>NC_067470.1:1472500-6272500 GCF_025434085.1 Hippocampus zosterae
CTTTAGATTAATTATAATCCATGTTACATTCTCCATGCAAATGTCCCTGATGTGGATTACTTCCAGATAGCTTTGTGCTGTATGTGTAGACGGCGCATGTCACCATGGCTCAGGGGCCTACTTCTTATAAATAACCAACTAAACAAAAGGCCCCGGCATGGAAATGAGCCTGTCACGCGGTCCAAGGAAATTTGCAGATATCTACCTGCTTCAAATTAGCAGAGCGATTACTCATTGCTCCCGCAGTCAAATTTATTAAAAGCAGGCAAGTTTGGATTATTGCGCAGATAACGGGGGGAAACTGTGCACAACCAGATTAGATTTGATGTATTCCATAATCCGCACATCTCTTTTTTTTTGTTTGTTTGTTTAATTTGCATTCATCTTGCAAATTTGAGATGAGGGCTCCACTTGTTTGCAATCTCTCCAAGATGAGATTAAAATATATTAAAGATATTAGCATGTTTAATTACAGGCCTGCAGCTATTCTTCCACCAATGCCCCCCCCCCCCCCCAGTTTGTTGTGCGTCACAGCCCATTTGTCAAATGTGACATGTCCCTGTTTGTATTCATCTCTCATATCAGATGCAACTGCGATAGAAAAGAGGGCAAATCATTAAAAACACACAGAAATGGCAAGACAGTTGCTTCTAAATATTCTCTCTCTCTCTCTCTCTCTCTCTCTCTCTCTCTCTCTCTCTCTCTCTCTCTCTCTCTCTCTCCTTGTGTAACCCGCTGAGTGCTTTGGTGGGAGTTTGGGGTTCAGAGTGTGTTGTTGTAATGTTATCAAGTGACCGGGGGTCAGCCTAATGCGTAACCTCAGACCAAGAGACAAGTAAATCATGTCAACCAACTCTCCCTGGCCCATTTTGGCCGGCTCCCCGCCATCATAGATTTACTGCTTCATATCCTTAGCCAGTCTGCCAGGACTCTGCGGTGCTAAATTGAATACTAAATCCAAGCTGCCGCCACCCAACCTGCTTCTGCTTAAATTGCGGAGCCGTTTGTATTTTCATGAAATTGTCTGGAATGGACTCTAATTGCTTGTTGATTGCTAATTGCTAATTGAAGGTCAAAGTGGATACGTTTGCACCAAATGAAAAAAAAAATTGCGATGAAAATTAGGCACACAACCAAATTACATCCTTAATAGAAACGAGCTTTTACGGTGACAACATTGCTCTCTTTTGACGCCTCTGTCAGAGAGCATCATAAAGAGACGTGCAACTGATCTGGTTGTATTTAGCAGCACGAACGGGATAAAATATGAGAAGATGCTCTCCGTACAATAGAGTGCATTTTTGCCCACCACAATGAAGAACGTATTGATAAATTAATATTCCCGTTGTGTCATTCATTATTAACATTTACCATGCAGCTCTTTTATTGGCTTACATGACATAAATGGATCTCTCCCAGGTCAAAGATCAAAAGAGCTCCAAATGGAATCGGGGCCCAAAATGGCATTTGTCAAACACTAAAAATTTGAAATGGACAACGTGAGATAGCATTCACATTCGGGGACCCTTGCATTGGATCGCACAGATCCATAGCAAATGTTGTAGTTACTGATGATATAATAGACTTTGTGAGAGCGTATCTTGTTTGTTGTACAGAGTCCGCATGACATTTTATTGAAAAGACGAGCTTGCATGCTTCTCTATCCCCAGATTTTTTTTTCTTTCTCTCAACCACCACTGCTCTTTACTTCTCTCCATCTGAGACTTTTACGTGGAAGTGCGCGGCCGTGACGCCCTAAACACCACTGACAGTTGCAAATAAAGATGGGTTGCGAGTGTGCTGTGCTCTCCGCACTGAAATGCAAAAAGGAGGGTGAGGGGGGGCGGGAGTGTCATAAATCTCCTTTTGATTTATCTAATCAAGCCAGGTCCTGCTGCATGCAGACATTTGTCATTGGTAGAGGAGCGTAGAAGGGTGGGTGGGGGGGGGGGGCAGTAGTTACGGGGTGTCAGGTTTATTCGGCCCCGCCGCTTCACTGGGCTGCAGCTGGTGGAGTCCACATGAGGATGGAGGGAAGGTGGGAAGGCAAAGAAGAAGGAGGAGGGAAAAAGGGCAGAGTCATTAAGTGTAGGATGCAGACTCACCCAGACAAAGGAAAAACGAGGGGGGTGGTTGCCATTTTCTTCCGCATCCTACTCACTCCCGTGATTTTTTTTTTTTTAATGATTCTCGCTATCCAACCAGACCTTTGGTGTATTTAAAAAGAAAAAAAAATCCGGCAAAGGATGTTTGATTTTCTCTCATAAAATCATAGATAATATTTGAATTGTGCTTTTACCCTATTGTGCAAAATTGGGTTTCAGGTATGTTTGAAGGACACTCGACCTTAGAAGGCATTTCTCCCAACAGCTTCATTATGCGCTGGCAGGGCTGGCCATTTAAATCTCCTAAGTGGCCACAGAGAGAACAGCTCTCTCGGCATTCAAGGTTAGCCTAACTGTTTTCGCTTGATGAAAGTACCAAGACAAATCTGCATGGAAAAGACAGACCCACAACCAGGCGTGCAGCCATGACCCAAACGTACATTTGCGTTCACTATGACAGTAATCAATGGTGATGTGTGGGCTCGCTCCCATCCGCTATGTAAATGTGTTTGCAGCCTCTTGTCCGACAATCACCTCATCTCCCTTCGCAAGGATGCAATTTAGTTGCAAATTGAGTGAAAGACGGAGGCAAAAATTGAAAGTTGAAATTAGAATGGGTCATAATGAATAGGGGAGGTGGGACGGCCGAGAGGAGAAAGGTCAGCTTATATGATGGCTGCAATAAAGTGTCAGAGGCCTGTCGTGGAAGACATCGTGTGCACGCGCGCTAACACACCAACACACTTGTACGCCCTGCAGGGGCAGTGGCAAGCGGCGTGAGACAAGATTACCTTGCTATTCTGAGCCGCGGTCCAATTTTTGGATGTTCTTGGAAATTCACATTGTGCCCTTGTGTCCCTACACTACCCCTCACCCCACCCCCTTTTCTGCCTCCCTGCTTCTCCCTTGTCACTTCCCTTGACAGGCCAATATTTCAGGCTCCAGATATAGGGGATTACAAATAAAATAAGTGGAACGCCTACTTAATGCAACAGAATTAAAATGCATGAACGGGCCAGAGGAATTGATATGCACCCAATAAAAACATGAGCCACGGAATAATATGAAATACAATTTTTCTCTCTCTCTCTCTCTTCTACCCCCTCGCCATGTATCAGAGATTTGATTTCCCCCTTTTTTTCCCCTTTGTGCAGCTAGCGTGAAGCGCTGATTCGCAAGAGTGAGGCTCGCATATTGCCTTGAGTGACCGGGCGAGGGAGGGGTTGGTGGATGATGACTTGAGGTGGCGGGGGCGGGATGGGGTGGCTGGGAGACTTTGCTGTTGCCTGGCCTTTGTTTTGCGCCGGCTGTGTCGAGCTGCAGTGCCTGAATTTGAGGATGAAGCTAATGAAAGATTTATCACTAAATACGACCAGAGGCCGATGTCCCCACACTGGGTGCTGTTTGTTAACTCCACACACACACACACTTACACATGCACGTACAAATCGACACAAACACTACGGTAACACCAGCCGTGACAACCCGACCCCCACCCCGCTCCCTCGAAAATGTTGCATCTCGTGCAGACAGAGGCATAGTTGAAGCAGCTGGGGAAATGTATGTGATCTAATGAAGTGTATAATATTACCATAACATTTAATGTATGTCGTGCTGTGATAATGAGCCTGCCCGAGTTTCTTCCATTTCACATCGCCTTAGGGCAGGAAGTGTGTGTGTTAGCGGGTGTGCATGAGGGATGCGGCCCGTGCCTGCACACTTAGGTTGTGCCTAATAAATGGTCTTCTCTTCTCCACTTAAGGAATGAATGCCACATCCAAAGAATCAACTGGACAAACCACAGCAGTGAAACATTCACTCCAGCCCGATCAACAAATTGAAACCCCGCCCAAAAGACCCAAATCTGTCGAAGCGAGGACCTCTACCGTTGAACAGGTACTGGTTTGTAGACTCTTGGGTCCTATAAGAATGAAGGACTTTGTCATTTGAGAAATGGATTCTATTAAGACAGGTGGTAGAGAGGCGGCTATGTCCTGCGTACTACCTGTAATGAGCGCCTGGGGACGTAGCTTGAAATAGTACACAACGTTGTCCTTTATAATCTCCCGATTCAACCTTTTGGCCAGTTGTTTTCGGCAAAATGAAGTGGAATGAGTTGACCTAAATGAATGATTCGAAACATGGTAATCCTACATTTATGTAAGAGAGCCATCAAGAAATTCTGTGTCCCAGGTGCATGGGCATTTTAGCCCTGGCAGGGCAAAAGATGCGAATCTTGAAAATCTGGCGTTATCAATGGTTTTGTCTGGCTGGATGACATCCAAATGTAACTCGACCCACTGACATTTTGGTTCCAGGTTCAACAGTGTCCCTATTGCAACTTCAGCAGTAAAGATGCCAACCGAATGCAGCTCCATGTGATGTCACAACATTCCATGCAGCCAGTGATCCGCTGCCCACTATGTCAGGATGTCCTCAGCAACAAGATTCACCTGCAGCTGCATCTCACCCACCTTCACAGTGTGGCACCTGACTGTGTAGAAAAGCTCATTATGACGGTATGTAAAGTTGCACGCGTCCTTGTCTGTAATTGTCTGAAATCATTCCATCACAGCGACAGTGATTACAAAAGTTTGACGCAACATTTGCCTTTGAGATTCTCAGAGTCACCCATTGGAGGTGACCCACCTTGTCGTATAACGCTGTTGAATTTGAAGCTCTTGTCATGAATGCAAAACTGTTTGGTCTCAATAGGTTGTTGGGCCTGATACGACCGGCTCAAATAGTACCGTTCATCCCCAAACTGGACTGGACAAGGGACTGCCTTCAATCGATGCTTCGGTCTCTCTTGATCCGTCTGGAAAATCACAAGGTAGACCAGCATTTACTTCAAACACTGTATGTTGATATGACCCGCATTTAGCGCCATTGACAGTGTGTTAACACTTGAAATTTGTGTTGTCTGCTTTAAGGAAACTCTTCAAAAGATGACTTGGCAAGGCAAGATAAGAATGAATTAGACCTCCAAGGTGAGGAAATGAAGCCCCCAAAGGAGGCCTCAGAGGCTCCAGACTGGAGGAGAGCAAGCGGGTTAGGGCATGACAGCAAGTCCCCTGATTCGCTGCAGGATCATCTCGGCGAACTCCAGAGGCTCCAACAGCAGCAGCAGCAGCTGTCAGTGTCTGATCGGCATGTCTACAAGTACCGTTGCAATCACTGCAGCCTGGCCTTCAAGACAATGCAGAAGCTCCAGATACATTCCCAGTACCATGCCATCAGAGCCGCCACGATGTGCAGCCTTTGCCAGCGGAGCTTCAGGACATTCCTGGCCCTCAGGAAGCACTTGGAGAACGGACATCCCGAACTAACTGAGGCCGAAGTGCAGCAACTGATTGGAAATCTCCCTCTGAATGGCGATATCACTGAGAGTGAAGCCAGGGCTTTGGAGGAAGCTCAGGCATTCGAGCATGACTTGGATAAGGAAGACGAAATGGACCAGGAAGAGAAGCCCAGTCCGACCGGAAGTGACAGCAGCTCTCTGATAGATGACATGGGAGCAGAACCAAAACGGACCTTGCCATTTAGGAAAGGGCCAAACTTTACGATGGAGAAATTTTTAGATCCTTCTAGACCTTACAAGTGCACAGTGTGTAAGGAGTCTTTTACTCAGAAGAATATTTTACTGGTCCACTATAATTCTGTTTCCCATCTGCACAAGTTGAAGAAAGTCCTTCAAGAGGCATCAAGCCCAGTTCCTCAAGAAACAGGCAACAACATTGACAACAAACCATTCAAGTGCAATATTTGCAATGTTGCATACAGCCAAAGTTCAACACTTGAGATTCACATGCGCTCGGTACTCCACCAGACTAAAGCTCGAACGGCCAAATCTGAAATAAGCGGCAATAGCACTGGCACTAGCTGTCCAGTGCCAGCTAAAAGTCCTGCTCCAAGCACACTAGGAAACAGCAGCAACACAGATTCTGCCCAAAGTGGAGCACCATCAGGCAACAAAGACAATACTGTGGAACCCAAAGATGCTAATAGCGGCAACAATACGAAACAAGCGACGGACCATGTTGCGGCACAGTCGAGCAGCCACCAGTCAGCCCAGTCCTCAGCGCAACTGCAAATGCAACTTCAACATGAACTGCAGCAGCAGGCTGCTTTCTTCCAGCCTCAATTTCTTAACCCAGCTTTCTTTCCTCATTTCCCAATGACGCCAGAAGCATTGCTGCAATTTCAACAACCGCAATTCTTATTCCCCTTCTACATCCCAGGAGCAGAGTTCAACCTCAGTCCGGAGCTTGCGCTTCACTCGGCAGCAGCTTTCGGAATGCCAGGTCTTACAGGATCCTTCTTAGAAGATTTGAAGCAGCAGATGCAACAGCAGCACCAACTGCAACAGGCTCAGCAGCAACAGCATCAGCAGCAGCAAGTCTCTCAGACACAATCACAGATTCAGCAACAGAAGAACCAGCAAATCGTGAACCAAAAACCTAAAATGGAGCCCAGCAATGCATCATGCTCAGATATCCAAATGTCAAAAGAGACAGAAGACTACCTTGAAAAACAAGACAGCAGAGCAAAGTTGGAAAATGGATGCGAGTCTTTCATGGATGGGTCAAAAGACAACAAAGACGCCAAAAAGTCGAAATTCTCCGAGCCATTGATTCCACCTCCTCGCATTGTGTCAGGAGCTCGGGGTAATGCTGCCAAAGCACTGTTGGAGAATTTTGGATTTGAACTTGTCATCCAGTACAATGAAAATAGACAGAAGAACCAAAAGAAAACTAAAGATGGAGGTGAGCAAGTGGATAAGAACACTGATAAGCTTGAGTGTGGAATGTGCGGAAAGCTCTTCTCCAACATGCTCATTCTCAAAAGCCACCAAGAGCATGTGCACAGTCAGTTTTTCCCATATGTAGAGCTTGAAAAGTTTGCCCAGCAGTACAGAGAGGCCTATGACAAACTTTACCCAATTAACCCTGCTTCACCTGAAACGCCACCGCCACCATTGCCTCCGCCGCCACCTCCTCCACCGCCTCCCGTGAGTGCCCCAGTGACAGCATCCCTACCGGCTTCAACATCAATGACCAAGCCCCAAACGCCAACACCGTCACCTGTTCCCGCCCCCCATCAAACCTCACACCAAGCTACACACCAGACATCACCGCTGCAGCCACCCCACCCATCCCCGACAACCACCGCTCCTCCTGCACCTCCTCAAGTGCAACTTCCTGTTCCTTTGGAGCTGCCCCTTTTCCCACCGCTCATGATGCAATCGGTCCAGCACCCGGGATTGCCCCCTCAATTGGCCCTCCAGTTGCCTACTATGGATTCTCTCTCCACCGACCTTACGCAACTCTGCCAGCAACAATTGGGGCTCGACCCGAACTTCCTCCGCCAGTCTCAGTTTAAGCGACCACGAACTCGTATAACTGACGACCAGCTCAAAATCCTCCGTGCCAACTTTGACATCAACAATTCCCCCAACGAAGAGCAAATTCAGGAGATGTCAGAAAAGTCTGGTTTGCCTCAAAAGGTCATAAAGCACTGGTTCCGTAACACCCTCTTCAAGGAGAGGCAGCGGAGCAAAGACTCGCCCTACAATTTTAATATTCCTCCCATAACGACTTTGGATGACATCCGAATAGAGACTCAGCTAACCACCCACGAATACTACAGGACCGACTCAGCCATCAACAAGAGGTCTTCCAGAACCAGATTCACAGATTACCAACTGAGGGTTCTTCAGGATTTCTTTGACACCAACGCCTATCCCAAGGATGATGAAATTGAGCAACTTTCCACTGTCCTTAATCTACCAACCCGAGTCATTGTTGTGTGGTTCCAAAACGCACGGCAGAAAGCTCGTAAAAGCTATGAGAACCAGGCCGATTCTAAAGACAGTGAGAAAAAAGAGCTGACTAATGAACGTTACATCAGAACGAGCAACATGCAGTACCAGTGTAAAAAGTGCAGCATTGTTTTTCCACGTATCTTTGACCTTATCACTCACCAGAAGAAGCTGTGTTACAAGGATGAAGATGAAGAAGGTAATGAGGAAAATCAGTGCGAAGAGTACACGGATGATCAAGTTCCAGTTCGAATGACACAGCAAGCAGCAGAGCCGCCCAAACATTCCCAGGGAACTGCCACCAGTTCTGGCTCGAGCTCCCCTATGATGGCCTCTCCTCGTGCCAGCATTGGAAAAGCCTCTCCTAAGCCAGACTTTGAACCTCGTTCTGCAAGCGACCCGAATAAAACTGAGTCTGCACCAGCACCGGTGGTAAAATCAATACCGGATCCAAGGCCATCTAAAGCGTGCACACCTCAACCACCCCTTCAGAAGGTGGCCCAGCCGCCGATGTCAAGACCCCATTCTCAGCCGCAGGCAGCCACGGTGCCCTCCAGTCCGCTCTCCCTGGCCCTCTCCTCCCTCACAAACAACCTCCCACACCAGATGCTTCAATACCAGTGTGACCAGTGTAAGATTGCATTCCCTACAGTGGAACTCTGGCAGGAACATCAGCACATGCATTTCTTGGCTGCCCAGAATCAATTTCTGCACTCACAGTTCTTAGAAAGACCAATTGATATGCCCTATATGATATTTGACCCAAACAACCCGCTAATGACGAGCCAGCTCTTATCTGGAGGTCTCTCCCAAATCTCTTCACAGGGTAGTTCTGGTTTGACCTCCGCTTCAGGGTCGGTGGCAATGAAGAGAAAATTGGATGATAAGGATGAAAGTGCCAATGACAAAGACGGTGGAAACAGTAGTGAAGAACAACACAGAGATAAGCGCCTGAGAACCACCATCACACCTGAACAACTTGAGGTCCTTTATGACAAATACCTCATTGATTCTAATCCAACCAGGAAAATGTTGGATCACATTGCAAGAGAGGTGGGCTTAAAGAAGAGAGTGGTGCAAGTTTGGTTCCAAAACACTCGCGCTCGAGAGAGAAAGGGCCAGTTTCGAGCCATTGGCCCCTCGCAGTCCCACAAAAAGTGCCCCTTTTGCAGGGCACTGTTCAAAGCAAAGTCAGCTCTGGATAGTCACATACGATCGAGACACTGGCACGAGGCGAAGCAGGCAGGCTTTAGTTTGCCGCCAAGCCCAATGATGAATCAAGACGACAGAGGTGAGAGCCCAAAGTATAATTTCTTTGACTTTGCACAGCTGCCTACCAAGACCGAGCCAAATGACTATGAGCTGCCTACTGCGTCGTCAACCCCAGTAAAACCATCTGAAGCACAATTAAAAAACTTCTTAAGCCCTTCATCATTAAAAGCTGAAAACTGTGATGAAACTGATGGGCCTAATGTTAACTCAGCAGATCTAACATCTTATGATCTTAGCAAGATGGACTTTGATGAGACATCATCAATTAATACCGCCATTAGTGATGCTACAACTGGAGATGAGGGCAATAACAATGAGGTTGAAAGCTTCACGGCAAACGGAGGGGACAAGTTGACTGACAGCAGGGGTGGCATGGTGTCCAATTCGGATGGTGGCAATGATCGATTCCAATTCAGCATGGTGAGTCCTGCCCTCAGTTTCTCTGGAAAGGACTGTGACTCTTACTATAGCTCCCGAGATGATGACCTGGATGACACCAACGACAGAAGTGAATCCTCAAGCCTAGCTGATCCCAGCTCTCCAAGTCCATTTGGGGCAGGTAACCCCTTCAAGTCCGGTAAAGGCAGCAATGCCGGCGATAGGCCAGGCCATAAACGATTCAGAACGCAGATGAGTAACCTGCAACTGAAAGTCCTCAAAGCCTGTTTTAGCGATTACCGCACTCCGACGATGCAAGAGTGTGAGATGCTGGGCAATGAGATTGGACTTCCCAAGCGTGTTGTCCAAGTGTGGTTCCAGAACGCCAGAGCTAAAGAAAAGAAATTCAAGATCAACATTGGAAAGCCATTCATAATAAGTCAAGGCTCCCCAGATGGACCGAGGCCAGAGTGTACTTTGTGTGCAATAAAGTACACTCCGCGAATGTCCATCCGAGACCACATCTTCTCCAAACAGCACATCACCAAAGTGCAAGAAACCCTGGGAAACCAAGTGGATAGGGAAAAGGACTACCTAGCGCCGACCACCGTCCGACAATTGATGGCCCAGCAAGAGCTTGACCGCATGAAGAAAGCTGGTGAGGGACTCGGTCTGCCTGGCCAGCAGCAACAGACAGCAGTGGACAACAGTAATGCACTTCATGGCCTTAGCCTGCCCTCAGGCTACCCAGGAATATCTGGCCTTCCGCCAGTGCTACTTCCTGGAGTCAACGGGCCATCATCGCTTCCCGTTTTCCCACCCAACACACCCGGTGAGTTAGTATGACAAAACAGACTACAAGCTTTATTAACTGACCTTGATCGTGCACTGTTTTTTTGTTAGTTTTTTTTTCCTCCAATACTGCTGTTTATTCTGTATCACAGTGGTGTTAGTAAGAGAGAGTCCTATTTTTGAATACAATTTTGAAATTACAAATGGTTGGTATAATGCATGCATGATTTTCATCCTCAGAGTTGAACTGATAATGAGATTTTTGTACATAAAATGTTTATTTATCATTGCTTTTGTTTTGTTTTGTTTTTTCATTTACTAATTATTGGTTCAGCATATTTATAGTAGTCTATGAAGACTGACTGATGTTGTCTTAGAGCACATGTGACAGTTTTGATCCATAACAAAATCGGAATAAGATTTTTCCAAAACACGACAAACGTTAAATCAAGTCACTTTACAATAAATTTCCCCCAATTGTGATTGAATATCGAAATATTGAATATTTCCATATCTATATACTACTGTATTTCAGCTTTAGCATCTCCTGGTGCTGGCATGCTTGGGTTCCCTACACCAGCCACCCCATCTCCTGCCATGTCTCTCAGCACTACCCCAACCAAGACTATTCTGCAGACTCCTCCTCCTCCACCTCCTCCTCCTCCTCCACCACCACCTCCTCCACCCGTTCCCTCCGCACCTTCAGCAGCAGTAAATCATACAGAGCAGCAAGGAAAAGACTCGGAGAGAGACAACAGTAAAACAACAGGGGACAAGCCACCGCAGATGAAAACCAAGGGCAGCGAGAAAGAGAGCGGCTCACGACCCGAGACCCCCAGCGTGGCCAAGAAGAGGGAGAAACAAGCTGCAGGAAAACCGGGAAGTGAGCCTCCACTGGACACAGCAAAGCTTCAGGCCCTTCAGAGTGCTCTGGCCACAGGTGACCACAGTTCTTTTTTGGGAGGGCAATTCCTGCCTTACTTCCTTCCTGGATTCCCGAACTGCTTTTCACCTCAGCTTCCAAGAGGGGTCCAACCAGGAGGCTATTTCCCACCGCTTTGCGGGATGGAGACCCTGTTCCCATACGGCCCCGCAGCAGTGCCACAGGCTGCTATGGCTGCTGGTCTCTCCCCGACCGCTCTTCTGCAGCAGTATCAGCAGTACCAGCAGTCCCTCCAAGATTCTCTGCAGAAACAGCAGCAGCAGCAGCAGAAACAACTGGAGCAACAGCAGAAGCAGGCACAAAAATCAACCCCTGCGAAGACACCCCAGATCTTAAAGGGCACCACGACCAACTCTTTCAAACCAAAAGAAGCGAATGATACCAAGGACGACAGCAACGCAGGCGCTTCAACAGAAAGCACAAAAGAAGAACCGAAAACAGATGGCAAAATTGCCAAGGATTTTCACGATGCTTTTATCGTACCGTCCATCAAGCATGAGTTTTTATGCAGGAAGTGCCAGATGAGTTTTGCTGATGAAGATTCCGTGGTGCGGCATCAAAAATCCCTCTGTTACTTTGGTCACACTTTGAGTGACCCGCAAGAGACGGTACTTCGAAGGGCAATGAGCAACTACACGTGCGTCGCCTGCAATGTGGTCGTCAATGGGAATGAAGCACTTGGCCAACACCTTCAGTCGAGCTTGCACAAAGAGAAAACAATCAAACAAGCAATGAGAAATGCCAAAGAGCATCCTAGATTATTACCTCATTCTGTCTGCTCCCCTCCTCCTAACACCACATCTACCTCGCAGTCTGCAGCTTCTTCTAATAACACCTTTCCTCATCTGTCTCGCTTGTCCATGAAGTCCTGGCCTAATGTCTTGTTCCAGGCCACCACCACAGCCCAGAAAGCTGCTTCCTCCTCCTCCCCGTCAGCCTCTCCTCCTCCCCCCCTGTCCTCGCCGTCAACGGTTACCTCAACTTCCTGCAGCACCTCAGGGGTTCCAACTTCACTACCCACCGAGAGTTGTTCAGATGAGTCTGACAATGAGCTAAGCCAGAAGCTGGACGACTTAGATGACGCGTTGGAAGTCAAGGCAAAGCCGGCCCCTGGCTTAGACGCGAGCTTCAGTAGTATCAGAATGGATATGTTCAGTGTGTAGGAGTGACAAAAGGATCCCTTGCTTAAAGAAATGGAAAAAAAACTTTTTAAACTGCAGTTCCAAAGTTTCTCTGAACCCAAAAAAAATTCAGTACCAAATGATTGACTCAGGATTGTTTTTCCCATATTGATATGCTGGCAAGATATTGATTGATTTTTTTTTTTGATTTTTTTTTTGTTTTTTGTTTTTTGTTATGGACAGAACTGTTGCAAATGCTTGACTGAGCTTATATTGTATACAAAAACACGGAGTAGGGGGAAAAAAAAATTCCACAGGCTCCCTCAAATAGGGGGTGGGGGGGGGCTTGTTTTAAGCCAAAAACTCTCACGATAGCAAATTGCACCTCAGCTGGATTGTTTTCCAAATGCTAGCATGTACTGTATGGGATGACGATCCAGAACCCTCAAAGAGAATCTCTCTTAGTTTTTTTCGATAGGTGTAATTCAGTGGCTTTAAATTCTCAGGTCAGATAACATAACATTTCTCATTTGTTAAAGCAGCAAGCCCTGGGTACACTTGGCTTATAACCAAAACATGTCAAGCTTTATCGGACGCATTTCCCTGGTGTGTGTGTACAGAGTACCAAGAGACAATATAACTGTTACAATGGACGGTGTGCGTATTCTTCTAGTTGTGCCCAACAAAGAGGTTGTGTGGTTTTGCTATTGAGGCAATTTCGGATGATGAAGTCAATGTGTGCGCCGAGCCCCCGTGTTTGCCACTTTTGAATACAACAAGTTGTAAGGATTTCCTCGCCCCCTTTTTTGTTCTTGTACTCCACACTAATCTGTGCCAACCTTCTCACTTGTACCTCTGCTCACACCCTTTTCCGAAGAGGTAATAACTCTAGTTTTGATAGACTCGCCGATCATGTGAATAGAAACATTTTTTTTTTCTCTTCGGTGAATTGCTGTACTGCTACGGTACCTGCTTGTGTCTGGACTATAGTGCACTTATTTGTTTTTATTTGTCATTTTATCATATAAATAGGCCATTTGTTAATTTAATAGAGATTTTGTTGGTTGGTTTGTTTGTTTTGTATGTTTGTACGTATGTGTTTTAATTATTATTTGTGTCAATTGCAGCAGCATATTGGTCCATATGTGTTACGGGATTGATGCCCTAACAATCTATTTAACAATTAATTGATGCATCCATGAAAGCAGTACTGTATACTTGAAACTGTTAAGGTACAAGTTGGTCACAATGTTTAAAAAAGAAAGAAGAAAAAAAAGGTATGATCATTTGTTTGCAAACGTGCTGCTTTGAAAAACACAGCATTTGTGTTGTATACGCGACAATTTCATGTACTTGTCGGACTGAAAGAGTGTTCCGTCTATGTACTGCTAGGGACTACATAGGTGGACATCCTCCCGTCAATTCTCTGGACACTCGTGATCATCTGCATTTAACGAAAGAATTTCAACATTGCAAAGTATTACCTTACAAAAGTTTTGCTGCTACTGTGTCATTGTGTTTTGCCTGCCATTGTTTCTCTCAAAACTTCAACCAGACAAAATACTGATCCGCAAATTAATTTGCTTCTGCAATTTTTTTTTCTTCTTTTTTTTATGGTCACGTTGTTAATTTTGCTGTGGAACTAAGAATGTGAAAACTGTCAAAAGTGTGTTCCGTTGACCTTCGGTTTGTTTTTGTTTGTTTTGTTGTTTTAAGAATCACGTTCTAGTTTGGTCATTGAAACTATGTGATTCATTCCAAAGTAACAGAAGGATATTTGTATGAAAGAAAAAGGCTTGTGAACACAAAGAGCAAAGCTGTTGTACATATTCATAGTTGGCTGTGCATGGTACAAATTTATTAATATGAAGAAATGCAAAAATGTATTGCTTTTGGTATTTCCTATTCTGAGATGAGCAAGTAGCATGTAATGCAACTGTTTGACAGGTTAAATCAAATCATGCTTCGTTATTGTTTCAAACAATTAAATCGAGTCACATTTCCTCCTACGTTTTATTATGAAGGTGTTCTTTCCCAAAGTTTTCAAGCAAATGTCCGTTCTTGATTTCCCGCGTGAGCTTTTTGTCCATTTGGATTTGTAGTATTTTATCAGTTACTTTAATCCTGAAGACACTTTTTGATTGTGTTTCCTAAGAGACATTCTGGCCTCCCAAGGTGCAATTTTGCCATTGTACAAACATGAGCGACTGTCCTGATTCCAAAGGCTTTCACAACTTGGCTTTTTTGCCTTTCCCCACTCGCCGGCTCAGCATTTTCAGACTGAACTTGTCGCTTGCTAGCATCGGGTGCTAAGATGCTAGCGTCACAGACAGGACGCTTTCCACACCAAGGACTGGTAGAAGCTAACAAAGCAACAAAGCGGATGGTCCAACAGCAACTGTACATAGTTATTGCAACTGCACAGCAGCCAAAAAACAAAAAAACAAACAAAAAAAATGAACTTTAAAAAATCAAAAACAAAAAACAACAATTAAAAAAAAGTGGACGGATTGTGTCATGTTTATGAGGACAGCCTTCAAAAGGTTGAAAATTGGAATTGTTCTTCTGGATGTCAAAGGGATTTTCATGGCGCAATCATATCCTACTCAATATGTACTCTTCAACATCTGGGTAACATAGGAAATGCACCCTGAGGTTTTATTAAGAAGAAGCCCCTATGGCTAAAACTTTAAATAAACTAAACCAAAAATGTTATTGATGTTTTATATATAGAGAGTAGTCGCATTAGTTTTTGTTACTGTACTGTTTGAGGTCTCAACTGTACCGTATCACGGTAATAACATGGTTTTGGAACCTTTGATTCAATTTTTTTTTTTTTTTTTTTTTTTGTCACAGACCTGTTGTCATAGTTGAAATGACGTTTATTGTAGATGGTATTTGAACAACTTCTGGAAATAGTTCATCAAGTATGTTTGTTGCTCATTGTTGTGATACATTAAAAACTGTATCTGCAAACCACTTTGCTCTCTTACCCTATTCTTTGGATATTTTTTTTAGCGCTGTGTATTTTTAGTTGACATTTCACGCACACGTACATATATATATATGTATATACTGTATGTATATATACATGTATATGTATATAATATGTATATATATGTATATGCATGTGTGTTTGTGTGTCACTGTGCGTATGAATGGTTTTTTTTGCATTCATTCTCTTATATACCTTACAAATCTAAATGTAAAATTAAGAAGAAAAAGAAAAAATGATTTTTAGCGCTACCGACAGCGCTAACATTGTCAAATCGTTACATCCAACCGAATTCATTTTCACGAGGGCAGCAAAAATGAAGTCGATCTTTCCACTCTGGCGAGAATGACTTGCGCCCCTCATTGTTCAGCGCATACACACTCGTTTCTATGGAGAAGCAAGCAGCCATGACGTGTTAAAGCCTCAAAAACAGTATTTCTTTTTTTTTTCTTCTTTTTTTTTTTTTCTCCTCTGCCCCCTTCCGACTTCACCGGTCGCCCTTGACAAATGTGCTCGGCTCACAGCGTGCAAGCGTTTTGCTGAATGGTCCTTTGCCGTTGCCCACCCTTCGAGTGCAAGCAGTTGCCAAGGTAGGGCTCCCCCCCCCCTGCTATATTATGGGATTGAATTGCATTTGACCTTTGTGGAGAACAATGGCTCAAGGCCTTTCAATGTTTCTGGCCTTCTCTAACGCCTTCAAGAAGGACCCCTGTGCGCTGTATGTTCACTGTGGTCTGCCATTAAATCGCAGGCAGGACAATCCCGTGAATTACGCACGTAGTGTTTGTTGAAATGATATACGGTGCTTTCCTGATGAACGCCTCGGTTTGTGGAAGACTGAACTTGGATTCGACGCATCAGTCAGAATGCGCCGTGCCAATAAACGACAATGGATGAGAACGGGGGATCTCCCGTACTTCCCTAAAAAGGACTCGGGATGGGTGTGTCACGCTGCAGGGTTATACGAAAATGAGCACAAGTGCTTATTTTTGGCATGTGTGTCCGTTCATCCTCCACTGGCAGAAAGACAAGCACCTGTTTTGCCAACGGACGTGTAGATGACCAAGTTGGCGCAGTGTCCTAGCAAAGAGGACCGTTTTGCATTGTTTTGGCGACGCATAACTAGAATGTCTCCGTTCTTATCGGTCAAAATACACGCGTTTGCTCCCGCTGCGCGATAAAGGGTCGATTGTAAATTCTAAATGGCACTTTCCGCAAGCCCCGGCACCACTCTCGGCCATTTGGTTCCACCCTCGGTGCACGGCGGGCATTTCTCGACGCTCGCCATGATACAGTGCAGGGCTGATCTGGCTTTGAATAGCCTGCAGCCAATGGATTTTCTCGGGATAATACAATGTTTGGGACAGAGAGGCAGGGATTAGTCCAGACGGATACATCCAGCGCCCCCCCCACATGGCCAATCTAATTAGACTGGAATCAGTTTAAGATGAAAGCAAGCCCCGGCGTCAGCGCACTAAATACTGGAATTAGTATTCCCCGCATGGGAATTTAATGACGGAGACTGAAAAATCCAATCACATTTACTCTCAGTTTAGCCCGTCGCGCATCAGGCCAACACAATGACGGCAGCGAAGAACAACAATGCCGATTTGCCCGCGTCAATAGATATTGACTCGCATCACATCTGAGGCCAACTTGCGTATTGGCATTGCGACGTTGTCGGGCTTTAACGGGGATCAACAGCTCATCATCACATATTTAGTCGGTTTCGCATACACACCTTGGTCTGAGTACTAGTGGGCCCTTGTCTCAGGATCTGCGATTGGAATGTGTCAATGGGTGTCCCATTATCATCTTCGGATGGCTTCCAGGGGTTTTCCAGCACAATTGACTGCAAGTATGGCTTCACATTGACATTAGAATAGATTACTCATGGAAACATTGAAAGCGGGCGGCCCGGTAGTCCAGTGGTTAGCACGTCGGCTTCACAGTGCAGAGGTACCGGGTTCGATTCCAGCTCCGGCCTCCCTGTGTGGAGTTTGCATGTTCTCCCCGGGCCTGCGTGGGTTTTCTCCGGGTGCTCCGGTTTCCTCCCACAGGATCAAGCGGCTCGGAAGATGAATGAATGAATGAATGAACATTGAAAGCTCGGGGATACAAACGTTTTCTGACTCTGACATGTCGTCTATTGGCCCTTTTCTACCGCGCTTGTGCTGGCGGTAGTGCCGGGCCAGTGGCCAAGTGAGCACCAGTTCTTTCTTTTTCCACGGGTGAAATTGACTCTCGCCCTCGATATGGTTCTTAAGCTGGCCCCAATTATTTCTTGGGCCAGAACTACGTCAGGAAGCGGGGCTATGTGTCGTAGGAAAGGGGTCTTTCAGACTTTCTAATGCCGGGGCTGTCAAACTCCGGTCCTGGAGGGCCGCTGTCTTGCATGTTTTCTAAATCTCCCTGTTGCAACACACCTGATTCAATGTCAGTGTCAGGCTTGCACAGAGCTTGCTGATGATATGATCATTTGAATCAGGTGTGTTGCAACAGGGAGGCTTGGAAAACATGCAGCACAGCAGCCCTCCAGGACCCGTGTTTGACGCCCCTGTTCTAATGACTTACATCAGCCGAATCACTACTTTACGAAACAAACGGACCGCATCAATAGGCAAGTACAAATCCATACCTTTTATTTATTTGATTTTTGTCCTTGCTTCATGGACACAGAAAACTGCTCACAATGAAGCGTGTTGCTCATTTTTCCACCCGCCTCCAAGTCTTCATTTCGACACAAGGATCGCATCGATCAAATCAACGTCACAAGCGCCTCGCATCTGATCTGGTTGAGGTTTCATTATCTTGTAGAAGACAAAAGACAAGTCCTTTTGCAGACCACATTTTTTTTTTCAAGCCTTTTCTCGGCTCTCCCCACCTTTCTTATTACTCTCATTATTTCCCCTAGCCGAGTGTGGTGTAGTGTAGCTCAATTTGAAAGCCACTCAAACGTAAGCCCGATTTTGGCACCATGGTGATGATTAACGGAAGACACCATTAATAACTCCCCCCCCCCCCCCCCCCCCACCACCACCACCTGGTTTGCGTTCAACATCCTTCTCCTCCACCTGCAATCCATCCACCATTTTACACATGAGGAATCTGCAAATCCCTTGCGCTCACTTGCGCAACGGCGAATCTTTTTATTATTTATTGCTTCTTTGTTTGGGAGCGAGAGTCAACACCCAATCTGCAGGGTTTGCTACTAAAACCTTTATTGCCACTTCACTGTTTTGTTTAAAAAAAAAAATTGCAATGAGTATACTGCTATATTACAAAAAACAGCCCTCACTTTTGTGTGTGTGTGTGTGTGTGCATGTGAAAACAGAAGAAATGACACTTTGCTACGATTAACTCATTCATTCCCAAAGACGTATTTAGACGTCTTTTCTGACGCCGCACATTTAATCCCAGCTCCTCATTTTTTATATTGACTGTACTTGAAAAGACTCTGAAAATGTTCATGTTGTCATTTTTGACCAAGTATGGGAGGTGGCTTATCTGTGGGTTTTGCCCCTGTATCTGTTTTTAGCCCATCAGTTTACTTATTCTCATTCATGAAGCACAAACTGGCAAAATATTTGAAACAACAACAACAAAAAAAGACAGGTCGGAAAAAACGGAATTTCAGACGTGTGCGGCCTTGTTCTCGCAAAGCGCTTTACACGATGCAATCACCGCCGCTATTTTTCTACGCAGGCAACTCGTACGCGTTTTGAAGTGAAAGGGAAAGAGGAGGTGTGAGAAGCGGCCCGTGAGGAGTAAACGCAGACAGACGGGCCGACAGACAGACGGAGTGACGGAGAGGAAGAAAGAAAGTAGGCGCTCCAGACGGCAAAATGAGCAGGTGATAGAAGTGAAGCGAGAGAGAGAGAGAAAGACGAGGGGCGACCTGAGAGGAATCAAACGGGGGATCGGCGCAGCCGAGCTATGTCGACAAATGAGCGTGTTATGGCTGCCCGCTGGGACTTCCCCGCCAGATCGTTGCCGTTTCGCGACGCCTTGTGAGCAACGCCGCAGCCCCCACGTGGGGAACACGTGAAGGCATCAAGATGGGATTGCTGAAGACACATGAAACAAGGTGTTTTTTTTTTTTGATGCCATCTCCAGCGGACCAAAGCCTGATTTCCTGTTTTCGCTTGTGACACAAAGGCTGCCGTGTTGTTTGCAGTTTGTTGTTGTTGTTTTTGATTGTCAGGGCTGTAAATAACTAAACACACAAGACGACGACAAGAAGTTGCGCAGGGGGCTGGAGATGAGAGCGCAAAAAAAAATAAAAAATATCCGACCCATTTTCTTCTTTCTACGCCTGTTCCGAATAAATGCGTACTTTGCTCACCTTTGGCTCGCTCTGCTTTGGCCGATTGGGGTTGACCGATGACCTGTCCGGTGCGGGGTCACCCCAAAGCCAGCAGTGATAAGATCCACTTCCCGGCCACCCCGAAGAGGTTTCATCCTTTCCGTTGTTAAGTCAAGTCAACTTTATTCCCAAATATGCTCCATGTGGGGCGACGCGGTAGCCCAGTGGTTAGCACATCGGCTTCACAGTGCAGAGGTACCGGGTTCGATTCCAGCTCCGGCCTCCCTGTGTGGAGTTTGCATGTTCTCCCCGGGCCTGCGTGGGTTTTCTCCGGGTGCTCCGGTTTCCTCCCACATTCCAAAAACATGCGTGGCAGGCTGATTGAACACTCTACATTGTCCCTAGGTGTGAGTGTGAGTGTGAATGGTTGTTCATTTCTGTGTGCCCTGCGATTGGCTGGCAACCGATTCAGGGTGTCCCCCGCCTACTGCCCGAAGACAGCTGGGATAGGCTCCAGCACCCCCCGCGACCCTAGTGAGGATCAAGCGGCTCGGAAGCGCACGTCTTGGTCTTTGGACACACCCCAATGCGCATCTCACAACCTGAAATTATGCCACGCGCAACAAAGGAGCAGCTCGTGAAGAAATAGAAGCTAAATATGAAGAGACACCATGCGTTCCTTCGGTCGGTCATTCACAGAGCCCGCAGCCAATCACAATGCTCCGCAACTGGTCATTTGTCACTCTCACACACACACACGCACGTACACGCGCTAAAAACAAGTCGTCGCAGCCAAATGTCATTCATACAATATCCGATGAGGGGGGGGCCGAACAGATGCATGAACATGAAAGCCAACGCCGTCCATTCTTGCGGGTCCCGCCTGCGTATCATCTTGGCAGGAACATTTGGGCCAAAAAGCTTTTTTAATGCTTAAATGAAAATTTTAATGAGGCCCTGTCTTGCCGTTCTCGTCGGGACTTTAAGAGCCCTCTAAATCATTAAAACTTGCTCTTTCTTTGATTTCAAGGTCATTTGAAGAAATAAGGCTGCCTTAAGTGGCCCTCAGACCAAAAGTGGCCTAGATGCCCACCACCGCAAATGAATGGAGCCTAATGCGTTTTAATTTGCATTCGTCTTAAGAAAAAAAATAAAGCTCTGAAGAGTCATCTCCAAATTCGAGCGGGCTGAGACGGCTCTTGATAGACTTGCAGTCATTCGCAGCGACGCAGATCCCCCGCAAAGAAATAAATCAAATAAAAAGCCGGGGACCATTCCTGTCTTGTTTGATGTTAAGCTGCTAGCCAGACACTCTTTGTATGCACACAATATTTCTGTCTCCTCAGGCCAAAACGGATGCAAGGACGCCACTCGACACCCAAAACAAGAGAGCAAAAATGGTGGATTTAGGTGAGAGGAGACAAACGTTTGGCGCGTTTCATCCCACGTGTGCAAAGATGAGAGAGAGAGGTTGTAAAATTCTTGTGACATGACGTTTCCGTGTGGAACATGATGTAATGTGGAACTTTACAGGGAGTGCAAGGGCAGAAATGCCCGTCTGGATGGGAGCAATCGCACAAAAGCTACGCGGCGCTTTGAGCGCAAGGCCACAGATGAACATTTTAGGGGAAGGCGGTGAACTGATGAGACCGCGAATAACACTGCATCCTTTTAAACACGGAGCAAAGGCAAGTCATCCGCATTCTGGTTTTCCCGCCGATCGCTCTTTTTCAATTCGCCGTGGCGTGTCCCTCTTCTTTCACTTTCATTTCCTTCTCCGTGTCCGCGCGGGCGCGCGTGAAAAAACCGAACATCTCCGGCGAAATTGGTTTTCCGTGGAGAAGCTGATGGATCGCTCCGCGCTACCGACGGGAGAAGAAGATTGTTTATGCCGTGCGGCCAAATGCGTGCATGCGGGCCCCCGCGCAAACAGCCGCGCGCACGCGGCGGGGTGAGAGGACAAGGCGAGTGTTTATGCTGAAGCAGAGCGAATTTTTATGAGCTGTAGATTGCTGTTTATAGGAAACTACACTTTTAAGATGCAGAGATGTAATCTCGATTGTAGCCTTCCCGACAATGTATTACGGTCTTGATGCAAAAGCTGCGCCGGTGCTCTTTGTTGTCCTCCATTTTCTCAGCAAACTGCATGCAGATGACTGGAAAAAATTCTTGCGTTTAGAAAGCGGCGACAAATCAGGGGAATGTTGGGTGTGCGCTTGGGCGAGTGGTTACACTTGAGGATTTTTTTTTTTGCACGTCAACGTAATGGCATTCGGTAGACACATATCATATCTCAAACAAACAATGAAACAAAAAAAAAACCTCCTTAATTCTCCCAAACATTGTTTATTGACTAAGATCTGTTCCTGCTTGTATTACGATTGTGTTGGGTCCGATCGCTATGTGTGTGCGTTTATTCATGAGACCGTAACTCAATGGTATGATAAACAATGATTGTTGGGCCATGTTCTTGACTTGCTTTGGCGTGAAAATCATGATTTTGGGCCCAGATTGACTGTGAGAATAAAATGTTCTTTCTTGAAGGCAGTATCTTCGAACGTTTATATTCAGATCAACTGCTTTGGCTTCAAACGTGCACTCTCTTGACATTAAATATGCAGCTCTCTGCCGCTGGATGCGGCAAAAGAGGTGGGCGACATGCTAAGCTAAAGGCAGGAGCGATGCCAGTCAATGTGTCCGGCCTCTCGACAATGAAATGAAGGAGCTCAGAACCAGCAAGAATTTTCTGCATAAAATCAGTCACTGCCGTGCCCTGATTTTTTGTTTTGCTTTGTTTTTTGTACAGTAACCGAGACCACTCGCAAGAGCAAAACTCAGCCATCCAGCAACCGACGAAAAGACCCCACAAGTGCCTTGGGTGAGAACAAATGCATCGGAGTGTGTGCGTCTACGTTAAGAGTAGATGGTGTGCGAACGTTGGGGTGATGGAGACAGATACCGCTCGATGGACGTTGAGGCGCGTGTCTGCTCATTGTTTACATCTCGCTGAGGGCTAACGTCGAAACGCATGATCCCAAATGCAAGAAAATGGCGAAAAGATGTGCACTACATGCACGTACCGGAGAATAGGTTCCCAAAATAGACCGGGACTGTCCAGGGGGTCGACTTGACTCGACGAGACTCCGAAAATGGGATGGAGGGGGGGGGGAACTGTATTTGACATTAATGTTCTAAACATCCTGGCGGGCCACTTTGGAGCTTTTGCCGCGCGCCCATAAATGTTTATGTGTCGCCGGAGCCGTCGTCCTTCAGCGCGGATGCATGAGGCAAAAGCACCAAATTATTGATCCTCTACAAATGTCACATAAATGTCTTTATCCGTGACACGTAAGGAATAAGCACTTTGGCGAGTTTTAATCAATATCATTCTCTCTTCTCCAACTCTTCTGAACTAAATTATTGGATGACCAATATCATTCATGCATGACAGTCACATGAATGTCGTTGAGCTTCAATCCATTCTGTGTATCTTTGGCTGTCCCTTCCATTTTATTTTTCCCTTTTATCAACACAGAGGCAATAACCGAAGCGGCGATGGCGCAAATGTATTCCAGCCTTATGTATGAATAAAATAAAAATCACCACCGCGGTATAGCGCGGCGGCGGTTTGCTCCCCCTATGCTTGTCTTCACGGCGGCCATCTTAAAATGAAACCGCTGTGTGCTTGATGGTGTGTGAATGTGCGTCTGTGTCTGTGTGTTTGATAGAGTGTGGAACTGAGCTGCGGCGAGGAATGGTGAGATGGCGTGAGGTTGGCGTGTGTGTGTGTGTGTGTGTGAGAGGCAGGGGGTGATAAATCAGAACTAGGTAAAGGCTTTTTAATGCAGCGGACCCCCTCTCCCAGCCTCCATCTTCTGTCAGGGCTCAGTAAAAGATGAGAGCCCCCTGGGGAAGTGCACTCGCCCGCAGCATAGTACGGTTACACCGCAGGTCAACACACACACACACTCATAGACCCGTAAACACGCACACGTGGGGACTTATGCATGGGCCTTGTGAATGAGTGAATAAATGAATAACTGAATCTACTGAATGCATGAATATATAACTAAAGCTGCGTACGAGCCACCTTTATTGATGAGCACACCTCCACAAATAAATGTCTTTTCTCAAATGAATTCCTAAATGATTTATAGCCCGTGGTATTGCATTTATATTGGTAAAGCGATTTCGGGAGAAAACAGGAGGCATATTTGGCGCATTTCTGCTCCCGAGGTCAAGCGGCATCTTTTTTGGATGATGTGCTTTGAGTCTCGAAGCGGTGGCCCCCGGGTTTCGAGGAGCCGGATATGAAAAATATGTGGAATTTGCCAACATCTGACAATAGTTAGTCAGCAATATGTCTCCTGTCTGATAGAAAAATGTGTTCCGAAGAGCAGAGACGCTCCCCCTTTGTTGCGTGCCCTTTTTAATTTGACTTTGAGGCTGAGCACCGTGGATGTGCGCATATGCTGCGTGGCTCTTTGCGGATGGAAGCTCCTGCTGCGGCTTGGCACAGGAAAGTCAACACTCGCGTGCATCATGCTCGACGATTGTTGACGCAGCCAGCTAGTAGCCAAGTTAGCAGAAAGCTCCATTGCCCTTTGGATTTCGCTCTCACGTGCGAGTGTACCACAGTTACTTTAATTCAAGGAAATGATGTCAATACCAAATTCAATCAATACATTCATTGCTCGACGCTGCTTGAAAAACTGGGAACTGTCAGGGTTGTGTTTGTTGATGTTTGAGCTGGAGCTGGAGTGAAGGGCGTTTCCCTGCAGCATGCCCACCTGTCACCAATACCCTCGCTAACCAGCTGCCTATTTAAAACGCCGCCACTCTGAGAAGTGGCTGTCAGATTATTCCGCAGCCATTGTTGCACACTGCCCTTGTTTCCAAATGCTTGATTGTTGTAGACATTATTGCTCTTTGCCTCATAGCGTCTTGACATGTTTTTGTCTTGGTATTTTTTTTTGGGGGGGGGAGCATTGTGGAACTCCTGGAAGTAACACTCCAGCCAATCGCATGCCATCATTCACATGCCTTTGAGGGCAAAAAAGACATTTGGAGCTGCGCACCACATTCCTGAACAAATAGAGCTTCAATCACACTTGAAGAGGTTATCAGGAGTTTCAAAGAGCCGGCCTGGTGCCTTAAGTCCCAGGAAATTCACTGGGACGTCTGGAAGTATGTGTGCAGATTATTGCTCATCGAGTTGCTGCAAGACACCTGCGCATCCAGCTTTTGTGATTGAAATAACAGAATAAGTCATGACGCACCAAGTCAGCTTGCGAGGACCTTGAGGATAGATCATGATGATTTTTGTGGTCGATGTGTCGTGAGGTTTTTTTTTTTTTTCATAATGTAAAATGGGTGCGTTGACATGAATGTTTGGAAACTCTGGCCTAGAACACAAACAGATGGGACCTTAAGTAGACCCCTGCAGTGCCCCTGTGGATGATCCCCACAATTCCCTCTGGTTGTTGATTTGCCTCTTCTGTCCCAATAATAGGGCAGGGAAAGTTTGTTTCATCGATTTGATGCCTGCTTTTGAGGGAAGGGATCAGAAAAAAAAAGCATTCAGCGTTTTTATTGATATGTCATAAATGCCTCAGACCAAATAATAGTTTGAATCATTTAGCCAAAAGGCAAAGCTCTCAATTTACCGGTCAATCTCCATTACTACTCTCACCTACGGCCACCAACCAAAGAACGAGATCCCGGGAATCAAGCGGCCAAAATGGATGGATGAATATTTTCGTCATGATTTCAAAGGTTTAGCTTTTAAAACTAATATATGGGAAAAAATGTTTATTGCACTGCGTTACTGTTATGTAGTTTAAAAGATAACTTTGACAAAAGGAGCATTTCTTTTGCTTACTTTTTGTTAAAAAAAAAATAATAATCAAGTAAAAAAAACACCGTCTTGTCGCCATGTAGGCTAAACCTGCAGTCCTGACTTGAACTGCTCTTCTTGTGCCTCAAGCTGCCACAGATTCAAAGCGTGGCGTTAACACGGGATCTAACGTTTTTTTTTTTCCCTCTCAGGTTGTCAGAAGCCACAACATTTGACATACGGGCTGCACCCAGGGGATCCCCGAAGGAAACATCAGACGGTCGCATCAGGACTTTCCCGCGGCATTTTGGTTTCCCTACACGCGTCGCCGATGTCCAATGCGGCTCGCTCGACAAAATGAAGCTCGGCTCTTCCAAATTCCATCGGTACGTGCCAAATATGACGGCTTCTTCCTCAAGGTCAGAGATGCGAGCACCGCAACGGAGGCTGCGGAAATGACTTCCTTATTTTGGGTGTGATTGATTGTCCCCCTGACCCGTTCGACTGAAGAGGCGCTTAAGAGGAGGAGGGAGACGAGGATAATTGGGCCCGGTGGTACCCAAAGCCCCGGCAGGTGTGCGCAGAACGCTCTCCGAGCTCTGAACTCTCCAGCACACCTCGCATTTAACTACCTCGGAGGAATGTGTTCCTGTTTTATTTCAGGCTCGTCTTTTATTGAGCAGATGAAACGTGAGCGATGGAGCACTCCCATCGACATTTTAGACAAGCTACAACATGAGGAAAAAGCGCGCGGGGGTCGAAAACCGACAACATGAACGGGAGATTTTTCGTTTCGATGAGATAGCGCGCATTGTACGTCAAGTCCAATCTTTATCTTCAAATCGCCCCCCCCCCCGGTGGAGAAACGACAACATCCAAATGCCCGTGACGAAAGAAGCACGGAGATTCTTTTCTTTTTCTCGAAAACTATTTAATCAGGAAAATCAGTGAGTCACATGAAAGAAATGGAGATGAGGTGCAGGCGGATAAAGAGGCTCATCAAAGAAGGAGCTCCAGTTAAGGATTCAATGCCCGTTAATTCCCTTTCTCTTAAAACCTTCGTCGGTGGGGGCACAGGGCCAATTTGCTCCCTAAATGGCGATGTGCGAATGTGCAGATTGCTTTACATAGCCACTGGGAATGGGGCGGTGGGGGGGGGGGGTCTTCTTCCGACTTCTCCACACGGAGCCTGTGAATTGAAAAAGATCCAAAGACAGATAGGCTTAATGCGGCCTTCGCTACCTACCTAAGTCTGCCCCCCCCCCCCCCCCGCCAACACGTGGCTAATTCCATCCATGCTCTCACTCAATTAAGAGATTTTAATACACTCCTTCGGCTTTATCTTTCCTGGGAACCGGGGGACCTCTATTAAGAGTTGTAGAATACTGTCTGCAAAAAAAAAAAAAAAGAAAAAAAAAAGGTTTATGGTGTAAGTCTCGTGGAATGTTAAGACAATGACGTGTCCCGGCGGCAATCACGGCAATCGTTTCTCCATCCCTCATCTCTCTTTCTGGGACTTGGAAGTCCATGAATGTAATGTAGTGCATGAAATATTGACAAGCAGCTGCTCCTGGCTTAGGCTTTATGCGCATTAGTACAGGCTTCATTAGTCAAAACGTCCCCGGTGAGGGGGGAGGGGGGGCGAATTCCAAGTGTCCACACAGAATCACGGTTTTACATGGCAGGTATGTCCGAAAGGTCCCAGTAGTGTTGTCACGAGTGATATACGTCAAACCCAAAGCGCAAGCTGTGAGTTTTCCCCTCTAATGTGGACCAGACGCGCAACCGCTACGTCGACCAAGAAGAGATCCTCGGGGCTTTTCCTTCCTTCTGTGAATAAAGCGTAGGATGCTCACAAAGCCCGGAGCGTCGGACACTTCCTGGCTGTGGTATTCTGCTGCTATGGCATAATGGGAAAAAAAAATGAACAGAGGTACTTGTATGCACTGAAATGTAATATGTGTCTATTGATGACAACAGGGCGGCCCGGTAGTCCAGTGGTTAGCACGTCGGCTTCACAGTGCGGAGGTACCGGGTTCGATTCCAGCTCCGTCCTCCCTGTGTGGAGTTTGCATGTTCTCCCCGGGCCTGCGTGGGTTTTCTCCGGGTGCTCCGGTTTCCTCCCACGTTCCAAAAATATGCATGGCAGGCTGATTGAACACTCCAAATTGTCCCTAGGTGTGAGTGTGAGTGCGAATGGTTGTTCGTCTCTGTGTGCCCTGTGATTGGCTGGCAGCCGATTCAGGGTGTCCCCCGCCTACTGCCCGGAGACGGCTGGGATAGGCTCCAGCACCCCCCGCGACCCTAGTGAGGATCAAGCGGCTCAGAAGATGAATGAATGAATCAACGAATGATGACAACAGTTGAGTTCTAAAAGTAACATTTTGCACCTTTCCGTGAGATCTTGTTGAGATGCAGTAACTTCCTGTCTCTGGTTGATCCGAGAGTGACGGTTTGCACAGTCGGCAATTAAAGACGAGCGTATAGAATGGAAGGGGGTAGGGGTTGCCGGGGGGTAGGGGGTTGGGGGGTAGCAGCCCACCCTCGCCCCCTCCCCAACCAAAACCTCCCCTCTGCTCTCGTCAGCCAGGAAAGGCCTCACTCAGCCGGGGCGCGTTTGGCCCGGGGCTGGGCTCACTGGTGGAGGTTAACTCCAGCATAAATAAGCATCTTTGGACTCATTACAGGGATTAGAGAGTAATTCGCCTGCGAGGAAGAAGACGACTGCCGGGGTTTTGGTACAGTTTACGACAGTCTTATGGGGGCAAGGGCCCTGGAGATTACGAGTGGGGAAGAGATGGAAAGGCAAGCAAGAGTGAGAGAGAAGGGCCGAGGGAGGAGAGAGGCTCGCTGTCAAGTGTGCGCGAGTACCGCGCGAGTCAATCCAAGCCCCCGGCTGCCCCCTTGATCTCCAGGATGTCGGGGCGCTGTGAAAATGGATCACGACCAGGCCTGTCTAGAGGCGAGCGCCATGATTGTTATAACTTTCCCTCATCTCCCTCCCTCCACTTAACCGAATAAACACCCAAGAGAAGGCCCGAAATCAATTTTAATGATGTTGAAATACAATTTAGGCAGAGAATACACAACAAATGCTAATTTAGCCATGATGAGAGGCATGAGAAATCCCCCCCCCCCCATTATTTATTCAGCTGACTTTCTGCATTTTTCATCAGAACAAATATTCCCATTTCAACAAACACACACATAGTTGGAGAGAATTTCAAGCATAAATCAACACATTCTTTAATTAAACGTATGCTCTGTGGGGGGGGGGGGGGGGGGCGGTAGTCTGTCCAGTCCGCCAAAGACAAACAGTTCCGTCCGAAGTCCGGCTTTATATAGCCCGACGTTCAATTCCACCGTCATTCCTCGATTCTTTCGATCGAAGAATAAATTAACCGGGCGGGAGAGATGGGGGGGGGGGGGGGGGGCTGCTCAAAACGGACAAAAGGGCCTTCTAATGCCCGACCGGCGTCTCGATTTTGGCGGGCTCCAGTCGTGCGGCCTCCGTGCCACATTTTGGACAGCGGACGCAATCGTTGGCAACGCTCTGACTTTTGATACAATAGTAGCAGAACACATGCGGGCAACCGAGCGCGTGAGGCATGGTCGGCCACTCGCCGCAAAGCGCGCACTCTCGCCACGCCCCCTCTTTGTCCCGCGCGCCGCCCACGCCCCTCGGCTCCCTCCCGAGCACAAAAGAATAGACGCTAGCTTTCACTTTGCTGGCGTTGATGAGCGGCAACAGGAAAATGAGGAACTCTGCAAAGCCGTGCCACAGCAGCTCCCGATTCACGTATTGGTACGTCACGTCCCGCGTCACGCTCGGTTGGCTAAAAACCGCTTGAGCGCCAACCATCCTTTCGGCCAGGACCGGGTGGTAACCCGTTCTGAGAAACGCAAGAAAGTTGACGATGCTTGCCAGACGGGCAAAGCCCGAAAGCGCAGCCAGGGAATTGCGCAGGGCCTTCTGGAGTCCCTCAGAAACGGGAGCTCCTGACGTCAAACCGAGGCACCGTCGGAGGCTGTGGGATCGCTCTCGGAGCCAGCGAGGACCTCCCGTTAGCAGAAGCAGAGCCAACTTCTGCCTGTGGGACAGAGACTCGCGGCGGTTCGGGGAGGTGGAGATGCTCCCGTAGCGGAGGCTCAGTAAAGACTGGCCGACTGTGGCGCTGCCGGGATACAGAGTGAACCTCCAGAGGAGCAGCTGCAGCAAAGCCTTCAGTTCGGGCTCCAGAGGGGTGAGGAGGCCCGGGCGGAAATTCTGGAAGCAGTGGCACAACTGGGTCCACAGCAGCTGCTCCAGGGCCGAGTCGAGCTCCAGAGCATCCAGTTGGCTGATGCGCAGGACGGGGATCGCCGGCTCACCGGCGCTTTCGCCCGACTTTTCCATACCTGCGAAAACAACAACGACAGATGTCAATGGCCAATCTATTTCGCATGCCACACTTGGGAAAGTACCCACAGAGTCAAAACGAGTCGAGAACAACTTGGTTGTGGAGCAGGAGCAAGGGCCCCTGAGGCGAAGGCCATCTTGTTTGGAGGCCGATTTTCTCCTCATACATACGGAGCGAAATCCCTTTTCACATTTAAAATCCATCCTTAATGCAACCTTTGAGCCATGCAATGCAAAGGAACGGGCGGGGAGGGGTGGTCACACACACGGCGAGGACCGAGGCTCCTGGTGCCTGCACCCTCTGGAGATAGGAGTGTGTATACAAATCACATCACGAGGGATTAGGCTAACGGCACAGTCTCTGCTACGCCGTCAACATCTGCCAAATGTGGAACAGTCTTCCGCTCCCCGGAGTCGACTCCATGCGGGATGGCGCCGTTGTGACGTCCGGACTATTTTGCGCGGCAAACCGCTTTCACTTCCCCGGTTTTTATCTGACCCCCTTTCCTCCATTGAAATGCTTTAGGAAGTGGGCAACTCGGGAGAGACGGAGCAAAAGAGTGACGGCGAGAGCCCGAGAGGGGCGCTTTTTGACACTGGCTTTTGTGTCTCTGGCTGAACTGGATTTGTCATGAGGCTTTGGAGATTTCCACGGGGGTAAATATGGCAGTTGTGACGGAAAGAGAGGGAGATGATGGTCACTTGAGAAGGCGCTCACAGGTGGGGGAGAGCTCATGTAATGCGCGGAGCAATGGTTCGCTCACCGTCTCTGTGTTGATGATGTTTCAATGGATGGGACGAGTTGCCGTCCGACGAAGTTAGAATTAGCAAATCGATGGGAGGGAGGGCTGAATTTGTGTTGAAGCAAGCCGGTGTGACACATTCATTGAGTTGAATTTGAAATTATTTCGTGACGAGAACCGCGCATGTGACCCAAGGGGAGTTTGGATTAAAAAAAAAAACCCATAAAAGTAGCCTCCAAGTGTGAAGTAACCACTCAATAGGCTCCATTTTCATTCATTCATTCATTCATCTTCCAAGCCACTTGATCCTCACTAGGGTCGCGGGGGGTGCTGGAGCCTATCCCAGCTGTCTCCGGGCAGTAGGCGGGGGACACCCTGAATCGGTTGCCAGCCAATCGCAGGGCACACAGAAACGAACAACCATTCGCACTCACGCTCACACTTAAGGACAATTTAGAGTGTTCAATCAGCCTGTCACGCATGTTTTTGGAATGTGGGAGGAAACCGGAGCACCCGGAGAAAACCGACGCAGGCCCGGGGAGAACATGCAAACTCCACACAGGGAGGCCGGAGCTGGAATCGAACCCGGTACCTCTGCACTGTGAAGCCGACGCGCTAACCACTGGACTACCGGGCCGCCTAGGCTCCATTTTGTTTAGCCTAATCATCCCTTACTTACTGTACGTTTGTCAAGAGTAGCCTTGATCTATGCGCTAAGACTGTGCTCAATCAATCTATCGAGTGCGCTGCCAAACACACACACACACACACACACACATAGCCAGGTGCAGAAAAGCCCCATCACAGCAGCAACACCAGCTCTCCCGGGAGGAGTAAACCCAGCCGGGTCCAATATTCTTTTCAAAGCTCTTTATCGAGCAGTTTACAAGTTCTGAATGAATCTGTTTTATTTGGGGAAACACTGTATTGACAGCCACCTATCAATAGTAATGTGACTATTGTCAAGGCTCTGTCAATATTAATGTAATTATGATGTAGTGGGGGATCCAGAGGATAGCGCAGAGTCGGGGGGCATGTTACATCTCCGGCCCACTGCCATATCAATAGCCGGGATTGCTATCGACAGTTTCCTTTCAGACTTGCCGCCCGATATACGACAAGCCGACACTTCAGTCAGTGCCATTTGAATTTACGGGGCTCATACAGTATTGTTGGACAGCGAGAAATCCATGGTTCTCATGTAGTCAAAAGTCAGGCGTTTTGTCAGAGTCGAGGGCTTCGTGTACGCAAGCCACACTCGAGAGCTGTTCCACGCAAACGGCGGAAGCTCACTCATATAAAACCCGCACGTACGCGCGGTCGATTTACTTAATAATTCCCTCCTGGCGGCTCAGCCGGGCAACCAATCAATCCCGACAAAACGGCATCCCTCGGAGAGTCACAAGGCCAGGTGGAAAAGTTCAGGGATGATAAAAAAACAAGTCACACACACACACACACACACAAAGAAATACATCAGAGTCCCCGCCCCCAATCGGGGATGTGATAATCGGACAGATTAAAAAGACCGATATGTCAGACAAGGCATCCTAAAACCCCGGGCTGCGCTGTGGTGCTACTGTTTGCTGATACAGTGGAAGGGTTTGAAAAAAACTGGGCGCAAAGATAGCCAAGGAGGAACAAAATATGAGGAGTGGGGGCAGATAAGCACACATGTCCATAGGAGCTGACCTTGAAACTGACGGCCACAATAAAAGAGGAGGGAACATTCCTGAAGCATATCTGCCATAGTGAGGGGCAAGGCGCCCAGGGAGTAGCCTTTAGACTCAGGAAAACGCCACTTTCTTCTTGACCTTGGCTTTGGTGTCAAGGGAGGGGGATGAGGTTGTCAAGAGCAGGAGGTGAAAGGAAGGGGGATGCTAAAAAGGCCATTGCATTTTGTTCTTATACAGTACACAAAAGCAGCAAAGCTTCATGATGATTCCGTACCACCATTTGGACATCTGGCGTTTCAATGACTACATTATTTCTAGTAGGCCTTACCTATTCAGTGGGCCAAGTCTGTCTTGGGTGTAAAGTAACGGTGTTTGTTCAGGTCCAGGCTAGCCATGGCTCATGTTTATCATACTCCATTTGCTGCTTAAAATTGCATTGCCCTCTGTTTTAAAACTTTTTGGCACCCATCAGTCTTCAAAAACCCCACATTTGATTCTTTTTCATGATAACTAAAGAGCATTATTAGATAATCACAGACGGGATTAGTCTGTGTGAGAGCAGCGCATTCAAAGCCACTGGAGAAAAAAAAAGCTGATATAACCGCAGGATAGATAAGAGTAGAGGAGTGATGGTTGGGATGAGAAAGATGAAGTGAATAGTCAAAAGAAATCAATAAGATCAAGTTAGCCTTGAATCTAGATGTCAGAGAGCTTGATCTCTGGCATTGATTATTTAGTCGAATAACAAGAATCAAATGGGAGGAGTGTGCGACATTCTCAAAGTAATGCAGCCATGCTGCAGTTTCATCTTGGTCTGCACGTTGCATCGAATGCGAGTAATCTGCCGGTTTTCTGATTTAATTTGCAGGCAATCGATAATAAAAGCAATAGTCATGTTGAAAGTACTGACAAAAGATCGACGCTGTGGACACATACGAGACATCCGACAGTGATAATATGCTCTTCGAAACAAGCAGGGTGTGCGGGAATAGATTACCTATGGGATTTAATAATATAAAAACCCGTTTCCGCGTGACAGAAGAAATATTTTTACCCATTTCCAGGTAAGAAAATTCAATGTTTACGAGGAATTCCTCAGCACTGTGATCCTGACAGACAACACAACCATGTTTTTTTCCGGGATGCAACGTTGATCCCGCCCTGTCAAAGAAAGTGACCAATAGTAAGATGCAACGTCACCAAACACCCCATGACGAACCCTATAGCCAATCAGCTGACGTAACGTCAACGCAGCGGTAAACTGTATTGAGACCGTGTGCCCTTTAAAATAAAATTAGAGGACTTTTTCTGTTGTGGTAACCTCCCATGGAGACGAAACAATGGACAAAAGGACAACAATTCGAATATATTGTCTTTCATCCGTGATGTGCTGCTGTTGTTTTCCTCTGTCGTTTAGTAAAAACCCACGACACGATGAGGGCTTGCCTCTTCAATGAAAGACTATGCACTTATTTGGAAAACGCGTGAACTTCAATTAAACGCATCCAGGGCAACGCCTAATTGCGGAAAAAGAGTACCGCTGTCAACGCGTCCGCAAACTTTCAAGTGCAGAATGTCACACAGAGCTCATCGGCAAACCCATTTCAACAACTTTCGAAGGAATTCAAAACACTGCACGCGCAGAGGTTGAGATTCCCGGAATTGGACATGAGGGCAAACTCAGAGGCGATGCTGCAGGTGAGATTGCATTACTCACCGGGCACGTCGTTAGATACACATGCACTTTGGGATATAGGTGAAAAAAAAGTTCTGCCTTCACGAGTGCTGTGGTCAGTTGGGACATTTTGATGTAATTTACTGAAGGGTACTTACGTTTTGTTTTCCCTTATATACAGTATGCACGTAAAGTCAAACAAGATTTTTCCTTTCAACACTGTCTTCCATGGAGGTGCCGTTGCAATTGGACGGAAAAGACCAGAACATCACTTTCATTGCCATTTGCCCAGATATAAACGAAATAAATCGAGAGAAGCCACAATTAAACATTTGATATTTATTTCGGTTGCAGTTCACCGGAACAATATGCTTCCAAATAACACAGTGCATTCAGCATTTAGTTAAAAAATAAAAAAACAAGTACAAATTGAATCAACTGAATTTTGTATCGCATAATTTGCTCCCACCAACTATTGTTATTGGGTTACTATACATCCAGTCCAAATCAAAGAACGTCCATTTCCCTGGGATATGCTCATCAGGAGATGGCCTCTGTTCTGTCAGACAAATAGCAGGAGGAAGTACAGGGGCCACTTTCATAAAGCTATGGCAATTGTAACAGGTGGCAAATTGCATTATGGTTCAATCGGAGTGGCACAGATCAGTTAGACTGATCCCAAGTCATATTTAAAAAAAAACACACACACAAGCGAGCTTTCTAATCATCTGGATTGTCATGTGACATAATTTAACGACAGAATGTAGTCTGCCTGAGCTGGGCTGTGCATCAACTTAAGCGTAACAAGGTTTTAGAGACGGCTTTTGGTCAGCCAGGCCCATTCAAGGGCCTTCTTAACGAGGTTATGCGTTTAGAACCCAGCGGCTCCCTTGTCCTAAAGGCTGATGTGAACTCTACATCATAAACCCTGTCCGCTGAAAAAGATGAAGTAATTCAACCCACCGTGGGTTTATGTTGCTCCCGAACCGTATTGCATGTGCAACTTTGTCTTTTATCATGTAGAAATTATGCACCTTCGTCAAAGAAGCCTAACTTGCATTTTTGTGAAGCTACTCGCTCACCAAAAGTTTTTAATCACTCAAAAACGATTCAAATGAGGCATACTGCATTTCTTTCCACAATTCCTCGAAGCTGATGCTCTTTGAGTCTAATTGATATTCACCATCATTCAGTGTAGCACTTTTTACTTTGCTTACCACCACCGTTTTTTATTTATTATTATTATTTTTTTTGGTGTCCTCTCCTATGTACTCTCCACCATAGACTGAAAGCAAGTGCCCATTGTGGTCCCATTGCATTAGCACTTTTGGATGCAGCATTTTATAATCAAACCACCAAATTATTTTGAATCAAATGATTAAATCGGTGGATTCTAGCTTCACAGCATGAACCTGGCTAAGATGTTCATCTTTCATATGCAAGGAGTATCCTAAACAAATGGGGAATACTGGATGCAATGTGGTCTTCACATTTCTCGTCTTATTAAAGCATGATATATATGTACTGCGTATATATATATAATTTTTTTAGGGGGGGTTTCACAATCTGGCACCCCTGTCATGCAAGTACTGTATGTTTGTTTATCTCAGCTCTAGGCTTTTGTTTTGGCTGGTAGTAAACATTTGAAACATTAATGCCAATTCAATACCCCCTTTTACCACGTGATAAAAGTAGGGCAGTCATGATGTTAAGAAACAAGCATGGTCCTTCTAACAACAAGCCTGTGGTTATTATGATGCATTATTCAATAATACAGAGGAGGTGCGAGTGGCAATAGCTTTGCACTCCTAGATCTCGATAATGCATTTTCTCTTCTAATGCTCGACTCATGGGATGTTTCTGGTGACCCGTGGTAGCAAGACCTACAGATGTACCCCTTGCAAACTATCATACCGTAGTAGAACACAAACGCTTGAATCGCGCCGGCAGAAATTTGGACTGGGCATAGCTGGAATTATGGTCGTCAAAGGTTGCAGAGGGAATATTTTTAATAGCGGAAACTCTAAAGTGATCCAATGGAAAATTCAACCAGACATCTATGCTGACCGAAGCACCGTCATGCATGCCAGGCACGACTTCAACAATTCGACTGGGATTTAAACTCCCCTCAAACTCTGAATGTTTTGCTCCCACAACTGTAATTTTCTCTGTCACTTACTTGGTGGGTCCCTGTGGGAAAAGTAACTTGATGACCATAGAACTCCAGATGCAACTTATGGCGACATAGGAAAGAGGTATAGTCGTCTCGCTCCCGGTTGCTTGATAGAATATAAATGTTATCATCTCTATTTTTACCGTTGTAAGAGTGTCAAGAATGTTATTCAAGCAATGCTTGCCTATGCGGTTGAAATTTGAAACTGGTACTTCTGTGAGCATCACGAAATGAATTGTGACTTGACTTTTGCAGTGGAGGTTGGCAGGGCGTTGTGTCCTCTCCATGCAGTTTGCAAAAGTCACCGGAATACAATACGCTACAGTTCTTCGCATTCAACAGCTTTCCACCTTCCCCTCCTGGGGCTTTTGTTTGGTGCATTTCCTGAATAGGCTGCAGAATAAACATGTTTACATTGCAATAAATAAATAAATACATAAATAAATACATGTCCACTTAAAGTGATAATGACCAAGAGCTTATTCTTGCCGGAGTAGACAAGGGTAAAATTGCCGAGCTGATTAAAAATGACATTTTCTTTGTTCAAAATACTACCAAACATAACAAATAAAAATCCTTCTGCCTCTTTAGTGAGACAGTAGAACCGTTTTGGCATTGATGGCGACAAAAAAAAGAAAAGAACATCTCGGCAGTTGAAGAAAGTGGTGCAAAAAATTCAGAAGCATCTCCATTGTGTTAACTCGCCAAACTTGAATTGTGGGCCGGCTGTCCATTGAGGCCGCTTTGGATGTTTTCACCCTCTCGATTGGTACACAAATACAAACAAATGGAGTCACTCGCGCAACAGTCTATTATAGTCGTCCGGGGACAACAGTGCGTTTCTGCTCCGATGTCCATAATGTGAAATCCAATCAAATGAAGAGCATTTAGAGCTACTTATGGACCTTTCCAGCATGTAAACAATGCAATGAACTCTGTAATCGGAGCTTGGCCAGCATCTGGATTGAATTGTCGCGTAAGGTCTTGTTGATGTACAATAGGGTCGGACTCAAATTGACAATCCTCTGGCCAGAGTTTTTGCAGGCATCATTTCGAGATGTCCTTTCAGGTACAACGCTTGGCATTGACTCCACAACAACTCCCTCGTGCGTCCTTGATCATTCTCTCACGGACAACTCTCGCGCATCGCTTGAAGTGGTAGCGGCCCGGATGAAAAAAAAACGAAACAGACGTGAGAGCGAGACCCGGAGGTCAACGTGTTGCGGTGGCTGACTATGCTAATGTGTTTGTTAATGACCTGGCTGTGAGTGATAATTGATAGTCCTCATTACCATATGAGCTCCACTGTCCCACCATGGCCAGAGAGAATCCTCCCCCGCAACCGGGCAGAAATGAATTCCCCCCATTTGATCCATGAAATAATTAACTAATTAGCCTAATTAAAATCAATAGAGATGCCGATAGCAGTGTAGACATTTCAGGGACGTCGTCTCTATTTGCAATCCAAGGACTTTTCAAAGCGGGTGGGCTCGTGGGTTGTAATAGGTGGGGCGACAAAAACAACCGCCGGGTGCTACGTCGAAGGACATTTTGAGAAGACAGGGAGGTAAAAGGTAAGGCAAAGTGCCAATGTTTTCGTGGTTGCGATATAGAACTCTTTGATGATAAATATAACGAGGCGTTAATCGGACCCCCGACCCAAAAAAAAACAAAAAAGACAATAAAATGCATGAGAGACTGAGAGAGCTGCCTAAAGCTGATTCATGAGTGCTTGGCGGTCTTTAACTGAAATAAATGGCTTGTGGGAGTGGCTGCAGCATTACTCCCTGTACAGGATACTAAGTGCATTGTAAGGTCAGCCGTAAGGCCGAACTTACATATGTAGTGCTCTGCCCTCGTAAACCTTGGTTAATATATCAATATACCGGAATGGAACTCTTCCTAGTGCATCTGAAACATTGACGGCAGGGCCTGTCTTATTTAAGAAGAAGAAGAAGAAAACCTTTATTAGTCTCACAATGGAGAAATTCCCAATTCACAGCAGCAAAGTTATGAAAGTAAGAAGCAGAACAACAAAATATAGGAGCTGCTGGAAAGGCAGCCACTCTCGCGGCGCCATTTTGAAGTCAAAATAACAGAAATAACACAAGACAACACATAGGACACAGACAGTCGTTCAATCTTCACCAATTTTCTGCATACACTTTGTTGTCTGAAGCAGTTCTAGATGAAAGAGGAGAGGATCAAAGTGTCCTTTCTCCAGTGGATCAGAGACGTCATGCTGAAAATGTGCACACGTCTGCTACAAGCTAAGTTTTGAAAGCAAACACAAAGCTGTAGCATCCATTGACGAAAAGAGATTAGTTCACTTCTCCTGTCCCACGTAATCCGCTTCAAACTCCAAGCCGCGACTCCCAGCTCCAAATCCGCATCGGCACTCCGCGCCAACGCTCCTTTCTTCTCATCGTCGGCTCCTCAAGACCTCCATCCATCCAGCCGCAGACCGTTCAACAGCACCGATCTCTCCGCTGAACAAAGTCAAATGATTGTTTTATAATGCTTCTAAGTAACCACATTTTTGACCGAAAGTTTGGCAAACCGTTGCTTGGTTGATATATCTATATAGCCATTGCTGTTAAATAGCAATTAAACAAACAAATAAAATCACCTTCTGGTGCGGGGACCTTGCTGGTCTGATGGAAACAACTTCAGTGAACTAATCAAACAGACATGCACATATTTTGTCCTTATTTGTAATGGTGTTTTTGTCATTTATTTGGTTAGGAAGCCCTTTGTGCCCCCCCCGCAGTAGCACTGATGAACAATTTTGGCCTCCGCACTCATTTAACTTGCCCATCCCCGCTATCGTCTGTCATCATTGTTGCAATCCGCATGCCACTGGCTTCTGAGGGACAAAATTAACCTTTACACTTTTGCACGCGCTACTTTGAACATGCAGGCCTTGACGTGGGCACTCGGCAGCTCTCGTGTTCCTTGTAGTCACCATCACTCTGAATTGTAGTACTGTATTCCATTTTTTTCCTCCATCTTGTAATATCTGTTCATACGCACGCATTTCTGCATTTGTTTCCACCCCCCCCCCCCCCCCCCCTCCTCCGTTGGTTGCTTTCAGTTGACCTAGCTCCAGACAAAAGGCTCGAAGGAGAGTGGAGAAATGAAATGATTGCATAAATGGGATAGCCATTTTTGGAGAGATAAAGAAACGAGATGAGAGGGTGAGGGGCAAGTAGATGAGAACGGAAGAGACAGGAGAACATTACAAGGTTGGCCGTTACAAAGCAAGGAATAGAAATGAAGGCTAAATGGAAGAAAACGTGAACCTTGACAGAGGAAGGAAATAAAGCATTTCTGTGAATGATTGTTGCAATTTCTACGTTTCTTTCCTCATCACGGTACCATCAGTTTGACTATGTCGGTCCGAGTCTTCATGATGATGATAATTATTTCATTATTATTAGCATTATTGTTCATCGTGTGCTTAGTTCTGATTTCTCAATCCTTTATTAGTTAAATCCAATCTTTGTATGTCTTCAGTCACATTTACAAAAACGGACAGGCACAAAAGAAGACGTCACGCGGCAGCATTTATCAAAGTGTTTAGGGGGCTCATCTCTTTATCATATTCTATCTACAGAGGAGGAGGTAGAAATATTTTGGAGAAAAGATGAGGTCACACCGTTGCTGCACACAATAAATGCATCACGGTTGTTTAAACTTGCATCCCTTTATAAAACCAGCAAACATACATCATCTCAGAAATCTTGCCACAAATAAATGGATTCCCAAAGCTCTAACCTCTGTAGGGCCCATGAGCAGAGATTGCAGGACCTCATGAAACGGTGACCACCGGTGAAGGATTATCAATAGAACACACACGAGCACGGTGATCCGTAATGAGACCTTATTCCGGACACCCGGGCCAGTCTGCCTGTAAATTCCATCCGTCACTCGGCACATACATACTTAATCAACTAATGTTGTTGGAGTTTTTTTTTTTCCTTATTAATTTGCTCCCTTTTCTGATTTATCGAAAGTGCCCTGCATCCCACCAATATTTTGTCTCTTTTACAGTGTAGAGCAGTGGAGGAGGCAGTGCGCTTATTCATGTACTTAAGGGATTGCATCTGTAATGAATTGACTAGCTGTTTAGGCCACCCTACCAAGCCCACGACTCACCTTAATAATATAAGCAGGTCGTAACTCCTTCTAACCCGCGACATTACAAAGACATGCACATATTCATTCAGTCCATCTATATTAGCCACTGAGCTCGATGCGTGCCAGGGTCCTCTCGGTGCAGCTGCAGTGTAATATCCATTTTTATGTTGAGGGATGTGGGGGGGGGGGGGTCGCGTCTGGCAAGAAGCACATCCCTCTGTGAAGATTTACTTCAATTCTTGCATTTGTTTTCCAGTTATACTATACCTGTATGTATATGTAAAATGGAAAACCCCCCAACATGGAATAAAAGTTGGGGGCGGGGGGCTCATTTATTATTTAATGCGTGAACTGGAATTTTTTTAGAATTGTACAAACATATTTGCTGACTGACCGTGGTGAAGGCCACAGTCAGCATTAAGTCGCGCATGCCGCATTTGAAATACTTTGAACATTGGCTTTAGTTGTACTTCGGTTCAGTGAATGTAGTTCATTCAACAGTATGTAAAATGACAACAACAAAAAAAAAACATTGCCTGATCCCGTCTCAAATTGCTCCGTACCATATCAAATCAGTCCACTTTCATATCGAACAGTCCTTGAATCGATTCGCACGCCATATCTTGAAAAACCTATGCAATGGTCTTTTCTGGAAAGTTGCACACCGCTCATAAAAATATTCTCCCGAGACAAAAACTTTGCATTCTGATATGCACACTTGAATGCGGGTAAACACATACACATGCACACACGCGCGTTGGCCAATGAGTCATAGCTGTCACTATTGATTTGCTTTTCTCCAAATGACCCCTGTCACTGCAACGATAGAGTGCCTAATACTTCATCGCTATAGTACCGTGTCTCTCTCTCTCTCTTTCATACACTCCATCACCATATACTATTTTTCATTTTATGAAGAACTTTATTTTAAATGCTTGCTGCTTTTTGTTTGTGGTCTTCGACAACTGCCACGGCCAAGAATATTGGCGGCCCTGTGCTTCTGTCTGACAATGGGCCAGTTCTCCCCCAAAGTCGTGGCCATTTTTAAAATCCCAGGTCGCCCCATGTTTTTCTTTTGTTTGCTTTGGAACAACGCAAAGAAAAAAAATTGGCACATCTCATCATTCCATACCCAAGTCCACAAATGGCAGGACAAAATAATGTAAGAGAGTCCATTTGGGGACTTGTGTGTGTGAAATGAGCAGATTTTCCTTCTGCTTCTTTGTGTTGCTGCAATGCAAACAAAAGAAATAAACACTGGAAAAACCATCATAGTTATTATTTCTTGGGAAAAGTGTTCCGTTCCATTTCACGGAAGCCCAACTATAATGTTGTTGAATTTTTCTTTGTTGACTTTCTTCCAAAATGACCTCTCAGTCAGCTAAGTGACAATGTGAACTCTTGTTGTTTTTGCACAGATGTCCGACGTCGAGCTGACGACTTCTCGCTTTGATGGACCGGCCCAAAAGTACGTATCTTAACCTTAAATTTCAAAACAGACGCTTGTGTTAACTTTGATGATCAACCACGTACCTACATGCACACAAACACAAATCTCCCCATGCAGTGACAGAGGGGAGGGGAAAGTTGGCCTCAGGGACTACTGGGCTGCTCCTCCCCAGGGAGCCCGAGCTCCACAGCAGATAAGCGCATCAGCACTCTCCCCGTGGCAATATGTAAATCCCTTCAATGATATTTCCTACCAGCACGCAGTGCTGCGAAACCCTGAAAGACTTGCCGGGCCTGTGTTTTAGCCGCCCCCCCACTTTGAGAGGGTTATTTTAAGTTTCGCACTAAACAAGACAAGATGGTGACAATAACTTTTCACCATTGCAATCTCAATCCCCTTGAGGGGGGATGAACACAACTTGACATTTTTTTTTCTTGGTATTTACTCTCCGTGAATCCACGACGGTGACCGCTTGTAGTTATAAGGGGCGAACGCAACATTGCAGCGCGATGAACCATTTGCATTACCGCACCTTTGATTTTATGACGTGTAGAAGGCAAAACTCAAACTTTTGCACATCTTAGGAGAAAACCCAGAACGTGAAGGCTGCTTGGTTGATGTCATTGTGTAAAAAAGGAACCAGGCATCCGCCATCTTGTGCCACCGGCGCAAGCCATCTGAAAAATGAAGAACAGACTCCATCCCGTGGCACAGAGAGAGTGACGGCAATTAAAGCTGCCATCCAAATCGGGGCTGTGGCATTTGGGGCATTTTCGCCATGATTTGAACTGAGGGGGCAGAATGGCTCTGCAGTCAGTGAGCTCGGGGCGGGATGGGGGGTGGGTGAGGGATCTACCTTCTACCCTGAGCGCTTTAAACGGCTGCACATATAGTCATACTAAAATAAATGAAATGAGTAAATCAGGCCTCATGAAATGAAATGACAGGCAGTTTGAAACAGCGGGTGAGTTTTGTGTGTGTGTGCTTGCGCGTGTGTTTCTTGCCACCAGCGTCAACATTAAATACATCAGATTGAAGCCACCCTCGAGGGTGGCATCACTCAGCCAGGTGTGTGTACTTGCGTGCACGGCTGTGTGGTGAAATCCTCAGTCTTTTATCTGCGCTTCCGTTCCTCCTCCTCTTTTTTTTTTTTGTTTTGTTTATTTTTATATTTATATTTTGCATTCAGATGGTATACAGAATACACACACACACACACACACACACACAGGCTGATCTATCAATGTATTGATGTGCGAGTAAGTGTCTTTTTTTTTCTTTATAAAATCTCCCGGAGAGTTTTTGCAGTTATCCTGAGTGCCGTTTTTCTTACCCGTAAAAGTGTTGGAAAGTTAGTTAGAAGGTGAAAAAAAAGCTTTGCTAAAATTTCTCATCTCGCCAAGTAAAGGTAGCCACATTCACCGGTGGTTTTACCCCCTGACAGCACGCCATTGGTGTTATCGTTTTCAAACTCCAGATCATTTGGATCTGGCCATTTTTTTTTCTCGACTTTTGCTCGCTCTCCGTCGCTGCCACTCTGTCAGGACACGATGCGGAAGTGTCTCTTTTTCTCCGTATTGACTTTCCCAGGTCAGGCTCCTCTTCCCCCTATTAGCTCAAGCTAACTGATCAATACGCGGCCCCGTGGTAGGCCTGCGCGGGGACCCGTGCCCGGGCCCCGCGGAGGATATTACCACTCTCCCCATTGCATGATCTCATAACTAATAATCGGATCATATCCGGAACGTTACGGCTGACCTAGCCCGTGCTACAGCCGCTCTAATGACGACGTCAATCAATCATGACGGCTTTCGCGCACGCTTCTCAAGAGATTCCTCCCCCCCGTTTCGTGATTCGACCCTTGGCATCTCCCAGCCTGCTGTTTGCCCAGCCGATTAGTTGTGACGTGCCGCCATGCGTCATGCATAAACAGCTGCCACGTATACTGTATTTTGGTGTGTGTGTATGTGTGTGTGTGTGTGTGTGGCAGCGTGCCAGCCCAGTGCCATCTGGCTGCTCGACAGCGCTCCTCTCATTAACAAGGGGGTTAATTGCTGTGGCAGCACCCAAGCTGTGTCAAACATCACCCTCGGGAGGAGGAGGCAACAGAGCGTCGACTTGTTGGTGCGTTTTTGTGTGCCAATAAAGTGTGCGGGAGGGAGACACACGGTGGCGCACATAAAAGAATAACCTGTTGTACATTAACCTTTAAATGTGAAGCGAGGAGCGCAAGGCGCCATTTTGCGTCTGCATTTGTGCGCGCTCGTTTACGCATTTGAATGTTGCTGTTCTTCTGAATGATGCCCAGTCGCCGTAATGGCGTAGAAAGAATTAGGCTTACGAAGCCAACGTCTACAGCCCCGGGGGCAAACGCGCACACACGCACCCACAGCAAGAATAGTCGCGCGTGTGCGCAATCGCATCAGGGGCAAGGGCAGGGGAGGAGCAATTTGCATGTTATTACTGCATATTCATGACAGATTTTGTTAGCTTTTGCCTAATGGGCCCGAGTGACGGGTTGAGAAATTGAGAGCGTGCTTGAATAAAATACACACACACACACACACACACACACACACACGGATGCTTGCCCTCTTCTCTGTCACACAAGAATCATCATGACACTTAGGACTCCAAGTGGGAAGCCCCCTTTCATCTGTCAGCATATTGTAGCGTTTTTTTTTGGTTGTTGCTTGTTTGTTTTTTGTTTTTAATGCACAGCGACTTATCTGTAACAGTAGCCTCATTTGTCGTATGCATAATTAGGAAGCGCGCAGAAACTCACATACTGGAGTGATCACAGCAGCTGTGGCATCAGTTGACCTCATGACCTTTTGGCATTCGAGCAATGATGTGGTTGCTACTCGGGAGTTTCAAAACTCCATTAAAAAATTTTTTTTTTTTTAGGCCAACACTCTCTTTCTGGTGTGCTGAACCGGAAGATTCAAAATTGCATATTGTGGAATTGTAATCAAAACTATAAATACCTTTTACGTTTTCAAAGTACGTCTTTGGTCGCTCCCCGTTGTCAAACAAACTCACATTGTTATCGCTGTGTTTACATTGGGAAAAAAAGGCAGCAAATATCAAATAGCATTGCATGTGCTTCATCTAGATTGAGAAAGAATAAAAAAAATGACTCGCGTCAGCCTGTACGATGGTTAATAAAGTACATATACCGTATCATTTTTCTCCATAAAACTGTCGTCGGTTAAAAAATAAAAAATAAAATGAATGCATTTTCTTGCTATATTCCTCAATGTTCACCTCCGAATCTATTAAAATTGCAACTACTTATTTTTTTTTTCCCGTCGGCACAATACATCTATCCTCTTGTTGTTCACTTGAACACAGGATTTGTGTACGTCACTTTTTTCTTTTTTTTCTTTTTATATATTGTTCTTGAATGAAAAAAAAAAATGCCGTGCAAAATTATCACTCCAAACGAGTGCACTTTATTGTGATCGGCTGATAGAAAAATGATAGCGAGACACGTTCTTTTGCTAGGAACAGAAGCGGGCTCTAATCTAAAGTCATCTTTGGCTTTCACGCCATTTGACTGAAAAGTTTGTTTTGCCGAAGTGAAAGATTTAACTCTCGATGCTCTGTATCCACACTTTTTTTTTTTTTTTTTTTTGTCAAACGCCGCCTTTCCCTCGCTGCTTGGCACCAACGTGCCGACACGCTTGATCAAATGTGAGTTTTAACGTGTTTAATCTGAGCAAAGTTTCATCTGAACAGGCTAGTAAATATCAAATTTTGTGTGTGTGTGTGTGAGAGAGCGAGTGAGAGAGCGCATGAGATTGTGCCTTTATGCCTGTGTGTTTGTGAACTGTATGATGTTTTTTTTTTTTCTCTCCTTTGCCACCTCGGGTATGTGACAGCTGTCACTGGTGACTTAAGGAGTTTTCTGGGCAGAGTTTGCATATTTTTACAGTTGGGACCCACACACACACATCCTGACACACGCACACACAACAATCTGATTCACTTGCCATCGTTTGGTGTAACTTTTAACATCTTTTTTGCATCGTGTGAATCAAATTGGAACCACATGTAACATTTCAGTCATGTTTTCAGACGTCTTGACTGTTCTTTTGATCGAAAAGTGGACAACTCACATGTTTATTTTCTTACAGCTCCGGTTGTGTGATCCAGAACACTTGCGATCCAGAGGATCCGATACCCTGCGCGCAACCCCGGCACACAGCGTCGGATGTGGCCTGCGAGTGGAGGGAAAAGACTTTGCAAAATGAAGAGGTACCGTATCTCTCTTTCATCCTATTCCATGCGTATCCACGAGTTGCGGGTAACAAACATGGCGGTGGTGAGCTTGGTGTTGCTCAATTCGACCCAGCGCTGTTTTTATTGTCTTCTGTGGCTTTTGGTTCGGGCACGTGGAAATACACACCGGCTCACTTTCATCACCATATTATTGACACTAATTTTATTTAGTGAATATTCTCATTCATTCATTCATCTTCCGAGCCGCTTGATCCTCACTAGGGTTGCGGGGGGTCCTGGAGCCTATCCCAGCTGTCTTCGGGCAGTAGGCGGGGACACCCTGAATCGGTTGCCAGCCAATCGCAGGGCACACAGAAACGAACAACCATCCACGCTCACGTTCACACCTTGGGACAATTTAGAGCGTTCAATCAGCCTGCCATGCATGTTTTTGGAATGTGGGAGGAAACCGGAGTACCCGGAGAAAACCCACGCAGGCCCGGGGAGAACATGCAAACTCCACACAGGGAGGCCGGAGCTGGAATCGAACCCGGTACCTCTGCACTGTGAAGCCGATGTGCTAACCACTGGACTACCGGGCCGCCTATTTAGTGAATAGTGAACCCAAATATGATGTCCGGTCCACGTCCTTTACAGTTCAAGACAAGCATCCAAGTTGTCTTTGTATCGTGACATTTTTATTTTTTTTTGCCACGCTCGGGTGACCCCAATCTAATTGCTTCTATGATGTTGTTTGCGTTTGTTTACCCCTTTGTGCCTGAACTCATGACTGGGTTGCCTTGAAATCTCCAGTCCGGTGCCTTGGTGTTTTCAGTGACTTCCAAAATACCTCTCTCATCATTTCTTTTCTGTCTGTAAGCATAACAAAGATGAAACGAGCAAAAAGGGACCTTAAAAGAATTTCTGAAAGGCGACGAGAAGAGAGGCCAAACAAAGGGAGTTCGAGGTAGAGGAGGAGGGCAAAAAGTGGGCTTGTGAGAGCTGCTCTTTGGAGTGCGCAGGTTGAACGTGTTCATTCGGTCAATAGAGCCGCCGCCAAAATGGATGACACTGTGTAAACGAGGCTGCGAATGCGAACGGGAATTCTCCTCGGCGTCTCCTCATTTTTAATTGACTTGCAGGCATGAAAGTGAGTAACTCCATCGTAAAACCCAGCGGAGATCATTTCAACTCATTCAAGACATTCAACACGCTTTTCCAATTTCAAATGGAATCAAATTGCTCCGACTGGCATTCTTGCCGCATCATCATTGTGTTCTGTTATTTCCCTGTCCTCACCCTTCGGTCCCCGCCCGGCTGTATGTTGACTTTCTTGATTTCTGACACAACTCAATTATGTCATTTTGTCTTTTTAATCGTCCAAGAAAAAAAAAAGTATATCTACATTGCTGACATACACACACACACACGTGTTGAAAAAAAAAACAGCAACACACTTCACCTTAATTCAGACCTCAGACACCCCCCCCCCCCCCGCGCCCACCCCCCCTAACTTCCATCCGCCATCTCGCCCCAACCGCTTCAAATTAATCTGCAAAATATTGATTTGAGGAGCACAGGAGCGGGGTGGGGGCCGAGTAGGGGTTGCAGGATTGCGGCCGCATATTAATAAGAACGGGCCGCTCTTCATCTCTCCTCTATACTTTAAGATCCTCATATCTTCATAATTGATTAATGTTCCTTTGTGAAGTGGGAATGAATAATACATTAGCGGGCCTGCTGCGCCCTGCGGCTGATGAGAAAATGTTTAATTTCAGTAAATGTAACGCTCTCTCTCTCTCTCTCTCTCCATCTCCTTCCCTCGCTTTCATTGCTCCCTCTCTGCTTAAGTTTGTTTGTGAGCTGAACACTGGAGAGGAGGGCTGTGGATTTGCTTGTTTTGTTGTTGTTGTTGTTGTTTTTTTCCTTTTTTACCCCCACTCTTGCCTTGAAGGGTATGTTAAGCATCAGAAACAAAAGGCAGCGAGTTGTCTTTCAAAAAAACAAAAAAAGAAATCACCCCAAGGATGTTTTTTGCCCACGTTGCATCCGAATGCATCATTAATTTCTGCTGTATCAGCCAGCAATCAGTGGAAACGTGCAAGCGACCTGGCACAAACCTCTTAAACGGCTCGGAAAGGTGCTAGAAGAGGGTGACGGGTGCGATGTTGCGACTGGCACCGCCGCTCATCTGGCTGACAGTGCTAATTATGCTAAATAGACGGCTAATGATGATGATGATGATGATGATGATGATGATGATGGGGGATTTGAGAGCTTCAGCTGTGAGAGCCAAACACTTGTACGTGTGTGTGTGTGTGTTGGCTTTGGTGGGCTCAACGGGGCATCCGGCACCTGATGGCGAGCATTTGTGTCCGTGGAAAAGATAAACAATGATGTGAACACGCCAAGACACCCACAGGTCCCACTTGAGGCTCGGCGCCGCCCCCTTTTCGTCTGAGCGCTCGGGCACGATGAAGGGCTTCATCTCGGTGCACAAATTGAATAAACAATACTTATCTTTTCACAAGGATTCTAATTAGTTATGCTAATGAGGCTAGCTAAGCCAATTAACCTCATGAAGTGGTTTTATGTGGGTGTGCCCGAGAGCATATCCGAGTCACTTAAGAAAACACATTTGCCCAATTAGCGTTCATTGACAGACGTGCTTTTATTTATTTATTCCCCCTCCCCACCGCGCGTCTTTATTGTTCTGTTTTCCAAGGCGTCCTAATAGGCTTTCCACACTCAAAAGAAATCACGAATAGGACGATGCATGCACGCGTCTGCCCCGCTGCCAGTCCTTTGCAGCCGGATCTACGCGGACGTGTGTATTTTTACAAGTTTTATGGTAGATTAAAGAGTGTGTGTATTTTGTCAGTGCGCGTCTCTGCCTGTTCCATTAGTTCACGTCTTTGGAAGTACCATTTGGCCTCAAGTTCTCTCTGTTTATTTAAAACCTTCAGCCCGCGCTCCCCTCCTAATAGTGAGCCGTGTTTCCTCTCGTTTAGCTTCACCACTCATTATGCGGGCCATGTGGAAGAGACGATGTTTAGAGGAGTCTTGGGGAGGGATAAAGTTGGGAGGGAGCGAGGGAGAAAATGAATACGAGCCAAGCGGAGACGAAAAAAAAAAACTGGTAAATGACTGGGCGACTGAAGGGGAGAGAATGTAAATTGTCTTTCAACCTGACCGCAGCTTCATGAGAAGGGGTGGGGGGGGGGGGGTGGCATAGCACAAGACGGTCTTTGTTACGCCGATGAAAGGCAGCGAGAACAGGAAGTAGCCACGTTTGTGCGCTGCCTTGAATTTTTGTACCCGACCGAGGTGTTTTAAAATAATGGAATGTCGAATTAATGGGAAATTGCATGAAAAATGCAAGTCGCATAATCAACCCAAAGTGGACTATGTCCCGGCACCGCGCCGCTCCGTATTACGCAAATAGCGCAGACAAAGCTGCCCTCCTGGGTTTGATTTTGCTAAGGTTTTGTTTCTGGGGCAACGATGACTCACATTCCAGAAGAAACGATTTTCTCGCAGCCCCCGACTGAAGATCTCATTTGAAGATGAACTCTAGCTCTCATGACAACAGGCACCACAAAAGTACACAAAAGTAGCTTTTTGGTCACGCAGAAGGTACACGCGTTGATATTTGCCCATCGGGTAAGATTAGTGCAGATGGTACCGAAAGCGATTATTCCAATTTCTCCGGCAGTCCAAGTCAAATCAAGCGAAATGGCAATTTAAGGAAAAGTCTCTTCCCTTGAGGACCGCATTTCTACGCCCATTAAGGAAGGCTGTTTCACTTGCCTTGACCGAAGCAATTATGTAGCGCCTGCTTGGCATCAGCCCCGTCCTATAGTTGCCTTAATATGGATTGTAATTCATTCATTCATTCATCTTCCGTACCGCTTGATCCTCACTAGGGTCGCGGGGGGTGCTGGAGCCTATCCCAGCTGTCTTCGGGCAGTAGGCGGGGGACACCCTAAATCAGTTGCCAGCCAATCGCAGGGCACACAGAGACGAACAACCATCAACGCTCACATTCACACCTAGGGACAATTTAGAGTGTTCAATCAGCCTGCCACGCATATTTTTGGAATGCGGGAGGAAACCAGAGCACCCGGAGAAAACCCACGCAGGCCCGGGGAGAACATGCAAACTCCACACAGGGAGGCCGGAGCTGGAATCGAACCCGGTACCTCTGCACTGTGAAGCCGACGTGCTAACCACTGGACTACCGGGCTGCCCTGGATTGTAATCAGGTTACGCAAAACGATAGAAGCCGTACAACATCTCGCTCCCCTCCGATGATCTTATATGACTCATGAAATGCCTCTCTTTCACTCTTTCTGGGCTTTCACCTTTTGGGGCAGTGAATGTGTTGCCAGTAGCGAATAACCCCAAATCAGGGAACCCGCGGGTGGGAATGGAGTGGCCAGAATACAGCCGTCTTTCTTTTACCCCCACGCCGATTGTTTGACTCTATTTCTGACTAGAGCGTCTTTGATTTCGCACCATTTGAAGCAAGGCAATGAAAAAACCCCCCCGAGAGTGAATTTAGGGTTGACTCATAGCTGAAACTACGACTACTATCGTTTCTCTTGTGACTGAGAATAGAAACATTTTTAAAAAATTGTTCTTGTTCTAAAGTAAAAGCGGCTTTGTCTCAATTCCACAGAAAAGGACGCGATCCGCTCGCATGACGGTCCACCGTGTGGTCATTTCCGTTGTCAGCGGTGCCTTATACTGGCCAAAGCTTGCATTGTACGGTGAGGAGACCGGAATAGTGTGCACGGACGGACGGGGCCTTCCACGGGTGCTGCAGGCTCATGCTCGCATCAGCTGAGTCGTCTTTTCGGTGTCCTTGGCTTATCGACCGATAAAAGGCTGATTAGATCCGTGTCGGACTGACACGCGCCGGCGCGCCCATAAGGCCGTGAATTTGAATATCAAAATGGAATTGCTCCACCGGTGAAAACCAGATTAATTCAAAATGTTTGCATGGAGGTGTAGGTAAAACCGATGAGCGTGCATTTTTTTAATGTACCTTGCGGCGTTTTAAGCCATTGATGACATTAACTAATGCTCATGTAATGCAAACGCACTTTTGCAAGTCAAAGCCACTTACGGCGAGCCCGCTTGATGCTTCCCTTCTCCTCCTTTGCCTTGATTCGACTTCATGAGATGATCAGCAACGATATTGATTTTGCACTCTATATGATGAGCTCAAACGCGTATGGCATCTCCATAATAACACGCCACAATTTTGAAATGATGATGTTGCTGTGCCAGAGTGCTGGGCGTGCCTGATTCTTTTAATTCCGGCAGACGTGACTCGAGAGTATTGCACTTCAGCAGACCTTTATGGACATTGTTCACCTTAACGCCGGTTTCCTACCGCTTTGGACGCCGTCGCCGCCTCGCCAATGTACGTCGGCGAATTTAAATTTGAAAAGTCGAAACCAACCAATTGAGAGCAAAAATCTGCAAATGCACTTTTAAATTTTTTTTTAAAGCTCATTACAAGATATTTTGTCAAAATAGTCTGATGGTCAATGATAAGATAAGATAAGATATCCTTTATTCGTCCCACAGTGGGGAAATTTACAGTGATGTGTTGGAAGATGGAGAGTAAACTGCAGAAGCGACCTCTTCGTACATGATGAAAGGGCTCATCTACTTTCCAGGGGAAGCGCGGCTGTTATCATAGTTTTTTTTCTTGAGGATTGATCCTCTCTCCAGTCCGAGTCCAAGACCAATTAGGAGGCAAATACTGACCCGAGTACAACAACCCCGTTGTCTGAGACGGGAAGCTCTCACCATGTCGACATCTCCCTTCTGTTGTCACGCCTTCCGCCAGCAGAGTCTGCACCGGGGGAGATGAAGACACATCGGTGTTAATGAAAAGCCCTGCTAAACTCTCCCCCCCCCCCACCCCCCCACATGAATGTTTAAACACGCTTGTCATAACATTCGTTCGCTCACACATGACAGCTAGCATCTGCGGCTGCCTCGCTCGCCCCTCAATATTTTATCGCGCCAGCCCTGCGAGCCCCCCCCCCCCATTCTGGCACAATGGCCGCGTGTTGAATTATTACGACTAAAAAACAGATTGTGTTGTCGAGCAACTGGCGGCACACGTAATCATGGCCCTGAGTCTCTCACGTCTCATAATGGCACAACTCGACACAACTCGACACAACTCGAATATCAACGGGGTCCACTGAAGACGATGCATTTGCACATCGAAGGCAAGTGAATCTGTAATGGCGAGACACAATCAACAGGCTATTCATTCTAAGCACCTCGGAATTCAAATCTAAAAATATGCCCCTGAAGTTAACCCCCCCCCCCCAAAAAATAAATAAATACATCTCTAAAATGTCATCTGGAAATAAACCAAGCATCAGAAAAGCCCACAAAATTCCATGTAGGGTGTATGCTATCCAGAAGTGATGCAAATTGTCAGGTTAGCAGTCGTGACCTTGGTGTCTGTCAGAATAGAGTTCACCATGGCAACGGTAGGTCGGCAACCCTCCCATCACCGCCTGCACCACCTCTCATCACTCCCCCGCCACTTCTCACTGAGTCGCTGCCAATTTGATTGGATGCGCAATTGAAATGTCATGCTTCGGGAAGGCGCACTCTCGCCGGACTAAGCGGACGGAAAGATCGGGTTGAAAGAACAGGGGGCGCGTCAAACGATCCAAAATGAGAGAAAGCCGAGACAATGATCATGCGGTAAAATGGTTACGGGCCTTGTAGCGGTGAATTTGAGTATTCCTATCTGAATACGTTTGAATCACAGTGAACGCGCTGTGGCGGAAATCCGCTCGGAGCGTCTATGTCGAGAGGCCCCTCGTAGATGCTGAAAGCAGAATCGAATGAATATCAATGTCGAACCAATTACCTCTGGGAAATGCTGTCTGTGGGTTAGCTCGGCAGGCGCACATGGCTCACCTTTGGCAAAGTGGAAGCAGCCAGCACAGATGTAGATTTGGTTTTATCCCCCGCTAACAAGCCTGTCTGGCCGGCTAAAATGGAGACGTCCGGCAGACATCCCCTCCCCCCCGTCCTTACTTCACTTCACCAAGATGTGCACCGCTTTACAAATATGAATGAGGCGGGGAATCTCTCATGCCATTTTGAAGACTTCAAACACAAAAGCGGATTCAAAATGCGTGACGTATCTAAGGGGCGGGGGGAAAAAAAAGCCCTTTTTGCTCTCAAGACGGGCGACGAAAGGACCCTAGAAATATTCCAACCAGCGCGGCAACCTATACAAAAAGTCAACCCGAACTAGTTGAGCAAAGTAAATGAATGAATAATGCCACAAAATGCAGTTTATTTATTATTTCTTTATTCTGTGCTGCCGAACTAAACGGTTGCATGATTTGGACCAAAATCAGTACATTTGGACTATTCATGGTCTTGGAGATGCTCGCCTGCTCTCCTCTCACATCCTTTATTTATCTGCAAACCTGTTAAAAAAAAAAAAAAGATATCCATCCATCCATCCATCTTCTACCGCTTATCCGGGCCGGGTCGCGGGGGCAACAGCTTTAGCAGGGAAGCCCAGACTTCCCTCTCCCTAGCTACTTCTTCCAGCTCTCCCCGGGGGATCCCGAGGCGTTCCCAGGCCAGCTGGGTGACATAGTCTCTCCAGCGTGTCCTGGGTCTTCCTCGGGGTCTCCTCCCGGTGGGACATGCCCGGAACAGGCGTTCAGGAGGCATCCGAATCAGATGCCCAAGCCACCTCATCTGGCTCCTCTCGATGTGGAGGAGAAGCGGAAAAAAAGATATATCTACATGATTTTTTTTAATGAGTGTGAATCTGCGTTATCGCAAAAAATGGATCGTATCTTCAGGTGGTAAAAATAATTGTAACGTATAAACAGCCCGCCGAATCCAAGGCAGTCTCCTCTAGCGCCGGCCCATCTGCATAAGTGACCCCATTGCTTCTTTGAAAGCCGCGAGCCCCCTCGAAGCCCCCTTCTAAATCAGTGTTAAAGCCATGATAATGGACCCCTCTGACCAATTGATTGGCCTTCATGTGTTTACAGCTCACTTTAATTGCTTCAAAAATGCCAATTATTTATCCGGCACGCGCATCTGCGTCCCCGTGACTGCCAGTGTGCAAAATCGACAAAAGGGGCCCATTGATTTATCAGCTTCGGGATTTGTCCCGTTCACCGTCCATAAAATCCCCGCGCATGTGCCGCTTCCAAATGGGAAATGGCCCCATCGATTCCCTTAAGTTGGAGCCCAAACGCTAAAGATTTTTGGATAAGCTTTCTCATTACTTAAGCTGAAATCAATAGGGCGAGCACGGCTCAAATGAATGAACGGGCCGCAGATCGGATGGGGCTGTTCTCATCCGCGGCCTGTCGCCGGTCGATCTGCGTGCGCGCGTGCGGGCCGGCTTGAGAGAACCTGCTTTTCTCATCGCTAATCCCCAAAATCCACCTCCGATGCCCATTTGTGTCAGTTTATTTTTACTCCATTAACCCCCCCGCAGGTGCGGGAAGGCTCACGCGCCTTCTGCTTGACAGCGCAGAGCAAAGATGAATTGCATTTTGGCTTCAAACTGTATCGCGACACAATTTGATGACACGTTTTCTTCCACTCTCTTAAACACTGGCAAGTGGACTTTTTCTCGACGTTTTCCGGAATATCGCAGGTCAATTTGGAGCTGGCACGGCTTGAGCGCTTCGTGAAATATTCCCCGATATATTCATTCATTCATTCATCTTCCCAACCGCTTGATCCTCACTAGGGTCGCGGGGGGTGCTGGAGCCTATCCCAGCTGTCTCCGGGCAGTAGGCGGGGGACACCCTGAATCGGTTGCCAGCCAATCGCAGGGCACACAGAGACGAACAACCATTCGCACTCACACTCACACCTAGGGACAATTTAGAGTGTTCAATCAGCCTGCCACGCATGTTTTTGGAATGTGGGAGGAAACCGGAGCACCCGGAGAAAACCCACGCAGGCCCGGGGAGAACATGCAAACTCCACACAGGGAGGCCGGAGCTGGTTCCCCGATATAATTACCGGTAAATTTGATTTTGCATGCTCTGTATTGCTTTCTTATACAGGTAAATTATTTTATTTTTGACATTTGAAATGATTGTTGGTTTCGCGGAAGCAGTATGAAAACCTTCATGAAAAGCAGTCCTGATATATGTGCCCAAAGTTTTATTTTGAGCTCTAAGCAGCGTCCGGCTCATCGTGTTGATTTTGCATGCAGTCGGAGCTCAGCAGGAAGCAGGTCCGGCAACAAAGTTTGTAGCTCTCAACGCATCGGCAGAAAGAAATCCACCGAGTTGTCGTGGCGCGGCCCTCTTTTCTTTCCGCTTAATTAGCTGCTCTCCGGCGCCACTTGTTGGCCAGAGACGGTGGCATGAAAATTCATCAGCAGGCCTCATCCGGCGTCACACGCGCCCATTTCCCCATTGAGGTCAATCGATTTTGATCTTATCTTTTCACTCTTTCCCGGGAAAGGGTTTAAAATTAGCTTGCGGAGAAGATAAGACACAAAATAAAATGACTCGGCGCCGCCGACGTCTTCTAATATTCTAAATGAATCCCCTGAACGGCGCACCCGCACACATTTCATCCGTTCGACATAATAATCAACCCCGAGCAATTGCGAGGAACTCTCGGAAATCTCGGGCCAACTTCATTGACTCAACATCCCTTTTTTGTGGTTTTGACCAGCATATGAAATTCCCTTTTGCTAATTGATTTAACGTTGACAGCTGCGCTACTTGATTAATGATACAGTCGACGACGGTTGCCAGCTGTTGAAACGCTTCTCCGATAAATTAGCCGCGCATTGAGACATTCAATCAGCGGGAAGGAATATTCATTTTCGTTCTCCGGTTAGGTATGAAAATACACACACACACACACACACGTCGAATAATGCTAGTCAAGACGTTGAGTAACATTAGTTCTGGTGCTAATCCTGAAATAATCCGTGTGACGTCATGCCTTGTCCGCTGTATGGAGTCCAAATCTCAGCAATCATCCCACTTTGCCGACCGTTACCTTCCTGTCCCCTTGCTGCGCCCCCGCGCGCCCATCTTCAACGTGTCCCGTCTTTTAAACTCATAAATATGGAAAGCAAAAAAGGATGATGAGATTCACGGACAAGAAAGGACTCCAAATCTATTGTTGCGTGTCCTTTTCCCCGTGTAAAGTTTGGATGAAATGTCACACATTAGCATGTGAACTTTTAAATGAGCTTGTTTGCGCTCAGCGGGGGTGGGGGCATGTAAATATTCGTCTGGAGTGTGGAACGTGGAGTTGCCGAGCAGGGACCCCCTGGGTGGCCGACGTTACCCTGCCAATTAGGTCGTGTCGTTCTGATTGGCTGATCATTGATGGCCGCTGTCAAAATGGGTCTGGAGAGGACTGAGAAGTTGTTTTGTTTGGTTTTTTTTTTCTTTTTCAACATGGACAGAGCCTCGCTGGCCACAGCCTCCCTTCACAAACCAGATTTCATCGGAATTGTCGCAAAAAGATCGGAAAATTTTGATTGTCACCTCATAAGTGAGAAGTGTTCAATTTGTTTCTTCTTCACATTACATGAAGGTAACATACATGTTATGAAAAGTGATGAGGTCCGGTTCCTACTAGGAATGCACTGCGATGTTTGTTTTGTTTTTTTTTTCATTCTGACATATTGAGTAAGGGCGGCCCGGTAGTCCAGTGGTTAGCGCGTCAGCTTCACAGTGCAGAGGTACCGGGTCCGATTCCAGCTCCGGCCTCCCTGTGTGGAGTTTGCATGTTCTCCCCGGGCCTGCGTGGGTTTTCTCCGGGTGCTCCGGTTTCCTCCCACGTTCCAAAAACATGCGTGGCAGGCTGATTGAACACTCTAAATTGTCCCAAGGTGTGAGTGTGAGCGCGGATGGTTGTTCGTCTATGTGTGCCCTGCGATTGGCTGGCAACCGATTCAGGGTGTCCCCCGCCTACTGCCCGGAGACAGCTGGGATAGGCTCCAGCACCCCCCGCGACCCTAGTGAGGATCAAGCGGCTCGGAAGATGAATGAATGAATTAATATTGAGTAAGAGCCACATTATGTTCGCCTTGTGGAGATTCGTTAAGGACGTGGGCATTTTTTCAGGGACTGAATTATGCAATGTTTGGCAAGCACGGAGTTGCATTCTGTTCTTTGTGGTGCGTATTTTTGTTTGTTTCCACATTGCTATTTTTCACCCGTAGTTCGTGCTGGCTTGCTGTTCGGAGCAGCCGCTCGCCGTTCATGCTGAGAGTGGCAGTCACGTCACAATTGCAACCCTTTCTCAGAGCAATTGCGAGACAAAATTGTCAAGGGTCAAAAATGGGAATCCTTGTATTTGGACAAAAGAAGTGTCGGACCATGCGTCATTTCTACCAATGAAAACATTGTTGAAATCCAATTTGTTGTAGATTTTGCAGGTGCACCCAAAGGTTTGCACCATGCACTCAAGAGTTCCTCTCAAATGTATAAATTGTAGTATCAAGATGCATTTTTACATTTTTTTTTTTTGCTTCAAAACAATTCAAGCGGAACATAACTGAGCTCACATTTCCACCTCTGCGGGAGTACACATCGATATGCGCGCAAAGTATTTGATAGTAACAACCAATATTCTCCACCCCGCACATTGTATTTTTCTTCATTGACTTGCCATCGCCTTTGTTTTAAAATGCAAGGCCGCGTATTTATTGTCACAATTTCCTCCCAGTGAAGGGCTTATGTCTGTAAAACACATTAAAATCATAATGCAATCTCGGCTAACCCGGGAGCAACGTTATTGTTCCATTAAACCTGGCGAACAACCCAACAGCCCCGGCCTGTTTATCAATCCAATATCTCATAATGTGTTCTCTGCCTGGTCATTCTTGAATATAGAAATATCTTCCGGTGTTATTGAACCATATTTCCTGTATTTAGTATGAATCTCATGCTCCGACAAGAATCTGACACATCCAATGTGATATTTGGTTATATATATTTTTTCTTTATATATTTATTTATTTATTTATTAAAAGGGGTGGGGGGGGTGTTTCGGTGTCTCTTGGTGATATTGGCTAGCGTACATGTGCAGAGCTGTTTTATCTGGGTATAAAAATGATTTAGTGCGTACTGGGCTCACAGTGTCATTGACTAGCTTTAATTTTCACTGCAGAGGTGGACTTTATTACTCTGCTACTCCTCGGACAAGGGTGTGTGTGTGTGTGTGTGCGTACGTGTTTGCTCCGTGTGCCGTGCCCGCGAGCGCAAGCAATATCTCCCACGTGATGCCACGTGCATGTAAGTGGCTTTCAACGGAGAGGGGGCCCAGTCAACACAAACAACAATCTCTCACCTGGTTTCCTATGCAGTGGAGGAAAGGAGAGCTCTCCATTTTTATTTCCCCGTGTTTCTTTCTTTCTTTTTGCTGTGACAAACCTCACGTCTGATCAAAAGCTACAGAGCCATAATCACGTTTGCGCCGCTGAATTCTTTAACCCTTGGCTGACCCCTCTGAATGCCACTGGCCCAATCACAGAACCTAATTGAATCTGCTCGGCGGTAACCCCCCCCAAACAGAGCCCCACCCCCGGCACGCCACCCCGCTGTCGGACTGATGAAAAAATAAAATTGCAGGTGAAAAATGAATACTGCAAAGGGAGAGTGAGAGAGTGAGATGGAGGTGAGGCCAGGAGCCGAGGTTTGATTACACGTTTAGAAATACATCGCAAACGCACTTTATTTTTTTTCTCTCTCGCTCTAAATTTCAATCCTGCTGCAGGATGGAGTCAAGTGCAAAGTGGCAGCAAGAGAGAACAAGCGCTTCGTTGCAGGTTTCTCATTACCCCAGCCGCCCAGTTGGATCTTCATCCTATAAAATAATCTGATTTATTTGCAATTTTCCTATAAGACGCTCGGCGCTTTACTCCCAAGATTAACATTCCCCTCTGTTATTAATATCGGACTGTAATTAGGAGCGATGCGCCCTACGCGGTACCGCTCGGTGCCCGGCTGGTGACTCCGATTATTGTGCTCCTGTGTCACCAGACCGGGATATTTTAAAAAGAAGGTAAATACTGTGTGGTTTGTATGAAAATACGAGCCCGTAAGTCTCTCCGGGTGTCTTGTGTGGGGGTCGGCATCATTCTTTCGTTTGTATTTGTGTGTGTGCATGTTCCTGCGGTGACAGTGTGATGGTCCCTTCTGATTGATAAGGTGTCTGTGCAGGCTCCAGATTGGTCTGGCTGATTGCTTCTGAGAGCTCCAACTGATTTATAATCAGAGCAGGATGAAGGATTGAGCTGCGGATTGCTTATCTGTTTAGCCCCTATTGCAACCTAAACGGACAAATTATCATGTGCGACACACACACACGTGCACACACACACGCACACGTAACCACCTGCTCATAGAAATGGCATCTGGCTACTCAGCCCATGATCAGTGCAACTAATCAGTGCCGTCATATTTCCATGATGGCCCCCAAAAAGTGCAATCAGGCCCACTTGTTTGCTTGCGAAAATTGAAAAGAGGGCAGTGATGGAAGGAGGCGCTCAAATATTTGTGAATAGGTGAAAACACAACCCACAAGACAATTGATAAAAGACAGCACCCGCATCATCCAGAACGGGCCGGGGCCACCTTGCTTGTCTGATGTCAGATTCTCGTGTGTTTTATTTGTTGCCATGTTTGAGAGCGATTCATCCCTCGAAGGCTTCCCACCATCTGAATATCAACATTGTCTCACATGTCACTGGACAGCGGCTGTTGGAGGGGGGGCATTTTTAATCTGGAGCCCGAATAGGGGGAGCTTGGGGCAATTACAACCTCATCACTTGATTGACAAAAATGAATTGCTCCTCGGAACAAAGGCTGCGTTGGAAATGATTGTTCTTGCTTTAGTGATTAGGAAAATAGGACAGACAGAACAGGCTGCAATTGGCGTTTTCTTCACCGCCGACTCCCGTGTCAGTTCAGCCTCTGTTCTCGCAGCACTTGAATACCATTTTGTATGAATTGCTCCGTAATGTTCCTGTCTGAAAACTCATATTGTCGCCATGAATAATTGAATGTTTAGCGCACGTTGTTGCTATGGGCCGCACGTGTGGCGAAGCCATCAGACTCGCGGTCGGATGTTCTCGGTTTTTAATCCGTTTCTTCAGGCTCGTTGTGAATATAAAAAGTCTACACACCCCTGTTCAAAAGCCAGATTTGGGGGTTAAAAAAAAAAAAAAGAAGCAAGGTCGCGGCGGCAGTTTGCTTCCCACGGTTCGTTGCAAAAAAAAAAAGCCTTTTGTCGGCAAAATCGGCACATGCAAAATGAGTTACGTGAAATCGGCACTTTCAAATGTGAACGTCATAGCGGTTGAAAATGTCAACGGGGAACGTTAAAATCAGGTTCCACTGTGGTTTGGTTGTCTCATGTATATAAAGGGCAAGACCAGCTTCACTCCAATGCATTTCATCGTGCCACTTTTGCACCCACTGACGTATATTTTTCCCGGAAGAGGAAGAAGACAATTCCACACTGCGAATGCTTTTCTTCAAATGCTAAGTGCACGAGCGTGGCACGGATGAGTGTGCGTTTGCATGAAGTGTACCGCTGGCGAGCTCATTTTTCTCAGAAATCAAATTTAAATGGGTCATCCATCATGAGAATTATGTGACTGGAACACTTGTCTCTGCCCCGCTCAGTGTGTGTGTGCGAGTGCGTGTGAGCGAGTTCACAAAAGCGAGGTATAAGGGCAGCGCGTGTGCATGTGTGAGCCCGCAAGTGTGTCGCTGCGTACGTGTCGGTCGCTTGTCTTTGCCTGCACTATGATTAATGGTTTAACATCGGCTTGTCCAGTCATGCGTGTTTCTTGGTTTATCGTTTGATGCTGTCTCCAATTAAAGGTCCATAAGTTGAATGATGGCTTAAGGCCAGCGTCCGTCAATAGGGGACCATCAGTGGCCCTCGCGCAGTAAGAGGATATTACTAATATCCTCTTGTTTCAGCACCGTCACGCCAACCATGCGGTGCGAGTACAAGCTCGCATACGTGTGTGTGTGTGTGTGTGCAGGCAAGCACAGTGGACATTATTGATTTAAACTGATCTAATGTGTATTTCAATCTGGTTAAAAGTATGGCTGTGATGAAACAACGCAACTTTCTAATAATACTTTACCGACTGGCATTATGGAATGGGAGCCTTGTAATGCTCCATCTGAAGCATGAATATGTACATGAGGGTTGCTTTGCGCCATAGTTTTGGACGTTCAACGGAAAAATCATCTGCTCTCCTCCATTCGCCCCACGATGACACGGTATCAGAAGCAACTGAGGTTTCGTTATCTCGTTCGAGGACACTTTGACATTTTGGTTAGGAGAGAAGCACTCTACCACCGCCCTAGTGGCTCTCATGCCATCAGATTGACAAGTGTGCAAAACAACAGTTAGCTGATTTGCTTTTGACCACACCTCTCCTTGTATTATCCTTGTCTTTTTCTCCCTCTCATTCATTCATTCATTCATCTTCCGAACCGCTTGATCCTCACTAGGGTCGCGGGGGGTGCTGGAGCCTATCCCAGCTGTCTCCGGGCAGTAGGCGGGGGACACCCTGAATCGGTTGCCAGCCAATCACAGGGCACACAGAAACGAACAACCATCCACGCTCACACTCACACCTAGGGACAATTTAGAGTGTTCAATCAGCCTGCCACGCATGTTTTTGGAATGTGGGAGGAAGCCGGAGCACCCGGAGAAAACCCACGCAGGCCCGGGGAGAACATGCAAACTCCACACAGGGAGGCCGGAGCTGGCATCGAACCCGGTACCTCTGCACTGTGAAGCCGACGTGCTAACCACTGGACGACCGGGCCGCCTTTTCTCCCTCTCATTGGGCTCAATTATTCAAATGGCTCTCTGCCTCTCCATCTTCTTGGGTGAGAAGCCGTCATGTGGTTATTGTCTATGTGAGAAGGAAGCTTTTTAAAAAACAGCTGCTACTGGTTGCAGAAGGACAAAGCTAATTTCCTTGTCTTTGTTCTTGTATGAATTGGTTTAAAAAACAAAAACACTTTTTTTTTTTGACTTGTTTGTGTACAAAGAAAAAAAGAAAAACCACCATTCACATAGACAGAACACCGCATGGACACCATATGCAGCAGTCTGGCTCACACAGCAGCAAAAGCATTTTATTTTGACCGTGTTCAGTCTGGCGTTGTGCTGATAATGATCTAGACCTGCATAGTATCCAGTCGGACACACAGGCAGCAAATGAAAAAGAAAAATATGACAGTAGCAATAAGTCAGATCATTTTTCCTTTACATGTAGGGCCGCTCTTCCCTGTCATGGCTGTGAGGATAAATGGAACCGCGGCGAGCTAGAAATTAAAAACAAGAGGCAATTTAATATGCGGCAGTAGCTGAAGGCGCACGAGGGATGGCACGAGTAGAAGGCCAACTTTATGGGCAGGGGGGGAGGGGGCAGGTGCGAGGGCGATAAATATGAGGTAATTAATCAGCGCTATCATCTCCATGGGAGTTTAGCTAACCACTGACCTCAGTGCTTTCGGCGAGGGACCTGCTCCCCGTAACAGCTGCCATTACCAAAGCAAACTTGCACGCACAAGACGAATCGGGCATCACTCTCACCAAGGCTCAAACACATGGAAACAAACATGAACTGCCGTATGAAATGTGCGATGAAGCGATACCACAAATCTGTTTTCAGGAGCGCACCTGTGTGGGTTTATCTAGAATACAAAACAGATTAATCCAATTTGATGCAATTTGAATGAAAAAAAATAAAATAAATAGGGCGGCCCGGTAGCCCAGTGGTTAGCACGTGGGCTTCACAGTGCAGAGGTACCGGGTTCGATTCCAGCTCCGGCCTCCCTGTGTGGAGTTTGCATGTTCTCCCCGGGCCTGCGTGGGTTTTCTCCGGGTGCTCCGGTTTCCTCCCACATTCCAAAAACATGCGTGGCAGGCTGATTGAACGCTCCAAATTGTCCCTAGGTGTGAGTGTGAGTGCGAATGGTTGTTCGTTTCTGTGTGCCCTGCGATTGGCTGGCAACCGATCCAGGGTGTCCCCCGCCTACTGCCCGGAGACGGCTGGGATGGGCTCCAGCACCCCCCCGCGACCCTAGTGAGGATCAAGCGGTACGGAAGATGAATGAATGAATGATAAAATACATGGAACAAGAAAACGAGTCCAAAAAAAATGTACTGTACCTTACTCAGACAAAAACTTCACAGTTGCCGTGAAGGAAACCGAGCAGACGGAAATGAAATCGATCGATGGCTTCTATTTTCCACAACATATCAAATATATTTTTGGAGCCGTGACTCGTCGAAATCTTTCAACCAATCAACGTCATCGTTTCACAGTGCTTTGCTTCTACGCTTGTGAAGCCTAGTGAGCGGTACTTTGTATTCCAAGGTGCTCAGTCGGGGCCCACGGATGCACTCGCTCTCCACAAACAAAAGCGCCGCCGCTTGATCTGCATCTCATTACGTTTTGGCTCAAATGACGCGGGTTTCCCCAAGATACGCATCGGACTCGAATGGAACGCGTAGCCCCGAAACACCTGTCTGATTGTTCCCTCTTTGAGGAGGACGCAGCTGTGAAACTGGCAACCGCTTAATTGAATTAGCCCTGTTTAATGTATTCACACCAGCTGCCAAAAAAAAAAAAAAAAAAGTCATTAAACGAGCTTGTTAGCCAAATTAGTTAATGAATTGTCTGAACAGCAGCCGCCCTTCAAAGAGCTGCGTCTTCATTATCTGATGACTGTGATCTTGGAAATGAGGGCTGAGAAGGCCCTTCTGCCCGACTCCGAAACGCCGCATACATGCGACGACGTACGGTGGTCACTGTGGCCACTGTCCGTGCGCGTCGTGCACTCGCAGGTAGATGGAGCAGCCCCCCCCTTTCCACTTTCTAATCTGTCTTTTATTAGAAGTTGATATCTCACCTTCTCCTTCTCACTTCGCACTCCCACCTGCTTAGAAATGGCCCCGCTCCATCTTTTTAATTCAATTATACGAACCACCCTCCCTCTCTCTCTCTCTCACTCTGCACCCGTAAGTGTCTTTGCCTCTCTCGAGCACTTTCCCACCCCACTCTCTCATTTCTTTGTCCTCAAATGTTCCATTTCTTTGGGTAATCCTAGATGGAAGATAGACGTCGGCCAATCAAGGATTTGCGCAAGCCGCTCCCTCCTTTGCACAAAAACATGATCAAGGAGAGAAGGGACTAAAAGGAGCAAGCTAGGAGAAGGGCTGAATATAGTTGTGGGAGACTGTGGCGAGGGTGGGGTTGGGGGGGGGGCAATTTTGATTGCTAAAGTAATGAGACTTGATCAGATTGGGGTTTCTCTCTCAAAGGAGGGGGGGGGGGGGTTCTTGCTAATAGGAACCTCCAAATCTTAAGTACCCATATAAAATCAAATCACAAATCTGGTATTCTTCCCACGAAGGTCCGCAACTCCTCCGATGGAGAATTAAGAAGATCTCCACAGCCCACATGGGAACATTGAATCATTTCCTATCGAGGATTTTGCCACGTATACAGTAAATAATATAAGCGTTTGGCCGAGTCACTGCTGTGAAGACTTTAATTTATTTTGACACTGCTATCGTTGGCTCTTTTGGCCTTTTTTGTGCACTCATTCAACAGTGGAATTGGATCATTTTTTGCTCCGGCCATCCAAATGATCCGTTTGGGTTTTTGCAATTTCGAATGCACTCGTATTACATCCTGCCCATAAGATACATGCAATATACATCCAAAATAAAAAAAAAAATTTGGATCCCAATAGACAACTTTTAGCCACTTGATTAAAATGACACTGCAATGAAATTCACGCTTTACTGTCCCACTTCCATTTTATTTTATTCCCCAATCGCCCCCGCTAAATCGGTTGGAGTATGCTGACGAGTCCGTTTAATTCAGCCTTGTATCATCTACTGCCTCATTTCTAATAATGTTACCAGCCATTAGCCACGCGGTAAATGAGTTAACTGCATAAAAGACCATTAGCTCAATGTTACAGCAAGTCGGATGATGATGGACTGTACAGTATACGTACAGCGCCGTACTGAAGGAACATTGCTCTGACGGAGCAATGTGGATGGGCCGGGACAGTGCCCAAGACCAGAACCGCAGGAGCCGATAACAAATAATCGTATGACGCACATGCTGAGGAAGCCGGTCACCGAAAGGTACCGCGTCTTGATGCTGCCATGTGTTCTTTCGCTTTGTTTTGGCCATGAGCATAAAAGTCGCAGTGTGTGCGAGTGCGTGTGTGTGTGTGTGTTTGTGTAATGTGCATGTTGTGCATATGTAAATGTGTTTGCATGTGTGTCTTGACTGTCTGCGGTGGCTCCCCGCTAATCTAACACAGAGCCCATTGAACACAGAACTAATGAATAGGGGCTTTGGATTTGGCAGGAGGTTCTGAACCACAGGCCCGAACGTGCGCATGCAACGGGGTGAGGAGTTCAGCCTCTGTCTGCTTCCTCGCCATAGTTTGTCTCTTTCCGCCAATAATGCCTCCGTTACGACAGACGGTGCACGCCATGTCACTGGGTGATTTTTTTATTGTTTCTTTTCGGATTCAAGGGTGGGATGGGGTTGGTTTTTCGAGCAGTTTTTTTTTTGCCAGATAAAGCTTCTTGCTTTTCAAATTGCCTCGGATGCCTTTGTGAGTAACATTTAAAGAGAGCAAGCTAATTATTAAGAAAAAGAAAAAGCTTGTTGGGGCATTAACGTTGCATTGTTGAAGAGAGGAAGCCATTTTTTTTTCAACCCCATTTGAACCTGTTACGCACGTAACGCTTTCGCAGACCAACAGAAATCATTTCGCACGTATTAATAATGAAACAGGGCGGCCCGGTAGTCCAGTGGTTAGCACGTCGGCTTCACAGTGCAGAGGTACCGGGTTCGATTCCAGCTCCGGCCTCCCTGTGTGGAGTTTGCATGTTCTCCCCGGGCCTGCGTGGGTTTTCTCCGGGTGCTCCGGTTTCCTCCCACATTCCAAAAACATGCGTGGCAGGCTGATTGAACACTCTAAATTGTCCCTAGCTGTGAGTGTGAGCGTGGATGGTTGTTCGTCTATGTGTGCCCTGCGATTGGCTGGCAACCGATTCAGGGTGTCCCATGCCTACTGCCCGAAGACGGCTGGGATAGGCTCCAGCACCCCCCGCGACCCTAGTGAGGATCAAGCGGCTTGGAAGATGAATGAATGAATGAATAATAATGAAACACGGCAATCGATATTGGACGGCCTTCGTGTACACTTTTGAAATATGTTTCAGTAGTTTTTATGAGAGCCTTTCAATAGTGTGTGACAGCATAAACCTGTGTCAGTAGTGTGCTGAAATATTTCAGTAGCGTGTAAGAGAGCCTTTTAGTTACGTATGAGAGAGGCAATGCTGAATGATCTCCCCGAGGGCCCTTCATGCATTGCTCTCTGTCTTTGCTTTAGCTTAAAGAGAGCCACGCAAACGTAAAGCAGCTGGAAGAAACCACCGTTTCCTTACGGGCCACGCAGGACTCGCTGAGGAGAACGTTGGCGCTGGAGGAGGAACGCAAACAAGGGCTGCTTGAAGACAATGCGCATCGTGAAGACAGCCTGGCCGCGCCGCGGAGCCAAGTAGGTCACCCAAACGAAAAGAGAAGGTGCGTTGCGCTGAAATAAGAAACAGATTCAAATGACATTATCTAAATGAAATCCAGTCAGGTGCATCTGGGAATTCTCTTCATTTTTTTTTTTTGGGTAAACTTCCTTTTTCACTTAATCATGCCTTCTCCAGCCCCCCTCCTCCTGCTTCCTCTCGCCATATTTAATAACTTTTTGCCGCCATCTTCGCTCCACAGAGGCTAGGCTACTTGTACTATAAGAAATCAGGCTCCTGTCACTGAGGTATGAAGTAGATTTGTTTCTTACTTTTGTGTTTGTTCCACCCCACCCGCACCCCCACCCCCCCTTGCAAAATCAGTGTGTCTCGCCTCCTACTTCCCTTTTTATTTTGGTCCACCGTGGCCCCCATCCCAGAGAGAACCAGAAGTAATGAATGGCAACATTAAAGCGTCATACACATGATAAATGAAATGGCCTCTACAATTTTACCTCCCCCCCTTTTATTCTTCTGCCTTACCCCAAATTATTTCTTCTACCTACACTGGTCCCTTCACGCACACTGTATATTATTTTTAAGACTCAAATAACCATTTACTGTACGCTGTTGATCACTCATCCTTTACCATTTTTTTTTTACAGCAGCTTTGCACATGGCATGCAAGCTGAATAAAAAAAAAATTGCAATAAATTGCAAAAGGCCCTTCATTTGCAATTTATTGTCAGTCTAAACTGGACACTAGTACATGAATAATATGAGCTATGAAAAAACAACCGATTTTAAAAAAAAAGGGTTCTATACACAAACAAAATACAATAAACACTGCGTGCGAAGGAAAACGGCTCATCAGAGATGTGCCCGACAAGAAGACAGAAGAAACGGGATTTTTTCATTCATTCATTCATTCATCTTCCGAACCGCTTGATCCTCACTAGGGTCGCGGGGGGTGCTGGAGCCAATCCCAGCTGTCTTCGGGCAGTAGGCGGGGGACACCCTGAATCGGTTGCCAGCCAATCGCAGGGCACACGGAAACGAACAACCATCCACGCTCACACTCATACCTAGGGACAATTTAGAGCGTCCAATCAGCCTGCCACGCATGTTTTTGGAATGTGGGAGGAAACCGGAGCACCCGGAGAAAACCCACGCAGGCCCGGGGAGAACATGCAAACTCCACACAGGGAGGCCGCAGCTGGAATCGAACCCGGTACCTCTGCACTGTGAAGCCGACGTGCTAGCCACTGGACTACCGGGCCGCCTCCATTTTTTTAAATTTTATTTATTTTTTGTACAGACAGTGGTCACGATGGCAAAAAAGTCGGGTTTTCCACTCCATGTTGAAAGGCTTGGAGAGCTACAATTCCAAACAATACTCAAAAAGGCGTCAGAATGAGCAAGGTGATGGGACGCAAGAGCCACCGTTGAAGTTCTCTTCAGGTCTTCAAGGCTGGACTCGCTCCTGCTCGCAATGATTATATTCCTCAGAACCGCCGCAACCGTTTCCTCTCGCTCTCATGCCATTTTTTATTTGTATTTTTTTGCTCATTTCTTTTCTCGCCTTGACACTTTTCCCTTTCATCCCCGTCACCGCCCATACCGCCAACCGTACAAATATTATTACACCCCCTCCTGTCGTCCTCCACCCCCCCCTTTTTTTTTTCTTCTACTTCCTTCTCTTTATCTTGTCATTGCCTGTCAGTAGGGATTCCGTCTGTGCCGAGCGTTGTGTGCGTGTATACGTGCAAACACACCGAGACCGAGATACACTTAAGAGCTCATTGATTTAAAAATACCTTCGATATCGGCGGTCCCCTCCCGCCGATTCGTTCAGGAGCTTATCACGTGCGTCGACGTGCGCACGCAGAGATATGCATAAAGCCGAGCTCTCACACTCCAAAGTTTCTCCTTAAACTTTGCGATTGACCTAGTTAGCGTGTCATTTTGACAAGGTGTCTGTTTTGACACGACGACGTTCTCCGCTGTTTATCAACATTCATTCTGCCTATCACACGCTCACGTCGGGAATTGGCACACGCGCTCCTCAAAGGTAAATGACGCTCGGATTGAAGATTTGTCAGGATTTGCCGTTCGGATGCTCTAAGGCCACGTACCGTGGACTGTAAATGCGCCGGTCATTGTTTTATTTGCTCACTGGGTTGCCATTGTACACAATGTTACAAACCACTGCAGTTTCCGGGAAGTAAGTTGTGGTTAAAATGATGTATATGATGCTGAATGGATGTTGTCCCACCCCCTTGCCAATAATGGTGGTTTAGTGTATCGCAAAGAGCCTGCTTGCTGACTTCTCAAGGTGAGAGGTCAAAGAGCCAAGTTGACTCCATCAATTCCCTTGGACAGTTACAAATGAGCCCTCAAGTCGAGTCAAAACAAGCCCTGGATCACTCCCAACCAGCGGGAGATGGAAAATGGAAGGCAGCGCTTGGCTCCATTTATCACCAAGAATCGTTTTGAAAGTTTACATTTAACGTTTAGAACGTCAAACTTACACACGGACTAAAGCTGACTTATTTTGTTCGGTTTGGATTTAGTTCTCGTCCATTTTAGATGTGTGCCGTTTTATCATTTCTGCATCTTCATTCGATTTAGCCTTTTTTCTTCTCAGGGCTTGAAGATCATTTAATAATAATAATAATAATAATAATAATACATTTTATTTGTGGGCGCCTTTCTAGAAACTCAAGGACACCTTACAACAAGCAGTTAAAATCACGAGTACAATGTTGAAAACAACATCAAATAAGATAAGAAAAAAATACAACAAAAATAAATAAATAAATATTTAAAAAAATATAAATAAAAATTTGAAAAACAGGTGGGAGTAAGCATGCATTTAAAAAATACACAAATGAAAAAAAGTGTTTGCGATGCTTTGCTGCAGGTATTTGATTGCCCTCGGACACATGACTTTGATCTTGCCGATTACTAAATTGGCTTTTAGGGACCCCCGCCCCCCCCCCCCCTCGCATGGCGGTTTTTTTTTACATTTTTGTGTGACTCATATACTCCCACACACCTGGGACATATTGCTTCAGCGGCGGCGGGGCGTTGGAGCGCAGCCGTGACTGGGTCGGTGAGCCTTCTTTTCAAGGTTTCCCCAAACCCGGTCGGCTGTTTTTAAGCCACGTCACCAGGAAGTAGTGACGGCTCAGATGAAGGCTGAAGCGACAGCCGAAACTGTCAGCCGGGCAGGAGTTTTTCTCTTTCCCAAAAAAAAAAACCTAATTATCTGGGGTGGGGGGGAAGAAAGAAACTTTTAAACCAATCTTGATAACACGAAGACTAGTAAACTCAGTTAGATGAAATGGATAAAAAAAATGGATTATGTTTCCCAGCAAAGTCAAGGGGACGCAGCCGTGCACCGACGCACACATACTCGACACACTGGCGGTGTCCTTCCGTCAAAGTGGGTTGTCAGCGGGAGCTCACCCAAGGTAACGGACATAAAGAAAGCAGTCGTCAGCCACCACGCCGCGTTTCAAGAGAAGCGTCAACACCGCTTTTCACTGCTTAGCTTGTCTTCTGCACACCACTGCGCTGATGTGAAAAGACAAGTTCAATAACATGAATATTTGAGCTCAGATTGCGCACGCAGCTGAAATTAGGAAGTTTTTTTTTCTTTTCCTCCCTTTCTAGTTTCAATAAAGAAAAGGAGGTAAAGATTTACACTTGTTAGGGAACCGGGTGATACTAAGAAAAAAAGGCTCACTGACTACGTATTAGGAAAGGGTCAAGGCCGACCGACCAGGTTTGATTTTATTTTTGCGATAAATCAAATGGAAAGATAAAGACCCTTTATTTGGCAAGTCTGCTGATTCAATGTGTCTCATTTTATTTTATTTAATTTAATTTAATTTTATTTTATTTTATTATTTTAATTTTATTTTATTTTATTTTATTTTATTTTATTTTATTTTATTTTATTTTATGAGCCTCTCTAACTTTATCATTTTGTTGTTGTTTTCACAAAATGGTTTTAGATGGTGGACACGTGCCGAGTGAATTGCAAATTGTACTTGTTTATTTATGCATATATATTTTTTATGTACACTGACAAAAATGGTGTGTTGTATTCACTCCATTTTAGTTCTTCAAGAGTTTGCACAAAATAAAAACATCTGGATCCAGATGTTTTTTTTTTTTTGAACCGATATGTAGTCTCCTCAAAAGTATGTCCTGTATCTGGATCCAGATGATTTTATTTTGTGCAACCACTTGGCAAAATAAAATGGGAGTCATTTCAACAAAAACGTTTTCCAGTGTCGTGATTTAACAGTTTGTTTGTTTTACTTTTTGCTGATCCAGGAGAAGGCTTTGGCGATGCTTTTTAAGGAGACGGAGGAGAACGATCCGAGAGCCAAGATGGAGGGCGCCAACGGCCGGCATGTTGGCCTTATTGACGCCAAAGACGCACCGGAGGCCAACTGTGCCGTGCGCCGAGAAGAACGGCGCGCTTGCCACTCGGAGGTGCGCGTCTCACTTCTGTCTTTGTGGACATGTTCTCTTTCTATATGTGGGCAAATGCATTTGATAAAATGGCGCCCAAATGGGGATTGACTTTTAACCAAAAAAAATTTGCCGTGATTCTTTTTTTCCTCCATGAACGTCGAGCTGCGAAGGTAAAGCCGCACACTCAAACGTTATTTTTATTTTTTTTTAAAGTTAGGGCTGCACTTTGTCTTCCTTCCTCCCGTCAGGTCGCTCGTGCAGGTTTTCTGCTCGGATGCGCCCGGGCTTGATTTGAAGTGGGAGCGAGCAAATCCACGGTTAAACCAAGCCGCGACGTTCCTCCGCAATCGTAACTAGTTGCTGTCATTAGCTGTAAACCGGCAAGGTTCTCATCCAGATTACAGCGGGATTAACATGGATGAACTCGAGATGAGTGTTCTCGAGCCGGTTTAACTTTCTCAACCTCTCCCCTCGAGAGGTGAGCTGCGGCGGGATTCCCGGCGCTCCACCAGGATTAAGGCCGCTTTCACCTCCTGGGTTCTCTTCTGTCATGATGACAGGGGGGTGACTTTAGAGTGGCACTTTGGGTCATGTCCTAATTGCATTTTCAGCGACTCCGTATGATCCGACGAGCCCACTCGATCAACATTTCGCCTTCCCACGTCATTTACCGAACCAAGGCGCGTTCTCATCTGCATGCGTGTATCCATTTGCTTTCAGTTAGCGACACCAGAGAAGGAGTTAGAAAAGCGGCAGGTGGATCCGGATCCCCTCCGCGGGCAGCTGAAAGAAGCCCGAGAGGAATTAAAAGGAGCCTGCTTGCAAGCGGAGGAGCAGAAAGAAACGGCTGCCATTTTCAAACACAAATACGCCGCCGCCATGGAGAAGGTTCGCCGAGTGCAAGGGCAGGTGAAACATCTGGCTGAGGAGCTTCAATATTCCCAGCGACAGGTGGGAGATGCCTGATTGCTTTGCGTCGTGCCTTTTGTTTTTCACCAAACGACTTGCGCCTTCCTTCTAATTGGCAGCTCAGCGAGTCCCAACAAGCCACCCGCGTCGTGGCCGGAGAACTGTCGGAGCTGAAGAGGCGTCACCGGGACAAGGTGGGCCAATGGGAGAGCTCGCAAGAGGCCCTCCGCCAATTGACGGACGAGCTCCAGATGGCTGAAAATCGGCTCGCCGCCAGCCAGCGAACGGCGGCTCACTTGAGACGCCTTGTGCGCAGCCTGCAAGGGCAAGTCAACGCACTCGAGCGGCAGGTGAGGTCACGCCGGCCATCGCGTGGCTTCATACAAGTCATTTATTCATTCATTCATTCATCTTCCGTACCGCTTGATCCTCACTAGGGTCGCGGGGGTTGCTGGAGCCTATCCCAGCTGTCTCCGGGCAGTAGGCGGGGGACACCCTGAATCGGTTGCCAGCCAATCGCAGGGCACACAGAGACGAACAACCATTCACACTCACACTCACACCTAGGGACAATTTAGAGTGTTCAATCAGCCTGCTATGCATGTTTTTGGAATGTGGGAGGAAACCGGAGCACCCGGAGAAAACCCACGCAGGCCCCGGGAGAACATGCAAACTCCACACAGGGAGGCCGGAGCTGGAATCGAACCCGGTACCTCTGCACTGTGAAGCCGACGTGCTAACCACTGGGCTACCGGGCCGCCCCAAGTCATTTATTGATTAGGTTTTAGTCAGCGGTTTGATTATGTACCCCCGCCCCCTTTCATTTAGGTCAGTCGTCCTATTTTGTCAAGGGCGCCACATCGTTCATCTAGTTAGCATGCAATCGAACACTGCACCTCTGCACTGTGAGCGCGACGTGCTGACCACTTGTCCAACGTGCCGTGGTGCCTCATTTTTATCTCCCATGCTTCAAACGCCACCTGCACAGTGTGCGAGCGCCGGCACGTTCCACGTCATCTTTAACCCACTCTTTTTCCCCCTTTTTTTTTTTTTTTTTTAATATAACGACGTCAGGCAACAGATGAATCATCTTTATTACGGAGAAATTTAATTTGGATGAACTTAACTGCTGCTGCCAAGGTCATACGGGAAGAATGTCATTTTAATCCAATCAACTTTAATCTGTTGGTTATAAAAGAGTTAGGCCGCTGAAGAATGACGCTATCTCGGCGCCTTTATTACGCCGGCTAATGACTTTGATTGTGAGGCGCCTACCAAGAGGTTCGGAAGCTCTTCTGGACGTCTCGACTTCTATTCTCTCCGCTGTGCTTGACGCGGCATGCACTTTTGTCAGGGCCCAAAATAGACGTGAAAAGCGAACTACAGTTCAACAACAAGAACAACAACAAAAAAACATTTTTAAAAAATCTGAATTTCAAAAGATTCCTCTGAAGCGGTATAAGAAAATGGATGTTTTGATGAAAAGAAAGCCCGCAACCAGAATATCACCTGCTGTTTAGGTTATTTTGTCGGCCTAAGAAGACATCTTTGAAAAGTCGTCTGTTATCGGGCACGAGCCACTTGTGCAGTTGTTCATGCGCAGATGCTTTTGCCTCGTGATCATCATAAAGCAAAGAGAAGATTGGAAAAATTTGTCTCTCAATGGAGAAATTACCCATTTTCAGCAGGGGAGAAAGTAGAAGACAAACTCACTTGTATTCTTTGGCGTTCGACTCAGCATGACTTAAATTTGTTCTTGATTTTACTGCTTGCTGCTTTCTACCGCCTTTATTACCGATTCGTCTTACTGTTTATTGTGTATGTTAAATCGCTCCATGTACAGCACTTTGTATGCAGCGATGGCTGTTTGAAAGTGCTCGAGAAATACTCTTGACTTGACTTGATAAGTACATAAATAAATGTAAATATAAAATATACATTGTAGCATATTAATAGTAATGGGGGAGTGGGCAAGAGGTTAATTCAGCAGATTTTTACTTCCCGGCTACACGGGGTATGCTTAATCCTGATTAAAAAAAAAATCAGACACATGATTGAAAATGTTTCCCTTTGTGAATCTTCCATTTCTGCTCCAACTGGAGAGCCATGCAACCAAAGACATTTGCAAGGGCAACCAAAGTGCGCTTCTAAGTGCAGCGATAAGCAACTCTTTGACACACTTTTCCTCCCGTCTTTATCTCTGCTCTCCTCTGCATGTAGAGAGGCATGTCGGAGTGTGACCTGCGACTCTATCGGCAGAGTCACTCTCACGCCAACGAGGACTACCTCAGCCTGCAAGGGAACGAGCAGAAGCTGCAGGGGGTGAGGCCGCCGATTGCCCTTATCATCTCGGTAAAATAATACAGAGTCTATGGTTTTGTGAGATTCCAAAATGGACGCATGAACACCCCCCCACCTCGCCCCCTGTTGGTTGCGGCCGAGCTTGACGGTGACAAATATAGTGACGCGCTCACCTTTTGTATGTGTGTGTGTGTGTGTGTGTGTGTGGTCTGCGTGCGTGTGTGGGTTTTAGCGCTGCAGCGAGCAGGCGGAGCGGCTTGTGGAGTGTGAAAAGGTTATTCTGCAGATGAAATCAGAGCTGGAGAGACAGTAATAATGGCATCTCTATGAAAACTCTTGGCTGAGCCCCAGTTCTGTCCTTGTCCTTCTTCTCATGCCCTTCCCATTCGCCCTCCGCTGCTTGGCCCCTACATCCCCACCCCCACCCGCCCCTTCGCTGCTTCTAGACCAAATAGCATCACGTAGGACTTGATGGAACATGCTAAACTTCACATCATCTCGTCAAAGCTTTTCATTCTGCGAGGCCGTTCTATGGTTTCATCTTTCAATTGGGTGTGGGATTTGGAGAGCCATTTGAGGCTCACGGTGCGTTTGCCATGCTTTCCTCAGAAACCAAGAGCAGGGCGGTCCGAAGCAAGGTCTTGCCACGTGCTGCCGTGCACACCTAAGCCGGCGTGGACAATGGGAACAGGAAGTGACGCGGCTGAAAGAGGAAATTGCACACTTGGAGCGTGAGCTTGCTGACAGCCCAAAGGTATTTGTGCTGATGGAAACCCAATCGTATCAAAAAGCGCTTCTTGTGGGGACTGTTTACTGCCGATTCTGATGTGAAATTTGATATTTTGGTCCACACTAGTCTAGCCAGTGAGCTAGCTGGCACCAAATTAACTTTTTTTTTTTACAAACTATGCTCAGGTTTTGCATTTTCTTTCGGAAATCCACATTCATTCATTCATTCATCTTCCGAGCCGCTTGATCCTCACTAGGGTGGCGGGGGGTGCTGGAGCCTATCCCAGCTCTCTTCGGGCAGTAGGCGGGGGACACCCTGAATCGGTTGCCAGCCAATCGCAGGGCACACAGAAACGAACAACCATTCGCACTCACACTCACACCTAGGGACAATTTAGAGCGTCCAATCAGCCTGCCACTCATGTTTTTGGAATGTGGGAGGAAACCGGAGCACCCGGAGAAAACCCACGCAGGCCCGGGGAGAACATGCAAACTCCACACAGGGAGGCCGGAGCTGGAATCGAACCCGGTACCTCTGCACTGTGAAGCCGACGTGCTAACCACTGGACTACCAGGCCGCGGAAATCCACATTTGAAACGAAAATGTTTCTTTTAAATACAGAAGTGAGGGAAACGTGAATAAAAAACACTTTGAGGCACTGTACACACTCAACTCAGCAATCATGTAAGTGTCCCATACTTGCCTGCCGGAAACAAATTGTCTCGCTATTAATTAAAGCGCCAAACGGTGCCAGAGCCGATGAAATTGACTTCAATTACGAGCTCGAGGTCCGCGTTTACTCAAACAGCGCAGCAGTTGTGTTTGCTGTTACGGCTTATTTTGCGAGTCCGATCAATGACGCCATTGTCAGACTGTACCAATTATGACATTACAGTCGATCAGCTATTTTGCAGGAAATGCCCAATATCAATCGATTGCAATGTACTCGATCAGATCGATGGAAAGTCCAAAAGTGATTGAATTTGAAAAATCATACGACAGCATCTTAGATGAATCCATCCAAAGTGGACGGTTCACCTGAACAAGTGCCGCACTTGAGAACCCGATCGCTATCAGGAGTGAGTAAAAGGAAGACGCTTTCAAGTGTCCAGGAATATCTGTGCAGGAAATCACCCGTCGTCTTATCATGAGCATGAACGTACATAATTTTTAAATAGGAAAGGTTCAGTCGGAATACGACACGAAATCTAGTTGTCCGTGCATTAATATGAATAATAATAAATAATAAATATGAACGCATTCAAATTTTCAATGAACGCATTAAACTCGTGGAAATATGAAAAAAAAATCTCTTCCCAGAAGCTGAAGGGCCCTCACAGAGCGAAGTCGAGTCTCAGCACTGAAGTCGGAAAGCTGAGTCAAGAGCTTGAGGTGCTGCGCCGCAAACATCGGACAACAGGTAGCAGTGTCAAATAGTCAAATATTTTCACCTGCCTTTTGTCAGGAGGTTGTGCGCATCAAATGCAGCCTCATATTTCTTTGTGTGCGTATCAAAATATATGCCGCGAGATAAAGTATAAAGTCACTGGCCACCTAATTAGATTCTCGTTGGCTAGCCATTTGGGCAACTGACGCCTTTTATTTCGGAACATGGAAGGGAGGGCGTTCCGCTGACGTAGGGTTTGGGCGTTATTGCCGGAAGATTGTGTCTGTGTTGAATCGGAATTTTCTTTTGGGTTTTTTTGCGCTTCCAAATTGGGTCTCATTGAAAAAAGGCTAAATTCATGTGATTTCTGCCCACCCCCGCTGAAATTTGGGGGCCACGCGGCCCATCAGAATCCCACTGCACGCAATGGAAAGCACGTGGTGGTGTTCTGCTTTGTGCTGCCCGAAACTCCCGGCTGCTTGCTCCCTCCATTGCTTATTTCAAATTAGCCGGCAGGGCTACAAACCGTGAGATTTGGTTGCAAGATGGTCTGCACGTAAAGCCACGAACACACACACACACACACACACACACACACACACAGATCGGTTTATGTGATTTGTGGGGACCACTTTTTAGTTCATCACTTTCGGGGACCACCCTTTCCAAATGACATACAGCTCTGCAAAAAATCAGGGATACACAAGGTGGTGGTGTTAGCCTATAAACACCACACACACACACACACACACGTGCACGCACACATGCGCACTGTGCGCGAGAGTTTTTACTTAATGGCTTCTTTAGCGCATGGTAATGATGTGCGCGTGTGCGCAATGCATTGCAATGGCCTTTGTAGTCGCGTGTCATGGCAGGAATGGCGACGTCTGGCTTTTTCTCCGGGCACAGAAATGTCTCATTAAGAATTAACGTACACATTTTCGGTCATGCCAGGCAAACGTCTTTTTGGTGCGCGCACATGCACGAAAAATAACAGCCTGCCCTCCCCGCTCCTCCCCCCCCCTCCCCCCCGTCTCCCACTGCTTTGATTAGCACATGCACACTTGCTCTCAGAGGTACAAACACACAATCACCTATTGTGCGCTGAGAGATGATTCCGAGGTCTTTGTCTGTGGCGGCAGGCTCGCTAGCCGAACATTGCTCATTAACAAGATGGAGACAGAAAGACATCGCTGTGCGGCTTGGCCCTTTGTCTGTGATCAAAACGCACGACCTAGACTCTTTGCTCAACGCAAAACAACGCATATTATTCCGCTTTTATACTCCGTAGACGCAGTCGAGCAATTTCGGAAGGATAAATATGGATTCTTGGAACAAAATGCGGTTCATTGTTTTCCCGTTCTGAATGGACTGGGTTGAAAAGGAAACCGGAGGAATGTCTGTTGTGAACAAAACCCAGGCGGGCATGGGGAGAACATGCCAACGCCACACGGGAAGAATGCCGGAGCCGGAATCCAAGCCGGCACCTCTGCGCTGTGAGGCTAACATGCTAACCGGTCGCCCACCACGCCGCCCGCCATGGCATTTTTTTTGCTGTGTGTGAAATAAATGTGATGCTATCAAATGCAAGACAACAAAAGCTCCATATTTCCACCCTTTCACTCAAAGAGACGTGTAATATTAGCGCCCGCCCATGCGTGTGCCGCCTTCGCGTATTTGCCTAAAGATGATGAAGTGATGATGGAGCGCATGTGTGTGCAGGCTCCGCCCACGTGACAGTATACATGTGTAAGTACGCGTGCGTTTCCCCTCTGATCCCGATCCCCCGAGCGCACGTGCGCGCAGGCCTCTCTCTCTCTCTCCTTCAATTCACCTCCATTACTAGCTCTAATCCCATTTCACACTCTATCGATCCCCAAAAACCGTTGTTCACCGGAACCGGCAGCAAACACTGGAATTTCTCCCCGTCGTTTCACCGCCATTGTTCTTTATTACACAAAGAGGGCCACCCCGTTTTGTGCCAGAGCCTGGCAGGAATATGAATTATAAATGTAGAGTTAATAAAATGGAGAAGCAAAATGGGGTGTGGGGGGGTGGGGTATCGGAGAGAGACGGGGATATGAGCCCGGATAGAGAGAAGTGGTTGGGAGAAACATCAGAGAAAATGACTCCTTTACAAGAGTCTATTGATCAGTTTCTATCAAAGGGGGATGTCAGACATGAGATTACCTGGCAGTTTGAGCATTAGGTGCCGTGTGTTATAGCCCCGGGCCCTTGTACCGCTGCCAGAGGATTGTAAATAAAGCGGCGAGGAGAGAGCAAGAGGGGAGTTTGTTGGGGCGGGATGCTTGTGTTGATGCTGGAGTTTTACATCCTATACGCGTCTTGTGTTGTTTGTCTTTTGTGAGCGTTGCGCGCTCTTTACCTGCTGGAGTATTTGTGCGCGGAACCGCGCGTGCAAAGACACCTATTGGCTTATAGCCAACAGCAGTGTTGCAAGTCGGTGAAACTTCTGAAACGGAGCGAGCGAAAGAGTCTTGGGAGGCTTTGGGCCATCTCGCGGGAGCACCTTAGCCCGCTACGAATCCTGCAACAAAGCCAAAGGAAGCTGCTAGTGAGCTGGCGGATTCTTTCAAGGAAGGCCCCGGCCGGCCTTCTGCCCAAGCACTGATTCTCGGTCAGCTGACTTTTCATCCCGGTCGTGTCGAAGGTTAGCTCAGCGCGTTGGGTCATCTGATCTGCGATGCCACATGACTGGCTTTGAAGTTCACGCGGAAGGAAGGGCGGAGAGAGTTCTGCAATTCAAAAATGTTGAAGTCAGTATAAAAAGGGTCAAGAAAGTGAAAGTAGAAGGAGAGCCAGGACCTTAGATGGGTTTAGGTCATAACGTAACATGAATGTACTAAAAATGAAAAAAAAAAAAATACGATTGTTCATGTTTCATTGCGACCAAACCAATGTTAAGAAAGCTAGAGGGGGGAAAAAAGCGTCTTGTAGCAACCTTGAGAACAGGCGATAGCTACTTTCCTTCCTGAGGAGTTGGCCACACTGATCACAGCGAAGATTTTAGGAATTATTTTTTATTTATATTATTATTATTTATATTTGTATTATACATATATATATATATAAAATATAAATAATATAAAAATTTATATATATAATATAAATAATATAAAAATTATAATATAAATAATATAACAATTTATATATATATATATATATATATATATAATATAATATAATAATAAATAATAATAAAAATTTATATGTATATATATATATATATATATTTTTTTTAACCACCATCCAGAGTGGGTGTGATGACCACCACAATGCGGTGAATTTTTTGCAACCTGGCAGTCATTTTTCTGTCAACAGCAGAACACTCGGTCCACGGCGGCCCAGTTTAATACGGCTAAGGCGACAAGAATATGAAAAGAACAGAAGGCGCCGCGGCAAATGAGCCCAGTTTGTGAAGTAGCCGACCTCGCAAACAACTTTCAGGCTAACAGTGTCCTCCCTCTTCGCATGTGTTTGCTCTTCAAAGTTCTCACAATGAAGGTGGCGAAAAATTGGAATCAAGCTTTCTGATGGCAACATCTTTTGATTCGTTTCCTTTCATTTTAGCTTTTTCATTCCAAATCTGCACAGAACGGGAACCGGAAGACATTGGCTTTGGCCTTTAGTGCACAAAGTACCGGTGAGAGTTGATTTTGTGACGGAGCGGTCTTTGCTGCTAATTGCTCTGTGCACAGCCTCCGAGTGGCTTTCGCTGAGCCTTCCATCTCAAGCATTCACTTCTCTGCTTTTATTGATCACTGAGACCCCAGGCAAACGTTCACCTTGAGCCCAACTCGTCCGTGAAGCGCACGTGCGCACACATTAGAAGATGGATTTGTGAAGCATTCACAATGAAATATTTCCCATCAATGCTTCCGTTTCTCCAGCGAAATCCGAATGTGATGCTTTAAAATCTTTACAACCATAAATTAAACGGATTTTGTTCAGAAAGGTGAATACCTTTCTCGCTATGTGGTTTCAATACCGCAACACTAACAGCATCACACCAACAACAGCTCTTTTCCAAATACTCCAATACACGCGCATTTTCACTCAATTCGAGGTCCGGCCTGTAAATATTCGGCACGCACACCCGCACGCCGCCGCATATAAAGCGCTCACTTCTCCTCAATATTCAGCAGCCTTGGACACTGACGGCTGACAGTTTATTTTGTGTTCAGTGAATACTGAATTTCGTGAAAAGGTTTTAAAGGCCGAGGAGGGAACAAGACCCTATACCAAACACACACACACACACACACACCTAAAATAAATAAATACATGCGAGGGGTAAGGAAGGAAATTTCAGCTCCAACTGAAAAGGCCTTGCAAAGCAAAGGCGAGCAAGTCAAGGAAGCTGACCGGTGGTTTATTATGTTGCCACTCGGTGTGTGCTGCACCACTAAGTGTGGGACAATGGGGGGGCTTATTGCATGTAGACCCGAGGATGGAGTCCCGAAAAGGAAAATGATTGAAGGGCTGCGGTAGGACTGTGTGAGCACTAATAGTGTGGTCAGGATAAAGAGTGCCATCTATTGACAAAGCAGGAGATTGCATCTTTTGTCTGGTTCAAAAAGGCCTTTGAGTTATTTGGTCCCTTTTGATTTAAAGAAAGAAAAAAAAAGGCCTTCAAATGTCATTTAACCACATGGGTGTTTTGTCATGCATCCAAAAGTGTACCTTATCTCACTTTTAATGCCTCTTCTTTCTCCGTACCTGCTCAGCGGAGGTGTCGGCAGCCCGTTCAAAGGAGGCCAAGCGCATGGCGGCGTGTCCGACTGAGGAGGCGCAAGAGCAAGACGACAGATGGTAGGGACGGCGAATCTTCTTTTCCTTTCCTATTGCCCCCCCCCCCCCCCCCCCGAGTGCTCGCTCGTTCATCCAAAACATTGAGTATATTGATGCGTGGCACACAGGCGGGCATTAAAAGCGCATATGTGGCGGACGGTGCAGAGTCAAAATGGTCCAACATGCACGTATTTCACTGTCAAAGGTCAAAATAGCGCCATGTCAAGTGACAGACGATATCATCCGCGGATTTGAACTTGCTGGCCGCGTAGATGTGAGTGCACAGAGTTCAGAGGTGAGGCCCTCTAGTTGACCCCCGGGACGCGACCGCTAAGAGGTTGTGAAGATGACATCAGCAAAAGAGGAATCGTGTGCACGCGTGTGCATGCGCGCCGCCCTCGCGTGTATGTGAGTGGAGATGCGTCGTCGTGGTTGCGGCTTTGGCTTCCATGTGACCTCATTGCAACAAGAGTGCAAGAGAAGCTTGTGGAACTTTTGGGATTTTTCTATTTTTTCCCCCCCCCCCCCCCGCCGACAATTTAAAAGTCGGCGTGGAACCTTTCTAGGTTTTCATTGTGAATTATTAAGTTCCCAGCCATTTTCGGTGCCACACGGTGAAGCAATCTCTACGTCTGCATATTACATTTGGAGAATGGCGCTGTTTACGGTTAACTCGGTATTATCTAATCACTGCAAAGACATGAAAGCTTTTTTTTTTTTTCTTCGTCTTTTTAAAGCAACAACAACCAATGTTTAATGGCTTCCATGTGTGCAGTGGGAAATCCCCTCCTTTCTCCACGGGATGCCTCCGTCTCCTTTCCCCTTCTTGCTTTGCTCTCTCTTCTTCCTCTCATATGTTTTCTCTATGGACCAATCTATCAGCCGTATGCTTCCCCCCCCCCCCCACCCCACCCCCCTCTGTGGCTGTTCTGCTGCCGCTTTTACCACCGCTTTATGCTGCTAATCACGCACAAACATTTGGCCATGTAGAAACACACCGAAAAATCTTTTCAAGTAACTTCAGGTCACTGTCCCAAAGCTGTTTTTGCTCAGAGATGGAGAGATGTGCTTTAGGCTTTGGATGACGATTGTGGGGGGGGGGGGCTTTGTTTTGGTGTGCATACGTTTGTGTACACGTGTTGGGATTGGGGCTGTAGGGGCGGAGGGGGGAGGGGGGGTCGTGTTGAGGCCCACTGATCGGCCGGAGCCAGGCTGCGGAGGGAGGTTAGTGGAAATGGTAATCATTTGTTGTATCGATCCTACTGTAGGCAGCTGACGAACACACACACACACAAACACACACACACACACACTAACTGACTCGCATTCAGACAGTGGGCGCACAGTAGTGTGGCAGGAATGGACCCCTTCGTATTGATCGCCTTCACATTCTCTTAGCTCGACTGCCACGCACACACACACACATATATGTGTATATACAGTATTTATATATATAAGATAAGATAAGATATCCTTTATTCATCCCACACTGGGGAAATTTACAGCCTCCAGCAGCAAGAATGTATGTAGAAAGAAGAAAGAGAAAAAAACAACAAACATTTGTCAACATTAAATGCAATATGAACACAAAATGGATAAATCGCAGTACTATTAGTATATATTAGTATATATATATACACACACACACGCACAGATAAACATATTTTTGCATGGCGCCCCAAGCATGTATTCACTCAAACTTGATAGTGTCTTTAAAGTACACGTTATATTCTTTAAAACTTGACACGAATGACTTTTGACGAAGTGACATGACAAAAAGTCTTCTCTCGTTAAAGTGTGCCGCGAGTGTGTCAGGTCATGCGTGCGATTCTGATCGCAGGGCCGTGCGTAGTGACGCGGATGTGAGACTGCAGGTGGAGGTTGCAGAACTCAAGAGGACCCTTCAGCAGGCCGAGACGGAGAAAAAGCATGCGCGAGCCAAGGTACGTTCAAACAAAATGGCATCGATGCGTTGACAATTAAATAACACTCGTGGCAAGGGGGTGTCAACTTTTCTATTTTCTTAAATATTGTATATTTTGGACTCCTTTCCTCACCTTTTAACACGAGGTCTCCTTTAGCTCAACCTCCATTCCTTCCTCTCTCTCCTCTGCTACCTTTTGGGTGATTAGTGGCCTCTATTCAGTCATAGAGCCCGGATTATCTTGTCCAAAGGAGGGATGGGGGTGATTTGGAGAGTTAATTCTGGCTGTAATATTCCCTCATGTTCTGACTGGGAGCTGGAACAATCTCGGCGGGAGAGCAGTTGTCAAAGCTGAGCTGCTGTTGTACAAAGGCAGAATAGATAATTAAGGGCAACGCCGGGACGGGTGAAGCGATGTTCATTTCGATTCGACAAACTTGCAATTCTGTCTTAAGCTGCCGTGAAGCCTGCTGCTATCTGGCATTTGGATTTTGCATTTGCTTCCGTATCTGAATTTTTTTTTTTGTTCCTTTTTTCCCGCCCCTTCTCTCACTTTCACCTTTCTGTAAACTCTCCCCTTGTGAAATCCACATAATTTGACTTCCCATCTGTCTTCCCATGGACGATAATGTGTCATGGACATCATGATCAGTATCCAGGCAGGCGGTCATCTTTGCTCGCTTCTAGCATGAAGAGCACTTCTTACCAAACATCGACAGTAACGCATTTGCACCCGACAAAATAAGATTTGATACTCCAGTTGACGTCTAATATTGCCTGTAATCAAATGACGCTGTACGCCGATGCTGCTCTGTTCTTGCATTCCCGTTGTGGATGTTTTTTGACTTGCTAGCGCTTCGCTGTTGGCCGTCGCTTGATCCTTGCAGACATTTGCCCGGCTTTAGCTGCCCGGCCGGCCTTGATGCTACATTACAATTTCACAAAATTCAAAACGGACGCATTGATGCCGATGTTGAACCACTGGTAATTCATAGTGTGCTCAACAAATAATAAACGCCATGTTTTGTTGTTTTTTTTAGAAAATCTTTGCATTGATGTTCTTAATCGATCTCATACTGCTTGATTTTTACGACTGCTGCAAGTATAGGTCAATTCCACACACACACACACGCACGCGCGCGTGTGTGCGTGTCGGTTAGAGAGCGTGCGAGACGATTGTGTTTTATGTATTTGTGTGTTTGATGGCCGCACCTGCACTCAAACACGGCCCCCTTTATCTCCCCTTGTGCATCCACTCTGCCTTTCATCATCTCAACAGCAGCTGAGCTTTTTTTTTTTGCCGAATGTGCATTTGGAAAAGCAGTGTTTAAACGCCATCATGATGGCTGCAGTGAATATGACTCCTTCATTAGGCTCCCAATCTTTTTTTTTCTTTTTTTTATTGACTTTGATCAGATGAATTGTCCGCCTGTGGGGGAAAAAAAATAAATAAATACAATCAAAGGTGGTTTATACAGGAAATATATTTTACAAATTGCCCCGGTGCACAATAGCTGAACTTCAGATCGCTCTGTCCGTGTGTGTGTGTGCGCGCGCTTGTGTGCAAATTTCAATTGCATTATTGACCGAATGATTTGAAAGAAAAAAAAATTACACAAAATGGTCACTTGGGATCAGAGCATTCAGGCATTGCTTTTTTTTTGTGGTCAACAGAATTATATAAATGTATACGTCTATTTCTTAAAAGTAAATAATGAGAATGACTTTGCGGCGGCCCGGTAGTCCAGTGGTTAGCACGTGGGCTTCACAGTGCAGAGGTACCGGGTTCAATTCCAGCTCCGGCCTCCCTGTGTGGAGTTTGCATGCTCTCCCCGGGCCTGCGTGGGTTTTCTCCGGGTGCTCCGGTTTCCTCCCACATTCCAAAAACATGCATGGCAGGCTGTTTGGACGCTCTAAATTGTCCCTAGGTGTGAGTGTGAGTGCGAATGGTTGTTCGTCTATGTGTGCCCTGCGATTGGCTGGCAACCGATTTAGGGTGTCCCCCGCCTACTGCCCGAAGACAGCCGGGATAGGCTCCCCCCGCGACCCTAGTGAGGATCAACCGGTACGGAAAATGAATGAATGAATGAATGAATGAATAAATAATGAGAATTGCTAGGAGGAAAAACAAATTTACTGTCCGACTGAATATGCCGTTACTCAATTTTCAGGTAATCCCTGCGATCAAACAATTGCTCTAACTTTCAATGAGAGCGGGACATCTGTCAGAAGTTATTGTGGCCCGCTCCTCTCGAGGAAGGGTCTCAGGTTCGAAGGGGGCCTTCTTGAGACTTTATCTTTCGGCTCCTCCCACAGGATTGCGATCACAGGAAAGGCCACTTACGTACCGCACCGCCTTATTTTTGTCTGACTGCGACCAAGCGTTCTGACACCTGGCAGCACATTTCGCTCCAAAGTGACTCTGTCGTCTTGTGATCTCGTTGTACCCTGCACAGATTCGAATCATGTCGGATTTAGTGAGCAGCCCCAGAACAGAAACCAGCTTTCTCCATCATTCACAGTAGAAGCAGTGTTCTTTTCTTTGTATACCTTTTTTTTTTTTAGGTGAAACATGCTGCTACAGGCAAAGCAAGGCTCAAGTCAATTGTCTCATCTGTTCAAAGGACATTTTCCCAGAAGCTTTGTTTGCTTTGTCTTGCTACCTTTCTTAAACCGAAGGGTACCGAGTATTTTCTCTCCGTGTGTGTGTGTGTGAGCGTGGGTCCGCGTGAGCTGATTGCTTTGGTCTATTAGTTTCTTTTCTGACAGAAGGGGAATGACGTGCATGCTATCAGTTTTATCAGAGCGGCACTCTCCAAATGCCGAGATGCACACGGCCCTCCGCATGGTTCCATTTTAAATACAAGTCACGTAAACATGTACATTGTGTGCCTCCCGCTTCAAACGCATTAGCAATTGCAATTCCTCTCCTCAATCAGACACCCACAAACACGTCATTAGTTGTCAACTTTTTTTTGGGGAGGTGGGCAGTCTTAATGAGAATTCACCGAAATGATCTCAGATGGCAAAACATTGGTAAACATGTCTGAACAGCTTTGAAATCCTTGATGTGACCAGTGACATTGGTGTCTCTGTAAAATTTGACTTTTAATCATGCTGGGGAAGCGACGGGGAAGAAGCGCAGTGATTTAAGATTAGAAAAAAAGCAGCCAAGCGTATCTGCGATGCGCACGCCAAATGCTTTAATCAACTGTTTTTGTGTGCTGGACTACTGGATAATGGACTTGGTGCCTCCACTTTGACTCGTCCAAAACTTTTGAAAAGCCTTCCCCTTTCAATCTTCTCACACTTTTCTCCCAATAGTTAAAAACTACTTTTTAATAGCTTAAGGGTGGCTGTTGTTGGGTCTGAATATAAATGTTGCCCTCTCTCCGCTACATCGTGGACTGCCATGCAACGGCGAGTTTGAAATTCCACATCATGATTGTTGTGACACTGGACCATGAATCCATGTTGAGATACGGTGGCACTGCTCAAAAGAGAGATGTAGTGTCTTTGACGCGCAAGCCACTTAGAGGGTACTGACATGTTCATCGATATGGATGTCAAATGACACAAGTCTCATTGCATCATAGCCTCTCAAATTGAGCCATGAGCCTAAAATCGAACCCCTCTGAGTTCTGCTCCCTGCACCCAACAGGCTTTTTGGAGTCAACGATTTTATTTTCCGGCAGGTTTTGGCCCCTGTCCACAAAGCCAAATCTATCAATACCTGGGAGTTTGTAACGGTTCACCTGGAATAGCGATGTCCTTTTTCACCATTTCTCCATGAAGCATAATTGTCCAAAATACACACCATGTTCACAAACTTTGACCACTTAGCATGAATTTACTGTTTTACTCTTTTTGCACGTCCTCTTTATGCGTACTCCGAGCACCTCTCATCATCCTTAAAATATTCTCTATCAGTTAAACAGTGCAGGGCGGCCCGGTAGTCCAGTGGTTAGCACGTCGGCTTCACAGTGCAGAGGTACCGGGTTCGATTCCAGCTCCGGCCTCCCTGTGTGGAGTTTGCATGTTCTCCCCGGGCCTGCGTGGGTTTTCTCCGGGTGCTCCGGTTTCCTCCCACATTCCAAAAATATGCGTGGCAGGTTGTTTGAACGCTCTAAATTGTCCCTAGGTGTGAGTGTGGTTGCGAATGGTTGTTCGTTTCTGTGTGCCCTGCGATTGGCTGGCAACCGATTCAGGGTGTCCCCCGCCTACTGCCCGGAGACAGCTGGGATAGGCTCCAGCACCCCCCGTGATCCTAGTGAGGATATTATGTTCATTAAGGCAATGAGAATGAACGTGGCGCAGATGGGCGCAGGATGGAAGCGAGAGGCGCTCCCGTGTGGGTGTGTGTGTGTGTGTGTGCGCGCGGGTGTTCGTACGTGTGTGCTCAGTGGTGTTCGTGGGGGCACCTGCCTGAAGCACATTTCCCTGTACCCGCAGTACGACCCCTTAAGCTCTTCCTCATTAACAATAATCGCCCCCACCTACCGTCGCCTCCACACCCAGTTGTACAACCCCACCCCCCCGCCCCCTCCCGCCCCACTAACCCCTCCCGTTAATGAACCACCATGCCGTGTTTCCAAAACGGATCCGATTTGTTTTGACTGGGCTTAAGTTCCCGACGCTATTCAAAGCTGTCAGTCATTTTAATGATATCATTAAGAGGCCGTGACAGGAAGATGAATCGCTTTTCTTTGTCTTTCGCTCGTAATTGCGAATGAGCAAGACGGAAGAGAAAAAGAGGAGGCGGTTCATATCGACGTAGGCATGAGGGGGCTTTGATTGAACGTGTACAATAACATGGGAAGAGATGATGATTAAAAAAAAAAAATCAGTGAATGAAAACTTCCTCTGTAGTGTCTCCTCATCCTTTGTTGTGATGAGTCTTCATTTATTTCAGATCACTAGCATAATCCCCATTTCTTACTGCGACACTCACACCCCCCCCCCCCCCCCATGCCATATATGCATCAAACTCATACATCCATACGGCAACAGATATGTCATGTTATTTGCATGGCAGCCATATGCATTCCTTGTATAAATCTTATTACTGGTGGCAGAGGGGGGGGGGGCATCGCAGTGCCTCTGTCACTGAACGCGATCAGCGAAATGTGACATTTTATTCTTTTTCATTAGAAGGGCCTTTAATAAAGCAATGTGCGGGGGATGATGATGTCACGGCCCACGCATTGAAGCGGCTGGGGCACCGTGGCTTCGTCTCACGGGTGAGGAAGAGTGATTTGGGGGTCAATATTTCAATTAATAAATGAGACCCCCTGTGGAAAAATGTCCTTAGTTGGGCAAGGTAGACTTTGACTGCACTTTGGATAATGGCAGAGGGGGAGCAGAGCCCGTGTACTATTTTGAAGCGCCCCTACCCAAGTGAGGAACTGTGCTCGGACTGTCAGGTGAAAACGGGGTCATCACTATTGAAGGCAGAAAAGCTCAAATGTGATTTAGAGCATCGCAACGCTTGCATGTACGTATATCTTCAAATTTTTAGCTCCTAAGTTCGTTCCTGCTTTCAGCTGCAACATGTATGCCCGCTTTTAATCAAGTAAAAGGATAAATTAATGAATCCTTGAACACATTTGCTCGTGTCAACTCAATGGGGAAAAAAAAAAATGAAAAGAACCGTTGCAAATGTGGGCGATGATGGAAAGCGAGCCTGTCGCTCATTTGCCGCTTGGGCCCAGTGTGACACAGCCCATCAGGAGGAGGAAGCGCTCATCGTGCACGCCCCGGCTAACGATGTGCTTCCAATTAAGAGCCCTCTGTGATCACAGCGGAGGATTTGTGTAAACAGAGAAGCGATGTGGCAGACGAAGCGAGCGGGAGATAGGGGGGAGTCAAAGCATCGCGTTCCCCCAAAAAATCAAATAGAATACAGCCCTGTGAGAGCAGTAAATAAGAAAGATGCTAGGGAGATCGGAGGAGGGGGTGGGGGGGGGGGTGTTTATTGCCTACTTGAGAGAATATGGCGGCTCGGCGTTGACACTAATGACTGTAATTATAGAGCCACTGATTAGGTTAAGCATCTAATTAGACACATCCATGTTTGCGTTTCAACGCAGGAGCAGATGTTTACGTGGTTCGTTCCATCCTCGCATAAATCTCACGCACTTGTCTTTGCTCCGTGGCTACCATGTCTCATCATCCGCTCGGCGCCACGCCGCCATCAGGGAAAAGGTACGTTTGGGTTTGCGCATCTGCTGAGATGGAAACCCGGCGGAAGACGCAGCCGCATTTTGGAGAGGCAATTTCGCAGATCAAAGTCAGTGTGTGCAATTGGGCTGCGCCATAATCATGCTGTGAAATGAAAAGATCCGGAAGGGTCAGTTGCAATTATTTTCCTTTTTATGAATGTCATTTGCAGAAAATGTGGTTTCGTCTTTCAAAACTATTTGCATTTGCCAGGCTAAATGAGTTGGTTGCTTCGTGGAAAGTGATTCAAATGACATTCTGTCAAGTGCTGCTGTGGGGGGCGGGGTTATTTAGTTTTGGACCACTGGGCACGTTTTGTGTTTGTACGTGCCAAGACAAAGCTCGGATTTACAAAATATCCCAAACCTAAACAAGGAATACATTGCCTGACTGCAATGTCCTTGACTTTGGAGTCAGCCAATCCTCCATTAAGCGCCTTCAGCTGGTCCAGAATGCCGCCGCTCGCCTCTTGACTGGTACTCGTAAGAGGGAGCATATAACTCCTACTCTGGCATCCCTTCACTGGCTCTCCATTCATTTTAGAGTTATTTTCAAGATCCTCCTCTTTGTTTTCAAATCTCTAAATAATCTCGCGCCACCTTACCTCTCTGAGCTCATCCGCCCCTACACACCTGCCCGGCGCCTCGGGTCTGTGGACCAGATATTATTAGAAGTACCAAGGACTAAACTGAGGCTCAGAGGGGATCGAGCCTTTTCTGTTGCTGGTCCCTCTCTCTGGAATGACCTCCCAGTGAACATTCTGCAAGCCTCCCATCTTCAAAACCCTCCTCAAAACTCACTTGTATTCTTTGGCATTCGACTCAGCATGACTTAGTTTTGTTCTTGATTTTTCTGTTTGGTGCTTTCTACCGCCTTTATTACCGATTTGTCTTACTGTTTATTGTGCATGTTAAATTGCACAATAAAAATCGTTGGCACCGCCCTACCCACTCTTGAGGACTTGCACACTGCAAGAATCAAGACAAGGGCACGGAAAATCCTCCTGGATCCCCCGCACCCTGCCCACCACCTTTTTCAGCCACTCCCCTCAGGCAGACGCTACAGATCCATGCGCACCAAATCCAGCAGACACTTAAACAGCTTCTATCCCTCTAGCCATTAACTCCTTAAACAGTCACTGACGTAGACACTCTTCTTGTACTACAAAATGGTACTACAAAACTACTGGTATACTCTAAAATTGTTCAATGATTTTGTTGTTTACGATGATACTAGTGCAGCGTGTTATACCGGAGACAAATTTCTTGTGTGTTCTACATACTTGGCCAATAAAGATGATTCTGATTCTGATTCTCCATGTACAGCACCTTTGTATGCAGCGATGGCTGTTTGAAAGTGCTCTCGAAATACTGTTGACTTGACTTGACTTGACTTATCAGGCGAAGCAAAAAGCGACCGTTTTGGCATGCTCGCCTCACGGAATTTCCCATCTTGCTTCTTTACCAGCACATTAACATAGGGGAAGTACAGTGGTACTTTAATGGCCTAAGAAGTCTTCAATAAAGTATTTAGAAGCCCCCCCCCCCCCTCACCTCAGCGCTAACTGGACAGGTTCACTGAAGCATGAAAGAAGCGCGGCGCAAGGCGGGGGCAGCGCGCTCTTCAGCCCGTACAGAGCGCCATTATCCACTGTCGTTAATTTAATAGGCATTTCTTAGTCGAGGCCTGACTCTGAAAATGGCAGACTTTCACATTTGTTTGTCCTCTCCCCCGAAAAGCTTTTTAATAAACAGTTAAAATCTTAAATGGCTTCTTGTACTGTTAATGTTCCGCTGCATGTCAGCGGTTGCGCTCGTTTTGCTCTCGCTAACGCTGTAGTACGATTTAATGATTTCTGGAAACCATTTGCTCACCCATCTTTGGACTCTTGTAATAAGGTCTTCCGAACGTGCTTATAATGACGATCATACACAGTCGATTCTTTTCTTGGCCCAGATATGGAGGACGTTTGATTGAACATGCTCTGCAAATGCACACGCTTTTCACATTTTGTGTTGATTGCATAAAATGGGAACAACTTGACCGTAAGGTTACACTTCTCGAAGATGTACTCGAAGTGCTTTCCGTATACAACTTTTGAATTGGCTAAAGATTTACTTTTGGAAGATCATTTCAATAATGTATGAGCAGCTACAAATTACATTCCGAATGATCCTGGAGATTAAAGTACGTTATTTTAAACTAAAAAGGAAAACCTCCCCGTGGGTTGATACGCTGCATCTGTGCACTGAATGAAGGCCACCCTCCCATACTTTAAAGTGAGAAAAGTAAATATGACTCTGTAAACATATGATGAGGACATTAGCACTGATGTAGTGCTTCATAAGCATACTCCATTTAACATTTTGATAACATTGGATTTTTCATTTGTTGGATTTAGTGTGTTTTTTTCTTGTGTGTGTGTATATAATATATATATATATATATATATATATGTATGTATGGGTTTATTACACGTTTATAAAGTAGTAATTTCAGAGACATTCATGAGGTTAATGTAAGGTCAAATTTCACATGTGCTTACAGCCTGGATAAGCGGACTTGTGTGGCCCAGAATCTGGGCGGACTGGCCGACATGCAGACCAAACTGCAGCACAGTCTTGTCAATCAACAGGTGAGTGTGCACCCACACCCACACCCACACCCACACCCACACCCACACCCACAAATAATGCAGCAAAACATTGCAGCCCTCATGCTGGCGAGCTCGCAAAGAGAAGAAAGACTTCCGAGGTCCAACTTTAAAAGAAAGACAGCCGTTTCCTTTTCCAATGATAAAAGCTGATGTTCAGGGGTATGGAGTTAGCTGTTGGAGGAGGTGGAGGAAAATAACGTGGGGGCGGGGGTGGGGGGGCGTCTCTTTCTACCGGTAAATGATTTCCCTCTGATGAAAGTGAGATAGGGCTGTATATCAATACTGCTGTGCTGATCTCCCCATGACAGCGCAGGGAGATGGCCCGCTGTGATAAAACAACGTAGAAGGGTGGGGGTGGAGACACATAGGAAAATTCTGAGGAAAGAGAAAGAGATTTTTTTTTGTGCCACTGTGTTGAACTTGACAAGAATCAACAAATCACCAAAGGAGGACAAATCAAAAAGTACTCGTCAGCCCACTCGGTTCCCTGAAAAGAAACTTTGGGGCTTTGGAGGGAAGCGCTCCTCTGACTTTGGTGTAGTTTTGTGGGCCGGCCCGCTGACTGACGGCAAGAGCTGTTGAAGCACTTGATGAAGTTTTGATGTGCGTTTTCACTTTCTGCCAGCCAAACCATCAGATCTTCAAGGATTCACCCCCACGACACCTCACGTGACGCAGAGGGATCTGCCAAAATGGCGAATGGCCGTGGCGATCCTTGCACACTCACAAAAATCAAGCTATACCAGCTTTCCCGCATGCGCAGTCTACTGAAATACAATCCATACATTTAAAATGGGTGTTTGACATAGGCATCTAAAAAAAAAAGGGGGGGGGGGGTTTGTGTCATTTCACGCCTGACGAGAATGCACGACAGACACCCAACACTTTGTATCCATGCAATTTCAAAGTCACTTTTACATCATGTGCCCCATTGAACTCGTTCACTCCCAAAGACGTTTATAGACGTCTTTTCAAACTCGGTCTAGAATCGGCTGGAACTGAATGATTTAATCATCTGCCAAAGAAAAGTAGATATTTGTATTTTTTTGAGTTTCATACGAGGATGGAAAAGGCACGGATGTTCCAATGCACACGCGACAAATGAGTGCCGTGCAAAACCATTTCACAGCCAGCCACTTCGTTTCCATGTTTTGTCAATGTTTTCTAATCTGCGTTTAAATATTTGAATGAAATTGCAAACACTCCTTTCACACGTACGCGCGCACACATGCAGAACCCCTTTCATCCCGACACGAGCATGCCAGTTCACACACACTTTTGTGAGGGAGTAGACAAGATGTGATTTGTTTTTTTTTTTTTTCTTCACCATCTCAGCAACCCTTGTAATTAGGAATATTCAAAGATGAAGAAAATTAAAATACACAGTGGCACCCTCCTTTTTTTTTTCCATCCCCAAATTTGATTGGATGTTTTCCTGTCAGGGTGACTAAATACTCCTTAAGCGCCTTTGGCTGCTTTTGACAAGGTGTCACTGGCTCCTCAAGGGTTAAGCCTAAAACCCGAGTTATTTGGAGTCATCAGATTAGCGTGTGTGTGTGTGTGTGTGCGCACTAAGGGTAATATTAGTGGAACCTCACAGAAATGTCTTTCCCGTCTCTTTACACACACGCGCTCATGCACACTCACGCCCAATGATGTATGCAGCTGTCATTATCAGTCACGTCTCATTGTCTCTCCTCTCCTTGGATTTCTTCTTTTACTTTCCCTCGCTGCTAAAAATACTTGCTTTTCCAATTGCTTGCTCCCTTTCATCCGCCGTATTATAACTTTGGCAATGTAATTACCCTGTCCTTACAACAAATGCAAATGTTTGCACTTTTTAAACTCACACTCATCCTGCTAAATGGTCAAACGTGTCCCAAAGCCTCAATTTAGCTGTTCTCGTCTTCTTTTCTTTTCTTTTTTTTTACCAGGGCTGATAATCTATTGTGACGCAGACGCATTTCTTACTGTTCCGGGTGTTTTGTGTTCGATTGTTTCAGTTTCTCTTCTCTCCCCGTCTTCAGATAAACGCTCTGCGCGAGGAGAACACGCACTTGCGTAGGCAGCTGGAGGAAGAGAGGGCCACGTGCACACAAGTCCCGCCTCCATCCCCCTCCTTGCCAGTGCCCACCCAAACCTGCATCTCCAGTCCTTCATTCCTTCCACCTTGCTCTTTCTCCTCCCCCTCCCAACCTGAAACAAGCGACAAGGGGCATCAAGGGGATCGAAAACCCCAAGGTGAGCCCTGTGGAGCAAAGCTAGCTAGACCAGGTGAATCCCAAGCTTTGAATGAAGCCCCCCCCCCACCCAGCCCCTACCCCAATTCCCTCTGCTCCCCCAGGAGAACTCAGTCCTGTGAGGGAGCCAACCAAATAAAGCCTGCAGACCACTTTGACCTGCCACAACTTTTCGACCTCCAGCTCCTCACCGGGGAGCATGCTCAGTACGGGGTTAATGTCCTGCAGGTCAAAGTCAAGTCCCGGGGTGCTTATTGCCTGAAGGGAGGGAAGCAGGCAGGCTTCTCCAGAACCAGAGAATAATTTCCTTGAATTGTTTATCTTCATCTCCGATATATATACCTGTATATATTTAAAAAAAATATAGAAACAATAATAATAATAATGCAAAATTGTTGCCCAAAGAAAACGTTTAAAAATCTCCCATTGGTGTGAATAAAATCTAATGGTGTCGTTCAAATGGTCCACTTTTAAGGGTTCCATGATTAAAAACAGGACCTCTTGGAGATTTTTGTTTTGTTGTGATCCAATTACAATAAAATCAAATATTTTGTTAAAAGTAACGCACTAAGCGGGCGGCCCGGTAGTCCAGTGGTTAGCATGTCGGCTTCACAGTGCAGAGGTACCGGGTTCGATTCCAGCTCCGGCCTCCCTGTGTGGAGTTTGCATGTTCTCCCCGAGTCTGCGTGGGTTTTCTCCGGGTGCTCCGGTTTCCTCCCACATTCCAAAAATATGCATGGCAGGCTGATTGAACACTCTAAATTGTCCCTAGGTACCCCCCGCGACCCTAGTGAGGATCAAGCGGCACGGAAGATGAATGAATGAATGAATAACGCACTAAGCGAGTTACCTAATTACTTTCTGCAGTTCTCTGGTCCACATGGCAAGAAAAAAAACAATAGTTCACCGATGAGAATCAAAGCCTCATGCGGCGAAAACGGATTGCATTCTTGTTATTGTCAGAATAAAATTCTATTTTTCTCAAAGAGACGTAATTCGCACTCCGGAGGTCAGATGATATTAAATATTTGGTTTGAGATCATTCTGGCCAGTGACGGGACACACCCAATGAAGGAGGTCATTTTGTGGCGAGTTCATTCTCTGGAGCAGCTGCAAATCACGGCTGACCCCTCAAACTGAGGTCAAATTGCGCAAGCCCAATCTGAAAATGACCGTTCGCGTCATCGGACTTTCCTTGCGCCGGTAGTTAGTTTGTCTTGTGTCGATTGGGTGGCTTTAATGAGCCCAATGGTCCAAGGGAAGAGTTCACTCACGTACCGACGAAATGTCTACCGCGCTTGAAATGAGTCTGGAGCCCATTTGGAGTAGCGGCAACACTCTCGCCGACGGTTCTGCAGCCGAGCGCCATGTGTCCCGCATCGACTGCGGTCTCACTGCGGCTGTGTGCCCTGTCATCACGACATGGTTTGAGCGCCTTCCACCGCCTCCGGGGAAGCGCTTTGTGGCCCGTGCTGGTGCGATTGAGTGCTTGTTTTTAGATTCACTTTCAGACTGTGAATAGAAATGTCTTGTTTGCTTTTTCCATGCCTGGACGTGGGTTGCAATAGATGGAAAAAAACGAACACAAAAAAATATATATATATTCAAGCAGATGTAATTGAAAGTCATCCTGCACTTAAACGGCAACTGACATTGAAAGTGTTTCGAACGGCTTTTTGAAATACAAAGTCGGATTAATGGCGCATTTGGCTCAACTTCTCCATTTTGTCCATCTATTCCTGCGCAATGTGTGTACGCTGTCCGCCATTCTAGGCAAGGAAACATGCACAAACCAGAATTTTTGCTTGGGGAAAAAAAAAACACCATTATACTGTGATAATGAGATGGTGTAGGAGAAAACGAGCCCCGGACCACAAACGGCGTCCTCATCTCACTAGCCCCCCCCCCCCCTCCCCCCCCCCACACACACCTGTCTTCCAAATGCTTTTTTTTTCACTTTGGTTCTCTACAAATTGTATAGCCAGTCATCATTTCCAGCATTTTAATGATTGCAAGCAGAACTTTGTCCTTGTTAGCTTGGTTTTTCCTCATTTGCCATGTCATACTTAAAAAAAAAAAAAAAAACAACATAGTCTTCTTTCAAGTGCAAAGCACAATACGCTTTTGCGTGCACGCGCACACACACACTACCAAACAAGCAGAGAAATGGCAATGTCATTAAAAATAAAACCACTCGCTTGAAAAAAAAACTGCCAGGACCAAGGGGCGTGTCAACGGCGCGGCGGTGAAAAGAGTCCCCCTGGAAACAATGAGGGAATGATCATTTGTTGTTCTTGAAAACCCCGTGAGGTTTCACAGAGGTTAAGCTTCCCTTTGATGTGTTTTTAACTCGTTTCAGCTCTGCAGAGGGATTAGTCAGCCTCTCTCTCTCTCTCTCTCTTTCTCTCACTACACACATGCAATGTACGCTTTTTGCACACAGACTCTTAATTTCCACACCGTGTGCTCTTATCGCACAAAGAAGCAAGCAAAGAACAGGATCCTTCTTAACCTAATTTCATCAAATGAGCGTGTGTGTGCGCTCCTCGTAGCGCTGTATGTGTGGTCCTCAGTCGTTAAATAGGCAAAACACTACAGTCGGTATTTTTTTTTTTCTACACCGAGTGAGAGTCGGGCTGAATTATCACAGCACATCATGCACGTTTGTGTTTTTAGGATTCAGAATCCATATGATTAGGGGCTTTTTAGTAAGCAAAGTCTCTCTGGGGCAGGCGTGCTAACATTTCAGTAATTTCCTCACAATCTTTAACTCAAAAAAAAAAAAGATCTCCATCCTTAAATTGTCTCCATGTTTGTCCTCATTAGAATTGCGGGTGAGTTGTAGCCTATCCCAAGTGACTTAAAGGTCGGATACAACCTGGGCTGATCGCCAGACAAACACAAAGCACCTACAGTGTGTCGAGCAAACGTTAGAATTTTCCTAAATCTTTTTTGAAATGTGGGTCAATGTGCCATCTAAAAGCATCCCAGTGAGTCTATAGGGCATACCCGGACCTTCGCTCACCTCTAAGCCGACGAGTTTTCAGGTAAAATATGTTTCACTAATACTGCTTGGTAGGAGGCTGTGGCCAGGCTTATACAGGGTCAATTGGGCAAACATGCACTCTATCTCTCAATAGTGAAGCACCAGTGTTGGCTGCCTTAATTGTTTACTTTCTCGAGCCAGAAAATTAGGAGTCATGCACATAAAAAGGACATTGCAATGACTGTCGTCGGATTTGTCATTGTTATAATGGATTTCCGTTGTCCCCAGAGAATGAGTGTTTGCAGTCCGTGGTGAATGCAGCAAATTGTGAAGAGTGGAGGGACTGATTGCACCCACAGAGGCTCAGTATGTAAAATTAACATCTTGAGAACGTTTCCAGTCAGTTTGAGACAAAAAGACGAGCATACCCATGCAAAGTCAGCCACTGGTAGAACTGAGGAATTGGATTTGGAATGAGAGTAAAACAAGAGTGACAGACGGATGCGGAAGGACGCAAAGCTAAGTGAACAAAGGGAGGGAAGTTGGCTGGAATTTGACTTTAGGAGGAAGATGATGAGAAATAAAAGTGAAAGGTGAGACGAGTGTGGATTCTTAGCGAGGGGAAAGCTGAGGAATGCGCTGAACGAGCAAAGTCAAGGCTCTTGGACGTTTGGGGTGTCAGTGGAAGGGGAGCGTATTGTCCTTATCGGCCAGCTCCAGAAAGCCGGCTCCCTAATGGGGGCCCGTGTGAAGGGGAAATGAGGGCCAGGCCTGATGCTAGGTGATTAGCCATCGACTCCCAACACCCATGAAAGACTGGAAGGGAGGGGGGGGGGACGACGACAGAGCACATTGTGTCATTGTGAAGGTGAGTCACCGTCATATCCTGGATTGACTCTCGCTTTCTGAACACCGGCATTGGCCGTTTACTTTAACCTTGATAGGGTGAAAGGAAGGCCGTCGAGAACCAGGATGCAGATGCAGGAAGAAGAAGAATTGGGGGCAGGGGTGGGGGGGATAATGAGGATTGCATAGACCCCTCCCCTCCAAAAAAAAACCCTCAAAAGGCTGCAGGAGGTGTTGAAAGGAGGAGACATCAAAAAAGGTATTCACGCTCCTTATTAGAGCGATCATGATTTTTGCTTTTTAGCTAATGATATTTTGGGACGGCTCAGTTACTTTGTGCTGAAGACGTGACAATGACGTCTCCCGCCTGCTTCTCACGTTCAAAGTCACACATCGCACGCATGCAGCCACTTGGGCACTTGGACCCAAGGACAACACATCCAACGTGAAAAGAGGCAAGTGTGTCCCCGTTTGAAATTCAACTAGTCTCAATGTCCTCTTTTTTTCCCGCCCTGAATTCATTACTGTCTCTCTCACACACACACGCATACACACACACACATATTCATCATGTTGCAGTTACCTTTCACCCGAACATTCTATTCTCAGGAACCCCAATATGGCAGCAAGTGACCTTCATTAGTCTGCTTCTCAGTTCCATCCTCACTGTGTTTGTTTTTATTCTCTCCACGTGTGACACATTTGACCTCCCAATTTTTTCTTCCCCTTTTTAAGTCCTTCAACAACTCCCATCACACACACAGCATCCATTTATGCTCCTTTTTTCTCAATTTCCCGCCTTCTCCCTTCTTTTGCCCTTATTCCCCCCCCCCACCCCCCGCCCCCATCATTTCTTTTATCTGCCACTCATTTCTCATTACGTTTCTCTTTTTTCATTAGCATACAGAGTAAGAAGATGGCGCCCGGGGTAATCTGCTGGAAACCGTCGCTTGACAAAATGGAGGGCGTCATCGGAGGTCGCGGCGCTGTCACTAGACGTCCAACCTCCGCTGATGACTCGCCTGTCTCGATGCACGCCTGCGCGGCGCAGGTGAGCGAAAGATGCTAACGCGGACCCATAATCAGGTGTGACACATCGCAGCTTAAATGCGCCGATCTCACCTGACAGCTCGTACACGCGAACACGCCCGTTACGCTCATGCTGTGGACTAATGCCAAGAAAACACGCATTGACAAATAGCTATATATATATATATATATATATATATATATATAATTTTTTCCTTATATATATTTCTATATATTATATATATTTTTTTTCCTTATATATATTTATATTATATATATATTTTTTTTCCCTTATATATTTTTATATATATATATAATATATATATTATAAATATTTTATATATATATATATTTATTTTTCCTTATATATATATATATATATATATTATTTTATATAATTATATATATTATATATATATATTTTATATTATATATGTATTATTAGCACAACCCCTTGGCAACAATTCTACTAACCGCCGGTGGTGTTAATGATTCCCCCAAACAGGATGTGCCTGTCCTACAGAAAAGGTTGAGAAAAAAAATGGATGGTGGAAAAAAAAAAGAGGATAAACAGCGTGTGGGACGATTCCCATGCGGCAATGTTCAGTTGGAGTAAGTTGTTGTGTGTGAGCTTGTCACTATTAGCGTCCCCGCTATGCTTACGAGAGCTGCAAATACTTTGGTGCTAATAGACAGATTACGGCAAGAAACCAAGCATGTCCCCAAATCCTCTTAGCATGACTTCACCCTTTTTACTTATTTATTTCCTGCCATACAACCCCCCCACCCCCTTCCGAACTACCTCGGTGGCCTTGGCATGGTCTCGTGTTTCATGTTTTGTCTGACGCTCGGCGGGTACTGTTGTCTCTCTTGCTCCCCCCCTCCTCGCCTTGTCTCACACATTTTCAAAAGGCACTTTATTTATTGTCCCCGGGGAACTCTCCATTATGCATTAACCTGTTCAATTATGCATTCATTTATGCAGCCGTTGCCTTATGTAAATGCACTTTATGATTAAACAAATTGTTTCCCTGTTTGCCGGTGTGTTCACCACATTGAGTTTTTGCCATTGACATCATGCTGTAGAGACTCCATGCCTCTAGAGTCGATGTATCATGTACCCCCCCCCCCCGCCACCGCCCCCCACCGCTCACAGAACAGGCTGTAAGGCATAGATGGAACATTACCACGTGGGATTTACTAAACAGGGGAAAGCATCACTTACCAAGTGATTAATTTGTGGGTTGAAGTCAAGAGACAAAACAACGGACCACCTCTGTCCGCTGCTGGTCAATTTACTTGGTTTGGCTCTGTCGTTGAGGCGAAGCGGTTCAGATAATGGATGGATGGATGTTTAAAAAAAATGTTCAATATAAATATACGTAATATATTCATTCATTCATCTTCCGTACCGCTTGATCCTCACTAGAGGAGTGGGGGGTGCTGGAGCCCATCCCAGCCGTCTCCGGGCAGTAGGCGGGGGACACCCTGAATCGGTTGCCAGCCAATCGCAGGGCACACAAAGACGAACAACCATCCACGCTCACACTCACACCTAGGGACAATTTAGAGTGTTCAATCAGCCTGCCACACATGTTTTTGGAATGTGGGAGGAAACCGGAGCACCCGGAGAAAACCCACGCAGGCCCGGGGAGAACATGCAAACTCCACACAGGGAGGCCGGAGCTGGAATCGAACCCGGTACCTCTGCACTGTGAAGCCCACGTGCTAACCACTGGACTACCGGGCCGCCCCTCAATATAAATATACTTAATATATTTCGTTCATAAACATATTTAAGTCCTAAACGCTTTTCTTGCATTTCCAAGTTCTAATTAAAGACAGATGAGGATCATGCTAGAACATGTTGAGCATGAGCATAAATATTAATGTATCACTAACGACATCATTTTGGCATTCCTTAGGATGGCAGATATCCCCCTCCAGTGTAAAAACTTTGCTGCATCACAGATGTGATGGTTGTTGTTGTTGTTGTTTGGTCCCAAAATATATTTTGGTCCTTAACAACCTTTATCTTAAATGACTTTGCAAGAGGGGCGCTGTCACTAATCACCGTTATACGTACAGTATTATACATGTAGCCTCAGGCTGTGTGTGTGTGTGTGTGTGTGTGTGTGTGTGTGTCCGCATATGTACAGTATATGCATATATCAATGCAAAAACATGCCCAAAGCTAGAATTTTAATTATGCTGCTTTATTAGTAATCACTGAAATGTTACATGGGCACAATGTAGAATGAAGATTTACTATCGCAAATCCTTGCGTCAGTTTGTCCCAGGCGCGGACTCTGTGGCTGGTACTCGAAATTGAATGATGGCTTCTTAGGAAGTAACGTGAAACTTGAAACTTGAAACTTGAAACTCCTCTCTCAGGAAAAAAATACAAGGAGAGGTCAGCCGCAACCAATTTACCAAGTAAGGAGTTAGCTGGGCTACTTCACTTTCTTGTGCTAGCACGCTTTGTTCTTCTTTGTATTTTCGAGCATCCTGGGCGCGCTCTCTGTGGCGCGGCATTTTACAGATCGTCAGTATGCTGGCGAAAGCTCAGTCTCGGCGCGCCTTGGTTATCTATCTTTGATAATGGCGACTATGCTGATGATCTGGAGCTATTTACTCTAAATGGGCCATTATGAATGGAAGACTCTACCTTGGGATGGCGATGAGGGTTCTGATGTCGACAGATATATTGCCCAGCCGGAATAGGTGGCGGTGATGAGCCACAGGAGTGTGCTCCAATTCGCCGCTTTCATTCTCTCCTCGTGTCTCTCCACCTCATTGTCGCGTCACCTCTTTTGTCTCCCGGTTCAATTTTCCAATCACAAGTCAGGAGCAGTCAAGTGCTGCTTTTGCCACACGCGCACGCGCAACACACACACGAGACGCGTGCACACGTGTCTCAGAGAATGAGTTAGCCCCCCCCCCCCCACCAACCCCCTCCCGTTGAGTTATGACGAATATGTGGCAGCGGTTTGATCCAGTGTTAGGTCCCGGTTGTGCATGTTTTAAGATATTGTGCAGCACTTGAGCGCGTTCCTCTTTGGGGAATAGGCGGCGAGCAAAGCACGCTGTGTGATGCGCCACATACTTCATCCCAATCGCGCAGCCTTCAGTCTTCAAAGAAAAAAAAATAAAACATGACTCAATTTCACATTTGACATGCTGATAAAAAAAAAAAAAAAAATCCTTAAAACTATAAAGTCCCAACCAATTTCATCCCGTTTTCATAAGCTCAATTATCATGTCTTCCTATTAATTAGCAAGCCGTTTGAATTCCGCCTTTTGCTTTTTTATCAGCGAACATTTACAAGCTCTGGGATGATCGTGTTAATATTACCGAATTATGGGATACATTCCCGAGGTTAATTAGGTTGTTCTTTTTAATTAGAATTTGATTGGGAGAATACTTGGATTTTTATGCAGGCAGGACGGGCAGTTGAGACCGATTGGGACTAAAGACTGTAGACAACAGGGACATCTAGACGTTGAAAAGAAAACTGCATGGCTTTGTCCTGAAACTGGATTGAAGATGTGGTCCATTTTAAGAACGGATGCGTTTATAAAGGTCCCTGCGTGGAAATAAAAATCAACAAACATGATATTTGCTTTATACACTCCAGGAAAAAAAAAAAGGCTTTCTCAAAACCGTAGGAATCGTAACGTCTCGGTAAAATGAAAAGTCAACAGTTAATCCACGATTAATTGATTACAGATTAATTAATCGCTTTTCCCCGTTTGTTTGTTTCCCGGAAAATATCGGCCTACGGCCTGCCGGCGCCTGGACCGCAAACAGAAGCAGGCCTCGGGTAAACGTCGCTCTCTTTGGGCCTCTCCCTCACAACAGGGCAAAGTGCAATTCCAAACCCTGCGTGTCACCCCAGCTTGCGGCCGGCGCACGTTTGACGAGACACTCGGCGCCATCTCCGACACACGGGAACGCGCGGCCGCCTTTCTCATCTCGCTCTCCCTCTCGTGCATGTCGTTCTCCGTCAATCGCCCGGTGCAAAATTGCATTGAGGCGAGCTGCCACAGTATTGAGGAATAGTGTCATATACAGGCAATTTCCTCCCGGGGTGTCAGGCATACTTTACCTTAATATGTCTGCAGCAGCTCGTAATAAAACAGCCTTGTCTATATACATATCTCCACCGCGGGCTGGCTGGCCGCTGCCGTACTGCACACGGCACTCAACAGCCAACTGCTAAATATTTACCTCTGCTGAATGTCAATAAAGGCGGAGTTGCTGGCGGTATCTGAGAGAACGTTTTCCCCGCCCGGGTTCGGCTGTCTGCATCTGTTGCAAGGCGGTCTGGGAGCCGTTCCCTATCAGCCGCCTGAATGTTTTCAGATATCGCCATACTGGTGTTGGAGTTTAAAAAAAAAAACTGTGGCTGGAATTGGAAAGTAGTTGTGAGTCAGTCCATACAGAGGAAGGATTTAGATTTGCTGGAATTCCCTCAGCCAGTCTGTCATGTATGTCCTGATCTCTAAACCTTGAGTATCATGTCGGGCTTCTGTCTGTTGACACAAGAATGAACAGAACCGATTTAGCCATTGGACAAACAAAAACATTTGTGGATTCATTTCAAGCCATGTGACACAAGCTGCAACGGCCAATTCTGCCACCTATTGGCCTGGCATGCGCATGACAGCATCATCCTGAAACACAACAAATGCTTGTTTGCTTGTCCGGAAACATCAGTTGGAGGGCTTTTGCCCGTATCCTGCGTGAAGAATACATTCATTCATTCATCTTCCGAACCGCTTGATCCTCACTAGGGTCGCGGGGGGTGCTGGAGCCGATCCCAGCTGTCTCCGGGCAGTAGGCGGGGGACACCCTGAATCGGTTGGCAGCCAATCGCAGGGCACACAGAGACGAACAACCATTCGCACTCACACTCACACCTAGGGACAATTTAGAGTGTTCAATCAGCCTGCCATGCATATTTTTGGAATGTGGGAGGAAACCGGAGCACCCGGAGAAAACCCACGCAGGCCCGGGGAGAATATGCAAACTCCACACAGGGAGGCCGGAGCTGGAATCGAACCCGGTACCTCTGCACTGTGAAGCCAACGTGCTAACCAGTGGACTACCGGGCCTCCTGAAGAATACAAAGTCTTGATTTTCCATCCCCCTCATTTCATTCGATTGTATGAATGTGAATCGGCGCAGAAGCTTTGATGGTTTTCATTTGAGTACAAGTCAGGTAACGAGCATCTGCATTTAACTCGGGCACGTCAAGTTGTCCTGATCATGAGCTTGAAATGGGATGCCGACGTTTCCTTGAAGTTCAGATCCAGCTATATCCCGCACTCTGGAGGCAGAAATACTCAGCGAGGGAAATGAAGAGAGGAAAAAAGGGGAAGAAAAACGGCTGCTGGCTTTTTAATGACTTTCTGCACATTAGAATAATCTGTCATTTCAATTAGCCGGATTGTCATCTGTGAGATGTCTCCCGCCGCAGCCGGCGACGCGCACATTCCCATCGCTATACCTCCAGGTTGTCATCTGCGCACCCCTCATGGGAGAGAAGTTGGGGTGTCAAAGCAACATATCACCGCGCACAGGCGCACACACACACCAACATACCAGCACCCCCCCCACACATGCGCACAATCCCTAAAAAACAAAGCCAAGGTTTCAAGGGAAATTGCTTGACAGCAACTTAAAAGTCAGTCAGGAATAACTTATCAGGCGAGGGCTGCCATCATGCCTCGCGGGGTCATTTCATTACGATTACCTTCCCCTCCTTAACTCAAAGAGAGTGACGAGAGAGAATGAGTAAGAGTAAAGGGGGCGAGGGGGTGGGGGGGTGTCGCCGGTGCTGATGACGATGGGAGTCTGAGGAGGGGGGTAAACTCTTCAAGATAGATAGAAAAGAAGCCAAAGTTTCAGGAAGTGCTTAACTTTTACTTTTCTTCTCTCTCATGCTCCGCTTTTTCAACTTGTCTCAGTAATGAGCTTACATCTTTTCTCTCGCTCTCTTCTCCCCCCCCCCTCCTCCTCCCTCCCGCTTGCCACCATATACATGTGTGTCATCTGCTCTTTCCTCTCTCTCCCCGTGGCTATTATGAGATGTTTCAGAAGCGGTGTGGAGAACGCAAAGCGAAATTAATAAATAAACGGTCACGCCGAGAGACGCTCTTCCACGAGTTGTCACGTTCGCAGGACATTTGTGCACTTTGACCCATGACCTTTTTGTACTTCCTTGGCGAGGAAACAACAAAGCCATCTCACCTGGATAGCAACATCATAACGTTTTTGTTGTTGCTTGACCGACTTATGTTGGTCAGAGGATATGTATATGATATACTGTATTTTTTTTTTCTATATGTTTTTGATTGTACCTCAAGGCACTTAAAGAGTCTTGAGGTAGAAAAAGAGGCCATGTGGCATGTCGAGGATGATGTTATGATTGCCAATTACGCTTGGATGCGGCCCTGAAAAGTGCTCTGGCTTTTGTCCGGGCTTCTCTGCCCAGGCCCAGATAATATTTATGAAATGTAGACATTCTTGGGACTACGGAAGAGTCCTTCTAATGGGAGACAGATGGGAGTCTGCTTTGGATTACCATCATCTATTCAGCTATCTGTGGGAACACCTTCCTTCCCAACGTGTGTGGATCTGGAATTTAGTTCCAGTAACTTTCGCGATTACCTGTTCGGATTCGGTGGAGCGACCGCGCAAGTAAAAAAGATTTCAATATGAGAGAGAGGACTCGAAACAAATTTGCGAAATGGGAATGCTGGCAATGGTGGTTTGCTTTTGCCCGCTGCTTTCTCAAAAGAAAGGCGCATTGAACAGGATAAGCCCTTGTGAAAAATGGATGAACGATCCACAATACTTCACTTGCAGACTTGCGCAGGTTCGATCTCTCGTTGCCCCCCCTTCCACACCCACACCTCCCCACCCCTCAGGTGAAGATGACAATGACACCTCTTCATTTTTGTGCACCACTCGCCGCACCCTCCCTTCCCCGCAGAGCGATGGCTGACGGGATAAGAACCAGCCTTCAATAAGATGGAGCAGAAAAGGAAGAATGGGGGGGGGGGGAGTGTCAAAGTACAGTGTGCGCATGCAACTAAATGCACGTGTGAGAGCCGACTTGCATCTCACACACGGCCTTGTGTGTGTGTGAGATGTAAACGCGGCTCTTTCGGCCAGAAGAGACACAAAATGGAGTTAAACTTGGCTGATTGCATTACTATTGAACAAGGCTCAGATTGGACCACTAAAACACTGCCTACGGTAAATTCATAAAGACACTAACACCCCAGACTGGAGCAAAGGAGATCAATATTTGGGGGAAAATGGAGTGATGGAGACCCCACCCCCGGAAATGCCTCGGAAAATTGCAACAAAACACGCCGGAGTCTTGAAAGCGGGACGCGAGGCTTAGAAGCGATGCCGGCCAAAGAAAAAGCAAAGCCGGCGTGGAATGACTCTTAGCTCCTCCCACTTTGGGGAAGCCGGACTGTCGGGGTTCCCCGCACTCCTGCACTCCTGCACTCTGACATTCCACTGCTTCAAGAAGGCCCTACTCTGCTCTTTTGTAGTGTGCGCTCGCTCCCGGGCTCTTTGAGTCAAACGGCACATCTCATCATCGTCGTCCAGATTAAACTGGAAAATGATCCCATTTTGGTTGACGAAGTCGAGCGACACTTTCGGCTCAATGAATCCGACACAGTTTGAGGATTAGTAGTCAATGGAGGTCAATTGAATAACGGCGTTAAATGTTGACGTTGAAAAGAAAAGAGAAGGGCGGTCACCGCTGACATTCATTCATTCATCTTCCGTACCGCTTGATCCTCACTAGGGTCGCGGGGGGTGCTGGAGCCCATCCCAGCCGTCTCCGGGCAGTAGGCGGGGGACACCCTGAATCGGTTGCCAGCCAATCGCAGGGCACACATAGACGAACAACCATCCGCGCTCACACTCACACCTAGGGACAATTTAGAGCGTTCAATCAGCCTGTCATGCATGTTTTTGGAATGTGGGAGGAAACCGGAGCACCCGGAGAAAACCCACGCAGGCCCGGGGAGAACATGCAAACTCCACACAGGGAGGCCGGAGCTGGAATCGAACCCGGTACCTCTGCACTGTGAAGCCGACGTGCTAACCACTGGACTACCGGGCCGCCCGTACCGCTGACATCATCATTATAATTTTTTTTTTAGTCATTTATTTATTGATTGCCTTCAAAGGGTGACGTTTGAGTCATCTCATTTTGTCAACTGTTTTCCTTCCGAGAATATCAAAGGCGCGGCTCGTCCCATGTTTCCCCCCCCGATCCCTCTCCCCTTTTCCCACCGCCTTTATTCTCCCCCCCCCACCCCCCACCCTATTCTCCCCCGTCATATCCCATCTTTTGTCATCTCCCCTCCCAACAACAGGGGTGAAAATTACATTTTAGCGGGAACATTTCATGTCGTGAAGCAGCAGCCGGCAGAACGCTTTCGTGCAGAGGTGCAAACATCACAATGCCACCCTGTGTATGTAAATCAGACCTGTGAGGCTCACCCACGAAAGCGGGCTCGGCGATGTGTTTCGACTGCTTCAAGAGAATGGGACAATGTCGCCGTGTGGGTGCGCGCCTGTGCCTGTGCCTGTTGGTGAATGCGCGCGCGCGCCTTGAGTGACAGCCTCAACATAATCTGTGCTCACACCGCAGACGTGGTGCGATGATGCTTACCCGCTAACAGACATTAGTCCATGTAAACGGGGCATCGCCCACCTGAGATGCCCGCGCTTTTGCACGTTTGTTTCCGCGCAACGGCGAGGAAAACGGCGTAAAATGATGTCATCCAGCAGCCGAGCATTCGGAATTATGTTGGCACTGCACGAATGGTGTGTTTGCATGCCAGGTATACTTGGACTGTGGCAGGTTGTAATGAGGCTGTATCCCCCCCCCCCGATGGATTAAAAATGACGATGGAAAAAGATATAGCGAGTGTGAACGTGTGCACTTTCCGCTGGGGGAATACTGAGCTTGTTTGAGCCGCGTGATGATTTGTAGCGCTTTATGGCCAAGGACAAGCATGTGATTAAAAAAAAAAAAAAAATGGGAAAAAAAAGAGATGCGTTTTTACATCTTTTCAGGGATTCATTTTACGGGCATGAAACAGCCTGACGTGGAGTGCATGAGGCAAAACACACCATAAAGCAACAACTAATGCCAGATATGCTATAAAAAGAGCAAATAATTCAGTGTGGTCTACAAAGCCCAGAAGCTCCTATAGCCCTGCTCGTCTACTATAAAGCTTTTACATGAGGAAATGCGCGGGCCTTTCTCATCTTCTCTTCACGTCAGTCTTGCGGATATCATGCAGGGAAAACAAATCATACCGGACGGCAGGTGCTGTATATTGATTGTAAACATATTGTGTTTCATGATGAAAAGTGATAGAAATATTTTCTTACGATGGCGTTTGCAGATGGATTGTCCCTAATAACTGTATTCAAGTCGGGAAAAAAAAATTAAATCGAAACAAGACAATCATTTACAATCGGAAATTTACAAACTGTGTGTGTGTGTGTGTGTGTGTGTGTATACAGTGTGTGTATATGTATGTGTGTATATATATATATATATGGGCGGCCCGGTAGTCCAGTGGTTAGCACGTCTGCTTCACAGTGCAGGGGTACCGGGTTTGATTCCAGCTCCGGCCTCCCTGTGTGGAGTTTGCATGTTCTCCCCGGGCCTGCGTGGGTTTTCTCCGGGTGCTCCGGTTTCCTCCCACATTCCAAAAACATGCATGGCAGGCTGATTGGACGCTCTAAATTGTCCCTAGGTGTGATTGTGAGCGTGGATGGTTGTTCGTCTCGGTGTGCCCTGCGATTGGCTGGCAACTGATCCAGGGTGTCCCCCGCCTACTGCCCGAAGACGGCTGGGACGGGCTCCAGCACCCCCCGCGACCCTAGTGAGGATTACGCAGTTCAGAAAATGGATGGATGGATATATATATATATATATATATATATATATATATATATATATATATATATATATATATATATATACACACACCGGTATATATATATACACACGCCCAAACCAGCCCTTTCCTCCCTCATAGCAACACCCCAGATGATTGAAATGAAACAGATTGGAAGATGTCGAACCCCCCCCCCCAAAAACCTGCAGCTTCTTATTCCCACCCCCCTGCAGTTTCTTATTCCCACCCTCAGACCTTTTTAATGACCTTTGTTTGTGTGACTTCTATTCCGTGCACTTTTCCCACTTCCATCGTTTTTTTTTCTTCTCCTTTTTGTGTCCCTCTTTGCTCCCCGTGTCTTATCAGCGCATGTTCAACACAGTCTGAGGGACTCTCGTCTCTTTCTGTGTCCTTCCCCCCCCCCCCGCACCCCCTCACCCTCTCTCTCTCTGGTTTCCCCACCAAGACAATAGGCAGACACGGATAACCCTTTCCTCGAAAATTAATTATCTGGCTCTTTAATTCTGGGCCACGCTGATTAGCTCCATGTAAAAACGGGAGTCTCTATTAACATAATATTTGGCCGTCCGCACTAAGTTGAGGTCCCTTGACCTTTTGCAGCCTCCTCTGGCTCCCCCCCCCGCCCCCTCTCGGTCACTGTCCCTTTCAGTCTCTCGCTCGGGCTCCCTCTCTCCGCCATCCTTGACTCTCAGGAGGTACATGACAGTCCCAGCCTATGAATGTGATTTGAAGGGCTAAATTAGATTTGGCTTCTCTCGTTCTTTCTCTCACGTTTTTTTTTTCCAACCCCCGAGTCCCCTCCACCGCGACCCCCCCCACCCCCTTTCTTATGAATGTGTATGAAACGAACGCCGGTTCATTTGGAGGCCTGGATATAATTATGTGTGCTTTGACTGCTCTGACGGCGCGGCTGATATCCTGTGTTAATATAAACGTTTAGCCTGGTTATTATGAGCCATGAGAGTCGTAAAAGGACAGCCAACCTGCGCGCTAATTGTCTCCCATGCAGAGAGTCCACTTTCATTGTCTGGGGCCGTTCTTCCTTTTATCGCGTCCTCCCATCTCGCTCCCCCTGCTGCACTATTTGTCATGACTCGAGCCTTTTGTCTGGCTTTGTCTCTCTAATTTGTCCCTGGCACAACAGAGAGTCAAGCGCGAACTTCAGACGGCCAAAAGTAGCTGGAGTGCATCCTCGTGAGAATTTTTTGGGGGGGATTCCTTTCAAAGATTTAGGAGCCGCGTCAGCACAAAACGGAGATTTTATCCAAGTTACTCGAAAAATAATAAACAATGGATAAAAAAAAAAACATCCTGATTATATTTGCCAGCCAATTGATTCACACATTGGAATAATTCTAAGCGAAAGTCAATTTATGTCAGGCAAATCTGTTCATTTTTTTTCTCCAAAAAGAGCGTCTCAAATAACATATCCCTCACAGGTCCTAAAATGTAACCTTTCGACAGCGATAATAAGCATCTATAGTTCCCCCAGTCGAACCTCGTTACGATGCACCTCCAGGGACATCCGTCCGTTATAACGGTAGTTTGTCGTTTTCCAATAAAAATGGCCGCCGACTACGATGTGGGATACAGTATCAACATTTATAGATGCAAAAACATCAATTTAATTTAATCAGGTCCTTAACGAATGTGTGCATGTGAAGAAAAAAAATATTTCATAAGACATGAAACAAACAACCGCGGTGTTCCTACTTCATCTCTGCAACCATTCCCAGTGTGGGACAAATAAAGGATATCTTATCTTATCTTATCTTATTTTATCTTATTCAGTCAGCAAATGAAAAGTGCCTTCTCCGGTTCAAGATGCCAGTTTTGCTTGCGTTTACCAGACAATGTCAAACGTTCAATGCGTATTTTAACTAACCGAAGCGAAATACGAATCTGTTTCGAGATACTTTATTTTTGAATCAAATCTTCCAGCTTTTCCGCAGTCCAGGGCCCCCGTGCTTCAGAGCGAGGAAGCGTTCGACTACGGAATGGCCGTTGGCCCAAATAGTATTAAGGATGGGGTTCCCGCATCCGAGCCAAGCGCTTGCTCACACAAACACCCGCAATCTTGTTCTTCACTCAAACGGAATTAACAAGCTGTTTCATCAGCCGCGATATCAGCATAAGAAATTGAACTTTAATTTGCCCAATGTGTGTCAGAGATTGCCGGCGTGCGCGGCGTTGGCACCACCTCGGCTTGGAGGGGGGTAAACAGAAGAGGGACATTAGCTGGCAAATCAGCCTCCGCCGTCTGCCGCGGAGGTTTTAATTCCTATCGATCCTCGCGGCATGCTGAGCACGGAGAGTCGGCATTTATATGCAAGCGCGCGTGTTTACGTGCGTCGCTTCCCATTTGCGCTGCCTTATAAAACCCCATCACCGTCGGGGTGTCTAAAACCGCTGCAAAGGTCAGCTCATAATCACTCTCTTTAGCCCGTCTCACATTTTAATTGTTGGGCGGGTGGGCGCACACGCATGAACACGAACAGCAGCCCCCCCCCCGCCCCCCTGTTATTATGGTGGGCACGGATCCCACGGTGAATTGATGATGTCCCGTCTAACACCCCCTCACTCCGCAGGACCTCGGGCCGTCTGAACGATCCATTTCCCAGTAGCACTCAACGGGAAAGGCGCACGCTGTGAGCTGCTTGATGAGCGGAAAATGAGCGTTCCTACCTGCGCTCATACTCCTAAAAAATCATGGGAAATATGGAAAGAGGGGCACGGGATGGCGGCGGGAGACGGGCGTCGAGATTGGAACGACGGATGCAAAGTGAAGCATCCATTGTGGCACTCGGTGGCAAGTTTCTATCCAAAAGGGATTGGGGCTTTGCTACGTGTTGGCAAGTAACGATATCAGAGATGTGCGAGATAATGTGACGGGAGAGAAAAAGTGAATTGTTTTCGATCACCGTTAGAGGGATTACGTCCACGCAGAGAGGGGAGATGCATACGTCCTGATAAACACGATTCAAAGAGCTTGGCGCTGTGCTTCGTGCTTTATCCAGGCGATGAAAGCTTACAGGCGACGGCGGTTTCTGGCCGTCTTTTGAGGGTTGATCGCAGTAACGACGGGTGTGCGTCTCGAAGGCGGCGTCATCGTGCAGGCTTCAGTTTTGGGGCCTAAAAACGGTGAGCAATTATGAGCGTTTTTTTTTTTTTGTGAGATGCGACTATTAAAGCAACAAATAAAACAAATATAGCAGTTTGGTGGGTTGGAACAAAAAAACTGGAATAAATAACACATCATTGTGATTGGGCAGTTCTCAAGACCCGGATAAACCATCTCCAAGCATATACGTTCATTCATTCATTCATTCATTCATTCATTCATCTTCCAAGCCGCTTGATCCTCACTAGGGTCGCGGGGGGTGCTGGAGCCCATCCCAGCCGTCTCCGGGCAGTAGGCGGGGGACACCCTGGATCAGTTGCCAGCCAATCGCAGGGTACACAGAGACGAACAACCAACCACGCTCACACTCACACCTAAGGACAATTTAGAGTGTTCAATCAGCCTGCCACGCATGTTTTTGAAATGTGGGAGGAAACTGGAGCACCCGGAATAAAACCCACGCAGGCCCGGGGAGAACATGCAAACTCCACACAGGGAGGCCGGAGCTGGAATCGAACCCGGTACCTCTGCACTGTGAAGCCGACATGCTAACCACTGGACTACTGGGCCGCCCAGGTATATACGTAAATGTCGTATTTTTTTTGTCGTCAAAAAAGAAAACAACAGGTGTGAAAATGCGTGAGCAGTAGAAAAGAAGCTCAGTGTGTTATTCAGCCTCGCCACAGGGAGGCTCGGACAACTGGGAGACCGGGAGTCTACCCATTGTCCACACATGCCACACACACACACGCACACACACACATTCATGCATGATTGAGAACTAGCAGGCCCGAGTTGTAGCAAGGTTCAATCTGTTACAGCATTCACCCAAGGAAAGTGAAAATGAGTGCAAATTTAGGTTATTTTCCGTCGCTCCCGCTCGCCGCCTCGCACGTATCCAGTCACCTTCGGCCGTGATGGGTATTCATTCCACACCTCGCGCTATATATGCCAGACCGTAGAAAATACTCATTTGGAATTCCTTTTTTTTTTTTTTTGCACAACTTGTTTAAATTTCTCATTCAAAGTTTGGGGGTCATTCTTCAACTATGCGCCGTGATGGTCCTGGAAACTTTTGGACAATGCGGTACATATTATTCGGATCTCTTTCTTCATCGTGTGAAGGAACAATTTGGCTCTCTCGCCGAGAGGAAATGAGCATTTCTTAATGCTCCGGTGAGGTTTACACAGTGCGGAGTTCATTCATTCATTCATTCATTCATCTTCCGTACCGCTTGATCCTCACTAGGGTCGCGGGGGGTGCTGGAGCCCATCCCAGCCGTCTCCGGGCAGTAGGCGGGGGACACCCTGAATCGGTTGCCAGCCAATCGCAGGGCACACATAGACGAACAACCATCCACGCTCACACTCACACCTAGGGACAATTTAGAGTGTTCAATCAGCCTGCCACGCATGTTTTTGGAATGTGGGAGGAAACCGGAGCACCCGGAGAAAACCCACGCAGGCCCGGGGAGAACATGCAAACTCCACACAGGGAGGCCGGAGCTGGAATCGAACCCGGTACCTCTGCACTGTGAAGCCCACGTGCTAACCACTGGGCTACCGGGCCGCCACACAGTGCGGAGTTGCGGGGTTCAATTCCCTCCTGTGTGGCGTTTGCATGTACGTACTCTTGTTAGAAGTCAGCTATTACCCTTGTAATGACAAGCAGTGAGGAACTTTTGTTTGTTTTTCCGACGATATGTCGTGTAGACTCGGCGACGCTCTGTGCTGGAAGAGGCTAATTCTTACTGTTGTCAAAAGAGTTTTAACACTCAATGAGCAAGGGATTCCTCATGAAACTTTAAAACCAATATGGATTTGCGCATTTCTCCACGAGCTAAAATCGACATGAGGGAAAAAGCGCATTGGTTTAAATAATAAATTGCAAATGGCCACGTGGATTGCGTTAACGCGGAATGGAAATCATTATTAAAGTGCCACGTGTAATATTTTGCACGCAGGCTGCGTTTATTAGTGAAGCGGGGGCCCCCTCATTTTAGCAGTCTGCACTCATGCATCATATCCATATCTCCTGTCGCCGCTATGTACCGAGTACAAAGTTGGGGGACATGTAACGCGTCTGTTTGCTTTGAAAGGGAAAAGTTGATAAAGGTTTGATAACGATACAAAGAGGGACTGTAGAAAGTGCCGTCATTTGTTCTTCATGTAGCACCTTCCAGTGTCACAAATCAAAACTCCAAAACCAGAGGCGCTCACCGTTTGTCTCCAGGCATTTTGATCATTTTGCTTCATGTTTCAAAGGCGATACAGTATTGTTAAAATGTGTCACCGGCGCTTGGCAAATGTGACACTTGGGGGGGGGGAGAAAAAAAGTGTCGCGCGCTGATGAAGGCGTTCATTGTTGTTGGAGTAAACCAGATCTGTTTGTTCTCATTGCAGGCTTTGCTTTCACTCCCTGCCAGGTGGTCGGACGCTTTACGGAGGCAAATACAATTTGGAAATGTTAACTTTTATCAGCTCCCGAATAGTTTTTTTGTTTGTGAACTCCAAAGGAAACATGATGAAGCCAATGCAAATAGGAGCCAACGGGTACAGGAGCCGTCCACCATGCTTTCAAATTCATTCATTCATTCATCTTCCGTACCGCTTGATCCTCACTAGGGTCGCGGGGGTTCTGGAGCCTATCCCAGTTGTCTTCGGGCAGTAGGCGGGGGACACCCTGAATCGGTTGCCAGCCAATCGCAGGGCACACATAGACGAACAACCATCCACGCTCACACTCACACCTAAGGACAATTTAGAGTGTTCAATCAGCCTGCCGTGCATATTTTTGGAATATGGGAGGAAACCGGAGCACCCGGAGAAAACCCACGCAGGCCCGGGGAGAACATGCAAACTCCACACAGGGAGGCCGGAGCTGGAATCGAACCCGGTACCTCTGCACTGTGAAGCCGACGTGCTAACCACTGGACTACCGGGCCGCCCGCTTTCAAATTGCTTGAAATAATTTTGCCATGTTCAAAATAATATTCTGCCATTTGATAACGGTAACGTGTTCGCAGGAAGGATGGAAATCCATTCGGAACAATATAGATCGGTCCATCAAATGATTGGAAAAAGAAAATGTCAGTCCAACAAGCCGACTTCTTCGTATTTCCCATCACAAGAAGGCACTAAAAATGGTGCGCCAACGCCTCCCGTCAGACCCAGCCGTATCTGACCTTTAACCTTGAAATCTCCAGTCGGGTTTAATGATCCACTCCTTTCACACCCCAGAATATGTTAGCGTGGAAGCGTAGCCTTCCCCCACCTTAGCCGCAACAACTCTCGCGGCGCAGGAGAGTTGTCCGCCCGTATCGAATACGGTCTCGAAGTAAGCCGGTGACCTCCAAGGAGATGTTTGCAATCTATCGCTTTGCTTGCGCGCGTGCACCGTTTTTCTCCTTGGAGCTCATTTGGGGACTTTGGGTTAAACCGATGCAAAACACCGCATGAGCCAAAACACGCTTCTTATTTTTATTTTTTTAATGGAAATGCAGTCGCTTGGCCCATTCTTCACAATCTTTTAAATTAAAAGGAAGGCTTACTAATGTGATCGATTCATTGTGCTAAAATGCCGCCCGTCGTTACGAATCGCATTTAAGAACACGTCGCTGATCATAATCGTAATGCCAATTTCCACCGCTGCGCAACTTTTTATTAGCATATCGCAGCGATTCATATTACAGCTCACATTAAGATGGAGGCCATTAAAGTCACGGCAAACAAAATGTTAGCGAAACAGAGTGAACGGTGTATGGATTGTCTGTCCGTGGCCCAGCTATCGGAGGGGAGGAAGCCATCGTCTCTTTTAATCAATGTGAGTAATATTTGTGTCCGTGAGCCGGGGACCCGCCGCATTATCATGTCAAGTTACAAATTAAAATGCCTGGCCGCTAACAGGCTGGGGATTTAAATGGGCCATCGCGGCCATCTAAGTGTTCTAATGACATTTTTTTTTTCTCCCCCACCCTGCCCGGCAATTAATTCTATCCATCTGCATAACCTTTCCCAAAGCTCACAAACCAATGGCATTTTGACGGTCGCAAACAAATGCAGTCCGGCGACAAACTATGCACGGGCAATCGTGACGTTATTTAACAAATGCATAATTGGATTTTGATGCCCGGGCGTCTGCCTCTAGAGCACCGGCCCCGGCTAATTCAATAGGCTAAATGTAATCACTAGAAACACTCTGCAATCACGGCGGCATTAGAACGCCGGCGGCCGCCAAGTCGACACGACTTTGCCGCTCCGTTGCCGTTTATCCGCGGGCCTCTCGGTGTCCATCTCGCCTTTTATTTCCATTGCCGCTCGAGATATTATTCTTTCATGCGTCGTTGAATGAATGTTGGGGTTGAGTTCCGGGTTTTGGCCCTCGAGTGAATTCGCCAAAAGCAATTTGGCAGAAAGCGAGCACTTCGAGACACATGAACTGCTCGCCTCCTCGCTTTTCATAAATTAGGGGTGGAAGGCTTCCATCGGACGGATTCTCCGAGGGATTGGGAAGGTGCTAAGCGCGTCTGCCTTTAAGGGAGGTGCATGGGAAACAAAACAAACAACAAAACCCCCCCCCCAAAAAACTAGCAGACTAATTCATTAAGCATTGATCACCCCAAACGACAGCAAAGTGCTTCAACGTTTAGCGGGGCAAATAACGGACAAATTGGCACGCGCATCTCGTACATTTCCAACTCTTTAATGGCTAAAGTACGGCACAAAAAGGCAATAAAACTCTTTGCAGACAAGCAGATGAACCCGCAGCCGGCCCATTACGCTGACCACTCCTTGCGGCTAAATACCCCTTAATGTCTTCAACTGCGGGCGAGGGCTGCTCTCACGCCGCATTTTGGTGAGTGTTTCGTACTTTTTTCAGAGAAATTACATGTCTTATTTGATTCCCTTCGATGCAGTTTGTAATAGGAGCCCCATTATGCAGCGCGCCAATGAAGCCATTACGAAGGGTCACGCTTAAAGTACCTGAGTATGTGTTTGAGTAAATGTGCTTCATCTTGGAAGGCCCTAATATCATTTCGATCAACACCGCACCCTCTTTCCGCCTGCCAGATGAATACTGATATGACCTCATTATTGTGTTATCGTGGACTGCGGGGCTGAGCGTGTATCAAATGTTCGACTTACGGAGACACGTAAGCATTGCGGACGTCGGACTGCCGCCGGTTTATTTTGAACAGGTTGAATGCGTTCTGCGCTGTCAGTCATATGTGTATGTTGATAAACTGACGGTGAAATCATCTGGTTGTGTGAAACGTAATATTCAAGGCCCGTGAAAATGAGAAAAGATTGTCTACGATCGACAAAGGACAAAAGGGTGCGACTCGTGTTGGTGAGCGAAAAGTCATTGTACGTTGCTGACAGTTTTCGTTTTTTTCTTGAATACAACAGGCACCGTTGGAGCTCAAAACTGCAATCGAATCCACCGCCTTTCCCGATCCAAATCCAAAAGGCAGTCGAGTACTTGACTTTTTGAAGTTTTGAATCCAGAAGGAAGAGTCCATGTTGCTGTCAAGGTAAGGAAAGCTGTCTCTGATTTTGACGCGTGTACAATACCGGCCGAGTGGATGCCTGGATTTTGGTCCAGAAGTGTCCTTGACACTCTCAAAAGTCAAGACTGGTTCTCCAGTGCAACAACGAGGACACAGATGACAAATATCACGATATCATCGCGAGAGAAAAAAACTTCCTGCGCCGTCATCGCACTCTATTAATAATCGAGGGATCAAAACATACTAGCGAATGATCGCAATTTTTTTCTTGTGCCACTTTGGGTCTCTGCGTCTTGTCCGTCATTCCTCTGCGATTTTGGCGACAGCCGTCTCCCCGTTTCTCAAAGTCAAGCCCAGCTGATTGATTTTGTCTGCGAGGAAAGGGATTCGAAAACAATCGCTCGTCAAGCATCAGCTCAGTAAAGGTGGGTTGTGATTTACAACCTGCGGGGACTCGACGACTCATGCGTCGGCCTCCTGTTTCATCTTCTCATGTCAGAGCCACAGATGGCCCCGATGCCCTTGGCCTCTTTGTGCGAGTCCAAAGTCATTTTTAACTCATTATACGGCAACTTGGAGTTGTTTTCATTTGTCGCAGAAAGGCGAGTCTCAATCAGTCAAGTCACATTTGAATCCGGGCTCCTTTCAGATCCGCACTTAGTTGGTCCTGTGGCCCCTAAATGAGCTTCCTTATGCATCCATCGCATGTGCAAAATATTAGTTCTTGCATTTCATCCTTCATGTCGGCACCTGAGGACCCCGTAGCGCCGTTCCTCACTCTTTGTAATTGATATGGTTCTAATTTATTCATTCATTCATTCATCTTCCGAGCCGCTTGATCCTCACTAGGGTCGCGGGGGGTGCTGGAGCCTATCCCAGCTGTCTTCGGGCAGTAGGCGGGGGACACCCTGAATCGGTTGCCAGCCAATCGCAAGGCACACAGAAACGAACAACCATTCGCACTCGCACTGACACCTAGGGACAATTTAGAGTGTTCAATCAGCCTGCCACGCATGTTTTTGGAATGTGGGAGGAAACCGGAGCACCCGGAGAAAACCCACGCAGGCCCGGGGAGAACATGCAAACTCCACACAGGGAGGCCGGAGCTGGAATCGAACCCGGTACCTCTGCACTGTGAAGCCCACGTGCTAACCACTGGACTACCGGGCCGCCCGGTTCTAATTTAGTAAGACTGAAATATCAGACCTCCAAAAAAAAAAAAACAGTTCAACACTCCCTCCCACTTTGACTTGCTTTCATTTGAAAGCAGAAGCCCGCTGTTATCTTGGGTGCAGTAGAGGGGGGGGGGGGGGGGGGAAACAGCTTTGAAAAGTGACTTTGAGAAATCTAATGGCACCGAGAGGGTGCTCTTACAGCACATTGTTGACACCACGTGAAAAGGGAGGCTGTGGAAAAACCCCAAATCCACCCGCGTTCTTGCTCTAAATGACGCAAATGAGACAGAGAGCAACGATTAATATGATTGCATGAGAAATGATTGCAGGATTGATTGATTGATGTGCAGCCTCTTTTTTGGGGCCGCGGAGGGAAAAAAAAGTTTTTTGACACATATATGTATTTTGCGTCATAAGCAAAGGAGCAAAAAAGTTCAAGTTTCACACAAAAGTACCTCAAGAAGTTGGTGCAATATTGACTGCGCCATGTGTGATGTGTGTGACTTCAAGGCTACAATTACTCGCAGCCTTTTTTTTTTTTTTTTTTAAAGACTGATACCGGCTCATGTTAAGAGTCGCGTCTCACCTCCGGAGAGGCAGGATTCATATTTTGTGAAACTAAAGAATTGGCAAACAGCGCACACCTTCAAAGACTTTCCTCTATGAAACAATGGAATATTTGCCTTCCTATTCATGTCAGGGGGATTTAAGTCCTCTATTGTTCGTGACGGGCCCTACCGGGAAGGTCTAAGAGGCTTTTTGGACCCCACTGGACCTTCTTAAACAGGGACCAATCAGAATGCATAATAACACGCTGAGCGCTCATTCCAGAACAGCAGGGATTTTGCTATCGGGATGATCTCCATCTTCAGAGAGTCCTGGAGACATCCTGGATTATTTTTTATTTTATTTCGGGCTTCTTTTTTTTTTTTTTTTTTTCGCCATGAGAGGCCATTTTGTTCACTGCAGCCGTTTCCTTGCATCTCCTAAATGACAGCTTTGCCATCACCATTAACATGCATGCCACTGAAGCGAGCATTATAGTTTAATTCCGACCATGAAAAGCTTCCAGAAGGCATAAAAACGGCGGCACGCTTCACACGACTGGGCGCAAAGACAAGACCGGCTCTGGAGGCCTCATTGACGGTGCGTTGCGTCGACTTAATGGCAAATGGATGTAATTCGAATTTCAGGCGAGGCAGCAAGATCTTATCTCGCAGATAAATGAATTAATATTTTACACTTCAGCTGGATTTTTTCCACCCCCCGGCCCCCGGCCCCTCCCTCGTCTACAAGAAGGCTAAAGTTGAGGGGAGAGTCAAGTAAATTAAGCAAAAGAGAAGAAGAGAGAAATAAGAACTCCCCTCATGTTATTCAGAGAGGCAGCCGGTCATGTAAGAGAAAAGGATCTTTTCTTGTACCAGTCAAGGACATTAGGTGCTCCTGCTAGCAGTTATTAGCATTAGCATTTATATATTCAGTGCAATTTTGAGGTCTGGTGAGATTCGGGAGGGTCAGGAGCGCAGCGCGAAATGAGGATATTAAAAAAAAAAAAAGGCCCTTTGTCTGTTCTGCGCAATTGGCACGAAGCAGGACAGAATAAGCAATGAGGCAGAACACAAGGACATTTCATAAACTCCGATTCTTGCCATCAAGAGGCCAAAACCTTAAAACAAAGACAAAATTGATCCGGTGTGATCAAGAATTGAAAATGACACGCTGGATTCTGAGACGCCTCCGTGAGTACGGTAATGCACCTCACATTACGGTGTCGGCCACCGTAAAATGTCGTATACGTGCCTATGTGGATTCACGGGGTTGAATAATTGAAGAGCGGTTGTTAAATTGTGTTGTCCCTGAAAGAAAATGATTGCGCGCTTGTGTGTGTGTGTGTGTGCGCGTTAATGGGTTACCCCTCGGCATCAGCGGATCAAAAGGTCATCCGCTGATGCCGTGCATTTGAAGCCATCTAATCGAAAAGGGAATATAAAAGACAATGGCAATGATTGCTTCCTTACTCGCAACCTGCATCTTTCGGTCTACATTATTCACACATATTGCGACTGCCAAAGCAGCACCGAGTCCGAAAACAACAGCCGGTCTTTGCCGAGATCTCGTTGCGGGCAGTAGGGTAAGGAACACACCAAGGGGGAGAGACAAAAGGGCAAGAAGGAGGGGACGGGGGGGGGGGGGGGGGGGCAAGTTCTCTCTTTCTCTCGCTCTACCAAAGGCTGACTTTGAGATTGTTATGATCATTTTCAAAGCATCAAAAGCTTTCTCCGGCGCTTTCTCTCACTCTCTCTCCATCCAAGCTTAAAGAGATGAAAGTTTGCCTTTGTTCCATCCCCTGCTACATTACCTCTATGCATTAGGCCTCCTCTTTATCCGTGAAATTACCTTTTAGCTTTCTCATTGAGCGCAGGCAAGCCTGCATGCGACGAGATGGCTCGCACTTTTTCCACCGCATCACATCATCACCCCGCCTCCTCCGTCGCCCATCCTTGCACAGCTCTCTCCCCCCGACAAAGATTGTTGCATTTGCAGTTTGATTTTGTCTGACGCCGCCCCGCCCCCCCCCCCCCCCCCTCCTCCCCTCACTGTAATACTGTATTTATCTCCTTGGATGTAAGGTCCATCTGTGGCTTCATTATATGTGGTTAGTGCCGTTCTTTTCTTCGCCGCTTCGATCCGTCGCCAAAGCAAACACGAGATTCTCTGTTTTTGGCACAATCATGCAGATGACTATGATGGCTGCCGGGCTGCTTCGTCGGCGCCTGCTGCCGCTCAAAGAGCCATTTGCCCCCTCTTAAGGTTTCTTTGAAGCTGACAGGAAGCACTCAAATTGAGAGCTGCGCTGCTGTCGTAATCCCGAGATACCTGGCCGTCCGTCTGTCAGACCATCTTGCCGTACCACCGTAATAACCGCAGTAGGTCTACCCTGTACATTCGTCCAAATGCTCATCGAATGTACAGTATAGATTGTATATTTTCCCACGTTGTTCTTACTATGTGCAACGTGTGTCCAATGGCGCTGAAAGGTTGGACCTCACTCCATGAAATATTCCAAACGCTCCGGAACGATATCATGCCATCACACGAAACTCGTACCTCTTCAAGGCCCCCGAACGAACTGGTCTCGTCATACCTCAGCTCTTGTATTGTATTGCTCCCATAGACAATATTGTGATATTAACCGGCATCAAAGCCTTCATTTTGTTTCTTGACCATTTCTTGGTTTCTTGACCAGCATTTGCTTGCAATTTTTAAAGGGTTTGCTATTTTTACTTCATTCAGAATGTATCTCTGTGCATACATTTTTCTTCTGTGTGTGTGTGTGTGTGTGTGGGTGGGTGGGTGGGTGTGTGTGCGTGCGTGTAGAGGGTGCTTTTCCAAAGCCATACACATGAATAAAGTTTCTTTCCACGTTCATAAACTCAGCTCCAGAGGAAGCACTTACCGCGGCCATTGTTTGGCCCCGGGACAGAATTAATATATAAACGAGAAAGAGTGTATATTTGTAAGGACATTGGAGATCCACGCAGACAGAGAGACACGCACATATTCTACACAGCCGGAATGACTCTTGCAGACTAATGTAATTAATAGCTTTTTATCCATGTAGAATTTGAAATGAAGATGTAAATTGTTCGTTTAACATAGCCATAGGACATGGAGGCTTCTGCTGTCAAAGTCAATTACAGACTCAGCATAGTTCCAGACTTTATGAAAACCTAATCAAGATGTGCTGCGTGTGTGTCTGAACACTGGCCTGCCAGCTTTTCCACATGCGCGTGTGTGTGTGCGTGTGTGTGTGTGTGCGTGTGTGTGTGCGTGTGCGTGTCATACATTGTTTCTGAGCTGTTTTTGCAGACGTAAAAATATCTACTCGGCACATCTCATCAGAGATAAGAGTTGGTTCCGATTCAACTTCTTGCGTTGGAGGAGGGTGATAATCTTTAAAATAAAAAAAAATAATAAAAAAGCTTAATTCCACTGGGGCTGTTCCAGTGAAGTCAGTATTTGTGTTGCAAGTTGAACTTTTTCTCCTCTGTGTTCACCGTTGACACCTGTTATCTTCAGAATTTGTGCGTCTGGAGGATAAAAGGACGCCTAATTTTACAGACGTCAATATGATGATGATGAAAGCGTTAAGGCAAAAGAAAAAAAATGGACACGGACAAGTCAAAATGACATTTTTAGACGCCCTCAACCTCAAGTAGGTCATATTGGGAAATTGTGAAGAATGTATGAATTTTATATTTATATTTATTTTTAAACATTTTCCTGATACGGAAAACTACAATGTGGCACTTTAGGCAAAGAGGGAGATATGCTCAGTGGACTTAATTGTTGATTATGGACTGTACATGATCAATGCTCAATGCTCCTTCTAATTTAGTGATGACAAGAAAGAGGTGAAATTGTTATAAGCAGACACCGAGAATGCAGTGTACAATGACACCTTGTACCATGTGGACACTTGAACTGCATTAGTTATAATCGTGTAACGGATAGTTATAATCTATCCATGTTACTAATAAATAGTGAGATTAAGACAAAGTATATTCTTGAGAAGGCATAATAACGATTTTTCCCAATGCATTGCATGCTGAATTAAAAAAAGATATATATCTGACACTTTTTTAAAACTCCTGTCTAAAAACTTGGTCCTCTCTCTCGACTATTTAGTAATACAGATAGCGAAATATCAAACGTTCTAACACAACATGTCACGTTAGCGGACAAGTGAGAAAAAATTCTGTAGACAGAACTCAGACGAGCTCGTCCCAGTAACGCATGCAGGCCGAGGTTCGCTTGTGCGGAAAGTCATTTATAAACGCCCAGAGTAGCCATTCGTGCTCAATGATTTAGGACTTTCAAAACACATTTCGAGCTCATTTGAATAATAATGGTCATAAAAAGCATTGCCCGAGGCGCAGCAAGCATACATCAAGCGGCAACCAAATGCCTTCTGAAGTTGTCGAAAGGCCTGCAAACACGGAAACAATTAGGACGCCCAACTTAATTTGCAAAGGGGTGGGGGGTATGGGGGGGGGGGTATGTTTATGTGCTCCTGCATGCTCATTTGAATGAGTTTGAAGGAAGCTGTTGTTCGCGCTGCTACGATTGATTGATTGGTTGATTGACGAAAGCCAGACACACCGTTCAAGGTTAGACAGTTTTGTTTGTTTTGTTTTTTTTTCTCTTCAAGAAACATTCAAAGCACACCTTGCTTTTCCCCCCCGCTTCTTCAAGCCCGCCTTAATCACACCAGGTAGCTGATGATAAGCCTCCGCGCAGGGACGGATCAAACGACGCCACCCACTGAAAAAAGATGACCTCATAGATTGCCTTACATCAAAACGAGCATGCAATTAGAGATGAGTCGCGTTCATCGGGCTGGCTTCGCTTTTCATTGTCCGCGCACTTGGCGGCAAACATCTTTGAAAGGAATCGTAAGAGACGTGCGCAATTTCATTGCTTTAATTTCAGGGATTGGCGGTGGGGGGCATCTACCTTGAATTTGTCGCATGTGCAAGATGCTCTAAAAAAAAATCCAACTTGACAATTATTAATGCATTCACATAACCAAAATGATGCCTTTTGTGAGTCATTCGACCGCCATTCAAATGCACTTTGTATGGTCATGTGAGTCAAAGCGATGTTTTCGCTGCTCCGCGACCTGTCGTGCGCAGTGGCCGCCATGTGGCCGCCGTGATTGACTTTCATTTTAGCGCGTGGAAAATTGACAGTATTTGGCGACCAGAATTTGCTGTACGGTGACGTCAGAAGCCATGCTGGGAGGGGGGGGGGGGGGGGACAAAATACCCAGCGCCGCTTAGGCAGAGCTGACACAAACAAACACGTTAGCTCACCGACGGACGGAAAAGCGCTCGCAGCAAAACAATGCAAAATGAAACGGGATTAATATTTAAATAGATCATTTGCAAGATTGGTATAATTAGCGGCTCATATTCATGTATTCACTTCAGGGGGATATCACGTCGAAACATGTCTACTTATTCAAATAGGATGCAACATGTCACCGGGTGCACATATGCAAATGCACATATGCCACTAATTACGCGGCGCCTGTCACGGAGCGACAGAGGCTCTCTGCAAAAAAAAATCTTCAAAGTTGCCTATGAACTGTTCAACCGGGCTGCGCAGGTCTAATTAAAACACGCGTGTCCCCGAGGCCTTATCAAAGCGCGCAAGAAATATGTACATCTCAAATGGAGGAGAATTGGTTCAATCAAGGACCTCCGACGCGCTCGGGTCCCGCTTCCTGCTCACAAACTTGATTTCTGACGGGCTCTCGTCGCCAGAATTGGAGAGACTACTCTGACCCTAGTCGAGGGACTATTATTTTGACATCTCCTCCCCCGGCACGGCTGCTAAACGTGACACCGTCGGAAAATGGAAATCTGTTTTGATGGTGACTTTATTTATTTCATTTTTATTTTTAATGAGAGGTAAAGCTTTGATTCGGATTCGCCCAGCGGGTTTGTCTCTCGGCATACTCTGATCTATACGTGATGTCGTCGTTTTAATGAGAAATGATTGGATTCTTCACCCGGGTAGCTCAAGTTTGATTCTCACTGAGAAGACCGTTTTATTCATCCTTGATGTGGTGGAAAAAAAGAAAGACCCAATCAACTTGACATGATCAGAAATGTTTCCGTCGGGATTGTTGTGCTCCAAATATAAATATATCCCAACTGTGCCTGAAAGTTTCACATATTTATAGTATACAGTTCAACCTCTAAAGTCTTGCCAATGTTCTTTATGGTTTGTTTCGAATTCAAAACTTTTTTTTCTCGCATACATTGAAAAATCCGCAGAAATCTACTCCGGCGGCACCAGACGGCAAGTAGCGTGAGAGTAACGGCTCGGATAGGCTCCGGCTCAAGACGAAATTTTCTGCACCAGAAATGCAATAGAACCTCTTGACCGGTAGTTTTTTTTTTTTTTTTTTACAAACAGGATCCACTGGCCTCCAATCCATTGCGCCATTTGGTTGACTTTTCGTCCTTTCCATTCATCAGTACGGATTACATTCGAAGTCATATTTTACATGTTCCGCAAATGCTGTGAACGTTTTTCAATTGAGACTCTCAGCCCAAAACGTAAATAGGGGAAAAAAAAAAATCAAAATCAATCCAACACAATATCAGCCATTTCTCAAAAAGCCGACAGGAGTAATACAACAATAAAAGTTGCAGTCAAAAAGAATTGCCGCAAAGGACATTTTGTGTCTCAGTCGCTTGCATTCAAAAACGTATCAATTTGTGTTAACATAAATTTGCATTTGCTCCGGCAAACACAAAGGGGGCAGCAAGCATCGAGAGGCGCTTCGTGTGCCGAGCTGTCCGCGACGTCTGCGCCGGCAAAATAAATGCATGCAGCTCAAATCAAAGTCATGTTGCAACCCTGTAATCCTTCTCCATTAAGGATGTCACTTTTTGCAATCGTTTTGCAATTGGCGCCTAATATCTTTTTACCACTCCACTGCAGGGCTTGCTGAGCTTTTGTGAGCCCGTGCACACTCATGCGCACACTGTTTCATCAAACAGTGTGAAGGTATCCCTGCTGAAAGAATTGCTCATGTGTGTCGTTCAAATAGGAGATGAGAACGCTCCTGATTAGGACGGGAAGTCATGTGTGGTCATTTCACCATTTTTTTTCCTTCAAATCACTTTCTGTCTATATACTGTACATACATATTTATTGTATGTTTGTGTGTATTATATAGCAACCATTCACGCTCACAATCACAACCGTGGTAACACTCGGTTGAGGGTGTACCATGCCCACTGCCCAAAGACAGCTGGGATAAGCTCCAGCACGCCCATGACCCTCGTGAGGAAAGGCGATTTGGAAAATGGATGGATATTATTGTTTTCATCTTCTTTTTTTATCACGCAAAGATGACACGCCAAAATGCTTCCACGCAAGGAGGATTTTTCGGGCCTGTTTGATGAGAAGTTGCCGCATTATTGGGATTGCCTTGCCAAATTACGACCGATGGCTCCATCTTCCCCCAAATGCTCTTGGTTGAACCCGTTGAACAACAAAACCAGTTACTTTATGCAATTTTGACTTGTGCGTGTTGCAGATTGTTTTTTTTTTTTGCAGTTTGCAGATTCAGACTTGGCGGAAAGGGGGTGGGGGGGCATCCCGCCCAAGTAAACCTAATGAAGAATCCAATGAAAAACTACCTGACCCTGACCTCATTGCATAATATATCATTTGGTTTGTAACAACCTCCATGAAGGTAAATAGGGAAATAAGAAGACGGTCTATCACTTTTTTGGGTGATTTTTGTTCTTGCCGTTTGTCGCATCCAAATTGTCATATTCAAGCTCCGTTATTACTGGTATGGGTTCTTATTTGCGCAAAACAAAGCCCACCCGCAGGAACCCATTCGACATACATTTGGTGTTATTGACCGAGGTTCATAAGCTGTAATTTGAAGTTGTAGCGACACTGCAGGGGTGCCTAATATCCTTTGGATTGAAAACGCTTTCGATAACGCGCCGTGAAAACATCGGACGAGTCAAAAGAGGTAAACGCTTCCTCGATGCAGATGGAGCGATCCGAAATCAAGCCTCCCCTATTCTGCCCTCCTTCCTGTTTGGCGCGCTCCCGCTTCCTCTCACCACCTCAACCCCTCCCCATCTCAATTGTGTCCCTCGCCTCTGGCAAATGGGAATCATTTGTTTGTGTGAACTTCCCATAACCTGCAGTGCGTGCGACACTTATCATTCGGAGTGCCGGGGCTCCTTCGTCCTCCTTCGTTATAATACCTCATCTATTCTCGCCCCCTTTTCTTTACCGCATTTCAATATCTATTGTTTTCTTCTTTTTCTTTTTTAAATTTGACTCATCTCTTCTTTCAACCCATAAAACGCTTAAATTAAATTAATTAGAATGTCTCTGATCTTGCCAATGAGGAGAATGTTGACAAACAGGTTTTGAACTCAAAATGTGCTTTTGTGTGTTTGCTCCGTTTTAGGCGCCACGTTGGCCGAGCGGTAAGTAGTCCGAGTTCTCACCTTGACGTTCCTTGATTATTATTTTTTTTTCTTTTGTGCCGAAAAGGTTTGAGAAGCACTGCTGTATGCTACACTTTGATATAGTGTAGTGTATTTCTTTGTAGTTCAGCGCTCCTTTATTTATTATTCATTCAGCAGGAGTACCGGGAAGAACTAGCCAAAGGTTTGGGTTGCGGTTGACCTTGGGGTAAGAAAAAAAATATTCATACAGTATATATATAGTATAGGGCGGCCCGGTAGTCCAGTGGTTAGCACGTCGGCTTCACAGTGCAGAGGTACCGGGTTCGATTCCAGCTCCGGCCTCCCTGTGTGGAGTTTGCATGTTCTCCCCGGGCCTGCGTGGGTTTTCTCCGGGTGCTCCGGTTTCCTCCCACATTCCAAAAACATGCGTGGCAGGCTGATTGGACGCTCTAAATTGTCCCTAGGTGTGAGTGTGAGTGCGAATGGTTGTTCGTTTCTGTGTGCCCTGCGATTGGCTGGCAACCGATTCACGGTGTCCCCCGCCTACTGCCCGAAGACAGCTGGGATAGGCTCCAGCACCCCCCGCGACCCTAATGAGGATCAAGCGGCTCGGAAGATGAATGAATGAATGAATATATAGTATACTGTGTATTAAGAAATATTTTAGCACCGATCAGGAACCTTGATTGGTATTAAACGTGAGTTTGCAACCTTTTTGACATTTTTTAGGATCTTCAATGCCAACATACAAGGCTGTGTATGTGGCTTTCTATGACCATGTCCAATTTGCTTATCCAAATGTTTCTTGACCGATGCCATTGTAGTTTTTAATACATAAGTAATGGGAATATTTATTCAGTTGTCCTTTTCTTTATCACTTTCTGATCATCCAAAACAGCCAATGAAACTGCTTGCTAATGGTCAAAGGCCATCCGCGCTTCTTCAACCTAAATGAAGTCCTATCGAGATGATTCTTATTCTGGTTTCTTATAAATAAATGAGTGCCCTTCTTTCTCAATGTGCTCACTTCCTCCCTTAATCCCACTATTTTCCCCATATACTGCACCTCCCATTTCGAGCCCCACCATCGTCCCCTCTCCAATCTCCCTCCCCATGTAATCTCAAGGTGCACAGGACTGTTTTCATTATGGCACCACTCATCTTATCGTCCACCCTGTCATCTCCTCTGTCTCCTGTCTTTTTTTTTTATGCCTTTATTCAAACAAGTCTGCATCTCGGAAGCCGGCAGCGGTCCACCCCTTTTTCATTTCCCTAATGTTCCCCCACCAGACGCACCCTTGCCTCCCCCTAACCCCTAATTTCATTCCCCTAACCTGGTCGCCATCATCATCGTGATGTACAGCACACACCCCAGAAACCCCCTCCCTCCCCTCCCCTCGCTCAGTGTGTGTGTGTGTGTGTGCATGTACGTGGTGTCTTATGTGTTTCAGTGGCCTTTTTGGTCTGCTCTGTATCGGCAGGAAAAACTGAAATAAAAGAGAGGGAAGTAAAGACGGACAGAATGAGAGGAAGCAGACGTTGGGGCCGAGGTGAGTCCCGAATCTTCTTTTTTGCTTTAATCCCTCATTTATGTGAACTCGGCTTTGGAAATGAAGCTGTCACTGTATTTTACTTCCTTTCGGCCCACCGCTGGTATAATCACAAACCACACGCACACACACACACACACATACATGAAGCACGCAAAATCACTCAGGAAAGGTGGAAATTCATTCCAAAGGTAGAGGCAGGAGGCTCACCTTGTCTCCTGCACAGGGAATCTTCGGATATGTTGGAGACAGATAGGAATTATGGGGAAATGCACGGGTGAGGAATGATAGGCTACAATCTATGACTTTAATCTGAATTCGATGACACACGTCATTCATTTTTGGCCAATTTTCTGCAGTGCACAAAGCCCGTGTAGTCTTTTTATTCATTTTTTTAATTGAAAAACTGCATACTGTACTATGGATGTACGTCAAACTAGCTTCCTATGTGTTATGAGAATGAGAGCAATGGTGCATACATTACACATGGATCGACATATATTATTCAGTAAAATAATAATAATTGTTCATTTTAATTCATCATTTGTCGAAGGCATCATGCTAATTGATGAACCAAGTGCACCATAACAAGCAGTCATGAAAAGCGTCAGCTTGTATTTTATGGCGCAAAGACTTACACTGCCATCTAGTGGTACTTCCGAACTATTCCAATGGCTGCTGACAAAAGACATTTTAATCTGGTTTTCAAAAAGGATCTATTCATTTAAGTGTATTAATTGTATTTACGTAATTTATTAATTGAAGGACAACATTCATAATCATTGAACTGCAGAATTCATCTTTTTTTAAAGTAAATACTGTATTCAAGAAAATATTTTCGCTTTTTAAAAAAAAAATTAAAAAGCATACAACCACAATAATCTACACATCGATAAATTTGTACCACAGACAAGCCAGCATTGTTATCTTTTTCAAGGCAAACGTTGTAGAAAATATTTTCATATTCAAATACAGGTTTAATGAATGAAGAGAATATTTCCCAGAGAAAAAGTACAGCATGCTAATACTGTCTTTTAATATCTTTTACATCAGACAACACTTAACCGTTCATTTGAATGGAGATGTAGATATTCCTCCATGCGAGTTTAAAGCTAAAAAAAAATCTTTCCAACAGCCTGTACAAAGTCACAGCTTCATTAAGATAATCATGAGGAAACAAACGCGGCGCAATCAAGATTTTAAGATTCTGTCCATCATGCTTTCCGCCATTCCTATCTTGACATTCCCCCTTCGTCATCCTCTTCAGGTGGAGCCGCCATCACGGTGATGTGTGATGTGGCGTGCCGTCGGAGCGGTGAGAAAGGGGGGCTCTCAGATGAGATATGTGACTGGCATGCTAACACACACTTTTATCTGAGGAGGAAGAGAGCGACGAGGCCCCCGCGTCTCCACACTGTGCCTTTGATTAAAGTTCCCTGGGTATACACTCTTGCAAAAACACACAGTGTTCGCTCATGCACCAGCACACGTAAATAAATTGCAGGCAGGAGCATACACACATAGTGTGTGTGTGTGTGTGCACGTGCGCGCACTGTGTCCCCATTGTGGTTTGCTGTTATTTTGACCTGAGCTAGGCAGCGTGTCCATTATGGAGCTGATATGGAGGATTTGGCCGATGTTGATTTTAGATGGCCGTAAATAAGCGGAGTGTATTTTCAGAGTCACAATGCAATTCAGTGAAGAAGAGCTCTCGGGTTTTATCCCCTGGACTCATCCACAGTGCGTGAAAGCGCACACACACACACACAAGGCATACTCCTCCAATCGGATTTGTGTGTGTCTGGACAAAGATATATTTAAAAGTACATCTTGCCCAGCCCGACTCAGTTTCAGCTTGGAATGAATGTTTTACATTGCAGCTTGGCTTTAGGCCTTGCTTCAGTGTGTGTCTTCTCAAAGAAATGATGGAGGGAAAGTAGTTAGAATTTTGATGAACAGCATCATCCGGCAGTGAGGTTTCAATAGCCTGGGAACAAACTGTATATCCTTGACCGATGGAAGCGTGCACGGGGGAATGATGACTTTCTTGGAGAAGAAATGGGCAAACATGCCTTGTCGTGTTATTGCAAATAATATACCCTAAATTTATTTGTATCCATAGGTCAGTATATTTGTGCAAATATTCTTCCTGGGAGAATAATTATACAGACACAAATAACGTAAAAGTAATTTTGGAAAAGTTCATATTTCTTGTGATGGCAATTGATGGTATACTGTACGTTCTATGGAAATCATTTTTTTTCTGTCAAATCCATTGTTAATTTTATATAAAAAAATATTGATGATAATCATACTGGGTACATATGACGCGTTAATTAATATATTCAACCACAGAGATGAAGCAGACACTTCATTTGGTACCTAATCCGATAGCGGAATTGACTCAAAAATTCTGCCTATATAAAAAAAAAATGCATTTAATTTTGAGTTTTGATTGACACTGGGACACTGAGGCATTCATTGAGGTTTATTGGCATTGCAGTGTGCAATATCATATTAAGTAAACAAAATATTCCAAAGGCATACCTCTCATTATGATCGTATATTGTAGTCGAAAGAGTATGAACATTTTCTAATTTAACAACACTCAAAACAATTTTTGCTTGGTTCTGTTTCTTGTGGAAGGGGTGATATCTACATGGCATAAATTATGATGGACATTGGTTCCAAGGGAAAATAAGCTAGCAATGTAATAAACAGTTGATTTGAGTGATTTCAGTCAATATTTTTTAGTACACTGTATTTACATCACCCGAAAAATCTCTTTGTTGCTATGTACAATAAACGTAAAAAATATGAAAATATTCCAATACATATTGCGAACATGCATTATTTCACTCTGACTTCTCTCCACCCTTTTACCGCATTAGTGTTTTGATAGCAGAGGAGTTTGTCAGTGTAGCTTTCATGATGTCAGTAGCCAATGTGAGCGCTGATATTTTTAGCGACTCGTGTATTCAAATGCTACATTGATGGTGCATTCACCAGTAAAGTTAACGATGCAGCACATTGAATCTTGGACAGTGTACTTACTCTTTGAACCTCAGATACTGGGCGAGGTTCCATTTTCTTTTTTTTTTGTCCGCTATGATTGAGAGCAAAGGCATGATGTAATAGAAGACAGTGATCCCATGTCAGGGGTCTGTCTGTATGGAAGGTGAAGGACTGCTTGGAGGACAAACGGGCTGGGGAAAGTGTTTGTACATCTCGGGGGCTTGACCTTGAGGAGGTGATGGGATGGGGGTGTCTGGAGAGGCTGCAGGGAGAGAGAAAAGGTTGGATTACAAATGACTTTTTAAAAAAATATGATAAGATAAGAAAACCTTTATTAGTCTCACAATGGAGAAATTCCCAATTCACAGCAGCAAAGTTATGAAAGTAAGAAGTAGAACAACAAAATATAGGAGCTGCTGGAAAGGCAGCCACTCTCGCGGCGCCATTTTGAAGTCAAAATAACAAAAATAACACAAGACAACACATAGGACACAGACAGTCGTTCAATCTTCACCAATTTTCTGCATACACTTTGTTGTCTGAAGCAGTTCTAGATGAAAGAGGAGAGGATCAAAGTGTCCTTTCTCCAGTGGATCAGAGACGTCATGCTGAAAATGTGCACACGTCTGCTACAAGCTAAGTTTTGAAAGCAAACACAAAGCTGTAGCATCCATTGACGAAAAGAGATTAGTTCACTTCTCCTGTCCCACGTAATCCGCTTCAAACTCCAAGCCGCGACTCCCAGCTCCAAATCCGCATCGGCACTCCGCGCCTATATTCGTTCTATTTTACTTATATGACTTGTGTGTGCATTTTCTCTACCTATCTGTTGGGTGTGTGCAACAGGCATGGTACTGATGAGCAAAGCGTGTCCTGTTACAGGGTCCTGGGTTAACTGGGCGTGTGCCGGATGGTGAAAGTGGGTGTTGTCCGACGTCAGGCCTGGGCAGATAACAGAGACCCCCCCATTGGTCCAACATCAGCATGAAAATACTTTTACTTTTTTTTTGTGGAGAAAGTTTTGGTTGAACCTTAGCTTCACAACCGTTGCTGCATATACAGTTTCATTTTCACTTTTGTGTTTACGTCGTGACCAATTCTCACCTCCCAGCAACATCTCTTGCAGCAGGTTGTCAATCTTGGCAAGACCGCAGAGCTTAATGAACTGCAGTTGTTCGATCATTTGCCAGGTGATGCTCTGCAGAGTGGGCAGAAGGAGTAGCAGCTCCCCAAAACGACCCCGCGAGTCATACTGCCGGTCATTAATGTAGTCTTCCAGACTCATCTGAACCTGCAAGCCACAATGCCAACACTTTTACCATTAAATCTCTATCGTGACTCTACAATACTAGTTAGATTTGTGTTTTTAAGGAAAATCACCCATGGGATGTTTGTCCCTGATTTTAATCTGAAACAGAATCAAATCAATTACCTGCAAACGTGTGGCTTTGATTTTGGAAGGGTCCCGCAAAGACTTTGCATCTGCATATTGGGCGACAAGACAGGATGAATACCATGAATAAGAGTACAGGTGGAAATGTGACCCCTAAAAAAAAAAAGTACAGTTTAAGTTTATTGGTAATATGTGTTGTACATTTTGGAATGCCTTGAGTTGAGTTTTTAGTGAAATGGGTTTTGTTTTGAGGTGAATGTTGTGGCTTTAAAGTAGCCACGAGATGCTACTTTTCTGTCTTTGTTATGTAACAAATTTGCCGATATGAGCGTTGCATGCTGGGGATGTTAGTCAACAGAAAGAACCGATGCCATAACGTTAGGTACACCCAGCAAATTGACGATAGTCATAGTTAAGATAAGGTAAGGTAAGTTACCTGGGTCAAAAAAGACAATGGCCTTGAGTGCAGCGTATTCATTGTCATCGATTTGAATATCCTGGAAAGGTTGGACCAGCTCATCCAGAACTCTGTTTGCCACCCGGCAGAGCTCAGGTTCCGGACTGTTCCTGTGTATCACACAGCCATTACCTGCACACACACACAATAGTGGCTTTCAGACTGCCGCAACCAATTCCAGACGTTCACCATATACCATGGTACTTTGTGTAATCACACACAAATAAGGTTCCTGGTCTTGAAGGTTTCACCAAGGTCAATCTAGGTACCTCCTGGCACTAAGGTCTTCCCGTACTTACCTGGAACGCTTTGAGGGAGTGGGATTGTACCGAAGTACGGTGATTGATTGGTTGAACTTGGGGATGTGCTGACATCAGATACCAATATATTCTGTTAGTGAACCCTGACCTATTTTTGATATGCACGTTTTTCCGGATGCACGCTTTTGAGACGGTTACAAAGACGTGTGAGCCCGTCATCATCTTCTATGCCCTCTTCCCCAGACCTGCTAAGTTTCATTTCACTTAACTTTGTAGGACACCTCAATAATTTTCTGTTAATTATTGCTCTTACTCATTCAGTGTTTCTCTCTCAATAGGTAAGTGGAACAGGGACGGAAAACAACTCTGCCTGGATCATGGACGTGCCAGACCGCTATTTCTGAGGAACAAAGGTGCCGCGTATTCAAACAGTGAGTATACCTACTAAACTTTCAGCAATTTTTGGTTTGTTGGTGTTGCTACTATATTTAGTCAGTGTTTGTGTTGAGTTCCTCACCTGCTGTAATAATTTTCAGCAGCGCAGTTAAGTTACCTACAGTGTGTGAAGGAGTATACGGGGTCAGATCTGGGTACGGTGACCCAGAGGCCCTTGTTGAGCCGCTTTCAAAATTCTAGGTAAGGGCATGGTAAAGTTGACAAGGAGAAGGTGCGAGAACTCTTTTGTGCGTGTCAAAGTAGGTTGGTGACGCTGCCACACACCCCAGCAATGAATTCTCCCACTTATACTTTTGAAGTCACAAAGAGAGAAAGAGAGACTTTCTAGTCAATCATTCCTCAGCTCAACAAAACATCGAATCAGTCATCACATTTCAGTGCCGAATTATATGAATGCCCATCATCTCCAGCGAGATGACATTCTTGCCGCCACTTACCTAAAAGCAGGAAGTCCTTGAATGGTATCGACCTTTTGGCCACTCCCAGCAAGAGGTGCTCGCCTGCATGTGCCCTGAGCAAGCTCACCTGGAGGCAAACACAGCACACTTGAAACACAAACAATGAAAGAATGCTGCATGCCTCTGGTTCTTACATTAATAACACTTAGAAAATATCCAGGAAGTAGAGTATATAGTCTCTGTATGCTGATAACTCTCTGGCCAATCATTACTTTTCAATATTGTTTCGTTCAAGTACTTGGCTGGTGAGCTTCGTACAAGCATGATGTTTGGTTGTGGTCTCGCAGCCTGTTCTGTCAAGACTTTGAGTGGAAATTTGTAGGGGAAAAAAAACAATCCATATTTGTTATAAGAATATTCAGTCCGCCTATATCAGGCATGTCCAAAGTCCGGCCCGTGGGCCAAATCCGGCCCGCGGTCGAATTTCATCCGGCCCTCGGCCCCCGTCATAAAATCAGTGCCGTCTGGCCCGCAGGTTGGGCGCCATGGAACACGTGTTGCATTGACTGAGGTCTCGTAGACTTGTGAGTGATGTTTCATAGAGCACTGCTTCCCTCTAGTGGCTAAATGAGTAATAGCATTCACTAAATGAGTAATAGCATTTAGACACTAGAGGGCATCACTCACGAGTTAACAAGACATCACTCCGTGTTTATATTGACTGATATGTCATATTTCAAATTCCTGTTTCAAATGAACCAAAAGAAATTCTTAAGATTGTTGAAATTAAAATAAAAATGGAAATGTGAAACAGACTGGCTTACTAAAATTTGTTGAACAATATTGTTGTTCAATGTAAAGAATGTCAGCCAAGGTCGGCCCCCTGACATTTTACCACATAAAATCTGGACCCCTTGGCAAAAAGTTTGGACACCCCTGGCCTATAGGCTTTACTCAACATGTTTTGAAATGAGTTGTTTGGTTTTTCCGCACAACTTGTATTTACTACATCTCAGTTTGCCATATCACTGACATCTATTTAAAATACTGTTCCTAAATTTCTCACATTTTAACAGAGCTATCTTCCGGGCATATGTTTTGATGTGTGAAAAGTGTGTGGGGAAAATAGTAGATGGCAATTAGTTTTGGACCATGTATGCTTGAATGAAGCATCATGATTGCCATCTAAATTGTGTTGGAAGCTCAACTAAACAACTGAAAAAGGGCCTCCCATTAACATGGACGTGTCAACGCTTTTATACAAAGGTGATGGACAACCGGACTGTCTTCCTACCTGGTCATCCAGCGGTAGTTCTCCAAAGGATGGAATGTATTTGGCCCATTCCACCAAAACCAGTAGTTGCTGTCTCATAGAATCACACACGTCGGCGACAGTGGCGGATTTCTGCTCTCTTTGAGCTGCTATTCCAACTGGAGCGCTTATCTGAATAGAATCAAGGAGTGATGACAGTTTGAGTCGTCACTGTGGTCCATGTACACAACATTATTATTGCTGATCTTCAGGTTGATCTGGAGTTTGAAGTTGGATGACCACCTGTTGAGATATTGATTCAGCTTGGGCCAAAACTGTGATGGGCGGGAGGTCTTGATTGTCGGGAATGCTTCTTCTTGAGCTGATCCGATCTCTCTCATTTTGCACGGCTAAAACAGAATGCACAGTTTAAGAAACAAAACTGGCTGTTGAGTGAACCCCTTTCTCCATATCGACGAGACGTAAGAGGAGAGCAGACAGCTGGTTGGGCTAATACAGGTTAGCGTTTGTGCTTGAAGTGTGCCGGAGTGTTGACTCTTTTTCATTTTAGCTTGTAGCGTACCGAGACTTTTTATCGGGACATCACATGAGCCCACAGTACTCTGTCATTCTATTTCTCTCTTGCACTTTGTGACTCCTTCAAGTAATTTGTGTACCTCCAAAAATGATAGGCCTACCTTCAAAATAAAAGCTCACCAAATGAGACATTGACGGTGATGCAGTAGCCTTATGAGGCTTTTATTTTGAAGTTGGCCCGCGTGGTGGCTTGACGACATAGCCCCGAAACCATATTCAGTTGCTGATTTAGGACGATATGAAAACACAAATTAATTGTTCTGTCATTGTATGTTATGGCGCAAGCCTCTGCCATGATTTATTAATTATGGATTCATTATCCATTGTCTATTATACACTGATTTGTGCGGTGATTACCTTAATGATCTACTGGTGGCCATCTCCTAATTTACCTGGCACTAGACGAATAAGTGGACTATCGGCACTCCCCCCCTGCCCCCCCCCACTGCCCCCCCCCCCACTGCCCCCCCCCCCCCCCCCCCCCCCACTTGAAGCGCTGGGTTGAAGTTAATATTTAGGAGAATCGTCATAGAGGCTGGCGTCAGCAAGAGGAGTCAAACGTTAACCAGTTGCAATCCTGAACAACAGCTTTGAATAACGCATGATTAGGGGCTCATAAAAAAACGTGCCAAGGTTATTCTCCTCATAAAACACATATACTCAGAGGCGCGCACGCACACCCCCACGCGTTTGTAATCAGCTATTTTACAGCTGCCACGATTTCCAACCATTTTGAAGCAGCTCTTTGGAAGTAAGCCATTTTAGATGATTGCCTTGATGAAATATTTCCACAAAATCGTGAGAGCATAATCTACGCCTCTATATGTGAAGTAGTTTTATGATGGTTGTCATGTCATGTAAATATCTTGCCAATTACACGTCGGTTACCTTCTTTTTTCATGCCAGCTCGGAAGCATTTGTTGAGTCTGCAGAAACGACACTGGTTCCTCTTATCTTTGTCGACGACGCACTGCCTGCTGAACCTACGCATATGACGGAACAACAGTTCAAGTAACGGCATTCCCCTGCACAAGATGAGCCACGTAGTTTATCAAGTCAACAATGTACGCCACCTTAACGTGAGAACTGGCTTGTTAAGATTTGGGTCCAGTGTGCAGGCAGGCGTACACGGGTGCAAAAGGAAAATATGCCCGCACGTGCACAACGCAATGAAATTCATTAAAAAACCTGCACTTGCAAAAATAATTCTGCTCGCTTTTGAGGTGTCCTTTCCAGACTATATATACATATATATATATATATTCATTCATTCATATTCCGTACCGCTTGATCCTCACTAGGGTCGCGGGGGATGCTGGAGCCCATCCCAGCCGTCTCCGGGCAGTAGGCGGGGGACACCCTGAATCGGTTGCCAGCCAATCGCAGGGCACACAGAAACGAACAACCATCCACGCTCACACTCACACCTCGGGACAATTTAGAGTGTTCAATCAGCCTGCCACTGATGTTTTTGGAATGTGGGAAGAAACCGGAGCACCCGGAGAAAACCCACGCAGGCCCAGGGAGAACATGCAAACTCCACACAGGGAGGCCGGAGCTGGAATCGAACCCGGTACCTCTGCACTGTGAAGCCCACGTGCTAACCACTGGACTACCGGGCCGCCCCATATATATATATATATATATATATATATATATATATATATATATATATATATATATATATATATATATATATATATATATATATATATATATATATATATATATGTCTATCTATATTTCTAGAGATATGCAGATATGAGTTTGATGTCAAATAGCACGGCTCTTAATTTAGCTCCTGTCTTGGATATTAATATTGGCTTAGCGCAATATTGAAGTAGATGCAAGTATTATTTTCAGATTCCTCCTCAGTTCTGCATGAAGAGGCTTGTAGATGTTTAATTTGTGCACAACGCCGGTCATAATCGGTGTACCTGCAAGTGTAGATGTGGCTCTTGCGTATGGAGCGGCGAAAGAAACCCTTGCAGCCGTCACAGCTGGCGGCGCCGTAGTGTTTCCCTGTGGCTTTGTCTCCGCAGATGGCACAGTTACTGTTGGCCCCATCTGGACATGGCAGGCTTGATTCAGTTGGCATGCTCTCTGAGACAGACAAATGCACAAAAATGTAGTCCAGATTGGTTGACATTATTGGTACTCTAGCTCCCCGGGTGAACATCGTTTTTTCCAAACTTGCATTTCTGTTTTTCTTAACTGAACGTTAATCATTAAGTTGATGGCTCATATGAATTGCCTCGTTCATATCGTTGAAAAGTTGAGTTTGGGCCGCAGTACGTTTGCCAGCGAGAATTTTTTTGTGTTTTGCCGACACCGAATATCGCTCAGATAAACTCAACCGGGAAATGGCAAACGTCTGATTCACTCAGTGGCTCCCCAATAAACATTCTTGTTGCTATCCTTATTTCCACAGTCACCTCCACATCGTTATTCCCCTTTGTCACGTTGATTATTATGATAAGCACTGCCGCTTTTGTCACCATAAACAAAACCATCATCATGCTCATCGTTTGCCACCTTGAAAAAGTTTGCCAGATCGAAATGAACATCATGTGAGAATGGAAAGAGGTCATTTTTGCTTCTATGTTATGCGTGCCGGGATGACATCAGGAAAATAGTCGCTCGTCAATAAAGCATTTTTATGACTCATACCTTCAATGCCTAGCCAAGCGTTCTCAGCTTTATTAAAATTCTGATTGCAAGCTTTTATTAGTCTTGCCTCTGCTCTGATTTTCTCATCTTGCTTGCAATCAAAGAAATGAACATCATTCACGACAACAATCAATGGAAAACAGGGTAAACATGCACAACATAAAATGTAATCACTTTTCCAATCATCAACATTTTAAAAGCTATTCATTGGCCTTCTGTACACTTTTACCGACAGTTTCCACACAAAAGGCAAAAAAAAACAAACCCTGATATCATCGTGGTCAATCTGTGTGGTCTATTTATATTTTGAAGGCACTTGTGATATTGTCAGAGTATCCAATGCATTTTTTTACAATTGTGGTTTTTACTAGTAATGCTCCATGAAACTTATTTTGGGTCGTTTTAATGACCAGTTTTACTTGTACATTATGTATTTATTCATTTGGGGTTTTTTCACATTTGCTGCTTTTTTTCATGTCCAGCATTTGTATCATGTATATTCATTTTGGATTTATGAATGAATGATTTGTAGACCATGTGCTTTTATAGCCGTAAGATATTAAGGAATGTGCTTCCTGTCCATTTGTACTCAGATGTACCCCAAATGAGCGTTATGAGGTGTGTCTGAACGTTTCCAGGAAGTGTCGCAAAAGCTACTTTATATTTCACGCCCTAAACAATAACTCGTCAATATGGGCCAGACTTTAATTAAACAAACACGTTTACTGAAACAAAAGATAAAACCTGAGGTGTTTGCATTGCAAAAAGAGGCGAGAGTTCTGACACAATGACAAGGCACCACGCACACAAAATACCCGGAGCATCTGACAGTTCCTGCCTGAGGAGACCATTGCTGTGTTTTGACCCCCCAACCCCCTCCCCGCACACACACACACTTTCTCTAGCTAAGGACAACTATTTAAGGCACCTACCTCCTCCTCCATAAAATACATCGTCATTGTCAAAGCCCAGTGTGCTGTATGAAGGATCCAGACAGTCACCGTAGTTGGCAACTTCCATATCTAATAGAGATTTACTCGGAGCAACAGTTGGGTACTTCATTCCTGTGATCCTCGCACTTCTTTTCTTCTGTCAGTCCTTCCCTTTGTTCCTTGTGCTCACTCGTTATCGTTTCAGAGATGTGGCATTAATAAAACATCTATCATCTGAGGTGACTGGTCCGCAAACAAGGTGAGGAGGAGGAGCTGTTGTGAAGACTTCTCACCTCGTTGTACAATACTTATCTCTCCTCTCCCCTGCACTGATCACGGGGATGGCTCGATGACAGTGGAAGATATCAGACCCTTTTTGTCAATGTTTTTAAGAGTGTGAAAAGTGTTTTGTTTGATTAAGGTGGATATACGGCAACCTTTTTCCTTGTACAGGAATATGTGTGCAAATGCATGAGCATGTGCACAGACTTATGAACGTGGGATGTTGGGTGTACGTGTCCTCCCCAGGCTTAATCTAATCTAATCAATAGTGGAGTAATAGCAACACCGCCTCAGCAGATACTATCTATAAATGCGCTCTTTGAAAGAGCCAACCACTGATAAGTCCATTAAAGGCCTCCGCAAACAATCTGGCTTTGTAAAACTCACCTCGCTGAGCAGACCCCATTTAAAACTTGACGCAGTTTCAACTTTTTCGTTCAGTCATGCCATGGAAGATTATGAATTACACACTGAGCATGCAGCAGACCAAAGGCAACAGACCTCAATGGAAGTCACCCAAAATTCAAAGTTATCCCTTAATTTTTTTCACGTTTGCACGTCGCCGGGCTCTGAGCCTTGTGGGGCTTCATCTGTTGAGCCGGAAGCACTTCAAGTTGTCACCATAAAGCAGTTTAAATGTGCAGCCAATTGACATCGGGCTTTGTGCTAAACCTCATTGTGTTTCACAAAGTCAGCAGTTTTGGGGTATTATCTTGAAGACAAGTCGTAAAAGTTAAGAGGGCCAATCTGAAAGGAAGTGAGAGCCGAGATACACCTACTGTCAATACTGAGGAGATCCCGAGCTGCGCCACAATGGTTGCCTTTACGAAAATATATGCATGGCAATGAGTTCCATTGACGTTGTGAGCATGTTACTACTGTTATGTTTGTTATTCAGATTTAAAATAAGATTGAGCATTACCTACAAAGGTCAATTTTTGAACATATACCTAATATTTCATACAAAGTACCGTATATGATATGTTGAGCATGGTTGCTTTGTCAGAATGAGAGGGAAAGCGAAAGGGGTGATTACATTTTAACCAGGCGGTGGGCTCAGTCCTCCTGACTCATCACATTTGTGGAGTGAAAATGTGCTCTTAACCAGAATGTTCGCACCTAATAACACTGACAAAAAGCATTTCTAGGAGTGAGTTTGTGGCCATAATAGATACACACCAGCTACTGCAGTAGAAGCAATTTAACAAAACAAAAATTCAAGAAGAACTCTGTCTGTTTTTTAATAACTTATACAGTAGCACTCTCGATGAATGCTTGCCCTCGGCAACAATCCCCGAGTAATAAGATTAATAAGTGCATAGTCATTGGTTTTACGGTCAACGTGACATAATTTGTGTGTGTGTGTGTGTGGGTGGGGGGTGGAAAGAGTGAAACTACAATAGCACGTTTCAGTTGTAAACCATTCGATTTTATTCTATTTTGAGTGACCGTCACTGTGTTACAGTACCCGTAATAGAAAATTGGTAAGATTCATCTCGGAAAAGACAAAATACCTTCTGTTGACGTTTTTCATTTCAGTGACATACATACAGCCGATGCGCCTTACCTGTGGTTCTGCTCCTGTCTGGGATATGCATCTATCCAGGTGTCGAAGCTGTCACTGAGCAAGTGCAACTAGGAGAAGCTGATCGTGTTTGAAGGTAAACGCATTCAACTTGAAAAAGTGAAGTTTGGAGAGGCCAGCAGCCTATAATTCATGGAGCGACACATTGAATGGCGCCGCCATAGCCCTGCCATTCGATCGATTTACTAAACAAACTGAAAGATGGGTGGGGATGTTAAACAGTAACCCAAGCGCCATAAAATCCAAAAGGAGAGGGCTCACAAGGTGTGAGTGTTGCTGTGAATGCCTGGAAGTCAAAGTGAGGCCTTCAAGGTAAGAGCCAAAATGAATTGGGGTAATGTTTCACAAACTAACTGCAATAACGGATGTTTCTCCAATGGCTCCTCTCTGTGCATTACTAGTTCGCCCAGCCTGTACTGAGGTTGAGACTTACAAATGGAATGGATCCCGAAGTAATACAGTTCATGGTGGTGTTAAGATTTTTCACAGTCATCGGGCAAGATGATTAAATAGCCTTTCCACGGAAGCACAGTGAGCATGTCCGCGCAGTTAAAGGTGGTCAAGCTCAGAAACCTCATTGACATACTGCAGTTCAAGGTGTTCCAAGTGATATGATCGGAATAGGTGGTATGGGATGAAGCACACCGCCATGATGACGATGAAAGATAGACTCTTCAGCTGAGCCCCAAAGTCTTGCTGTAATGTGCATCCTGTATCAAAGCCACAGGACATTGGCTTGGAGGCCGGTCAGCACAATGGCGACCATGACGAATAACGTACTGATAATGTAGTTGATCACCTTGGAAGAAGATCCAATGTTGTTGCCAAATCTGAAACATAATAATTAAATCTTTAAAAAAATTCAAATCTTCAGCGATGCGCTGTGCAGAGTTCTCACGCAATACTTGTGTCCTGTGACTGCTAATGTGCATGTGTACCATTGAAAATGATTTTCAGTTTTTTTTCTTTTTTTTTTGTCAATGTTCAAGTCCATGGTTACTAGTTGTTGTAGTTTTATTTCAAATGACTACGTGACTATTTTTGAGAACTTATTTCACAATAATTAACAAAAAATCAAAATGTTTTGCCTATTTGCGGAATCACTTCGATAAATGTTATTATTTGTGTGTGTGTGTATATATATACATGTACTGTATATGTACAGTATACCTGTTTATATATAAAATTGGGTACATTTCAATGAGTGCCTTCTGAGTGGGGTTTGTTTGCAAGGCACAGTGCTCACCATAGCAGCAAGGGGGCGATGTTGTGTTGAAGAGGAGCTGACAAGCGCCTCCTTGAAAGAAGAGGACTGCACGACCCGTCGCTAGGCAACAATGCTGCAAATGAAGACTTGTTTGGCCCAGACGAAACTAGTTCAACGATTGAAAGATTTACAAAGGTTTTATTATTTTCTTGTCGAGGTTTCTTGCTCACTTATAGCCCAGGTAAAAGATCTTCTCTCTGTAGCACATTGAAACGATTAGTTAAAATGTAAGTCGTTGTGTGCGTTAGTTCACAGTACAGCTTGAGTATTAGTAGCTACCACTGAACTTTCAAGTGCGTTGTCTTTTTTTTTCGTTCAGAGTTAAACTCGTGGCCTTTAAAATGCAAATAGTAGGCACGATACCTTAGCCAACGCATTCCTTTTAAAATTCGTTGAAGGCTCAAGTGTGTTATGCCGCCTGCTTCTTACCAATCATCAGGATTAATCAAGATGATCAGACGTGTACATGACATCACCGACGAAGCGTTGCTTATCAAGGTGCTCGTAATATCGATCAAAAGTATTTCGTTACGTAACGAGACGGCCACCCGGATGCCCGCTTGTGTACTTCCGTTTCCATTGTACCCCAAGTAACAGCGCGACGCTTGAAGTAAGTTTTGCCTGAATTGTCTCGCTTACGGTGGTCCTCGCTCATTGGAATGCGTTTGTGTTTGCAGCCATGCCTCCTCCGGAGACCATGTTCTGCTCCCAGCAAATCAACATCCCGACGGGACTGCCGGAAGTCCTCAAGAACTTCACGAAAGCAGCCATTCGAACTCAGCCCAAAGACCTGCTGGTGTGGTCTGCAGCGTGAGTTCATCTGCGATGCTCCGTCAGGTTTATGCTTGATAAGAGTCACGCCATGCGTCCAACATCACTGCGCAAAAAAAAACAACCTTTGACCTCTGCATCTCACATTTGCCTTGATTTGGCCGTCATTGTTAAACAGTCCACTATTTACGCTTTACCCGAGCTTGTGATATTTTCAAATGGAATTCTTGTACTCATCACACGGCCATTTTTGACAGCTACTTCGATGCCTTGGCGAAAGGAGAGATTCTTCCAGTCAAGGAGAGGCTGGAGATTAATTTTGGCAGCCAGACAAAAGATGCCATGCTGACTCCAGGTCTGCTAAAGACTCTGCATAAACAGGTAGTGTAGTTTCATATTACTGTATATCTTTTTCTGTTGTATTTGCTCATTAGTTCCTGTCTTAAAAATAAAATGTCCCCCCTCGCCCCCCTAAAGCTTAATAAAATGAACCTCTAATTGACGCCAGACACTTGCCCGTTTAGGTCCGACACAGAAAGTCAAGACGTTTGAAAATATGATGGAATAATAGCCATAAAACTTCAATGGTATAACACAATATGGTTTTTTGTTTGTTGTGAATGAGAACATCATGCTTGTTGTCTCTCAACATAAACCAAAACCACATCAGCTCATCCTCAACACGCAATTTCCATCGCCCCAAGTTGTATTTCTGTTGCTTATTATAAATCAGCATCTTTTTTTTTAAAGCAGTTATCATATGTTTCTGTTCCATAGCTGTCCACTGCGGAAACATGCGGCAGGGAAATGTTGCAGGACAAATGGAAGGCTTTGTGTCTGCCCATGGAGCAGCTGGAGAACATGCTGATCCTGGGCAACTTCAGCATGGACGTCAACTGGATGGAGTTTTTTGCGCTGGGATGCAGTGCTCTGGGAGATGTGAGATTTTTACACTTTACTTTTAGTTTGAGATGATTTATCCTTTTATCGGGGTCTCTAGACGTTTAAAATGATGACCCCGTGCATACTGCTTCCTTAAGTCTGTATTTCCTCTGTAACAAGTGGCTGGGCATTTAATCCCATTTAAATAAATACACACACACACACACACACACACAAAAACGATTTATAAAGTTCAGCAGAAAAAGGCGACACTACAGGGGAGCCCAACGGCGGGGGCACTGTAGCTCATTTGGAGTCATGGAAGGCATTCACGTGCAACGGCCCTCCATGACAGCGACGCTGAGTGACAGTAAAATTTCAAGCATGGCGAACATTTGAGAATGATATGCTCAATGCTCGTTGAGCTGGAAAAAAAAAAGATGATGAAGTAAATGCTGTTTACGAGTTTGACCGCACGAGGGCAGTAAAGCTCCATATTCCCGATGCTTTGTTTCGCGTGTTCCACCTAACCGTCTATTCTCTTTTCTAAAGTCTCTCAAGACCTCGCTCAAGGTGGCCTGTGAGATCCTGACCGAGGATGAGGAGGGGGGTGCCGCGAGGATCCCTTTTGAGATATTTTCATTGCTGTGCACCTACCTGGCAAACCTGGACCCAGAAATGCCGCAGGGCCACATCGTCGGCTTCCTCGCGAGCTTGGAGCCACAAGTGTAAGTTCTTTTTTTATTTATCTATTCGTTCTTTTAATGGAGCGTATAACTTCCCGTTGGACTTATCTTGGAGTCCGCAGGGTAACGCGACGACAGTGATAACTCGAAAGTCAAACGTCCCACACGTCGAATAAATGTTCTGGTTATTGATGTATGAAAAGTTAACCAAGAAAAAGAAAAATCATGACATCAGCAAATTCATGAGAGTTAAGTGTTTTGTAACGTTACCGCTGAAGGACACCCGTGATGGCAAAGAGGAAATGTGACAACCATAGAACAGCTAATAGAACTTCATATTGGAAAGGGACTCCTCAAATCGAAAATGAACCCTATGAAACTAATTTACTATCAATTATCAACGCAAATTATTTTTACCAATCAAAAGTTGGTGGTAAATTCATCGACAGTCCTTGGCCACAATATTCCCTTTGTACGGTCGATAGACTTGCACAAATAAATAGGATTCAATCAAAGAGGCGTCTTACAAGCTCCCCGTGTGCAAAGAAATGGCAGCGTTGCAGAAGTGAGGCGTTGGAATCCAGGCTCCGGCATTTCTGTGTGCCGTTTGTACGGTCTTCCAGTGCTTGCGAGGCTTCCAGGGCCTACTAACATTCCAAAAACATGTTCCATGGCTTGCGATTGGTTAGCGCTCGGCTCCAGCTCACCCGGAAACCCTCATGAATGAGAAAGGTTGTTGGCCCGACTACACTGATCCACCCAAGTATGCAAAGCTGTTTTACAACATGACAACTGAGAACATTCGGACCTCTGTTTGGCCTCAGCTTGAGGGTGGACCTCGTTGCGCAACCGCCATTTTTTTTTTTAACTATATCTCCAGAGACATGACAAATGTGGCAATGTTGTGTAAAATAGAAGACGAGCAAGTGGACACAAAAGGCCTCCTTCTGTAGCCCTGGATGTTGTGTAACACGTTACCAAACCGCCTAATTGAAGCTGGATGTACTGCAGAGAAGTTTGAGCCGTCACGTTATTGGCCGCGACAGCATTCAAAGACGTTTGCACGAACCATTTGTCCACTGGTTCATGGGTTCCAGGCTCAAAGAGTCGCCGTCATAAACTGTCGTGCAAGCGTAAAAAGAAATTAACCACTGCATAATAATGAAATACAACCTACTACTGGGGCGGCCCGGTAGTCCAGTGGTTAGCACGTCGGCTTCACAGTGCAGAGGTACCGGGTTCGATTCCAGCTCCGGCCTCTCTGTGTGGAGTTTGCATGTTCTCCCCGGGCCTGCGTGGGTTTTCTCCGGGTGCTCCGGTTTCCTCCCACATTCCAAAAACATGCGTGGCAGGCTGATTGATCACTCTAAATCGTCCCTAGGTGTGAGTGTGAGTGCGAATGGTCGTTCGTTTCTGTGTGCCCTGCGATTGGCTGGCAACCGATTCAGGGTGTCCCCCGCCTACTGCCCGGAGACGGCTGGGTTCGGATGGGCTCCAACACCCCCCACGTCCCTAGTGAGGATCAAGCGGTACGGAAGATGAATGAATGAATGAACCTACTACTGTACTTTTTGTATGGCCAACAGACATGTATCTGCAATGAGTTAACGTGTGGGGCTATGCTGATCACATTTCCTCTTTACTTATTTTGGGGCTTCACACACACACACACACAAATAGGAAAAAAGTTGTGTGTTAGGGGTGGCATTTAATATGTCAGATTCTCACTGAGAACTTTATTTTTGATGTATTGTGAATTCTTTGAATGAAGTCAGTCAACCTTTTAATTGTGTTGATTGAGCTCGATTTGCTATTACGTTACCTCGAGTTGCCTGGAATGGGATCGGCTCCAAGTTGTCTTTTAACATGAGTTTGGATGTACATGGGTGTCATATAGGTGTTGGTTTATTGGAAGAAAATCAAAAACCCAAGTCTTATGTTGCAGGAAAATGCAGCACGGCATGATCAAACCTCTTGACTTCATCCACCGGGAGGATATGAAGCCGCCCAATGAGTCATCGGACTAAAGTTGAGCAAAGAGGTCATGACCTCTGAGTGTGTGATATGGGGAGGAAAAAAAAACCAAACCAAAAAATGGACTACATTTGGAATCTGGATGATCTGCAAGGATACAAGAGGGAACCATCGCTGTGATTAGCACTTGTCGGCCTAACTTCTCCCACCCAAACCCGTCATCTTTTACTGATGATGTCATTATCCTGGCATATTGGAAGATGCGTAATTCATCACCGAGGCAATGCTGAACAACACATCCATTCAACAGTTGATTGCTAAATCCCATGAATTCTATAACTATTGAGCTGTTGACCACGGGTGTTATCATTCGCTCACAGAGGTTTGTGTTTGGACATGTGCAATCATGTCTCTATTCACCCCGCTTTAGGAAGATTTGAACAATAAATGAAGCTCTTTCTATTTGGCTGTATTTGGGAATGACCTTTGACACACACGATCACTGAAATTATCATTCAAAATGTTGTTAGGGGTCATTGTGAGCTGATTAAAACCAGTTCATTATTCTCAATGGACTATTCGATTCGTCCTTTTTTTTTTCAGCGACCAGCTAATGTTCCAATTTTAAAAACGCAATATCCCACACAGGGCGGCCCGGTAGACCAGTGGTTAGCACGTCGGCTTCACAGTGCAGAGGTACCGGGTTCGATTCCAGCTCCGGCCTCCCTGTGTGGAGTTTGCATGTTCTCCCCGGGCCTGCGTGGGTTTTCTCCGGGTGCTCCGGTTTCCTCCCACATTCCAAAAATATGCATGACAGGCTGATTGAACGCTCTAAATTGTCCCTAGGTGTGAGTGTGAGCGTGGATGGTTGTTCGTCTCTGTGTGCCCTGCGATTGGCTGGCAACCGATTCAGGGTGTCCCCCGCCTACTGCCCGGAGACAGCTGGGATAGGCTCCAGCACCCCCCGCGACCCTAGTGAGGATCAAGCGGTACGGAAGATGAATGAATGAATGAATATCCCACACAAATTAATGTAAAGGGAATTCAATTGTGTTGGGTCCAAACTGTCACTCATAAAAATTCATAATATATGTGGGTGCTTCTCAAGACATTTTTCCTCTTAGCCGTTTCTTTGGTGCTGTCATAAAGAGACAAATACCGAAAGAGATTACCGACTTCTATATCAGTACTTGTGTTCATATATGACAACACAAATAAAACCGCTTGTGCAATGATGAGGCTTCTTTTTGGCCCCCATAATTAAACGACCAACTTCTTCCCATAAATGGTTTGTTCATAAATGGTCCGGAGCGTACAGTCGTGTTTGTCCACACACAAAAAAGCCACGCGAGACAGCCATCACATTTTATTTACAGTCCTCGGTGGCCCTCTGAATCATCCACCAAACGACTTTGGTTTGCTTTGATTGTCCATGAGAAAAAGATTTGAATGCGAAATTGATGCTGTGGCTCAAGTTGTGCTAATTGCTACTTATGCGAGTCCTACATCACAACGCGTGGGTATAAAAACAGGCACCTTTTTGTGCTTTCAATGAACCAAGCGATGTTCTACGTCACTCTGCAATTAGGGAAATGACACACATTTTTTTTTCGGCCTATTCATCCAAATCATATTTAAGGCACAATCACACAAAATCTCTTCACGATTCTAAACGCTGCTTTTTACGTAGGTTTTTGCTCCTGCTTGTATTATGAATGTGTTGAGCCCCCAAGACACCGGCCCGCCATGTCCAAAGGTGACAGGTCAGTCCGGCCCTAGCTGCACCTGATGAAAAGGTGTTCCAAATAACATTTTTGAGAAGGGGGTAGGGGGGGCGCAATACAGTGCTTTTTCCGTCTACTGATAATGTTCCGTCCCCAATGTAGTAGCGGAATACCATTGCAAACCGAGGATAGCCTGTCCTTTAATCGAGAGAGAGAGAGATGGGGGGGGGGGGGGGGGGGTGTGAAATAGAGGGCTGTCCCGGAGCCATGTAATCGGATTAAGAGACTGCATGTTCGGTTTGTGTCTCTCTCCCCGCCCTACATGTCACGTTTGGGCGCAGCGTTTTCAAACGTGTTCTTCTCCCTCTCACACGCAGACTTGGGACCTCTTTGGACGTGCAACTTTGCGCTCATTCAAAAAATTGCGCGCCCGTGCAGTGACTCCGAATCCCGTCGGGCACGTAACCGGCTGAGAAAAGTTTGCCCGGAATCCAGGCCGGAGGAGACGGCAAGTCCTATGCCCGCGCCCGGCTCGCCAGTCAGCGCTCGCCCCGAGTTAGATGGTGCTGATCACGGACGACAGGGACGGAGGGGTCGCAGCGTCGCTCCGGGTCAAGCAGCTCCAGCAGCTAAAAGACGGCGCTGGCGTCGCTCAAACCCATCCGGCCATAGTCGAGGAGGAAGACTACCGCGGCTCGTGGGAGTTGGGCCAAGAGAACGAGGAGGAGGATTTCGAAGAAGTTGACTTCGAGGACTTGGACGACACCAGGAGCATCGTGTCCGACGACTCCTTCTACCCTCCCGATGATGCGTTCGAGGACTGCCCGTCCCCGCAGAGTCTGGAACCCGTCTCCTTCTTCCGGGCGTGCTGCACCAACAACGTCGCCGTCGTACGGATCATGATACGGCACGGGCTGGCGGAGGAGGAGGTCACGCAGACGGACCGGAACAACAGGGTACGGAGGTCGTTCGTAGAAACACGCGACGTGGGGGCCACCTCCACTATTGACACTTGGACACAGCCACGCTTTACCCAATTTCAAGGGCTTTTAACCTTCACCTTAGAGGGCAATACAGATCCACGTTTCTATTTAAAATGTACGTTACATTAACATTGGAAATTTAAATAGGGCAGCTCGATGGTAAATGAGGTAAAGACAAACACATGAATCAATTCAACGCGCATGTAAAACGTGTACAATGTTAATCATAAAATGGGGATCTTAAATTAGCAAGGATCATATTAATGAGGCTAGAAAAATAATCACAAAAGGTGATTATTATATGGCTGTAAAATTTACATTGTTTATATATATTATATATCTGTATATCTATCTATATATATATATATATATATATATATATATATATATATATATATATATATATATTCCATAAGATTATATATATATATATATATATATAATTTGTATGTGTGTGTGTGTGCGTGCACAGTGTGTATCCATCTGTCCGTCCCTCTATCCATTTTCTAATCGTCTGATCGTCACAAGGGTCGTGGTGGGCCTTGCTGGAGATTATCCCAGCTGTCTTTGGGACAGTCGGCGGGTAACACTCTAAACTGGTTGCTAGCCAGTTGTAGGGTGCACGCAGACGAGCAACCATCCGTGCTCACACTCACACCTCGGGGCAATATTGAGTGTTCCGTTAACCTGCCGTGCATGTTTTTGCAATGTGGGGAGGAAACTGGAGTACCCAGAGAAAACCCACGCAGGCACTCCATGCAGGAGCACACGTTTAAACGCCCTATCTTGCTTACACACTAAGATCAGTTAGGGCGTATCCGATTCTGGAGAGAAATAATTAAGCCTGGGCTTTGTGCAGAGGCTTACAGGACTATTTTAAGGCCTTGTGGGAAGGATACAGTCTGGCCTCTATGTAATACCATTTTACTGGGCCAGTTTTGCCTAATCAAAATACAGAATTGAACACAATCATATTTTTTTTTTCATGTGAAGTGAATAACTTTGTCGCTTCCGTAGACTCTAACCATTCGAAACAACATTTAAAATAAAGAAGTCTTGCTTGACTGAAGATATGTGTAAGATAATATATGAGGGGACCGTCTTATAGCATATGTGTGACGGCATTGCTCATATTGTAGCAAGAAGAAATGTGGCAATAAGTACTATTTCCTGTTCTATGGTTGCTAGTACACTTTTCATTTCCTTGCTGAAACCTCTGTGTAGTCAGATGACAAAAAAAAGACAAAGAAATATAAAACACTGAGAAATTAATACTCCTGTAGTCCGAAGATGTCTCATAAGATTGTTTTTCATAAGATTAATTTACTGGTTTCATCTGGTCTCTAATTGGCTACAGTCTGCAAAGTACAAGCTGTGGAACTTGGTCTATATTTTTATAGTTGTACCCCCTGGCAAAAATATAGTGTCCTTTTAACCCCTTCTGGGAAAGACTATGATCCTGACTCAACATCCTTGCACACGCAAACACCCCTGTGCCCCCCCCCCCCCACACACACACAGAATCCATTAAGTTTAAATGAGGCCACTGTTCTCGTTAGCCCCCCCGCTTAGCGCCTGTCGACCACATTTTCCAAACAGGGTGAGTGCAGGAGAGGAGACAAGGAAGGACCAACACAGAATGTTGTTAGATTGTATGATAAATATGAGCGCAGGACAACAGCGCCATCAGCCCAAGCGATGCTATAGCAGTAGCCCAGATAACGTGAACGATTGAAAAAAATCAAAATCATGCACATGTGATTTGATATCGCTCCAGACAGGAGTGTTCACACGTTCATCATTGAGTGGATTGCATGATTTATTATTATTATTGTTATTTTGCAAAAAAAAAAAAAAAAGACCGGCTATATGAGAGACATGCTTGGATCATTTTAATGAATCAAGAGGTTGATGTCGTGTTATCAAGTCAGGCACACGTGAGTCGTGTTAACGTGGGTAACTTTATTGAGCTTTTCCGAAACGTGTATCCTCTCTCTAATCACTCTCTCGTCTCCCGCTCTCGGCGCACACTCATGACGTAGTCGCCCCGCGACTCTATCGTCATGCTGTACACAATTACACCACAGTTGACTGTCCTAATGAGTGCAGTAGATCATGACATCTCTCTTCCTGTGAGTGATAAAGATAAGATGTTCTATTTCTGGCGTGGATCGTCCCAAGAGGATGCGAATAATAACTTGACCACATTTCTCTTGCGTGATCGAACATGCAACACAACCGGCATTTTTTGTTGCGGTAGTTTGGGTCGGAAATTGGTTTGGGGAACAAGTCCAACACTGAATGTGCATATGTGTCTATGAGACAGGCTGGCATGTGTACAAGCAAACAGATCTGCGTGGACCAAAGTCACATGTGGTTCAAGTGAAGTTTTTTCCATACAATCCACCAAGGATTGCCGACAAACATTCCCCCTTTGTCTCCTCGTGGCTCCGGGGCCTGATGACGTTAATGTGATTACATGCACTCGGCTGACAGCCTGGCTTGTTTTAATAGTTGTGTTTGTTTTGCATCATGTCCATTACGCATGGGCTATAAATTCTGCCGCAAGCAGCCGGCACTCAGGGAAATTCCAAATACTCTGTCGGTGGGGATTTTATGTTGTGTCATTTCAAATGTACAAAGTATAACATTGGATGTTGGTGTTGTTGTTTTTTAATTATCATTCCGGTTGTTTCTCCGGGACTAACCTGAGAGTTGCAGAGCATTCCCTCCTTTATGAGCTGCTGTTCATATAGACCAATTTTAATATTGAAGAATATCATGAAACTAACGACAAGAGCCCAATGCGACTCTTTTTCATCCTTATGTTTCGGTTCTGCGTGGCTTGGGAAGGTACATTGCAAGTGTCCGTCAAAAACTGTTATCACTTCTCTTCTGTTCTCTGACTGTACACTAGGTGTCAGTGTTGCTAGAAACAAGTATTATCTTTCGTCGCTCAAAATATGTCACACTTTTCCTACAGCCTGGTAAAACGCTGTGTACACACACACACACGCATATATGTGTGTGTGTGCATATATATATATATATATATATATATATATGAGAGAGACAGAGAGTGAGTTATGATGTGAATAGCATATACAGTATACAAAACAGAGCTAAAGGCGCGGTTCTATGAAGAGTAAATTTGTACTCGGCCATCATTAACTTTGTTTGTGTTGACTTCTGGCTGCCAAGAAAGTACCCAACTTTTACTTTTACTTTCAGCTGAATTTTCCAGGGTCATCGCTGTGGCAAACATGAGCATCACTCCCACACAGAGCGACATTCACACGTACGCACACAAACAGCAACTCCTTTTCTGGGCACCCAAAAATCTGACGGCGACTCTTGCTTATTTTTCCGCTGAGTTCAACATGTCTCGGTTTGCAGTGAAAACATGTCACATGAATTCACAAACGTCCGTGCCTACCGGCGCTGCTCTGCTCGGATTTTGCATCTCTCGGGGTTCAACGTGACAGCACAAATCTTGCGTGTGTTTCCCTCATTTCATGCTCTGACTTTTTGTCGTCTCAGACAGGGCTGCTGGTTGCTTGTTACCAGGGTTACGTTGACGTTGTCATAGCGCTGTCCCAGTGCCCGTATCTGGACGTTAACTGGCAGGACAGCGAGGGGAACACGGCCCTCATCACTGCGGCGCAGGCAGGTCAGTAGCACTAACGCCCGACTCACACATCACCAATTCACCTTTGCAAACGTTTTTTGCGGGGGCCAATTTATCCTCCATTATTTGCTGAAAAACTTAACCGATTTGCTGTTGATGTCTTATTATACTATGTCGTTTTTTTCGGGCCAAAAACGCCTTACTATACTATGTCGTTTTTTTCGGGCCAAAAACGCCTTACTATACTATGTCGTTTTTTTCGCGCACTGTCGTTTTATTCGGGCCAAAAACACCTTACTATACTATGTCGTTTTTTTCGAGGCAAAAACACCTTACTATACTGTCGTTTTTTTCGCGCACTGTCGTTTTTTTCGGGCCAAAAACGCCTTACTATACTATGTCGTTTTTTTCGCGCAAAAAACGCCTTACTATACTATGTCATTTTTTTCGGGCCAAAAACGCCTTACTATACTATGTCGTTTTTTCGCGCAAAAAACGCCTTATATACTATGTCGTTTTTTTTTACGCAAAAACGCCTTACTATACTATGTCGTTTTTTTCGGGCCAAAAACGCCTTACTATACTATGTCGTTTTTTTCTGGCCAAAAACGCCTTACTATACTATGTCGTTTTTTTCGCGCAAAAAACGCCTTACTATACTATGTCGTTTTTTTTACGCAAAAACGCCTTACTATACTGTCGTTTTTTTCGGGCCAAAAACGCCTTACTATACTATGTCGTTTTTTTCTGGCCAAAAACGCCTTACTATACTATGTCGTTTTTTTCGCGCAAAAAACGCCTTACTATACTATGTCGGGTTTTTTTGGGCCAAAAACGCCTTACTATACTATGTCATTTTTTTTTGCGCGCGAAAAACGCCTTACTATACTATGTCATTTTTTTCAGGCCAAAAATGCCTTACTATACAATGTCGTTTTTTTCGCGCAAAAAACACCTTACTATACTATGTCGTTTTTTTCGGGCCAAAAACGCCTTACTATACTATGTCGTTTTTTGCGCGCGAAAAACGCCTTACTATACTATGTCATTTTTTTCGGGCCAAAAACGCCTTACTATACTATGTCGTTTTTTTCGCGCAAGAAACACCTTACTATACTATGTCGTTTTTTTTGGGGCCAAAAACGCCTTACTATACTATGTCGGTTTTTTTTGCGCACGAAAAATGCCTTACTATACTATGTCGTTTTTTTCGCGCACTGTCGTTTTTTTCGGGCCAAAAACGCCTTACTATACTATGTCGGTTTTTTCGAGGCAAAAACGCCTTACTATACTGTCGTTTTTTTCGCGCACTGTCGTTTTTTTTGGGCCAAAAACGCCTTACTATACTTTGTCGTTTTTTTCGCGCAAAAAACACCTTACTATACTATGTCGTTTTTTTTGCACAAAAAACGCCTTACTATACTATGTCGTTTTTTTCGCGCAAAAAACGCCCGACTCCATTCACAAAATGATGCCAAAAAATGCCTTCGATAACTCGGCAACGAAGGACTCTGATCTGTTCTGTTCGTGTCTGTCTTTTCTTTAGGTCACATTACCATCACCAACTACCTGCTCAACTACTACTCGGGCTTGGACATCGAGAGGAGAAATTGTCACGGCTTCACTGCTCTCATGAAAGCCGCCGTGCAGGGTCGCGTTGAATGTGTGCGCTCGCTCATGATGGCGGGTGAGGAGAATTTCTGTACGTCAAGTCCAAATTGTTCGCAGCACCACTAAATTTGTTACATTTGTACAGTCGTTTGACCGTTTTGTTGAAGTCGTTGGTGTTCCCACCCTGAAGCGTTGGAGTTCTGAGAGTGTAACATCATCGAAGATCTGACTCATTTCCTCTTGTTCCTATCAGGAGCCACCCTAAACGCTCGAGACTGTGGCCGCCAAATGACCGCCAGAGAGTGGGCCTTGTTCACTGGGCGCTATGAAACTGCCTGGGTGATGGCCCGACTGATGGAACGATCCACACCGGATCAAATAAGTGACGCGTACAGGTAAAAAACAAAATTGCTCCTCTTGGTCTTGCGCCTCGCTCCAGTTGAAGGCTCACAGCAACATGACTTTCTCAGTCTAGAATGGCCTCCCTTGGCATCAATGGTGGCCAAAGCCCGGGAGCCCCGAGGCTGTCTGAAGCGCTTGAGCGACACCGTGCGCGACATCTTCAACGTTGCCAACGTCACCAATCCCGAGGACGCCGGAGTCATCGACCACCTGGTGACTGTGACGACTGCCATCAGGAGCCCATTTATCGCCGTGACTTGTCATACGGTGAGTGGCCGGAAAGTCACTCCCTCTTCCGAGTTCGAATGAGGAAATGGTCTAAAATGGACTGAATAGGATTTGTGAACACATTTCCTCTTTGTTTATAATAACCACTTTGACGTTCACCGATTACGAGACGGAAATTGTACTCTTGTGGTGTTGCAGTTGGCCGGCGATTAAACATTTGTAGCAACACGGCACACAACCCTAAACACAGCAGAACCCCATAGCCTCCTAATGTCAATCCCGTCCTAAACCGAGCGCACCGGGTATTGCCTTTTGAGCTTCTGGAAAGTTGTGACAATGCCACTTGTATTTTAGGTGTGTCCCGACAGCCCCCCGAGTGTGGGCAAACGCCGCTACGCAGTTCCCGAGATCCTCCATCATCAGCGGGCCAAAGAGCTCACCGCCATCAATCCGGACAGGGCGGACACCCACCTGAAGCTGTTCCAGAACTCACGGATCACTTTGGTGCCCAAGCCCTCACCCGACCGTCGGGCCAGCCTGCAGACACAAAGCACAACACCTCGAGTCGGGAGCTCCAGCCTGGCAATGTTGGCCTACAACGGAATGGAGCTACGAAGGACCAGCCTGCTGCCTCTGCACATGTTGCTCAGGAGGAGCAGCGTGAGGCCGGGATTCAGCATCCCCAAGGTGCGGGTGTCCAAGGCCCCTCCACCCACTTATGAACCTGAAAAGGTCCGCAGGAAGAGCAGCGCCAAAGATGGAGCCAGACACCTGCTGCAGGTCCCCAAGTGGCGATATAAGGAGCTCAAAGAGGAGAGGAGGAAAGCCGAGGAGGCCGAAAGGAGGAGATTGGAGGCATTAACCAAAGGACGTCTCACTGTTGGGATGAGGAAGTAGTCCTTCTTTTTAACGCGCACTAAACCAAAAACAGGTCATGAGTTGGCTGTTATTTGACTCAGGGTGACTCGACTTACCAGCAGTGTTTCAGAAAATGTTGATTTGTATCATGAAATGAATGGATGCAAAGAGGAAAAAAGATGGCAGTCGGCTTTATTGGTGCTTATGTCATTTGCAATGTCACGTATGGATTACCCAGGGAATATTGTACTTGAAAGTGTTTGAAGCTTTAACTTATTTTTCCTATTTATTGCTCTTAAAAGCAGCCCTAATGGCCAAGCCTTTATTTTTGTAATAAAAAAAAGATATATATATATCACACCAACGTTTTGGTGGGGGGTGAACCCAATCCAAAGTCTCTTGAAGCACAACAACAAAAGCTTCATTACCTTTGTCTAAAATGACACAAAAACAGAATTATATTTGTACTATGCTATTTTCCAGCAATACACATATTCTACAGACAGGCTGTGCTGAAAATACTGTACTGCATTTGGTAATAAATAAATGAATTATGCAATCATGTCAAAGAAGTTGTTCATTATATAACATCACATCACCAATTCACCTTTGCAAACGTTTTTTGCGGGGGCCAATTTATCCTCCATTATTTGCTGAAAAACGTAACCGATTTGCTGTTGATGTCTTATTAATATACTATGTCGTTTTTTTTGGGCCAAAAACGCCTTACTATACTATGTCGTTTTTTTCGCGCAAAAAAACACCTTACTATACTATGTCTTTTTTTTCACGCAAAAAACGCCTTACTATACTATGTCGTTTTTTTCGCGCAAAAAAACACCTTACTATACTATGTCATTTTTTTCACGCAAAAAACGCCTTACTATACTATGTCGTTTTTTTCGCGCAAAAAAACACCTTACTATACTATGTCTTTTTTTTCACGCAAAAAACGCCTTACTATACTATGTCGTTTTTTTCGCGCAAAAAAACACCTTACTATACTATGTCTTTTTTTTCACGCAAAAAACGCCTTACTATACTATGTCGTTTTTTTCGCGCAAAAAAACACCTTACTATACTATGTCATTTTTTTCACGCAAAAAACGCCTTACTATACTATGTCGTTTTTTTCGGGCCAAAAACGCCTTACTATACTGTCGTTTTTTTCACGCAAAAAACGCCTTACTATACTATGCCGTTTTTTTTCGGGCCAAAAACGCCTTACTATACTATGTCTTTTTTTCGCGCGAAAAACAACTTACTATACTGTCGTTTTTTTCACGCAAAAAACGCCTTACTATACTGTCGTTTTTTTCGCGAAAAAAAACACCTTACTATACTGTCTTTTTTTTTCACGCAAAAAACGCCTTACTATACTATGTCGTTTTTTTCGGGCCCAAAACGCCTTACTGTACTATGTCGTTTTTTTTTTGGGCCAAAAACGCCTTACTATACTATGTCGTCTTTTTCGGGCCAAAAACGCCTTACTATATACTATGTCTTTTTTTTCGCGCGAAAAACAACTTACTATACTGTCGTTTTTTTCACGCAAAAAACGCCTTACTGTACTATGTCGTTTTTTCACGCAAAAAACGCCTTACTATACTATGTCGGATTTTTACGCAAAAAACGCCTTACTATACTATGTCGTTTTTTTCGCGAAAAAAAACACCTTACTATACTATGTCTTTTTTTTTCACGCAAAAAGCGCCTTACTATACTATGTCGTTTTTTTCGGGCCAAAAACGCCTTACTATACTATGTCTTTTTTCCGCTCAAAAAACACCTTACTATACTGTCCTTTTTTTCACGCAAAAAACGCCTTACTATACTATGTCGTTTTTTCACGCAAAAAACGCCTTACTGTACTATGTCTTTTTTTCGGGCCAAAAACGCCTTACTATACTATGTCGTTTTTTTCGGTCCCAAAACGCCTTACTATATACTATGTCGTTTTTTTCGGGCCAAAAACGCCTTACTATACTGTGTCGTTTTTTTTCACGCAAAAAAACACCTTACTATACTATGTCGTTTTTTTCGGGCCAAAAACGCCTTACAATACTATGTCGTTTTTTTCACGCAAAAAAACGCCTTACTATACTATGCCGTTTTTTTCGGGCCAAAAAGGCCTTACTATACTCTGTCTTTTTTTTTGCGCAAAAAACACCTTACTATACTGTCGTTTTTTTTCACGCAAAAAACGCCTTACTATACTATGTCGGATTTTTACGCAAAAAACGCCCTACTATACTATGTAGGTTTTTTGGGCCAAAAAAGCCTTACTATACATGGTCGTTTTTTTCGGCTAAAAACGCCTTACTATACATGGTCGCTTTTTTCGGCTAAAAACGCCTTACTATACATGGTCGCTTTTTTCGGCTAAAAACACCTTACTATACATGGTCGTCTTTTTCGGCTAAAAACGCCTTACTATACATGGTCGTTTTTTTCGGCTAAAAACGCCTTACTATACATGGTTGTTTTTTTCGGCTAAAAACACCTTACTATACATGGTCGTTTTTTTCGGCTAAAAACGCCTTACTATACATGGTCGCTTTTTTCGGCTAAAAACGCCTTACTATACATGGTCGCTTTTTTCGGGTAAAAACACCTTACTATACATGGTCGGTTTTTTCGGCTAAAAACGCCTTACTATACATGGTCGTTTTGTAGGGGGCTAAAAACGCCTTACTATACATGGTCGTTTTTTCCGCTAAAAACGCCTTACTATACATGGTTGTTTTTTTCGGCTAAAAACGCCTTACTATACATGGTTGTTTTTTTTCGGCTAAAAACGCCTTACTATACATGGTCGTTTTTTCGGCTAAAAACGCCTTACTATACATGGTCATTTTTTTCGGCTAAAAACGCCTTACTATACATGGTCGTTTTTTCGGCGAAAAACACCTTACTATACATGGTCGGTTTTTTCGGCTAAAAACGCCTTACTATACATGGTCGTTTTTTTCGGCTAAAAACGCCTTACTATACATGGTCGTTTTGTAGGGGGCTAAAAACGCCTTACTATACATGGTCGTTTTTTTCGGCTAAAAACGCCTTACTATACATGGTCGTTTTTTTCGGCTAAAAACGCCTTACTATACATGGTCGTTTTTTCACGCAAAAAACGCCTTACTATACTATGTCATTTTTTTCGGGCCAAAAACGCCTTACTATACATGGTCGTTTTTTTCGGCTAAAAACGCCTTACTATACATGGTCGCTTTTTTCGGCTAAAAACGCCTTACTATACATGGTCGTTTTGTAGGGGGCTAAAAACGCCTTACTATACATGGTCGTTTTGTAGGGGGCTAAAAACGCCTTACTATACATGGTCGTTTTTTTTGGCTAAAAACGCCTTACTATACATGGTCGTTTTTTTCGGCTAAAAACGCCTTACTATACTGTGTCGTTTTTTTTCACGCAAAAAAACGCCTTACTGTACTATGTCTTTTTTTTGGGCCAAAAACGCCTTACTATACTATGTCGTTTTTTTCGGGCCAAAAACGCCTTACTATACTATGTCGTTTTTTTCGGGCCCAAAACGCCTTACTATATACTATGTCGTTTTTTTCGGGCCAAAAACGCCTTACTATACTGTGTCGTTTTTTTTCACGCAAAAAAACACCTTACTATACTATGTCGTTTTTTTCGGGCCAAAAACGCCTTACAATACTATGTCGTTTTTTTCACTCAAAAAAACGCCTTACTATACTATGCCGTTTTTTTCGGGCCAAAAAGGCCTTACTATACTCTGTCTTTTTTTTTGCGCAAAAAACACCTTACTATACTGTCGTTTTTTTTCACGCAAAAAACGCCTTACTATACTATGTCGGATTTTTACGCAAAAAACGCCCTACTATACTATGTAGGTTTTTTGGGCCAAAAAAGCCTTACTATACATGGTCGTTTTTTTCGGCTAAAAACGCCTTACTATACATGGTCGCTTTTTTCGGCTAAAAACGCCTTACTATACATGGTCGCTTTTTTCGGCTAAAAACACCTTACTATACATGGTCGGTTTTTTCGGCTAAAAACGCCTTACTATACATGGTCGTTTTGTGGGGGGCTAAAAACGCCTTACTATACATGGTCGTTTTTTTCGGCTAAAAACGCCTTACTATACATGGTCGGTTTTTTCGGCTAAAAACACCTTACTATACATGGTCGGTTTTTTCGGCTAAAAACGCCTTACTATACATGGTCGTTTTGTGGGGGGCTAAAAACGCCTTACTATACATGTTCGTTTTTTTCGGCTAAAAACGCCTTACTATACATGGTTGTTTTTTTCGGCTAAAAACACCTTACTATACATGGTCGGTTTTTTCGGCTAAAAACGCCTTACTATACATGGTCGTTTTTTTCGGCTAAAAACGCCTTACTATACATGGTCGCTTTTTTCGGCTAAAAACACCTTACTATACATGGTCGATTTTTTCGGCTAAAAACGCCTTACTATACATGGTCGGTTTTTTCGGCTAAAAACGCCTTACTATACATGGTTGTTTTTTTCGGCTAAAAACACCTTACTATACATGGTCGGTTTTTTCGGCTAAAAACGCCTTACTATACATGGTCGTTTTTTTCGGCTAAAAACGCCTTACTATACGTGGTCGTTTTTTTCGGCTAAAAACGCCTTACTATACATGGTCGGTTTTTTCGGCTAAAAACGCCTTACTATACATGGTCGTTTTTTTCGGCTAAAAAACGCCTTACTATACATGGTCGTTTTTTCGGCTAAAAACGCCTTACTATACATGGTCGCTTTTTTCGGCTAAAAACGCCTTACTATACATGGTCGTTTTTTTCGGCTAAAAACGCCTTACTATACATAGTCGTTTTTTCGGCTAAAAACACCTTACTATACATGGTCGTTTTGTGGGGGGCTAAAAACGCCTTACTATACATGGTCGCTTTTTTCGGCTAAAAACGCCTTACTATACATGGTCGTTTTGTAGGGGGCTAAAAACGCCTTACTATACATGGTCGTTTTTTTCGGCTAAAAACGCCTTTCTATACATGGTCGTTTTTTTCGGCTAAAAACGCCTTACTATACATGGTCGCTTTTTTCGGCTAAAAACGCCTTACTATACATGGTCGTTTTGTAGGGGGCTAAAAACGCCTTACTATACATGGTCGCTTTTTTCGGCTAAAAACGCCTTACTATACATGGTCGTTTTTTTCGGCTAAAAACGCCTTACTATACATGGTCGTTTTTTTTCGGCTAAAAAACGCCTTACTATACATGGTCGTTTTTTTCGGCTAAAAACGCCTTACTATACATGGTCGTTTTTTTCGGCTAAAAACACCTTACTATACATGGTCGTTTTTTTTGGCTAAAAACGCCTTACTATACATGGTCGTTTTTTTCACTGTAAAAGCAACTTCCTATACTTTTTTAAAAAGCCTTTTCATGGTAAATTTTTTGGTCAAAAAACGCCTTTCCATGGTCATCTTGGTCAAATGAGAATCAGAAAAAATTGTTACGGGCCAAGGCCAAAAGTTTGAGATCTACTCTGGTTACCGATTAAATTTTTACGTTGAAATTCGCAAATAACATTTCCTGACACTGTTAAGAGTACATGCTAGTTTTAGTTTTATTTTAACTTCCCATAAGAGAGGGTCTGTACCTGGATTTGTTGAACTTCTTTTGTTGCTCCAGACCAAGCACTCCTGAACAAAATCACCCGTCCTGAAATGGCTTTGTGTTCTTCGCGATCTTGTGGGCTATCGCAGAGCTGGTCTTGGTTGCTGCTTCCCGGGCTCGGTGTAGCTTGGTCAAATAGCCTTGTAGCCTTGTTTATCGAGCATCTCTAGCAAATCGTGGAATATCTCCATACTCCCAGACAGCAATTCATTTAATCCGTGTTTTTTGTGTTTGTTTAAAAAATAAATAAAACAACAACGACAATTATTTATTTCACCATTCGCTCCACTTAGGCCGAGAAGCCAAATACAAATACGTGTGAATGACATTTTTCAAAATAAAAACAATGACATCGGTTTTACACTTTTTCTTCAATTATTTGAAGTCAGACTTAATATGTTTCTCTTCCATAATAACCTGTGTTGCACTACCGTAAATTGTTTCCGAGTAGCATAAACAGCAGCAGTTGTACACACACTAAACTTGACTCAACGTTTATTGTACAATTCCTTGCGAATCCGCATCCAGACTTTTTTAACGCATCTTCCATCATACACCCAGGATAAAGAAAATTCAGTTTCGTGTCCAAGCTAAAACACAACATAAAGTTCGAGCGCCATCTCGTGGCAAGTAACAACGTTGTCGTGACAAGCTTCATTTTCCAAAGCCCTAAACCGAATTCAGTTCGAGTAGATTACATTTGTTTTCAATTTTCCTTCACAGGGAAGAACAAAGTGTCGTTGACGCTTTTGTCAACTATTTGTGCATTTCATGAGGTATAGTAAACATGGCGGCAGCAGTTGTGCAAAGGTGTCAGAAATAATAGATTTGCTCAAAGATGCTGTTTGCGCTACTTTTCACAGGACTGAAGTTGTAAATGAGCGCTTGGTTCTCTTCGTCCTCTGTGGCAAATCGGTGGAAGTTCTTCCTGGCTGTGAACAAAACAAAAAGCACCAGACATCAACGACTCAATTGGAGGGAGGCAATAGCGAGGAGCCGCTTCCATACCTTCGCTCACAAAGAACTCCGCCATGAAGAAAGTCACGCGCACCCCCGAGGGAGTGTGCGCCACAAACGGCCGCCTCCACTCAAAGGCGTTTTTCTCCGGGTGCCACTGCGTGCCGTAAATGGGGTAATCGAACGCTGGAGAGGACACAAGGCGTTCCTTCCGTCAATCACAAAGAGAGAAGAAGCACAACATTGAAGTCAATCCTACCTTCCACCGTGGACAGAAACTCAGTTTTTCCGTCTGTGTTGGTGGAGAGAACTTTGTAAAAGGAGGTCAGTGTGTTGCTGCTGTTGAACGCCTGTAAAAGAATAAATAAAAAGGAACAAATCAGGTATTTTTTTAAGAGAAAGAGGCTTGACATACGCTAGATTGCATGCTAACGTACGTTAGCTTAAACAATACGGTATTGTTTAAGCTAACGTACGTTTTTTTTTTTTCATGCCTGCGTCCAATAATCCAGCGCGTGTTCCGTTTGCGTTAAATACAGAAATATCGCTCCGTGACTGGCACGGCGCCTCTTTAATGCGGCGCGACGTACGGTCGTGAAAATACGGTACCTCCATGGCCAAACTCCACTGGTGCGAGTTCTCGGTGAGAGGTTCCAAGGCCAACGCATCCATGAGTTCAGGGGGGAACCCTAGGAACATTCTGCTACCTTTGGCCTCTGTGGGAGGAAAAAAAAAATCATAATAAAGGTCGATGTCAAGGTCAACGACCGATAAACATTGCTTACCTTTGGTAAACTTGAGCGGCAAGGACACGCCGGTGGTGTTTGTGCGCGTGAGGAGTGAGTCGCCGTTGGTCAAGAGGAAGAGCTGCTCCAGGCCAAGGCACGTCCCCCAGATGGGGAAGTAGTCGCCTCTCCGATTGGCCTGCGGCAGGCGACACACGTGCGTTTTTAACATGTTTGGCTCCAAGGCGAGCTCGCTTTGTTGCGCGATCGACCCGACTACCTCCAGGGCCATCTCGTAGAAGATCTTGGAGCTCCTCTGGTAGCCCGATGAGAAGATGCTGGCCCCGCCTCCGGGGAAAAGAACGCTGGTGGTCGGTCACAAAAGTGCAACAATGACAATTTGTAAAGTTTTTTGAAACAATTTCCACGAATTTTGCCAAGTCCCCATTCTCTATGAGAGGAGGCAATTCGGATCTTGTTCTTTGTCTAAAATTTGTGACAAGATTGGGCTTGTTTAAAAAATAAAACACAGAAAACACTGTGTGCCAAAAGCAACGGTGAACGAATATTTTAGTTGCTTTGTTTTAATCTTCTTCTCTGCTTAATCTAAATGTCACTGCGCAGTGGAAATGTCTCCATCTCCCTGTATCTGTCCCAAAATAATAAAATCTGCAATCTGGCATTCCATGCTTACCCGTTAATGGACTTGAAGAGTCTCCTGTACTCTTCATCGGTCTGGTTGATCCTGCAAAGTAAAGAGTTTATCATGAAAATAATGATGTTGGTGGCGGTGGTGGTGATTTGAATGGTCAAAACTGACATGACGGGCACCACTCTGGCTCCTGCCGCCTCCAAGAATTTGACGTAGGAAGCAGCGATGTAAGCATTGTGATTTTCTTTGGGCGTGAACAAATCTTGCGCCAGTATACCTTCACAAGAGCATGGACACAATAATACATACATTAGAAATGAATCCTTTCGGGGAGAAGTGTGGAAACGGAGGAGGTCGTGAAGGAGACTCACCGATGATGGGTTCGTCATTTCTGCTAGCTTGCGGAGTCGAGCGAAGCGACGGCAAGCAAAACAAAACAAGCAAAGAAATGCAACACGTAAATCCAAACATGTTTCGGAAAGAGAACCAAGAGGACAAATACGACTCGACTGCGCGGTAGCTTCTCTTGGCGAAGTCCTCGTCGATAAAAGTCATGAAAAACAAATCGGGCAGAATAGGTGAAAATCGATCAAAAAGGTGTTTGCTCACCTTTGGACTTTAAACCCCAACATTCAAGCATAATCCAGCGTCCAGCGTTAGCCCGAAAGTAAATCGGCGATAACTTCCGCTTGGGGCACTTCAAAATAAAATCATTTACTCAACAAATGCGCATTGGGTTGTCAAAAAACAATTATACTAACAAGACAGGGCATATAATGTGTTCCTTTTTTCATCAGATTAAAATAAACTATTGGAACAACGCAGAATTTGGCTCTACGGTCGCGTTACCGTTAATTATGCATTGCATTTGATGGAGGAAAATTTTGAAATGTTTGTCTTCGATATGATTTATGTTTAATTGTGCATTTATGTTACTGTGCGAAACGTGCTCAACTTTACATGGCTCCAAGGAGCCTATGGTTGACAGATGACGATCAGATAAGAGGAAACCAACCGAGGCGACACTTCTGGATTTCTCAAAAATGCTGAATTGACGTATCAAAAGTGCTTTGACGTATTTAAAAAATATTCTAAGACTTATGCACTTGCTAAGGATGTGATGAAATATTGAAACATGTACTTGGAGTGAAAGTCAGTTGGCTGATACCACAAACTTCCCCTGAGTGGCCTCACCATGTAACCTCTAGAGCGAATAAAAAAAGGTTTAGGGAGGGGCTGAGAGAAATGTGCTCTCCTCGCAAACAAAAACAAAGAGACGTCTCCTCTCTTCCTTTTTGAAAATGCTTATTTGTCAATTTATATTCCAAACTTGACAGATGCTGACAAGTCGTTTTCATGATTGAATGGCGACTTTTGTGCCGTCAATAAAGAACACCCACACACGTAGATGTCATGAAAGGTGAAAACTTTATTCTTTTTAACAAAGCACCAACCGACTCTTGGAATTAGTTTTCCATTTTTTTTTCAGAATGAAAATATATAGCAAGACACATGGAAGGCCGAACCCTCCAAAATAAGCATCCCGACTCACCTCCATTCTACGATAGTAGCAAAACAAATAGAAAAACACACAAACAAACAAACAAATGATAAATTACATTACTTAGATTTTCTCTTCTGATTTCATGTTTATGTGCTCTGACAGTATAAATAATGGATTTAAATTAAATAACCCGGTGCTGAGCCAACACCACAAATGAAAACAAAATGAAGATTTAGCAAAGAAATGAAATACAGTGCATCAAATTTATCGGTCACTGGCTGTCTGATGGAAAGACGCAATGAAAGTAGTGGAAACTGCTTCAAGCATCACCGTGACAACCTGTAAACAAAACAAAACAGCCCTCAAGAGCTGTCTTTTACTTCCCTTGGAGTGGACAATTGGTGACAATTTGGGGATCATAGAAGAAGAAAAAAAAGGTCTATTTGGTTGGAGCAGCAGGAGGTGCAGCAACCTAAAATCTAGCACATTCCCTACCAGAGTCGGCAAAAAAAGTGAAAACTGGCCCCAGCAATGCTTCCTTTTATGTGCCAAAGGGACGACGCGTTGCGGCACGGGCGGCAGGTCTCGGCACTGTGCCCTCAAGGTGGGTTCAGACTCCTCGGGGACCGGTTCTTAGGTGTTCTTGTGGGTCTCCACGCAGAGGACCACATAGTCGTTGGAGCAGCTCCGGGTCTGCTGGCCTAGCAGCAAGCCGGAGGTCAGGGCGGACGACTGGCCCACCACCGACACGTGGTCGGCGCGCCACATCTCGCAGTGCTTGTCCACCAGGCGCAGACCTCGCGGGCTGGAGCCGTGCCAGATGCTCTTCTCGGGCCTGTCGGCACCCAGAGAACGGGAATTGATTTCGTACCAATTGGTTCCAGTTTAAATGTTGACTTTAATTTTGAAACATCCATCCATCCATTTTCCGATCCACTTCTCCTCACAAGGGTCACGGGGGTTACTGGAGCCTATCCCAGCTGTCTTCAGGCAGTAGGTGGGGGACACCCTGAACCGGTTGCCAGCCAATCGCAGGGCATACAAATACGAACAACCAAAAGTTTTTCTTTCTCATAAATATCTCAGAAAAATTTGGGTTCCAAGATGATTTTCTTGAAAAGATTCTTAAAACATAGAATCTGAGTATTTTGAAAGGCGCTTATAAATAAAATGTATTACACACTAAAAGACGCACTGGCTTATGAGGCGCACCTTCAATGAATGGCCTATTTTAATTTTTTTAATATATATTGGATGCACTTGATTATAAAATGCAATCTACAATGAATCCACTAGATGTAGCTATGCTCTTTCAGTTTGACTTGAAAGGCGTTCATGACCGCCTCTGAAAAGGTAAATTAAAAATTCCTTCCATGAAATTATGAAAATTGAAAATAATGCATCAAAACTGAAAATCAAGCGAGTAAATGACAAAATCAATTCTATAGCCCCCCCTACAGAATTTATTTTGCCATTTCCTTGAGCATAGCTCCAACAGAACGAATCAGATGTCAGTAAAATGTTGGAGACTGGACTGTCTCAGAAGTGTTTGCTGTTTGTTTCTTTGTTGTGTATTCACAAACGAGGAAATCACAAAATAAATTCTGTCGGGGGGGGCTATAGAATTTATTTTGTGATTTCCTCGCTTGATTTTTCGTTTTGATGCATTATTTTCAGCCATTATTATTTTCGTAGTTTCATTGAAGGAATCGTTAATTTACGTTTTTCGGAGGGGGTCATGAACGCCTCTCGAGTCGAACGGATGAAGAGAAGGCATTGAATAGTTAATTTTTCAAATAATTATTCTTTCAAGACACGATAGTCATGGTAGCAAGGAAAAGGTTTCCTGACCAGAAAGGATCGGCCATCACGTCGCGTCCGTCAAAGGAATAAATGGGTATCCTGGTGTTGAAGGCACCTCCTTCGCCAGTAAAGACAGACTTCCAGTTCCTGAAGAGCACGTCTCCCTGTGAGGAGGCATCACGCGTCAGACACATTCGTAGCCACCGACAAACCCCAGAGAACTAAATCCACTTTTTTTTTTAAATTTTCAAATGAAGTGCAAAAATGAAGAGCATCTTACAAGATTGACCACTCGTCAAAATGATTGACTCACCCTGAGGTTGGTGATGGGCAGAGTGTCCCTGAAGCCAGGGTAGACCACGTGGACCAGGTCCTGCTTGTTGGAGGAAACGAAGGCGCGGTAGTTGGGGGCGAGGCCCATGGCCTTGGCCTGCTCGTAGCACAGCCGGTCGGCCGTGTCCAGCCCCGTCATGTCTCCCGTGTGCGGCTGATTCAGGGCCACCAGGTTGAGCTGAAGGAAGCGCGGCGGCGGGTTTGCCACGACAATGTGATGAAAGGAATTACAAAATAGAAAATGGCGTGAACATGACTCACCCTGTCGGTGACGGAGCGCACTCGTTCAATGGTGCCGCCTGATATTTGCTGGGCAGCACGAGGCTAAATGGACACCAAAAAAAAAAAAAAACACGTTCATACCTCAAGATCCCAAACTCATCTTATCATCAAATCATATTTCGATATGCACCTCGTCTTGTGGGAGGATGTTACTGGAGAGTTGGAGCAGACTGCCGAGCTAGAGGGAAGGAAGAGCACATGGAGGGGTTTTGGCACTAACACAGCCTTTGAGAGTTTATTTTTAAGAACGGAAATGCTCGCACCTGGATCTCCTTCCAACCCTTGGACACCTTGAGGAAGAGGCTTCCTGTGGACATGACATAGGCCAGCATGCCCTCAGCCTCTCTGGCCGTCTTCTGCATCATGGACTCAACTGTGGAAAACGTAGTCACCTGCCAATACACACCATCACTTTCAGAAATAGGTCTGACTGCATTTTTAAAGCCGTTTTCAAAGAGCCGCGTAAATATGGAAGCTTTTAGATTTGAGGGCGGAGCCGGGAGAATGAAACCCATTTCGCGCAATCCAATCCGAACCACACGTACAGCAGCAGAACCTCCGAACGGTCCGCGTGGGCCAGGGGCTCCGGTTGGGCCAGGAGGTCCAGGGGGTCCAGGTGGTCCAGGGATACGCGCATCTGAGCAACACATAAAAAGTCATTCAAAGTTTGCTGCTTATTGGATACAAAGTAAGATGATGACCATCCACACACCTTTTTTACCAAAGCCCAACCCCCAGCTTCCGGTTTGCCCTGGAGGTCCGGGGGGTCCCGCTGGACCAGGTCTGCCATAGCCCGGCGTGCCCGGGGTGCCCGGTTCTCCGCGGGGGCCTTGTGGTCCGAGTACCGACTCGCCTTTGGGTCCCTGGAGGGTTGGCAAAAAGACATCGAACCCCGAGTTGTCTCATCCGAACATGATGCGGTTGGGTTGCCACGGCAACGGCTCTCACCACTGGCCCTTGTTTCCCCGGAGCACCTGGTTGCCCGGGCAAACCTGGCTCGCCCTTTTCTCCTTTTTCTCCATCGATGCCTGCATCGCCCTTCACTCCCTGACACACACCCACAACCACACCAAGGACTTAGTGTTTTGGCATTGACACAAAACATTTTTTTATGGATTTAGAACTTACCAAGCGTCCTCCAAAAGTGTCTGATGTGGAGAGAACAAAAAACGATATCAATGTAATATTCTTGAGACACTTCTGCGCTGTGAGCACTAAATATGCATTTATAAAAATGGAAAAGCCAGCGGCAACTTTGGACTCACTAGGTGGCGCCGGGATGCCAGGAATGCCTCGTTCTCCCTTTTGTCCTTTCATCCCGTCCTGATAGTCACCTTACGTGACATAAACGAGATTGCATTTAAAAAGCCATCTCATCACAAACAACCATTTTGAAACACGCCACCGTTGTTGAGGAAACAGACGGTTTTTGCTTACCGATCACAGCGCTTCCGTTGGGATTGATCTGGAGGATGAAACAGAAGCTGTCAGTCGTGACTTTATTCGTAAGTCGAGATGTATTCGAGATGAAACATGAGAGAAATAAGACAATCTGGTCTTAAATATTAAAAAAGTGACTGACCGGTGTTTTGCAGAAGGGCCTGGCAGGGACAGGGAACACGGTCTGGAAAGGCAACGGAGTTAGTTTGAAGGTTTAGAATTACAGCAACATTGACGCTAATTTCTGTTAGCCCCTCTATGCTGTTGGCATTAGCATTAAGCTAATCGGGATGCGTTTCGCTAAATGAAATGATATTGTTTGGTTGATATTTAAACATTACATTGAAAATGTATTATATATTATGATTATAATTTTTTTTAATCGCTTCCTTACTCCGTTGGGGCATCGGAACATTCCAGGGCGGCCCGGTCGTCCGGGAAGGCCTGGGAGTCCCTGTAGAAGGAGCCGCATTCAAAAAGAAATGATTGGAACACTTGGTTCACTTGTATATTTTCTCTGAATGATTTTTCACGCCGTGACTCACGGGTCTGCCGACAGATTCTCCTTTCTCTCCTTTGAGTCCCGTCACGCCAGCACGACCCTGCACATGCACACCAATACATGATTGTGAAATATGTTGCGTTATTATCATTGTGCTAATTTAATTGAGTTTGGCATTAAATAGATAAAAAAAAAAAAAAAGATGAGTAAGCGAAATTTCCTGTCGCTAATGAAGTATCCTGAGGGTGTACGGGCTTCGCTAACGCTCTAAAATCAAGCATGTGTATTCGCTTTTGTAAATATTGACTCATGCTTGTAAATGCCAATAAATCCTTCAATTTACTCCAAACAAACTGATGCCTAAAGGGATTTGTTTTTTCACACTCTTATCACCGTGCACAAATGCAATGTTTGTATAAACACGACTGAGTTAATTAGCCCAAAGTGCAGTGCAGACAACAGCTGCGATCCAATTTGAAGCCACCGAATGGCTTCAGGCAGTTTTGTTGTTGTAAGAGAAGTTCACTGTGAGTGAAATAAAAACTTTCGTTGAACTTCAAGTGCTTACGGGTCTTCCGGGGAAGCCAATGTCCCCTTTTGGTCCTGGCATTCCCATCGGTCCCTGTTTGGCAGTAAAAGGCGGTCAATTCCTGCAGCCCTTGAGCGCATTGCCATCAATCATGGTTGCAGTATTCAAAAACTCACGAGTGGTCCGGGAAGTCCAGTTGCACCGATGTTGCCCTACAGACAATTGTAGAAAATAGATGTTTTTCCTCTTCAGAACATGTCTTAAAAAAATGTGTTCTGAATCTCACTTTGTATCCTTTGTCCCCCTTTAGAGCAGACAGGTCATAGGTGGATCCGTTTCCAGAGATGATAATTGCCGGCTCGCCTTTCTCCCCCTGAGCAAAAGTAAACTCAGTGAAAGCCAGACACTAATACATGATTGTTAATGTACTGTGCTCGCCACTGAGGCATTTTTTAAAATTCATTCATTCATTCATTCATCTTCGTCAATTAGATTCTATTCTAGGGCTGCTTTGAGTGATTCAAATCGCTTAGGTCACAAAAGGAAGAGGCAAGTTGTTTTATGCTCTGCTGCCACCGTGTGGACATAAGATGAAGTGTACGAAGGCGTCATAAGGCCGCGCTGACCAGAAAAAGTCTCAAAAGGGGATCAAGTCATGATTTTTTCCATGATTTACTTGCCCCTGAATTAAATACTGCATATTAATTGAAGAAAAAAAAACATTTTTATAAGAATTACGTATTTTGGTTTCCCATATAAAAAGTCATAATAGTTTTAAGGATTCAAGAAAATCTTTTTACAAAAACAATCTTACAAACATCAAGTCATATTTCTTGCAGGGGGGAAAAAAATCAATTTTTACATGGGGAAAATTTAATTATACAAGACTTTTTTTGGGGGAAAATTCCCTTTCAAGAGAGAAAATAATATTTACAAAAGTACTGTACGTACGGTATGTCGAAAGTGATCACTACATATGTAAAATTGGATTTTTTAAAATGCAACGAATAAAAACAACTTTACGTCATTGTATTTGTTTTTGGTCTGCTTTTCTCCAATATTTTGCAAAACCAGCCACCCCATTTTTAGACATGGCTTGATGCCACCTGTGGCCAATGTGGTGCATTCAAGTTGCATTGTGTGCGCACACTTGCCTTGAGTCCTGGAGGTCCTTCAACACCTTGGACTCCTGGATCTCCCTTGGGGCCTTGTTTTCCCTGCGGAGAGTGAGCAGAGTCGATCACTGTATGGTCCTTGAAACTGGAAACCTTTCCTGGACTGCAACCACATTCTAATCCTTTTTCTTGGTGTCTTTGTGACACTCACAGCCGATCCCTGAGCCTCAAAAATCCCTGAGAGGTTGAAGACGCCGTCCGTGTCATTGAGTAGGAGCTGAGAAAGAGGAGAAGAGGAGGCATTGAGAACAAACAAAAGATTTCGGACTTAAGCAGCCTTGATTGGTCGTGTCTGACTTCATTGAGGTTGACAACGGGTCCTGGAGGTCCGGGAGGTCCTGGAGGGCCAGGTCGTGTGAGCCCATCACGTCCTGGCTCGCCCTGAGGAGCAGGTTGGTTGGTGAGTTTGCCAACAAGTCAACCCAAGTCATGTGTGGTTATTACCTTTTGTCCAACAACGCCGGGATCTCCTTTAAGACCCTGAATGCAACACAAACCGAATTAAATCACTGCCTACAAAGTGCCTTTCTGTGAGTCTTTCAGTGTGACACTGTGTTCTTCAGCGGGGTGCAACAGGGACACAGAGAGACTGGAGGAGTCACAGAAAGGCATGGAAGTGGACTTTTGTTTGTTGCGGTGGCGCATTCACCGACCTCAGAACCTTTGGGTCCCTCTGGTCCTGCTAAACCTGGTGGACCTGCAACGCCAGGCTCCCCCTGCACACGGCAAGAACACGCCATGCGTGATCACAAACAACCATTATGTATTATTAAACGATCACACTGAACACTTCCATCATATTTCATATGTACTGTATGTATGTAATGGATTACACAAATTTGTCATCATGCATTTATCACGTACAAAAGATATTTGGCCATGAATGCACCCACATGTCACTCATACAACATGCATGATGTTCAATATTCCTGATATACATATCTGGCCACACACCTTAAGACCTGGCTCTCCAGCAGGACCTTGGGGGCCTTCTTCACCCTATGAGGCAAACAAAATTATGTTGAACACAAGTCATGGACAATCACACTCAGAGTACAGTTCCAATCCAAATGGGAATGATTAATAATCCTGTGTACGAATTAAATATTAAAGTGGCCGTGCGCGTTTGTTACCTTTGGCCCCCGGAGTCCAGGAGCTCCTGGATGACCCTGTTGAAAAGACATTGTATAAATATATTCATCTAATTTTCTCATCCTAGTGACATATCCGAAACAGTTCTGATACAGGACCACTGAGCAATGGCAAACCATCCTGGCCCTAAAAATATCAAAGTGTGTCGTCAGAAAAGCATGTGTATGGCACAAACAGCACACGCGCACACTGGCACAACGCAACACGTCTGCGGTCAATCGAATGACTAAAATGTGACACATTTTAGCCCAAAAAGCTAAGACTAAATTTAAAATGGCTGCAAAACAACACTGAGGCTTATATATGTACCTCAATGTCAAACGGCAAGCCTTTGGCTGGGGCGCCGGGTGGTCCAGGAGGACCTGCTGGACCCTGGGACCCGACCCGGCCCTCTGGACCTTCGGGGCCGGGAAGTCCTGGGAAGCCCTGAGGGCCCTGATCTCCCTGGAATATAACAAAATCAAGCACAACATTTTTCAGTGGAGCAAAACAACACAGGCTCAGGCTCAGTCAACACCCCCCCCTGCCCCGATTATCCATGGCTCAGTTTTCATGAATTTCCAGATTTTTATAATCCATTATTTACTCAGGCCAAAGCCATGTCCAATATAAAAATATTTCCCTGGGACAAAAGACCAATTTGGGAAAAAATGATTTTCCTTTGCCGCCATCTTGTGGCATTAAGGGACAAAGTACCAATTTGGGAAACAAATATTTTCCTTTGCCGCCACCTTGTGGCATCTATAGGCAATTACAAACCTTTTCGGGTGGACTTCAAATTACTCCGATTTTTTTTTCTGCAATTCACAAAATAAATATGTACCTTAGGTCCTGGTTGGCCATCCACTCCAGGTTCTCCCTGTTGAATTCAAATGAGAAAAATTTGAGCGACAAAAAAAAAAAAAAAAAAAAAAAAATTGAAATCTATACAATGACAACTTCACCGTGTCTCCCTTTTCTCCAGCAGGTCCTTGTTCTCCTTTGTGTCCATCCATTCCCTGAAAGTTTCAAATGTAATGTATTTCTTGATTTATTTATAAGCTGTCCATTGTTAGTCTATGTTTTGACTGATTGAAGCTGCAAGCTGTTGTGAATCAGTGACCATGAGGCGCAAGATTTATTGATATCTTTTTTTTAATAGAGCCTTCAGACAATTGCAACCTAGCAGCAAGTAGCCATGTAACAAATGTTCGATGATACTGTCTCGAAAAGCAAATATGTTGATCAGAATTCTTGTGCCTGCTAGTGAGCTACAATTTGGAATGTGTAGAAGATGTACAATATTTATGTAAAACAACAGCATAGTTTTCAAGGTTTTGTGGAATTGTCTATCCCAAACGGGCATTCCTCCAGTTAGTTGAAGCGTTTTATGAAGACACATTTCAACCAACAACTGCTGCCATTGAGTCCATGTTTTCAAACAAGCTTTTGATTCAAACATATTGAATTATTCCTGCAAGCAGTTCAAATGTTGAATCAACACGGACTATTTATAAAAAGTTGGGAGAAATTGTGTCTTTCGGGTCCATTCAATGCGATGGAACCCAGCAGTGATACCTGACCAGAACCAGAAGCACTAAACCACTCGTCAGTACCCTGCAAGAGTTCCATTTGTAATAATATAATTGTTATTTTTAAAAGGTGGTGAGCATTTAAGAGATTGTATGAAAGGCTGATGGGCTTACAGGAAGTCCAGTTTGTCCTCTTTCTCCATCTTTCCCGGGAAGTCCAGGTGGTCCAGGTATGACTTCCTCAGACGGGGTGCCGGGGGGGCCGCGGGGTCCTGGAGCGCCGGGGGGTCCCTGACGGAGGAAATAATTAATAGCTCAGCAACAACGTGGTGACGTTATTTATTTTTTATTTTTTGCGGAGGCTTCGTTCTCACTCGAATGATCTCCATATCGGCGTCCAAGTCGTCAAAGCCCAAAGCTGAGCCTGAGCCCTCCTGACAAGAACACAGCGGAAAAATAATTCAACAACTAAACGTTAAGATTACCAAAATGACAACTTATTACCAATAATTTGGTGGAGAAGCGGCCTGGAGGTCCGGGAGGTCCAGGAAGGCCTGGCTGTCCAACCCCAGTATCGCCCTGAAGGCAAATAGAATATTATATTGAGTGACATTTATGTTCTCTTTGCGCAAAGGGGAATTTCATGTCAACGTACTTTTTCTCCTTTGGGTCCGGGCTGTCCTTCAAGGCCTGGGAATCCTGGAGGGCCAGTGGCTCCCTGAAATACAATCATCTCATGATACCCAAATCATGTTACACCAGCGTTTGATCTGGTGGACCACAGCATTCTGTTGGCTCATTTTTAGCACCAGGTGTGCAAATATGCCAGAAATTAGCCTTTGTCACGCTGAGTCCCGTTCTGCCCCACTGTGATTTGGTGTTCCACAGGGTTCAATTTTGGGTCCCCTTCTGTTTTCCCCCACTAAATGTTGGGTAACCCCCCTGTTTGTCCATTTTTAAAACTTGTGTTACAACAGATTTTTATGTGATGGCTTTTGACTTAGCATGATACTCGGCATTGTTTTTGTGTTTTATGGTGTTTACTGTTTTTATGTTCACTGTTTTTCAATGTCAAATTTTTACTACATGTACAGCAGTGATCGTGGTTTCTAAAAGTGCTCCATAAAAAGTTAATTTACATTGATTAATGTTCAATTTAAGCCTTTTTCTTGACTTTTCAATAAACAAATAAACAGAGAAAAGATTCGTATGCATGACACTAAAGTAATATAAGGCTGAATTTAGCCCTAGTTAACGTATGACATACTGATTTACTTACTGGAGTGCCATTTTCTCCTTTTGCTCCCTAGGAGAGAAAAATAGTGACAGAATGTGTTTTATTCCATCTTTTCTGTACACCATATGTGTTAAAACATAAACAAAACACACATGGTGTCCGTCTTTTCCTGCAGCTCCAGGAGGGCCCTGAGGGCCTTGAGGTCCCGGCGGACCACGTGGTCCAGGTTCCCCTGCCAATTCCGAGCCTTCTCCCGGTGGGCCGGCAGGTCCTGGGGGGCCTTGCACACCTGGCTCACCTCTCTCACCTTTTTGTCCCGTAGACACCTGTGACACACGTGTGCAAAGAACTCAATTATTGTACATTTATAATTTATATTTCTGTGGTAAGCACTGAGCAAAACACCAAGAGTAAAATGGGGCAATGAGCCTTATGCTGCTTCACCGAGTCTGGAAAGGTGATTGTGGACTTACAGTATTGGACTTGGAGGGTGCTGTTGCTGAATGGACTGGTCGCACTGTAACCGAGTTAAAATCAAGTCAAAATGTGAAAATACTATCCACCTAACGTCAAACCGAATAATAGATATATCATGTAGTCTTTCTTTACCCGTGGGTGTGGTCGCCTGCATTTCCCGCCCAGAAGCCTCTTCTATGTCGTCTCCAGTTTCATCATCATCATCATCATCATAACTGGTAGGCATCTCGGTGGGGGGTGCTTGGACTGGGCTACTGAGTGTTGGGGGCAGCAGTTCCTAATAAAATGACATGGAACTTTTTTATGAACAGTGTACAGTAAAAATGGCGGAGTCATAGAGGCCATTCAATGGTCTATTGTGTGTTCAAGAATGGAATATCCTCTGTCGCCATGGAAACAGCGTTCACGTTCAAGAGCCCTTCTGCATGCCGGTAGGTAGTACTCTCATCACAAACAGGCAAAACAATTGGGACTGCACTTTTACAGGACACTTTGAATATTATTAATATCAGACAAATTCAATAGGTTTAAAAAAACTCCAGGACATTCAAGTGTTGCTATATTTCTGATTATCGAAAGCCTGGTGATGAAGTGAAGACGTACAGTATAGTTTGAAAGACAGAAAAAACTGAAAACAGGCTACATTATAAAGCAAATGTGTGTGTTGCATCTACTTTTTTGTACTCCTTCTCTTCCACAACTTTCTTGACTTCCTCTTTTCCCTCCATGTCCTCGTAAGTGTCATCGCCGCTTCCAGACACCTGATGAGGACAAATGAAACGTGAAGAGCTGATTTTTTTTAACTTTCTATTAGTCATTAAAACACTTTCCCAGATCATTATCAAATTTGTCAATCATTATCAAATGAGTTTTTTTAAACACACAATAAAACTAAACAAATAGCAACCACTTTGTGGCATTTATATTCCCCCCCCCCATTTATTTTTAATGCATTTTGTCCTTGACGTGGTGAGCGTATCGCTATGCAGACATGACAGAACTGAGGGGTACACTTTGTGATCAAAAGTCATCAATTGATATTCCTGCAACGCACATTTTGGCCAGCAGACGGAGCCCGCGTGCTCGTCTGTCTATGTGTGTGTGTCAGTGTGCGCTACTTACGTCAGGGTCGTCCTCCTCGCACTGGTCGTCACGGGCCGTGGGATCCGACTTGAGCAGCAGCTGCTGGATGGAGCCCTGGAAGGAAAGAAAGAAAGGTGATTACATGTAGAGGACCCCCAACCCCCCACTCCCCAGTCCCTCATCAGTTGTTGCAAGCAATTAGCAGGGAGCCAAGCGTGGCATTTCCCACGCGGGGCTGCACAATTGACGCACTTGACATCCCTTTCGCTGCTATCATTGCGTCCATGAGCAACGTGGGAATGTTTTGTCCGTTTATTAGGTTGTTCTTTCACACCAAACTCAACCAAGCAAGCCATTATAGAGTCTTGGGAACAGACAAGGAAGTTTCCAAAGTGAAAATTGTCCTCTTCACTATTTGTACATGTTTTGGAAGGGCTTGTTCTTAAACAGTTGTTTTGGTGAAATTCGTCTAACTTTAAGGTACAGCACATTTCAGTTGAAATAAAATTTGTGATGAACAGCCGGGCCGTTTATGCTCGACTAATGTTTGTCAGTGTGGCGGTACTATTTTCCTTCGGTAGAGTTTATTTCATGTTATGAGGCAATATTCTGTGGCTCGTTTGGCAGAATTGTTAGTCATCAGCGCAAACAGCTGGAACCCAACAAAGAGGAGCCGGGGGGCGGTGGTGGGGGTCTACTGGAAGATAAGATGAAGTCGAAATAGTTCACAGTGTTTCTGGGTGATGTCACACAACACCAATTTCTTCTTCTCCTATTTCTTCTTCTTCTCCATGACGAACCTTTCAATCAGGCCCAACGCAAACATGGGTTATTGCATCCCTCGCTATATGTTGTATACGCCATCTAATCTTGTGCCAGATACTTGAAAAAGCATCAAGATGTTTCCCACATCTGGTTACAAAAAAAAAAAAGAAAAAAAAGAAAAAAAGGCCACTGAGATCATAAAAATTCCACATCAGAGTCACTGAAAGAAGCCACGAGGTAGAAAAACCTACTCGGGCATGTTTCTCCATGACTTTAATCGACTTTTTGCACTTCACGCCAGTTGACGCTTTAAAATGTAAAGCGGGCAAGGGCCAGGGAGTCGACGAACTCACCACAAAGTGGGGCAGGCCCGTGGCCCCCGCGCTGCCCACGAAGACACCCGAGCTGGCCTCGAAGGTGAGGGGCTGACTGCTCCTGATGAACGCCACGCGGTGGTACTCCTCGCAGTCCATGTAGAGGCGCACCTGAGGCGACAAAGACGATTGCGTCGTCATCACTGCAAAAAGTGCGACCTCAAGAGGCAGTTAATGGAACTACCACTACGCGGCTCCCAGCAGTCTCGTTGCCAAATGTGATCATATACACTATATGCAGGAGCAAACTGTGACTTTGCAAAGTGACTGTATTATTTCACCGAGAGAATTAACGTGTTACATTTTAAATAACGCGTGACCGGCATCACTGCTTACAACTTTGACTTCAGGGAAGCAGCAAAGCCTCACTGTAACTTTTTTCTCTTCCATTGGGTTTGAGCTGCTTGAAAATAAAAAAAAATGGGAAAATTTGGACTGGTACTGTCGGTGAATTGCCGCATAGCCAACCCCACTACTCAATTAAAATTGCATTGCGGGACTGTGTGGCTTTTAAGTGAACACAGCGGACATTTTGTGTCATGCGAGCACACTTACCTCGGCCGCCTCAACCGTCAAGGTGAACCTGGCCCACCTTCCCGTCAGGTCGCCCATCTTGAAGGAAGCCGCCTCCTGGGTCTTGCCTCCTGTGGTGGGGTCGGTGTAGTAGAAGACCACCCTCTGGGAACCGTCCTCCACCTCAGAGAGCGCCACGCCCAGTTGGACCACCTGTAAGACAAAAAATGGAGGGGGTGTGGGGGGTTTTGGGGGGGATTAGTCAGCCATTGTGGTTGACAGACGCGCTGTTGAGGTGAGGACCGGTTACTTTTTGGGACGCATCAGTGATGGCGAACAGGACGCCGCCCTGTCGCGTGGTGGGCTTGGCCATGACGGTGACGGCAAAGTCGTAGTAGAAAGGGTCGGGCAAGACGGACTTGGTGACGCGGGCCACATTGGCGTGAGGTCCGAAGCTGTAGGCGGGGTACCCCTGGAAGCCCGTCACGAAAGAGACGGACTCCGGGAGGGGGAAGCCAATTAACTCGGTTAGCTCCAGATTGTTCGGAGAATCTTCACCTGGGCACAAAGACAGACGAAGGGTCAGAGTGAAGCTGTGGTTCAGTTTAAATCGACTCTGGCCAACAAATGGGACAGTTCCAACATCCGTGGTTCCGCTAGAGTCCTGTAGATATAGCGGTGGGAACTCTAAGCTAAGCTAACACAGGCGCAACTAAGCTAAGATACGTTTTTCATTACGAAGAGCCTTTGGGCAACAAATGGGACAGATTTACCCAGCAGCTGTCCTACTTAAGTCTTGTAGGTGACAGTTGGGCGTTAATAAAAATCAAGGCGGCGGCATTTACAACCTTTGTGGACCAAGAATGTTCATGCTAACAAGAAAGCAATGGGAGGCTAGCATTAGCTCTGGTGTCTCCTTGCAACATGTTTGTGTTAGCAGAGAAATTCAGGATAAATCTCCTGGATTGAAGCGAGTCAGTGCTCGTGATGAAATGTTGACTAACAGTCGACTTAAACTTCACTGGAGCACTGTTAGATGTCTTTTCCATGTTGCATTGTACTCTCATATGGATTTGTAGCTTACTTTTCCGCAATTTATATCTGCTTTGCTCGCTGGAAAGTCACAGTCTGTCTTTTTTTTTTTTTTACGACTCCCTCGAGTCTGACAACGTGTCAAATACGCCCGATAAATAACACGCATGCATCAACGTGTAAAACCCGCTGCCCGCCGTGAATCTTTTTGCCTTTACTAGTACAATAAACAAAACTAAACAAAAATGGGACAGGCCAGAATAATGTACACACACGTGCAAAACGCCTGGGGGACAATGCCGCTATAATGTAGCGCCCCTTAGTGGCAGCATGTCGGTGAACATCTGGAAGGCATTAAGGGCAATATAGTTGTGCAGCACAAAGGCAGCTCCTGTAAACGGGACTCACAGCGGGCGAGGAGCCCCGCGGGCCAGTAACGCCCCCCGCAGGAAATCAGGCGTACTTCTGCCACATGTCCTAATTGGACCACAAACCCCCACCATCGCCCTCAACTCTACTAGGCGCTATGTTTTTTTTTTCTCTTTTGGCTTTTGAATCAACCATCTGCGGTTTTGAGTTTTTTCCGTGCTAGGTTGTGTGTGTTTATAACAGGGGATGTCGCTAATATTCATCAAGCCCAGTGAGGCTTTTTTTTTTTAAAATAATGACAGGCTATCCAAATAAACAACTTGACTTTTAGACCCTAGAAGCAAAAATGGGGCTCGGCTGACTCAGCTGGCCGTCGGCACTTCCTGTTCCATTTGACTGCTGACTAATTGAGAGAAAGTCTGACTGAGCGGGACTTTGAACAAACTTTAAACTGGGTAATGACGACTGTTGCCGTTATTCACATTTCACGTCTGCATTATTCGCGCTCTTCACCGCCATTCCTATTCCTCTCCACTTAATTGCCGTAACGTTGGAATTTTCCACTGGTGGACTAATTGAGGCTTATTCCATGATTACTGTCCCCCCCCACACACTCCTCCGCAAGCCAGAATGACGCGTGAGAGGATGCAGCCGGTTCCTGGCGCGGTTCTTGGGACAACATTCCCACAGCTTGGTCCATGACATCACTTCATGTTCTGACTAAGCAGCTGGACACACACACACACACACACACACACACACACACACACACACACACACACACAAAGACATTGTGTGTGATCCCCTTCAACTTCTCAAGGAGCTTCACCAGGTCACCGATTGCCAATGTTTTCCGCTCGCATGTCAGCAGTGAGAAACCTAAACTCGGTCCGGGTCTTTTCCTATTTGCACCTGCAACAAAAGCGAAAGTTGACGATGTGTCATCAAGCCATGGGGGAAATCGATGGGGCTCGAGCGAGGTGAAAACGCCTTTTATTTTCCTTGTCAAATGGCATTGTAACAAAGACAACAAGCCATTCTCGTCGGATTACACACCGACGTTCATTCCCAACATGTGGATAGCAACCAGTGTTTACATGCCTGGTTTCGGTCCCGTTGAGAGAGATCCAAACACTCCACAGAGGGAGGAAAAGCTTACTCGGTTCGATAGAATGTGTCCAATTGGGTGAGCGGAAGCTCTCACGGGCAACTAGAAGTGCTGTTTGTAATCATTCGACGACGTACGATCGGGAACCAAGAATCACTGAATAGCGATACATAGCGAGAGTAGAATTGCCCGCAGATGGCACAAAACAGCCATTAGACAAGGCTATGGCTTTCCTTCAACATATTGTAGCACTGAGATGCCACAAAAAAATCTGCATTTAGTCAGTGGAGTGGAAGAGCAACACAACCTCAATAGAAGGACCCACAAAAAAAAAAAAAAAGTCAAAACTCACCTTTGACAGCCACTGAAATCAGCGACGACAGTGATGACAAGCAGGCGCAATTAAGATATGCACACGTGTCACGCGCTCACGCGGATGAAAATGCTCGATGGCGGTTGCATGCGCTGAGATCACTTCAACATTTGGTTGCTGTTAACAATGACAAGCATATTCATGAAAGGAGAGCAGGTCACACACACGCACACACTTACACGCAGTGCTACGATCATCGTACGCGCGCACGCAAAAAGCGCTTGGCCGATGCACAGCAAACGGTCGGTGCCAACTGTGACGTGGCGTTCATGTTTTCAGTAAACGGAGCCGAGTTGAAAGATGACTTCATTCAGTACTGGGAACCAATCATGAGAAAACAACAATTGAGAAAGAGAAAAAAAAAAGTCCGATGACCTTGTTGGCTGGGGAGGAAATTAATCTTCAACGCCAAATGTTTGGAGGGAAATTCCGCTGCCGGCCATCGCCGGATGAGCAAGGCGGCGATTTTAATCAAAAAAGTGGATTAAGTCACAAATGAAGACGCATGAGTTCCGTTTCCTGTCCTACGTCTCCGTCTTGAACCTGTCAACGGACCATCCGGGATCACCATCTGATAACCGAGGCTTATCGCAAAATCCTAAAATGCATTTGCGTCGCCTTCAGTGCTGTGGTGAGTCGGCGGGCGTTCCAAAGGATGACTCAGTGTTGCCGCCGCCGCAAAAACCAACCCCCCCCCCCTTTTTTTTTCTCGCTATCTCGACTTAAGCCGCAAGACGTTCGTTAATCACGCTGTCTTTCCTAATGACTACTTCTGAGCAAGGCACTGAACCCCCAACCGCAACCCCGTTTGTCTCGAGTCTAAATCGCCCTCCCCTCAAGGGATAACAAAGTCAATATTGTGATCATACAAACAGGGGCAAAAAAAAAGGGGGGGGGGCGCGTTCACCGGCGACTCAGCCTGCTTTGTGTCCCGCTCGAGTGCTGTCAAGTTCTCTGCTTGATCCATTGACGTATGAAATCGAAACAGGAGACATGAAGAAATAATTCTGTTTACTAATTTGGGGGTGGAGGCAGGGGGGGACTAAAATGAGGTTCCGGTTGCTATCAGTAAATTATTTTAAGAAGGATTCTGGAGATTAGGTGACATGGGGCCTGTTTTGGGGTCCGGAATAATCCAGACTTGAGACCAGGGCACTTTGGGACACAATGAGGGCTTTCTGTGGGACAGGTAAAGAAGCGAGAGAATGGGGGGGGGGGGGGGGGGGGGGCAAAGAGGCTCTGCGGTGTGAGGAGCGCATTCTTGACTTTCATCCAAATTTCATTTTAAGCGGGTTCGGGGCTTGACTCTTCTTGGCGGCCTGTCCCCAAACGGCAGCGGTTACGACAGTGGACAGCTTATCCACGTTCTCAGGTTACAGGGTGCAACGATAGGCTTACGAAACATACGTTCGATTTAACGCATGGGCGGCTTTACTTTGTGTGAATCCGCGACGGTATGCGGGAGGAGGAAGGCTCGTCGTGTCCACGGATTCGAACATTTGTGTCAAAACATGAGAAGCAGTTCGCAGTTGACCAAAATGTGTAAAACGGGGTCAGCGTTATCCGACTTTTGACTTCCCGGCATGCTCACGCGAGCTGGCAGGTTAAGTGATTCCAGGAGCCGAAGTCCAAATAGTTTAGCCAAGTGGGCCTTTTCCAAGTATCCCCAAAAACAAACCCACTGAGACACGAGTTGGAACGCAAAAAAAATAAAAATAAATAAAATTTTTAAAAAAGGACATTTAAGTCCAGCGAACATGCTGAGGTGTGACTCAAACGTCAACATCTGTAACTTAATGGCGAGCTTTCATCTGAGTCAGCACTGAGCCATAAAACAGCCCCCCCCCCCTCCACGACCGATGCCAAAGCTTTGGAGTCAACTGAAGGTCCCGCCATGTTTGTGTTCATCACATTGGAGATCACTTGTGTAACTTATCCAAACTGTTTCTCTCTGGGAGGGGGGTGGAGGGGTGGAAAAGGAGAAGAAAGAGAGGAGGGGGCGATTCTGAGTGATACCATCTGCTCTGGCTCGACTTCTCAGTCAGCCAAGTGAATGGAGACTCCAACGCGGGACACTTCCAGAGAGTCCCGGTCAGCCTGAAATCCTCGGAAAACATTCTGACACGGGCCGACACTTTGGCGCTTACGGGAAGTGGAATTTTTTTTTTTAAAAGTGACGTCGTAACATGTCCAATTCAAAGTTCCTCGGGTAATTAATTTGGTCCGAATACCAAAACAAACACCCAGCAGCGGGATAGGCCAAGCGGCCATTTAACTCATTCCCTCCCAAAGACGTTTTTAAACGTCTTTTCAGACTTGGTCCAGAATTGGCTGGTACTGAATGAGTTAAAGTCACTTGCGTGACAACCGCCGGAGGAAAATACAAGAGCGTCAAGCAATCGTTAGCGTCGAGCACGACGCTCCCAGACAGTTTTACAGCAGTAGCGAGTCAGCAACCCCGCAAGGTTCCCGCAAACTTTTGAAAACGTCGAAAAAGTTGAAGTTTAAGCAATGTTTCAGGTAAGTGTGTGTATGTTTTCTTCCTAACCGCTTGATCCTCACTCGGGTCGCGGGGGCTGCTGGAGCCTATCCCAGCTGTCTCCGGGCAGTAGGCGGGGGACACCCTGAATCGGTTGCCAGCCAATCGCAGGGCACACAGAGACGAACAACCATCCACGCTCACACTCACACCTAGTGACAATTTAGAGCGTTCAATCAGCCTGCCATGCATATTTTTGAAATGTGGGAGGAAACCGGAGCACCCGGAGAAAACCCACGCAGGCCCGGGGAGAACATGCAAACTCCACACACAGGGAGGCCGGAGCTGGAATCGAACCCGGTACCTCGGAACTGTGAAGCGGACGTGCTAACCGCTGGACTACCGGGCCGCCCGTATGTTTTCTCAGGCCGTAAAAGCTTTCCAGATTTGGAAGCGACGGCATCTCTCATTCCTAAAAAAAAAAAAAAAAAAAAAAAAGAGCAGGTCACGTGCGTTTGCCAGCCACTCAAAAAAAAAAAAAAAAAAGGACCTGCTGGCAGTCTGTCAGCTTCTCCGGCTCCTTTTTGGACTTACTGCTCCAGCGGACCAAATGACAGCCGCTTTGCTGTGTGTTTACGTACTTTCTGCCTCGAAACAAGTTTAGCCGGTGCGAATGATTTGCGAGACGATTGGTTCCAGGTCGTCCCTTGCAAACATATTGGTTAGGGATGCTGGGAAATGAAAGCACCTGGTGTGTGGACGGCAAAGTCTGATTGCAGAAAGTCTCACAGTGAGATGCTGCCATGGAAAACATGTTTTGCTTTTTTTTTTTTTTTCGCTTGGTTTGTCGGAACCTGACCATTTGTCTCTCGGGCCTTGTTGGATTTGACTAGCAATTTCAGCGATATAGATAAAATACCGCCGAGTTGGCTTTTGGGTGAAAATGCTTCTCCTCACTCGATTGATCCAATAACGACAGATAATACACATCGACTTGGCTTTTGCCAGAGACAAAACCTCGTCTACTCCTCCGGTTCGGTCACACTAACCACTGCAATGACGTTCGGTTAAACACTACGGCGTCCAACTCGCTTGCAACTTTCGCTCTCCTTTTACAAGTCGACCGCAAAACCAGAAGGAAGCCGCCGCAGTATTGTTCTGGCTCAAATGTTCCTCTGAGGGTGCAATTTATTTTTTTTTTTTGTAGAAATTGCGATGTGTGATGCTGGAGTGAAATTTTGTGCAATTAATTGAATGTGAGACCGAATCAGTTTGACTTTAAATGTGGAATAATTGAGAAAAAAAGGTAGTATTTTGGTGCAATAATAAATAAATCTCAGTCAGCATTTTTTTTTTCTGTCGGAAAAAAAAAAGACGAGAAGCAAACAGCTCATTCACATATTTTCCCATCCTCACCTCCCGGATAAATATCAACACCGCAATTTTTCTAGTAGAAATATTTAGAAATACAAGAGCAGCGGGCGGCTCTACTTCTCAGCTTTGGCCGGCCGAGTGTAAACGTTGATTCACTTCAATGACCTTGTAAGACAGGAAAACGGAATTGTTTCACGTTTACCAGCCAACAATTGGAGCAAACCTTCACTTCAAATGCTGATGGACTGCCACTTGCTGGGGGAGGAAAGAAAGAAAGAAAAAAAAGGCATCTGCAGTCCAGCTGCGTAAACAAAACAACACAACGTCACACAACATAACGCAAAGCAACGTCACCGAACAAGGGATCAAGTCTTATTCATATTTTAAAATTTAATTTCCATCACATTTACTGGTTACCAGGGGGTTTAAAAAATGCTACGCTATTGGCACAGCATTCGCATGATTAAATAACATTTTAAAACATGGTTTTGAAAATACCAAAGTCATCGCTTTCTCAACACTCTGTGACCTTCTGGTATGACAGCATCACAGTACCTGCTTGTTTTCAGCTCCATCTTTACTTTCCGCTCTGACTAACTCTTTCCATGCAAGCTAGCGCCGGACACCGGGATGCCAGGCACTCCCAGATCAACAACAAACATTTCGGACAAGCTAACAGCTAGCAACATCACAGACGAAAGTCATGACGTTACCCAAACTTTTAACTGTTTGTGCCCTCAAGCCTGACCAGCTAGAGACTTTTAACCAGCTCTACACTAGCATGCTATAAGCTAATAAGATCAAAACGCAAGCCGCGAAGCTTCCATAGCTAGCCACGTAAAAACTAATCCACACTGAACTATGGAATGGACAGGTTACCCGGAAACACACATCATTGTACAAGCCTTTTACCATACTAAAGTGCTAAAACAAAAGTCCAGTCTATTGTCATAAATGATAACTATCACAAAGTAGCCCTGATGGCTCCCTAACTTTGGACTGGTTAGCGTACTAAAACCAGGCTAGGAAGTGCCGATAAGTCTGAGCTAACATGCTAAAAGCTAACAATACAGAGAAGCCATGATGTTGAGATTATAAAGTTCGACTGTTCCTCAAGCTTTATTCCCACAAATCAATAAAGTCTGAGCTAATATGCTAACCACTATTTCCCAAACAGCCACTTCGATGTTAATGTATTCTGTTATTTCAATTATAATTAGACTTCATGACCAAAGTAAGGTGCGACCTGACGCCACCACTTCCTGTGTTTGTCTTCACATTTGAAAGCTTTTTTTTAAAGCATCCGGAACTCAAAGTTGATTCTTGTTTGATCGCGAATAAATGTAGCCATTCCTGTTTCCCCCTTTATGTTTTGATTTGTGGCCTTTCATTTAGATAGCACGCCACTCGACGCGAATGTCACTTCCTGTGTGGGAGGTTTTAAACGTTTCCTTTTCAAAACACAATTTGAAGTTTATTTTGTTGCACGCCCCCCCCCCAAAAAAAGGAGAAAAAAAGGGTAGGAAAACTCATACACAAACTCATAAGGCATATTTGACTGTTTGGTGGCAAGTGGAATGTGACGTTTGTGTAGCGTAACTCTTCCCTTCTTTATTTACCTCAACTCCAGAGGGGGTGAGCTCTTTATTTAGCTTGTGAAGACCACCACCACCCCTGATAAAATACTGCATTATCTTTTTACCAGATGGGTCTGGTTAGGTTTGTCCCGCCTGTTCTTTAATGTGAGTCTCTGAAGATGAGAGTTTTAGTTATTCTATAAATCTATTTGTGAAAATAAACTTTTTATTAAATGTGGTGAATAGTAATTCATAAAGTTACGAATGATACCAACAAAAAAAAGAAAACTCATGATGTAATTTCTGGAATAACTTCTCTTCGCATTGGGACTATCACGAGGGGCTTTTAAGAGGATTGTGATGTGACGGTTGGCTTGTAAAGTCATCTTGGATGCTGCATGACTGCGGACCAGATGATGACCGACCTCAAAGAGCAGCAGAAGCAAAGCCGGTGTTTAGACAAGATCCTGACAGGACGCAGCTTTTGGAAAAAATGACTGAGCTACTACGGATGAGAGGATACCCAGCGGAACGTTCACTGCAAAGTTTACATTTTTTGATTGGGCAAAGAAAAGACATTGGAACAACTTTAGCAGGCACCCGAGTGGCAATTATGTGCACTGATTTGTTTGGAAAGTCTCGAAATCATGTCCGTGCGGCTAATATCTTCCAGAAACACAACAGTCCTTTTAAAATGTACTTTTTTCAAGATTTATTTTCACTTGAGTCAATCAGAAAGCCACTTTGTCAGCCAAAAAAACGCTCAGGAAATATATTAGCTCCAGTATTTGAGCTTCAGCTGACAGGATAGCAGGCTATGTTTTTTTCCGAATTAGCACAAATGTTTTAGCTACAAATGCGACGTGGTTTGAAAACATATGAGAATTAGCAGGCTAATGTTAGCCACACAAGTGCACGGCTGGCCAGTGGCCTTATCCAAATTAGCAAACAAAATGTTGGCGACTTTAGATGTTCAGCTGGCTGAATTTACTGAATTGGCACATTGTTTTTTGGCTACATTGGCTGTGTAGGTAGCATGATAACGTTAGCTACATTAGCTGTATGATAGACTGTGTGGCTCAATGTGACAGGAAATCACAAACTATTAGTTGTGAGAAAACAACAGTTGCTGGTTTACATTGAAACTTGTTTACATTTAGCCAGACCACTTTGCTACAGCAATGGAGCTGGCTTGTAAAAAGACTTGTGAGAAAAAAAACTACTGACAAGAAGTTCAGAAGATGCTAAGCGCTAAGGAAGCTAAGCGCATCGAATATACCATCTTTTGGTGATAGAAACATAAATCAACACTAGTAAGGCGTAGGACGCTGAGCTGAATCATCAATGTCCCAAAGTACAAAAACTACCCCTTCTCCTTTCGACCAACATCAAGTCCAATTTACGTCCTCTTAAAATGAGTTTTATTAGGCGAGGTTCCCTTTCGTTCTATTTTCACGACAAACAATCCTGCTCTGCCCGGATGGGGTCCCACTCTCGTTAAGGAAGGTCCCCAATTACTGCGCAAGAGGTAAATAATGAGCACAATGCCGCATTTGTCACACGCCGATCACAGCTCCAGATCACCGAACGGCTTGCGTGGCCACCAGCACCGTCCCAGAGTCACCGGCCAATTCATTAGGCACACAATCTAACTCCTGCATTCTCACCAGCGGGTCAAAATATTTAGAACATCTCTCAGGGTTATAGAAAAGGCTGTAAAGGGTTTCTGTTAATTGCCTACAGACGCCACAAGATGGCAGCAAAACACTAAAATATGTGAATCGTTCACGATATTAGACCATCCGAGCTGTGATGTAACCATGGGAACAAAAAGCGATGAACGTGTCATTTGCACAAACTCCTGATAAAGTTGGCTGGAATTTACGGGGACTTCCACCTTCCCATCAGCTAATTGCAGTGTGTGGTCGCGTTCCGTCCCCCGGGGCGGTCGTCTAATCAGTGCACATGAAAAGCTGATCTTATCATACGCGGTGCAAACATGCATTCTGGGTTTTTGTCATTAGCGTTGTCAACTGCCGGTTGTCTGAGGTTGACGCGTACATTTAATGAGGTGGACTTTTCGGAGTTCATTATTAGGAAGGCAGGGTCTCGTTTTGTTATAGAACGAGGCGCCAAAAGAGGTTCAGATCTGCTCTGTTGCATTAGATTTTTTTTTTAACTATAAAAAGAATAATGCAAACAAGAGACCGGTTGTAAAATGTGAGACTGAAACTTTGCATGACCAAAAATGCAATAAAAAAAAGAAAGAAAGACCGAAACGACCACCCAAAGTATTGGCTCACACGTAGGAAGAGATTTCTGCTCCATTGCTTTGAATAAGCTTTCAAAAAGGCAATAACCGGGAATCTTGACTGTAAAAAAAAAATAATTTGACTTGAAATATTGTCATGCAGCTTTTTCTATCCAACAGAAGGGCTGACTCGGCAAACTCCAGACTTTAAACAGCCATAAAATAATGATTCCAATAAGCATAGATCAACATTTACTGCGCTTCACACCCAAAATATTCCCCTGCTTTGCTCTGCTTTTAAACGGCCGAATGACAAACTTGAAGTGACTCAAAACGAAGCGACTGAAAATCAGCAGAGGCAAACTCCGCCAAACACAAGAGAAACACTCGCTCGACTTGTCACCTGTCGGAACTTCAACGCGACAGTCCTTTTGCGATCTCCGTTAAAGTCACAATCCATTCAAAACCGAGCAATCCTCGGGCATCCTCTCAACTTGACACACGATGATGCGTCAACGTAACCGGAGCAACGAGACACTCACCGTCGGCTTGGTCACCTGCTGTGAAACTCAGCACGAGAAATAATCCAACACACCAGGGAGGAATCCTGCACAAAAAAAACAAAAACACCCCCACAAAAATATTAGATTAAAAACTCACTTCAAAGTTCAATTCAATTCTATTCCTCTGTTTGTTTACCGTGAGTTCATCTTGACAGCTTTGGATCACAACGAAACTCTGCTCATGTGAGTGAGAGAGAGAGAGATGGAGTCCACTCGGACTCCTGAGGGTTCGCTCCGAGCTTAAAAGCCTGGCTTCGCCTCCTCCTCTTCCTCCTCCTCCTCCTCCTGGTCCAAACAAAGCAGCTTCAGTGCACCGGCTCCCTAAAAAATGGGCGGGAAGGGGAGTTTGAAACCCGATTCCGGACCACCGGCATCTTACCCTATCCCCACCTCCCCCCAGCACACACACACGCGTGCATAGCAGTCAAGTCCTCCTCCTCTTCCTCACCTTCACTTTGATGTAAAGTCCCTTCCCGCGTGGCCTTGACCTCAACACATCCTCATAGACATCGATTTCTCTTTAATTATCTCCAAACTGACTCAAAATATACATTAAAGGCTTCTTCTTCGATGTATCTCAGCCAAGATCTTTTTTTTTTTTTCAAAACCAAAGGATGGGAAATTCCTCCTGCACACGAGCAGACCTCATATTTATTAATACTGAATTTGGTTATGAATGATTGAGCAAGTCATCAGATAAGTGCAATAAAGGGCAATCTGCCTGTTGCCAAATAGTGATCCTCATAGAGTTCTCATGTTTTACCCTGGCTCATTATTTAGCAATGCTTAATGGTACGACTCGCCTTCGACCGTAACAGAGGGAGAATTTTAACACTAAAGTGCGAAAATTGGAAAGTACACATTAGCCAAAAAGTGGAAGAATACCGCATACAGTACGTTTTGTTGATGTCGTTCCTAATTTAAGAATCTAAACAAAAGCACTTTAAAAAATCATTGTTGGCTCACATTTAGGCTTATCCCTAAAGACTTTCTCAACCATGAAGAAGCAGCTTGACTACATTTTCCAATATGAGGCTCACTATTGTGTGCGGATTTTAAAAAAAAGTTGGTTTTTTTTACATTGATCCCTACGAGTCAGTGCATTAAGCTCCCCCTTTCGGATTCCCTGAAACATTCCTGGTGGGATTGGAAATGCTATCCTGGCTTGTTGACTTATGCAGAAGACCTGAGCAGTGAGAACCCCCGCCGACCCCCAAAGAACCACTTTTGACCTCCCGCTCCCCCCCACCTCAGCAAAACAATTGTTCACATGTCCGAGCTCATCTCCCGGTGGGTGCGGCGTACCGCCAGAGTCCGTCTCGTGGCTCTTTCTAATGTCGTGACTTGAGCTTCCTTTTTCCGATTGCAATGCCTGCAACAATCTTGTTGCCAAATCATTAGTAGCTTTTGCAGAGTTGTTAAAAGGGGCTTCTCTAAACTGCGAAGGGGTGGGCGTGAACAATCGAACTCCATCATCCTGCCATTCACATCTGCCTATACTGCATCCAAGTATTCGGTTGCCAGAATGCTAATGCTAATTTGTGGGACTACCAAAGGGTTACAGCATTCGATGGGAAGAAGTTGATCTTGGATGTCATTGTCCTTTCGTCCGCCACCTTGTCTGGCCTCAAGGGTTTTTCGAAAGTGGATTGTGAGGGAGGGCAAGGGGGGGGGGGGGCACTTGGAATGTTCCTTGAACAAACGCGGCGGCGCAATATGGAGATAAAGACGCGCTCAGGTTGCGTTCCTGACAGCGCGGGACTGATAGGCGTCACTCCGGCATGCGAGGGACGACGCTCGAGAGGCCGTCGTGCTGATAAGACGCTCGCACCTCGTTCGGTGGCCTCCACCATGACTGACTGGTTAGCTTGCAACGTTTTTTTTTTTTTACATTTCTTCCATGCCGCTCAACATTGAAGGTCATCCAGATTGGCTTTCTTAAAATCTGCGGATCATAATTTGCAGATGTACAGTAAATCAAAACAATTTTGCAAATTGTTTGTGGAGGAAACCAACTAGCTCGCATGGTTGCCAGATGTATACATGTACATGTTTGATGACAGTGTGGTTGTTAAAGACATTTCATTTGCAGCTGATTGAAAGCAAAAACGAGTCCAATTGCCGCCATTCAACTTTCGCGAATCGCTTTATCTCTTTGGATTCATGTCGTTAAAGTAGCGCCACCTGCAGGTACCGGCCAACCCTTCCCAAGTGCTGTTTTTGCTACGTTCCAGTCCAAAGTTCTGGCTCAAGAAAGAGCTGACACGGGACCGTACTGGTGCCTTAATTCTTTCTTACAGACGCAAGAATCCTCGCCCTGAAATGACATCTGAAATCCTAGAAGGAAAAAAAAAAGTAAAATATTTAACTGCTGCAGTCACATGTTGGCCTGACAAAGTACATCTGTTGTGATTCCCACCAACGGTTGTGTCACATCCAATTTGCTGTTCCAGCAGACAACACCCGCGGTGGTAAACGTCTGGTCTTGTCCTTGGCGGACGTTTTTTTTCTTTGTCGTGATGTCATCACTCAACAAGGTGAGTCTGGTAAGAGAAGGTGACGGGAGCTGTGGGGGGGGAGTGGGGAGGGGGTGGTCCGGACAACATTGTGATCTACATTTGGTTGACCGGCTTCTCCAAAAACAAAATAAAAGACATCTGTAGGCAGCATCTGGACCGGTTTTGGAATGCGCAGCTTACTGACGTGTCGTCTTGGGTTTGAGGCAGGGATTCCCATGGGTGGACGCGTGGCCGTCCTCTAGGGAAGTCTTGGGTTCCAATCTTAAATCTGTGTCCCCTTTTGAGGGGCGCAAGGGAGACGGACGATCCAGTATGAACTGGAGTGATCAAACTGGGCGTGCAAGGAGACCAAATGGAAACGCAGCACAAGCTGACGTGCTATTGATCAAAAATTCGGATGACCCATTGTTGAACTGAAACATGAAAACGCTCCATTAAATTTTTTTTTCTATTCAGGCACATTTTTGGGTCCCCTTAAAGGCACTTGATCAATCCAAGTTACAGTGATGACAGTGAGAAGGAGCAAAGCAGCGTTTCACAACTAAATGACTCCAAAAGCTGCAGTGACAATCTTTTTTGCTGAGGATAAAGAATATACGAATGTGAATATTCTTCTATTATCTGTCTACATGTGCTTCTGTGTATTCAAATACATTGTTTAAATTTAAACTGACATCAATGCTAGTTTCATTAGCCCATCTGTGACTATGTGTTGTGCGTTAGCATTAAGCTAGTTGACTTTCCCAGGTTTTCTGGTCTTTGGGTGGCTTGGTTTTATGTTATTCACCGTCTGCTCGTTTTTGCTCTCAACTCAAGACAGAAAAAAAAATTGGCTGAGTGACGGTTTGTAGATTTAAAAAAAACCTTCTAAATTGGGTCCCTGGTAATTTGAGATCACACTGTATTATGATTACTGTCATTATTTTTAAGCTGCTTCGTACTTCAAATGGACATGGGCCAAGGAATAACCTAGTTAATTTGGTAAATGATGCAAATAAATGGGTGCGTCCCAGATGTTTTTTTTTTAATTCTCAATCATTGCCAAATTGGTTTTTTTGTGGACATTTTCCTTTGTACAATGAGTAATGCACAGGAATATTCATGATAAAATTGATCAACAAGAATGTTGTCAATTAATTTGATCCTCATCAAAATGACGATAGTTGCGCTTGTCCTGCAGGCTTACGTGGTTCTGAATGGATGAAGTGGGTGGTGGCGCTGGGGTTTGTCTTAGTGTGCGCGTCTGTGCTTTGAAGCCGAAATCCAAATGTTTAGTTGACAAAAGAGCAGCTACCGACAGTAGGGAGGGGGTGGGGGGCTTGCCGGAGGAAAAAGAGGCGCCGTGTGTGGGGGGGATTATTTGTCTATCTATGCTGAGAGTGATTGGCAGCGACTTGAGCCAAAAGGTCACGTCTGCTTTTAAGAGTGAAAGTTGATCTTAAAAAAAAAAAAAAAGCCCCCAAGAAAGAGGAAGTCCAGCATTGCGTCTGCCTGCAGCATCACAACTTGAAAAAGGGTCCTCAAAGCAAAATGCAAATAAACAAATTACGTGTACGAAATAAAAAGATGAGCTTGACATTCACATCTGAAACTGACATTTCAAACGTGAATTAAATCAAGTTAAACACTCCCGTGGCGTCGTTTTGTTTGGACTTTAAAAGGCCGAGTGCAAGCAGTCGCCAGGGAAGTGTGTGTGTGTTTGTGTGTGTCAGGCAGCCAGACTTTGTTCATTCATCCTGTGCTTGGCTATGCTGTCGATCCGAGTGGAAAGTAAGATGGAAAAAATGAACTCCTGCTCACCTACGAGGAGTCTCCAGTCAGGGCTGGGGGGCTGATTTGTTTGAATGTCAAAAATTTTGTATGACTACTGGTTCTTTTTCAACATGTATTTAATCACATACACTCTTGATTTATTTATTTTAATCGCCCCCCCCCACCCCAAACAAAATTCCAGTTTCAACCTTGCCTCTGAGTTACATTGGTGCAAGGCTGCATTTGTGCCATTTGTGTCTTTGACTGATGCGAAGAGTCAACATGACTTTCCCGATTAAAAAAAAAAAAACAAGTTGCCCCAAACTACAGAAGACACAAACTGATGAACCGGACAGCTGATTTAATAGGCTGACATTTTTAAAAATCTGCAAATCAGCCAATTTTTAAAATTTATTTTACTTTATTTTTAAATATGTCAACACATTGCAACAGACGACAACGATAATGGCATTGAAACATCCCATCCACTCCCAATCATCTGCATCAGAAATAAAAGGTCTTTCCTCATTGTGTTAAAATTTTCTTGATATGTACTTATACATATACATCCAAAGTACGTGAGATATTGTTACTCGATATCAGTTGAGTACAGACACATAAGGCGTAAACAGCCCGGCCAGAAGACTTAAACAAAGATGGAGGCGGTCCACTCGAGTTCTTAGTGTTTCCATTTTGTGGTATGTTATTAACCACCAGGGAAGAACATTTCGGAACCTGGTCACCGTGGCAACACTGCCATGAAACAACACTTTTTGTTCTCTTTATAAGGTTTTCAAAATAGGCCTTGGATCTCTATTTATCTCCCCCAAGGACATAGGTGACATCCAGGAGGCTTGACGGAATTGTCTGCGTTTTCACTTTTTCAAGAAAATTCACAAACTCACACACAGATTTCCACCAGCATAGCTCATCTGCTCATCTCCATTAGAACCTTTGGTGGCGCACTAACAAGATTTCGGTCTTTTAGATCCAAACAACGCAGTAAGTTATTTTTTGTCCCAAATCTTAATGGGATCTTGGTGCCAAGGAACTATGCTGCAGTGAGTTGAGGGATTTCATTTAGAATATTGGTGTTTCACCACCTTGTTGGCAAGGAACTGTGTTGGAGGTGATGGAGGAGATTCATAGTACTTGGCGACATGTTTACTGAAATCCATATCGCATAGTTTCCAAATTATTGTGGACAGTGTGCTCTAACCAAATGTTACATAAAACCATTTCCACTAAACTACTGAAGTTAAAAAATATATATTTTCTAATGCAGAGCGGACACATACCTCAGTGCTCCTGCTCCTGTAAATCCACCAAACGTTTCCACTTTCCTTTTTCCCCATCGTGTGCTCGTCATTGGTCAGGAAGGAAGGCGCTGGCAAGCATTAAAAAAAAAGACATTTTTCCAGCTTTAATCAACAGAAGGAATAAATGACAAAGTCTGGTGAAAGAAGATCCGAAGGGGGAAAAAAACCATCAGGAAAAGGTCATGCCACATTATGTCATTCAAGATCAATACAAAATCATGACGCGTATAAAATTAAGATTTTGTACTTTTTCAAACGTTATAATAAATTATAACAACTTTTTTTTACTGTACTTTATTTGGCGTTTGTGAAAGGAACAGAGAAAAAGTCACCCAATGTTCCACCGGAGATGTTAACATTACACCCTTACACGCAGCCGCTAACGTTTAGCTAGCATGCTATTTGTTTGGTGAAAGTCAAAAAGGGTTGACCTGTGACAGGCCATAATTTGAATGCTGGCCTGTTGCGTTGCGACGAGAATACGCGTTGAGCCACTTATGAGAAAACTGCTCACACAGACCCGCGCAAAAAAAACAAACAAACAGCAGGCATCACGAGTGGCCGCAAACATTTCAGCGGCACAGGAAAGACATGTCGCCTAGGTGTTGTAATTCCCTCACTCATGACGACAAATGGTCTTGCTGGAGCCCTTTGTGCCAACATAAAATGTTTGGACACCTCGTCGCCCGGCTTTCCATTGTCTGCCTGGCCAACAATAACGCAGTAAAAGGGAGTTGGCCGTTTTTTTGATGCCATCATGATTGTGTCTTCTCTGATTAGCCAAAAGGCCCCTGGGACTAATTTGCTATTTTTTGTGTGTGTGTGCGTGGGGAGGGGGACTAGCACTTGACAGACAGAATGGCAGAAATGTGATTTGGGTTTGTTTTTCTTTTTCGAAGGAATCTGCCCGTCAGATTCCTCTCAATTTAGGGGCTAACGGCGTCTGGTCCTAATAAACCGACGCGGCTTTCACGTTAAGTATCGGGTTGTTGGTCCTCGATAAGCCCTTGAGCCCCCTCCCGCACGCTTTCCCACAAGGATGACGAGCTCGGTGGAAGTGAGTGGGTCCATGCGTGATTCACTTGGTTTGATTGTCTGGAAGAAAAACAAAAACAAAAAAGTTGTCAAGTCACAAGTAGTTCATTCCACGACAGCTCCGGAGATTAGCTGTACTGTATGCATGCGCGTGTGCGCTCACGACAGGCTGCACTCGTAACACTTGTCCACACGGCGGCGCTAAAACATTTTTACCACATACGTATTTTAACGAGCTACATAAATGTGGATATATAAAATCACAAATTGATCAAGAACCATTTTATTTTACGTATTTTATTCATGCGTTTATTTACTTTGACTAATCCGACCAGTTTAAAAAAATGCAGTCTATATTTGTAATTGATGTTTAATTGGTTGAACGAGGGTTCATTGTTTGGTTCATAATTATTAGATTTGAAAAAAACGACAAAATAACGAAGTGGGTTAATAAAATAATCACGGGGGTGAGGGAAACCCTTCAAGTAATCAGCGTTTCATCTCCAGACTGTGATGTTATTGGTCGTTCACACGTCACGTGAAAAGATTATCCTTTAAAACAGCGTTGGCCATACATTTGCCTCTGATTACATGAAAGATTAAGGAATTTTTTCTTGATTTCTGTAGGCCACCTGGTAAAAATGCACCGCTGCCAATTACCCCAATTTGTCCCGGTGGACCTCTTGAAAGCGCAATGACGATGCAGTTGCGCAACCTAGCGGTCAGGATGGCCAATTACAGTGTCAATTGAAGAATTTGGACCGTGTCCTGAGATGTTCCTGATATTCGGTCCCTATTTAGCTGTGACTCGGTGTAATTTGATCTTGAAAATTGGTGCTTTGTGTAAATAGTTCTGTACGTGGGATGGATAACCTCAAGGATGAATGCTTTGACTATTTGAATGAGGGGGTTGGGCGGAATATGAGCCCTATGCTGCAATTGCAGATGAAACGATTTCCCCCCCAAGTTTCATTTTTATGTGACATCCAAAAGTCCAATTGAGCTACACAAACAGTTTAGGATGCACAGTTAGATTTAGTATCGTAGATGCGCAGGAGGAAAGCAGGTTTGTGACCCAATGTGTAAAACAATGTTAATTTGTTTTTAAGTCCAATTGAACTACAGAAGCAGCTCACCTAACTTCCACCGTGGCATTTTAGTTCAAAGGCTATATTATCCTCAAAAAATGCTTTTTGTCCCAACTCTTAATGATATAGCAGGTTTCAGCAAGTAAAGATAGTTCTGTGATATTTTCAGCGCACTTCGGTTATATTAAGTTAAATCAAGGTGCCGAAAAAGGAGCTTGCAGTCCGCTTTAACCGCAAATGCACGTGCTACCTTCCATCGGGAAACGCTCAAGTCTGCTTCTGGAGCTGTTCAGAATTTAAAAAATAAAATGAAGTAGGACATTTCAAAATAGAACATACTCACCATACTCACCAAGCAATCAAGAGGATGAATGGAAAAAGTCGCTGTTATTTCAGGGTGAATTTTAAATCGGAAGAATTGAAGGAACAGGCTCATTGCTAATGCGGGACAGACAAACAAAAGAAATCAACATTGTAAGTCACATTTAATGCCCTGGGCTTTATTGTCTTATTTTATTTGGGAATTGTCACATTTTCTCTTTTTTTTTTCTTACATTTTTTTTCAGCTTCCAGGTGGGACAAGTAAACCCCAAGGACATCCCGCCAGCTGAGCCGGTGTTCAAGAACCACCCCCCAGCCCCTCCACAAAGCGCACAAGCACTACTAAGTAATGCTGCCTTTGTGCCGGACTCTTCACAGAAGAGAAGTCATAAAATTCCCCAAAGGAAGGCACCCAAAAAATACTTGTGGTTTTGTTGGCTTCAAAGCCATCTGGAGATTCTTTTGTTAGTTTCTCAAATAAAGAAAGAAAAAAAGGAGGGGGGGGGGGCTATGATCCCCTGATTTTGCTTTCTCCCCTCTTAAAAAACTGGAATGATGAAACACGTTCAGTCGCCTCCCTTATCGTCATCTATGCATCAAACAAACCAAACCGTGACATTTAAAAGCTTACAATCGAGTTGACCACAAGAACACAAAATAGAAAAATAACTCTTAATACAAAAAAATAAGTTGGTGGGATTTAACGACTCAAATGATATCAAAAGAAAACCGGGGCTTGTTGCATGAAATAATGGACGATCCCCCTTCCAACCCAAAATACAAAAAGCAGCATTGTCGTTATCAAAAAGCCATCGACGGAAAAGACAAAACCCCCACAAAAATAGTGCTTTTAAAACGAAGCAGCAAAGGCTTCTGGGAAGAGACGTCATCCCCGTTTGAATAGGCGCCGTTCAGCACATCCGACAGGTTGGGGTTGACAACGTAAGAAAGATGCACGGGAGCCTGCGGCCAGCTGACATGTATAAGAGCACAGGAAGCGAACAAAAGTACAGTGTACAAATAAAGAGTCCTCCACTCCCACCAAAAAAAAAAAAAAGTGTAAACACGGCACAATAAATAGATCAAAAGCAGCATCTCGCACCATGCATGTGATAAAACGTCTCTATACAACTCCCACACACAGACACACACACACCGTACTTTTTTTTTTTCCATTCTCTTTTTCGCTCCCAAGTGCAAAACATCACAAACGGACAGTTGTGTATTCAAGTGGTATGTACAAATAAGTCCTTACTGTACACATATGCACAATGTACACCACACGCATGTCTCTGAAAGGTAACAAAAAGAACAAAACACGTTTTTAAAAAGGACGACGTGGTGATCTGCCCGTCATCCTGGCAGTTCCTTTTTGACCCCCCCCCCCCCAAACCCCACCACCCCGACGCTACGATGCACAGCACCTGAAAACTCAAATCGATTCGGCTGCCCTCCGCCGCCATTACGTCACTTCCATGGCCACTGTGTTGTCCACGATGTTGTTCAGAGACGATTTGTCCTCCTCGCGCTTCTCCCTGCCCAGAACGCACAAAAAGGGGTTGACTTACATCCAGCTCATGACAAAATGAAACATGTAACATGTCTCGATTTAATTTCACCTCAGAGGACAGACTGGAATAAGATAACAATGATTACAATTTGCAATATGATTATATTACGATTCCAACGGGCAAGATTCACGTCCATTCAGATTCAGATGTTGGACCATTCTATTAAAATCAAATTCCGAGAACTTTAATTAGAATTCAAATGGCCTGGGTTTGATTATTTGTCAAAAGAGGGCCGCCCACGGTTCAAAATTGAAAAATTATATTATTTTAGATAGTAACTCCGGGGTCATCGGATTTTTAACCATTCATGTTGTTAAGCGACCTAAAAAAACTGATTCCACTACATAATGCCAAACAAATTTTAATTTTCTTCTAATATTTCCGATCTTGTCCTCACCTCGAGTTGATGTCCAATGATGGCGCGGCAGGGACTTTGGGCTTCTGCAGGGTGGTGGCGGCGGACAGTTTTAAGGCAGAGGGCGGCACGCCGGCCAGGCCGCGCGGCAGATGGCGCCCTGCCAGGTTGCCGGTCGACGGAACGCTCAGACAGATGTTGTTACCGATGAGGACCTGAGTGGCGGGGGCGGGGGCGGTGCCGGTCGGCGCGCATCCCAGCAGGCCGAGCGCCGCGTGGTTGCCCGGGGCGGCCGCCAGGGAGAGGGGGACGGCGTTGGCGGTGGGCGGAGGCGCGGCCGGATGGGGCGGGGGCTGCAGGAAAGCGGGGGCGGCCGCGGTGGGCGACGGGTGGCTGGGGTGAAGCGTTGTGGCCGTGCTGGACAGATGCAAACCTTTCAAGACACCTGGCGACAACAACCAACCAACAAACCGGCTTTAGAAGGAAGATACGTGCTAACGACGACGTTACTGACATTTTAGCTCCCTGTGAGCTAATGCCTTCTTTCTTCCGTATGATTTAAGCCTCTCAGAAAATATTGATTTTGTCAGGTAGTGACCTGCGGGTGGCTGTCGGGCCACCGTTTGTGTTGCACCCTGCGTAGATGGGGGAACCAAGTGGACAAAAATAATACCTGAACCTTTCTTGCACGTCATGCTATTTTTTGTCAGCGAACACAAAGTATAGATCGGTAGAATACTTGATTCAAAAATATTCAAGCGCTGCAGCCCGATATGTCAACAGCGACTTGAAAGCAAACCGAGATGACAAAAACTGCGCGGCGGTTGCAACAAACCTGCTCCCAGGACGCCATTGACTCCACTGGTCAGCACCAGCTCCTCTTTGGACTTGAAGGTCAAGAGCTGGTCGGCGGTGACCAGGGCCGAAGCCGCAAACTGAGCGCTGGCCTGGTCCAAGGTCTTGGACACCAGAACCTGAACGGACGGACAGCGGATCGTCTCACGAGTGCACGGACAATGCGTGGTACCTGGCGGGGATGTAGACACCTGACTGATGATCGGGGCGGCCCCGCTCAGGGAGTTGTAGGCGTGTTGGATTTGTTGCCGCTGCTGCTCCTTTTGCTCCTTGAGTCGCTGTTGCTGCTGCTGCTGCTGTTGCTGCTGTTGCTCCTTTTTGTGTTGCTGCTGATGTTGGCTCTGCTCCAGCTGCTGCTTCTGCATGACGGCCAGCTGCTCTTGGTGCTGCTGGTACTGCTCCGCCGTGAACACTGAAACGGGGCAAAAGAAGCGGAGAAAGTGGATGTTACTTTTCCGATAAGGCCGGCAAGCATGCAAAGAGTCGCGTTGGCGTCCGGTTGAACGCCTTCAGGCCTTTTTGGCTCAACTCCCGTTCAGCTCGTTTGTGGCCACGTCCCGGTTTGTTTGAAAAACAACCTCAACTGTATATTCTCAGCACCGCAATTTTCAAATGATAGCATTCACAGTACTCTTTCTACTACAGCCAGTGGGGCGTGCTTCCGCTTCTGCAAATGGAAATTGTGTCATTCATTCTTTCTGATGCAATGCGGAAAGCCATGAAAATCCTCTTTGGGAAAAACAGTCTTTGGACTGAGCAATTATAGAAATGGACTTCTGTTTGTTTTGACGGCGTGGGTGCCGCCTGATTCCAGTTTGACGAGCAGGATTTTAAAAAGCTGCACCAAGTACCAAGATGTAGCGACGACAAAAAAAAAAAACAGACAAGACCAAGATAAACGACAGCTCTCGCGGGAGCAGCTGCAAGTTGAACTAAAAGGCTTCCATTCATGGAAGAGCCGCTCTCCAGAGGTGCGCTCACATCAATGAATGAATCAATACATGAATGAATCACACGGACTCCATCTTTTGAGGTTGAGCTCCACGGCAGCACAATGATGAAAGGCTGAAAACCGACACCGAGCGGGTCGACCTCTTAGATATACCGTAGCGTAATAGAAAAACATCGACGTACGATGAAAGCTGTCATAGATCGTTAATTTTTGATCTCGGGCTACCCAGTAGATTATTTTCCTCCGCTTTGTAACATCGCGGTACTCATGAGTAGCAAAGGGAAAATGCACGTTTGGAAACCGAGCACCTTCACCGTCACACCTCCACCAAGTCCGGCGAAGAAAGATTGAAATAGCAAGAAATGTAAAGTTGAACGACTGTCCAGCTTACTGGAAACAAAGAGATGCAGTCAAAATGACGCAAGAAGATGACTCGGCAAGTGCCACGCGTGTCCTCGCTGTCCCCGAGAGAAAATGGTGACGGAACACATCAGCAACAAAACATGAGCGTTAAGAGTCGGTGTTAAAACAGAATCGACGATCGAATAAATAACATCCACTTACTTTTGCCAGGAACAGCCGGACCAGTGCGGTTCTGTGGGAAGGATCCTCCAGACAGGTTCCGAGTTAGTCCCGATATGGCCCGACTAAAATCCCCAAATCCTTTCAGAGATGAGACCCCCGTTCCCCAAGCGTGCTGGGATAGCGTCCGCGGTCGGAAATGCCTCCAGCGGCATGATTTTATGTTCAAAAGAATCCGATTGAGGTCCACGGTCACGGTGGGCGACAAAGACGAGGAGGAGGAGGAGGAGGGGGAGGGAAGCGGGCGGGAGGAGCCGGTGGGGTCCGAGGTATTGGTTTCTGAGGTACTGGAGTTGCGGAGTGGCAAGCCTGGAAGCGGCGAGGAGAGCGAGTCGAGCTGCGGGTCCGAGTCCAAGTACTGACAGACGGCGTCGAGGTCGGCGTGCGCACGATCCAACAAGAACCTGGAAACGGCCAAAGACACAGCGTGACCCTTTTGCAAACGTGCGGGGAAGAACACTGGACACGCGTGTACGGTCGGGTCACTAACAGCATGCGTCCCCACTTTTCAGACTATGAACTGAGAAGAGACTTTGGACAAACACACGTCAAGAAGTAATTTTGCTTTGCCTTGCTGGCATGAAACACTCGGCAGCCCCACGGCCAGACGCCGCCGCGCGTGTCATCTGCGTAACTACAAGGTGACATGAGACAAACGCGGCGGGAGTGGGGGGGGGGGGGGGGGGGGGCTGGTAGCGGAGCGGGAACGGAGTCAACACTTCGGCAAGCGGCTTGATGTTCAGATGTGTCAAAAGGCTGGCTGGTGAGAAGCCGGCGTGCCGCTAACATCCAGAGCAGCTGCTTCTGCAGCACGCGCTATCATTTCCCCTGCTCGTTCAGCATTAAAAGAACATTTGCCCCCCCTCCACCCCCAACACGCACCTCAGAGAAGATCCTTGAGCCGAGTTAAATGCATATTAAAATTGTAGGGGGCCTGCCGCTGGCTCAAAAACCTCAGCCGCATTAAGCTAGCTAGCTTGGTGTCAAACCCGGGAAGCGCCTCGTGACTGTGCGTTTCTCCACTCACCTGCCCCCTCGGCCCACGCGGCGTCGCGCCAGACCCACGCAGCGCTGCGGCGTGTTTAGGGAGGTCAGGCAGTAACGGAAGCGCGGGTGACCCAGGCCGCCCTCCAGCGGGCTGACCCACGGCCAGCTGCCGCTCTGGCCGGGACTCGCCTGCAGAGACGGAGGGGGGGGGGGGGGGGGGGGGGGAGTCATCACAGTGCTTCAGACTAATGGGCGCGACATTAAAAATAGAAGCGCAGGAAAGGGAGAGCGAGCGAGAAAGCACTCACAGCGTAGTAATGGCAGCCGGCCTTCCTCCTAAATGCGTAGCAACCATCTGGGTCATTCTCCTCTTCCGCCTCCGAGGAACCTGAATGAATCTGTACAATGGACGAAACACAAATCAAGCAATAAAAACACTGGCGCGAAAATGAGCTCAGCCGGCTCAATGTTGATGATTACAGAGCGAGCGTGGCCGGATGCTTTGTTTGTTTTGTTTGCCCAAACAAAGACGCTTTTTGAGTCCCCCGGAAACCCAGCGCACATTTTCGTAAACAGAAAAGACAATTTCGACTCGTCAACACACCAAGTTCGAATTTCCGTCGCTATTCAAGATTTGAAGACAATTTCAAGTCTACAATCGAAAGGGTGGGGGGGCCTTTGTCAACACTGAAGGCAATTTGGACTGCTCAACAATCTGAATGAATCTTTTTTTAAGAGCAATGTTTCTCCAGTATCTTCAAACAAAAACAATGATACCGAACACAATTTTCAAATCGCAAAGGCTGCAATTTAGACAATAATCCAAAGAATAAAAAAAACTCTTGACTCTCTTTCTTTCTCTTTCTTGACTTGGTTTTACCTGTGACAAGGGTTCGTCGTCGGAGCTGGGAAAGTCATACTGGTTGAGGTCCTTGAGATTGAACACCGAGGGTCCCGCGTGATGGGGCGCTGACTGAGGGGGGATCTTGGGCTTCTTTTCATACTTCCTTTTGGTTCGCACAACCTCCGTCTTCTCCTGCTGGGGGTGATGGGGGGGGGGAAGGAGAGAGAGATAAATGAGGGGGGTGGGCAAGTTGGAGGAGACGTTTTTGGACTGAGTGAGGAAGAGCGCCATTGATATGCAGATGGCAACACGTGCCAGATGCCGTCGCCAACGAGCCAGATGGCCGTCCTGTCCCCCCCTCTCCCCCCGCCATAAACCATCCTTGCTCCCGCTCACCCCTCATGGAACACCTTCCCCCACCCCCAGACTGAGCACACTCAAGCAAGAATTAGTCAGATCCGTTTTCAGCTGTGAGGACGTGAAATGACAGCAAAGAAGCCACTCAACGGCAACTAAGGGGAGGCAAAAGGCATCTGTGAAACAAAAAGCTGAGGAGATTGGGGGGGGGGGGGGGGCACGGTGGCAGACGGGCTTGTTGGTCACGAGAGCTAATTGAGTCATAATGACGACGGATGACACAAGAGCAACTATAAAGCGGTGTAATGAGGTGTTGCGACACCCAAACAGACGCAATCCCAGCTCTCGATCAAATATTTTGGGTCCACAGAATTAACACGCTGCCACGGAACCATCCAAAAGGGGGCGGCGTGCTTGTTTTGCTTTTTTACCTTCTTGTAGTCCTTCATGTCCAAGTGGTCCTGGTGTCGGTACTGGTTGGCACTGGGAATAATGGGGATGGTGTAGACGGGCTTCACCAGAGCCTGCTGGGCCAGCGCCTCTGCCATCACCTCGCTGCCAAAGTCAGGCATGGTGTTTCTGTTTGGGGAATGAACGACCGGGATCAAATAAATGACTCCACACCAGCGACCGAGCCGTGTCGCGGAGGAAAAACTAAACAAAACAGGAAAAGACACCCCACAGAACTATGTCCAGAACTGCCCGTGTTAACGTTTTCAACTGTAAATAGACGACAAACTATGAGCCAAAAGACTTATTTACCGAACAAATTTACAATGACAACCTGGCCTTTAGTAACAGTTCACAACATTTTTTATCACCCATTTATTATTTTTTTTAAAAGGCTGATAAATGATTAAAAAATAAAAAAATGCACTAGAAGTGGGCGTCGTGTACATGTGCCAAAGACTTCGGCAAACTACCATTAACATGTTCCGATAAGCTTGTTTTATCTCTCAGTCCAGTGGGGGTCAGTTCAACAGACATCCCTATTTGTAAGCGTCAGACTACTCGATCAAACACTATCAGAATCAGAATCAGAATCATCTTTATTGGCCAAGTATGTAGAACACACAAGGAATTTGTCTCCGGTATAACCCTATTCTGCAGACACGCTCAAAAGTACAAAACCCGGAAGAGAACTCCAGGCACCAATTACAGCACTTTTTTTTTGCTGCAAAACCACGTTTCCTCCAACACTCGAGATCGACACTTTGCGACCGACGCCGTGCTGCTCGCTTTGCACCCGGGCCTCTCGACATCGGCGCCGGCAAACGGCGCGAACCAACACAAGTGCGGAGAGAGAGCGTCAACGCTGGCGACCGTGCAACCGAGACGGGCGGATAAGAAGCGGAAATTGAAATGTCATGACAAATCAAAAAGGCACTTCAAGGAGAGGGCTCCAATTTGCGCTCACGGTTTGGGCAGGAAATTCATTCCGTTTGGGGTGTCGTGTTGGGGTGGATAACGGGGGCTCCGCTTTGCGGGGCGAGGAAAAAGTCCGTGCGACAAGGTTAGAGCATTAAAAAAAATAAGGGGGGGGGGGTAGCTGTAAAGCACCTTCAAGAGGCAGTCTTCCTAATATGAAAGCACAACGCAGGGCCAGTCAAAGCAATGCACAAAGTTGCATGGAACGATTTTTTTTCAGGGGGTGGGGGGGGGGAGGCAGTAACGGCAGGTGTGTCTCACCGCTTCTCTACAACCTCCAGCGTGAGGTGCAGCATTTCCCGCTTGCTCTTCTCCCTCCTCTTGATCATCTCCAGGATGGTGACGGCGCGGCTCAGGTCCCTGCGAAGCTTCAGCATCTTCTCGTATGACGCCTCGTCATTCTTGCGGTTCTGAAAATGGCAACATCCATTTTTTTTCTCCCCCGCACCACTCCGTCACGTTCAGTTGCGACAACATGGGGGGGTGGGGGGGGGGGGGGGAGAGACTCCCGACATGTATGTAAGCCGACCTTCCGAGTCTGCATCTTCTCCGTCCGTCTGCGAAAGGCCACGTAGGGGTCGCTGGTGCTCGAGCCGTCCCGCTTTTCCTGCTTGATGTTGGAGACGAAGGTTCCAAACTTGCACGTCTTCCGCTTGCGGCTCCAGTAGTCAAACACCTCCTTGATCAGTTCGTCGTCCTCCTTCAGCAGCAGCTTGGCCTCTTGGAGACTGACAAACTACAAAGAAACGAGATCATATACATATATGTATTAATTAAGGCCTGGAGTGAAACGCTCCCCCCCCCCCCACACACACACACAAAAACGGAATTGAGCTGCAGTGTGAGCAATCAGCGCTCGTGCATTTTGATGAGCTTTACCTGCTGTCCGCTGCCTTTCTCCAGGCGGTCGATCATCTCTTCAAACTGCAGTGCTGTGATTTCCATTTTCTTCTTTAGCTTATTCACAAAAGTCTCGTCCCCCGAATCGAGGTCGTAGTCCGGCTGCTCCGTGTCCAAACCGAAAGCTGCGGCGAGACGAGAGAGGAGGAGACTGTGAGTGGCGAAATCAAGACGTAAGTTGTAACCGAGACACCCATTCACGCCACGTCATTCGAGAGATGACGGATTCACTCCCCAGAAAAGCGATTTCGCTTGACAGAACGCGTTTGGGATTTGCCGACGGTGGGCGTAAAGCAGCGGCGCGGCAGCTTCTTACAAAAACGATTACCGCGACGACGACGACTCACGCTGTATGTGAATAAGCTGCTTTGGCATTTTGAACTCCCCGGGGTAGAGCGACTCGTAGTGCGTGATGTTGCGTTCGGCCTCGGGCACGGGGATGACCATGTTGTCCCGCTTCTCGCCGTAGACCTGCTGCGCCGAGATGGCCCGTTGGAGATGGTGCTCCTGCCAGACGACGGGAGACACGAGCCGTTAACGCCGTTTCGATCGTGACGTCGCACGAACCTGGATGAGGAACGTCTCAAAAGCAGATGCAAGCTTATTAAAATAAGAAACATAAACTGATGTCTACAAGCAACAAACAAAACAAACGATGCCACTCATCAATATGAGTTCAAGTGAAGCTTCTCCTCACCATGCCAGGACTTGGAACAGGACGCAACAGATGGCTGATACAGTTACGGCTTGTTCTCTCAACTTTTTTTTTTTTTTGACAGAGCTCCCACTCGTTTTGACAGGCTACAACATTTTTACAGCCACATTTCCTTGGCCGGCATCTATAAAGTGGGTCAGCCAAACATGGCAAAAATGGCGTCACAGAAATATAGCCAAGATGCTGACAAGTATTTTTTTTTTTTAATCGTCAAGATATTGTCCTCATCAATAAGGGGCCACTTTGTTTAACATCTAGAAATTACAAATCAAACTATCACTCAAATATTTGCAACGCCATCAGGTTGCAGCTCAATTAAAACACAACGCCATTTCTGACAACAAATGAAACCAAAAGCCACAACGTATGCCAACTTCCAAAAGTCATGGTTTCAAATCCGCAAAAACGTTTGCATCCATTTAGTTTTTTTTTAAAGTCATGATTGCAGGAGAACTGACAAGATGTATCGTTATAATTTTACTCAAGGTTTTCATACCACTCAACTTGGATTTTCTCAATACATGCCAATTGCAACACTGTTCTGCCTCTTGGGAACAGTTCACAAGCACAATTTGCAACTATTTGGCAAGAACGTAATCAATGCTATGGTGACTGAAAACAAAAGTGAACAAAGAAGGTGTCTGCAACTCAAAACGGAAAAATAATGACAAAACACCTTTTGGTAACACACAATCTAGTCCAATAATCACAAATCTGCCACTGCAGTGAACATAAAAGGGCAGTCTGCGAACAAAATGTTCTGTGAACAAGCTTCATTTTCTGACAGGGCCACAAAGTTGCATAGAGTCCGAAAGGAAGAGGGGGGGGGGGGGGAGCACTTTCTTATAATTAAATGTTCCAAAGCAAAAGAAAATGCCTTCCAAAAAAATAAAAAATAAATAAAAATAAGGGTTCCTAAAGCAACCAAAGAGTTGCCTCCAGCATGCGTTTTTAGGAAAGTCGTTTATGATTGCCTGAGCTGCGAAGTGAATCAAGGCATCAAGGCCACATTGGATAACTAGAACATTCGTTCTCATTTATGTATTAAAAAAAGCGAAGTTTGTGCCTGCTGAACATACCCTTGCTTCCGTTTATCAACACAGGTGTGTTACTGATCAGTGCATGTTCAGCGGCCAACATGCGGTCAGGCAAGTCCACTCCCAGAGTTCTACTGACCCTGCGGTGGATGTAGGTCATGGAGTTAAGCCACGCCGCCTGTAGTAAAACAGCCCTCTATCTCTTTTGTCACTCGGTTATGTAATGCCGCTAGGGGAGGTGGGGGCTGAGGGGCGCGACAGGAGAGGGGCTGGATTTCTGCTGACTTGGCGGCCCCGTCTGTGTTTTCCCTGACGTTTGTGTCTGCCGCACAGCATCACAGATGGGCTCGCCTGCTGATGAGCTCTGGGACTAGAGTGTGGCAGTGGAGCGGGGGACACGGGAGGGTTTCAAATACAACCGCAATGAATGCACTTCAAGCTCCAGCTAATTTAAATGAATATGGATTGTAAAGATGACTTGCCTCGCCATTAAAAAAAAAAAAGCCCAAAGTTATTCATAAATGTGGAACATATGCAATATTTTGACCAAAAAGATGGAATCTCATCAACCGGCAAACACTTGTAAATGTAGTCAATTTGGTTTTCTTTATTTGGTCACGGTTTTCAGAAGGTTGACCAACGGTGAAGAACCATTTGGAACATATTTGCAATGTTTTACTTATCTTGACAATAAACCCCCCAAAATTGAATACTCGATGAGATACCATCTCATGGGATCACAATTGCAAATTTTGTGTCCTATCTTGAGCAGGTACCGTGTTTTATGCCTGAAACGATCAAGACTCAACCCAGCAGCCAATCAAAACATGCAGAGCGCTTGGAACGTCAAGGTGTCTACAGTTGCATGAACAGACGAGAGTTGAGAAAACAGGAGGAACTTTACACATTAAAAGAAATACAAGCTCAATAATTCTACAGTTCTTTAATTATTTTAAACTCCATTTAGAGCGGATTTGTTTGCTTAACTTTAATGGGGCAAGTGACTCCCATTACAGTTAAGACCATACATGACCTTGAATTTAGTATCAATTGAATTAAGTGTAGTTACTTTAAACACACCTCGTTCATATAACGTGTGAAGCACCATTAAGTCTACTAACTTTACGAAAAAAATATACAAAACCAACCAATTCAGGGGATGATTTTAAAAAAATTCCACAACTGAGTTGAAAAGTCGCTAAAATAATTGCGGCCCAATGGCGTTAGCTACAATGATGTAGTTAGCAAGCGACAATGTGCTGCCCTCCACGTGCACTGATTCAAAAGTGAAACTGGATTCAATCATCCCCGAGCCGGCACCGACAAGGCGGCGTAACGACGCACATGGCCGCCTCGAGAGCTGTCAACTCCGCCGACAACAGCTGTCAAAAGCCGGCGGAGGCTCAGCGTCTCCCCCTGGCCTTCGCACGCGGAAGGTACACCGCGGCCTTGCGGACTAGCCCAAACAGCCCGCCCGCGGAAAGTCAACAAAATGGTGGAACCGATACACGTCACGTGACTTCTTTGTGCGCTCCCCCGCATTTTGTGGCGGACCGAGCGGGCGCGACGCGGCCAACCGGCGGCGTCTCGACCGCTCAAGTCCCCGCGACGACGCCCGCGTTGCAGCGAGGCCTCTATGCGACGAATTGGCCGAGAATCCGTCGTCGTGTGCTCGGCAAGCGCAGACGCGGTAGCCATTTTGAGCGAGCCTGCGCAGGCAGCGTAGAGGCTGGGTTGTTGCCGCCAGGTGGGGGGAGGAAAAAAAACGTCGCCGAGACTCCACCGGGCCGCTGAAAAAAAAAACATACCGATTCCTCCTCCTTTTCCATCCCGGTCGGCATCTGCGGCACTGCCCGGTTGATCGAAGCATATTCGTGCAAGTCCGGTAAATCCTCGCAGCGGAAGACTGGCAGGGGCTTACTAGCATCCAGCGCCCGCGCCCGAAACGACAATTTATTCATTTTTTTACACTTATATTAGCCAATGCAGCATTAATCTAGTCTATCTGCGAGGAATCCTGCCTCTAGTTATCATTGATGGATCCGGGACGGTCTCTTTGAGCGGGCCGTTCGATCGGGGCTTGGCTGGGGTGCGTAGTGACGCGAGCAGAGCCGGGCGGGCCCGCGTCTCGGCGGCTGTGTGTCGGTGTGCTTTCCTCTGGCGCTCCGCTCACCCTCCCCGGTTCAATGCGCCATGGCCAACATGGCGGACATTAGGAACTCGTGCAGCGCTCGCTCGCTCGGCTGCCTGCGCGCGGCCCAACCCCCTCCATCGCTTCAACAGCCATTCCCACGCAGCTTGGCACGCGTGCGCGCTCCACACAACCGGCCGTGGGGTCCGCGGAGAAGAGGAGGGGGGAACCGGGGAACGCCAACGACTGGGACGGAGGAGGGGGAACTTTGCTCCAACATAAATACATTTTAATCCCAATTTAGTGATTTATACTGGGGTTGGACAAACTTTTATTACAGAACTAAATGCTAATACATATAAATAGTCGATGGAAATGACGTAAAACGGTTTAATATAATGCATTCAATCAGTTCGACAATTTAAAAAAAACCCTTCAAATTAGAGTCAAACTATTTCTCCTCATTTTATTCCCATTTCGTATTCCACCCCTTTGATTTGTTGGCAAGTTTCATTTAACAATATCAACCAATTTTTGGCCAGGGCCAAAATTTCAAGATGTCAACAGCTCAAATTTTTTTGTCACGTTTCAAACACAGACACCAAAAACTTGCCTTAACTAGCACATATGGAAGATTATTGGTGAGAAAAGCAGTGTGGTCAGTACAATAGCAGTCAATTGTTTGTTACGGGGATTTTAGTGGCATGTTCAGTGCTCATCTATTCCCCCCTCTGAAAATTCCTCAAATATTAAACTTAAATGAGATCAATACTTGCAATGTATACGCTTCAAGCACTGGATGAATAAATCTGACATAACCTACCTTGAAATCATTTCTCATAGTAGCAGAACCTTTGGCCACTTTCAGATTATTCAAACAAGTATGCCATTGTATCATCTCATGACACAACACCAAGAACATTGATAGGACAATTAAAAAAAACATTGCTACTCAACACAAGCTGAAACGTTTGCAACGATTCCACAGATAGAGAGTAGAACCCCAAAGTGAAAATATGGAACAGCATTTAACCTGAGATTCCTTGTTTACATTCCGGAAGCATCCAGAGAGGAAGAGTACCAGGCGAACCATCATCCATTTGCAGGAAAAGTCACACCGTGGCCATGTGTGAGGCATCCAGCACAACCTAGAGCAGTTGGTGGTGAAAACAACACGTCATCGGTAATTTTCAAGAAATCAAAAACACACCATCTGGCTTGAGTTACATCACATACATCGTCCTGTGTCCTATGTGTTGTGTTATTTTTGTTATTTTGACTTCAAACTGGCGACGCGAGAGTGGCTGCCTTTCCAGCAGCTCCTATATTTTGTTGTTCTACTTCTTTTCATAACTTTGTTGCTGTGAATTGGGAATTTCTCCATTGCGAGACTAATCAAGGTTTTCTTATGTTATCTTATACCATTGCCTAAAAACACCACCACCCCAAAATCATGCTCAACTGCGAATTTCACAACACACACAAAAGTTCTAAAGATTGTTTATTGGGTACTGTTTAATGACTGGTATCAGGTGTATCGATAGGATATTTCAATCGTGCAAATTTAAAGAGTCAAGAATAAAGCGTTTTTGTTTACTTGAGTTGAACAACTGTGACGCAAACAACGGTGATTCGTCGTGTTTATTGTACATGTAAAAACAAACTACTATTTCATTAGGAACACGATGCGTCCAAGTTAAAATGCAAGTCGAGGAACTTCTACTACAATACACATTTTTTTGAGTGAAAGCGGACAAGCAATGGAAAAAGAAATGAATGCAAAGAGGACACTTTAGGGACTCACTTGTCGGTCACAGCTGTTTACACAGGGCTAACATTAGCCTAGCCTAGCCGCCTGTTTAGCAAGCCTGACCCTGCGCCATTACAGTATCAGCACTTTGCCAACTCGCACCTAACGTGCCCTCGAAGCACAGTCGTGCCACCTGGATTATCCTCGGCCACACACCGGCCATCGCGAGGTCGTTGTGCCAACATACCGAGTCGTGGAGCAAAGTCCCCGGACTGGAGGAGGAGGATGATGATGACAGTTTTTCTTGTGGTTGACATACTGCTAGCCCAATGCTAACAGTGGTTAGCTCCCCCGCAGGTCGCCTCGGAATGGGAAATAAAAATATCCTCGTGAGATTTTTCTGGAATAAAATGTGCAAGGTGCTAGTAGTTGACAGCAAGGCTTGTGTTGTAAGGCGAGGAATTGGCGAAAGGGGCAGTATTGTCAGCTTCGCGACAAACTTGCAACGCTTTCCGAGGTTACTTCGACAAACATCCACAAAGTCTCCAGCAGGCAGAGATTTGATTAACAGCGGAAACCGCCAATCATGAGAGTGGACGGCTAAGACGCGGAGCTCATTGGTACCCTAGCCCCCGCCCACCCAGTGTCATACGGTTATAGATTCCGTGCTTATGATGAACTGTTAGCAATATTAGCGTGTTGGCCAATAACGGGGTTAAATGTTAAATCAATAAATAAAACAAAGACAAGGAAAGTACAATGGTACAACGTCGAATGAGTAAATGTGCAAAAACATCTGCATTTGTTGACAGCTGTGGAAAAACACCCAACAGGGAAAACAATAATAATCTCAGAATCACTACTTGATTTCTCCACTAGGAGGAAGTGGAGAGCCACATGATGCTAAAGCACCCCCTTGGCTTCCAATCAACATTGCCATGCACACTGCAGCGTGACTCCTACCTCGCAAGGAAGTAAGAACATAAATCAAAGTTCATGTCATCCTCCAAAAAGCTACACTACACTCCTGCAATAACCTGAAAGGTAATAATCAGCGAGAGCTTGGCTGGAGCCACACATGGCCTCTGGAGAGCTAAGTGTTCGTGCCGCTTGCGTTTGTATTCAGGCAAGGGAAGGAATGAGGCACGACGAGATCGAATACACACATCAAAAGAGGAAGAATAATGCATCCGCAACCATTTGCCTCCCCGACAAACAACCACTTCGATCGACTCGCCCTTGTTTGAGTGCGAGTCACCACGGCGATGCCGTTTGAAATCTGGATGAGGCTTGATTCATTCACTCCCCGGCACACAACTCAACTGGCTGTCACGACTCGCCGTCTGCCGCTTTTATTCTTCCCTCTTGGGGTGGATTTGTTTGGGACTCGGCCGGCTGCCTCTGGTGCAGAAGCAGGCACGCCCCCGAGGATGCTGGCCGGCTGTTTCCATGGCAACGGCAGCCTCACGCCCAACAACAACAGGAGTCGCGCAGCAATCCTCCGACCGATAAAATGAATTATTCCTGCTCTCCATATCAATAACCTTTGACGGACGCATGGGTTATGACAGTATTTTCCAACCTTGATTGACAGAACATTTTAGAAAAATCTAAAGGGGCAACACCACCAAACAACACTGTCACACAAAGTCTAGTTGATGCTCCTCAACTCACTTCAATGTTGTGATTTGGTACAGAGGTTCCGCAAGATATCAACAAAGGCACTACGTTTGTCAAAATGAATCTCCACAACTCACGTCTACATTTTTATGGTCACCAAGGTGCCATGAGATGGCGGCAAAGCACTACTTTTGTGTAGTTAGCACTTGGCTTATTTGACTATAATTTCTTGACACCATGGTGCCACGATATTGCAGCAAACACGACTGCTTTGACCTGTGCACAAAAAAAAAACATTTTTGGCACATCTGCATGAAATAAGAAGCTACTGAAACCAATGAGCAGATTTCGAGTGACATTTTTGCACTCACCGAGTCAACGCTTGAGTTGCTGAAGATGCTAAATTGCTCGCTCCTCTTGGTGGGCATGGCGCCACTCTACACAACAGGTGCAGAGGTCAACATGACCATTTAATGGTCCGGGAATGGGTAGGGGACCTGCAGGACCTTTGTCTCAAGGACACTCGTGGCTCACTCTCATCAGCAGGCTGTTGTGGAAGCTGCGGGCAACAGGACATGTTGTGAATGCACACTCTGGGTGGGGGGGCGGTTCATTAGGTACACCGGCGCTCTCGAAAAAGGCTTTGTTGTCATGTTAGGATGAAAATACATCTGAATGGAGCCGGAGCCAAGATCCCAGCTGACGTTGGGATTTCAGTACATAACTACAAATCGTAGGATATAAATGCCCTTTCAAAGGATGTAATATTCAGTGAGCTACTTCAGAAAATGCTTTAACAAAAGCTTTTTTTTTTTTATAATGAATCCTGGCTGCGCATCAATTCCCAAGGGCCCTTTCTGTGATGGTACGCCACCCCTTCCACATCGTTTACACTGGAAATCGCTGAAGCTGTTTTCGTGCAATCTGGTTGAACCAACGAAGCAAACGCGAAACTCATTAACGCCGTTAAATAATATCCATCCATTCATTCATTCATTTTCCGTAACGCTTGTCCTCATTAGGGTGGCGGCTTAGTTGGAGTCCTTCCCAATTGGATGGTGGCAACAGAATCGGTGTGTCGACCATGGACTCGCCGTCAGTCAATTGCACGGCTCATACAACAGATGTAAGCACTCCTGGAACACATCCTTGATGCACCAGCTAAGTGGTAGATTTTTAAGCTGTCATGATTTTTTTTTTTGTGTGCGTTTGCTTTTTACAGTATCCAGACAAGGCTTGGTTTGGAGCTTGACTATTTAGAGAAGTGTTCGAGTGAGAGAGTCTCAATACTCTCAACAACTTTTCCAAAAAGAGGCTTCGTGCTGTTTCAATGCCGTTCCCAGTTGAGGTTTACTCTTTATATAAACAGAAAAGAAATACAATTATTCGGAAACGCAACCGGTGACACACAATGAAAAACATCACAGGCAGGCTAACGTATACCATCAATGTAGTGCTCTAACCCCCCATCAATTTTGGATATTTGAACACAAACAGTGTAGCAACACATGTAGACAGACACTGTCACCAGACTCACAGGTATACGTTCTTTCTCCTGACCTCAAAAATGAACACCACTCCTTCTCACAGAGACAGCTATGACATTCTTCTTTGTGTCTGTGTTATACTGCCCCTTAGTGGTCAAAGCACATAACACCAGGGAAACAATGCACGGATGGAAGGGAGTAATTGCATCTCCATTCACTTAAAGAAGCAGATATTCATTTGAGAGAGCATTTTGGATGGATTTCCTTGTCGAAACAAACACACAGAAACTCGCCATTGCTAGCGCACCTACAAAACCGTGTCCACACAAAGCAGTGAGATTAAGAGGAGTGTTCACTTTTTTTTTTTTTTTTGCAGCGGCCTGCCTAACTCGACCGGCAGAGCCGTGGACGCCGACCTTTAAATCTTTCGTCTTTAACTCTTGCCTTCACTCGGGCCGAGCCTCCATTTCTGTGGCGGGATCGCGGGCGGGAATCAATTTAGCATGCGCTGCCGACCCTGCGGCGTGGGATAAACACGATCAAGTCCCTGCAACACAAAAAGCAGCAGAGCAAGCACATAAGGCACACTGACGGTTTTTTGGGCAAAAAGGACTCATTGATGTTGCCTGGAATAACATTTGGGACACTGTCACCAATCAAATTTCGCCCTCAATTTTAGCATCCCACACCACAGACAAAAACTAGTGCCAGTCCACTCATGGAAATAAAGGAAGAACCTCAAACAAAATAATCAAGCGTGACTGACACAAAATATTCCAGGCAGGCGTTTGGAAAAATACATTTCAGATTTGCTCGCAATCACTTACTTGTGGTTTAATACGTGGCACATATCAGAGTTGAAATGCGCCACAAAAAAAAAAGCAGCTCTCCAGATCTGAGAAAGGCTGCCTCGCCATAAAAGAATTAACAGTGTTTCAGAACGCCTTTATCCTTTTGTCCGTGCTGTTTTTCTCCACATGACTCACACGGCAAAAGGCAACAAAACAATCCTGCCTCTTGCAGGGTGTCCCCGTCTTACCTCGCAAATCACCGTGGCGATATCCAACCAACCTGGCATCAACGACGCGAAATCCGTGCAGTCGGATATCGGAGGCTCCGTGAGGAGCCACCGAACGGTAGCCTTTCACTTGAGATTTTCTGCTTGAAAAGGCCATGGATTGCTTCAAAAAGCTCAATAAACAGCATTGAACCTTCACCGCGAAGCCCCGCCTCCACACCTAACCTGCTCAAATGAGGAGAAAGGAGCATCAGGGTGAGCCAAAAACTTTGCAGGTCCCGAGGGTCGACCCAACAGCGCTGCCGTGTCAGATGAATTGACCATTGCATAGCAATCCGCTTCTATTCCCTGCGCAGTATGCTTCTGGTTATTGTCCATCTGCACTGCGAAGCGCTCAACCAATGAAGAATTTGGCTGAACATGAGCAGACAATATACAAATACAAACACTTTTGTCCTTTAGAATGAGGCTGTGAAGGAAAAAAAAAAAATCTGTATGCATGTCACCAGCCCGAGCCTGAAGGATCTCGAGATAATGACAGCAGGAAATTTTTCGAGCGGCGACAACAAACGGCGGGATGTGGGCGACGGACTCATTGACAACACCTGCCAAGGAAGAATAATGACACACTTGACTCCCGTTGCATTCTCAATGAGGGAAGTATTGAACCCAACGTCTTGCGGCAAAAAAAGAGAGAAAAAAAAGATAAATGTGAGGGAGGGTGGGGTGAGAACAGGGCTCCAAATAAGGGCCGCTCTTTTCTTTCGACGATCATTAAGTGGAGAGGATTTGTAATTGCTGCCCAAGGTAGATAATCTCCACCCGGAGCGCCTCACAAATGTTTCATCTAGTCGGGAGCGGTGGAATAAGAGCCACTTCCCTTACGAGCCTCAACGGGGCGGAGGTAAACATGACAGCAGGCAGAGGAGCCACTCGGGCAACGTTGTCGGCCTTTTCGCCATGATGTCGCGAAATGCCTCTCAGGGGGCAACAACCAAAGTAGACACACACACACACACACACACACACAAAAAAGCCTTCGGGCAGAATGATTGTGAGATGATGATGACGATTTTGGCCTTTTCTGGCTTGTCACTGTGTCAAGTGTCAGTTGAAAGGAAGACATGACACGAGGTAAATTGTTTCAAAGCGAGAAGGAAGGAAATATTTTTTTCGACACATCACAGTTGATTCAAAATGAGACATTCAGCCACACAGAGGTGCCTTGAGGCAACGCACATTTCAGGGAGACACATCCTGTAGCAGTATAAAATGTGTACTTTGGTAAAACATCCACTAGTGACATCAAGAAATCCATCAATGGGCTACAATTCAATGGACATTGCGCAGTATGTACATTTTGAGTATAACTTGAATACATTTATTGTCGTCTTAAAGTTACCCAGCAGCTATTAATGTCTAAAGCTTTTTTTTTTGTTTGTTTGTTTTTTTGAACAAAAGTGAGCCTAATAATGAAAGTGGTATTATGGTAATTATGGAATAAGCGGCGTGCTAACATTAATGACTCACAACACCGATTCTCGCGGGCTCAAATGAGAGGGGGGGTGAACAAACAAACTTTTCAAGAGCAACTTAATTCATCTCCGGGAATAAAGTCGAACAAATAAATGCCTGTTTTTATTCTAAATGCTTTTCCTTGGCTTTAGTCAATTTAACAAAAGTTAAAGATCGATTTGTAAGGGCCCCCTGCTGTTCCTATCTAGCCATAAACAAACACAAACGTACATGACATACTGTCAAACCAAACATAAAAAAATTGTAGGTTGTTTATTTGAAACACTCATCACTGCGTCTTAACGTCCGCTAGCCAAATGCAAACACGCCACCGACAAGTGAATGAACGGTATCCACGTGGCCGTGTTTGAACACAAAAGCGCAGCAACACATATAGAGAGACAAGAGAACAAGACTCACAAGGCATCCGTCAACATTATTGCAACTTGCGGAATTACTTATAGAAAGACGGTGAAGTCAAATTCTTCATTTGTGTTTCTGCCTGACTGTACATTACTGCCTCCTGGTGGCCAGATTTCAACATACCAGGAGGAGAGACTTAATGATGAACAACCTGTTTTGTTATTTACATTTTAGTCAATTATGTTAGGAATACATGCTTTTAATAAAATACAATACAATACAATAGCGCTATTTCCCTCATTTTTTTAATCGACGCTGGAATGGCACCACTGAATTATTTTGCAGACCCCGAAGTGGCACATCGTGGACCCCGAGTTGAAAAGCACCATTTTGGAGGATCCAGCCCGGTGAGCTCACTTAACAACCCCGACAATGCCGGCGGCGACGGCGCACACACACACACGGATGCGTGACTCACAAAAGCACACACTCTCCCCCCTCACCCCCCCAAAATAATGGTGGCCCTAGGAATGGAATTATCGTCATCAAAAGAAAAAAATAGAAAAAAAAGGTGCTTTCTGCGATTGCAGGCAACTCCGTTGTGCAGAGCAGCAACACTGTTATTTAAAGGATTTTTTGGGGGGGGTTGGGCAGTCTTTGGTTGCCTCCCCACAAGGAATATTGATCCAGGTCAGCCTGTGAGGGCTCAATAAGGATCTGCTTTTCCAAAGACTCCAATAATTCCAACTGGAGGGACAAATGTGTCCTCAAGCAAGTCACCAAACATCATTACGCGTCACAGATCTGCTGAATCTCGGCGGTTTAACGCAGTGTTGCACTTGTACACTCACTGGCACTTTAGATTGAAAATGATTATCCCAGACGCTGACGCTGTCAGTTTTCATTCGTTTTGAGAGCTAATGTAGCTCTCAAAACAAGCTAATGTAGCCCCCCCCACCCCCCTTACCAAGCTAATGCTGCAGCAGGGCGTTTGGATATCGGGCAGACTTCCGCCGCCGAGTTTGTGGTCCTGCTCTGGCATCGGGAAGAGTTCCGGGACGCCCGCCGCCGCAAGTTCCGGGAGATGGATCGGTGGAGGTTTTTCATCGGGGATCCGTCGGCTGTGGTGAGAATCCACGGGTGACGGGAGGCTTGCTCGGCACGAAGACGACGGGCCGGGTCAGATTCCAGCAGAGCCCGGATGAAGTCTTTGGCGGGATTGGACACGGAGGGCCATGGCTGCAGAAGATAGGATAATAATGAGCGTAAAAATATAGCATTTTGTGCTTGGCGGAGGTAATGAGTCCCTCCTGTCTCACCTGGCCTTGGGAAAAAAAAAAGATGATCTCACGACAGAGGCTCAAAGTCTCTCGAAAGCCCGACTTCAGCTTGTCGTGGAGCATCAAAGTGCGACGGAGAGCTTTAACGAGCAGAACACCGAACGAAAGCCGAACATCAGAGGGTTGAGCCTGACTAATAAGAGCGGCCTCGGCGGTTCAACCACTTTGTTCCTGACTCTCTGTGCTGCTTTCGAGTCATTGAGAGAGGAGACTCCAAGCTGTTTCATGCCATTCCCAGTTGAAATTTACTTGACTAATTACCCAACATTAAATAAATAGTCATACTCACAGGCATTTATTCTTTATCATCTGTGAAGAACAAACACCGTGGAATAATGAGCAATTGCTCCTGCATGTACTGTGCTATTTTTCTTTCAAAAAACTTGACTGTAACATTTACAATCGTGTTTGTCTGTAGGAGGGTGGGAACAGATTAATGGAATTCCCATTTATTTCAATGGGGAAAGATGATTTGAGACGACTTGTTCCAGTGTGAATTTGAGAGTAGCAAAGAACTGGGTGGCCGTTCACTGCTGCTATACAAGTTCAATTTAGAGGTCGACTTTGGTGAATATGCAATGTTCCTGACGATAAAGACCATTCTCCTTCTAATTCAACGTTGTTAAATAATTCATGGTGCCTTTTTTGTCTCGGCAGCAGAGGTCAGCCTGAGGAAAACTGTAACCTTTGCGGCGGAAGGCTTGTACGGAATCAAATATTTCACCCACGCAGGTAGACTGAAGCGTCGTTTTCAAACTGACAAACAACGGCAACAATGAAGTAATGTCTTCGCAAAGCTTTAATCCACTCTTCAATCCTCCCATTTTCCAATCAAGCGTTAGCGCGCAAATCTCTCGCTTTTGCCTTTGGGGAGGTCTCAGGCATCGTCTCTTCTTACGGGATAATGACGCTTAATCGAGTGTGAAATCGCCAATGGCAGGGAGCTCAATAATACAAAGGCCGGTCTGATGAAGAGGGCCTGGACAAATGTATTGGGACACAAACGTACCTTTTTTCTTCATCCGGCGCCATGATTGATGTTATGCATTTCGGAGGGGCGAAAACCCCCCCACAAAAAAAACAATCCAACATAAAGTATTGCAAATGAATAGGAGGACCCAGAAGTGATGCGGACACTGGTTTGAGAACCGATGCTCTACTTCAGTGGTGTCTAAACTATGACCTTGGGGCCATTTGCAACCATCCATTTGTTTGCGGCCCGTGACATTTGACACACCCCCTCCCAAAAGTATATATACTGTAGCATTTTCCATGATACACTTGCTTGTTCTTTTTTAATTAGATTCACCTTGCACCCTTTTGCAGCCCTCAAATGAAAAATGTGGACAGCTCTGGTCATTCATCCTAAGAGTGACATTGATGAGACTAAAATAATGCCTCAAAGCTACCCTGGAGAGTGTACCTGTTGGCATCTTTTATCCAACACTCTGCCACCACACGTACGCACACATGAGACAGTCGGGATGGGTGGGGTAAAAGCAAGTGAGCCTAGTAAAGGTTTTGCTCCCCTCCATCAGTGCTGCGGTGGCACAAACAAAGAAGTGTGTTGTTGTTCCCCGGGAAGTGAGCCACCTGCAGGAGGGTTATCGCCTCGTGCGCAAATTAACAAAGGTATTATTGTGTTGGGAGGAAGCGAGGGAGCCATATATCACTGCGAAGGAAGCGCGGAGCAGCTCCGATCAGGCATCGAGGGCGAAACCTTGAGGGGACGCTTGCTTCATTAAGCTACATCTCGTTAAAGCGTGAATAAGCATGCAGACTGAGTCACCCCCTCTCCCCCTTCTCACCCTCACCTCCCACTTCATAATGTCTGTTATCCATCCTGACCTGACCTGCAAGGCAACAATGAGATGAAAGAGCAAAAGGGATTCGATAACTCTGACGCTGCCTTTTCCGACAAATGCCATAATTTAAACAAATTTAAAAAACAAAAACAAAAAAAGACGCCATCAAAGTAGAATTTATGACAGCCATCATATTTTGGGGGATTCATTGTTGCATTCCTTTTATGAATAATTCAATGAGTTTTTACTTTTAAATTCAAATGTACAATGAGAAAAAAAAATCTTTCTGCGGTGACTTTATATTTGAAAATGATTTAATATATATTAGTTTATAACATAAGTTATACATGCACAACACATTTTAGAATTATATACAGGGCGTATAACATAATAAATGCAAATAAGATATCCTACTTCGAAACAAATAATTCTATATTTTTTTCCCCCTGACAATATACTGTACACCAAATTTAGAAAAAAACCCTAAAAATAAGAAACTCCCATTAAGTTCCCATTAAAAAGTAAAGATTTGCATTTTGTAGCATGATTCATGGCCATAGACATGCAGATTTCAATGATTATTTGATTCTTTTTTTTTCTTGGCATGGATTGAAAGTCACACATTGTATGTTCAGAAAAGCGGTTCGAAAGCGAATGAGTCATTGGAGCGCTTGCAGCGCTGACTGACATCCCAATGCGGCGTTTGATGCCAAACCCTCAAATGTAAAACCTCCTCCAAAAGAACATTCCACACCCCAACCGAATGGTAAGAAAACGCGAGCCGCCGCTCAACTCCCTTAATGTAAACATCAATACGGGGGATTGTGCTGTCATGTACAATAATCACACACCCGCCAGATATGTTCGCGCCGCACTCGCAAGGGGGCAGGCTGGCTTCACTCTTTGCTTTTCTTCCCCCCCCCCCTTTTTTTTTTAATCCAATGCTGGCTTGCTGCAGATGTTTGCTTTGGGTCATCAAGACGAAAGTGTGCAGCACAATGCAGCCAGGGGGAATCTTGTGGGAGGGAATTATTTAGCTTTACATCTGTCACACACACACACACGCACGCGCACACGCACACGTACACATACACATACACACACACACACATACTGAAAAAAGCCCCCCTCACCCCCCACAGGCAACACCCATTCTTCCTCCTGCCCTGCTTTTTCTCTGCCTCCCTAAATAAGCCTTGAGAGTATTTATTTGATATCCTACTTACGGTCTACTACGTGTACTCGTAGGTCCCCACTTCAGGGAAATGTCACTTGTGAGGAAAAAAAAGTTTAAAAAGGTGCCATAAAAGGTTAAGAGCTGCTTAGGAGCTTTCAAAAAAAAAACAAAAAAAAAAAACGTCCTGATTAGCCAAAGAGGAGCTCTGTGTATCGGCGATCGGTTGCTATTGCTTAGGTCTCTCACAGCTAATTTGAATTTGAATCGACAAAACTGAATTTGCTTTGAAAATAAAATAAGTGAAAATATTTGGACTCGCAGCGGCCCGGTAGTCCAGTGGTTAGCACGTCGGCTTCACAGTGCAGAGGTACTGGTTCGATTCCAGCTCCAGGCCTCCCTGTGTGGAGTTTGCATGTTCTCCCCGGGCCTGCGTGGGTTTTCTCCGGGTGCTCCGGTTTCCTCCCACATTCCAAAAATATGCATGGCAGGCTGATTGAACACTCTAAATTGTCCCTAGGTGTGAGTGTGAGTGCGAATGGTTGTTCGTCTCTGTGTGCCCTGCGATTGGCCGGCAACCGATTCAGGGTGTCCCCCGCCTACTGCCCGGAGACAGCTGGGATAGGCTCCAGGACCCCCCGCGACCCTAGTGAGGATCAAGCGGTTAGGAAGATGAATGAATGAATATTTGGACTGCATTTTCGGTGAGGAGCAAATGCAGGTTCAAAGAAACCGAAATATATTTCGCCGTCACACACTCAGTGTCAAGTTTTACTGGACTTCAGTCATACATTTGCTTTGCAATTTGTCACTGATAATGTCGTGGTTCACTCGCCTGACTTGAGAGCCAGCAGAGTGGGATCGGTTCCCACTCAGCGACGATGTGGGTGTGAATGGTTGCTCATCTCGCTATGTGCCCTGCGACTGACTGGCGACCAGTTCGGGGTATAGTCTGACTTACGCCATAAATTAGCCGAGATAGGCTCCGGCACACCCCGCGATCCTGTTCAGGATAAGCGGTGTTGGTGCTTCATGAATGAAGATAGGTGTGCACAGATATTAACTACTGCACAGTTTTGCCTACTTGTAAGGAGAATTTGTCCTATTAATGTGCAGAAATCCCATCCAGAAGTTAAAAAAAAAAAATGGAGCAAATACGCTCTAGTCATTCTACAAGCACAGTGAATTGTCCCGACTTGTGACAACGGCACGCATGCTAGTACCCTAAACAGCAGGAATGGATGCTCAAATGGCTTCCCGCTAAGTGTAGCACTGTAGCCACAGCGCCCACCACTCTCCCAAATCCCCCCCCTGCAATCCATCTCCGACTCCTCTGCTCGCCTCCTCCTTCGCACTGCTGGGTAAACACATCAGGGTGACACTGTGGCGCATGCCCCCGGGCAAGTGGTGGTTGCACCTCAGAGGAGTGTGAGCGTCTATATATGTGTGTGTGTGGGGGGGGGGGGGGTCGGGAATGTTGGCTATGTGTGATTGAATGTCAGTGGTACTGCGAGGGCTTTGCACGCAGGGACCCATAATGTAAGGTTTTGGGAAAAGCGCCATTTCTTACTGGTGAACTCCCAGGATGCGCACTCACGTGGACACAAAGACGAGCTAGCTATTTAGAAGTGGGCCGGCCATCGCATCGTGGCACGATCGGTGGACAATCCGTCGAACCGCAGTCCCATAAGTGTTCCACATCATCTGGAGCTACTACATGTATTTCAAAAGGCTAACGGACATGCTAGTAGCATTTTAGGTTAGCATACTAACTGTAACATACAGTACTGCACTGTAAATTCAGTATTGACTGAATGACAAACTCGGAGCTACTAGCATTCTTTGTCATGAACCTGAAACGAGTTACAACTTCAAAAGACGACATGGGACTGGGTTAAATGCTAACTTGGTAGCAGTTAGCATGTTACGTTAGCATAGTAGCTGCTAACATACCACACTGTTTCAAATTTCAAGTGACCTCCGTAAACTTTCAGCATCAATCCCGGTAGAAAGCTACGATATAAAAAGGCCAATGAAACTGGGTTAAAGGCTAACATGAGGGCACTTAGCATGATACGTTAGCCTACCTGCTGCTCACAAAGCATACTGTCTAAAACCTCCAAAAGCATTCTACATTCTTCTCTGTGGAAAGATACGATTAGGAAGAAGTGTAGTCGGGAGAAATGCTATGAAACAAAGACGATTGGCTGTTGGGAATTAATTAGAAGAATTTCGCAGTGTTTACAAACACTGGAATGGAGGTTCTAAATGTAGGTCAGTGCTAACATGAACAAGAATGTAGACAACAGAAAATATGGCAAAAAGCCAAGGTGAAACTCAAGTAAAACCAGAGCATTCAGTGGATTTGTTGTTTGGTGGGTGGAGTATCAAAGTAAGACCGGGATAACATTTCAAGGCCTCGGACTAAAATGTCAGATTATGGGCAAGTGAATAATCCGAGATAAGCGGGAACGCACAGTGCCAAACTCACCTCAGAGTTTTACTGTTAAAAATACACACCTCATCTCCCGGAGAACACGCGGTGCCCTTATGTTGCCTTCTCGCAAGTGCTGAAGCAGGCGGGAGATTGGGCTAAATTTAGCATATCCGTGTTCTTTTCTTCACAAACACACGCGCACACACACCCCGAATGCCTCTGCTGCAACATGCTCACTGTACATTTTTCCAATTTACACCCGCAAAGAGCTTGTAGGCTTTCAACCTCCGCTTGTGGGAATACTGCGATGGCCGAGGTGTGACCAACTCCAGCCAAAGGAAGTCACGGCCACAGGTAAGGAGCACAACTACGACCAATGAAAAGAAACCAGATTCTTTTGTTTTTTTTTTTCAGTGCTGTTACAAGGTCAATTTATAAACCCTGGTGGATCCCACCTGGTTCTCTCCATGGAGGTGGCACCCCTCTAAAAATGGCTCCTTCCGGCATGTCTGATTGACCGGGTAGGTTCAGCAATTTCACCGACTTATCTTGCTTGTGGGACTAACTACAGCTGCGGACGGTTCCATTTTCAGGGACTCTGATCAAGAGCACAAACTACAAACTATGGTCAAAGAAAAACCGATTCAAAGTATTTCAGGGACAACCCGTGAGACGAACGTCCTGCCTCATCATAAACCTTATCGCCTCTCTAAAATCCAGAACAAGTGTTGAAACTGGTAACTTACATTTCCACGGAAGCTGAACTTGCCCCCCAGGATGGACCTGAAGAGCCGAGTTTGGGTGTCATCCTCAAAAGGCATGCGCCCGCTCAGTGTGATGTAGGCAATCACTCCGACAGCCCACATGTCCACGGCACAAGAGTAGGGTTTCCTCAGGACCACCTCCGGGGCCATGTACTCCGGTGTTCCACATGTGGTTCGTAAGGACCATGTGCTGTTCGTCCAAGTGGCGTCTCCACTTTGGGCACCTGAAATCAGAAATGAACTCGATCAACACAATTCGAGTTAGACTTCAATCGCCAATTCTCGGATTTATGAAGGACTCGACTTGAATTGACTGCACGTGACTTACTCTGACTGCTGCCTGATAACGCCGCGCCTCCGAACGTTGCCAGTCCGAAGTCAGTCACCAGTAGGCGGGAATCGACGCCCGGGTGGTAGTAAAGAAGATTCTCTGGCTTTAAATCTCGGTGGGTGATCCCCAGGGAGTGGAGGTAGCCAACCCCGGCCAGGACCATACGCAGGGCCCGGGCGGCGTCCCGCTCCGTGTAGTGCCCCCTGCTGACGACGCGGTCCAGAAGCTCCCCGCCCGTGGCCAGCTCCAGAACCACATAGACGCGCCTCGGACACTGGAACACCTCCACCAGGCGGACCACGTTAGCGTGGTTGACCCGCCGCAGCACGGCAAGCTCGGCCGCGCACACCTCCCGGGCCTGGGGGGCCTCCACCTCCATCAGTTTGATGGCGAAGGGTCGGCGACTGGTCCTGTGCTCGGCACGCACCACCCGGCTGAAGCTGCCGCGACCGATCAGAGCCTTGATATGGTATCTGATGAGGCAGAATGGGAGCGCTGATGAGTCATCGGAGCACGGCGGTTGCATCTGTCGGAACATCTGGCGCACGTATGCACTCTCATTGTCAGCGAGATGGAGAAAATTCTCACTCATGAGGAGAAAAGTGACTTCTCGTTCAATGAAGTGGGACTGAATTGAATCAAGAGGGAGGTTTCGAAAGGGAGCCGAGCAAATCCAGGATTTGAAAGCTAAATATAACCACGATAGCAGATTTTAGGACTCTAACGGCGCGAGAAAAGTCACGGGTGGGCAAGTAACTTGGTTTCAAGGTGATGTTTCGGTCTACAGTGGGTATGGTTGGAAAGAATATTTTTCTTATTTTATTTACTTGAAAGAGAAACTCATGGGATGCTTACGGGGCAGTTTGCACTAACACAACAATATCAAATATTGATAACACACAAAAACAAACTTTGCTGTCAGTACCGGTGCTTTAAAACTTCGGTACCACTGCCATTGACAGTCACTGCACTGCGTTTCCATTATTTAAAAAAAAAAAAAAAAAGAAAAAATGAATGCATGTCTGAATATTACACCTCAATTTAGAAACACAATTGTTTCTGTGAACTCATACTGTATCTGATGTTTCCTGGAAAACAATTCCTCCCTACACATGCTCCAATTTTATACATTATCTTAATTATATCCTTCTAGACTACTTTCACCATGAGATGAGACGCTCCACAGGTGGCGAGCTTTATGTTTTCACTCTTTTGATAACATAATTACAAAGGCGAGGGAAGATACGCAATTAGCTGTAATGCTGTCATTTGGGAGATGTTGGCACACCATACAAAGTAGAAAGTGCTCACCAGAGCCACCGGGATACTCTTAATTTTCGAATACCAGAAGAAAGGGGGGAGAAAAAAAAGTTTATTAGACTGTGTACATAAGACGTTTGTTATTGCCAAGATGGTTGTGTCTGGAGTGGAGGGAATTAGTGACATGGGCGTAACAATCCATGATTAATTGGTCCTTGAGGATTCGGTGGATTTGTTGTTGTTTAATCATCTCTTGAAGTAATTGACCCACCCCGTGTTGTTGGGAGTTGCTCGTGTCAAGCAAGTACAAGAAGAATGTACCACAAGTGATGACAAAGTGACAAAAGAGGTGAAGTTGACATCGCATATGGACGAGGGAGACAAAAGAGACTGAGCAGCGCGGTTTAGACAAAGCTGGCTAGCTTTAGCTAAGCCCGCTAGCACCACAGCTACCGACTGGACCGCTACTTGCTGTCGTAATGTTAGCATTTTGGTGAACAACAGTCGAGTGTTAATTTACAGGATAACACAAGTACATTGCTCCCCTTGCTACGAACAGAAGAGTGATACTTTACAGGTAGTAGCAGTGCAAAGCTTAGCTTGTTGCAGAATTTGACAGATGAGCGGATACTGTATCATCATCATCACATCATGTTTAGCATATTGAACCCTTAAAGCAACACGTATTGAAAAAACAGTGGAGCAACACAGTTCGACATTCAATACAATAGTACACTGGACTACCGCACACTCACAGTTCAGCACGTGCGGATTCCCCTATTGACTGATTTTTAAAAAATATTTTAGAACATTCTTGAAAAAACATATTGGGGTGATCTGGGGGTGGAGCAAAGTCATTTTTTTTGGGGGGGGGGGCGCTGTTAAATTTTTTTTCCTCCACAAATGCAGGTAAATGGTCATCAGTTATACACCGATTTTGTCTATCCCACTGTACTCACAATCATATATTCTTGATCCTCTGTGAGGAGGAGGTGCCTTTACTTTACAGACATCCATGTTCAATATCTGTCTCTTATACTGCCCCCAGGTGGCCAGGCAGGCAGCAGCACAATAACCATTGAAATGATTGAAATGAAAACACAAATTAGTTTTCATTCCATCGAATTCCATCTTTATACGATGGGTTTAAACGTTTCAATATTTCAATTTCCTACCTTGAGGTGACCCGAGGGTCAAACTTGTCCTTGTATGTGTCTCCTCTTTTCACTTGCTGCTTTTCATCTCGAAACCTCATTTCACCGGAAGGAAGAGTCTTCTTGCTTTTAGTGGAAAACCACACACTGTTCTTTTTTGGTTCCTCACGAAGGTCCCGTTCCCTGGTGAAAGCGAGCAACGACTGCAGCACGCTCACGTGGCGCTTTGTCTTCTCATTTTCATTTTGGGTCGGAAGCACCTTGCTGGCCGTGCAGCCCATCATCTGATTTGACGGTGGCTTGCTTGCGCCACTCAAGTGAAGCCAGGTGCTTGATGTGAGGCGTGCGTGTGAAGTCCCGCCCACTGAGCAGGTGTCATTTCTTCATCCTGAAAGTGTCATGCAAATAGGAAAGTGCTTTGAAGGCATTGTCCGTGCTCAACTGGCCGAGGACACAATGGAGCTCAAATGACATGACGTTTAACCCCCGCCCCCCCCCCCCCAAAAATAAAATAAATACAAAGCTGTCTGAAAAGTAAAATATCATACTAGTTGTAGTTTTCTGTGGAAATTCACATGGATTTTTTTTTAAACAATTAGCCGAGTTTTTATTTTAAGTTAATACTCATAGCCACTAGCTTTCTTGTAGAATAAAAAATATATTAAAAAAATGCAATGATAAAAGTGCCCTATTCTGTGTGTGTGTGCGCGTTTGAGATATTATTATTATTATTTTTTTTAAGCGAGTGGTTGTCAGCACAGCTAGAAAAGTTGGGACAAAATGGCTGAATGCTTGGGTGGACGTGTTTACATGTGTCTTGCATCACCGTTTTGAATAGAAACACTGTGCTCGCTTGTTTTCACACACACACACACACACACACACGCCTAAATATTTCATTTTACTTTTTGGAACTTGTTCCTGAGCAACTCACAAGTGGCGCACACACACACATGCACACGCGCACACACGCACACTGTAAAAAGTCATGTGGTACTGGACACAAAATGTAATAGCTGCTGACTGCATTTATGCAGCTAATGGCTTAATTGATGCTGTTACACATGTACAGCGACGACAGTTCTCTCAAAAATAAAAGTATTAGTTTGAAAAAGTATTTGCTTGAATTTGTGAGGGCACAGCTATAATTTTTGGATGAACAAAACAATATATATATTAGAAGTAGAAATATTATAAACTGTGACATCACTTTTTTCACGGCCCAGGTGACGCATAGAAATATTTTTGGGGACAAAAATTGGATTCCATTTTTTTCTTCATTTTTTTTTTTTTGGGGGGGGGGGGGATTTTGTTGAGGGAAAGCTGTAGGGAACAGTCCGTTTCTGACAATGAATATTCTTGACTGCTTTGCTTTTCTTCTTTCTGTGTTGTTCTTGATTGTGTATTCCTTTGTGCCTGTGGCATTTCAGGCATCACCTAAGCAGTGAGGAGCTAAATAATCAATCGCACTTGCGAAGACCACCTACGGGGAGTCAGCAGTGTGATCACAAGATGGCCGCCCGCTCTGATAAATGACGCCGCGACACGCTTAAGTGAGCCTCCGGACCTTAAGGGCGGTCAGACCGCCACCAACCTGTCAGGCGCTCCATTACCTCCCCCGGGGAGTGTTTACGCTTTTATCAGCCTGTTTGCGCAACTTGATGCTGCCCCACCCCCCTTCAAGCTGCAACAGTTACATTTGGTGGAGAATCCAACAAGGTTATGAGAGTTGACAAAAGCTGAGAAAATATATACCACTAAAATTAATATTTTTAAAAAAACACAATGAAAACTTATAAACTACTAGCTATAATTATAGTGCAAAAAAGAATTGGTGTATGGGATATATGTGTATATATATATATATATATATATATATATATAAATATACACACACACACACACACACACACACACACACACACACACACACACACACACACATTTTCCACACTATAAAACGCACCAAAAAAGCATAACATTTTGGATCAATCTGAAAAAGGGTGCATTGTATTGTATTCCATTTAGCGTAGCTCCATCTACTGGATGCATAACACAACCACAGCCATGATTGTAGCTTCTATTCTATGCGTCTTATAATGCGGCGCGCCCTATAAATGAACACAGTTTTAAAATAGGCCATGCATTGCAGGTGCACCTTATTGTGCAGAAAATACGGTATATAAATTATCACGCTATTTTTCCTTAGGATACTGCCAATGCTGCCTTGTGCGAGCTCCTCTTTGTTAAAATAACAAAAAGTGAGGCAGAAACAGTTTCTTTTGGGATTGTGGCAGGGCGAGGGTCCAGATGATATATTGCATGTGGATCTGGAAGTTTTCAATTATTTAGCTTTGCTCGTGGCAGAAACAGAAGTGACGCGAGTCTAATATGTGCAACACATCCATCACCGTGCCACAGTTTCACCGCGGCCAAATGTCGCAACGCTTGCGGGACCGGCTCGTCTTGCGCTAAAACACGGTGCTTTGTTTTTTAGATTTTTTTTTTGGATGGGGTTAGCATGATGTCATCATGACACAGTATGATGAAAGTATTAAATACAAGGTGCTTCTGCTGCTTTTTTACATGCTCACCGTCACTCCAATACTCACCTAATCAAGACTAACGAATTAATTTAAGTGGCGCGAATAATGTGATTAAGATGCAAATTGATCATTTCTTTTCATTTCTCGGCATCACAAGCAATCAATCAAATTTGAGCCTTGCTGTGTGGCTTCCCCACCGTTTTTTCCCCCCTTCTAATTACATTTCACTGACTGAGTTGATTGTGTAAGCTACTTGTTCGCTCTCGTCATTTAACCAGTCAGTAAAAGTACCGAAACAGAAATTGCTAAAATTTATCGTTCTAATTGTCATCGTCGATCCGCAGGGATACGAATCAGGAAAGTTTGGATCGTCAGAATAATTTGGAGTAATGAAGACGTGTGGGGATCTCAAAGTTTACGCGCAATTGTCAAACTTCGCCACCGTACGCCATTGGCCAAGAACTCAAAAGCGTGACCGTTTTTCATATTTGGTAGCGACCTTGATTCGGCCAATTAGCGTGCTGAACCATAAAATTAAGAATTTGTCATCGTACATGTTAAAAAAAACAAAAACAAAAGCACCCGTGTCGCCACTTGGTTTCTTCAACGGGCGGGAGCGATGCAAGATGATCCTCCCTCTGTGTCGTGATCTATCACTCGCAAAGGTGAGAGTGTATAACAAATGGATCAAGCAAAGGCCTCGCAAAGGTTACGTCCGCCTTTCCAGCTAAGGAAAACCTTGGGTGTGCGTTTGTGCGAATAATTCCCAGGCAGTGCCAATCAAAAGTCAGCACAATTATCCTTGTGTAACCAACGGACGGTCCTGTTTGACTTGGTACAATGAGGACGCGCGAGTGCCTGTCACCCGTCATGTCCCGTCGTCGATCACCACCACAAAGACGAGCTTGGCTAATTTGCGGCAGGAGCCTCCCAATTAGCGCCTGCTGGCGCATCAATCAAAAAGCAATCGCCAGCCACTGTACGTCCGCGTTTAAAGGGGCGGTACGCGTTCAATTAGCCAGCTTGAGAGACGGCGCGCCACACTTGACACTATAAATTATCTTAAAAGGGCTGTTTTAGCTGTCATAACACATTTATTTGACGCCAAGTGTCATGGAAATTTACCAGAACAGGCTGTCAACAAGAGAGTCTGACTTGGTGAAGCAGTATGTCGCTCAATATCCGAGGTCATTTTAAAGGCCGCAATGGTTCATATAAGATCATGTTTATCATTTCTCACAATAATCAATGATTTCATTTGAATGGAATCAATGTCACGATGCAACGCTATTTCTATAAATATCTGCAAATATAATTTTCAACTGATCCTTTCACTCGTGAGCTATTTTTAGAACAGGACCATGGGTTGCTCATGGGGTCCTTGGGGTGACCTGCTGCACTAGACGAGAGCGTCACACTTACAGGGAATGAAAAGTGAGCCCCTGATTGGCCATGGTTGAAGTTGGCTGTGACCACTCCCACAGCGGCGCAGACCTGTCTGTGAAATTGAGTCTAACCTGACTCTGCGGAGAATGCATCCTTAAAAGCAGCGGCCGGCGGCAACGCTGGCAGGCAGGAATCAAACAAGGCAGCGGGCCAGAAATTCGGCATAAGCACCCGCCGTCGCCGCCCGCGACATTCCACATCAGCTGACAGGCAGCTTGATTGCTAGAGACGCCTCGAGAGCAACCCAGGAAATATTCCTGTGCGCTGGTTACAATCAGTGATGAACGGGAACACTTAGTGCCAGGGTAATCATTTCTGGACGATTCAATCCAGGAGTCCTGCTCCGAGATGATAAGACGAAGGGGGCGGCGAGATAATCGCGTGCCGAAGCACCTGAGGGGACCTGGGTCAGCGCAGCTAGTTGTGACAACAATGCGGCAAGGTGAGAGGGACGGGATGATTTGTCAACAGCTTTTCCTGTGTTCTCATTGTCGAAGTTCTGGGAAACAACCGTTGAATGGAAAATGTTCATCGTCTTAACCCTGACATACTGTTCAGGTTAAAGTCGAGCCGTTTTGACTTTTAACAGCGACAACAACAACAAAAAGCAACAACCCCAAATGTCATTCTGACACGGAAATTTGATGACTTTGTCCGGAAATGAAAATATTTGAAATTGATATTTATTGTATAGCTAGCTGCGCCACATTGAGGCTGACTCGACTTGGGGCACGATTGAAATCGGAAAAATCGGTTTGGATTTACAAAGATGCGAATGCAGTGAATCAAACTGAATCTGATCTATGCTATGTCGACATACTATCGAATTGTCTTTTCTTGGAGAGGTATAGCTTGAAAGGAAATAACACGTTATGGTTCTTTCCTCTATATAAAATGATAACAAGACACTCCTTGCATCATACTCTTGCATTGAATCGCCATCACGCTAAATCGAACTGAATCGTTCCGCTTTAAAATCGACCGTCCTTGAAGCGCATCGCAACCTGTCCGTCGAAATGCGTATCGAATCGTCTTTTATTGGAATACATGGCGGGAATCTTGAAATTGAGAAACGACGCATGCCGAAGATGCCGAAAGCCAGTTTGGTAATTCATGAAGCATGTTGTCCTCCCTCGTCTTTGCCTTTCGCCCGCCCTCCCCATCTATGACACTCGATCAGGGATGCTTAACCTTGGCGTTCTCTCTCGTAACCTACTTACGCCGGCATCCAATCACAAAGCCACATTTCATGCTGCGCCGTGAGAAAACCATTGCTCATTGCGCCTTTCAATATTTATCGCGGTATGATTTCGAGCCCTCGCTTAGCTCCGGCGTCGCCACACTCTCAGCAGCCCGATTGATTTACGCCACCACTCTCCCGCGGGAGAGGTTTTTGCAGGCGTGGAGGAGATGCTGACAAAGGAGTCGGGGGGGGAGAGGAAAAGTAGAGGCCACGCCCACCTCGCAAACAGTCCACTCCAAAAGTATTGGAATGGCAAGATCAATTACCTTGTTGACCATGCCGTTCCAATACTTTTGGAGGGAACTTGCGTGTCCTGTCCTGGTTTTTCTGCTTCCAACTCAACAACTTGTCATATACATTCCCTCTCGCAGTAAACAATTTAGAGGTGCAGGCTAATTTTATATTACAAATTTAATTTAGAATAGATTTTTTTGTTAATTTCTACATTTTTAACATTTTGCGGGCTAATTTTATATTACAAATTTAATTTAGAATAGATTTTTTTTGTTAATTTCTACATTTTTAAAATTTTGCGGGCTAATTTCATATTACACATTTAATTTAGAATAGTTTTTTTTGTTTTATTGTTTTTGTTAATTTCTACATTTTAAAAATGTTGTACTTTTTTTTGTCATTTTCAATCATTCATTTTCATGACATTTTAATTTTTTTGGTTTAGATACCCGATTAGATTTTATTGGATTTATCTGGGGGTTGGGAGGGGGTGGGGGGTTTCTGGGTAATTTTTTATTCAATTTGTAGCATGTTCATATTAATTTTATGAAAAATGTTAATGCCAAACCAACATTTTCTATTACCACCAATTTTATGCACCAGCCATATTACGAATTACATATTTCACGGGACAGCATTGGACAGCTTTTTTGGATATTGTAGGATGGACAAGGTGTCACTGACTTGCAATTTTTGTTTAAATTCCGAGCTGGTTGTTCGACAAACAATCAATATGTTTAGTTCTGAAGTTGCGGCGCATTTCGACTTTATATTTTTACATTTTTTACAGACCGGCACAGATTAATCCTCTAAGTGCGGCAACTGGCGATCGGTGTCAGACAAGGTAGTGTGCAGACGCTTGCGTGTTTGGCGGCCAACTGGAACTTGTGGCCACCCGAAAGTCACCCCATGTCTGGAAAGGCCAACGCTCGCGGCAGCTGCAGCTTTGTGACCAAGCTGTAATAACGAAGCAAATCAGAGCTTGTTATCTGGCGCTTAATGATTGGGCCACTGATTATCAAGTGTCGTGGGGGTCATCGGGTCCCGCTTTTAATTCACCGTCTAATTGGCTCAGCTGCTCCTTCAGTGGGGAGGGATTAAAATGAGAAAGAAGAAAACCTTTAGAACTCCCGCATGCCCTGGAGCGATTAAAAAAAAAAAAATCTGACTGACTTTTGACTGTTTTTTTTTTTTGCCCCTCATCTCACCTTTTTCCACCCTCTTGAGGGAACATCTGGAATAAATTTATGAGGACTCTCCAGAAAGAGACATGACTTAAAAAAAAAAGTACAATACCTTACGTGTCTTATAAATGAACGAGGGCTCGTCAGACTGCGGCCCTTTACGTGGCTAATGAATGAATGAATATGGACTCGCCACAGTGTCCTCACTGCAACATTCGTCAGTAAAAGGTACTCGCATACCTTTTAAATGACTGAAGGAATGAACTAATGAGGACTCCTGACTCAGGCGGTACTAGAAAATTGACACATTCACGTGGCTTATGAATAGATGAACTCTCCCGATGGACACATTACTACAAAGCTAAAAACAACTCAATCGACACACAAATGAATTCGATTTGGGACATGGCCGCAGTGCTAACACAATCAAAAAGGTTGATGAATGGGTGAATGCACCAATTTGGACTTTGATGACTTACGCAGGACTAAAAAGCACGCTCGCTTGTTTTGAAGATCAAACCTTTTTAACATCTTTTTCAGAAGGAATGTGTCAACAGAACAGTGCAGCAACAACAACAGATGGCCGCCATCATGTCTTAATATAGAAATGAACGCAGGCGAGTCGTTTTCCGCTCCGAGTGAAATTAACGCGCCGTCTACCATAGCAACCTTCACAGCACGAGGCGAACATTTGTTTGGATTTCTTTTTGTTTCTTTAATTCATATGAAGGTATAGGAGCACCTGCTGCAAATCCATTTTTAAATATAACACTATTGGAAAATACAAACGAAAAAGCAAGTGGAATAATGAAACAAAAGGAAGCATGAATAATATTAAATACGCGCGTGGAAACACATGCCCTTCATTTATTCCATTTCATGAACAGATTTTTTTTTTGAAACAAGAATGTATTTTGGTATCAAATGTACTTTTTAATTGATAGAATGTATTCCGTTATTAAAACTCAACAGATTTTATTATAACTTTATGATGAATTCATTTGTTCAATGCACTTTGTATTAATAGCTTCAATGTAACGACTGGCATTTAAAATTATTTTTATTTGATTAAATATTTTTCATATTTTTTTTAAATGTCACTTTTGCGATTCCATGTAATAATGTTTCTTTTATCATGAAAGAAATAAGAAATAATTGTGTCAAATATATTTTTTTTCTTTTAAGAATGGGTTTCAGCATGCAATGGAAAGAATCATTCAACATATATAATATGATGCAGAAAATATTTTTTTCCAATTCAGATTCAACCATGACATATTCACGCATGCAACAGCCTCCAAATGAAGACCAGCATTATAAAAATGTGCCGACCTGCTGACACACTTATTTGCCGAAAGCTCCAAGCGCCACGGGCGTAGACTACGCCAGCTCGCATTGTAGCCACCCAAGCAATCAGGTGGCGAGACGTGACAGCGTTGACCCAACAAAGGCGTCTTATTACCCCGCCGTAATTGGAAACGGCGCACAAGGACGTGGCCGTTCCATTTGCAATATTTACAAGTCAATAAACGTTTGCGTTGGCTTCGCCGCTCGTCCTTCACGCCTGCGCCTGGCAGATAAGACGGACGAGGTCAAAGGGAGCGCTAAACACAAATTGGCACAAAGCAGATCATACATGGACGGCCGGAGGACTCGGCTGTACATTAGCGCAAGCGTAAATCAAGCGTCGGATACCAATCGGGAGTGGGAGGCCCTCCAAGAAATGAGATACGCTTCAGGCATGTTATTGCGATAAAGATGTAGTCAAGCTCTTCTGCTGGAAATAAGATCCACCTTAGTGCTCTTGGGAGCAAAATGGAAAAACAAAAACAACAAAAGAAGAAAACAACCATGCTCAGATGTACCTGTAGCTACATGCTAACGTTGCATGCAAGGTCAAAATCAATAAATGCAGTTCATTCACAAAAGTAAATAAGAGGAGAGTTGAGTAATGGCCGTGACATTTCTTTTGGGGTATTTTGGCAAATTTATCCAACATTAAATAAAAAAAACAAAACTTCAAGAGTATTACAAACATTCAACAGAGGGGCAACTCTGATGAACTTGCTAGCAAGCTAGTTAGCCAACTACCGATCTAACGAAGCAGCCCAACTTAAAAAATTACGACAAATGTGACAAACTAAAGAAGGAGTGATGGAATGAAAAAAAAACATGTTATGTCTTGTGACTTGATATAACTGTCGTATGCTTATTTAAGTGCAGGGGCCTTTTTTATCCTGGACTTAAATTATCCTCAGAAGAGGATAGTTCGAGCGTGTTTTTTTTCCCCTTTCCCTACCCAGCGTTTTCCTTTCTGAATTCTGATTGTAATTTCCCCATTGCGGGAAAATAAAGAATATTTTAAAGGAAAAAAAAAAAAATAATCGGGTTCACTCGGCGAGCATCTGCTCTGCCATACGAGGGGAGATAAATCTGCAACAGGCGTGATGCATCTTCATTAAAGTCAGCGCTCAACACCTCTCTCTGAAAACTGCCAAACTGTCCAGATGCCACATTTAAGCTTTGCGGGGGAAGAAAGGGATGGAGTGAGGAAGGGAGGGAGGGAGGGGAGAAAAAAAAAGACGACGAGAGCTTCGGACACGGACGAGCGGCTCCATTTGGGAGTGTTTCGTGCCACCGCCGCATGAATTTAGACATCAATCTTGCTTAAACAATTACAGACTAAGATGGTCATTTGCATAGCGCTTGGAGGCATGAGCGGCTCGGCGAGCGCACATACGCTTGCAATCATACCAGTCCGATAAACTCATTTTTATATATATGTATACATACAGTACATACATATACACACACACATACAGAGAGGGGGGGGGGGCGACCTGGCGAAAAATCTGCCTTGTTTCGGAGTGGGTGATAAACCACTCCATAAACAATTTCAGACAGCAATATTTTAGACATTAGGAAGTATGAAGGAATAGCTAGCGTCAGCCATTTTGTTTTAACTGTTCATTTGATACAATCATTTGGCACGCTGACTAGCTATCTTGAAAATTGCTAGCTTTTTTGGCAAACTAATTAATTAACTAACTTCAAAATATCTTTGCATCGAGCTAGCTAGCAATATCTTTGGCTTGCTAGCTAGCGAATTATTAATTAACTAACCAAAACTAACTAACCAAACTTAAACTTCACTAGCAAACTAGCTAATATATCCATATTTATCAAGACAATATTTATTTTCATTTGCTGAATGCGTGTGTCTCACGGTAAACATGAAAAAGATATGATGAAGATTTTCGCATTGTTTACATTCACAGGAAGCTGGTCGCTGTGAAGTTGCCGCTGACATTTTGGCCGATGCCGAAAAATGAAGAGTGTGCGAAGGTCACTGCTAGGTACAAAATAAAAGAGGTGACATTTGGAATGCGACAACGCCAAATGTTTCCACTACATACTGACACTGAGACACATGCGCACACACACACACACACACACACACCGGGATAACACAAAATTAGAGACAAAACCCGTGGTCAGGTGCGTAATTATGAGGACAGGTAACTTTTAGATGATCAAAAGCTGTGAAATAGTGGGAATAATTCATTCGGTGGTGCGATACCACATCCTCCCTACTGTGGTGTTACCTCAGATATAGTTCAAAGACAAGATGACGCACAACTCATGTAAACAGGACTTATGGGGACATGTACGAAAACATTGGATTGGAGCTTCATTACAGGCTCAGAAACGCATCTGCGTTGTCCAAATTATGAGGACACTCCTCAAAATTGACAACGTCCTCATCGTCCTGCATGTATTCAGGTGATATGCCAGCACACACACACACACACGCACACATTGTCACGTACTACCTTATATGAGGGGCCCTGAAATGTCAGCTCATTCTACTTCACTAATTGCGTAGAGCACATCAAACATTAAGAAGTCTAGGTTAAGGTTTGAAGCAAGGATGAATGTTTTAAAGTAGGGTTTCAATCCAGGGTTAGGTTTTTAAATCAGGGTTGGAAATACCATGTATGTAGATGTATCAGAAATGCCCGGTAGTAACCATTCGACCAAGAAAGACACGAGCACGCACACACTCAGCCCGATGTCCTGTAAACGGTCTTCGATTGCGTCAAAAGAAACGTCATGATAAAAGTTTGACTTGCGGCGGAAAAAAGTGGGTTGCTAGGACAGTTCAAGATGACATCAAAGCAGGGATGGGACATCTTTCACGGTGGCGGCGCGGGCGGAGTGACGACTTTATGTGTCGCGCTACGCGACTTAATGACGGACGAGCGCTGATTTACGGGCGCGGCGGTGCCACCGCTGGCGACAAATGACTTCATAACGCAGCCCGATAGTATTTCCATTGCTATCCGTGAGCCAACGGGACGACCCTGAGCGACGCCTAACAAACGAGTTGACACGCAAGGACGTTAACGCGCGTAGCTATGTTGCAAATGCGCCGTCTGTTTTCTTGTCGCCGCGTTGTCACGGAAACAAGGTATCGATTGAATCTCGAAAAGAATGTTGAAATAGCTGCGGCGGTGTTAAGTGATCCCCCAAAAATCTGATTTAACCCTTTCAGGGACAGCGTTTACAACAGTGGACGGCTTACCATGTGATCAAGTTACAGCGTGCAGGAAAGGGTGAACGACAGAGACGCATTCGCGTTTCAAAGCATTTTCGCACGAGAGCGGCAAAAGGATTTGTCGTCTGGCATTTTGGAAGTAGGGTTTTAAGCCCTGAGTTAAGGTTCCAAGTGATATGTCAGTGAATATTTAAAAGTCTTAACTCAGGGGTCACGGGGGTTCCAATTCACGCAAACAAAACTCCCTCCCGCGTACGTTGACAATGATAGCGCGGGCGTTTGCCGCGGTTGCCGGATGCCATATTGCAAGATGACGCTTTATTCAAAGGATGAAGAGCCTTCGGGGCATTCGCTCAGTCATGCTCATGAATTATTCATGGCGATAATGACTCCAATATTAATAATACAAAGAGTCATCTCCCGGTTATAGATTTGATAAATGTCCGACAGGAGCCGCTGGGATCACGGTCCAATGTCATTTTCGCCAAAGACACTTGGATTTTGCTTTCATTCCGTCGCGGCTGGGTTGAGAAAGGCCCCGCCAGGGAAGACGAGCAAATAAAAATGCTCACTTGCGGCGCCCGCCCAAGGCAGGCTTCAAGGACAAAACCAAATCGGTGGGATGTCTCCTTGTGTGCTTTTTAATTCAAGCGCCTGGAATCAGCGTGAACACCTGCGTTTTATACAGCGGGCGCGATAAAACAAACCCGGCCAAGGCGGTGACATCCCGCTTCCCCCAGTCGATGCCTTTCTGGCTGGTTATGCTTTGAACAAACAGCGCGGCCCCTTGAAACGCGTCTTATCTCCGCGGCCATACTGTCCTCGCCTCGATGAGGTGGAGGGTTTTACAACTCCGCCAAGACTTTGTGGACGATAACTTTACATCCCGCAGGCTACGAGGACATTAGCTGCTATCACTCTGTGCGAGTCGAGCCTGCTATTTGGAGCCTTTTAGTTTTTTTTTGTTTTTTTTTGTTGAAATCTCAACTTGGGATTCACACGCCTCCACACAGAATCGCAGCACAACTTTACCCGCGCTCGCCCCGCGGACGCCTCGGCGGAGAATTAAAGTCCTGACAGATGTGCGGAAAGGCGGCAACTGATCATCGCTATCGCATCTCCCCCCCCCCCCCCGCTTGGCCGCGGGTTCTCCCGATGGGTGACACACACCGCCAGGCTCGACTAAACGAATGATGAAAGCCAGCCAGATGGGAGCCCAACAACAGCTTTAGGAAAATGAGAAGGAGCGGAAACAAAGTGTGCAATTGAATGTCAGGCAAAGTCAAAGGGAGCGCGCCATTTCATCCACCAGTGGGCTCAATTCCGCAGCGAAAGAGACACTCCAGTGATCAGGAAAGTCCACAGATGACTGATAAAACGCATTTGCGGCGAGCTGAATACTTGTCAGCGTGAAGGCTGACATTTCTTGCGTTTGTATGCGAAAAAAAAAAAAAAAAAGTCAAAAGCTGCGCCAGGGCGGAGGTGGACTTGGTACTCGCTTTGTATTTGTCTTGTATACCCACTTTAGTTATACCGCTACTGGTTGTCACATGGGTGAGACTTCATCTTCCTCGCAATCCCGTAGACAATACGGAAAAGAAAACGACCGGCGAGCCAGGAAGTTCAATGACAGCAACTCTGAGGGGAGGAGGGTGATTTGATTGACTTGATGCGAGTTCCTGTCGCTATCATTTCCTGTCGCACCGCGTCCTGACGGATGAGGGCTGCTACTACGAGGTCACGAGTGTGATTTTTTTTTTTTGACCTCTGCCGCCAACACGCTGGAGGGGAAGATTAACGTGCCCCTAATAAAAGCGCTCAGAGTTATGGAGGTCCAACAAAAGTCAGAGGTTAACACGCGTTGGTGCGGTGGCGTGACCTTCCGTCACTCAAACAGCGACAAATATTTTATGCAGTCGTTTCGTCGCAACAGGCAGGCGAACGGTACATTTATCATTTCAACCGTTTTCCATCTTTGCTGATTTTTTTTTGTCATTAAAGTGTTTCCGTAGGACTTAATTATTGGAGATTTTTTTTTAAACTCATTCACTCCCAAAGACGTTTTTAAACGTCTTTTCAGACTTGGTCTAGAATTGGCTGGTACTCAATGAGTGAATGGCCAATCATCAATCTTTGCCACCGCACGCCACAAATACAATCACAAATAACCGAACAAAATCATCTTCACAACCCCCAGTGGGAAGAGCAAGGCTTTACTTGGCCGGTTCTTTGCACGATAGAAAGAAAATTTCCAACACTTACCCCACGCCTCGGCGATTCAGGCCGTCACCCGCCGCCTGCTTAGCGTCGCGGCGATTGGCCTTTCCTCGCGAAGTACCTTGGCGGCCGAGCCGGCGCAAACTGGGAAATCAGGCAGCGATACACAAAAGGTCAACTTGCTGACGGGATCGAGACATATTGTGCCCAGAGAAGATCCTCCGAGGCGGACGGCGACTTTGCCATTTCACCCTTCCCTGGCGCACGTTCGCCTGGGGGAGAAAATTGCCATTAGCATTCAAGGACAACAGTCGTGCTTCAAAAGTCATTTGAATAGGTTGAGATCTCTTTGGCTTTCAACCGTTGTTAATGAAAATTGCCCCCGGCGATGGCGGAGTGTGACTTTGTTGCCAAGGAATGAGAGAGTGCAGAGTTTTGGACATTATTTGGCACTCATATTTGTTGCGGGCCATATTGCAGTTAGGGTTTCCCTTGAAGGGCCGCTATGAATTTTGGGAAACCATATAAATGTTTAATCCCCTCTACATATTACATACACAGCGCACAACAAATTGATAAATAACTACTTTTTAAATCAGAAGTCAAGAATAATGACTGTTATTGTGGATTACAAATGGCAATTTTGAAATGTTGGTTCAGACTTTAGCAAGCATCATGGAACTTGACATGCTTGATTTGCTTTTGCGGACCATATATAATGATGTGGCGGGCCAGATATGGCCCCCGGGCCTTGACTTTGACAACATGCCCTACACAATTTTTCAAAAATCAATATGAGATAGCGCCTGTGGAAAATAAACTGAAGTTACGGCTGAACATTAAACATGAACTAAAAACCCACACCAAACCGATAAACGGGCTCGCTAACTTATCAGATGGGCAGAGAAAGAGACTCACGAGCGTATAATAGCTTTCAAGTTGGTCCAGACTTCCACCAAGAATCACATGACAGCACAATAAGCGAGTTTCTGGTCCGCATCAGCTGTGAAAAAAAAATGAAAAGGAGAGTTGTCAGGGTTTCTGGCAGGTTTAGGACAGAATTGGACCCCAGTAACATGAACTCAGAAAGAATTGACAAAGAGATTTATCAAATAAATAAATAAATGGTCGCAAAACTGGCGAGGTCAAAAAACAAAGAGCACCAAACCGAAGAATTCAACCTTTGGTGGCAGAACCGTGAGCAAGATGAATTCTCCTGACTTGGAAGTCCTTAAATAGCGTTGAACATGGCAGCAGGTGTGCACGCCGCAGGGAAGGCCCTCTTTTGCCACCTGTTGGAGACACACAAGAACAGAATCATGACATGACGATTTCTGGCAGGACTTATTTCATCCGTCTGTTGCGTAGCTGCCAAGTTACATTGTAGAATGAGTGAGTGAGTTAATGAACTACATTAGTTACTCGAGCCGAGCACAGCTAGCTATAGCCAAGCATTGTTAGGTTGCATACATCTCTGCTCTGAGAGGGGTAAAAAAAACAAACAAACAAAACCCCAATTCATTTTTTAATAAACTGTAGCTCTGATGTTCCATGTGGATGTTGAAAGATTCGCATTAATTCAGACAAATGTTCCGTCGCTTTGTAATAGTTGAGTGTGGAGCTCGCAATTAGCGGCTATTAATGAGCCCCAGGCAAACACCCACACGCGCAGGTCACATAATGTTATACAAATGGATGTTAAAGTGCATTGAAGTGAAGTACCGCTGCGACGCCGTCTCAACGCTCTTTCTGGAGAGCAAATGACTGAGTGGAGAGAAGTGCTCTACACTTTGCTATTCAATCAACATTTGACGCTAGTTTGCTGCAATCCATTAGACTCTTGTGTTAGCTGACGTTTAAAATAAAAATGTATAAATGACGACAACGAAATAAGCATCGGCGCATGTTAAGTGGGATTTTGCATTAAAGTGGTTGCCCGAGTCCAATGCAAAATTCCGTTGACGATACAAAGAATGACATGTGTGATGTTTGTATCACTCATTATTAAAGAAAAAAAAAGATTCATCACATTACCTTGGCATGCCAATGCAAAATACAATACAAACACCAATGCACTGACATCATGTGCTTTGGTGTGTGCTGAAAGAAAAGAAATAAATAAACCAACATTTTTTGTGTGCGATAAAAGCATTAAAAGCACTCACAGTCACTAATATATTTGAATTAGCGCTATTTGATTGCTTTTCCTGGAACATGACTGACCCTTTTCTGGCAGGGGAAAATGCTCGGCCTTTCATTTTGAGCTGATATGAACCTTTTTGGTATAACCTTTTGAATATGCCAGATCCGGTGTGATGACTCAGCATTTTTTGGATAGGTGTAACTGACAGGTTGGCGCAGACTCACTGACAGTTTCAACCTCATTTGTCACTTGTTCAATAACAGTGACGCTCCAAATGCATCGTTGTTTTGGCATGCAAAATAAGATGCATTCATTTGCTCGTGTTTCGCAACAGTTTGTTTTAATCATGCAATTTGTTAAGTTTTGTAGTTAGCTTTGTTGGTCAGTTCCTTCATTAGTTATGTTTGTTATGTTAGCAATGATAGCTGGCGGGCTTCGTGAGCTAAATCTTTTTGTTGTTGTTGTTGCTAATTTGGTATGTTAGCTAGTTCAGTCAATATGTTGGGAACATTAATTTAGATGCATTTACACTGTATAGTTTGTTGTGTAAGTGACGTTAGCTCGTCATTTACGTTTGTGTCCTATTAGATTTGCTAATCAATGATGCTAGTTCCCTACGTGGAATGAATAGGGTGTGTGATGATAGCTGGCTAGCTAGCTAGTTGCGTTATATTAGCGAGTCGAGTTAGGAATGTGACATGAGTAAGTTACGTTAACGTGTTGAATTATTAGTTACGTTCTGTTATCTGGTGACACCGGTCACATAAGTTACTTTAGTTGCATGCCTACTAGCGGACGCGTTAGCTGCTCTAAAATCCGCAACATTACGGGGGTCCAAAGTAATCCCTTTACACAGACGCAAAGAATACACATTGGAGGAGAATTAAGAGGCTTTTTCCCCCCAGTGACGTTCATAAATGAGCATCTTGGCGAAAACTCATGAGCCGCACAGCGACGACGACAACAGTAACCGGAGTGAGATGAACTCATTAAAAAAAGAAACACCCCACAACAACAACAACAAAGGGTCAATGTAATTAACCCTGTGGATGTGCTTACCACGCCGCCGTGACACAACCGTCACAATGGCTGCCGGCATTAATTGGTCACGGTGTGAGAGGGCCGTTTGTCGGCGGCGTGGAAAGGCCAGCGCTGAGGTGCCGTGTAAACACAGAATTACGTGCTAATTAATTAACGGTGCAAATTTCAATTCCGCCAATGGATCAAGTGCAGAAAATTGAGAGAAATGAAGAAGGGGGAGGGGGGGGGAAATATCATTGTGATGATGTATATAAATGTGTGCTACTAAAAATGGCGGAATGTGTCCGCAGTCGGGTAATTGCTTATCACTAGCGAAGCGTTTACTCCTAAAACGTAAACACCTCTTAAGTGTTGTTGTGTGAGCATAATCTGCCAAAGTGTGATGAAGGGAGCGGAGGAGCAGATGAGCGCCGCGTTGTTATTCATCTCCACTCCTCATCTCATTTCTAATGGCGAGCCGGGCGAGGCCGCGGGCACGCTCGCCCTCTCGGTATGCTTTCCTCTCATGAAACCTATTTCAAGTGAGCTCTCCTCATCACGCATCAAATACATGCGTGCGCATGTTTGGCTTTTCAGATCTGGCTTTTTTTTCCCCTCCCCACCAGCCTGCCAGGCGGCAGATAGATGGGGAGGTGGCGCATGTAAAATGCATGCATCCTTCATGCCGGCAATACGTGCCGTTGGCCAGCTTGTCAATCGTCACAGGAAGAGGTGGATGGCGCTTTGACAAATATCATCAATGCAAGGGAATACGATATTTTTTTTTTCCCCTTTGCTAAAATGTATGTGTAAAAAAGTATGTACTTTCTGAAGAGGATAACAAATGGGCATCATGTGTGCATTCTTCAGCCGCACGCAATCCATTCGTAAAGAGGTGGTGGTTCGAATTTGGGAGCAATCAAACACTCTCAAGACAAGACAATCATGGCTTCTTCCGATTAATTTTCAGGAAGGGCTTCCTGAGATTTTTTTTTTTTGTGGATTCACACATGATAGACAGGCCTGCCAAATTTCATGATGCTCAGTCAAATTTTTTTCAGGGGCTGAATTTTCGAAAATAAATTGGAAGACTCTTAGAAGTAGCAAAAATAAGAGTAAAATGTCTGCTTTAAAACAAAATGGCAGGCCTCCTCTGTCTTTTCAGACATGGCTTCTTTTTTTTGGTGGTCTACTCATGATAGACATAACTACTCAGTGTTGCTAAGTCAAACTGGGCGACATTTTCTCAAAATTCAAAGGGGAGCTACGTAGCCCGTTTTTGAATGTTTGAACACGTCAGGAAATTGTGACATTTTGAGAAGAGCAAAACCTTTAAAGTAGTGATTTATTGAGAAGTGAAGAAAAGCGAAATGAGTGTACAGAGCAGAGAGCAGACGCAGAGAATGCAGTGCGCAGGTTCTTCGGGAAAAACGTTGCCGCCACTGCCGCACTTTTTTGTTTTGTCTCTCATCCATAGTCATAAGTTTCCTCCCGTCGCCACGGCATTCAAAGCGGGTGAGCGTTTCTCGTCTGTTTTGAAAAGAATGCAAAGTGACGAGAAATGGAAATGCGACTGACATAGCGCTTCGGTGGAAATGCAATCGCGGGCTTAATGCTGCGCCGCTTCAACAAAAAACACAGCGACGCTTACGGGCAACGATAGAACCGCGAGTCAGAACCAATTTTTTGGTGCTTTTTGATCCTCACGAGCGTCATGGGCGAGCTGAAGTCCATCCCAGCAGGCTTTGGGCAGTTGGCCGGGGACACCCTAAACTGGTTGTCAGCAAATCGCAGGGCACAAGGTCGGAGCCTGGAATCGAACCGGGATCTATGAGGCAGACGCGCTAACCAGTCACCCACCGTACCGCCCTGTAAATGATCATCCTTTGGAAACAACTGGATACCGTAAATTACTCTAAATAGTTGTTTACTGTATATTACAGTCGGCAGTTGCTTTCGGTGGGTGGTCTCTTTTGCACGGATGCTAACAGAGAGCACCAGCGTTCTCGCCGCCGGACACACAGCGAGTGCGGGTAAATCCCAGCGAGTACGCGAAAGCACATCAGGATCAAAGAGGGCCTCAATCAACTTTATGCATTGGAAACTCTGGCTTCTATGATCTCAAGCAGTGATAAACCCCCCCCCCCCCCCCCGCCCCCCCATGCTGGCTTTGAAGCTCCCTGTGAGGGTGAAAGCGCCCCTAATTCCAGCCAAGAGTGCTTTAGAGCTTTTCGAGGAGGAAGAAAGACAGCGAGGGAATGTAGAGCAGTCGACAGCGCCCGCTGACAAGCGCTGACATTCCTCCCGCTTGAATGACCGACTCTTCCCTCTTTCAAAATCCTTTTCTTCACGCTTTCAACGACTTCAGTGGAGGCCCACAAACGGGCAAAGAAACACGTGCTTTTCCTCATGTCGTAAAATGTTTGTACAAGAGTGTTATTTTCTTCTCTTCCACAAGATTTCGATGATGGGGGAGCATATCTTAAGTCGGAAGCAACCAAACACGGGCAAGATCATCAGACCTTCACGTGACCGCTAATTTACCGATAACAATATGCTAACGCTAGGCCGCTAATCGGGCCGGGTTAATAATAAAAATTATTAACCTGTTCATGCACCCTGTAACCTGATAACACAATAAACTATCCACTGTAGTAACCGCTGTCCCTGTTCACGAATCACTAACATGTAACCGATTGCTAACATATGACAGCTAACGTGACCGTTAGCGAATGTTTACTCAACGCTAGCATGTAATCACAAACATAGGTATGTCAATACTAACATGGAAGAGGACATGCGATCCCTTTGGTGTGACCACTAACGGATGACTTTGAACCATTTACGTGACCGCTAACACATGACCGACGGCTACGCGCCTAATTATGAACACACGTGATCCGATGCGTCCTTCTTCGAGGTCGGCATGTCCATTGTGTGGTGCTGTGCACGCGTGATGATGTGCTGATCAATGTCGATAGATGACTTAATCTCAATCTTAATTGCCGCGCATTTGCTCCCGAGGTTTGTCAAATCATCTTGGTATGAGATTACGGCTAATTTGATCATAAGGCCTTTCGGCTAAACGCGCTTATCTCAGCAAAGCGACGGAAGAAGACGAAAAGTCATCCGTGAGTGATTTATGGACACGGACTGCAGATAAACTGACGGCAGGGAGTCATTGGCGAGGAGGCAAAATTAGCATCGGAAGCAAGAGTTTGGGTGGCAGGAGGAATCCTGATGAAGTGACTTCTCACTTTGACACTCGGTAGCAGCCATCTTGTGATGACAGACACCATTTTTCATAATTCCGCCGTTTGCTTACCGACGCCCTCCGTGACTGATGACACTTACTGCCTGCCAACGTTAGCGCCTTGAATCCTCAACCGCTTCCTTCGGGCACATTTGGAAGAGCTTTGCAATTATCACGTCAGATGCTCAGATGAATTATCGCGTATAACCTGTAGGACTTCAAAGAACAGCCGTCAGAATATCGACATAACTGACACCTGATGGTACAGTACCAAGAGCAACAAGTCATTGCTAGCACGTGACCGCTAATATACAACCGCTAGCTTGTCCGCCCGTGAATGTGAATATACAAACCTGAAAATTGGAAATGTGACTTACCGTGGTTTATGCAACCAATTCTACACTTTAATGCCTCAATACGACTTTTCTTTATTTTATTTTTTTTGGTGGCACGCAGCCGCAAAACAACAAAAACAGTGTGGCATTATCTGTATGCTAATGCATACGTGCAGGGAGTACAGTTTTAGAGGCAGCACGTCGCCGACTCAGCCAGGGAAACGTCAGTGTCAACGATGCTCGCTCGCACCGCTGTGTCTTATCAACTTAGCCTTTCCTCACTCGCGCCTTATCAAAAGTAATTATCTTTATTCTCGGGGCCTCGCACCGCTCAGTTTTTTTATTTATTTAAAACATGACCTGTTATCTGGTGACTGGCACGCAAGATTTATGTCATTTATCGGCCAGCCAACTCGCGACCCAATATGGTTTCTATCTCTATCACCGCCGTTTTATACTCCCGAGGTCCCAGGATGCCCTTAACGGCCACTCCAAAAGGATCGTGGGAGTCATGGCCTCTTAGAGGCAACGTGTTTGAGACACACACATGCTCCACAAGCTCAGCTCAAACACCCTCATGGATAATCATATTTAATCAAATCAAAGGGGACTACTCTACTGGTTCAACTGTGCGGTCCGGTCGGAACAGGGCTGGATCCTATTTTGGACACTTGCTAAAAACAGTGGCAGAGAGTCAGCCCTAAATATCGAAATTGGGGGAGAAATCAGATTGGAATCAGGTATGGTGGTAGGAATTATTTATTGTTATGGGTTCTTTAATACACAATTGATTGATCAATTTTTTCCGTCATTGCCGGGCATCATTCTCCCCCTCCCCCCAATGACCGAAATGATGATGAGCACAGAGACTCTTGTGGTAAATGCATCTTTCGCTTCGCACTTGACACTGCGCTTCCTTGCCGACAGCGTCGCTTTACGCTCATTTCCATTTGGCTGATGATTATTTTCCTCCCCTTAATTGCAACGCGCGACTTCCTGTCACTTTAATCACCATAATAAGAGCTGGTGTTCAATTAATGGCTTTTGAATGACACAAACAGCCTCATCAGCGGCGCAGGCGGCCGCGGCGCAATAACGGCGTGACGCAGAAGAGGACGTGTTTGGGGATGAAAATGTCACATAGGTCCTCTCTCGGTGTCCGGCGGATGTGAAGATTACGTCCACGCCGTCACATTGACCGACGGCACTTTATCTCGCAATAATGATGTCATTGCTCGTGGTGTCTGACCACAGCATAGTTCAAATTGGCGCCGATTTATTTCTGCTTAGCCGAAGGCTAGCTTGCCGGTAGTCGGTAGTAGAAAATCCACCCTAAAAAAAAAAAAAAAAAAACATCAGTCAGTATCGGTTGAGCCAAACCGCGCTTAGCTAATTAATACTGGGTAGTTCGCAAAGGATCCAAAAGGCAGCTGGGACGGACAACTCTTCTGTGCTTTGTCTGATGACTGACATTTAGCCTGACCGCTGGCTGCATCGAGATTGGATGCAACAACCGACTGACCGATGATGACATTTCACTTGGACCAATAGACTGCGTCGGACTGAACTGACAAGGCAACGGCGCTCCCATTTATGACGCCGCACGTGGCCCGGCCAACAACTGAATGAAGACTGAGCGATGGGAGCGATCGTGGAGCTCAACAGAATTATTTTTTCCTTTATTTAAAAAATAAATAAACAAACAATATTAGTTGCGATCAGAGGTCACCCCCACAGCCCCCCCTCATAAATAACGTTGCCTGATAGACATGTTCCCGGCTTGACTGTCCCCCAAATGTCACTCGCTGCGTAAAGAGCGAAGTGGCCTTGAATGTTTAAACCAAGGCCTTCGCCGCGCCCATCTGTTGTGGCGCGGGCCGTAAATAAGACTCCGCAAGGGGGAGGGGCGTCAGTCACCTTTAGGTGCTCAGAGAAACTGTCCAAACTTAAGCGGCTACCCTTGACACAAGGGCGCCGGCTCGATTCCCGCGGGGATATTAAAACTTTGCCGTGCAGTCATTTGGGAGCTGGCCCTTATTTTGCTTCAATGTCTGTCGAAATATTAATTTGACTGTGGATTTTAAATATGCTTATTTATGGTGCGCACTGCAGAAAGCTCGAGATCAAAACGCGGTCGAAAAGAAATCGCATTATCCACGCGGATGCCGCGATATAATCTTTTACAAACAGAGCCCACGTCAAAATGTCTGATTGTTTCATCGCAGTGACAAAAACAAACAGAGTACAGCAGAACACTTTTGAAATCATGAAATGCATAAAAAATTTGCAATTCAAATTTCATCTTTTGACAATCAAAGGCTTGTTGTTTATGGCTTTCGGCTCGTCTCATCGATGAATTGTTTGGTATCGTTTTTAACCCCAGATGCTTTTCCTGACACAACTTTCCCGTTTTCGGTTACAACAGTGGACAGCTTCTCGGGTTATCCGGTTACAGGGTGCACCAAAGGATTCATCTGGGCTTGGGTCTGGCAGTAGCTGAAAATGTCGACATTGGCTCGGAATCAAACCCAATACGCTACACGACTTCATTCTAGTACACTTCGGTTGTGAGATGTGAAATCTCAAAGTGAAATCAAAGTGCAGAAAGTCTGCTCAGGTTAACTCTGAGTATTTGTTTTCCTGATCACGATTCCTCCCGGCAGCAACAAAAGGTAAAAAAAAAAAAAAAAAAAATGTTCTCAGAAAACGTTCAAAGAAAACGAGTTTACCCCATCTCCCAACAGAACATAAACACATCGATCTGACCTTTCAGTTGCTTGTTGTCTGGAATGCATTCTTAATTATTTGGATTCTCAACAAAAATAAATAAACAGTATGAAGTACATCAATCATTCGTTTATGTTTTTAATATACGTCCGAGCGAATACGCCAGCAGACATGTTGGACGGAAATGTGCGTGATTGGTTATATGTGAATAAAACCATATAGTCCAGCAGCGGCACAAAAGGCCGCCGGAGGGCACAGAATAATCAATACCTCTGCAGCACGGTCGGCCATTTTGTGCCACTGAACCAGCTCGGTGCCGCGGGTTGAGCAGAGACGACGCCCCCGCGCAAAGACATCGGCGCACATCGGATCCATTCGCTGAGGAACTTGTGTCCGCGAACGACCTGGAAAAAAAAATTAAAAAATAAGCGTCTTATCTTCATCAAAAAAAAAAGAAAAAAAAACCAGATCCATCAATTGTAAATCATCTCAGATTCATTTCTCCTTCCTGCTAATTTTTTCCCTGGACCGCGTTCCAAAAACATGTATGCTAGGTTCCTGTTCAAAGATTTGATGCACAAGAGGAAGAGGATTTTTTTGGAAGTCGGGAGTAGGCCTGAGCCCAGATTTGAATTGGAGGGAAACTTGCTAACTACAAGTCAGCCTACAATCAGCCCCTCCCACCCCATCGCGTTCCTGAACACAGAAAACGCCGTCATAAATCAAATGTCGGAACATTCCGATTCTTTCATCTCCGTCTTGTCGGATCTGCTCGCTTGTTGTGTTTCTGAGGAGGGGGGGGGGGGGGGGGGGGGACTAAAACAAGGCGACTCATTGGAATGCAGATGCGTTTCTGGGCAGCGTTATCAGACGCCATCGGCAAGACGCCGTCGCGGTGACTCATGCGGGGACGCGTGACATTTCGGGAATAATCAGTCTGCCATTTGCCGATTGTTGCTTTTGTCTGTCTGTAAGATCGCAATGGTGATAAAAAAAAATTAATAAACGGTGATCAAAGACATTCAAATTCCAGATGAATGTTGAGGATCTCGATGCAGGGACGCGAGTCAAACGGCAATTGAATAACTCACAAATTGTACGATTTTTCTTTGTTTTGTTTTTATCATCGGCTACAAAAACAAACGGAAAAATGAATTAAAAAAAAAAAATCACCAATTTGCTTTATTTTCCAGAGGTGCCGCAAGATTCTGCCAAAGCACCGACTGAATTGGAAATCAGGAAGGAAGCACGTTGACGTGAACTCCCTGAACAGAGAGACAAGCTTTGAATGTCAGGGAGGAGCGAACGTTTAGCCCGGGTTGTTATCATGCAGGAAATCAAAGCTCGGTCCTGGAACCTTATTCCCATCCCCTAATTCCGCTGGGGAGTTCAATGCGCCTCCCTGGAAGTTTGCGTGTCCCAGAGCTGCGGTTCACCGAGGCGCCGAGACGTGACACATCAATCACACGTCGTCAATGATCTATTTTTCAAATGCAGCAAAACGGCTGCTCTTTCAGTTTTTGAAGTGCTTCCCGGGGGACGGCAAGCGAAAGTGGAAAAGATAATCAGCACTTAATCATCAAAAAAAAATAATAATAAAAGACCTCGTTAAAGGAGATTATTTCCTTCCAAATGCAGTGGCACTCGAGCACCCGACCTTGATGACAACTCCTGAGTTTTTTCCTTGTTCTGCTCATTTATTCTTCGTCCTTGTCTCTCTGCAAGGTCTCTGCCTTTTTCTCATTTTGCTTTGAGAGTGAAATAAATGATTTGTGACGAGGAAAATGTATTTAAGTGGCCGCCTGGTTCTTCTTCACTCGTCTGTGGTTTGTGTCCGCCGGCTACGAACGAATGCCAAATTGAGAGGCTAAAAGTAAAAAAAAAAAAAAAACCCAAAAAAACACTTCTAACGTCTTGATTGTGTTCTTCAGCCAGGACTTTGTCCACACCGACACAGATAGTTCCAAACATACACATTTTAAATCATTCATTCATTCATTCATCTTCCGAGCCGCTTGATCCTCACTAGGGTCGCGGGGGGTGCTGGAGCCCATCCCAGCTGTCTCCGGGCAGTAGGCGGGGGACACCCTGAATCGGTTGCCAGCCAATCGCAGGGCACACATAGACGAACAACCATTCGCACTCACACTCACACCTAGGGACAATTTAGAGTGTTCAATCAGCCTGCCACGCATGTTTTTGGAATGTGGGAGGAAACCGGAGCACCCGGAGAAAACCCACGCAGGCCCGGGGAGAACATGCAAACTCCACACAGGGAGGCCGGAGCTGGAATCGAACCCGGTACCTCTGCACTGTGAAGCCGACGTGCTAACCACTGGACTACCGGGCCGCCCCATTTTAAATCATTCACTATCAAAGACGTTTTTAAACGTCTTTTCAGACTTGGTCCAGAATTGGCTGGTACTGAATGAGTTCAAAGCGTTTTAGGATTTTGGTTATCATGAAAACACACTTTTTTTTTTGGTAATGATTGATATGTAGCGTAGCCAATGGTATTGTTGCGCTTTCGTGGCATCATCCGCGACTTAGCATCCGCGACTTAGCATCCGTGACTTAGCATCCGCGACTTAGCATCCGCGACTTGGCATCCGCGACTTAGCAGTGCGACGGCATAATGTCTTGTCGGTGTCACTCTCAAAACAAGCAGCAAAAGCACAACAAAAAGAGTCAAAGCTTCGGTCATTGGACAAACCCCATTCGACCAAGTGAGCTACGGCAAGACCAAATCGATGTTGTTGTCCTGCTGGGAGCGAGTTGATACCAGCAAGACTCGAGCTCATCGACAGCTCCCAGCAGCCTCTCAGTAACATTCCGTCCCTGTCGGGCAAGAGACTTGCTGAAGACTCAACAACAGAACTGTTTCTTCGGACATGACAATATTAAATGTGTCATAATGGAATGTGTTTGCCCTTAAGCAGCCAACAGAACACAAGTTGAACTACTTTGGTTGGACCACAGTTGTGTGAGTGCGAGTGCGTGTGTGTGTGGTTGGATTACTGGCTAAGTAGCGATGTTGGCTAGTTTAGCGCGTGTGGAAAGTTCCAGGGTTGAATCCCAGTTAAATGAGGTTTGAAAAGGCATCTCGGAGGGAGTCGAGTGCTCGGGCTCATTACCACAACTGAGAAGAGGTGAGGAAGGAGCTGCGACCTGGTGGTCGCACTCATTAGCCCGCATGTTCGTTCCTGCTGGTATGTGTTAGCGATCGCAAGGCTGCCAGATGACAGCACACAAAAAAAGTGGCGCAAGTGAGGTTGTTTTTTTATTTTATTTTAAAAGAAGTAAAAATAAACGCTCATCACCAGATATTCCACTGTTAAAAACCAAACTGTTTCCGTCCACACGGTCAGAATGTTGGGAGAAGTTTGTGCAAGATGAACGGAAGGTGCCTGGACTTCCTGATCACTTCACGGATGAGGGGAAAATGTTGAAAGAGACAAAAAAAAAAAAAAACAGTATGTCTGGAGCCACAAAAAATTAAACGCCTTCTATAAAACTTACAATGAAGGAACCACATGCCGTATTTATGTAGGAGACCGGACTGTCAGAATTGTTTATTTATTCCTTTGCTGTGTGTTCACAAATTCATTATGTAATTTCCTCGCTTGATTTTTTTTTTGTTTCGGTGTATTATTTTCGCTTTTCTTAGTGTCAGTGAAGTGAAAATTAATTTCCGTTTTTCTGAGGCTGTCTTTGAACTCCTCTCGAGTCGAACGACAAGAGGGAAGGCACCGAGTTGGACTGCGATTTATCCATTTTGTATTTATATTGCACTTAATTGAACGGTGTTTGTTTGTTTTTTCTTCTTTCTTCTTTCTACCCACATTCTTGCTGCTGGAGGCTGCAAATTTCCCCTGTGTGGGACAAATAAAGGATATCTTATCTTATACCTTATGTTTTGAAACCTGATGGGTTAAGTCTTTGAAATCACGTTTGGGTTGAAAATGTGAATTGAAAGGGTTCGGGCTTAGGATTGGGTTTCCAAATAGAATATGAAGCCTTTTGTAGGGGTTCAAGCCATGCCTGGTGCACAAACGAGCCCAGATAAGAAATGGGGCTGATGTACACAATGTCACCTGCATAAGTCGCGGTCCGTTAAACCAAAGACTCGTGCGGCCTGGTGCGTTTTTCGGCAGCCAATCGATACAAGCGCCACACAACACTTGACACTCGCCCAACAGCTGCCTCGTTACCATCCGCTTTAATGGCGCCGCGTCTGCACCCTCCGGTGCTTTAATTATTCTTATTAATAGCGGCAGACGCTTTCTTTTTACGCGCACTCTTGCTGTGTCGCCGCCCTCTGTCGCGGTGCGACGGCGTGCGATTTAATATTCTCCAAATGTCCACATAATGTCTAGAGCGTAGGAATACAACAAAGCGCCCGCCGCGCGGCAGCCTCGCTCTTTATTCAAACCAGACGAGAATATAAAATGCAGAAGCAGCCCCGTTAACCTTCAGAAAGTCTCGAGGGAGCTCCGCCGTGACTCATTGTCTTGGAGAATCAACTCGCGGGTTTGAAAATTCTTAAATGACACGGAAACAACAGCGGGCCGAAGTTTTGTTGAGCACGTCAAAGATTGTTTGATTCGCGCCCTTCTGTCATTTAAAATGCAATTTAGCCACGATGCTACACTAATTTCGAGTTCGAAGTTCGTCACCGAGGCATAATTGGGTGCCTCGGTTACGAAATGCCTCAATGACGAGGCAATTGCATCAGCGTGTGCTATTTCTAAAGCTAGCTAGATGTATAGGTTGTTACTTCGGTTAAATTCAAAATGCAATTCTGTCTTCATAAGGTCCGATATAGCTCCTCATGCTAATTTTAATGCTAATTGTGACTTGGACGTCATGGTTCTTTTTTCAGTGAAATAAATTGAAACATTCTTTGAATCGTGTCATCCGGTCTTCCCGCATGCTAAAGCGAGACAAACATGCTAATGCTAAAAAATAACAGTAACAGATATAGTTGTGCGTTTTTATTTACACAATTTCCGCAGTTAAATTGCATTTTAGGGGTTAAGTTGTTAGTTGATAATAAATACTCACGAAAAAAAAAGTTCTTTCTCTATGTCTATTTATTTTTTATTTGTATTTTTGGGGCAATGGCTCGCAGGAAAGCACACTGGGAATCTGCGGCTCCAGAGACAGCGTAATTGCGACTTATTTGGAAGGGCAAAATGTTTACTGTGACGGCAAAGCGCTTTGGAGTGTATTAGCTTTTTTTTTTTTTGCCGCGTTTGTGTCTCCCGTCTCAGCGGGACAAGCCCTGCGGGACCCCGATGAATATTTCAGGACGCCGCGGAGCCGATCCGGTGTGGTCCCGCTCGCCGGCGGCCTGCACAATGAAAAACAAATTCGCAAAGCGGGAATCCTACCGCCAAGCGAACGGCAGGAATTATGAGCGTGCCGCGCACAATTATGGCTTTAGTGATTTTTTACGTCAAGGCAGAATACCGACGGGATACTTTTTACGGCTTATTAAGATTTATTTGCTGCCATATATTATTTGGGCGTTTATAGAAAGATCAAAAGTCATATAAAGTGCTGTTTATTTGTGCAAATGAGTTATCAAGGACAACACATTTAAAATGTAATTGGATCTTACGATCATCAATTTTCGGTAAATCATCTCGATCTTCTTTCCTCAACGTTGAGGGACTCCGCCGTCCAAATCATACCACATCACGTCACGCGGCCACATCGTGTCGTGATGTTGGGGTCAAGCTCGGGTTTTAGAGTGACCGTTTTTGAGGCTGGGTTAGTTTTTACGATTTGGGTTTCAAGCCTCAGTCGGGGCTTCAAATTGAGTTGAGGGTTTAAATTCAGATTTCAAGTAAGTGTTAAATCATAACCCAAATTTAAAACCTTAACAAAAAAAGTGATCTATCAAACCCAGGTTCCAGTTTCTAACGAGTCCCCAGAGCGCTTGCCTGTTTTGCTACGAAGCGGCCATTTCCGAGGTGCTCACTCCAACTCTGCCTGTTTTTGCTTGACCACAGTCCAAATGATACCACATCGAAACCTCCCGTTTCATTCTCCTTCCCTGCGGGAAGTCACATCGTCTCCTTCATTGCTGCTGTATTATTGAATTGTGAAACAGTTGGACTGCAATTAACCAGCGCCCGGTAGTCTCTCTCTCTCTCTCTCGCACACAAACACACACACACACACACACACACAGAGTTCCTTATCACTGCACACACCCAGGCTGGTGAGTCATTTACATTCCCTGGCAACTGGTGGATTAAGAGCTTTGCAGGTTTAAAAAATAAAAAATAAAAAAAGAGGAAAACAAAAAAAACCCTTTGCTGTCATCACACGAGTCAATGACCAGCACTCAGTCAGCTTTGACCTTCCTCATGTCATTGTTGACTCAATTACAACCAAGCACCTTCCTGCCTGAATTAATTTGTGGCAAAATGCAAATCCTCCAAATGGACATGCGCTCACCTTTTGGCCGTAAAACACTTTCTCAAGGACTCAAAGCGCCTGTTTTCTGTTAAGACGACTGTATAACATCATTTTGAGGAAATGATCGATGACAAAGAAGACACACGCAATTCTTCCAATTAGAGACCCAGCATGTTTGCTTCGAGTTATTTGTCACTTCCGCTTAAAGTTTCAAGTTAAACGGACACATTGTAGGTGCAATTTTCTTGTCATTTCGTCTGAAAGAAATCTGCTGGCTGAATGCTAACATCACATCAAACAAAGGTTGGAACGGAATTGGGCGGGAATCCCGGCGCCGTTGTCTTTGCACGGAATGAGAGCATCCGATGAAGCCATCAACAGCTTGCTTAAGCGGAACTCTCCAGAGACGTTTATCGCCGACAAATTTCTTTGGTTCGGCGGGATAAGAATTGACGGCGCCTATGCTCCGGAATATCTCGCGAAACTCGTCCTAATTGGTCCCATGAGCTTCATGTCGGATAAGTCGAACAAAGATCCAACGCTGCAAACCGGAATACTTCCCCAAGTTCAGGTACGCTAGGAGACGCGAGTCCAACATGGCTGCAGTAATTTTTCTTTCTGGTTTCAAGTCAGGCTAATCATTTCAAGTGAGCCTTTGGAGAAGAGGCGAATGTTTCAAGGCAGGGTTTGAAATGAGGCATTGGAACTGAGGCCTGTGTGATGTTCCTCCTCGTCATTTGCCGGTAAGTGCGGCTTGTTTATTTGCCGCCTTGTTTGCAAAACGGCTCCCCTGCGCGCCGCCCGCTTTCATTTCCTCTTCTGTTTTGTTTCATTTTAATCAGGCGGCGCTCCAGCCAATCAGTGCGTCTTGCTACCTCGCCACCTTTGTCTTCTTCTCGTGGCTGATTAAGTAATCACTGATCAATTTACCGTATTTAGTTTCAGCGTGTTTTGCTTGGTCGCAAACTTGCACCGCAGTTATTTCCGTCTTAGCTCTCGCTGTTTGTTTGCGCGCATGCATTATTCAAGTCAATAACGCAAACGGCATGTTGATTTGTTCCCGAACCTCGACGCGCCACCTTCTCTTGCCTTTTCTATCCCCCCTCCCCTCCCCCTCCCTACCCACTCCACGCCACCTGTTTGTTGCGCCCAAGACCAAGGCAACCAGCGGTGCGACGGCTCGGTTCTTGAAAAGAGAAAACACTGAAAGGCTCTTTGAAGCATATATGTGTGTGTGTGTGTGTGTGTGTGTGTGTGTGTGTGTGTGTTGGGGGAAGGGGGGTTCCAAGTTAGCCTTTTATACATTGATCATCCATTTTAAACTGCAATTTTGATGTGGAAGCCGACCTGTGCTGGGCTGCATATCTTCGAACAAAGGAGTCGCGCTCACCGTTCTCCAAATAACAGGCCAAATGCTCATCATGCCAAGTACATTTGTTGCAGGAAAATGGAAAACTGTCAATTGAAACACGCCCCCAAAAAAACTTCAAGTCAACAATGCGATTTTGTCCGATCAATTTCAGCTAGCTTCATGCTAACATGTAATATAAAACACCATTGACGGGCTACTGGGAATTAGCATATAGATGTTACGGTAGCGTTATTACAAAAAATGAAACATATGCTACTTGAACACAAACGAAGCAGCGACTCTAATTTTCGTAGACAGAAGCACGGACAACAAAACTGCAAGTCAAGTTGACCATTTTTCCCCCCTCTCACAACTAACTCAGAAGGTGAGCGTTGGTGAATAAGGTGAATGTTCATTAATAGCACTGAACATCTGGCTAATGCTACACGCTGACCAACTGCCACAATGTCAGCCAGCTATTTTTTATTTTTTTTAGTCACATCATCCGCAAACGTTGGTCCACCGGCCTCAAAGTTTCTAATAATTTGGAGGGGGAAAAAAACGGTTTGAGATAGCGTTGAATGACAGCTTACAAAACGCAGCAACGTGTGGCAATCGTAACGTTTCGACGGCGAGTTAATGAATTCCTGGCGCCGCCGGATGTGACAGCGGGCTAACAGGCCCTACGCACATCTACACGATCTTGACATTCCGTATTAAGGAACTAACGACGTACCCGCTTTCCGGAGCAGCTGTCTCATGCCATTCCCTTCCTCCCCCTCATCTTCCTCCCCACATGACTGACTTTCATCCTCTCTCGCCGATGCAATTGAGTATTTAAAGGTGGGACCGCACCTGGTGATGGATGGCAATGGGAGAAATCAACGCGAGCAGTCACGCCATCCGATTTTCTAATCAGCCAATACTGTCAGCCATTTTTTTCCCCCGGCTTCATTAAACAGGCGATTTTTAGGCTTCTGCTTCCCTCCAGTTCACCCGAAAGTCACACAAAAAGGCGGCGCGAGACCATTTCTAGATATCAGGTGCACCCGTATATCATTTGAACCGACTGCAGGGAAATGATATGAACCAAATTGATCGCTAAACGCCGGGGCGCATCCGTCATGACCGAGACTACGCGGGCGTGATGTTCGTATTTGGCCAAATGGCGGCGAGCGGCGCGTGAAGAAAAGCGCTACGTGCAATATGCAGCTCGCACCTTTTAATGGCGTGTTGCGGCTAGCGGGGGCCGTTATGTAAGATCGTTTGTTTCTGCAAGGCTGTTTTGTGTCGAATCAACGTAAACGTAAATCTGATATCGCTTCTATTCGTTCGGGTTCATTCTTGGCCTCCTGCGATCGTGAATCAGAAGACAATGGTCGTTTCTCGCGATGAGGAATGCACACTACAGTGTCGTAAACTCGCCGAGTGTCTTTGTAAATCGGAACGGCCGGGGGTTTATTAATTTCTGGCGTACAGTTTTACGTCAAAATACATTTTGGGATATTTCCCTCGCCAAGCCTTGATAAGTGTCCAACCGATGCATCCTTGGTTTAAGCTAGCTGACAATTACAACAACTGATCCTAACGAAAAAAAAAATGCTAATTGAGAACCGACTAATGTTTAGGATGAAAGTTACGGAAAGAGATTCAGAACACAAAGCGGAGAAACATACAAGTCCTGAATTTCAAGAGGATGACCAAAGCGACAGAAAGAAGAAGCCAAGTGACCCACTTTCATTAGCTCCCTTTGTTAGCAAAACAAGCTAGGTTTTCTTTAGCCATGTTTACATGGAGCCTTGTACAGTCATACCTCGGTTTTCAACCATAATCCATTCTAGAAGGCTGTTCGAAAACCGATTTGTGCGAAAATCGAAACCACGCTCTTAAAAAAAAAATCTTTATTAACACTTCTGCTCACAATGGAACGTTATACGACGAAGCGTCTCTTCCTGATGCAAGGACGGCGAAAGGAGTCAAGCGGCGCATTCAAGTGCGCTCAGTTTGGTCGCGAACCGATTTTCGGTCGTAATCCGAGGGCATAAAAATTTCAACATTTTTGGTCGAAAACCGATTTGGTCGAGAACAGAGACGTACGAGTGCTTAAAGGATTCCGTCAGGGCGGCGCGGAAGGCTTAGCGGGTGCTCTATCAGCGAGACGACTTCATTGACAACCGCGAGATGAATCACCTGCGGCGCGTTTCATCCGCACCGCGCAACCGGCGGCCTCATCCACTCGCGCCGGGGCGGGGGGGGGTTGGGGGGGGGGGGGGCGGGGACGCGATGCTGCGGGGTGCCCGAGCATACGCGCTCGTGTGAAGAGGGCCGAGTTGTTTGATGAAGGCTGCTTGCGTGTTTGCTCTGATCGACGCCCCCAAAGCGCACACGAGAGGCTCATTACGCCGCAAGCTTTGTACCTGAAGAAAACATGTCGGAGGACTCCGACATGACGACACGTACGATAAATTTTCGAAACGAGTACGGGTGTCATATACATCAGTGCCGATTTGGATCGAATTCGGACCGAACTGGTCTTTGAAACATTGCCCTGGCTGGAAACGGGACCCCATATTTAATACCCTACCACTTGTTTGAAATCCTAACCTTCATTCAAAGCCCTAAACCTGTCTTGAAACCCCAATTTTTAACACCATCTTGCATCCTAATTAGCGAACCCCCAAATTGGAACCGGACACCTTTCTGATAACTATGGCTTGAAACACTACTTTTGAAAAAATAATCACGGCTTCTTTATGCTTGGCTCTCGACGAAGGCGGACGCTTTTTCGCACAGCTCCTGACAAATAAAGGATATCTTAAACCCTAACACTGTTTTGAAACCCTCAGTTTTGATAAGACACCTCAAAACAAGTGAGCCGGTTAGCACTCTGAAAGTTTGCCTGTCAATCAAATCGAAACCAAAGCACGGACTTGGGCTATGTTAGACCAAGCAAAAATACAGAAATATACATATCGGCCGGACACACACATTGCGAGCGCGAAAGATGACGCTCAAAGTCACCAATCCGTCCTTTCGCGTCGCCGACGGCTGTCGGCATCGCACCTCTGATGTGGCGAGTCGCCATCCAACGCCTCGGACGCTCAAAGACGGCAAGCTTTCGAGTCAAAGCACTGGATGAACATTTTCAAAGTCACAAATTCAGACGCCGGCTCGCGCACTCAGAACACTTGTTGTCGCGTCTGAAGCTGCTTCAAAATAGGGTATTGCGACTTGCGAGCACGAGTTGCGGTGGCCGCGAACTTCACAACTAGTCTTTTCTTACCAAAGTCCTCTCGCTAGACGCTAACACGCAATACAAACGGCCGTAGGTGGGCTAGCAAAGTTAGGATTGATCTTGCAATAATTACAATTCTTTCAAAAAACTAAAATAAATTTGAACACAAGCATTAGCAACACATGCAGACGGAGCAGTCGCGCTCCGCACTGAAACCAATTTTAAACGTGAGCACAATTTTGGTTGCCACGATTAAAGTGACCTGACCATGAATGCTAACGCATTGAAGAAAACACGTTCTCAACCAGTAGTCAGCCAACCTCTTTATGTAGGCAACCCTTTCTCCTTAGCCTCGATACTTACGACCAGCCACAAATATATAAAAACAGATTATGAACAGGATTAATCGAAGAGAATTTCATAAAACATGAAATGAACAAAAATAAATGGTTGAAATTGATTTATCGTGCTGAGAAAACTTCATTCGTTTCTTTTTCAGCCACAAGGGGAGCTGTCCTTGGTTCTTAAAGAGGAACCGGAGCTGTCCTATGTATCTAAAGAGGAAGTGAAGCTGTCCTTGGTACCCTAAGAGGAACCGGAGCTGTCCTTGGTACTGTAAGAGGAACCGGAGCTGTCCTTGGTACTGTAAGAGGAACCGGAGCTGTCCTTGGTACTGTGAGAGGAACCGGAGCTGTCCTTGGTACTGTAAGAGGAACCGGAGCTGTCCTTGGTACCCTATAGAGAACCCGGAGCTGTCCTTGGTACCGTAAAAGGAACCGGAGCTGTCCTTGGTACCGTAAGAGGATCCGGAGCTGTCCTTGGTTACCCAAAGAGCAACCGGAGCTGTCCGTAGTACCGAATGAAACTGCCTAGCTTGGCTGCCAATGTGTTCGTTTTTTTGTTCTCCTTCTTTCAATCCATTGTTAGACCTTCCAACGAGGGTTTTTAGTATAAGGTTCAAAAGTATCACTAGCTTAAAGTCAGGTTTTGAGTTTCAAAGTAGGGTTTGAAGTAAGTGTTTCAAGCAAGCATTTTGGGGGTGGGGGGTGAAGAAAAGTTTTAGCGTTTAAATGTTATTTGTTTCTCAACGTACTTCAATGGCCGTCGATTAAATGCAAATTTCGGCTCGTATTTATTTTATTTCTATTCCACAAAGACATCATTAATCATCACAATGTCATGTTTTCGACGGATTGGGGAGGCACAGACCATATATAATTTTAAAAGAACCGGTTTTGGGTTGACTCCCCCTTTATTTTTTATTATGATCACACTGAGAGGCATCAAGCAATTTTGTGGAAGAAGCCAAACAACATCACAATGGGAGAGGAAGGCGGGGGAAAAAAAATGGTAGTAAAGCCGTGAATGAAACACAGTGCTTGTGTAAAATCCACCCAGGCGGATATCTCTTCCCACACAGGAGTTTACTTTTCATATGCAAATCACGCTCAAGGTCTTTTCTCTGCAATCTCCCCCCGCGCATGACGCGCGTGTGAGCGTGCGGTATTAACACGACACACTGGATCTAGAAACTTGATCCCCTTTCAAGAACGCGTGTGAGCAAACAGTTTCTCTGAGCAGGAAAGACCAAAGGATACTCATAGTACTTCTTGTTTTTTTTTTTTTTATGTTGCATGCAGGGATGCCCGTAGAGGTGCCTGAGTAGAATATTTTTGTCAGTTTATTAATCACGCCAAGAAAAATAGTGGGGAAAAGGCTAATAAATATTTATGGGACATACAATAGGGATTAGAATATATATTTTTAAAAATCATTTTGAAAGTGTTTCTTCCCAAAGTGACTTGGGCAGTGTTTCCAGTCAATGTTACAGATTTTAAATAATGTACAGGGCGCCCGATATTTTGCTTCGATATCACCAATTTTTAAGCGTACGTGTTTTTTTTTTCCAAGGGGTTTTAAAATACACAGAAAAGTCAAAATTTAGAGCTGTGTACCAGGTCCAGCTATGCTAATTTCCACAAACCCATCTTTAGCATTTTGGATGATCTGTTAGCATTAAGCAGGAGGACTTTTGTCAGTTTAAATTACAGAGCTTGGTTGAAGATTGCATAAATTCTCTTTTCTTGAATGTGTGTATTATTGCTCCATAGGTTTAGAATTACCGTCACATTTCTGCTCATTTCCATTAGCCCGTCTTTGGCGTTTCGCACAATATGTTAGCATAAAATTTTGTTTGACTTTTTTTTTCTCCTTAATAGCGTGGTTGAAGATTTGGATGGTAAAAATATATGATCGTTAAAATCACTTTTATTTGTCTATGGGTATGTGTGAATGCTCCGTGTGAAAGGTAGCAACTGTTTGACGGTTTCTAATTACGGCTCTATGCCAGTTTCCGTGAGCTCATCTCGACGAAAGTCTCACATTTCTTGACAGCGAAATAGCGCGAACAGGTGCTCAGGAATGTTTTACGCAGTTCATTTTAATTAGTTTATTTTTTTTTATGTGGTCTATCATAGATATTTTTTTAAAGCTATCGCGGGGGTTTTTGGTTCATATCACCTGCGATGAAAAGTTGGAACATGGTGTGAACCACAGGCCGCCGGCTTTACTTTCCCATCAATTTCCTTTCTTTATTTGGCCTTTGCAACGGCATTTCTCCCCATTTTCCCGCACTTATATTATTTTCTAAAGATTGAAATGCACGCTGGGTATTCATACGATGCTAAACCCGATGACGTGTGAAGGTCGCCGCCGCCGCGCGCCGCCGTCGTTGTTTGTCCAGCATAGACGAGGAGCGCGACACCGCTTTTCGGGAGATTTATATTCAGCCCAATCATCAGACAAGCTGTCACCACTGAAGGATGGCGAAGGTTTTATTGCATTTTGCCGCTCCTTCACCGGGGACTTTGCTGGACTGCTAAGTGGATTTCCTTTGTCAGACCTAATGTATCCTTTGCCAAACTTCTTATCATAATTCTGTCAGATGCACAATTTGGATCGGTTACGGGACGGATTGAATCCTAACTGTCCGTTTTCTTTTCAAGATTTGTTTTTTTTTTTTTTTATTTGTCACCAGTAAACATGTAGTAACATATCATACTGTAAAATACGACACGGGAGTGTACGATGTATACGGTGTCGTACCATAACCTTACAAGAACAAATGATTACGCACCGTAACAATTTTTAAGCACACAGAGAAACACCAGATGCATATCATTCATCACTTCATCTCGGCGGAGCTGACATTTACTCAAACCTTCAGCCTCCCGCTCCCCCTTTCTAAAGTTCGAACCCACATTTGCGCATTGCTTACACCCGTTCGGAGAGTACGGCATCAACATGGCCGCCCACGCCGATCAGCGTGAAAGAGCGATTGTTAATTACAGCGCTCGCGCTGTGGTGGAAGGAACACGATTTGGGAGACGGCCGCTCGTTCGTCAGCACTTTTTGACGTCTCCCATTTCGAACGCTTTGGTATTCTAATCAAGGTGTTTAATGGCTTTGAATGGAACACGTCTTGCTCCCTGAATCGCTTCCCCACGCGGGTGTTGTTAATGAACCAGAAATGACTCGACACCAAGAAATTACATCGGATGAGCAAAGCCACAGGAAGAAATTATACCTTAAACAATGCTTTGACATCTACGGCGAACCAGACACTGACGATCTAACGATAACGGTAATATCGTGATATTACGATATTAATATTTCCACGATATCGTCGGCGTCACGTCATGCTCTTAAAAGCAGCACGTGTTCAATCGACCTGGTTGCTTTCCACTTGTGCGCTTCCAGCACCCCCTGGTGGTTAGTTTATTAGTGCAGTTTAATTTGAATTAGGCCTGTTTTGGCCACCCGCGGTTAAGACCCAACGTAATCGGCAGATGAAGCGGAACTTAAGTCTGAATTCCGCCAGAAACTGACGCGAGTCAGAAAATGTGTGCGCAAGAACGAGGGAGTCATAACGTTCCAGTCGTACATTCACCAAAAAAAAAAAAAAAACAGTAAAGGAAGTGGCGGTTGATGACTGACAGCTCTTCCGAGGGCACGATGCCCATCTTTACACGAGTTTTCCCATTTCGGGTAAGGCATAGTTGCAGCGCTATCGTCGATCGGAACTTTTATTTTCTCCCGGCGTTAACTTGTGAGTAGCAGACGTCCAATCATCCTCTCCAAGGCAAGGGAATATCTATGGCTTCTTTCTAAAGGCATATGATTATTTCCATTTGCGACTTGGCCTCGGGCAAAACAACAATAAGCTTTTCAAGCCTCCCCGAGATTTGAAGGAGGACTTTAATGGCTTCGCGTTTAAAAGGCTGCACTCATGACTGTTATGAGCACATTCGATTTCTCTTAAAGGCTCCAGAAATGCAGTAATTATCAGGAGTTCACGGACAATTTCCACGCACGGGGAATAATTATGATCAACTTGGGTTTTGACTGATTACATACCGTGCCTATCACATTATTTCATTTGGAAACGCAAATTATTAGTATTCCCCCCCCCCACCATAGGCAACAGCAAGACTTTGTAGCCTGACTTCAAAGCAATCATTGGCTGACATCATACATTCCCATTACAGTGAGATTTTTTTTTTGTGCTTCTCCTGATGTTTTTCCACACCATACTCGCGCAATCACGCATTTGTCGAGACACGAAACGAACTCCCCCAAGGCTCTCAAATCTACCCACTCACTCCCTGGCGACCCGATACTCTTCTCCAGTTACGTAAACTTAGACGAGGTTTTTGGCGCGATTTAAAGCCGGTGTTATTTGCGTGTTAAACACCGCACGGTGTGTCAATTACCTGTTACAATCTAATCAAGCGGGACGCGAGCGGCTAGCTTTGAGCGGCGCGATAACCTTCGCCGGGCCGCACAAAGACGTCTCTCTTATCAGCCTTAGTAATTTGCACTCCTCTCTCCGCCGTTCTTTTCATGTGCCTCAGGTAGAGTATGAGACGGCCAATAAAGGAATTTCATGCTAATTCCGAGCAGCCGCGGCGGGTCGGCGTGCGTCTGGGTTATTTAGGGCCCCGGCGCTATGAGAACAAATGGAACAGGACAACGTGACCATGTGCTTTTCTTGACAACTCCGGCTGTGATAATGTCGCCTCGGCATAAAAGTCATCGTTGGCTCTGGCGTGGGGAACATGAAGTGACTTGAAAAAAAGCACTTCCGTGCAATCGGGTGCAGCTCGGAAAATGAAAGATAACTCATTGGGGAAATTGTCGGCGGAATATGTTGGAATGAAGTCAAGATCAAGGATGGGTCACTTAAATGGTGAAAGGGGCCCACACAGGACGATGCACTTGATAAATCGCAAAATTCATGAGTAACCGACAGCTTTTGAAATGTGGTGGGGGCGAGGTCAAAACAAAAATCTTGATCTGCTGGAAAATTTCCAAAAGGTGTTTCGCACCGCAATCTACAGTAAATAAATAGATAAATGCCTTTTAAAAAATCTGCGGGTGCTTAACTCTTTCATCCCACAAGACGTACTTGTACGTCTTTTTAAAATTAGGCCCCGCCTACCAAGGACGTACTTGTACGTCCAAGTCTTTTTTTTTGGTCTCACAGAGGGGAGGAGGGTCTGATGCAATCTGTGAATGAGAATAAGCCGTTTGCATTGTAAATCGTGCAAAAAAAAAGCGACCAGTAGGTGGCAGCGGTGCTTCACATGCTTGAAAGGCATGCTTTTACAAAAGGCTCTTTTTCTCCGTTTTTTTTGCACAGGAATCGCCATTTTCATGAAACTATTTTGAAAATGGCTGGATACGAATGAGTTAAGTATGGGCAGGGGTTCATTGTCAGACGAAAACGATTTTTAACTAACTAAATCAAGGTGCCATTCCGAGTGGGCGCCACATGCAACCCACGGGCCGCCACTTGCCCATTTTGGGGGTCATTTGGCATTCGTTTTTGCATCGCGCTAAGCCTTTCGCACGACCGCCGCATTTTTGACAGCGAGGGTTTTTTGGTTAAGAATCTCCACCGACTTTGCTATTTGTTCGCAACGCTGGCTATGATGCATCTGACATTCACACTTTTGTGAACGGTTAATCGGCTTCCGATACGGTGCTGACATCCGCCATCGCTTCCAACAGCATACGGCCGCAGCTAGCTGCCACGAAGATATATATTGTTGTTCGCCTCATTAAGCTCTGGCGGTTCCTAAATCCCATCCACGCCTGCCCGTGCTCGCTCGTTTGAGGAACTTCAACCCTTCCGGCAAGCGTTCTCCTGGGCTTTCTCAACGCAGGTATAACCTACAGCTGATAGCAAGCTGCCTTGAGCTCCCTTTTTCCAATTACGATTATTCTCTCCGATTGTGGTATGACACACGGCACTGCGATGCAGACAATATGCGATTAATTCTAATTAATTAACTCGCTCCAATGACAATGAACTTCATTTTCAATGACTCCGATTGCCGAATTCTAAACATGGCACATTTGCGGGTCATCGCATTTTTTCCCCCCACAACTTCTAAACGTTAAATCACACCGTGCAATCCACATTTTATTTTTTAAGTGTATCTCATTAGCCCGTACTTGACGATTCCCATGCAGCGCAGCGTGCGCGCACATCGGGCCGCAATCACACAAAGCAGACTCGCCTCTCTGGAGGCAAAGGAATGAGCAATTGCGCACACCGCATTAGCATATCGGACTTAGCATATCTGACCACCCGAGCACATGAAACGCAGGTGAAGCACGCGCGGGGGCGGCGTCTTATCATTTTTTTGTTTATAGCACAAAAGGCGTACGTGGAGCAGCGCGTTCGCTTCATTTCCTGCCGCCTACAATTTTGTTTCTTTTCTTTTCTTGCTTGGCGGGATCCTCGTTTTAATTGCCCGACTCGGGGTTGGCGGCTCTGACCCGTAATCTCTGTTGTCAGCTGCTTGTGAAGTATTTTGTAGAGCAAAACAGGGACGCCGTGTTTACGTGGAGACAATGAACACACCGAGTGTGTTCATATTGCTGTCACGGGAACACAAAGGCGACACGCGGGCTGGATGTTTTTCAAAGTCTTCTGTGTTTTTTTTTTTTTTTTTGTATCACAATTGAAGATTTAATACCCTCGTGTGGGAAGCCGCGTATGACCTCCTGTTTAGCATATAAAAGCAGTAGAAAAAAAAAGGTGGTTGTATCTGGCAGCTGGAATGAGTGATGTGCAAGTTTTGTGCAGCGTGAGCGATGGGCCAACAATGTGATTAGCATTTCACTGATTGAGTCGGGGGTTTATTGCATTTCATTTCAGCGGAATCAAAGCGTGTCTCCGCTGCATTCTGATACTCCGAGGTTATTGTGTCGACTCCGCGAGGCCACCTTTTTTTTTTTTCCTTTTCTTTAATTCCTCACCACTATTTTCCATTCCTCCCTTGTTCCCCGTCCGCCTTTCTCTCATCTCCCGGCTCGCCGACGCGCAAATAACATTTAATAGTGCGGACATTGTGCTCTGTCACGCGGGCCAACTGCATTAATTTCAGCTCATTTACGGCCTCTTCTCCTGAAAAATAAACCGCCGGCGTTGTTCGTACTGATTACCTCCAAACGAGAAGGCGATGCGTGTCACAGCCGAGCCGGTCTCCACTCCGCCGATATGAAAGAAATGTCAATGCATGCTTATGAGGGGCGGGGGGGGGGGGGGGGGGATCAAGGACTAGTGTCACAAAAGATCTATTTCAAATCCAAACGACATGTTTTTTCGTTTAACGTGGACCAAAAGATCCTGCGGCGTCGTCCTCGTTCACGACAGCTCAAGCGTTGAATCAACTCGTTCTTTGCGCGATCGGTTTTTAACAACTTGAAATCAGCAATAAGATACAATCCCTGACATAAAAATGCAACAGTGTTCAAAACAAACTACTGAGGACATTGGAAAAAAATGTTCTCACCAATTACTCTTGTCTACAAGATACTTTGCTGACGCCCGAAATAAAAGCAACATGCATCACAATAGCACCTTGGCAGGAAGATACATCGCGATCATCACTATTGAGTGTTTACGCCCCAATCTGGTTTTTATCAGCGCCACGTTTCTTTTTAAACCGATTAAAATTGATCGATGTTGTTCAAAACAAAAAAAGGGCTTCAAATGAAGTCCAAGCACATCACGATGATTTATGACGGTGTGCCGCCTCATTTATTTTAAATGGGGAGTAGCTTTTAGCGTATTCATGCTAGTTTGAGCTAAACATAAACTTTTGTTTTCGCCGATTTTGTTGGCGTTAAAAGCAGGATAGCGGCTCGGTACACGGCAAATATGGCTGCTTACGACTTTTGGCGTAAAGTTTCGCACCGTAGTGGAAAAATAGCCGCTCACGTTAGCTCATAGTCACAAGCTAGTTGACAGCTTTCCCCCCGTGAACAGTGAACATTCTAAATATCAACGCGGATACGATTACTGTTGGTTTAATCACCCAAACAAATATGTCATGACATCTTTTCATGCGAAAGGACATATTTACAAAAGCCACAGTGTCCCTGGGTCTTGTTCACCGCGGACAAAGCAGTTAGCTTTGAGAGCGCGCTTTGAAGCGCCGCACGAGGGCCAATGGCGGCATTCATCAACGTGTTGATGGCTCTCAGTGTGGCGTGGCCGGCCCATTAGCATCAAAACATTAGCTAACGTATCAAAGCCTTGGGGGGAGTATCGTCACTTTGCACCCCGACGCGATTGTTCTGCCTCTGGCGGGTCCGCGACTGGTTGCTATCATCCAAAGTTCCCCAGCCAAAAAGCAGGCCCACTCTTGGACTGAATTCGTTTTACAAACAGATGAGAACCCGGCGTTTTTTGGTGGTAAATAAAATAGATAAACACAATCAAACGACGCGTACGAGTAAGGTGTATTTTCACAATTGTGAACATTATCTAACTCTGAATTATTTTTTTTGTTCATCATTCCACAAAGCTATAGGAACACGTTTTAATACCATGAAAGTCAAGCTAACGCTAGCATGTTTAATTTAACACTATTTTTTTTTTCTTTTTCCCTCAGTGCAAGCACAGTGACGGAAGAAGAAGGGAATCTATTTTGTGAGCAAAGATCCCCCTCAACCCCCAACATATCAAAACAGATAAAATACGTAATTGGCGCGAAGCACTCGTTTTTGTTATTATCCTTCAGTACACTTCAGTCTTCACAATGACTTGCTTTACCTTCCCGCTACTTTCCCCTGTTTCACGCAAGTTTCGGTACTTGTCGTTGACTCGGTGGCTGTCAAATCACTTGAATGAATAATGAGCATCATGACGTGACGTCTGACGCACCGCCACCTTGTGCCCACGCTAATTTACCAGCTAATGCGTTACCTCACTCGCAGCTCCTTGACAGCTGCCATTAGGCCATTTTATATCCATTCCATATCCTAATATACCACAGCTACATATTTAGTGCCGAGAGTCCTTGAATGTAGCCTCTGTTTGCATTAGAGTTAATGTACACAGCCCGGCGGTATCATATTAACATAAAATATCGTGTATTACGTCTCATGTAGCGTGCTAGAAAATAGTACCATCCGTTTGGTTACAGTTTGTATAGCCTACGGCACTTGAATCACAGTTAATGTTCGATACAGCTTTAATGTTAGGTGCTTTTCTTTCCATTTGCCAATCTGATGTCTGTTTTCACGACTGACCTTAAGAGCCCCTCCTCACAAGCCCACTTCCTCATTTCCCAACTCCCCCACCGCCGACTCCCCAAACAGCCCGAGGGCTCGGCCGTACCTTGAACCTCTCGCACTTCGAGCCACGGTCAGACCACTAGTCTGCTACCAAAGTCGGCATTTTCTTTCATTTCTTCCACGGCGATCCGCCCACAGTCGCCCGTCACGCACGAGCTACGAGCCGCGGCTTCGACCCGGTGCCGGACGACAAGCTGACACTTGTAGGACAAGAAGCAGTTCCCATACGCAGAAATGGTTTTGTGAAACTTCATAAAGCACGTGAGCGTCATAAAGCGACTTTGTCTCTCTTGGCAGATGCCAGAGCATGTCGAGGCCCGACGACAGCTTGACTGTACGAGCCAGAGGCCTCAACGGACTACACGTTATCCGTCGTTAAAACGCCTGATTACGTTCTGGGGCCGGCGGGGGCAGCAAAGCGCTAATGAGGCGCCGCGGTTTTTTTAGCACGGGCACGTACTGTACTGGAAATACCTCACAGGGCGGCCACCTGCTTGCTGCACATCCGCGCCGAGAGATCTTGTTTGTTTTCGGAAAAGGCATGTTGAACACTGCTGACCCCTTCCCTGCGCCGTCTCGGACATCATATCGACACTCCGCAAGCTTTGTGTTGCGATTTTTGCGTCATTGTTTCATCATTCCATTCCAGAAAGATTGTGGCCCGGCGCGACCTCGCACGCGGCGTATGTCGCTCGTTCGTCGGCGGCGGATGGCGCGTAACCGCTCTCAGTTTCATTTTACTCACAAGATCATTTCGGAGATTCTTCACCGGCGCTCGGGGTGAAAATACGATTATTGCCGGAATGATTAAAACGTGCTGCGGAATACCAAATCAAATATTGGATTTGGACGGCCAAAAAAATGACGGCTGGAATGTCAATACGATTAGCGTCCTGGGGGCGGGGGGGGCAGTTGGCGACGTGCGGGCTTACTTTGCCCGCCGCATACAAATTCAAGCTAACGCTAAAAATAATAAATCCTTTTATCACTTTTTTTTATTTTGCTTAACGGCAATCTGTTGGTGTCATGCAGATTTATTTGCGTCTTAGAAGTGGATCTAGTCCATAAAGTGCGTCGGAAGAGGGTTTACGAAGCGTCTTTAACGTCTTTATGCTCCGTGAATGCTTGCGATGAATGCAGTCTCACACACACGCGCACTTTGGGTGCCGATTTTTTTGTTGGGTGTTTTTTGCCTCCCCTTTCCAAATCCCGTTCCGCCTCCATTAGTCGCGCGGTGTGTGTGAGAGGAGCAAAGAGGCTCATGGGAGGATGGCGGTCGCCCCCCCCCCCCCCCCTCTCCCAAATGAGCAGCACTCTGAGTCGCTAATGAAGTTGTCGCATTCGGGGATCTGTTTATCATCTGGAGAAATTTCACAGAAGGCCCCAAAGTCACAAGCGTTACACTTGGCGCCGCGTGTTGTTTATCTGAGTGGTGGCTGCCATCACTTGCTCCGCAATACGTGCCGTTCGCCTCTACCAAGGAGTTGACTTTTTTTTTTTCATAATTTATTCTAGGATCACAATTCGTGATCCAAGAATAAGCATCGTCCATAATTTTATAAAATTTGCCGAGTCCAATTATGGATTATTTGGCCTTGGCTTGATACTGCGTTTACTGCCATCGTCAATGTACAGTACTGTCTTTGTTTCCGTGAGTCGTATAGAATAAAAACGAATCGGATTTTAATCGGAGTGAATCGTTATCGGAATCGGAGTGAATCCGATCATATTTGAGTGAATCCCATCTCGTCGCACTTGGATTGAATCAAAACATAACTGGAATGAATCTGTATCTCACTGGTGTCAAACTCAAGGCCCGGGGGCCAGATGTGGCCCGCCACATCATTTTAGCCGGCCCGCGAAAGCAGATCAAACATGTCAGGTTCCACGATACTTTCTAAAATGTCAATCAAAAATTGTTATTCTCACATGTAATAAATAAGAGAGATATTCTAAGCATTTTCGTGTTCCCAAAACTCTCGTGAAGGTAAGGAGTTGACACAATAGTTATTCTTTACTTCTTAATCTGGTTTCAGTCATTACGGTAACTAAAATGTGGCCCGCGACAAAAATGAGATGGTCAATTTCCTCTCGATGGCGAGCCGCTCTTTTCGCCGTCCGATCGGCAATATTTGGAGGACTTTTCGCGAGTCAAAGTTGACACCGGAACGGAACTGAATGGGCCTCTGATGCGCGACGCCTCCCGTTAAGCTTTCGCGCGAACAAACGCAGCTGTCCCGAAATGGCAGCTGGCCAGGCGCGAGTTGCTCTCGGATATTCATCTGGAGCCGTCTGGACAGTTTGCCGGAGGAGCGTTTTTGTTTCCCGGTGGCAAAAGGTGCATACGAGGCCATGAGTTGCTATGTCTGAAGCATCGCCGCCGCCGCCGCCGCCACTTGCGGGAATTGGCCAGTGAGCCGCCTCATAAAACTTTGCGCGCACGTGTCTGTTTGTTTGTGGATTCGCCAAATAAGATCACCTCGGAGACGCGGGCGTAAGCGCCGCCGCTATTAGCTTTGAGCAACGCCGGCTCGGCGTTTCAATATGTCAGCCAAACGGTAGCTTGGCGGTGTCGTCTGGGGAGGCGGATTTTCATCATGATGTTGATCGCGACAGGAAATGATCTTATCCGCTTCTCCGCGGAGGAATATCTCCGACGCTAATAAACATTTGTTTTTTTTTGTTTTGTTTTTTGCACCGCTGCTAAACGGAGCATTTTAAACCCTTGCAAAGACGCGGCGCTCCCCCCCGCCCCCAAAAGTATTCAGTCACCCCTTGACGCATGAGTTTAATTTTGTGGGTTTGTATTTGAGAAAAACAATAGCACTGACTCGGATAAAGAAACACGATGAAAGAGCATGTCCGATTGAAAAATGAAATCCGCTGGTTTTATAAACTGGAGTAACAAAGCATTCGTGCAGTAAATGGGCGTGGCCAAACAAGAGATTTCGGGATCTGAAGCAATGTTTAATTTTTTTTTTAACAAAGGTATCTTTTACATCATCAAAATATTATTTTAAGAACATTATTTTTTTTAATCAAATATGTCTTCTTTCGTCATTAAAGTTTAACTTATCATAAAAACGACGCCATGTTGGAAGAATATGACCCGCCCCCTAAACGACGCCATGTTGGAAGAATATGACCCGCCCCCTCTGACAAAATATCTTTGCTCTTACGCCGATTAAAACATTTCTCTTTCTACCAACGATATTTCACCAAAAATTTTACTTAAGATCCTCCAACTCAGCTAACTTCGCATACCTTGAGACGTTTGTTTACTTTGTTCTTGGAAAACAAACACGGACAGCGGAAGCCGAAGTCACGTCTTCCCTGGAGACTTCCTGTCTCGGAATAATGCAGCCGACTCATGTCACCCCCCCACCAAGGAGCCGCATAATATATACATAATCAGCTGGGGATGGGGAGGGGGCGGCAGGGTCCCCTTCCACCTTACCTTAGCTAGCGGGCGGATGTTCCTGTCACTCGTCCAGTATGTCAACAACGTCAGAAAACAAGCCCCCGGGGGTGGGGGCGGGGGGATAACTGATCATTTGCCGTGAAAAATAAAGCTCAATCGTCTTCATACAAAGTTTCATCGGCGGCTGACTAAGGTTAATTAGCGCGGTCCAGATGCAAGACGATGCAAAATATAATTGTCGTCCTCCAGTCATTATCTTCCCATGCTCAAAAATCAGACGATTCCATCTGTCACGTTTTTTTTCAAGATTGAAGCGATTCATTTCCGAGTCAACGAGATAATTAACGATGAATTCTCGTGTCAAGTGCTCGGATGCTCGCCGCTGACGCAAACAATCGCGACGGCTAGACGCTGATGAAGCGAGACTTCGGTGCAAGCGCTTTACCATCGCAACACGCGCCGGTAATAGAGACGCGCAAAAGGAGTTTGTCGATTGCATCAGATGCAAAATGAATCACGCAACCCAAACTCGGGCTTGACGCCTTACTTGGAAACCCCCCCTGAATTTGACTTCAAACTGCATTTGATGAACTTAGCCTTGTCTGAAACCGCTTGGAATCCACATTTCAAAATTCCGAGCTTCAAAATATTCCAAGCTTGAGAGCCTGAGTCAAAGCTCTGCTCATGTCTTGAAACCCTACCTTCAAACTCTTAAACTGAAACCCTAATCGAGGCTTGTCACTCGTATTTGCTACCCAAACTCCAATCGGAAACTCGAACTCTGACTGAAAATCCTTCGTTTGAAACCCTACCTTTGGCTTGAAACATGGATCCGGACCCCTGTTGGAAACCATCCTTAACTCCATCCTGAAATCTGGATTTGAAGCCCTAACCCTCGCTTAAAATTCCAATTTGAAACCCTAACCTACACTTGACGCCTTACACTGAAGCCCCAAAATTCATTTGCGACGATCTGCCTCATTTGAAACCCTAATCCTGGCGCGAAAAGCTTTCTTTTTGTCACCGCCAAACAATTTACGCCGGCTGAAGGAATCCACGACGGAAATCAGACATCCGCGGTCTTATCCCAGGACTGTTTCTATGGTTACCGCAATCAGCTTTGATGACCGCGCGCCTTCGCGAAACACGAAGAAGAACCGCCGGCGCCAAGACGTAAACGACGTCAGCGGAGGAACAGACGAGCTCGCCGAGGTCTCGGGAGTCGCCGTGTTGCCATCCATCATCGGGACGCTCCCCGTTGTGAGGTTTCGCAGTGGGGGGGGTTTCGTTTACCGCCCGCGCGTTTGAACATCAGCCCGCTCGTCTCCGGCGAGACGCGTCCCGGTTCGCCGTTGACAGGCTGGGCGCGCGAGTGCCAGGTGTGCTCAGTTTTTTTTTTTGTTCGGGAATAATTGAGAATTAAGAATATAATGAGGCCTTTGGGGAGACGCTGACAGGACAGAAAGACTTTGATGGGGCTTTTGCCGTCACGTCAGACGCGAACAAGAAACGTTTCTGTTCAGTAACTGTGCCCAAAATACGGCAGAGGACCTTTTTTTTTTTTAGCAGCTCAATATATACTCAATATATACGGTAAGCCTTACTCCAAATCCTCCGCCGAACCTTCACCCTACTGATCCCCAATGCTGCTTTAGCTTGTTTGCTAAAAATGACTGATTTCCAATTTTCTGCAGCTGTCATATGAAAACATTTGCTGTTAAGGAATGTGGGGGGGGGGGGGGGGCTCCGAAAAGATCCCATCAGAGCAAGGACTCAAACTTTTGACCCGTTCACTTTCCCACTCGCAAGATGGCCGAGAAAGTTTTTTTAGAAGGTGCTCATGCGAATAAAAAAAAAAAAAAAAAAAAGAAAAAGCTCGTCCGCATGTTTTGGAGCTAAACCACAAGTGGCAGTTTGTCCAAACAGCCAAGGCCACAAGACTGGCTGTGCGACAAACAACATCGGTCAAGCTGCTCACGCCTGCGGACACACTTGGAACCAGGCTTCAAAGCTTAATTTGAAAGCCCAAGCTCGGCTTAACTTTGGCTTTAAATCGGAACGTCAAACTTTATTTGGTAGTTTGGTACCTGACCTTGAAGCCTTAACCTAAGGTTGAAAACTCAAATTAGAAACAGTAGCTCTTGAAATTACAAAACTGGTTTGAAACCGTAACCCTGATTTGAGACCAAAAATGGGAAACCTGAACATTGCCTTGAAACCCTAATTTGAAATATCAACCCTGGCTTGAAACCCTAATTGTTTTTTTTTTTTAACCCTTTCATGCACCCTGGAACCTGTTCACATGATAAGCTGTCCACTGTTGTAACCACCGATTGGAACCGCTAACCATAGCTTGAAACCCCGATTTAAAAATCGTAGCGCCGGCTATCGTTTCAAACCCCAACCCTGACTTAAAACCATAACCGTTACTTTGTGACCACTGAAACAACAGATAAAACATGACAAATAAAAACGGAAAATAAATACGAACGTGATGCTGACAAGTCCCCGTCTCACAAGCACACCAAAAAAAAAAAAGTTTTGCAGCAGTAAACAAAACTCCCAAACCTTCCAAAGTCGTCTAATGACTGCTGCGAGCTTGCATTTGAAAGGCTTTTTCTGCGTCTTTGATGTGTTTATTTCCAAATCATGTTCATGCGCTCAGGAGTCATGAACATTTATAAGATGCTGCGCCGGAGCTGTGTGTCAAGCCTCCGACCTCAAACACACACACACAAAAACTCGACGTGGTTTCCCGTGGCCCAATATACAAAATTCACGCTTACCCTCAGGCTTCTGACTCCGACGATATATCGCCACCTGCATGTCAAATCTATTTTGACTATTTTTAGGCCTCCGCCACACTCCGAACCTTTGCGGGTGATTGACTCAATTCCCCCCTTAATGTTCTGAGACTAAATCAGCTTGATGGAAGTGGATGTGATCACACCTCTCCATTGTTCTGATTCAAAATGGCTACCCCACTGACTTTTTGGATGGTTCTAACTACTTCCGCCACTAGGGGCGCTGCACTGCAATACCATACTTCCACCACTAGGGGCATTGCACTGCACTGTAATACAATACCTCCGCCACTAGGGGCACTGCACTGTAATACAATAATTCCACCACTAGGGGCATTGTACTGCACTGAAAAACAATCGGGGGCAGAATACAGCTTGACCATTCTGGGGCACAGAGAGGAGGGTGGGGTCGGGGGGGGGGGGTACACATTTCCAACCAGATGTAGGACAAAATGTTTTTTTTTTTAAATAAAGACAAAGTAGGTGCTCTTAAAAATTACCATTCAAGGATGGCACAAAACTGTAGGTGGGGGCGGGAACTAAGCGCAAGAACTCATTTTATACTTTTTGCTTTTTTACTAGATTTGCGGGGATGAAATCTTTATTTCAGGAGTGACGCGTTAATCCGCATAAACCTCTGGCGGTGAGGGCCGCTTATCTCCCGATTGGTTTCTCCACACACTTGGCACCCGAGCGGAAACTCGACAAGTGCTTTTTAATTAATTAGCTGCGGAGTTCATTTCTCAGCTAAAAAAAAAAAAAGGGAAAAAAAGTGTTGCGTGTGCGTGTTTGCTTCATTAGCATTTACAAGCAACTATTTGCCCACAGATGAGATTTTTTTTTTCCTACTCAAGGCTTGGAAACACACACACACATACACAAAGAAAGTCGTTTATCTCCCCCATAAATTGTACGGGGAGAACAATGGCTTGTGTCAACAGGAAGTGATGTCGTCAGCGCCGCTTCTCGCCGGGGTCGCGCCAGTGCCATCGCATCAAATAGAGCCTTAATTGCATTAAAATGGTGCGGGTAAATCACGTGGTGTAAAGGGAGTGAAGCGGATTTGTAATTACTTTGGGGGGGGGTTGACTTTTCTTTCCCCCGCAGGTAGAAAATGAAGGATTTCAGCCATTTTGTTTCCCATGGCAACTACGTCCCAGATTGATTTTCGCATAGCGGAAAAACAATTGATAATTAAATTTCGCTGAAAACGCAAAGCTGTTCACACAAATGTAAAGCGACATCAGAAAGGGCCACTTGTCAGCGTCTACCTCTGTTTTTTTTTTTAAGTTGGAGAATTTTGTTTCGAGGACCCGCCTCAAAGTCGAACGACAACGGAGTACAACTACAGTGTGTCCCTCTGAATGCATTGTTTGTTTGTTTCAATCGCAAACTAATATTTCTCCAGGGAAGAAAAGTTGCAATGTTCTGAGAAAAAAAAAACAAAACATTGTGTTCTTTACAAGAAGAAAGATCTATTTTTCCGGGGTAGGAAGTCGTAATCGTGCATGATTAAAGTCATATTTTAGATCAAGTCCTAATATGCCGTTAAAGTCAAAGTTTATGGAGGGAGGAAAGTCATATTTTAAATGTACTCTCACGGTATCTCGCTTTTATTCTGTAAAAGATAGTTTTATTATCTCAGAAAAAAACAACGTTATTTTAGGCAGGCATTTCAGAATTATGCATTACAATCGTACCAGAGATTTTAATTAGCCCAGAGCGAAAAATTGGGATTCATATGTATGTTGAATTGCCTTTTTTTCTCCTCACCACCACAAAGATCTCAAATTTGAAAGGACGCTCAGAGAAGGCACAATCACAGCGTTGTTTGGAAAAGAAAAAAAAAAAGTCACTAGACCAAAACCATGACGTGGGAATTGAAAAAATAAATAAATAAAGACGCCGGATTTAAAATATTCATCACATGCTCGGTTCTCTTTTCTCCAGACTGTAGTCAGCTTTTGTAAGGCAAAGAAATTCAACTTTTGGAAAATATCAACCTTGTCTCTCGACGCAATCAAACAAAAAGTCCAGACAATTTGAGGTTCTTCCACAGTCAACGTACAAAGCCGGTTGGTGGAACCGTCCACAGACTTCAACATACGACCTGGACATTATCTAATTCGACGTTCATTTGTGGCGTCAAAGTTTAACTTGTCTGCTTTCCTATTCCAACAAGGACATGAAAAACAATTCACATTTGAGACCTGACCAATTTCGGGTGCTCCATATACCAAACGTGCAGTACATTTCAGATAAGGAAGATGCTCGGATTTTAATTATTCTGCTCTACAAAACAATTATTTTCCAAACCAAGTATATGAGCGCTACACTCATAACCATTTACATAAAACAGCATCGCAATGACATAAAAACTAAATCCATTCAAGTTTCACATAAATCCAAACAAAGTGCTTGCTGCAACTGAAACGCGTTTGGCGTGTACTGAACCGAATAAGCAGCAACAGCAACGACATCAACTGTAACCTCGCGCAGGTGTTATTTTAAGATTAGTTGTCACAAGCAACATCAAAAACAATCATGCAGCAGACGTATATTTTTGACATCAAATAACCAACAGTTTCAAGAACAAATCGAGTTTGGACTCACTTCAGGTTCGTGCTCGTCTGCAGCTGTCTCGAAAGCCGACGACATCCCGTCTTTTCCCGCAAAACATTTCCTTTCCTCCTCCACGTCTTCGTAACAAGAGTGTGGCCAAACGTCGTTATTCCACTTTTCTCCCAAAGACATCGGTCGCTTTCACCGTTGTTGAATTTGTCGAACGAAGTGAAGATCCATCTTGTGAATCCGAATGCTCCCGCTTGACCGTATTGAGTGACGTCGCCCAGAAACCGGAAACGGAAATACACGGTAAATATTCATTGTCATAATTATAAAACTACGAGAAAGAGACTAAACTAACGTTTTCGGCATGTGTCGTTTCGGTCAACGAAAATTAAGAGCTTTTTTTTGCATTGTTTTTATTATAGAAACATTTAGTCTCATCACGTGACCAGCATTTTCATGAACGCTCGTCTCGTTGTACATCAGGTGACAAAAGGTTCACTGACCAAAAGTATTTCGTTGGCCAAAGCCTCCCTGGACAGTGTAAAACACAAACAAAGCTAAATATTGGTTAATGTCAGAAAACTAGGACTGATGGTCAAAATTCACCTTCACTGTTCTCATCCCCAACGCCAACCTCCAAAACTCCCGGCGGCCATTGCGCCCATGCCTTGAACAAATGCTAGGCTAACAAACGCTAACCATCGGTCTTCGGCAATTGAACCTGCCCAGGCTCCAGTTAACTTTTCTAGAAAAACCAAAAAAAAAATCTGTCCTACAGAGTTTGAGATAAACACAGTCATGCAAATCTTTCTCAACTGGGACTTCCACCAACAATCATAATCTTAAACGCTTTCATTAGGCCTCCGAAGTGGCTCACTATGAAGATCATTTGCTCGCCAGCTTCCGTCAGACACCAACTTTACGCTTTGCCTCCTCTACTGCCCCACGGAGCATCGTTACCTCCATCCGTTGCAATATTCCCGCCGTAAACCCACACATGCTGTTAAAAAAAGGTCTCCTTAATTAACTTCAACGCCATGGACAATACAGGAGAACTTGTCCAGCTGACAGTCCGTGTCGACGGGTGTTTAAAAGGCCGCGTGGATTAAAAAGAACAGAAGCCGACCTGATGGGATCCAGAAGAGACGGTGTAGGAAGAAGCCAAGCGTGCACTTTCTCACGTAATATCCACCCACATGGATATCGTATCTTTATTGAGCAATAAAAAATATACACAAGGAAAATATCCCTTTCATTTTTCCCCATAGCGTTGTTCATTCTTCTGAAAATCTCATCCTTGTAGTAGTTCCACACCAAGGAGCCAGGATAAAAAAAATAAAATAAAACAAATTCTCAGTTCAGAGGGTAAAAACCATTGGACAATGGATCTTCGTTTTGTCAGCAAAGATTCCAAAAGATTTTCACTCTGGTTTGGTCTGAGAAGGGGCAAAGTGGCACAATTAAGTCTTCATATTCATTTCTGCCTCGGCGTAGAGTTCTGCCAGTCTCTGGAACTGCGGCCCCCAGTCGTCCAGGTAGTGATAGTCTTTCTCCGACTGCGCTCCCGTCTCCGGAGAGTCCAAAGGACTGATGGAGCCTGTTGGCGAACCCTGGCCCTCGTAGGCGTAGGTCTGCAGCGAGTCGTACGGAGGCCCGCTGGTGTCCATGTTGGCCTCGACCAGTCTCTGCTTGATGAACTCGTGCACGTCCACCTCATCCAGTTGCAGCGAGGGGCTTCGGTGACCGCGGGGTCCACCGCCGCACAGGTGCCGGGCTTCCGGGCGTACGTCCCGCCGGAACTTGAGCTCCTCGGCGGCGGCCGGGTTGCGGAGGGCGATGATATCGAAGGCCTCGGTGTCTTCCTCGCCGCCGCCCTCGTCGTCATAGGTGACCACGTTTTCGCGGATGTCCTCCTCCGAGATGATGAGCGGCTCCTTTTTGCTGCGCTTCAGCGTCACGAACAGAACCACGATGGCTGTGGGGGAAGGGCAAACAACAAAAACTGATGAAACGGCCAGCAGGGCTAGAGCGAGGGACTTGTTACAAGTAGTTCAGTTCATGATACTTGACTTTCGGTCAGGGTGAAAAGAGAGTCGAGACAATTTTGGAGAAAGTACACCACACAGATGAGACCTTGACAGTTGGCGGAAAATAAAAGCAAAGACATACCGGTTCTACTTCACCCGTGAAAAATCTTCAACCCTATTGCTAGAGGGCAAAAGGAGTCTCTGGTCCAATTTGTCCAGCATGAGGAGACTGTAAATCTCCAGCCTGAGGGTAGCCCCGCCCCCTGCCCCCGCAAAGTAGCTGTGAATGGGATGTCCTTCCCAGACTTGTATGGCTTTAGTCTTTTTGAGGGATCTGCTTTCCGAAGACGAGTCAACGACCGCTAAGTTTTGCCATTTGCATTTTCCCTGTCAATGCAGTACTGCCTTCCCAGGCGATACAAATACAAAACGAGATATGACCCTGACAGACTCAAGTTTCTGGTCTACATATATCATACATCCGAAACGCATCGCCTGTGATAAATAAGTAATGGAGGATCGCAGTACAGTCATGACTGACCAAAATTACATTTTTGCTCGCGGATTACTTCTTGTGCTATTTATTTCTATTTTGCAAAGTGGCAGTTGTCGGGTAAACAAGCAATGATCGCCTTCTCGGGAATGCATCACCATTTATTAGCATTACACGGTCTTACATTTTTATGCGTTTGTATTTTATGTTATTGTTTTTACGCTCGGAGACTGTCGAGCGTGTCCTATAAATAAATTTAACACGAGTTCCGTGTTAAATTAAGCGGATGCAATCCCATTAAAGTACAACTACCGCGTTGGTCATGCTAATGCCGGCATGAAGTGGTGTGGTTCATTCACCACATAAATGTGCCTCGTAAACATACACCAATTTATTTATGTTATTTTTGTCTAGATTTATCAGATTCTTCGAACGGGACAATAAAAACCAGCCGAGTGTGCCGGTAACGCGTAAATCGATAACGCGCTTCGGCTGACGCTTCCGATGCAAGCTGTCCGCTTGACGGCCGTGCGCGTCTCGTCAGTGTCGGTGTGGCTAATTTACAACGCTTGCTGTAATAAAATGCACTAAAAATAAACATAGCAACATCATGCAACAAATATCCAGTGGCCGGAAAGAACATTTCATTAATGACGTTCGGAGGACATGAACATGTGTCATATTGGAATGCGTGGAACTGCCCTTGTGGAGTCAACATTTATGACTGGGCTTTTTTTTTTTTTTTTTTTGTCGTTTGAGTCAATTGAGAATGTCATTCGAATGTATTGGTCAAGTTGTTGGAACACCTTGGTTGAAAAGTAGCCTGAATGCTTAAAAACAGATTTTTTTCCCCCCCTATCATGCCACAGCATTTCGCGTATGTTAGCATTTAGCATATGCTTTGCTAACTCATGCGAACGGTTTTGCAGAACGTTCGAATGACGTTGCCCAGTCGAAAATATTTACCCCATATTGGCAGGTCCACTGTAATGTTGCATTATGTTCTTACTGTTATTTATTTTTAAACAAACCGTGACTTTAGGTCATGTTTAATACAGTCAAATTCTGGCACAACTTGCATTGCTAACCAAAGTGTTGCGTGTAAAAATTCTCATTGACTCGTTTTGAAATAACACATCCATAGAACGACCTTCTCAACAAATGTCACGATAGACGTTTAAGGTAAAAGGGTACTGGTCAGAATTTTGTAAATGGTAGAGAAGACATCATTTGGCAGAACAATCGACGTTTGGCCGATGTTTGATGGTGCCATAATACACCGTTTTAATCAGACGGCCGATTTGCTAAGCTCGTGGCACGATTTGAGGCTGTAATTGCTGCGAAAATTTGAAGAACAAAATAATAATTTTGGGTGGTGTGTAAGGTAACAAAATGGCTATTTTTCATTATCACGGTGCGTTCAGTCACATGACTCCATGTCATTCCTCCATCGGTTGTTGTTTTAGCATCCTCGGGTCTTGCCTTGGAAAGGCATTTTCGAAATTGCGCTTCTTCTGATGTCCACCGCGTTTGCGGCACCATCTGCTCAAATAAATGGAGTCTTTTTACGGCAGCGGCGCATGTAAAAGGGACTTCATTTCACTCCATTAGCGCGCACCCAGCACAGCCGAATCCAGTTGGTCAAAATCAAAAGCCAACTCTTAAAATAGATTTCTTTTTTTCCCCCCTCACTAAATGACAGATAAGAGGCGTCTCGACAATGGATAAACAACAGATTTCCTTCTAACGTGGGGATAATGCTGCGATGCGAGCGTGCTGGCTGTTGATAAGCAATGCTTGAAGATGACGACACCATTGCAGGGGGAAAAAGCGAGATAAGCAGAGTCGAGCTTTTCAAATTTTATTGTAACATTTTGATTGTGTGAAATGGAACAAAATGGACTTTTTTTATTCTCGGTTATTTTGGGGTTTTTTTCTATAAATTGGTGATCATATTGATAACATTAAATGTGTGATGTACATCTCACTTTTGGGACACTTATGTTACGTTGCAAGGACTTTTTGGGTGTGATTACGGCACTAAGAATAGAAGCTACAATATGGCTGCGTTTGTGTTATGCATCCACTAGATGGAGCTATGCTAAAGGAATACAATACAATACAGTTTTATTTACATAAAGCTTTCACAATTGCTGGAGCTGTAACATAGCGCTTTATAGAACATTTAAACTATTACGTCCAAGAAGTCAGAATATTGATCCATATATAAGGCGCAATGTCGGCTTTTGAGAAAATGGAATGCTTTTAAGATGTGCCTTATAGTTCGGAAAATGCAGGTATGTCTATACATAAACGTGACTGCCACAATTTTTTGGACTCCGAAAGATTTCCAGTGATTTAGTTTATTTTTCGATTCTGTGTTGTGAGAGTGCCTGTTGTACGATATATACAGTATATATAACGTTTTTGGCTCTGAGGATTTCTATTGTGCATTGTGCTTATCGTGAAGAAGTGCTCACTAGAAGTACTTGAATGTAACCTTGGTGAAGTCGTGACCGGCATTCATTTTCTCCTCTGATGTTTCAGCGCGGCTACATTGTCTCAACATTCGACATGCAATCTGTCAGAAAAGCCTCAGCCGCGACCCGCCGGCATTTTTCTCGAATTTTTTATTTTTTCCCCGACCAAGGAAAGCCAGCGTAAATATGCATCATCTTCAAGCGCTAACACCCCCAGACAGTGGCTGGCACCACGCATTCCGTCGCATCACGTCCGGTCCGAATGTTGCGGCGGGCCACGAGACGAGCGGACGCTGGATGGTTTTCGACGGCAATTCTTTCTCATAACATCATGGCATTTTGGGGGGATGGAGTGGAGGGGACCTGGTACAGTTCACAAGTTTATGTACACGTCTTCTCAGGAAGTGGGCTTCCAATACAGTTAAGGCAAAGACACGAGTGACGTGAAGGAGCAATTATATATATAAATTATATATATACTTATATATCACATGCCGTGCAAATCGCAGGCCGCATTTGAGCCCTCACACAAACACAATCAATTCCAATCAAGTTTTTCAAGGAAGTAATCTATAAAGTAACTTCTTTACTTTTTCAAGGTAACCGTGGCAACACTGGTCGTAAATCCAGCAACGACTGAACGACTACTTAGGTACAGAGTGCGGCTATTGTTGGCACCTGTGCCAAACTCACCCAACAGGATGACGATGCACAACAGGATGGCGATGAGCGCTCCGGTGCTGAGGCCCGCCGAGGACAGGAAGGCTTCGCCTTGGCACATGCGGATCTTGCCGTGGCGCTGGCACGGGCACACGCGCAGCGTCAGTGTGCTCGTGCCGCTCAAGGACGGCTCGCCGCTGTCCCACACCACCACGGGCAGCTGGTACAGCTCCTGCGTCAAGTGGGTGAAGCGCCGCCGCCGGGCCACGATGCTCGCCGTGCTGTCTGTGACATCAAAACAAGGCCGCTTAGCAAAACGCCACCACCCAACTCTACTCTTCTTTATTTGGAGAGCACTTGACAAACAACCACGGTTGCATACAAAATGCTGTACATAAAGTCTCAAAGAGAGCTCTAAGGAGGGAAAGGTGGGGCGGGACCTCGTCAAGATTTCGAGACAAGTCAGAGAATCATAAAATGAACTTGCACATGTACAGGAACCCATAAATTTTTGCAATCATTCACATAGCAGTGAAAGGAAATCCCTCGCTTTCTGAGGATGGAACCCTGGGGCAGCAGATATAATGAAAACAACAGAGGCCCCAAAATTGAACCCTGTAGGATACCATACGACAGTGGGGCAGAGTATAATCCAGAACAACCAAGGCTAGCAAAAAGTCCTGCTGGTCAAAAAGACACGCATAATCTCCTGTGTCACTCGACTGCTATTCCAAACCAGCGAAAAGTGAGATTAAAACAATCTGAAGAGACAAAATAAAACTAAAAATCAAGGTAAATTACACATACTCGAAAAAGAGAAGCGATATATCAAAACTTCTTTACTCCCTTTACTTACTTTGATCTATGACTTTTTATGAACATCAATATTACAGTTGTAATAATTAAAAATGTTTAAAAATAATTTAGGACTGTTGATCTTGTAAATGCTGAGAAGACCAGCCAAAAAAAAACAAAGCGGTCCTCGTGCAACCTGCATGCTCCGATTTGCAATGTCAAGAGTTCCTGAATGAAAGTGTGAATGCTTGTTTGTCTCCGTGATCCGTGATTGGCTGTCACCCAATCTAAGGCGTGCCAAGTGGGTATACGGATAAAATAATACGGATGGATGTACCCTGACGCCTCCTACACGCTGAGACCGGCATCCCTTACAGATCTCCCTGGAATAATCGCACTGATGAACAGTGGGAACGACAACACGGACTTCGAGCTTTATTAAGTCGGACTCGCCGTATCAGCAAATCAGCACGAAGGCGGGTTGGCAGCCGGGTGGTAAGGAGATGAAGTGGGGGTGGGGTGAGAGTGTGTGCATGCAAATAAGAACTTGGCAAAGCACATCAATGTGAACCTCGGACTACTTTTTATTTTACTCTGGGTTATTTGTAGCTGTGCAGCGTTGCAGCATATTTCAAGAATTACCCGATGTGTACAGTTGACAGTTTTGTGGCATCTTGGTGTCAATGAGTGATGTTGAAGTTGAGGGGAGGAGCTTCACCGCGTTCGCCCATAGCATTGTCTAATGGAAAAAAGTGCTCTGTTGCCAGCTTGTGGCATCTATTGGCAATTATGAACACTTTTCAGGGGCGTGAATTCTGTTTTGTAGGGTGTTGAATAATTGCCGGGAATCATTGAACGTTGCATACGAATAAACTCCTGCGTTACTTTTTTTTACTGTTTGGATTAACTACAAGCACTTTCTGAAACTATTTCTACTTATTGCAAATCAATCTGAAATTTCTTTAGAAAAACGAGTGCTTAAACGTCCATCAAATTCTGAGTATCAGCCATATTTCAGAATGTCATTCAAGTAGTTGTCAGTGCGCCCTCCGGTGGACAAAATGAGAAACAACAGTTTATTTGAGGGAAAAACTGCTGTGTTCTGGGCTCACGGGCCACTTTTGACTTCCAGACATATGGTCCGTGGGACATAGTTTTGACACTTATGGTCTTATGCAAAACAGGTACTGTGCAAAAACAAAACAAACAAACACAATCACGTCAATGATTCATCAACTGCAACTCGACTTTCACCAAATGAAAGTCAAAGCCAAAAAATCTTGAGTCATTCGAGCCTTCTGTGTGTTGGACTATTTCTCAGCTGTGGATGATTTCTGGCCATACGTTGCATTTCTAATGAGCTAAACGCCGTTCAAATATCCTCGTTTGAGAAGCTCGGGTTGTGATACAAGCTGTTTCCTTTGCCCTGAGCACCGCCTCGGCAGACACCTGCGCCTTTGCCTCTGTTGAGTGTTTGCATGTTTTTTAACGGCTGTGTCTTCTCACAGACCGCAAATCGGGCAGCGCACATCAATGAGAACACACGAGGCGCAGGTGGGTGGGCGAGAGCTGCGTGCTTGTTGATTAACGCCGTGGCGTGACGGCCATCTGCAGTGTTAGGGCTGTTGTGTTGTACATTTACGGTGTGTGTCTGTGAGAGACACACAGGTAATCAGCCAGGAGGCAGAGCGTGTTCCGAAGAGTGACTGGAAACCTCGTTATAGCTTTTTCAGGGCGGCCGCATTGCACTTCGCATCCTGCCGCGGATTTTGAAGCACGATGACGGCATTATCATTATGAGCCAAGGAGCATATTTGCCATCCGTGGACGCCCAATTACCAGCTCAAGAAGACACCATCTTGTCTGTTTAACCGCATACAGAACAAGAGCATCGGTTTTTGATCACGGAAAAGAATGCGTGGCAATTTACGAGCGGGAAAACATCATAGAAGGATCTCGTGCGCTTACAAGCCAGAGAACGACATTTATTGCTGTTTACTATTTAATTCTGCAACTTTCGAAATGTTGCTTTTTAGTGAGGTTTAGTTTCTGCTTGAGTTCAGGTGCAAGATTGTGATACGTTTTTGTGTGGATGGTACAATAAACTGACTTCTCGGGCCATATTGTTTGCTTGCTATGCCGGGAAAGTAATGATTTTCATCGAGGTTGACTGTAAAAATGGCATTTATTGAGAAGTGATTATTTTCAAGTTGTCATTCAGATCAATTGTACAGTTATTCTTTAACTATGCAGTTAATACTTAAAACAGAAACAAAAAAAATGATTTGTTGCAGAGTGACAAGGGGTTGGCTTTGGCCACCCCCATCCACCATGTTGCTCTGACCCTGATTAGACTGAAAACGGCATTTAACTGCACACAAACAGCACTTAAAAGTAACTACACAGCATATAGAAGTAGATGTTGTCCACTGAATACTACATTTCTCAATTTGTGAGGCACAAAGCATAACATCGCATGTCCAAAATACGAGCTTGGAAACTTAAAAGCACACGTTCTTGTCTTCCCGAACATCATGTATGACTCGATCTTACCAGCCAATAAAATGCATTTAACCACAACACAAAAAACAACATAAAGCTACCGTACATATAATGTCCTGGCCGCCAGATGTGCCCACATCTGGTGGCCAGAACATTCACAATCGTACAGCGCATTCTCAGTACCGTCTTGGTCGTTCGCATGTATCAACAGTCCTGAAATGGCCATACATACATTTCATGGGACAAAAACATACACATGGCAAGGTATTTTAAAAAAAAATTCTTCTGGCCAGAGAAGAATGAAAAAATATATTCCCAGGACATATTTGCGTGGGCCAGAGCTCACTGAAGTGCACGGAGCACTTTTTTTTTCCCTTCCAGGATGTGCTGAAGCGGACGTTAAAGCGCCGCAGGAATTCGACGGCCTACGCTGTGACGTGGGGGGCGGGGGGGAATTTAGTTGGCCGGATAAAAATATCACATTCGCTCAGCAGAGACTAATCACATAACAGCTCTGTCCTTTACAAAGATGCGTTGAACAAATGCCTTTTTGTGAATCAGCATTACATTTACAAGTTTTTTTTTTTTTTTCCGTGTGGAGCTAAAACTTCAAAAGTTAAGTGTTTTTGCACGGAGAGATTAAAAACGTCACCCCCCCCCCTTCCCCCGTGAGTATGAATGACACAAAGGCTAATTAAACGCCCCGCACGTCAATGGCCATGACAGCTCCTGTGTGCGTGCCCGCTGATCAGTCGCAAAGTGAGACGGACTCTTGCGGGGACACAAAGGGATGGCTCCAGAAATCTATTGATCTATTTATGCATGGGTGAAGGGAGGGAATGGGGGCGGGGGAGCGTTATTCAAAGATCATCTCCCCCTTTCGTCGCATTCTGAAGGGAAATGTCATCACAAAATGACAGATAAAAAGAACAAAGTAGAGCTTTGGCGGAAACTGGAACGTAACACAGTGAGAGCTGTGGTTTGACGAAATGAAAGTTCAAATTGTTTGTTTGTTTTATTTAATTGCAGACGAGTACAATGTTGACTTGTTGTTGTGAGCGAATTGAACATTTTTGTTTGTTCAGTGAGTATTCTGCAAGTTAACATTTAAAACTATTTGCCCTCCAAAATTGGAATCGTATACAATGGCAGTTTGCATTCAAGTTCACTCTTCGCACTTAAGCATATAGGTGACTGTGAGTTTCTTTTCCTTCAGTACTGAAGGAGAGAAGTTTTCTTTGAGTATTTTTTTCTTTTTACATTATATATATATATATATATATATATATATATATATATATATATATATATATATATTGGAGCTAGTTGGTCACTAAGCGCTTAGCTTTAATGGCAGACGATTTGCTGCCAGCGCTTCACCCGCTTTCGCCGCCGTTTTGTCAGCGCAACGTTGACATTTAAGAGAATCGCACGCCGTCACTAATGACTCCTCTTAAAAGTCAACTTTCCTAAAGTGACTGAAATGAACTGGAGTCAGAAATAATAATCGCAGCGCTGCTTAAACTCAAATATAAATGGTGACTACCTTTTTTTCTGCATGACGCTGGAAAATACATCACGTAAGGCTGTGTGATTTTTTTTTTAATTTTGTCTTTCTATATAGATATTTTTTTTCTTGCAGTTTCCATGGTTCAAAGCGTGTCCCTGCTGACATTTAGCGCTTAATTAAGTTTATTTTATTTCTGCGGTGAAAAAGTTGTCCATGTTGCCAACAATTAGCAGCAATCAACGTCGTTGTGAAATTTGGGACTTTTCTGACCCCTTCAGTGACTATTTTTCAATTAAGCTACAACAGTGGTTTAGCATAAGCAGAAGCATTTTCACATTGTTTTTATATGACTATCGAGCTAGCTTGCTAGATAAATAGATAGATAAGCTAGCTAGGTAGACAGCTAGCTATCTAGCTAGCTAGCTCGATAGACAGATAGCTAGCTAGCTAGCTCGATAGACAGCTAGCTAGCTAGCTAGCTCGATAGACAGATAGCTAGCTAGCTAGCTAGCTAGATAGATGCTCATGTCTATGATTTAGCTAGCTAGATTTAAGCTCATGTATATGATTTTATTCTGAATTCCGTTCCAGCTGGCAAAAATAAGAGCTCACTTTTGATTCTAAGCACATCATCTTTTTTGTGTGCCTTTCTCTTGCATACTCTGTCCATCATCAGTATCGTCCTTATGCCGGTAGAAGATTACATGTACAGGCAACAAGCTACAACGCCATTCGGCGTTTTCCCCCATGCGCGTCACACAGCTGCAAGCAAATATTGTGACCCACCCGGCTGTGTTAAAAACTCTTCCCGCGTCTATCTCGTCCTTGGCTCTTGCTCCCACTTGAATTGAATTCACCCCATTGGTCCGCACGCATAATCCCGCTGACAGTCGCGCAAAGGAAAGAAAACGCAAACACCTCGTCTGAGTCTCACTAAGCAGAAAGGAGGTCATGAGAGATTTAGTGGTGTGAATGACTGTGAGGGATTTTTTTTTCTTCCAGTCGCACAACAACAGAGGCTTTTTTTTTTATTAGCCTGCCACTAAGCAGCCAGCCGCTATTCCTCGGCCGCCACATAAAAGATGGCAAGGAAGCCGCTCGTAGTGTGAGAGCAGCTTACTTTAATTACGAGACGCCAGTTGTCGACGACGTGCCGCATTGTGTCGCTCGGGCCGACACGGCAAAAGGACTTCTAATCCAATGGTGGCGGCAGTGGCGGACCCACTTTAGGGCTCAAATCAAACGGCCTCTTTTTAGTGCCACTGCGGATGCGGTCTGCGGAGTGGGCTCGGCGGAGCTGAAGCGGCTTAACGCGAAGAACGCAGCTGGCGTTCGACATCTTTGGACAAACTTGACTGGACTCAGAAAGCGCGAGTCAGACAACTCAAAGACAGGCTTCAAAGAACTTTTTGGACTTGGAATGATCGCTTCTCTGGCGTAGCTTGGATCTGAACTAACTCAAAGCCGGGGGAGATGACAGTGGACTTCCTTGCACATCCCTCACATGATCAAACAGCCTCATGTCAACTGTGGAGAGACATCAAAACTCTTGGGATCACGATTTCCCAAGACTTGATTTGGGAAATGGCGAACCGCATCTTGCAGAAAAAAAAAAAACCCTACGAAGCAGAGATCACTACATAACTGTTGATTAAGGTCTGGTCCCTACACTTGACGACTTCAAACCGGTTGGAGAAATCCTTGACTGACAATTGATCTCACCCTAGGAACAACTTCTTCTAACGTCTTTCTTAACTGTGGCAGATTCTTCCCGAGAGGCAAGAGTGAAAGTTTTTGATGGCCGGGGCTCACGTCAAACGATTTTCACAGTCTCGGACTCAAACCCGAGCGTCAGAAGGAAGTTTTGGAGTTTTTTTTTTTACAAGAGAATCAGGGCGCGCTCGCGTCATCTCGACTGTTTTAGTTTCACTCAATATTTCCACAATGTGACCTCTCGTCTTGCTGGATGTGACTAAAAACTCGAGAACGCGTCTTTAAACCTGAGCAGGTGTGAGATAATAGTTTCGCAAGTGTCTTTGCCGCCCGATGGTATCATGCTGCTTTTATTAGCGCTCAAATAGCTGCGGTGACTGCGGGGCCTCTTTATCGTTCGCGGGGTGAGGACAAACCGGCACGTTTATCATCCAGCCCTTCCGATCTGACACCGTCGACTTCCCGACCCGCTCATCTTTTGATTTGATTTAGCTTGGAGGGAATCGCAAAGTCATCAGAGCTATTTCTGTCGCTCTCTCCCCCCTCCCCCGCATCATACGAGTAATACGTCCGCGGAGGACAGCGCGATGACACTTTAATGTCACCTGAAACTAAAGCAGAGAGAGACTTTTGTCTTGATGTTCTCGAGAGCAACATTTGGCCCATCAAGTGCGGATGCATTTGAGAACCCGCTTATTACATGTTATTTTTTATTTTGAATTGTTTTCTAAAAATAAAAAAAAAAAGCACAACATCAAATTTGTTGATAACTTGTCTTCCAAAACTACGCAAATGATCCGAAAATTAAATGTACATGAATTTGAATAAATGCGACACCCAAATAAGAAAAAAATGACAGAAAATTGTTGATATTAATGTATTTTTGAATAATAAATAAAAATCAATAAAATTAATATTAATATAAAAAACAAAAAACAGACCTGCGTGAAGTTATGTGGCTGTAAGTGGGAATGGTACTCAAAATAATTCTAAATTAAAGGTATGCAAATTTGAATATATTTATGAAATAAGGAAAATAAAAGAAATGTGAAAAGTGCAACTTTTATGGAAATAATTGTATCGGAATAATATTATTAACTACTGGTAATATATTTTTATTCGACTGTTTACGACTGAAAAAATTTTAACTATCTGCACTTTTTTTTGTTGTTGTTGTTGTCACCAAAACATTCTTGTCTGTAGGTCGGTGAATTTTACAGACTTAAAAATGTCAACAAATTAAAAAATAGACTAATCAAATCGCTGAATAAACGACACCAGTGTCATCAAACGTACACAAACGTAAAATACACAACATTAAAGCTTAAAGCAAAGTGCCAACTCCTCAAACGCTGCTGCCCAAGCCGTCTCGGGTGCGCGTAAGCCTTCGAATCGCCGCAGTCCCACCTAAAGCGAGGTCCTCGCCACAGATGATCGCCATGGTAACGCCTTCCGTCGGCTGCGCACAAATGTCGCCGCTCGGGGTAGAGTCGCAGTGCGATAGTGCCTCTAATCCATTCGACAGCCGCATGAGCGCACACTGCGGCATCCAACAACCAAGCCGCCATGTTTTTTTTGTTTTTTTTTTGCAGTTGGTATCCTGACTACTCGGACAAAATTTTTCCCCGAACGCCGCGGACGCATCAAACGACATGATTTTGCTTCATTGGCAGACACGGCCTCCAGATGTCAAGTCAACATCAACCGTCCCCCCCGACGGAAGTCGGTGGTAGGAAGCCAGAAGAAATGCAAACATAGGCGACAGCGCGGCTCAATTACCTTCGTTGTCCTTCAGGGTGAAGTTGGGATTAACCGGCATTTGGCTCGGCAGGGCGAAGGAGAAGCGCTGTCCGTTGGCAAAGTCGTCCTTGTCCACGGCGCTGATCGTCTGGATGGGCTGACGTTGGGCACACGGGACAAGATCATTAGCTGAAACAATACGGAAAATGGCGACGGGTGTCGGCCAGCCCCGAAGGACTGACTTGAGTTCCTTTTTAATTGGCGACAGTAGGGGACTGCTGACAGGCGCTTCGGGAGAAACACGAGCTGCCAGCAGAGTTTTTCTCTTCAAGTGAGAGCTTGGTTTTGTTCCTCTTGAGCTTTATCTTTCAAAATCCTCCCCACCCCCACACAGTACACTATGTCCAATTGTAAATTTTACAAGATGCGATTTACAGGCCGACGTGGCAAACAGTCTCGTTGGTGGAAAAAGATGAGTTAATGGAGAGACTCTTCATTTTAAAAAGAAGAGGAGTTTTTTTTGTTTTGTTTTTGTGCAGTTGTAGTGATTCAAGTGACTCAAGACTGCCCCCGCTGGTCTCAACCATGTAGTGCACTCCCATTTTTGCCTTCTGATCCCCACATTGATTAAAAAAAATATATGTAGCTCACCTCTGCTCTAGTTTAGTTTGTCCTGTTGCCAAAATGGCGATGCTAGCATCGGGGTTTTTTTTTTTCCCCCCGCCAAGCACTTTTCGAGTGTTGACTTAATATATCCGTCCAAATAAAATGAGCTTGAGCTGCAGCCTGTGAAGAATTGATGCCAGCTATCTTCTTAATGAACCCAGGGGAGCGTTCCACACTGCGTGACAGCAAACATACAAACCGCTTGCTTTCTTGAACGTGTGCAGTCGAGCTTTGAACACAATGTCATTGCTCACGTATAATCCGCAGGAAAGCCGCGGCGTCATTTAGCGCAAACGTTAATTCAAACTTCTCCCCAACTAGCTTCGAATGATTAGAAACAAGGTTTTCTTTTTTTAGTCTTTCTATTCCGGCAGCGAGTCGGCCTTCGCAGCCATTTTCGCGTGACTGATTGCTCCCTATCTCCGGAAAAGAAGAGGGGAGGAAAAAAAAAAAGGACTGCTTAATTCAAAATGACGAACAGCAGCGAGAGTAAATTGGGAGCTGCTTCAATTGTGAGAATTTGTCATTTGTTCTTTCCATTTTGAATGGCAATTGTAAAATAAACAAGTGGCTCATTCGTTTTTTTTTAAGCTTAAAAAAAAAAACACTCAAAAGATGTCAGCTTTTGAAAATGAATAAAACAAAGAGGATTTTCATGCAAATGCAAAAAAAAAAAAAAAAACCCTGCCTTCCATGCCGCATCAACAAGACGAGAGGCCTCCACCGCCACCCACCTGTCCAGCCCTCGTGCTCTCGCACACGATGACCTCCTCGTCGGCGGCGGCCACTTGCGGCGCGTTGTCGTTGATGTCCAGCACCTGCACGGTGACCGGGATGTAACTGAGGAGGCCGGGGTTGTCTGGCGAGACACACGGGTGGACAAATATCAAAGCCTTAAAAAAAGGTCAGCCGTGTAATTCTTAGTGCGCTCTCGGCTTTTCCTGTCTGACTGCCGGTAGACCTCACACGCTGACTTTCGCTCTTTATAAACCTTTCATAATGTTTGTCAACAATAGGCGGCCATGACATTTCCGGGTAGCGGGAATTGGACAAGCTTGGAAACATCCATTCAACAGGCGAGTTGCAGGTACGGCATGTCTAAAATTGTTCGGGTTGTGTTTTATCGGGTTAATTTAGCAAAAGCTAACGGCTAGCCTGCTTGTAGCCTCCGGGAAAGCTAATTAACCGATCCTTCAATGTTCACCTTTACGATGTCTGACTTTCCAGCACATCTATGTCGGAATCAGATGATCACGATCCAGATCCATTCCAAGCAATTTACACACACCGCCCCCCCCCCCCTTTCCCAGAGTGCTTTTTCGAACCCGAAATGGGATTCTTCATGTTAAATCCTACTAATCCCACTCAGTCACAAAACAATTTCCTTATGACAGATTGAATATAATCTAGAATTAAATCAAACGGGATGGCAATCAAATGTAGATTAAACGCGGGTTAACATTTCTGCTTTTGACGTCGCTTTAAAAAAAAAATCTTCACATGTCTGCTTTTCAAAAAATATATCAAGCCATTCTAAAGGGTGAGATAAAGTATGAAAGCTTTGCCGACACACAACATGAGTTGGAAATGGCCAAGTAGGTTCTTTTCGTCATATTCAATTCTAACAATGGCTTGGCTTTGAGATTGGATCCACATTCAGGTGAAGACGCAATGTGAAGGCCAAAGCGAAGAAAATGGCTTCTTTCTAAAACATCACACACTTTTTCACCGGAGTGTTGTTTTTTTCTTTTAATTAATCCAAGAACCCTGTAACCTGATAACATGATAAGTCCACTGTCGTAATCACAATAAAATAAAATAAAATACAAAATAAGCTCACACAGCCGCTGTTATATTTGTATTAGTGCCTGCAAGAGGTTTGCACCTGAGGGTTGTATGACACATTTTTCTTGATGATTTTTCACTCACTCGTTTCTTTTATGCGTGACTGTGTGCGTCCTTGCCCACTCAAAGCCTTGCTTTTATTGAATAGGAGGCGCTCGGCCGCATGCAAATGAGAGACGGCCCAGATAATGTCGCATTAGCATGCGGTAGCGCTGTTGCTTGGCAGGGGATTTGCCTAATTGTGATTCCAAATTAGCCAAGTTACCTGATAGCTAAAGTTAGCGGGGGCCTGCTTTAATTTCATTAATTGTTCCTGTATGAAAGGACACTGAACAATTGGGACTAATATGATTTTGCTAGTCAATTATAAAGAGGAGTGTGCCGGATCTGATTTGAATACGCCCGATTCAAAATGTAAATGATCCGACCTTATCCCCGGCAAACGTAAATATCACGCTGAAAGCACCTCATATTGGCAATATTTACCCACTTGCGTGATTGTGATCAGTATGTGCGCCAACACTCGGAAACCCGACAGAAAAAGAACCAGGGCGCTTTCATTTGTGGGAGTTTCGAAAAGAGGGGGGGCTACGTTTTACTCGCCGGGTACCTACCAACCTCCGAGGCCATCACGGTGATGTTATGCCAGGCAGTATCCTCACGGTCCAGCGGCTGCGTCGTCCTGATCACGCCGCTGATCTCGTCGATGCGAAAGTAGATATGGTCCAACTCCTTTTTTTCCATGTAGTACCTGAACACAACATTCGGTCAGCAATGGCTCGCGCGAGAATTAGCCTAGCATTCCAGTTGGGAAGGTGGTAAACAAAACTCAGAATGTTCCACTTGGTGTCACAAGTCACAGCAATAGATGTTGACAAAATCAACATGGAGGACTGCAACAAAACCCAAAGGCGTCTATTGTTCATAAAAAAAATAATTGGAAAAAAAAGCAAGAACTCGGTCAGCAATGGCGTGCGTGAGAACTAGCCTAGCATTCCAGTTTGGAAGGTGGCAAACAAAACTCAGAATGTTCCACTTGGTGTCACAAATCACAGCTATAGGTGCTGACAAAATCAACATGGAGGACCGCAACAAAGACCCAAAGGCGTCTATTGTTCATTAAAAAATAATAATAATAATTGAAAAAAAGCAAGAACTCGGTCAGCAATGAGGTGCCTGAGAACTAGCCTAGCATTCCAGTTTGGATGGTGGCAAACAAAACTCAAGACTGTTCCACTTGGTGTCACAAGTCATAGCAATAGATGTTGACAAAATCAACATGGAGGACCACAACAAAGACCCAAAGGTGTCTATTGTTCATAAAAAAATAATAATAATTGGAAAAAAAGCAAGAACTCGGTTAGCAATGGCGTGCGTGAGAACTAGCCTAGCATTCCAGTTTGGAAGGTGGCAAACAAAACTCAGAATGTTCCACTTGGTGTCACAAATCACAGCTATAGATGTTGACAAAATCAACATGGAGGACCGCAACAAAGACCCATAGGCGTCTATTGTTCAGCAAGAAGCTTCGAAGTGTGATCCAATAGTCGACGGCAAGAGCGGCGCGTCGTCTCATTAGCAGCTTCACGTCATCGCTCGATTGCTGCGGGCGCCGCGCCTTATACGAGTGTCACGGAACGAGATACCTGTGCACGGTGAAAACCTCGGATTAGTCCACCGCCTCGGGGCCGCGATCTGTCTTTCCCCATTTGCGCCGCCTCACAAACTTAAGAGTTTAGAGCGCATACAAATGTGCTAAGCGCTTGTACCGCCGGCGGTTCTTTCGACCGGGAAACAAAGAAATCATTCACGGGAATATTCATGGAAGGGGGGGGGGGGGGGTAAAAAAAGGCATCTTGAACGGCCTGACATCATGCTACACGGGTGACGGTTCAAGACAAGTCAGTTTTTATTCATTTATTCTTTTTTTTTTTTAAACTCGGTTGAGATAGCGAACTTTACAAGGATTGGGAATGCTACCGTAGCTGTCGCCGCGTTCGTAACACGTGCTGTATTAAGTCTTACCTGACGGGGCTGTTCCTGCCGTCGGGGTCACGAGCCGTGACGGCGCCCACTTCCGTGCCGCCGGGCGAGTTCTCGTACACGTCCATGATATAATAATCCAAAGAGAAGACGGGTGCTTCGTCCACGTCGCCAACGGTGATTTTTAGCGTGGCCGTGTCCTTAAAAGAGCCCAGGTAGGAAAAACGAGGATCCGAATGCGTGTTGGTCCCCTCGATGTGCAGTGTGTACGTCTTCTTCCTCTCGTAGTTTAGTGGCTGTCGGGACCAGAAGGGAAGATTTTAACGCCCCGTTCCAAAGAAGCGTTTCAAATCTTTTTTCAAACTAAATTTTGCAAGCTTACGTGACCTTACTTGGTACGCCTGCCCTGACCCGACGAAGACGCACTTGATTTTCAAAATAAAACTTCTTTCAGACTCTGATGACCCATAAAATATTCAGTCTTGAAAAGTGTAATCGGCGCATTGGAAGTTTACCTTTCGGAGGGTGATGATTCCCTCTTTGGTGTCTTTGTCGGTGGCTATCGAAAACATGTTGGTCCCTTCCGAGTTAATGATGCTGTACTTGATGTCCGCGTTGACGCCCAAGTCCTCGTCGTTGGCTTTAATCTTCCCCACCGGTTTCCCGACTTGAGCAGACTCCGGGACATACTGCTGGTAATTTTCTATGGATGCAATTTTGGATGTGACAACAAGCGCTTCCCTTCAGACCCGCCCGTTTTGAAACACGTACTTTGCGGGAACTTTGGCGGGTTGTCGTTAACGTCGGTCAACGTGACGTTGATGACGGTGGATCCCGAGAGGCCCCCGACTTGGCCTGCCATGTCTTTGGCTTGGATGACCACGATGTAATGTTCCCGGGCTTCCCGGTCCATGTTCGCTAAGGCAGTTCTGATGGTCCCTGCAACGAAAGACGACTTCCTTCATTGTCGAGGCTTGGCTCATGTTTCGAGACATTCAATGATGGCTCAGCCTTGAATGACGGATTTTTTTTTTTTAACCTCTGGCTCACATTCTTCAAATGTAAACTTATGTGCACGGATTGGGGAAAAAAAAAAAAAAAAAGGACAGCGAGTTCTTCCAAGCGGCACCAAGAGGCAGAACCCGCCTTGATTTACTGCATGCAATAAGTGCACTTCCCGTGTTCTCATTGCGTCGAGTCGCAATGAGAACCTTAATTCACCGGCACCAGATGTAATAACGTCCTCGCGCTCGCACCTCCGTCCCTCGAGCGCTTAAATCGGACCGTCCCCCTTCCCACGTGCTTGCGCCTATCCGGCAGGCTTCAAACTCGCGTTTATTTGATTTTTTTGGACTTGTGAAACCCCCCCTGCAATAATACGCTTGACCGGGAACTGCGAGCAAACGCCCTTGGTGTTGCCCTCGCCTCCCTGTTGACACCGGTGATTGTTTGACAGGACCCGATGGACTTCCAGAGGGCTTGGCGGCAAATGAAAGTACACAATCTTATGTAACCGCAAATTCGGTCGACAAGACAGGGACATGGCTCTCTGCCAATAGCGAAAACAAAAAACAAAACAAAAATTATTCACACCCTCCCTCCCCCCCTCAAATGTCCATTTCAGACTTGGAAATAAATGTCTCCTCGATCAAAGTTCACATTTGGACATCTCGCGTAGAGCTTCTATGGCACGTGTCATTTTACTGCCCGCTCAAAATAACTCAAAAACTCGCAACCGTTCATGTCGAAACATCAGCTGGCAACAAAAGTGAGACCATCACCTCGTGAAAGTGTCAACAAACTTCCCTGACGGCAAGCGACTGCACTTCTTTTCTGTTTTTAGCGCACCCCTAACGGTTGCCGAGCAGCGTTCGGGGCACGTAAGCCTCGGTCGGGCCAGGTCATTAGGTACACTTGTTCAATGCAAGAAGTGGAAGACGAACCGCATTGTAAACCACTCCCCGCTAGATTATCATTCAATATCACGGACAAAGATTGGTTCTTTTTGTAAATGTTCTATCATAAAATGAGGACACCGAGCTCACTTGAAGCCGTTCCGGGTTTCATTCATGCTATTCATATCAATACAAGTCTGGACAAGCCCCCTTTTAATTTCCCCTTTACAAAAGCGACGGAATGAAAGGTCACTTCAAACTCACTTGCCGCTGCCGATGGAAAGTAACCCTCTCGCATCCCGGCCAGGCGGTTGCGGAGTCATTAAAAAGCGAAGTGAACTCGCCCTGCGTATCGCCTGTTAAGGCCCCGCCCCCTTTTGGTCGCGCTCATATACGTGATTGAATGTCTTGACATTGATTCATTTCATTTATGCTTTCTGCCGCACTCACGCCCGATGTTGAAAAATATGGAGAAAAAAAAAACTTTTTTAAGGATTGACACGGTTTTCGTGTTGCGGACTTGCGACTGTCCACCCTTGCTGCCGTCAAACTTGAATTTCTATCGCAGATGATAGAAGTCGATGTTCCGTTCATCTGTTGTCAGCTGGAGTCTTTCCTCGCTGAACTCGGAGCGATAGGCCGGACAACCTTTCAAATCATCACTGAAGGGGGGGGGGGGGGGGGGGGACTGTGTCCACGCTTCCCTGGACCAAAGTCAGGCAGATTGCGCAACAGCAACAACAACGACTTAGTCTTTTCAGTTCGATTTAATTGATATTTTTTTTTTTTGGATACCAGAAAAATTCTAATGTCATCCTGCGTATGTTCAACACGCTCGATGGATTCCTCTAGTGCACTTTACAGTTTATCTTAACTCACTAAAAGACAGAAATGGCAATATCGGTGAGATCATAGCGTTCTTGCTTCTCTTTTGAGGTTGTTGTTTTTTTGTTTTTTTTTTTACCGCAATCGCGAACGCATTCTGTGCTCCGTCTCTCTGAAGAGTCATTTTTTCCACATTACGGCCTTCAAAAAGAACAGCCATTACGTGGCGTTCAAAAGATCTCCTTTCCCTTTTTCTCTCTTTGATTTATTCCACTCTTCACCAACATTATCACTATCGCGCGGCCGTCGTACGGTTGTGCACTCCGGAGGTCTCCCAGGCCTAATTAACTGTGAGCCGAGTGACCCGTGAACGCCACGTTTTCTGCCGCGTCGCCAAGTCGGCGTGGGCTCGGAACGCTCAACAAACGAAAACAGAAACGCACTCGCCGTTTGGAACGAAACTGCGCTCAAAAGAGGCAAGCGCACCTTTTGCGAATACATTTTTTCATAAAATATAAATTTTCATTCAAAAATAAATCAATCTCAGCCTTATTTTAACTTAACTGTAGTGACCGCTATCCCTGAAAGGCACAGGTGTCAAAGTCAAGGCCCGGGGGCCAGATTTGGCCTGTCATGTCATTTTATGTGGCCCGCGGGAGCAAATCCTGTGCATCAACTTTCACGGTCCTTGCTGAAATCTGTACCAAAATGTCAAATTGTCACGGGTAATAAATAACGTTGAGATTTTGCATCGGCCCTCCAAGGGAAGCCGTAACTCCGAAGTGGCCCGCGACAAAAAAATGAGTTTGACACCCCTGCTGAAAGAGGTTAATGTTGGTCAATATGATTATAATTGGAGATACAACAATTTTTGGGGGGGGATTTGAGACGCGGCAAACACGAGAACGTCCAACCAAAACCAACAGCTGCAGTCAAATGCAACGTTGGGCACGTGAGACCGTTTGCGGCAATAACAAATGAAGCTTTCACTTGAGCTGCCTTGCTTTTTTTTAATCAAACACTTAAAACAGGGAAAAAAAGCGCATTTCAAAGCGCTCGGTAACCTTTTCCAGCCACCAAAGTACAAAGCAAAACCTTCAATTAAAGCGTCAAGGAAAAGTTTTGATGTGCTCACTTCCCAAAAATGGAAATGCCAAGAAACAGCATGAGCGCCCGTTTGTGCGGTTCAGGGTGCTAAAAGCCTGTTATTAACTAATGCAGCGGTAAAATGCCGTGGCGTCAATCCCTCTGCCACGACACACTCGTCCGCTCTTGCGGGTGGCTGAAAAAAAAAAAAAATAATAATAATAATGAAGAAAAAAGGGGGAAGTGTGAGCTCTGCACCCCTGAACTGGCAGTCGGAGCACAATGCCGCCCACAAAGTCTTCCGCCGACTCTCTGCCGAGGGCCGCGGGTTAATTTAGAAAAATAATTGCGAAGGAGTCGACTTCCTTGAATCGGGGCCAATTTGACACGGGCGAAGTTGGTTAGCCTTTTACCCAACCTCCCTGCTCTATTAACGCTGATACCATCACGCGATCCACCTCTTTGTCGGGCTGCAAACTTCTAAAGGAGGACAATCTCCTGGGTGAACAAAAAAGGATTATGGGAGATTACCCACGCGCCCTTCAATCTCCGTCTTCGGGAAATCCTGGCCCGTCCAATTCTGTGTTATCCCCCGAGTGTTGCGCCCTCACAGCTAAAGCTGGATGGCAATCAAAGTTCTCTTTTTTGGCTTTCCCAATCAAGAGCGAGCATGGTTTGGCATCCCGGAAGAAAAAAAAAATGGGTTAGTTTGACATTTTTGAAAAAAAAAAAAAAAGTTGTCTGATTGATGGCATGACAGCTTGAGGCTTTAGGCAAAGTACAGCAGCCTCCATCTGTGTCAGATCCTTCAGTAAACTTGAACGCTGGCAAATCCCAGATCAGCAGAGAAATTAGCCTATTTAGGATGTGGAAGGCCTTGGAGGGGGAGGAGACGGGAGGGCGGGGAGTGGGGGCGGGGGGCTGTAGTGGTTCTCCGAGAGACGAGGTTGAACACGGTCGATGCGCTTCTGACATGGAGCCCGGCAAAAGTGCTGCGCCCGCAACCTGATGACCAGCCTGCTCGGTCCGGACTCCGCCCCATTCCACAACCGCGTCCGCCGATTGCAGTTCTGCTCAAACTAAATCAAGATCGAGGTGCGCTCTCAAGCAACTAAAACGCGACGGAGAAACCACGTCACGCGCGCCGAGGCTCGACAAAGTGACACGCGAGCTCCACTTCCTCCTCCGCATATCCTTCCGTAGTTCCGTGCTTGCTAATTTGAGGGATGAGGGTGGATGGCCAGTGGCGAAAACAACAGACTACTTGTGTAACGCACTGTGTGTGTGTGTGTGTGTGTGTGTGTGCGCGCGGGATGTGCAGCTGCCCTTCCATCGCGTGCCCAGCCTCTCGCACGCCCCGAGCAAGAATAACGGTGCGGACTGGTCGCTGAGTCGGCACATGCAAACGAGTCATGCAACATGAGAGGTGAGTTCCGGAGTGCAGTCAAGTCAGGTAGATTTGGATAACCGCCACTTGTTTTTTTTTTTTCCTCCCACTCTCCAATTGCTCTCGAATCGTCATCAATTTGTTATATTTTAGCAGCGGGATGAATATGCTTGTCGAAGCAAATGTCATCAATCATGAAGACGTTTGGGAAGGGTCATGCTTCAAGTTTCAATATATATACACATATATATATATATATATATATATATATATATATATATATATATATATATTCATTCATTCATTCATCTTCCTAACCGCTTGATCCTTACTAGGGTCGCGGGGGGTGCTGGAGCCCATCCCAGCCGTCTCCGGGCAGTAGGCGGGGTACACCCTGAATCGGTTGCCAGCCAATCGCAGGGCACACAGAAACGAACAACCATTCGCACTCACACTCACACCTAGGGACAATTTAGAGCCTCCAATCAGCCTGCCACGCATATTTTTGGAATGTGGGAGGAAACCGGAGCACCCGGAGAAAACCCACGCAGGCCCGGGGAGAACATGCAAACTCCACACAGGGAGGCCGTAGCTGGAATCGAACCCGGTACCTCTGCACTGTGAAGTCGACGTGCTAACCGCTGGACTACCGGGCCGCCCATATACATACATACATACATATATATATATATATATATATATGTTTTTTTTTTTTTATACAAACATCTCTACTTGAGGTATAGTTCACCTGTTTTGGGGTCCACGGAGAAATATGGCTGTCCTTGTAGGATGCTATAGACGATGCGGGCGCTGTTTCCGTACGTGGGGTCGTCGGCGTCGGTGGCCGTGACTTGCAGCACCGATGTCCCTTAAAAAAGAAAAAAAAAAAAGTTATTTTTAAATGTGTGCTTTCATGATATGTCTCGATACAAAAAAAATAATCGATAAAAACAAAAAGTCACATTTATGAAGCCGGTGTGTCACCAAGAACTGTCAAAACGAATTATTGAAGTCAAAGCTAGCTGCACTGAATATGTGACACAACAAATCAGTCACAAATTGTCTTCCGCTACACTTCCAGGGGCGATGACTCGATTGGCAGGTCAAGAACTCGATTTGGAATCTTTATTCTGCCTTTTTGTGTGTTGTCTACCATCATTCAAAATCACGCTGGAATCAGAAAGCGCCCGAGCCCAAAATGTCTCTGAAAGTCACAATTTGTCATGATTGCACCCCAGGCAAAGCGACAACGCCTTTGCTAGCTTTGCTACTGTGACCTGACTACCCCCCCCCCACCCCCACCAAAAACAAGGAGCTGAAAAAGTACACCTTCCAGAGAAATTGTTAGCAGCAATGCATTTGCCACGAAACATTCTTGGAGTCGACAACATCAAACATTTCTGTGAAATAAAGGCCATGAATGGGGAATATCTTGCTTTTCCCAATCAGTTGCATCATCGTGAGAGCTCTTTTCACAACCCTCCATGTCACTTTTTTGTTTTCCTGTCTCATAACATTCTCCAGAGCTCAACCGATCAAACATTCTAACTGTTGATCGACTTGACCGCTCTCGACGGAGGCTTCAAAGCAGACGCGGTGACTTTTAACTCCAAACTGGATCCTTTTTTTGCACATTACGTTTTTGTACTTGGTTCATTTTTTGCCACTAATGCCCCCCCTCACCTCCTACTCCGCCTCCCCCTTCCAGGGCATTAAAAGTCATTGAAGCAATGGAGCTCTCATTATTTTGTTCTTCGTCTCCCTTCCAAAGACAACGAACGATGGCTGCCTGCTGGTGGTTTTATTTACAGTCATTGCGCGGTGTGCCTGCAAGTCATTGTGCACCAATTTAACACTCGGACTGCATCTCGAGGAGCATTACAGGCTCCATTAATCCATCGGCGTATAATTACATGGGCCGAGGATCACGTGACACCGTTCAGAGCGCAACGCCGTTCCCGGAATGTGCCGATACCAGTGTTTGGTTTTGCCTGCAGTGTTTGTATTTTATTATTATTATTTTTTGTGATGGTATATTTATTCATGACTTCATATTTTATCTTCTACATTAAGAAGACAGGACCCCCGCAAGCAAAGCGCAGCCTTTCATTTGTGGAAATATGGACTGCTAAATATGTACGCAAGGCACCATCGCGAATGAAAAGGAAGCAAGTTTGAATCTTTTTTATTTTGGGGGGGGGGGGGGTTTGTACTTCCAACGCTACCTGTTAGCTTCTTTGAAGACCAAAGTGAGATACCCAAATCAAGACGTGTATTGTACTGGAAAGTTAAATCCAACTGTCACTCATCAATCTTCCCCGAGTTGTTTTCCTACCGGAGTCATTTAAGCATCTTCGCCCCCGGGATTTCATTTAGCTAAGCGCTAAAAGCTCCCCATTCCCTGCGTTTTGTATCCCGGCCGAAAGGGGCCATTTTCTAACGACCCAAGCACGCTCACGTGAGGGCAACGCCAGTACATCGACGTCTTCCGACAACTGCTTGAGAGGCATTTGAGACGCGCGATTAAGAAGCAGCTACTTTCATGGAGATTAGCATTGGGCGGGAAGAAGGAGCTAATTATCTTCCCCCTCCCTTCACGGCCTTTTGATTTCCTCCCTTGTGTCATCATCAGGCTGCCTTCGCTTCAGTTACTGTACCTCGCGTGAACTGTCTAGCCTCTCCCACGGCACCGGGAAGTCAACAGAAATCGAACGAGAAGCTCAAAAAGAAGCGGAACAAAACGAAGACGCAAAGAGAACGTGAACAGGAAGTAACCAAGCGCTAAATAGGTTGTCAACAAGATGTTAACAGGAGGGAATATAAATGTCTGTTTAATGACTTCGTAGCCCTGGCGTAAGGTTACTGCGCGATGCAAGCCCTTGAATAGTTCTTTTGCTCCTCTCCTCTAGCGGATCTCTGGTGGGAGGCGCTAATGTCAAGTCTGTGTGGGGGGGGGGAGGATCAAGGACAGAGTGGGTGGCCAAACAGAGAAATGAAGATTTCTCTTCCTCTTTGCACAACTTCACGGATCCATTATTGACGTTTAAATTGCGGTTTGTTTGTCGATGTCAGGAAACGGATTTCACATGAAAACAGCGTAGCATTAAAAAAAAATTAAATAAAAATTGCACCGAGTTTACATGGGAGTTGCTGTCGCCCACGCGCTCCTTGCCGATGTCTACATGCATACACATGAGAGCGAGCTAGCACGTAGACTGTAAATTAAGAGGGCGCCTGCGGCTCTGGTGATGTTTGCATAATTAACGGACATTCGCTACGCACGGCTTATTTTTTACCGTGCAACTTGGAGCGGGAAGATGGTCGCCGACCCCGCCGTTAGATGCATTTGAATATGGTGATACCCGATTGAGTTAAAAAAAAAAAAGGTGTGCCTCAAGGTGATGTCCTCTGCCAACAATTCTTCAATACAATCATTCCATTTGCAGAACATTGAAGTTACTGTGGTCTTCATGTAACAAAATGACAATAAACTGTATGGCTGTCATCAAAAAGGCCCCGCAAGGACTTTCCTTTAAAATACACTTCAACAGAACGGCCGTCAGAGTGCTTCAAGGACATTTTATCGATTTTTTAATTTTTTTTTTTAAGCATGTGGCTGCATTGAGAGCACAACAACTTGCTGTGCCGCGGAGAGGGAGAGGAGGAGGATTTAGAGGGTCATCGACACACAACAACAAAATAAAAAAATAAAAAATAAAAAGTCTCGTCTGGAGGATGCATTCACAAGGATGCCGCCGACGCACAACTGAAATACTTATTCAAAAAAAACCCCAACAACAACAACAACAACAGAGTGGTTCATGTTACCGCCTCCATTATTCAATTCCTTCTCTCTACAGAGACATTCAAAAATATTGTTCTACTTTGGTTAAAAAAAAAACTAAACAAAACTGTGAAATGTTGCTAGTGGCCAGTGCAACGTGCATCCCATTTCACCTGTCACAAATCTGTTTCGACATTGACGGATGGACGATTGGCGCATTCCCTGCCGCATATTTCGAGGCTACTTTTGTAATTTTTTTTTTTTCCACAAGTGATGAAGCCGCTGGACCGAGAAGAGGGCCTATTTTGTTGGTCTCCTCGAAAGAACAAAAGAAGTCTAAAAAATTGATGTGCTTGCCACACGCTGCATGCAAGGTGCAGGGAAGCTTTTCTTGGACTTCCTGTGCTTCGGGTAGAGTGCTTCCCAAAGGCCCTCCCCGTAAGAGAAAAGCCATAAGAGTGAAAGGAGCGGCCGGCTAATTATATCCCGCATCAGCTTTGGGCTGGGTGAATGATTTCACCCGAGTCGGACTCGCTCCGAGTTGCCAGTTTCAAGACTCGGAACTTGCTTGGCTAAAACGCGGGTGTTCATGAGACAACATACAACCCAAAAGTTTCCGTTGACTTACCCACGTCCGACATTTCGGGCACGGTAGCGACGAAGGGTCCGTCGGGAAACTGCGGCGCGTTGTCGTTGATGTCCTGGACTTTGATGATGAATTCCGACTTTGGTTCCAGCGCCTCCTGCGTGTGGCGGTCCAAGGCCTGCGCGTGCAGCACGTAGTGCGACTTCTTCTCCCGATCGAGGCTCCTGGTGGCATGGATATCCCCCGTGACCTCGTTGATCAAGAAGATGGTCCCGGCGCCCTCGCCGCTCAGAATGTAGCGCACCGTTCCGTCGCCTTTGTCCGAGTTGGAGTGAAGCTGCAAGGGGAAACGATACAAACAAGAAGGGATGAATTTTCCGACCGGGTTTGAAATTTTTCACGCACCACTTACGTACTGACTGCTAGGACCCCACTATCATTTATTTATTTTGTTTTAATCGACACTAGATTCGACACAAGTTGAGCAAAATCACTTGACGTGACAGTCACATGATACGAAGAGAAAAAAAAAAAAAAGCACCAAAAAGTCCATTTCAGTTTTGCGCACGGCCATCTTGGAAGTACAAACCCGTCGTCGGCATCTCCTTAAATGGGCAACGTGAGGACATTCGCTTATCAAACTTGAGCAGCAGCTGTCGCGGGGCTTACAGTTGACATGATGGATTTAGGGAAGACAGCTGTGAAAAACTTAAAACTTAAAAATCCGCCGTGAATTTTTCTTGAGGATGTTCATGTTACCGAACAACATTTTTTTGGTCAAGAACGACAAACGTGAAGGATTAAGATTATGTTGCTGGAGATTTTGTTCATCCCGAAAGGAATCGTCAGGTGAATGTCGGCTTTTTCTTTTCAAAGTAGAATCGAGAACCCCGATTTGACAGTTTGGCTCAATGAGAACGTACCACTTTTCAAGTCAAGACCACACTGCGTCAAACACCAAGTCAAAAAGGTAAGCGGAGCTGCATTGTTTGTTTTTTGTTTGTTTTGCCGGAGATTAGCTGCACAAGCTTGATTTCTCAATTCGGTTGTTGATGTTCACACACCTGGAAACTCTTAAATTGTGAAAAAAAAAATCCATAACACATCTTCAAAACATTGAAATAGAGCCGGTGTGAAATTGTGCTAAGTCGCGTGGGTCCCTTTCGTTTATTGTTTCCATGTCGTCAAGTTGGCAGCACCCCGCAGTGCCTTTTCCGCTGGATTATTCTGCTGACGAGCTCAGACGACACGCCCGCTTCCTACTCGACTGTCTCTCGTGCACGCGGAAAGTCCTCGGGGAGTTGCGCTAGGGGACTTTTTAATGAGAAGTTGTGCTCTAATTGATACCGAGAGGCTTAACGCATTTATTCTCTAAACAGTTTTCAACAGGGGTGGGGGGGAAAATACGGCCGGAGGGACAGTTTGCTACCCACTGCGTTCTTTATTCCGGCCCACTGAGAACTTTCATTGTCAAGAGTCCAATAATAATTTATTTTAAACACTCATCACACGGTTGAAATGTTTTTTTATAGCTTGTGATTAATTGTACGTCTCAATATTGCAGACAAAATAAATCTAATGCTAACATTAAAATGTTATTAATTAATTTATGAGGAAATAAAAAAATCCTAAAAAGAAAATTAAGAATCAATGGTTCTAAAAATAAATACATTCATACATGAAATCATGATAAAACAAATATCTTAAACATTTCACTTTTTTTTTTAACCTGGCCGATGAGTTTGAAAAATAAAATAAACAAGGCCCCTGAGCAGAAAACTTTGCCCGCCGCTGCTCTACACTTTGGCATGAAATATGTCTCTTCTCAAACACGGTGATTCATTTCTCTTCCTGGTGGCGTTTTTGGCTCCTCTCCACGCACCTCCGTCTCATCCCTAACGAGCTTCACGCAAGTCTTTGGAGGGCCCAGAAGATAAACATTGGCGCGGCTGCATACATTATTCATGCGGCGAAGATCAAACTTGAGGCTTCCTCACTCTTTGAAAGGCACTTAGAGGCGGAAAGAGGGAAGGGCGAGGGAAAAACAGCAAGATGGCGTGACGGAGGGCCAGATGAGAGCGTAATTACCACTTTGGCTGCCGGGCACGTTCATTTTCGAGCGTTCGAGGTGCAACCAAGGCGGGCCCCCTCCAGGGCTCAGTCACCTGCGCACCACTGCGGTGTGTTGCGAGAAAATAAACAGATTAGAAGTGCTCAGGGCCTAGATCTGTGAGGTGCCTTGAGGCTAACAGGCTGCGCTACCATTAAATCGACTGTTCAAAGAATTCTGTGTGCTGATGTTGACAGAGTGTGAGAGAAGTCTGATTTCAAGTGACGCTGTGTATGTCAAGTAAAAGTATGCGGTGGTCAGGGCTTGGTGGTTAAAGCTAAGCCGTTGTACAATAAAGCACTTCCGTCGCGTTAGCTGCCTAACGCTAACATTATGTTTCTGACAAATATTCAAATTGAGGGTGAAGCATGGTTGTGGTTGTGGCTGACCAATGCTAATTGTATGTAAAATGCTCAAGTGCTAGCTGGCTAAAGCTAACTACGTACTACGGCACACTATGGTTTTGTTAGCAGGCAAAATCTAACTCTGTATGATGCCATGTTTGCTGCATAGCGTTGCGTGTTCGCCGTTTTTGTTCTTCTCGACTTGAAGTGTTTAAAACTTGATTTTCTGTTCAAATTGGGAACACCGGCCTGCTGAGACTCCCAGGCCCCCCCGGCTCCCCAATCAGTTATTTAACAAGAACGGATGCCTGAACAGTAGCACTAATCATTAGCATTAGTCATTACAGCTAGTCATTAGCGGCGGTGATCATGAGCGGCAGCGCGCTGCGTCGTCAACAATTCCCCAAAAGCGCAGTTATGAGCCCGACCTCGCTGTGCTTATTTACGTCCTTAATCACAGCCGAAACCAAAACGGACTGGCGGCTAACTTTCTGTCGCATTATTTCGCATATAAATCCCGCCGATCATTCGCCTGCGGTGGGGAGCCTGACACGTGGGTGATTAATTTTGAAAATGTCACCAGTGCCCATCAGAATGCTATTAGCTCTAAATGGCGAAATAAACTCCATGTGGAGAAACAGGAGGAGATAAAAGGGGGAAGAATGGAGCGCTTTTGATGGTGGTGGTCTCCCATCCTTCATTTAATATCGATACATTTGCTGACAGTAAATACTTTGGATGTTCTTAGGTGATAAAATACGATGACTGTCTGAGGCGCGGTGGGGGGGGGGGCACCATCAGACGTGTTCCAAAAGGTTTTGGATTTCCTTAAAAAAAAAAAAAATCAAAATGGTCAATGTGCGATGTCATAACAAGGTCTACAGAGATTTATGATGCCCCCTGCCCCCACCTCCACTCCCTAAATCCAACCAAAACAAGGCACTGTGTTGATGTGTGCCTCTGCGTGCAACTCCATCAAAACCCTGCCTGAGGACATAAGTGGCGCGGGGCAGCTGGCGGCCGGCATGTGAAGCGTTTCGGGGGGGGGGGGGGGGGTTGAAGGAGATCAGCCGAGTCTCTTGCAAGGAAAAGCCGCTTCATAATTTTATCACGAGCTCAAGGGGAGCAACCTGACGGCGGAGAGGCGATGCCGAGAGACAATGCGCTTTTTCTCTTTCGAGAGCATGCGACGAGTTGGCGGGAGGTAATTGCGAAGCGCTGGCTCAGGCTTTATTGCGGGGCTCGGGGGAAGAGGTTAGGGTTTCAAATGAGTTTTGACACGCGTTGAAAATTCGATTTTTATTGAAGACAGGGTTCGAGTTTGGGTTTGAACACAGCGTTAGCGTTTTAAAGTAGCTTTCGAGACATAATGAGGATTTCAATTGAGGGTTTAAAGGCACTGTTTGGGTTTCACTATTATTTTTTTTCTTTTTTTTTTTTAAATCTGGATTTGCCAGATTAGAGTTTAAACAATGGTTAGAGTTTCCATTTAAGGTTTGAAATGAGAGTTTGGGTTTCAAACAAGAGTTGGGCGTCCTAGTTGGGGTCTAAAGCCTTGGTTATAAAACTTTACTAGGGTCTACAATTTAGGGTTCAACTAAGGATTTGGGGTTCAAAATACACAGTCAAGTCAGGTTTTGAATTTCAAGGCAGAGGCAGGACTTCAGGTATCAAGCCTGAGTTTCACATTAGGGTTTCTAAACACGATCAGAATTTTTTATCAATGGTTTTAAGGTTAGGGATTTCACACCTGATTTTCAAATTAAGGTTTCATGCCTTGGTTACCACTAGTCCCATGAGCAAAAATTAGTCTAATTAGGGTTTTAAACAAGGTCTAGAGGTTTTTAAAATTGGGGATTCCAGTAGAGTGATTTAAGTGCCACTATTAGCCTTTCCTAGTCGGGTTTGAAAACATTACTCTGTACGCGATTGAACTTCTACAATCTTTTTTTATTTTGGTTGTATAAAAAAATCGAAAAAAAGCTTGTGTGTGTGTGAAAAGGACAGCGGATGATGCTGTTCAAATCACTCATCTCCCTCCTTTGAAGCTTCACTGTGACCTTCATTCATCCGCCTTCCTTTGCGCCCAAACTTGCCATGCTGCTAAATATCGAGCCGAGGCGCTTCACCGTCTGATTTGTGCCGTCCTTCTCATCTATATGATCTATTCGCTGTAGCTCGACTCGCCGCTCGCTCTCCGCTGTTATGTCCTCTCGTAAAGAGGCATCATCTCCAGCGCCGCATTCACAAAAAGCGATCAGTATGTCGTAAAAAATGGGTGAGGCACTCTTACGACTCCGACGCCAAATCTCAACTCGACAAACTGGATTGCTGGACAACAACATCAGATTTGATAGAATTGCAAAGCACTTGGATGCAAGGAGACGGTTGACGATGCGACATTTATTACCGGCCGTTCACTGAATGTGACCACTGGGATCACAGTTGGATATTGTGGATTATATCCAGCAGAGATCATTCAATAGCTGCCAACTACATTTTTTATTTTATTTTTTAATGGCCAAAGGTGGTGAAAAGTTTTGGAGGGCTGTTTGCAAATTGGAGGAGCTAAATGTGTGTCACGGCAATGTCTAAAAACATGGTCGTTAAATCTAGTACAAAGTGTCACAAAAGAGAGGCAAGATGACAGGTTATGGAAATTTAGTAGTAGAAGTGATGTGGTAAAACACACACTCACACACAAACGCACGTGTATGGCGCGCATGCAGGCGCACACACTACCAACTACTACTACTACTAAATAGTGCGCAAGTACTTTGCAAAGTTTGTCAGATGTAAAATTGTTACACTGGCGATTCAGTGTAAATACATCATTTTCCCATTCAAAGGACATATTCATTGTTGTTGGTATTTTATAGATGAAAAGGACTGCTCGGATCAAATTCCATTTTTTTTTTGGATGAAAGAAGAGAGTCTAAAAAGGAACACAAATATACTGGAAAAAATCTACTTGTATACAGTAATGTAGTAGTGGTGTTTTTGGGGTCTGGAGTAAGTGTGAAGTGAACGATCAGGCAAGCTGTTGATGCAAGCCCTGGCTTTACATTTGCGGCAGAGGTTTCAATTTTGATTAATTCCAGCTTCTCCACCTCACTCAAGAGGATTTAATCACTTTTCCACGTCGATTGTCTGATCGCCGCCTCCCAATCAAGCTCGCCGGCTCGCAATCGATTCGCCGCCGTCACGCAAAAGCCTGAGCGCTAATTGAGCGTCCGTCGGCAGGGTCACGGAAAGGACGGACGAGCGCGACCAATCGCCACGCTCCGCCCCGAATGGTCGAACGAAATGGGTCATTGTGTTGCTGTCATGACGTTGTTGCACAAATCATGACGACAAAGCACTGGAATTCACTTTTCCGAACTGTCCAAGACACATAAAAATAAAATACGACAGAGGGAGACAGAATTGGAAGCTTACCTGATGGCACCTCAATTTTCTTAGATGTAAAAGAAAAATATGCAGAGTGGGGAAACAAGCTCTAAACTATCCTCCTACAAGTTCTCGGGAAAAAAAAACCCCTCAGTAAACAGAAAAAAAAAAGATCATGTCTTGCACGGGTGGGTGGAAGGGCTATCAGGTGGGGGCATACATAACATACTTGTACATATTAACACGGTATATTGTCACTTTTATCAGACCCATTGCATGTACAATCGTTCAAAAAAAAAAAAGCTTCAAGTCGTTTCATGCCACTCCCAGTTGAAGTTTACTGTCAAACCAAACAGAGAATTACAGCCACGTAACTTTCTCTTTTTTTCCCGGGGGCGCCGTCGTAAAAGGGGGCACAGAGAGAATAGATGAAGAAGTTGTGCACAGGGATACTGTTTTACAAGGAGCTCGATGGATGCCATGTTGGCTCTATGTGCTGAGCTGCAAAGGAAGTGAACGAAAAAAAAAAAACGAAATCGGGATTGGCATGAGCGTATTAGTCAGCAGAGGAAAAGAAGATACAGTAGTAGCGATTTTGACACTTTTTGTTTTTTTTACAGATTAAATATGGTTTGGTTAAATTCACTCAGACACCCAAAAAAAAAAATGTGTGGGTATAACTTTGAAAATGTTGGACGCACTTTATTAGCATCGCTCACTGGGCCCCGTCACCAAGGAGTGACTGCTGGGAAAGGAGCGAAGCGGCCATTCTGTCAAGAACATTTTTAATCCCCACGAGGTGTCCCGTAATCCCCCACTGACACCTTCCCGGGAGGAGGCTGATGCATTTGGGAAATGACAGCTCCGCCGCGAAGCCGGCGAGCCTCGGTGCCGAGCGGATGAATGATCCAGGAAGACGATTGGACTGGGCTCCAGAAACAAACAAAAAAAAAATTTAACATGATGACATGTCTCAAATCGAGTTGGTTCTCGCAAGTGAAACGTTCTTGCGCAGAATCTGCCTGGGAAGATGAAATATCTTGACGGGGGGGGGAAAGCGGATTTTCTTTCATCTTGTTTCGATTTTAGCTTGTGGCTTGTCGCTAGTCTTTTTTTTGATTGAATGAGAATGGCTGGGGTGGAGGGGTTGGGCGGGGGGTGGGTAGGGTGAGGGGTGCATTGGCCTGCATCTTGTCTTGTGCTCCTTGGCGGAGAACTTCACAGAGGAGGTGACTACAATGTTTTATTCATATGACGTAAAACGTGTTGCTCTGTGACAGAATTAGGCAACTGTCATGTTGCGTGCAAAGGAGGCAGGGTGGGGGGGGGGGGGGGTGGCGCAGCCGCCCAGAAGACAAAACAAGAAGAAGTGGGGGCGGGTGGAGGGGGGGGTTTGGGGGGTTTACCCCTGTTTGGCTGAGCATATCTAAATGTCAGGAGGAGGAGGAGGAGGAGGAGGAGATGGGGGGGGGGGGGGGCGCTTGTTCCTTGTCAAAAAGCTCAGTTGGGCGCCGGTACCAGCCAATCTTTTTCGACCGCTAAGTAATTTCACACAGCTGCTTTTGATTTCTGTCCCTTTGCATTTAAATGTTTTTAAATGGCTGTTTTTGGACTGCCAACGCTGTCATCAATGTATATTCTTTAAATAGTTTTAGCGATGCTTTTTTTTTTTTTTTTATAACCCTAATTGGAACTCAATACCCGATAAGGATATTGGTTACTACTTCGCAGATTTTCATTTATCGCGGGTGGTTTTGGTCCCCATTAACCGCGATAAACGATGGATTGCCGAGCTCGAATATAGCGAATTGAATTCCTACCCACCCCAGACGTCCCATATTTATAGCCTAGACTGCTAATGTGCCGTCATTACAGCATCTCTGATTTGACTCTCAAATCGGTCTCTCCTTTAGCCCGCAGGCGCAACCCTCTTCCGCAATGTCGCACGCCGATGACTCAAGCCGTAAAGCCGTAAACCGAACAAACCAAAGCAGCAGCGACGAAAAAAAAAAAAAAAAACAACCTACCAGTTCCTTGACAGAGCTTTCAAAACAAATACGAAGAAGCTACGCTTTTTGCTGAAACTAATCGTTTGCTAATTGAGGGTCCTCCTGCCCCGCTGGCCACTTAAGGAGCTAGCGCATCAGCCTCGGCTCACGTAATTAAAATGTTTTTTTTTCTGCATTCCCCCCCCCCCTTCTTTTTATTTGCGCGAACCATCTGGAGGCCTCGCCTATGTAAACACGCGTGTCAAATTGATTCCTTAATAATGTTTGTGCTCCTGACTGCCGCTTTATCCTCGCCCAGGATTAGCAGCTTCTTTTTTTTTTCACTTCCATTAACTGCACACCACAAACGAGTGTCCCAAAAAATATATGTTCATACTGTAAAACAGATAATAAAGAACAGAGATGATTACATTTTTATTTGATTCCATTAAATTGTATTTTCTTAATCATCATCCGAATCCTAAGGCCACAAATGATGATTTTTCCCAACTAATAACCAAAAGTCTCACACACACCGACACACACATCAGCGGCTTTCCCTCACATACGCGGTTCACGTTTATCAGCTGTCGGCGTCAGATCCTCGGACGTCTCTGCGCTTATCGCCAAGCACGCCCGGGGAGTTGCAATGCCGACGCTTCGCTAGAGTGACTCCGTCAAACCGCATTTCGCATGTCAAACCGTCGGCGATATCGACGGGAATATCGGAAAGCGCGCGCAAGACGATACGGAATCTCGTAGCCGAATTGTTGAATCGCCGTTTGAGTCCATTTCGTAAAACGAGGTTAGCTTGCTAGCTGACGTCAACTCTACAAGTCTCAATCCATCTCCTGTCCAAAGAAAATATCCTTGGCATTAATCCCAGCGACAGAAAAGGCAATTCATTAACCAGTCCCTCAATAATCATGTTAACTATGTCTGAATATTCACCTCGTCTATTTTTTTAACCCGATTTCACGTGCTGAAATAATGAATCATTGTCAGTCTCCTTTGCGGCAATGCTAATCATTTAGCCATTTCCCCCATTATTTTTTCAATCGCTCTGCCTTTGTGAAACGACACGAAATGGTTTGTTTGTTTTTTCGTCGGTGCCATTGGAGAAAGTGCTGTCAGAGTGAAAAAGGCAGACAGACTCCATTACTCACACAAAAATACAGCCCGCTTCCCTTCTTTTGGGTTGCGCACCATCGACTCTCAGTGGTGCGATTGCAGAGCGTAGGTGTTTTGGGAAGCCGCAGTCTGGATTTAGTCACCGAGCTGCAGACCGCATAGTGAGTTGCAGAGCGATCCCCCGCCCACAAAAAATAAAAGTGTCCAGTGCTCTGCTGACTCAGTAACTGCACAACTCCAAAACCTTGCAAGCCTTACATCAGCGAGGGCAATGCAATGCAAAAAATAAAATAAACAAATAAAATTGAAAAAAAAAATACTGGGATGGAGCTCGGACTCCCACCCAAAATCTCTACTCGCTATTTTGCGTCAATGTCAGCAAATGACAATCGATTTTTTTTCGCTTCGTTTTCCAAACTACTGACAACATCCAATTTCCTCACAATGTTCAATAAAAGGAGTGCATTTATTTAGCGCTTTATCCATATACAAACCTATATTTACTTTGTCACAATCAAATTTATCGGCTTGGAGCCGACACTTGGCACGTTGGCACAGGTTTTACTTTTTAATTTAAAATGACTTACTTTAATCTTCATGTTCCTTGACCGACAGCAGAAACCAGGATGTCATTTTTTCTTTGCTTCCATTTAAATGGCTGACGCTTGTGTTGCCGACACCTCGTCCTAGCTAGCGCTACGGTACCCCATCCGTCAGACCTGGGCGTTATTGACGAACCGCTTAGCAATCGAATTGAATGCTTCGCCGGCTAAATGTTTCCCATACACTCGATTCCGAAAATTCTGACTTGGCTTCCAGGGGCCGATTCGCAGCCCAATACGATGCAGCCAAAAGTCGTTTTCTGGATGTGGGCTCTGGCAAGGCAAAGAAGGACAAATGTGTTTAAAACTGCAGAATGTTTTTGAATGTGCAACGTCATTTCAATCTGGGACCGATTAGAAAGACCTGGCTTGAAAAACGATTCTTTTGGCGGCAGAGCACCAGGACAATTTGACCGAGCACATCTCGAGATTCCGACTGAATTTTGTCAGTTTTGGGTGCGTTGGCGCTTCATATGATGTTTGCAAAAATCCGCTTCAACCTTCCTTTGCGGCTTTCCCCGACTTTTGAGGCGGAAAGTGATATTTGCAGTTGTTGCCTTTTCCAATGCACATCACCCCCCCCCCCCCCCCTTCCTCCCCACTCCACGGTTCCAAAGCATGCCGCAATACAGACATATGTGCCGTCGCTATGCTGTCTCGCTGGCTCCGGCAGCGCAGTTGAGGGGATTAGCCTGCGCCTGAGTGCTTCGAATAATGATCAGCGCAGCGGAGAAACACATTTTCACATTTGGGGAGATAAGGGCGGGCAATCTGCAAAGCAAGAGGACTCAAGCGACTCCCCCATGGCTCGCGGCGGCACCGACGCAAGTCACGACCGGTCACGTGGAGAACAACACCCCGGCACTGTCTTTCCAGCACAGCGAGGGACAACTTTTAAATGACATTGCACAGAATGCAGCCTGCTGGTGTCCCTCTGCCGCCGTGCTTCATTTCCCAGCGAGAGATCACATCGGGCTTCTTTTTCCCGCCGACAGCCCGGATTCTAATCATTCCGTTTAAGGATGCTCCACGTGGAGGGCTACTCTGCCTGGCGGAGTGGCGTCCTCATTAATCACACGGAATAAAACATGGCTGACGTTATTCTGCCAGGTGTCCTAATGACAGCACAACAAACGCCGAGCACACCCGCATTTCCATATCACAAGACGAGAAGGCGGCGGAACGCTGACGTTGCGAGCGACCCGAGCACAGCATGTGGGCCACCTCCACAAAAACAAAGGTGTCAGCAAATCTGAAGTCGTTTTGCCCAGAAAACCTGCGGAAACATTGTCTCACGATGTGCTATCTGGAACTGATGCAGGAGAGACGTGTTATGATTGACATGAGTCCTGCACAAAGACTTGGTGATGGTGAGAACTGAAATATAGACCAGGAAGTGCCTCTGCAAGACGGAACCAGGGGGAACAATGCATGCCGACTTCAAGTCGCACACACTAGGCCATTCCATTTGCGTGCGGCATCACAGCTAAATGCGGATTCACCGTGTTTACTTTGAATTCTGAACTCCATTCGTGGAGTTCAAAAATGTATTCTACAGCTCACCGGGAGCCAGTGTGAAGCCTTTAGGACTGCGCGGATATATTCTGATCTTAGCTGCGGCACTCGGAATATGAGCTGCAGCTGTTTGATGCTCTTTGGCGGGAGTCCAGTCAGACGTCAGTGACAGTATTCAAGTCTACTCGAGATAAAAGCATGCATCGGGTTTCTCGCGGTTTGAGTGGACTACGCGACCCTTCAGAAAGTTTCTGTGACTGAGTTGATATGACTGCTGAAATTGATGTTTCGTCCTCAATTTATGTTTTCTATTTTACACAAATTTTTGGAATCATATGAACACAACCAAACATGTCAAAAATCGATCCGAGTCGTCTTCCTTACCTTTCCCACGTACTGCTCCTCTGTCCCCATGTGTTCTTCTAAAACAAAGAATTGGTTCCAGATCCAGCCCCGTTTGGGCCTGTGGTGAACCTCCGTCTCCCCATTGGCCAGCTTGCTCTGGTTCCTGCCGGGATTCCTGGCCAGCACCCTGGCGGGCAGGTGGTGGCTCGCCCCGTGGGCTCTCTGGATGAAGCAGAGGCAGACCAAGACGGGGCAGAGCCCGCCCGTGCCGGGTATCCTCATGGCGGTGTCTCGTAAGATTATCCCAGCGCTCCAAGACCGGAACTTCCTCGCAGCCGCCACCGCTGCCGACCACCCCCAAGGCAAAACTTTAAATCCCAATGAGGAGAAGAGCTGTCCCAGTACATCCAGGAGAGGTCATGGTCCAAAAAATAAAAAATAAACGAGGCTCCTTTTTACATTATGGAATTTCCCAACAGAGCCGCTGACGTCAAGGCGCGGACGATTCTATTCGTGGAGGAGGTTAATCCCACATGCCATCGTGGATATCCTGTGGAAAAGCGCAAAGCAAACACAGGGTTATTATTCGGGTATCATTCAAAAGCGAATGAACACTTTCAGGCACCCTGTGACCTGATAACATGAGAAGATGTCCACTGTAGTAACCGCTGCCCCTCAAAGGGTTAAAAAGACCAACCGTGTCTTCAAAGCCTAATTTGAAACCTTACTCCAAGATCAAAACTATAAAATGAAGCTCTATCCTCGTCTTGAAACCCTAATTCAGATCTTTAACTCTCGTATTTACATCATAAAATAAATAAATAAATACAAACCGAACTTGAAATTTTTCATCATGTTCAAAAATGTCATTTGTCACCCTAACCCAGGTTTTAAACACACATTTAAAAGTTGAACCCCATCATCAAACCTTAATCTAAAATCATAAATGTCGCTAGAACTCATAAATTGGAAACCCTAATTTGACCATGTTTGAAAGCCGAACTTTATCCCACCCTAATTTACAACCCTAACCCCTGGATTAAAGTGACGGACATGAGAGGCTAAACGTCCTCTAATTCCCGCCAATCCCCCGATAAACACATGTGCTCGTCTAACAACCCGCTCGCCATCAAAGGGCCGTCTCAGCCCCGGTGCGGTGGTTCTTTGTGAAGACGTTACGACGCTGAGAAGGTCGCGGCGGGCGCATGCTAACGGACACCTCGCACCCGAGGTTGGCGTCATTCAGGCTTTTGATTCCCGGAGTGTGCATTTGAGAAGGAGAGAGTCGGGAATTGAGCAGATCATCAAAAGTTAGGCGCCAGCTTGTTGAAGGCCCGAGACATTTTGAAGGATTGTTCTCCTTTTGATGTTTTCACAGCCCCTTAATTTTAGGAGGGTCCCCGAGGGACAGAAGGCTGCAGCTAATCCCTGAGGCGAGGTACACCCTGGACCCGTCGCGAGTCACAGACGCTTTCGCTACAAGCAAGCCCTTCATCTTCAGTGTACTTGACGTGCCTTTGCAAACTAAGACAATTATTTGCAGTCTTGTTTCAGTTCAGAAGCAATTGCAGTACATGACATTTTTTTTCAAACATTGTTTGAAACCCTTTCATTCATTCATTCATCCAGTGAATGAATGAATGAATGAATGAATGAATGAATGAATGTTTGAAACCCTAATTTGAAACCTTAACTCGAGTTTGAAACTCTCGCCAAGGTTCAAACCTACCAAAATGAACTGAAATTGAAATGCCCAACAACCTGAGGAACACTAATTTTAAAACTATAATTTACTTGAAATCCTAACCAAGGCTAAAAATGTAAATGGAAACCTCTAAATTGTGTTTCAAACTCCAATTTGAAACTTCAACCCTCAAATGAAATGCTAACTCGAAACCACAGCTCTGGTCTCAAACGCTAATTTGGAACCCTAATCCTTGTTGGAAATCCAATTTAGAATCCCTGTGAATGTAGTTTTGGTCAGCCATTTTGCGTGACTCAATTATTCTTTTCACGACATTTATATTTTTTTTACGTTTTTGTGTATGTGAGCTGGGGGCAGCTCCCCCGAGATGTAAAGTTTTAAACCGCCTCTAAACTAAGTTGCTGATTTGTGTGCGTTGCCGTCCAGAAAAAAAAAAAAAAAAAATCTATTATTCCGTTGTATTGTATAATCTCCAAAAGGCTCCAGTTCGCCTTAGACAGCTTCCAGCCCCGCTGCATCATGTGCCTTGTTAAGTTAGCGCCCGTGTGACGTTCGCTCAATTAATTGCAGTGCGGTTTTATTCAAAACTTTATTTATTTTATTCAAAAAAAGTAACAAGGTGAATTCTGCGCTTTTGATTTGTTGCGAATTGAATGCCGGAGTGTCACAGCGCGCAACTGATGCTAGCCTCAAACATTGCCGAGGTTCTGAAGTCAAAAGACAAAAAGAAGAAAAAAAACGTCGGATGTCGGCAAATAATTCTGCTGACAAGCTCCACTCTACAAGTGGAACTGTCATCCAGACACAAAGTGAAAAGAAAGCTTTCTTTATTTCAGTCTGGTTAAAAAAAATGGTAATAAAAATAGTCTGTGCAAAGTGCTCATTAAATTTGGTGGCACAATGGCAGAAATGTAAAAAAAAAAAAAAAGGTTACGTGACTGCTGGAAACGCTGGGAAAAACAAGGCGGGAAAGGGGACAGTGAATACACCACCCCTGCTTGACTGCGCCGTGACATCATCAAACGGCGACGCGACTTCGCACAGACTGACCGAAAGTTTCTTCGGTTACGAAGGCAAAGCGAAACCCAAATTACAGAAGACCACATGACTGAAGTCTTACGAATTGATGGCGATTCCGAATCTTTTTATTCCAAGAATATTTCGTCAATTCATTTACACAACGGGGATTTTTGTACCGTATATTCGTTTTGTCACGGCAGACGAAATTTGACTGCTGCCGTCGCATCATTTGTTGACTGCCACGACAGCGATAATGGCTGAATTATTCCCATCGCGTTCATAAATAATTCATACGCGTTGATTAGATTTTCTTTTTGTCGAGACGGCGCGGCTAATCCCGCACGACACTTGTTCGCGGCACTAAAGACGGACGATTTCCCCGCCGACAGCTGCGGCCCGACGGAAGGCGCATCGTGTCGGGGATAAACGCTTGACGACAACACGTGTAATCTGCATCCAGATTGTCATGTGCAGAAAGGTAGAGCAACACCCAAATCCTGTTTTTTAAAGAATTTATTTTACTTTTTTGCCGGCTAATCGCTAGTCGCGCTTCCCCTGGAATGTGCTGCAGCGATTGAGTCAGCATTCGTGGGGTAAACTACGACCATCTTATTCCGATTATTGTCCGTGTCGGAATAGCAGCGATGCCATCACGTGACCTGTTTTGTGTGAATCAACCCCCCCGCAAAACCCGAGGTCAGTAAAGTTAGTTGTGGAACAGAACAAATGGGAGCAGAGGTCGAAAACTTGTTTCACAGTCGGAATCCGAGTTGGAACATACACAACGCGGCTTTGCTATTTTGGGGCTTGTCGAAGTGCACCTGAGGAGAGCGTGCGTCTCCTCGCTCCGCGGGAACCTTCGGCAGTCGATACACACGAGACGAGATCAAGACGACACGTTCAATATTTTTAACTTTACAATAACAACTCGTGTATTTGTGCCTCGGAGAATCCCCAAAGGTGTCATCTTTTATGCCCGCCGGCCGTGCAAAGCAGAATTTATTCGTTTGTTTTGTCCAGTCCAAATCGTGGCGGCGTCCACCGTCACTGTCAGACATCCCCCCCCCCCCGCCCCCACAAAAAAAATGTGTTTCTGGTCTGTCTACCTTCTGTTTTATTCATGCAAACAGGAATTTAAAATCACAGCGAATCAAGCGCTCATGTAAACAACCTCAATTTGCCTAGATCTGAGCTAAGGGCTTCGGCTAACAGTCCTTGCAGCCTCCGAGGGCGCCGGGGGATTCCCGACCACCTGCGAAAAAGAATAAAAGACGGAGAGATGTCTGTAAGACGGAGAGATGTCGGTCCCGCTTGGAAGCTGGTGGTGGGGCGGATGGGGGAAAGGGGGGGGACATGCCTCTCGTCGTTACCGCTAACGGCTAACGCTCGACTGCACGCCGCGCACCCGCTGGATGCCAAACAACAAACAACCCAGGGCCGCCAAACATGTCAGCGAGCGAGAGGGGCCACCGCAGCGAAGAGAGACGCACTCAAGTGTTGGCGGTAGATGAACGGTCGAGCCACTTAAAAGCCCCCGCGGGTGGGCGGTCCCACTCGAAGAATCTAACAAAGTCCCGGCATATAAAGGACCGGGAGTGTATTTCCAACAGCGCGTTTGAACCTGAAAATGATTGCATAAATCCTCCAAGATGAATCCAAGGATATATTTCTGGCAACTTGGGCACGCCTACCAAAAGTCGGACGGATGAAAATGTCGCCCTTCGCCAGTCTGACGAGGAGCAGTGGGGTTATTTAAACACAGATTGGCGCCGAAGCTAATGAGCTCGTATGACTCCCACCCGGGGAGTGACGAGGTTTGGCGTGTCATTTGTTGCCGCCAAAATCAATGGCCGCACCCCCCACGCCCCCCAAAATGCCATCTGTTCACTCTGGCCGTCACTGAGCTCTTGAAACTGACTAACTGTTTGAAAATCTCTTTCGGAAATACTCATCGACCAGCACCCGACTTGAAACCCTACTTTGCAAACCCAACAGTGGCCTGAAATTGCTCATTTCAGATCCGAACGTGAAATCCTAATCCTGGTTTGAAACCCTTATTTTAAAATCCCAGACCCGAATTTGAAGTCTGTGTCTCGGCCTAATTTGAAACCTTAATTAACATTAGTATCGTTCAATAATTTGGAAACCCTAATTTTAACTCCCTACCCCCGAGTTACCCGTTTTAAAAGTGTCATTTTTATTTTATTCCATCCCAACATTTTAAACCGCTTCCCTTATCTTGAAACCCTTAACTCGGCTTCAAATAGTGACATGAAACCCTAATTTCACGCCTTACCCTTTCAAATTTTGAACGTGATGGCGCACGAGCCTAAATTTGACTTGGTGCCCTACTTTCAGGGCTCCGATGACATGAGGGAATTAAAAGTGTTTCTGAGTTTCGTCTGAATACAAAATGCAAAATGAGCGAGCATGAAGTGCCAGATCAACTTTGTGCAAGTTGTCAACAAGTCTCATTTGCGAGCAAAGAAGTGCAAACCGTATCTGCGCTCGCTGATGAGCATTTTTTTTTTAACTCTCGCTTTCTTTTTTGGTGTGCACACAAGTTATTTACATGTGTGTGAGTGTGTGTGTGTGTGTGTGGGGTGGGGGGTGACCCAGTTGCCAACTTAGAAAACGCACCCGCTCGCTCTCGGGAGGTTGCGGCACAACAAACTTTCGGGAGCCAAATGTCACAGCTGCCTCTGTTTTGCATCTTCACTAATTGCAAAGGGAAACAACAAATTGTTGCGCACCAAACTTGAGTAAGAAAACCTAAACTTGCTTCGAAACCCTACTTGGAACTCTAACCCTGCCTGGAAATTCGATTTTAAAACCTTAACCCATTTATGACTGATTGAAACTCTAATTTAAAACTCAACCCCTGACTTGAAATCTTAACTTGAAACCCATTTGAATTAGTACGCAATTTGAAACCGTATCCCTGTCTAAAGACCCTTTTTTAAATAGAAACCCAACTTTCTAACCCTACCTTCAGGTAGAAAAAAAATATATACTTCAGAACCATAACACTATCATTTCAAACCTTGCCTTGAAACCCTAACAATGTCTAAAAACCCTGACTGGGGCTTCAAAACCTAACTTGAAACTTGAGGTCTCATTTGAAACCGTAACCCAGCCTGAGGCCATTATTTGAAGCTCTGACCTTAGCTTCAAACCATAATTTGAAACCCCGATCTCATCATGAAAACCCTCATTTGAAACCTTACTCTCCAAGTCTGCATAAAGTACTTGAACATCAAACTATCCAACAAGCGCAAAATGGAAATATTTCGACATAACGGCTATTTTCCTCCACGCTCGCTAATCGTCTTGCTGACGTTCCCCTGACGAGCCCATTTTTTTCCGAGCACTCGCGGGATTTGAGCGATCCCTCGCCAAAGCGACACAAAGAGCAGATGAGACTCGACTGCGAACATCCCGAATGGAAATGTATTCATTTTGCTCACGGCGTCGCGACACCTCAGCCATCATGCGGGCTTTAGCACATGCGGGGCGCAGTCTGGATGAGCAGGTGGGCTTCACAAAGAGGGGAGGCGGGGCCGCGGCGGCCGACTTTCTTGCATTAGCATTTCACAGCTGGAGAAGTCGCCACCAGGTACATTCCCTTGCGAGAGTGCAAATTGGAGGGGCTTCATACTCCACTCTTAGGGTGAGTGCGTGTGCACAGTAGGGTGTGCATTTACCTTTTCCAAGCGACTTCATCCGCACAGTCTAATTGCATTCAACGTCAATTCACCAGAATGTCAAAAAAAAAAAATCCTAATAGGGGAAAAGGCTCGTTTTTGAAAGTAGGGTTTCAAGAAACAGCTTTTCAACATTGGATTAGGGTTCCAAATTAGGGGTAGGGTTTCAAACCTGGCAATGGTTTTGAGCATGAGCAAATGAGCAATCTCCGTTTTTTTTTTTTTTTTTGTTCTTCTTCAACAAATACTCCACTGGCTCCCGCTGAGCAGCGTCACAGAATCAACACCATTGAAAATGCATGAGTAGATCTTTTTTTTTTTTAATGATAATTTCCTTCCTCAAGTGATTTGTTGATAATTTTCCGCCTTTGCCGCTTGTGGGACGACACCACCAAATAATCCAATTTAGTCCCGCTTTTAACGAGGAAATTAAAGGTGTAAATCATGAAAATCGGGAGTTTATGTAATCGTTCTCCAGTAGTGGAGGAGTTGGTGAAGCTGACAAAACCTGCACGCGCGCACACACACTCTGTCACGCACACACACACACACACGCCATCCTGACACATTTTCATGCCCCAGAATGCCGAGCAGCAACGTGCTGCAATTACATAATGTCGGCGGATCCTTTAAGAGCCATTTAAAAAGCTGGCAAACGCAATGAGTAGGAGAGACCCCCCCCCCCAAAAAAAAATAAATAAATACAAGGCTCACCTAATAGGACATCAAATATTCATGCGGCACGCCGGGCCATGACTCACACTTTGCATGTTTGGAAAAGTCACACTTCAAACTTAAAAAAAAAAAAAAAAGTGTGAGGCAACAATGCAGAGAGAAATGGAGACGAGCTTAGTTACGGTTTGTTTATACTCTCAAGGCGCCCGTCATGCAACATTTACGTGATAATAAGAATCCCACGTTAAAATGGACTCGTCATAATTTATATTATGCTTTCATGATGTGTGAGTGACACAGTGGCAGTCCTAAGACCCGCCCCACCTTCCACCCTCCCCGAAATCGAGCGCCGTGATTGGCCAATGTGTGACAAAGCGATGGTTCTCATCAATTCACTCGATACTCTTGCGTACAATGACGAGGAAGAAGTGAGAAATTCTGACTGCCATTTTGCTTTGACGTGATCGAGATCCCAACTGACGAGAAAAAAAAAAATCCCCGCATCGTTAATATCGCATTCGAAGGGTAGAGGCATTGGGGGATTTGCCAGATTGCACCGGTGACACCGCTGATCAACACCCGCCTCACTTTTCTGAGCTGCCCCTAAAATGAATAAGCGGCACTGAAATAAGATTGCGGCTGAATGCGCCCGAGGTGCGATCCGTCTCGTCAATGAGCCATTCGACGTATTGGCGGAGAAGCTTTCTTCTTCCCCAGGCCTCATAGAGAACTTAATGGCAGTCTCTTTTTTTTTGTTTTGTTTTTTTTTGTTAAGATGACGGCCAGAGTTGCACGTCTGGATTACGCAAGCACACCTGGACGCATGTACGCATCACATTCGAACTGGGCACTTCCCTTCTGATCTTTTCAAAGTCGCAATTCCCTGAGCGTGAACCCCACAAATGAAATTCCAAAAGATGGAAAAAAAAAAAGAATTCCGAGACATTCCTGCAATGCCTGGAAATCCCCAGACGGCGTGCTAACACGACCTCCCCCCCCACCCCCCCTCCCCTTTGACTGAAGACATGAAAGCCATCTACTTGGACACGCGCTGTGATGTTTCCAGTGATGCCTTCATAGATTTTTCCGCCATGATTCAAACCTTCTGATCTCATCGAGGGGAAAATGGGAACTGATAACAGCTGCATGCTTTGAATTTCAGATTTTTCAATTTTAGGCATCACTCATCTGGCATCTGCTTTTCAAAAAGGCAAAGATTCTCCGTCCTTTTTAGATGACGACACAGGCTACATTTGAACTCTGAAACTGAAATTTGTGGGGGGGTGGGGGGGGGGGGAGATTTGTGAAAATTTGCCACGATTCAACACCTAACCAAAAGATTCGTACATTTTGGCGTGGAAGCAAAGCTAACAGGATAAAGCATTGCCGCGCCACAAGCGTAGCATTTCACCTCCCACACGGCGTGCCGCGCGATCTGCCGGTGTCGCCGGCGACGTGTGAACGCGCCTCCGCTCTCAAAGTCCTTCCTCTGCCCGACCCTCTGTCACCGTTAAGACTAACAGGGCCCTAATTAGCTCGCTGGCCTTTGGCAGACAAGGGAACGTTTGCGGGTGATTATATCAGCACAGTGTCTCGCAAAAGACCCCCCCCCCCACCCCCCCTCTCAACGAGCAGGCGGGACATCATCAGAGCAGTGAATCCGAGTCAAAAGGCTGACAATGCGTGCGGCAAAGACGGCCCTCAAAGAGCGTCAGGTGTGCTTGTGTCAAAGCGAGAGCTCTTCTTCAGATCTATTGTGGCAACAGAATGGCAGAAAATGATGAGAAATCATTGGGGGGGGGGGCGATGGGGGATGGGAGGGCACCTGCTGATTGACATCTTAGCAAGTTGAAAATATTGTGCAAGTATGCCCTCTATTGGTAGTGAGCGGGATATTGCATTATAAATGAGTTGAAGTGAATGGAGGAGCTCCATTAAGTTTTTTGGCCGCCATCTTGTGACATATTAAGGCAATAATAAACATCTTGCGACGAGGCGACAATTACGCGCAGATTTTCGCTATTTGGGGATATTTTTGAGTGATGACGTTGGTTTCTGTATGCGCGCTATAGCAAATTGTCAAACATTTCTGGACATCTGGCGGTCTTAAAAGTCGAGAAAATGAGAGTCAGTGGAAAAAGTTAATTCTGATCCAACCGCATGAATTTGCATGGAAGTTTCCAACTTGATTTTTTATCGCCAAAGATGCTCAAATTTCCCAAATAATCCACACATCGGTCTCTGCGATGATGAAAATCTGTTGAATGAAGGAACATTTTGGTACATTGCACAACTAACGAAATTAGCAGTGACGCTAATGCTAGCTAACACGGTAGCCCGATTTGTGCACGAGGTAGCGATGCAAACGTTTCTGACCATGAATTCAGACCACTTCCCAATCTCCATTTTGACTCAAAACCGCAGATTCACCAAATTTGCCCAAATGACATCAACGTTAAGGCCAAAACACCAAACACTTCCATTTTTTTTTTCTGACTGTTTCAAATGCGTTCTCTGTTGACGTGATTGTTTTTGTTGAGAGACATTTCTTCAAATGGTATGTTTCTCATCTATAAAATGACAATCACGCATGATTCCGTGTTCCCATGACAATAGTAAACATAGTATACATAATACTTTTTCAGTAAGCGATACCTCGGTAATTTTGTCAATCCTCTTGCTGTCTTGATCCCCCCCCCCCCCCTTTCATTTTAATCTGGTTTTCAAACCGTGATTTTTTTGCCTCGTGGTGTGAATGGAAGCCCTCTACGAATAAGCCCCCTCCCACCACCCCCTCCCTTTTCTTGGCAAAGGCAGAATTGGGCGATCTCCTGAACTGATGCAAGTGTACCAAATCAAGTGTCCAGTGCGCGTGCGCATGACCGTCCACATTTCGCCAAAGTCGTTAACTCCTCTGCGCGCTGCGCTGAGACGCACACAACCAAGAGGAAGCTAATCAACGTGAAATTAACGGCGGTTGAGCACGCGCACGCTTGCACACGCGCGCGCGCACACACACGCACACACCGAGGATTGCTCTCCTTTGCAGTGTCGGCTGCAGCATTCATTCACTCACTCCCTCACTCTTTTTCTTCTTGGGTTTCCATGCAGCAATTCCGTGTCAATTTTGCTACGTGGCGTGGGACGTCCTCCAACTCCCGACGTGCACGCGCACAAGCAACCAAAGCGGTCACCCAACCAGCGCACACCTCCATTCGCTGCGTTTCGGACATACGAGCGCGCGCGCACGGACGATGAAGAAGGGGAGCGTTTGCCTTCCTCTTCATGGTGAGGTAGGAAAAGAGCGCACTGTCCTCCTTCCTCATCCTCAAGTTGTCCCCTCGTCACATTTTCCGTTTCATTCCCACGCATGCATTAAAACTTGCAGATTTTAAATATTTTAGAGCCCGGGAAATAATAAGGATCAATATTTTTTTTTAAATGACAAACTCACCTGGCCGAGCTCCCGCCTAAAAAGACACAAAATGCCCCCCCCGGGGTTTTGCCCATCACTTTCATGTTCGTGATGGTCCTACGCCTGCGTGCGTGCTCGCTTCCCCCGCGTGTGTGCGCGCGGACGGCGGCTGCGGGACGAGCGAGTCCAACCGGAGGCTTCCCCGGCTCCTCATTGGCTGCCTCCCGCGTCAATCGGCGTTAAAGCCCCGCCTTCCTTTCTCTTTTTATCTCTCTCTCACTTGTGTCTCACCTCCTCCTCTTGCCTCCCCCCCTTACCTCTCCCGTTATCTCGTCCATCTCCCGGTCGCTCTCTGTGTTAACACATGATTACATAAGATAGTCATCAGGAAGCGATATGTTATCCCAACTCTAATTTTCCGCACGCACTCACACAAAATCCGATTTCAGCGTCCCGACTTTTAAGGAAACGCTCTGAAATGAACTTTTTTTATGTCAAGGATCACCTGAAAAAAAGATTTGCTCTCAAAGTTACCACCGTGATGCCCGCCATTAAAATACACTCGTGTGCTGTGTTCAAGTGTAATAAATATTGAGGGGTGGGGGGGGGGGGGGGGGGGGGGGGGGGCTGCAATTCCTTACATATCATTAGAGTGGGGCAAACTTTGATAACTCTAAAATAAAACATATATAAAAACAAAACTCACTGAAAGTTGACTTTTGAGCAGTTTCGTCTCACTTAAGACAATTTGAAACAGGGACACAATGCCGTCCAATGGAGGAGTGACGGTTATCTTAGCTTAAATTCTATTTCTTCTTCTACTCTTTCTTCAGCGCATTTCCTGGCAGTGTGCATGCCCTGTGCTGCCGCCCACAGTTCAGTTTTGGTACTACGACAAATACAGATGTTTGTGCTGAATGGCAGTAAACTGCTCACCAGAAAACCAATCAGTACATGAATTAAAAAAAAAAAACTAACAAACAAAAAATATTGGTATGCCTGTAGCCGGCTTTAGATGTTCAGCTTCTAATTAGTCCAGTGCGTTTTCAGCATTTTGGCCTCAGTGGTTGTACAGGAAGTTTGCTGTTGAGATTTATGACATCAAATTTGCTGTGTTAGCCACAACTACAAAGAGATGTTCGTTTCCTTGTACGGTAGCTTGGATATTTTGTTCATCCTGCTAAATAAGATTCCATCCCACCAACGTGTCTATTTACGTGTTTGCCGATTTGCCGAGAAGAAACATAACTGGCTCTGACAGACACGCTGACAATACAACGGTGAGAAGATTAAAAAACAAAAAAAAATCCAATCGTCATGTCCGTTCACATACAGACGCGGCTGCCTACAGAGCTTCTGCTCACAGGAAGCGTAAACAGCATTTGAACCTCACGCTTCGCACTCCTCGCTGATTTTCAGCAACGCCTCAGCCGCTGACAAAAACACTTCCCTCCACGAGTGTCAACACATTTGGTGACAATGACAGTCCGCGCCGACCCGCGGGGGCCTTGCCGTGGCGTCTGCTGCGCGGCCATCATCTTAGCTGTCGTTGAATGCGACGACGTCGTCGTTCCGCGCAAAGAGTCACCATCGAAATAAACAACCCGAATGTGTGACAGTTTTTAGTATTTGGATGGGGAAATAAGACTGTCTTAATCTTTTAAAGTGACAATTCACATCAACCCCAATAAATTCAAAAACAGATTAGAGTCGTACACTATGACAAATCTCTAAAAGGCCACCAAATGAAAACGCAATAGCCGCATTGGTTAAAATAAGCCCTGTAAAGTTTCAAATAAGATTGGTGTAAAATCCTGAAAAGGTGTGCTGGTATCAGACTACAAAAAAATCCCCCCGCCCTCTAAAAGATGTGCAGGTTTAAATAAGAACATAGTAAATCCTCCCCAGAAATTCTACAGAGTGAAATACAACAATTAGAAATCCCTGAAAAGTTCGACAGGTTCAGGTGACACGAAAAAGTGTGTTACCGTAAATCCCTTAAAAGCTGATCCTATGAAACCAAAAATTGTTAAAAAAGTTTTTTTTTTTTAAATGAAAAAGCCTGCCACATATCCAAAGGCAACGCACTTGAAAACAACTACGACCGACCCAAATTTGCACAGTTTTCACACTACCGTAATGCCACCAAACTTCCAAGTTCAAGAAGACGACTGCAAATCAAGCCCACAATTACGCAGGTTCAAATCCCCCTACTGTAAATCCACCAAAATAAAAGCCTAAAAGCACTTAAATCTTAAATTGGATCTTGTCCAAGACCGCCCCCGCTACCCCGGGCCTCCTCGGTAATGACTCCTCGCTCCTAACCCCGCCCCCATGACGCACGGCTTCTCCGTCCTGTTGATTTCTCCTCTGTGGTCTAATTGATGAGGGAACGCTAACAAGTTGCCCTCCCCTCCCTGCTCTCCATCATGCAGTTTCTCCTCAAGGACCTCTCTCCCTCCCTCTCTCCCTTCCACGGAGGCGTTCATTATTCATGGAGTTAGTCTTTGGCTCCAGCGAGGGAGAGCAAAGCAACTGGCCTAAGGCGACACAGGCGGAGGCGGGTCGGACATGACTGACTGGCTAATTGATTGACAGCAACCAGTCAGACGAGGAACATGCGGCGGAACACGAGCGGCCCGCGTTTGCTACGTGGTCTAATTGGACTTTCAAAGAGGGATGCGTGAAAATCGAATTTTTGTTCATTTTTTTTTTAATTCTCGATGGTTTTTCTCGGGGAAATGCCAGCGCATTTTTTCATGTTTACCATTTTGCTGATTGCCGTTTGAATCCATGGTGTCCGTCCTCAGCGTTCCACTGCGTAGCCCCTCCCCCTGTTCCGTTTTTGGTTGCCTTTCCCTAAATTCAGTATCACCAACACCACGTCGGCATAAAAGCCCAGTCTGAAGAGCCACCCTGTTGCTAATTCGAGTTCATCGTGTCTGTCTGCGGGGTATTGTGCTTTGTTTTAAACTAAGCCGAACAATTGCGACAGTCAGCGTATTGTTGCTCCCGAAACAGCGCACAAATTCACACAATGCTCAGGCCAAAGCCATGTCTAATATAAAAATTGTGCTTTGGTATGCTAACGTGAAGGAGGAGCTTCAATGAGTCAGGGCGTGGCCTCGTCTGATTGTTACAAAAGTGCTTTGGCGCCATCTTGCAGCATCGGAAAGCAATTACAAACTTGAGGTAGGCATCGATTATGTCGTGATTGTCTTCAACGACAATTTCTTTTTCCGGCTTAACAGAGCCCCAGGATCTTTTTTTTTTAAATAACCTAATATTTTTTAATAACCTTAAATAATGTGCACCATTTTTGGATTTACGGTAATCTAAAATTTTGCCGAACTTTTGTGGGCATTTACAGTCGCCCCGATGACCCCTTTCACACTCCTCATCAGAGTCCGCCTCCAAGGTAAAGGCGAGTCCTCGGCCTCTGTCATTTCATCCAACACTGGCCCCAAAATTGAGCAATCCTCCTCCCTCCAATCCTTCTAATCCTTCCTGCACTTTCTTTTGTGGTGTCACAAGTCACGGACAGCTCATTTGCAGTCTGACATCTTCTGCGGTTTCAGCTCTTGTTGCCATTTTCCCTAACACCGGGCTGTCAACAATCACCCGAGCAAGCATCGCCCGTGTTCCTTATCTCAGCAAGCCGAGTATTGAGGAGACGGAAAAGAGAAGGAGGAGCTGTAGGGACTCGGAAGACTCCGCATGAAAAGAGCTAAAAGTACAAAAGCTCTTGAATAAAGCCCGGCGGAAGGCTCCGGTGGGAGGCGGGAAAGTAGTATTAAAACAGTGGTAAACAGCCTATAAAGCTGGATGACGGCAGTAAACATGCACGGATCCCGCAGATGATTTATTAATGCTCGTCAGGAGATCTCGCTCATTGAAGCGTTAATCTCCGCTAACGCTAACGGCTTCTTCTCCTTGACAACAACAACAACAACGAGCCGCCGCGCCGGAGAGGTTACTGGACTATCGATCGCAGGGTCGTCCCTGCGACGGTTTCCCTGATGACTTTTTAATAACAGCTCTGTAAATCACAGCCAAGGGAGGAGGCGGTGGGGCGGGAGAGCTAATTGCCACCGTTTATGCCGAGTGGCCGCAGGGGTTTTCCAAATGAAAATGCGCGATCAATACTAGTAATGATAATGCATTTATTTTTTTATTATTATTATTTTTTTTAACCTTCAGGCGTGCCTGAACCGCACGCCTCCCGATAAGCTACGATAAGGGACTCGTATTTTCCTACGGAACTGAATTGATATCTTCATCGGTCTGAGGGGTTGCGATTTTTTTGCCAATGCCATTAATACAAACTGAAAAAAAAAACAACAAAACAAACACACCCCCAAATGTATTCTTGCCATCCTTGAAAGGCCTGCGAACGGCCAGATGAGACCAGTCCGCTGCCGGCGAAGCATCTAACTTACAATGCCGGGTGTTTTCCGACCGTTAAAAATCCATAAAGTACTTGACGACGAGGAGCGCGGCGTGTACGTCCGTAAAGCAAAGGCCGACATGAATTATTCCTCCGCCGGAGCCCTCGTGTTTGCTCCGCCGCCCGCCCGCCCGCCAAACATATCGTTTCCTCGTTAGAATGGATGAATCGTCGCGCCTCTGTCGATTGTGCGCCGCGGTGTGAGACAGCTAGGCACCGTGGGTCTTTTAAAATAAGGACTGCGCAAGTGCACGCAGGAGGACGGAGGGGATGTGGGGGCAGGGTGGGGGAGGGGGGGTAGTATTGGCGGTGTGTCTGTGGAGAATCCCCGCGGCGTTGCCAGAGGCGGGAGAAAGCAGCAGCAGCAGCGGGAATTCCAACATTTCCCACCATTACGTGTATGCTTTGTGAGAGTTTTTGTGATCCGCCTGCGCAGAAAATACGGTCCATTTGAAAGTCCTCATGTGGACCGACGTGACTATTTGATGTCGCCAAGTGTTCTTCATGACTCGACTGGGTTTTTTGACACGGAGGCACCCACGGGGAAGATTGGAAGGGGAGGGGAAGGGGGGGTAGATAGAGTTTGCGGGTGCAGGAAGTTTGGTCAGTAAATTTTCAGTCATTCACTCCCAAAGACGTTTTTAAACGTCTTTTCAGACTTGGTCCAGAATTGGCTGGTACTGAATGAGTTAATAGCTTTAAAAATAGCCAAATGAAAATTATGCCCGATTTGGCGATCGCGATGTCGACAGTTAGCTATTTGAGGCACAGCGGTTCCTATTGTCGGCGACCGATCTTCCATACCGACGTCCGTCTGCGTGCCGTCGCTCCTTTTGAATCATTGATGCGCTCGATATTGTCTTTTGGCAGTCACACAGCATGAAATCCAAGTCGCCGCCTTTGACGTTCCGACCGGGCGAAATGACCGCAAGGCACCGAGCGGTCCACAAGAAGAGCTCGACATTCGATACACTGGAGGCAGGAAGAGACGTGATCCACTTGATGTATTTCATATTTCGGGGGCAAACGCGGACTGAACGAGGGGAGGTCGATCTCAGAGGTCGTGCTGCTCCTTTGCAACTTTTCACTTTTCAACCTTGTGGGCTGTGCGAAATGGGAATTTGCTATGCTTGATTTGCGCCTTTTAAGGCAAGGCGCATTCCGACCGCGCGACGTATCGGCCGTGGGAAAAGTAAAGAGATATTTATGGATTGAACATTATGGAAAGTCACGGGTCAAAAGGTTTGACTTCCTCGCAGATGGCGTTTGCTGCCGGCGGCAACGTTCTCCTGACCTTTTCACACTCGTTAAATCTGGTTTTATGAAAAAAAAAAGATATTACCGTCATTAAATGGCCGACAAAAAAAACAAAAAAACGGATGACCCTACTTATTGTCATGACATACGCCCATTTAAGCTTACGCTTGAATACAACAATTCTTTTGATGGCGGCGTGGGGTCCTCTCTCCCCTGTGGTGGAGAGGAATGAAATGTAATCTGTGCATGTTGCACATGTAGCACATTTGACACTAAAGTCGACTTGAACAACTTTAATCAACTGAAATCTGAGGAATTCGGGATCGGCGTTGAGCGTTCGGTTGTTTCCCGCATCCCTAAGTCGGTAATGTACCAACTCGTAATATGGACAGACTTTTTTTTAAAAATTAGATTTTTACTGACTGCGGCAGCAATAAAAGATCGCGACGGTAGTTCCGGATGAACATCTCAGCGATTAACACGACTTTATGAGCAAAATACGGCCGCTTTTTAATGACCGACAAACGATAGGTGGTCGTAACGATTATCTTCAGCGGTTCAGTTCAGGTTTTAAGGTCTGGGTGAGAGTGAAGAACCCTTTCGGGGACAACGGCCACGACAGTGGGCAGTTTATGTTATCAGGTTACAGGGTGCATAAAAGGGTTCACGGATTTTTGGTTGAGGTTTTAGAGGATGGGGTTGGGAGTTTTTGGCATTTGGTTTGGGTTGCGGGTATTCGTGTCAAACTTAAGCCTTTAAGGGTGAAGACTTTAGGGTACATGTTCCGGTAGGAGGTGGGTTAAGGTTTTGGGTTTCAAATTTGATGGGTTAGGGTTGAGGTTTGGAAGTTAGGGGGTGGGGTTGAGGATTTAGGGGAAAGAGGTTCTGGGGTCTGGAGGCAGCGTTTAGGATTTGAGATTTTTAGGTATGGGTTAAAGCAGGGGTGCCCAAACCTTTTGGATCGAAGATCTACTTTTTGATCAACTAACCTCACGGGATCTACCCTTACCGGCGCGCACACGCACGCACACACACACACAGAAATTTAAGATTTATCTGCTTTATTTTATTTTTTAAATTTTTTTTTTTTGTGAAAATGAGACTGATTAGTGTGCAGTGTATATTAACAGAAAAAAAATATATTACCAACATGTACAAAGACACACAAATGGTTTTGTTTTTTTTTCTTCTCGACACTCCTCGGATCTACTTGGGACCTGTCTTAGATCTACCGGTAGATCAGGATCTACCTAATGGGCACCCCTGGGTTAAAGGTTTATGGTTTTGATTTAAGTTGGGGGTTAGTGTTATGGATTTGTTGTTGCTAATGATCAGTTAAAATTTTTTTTTATCCAGATCCCTAAGATGTAAAATTTAATGGCGAATCGCGGACATTTTCTCGACCGACGACAGCGCCGATGAAAAGACTCATTAACATTATGAAGAGGACTCTCGTGGCTACGGCTCACCTGTAGCCGGCCATTTTGCAACCTTTTCACACTCGATAAACAGAACTTGATGAACAAAATATGACTGCTTTGTAATGGGATTTAAAAAAAAAAAAGAGAAAGAAAATGACCCTACTTACTGTCATGACAAACGGCTGTTTAAAAGCTATTCTCTCTTCCCGAAGAAGCCCCTTTGTGGGTATTTTGTTCAGCACAAAAGAACAAAAGAAAAACTCCTCTTTAGTCATCTGCGAAACCATTTTTTTAATTACTTTTTGGTTTCCTGCATGCATTGCGAGGGACCAATTAAACTAATGGAACTTTTAATGCTGAACTCTGCATAAGCCAGCCCTCGTTTTGCTCCCACACGCACCGTGAACTCCAAACGCGCCCGAGGAGGAAGTGCACTGTTTAACACAAAGTGAGTCAAGAGGAAGCCCCCGCGCCGAGGTAAAAACCACGAGTTGTTGGGGAGGAGGGTGTGTGTGTGGGGGGGGGGCATCGCTAGCCGAAACGCGAGGCGACAGGTGCGCGTTTTTTTTTTCCCCAGTGAACGGAATTTGCGAGCGATGAGACGACGCCGCAAAAGGTGCCGGCAGCGCGTGTGCGGCGCGCCAAGTGGAAATTGACACTGTCAGATGTCATCGGCGCCGAGTGAAGGGAAAGGAGAGGCAGATGCACACCTGCGTCACTACCGTTTCTTCCTCGACGGCGCACGACCGAGAAAGAAAAAAAATAAAAATACGCCAACGGGAATTGCGAGGGGGCATGTCGAGCGCGGTGAAATATTCATGGGTCTTGCTCGGCGGGCGACGTTCCAGCGATGTCAGATTGCCGACAAAAACAGAGGAGACGGCGTGCAAAGCTTTCATAGTTCGCTCTCAATGTTGGATGGCAAATCTAATTCGCTTCATCCCATCGGCATACAAAATGTTTCTTTTATTAACCCCTCTCATGCACATATAATGAGACGATGGAAGCGGCGAACCCGGCAAGCTGTGCACTGGAGTAACCGCTGGGCCTAACGGGAGTTCATCCCACCGACCTCATTCTGCACCCGATTCAACAGAACAAAAATGGTTGGTGACTTAAGTGTGAAATTTGTGGGTCCTCTTTGGTTGCCAACGAAAATTGAAGTTGGTCAAACGAATGTATGCAACCCCCAAAATGCAGCTGCAGAAGTGACAAGTTACCTCTGACGAAGCTACGCAACAATACAAAATATTTGCAAGTCGAAAAGTTTGACGCAAACATCGACGGTAAAGTATTTGACGTTGTGACTGCGTCCAATGTAGAACTTAGCCTAGTTTTTGTTCCCACACTTCTTGAAGCCACGTTCATTATAAAGACAGATGTGCATAAACAAAGACGGATAATAAAATGCCAAAATGCTACAAAAGAGTCACGCCTTGAAACGGTCCGTCATTGATTGATTTCCGCTTATTGTCGGTCGGTAAGGATACGCGTTACATCCAGTAATGTCGGTTAGCACGTCAGTGGGCCAGATGGAAAGGTAGGCTGGGTACAATCGATTCCATTGGTACGGTACGTCAGAAGGACAAATGTGTAGCATTGACAACGTTGGTAAGAAAATAAGTCAGGTAGCTAGCAAGGAGCAATAGGTAACAAAAAGTTGGCTAGGTTACATGGGTGGTCGGTACTTGAGGTACGGTAGATAAATTGAAATTGTTCCCAAGAAAATATTGTTGTTGTTCTCATTGTATCTCATTCCGAATTATTCATGTGCCTATTGTAATAATCAGCGTCCAAGTTAGCTGCTTGAAGCGTTTCAAGTCCTCAAAGTGTATCAAGATGTAAAATAGTAAAGGATGAACTTTTGATGGGAGCACCCCAGTGACAAGATAAACCCCATAAAGTGACTGTCGCAGACATGATGTTGTTTTGATTCAAAATGGTGGCAGCTGTTCCTTTGTATTGAACAGTTGCAGAGAGTCCAGCAATGTCCATAAAAGCCGAAAACAGTGAGGTCATCTTAGGTTAACTAGTAACGTTTTTTGCCCATACAAACACTTTTGAGAGCAGCGCGTTCCGGTTGGCACAACATAGCCACGTTCTCCGCCGCACCCCCCACCGATTTCTTCGGCGTAATCTCAGCGCAACAAGACGCTCGCCCGTGGAGAGGCGCCATTGTTCCCAAACACGGCGAGCGCCTTGATCTGTATGCCGGTCCACCTACTTCGAGCTTCCTCATCGCTCACACAGTGTGTTGCTCGCGCTCCAGGCCTCATTACATCCTCTAACTCTGAATTCACGGAGCGTGAGTCCCACGGTGGGACCCGCTTGTTTGGACCAGCATATTAGCTTGAAGTTTTGTTTGTGTCCGAGAAAAGATTGCAAGCTCGTCAGCGCCTGTCTTTTCACGCTTCTATGGATCATACTTTCAAATAAGATTCAGTGTCCCCAGGAGGCCCACATTCTTTCTTTATCGACAAGCAAACAGATAACTCATTTTTTTTAGCGCCATCGATCTGCTAAATTAGCAGCTAATCACGCTATTAGCGGCTTGTTGGCCGTTTACGCAAGCAGAAAATAGCACAAACATGACTGTGATTGTTTTTGTAAGCACGCGTCTTGGTTTGCATTTTTAAGGTGTGTAGTCCAGTTGGAGCAACACAAAGCTAACACTGCCTGAAGCAACGAATTACATTTTGTATAGGCTGCTTGTGAGGCTAACCTCATTTTTGGATACCTTTTGACAGCCATGAAATTGCTCATTTATTATTGTGACCCGCTTTTTTTTTTTAGTTTGAGTTCATTTCTTAGATTGAATTACGCCTCCCTCCAGATCAAGGCGATGTCGTTTTAGCAACAACGTAAGGCTAAATTGATCCATAGCAGCTAATCAGGCTATTATCAGCCTGTTAGCTTAATCCGATTTTGGGAGACTATACACTTTTAGGTTGGCAAGAAATAGCTCAACTATTATTGTTATGTTGTTTTATTGTTTGTTTTTTTAAATACCACCTATGATATTGTCAATTTTGCAAACACTAATTGTTATTTTTGGATATGTCGAGATAGGCATCAAATAGTCCATCGCTTACTTTGAACCCTTTTTTGTTGGCGCGCTGTCTAATTGTAGCCACATAATGCTAACGTTAATGCAAAATGGTTATTCAGGCCATTGACAGCTTGTTTGCCTCTTCTAATCGCCCTTTTTGGAAAAGAATTCGGTCTGCAGGAAATTAGCTATCCATTACCGTGAGCCTATTTTGGTCGCCTCCAGGTGTTCCCAAATGCCGACAGGAACCGCAGCTGCAAATCAGGCTATTAGCATCTGGTTAGCCTCATCAAATTGTTTTTCTGTGAGTCACATTTTCAGTCACGCGTTTCTAGTTGTAGCCACAAAATGCAAACGGGACCGCAGTGGCTAATCAGGCTGTTGGTGGCTGTTTATATTAGCCACACAATGTTAATTTATAGCGGCTAATCAGCAGCTTGCCCTAATCTTCTTTGGAGAGTAGTTGTGAAGGTTTATTTCAAGCGAAGGCACTGGCTTGGGATCAAATAAATCAAACGGTGGCGATGACATGTTTGTTTTTCGCTCAGACGGTGAGGAAAAAAAAAAAACTACAAACAAGTTCCTGCCTCCCTCGCTGGAGGACAAATTACTATCTAATGAGAGCAACGTTTGCAAATGCTGGAAATAGCTCCACATTTTAAGGGTATTGGATCCTGTGACTGTTTATTCGTGAGGAGCAAACATAGCAGGTGTGAGGCAGGAAGTCGTTTGAGGTGTGCTACTTCTCCGGTGTGCGTGTGGCTGACTTGCTCACTCCTAATATTTGCGGGACAGATCTGGGATTAGCGAACCGAGAGCACCAGGTAATCCAACCTGTGTGTGTGCGTCTGGCTCAGGTTGAGCACGTCAACGCCTGACGCTAAATATGGCCTCCAGCCCGTGGGATAAGCTGATCGCCAACTCCAGCGAGGGGGAGTCGGGTTGGACCTGCGTGTCAGCCTGGTAGACTTAAGAGGCGGGGCTCTGCATTTGATAGCTGGGCCTTCAGTGAGGATATCTTTAACTTCATCCACTTCCTAATAACACCACTTCATCACATTGCCTTCATAGACACCATCAATACTTTCCAAAGACTCAATATTACCGCATGCGCTTCTGCGACATGCATCATTTAGAGCAGTTCCAAATCGATCCATACTGTATCCAACAACAGGAGCAAAACAAAGAGAGCATATGGCGCTCACTGAGGATGCTGGTTCTTAAATGTAATAAACATGTGCAGATTGCTACAGATGTTTTGTTTGTCGAAATTGGCTCAAAATGCTGACGTTATTGTGATGCGGGCTCAGCTCGTTTGTTACATCAGCTGCTGTTTCCAAAGGCCCAAAAGAAACGCAATGGGAGCCGATTTGTTCTTATTTTTGCTAAAATGCGTCTTTATGCTAACGCTGCTGACAACGTGAAAAGTAACGGCGACAACGCTTTAGAATCAGGAGCGTAAAAAGGCTTCTGCAGAGCTTGCTGATGAGCTGATCATTCGATTCGGGTGTGCTGTTGGGAGGGAAACATCTAAAACAAGCAGAGGACTGGAGTCGGTGAGCGATGTGATGAACAATACGCCATGACTCCTTCTTGTGACTACTTCCAAGTTGTCCTTGGATCATTTAAAAGCTTCATAATTGCATTGTTCAATCAATGAGACCGCAATAAGTTTTGTTTCTGGCATTTAAGTAATTATTAATAATATTATTTTTTCACAAAAGCGCAAAAGATCTGTTCCTACGCCACTCATTTTGCGCGCACCTCCCCAACCGCCGGCGACCTGGCGGATTTATTCAAGCCCACTTTGGAGCGCTGGGCCGCGGAGCGCTGCATTCTCTTAAGCAGGGCGATAAATTCACGTGAGAGTGCTGCGCTCACAAGGCTTGTAAACATTTAATAACATGTGATAGATGCGTCGCATTTACGAGGTCAAACTGATGCCGGTTAAGTGGGGAGATCCGGCTAGTAAACATGACTCGGGGAGTCCACGGCGCAACCGCAATTTAAGGGTGCGTTGACTTGAGGAAAATGATTTTTCTGTGCGAAAAGTTTCTGGGTGTAATATTTAGAAACACCGTCATCACATACCATCCCATAAATTGGCCATACATCAACCAAAACACTGATCCTCATTCTTTGAGTACTCACAGATACCTCTAGTAGCATTTATTTTTTTATCGAAGGCCTCGTTTCTGATGCAGGTACTGACTTGCCGATTTGTCACACTTAAACAGCATAGCGCCATCTACTGCCGAGGAGGACTTAGTCAACGTAATTTATTTATTTATTGTCTTAAATATCATTGGATTTGTATGCATAGCTACCACGAGAAGTGATACCTTAAGATAAGGATACGGTTTCAGAAAACTTTATTGGATGGTATCAGAACGATACAGATACTTGGTAACGGTCGTCACCGATCCATAATTACAACGATTGTGAGGTCTTTGGAAATATTTCCTGCCGGACTACAAAAAAATATACATATATAAAATTCGAGAATCTCTGATCGAAACAAACCAAACGAGCCTTGAACTCCATACTGCTGTCGTTGCCACGCGTATTTGTGGAGTAGGTAGAAGGCGTCAGCGTGGCTTTTATGCTGTGGCGTGTTAACATGACTTCCGCGCTGACACACCGACGTCTTAATCCCTTAAACTGTTTAGCGTGCACTAAAATTCCCGCCCCACCTGCGGAGCGTCAAGTCCGCATTTGCGGTTAAAACGCGCCAGCGTTCCCGCCTAATCCTCGATGATCACGTTAGCGTTACGCACGTGGCGAATTTGCTTTTCACGTGGCGTTTCTCGTAGCGTGTGTTTTTATCACTCGAGGAAAAAAAAAAATTGTGCTGTCATCACATTTTCTCGAAATGTCCGCGGCGGTTGACACATTCTTACGTCGGTTGACATCGCGTTTAAGGTTCGTCACTTTTGAACGCAATCCAAGCCCAGCAAGACTTTCTCTCGGTAAAGCAAAACAGCAAAAAAAGTAACGAAAAAAATAATAAATCCTGGCTTTGCACAAAAATGTGACTGGCTGTTTACCCAACAATGCAATGCCAACAACTTCATAACTTGGCACTTTCCATGCTTGGCGGACGTAAACAACCCTTTAAACAGCGTCAGACGTCTGCTGAGCGCCACGTTAGAAGCAACCAAACAAACCAGGCTTTCGGTCCATTATAAAGCTTTGGCACGCCAAATGTCTGCCCCATCACTCGCAACTCCAAGGGGCCTTCAAGTGGTTCCATGGAAGCAATAAGAAGAGGAAAGGCCGCCCCATTCACTTGCCTTATCAGTGAATTACGGCTAATGCATCCTGCCAGTGGCAATTAACCATCCAGGGGGGTTGGGGTGGGGGGGTGCAGTTTACACATTGAGCCAGCATGGCAGACGGCTTTCTGCGGGGTTCTACCTGTTCGGGAATGTTTTCCGCGGGAATGCCTGTCCTCAGTCAGCCTGGCAGATTTTCACTCCGGGAGTGAAATGGCCCAGAGGAGATAAGGCAGCCGGACAATGAGTGTGTCCACCTGACGGGGCCAGACGTTCCGTCACGGCAGTGGGGGAGGGGGGCAAGCTAGACGGGTGTCGGCGGCTTGCTTGCAAGGACCTCCTTGGCGCCCTCGGTGTCCAATTTGACATTCAAGTCACAATTGGGGGTGAAAGCTGCTTGCAAAGTGGAAAGAAAGCTGCCCAGTCAAAATATTCCAGTTTCTGATAAGACAGGTACTTTGGAATTGTACTTCAGCAGGTTTGTACCAATAGGCTAGGTCTGGCGTAGTGGTGTCCAAACTAGAGTCCGGAACCATTTGCGGCTCGCTGAACATTTTTGGGCGGTCCGCAGGATATCGTTCAAAAATTACTTTTGACATGGCCCGCCCTTTAAAAATGTACCTATAGAAAAAGCCGAAGGAAGTGAGCAATCAGGTCGACCGCCACTACTGCAAATACTATATACTAATCTCTATTCTAGTGCAGGTGTCAAACTCGAGGCCCGGGGGCCATATCCGCCTCACCACGTCGTTTTATGTGGCCCGCGAAAGCAAATGATGTGTGTCAACGTCAATGATCCTTGCTAAAATTTGTACCTCAAACCTCATTTTGAACAAACTAATAATCCATAAATTTCTTGTACACAAGTAATTATATGATTTGATGAAATATACGATACTACATACATTTTTTCAGTTTCACTGTCGTAATGGCCCTCTGAGGGAAGATGTAAGTCCAAAGTGGCCCGCGACAAAAAATGAATTTGACACCCTTGTTCGAGTGGGATAACAAGGTTGCCGGCCACCCCAAAACTGAAAACCCGGATGCAAATGGAATCTTTATTTCACGACATTTGACGGAATAATTGCGAAAAAGATGAATACAGATGCAAGGGTAGCAAGTGGTAAAAGTCGCATGTGAATAAAAAAAAACTTTAATTAGACTGAAGCCCGCCATGAGGCATTTGCTTGGTTATTAAAAAAAAAAAGTAAGATAAGAAGAAGAGGGTGTTGAGCAGGCAGCAGATGGCTGAAGACGGCACACGAGAAGGTAATCTGGATTTATGACCTGGCACATACGCTGCGTTCAGCTCGCATCTGCTGCCTTCACTGCGCTCGGCATTTCCTTGGGAGCCGCAAGCATGCGGGCGGCCATCATGCCTCCCATCGCTGACACACTTTTTCGTAACGAGATGCTGTGAAAAAACGGTAAAGAAATATTCGAACCGAAGCTTGACCGAATGGGGTATATTTCAAATGGATACCGATACCGATATTGATATTGGGGGACTTCAAAAGCCGATATAATAGATACTGTATATTGAACATCGATGTACACAATATATCTTGGACATGAACATATATTTTTAGATAGAAATATACTCAAACGTTGTTGAGATTACAACGATTCGATATCTTCATTCGATTTGTTATTCCCATTAATTGTTTTGATTGTTTGACCAATTTGACGCTGGAATTTTACAGCGATGACGTTTATATATTTTGTGTCTAGAAGACGCCAGCAAATTCCATGGTGAAAGAACGTATTTTCTCATGAAATTTCAAACGTTTTGTATCACACTGGGGCCGATGTGAGGGTTATGCCGTTTATGTTAAAAAAAAAACAAAAGGAAAAAACCCACACAGCTTTAGCATAGACACATTTTAGCATAAAAAACATTCCCTCTGGAGGGCAGTGGATGAGCTTGCACAACGAAACGTCCATTTGCGTCAGACGCCGAAGTTTTACGACGACTTGCTTGTTAAACGAGTACGGCACAAACAATTCTGGCTGTTGGGGTTTGTTTTGGGGTTTTTTTCCCTCTCTTTCTTTGTCGCTCCTTTTCATCACGCCAAAGAGGCGGGCGGACAAACATCAAGCGCTCACCAAGCGCCTGTCTGTCTGCGATTGTTTGATTCCGAATAGGGTCGTCTCCGTCGGAACAAAGGCAACTTCTGAGCGTGTCATTTTAGCATCCCCGCTGAAAGTCATCTAAATGGAAGCCGCTTTTCCCCTTGATGTTCGCTTCGCCAGATAGAGTGACATCCCATAATGCAACAAGGACGGTAACTAGCAATCTGCGAGCACAGTCAAACGTTACAACATACCTCGAGGGACATAACGACTCTAAACGGTCGTTCGTTGTCGCCATTTCCCATAAAATGGCCGCCAATTACGACGTATAATGCAGTCGGAACATTTATCGGTGTACAAACATGGAACATTTAAACCTCTTCGATTACAAATATGCACATATGAAGGAAAAATAAAGGAAACAACGACGGACAATGAAGCGAGTTGATTGCTAAGAGACAGAGGGGACTTTTCCTTACCTTCCCCCTGCGAGAGTTTTTTTTGGACGCCCCTAATTCTGAACGCTCGCCAGGCGTTGTGGATCATAATTTTCGCCCAAAGGCCGTCTTGTTAAGATGGCGGCAGCCCGTCAGCCGTGCCTGCCGATGCTCTTGATGAATGTGGGAGTGCGAAAACAATTTCCCGGCCTCATCACGCGACCTTAAGTACTTCTTCTTCTTCTCCCCCTCTTAACCATATGTCGCTTCGCTTCTCACCGCCGCGTCAGAGACACCCGCCTACTGCTCAACGCAGATCCGACGCAAACGGCAATCGCAACCGGAGCCAATTGGAAGTAATTGGCCACCGCGCAAACTGCCGCTGGGCCGGCGTCTGGTCGGGCGTCTCGACCCGTCGTCACCGCGGGGGGCCCCCGGCCTAATGATCGGGCTAATAAACGACACGCGTTTCCTATGGTGACATCTGCTCACCATTTGTCGTCGACGGGTGAAAGAGATGGCGCGGGCCAGCGACCCGCTGCCCCCGCAAGCTGCTCGTCGGCGACCGGATGCGACCGAACACCCCCTCCACCCCCCCAAAGGGTCCGTCGCTCCGTATTTCAACATGTCGCTAATCAAATTACCGCGTGGCCTGTTATGAGCGGAGCATCTGGTCTTTGTAATCACGCTCATTATTAAGCCACGCTGCAATTAGCGCACGACTCCAGAGCTAAAAATAAATTAATTAAAAATGCTTTACGGTGAGCCCTTGACTATTTGCCGTTGAGCATTTGCACATTCACAATAATTCAGGGGCAGCTAGCTGCTGTTATATGCTGTAAAGTCACCTACTCAATTGGCGCCCCCTGGTGCCATCTTGGGATTAAGGAAATAGGTTGAAGTGAGTTCAGGAGTTTCGTTTGGATCAAATTGGGAGGCAATCAGGATTTTGGAACAGATCACAATCAGTTTGGTGTGAATGTGTCAGCTACTGACTCGTTGCCCCCAACAAGCTGCTCATCGGCAGCGACTGGATGCAAGCGGAGCTCCCCAAAGCCCGCCTCCCCGCCCCCTCCAACTCTATTGACATTCCGCTAAACAAATCACGGCATGGCCTGTTATGAACCGAGCATCTGGTTTCGTAATAATGCTCATTATTACATCGCGCTGCAATTAGCATACGGCCACAGCAGCTGCACTGCAGTCCACTGTCGCATACGATCAACCGCTTAGTTGTTTTGCATGAATCATGCATTCTTACGCTTTTACGCTGAATTTTCCCTTTGCTGGGCTTCAGGCATGAGCTTTTCAACTAGAAAAAAATCAACAAAAAATTAAAAATAGCCTCCTGAGCAGAGTATCTTAAACTGGAGTTGTCATCATTGACGGCAGAGCGGCGTCCGCACTAAGTTAGAAGCAAAATGTTTCCCATCCAGCAAATTGTCATTCGGCTGCGAGCGGGCGTGTTCTTGGAAAGCAGATTATTTGTGCTCATTAGCCTGACATAAAGGCCACAGGCACGTTTGTTTACGGCACTTCATTTTCAAGAGCGCAACAGAATAAACATCAGGCGGGCACCAAGCATCCGCATGTGGGCTTATCCCACGCACGCTCGTGCAAGATGCTCGGACTGAGTTACTTTGTGCTGTTGCATTACAAATTGCCGACAACTGAAACAGAAGATTAAGCGTCATTACCACCCGGGTTCTCCTATGTAGCACCTGGCGGCGCAAAGGCCGATGAGATGTAACGTGTCAGCGGGATTAGCAAAAGTCAAGCGCAAAGCCGCCCACCTCGGCTAATGTCAGATTTAGCACCAGTGTAATGTTTTTTTTTGGGGGGGGGGGTGATGTGATTAAGAAATAAAAACTGATGATTGGGGGCGTGAATGGTTGTTCGTCTCTGTGTGCCCTGCGATTGGCTGGCAACCAATTCAGGGTGTCCCCCGCCGACTGCCCGGAGACAGCTGGGATAGGCTCCAGCACCCCCCGCGACCCTAATGAGGATTGAGCGGTTCGGAAGATGAATGAATGAATGAACGGATGATTGTATTAAAAAAAAAGGCACATTTTTATTGTGAAATAAAACTATTCTTGAAGGTTTCTGAGACTAATCAGCAAAAAAAAAAAAAAATCCACAATATTAGAAAATTGCTTCTCACTGATCGCAAAACTGCTCTGCCAAAAAAAAAAAAAAAATGAGCCTTGCCTCTAATCATCGCTTCACATTTTTTTTTTTCCATTTTTTTACACATCATCGTCCACAAGATGCAGCCAAAGCCCTGGCTAATAGGAAAGTAGTAAGTGCTTCCACTGAAGCATCTGCACTGAAAGACAAGCTTTGTACAGTATGTCAGGGCAGGAGCTAAAAGATCCAAAACCACTTCTGCCTTCTCGGGTGACCTTCGCCAGGATGCGGCCAATCATTGCCAACGTCTTTATTTTGGCCGTCGTGCAACTGGAGTTCACCAAGAGCACGGCATTGATTTTCTGAGCTATTCCTGCATCATCAACAGGCCACAACACAAGTCTGGCAGCCGCTGAGGAGCGTTTTGTGTGCACTGAGCGCTGAGCCGCGACGGGGCGGGGCCAGCAGATTGCATTTGCATGAGCGGCGCGTCGCTGGCGATGCGCCGTCTATGACGACGGGTCCTCCGCTTGCCAGGAGTTGAGTTGACCTCGTATTGACATGTCACAAGAACCATTTAACAAACTAATCCACTGCAAAAAGGCCACACAATAGCAAGGCACATTGAGAGCAAAAAGCATTTTCAACTCACATTCACATTTGGCGTGAGGGAAGCGGAGGTCCGCCGATTGACCCTCGTCTCAGCTCGCCGCAATGGAAACAACTGCCAGAAAGAAGCAAGACTCCGCTGTCGCACTGAAGCCAAATTAAGATCATTCCAAATGAGGAAACGGCGGCCCGGTAGTCCAGTGGTTAGCACGTCGGCTTCACAGTGCAGAGGTACCGGGTTCGATTCCAGCTCCGGCCTCCCTGTGTGGAGTTTGCATGTTCTCCCCGGGCCTGCGTGGCTTTTCTCCGGGTGCTCCGGTTTCCTCCCACATTCCAAAAATATGCATGGCAGGCTGATTGAACACTCTACATTGTCCCTAGGTGTGAGTGTGAGTGCGAATGGTTGTTCGTCTCTGTGTGCCCTGCGATTGGCTGGCAACCGATTCAGGGTGTCCCCCGCCTGCTGCCCGGAGACAGCTGGGATAGGCTCCAGCACCCCCCGCGACCCTATTGAGGATCAAGCGGTTAGGAAGATGAATGAATGAAATGAGGAAACAGGTGACAATGTCACTGTGCATTTTGGCAACAGAGGCTCTCCATGCTTTGCTTTTTAGCCACAGACACTTGAAATAAATGTAAATAAATAAATGCATTTGGGCAACAGAGGCTCTCCATGCTTTGCTTTTTAGCCACAGGTACTTCAAATAAATAAAATAAATAAATACATATTGGTGAGTACTATTGCGAAAGACAAACACAGACGCCTCACGACTGCAGTGGAAAGAAGTCATCTCCTGGAGGAATTTATTTTCTTTTTTTTGTATGTGTCTGCGGCCATGTACATAATCACATTCTATATTGACATTCCGCCCTCAAACTATTTATTTTCTCATTTGATTGACTTGATGAGTTACATTACAGTTGAAAGGGAACATAAACACTTCACTTATAAACACTTGTCGACTTCGGGAGAAACATAACCTCGTAACGGCTGCTTTAATCACGGCGGGTGACAATGAAGGAAATTTAATGCAGATCATATCACTCGTGCAATAAACGCGGAGGGGATCGTGCAATGAATATGTTAGCTAGCAGTGTATACTTTATCGGCAGGATAAACGACCTCACAAATAGGTTTGGTCATATTACAAAACGATAACGCACAAGCGGTTTCGTGTAAATTCTAAATGAAGATGATGCCATTTTTTTCAATTAATTGAAATATTTCATATATATATAAGCGTGTATATATTCCATTTTTAACTATGTATAGGAATCTCCCATCCTGGAGCAACACTCAATTTCCTCACAAAACTTTTTTTTTCTTTCCTCATTGGTGTAAAGCAGCAGCAATTTAAGTGAAACTTTTCCTCAAAAGTACTCAGCGACTAGGAGTGGGTCCGTCCCCGTCGCCTAGCAACAAAGAGAGCTGCAATCGGTGCTTTACTGCCCATGAGTGCCGCCGCTGGTTGTGAAAAAAAAAAAAAAAAAAGTGGCACCCCGCATGCACAGCTGTTACCGGAAATCGAGGGAGGATTTGGAAAAGATGCCTGAAAGTGAGACGGATGGATGGACGGGCGGCACAGGTGACAAAAGGTACTTGCTCTCTATTTGCAGTACGCAGAAGTACAGATGCTTGAAAACAAGATCACGAGCATGCTCTCTTGCTCCCTATGCAAGTTTTTTTTTTTTTTTCCCTCCCCACATATAAGAAACGGCAAGATGTCTACTGGCTGACCGACAGCTTCTTGGACGATGAAACAAAGGTGGTCGATCAAAAACCTCTTTGACGTAAAAGTTTACAATTTAATGTCAAAAACACGGTCCAACTACAAGTCCAACATGTGCACTTTTATTGTATTTTGTTCAATATCGTACAAGGTTCCGTCCTGCCTTTTGTTATGATGGGTCTTACTTTTTTAACCTTCAGGCCTTGTTCCATTTGACAAACCTTTCAGCTTGTTTGTGGCCATTTCTTTTTTGTATGAGTGCTCACACTTTGAGTCTTTAAATTGGCTGTTGGTGCTCATCTGCTGCCGCTCGGAGAAAGGCAAAAAAAAAAAAAAAAAATAGAGGTAACGAAATGAACAAATGTCCCACCCACCCAAAAAAGTTTTTTAAATCACAGTGCCTTCACTTCTGCCTCAATTTGAGCCCGGTAAAAGCCTCACAGCTCACATCCTGAACGCCGACACATTTCCCCTCAGAGGGTTTTGCGTATTGAATTAAATGAAGTGGAACGAAGCTGCCTGAACTTAATGGCCAATCAGGCGGGAAAAAAAAGACTTTTAACTTTTAGCTTATGACGCCAATGAAGGCCAATTATTGGAATATATATATAAGCGGAAGGACACAGCGATGACCACGGGCGCCGATGACGAACGCGGTGTAATTTTTTTTTGTGCTGTGAAATTTTCCCGGAGACAAATTCACTTTGTTAAATTCTGTCAAAACTCTTTGTGAAGGAACGTCGCCTGCCTTTGAGCGGCGAGCAGCGGGAGCGTCCGCCCCGGGAGCCTTTGAATGTTGGTACACGCACGCCTGGCTCCAAATCAAAACGAAGACGACAAATTCTCAACGCCGATGTAACGTACATCACAACATTTCCTTTTTGGAACCATTTTTTTTTTTTGCCTAACCATCAATACAGCCCATGACATATTATTCTTAAAAGTAGTATTCAGTCATGTTTTTAATTGGTGAATATCTTCATACAGTTAGTCTCTATTCTTTATTTTTATTTTTTTTATTACCAGGCGTCAATCTATTCACATTCACAGCAAGTCAAGAGCGCACACTCGATAAATGGAAGCTGCTTTACATTCAATTAATGCACACACTGTCTATTACCGGTGACGGGTTAAAAGGAGGTCAGGCCTCTACGCCGTGGCAATCGGTCCCAGTATGAGGAATAACATCATTAGTCGACTCACGAGAAGCCCCGGATATACGAATTGGTCCATCGATCGGCTTTCGGGGGGGAGGGGGGGGTCCCACAGGAGTGGATGGCTGCGGTGACTCGGAATCTTTTGACCATCTAGCGTGCTAGCATGGCGTTATGGTCATTATTGCGCGCGCGTGTCAAGCTAAATGTCAAAGATGCTCGTTTGCTTTCAACGACCAGCAAAATCTTCAAACACAAATCATTTCTAATCACATCAACTAAAAATATCCGACTTGTTAGCTAGCTCATTTTCTCTTTCACGAAACAGCTCCTGAAACAGAAATTAAAAGGGCAAAGGCAAATCTCGAAGTTGCCTTGTCAGTAAATGTGGTCTCTTTTTTTCTGTAATTAGCACATTCAAGTCTCCGCGTGTTCCAAAATTAGTTTTGAAGTCTGAATGCGCTGTAGTCTTTCGATAACCTATGCTAACACAGGTATGAAGTCATAATTATAGAGATTTAAAGAAAAAAAAATAAAAGTATGATAATTATTGGTCATTTTCATCAAACGCTGAAATGGAAACACAGTCAGTGACCGCGTGACAGCGGATTTTAAACGACACGATGCAGTCAACGGGTGCGCCGGCAGAGCTACATTTCCGTTCTATGTGGCGCTACATTGCTCCAATCGCTCTCTGCCTCACTTGCCCCTTTGAGGGCAGTGCAGAAACACGTCGTCTGGTTTTCATTGGTTTTCACAATCCCCCCCCCGTAATTATCACATGAAATCTGGCCCGAAAAAAATAAAATAATATAAAAGGTCGAGAAATGTATTTCTGGAAGCGGGTCGATCTTCACCTCGCAGACCTCAGCGCCGCCCACAAACGACCTAACACATGACCTCACATTATTGTCCGTATGAGCCGCCGAGGGAAAGGTGGGATTGGGGGGTGTTGATTGTTAAGGGGGGAAGGAGGGGGGTTTGTCTGGAGACATGACGGGTGACGCTAGCTCGAGCTCTCCGTGCCAAATGGAGCGCCCGGGCATTAGTGAAACGGCATCAACAACGGCACATTATGCATGTAGCACGGCAACACATAATGACCAACCCCCCCTCACCCCTCTCCACCCACCTTGCTCCCCCATACCCACCTCCCCCATCTTACTCCTGATCACACAGCTAAGCAGCACATCAGCCCCTCCCACGGTGTGACAGGCCGCTGGGACGGAAACGACTGACAGGAAACAACAGCAAGGTCAGCTGCCATTTAGCAAACACCGGGTAGGAAAACCCCAATGACGGGGACACGCTGACCTTGTCTGATTATCGGCCACACACACACACACATACAACTTCTCTGCTTGTTAAACAGTAGGCAGACCTGACCTCCACTTCGGCTGGATTTTCACTGCATGGATGATTATTGGTGTGTTTGTGTGCCCGCTGAATCTGAATCATTTTTTATTGGCTAAGTATGCACGTCTCCGGTCGTAGAGGCTACACTAGTATTGCAATGACAAGCAACCATGACAAACAAAAACATGACATACGTACCGGAAGACTTTCCGTAATATGCAGTAGTACCACCCAAATGACAGATGCGCGACAAGAGTCACCATATATTTAACTTACTGTTTAGTGAGTTAATGGCGAGAGGGAAGAAGCTGTTTAAATGTCTGCTGGTTTTGGTGCGCATTGTTCGGTAGCGCTTACCTGAAGGGAGTAGCAAGAAAAGGTGGTGGGCAGGATGCAGGGGGTTTGTGGGATTTTCTGTGCCCTCTCTGGGTTCTAGTGGTGTGCAGGTCCTTGAGAGTGGGGGGGGGAAGTGTATTGTTTAATTTTTTTGCTTTAATTAATTTTGCTCTACTGACTTTGCTATTCACTCTTAGAGACCTATCAATCGCTGGGGGAGTGGAGGGGGAGGGGGTCATCTCCCATCCCCCAGTGGGTCGTCATTTAGTTGAACGTGGCCCGGCCGACTCTCCAGGATCATAATATACGTTGACCGGCGCAATGAAATCCATTTTTTTAACTGCACCTCAGTAAAATTGCAGCAAAACTACAAATGTGAACTAATTATTAGTCGGACAGGCGCGATAAACTGCGAGGAGTGCTCCTTTTCCGCCCTCGCAATTGTCAACGTGGCTAAATTGAACGGTGATATCAGTGAGCGTCAGCTTGGGGCCCACGCAATCTCAAAGCAAAGACTCAACAATTAGGAGATAAATCGACTCACAGTGGTGAGTTGCAAAAAAAAAAATGCAGACGCTGTCACCTCAGGTCTTGGAAATGCGGTCGTCCCGCTGACATGCGTCTCATCTGCTCGCAACATTAGCCTTGACGAGAAGGCGGGAAAAGGGGGAGGGGAGAGAATTTGAATATAATGTAATTGAGCCTGGCATGTCAGTCGCCTTGACGGCTGCATCCATCATTGTCAGCGGACATCAGCGAACGCCCAAGGTTTCGCTCAAGGATCCGCCCATCGCCGGCAACCCGTGCGAGCGCCACGGCAAAAACGCTCGAGCGCCTGAGCGAAAGAGGCAGGCTCGCGGACGGGGCCAGGAAACATGCCAAGTGACTGAAGGAGGATTGGGATTTTGATTTTGGCTGCCAAAATCAAAATCCCAAGTTTACATGATGTAGTTCATAAAAACTAAGCGTGCCACTGAAAATGTAGACCAGATTGCACCTTTGAAAACTCTTTCACGTCAGCTCTTGGATTGTTGTTGTTACTTACCAGTTGCTAACTAATCTAGCATAGCTTCCGTGCGAAGGTTGAGGTTCAGTTATTCCGTACAAGATCTTTATTAGTTTGGCAGTGAACAGTTTAAAATGCTCCATACCACCACCTAGAGGACTGAAGTGGAATTGCACCAAGTGTAATTTATACTGTAAATGACCGTAAAGTACTGTGTGGCTTACTCAATCACTTTGCCGCTAAGCTAGCGAGCTACCAGTGTCTAAATTTTTCATTTTGCCACAAGCTCATGACATTCGAGTGCATCAAAAATAAGTCAACTACTGGCATACTTACTTATTTTCACACTTAGGTCCATAAAGGACTATTTTAAAGGTTATGCTCAGTGATACGTGAATTTCATATAATAAAGGCCATCACGGTGTGATTGAGTCCCAGCTGCCTGGCGACAACTCTCGGGAAGGGCTTTTGTTTTGTTTACTGCCGACATTTAGGGTGGGCGGTACATAATGAGGGGCTTGCTCTATTGCATTTCATTAGGATGAATTTCCTGCCTGTTGCTCGTGACGATGACAATGAAGATGCGTGACCACCCAAAAAACGTCAAAATCATGACACAGATGGCTAGTTTACGCGACACCCCCAAACAATTACAGCACATTGTCAACATGGCCCCAAGTTCAGCTCACTTGTCATCCATTCTGACATGAGAACGCCGCTCCATTACAGACTGAACCATGACTGTTTTTTTTTTATTCATGTGTGCATTCATTACCACATTAATGCCACAATAACCAGCCTTTAATCGGTACCCTGCCAGCTTTAAAAAAAAACAAAACAACAAAAAAGCAAAGCCTCTCAACACCAACATCCATTTCAATGAATATGCAGCACAGTGCCGAGTCACAAGCTAATTATTTATTTTTACACCGCAAGACAGACCCAGTGGAAAATCAAAACAAGACACTCATCGCAGTGTTGTACAACGGGAGTGAATCACACTGAGAAAACACTACAAATGGATATAATCGCTTTTTTTTTTTTGTAATATCGCGACATAAAAGATTGCCGAGGAGCAAAGACGCAAAGTATCCGGGAACAGTCGATTAGCATGTCGGCGTCATGGGGCGTCTGTTCAGGTACAAATTGTACGGTCCTCGCGGGACGCTCACCATTCCCAGTGTTTAGGAATCACTTTGGGGGCGGGGTGGGGGGGGGGGGGTGCGAGTGCTTCCGTGCGAACATTCTTTTCCCACTGCTTCGGCACTTTTTGTCAAAGGGGCTCAGACATCTGAAAACGTTTTGACATTTGACCTCACGATAAATAACACTCATTGACACAGACTCGTTTTGTTTGTTTGCTTGTGTGCAACCTCTCGACTACGTTTGTTGATTTTCAGTGTTGGATTTTGTTTTGTTGATTTCAGTAGTCTTCCAAAGAGGTTCAAATGTGAGTAAAATTCACGTTTTATTTCACTCTTGATCCAGAATGGAAACAGATTTAGTGGGGAAGCTAATTCAACAAACATTTTGATGCATTTAAATTCATAATCTTAATATTACTTTTTTTTTTAAACACATTGCTGAATTTAAAATGTCATAGCGCATTTGTTGACATTTTATTCGTTCAAGTAACCAATGTTGAGCCTTGGCAGAGGTTTATGCTCTCTTGTTCCGGATGGGCCATTTTGAGCCCAGCTAGCCTAGCACACGTGCGAACATGCAGAAGGTTTAGTCGGCTCACAATTTTTTTGATTTATTAGATTTTTGGGGGGAGCCGTTTCCCCTTGAAGCTGCTTCCGAGGCCGCCGCAAGGCAGATTAACGGCTCCTCCTTTTGAAATATCCGTCAAATTGCGGCGGCTCTGCGACGGCTCGGGCGAGCAAATGAATCTCACGTTTACCATCTGTCGTGCCTGCCGATTGATGGCAAGCCTTGATATTATTAATAAATAAATAAAATCATTTTTTACCCCAATTCAAAGCATTCAACAGCTTTTTTTGGGGAGGGTGGATAAAAGCTGCCAGCCACATGAGGGATGTAAACATGGCACCTGTTTTGGCTAGGCTGCAGGCTAATTAGCATATGGGTGAGTCCTTATTTAGCATTGCGTTTTTCACACTCGAGACGCGGAAGCGTGTGGTCCTTGGAATCTGAAGATTTTTGCTTGGCTGCCTATATTTAACAACCCCGGCGTGTGCGACAACACAAATGAACGTTGGGACTGGATAAGAGCCTTTCATTGATCCTGAAAGGCATACAAATGTCTTTGTTTTCAGATGTGAGCAAAAGAATCATGGTTGCGTCGCAAGCTTCTATTATACAAACATGACGGCGAGGTACTCAAAGGGGCCCCTTTTCCGATTTTTATTCCTTCCATATGTTTCAGGATCTGGAGGAGCATTCCTGTTCCTTGTTCTTCCGATATTTTTTTTCTTGAATGTTTTTTTATTTTTTTTGCTTACTTGCAGCAAGTCCCCAAGCTGGAGACGATGACGAAAATCACATTGCGCTCAGGGGAAAGCATTTTTTTAAACGCCCAACAGTTTCATGGATAGGCTGTAAGCTTTTTTTTTTTTTTTCGGGCGCCAACTGGCTTACTTTTCATGCCACCAGACGTCTGAGTGTCTGTTCATCCTCACAAGACGTTTTGCCAACATGACAATCGAGGATATACTGCGCGGGTGTGTGGGTGTGTGTATTTACGTGTTAATGAGTAGTTTTATTTGCCCTACTTTTGCCTGCAGGTACAAACAACGTGCTTCATTATTGAGCAGTGAGCATTGATTAAAAAAAATGAATAAAGAGAAGAAAAGGCTTAGAAGAGCAGCGTCATTAGCGAGCTTCGACGCATCGTGATTGACGGTGTATGTCTATACCATTCCGCTCCGTTTGACACCTCCCCGCTAAAGCTGATTTGGAGCTATTAAATTATCCAAACGCTCCTCATGATCAATTCATTCATCAATAAGGAGGTTGGACGAGACTTCCTAATCCATTTAGGTCGGTTAGCGTTTCAAGTTTAGCATTTGGATTTCAATCTGGGGTTAAAGTTTTAAAAGAGGGTTTCGGGTAAGACTTGTGTATGTCAACACCACATCGTCGAATAATTATAAAGGTTGAATTAAAACAAACAAACAAAAGCTAATGTGCAATTGGTTATGCTAACTGAAAGCAAAACAGACTCGAGGCTAGCCAGTTAGCGCTAAGTCACTGACTGTACAGCAAAGGGCTCTTGGAAAACAAAGCGAGCGGCCAATAATGCTTCATTTGACCCTTGAGGTAAAACTTTAATCTGCGCACTCGACTACTAATGTCTCCTCCATACCGACGCTAAAATGTTTAGCAGCCCGCTCGCCCCACTTTCACCGGCCGGTTTTATTTAGGTGTTTTTCTTTATTGTATCCACCAGAGAGCCTTTATTAGCATCTCCATCTCGACGGTGTGAACTTGCAGCTGCTCTCCTTTGTCATTGTAATGTTGACCCGTGGCACCGCTACTTTGTTTTCACCTCCACTCCTACCGTGCGCGCGTGTTGGTCTATTTTGTTTCGGGCAAAACAAGACGAGCCAGGTCACTCAAGGAGATTTTCTCATTTCTAATAGCTAGCTACTGGCGTTTTCTCTCTCTCACCCTCTCTTGGAGGATGATTAATTTGCAAATCACCTTTTTTTTCTCTGTCTGTTTATGTGAAATAGACTCTGGAGAATTCCAAGTCGTCTAATTAATTGTGAGTCCGAACAACAGCTCAATGTTGCCAGAACAATACGTCCTACTTTCAGTTTGTCACGTTGGTTTCAAAATGGCGGTTTTGTCTAGATTTGGAGTTAAAAAGAGTTAGGGGTTGAAAGGAGGGTTTCGATACAAGAATCGTGCTTTGAATTGAGGGTTCAAGTCTGATTTTGAATCAAGGGAAGAAATTAAAATTAGGGTTTCAAATGAAGTTGGGGTTCAAAAGTAGGGTTCCAAGTCTCAGTTCAGGTTTTAAGCCAGTCTTGATGAGTCAAAATAGAGTTTCGAGTTGGAAGTTCGGGATTCAAGACCTGGTCAACAGTTCCACTGTTGAATTGGGGTTCGAGATTGAAATTGGGATTTCAAGGCACCAGTTTAAATTGGTGATATTTTTTTTTTTCCTGTGTCTCGTAACAATGCGATTTCATCCAATCCAAGGAATGGCTCGTCCTCATGAAATCAGGACTTCATTGAACCCTTTCGGGGACAGCGGCTACTACAGTGGACAGTTTATCGTGTTATCAGGTTACAGGGTGCACGAAAGGGTTAAAGTCTCGCAACCCCTACCGGGCTGCCGGCCTACTCGTATTCTGTAACCCCCCCCAAAACAATTGTTTGAAAATCAGCCCGGATGACCCCAAATGTTCTTCACAATCGACGGCGCGCCGCACAACACGGCTTCTCATCTCCTTTCACGCCGAGCGCCTCACATTTCCCATCAAGTCAGTCGACAAATCAGTCAATTAACTGCAGGGAGTCAATTGCACGGAGACAATTTGATGTCCTCGTTTGCTACTAATGCTCCATCTTTGCCTAAATGACCTCCCTCGGCCTCGTATTTCATTACAGCGCTTTTAAATAGCTGCCGTTCGTGATACATGGCGAGGCTCTTTTAATCAAGGGACCTTCCATGATTCAACCGCGCTCTCTTTTGTTTTTTTGCGAATACTCTGATCTATTGGCTTTTGCCCCGTGTGGACAGAGTCCTGATTTCAAGTGCTCAAGCCGACAAAATAAACACAGAATTGCTCATGTTGCGATTCCAGACAGAAATAAAAAACAAAAATAAAAACACCCACTTTCCTGGTGCTCCAAGGTCTACAAAGACAGAAGGTATTTACCGCAGAGCATCTTTTCAAGTGGCAAGTCTTGCTCTGTTTTTTTTTTTTTTTTAATTTTATTTCATTTCCTAAGCAAGGCGCTAGCGAGATGGCAATCTGCCAAATGCTCTTCCTCGTGGCGGGCGGCTCCACAAAAAACAAATAAATAATAATAATAATAAATGGAAAGGCGCATTTGAAAATAGTCAAATGCCGAAATGTTGTTTGTGCGCCTGACTGCAGGAAATTATGTTCCCCGTGTTTGCACTTTTGCTCATCTCTAATGCGGCACCGGTTATGATAATGGATCAACATTTTATGAATGCGCTTGTCTCGTTGTTGGGGAAATGAATCAATTCGGTCACATGAGTGTCATTCGCCGCCAGGTGGCTTGTTTTACAAAATTAGGCCGGCTATTAAAACGGCGATAAACCGCACTGCGATGGCGGAAGGAACACACCTGAGATTTTGGTTCCGATTGCTATTTCTCTGATAAAAGTTGGGCTCAGGGCCCAAAGTGAGTTTTCGATGGCTCTCCATTTGACTGTCGGGTCTCTCAGTAAAGAATGACGGCATCAACACAGAGGTCGACGGTTTCTTCAAGTGGGACTGCTTCGTCGAGCGCGACGAGACGGAGAAGGATAAATGGATTCGTGGAGGTGGTAAGGAGGGGAGGGGTCGATCGACCAGTCATTTCGGTTCATAGTGACGTGATTCAGTGTCTTGGCTGAGATGGGGTTTCTCCCAATTGACATTCCGCAGAAGAATTGGGATACACCCTGGACTGGTTGCAAGTCCAGCAAAGTTCACATATCGAGACGAGAAATTCATTCACATTCATCTTACATGCATGTTTTTCTTTTTTAACAGAGCATCGGGAGAACATATAAAGTCCGTATAAAAACCGAGATTTGAACCGCAAACCTCATAAAAGTAAACTCGATGCGCAAATCACAACCTCATCATTCTGCCCTGTCTCATGTTTCGCAAAAGTTCCATCATTTCTGTCCAGCGGCGAAAACAGTGATGGCTTCAAAGCGTCCTAGTGCGAACTCGTGTTCGTTCTCGTCGTTTTCACACCTTGCCCAGACAGGAATCTCCTCGCGGCCACGCTCGTGCCGCCGCGTGACGGCTGATATTAGCGCGATGTGGCATGGCGGCCCGGCGAAGCTTCCTGACACGTCTCTAAGCAGCGGCTGCCTCATTTATATCCAGAGGGAAATCTGGCCTGGCAGGATTTCAGACGTTTGGGGGTTTTGCCATACATATATTAAATACTTCACTTCAGTCCTCCTGTGCTCCAACGCCACGCCGACAGCTCTGCAATGTTCTGTTACACAACATCCATTCAAATCTCGTTGGATTTGAATCCAATGCGAGTTGAAATATTACGAATATATAATACCGAGGCTTTGATGCGTAAGCCGCCACGGCGACGTTTGTGTGATATTTTTGCGCGAAACTATTGTGTGTCTGACGCGGGCAGTTGATGCAGGACATTTTTTTAGACGCTAAATCATGACTTCTCGGCGCTTTGATATGCGATCTTCCAAGAGGGTATAAATCATTACAGTGCCGTCTTTGTTGCTCTCATTCAGTACCAGCCAATTCTAGACCAAGTCTGAAAAGACGTTTAAAAACGTCTTTAGGAGTGAATGAGTTAAGGCAGGGTCAAGCGGGCATTGCTATGCTAATGCGATGCAAAGGCTAGCGGCTCCGAGCCAAGCATTGATTCGGATGGAATTGACATTCTGTCAACACGGTTGCTCCCCTCGCCATTGAGATAAACAAAAAACAAAACAAAAAAATCGATCCCGAACGTGGCGCCCTGGAAGTGGCTAAAAATTATGATGTCCCACAAAGTCGAGATCAATTAAAAGTCAAGCAGCGTCGCGATCTGGTGAGCAGTCGGTGGCTCTTTCCAAACATGCAATCATTCATATTTAATTCATCGGGGAGGGGGGTGTGAGCGGGTGCGGGAGGGGTGAGAGTTAATCATAGCTCTCAGTCAGACTGTATTGAAGCGCGTCTTTATTTTGTCGGCAGTTAATCATAAACATTTTCCTGCCGCCAGCTGCTTCAAGGTCAGCAGCGGGAAACTTGACGGAGGATTTTAAACGGGACCGCCGAGACAAATCTTGTGGCTCTTCATAACTCATTCCCTGCCATGAACGTTTGTATTCGTCAACTGTAATAAGCGTTTTAATGCTACCAACATATATACACACACACACACACACACACATCAAGTATGTTATTTTTTTTTGTAAATAAAGCCCAGCTTGTCTGTAAAATTCAGGTTTGTAAACCACTCCAATAAATTATGCCCAATGAAATAAATATAACGTGTGTTCTATTTCCATTTTGCCCATTTTTGATTGTCCGACTTCCATCAACATTTGTTTCTGTGGCTTGTTTGTTTATGAGTTTGGGGGTGGTCTAGCCATGACCTTCATTGGTGGGATGAAGGTCGTGGGAGGATTGTGGAGGGCTGACTTGATATCCCTCATTAGACAGACATAATGAATTTGGTCTGCCATTGCAAGCCAGTTGCATCACGTTTTAGGATTTTTGCGCAGCGTCTCTCTTGATTAGATTTGGCTTGTGAAGGAACACATGCCAGAAAGACGCGCCGGCGTTTTCTTTATCAGGCGAACAACAACAAAGACATAAAGAACATCTAGCACACGTTTCCGGCAAACAAAAACTGATAGATGTTGGGGTCTCTGTCTTTTTTTTTGTTTTTGCTGATATTCTATCCCGGCTTGTAAATATTTTATCAGTGATTTGTCGCTTGTCATTATGGCCTGTAATGACTATTTGCGTGGGGGGGAATTCAATACAGAACAGATAACAGCGCCAGCGACTATTTCTCAACTGACACCTGATAAAAAAAACAACAAAATTGTGATTTTTGCAACACGATAATTATGGAGGAAAACAAACAATGAAAAACGACCTGCAAATATTTTGCAAAGGGCCCACAAAACATTAGCCACACACCAAAATGGTTTGTAATTGCCTGCAGTTACCACAAGAGGGCACCAGGTATCACTGCATGCATCTAGCATGTGCACAGTTGAGAAACCCACGCGACATAAATGACTATATCGCGCTCATCCATCATATTTTCTCACATACAAACGTAACTAACATGCTGGCACAAACTGATGTGACGTCACACGTGGGCAAACGAACTATATCCGCGTCGCACTTTACACAACTCGGCGTAGCTTAGCACCCAACGTCCACCTTATCCATAGCCTATTCCACCATTCCCAAAAAATACTGCAAAGGTTTCAAGAATGTCAAATAAATTCCAGCTGTCATGCTTTCAAATGCATCCTAAAATGTCACCCCGTATCACAATATCTCATTTTTTTGTGAGTGGTGTCTCCTCGCTACGCTAGCAGGACAACAGGAGCCTTTTGGCGAGGGTCTGTTTTTTGCAGTTTCATCAGTGCGCTACATCAAAGCAGAGCAACTCGCTGTTTACTGTACGCAAATTGCCTGGTGAATATTCAACAGCGAGATATCAAAGCGTTCCTTCCCCGAGTGCACGCTAGGTCGTCGCCGGGAAATGCGTCACAACGAATGAATGAAGCGGCTGTTTGCGTGCCAGCTCAGCCGTTTCTCCAGTGGCCGGCGGATGCTGCGGAAACGTCGCAGCAACAAACGCCCTTAAAATAAAGCGTCTGAACAAGTTGAACCAAGTGTGGCCTTTACTTTGCCGTGCCCCCCACACCCCCATATTAAAGGTAGAACGCGCAGGCGAGTGGCCAAGGGGCTTTTGGGGTTAAATAACACCGATAACAAGAAAAGAGCAAAGCTATGCCAATAAATTCTCATGAAATATTCAAGAGGCTGGATCAGACTAAATGCAGCAGACAAAGTCCTGCGTTCCCTTTAATTAATAATCATGTATGAAAACCAATATGTCATGTTTAACCACCACGATTCAAAGTCTTATTTCCTCCAGGAGATCTGACAATACATCATTAAAAAAATAAAATAAGCCGGCTGCTTGGTTCGGTGAATGATTGCGCTGTTTTAACTTGCGATTAAGCAGGCTGACATTTAAACTTAAGTCAAGCGGAAGCCCCTCTTGCTCACGATGCGCGTGTTGACGCCCTCCCAGGACGGTTTTTGTCCATCTGAATCATTTTCTCAGGTCAACGACAGCCCCTCAAGAGCTTCGCCATTTTCCTACTTTATTAGTCATAAAGCCGCACTGATTGTGTTACTCATATCCGGCCAGAGTGCATCAAGGTAAAGCCCCCCCCCCCCCCCCCCCCCCCCCGACACCATCGCTGTTGATTTCCCTCAAAGCGGAATTAATCAATCTCTTTTCCCTCCCAGCGAAAGCCTCAAAGCTAAAGCCCCGTCAATGGACGGGACAAAGAATCAACGGCGAGGGGGGTCACATGACCCCGACTGATTTGCGATGATGTTCCGACAAGACGATGGTCCTCATCAAAGATTTAGCGGGAGCACTTTGGGTTGTTTCAATGTTGCCTTTGAGGATTTGTCAGCCGGCCCGATTGGTTTTATTACCTCGATGGACACCTTTAATAGCAGAAAGGGGAGGTGGGGTGGGGGGTTGCTATGCGTTCGCGTCACATTCAATTCATTTCCGGAGCAGCCGAGGAGCCCCGAGACGTACCATAAAAAGGCTCCATTCCAATGTACATCAAACTGTCCGACAGCACCGCCCGCTATTTTGATTCCTCGACTCATCTGTGATTGCCTAATGTATTTTTAAGTAGTGTTAGCAACTTCCTCACGAGTTTTTGTTTCGTGCCTTTCCTCACACTTTGGAACCGTGCAGCCGCCGCCGCCGCCGCCGCCGCTTGGCAAATAGGTGTCATGATTTGCATCTCGCCGCACCTTGGTGCGTCTGTGCTGCCAAATATGTTACTGTTAATTGCCTGTAGGAGAAAAAGAAAGAAAAAAAAAGCTGGTGGCATATCAACTGCGCACTTTCCTGAGTCTCTCAGCAATGAGAGACTTAAACAATTGCGTCCCGGGTCCTGGGGTAGTGCCTCAGTTCATTAGACTGTGAAGGCTGATTATTAGCCCTCGTGGAATCACTTTGTTTCTTCTTATTGTCGTGAAACCATGCGGGTGTTTTTTTGTTTTTTTTTTCCGACGGAAACAAGACTGGTCCTCCAAGTGGGCCGAAGCAGCTGTCTCGAGAGGAAAGTAGCACAGTGGTGCTAAAGAAGGACCGTAAATCCTCACACAACCTCAGCAGCGCTATTTGTTAGCCTCTCTGTTTTAGTTAGCATGAAGCTAATTGCACATTAGCAAACGCACACCGCCTTCCTATTTGTTTGAAGTTGAGCATCCCGATTTTCACCGTTCTAAGAATAGGACAGTTGTCGCTCCCGACGGCTTGTAATTGACACGCGACCGAGTGGTTCTATTAATAGCGCAGTTAGCAGGAGCCCGGTCGCCCATTTCACATGATGGCATTGCCCGTCTGTCTCGCCGGGTTTACCGCTGCATTTCGTGCGAGCAAAGTGAAGGGCAAGAAGATGCTTGCGGTGCCCTAAGTACGTATTTAAGCGGCGTACAATGACCGGCGTGAAACTGCGTGCCTTGATAAGGTAGTTGAGCAGCACCGGCCGGCGCGCCAGGTAGTCCCCCAACCCCCCTGCTTTCTTTGTACTTTAACCTGTGCTGCTCTCCCACTCGCCTCCATGGTGATGGATAATGGCAGGAATTGCAATCTGCCTCACAGGCCAAAATAAGCCAATGGGAGATTAGCGCAGCATTTAGCACTTTGACACACCTGCGTAATTAATGGCACTTTTAACGGTTGATTCTATGATCGCGCTGGTTCTAAAAATGCAGATGACGGGTGAAAGTGGCATTTTCCTGACTTGGTCATGTTTATTTCTGTTGCGCGGGGTGCTGGTTTGGTCCTGATGGTGGCACAAGCAGAGCAAAATATTTTGCATGTTACTTGGAATTTAAAAAAAACGGCCTCACACAATCCAAACATAGTTGAGGGGTGGCCGAGTGTGAGCTTTCGCTGACTAAGTGGCGCGAGCGCCGTTGTGACAGCTCAATGACGGAGCGATTACACGCAGCATCAACAAGAGGCTTTGGTATTTATGGGAAATAAAGGGTCAACTAAGTAATCAGGGAGAAATGTCACAGGGCGAGCTAACCTTTTTCCACGAGCTAACCTTTTGTTGAGCGGCAAGATGGAGAGTGATGCCTAGGGGGCGGAGTCACATCTAATGAAGTCCAAACCTGTGTTTGTGACGCACATGAGGGATACCTCGGATGGACCGCCGCACTGCATGGCAAGATTGTTTTTGTCAACAAATACTGGATAAAAGATCAAAACTATGCTTGGAAGTGAACCGCATCACTTCAAAATAAAATAACAAAAAAAAAAAAAAACAGCGGTCTCTCCTGACAGCAGTGACGTATGCTGAATTTGTCTGCGAATGGGAACTTGGATGTAATCTTGTGTGTGCTAATAAAGCGATACTAGCAATTACAATCGTAAAAAAAAAAAATGTATGGAAAATGCTTCAAGGCAGTCGTTACAAAAAAAAACATACAATTACAGAGAAAACAAAAGCAAACTAATTTATTGTGTGCCAGTCGTGACCTTCAAAGCTCAAATGTTGGGAACATCGTACACAAAGCGGACATGCTAACTTTTGATTAACGCCGTTAACAATGCGTTTGTTCTGACGTTGAGTCTCATTTCCACCAGGAAGTAGCGTTCGCTTCAGTACGGTTCCGTATTTGCGCCGCAACAAGTCCCCCAATTATTCAAACTACTCCGTCCCACTTTCCCAGGAAGCTTCCATTCAAGGGTTGGCTCGTTTTAAGTCCGTCCGCCCTCTTTCGTCAGGTGAACGCGTTGTGGCAAGAAGCTTGCAGCCTTCACGCTCAAATCTGCGTGCGGCTTCGCACGGCGTGATTGGAAGCGAGCGCAATGATTAGGTTGGGAACGAGCCAAGTCAGATGCGGCATTGTGCAGTCAAAGCCCGCTCGTGTCCATTTGCCACGGCGCTGCCTTTGGCGGCATTTGTGTTTATGTGACTTTATCACAGGGACGGACGGCGCCAGTGCCTTATCGCCACTCTTACATTTACATAGGCGCCAAGAAATCTTTTGCCCTGTCTCCACTGCGCAAGACTTTATTAATCCCTGAAGGGAAAGTAGTCAGCAGTGTGCGCACATTTGTTTGGAAGATGTCCTGAAAGAACCCGTCGCCGCTGAGGACATTTTCACAATGTTTGCTTTTAAGGAACTCGCCGTCTTTTCCTTTCGGTACCTCGTGAAGTCCGAGGTAAACTGATCATCACTTCAAATTCAACCCGCCTCCTTTATTTTACACCGATTGTCTCTTTTTACAAAGTCAGTCAGTTTTATTTTCAGGGCTCTTATCTTATTTTTAACCTGCGTCAGACAAGCAATAACCTCAAGTGGTTTCTAGAAGTGCCATCGTAACATGATTTGGATCGAAAGGTCATTTCCCGGTTCCGAAAAACGTTATCATAAACAGTTATTTATCGGCAGTTTACGATCGTCACAACATCCGACACCGAGGTTACAAACGGCACGCTATGAACACGTTTACTGGGCGGTGTAAGAACACACGGCTACACAGCATAAGGTGCACTTTGTGAGTCAGCACTAAGCTTTTTTTTATATTATACACACACACACAAAACAACTTTTCTTTCGGCAGCTAAACAAGCTAGCTAGCTTAAGTAGCTGATGTAGCAGGCAGCATATTCTCTCAAATTTGAACTCCAGTTTGCGACATCAATCATCAAATTAAAAAAATAAAAATAATTGTGTCATGAATTGAAAAATAAAAAAAATGAAGATTCCATCTCCTAAAGTTTTATTTTTCGCAAGAAATAAATAAAAAAAGATGGTAATATCTACCGAATTGTTGGCTTTTGGGGGCGATTACACTTCAAGGCGCTCGGGCATTCGTGGTTCCCGGCTTGAGGTATCCTTGAGCGTGTTCAATTGGGTTTGTACTTAATGTGGACACTGCAGTGGGACGGTCAATAAGACGGGAGCGGAGTTTCAGTGCTGTATAATCTCTTTGGGCCACTATCGACATTCACTTTCAGCAAGTTACAATCAACAGGAGGCAGTAGCCAACACTCCCCCCCCCCCCCCCCCGCTCCACCACCACCACGGCCCCTCTCCCTTGCAAATGTTTAAGACATGATTTTATTCAATCCATGACCCTCTCTGTAAATTGTGTCTTCAGTCATCCCACCACGGGTAACTGATGTTACACAAATACTGTTTATAATTGTCTATATTCATGGTTTAAACTATAAATATACCACATCAAATACCCAAATAGTTTAATATCATGACATTATCCACAAAACGGTTTCCATATGATTTGATTTTGCTCGTCCACGGTATACAAAGCTAGTTTTTTTGGGGGCTGTACTTGCTAGCATCTTTGAGTATCAGAGTGAATAATCTGAATGAATCAAGATTTAAAACACACCAATAAAGGATGAATGCTTTTCAATTCCTATTAAAAGCTATGCTACAAATTTCACACCCTGCTGCATGACTTGGCAAGGAGAAATAATTATTAGAACGGTAGGTGACAAATAGCTAACACCATGCCCCAAACGGCTGTTGCCAATGCTAACGGGCTAATGTGGTTAACTGATCCATGACCATACGGACTATTACAACTACAGGATACAAGCACATATCATGTCCTGAGTTGACAACATTAGCTTAGCGTTGAGAAGAATATTAATGAGGTTTGAAATATGGACATATAAGGCAACTCAGTTTTCAATTACCTAGTCGGTGTTATTGCAGGCATTTCGGTTATAGCGCCAAACACAGGAATCAGTTCATTTCTCAGCAAATAACTGGGTTGCCTGGAAAAAAAATTTGAACGTGAATATGCTGGGGTTTACTTTACAGCTTTGGGTTGCGAGGTGAATCGACCCACCCCAAACGGCGCACGCGCCCGGCCTGCCACACTCTCACGGTTGAAGGCCTAAGTGTGAAAGTGATGGCCCAGAAAAGCACACTTTCAGAGCAGGTAATCATAACCATTAATCATCGCGCCGGAACTCGCCTTCCCATTGGTCGAGCGGAGGACTCGGTCACGGCCACAGATTGCGCCGCTGTCGCAGCCGCCGCACTGGCTGTATTTGCATGGCCCGCCACCCGCTCAAGGCCGTTTGGAGGCTGATTTGTAGCGGCTGTCCCGCCTAATCAACTGAGTTGTACTTCCGTAAGGTAAATGATGAAAAGGACTTTGGGCTGTCCAACTCAGTGGACGCGGAAGCACGGCTCCTAATAGGGTCCAAATGGCGTTATGAATGGCTTTATTATTTCAAGTCTAGGGTAAGTTATCAGCGTATTGCTTTGTGCAAGACTTCAGTTGGGTAGCAGGTGTCAAAACAGGAAAAGTAATGATTTCATTTCGTTTCAACACGCCCTAAAAACACAAAAAGTAATCAGTCCAATGAGGAGCTCAAAGCCCTTTGGTCACTGAAAAAAAATTACTTTTTGTCATTTGAAGTTGAACAATTACTACTGTTCTATGACTCATTGTTATATTTTCTTTATTTTATTTGGAATAATACTATGATTGTATAATGCTATATATTCATGGATATTATTAGGAGTATAGAAACCGAATGACAGATTATTGCAACAGCCCCAAATTATTTTATGTCACATATGGCAATTATATTGCTTTATGTTAGCTGATTTATGTATATATATATATATATAAATTATCTATATTTTGGGATGCATTATATTTGGCGGCATTCCAAAGCTCATGTTTACACCTTTTTGGGCACAGGCTAATATGTGGAACACCGCAATACTATTCGCCTAATTGCTGCCGCGTGACACTGTCACGGCGAGCGGTAAATGTCCCCAGCGCTCGTTTTTCTTGTGTACAAGACTGATAGCTGACGAAAAAAGTGCTGTGTTGCCACTGCTGGCAAGGGCAATAATGCTGACAAACTCTTCTGATGGCGGATAATGCAATTCCGCACGCTGGCAAAAGAAGTTGAGACTGCGGCGCAAACGGCAATTACACGAGGGAGTCTCGGGGTCAGCGCGGTCGTATTTCAAGTGGCAGCAGTGGATGTTTAAAAAAAAAAACTGTCTTGCAGTCGTCATCTTTTACATTTGACAAGGTGTCAATCGTTGTTTGTCCCAAAAAATTGTTTTGTTTTTAAAAACCTCGTTTGACCAACAAAGTCTTTTCTGGTTCCCATTTTTGGGGGGGTTTGTGTCACCAAATTTAAAAGACCGCAGAAATTTCTAAATACAAACAAATCTACTTTGAGTGTCAATCTAATGCAGTCTGAGTTGTAGTTCTCAATATCGAACTTGGTCTCGAAATCACTTTAAGCGTGATTTTGACTCGGTTTTGATTCCCTATTTTGAACAGGTGGGAATCCAAATTTTTGATCAAGGCACAGATCGAAACCAAGCTGTGACGACTGTGATCTGGGAGAAATTCAGAACCCAGGCGCTGTGCTTCCTTCCTGATGCCACGCCCCCTTCCGTTGTCCTATTTTAAAAGCAACATACCAGAATTTGTTTAATTGCAAACATAATGAAAAAAAAAACACCCTCGTCATTTTAGTCTGTGTATTTTGTGTGATTTTTCTTTATTATCGGTCTCGGTCTTGGCCGCTTTCCTGTGCTAGCAGCATTTTTTTTTTAATCACCTATGACTTGTCGGTTCTTATGGAGCTCTAAGTCTCTCTCGTCTGGTCTCATTTATACGGGGAGCAAACTCACACCGGTTCAAATATTTGCCCGTTTTTGAGATGGAATGAGTTGCTGAGGGAGCGCCGGGTTAAGCCACTGTGACTCCTGAGGGACGGCGATCGCATTAGAAGACCGCACCGAGCCTCATCGTCCATTCAAGCCATTGTTTTCCCATCTAATCCCAAGAAGGCTTCCGCTGCTTAATGGCAGAAAGAAAGTCACATAAAAGCGGCAGGAAGCCGACGCAGAAGCGTCGAAAGAAAAGGTCGAAAGTGACCCAGAATACTTTTGGCAAGGCGTATCTTTGCCGTATCTTATCACCACCCAAGCAGACAAGCAGATTAGTATGGACTGGTTGAAGTGGGAAACAGATAGCAGAGGTTTTTGTTTACCCCGCGGAGCCATTTATCAAGGTAAACACAGTCCAGGACAGACGCGACGCGAGACTCATCGATGCCGATCAATGAAATTGGGCCAAACGAGGTGAAGCCTGGACATATTAAAGGTTGATTCCACACGATGGGAAGTCAGCCCAACTTTTGCCAACACTTTCATTGGCAAAGTGAAATGAGAGTGACACACAATACGATATGCGACATCCTTTTCAGTACCGTCATCTTGAAAGTTAGCTAGATGCCGCAATGCTAGCATGAGCGGGGCGACGCTCTTTTCACTTCAACTCTGTTCCTCGACGGCAGAAGAGCATTGCTTCTGTCTCTATGGAGATGTTCAACTCACTCCGACACAGTTTCTCTGGACCGAAATGTCACAAGAGGGTGGCAAAGCACCACTTTTGTCTAAATAACAGCGCATCAAGTCACTTCAACATAGTTCCTTGACATCTAGATGTGACGATATAGCTATATTTTACATATAAATCTATATATACTGTATAGTGCGTGCAATGGCCCAATGCCCAAATTGTTTTGGGGTTTCTGTTCGAGTCACAGCTTCAGAATAAAAGGAGCCCCATATCATTAGCGCGCACAGCATCGCCACCATTAGGCTCATTGTATTTCCGCGTCGGGGAGCAGCTGCGTAATTGTCGCCGTGGGCGGTTTGAATCGACAGCAACACGGGATGTGCCACCAGAATGTACCAAAGGCACAGATGAGAACCAGCCAACGCAAAAGGTTTGGGACGCAGGTGATCTCCTGAACTTTTATTTGATGGGCGCAAATGAAGAGGAGTGCTTTTCATCCACTTTGATGTGAATACTCCGAGCCAGACACTTAAAAGACACTTTGTTGCATTTGACTTTCTTTGGCCTACTTTTTTTTTTTGGTCAGAAGTGCAGCCGCGATGGCCATTGGCTTGGTTCCAAAGCGAAAACTGAGTTGTTAGCCACCTGTGCCAGCCAAGGGTGTGTAAATCTGTACAGGAGCGCAAGTCCGTTTGACAAATGCAATGACACCACCGAAGCCCGAGGCTTGACAAGGACTTAAAACGTTGACAACAATGGCAAGCCGAAGCCAAAAGCGTCCCTTTGATAAGTGATCTGGGAGTAACCAATTTATAACTCAATCTTCGCAGATGGAGACAAGTATTGACATTCTTGCACTTCAGCGCGGCGCGCTCCGCGTGCCGATTATCGGGTCATTTTCGAAACCGATTCCCTATTGACAACAAAGGCCTAGTTATTGGATGTCTGGAAAGATTATCTAAAAATTATTAGAGCACAGTACAGTATGGGTATGGACAAACAACTTCAGTAAACAGGCATATGGTATTACGCAACACAAAGACTACACACAGACATTACACTTCACCTAAAGAGGGCACCATGGGGGGCCACCCGACCGCATTTTCCAGGTGTGCCATAATAGGGCAAAGGAAAGAGGAGAGAGCCCTCAACCTCCCAGACGGGAATTTCTTCCAATTGTGACGACACTGCACGGATGTCGGCTGCCTGGCATGAAATGGAACCACGTCGCTGCCAACCTGCCTTGGTCGCCTCATTCGCACTCGCAGCACAGCCGCTGCCTCACAGCGCCGAGTCAATGGGAACTCCTGAACTGTATGCCGCAGTATATCAAACGCATTCAGTTCCACGACACGGCGGCTCAGCATTCAATCTGACCGCATATGGCTCGGGATACATATCAAGGTATTATATGGACTCGCTGTGCCAGACAGGACACATATTGAATCACAGCAGGGACCCAACATGCATTTGCGTATATACAATAGACTAGGAAACAGTCAGAACAAAGTGACTGCGCTTCCATCACTTTTTTTTTTTAGCTTCACTTGGTGAGGCTCCCCAAAGCACATTTAAAAACTTTACCCCATGACACCCATAGAGGTATACTTCATTAACATACCTATGATGCTGCAATTTCTAGTTCCTTAAAGGCTGCCATGGCAACACCATTTTCAGCTCACCCTCCCTACCCCCGCGCCCCCCCCCCCTGAAAAATCTAGCGGCTTATTGCAAGAAAAAAAAAGGAGAGTAAATGATGCAGCAAGTGAGAAAGCAAATCGTCCATTTCACAGCTCACAAAGTCTGACGCCAAGTGGCACTCGAATGGCGCTTCTCGCCTTACCTGTGCGGCCGCACGCAGGCTTACAGACGGCCGCTTCACAGAAGGCTGATGGCCAGCTGCTAAGACGCTACGCTGGAGTGCGCGCGGCAGCCGGTAGGAAACGGTAAGGAGTAAGGCGATGGCTGGTGGGGATGTGGATGGGAGGGTCGGGGAGGTAGGCGTCAAAACGCTGAATTATAGATGTGAGATGGTGAGAGAGCGAGCGACCTCTTTGCTGATTTCACTCGCCGCAGCGTGAATCATTTCCTGCGCGGATCAAATGGCAGCGTCCACTGAAGGGCTTCAGATTCCTGTGGAAACTGAGCAAGGTGCAATGTGGGCCATATTGGAGGACTCGCATCCCGAGCACACATGTGCACAACTAATCCGATCAAGTCGCAGTGTGCGATAGGACCCCCCCCCCCCCCCCGGACTCGCTGTCACATCTGTTGCCCAAACTCGGGGAGCACTTTATTGGGCTTTTAGCGGCCAGACAAATTATTCCACGCTTGTCGCAGGTGTTTATAGGCTCCCGGAGAACCAAACGGACGAGATGTAAACACGATATGGAGCCGGCGAGGCAAATTCGTGCATCGTAAAAAGGCCAAAAACGCACCTGTTGCCTGCCCTCTGCGGCCCAAAACCTAATCCTTGAAACTATCTATGCTAACATTAGCCGCATACCAACTAAGGAGGACCTTTTCACTTCCATTATTTGCCGAACAAACACCTATTAGTTGACCAGACTGGTGCATATTGTGTTTCGGCTTTACTTTTAAATTTGGCAAGATGCCATGACGCTTACACAAGCTGAGTCCCAACTGAGGGGCTACATTACTCACCATGTCTAAATGAGCACCAATATCTATAAAAAATGTCTACTTGCGATTACACTAACACTAGCGGTGCCCTAACTAAGGGGGCTACAACCTTTGGAGACTTACAACTTAGCTATAAAAAAACTGCTGCTTACCTAATAAGGCAAAAATGAGCAGCTATACTTTTCAAATTTAACATTCTCTGCCACGCTAGATCCAACCGTGTCCCAACTGAGACCCCACAACCTTTGGAAGCCCACTATCGGCATAATAAACGCCTGTTACCTGCCCAGCATTGCCCCACGCGTAATGGATGCCTTTCAATGTCGCTACGTGCTGCTCTACGAACACCACCTGTGTCATAAATGAGGGGATACAACCTGCGGAGATCCATGTCTCACCAAAAACCCACGTCTGGGTCCCACATGATCAAAATTTAGACAATACGTTTAAAGTACGTTGCGGCAACATAGCCTTGAAGAAGGGCCAGGATGTTTGTTGCCTGTATCCATTTATTATTTTTTTCTCGCCTAAAACTCGCCAGTTGCCCGACCATTCAACACTATGCTAACACTAGCTTAGCATAAAGAGAAAACTTTAATCACAAACACTAGCTAGGCATAGACAGATAACTACAATCACAATTTTGTGTCTCACAAGATGACGTTAGCATGCGGCAACATAGCCCTGAAGAAGGGCCAGGATGCTAATGTGAAGTAACCAGGACCCAAACTGAGGCCTAAACATCCTATGCCAGTTGCCTGACCATTCAACACTACGCTAACACTAGCTTAGCATATAGAGATAACTTCAATCACAAACACTAGCTAGGCATAGACAGATAACTACAATCACAATTTTGTGTCTCACAAGATGACGCTAGCATGTGGCACGGATGCTAATGTGAAGAAACCAGGACCCAAACTGAGGCCTAAACATCCTATTTATCAAATGTTGCCGCATCTCAGTGTCCTAAGTGGGTACTGCGCCCACAAATTGGGTAACGGATAATCGAAGCTATGTTAGCTGCTAGCCAGAGCACAGCTGCGATGGGAAATGATCCGCCTTTCAGCTGGAAAAGTCCGATAATGAACCACTGGCCTACCTGGCAGGAATTGATCCACGGCTGCTCGGTGCTCAGAATCTGTGCAAAATAACAGCGTATTTTGGCCGGTTTGGTCTAACAGTGCAATGAAGTGTAGACTAAGAGCCTTCCCTTCAACAGTGGGGGATCAATATGCAGGCTTGTCAGAATGCCTCTCCAACAATTTGATGCTAAGAGACTGCTCAGTCACCTCTTTGGTGTAGGCTGCGGCAAGAGATCTTTGAAGTGACTTTTTGTTGGATTATTGGACTCGGATATGCTCTTCAGTTCACCAGATGCGCTTGCTGTTAACTTACGCTAAGATGAACATTGCAGCTCTGCTTATCTTTGAAGGTGTGCGAGATCTTTTCTCATCTTGGCTGCTAAGCTGTTGGTGGGAAAACTGGGCTTGAGGGTGGGGGACAGGTGGTGGGGGCTATACGATGTCAATGAATCGGCAAGATGAACAAAGATTTGCTTCAAAACAGCCCCGAGACGGCTTGTACTTGCGAAGAGGAGACGAGGTGTTTATCACCGTGCCCACCGTGTTCCTCACTCCATGTCTGTTTACCCAACGAGATCGCCGTTCCAAAACACATTACAAGCTTGTCTTTTTGTTTGCTGGCTACAACGTCGCCTTTACTTTCCGCTTGGAAAAATGGCTTCCAACAAGAGCGGCTCCTTGAACACGGCAGCAAAGTGCAAATGCATGTTTAGCCGCTGAACCACTGCGGAAAACACTGAATATTTTTGTTTTCAAGAAGATGACAAGCTTTTCTATGTTTGGGGAGAAACGTACAACCTGGACGTTTTTTTTTTTTTTTTTTTTGGGTGGGATCGGGTTAGGTGTTTGTAGCGCTCATTTGTTTTTTTGTTTTTGTTTTTTTTAAGAAGAAAAATCCACAAAGATGGCGGCCACTTATTACATTGATAGTCCTCGCTATTTTATTTTAATTTTTAAAATGTCAAATTGACCTATGAGCATTTTTGGCGCACCACAGAAACAAATATAGCAAAAAAATTGGTGAACAAAAATTTAAAATGGCGACCCTGAGGCATGTTCTCCCTTAACTGGGAACAAATTGAAGCCAAGGGGTGGAAAAAGAAAAAAAATGGGGTAGTATTTACTCAATTTTATTTTGGCAATGTTTGCACAAAAAAAAAAAAAAAAAAAATCTGTATCCTGATATATATTGTATATATACGTATATATATATATTTTTTCAGTAGATGTACTCTCTACATAAATAAATGCGTCTGAATCCAAACGGCAAGCCCAGCAAATTTTATCCATGTAGGATATTTTTATTTTTATTTTTTTGTGGGATGTGATGAGATCTCGGCACAGCACGAAGCAGAAAACATTCTAAGTGCGAAAGCGGGATTCTAATGAGCAGCTAACTGATGAACGTCTGTTGTTTAAATAAAACAACTCTGCGGCGCCTCCTGTTAACCGTTGCCATGGAAACAGCACTCAGAAAACACACAGCCAATTACAATTCATGGCGGGAAAATATCACTCATGAATATTTAGACGACGCGAAGTCTCGAGAAAGTGTCGAATTAACTAAGCAAACGGCGTACAAGGATGGAAGCGCGCGAAAATAACATGAGGAGCTCGTATAATTGTCGTCAGAGTGATGATGCCAAGTGATTAAATATGGTGTTAATTGCCGGCGACGTGGAAAAAGTCAATTAGCATCCCAGATTTTTTTTTTGTTGTCATGAAGTGTTGGATGGGCGGCTAAAAAGCAACACAACCAAAACACACTGACATTTTTCAACAACTAAAGCGATAATTTGAGCGTTTTTTTGTTGTTGTTGTCGTTTCAAGTGGGTCTGCTCGGCGAACGAGGCGGCGCTGCCGGTTTTCCGTCATTAATTACAAAGATAAGCAGGCTGTCGCCATGTCCTCCTTGATGTTGAAGGTCACGCCGCAGTTATCGCCGGTGCTTTGGCCGCTTGCTCGCTCGCTCATTCGCGTGTGCATCTTCGTTCAAGTCGCACGCGTCTTTCTCTTGATCCAGTTGCGCATTTGAAACCCTAACTTGAAATACGATTTAGTGATTTTGTGATGCGACGCTGGTTGATGTCTGACTTAGGTACCAAACATGGGAGCGTAAACGTTATGCTTTGTCACCATCTTGCAGGTGCCGAGGCACTGCGTTGAAGTGAGTTGATGCACCTTTACTCGGACAAAATTAGCGCTTTGAGGCATGTTGGTGCCAAGAAACTATGCTGAAGTAAGATCCTTTTCGGAAAAATCAGGGCTTTGCTGACATCAATAGGCGATTACTCGCCCATATTAATTGCTTGTAAATGCCCTTTGAATGCCGTACTTTGAACTGTGAAGCACATTGAGCTAGCTATCTTGTGTATCAAATGCGTGATTGAAATAAAGCTGCCTTGCCGCATTCCCTGGAGCGGCATTCCGCAGTACAATTTCAAAGGAACTGATCATTCGGTCATCAAGATTTCGATAAGTTGAGCAGAAAAAAAAAAAAAAACGCATCCGATTCGCGAGACGAGAGAGGAAAGATCACCTCGTCGCCGTCGTCAAGCCATGAGCCACCACGATTGAGGCCAAGCAGCGCCTACCCGACCAACCTCCTCCCGCTTATCCTCGCCTTTCGCTTGCGACCTTTTGCCTCGACTCCCACACCTCAAACATCAACCTCCGCCCTCCGTCGCACCCCCCCACCCCCACCCCCTGGCAATTGACGTTTCCCCAAATCCTCCCCCCCATTACCGCTGATGTGATTCTATTCCCCCAGGATGCAAGTCGGGCTCCATCCCGCGGTTATTGACCCACTTCGAGCTGGCAGTGTGACACACGACGGCTGACGGGCTTTTCTCCCCCCCCGCCCCCCCTTCACACACACCGTGTGTGAATACGAAATCGTCTTGCTGTGATATGTTGAGCAAAGTCACAAACGTTAGTCATCGCAGGGGACCGCCGTGACAACACGGACGCTTACTGGCCAAACGCACCATTAGCCAACGATAACTTTCGAAATAAACATACACCGGGAAAAATGGTGCGTTGAATTTATTCATTCATTCATTCATTCATCTTCCGTACCGCTTGATCCTCACTAGGGTCGCGGGGGGTGCTGGAGCCTATCCCAGTTGTCTCCGGGCAGTAGGCGGGGGACACCCTGAATCGGTTGCCAGCCAATCGCAGGGCACACAGAAACAAACAACCATTCGCACTCACACTCACACCTAGGGACAATTTAGAGTGTTCAATCAGCCTGCCATGCATATTTTTGGAATGTGGGAGGAAACCTGAACACCCGGAGAAAACCCACGCAGGCCCGGGGAGAACATGCAAACTCCACACAGGGAGGCCGGAGCTGGAATCGAACCCGGTACCTCTGCACTGTGAAGCCGACGCGCTAACCACTGGACTTTAGTCAAATTTATTTTGCGGTTGCACAAAATACGTTTACATGATCCCCCCCCCCCCCCCCCCAATACTTCAGTTTTGCTCCCGCACTGATTTTGTTGTTGATTTGTTTGTGACAGCTTCCATCTCACCATCGGCGTGTTTGCGCGATTCCGAGCCAAACGACGACGCGTAATATCCAATCCAATGTTGGTCAAATGGATCTTGATTTGAAGATGTTCTCCACGCTCGTCCGCGAATCTTTTGAGCTGATTGCACGATTGGCGAACACTCGGGGGGCGGAGGGGGAGCGTTAATGGGGTGTGATTCGGCTGCTGATTAGATGACTGTCAGGTTAAAAAAAAATAATAACATCAAGCTCCGTTGCCCTTTCGATGATTCGTTTTCACGTGTTGTATACTTGTCAGCATGTCGTCATGCTATAAATAACCGAATGTCGGGAATGAATTTATGAAAATTAACTTAACATTAACTTTGACATTGCTCTTTTTGTCAGGTTTTAACAACTATTTTTTTTTTATTTTCATTTATATTCAGTTTATATACGGTATGTTGTTAATTGATCTGAATGCGTGTCCGATCGATTTGCTACCATAATGAAACATTTTTAACGTGATTTTTCATAAGCAAAAATTTTCAACCCGTTTCTTGTGCTTACTACGCTACCTATGTCCACACCCCGCATCTTCCCTTCAGATAGTCAATGGTATGGCCACTTTAGAGCGCCTCGTCGTCGGGCGTCAAGTGCACGCATGTCACTAAAGAAGGCGGAAGAAGAAAGTGATAAAATTATTTCCAAAATGTCTGATGTGATAGCCAGCATGCGGAAAAAAAAGCCCAGCGTGCATTAAGAGCGCTTTCGTTGTGACAGAACGGAAAAGACGCGTGACCTGGCGTGGTATATTCACATTTACGGTAATTCAGCACTTCTTTCACATACCGCTAGTAGCACATTTTGACAATGCAAATCATTTCCTTCAGCGGCGAACAAAGTCTGTGTCATACTGCTTTCGATCCCCTTAACCCCTCATAAAGTGCAATAATGAATTTAGCGGCATGCAAACTAAGCTAGCACAGCCTGTACATAAGTCACACTTATGACTGCAACATTTTTATCAGCACTTTCTACCTCGCAAGCGCAACAGCGTGCTTTGGAAATCTTCCGATGAACCAGAGTGCCTTTGAAATTGGTCAGGTTTTTTTTTTCTTTCCTTGCACAGCTTATTGCACGCTTGACAAGCTTTCAGCGCGGACTTCTACCGCAATTGCGGCCAATATTCCGAAGTCAACATTAACTGGCATCCAAATGCCCCACTCGAGAGAATCAAGGCCAAATATGCGATTGGGGTCTTTTAGTTTTTGTTTTTTTTTACATGGTCTTCATACTTCTAAAAAGCCAAAACCAAATTTGATTTTCAAAGCCTTGAATTTTGAAAAATGCCATGACACAAAAGGTAGATGGCTTCCTCGGCTACCTTGTTTTGAATCTCGGAAAAAAAAAATAAAATAAAATAAAATAAAAAAAACATTTTTCTTTGGTTCCCGTTCCACTTGTTTCGGCCTCTTGTGCATTTCGGAGTACAGTGGCATCTCTACTGACGAACGTCTCTTCATATGGAATTGTCAAGTTACGAAATGTCTCAACAGGAAAATATTGCCTCTTGTTACAAACGAAATTTCAAGATAACAAAGGTAAAAATAGAGTCTGGGCTGCTAGTCGCAGCTCATTTTCCTGAACACTCCATACTCGTAGCTGCTCTGCCCGTGGCTATTACGTAGCATCTTCCTGGAATCCCATTAGCTAAGAGGGACTTCTAGTGAATCTGTCTGTGTGTGTAGATCGATAGATGTGTCTAAACGTGTCCTCATCCTTCGCCCCTTGGGCCATGAGGTGTTCCGTCAGTTTTACGTAAATGCTCACTATGCTCAAAGGTTAAAGGACCACTTTATTCTTTGTTTATTTTACATTACGTAACAACTTTAATTTATTGTAACGTGTATTTGTTACGTATTTTAATGCATTTTTATGCTTTAGAAAACATATAGGTCTTAATTTTGGGGCGGCTTGGAACGGATTAGGTCATTTACATTGAAAATGCGCCTCTATTTACAAAATTTTCTAGCTAAGAAATTTCAGCACCAATTAATTTCATAAGTAGAGGTACCACTGTACGAAGGAAGATGGCGGAACAGCAGCCGAAAGAGAGAAAAATGCGAGGGAGTTCTCCCCGACACATCTTGACAGCATCCCTGGCAACGTGTTTATTTAAAATGCGCGACGCGTTCGAGTCCATCTCCACATCCATATTGACTGATAATGTGCATATTTACAGCAGGCTCTGAATATGCCGCTAGCTGGTCTTAATGATTCATGAGTGTACCACCATTCCATCCACTCCAGTATGGCCGTGAAGAGCACATTTTGACGCTGCACTCCACGTTGGGGCCGTGGCATGGCATCCACGCCTAAATCCCATTTGCACTTGGAGCGGCGTCGCGAGCCGCCATCTGCGTTGCGAGCGCGATGTCCAAATGTTGATGCAATATGGCGGCTAACGCCGGGCGATACAGTTGGAGGATGCTTTTCGGATGGACGGGATTGCACATTGGAGTGAGTCATAACAGCAGTTTCCCGCTCCCACTTGGCCGCGGGCTAAAACGTGAGCGACAAGCAAAGCAAACGGATCATCATCTCTGCTTTCTTTTCCGAGTGAACGCCGCGCAGACAGCGAAACGGCCAGGTAGTGTTTTCTCACGTCGGAGCTGATTTGTCTGCACAGAAGTCGAGAGGGGGGAAAAAAAAAATGATGGATGGCTTCAACCGCTGCAGCGGGCGCGGGTATTCATCATCAAGAGCGAGCAAGCGGAAATAAAACGGCAGAATACTTTGTTTTATTTTGGAGGACTTTTGTCAGGGCTTTTATCTTTTTAAGAACCTCTTCGCTTTAATGCCGTTTTAATTTCTAGCTCTCCATAGCAAAAACATGCTTGAAATTGATTTATTCATCAGTGCTACACTCCGACCAACTAAATCATGATTTTGAAAGCTACTCGAAAACCACTTCTGATACTGAACTGATACTTTCAAAATGCTCCGATACAATGACACGGATACAACTTTGCCAGATTGACATCTATGTCCGTCGTGTTGAAATACTTTCAGTGGTCCATGAACACCAGCCAGTGAGCAATTTGGTAACAGGTCGCATAAATCGACATATTCGTAGATTGAAAAGATTTTGCAGGGGGCAACAAAATGTTGAAAAATTTGACAGTTTTGCGCAGTTTTGCTCTTTGCTTGTTCGCATATCAGCGGCACTAATGAAAAACAGTCTCCCCACTCCATCATTTCATTGGCCCATTCTTGTCCAAGACAGATGGACACCGAAAAATTTCTTTGGGGCATTGTGATAATTTTCCTCGGATACTTTAAACAAAGTAGTTCACGAGATTTTGATCGATAGTTTCTAAATTGGAATTACTTGCACCAAACAGGTGGACGAGTAACTATAGTCTGATCACTTCATTTTTATCGCACCATTTCCTTGCTTATAAGCTGGAAGACATTGTTTTTCGGCGAAGCTTCAATTCACCAAAGACAGTCACTTCCTCTTTACGAGGACACTACTCCGTTGTTAAAAAGGCAATGAAAAGGACACAAGGAGTGTTTTGTCTCCCCCGTCCTGGTGTGCACCCAAAATTCCATCCAGGACCTTATGTTTATTCCGTGGAGGGAACCCAAAAAAATTTCACTCGGATGACAATCCGTTTTAACGTTGCCGCCTGATCCGGTATTTGCAGCTTTTCCCGTCCGGTGTTGGAGATAAGACCCGGGAGCGAGGAGCCGCGCTCTACATATTCATCTGCGCCGCTCATGTGAACTGTGCCAGGCAGATAGTCGTTCAGAGCCGGTGAGAAATCACAAGTGTGTTTTATTTTTTTTATTACTGGACGTTGCGGAGTTCCCCCGTATTAGCTTTACCGGCGCGTGACGATAAGTAAGAGCGCGGCGGGGGTCAGAGGTGGTTCGCTTCGCCGCGGATCTCCTTCTCAATAACCTTCGCCTCGCGTTGAACAAGCGACCCCGGCAGCATCCCTTTCCGTGTTTTCCGTGTTGAAAACGGCTGAGTCGGTGCATTTGCATCCTTTTGCATTCCATGGTGCCTTCCAATTGTATTTTTTATATATATATATATATATATATATATATATATATATATATATATATATATATTGATTGATTACAAGAAAGCCTATGACTCAATGCCACATACATGGATCACTGAATGCTCGGAGTTGTATAAGGTGAACAGGAGCCTTAGAGCCTTCGTTGCGAACTCGATGATGAAGATGTGGAAAACCACACGAAGCCAATGGCAAGCCACTTACCCAAGTGTCCATCAAATGTGGCATATACCAAGGTGATGTACTCTCCCCACTGCTGTTCTGCGTAGGACTGAACCCCCAAAGCCAAGTAATCACCGGGACAGGCTATTGATACCGCTTCATAAATGGAGCTACGTGGATGACATAAAGCTGTATGCTAAGAGCGAAAGGGACGTAGACTCCCTGATCCATACAACCAGGATCTACAGCAGCGAAATTGGGATGTCATTCGGGCTTGAGAAATGTAGTCGGATGGTGACTAAGAGAGGAAAGGTAGTCCGCACTGAATTGGTCTCACTCCCTGAAGGAACAATAGCAGACATTGAGGACAGCTACAAGTACCTCGGGTATACCACAAGCGTATGGCAACCTCGAACTGGCAACAACGAAAGCGGCTACGGCCAAATACCTTCAGTGAGTGAGGCAAGTCCTAAGAAGCCAGCTCAATGGCTAGACTAAGACCCGGGCAATAAACAGCTATGGCCTGCCAGTGATCAGATAAATTTTTTATATACAAATACATATACACACACCAAATTTTCCGCATTATAAGGCGCACCTAAAAGCATTCAATGTTCTCAAAAGCCGACCGTGCGCCTTATAATCCAATGTGACTAATATACGGATCAATATCCGGACTTCTTGGATCAATTCAGGTCATTTCACAGCAAGCGGCAGTTTGACGGACAAAAGAAATCTAAACAACTCTTGGTCACGTTTTAACAAAACACCACATGACATCGCCTTTCACTAGCTTAATGCTAACACTCAATGCCAAAAAATTAATAAACGCAATTGATGCGCTGACGAACAGCAGCTCGGGAGACAGACAATAGAACAATACTCTCAGGCGTGTTTTCTTTAAAAAATGATCACTGCAGTTTACAGTAGTAGTGAAACTTTTTTTTTTGGTGCCGGCATGACAGATTATACTGGTGAAACGCATTGGAGACTGAATTAATCCATATAACTGCTATGAACCCTTTTTGTCATCTCTTTTATTTCCAATGACTACTTTTTTTTTTTTTTAAACAAATGATAGCACTCACAATCCATACTTCAAAAGAGGATGCATTCATCTTTTTTTTTTTGGGCAGTGTTACTAGTAATTCACCTGCTTTGACTTCTCCTTTATCAAGCGACTTTATTGATCATTTTAATAAAAGCAGCAAAGGCGGCTTCATTGGCAGCAAGTTGTTAGGTGGCCCCCGCGCTTCGGCGACACCACGATGAATGGCTTTTATTACCTCCCGCTACACCCGGCACTTATAACACCTTTTCTATTCTTTTTATCATGTGCAATAATTGATAGTCTGTAGCTGCAAACCCCGTTGTGGAAAAAATATCTATATTGAAAGAAAAAAATAATAATAATGCCGCACCACTTTATCACACGGCCGGCGGAGTCATGCATCATCCGGTCGGACAAATGCAGAAAAAGCCGCGGAGTATTAATCAAGGTCAGCGGGTGGGAAGAGAAAAAAGGAATACTGTAATTGACACTTTAACAAAATGTAAAATGTTCAAACGACGTAGCTCGGTCAAATATGTTTAGTTCACATTGGCAGTTTCGTGTTTTCCGATAAAACACCCAAACATATCCATTATCTTTTTGGTCTTATTTTTTTTTTCCTCCTGTATATTTAATTTTCAGGGAATAGCGCAAACCTGAGTTTTACCCGCATCATTAAGGTGAGAAAGTGAGCGCTGACCCAAAATAATTACAGTCTTCTCAGTAACAGCGCAAAAAAAAAAAAAAAAAATCTGGCACCATCTCATCCCTCGCCGCGATGAGCTGACGGGATGTCACACTCTTGACTTTTTTCCTGATAGAAAAAAGATCGGCACTCCTCGACGACATAACTCGGCGTGGCGGGACGGACGCAAGATGTCAATTTGACACTCAAACTTGAAACGGAACATGCTTGACACGCCGCTGGCAAAAAGTGCGGCGGAATCACAATCGGGATTGGTTGATGGGCGCGCTGGTGAAGCCGGTGGAAGCGATTGATCGGAATGGACAAACAAAACGCACACGCGACACTATATTCGGCACACATCCAAGGTCAATCGAAATCGAAATTTAAAAATAAATCCATTTGAGTAGACAGCGTTTAAGTTGTCTGTCATATACAGAATAAAAGCACATTAGCAGCATAATAGAATAATCACTCAAGATCATCTGTTTTCGTGGAAATAATTCAGCCAATCTAAATCCAATTAGAACTCGGCACAACAAGCACGCGCGTAAGATATTTATCAGTAAGTCCAGCTGAAATCGAGTATATTTAATCTTTATTTCTTTTATTTTATGCCGAGGTGTGAGTCATTTGTCGTGTTTAGCCGGCGCACCGCTGGCAGGCCCAAGACATGAATCATTATGAGAAATGTATTGAGCGTGGCTCTCCTCCAATTACCTGCCAGGATGTTTCATGAGTCATAATATGCAAACAGCTGAGGGCCACACGCGCGTACTACACACTACACAAACACTAAAAGGTGCGCACGGTACACATTTGGTAAGCGCTTCAGAGCAAAGCAGTCCATCAGGTGGTCAATTAGCTTCTTATGGGTGCCGGCATGTTTTGGCTCGCAGAAACTCTCGTAGCGGCCGCCGAGATGATTCATATCGGTGTGGATGCACGAGATCACGTGACCGGAGTCCATCGCGTGCGATTTATCACATTGTGACTTTTTCGGAGGGAGCGGCAGCGGGGTTTGCGTCACAAATTCAACCACATAGTACAACTCACTCTGGTAAAATGGTTATCAAACTTCACATAAATGGCACAAACGGGACCAATACTTAAAAATGCTGGACAACAAATGCACAAGTATCATCAAGCAAGCAAACAAACAAACATCAATGAACATAAACTGCTAGTGCAAAGAGCCAAACAGTTCTTACCTGCTGCCCATGTGCTTATCCGGACCCAGCAAACATTTCCACTCAATGAAATGAAGACCAGCTGGTGATGTAGCTGCTAGGCTAACCGACGTGCGTAGGTGGCGGCCATCTTGGGAGGGGCGCCCCTGCCATCCAAGAAGGGCAATGCAGTCACATTCAAAGTCAGTCGTAACATTCTCATTTCTCAAAAAAAATTAAATACAATTGTTAATCAAGCTTCAAAAATGTTATTCATGGGTGGTTTGCTTTTGGCCCACTTGGTCAGGTAGGTCACCATAGGGATGCATTTAAAAAGGGGCGTGTCCTATCTACCTATGCTCTGACCAGACCTTTAAATGTGGCTCACCTGTCCATCGCTAAATAAGTACCAACCAGAAACATGTCCTAGAAAAACGGATCCCATCCATCTGAAATCACTTGCCGCTTCGCCAAGATATTATTACTTGATCACACAGAGGGGCCTGCTTTAGTAAATTTCCATTACACCTTGAAATTGGACCCATATGATCGTGAGTATAAATGGAAGCGAGAAATAGGGCGAGAGAGAAAAAAGCGGTCCTGTCTGCAGGACAAATTGAAGTCTGCTCTGATGGACAAAGATCACATTGAATTTCAGTGAGCACATTTTGTCTTTTTCTTCCTGTAGAACGAAAGAACACCTTGTGGCCTTTTTTTTTTTGTCTGGAAGCGGAAAGAACAAAAGAAAGAGGAAAAAAACCCCTCATCTTCCATCTATGTCAAGTTGCTCACGCTGTGACATTCTTCCCCTTCAAGCTGATTTTTTTTTTTTGACCGCCCTGACCCAACACTACCGATATTGCATCTTCTTGTTCAAGTTTGGAATACGCTGCCTCCTGGGGTGTTAAGGGCATCTTTAGCGAAAGGCTGCACCGCAGGATATTTTCATTAGATGCGGAACGAGACTAGCGGCGGCGGCTGCAGATCGAAAGCCAATTACGAGGCATTCCTCACGTCCATATGGATGCCGAGCAGCAATTTGGCGTATTTGATTACAAAATATGTTACTCCTTCAACAAGTCCTCTTTAATGGAGCGCCAACATGATGGTGGCAAGGATTCAGGGGCGGTATATGGACCGCAGTGGAGATTTTAGGGCTGGTTTATGTACTGGTAGTCTACAAAGTGAATGTCACAAATTCACTGTTGTTTTTCTCCCCAGGCCAAACCAATACCTTTATTGTATTTGACAAATTATGATAATAAAGAATAGGAGGTAGGAGAGAGACAAGAGTTCATTGGAAAATATACATGGAGATTTGATTTCACCTGGGATGAAAAAAGGTAGTGCTTTGCCGCCAACTTGTTGCCCTTTTAGTGCCAAGTAAAGAAATGAGTTGAGGAGCCTTATTTTGACAAAAGTGATACTTAGCTGCGATCTCGTAGCATCTTGGTGCCAAGGAACTATGTTGAAGTGGGTTGAGGAATTTTATTCCGACAAAAGTAGCACATTGCTGCCACATTGGTCCAAGGAACTAAGTTCAAGAGTTTGATTTTGATAAAAGTAGTGCTTTTGCACCCATTTGTGGAATCTTCACGAAAATGAACTACATTGTAATGAATTCAAGAGCTTCATTTAGACAAAAAATTGACTTTTCTGCCATGGAACTATTTTGGAGTAAGTTGAAGACGTTGATTTTGACAAAAGTATTGCTCTGTCACCATTTTGTGGCATTTTCATGCCAATGAACTACATTGAAGTGAGTTGAGGAGCTTCATTTGGCCAAAAGTAGTACTTTGCCAGCATTCTGTGTGGCATTTTGCCGCCAACTAACTTTGTTGAAGTGAGCTACGGTGCTTCATTTCGCTAGCCCGGTGACTCGACTGCATTTTCCTTGCAGCGCAAGACAGAAGCTGCGGCTATCTTAGCCATCTGACATTTCAGAGACATTCAACCGGGGGGGAATCGCGTGAATATCCCGACCCCTCCTCGGGCTGCTCGGCGGGGGATTACAAAAAGTAAATTGCAGCTTTGCGAGGACACCAGAGGTCACCCCCAATCTTTTTTTTTTTTCACCTTTTCCTGCCGGTTAATTCTCTCTAGACTTGTCCCTTCGGTGCGCTTCATTGCTCCGTCGTACAAATGCTTCCTGCCACTGATGTGCTCACCTGCGAAAGCCGTGACCCTGCGTGCAGCTTCCAAGGCCTCTGCTGGAAGCAACAATGCCGCGTCTGTCCTACATAAGAGCCATGCAGGAAGAACCACTGCCACATGTCCGATTTCTGGGAATAAAAAAAAAAATAAAGAGTCATTAGTTTCCACATCCCAGGACCATTTGCTTCTTTCGGTCTTTGGGGAAAACGTTTTATGGCTTGTTGAAGAGTGTTTCAGGGGTGTTTGTGGTCACTGGTCGATGTAGGGCCAGTTTCACAGTCCTCTGCTACAGTTACTGAGAAGTACGGAAATGATATATTTTTTTAATGTGAAGCAAAACTCTGAGAATGTTGTAGATGTAAAAAGAAAGCAAAATGATGTAAAAAAACTAAATCTAAACCAAATTCAAAAACACTTTTTTTTTTAATTTGGTGGAACTAATTTAATCTATTTATTTAATGAGAATACTTTATGTGGTGCATACCATGCAGTTTCTCTAAATCTCTTCTCTAGAAAATGACAAACGCAACTCCAGAATTCATGACAGTAACAAAGAGCTTAATTGACATTCATTAAAAAAAAAATATTTTATTTCAAAATATGTAGGTTACGTATCATGTCGCTTGTAACTTCAATGGACTAAAATTATTTTTTTCTTCTATTCCTTGTGCCCATGTGTCTGAGCTCATACTAAAAGCGCTCTGGCTGCTCTGATTAGAAAAACAATAGAGAGGCTTCTCCATCTTTAAAAAACAAACAAACAAACAAACCAAAACAAAAAACAAAAAAACGAGGGCATCACAAAAGAAAGAAATCACATTGCAGGCATGATTGGACGACCCCCCCCCCTCCTTAATGGTAGCATCATCACGGGCGATTTAGGTCAGCAAATTCTTTAGAGAGAAAAAAGAGAATAAATAATCCAGCTGCTACATCATTGTGGGACAAACTTGAAGTGTTTACGCCTCCACCTGAGAGGAGGAAGAGGAGGCGGCGGTCGCCTGGGCGCTGAAATGAAGCGGCTATTGACGCAAACAAATGCCGTGAAGGTCCCAGCATGCAACGCAACCACAACAACAAGACAGAATGTCTAAATAAGACGCAGCTGACAGCCTGGGAAACATATCGCGCTTCTTTACGGTGATGTCACATTCAGGTAAAAGTTCAACCTGAGGCCGCAGTCGCACATCTTGACTCAATAGCAAAAGACGGAAACCTTTTGACTCACAACATTTTCTGGCAAACTTTTAAAGCATATCTTCTTTTTAAATGTGTTTTTACAGTATACAGCAAGTCTGAATTTCGAGTGAGCTCCCGTCGGTGTAGTACACCATTGTGCCACAACATTGTCGGGCAGCGCTGAGCTCCACTGGAAGAGATACAGCATATACATAACGGGAAGAAGACAAGCAAGAGCTGGTCTGTTGCTAATTTCTGTTAGCAGTGACCAGAATCAGTTAGTTTTCAATATACTGTAATTTATTAACATTTTACTAAACTTTGAATCATAAACTTTGAGTGGGAGTAACAAAAAAAAAAAAGGTTGACGCGGGCTTTTAAAAAGTAGAGTGTGCCTGAGTAAAATAAAAACTAACAAAAATAAATAAATAAATACAATTGTTCTGATGCCATATGGTGCGTTCATGGTGCCAAGCATCTTTGGGGAAATCGGTAGCTACGTCTAAATGTCAGAAAGGAGCTTTAAACCCATACTGAGGCATCTCTCTGCAAATACAAACCTTTCGAAGTAAGCAGCGATTATCTGAGTATTTTTGTTCTTCATGTCTGAGCTCTGTATCGTCCCCCATGAATAACAAGGGTTATGATGGTGTAAATTGCAGGAGCACCTGTAGATATTAATTCTGATGCTCACTGTGAGCGATGTGCTTCTCCCTGCTAGGTTGCATAGATGTGATTTCACTGTTAAATTTCGATAAACTAGCAGGCTTGGATCAAATCTGCAGCGTAGGTGTTGATGAAGACGAAGAGGAGCAGGAGGAGGGTAGTGGCGTTAGACGTCGCAGCCAGTCTGAAGCGCTAGCGTTTATTAATTTACACGTCGCTGATGACGGGTGACGAATAGGTTTATATTCGCTCAAGATTTCGACTAAGGAAGATTGTGGGGGAGCAAATTCTTGTCTTGTGATTTGAATTAAAGATATCAGATAAGATTTTGTATGTAAGGGAGCCAAGTGGGCGCCAACAATACAGTACGAGACATTGCAATCACTGGGTGGCCATTTTCCTGATGAACATTTATCTGCTGATTCAGCTGCTTCAAAGTCAACTTTTGCAGAGTTCATTAAAAGCAACTTGATAATCTACACATGCTAATATTCATAGATTGAAGTCCACACTTGAGTCATTTCCATATGGCTGAGAGAGCGCCAGTGCGCCTGCCGTCCGAAGCTCCATTTAGCAAAAACTTTAATGTGATCTTTAATCATCTGATGCAATTATAACCTCCCTTCCTTTTGAAGACGATCGTTAAATGTTACATATGAGCTGTCTTTTAAACTCGCTCTTCAAGTGCCTGGCCAACTATCTTGCGGTCTTCGCCCAAGTTTCACATTTGTTTTGGGAGCTAATATGCATGCTACTAGCTAATCATCCGTTTGTGAGTTGCATACTTTGGAGGTAATGTGTCACGACGACCGCAAGATACAGAACGTAAGGGAGTGTTCACTGTGGAACTAATGAGTGGGACTTTGATCGAAGATACACAACTATGAAGAAGGAATGTCAAATCACTATATATATTATATATATATATATATATATATATATATATATATATATATATATATATATATATATATATATATATATATGGCTAGCTAGGTAGCTAGGTAGCGAGCTAGCTAGGTCACTAGCTAACTAGGTAGCTAGGTCTGTGGCCCATTTGAAAAAAGGCTTACAAACATTGTGTCAAGTACTTTTTCAATGCTCCTGTTGAGCACACAAGTGGAAGCATTTAGCCTCAACGTAATATTCTTCACAGCTCCTCCGAGGCTAAGTGCAAGGTGACAAGCGAAGAAATAAGACATCAATAAGTTTGAAAAATAATTTGAGGGGAAAAAAAAGGCTCTAAAGAGAACATTCGCAGAGATTAATGGGAAGTTCGGGGGCATCTGGAAAAAAAGAAGAACCATTCTGCTCTATTTAGATGAACACAACATTGACAGACGTTATATATCTGCTTCTGAAGGACTAAAAGCTGAATAATTAGGCTGATGGCGTGCAGAGTGCACTTGGGAAGGGTGGCGTGGAGAAACGTGACGAATATGGCAGGCATTCATCAAAGCTGAATTATTCACCCGCGTAAACGAAGGCTCATGAAAAATGGACGCCTTTGATGCGGCGAGGAGGCGAAATGAAACATGATCGCCTTCTTTGACGGCGAGGGTTCCTACATTATTGAAGGTACTTGAAAGCAACACGACCACATTTGCGGGTCAGCTCGGCTGCGTGCGCGGTCGAAATAATTGAGATGCTTTATATGCATGCGTGTCTGTCGATATCTATCTGCATGTGTGTTTTTGACTTTGCAAGCTGGCCAAGTTAAAAGCCATATGCAGATTGATACCGTCTTTATTCAGGCGACGCCGTTAAAAAGTGATTCTGTTAAAAGGGTGGTAGATAAACGTGCCCCGTGTTTCCTTTAAGGAAATCAAAGTCCACATGAGGACATGGCTGCAGGCAAGTACATCGACATGCTCCGCCGAGGAGGAAGGAGACATTTGCCAAAACTGCTTGAGCTCTCCTCTATCTTGCCGCTCATTCATGCTGGCGATTTTTTTTTTTAACGTAGTTTTTAAACATATTTTTAAACGCTGTGGCCGCCTGATCACGAAGATGTAACGAACATGAATCCGAGATCAGCCCCACTTTGTCGTCCGAGGATCCTGCAATTATTCCAGTGAAAAACAAAGTCGAATGGAGTATTGATCTTCAGCAGGAGACCGCGTGCGTTATTTCACCGCCGTTAGATGATTTCCACGCCATCAATGGTCCCCCCCCGGGGGCTATGATTGTGCCTTAGAACAGTTAGCTTGTTGATTAGTGAAAAATCTTAAGCTAATTTCCCCATTTTATTGTATTTATTTTTTGTTAGGGTAATTACATGGCGTCTAAAACGATTGACAGTTGTGGTGCAAAACAGTGGGTTTGTTTTTCTTCCCCAGAGCTGGGAACCTGAATGCATCATTATCAGGATTGAGAGTATCTCCACCGAGTGTTGTTGTTTGGGAGACAAACGTCGGCTCCTTCACTCGTCTTGTCATTTAAGTGGGGCATCAGCCGGCTGTGCCGCTTTGAACGCGCCAACGCGATGCCGAGGACACCTTGAGGGACGCCAAATAGTAGAGACGATCTCTTCCGAGATGTCAGAACAAAGGGAGGGAAGTCGACGAGCGTTGAAAAGTTGACGCCGCCAGTGTGCAACAGCGTCGGGATGAACGCAAGCTCGCTGTGAACATCCGTGTCCATTTAGGAGGGCGGATGTGGGACTAAAGTTGTGGTAAAGCGGGGAAAATTTGCGTTGGAGTCGCGTTGGCGGAACGACAGCTTTTCAAACCGATGTGACGATCACAGGAGAGGGCAAAAAATAAAATAAAATAGCATCACGTGTGTGTGTGCGGTGATAATTTGAAGGTCAGCACATGTTGTTGACATATTCATCAAACAGTTTTGTGTCGGCAAAGAAGATAAGTCATCATGCCACGCCGTTGACCTTAATATTAAAATGCTGTGACGGGAAAAAAAAATGACACGGTGTTAAGCGATTAGATAATTTAAATCATGGTTTGTTGATAAACCCGAATAAACGTTGAGGTTACCGGATCGATTTTCAATTAGCGTCACCGCGGTATGTAGCGTCTCTGAGAGTGGCGATTGTTTTGGGCTCTTGCGAAAAGAAAAAAAAAAAAGGAGAGGTAAACGTAAGAAGTAGACCACAACAAAGAAGGGGCTCGGACTATGTCAGACTGATGTGTAACCCTTTCATGCACCCCACAACCTGATAGTGTCAAAGCAAAGGCCCGGGGTCCAGATCCGGCCCGCCAGGTCATAATATGTGGACCGCGAAAGCAACTTGTCAACTTGCTAAAATCTGTACTGAAATGTCAAATTGCCACGTGTAATAAATTGCGTTGAGATTTTGCTATTATTTTGTTACCCAGTTTACGCTACCTTGAAGAATAATTGAGCAAAATATTCTAATTAATGCGACTGATTTCAAAACTAGTAATCAATTCATTTGTTGTGTACAACTAATAAGTTGGTGGTTTCACTGCCATAACGGCCCTCAGAGGGAAGACGTAACTCCAAATTGGCCCGCGACTAAAATGAGTTTGACACCCGTCAGATCGCATGATAAGCTGCCCAGTGTCGTAACTGCTGTCCCTGAAAGGGGAAGTCAAGACAAAAAGAAAAAAAAAAACATATTTGCAATAATATGTTCTATGCACAGCTGATGTTTTAATACTGCTTCATCTATCACCACGACCCCTGTGAAATAAGTACAGTGCAGCTTTTTGGAATTTCCGCGGTGATTTTTTTTTTCTAAAATCTGGTATGAATCCCCTTCAATCAGCATCTGTGCAGGGACACCAAGGCATTCCGGAATGAGTTAGGATAAGAGTGTGAAGTCTGGCAGTCGCGGAACCGACCTCACTGATCTTCCTATCTGCCCGCGACAGTCCCATCCTGTGGGGGTCACCTTGTCGGGAGTAATCTGCCTTTTCCGCGCGCGTCGTTCCGTTGAGTTCGGCGTGGTGTGCCGTGCGTTTGCTCCCCCGCGCCGCTTCGTACCGAAACTGAGCCTGCCGTTTGCCGACAATGCGGACGCTCCGTTTTCCATCGCGTCGCCAAAGGCTATCATACGTTACTGGATGGACGAGCGCAACAATCTGGTTTTCCAGAAAATAAAATAAAAAAACTCGTGAGTAGGCGGCAGTCCATTAACATAGGTCGCCGTCGATTTGACCGAACCTCTTCGGGTGTTTTAGCATAATTGTGGATGAGACCTTACTCGTATCATTCTTGCGGTTGATTGGCACGTGAACGCCGAGGCACTCCAGGCATTTTTTTTTTTTTTAATAAGCGTTCCAGATGGTCCGACGGCTTCGAAACGGACGGCGCGATGATGGCCAATTATCCTCAGTGGACCCCGAGGAACTCTGAAGAATAAACAACGCTGATGAGTTTTGTGATAGGAAGGAAATTTGCGCGCAATTGATTAGCTCTCAGAGGTGCGAGCTGATTGTCAGCTGGCATGCGAAACGACACGCGTCAGCTTGTTAATTACGCTTCCAGGCAAGCGAGCAAAGCCCTCGGGATGGATTCCGGGGTGGGGGGAGGGAGAAAAAAAAAACTCCTCAACTTGAAGATGAGCTATCGAACGCGTTGATTTGATGGACATGGGCAGCCCTTGGCGGACCGACCGAGTTTCTCTTCCAAGAGTTTGGTCCCCGATAGCGGGCGGTTGCGCTTCCCAGAAGATGTCAAGCATTGACTTTTTTTTTTTTTTTGAGGGGGGGGGGGTCTTTCTGTATTCTCCCCCTGAAGTCAGAATTAATGTTATTCTAAAACTTGCGGGAGAGTTTGACAGCCACTAGCCTTCGCTACCTGTCCCCCGCGTGCAAGGCGCTAATGAAATTTCTTTTTGGAACAGAATTCAATTAACCATTCTAAATGTTATTCTTGTCAGGTGCAATCACAATGCTCAAAATTTGGCAGCATAACATTTTGGTTGGCATGTCAATCACAAGAAGACCAAAAAAAAAAAAAGGCACAAAGCCATGCAGGAAGTCTGGAAGTCTATTTTCAAACGGCCATTTTGGGGTCATTTGACCATTCCCCAGGGGGTCCTTTAATCCTTTCAGGGTACAGTGGGCACCTCAGTGGACATATCAGGTTGTCATTTTTGGTGCATGAAAGGGTTCAAGAAAAAAAAAAACATGAGATTTCTGCCCGATTGCTCCCAAATTTGAACCGCATGTACTTGACGGATGGCTGAAACAAAATGGTGAATAATTACAGTTTTTATCATTGCGTGCGAGTTGAATATGACAGCAAAGATTGATGATTCACCATAAAACACAAACAAAAACTCTTCGACCGCGGCTCATGAATATTTAGAAAATTCAGCAAGCATGTTTGAATAAGCAGCATGGAATTTGAAAGGCATTTCTGTCATGAGCAGAACCGCAAACAAAAGCGTCAAGAAGGCAATAAAAACCGAAGCTGGTTTTGAAAAAAAATGTTTTGTCATAATTTTTATGTTTTTCTCTTTGAGTTTTCCCAACCACTTCAGCTTAATTCAGCCTTCTGTTTATTTTTATTTTTTTGCGTGTCATCCAACCATCAACATCCCTGGTGGAGTTGAACAACAAAGTCAAAGGCCAAAAAAAAATCAAGTATTTATTTTGTCTCTCGATGGGTGAGCGCACAGCACTTCCTGGCTGAACGCAATGAACAAAGCTCGGTCCATTTGCCGGCGCCGTAATGAGAAAAGTGCCAAAGTGGAAATGTCGTCGGCTAAGCTTAGCGCCGAATAAAGTGGCCAATTTAAGGCCGACTACTACAGTCCGTCTTTGCAATGGAGCTCCGCGGGCGCTTGATGTGTTTAAAGGGTGGGTGGGGAGGCGGGGGGGGGGCTCCTCATCAGTGAACAAAAGTGACAGCGTAATGACTTTGCTCATTTTCTATTTCTCCTTTTGGCAAAGTCGTGATTAGGTGCGAACCTGCCAATTCGGACAAAGTCCGCCAGCAGTTTGCCAGTAATAATCTTCCATCAGTCCCATTTGAGGACGTACACAGCCAACGGGTCAATTTAACGCAAGTTACAGACATTCGAGAGATAAAGTAACTAATATTAGGAATATACTACGACTGGCTACTAATTCTAAATTACTACAGTGGACAGCTGATCATGTTATCGAGTTACAGGGTGCAGGAAAGGCTGTAAGCGGACCGGCCAACATTACATTCTGAAATGGTTGGTGAGTTAAAAATTCATATTAAACGCATGAACCCAATGGAAATAGATTATATCCATATTTAAAAATATATTCAATGTACATTTTGAATGCGTCGGGCATCAATTCTATAGACAGACAACATTCATGAATCATATTGAAAAAAAGAAAAATCACGATATATCGCATTTGAAGAGGCTAATTATACAGTTAAGTGACATGATGTCAAGATGTTAAAGAAGAGAATACGACGCTGAACAGCAGTGCTGGGCAACACTGATTTTTCGTCATTTAGCGGACGTTCGAAAATGTTGAATTGAATGAGGTCGGTCTATGATGGTGCCAAAATAAAAATCGGAGTTTCAAGGGCGCGGCTGGAATCAACAGAAAACCGAAGAGGTGTTTAATTTTCATGCGCACGTTCCACTATTTATGATGAATACGGTTTGTGGTTCTCTCTCAAGGATGATCCAAGGTAATGAAAATATGGATTAAAGGATTTCAAAGAGGCGGCAGCCAACATTGTGAAATGAATCACGATTCTAACACGCTGCTTTGTTAATTGTTCCAATTATTTGACTTTCGAGATGCCCCATTACGCACCCATCAATTATTTAAATCTATCTTGCGAACGCGGCTCGTCTGAATGTCGACAAAACTTCGCCGGTCCGCCGTCACTCATATTGGACAGAGGTAAATGAGAGGGAGCTTCGGTCTCCAGTCGCGAGCGAGTGTTAATCGTTAATCGCTTCAATTTCACACGCCTGCGCTCGCATAGGGGACATAATCCCGGCTACGTCAGTGGCATGCAGAGCCGCGCTAAATCCAATTTTGCCAAAAGTGTCGCCGTCAGCGGGTCCAAATTGCAAGCCAAAAGAGGCCTAGTAGATGAAGCTCCATAAAACAATGCAAAAACAAAACAGTTGGCTCATTGCTTTGGCTTTATTAGCGCCTACAAGCTAATGTTTGTTTGCGGCATTGTGGTGCCTTGGCCAAAAATATGTTCACGTTTTAACACCCGGAAACTTGTCAAAGACACACTTGGCAAAGGCTCGTTCACATACCTGTGACATGCTCATGATTTCTGCCAGGCTGCTCTGCCATTCCTGTGTGTTTGCTGGTGGGCGGAGCCTCCTGTGGCACACCTGTTAGGCATGACAATCAGCATTGCTCCCACAATCTGAATCACTTCCTTGCTAGTAGTTGCACTTACTTTGTGTTTTCCTGTTTTCTCGCCCCCCCCCCCCCCTCCTCCCATTTCAATTCAAGGGAGTGTTGCATTTAAAAAGCGTTCCATCGGTGGGATCTGAGGAAGAACAACATTATGTGCTTACGTCAAAAAAAGAAGTTATCTCCGTACTTCCTGCACGGTTTCGCAGCAATTTTGGTTTGAATCCGGGTCACTGCACCAAATTGTTAGCGATTCCGAGATGAGTCCCCCCTGCAGGCTTGTCAAGGGAAAATAACTACAGTGGCAGGTGATCATGTGTCTAAATGAATCCAATACATTAAAACTGTCGAAAAAGAAGTCTTTAAACTGGGCGAGTAGAAACAGTGTTGGGTTGCGGCTCCGTCTCCCGCGGCATCATGGAAAAAAAGGTAGATTGAGTCAGCCCCATTCCGACTTACTTACAAATTCAGGAAGAGTAACCATTTCCTCAACTTTTCTGACAGTAACCAATGCCACGTTTTCACTTGAAACATTGCCAGTAAATAAAGATTTTATTGTGTTGCAACAGATTGGATTCGGGGGAGCAAATAATCAGAAATCCAAGTTGCCACAGAGCGGAATGCAGTAAAGCTGATGTGCAGTACACCCTGAGTGCAAGCTTTACCCTCCCACTGCGAGACGCAAATACGAATGTAATAAGGTTGGAAGAAGCGCGGGGGGGAAAGGAAGACTGCGAGCAGAAGGCGACCCTGGCCAATATTATTCGTCTATTTCGCCGTAATCGCATGCACGTTCTGTTCCTGCGAGGCAGCTCAGTCGCTTTCTTATTGGATTCAAAAATAGAACCAATGGTCCCTTGGGCCCGTTCTCCCAACTCTGTGTGTTTTAGTGTCATTGAATCCAGCAAGCAGTCGACTGGTTTGAGTCATTGGTTCGTACAGAGTTAAGACTCAAACTTTTTCTTGGCTACTTAGCCAACATTAAAAAAATAAACCCCCACAAACAAACAAACAAAAACCACTGATAATCGTATACAAAATGGATTTTTCGCATTCTGTTGTGATTCTAATTTTGTCATGTGGCAACATAACAAGCCAATGTAGCAAGACGCCACATTGGCTGGCTTTCTTTGAAGTCGTGTTGACAAAAAAAAAGCCAAGTTTCGTCGTAAAGCACTTCAAAGTCACATTAAGAGATATGTTTTACTCACCGGCGGGATGTTTTCAATCCGGTCGAGCTTTAATGACACGTCTTAAATTATTTCCATGTAAATACAGCGAACGTGAACCTTATCGTAGCACAACGGCGAGTGTTAATACTCTTCCGGTCTCGCCATAGATTGACTTTCCAACACGAACGTCGACTTCACGAAACGAGCTGTGACAGCCTTCATTCGGAAGATTATGTGCGCGAAGAGCTCTTTTTATGACCACAAGTGAACCCACAACACTATCAGACCAGATATATTTTGTTCTCAAAGGCCTACAAAGCCACATTCTTGGTTGTTAATTCGTGTTACATTGCCGTGGAGACTGTTGACAGGTGTCAATCGAAAAAAACTGAGCTTGACGGCGACGACGTCTGACGCGACATCACCGAAATTGAATGCTGTCACATGCTTTTGTTCGCATCCAAACAATCCCTCGCTGCAATTATTATTTTTTGACGGTTCCGACAATGCCTTTATATTCTCCCGTGGGATGACGAACGCTAATTGTTGTGATTGACTCGACGGAGCGAGGACCTTTTTTGATGTTATAGCCGCTTTACGCTAGCGGAATTCAGAGGGAGTGAACAAAATGAGCTCGGTCGATGGCGCCGCTCCAGTATAAACAGCATCAATGCCATCACTTACTGCTTGCCAGTGTTTTCTCGGCCCTCGGCTATTTCGCACAGTGAGCCAGTCCTTTTCGGTTGAATGCAATGACTGGGAGCCCCCTGGCACCATTCTCCGTTTTTTGAAGCTCGTGCTTAATAAAAAAGACTGTGACAATGACTGAATTCACAGGCGGAGCTAGTGGGTGGGCGGAGGGGTCACTGGTCCCCCCTGAAATATAATTTCCCCCCAAAAATGATATTTGATCTGACTTTAAAGAATTTAAATACAATATTTAAAGTCAGATCAAATATAATTTAAATTTAAATTCTTTAAAATCAGACCAGATTGACTTTAAAGGATTTGCCGATTTTTCCCCACATTTCTCTCCATAATGAACCCTTTCAGGGACAGCGGTCAGGACAGTGGATAGCTTATCAGGTTACAGGGTGCATGAAAGGGTTGATGTTTATCAGCGTTTTCTAAATTAATCATCTACATTGATCTTTTTTCCCTGGCGTATTTAAAAAAAAATTAAGAGGATTTTGATGCGAGCCAAGAAGTAACAATAAGCCACTGTCTTATATTTTCCATAGGGTGCATATAAAATTCCAATATTCGAGATATCTAAAGAAAAAACATCCTAAAAGCAAATTTTATTCAATATAAAAATGGAGTTTTTTTTTGTTTGTTTACGGACCCCCCATTGGATAGAAGTCCAGTTCCGCCATTGAATGATTTGTGACTAATGTGATGCATTTGAACTGTGATTTCTAACAACGGGGGGCGCAATGAAGCGAAAGTGTAGACCGCTTCATTAGCATCTCACGCTTGTCAAGGGGCGAATATTTGAGTTGAGATCTTATTTCCGGAGCATTCGGAAACTTTTCAGTTTTTTGATGCAGCGGGGTGGGGGGGGGGGCGCTGTGAAATTGCTTTTGGACACAGTCAAACTGTAAAATATCTGGCGGCTTGGTTGGATGGTAAGCTTTGATCAGTGACAGAAACAAGAAGCGATTCATGACGTTGGCTTCCCGCCAGACATTCCATTAGGTTGTTAGCACGCGCCGCGGAATGGGACACTCTTACAACACCGCAGACATCACTTTTTCTCCATTACCAGCAAACCTCAGCGGGCTAATTGTTGATTCTTCATTTTGGGGCGGAGGGTTGGGGGGCCGGGGGGGTGCACTCAGCGGAGGATTTACTTCTCAAGTGAGATATGGCCGAATGTCTTATTGTGGGGATTACTCTGAGAATGTAACATTGTGTTTATCTGATGGATGACAAGGGAGGTAACGAGGAGGTGTGAAGAAGGTTAATCGTTTGTTGGTAAAAAAAAAAAAAAAAAAAAAAAAAGGTTGCAAGTCCACATCTCGAGATTGGAGAAACTTTACCCGACGCAAAAGTTTAAGTGTTTTATTTAAGAAAAAAAATGTGTTGATAACATGACAGAACTGCAGTATTTAGCCCTAATGTCTTTCTCGCTTTTTTTTTTTTTTTAATTCGTTTACAAGACTAGTACAAGTCTATTCACATGACCGGACCTAACAGGAACATCCATTTTCTTCACCTGGGCCGTTGTTACAAAAAGTATCTCCCCCCCAAAAAATTACAAAAAAAAAGTATGACTGCAAGATAAATAGATAAATACAACAAGCAAATAAATCAGCCGATAAATAAATAGAAGGATAAATAACATTCAAAAAACATCTTTGGCCTGACGGGGGGCCACAAAAGTGACGTCGTCGGTCGTTTTGCTCGCGTCAAAAAAAAAAAAAAAACATCGGACGTGCGTGGCGTGAAATCTTCTATTGAGGCACTTTGAAGGATGTTCACGGAAATGACATCATCTCCACGGATTACGCGTCAAACACATTCAAACTGAATGACTGATCTCAGCACGTCACTGGATGCTCTCGCCGTTGATTTTTTTTTTTTTGGTGTTTATCTTTTGTTACAATTGTGGAACCGATCGTGAAAACAATTTAAAAGACAGAACCGGGGTGGAAATGATGGAAAGATGTTCAGCGGGCATTTTAGGACATGCTCGGGCATCAGAGTCAGGTGTCAAGACAGGAAATGGGGGGGGGGGGGGGCTGGGGAGGAAGTCTCAGGGCAAGAGATGTCAAGTTGATTAAATGACAGCGTCAGATATCAGAAAAAGTCGTCACATGTCAGGAAAGAATTGCTCCTTTTTGGTGGCGTTTTTGTTTCGGCAAACCGTCAAGTCGATGCAATTGCGCCAAACGGCATCAGGAAGAAAACTACACAGAAGGAAACTCAAATAAGCTGCCAGGCTGTCTCTGTTAAGTGGAATACTTCCCCCCCGCGGCCTCGTTTTCCAAAAAGGAGGGGCTTGTGCTCCGCTCCGCTACGTCACGGCATATGTTGACATTCTTGGTTCCCTCACAAAATTGCTGCTCGACGCTCCCGCGACCAAAAACACATTTTGTCACGTAACCCCTCACTTGGTTGTTTTGACAGCCACTTGTCACCATCTGAGCCTTTTTTTTTTTTTTGTTGACTTTGTCTCATCAGACCATGATTCCAGTAATCCGTGTCCATATTTGGATTCAGTAAATGGATTTTTCATGTCACAATTTTTAGGGGATCACGCCCAATTTGGGGATTTCGCCGAGGGGACAGAAAATTCAAACCGTAAAGCTGTACCATTGTCTTCAGTTCGATAAATTTCCTTCGGCGTTGCCCCGTGATAATAAATATTGACCGACATTTGAGGGGTACACTCACTTCTGTAAAATGCCGTGTATAGACTTGACAGATATCCAAAGATGCATTTCCATAAACATGATTTTTTTTTCCTGACACCGCATGACTTTTATGCTGACGTTCAATATCAGCGGCTAAAATCCAATAAACCGGCCAGCATATCTTCCCGAGACTTTTTCCACATTCTGACACCTGACCCCCCCCCCCCCCCCTCCCCTTAAGACCCAAGGACATCCTAAAACGTCCACCGTGCCAAAGGCGGGCTCACCAAACAAAACAAGGTAACACGTTTGCTTGTGGAGTCGGCGAGTAGCCTCAATGCTCCGTGTTCGTCGAGTCCGAGCGGGCTTCCGCCTGCTCCCCGAATATTCCCGCCAGTGTCTTAAAGCGCGGCCCCCACTCGTTGAGGTAATCGTAGTCCTCCTCGGCATCCGCGGCGAGCGATTCGATGGAGCTAAGCGACTCGGCCACCGAGCCGTTGCCCTCGTAGGCGTAAGTGGCGAGCGAGTCATACGGCGGCGCCGAGTTGTCGCCGTCGTGCTCCTTCAGCCGCTGGTTGACGAATGCCCGGATGTCGGCGCTGTCCTTCGAGGGGGGCGCCCTGGGACCCTGTTTGACCTCCGGCTTGACGTCCCGGCGGAAAAGGTTGTCCTTGACCACTTTGGGGTTGCGCAGCGTTCCCATGTCGAAGGCGTGCGTGTCCTCCTCGCCGCCACCTTCGTCGTCGTAGTGGATCACGTTGTCCCGAATGTCCTCTTTGGACGACATTAGCGTCTCCTTCTTTTTCTGCCGCTTCAAACCCACGTAGAGGACCACTATGACTGGGGGGTAAGGGGGGGGGGGGCGGGGGCACACACCAAAAGAGAAAAGAATGTGAACTACTAGCTTTTAACTCATTCCCTCCCAAAGACGTTTTTAAACGTCTTTTCAGATTTGGTCGAGAATTGGCTAGTACTGACCAAGTTAATTACCCCCCCCCCTTCCACAACCCAATTCAGTGTGAGGCAAACATTTTGATCATTTTTGAGTGTTTCATTCTTGAGGAGAAAGACAAGGCTCATTTTTGTAAAAATCTCAATTTTAGACCTAGCATGTTAGCACGTGATGCCGCCCCACAGTGCAACTGTCATGTATAAAGCCTCCCCACCTTCCCCCCCCCTGAACCAAGTTCGTTGCCCCCAGTAACATCGCTCTGCACAAATCTGACATTCTCTTTGACTTTCACGCACGTTCCGCTTCGCTTGAACCCCCGCACGTGCTCACATTTGACCCTCACGTCTCCGCTCACGAGGAATTGGTACTTCTCTGGCCGCCCCGAGCAGTTCAAAAACAAATAAATCAAGAACATTGTGCACTGTGGCGCCACTGGCCGGAATTCATTTGGAGGTTAAACACTTGCGCAAACCTTCCGTGGTTGCGCTTGTTGTGTACACTAGTTTGTGTTCCAACTGTGACTAATTTCTTGGTAACAAATGGATGTATAAACAAACATCATCAAATCTCAGAAGCAACCCCCCCAAAAAAAAACGAAATAAATGGATAAAATAAAGCTCTAAGTAGGTCTCCTCGCTCACTTCCACCCCTCTCTCTCCCCCGCTCCATTTCAGTGCTAGGTATAGTGTACCACCACCCCCTAGTGGCCGCTATGAGTAACACAACAACAAGCCTTCACTTATTCATGAGCCAACCTGGCTCAAAACTTCATCGGCGGCTTCACAATGCAAATGAGAGACGGCTGATCTGCTTAATATAGCTCATCGCTCGACCTCGCCGCTCATTCCCAATAATCCTGCTCCGGAATCCAGTGCGGACCAGTTTTTTTTTTTTCCCCCCAGTGAGAATGGAAGCCAGGCAGCAGTTATATTGATGAAGTATGATTAAATACATGATTTAAAAACAAGGAGGGGGTGCTTATGTCTCCCCACTTGCTCTTTTCCCAGATTATGTATTGATTTCTGTGCATTCTTTGTGTGTGTATGTAATATTCATTCATTCATTTTCCGAGCCGCTTGATCCTCACTAGGGTCGCGGGGGGTGCTGGAGCCTATCCCAACTGTCTCCGGGCAGTAGGCGGGGGACACCCTGAATCGGTTGCCAGCCAATCGCAGGGCACACAGAGACGAACAACCATCCACGGTCACAGTCACACCTAGGGACAATTTGGAGTGTTCAATCAGCCTGCCACGCATGTTTTTGGAATGTGGGAGGAAACCGGAGCACCCGGAGAAAACCCACGGAGGCCCGGAGAGAACATGCAAACTCCACACAGGGAGGCCGCAGCTGGAATCGAACCCAGTACCTCTGCACTGTGAAGCCGAAGTGCTAACCACTGGACTACCGGGCCGCCCTATGTAATATATATATATATATATATATATATATATATATATATATATATATATATATATATATATATATATATATATATATATATATATATATATATATATACATATACACACACCCACATCTCAGGAGATGCTCTACCCAGCCATGATGTAGAGTGACCATCGTGGAGCCAAGAAAATAATAAAGTGAAGTTGGAAAGCCTGCCCTTGATTCAGAGCAACACGTTAACTTCCACAAAGCAACGACCGTCCGGCGTTCATGCTCCACAAAACAATGGCATCAAGTTCGCCGTTAACTCGCCCTCCCTCGTATGTAAATGAGGCAGGGCATTAACAGCTCGGGATGAAAGCGTTCCGCCATCACCTTGCAGGGAACTTCGGTTTCGGGTCATATAATCTGCCACCCCCCTCTCCCAATTCCCCCCTTCCAGCAGTCATGATTGTCTCAAAAATGAGCACATTCATAGTTTGTGTCCTCTAATCATCCCAAAACGCTTCAAAACGAGCAGTGTAAACACTGAGGAACTGTTTGGGAAATTAGGTGGATTGCCTCCCCTGGGGCCTTGTTGTGGATGGCGCCGTGCGGTTGCCGTGGCAACTGTCTGTCTTAGAGAAGGGCTCGACCACATGTGGACACATCTATTGAAGGATTGCAAATGTCAAGATGTTCTCGTCTCAGACAGCAAAACGGTTTCAAGATGTGATGTTGAAGTCGGGAAGAACCGTCGTTGTCTTTGACTGACGGCTTTGTCTGTGAATGAAGAAAAGCGTTTCGAGAGCTGTCCGGACGGCATACTGACCCAGCAGGATGACGATGCACAAGAGGATGGCGATGAGCGCGCCGGTGCTCAGGCCGACCGGTAGGAAAATGGCCTCGGCGCTGCACGTCAGCAACGAGCCGTCGGCCGCGCAGCCGCACACTCGGATGGTCAACGTTCCCGTGCTGCTCTTGGGTGGGTAACCGTTGTCCTCGATCACCACGGGCAGGTGGTAGATCTCCTGCGAGCGTCGTCGGAAGCCGCCGCGCTTGGTCACGATGCCGGCGGTGTTGTCTAGACCAGAGGACAAGGTCGGTTGGCGTTGGACGCTGCATTTTTTTAGTGTTGCCGTAACTAAATTTTCCTTAAACATAAATGGGTGCTAGATTTGAGTTATTTCGGTGTAGGAGTTTTATGTTTCAAGCAATGCAAAAATGAGTCAGGGGAAAAAAAACAGACGACGAAAATTAACAAGCGCCGACGACGTTTGAAGGCGATGGAGGCCGACGTGTCGCGTAACACCGAGCAAACGTGTCAAGATAAGAGCGGCCCGGTTCTGTCGGCTCGGGCTGGACCGCCTGACCCGCTGTCACGGCCGCTTTTGTTTCTCACAACAAGGCCGCCCGCTTCTTCTTGACAGGAAGGGGGAGGTCGGGCGTTTCAGCGCACCTTTGCAGCAGCAGTCTCGCTTTCTCGCTCTGCGTACTTCACAATCAACCTGCTGGTGGCGCCGCTGATGTTTACTTGCAGTCCCTGCCTATCGCGTCTCCCAGCGGCCCAATGTGTTCATAGGGCCGCCCGATGGGAGGGACGGGGGTTCTGAAAGGTAAAAGTGAGCTGCGCTTTTGGGATGCGGGTTCGTCACGGATGGTGAACGCATTGGCTTCCCCCCCCCCCCCCCGGGCAGACTTCATCCCGACATGGCCCACTTTTCCACTTCAAAGACCTCGGCCATTCGAGCCCTCCATGGTGGCCAACCGCCCGCCTTTGAGATGCATTTCTTTATTTATTTATGTTTTGTGGCGAGCGGTTTGACATCATTGTGGGGGCGTTAGCGGTGGCTAGCACGACAAAAAAAAAGGGATCTTTGTGAAAAACGCGGAGGAGTGGCATTCAAAGAAATTCTGAAAAATGATGTCAGGGCAATTTTAGCTGGTGTATATGTATTTTTAATTCAAATTTAACTAGGGGAGGCAATGTGAGGCTCAGAGCGAAATATTTTCATGGTCAGAAAAGAATGGACATCAACGAGTTCTGGTGGGGAAACGTTTAGCTCGTCAATATTTTTCATTTTAATTTCTTTTTCGTTTTTACTTTTGTTGTTTAACTTCAGTCGGTTTTAAACTCTTCCACGATGTTCCTTACTGCTGTAAAACAAGAAGATGTATCAAATATTATAAAAACGTTTAAAAATAAAAAGTCAACTGATTGCTTTAATATTGGTATGACAATAATCAAGCAGATTATAGAATATGTAGTGCGACCTTTCACGCACATATGCAACCTGTCATTCAAAGCTGGTATGTTTCCATCAAAAATGCTAAAGTTATTCCAATCTATAAAAGTGGAGAAAAACATCCGTTTACAAATTATAGACCAATATCACTACTACCGCAATTTTAATAAATATTAGAAAAACTATTTTCTCGCAGACTTGATAGCTTTATACAAAAGCATGCGCACTGAGAATCAATATGGCTTCAGTGAAAAACGGACCACCTCAAAGGCAGTTATGGAGTTTGTGGAAGCAATAGCCACGAATATAGACAACAAAGAATTTACTGTTGGGGTTTTCCTATATCTAAAAAACACTTTTGACACAATAGATCACAGTATATTATTGAAAAAACTAGAAAGATATGGCATTAGAAGTGTAGCTCATAAATGGATAAAAAGCTATTTAGAAAACAGATATCAGTAGATGCAGCTCAACAATAAAAAAAATGAATCAACTGAAAATCACTCATGGAGTTCCTCAGGGGTCAGTGCTTGGTCCAAAACTATTCATCTTATATATAAATGATATCTGCACGGTCTCAAACAAATTTAAATGTGTCCTATTTGCTGATGATACCACTTTCTACTGTTCTGGAATAAATCTGAAACAGCTCCTGACAACCGTAGAAAACGAATTAAACAACTTAAAAAAATGGGTCCGACAGAAATAAATTGTGACTTAACCTGAAAAAATCGAAGTTAATTGATTTTGGCACAAGACCCATCAAACACCAAGCAAAAATTATGTTAAACTCAATTGAGATAGAGTGTATACACTTCATTATTATTACCATATTGCCCCCCCCCCTTCCTCTTTCCATGATTACGAATATTCTCTCACTTGATTGAAATGTGGGCTGGTTGCCGACATACTCGACTTACTTCCAAAGTCTCTGATGGTGAAGTTCTTGTTCCTTACTTCGTCTTTTGTTGCTTTGAAGGAGAACTGCTGGCCAGAATTGGGCACATCTTGATCCTTTGCGCTGAACAGCTGAATCACCTTTTCGGATGACAACAAAACACATTTAAAAGTGATTTCGCAATTGAGCGCTTTCGGTGTACACCTCGCTCAAGTCGAAATTTGCAAGCTACCATCCATCATTGGTCGGGACCGCCGCGGCACGCCTGCGAATTGGACCGCGTGAGATCATAAAGTCACGTTTTCTCGGTGAGGTTGTGTCATAATAAACTCGTGGACACAGTCGCTGATTCAGCCGCCTCCCTTTGAGCCAGTAAAATATTGGAAAATGGCTCTCAGTATGATGCACTGCACTCGGGATGACTCAATCAGATTTTGGAGGAAATTGGGCCGTCAAGAGTGGAGTTTGGTCGGCTTTTGTGGTTTATGGCAGAAACTTTTTTGTTGTTGTTGCAATTTAACATTTCGTATCTGTCCAGTACAGGGGCTACTTGGTTCAAGACAGTTCAGTTTCTTGGGCGGCGTACGGCCACATTTGTCATCGGAACGGGCTGTAGCCTATCACTGACATACACAAACACAAAAATAAGTCTTGACGGCAGTATTTGATGACATATAAAACTTATCTGGGGCATAAATACGAAACAAATGAAAAACACCCAGCCTGGTGTTAACACGTATGTCGGTCCATCGAATATTCTTACGCTGAGCAAACTCGTTAATATCTTAATACCCAAGTGACAGGTTGAAACAAAACACTCTTTGTCAAGGCAGATCAAGTTGATTTTCGTCAGTCAGACAATCAATGTCGTAGGCCAGGAAATGTCCACGCGCAATGTTTGGAGCCCCGCATTCGACTCGATGGCTGTTGTTGATCCCATTTGAAGAACCGAGTCAATATGTCTTTGCACTTTAATTGAACAGCTGACACGACTGTCCCCGCCGAGCCGTGCTGCGTCAATACTAAACTCGTCGCGCCGACTGACAACAACCAATAAATCGTCTTTCAATTTGAAAGCGGCGCCATAACTTCTTTTGCACATCAGCGAAAATTCCAGAAGAGAGAGAGAGAAAAACGTCTCTCGATAACTGCGGCGAATCTCCTCGATGCGGCGATGTGATCGAGTGCCAAATGACGCCCGCCGCATGGAGATGCTAGCTAATGAGCTCATTTGCAGGCGCCGGTGCTTTCCAGTCCTTATTTACTCGCGCGTTCAGATTGGGCTCTGTCTTAAATGCATCATGCAAAAAAAGTACTGCAGGATGACTTTCACTTTCCAATGAAATATACCGTCCTTGTCGATTAAGAACTTCACACTGGTGACCTGAGCCTATGAGCAGGGTGGACAAAAATAATGGGACGGAAGGACTTCTTCTTTCCACGGTACAGCCAACCAAACAGGGAGTGATTAATGAGCAATATCGATACAAAACATCGAATGACGTCTAAAAACATAAGACGTTGAAATAAAATTCACCAGCGATCAAAGGTGCTTTCAGTAGATTGACATAGCAATACAGAGGCTGAAATCTGATTGGACCAAAACTAAAAAAAAATCTTCCAAAGTGGAAGTATTTTAAAAATAAATTAAATATGACAATTTAAGTTGCAGATATTAGTCAATCGTTCTTATAGTGCTGAGCCAACGGAGAATGCCTTGCTGCCTGTTAACTTCATCAATCTGCGTTTCTTTCTCATTACTTCCTCAACAGGCTTTCGTTGGGTCAACGCGTGATCACGTGTGGCGTTCAATGTCATGTGGGGAAATCGGACTGGACGTCGTACCTGTCCCACTTTGGCGTTTTCACACACAAAGCTCTCGTAGGGACTGGCGAGTTCAGGCGGGAACTCGTTGATGTCCAACACGTGGACGGAAACGGCCACCCGGCTGGTCAGAACTGGACTGTCTGGATTGGGAAAGATAAAACATGTTTCGAAATTGGATGTAAGATGACGAGGCGATTGCAACAAAGGTGGCAGTGACATCGTGTGGACAGCAGAGGAATTGCAGCCTGCTTGCAGAAGGACGCAATATTTTTGTTCGCGTTCTTATAAACCAAAATACTGAAGATTCACTTTGCAAGTCAATTGACAGTGTGTACCCCAAAATTATGTTTGGGCCCCGTGAATTTTAAAATAATGTTCTTCGAATAAAGAAAAAAAGTTCATGAAAATATATTAGCTGAATGACTTTTACGTGACGGAGGATATGATGGCAGATGCCCCCAAACATCAAACAGACAAACTGTTAATAATCCTGAAAGTATATCCAGTTCAGAATTTGATGGAGACGATTATTCGTGAGATAATCTTGGTGGCAAATGCGACTCGCGCGGTTAATGGAAGCAGGAGAGCCTCCCACCCCCCGGGAGACCTCGACAGCGTTCCATCAGTGCGGAACGAGGAAATGTTCTTTTTATACAACAGCCTTAGAAAGGTAAACTTTATGGATTTGATGTGGGAATAGGCTTTTCTCCGCTTACTAAGGTTGGAGATGGGGAGGTGGCAGGGATTGGGGGTGAGGGGGATCTCGCCGAGTCGTCTCGAGGGGATTTGAGATGCAAGACCTGGGCTCAGTGAGTAACCCGCCTCTGACCTTGACGCCGAAAGCAATCTCGCTGTGCCAGGAGCCACTTTGTATTTGCTCAGAATGTGCCGAGGTCCCGGATGCTTTGGAGACCTTCAAATCTTCTTTTACCTCGAAGACAGTTTTTTTAAAAGAAACGCTTTGATGACGACATGACAATCCTGACTGTACGATTCAGTCCACTAGGTGGCACCATTGTACCAAAATCCCTTGGCGTCTTCCTGAGCCTCATAACACAGCATGCTCAAATTGTTTTTATGAATCAGAATTCTTCAGAGGCCAGAGCCGAGCGTTTCTGCTGCTTATCACTTTTTTTTTGTTTTAAATTAAACTTGTTCGAACACAACGTTTCTCAAACCTTATCTGCTGCATGATATTCACGCCAAGTAAATGTTGACTTGGGGTCACACCAAATGCAAGAGCTGTCATGATGTGACCAGAATATATTTGTAGGGTAATGTAGAGTGATTCGACCGCGGTAACAATTGAGTCCAGGATTTGTCATTTATTTGACCTCCTGTATAAAAACTGAGAAGAAACCATCCAGGAACTGGAGAGGCTTCACACTTAATTTTTCTGACACATCAAATAGTGCTCCGGACCAAGCTACATAAGTTGAAAATCTTTTTTTTTTTTTTACTGTTTCCCCAATGTTTCAATATAAGGCAGAAAAGAGCATGGTCAACTGTAGCTCTCCTTTCCCACTTGCAAGTGCATTGCAATAGGTGAGCATACAGCCTGCTCGCTGGTTGTTTATCGGGAACCGAGGCTCCGTCGTACTTCACTGAAAAGGCCCAAAGACACCGACCGAATCGTGTTGTAGTGAGGAGAGGAGTTTCGTTAAGTCACGCCATATCCTCGTCTAGTAGAAATACATTGCTTTGCACCAATCTTGTGGCATTTTAAAACTTTTTTGGGTGGGGCCTTCTAAATTGTTGCTGTTCGCAGCAGGTCATGGTTCCTCGCTCAACTGTCAAAACCCATTAAAAAAATAAAATAATAATATTTTGTGGTGACTTTTATTGTCCCCTGATTTGGATGTATTTTGATTTGGTGGTGTGCCGTGAGATTTTTTGATTATTTTTGGAGTAGTGAAAAAGAAATGTAGCTTGGGAGACGGAGAATGTAGCAAAGTAAGCCACTGCAATAAAGCACATCCTAAAAGACAGGATGGCAAGTCCAACCGTAAGGAAAAGCTATGACGAGCTTCCTCACTGCCCCGAAGCAAGACGATTATTTTTCACACCGCGGTTCTCCGACGCATGAGAGCAGCCAAGAGAGCGCATGTTCCCGTAACCCGGGCTTCCTCTCCGAGGCGCCTTCTACGGCCGTGTCTCTGGAGTGCTGCAGATGGCGCTCTCATTTTGCTGCATGACTGCGGCGGCATGCGCATGGAAATCTCCGGGGAGAGAGTGAGAGCAACTGTCGTGTTTTTTTTTGTTTTTTTCCCCCCCTGCGCTTTCACTTGGCTGTGGTCAGAGAAGCAAAAGGGAACATGATCGACGGCTCTATTACTGAGCAATCGCAGAAGCCTCCTGATTACTTCATGGCGTGATTTCAACGGGCATTACTTTACATTTAATTGTGAATGAAGGACCTCAGTTGGCAAAAAAAGCCTCTTGCCTTTTGGCAGAAAAATGGATTCTCAACTTTTACTGACAGCACAACACAAAATGAATTGACACAAACCTGATCATTGCCAAGACGTACCATAAAATTCTGGATTGGTCAAGCACTGCTTTCATCTACATCAAGGCGGGGGGGTCAAACTCATTTTTGTCACGGGCGACATTGCCGTTCCGGTTTCCCTTGGAGGGCTGTTATGACTGTGAATTTTGTCAAACCAAATGTTGAACCACCTGCACATATCGCACACGCGGCGCACAACAAATTGATGGACAACTTGTTTTGAAAGAAGTCAACAATAATGGCTTGTTCAAATATTGTTGTTATGGATTAGATAATTAGCAAGCGTCATGGAAGTTGACATACTTGATTTACTTTCGCGGGCCACATTAAAATGATGTGGCGGGCCAGATCTGGCCCCCGGGCCTTGACTTTGACACACGTGGTCTACAAGAAACTCCTCACCTCGCTTTAACACACTTCCTTGGCATCACAAAGGCACAAAATGTTGGAAAACCACTACTTTTGTCGAAAACAGCATATCACAGTTTTAAATTTCTTTTTTAAAGCAAATAATGGCAGGCAGGTTTGAAAAAAATGTTGACAGAACATTAAAAAAAAATCTTGTCGCGGGCCGCTGAAAATGGATGACAGGCCACAAATGGCCCCCAGGCCGTAGATTGGAAATTGCTGCTTTACAATGGAAATACTATGAAGTTTGGACTTCAATAGATGACCTAAACCGCATTTCCTGGCAAAGGAAAAAAAAAGGGTTTCAACTGCCAAAGCACCAAGTCACAAAGTCAATTCCCGCACATGTGAAAGTGTTTTGCGGTTTCACAACACATCTGTCTGACTTACTCGTCTCCTTGGCGAGGAAGCATTATTTGCGCAGGGGTTGACTTCATTGTGACTTCAAACAAGTGACAACGCCGTGCGCGGCCATGACAAGACGGGGCGGCCAAAAAAAGACAAGCATCCAATAGCCCTGAGCTCAACCTCCTGCCAAATCCCATTCAAGGTCAAGACCACATTTCTTCTCTCAGGTCGGATGAGACGTGCCTATCGCTGCCAGGACGGGAAAGCGTGCGGCCATTATTTTACGCGAACAACCTGCCCGGGTGTCATTCCTGCTCTCGAGGAACATTCCAGGCCGCCGCGTGGAAGCGAGATAAGAGCACCAGCGAGGCGCAGGTGGGCGAGGACGATGCAGAAAGGAATGCACTGTTCCCTCGCTATATGGCCCTTCATCTGCTATAGCAAAGATTTTTTATTATTTTTTTAGAATCCATCGCCCTGTGGGCTACATTACATAAATACTAAAGTGCGGAAAATTGGGCTTTCGAGACTTTTTCATGTTTCAACAGGTGCCAGGGTAGTTCTGGGTGGCAGAAAGAAATTGAAAATTACAAATTACAGTTTCACTGTTTGATCAACACCCAAAACTGCAGTTTTTTTCCCCAATTTAACTTTTGAATGCCAACATTTGCTTGGGCTGTTTTGAAATGATTTGGCAAATCATGCTAGCCTGCTAGCTAGTACGTCGCTCTCCAATAAGCTATCGCAGGGGTGTCCAAACTTTAAAAAATACGCTTTAATCGTTCTGTTCCTGCACAGACAAAAACCTCAACGCTCTTCTGAGTCCGAAATAAAAAGTTTGAACTGAAATGAATGGCCATCAAAAAGCTCAGAGATGCTCTTGTCGCGCAGTTGGGTGACTCCAAAGCCCCTCGCCTCGCGCGCGCACCCCAAGCACGACCGGCGTGTTGCTGCCGTGACCTTGATGGGAAGCGCGCCATATCAGTTGCCAAGGTGACGGCGATGACGAGAGCGGCGAGTTTCACAGTGAGGCCTAATGAATATACAGCGTGGGTAATTTTGATTGAGCACCGGCCAGCCTCGGGGATAATGACTTTGATGCTTCTTAGCAGGAATGATGACTTGATGACGATGGATTTGCTTATTTATCCGGGAAATTTGCCGCACTTCCTTCCATTGAGATGAAAAAAAAAAAGATAATTAGCTTGATGGTGTGTCTTAAAACCGCAGCTCTGTCCACTGTAAATCTGCCGTAAAACTCACCCAGGCTAACGTTTTTACTATGGGCAAGGTCGGCAGCAAAAAAGAAAGAAAAAAAAAAACGCTATTAAAAATGAAAACGGCGAAGTTGAGGCAACCCTCCCGAGGGAGACGCCAACGTGGTTTATGATGGCCCGTAAAGCTTTTCGTTTAAAAAAAAAAAAAACGTGATTGAATATTGACAGTAGTAAAAGTGTTCAATCTGTAATGGCCGCCAGCGACAAAACGACTAGCTTGCGTTTTCAAATCCACGACTGTCGTCGTTAATGCTCCTTGGCGAACACTCACCAATGCCGCTGCTGTCGCTATTTTTTTAAAAAAATTTTCTGCCTTGTAAGACCCCAATATTTCACTCCGGTCTCTATTCATGTCTTTCTTGTGTTAATGCGCCAAGTTGCTAACGCTTTAGCCAGCTAGCGGTTCACAGATCCGCACTGTGAAACATGTCACCCCAAGTGGACAAAATGATAACTGCAGCTCACATGCAAAAAAAAAAAAAAACACCCCAAAAAAACAACCAAAAAAAATTGGCCGCTGCTTCATGGCTTTTATTTATTTACTCTCTTTCCCGCTACTTACTCAGCTTGGTGGCCACGATGGAGATGTTGTGCCAGGGCAAGGTCTCCCTGTCCAGCATCTCGTTGGTGGAGATGGTTCCCTCCGCCGGGTCGATATCGAAGTAGCTGTCCAGGTCACTCCTCCAGTCGATAGAGTACCTGGAAGACAAACCAAATTAATATTATTTGGTTTCAGGCAATAATCACGTTGTCAAAGTGTTCATTTACTCATCGGGAATTCTCATTTCGAGCCGACATTACAAATCACGTAATGGGCTACGTGCACTTTGGGCCACGCTGAGCAAATGAATGACTTTTTTTTTTTTTTTTTTTCCGGGGCAACGTCAATCTCTCAACCATCCGGCGACAATGTCAGAAAAAATTGTTTGCACGGCAAGCGGCGTTCTACTTCAATGCTGTCAAGCCTGCTGAAAGCTTCTATGCGGAATGACGGCCTCGTCAGTCAGCAGTCAACAGCGGTTGTCTCCCAATCCCCCAGAATCACAGCTTGTGTGGAAATGGTTTCCGCTTACATTTTGGAATTTGTCTTGGTACAGTTTTCATGTAAATCTTTGAAGCAAAAATAGCAAAAGAAAACGTCTCCTCTATGCTCGAGGTTCGATAGCCACACGGCTTTCATTTCAGATCGCGGATTGAGAACGGGCGGGCAAAATACGGTAGCGTTGCCATCTCGGTTTGTCTTCTTGTGCCGAGTGACTTGATCCTCTCATTCATATTAGTGAAAACGTTTTCATCTTGTCTTTTTCAGAGTGTCAGTCGGGAGTGGACGGATGGAGGGAGGGAGGGAGGCGGTCTGCCTCATGTTCACAAGATGAGAGAATGATGACAGAAGCACTTCTCGCTAAATGTTTTACAACTTTGCGGTTGGCTTCCATTTTCGTTCCGTTTGATTGAAGCCCGTCTTTTCTTTGAACGCCAGCTTTTTTAATCGCGGGGCGGGTACGGAATGCGGCTTTTACAGCGGCAACCACTTCGGGCAGAGGTCCAAAGATGGATGGAGTGTCATTGTTGCCCCTGCTAAATTATTTTACGCAAAGTGGGACGTAACAATCGAGTGATTAATCATTAACATTTCCATAATGTGGAATCGGTTGTTGATTTGCTCATGCCTTGAAGCAACGGAAGCCAAAACGTCATAAATCCACGTTGGTGCCAAGGAACTATGTTGAACTACGTTTAAGGAACTTCACTTCAACCAAACTGCTATGATATTCTAATTCATACAGTATTGTATACATATTTTTTTTATGCACGGATGCTATTTTTAGACCGCAAACGCTCACCAGCAAAGCAAGTTCTTGGGCATGCGAGTGTTTTAACGCAGGAAAAGCTCCTTAAAAACCAGACCACCATTCAACATTCATGACGGTCTTTTGTCTCTCCGGATACTGATGACTGTATGCGCTGCTGCTAAATAGCAAACCGACCTAAAAGCGTTCTTGCCTATGCGTGATGTCTGCAGCTCTCTATTTCTTTTTTTTATTTTAAACTCCAGGATGCGTGTTGGCCACGCTACGGATGAATATTTAACACGCCGGAGACAAAGTGCAGTTTTCCGAACAAGAGACCCTTGTTGTTGTGTGACCAAATGTCGACTCTGCGCTTTTGTTTTGTTTCGTCGCATGGTAAAATATTCATAAAAAAACAACAAAAAAACGCGGATCTCGTCCTGAGTCGCCTCACCGGGTTAATAGATTTGAAGAACAAAAGTCTTGTCATCCATTTTTTAAGAGTGCCCTATTGTTGTGGCACTCAGGCAAGCGGAGGTTGAGTTGCGGGAGGTGGGGGGGGTGGCGTGAAAGCGTCAAGGCAGCAGGAGTTGAGCTTCTCGCGTCACATCCATAACGGGCCGCTGATGTTTCAACGGTAATGACCAGTGAGTGAGCAACAGTAAAGTACAACGCTCGAACTTCGATTAAGATCCTATCGCGCGAGTTTTACGTGCAGTGCTTCCTTCTCACGGGGTGTCATCCACTTTCTGCCGAGAGTTATTTTTATGTCTAAAAAGCTGCGCTGCTGAGAGAACAACAAATGGTGATTGCGTGGGCGGGGAAGTGTCAGCTTTCTCGTCTTCGGCCTAACTTGGAGTGCGAGAGAATGTCCCGAAGAACATGAATTTGATGTTTCGCCGACATTTTGTCCCTGCGGATTTGACCTGCCGTCTGTTTGTTTTTTTAGCACTCAGCCGAGATGAGTGTAATATTCTGGAACAAGAAAGAAACTAGATTGATTTATGAGTAATGTCTGATCCAAGCTGGTCAAAGGTGGAGCGATGTGAGAATGATGAGATTTTGCTCGTGATGGGAGTGACTGTTTTATGTCAGAGCAACAAAACGAAAGATTTTGATGGCTATTGGTATTTTGGTATTGGAGGTAAACGATATACCGGGATCAGAATTGTGTGTCTGAGCCCGTCTTTGGCTCCAGGATTTTTGCTGACTAAGCACTGGCAAAAGGCTAGCAAAACAAAATTTAGGCTAGCAAAACAAAATTTAGGCTAGCAAAAACAAAATTTAAGCTAGCAAATTTTGTGCTAGCAAACATAGTTCTTTATTAGTTTTTTTCTCGCGTCATTTTTATGACATTCAAATTCAAAATGTTCAAAAAGATTTTCCAAAATCCTTCTAACACATTGTCGGGTTTTAGCGACTACTCTTTCCAAGATTTCCAGATTCAATCCCGTAGATCTGTTTGTTTTTCCATTTCATGAAATATGTTATTAAGTCTTGTAAAATCTTTATTTGACGAATGGAACTATGCAACCACCGTTCAAAAAGTCGGCAAGGTGGAGACAAGTTCAGAGTCGGCGAGCGATGACACCACGGGACTGTGATGCTGAGCCGCGCCGCCATTGATTGATTGATTGTTCCCGCGACTGATGACACAAGTCCTCCGCTCGGAAAAGCTGCGGCGGCCTTGATGAACAAGGGCCGTGAACATCGACGGGTGGATGAAAAGACGTAAACGCTTCAATCACACACTAGTGCCAGGAGACCGTTGGGACATGCTTGTCGGGACACGCCGTCCAATAGAGAGCGGGCGCATTGTGTTCTTCCCAATCAGTGTTGTTCTCGAGAGCACTTCATTAGCGGTCCAAAGCGCTTCGTTTCGTCTCATAATTACATTTACGCTGCTAATTGGAGACAATTGAATAATAGTTTCACCAGGTTTGTCAATGTCTATTGTCCGGATAGGCTGGAAATGTTGGGCCTCATTCGACAAGACTTCTTAGGACAACCATTTAAAAAAAAAAAAAGATGTACTCCGAAGCGCCTCTAAGTGCAGAAAATACGGGTTATCTTTTTTTTAAGGTGCACTTTCAGTGAATGGCCTATTTTAAAACATATATACATAGGGTGTGATTGCGTTATGCATCCACTAGATGGAGCCACACTAAGGGGAATACAATACAATACAGCTTTATTTACATTGAGCTTTCTATGTTACATATACAGCAGATTTGACAATAAAATTGTATCCAGTCCAATCCAAGCAACCGCTGTAGCTGTAACAAAGTGCTTTCCAAAACATTTAAAATAATACGTCCAAGAAAGCGGAATATTGATCCATATTGAAGGCGCGTCGGATTATAAAGCGCACATTCGGCTTTTGAGAACAATTAATGCTTTTAGCTGTGCCGCACAGAGTGGAAAATACGGTACATCTTCCATGTCCACAAAAAGGCTCGCAAGCTTATTTTTTTTTATGGACCCAATTAGAAAGTGAATCATAATAGGCATTTGTGAATTTTCGGTGCGGTCATTTTGAAATAAAGTCCTCTTTTTGAATGGTTGGAAAAAGGGATGGAAATTTGAAACATATCAATGACAAAATAAACGACAGGTCAATCCATTTTTTAAACTAATCGTTAGTTGAAGCCCTCATTATGAGGCAATTTTCATCGAGAAGACTACGTTCCCGTCTCACCGCGCTTTTGTTTTTGGATTTAGCGTACTACATTTTCATTGCTGTCTTGATTTTCTTTCATTATCTTCAAGCTCAAATTCCTCTCATTTGTACGACAACAAAGCCATTTGCGATCCATAACGTGGATACTTTTGACGTACGCGGACGACCGGGCGTCGGACAAAAGGAAGTTTTCCTGAGTTGAACTTCACCTGACTGGACTGCTGCTGGCATCCAAGTCCTGCGCCGTCACCGCTCCGATGATGGTGCCCGCCGGCGTGTCCTCGTACACATCCATCACGTAGGCGGGCTTATTGAACACCGGGGGCTCGTCCACATCCAGAACGTTAATCTTCACCGTGGCCGTGTCTTTGAAAGCCCCGAAGGTCTGGAATCGGGGATCCAGATGAGCGTTGGACGCGTCGACCTTGAAGGTGTACGCCTTCTTGCTCTCATAGTCCAGCGGCTGGAGGACAAAAAGAAGAAAACCGGGCGGGGCTTCAAGTCACAATCACCGCCGCCGCTGCCGGTTATTTGTCATTTCAAAAGCATCGCGGTGCCATTATCCCCCAACATCCATTTTATAACTGTTGTTTTTGGAAGTCAGCGTGGAGATGGATGACCCGGATTGGTGCTCGCCAACCGTTTCTGTGCCCCCTCTGCAGTGGAATAAATGAGCGGCACACCCCGTACAGGTCATAATGACCATAATAGCGCCTCCTGGATAGGTGGTAGAAAACATCAGCAGCTTGAAGGCACTGTTCTTCGGTTCTTTGGGCCATTTCCAAGGGGGTGGCATCTCAACCGACTCTCCCTCATGGATTGAATTGATTGCCGACAAACTTTAACTGGCTTTCCGAGACCAGAGTTGGGCAGAATACTGAAGGGGCCCACAATTTTTTTTTTCATCAGTGTTATTCGGGTAGGGGGCATCTCCGGCCACGCACTTCCAAAACAGATGTAGTATTTTTACATACGTGCAAAATACGTGCTCATCGATATATTTCATTTCTCATGATCCACCATTCCTAACCGAAGAACAAATAAATATCACGTATAGTATCCCCCCCACCCCCCCAATGGATAAAAATGACCATTCAAGGATGGCACAAAACTGCAAAAAAAACAACAACAAATTGCTGAGTTGATTAAAACACAGGGCGGCCCGGTAGTCCAGTGGTTAGCGCGTCGGCTTCACAGTGCAGAGGTACCGGGTTCGATTCCAGCTCCGGCCTCCCTGTGTGGAGTTTGCATGTTCTCCCCGGGCCTGCGTGGGTTTTCTCCGGGTGCTCCGGTTTCCTCCCACATTCCAAAAATATGCATGGCAGGCTGATTGAACACTCTAAATTGTCCCTAGGTGTGAGTGTGAGTGCGAATGGTGGTTCGTTTCTGTGTGCCCTGCGATTGGCTGGCAACCGATTCAGGGTGTCCCCCGCCTACTGCCCGAAGACAGCTGGGATAGGCTCCAGCGCCCCCCGCGACCCTCGTGAGGATGAAGCGGTTCGGAAAATGGAAGGATGGATGGATTAAAACACACTTTCTCAACAATCTTGAGTCTATAATTTGCCAACAATTTTTTTTTTTTAAAAGAAGTGGCTTGACGGCAGCAGCGTTTGCAAGTTGTAGTATTGTGGAAGTGGGCACCAGCGTGTCTGATGGAAACAAAATGACTCAGACCAAACTCAAGTACCCCAAATTGCGACGAGGAAAAAAAAAACAAACACAGAAAGCCAAGAACATTTTCATACAAAGCGGCAGCACTTGAACACCAAAATACCTTAACAGCTTCCTCACTATTGGCAAAAGTTGCCCAAAATGAAAAAACAAGCCGTCGAGAGGTTGACACGCTCGTCCGTCCGGCAGCTTCTGACATGTAAACTCAGGGTCAATTAGTGAAACGTGAGTGGAGGAACGCGCTCGGATCGACGTGCGAGGGCTGAGGTGTGAATATCTTGACAGCGGCGACTCGCTTGTTCACGCCTCGGCCTGTCTGCTGCCCTCTCATGTGAGACCGCCCACACTCGGCGAACGCTCGCCGCCGTCACGCTCCGCCGGCCCCTGCCGTCGCGCGGGAGACATCCACGTTGCGTGTACTTCAAATGGACTAACAAGGCGGCACCTCGGCAAGCGGCGCTTACCTGCCCCTCCTGTCCCGGGACGCCTGACTTCTCTGGCAGCTTGTTTGGAAAGACGTTCAAATCGCTTTCGAACGAGGAGATTGTTTTGTTTTTTGTTTTTTTGGTGCGAAATCCCATCTCAACGAGTCAAAGTGCAGCTACGAGAAGTTATTTCATGCTTTTCTAAGATAATTACGACTTGGAATAGGATGTGCTAAAATAGCCACATGCTGCTTCACCAAGACATTATCTGGATCATATTTAGCTAGCAAACCCGGACTGGTTAATTCAATTTTCAAGTTTCTCAAAAGCAGCCTAATCACGCAAACTGACACGAGAATAAATATAAGCTTTTTTTTTAAGTGATAGAAGCAACCCCCCCTCCCCCCAAAAAACAAGATGCTCTGTCTTACAACTAAATTGCATCCGATGGAGGCGAGAGACTTAGAGACCCTCCTGTTCCTACTGTCATCGGTTTTCTTGATTTTACAGTCGTCCTCTGTTCTGGAGGAGCAGGTGTCTATTAAAGGACTTGTGGGGAAGGGGGAGAGAGAAAAAAAAAAAAAAAGACACGGCGAGGTCTGCCAATCTAAAAGCAATCACTGACCATCAGCTGGCGTGATTGGTTTGATTACAGAGCAGCAGATGCAAGCGCTCCAGGCTCTTGGAGCCACACTGGGGAAATGCATCAGGAAATGCACTTTGTCCTTCTGCGTGGAAGGCGGTTGACGACGCCGGCTTCTCACATGCGCACTTTAGAAGACACAATTCATCGCGGCAGGCATTCAAAGCGCACAACTAAAAGGGCTCAAAACGGCCGGGCAAAAAAAATGACAGCGAGTGTCGGAAGTCAGCGACACGAGAAAGACATTGAACGTGTGGTCCGAGCTCAACGGTAACACGTTGTGGGTTGCGTTTTTTTTTTTTTAAGGAGGTCAGAGTACTACTTTGATCAAAACAACACGAGGTGACAGGGGTTCACATTTAGTGGAGCCTCCCGCTCCACTAAATGCAGTCCTCGAGTGCTTTTTGTGCCGATTGCTCACGGGGGCTTTGATGACTTCACCGGTTCCTAATTCAAGTGCCCCCAAGTGACCCAACGTGTAGGAGAAAAGCTCAAGTGATGAACGGGGGGGAAAAAAAAAAAAAATCGAATCAATTCTAATTACCGTATTTTCCGCACTCAAAGCATTCAATTTTTTCTCTCTCTTATCTTCCGAAGTGCCTTATATGTTTCAATCTTCTGATTTCTTGGACATAGTATTTTAAAGGTTCTGTCAAGCGTTTTGTTCCAGCTGCAGCAGTTGTGGAAGATAAATCAAGCTGTATTGTATTCCCTTTAGCGCAGCTCCATCTAATGGATGCGTAACGCAACAGTCGTTTTCTTTCTTTTGGGATTTTTGTATGTGTGCGCCGTTGTGGGAGTGAACGCAGGCGACGTGCTTCCCGGCCGATGGTAAGAATTCTCTTTAAATTCAGGGAATTAGAGGCAAGCGGTCGACATGACGAAAGCATAATGCTACTTTCTGCCACCAAATTTTCAGGGTGTATCAGTGGCATCTCAAAGAAAACACTGGGAACGCCCCGTACGGCACTGCGTGGTCTGCCAAATTCACAAATATGTATGTACAATACAGTATGTATAGCATTTAGAGAGCTAGCGATAAGGAAAGCAGCGCACGCCACGCTCAACCAAAGTGCAGGTGGATGAGAGGCGAGAGCGCCGGGTGGTCGCCCAGCGGGGGGGGCTGGCGTGTACTCAGCCTCATTAGCCATCTCGCGATGCATAGCTGCCGTGAGTGAGGGGATTTTTTTTTTTTTTTTTTTAAAGCTTCTCTCAGTGCAGAGTTCTCCGTTGCACGCAAAGATTAGTGCAACCTTTGCCTTCTGCACACTAATCTTCCACCTACAAAGGAAAGTGTGGCTGTCTCGCTGGACAAACAACTTTTCAGTTCATCTAACAACAAATACATTTAAAAGTAGGGGAATGGGGGGGTGGGGGCGGGGTTGGTGTTCTGCGCCGGGTGGATGCCGTAACGACAAAAGACAGGTTTACTTTTTTTTTCTTTCTACCGTTCGTGGTGGAGTCAGGTTGCTGGCAGTGCTTTGAAGCTGATTTCATGGGGAGAAACAGATGCGGGGGTGTACAAAAAACGACCACGTAAGGTTCTTAAATCGATTCATGAGGCGATTGGAGGATTAACTGCATCCACCATATAATTGTATAGTCTTGTCAAGACATTTTGGGAGAATTTTGTGTGTCCAATGGTGGCGTGGTGAAGAGCGGTTGGGCGCAGATGCCTCACAGTGGTGAGGTTCGGGGGGGGGGGGGTTTCTGCCATTTTGAGTTAAGATATTGAAATGTTCCCATTTCAGCCTCACAAAAAAAATCATCAATCTATTCATTTTCTAATTTGCTTATTCTCACGGAGGGTTTGGGGTGGGGTGTGCTGTAGCCTATCCCAGCAATATTCGGGTAGTAGGGTGGGGTACACCCTAAACTGGTTGCCAGCCAATCACAGAACAACTATTTGCACTCACAATCACACTTAGGGACAATTTTGTGTTTCATTAGCCTGTCATGCATATTTTTGGAACGTGGGAGGAAACCGGAGTACCCGTAGAAAACCCACGCAAGCACTGGGAGAACATGCAAACGCCACACAGGAAGGCCGGAGCCCGAAATCGAACCCTGCACCTCCGCACTGCGAGGCGTGATTTAACAGGACTCAGTAGGGGGCGACGAGGAGCTTTGAATTAATGAGAAGACGAGCTCATGTGTCAAAGTCGATGTGGAGGCCATGAGGGAAATATCTCAGGAATTCATTCTCTGATTTTTATTTTATTTTTTTTCGAGGAGGTTGACCTACTTTCACGCGATTGGCTGCGAGGCGCCAGAGTGGGCACCCGCGCTCGGGTTTTCAAGCTTTCCTTGACGGTTCGAATCCGGAGCGGATGTCACGGGGAAACGTATCGACGGCGGAATGTTTTCGTTCCTCCCGCTTGTGCGTCAGGTGAACATCACAACAGAAGTCTCACTTGAAATTCCAGACATGTTTCCCTGCCCTTTGATATGCAAATGTGCACCTTCAGTGCACCGCCACGGATGCCGAATGGAGCGTCGGCGCGCTTCACAATAGAACCTGAGCTACTCCGCGAGTCCACGCCAAATGTGAACCGCGAGCTAATCAACGCCATTTGCCGGGTTCCTCCCCCGCCCCTAAAACAGATCAACCATTTCATTTCATGGATGGATATTCCCTGGGAATGCAGTCAGGCAGGAGAATAGTGAAGAGAGCAAAAATGAATAACAGAACGGTAACAGCGGCATTGCGGTTGATCATTCGCACTCCCGCTTTGCGCTCTGACAAAGAGATGAATTTTTGTTTTGTTTTGACTTACAAGCAAAAATTCAAGGTTGACGTGTCAAACACGTCGCATGAGCAAGTCAGTTTAGCCGAATGATGCTAACGAGCAAAGAAAAATGTCATCGACTGAATAAATTAACACACGCAGGTATAAATTCTTTATCCTCAGCAAAGAAAACAACAACAACTCACTGAGTCAGGCACTGACCGCGTAACCGCTGTCCCTGAAAGGGTTCAATCGTTTCGGCGGGAAATTCATTTGAAGGCCGCAAATGTATATTTAGTGGCCGTGTCTTTGTTTTCAAAAGAACTGGATTGATTTCAACTACCTCTAAAAAAAAAAAAAAATCAAGGCTTTTCTTTTATTTTTTTTTTTCCTTAACATTCTCGGCCAATGATTCTGTTTCTGCCGATTGCAGTAGTGGTGGATGAATCGCTACAACACCAGCAAAGAATTTGAGTACAAATGAGAAGAGAGTCCAAGTTGACATGAAGTGAGCTTTCATTCCGACTGGAGTGCCGGAAAGGCGAGTGTCGCTACATCGACACAGGCATAAAAGAACAATTTGCTTCAGAATATTGAATGTTCCCCTCACACCTACGCCAGCCACTATAATGAGCAAGGTGGGTGGGGGGTGAGGGGGGCGGGGGGGTGGCGCTCTTGTGCCAGGGCCCGGAGGGGCGAGTCAGCATCACTCAGAATCACAAGCAGGCTGATTCCATTTGTTTGCAATGCAGCACTAAAGGTGTTACGCGGGGAGATTAAAGAGCGGCAGAAAAACAGCGAAAAATATTGAATCTGTCAGCCGTGCGGCGGTGGCGTTAAATCTGCTTAGGTGCGCAATTATGTATTGACAAAGACACTTCGAAATCATCAGCAACGTGCCTGACGTGAGCCCGCGAACGGCTCAAAGCAAACAAACATCTCATCGGGGTTTCATTTGGTGGTCCAAAAAAATACATATTTTTTAAGTATCAGCGCAATGTTAGCCTGCAACATAAAGCAATAAATAAATAAATAAATAAATAAAATGGCCGCGGGCTGTCCAGTAACTTGAAAAATTCCTCGGGTTGGGGCACTCTTGAGAGACAATCAGTCGGTCTATGAAATATGAATTCCTAAATTGTTACGTCTGGCTTTCCGATGCCGTGCTGGCGAAATAAAGCGCCCTGCAAATAGTATATAATAAATACTACAGTACATTTGTGGAGGGCGCAGCTCTTTGTCAAGTTGTTGAACAAATGCTTCCCTGCGCGGAGATAAGCAAAGCAAACAGCAAAAAAAAAAACCAAAAAAATATAAGAACTTGCATTTTTAAGACTGGTGACTCACAAGCTCGGCTCGCGCTATTTAAAAATCGGCAAAATGTGTCAGGTGACAACTCAAGACGCCAGCCGATGAGTCAGAAGCAGATCTTTTGATGGATGCCGAAACTAGAACACCACCAAAGTGTACTAGTACAACCTCAGGCCTAAAGAAGCGTTTGCATTTTTGTTCCTGCTCCAACATAAGACTCGATGTTTCAAAAAGACGAGAGATCCAAGAGATCAGTGAGTCTCCAAAGTGTGCTATTCCTTTTAGCGGTATGTGAACGAATCAAAACCGTTTGTTTTTTAAAAGATTTAGCTCACATTTTTTTTGTGTATATTAACTGTGAGAGTTATTTTTCCACAACTCAAAAAAAGTCCAAGTTGTCAGGTTCAAAATGAACCAAATAATGGCCCAGAAATGCAAAAACAGACAAAATATGATCACAGATTTATTTTTTTCAAAAACGAAAAACCCACCAAGTCCAAAACAGAAAAACGCCGGACACAAGAATCCAACAAAAAAAAAATTAGGAATCAATAAAAGGCGCTTGTAAAAGGCAAGGTCATGGAACACGGAGAAAACAAACGAAATGACACAAGTCCAATTCACACGAATAACCAAAAGCAAGATCAAATCGCCAAACAATGAAAAAACGCGGAGCTCAGGGAACAAGAACAACTACGATGACAAGCTCGAGAGGACAAGAAAAAACAAAAACTTGAGCCCGAGCAGCAACAAGGTCAATAATCTGACAAGCAGCAGGCAGCTTGTCAGTCTTTAAATACATGCCGAATTATTTTTCGGCAGCAGGTGTGCACACCGAAGGGAAGGCCCTCGTCTGCCACCCGCTGAAGACGCACAAGAACGGGATCGTGACACTCGTAGCATAGCTGCGGCGCGCTTTCAAAATATAAAGACGTCAAGATCGGGAATGATATCCCATTTTGACCGTTTTATTTCACTTTACTTCACTGGGGAAATATCAAAATGGCTCCATGGTTTGGACTGACAGTCCACCAAAGTGCATCGGAAGTCATCTCCGTCGCCGAGAGCGGCGACAACAAGCGGCACCCTCTGTGAGGAAAATGACCGTCAAACTGAATCGGGAAGTGTTTTTGAGCCCGGGCATAACCTTTCAATGGCGAGCTCGTGAAATCGCAGTAGAGATTTTTTTTTTTCCTCTGCCGTGGGCACTGCGCTGCGCTCAATAAGCTCGTCATCAGGAGAGAAAAGATTACATGGCCCAAAGAGAGACCACCCCCAACCCCCCCCCCCCCCACCCCCACCGGCACCGGCGAAGGAGGAGGGATGCTCACTTTATTGGGCCGCCATCAATCACATCAGTTTGTGTCCTCGCTTGCCTCCATCGCTCTGCTCGCACCATACCAGACCTTTTTAAGCACTTGCCAGTATCCAACCCCCCCACCCCAACCCCACACATACCCCTTTCTCTTCGGACAGCATTTGGATTGACTGTGACTGACTCCTGAATGCCACTGTTCGGCCATTACCACATGAATACCTCTCCTCACAGATTGTGGTCGAATCAGCACTCGCCTTTGACCACCAACGCTAACGGAATTTTGCAAAGAACTTTTTTTTTAGCCTGAAAAATGAGGGCACAAAGTCATTTTAGGTTAAGATGCAGAAACTACAATGACAAGCGGACCTCCCATGACACTCGAATCGAACGTTCTCAAAATAAGACCAAAAGATTTTTTTGCACTTGAAGGTGAATCCGGATACAGGACGTTTCATGTCACCCATCTGTCTGCTCCAATTTATTAGCAGTCCAACAAAATTGTCTTTAAATGACATCTGGAAGTGTCGGCAATAAGCCGAAAAGGCTCGGTAGGCCGTTCCAAAACAATAAGTAAGATTTGCCTTCTGTTTTTAACCAATGGCTTCTTCAGGCTTTTTTTTTTTTTTTTTGTGGGTCTGCTCTTGACGGACAAACACGCCAAAGTTCATGTTTCGACGTGAAATTGTCTCCGAGGGCTGAGTTTTCAAATTTGCTTGAGAGGCCAAAATTGACCTAAAACGTTTTTCCGTAAGCCATATCAAAATGAGTGACTTATTTTTTTTGGTTGTCTGGTAATGGGCTTTTCTTCGTTCTTTTTATTTTGCAAGCGCTTTCGGTTAGCATCATTATTTTTTACATCCTGGTTCTTTGTGATCGGCGTTTTATATTGTATATTGTCAGTCTTACGACATTATTTTGTCAATATATTCCTAAATACAATATATATATATTTTTTTTAATTTAACTTGATCTTATCCACGTCTGCATTCCGAACCCCAACAAATGTTGTCCAGGAATATTTTCCTCTTCGTGCGCTATTGATTTTCACGGCGCAGTCTACTTCCTGCACAAATGGCCGCTATCCCTTATCAGATCTGCGTCGTTTACTTTTCACCTCTCAGCGCATGAAAAACGCTCAATAGCCGTGAGGGCCGAATTTGCACATTCGACCGTGACTGATCGCAAACGATCGGTATCCAAGATGCCGGACGGAGGCGAGGTCACACGTTTGGGTTTTAATAGCCTCAATTCCCGGCGCGCTATCATTTCTTTTCATGGTGGAAAGTGAAAGGCAGCTTGATTCCGGTCTCGGGGAATGATTTCGCCTTCAATCCAACCACTAATGACATTTATGATGGAGGGAGTGGACCGCGCTCAACTGGCCGGCTTTAGTGAAATTAAGTCTTTAATTAATGGCAGGGAGGATGAAAAGGCTTCTTGCCTCAATACTGTCAATTGCTTTGACTGGGGAAGCTTAAACGGAGCTCATCCGGGATCAATAGCGGTGATCCGACAGAGTCGTTTTCCCTGTCGGGGCCCACACCCACAGAATACTCTCATCCGTAGAAGAGTGCACTCTGACTAAATGAAAAGAGAGAATTTTGTTCCGAGTTCATCTGAAAAAGCTAGCTGTTTTTTTTTTTTTTTATCCGATAACCTAATTCTGGATAAAAAGCTGAGTGAAGTGTTTTTTTTGGTTTTTTTTGGGCTGACGTCAGACAATTAGTTCAGTTTTCCAGCAGAATGTGGACAACACAGTTCTATTTTTTATTTTTAGCAAGCATTTTCAACCGGCGAGGCTAAAGTTTCAGTAGCACCTGGAAATGCGAGAGCAGGCTAACGTCCGCTCAGCTCTCACACCTTGTGGACTGGCAAAAGATTTTGGATTTGCAAACAGTCTCAAGGCTAAAACCGGACTTTGCTTTCTGCCGGATGACTCTCCAAAACGTCCAAAGCGCAAACTCAACACGCTAATGCTAAAAAAGGCTTTGCTAGCTTCTTTGCATAGCGCTTGACATCAGCGAGGATTTAGCACTGTTTGATTCTGGACTTGGAGGCTGCCAAAGATTAAGCAGAGTTTACCTCCACCCCCCTAGCCCCCCCCAACTCTCACTTAAATTGGTTTTCCCTTTTTTCTTGGTTTCAGATTCGGGACATCCGAAAAGCATTTAGACAAATGAAACAATGAGCAAGTGAGACTTTCTGTGTGGAGACAATTGAGAGATTTGGTTTAGCAAAGCGACAGGCTTAGTTTCATTCCATTTGCAAACTAAAGAGCTTTCAGGGGACCTTGTGATGCTTTTTGGATGAGCTTATATATTAGCAAGCCATGGTATTGGGTCGTGACATTAATTGACGGGTGACCAAGTCTCAGTCGCCAACACGAGAAGCGGTCTACAAAATGCAAACTTTTTTTTTTTTTGTGTGTGAGCTATTTTATACATGGCGCTAGCAACGCAACATGATGACATCGTGGGTTGCCTGGCACGTGGTTTTGACAAATGACAAACATGCGAGGGGCCCCGAAAGAGAAATCGCTTAATTCACAGCCTTATCATCTCCATGGCAACAGCAAAGCTGCTTCACACCTGACGTGAAATACAAAAACAAAATATATTTTTTTAAAAAACTATGCAAAATACAGAGTGCTATGGAAAAAAAAAAACAATAGGCTATCGTCAATAAATGAATGAATAAAATGCAGGTTGGACGAAAAGTCCTCCGTAGCTCATTTGGGCCAACTGGATGCTCCCAACAGTTTGGCGAGTTTCTATTACAACAAAACAAGATCCGCAAAAGGAATGCTTCGCGTGAGTTTGCTGTCGAAGAACTTTTTCCACAAAAAAAAAAAGTGAAAAACGGCGTCGTATGGACTTGACCTACTTCTGACACCAACGCGCCGAGCCCAAAACCGTTGGACTACAATAAAGTACTAACCGTTACACGTCTCGGGATGCGGAAGCTTCAAAGTAGCGCATGGGACTCCGTTTCGGATTGCATCCGTATTATTCAAATGTTTTCCCGAGAGAAGCGAGCGCGCCAGCCAAATATTATGCCACACATGCGGTCTTCAAACAATGCGGGGTTCACTCCCCGAGGCTGGAAAGAGAAGATTTGCACGACGCTTGGTTTCCCCTCCTCCGTCTGCAGGGAGAAGGTAAATAAACAAGCGAGCGGACAAACGCGACGTTTAATCGGAGAGGAAGCCATTTTCGCCAAAGGCGACCCGAGGCTCTTGTTTGTCAACGTGTCCTTCCCCCTGTACCGCGTGTCGTCGGTCCGCGCGCCTCCCCGGGAATTCTTTGGCGGATTTACCTATTGTCTCACGTAATCTTATGTTTAACAGATGGGATGTGCGAGACCCCTTCACGCCTGTTTTTTTTTTTTTTTCTTCCGCTTGCCAGGCTGGGAAAACAGATGATCATCCTTTGAACCCATTACTCAGCCTGATCCTCTTATCATAGCCAACCTTCCTCACTCTCTAATTTGGCTTCTGCCAAACTCGGCTGTGTACAATGAGGCGCTCCTGCTGCTGCACGGCTTTGTGTGTACGCGCGTGTGTGCGGAAAGTCAAACGAGGGAGGAAAGGAGAGCAGTAGAAGGATTGCTCTCTGGGGATATTGCGGCAATCCCGAATAAGACAATGGAGTGGGCGGGTCAGAACGCAGCGAGTAAGCTCATGAAGGCTTTATCTTCGTCTCCCTCACACCTTCATCCTCGTCTTCATCACCCCTCGCCCGCCTATTGTGCGCGCGCGTGACGTCGTGGAGGCCGTCACTCACTCACTCGGTCGGTCGGTATCTCACTCGGTCAGTCAGTCACTCACTCTCGGTAACTTTGGTGACTTACACGAGTCACTTTTGTTTTTTTGTTTTTGTTTTTGTTGCCATGCTGTGTTGTGTTGTCATTTCCGCAGCAGGTGGCGGGCGCCTACGATGCACTTGTTCAAATTGTCTTCGCAGTAGACTTTGAAGCTTGCGATAACAGAAAAATAAATAAATACATGGCGGATGAAAGACATAAAAAAAAAAAACACCAACACCTGCACACCCACACTAACACACATTGAGTGCACGCTAACTATCAATTACTGCCAGTGTGAATATTTCGGTGGGGATCAAAAAGGATCAAGAGCACTTTTTTTTTTGGTGCTAAAAATAGACAAACAGCAGGTATGTTGAACGTTCTGACGTTAGAAATATTCGGAAAGGCATGCAAATGCATTTGGCTTTTTGCAACCAGATGAAACCCTTCCGCATGACATCAATTGCACAAACGAAAGTGAAAGCTCTATCCTGACAAAAATCGTGTTTTTTTTTGCTACCCGTTGTCAAATTGTACCTCAGTTAAAGTCTTGAAAATAATGATTCACTGTCAGTAAATGTATTGTAACGAAATGTCGCGTACTGGATTGAATTAAATATTATGCGGCGTGAACATGTTATTCAGTGATTATTTTGCCCACCACTAGAGGGAGCACGGGTTCCAATAGTACTTTAATTTGCAAAACCACATTTTGCGAATCCCCGACATAAGATCAGAGTGACCGTTACAAATGTCGATACAAATATTTTCCCTCCGCAAATGAAGGAAGCGAGTGTGTTTTACAATCACGCCGATTGCGAGCGCGGCTTTTATTTCATTAATCCATTCCATTCAACAAGCCGCAATTCACTACGAGAGCAGGGATAATTTCAGCCATATTCAAAATGAAAGCTTTTTTTTTTCTTTAGAGTTTTCAAGCAACAGTGGGGAACCTCTTCATCGGAGTGCATTACCACAAGTTTAAAAAAAAAAAAAAAAAAAAGTACTTTTTTTTCTTTCCTGGCAAAAGTGAGTTTAGCGGCTGGTACAATTACGCGTGATGACTGTGACAGTTTTAGTCCTTTTATTTCGAGTCGAGCTCAACGTGAGCGCCGACGAAATTGAATTTGGACTGCCCAAAGCGGCGCGCGGTGTGCGCAAGCGTGGGGGAGGAAGCATTCGGGGTGATTGGCGTATTGTAAGCAAGCACATTTAAAGGCAGTGGAAGTGTGAATTGAAGCACTTGTGTCAAACATAACACACACACACACACACACACACACACACATTCACACACATTCACACAGAGTAGGTGCACAGCTGTGTGCATGGGCCCGAATGACCCACGCGTTCACTCTGACGGCTCGACGGCGCTTCGCGAAGCTTCGCCAGACGTGAGCATGGCAAATCAATTGTGTTTTTCGGCAGTGCACCCGGGACATTAGCGACGCAGGCTAATGATATTGATATTGTGCTTGTATAACAATACCGCATCGATACCGAGAGCTGCATCTTATATCCTGCCTTCAAGGGAGGGGAAAACAACTACGAGTATGAGAAGCAGATTTTCAAACAAGAATGGCAAAATAAAATCATAAAAAGGTGTTCTTTGTATATTTCTTTAATAGTAACAAAGTGCTGCTCATAAAACGTACACCGAACCGGGCCTGGCAACCCCCGGGTCGGGCGAGAAATGAGATGGCGCAGTGGAGCCCATGGGGAAGCGACGTGGCGTTATTTGATTTGAGTGAATTTGGACATGATGGATGGCGCCAGTGCTCACAAGTCAGGGAATAATGTTCAAGATGTACGGCGATGCGTTTAATTGCCACAAGGGGGCTCCAAATCATATCAATAAATATATTGCATGAGGGCATGATGCATTGGGGCCGCCGTTCTTTTGTTTTGGCTCAAAAGTTTCATGAACGTGTTTGTAAATGTGTGTATCCTGGCCAAAATGTCAAATCACTATCCTTGATCTTACTTTTGAAGTCAGCCGTTTTTTTTTTTGAAGCAACCATTGTGGGCAAATTCCAATGCTCACAACTCAAACTACAATCGCAAATTTGGCTAAACTAATCCCGATATGTCACGGTCCTGTTCTTGTGCGTCTCCAGCAGGTGGCAGACGAGAGCTTTCGCGCCAGTGTGCACACCTGATGCCAATTTGATCAAGTTAAGTTATATTATATATATATATTATATGTTATATATTATATTAGTTATATTCACCGATTCACAAGCGCTAAATCGGCGTCGGATTATTGACCTTGTTGCTGCTCTCGCTACTTGTATTTGTTTTTTTGGGGTTTTTTTGCACGGCCTGGCATCAAAACGTGATATTTTATGCCCCTGGTTTACGATTATTTAAGTAATGCCATTTGTCATGTCATTCCTAATAGTGATGCAAATTTTAAAAGAATTAATTCTATCATACACTGGACATATAGGTTAGCTTATTTGAAGCCTCCATATTTTTTTTGAAGCATATAGGCCAAAGTTAATAACTTGCATGTCTTATCGTGGTTTAATATATTCCGAGTGGCTGCTCCATTTCGCTCCCTAATTTTAGCGCCCGCCCGTAACGCCTTCTTTTGTTCAAAGGAGCGACGATAGACCTTGAAGGCTTTATCCCGACGTAATTAATTCCTCTAACATCACCGTCACTTTGGTGCAAAGTTGGCCGAGCAAAATGGCGTCCCTACCAATGCCGTGGGTTCACAACGGAAATAAATTGCAGCGCGGATCAAAGCCGACCTCTGGGAGTCTTAATCAACTTAGCGAGCCGAACAGACGGCCCCGCGAGATGAGCTCCTCCGAACGGAGCGCTCGTCGGCCACCGGAGAGTGGTGGCGACGGTGCAACAGGGACGCTAACTGAGGTTGAGGGGTCATGGCGGGGTGCGCCCCGCTGCCCGACATTTTTTTTTCTTTTGATAAAGTCAAACGTGTATTATACATCAGGAACATCTTCTATATTTTACCTCGCAGCCTCACTGTCCTCCAAACAAAAATCATGTAGTCACCTTTAAGCGGTTTTGTACCACTAAAAGAATGGTCGCAATATAAATAAATAGGGGGATAAAATACACGGAGCCCGTTGAACATTTTCAAAAGCAGTTCACTCTCCACGACAACAAAATCAAAGCGTTGAACCATCCATCCATCCATCATCTACCGCTTATCCGGGGCCGGGTCGCGGGGGCATCAGCTTTAGCAGGGAAGCCCAGACTTTCCTCTCCCTAGCTACTTCTTCCAGCTCTCCCCGGGGGATCCCGAGACGTTCCCAGGCCAGCTGGGTGACATAGTCTCTCCAGCGTTCTTCCTCGGGGTCTCCTCCCGGTGGGACATGCCCGGAACACCTCACCAGGGAGGCGCTCAGGAGGCATCCGAATCAGATGCCCAAGCCACCTCATCTGGCTCCTCTCGATGTGGAGGAGAAGCGGCTCGACTCTGAGCCCCTCCCGGATGACCGAGCTTCTCACCTTATCTCTAAGGGAGAGCCCGGACACCCTGCGGAGAAAACTCATTTCGGCCGCTTGTATCCGGGCGTTGAACATTTAAATAAAAATATAAATATATATATCAGAAGGCCACTCACCCGCTTGAGGATGATGACGCCATCTTGGTTGTGGTCGTTGGTGGTGATGTCAAACATGGCGCCGCCGTCGCCCGGCACGATGGTGTACTCCACTTCGGCATTCCTGCCCACATCCAAGTCATGGGCCTTAATCCTGCCCACGGCCGAGCCCACCGCCGACGACTCGGGAACGCGCAAGTGGAAGAAACCTGCAAACGTTTTGTCATGTTAAGATCAGCCAATATCAACGTCTGTTGGCGACTAATATTTCCCCCTTTAGTGCAAAAGTCGAGCGCACCCAAATTTTTCCCACCACATCACATTCAACAATGCAGTTTTAGAAATTGCCGTTGAGAAATTAGGATGCCAGCCCCCCCAAATTGTTTCAGTTTCAAGCTCTTTATTATTCATTTTTTTTAATTTTTTAATGCAGGAACACAAACAAGTGTTTTTGCCAGACCCGAACAAACCCCCTTTGGATGTTATCACACAAACACATACACACACACACACACGCTCTCATTTGTTATTCCTCAGTTTGACCTCCGTGTTGATCCGAGGCGCAAGATGGAGCTTCCGGAATGAATCTGGCAGTAATTTGCCTGCTAAATAATTAAGAACCCTGAAGGTCAGGTGTTGATTTTCAAAGTTTTGGCAACGTTTTCTATGTGGATGTAGAACACCCTTGTTCTTTGGAAAACGTCCGTTTTTTGTTTTTTGTTTTTCTGAAAGAAGTGATCGTTCCAAGGCAAAAGTAGAACTCTTTCTCCAGCTAAACTGTCATCACGGCTTGTGGGGAGTACAGAAGCATCGGCACGTGGCGCCAATCTTTGTGCTGTGACAGAATTATGGAAATAGCAACTTTTTGCTTTCCACAGCACGGCTCCATTTACATTCCGGGGGCGCTCGGCGAGCAGTGTGGCTCACTGCGGAGGTTTGCGCTTTGCTGTCGTATGCTTACTGCTGCTGTGCACACAGTCCCTGAACATTAGCCAGAGCCCAAAACACACCAGTGACTTTACAGAAATTGTTTTTTTTTTTTTTTTTACCACTTTGACCTGCTGATTGAAAGAGGCGAATTCATGAGGTTTAGCAACCTACAAAAATAAATAGTGAAGTCACATTATTGTGCTTAAACGCAGTGAGTCAGCCCACCCCTCAGTGCATCTTGCTAAAACCTAAATCTAAATTTACAAGGATGCTCCACGAGCGACAACAATGGCCAGCCGACAAGCTTTATTTACCCGAGCTTGTCGGCGCAGCCATGCGAAAACAAGTCGACCTTTGGCGCGTCATCGGGACAAACTGTGTAATTACGTATGCCGTGACTGTGGCGGAAATGCCAAACTCAAGTTTTGAACCACCTGGCTCCGGTCGTCCACCGAGCGGTCAGGTCCAGTCAAGGGCTTGGACTTGGTTGTCAAATGCTGACCTGTCTTGTCTGTGTTGGCGGCTACGTCATTAGCAAAACCATTTTGCCTAAATGTTTGCTAGCTTAATGCTAACAAACAGGATTGGAGTCTTTGTTATATAACCCTTTAGACAATGGGCATTTGAACACTGTAGACAGACAAAACTTGGCAAGTTTATATTCTTTATCCTCTGCAAAGAATTACCATTATTACTGCAGCTTAATGAGTTGTAAGTGCAGTCGCCATTGCTTTACGGATATCTTGTTATACTGCCCCCAGATGGCCAAAATGAGCAAAACGTGGCAACATTTAAATTCTTTACATTGCATACAATTTATTAGTCTTATTTGCTCTTCTATTTTTTTTTTAGAGTTGTATTTTTTTAACTTAAACATGACCCAAAAGAGGCAAAAAACCCAAAAGGTTTCAACTTTGCATTACTAGCAACACGTTGCGCTTTTGGTCGTCACTTAATTTATCGATTATCGTAGTTCGGATTGCTTTCCTGAAGCGGCGGCGTTGCATCAGGAAGTGTATTGGGCACGCCGTCGTAGTCATTCAAAGAAATTTTGTGAGAGGACAACTTTGAGTGATAATTGACTGATGGACTGATGGAGTGCCATTCGACTCAGCACTCAAGTCAGGAGTTAATGTTTTTTTTGGGAGTGACAACAAAGTGCTCCATCATAACGTCAGTGACCCTGCGTGGTTGAAATGACACATTCCAAAATGTTGCGTGTCACAAGTGCTTTTCACTTGAATCTACCAGCCCAAACGTTATTTCCGCCAAAGTGAACAGAAGAGGCATGAACTGGAAACCACTATCTTCAAATCAAATTTGTGTCAAAATGGTTCAAAACCGGCACCACTCACTTTTGGAAAACCTGGGCGGGTTGTCGTTGACGTCACTGAGGGTGATGTTGACGACTGTGGTGCCGGCCAGCCCTCCCAGTTGCCCCCCCATGTCCTTGGCCTGGATTAGCACCTGGTACTGCTCCTTCACCTCTCTGTCCATATTGGGCAAGGCCGTCTTGATCACACCTGCGGCACAGCACAAGCACAAATGTCAGCGCCGGGCGGACTGGCATTTAAAGGAACAGAGTGGAACTATATAAAAGCCAGCCGAGTGCGCGTCCATGCCTGCCGCACATTTTTATTTCACCTGGGGAGGAGGAATAGAGGTCGCTTGACAAACTTGACATTCAACCAGCGCACTGTAGCCAAGACCTGCAGTGATTCACTTGAAGATCACACGACGTCCGTGTTGCGCGTTTGTAGACAGATCAAATCTGACCAAGATTAAATATTCTCAAATCAGGGCAATGTGTGCATTGTCGACTGCAAGAGCTTCGTACTTGTTTTGTTTACAAGCCTAAAGTTATTAAATATTTTATTACAGGTGAGGCATAGTTTTCACTTAAAATAATCATTCAAGAGGTGTACCGTTGGTGGTATAAAACACTCGCATAAGATATCATGATGCTTTATGACGGTAGTTGTTAAGTGTGCCTGGCAGGTAAATTAATATATTAATATATGCAGCTGCATTTACATGAGGCTGAATTCACTTCTGTTGGCAGTTTATTCCATTTGATCGCAGCATAATGGCTAAATGCTGCTTCACCACCTTTACGTAAATTCAGGATTCTGGGCTTCACTCACTGACCCAAAGTCAGCAGTACTCAGAACCCTACTGGGTTTTATATTCCATTAGTATTGATGTAATGAATGGAAGAGATTTAAATGAAGATTTTTAAGGGGAGAAATGCTTAAAATACCCATAAAGTGAACATAAATGTCATCTACATTTGACACCCTACAACGTGTTGTCGCTAACGTCCCCAAAAAACATAGATGCCTTCTTCATCCAACAACGTTCTCTCATGCCTTCGCATCCCTACATGTTCAAGTCACCAAGATATATCCACATAAAGCCTCCGGTGACTGAAATATATCCCACTGGGCTACCGCGGGGCTTTCCACACTGCGCGGTGTGCAAGCTAGCTAGCTTAGCCAAGAGTTTTCTGGGGCTCCTCATGGACAGTGATGGGCGGCGGGCTCATCACCTCCTCTCGTGGGAATTTAAATAACAACACTGAGCACTTCTGTTCGTAACCAGGGAAGATTTTTGAGCTGTGTGTGTGTAGAGTAGCAAGCTAGCTCACAGTAGCTAGCGAGCTCACAGCACACCAGCTAACAAAGCGATACGAATGACTTTAAAGTGAAGCTGTGAAATGTTGATTTATGTATGCTTGGTAATATTTGAGTTCAGTTTTACAAAGTCCACGTTTCAGAGAATGTGTGTCCCTGTGAGTTGGAAACCCAGAATTGAGATTTTTTTTTAATTCGGAGTATACCTGTGAAGATAATTTCAAAAAAGCCCAATTTGGCTTTCTTCCCACCTGTTGATTGCCGACCAGCGTTTGCACGGATAGACGGACGCCCAGCTGGGAACATATTTATTCTCACAGCATGATTTGCGTTTGTAGTTGCCGTTGTTTTGCCATCCCGCCTCAGTGGGTGTCCTACAGTGAGTGGCAACACCTTCCACCTGTGTCGTCGTCATGATATGCATGAAGGTATTTTATGACACCGAGAGCCGTCCCGCGTGTCCCGCTGCAGGCAAAAGTCTCTTTTAAAGGGGGACACTTTATGGAAATGTGACTTTTTAATAGCTCGTACACAAATAGCGGTGTGTCTGGAGTACGTGCACAAGCCATGAAGTGTGAAATTAAATAACAACAGTAAAATCTTTTATCAGCCTTTTTTGAGAAAATGTGTCTGCCAGTGAATTTTGCTGAGTAGTACTGGGGCTAATTTACATATGGGGCTCTATTTTTGTGCACCCGCGTGGCGTAACTCTGAAACAGAGGTGGGCGGGACATTGTTGATATTTTCACAGTGAATTCAAAATTGAATGTTACACGTGCTCTTATTATTTGTTTTAGCAATGGCAAAATCTGTTTCAAATAATGGATTAAAAAAAATCCAAGCCAATCCTCCTTTATGTTCTGTACTTAAAAAAAAAAAACTCCCCCTTTCCTGCCACCCAGCTGCCAGTCCACAAGCTTTTACCACCGTTCTGCTGCATTGACTGCAACAGAATGTGAGCGTAAACAACGAAATAAATAACCGCATTAATGTTTCGGCGTAATTGTGTTTGGGCATCTTCAAACGTCAGTCGTAAACAATTGTTAGGCAGTCAGCAACAAAAGCGGAGAAGTGATGAGACGTTGAATGGTAGACATCTGGAAGCTGCCGGGTCACTAATTTGTTGAATTGTGCTTCACATAAAAGGATGGAAACAATTAGGGAGGTTAGATATCACTTGGTTTTGGAGTTTTCGTCTTTTGAGGACTCACTGAGTCGTGATGCCTCAAGTACTTTTGATATATCAAATTTAATTTAACACAATGACAAAAAAATAAAATAAAATTGTGAAGAAAGCCTTTTCTTTCTCACGCACATCACAAAAGTCACATTCATTTATTTTTTCCCTTTAAGTATCGGCAGCCTCGACGAGTACTCGATGACTGATATCGGTAACACACAATGCAAGTAACTGCCAGACTAATAACATGAACAATTTTTTTTTAAACGCTACTTTAGCATCGCACAGCTTCGTATAGTAAGCGAGGAATTAAAAAAAAAAAAAAAAAAAAGCATTGATGATTCTTCCTCAGACCGCAATTTGGGAATGACTGCGGACATAGTTAGGAGCCGTTACCGGTTTTGGGGTCCACTGAGAAGTAGGGCTGTCCGTGCAGGATGCTGTACACCACTCTGGCGCTGTTTCCGTATGTCGGGTCGTCGGCGTCGGTGGCCGTCACCTGTGTCACGTAAGTCCCTGCGGCCACACATAAACAAAAACAGAAATAACACACACCTGATGTTATTCATTGCCTTTGAGTAATTGGGAAGAGCCAAACTTTGGCGCAAAGCATAAACACCTCGAACAGTTCTTTCTAGTCTCCCAGTTGGGCTGCATCCAGAGCGGCCCGTTGACGAAATAAAGAGGAGGACACAGAGGAAAATAAAGAGGCAGACTTGCCAACGCTGTTTGCATGGCAGCCGTCCAAGAAGCATAATTACACGTTGGATCCACCTCGCCTAACGGCATTAGTTATTATTTGACGTGGCTTTTCAATTAGAAATAAGCGTGTTTTTTTTTAATCGTTTTATCATCGTAAACATACGGAGGCCACGGAATGACTTGTGGTGTTGCGTCCTGCAAATTACAATGAAGTACGCGGGCGATTACGAGCAAAGCCGATATGGCGGCTGAGAAAGACTTTTGCAATGCAGTGCAAAAAAAAAAAAAAAAGTGCTACTTTTTCGCTTTCCCTGAATGTTACGGTGGGTTTCATTTCCCCCTTTAATGAGTTGGATCACGTTTATGATGACGATGATGCATTAAAAAAATAAATCAATAAATGCATTAAAGGAATAAATTAGGAAATTAAGTCGAGTAACTTTTGCAAATAGGAAATGTGAAGAAAATTGCTTATTAAAGTCCATGCAATGAAAATGTATTTTAATTCAAATTAATTACATTTTATAGTGGACTGCTGAAATTCAATCATAACAAAGTGCATTTTGCCAACAGAAAATTAAATCTATCATGAGTAGAATGCCAATAAATTTGAATTCAAAATGAACTGAAATAATGACATTTTAACAAACAAAATCCCAAATCATTTACTCAAAAGGCCATAAAATAAATACAATTCAATTCTTAAAAATTGACACGAGATTGCCAAATAAAAACATCTTTAATTTGAAACCAAGAAATATGATCCATACGTGCAAAAATGCATCAATGTGTACCCTAAATATCGACTTCCTCGTGTTCCTTTGGCTCAAAAGCTTATTTTCCTCAGCCGGTTTCATTTTTCGGGGTTTGAGGTGTACGTACCACCACGCGGGATTTGTGGACTGAATTGTTTTGTATTGATCTCATCATGCGGGTACTGATCAACCCAAACGTTATCAATACTGTCCACGTACCACATGACAGGCGGGACGATATCCCCCATGCTAATCTGCCGCGAGCTGTATAGGAAACAAGCTTGCAACAAATGCCATTCAAACACAAAAACACTGCAGATTAGCGGCTAATAAAGCCACCTTTTGAAGCATCTCGTCGTGCCGAGACCCCCAACGCGAGCAGAGGACGTCCCGAGTCCTCAGCTGTTCCCCCGTGTTTGCACTTCCTAAAATAGAACGTGTCCGCCGCAGGCCGCCAACAGTCCAAACAAGGTGAGACACCAACAATTTTAAAAAACGAGCAACATTCTGCACTACAACAAATCGGTAGTACAGTTTACTTCCAGCAACACGTAGTCTGATTTGAGATGAGATTAATACTTAGGTAACATGATTTAAAAAAAAAAAAATAATAATAAGCATGAGAAACGCCTCGTAAGTGGCTTCCTCTCATTTCAACTTCACCCGATGAGACAACAATTAAGCGTCGACGCAGCGGTCCACTTGGACATCCCGCCCCCGTTCCTGCCACAACTGACAGACGAGCCTAATAGCTCCGTGCACACTGCGGTGTTACCGCGGCAACTGCAGCCTGGAATAACTGCCGTGACTGACTCTTCATGTCAAAGTGACACACGGATTGCGCGCATCGGCTTTGTGTGTGTATGTGTGCGTGCGTGTGTGTGTGTTTGTGCACGTTTAATATATATGTATGTGCTTCAGTTGATTGTCACATTGTAACGGCGCGTACCATTAGGACAGTCGAGGCGGAAATTACGCTGTTGACAAACGGATGGTATTAAACGCCTTCCATTGGAGCTGTTATTGAGAACTTTTGCGGGACAATAAACACGAAAATATGGGAATATTTGATACGGGACCTTGTTTGCGAATTTGCTGCGTGGGTTATTCGAGTGATCTTATGTTTGTGAGGCCTGGCCTATCCCATAATTGTGGACGGGGCATGGCATCAAAGTTTGACGGTAAGTTTTTAGGACGTTTTTAGGACGGACGGATGCACAAACAAAGTCTTGAGGACAAATCTGGAATTAAAAAAAAAAAGTTTTGTTTCGAAGTATTCATGCTGGGCTCAGTCCAGCACTTCGACAAATGCAATCGGAAACGATCAGAAACAGATGAGCAACACCAAACTTTCTTGGGTTGTTTTTTTGCATAAATAGTAATGTGTGATCACATCCGTAAACTGTTTTCAATAAATGACATATTTTAATAATGACTGTCCTGTTTATTGCCATCTCGAACCGAGCGTTGTGCCGATATTTTAAAATGCGTCATGTCAATAAATCAATTATATTATTAAATCGTTGTGATAACAGGAAGGCTCAATCTACCAGACGTGTTGGTGGGATAATCAGTTTCGGCTAATTAGCCGCCTGTCAATCATCTCATTATCGAGAGCTGTGTTGTGGCGGCAACACAAGCGTCGACTCAAACGGTACCTTGCGGTAAACACTTGCGGCATGCGTTCTTCCCTCTTCATTTATTTATTTACTTAGTTTGTTTGTTCCCGCTCCGAGGGCGTCATTGGCATTCTGACGGAGGGGAGCTCATCTTCCGGCGAGTTACCTTGATCTGCTCTCACGGGGGATTGGCTGTGAATCGCAGCCCCTCTCTTTCTACCTCAAATGTCACAAGTCCGCAGGGCGAGTGAAGCGCCGGCTTTGCACGCCGGTTGTAGCTCGCCGACAAATCCCCGAGCCAACTTCGTTGACTCGTCACCGTCACCTTTGCGTTGATCTGATTTAGCGGAGAGGACGCTGGGCCATGTCTGGGCGACGAGTAATACACAGTGCTAATGCCTTTGAGTGAAGCGCCTAAAGTGGGTTTGGAACCCCGGACCCTGTCTTCAAAAGCTACTTTGGAACCCTCACCTTGATTTGAGAGCTGAATTTAACCGGGAAAGCCAAATGTTAGACCCTAAACCCTGACAGGAAACCCGAATGAGAATCCTGCCAACCCAAACCGGAGGCCCTCATCTAAAACCTGAAACCAGTCTTCAAATCTAACTTAGAAATTCAGAATCAGCCTCATTTGAAGCCCACTTTGAAACCCTAACCTTGAATTGAAAACCCTGAATTTAAACCCCAACGCTTGTACGAAACCCTCCAACCTACCGATAATCCTACCGTATTTTCAGAACCAAAAGGCGCACTTTAAAAGTCTTGAAATTTCTGCAAAATGGACAGGGCGCCTCATCATGCGGGTCGCTTTGTGTACAAGTTCCAAAACTCAGTGAATGCCTTTTTATGATGCGCCCGACGTGTCTGCTCGCACTGTTGGACGAGCTTTCGCGAAAGCCGGGCATCATTTCTGAGTAGCCGCATGGCTACGTGACTGACTCTCACAATGACGCCAGGGAACTTGAACATTTCAGATACAGAAGATGAGGATCTCGATGGATTTGAGGATGAGGATCGATCAAACAAATAACGTGAATACTTCAATAAAGTACAATTGAACTCAGTTTTTCTCCCGCTGCCTTAAAAAAAATGCTAGCGTGGAAGCATGCTAGCATTTTTACAGTATTTTTTTTAAGCTAGTGTACATTTTAGCATCAATACAGAAACAGCATCGGTAACCGACTACACCTTTTAAATACGGTGCGCCGCATGGTCATGGAAAATACGGTAACTGGAAACCAGAGCGCAATCTTGAAAAACACTCGCATAATTTCAAATTCTCACTTGAAACGCTAAACATGTCGGCCAAATCTTCCCATTGAAACTCTAATCCAGCCTTGAAACCCAAACCGTAGCTTGGAACCTGAAATCCAAATCCCCACACCGACCCTGGTTAGAAACATGACCCCGAAACCTGCTTCACGTCCCTTTTTCGGACCGTCTCCGTTCTAAATGTCTTTACCGTCTGTCTTGTTATCGCTTTAGGGAACTCCGGTGACACCATAAATCTACTCGACTTTTCTGCCGACTCTGCAGAGGTGTCATGTTTAGCATGCATTGACTTTGTCGGCGCGATCGCCGTCAATGATTTCGGCGGGTCCCGGGGCATCAGAAAGGAGTCTGGACAGCTCTGGATCGGTTTGGACTGACTCAGCAGAAGACAACAAGTAGAAACTGGACTTCTCAAGGCCATTTTGAATCTTCCCGAGGTTACGTTACTGATGTCGCTGTGTTTTCATTCGAAACAAGAAAATGACCTGAATTATTTATTCCGACTTGCCTCCCTCTTGTCCTGAACCCCGGAGGGCTTTGGTGACCTTGAAGACTATTTCACGTCTACAATTACAAACGTGCCTCCACATCCGCCGTGAAGGTGAACGCTGGCTTTGCTTGAAGAAAAAAAAAAAAAAAACTGACGCAGAGAAATTGGGACTCACTAAACTCTGAACAACGAGAGCTGGCTGCGGGAGAAACGAATCTGCGGGTTCATTGTTGAAAGCCCTCAACAAATACACGACATTTAGACCTCATCAACTTGGGGCCAGTTGCACTGATGGCAAGCTAATTATGCACATTTGTCATCCGCTACTCTCCAGTCTGGACTTTTTCCTCGTACGGTTATTTTATCTCCTTCGTCGACAATGTTTCTGTCAAGCCTGCATCAGATGGTGTTTCTTTTTGCAACCTGGGTGAACATGACACATTATAATCCTGCGTGAAAGCTACAATTTGAAATATATGAGACGACATTGAAAATTCTGCGGCGGCCGCCATTTTGATGATTCTATAGCTTCCGGCAAAATTTAGACGCATCGCTGCCCACACAGTGCTTTCAGCAGAATTTTTGGGGGGAACGGGACAGGACAGGGATCCACCTACTGTTTATTAGTAGTAACACCTCATTGCCGCTGAAAATTAAAAGTGGCGTTCCCCAGGGCTCCGTTTGCATTTACTCCCTGTTGCTAGTATAATGAAGGCCAATGGAATATCATCATTCATTCCGGTGACACACCGACCTAGATATTACGCAAGAAGCGCTTTGAATGCCAGGGAGATATAATTTTAGTTCAGAGCTAAGAAGATGGCTATAAAATCTCAAATCTGGCTTTGTCCCTCAGATGTTCATGTTGCTACTCGTTTTTGTAACGTGGCCTCATGCGCAATCAATGACCCAAATTTGGGCGAGCCTTCAATGGTTAAGTACTGTATATTTTATAAAATCCCGATACTGTGTAGAATGTCAGTCGTCCAAAAGCTGACTCTACTTGGCTGTTGAAGACGTTTCACCTTTGACCAAATAAAATTTATTCAGATCTAAATCTTTCGTATGGTGTTCCACTGTTTGATTCGGGTGGGTGTAGCGAGGCGATGTTTTTCTTTGTGATTGCCAGTTCAGGCCGGTAATGACGGTTATTTTCTGGGTAATGAACCGACCAAACATTTCACTTGTGAGTGGCCATTTTGCCCACAAAAAAAAAAAAAAATTGGATCGACAGTGAAACGTCTTCAACAACCAAGAGTCTAGCTCCAAGCGTTTTGCGGCGCACTGTACCGCCTCATTTGGTCAGTTCGACTTCAAGACACTCCCTCTGCCACTTCAATGCAAACATATCAAGATACCGAAAGCGTTTGTCGCCTTACCCACGGGTGACATCTCAGGAACAGTGGCCCGGTACGGCCCTTCCAAGAACTTTGGCTCGTTGTCGTTGATGTCTTGCACCTTGATGACAAACTCAGACTCGGGCTCCAGGGGTCTGTTGCTGTTGAGGTCCACGGCCTGGGCACGTAACGTGTAGTAAGGCTTTTCCTCGCGGTCCAGACTGCGTAAGGCGTGAATGTCCCCCGTGGTTTGGTCAATGGTAAAAATGGAGCCGGCGCCTTCGCCCGACAGCGTGTACTTGACTGCGCTGTCGCCCTGATCCAGGTCTGTGTGCAGCTGCAAGACAAAAAAATAAAAATAAGAGGACAGGTCGAGTCTCAAAACGCAAAGCTCAACGCCAAGCAAAGTTGCTTCAGATCCAAGTCATCAAAGCGAAGGTTCGTTCAGGAGTCAATGTCCTCTTATGAGCTTCTGATGTCTTAATCGTTGACCTTTTCTCAATATTCAAGCTCAGCTAGTGAGTGACTAACACGCTTGGTTGTTCACTGGGCTAGCATGGGCGTGGTCACGATTCCTAACGATAATATCCATCCATTCATCCATCCATCCAAACAAGGTTAACGTTTTGAATGACCGACATCTTTGGGATTTAGAGGACGGGGCGTAAAACAGCGAGCGACATTGATGAGGCCAAAAATGAGGAGAAGCTAACATGCTAACAGGGCCTTTGAGAATTAGCCGGGTGGGGAACATACGGCAAAAGTGGACGTAATCCGACGTATACTTTACAAACTATTTGGTGCCAACAACAGAATGATCTCATGTGATTTGTAAGACCATGAAAGCTAAGCTATACCTTGATAAATTACAAAATACCACATGACTTTTGAAACACATTTGACAGGTTGGTTGAGGCTCTTTGCATTGCGGGAGGCTATTGTGCAAGAATTTTCATGCCCTCTTTTTTTTGTTTGTTTTTTATTTTATTTGAGGCTTTTATGGCTCAGCAGATTAAAAAAAAAGGCTAATGATGTTAGCGTGGTCTCGTCTTGTGATGTTTGTGCCTTTGTACGATGCAAAAAAAAAAAAAAAACGGCAATCATCTGACAGATGCGTCTTTTCTTTTGCCTCGAATCAAAGATTGCCGTCTCCTGTGGGCATTCTGTGGCTGCCAGACGGTGAGTTTAAGAGCGTCTTTGCACTCGGGTGTTCTCCTGAAACGTGCACGCTCAGGTTTGTACGTTTTTAATAAAACACGGTGTTGGTTGCAGGGTGATGAACAGATTGGAGAGGCATACCCGCAGGGGGAAGAACTTACAAATTTGCCACACTTACTGTTTGGTGTTTTTTTTTTTTTTTTCATGTGGACTCGACCGCCACAGATGCTAATAGGTACATGAAAGCGCTTTGCTGGGGACTTTGCTCGCGGCGCGTTGCAAATCCTACAGACGGACTGTTGCAAGCGCCGGCGCGCTAATCGAGTGAGTTTACAATCACACCAAGTAAAGTGCAACATCTGCGGAGTCTTACGCAATTGGCCGGGAGAGGGCTGCAATGGAAAGGCTTGTAAAAAGAAAAGAAAAAAAAAGTCAACGTGAATGTCACACACGGGCGGGGACGATTCTGTGGGCCACACACACACATACGCACACACACACACTTTTGTTGATTTAACATCTCATCTGTACAAATTGTAGCCAATACCAAATATTTTTTTTTTGTTCCCTGCATAGTGAAAAGGGGAAAAAGAAAATCTATATTTTTTTGACTCTTCAATCATGTCTCCTGTGTGTGCCAATGTATTCCTCATTTGAAACACTTGATTTTCCTTTTCTTTAAATTAATGACAGCCCCCCCCCCTCATTCATTACAAGCCAATGCCATTTCGTGTAAATGAGGTGACAGGCTTGTTTTTTTTTTTCCCCATTTGCATTTCTGATTCAGCGATAAGAGCAAATTTGCAGGTAGTGTGGTACACAAAAAAACAAAAACAAAAACGTAACAACGTGCAACGGACGCATTGGCAAACACACATCGACACATCGCCGATAATGTTTTCTAATGCTAATCCGTTCTAATAACACAGCGCTGTTTACATTTTCCATCCGTCATTTAATTCACAAAAGTCAGAATGCCTTCCTCACAAAACGCATTTCCGTAAATAGTGAGACACAGAGATTGGCACAGTTGTTTTAAGCAACTGGGTATTTACCGCAGTATGCGTCCCCTATACAGTATATATATTTTTTTCTCCCATTAATTGCAGCCATACTGTATAATGCTCACAATAGTCCAGGAATATGAATATGAAGCATGATATATGATGATATTGATCGAGTTCCCGGCCATGGGAGATAGTCGTGCCTCATTCTCCAGTTAAGATGTGCACCGAGCGACGCTTCTCATCACAAAGTTTGCATATATTGATTCATTTGACTGATTTTGGTGCAGAATGTAGGCAGCATGTGTTAATAAAAAAAATTGGTGTAATTGGATTTCTGCAGCCGGGATTATACGCTGCACCTCGAAGGAACACATATGGCAAGTCTGGGAATGGGCCCATGAAGCCTGACCAATCAGGTTTGCTTCCACATGAGGTCTGAAAGCCCCTGCTTATTAACTCTTTTCCGTCAAGGGGGCGCTGTGCAATCGAGGGCTTTTTCATGACACCAACGTCATGTTCATCTTGAGCAATGTGAACGAGAAAAACACAGCTTGAGCAAGTTTTCAATCAATTTAAATTTCAGAGTAAAGTTTTAAGATATGTCTGAAACGTTCCTGAAATGTTGATGTCAGGTTTCTAGTTTGGGGTTTAAACAAGAGAGTGCGTACAATTAGCTGATTTATTTATTTTTTCTATTTGCACTGGGCCCTTGGTTGCTAACCGTTTGTGACTAGCAAGGGTTCACCGTTTGCTCCGGTATCTATGCTAAATAACCTTGTCATACGCTGCAAGACAACATGCTAGTTCACGCCGCAGATCCAATTAACGCCCGTGAAATAATCGATGGGAGATAAGACACCTGACGCGCTTGTTTGTTTACCCCTTGACGCTAGCTAGCTGCGGCGTGAGCGGCCGATGCGCTAGCGCGGAAGTACAGTTAGTCGGCGGGAAAGCTCAGCTATCGGAAACGGCGCGGCGAGGTTATTATAGCAGATCGATATCAGCGCGCCGGCCATTTCTCGGCGGATGACACCTCGCTATCTGTAGCCGCGTCACGCCTGCGCCGCCAGGCTTCGAGCGACTCTCGGCAGCACGTGGGCTGAAACGAGGTCTCATATGAAAAGCGTACATGCTATCTGAGTGTCGCGCGTGTGTGTGTGTGTGTGTGAAAGCGGGGCCACAAAATAGATAGGACACGTAACTGGCTGTGTTAGCTCAGTGCCAAGCAAAGATGGAGAATTGAGTCACTATTTTGATGACCTGTGACTTGAACAAAAGACTTGAGACTCGACTTGGAAGCGTGTTACTCTGGACGTGACTTGAGTCACGATGAGTGTTCTCATAATATACTTTTTTCCGGATTTTTTTTCAGGGCGGGTAGACCGTAGCTGTCCACATTAGCTTTGTCCAACGCCAGCTATTTATACGAGTTTATGCGTTTGTTGACAAAATGGACACATAGGTCAAGCATCCAAATGGCGCCTGTCGCCCTATCACGCCCGCCACATGCGACATTAGCAACGGCTATCGATCGGGTCGATGCCTTTTCTCATATCACACTTGATTAAGCGACGTGGAACTTAAATGTCAACGTACGGACAAGACAGACACATGTAAGTGAGACTAACGGCGATGCTGGAGTCTGTCCTGACAGGTGCTTAGATGATTTGGGGGTTGTTTGACTGGACTGGTATCCAGTCAAAAAACCAGCCAAGAAGAGTTCTGTCAGCGTAAAGGTGACTTGTCCATATGTTGTTGGCTGTCTGCATAATACCCGCGGTCCTCCCACAGATCCATCTTATTTAAGGATCATCAAACGGCTGATGAGTGGTGTCAGCGCATTAGCCACACCGCTAGCCGGATGGCATTTCACAGATAAACGAGATGATTGTCAGGCTCGTCATGTCCGAGGTCAGCGACAAGCGCTGTGGGCAACAGTCTCCTCGGCTTGTTTTTGGGATTCATTATCACGGTCCGTCTTATTTAAGGCCTTTAAGAAATGCAGCTTTTTGCCATCCGGTCACCGTAAACACGTTTTGGTCCGACGGGACACCTCATCTCCCGGAGCGTTTTACCACAGAATCCCAAAGCGCTTCAACTAAACTACATTTAATGGGCCGTGGAGGTAAAAGGTGCTCCGCTTCCTCTCTCATGACTCCTTATTGGAAGTGTAGATTCCATATAAATCTCAGTGGAGGCGGGAAGCGGGACGGGGAAGTGCAGTCAATAAAAGCCGGGGGGTGAGAGGGTCATTCCGGGGAGCAAACAAGTCTGAAGGAGATGCAGCGCCGGCCTTTTGTCAAAGTGCTTTACCGACTTTTATTTAAATGAGCGACCTTTCGTCTTCTGGTGTCAGAAGCGTTGGCGCATCACCAGGTCAACACACTCCGGTGGACACTTTTTTTGGACATTTCCAAGGGCGGCCGCATTTCATGAAGTGGCAAGTTTGGTCCTGCTGGCTATCAACCTAGCCTGGTGCTAAGTGGCTAACAGTTTTGGAACGAAAATTGATGTTTGAAAGGGTGATCATTCACATAAAGTCAACGCAGGGTCTCGTCTACATTTCGGAATTGGGTTTTCGCATTTCTTTTTCTGAATTACAGAAACAGTTTGATTGTACTGACTTATCAACTCTGATGCTAACTGGCTATTAGCTTCGATTTCCAGTTGAGAATTTGATACAATTCTCTTCAAGGTTCAGACTGGGCGACATCTTAAGACCTCAAATTGTGACGTTCCTTTGCTCTTTTACTTTCCCTTACCGAGGGTGCTTTTACCCCAAATCTGTCTCAATTAGTCTTACATAAACCCATCTCTACCTCTCTTTTTGAAAGTCTCCTTCCTGCCGTGCACAGCTGTGACTCCAGATGTTCCTGGTGACTTTATCCCCAAAAGGTCATGTCCACAAGTTCTATGCCACCACCAGAATCTGACATCCAAAGCGAAGCCATCTTGGTATGGCTTCAAGTTTCCTTCAACGTTTCAGGTTACTCCTTTCAATATTCCAACGACTTCTCAGAATTAATCAGAACGTAATTAACCCCGAATGAATCTAATTAATTTGACGATCCAAACTGACGTGACTCTCCTTCCGATCAATCAGAACCAAATGCGAGCGACTTAACGGCGGTGCTCGCTCAACCCAAGCGGACGGTACGCTGACGTTTGCTCGCACATCACCAGCGTTCCGCGTGAGCTAATTGGCAGATTAACCCCCCTGACGTCCTTGACGCTTGAACCGCTAATGTGCGGTGATGTGGAGGACGTGCACCCTTGGACGTGCCGTGCCATCAGTAGCGTAAATTGATTAATCGGAAAGAAGGGAGAAAAAAAAGCACCACATTATAAGGTGTTTACAATAGATGCTGTAGTAGTGGCTGTGGTTATGTTGTGCATCCACTAGATGGAGCTATGCTCAAGGGAATACAATACAATACAGCTTTATTCGTATTGAGCTTTCACAACTGCTTGCAGCTGTAACAACGCGTTTGACAGAACTTTTAAATTACTATATCCAATAAATATGAATATTGATCTATATATAAGGCGCATTGGATTATAAAGCGCACTTGGGGGGTCGGGGGGGCGGGATGCTTTTATGTGTGCCTTATCGTGCAGAAAAACTCAATTTTGCAATAATATTTCCCCTGCAGATTTAACAATACTGCACGGCGGATGAGGTGAGTCTTAAAGAGGCCACATGTAAAACCAGCTTGAATACTTAAATCGGAGCGTGTGTGTTGCTGATAAAGATGGCGGCGGCGGCGCAACCTTATTTGCACCTTGGTGAGCCGCGATTAGCAGTGGCTGCTTGGTGTTTGCCTTCGCATTTAGTGACGGCTGTGCACAACGCAAACATATTAGCAATTATTAGTGCGTTAAGCAAATATGAAAACGTCACTTGGCTTGTTGCCACTTTGGTTAAATGAGGTCAGACGGAGGGGGGGGGGGGGGGGTACGCGGTGCAACCGAGTGTAAATGCTTTCACGAGGAAATTTAGCAGATTTTCACATCTGATAAAGGTTGTTTTGCTCACACACGTCCATTACAGCTCGAGCGAACGGCATTTGGCGGCTTTTTCCGCCAGTTTTTTACTTGATACACAGCCACAGAGCATCAAAGCATCCACTGATAATAGCGGGTAACCTCGCCTCAACACAATACTACACTTTCACTTACAGAAAATTTATTTCTGCAGTGCAATATCCCGCCCCCCCCCCATCTCTTTTTTTTCTCTGTGATATTATTGCGCAATTCACTGGTGGCTTCTTACCTGGAATTTGAAATAAGACCAAACATAAGCATAAATAAATGTCAGAGGATATGTAGGGTGTCGAAAACATTTCCTAGTAGACCAACTGTGTGCATCCAAACTTTGGATTCAAAGTGACCTTCGCGTGTTTGTGTGGACAGGAAATAAGAACTGAAATGTTATCTGCAGCATCCCCGAGCCGCTCAAAGGACAAAGTCAAGCGCTAATAGCATAACTAGCTGATCCGTAACACCTTCACTGTCCACCCCCCCACCCCCGGCACCTCTCTCACCTTCTCCCCCGATTTTCTGTGACACCAAATTCCACACGCTGTCATAACTGACGTCTCGTCTTGTTAGTCGCGCCAAAGTTGGAATTGCACTCGACAGCAACAGGTCGTAAGTTGGGGTTGCAGCTTATTAACCTAGAACTACCCAACTAGCTGCAAGATAAGAATTGATAAATGACTACCTTGAACTTACGATTGAATGGAGTGATTTACATCACAACCCGTCCAGGGTGTGTAGTGAAACGTCACGGCCCCGGCCTTGGAACCGAAACACTGCTGGCCAATGCAAAAATAGCAAATAATTGAAGCGAGCCACACAAAAGTGTTTGTTTTTTTTTTTAGTTGCCTATATGCCACAACATGTTAACAAAAATTATATATATATATATATATTTTTTTTTTAAATCAGAAGATTATTTAAAAAGGAGGATATAATCCTAAGATTGCGTGTATCATTGTGTTTTGGGGTGTCGTTTGATGTTTGGAATACATTTCTTGTAATAGCGGTTTGCTCGCACTGGCTTTTTAATCTCACAAAGCAGCTGATCCATAATATCGGTGAACACTTTGATCATAATAATCATAATCATAATAATAACCGCAGATGAGAGCTCCATACGTGTTTGAACGTGCTGACCACACAGAAGACTTAGTTGTCTCTGCTCTCGTGCCTCTCCTAGCACGCGCGCACTGACCAAGCAGATAATAACGGGAGCGATACGGCGGACAAAATGGGATTTGACTCGGTTACTCGTCCACTCGGCGACTCAAATCGTTGACTTTTATGGAGCAGCCCAAAGGGTACGTAAATTCTAAATTAATACAAGGCGACGGAGAAGACTTGCGAGTGTGTGCCGGCGCGCGTGCCAGGTGCTCGGCGGGCTGACTTGGCAAATGTTAGCAAACGCACGCAGCTGGAGACGCTGCACTTATGCTTCGTGATGGCTGACGAGATGAAAACAAAGCCGTGCGATAACAACAGCGGCGGAAAAGAGATAGACCAGATCAGCGCATCCCATTAAAGATGCATAAGGGTTCTGCATTAGCATAAAAGCACTGGAAACACACAACCGTATGCCACAATATTAAGTCTATCTCAATGGACGGCCAATACAGTGGTAGCTCTACTTACGAAACTAATAGATTCTGATACTGCATTTTTACCTTTCGTATCTTGAAATTTCTTTCAATATTTTCCTGTTTTTCGTATGACTGTACAAGCGCCGTATCAGGAGTACGTAAGGGCAAAAATAAAATTAACCACAGATATACCGACACCTGATACGCGAGGGCGGTTTGATCTCCCAAGTGCAATGCGACTTGCCAACTTCCACTCGATTATGCTACGAAACAAATGCTAAATGCTAAACATGCCAATCAAAGGACAGCAGGGAAGGATGACGAGCCCCGCGACGCCATTCCTTTTTGCCCGAGTACATAATCGTTAAAAAGCTCATTGGCGAGAGAAAATGCGCCGCTTCGTCTCAGTCAAATTGGCAGACAGCTAGAAACGATGACGCCAATTAGCTGGCTAATTGTTTCGTCGTTCCCTGCCGCTTTCCTGCTCACAAACACACCCACACGAAACGAATTCACCGTCGAGTTTGTTAAGTGGAGTTCGCACTTTCAGCCCAGACTCGGAATACCTTCTAAAAGCTCCTTTCATGCCGGTGGCCCAGCCGGTGGTCCACTTGGGTTCATTTATGTTCTTGGCAGAGGAGGACTGTGATCTTTTTTTCTGCTCTTTAAAGTCAACTTGATAACTGCGTCAAAAATCGTGTCACCGTCACCCTGCCCTCACCCTCAGCGGCTTTTATCCTTTCTCGCTCGCGCCGCCATCAACGTCGTTAGGGCCTACTCTCGTCTCTAGATGCTTTTCACAGAAACGTCGATGATCGTTAAGTAAGGCGCAAACTCGAGTCCGCATGAGTGCCTCATGGTGGTTTTCCCCATTAGCAATCTGGGTTTTATGACTGATGGGCCCCAAGGTCAGGGTATCACAAGTTTTTCAACTACCAAATAAGAAAAAAAAAATAAAGCAAAAGGATTGGTATAATGAATTACTGTGCAACTATAAGGTATTTTTTCCACCCAGAGGTAAAGTTTGGATCATTAAATCCTGATCAGTTTTCGACTGTAGCTCGGGTTTGGTATGAGTGTGACATCATTCGGAAGAAACAAAGCCGAGAAGGGCAACATGGCTAGAGTGGTCGAGTGGTCGCTTGCCATCCTCTGAGGTTGGTGGTTTGAACCCCTGGCCATGCAGAAGTGTTCTTGAGGAAGATACTGAACATCCCAGTTGCTCCCGCGTCATCAGCAGGTGAATGAGGTAACAGTGTGAAGCGGTTAGGGGATCAGAGTTCTAAGTTGGGGGCTTCAATCTAGGGTTGTGGTTTCAAGAATTGATTCGGGTTTCAAGCCTGGCTTAAGGTTTCCAAGCAAGGTGAGTGTTGTAGAGCAAAAATTTCCTTGGATTTATTATGGGATTTGTTTTAAGGGAGCGTTGGAGTCTCAATGTAGAATTTTATGTCAGAGTTTTAGTTTGGTTTCAGACCAGAGATATGGATTCAAACAAGGGTAAGTACACCATTCAAGGGTTATTGGAAGTCGTCACAAGAGGAGTAGTATAAAAGTTTTTTACCTTGCCCACGTACTGTGGGTCAGAGCCCATGTACTCCTCCAGCACAAAGAACTGGTTCCAAACCCAGCCCCTCTTAACTCGTTGGAACCCGGCCGGGCCATTCCTCAGAGAGCCCAGCAAGGTCCTGGGTCGCGCCCTCCCCACCATCCTGCCGGGTCCCAGTGGCAAGGAGGGCGACCCTATTGGGGGCGCCGGCGAGGCCGAGCCTTCCTGGAGGTGATACCAAAGGAACAGCAGCAGGCAGTTCCTTGCTAGCATTGGCGGTCTGTGCGGGTCAGCTCTCAAAGTCGAAGTGGCGCGGGGGCGAGAGCTGAGCCACGGTGAACGCACTTTGGCCGGGAAAGAGGAGGCACGGCGGTGCCCGAGGGAGGGCGCCGTGCTTTTTTCCCCCGTGTTGGTCAGGAAGGAGCGCTCCTCAGAACCTCATCACCTGAAACACAAAAGACACCTTTAAGTATATGCATAAATTGTCTTTATATGAAATCTTAAAATGGCCGACACGGGTTGGGGCATTGGGCTATCATTCGCCGTGTATGCCTTCATCGGAGGAGGAATCGGAATTTGACTCTCAAGCCTAAATTGGTGATTCCAACCTGGATGAGGGTTTCAAACGAGGGCTTCACAGTACCCAGCTGATAATCAGCAACGTTTCGATATCAGCTGACTGATGGAAAAAGGAAAAAAAAAAAAACGGCCAAATGACAGATGCTGCGAAAGAGGCGTTGTGGGGGAAAAAAAAGCTTAAGAAGGTGTAATCCGGCTTGCCGATGTGCAATTTAATACGTTCTCCGCTCTCCCTGCCACTCGTCTGTGTTTGTGTCCTTTGTGGCGAGACCGCAACGCCGCCTGTCACATCCTTTGTCGCGCCGCCTTATTGAGTCGCCTTCTGTATGCCAGATAAAGTAAACGGCTGGAGTGAAACCCTCAGAAAAAATAAAAATTAAAAAATGTCACAACCGGCAACACGAAATCATGTCGAGACACAAATCATGCGACATGATTCACTGGCCGCTCTGTCACAATACGGCTTCCAAATGTGGTTGGGGCCTGAACCGACTCTTGGCAAAAATTAAGGGATCCAAACCGACGCAAAACTCCATCGGATCAAGTATGGAAATGTTCAGGGCGACCCCCTGACTGCACGTGATCGGGAAAAACCTTCCAGTTTTTAGTCATAGCCAGATTATACAAGCATCTGAACAAACACCATGTACGAATACGACATGGCTAGCCTTATAAATACGAAGCTAGCGCTGTCAAACTAGGGCCTTACGAGACTGTGTGAACCAAAACATATCAAATCCAAACGGCAAGCAGAGTTGCGTGTCGTTTTATTAAAGTGGGAAAAATATGCATCCAATCCGGCTATTGTTTCATGAGCATGCAGTGGTCGTGTTATGACTTCACCTGGTTTGTTGCGCCTCCTCACCTAATCAGCTTTCCGCCAACGCAAGAGGGCAAGCCGTTAATTTCATAAGCGCGGCCCTCGTTGCCTCAAGTGATTAATTATGCAGACCCGCAACACGGCTTTCGCCAGCAGATTACGACGTTAGCGCGGCCCGCCGACCCGCCGACCATTCGTCTTCACGCCGCGTGATCTGAAAAGTCAAGAATGATCTACAAAAGATCCGCCGGCGAGGTGTACCTCGATTCGGGTCAGACATTAGTTCTCCCGCAGGTCGCTAGTCATTTAGTGCAGCCGTAATGGAAAATGACTGTTCCTGCAACCCCTGCAAAATGCGGGTGCCCCGAGAGGGCTCGCTGCTTATTTGATGGGCTTAAGTTCATTAGCATGCGTCGGGGCTGGCGGTCGCGCGCTCTGACCCGTCGCTGACGACGCGTCATCGGTGTCATTGTCGAACGTCGCTTTCGATTTTCGCAAGACAACGCGGATGTTCGCGGAGCGCCGAGCAAATTCGCGGCACTTTGAAATTTTATCCCGCTCGCCCAGAACACAACAAACGGCGATAGAGCGCATGATAGCATTATTTTATGTTCATCATAATTTTCTCACAGCGGAAGTATTAAAAGTCAAGGTCGGCGTGCACAATCGTTTTTTTAATAACGTATATTTCCCATTTAAACGGCATGCACATAAAAGCTGGTTCTTCTTGTCCTTCTTCCTCCTGACCATATAAGGACATGCACATAAACAAATACGGTAAAAGCAAAACTATGATAAAATTAGATGTAGTTAGAAATAAAATAATCATTTTTATTATTTAGTGTACAGCCCAACGTCGGTTTTTGTACGTCTCTGTTCTTGACCAAATCGGTTTTCGACCAAAGATTGAGTTTTTTATGCCTCAGATTACGACCGAAAATCGGTTCTCGAACAAACTGAGCGCACTTGAATGCACCACTTGACTCCTCTTGCCTTCCTTACACGAGGAAGTGACGCTTCCTCGGGTAACGTTCCATTGCCAGCAGACGTGTTCAATAAAGATTTTTTGGGTTTTTTTGGTGGTTTCGGTTTTCGAACAGCTTTCTAGAACTGATTATGGTTGAAAACCGAGGTATGACTGTAGTCTACACTCGTTTAGTCAACTCACAGGTTGTGGAAATATCCAACAATGTGCTTCGGGGGTATGATGTTTTTTTCTTGTTAAGTTGTGCTGAAAACTTGCCGCATCTTATTTAAAAAAAAAAAAAAGCTTCAAACAATATCAGTCGCACGACAGCAGTGCAAAGATGCAGTGGGTGCAGCGTCGGCGCCAGAGAAGACTTTAATATCGGCGAGGCCTTCAGGGGAAAGAGTGGGAGGGAGGCACCAGGGTGGCAGCGAGCTAATGAAAAGTAGCAACGTTAGCACAATTCTTCGAGCGCTCGTCTCGGGCTCGGGCCGAGCGAGCGTCACACCGACGGCAGACGTGTCGCAATGCGAGCCGTGCGTGTCGCCCCGCCGGGCAGCGCATCACAATACAAATGTTCATCACGTCACGCGAGTCATCGTGTCTGCTGTTTTTCGTGGGGGGGAGGGCGGCTAGAGTTCCCATTACAACGACGTGTTACGCTAACGCGCTTAGGCAACGTGCAAAAAGGAGAGGAAAGCTTCGCGTTCCAAATTTGGGGGCAGGACGTACAGTTAGCCCGGAGTCACTGCGCGCGGCCCTTTTGTGTCGAAAGCAATTGTCCCACATGCACAATGGTGTTGGGGTGGGGGGGGGGGGGTCAACCGTTGACATTGCATCCGTTTCTCGAACACGCAAAGGCAATGTGTAAAATTATCGGGACGGACACGGGAGTTGAGCGCACCTTGGCGACGTCTGATGACAACTTTGAAGACCAGGATGTTGCCGACGGTACTTTTCACACTGAATAGTCACACGGAATGTGGCGAAGAAGTCTTGGCAAAAAAAAATAAAAATGCATCACACTGCATAGAATGAGTCGGAAGTGAGAAAATAGACCTCAAAAGGAAGTGAAAGGGGAGACAATTTGAATCATATTTCCAACCCCCAAAATGTGACTTTGGAGCAAAATCACACAATTTCTGAGGCCCCAAAAGTGGGTCACGCGTGTCTAAGCCAAAGCTGCCAACTTTCTTGACGATGTCATTCTGGCGACCATAAACAGACTCCTCCTTCTAAGCGTCAACTTTGAAGTGCATCTGCCTTGACCGTCTTTCTTCAGCCACAAAAGTGTTTACTGGGTTTCTTCTTCCGGCGCCAAATTCCTCCAAGCGCGCCTTGATACACCTTGACTCGGGATCGTATGAGAGCGAGCCATCATCACCATCCAATTCTCGTCAAGCGGATGCCAGAACTTTCAAGGATCTGGAGCGTCTTCTTGTTTCCGTCCAGTTTATTATGAGAGTGAGCCAACGCAACACACACACACACGCGCACACACACACACTTAAACGTTGACAAATGTCAGCCGGCACCTCCCTGCCAAGGCTGCTGATGCTATGAGGACGCCGCCGCGGTTACGACGCGGTTACGACGCGCTTACGCAATCAGGAATCTGAAAAGTCGAATTGAAATCTGACGATCGGCCTTCAAAAGATTCTTTTCTCCGTGCTAACCGTTTTTCGGATAGTAAAAGGGAGATTTTGGGTGGCCAACCTGCCAAGGAGCATATTCACGATGGAAACCCGGTCCTTCAACAAACTGGATAGAATCACCCTGCCCATGTCTAAAATAATCACCAGGATCAAAAAAGTCAGTGTAAAGCGGCTTTAAAAAAAAAAAACAACAACAAAAAACAGCACAGTTGACCTTTTGCGAAGCCGCTGAGAAGTTTGACACTTTGAATTTATTAGACATTTTATGAGTACGAAACAACACAGTGTCGCTCCTTGAGAGTAATTATGGTTTGGCTGAAGAGGTTGAAAGGGAACCTTTTCACTCCCTTCCCAAGGCGCTCAACTAATCCAGATAATTACAAGCTTCGGAAAACGCGGCAAAAACAACAACGAGCCGTCGATCGAGAGTGTTAATAAAAATAATAATCAAGTAACTGTCATCTACCTATTTCCTTGTGGCCACTAAAATATACGCATCAGTACCTTTCCAGGACATAATCTGCACCTCAGCTTTTCACTTTCTGGTTGATCTGCTCTTCATGATTTTCAAACAGAGATCGGTCGCATCGCCCTGAGCAGGGGTTCCATTCACGGGAAACGGCGTGCGGTCGTGACCCACGCGGAGGCGTCCATGTAACGGACTGATAATGGGCGCAGGTGATGGCCGGCTCCCGCTGTTCACCACCGATCCCGCCCGAGTGGATGTGCATTCGATAAAAGCATGCCAGCTTGACTCGCAAAAATCAGACCCCCCCACCCCTCCCCTCCCCCAGCGTGGCAGCAGGCCGGCAGCGCCGTTCACCCGCTGCCGTCCAACCCCGCTGCTTGGGTTTGAGCAAAGGAAAAACGCCCGTGGCTGGAATTTTGCAGCCCCTCGTTGCTTTGCGTCATTAAAGTGGTGCAAGGGAAGCGGAACGCTTGTAACTCGGCAGATAGCGGCTGACATTTGCCAGGCAGGCAAATGTAAAGTTTAAACTCACAAAAATTGAAAATAGCCTCCGTGTAAAACTCAAATGGCATCGATGCAGGCTCTTTTTTTTTTTAATGTCTGACCCAACAGGTGTTCATGCAATATTGACAACAGTGTGTTAATGATCACGCTGGAGCACATGAATAAACTATATGCACTCGACACGGTTACTCGCATAGAATTGATTTATAGTTTTGTAGCACAGTTAGGAAATTTTATTGTGGCTATAGAAATTGGAAAAAAGAAATAGCAGAGTCAAAATCTGACGAGTAGATAAATCTTGCACGGCCTGTAATAAATCGTTGTAATTTATTCAGGCATCTCTATGGACACCTAAAATAATTTTTGTATGTTTGTTTTAGTGGCTCCACAGATGTGTCAACTTCCATGATCCTTGCTAAAGTCTGTCCCGAAATGTCAAATCGTGATTGTATAATAAAAAATGTTGACATGTTGCAATCAACAAACGAGAAACGAATAGATGTTTTTTTTTTTTTTTTTTAAAGATTTGTCACAATGAAGCAGTGACAGGTTTGACGAAGGCTAAAGTGACAGCGGGAACTGTCAGCGAGGTAAAAGATGACAAAACTAGTAATCCATCCACTTTGTTGCGTACAAGTAATAATACAATGATATGATTACGTCAACATTTATTCGTTAACGGCCCTCTGAGGGAACTCCAAAGTGACCCGTGACAAGAATTAGTGACGCCCCTGGCCATACGCGATCAATTCCGCAGCGTTCCCTTGACCTTCAAACGCTTTATTAGTAAACAGTTGACGTCGTGTCGGCGCTTAACCACATCAACCGTTACGGCTGTTGTCGCGCTCTCATTAGCCCCGTTGAATAATCACGCGTACACGCAGGCGGGCAACGCGCACAAAGTATATCGCGACCGTTACGACCGACATTACGCTGCTGCATGGCTGCTTCCGCGTTTTCTCGTAATTAGATGTTGCTAAATGTTAGCAGATAAAAACGCTGGCGCTGTGTGGATTTACAGCCTAGCTGAGCAGATGGCGATAAATTAGATATGAGATGGGGTGGGGGGTGAAGGGGGGGGGGGCATTTGGAGTCCTAGCGATATATCCCAAACCTTGTTTAGAGGCGGAAGAAAATCAAGCCGCCGCCCTGATGAGGTGTCACATTCCGTTTCAATCAGATGTCGACGAGCTACGACGGACAAGTGCTTCATTCTCCTTCGACGTTTGTGCGCACTATTAATTCGAGCAAAGTCTTCCATTCATTGAAATGGAAGTGACATTTGGAAAATAACATGCGTTCATTTGAACATTATCGTGCTGATCATGTGCCGTTTCCCAGAGTGCCTTTTTCTAGATTCTGATTCATTCGATACGGGAAAAAAATAAAAACAAATCGTAGGAGTCACAGAGGTGACCAAATAGAATTTTGGGGAAATTCAACCGCCAACTCCCCCCCCCCCCAAAAAAAAGAAAAAGTCTCAAGAAGCCATGCCAAGAAAAAAAAACAAAAAAAAAACCCACAGGAAGTCAGCCATATTGGTTTGAAATGAACAAACCGTTTTGGCTAAATTTGGCGATGTCCATGTATTGATCCAAAAAGTTGACAATTTTGCCTGCGAAGCCAATTCTACTGAGCAACATATTTGGTAGGCATGTCTATGATGCATAGAGCCACAAAAAATCTCAAGAATCCAAACCCTGAAAGGGACAGGACTGATTTTGTCTATTTGCAAGTGTCCAGAAGATTTGAAAATGCAGCTCCCCTGCAAGAGGAAATTTGGTCGGCATATCTTTCATGAGTCGACCCACAAAAATCGCTCAAGAAGTCCTAAAAAAAAAGACCTAACTTCCATTTTGGTTTGAAACCATTTGGGCCATTTGAAGACAAATGACTTCTTGAAATTTTACCCAAATGCTGACCAATTTGTCACCACGTCTACAAGACAGCCTGCTGTTGTTTTGACATGTTCCAAGACATCCACCTGCGAACCACCAAAAAGTATCTCACTGGAAACGTGTTGCTCGTCCAGTCACACGCTCTCATTCCGATTCACTCCGGAGTGTTTAATTCTGCACTTTTATTCCAAATACAAGCACATTAGCCTTGTCTTGGGCGCCAGATTCATCATTGTGCTTTTTCTATTACCGCGCTCATCTAAATGCAAATGGGGAAGTGTCCCTTTTCTCCAGCAGGAGGAGGGCTCCTGGCACAGCATGTGCGGAATTGAGACGTGCTCCTCGGCCTCCCTCTTGCTTTTTTTTCTCTCTCGCTCTCTCTCTCTCAGATATGCGATCTGAGCTAAAGAACGCCGATAGTGTTGACTTATTGGTGGGAGAAAAGAGGCCGCCATGTTCAATCACATGAGTGCGAAGCGGCGAGGAAGACGTGCCTCTTTTTTTTGTTTTAAACCGGTCGTGGCAAACACCTGAGCTTTTAGAAACACGATGCAAATACGCCTGCTGCTACAAGCACTACCCACCCAAAAAATAAAATAAAATGCTCGAGGAAAGGTTTTGGCAACAAAACTGCGGCAAACTATGTCGTTTGCATTGATTCAGATTTTTTTGTCCATAAATAAATATAATAAATATCACTGAGATAACATTTGCTTAGGATTGCTGTGAAATTATTCCATCTCTCGATTGTCTTTAGTATTACCATCCAAAAATGTAAATCGCCAATGCCGAAAATGGAACTTCAAGCATTTTCAGCATTGGATATATTCACACACCGAAGTGACATTAAAAATGTGATTTCAAGGGAAACAAAAATCGAATTATATGACAATACATATGGAACCAAATTCAGAACCGTCACCAAGCAAATTCAACAGCTTCAAGTCTGTCACACTCCGAACGACCTCGGCTGAGCAAAATTTGGGGCAATTAAAAAAAAAAAAAACTTTGCCTCTTCTCGACAGACCTGATTTCTGTGCGTCGTTATTTCATCTGGAGTTTTTAAGACAAGACCGAGACGGAGCGCAGACTTTTATCGCCACCAAGCGTCTGCCGTCGGGTTGTTTAGCAACGTTTTTTAATCGCCTCTGCGCATCGGCGCCGCCTCAAGTAGGCGATAAGAGACTGACAACCACTGGGAAGTTTGTTTTTTTTTTTTTTGTTTCCCTTCGCCTTTTCTTCACCGGAGACTAATTAAATATATTTCCCATCTCAGCATCGAGCCGCAGCGGTTGCCGCAACATAAAGGAAGATTTAGTGCCGCAATTAACATTTTGGCGCTGGCTTGAGGAGGTGTTGGGTAGAGAGCTCAAGTGCTCATCAGGTGTGCGTGCAATAAGAACAAATACGTTAGGCTTGCATTTGGAAAAAAAAAAAAAAAAAAGTCTGGCACGCGCGGCAGGTTTTATGTTTCTTAAAGCAGTGAGAGAGAGAGAGAGAGAGAAAAAAAGCGGCGCATCATCAAGTGTTGAAATGCCATCAAACGGCAGTAAAGATCTTTTTCTTTTGCATTTTTATACTCTCATGAGGGCACTTTAGAAAGCTATGAAATTACTTTTACACTCTAAATCAAACCCCAACTTCATTAAACAGTATTTATTCATTGCGGATGGCGATGTTTAGCGCATAGATTGATGACATTGCAAAATGTGAGGGGGGGGGGGTAATTTTGTGCCAATGTAAGTAATACAGATTTTTTTTTTTTGGCTGAAATTTTATTTAAATGTAATATTAAAAAATATATACATTTACGACCCGACCCAAACCATGCTTCCGAGCGAACCAAAACAAACCGACCGAGTTTCATTTCGACAAATCAAATGGCCATGAAGTCTGCCATCAATGTGAGTTAACACTCATTCCCAGTCGTGCGGTTGTGTCATATGCCTCATATTAATTTCCGAGCCGAACTCGGCAGGAGTTGACTGCATCGTGTGCGTTGGCGATACTGATGATGTTTGAGAGCGTGTCTGCCGTGGTCCACTAAGCATTCCGAATAAATAATGTGAATCAGCGCATTGCCCAGAGGTCTGCTTAATTATTTAAAGCCTCAAATGGCTTCAGTAGTGGACATGAAAAAGGGAGAATATTCCATCCAGCACTTTCATCATCGCAAATTCACTCGCGCTCCCATTTTGACTCATGAAATGAACGTGCAGTTTTCATGCATTATTTTTTCTTAATAATCAATAATTCCTGGAGGGCCAATGTTTAAATGATGAATAATGGACTTGTGTGCGCTTTCGGCGACCACGTGTGGCTTCAATTCGCGATAAAGACCCAAAAGCGCCCTTCGTAAAGACGTCGTTTTTCTATTCGACCTCATTAGACTGTGCAAGTGTACGCAATCGAGTGGCTCTGTTGGAATCACTCGATTCACTGTCATGTTTTTTAAAAACTATTCTATTCTTACTAATGCTTCTTCGATATGCACACCAGTCACTACAGCGGGCATCTATTGGAAAATATTTTTCTTCCAGAAGCAACACTATTGAATATGAATAAGTCAATACAGTGACGACCTTGATCGTAATATACTGTTGAAGAGACTGGAAACTTGGGTACGATTCAAAGGAACTGTCCTAAAAGTCTGAAAAATCATTTTGAATATGATCGAATGGCCATGACCTAAGGTGGGATCCCTCAAGGGTCCGTCCTTGGACCCTTTTGTTCACTCTGCATTTGCTACCGTTTGGTCAAATGGTTCCGAACGCCAACATTGGTGATCATGGCTACGCGGATGACACACATCTTAGTAATAAAATGATGCCCAAGTCGGAAAACTACGACTACTATTGCTAAACTCTGACCTGACTTTCAACAATCCTATGAAATCAATCACAACGACAGTCGACCGGAGAAACGCATCGATGCTTTTATCTCCAGTAGACTTGATTATTATAACCCAGTAGGACTCTGAGGTCTGCAGACCCGGTTCAATTAGTGCAGCCCAGGTGTCCAAGCACACACGGTAAAGCGGCTTTTTATCGTTATGCTGCATGCAAACAGAATACATGAAACTGCAGACACAAGTGAAATCCGCTCCAAGCACAAATGATTTTAAATCTGGATTTAGAAACAATGCTTTTTTTTGGTATTGTGAAGCACATTGCCTTGTGTAGGAGATGTGCTATGTCAATAAAGTTGGCAATGACTAAATAAATTAGGCATTTGACTCTCAAATGGTTTAACGCGTCAGGACAGAATTACTGTCAGCCATGAGGAAGGTGGACCGCCGCCACAGTTACCCCGCTGTGATAGATTTTTCTCACCCGGTCAGAACCGCCCATATCGTTTGTACGCTTACGGTTATTGTGTTTCGGATTGCATCTGACGAGGCGCGCCGGGGGAGTCGCAAGCCGGCGACATCGTTAAGGTCCCGGCCGGGGTGGCGAGAATTCCGCTTCCCCGCCGAGTGATTGAGCAATGTCGTACGCACTTAAATTCTCATGGATTTCACATTAAGCGCGCAGCTTGCGCTGTGAATATTTGCTTCGAGTCGATTCGCACAAATCTTACTTTCTTTCTGCGCTGTCATGACGACAGCGCAACAAATGTCAGCCTGCGGCGAATGAAATCAAAGTATGTCGTTTGGCACTGCATCTGTTCTGAGCCAATCAGAAGTGCGGGGATTGTTTGTTGTCAACAATGCAGAAAAACGATTGTTAAAAGTTGTCGCGGTCCATCGTCAGATGGGGTTTTACACCGACAACAAATAGAACCGAATACCTCCTGCAAGGGCCAGATTTGTGGGTGGGGTTTTCTTTTGTTGTCCACTACAGTGGATAGCTTCTCTTTTGATCAGGTTAGGGTTAAAATCGCCAACCATACCCCTCACCCCCAGCCGATTCCGAAAAACGCAAACCCAACCTTAACCTCGAAGCTTTCGCCCCACACCTCCCACCCCGACGACCGCCCTGTCAAAAAAATGAAAGTCACGGGGGCTGCAGTTTTGAATATTAAAATGAGAAAAATAGTCTCATCAGCCTTACCAACATCCCGATTTGAACCTTCCTGACCAAGCGCTTTGGAAATCATTTCATTAAACAGCTTTTGCAGCGTCAGTGAGCAAAAAAAAAATAAAAATATGCAATCCGACGTTCCCGTGGGGGCATTGAAGGAGGAAGGAAAGAGGGGTTCAGATGGGGTGAATTCACCTGGGAGCGTTTCACGGCCTCCTTTAAACATTTCTCATGTCATTTTATTTATTTATTTTATTTTAGTTTTTTTTTTTTTTTTTAATCATGGCAGACAAAAGACATTTTCCCGTCTCTCATTATTGCGGTTGAGGGAGTCCAAAAGGCATTAAGGTTCTGCGGCTATGATCATCACATTATGCTATGCTAATGTCTGCCTTGTGCTTCCTGCATGTACAATGCCTGATGGCAACATTAGAGTGCACCGTCGTCACATGCTAATAGTTGGATGCATTTGGCCTCCAGGCCACGCTCGGCGGTCACGGCATGCTCGCCCGCCTCTTCCGCGTAACATCTTTCCTTTTGATTCAATGTCAACTTTTCCGGGCTCAGAATTCAACAGCGACGCAGGATGCGGGAAAACGTCGGAATCGGCTTTCCGTGTAAGTTGTCAGATGTTCTTTTGTCTGCCGACTCTCCCCGGTGAGAGAGCTCCGCCGCAACTGCTGGTTTTGCCGACACAAGGCCGCCCACGCCGTGCGTGACTCATCCGGGTTTTCAGATGACACGCTCTCGAGGAAACAGAAAAAAAGCTCCCATCTTGATATGGAAGACTCTGGCCGAACCGAGTTTCATTGTTGTCTCGACATCGTGATTGAACTTAAATCAAATGCAGACGAGCCCGTTAGCGACGCAGCTTCCCATCTATTGTTTGATTTTGTAACCTGGATTGTTCTAATGGCTCGGTGGCATTTTTTATTTGAATTTTTTTCATCAAATGTGGGCGAGAAGCAACCATTTAATAACATCAGAGTACTGTATAAAAACGTATATTTTTAAATTCTTGTAGAATATTTCTGATCACGTAGAATTTTCCTTTCAATATTTTTGTTTTAGATTTAGATTTATTTAGAATATAAACATTTTATTTTAACATTTTTTTAAAAAATTGATTTAATTAAAACTGTTTTATGTTATTTTTTAAATTTAGATTTAGAACATTTTTTGTTTGATAAAATGTTATTTTTTTTAAAACGTAAATTGATTCATTTTTCTTCTTATTTTGAACAGAATTTTTCTGTGATCACAATCGCGCAATCACCGATCGTGTTAATAGTATCTGATGTGTCAATTTTTAAAAAATATATATATTTCAGGTTCGCACTTACTTACAGATTCCGGACACTGAATATCCTTCATGATAAATAATTCCGCCTTTGTTAAGGATATTTACACACCGTTTTTTTTTTTTTTTCCCCTTCAACAATAACAGCCCGTTGAGTTTGCACGTCGGTGCAGTTGGGCTAAATTAATTATCTGCAGCTATCGATTAATATTCGAGCACGCTGAAGGCGACGACGTCACCAAAGGGCCATCAGTGCCGGCAATCAAGCAGGTCGCCGCTTTCGGCGTTATTAGCCTGGAGCGACGGCGCGGCCATCAGTCAGCCTGCTCATATTAAAAGGTGCGCTCTTTCGGGTTCCCCGGCGACATAACTGCCCTAATCAAGCAGTTATCGCGCCAGAGGCCAGAGGGAGGCAGAGTAATGAGAAAGCAATATCCAAGATTAAGAATTAGTCTTTTCTGTAATGGCTCTGTCTCGCTGGGTCGATATCGCGCCGTGCCGGCGCATGCACAAGTGGGCCTCCTCGCAGGTGAAGGAGCGCCTCGTAGGAAAACAACATCATCAGCCGCTCCATGCGTCACTAGAATCGATGACGGACGGGTCTTTTCGCTGCTGATCGCTGACCGATTTCAACGCTTTTTTTTTTTTAATGTGACAAATGGAAACAATGGGTCATTTTGAATATGAGCTCAAATCAGCGACAAACAGAAGAGTGCCTGTTTTGTCATAAGAGTCAAACTAAATAAATGAATAAAAAATACATATCACGGCACTATTTGATGCAAACGTAACGTAATGACTTTCCGCAGCGGCAGTATATCCAATCGGGCGGATGTGTATTATGAGATTGGTAGCAAGTGTGGCTAACAGATGCGTGAGGTAAACGTGTCTGACGCCTCTTCCTCTCCGATTAGCAAAGACGATTGGCGCTCTAAAAGAGATCCCGCATTGCCGTCGACGGTCCCTGTCAGCGGCGTCATTCCGCCTGGCGCTAATCAGCGTTAATTCTGTGACAGGTGAAAATTAAACACGTCTCCCACGTCGCCGCACTCACTTATTGTCGCGCCATTGCTCTGCTCCGCGGCGAAGACCCCCCCCCCCCCTCCATGTTTATCGTGGGGGATATGTTCTAGACTCTGCTAGCAATATTTGAAAATTCACATGATGGGCTTCCAATCGCGATAAAGTAACAGGTTTATACTTCCCATCACCTTTAAATCCAATCAAAATTATATTTTGCACTTCTCGCTCTCTGACGGTCGAGACATATTGTGTGACATCACACGCAAACGTAGCATTCAAGCTGTTCATTGTCAATGAGTGGAAATTGACTGAAATCAACGAGACGCACAACAAAACGGGACTAAAATTTGTGCACTTCAACAACAGAATGATCAACCGACACAAAAATACGTCTCTGCTATCTTTGCGCTAATGCAAGCAAAAAGACACAGATGGCTCACGGAAATTAATGTAATTATACACCTTCAAACAACTGCTATTTTAGCGCACACGGAGCAGCAACACATACAATCATAATACAAAATAAGATCACTAAATATCGTACATTTAAAAACCAGAATGTTCTACCTAAAAAAATGTATTGAATGAAAGTCTGCTAGCTTAATGCTACAATATAGTGCGAAACAGCACAGACGGGCTCACGGAATTAGCGTAAATGTTACAGTAATTAGACAACTGTTTTTTCGGTTCAAAAGACAAATAGAATTGAAGCAAATTGTTTCACTTTTGAAATACGTCGAGAGACATACCGAATCGCCTTTTCTTGGAACTTTCATTCTCATCTTTCTGATACTGACAGAAAACTCACTGCGCTCCTGTGCGCAAACCTGTAGCAGTCCCACTAGGACGGCCAAGTGCCAATTAGGCTTCCATCTTTTCCAGTTGCCTCAAACATCTTATCAGAAAGCAGGAGAAGGTTTAGGGAGTTAAGTGCTCACTGTTGTGGCAATTGCCTGCTTCCTGCACAAATTTCATTTAAAAGGAAAGGCGGGTCATGGAATTAAGAAGGGCTTACTATGGTCATCAGCGCTCTCAACAACTCAAGGATAATATTGAGGTACATTAGAGCATTATTGAAAAGGAAAAAAACAAAAAAACCCCGAAACTTTTCTTTAAATGTAATTAGTCTTAATATTGAGAATTAAGTCTGATTTTACATAAATATAATATAATGAGTATTTTTTAAATACTATTTTTATATATTTTAAAATATCTTTATTGGGGGGGGATCAGATAGTCAAGTCATTCTTGGGAAAAATGTTGAATTTTAGAGTCGCGATTTCAAGTCTTTGCGAAACAAGTTGCAAAACAACAATTTATTTAATATGAGGAAAAACTACGTAGCCAATTATCGGAACAAACTAACTTTTTGGAGGACTGTTTCATTTTCATAACATAAATTAATTCGATCATAATTGCTGACATTTTAAAAAATACTTTTTTAAACTTTCTTTTAAATATTTCGTATCAACTTGTGGTTAGAATCCCCAAAGTAAAGAGAAGAAGAGTCAAGACAGTTTTTTTTTTTTGGGGGGGGGGGGTGGCGGGCGGGGGGGTTTGCAAGCAAAAGCAAAAATGAATGGCTTACATTTATTTAGACGTGCCAGCAGGTGAATGTGTCTGATTTCTGGAAATAACGGTGAATATTGAAAATGATGGCAGTGATTATATGCACAGATTATTTTCAAGTGCGGGGAGGGAGGTGGGGTTGGATGGGGGGGCTAATGATTAAGATTTAATGAGCCACCATGAGATGGTGTCACATGCCTGCCGCCCCCCCCCCCCCACCGCCTTCAGACGCCGACGCAGATTTCCCCCGAGAGAATGTTAATTATGTAATTCATGCTCATATGCGGATAACGCGCCACATGCGCATGTTCGACGCATGCCACTTATATGCGTCTTTATTTCTATTTTTCCGATCGCACGCCGTTTGCACGTTAAGGTCTACACTTTGGAGTTGGCTAAATAAATCATTTGTGATGATTCTTCGTCCTTGTGACAAACATCATCGTTTCGAATAGCTATTGAAGTGAGAAAATTGTCTTAGTGTCATTCATTTATTTTTGTTTTGATTCGCATCTTAATACAAACGGTTGAAAAGATCCATTAAATATATTGATTGCAATTTTTTTTTTCCACTCACGCAAAGCCCATTAGCTTTGATGTAAAGAAGGCTGGCTAGCTGTAACGTTACGCTAACCAGCCAAGGATGAAATTAGTACTTTTGTCTCAGTGGTTGATCATTGTCAATGATAAGCAATTGTTGAAGTTTTTTTTTTTTTTTTTAAGTGTAATTTCCTCTTTTTAATTTAGGTACAAAGCTTTGCGCATTAGCCTCAGTCTAACATCAGTCATGCTAACGAAGCGAGCACGAAAATACCAATTTTGTCTCACCAGCTGACAGAACCACAAAATCGGTAACGTTGAGAACTTCAATAAGTTACAAGCGTCATATTTTTCGTTGATTTACAATGACTTAAAATTGTCGTCATTTTATCGTACCTCAGTTCCCACATTTCATGTGTGCAGCATTGTTAGCCTCAATGTGGCTGGCTGGTCTTGCCAGAGGCAATGCTAATTAGCTTAGCATGAACACAAAGATACGTTTTTTTTTGTTTGTTTTTGCATCGTCGGCTAATGCAGGCAGTCGACTATCCTTGGTTGCTATGACTGTTTATCGTAATTATAATGGCCACTATATTTGCTCTTCGCTCGTTGCGCAACCAATTTGTAAAAAGTTGAATCGGTGTCATGATTCTCGGGTTTGGGGTTTAATGTGTTAGCTGCAGCTATATTCCTGCTCATTGTGTCGTATAAAAATAAATAATAAATGAACCGGCCCGGTAGTCCAGTGGTTAGCACGTGGGCTTCACAGTGCAGAGGTACCGGGTTCGATTCCAGCTCCGGCCTCCCTGTGTGGAGTTTGCATGTTCTCCCCGGGCCTGCGTGGGTTTTCTCCGGGTGCTCCGGTTTCCTCCCACATTCCAAAAATATGCATGGCAGGCTGATTGAACGCTCTAAATTGTCCCTAGGTGTGAGTGTGAGCGTGGATGGTTGTTCGTCTATGTGTGCCCTGCGATTGGCTGGCAACCGATTCAGGGTGTCCCCCGCCTACTGCCCGGAGACGGCTGGGATGGGCTCCAGCACCCCCCGCGACCCTAGTGAGGATCAAGCGGTACGGAAGATGAATGAATGAATGAACGACAAAGAACAAGCGCCGGCATCGAGCTGATGATGATAATAATAATCATCATCATCATCAAAACAAAGAGGCCTCCAATGTGTTGTTGTTTTCAGCCTGATGGCGGGGCGGAAGGACAAAGACTCACCTCAGTCTTTACTCGAGCTTATCTCGCAACAACAAATGCCGCGCATAGAATGTCGTGGTTGGATTGGGGCGTTTGGTGGGGGGGGCATCATCTGTTTCTCATTTCTTTTACGCATAACACAAACTAAGTCGCCACCTCCCTCGCATTGTTGACTAAAAGAGGAAAGCACTCGAAGCGATAATGCACGGCCTTGCTCCTGTTAAATGGACTAAGAAATCATCTTGACACAAAGCCAGGGCCAAGACTCTTGTGGGCGCTACTTCCTCAAGGTCAAGTGTGCGCTTTTCTGCGTCTGCGGGCGTGATGAGTAATAGGGGCCAATGCCATATTTAGGGGGGTGCGCTAATGTATCGCGCTTACTGCTGAGATGAAGAGAATGGTGGTGGGGTTATTGAAATATAAAAAAAAATAAGAACAGTCCAACAGGTGTCAAGAAGTCGTGACACGAAGACAAATCAAGTTCAAATGAAAATCACCTCTGACCGATTTCGGTGCCAAGCTTGAACATAGAGAGATGGAACATCAAATTGAGGGCCACGAATATTTCTTGGTTGAGTCTGGAAAGAATGCTTTAGTTACTTTTAGTGTTTGCATCCAGGCAAAAATATTGCAATATTAAAATGGGGCGGCCCGGTAGTCCAGTGGTTAGCACGTCGGCTTCACAGTGCGGAGGTACCGGGTTCGATTCCAGCTCCGGCCTACCTGTGTGAAGTTTGCATGTTCTCCCCGGGCCTGCGTGGGTTTTCTCCGGGTGCTCCAGTTTGCTCCCACATTCCAAAAACATGCTAAATCTAAATTGTCCCTAGGTGTGAGTGTGAGTGCGAATGGTTGTTTGTTTCTGTGTGCCCTGCGATTGGCTGGCAACCGATTCAGGGTGTCCCCCGCCTACTGCCCGAAGACGGCTGGGATAGGCTCCAGCACCCCCCGCGAGCCCAGTGAGGATCAAGCGGCTCGGAAGATGAATGAATGAATGAATAAAATAGCAATACTAAAATGACATTTTTTTAAAGTAAAATATAGAATATTTGGTAAGTATAGAAAAAAAAACATACCGTGCTATGGTTAAATAAATATTAACATTCTTCTTAGTAAGTCACAGTGTCCCGTAACTGCTTCACTATTTTTCCAACACACCCGTGAACTAACCATTTAAATTTTCGGTCCGTGCGCATTAATATCTGTGCGTAACTGCTCAGCCCTCACCTCTCTGCGCTCACTACCAATCGATAGTCTTAACAGTTCTTGAAATTTGACTTTTTCAAAACACCGTGAACTAGCCTAGAAGCAGACTGGACATCTAAACCGTGCTCTCCAGAACTGGTGGAACTCACAAATCTCGAAATTGTCCGTCTTAAAACATGATCAGGTTTTTCCCTCCTAAATGTGATGAGCAATGTATATATACTGCACTGTGCGCTGCATTGCCCCACAAGTGCCAGTGTGCCGCTCGGTCTAGTTCTAATGAAATCTAATGAATCCCGCCCGTAGCAGCCAGGAAAGAAATCATTGGAGACTACCTGTGGGCTCGTTGGACGAAAAGTCATTCACGTGTGTGACAGCAAATCTTTGCCGGCGGAAAGTGCAGGCGGCTTGCGGGTGTTTGACTGGAGTCTGGCTGACTTGTTTAAGGTGAAGATGGAGGTGTCATGGGGTCACTGCGAGGTTAAAATCAAATCCAGATCAAGAATCGATTGCGTGGCTTGCAATGGAGAATGTGGCGCAATTTTCACATGGGATGCAAACTAAAAAGACGCCCCCCGGGGGGGGCTCTTTGAGCCGTTTTATAAAGTGTTTATCTGCAATGTTGGACCTGTTGAAAAATGGGGGTGAGGGAGAGGGAGAGGGGGGGGGGGGGCTAAGTTTCTTTCTAAAGCAAGCCAACAATAGCTGCCTTTGAAGTGCCCACACAGGAGACAGTTGTGAAAGTCATTTAAAGCCAATAAAAGCCTCGTTCCTGTGAATGAAATGCACAAATATGTGCTGCCTCTCCTTGCAAAGTGAAACACAAAAAGACTGAAAAATGATCTTCAACCAGCGAGCGGGCGGGCGACGCGTCATCAGCCCGAGCGTTTTGCGGCTTTCGGGGGGGTAGGGGGGAGGAAAAAAAACAAAAAACAATTGTGGTGCGTCTCCAGGTAACTGCATCCTTCCCACGTCTATTTCCAAACCAAAGCGCAGCGCGGGCACCGCGGGGGGGCTCCGGTGGGCTGCCTCGGCATCAGAAGCCTGCGCGGGGGGATGAAAGTCTTTCCTCCGAGAGATCGAGCGGGAATGACAAACAAGCTGAGACCAATCCAGACTGTTAATCAGTGGAAATGAACCCTTTCATGCAGCCTGTAACCTGATAACATGATAGGCTGTCCACTGTCGTAACGGCTGTACTCGAAAGGGTTGAGAACAAAAAGGGAATCAAACATCAACACTTACGATTATCCGCTCCTATTCCGCCAAATGCCTCGGAAGTCATTGGACAGCGCTACACAGTGCAGATGGACAATTACCCACCCGAGGCGTATCGCGAGAAGCAACCCAAAGGTTTATTTGAAGCAAAAGAAATTCAACGGCGTGCAGTGGGCGGAGCTGAGTTGAATGTGTCCCAGCATGCAATTTTTCCTTGCAAGATAAACGAGAAAGGCAGCGGTTACCGGATTCGGGTGTCAATCATGAAAGCGAAAAGTCCGCAGTTGGAGCGCATTTGTTTCATTTCAATTTCATTTCTATTTGTTTGGTGTTTCGAGCCAAAAGCATGAGAATATTTTCCATGCGGCAATATTTATGGACCTGATTATACTTCCAATCTTGGCGGGGGTTTTTTTTTTTTTTTTGGGCTAGTTAGCTTCCGGCTAACGTCGTCATCGGCGCAAGCTAATTTCGCTCTCATCGCGATTGAATGGCGGCAACACAGCAAGGCTCCTTTTAGCCGAACCGAAAATTTTCCTTCACATGCCCGTGACTCATTTTGCTAGCAGTTTAAGCGCTAACGTTTTTTTCTGTTCGTTTACGCGCCGTTGTGAAAGGTGATCGGAAGCGACTCGGCCGGTGCAAGTAAATCATTTGAACTTGCGGAAAATCTTTTTTTTTAGGCATGCTTGTCTTCCTGCGCACTTCTGGTCCATTTTATCCAAAAGAAAATTTTCGGGGGGAGGCAACTTTATTGGCCAAGTCCAATATGACGTATTGCCCGGATTGCACCCGAAGGTTGCAGTGGAACGTCGCCTCCCCCAGCGGGGGGAAGGTGAGGAGGGTTGGGGGGGGGGGGGGGGGATAGGGGGTGCGCTTTGCTCACACTAGCTTCACTGTCCTTCCCTGCAGCTCGTTTGATTCTCCCCAAGCAGGTGTTTGCTGCGGAATGCCGGCAAGACTTTCAAGTGACTTTCATCCGATTTCCCCGCGTGTCTGACGACGCTCGCGGTCGCATGAAACGGGAACTTGAGGATGCATGTCAAGTGCACGCGTCGTAACGGGAACAAGTCCCTAAGCGCTCAAAGTGGCTCTCGGAATCCTGACCCAATGGTCATCCGAATGAGCATCTGCTTGCTGCAGAAAGCGGGGGGGGAGGGAGAGGTCAGAAGAGTGGTGGTGTGTAGGGGGGGGGGTGGTTTGCATGTGTGATCCCTTGTTTCTTTGCAAATCAGATTCCGTCAAGCCGCTCGGATTGTTGCCTCTAATCCCCGGTCCGCTCGGCAACGGGCGACGAGCACTCGGACATCGCTCGGATGCGGCGAGTGTGCAAACAAACGCTTTTAGAAGCTCAGCAACTGACTGCACTTTCAGCGCGCGTACACACACACACTGACATGTAGGTCGTCAAACCCAACTGGCGCGCGCTCACACAGACACACTCCGGTGTTTGGGATCAAAGTGCCAAAAGCATTTCCATCACTCCTGCCACAAAGCGGGTCAAGCCAATTAGCTCAATTAATGGGACGCACCAGCTCGCATTCTCCCTAATTCATGACCGCAAGATAAAAGGAAAAACCTCACATGGAACACCGGGATAGGACATCGGGGACACGGATACACTTGACTTACCCCACCTCCCCAGCGGGACGCTTGACAAGCACGTAAAATCCAAAACAGCCCGCGCCTGATCCTGCAACGCCTCCTCCGAAAGCTTTTCCACAGAAGCCGTCTCCCTGCACCTTCCTGCTCCTCTTTCACGTTGAATTCCCAACCTCGTCGTCCTGCCGCTTCGCTTTCATGCTCTCTCTCCTCCCCGTAGGGGGTGGTGTGATGGTGGGAGGGGGGGTTACACTCCACGCGTGGTGGACTCGACCTCCGCTGTCACAACGAGTGCGCGTGCGCTCGGGCTTGTTTTGAGAGGCGTGCAAGAAAGTGGAGTGCTGCGCTCGCGCTCTGCGGGCTGACGACTGAGCCGGAGAACTTGCGCGTGCGTGTGTTAGCGTGTCAGCGCGCGAGCGCAGAGAGAGAGAGAGACACACACATACACACACACACGCCTGCGCACACACACACACGCCCCCCAATGACTTGTAGTGGTCAATTAGCTTTTGTCTGCACACACTTTATTTGGCCTCACACTGAGATATTATTTTGCCGTTTTTTTTAGGAGGGTCGGGGGGGGGGGGGGGGGGGGTTGGAACACATAATTGGAGACATTTGTGTCTCCATGTAAAAAAAAAAAAAATCTAAAAAATAAATTAAAAATAAATCAATAAAAATAAATAACCAATTCACATGACGATGGCGTCTTGGCTATTCTGCAATGGAACAAATGCAACGTTGATGTTTTGCAGCCACACTCATGTCACTGACGCCAATTCGCACCCCCCCCTTACCTCACTCCAACCACCCTCCACCCCTAAAGGAACCAACGAGAACTCCATCCAAACTTCCGCAGAGATCAGTTACGAATTTGCGCCCTCCAGAAGGGAAAATATTGCGCAACCCCAAGAAACAACTCTCTTAGATATGTACCTGAACACCAAGATTCTAATTTGAATAAGAAAAAGACGTTTAAAATGCCGTTTCGTTCACGCCCCCCAAAAGTCTCTTTATCCCTCTGAAGTTGAATGGAAATTAATTTGTTTTATTTTGCTACTTAATTCAAGACTGAACAAAAAAAAAACTGTCATCGAGCAAGCAGCTAAAAATCTTGTGAATTGTTTTCTTTTTTTTTTTTTCGGGATCAGACTTGCATACATATTTTGGGGACCTCTAATATATATGAAAACTCACAAAAATTGATTTTATGTCACCCATGAGCAGATATGAAAACACAATGTCCTTGGGCGGGGAGTTTCAAGATCAATTTTTGGTTTAAATTTGGTGTTACGATCCCAATAATAAACATACTGTGCACGTCCTTGACGTTTTGCCTGAAAGGGAGGTGACTAGACGGGTCTGATGGTGACATCAGTTAGCCCCTGTTTGATGAGTGAGGAAGGATAAGCGAGAGAGGAGTGAAATCGCGAAAACATCAAAACTCCACGCGTGTCTCTGAAGTCTGCGACCTGCATTCGTTTTATGTTGTTTTTTTTTTTTTTTCTTCACATGATTTAGCGCCTCGCCGGGTCGCTGGCTTGGCTAAGCAGAGGAACAACCAGGGGCTTTAACCTTTAAAAAAAAAAAAAAAAAAAAAAAAAAAAAAAAAAAGAGACCCTGGCATAATGTGGTGGCGCACATCACTCTGCGGAAAAGGTTATACTTGCTATTCTATTTGAGCCGTCACAAAGACGGACAGAGGGAGCCCTGTTTTCCCGTCAAATTCCCCACTTTGGAAAGTGAAAAAGGCAAAAAAAAAAAGCACAGGCGTTTGTTTGTTATTTGACGGACATGTTAACCGACGCGACTTAGCATTCCGCTCGTGAAACGCTGCGTTGGCCAACAAAATAACCGGGATTTGCGACCACGGTGCTATTTATTTATTCGTCGCAAATCTGTTTCTGACAGCGACATATTGTGACAGGCAAAAAATAAAAAAATCAAAATCAAAACAATTACATGTTCTTCCACTAGGTGGAGTATATTGAGATCAGATCATTATGAAGTCAAGTCAAGTCAAGAGTATTTCTCGAGCACTTTCAAACAGCCATCGCTGCATACAAAGTGCTGTACATGGAGCGATTTAACATACACAATGAACAGTAAGACGAATCCGTAATAAAGGCGGTAGAAAGCACCAAGCAGTAAAATCAAGAACAAATCTAAGTCATGCCGAGTCGAACGCCAAAGAATACAAGTGAGTTTTGAGGAGGGCTTTAAAGATTATGAAGGATATTTATGGCACGAAAATGTCTTATTTTTTAAAATATTTAGTGTTATTATTACTTTTTTTAATTCTTCTTCTTCTCCGTAACGATTTGCATTTTTTGAGGGCCTAAACATCCATAAAAAAATTTGACTTTACACATTTTTCACTGGTTAAAAAAAAGGGATATTTTAAAAGTTGTTCTCCCAGTTTTCAGTACCAGAGAAAAAAATGGGACTGTTGTGCCCGCTAAAGAGGTTTTAAATGCAACGTTACGGCCTGTGCGCACTTTGTGGGCCGAGTGATCAAGAGATTAAAGATACCGAGACGGGATCCTGGAAGATGACAAACTCATCAGGCGAGACTTCAATGATCCGCACCGCACTGTAAATCACAGTACTGTATGACATTGCTTTTTTTTCCTCTCCGACATAACAACTCACTTCTTGGTCTGACGCCCTCCCACCCCCACACGAGCTCATCAACAGAAGAACCAGGTCAAAAATCCTACACATGCAACAGTCTCTTTATAAGCACCAAGAAGATGACCTGGTACCAGTCGTCGTCTGTTGTCAAAGGCGCAACTCTCAGAGCTTTTGTTTCCGCAAACAGAACACCTTTTTTATTTTTTTTTTTTGCTTGCGTTTGTATTCTGAAGCTCTTGCTTTTCACCGAGAGCAGCCGTTCCACGCTAGGAATCACTTCGCCAAATTCTTGGTGTTTGGCGATGCCGCAGTAGCATCGCCAAACACACCATCTTTGTTTATTGTTCATACTTGGCAGAGGTTCTGCACTCCGCCGAGGACCTTTCTGCATCCTCTCAGGTGGGAAATAACAACACAGATGAGGGTGCTTCCACCCCCCCCCGCCCCCCGCCCCATTATGCTATTTCCACATTTGAGCCCAGCAGAGGGCCGACACATTTACAAACCAAATAAATACAAATGTCCCCGCATCTCACACGAAGCGCTTGTAAAAGGGGAGCGGATGGCCGCCCCCCCACCCCCCGGCAACCCCACACACACCCAAAAAAGCGTGCCGAAAGCTGTATTTAAGTGTGGCCGTGTGGCTTTTAAGCGCTGCTGCAGGATCAGGCCTGTCCAGATGGCTCGCTGCGGCCCGAGAGGACTCCTGCTTTTAATCCTCTTGGCACCGCCCGGGCTAAGCCAGAGGTGGAACGGATGCTTGTAGTCAGGCGTCAGTCAGGCCGCGTCGGCCCGATGAGGCTGCCACTGCGGCGCACGCGCAAAAAAAAAAAATATGCACCGAACCGAGGCCAAATAACATGTTGGCGTGCCGCCATAGTGGGGATTGACTGACATTTCATTGAAGGTCATCAAAGACTGACTGATGCCAAACGTGGGAGAAAAATGTAAACGAGTTCCATTTAGAATATACCTTACCACATACATTCGCAGATTTAATGTTAGCTATAACATCCACAAATTTGGCGCACCCCTATTCCTGGCACCACTTGCCCAAACTCTGGGAAATAATCACAACAAGCCTTGATTTGATGATCTCAGCTTTGTGCACAAACTCTCCATTGGAAGACGTTCAAAATGATTCATATCTTGCACTTTCCCCCCCAAAAAAACACATCATTGTCCAGCACAAAAAAAAAATCCAGTTTTATGAAAATGATAAATGGAGTGCACTTGTTTAGCGCTTTATCTTCACTATACAGTTCCAAATTTATATTCACTCAACTCATTCGAACATATTGGAGTGTCGCCTACACAGCAAATCCACCGTCCACTAAGGTTTTCCTTTTTAGTTTAAAAAAACTTACAGGATCCTGTGGCATGCGCTGGCCAAAGGCAGAACCCAGGATGTTGTTTTTTTTTTTTTGTTTGTTCCCACTTTAAATCCATCCCCGTTGTGTTGTACTGGCCTCGCCTTAGCTAGCGCTAAGCTAATGTTTCCAACATCCGAGTTTGCTAGCTCGCTTTTAGCGAGATATATCATACTGCGACATCGAGTCGTGTCTAATCTCATGCCGGAACCGGTGCAGTGATCAAAGCCGCAGACTGAACCACGCGTCAAAGGGAGGGATTATTTACACTGCAAAGTTCACGCACGTGTATGACTGCGACGCTAACTGTGCCGGCTTTCTCTGTTAATTGACCGCCAGACGAGTTCGGCGGGCGTCTTTTGCCTCATCGCTGACTTCAAACCTCCGCCGAAAGAATACAAAGGCGCCCTGTTCGAAGAGGGAGATTGTTCATTTCAAACCCGGCTTTCGTCTCCTTTTACAAGCATCCGACACAACTATTAGATAGCATCCAGTTCATGAGCGAGCAACGCGACGAATATGAACGTCAAGATACGAATCCCAATGATTTGCAACTAGCAAACGCTCTTGTTCAGTTCAGCAGTGCCGCCGCAGACATTTCCATTTCAAAAGTCTATTGATTCTTTTCTTTTGTCCTCTGGAGTAAATATTGGCTTGTGCGGGGGCGTGGGCGGAAGGGTAGGGGGTGGATTTTAGGTGGGGCTTTGTAGTGTTTTTTTGAGGTGGGGGCTCAGGTGCAGCTCTAATTCGCCAGCGGGCTTCTCATGCAGTCAGTGGGGTGCCTCTGCATCAAGGAGCTCTAGACAGGCGTGGTTTGTCCCTTGGGGACGCTTTTGGAACCAGAAGGGCACACTTGGAGACCCCCACCCCCCGTTTGAAAGGATTATAGCCAATCCCATTTGGGGAGGTGCATGTATCTGTTTGTCCTTGAAAAAAACAAGCTCTTTTGTAGCATTATTTGTTGCGGTTTGTGTGCAAAATACAACTCAGGGGCTCGAGATTGTGGGCAATTTTCAGATTCAGGTTTTTTTTTTTAAAGTGTTTTCATAACAATTCCAAATTAGGGTTTGGAGCCAGTGATGGGCTTTTTAATTGGTGTTGGGGGTTTTAAGCGATCCATTAAGTCTGGAGCGTAAATCCAGCCTATGAAGCATTTTTGGCGGCTATTCTTAAAGTCACATTCCTTATTATGTTTGGGAGTCCAGCTGCATGCTGAAAATAAAAGCTCAGCATCATCATCATGTTTTTTTTTTAATTCTGGGAGGGGAACAAACGTCGGGAGTCAGCACTAATGTGTCCATGCACCAAATGTTCAGCTGTGAAACAGTCCATCTTTCCCATCCAGCAACGCCCCCCCCCCTCCCCGGTGAGGTCCAATTCGGCAGCTTGCCGCGGTTGGAAAACTTCAGCCACACTTAAGTCGCCCATTTTAGGACTTTGGACTTGTTTGGCTGAAAATAAGGAACAACTCGATTCGACATGAAAGTGATATTCACGCGACCGCATTTTGCTCAAAGTAAACAAGCAACTTTGGTTTCAGTTTGTCCGTTGCTGACAAGTGTGCAAAGATTTTTTTTTTTGTGCTTTCTGACTGAGCAAGACCGTACAGCTTGATTTTATGACTTGGCCAAAGATTGACTTGGTAGAAATTTAGTGGAGACTCCACATGACAAAGAAACACTCTCATTGAAAGCCAGTGCGACAATGCAGGTTGTATGACGATCTCATCAAGCTTCTCCTGGCCCCGCAAATTTTCCCGGCCGCTATTTAAGACAACCGACGGGGGAAAAAAAAAAATAATTTCACGGATGAAAAATATCATTCCGACAGGAGTTGGGAAGGGGAGGGAGGGAACGAGCAATTTGATTTAGAGTCCCATCAGGCCCGTCTGTTAAAAAAAAAAAAAAGTTGTCTAAATTGTGTGGCCACACAAAATGAGGTCACGTTCGCTGCAGGTAGAGGCCAAGCGGTGTCTCAAAAATGGGGATGATTTACCAATTTGATCAGCAGCTAATCAGCCCGCGCAGACGCCGTAAGCCAAGACGGCCGAATTGAGGCCATATTGCTTCGTCCTCGGCTGGCGGCGGCCGCTGCGGCGCCACAGTTTGGAAGCGCATTAAGTACAGTGCAGACGGCGCACAGATGAAGCGCTCCGGCTGTGGGCGGAGGGCGAGATATTGAACGAGGACGGACCGCGTGGGGTGGGGGCTGGGGGGGGGGGGGGAGTCGTGGGAAGCCGCCTGCACCAAACTCAAGTGAACACTGAGGTCCATCACGATGCTCTGCTGTATATAAATATCAAGGCGCAAGTTGTCAATCCGTTTTCCGTTTGTCTGTTGGCCCAAATAAATGGAAAATTTTAATTAAAAAAAAAATCCAAATTCTGGATGAAATGAATGAATTCAATCAATTTATGAACAAAATTCCACTTGGAGGGGGAAAAGAAAATAATCAAATTTTCGGATTCAAATTCCGGTTCGGAAGTAAGCTGCGTTCGCGTAGTTGATCACAAATCAACCGGCCTCGATGAGGAGAACGCGTGAATGCAGGTCAGGCCTTCCCCGCGGGAAGTGTGCCACAATCGGCCTTTCTGTTGGAGTGTCCGGGCTAAGCGCCCCGGCTCCGTCCCAACGGCGTCGGCCGCGGGCCAACTTGGACGTGGCGACGAGAGGAGCCAGCGACGAGCCAGCGACTGTGGATTTATCTCCCTTCGCGACCGCATCGCTCGCACGCCCCCCCCCCACCCCTCTCTCCTCCCGCCGTCGCCTCCACAGGGCGATTATGCTCTGAATTCCCACGATGTGGCCAACCGGCAGATGTGCTTAAACACAAAAAGGATTTGCACTCCCGACCAATCGCACGCTGCGGTGTCAGGCCACATGGCGCGGCGGCGGCGGGCGGGGGGGCAGAGCGCTGCCAGGCTATTGTTTACAAATGGGCTTGAAATGAAGCCAAGGATTCGAAATGATACGACTCCCCCAGCTCGTTAGCTACAATATGAAGTTATAAAGTGAACGCTGGTGTTCTCACGACTTCACCAACACGCATGATTTGGTTATTAGTCATGTTAGCCGTTAGCTTGTTTTTGGCGCTCTCTTTTTCACAGGGCTCGATGCCGAGTTATTCATTTTAATACGTTGCTTTTTTTTTGTTGCCAGCGTACATGTGTTCAGATGCACTCACAGCAGGATGTTGGAGGAAAAATAAAAGCCAATAACAAAATGTGAATCTGTTAAAAAAAAGTACAGAAAAAAACATGGCTACTATAGCATTGTGCTCTATGCAAAAGATAACAATTGCAATTTTTCATAATTAACAAAATAACAAAATACATTTTAGTGAAGTTGATATGAATTTCGAGACATCTTATGGATTTTTATCAAGTTCGATATTAAAAAAGTAGAATTAAAATGTTAAAAATTACACAAAATATCTTATCTGTCGAATTATCAGGACAGGCAAACACAATGATAGAAAATACTTGATACAAAATTAAAATAAAACTAAATATATAGAGGTTTGAGAAATGATGATATATAAAAATGATTGTATGGAAAAATTCTAATATATTTCTGGCTGATGGTGATTACAAATTCAAATGGCGTGTGCGTCATCGCAAGATGCGTGCGCACGCGTTTTCAAAGTAAAAGCCACTTTGAAATGTCTCTGCCTTCCGTGTGCCCAAATTGGGTGGCGTAAGATTGCTTTCTTTGAGAAACTCACACGATGATTTATTCATGAGCAAAATGTCCGGCTTTGCTCGGGTTATCGAATGCACTTTAGATGTCACTACAGGGAGAATCGTTCCAAAGAAGAGGCCGGCCCCAACGTCGTGACAATATAAATCCTGAGCGCACGCTTTTACTTATTTATCGTGTTCATGCATTCAGCCACTCAGTTCACAGCAAGTGCACAATGGACGGACGGATGACTTGTGTCGCTTTTCATTCTCTACTTGAAGCTCACCGTTAGGATTTTTAAAAATGCTTTGAAATTATATATAAATCATATATTGCGGTTGCATTATGCATCCACTAGATGGAGCTACACAAAAGGGAATACAATACAATACAGCTTTATTTACATAGCGCTTCCCCAACCGCCGAAGCTGTCGCAAAGCGCTTTTCAGAATATTTAAAATACTACGTTCAAGAAATCAGAATATTGACACATATATACGGTGCATCGCATTATAAGGTGTACTGTTAGCTTTTGAGAAAAAAATCATGCTTTTAGGTACGCCTTGTAGTGCGGAAAGGTAGTTATAATACTAAGAAATGAACGTTAGAACAAACTGTGCAGCAACACATGTAGAAAAACAATACAGCAATCATAGGCATATATTCTTTATCCCTTACAAAAGACAGTGAATACTACTTATTGAGCATGGAAGAGACCGGCTTCATGTATTTATCACGTTAGCATTGTATCACATGCGCGTTACTGCTGTATGCTTTTATAAAGTCAACCCGTCGCCCCCACAGGACTGCCGCAGCGGCGTTCGATGATTTTTATAGTTCTGCGCGCGCGAGGCTGGAGTATGTAAAGACTACCAGAGTGTGTCAGCTGTCGCTCGCAATGAAACATTCGGATTTGAATTCGAAATTTGTATAAAATGCCTCCCAGAGACGCGGCAACATATGCCTTTTTGTAGTGGTTACGCTCTGCCTCCCGGGAGAAGCGCCTATGTGGCTCGTTGCAGACTGCACAGCACACCACACAAATGAAAGGAGAAGACAAATGGAAAAAAGTTGGAACTAAAAGTCCTCGCTACCTCATGCAAGATGCATCCCCCCCCCAACCCCACATGAAGAATCTGTGACCAGAATAAAATTAATTTAGACATGATTTCTTCAGTGGGGCTGCACAAGAATGAATCGGGAGCTTTTACCTTGACACAATCAATATTTGATGGGAGGTGTCGGGTCATTAGAGCGGCCCTTGACTTGAAATTCACAACACGGACGTTTAACGTTAAACAGCGACGGCGGCGCTTGCCAATATTTGATCTGCCGCGACAATCAGCGACCTTTCAACTCCGCCTGATTCTTGAATAATTCCCTGCGATTAAAGGATGGAAAAGGGAAATTCCCGCTCTGAAGCCTCACAGAAATGCAAGTTATGGTCGTTTGGGTTTTTTGGGGGTTCTTTTATGACAGTTTTACATTGCTATACCCTAGAAAACGAGTTTCTAGTAGATATGTAGTCTTTTGATAGTGCCGCTTTATTCTATTAGTCTCACCAAGTATTTTACTTTGGTCCTTGTAGCACAAAGTGAAATCTAACTGCGCAAATGGTTGGAGTTTTCTTTCTTGTTTGTATTTTCATCGACGGGCGCAGGTGTTGTGTTTGCGCCGTTGTGGGAGTGAACCCAGCCGGCCTACTTCCTGGCCAATGAAAGCGGCGTCGCTCATTCCGTTTAAATTCGGTGCAGCAGAGACACACAGAATATTTGATATTGCGGGAGAAAAAAAAAACAAAACAAAAATTGATTCGTTAGAGTCCATGCGGAAGAAATAACATTCGTAACCTCCACTTGCGGATGAAGTAAATTGGTCACCGCCGTGAAATGGGCACTTGGATGATGCATGCTGTTGTCATATTTATGAACGAAATACAATGATAGCCAGCACACATGAAAGCGGATCGCAGAATCTGTCCAAATCCACTCAAATCGCATGACAACAGCTGTGCCACATCTTCGACCTGCCTTTAGCTTAACTACTTCCAGTCCACTTTCTGTCACCAAATGGTCTCGACTATGAATTTTTTCTTGTGAATAGCTGGTGTACCCGAAATGAGGTCAACTTGACATATAGTCTTTGCTAGTGCCACAATTACAACTTATTTTTAAACCATTTATCTTTCTTTTTTTAATTGTCTCTATTTTTAATTGTTTTTTTCCGTCTTGTGCATTCCTGACGTTCTCCACGGCAACAAAAACAGAGACGATACATTTTCATTTGAGTTTTTAAATACAATGGTAAGAATAGCATTATAATTTTGAAACGCTCATAATTAATTGTTTTCATTTGGAAAACAATTTCCAAGCGCTTCTGCGATGACAAAGCGAAGGTGCGTGTATTGAAAAACATTTTTCTGAATGCTTTATTTGCTAAAGTCTTTTCATTCGGCGGGCATGCTTTCGATTGCGACGACAACGCCAAATGGGCAATAAAACAACTTTTATTTGCAGACTACTTCATTTACAGAAAATTTAATTAAACCATCCGCACACAGCGTGACCTGGCAGGGGCTTTAAAAAAAAATAAAAGAAAAAGAAGCTTGTGACTCCACGGTATGGTAATGACTTAATTGGACATATTTTCCAGCTCTGACTCCATTTGTCTCGAGTGGGGTCTTCAAATGCACGCCTGAGCAGACGAGCGGGACAATTAGGAGCGTCTCGCTGGTGGAAATTAAGCAGATACTGCGCAGACCGCTCCAAAATGAGGGATTAAGTGATTAAAAATGTTCCACTTGATCCCTCGGCCGGACTTGAAGGCGAACTTTGGAGATTGCTCAGAGACACGAGCGCATTAAGCCCCGCCCACCATTCCTGCCATCAGCCTCACTGACATTTTTTTTTAACACAATCTATCACCCAGCACAGTAACAACAGTAACCCCCCCCCCACCTCCAATATACATCTACCACTCTTCGCAAAGTCACAGTTCTAAAACGCAACTAAACATAATTGAACGACTCAAACGAAACAAAAAGTCAGCGGTGTTGAAAGACAAACAAATTTGTTCTTAATTAAAGCTAAAACTAATGATGACCACGATGTGTGTATACGGTTTTAATGCCAAGTAGCCATTTGCACCTGCGTGCATGCTAGCCTCATCCTCGCCGTCTTTGTCCACGCAGCAAAGTTTGCGTATTGATACTATGAATTTCCCACCATCAAGAAAAAAAAAATATACAAAAGCGGACCTTGGTGGATATTCATCACTGCCACCCTTTTATTGCCAGGTGTGCTCAGCCCGCAAACTCCCACAACATACATGCATACATAAATAAAGCACGACTGTGTGTTTTTTTTTTTTTTTTTATGTGTCAGGAAGCAGGCTGTTCATGTGATTGATGGAAGTAATCTCAACACAATGCAAATGTCCTCACGCTGCGCCGTAAAACACGTCATCAAACTGCCCTAAACTTTGCCAGGAATAAAAATTATGGAGAACGTGAGCCTGGCTTGCTGCTTCCACATGAACGACAGAAGAAAAATGTAAATTTCGGTTGGCATTTTTTTTGTAGATTCTTGTGAAAACCGATCCACAGAGGACGGCGGTTCGATCGACCTTTGCTGTAATTGTGTGGCAATGGTCAATCAGGTTGTCGTGCGCATTACCGCCCTCTGGAGGACTGGAGTTTTACAGCCATTTCAAATGTATCACCACCTCTTGCATTTTAATCCAGAAAAAAACAAACAATTTTAATAAAATAGAAATGGTTCAGTCAGTTCATTAAAAAATTAAGAACCCCAACATTTAAATATGTATATGAAAATGAATATATTTTGACTGGCATTTACGGAAACATTGAAATTCATCACGAGAGACATTACAACGTGCTCAGCTTTGCTCGCCAGGGGACATGTTTTGTTTTGTTTTGTTTTTGCCAGCCTTTTAATTAGCGGGGTTGCTTGAAGAAAACAAAATCGCTCCCTGCCAAGTGTGATTTGACAAATGATGGCAACGAAGGCGACGCCGGTGGCGCCTTTTTTAAAAAAATGTTTTGTAATTAATGAGCTCTTGACCCTAGTGTAAGCAGCAATGGCGATTATTAACAAAAATGTCTTACATTTATAAGACCACAGGATTCTAATCCTGTAATGACTGATGGAGTGTTACTTACCAGATGGCGTTTTATTAAAGCTGACATGAAATGCATTTTTAGGAAAAAAATAAAAGCGGCCAAAAATGAAAGTATCAGATGGCCTTGGTGAAAAGGTTAAAAAAAAAAGGGGCAAAATTTTAATGTAAATTCAAAATAGGGAACAAACTGTTCGGTTTGGTCTATGGCACAAAAATACGTTTTTGTAGGTCTTGGCCCATTCGGTGTGCCTCCCAATTTTGGTAGGTCTCGGTCAAACGGTGCTTAGTTCAAAATGTATCAGGAGCGCTACTTTTTTTTTTGAAAATCACAATAAACTTCCAAAATTATTTGCAAGGCTTGATGTGTCTGCAATGTTTTCACGCGCACGTAGACCCGCAAAAACAGCGTTATTTATTTTTGGGTCAGTAACGTGTCGCCAAGGCAACGGCATGGAGAAAAAGTTCAAAAGTTAATTTAACATCATGAGTCCCTGTTAAATTAATTCTTGTATAATTTGTGTGCAAGTGTCACTATCATAGACAATGGCAATATAAAAAGACGATTCGGTTTGACCGACCTGACGAGAGATTTAATATATATATTTTTTTAAAGGTAAAGGTTTCATCTCTCCGGGCCTGTAAAATCACAAATCAGTCTAATCAAAGCACAATTTAGAGGTGGATCATGGAAAGCAATTATCTTTTTAAATTAAAAAAGGAGGCATGAAAAAAAATATTATTATATATATCACTACTGAATAAAAGTCAGCAGGGGGCAGGCTCCTCTCTGGCCGCCTCCATCTTATTAAAATGTAAAACCTTCAAGGACGTCGGCGTGGCGGTATTCCTGAGCAGAAATGTGACTTTTTAAATGATTCATAGAAGGATGAGAGCGCGACTATGATTGAGCTAATTTAGGCCGTTCTTCAGGTCAAGGACTGTGCGGGATTTCCCATGCTGCTGTTGCCGCGGCTTCTTCAATTCAGGAATGTCCGAAAAAATAATGAAATTAAAAAATTAAAAAATTATATGAATAAAAATGACCCGTCTTCCTGTAAGGCGGCTTTTAAAAGTCTCGGAAATGCCAGAGAAATAATAAACAACCTGCAGCTGGCCCGTCATAGTGCAGCCCCCGCCTTGTATCGGATTACACGCCGTACCTAATTCGGTGGCCTGCGAGCGTATGCATCAATGATCTCGATGTAATCGGCGTAATTAGAGTCATAAAAAGCTGCGAAAATCTCATCAGCGAAAGCGCATCCGAGGCCGCTTCAGATCTCGCGTCGAGCCCTCTCGGACAAAAAAAAAAAAAAAAGGGCGCTTAATTAAGTCTGGCTTCGGCTGATCGGCTCTCGTTAGCAGGCAGCGAGCCAGGACAATGGCCGCCGTGATGAATCTGGTCCTGATTATTTATCCATATGTTGGGCCCCGGCAAAGAGGCGAACAAAGCGACGTAATGCGTCATTGTTTAAAACGCAGCTCGTCCGCGCCCATGCGAGAAAAGCTCTCAATCAATTGAAAACCGCGAGCGCTTTGGATTGATTGTGAGCACTAGACTTCAAGCACCGCCGCGCCGCCCGAACAAGGCTCCTAATAAGTCGGCTCTTTTTCTCCTTTCAAAGATATCGCAGCGGTGGGTAAGTAAAGTGACAATGACGACCAGTGAGAGGGTGTTCCATTCGTGATGGGGAAGAGCAGGGCAGAGGCTATCAGGCTCCGCACACGTTCGCGCACCAAATCTCAGAACTATGAGGCACTCTTGAGTGATCATTTAAAGGGCAAGTCAAACCCCAAATTTCTGCTCTGAAGCGGGTGAGCTTTCATTGTGATTGGCTTGAAAGCCACCGAAATGATTCAGAAATACGGCGCAATACTTTGGGGTACGAAGCACAGAGGCAGCCTCCCCCCCCCCCCCTCCCTTAAAAAATGATTAATAAACCATAGCGTGTTGATCACTGGAAAGAGAACTAGAAATTAATGGCCAAAGTTTGGAAAAACAACGGAGCGGGCAAGAAACAAAAAAGTTGAGCAACTTACATTAAGCAATGTGTCATCATGAGAAAATTCCATTTGCTGCTCAAGTCTTCGCCCGCGAGAAACGCGCCCGCGAAATCCGCCGCAATTCATTAAACCGGCCACATTAGCCGGAATCATCATTGCACATCTTGGTTTTTTTTTTTTTTTCCTCTCCCCGGGCCGCTCTCATGCTGCCGGCGGAACATTTTCAAAGTGCACCTTTCTGTCAATCGCCTATTTAGCATTGGCGCTCGATAGCCAAGGATTGATTTACGATCAGCGCCGCGCTTTCTGCCTTCGGGGAGTCCCGCTGATGCGTCCCCCCCCCCCCTCCCTTCCATCCAGCACTGATTAAATGAGCGGCTTTTTTTATGGGCTTTTGGTTCCTGGCGCTCATAAAGTTTTCCCCCCATTTCCCGTTGTGCCTTTTTAACATTAGCGCTCCTGTAGTTTAACCCGGGATTTACGGCAGAACGGTCGCGTGAATCAGGAAAACGCTTGATGGCGGAAGAGCTCAAGGTCGGCCACTTAACTCTGCTATTTGTTAGCGTGCGAATTTGAAGATTTCACTCCAAGCGCACATTAGCTTCCGTCGCGTGCTAGCGCCTCCAAACCTGAAATGTATCGTTAGCTAGCCAATTTCCATTATGGACGAACAGTTTCATTATTCCTGTCTGCTGGCTTTGGGACAAGTATCACCAGAAAATGTCGCCTAAAATTTACATTTGTATTAAGTCAATTTCAGCGCAACGTAACTGGAGTCGGCGCACTGTGAATCGTAGCGTATTGTTGATACGAATGCTAAGGTTCAGAAAATATCAAGCTGTGAACCCTGGAGAAAAACACACAAAAGAAACCACACACATAAGGGCTTTTAAATAGCAGCAGTTTATAATAGCCTGAAGGGGAAGGGACATTTTTAAGGCGCTGGTCTACTGCCGCATCCACAGCCCAGCGATTTTTACTTCATTTTGCATTAAATCAGGTCGCCCTTTGACACTCCCGTCAAGAACTAAGTTTTGCTGAAACTTTTTCTAGCCCGCGCGAGGGTAGGGCGGGTTGAGGGACCGTTTTCCTTGGGGAAAGCATCAGACCTAGCACGGCGCGCTTGTAACCAAGCGCTAACCAGGAGACCCTTCATTAGCTCCAAAGGCGCATCAGCTAATGGCGGAAAAAAAAAAAAAAAAAAGGTTCTGCCGGGTTCATACACAAGCTCACCAGTATATGAAAGTGAGTGGAGCAAGCCAGGAAATACAAAATTGGGAATAAGGGTGACATTTCGTGCCATTTGCCTCCCCGAAAAATAACCTTTCAGGTAGCATACTTCAAAGGAAGTCTTGGTCCTGGTTATTTTCAAACGATTTTGTCCCCCTTTTAGGATCCAAAGTGAAGCATCATGGCAGCCGTCCTCTCATCACCTCAGCCCATTTTGGAATTCTCGCCGCCGGTTGAGCGGCCACAACGAGAGGGATACATTTCCCACCAGACAAGACCTTTTAATGAGCTGTCTTTTGCCATTAGGCAGAGCAGCAGAAAGTATCGGGGCCCCATGAGGGCGCCCTGCCCCCCCCACCCCTGCTACCTCCCGTCGGATCGTACTTTCCATTTGATTGGTTAGCGCCGAGTATAAAAAGAAACATCGGCGTTGATAATATCTACTCAAAGCTGCGTACTCGCAATTATATCGCTCTATTTTCTCTCGGCTAATTGCGATATCCATCTTGTGTACACAGAGGATTGTCGACTGCAGTCTCGATGATGAAGACTCAGCCACCGCCATATGAGTGCAATCGAGCACCGGCGCATCGACGGGCGTAGCAGCAATCATTTCTCGCCTTGTTTACTTATTTCCGCCCCCCCCCCCCCCCACACCAGGCAGAACTCCTGCAAAATTTTCAGACGGTGCACGAACGGCGACAATTGCTTTCGACATAGATGATCGTGGCCATTGAGTTTTGTGTGTTCAACTCCACAGTAGCTTCTGGTACCGAACCCCACCTTGGTACCTTGCACAAAATACTGGGGGAGGGGGGGGGGGGCGGCTTTTGGATGGCCAGTGTGGAAAAAGGCTTACGATAGATCGGTCTCCCGCAAGGTTTCTCCAAACGGGATGCCCTCCAGGGTGTGAGATTAAAAAGTGTCATTTGCACAGTTTGATGTTAAATATAAATATTTCCTCGGCTGCGGCAACTCTGCGGGGATGCCGAAAAGTCCGCACGGGGCTTCGAAAGTTTGCAAAAGGCTGAGCGGACGGGAAGAAACTTCCAAATGATATTTTCTGCGCCCTCCATTTCCTTAACACTATCATTAAGGTTAGCTCAGGCGGGAGATGGTACACAGCCGGACTATTTTTTATTTTTTTTTGGTTGACACCCCCACCCAAAGTGACCTCCCTCTGCGGATTCATCGTGGTACGCATTTGCGTCATTCGCTTGCCTTGTTTGTGCTCGAGCGCAAACGTGTAAAAGAGTGAACAAACACCCCCCCCCCCGAAAAAAAAAACACGTGGCGACCACCGCAGCGATGTCGCCCCGGGAACGAATGATCCCAAACTGGACGGGGGGGGGGGGGGGATTCATGTTTCAATTGCTCCATGTCAGTATAAGCATCTTACTGGGACTGACAGAGAGGCCAATTAACCTTATTTACCATGGCGGCCTCCATCCCCCTAACGAGCTCCGCTGGGTTCCCATCTAATAACCAACCACCGTTGTCGGCGGGTGGCGGGGGTGTGAGGGGGGGGGGCTGTGCCTTTGTTCCGGCTACCGGTGGTGTTTGTCGGGCAATAATTAAGGTGACAGGATATCAGCTCATGTGTTGACTGAACAAGAACGCTCACGCTGTTTACTTGTAATTTTTGTCCCCCACCCCCCCTGCTTTCAATGGTGGGCCTCCCACGGAGTTTACCCGCACCTCTTTTAGCACCGGGCGTAATACTTATTTGCTCACTTGTCAAAGGAGTTTGCCACACAGGGAGTAGAGAAATTCTTTCCATAATGGGATTATCCGCCCGGCACAAATAAAATGTAATGAGAACTTTGGACGCGCTGTTTACATGCTTAAGTGAGACGCCCCGCAGACAACAAACCCCATTTGGTGTACCAGATAAAAATATTTGTCCGTAGCAGGCTTTTGGACACAGTACACAGTTGGGAGGTTCAAAGTAAAAGGAGATATATGAGGATCAGCGACTCAAAACAAACTGAGGACCGGATCAGATCTGTGGCGAGAAGGCTGGAGGCGCAGGCACAAGAACGAAACACACTGGAACAGGACAAAAGGAGACAAGGACCATTCAGACACAAGAAGGTTGAAACAATCAAGGCGGGACTGACAATCAGATTGGCACAGGAGGGCAAGTGAGCTCAAAAGAGAGCAGAGTCCTTTCAAAATAAAATGAGGCAGCGGCCAGAAAATACAAACAACGCTCACCGCGGCGTGATAAATCAACTTCAAAACAAAGTTAGAGCTTCAAAGCCCGTTGTCAAACCGGGATTGTGGTTTCAAATTATGATTTCAAACCAGCGTCTGGGTTTTAAAATGAGGTTATAACAATGAACGCCATTTTTTCCCCCCAAACGGCGCAAGATAAACCCATTTAAACCAAAGTGACGCCTCAACGATGGAGAAAACTCCAGTTGCCGGGATTAGCGTTCACCTCTCTGTACCGCTTTCGTCTTCGCGGGCTATTTCGGTGTCGACAATGGAGGCGGCTGCTCGACGTGAGGGAGGGGGCGGAAAATCTCATCGTAGCGGCCAACGGGGAATGCATTTAGGTTGAAGCAGCTTACGAGAGCGCGCGCAACCTTAAATTCAATTATGAGCCAGATGGGTTGTGTAGTCAAGGGCGGATCGATCCAAATGTCGTGACTAACCATACCGACGGCTGCGTTGATGTTTGATGGATACCGGCGTCATGAGATGGGATCTCTTTTTTTTTTTCTGGTTTGACTGCGGTTACATCACGTACAGGCAAACGTCACGTCATCACAATGTCACCAGAAAGCATTTGCGTTGATCAAATTCGCAGTCACGTCACTCATTCAAGTCGCAGTTCGCAGTTTGGGTGATGCCGGTGTCGCGAAAGTACACGTCATGTCAATTCGCTCATATTTCACAATTAGCAGATGTGCCCATGTATTTATTAAAGTCACTGTATCATGGCGATACCGGCCCAGGATTTGAATGATATCAAAAAAATGTTATCATTTTATTGATATCATAATATCATACCGATACATATACTGATATCAAAAAAATGATAACATTTTTTATCATGAACCTGTCCAGTTTTTTACAATATACAGGTACATATACTGTATATATGAAAAAAACAAATTACCTGAACGAAGATTATCGGTTCATAAAGGATCTAGTCCTGTTTTTGAAAAAAATGATAACATTTTTTTGATATCATGGCACCATAATGGCACCATAATGGCACCAAATCATTTTTTTGATATCAGTATATGTATCGGTATTGATAGCGTTGCAATCATACACATTGATTCAACTGATATCCATCCACGTTGGTCTATAAAATGATGGTTGGTCTCGAAATATTAAACTTGTTTGGCAACTACCCAGGTAAATATCCACATTGTTCCAGGGGAGTATCACGCGATACAGCGCGCACACATTGAAGGAAGCACAAGTGCTTTGAACTCGATCTAATCCTCTCCTCTTGCTGTAAAGTAAATTTACGACTCAATCGGTGACACTCCTTATGTCTGCAACGTTTCCCTTCACTAAGCAAAAGGTGAACTCCACTTGAGATTCATCTATTCAAGCCTTTCTGGAAGAGGAGTCACACGCCCGGCGCGCTTTAGTGACCTTGTGTGGAGGAGCCTTTCCCCGTTGCGGGCCTGCGATTTCGCCGCTGCCCACTGCGGTCAGCGGAGAGGCCCCGCGGAGACGTGTGCGCAGGCGCCGCGGTTCGCAGATTAATACGACACCTGCAGGAGCTACTAAGGATGAGGATCGCCATGCCGCACTCGATTTGAGGCTTGGGAATGGGAGTTTTCGGGGGCGGGGGCGGGTTGGAGGCAAAGCAAAAGGTTTTCAAAATAAGCGGTAACAGCTTAAAATGTGTGGAAGTGGATTTGAAGTGATGATTTCAAATGACGGTTTCAAAAGATTGCCGAGTTTCTGGTTTTAAGACTGGCTTTGGGTTTCAAATGACCGGTTTCAAAACCGGAGTTTGGGTTTTAAAATTGGGCTTGAAGAAATTACGTGGGGTTGGAATTGAACCCTTTCGGGGACGGCGGCTACTACAGTGGACAGCTAATCGTTATCTAGTCACAGGGTTTCAAGCTTGAGTTCAAAAATGGGGTCGTGTTATGGTTCCCAGTTTCCGCAGTTTCATTCTACTCCTTTGGTATTATTTCGGATGCTGATGAGCTTTTCAAGCCCCGTCAGCTCACAAAAAGCCGGCAAATGCTTACGATCACTTCAGCGCTCTCATGCCAACTTAATGTTTAAAAAAAATAATAATTTCATGAGGACGCTTTCCATGATGCTTTTATTCACCATGTCCTTCAATCTTTATTCATTAGACTGTTGCCTTTTTTTTTTGCCGTTTTCATGTGGCGAGCTCTGGAAAAAAAAAAATAATAATAATGAAAAATAAAAGACATAATGAGTCGCTTGACTAAGTGGACACGATCATCTCTTCGCCTTCCAATCTAACATGTTCCTCATTAGCGGAAAAGATTCACTGCGATGATTGTGTGTGTCCTAATGGCTGTTGGAATAATGGCACCATCATTTTTTTTTTTTTGGGGGGGGGGGGGGGGGGCGTAATCTAGTTCAGCAGTATGTTGCGTCCATGAAGCTTTGAATCATGGCATGTTTCTAAAAGGCATCGGAATAATGGCAGCTAAATTTCTCCAAAAAAAAATCTCAACATTTGAGAATGTCAAATGAAGTTCAGCTTCGAAAGTTTATCCTGTCGAGTATTGTAGGTGCCATCAAAAAGGCTCACTCTCTCTCTCTTTTTTTTTTTTTTTTGGCGCCTGGTGTTTATTTTCCCGTTACAGCGAGCACTCAATAATGTTGGCGGCTTGAGAGCCACCAGAGAAAAACGCGGCATGTCATCGCCTCCAAAAGCGGCCGGGAGCCATCTGATCATCAAGAGCCACACTCAACTTTTCTCTCCCCCTGCTCCCAAAAGTTGATGAATCGGACACGGCTGCACACCGGCGACCCCCTCGCCGCCCTCCCTCACCCTTTGTGCGGGGCGGCCCTTCGGTGCCATTTAGAGCGCCGTGCGCCCTCCACTACGCCGGCCTTCGAGGAGCTGTGCGTGCTCGCCAATTCGATCAATTTGAATGACAAAAGGCGGCAAATTGCTTGGCCGGAGCTTTCGCGCTGCCTCTTGTTCTCATGGCAGGGGGGAGAATGCGAGTGCGTGGAAATGCCCCAAAGCGCAACGCGGCGTGCCGCTTTCATTAGGACAGCGTGTTGCTATTACACTAATTCAATAACTCTCAATTGTTTTGATTCCAGATACAATTTGTTTTTTTTTTCTTTTCGAGTGACAGTTTTAAACCAGGATTCGGGATTTCATAGACTAATTCCAAGACTGTCTGGCTTTCTACTTTGTCATTACGTTTAAATTTTAAAACCTTAAATAAGCCGGTAGGGTTTCAAGGAATGGTTTTACACCTTACTGATGGAGTATTTTTGATGTGTCGAATTTTCAGAGATTTTCTACTTATGCAGATGATGCAACAATCTGCCACTGTATCGCTTCAACTACCGTATTTTCTGCACTATCAGGCGCACCCAAAAGTATTTGTTAAGAACATTTAAAATATGGCGTCCAAGTCATCAGAATATTGATCCGTATATGAAGGCGCATCGGACTTTAAAGCACGCGGTCGGCTTTTGAGACAATGGGACGCTTTGACGTGCGCCTTATAGTGCGGAAAATACGGTAGATAATTAGCTGTGACTCATTTGGTTATGCAATACGTTTGAAAATAATGTACGTTTTTTCTTTTTTGGAGCCATACGCCGTCTCGGAACGCCACAAGTATGACTTCCTGTTGGGAAGTTATTCACAAAAAACAGCTGAGAGGGAAGTTCAGCCCCATCTTGGCTTCAGGGATAAATCACTTTCACACAAAAAGTGTGGAAAATGATTGCGATACTGAGTCACCTGGCCACGGTTAAACTTGATCTATTTGGCCATTTTTACCCCGCTGGAAATAAATGGCTCTGAAAGGAACACCCGTGCAAAGTTTGGCCGTCACCCCGGAGGCTGGACTTTAGCGTCTCCGTGAGGCGGGATAGCAATTATGGCAGCTGCTCCCCCACCCACAATGCATCTGTGTCTCCTTTTTCACCCCCTCCTGGCTCTTTTCCAGCCAGCGCACGGGTGACACGGTCAGAAATAAGCATGCAGGCTGAACGTTGTGTACCTCCGCAGACGTCCTGGCTAATTAGTCACCGCGCGATGTTTTACTACTTGTCACACAAACGCATGCAACGGAATTAGCCGTTGACAATCGGTGGGACGCCGCCCGCGGAGCTGCAATTACCCCTCCGATAACGCACTCGACCGCCAAAATAAAAGCCTAACGTAAGCCAAAACTTGAATAGGGCCTTTTTTGGCAGACATAATTAAATAAGTGACCTGAACTAGACCATCGTTGCTGTAAATTTCCACCTGCGAAGGCCACCTTGCATTTTCTTATCTTCCTTCGCACATTCGGACCAGTTAGAACCGGTAAAGTCCAAAAACCTGGTACACGGTCACATTAGTTCGGGTTATCTTATTCCCTGTGCGGGTGTGGCTAAAACGGCAACCTGTGCGGGTGTTAAGGGTCCACTGTCGGGTTTTGATCTTCTGGATATTAAATAGCCTCGACCGTAATACAAACATAATCTCCTGGTCATGATTTCAGGACAGCGAGCATTCAAGACAAAGTAAGTGGAGAACAGAACTTGACGCATTCAAGCGGGTGAGGCTTTCAAGACAAGGTTAGAATTTAAAAGGTAGGGTTCGAAACGATGGTTTCAGACCTGGGTTGAAATTACAAACAGGGTTACTGGTTGTTTCTTTGCTGACTTGAAATGTGAATTGAAAATGAGGATGCCGTCGGATCCGCTCACGCAAGCGTCGTGTAACCGTTCGCTTCTCGGGCGCCTACACGCAGCTTCTGTGGGTTCATTCTGCGCGGTAATGAAAATGAGGATGCGCGCAGTCACGCCTCAAGCCGGCGCAAGTCCGAGCCGAGCCTTGTTGCATGAGCTGATAATGACGAGAGGCGCAACGTCTCCGAAAACTCTTCCTTCTTCGTCGTGAACCGAAATCACCTTTCAGGTTTGACTTTTAAGCGTCGAGTCAAGAAAGCGAGAAATACGGAATCAATGTGCAGCGACACGTTTCTTTTGTCTTTTTCTTTTTTTTTTTCCCGGCTCTTGTTTCCTCCGCTTGGTTTTAATTAACCTACTCTGCCATCGCTCTTCGGATTCTGCGAGACTTTGATTCGCCTCGAAAGCTCACACTTTGGCTCGCTTCTACTGATTGGTTCGCTCTGAAGTGCGAGAGAGAGCGGTTTGACTATGATGTCACTCATCGCTTTGTTACCATGTGGTCACATTTGACAAATGAATTATGTGACCAAAAACAAATTACGGGATTGGATCCGGCGGAAGATGCACTGATGCACGGAACTTCGTCCTTCTCTTCCCCTTGCGCTGATAAACAAAAGTCAGCCTGGAAGCTCTTTTCATAATTTATATCGACTTTATGAGACACTCTGCCAAACAACCCAGGGGCATATTTTATTTCCTTTCATTTTTTATAGAAAGAAGTTGCCCACCGAGTGTCCAATCATCTCCGTAAACCAGGCATGTCCAAAGTCCGGCCCGGGGGCCAAATCCGGCCCGCGGTCGAATTTCATCCGGCCCTCGGCCCCCGTCATAAAATCAGTGCCGTCTGACCCGCAGGTTGGGCGCAATGGAACACGTGTTGCATTGACTGAGGTCTCGTAGACTGGTGAGTGATGTTTCATAGAGTACTGCTTCCCTCTAGTGGCTAAATGAGTAATATTCATTCATTCATTCATCTTCCGAGCCGCTTGATCCTCACGAGGGTCGCGGGGGGTGCTGGAGCCTATCCCAGCTGTCTCCGGGCAGTAGGCGGGGCACACCCTGAATCGGTCGCTAGCCAATCACAGGGCACACAGAGACGAACAACCATCCGCACTCACACTCACACCTAGGGACAATTTAGAGCGCCCAATCAGCCTGCCACGCATGTTTTTGGAATGTGGGAGGAAACCGGAGCACCCGGAGAAAACCCACGCAGGCCCGGGGAGAACATGCAAACTCCACACAGGGAGGCCGGAGCTGGAATCGAACCCGGTACCTCTGCACTGTGAGGCCGACGTGCTAACCACTGGACTACCGGGCCGCCCTAAATGAGTAATAGCATTCACTAAATGAGTAATAGCATTTAGACACGAGAGGGCATCACTCACGAGTTAACAAGACATCACTCCGTGTTAATATTTACTGATATGTCATATTTCAAATGATCCTTGCAGTTGTGGATATGTGTATTGCTTGTTCATTTCCCTGTTGTTCGAGTCAAAGGTTTTGTGACTATTGAAAAGTCCTGGTGGTACATTTTATGTTTCAAATCAATCAATTTGCACTCAGGAGACTTCTGTTTAAGAAAAAGTCAAGTGAATAAGCAGTTGCATGTGATATGCCCGTTTCAAATGAACCAAAAGAAATTCTTAAGATTGTTGAAATTAAAATAAAAATGGAAATGTGAAACAGACTGGCTTACTAAAATTTGTTGAACAATATTGTTGTTCAATGTAAAGAATGTCAGCCAAGGTCGGCCCCCCGACATTTTACCACATAAAATCTGGCCCCCTTGGCAAAAAGTTTGGACACCCCTGCCGTAAACAGTCTGCTCTCAAGCCCCGCGAGTGAAAACGGCATTCAAACTCCTACACCCGCCTTAAAAACTTCCACATCTTAATACGCCGCGCAGGTTAATAAGACGATGCGTCTTGCCGTAATCAGATCATTTCAATGTGCGGCGACGCCGTGTGAAACATGATTTGGACACAGGGTGATTGCTTTCAACACAAAAGGAGGTTTTAAGTCGGCCGAGGGGTGTTTCACGTCACCCTGTGGCGTTTCTGTTTTCGACACCCCATCCGTTGTCTGTACCTTTCATGCTGAACGACGACAGAAAAAAAAAAAACAAGAAACTGACTGATGTCTAGCTTGAAAGGGGCTTCAGATACTCCCTCAGAAGCCAGAAAGGCCTTTGAATGGTGCCAGTTCAGCCATTTGAAAGAAGATTGCATAATTTAGTCGCTATGCTAGCTGGTGTGTCTCTATGCTAGCTGATTAGTCGCGATGCTAGCTGGAGGATGATGTAAAATCCATTCAAATGCGTGGGGCTATCAATGTAGCTTTTCAAGACGAATAATATCAAAGCCGGGTTTCGGAAGACCTGAATTCGTTTTCAGTCGATGAAAGGAGAGACTACGAAATATTTTCACTTTTTGGGGCAGTGTGGGGTGAACTATGGTGTCCATCGCAGGAATGTTGACGATGCTTTTCTTTATTTAATTTGAATTTGCCATTTTTCCCTCTTGTTAAAAGGAGCAGTAGAAGAATTTAAAAAAAAAGGGGGGGGGGGCAAATATGCCTTTTAAAGCATGACGGCATTAGTGATTAATGCTTGCCTCGCTGCATTTTCAACGCGATTCATTGTGGCGGAGCTCCTATAGAAAGACAATTATGCAGTTCTCTCCACTGAATTCGTCATCCATATTCAGATGAGTCGCTCTAAGACGCTTTCACAGTGCCAATTGTCGCTTCAGGCGTCCATTTCCCCCCCCCCCCCCCCTTTATAAACCTTTGCGAGTTTCTACACTGCCTCTGATGTTCATGCTCCATATGATTCTTCTAGCAAGAGCCGAACAACGGACTGCTCCTCAGCGTTTCTTCTCCCCCCCCCCCCCCCGACCCCCCAACACAATCAAGATGAGAAGCACGAGCGTGTGCAGCGGTCAGATGGCGATACGTCCCGGCGGAAAACATCTTTTGTGCATCTCAGCAATCTTTTGGAAGGAAAATGAATCGAGCGGTCCGGACCGGCCTGTAATCATCGTTCTGTTGCCTAAAGTGCAGATGCGTATGGATGGCGCTCGGCCCCTCGCGTGCGTACGGCCTTTGTTTTTAGAGCCCGCCAGGACGCGGCGTCTCGTGACAGGCAGCGTGTTCAGCTGGAAACCCCGCCGAGCGGCCGGCTGGCAGGTTTAAGTGCTTTGCACATCACCATGGGGACCGCGAGGCCCCGACAGGCAAAGTTCATGTTCTCGGCTCGACACTCGGTAGCCTTTCAGGGGCTGCGGCAAGCTTGATATTCGCCGAGGGGGGCAGGTTAAGGTTGGGACCATCCCAAGCTCAGATGCAAAGATCCAAAATTGGATGCCGTTCATAATGTTTTGAAATGCATCTAACCCAAACTACCCAAAACCTAAACTCCATCTTGAAATGTTTTGCTGTTCAGGATAAGGGCCAATAGAAAAAAGAACAAGATGAGGTTTGGCTGTGTGAAAGCATTTATGTAGATGTCGCGCCGAGTTGAGAAACGGGTGTAAAATGGCCGTAAATTAGTTCCTGATGGAAAATGAGCTTTGCCGTTTCTGCTTACAAAGCAGCCGTCAAAATAATCTCCACCAGCCGAGCCTAACCAGTCACTGGCTCCTGGGACCGTCCGTCCTCATTATCGACCTCTCCTCGCCCCTCTTCACGTATTGAGGGGATTTTCATTTATCCGCAACTCCTATTTTTTTTTTTTTTTTGGAGGGGCGGTCCCAAATTCATGTTGGCTATGATTGCATCCCCACTGACCTTATTATAAAGGCTGCGAGTGTCGGCGACAAGACGAAAGAGATGGAGCTGCCGGAGAAAAGAAATGGGTCGTCCCCGCGGTGTCTCCATAAGGCGCACACCGGATGCGGTCACGTGACTCATGCTGTAAATGCGCCGGGCCGGCAAACAATCGGGAAAAATACCCTCGCGAGTCTCTCGCGCACCGTCTCTCATTGAGAGAAGCAATTTAGCCTTTGTCTCACCTGCTTTTTCATTTCTACTCTCCGAGGGATGGGAGCCGAATGGCGGCGTAACAAAGTGGCCCGAGGGTTCGAATGCTACGCAAAATATAAAGGGGAGTTCAAAGCCGATGTTTACCCGGCGCTCAAACGCTCGCCTATTCTGCGCAAGTCATTCATTGTCGCGTCGTGCCGACCGCTTTGGTCGGTATGCGTCTCTGTTATTTGGAGCCATTTTTGCCGCTTCAACCGAAGGTGTTCTTGAAGACCTCAAATGTCAAGACGATTGCATTTACGTAGTGCCGACACGGCGGGCTTTTAGTTACCGCCAGGCAATTGCGGTCCACGCGGAGAAATAAAAACGCATTTCTCATACCGCGACGAAAACCCAACTGACCTGCGCGAGAGCAAGCAATCTTGCGGTGGAGGCCAGACAAAAACAAAAAAATAAGGAAAAAAAAAAATCCCTTTAAAGCTGAGTGTACATGTTTCAGAAGTGTTAGTTTTAAATGTTAAACCATACCAAAGTCAATTGTTGGTGACAAAAAGTCAAAGTTAATTCGTGCCAGAAAAAAAGACAGGCGAGTCGATCGCTTCGAAGACTATATATCGTCTTTCATGTTTCGAAAAAAATCAAATGTCAGGTTAATTGAAGGCTATAAATACTGTTGACTTGACTCGACTAAATCGTCTTTGAACCTCACCAAAAGACGTACGATAGGTTGATCGGATCGGCTTTTCGAATTCACGCCGATTGTCAAAATCAAATTGCGAAGAAATCGCCACCGTCTGTGGTGCTTCCCTTATCACTTCTCAACTTAAAGAGACACTGGGTGCGTAGACAAAAAAAAAACAAATAAAATAAAAATAAAACAAAATCTCATTTTAGCCAACTGTTCGAACTCCACCTAGCAAAACGGTTGAATCTGCTTCGAGAGTACAAAATCACTGTCAGGGTTGACCACATTTATGAGTCACCGTACAAATTGAAAATGGTCCATCCGGGCACTTCCAATCGTTCTCTCAACTTTAGATTTCATCTCCCAAAATCTTTTTTTTGGGGGGGAGAAAGTCATTTCCAACATCCATATTGCCCTTTGCGTCAACTGCTGGATCAGCATGTGCATATACTGTATGTGTATAATGCGCATTCCAAAAACAAGCGCTTCTTCGGAACGCCTCGGTTTTATCGACAGTGTCGCTGTAGCTTGTAAGGAAGGTTGAAAAAAAAAAACAAAGAAAAAAAATAAGAAAATCACAACACCGCTCAGCACCTGCTCCCAGAATCAACTTGTAAATGCGCCGGCTTCCTGAGCACATCCATCATTTCAGAGTTGTTGTGTTTTTTTTTCCCCTCTTTCTTTCCCTTGCAGGCTGCATGTGTCTGTATCGTCGCAAATGAAAGCAGCAGATCGAGCCATGGGGCAACCGGCAACACCCGACGGACAAAACACCCTTCAAATGCTCTACCTCAGTGCTGTAATGGAAACCTAAAACACTCGCCTCCAGTTGGGCTCGTCTGGCTTTCACATCCAATTACATCAACCTGTCCAAGCATGCTACAGACGTCTGCTTTTTTTTTTAATTTAATGTGATTTGACTTTTTTGGGGGGATGCTATTGACCTAATCCTATTAATTTTATATTTGTCTTTGGAATAGAGCAACCCCCCAAAAAAAAAATCAGACAGTCCAATGGACCTGATATACTTTAACTCAATCAGTGCCAGCCATTTTCAGACAATTCTTTATCCGACCACCTAATTTTTTTAACTCTTTTGTTGCACCCTGTAACCTCATAACATAAGCTGTCCACTGTAGTAACTGCTTTCCCCAAAAGGGTTAAATACATAAAGACATGCTGAATGATAAACAATTGAAATACAAGATAACCAGAACATTGCAACAACACCAAAAAAAAAAAAAACGATTCTAGGTTATTTTCATGCATTTATAAAGTAGCGATATGTTTTCCCAAAATGAAAATCTCCCTGACTTTAGCCAGGATTCGACGAAATACAATTTACTTTCACGTTTTAATTGCCTTTATTGAATAGCAAGGGCAGCAGGTCCTGGACATCCTAATTTATTTGGCGCTTCGAGAAAAGGCTGCGAAACACTCGGAAATTGAATGAGATGATAAATTAGAGCAGACAAGAGACAAACGTTGTTATGCTAAGTGCTTTGTCATACAGTTTGTTGCATTATCGTTTAGTTATTTGACATTTGGTGTGCGTGTGGCGGAGGGGTGGTGGGGCGGGGGGTGAAATGCATTAACAGTATTAGCTGTGTGCATTTAATTCTCCCCACCCGTTCAAGATTTAGCATCTGCTCAGTGACATCCATTATTTATTGTTCTTTTAGAGCACAAAAGTGCCTTTGTGACAGTGGCTAATATCTAAATGGCCTTTTTGAGTGCACACAAACCCCACCCAGGTTTTTTTTTTTTTTTTTTACACACTTCAGGGCCTTCTGTCAGTGCGCATTTTTCTATCAGAGCCACGCCGTTCCCTTTGTGACATTTTTTGCTCGCTTGTTTGGTTGGTCACCCTCGCTGGCCGCGACAATGCTTCTTAAGTTCGCTATCGCCCAAAATCTTACATCGAGAGCTGCATTTACATTGCCAAGAAACAACACGAACGAGTACAGGGAACATGTGATGAGTCAAATGACAACAACAATGGAGTGACATCAACTTCTCCAAAACCGGGAGCTAAATACAAACGGACGGACGAGACAACGAGGCACACCAAGGCAAGACAAAGAGTGGCTGGAGGGAGCCGATTGGTTGACACAGGGAACGGCATGTGGAGATGAATATGATAGCAGGGAAAGCTACGAACATTGACCACGGGAAAGCAAGAGGGAACATGAAAAAACTAAATCTAATTCTAAATCAAAAACAGATCGTAACACATACGGGTTGATAAAAATCTGGCAATGCCCTGTCAATTTCATACTGAGGCATTCAATTCGAATCCAACTCTCGGACCCTACGGTAAATTTATCTTGGAGATCGTGATTTCACTCTCAAGCCATTCCATCCCAGCAAATCCGACTTTTTTTGTTTTCGTTCTTTTGTTTTGGTATCGTGTGCAGCCATATTTACCGTCGGCGTCGTCATTTTCCTTTTGTCACGACACGAGCGCGGCGTGTCTCGCGGCTAGACGTTACGTCCGCCGGCTACGTTGCGCTCCCTCCATCGGGGCTGACAAATTGCGGCAATTACCCTGATGAAGTTCAAAAACGACACCATTACGATGATGCAATAATGAGCCCGGCCCACCTGACAGCGTCTAATAGGAATGTGCCGCAAGGGCATCTCACTGATGGATGAGCGCCTCCCCGGGCTTTGCCGTTTTGTCACGAGGGATCATGGATCTAAATAAACTCTCCTCCCCGTGGTTGCCAAAAGTCTACCACAAACAAGTTGATCAAACTTCGGAAATGGTTCGTCGGGTTTTCGGATTGCGACCTTAAAATGTTCAGCTCGTCAAGAAGCTGTGCGGAAGCTTGAGAAAAATCCCTGATGATTTGAATCGGGTGGAGTTGGAGACATCGAAAACGGGGCGGAGTGATGTTTTCAACATAATAATTCTCAGGAACATTTTGGAACGGAACGGAAACTTCTCCATGATACACGATTCTTGTGGTTGTCGCTTCCTGCTACTTGAAACACGCCGTTACGTATTAACCGACAACTTCTTAATCTTTTTTTTTTTTTTTTTTTTTAATGCACGTTCTTTTTGCCATGCCACTTTTCCCTATTCATGTTGCACGTTCCAAAAGCCATTCCCTACGTGCGGCTCTGTGGCCTTTCATGGCCATTTACTGGGCGGGGAACATTTATTTGATAAGGGATCAAGAATTTTCGGTGTTGCAAAGTTGTTCCAATGTTGCAATACCTCGCATCTCATTAGATGCATGCGTGGGGACAATTCATCTGTTTGGCACATTTAATTCTGGTGCGAGCGAGTGGGGCTGAGGGGAGGGGTGGGGGTGGGGGGGGGGGGGGGGATAGTGAACGCAAGCGGAATAAAGAAACGCATAAGAGACTTAATTAAAAGCAGCGTTAAAAAAAAAAAAGCGGCTTTATTTATTTATTCTTTTATTTTGCTTCTAGTTCACTGCTTTCCACCTCCCTCCTGAGGGATGGGTCATACGAGTGCATGGGCAAGACAGCTGGTGGGCCGAGGCGCCCAAGACCCCTGACCGCCCCCTTAACGACCCAGCCGACCGGTTAGCAGTCACGGGCTCGCGAAACCATCTCCCGAGGGGTGGTTGAAGGGGCCGCGGTAATAAGACGGGAGTGCGCGTAAATATCACGGCCGAGCAGCGAGCGGCTGACAGCACATCAGACGCGAATGGCGGCTAATGTATTTGTTCATAAGAGAGCACATTAGGACAAACGTTGGCGGCAGCGCGGTCGCCCTCGAGGCTTTGTCTTTTCTTTCGAGTAATGGACGTTGGCTGGAGATGTGATGAGGCTGCGTGGGAGTCTGTCGTGACCTTTTTAACAACTTGGGTTTAAAGAAACTTTTTATTGTATTTTATTTTATTTTTTTCACTTGTTAGCATAGCTAAAACCGTTGCTGTTGTGACTTTTCGGCTTTGTCACCACAGTGAATGGACGGTTTGATATCACCCGAGAAAACTCGTCATCATTCACCCCAAAAAACATGATTGTTCCAAAACTATGACATGGTTATTGAATTACTTTGGTGACCAAATGAATTGGTGAAATTTAGTCATATATCCATTTGTTGGCCCTGCTCAAATAACGCAACAGGAGTCCTTGCAGCAATTTTACAGATTTTGTTCACCTATAATTCATTCTTATTATGATTAGCATTTTTTTTTTTTTTGCTAATAGCCACCATTTTGGTTTCCGTCGAACACGGATCAGAGACGAAGGGAGAACATGCGCGCGGATACACAACGGAATTCCTGCTCACTCGTGTGTCATTTTCTCGGATAAACGCTCATCCAGACGCAAAATAAAAAGTGGCGATGAGACGCTACGTTTGCGTTTTCTGTTCAGGTTCCTGTCATTGAAATGTGGTACCAACGCTTTGTTTTGATGAATAACTTGGTCAGCATGAGTTGGAAAAAAAACAAAAATTCCCCTCTCTTGTCTGACCTGATGATTTGGACTTCTAATTACAAATGATTGTAAAAGTGTCACTGAAAGGCCGACAGGTAGTCCATCTGGGCTAAATTGGAGGCATTTCAACAAGCGCCCGCTTTTATCTACCACGAGCGATTACAAGCGTGCTCTGCCCTAATCCGTTGACTTTTAAAATATCCCTTTAAGAGGGTGGCAAGATGAATGTTTATTGCCGCTAATCCCTGACTGTGATGTATGAGTGCCTCCGTTTTTCCGCCATTGCTTTCTTTCCTCACCGGAAAAAAAAAAGGCCGTCATGCGAAAGCACGGCTTCGGCTATGCCAGTCCGGCCTTTTTTTTTTTTTTTTTTTTAAATGAATCTTCCACTCAGCAGTCGGTGTCAGGAAATGTTTTCACCTCCATAAAATATTTGCTGCGTTATTGACACCTTCTTAGCGGCACATCAAGGCTGTGTCCGGGTGAGCTGTCAGCGGCGCGTAAGGGATGTCATTGTAATCTCTTTATAGCTGCGGTAGTCAAACGGCTCCTTTAGTGGAAATGGTTTGGTGGGCTGTACCTGGATGACGCCGCCGCAAATGAGATGGCCTGATTTATGGACGGCCACGAGGATCGCCGGGATGAATCATCTTTCTCCAACGTGGAGACCGGCCGGCCGCATGCTCCGGTCCCTGAGAGGATCGCCGGGCGTTGATCAACGCAACTTCCTTTGTCCTTCTTGTCTTCAATCTGGGGAGACAAATAAGTCGGAAGGAATGATGAGAACAGTTTTTATTACAAAGAGTTGTTTCTTTGTCACTGCGACTCAATGGCAAAATATTTTGTTATTTGGAGGTCCTTTCCAGACCTGGATGCTTTTTAAAATTCCATTTTTGCAGAGAAAAATGCAATTTGGTGGTCAAATCTGTTATGTGTAGACCCCCCCAAAAAAATAATTAATTCTCATGCCCAAGAAGAGACGGAATGTCTTCCATTTTGGTTACAAGCAGCCATTTTGGGGTCATGATGGCCGTGATGACTTGCCGTGGGAACTCACACAATTCCTCAAAGTTAGAGGTAGTTTCATCTATCGTGACATTTTTCTAATCACTATTGGAGCCACAAAAAGAAACAAAACTAAAAAGAAACTAAAACGCACAGGAAATTGCCATTTTGGTCCAAAGCATCCATTTTAGGTCACGTAGGCCATTTGCAAGTGTCACTCAAAGACAAACTTATTCTGCAGTTTTGAACCAGTTTGAAACACCAATTTGAAACACGTGAACTAAAAAGTTGACCGATGCTAAATCACGAAAAAATCTAACTTGCAGTGTCGCATGTGAGCGCACCATGACAATTTAAATCAACAATCCGCACTGGGGAAGCCTAGCCCCATTTTAAAAATCATCCAGTTTGAACAAGTACCAATTGGCAAACGGACTGAAAGATCACCTCTGTGGCGGAGGTAATCACCTTCAAGGCGCTTGGTAATGAAGCTCAATATCCCTGCCAATGTTTGTCATTATCCCACGCAGATGCTGCCGCAAAACATTTCTAAAATGCGTGCCGGAAATAATAAATAAATGATAAGAACAAATGAGTAAATGAAGAAACATTAGCAAGCCACGGTGCACAACGGAAAAGAGGGGGGGGGGGGGCATTCTTAGCCGAGGGAGACAATAAGGTCAGTGCAATTATCTGATCCATTTAATGCCATCATCGAGCGTGACTTGCTTCTCTGCCCATCCGCCGCGTTTTTTTGGGATGAGTCGCATTATTTTTAATCCTCCATCTAACCAGGTGAGACGAGCTGAGATATTCATTACGCTCTCTCTCGCTCTCTCCCCCACTCATCATGTCGGACTGAAGCGGGCGCTTTATTTGGCATAAACAGCAGCTTTGTATGGGCGCCGCCGAATCAACAATCAACTCGCACGAGTTGTAGCTGTCCAGGACGGAAGCAAAGGTTGAGCGTCGCTTGACTTTAACCAGCTCAGATTCTTCTAAAACATACCGTATATTTAGCATCTTTCAGAGGAACCGGAAAGAGTATCCCAAAACTCATAATTAGATCCAAGAACTAAAAACTCAGACCCAGACCAAGGAACGTTATCCTGCAAGTAGAATAGATTAGCACATTGTCCACGTAGCATGAACATTAAATTCATATCAACGGGAAACCCAGAAAAAGAAACGTTACCACCAACCGGGAAACTAATAACTTTTGCCTGGGGCTAGTGACTTTACCCCATTAACTATAAACTTCACTAAATAACAAATAACTAGCAACTGTAGAACAGTGCTAGCAACCGTAGCCCAGAGCTAGCAACGTTAAACCAGATCTCGGAACCTTTACCCTGGAACTAGAAGCTGTGACACTGGAGTTTCATAGCTTTGTATCCTTGCCCACAAGGAGAAGAACAAAGCTCAACTTTGCCAATTTACTTTCCACAGAGTAGCAGAAGAAAAAAGCAAACGCATGCAAATTCAGAGCCGCCGTTTGCCGCACTATTTTCAATTTGTGTGAACTCCAAAATGAACGGCGAGTCGAGGACCTGTGGCACTATCTTTGCAGCATCCTCGCGGGACGTATTAAAGTCCGAGTACACTCTCATCCCATCACTTAAAAACAATACAAATGCTGACACGGAGATGGGAAGGATGCTGAAGAGACGTCTGCGCCTTCCTTTGGACGGCAGCCACTTTCCATCAGACATCCGATAAGAATAAATAAGGCTTATTAGCAGGTCTCTAATTAGATCTCTGCTACAACTCTGTAATTAGTCCACGGAAAAAAAAATACATTCACATCTTTCGAGTCACTTCAAACGGGTTTTGCGATTGGAATTCAGCGTTTTGTGCATTGCTTTTGTTTAGAACGTGTTTGACAGCTTGCGGATGACGGCCTTGCAGATTAAACAATTGAAAATATGACAATTAGCTTGGAAAAAAAAAATCCAATGACGCTTTTGGACATATGAACTGTTTGAAAAGTGTGGTAAAAATGGGCTCTTTATCACGCAGTGGGGTCTGGGCAGAATTCGGTGTCCTCAGGATTGACTGTTCTACATGCTTTCGGTTCGATAAATTAAAGTAATGCTGTTGTGTTAAAAATTGCTAGCTGTCATGCTCCACGGAACAGAAGGAACTCGTCAGCCCTGATGTTTTTTTGGTGGGGGCATAACTAGCCAGCTAGCTAGCTTAATAGCTGGCTAGTTAGCTAGCTAGCTAGCTAGATCGATCGATAGATCGATTGGAAAGGTGATCTAAAACGTGAGAATATGAAATCCAACATGCTTACAAAGCGTCACGCGAGGCCGAGGAGAATACTGACGCATGAATGAAGTAAATAAGCAACAAACGAATGAATAAAACATGTTTCCCCACCCCCCTTCTCTGCTTTGTGCCGCTGCTGGATTTGATCTTTGATTGTCATGTGAGGCAGAAAAGCAAGGAAAAAAAAAAGAATGTGAAAGCGAGCCTCTCTATTAATGGAGAATTATTCTGTCACTCAAATACGGCTCAGACCAGACATGTCATGGCGGCCAGATGCTGGAAGGAGGGTGGGGGGAGGGGGGCACAAAGCGTATTGTTGCTAAAGGCTATGGCTATTTAAATATGAAGTGTCAGGCAATATTTAATCAGCGCGGACGCTGCTGTCATTTCTTTCCTGAGTGGTCACTTTATCCCCCCCCCCCCCCCCCCCCGTTGTAGCCGTGGACTCTTTAGCCGTGACAGACTTCATGGCCGGGCTCGGCCTTGTCCCCACGACGCCGTCTCTTGACCTCGGCACCGAGCGCTGTTCCCCTTACGTGGCGAATATGTCGTGATTGGTCAGCCGCTCGTTGTCAGCTGCCAGCGAGGGGGTTCACCGGCGGGGCATTGCGTGCTGGGGGCCTTGTACCCCCCTCAAGCAACGCCTCACCCACTGACCACATGACTGCACAAGAACATGTGCGATTTCTTGTATTTTTAGTTGGTTGTTTTTTTTTCACCCTAAGCAGATATCCGCGTTGGTTATGTTCACACGCGGTCTGCCTCACAGTTAAGAGAAATGGGTTTGAGTTTCTCTTTGAATCTTATGTTAGGAGTCACAGCAGGGGTTTTGTGTTTTTGTGGCTGCAGTTGCTATCCTGAGCAACATGGGAGTCTCTGATGGGACAATTTGCGGTGGGGTACTCTGACTTCCTATCTGGACTGTCAACGGCTCTTGTGAAGACAACCCCTCCCACCACCACAGTTGTTTGTCTACCTTTGTTGAGATCAGCTGCACTTCACATCCCAGCATGCCTTGCGGCAGCCAAAACTGAACCTTTTTCTCACCGTAAGGACGGCTTGTCCAAACACCTGGCATGAAAAAAAATAATAAAAATGGAGTCGAGCTTTTGCTAGCTGTGAAAATGACGACATGGAAAAGTTTCTCATCTTAAGTCATTTGACGATTTTTTGAAAAGTGTCACTTTGCGTGGGGAGTTGGCGTCGCCCCGAATCGGTTTCGCATTTTAGCGCCGCTCCTGTATGACCGTTGCCTCTTCCTCCGGAGACTAAGGGGCAAATTAAATATATTTAGCCCCGAGACGACGCAAACCTCTGCCGCTATTACTTTTCACTTGAAGTCTTTGGGATAATGAGCTTAGGTTTAGCGCCGAGCCAAGTGGCGAGCGGGTCGGGTGCTAGCGAAGGAAACAAGAAGACCTCCCGAGATACGACTTCTTAAATCCTCATTTCTTTTATGTCAGAAGTTTGCTCGCGCCGGAAGCGCACGGCCGACGGTCTTAAACGGAGCATAAGCAATTTATCACACTTCTCTGTCAAAAACGCCTTGCACTTTTAAATAGAAAGTGACAACCGGTTTCAAAGGGACGTCGTTGCAATTCTCATTTTAGGATCCGAATCGATGATACGTGTCGGAAACTTTCTTCATCCACAAAAGTGTGCTGCAACAAATGTAACGGCTATTATACTTTAATGCATTCACTTCGATTCTGGTGTCGCCGGGCACAAATTAAACTTGCTAAAGTGTATTGATGCCGTGCTTCAGGCTACTCGTTGTGGAATAAAAGCCGCACAGAACACGAAAAAGCAAAGTACGGGTATATTGATTCAATAAAAGTAATCAGTCTTTCGAAACCATACATCTATCTCGACTTCCTGATTTGAAACCCTAAACCTGGTATTTCTAAAATCCGAACCCTGGTTTAGAATTGTACTTTCCAATCAAAAGTTTGAAACTCTAAACCCTGCCGGAAACCCTATCCAAGTCTTCCAACAAGCAACCGGCTTTGGAAACCACTTTTTTTTTTGAAACGCAATCCAGTTTTGGAACATCAACTAAAACCCAAACCGTTTCTTGAAAGTCCAGTTGAAAATCCGAACCCTAGTTTGAAAACCCTAACCGTGTCTAAAATGTCAGATCATCAGCAAGCCTGATAACGATACTGATCGTTGCCATCAGGTGTGTCGATTAGGGGAGATATCTAAAACACGCCTTATGGGGGCTTCTTGAGGACCAGACTTGGACAGCCCTTGTTGGAAATCCGAAGACAGACTTGCAACCCTACTTCATAAACCTCTACCAGGTTTGAAACCCAATCCTGATTTGAAACCCAACTGTGCAACCGTCACCTGTGTTTTAAAGCCCTATTTGCATTCCTATCCAGCGGACACCCGCCTTGTCTCATCTATAACAGACTTTAAACAAACACACTGTATGGTAATTTTCTTAAAATTATGCAGTCTCGCTCTTGTTTGAGTTGATTTTATGTAGCTGCATCGAGACACATTGCAGGAAGCTTGGCGCACGTGTTTTCTGGCGGCTGGCTTTTTATAATTTGTTTTTTTATTGCAAGGCAAAGCCATTTAAAATGCTTCGTCACCTTACTCGTCGGTGAGGGAGTGGCACGCGAAAATGGGTCATAACCGTCTCCATGATAGAGCTCCGGTAGGAGTAAATATTTGCTATTTTCTCAGCGCCGCGTGCGGTAATGACACCTTCATTAACATGTACGTATTTTTCGTCTTGGTCCCTTCGTGGTGACAGATGGCACTACATTTACATTTTTTTTGGGGGGGGGGGGGGAGGGGAAATTTGTCGAAAACTGGAGCGAGAGCGGCGCCTTCGAAATGAGAGGTCACTTGCTGAATAGCTTGCGTCGGAACCCAACCATAAATTTGGAAGAAAATTACACCAAAAATGATGTGGTGAAAGGGGGCGAGCATACAAGGTATCACCTTTCATGTATTTTGATCCAAAACCATTTTAAGATTGAGAGACAAACTGAAAGATTTAAAAAAATCTATGGTCAAGTTTCCTCGTTTTTGTAAGGCCCAACCAGATATCACGACAATAGTCTACTGAAAATAAAAGCACAAACACGTTTTTCTGTTTTTTTTTTTTGTTTGTTTTTTAACCGTGTTGCGTTAGGGAGCATTTATCAACCGCGCGAAAATTTTCATCATCTATATTTCGTAATTTAGTGCTTTTCTCTTTTTCGGAAATGCTTTCCTTGCCACGTCCAGCCACATAGACGCTCGAGGGAAATACCCCACTGAAAGTCTTTTACCGAGTATTTATTGCGGAAAAATGGTCTCCACCTCCCCCGGGCCTGGTGAAGGCGGAAAAAAAAAAACCCCAAACAATTTGATTTGCGAGTGCATCAGCGGATGATGAAAGCTGCTATGATGAGTCGTAAAGTTTGTGAGGGCATCTGTCTCATTTCATAAACAGATGTTTCCTCTAATCCATCTCTTATCTGCTTTGCTGAACTCTTCTCCACCCCTGGTGCTTTTCTCAGCGTTGCATATTCGCGCAGCCTCAGCGACTTCCACAGAAGCCGAATAAAAAAAATGGAGTTTGGCCCCCTTTAGACTCCATTAACATAAATATATAGAGCCAGCATTTATTTATTCCGATTTATTGTCGCGCGCATCATAGGCAGTAAACGTGTTAGGCTTCATAACTTAGTTCCTAGCTTCTCATTATAACCCTTACACACAGTCAGTGTTCTGCCTCTGAAACCAGATTGTAAATCGCCAATTTTATGTCTGCAATTCAAAACCGCCAATCCGTATCTGTACTTTTACACACGATAACATACATGAGGCGCAGGTCTTATTTTTGTCCATTTGGGTTGACATTCTGAAGTCATTTTTGGGTGTGTATGGCTTTAAAGGGCGGGGCCTGGTCTGGTAAGTGACGTGGGTGTCAGAGCACCCTTTCTGCATGACTCATGAACAGAGTAAGATGATGGCTCATAAAACAGGAAACGCGTGTACAAATCCTGCCGTTCGCATCCACAATGACAACTCGAATATAATTCTCATTCAATCACAGCCAACCAGCTCTAAAGGCAAAAATGTGTTTCTAAAAAAAAAAAAATACCCTGTTGTGATAACGAGAGCAGCTGGTGGCGTTATTGGGATCCATTTGGTGATCAGACCTCTTTCGGTGGCTCTGAATCAGGCGGAAGCAGTTGGGGGGGTTGTAAGCACACCAAGAGCACACGCAGATTAAACACACAAACATAATGGCGATGCAGTTTGACGGCCAGGAAATATTGCCGGCTGGAACAACGGTACATTTGCAAGCACCGTACAAGAAGGTGTCGTCGGGAGCCCGCGCAGCATCACAATAGCAACGCACTTATTCCGAATGGGAATGAGCATTAAAAAAAATATTGGTGGGAACAATTTGGTGGTTCCGCAGCCCCTCGTACATGCACAAAAAGCAGCAACCGGGATTTATTTATTTATTTGTTTGTTTTAACAGCCCAACTTTCAAAATTCATCATTTATACTTCGAGCGCCGAGTATGTCGCTTATTGTCAGTATGACAAAAGAAAGTGACCTCTCACAGGAAAACCTTGAAACAACAAAGATAACGCACATGAGTGTTTTTTTTTTCTTGCCTGGTCCTAAGCAACCAAATCTCCATCTGACACGTGTCCCTGAGGCAAACGGAGAAATAAAAGCACACTGAATTCAATTTTTTTTTCCTGTCTTACCAACATCTACTTTCTTAAAAAAAAAAAAAAAAAAAGTGGAGCAACGGCGTCAACAAGAACCCTACCTATGTTAATGAAGGAATTTTAGAGTGTTTTTTTTTTTTTTTTTTTACTACAGAGAGTACTAATGAGATGCAGATTGACACAGCGGGTTGCGGGTTTGCATGTTTGAAATGCTAATTAAATATACGACTACAGTTGCACGTCGGTCACATGGCAATTGCAAGACTTAAAAAAAAAAAATCTAAATAAATGAATCGCAGGAGAGCACGCAGTAACCACACCTTCTTCGTGGAACTCATGAATGATGCAACGGGAAAGTCACAACTGCATCAGATTAATTAATTTGAAATTTAATTTAAGTCGTTATGGGGAGGTCACAGAAATGACGAGGAATAACGTTTTTTTTTGGTTTCCATTCATTACAAATCTTGATTAAATTGATTTAATTTTATTAAAACCAGACGACACAGGGTTGACTTTAGTAATAAAAATTGTGTTAGCTTCATGCTACTTGGGCACAAAGTGCACTGATGAATGTAGAATTCAGGTAAAACTGAGCCATCCATCAAATATGATGAAAAATGACAATTTCCTTAAAGGTCTGCCTTGTTTTACTGAGACATCCTAGACGAGGGGGTGTCTAACTTGTACACGTTGGCGTTGTGGTACAGGCCGAAGAAATAATTCTTAGAATTTGTTCAAAGTGATTTTCATCCTTCAAAAGGCCAGCCGAAGTATGCGGACTGTCAATCCAGCAGCAACTCTCCACTTCTTACGCCTTGGAGAAACCGCGTCTTCATGACAATAACAAGACCTGAAACGCATGAACCGTCTCGGGGTTCCTCCCCGCGGGCCAAACAGACCAAGTTGGTGTTTACCAACATGTTCTTGCAAAGACAGAGCAGCGCTTTTGAGTTGAACCGCAGGCTTGGCTCGGGCGGGGTAATGAATTGACGTCGGCCATACGGATGGAACGACCACTCCGGATCGTTCCAGCGGAGGAGTCGATTTACCGCGCGGCCAAAGCGGCCTTGGCTCGGTAACACGCGGTACTGTTTGCCACCGGGCTTTTCATTTCCATTCAACGCAGCTGAGCGGATTGAGAGGTCAAGCCAATCTGTGCGCTGCCATCAGAGCCCCCCCCCCCCCCCCCCCCGGCAAGAGGCAAGCCATGGATTAGCCTCCACATGGGTCTGCAAAGATGCTCTCTCTCTCTAGTTCGGGAACGCACGACTCGGCGGGTACAGATATAGTATGTCTTGGGGGGGGAATATGTCGCCGTATAAAATGACGGTCCCTCAAGTACAGCTCTGTCAAGCAGAACATCATTTACCTTTTCCTGGGCCGGGCTTTTCTATCGATTCCGCTCGCCTTTGACAACATGGCGCATTTCGTCGCGACAGCAGGTTCTGATGACTGACTGCCGCCGCCGTGTCAAATTAGCCCGTCATCTCCTCCGCGGCGGATGAGGCGACATTGGGAAATAACGCTCTAAGCGGCCCATTGATAGGCTTCAAGGCGGCTTTCATCAACAGGAATATTAATAGTGAATCAACGGACGCTTCCGTGTGAAAAGACTCGACGCAGTAGAGGAACCCAACGCTAATTACCATGAAATCCGCAGTCAGATTCACCCGTGCTGAGTTTTGCTTCTTATGTATATAATTTTTTTTTTTAAACAAAATGCTGTCGTCTTTCGCGGTGGCAGGAAGTTGTTTTTGGGCAGGAAAAGCGCACGTGTGCTACTTTCGCAGACGGCATAATAGCTTGGAACATAATTGTAGCATTTAGCAGTAAAGACGGTTATCGAGCAGTTCCTTAGAAGGCGACGGTCGCGGTCGCTAAAACGAGTCAATGCGGCACGCTTTTGAATAAATCTATTTAACTCATTCAGTACAAGCCAAGTCTGAAAAGACGTTTTAAAAAAGATTTTGGATTTAGATTTTGGAAAGCATGGTCAACCGCACAATCAGAAGATCTGGGTTTGAATCTCTGATGATCTGTCTGCGCTTGGGTTGTCTCCAAGGTTTTTTATTTTATTTTATTTCTTTTTTAAAACATTCATCTTAGCTTCACTGAAGACTTTAATTTGTCCGTAGTTGTGACCAGCCACCCTTGGACAGAGAGAGAGAGTGAGAGAGACACGATTGGAATATTTGTGGAGAGAATGTTGAACATGTTAATTGAGCAGAAGCATTTTTTTTTGTTCATGGATTTGCATTAGTTCTGTTTTCTAAGCTACGTGCCCCCCCCCCCCCCTTCCTTTGCAGAGATAACGGTTTCCATCAGCATCCCCCAAAGTCAGCAATCAATTATTTTTCATTCAATTATGCTCGAAATGTTTTCGCCCTGCCTCTTCATAAAATCAATCCCTGGCCACCACCTGGTCGAGGCGTCATTAAAAAAAAAAAAAAAAAAAAAACTGAAAGAAAAGCACTCGCACAATCGATGGTTTCTGACATCTCTGTCTTATTGAGTGCCTCTCAATGCATTAATGGAATTTGTTTGCTTCGCGGCGCTTTTCAATCCGCGGCGGCGATTGTCGCACGCGGGCGTGATGTGGCGATAGGACAGATCAGTGCGCGATATCTCTTGCTCAGAGGTGGACCGAGCCCCCCCCCCCCCCACCCCTACCCCCACCCCCAACACACCCAACCCCCGAAGGCTATCTTTGCGACCTAAGTAAGCCTTGAGGAGCGATGATTACGGCAAAAAAAACATTTCGGTTGAACCCATTTTCTATGAGTCTGGCTGAAAACTAGCATTTATGCTAGGTGCGGCGCATTTACACTTGTTGTTTTGATTCCTACCGACTGCTGTCAGGCTGCTGAATAATAATTAAATGATGTGATGTGTGTGGTGTGAAAAACAATTGTAAATAGCACTGCGATTTATCCATTTTGTATTTATATTGCACTTAATTGAACGGTGGTTGTTTGTTTTTTCTTCTTTGTACCCACATTCTTGCTGCTGGAGGTTGTAAATTTCCCCAGTGTGGGACAAATAAAGGATATCTTAATCTTAATGTGCACTGTCCAAATGAATTAAGTCATTAATTAAACAAAGTTAACCGAGCAATTCTGCTACAAAGTGGCAACGACGAAATTTCAGTTCACAATGTGAACGACTTGGCACGTGAACGTGAATGGTATTGTCGCATTTAACCCTCCGCGAAGTTGACAAAAAAATACAACCGAGCATTCTGATCGTTTGGTGAACTTGGGGAACCGCCGACACATTGTCAAGCATTTCCATCAGATGACTGACTCGTGGATTCATTCGTTGATGAAAGGGTCCGTCGCAATACTTGCTGTCTAGCTAGATGACCGAAGCAAAGACCTTTTTGTGTCCTTGCGAGTTGTCCGTATGGGCCCAGTGACTACACGGTGTCTCCGATTTGATTACAGACCTTATGTCACCGAGTGGAAGCGGCAGCAGGGACACCGGGGCACGGCCGACTTGTCGCACTGCTCATAACCGGCGATGCGGGGAGGGGGTGGGGCGATCTGGGTGATATGTGCCACTTCCTGTTCTAGGAGTAAGGGGTCAGCTGCGACATTTATTTGTTTATTTTTGTCTCTCTTAACAAAAGACAAGGTCGTTTTTGGGTTCCAGCTTGCAAATGAAGTAAAAAAAGCGAGCTCGGACTGTTAAGCAGCAAAAAGGAAGAGGGACGTCGCGGTGGAGGCGGTCACTTGGCCGCTGAATAACATCTTTAAGAGCACAAGACTCTCTCTGTCAGTAGCCGTGACTCAAAAGTGTTTTTAATCCTGATTTATAATAAGGATCGCCAACTTTCATCGATTCGTTGGGAAGGCTGTCGAATCTTTACCTGCACATTCTTTTGTGGCTGACAGTCAAATTGTTGACCACCGATAATAATACTGCAGATCGACCAAAAGTGTCAAATTCTATGAGAAAAGTGAAGAAGAGATGTTTGACTTTCCAAAGCGCAGATAAGTGGACCTCTTGTGAGCGGCAAGGCCACAATGATATGTTGGAGCCAACTGTGAAATGGTTTTGCTTGGTTATTGTAAAATAATGACATGGCTCAGAGAGTCGGGGATATTCCGCCACCCTTTCAGCGAGTCCGGGGTTACGAGAAAGACGGCATAGTATTTTCAATGAAAATCAATAATAAAACAAAGAGACCAAGTGAGATTTTTATGGAAGGACCTCTGTGGCAGCGTGCGTCCATCAAAGGGATAAAAGCACTTTGCTGATTGCGATTGCTTGTGCAACAATTTGCCGAGGGGCCTCGCGTGAAATGAGATCCCACTCAAGCCCTAACATGCCATTATCGCATTTCACGTGTGCCGCCGATCCCCGATTGCGGCCAGATGCGAGCGGGGGGATGTAAGCGATAGCGGCGAATTAGCAAATGAGATAATCGGATCGCGTTTGAATCCGAGCGCGGCGCGGCTGAGGCGACGCGCCTTTCGCTTGTTAGCGGTTCATCGGTATGCCGGATCACGCATCTCCAGCTCTCTTCGCCATCTGCCGTAACATTCCCATCTCCGAGCCGGATGAGCAGAGAAGTCCTATTTGTCCTCGCGATGGGTCACTTTATTGTCGAGAGGTAGGCGGGCTCTCATGAGAGCTAACGCTTATATGTGGTTATTAATGTAGCATTGATGCTAATTTAAACGATGCAAAGTTATTAGTTCTAGAGTCAAGTCAAGTCAAGTCTTTTGTTTGAGGAGGGCTTTGAAGATGGGCAGTGGGAGGTCATTCGAGAGAGAGGGACCAGCAACAGAAAAGGCTCGATCCCCTCTGAGCCTCAGTTTAGTTCTTGGTACTTCCAACAAAGTGTGGTCCACAGCCCTGAGGCGCCGGGCAGGTGTGTAGGGGTGGATGAGCTCAGAGAGGTAAGCTGGCGCGAGATTATTCAGAGATTTGAAAACAAAGAGGAGGATCTTGAAAATGACTCTAAAATGTTTGGGAGCCAGTGAAGGGATGCCAGAGTAGGAGTTATGCTCCCTCTTACGAGTACCAGTCAAGAGGCGAGCAGCGGCATTCTGGACCAGCTGAAGGCGCTTAATGGAGGATTGGCTGACTCCAAAGTAAAGGGCATTGCAGTAATCGAGCCGGGATGTGACAAAGGCATGAATTACTGTCTCAAAGTGTTCATGTGAGAGGAGAGGTTTTAAATTTGGCCAGCTGTCTAAGGTGAAAGAAGCTGGATTTAACAACGGCACCAATTTGCCGATCGAGTTTGAAATCACTGTCCAGTTTAAGGCCCAAGTTTGAGAATGTTGACTTAAGATAAGGAAACAGGGGGCCCAAGTCTACAGGATGGAATGTACAAGGGCCACTGGGACCAAACAATATCACCTCTGTCTTCTTTTCGTTGAATTTCAAGAAATTTTGTGCCATCCAGGTTTTGATTTCTTCCAGACAGGATAGGAGTGGCCTTATTGAGAAGGCATCTCTCTTGCTCAGTGGGACATAGATCTAGCAGTCATCTGCATAGCAGTGGAAGGGAAAACCATGTTTCCTTAAGATGGAACCCAATGGGAACAGATACAGCGAGAACAGCAGAAGCCCCAGAATTGAGCCCTGTGGAACACCACATGACAGGGGAGCAGTGCGTGACTCAGAGCAGCCAAGGCTGACACAAAAGGTTCTGTCAGCTAGATAGGACCTAAACCACTCAAGAGCATTGCCGCCAATGCCCACCAAGTGCTACAAACGAGTCAGCAGAATACTGTGATCCACTGTATCAAATGCTGCAGTTAAGTCCAATAAAACTAGACACACGTGGTCTCCAGAGTCATTTGCCAGGAGGATGTCATTAGAAACGCGTAACCGGGCTGACTCCGTGCTATGCATCGTCTTGAAACCTGACTGCAAGAGCTCCAAGATGTTATGTTCATCCAAGAAAAGTTTCAACTGCATGTGCACCACTTTTTCCAGAATTTTGGAACTGAAAGGCAGTTTGAAAATGGGCCTGAAACTTGACAGCACATCTGGATCAAGACCAGGTTTCTTGATCAAGCATGTTTAAACTGTTGGGGAACTACACCAGAAGAGAGGCTGTTGTTGATGATATCCAAGACCGATGCGTCAACACTCGGGAGAACCTCCTGAAAAAAGTGCGGGGGAAGAGAGTCGCAAGGGGAGCCAAAAGTGTCGCGAAGCCGGCCGGCCGTTGTTCATGAGCGCCGATTGATGCGCGATGGCTGTCCGTGTTATGCTAATCGGCGCCGCGGCCCCTTTTGTATGTTCCTCGGAATGAGCTGCGGTCGGAGCTAATGGCAAAATTGAACCGCAACATCCAAATGGGTCATCCCGCAGCGGCGACTGAGCCATGTCAGACCAATTACAAGCGTTATTACAGTCCGAGTGTGACAATTTCTCCATTTGGAAATCGGTTGTGTTGTGCTGCGAGCAAATGATGTTTCGGAAGGTTACAGCAGATCACTTGAGACATTTCGGAAAAAGGGTGCGGGCATTAGATCAGCAAACGGCCTTTAGCCAAACACCATCTTTGACATTTTTTCGCTTCTGCAGTGTCATTAGCGGATTCATTAGCCGCGCAATCATTTTTGCTCCTGCCAGCGACAGGACAACATCGGATTCGGCTTTGGCTTCCCTCGTGCCCGTCGCGGCTTCCCGCCCGGGTTTCAACCACAGCCAAAAGAGCATTTGAGATTTCTGAGCATCAGGCGATTCACTCAAATGTCAAAAGACATTTCAGCCTTTTCCACGAATTGACTTCAGATATCCTTTTATTTTATTTCTCGCTCAGAAAATCAATCGGGTGCTTTTGGTCAAACGAATACCGCTTCTTTTATTTTTTATTTTTTTTTAAATCAGCCTACCAGTCACAGCTTCCAGAGCATTCCAGACAGTTTTAGTGATCATTATATGTCTGTTTTATAATCATATAATATATCGCAGACACTTGTGGTAGATGTGACGTCGCATATCGGTACTCTACTTCTTTTCCTGAAGCGAACCTTGTGCGTCCTTTTCGGCAAGGATTTGTCATGAAAAGCGTATGATCATGTATCAGTAATTTATTGATTTAAAAAAAAACTAAAAAAATTTACATCATGTTTTACTAACTAACTAACTAACTAACCGGAACTTGCCAAACAGGCGAATTAGCCCCTACACGGATCATTGAAATACAATCAATTTTAATTCCGTATTTGTCTTTTTTTTTGTTGCAATTATTTTATTTAATTTACACATTAAAAAAAATTAATAAAATTTGATCGTACTCCGGGAATGACGACGTAAAAACATGTTGTGATTACTAATCACCCCTTTTACGTTTTTCAACCTTTCCGCCAACTGTAAATTTGTCTGTCATCCATCGTAACGAGTCAAAAAACATCCCGCGAATGATAATCGAGACATCTTTCACATCCCGTTCATTTGAATCTCGGGCCGCGCTCTCGCTCGGGGGATCTTCCATGACTCTACGCGAACAGATTCCGGCCCGCATTCGAGCACGCGGCCTGTTTGTCTTCCTGTGATTGAAGCCACGAGGGGGCAGGGGGCCGGCGGCTTTAAAGCCCGTCGGGTTCATCAATCTTTCCGTTATCGTGGGACTTTTTTTTTTTTTTTTCCTGCGCTCGGCTTGTTTGGCTGTGAGGAACGCGCTATCGCTCCCGCCTTGCCCCTCCATCTCTCGTATATCTCGCCGATATTAATATATGCATGAAGCCTGGATGTGAGAGTTTAGTGAATGAAGCAAATAACACGGCGCCGGAGGGGCTTTTCATGCCCTGCGCTTGTATTTGTGATTGTGTACTCAGATGCTTGTCTGATAAGCAAACTTTTTCAAGGTTGATGTTCATTCTCTTTGTATATGTTTATTAAAAAATAAAAGGGGGGAGGGGTGAATGCTTTTGCTGCTTCCTGACAACAAAAGTCAAGACGTTTAATTCTGGCATCTCGTAATTCCCCGAGAGACGTTTACAGCTGCTGCCTCGCGCTACTTTTATTTCGCAGCCAGCATCCTGCCAGCGTCTTTGCCCAGATGCTCTTCCCGTCAGAGCGCCGTGTCTTTCCAGCTGACATTCAACACCGGCGTCGGCGTCCAACGCTCCACTTGGAATGTTAAGCAGATACGACACGGCGCTTTGATTGTAAATCATTTGCCTCAAGGTTTGGAGGGTCACCCGAGCGAGGAGCTTGTACTTTCGCTTCGTACCGCCGCCGTCTGTTCCCGCAGCTGCCGGATCGGCTCGGCCCGGCCCGCCACTCGGACAGGTGTCATGCTAGCAAGGCGCTTGATGCAATTACGGCCCTCGGCTCGGGTAACTTAAGCTACAAAACGGCCGTGAGCCTTCCCGCCTCTTCCAGGAATCCCGACTGCCCTCGTCGGAACACTTTGACATGAGCGATCATCTCCGTGAGATGAGTTTGACCCTTCCGCCGTGCCGAAAGGTGTAAGCGCTGACGGGGATCGATCTATGGCTTTAACAGCTTCTCTTGACTGGAGTGCTTTGCAGCAGAGAGGGAGGAACATCTCCTTCAACCACATTTTATCATTCTAGTTTTCAGAATAAACTAATGTAACTCATTCACTCCCAAAGACGTGTTTAAACGTCTTTTCAGACTCGGTCCAGAATTGGCTGGTACTGAATAAGTTAATTGAGTCAAATCTTGGCTATGAGAAAATAACATTTTTGATGTAGGGAAAGCAGCCAGAGGCTAAACTCGATGCTATGCTAGGTTTTAAAAGTAAAACCCTTCGCGGAAACGTAAGCATCCTTCGTTTGTCCACCTAGTGTAGCAAAAAGCCGAATTAAGTATTTACTCGTTTTCATTTTGGTTGGTCAGCGCTGCGCTTGTCTCGATTTCGGAAAAGACAGTAACTTTTCAACCATTTTCGGGGATAGCGATCACTACAGCGGACAACTTGTCGTGTGATCAGGTGACAGGGGGCATGAGAGGGTTAAAGTACGCAAGTCAGTTAGGGGCATCGCGCTAGAAGTCACCACAATTATCATGGAGGACGCCAGACTTCCGAAATATTGACTGAATTTGCGCTAATTTGTGTTTTCAAGGAGAAAACAAATGGACCCTCAAAACAAATCGATACCGTGCCGGAAAACGTCTCTCACTGACATTTTCTGAGCTTTGATTATTTGATGGAAACAAACAAACATCGTCAAAGTACCTAATGAAGCCATAGAGCAATATATTTTTTTTATGAAGAGTCGAAATAAAATATCACTGCTTAGCTTACAAAAGCAAACCTTACGATGATGGATGTCAGGGCACCGCAGCACAGTCCGGTCCTCTCGACTGTGCCGTAGGACAGGCACAATAACTTTTTGGGCGGGGTTGGGCTGTTTTAATTAAAAGCCGCGCCGTCCGCGTGTTGCCTGATTAATTACATCGTGGCCCGCAGTTGTCCGCAAACATTGACGGCGTGGCGTTTTTTTTATGTCACGGGCGCGAGCAGCCCCATTCATCACCCCGGCATAAGGTCAAGCTCACAGCTACATTGTCGCTGCGTAATTACACGTCCCTCCCGATCGTTTCACCGTGTTCCCTTCCTGCCTGGGATTTTTGACAAATAAATTTAGCGGCCATTTTTTTTTTCCTTCCCCTATTTGGAGGTGGATTAGCACGCCCATAAGGAATGAGACAAATGGTCGCACCCTGTTGCACGCCTTGGGTAATCGCAAATCCTGATGCTCGTGGTGCCACAAAAAAAACTGAAGACTCCAGGAGACAAAACTCGTCATTCAAGCTGAAAAGAAAATGTGAGGTTTCAGTAGCATTCCTTTATCCTTTATTTGTCCCACACTGGGGAAATTTACAAGCGAGGGTTGATATTGCAGCGATAACTGGGGCATCCTTTTTTTTTTCGTCCTCCCCCCTTACACCCTCCCCCCACACTCTGAGAACGCCACCGAAGAGCTTTTCGGTTTGGTAGAATGCCACTGAGCAAGAGCGCATCTCCTGACACCTTGACTTAATGATCAGCCGGCAGCGCTGTATTTGCAGCAGGCAGCCAAGCATGACAATAACCTTTAACATTATCATTTGTGCACAATATTATATAGCGGGACGGATTGTCTATAGGCCACCTCGCTGCAATCACTCACCCGCCGCCGATCGCCCTCCTCTCATTCCCCCCCCCCTCCCACACCCCCCGCCCCCAATCCCATGTTAAGGTATGCGACGTCGAGCCGGTTTGCGGGCCCAAATCGTCCATCTTGTGAAATTTCATTTTCCTCCAGTTGATGACGCCTCTCTCCAGGTGAAATATGGTGCTTGCCGCCTCAGGCATAATGTTCTCAGATTAAAACAAGGGGGGAACGGAGGTGGGGGAGGGAGAGGGGGGGAACGAAATAAAGTGAATCTTATCGCGCAGCTTGTCAAACATCATTAGCTAATGCAGAGGTTTGTATTACTGCTCGGATGCGGTATTAAGGCCGTGTCTTTCCCGCTCCTGCTACTGCCAAAACGCGGGACGATACATAAGACGAAAAACACAAATCGACACACCACCAGTGACGGCGTGAAAATATTTGCAGCGACGGTCACACTTTCCAGAACCGTAAATGTTTTAAATGGCCAGATTGAAGGGGTTATTTTTTTTGGGGGGGGGGGGGTTGTGTACGAAATAGCATAGGCTGCCCCGGGTGATTGTGTTTTTTCTTTGGTCTTGGCGAAGCAGCATGTTGCTCATTAGTCATGGTTATTTTGCACTCCGTTACTGTATAAAGTGTCAAAATCATTTTGCCGTGATAAATAAATGCTAAATCGCCTCATCGCATGTTCACTTGTACGCAACAAATTGATGGATTTCTAGTTTTGAAATCGACAGATGACAATTTGACATTTTGGTACAGATTTTCGTGACGGTCATGCAAGTTAACACATGATTTTTTTTGCGGGCCACATCAAATGACATGGCGGGCCACATCTGGCCCCCGGACCTTGAGTTTGACACGGGTGGCGTAAACTATTGTCAATTAGTGACCGCCAGGCAGTTTGTTGACTTTATTTGAGAGCATCGTTGGACCGACGGGTCTGTTTACCGGCCAAACCAATCTTCCCCATCTATTTTTTTTTACTGAAAAAGTGTCGTGACCCTCTCGGGTGCGAGCCCCCCCCACCCCCCACCACCGTCACAGATAATCATTGACTGCTGGCGCACTCGATTCCGCCGCTTGTAGATGTACTTAATTAATCCGTTGCCATCCAGCGACGAGCTGAGGGACAAGCGCAAGTCCGGGGAGCTTTATTTTCAGCACAATTAAAGATGCCCTTCCCTCCGCCGCAATCAATAGCGGCGCAGGACGAGGGAGCCAAAGTTGCGGCAACATTGGACGGGCCACGGGGAAGGACGTGATGCGCGCAAAAAGTTTGGGGTCACTTTGTGGCCTTTTGGAGATTTTTGGGGCGGAAAAGTAGCAAAGCACATTGTGTCGACAAAACCTTTGCAATTGCGATAATGCGCCTAATCGGATTTTATACTTCAAACCCACCCGTTGTATGCAAAAATTACCCAATTGTCGTTTGTCAACCGTTTGGTCGCGTTCTATATATCGCTGCGTGGTAACAATCGTTGAAAACCGTTTCAAATAAAGTCAGCTAAATCTTGACTGCAGATTTTTTTTCAAAGCAGTTCAAATTCCAACTCTACATTTGCTGTCAAGTCAAGTGGCCGTCATTAGCGTCGCCGCTCACGTCGGGCGGCCGTCGCCGCGTTCTCTCCCCGGAGAGCGAATTAAAGGAGCCGAGCAAGCCGGGGAGAGCGGCGGAGATCACCTTCACGTAAACAGCTAATTCATTATCATGACGAGCGATGATAATGTGCGCGCGTGCCACACGCTGCATGCTCGTCACGCGCGGCGAAGAGAAATAGGTCGGCGTTTGGAGCGTTTGTGTGGGTGTTGAGCGGCAGGGCTCCTGGCGTGATCCTTCAAGATTCTGTCAAAAACCTTTAACGTAACTTATACGTTACCGTCAAAACGCAACTTATACTTTTACGTCTATCTCCACCGTATTTTGTGCACAAACTTTAACCCCTAATCCCAATTTTACTTGAAGCAGATATAAGGATTAGCTTCTCGCTCGACCAAAAACCAACACCCACCTTTGTCATAAGAACCCAAATCTAAATCCTAACCTCAACCATAGAACTCCTTTCCCGCATCCTTAACCGTAATCCCAACCACATTTTCCTTTCCCCGTCCACCATCACCTTCATTTTAACGATATTCCTCACCTTTTTTTCCGCAAACTTGACCCCCCCACATTCTTGCCACTCAAAAGCATTTTAGTTAAAAAAATATATTTTTTTTTTCAAAATCCAACTTTTGCAAAACGGATATTCTAAAGGCTTCCAAAAATAATTTTACTTGTGAACTTCTGCACTCTAACTTCATATGAATATTTTAATATTTTAGATTTATTTACTTTTTTTTTTCTAATGAGGTGGAACAAGACGTTGCCCTTCTAAGGATCTTAATGAGCTCATTTTAATGCGTTTCCAGCCTGAAACACGCAAAATTACGGTATTTATTAATGTCTAATTGCATCCCCAAGCACATCTTAAAAAAATCAAATTAAAAAAATGGAGAGGCGGGGGGCATAGACCGTATATTTACATATATGCAATTGCAGGGGGGAATATGGAACGGCCAAGAATGCGATCAAAAAAAGAACTCGAATGCTTGGAGAGTCACCAATGTGGTCCTCGAGGGCCCCAATCCCCGCAGTTTTATTTTGTTGTTTTTTTTAGATGTCTCCCTCCTCCAACATACCCGATTCAAAAGATCAGAATCATCATCATCAGGCTTCTCACGGAGCTTGCCGATGAGCTGCTCATTTGAATCTGGCGTGTTGGAGGAGTGATATATCTAAAACAGGCTGGATAAAGGCCCCCCCTCCCCCCGAAGACCGGAGTTGCTGCCCCCTTGAGTCCACTCTCACTCCCACTCCCACTGCTGGTCTGACTGGAAAGTTTGCAGGAAGAGCGAGTGCACCAACACACACACACACACACACACACACACACACACACACACACACACACACACACACACACACACACACACACACACACACACACACACACACACACACACACACACACACACACACTCCTCACTTACTCTGCCCGGCTTCTGCGCTCATTGACGTGTTGGCCATAAAGCGTCTGCCTGCGGCCTCGTTAAAAAAAAAAAAAAAGGCATAAAGGGATCGGCGAGCCTTTAGTGGACCCTTAAGGCCTCCCATCAAATAAACACAGCGTCCGCCCATGACCCGGCATCTGTATGCGTGCACGTGAAGGCTTTTAAATATTCCTAGATATAAATATACCTTCGTCTGAGGGGGGGGGGGGGGGGGGGGGGAGAGAAAAATATATTTATTGGATTTCAATTTTTTTTTTTTTTTTACGGAGCTCTTGAGCTTCTGCAAATCAACAAAATGGCGTGTTGTTGTCTGCGCGGGAACATTTTGGAATCATATCATTCGGGCTCCTAGGCAACAAATGACAACTACCACATTCTGAAATCTGATTGGCCAATCCAAAGAAAACTTGGCTTTGTTCATTTAAAACGTCATTTTTAAAAAAAAATTCCCACTCATTGGCAGAACGTCAAGTGCTTGTTCGAGCGCAGGAACAGCCAGCAAAATGTTAGTTTGTGTTTTGAATTCTTTTTCGGTACATTCCGTTTGCTTCTTATTAGATTAGATTGTCGATGCAGCCGTTGATTATTTTTCAACAAAACCAAAGGTTGAGGTTTGGTATTTAAAAGGGCTTTTATAAAATGTATTTATTTGTTTATTTTTGCTGAAGGAAACGGAAAAGATTTAGTTTCGCGCAACATTTTTCGGGACTTTTAAACGCACGTCACACAGCGATTGCGCAAACAGACCCACCTCGGTTTAAAAAAAAAAAAAAAAATTGTTTCTGGAGGCCAGTAATTCAATCTCGTTCTCCATTGTGTCACTAACCCTTTTCTCCTTGATGGGATGGCCTAATTAATGGCAGGCCTAATTAACGCGCTCACATTTCATTGGCCGAGACGTGCGAGGCGGCAGCGCCATTATCCCCGACGATAACTCGAGTGCCCTTCCTTTCATCTGCTGCTCTTTAATGCTGCAAAATAGCAGCGCTGATTGTTCAATTTAGAAGAGTGCTCCGAGACTTCGGGGAGGGCAGGGTGCTGCCAGCGGGGTGCAATCACTGAGGGGGGGGGGGGGGATAATAATGTATGTCTGGGCAAGAAAAGTTATGGCGGATGCCGCTGGATCTCGATATCTGATCAGGAAAAAGTGGACTTCCTGCTATGACAGACAAAATGGAACACGTCCGCCGTCTGACATGGAGGCAGACGGCGGCCATCGCAAGTGATATCTGAGAAAAAAAAAATATGTGAATTGGAATCCCACCTTGTGATTGACACTTTATAACCGGCCCCCGCCACCGTCCAATCAAATGAGATCCCGGACAAGAGCGTGATCAGAAATGCCGACTTTTCAAAGATAAGAAAAAAAAATGCTCACTTTTGATTGACAGTCTAGAAGGGAGAGGAAAGATTGAACAGAGTAAGACGCGTGGAAAGTGATCTGCCCGGTGATTTACGGGGTGTACGCACTCTCTTTAATAAGTCATGCGGAAAACGGATGGCTGCGAAAAAAATGAAAACACAACTTGAACGTCACGGTAAAAACGAGTGCGCTCGATCCAAAACATTCACTTTTTTTTGGAAACCTTATCCGAGTGTATCAAGCGTGCGACGCGCTACTCAGCGATGTTAACAGACGGAGTTCTTTTCCTTTTTAGTTGAAAAGAACTTCCTTTCACCTTTCTGTTTCCTTGCCGCGCTCTGGCCGATTGAAGGACCCGGTCTTTTTCCATTTTGGTCAAAATCCATCCGTGTTCAGCTTATGTTAATCTAACGTGGGTGTGGTTTTTTGGTTTTTTTTTTTTTTTTTTCATCGATGTGACTCAAGTCAATTTTTTTTCTGTGCAAGTGATGAAGGGCCGATTATGTCGTTTGAAGTTGAGATGAACGTTCCCAGTTCAGTTTTTTTTTCAGACGTCCAAGTATTCAGACTCACAAGACGACTGCTGACGGCGTCGCAAAGTCAAAACGGCTTTTGAAAGTCGAAGCGCCGCGACAAAGCTTCGAGGTTGTTCGGCGGCAAAGCGTGTGTGAAGTCATTTCTAATAAAGCGACGCGGTGCGGCCGAATAAACCTTCCGTCCGCGTTAATGAAACAGCTCCGACACTTGTGACTTGATTTTTTTTTTTTCCTTTTGGGGCTCGCGAGGAATCAACACAGCTGCCGTGAAGGTGGCGCTAGAGACAGCAGCTGTTATTGGTTTTATTGCGGCGCACCGAGAGAGCCGATGTTTTTTTGCGCACGTTACGGGTGTCATTTTTTTTTGTTGGTAGCCACCGGCGTCTCTACGCTTTTTCCGTGCGTCTTTTTACACCAAGCAATTTGTCCCAGCGTGTGATATATTGACTCTCGTCCTTAATTATTCATGGAGGAATGCAGAGAGTCGCTCCGAACGGGGGCCGAGTAGCAAACCCAAACTATTTTGACCTCCGCTTTATTGTTTCTAGCGGTCGTTAAAACGTCAAGCGCAACCCGTTTGCCCCGCGCTTGATGGCAGCCAGGCGTGCCGGTGCACTTTTGGCGGGAAAATTCGGACGTCGGGTTGGAATTCGGATGGTTAAAATAGAAGTATGGTTTTCAATCAGGTTTGAGGTTTTCAAAGACAGGTGTAGGGGTATCAAGCTGAGGTTAGGCTTTCCAATCCGCGTTTCCAAAGCAGGTTTAGGGATTCAAATGAGGCTTTCGAGCCAGGCTTGAGTTTCAAAGCAGATGGAAGTAGCTCATCAGCAGGCCTGCACTGCTTGCGAGGCCATTAGCATTAGCGCTCTATCTTAGCGTCACTCGGGCCTTAAAACGAGGCACAGCACGCAGACGTTTTTCATCCTCCCCATGAATACTAAAGGTGACAACGGCGCACGCCTCCTGATCCCGGCAGGAGATAAGCACGGCGCATCATGAAAAACCCCCGCCAAGGTCAAACAGACAATATCCGTGACCCTCCCCAAAACGGTCGCCGCTTTCCAGCCCCGCCCTCCCCCGCCCCCACCCGATAAGGACGACATGATGTAGCGCACGCGGCGGCGCCTCAATAAATCTCGTATCGACACGCTCTTATCGTGTCCCGCCGCTGAGCAGACAGACAGGCCCTGCGTTCGGGAGGGAAGGCGCGAAAGAGACGGCGGCGGCGGCGGCGGCGGTGGTGGTGGTCACTCAAAGTGCTGATCCAGATGTTTTACCGACAGGTCTTAAGATGTGACGCTTGAAGGTTATATACCTTGGCCGGAACCTCCCCCCCAAGCTCCGCTAAACACGTCGGCCATTAAACATTCATGAAGCCTTAATGTTAAACAAAGGACAAGCGGCTCCCAACAGCTTTGGGTCAATATTGTTGACTGAAAGCGCAGGTGACGCCGCGTCAGTGGCTGAGAGCTTTTGAGCTCTCTGCTCATGCCGGTCATTTAGCTCACGTTTAAAAATATATATATATATTACTTTCATGAAAGATGAACTTTTTATTGAGGTTGGACCATCTCGTTCTCTCCTGGTCACTTTTGACCAATCGGAACCAAGGTTGGTGGACTGAACGAAAATGAACAAAATTGATCAAACAAAACATTTGCGTGAACAAATATTAAGAATGAAAATGCTTTTTTTGTTTGTTTGTTTTTTATATTATGAAAACTAATTAAAACTGGCGGCCCGGTAGTCCAGTGGTTAGCACGTCGGCTTCACAGTGCAGAGGTACCGGGTTCGATTCCAGCTCCGGCCTCCCTGTGTGGAGTTTGCATGTTCTCCCCGGGCCTGCGTGGGTTTTCTCCGGGTGCTCCGGTTTCCTCCCACATTCCAAAAACATGCATGGCAGGCAGATTGAACACTCTAAATTGTCCCTAGGTGTGAGTGTGAGCGTGGATGGTTGTTCTTCTCTGTGTGCCCTGCGATTGGCTGGCAACCGATTCAGGGTGTCCCCCGCCTACTGCCCGGAGACGGCTGGGATGGGCTCCAGCACCCCCCGCGACCCTAGTGAGGATCAAGCGGCTCGGAAGATGAATGAATGAATGAATATTGGGGGAGGGAATTACAATTTTCATAAAAATAGCCTTAATTTTTCATCTTTGTCAAGTAATATTATAAATGAGCCTTGTACATGTTGGTTTTGCGAGGACGGATATTTATTCCACAATGCTAAGTGACCTCTTTGTGTCAAGATCCCAACAAACGCATCCAAAATGAAAACACTCACAACGAGCATGTCACATATCCTATTTCACTTCAGTGAATCTGAGTGAAGTGAAGCCAATCACCAACAGTATTTATCGAACTGGACCAAACTGTCAAAACAGAAATACGAAATGAAAACACTCCCAAGGAGCATGGAGCAGACGTCACCGCGTGGTAAATGTCCAAGTGCAATCGGAGTCATCTTATTTCTGTCCTTTAATGTAATATGTCTCCTTGAAATGTGGACGGGCATCATCAGGATTCAATGGACTGTCTTTGGCGGCATCAATAATGCATTGCGGGGAAGAGGCGGGCTAGCTTTATGAATGTGAAACGTGAAGCGTATTGACGAGGGGGCCGCCATGCTGGGCACCTGTCGGGGGGGCTCACTAGAGCAAGTACAAACGTCCTCCAGGTTTTGGAGGTCACGTGACGATGAAAGCGGATGCTCTACGATATACTGGAAAATGTTTGTGATGAAATATGGAGAAGTCTGATTTCGAAATGAGGGTTGTCAAGACAACGGACAGGGTGTCAAATTGCGGGGGGGGGGGGCAAACCTCAGTCGGCGTTTCCAGTTCGGGTTCCATTGAAATATATTAATCAATCAATCAATAGAACATGAAGCTAAGTTTGTTCTTGAACAGTTAGCATTGCAGCTAACACGACTAGCACGTAGTCGTGAGCAAAAATTACAATTGTAGCATTGAACTACTCTGTCGCTGTACGTTGAATAATATTTCATTGTAATGTTTTAAATCAGCAATTTTGTTTTTAATCTGACAAATAAAATATCACCTCCCCCCCCAAAAAAAATAAGTGCCTAACTGAATCCCCAGTTGCATTGTGGGAGCACCACTGAACCTTTTAATGGCGCGCGCAACCTGCCCTGACCTCTTGGCCTCTCGTTCTTTTCGCGACCAGCCGCTCGGAAATATTTAGCTCACAACATGGCGCCAGATCACCCCTTTTATTCCCCCCCCCCTCACCGTATTGCACTCACTGGCCTCTTGCCTGAGGACAACTGCGACGCTTTGTGCGGCCCGGCGGGCATCCTTATCCGGGGCTTCGCGATAGACGCATAATTACACGAGCCGCTCTTGTCCATCAGTGACCGATCAGCTGTGACTTACTGAGGCGCGAGCACATTTCAATGGTCGACGTGGCCTCGGGTGCCACATGTACAGCAGCTTATCTCGCACCTCTTTGACTGCCTGTCAACTGGATGGCGCGCCCATAGCGGCACCTCATTGACATTGTGTTGAATGCCCTGTGTCTAATTGAACATGGAATTACCCTATTTGGACACACTTAGTAGAATGGCGCTTAACCGAGGCGCCGAATGGGAGATGAGCCTGCCAGCCACTGACCTCTGGAAGATACCCGAAAAACTCCTTAACTGGACACGTGACCATAAAAGAGCGATTTGTCTTTCAAGTTTGGGAAGAAATGGAAGTGAGCACACTGAGGATGGAGAAATTGACGGCCACCGCAAAACGATTTGTAATTGCCCTTAGTTGCCACGAAATGGCAGTCAATCAGTTTTATTTTATTTTTTATTTTTTCCTGCGGTTTGTACTGGCTAAATGAAGCTTCTCCCCTTGCTTGACATTGTTCATTTGGACCCACAATGCTACAAGATGGCATGTGAAACATTTTGTTGCCGTTGTTGAATTTACTCAACTTTATTTCATCAAGCGACTGCAGGAAATAATTAAGTAAACTACTTAGAGCAGACTACGACTTAAAACAAATGCACATCGATACATTTAAATTTAAGATGAAATAAATTGCCTATATCAACAACTACCTCGTGTAAATTCCACACATACCTTTCTTGTTGGCACAACATGAAGTTTCCTTGAACTCTTCATTTTCTACAATGCTGAGGGGCTGGCAGACCTCGAGAATGAAGTTCAGCAGTGCCTTGAAGAAGCAACTCCTTCCTGGAAGCTTGATTGTTGAACATGAAGTGGAGAATAAATTAATCATAATTACTGATTTCCAATCAGTTTTTGACAAAGCAACTGTGAGAAAGGAAGAGAATGGCTGTATTTCTCACCTTCTCGCGGGTGTATCCGAAACTTATTTCTCACGCATTGCCCGAACATGTCTCTGCATTTTGGAGAAACAAACGCGACATTCCACTTGTTTTCGAACTTTGCGGCAGGTGCGTGACGTTGACCTAAACACTTCCGGATAAACACAGGTGGCTCGTTTTTGCCGTGGTGACGTAATTTTAATGCGACGGTCACGTCTGAAAGTGGTACACACGCACCGGGGCGGAAACTGCTCATCGGTGTTGTGGAACCCATCAAATGAATATATATAAACTGTATTTTCATTTCTGCCTCGTTTTTGATCAACACTTGGGCCCTCTAATGCGTTGCTATTTTGATCGGCAAGTTTTTTTTTTGGGGGGGGGGGGGGGGCGGGGGGGATTAAAAAAAAATAAATAATAAAAAAACACCAACCAGACAACTGTACAAAATTAACGCAGCCCGTTTGTCTCAGCCCAACTTCTTTCCACCAGCGTACTAATCTTCACATTTGCGCTTAATTGTCAGTCATTTTAAACCGCCGCTGTGAAAACACTTCATCGGTCCCCAAGGTGGTGTTATTTGAGCCGTGTGGGCCCGTTACATCTCCAAATGTATTTTCCGTTCTTTTAACCTTCCAAAAGAGATGAGATAATCTCCAGACATCGCTGTTGTAAATCTGGTGCAGGAAAACGAACTATTTTTTTTTTTTGCCTTGTAAAGGGTGACTTTGTAATTTGTTACCTTTCCACGCAACACTGCATAATGGGAGGACATTGAGCCCCATTTACGTGATATTCCGGATGAAGCTCCAAAATGTGCAAAGCGCTTTGCTTCCCTCTGCTGGTCAATGTCAAACTTTTAATACAGTGAAAAAAAAGGTCAGGAGTCTGTCTATGTTAGGGCTTCAAATTATGGGTTGCGGTTTCAGTTCCGAGCCTTCGTCAAGTGTAAAGATTTAAGATTTTTATTTCTAAGAATGTAGTAGAACAAATACATGATTGAATGAACGTGAATACTTCATTAAAACAAATGAAATATGAACGAAAATAATAATGATAATTAAAAAAATAGCTAAGACCTTAAAAGAAGTGGTAATCAAGACAGAATGGTTTTAAGAAGGTTTTAGGTTTCAAATAAGGTTTCAATTTTGAGATGGGTATTTAAATTCTCTTTTGGAAATGATTTTTTCACGTCTGTGTTCGGCTTTTTATTGTTTCACTTATGTACTATTTTTATATTAGAGTTTCGAATCAGGCTTTCAAACCAGGAATTGATTTGGAAATCGTTTTGGGTTTTTTCATGCTCGGGGGGGAAACCTACAATGGACCTGTCGTTGTTTTAATTTTTCAGGAGATGGCGCCAGATAGTCAACGGAGAAATGAGCTGGAATTGAGAACGTTTTATTCACTACAGACCACACGTTGCCAGGCCCCGAAGGCTTTCGCGTAAGAAGAGCAAAAATGCTCTCAGTCTGAGCTTTATTGTCCATTAGAGATTAATTGACAGAAACGGAGGAGCAAACAGTCATACGTTACCTGGATTTGATTCAATCTGACAGAATAATAGCCAAGAGCAGCCAAAGGAAGCAGCAATATGCAGTTTTTTTTTCGCCCATTTCATCTCGCCATTACATTTCCCCGCAGAATATGGTCCAGAAGGGCCGCGAACACGCAACAATTTGTTTTGCTCATTAACATGCCGAGCTTTTGCTTGCAATTAGAAGGAACTAGAAGGGCATTGCTGCATCCCCCCCCCGCCCCCGTTGGTACTTCCCGAGTCATTTGACTCGCCTGAAGGGAGCTGCCTTGTGTGTTGCTCTTTCTTTTTTTTTTTTTTTTAAATGTTCCTGCAACGTCTGTTCACGGAAACTGCTTGAACCCTGAGAGCGAGGCGGTAAGTGTGTCTTATATTTTTATTGCCACGTGGCGATCATCCTGGCAAGGGGTCGATTTCCGCTGACCTCGGGCCATGGACAGGTTGCCCTTCATGCGGTTTTTAAGTCACACCCTGCAAGACCATCTGGAACGTTCGGATTTACTCCCTTGCGCGCCGTTCTGCTACCCGACGGGGCGGGGTGGTGGGGGCTGCGCTGTCCACCTGTGCGTTCCAGATCATGCGTGCGAACATACCATGTGGGCAAAAGCATCGGGCGGCTAAAGCAAACCGATTGGCAAAAAGTCACTTGAGGTCGTTGCGGAAATTTCCATTCTTGGCGGCACTCATCCATCCAGTTTGCATTTCAACCAATCCGGACTCAATAAAAGGTCACCTGGGATCGGTTCCAGCTCACCCGCAATCCTGATAACTTGTCCTTTAAAGGTTTCTTTTCTACATTTAGGCACTGCTGTGATCTTAACACGGATCGTCAACTCGTCCGTGAAAACAATGACTTTGCTTCTACTAGCGGCCATACTCAAGAATGTCGCTCTTTGGATTCATACTTGGGTTAAAGATGAAGGCGAGATGCGAGTATCACAGACGCCGTCATGGATTATTACTAACACCTCGACACTCCAGGATTCCACTAAGCCTCACAGTCACGGCTTCTGTCCATGTTCCCTCACTGCAACTGTTGTTCAAGTGGAGTAGCAAAATGGCCGATCTGCTAGCAGTGGGAAGCCGTTTCAAGATGACGCACGGCTAGAAATTAAACAACAATCATATCCGTATTTGGCTTCTCGCTTGGACAAATAATCGTGGGGGCCAGCGAGAAAATCCAAAACAGAACAGTGCGAACACATGACTTTTGTATGCGCAGGTGCGAAGGTCAAATGCTACGTCTGCTACCGTCCCGCGCGGGACCGCGACCTGAAAACCTTGACACTGCTTGAGGTAGAAAAAGTGTCAGGACACTTGGTGACTCGCAGATGGAGCAGATGCCCATGGCACTCATGTGCCAAAAAAATAAATAAATACTGTACGTAGTATCGTATTATCCGAGGAGCTTTTGGATTTTTTGGTTACTAGCCTGCCGATCAAATCGTAGTCACCTCTTGAAGGACGTGGGGGTTACACGCAAAGCTGACGTTAGCTCTCGGGATTGAACTCATCACCGAGGTGCGATGGGCAAGAAATGTCAAGATGGGATCCTTTGTGAAGAACCTGACTAGCATGAAACAGGATCGCGTTAGCTGGAATGGAAGAGCCTACATACACAGGAGAAATTGGAAAGGGTTTTTGCGGTTAGGGAAACTGGAATGTAACTGGGGGCACCCCACCCCCACCCCCTGCCGCCAAAACACACACAAAAAAGCTATCCTGATGTTTGCTAGGTTGGCGCTGAACCCTTTGAGGCCGATTTCATAAGCAAAAGGAAATTTCTCGTGGTAGGCTAGGGATGTTTAAAGAAGATTCTTGGGTTTCATCAAGCACAGTTATTTAATGTGGGCCAGCGTTGCTGCTCCGACATCCCTCAGCTGCTTCGTTGTGGGGTGGGGGGGGGGGGGGGTCGTCATGTGTCATGTTTTATTCCATGTGACTCGCAAATGCCTTTCTGACATCAAAAGCGACATGTTCTGCTTAATCATGCGCTCACATGGTGCGTCCAGATAAGAAACCCCAAGGAGAGGCAACCGCCTTCCCCCCCCCACCCCCCCCCTTCTCTTTTTAAAGCTCAGCATCGGCCACTGAGGTCCAATTAGTTGCAACATTTGTTGGACCTCATTAACGGCACTCGGGCTCAATCTCGCCCCTCACCGTTGACGGTTTTCGTTCTTAAGACTTCAAAAATCACAGAAATAAACAGCCAGCAAAAACCCAGTACGCATTTTTCCCCCCCTCGTCATTTTATTATAAAAATAAGTAGAAAAATATAAATATAAAACAATACGACTCGGCCCTCAAGCAGCATGAATCCAGTGTTTTCCTACAACTTTACACTTTCAGGTTACATGTTACGCCTACAGAATGAAATGACTTCAGTTTGACAAATGAACCGCACCAACCGTTCACATGGACATTGCTCGTCAGACAAATAATAGCAAAGATTATATAGAATGTTTTAAAAACACTTTTGTACATGTACAGTTTGCCTTGGAACGACTGGGCTCCCCAAACACAATCCGTTGCCATTAAACATTGAGAGTATACAATACTGCTATCGTTCTGCTCGGTTACAAAACACGTTTCCACACCATGTTCACCTACAAAAAAAAAACAAAAACAAAAAAAAACAATTAAAAGAAATAGTCCTAAAGGTCAAAAGGCATTTTTACTTATTATGACCGAAAACAGTACAACTTGGGAGAACTGGACCGTCACAGTCACGTTCTAATCCCCGTTGGCCTTCAACGCACGTGTGTGCAAGCACGTGCACGTGTGAGAGTCAAAACAGACAACTAGCGAACTAGCGCACTAGCTAGCGCATATTGGACATGAACAGATAATTAGCTTGATACATAGGTAGGCTGACGGTAGACTTGCTAGCTTCGCGGACTAGCAGGACGGAGAGTGTGTCTGGCTGGCTTTGCTAGCAAACAAAGCGGTAGCGTCGGGCGCCGTTCTAGGTCTGTCGATCTGGGCTTCTCCCGATGTACATTTCTGCCAATTTCTTGAACTGCGGTCCCCAGCTGCTGAGGTAATCGTAGTCCTGGTCCCCCTCGGTGGTGGCCGACTCCAGCGAACTGAGCGATTCCGCCAGCGAGCCGCTACCTTCGTAAGCGTACGTGGCCAGCGAGTCATAAGGGGGCGCGGTGGGGTCGGAATCGTTCTCCTGAAGCCTCCCGTTAATGAAGTCTCTGACGTCCGTGTTATCCTTTATGGGTGATGTCCTCCGAAAGGAAAACAACATTTCGGGGATGATGTCTCGGCGTAACTTGTTAGCATCCATCACCTCGGGGTTGCGTAGCGTCCCGATGTCGAAAGCCTGCGTGTCCTCCTCGCCGCCGCCCTCGTCGTTGTAGCTCACCACGTTGTCCCGGACGTCATCTTTGGAGATGATCAACGGCTCTTTCTTCCTTTGCCTCTTTAGGGCCGCGAAGAGAACCACAATCACTGTACGCAAACAATGGGGAAAGCAAAGGCTAAGTGGTGAAAAAAAATCAATAAAAAATTAAATAGAAATGCCCAACAATCAACACTTAGCAAACATCTAGGAAGTTGCCATGTTTGATTTGCTTTCGCGGGCCACTTAAAATGAGGTGGTGGGCCATATCTGGTCCCCGGGCCTCAGTTTTGTCACCTGTGCTATATGACCTGAATAAATGAAGTTTCCTCCACCCCAACCCTAGCACATGTGCGTGTCGTTTATGGTGCGTATTCATGTTAAAAGATATACAGTATATATAAAGCAGGGAAAGGTTTAGTGCATCCATGCTAACACGTAGCGTGCATTAGCGAGCGTCAGTGAGCTAAAGTGCAGAGCGGGAAAACACATTTGCTGCCATTGATGAATCCGCCGCGCAGCCTCGGGCGTTCGCCTCCTGTTATTAAAGATTCCCTGAAAAAAGCATTTTCTTTCTTTCGCTTTGAATGGCGCGTTGACTGAGATGCACCTCGCTTGGAGGATACTTTTCATGCTGGCCGGCACGCAACCTCTCAAATCTCCTTTTTTTTCCCTCGTCTTTTGGCAGCAGCAACGCAGTCAGCATTAATTGAGTCCGACAGGAGGACCCACGCTGAGGCCGGCGCGATATTTTGTCAAGTGCGAAACACGGTTAGACGGCAAGGAGATGTGTGTTCTGACGGCACGCCAGAGAGGAGAGCAATTGGGTTGAACTGTCAGTACCCCCAAGACGCACCTTGGCAAAAAGTTGGGACACCTCAAAATCAATCAACAACCCAATCGAGGTGTGCTAGACATCTTGGATTATTGTTTGTATCATTTTTTTTCGATTACAGTATCAGTTTGACGTCCCGACAACTCAAAACTCAACATGGGAAAAACGTAACGCATGGTTATGTCGCCCCCTGTAGGAACCTTTTAGAAAAATTGGCGATAACAATTCTAAGACTCAGACCTGATCCACATTCAAACAACTGCAACCAGATTCAAAGTTTTGGGGTGCCGCCTTGCAAGTCCATCAACAGATTCCGGTCCAGAACTCTCCTGCCAGATTTCTCACCTGTTCAAAGCCTCTGCGGGAAATCATGCCCGCCCCCCCTTTGCACACCCACTGGCCACATTTTTTGTTGTAAATGTATCATGGGTCAAAAGTAGGGAAAGTTTCACCATTTGATGTCGGCCTGTTATCTTCGTATGTTTGGGCGAGAGAGCTTTTTACGATCGCGGTCGTCGTGCGCGGCAGAACTCACTGAGCAGAATGATGACGCAGAGCAATATGGCCACCAGGGCGCCGGTGGTGAGCCCATCGGAGAAAGGCAGCACCTCGGGGTTGCACGACTGCATGTTGCCGCGGCTGTCGCAGGCGCAAACGCGCACGATCAGCGTGCTGGTGCTGCTCTGGATGGGGTAGTCGTTGTCCGAGATGACCACGGGCAGAAAATAGACGCTCATCTCGCGCCGGCTGAAGCCTCCCCGCCGGGTCAGGATATTGGCGGTGTTATCTGCCGGGGAGAGGGTGGAGAGCGCCGAATGATTAGCAACATTTTGATAAGCTTGTCGTCCAAACTCAGGACTGCTAACAATGATGTAAACGTCACATGACGAAAAAAAACAAAAAGTTTCAAACCATCCTGATCACTTATGGTGAAGTTGGGATTGTCTGCCTTTATGCTGAAGGCAAACTTGTGTCCGATGAGAGGCTCGTCTGTATCCACAGCACTGATGGTCTGAATCAACTGTTTGATCAAAACAAAACAAAAATAATCAATGTGAAGCTAAAAATCAATGTGAAGTGTCTAATGTGTTGTATTATTTTGTTGTTATGTCGTCAAGATGGCGCGGCGAGAGTGGCTGCCTTTACAGCAGCTCCTATGTTTTGTTCTTCTCCTTTCTTCCTTTCACAACGTTGCTAAATGTCTCCATTGTGGGACGAATAAAGGTTTTCTTCTTATTATTAAAATGATCGAAAGATGACAGGAAGCACAGCGATCTGCAAATGAGTTCATTAAAGAATTAGCCGCCTCTGGCTTGGCTCGGCTGTAAACGACGACGACAACTATTGGATGGCGACACGCACCGCGCGCCGCTAACGCGCTAACAACGACGACAACCTTCTTCCTCTCTCTCAATGTCAGCGGTTTCGCTTGCCAACTCGTTTGGTGCTTTGCCCAATGACAGTTAGGACCGGTGCTCAACTTTACTTTTTTTGCAGCCGGGCCATGAAAGTCGGGCATTCGCGAGATTAAAATCGAACGTACCTGTCCCGCGTTGACGTTCTCGCAGACAAACGTGTCGTAGGCCATGGCAAACTCGGGGGCGTTGTCGTTCACATCCAACACTTTGATGAAAACCGGCACGCGGGCAACCTGCCTTGGGTTGTCTATCAACAAAGCGATCGCCAACGTCAGGGTTTCTTCGTTCGTAGTACAAAACACAGAGCAAAAGTGAAGAGACGTACTAATTTCCGCAGCCATCACGGAGATGTTGTGCCATTTGGACATTTCTCTGTCCAAAGCTTTCCGGGTTGTAATGGTGCCGTTTGACGAATCGATGTTGAAGAGCATCTCGAGGTCGGTGTGACGATCGATGGAGTATCTAACGACGATCCACCCAAAAATTCCATCAGTGTCACCAAACTTTCAACCAATAGCACATGCTCGAGTTTGCGCTTCCGAGGCTATCCGGGGACAACGGTTTTGTCATTGTATGCCACGAGCGTCTTGAGCGGTTATCTAGGGCAAATGTGTTTGTGTCGCGTGTCGAAAAAGAAAACAGCCACCGGGCTACGACGGCTGGTTTGTCACCCGGCTTTGTGCGTTTTTTTGTTTTGTTTTTTTGATGCCTTTGTAATGCATTTTTCTTTCTACCACTGTTCAGATCATGCAGGTTGAGCGACGGTCCGCTCCCGGTTTTTGCTGAGCCGAGTCAATCGATACCACTAATTAGAGCTGTTCACTCTGCATGCCTGACTCAACAGCCTTATGGAATATATACTGCGTCCGTATGCACTTCGCTGACGGTTGACTCAACTTTGAAGTTTTTTTTTTTCGACATACAACAGTGCATTGTACCCATTAAAAAAACAAAAAAAACCAAAAACGTATTTATTTATTTATTCCCAGGAAGACAGAGCAATGTGTGGTGGCAGTCAACTCAGATGAACTCGGTTGACAATAAGAAGCACTTTGGCAAATAAAAACTCCCAGTTAAAGTCGATTGTCGCACAAAAATAAAAAGCTGAACCCTTTCTGTTCACTCGCTTCATGCTAATGCTAATTAGCGTCTAGGTTGTGATGGTTTAACCGTTTAAGCCAGGGGTCCACAAACTTTTTCCTGTGAGGGCCCCATAACTTTTCCCTTCTCTGATGGGGGCCAGTTTGTAACTTCAACGATCGTAGGGGAGCTTAAAAAATTTATTGTTTCCCAGAAAGCCACACATAACCAAATAACCCTTTCCAGGTTCTTTACAGAAAAAAAGTCAGGAAACAAATAATAGCACTATTAATGAAATTAATAATAACTAAATAACCCTCTCTGAGTTCCTCACAGAAAAAAAACAGGAAATAAATAATAATTAAACAACTCTCTTTCTTGATAGCCCCTTGAAATCCACAAAAAAAAGAGTTTTGCCATCTACGAGAACGCCACCTATCTTGTCTTGTTTATGTCTGCTACCGTCTTGTTCACGTGTTCTACTAATTGATCTGAGACACAACTAAAACACTGAAACATTCTATGGTGTGTAAATAACTTTGTAACCTTGATTTCAACCCTATTTGCGTCATGGGTCATTTTCCCCCGAAGACCACCTTTGTACTTTTTTTTGTATAGCCTCCATGGAAATGTGAATAAAAACATTTCAATTTTTCTTCAGTTGGGGACAATCTAGGAAAAGTCACAAAATTTCAAGGTAAAAAATGATAATTTAGGGGTTTTGGGGGCGTTTTTAACACAGTGACGGGTCATTTTGACCTGAGGACAACAGGAAGGTTGGAGGGCCGGGTCAAATGTGCCCGTGGGCCGGATACGGCCCGGGGGCCGTAGTTTGGGGACCATGGTTTAGGCGATAGAACGCACACCAATTTTAGAGCAGTGCATGTACAAATACAATATACCGTAATATTAGCCGTCATATGTTTGTTATGAATACTAATGCTGCACTGATGAGCTCAGAGGAGTTGAGATGATTCAATGCAGCACAGTAACCGAGATAAACCTGTGGTTTAATTGCCGCCTTCCAGGGACGGCGGTTACGACAGTGGACAGTTTGTCATGCTATCGGGTTACAAGGTGCACGAAAGGTTTCACGTTGCTTCAAGCTTAAACGATTGCCACCTACTTGACCATGTTGTATTCGGCGTCAGGGTCCCGGGCAGACACCACGCCCACAAAACTGCCGGCTGCCGTGTCCTCGTGCACCTCGATGATGTAAGGGTTACGGGTGAAAACGGGGGGCTCGTCCACATCCTCCACCGTGACCTTGACGGTGGCGAAATCCTTGAACTCCAGACCCTGGATGTACCTGGCGTCCAGGTACGTGTTCCTCACCTCCACCCGAAACTCGTAGTCTCGCTTGCTTTCGTAATCAAGCGCCTGCAGATGAGAGGGATCAGCGTCAAGAAATCTCTCCGCAGGATTTGTAATAGAGGCACTTTGGAGTTTCCATTTGTCAGCCTTTATCTCAATTGGAAGTTACAAGTCGGAGTGAGGAATGCTGATCGGGAAGATCTAGGGGGTTTGGGGTGGGGGGGGGGGCAGAAACGATGAGTTTCCGGCAAAAGACTCATTTTCTATTATTCATTTCAAAAGCTCAGTATAGCGCTGCTTTTATACGTCACTTTTCCGAAGCAAATTCCATCATTCATCCTCTCTCGTATGAATGAAGCTTATCAGGCGGGGGGGGGGGGGGGGGCTCTCTCATCCAAAACGCTGCGATTGTGCGTCGGGAGGTTCCTCTCAATGAGACGCGAACGGCGATAAAAGTTCCGTTAAATGAAAGCACACGGGGCAATACGCTCAGTTTCATGCCATCCAGGAACTTAAAAGGCGACAAGGCAATATTGCTGCCAGGAAGCGCGATAACGCAGATTTTGAAACGTCGGGCAGTGGAGAAAAAAAAAAAAAAAAAGTGAATTAAGCAGATCTTCTTGTGGGGTTTAAAGCGTCTCAGGCACGCTAATCTGTGTGCCGCTCGACGTGTCGTGCCAGACTTTCCTCGCCGATGGAAAGTGAGCTCAGCGCACATCGTAGTGGCATAAAACGGCCGTGTCACACGTCACAGTCACCGTGGAGTATTTTCATGACTGAAAAATCAAAAACCGAGAGGCACCTTCTTCATAGAATGACGTGTACAGAACTGCCTTGAATGAAGGGGTGGGAAGGAAAATAAAACAAAATGTGGCTGGGCCGGATTTGGCCCTCAAGCCTCTATTTGGACACCCAGCATAAAAACACAAAATCACCTCTTTGATGATGATGACGCCCTCTTGGGTGGCCTTGTCGGTGACGACGTTGAAGTTGTCGTGGCTTCCCACTATGCTGTACTCCATCTCAGCGTTGCGGCCCACGTCGGAGTCGTCGGCTTTGATGCGGCCGACGGCGCCGCCGATCTCGGCGGATTCCGTGGCGGTGATGCGGAAGGAGTCTGAAACGGGTCGTCGCGGCGAATCGTGTGATTTCCTGAGATGATCCTCAAACCTTTCCTGAGATGATCCTCAAACCTTACCGTACAGTTTGGGTCAGACTTGACCTGCTTTGAAATTTGACGCCCGCCAAAATCTGCCAATAGTCGGTTTGTAAAATGACATTTTGGTGACCGCGAGTCTAATTACGAACAAGACTGTCATGGCGGAATCCAAAAATGTCAATTTTTCATGGACTGTGCCAACTGTCTTGTAACCATCCCGTGAAGTGTCTGTGTCTCCGTCACATTTTCACAAATTCCCAAAGAAACATGAACTGAATGCACTTTTACTTTGGAGTCAGCCAATCCTCCATTATGCATCTCCAGTTGGTCCAAAATACTGCTGCTCGCCTCTCGACTGGTACTCGTAAGAGGCGGCACATAACTCCTACTCTGGCATCGCTTCTCTGGCTCCCTGTACATTTTGGAGTTCTTCTAAAATCCTATTATTTGACTTTTGACTCCGCATGACTCAGACTTTGATTTTTAGTTGCACTGTTTTTGTGCTTTCGGCCATCTTTCATTTCTTCTTACGAATTATATGTATGTACAGCACTTTGTATACAGCGGCGGTGGTTTTAAAGTGCTCTACAAATACAGTTGAGTTATGTTTGCGACCTCTAAAGAGTAAAACGGCAACAAATGATCGACTTAACATGCGCAGAGGTTCAGAGGTCGGAGAGTTCCTCGACGGAGGTGCTAAATCGCCACCCCTAGAAACACTTACACGCAACGTCGTCTCTAAAGCATCCATGACGGATTGAATCATTTCTTAAGGTCAAACCAGAAGATGCTTACGGTTGGCGAAGCGAGGCGGACTGTCATTGACGTCGGAGAGGGTAATGCTGACCGTGGTGGTCCCCGAGAGACCCCCCATCTGTCCGGCCATGTCCTTAGCCTGGATCACCACCTGGTAATTCTCCTTGACCTCTCGGTCCATGCCGGGTAGTGCCGTCTTAATGGTGCCTGAGAAGAAGAATTATATTCAATTTTTTTTTTTTTTTTTAACTCGCGTCTCTGCCACATTCACTTCCCGGCTTTAAGTCGTCTTTCTCCTAATTAACTTTGTGTTTTAAGGGATGGATTTGCAGGGTTAGTGCCGTAAAACGTGTCTTTAGCGGTGCTTAAGAACGGGAGAAAGAAATCCTCATTCGGCGGGATGCTGTTTAATGTTCCGTGACGCTCTTTTAACGAGACCTTTTTATAGACTGCCTGCGCGCAACGGGGGCTTCACTGGCGAGGCGTCGCTCCTACGTACCGTTCTCAGAATCCACCGAGAAGTAAGGCTGTCCCTGCAGAATGCTGTAGACCAGCTTGGCACTGTTGCCGTAGGTTTGGTCGTCGGCGTCCGTCGCCGTCACGGTGGCCACGGACGTACCTGTCAAAAGAACGGAAAAACATTGCAATGACGCGCACCCCTTGCAGTGTACATTTGAGCCACAAGAGGGCGCCTGGTGTTTCTTTCATGGCATGGTAAAAGTGAAACCCCCCCTCCACCTTGCCCTTAAATAACCTTGTTAACAGGCCTGTAAATGTCGTCAATGCATAACATTGCGGTTTAATGATAACGCCATTTTATTGGGCTTATTGCGGTGAAATGTCACGGTCGGAGCGGTAATGAAGGCAAAAAAAAAACAAAAGAGAGTACGGGAAAGAGAGAGGTGTCCTTTTGCAGCTCCATATCCTCCACAAGGCCACGTCGCTAATGCCGTCCTTGGCATTCCGGAGACCTCTGTCGCCGCGTAGCATTCGGGTCGTTGGGAGTCACGCAGCATACAAATGAAGCCTTGAACATCTGTCCCACTTAGTGCCAGAACTGATGCCTGTCGCCTCTTCACGGCCAGCTGACTTGATGAAGCGCGGTGATCAATCCCAACTATTTATTAGTCGCCCCGATGGCAAACCTCGACCCTGACCCATCTTTCCCCGGCAATCGAGAATCCCCCCCCCCAAACAAGGCCTTTTGTTATTTGCAACACAGATAATTGGCTTTTGATTAACCCCGATTGTGCAATTTTATCCATTTGCGGACGTATAATTGAGCATTTTTTTTCCCCCATCAGGCATTGAATTATGCTTTATAGGCATAACATTTTACATTCAGGCCATTTGGTTTATTTATTCTCTCGTAATGGAATGAAATAAGTGTGACCAACCCAATCGTTAATTGGAAAGAGTGACAATCGGAACATAAAGCGGGTGGAGCATTTATTAAAAAACAATGTTGTGAATGTTTAATGTGGCTGACCAACGATATATCAGTTAAATATTGCATATTGCATCACATGACAAATAAACGAGTGCCACCGCGGCGGCTTTATGTTTGTTTATCGTCGCAATTTAATGAATGAACACAAAATGAATGGACCGCTGATCACACGCGCTACCTCTCGTCCTCCATTCCGCTGGAAAAACCCTTCAAATGTGTATTTCTATTTCGGAAAGTGCAAAAAAAAAAAAAGTTACACACGTGCATAATAAATGATTTTCAGCAAAGTCTTATGGGGAAAAAAAACAACAACAGTAGAAGCTCATTAATTTATCGACTCGGCACTTTATGTAGCTTTGCGCGATGACTGGCAACTTTTAGCACTAGCAACTGTATCGCGTATGAACTCGTTTAACTCGAATAAAGGATATCTTATCTTATCTTATTTCATTTGTCTGTTGAAATGTGACGAATTTAACACAATGCGCTGCTTTTTTTTTTCTTTCTTTGCCAGGATGTATCTTAATTTGAGTGTGACTTTTCGGTCCAACCCGATGCCGATTCTGTGCTAACTGAGCAACTTGTTGACTTTAGCGTCATATTAGCAACTGCAAACGGAACATCTTGATGAACTTGTTGCGAGTATTCAATTTTTGTCTTGAACACTGAGCTTCATCAAATCAACTTGTATTTTACTTCATTACCCCTTTCACGCATGTGACAAGCTACCCGTTGTAGTGGTCGCTGTACCCGAACGGGCTAAATAATCGCTAAGTTGACTTTTCGTATTTTCAAGGCTAATTTTGTTTTTGGTTGACTTTAAACGACGGCTGATCTTTGCCATCTATGTTGTGCTGGCATTTGATACTCGTTCGGATTTGTGGTCAAAACTAATGTTGGTTGTTTAGCGATATTAGCAAATGCTACGCTACTGCTATGCTACTTTGGTGGGAATATCTCTTAATTCAACAGGATCTAAGCTTCCATTTTTTGCTCCAGCTCCTTCATTCAAAACATTTGCGCATTCCACACCCACTTACCGACTTCGGACATCTCCGGAACGCTGGCAAAGTAGATGTCCCGCTCAAACTTGGGCGCGTTGTCATTGATATCGTGGATCTTGATATTGAACTCGGTGTCGGGCTCCAACTCTTCGTTGGTGGTGCGATCCAGGACTTTGGCGTGGAGCGTGTACATGGATCTCTCCTCACGGTCGAGCCGCTTGGTGGCGTGGATGTCTCCCGACTTTTCGTCAATCAGGAAGATCGTGCCGGCGCCGTCTCCCGTCAGGACGTACTTGACGGTGCCGTCATCTTTGTCCATGTTGGAGTGCAGCTGAGAATTAGACCGAGAGGACTTTTTATATAGACAGAAAGAGGAATATTTCAATTTTGGCCTGTTTTTTTTTTTCTCCTCCTGTTTGGAGAAGAAGCGCCCTTTGTGTGATGACTTCACCTCAGCGGTCAGGCCGCAGAGTATAACTCGCTCTTCAAAGCCGCACTCAAAAAGGTTTTTAAGCGTATTTATTTTCTCTCATTTGCAGCACTCGACCATTCAAGTCATTCATCCTTTTGTGTCAGACGACCACGCCGGAGCCAATCGATGCAGCAGCGATTTGGGGGGGGGTTCAGTGGCGGCGCCACTTTAAGCGCACATTACGTCCCATAAAGTCCCGCAGAAGAGCTTTTTATGCTCCACTTCTCCTTTCTTCTTTTTGAGCAGGAGCAAGGCTCAAATACGTCTCCCTATTTGTTCACATTAGCACATGTCGCTCAAGGTCACGGAACACTACTTCTGGGCGCTTGTTTATGACTACTAAAGACGGGGGCGATGAAAGATTGGAAGATGGGGTATATCTGGACCCCCCACCCCTCACCCATCCCACATAGATCCCGAAAAAAATTGCAGCAATTCTCTCCGTTTCACGTGTCCCAAATTCTGTTCTTGTATTTAAATCAAGTCTTCAAAAATCTAATTTTAAAGCCTAACTCGGGCTTGAATCCATTTCATCAGTCTTAGTATACGGCTTTAAAATTAAAAATCTTGAAATTATTATTTTATACTTTACATCACAGGTGTCAAAGTCACGGCCCGGGGGCCAGATCTGGCCCGCCATATCATTTTATGTGGCCCTCGAAAGCATGTCAAGTTCCATGATGCTCGCTAAAGTCTGAACCAAAATTTCAAACTGTCATATGTAATCCTCAATAACAGTCATCATTCTTGACTTCCGATTTCAAATCAAGTTATCCATCAATTTGTTGTGCGCCGTGCTTGTAATATGTGGAGGTGATTAAACATTAATATGGTTTCCCAAAATTAATTACAACCCAATAAGGGAAACCGTAACTACAATGTGGCCCGTGACAAAAATTTGTTTTAACCCTTTCATGCACCCTGTAACGCGATAACTGTAGTAACCGCTGTCCCAAAAAAGGTTAAATTCTGAAGCGCGTGTTATGCAAAAAATTTGGTGTACACTGCTTCTAAATTCCTTCCCAAAGTTGGACAAATACAGTAACTCAAGTGGAGTTTGTTAAGATAAAGAATCCTGACATTCATTCAATGTTTTCTTCAAATCAAAATGGCCGTCGTTTAGACTTTTTTTGTGTGACTCCCTTTTTCCCCGATTGACATCCGCGCACCTCAGTTTAATTGTGCCCAATTGTCATTGTCATGACGGAGGTATTCACAACTTCCAATTTCTCTTCCCCCAAAACGGGGCGAGACATGCTCAAACGTCCCGCCGACATATTTCACAAATCGTAGCGTTGGATTTATCTTCCGAATTGCGCGGTTGAGGAACGAGTTGAACCTGACCCGCGGCTGCAGCGGTGGCTAAAATTAGTCACCTGTGACCGATCCGTCACCTTCTCGAAAAGGCGGGTGACAGATGTTTGATTCTGGCACATTATTACTCGCGGAGCTATTTTTAGAGAGCTAGTCCAGCGCGTTTAATGACATGTCGTCGTACGTCGCCATATGACTTGTTAATATTAATGGCGCCGCGCTGTGAGAAAGCCAATTATTTGTTCGCCGGGGAGAAGATTGATGTCAACAGTTCAAGTTGGATTTAGATGCGTGGAATTTATTTGTAAACCTCACGGGGATCAAAAGATTCTGTTCCTGGGCCATGAAAATGGGTTGAAAAATATCGCCCCGTGCCGCCGGAGGTTCCACTCTCGAGATTTACGTGGCCTTGGAGAAGTGGAGGCGGGGCTTGTGAGTGACAGCTTTACGCCGGTGATCGGTTTGTGGGAATTTGTTTGCATCTAAATGGCCTTTTCCATGTTCGCGCTTGCCGTGAACCGCCCCGAAACCTTGTTACGACCTGCAGGGCGGTGCGCAACAATCAACTCCCAGGACAACATTTTTATCGTTCTTGTGGACAGGAGCTCGTAGCGTTTTCCATCAGCTGTCATTGGCTTATTTCCATAATGGGAAGTTACGGCGGCGGCGGCGGCGGCCTGTTTACGGCCTAATGTTCTGTATCTTCACCGACGTGGAATTCGATAGGAGGGCAAAAACGAATGCTTGAAAAGAAGGAAGGTGGCCATTTTGAAGTTTCATGCCAAAGATGAATTTATGCTAGCGCTCTGGACCAATCACTACCAAATTTGAATCGCAAAAACGAGAGAGCTGGAGGATAAATTGTAAAACATAGTCATTACGCTCATTGGGTTTGACATCTGTGCTAATTACTGAACGTCTCCAAAACCAAACATCCCCACGTCATTGGGGGGGGGGGAGAAGGGCTATTGTCTTCATGCTACATTAGCTAGCCTTGGTTGCGCATCCCAAGCAGGCAGGATGGAAGAAAAATCGTCGCGTGCAAGCAACACGTTGCATCCTCTTGCAAATGCTGACATGAAGCGTCTCCACGCCGCTTGAGCAAAATCAATCAGTACATTCGGTGGCTCCGCTTAAAACAGAAGCGCAATAAAAAAAGAACACCTTTTCATGGCCGTGCTACACAAGCACAGAGGAGAGCCTTGATGAGTGAAATTGCCTCGCGCAAACACTGAAGAATTGTCTGCAAAGCAAGGAAAATCGTTGGCAATACTTGTCAGCCCTCCCGCTCCGTGTCGCTCGCTGCTGCGCCGAGGAGATAGCGAAAACAGAATGAGGACGGAATAATTACTCTCCCCGCTCCGCTCTCGCTCTGTCTTCGCCGTTAAAACACTGCGAGCTTGCGTGCGGCGCCTTTTTCTCGCAGGTTCCACTCGGACCTCGCCGTCGGCCACTTTTTTCTATTCCGTTTCTTTCAAGTGGTGAGCGAGGGCCGCCGCTTATGTCTCAAGGTTAGCAAAAAAATACAAAAATAGGAACACAGCTGAAATGAAATAGTAGTAATTCTTATGAAGGCAAGGGTTTTATGAGGCAGGGCACAATGGAAGGTGCCAGAGCCTTAATGGGATTTTGCTCCCCCGCTCGCGTGAAGTTTGTGGATGTATTGCTCAGCATTGCGAGTGTCTGCCGGCTTTAGAAGTGCTCTGCCGCCACAGTCGGCCGTGGCTCTTATTAGCCGCCCCTGTGAATGTCACTTCAAATAGGATCGGATGGGCTTAACGCTTTCCAAGCCGCGTGCTGCCAAGTGGGGGGGGGGGGGGGGCGTGCCAGGCAGTAGTGGGGTACAAAGAGTACAAATACTTTTGCGACTCCTCCACACTAATGAGGAACAGGCGCCCGAAGATGGCGGCATGAGTCGAGTGGAACATAAGGATCGGGGGGTGTGTTTCAAAATACCAACTCACCCAATCGGGTCAATCGTTCTTAATAACACTTGAGAATATTAAACGGGGGGGGGGGGGGGGGCGGCCCGGTAGTCCAGTGGTTAGCACGTCGGCTTCACAGTGCAGAGGTACCGGGTTCGATTCCAGCTCCGGCCTCCCTGTGTGGAGTTTGCATGTTCTCCCCGGGCCTGCGTGGGTTTTCTCCGGGTGCTCCGGTTTCCTCCCACATTCCAAAAACATGCGTGGCAGGCTGATTGAACACTCTGAATTGTCCCTAGGTGTGAGTGTGAGCGTGGATGGTTGTTCGTCTCTGTGTGCCCTGCGATTGGCTGGCAACCGATTCAGGGTGCCCCCCGCCTACTGCCCGAAGACGGCTGGGATAGGCTCCAGCACCCCCCGCGACCCTAGTGAGGATCAAGCGGTACGGAAGATGAATGAATATTAAACGGTTCTTTGAAACGTCAACAAGATTGGTGACTCGGGTGCTGTCGCTCATCTCTCCCCAGTAACTTAGCATCCTGCTCAACGTGTCGAGTTGACTAATGACCGCTATGATATCTCCAGCACGGGGAACTTTTCTCGGTGCAATTCAAGAAATGTCAGCGTGTCCCTGTGCTATGAAAAAAAAAAAAAAAAAAAACATTCTGTCTCCTGATTTGCTTGAAATTGGCTGATCTCGTCGCCAGCCTCTTGACGGAAGGTTTTGAAAAAGAAATGACTGGGACTGATTGGTATCTTTTTTTTTTTCCTTCTGCCTGGTGTCACTTCGGAAACACGTTTTGCCGAAAAGCGTTCATGAGCCTGAGCTATGCTAGCCCTTAAAAAAAGCGTTCATGAGCCTGAGCTATGCTAGCCCTTAAAAAAAGCGTTTATGATCCTGAGCTATGCTAGCCCTTAAAAAAGCGTTCATGAGCCTGAGCTATGCTAGCTGTTAAAAAAAGCGTTCATGAGCCTAAGCTATGCTAGCCCTTAAAAAAAGCGTTCATGAGCCTAAGCTATGCTAGCCCTTAAAAAAAGCGTTCATGAGCCTAAGCTATGCTAGCCCTTAAAAAAAGCGTTCATGAGCCTGAGCTATGCTAGCCCTTAAAAAAAGCGTTTATGATCCTGAGCTATGCTAGCCCTTAAAAAAGCGTTCATGAGCCTGAGCTATGCTAGCTGTTAAAAAAAGTGTTCATGAGCCTAAGCTATGCTAGCCCTTAAAAAAAGCGTTCATGAGCCTGAGCTATGCTAGCCCTTAAAAAAAGCGTTACGGTTATTTTTTTTTGGGGGGGGGGGGGGCTTTATGTAATTGTGCGTCAGGTTTTCTGTTTGCGTTTTGGCAGAGGGTCAGATACGGTCAGGTTTTATTTGGCACAAGCACCCCATCCCGCAGTCCTCCGCTACGCGTTCCTACGCTAGCAGTTTTCCGTTGACGCATAAAACCTTTCGCTTGTCGTGTCGTAATCTAAGGGGTTGGAGCAAGTCCGAAGAACGCGAAAACGATAACGATACCGAATGAATAAGGCCGATAATGTCAGCCAAAGCCGGAAAATTTTATTTGTGTTCAAATTCAATCATGCTAACAGTCAAACTGTCAAATAACTACTTTGTCCATACTGCTTCGTATCTATTTTTTTGATTCTTTGTTTTAAAACTACTTCTGGTGCTTGCTGAAAAGCATCACACTCCCATCGTTTTTTTTCCCCCATGGCATTTGATTGCTCGCAATCAAGAAATCAACCTTTAAAGCGAGCGCGTGGAGGCCGAGTCACAGGATTTGATTGAACACGAAACAAACAAGGCCTCCCGTCGACCAATTGCCAAGAAACGATCTACATGAGTTTGACCCTCAAGAAGGCGCCATCAAGTGCTTCCTGTGTCCCTTTTCGACTATGCCGCAAAGAAACGAAATTAGTCATACCCCCCCCCCCCCACCACCACCTCCTCAGCCTCGCCCCTCATCCTTCCTCAACAATTCATTACAGCCGCGTGTTTTTCATTTTTTTTTCTGACAGCGGAATAATGAAGGATATTGGGCAGCAGAAACGCAGCCCGCGCTGTCACGCGGCGACGTGGGGGGGGGGGGGGGGGGGGGGTAGAACATCAAGGCGAAGGCGCGTGGCAGCCGACGCATCAACAGATAACCCGCCTCACACTTGGCATTTACTTTGCCGCCGCATCACATAACACAACAAGGCGCATTTCATCCGCCTGCCTGATTGATACGCTTTCTTCTTCCTCTTCCCCTGCCAATCCATTTGTGCGTGTGCTTCCAGTGTGATAGCTGCAGCAAAGAAGTTGTCAGAGCGCCCCCCCCCACCCAATACCTCCCCACCCCCCGCGGCTCACCCCGACACACTTGTTTACCGCCGAAGATGAGGTGTGTGATGAAAGCCAGCCTCCTCCGAGAAAATTGGCTGTCGACAGTCACCGCATTTGCCTCGCCGGAGTTGATAAGTGTAGCGTTTCCTTCCTCATCACACCTGTCTTTATTGCGCCAGCCACGGCCCCGGCTGACAGCAGCCCCCCCGCTCTGATCTGGCAGGAGCACACATGTCCCACAGCTCATCATTTTTTGAGGGTGGGGGGTAGCGAGGGGGTGCTGGCGGGAAATGTGCGGAGCTGCAGTTTAGGAAGCGCATAGACTCGCCTTCCTCATATTTCCACACGGAGCCGCAAGTTGTTCAAGGGAATCAATCTCGGGATCTTTTAAGACCACCGCAATTGTCCCGAGACCTTGCTGTGTCGGATGCTCAGCCGCGCTTCGCTAACAAACTCTGAAAATCGAATGCGAGCTGCCCCACCGCGAGGACTCCGCCGGCCAGAGGAGCTTTCCGGGTCTTGGCAGACAAATCTTATTTTGAACCAATCCATAGGTCACAAGTGATTGATTAGCTGCTCTGTCGCTGCAGTTTCTCTTAACTGACTCATGTCAAACAAAAGTCTTTCACCCTTTCACGCACCCTGTCACCCGATAACATGACCAGCTGTCCACCGTAGTGACCGCTGTCCGTTACCATGTCCAATCGAAAACAATGAACAAGTCAACATACAAATTCGTAAATCCTTCAAAACTGAAAAGGCATTCTAATTATTCAACGTCATCATTAACAACAACTCAGTTCATCGAGTACCTACCAGACGGCACTGTTAGCAATTTGAAAAGTAGACTTCTATCGTATACGACAGGCTTGATCCAGATCTGTCCTGCGGGAACCGAGATGATCATTTTCCTTTGGATTCGGTTTGTCGCTACAAAACGCAAGTAAGTTTCATTCAGCGAGATAGATTTCATTTCATCATGTCTGATGAGAGATGGAGCTAACAAGATGTGGTCGGTGGGTTTGACTTTGGTTTGGCTCTCGATGTGATTGCTGAATTATTACATTTTTAACTCAATCAGTACCAGCCAATTCTAGACCAAATCTGAAAAGACGTTTAAAAACGTCTTTGGGAGTGAATGAAGGAACTTGTTCGACGCAACCATTGTCAAGTCTTGTTCCCCTTTCAGCCAATCAAAGTCCTCCGTAAAGGAGTCAGAGCCTTCCGTTTATTACGTTGCAGCCAATCTATTCGGATGCGTTACCTTGCCGACGTACTGATGGTCATTTCCCGTGTATTCCTCCATCAGAAAGAACTGATTCCACATCCATCCGCGCTTGGAGCGCTGCAGGATTCTGCCGTCGCCCTCTTGCATTGCAAACACATTCCCGATATTTCCAGGGGCCAGCGGCAGGGCAACGGCGGGCCACAGCGTGCACAGCATCAGGACCACCTGGTCGACGAGCATGGTATCCGAGCTTGAGGTGGGGTGAGGTGGGGACACTTGTGGAATGACGACTTGGGAATTACGGATAGGAGCTAGGGACTTGATGTCGGCTGCAAAGTAGTGTGAGCACAACGCGCATCGTAGTCCTCGCGGTGATCCCAAACAGCGGATACCTGCGGGAAAAACGAGAACGTTGAGTTGCAAAGGCTTGCAGAGCAAAAGAGAATATATGATAGGGGTCCTCGGGTTTACAATAATAGTGATGCATGCCGCTTCAAGGTTAGGGAAAATAGAGCGCAATGAACTTCACGCTCAGATAGCGTCATGCGTTTTTCAGAAAGATAATCACGTCATTTTGACTTAATGACTGCGTCACCTTTGCTTAGCGTGGAGACCACGGCGTGCTCCAGAAAGCCCGCTTGGTCATTGAGTTTTCTAATATACTGTAGAAAGACCATATTAAAATTAAAAAAAAATGATGATGAAAAGATGGAGATGACCAAAAATGTACCTGTTTATTCATTCCTCAAAATACCGTATTTTCCGCACTATAAGGCGCACCTAAAAGCATTCAATTTTCTCAAAAGCCGATCGTGTGCCTTATAATCTGATGCGCCTTGTATATGGATCAATATTCTGATTTCTTGGACGCAGTATTTTAAATGTTCCGCAAAGCGCTTTGTTACAGCTGCGCCCGTTGTGAAAGTGCGATATACTGTAAATAATGCCGTATTGTATTGTATTCCCACTTTAGCATAGCTCCAACTAGTGGATGAATCACGGAACCGCCATCACTCTTGTAGCTTTAATCTATGCGCGGCATGCCCCTATATTTGAAAACAGTTTTAAAATAGGCTGTTCATTGAAGATGCGCCTTCGACTCCGACGCGCCTTATAATGCGGAAAATACGGTCTATAATTTTTGTGACCAGACCTGGAAGAGACTCAAAAGAATCTGCTCTGTGATTGGCCGGCAACCAGCCCAGGATATAACCCCGCCCCCTCTCGCAAAGTGAAAGACCCACTTGTGACTCTCAGGATGAGCGCTAAATAAAAATGGACGGATAAATTTATTATGGTGATTACAGTTCGCCGTGGTAATAACGCGGTTGCAATTTAACAAGAGTTAGTATATTCCTAACTAACATTTTTGAGTGGAGGCACCTACACTTAATGAGCTGTTGTCGCTGTTGAATTGCAAATATCATTAAGCGTGACAGGAAAAACTCAATTCCGTGGAAAATAATGTCTTATTAATGCCGCAATTTCCCGTCTTGTGCAAATTCATCACAGAGGCTAATTATGTGTTGCTGTGGCTCGCAGAATACGACACAGTCCAAAAATCTACCTTGCCGTCGCGGCCACGCATGCAAACGGCGTCCAGTCAGACACATTCATCAGACGGGATGCTTGTATTCACTTAGCAAAGTAAACCGCGCACGTCTAATGCGTCCCCGGATGCGAAGCGGGCGTGCGGGCAAACGAGTGACGCGCCTAATTCATCCGTCTGTGAGTTTGGTTTGGTTCGTGGCCTCAAACTATCCCGCCGCGGCTCCTCTGTCAGAGACTCCGAGATTAATCGTCGTCGTTCAGCGGAGCTAATTTGGGCATCGCATTCATTACTTTCAGTCAATCCCTTCGATTCCTTTTTCGCTCCTTTGACGCCGCGATGCAATCCAAGACAAATCACCCTGTCCGACTTTTGAAAAGTATTTCCTAGTATTGGCACTCTTCTTCCTCTCCGAATCCCCACCAGGACTTGGGACCTGATAGGTAATTTGGCCGCACTTGAATAATTGATGGTCTTTTAGGAAGTTAATTGTAATAAATCTCTCTTTCTTAAAGAGCCCATTAAGAATGTCCCCCGTCATCTCCAGGCCGAGAGGACTCGAGGGGTGCTCACGAGTCTGCGACTTATGCTCTTCGGTGAGCACTCAAAGGTCAATGGAGCATATCGGAACCGATGGCCCGTAATTTGAACCCCAGGAACACTTTTTAGGACTGCAGTCAATTTCGAGCAGAATCTGCGTACAGACGGAACCGAAAAGTGAACAAATCAAGGACTAATACCGCAAATGCGTGACAACATGAGCGGACCAGTGGATAGCCTTCAAATCCCTTTGAACGGCTGAAGTTTAAAGAAGGCCCAATGGAAACGGCAATAGAATAAGATGCACACTGAGAAATTCTGAGGACTCTTTCGAGTGTAACAAAGGGGCCATTGGTAGTTTCGTGGTGCGCCAAAGTGACTCCTGGCCCGTGACTGGCTTCCTGGACTCGAACTCGTGAAGAATTCAGTAGTGGCACACATACATGTTTACTTCTTTGAAGTCACCCTTGATGAGATGGACGGCGATTAAGGTTTCCGAAGCGAAACACGTCGCCCGTCGAGAGGTGACATTATCTGCGAGTTGCGGCTTGATGATCTCCCATTTCAAATTTCATTTTTATTTATTTATTTATTCCATTATGTGGACGCGAGTGAGCCGCACGCCTTCTCCAGATCAGGAAAACGCCGCCTGGCAATTAATCGGGGCTGACGCTTGTTATTGCATTTTCTAATTAACATTCCCATCCGTCCTTGGGCTTTAATAGCATTCTGGATAGGAATCCTTGAAGGGGGTGGGGGGGGGGGGGGCGGGGGTGAGGGGGGCCGCGCCTCTCATGCGTCGGGATTCTTCCAAACACTCTTAAAGGATGAGCGAGCATGCGGGAAGCCTTGCCAGATCCTATAGACTCAAGCTGCCTTAACGTATTCAGCCTATTAAAATCAGCGGGAGTATTAAAAAGTTGTTTATGACTAGATTAAGTCAAAGGCAGAAAAGAAAAAAAAAAAACTTGGGATGTGAAGGGACCAAACGAGAGCCAGTGCACTTTTAAAGTGGCGTCCCGCGCTTGTTATCCTTAATCTCGTGCTAAAACGCGTCCTGGCAGGCGCTCGGCTCCGCTCCATTTGTGTAATCTGCAGAATTATACATTCTTGTTTTGCTGAATAAGAAGCTCTTTGATCAGACGTAAACTAGCTGCTCATCACGAGAGGTGGGGGGAAGGGTGGGGGGTGAGGGTGGTTGAGAGAGAGAGGGAGTGAGGGACGCATTTGTATGCTTCCCGTAATTGAACACGCTCGCTTGCGGCAGCCAACGCCAAAACTTTCGGACACTAAGCATTTTTCGAAACGTCGCTCAACGCTGGAGGGGCGGGGCCTGACGCCGTCGCTGGCCGGTCACGACCAAGAGCTGCGCCACAATCTGCCGCATCTGACTTCGGCCTTGACAAAAAAAAAAAAAAAAAAAAGGTTATGCCTACTTTTAATTAACCATTGTCAGATTTGTAAATGGATTGATTATACGAGTGACATGCTAGAAAATAAATATGTGTGCAATTTTTGGACAGGTGTAGACCAAGTATATTTCAAGAACCACTTTAAAACCACGTTTCCACCTTCCCCCGGATCCCATGACCGCTAGCCCAACGCCGCAATTTTAAATCCATCGTAAACATGTATGTGAAATATGACACGTGATTAACTCTTCTGCAGACGTGCATAACTGCTTAATAAACGATGAACAATCTGGCATAATTAGCTATTATAATGGAGAACGGCCTCATTAAGTAGTAATTAGCCCTAAAAACAGCACCGTGTTCTTCCCCCCCCCTGTGATCGTTACCAGGAAGTCTTTGGAGCTCAAATATTCCAAAACGATGGACTCGCCGTTGCAACCAAAGGAGCGGTTTTAACATGTGAGTAACTTGGCAAAAGATGCCCTTTTAAAAGGGCTGCCAGTGTGCTGTTTAATTGATTATGCCATGAAAGTTAAGTGTGCACTTTATGGTTTATGAATGCTCATAAATTGTCCAGAGCGCGTTTGTGTGTGAGCGGATGTTTGACTCCGTCCGTGAACGCCCTATGAAGGAGAAAAAAAAAAAAAAAAGGAACATAATTCTGGATGCCGTGTGTTCATTATTATTATACATGACGGCTGCAATTCTTTCCGGGAAGTGGAATCTTGCTTGATGTTTTATGAACTCAGCAGCATCAAGAAGACCTCCACCAAGCCACCCCCCCCCCCCACCCCCCACCAAAGTCTAAAATTGAAAGTCTGTCATTTGCATTTCAAAAATGTTGCCGAAAATTCTAAATCCTTGATGCAAAACCGTTTTCGGATCGTTGTATTGATCCATGATGGAAAATAAAAACGTCAATCAAGAAGACAAGTTAGTCCCACATATAGATAATAGAAAGAAATTGAAAGGCAAATTGAAAGTCTGATCGTTTCGAAGGCTACAAATGCGAGCGATTATGAAAACTGATCTCTCACACTGGCTAAACTTTTGTCTGAAAATACGACAAAGCAGCGTCGCACAATTAGCGCAAGCTAATCAAGCAGCGCTAACGTGTTTGCTCAGTGTTAAACACGCGATACGGCAAAAAAAAAAAAAATCATAAACAAAGACCCCCCCCCAAAATCTTCTCCTTGCCAACACTGAACAAAATACATCCGAAGCATAAAACATCAACTTGTCGTGTCACGCAAACAACCATCATGATCACGTCATAAACTACCTAGCATGTTCAGAAAACATCACTCCGGGCAGAAACTTCACATTCTTGTTGCTCACAAAGACAAATTCCGTCCTAAAATAAAACGCGGCAATGTTAACGCAAATGTCGGAAGACAATCGAGTGACCTTTCCGCATTTAATTGTGTCAAGATACGAGACGACTCGCTTCTGCGCGGAGGCTAACGCGCGGATGTGAAACCACATGATGAGGGAGGTGCTGGGGCGGGGGGGAGGCAATGTCCGTGGCTCATATTGGCTCATGGCAGCTCAACGTGACCAACATTCAAAGCCGGGTTTTAACATGTCTAATCACGCCTTAAGACAGGCACGTTGCGTTCTTATCTCGCCCACTGCTCTTGTCCTCAAATCGAAGATAGCGACGTACCATGTCACTCAACTCAATCATGTGGAAAGGTCAGAAGAAAGCATTATGGGACACCAAAATCTGAACGAACCATGAAAGATAGAGCAGGATCAATTTTTTTTCAATTATTATTGTATTCTTTTTTTTTTTAAATGATTAGTGCAGTCCGTGCACACGAATGGCTTGCTGAAGACCACCAAAGTCGACGACAGCCAGCATCAGGAAAGAGGATGCGGCTCCATCTCCTCCACTTGGTGGAGCCCTCGACCTTCGCAAAAAAACTTCCCTCTCCCTCTCTCGGTCCAGGGCTGCAGAGGCAGCTCGGCTTCTTGGCCGACTGCCGCCTGCGCCGGTGCCGAGTGAGCCGTGCTCGTGTTTCCAAAGCGATATTGTGACACTGAGCACGCTTCCTTGTTGAGACTCACACACCAAAAAAAAATAAAAAATCTGCTACATTTATTCGAATAAAAACCTGAATCGGAGCACACTTGTTCCTTCTGGAACGATGCATCTTTCTCTTTCTTTTCCACCAAGTAAGATGATGTTTCATGGAAGATGAGTGACAGCTTCGTTGGGGGAGATATTCACACGCGTGCTTGCTTGTTAGCTGGCTTATCGAGCCTCAGGGGAGTCACTTGGGCCACTGTGGAGGTGAAAGTGTGTGTGGGGGGAGGGGGGGTTGGTTGCGCTATCATCACACCATCACGGTGAAGCAACCGTAAAAACTGAGCCGTGACGACCAGCCCGGCATGCAAAGTTAGTCAACGAGAGACCGATCCATTCATCCAAAGTCGATCCCAGATGACTTCGGGTGAAATCAGACTGGACGACAACCGCGGATTGATCGCCTGTCGATCTCAGGGCACGGATCGAGACAAGAGGACCATTCACCTGCACCCGAGTGACGATACCATCAGTGACTTCAGTGCGAGACCGCTCGTTTTTCTTTCTCGTGGGGTCGGCAGGGAGCAAGCGCCTGTTCCAGCTGACTTCGGACGGGAGGGCGGACTACGCTCCGGACTGGTCGCCAGTCCAATCGCAAGGCACATAAAGAGGAGCGGAAACATTCGCGGCATCACTGAGCCGGAATTGAGCCCACGCTCCGAGCACTGAAGTCAGCCAAGCGTACCACTACGCCACCGGTCACGAGTCCAACACCATGCGTTCAACATGAGCATTTAAAAAAAAAAAATTAAAAATCGGTTTTACTTCACGTTTCTGGTACCCGAGCTCTTTTGAAGTTACCGCAACAACGATACCATGAAGGAAACGATTCAGCGTCACCAAAAAAAAAGCTAACAACACCCCCTCCCTCCTTCCCTTCACCCCCAGAAAAAAAAAACACATAGCGGTCTTACAAGTCGAGGTCTTACTCACGTAGCCTGCGGGATGAGGCGATGCTTCTCCTGCTCCTCAGCGGCGCTTAGCAGCCGAGCATCTGACTCCCGCCGGCAGCGACGACATTCCAAGACTGACAACCAACGGCTCAGCTGCTGGAAGCGTGTGCGCGGGAGGGTTTGTGTGTATGGATGTGTGCAGAGAGAAATAGAGAGGATGGGGGGGGGGGGGGGGTAAGCGAGAGAGAGAGAGTTCCTTGTGCGCTGTTTCTCCCTCCCTCACTGTGGCCTCTCCCCCTTTTCCCCTCCCTCTCTGTACTTTCTTCTTTGCCCCCCCCCCCACCCCTCATCCGCCCCCGCCTCCTTCTGTCCTTCTGTATAGCGCCACATCACTTTTGGTTCTGCGTGTCACGGAGGCTGAAGCCGGGGAGACTATGCTCCTGATTGGCTGCCATTCACAAGTTGGTGATAAAGAAAAGCAAAAAAATAAAAATAAGGGAGGGAAGAGGAGGTGAATTGGAGGGGGGGGGGGCTTCGTGCCAGGGAGCAGGGATGGGCGCTCGCATCCGTACAGTTTGGGGTTTGGATCGGCCCTTCTGCATCAAAGTGATTTCTCGGAATTGGCCGAATCCGAAGTAGCCGTGTCGGTTTGTCTATCGCAGGCTGAGAAACTGCTTCCTTGGCCTCGGATGACTCGCAAGACTCACTCGGAAACGAAAAACAAAAAAAAGCTTGGCTTGTCTGGAACTTTGTGATGTCCCTTTGAGGCGTATCACGGCTCAATGTCTCGCGGTTGCGTCAAATGGGAGCTTTGACGACATCCCAGCTACTTCTTGGATGCTCCAGGGTTTGAGTTTGGACTCGGGTTCTCCGGCAAAGGAATGATTGTGCATCCCACCGTATGATAATTCCACAGCCAGTTCCAAATCTGGCCCCAGGAGTTGCAATTCTAACTTCCGTGAATCCAAAAGCCAATTCATGACGGTCAAGCTACAAAGTCCTGTCCCCGTCGCTTTAAACCCAACTGGTTCTGCCATGACCTCTGGTCCTCCAAAGTAGTCTTCGAGAGCATCTCAGTCTGGCGTTCTGGATTCGTTCAACAACACGCTCGGTTCCGAAAACCTACGACAAAAGCAAACAAAAATTAGCATGTTTTGCTAATTTGGGCTAACGTTAGCGACCTTATTCCAGCGAGGGTTTCAAGCCTTGCTTAGGGGTTCAAGTTCAGGTTTTAGCAGGGACGAATGCTTGGATTCGTACAATGGGGCTGACGGGCTTATGTGGTCGCGCAAGGTCCAAGTCTCGATTTAACCCTTTCAGGGACAGCGGACAGCTAATCATGATATCAGGTTACAGCGTGCATGTAAGGGCTAACGCGTTTGGACTATTCGTTCTTTTCAGTTTATATTTCGATGGTAGACGGAGATCATGTGGCGCTTTCTCACTACATCCTGGCTCTCCCCCCCCCCGAATTGAGGACGTTTTTTTTTTTGCCCCGCTGACCTCTGCCCTTATCTTTCGAAGGAAGCGCCTTGTGAAGCGCATTCAAAAAGAGGACTCCTCCGCACGATCCAGGTAGGCGCGGATTCTCCACGATCGATTCGATTGGATATAAGGAAGCTCGTGTACGTTCACATGCCCTGGACGGTAACTCGCATGCATCATCGGCCGACGGATTCCCTTCCCCCCTCGCCCCCCCCTCCCGCTCGACACCCTCCACGCCCTCTCGTCCAATCGGCTTCCTCTGACTGAAGGCCGCCCCTGTTGGAATCAGCTGCGCAATGAGGAAGCCCGCTCGGCGCTCTTCATCATCTTTCTCCTACCGCAAGACTGTCAGCTCCATGTCGGATGCTTATCGGCGCCACTGCCGCGGCGCGGCGCGCTGATCCGGCAATTTAAAATGCCGGCATGCTGTCACATGCGACGGTTGCGCGCTTGACTGCGAGCCGACGCAAGCACCAAACAAGCACACACCCACACACTGTTATATTGTGTACGTATAGATACGAATATATATATATACAGTATATATATACAGTATATATATATATATATGTATATATACGGGCGGCCCGGTAGTCCAGTGGTTAGCACGTGGGCTTCACAGTGCAGAGGTACCGGGTTCGATTCCAGCTCCGGCCTCCCTGTGTGGAGTTTGCATGTTCTCCCCGGGCCTTGCGTGGGTTTTCTCCGGGTGCTCCGGTTTCCTCCCACATTCCAAAAATATGCGTGGCAGGCTGATTGAACACTCTAAATTGTCCCTAGGTGTGAGTGTGAGTGCAAATGGTTGTTCGTTTCTGTGTGCCCTGCGATTGGCTGGCAACCGATTCAGGGTGTCCCCCGCCTACTGCCCGAAGACAGCTGGGATAGGCTCCAGCACCCCCGCGACCCTAGTGAGGATCAAGCGGTACGGAAGCTGAATGTATATATACATATACATATATATATATGTGTATATATTTATGGAGCTGAACAGATTCATCAGTCCCGCGTGAGTCACCACACACGTCATCCATCGCGATGCAGTGGCTTTCACGTCCCCTTATATTTCCCGGATTTTTGGGCCTGGAGTAAGTTTACGCTCTCAAGCCAGTGTTAAAATTTACACTCGAGCTATCCTCAAAAATATTGGGCCGGCGCGTAATTAAGCGAGGCAAGTGTCTGTTCTTCGTTCGTGATTATCAACCGCGGCAGATAAATTGAAATAAATAAATAAAATTGCAAACGGGCCAAAGTAATTAACATGTGAAGGAAACAAGGAGGAAGCCGCCATCTGATAGCCAGCCGAGTCCTCGTGCTTCATTATTCTCTCCTCCCTCGTGCACGGATTAAAGAAGGCGGGGCTGCATACTCGCATCTCGGTGTAAACGCGAGCCTGAGTGTGTGCGGGGCGGAGGGGGGGCGGGGGGGGGGTGTTGTGTGTTTACCGAGATCCGCGTCGATGTGTGATTCTGTTATTTTCTGTGTATCTCTTGGTAGAACAATGATTAATTTACCTGCAATTTAGACCCGCGGGAGTTTAATTACGCCGAGACAAACAAACCGCAAACCGCTTGCAAATGTTCTCGCATCGTCCGCGTCAATTTTGATCACCCTCATCTGATTTTCAGTGGAGCTCAGTCCTGCTCTCTGGTCCCCACCTCGTCGCACTCTTGAAGGCTGAGGATTCAGTTTACGGGGATGTGGACGAAAGGGGAGGAGTTTCCAAATGAAACCGAAAGAAGATTCGAACCAGTTTTAGGGTTTTAAGACAGTCAGGGTTTCAGGTTGGGGTCTGAAGCCTCAGTTCGGATTTCAAAGTAGGTTTAGGATTTTAAGAGTCTCATAACTTCAAGCCTCAGTTAGGGTTTCAATTTATGGATTCCAGGACTGGTTTCGATCGAGGGTTTCCAGCCTGGGTTCGGGTTTTGAACTCAGGTAAGACTTTCAAATGAGGGATTTTAATAACATTTTCAAGTCAGGGACACGTTTTCAACTTTGGGTATAAATCCTTCCTTTGGATTTCAGACTAAGATTTCGGCTTTCAAATTAAGCTTTAATGCCTGTATTTGGGTTGGGGTTTCTGATTGGTATTTGTGTGATTTTGTTGGTGTGTTTTTTGTCTCTCTCCCTTGGTGACATTAGACAAAATTCACCTGCGATTTCAGCCGGCGGGACATTAATTGCGCAGAGAAAAACAAACAGCAACACACTTTGTGTTCGAGGAAACCCTCTCACATCATCCGCTTCATCCGATTTCCAGTGGAGCTCTTTTTCCTGCGATACTCCACCCCCCCACCACTCCACAAGCCCTCCTCCCCACTTCTCCATCCTAATGAGCACTCCATTAAATGAAATCAAAGTTTTCCAGGCTGAGGAAACAGCTTCCTCAAGTGTCGCCGTCTCCTGATCCTTTCCCAATTCTGCGCGTCAGCTCCCATCAGCGTCACCCGCTTCTCACCTCCGCAGTCACTCGGCCTACTGATTACCTCCCTTATTCCCCCCCCCCCCTCACGTACCCCCCCTACACTCCCTTGTCCGCCTCAACCACACACCACTCTTGTTTGCCACACGCCGGCACAACGTCGACGTTTGGGTTATTGGAGTCGAACGGTATCTTTTTAAGCAGCCGGTCACGAAGGATCCGGCGGCAAAACAGCTGGGAAGTAATTGATCACGCTTCATTTGCGCGGAAATCGGCATTTCCCATATGAAGCTGGGAGTTAAGACGGCGCCGCGTCAACTCACGGTGGCTCCAAACTGAGCGAGGCCTGATTCGAAAGTAAACAACGTCGACGACGGAGATGGCGGACGTTAAATGGACTTTAGAGAACATTTAACGTCCGCAGCTCTGGTCTCTGTTTTCAAGATGATTGGCCTTTGAGTGCGGTCACACGTGACATTAAAGTGAACCAGGCAGCGTCATTACTGCTGTCGAGTAGAAACCCGGAATTTCCAAATGTGGTCGATTTCAGATTTTGCATGAATTCATATGATTTTTTTATTATTATTATGAATGATTAACTAATTTAACCCTTTCAGGCACAGCGGTCACGACAGTGGACAGTTTATCATGTTATCAGGTTACAGGGTGACACAGATACCGATACCCGGTATCGGTATCAGGCCGATACCAGCCTGATTTGAAGGAATCGGAACTTGTGGAGGCTGCAAAAACAGGCCTACGATACTGAAGGCAAAATACGTCATCTGACATTGATTAAGTCCTCCTCCGCAGTAGTTGGCGCTATGCCGCGGCAGTTTCACCCATTGGCGAATCAATGACATTTTTGGATATCCAAATTACGAACGGTATTCGTACTCGGTATGGGCGAGTTCTCAAAGGGTCGCGGTTTGAGAAAAAAAAAATGATATCGAGCATCCCCTTGTCTTGAACGCTTGACTGAGAAGAATTGGAAAGCTTCGGCGCTTCGCTTCCACTGCTTAGTCAGCTCGAGCTTGGATTTATTGCATCGCTCGTGGCTTTAAAATCTTAAAAAAAAGAATTTGGGAAGATGATTGGAACCACACGTTTGCGTTTGGGGAATGGAAAGACTTTTTTGTTTGGTCGTTTTTGGCCAGCTCTTGAACTTTATTCACTTTGTTAAGAAAAAAATCTATGAATCTTGGATCTAAAAAGCTGAAGCAGCCTTGTTTTTTTTTTTCTTCGTCTGATTTTGGGTCGTTTTTGTGTGAGGACGGCGGTTCACTCGCGGAACCTTCTTTGGCGTCGCTCACTTCAGGATTCCGAGCAAGTCTTCGCCCGGCGTGAATTAATGATGACGACGAGCGTTTGATGGAGCTCCATCATTTCCAACATTTTTTGGCCCAGCTTGAGTGCTGAGTCGTTCGAATGCAAATGCGGGGACCCTTTTTCTGTGTTTTTCGCTTCCTACGGTCTTCTCTTTGGCACCAAAAGTTTTAGCATCGGACCGAAGGAGGCTGGAGGATGCATTCGCGGATTTGAAACTGGTTACTTCAGAGGCCTTAGTTGGACTCCTGTGGTCTATTTAATTTTTTTAAATGTTTTTTTTTGTAAATGAGGCTCAGTTGTGTAATCGACTCAATTAGATGTCTTCTTCTGTTCTGAGTAGGAAAATATGTTACTCAATGTCCGATTTTTTTCCCCTCCCTTTAAGTTTAAGACATTGGTATTGTCCACCTTTTTAAAAAAAACAACAACAACAAAAAACCAAATAAGGCCTGCATCAGACTGATACCGATACCAAGTCATCGATAATCGGCCGTTCCTAGTTACGATTGCGCGAATGCGACTTGTGGCCATGACACGCCAACAAAAAGAAACACAACCTTGCCGTTTGTGTTTTGAAGCTTCAGTCTGACGTGTCTCGTTCATTCTGCTGGTTATTATTCGCGGGCGGTAGTGTACTCCCCCTCCCCGCACGCCCCCAGAGCATTACATGGAAAGTGCGTTGCCATGGCATAATTTATAGAGGTTACAGGCCATGAAATCAAATGATTATGGATTCCGCTTTCCTCTTTCGATGCTTGTTTGGGGCGTTTTGTCGGAGAGGGCATGATGCATCTCACACACACACACACGTCAAAATTATCTCTGTCGGAGGAAAATACCCACCGACATGTATCATGACTATCACGTCCATGCAATAAACAATTGAATCCTGTATTAATAAAATAGATCAAACTACACAATGTTGTTATTCCTGAAGGACTCGCGGCAAGCAGACATGGCCAATCATTGCGAAGAGGCAGACGAGTAATAGGTGGAGACTTTCCACTGATCACAACCTTTCATCCCGACACTCAACAACTCCATTCTTTTGCCGCACACACACACACAGGCGCACACAGACGTACACACACGCACGCAGGCAGGAAACCACGACAAGATGAGAAAGAAGCCTTTTTCCAATCGGTCAGCCATGTTTTCATCAACAGCTAAGCTGATAAACGGCTTGACGCGCTGATTGCGCCGGACCGAAAAAAAAAAAAAAGAAAATCCCAGCATGCTCACTTCCTGCCACAAAATCGGATACACCTACGTGCCTAAGGCTGGATCAAATTACAGAATTCCCATTTAATACCGACATCAGATTTTTTTTTTTAAATGATGATTATTATTTTTTGAATGTCTTTGTACATTTCACGTGAAGCACCGAATAGAAAAGTGCAGGTTTGTGTGTGTCGCTCGCTGTTGTGTGTTTTGCATATATGTGATCACATAGAAATAAGAATAAGGAAAGAACCGCCTGAAATATTAAATTCTCATAATCCGACCCTCAAATATTAAATTGGTGAGAAATTATTGACCAGCAGTGTGCCGCTTCAAGACCAAGCTCTTTTCTTCTCAGTCACGAAGCAGACTTATTTTATTGGGGGGAAAAAAACTTCAGAGGCTAACTTGAATAGTTTTTATATTCAAGAAAAAGAAGCCCAGGACATACTTTTATTTATTAAAAATACGTATGAAAAAATAAAGATCAGAAAGTTGTATTTTCGAAATGAGAAGCCAATTAACAGATTTTTGTTTCCAAGAAAAAAAAAAAAAGAGCCTCAGCAATCAGACTAATTTATTTTCTAAATACGAGCTCAGGAAGATGATTATCCTTTCTCTAGAAACAAAACCCAAGCGCACATATTAAAGAAAAAAAACAAAACGACGAGGCAACTTCAGAGCAGGTGGGTTTTGCAAGTGTAAAAAAATATATATATATATATAAAACAACAAAAGATTTTTGGATGGAGCACAAAAGCAGAAAAAGCTACTCACGCTCTTCCATGACCAATGCCGACCATTGATTGATGTCGTGTACTGAACAGCAAGAAGAGGCAGAGAAGGTCGCCGACTAATCTCCAATCTTCATTTCCACTGGGCAGAGAGAGAAAAAAAGAAAACCTCGTGAATATTGTTGTATGTCCCAGTTTGCATGCATTGATTCACCGTGAGTTAAAACAAATTATTTTCGGAAGCTTTAGCATTTAAGTCCAATTTATGCTAATTCCTGTTAGCCTATCTAGTAGTATGAAGCTTTATCGTTTGAGTCACATTCATGCTAATTCCTGTTAGCCTTTCTAGTTGTCTGAAGCTTCATCATTTGAGTGACATCAATGCTAATTCCCGTTAGCCTGTCTGTGGTGCTTCACGTCACATGATAGCATTTAGCGAGAGAACTTTCATTTGACGAAACAATCGGTTTTAATTGAGACTTTTGGTGTCTGATTTGTTTGTTTTACGGTGAACTTGGACTGGAAGAGACAAAAACAGCTGACAGCCGACCGAAGAACGTGCGAGGAAGTGGAATTTTTGATAGCGAGAGAGCGATAATGGGTGCTAATAGATACTTAAGTTTAAGCTAGTTTTAAGCTAGCTACATATAAATGTTTTTAAATGGTAAATAGGCCTATCAGGCCTCAATTTGAGCTGCTCCACATCGTGGAAATGCGTCAAAGTTAGCAAATCCACTCCTCGGCGTGCCCAGGATGTGTTAAGGACGTGCTCGATGAGCCACACATGATTCATAACACAATTTTCAAGCCTGCGCGCAAATGATCCTCAGTCAAACGTGTTTGTATCGGCGGGAAGAAGCGCTCTCTGTTTGCTTCATTAATCCTTTCCCAATTAGCAAAGGGGGCCAAACACAGAACGGTGGATGCTGGGAATGATGCGCAAGAAGCCAAAGAAGAAAGACGGCGGCACAATAAGCGAGCGCACTTTAAGATGACAAAGCGGCGGCGAGCCAGCGAGCAGCTGGCTTTTGTGCGTCCGTCTGACTTGAAATAAAGACGCACAATGGCAACGCTGGCTCGTCTTTCTGCGGCTTTTTAATCAGCCTTATGGATAGCTGCTCCGCTTCCTGTCCCCGCCGCACTAAAAGGGTGTTTAAGCTGCAAAATTGATTTTTTAAATGAATCGCTGCGACTGAGGAGATAATTCAGGACAGTTTTTTTTAACCCCCCGCCCCCCTTTTTTTCCTCTCTTGCTGCTAACAAGAAGAACATGTACATCACATAGAAGACGACTCGGACACGTAGCACAGACGTGCCTGGAAAACAACAACCAAATTGGACGAGAAGCGGTCAAAGAGAAACCTAGCGTCTTTCAAAGATGAAGAAAATCATCATGTTTGTCATTTTGTTGCCGGGTATGCGCAAGACTCATTACTGGGCCAATTTTTGAGACAGATTCATCAAGTTAGCAAAAGCCCGCTTAGCAGTTTTCTGTAGCTCGTTCTTTCGCCAGGTTGACTTCTTACCATCAGAACAGGTCAGGTTAAAAGATGCTAATAATTGGGCCTATTTTGATCCTATTTCACTCATCAACTTTGACACCAAGCCTTTCCTGTGACATTTTCTATAAATCATTTATTTAGTTGTCTATGTGCATCAAATTTGGCAGCAATTGGACAAAATCGTCAAGGATGTCCTTGTAGGAACCTTCGAAATTGCAAAAAAGTACCCTCAAATATCCTCTTCATACCAAAGTGTCCGCTTTTCTTTGCGTTTCACAGCATTGGTTAATATTTAAGCGGCACGGTGAACTGGTTAGCCCGCCGCCCTCACAGCGCGGAGGTCCAGCGTTTGATTCCGCCTCCGGCTTTCCCGCATGGAGTTTGCATATTCTCATCTCCATGTGCCTGTGTGGGTTTTCTCCGGGTACTCCGGTGTCATCCCACATTCCAAAAACATGCATAACACCAAACGGTTGGTTGGTTGGTTAATATTCGTTTTGTGCATCCTGTCATGATGAATATGATATATATGTACTGCATGTATTTATTTATTCAACTCTGGAGGCTTCTGCACGGTGACATCTGACATCACCCAGTTTAATTTAAGCCAAGCGTAACCCCCCGGAGGCCACCTTAGGCTTGTTTCCTGCCTGAAGAAAGATTTTACGCTTTGCTAATGAAATGTAAGCGCTAACGGCAGTGGGTCCGCACGAGCGTCAGGTTGCATCGCATGTGCGGATAAATCTGTGAAAACATCTCCAGGTGGCGCATAAAAGCCAGGATTTACAGCCACGGGCAGACGTCTTGGGGGGGAGAAACCTTTCCAGGAAGAGCAGGTGCAAGCATCACTTGTGTTTCCTCCTATAACCTAAACGTCGGCCGCCAGGGGCTAATGGATGGCATCTCATTTGCATATCAATTATTGCCAAACCCATAGTGATCGAAGGCATGTTGTGACTCCCGCGCGATGGCAGGGGAGGAGTCTGGCAATAAGCATTGCACTTCATCATCATCATCATCATCATCATTGTCGTCAATCAGAGCCAAAGCGAGATGAGTTATGTTGGACAAAGGGAAGAGTCTATTCAAGGTGGCGACCGTCTCTCAACTATAAATTCACCGTGCATCGATTGCGCGTTTATTGTAACTCTCTTGCTCGTATTCTCGAAAGCGACTTTACGTCTACTGTACAGAAAACGCTTTTTTATCCCAGCCATTAAATTTCTGCTAAAGTTCCGAATAGCTTCGGGGTCACCATCATCACATTTCTCCATTGTAGGATCTGTGACACTGAATGTGTGCTTGTCTTTTAAAGGCAGGTCTTGACTGTCGAGGTGGCCGTGGTAGCGCGCAAGTGAGGAAATTAGGTGGATCAATCGTTAACCGCAGTGTGCGCAGAGTGACGCCGCCCATATGATGCCATCGACAGTTCAGCTAAGAAAATGCATTTGCGTTGACCGTATTTTGCTACAGTTTGCTCAATCCAAACATCGAAAAGGCATCGGGTTGCAAATCGTTCCCGCACAGCAGTGGCATTGATGATCTAACAATGTTTAATTTACCATCGATGTGCGGATGCCTTTGAAGAAATGTCACAAAACATTTATCTTTGAAAATCGCGGCGGTGAATTTATCACGCCGACTACAATTGGTGGCATCTGATGCAAATTATGTTTTTTATTTTTATTTTTCTCTCCCGGGAAGGAACAATACGCTTTTGGCATAAATTAAAATGATGGGTTGCTTGGCATCCATTCACCCGCAGCCCTCCATTATATGTTAGTATAAGGCCCTATTGTGTAAGCCTATTAACTTTGAATAGAGAAGAATAAATGACAGTTTCAGCGGTAATAAGCTCCAGCAGTGGCTTCAATAGCTGGTTCCATGACACTTTAGTGTCATTCATTTAGAAAAAGCAATGCTATGGAAAGTCAAACACTAAATTTGACTTGTAAATTGACTTGGGGATGTATTTTATTTGCTTGTGATTTCAAATGACTTTGAGCAGCGCTTCCCATCATTTTCTATGGCCAGCACCGCTGGATTTTTTATTTTTAATGTTCTTAAAATGAGACATGATTTCCGCACTACAAAGTGCTTCGGAGTATCAGGCGCACTTTCAACGAATGGCCTATTTTAAACCTGTTTCCATACATCGCATTATAAGGTACATAGAAGCTATCTTAGTGGCTGCGGTTACATTATGCATCCACTAGATGGAGCTACGCTAAAGTGATCCATACATATGGGGCATCAGATTATAAGGCAAATGACAGTTATGGCTGGAAAAGTGCTGATGAGACTGTGTTGTTTTTTTGTTGGTTTTTGTTTTTTTTGGGGGTGGGGGGTAGCTCATGGCCATCATCACTGAACTAGCCGTCTCCGGTTTTTAATGTTACGCTACATTTTTTGAAGACCAGCTCCCTCCATTTCCTGTTTGTGTGGGCTCATTTGTTTTGCCGCCGTCAACGCCTCATCAGCGCCATCAATTTAGGAAACATTGAATAGTGTCAAAGGGTGTAACATTGTTTGTATGGAAATGAGCGTCTGTGCCAAGAAGGTTTCACCAGGCTGCGGTTGTTGTTGTTGTCTTCGACCGGGCGCTCAAAACGAAATCTCTTTGTTTCAACTCCGGCTCCTCATTTAACGACTATCTCCACGCCATTAATTTATGCAATTAATGTTCTAATGAGTCAATTAGACTTTGATAACAAAGGCCCTGGCAAGTTGAATTAATCTATAAATGGATCATTGGGAAACTTTCCACGGTGGATGTACTTTGGACGTAATGGCAAAGATGGGACGCGGGCTTTTGTATCATCTAGATGATGTGACTTTGAAGTTGAGAAGGAGAACGCGGCTTCACTTAGCCAGCAGCGCATTTGAAACAGACTTTTTAATGTGACTAACGGCACTCGGATGGAGCGCATGCAAGCCAGACCACAAACGGCGCACGTGACACAGCCGAGTGGCAAGGTCAACGCGGCGCCGTGTAGGAAAATGACCGCCAGTTAGCGTCAACTTCTTCGAGTAAATGCAGTTCTCTTCACTGTCGGCGTGTATCGGCCTACTTGAATTTGGGTTCCTTTCTCGTTTCTATTCATTGGTCAAGAAAATCGCCACGTTTAAGGCTTTCAAATTTGAGAGGGATAAAAAAAAAATGGCACAGATGTTTAACTCGGCAACATGGAATTTGGTGGGCATAAAATGAAGTATGGCTGCAAAATTTGATGACTCACCATTATTATTATTTAAATATATACATGGAATTTGGTGGGCACGCCTATCATTAACAGACCCAGAAAAAAGTCTCAAGAAGTGAAGCATGGCTGCAAAATTTGATGACTCGCCATTAAAAATGTTTTTTTTTAATTAATATATACGTGGAATTTGGTGGGCATGCCTATCATTAAGAGACCCATAAAAAAGTCTCAAGAAATGAAGTATGGCTGCAAAACTTGATGACTCACCATTATTATTATTTTTTTTACCATTATTATTATTTTTTTAATTAATATATACGTGGAATTTGGTGGGCATGCCTATCATTAAGAGACCCACAAAAAAGTCTCAAGAAGTGAAGCATGGCTGCAAAATTTGATGACTCGCCATTAAAAATGTTTTTTTTAAATTAATATATACCGGTACGTGGAATTTGGTGGGCATGCCTATGATTAAGAGACCCACAAAAGTCTCAAGAAGTGAAGCATGGCTGCAAAATTTGATGATTCGCCATTATTTTTTTTAAAATAATGAAATCCACAAAAAAAGACACCAAGTGTTTCCATTAGGAACATGAAATTTGAGTTGACTCACAAAAAAATAAAATAAAAAAGGAAAAAAAGGTCTCAAGAACCAATGCCTGAAAAGAAACAGACCGTGTTAACATTAATTTTGCAATTTCCTGCCATCTAAGACGTTTTTTTCCCCCAACAAGGTCAGAGCTTGCTGACATGTAACTTTCAATGGTGCCGCCAAACGTGAACTTTGTTTCCATAAATCTAAACATTGTTACCTCCTTTTTCAGAATGCATTTTATTTGAGAGACTCATCTTTTTTTCACATTGTTATGTTTGCTTGCCTGACCCACTTTCAGCAAGTAACAATGAATAGATTGTCCTATATTTAACTGAAAAGCCACGAAAAAAATAAATAAAAAAGCTGACATTAAGATTGTGTTTATCCAGCTTCATGCCAGCCAAAACTGGCATCTTTGCAGCATTAAAAAGCCTTCTATTATTTAACAAGTCCAACACATGACAAAGGCTGTGTGGCGGCTGCACACCTGTGTTGTGAAAAAAACAAACAAAAAAAAAAACACATTATGATCTAACAACCCACCCATTCGTTCAAAACGAGCTCATTTGCATGCAATCAGTCTTCGGCACGGTACACCTTAATTAGCGACAGACTTGACACTCGGTCGGGTCTGATGTTCACATCGCGTGTGTTGCTCTTTGGATTTAGTTGCTGCGAAAACCCTCCGGCCGAGGATTAGCGCGTCCAAGGTCGTGCGAGATGAACCTGCTACGGACGGATTAGAAGAGGAGGAAGTCCGGTTCGGGGCTCCGTTTGCGGGATTACAGTCACACTTCTGAAGGCAGCTCGTCATTAGAGGAAAAATAAAACGATTTTACGCGCCGAACGATGCGTTCAATATCAAAACATCACCGCCAAATATGGTCAAAGTACTTTTGAAATGGAGACGGCTTCACCACCGTACTTTTATCAGGCGGATCAGAGTCTGTGTTGGACTGCTGAGCCAAGCGGGATGCCCGCCCGCTGTGCATCATCACCCCGTGTGACACATTAGCAGTACTGTAGGACAAGATTCGAAATGATGATATTGACTAAAAATACCCGAAAGAGAAAACTTCGACTTTGAGGTCCTTCTAAATTCTTTGTGAAACCTAATCAATGAACAAGGAAATATTTTGGGGGATTTTTAAATACGCTTTATTGTTAAAAGCCAGAAAGCCTACTAGAACATCTGAACTTTAGTTGGGGTTAATTAGAGGCACTTGAAAGAGTGCGGGTGTATCATGACTTGATATTAAAATGAGTTTGAATGCAATCATAAATATTAATACGAATTGTCAAGCCTACTAGAACATTTGAACTTCATAGTGTTCATCAGAGCTACTTTAAATTGTATCCTAACTTGATATTTTAATCAGCCGCTTCCTCAGTTATAAGAGGGTGTGCACATTTGTGCAACCATATCTCCATTCACCTCTTGAAAAGATTTTTTTTTCTTTGTTTCTCCTCAACGGAGTAGCGAATGAGCGCGTTTCGCATCTGCGCCGGGCCGCGCAATTATCATTTCGTGCGTCACGACAAAGCGTTTGTGTCGTATTTATGAGCGCCAGTATCACAGCCTGCGTACACAAAATGTTTAAAAAAAAAAATGAATAACTTCTTTGGTACTCTCACTAAACAGCGACAGACTGCCGCTCGACAAACAAAGTAAACCGAGGAACAAATGGGCCCAATGAAGCGGAGATTACCGCAGCGTTTCGTGATGGATGACGGCCAGACGGTCGTTTCGTTCAGGAACGTTCGACGTGCTTTTTTACAAATGCGCATTCAAATAAATTGATCATGTGACCGCTGTGCCTGAAAGGGTTAATAATGATAATATCATCTAAGGTCATACAAAATCAATTCTCGCGTGTCGGACACCATTAATTTTGAACCGACGTGTTTTTCTTTTTTAAATTGATGTTCAGTGTGTGACTTGTTTACAACAGTATGTTACGGAAATTCTTAAAAGATGTTTTGAAGAAGTAAATTCGGAAAAGGCTGAGGTCACAAGGTGTTCTCTTTTAGCCGCCTCCATGACTGTGTTGACCTTCGGCGCCGTGAGCGCCAGCGAGCCACTCGGCAGGGGTCGCAGCCCTGAACGTTATTCAGAACTAACTAACCGCTCCTTTGTCGAGGAAAAAAAAAAACAACATAAAAAGTGTTGTGTTTGTGGCAACAAAAAAAAAAAATTGAAGCAAAAGACGAATGTTTTGTTACTTTGTAGGACAAACTATTCAGTCTACTAATTACCGTGGGACCTATTTTGGTGCCTAGCGCAAGTCGAGCGCGCAAAGGTGCCGTTTCCTTTCGATTGCTGTTTGCGCCGTTGTGGGCGCGAACACAGTCGACTTGTTTCCTGGCCAATGGAGGCGCTTCCACTCTTTCACTCTCCACTTTTCAAACCGCTTTCCACTCTTGATTTATTTCCTCTTGCTTGTCTGCAGCCAGGTCGACAATTGTCGGTTAAATAAGTAAAAGAAATAATGTTGCCTTATTTAAAGTTATTACTACCAGAAAATAGTTTATTTGCATTTTCCTAATGCTCTGTGCCAATAAATCATGACATAAGCACAAGGTTATGCACATGCATCAAAGTATATTTTACAAACTGGGTTTGTTTGGCCTTGATGATATTCTTAGCCGTGCATAAGGAGGAGTGCCTCGTTTGCACGTTTCATTCGGTTTCAAATAAAACGGCCGCTAAGCCTAATCGGAGGGCCGGTTGCAGAACATGCATGCTCATTAGTATCCTAAGCGAATGCTAATTGACAGCTGATGAGGATACTATGGTCGGAACATGACGCTTTTGACATTTATGTCGGCCATTAATTAGGCGAAACTCAAAAAGGTCCTGCATTGGTTTAGTGGGAAGCATAATTAGCCTCATCCTGTTTTGGGCTCTCTCATACTGCACGACGTGCTGTTCGCATTATGTCAACCAGGTAATTGTGCGAGTAAAGCAAATACATTTTTAATTTCTCGGCGTAAAATGTCGCACCTCCTCTTCCCTTGTCCTTGTTTTTGTTGACACTTTCCCCCCCCCCCCCCTCGACGTTTCGTCTTTTAATCAGCTCACTCTCAAGGGTTCCCGCCGTACTGCATAATCAAGCAAATACGTTTTCAAAAATAACTTCCCCGCGCTTCATACAGTGGTGATGATGATGATGATGATGAGGAAGAGGAGGAAGCCACGGCAAATAAAAATAATCAAAGTGTGTGGCGCAGGGAGGCTTTGCGTCCCAATAGCGTACTAATTTGCTATAGAAAGTTATGAGATCATGGCCTGACTAAATGAAGCTCCTTCCCTTCACTTCTAGTTAGTTCCTTGATTCCAAGTTGCCATTGACGCAATACTTTGATATTGGGGAACCACAGAAGTTTTTTTTGGGAACCAAATAGGGGATAGGTTTTTAAAAAATCGATCTGAAATTAGCAACATCCAATTGGACTCAACCTCCTGTTTCTTGCCGTGTGTGATTTCCCCTTCACCTCCGTTGCTGTGGCGACAACACACAAAAGGAGCAAGCGGCGCTAATCCGGTAAAGACGCACTCGTCCACACAGTCAGCGAGCCCCCTCCAACCCCCCCCCCCACCCTCCATCCACACACACACACAAATACCCCGCCCCCCTCCCTACCGTGACCCCCTTTTCCGAGTGGCTTGACTTTCTTGTGCTGCCCACCTTGGCGCACAGCTGGCTTGTCTTCACATCAGAGCTTGGCCAGCGGCTGCAGCCTGGCGCGGCCTCCAAGTGGCTGCGGGAGATAAGGCGGCCGCAGGGACCTTTTCCAGTCGGGGCCACTCGGCCTTTGATGGCGTGGTCGGTGTTTGCCTCCGTCCGGCTGCCCGCCTCGATAATGCCGCGCAAGTCTCACCGCCGTGTCGCCTGTGACCAACATCACACTGCCAATTAGTCGCGTTGTAAAATAAAACACACACACACAAAAAATATTGGGTTAAATCAAGTGGCCTGGTTGTCATCCGGCTGACACTCGAGTCTTTGTTTAGAAAAACAGGAACAATAACGTTGGCCATCTTGCTCGGATCCCAAAGCCACACTGAACCCGACAGATTTGCCGCTTTGAACTTGGGAGAAAAAAAAAAATAGAATACAGGAATGAACATGTATTTTGTCTCATTTATACAGGAAGCAAGTCATAATTTGAACATAAAAAAATCGAAATCTTATGACAAAGTTCTATTCATTTTTTTCCTAAGGTTGCAAGAAATGAGAATAAAAAAACTAAATGATATCTAGAGAATCATAAGTAAAAAAAAATAATTTTCACAAAAGTCACTTGGTCGGCGTCTGCGAATAAAACGACAGATCCATTTATTTAATATCTTAGAACGTCATTTTGCCACGAAAAAAAAATGGCATCTGATGAGAATGAATTGGCTTTTTTTTCCCCTCCAGCAAGTCAGATTATTTTTTTTTTCTGGGAGAAAAAAAAATAAAAAATCATAGACGAGCTTGTCATCCAGCTGACACTCGTTTGGAGCCGCAACAACAATAACGGCGGCCATCTTGCTCACGTCCCAGAGGCCCATCCGCCCGCCGCCACGCTTATCTGACAGCGGCAGGGCCCGCCCCTTCGGACTCTCACGTTGAATGCGGGACCACGAAGCGGGCGAAGGGCCGGTCCTGAAGGACAAGCGGACGACTGTTATGTCGCGCTGCTTCGAAACAGATGGTCAAAAAAATGTTTAAAAAAAAACAGCCGTTTTTTTTTTGTGGTCTTTTTCTCATCTGGCTGGTCTGCGCGACCAGCTACCGATACGGAACGGCGATCAAAGTCCACGCGCAAATTTCCCAGATGCTGACATCTCATGATCTAAATGTTGGACTCACACTGCTGGAATGTCTCGACTTTGGTCATGTTATTGCTTCTCCCTCTGCAGCATGATTTATTTTTATTTTCACCCGGCTTGTACTTTTGACTTTTTCAAAGCGTCCAAATATAGCAAATGTCAATGTAAGCTCCAGCTGCGATCCCATTTACTCTAAGAGATTCTTCCGGGGGGGCCGATGGACTTTTAGAGAGCGAGTATTACCATTTCTTCTTAAAAGCATCTTGCCACTGGTTGTCTGATGCCCGTGGCTATTTTGCCCTGGTGGGGGTGAGGTTTTGGGGGGGACTTTTTTTTTTCCTTCTCCTCTTTCTCTCTCTCCTCTTCCTCACTCGCTCTCTCCACTTTGCCAATCGCACACCTGCTTCTTATTCCTCCGTAAAAGGTCGCCGCCGATTCCTCCTAGCCGGCGATGCAACGTGCGGACGGGCCCTCGTCTCGCTCGCCTAATTATCGCGGCACTACCGGGCACGTCCGGGCGTGCGCGCTCTCCTTCGGCTGCAGGCCTTAATTGGTGTTCATCAGAAAAGTGCGTGCGGGGAAGCCTGAGAGCTTAAAAGAGTACGCGTTGTTCTCTGGAAATGTGTGACACGGGGTCCTCCGTGTTGGACAGAGATTGGGTTTGTACGGCGCAGACGAAAAATCTGGCTTACAAAAGCCAATCTACAGACACAAAAACAAAATGAACACACTCGCATGATGGAGCAGAGTCAGTCTCACTCATTAGGCCACGCCTACACTTGAATTTCATTGCATTCTTCAAGCATCATGAAAGGAAACGTTTCATGTGATGGGACTTTTCTTTTCCCAGAATGCAAAAGCACCCATGTCACTTTTGTGTGCTCATTAAGAAAGCATCTACCCGCGTATTTTCCCTTTGACAGGCCATCTTGACCTTTTTTTTTGTTTTTCTGCCAATCTGCGTTTTCCTGAAATGTCAACCACAGTTATGGATGTCGGGAGGCGCGTGTCTAAATTCATTTGACGGCATGGCGGATGTTTGAGGTGGCAGAGAATATGTTCGGGAAAAAAAAAAATCTAATAAAATAACGTGTCACCACACCTGATGGCAAAGTTATATTTTTACACGTCAAGTTGACAATTTTTGGGGGGGAATGCAATTTAGCCGAGCAAGTGGGGAGGACGCCGTCACGTCGCTAATGAAGGAAGCCAGTTAGCATCTGATGAAGACAAGCACATGCCAGGCGCACTTTTTGACACGCGCTCCATCAATGTCAGCGAGGACCCGACGCACAAATCTAATGGAGCCGCACCGAGCCATCCGGCAAACACGCACTATTACACGAAATCCATCTGGAAGGAGTTTGAATGTGTAATAGGATTTGTCATTGTCAATATATTCCATCACTATTTCAGCTTTTCCGAATTTGGAAACAATTTCTTTCCCACCGGGAATCCTACGAGAGCAACAACACATTTCACGCCCCAAACAATAAATCTCACGGCGCACCATTGAGCATATTTAACAAAAAGTTGATGTACTTGTGTACTAACGACGATCTCGTCTCAATTGAACCTTTTGTTAGCTAGTTACAGGGTGCATGGAAGGGTAAAAGTGGTCATTTGTGAGTCCGATTTGAACATAATTCCAGTTTGGCGTCAACTTTGTTTCTCTAAATGCTAACTGCTACTCTTAAATTTGCTTTTGCCTCACGGGCTGTATTCAATATTAGCGTATCTGCGCAAATATTCTGAATATAAGCAGGGTAGGTGTTAGCCTGATGTTTAGTCTATTTTTAATTTCGATTTAGCTCGCAGGTATTTGTTACTTTGTGTGCTTAAAGTTCCCAACGAAGGAGGTATGACTTAGCTTTATGCTAATATTAGCTTGATTGCAGGTTAATATTACCCGGCATTTTGTTGTCGTGTTTAAGACGAAGTACTTTTCTAGTGAATCAGTCTGGCGGCAGATTTCCCGGCAATTAAAACTGCGGAATAGTTTGACGTCTTATTAGCTCCCCGCATGTCTTGTTTATGAACATGGCACAGAGAGCTAAAGACTAATGAAATTGCCTTTCAAGCTTTGCATCCAGACACAAGCTGACAAGTAATCGATGGCAGAATATCCCAATCACCAAAGATGATATCCACGGAAACGCACTGCAGCGGAACGCTTGCGCGCAGCCATGAAATGTCATATAATATCATATAAATAAAAAATAGATAATATAGAGCTATAGTTACTCATATCTGATGTGAACTGGAGTCGCGCGACAAGCGCCAGAAGTAAAAGGTCAGCATGCAGATTAGTTTGACAGACAGGCGGCGAATAAGCACGGCAACATGAAAAGATCCGCTGAGAGGAGAAGACAAATCTACCCGACGACGACGACATTATTATCGGCAGAAATGCGTTTCGTATGAATATTTGGGATTTGCGAGGAAACCAACTCGACTGTGCTTGTGAATCTTATATTTCTCTGTGTTCTCTGGTCTTACTGTTTATTGCGCATGTTAAATTCCTCCATGTACAGCACTTTGTATGAAGCAATGGCTGTTTGAAAGTGCTCTACAAATACCGTTGACTTGACTTGACTTGACTAGGATTCGATTACTTTTTGTTTTGAAAATCTTGTTGATGTGTCACATGCTAACGACGTGAATGCTAACCTGTGACAAGTCAGAAGTGATGTAAAGCTAAATATTTAAGATAAATATTTTGATATAAAGCTGTAACATTACAAAAATGTGAAAGCAAAGGACGCTCTTGGTCTTGATGCTGTGTTTTTGCATTTCTTTCATGGCTTGTGCACTTTAAAAGCAGCTGGCTATGAAACGCAGTTATGTGAAGAAACACAATAGAAAAGGTTAGCTCGCCCGAGAAATGACAGAAATGTCAGAAGTTGTTCTTGTTCAAATGTCATTATTTTTGCTCCTGCAAACGAGGCATCAAGACAGAACCTTTGCACTTTTTTTTTTAAACTTTCGGGCAACTTAGGGTATTTTCAAACTTGGTCATTTTCTTTTTTTTTTGTGCTTCAGATTTGGTATTTTTGTTTTGAAAAATCGCTTGTTGAATATAAAACATCCTTCCCTTGTTTTGACATGAATATACTCTCTGGACTGTCTTGGTAATAATTACTTTCTTTTAGAAAATACGTCTTTGCTCTGGTCGAGATCGCCATTGTGTTGGAATAATGAGGGGGCAACAAACAACGACAGCTAAACACTGGTTAGTGCTAATGAGTGGCTAAAGAAGTCATCACAGCGCATCCTTGCAGGCAGCCAATCGCATTAAGGCGCTAACCAGGCAAGGGAAGGGAACAGGTGAGGCGCGAATCCATCAATTTGATGGTGAAAATAAAAACGCTGGCCGACCAGCTGAGCCTCGCTCGCGTGGAAACGCTCCACAAACTGACGAAGAGTGACAGCTGTCATCCGCTGTCAGACGCCGCCCACATGCCGAGGCCACCTTCAACCTTGGCCGTCTAGCGAGTATTTCTAGTCGGTGATGAGGTGAAGGCCAGCAATTATTTGTTTTCAACTTTCACTTCACTTTTATGGAAAAGCCAAAAGTTTATATTTTAATGGCATTCTCACTTAAAAATGTCAGCCACGTATGTTAGCGCAACGTTAGCTGGAAGTAGCTCAACATGACGTTGCTATACATTGGTATTGGAAATATACTGAGTTGATGTTAGGCTCATATTCGCCGACACTTGAACTGTTACTAGCTCGATGTTAGCGGGATGTTCTGTTTTCCGGAGATGAACCTAAACGTTATCCTGACGTCAGAATCATGCTACACTGATATTAGCTTCAACATGCTGTTCACCTAAAGTTAGTAGTTTTTATAGCTGACTTTAGCTCAGTATTAGCCCTTTTACAATGGCGTTAACCGGTTAGCCAATAGCAGGCCACCATTAGCCCGATAGCAACTTGATGTTACAATGTTGTTAGCATCATCAAAGTCTGATATTGTCCTGGTGTGAGCCTAATTTTGGCTCATTTCAGACCGATATTGGCTCATTTTGGGCTAGATATTACCACAAACAATATTGAAGTCATAAATACAATACCAAAAAAATAGGCCATTAAAAAGTATATTTGATGTTCTAATTGATTTTCTTCTGTGTGTCCTGGCTTCCTGAAATCCTGTGCCATCTTTGTGAGTCCACGTGATGAGCACCATAAAGTCCACGTGATCATTTTCACAAAATACGTATTTATTCTCATTATGTGCACTCCATGGCTCGATGCAAAGATGCTCTCTATGATTTTTTTTTTTTTCATTCCCGAGTGCCGTGTGTGTGACAGAAAATGAGTGACACGTGGGATTGGCCACATCTGCTGCATTACCTTTCTATATTATTCTCCATCTCACCTAAGCAGTGCATATACACATGTGACACGGAGCAGCCACATTCATGCATCCAGACATCAGTTTTGACTTGACAGAATCTGAAAATGATCGTCTCCATTCACTTGCGCCGTATTGCATCACTGTTATTCTCTGAAACCAACATCGGCTTGTCGTAGCAGAGTGCCTGTCCGGAGGAGTGTGTCCATAAATAAAACAAAGCATTGGACGGTGAGGTTCAATTTAAAACACTAACCCAGATTACAATCTCTTCTTTGAAAGCCTTGAACATTTTTGAAACCCTACCACAGGAATGAAACCGTTTGAAAAGATAACCTGGTCAGGTCTTTAATAATTGTCATAACGCCACCTACCGGATGACATGGCGTCGCTGCTCACTGGATGGCTGCTCGTAAACCGCCGGAATGACCGATAAACTGCACGCATGCACCGCCAAGACCAAAGATCCTGGGCTGACTTTGTGGCAAAAGACAAAAAAAGACAGCAGATGGCAAACAGACGATTAACACGATTAGCATCAGCGCGCCCACTTTCCTTCAGGAGTCGGCTTTTTCTTTGTGGCAAGAAAGCGTGAACCCTCGGCCAAAAACACGAGCGCAGTTTAGCGTCGCCGTCATTAGCGGGAAGCCTCCAGGAAGCGAACTCCATGCAAGATAACAGCTATTGTTGTTCTCGATGCTAATTGTTAGCCATGAGGCTTTGGGGCTTTCTTCACTGGCTGGGAAATTGCGGATTTTGGAGCGGCAGCAAACTCGTAATTGATAGCAGAGGTGAGATACAATTAACAGATCCCGATATCAAGACATGGAGCGGAAACCCTAACCCTTGGCATGAAACCCGATTCAACCCTAGTTTCAAACCCAAATGCAAAACCCAAACCTTAACCCTGTCTAATAATCATGAAACCCAAGATTAGTTTTGGAGCTATACCTTAGGTCTAATCATTGGCTTGGAATCTTACTTTGGAACCCGAACCAAGGAGAAATCTGTGTCCACATTTTTTAGTTGAAACCCCAATCCTGTCTTGAAAGCTCGGTCCTTAAACTCCTGACCCCGCTGTTTGAACAGATGCTTTCACTGGCATCTTCTCCCCGTGTGGTGTTCGTCCATTGCCGGCGCCTTCCAGCGCTGACGTTCCCGCTGTGAGCCGAGACTGCTTTTGACAGGCGGGAGTCTGCTTCCTGTTTGCGAAGCTCAACGTTCGCATTTGCCACCGTGAGTTGGCGGCAGATATTAACACACCCAAAAATAACAGAGACCGTAGGGGGTCGTCTGCACCACCTCCCATACGCGGAAGACTCTTTTCTTGCTCGGCAAGGAGGCCTGAACAGAACAAGCAACAAGCTCGGATTGCAGCCACAATCAAATATCGCAAGCCTCTGCCATACAATTTGGCGAAAAATGTTCAGAGATTTTTTTTAAAACGAAACCCAAATCCTAACCTCAAACGCTAACCCAAATTGTTCTTTGAATCTCAAAATTAGAAGCCCGAAGGTAGGTTGAAAGCCTCAATTAAAACCTCAAAATGGCCATAAAAATCGTACTATTTGAAGCACGAGCCGCATTTAAACTCCTAATATGAAAACCGTAATCCTGGTTTGAAACCCTACTTTAACCCTATCATAGACAAAGGCTACTACATCCATCCATCTTCTACCGCTTATCCGGGGCCGGGTTATGGGGGCAACAGCTTTAGCAGGGAAGCCCAGACTTCCCTCTCCCTAGCTACTTCTTCCAGCTCTCCCCGGGGGATCCCGAGGCGTTCCCAGGCCAGCTGGGTGACATAGTCTCTCCAGCGTGTCCTGGGTCTTCCTCGAGGTCTCCTCCCAGTGGGACAGGCCCGGAACACCTCACCAGGGAGGCGTTGAGGAGGCATCCGAAGCAGATGCCCAAGCCACCTCATCTGGCTCCTCTTGATGTGGAGGAGAAGCGGCTCGACTCGGAGCCCCTCCCGGATGACCGAGCTTCTCACCTTATCTCTAAGGGAGAGCCCGGACACCCTGCGGAGAAAACTCATTTCGGCCGCTTGTATCCGGGATCTCGTTCTTTCGGTCACGACCCATAGCTCGTGACCATAGATCCAAAAGGCTACTACAGTGGACAGTTTATGTGATCAGGTTTAACGGGTGAAAATCCCAGTTCTAGTTTGAAAATCCTTAAATGCTGACTTGTAACCTTTGTTTGAAACCCGAACCCAGACTTCAAACCCACGTTTCAAGTAGCCCGAGTTGAAACCCTAACACAGTCTTCAAACCTCAATCCTGACTTGAAATCCTTGTTTGAAACCAGAACTCAAATTCGAAACTCTAGCCCAGGTTTGGAACCTCAGTAATGACTTAAAACTCCCACTCTGACTTGAAACCCTCGTTTGAAGCCCCTAATTGTTGTTTCAAAACCGTAACCCAGCTTGAATACCGACTTGAAACCCTACTTTGAAACCAAAAAGATGCAACTATTCGAACACCCTTTTCCCCGTTGAGAACATCTGCAGCGCATTGGACGCCTCAGCTCAACTATCTGCCGAGAACAAAGCACAAACTTAAACCCGAGCGTGAATTTGAAGGTCTGAAACGTCCCGCTGTTCGCCTTCATGACGCTTCTTTCAAGCCACGGAGAGAAGCGGCGGGAGCGGACCACCTGGTAGCGGACTCGTGCCACGCCAAAGACGAAGGAAGTGTCGATTTGCGGCATGTCGTGATCGAAAGTGCGTTACGCGCTTCCACAACTCCTTTGTCGACGTTCCCCCGAGACAAACAAATGAATGATGTCTTCTCTCCTGCCAAACGCAATGACACCCCCCCGCCACTCCCCCGCCGCCCTCAGTGACAAGCACGTCTCTATTTATTCATCGCCGTTATTATTTTTATGCGGCGTGGCCATCCAATATGTCGGAACCATCTCCACTTTGCCGCTTTCATCAGTCCCGCCGTTGTCAGCGCCGCGCCGACGCGTCTCCTTTGAGCTGGAGCTCGCGCCGTCGGACGTAAATAAGCCTTTTTTGAAGGCGTCGCTGTCGCCTTCGTCGTTTATTTACCATTGTGGCAGATTTCTGCAACGTCTTTGATTGGCTTTGTTTGCCAAAGGCGCTCATTCATGGCAGTCTTTTTAGACGTCTTTTTTGTGTTTCCGTCTTCACCGCTAGCTGACATAAGCGGTTGCAAATTGAAAAGCTCTTGGGAATCAAGTGTTATCAAGGGAACAGTTACACGAAAATTACAAATCACTCAACGTCTCAATTTTGCATCTTTTTTTCTTTTTCTTGAGGAGCCCCTGACCTGAAATTTTGGGGACTTAGAACTTTCACTATAGTATTACTGATAAATAGGCTTAATGAAATGATGCAAGATGAAAAATGCACTTCCGTGGTCTCAAATTTCAGTAGCAGAGTGTGCCACTGTTTTTGAAAACGGCTACTCTAAGATCAAAATTGGTGACTTCACGTGTCTTTTCAGGCCTTGGGATCGTGAACCTTTTTTTTTGGTGGATCTCCACATGATATCTACCAAATTTTTGTTGTCACGTCAAACTGGCTTCTCAGGCTGAATTTGAAATCATTTTTATAACTGACGTGCTCCACCTACAGTCGTTGACCAATAACGTATTCATCACATTTTAGCATGCTGATCGAGTAGCTTCAAATTTGGTCTCACACAAACAAAATATTTTGGGTGGGTCTCCACATGATATCTACCACATTTTGTTGTTATGTCAAACTGGCTTCTGAGGCTGAATTTGAAAAATGTTTTTAATTCTGCATGGCATACCATCAAAACTTTAAACAAAACTTTTTTTTGTCATATTTTAGCGTGCCGGTCCAGTAGCTTCAAATTTGGTCTCACTCAAACAAAATATTTTGGGTGGGTCTCCACATGATATCTACCACATTTTGTTGTTATGTCAAACTGGCTTCTGAGGCTGAATTTGAAAAATGTTTTTAATTCTGCATGGCATATTATCAAAACTTTAACCAAAACTTTTTTTGTCATATTTTAGCGTGCCGGTCCAGTAGCTTCAAATTTGGTCTCACTCAAACAAAATATTTTGGGTGGGTCTCCACATGATATCTACCACATTTTGTTGTTATGTCAAACTGGCTTCTGAGGCTGAATTTGAAAAATGTTTTTAATTCTGCATGGCATACCATCAAAACTTTAAACAAAACTTTTTTTGTCATATTTTAGCGTGCCGGTCCAGTAGCTTCAAATTTGGTCTCACACAAACAAAATATTTTGGGTGGGTCTCCACATGATATCTACCACATTTTGTTGTTATGTCAAACTGGCTTCTGAGGCTGAATTTGAAAAATGTTTTTAATTCTGCATGGCATATTATCAAAACTTTAACCAAAACTTTTTTTGTCATATTTTAGCGTGCCGGTCCAGTAGCTTCAAATTTGGTCTCACTCAAACAAAATATTTTGGGTGGGTCTCCACATGATATCTACCACATTTTGTTGTTATGTCAAACTGGCTTCTGAGGCTGAATTTGAAAAATGTTTTTAATTCTGCATGGCATATTATCAAAACTTTAACCAAAACTTTTTTTGTCATATTTTAGCGTGCCGGTCCAGTAGCTTCAAATTTGGTCTCACTCAAACAAAATACTTTGGGTGGGTCTCCATTTTATATCAACGACATGTTTGTTGTTATGTCAAACTGGCTTCTGAGGCCGAATTTAAAAAATGTTTTTAATTCTGCATGGCATATCATCAAAACTTACCAACCAAAACTTTTTTTGTCATATTTTAGCGTGCCGGTCTAGCAGCTTAAAATATGGTCTCAAATCCGACAAAATCTTAGTCCTTGGAGGACAACTGGAAATGACCAAAGCGATCCATAAAAAGACAGTTGCTTATCCAATTTGATGTTGCGAAGCGAAAATGGCTGAGAAGGCCATTCAAAAACAAAAAAAGGGGAAAAAAAGCCGCAAAAGCAGATCTTTGAAGGAGACCTGGAAATGGGCGCCTTACCATACATGCCCATTTTAAACCTAAATTGGAGACTACCTGTGTGTTTATTGGTGACGAATAAGGACAAAGTAAGAATTCTATTTATAAATGACCGGTGTGTGGGGTTTTATTTGTATTGAATCTCGCCAGCATGTGTACCTAACGAAGTCCACTGAATCAAATAATTGGCGTGTGAATGTGGAAAAGGTAGACATATCTTTGCCCTGTGAGAAAGAATCGGGTGTTTCTCGGCAGTAATTGCCTCCTGCAGTAAAAAGCATTCCGTAATAGTCACACTTCAAAACAACACGTCTGACGCGTTGAATTCGAGCGTGCGCACACACACCCACACACACACCCCCACACACACACATTTACCTTTGTGTGCTTTGTGTCTTCTGTACGGCCTAACGCCGACCGGAGCGGCCCCGGCTAACTGGCCGAGGGCCGATCGATGGCAGGTCAGAGTGAAGTCAACTGGCAGCCATGTGCTCCTCCTTAACTTTGCAATTCGCTCCTTAACCCTTCGGATGCCGCGCTGCCTCGGTGCCGCCTCGCCTCGATTCCTCTCGCTTCATCGCGTGATGCGCGGTAACGCCACGTAGGCTCGTTAGTGCTACATAGGCGGGGAGAAAAAAAAATGTTAAAAGGAAGAACAGCCACAAGAACATGATTCGATAATACTGGCCTTTCCCGGTCGAAAGATCGCTTTTGCCGTCTTTTCCGCCGGCGTAGGCTCCTTGAGACTTTTTCTGTGCCTCTGCTCGTGACAGACAAGACCAAAATGTCACTGTGCTAAATGAAAATGGCTTCAGGGGGTCGGAATTTTCAAAACAATGTGGGAGAGAGAGTCTTGACAAATTTTGGTTGCATTCATCACCCAGGCGAGTAGACAGGAAGAAGGTTTAAGCATGAAATATGGAGCCCTCCTCCACCTTCGGTTCAACACTGACGAATAAATCGCTTTCTTTTGAGACAAATGAGTCGCGGCAAAGTTTCCCTCAAGGGAACGCGGACTCATCAGCGTCGACGGTGACATTTCTAATGACGCAAATGTTCTTCCTAGTTTGATGCGGATACGCTGCAGCGAGGCGGTGAATTTTTTCGTGAGACTCCGCTTACCCGTTCCAACTTGTTGTTTTGTGAAAGTGGAAAAAAAAAAAATAATAATAAAGAGCAACAAATAGAGTTGTGGAAAGATCAAAGTCATCGAGTCATTTAATAAGACGCGTGCACGGCCGCCACTTTATTCCCATGTGACAGGAAATGAAAGCGAGCTTGAATATTCATCAAGCTCCTGCTGTTAATTGATGTCACGGTGACAGGGGAACTTCTCAAACTCTGCCGCGTTGTCTCTGATTCTTTTTTTTTTTTTAACTGCTTCAGTATCACTAACACGGGCGCCTTTTAATCTTATTAACTCATTCAGTACCAGACAAGTCTGAAAAGACGTTTAAAAACGTCTTTGGGAGTGAATGAGTACAGGACAGATCCTTTCCCCCCCCCCCCCCCACCCTGCCAGATTTTCAAATCCTTTCGGCTAACCCCAAACTATTACATTTAACCCCAAATCAAAGGCCCTCACCTGAAACTAAATGCTAAATTAATCAAGTCCACAGCTCATCTTGAATCAAACTCTAAACTTCAATCCAAATGCGAACCCTGACCTCACATTTAACCCGAAACCCCCACAATCCTGATCCCGACAGCTAATCCTAATCAAATCCCTAAACGTCAGCCTACAACGTAAATGGTTCCGACGTCGCCCTCGCCGCGCTTTTGCATCTCTGCCTTCATCCCGGCGAGTGTCGGGCTCCATTTCGCATCCGAGCGCGACGCTCTTTTCTACGCTAGCAATGCCGTCAGTCTCAGATTGACCTTTTTGTTTGTTTTCCCGTCTGAAGTGGCGTGAGTGATGAACGTTAATATTTTAATATTGAGGCGGGGGAGAAAAGGGGTGGGGGGTGGAATCTAATTGAAGCACTTACAAAACGCCATATTCATTTCAGGCCGGCAAAAATATGCAAATGGCCGCCACCTGCCATTAAAATGCATTAGCGCGTCCAAACGAGAACAAAATATGCATATGATTGAATTTTAAAAGATGCGCCGTATGTTCTCCCAGTAGCACAACAACAGATAGCCCTCAACAATTACCGCGTGTGTGTGTGCAGCCGCACAATGTAGTCGCGACGACACAAGTGGACCGGCGTCTCTCCTCGCCCCGCATCATTCCGTGGCCGCCGCTTCCCGCCATTAGCGAGATGAATCCATCGCCGTGCGATTTGCATAAACACCTGTCAGTGCTTTGTTTCCCGCTGATATCTAATGAATTTCAAGCATTGAGTTGCGTCTTGGCCGCGCGGCACCCACACGCCGTCACGACGGCGGCGGCGGCGGCGGCACCACATTGCTCCCCGGACGTCTCTGGCTCGTGTTGATTTTTCGCTCCTTGCCTTTGTCTTTGGCGCCGTCAACAAACTTTGCGTGTTGACAGATTCGATTTGTGATTTGCAAAAGATTGCGGGGATGGAAAAGTATTGATTTGTCATGACATTTCCGAGACTGAGAGGAGTTTGCGCCGATGAGAGTTGGGAGTACGTTAATGTTACTGTAGCACCCGCGGCCCGGAGGCGAATTAGAAAAGAGGCTCATTTTTGGGGACTGGGGGGGGGGGGGGGGGGGGGGAGCCAAAACTCAAACTCAAGCGACTCCGCAGGTTGCAAAATGGCCCGTTTTATTTGATTTTTTGTATTCTCAGTGCCGTGCTATGCAATGAACCATTTCAGGCTCAGATGAAATTGCTCTCTTGTTCAAAAAAACCCCCAACAAATTCAATTTGGTGAAAAAAAAAACATCTGAATAATAATGTTAAAAACTATTTTACGCAAATTACATATATATATATTTTTTTACATGCGTTTTAATTGGCAGCACAAATGGATGGTTTTTCTGATTAAATCCGACTGTCCCGTTTTTCAGATAATGCGCTCCGCCCCTCCCCTCCGCCTGTTTTTTTAAATTACTCATAACTCAGACAACAAAGCCTGAGAATTGATATAACCGTTTCCCGCTACATCAATAAGTCATCATCATTAGCGATAACAATACGGATTTGTGACGTCACGATTGCGTGCGCGCGCTCTTGGCTAGCGATACGCCAAGCGCTGACGCTGGCTGCTTCTCAAGGGTCTGCTAATAAATGGAGGGTGCTATAGGAGCCATTCATTACCTGGGCAGTAAAGACATGATGTGTGCATCCTCTGCGAGGGTGAGGAAGGGAGACGCGGGGGTGGGGGCGGGCGAAGGGTGTTAGGTGTGTGTCGAGAAGGGCTCATCGCTTTTATCTGCGGAGAATAGACACCACAAGGTCAGTCTTGAAGGTGAAACTTCAACGCCGCGCTGGGGCCGCCGTCGCCATCACTCACCGAGGCGCGGCGGGAGGGGCGGCCGAGGCCTTTGGTGCCGTTGAATTATCATTCACGCGGATTATTTCCAACGCTCGCTTCACGGGAATGACAAATCCCGGCGATGCCGCAACGGCACTGCAATAGGAACGTTTCAGCCGCTGACGCGCACCTGAAATGTGACTGAAAAATGTTGTGATCAATCCGGTGCAAGCGTAACTCGGCTGTAGTGTCAAAATGAATTTGTGATGTAATTCACAATTCGGTGCAAGTACATCGAAAAGGTCGAAATTGGAAACCACCTGGAAACTGCGCGATCAAAAGACAAAACAAAACCACCAAAAGGAAATGCGAGCAGCATTCCGAGTCCTTCAAGGCACTTGGACAAATTGACGTTGCGCACTCCATACAGCCAACGGCCATCGGAAAAGCAATACATCACCATGACAACCGACGCGGTGACATCTGCCACGCAGCAGCTGATGGCTGACAAAAATCATCTCCGATGCCGGCGGTCCAATCAAACGGAGACGCTGGAGGTGCAACACGTTGAATCTCATTTTTATATTTGATGTTCCCTCAATTAGTAATGGCACCGCTGCTCGGATGTGACCTTCAGCACACTGCGCACGGTCAACAACGGCCAAATGACTTGGACATTTATGATCGCGCTGCTCCGTGAAGTAGTTTTATAACCTAAAGGCAGTGGTTCACACACTTTTTACAATTCCCCGAAATGACTTGGCTCTCCAATTTTCACCGCATTAAAACAAGAACAATTATGCTTCATAAAAAAAAATAATTTCCATATTTTCCGCAATGTAAAGCGCTTTCGGAGTGTAAGGCGCACCTTCGATGAATGGCCAATTTTAAAACTGTTTTCATAGATAGGACGCACCGCATTATAAGGCGCATAGAAGCAACAATAGGGGCTGCGGTTACACTATGCATCCACTAGATGGAGCTACGCTAAAGAGAATACAATACAGTTTTATTTGTATAACGCTTTCACAAACCGCTGCAGCTGTAACAAAGGGCTTTGCAGAACATTCAAAATCCTATGTCCAAGGAATCAGAATATTGATCCGTTTATAAGGCGCATCGGATTATAAAGCGCATTATAAAGTGCTTTTAGGTGCGCCCGAGCCCTGCAAAATATACTGCATTTAAATTACTTAATGTACTTAAATATACTGTACTGTAACATGAGCAAAAAACTAAAAAATAAAATTGGGGGTAAATAATAGGACATAAGAAAATACGTAGGGAACGCGCTACGAAATAAGAAATTTTCTGTTGTCATTGAAATTGGAAGTTTTTTTTTTTGTATAACGAGAAAACAATAGAGTTGTTTATCCTCATTCACCAAAACACACACAATCATCCTCCCAGTTTTAAACACTGTATGTCGACCACTCTGGAACAATGTTTGCCCCTTTAAAAAGCGCCATCTCTGTATTCGCTCGCCCGTCCCGCCGAGTTAAAGCGGTCCGATAAAGATCCCGACCCGGCTCCATCCATCAATAACGTGGAGTGCGAAACGGGCCAATTTATTAAAAGTGTTCAAAGAGCGAAGCGAAGCGAGGTGAGTGTGTCATTTTGGCTGAGCGCAGTGATACATCAGCAGACCTGTCTAAATACTGCGCTCATTTACACCCGCAATACTGCACAAATCCTTCAAAGTGTCTTTTGGGGAAACCCACACAAGAGTAAACATTTCGGACATCGCCGCGCCTTCATTAACTTCAACTGCTTTGCTCTAACTCTGACTCCTGGGCATGGTATTGATTTTCTCCGCTCGCCCCCCCTTGGGGGTGCTTGACGAGACCAAGAGGTGGCAAAAGTACTCGAACTCTGTACTTTTCTACTGATACTTTTGCATGTGTTAAAAAAAAAAAAAAAGGTAATAGGTATCCGGACTGATTTGACTCCTTGAGTACAGATTGACCTGAAAATGAATTTTTACTGTCAATTGTATACCCGTTTTGACAAAAAAAAAATGTAATGGCACTCAAAAAAATACTGTATTTTTTTAAAATTATACACCAGATTCTTGCGTTTTTATTTTATTTATTTCATTTTAATCTGGTATGAATTTATTACGTCACCGTCACTCAAACCGAGATGCCTGAAAGATCCATTTAGGTAGCGTCATGAAGGCTTCGCACTTCATCAGGCCCCTCCGCTGCGGTTACGAGTTCGCTGAGGGGCTCGGGGATTGTTGGTATTTTTGGAATGTCTGACTTCATGGCCGGCGTTGTGACGAAAAGAATTTGGAAGAGTTCCCAAGCCAAATAAACAAAGCATGAATTAACATGTATTAATAATAATGTGTTGCTGCGCTAACAAGGCCAATGCACGAATGTGTGTGTGTGCGCATGCAAAGTGTTTATTAAAGACATTGCGATGCACAAGTTCATTGTTAAGGAGGTTACTTCTCGATTGTTATTTTTTTGTGTGTGTAAGCAGCCCCGGCACTTGAAAGCAGCAAACAGATCACATATAGAAACAACGTTGGAAAACAACAACAAACAACGCTTGAAATCTTAACACGCAGTAATAGCGGCTCTAACAAATCTCTGCTTGGTGATTCTATTATCACCGCCATTTGTTTACTGTAACAATCGGTGCTGTGTTAAAAAAACAAAAAGAATAAAAAAAGAAATAACGGTTACGTCGCTGTCAAGCGCAACGACGAAAGGAGCTCGAGAGTTTTCTGAACGGAAGCTTGGAAAATACACTTGACAAACAAGGTCGGACAACCGTTTCGCACCCTACAACATCAAAACGTGCTTACGGAATAGTCAGAGCCAGCTCTTGATGTCGACTCCGTGAAGACATCCAACCAACTGAGCGGAAGGAACCCAAGGCCCTCCTCCTCCTTTCCTGATACACGACAGTCTCGTCTGATTGTCTCCAGGTGTGAGAGAAGAACCCAGGTGCGCTGTATGCCTCCTGATTAGGTGTGCATGACGAAAGTCGACATGAACAATAACTCACGCTGCGCTTCCGCCTGACAATTTTCACAGTCTCAGACTCAAAAGCGATCAGACTCTCCGCCGTCGCCATCCTCGAGCTTACGGAGGAAATCGCAGACGTTTTGGATCAGTCTTTTGCTAGTCTCGTAAAATATGAAACGGGCACATCTTGAAGTCTTTGCAGCCATGTGACGCAACAGATGAGCCCTAACAAAAGCGGAAACCGGAAACAATCATGCGTGACCATAAAGGTGCAGGGGAAAGCTCGGCGAAAAACGCAAATGAGCCGAAGAACATTTGACCGTCCAAAGTGCCACGAAAATCGAATTGTAGTCTTGGAAATCATGACCCTGCTAAAGTCATTCAGTCTCCGTAAAAACTCAGTCCGAGACTAGGCTGTGACTAAAAATTCTGGATAAAAATCTGAGCTCACGTTTTAAAAACCACCAAAATTATTTGGGGGAAGTCATCCCCGTGAGAAATGTAGACAGGAAGTTGAAAACGAATCTCAACAGGAGTGTGTCATTTCAATCCTGGAGGGCCAATTAAAAAAAAAAGGTCATCAAAGGAAAGTGGACCCGGTCTTTGTCCGCGTTTAATCTTTGTCGCGTTCATCTGTCCAATCGCCGGCGGGACGCCAATACCGTCTCTCCCCAGCGACGCCATTAGCCTCCCTCCAAACTTTCCCATGATCCCTGAGCCTCGTTAATATCTCGCAAACTTGCAAGCAATCGCGGGGCGTTTGTGTCGAGTCTCCCGGGACGAGATTGATTAGCGATGAGGTCATAATTGCTGACGAAATCAGCCGGGGCTTAATCAATAGCGTTGGCGTGGGGATAAATGCATTGGCCGCGAGAGGACAATTTCTCACCGGGCTGATGGGCGCGCGATAAAGGACAATTTCATTCATCCCGCTCGGCCCCGCCTGCCGGATAAGCCAATGGTGCGCCTATCCATCAATCAGCGGCGGGGAAGGGAGGTCGGCTTTGAAGATCAAAGTCAAGCACGCGCGCACGCGGGACACGCCTTTGAGGCGGACGCAAGGGCATAATCACCTGCTGCAGTCCACCTTCAACGAGCCCACTCGGCCGCTAATCTTCAGGTTAACCGGACGTGGGAATAGATTAGCTCGCCGTTATCGGGCCAGGGACAAAAAGGAGACATTGACGGCGATCGAGTGTTCTTCAAAAGTTTCGCCAAAGGAATGACAGGCCTGTCCTGAAAAGGTTCTCCGAACATATAAAATCGTGGACTACGCCGCACTTTCTTTGTTTTTTACAATTAATGATCTAATTGTAACATGTATTTGTTTCTATATTTTGATGCATTTTTATGCTTTATTTGGGGGTCTTGGAACGGATTAGGGCATTTACATGGAAAACGCGTCTCTACTTACATTTTCTAGTTAAGAAATTCCTTCCAGAACCAATTCATTTCGTAAGTAGAGGTACCACTGCGGTTAGCACGTCGGCTTCACAGTGCAGAGGTACCGGGTTCGATTCCAGCTCCGGCCTCTCCCTGTGTGGAGTTTGCATGTTCTCCCCGGGCCTGCGTGGGTTTTCTCCGGGTGCTCCGGTTTCCTCCCACATTCCAAAAATATGCATGGCAGGCTGATTGAACGCTCTAAATTGTCCCTAGGTGTGAGTGTGAGTGCGAATGGTTGTTCGTTTCTGTGTGCCCTGCGATTGGCTGGCAACCGATTCAGGGTGTCCCCCGCCTACTGTCCGAAGACGGCTGGGATGGGCTCCAGCACCCCCCGCGACCCTCGTGAGGATCAAGCGGTACGGAAGATGAATGAATGTATGAAAGGTACCACTGCACCGAGTTTTTACAATTTGGAGATCCTGATGCGGGTTGGTCTAGATAGAGTCTATCCGTCCATCGTTTGCACCGAATGACGGTTTTCTGAGAGCGGGTGTTGAGGATATAATCACCATTTACACTCCACCTTCAACTAACCCATTTATATTCTCATCTTCAGGTTAATAGGACGTGGGAATAAAGTAGGCCAGGGACGAACGATGGAAGTTCTTCAAAAGTTTGACCAAAAGATGACAGCCTTGTCCTGGAAAAATCCAGCGTATGGTGTAAAATGCGAGCTAGGTCAATCGTTCTGTCTTTGTCATCTGGCTAAGGGGAGACTTTGGTGTGAAGTAGTTTGATTCAGACACTTCAAGATGAAAATAGTTTTGATTTCCGAGAACGCAGTGATAGTTATCAAGATTCGTAGCACAGGAAATACATTAAATATATTCCAAAGTGTCCAACTAACGTCATGTCTGCCTGTTTGGCAATAATGGTGGCGGGGGTGTGGCTATGAGGGGAGGTTCAGTATGGGGAGAAAGAGAGTGAAAGGATTTTTAAAGAAAACCGTGAACCAATCGAGTTTTTCCTCAACGTGACAATACAGCTTCACGTTTACTTTCAAACTTAGCTCGTAGCAGACGCATTTTGAGCTTTGATTCTCTCCTCTTTCATCAATAACCGTTTCAATCAACAAAACGTATGCCGGAAAAGTCGTTCGGATTGCGTCGTTTTGTGTTGCGTTGTATCATTTTCTTATTTTATTTGAAGCGCTTTGTGACAGCCGCAGCTGTTGTGAAAGCGCTATATAAATAACCATGTTTTGTATTGTATTGTGTTTCAGCAATATGTTGGAAGTGGCGCAGTGCTTCAGCAGCATTACCCCCCCCCCCCCCCCCCAACGCCCCCCACACACACACACAATTTCGTTCCATTTCTAAACGTATTTCAGTGGCGTTCCAGCAGCGTGCGGGGCTCCCATCGGAATAAATGACCCAAGTAGGTACTGTGTTGTGGCTCCTTCATGAATCTTTTGCGCCCGATAAGGCTTTCAAAGTGCTTCTTTCTGCGCGCCGCGTCTCAAAGTCTATATTTAACATGTTGGCAAAAAGCATCATAAATCTGCAAGGTCCTCATCGTTTCTCGGTGCCAGCAGTCCAAATCAGTCAGTGTGCAAAAAGGTTGACACTCCCGCCTTTCCTGGCCCGCAGACTGGAAGCTATCTCTTTGGAGATCCTCCTGACTCGCGGTTCATTTATCAGGCAGAGAGATATCCCCCTCTGCCTTTTGTCAGAGAAACGCCATTTTATTATTATTTTTTTGCATCAAGTCGGCAAGGCGTCGTCAGTGACGGAGACGTGGTTTGGAAGTCGACACACACATTGAGGAACCCTAATGTTGTGAGTCTTTTCGGGCTTTTTTGACCAGATTTCTCAGTCAAATAAAAAAAAAAACAAGCTATTAATTTCAGTTAATAATATTTTAAAAAATAAAATATAAAGAATATATATTTTATATTTATTATATATAATACTAGCTGGTTCGCCGCCCTCTGGGCGGCTCATCAGCTAGTTCCTGCGGAAGGCTGGTAAGGTGGGCCTTCGGCCCACAAAAGTGTTGTTGCTTGGTTCAACTTTTTGTTCATCTTCATTGCTTTTCGCGAAAATAAAGAGATGTTTAGCTCTACTAAATAACTAACAATTTCATTGCAATGCTTGTGGGTAGACAACATTTTTTCGCTAAGATGCCCGCGCGATCGTAGTGAGCCACTGCCTGAGCGGCGCAGTGGCGGCGCAGTGGCGGCGTAGTGGCGGCGCAGTGGCGGCGCGCAGCGGCCCGGTGAAGTAGGTACGTTTTGAAAAGGGACAGACGGAAGGACAGATCGCGTGCGGGACGACGCGCAATATATATATATATATATATAATAAAGATAAAAAATAGGAATCTAGAAATACATTTAAAAAGCACCACCATCCTTCCACTTTTGTTTTTGCTAAGGGTCATAATGTCGCTTTTTGAAGTCAATGTAAAGTCGACTGAAAAATGTACATGGATCCAAATGATTTTGTTCCATGCAACCGCTTGACAAAATAAAATTGAGCAAATTCAACAAAACAAAAAAACCCTCATTCCACTTAAATGCTGCTGAAACGCTGCAAAACCCCCGCTGGAACGCTAGAAAAACACAGCTCAAACTTTTTAGTTTTTTTTTTTTTTTGTGCCATAAGATTTTCCTCATTTTAAATATTTGCCAAGTTTGAGAAAGGCTGCTCGAAAAAGAAAGCCGCCCGCGTGAGGCCGCGCGCTGTCTAACGAAGGCGAATATGAATAATAATAAAAATAATAAATAAATGAAGTTGGCGGGGGTAAAGCAGTTCATGTAAGTTGAGCTCCCTCAGATATCCATCCTTAATCCATATTCAGCGGCGCTCTCCATTGATTGGGAGGCGCTCCAGATAAGAGATGCTGAATCGCGGGCAGATAATACATTCTCCGGATCACAGGAATGCAAATCAAATCTGATACGCATGCAAATTTTGCGGGCAAAGTCATCTTAAAGCATAAAACTGGTGTTATTAATTCAAAAAGCCCAAATTTCTCCTTTCAAGTGGTTGTCTGTGTGATTAGCATTTCAGACCCTGTTTTCCCTCCGACTCTGAAAATATTTCATGTTTTCGAGGGAAAAGTCTCGGCGTCCACGCCGGGTGCTCGTCTGTGCGTTTCTTGTCGCGCACGACACCAAAACGTCCCCTTTGGCCTCGTTCGATGACGGCGATGAGGCGCTCGCTCGGCTCCCGACGATAATTGTCGGAACTTTAACGGCAATCAATGGTCACGTGCATGACGACCAGTCATTTTCCACGAGGGGGGGTGGGAGGAATTAAACTCAATGTATCCAGCTCATATTGCTCTTTTCCTCCGTGGCCTCACGTCGCTTTAATGAACCTCAAACACGAGCCAAAGTTGTCCGACGAGGGTAAAACTCAACTGCTTCATTTTTTTCCCCACATCTACTTATTTGTTTGATTATGGTTCTGATGTTCGGAAAACTATTATCTGAAAAAGACAACGGCAATAAATAAATAAATAAATAAAAGTTTACTTGATGCTAACGAGCTCTTGTTTGGATGAAAGCGAGCAAGTAAATATACAAGTCTTAATTTGAGAAATGCGCAAAACTGAAAGCATTTGCAAAATATACCAAAAGCAGTCAAACGCTATTTATGTCATTGCTTGCGCGTCCACCCCCTGGCCACTTCATTAGGTACACTTTGTCATGCAAGATGTGCATCGGATGGCACAGCGCGGCGATTTCGGGGATTGATCTCATTACATCGAGCAGTCCGAGAAAGCGTCGGGTCATTTGCGTTCATCCAGCAATACGCAAAATTGTTTCAATCAACGCGACAGACCCGTAACGGTTTCATGTACAAAAACGACACGATGAAAATCAATTAGCCCAACGATCCACACGGATGCGTTTGCCGCCTCAGAAGGGTTGGATTCCATCAGCGCCGCCTTTCTTTCTCGCTCTCTCCACAAGCTACACCCCAAACGACTTTCAGGCTGCGATCAAAACAAAGCCGGGATAAGAAGCGGCCCGGCGGTGTTCGATAGAATTATGGTCTTCACAAGTCGTTAAAAATGAGAAAAGTGAAGCGCGGCGAAAAACAAATCGATGGAAGGAGCAGATGAGTCCAATTGCGCCTCATCACAAGAATCCTCCGGGACCGCAAAACCATTACTGCTCAATCCCGGCCAAAATCCCAACACAAAGCCGGCGTATCCTCGGATCTAGCCGAGCCACACTTGACACGAGGACGACCTGCAATCCGGGAAGGACGTCCTTGCGCCCGCTCTGAGTGGCGAAGGCCTGGAACACTTTCGACAATTTCCGCAAAGTTTCCCCGTCTATTTCAAATGGAAGTTACGATCGGGGATTTTTGAAACTTGCTATGGAAAAAAATATTGTGCGTACATATACAGTATATTAGCTGCACACCATATTAGGGCATTGGGTCGGGTTTCAAGCAAAAGGTAGGGTTTGTAATGTGCGTTTGAAAGAAGCATCATGGCTTCTAATTTGGGTACCAAGGCAGTAGTGGGGTTTAGAAATACGGTTTTAAGACAGGATGAGTGCTTCTGATTCAGGTTTTAAAATCAGGGGTAGGGTATCAAGGGCGGCCTACAGCACGGAGGCAACGCGCAGCCTCCAGCGCGCCCTTCACCGACATCACCGCGCCGGACGCTCGTTGCGCGGTGGCCAGTAAAATTGAAAAATGAGAAAATCAGGTTTAGCGAGCACAGGGGCCGAGGTGAGTCGTTACCTGAAGGATGAGGCGACATTGAGAGCTGGAAGGGAAGTCGAACCGGCGACCATCTGGTGGTGCCGAGGCCAACGCCACCGCTGCTCGCTAATCAATGTCAGCTAGAATGAAAGACACACACAAAAAAAAAGTTTTTCAAGTGAAGGTTACGGTTTCGAGTTAGCGTTTCAAAATACAGCTTGAAGCCAGGATGGATGATTTGATTTTGGGCCAGCGTTTCGTAGTAGGGTTCCGAAATTCAAAGCCAGGGGGAGTTATTTTTAAACTAAATTTGAAGTCTCAAGTTAAGGTTTCAAATTTGGGTTTCAAGACCAGGTTATGGTTTCTAAATTGGGTCTTAAGACGTGCAATCCGTTCCGGAGCACCAAAAACTCTACAGCAAGGGTCACCTATGTGGTATCGCGCATCAAATGAGGGATCCGGGTTTCAAATGAGGTTTTCAAACCTGGTCAGGGTTTCAAAATGAAGGCAAGAAGCAAGCAGTAGGGTTTTAAAGAAAGATTGTGTTTAAAATTAGGGTTCTAATTAAGTATGGCTAGGGTTTCAAATTGGAGATTCCAATTTGTGATTCAAACTAATCTTCTCATGATGATGTCTGCCATCGTTAAAACAAACAAACAAACAAACAGAATGAGCACTTGTTGAAGGTCACGATAGGTGATGCAACCATGTCGCCCCGACAAAATGACGCATTCTCATGAAAAATGAAGGGAACAAAAGACACGCGAGCGCAGCTGACGGGTAGCTCAGCCCGCAAAGGTCGCACGGACGCGAGCAAAGCCCTGAAGCTTTGAAGCCGCGAGGGGGACCCGAGGGGGGACGCCGCCGAGTGCCCGCCCCCACCAAGACTTTATAAAAAATGGAAAAGACGCATGAATAAAAGATGGAGAGCATCCGTCCAAAGGAGATGTGTGCAACACGCCTGACGTGTTGCAACCATGAAGACGAGTCGTCATTTTCCCTCAATAATTCACCGCTTTTAAACGCCCAACTCAGCGCCGCTGATTAGGGAAACTTAGCATGGTTAGGGTTTCAAGTTAGGGTTTTAAACAGAGGTCAAAGTTACAAATTAAGATCAGAAGACAGCGTGAACATTTCCAAGTAGGAGTTTGTCATTCATACATTCGGGGAAGGCAAAAAAAAAAAATAATAATTAAGCTTTTTCTCTTTTTCTTCTTCTGCCTTGGTCACAAATCACCAAAAAGTTTCAAAGTGTTCTGATCATCGACGCCAAGTCTTGATATTCTAAGTGCTCGTCAGGCTGGCAGAAAGAACAAAACTCCATTAGCGGCTTTAAGCTGCGAATATCCAAAGAAGCCTGAATCTAAATATACAAGCTGGACCACCATTAAAGGTCCAGAAGCTGGCATGACACATGCCAGCAGCTGGCGCAGCGGGGAGTCTGCGCCGTAAGTGGCGCTCTCATTGGCGAGGCAGACGGCGCAAGACGTGATTGGCTGTAATTTGACAGCAACTCGCAATTGTCAGCTTGCTCATTAAGTTCCCTTCGGAGGCTGACGATGATGTCGCAACAGACTTCATTTCAAAGTCAAAGGGGTATGGTTTCAAGGAGGGACGGAGATTTTAAGCAACGGCTAAGGTTTCAAATTCAAGTTTCATGTCGGGTTTTCAATTTTCAAGTCACGGTGGAGTTTTCGAATTCTTGCTTGAAGCCAAGGTTATGTACATTCCAAAAGCTAGATTTAGGGTTGTGGTTGGTGATTTTAGGGTTTTAAACAAAGGTATGGTTTTAAATGAGTGTTTCAGGCCAAGATTAGGGTTTCAAATGTTCTGTATCCAGTGCCTGCAAAACGTGTTTGTTGTAATTGTCAACTACCGAAGGCCTTTCCAATCATCCGACAACTTGCCGGTGTGTGCCGGATGACAGTCGACGGCTCAGCATGAATGATAGAACCGCATCCAGCAATCAACGCCCCCCCCACCCCTAGCCCCCCTTGAGGTTCCGTTCCAACCCAACTAATGATCGCCGTTTGTGTCCAAACCAGCTGGAACGCTTTACATGGGGCGCCATCCAATGTTACCCACTTTCCCGGTGACTTTGCCGCCTCGCCGTTCCCGAAGCCAAAGTCTAAAAAGGAGAAGGGGGGGGGGGGGGGGGGAATAAGTCACTGGACATCACAGTCATAAAGCAATTCAAAAAGCGGATGGGGGGGGGGGCGGATAGTGCAGGTACATTATTGTATACCTTCCCCCTTGCCCTCCTCTCTGGGTTGTAATAAGGTTTCTCTGGGGCTCCATCCACTGAACGCGACACTTGATGGGCTTTTCCTGCCACGCGGTCAACGATCGGATTGCGGCCGTGCAAAAGTTTGCCGTTTGTGAGGCTCTTGGAGGAAATGGGCGACTTGGTCCCCGCGGCTTCCTGATGCCCGGGCGATACTGAAGATTAGCCGCTGGACTCTGGTGATTAGCCACAGGCCAAAAGGGAACACGGGGCAATCACTGCCAGCAGTCGCACATCTGACAAACACACACATACACACACACAGACACACACACACACACACACACACGCACACAGATTAAAGTTTTTCTTTAAATTCACTTGTTAAACTTTGACTTTAATATTACAAAAGTGCAACTTTGCCTTGGAAAAATGTGATATTCCTGTCGGATTACAATCCTTTTATCGCTACCATAATCACCTTTGTTCTTATAAAGCACAAAAATAGGCAACTTGTTACCTCCAATGGCTTTTAGGGATACAAGCGGTCATGACTGCGGGCCCTATTTTTGTGCCCGGTGAGTTTTTTCTTTCTTTTCGTATTTTCCTACATAGAAGGGGGTGTTTGCGCCGTTGTGGGAGGGAGCGCTGAGTGCAGAAAGCTGCACGTGGTTCTTGTCATGTAGCGGCAGGAGACTGGAAAAGTACATTCAAAAGGAACTGCAAGACGAGCGCCATGGCAAGTCAGCCGCTGTGGATGGGCACTGATCCCCCAATCTTGTGTCGCCGTCCTCGCAACTGTCATATTTCTGAGTGACATCCACAACGCAACGGCCCTCGGAGCTCAGAATCTGTTTGCCAGCGCCTGGATCAAATCCACTAAAATCATATTCTACCACTTGCGCCACAACTTAGACCTGCTTCTACCTGGTCTGCTTTCTGCCACCAAATTGAGGTGAGACACCAAGCATATGAGAGCCAGTCTATCAATCTGGATGTGTATGTATTTTTTTTGGGGGGGGGGGGGGCATGAAGACACACACATCCCAGCCTGGTACAGATCGTCATGCAGAATGTTGTTTTTAGTGCGGTTCAGGAACAACTGTTAAGGTGGTGTAAAATTGCTGTTGACATCAATTTTCATCAAGGGTTTGGATATTCATCCCGGGCGGGTCAGCCTTGGACGCCGGCGCAGCGCAGCAAATTGCATCTCCTTCATATTTAAAAAAGCCAATCCCCACAAGTCCGGCCGAGCCTTGGAGATGAAACGCTTCCCGTTGGCCGCTTCCCCAATCTCCAAAAACGATGTTGAGCTAATTCGTGAAACAAGAGTTATTTGTGTGCCTTTCGTAGCTTTGATGCAAAATAAATCAATTCGTAAAAAGGCTTTGATGGGCGGTTGGACATTTTCCGGTGCTAATTCTGGACGCCGCCGGTCGGCGTCGCTCGGCTCCCGGCGGACTTGGGCCAGCTTAGGCTAGTGGCGGTGTGCTAGCAGAAAGCAATTAAAGGCGCCACCTGTTTCATTCTCCGCTGCAGCGTGATTGGAAACCGCTGTCTTCTGGCGCTCCGTTGCAGCTGCCCCTGAAAAACAAAATAGATATAGATTGCTTTTGTTTTTCCTTCTCCTGATTATATAAAAAAAAAATCTGATGGTTTTCCTTGTGGCTTCTTCTGAAGCGTCACTGTGGGATATTTTTTTGTTTTTTTTTTCAAACGGCAGGGGCTGGCATGACATAACTAGCCCAAAGTATGACTTGACTTTTGACAATGCTACATGGAAGTGCCAGGGATGGATTACTACTTCAGGAGTCAGTGATGTCATCATCAAGTAAGGTGACACGCCACTGGTCCGGTTTGCGGAACGCTGTTCGAAAAAAAGAGACTTCTGCAGTCCTTCAGTTTTTGAAAACGAGCAAAAACCCAAAACGCTTGGTCAGCAGATCTTAGTTGTACTTTCACCCTGACGGGATCTCCTCTTTGGCCACATCGCCGCGGCCCTTCAAAAGGCCCATTAACATTGCCCGTCTGCTTTCGCGCTCGCCAAATTCCGAGTGAAGCCTTGAGCAAACCCGATCGGCTGTGAAATTGAGCACTTACGATTTCCCGGCGTCGTCAATCGCGATCGAACAAAAGTAAAAGTGACGTCGCATCCTGGGCGTGCGCGGGGGCGGTTGGGGGGAATCTCATCGTTGGGGATCCGAATGAAATATTCATCATGGCGGTGTTGCGAGTTGAAGCGGCCCACACGTGTCAATCGGCAATCGCCCCGCGGTCCTCGGAGAGCTTTTAAAGCGGCACTTTTAGCAGGCGATGAATAAGCCGAGCTCAAATGTGGTCAATGCGCCGGCTTGCTTTAAGGACCTCCTGGTGGTCCTGTTTCAACAGCGCCAATGACGGAGTCATCTCTTGCATGGAAATGACCGACTTGACTCCCCGTGTTTGCATTTGCAATCAGTGCCGACCGTCTGTGTGTGCTTGCTCTCTTAACTCGGGGGTTACACACTCAGTGGGGGTTTGGGGGGTGGGTACCAAGACATTATCATAATCATAATAATAATAGATGGCCCGGTAATCCAGTGTTTAGCACGTCGGCTTCACAGTGCAGAGGTACCGGGTTCGATTCCAGCTCCGGCCTCCCTGCGTGGGTTTTCTCCGGGTGCTACGGTTTCCTCCCACATTCCAAAAATATGCATGGCAGGCTGATTGAACACTCTGAATTGTCCCTTGGTGTGAGTGTGAGCGTGGATGGTTGTTCGTCTCTGTGTGCCCTGCGATTGGCTGGCAACCGATTCAGGGTGTCCCCCGCCTACTGCCCGAAGACGGCTGGGATAGGCTCCAGCACCCCCCGCGACCCTAGTGAGGATCAAGCGGTTCGGAAAATGGATGGATGGATAATAATAATAATAAAAATAATACTGAGCAGAAATGAGCTTCTCGCTCATTACAAAATGGCAGATTGTGGAATAAGCCATCTTACACAAACAAACAAGTGTTTGATTTTCAAGTTTGACACAAATGCAAAGGAATTGAACCCTTTCAGTGGACAGCCTGTCACGTGATCAGGTTACAGGGTGCATGAAAGGGTTAAATATGCTCCAAAAAAAAAAAAAAAAAGTAAAATTTGGTCTTCGCACCAAATGCGGCAAAAGCCGTTCGAGTCACAACTTGCCCGCGGCTTCCAGCGACGGATTCGCGAAAACGAACGCAACAAGTGCGAGGTCGGCTGTTTCCGAGGAAAGTCAGAATTCCGAGAGGCGCTTTAGCCGCGATGGAGGAAACGGCGGAGGGGGTCAGCACGGTTGCCGTTGATGCGCTCTCATCCGCCATGAAGTATCTCGAGTTTATTATTATTATTATTAGGATGATTTATTTATTTATTTATTTTCAGCCCGTGTGGTCATGACTCCGGCACTGCGCCGCCGTCGCCATGGAAACCCTCTTGAAAGCGTGCCAGCATCGCTTACGCTCATTAGAGCATTGTGCAATTGGCTACATTGTTTTGTTTTTTTGATTTTTTTTTTTTTTTTGGGACCACACCTCACACCCAGAGAATCAATTCGGCACCTGCGTGAGTGTGTGTGTATGTGTGTGTGCGCGCGTGCGCGTGTGACATGGGCGGCACACTCGACGAGTGGAGGCTGCTCTTTGATCCGCACTGACTCACCGCCGCTGTGAATTCATTACATCCATCAGAGCGGTAGGAAACAAACACGGGCGGGAGGTCGGCGAGTGCGCGCACCTTTTCGTCATCGCATCATTGGCCGACATCACCCGGGAAACGTGCACGGGAGAAAAACGCACACCGCCATAAATTCCACTTCATCAGATTGCGTACGCTTAGAAATGGATTCTTTGCCACGACCTCCATACCGACCGCAATTATTTGAAAATTCAGCACCGGAGGCAAATCTGAGTGAGCAACCAAAAAAATTTGGGAGACATGTTTTATCGGGAGTGGACACGCGGTAAAGTCTCAAGAAGCCTTCCCTGGAGACATATAAAGGAAGTCTGCTATTTTGGTTCGGCGCCGACATTTTTGGGACATGTTGGCCAGTTACAAGTTTCCTTCATCAAAAGAAATTGGGGGGGGGGGGGTAGAAAAAAAAGCTCCCGAGGCCAGCGTGACTTCGCAAGATGCTATTTGGTAGGCATGTAAATTTTTGGGGGGAGGAGGCGGTTGGGGGGGGCGTTTTCAAAAGTCTTTCACCAAACCTTCACCTTGAAATTCTTTTGGATATTCCAAAGCTAATTTTACAAAGCAGCAGAATATTTGGTAGGCATTTCAATCAAAGGGAGCCCTACAAAAAAAATGTTTCAAAAATCCAAGGCCAGAAAGTCACGGGGAGTCAGTCCAATTTAGGTTTTAAAAAAAATGACTGTTTCCAAGTGTCCTTCACCATAAAAGTATTTTGTCATTTTTAGGACGTTCAGCCCCTGGAGACCGTTTCACTTGGCAACACGAAATTTGGTAGGCACTTAGTTGACCCTCAAAAAAGTATCAAGAGGCCATGCTTAAAAGAATGCACAACAGCTCTTATTTTGCTTCCAAGGAACATTTTCTTTCACCAAAAATGTAGCTTGCAATTTGGGGGGAAATTCAGCCCGAGACCGACTTTGCAACAGAAGGTTTGCTCGGCTCTTTTTTTGCCCGTCAAGGGACTGCCACGTTATTTTTCACCGACAGCATTTCACAACAATTTTATGATTAGACCCTCCACATAGAAACATCTCACCGCCATCAATCGCAGTCAAGGGAGAGCAGCTTCCACGTGACATTCCCAGCGCGGGTGATGACGTGATTTAGGGGGGGGAGGGGCCAAACAGGGTTAACCAACCATATCAGCTCAAACTCTGCTCCTCCGCACATTGCAATTTATCATTCCTCGCTGGCAGCTTTTTAATAAATAAAACAAACAAACAAATACAAGTGTTTAGCGTGTCTGCTTTAAGGGCTGCGCTTTGAATCTCATTTTTGTTGATTTAGTTCATTTCTACACCAAAGTAGCGTGTCAAAATTTACTTAGCTCTGCAAGTACTACAAGCGCGACCCACTGTAATAATACAATTACTATTCTGTAATAAGTGTCATGGGTCATCAATAATGAGAACACATTCATGGATGTAAAGGGAGCGTCATCTGGCGACTCGTCAATTGTACGCGTTGCCAAACGAGGTCAGAAGAGAAAATGGATGGATGGGCAAGCCGCTTCTAACATGGCCTTTGTAGTAATGAATGCGTCCACCTGAGGGCACTGCTTTCTAATCTAATACAAGATGAATGTGTTGCGCCTCTTCAATTAGGCGGCCATATTGTGCGGGCATCTCTCCGAAGAAGATGATTTTGGCACGGAGAAAATAAAAATAAAATAAAACATCAGATGCGACGCGCTTGTTTCGCTTTGAAGCCACCACGGCCGACCAACCCACCCTTCGCTCTTCATTTCTTCCACGCGCCTCTGCCCGTTTGCTTCTCCTCTCCAGGAACAATTACACCCTCCCTCCTAGTGGCTTCATCACAGGCAGGAGGGAGAGAGAGGGTGTGGGAGGGGGGGGGGGCAGCCCCCAGGCCTCTCTCGCCCTCCTCCTCTTCATCCAGAGAGCATCGTTTTGCCCCTGCAGTCAGTTTCACCGAGCAACATGAAATTTTGGGAGACATGTCTATCATGAGTAGATCCTTGGAAAGGAGGAATTTTTCAAAAATTCAGTACCCGAAGCCAGTTTGACCAAGCAACATAAAACTTGGTAAGAAGATGAATCATGCCTGGACCCACAAAAAAAGTCTCAAGAAACCAGACCAGCAAAAACAAAGAACATCTGCCATTTCCTTCTGATTTTTTTTTTTTTGTGTGTGTGAGTCACGTTGGCTATTTCTAAACGTCATTCACCCAAAATGTATGTTGCAGTTTTATGAAAATGTAGCCTCTGAGACATTTTGACGTAGCAACTTGACATTTGGTAGGCAGGTCTGTCATGAGTGGACCCACCAAAAATTCTCAAGAAGCGATGCAAAGCCAGAAAAAAAAATTAATGAAAAAATAGTTTGCCTTTCTGATTTTAAGCAACCATTTTCCATTCATGCTGGCCATTCACAGGGATCAACAGAATTGTATCACGCAACGTTTTAAAAGGGAGGCAGTTTGGCAAGTAGCGCCAAGGCCTCACTCACCCGCTTCCTCTCCATCCTGATCCACAGAGCTTTTTATTTTTATTTTTTATTTTTTTTAGCCGCCGACTGCATGGCTACCTTGCACATACCAATAAAATATTTGTTCTTGTTCAGTGAAAATCAAAAAAACATTTGATGTTCCACTCAATACTTCATTTTTGTGAGTGAATTTCATTCCGCTGCAACTCTCAACCTAAACCGAAATCTAAATCGTTCTTGTTTTATTAAAAAAAAACAAATGTAGCGTTTACCATTTTTAACGGAATTAGCCACTCATGTCAAGTGTCAAAGTCAAAGGGCAATCGAAATCAAAAATCCGGAACAAGAAACAAGCAGTTGATGTCATTTTTCTTGTTATTGTTTTTTTTTTTTTTTTAATCGACACAACTTTTAATTGTTATCTTAACTTTGAAATTCAAATAAAGGTTGAAAATCCTCCTCAAACGGATCACGTCGGGATTTGCGCGCCGTGATTCCTTCTATAAACGATCCCTTAAAAGTAACGCGACTCTTTGAACACCAACTTTGGCTGATGAAATAATGAAATATTTGCTTTTAAGCCGGCTCGGTGGCGGCTGTCTATTTGCACGCGTTGATGAGCATGCGGGTGAGAGTGCTAATGAAGCGCCCGAGACCGGTGTTTGATCGTCCGCTAACTGGATTAGCGTTTACACAGAACAAACCATTTAAGAGCTCGGACGATAAGGGCGTCGCATTAATGGCCTTTTCTTAAGCGGGACCGATGTTCTTTAATTCCCGCGCTGGCGTTGCCGCGGAGACGGTGTAAGCTCGTGTTAGTTATTGTTGGTCTGTAAATAAAATAACACGCGGCGACATCGCCCTCGTGTCGGACTAATTATTAGACGTCCGCGGTGAAATAAAACACTTTGCTGATCTTTCTTTTTTTTTTTGGCAGGGTGCTGCCCGCAAGCTCATTTTCATCCTTAATTGATGAACTAATTAAGGACAACACACATGAGCTGATGGTGGTAATAATTGGAAAGGCCCTGACACAACATCACCTTCTATTTGTCTCGTCTGTTTTATCGCTGACTTTGATTTTCAGCGCAGGAAAAAAAAAAATCAAATGCTTCCGAAAAGGGCGGCCCGGTAGTCCAGTGGTTGGCACGTCGGCTTCACAGTGCAGAGGTACCGGGTTCGATTCCAGCTCCGGCCTCCCTGTGTGGAGTTTGCATGTTCTCCCCGGGCCTGCGTGGGTTTTCCCCGGGTGCTCCGGTTTCCTCCCATATTCCAAAAACATGCGTGGCAGGCTGATTGAACACTCTAAATTGTCCCTAGGTGTGAGTGTGAGCGTGGATGGTTGTTCGTCTCTGTGTGCCCTGTGATTGGCTGGCAACCGGTTCAGGGTGTCCCCCGCCTACTGCCCGGAGACAGCTGGGATAGGCTCCAGCACCTCCCGCGACCCTTGTGAGGATCAAGCGGTTCAGAAGATGAATGAATGAATGAATGCTTCCGAAAAGTATTAGGCTGGCAAAGTTGGGTTCAAATCATTTTAAGGATAAGGTTCCAAATTAGGGTTCCAAGTTATTTTTGGGGGTTTACAGCCGAGGTTAGGGTCTCAAACCTGGATTACAGTTTCGAAAAAAAAAATGTTGCTTCAAGTTCGTGATTCGTTTCGGGTTTCACGTTAGGAGGTTAAGGCAGGTCTCAGGGTTATGTTTTGGGGCGAACTAGTACCCCCTGGCGCCATCTATATATTTATTTATTCTTAATGTAAAATGCTTTGGGGATGTTGTGTCATGAGCCAATCTGTTCGCACACTTTGTTGTCCAATGTGTATATAATAAACATATGGTTGTCACTTTGCGGGTTTTTCATCGCGCTCCAGTATTGTGGCGAACAGGTCCCTTGAGATTTCAATGAACCTTTAAAGTGACATTGATCATTAGGAGAGCGAAATTGCGGTGCGGTTGGATGACGCGACCCTTCCTTCCGCACGTACACGTAAACTTCCTGTAATCGCCGCCGACTGTTCCCGAGTACCGAGCGCTTGGCCCTCGTTCATCTCATCTGCTAAGTAAACGTTTGTGCTCGCGTGTCTAAATGCTAATGAATGTTGACATGGAAGCTCTCCGCTCGCCTCCGTCCGTCGCCAAAAAGCACTCGCCGACCAACGGGAATTTATTATTCCCGCCACCACAATGGGCGGCGGGAGCGAGAAGCGCAGTGCAAACAACCAAAGCGATTCATCAGTCCTGCTGTGATGCCGTGCGAGCGTGCGAGCGTGCGAGCGTGCGTGCGTGTGCAGTTTGTGCTGCCATCACAGGACCGGTGAGTGCAAAGCGACTTTCCCCTTGTAGTCGGAGCGGCGTATTATTACGCGAGCAAGATGGATCGCCCCGTCCACTCGTCCTCCATCATAATGTCCCTGTTTACTAATCCCCCGGGAGCACACATATACATTATTAATCCCCGAGCCAGACCGGAGGCACAGCACGGGTCCAGCCCTGTGAAAGTCTCCTCCAATAAAAGGAGTTCCGCAGGGAGCAGTGCCAGGCTTTTTTAAAGTTCACATTTATTTGACTCCAATGAAAAATGGAGTCCTTGCATTGTGTGGAATTTTTGCAGGGGCCGGCTACTCGTTGGGAACCAAAAAGGATTGCTTTCGAATGGGTGATGCAGCATGTGGCTCATTCCATAAGGTTCATATTTCACGTTGACTTTTACAGAGTTTTTTTTTTCTTTGCTTCAAATTTTATTTTGTCAAGTAGTTACATAAAATTAAATCAGACGGGTTCAGTAGACGCATATTGGGTCTTTTTTTTTTTTTTTTCTACATCTGGCATGTTTGTCTCCGAAAATAAAGCATCCCCCCCTAAAATGGAGAGGCCTTATATACTCTGACTGCTGATTCCGAAGGCCTTTGGCAGATTACATTGACGGGGCGACGACGATTACAGATTCATGAAAGAAATATGAGACTTTGGGTTGTAAAGGGAGGTCGGTGACTGCTACTCAAGCATATAAGCGTCGACGCTGTATATGCACGGCCATCTTTGGAACACAAGCCGCACTCGGGTCGATACTCCAATAAATGTGTGACCTCAGGCTTTAATAGCTGGCTTAGTCACAATGTGCGGCGAGTTTCATTGTCTCGCGCCATCGACTCTCGGGCTAACCGTCATCAGCAAAGCGTCAGCGTCCTCTCAGGAGCTTTTCCTAATTCAAACGTTGCCCGAGCGGCCGGGTGTCACGTCCAGAGCAACGACTCCTCCATCAGCCGCATTGATTCCCAGCGAGAGGCCCAGCGTGCTTTTTAGGCAAAAAAAAAAGATGTTGACGACCAGGACGGAAATAAACCCATCAGCCAAGGGACACAACCGCCGCTAATTTAATCTCGGCCGAGATAAAACAAAACAGATCGATTGATTTTCCTGAGTGCAGGCTTCCCATCGGCTGAAGTCATAATCTTTATATCAATTAGTGGTGCCCGTGTCGTAAACTTTGCGCCGTTACACGTTGTTTTATTTTCTGAAGATGGCAATTTGTTGACCTGAAAGTGAAAACGTTCACGTTTGAAGAAATGACCTGCATTGATTAAACGCGCCGGGATGATTAATTCGCTCCTTCTTTTTGGACATGTCTTGTTAGCCTCTCAAGATAGGCTTAGGGCTTCAAGTCAAGGATCGGGTTTGAAATTGTGCTAAGTTCAACCAATCGAAATTCCCGATGGAATCCAAACCACAATTGAACCGTAACGAAATCTGAGAATGTGAATCAGAGCGCAAAAAGCGCCGGACAGCTAGCAAAGCGCTAATCCGACGTCCAATTGCGACCTGCGGCGTTTAAGACGCAATCAACCGCCGGCTGCACAAATGACGCTCAGACGCTCATAATGCTACACGGGTTTTTTTTTTCTTCTTTTCTTTTCTGGTCAGTAGAGTGGCAATCATCGACACGTCTTGCTTCCTAGCCTCCTTCAAAAGTCGCGCAACTGATTGAAGTCAATGGATCATTTCAAAGCAGCATTTCAAGTCAGGCTGAGGGTTTGGCCATGGTGGGGGAAGGGGGGGAGGAGCGTGGGGGGGGGTTCTACTTGTTTAAAATCAGGGGTTAGGGTTTCAAAGTAGGGTTTCAAGCCGGCTCATTTTTCCGCTCACTGCTTAGCAGGTTAACAGTTTGCTTATCAAAGGGGGGAACCCCCCCCCCCGCCCCTATTCCCGCCCCCGACTCCACCTAGTGAAACAACAACAAAAAGCAGTGCGTATGAAGTGAGCAATCCTGCTGTCACATGCATGTCAGCCGTCAGCAGCGGCGTGTCGCAGCGCGTGTGGGATGATTGACAGGCACGGGGTGGGGGGAAACAATGCAGCAGGTGAAGGGGGAATTTGTCGAGATGCTCCCCATCTGGATAAGACACGCGCCCGACAACAAAACACAAAGTGTGCATTCACTTTGTGTTTTCTTTTTTCTTTCAAATCAAATTTCAATTCACTGATAGCTTCATGCGGACATTTGATGAGAAACGCCATAGACGAGCTAACAGACATTAGCATGGAGCAAGAGTGCATCCATAATGACATGGAAAAGGTCACGAAATAAATAAGGCTACTCAAATGCGACACGCGCCCGTCAGGCTCAGATTGCTGTTGACTGTTTACCAGGACGGGAGTGGGGGGGGGGGGGGGGGGGGGTATCTACAGCCAAATATTCCGTCGCGGAATTAGAGGCGCATCAGAAGCGCGGCGGGATTAGTCGTCAGCGTGGGACAGGAGGAGCATTGAAAAGCATTGACGGAATGACTGACAAGCCATCAAACGCTGCTCCCGACGCCGCACGCCAGCTCCTTGTTGATAAGCCGCGGGCAATTCATCATAGTCAGAGACTCACGCAACCCCCGACGCGCCGCTCGACGGCATTGCGGTTGCCCAGCGCGAAAAGACGGTTTGCGGACGACGTACGGCTCATTTGTTCAATTACGGAATCGGCTCGCTGCCAGCCGGCCGCGGCAATGTCCAATCAAACGCCATTATGCCTTTTAGGAGTACCATCTGATTGTCCCAGATGACGCAAGTCTTTGCTAATCGTTTTAGCCCGCCGAAAACGCAAATGGCGCACGGCAGAAACTGTTAGCGGTCTATTGATCGGAGACCGTCACGTGATGTTTTGCTTATATTTATTTGATTCGTTGTTTCATCAGCAAGGAAAATGTTCCGCTGGAGAGCAGAGATGAAGATTATAGCTAATTTGCATCTGCACTTACTGCGGCGGGTCACAGAGAAAATTCTTTTACGTCTATTTTAAGTCATCTTTTGTTAGTTGTGCAAGTTAACATAAAAAAAAAAAACTAAGACTAATTTCTACTCAAGGCACAGATGACTGAACGTGGACCCTTGCATTATTTTCTTTGTCGCTATGCTTTGCTGAAAGATTGTGCTGCTCGGAAATTACTCGCGGTTAAATTTTAATCCCATGAAATGAAAAGTAAAAGCATTTTGCCCTCATGTTTTCTTTGAAAGTTGCATACCCACTTGATCGCACAAATGTACACATCCCGTCGATTACCGGATTTTCCGCACTATAAAGCGCTTCGGAGTATAAGGCGCACCTGTAACGAATGGCCTATTTTAAAATTGCTTTCATATATAGGGCGCACCGCATTATAAGGCGCATAGAATAGACGATACAATAGTGGCTGCGGTTACATTATGCATCCACTAGATGGAGCTACGCTAAGGAGAATACAATACAATTTTCAATGCCGTTTGGTATCACTGGAAATAAATCGAATCCCAGACAGGGAAACAAAATGCAAAACGTGTCACGGGGGGTACAGTGGGGGGACAATTTTAGAGAGAAATCTGAAATTGTATTTTACCATCTCGAAAGGACCTGACAGAAAGTCCAACCGCAGAATATGCAACGATTTGCGTGAGAGGAATACGAGATTTGGCCGTTCTCGCTAATAAGCCGTGAATGTGGATTTATCGCCTTCCCTTTCAGGCAATCCACTCGGGGAACACACTCTGCGATGACCTCACAGGCCATTCCGCGTGATAGATTTTGCCGCTGATAGCCATTTTAATAATACTGTTTGTTCCTAAGTGCGTCTGAGTCAGCAGGGCATAGCGGCGCACGCCTAATGGGCCCCAATAAATGGCCACGGCGAGGGAAGCGCTAATCACGCCATTAACATTGAACGCCGGCCAAGCGACAGCGGCCATGTTTGTTCGCGGCGCCCTGAAATGAACATCGTGCAAATCGAATTAAGGACGAGTCGCCTCGTCTCGTTCGTACACAGCGTGTCGTCGTCACCACCTTTGGAAACCAATTTTAAATGTGACATCGGGTTCGACAGAAAAAATGCGGTTGATGATTCCAACGTTTGACACGAAAACTATGACCGATAAAGTTCCGAGATCCTCGTACTGTTGTACCAGAAACGGGCAACATTTTGGTCATTTCTAGCTTTTTTTTTTCTCCCCCTCCGGATGCAGCCGTCGCCGGGGAGCGCTTCATCGATCCCCGGCTGCTGTTTTCTGCTTCATATTGACCAGCGCGCAGTACGACAGCGGCTGCAGCTGCCTGTCATTCACTCGAGAGCAACTTTTGATCCCGCAGGGGCATGCATGATGGAAAGCAACCAAACCTCATGTCGCTTCCAGATTTTCTTTCTTTTTTAGTTTTTTTTTTTGTCTTTGATGTTGCTCACGTTTTTGTTTTCCTGACATTGGACTTGAGTCATTTGGTTATTATCTCGGAGTGTCTTTTTCCTTCCCTTTGCAATCATTCATTCATTCATTCATCTTCCGAGCCGCTTGATCCTCACTAGGGTCGCGGGGGTGCTGGAGCCTATCCCAGCTGTCTACGGGCAGTAGGTGGGGGACACCCTGAACCGGTTGCCAGCCAATCGCAGGGCACACAGAAACGAACAACCATTCGCACTCACACTCACACCTAGGGACAATTTAGAGCGTCCAATCAGCCTACCATGCATGTTTTTGGAATGTGGGAGGAAACCGGAGCACCCGGAGAAAACCGGAGAGAACATGCAAACTCCACACAGGGAGGCCGGAGCTGGAATCGAACCCGGTACCTCTGCACTGTGAAGCCGACGTGCTAACCACTGGACTACCGGGCTGCCCCCTTTGCAATCACTTTTTGTTAAAGTTTCTTTCCTGCTTGTTTTGACCAGTGATTTCGGTTTATACTTCCATTGGAGCACTTTTGTCAGATTTATTTATGTATTTTATTTTTTTGTACGGGCGGCCCGGTAGTCCAGTGGTTAGTATGTCAGCTTCACAGTGCAGAGGTACCGGGTTCGATTCCAGCTCCGGCCTCCCTGTGTGGAGTTTGGATGTTCTCCCCGGGCCTGCGTGGGTTTTCTCCGGGTGCTCCGGTTTCCTCCCACATTCCGAAAATATGCATGACAGGCTGATTGAACACTCTAAAATTGTCCCGAGGTGTGAGTGTGAGTGCGAATGGTTGTTCGTTTCTGTGTGCCCTGCGATTGGCTGGCAACCGATTCAGGGTGTCCCCTGCCTACTGCCCGGAGACGGCTGGGATGGGCTCCAGCACCCCCCGCGACCCTAGTGAGGATCAAGCGGTACGGAAGATGAGATGAGATTTTTTTGTACATGCTTTTTGTTTGTGTCTACGTTTGTGGGATCTGACGTTCCCGAACCGTGTCAGCTATTCCTTTTAGAACCAAGCACGTCTGAATTTGCAGAGAAAAGAAAATGTTCAAGAACGGCAAAATATACGGAAAGCCTCGACAAATAAAAAGACCACGATCGAGCATCCTGCGCTTTCTCCCGATTTGAGATCTTTGACAGCGTTTGGATTGTCGATTTTGCCGGCGTGGGCGTTGACATGGCAATCTCCAACAGCGATGGCATTCTGTGTACATGATCTGCCCTGCGGTGGCGCGTCCTTGATCTAACTGCACCTGATCGACCCTCATTGACAGCGGCAAAAGATGACTTCCCAGTCATGGAATAGATTCTCTCAGACGCCTTCTCGTCGCTTCGGGTCATCCGACGTGTTTATCCGGAAGCGCAAAAGGCGCTCTTTGATACACTCCCTGCGATCGACTGTGGATGCCTCCTTCAGGAGATCACCGGCGGTAAACTACTGTATAATATTTTATTTTTTTTATGGACAGCAAATCGATAAAATTAATTCCCCACTCCGGAAATCTGCAGGTGAGTAAACAAGGATGTCCACAGAGTGCGGCGCTAATGAAATAAAAATAAATAAATAAGGGCTTGACAACATTAGCTTTCTTTGGTGCTATATTTGCAGTTCAAGACGCTCTAAACGCGCCCGCTCGATGAAATATTCATTTCTCTCTGGCTTTCCCCATATCGGATTCACCCCTGCGTTTTCAGGCAAACGTGAATCCTCGCACCGGGTCGGGATATTTATTGCTTTTTTTGCACGTGGGACATGCAGAGAGAGGTTTTACCCTCGAGTGAAATTCTCTTCCTTTTCTTGATTGATGACGATAACTAATGACCACCAAGGAACCATCTGGAACTCTTGGGAGTAATGTTTCATTTGGAGCCGGAATGGACTCAAACCATCGCCAGGCTCAGACGGATTTGATTGAATTATGGGGGAATGAAGACACCAGCATTCACTTGGATGCCCCCCCCCCCCCAAAACCTCCTCTCTGAAATTGAAAACATACAGAGTGTGGGGGCCGTGTGAACCAGTTGCTTTCTATTTGGAATATATTTTCTTTGAATACCACACCAGGATGTCGCCGAGTTCCTTTGAACCGCCGGCGCTTTGAAGCCAAACCATATCTTCATATTCAGTAATGAGAGTCGGGTTGTGTATTTTAAGAACGACAAGCGGCGGGAATATCGATTGTCTATACAAGCGCGGCGGTTGCCGAGACGTTTTCGCGAGCTGCTAATAATCGCATACAAATATTGATTCACGTGTTCATCAAATTTCAGCCTGTTGTCGCCATTCATTCAAAAGCACAACGGTTTGTTTTATATCTCAAGGAAATCAAAATACCTCACGGATGATGATCGTCGCCAGTAGGTGTGACGCCGGAGACTCCGCCCGCTGTCACTGTCCGAGGAAGCTGCAACAGAAGAAAAACAAATAAAATAAAAACCCAGAAATAGAACACATCGGTCAGAATCATCTCTTGATTGCAACTCATTTTGGGAAAGATTTAAAATCCAAGAGGCTTCATGATTTGGTTCAAGCCCCCTCCCCCCATCCCCGCACCCCCAAATAGTACAGGTTCATTAGTGCAGGACTCCACACCAAGTCTATGTACTAAGTGGTACCTCTACCTGTGAAATAAATACTGTATGTTTTGGGGAGAGATTTATTAACTAGAAGATTTTGTAAGTCGAGGCGCGTTTTCCATGTAAATGCCCTAATCCGTTCCAAGGCCCCCCAAAATTCAGACCTAAATGTTTTCAAAAGCATAAAATGCATCAAAATATGGAACAAATACATGTTACAATTAGATTTGTGCACAATAAATGAGTTGATGATAACGTAAAAAACAAAAAATAGAGTAAAGAATAAAAATGATGGTCATTTAACCTTTAACTGCGTCCTCATCATTTTGTGCCCTGTTTTGTTCAGGTTCTCTCTCAGAAGTTGTTCTCGTCTGGCGTTTTGTCAAGAACTGATCCAAGGACACATATCGATCTATTGACACACATCGTCACATACAGAAGAGATCCCTCTTAGCCAATGGGATGCTAGGATGATGCCCGAGAATAGCCAATGGAAGAACAGCGAGACGTTTCACAACAAGAGGCAACATTTTCCTGTTGAGGCGTTTCATCACTTGAAAATTTCGTATGAAGAGACATTTGCAAGTAGAGTTACCACTGTTTATATATTTGTTTACTTCACATTCGAAGTCAAGTCACAAATAAGCACGTCATGTTTCTTTTACTTACACTACACCAAAAACGGGTGAAAATAGAAAACAACAAGCTCAGCTGGAGTTGCTCCGTCAGGTGTCTCCCCCCCCCCATCCTTTAATAATTAAATAGCCAATGACTTACGGGTAACTGTGCAGCTTGGGGAGTAGAATGTCACCATCTCATCTTGAACCCTGAGAGGTAGAAAAACAAATGAGACCCCATTGTCACCACCTCACTCGTTAATTAGCACATATAATGTCTCTCACACACACAAATGAGCAGTAGCCGCGCATGTATTAGATTGCTTTGTTGTTGCATCACTTGGCTCACCCACTCGTGGTGTGTGTGTGTGTGTGTGTGTGTGTGTGTGCGGGATGTTTATTCCTTGAGTTATTTCGCGGCTCCTTGGATGCGGCTTCAAAGGGAATACAAAAGCCATGAGGTTCTTTTTAGTGAGCGAGGATCCAAGCAGGTGGCCATGCTCGAAAACACCTCCAACGCCGCCCAAAAAAATAAATAAATAAATAAAACCAACAAAAAAAACACTTTTGCGCAACAGTGTCCAAAGGCGTCGGGATAACATTTGTGTACAGAACTGAAGATGTTCACATTCGAAAATTAAGGCTAACCGTAGTTGTCCACTTTGTATGCATGTACGACGCATTCTACGGACTGCGCTGCTGGAGCGAACTGGTTTGGTTTGCTAACGCCATTTCTTTTCATTCAAACACATTGCATTGAGCACTTTGAAACAAACATTCATGCCTTTGTCACACCCCGGCTAGATTACTGGAATGCACTTTTACTTTGGAGTCAGCCAATCCTCCATTAAGCGTCTCCAGTTGGTCCAAAATGCTGCTGCTCGCCTCTTGACTGGTACTCGTAAGAGAGAGCACATCACTCCTACTCTGGCATCCCTTCACTGGCTCCCTCTACGGTTCATATCCATTTAAGTTCACATCTAGCACACAAGACATTGAAATCAATGGCCGGCGTCATCTCAGTTGCGAGGACATTGACAAGTTCTGATCTGCGCATCACACGATTCAGACCCCGGCGCAATAGCTGATGCGAGTGTCCCACAATATGTTGTCGTAGCTGCCAGTGAGGTAAAAGCTATACGGAGCGCATATTGTAAGAGTGCAATGCCAATCAACAATGTGCGAGATGGAAAGAAACGGCTTTCAAATGACACGAATGGCTGATTTAGGCTGTGATTGTCATGAGTAATAGATATGGCCTATAAAGGCCGTGTAACTGCTCCATTACATGCCCAGCATGTAATTGTCCCAGCGTTTGTTCCAAAGCTATAAATTGCTCAGACCAAAAAAAAAACCCACAAAAAAAAAAAAAAACACAATGCTGGCTCACATGGCGCCCGACTGGGTGGAAATTGATTAGTGTGCGTAAATGTGAGATGGCGACCTATGTCGCCAAATGTGAAGATAAATAAAATCATGAAAATCAGGCAAAAATGACCTTTGGAGGCCAAGGCAAAACCGGTTTGCTAGCCCTGCGACAATGACAGGCGTTGTGCGCTATCGCAGAGCGGCTAAATGATTAATAATCGCCTGTAGCTTGAGGTGTGATGAGGACGGCGGGGAACGCTTATTGGCCATTTCTCCGGACCCCCCCACCAGCAAGCACCGGTTGCCAGAAAACATCATCAACAACACCCCCCTGCCACACACACACCCATCTCTCCGCCCACGACACCAGCGCCCTCGGCAAAGCAAAGCACGCTTCTGGCCGCTGTACACATCTGCTCCTTCCACGCATGGGCATCATCCATTGCTCATGTGCAATTAGGCATCAGATCTCAAATCAGGATGTATCGTGCCGCCGCTCGATTTATTTATTTACTTACTTACTTTTGTGCCGGCACTTGGACAGACATGAAAGCGATGCGCGTCACTGCCCATCCCTGCTCAGCAATACATAAGGGAAAGCAAGCATTGTATTGAAGAAAAAAAAAAAACAATGTAGTTGTCTTCGGACAGCCGCCACCATATGTACTATACGCACTGTGTCTCCCTTATAAATGGAGCTTGAGCGCCATGATGAGCTCCCTTGTATAATGTTTCACCTCTGCACTGAAACGTGAGCGGTACAGTGCGGCGCATAAAGGAGCGTGTTGGACACGATCAATCCCCTTGTCGTGCTGCACTGCAGTGGCGCATCCATCATGTTCCAAGCAAGGTCAGGCGCTAATGTAGGGATCTTTTATCGGGCTAAAGTGTTGCTTGCTTGTCGAGTTTTTGCTCACATTGCGCCAAAAATTCGACATTTGTGTATGACTTTTTTTTTTAAATGCCACATTTTCATTCAGTGCGCTGAGCATAAAAGCCTGAGGGAAATCACAGTAAGCATTTCCACCCCCCCCCCCCACCCTCCACCTCCACTTTAATAGGTAGAATTTCACCCAAGCATTCAGCCTCGTTCTTGGACTGTAAACACATGCCATGGCCATTACTGCCAATATCAACTCCGAAAAAAAACTATTCCAATACACTTATTTATCCCGCTCCCGCACAGCTTTCAAAGTGCAAACAAAGACGCCATGTTTCATTACCAAGCACCTCTTAGTCGAACACGATTTGTTTACCGGCTGTAAACTGTGCGCGTGTTGACCCCCCCCTGACAATTTGGTTCCCGTACAACCGACATTGATTCTCAATGGTTTCTCCCGTGTACGGAATATATTTTGTCGAAAAAGATTGCGCATCACGCTGGATAAACTAACGTGTGAGGGGTCTGCGAAACGGAGTTTCACGGTGGTGCACAAAGAAACCACAATCACATTCCGTCCTCGGTTAATAATGAATCAGCAAATGCTAACCGCGACTAAGCTAGCTACTTAGCAAGCGCTCTCTTGGTTTACCAGGCAACCCTACACTCATCAAATTCCTGACCAAACGTATTCTAATTAATATTTAGTTAATGATAACCAAGACTAAGCTAGCTACTTAGCAAGTGCCATCTTGGTTTACCGGGCAACCCTACACTGATCAAATTCCTGACCAAACGTATTCTAATTAATAGTTGATGAATGCTAACCAAGACTAAGCTAAGTGTCATCTTGCTTCATCGGAGAATCCTTCGAGAGAGCATGTACAAGTTGGAGAATTGAACGAACCTGCTAGCCACAACTCATCGTATTCCAAACATGAACTCACCGGTCATTAGTTTTGTTGAGGTGAATATTTTTGCTAGCCCTTGGCGGTAATGCTCAACCAATAACTTCCATCTTGTTTTGAGCCAAGGCACATATGTTCAATGAGTGGGGCAAGAATCAATCAAAAACATGACAAAAAGTGTAATATTCTCAAATGATTATCTCATTTCAACGTACTGAAAAAAAGAAATGGACTTCTGGCTCAGTTTTCACAAAAGTTAACAAACATTTTTCGCACGAAAAACAGCACACTGCTCTAAAATCACAGGTCTACACCAGCAGAGGACGCAGGGAGGGGGCGCTCCCTTCAAAGCAAATTGTTTGTTTACGCGATGAAAGTCTCTATCGCCTCCCCGCTGGTTGACTCAACCCTGGACGCGTCCTTTTTGGCACAACCGAAAACCGATTTCTCTTCTCGGCTTCATTGAGGTTAATAGTTTCCAGACACAGGCACCATTAAATTAATTAAAAGCAAAATGGAGCTGGCGCATAACAGAGATGGATGGTCGCCCCGGCAAAAGAAGATATTTACAGGTAACTTAATTTCATTCGCCAAATAAAACACAACTAGGTCACAAGGAGGAGAATTCTAAATAGGCGATTAAGCCAGTGGTAAGAGCCTTAATAAGGGAGGCAAAGTACATAAAATGAAGGGAAGTAAGCGAGCGTCAGTGCAAACGACTTTGCCTAACACCATTCATCATGGGACTAAGTGCTAAGATGGTGTCGGGCTTCTAAATTCTAACAGCATTAATCCCAGATAGCGGGGCTCATAGCAGGCAAAAATCAATAATGGCAATAATAAGTCATCTATCTGGAAGCCATCCAAATCCTGACTGGCTAATTATGCTTCCCTCATGAATATGCCTCCAGGTTCTCACTGGTGGGAGGAGAAGAGGGGCACGGCGAGAGATGGAGGGAGGGCAACAATAGCGCCGTCGCTCATCCAAATAGCTTTTTCGCTCGCCTGTCGTGGCTCATGATCACGCCGACGTCACCTTCGGGGACAGATGCCGGACGTCAGCCTCGGCGAGTGTGACACCGCCGCATTTTATCACGCGCAGACGGCGAAAAGCTTTTTTGTCTTCAGACGTCACCTCGTCTGACGCCAGGATGGGGTGTGAGCTCGTGAGCGGACTGAACAAAAGGGCACTGAAATTTCATTCGTGATTGATGATCTTCAAGAATCTCTATCTCTGACCCGAACATGAGATTTATCGCGGCATATTTTTAAACACAAGGACTGACCACCCCAACAACGTATTGGAGTCAAAGGTCATCTGGTCCAAGACTCAACCAATTTGGTACTCAAATACGGCTCAACTTTGTGTTTCAACACTCAAACAAGGCTTGAAACATTTGGCCCAAGACTCAACCAACGCTTGATCCACCTCTCAAACAAGACCGGCATCACAGATGCCAGACTCAAAACAGGTGCTTCCAGTTTCTCCACCACTCAAACAAGACCACGTTGATTGGTCCAAGACTCAAGCAAGGAACAAACACATGTGGTTCGACAAAGGTGTTGACCAAGTAGCAAGTTCGGCCCAGCGCTTAGCCAATACCCAAAAAATCTAGACTCAACAAAGACCCAACAAGGCCAAAGTATTGTGTCAAAGTCCCGACCAAGAACTGAAACTCTTCTGGTCCCTTGATCTAGGACTGAAGCATTTTGTCTGAAGACTTAAACCAAATTGAAGTCCAAAATATTTGACTTCAACCTACAATGCAAACCTAAAATGTAGTAGGACACTCCCTAAGACAATAAAAGCTTGACTCAGAGTCTCTCTTGTGTTTTAAATTTGTCTTAAAGGTTTGGTGGACCTGACGGCCAAAGTATTGTGACAAAGTCCTGACCGAGAACTGAAACTTTTGATCCAATCCCTGACCTCGGACCGAAGTATTTAGTCTTAGGACTTGAAAAACAATCAGAGTTTCAAGTTAGGCTTCCGAAGGTAGAATCAGTCGGGAGCTTCGACGCCATGTTTCCTGAGCCCCTCGTTGAGAATGTTCATCGAGAGCGCTTGCGTCTCCAACCTCATTCCCTCCTTTAAGATGAGTATCCCCCTTTGCAATCTCAAAAAAATAAATAAAAAAATTCCCGTCCCAGAAGTTTGATCCCTCAGGGCCAGCTGCCCAAATTGCAAGAAATCAAAAAGCATGAAGTGGATTGTATCCAAGTATTTTCACGTCACCGTTGCGCTTTTTATACTATTGCCGGAATCCGTCATCCATAAACTATCAAGAGTAACCGTGCACTATAGCTGTCAAATAAACGTTTGGAGTGGACTCGACCCCCCCCCCCCCCGTTTCACTTGACTCACCCTCCCCTTAGCGTTCAGCACTCGATGATATTAGAGCGTCGGTGATTCCGATACCGCCTGGTCTCAGTTGGGAGAACAATGATAACGGCTATGCTGCACAACAACTAACCTTTTGTAAAGGTCGCGTACAATCATGAAAAAAGGTTCAGCCGGGACTTAATGGAAACGGTTCACAACGGCGGCGGGGTGGCCGAGGATGGCGTCGGTGTGTTAGCGCTTGGCACAGAAACACTCATCCATCAGCGCGTCCGCCGACTTCATATCGCTTTAATAACGCAACACGTGAAGTAAACAAGGCGCCGCTGCATTGCGTACGTCGCTGAGCAAGCTGTGAAGGGAGTTTTGGAGTTCGGAATCTTCTTGAAATGCTGTGACTGTTATTCCGTTCGATATGGTTTATTTGAGTTCGGGCGGACGGTTCAGCAAAGGTGGTTTTTGAGGTGGCCAAAGCGGGAACAAAAATAAATAAAAACTGGTGACGCAAGGTGACGTTGACTCAAAATGTGAAAATACTGATCATAATGCGTTATGTCACGATCGTGTTGTCGTGTGTTTCCAGCAGGTGGCAGAGGAGAGCTTTTCCTCCAGCGTGCACACCTGCCGCCCACGTGTTCAACCAGTTCGCCATGTATTTAAGGAATTCCAAAGCGCCAAGTTGCCGTCGGATTATTGACCTTGTTTGCTGCTCATGCTCAAATCGATTGTTTCGATCAACCTCTTGATTGTTTTTGCTCTGGCTTGTCAGTATTTACATGATTTTGACTTTTGATCTTGTCTTCGTTTCGTGAAATGTCGTCTGTATTCTCAGATTCACTATTACTGTGCATTTACAATCGCTTTTTTTTTTTTTTTTTTTTGTTATGCTCTAACACTTCTGCTCATGGTGTCATCTTAATGATTTGCACTAGCTTGGAGTCACACAAGTAAGTCTTATTCTTGGTTACTCTTTGACTTTCACTCAAAATTAATCATCCGCTGTATTATTAAATCAACGACCAAAATAGAATCGGTAACTGTCTGACTGCCTTGAAGTCGAGGTAAGGTTTGAAATGACGATAGGTTTTCTTGAAAAAAAAAAAAGCATCTTGACTGCACACACATTGTATGGAGGATGCAAGTCAGACGGTGAAAATTTGCTTTGCCCAAAAAGTAACTTTCCTCCGGCGCTGAATATTTTCAGCCGACTACCTCCCATGCTTGCTTGTGGGAAATGTTCTTTTCTTATCACGCTTAGAGGAACACAATAGTGACACCACGTTTGTCGTGCAATCTATTTTGTGGCGGAAAGAAGTCCAATATCAGGTTTTTTTTGGATATTTTTTTTTTTCATTTCGCGACCATCTATGCGCAATTGTATCCGCCGTGTTTACATCTCCGGGCGACGTGCATGCTGAGATTTTGCGGGTGGAGCCAAAGGGGGGAGAGACACATTTAACTTCTCCACAGTCAAGTCATGTTTTTAACTGTCATCTGCTGTTTTTGTGCTATTGAAAAATTTTGGTGCCACGTGGACGTTTCGTCATGTGAAGTGTGCGAGGACTTGAATCCAAAAGAAGAAATCTGGGCCAGACGATATCAACCGGGCACGTCTATCAAGAATGGAATGTTTGACAAAGCTTACAATGGAAACAAATTTCAGCGGCTAATGAGCTCCAATACATTTTTTTAAATCATCGAATGTGGTGTATTTGCAATAATGTGACACGCATTTTCACAGTCATAAAAGACACCATAATCACAATTTGGCCTGCGATTTAAAAAAAAAAAATTAAAAAAGAGCTTGACGCAACCTCCAGATTGAAAATGTGATCGCGAAAGGAGTCGCACCTCAAGGACAAATCATTGAAAGAGGCTTCAGTAAAAAGCCCCCCCCCTAAACGTGTCACAATAATCCAAAACGTGGACTCCTTCAACCAATTTCCACTCCCAACCATCCAAAGTTCTTTGCCAGGCTACAAATTTGCTGTTTCGCGACGACTACCCACAATTACCACTCGTCATAGTCAAACGAAGACGAATTTTTTGGCTCATTGTCGCCCCGCGTTTAAGTACGCATTGAAGCCACACACAGGGGCAAGCATGCGGCATCGTGCACGAAAAAAAAAAAAAAAACACTCCAACCGCCCCCCCCTTCACCCCATCTGATACAATAAAGCATACGGCGGCGTAGAAAATGTAATCGGCGGCACCAGATTGAGTCCAAAGAATTCCAGATCTGTTTTTGTCCTCTGCCGCATTACATTTTGTCAGGTGGACAAAGTTGTCAATCAAGCCGGCAGACCTATTTTACGTCGTCAATAGGACAGGGGGAGCGACTGTTCCCTCCTTCAATAGAGGCCGAGAGATTAAAGTAGGCCAAGCAGAGAGGAAGGTAATTTTCTGGGGCTGATGTATTGACACTAAGACTCGATCATCTGCCGCATTGTATTTCTGATCTGCTCGGCGGAAGAAGCCGCGGGAGGAACGCTCGCTGTTGCTCTCGCCGCCGAGGCTTCCTCCAACTCATTCTCGACAGCAACGGCGTCTCCTCTCGTTCCGTAATGAGAAGGTAGAGGAGATTACTGAGGTGTTTGCGTATATTAAAACACAAATTCGTGTTCGGCCCCGGTTTGAATAATGCATATTTGAATCAACATTCAAATGACTTGCTTTTGTGCGCCTTTGGGATTTGCCGCTCGACTCTGACTGACTCGCCTTGTCTTACCCGAGACGCACATTTCACCTCGGCTGGGTGAATTAAAACAAAAAATAAAAGAGCTCGGTGGCCGGGGAGCCCGCTCATTTTGGAAGAATGTCAGCTCGCTGTTGCACAATTTCCGACTGGGTGTCGCCCTCGTCTATTGATGGCTATTGTCTAAATCGCCGCTTTGTATTCGTTTCGTAACAATTGTCAAATGCAGATTAACCCTATCACTGTAGGGACCGCACATATTTGGCAGCTGCTAATTTTAGCCAGGTGTTAACAAGCTAGCAACCCTTCAACACCGAGGGTGTCAAACTCATTTTTGTCGCATGCCACGTCGGAGTTGCGTCTTCCCTCGGAGGGTCGTTTACATTTTTAATCGTCTCATCGCATGATTATTTGTACACAGCAAATGAATGGATTTGTAGTTTTGAAATCAGTCAACTATTGTTCAAGTGAGTATAAAGAGGATCACAACATTCTCGCAAAAATCTCATTTCTTATTTACGACACGTGACAAATTTTGACATTTCGGTGCACATTTTAGCAAAGCCCGTGCACGTTTTGACACACGTGATTCACTTTCGCGGGCCGTATAAAATGACACGGCGGGCCGGATTTGGCCCGCGGGCCTCGCCTTTGATGCCCGTGCTTGACACCGAAGTGAACCCTTTCATACGGAATCATCCCTTACAATTCCGGATGTATTATCTTGGATGTATTACGTTATCCCTGCCCCAACACACGGATTCAACTGATCCGGATCGTTATCCAGAGCTCGCGGACGAGCTGATCGTTTGATCGGCTCGAGTGAAAAGCAGTCAATTTTTCATTTCTCGTTTTCTCGTCACGCCGCATGGAAGCAGAGATTATTCCAAGAATGATAAGGGGGTGGGGGGGGGATCACAAAGGTGTGTATTAATAGACTAGAGCAGGCAACACCAAAACCCCTTGAATCCATTTGCTGCGTAAGGGGTTAAGAGGCGTGTTAAGTATTCACGGCATGAATATTCCATCAAAAGTGACCAGAAACTGCGCCACGACACGCTTTTAAACAGCAGAACTTGCAAGCGGAGCATGTTGAGTCAAAGGCTGCTCTAATCTATTCTGCTTCCGATAGGTGAACAAAAGTATCACTACTGTACTCCATTACCGTCGACCATTTAATGATCATGTCAGCGTTTCCGTTCAAAGCCCCCCCCCCTCCCCCCTACCTTCTGATCCCCTTATTTGAATTCCCTTGAACTAGAAAATGGATCTTTTCTCGTCTATCGAGGGGAGTGTCACTGGAATTGCTCTCAGATGGGGAATTTGGATGAAAGACATTAAAAAGAAGAACCCGGTCCCCGCGGAAAGTGACCCGGGGTTTCAGGAAATGGGAGAGCGGTAACGGCGGAGCGTTTGTTCTCATTGGCCAACCGGATGGTGACGAGGGCGCAGATAATGTGGAAGTGGCGATTGCCTGACTGTGTATTAAAAATCGATCGATGGTCTTGATGAGGATTAGTTCGCCGAGTCGCTCGATGTTATTTTTTTTTTCCTTTGCTGCATTTGCAAGCTTGATCAGCAGCCAATTCAACGGCCGCTTTTATCTTTCTCCTTGTCTTCCTCGTTGGCTGTAACCTTGAGTGTCTTCCCATTACATGGCCAACTCTGACAAGTATCCATTTTAGCCCCGGGGAAGCTGAAGATAATGACTCAAATGTTGCCTTTATCCAAGATCCCCGGCCATGATAGCAGCGGATTGAAGGTGGGAAGCTCCGGGGGCGGGACGGCAAAAAAGAGGAAAGTCGGACGCTATGAGGTCACCCAAAGTTTTGTGGTCGTCGTGACGGTAAACATGTGAAACCTTTGAAACCAAATGAAACCTTTAAGGTCAGCATTCACTGACTTTCGCAAGCAAGATTCCCCAAAAAAGTTGCTCATTGTTGATGCTATGTTTTGTTTTTGACAAATTTGCCCAAAGAAGATGATTCAGACTCACATACAGGTGCGAATAGGTGAGTTTTTTTAATCTATTAAGTAGCTGTTTATCGCGACGGAAAACATTGCGAGTGAAGTAAAACTTTTAATGTACAGAATTTGTGTCGAGCATTCACTATTCATCGTCACCGCCGGAAGAGTTAACGCCTCCCCGCCCCCCCGTTGCTAACGCCGCACTGCAAAAGCATTCTAATTGAAGCGTTTTGACGCTCATATAAGCGACATTAGCGTCTCTTTCAAGCGAGGCCCCATCAGAAGTGCGATATGGATCGCCGCCACAGCCTTCTCCGCCCCTTGAGTAGACACCTGATTTAAAACGAAGTCCTGAAACATCATCAAAAACGTTGGGGAGCATTAAGCATTTTGGAGGAGGAGTCAATCAAGTTTATTCAATCCGTTCTGTACATGCTCGGGATGACGACGCGCACGTGGCTGAATGGAGTCGCTGCCGGGAGGACTGCAAGCGCTGCGCTTTTGTTGGCCAACTTAGTGAGGAAATTTACATCACGGCCATGCAATATTTAAAACTTTACTTTTCCTATGGAGGTTATCAGGAGGGCAACCGAGATGCCCACGCAGAGCGAAGCATCTGCTAGCCTTCATGCTAACGCTAGTCAACAGGACTCTTTTCGGCAAAAGCTTTGTTACTTTGTTGTAGTCATGTTTGGAACAATACAATACAGGCAATAAGGCACACAAGTGCAAGCCGGGAGGAGGGCGACATCGAAAACAGGCTCGATCGGGGCTCTCGAAGACCCGGACTTCGGCACCCCTGGTCTATACGAATGCAGGATTATGCCGACTGTCTTCTATCAGTCCAAAGCTTCTTTCGGGAAGGCCTTTGTGAGAACAACAAGCAGGCAATCAAGTGTGGCACACCTGCACTTGCACGTAACAAACACTTGGGGGGCAGAGGTCGCACGTTGCGCCGCGCACGCTCAATTGGAAGCAGGTGCGGCATAAAGACCTAATCACATTTGCGGCTCATTACCCGGCGACTGTGTGCGCATATTTGCCTCTCGGTGTCCTTATTAATCAAGCGCGGGCAACCCCGAGTGCTCCCCGCCACTTTTCCGCGCGACTTGCTACGAGCAACAGTCGGCTCCAACTAGCTGATGAGACCACCTGCCGGTGCAACTGTTGCTGTTGCTGCTGCGACTGCAGCACCTGCAACGCCGAGGCTCATCATCCGCCACTTGACCTCGGAGCGCTCGCCAAATCGAAGAGCGACGAGCGCTTGATTGTCGCCGCACACACCTCATCACCAATCAGAGTGTTTTGCTATTTATGTGGCCCTTTCCTGTTTCTGTTCGCTAAAGTGTCGCAACAACAGAACACAAAAATGGTCTCGATTAGGATATACGTTAATCGACTTTGACACGCATTCCTTCGAATTGCTTCGTGTTTTTACACTGTATATTTGAGAGTTTATCGTTGGCGTATCTTTTGGCTGCATTGACAGAAGAATCATTGAATGCTCGCTTTCTTTAAAGCAGAAGATGCCAATCTGTCACCTCGAACGGTTTAATGATGCGGTTTGTCCTTTTTTTTTTTTTTTATTTCTCGTTTACACACAAAGTGAAAAAGGTCATTAAAAGACTTGTTCACTGTACAGTATGCTCTACCCGAGAATTCCATCCTACGTGTTTACACTATTTCAAAAGGCTGCCAGATGCGGCAATTAAATTCTAAGACAGATACAGTACACAGAGCGAAATCTTTTCGTATCATATTAACAGCTTACATGACGCGCATGGCTGAATAGCGGCTAATGAAATTTGACCCTCCCCCCTCCCCCGCCCGCCAATTCAAATTAATAGTTTGAAAACTCCAGCGCAGTTGCATTATTTACAAGAAACCGCGGTAATTGTGCCATACATATGTTCTCATGTGCTTGTGGAATTTATATTTCCATGCGTGAAAAGTAAACAAGTGCTCGTGTACGTAGCAGGTTGAAAATGCCCACACCGTCGCACAACCTGAAGCTTGCTCGGGCTCATTCTTATTCAAATTACACTTCGCGCTAGCTCATAAACATAGCATTAGATTATGCAAATGGAGGGTCCGCGTCGACTTCCAGCTAATTCCTTTTGGGAGACGTTTTAATTTAAAGTAAAAACGAAAACAAAGCGGCAGCAACGGGGCATTGGCGGAGGCGATTGTGTTAGCGTAAGCGGGCAAAGTGAATAATAATCTCTCAATTTGATGATCAATCAGTCATCATTGAGCACTTCATTACCACTTTAATGCCTTTTTAAATGTGGAAGAGTCTTGACTTGAAACGCACGCCAGCTGCTTGTCACTCACACTCTTAGTTTGCTGCTACGTGTCCCGATGCTAATGACACAAATTAGCTTGGTCGCCTTTATAAACATCACACAGCCGCCTTCCACTTCTTTGAGCTTTGCGTACACTTCGATTATTATTCATTATCAATCTGACAGAGCAAAAACACGTGGCATTATTATTAGTTCAGCCAAAAAAAGCGACGCCCTGGTAGCATAGCTGGCTAGAGCCTTGCTTCAGTTGTGTGAGGTTTTTTTCTTACCAAGCTAACAATAAATGAGGTTAATACGAGCGGCCATCAGTAAAATATTTTACGAGCCGTTTATTGAATCTCATTCTCTAATCGTATTTTTGTGCAACGGCTGCCATGCTTTCGGTCAGAAGACAAACTTAACTTTGTTACATGTACAGCGTATAAAAAAAATATATATTTCCCAGAGAAATTAGCAAGCATCTCCGTCTAGCGTTGACCTTGACTCCGTTTTGTCATCCAACATCTCAGTATGAATTGGAAACGATGGCTAACACTAAACACTGCAAATATTCATCATGAAACGGGGAACATTCCTGAGAAATAGCTTCTTTTATTCAGCAGAAGCCATAACAGCAAGAATAAACAGCTGATTTGCGGTGGCCATTTATGAGTCCATTTCTGCGAATGTGCCTCGACTATCTTCCGCCAGGCCCAAGAAATGGAACATTTTGAAAGAGCCATGAATAAAACATAGCTGAACTGCCTGTAAACGGCAGTCCGGAATGTTTGATTGACATTATATTGTAAATCAGACGATCACGCCGCAGCCATTTAGCGTGTGGCGGCGCGAGAATACAAATGAGCCATAAGATGCTGTATGGGTACCTGACCCCCGCCAAACCCCCGCCGTAAATAAGTAAATGTTGCAAATGAGATGCAAATGGCTTGAAGGAAATGTTCCGTTCCAATAACATTCCCATTGTAGCTCGGGGCTGCTACATGTGATCAAATAAGAACGTATTTGGTGCGGAAACGTGGCTTCTTGCCAAGGTCATTTTTGCACTTTCTGTTTCAAGTAAGTGTCAACACTTGTGTTGGTGATCAGGAGGCGGCACATTGTTTTAGTATTGGTACGTTAGTTTCATGCAAACTCACGAGGAAACTGAATGGATTAAGTGAAATGGCATGTCGCTCATTGAAAAATAATGATACAAGATATTTGTTCGGGCTATGAGCCACATGCTGCTTCCCCAATACATTTCTGATTTGATCAAATGTTACAGGGTGTTCTGGGAATTTTCCACCATGATTTTTGTATTAGCACAAGGCCCCTCTCTCTGTGCGTGTTTGCCAATTTGGCAGTCTCATCTCAGCTCGGCCAATGCAGCCGTAGGAGGGGCTTGGAGGAGCGTGTGCCTCAGAGACAATTTGGTGGCAGAAAGTCAAGCTAACCTTTTCGCCTGCTCGGACCACCTCGAAAACGGTTCAGGTCTAACGTGACATATTTCATTCCTCAATAAAATAATTTAATTGGTGCTGATAGATGTCAGCTCTAACCACTCCCACAGTGGCGCAGCCTTCGCTCTCATAGATCCACCACTACACAGTATGTATGCCAGCCATGAAAATAGAGCCCAAACAGCTAGCATGGAAAATTAATTTTCACGAGCATATGATTGTTTAGTTGAATCATATTTAAAAAAAATTAAAATTGCCTTGCACTGAGCAAAATTCTGCCGCACTGAAGACATTCGTCTTTGATTACATGCATTTGTCCATTCCAAAACCTTTGCCGATTAGCCACAGGCTGCTTCATTACAACATGTATAATTACACGTAGCAGCCTCTTCTGGTAAATTCCCATGACACTAACTTCTAAAAAAAAAAATAATTGCAGCAAATTACCTCCAAATGTTGTGGAGGAGGGCGGCCCGGTAGTCCAGTGGTTAGCACGTGGGCTTCACAGTGCAGAGGTACCGGGTTCGATTCCAGCTCCGGCCTCCCTGTGTGGAGTTTGCATGTTCTCCCCGGGCCTGCGTGGGTTTTCTCCGGGCGCTCCGGTTTCCTCCCACATTCCAAAAATATGCATGGCAGGCTAATTGAACACTCTAAATTGTCCCTAGGTGTGAGTGTGAGTGCAAATGGTTGTTCGTCTTTGTGTGCCCTGTGATTGGCTGGCAACCGATTCAGGGTGTCCCCCGCCTACTGCCCGGAGACAGCTGGGATAGGCTCCAGCACCCCCCGCGACCCTAGTGAGGATCAAGCGGCTCGGAAGATGAATGAATGAATGAATGTTGTGGAGGAAATGTTCCATTTAAATAACATTTCCATTGCTGTCCAATAGACTGCCGGTGGGAGATAAAGTGTCATTGAACACGAATGAATGTGATGAGCAGAAATAATCAGGGCTCTTCATTAGAAAGTGGCGCGGCGCCGCCGCCACTCCGAATGCAAACAAATGTGGGATGGACTGTAAAGCACAGGTGGGGGTTGTGGGGGGGGGGGGGGGGGGTCAATTTGCTAGCGCGCCGCTGATGTTGACTTTGCACTAGGAGGACGCCATCTGTGAAGTTGTGTGTGATTCAGGCGGAAGACAAGCGGCAAATTAGCCTTTCGGCTGTCTGCCGCTGGCTGGCTTTCAGCTGGACTCCAACGCTCAGCTCAGCTCTTATTAGCCTCGCCGAGGACACCAAAGTCCAGCCGAAAGGGATAGCTCACAAAGAGTCGATGCTTACAAGGCATATCATGTGGCGCAAATAAACCTGACATGTCCCTTAAAGTCCTGATTTGAGTCACTTCAAATTAAGCAGGCTCAACAAAGCTCGCCAAGAAATATGCTGAACATTTCCCCGTGCACACTTTTATGTGTTAAAACCTACTAGAAATATAAGCAAAGTGCTTTTTTTAGAAATGACTACTTTGTGGTTGGGGTTATTTCTAGTCAACAAATTAAAACAAAATAATAAATGAACATATCAGCAGAGGAAAATAAACAGATAAAGGGCGAGGGGAAAAATAACAAGAGAGATTTGGAAAAAAAAAACCCTCAGCAAACAACCATATGTTAAAACATGGCACAGAAATGAGCACATTACATCCCTCCTGCAGAAGGGAGGCTTCGCAAACCATCCAGGTGCCACCACATCCCATTTGCAGCTGCGCCATAATAGAAGAGTGGGGAGGCGGTCAGGGGGAAAGCCGACGCAAGCGTTGATTGAGACGGTTGTTTATTTCATCATGTGATCAGATGAATGTGTGTAGGTGTCCTTTGTCCTGGCGGCATGCTAACATATCATCTTGTGATCATGAACGTACGATTTGTTTACAGTTACGGCATTAAATATTGAGCCGTTTCGCGATCACAGTCGCAATCTTGTTCACAGTGAACAGACGTAGAAACTCAGTTCACATTATTGTGATTAAAAAAAAAACATTTTTTTGTCTCAATTTGTTGTCAGATGCCCTTCATTCCTCCCCAGCCGAGTAATTTAAGGCAAACGTCGAATGCGACCGCTCGGAACGCGACCACTCTCCAGTGGCTCTTACGTCCTATTAAGGTCGTTTCTGCGATTGCGGAATCAAAGCCGCGCAAATGACCATACTGTCATTTGTGGCCCAATTTATCCTAATCTTCTCCATGAGACAAGCGAGGCGAGTCCGAACTCCAGCAGCACTTTGATGTGCACTTTGGCTTTTGTCCGTCCTCAAATGATGCAAGCGATTGTAAACCAGATGTAGGGCGGACTGGGGAGGTCGAGTCTTGGGATGGGTGAGCGGCTCGCAGGTGAAATAAGTTAATGTGCAAATAAATCAAGAAATGAATTCAAAATGTAAATCAAGTCTTATTCCAAATTTAGTCCAGAACGGTCAATAATGTGAATGCTCATATTGGTGTTGCCTTGCTACTCATGCGAGAAAAACCACCAGCAGTAGCAGCAGCAGTAGCAGCCCTTTTTTTCGACCTGCCGCCGGCACGCTTGTCAAACGTGACAATAAGTCATGATAGCGCAAAGCGAAAGAGACAATGTTGTTTGCGGAATGAGCTCCCAATCGATACGCCGCGTTTAATAACATTTCAAAGATGATGTATGATTGACGCCAAAAAGAAACACGGCGCTTTTTCTCGTCATCTGACAACAACAAATTGGACGTAATAATGAAATGACAAATGTCCCGCGTCTCTTTTTTGGCCGCCAACAGGAGGGGGTTTGAGAGGGGGGGGGCAGGGACTTATTTCACTTTACTGAAGGTTTTCCAACAACATCTCAAGAACAGAGTGTATAAACAATACATGTTGACTTTTCACATCAAGCATGCTTCAACCTTGGACAGCTATGTTATTATGATACTGTCACAACATGAAAATAAGTCATTTGGTTTTCGCTTGTCTCTGGAAATGTGCTTTTGGACACAGAAAACAAATCATCTGGTTCCCGATACATTTTTTTTTTTAAGTCATAAGTAGTATTTATTCAACAACAGTTGATGCTTCTGTGTTTATAATGGCGAAAAAAATAATTTGTTTTATTGTGAGAAGGGCTAACATTTACTCGTCAGGCCTTTGCTAATGCTAACGCGAATGAAAACTTTACCTCATACTTTTGTTTACATTAAAAAGCATCTTGCTCACAAGCTTGCTGATAGTTTCCGGATTAGCTCTTTTGGTGCGGTTTTGAAAAAGTTCATATGATGGTACAAATCCGCACAAGTCACTGGGCCGCATTTTAATCCCCCCTGCCGACAAGCGAACGTATGCTAGAATTAGCATTTATATGGCCCGTCTTTGTGCGTCCGAAAAGCAGACAGACGCTCTGTCAGTGCTGAGCCGCCGAGTGACGGGTCCTCCGGCTAAGTCCTGACATGAGACTCCAGTCTTCAGAATATCCGGCCAAACATGAGCATTTGCATTCGCGATTGTTTGGCATTTGTCTTCTTCCGGCTGGCTAACGTTGGCAATCTTTGCTGACTGTCGAGCGACTGCGATCTTAGTGTCAGCAAACCATTCCGAATGTCGAGCTAAACCTAGCAAGCCTTTGCAAAACAGAAGAAGAGCTAACACTGCCTATCATTTGCAATATATGCTGATTATAAGCTAATCTTACTTTATAGCCATCCCAGTCTGCTCAATTTTTGCCAACTATCTTGGTAAACCAGTCAAGTATCAGTAAACTTTGCTGATTATTGATCTAAACTTGCTAGCATTAGAATTAATGACAAATACTATCTAGCATTAGTTGAGCTGTCTCACATGAACTGAGCTCCGATAGTTATATCTACTAAAGTAAAAAAAAACAAACAAAACAAAATACAGGGAACATTTTAATTATAAACGGTCTTGCTTTGACAGTTTTTGAAAAATGTTAAGCTAAAGCGATCAGTTGTAATGTGTTGACTCTCAAGCTAAATTTAGCTTGTATCCATTTGAAACTCCTCCAACATCTGCAACTGTTCACATAAATCTTCCAAGCATGACCAAACGTTGGCCAATGTGGGGGCAAATCATGGCGGATGTCAAAATAAACGTGCCCAGCATTTGTCAATTTGTGTTAAGTGCTGCGCTAAAGCTACTGATCATAAGCAATTCTGCCAAACACGGCACCCGTGTTGGTTCGCATCTGCCTCGGGCTACCAAATCTTTCCTCCAAGCGAATAATGCGCCTCCTAATAAAACCCAAATAAATCAGCAAAATGAATACAAGCAAAATATTGATTTAAAATAAACCCATGTATTTTACAACAAGCTCCAGAGAGGCTTTCAATAATCCTGTTCTAGCCAATCAAACCACAGCAAAACATTGTTTTAGTTCCCCGTCCATGATCCATCTTAAGCACTGTATTCAAATTATTATCTAAATATTTTTGCTCCCAAGAATGATGTAAATATGGAGAAATAGAATTTATTTAGCAGCATGGTAAAGTGTGGTTAGTGCCTCTGCTTCGCAGTCAAGAGGTTTCGGGCTTGAATTTCCGGTTCACACGTTCTCTCTATGCTTTTATGGCTTTTCTAAGGACACGCGGACTTGTTCGCACATCCCACCAAAAAATCTTGAATTCTTTCGATTGTCACTTACAGTGAATGCCCTGCGGTCCCTTGCCATACACACCGTCTGGCCTGTGACTCAAAGGACGATCGCCAGCTCGATGGATGCTGGCTGGCTGTGTGATAGCATGTGTTATTTTCATGCCTTTGATTGACACATATCTGGCTGGAGGAGCAGCGCCTCTCGCCCCCCGCCCCCACGAAAAACCCCATCACCGACTGTCACGTCAACGGCGCATTGCAGGAAGGTCAATGAGATTGGCGCCGATTGTCTTCCTCGAGGAGCCTCACATGTCACGCAAGAGCCTAGTTGAATAGAACCAAACGAGTGTCCAGCCTCTGCGGTGGCGCGCCCGCCGATTCGCCGCCCCACCGGCCCCCACCGCCCTTATTATGCCATCCAGGAAAGTCTCGTCGTTGCTTCCCGCTGAGATTGAAAAACGTAGCTGCCCTCTATCTGCTGTCATTTCTCATTAAAGAGATACCAATCGCTGCTGAGACCGTGTAATTGCCGAATGGTAATTTCTGAGAGGGAAAATTCCGGAAGAAAATCACACTTTGACTTGGAGACAAGGAGTGGGGCGGGGGGTTATAACACCCGGAAGCTAAAACAAGAGTTTCGATACGTCGCACCCCCACCGTCGGTGTTAAAGGATCGATTGCAGGTGCAGGATCGATGCAATCGATTACGGTTTTCTTCATTGCCCCTAAAAACACCTCATAAAAAAAGTTGTATTGTGTAGTTTACAATTCGGTTACTGAATACCCGCAACCCGTTTTATTTATTTATTTTTTTTGATGGAACACTCATGTTTCAACGCCCTCTTCTCGTTTTCCCGCAGGTGCTCTGTGGCATGTGCGCACGAGCTTGAGAATGAGCCCGAGTGCTTTAATTGGTCAGCTAATATAAATAAAAGAGCCGAGCCAGTTTTGGCATCTCCTAGCAACAGCAGTGATTAGCATCACTGGGAGAAGGGAGGGGGGGGGGGCGGCAATTAAAAAATGCTACGTAACGGGGAAAAAAAAAGGATAATGATCTGAAAGTTTGAAGGACTTACTCAAGCCACTAGTTCAACTAGTTTGCAATCCAACTTGTAGTTCCAGTTCTATGTTAAGTCACAGTTGTACTTTGAGTTCCAGTTGTACTTTTAGTTCCAATTCCACTTCCAGTTGCAGTTCCTGTTATATTTCAAGTTCCTGTTCCAATTCTACTTTTAGTTGTACTTCTAGTCCCATTTAGTTTGAATACTCATGGGCCTATTACTAGTTCCAGTTCTGATGCTAGTACCATTTTAAGTTCCAGTTCAATTCTATTTCTTGTTATGCTTCCTGTTCCCTTTCCACCTCTTAGTCCAGTTCCTGTTCTACTTCCAATCTATACTCCTAGTTGTAGTTCCACCTTGTTACCAAAAGTAATGTTTTTTTAGCGTTGCTATAAAAATACATTCATTAAACTATTTCTGTTAGCACGTTAGCTCACTGCTACGTTTCTGATATCAGGGCATCGCTGTTTATTTTATGAAGTTAACCAAAGGCACACAAACAAATGCGATTAAATCGCCAAAAGCTACAGCGTACGCCTCGCAGTGACAATTTTTAATTAATTTTTTTATCATCCTTGCCAGCCAATCAGAGGCGACCACGGCGCTAAATCCAGTAGAACAGCCACACGTCATTATACCTTTGCTACAACGCGACGGAGAGCTAAATTGATTGTCGTGGGATTATCCGGGGGATTTATTTGATATTAAGAAATTGGCTTTTGCTCGTTTTAATAATTAGGGTTTATTCTAATTGAATTCACATCCAATCTACGCGCCGAAAGGAGCCACCCATTAGTTTGTCAATTCATACATCAATGAGGACTTCCATTCGATGCACTCATGAAGAGGGTTCGGCTTCAAGAGCAATTTTGGCAATTACATTTACATCTGCTTGTGTCTTGAAATACCTTTCATGCTGTGATTGCTACGAGGTGTGGCATCACATGATCCCGGGACACAAAGATCAAAATTCATAAACCCCCCGGTACCGACGTAAACAACTTGTCGCAGGTGGAGCGCCATAGCAACAGTGGAGTACTTCCTCATGGCTGACATGACGGAGCCGCCAGGGTCTCCAGTGCAGGGCCCACACATCATTGTTATACAACTAATCTATATATTTTTTTTTACATTTTATTCGGTACTGCGCCGACTGTGTGTTCAGTGTGAGGTTTCGGCTGCGTTTCATAGTCAACACGTGAGGTTACTCTCCCGGCGCTTTGCCTCTCAGCGACTGGCAATGTAACCGACAAGATTTACACGCCGCCGCTGGAAGGACTGAAAGCTGCATATGGCGATAAAGTGGCGGTCGAATAAACACAAGCGCGAGCGCGTTGACAACACCAAGCGAGCCTTAAATAAAATTTTAGAAGGTTTGCGGAGGAAAGAGTCGACAACAGATGGGGTTGCTTTTTCTTTTTTTTCTTTTTTTTTAACCCCGACTGTGGCTTATATTTCATTTCTATTGCAACAGACAAATTCTGGCTCACCGTTAATCATATTTACAACCTCTCTATGTCCTGCGCGTTAGCATTTACTCATCGCGCTGCACCCCTCTGGCTCAAATTAAGACAGAGATGGTACCAAGCAGGCGGCCCGGTATCCAGTGGTTAGCACGTCGGCTTCACAGTGCAGAGGCACCGGGTTTGATTCCAGCTCCGGCCTCCCTGTGTGGAGTTTGCACGTTCTCCCCGGGCCTGCGTGGGTTTTCTCCGGGTGCTCCGGTTTCCTCCCACATTTCAAAAACATGCGTGGCAGGCTGATTGAACGCTCTAAATTGTCACTAGGTGTGAGTGTGAGTACGAATGGTTGTTCGTTTCTGTGCGATTGGCTGGCAACCGATTCAGGGTGTACCCCGCCTACTGCCCGAAGACGGCTGGGATAGGCTCCAGCACCCCCCGCGACCCTAGTGAGGATCAAGCGGCTCGGAAGATGAATGAATGAATGAATGGTACCAAGCAAAAAAAAATCTGTGGACTATTTAGAGATTCCAGACCGGGTGGCGGCCCGAAATTTGGTGATCGCGATCGCCCCCAAATGTGATACGCAGGTAAAATTGACGTCGCGTGTTAATCCGATTAAAATGTGTTCATCTAAGCCAATTGTTGATTTTGTGCAGTCAAATTGGTGCGCAGGTGTTCCTCCAGCCAGCCTCTTTATGAAGCCGGCTGTTGCTCCATGCGGACCAGATTCACTCTTCATTAATTGGACCGCTGCTCCCATTTGTTGCCGTGATGCATTCATTGTCGAGTCAACACGCGGGAGCATCACTCAGCAGCTGCAGCCGGCGGACGGCTTTGTTAGGACGACACCACACTCCGGCGCGTTTGACGGATTCATTTGGAGGGACTTGGAACCCCCGAGAGCGCGCGGCTATTGTGGACTCGCATTTATCGGCTGCTTGGCACTCCAAAGTATTTGAACTCGTCTGGCGGACCGTCGCCAAGTTCGAAGCATTGACTACAAGTGATTTGTGTTGTTTGTCCAGCTGTATGGTAGCATGCATGACGAGACGGCCTAAACCCATTTTCATCCCGGGATGGGATGGCAGGGGGGAGGGGTTGGGGGGGATTCTTTCATTGTCAATCAGGGAAAATTAATAAATCCATCGCTACCTTATTAGTAACTTTCTATTTCGCCAAGAGTGAGGAGAAGCGGATCAGACAATGGATGAATGGCTAACGTTCATTAGCTTGCTCCGAGGGTTAGCGCACAGCGGCACGCGTTTGAATATAGTCACCTCCGTTTATTTACAAGCTGCGAAGAGGCATCTCAAGAGCACTGACGATGGTATTAAAAAAAAAAAAAAAGACGGGTGGAGAAGAGTAAAGTAGCTTGAGAGAGGGCGAGAATGATGAAAAACAAATTGCTTCGTGAAGAAGAGGTAGAGTGTGAGTCATATCCCATCGCGCAAAGAATTGGCCAAAGCGATCCGGCAAAGTAATGAAAATGTCGACCATGTAAATACAAGCCGGCGTGGCTATAATTACATTTCAAAATCCACTATGGCTAAAAGTCGCAGCCTGGATCTTAATAACTTCCCTCATGAATCAATTTCAATTTCTGGGCGCCGATCGATCGCGTCGGATGTGGAACCCAGCCGAGTGTGTGTATTGTGTTTTTTCACGGCAAGGAGAAGATGGGGGAGAGGGAGCTGATTAATTTCTCTTTATTCCTCTCTGTGGAAAATGGAGGCAGACGCTTTGTTTGGAGCGTTGTTTACATCCTGGCCTCGTTTCCCCCACTCGTACATTTGACACAAAACCGTATCAGTCAGTATGATGTAGTGCAGTTGTCCGCCGCGGCATGGAAAAAACCCCCAAAAAACTGTGACCTTTCTGACAGTCAAACGTGAGCTTGACTAGTTTGGTAAAGACCTACATTGGCGCTCATTATGAAACAAACAACTGTCGCGTTCCTATTCCATCTCAGAAAAAAATTCAGTCAGAAAATGAAGAAAAGTACCTCTTTCTCCACTTCAGGATGTGCCGCTCCCCCGAAACCGTTTACGATCATCTTGCAATCTGTTGGCCTCAAACCCCGCCATCATTTTGTTGCCATGTCGGATGATTGTCGACTTTTCCAATTTGTAGTCTCGGCTGAGCTTCGTCTGGAAGACTTTTCGACCTTTCGAAAAAGTGAGAGATAATTTCAGCCTTCGCAGACAGCGAGATTTGCTTCCTTTTCAAAGACATGTTCTCAGACCAGAACATATTAATCGCATTTACATTCATTCCTATGGAAAATATTGCTTTGGTTTTCATACGATTCGGTTTCAGTCAGGCTTTCTGAAACGCAATCCTCACAGGTAAGTCTAGTTGTCCGTACACCCGTAGGTCACAACGGGTGGTTAGGGTTCGGGTTGATTAAAAATCACATGTCAGGACATACAGCCGGTGAGCATGTGAGCAACATGTGAGGTGGTCGGCAAAGATGAAGTCACGCTGCTGGTCTCCCGAAGTGTCGAGTAGTATTTGTGTACAACATGACAGTTTTACGCCAGACAGCTGCTGGCTCCTCTCAGCTGTAATTGGTCCAGCTCTTCAGCGACACCATCTTTTGACATCTGGCAGACGCCGTGCCGAGAGAACGTGCGACTCGCTGCGGGCCCCAGATCGCGACGAGAAACACATTTCACGTCACCCGGTGCAACGTCTGCGCTTGGCACGGGGATTCTGCTCTGACAAAGCGGCCCGGACGGGCGGCGCGAACACAATTCTGATTTCATCCTTGCTCACCTTGGCTCCGCAACACCAAAGAAGCTAATTACGTTGCTAACTCAACGCGCCGCTACAGTTCCCTTTTATCGCACGATGCGTAACTCCAGCTCGCCATTTATGAAAGCCTGTAACACATAGACCTGCCATCTGCAGACTTCATAAAAATGTATAAAAATTAGAGACGTGATCGTCTGCCGTTTGATGGCCAATAGCGAAGCCCGAACTTTGCCGGCACGCGGCAGCCCGCCTCAAGTGATGAAAAGTCATATGCTTGGCAAGTGAACGTCATCCGTCTGTCTGATGTGGCCTGTCGGAATACGGAAGCGATCCAATAATTCCCCCGTGAGAAGAAGGTTAACGCGTCATTTTCTGTCACGACGAGGTAGCACGGTGGCAAATGACGGAATGTGATTTACGGATCTCCCTAGGGTGGCAGCTTCTTCACGCACTTTTGATCAGGATGGCAGCTTGAGAAGTGAGTTTTTGCAACCTCATGGCGAATCATCGAGCGAATCATCGCCTGCCCCCCCCCGCCCACAAACGAATAAAAGAGCATAATTAAAGACCAAAATGTAGCCTAGCTTAGCGCTAGCATTGAAAGCAAACCTCTTTAATCAGCATCGCCGCCACAGAAATAAACATTCAAACGACCGCTACTTTAACGCACGCGACGTGATGATGTCACGATCGGTGGCGCAAATTATTCAAGCGTCGGTTCTCTTTGATGCTTTTCTTCTCGGAGATGACGTGATTCGCAGTCTTTTGCGACACCCCTCCTCGCCCCTGCTGAGCGTGACGTATCGGGCAAAATAAGAAATAAATAAAATGAGCTGATGAAAGCGAGGCAAAGGGGTCATTAAACAGCAGGTCGGGAGACGGCGAGCGACAGCGAGGGAGACATTGAGTCCCAACTTCATCAAGATGGATCACTGGCATCTGGCGCCTTGGAGGACCTAGTTAGTAACCCCCTCCTCACAAGCCGCCTCGCTCGGGGTGTGAATCATGAATGCCAGGTGCTCGCTTGTTGTATCTTTTTGTCACGCCGGCTGACAAAAAAATAATAAACAAATAACGGCGTAACGGAGGGACTGTTGCGAGGGACAACAGACACGAGCGCGTTTGAAATCAGATGGCGCTGCGGCTAACATCAGCTGTGGCAATCAACAAACACTTAGCGGCGTGATTAAAAGTGCCAATTAATGTCTCGACATTATTGAAAAGCCACAACGAGAGAGGAGTTACATGTGATTTATGTCAAGGGCAATCATGAACCATGTTTTTTTTTTTACATTTTCATGCGGGAGTGTTCATGCGTGGCGTTAATTATATGCAAAGATGGGAAAGCAAAAGTGGGCTTTTAGTTTATCCGGCGCAGATCCGCATAATCCATCTCTACTATTGAAAAGCTGAGGAATCGGTCATGTGTGGATCCATATGAGCGCCGCCGGCTCGAGGGTAAGGGGCATGAACGGGGGGGTAGGGTGGGGGGGGGATCCCATTATACACACTGTAAAAAAACAAAATAATTGCCAGCTACGAATCCTTTCGTCCTGCGATCAGTTTGCACTGAGGGTGGGGGCAGATTGAGGGTGGTGAGAGGACAGTGGACTAAGGTTCGAGTGGGATGCGGGCAATGGTGAGGAGGGGGCAGGTCTGCGGTGGTCTTTAGGGGGTTGGAGACTCCTCTGTGCTAACAACGAGCCTGAAGCAGGCCGAGCGTGCAACTTTGCTTTTGTTTGGGCCGAGGGCTCCGTTCACCTCGGCTGTCATTAGCTCCAAACAACAACAACAACTACAAAGTAGCCGCAGAGCACATCATCAGAGCCGTGCAAATACATTTGATCATTTTCAACACTTCACCTTGACTTGTGACACGCAGTTTTGAGGGTTTGAGTTTAAATCTCAAGTGTGGCCTTCCTTTCGGGGGTATGATTTTTGGGGGTTTCCCAATAAACCCCCCCCCCCCCCCATAAACATTTGAATGGATTTTCAGTTCAAATTTACTTTTTTGCGGTTATCGGGGAAAATAAATTCATTCATTCATTCATTCATTCATCTTCCGAGCCGCTTGATCCTCACTAGGGTCGCGGGGGGTGCTGGAGCCTATCCCAGCTGTCTTCGGGCAGTTGGCGGGGGACACCCTGAATCGGTTGCCAGCCAATCGCAGGGCACACAGAAACGAACAACCATTCACACTCACACTCACACCTAGGGACAATTTAGAGCAGTGGTCACCAACATGGTGCCCGCGGGCACCAGGTAGCCCGTGAAGACCACTTGAGTAGCCCGCCAGTGCCTGGACATTGTGATTTGCTAGTAGAAATTATGATTTAAAAATGCAAACATTGGCAGTACTGTGAGACATTTCGAAACACGATCAAAGTCTGACAATTTAAATCATCAAGTATTAAAAATAACACATCCTCATATTATTGAAGGTATTTTGGACAAATATGTTATTTCAGACGTGTATCAATTTGGTAGCCCTTCACACAATCGGTACACATGAAGTTGCTCTCACCCTCAAAAATGTTGGTGACACCTGATTTAGAGCGTCCAATCAGCCTGCCATGCATGTTTTTTGGAATGTGGGAGGAAACCGGAGCACCCGGAGAAAACCCACGCAGGCCCGGGGAGAACATGCAAACTCCACACAGGGAGGCCGGAGCTGGAATCGAACCCCGTACCTCTGCACTGTGAAGCCGACGTGCTAACCACTGGACTACCGGGCCGCCCGGAAAATAAATTGTCACTGGATATATATTCCAAATGTATGTTCTGTGAGCTCTCGTTTAGGAACAAAACCGTGTCAGGGCACAGCATAGCCATGGGGACTGACGATATGTACACACCTCTGCCATTTGTACCCACTTGTGCGTTTTCCATAATTCATATCGTTCCGCACTATTCGTTGGCACCTTCAGGCAAGTCTCAGCCAGAAGGCAGCTCCATAATACGTGACGTCAAAGGTTTTACAAGTGCCTGAGAAAATCGAGCGCCTGAGAGTGCGACCGCGCTATCGCTAGCCGATCGCGAAAGCATGTTGACGTCACGTTTAAAGCAACGAGTCGCGGCGTCAATACTCAAGTCTGGTGGTTGTTATCGTCCTGCAAAGCTCAGTCAGTGTTGTCGGCGGGAGAACGGCGACAGGTGGTGAAATCTTAATCTGATTGAGACGGTTCTTACCATGCTATCGCTAATATCATATCCTGTTTTCGACCGGTCCAGTCTGGCCTTTTCCAAGGGCGTCATACGCGTATTGATCGGGGGGGAAAGTGAAGCAATATGGATAATAGCAGGCTGGAAGCCGCCCGGGGTGACCAATTTGATTCATTGGCACTCTGGGGAAGGGGTTCATTCCCAACCCGGTTGCCATTTGAAGGAATCAAACTGTGAATTTCAAACAAAGCCGGAGGTGATGCTTGACCCTGCGCCTCGCGACCCCGCCGTAGCGCCGCAGTTATCTATCAATTAGCCTCCCTAATCCGAAGTTGTCGACTACCTTTTAGCTAAATTTGACTTCCTCCTCGGCGCAATCACGGCGGCATACTTCATCCTAATGGCGTCCATTGTTGCACAAAATCGCACACGAGATTATCATGCCGGAGATGAGGTTGAGAGGCAATAGTGAAACATTTTACTACGGGGATGGACCATTATTATTTTCCTGACCGAGCCTTTTCTGGTAATCCGGCACCAACCGCCCACCAACGCCCCCCCCCCTCCACCTCCCCCCTCCCCTCCTGATATAGCCTCAACCTTTCTTACGGCTGTCACTGCAGGGAGCCAATTAACACATTGTGTCCGAGGGAGTCATTCCTCCCTTGTGTTTTTTTGTCACACTGCTGGCTAGTGGGCCGAGCCATACAAATTAGCAGTGTGGGCTGGAAGGCTCAATTACCTTTTAAGGGCTTCGGAGGTAGTCGGTGTCAGGCTGCCTCGCAGCTTCCTTCCACCTGCCTCCACAAGCTATCAAATGAGGGGTGGGCGGAAGCGGGGGGGGGGTGCTTGCTGTGTGACGCCCAGGGTCGAATTTCCAACTGATCTCATTCGCACATCTGATTCTCAGCGTCCCCCATCGTCTTCCATCCCCAGTTTCTCCTGTCTCACCCTCCCTTTATGTTTTCTTTCAGGGGAAATGCCGGGTTTGGGGGGGAAGGGTAATGGTGTCAGCTGAGAGTCCATCGGATCAGGCAGACTGATGGAGGTGTGGTCTCAAGTGGTTGGGCCACAACATGGATGCTGTTACCTGACAGTGAATGTCTGACATGGATGGATGCATTCTTAAAAGACAAAGAAAACTAAACAAAACGGCGTACGTCAGACATCTGCAGCATGAAAGCGGTCACGGGGCGTTAGACGTGTTCTATTTAGTACATGTACAGGTACTATCTAGTAGTCGCTCTGACAATAAGAAACAAGTTGCTCCTAAGATGATAATGGAGATTTAATGGCATCACTCTGGTTGGTCTGGCTTTAATTTGTATGATTTTTTTTTCGTAATGCATTTCATTGGATGTTAATTATAGACAAATTTTGGCTATTCCGGGGCCAGGTTGCTCTCAATCCCCTGCATGGCTCAGCTGTCAAGTAAATAAACAAGTCGTTCAAATAGAGTGGTCCATCGGATCGAATCAGCGATCTATTTATTTTATTTTTTTTTAACTTGAACAGACGAAGCGAAAATTCCCAAGTGTGGCCACCGAGAGGACGACCTGTGAACATGCACTCTTCTCCGTCCGGACCGAGAAGTCGCCGTCGTCAGTTGAAGTGGCACATTAGCAAAAATGACGGCTTACAATTTATTTATTGATAGTGATGTATTCATCTGGGCGCATGCATTATGCATGCGGTCCTAAGGTCTGCATAAATCTTTGCACAACAGGAAGGGCACCGTGATGAAAGAGCAGGTCCCGCCGCCGAGTTGGCACGGCGATGATTAGTGGCCGCCTGTCAAGTTGCAAATCAAAGCGCGGGGGGCGAGGCGCTAGCATAACTGCGCCGTGTCATCTCGACGCAAACATAACCTTACTTCCTCTTTGACGACTAATTGCGCCACTTATTAATTGAGGAGAGCCAATGCTCACGATAGGCGGGGATTCGGGAGCAAGGCCTTGACATCCCCCTAGGAAACATTTGTTCACATTGGATGCTCCTCCCATAAATTTTGCGATTTGCGAATTTGTCCGATGGGTGTTCAACACGCTGGATGGGCTGTGCGGCAGAACGAGGATGTGGCAGATGCGCCTAGCTTAGTAACAATGCGGTGGCAGGAAGTCAAATTAAAAATGAGGCCTGCTCAGACCAGGTCTAACACAAATATGTGAATAGGTGACATCAAAAACTAAGAATCACTGTTTTGGATTGGCCATGCTGTGACCACACCCACAACGGCACAGCCCTCCTCCCTTTTTACTGATCCGCCGGCTGTCGCTCGTCTGCCAAATGATTAACATCACGAATACAGTGTTCCCTCATGAGACCTTACAAAAGTTGTGTCCTGTCTGATAAATGCGCTCTTGAGTTGTGCAGCACAACCGAGTTGCGCTTTGTGTTGAAGCTCTGAAGTGGCGTGGGAGGCGAGCGCGGGGAGAGCGACCACTTTAGCCCACTACCCCAGCCCCCATTTTGCTCACATGTAAATGAGCTGGAGCGATGTCACACGACACGCAAACATTCGCCTGCCTGCCAGAGAGGCATCGCCAGCTCGGAAATCTTCATTTGAAACCCCAACCTTTGCTTCAGACCCCCGAAACCTGCGCCCAAAGTCTTGGAAGCCTCAACCTAGTTCCAAAATCTCAATTTGAAACCCGAATCCTGCCCACGCTAATCCTGTCTCGATACCTTCCCTCTGCGTGGGGGGGCGGGGTAAAAGCCCAGACACCTTTTCCCCCTTTCAACTTGTCACGGCCACCAGGGGTCACTGTTGTGCAGGCAGATTGATCCTGTCCCCCCCCCCCCCCATTCCCCCTACAACCCAGCAGCCACCCGAGAAAGGATCAAAGCCATGTGACCATTGTAAAAAGGACCCAACAGCCCTCCTCACATCGACGGTATCGACCAAACTCATCTCAGCCTCGGGATTGAAACGACAAAGCGCTCTCATTGTTTTACTCAAATCAAATTAGAACAAAATGTGTGGAAAAAATAGAAAACACGGACGTACTTGTGGGAAAATGATTTCTGTTTGCCTCTCGATAAGGGGAAAGAGGAACGGCATATTGGACCTGCACCATCTCATGTGATTTGCATCCACAGATTTTGATTCTTATTGAAAACCTGCTTTGTCACCCTATCCTGGCCTGAAATTCCCGTATCATAATCGTAAACCTGCCTTGAAACTTTTCCTTCATTTTGAAACCTTAACCTGAAAACTAAAAACTGTCTCGGAATGCGAATTAGAACCTCAAATTGAAAACCTTCAAAACTGCTTGAAAATCTTAATTTGAAACCATAACCCTTGTTTTGACCCCGAACCTTATTTTGAAACCCTGACCTTCTTAATCACTGCACGGTGAAACCCTAACGCAGAGTTGAAACCTGAATCCAGGTTTGAAACCCAAATTGAAACCCTCATCGTATTTTAAAACCGCAATCTGTCTGGAAACGTGAATTTTCATTCTGAACCGCGTCTTACAACCTAAAATTGAAGGTCAGGACGAACGAACCTGCTCTAAACAAAAAACTAATCAAAAGTTAACTGAAATGAAACCTCAAAAGACAAAATGAAATAAAAACATCTGATGAAAAAAAAAAAATCTAATAAAGTCCCAAATTATTATCACCCTGCTTGGCATCCGAAATTCTTATCTTGAAACCTCAACGTTGGCTTGAAAAAGGAAAAAATGTTCTTTTTGTAATTAAAGCCCCTCAACTTTGGAAGTTTGGCACAATTATGCAACTCTCATCATCACGTCCAAACGTTTCGACGCAGCGGAGGTCAAAGGCCGTTTCAACGCCGGCGTCCAACGCGAGTGTTTCGATGCCTTCTTAAAAAGGTCGCCATCGTTTTTTTTTTCTCCTTCTCGGAGGTAAATAAACACCGCGAGCAGAAAAAGAAAGTGCAAGTGGAAAGCGAAGTGAGTTCACATGCCGACGCTCAAACCAAGTCATCCATCAATGACCGGCGGTCGGCGAGGTAAAAAGGTCGGCCGCAGTTAACCTTTATTGGCTTTAATGGTTCGCAGGCGCAATCAAGCGAGTTGCGGGTCCCCGAGGGGGCCCGCGCCGGCACTTTGGAGAGGTCGCCCGTGCGCTACCTCGGACGTCGCCGGACCAATTTGTTCTCATCGTGTATGTACGCGGCTGGCCTTGGGAAAGATGTTTTTCCAACAAGCAACCTCCGAACTCCAACAAAGTTTCCTGATTGCTCTAATTTCCTGCAGACCATTCAAGTCAAGAACACACGCGCACAAACCGTTGAACTTTGGTTTGAAACCCGACTGAGAAAACCAAACACTGATTTGAAAAGCTCATTTGAGACCGGAGTGATGGCGGAGGTTAGTTAGTACGACTGGACAAAAATGTTGTCTCATGTTTTTAGAAAATGCTATGAAAAGACCAGTTAAATCTTCACATTTTACCAATAAAAAAAAAAAAAGCGATTCAAGGACAACAAAGAAAGTAGCGAGAAAACCCTCCATGAAATTTAACAAGAAAAAAAAACTTACTAGGATGCCGCATGATATTAAAAAATAAAAATAAAATGGCTCTATGAAAAAAAAAGCTTCAAGCCGGTAGACGTGAGTGTGTGTTGTTTTTTTTTTTCTTTCCATAAGCCATAAATGGCTCCCGTTGTCTTATTACGTCGACATTTCATTGCCCGGTTGTGTTCCTGTTCACGTTAGGCCATCAATCAGCCTCGTGTTGTTTTTGCGACGACGCCATTTATGTTGCAATAAAAGTCAAATCTATACGCTAATCTGCCCCGATCATTCTTGTTTATGGCAATTTCTTTTTACGCTCTCACCGGCCGCCTGCAGTTGGGCCTGCTTAAGAGCATTGGAAATGGTGCTGAGGTTTTTTTTTTTTGAGGGGCGGGGGGGTGGGGGGGGATGGGGGGGGACAGACAGAGACTGACAGCTGCTTTTGTCACACCATTTAAAAGTCAATAAACGCTTGTACTAGCAAATAAAAGTTCATTGATTCTTTTTTTTTTTTTTTTTTTTTTAACGCCGCAGACAGTTTGGGATTCATTCCAGGAACTTAATAAAAGACAAAACTGAATGGATATGGCACATGAAACCGAACGCAAAACCCTAACGCTGACCATTGTTTGACACACCGACCCCGGGCTTTACATAAACTTTAATTTGAAACCCCCCGTGTGAGTTTTAACCCTCACTTAAAACCCTAATTAAAGATCCCAACTCTCACTTTCAACCTTAATCTGAAACCCGAACCGTTGTTTGAAAGTCTAAACAGAGAACTTGTATGTTTGCCAATATTGTGCTAGCATTAGCATTAAGCTAACAGACTTTCAGGCTCTGATGTGACTGTTTAAAATTCGTGTCATTTTTTTTTGTTTTATGTGTTCTGCTAGCATTAGCATTAAGCTAGCAGACTTTCAGGCTCTTATGTGATTGTTTAAAAATCAAAACGTGTCATTGTTTTATGTTTTCTGCTAGGATTAACCATGAAGCTAGCAGACTTTCAGGCTCTTATGTGATTGAAAACAAAACATGTAATTCTTTGTTTTACGTTTTAGAGTAAACCTCAAGTGGGAGCGTTAAAAACACACCAAAGACCACGCGTCACTCAGTTAAACGAAGGACACGCATAAAAACAAAAAGAAAAAAAGGAGAAGTCGCCACCTGAGCTTCACAAATCAAGAAGTATGCCAGCGGGAACATAAAACGTGTCTCCCACGGTGATTAGCCGAGATTCATAAAGCTGCCGGGTACTTTGCATTAATTACGACGCCATAAAATATGAATCAAGAGCAGTTTGTCGCAGTCGATCTTACGAAAGGGCGAGCAAATGCTCGGGAAAACACTCGCAAGAGTTGTGCGTGAGTGACGTCCATTATTAAAACTGCCGATTACGATGTCAATTATTAACGAGCGTCACCGGAGGGGTTTCCGCTGCACACAAATCAAAGACACGGCATTGTCGGTGATGAAATAATGTTTGCTCACAGTCGCTCCACAAGTCGACGCGTCTGAACTGCTTCCTTCTTGGCAAACTTGATCTGAGACAAAACATGTGCATGAGTTGCACAAATGACAGTGGATCAATTGGGGGCTCTACAGGGATACAAAAAAAAAGCCATACAAGAAATTAATGAATTGTCACAGCAAAATCTGGAAGCAAAAATGAACCCAGGAAGAGGAAGAAACTAAAAAGCATGGACTCTTGGTCACATGAAACGTACACGAGCGGGTTCTGGACATAACAGGAAGTCAAGAGGATACAATTACTACAAAATAAAAGCATTTGAAAGAGTTGTGGGTGAGTGATGAAAAAACTTAAACGCTCAAAATAAAAAAAAAAAAAGAAAAATCATATGAAGAGACATTTTATGTAAGGGTTCGGGGCGGGAGAGGGGGGGGGCATTGTGCCATTTTCAGTGTGTGGCAGCAAAGTCCAGTTACTTCCACGTCCTTGAAGTCCAATCAAATGGGAGACCTTGCGTACGGCACCCACGAGAGCAACCAGTGTGGTGGCAAGAGCTTCTTTCACGATCCAAAGAGCAGTAATGAGCCATTATTCCTCATATATTATTATTTCACCGCTTAAGCAAGATTGAATCATCGGAGCTGAGGAGAGGTTCCGATTGTCTCCATCCCCTACCCCTAACATCTATAACCTGCTTTTATTGCCGTACTCTCGGACCCGCGCAGACCTATGAAAAATATGTTTTAGGTGAAGAGAAAGTTATACAGAAAAAAAAAAATTGAGCAGTTGGAGAGTTGTACTCTTCTGAGATAAATTTCTATTGCGTACGTCGTTTCGACTCGGCTAGCTGACGAGCAAGTGCACGGGTGTGAATGTTAAACAGCGGATGGAAAAAAAAATAAAATAATCATCATAAAAGGGAGAATGTAGACTTGATTGCGATGCTAAAGAGAAAGCGGCGGCGCTTTTTTATCCGCCAGGCAGAAGGCATCACGGTCGCTTGCTTTAGCTCCTTTCATGACGCGCATTAACGAGTGCCATTGCGCTCGCGGGGGTGCCAAAGGCCATGCACGACAGCGAAAGTGCCAAAGCTGAATGGAAAAATGACAACAACAACAACAAAAAAAGGCTCCATTTTGAGTGAAAAGGATTTTGTGTTTTTCAGCTGTAATGCATTTGATGCACTAAAACCTGCTTTTTTTCCTGTCCTTTTTAAGAATCAATATGGCGCTTCAGCCAACTCTGTCAAAAAGAGTCGGGCTGGGTGTTTTTTTTGTTTGTTTGTTTTTTTAACACGAAGCCTGGATTTTAATCTGTGAATTTGGCAGGGAAAACGTGTGAAAACTCATTTTATGGTTTCTTACACAGGGGCCCGCATACAGCTGCAGAATGTGCGGGGGTGGGGATTTACGCCAAAGACCTCGTTTTTTTTTTTTTTTAAATTTTATTTATTTTAAGCAAACGTGCCTGTGAAATTCATGTTGGACCAAATAGATCAGCTAAAAAAAATAAGAAAATCACCCTATATGAAAGTGAGCAGAAAGGGGAGGGGTGAGCAATTACGCAACAGAGGAGGCGGGAAAGCGAAAGACTGAAGACGGTATGCAAACATGGATGCCTTTTTACTCTGGCGAGTAACTTTCCTGTGGAAAAACAAAACAAAACTGAGACATACGAAGAAGTATTGAAACAGAATTCCCGCAATGAATGTCTCAATTTCCTGAGACAAAAAGAGAAAAAAAAAACTTCCAAAACGACAACAACATTTGTCCCTTCCTGCCAGTTCAGAGAACAGCAAAAGAGGTAAATAATAGATGAGCATATTTGGAGCAGTGTCCTGCACGTCCGCAGGGAGGGGAGGGTGGGTGGGGGTGGGGGGGTGAGTCCTGATACTTTGGCGAAACAAGCAGACAGACGCTCGGCCAGTCTCCCTTTTCACACATTTAACCGGATTGCTTCTTGAAAGCTTTGAGGAGGAGGCGCGAGTGTGAAAGTTGCTTTGCGGAGGCGTCAGGAGAAAAAAAAAAAAAAAAAAAAAAATTAAAAACAGGACCGCGAGGTGTTTCCGGAATGAGCTTCTCCGAGTGTGATTGAGCGGCAGCGCGATAAGGACGGTGACATGAGATATCCCGGCGGGTAGGGGATGGGCCATTAATCTCATTGCGGGTGATGATGTGTCTGAAGTGACTGCCGGTGCTGGCAGTGCACCCCCCCGCCCCTCCCCCCTCCCTTTGCGAGCGCTCTCGGAAGGCTCCTTGGCTTCCAAGGGCAAAGAGTGGGGGGGGGGGGGGGGAAGGGGTGCTCGTGCGGGCCCGCCGCATTGATTGCTTCACGATTTGATTAAACTCTCGGCTGTGCTCCAAATGTAAGACAATAGCATCGGGATAATCTCACCTTCCCTCCTGAGGTCGCGTGTAATGCGCTTTCACGATACGACCGCGCCGAAAGCCTCGGCCGGGACATTTGGAGGAGTTATACACACACTCTCACACACCCACACACATGCTAAATCAGTTTCGAGACCACAAGTAGGTAAAGTGAAGTGACTAAGAGCCATGTGTCTTCCTGCAGCTGTCAATCTGTCCCAAAAAAACTAAAGAGTCAACAAGCACAAAAGTTTCCCCCGCCCCTCCCCCTCCCCCTCCCACCTGAAATCAGAAATCTACTTTTAGCGCCACATATTTCGCCTCCAACATTTGGGCGGGTGCAGCCAACGTGACGCTACAACATAACACCAGTGGCCCGTGGCGAACGTCTTCGTCAACCTCATTAGCGGCTCTCTTGCAAACACGGCTGCACATTACCGGGCGGGAAACCAAAACCCCCGGCCAAGCGCTAATTGACGTTGCCGCAATTTGACTCATTCCCCGCGTACGCCTTCTTTTCCGAACGATGCGGCTATAATTGCTACTGTACATAAATAGTACTTTTCTCGGCCCGTGGGCGACCATCTCGGGCTGGCGGGTTTCCATCGAAGCGCAAGAAAACTGTGGCTTGTGCCGTCAGGAAAAGCCTACTAGAACAGCTGAAGCGAGGGTTACTCAGAGGTACGGGTTAGAGGGGCCAAGAAATCCGGTCAAAACTTTTTTGTGACAGGATTTCTTGGTGTCAGCACAAAAAACCTGCCATTTGAACAAGGCGGGGGGGGGGGGGGAGTAGACTTTTTATGCACTTGTACATCGTCATAAGCACTCCTCGGTTTTAGAATGCCAGGAACATACACTCCGCTCCATTAAATCCAGCAAATGCCCGTAATGACGACAATTAACCTGGAATAACGGTAATATTAGCCACGCATGCTAATCGACTCAACTGTTATTAATTTTGACGTGAGGTTCCAATTAAAGATAGCCAAACACTGATTTCATTTCCTTTTCATTTCGGGCGCGCAGATAAGGAAAGCTATTGATCACACCTGAATGAGTCGCTATGTGAGCGCCGCTAATTAAAGAGCCAGATTGCAATTAAGATTACAGCCGCTCAAAAGTTTTCAGGCGCGCAAATTGTGTCTCGGAGAGAGTGTGATGTCACATAATCCGAGGACAACCCGGGGGCCGGCAATTAATCCTCGCTCCCGGCGGGGGCCTTTGGATGAAATAGTTGGAAAATTGGTTCCAAAAAAAAAAAAATTATGGAAGGAAAATTTAACTCATTACTCATCAACCGCCATCAATGTCGATACTTTTAGTTTATTATATAGTTTTTAGTTTAGATAGATTAGACTTTCCAGTGAAAGTCGGGTCTATAAACCAACGTCCGAGAACAGATCCGTTTCGTTTGTACAAATCCCCGAAAATCTTCAAACAACGGCGATAAACATTCACGATCCGTTTTCCTCAAAGATTTGGAGTCAAAGAAAAATGAATCCAAATGGTCGTTGAAGTTGTAATATCACTATTCATCACTAGGTGGCGAACATGCCTTCGTTGTGTTTAAACAGGGTCCTCAAAAACTGCAACGAGAGCAAGCAAAGATTTTTGTGAGAGAAAAAAAAATGTACCAATTGAGTGAGTGTTTTGTTTCGTAGTTTTGTGCCATCCTTGAATGATAATTATGCAGCCGAGCCCTTTGCGCTAGGAAAAAATAAAAATAAAATTCACAGTATGGCGTAATTTAGTTGTTTACTTCAAACATTTTGTTGTTGGGTTGGAAGAGTGGATATTTTATCATCATCAGATACCATATTGAAATGTTTTTGTCACAGATCTGGTTAGGAGGACCTAGGTCCTGTGTGCCCTCTCCGGAGGGGGTATTTTTGAGTCCATTCCCAGTATCATTCCCAGCGTGCTTTGCTGGCCCATTTGCCAACAGGGTGTCGCTGTTGAAGAGCGCAAACGCCGCGAGGTGAGCGTGTCATTTGCGAGGCCCGTTGTGGAGAAGGGCGACTCATTAAAAACAAAGCTGCGGTGCGCGCCCGCATAATTACAGCACGCCTCGGACATTGTTTTTTTTTTTTTTTTTTCTTCCTCGCAATGCAAATGCTGACCTGATTTTTCGAATAAGTCAAAGCCGACCGGCCGTGGCGTTGAAAGGGATGCGGCCTAATTAAATGAAACATTGCTGATGGGACAGGCGCCTGAGCGGCAGGACGGTCGCTCTTTTTTTTTCTTTTTTCTTTTTTTTTTTAATTGCTGGTGCGAATCCACAAGCAGATTCCGCACTCGGCGGCCAATGTGATTTGTCATTCATTATTCATCAGCCTCACTTTTACATGACCTTCTTCAAGTCGCCTTAATGAGCCCAGATTCTTATCCGACGGGCCGCTGCTTAACTTTGACGAGTGCACCTTGATACACTCGTGTTCATCACTCACATCATTTGGTGTGATTCCGCCTGATTCCATTTGGTGTGTTTACACCGCGTGCTAATGAGTCTTGCATTACGGGTCGTTACTTGGACAACTGAATTCAGGTCCTCCAAGAAACAAAAATGTCCCATTTATTAAAAAGAAAAATGGTCGGCAGCGCCGGAGGGGGCGTGGGCAGCAACATCAACTCGTTGCTGCAGTATCTGGTAATAAACGAGATTTCGAGTAGGAACAAGGCTCCACAACTTCCATTCGGAGAGAAAAAATCTTTTTTTGTGCTCAAGGTGAAATGACTTTCCCAATCAAGAAGAGTCCAATTGCATCAATTCAGCTGTGGCAGTTTACACGTCTTAGCCTGAGAATCGACCACGGACGTATTTCTCCTTCACAAATTCATGTCAAGGTAATGTAACTTTCAGCTAGCGGTATTCAGTGATGACAAACCAAAGTATAGATTTTTTCATTTCTCCTTTTCCCCGTGCCACCTCTGATTCGCTTTGCTCTTTATTTACATTTTACCTTTGCTCAAAAAGTCAACTCGAAGCAAAATTGTTCATTTTAACAGGGCATCATGCTTCTTGAATTCGGTCATAAATACTCATCCTAATCCTATTTAATCAACAAGAAGCCTCAACACACGTCGCCACGGCAACAGAGCCCGATTGGCCATCCGTTGTTTGACGTCTTGTAGCCGCCGATGGGATTTCCCAGTGATCCCGAATAAGTCGTCCTCCAGCTTGCTTGACGCTTTGGCAGCCAGAAGAATAATTAGCTTTTTTTTTTTTTTTTTTTTTTTATTGGCGGGCAGGTTGCAAATTGATTGCACTTGAACTATTAGTGGATTGATTAAAAATGCACATCCCACTCATTATCCCGGGCGACTTGCTGCCTCGTGTCGAGGTTCTTACATTGTGCTCGGCGTGCGCGAGAACGAATCCCACACGTGCAGTCTCGCAATGTAAAAACGTCCTTTTGCGCAACGAGAGCAATTCGGCGTCGCCATTAGCAAGTATATCCAATCACTTTCGCCTTACGCCCGCAAAGGAAGTGTCTCGTCAGGAAAAATGAGGTAATTAGCAACAATAAATTAATCAGAGATGGGGAAATTGCAATTATGTGCGTTCTTAAGTTCAACCATGAAATGATTTTTTTTTTCCCTTTCTGTGATCGCATTGTTATGTAAGGCTCGTTATTAAAAAAAGATGTGCAAGCCCACAAGTGTTCCCCCCCGCCGCAGATTTTCTTTGGATTGGCCTTTGCAAATAAATGTCGTCCCGTCCATACAGGCTGTTAAGTGCATGCCAGAACAACAGGAGGTGCTATAATTCTAACTTTGAAGCCATTTTAGCCAATCCAGAAACTTGAAGAAAGACATTTCTGGAAAAGAAGTGAAGTGATACTGTAAATATCACAATCATACATTTTATTCCCCTTTGTTTTCTAAAACAATTAAAGCTACATTGAGTCATTCCTGCTTACATAATGTACATAATAATTTACGACAGTCAAAATGTATCACATGACAATCAGTCATGACGGTTAAGAAAAACAGTACATCCCATAAATTTGCCTGAAACGCAACAATTCTCCTTGTTTAACATGCATAGATTATTTATCCTCCTCAGTTGTGACCATCTCCGTGTGTCGCCGTATCTCTGTATTATACTGCCCCCATGTGGCGCGCACACCAGACGCAGCCATAGACTCGCAGTGATATACACGCGTTCCTTATTTTATTTTATTTTTTTTACACTATTTATTTGCGACTACTACATGTATTCGAAAAGTACAATCTCATCGCCTGCTACTTTTCCTTGCCGCTGTGTCTTGAATGTTTGCGGACATGGCCTCATCATCATTCTCTCAACAACACTCATCTAAGGACCACCCGCTACCTGAAGCAGCAGGTTTGCTTTTTTTTCCAGCCTTAACAAAAAGAAAAAAGATCAATTTTAATAGCGGTATTTAAAAAAAAAAAAAAAAGAAAAAAGAAAAAATCAAGTTCCAGATGGTTTAACACCGAGCGGTCACACAAACATTCTCGGAAGCCCTCCGAGGCGTTCGGAGGTTGTGTTAAGTCAATGGAGTTGCTGTTATCAAGCTGTGCCGAACACATGCTGGCACGCCGTTTGAACAGCACGCCGCCCGGCCCGGGAAAAAACGCCACTCAAAGTTGCGCATGGGGAATCTTTCCAGTCCCGAAAGAAAGAAAAAAAAAATCTAAATAAGACCTTTAGAAAGGGGAAACAAGGTGAAAGAGTGACTGACTCGAAATTAACAAACAAACACAACGTGGGGAAATCCAATAAATGTCGACGCTAACTTGAATTGCTTGCACATGGTGGAGTTTAATAGCGCCACCTAGAGGTCCGCAGGCCGGTTTCTCTGTGCTGGCATGACTGATCGATTGGATTAGATTGGATGAGATTAAAATCTGGTTTTGTGGGGTTTGGCCACATTTCACTGAATTGAGCCACCTGTTTTCTATATGAAAGACATGAAATGCCAACACTGCGGCATCGGAAGGCTTTCGCCGTCACCACCTTGGCAGAATCAACGTATTTACATTCCGAAGGTCACAAAGCGAAGGCGTCGGACGTCCGCGAGGCTGTCGGCTTTGAAACTTTGAAAGGTGGCCATACCGCCAGGGCGAGCGCAAAGTTGCGGCAGCTGCGGCTGTCGCTCGGCGGACGGATTAATGTCTCGTAATCACACTTCATTATTATGCCCATCTGCCCCCGCGCGCTTCCCGAGATGGCGCCAACGTTTAAAAAAAAAAAAAAAAAAATTATAATTGAGGAAAAAAAAAAAAAAAAAAAGGCGAGCTGAAAGCCAAGCGCGCCGCCTCTCATGGGAGCGGCTTGAATGTCACCAGGCGGGCGACTTGTGTGAGGAACGCTCAAGGGCTGCCACGTTGGGCCCAAGAACATTTGGAGAGCCGTTGAGAAAAAAAAATAAAATAAAATAAAAAATAAATAAATAAATAAACAAAGGTCAGCGCTTCAATGCCAGAAGCAGAAGCTATGACAAGACGCCAGCGTCCTTCGTCGTATTTAGTCGATATTAGCGTGGAAGGAAATTATTTGGATGTCCGTAAACAACCCCCCCCCCCCAAAAAAAAAAGTTCTAGCTTTGACACTGACTTGAAACTAGTTTGAGAATTGATTCAACAGTACTTGTGTTCTTGTTCCTGAACGTCCGAAAGTGTTTTCACGGCGGCTACGTCGTCCCGCTGCATTAGCTTAGCTATTTTCGGGCCATGATTGTGGTCAGCACATAAACGCGATGCGAGGAAGCGTACGTATTTTCTAATTTTCTATTTCCTGCCACAGTGCGGACAATTAGCGGCACCCACGAGCACATTCTACAAAAAAAAAAATGTTATTTCTGCCTCCGTTTGTAGCGATCAAAGCGACGCCGGCGTTTGTGTCTGCTTTTCCGCCGAATTTGCTTGGTATCTCATTAAAAGTTGTCGTGTTTATCTTCTGCCATAACTTAATTGCCGCCGGTGGAAACAGATGTCTCGACACCTTTCATTAGGCAGGGGTGGGCTTGCGAGATCCAAGCGCGGCGCTCCACAGGCCGCCGCAAAGACGGGCAAATGTGCGCTCATTGGATTAGCCGCGGCGGCGAACGGAAATTAAATCGCATCTTCATTTAAGCTTTCAGCCCAACGACACAACATTCTTTGGAGTTTAATGAGTCTTCAACGGACCGCTCGCGCCGAGTGTAGCATGACAAAACGTTTAATTACGCTAGAAAGCAAATACGTGAAGCTGTACGTTTTTTGTTTTTGCTTTCGACGCAAACATCACACGACGAGCTCTCTAGCGGTCACCGGGGCAAATCGACACCGGGCGTGCATTTAGATGAGGTAACGAGGCGCGGCCCGAGGTGGTGTCGTTCTGACTTTGTACTTTGGAGCTCGGCGGAGCAACTAAAAAGCAACACGGCAAGCATGAAATTAAATGGCTAATAGGCCAGTGTTTGTTTACTTCCTGGCTGATTCATCTTTAATAAATGAGCAATGGATGAAGTTATTATCGCATCTTTCACAAACTACGAGTCTACACATCTTGATTTATACGAATGCCTCAAGTTATTATGTGAGCCATCAGGCCAAATTTGAGAATCCGGGAATTTCAAGAAACACACACAAAAAAAACCCTCACTAAGTTACTTTTAGCTCTATATCTCATTCACTCCCAAAGACGTTTTTAAACGTCTTTTCAGACTGTACTGGTACTGAATGAGATATGAAATGGGACAAATAAAATTTAAAACACTCACAAGGAGCAAACACAAAGGCAACACATGAATGTACTGAATTGCATTTTCCTCAACATTTTTCCACTTGTCTTTGGTGTCTATCCATCACAAGAGATGAATAACGTTATATAATTGACAAATCAAACCAAAAATTAATATCCTACCCCCCCCCCCTTCCAGGGATTCATCTCGCTTGAAGAACAGCAACTCAAAGAAATCTCTTGAACTTTTCAAATTGGATTAGAGTCGTTTTTCCAAATCCTCTGCGCCGGCTTGTCAAATAAAGCCTGAACCCGCTCTTCAAGATGGTGGATAACGTGGAAATTAAAACCACGTACAGCACAGTGGGAAGAGGACTGAAATTCACGCGAAGCACATCAATCAGGAGTCAGGCAATTTTTTTCCAATATGAAAGCTGCGAGCGAATGTTCCAATTCGGAACCCTTTCAGTCCGCCCCCCTCCCCCCTCAAAAAGGATATTTGGTCACTTAGTGGCGAAATTGGAGAGAAAAAAAAACAAAGAGAAAAAAATAATAATTACACGATAAGTGAAAAAAACGTATTGCAGCTAGTTTACATAAACAAATGTACTTTTTCATAGAGAGCCGGACATTCATGAAAAACGTGACGACTGCATTAGCATTAGCATTAGCATTAGCTGACCGAAAGTATGTTCGGATGTGGTTACATCAGTGTCATAGGACGAAAACTCCAGCGAAAACCGAGAACCACCTGGTCGGAATCAGGCAACTTTGCAATTCTGAGGCTCGCACCGAATGCTGAGACCAAAGTTTTTACATGATACAGCAAAGTCCAAACTCAAGACTTCAATATCCCAAAATAATAAACTGTATACCTTTGTTGTATGCTCCCTTTGTATGTGTTTAAGTCGCAATTGTTCAAAGAATTAAAATGACTGTCATGCTAACGCTAATTTCAGTTAGCCTAAGCCTAATCAGTTAGCATGATAGCATTAAGCAAGTGAATGTCCGTTCAACGAAATTATCCGGTTTGGATGAACATTTGTCATGACGTCTACACTTCTCTTATGTGACTTATTTTTTTTCTTTTTGTTTTATTTTGTCCAGCTTCACAGAATGCTACGATACGGAGCGACGGATAATCACGCTGACGGTGAAAAACTTAGGTGAACCCTAGCGATGGCGTGCTGTTGTCCAGTCAAAAGAGCCATCGGGCTTCATCCTCCATCATCATCATCATCATCGTGGTCAACATCAACGGTGGCACTCAGCACTGCAGCGGGGATAAATCCCCCCGCGCCGCTCGCTCGCCACATCGCTTATCGTCTGCGCCATGATGCAGTCGCAGCACACGCAGCGAAAAGGAGACTGATCTCCACCGGTTGGGAAGTCACTACTGCAGCACTCACCACGCACACGTCAGATTGTCACTTTGTACCAACCCCGGAGTCAGCTCATTTCACGCAGAGAGTAATTAAAGTCGCCGAGTCGACATGATTCTTGAGATTTTACATCTTGAGTCCTTAAGATTATTCTTTTTCTCTTTTTTTTTGACAGGAAGCACTGGTGGCTTTTTTCGCAATATTCTTTTTCTGGAAATGACAGCCGGGCTAAATCCTTTTGATCAATATGATGTGACGTCTTGTTAGGAGCCATAAGGAGGTCATTTCACGGAATGTGTGGATAACGTACTTCTGGAACATTTTTGTCACTGATGTGTTTGTTCTGAGCCTCATACGTTTCATGGACGAGGATTTATGATAAAAGCGACATAAGATAACCGTAGACAGGTGGCATTATTTTTCAGCCACCTATGAGCTTACGGAACTCAAATCCAACACTTAGGAGCACCTTGATCAAATTAAAATAGCATATTTTCCCTACTATAAGGCACTTCGGAGTATAAGGCACACCTATGAATTCTATGGACGGCCTATTTTTAAACGGTTTTCATATATAGGGCACACCGCATTATAAGGCGCAATAATGGCTGATGTTGCGTTATGCGGCCACTAGGTGGAGCTACGCGAAAAGGAACACAATATATATTGCGCTTTCGCATCCACTGCATCTGAAACAAAGCACTTTACAGAACATTTAAAATACTACGTCCAAGAAATCAGAATTATTGATCCATATGTAAGGCGCATCGGATTATAAGGCGCACGGTCGGCATTTGAGAACAATTAATGCTTTTAGGTAGCATTACAGGTGAGGAAAATACGGTCAGCAAAATAAAAAGGAAGAGGAGAAATTGCATGGAGCAAAGAACAGAATGCAGTTTATGAGTTATGTGGCCTGCTCTATAAGCTACATTATCTTGGATCATAAACCCCATGCTGCTTCATGTCGCCTTGGCTGAGGTCTGCGCTCCATTGATTGACATTCTAGTTCTCGATGGTCAGGAAAAAAAAAATTGCTGAAAACAGCAAATGTAATGGCGCGTGACACTTGTTTGTTTGTTTGCTCCGCAACCGTTTTGCAATCGCACCCGGCGTGTGAAATTGTCCCTGTCCCGCCGTCCTGCATGCTTGACGGGGCCCCGATGTCTCATTTGCTCGCCCCCCCCCCACCCAACCATGTGACACTCACAGCGCTGCCCAGGTGTATAATTGGCTGCCGTTTCAGGGGGTGGAAGTTAACGTGGCGACGCAAGGTCGTGCCGATCGGAGTCATAACAGTTTCAAAGGAGCCATGTTGTGCATTTTGTTTCACGAGTTATAAACAGTTGGACAGATTTTTACAGTATTTCTTGCCCTGGTGAAATTGGCAAATTTTTGCGGGCAGATCTGTCTCATCTCACCCCGCTGGCGAAGAACAATCATGTGTCACATTTTACACAAAGCGAACACCCACAGCGATTGCAATTAATAGGTGAAGACAGCATTTCATCTCCGGGGGCCACCAAAGTACAATTTTTGTGTCCAAACATCAATGACCCCTAACGTCGGCAATTATTCGATTTTCACCAGGGTCACGGGTGAGCGTGAGCCTGTCCCAGCTGATTTTGGGCCAACCCATGGACGAGCTGCTAGCCAATTTTAGAACAATTCAAGTCAATTTCCCATTATGCACCCTCTTGAAAGCTCGACCGGTGCTGCGGGACCTCCACTTGGAAGATTCTGACGACGCGCTCGTGCGTAGTCACTAAAGTTTGGATGATTGCAGTGCACAGGGTATAAATTTCAAATATGAATCCCAGCTTTGGTTTGCATGGCCCAAGGCCAGGCACGGGATAATGGCGGGGGGGGAGTGGGGATTGACTTCTAAGGTGGCAGGTTTCAACCCTGACAAAATTGACTTGACAGGTGTGAAAGATTTAGTGGTCGCCATTTACAGTGATCATCATCCCCCCCCCCCCCCTCCACCTCCTTTGTCAGCAGGTACGGCGGCACCCTTGCCGTGTCCTTGATCCCGCTTTCGACGACCGAGCGGGAAATCCCGCCCCCCCTCCCGCGAAGGCCGCTTCGGCGCCTAATGACTGTTATCGTTGCAGAGCGGTATGATTATTATTAGCCGTGAGCCCGCCGTACCCCGAGCGCGATTTCCATTCCGCACTTAGACGAATGACTGCAGCTGTGCGGGCATGGTTGCACTTTAATCAGCGGATGGTTATCAATCAAAAGATTATTACTGTCCTTTTTGTTGTCGACTTCTTATTTCCGCTCGGCGGCCCGACTCCCCCGTCTGCGCGTCGTCACAGTTCGGCGAGACTTTCAGCAAACTATGAAATTAAAACACGGAAGCTCCTGCTTGAATTGGATTTAAAACGTGGCCATTACTCTGGCAAATGAATACGGGGAGGGGGGGGGAGCAAAAAAATAATAATCATAAAAGAAGCTAGATTAACTTTTTAAACGACGGCGAGAATCCTCTTGCGCTTCTGCCTCGTAATTGGCTAATTAGCACAAGTGTGATGAGTCTTAATCCGTCCCGGTGGCGAGCGCGATAGCGCAGATCCATATCGCTCGCGCCCGTGTTGCAACTTTTTTTCGGAATTTTTCACAGACAATGAGAGAAAACAATTGAGACCAAAAAAAAAAGGGGGAAGGGATTATTAGCGGCGCGCAAGCTAACGTGTCTGACAGCAATTTGCTCCGGGGTCTGCAGGCCACCCGTGTGGTCCTCGTGCCGTGCCCGCGGGCACCATGTTGATGGCCCCCCTGCTTGAGAATCGGCTTCTCGAGCACAGAAGCGTCTTGCCATCTTCTTTGTACAACTACTTTCTGAAATTTTAAAGAAAATTAACTTTTTCGGGGGAATATCTGTTGGTGTGACCCCCAAAACGCAACCTTACGGAGCGTAAATAGTCAATTGAGGGAGTGAAGAACAAAAATAAGTCACACAAAGTTTAAAAAAAAAGAACAAATTTAGAAGGTAAACAGGAAGGTTAAATGACAATTACCGGTGAGGCTGCGTCTCGACCGGATTTGTTCAGAATGACACACAAGGTTTCTGGTGATTTCGCAATTTTCGCCCCGCACGATTATTATCATCTCTTCTGCTGTGTTTATCACACACTCAAAGAGGGCTTGTCGCCCACGATAAAAAGAGAAAATTAGCGCTTTGCACTGAGGGAGGTTGTACAATCCGCGCACTTAATGGTCAGAAAATTGTGGACTTTCTGATGAAAGGAATGAAAGGTGATTTATGTCTTTAAAAAAATAACAAGAACAAAAAAACACTCATCTAAAAGTGCAGATGTCTTTCCAATGTTTCTCACAACCACTAGGGGGCAGATTGGCACCAGATGTGGGTTTTATTTTGCCGTTTTAGCTGGGGCTAAATTCTCGATGTGTTTGCATTAAACTAGCTAAATGCAAACGTGCTGTTGTGTAATACACACCTTTTTGTTTTGTGTTTCGTCTGGCCGTAAACTTGCACGGGGGGGGGGGGCTTCTTTTGAATTGTTTATCGTCTGCCAAACTGCTGCTTGTCGTATCATGAGTTGAGTTCACCGCCATATACTTGTACTCGCTTATATGTATTTTTTATTTTCCGTGCATAAACGCCGAAAAACGAACAAGCGGATGTATCACGTCTGGAAAAACAGACTTTTTATTTTATTTTATTTTTTTAAATATGACATGCAAGGACATACATGCTTTTCAATGGTGTGCGTCCACATTTGTATTTCCTGCTGCAGACCGGCGCTTCAGACTGCCAGCGCGGAACATTTAACAAGTGAGCAGCGCAGGCGGGAGACGAACCTTTGCTCTCAAACATGTGTTTTCCCCCCCTTGACCTTTTTAATTTGCCGTGACGAAAAAGGTGCTCTTGAAAGACAAAAGCTCTTCCCGTGGTGATCTGCGACCTCCTGCCGCCGAGCTCATACAAAGCTCCGGCCTGCGCCAGCTGATGACCAAATCAGAAAAAAAACAACTTTTTTTCCCTTCGGCAAATGAGAGGATTATTCATCTCCTTGTGTTTTGCTCTCTGATGGTAAATTTGTTTACGTTTCATTTGGCCCAAACTCCATGCTGAATGACACTCAAAAGCAGGACAAAAGGAAGGGAACGCAACACATAGGCGTCTATGTTCCCTCAGGACTTAATGAGTTTTATTTAAAACTACTCCAAAAGAGTACATTTATTCGCAATTCCAACTTGATGAGCTCTGTCAATGAAGAATAAAACAACAAAGCAATTCCCAACTGACATCCTCATCAAAAACGTCGGATGAAATATACACACACTGGCCACTTGAATAGGCGCGGCGGCACAATCTAGCGGGGTGTTGTTTTCCATCCTTTGAGCTGCGGCACATATTCACAATGCCAAACAAATAAAAAAATACACAAACTCAACACGTACTAGAGGTCAGACTCGCAAAGACCAACATATTCATATTCATACTGGCATTAGCCACCCCAAACAACCGAATCAAGTGGAATGGGTTACGCAATGTGCTTTTGCCAAAAAAAAAAAAACCTAAACAAAAACTCACAGATAAATAACCAATTTGATCAAAATGGTACTTTATCTTCATATCTTTATAAAGACCCATTCACTCAAAGATATGTAGCACACACCGTCACCACTGACGCAGCATTTTAGCATCATCTTACCTAGCGCTAAGCTAGTTCTTCTCTTCGTTCCGACGTCCAAGTTGGACAACTAACCTTTTGTTGTGGCTAGCATAACGTTAGCCCGGATGACTGCTGCATTAGCCAGCCAAATGTTACAAATGTTAGGACGGCGTTAGGCAACAAAATATTCCCATAACTACTTCCCGTCATCTGCGCAAATGTAGCACGAATGCAGCTTTCATTCATGTGCACTCCCCATGTCAATTGAGCAGATATCGGGAGACAGGACGTGTCATCCAAACATTCCTCTTTTCTAAAAATGTAATGGACATTGGGCACCATTTTGTGACCCGATGCAGGAATCATATTAAAATCTCAGAGCTTAAAGCGAGCTATAATAACTGTTGCGGTGAGCAATGAGCTCACAAAGACTGTGGAGATGTAACAGAGTCTCTGCGAAAGTGCATGAAAAGTAACTTTCGGGGAGTTAAAATGCCGATTATGAATGAAGAAACACCAAGACGCTTCCTCAGAGGATATTTTCATGAGCGGGGGTTTCTAATATAACTCCAATATAAGGGGTCTCTTTGGGAGCCGCCGGGAGTGAAGGAGCAAGTGAGCGGTCCACATTGAGATTGTCTTTGAAAACATCTCAAACTGGCAACGTGTCAAATGAAAAGGGGAAAAAAAACGGCAGAGTCAGATAAAAGGGTCGAGTACGGACACCGTGATCGGCCGCGGGGAGAAAGAGGAAGCGGCGGCGAAGACAAGCGGACATCCTGGCTATTTGCGCCGCACGTCTCACTTGTCGCCTCCGCCAGATCCATCACGGCCGTGATTGGAGGCGGAGGTCAACTTAGCATCTGGGCCCGGTTGGGGAAGCGCGTGGGTGCGAAGCGGCCTTGGCACGCTTGGCCTGTTTGAGGTAATGCAAAGCGTTCCTGATGGATGTGACGCTTCCGTCCCATCTATCATCTTTGGGTCCGGAAGGGCTTTAATCTTCCTCAAACATGCTCTTCGTCTCTCCCACCTTGTTTCCCTCTGAGGCGCTTCTGTTGTCATAAGCGGCGAAACTGGGCAGACGACTATCTGGAGGTTCACGGCCTGGAGGGGCTTGTGCATGTACCGAGGTAGTCTACAATATTTGGACCAGTGTGTTTTCACACCACCTCAAAAAACTACTTAGCTTTGAAGTACCGCTATCCTGACCAACATTAAAACACGCGTAGTTTGAAAGCTGCACTTGAAGGAAAACGAAACACTGACGGAGATTCAATTCAAATGTAAAAAAAAAACGGAACGAAATAAACAGTTCTGAAGATTTCACGCAAGTACATTGAGGCTAAAAGTGAAACAATCAAACTGTGATCCCCACCTGCGCTTTCTGGACCATGACACCCTCTAGAAACTTCTCAATGCTCACCTTCACAACCTTCTAGTGGGCTACCAAAAAACCACGGTGGACATTAGAAGCTCTCAAACTGTTTTAAAAGCCAAATCACAACGTAATAGTCGACTACCAGAACCTCCTTGATCATGACTAGAACATCCCAGAACATTCCAGAGCTTCTAACAGTCTAGACGTACTGCAGTTTCTAGTAGAGATCAAGGAAGGTCCAGCAAGTCCGTTACAAGGTTGTACTCATCGGCATTAAAAAGATTCCAGAGGTTCCAAAGGCCTGGATGTTCTAGTAGCCATCAAGGAGATTCTGGTTGTCTCCCAGCAGGTCATGAACGAAGGCATTTATACGGTTTTGCAAGTTCTAGTAATTTGGGATGTTCTCGTCATGATTTAGGAGGTTCTGGTTGTCGACTATTAGGTTGTGATTTGGATTTTAAAACAAACTGCGGTACATCTCGACTCTTAGAAGCTCCGGAAACCTCACAGTGCCCTCGTTCGCAACCTTGTGGGAAAGTTCAGGAACTTCCTTGATCACCAATAGAACAATTAGAGATGTAGCAACTTTTGATCTTTTAAATAGCAACTTTCAGATCCTTGCAACAAAGTACCGGAGCCTCCTTGATCACCTCGAAGACTTCTAGACCCTTACGATTGTCTTCTTAATGACAATCACTTGCGTTATGGTGGACTACCACAATGTCCTTGATCAACACGAGAATATCTGGACCCTTATGACCTGTAGCACTTTTTCAAGTCCAATGTTCAGAACCTTGAAGTGAGCTCCAAAAGCCTCCTTGATCCCTCAGAGAACACCTCGACATGTAGAACTGATGAGACCACCTTGTAGTGAACTACCGTTCCATCGATCGTCTTTGCACCCGGGGTTTTTTTGTCTCCCTCAAACATAACGTCCTCATCTTTCTGGCGTTTTGGCACTTTTGTTGTCGTAGCAACAAAAACTCAGCAGATGACTGTCATTCACATACCGGCTTGTGTGTGCTGCGGGGGGTGGGGGATTGTGACTCTGGAGGAACTTGATTCCTCACTGTACCTGCCTCATTATTTATTAGCACGCTGCCGTGAGTAATGCACAGGCAAATGTTTGCTGACGTGCCATTAATTGGTATCAGCCCGGCCGATAGATGCTGCACCCGCAAGTTCACGCAAAGCATCGCCTTCGCCTGACAGTCGCCCGGAAGATGCAACCCGCAACACGCCGCATTAATCAAGTCCGCGTCGGCACGCTCGGCGCGGGCTTCGCCGCACGCGTTACATCACTCACGCCGCGGCACTGGCGCAAACCGACACGGATAATCTTCTCTCTTCACTCTGCGTTTGTGTCACTTTGTCTTTTACGGAGCCGGTCAATGGTGGGGAGCCGTTCCCTGATGGTCAGGACAACAATTTGTAAATTTGCTTCATGTGTTAAAAGGACGATGCAGAAGTCCGAGGTGATCAGATGTGTTAAGTCAAGTCAAGAGTATTTCTCGAGCACTTTCAAACAGCCATCGCTGCGTACAAAGTGCTGTACATGGAGCAATTTAACATACACAATGAACAGTAAGACGAATCCGTAATAAAGGCGGTAGAAAGCACCAAGCAGTAAAATCAAGAACAAATCTAAGTCATGCTGAGTCGAACGCCAAAGAATACAAGTGAGTTTTGAGGAGGGCTTTAAAGATGTGCAGCGAGGAGGCATGCCGAATGTTCAGTGGGAGGTCATTCAAGAGAGAGGGACCAGCAACAGAAAAGGCTCGATCCCCTCTGAGCCTCAGTTTAGTTCTTGGTACTTCTAACAAAGACTGGTCCACAGACCTGAGGCGCCGGCCACGCCGGAATTCAATTTGGTCATTCGTTAGCAGGCTACTTACTCCCTGATTGGATGGGAAGTGCCAATCCAATTCCGAGGGTTACGATACTTTCGGGGTCAGCACCTGAATAGATTATCCACCACCCCCATCATCCAAAACCCCAACCGCGATCAAATTGGGACCCTACTTTGAAAACCCAAAAATAAAATGCCACATTTCTCCGTCTCCAATGGCTCTCGGGAGACTTGTTGGTAAAACCTGCACTGTCCTACCGATTTCAAACTGTTCCTATTGGCCCTATTGCGGTTTCTATCGTTTCTGTATTTCGTCAAACGCACGACGAGCGAGGAAGGCGCCTGTAAATCGTCATCATTTGGGAAATGTAGCACATCTAGCCATGCTCGAGGCAACTCTCAGTTGAAGGTCATCACTTCCCCTATTTTGATTGGGCGAGCCAGCGCTCGCGGCAAGATCTATAAGTTCCAACACCGTGGACCGCAGCGCGACGTTTTTCGTCGGCCTCGACGTGCCAGCTACACTTTCTTAATTGACATGGCTTTGCACCACGGCGTCCACTGGACCGGTCTGAGTCTCTGCCATTTTTAATATGCCGTTGACCTTTAACAAGTTCATTTCAGACTCTCCGCCTCCCGCTCATTTGAAACGGGAGATGAATAAGCCCGAAGACAATGCCTTCAGGCAGTGTCGATGTCGAGGACTTCCAAAATGAGGCTTGTATGGTGTCTTGATTACATATAAACACACGGTACGTTTTCAAAATAAAAGTGACTATTTTGACCCAAGTCCATAAGTTTCGAAACGGCGCGCACCGCGAGCGACGCTGAAGCATCGTTGACACGTGTCGACACTCCTCCGCACAAGAGCCCGCCGAAGAACTCCCTCTCGAATGTGAACTCCATTTGACAATTGCAACCTTGAACTATTTTGACAACGTGGCCAATGAAGGACCCAACGTTTCTTTCTGTAGTACTTGAGAGGAAATATTTGGAGGCACTCGAGTCCAATTCCGCACGCCTCGGCCCTTCCAAATCAATGCCGAGCAAAAACAGATCCCCCTCGCATCATTTTCTGTGCCTCTGACTTACACCTACGCACGCAGGCGGGCAGCCACGCAAGCCCCCCCCCCCCCCCCCCCCCGTGTGCACCGCCAGCGTTCTTTTGAGCTGGTGGGCTGCCAGCCAGCGATGCGGGTGAAGCTGGGTGGCCGCTCTCTTGAGTGTATAATCACTCTTATCTCCGCCATGTTCCCACGGGCTGAAACCTTCAATCCAGCGGGGGGGGGGGGGGGGGGGGGGGGGTGGAACAAGTAAAAACAAAATAAATAACATGGCGAGTGTTTAGATAGAGTAACAGCAAAACAAGCCTGGCGTCTTCGTCGGCGGCCGTCATATTGCGCGATCCGCACCCCGTCACAGGTCATTTCAAGCCTCTACGGGCTCGCACTCCACATTTAAGAGTGGAGTTTATATACGTTGAATTCTTGGACTTTGTTTCTCCCAGTGCCACGCATTTAATTGCCTCGCTTTATTGGCGAGTGGGCCGATCATTAGCCGCGTCCGAAAGACCATCTACCTTCATTTAAGCCTCGATTAGAGCCGCTACGAGTCGAGTGAGCGCCGGCTGCAACCCCCCTCCCCCACCCACCCTCCCGAATGCTGCTGACACCGTGTTAGCCCATGTGTCACTGTGGGCGTGTTCAGCACAAAATAGTGACTGCGAAAGGAAATTGCCTCAAGAGTTACTGTGTGAGAGCTTTATTTGGTGGAGGCGAGTGGGAGGCCGCCGCCGCCGCCGCTCTCCAGAAATATTTAATGCCCGTGAGAGAGACATTTTTAGTGCTCAGACTTCATGGGTGTGCACACAAGTTGCCGTTTAATGCCACGGCCGTAATGAACAGCCTATTGAAAATCGTTTGTTATTTTTCGACAACGGCTCTTCCAGAGAGACGTAAAGAAATAAACGATATGTCGTCTTGACGCGGGAAGTATAAGCTCGATGGCTATTTGATGACTTTATACAAAAAGAATCAATAGGAGAGCTACGCACGTGTTTATCATGATGCTTACGGTTTCGCGGCGGTACAAGTGCATCATAACGGGCTGCCGTTTGGAATATTTTCCCATCGCGAAGGGAGCTCGCGGCTCATTTCGATTTCAATGTCGCAGAAGCCGATTCATCAGATTCGATGCGAGGAGGCTCTTGTGGGCCAGCTGCTCCTCCTTGCCTCACTGAAGGCCTCTCGCGCCTCACTGCGGAACGTCCATTTACCCTCCATTCGTCTTCATTTCCGCCTCGTCCACATCTCGTCGCGGACGCATCCCGCCTCGAAAACACAAACCGGCCAAGTTCGCTCGCACTTTCATATTTCCGCGGCGCTTTCCCGGCAGCCAGTGCGATTTATATCGTAATTATCGAAGGCGTCCCCCCCGGTGGGCACGTTGTCCTTTGAGGCAGAAGTGCGAGGTGCGAAACACACTCCCACGCCTCAGACAGATGTGTTATTTTTTATTTTATCTGGCTCTTGGCTGCGTGACCAAGCGAAGTGTAAAATCACAGAAAATGTTGCCGCGCCAAAGCTTCCCCTCGGGCTGCGAGTCAGCAACAGGTCTCGGGAATCGGTGAAAAAAAAACAAAAAAAAACCACTAATAATAAACACGGCACGCCGTGTCACACGGAGCTCCGTATGCGTGTGTTCCTCGCTGCTTTTACAATATTTAATGGCTCCGTTTTGCTGTGTAAACCATCATCTGCGGGGCGGCATCACAAAGGCGCTCGCGCAGATGGGAGAGAACACAAATCGTGACCTTTAAAATTAATAAAAGAGAGGAAGAAAAAAAAAAGAGCAGCACTCCAAACAAACCTGGCAAGAGCAGAATTTAGATGCTGCACACCCAAAGCAAGAAAAAAAAAAAACAACACTATCTAGTATTTAACACTGCACCTCCGCAGAAAAAAACAAAGAATTCCTTGGCAGCACACACGTGACGGCGAAACACACGGAATCAAGTTTTCTTCAAGCGCAAAGGCGCGCGCCCGTCTGTGAAAGTGTAAAAGATTCTGTCTCGTTGCCGTCATCTCCTTGACTGAGTGCATATTTGTGTTAGTTCACACTTGCCTGAGGGCACGGCGCCGTCTCACTCGGCTCGGGCCGCGAGTGCCACAGGCGGCGCTCCGGCCTGCACTTAATAAATAACGAGCAATAAGAGGCACTATTGTGATGGACTATGAAATATACAGCATCCATGCCTCATAACTTCAACAATTTATACACTGGGGGGGATTTTAAAAAAATTAAATCCAATCTGGAGTTGACTATTCATTGCTATTGTAAAAACCCAAACGAGTGGACACAGCAAAGGTGAGCTTCAACCTTTACAGGTCGTCACTTTTGACCAAATTTATGGATGGGAAGTTTGCAAACTCGCTTCCTGCTGCAGAGTCCGACCAGCGCGCGAGTGGAGGTGCGCACACTGAGGGATGCTGGTTGCTAAATAAATGATTCCCTCAAGAGTTCATGCCTTGCGGTGGGGGAGAACACAACACGCTGTCTCAACTGGGGGGGAAAAAAAAGAAAATGGCTCCTTGGACGTCCGTTTCTGAGAAATCAAATCAGAGGGACAGAAAAAGGGAATGGCCGTTTGGGTGGAGAAAGCAGCAACGGTGACGTCGCCAAAGGTGTTCTATGCGGACCCGCTGATGGGTATTTATAGGAGGTGTGATGAAGTCACATTCAGGCCGTGTGGCAGGAAGTGTAACGCATCCAAAGTCTGCTCAGACGTTCGGGAGGGGCTCAGAGTCGAGCCGCTTCACCTCCACGTCGAGAGGAGCCGGATGAGGTGTCTCGGGCATGTGATTAGGATGCCTCCTGGAGGCCTATCTGGTGGTGAGGTGTTCTGGGCATGTCCCATCGGCAGGAGGCGCTGGGACCACCCAGGACGTGCTGGCCTGGGAAGGCCTCGTGATTCCCCGGGAAGAGCTGGAAGAAGTGGCTGGGGGAGAGGGAAGTCTGGGCTTACCTGCTAAAGCTGCTGCTAGTCATTATCGTACAAATACCTGAGCAACAGTGAGGCGATCGATAATGATATCATATTGCCCACCCTAACTTCCTGAACAATCCAACTAGTATAACCGTACTCACCAATCTACTGACCTAACCGATCCAACCACCTGTCTACCTACTGATCCACCACCATACCGAACCAATCCCGCTACAGACCCTACCTAACGACCAATCCTAGCTACCCACTGACTCATCCACTACTAGCATACATTTCCTATCTGTTCACAAAGCCAGAGCCAAGATTTGAACCCAGAACCCCCCTGGCTATGAAGCCGGCATGCTAACCGTCAGCTCAATGTGCAGCCTCTGACTGAAAGAGAAATCGACCAAAAAACCTCCCCCCCTCTCCAAAAAAAAATGCACTGCTTGCTCCTGCTTTAAATGACTTGGTACAATAATAGCAGAGGCCCGGCAGCTCTCCACATGAAACCAGCAACAACCTCCATTCCCTCCGAGCACTTTTATCTTTGGAGGATGCGAGCGCAACTAGAAATCCAATCTGCTTCCCTGAAATCACTCCCACGTCCGCTTCCTCTCTCCGAGTGCTTCTGGCTGCGCCACACTGCTCGAGGACTCTTCACGGCGCAACATCACCCGGGCTTGCCAACCCATGACCTTCCAAACAGAGCTCGCTGCCATTTCCAATCAAAAACCATCACACGCCTCATCCGCCGCGTCTCTACATGGGACGAGAGGTTCTTGACACAGCGGGGTTAAAGGATAGGGGCCGTCTGTACAATCATTTCAGGACCATCTCCCTCATTTGACTGTACCGGCGGCCGGAAAGAAATAACCGAGGACGGGGATGTTAGCCGTCGCGCTAAGCGTGCTGTATCTGACTGCATTGAGCAAATGGCCTTCTCAAATCAATATGGCTAACTTCATTTGTCGTTTGGGGCTTCTTTGGGGGTGGGGGGGGGGGGGGTAGGGTCTATGCATGATAGACAGCGTGAGAGTGGCTCCGGGGATGAATTTTCTTAGTCCCACTGGAAATGGTTTGATTGGCCCCTAAAATGGCCACTTGGAGTCCAAATGATAGCCTTTCCGTGTGTTTTCAGCCAAGGACTTTGTTTGCAGGTCGACTTTTGATGGGTACGCTGAACCAAAAGCTCAGTAGCTGAAGCTGAATTCTCTTCAGGCCAGTGTTTATCGCCTGCTCCAATTTCGAAAAGCTCAACAAAAACTTGACGCATGTTGAAAATTACGCTCAATGTCAGCCGGGATTTTCTCAAGTCTTGACCACCTGCTGCTTTCCTGCATCATCAGTATTCAGCCCCGGCGACCACCTCCTTCGTGTCCCCCCCTTCTACCCCCCACCCCCTTACACAGCAGCCCTAAGGCCATCCGCCATGGACCTCTACCCACACGGGACCTGCCGGTCCTCCTGACACCTGTCTGCCTTGGATTGACCCCGGTCACGCTAGGAATCACACTACAATGCCTCCTGGTCGTAATCTGCCAGCACAGACGCACTTTGACGGGCAGACATGGGCGAACGTCACGCTGTGGAATTCTGAGCACAAAACAACGTTCTGTTGAGCCAAAGAAAGTGGGGGCGAAAAAAATATATATATATATCTGATATTTTCTGGTCACTTTCACCATGTGATGGTTGCTTGTTTGTCAGGAGATACACTGCAAGGCATTAAAAAATTTGACAGAACCGAAGAACCCATTGATTCGGAAATGAGTGGTGTCACACAGACCGAGGATGGGCTAAGAATGACCTGCCGGGCAGCGATGGTGTAAATATAACTAAATAAAAATATGGGCATAAAATATTTTTTTATCTCAGCATTCATATTCACATCCACATGTATGTCAAACTGAGAAACATGGTCGTGCGCTAAATCGCTAAATTGGATTCGCCGTCGACTTCAAATCATTTGTTTCCTCACACAAAGTGCCTGCGGCAAAATGATCCGGAGGATTTTTATTTTTATTTTTTTGTCTCTCTTGCAGATGTTGGGATTACATTATGTATTTTCATTTGTTTAAAAGGGATCATCTTCATCCCCCTCGTAGCGATGCCTCGATGGATGCAAAAACCTGCAACTAAAAGATATGCTAATACCGTAATACATTTTGAAAAAGGATTCGTTGTTTGACGCGCATGACACTAAAGTACCTCGAGGTTACCTCAAGCAAACGCGCCCAATCTTTCATTAAAAACAGCGAGGACTTCATTTTATAAAGCATCCGAGGGGCGGGGTTACGATCTTGGCTCCTGATATCGGAAACGAATGGAGGTCTGATTTAATTTTATGTGGGTGAAACACTGCAGATGCTTTGCTAAGGGCCCTGCGATTGATAGGCGACGGGCGTGTACCCTGTCGGCCTCGGTATAAGCTTCATCGTCACCGTCTCCCTCGCCGCGCTCCGAGTGTCACGTTTGCAGTCGCCTCGGCGCACAGACGGGGGCCAAATGCGGGAGGCGACGTTTAGTTTGTTTGTCATCTCGCTACCTGCCGAGTCGCATGCGGTCGTCGCAGCCCCTGCCAAGTGACCCGTGACATGTTTCTTCTTTCGTTAAATGCGGGCGGTCGCGGTCAGCGAAGAGATGGCAAACAGCCTTTTTTAACCCCCCCCACCCCCATCCCCGGCCCCCCGAAAGTGCTGGTCTGAAGGAATTTGCCTCTGGAAGGAATTCTGAAATGCCACAAACAGTTGGCAAGACGTGCAAGATTTTTAAACTCGCCAGCAGGTGACGACTTTCCGAGCTTGATTAGCTTTGGCTTTGTGCTGACGGTCATTCAAAGAATATATAAGGACATACGGTAAATAAGTTTGTGACTATTCCTAGCTATTTTAAGTACCTACGTATCCTTTATATGTCAAATACGCCACTGTGGTATTAAAACTCATTCAGTACCTGCCAATTCTAGACCACGTCTGAAAAGACGTTTAAAAACGTCTTTGGGAGTGAATGAGTTCATGAAGGTCATATTTGATCTTAGCTTTAGCTAACAGCCACCTAGTGTCCTGCCCATCTACGGCAAACAGAGATGTAGCTTTTTTTGTGTCCACGCAAGTAAATTTACTCCCGATTGGAATTCTGAAAGCGCAAACTGTTGACAAGATACATAAGGTGTCGGGATTTTGGCTATTCAGCCCTCAAGCGGAAAATCTTTCTGGCTCGCTTAGACTTTTCCTTTGTACCTACCGATGCTTCTTCAAACATTCAAACGCAGTCGCTCAAATATTCAGAAGCCAGCCCCGGGGTCGTCTTTACGGCAAACCAAGAATGTGTGTGATAAAGGACACAAAGATGTTTTCAAACGGGCAGATGTTCAGCGGCCTGGCACGCATGCTGAACTGAAGCGATCCTGCCTTGGATTGATAAACAAACGTCAAGTTAAAGAAAGGCGGCCAGGAGCGACAAGCGGGCCAAGTAAGTTCGCGCCGGCCCTCCCGCGGATGTGTGAAATGTGTTCTTGTCGGCCTACGGGGAGGGAAGCTGCAAGACTAGACGACAGTTTGAGGAAGTGCACGGGGGGGGGGGAAGAAAAGATCTGTCCTCCGTAGAGACCTTGTCTGCGAAAAGCAGATATGGCGCCAGCAAAGATCCGTGGACAAAAAGTTTCCCCAAAACACAACTCCCCGTCTCAAAATAGCGGCGAGTGTTGAAAGGAGGCAGAGATGTCTTGACGGAGGGAACCGCGAGGGGGGCCACTTGGGGGAAGAAATAGCCATCTGTGTCACATGCTAAAGCCGACATCGTTTTTTATTTTGGAAGCTCGGTCAGAGACTTACATTTGAAATCACTTGCTCAGATTTGACGTTTCCTTTGCTCATTTGTCCATCTCATCCAAGTAGAACGCGCTAAAGCACTGGTGTCAAACACAAGGCCCGGGGGCCATATCTGGCCCGCCACATCATTTTGTGCGGCCCGGGAAAGCAAATGAAACATGTTAACTTCTCGCATGCTTGCTAAAATCTGGACGGAAATGTCCACTTCTCATATGTAATAAATAATTTTCTTTTGACCAAACCCCTCACGACAGTAACTTACACAATCGTTGCATCAACAATTATTCTTAACTTCATTAAATGCTTTCACAGTCATAACCGCCCTGCAAGGAAAAGGGTCACTTCAATGAGTTTGACACCCCTGCGCTAAACAATTCCACCACAGATGACTTATCGGACGCCTCTAACGGTGATTTTGAGTGATTAACCTGTGAGTCGGCGGTGGCATAATATCTGGTCAACAACGGACTCTCTGGGACTTCAAACTCAATCAATTAATGACGAATCAATCGGGTTAAGATGTGAAACACATCCGCATGTGTTCCTGGTTTGTCAACGTGGCCTATTTTGTCCCGGATGGATTTTGCGTCGTTAAACGTGGCGCGTAACGACGCGGGAACGCACCTGCACGCGCTGCCTTTGTACGGGAAACAAACGGACGAGGTGAAGGAAAAGTTAGCGCGGTGGCGGCAGCGGGTTGAATGGCCTTTGATTAGATCCGCAGCGGAAGATTAGAAGGAGTAACAAACAGTTAGCGGCGGCAAAGCGCCATCTCTGAACTCCACGCGGTGTCTCCTTGATGTGCGACGGCATCGCGCGCGGACGCCAGACACCGGAGAATACGCGGCAGCTAATTTAAATGGAGCTTTATTTGAGCGGCGCAACAGAGACGGGCCACAGAGGAATCAGTCATCAAACAAAGCTGGAAGCGCCTCGGTTGGACGGGAAGAAAGGAATAATAATTGTGTACACTCGGAAGGTCTCAGATTTGTCATTAGAGAAGGATAGAACAGAGGGAGGAATAATGGGCCAGGGACTTGTGTGGCGTTATTTAAAGAAGTTCTAATCATTAGGCCGCCGCGCCCCCGCGGCCGAGGAAACCCGCCGCGGCCACAACCATCCTCCGGCGAAGCAGACGCCATCAAAGCGGATTAAGGTTAAATAAGTTTACGGCGTAGTTAGACCAGGGAGCCAGCAGGGATCGCTCGCCCAGTGAAGAATTTTTATTTTATTTTTTTTTCCCGCCGCCCACAAGAACCTGAAACGGCCTCACGTCTGCATTTCCTTCCATTGTGGGATTGACGAACGGCAGAGTTGCAAAATGACAGAATGAAAATGATGGTGGCTCCAGCAAAAAAAAAAAAAAGAACTGAAATGGCAGTAAAAGCAAAGCGTAATTGTTTCGAGATGCTTTTCATCTGCTTATTTTCACTTCAGTTCAATGCCGACGCCTACTCTCAATTCTTTGTCTCCATTTGGTGCAATCGGGTTTCACATCGTCATGTCTCTTCACGTAAAACAATGGCATCGCTTCTCCAATAAAGCCCACCACTGCTCTTTTTTTTTTTTTTTAACACCTCTCTGTGGCGCAAATAACAAATAACAGCTTTCATATGAGGGCTTTTTGTCGAGTCAGCAGTCTGGAAAGATGAATCACCGTGATCGGGACAATTTGATGATTTGTTCAAGAACAACAAAATGAGAGCTTCATTAGCTCGGTTTCGCTACTATTCTCTCCCTGCCATTAGTGAAATAGACCTATTTATTAAAACTATTGGATTTGAGTTGATGCACATCCCATGGAGGCTGATGGAGAGAAAATACAAATATGCTGACAGCGGGAATGTTACACATCGCGCAGGAGCCTTCTATCCCAGTCACTTTTTCTCGACGTTAGCGTTTGTCCTTGGAGTGTCGCTACGCTAAGCAGCTATCAGTTTGCTTCTGGAGTCTTGTCGGAGATCAGACGCCGCCCGACGAGCCTCACCTGACAGCACATAACCCCCCCACACTTGACAGCTGGATGATGTTGCTTTCACTTCAGCAGCTTGACAAACCGCTTATTGAAAAACTGCACCAATGTCTCATTGCCCTCAATAATGGCTGCCGCTCGTCGAGTTAGCATTCACAATGTGCTTCGAGATCCTCAAAACGACAAAAGGTGAAGTTGATTAGTTGACCATATCATGGTCATAACAAGCAATAACTATTCTGTCCAGAAATCAAAACTTTCGGATTGTGGGGAGTTATTGAGTAAATTTAGTTCATTCATTCATTCATTCATTCATCTTCCGAGCCGCTTGATCCTCACTAGGGTCGCGGGGGGTGCTGGAGCCTATCCCAGCCGTCTCTGGGCAGTAGGCGGGGGACACCCTGAATCGGTTGCCAGCCAATCGCAGGGCACACAGAAACGAACAACCATTCGCACTCACACCTAGGGACAATTTCGAGTGTTCAATCAGCCTGCCACGCATGTTTTTGGAATGTGGGAGGAAACCGGAGCACCCGGAGAAAACCCACGCAGACCCGGGGAGAACATGCAAACTCCACACAGGGAGGCCTGGAGCTGGAATCGAACCCGGTACCTCTGCACTGTGAAGCCGACGTGCTAACCACTGGACTAACGGGCGTTGTAGTAAATTTAGTTACAAATTAAAATTATCGCAAGCATAACAAGACCCTCTTCAGGTAGGAAGTCCTCCAGTTGCCCAGGAATTTTTGGTCTGGGCTCTGAAGAGATCTGATCGGAACTATTTTAGCCGCAGGAACGACAAACTTGAACTGAAGCGCATTTAGGGTTTTTTTTGGCCTTGCCATGACATCATAATTTTTTTGTGTCCCGAAACTTGCCTCTGATCAACTTACCGAAGTTCACAATTGAAACGTGTTTACATTGTAACTATTTTGTCTCGATTTCCTGACTTTTCACACGGCAGAATGATGTAAATAATAACGCTTTCCATTTACCTTATCTTTAACATTTGTTTTAGTCACTCCGACTTTTTCTCGGATTGAGTTTTCGGTTCGTTTAATGTAATCCGCACCAAATTGTTTTTTCCGCGCACCGCCAGCATTACTGTGTTGTGTTGAATTCTTTAAGTCTCATAAATTGTTTTCTTCCGCCAGCAAGAGGGGAAAGCACTTTTGGACCCATCTCATCTCGCCCAGTTTAATCTCTTTGACGGCCAAGGCAGGCAAGCATGCCGAGTCGAGGTCGGCCGCTACACTGAGCTAAATTAACTCTGGGGAGTTCGGGCAAACAAACAATATTTGTGTCCTGATCTCCCGTGGTCCCCCCCTGAAAGGAGAAATCTCGAGCAAAGACAGCGCTGTGGTTGTGGTGGCGGTAGCGGGCGAGGTGTTTATGATGATATTGTTCCCAGGCAGCGCAGCTCAGCAGTCGTCATATAAATAATGAAGCAAAGCCCCGATAGCTCCGAGAACTGGCAGATAGATATTAGCCGCCCGCAGATATCCAGGTATTGTCGGGATGTGATGAGTGTTGCCTTTTCATTATTGTCAAAGCTAAATTCTCTTTTTGTGTGGCTGCGCTGGCGCACTTTCAAGTGCCAAATGCGCGCGTGTCACAACAGCTGCTGAGCGCCATCATCAAACTGTCATGTTGCCCGAGAAAACACACAGTGTAACTAACTAAGAATGAAAGAAATTGGCAGCGAGTGGCAGAAGCGACACGAGTTTAGAAAGCCCCCCCACAAAGAAATGTATGCGTCACCGCTGATGAAGAGCTCGTTAATTGGAGGGAGCGTTTCGGAAATGTAATTGTCCCTTTGATTGCACTCATTGGATCATTCATCCATGTTGTCTGCGTTGCGGAAAAGGTTTGAAAATGTTACCTGGAGCTTCATTTCCAACACGAAATATCAGAGGTTTAATTTTTATCTCGAACAGAATACTGTTTTGCCCGTGATGTAGATCCATGTATCCGTTGCTTTTAGAATATCAGTGGACAACCTTAGGCTGTCTCAGGTAGAAGTACAAATATTGGGTCAGTATTTTCCAACAAGTGGATAAATACACAGAGTTAAAATACGTGCTCCTCAAACGCCTATGAAGTAACATGTGGTGTGCCTCAAGGTTCAATTTTAGATCCTTTATTGTTTCATTGATATACACTCCCATTTGGCTGTGTCAGGAGACATGGAGTAAATTTCCACAGCACAGCTTTTGGCACGAGCTATTTGTGTGCGTCTGTCGTGGTGTGGGATCATTTTTAACTCATGCAGCATTTTGAGTTGCATTGTTTTATATAAAGTGTTTGGTTGATTGATTGATGGATTCCTGTTTTTCGACTAACTAAATGGGCACAATGTCTCTGGTGTAGTTTACTGCAATAGACTCTTATAACCTTCCACTGAGCTCCTTTCTTGTCATGTGCAAAACAACATGAAGACGATTCCGCTCATGCCGTCTACTTCTGGGCAGGACTTGACAGTTCGTCGCTCCAGGAGTCGCAAGAGTCAACGAAGCAGCCTACCATCAGCATTTGGTTTTGCTGCAATTTGGAATTTGAGGGAACGGCGCTTCAGTATGCTTTTATTGCGAAAAGGTGCAATTAAAAATAGGATTTAATTGGATCAGGTCAAAAAATCTGCATTCGAGGTCTGCAGGTGAAGCCACTTGCGACAGAACTTTGGTTTGTCAACAAAGGATGGCCACCGACGGTTCGCCAGTGATGTCCTTTGAAGAACACAGCCCTCGGGCGCTTCTGCTGCAGCGCTTCTTTTATTAACAGGTGGGCTGGGCGTACCTGCACGGCAGCCATATTTAACGAGTCAATTATTCAAGGCGTTGTGACATATCAAACACTCTGGCGACACAAACGCGTCTCTTTGGAAGTGAAGCCCGAGGTGCGGCGCATCGCTGAAGAGACATGTAGGGCTCATTATCAATCGCGCACAATACGATTCTTTGTGTACCCACATCACTTATGCAAAAAAAATAAAAATAAATCGGAATTAATTCTAATGAGTGCGTAACAAAAAGGACCGCAGCTAATTAACTAAATTTCCTCTCTTTGAAAAAAAAAAGCACGAGCAATGACCCCCCGTTGAAGCTAAAACAAAGGCACGGTTGTGCGTTGAAAAAAAAATTAATTATAAAACATTTATATAACTGTATGGGTTTTCTGTGCGACCGCATGTCCCACAGGAAGAGGAGGAGGGGCGGGTGGTGTGTGGGGGTGCGATTGGAAAGTGCAAATACCTACAGCACATTTGAAGCTTCAAAGCCCAGGGAGTTGCATGCTATTAATTCATTCTGCCTGCGGGAACTCCACAAAAGCATTTTATGTGCATTGGAAGTAGCGGCTGAGATGGAGATGCAACAATGTAGATGGGGGTTCAAACTGCTACCGAAATTCAGCATTTTCGGCACCCTGACAATTAAAATCAGCAAAAGCCCGATTGTCCGATCACTGTCAAAGGGGGTACACACACACATGTGGATATCCATCCATCCATTTTCCAAACCGCTTAATCCTCACTAGGGTCGCGGGTGGTGCTAGAGCCTATCCCAGCCGTCTTCGGGCAGTAGGCAGGGGACACCCTGAATCAGTTGCCAGCTAATCGCAGGGCACACAGAGACGAACAACCATCCACGGTCACATTCACACCTAAGGACAATTTAGAGCGTCCAATCAGCCTGCCACGCATGTTTTTGGAATGTGGGAGGAAACCGGAGCACCCGGAGAAAACCCACGCAGGCCCGGGGAGAACATGCAAACTCCACACAGGGAGGCCGGAGCTGGAATCGAACCCGGTACCTCTGCACTGTGAAGCCGACGCGCTAACCACTGGACTACCGGGCCGCCCACATGTGGATAATCTGTCTGAATTCATTTGTTCAAAGTGAGCAAAGGCCTGATCATTTCAAAACAATTTGAAATCTATAAACCGAGTGACATTTTTATGCTGATTAAATTGCAGCCGGTTATTTAATTTATTTATGTTAACACGACAATACAGATATATAAAATTCCACTGATGAGCAGTAGTAAGATAGTAGTAAAGGGAGCTGATTGTGACTGAACTCATCGACAGCGAAATGGCAACATGCAGTCGCGATCGAGAGTGTCGTGAAAGGAGTGTGCGGTTTCCGCTCGGTCTGTACGATCAATATCTGCAAACGGAGAGCTAGCATAGTCGGAATGAAAAAGATTCGTGCTGGGCGCACAGACACCGACTTGACTAGATTGCCTGTCGACCGATTGACGATCTTACGCTGCGCAGTTGCAGCCGCTTTGATGACTTGAAGCATGTAAAATGGATGGATGTCGTAAGCTGATGTGTATGTGTAACCCGCTTTAATGATACCACTCTTTTTTTCCACTCTTTCTCCTTGATGGGAATCACGACGACACAGCAACACGCCATTAGGCGGACTCATTAAGCACAATGCACTATAACGGCTGCAAGGACACGGACGAGAGGAAGCCATTAAGAGCGACAATAAGAGTCTGATAGCAAAGGTCAGTCCGATGTCATGTTGTTAATAGCCGCAATTATCCATCAAGAAGCAAATGAGCCATCAACATTTACCGTACGCTCTCAATCACACAAATTACCGCCGATTGCCGTCAACCACCGCGAGACCTTTACGTCCGATGGTCGCCCCCCGCGGCCTGTCTTACTCATGATGTTTCAAAGCAAAACAGAGACGGGCGTCTTCGTTTTCACCTGTCGCTGTCCTTCGGTAAACATGATTTTCCAAGAGCATGAATCGTAAAGGAATGTTGCTGATAGTTTGCTCTGGATGAACTGAGAAAGCTAGCCAACCAACTACTGCAAAACATAAGTCCCGATGCTTGGTGTGTCATCTCAACAATCACACTGCGTGCGGCATAACAATCACTCTCAAAACCGGGTGGCCTATTACATCAAACAGTCACTTCCCAAGGCTTCTTGTGGCATAACAATCACCAAAACAATCACTCTCGAAGCGACGCGTAGCATACAAATCACACGATCATGCCGTATAAAATACTTCCAAAAAAGGAATGTTTAGGATAAATATGACACGGCCATGCCGTCAAAACAATCACTCCCACCATAATTATTGCACTCTCGTGACAATTGGGTTGTCAAAAGCATTCCTAAAAGTTACCCGTGGCTAACAATCTGATGCTCAGGTCGTCAAAACAATCACTCTCAACGCTCTGTTGTCATAACAATCACAGGCTTGCATCATCAAAACAATCTTTCTCAAATCAACGCGTGGCATAATAATCTCCACTTCTGGTCATCGAAAAAACCATCGTGAAATCATGATTACTTTTTCAAGAACGACTTTCAAAGTCACCACGCTCATGTCATCAAATAAACATGCACAGCTCTCCGTGTCAAAACAATCACACGCCGGAGGCTGGAGAAACTGTCTAAAATATCAACCAACTGCTCGTCTTTTCTCAGCGGTGTTGTTTTCCACAACTTTTTCTCCAACACCTCGGCCCGAGTCTGTCGCATGTCTGTGTCCGCGGCGGACCAGACGGAGGAAGACACCTCTCCTCATTTAGCGGCCAATGCTGCTTTTTGTCCTCACTCTGTCACGGCTGATGGAAAGTTTTGGCCCAGTTGTGGAACTGTGCGGGTCTCGGGGGTGGGGAGAAAAGTGTGGCCTCAGGCGGAGGCAGCTGTGCGCTGGGCTGTCACGGGGAATACGTCCCCCTCCCTCCGGGACACCCGCGGCACCCTGGCCAGTTTCACTCCGTGACCCACATGGATGTCAGAAATCTGCTGCACGCTTTAATTAGAGATTTCTAGCCTACCCAAAACACAGCATACGCAATCGCCACTGTATTTCCGTGTGAAACGTGCGGCTGAGCTTGACCAGCGATTCTCTGATAATCAAGTGTAACTCCACTTTATGGAGGCAAGGCACATATTTTACAAAAGAAAAATCTCTCTATCAGTACTCCGTGAAGTCCACGCTGTACCAACACCTCTCGCCCAAAGTCAACTGCGATAAGCTCCGGCACGCCCGCAAAACCTAGCGAGACGCTTTTTGTACAGCAGAATGACAATTAATATTTGTTGCTCTGCAGCAGGAGCGGGGGATGATATGTATCGAAGGATCGATGCTTGTTTATCGCAGTATTGTTCCAATTTCCTTCGGAGTCACGTAGGCTCTCAGTCGGACGCAGGCGTGCATGCGGCATGCTCACTCGTGATTTTTCTTGAACAGAAAAACATCTCTTTGCCACCAACCCAACGCACAAGTGGACCCCGTAATATTGCCCCTTCGATGTAAGTCACGGTCGTATTGATTCCTGCTAATTGTTGTTGTCGCAAAGTTTGGATCCTTGACTTCGAGGGAAAAGAGGTCACTGTGGGTTCTGCTTTTTTTATTTTATTTTATTTTTTTACTGCTTTGTCCATCTGCCACCCATCTAACCGTTCCACGCTGGTGAGCATGATACCACACATGGCCTGCAGGGGATTCCTTCTGATTGGCTATGCTTGCAGTCAGATGACTGTTTCTGTTCTCCAGCTTTATGCTAGTCAAAATGAAGTTCAACTTATTAATTTGGGTTGTACGTCTGTCTCAAAATGTTGAGGTTATGCTCAACCCGTTTAACACGTGTCGTTGAAACAATCTTGAAAAGTCTGCACATGACATAACAATCACATGCTGATTTTGGCATAACCATCACTCGCCCGACATTGTGTGGAGTAACAGTCACACAATCACGTCGTTGAGACAATCACTCTTAAAATCTGTGTGGCATAACAATCACATGCCGGTTTTGTTAAAAACATCGTGCAGATAAACACTCACACACGGGTGTTGTTGAAACAATCACTCTCAAATAAGCGCGTGGCATAACAACCAATTGTGTCACAAACAAGCACTCTTGAAAGCAATGTTTTGCCTAACAGGCACACAACAATTTCAAAGCTACCTGTGGAGTAACATTATGCTTGGGAAAGTCTGTTCATGGGTGTCCTGTGCTTATTACTACTTTATAAACGTTTAGAGGTCAGATGTTTGTCCCACCCACCCCCCCAAAAAAAAATGCAGACATTGCTTCACTTTCTATGAAAGACGAACACATTTGAGACATTTGTCTCCATGTTTTGACTTGGAATTTGAATGAGTGGACGTCCCCGAATGGAAATAGAAGCCCCGATAAGGATTTTGAGCTTTGAACTTTAATCACGTTGCGACTATTCAGAAAAAAACGGTATTGTCTGTCGGGGGCGTGGTGACATGAAAACATGGGCCGATGAAGACAGCCTTTGTAGCCCTTTTCTAACTTTTACGCTGCTTTTCCACCCTGGAAGCAATTAAAGGTCAGGCATCACGCTCCCCGTGATGCCAGGCGCACTTGAAAAGGGCAAACGTTAACGAGCGCACCACGGCGTGACGCGCCTCTTGATACGTTGCCGTCCATTATTCAAACGCTCCCACGTGGACAATTTGTGACCAACAACCCTGGTGTACCAATACACAAAAAGCTGAGCTGCATGATGACAAGATTTGTGGTTTTGCGCGCAACTTTGCGACGCTCGCTATTTGGCAGGGTTAGCAACCGAGATCTGCCACGAGTAGCAACAATTTGCGATGACCGGGAACATTTTTGAGTACTGCCTAAACAGTAGTAGGGTTAGAGTTAAGGTTAGCGTTAGCATTTGCCCTAACCCAAGCGCCATCGCTCGGTGTAATTTTGTCACTGCGTTGCGTGCAAACTAGCGCTTAAGGGCTAACGTTGATTTTTAAAACAGGGCTGTCATCTGATAAAATAAAGGGCTTGAAAAATATTGAAAATAATGAATTCAATTTTTTTTTAATATGATAATTTGGGGGGGGATTAATTTGATTACAGAATGTACACCAAAGAATGAGTGATATTATATATGTTGAATCTAAAAAATATATATTAAATGTATAAAATATATTAACGGCTCAATTAATGTTCAGGATTGATGCATATGCTTGGTGCGCTGTCTACAAAAACGGATCTAAAGAGTTCTTTGCCCCCCCTCCCTGCTTAAATCATCATGTTAAAGTTATGTTGGGATCACAGTTTGGAATATATCCAAGGTTAAAAACTTTGAATATAGGCAATTCTAAATATTTTATTAGGGCAGGGCTGCTATTCACAAATGTTTATCGGTGCCTCACCCCTGCGCTTGTGGAGGTTAGACTTCCCACACAAAGCGTTTATGGTGCCGCGTGACGAAATGCCCGCCTCAGCTTGGTTCATTTCGAAAAACTTAAAACAAAAACCAGTTCACGGACTGTTTACTTCTCTAATATTACAGCGTCATGATATTTGCAATGGAAAAGCACCAGAGAGGCACCTTTCCCAGGGAGCCATTAATAATGCATCATCGCTCTGCAAAGCTTTGAGGAAACGCAATGTACCTTGACCACTTTTTTTTTTTTTTTTTGACTGTTCAATATTTCAAATGCATAAGCCGGCGTGGCGTACGATAGCCTTGAAGCACGTCATCGGTCGGCACTTAACTCGTCTGCTGCCAGCATACTTTTTTTTTGGGGGGGGGGGAGTGGGGGGGGTTCCTTTTATTGGATTCATCCTGGTTAACGTCCCGCTTTGTCAAAACTATAAGAGCTCATTCGCACCCGGAGAGGTGGCCTGAGGCCGAAGGGAAGGGGGTGGTCTCTTTCGCATTTAATATAAAATTCATAGCAATAGATGACCAATTGCAATACTTCCGTTCCGATTGCCCACGTGCTATTTCTATCTCGAAAAATATTCAAGACAAAAGTACATGAAAAACCTTTCAGGTAAGCACCGCTTACTTTTACAGCTTGTGTTCAGACCGTTTTTAGTCCGTTGGAGGTTTGAAAGTGACTCTGGATCTTCAGCCAGCCCAGCTGACCATGTCATACGCAAATCAATTCAAAAGCCTGTACTACAAGATAATCATTTTGAAAAATAAAGACAATACAATTCACTGTCTCCTTAATAAAAAAATAAACAAACATGTTTTACGTGTGACCCATAATATGTTGCCAAAGAACTCCCAACGATTAATAAATTAACTCAAATTAACTCAACTGTCCCTGTAATTCTGATAATAGTTGATTTTTATTTTTATTTTTTTTGCCATGGTCTCAAAAGAAGCAAAGCAATCTTCCAGGTCCAAAAAGTCAAACGGACATCAGCAGCACATGCTGGTACACGGAGTAAGTCGCTGTGTACTTACAAGCTTCAAACGCCTTAATGGACCAGATGCCCTCAGGCGACATGTGTACCGCATAAGTGTGTGTGTGGTACCCGCCTGAGCAGGAATGAAACGGAGTTTTCACCTTGCATGGGCCACATCTGGCGCCATGGCAACGCATCCCATCGCCTCCCATTGGGAGATTCCGGGCAGCGAGCGCTCTTTATTAGGTCAGCTGGCTTGCTAACGCTCTCTTTTGAATAGTTCACCTCGGACATACTCGATTGTAAGCGTCACTTTATTGTCCGCCCCGTCTCCATTCAGGGTGGGGGTGTGGGGGTAGGTAAAACGGGCCCGCCTCTTTTTAAGAATGCTTGCGGTTTTATCTTACGTACCGAGTTAATATCTGTAGATCAGACATAGCGTGTTGAAGGTGCGATTGTAAATATTGAACACGGTTAGCATTTATGATTTGTTGCCGGTATATTTCCAAGCAGATGATGGGTTGGTGGTGGGGGAAATCATTCTTAACAACACCGAAATCGTTCGATTGATCCAATCATCAAGACCGCTTGTTTCGGAGGGAATCGGATTCACGTTCGGTCGGGCCCGATTTATCGGTCGTGTGGCCTAAGCTTACCGTGCGGCTAACAGCGCTGTTTGCAAGGTTGGACCCACCACCCTCGTATGTAACAAAACCTTATGTTTTGCAACTTGCTTTTACCCCTGGCGTGGAAATAAACTCCTTTTGAATATCTCATCTTGGAGATCACCGCTTGAAAACGTCACAGTCTTCGTTATCTCCATTCGCGGAAAACGAGGCCCGCCCCTTTTCGCAAAGCTGCATTGCAATCAATGGAAATTCACTTCCCTCCCCCTTCCAGCGAACGCCATCCTTTTCCCACAAAAAGATAAAGTTCAGGTCGAAACGCCGTGCTCTTTTCTCCGACTGAATCAGGTTCATTGTTTATTATTTCCATTGACAATCTCACATTAATGGGAGCAAATGCGAGCTGTCATCTGGCGTCTGCCGGCTTTGTCTTCCCGCCGCGGCGTTGACAGCGCTCACATTCCCCGTCGCGCATCTGGCCACAGGCCGGACCTTCTCGCGGGTTTTTTTTTTGTTCTGTTGTCACGTCGTGCCTACTCTCCGCTGCCGCCGGCATCGTCTCCTTCGATTTTTGGGGGGGTTTTGTTCCCTGTGCTCCGTTTTATAATGAAAGACTCGGATAAGAATCTTGATTTGTAAACTGTCGCTGCTGCACGTGCTCCTTTTTGTTTTTTGTTCTTAGCGCCAAACATCTGAAAAGCTGCAAGAGGTCTTGGTGGGAGTTTTGGACGTCCAGAAATGTCTTCATTGTATCCTGACCTTTTCCGGCACAGGAAAAAAAAAAAACGGTGAAGAGAGATAAACTTTTTCTATTTGTATCGTCAATCGTTGGTGAGGGCAAAAAATAAAATAAAAAATCGGATGCGTCGACTTTTTGGAAGCCGACCGTCGGTGGGTCTTCAGGCACAGAAATAAACGATCGTTATTGTTCAGGTACTTTGGCGCTTTCCAGTTCTTGTTCAACACCAACAACAAAAGACGACGGATTAACCTACGAAGTCGGCAAATAATTCTCATCATTTGGGAGTATGGACTTTTACAGAAGCATAGTTTGGTTTGCGTTTATCGAACACTACGAAATCTACCAGAATATAAGACCAGGAGCCCTTTTTGGCGTAAAATTCGAAATTGTGAGTAGCAAACCGTTGAGCTACTTTTGCCTTTGGATTTTTGTCGATTTTTCTATGGAATAACTACAGACAAAAGAACACCTTGGAAGGTTCGCAGAAGTTTGAATTGTTTCCATTGTGCTCAGTTTCCATGCACTTGGGGTGCCAACTTTTAAGGTCGTATCGAGACACGGCGCCGTCTAAACATTTCCCAAGGAGATCTTGGAGAAAGAAACATATCACCCTTCAATCCCAATTGTGCGTTTTATAAAGATAATTGAGGTTGTTTTTTTCCCCCCTGCTCGGATTCCCGGCGAGGTTTCAGCCTCTGCGCTTAGCCAATGACAAGGTTCAATCAACGGTGCCATGAGTTGCGTATTTTTTTTTATTTTTTAGCTGCACTTTCCCATTCTTCAGCCGGGCGACGGCATCATTGCGGCAGCACAATGCCACGACAAATCGCCGCGGCTCGTCGTCAACAAACAAGCCTTGACCGATGCACTAGTCACTTCAATGCGGCGCTTGAAAAGAAAATGAAGGAAAATAAAGAGCGCGTTTTGTGTTGTGGCTCAGGGATGCAGGGGGTTGTGGGGGGGGGGGGGGGGGATTAAGCAAGGAAGGAAATGTCAACACGACACTTGTGAACTGAAAAGACCTGGAAAGAGTCCTCCTGGTTTTCGTAACGGAGTTGTATTAAACAATCAAGAATTTATCTTGTGATGTCATTGTCATCACACAAAACGCATCATACAGACCGATGACGCTAATTCAGTCAACCGGTGCCCGCAGTTTTACAGCATTTTGACGGATCATTTCACATTCTTATTTTTTTTTTCTTGGTTTTTAAGGACCTGATCTGGTGATCGTGGCACTGATTTATTTATTTATTTATTATTTTTTAAAAAACTTTAAGAGTGCCCTTTGCTAATATCCCTTAACTCATTCAGAACAAGCCAATTCTGGACCAAGTCTGAAAAGACGTTTAAAACCGTCTTTGGGAGTGAATGAGTGAAACGACATGGGCCAAGCAGGACTGGTTCTGAAAACCTGTACATGGCAACACAGACACACACACACACACACACACGCTCACGATGAGCACATCAGTCGCCCAAAACGAGCACAAAGAAGTGTGAGAGCCAGCAAAAGCAGCGCTTAATCCGCCGAGGAGCTCTGTAAAAAGGCTTCCGTCAAGCTCATTCGTGGCTCAAGCGAGACTTTCCAGGTCAGCTCTGTTTACGGTGGCGCTTTCAAAAGCTTCACGCCCGCCACCTTTCCACTCCGCTACTTCCCATTTCCTCACGCGGCCTTTTCCGCCCAGCGCCCCGCGCCCTCTCGCATTTTGGTCTCTCTCCGCCGGAGAAAATGAAGGCGTCCACGCGTTAAAAAAAAAAAAAAAAAAAAAAAGCAAAGGCCAGCCGTTCTGGGATGAAGTCATCCGACAACAACAACAACGAGAAGTAGAAAGTGAAGAAAAGACATCTACGGATATCAGGATGTGGTTAAAGAGCTGCGTGCACATACTTTTGTCCCAAGAACAAAATGCAGCCATTTTTTTACAAGCGCAAAAAAAAAAAAAAAAAAAAAAAATTCTCCGCAGCCCAACAAAAGCACTCGGTGATTAAAAAGGCGCTCCTCTCTTGAACGGCTGCCACCGTGTTGTCATTGTGTTGCGCAGAGACGTGCCGAGTCATCGAAGAGAAAAAGCAGGGTGAAAAATGTAAAAAAAAAAAATCAGCTGCTGCAATGCTTGAAATGAGAGTATTAAAAAAAAAAAAAAAGCTCATTCATTTTTAATAACGCTGACTGATTTCATCCAAAGAACTTCCCCTCTTTAGTCGCACATCACAGTAACGCATCAATATTTTATTTTCGCTTTTTTTTTTTTTTTTGGAGTCCCATGCAGACTTCCCGCTTGGAAATTTAGTAATCATGATTATGAACAAACCATCTTTTAAGACGACATGAGCTCAGAAAGGTCCCGAGGAGAAACTCGATCGGACTTTCGAACGCGGGGGACAGACAACAATCATCGGGCCCTTCCACAAACGTAACAAAGCCGAAAACTTTCTGTCGATGAAGCTAGTAAGCAGGGCCCCGCTACATTTCCGGATATTGCGACGCCGCCGCTCTCAAGCCGATGATACCGTGTGACCAAAAAAAAAAAAAAAAGAATAATTGTGACAAATTCGCACTCTTATTACCTGTTTCATCTCCCGCCCCAAAGTGCCTTCAAAGCTTCTATTACTCACCGCAGCCTCTCGCGGACGCCATTTCATCATTCCGGCAGCCTGAGGACACAAGCCCAAAGCCGACAGAAACAGATGTGCTCGCATTTATCTAACGCGCTTGGCGTGGCCAAAACCAATATGAGTCTTGCATTTGAATCAGCCCCCCTTCTTGTTTAACTTTACGCGCAACTAGTGAAAATGAACGCCGGCGTGTAATGAGTTGGCAGGCGTCGACTTGAATCCTGCCCGTGCGACATTTTGGATGGCCTCGGCGCATTTGACACAGTGCTCCATCATGGACTAAAATAAGAACGCGGAGCGCGAATAAGGCGACAAGTCGCATGGACCAATGCAACACAGATAGCTTTGAGCAATCCGTACTATTGGTCAGTCCTCCTGTAGGTCTATTATTTTTTTTTTCTACAAATAATTAACCAAAGTGTACAAAAATAGCCCCGAGAACTTCAATCAACAAGAATTTGTTTTTTCCCATTTTAATTACAGTACCCGAAAAAATGATTCCGACCCTCCAGCGACATTTATGCAAAGAAAGTATGATTAAAAATGCCTACATTGGACTCTCTTGTTGAATTAAAAAAATAATAATATTAATAAAAAACATTCAACAACGTCTTGACGGTGTCAATCAAAAGTCGCTATTAGCATATCGGCCAAGGCACACAATTAGACGAGCCACGGCCGTAGCAATGGCCGCGGGTGTGCCGCCGTATCGCCGCGTTTGAGATTTTTGCGTACGAAAGCGGTTGCACGCACGCGCTGTCGTGCTCATCGAGTCTTGACAGCGCGACCTTTATCCCGCTCGCCCACTCACTACCCCCCCCCTACCTTCACCTGACACCCAGCAATAAAAATCGTACACACCGCTTAGCAAAAATGTGGGTTTTTTTCAACGTAAAAAAAATTTGCGGGAATTTTTTTTTTCCACCATGAACGTGACTTCAAAACCCGCGCGGCCCGATTGGGAGCATACAACTGCGACGGTGCGGTTTGTGCTTTGCACAAGTGCGCACACCCTCATAACATTCAAAATTGTGTTCAAGGCAGTCAGCGTTTAACCCTTTCGGGGCCAGCGGTTACTGCAGCGGACAGCTCGTCACGTTATCGGGTTACAGGGTGCATGAAAGGGTTAAAGTGCCTTATTAAACCAATGTAGGGGTTCGGTTGTTCTAGTCGGATTTTCTCGCCTTTATTTTCGGGACATCTTACAGGACAAGACGGAGTGACAAAGATTAGATCGACACGAGAGATAGTTTGTGCACCTGTCATGGGCGCTTGTGTGCGTATGAGGGGGAGAGAGAGAGAGAGAGAGAGAGAGTGGGCGCCAGGCAGCGTGAAAGGGATGAAGCCAGCATGCAGATTCACTTCACAATCCCTTCTGTGTTGGTGTGTGTGCGTGCGTGTAGGCGACAAAGAGCGAGCGCTTCTGGGGACGAGAGCTGCGAGGCGTCAGGGGTATTAGATGTGAACGACAGGCGTAAATAATTCCACTTGATGATCGCGACAGTCTTTAGCGAGGACAAGTTAACACAACACGAGTACAACAACAAAAAAGTCTGACTTGGTGTAAAAACTCAATATTAATATGACCAAAATGGTGCAATATCATCCTTGGAAAATGACATAAGATGAAAATGACGATATAAGAGACGTATGGAAACATCCATCCATCCATCCATCTTCTGTACCGCGTGATCCTCACTAGGGTCGCGGGGGGTGCTGGAGCCCAACCCAGCCGTCTCCGGGCAGTAGGTGGGGGACCCCCTGAATCGGTTGCCAGCCAATCGCAGGGCACACATAGACGAACAACCATCCACGCTCACACTCACACGTAGGGACAATTTAGAGTGTTCAATCAGCCTGCCATGCATATTTTTGGAATGTGGGAGGAAACCGGAGCACCCGGAGAAAACCCACGCAGGCCCGGGGAGAACATGCAAACTCCACACAGGGAGTTGGAATCGAACCCGGTACCTCTGCACTGTGAAGCCGACGTGCTAACCACTGGACTACCGGGCCGCTTGTATGGAAACATTGCATTTGAATCTCGCAAAAAGTAGGCGCAAGGCCGACAAAGTACAAACAATGAACCCGGACAACAAGGTCGGGAAGAAGGCGAAGAAAATACAAAGCGAAAATACAATGGCAAAGAAATGACACGAATGAAAATAGCTTGGAAAGAAAGTACGAGAAAGACAAAAAAAAAAAAATTTAAATTGTGATGCGCAGCAGGATAACCGGGAACGCCTCTGCCACCTGCTGGACACTAACAGAATGCGATCATGACACGAACTGGGCTGTATGGAACATGAACATGTACACGGATGGCACGTACATAATACCTTTGAGTAGGCAACTATGACATGGCATGTAAATATTCAACATGATAGCATCTCGCACTCGCGTCAAATTCTGTACGCCGGACCTTAAACAGCCCGTCGTGCCGGTGGCGGGATTAACTTTTTGTGTCGATCAAAGTCAGTAGATTGACGTCACCTTCCCTGACATCTAAACGAGACTTTCCCATTTTGGTGTGAATTTGCGGGCAATTATTTGGAGAACGATGACAGCAAAGAAAAAAAAGCCGAGTGAGGCTTTGATGAAGTGGAAAGCAATCATTCCGTGAGTGCGGGACAGTCTCGGTCCGGAGGAGAACTAATTATCAGTGACAGCAAACCACACGCATCTCACACACACACACACACACACACACACACACACTTGTACGGTTTGTTTTTCAGAATGATTCTTCATTTGATGTGCTCGCAGCAGCACGGGGCTACCAGATGACTTTTGACAGCAAAACATCCAAATAAAACATTTGCCGGGCTTTAAGGGGGAGCCATCTGCCTAAATTATTCACACGCGGACTTAGCGGAGGAATGAAAGCTTGTGTCTTGCGTCTAATCCGCGGCAAAGCTTTTGGCTAATAGTGCGGCGCTGGAGACTTGCCTCTCGCAAGACTCCATTCAGCAAACTTTGCCGTGTGTGAAATGACAGCACCCCTTTTCAAACGTTGGGGTGCCGCTCGAGCCTCCGAAACATCTTAACTCGGCTCGGATTTTAATTGGAATGTTGAAGGGCCGCTAGATCAGCGGCCGCCGAGCGGTCGGTCGCCCAGTAGGGTGCCCGTCATTCTTCATAAATAACGCCAAGTGTAAACTTCAAGGTGGACAATAAAACAAATGTAAGGGAGGAAAAATTCATTCATTCATCTTCCGAGCCGCTTGATCCTCACTAGGGTCGCGGGGGGTGCTGGAGCCTATCCCAGCCGTCTTCGGGCAGTAGGCGGGGGACACCCTGAATCGGTTGCCAGCCAATCGCAGGGCACACAGAAACGAACAACCATTCGCACTCACACTTAGGGACATTTCAGAGTGTTCAATCAGCCCGCCATGCATGTTTTTGGAATGTGGGAGGAAACCGGAGCACCCGGAGAAAACCCACGCAGGCCCGGGGAGAACATGCAAACTCCACACAGGGAGGCCGGAGCTGGAATCGAACCCGGTACCTCCGCACTGTGAAACCAACGTGCTAACCACTGGACTACCGGGCCGCCCGGAGGCAAAATTATCAGATGGATAAAAACCAAAGGATGGATCTACGGACTAAGGGACACACGGTCGCCAGAGACGTTCTGCTCGGCTAATGTCGGGTTGAGATTGCCCATCCTTGAAAGACTTAAGTGGGAGAGCGTCTCCCCAGGGGCCAAATGAAGCTCACAAAATGGCTCTGTCCCCTCATTCGAATTGTCTTTGTACGAAGAGCACTCACGGCGCAGTTAGTGCCCCAAAACTGCACCAAAAAAAAAAACTCGTCACGGTCACATCCGATGCTTCTGTCGTCATTTGTCCGTCTGTTTCGCTGAGACAAGAAGGCGCGGTTACAGGGAGGAAAAAACACTGCAACACACTGATTGTACAGCTTGGTCGCTCTCGACTGCAATCATTCAAAGCAAAAACAACAACAACAAATATTGGCCTATAGAAGCAATTAAGTGCTGAGAAACATCGCTACATATCATGAACAAAAGGGGGCCAAGGATTGACCTTTGAAAGATCCCACGTCAAGGCCATTCGATCAAATGTCAAACTTCCACTCGTCACCAAATGACTCCTGTTTTCCGAAATGACTATAAAAATATAAATAGTAGAATTTGAAAGAGAAGCACAGCAGATCATATTATAGAAGATAAAATTGTATTACACTGTACATGAAAGGGAAAAAATGAGCAGCATTTTCATGCTGTGCAACAAAAACTGTATAAGATAAAAAGATAAGATAAGATATCCTTTATTTGTCCCACAATGGGGAAATTTACAGCCTCCAGCAGCAAGAATGTATGTAGAAAGAAGAAGAGAAAAAAAAAAACAACAACAAACATCTTTCAATTAAATACAATATGAACACAAATGGATAAATCGCAGTACTATTTACAATTTACCTTCACATCATTTAATTATTATTATTATTATGTAATTATTATGTAAGTATCCAAGTCTATTTAATTACAAGAGTGCAAATTTTCTTTTCAATATTATTTTGATGGTATTTTTTTTTGTGGGGGGGAGAAGGCTGAAACGGATTAATGACATTCCCATTCGTTTCAATGGGAAAAGGCGCTTTGAGATGGCAAGGCACCAGCGTACGCTACATAGAACCAGGTACAGTAGGGATATACCGTACAGTGATCAGATGCAGAGCAAACATGGCCGAGACTGCGAATTAGCTCTGCGCGCACCTGACCTCTTACACCGCGCCCCCCCCCCACCCTCCTGCTCGTCTTGCCCTCATCCTAGAGGCTGACGGATGGACGCCGTGACTGACATCCCGACACCCGCGGCGACCTCTACCAGCGCACTTGTCAAGACCGCATACGCACATACACACAAAAAAAGAAGAAAAATCCACACACGCGCACGAGACAGGAGCGAAGCGCCGTTACCTTTGACACTAAAGAATGTTTCTCCATTCGCCCGCGTGGGATGGGGCGACTTGTCCACGTGACTAATTAGCGGCGGCCTCCCCGCCGGCTGCAGCTCTTCATTAGGCCACAAGAACAGCGCATCAGTCAGCGTTAAGAGCCGATGATGAATTCACCTTGTATTTTTTTTAAGTCGTCATCAGTCATCATCAGAAGCAGGGAAGGGAAAAAAAAAAACGAAATAATCAAGCCCATTTTGAAGGAGAAAGTGTCCACAATGAGATTTTGAGGCGGTTTGGGGTTTCAACGTTATCATGAAGTGGCTCGGAATAGGGATTCAAGATGGTGGTACGATTTGAAATGAGATTAGTGTTTCACACAGAGAATTGTGTTTCAAATTAGGGTCTCAAAATAGGGCTAGGATTGCATATTAAAGTTCAGGTTTCAAATTCAAACCTCACAAATTATGATTCATGCTTCAAACCAGGGTTAGGGTTTTCAAATTTGAATTACGGTTTGAATTTGGGGTTTGAAGCCTCGCTTCATCTTTCACATTACAGTTTGGGTTTCAAAGTGGGGTTGCAAATTTCGGTTAAAGTTCATTTTGGGAATGGGCATTGGACTTCAAACCAGGGTTAGGTTTTCAAATCAGGTTTTAGAGATTCGGTTAGGGTCTCATAATTGGGTCTTAAAATAGTGTTAGGGATTCAAATGAGGTCTTGAAGACAGGATTACGGTTTTAAGCCTGGGTTAGCGTTTCACACGAAGGTTAGGATTTCAAACGAGGGTTTCACACTGCGGTTAAGGTTTCAAATTAGCGTTTCAAGACAGCGGAGGCACACACATACACACACATGCAGTGTTTTCCACAAGAGATGCATTCACCCGCGTGTCCTCATTCTGTTGAGTACATGTCAACATTCTCCCGGCGAGTGTCAAAGTCACCCGGACGAGAAAGCGAGCGCAGTAATAGCTCCCCGATGACTCAGCACCTTATTTGCACTTGTACGGGACCGCCATTAACCGCCGCACTCGTGGGGGAGGGCGGGCAAGGCGCACATACCGGACCGCAGCCACGCCAACGTGACACTCGAGGGCTTTTAGCATCGGCGTTGCGGTTCCAAATAATTGTTAGGGCTTTAAGACAAAAGGTTAGGGTTTCAAATGAGGGTTTCTACTCGCCGCCGTGCTCGATGCTTTGCTTGGGTTGCTCGGCATCCGGAAGCAATTACAGAGTGTGCAGCTTGAGCCAAGACCATCCATCACCTGAATCATCCTTTATAAATCAATGAAGATAAGCGCAGGATTGTCCTGTACACCTGAAACACGCTTGTGCTTGATAGCAGTCAGGCATGCGTCCGCGCGTACAACTCGGAGGAGGCCGTAAATTACTGACTGGCGGCTTGGGATGGGGGCGGGGGGATAGCAGGGGTTGCTTCGCAAGGGCGGCGCACTCCCTGTCTCCCAGGTGGCTGAAAAAAACACCTTGTTTGTCAACGTCTCTTTAAAAGTACCCCAGTGGCTGCGCGAATGCTAAGGCGGGCACTTTGTTTCTCGCCCGGTCGTAAGGTTTCAAGTAAGTGATTAAAGACCGTGTTATGGTTTCAAGCTATAGAGTCTCCATCCATCCATCCATCCATTTTCTGAACCGCTTAATCCTCACTAGGGTCGCGGGGGGTGCTGGAGCCTATCCCAGCCGTCTTCGGGCAGTAGGCGGGGGACACCCTGGATCAGTTGCCAGCCAATCGCAGGGCACACAGAGACGAACAACCATCCACACTCACAATCACACCGAGGGACAATTTAGAGCGTCCAATAAGCCTGGCATGCATGTTTTTGGAATGTGGGAGGAAACCGGAGCACCCGGAGAAAACCCACGCAGGCCCGGGGAGAACATGCAAACTCCACACAGGGAGGCCGGAGCTGGAATCGAACCCGGTACCACTGCACTGTGAAGCCGACGTGCTAACCACTGGACTACCGGGCCGCCCTCTATAGAGTCTCAAGTCAAGATTTTGATGTCAGATTTCAAGTCTGGCAGAGGTACCGGGTTCGATTCCAGCTCCGGCCTCCCTGTGTGGAGTTTGCATGTTCTCCCCGGGCCTGCGTGGGTTTTCTCCGGGTGCTCCGGTTTCCTCCCAGATTCCAAAAACATGCGCGGCAGGCTGACTGAACACTCTAAATTGTCCCTAGGTGTGAGTGTGAGTGCGAATGGTTGTTTGTTTCTGTGAGCCCTGCGATTGGCTGGCAACCGATTCAGGGTGTCCCCCGCCTACTGCCCGGAGACGGCTGGGATGGGCTCCAGCACCCCCCGCGACCCTAGTGAGGATCAAGCGGTACGGAAGATGATGAACTTCATTTCAAGTCTGGTTGTGGGATTTGACCAGGGTTTGGGCGGCAACTGTAGGTTAGGGTGCCGAATTAGGATGGCGCAATATCGTGGACAGGGAAGGAGTCCAAATAAGAAAAGGTCAAAAGGCTTGATCATGGAAAAAATGAGCAACGCAAACACATCCAAGGCAAGAAAAGGTAACAGTGGAAATGGCAAGCTAAAGTTGCTTCTCTGCAACACAGAGCGACAAAAACCATGACAAAGATGGCGGATTTGGTTTTTCTTGGGAAGTGAGACGGATTCAGTCTTGCTTGCAGGTCACGACGGAATGAGCGCAGAGACAACCAAGCTAAAAAATGGCTAGCTTCAACCGACTATTAGAGTAATCACACTACTAGCCTGATGCTAACGTTAGCTCCGGCGCTCACAGGCACAGTTTTATTCCAAGTGCGTTGCCAATCAACAAAATTAGCCAGATTGACTCAGCCCAGGTCTGGTTCCGCGATGTTTCCTCCAAGCTTGCCGTCAAGGAAACAAAACACAGCTGAGCGTATCCAAACATTTATGATGACGAAAAGATGAAATGCTGCAGCTGGGAGGCAAAGATTTTTGTGTTATTTTTGGCCCGAAGGCATGAAGGATTTCTCGGAGGAGACGCCGAGAGGCACTGAAAAGACATTTTTGCATCTTCAGCTTTGGGCTCAAATCAGTGCAGTGACTGTTGCCGAAACAACAAAATTCAGAACCAACGTTTGATCCACGCAAAACTCGTCCAATCTCTGGAGCCAAGTACAAAGGTCGGGAAACGGTGCTCTGAGGAACTCCACGTGGACAACCCTTTTTTGTAAATCACACAACCGAAATGAATCGAACCACGCGTGACCTTGACGATGTCTGTCTGATTCACTTGGCTTTGCTGAGCACTCCATCCATCACATTCTCCTCTTCACCTTTTTGTCTCCGAGGCAACATTCGCCACCTTCCTGCTTCCTCCCCACGCCGCCAACCGCTCCAAGCCCCTCATCCCCCCCCCCCCTACCCCCTCATATGTTCACCCCCTCTCTCGCTGACATTTGAGGGGAAAGTCAGCCACAGATGTGTTGGCGTGGATGCGACTCGGAGCTGTCAGGGATACTTCAAGGTCAAGAGTGCTTAGCTGGATATTGAAGAGACAGATGGGTGCAGGGAGCCAGCGAGATGGCCGCGCAATGCAATTACCCGAGTCCCCGCTCACAGTCTGGTGGGCCGGCATTGAGCAGTCCGGTGAACCCGCGATTATTCAACTAGTCACAAATTCACTAACAGTAGACAGACCTTCATCACGGGGTTACGTCCCAGACTCGGTCGGTGAAAAAAAATGACCCAAGTTTCACCCTTTCGCCCGAATGCGAAAGTCCTTTAAAAATAATAATAGTCTCATCAACATTTGATGATTTTGTGGTTGGTCAACTTCTCAATTTAGCCTGACCTATTTGTGCCTATTGTGCTGAGGCCAAAGCCCCGTCTAATGTAAAGACATTGATTTGCCGCCAACTTGTGGCATCGTGGGGCCAAGTAACTATTTTATCGCAATGTATATAAAAAAAATCAAATACATTAAATGTCGCTGATGCACTTTCAGATGTTGGCTGAACGGTCCACACAGTCAAAAACCGAATGACAAAATGACAACACTCACAAGGAGCATTGAAATAGATTTTTTGGGGGGGGGGGTGAGAGGGGGCCATTTCAACGGGAAAAAGTTCAGTCCATTTGCTTTATTTTCACTGGGGCTGAGGGTTGACCGTGGCCAAGCGATGACTTCTACCGCAGACCATCGCATGTCAGCGTGAGAGTAGGTTCACGCTCGTTTGTGCACGCGAGCGCCCCCTGCTGTGGGGTTTCGCTCGGCAGGTGGGGTGGGCGGGAGCGCCGTCTGATGGCAGTCATAACGGCTCATTAAAGCGGCTGAGCGGCGGCGGCGTGCATGCGGCAAGGAAAGGAGAGTGAGTGATTGATACAGTGATACAGAGTATGCTCCCTCCACAAGCCCATTAGAGGTGATTTAGTGCCACTGTGCAGTGGGAGGGGAAAGAAAAGAAGAAAAAAAAATCTGACTCCGTGTTCTCTGAATGTCTGATAGCAAAAAGCACCAGAACGTCTTGCCACAGCTCTTTTTTTTTTTTTAGGATGGGCTTTGCGGGGGTGGAGGTGGTGGGAGGGGTTAGGAATGATTGCACAGGTAGCGTAATTGCCCGCGTAATCGCCAGTGGATGCGCCGCTGGGTTAGTAGAGTTTTATCGTCTGTTTGTTTTTTTTTTTTCTGCGTGGGGGTCATGAGACACACACAAACATTCTCACTCCCCACTCGTTAAATGCTTGACAATGTTTGGTCGGGATGCCTCGTGGGAAATACGGCGAGGACTTTTTTTTTTTTGCCTCACAGTCAAAAGGTTTCGAATCTCCGCTTGTTCTGGGTCTGGTTGCTGTTACACCGTGGTGAGGGTTGTTTGCATTTGTCTGGTCACTTCCGGTTTTATTTTGAAAAAACACCGCACGCACGCCCTCCCTCATTTAAAGTCCCTTACCTTTGCTTGTGTTTCAATGGTCCCCTTTGTCCTGTGCAGGAATGTTTCACCCTTGCGCCTCCAGCCTCTCCCCACAGATCTGACCAGTCCTTGCTTTATTTCCACAGCCTCGCCATTTTGAGTTGTCAGTCGCTGATCCTCGCATAACGACATCTTTTTAACTTCGAACCCCTCAACTGTGTCCTGTGCCCATGCCTGTGGTTCCGACAGCACACACTGGCACAGGACAAAGGGAGGTCAAGGCCCCTCTAAACACAAGGTAAGGGGTGAAAACAATCAGGGCGGGGTTGGCAATCAGACTGGCACAGGAGGAAGGGTAAGTGACCGGAAAAGAGTTCTTTCAAAATAAAACAGGAAGGTACAAGACAAATACAAAGAACCCTAACTGCGTGTGTGTGACATGGCAGTTTTTGTTAGCATAACCTTAACCTTAACCCGAACGCTTTCCTCAACCCTAACTCACCCCGCCACCCCCCAAAAAAAAGCATGTAAAAAACATATGCAGCATTTTTGACGCGTTTTTTTGTTTGTTTGTTTTTTGCAGACCGACGATTCAAAGTGACTTCATTTGTTCTGAATGAAAATGAACCATTTCCTAACAGGATGGGAGTTATTAATTTTGTGACTGTCCACATCTCTTCTACCCCCACCCCCCACACCCCCCATCTCATCTTCAAATTGCCACTTTCGTTCATTGTGCCGCTTCTTGCTGAAAGAAAATTCGGCTTAGTAATGAGAACGTCCACAGATAGTTCTCCCTTTGGACGCACATCAAAAGCTTTTTTTGAAAGAGTGGAAAAAAGATGTGGAAATCGTGAAAAGGAACACACACAAAAAAAACGGACACTGGAAGCCCGAATCCAGAGTGTGAAGTTTTTTGTTCTTTGCCTCAGGCTGACATCAGAAGGTGTCAAAAGTGATACCATTAAAAACATAAAAACAGAATTTTACTGGAACCATTTACACACACATTCATTCTTACACTTTTATTCCTCACTTTAAAACACTTTTCCATTGAATTTCCAAGATATCAATCAACTATCAAATAGGACAGAGAACTGCAACACACTTCACACTGCTATTGAAGTCTCCCAAAACTGTTTTGGGGGGGGCGGTCCTGACTCATGCAAATGAGCGGCTGCTAACATGCCTGCTTTGCCACTGAAACAATGTGGAATACTTCTTTGGTTCAAACAATTCAATTGTTTTGTTTTTAATTCCTAGCTTGCGGCAGCACTTCAAAACCACGACACCGAAACACCCTCGGCAATTAGCGCGCCGATCCATGTACGCGGTGCAGCGAATTGCGACGACAGTCCACGCTGGATAACATTTCCTTCATCTATTTATTTAGGACGATTATTTTTTTGGGACATTTCATCCAGCCTACATTGAAAAAAAACGCCATCGTTTGGTCCGGAAAATATCTAACATTTTCTGGTGGCTAGCTTGTTGCGAGAAAAATAACGCAAAACATCCTGCTGGAATTGCTTATAAGAGGAAGAAAGTGATCTAATCTTCATCTCCGGTAAATCACAGCAACAGACAATCAAAGCCCGCTCTAAGTACACAAACAATGACACCGTGTAAACAATCAGCGGCCCATAGTGTGAAATGCGAACTGCGCAGTTCATGAATCGGTGAAACGATAAGGGAGGTGTTGGTTCAAGCGAACCTACTTTACAAAACACTCACACAGAACGCGTTTTTTTTTCGTAAAAATATCTCTCAGGAAAACTGCTAGCTTACATGAAGCTGGGGAGAGATCCAAAAGTAGCATCACTTATGAGTCCGGACTGCCTTTAAATGTTGCTCGTCGACCCGACGGTTGGGACTGAATCGATCTGAATTTATCCGTCGTGTTTTTATTTGATTTTTTTTTCTGCAAAGCGCAGTGACATTTTTCATAAAGTCCCCACTAAACGGTGGTCGGAGACACCCCGACCGCAGCGCTGCGCCGCCAGAGTATATGAAGAGCAACAGGCTGATTGTGATTCTAGTGGATCGCTGACTCATGTGAAGAGCTGTTGAACAGACAAAAAAAAAAAAAAAAAAAAAGCAGTAAAGGCCTCGGGGGAACTCGTCTCTCCTTTGAGTCATTGAGCTTCCCAAAGAGTTTGAAGAGAGCGACTCGCGAACGCCGTCGGAGCCGACGGCCTATTGAACGGTAGCCAACGAACCGCGTTTCATCCGGCATCAATGGCGGCGCGGGCGACATGAGAAGCGACCGAATGATCAGTGGCGACGCGGGTAATCAAAGGCGCTTAATCTGATGCAAATGAAGCGCGATTTAAATTTTTTTTTCTCGGGAGTTAAGTGGGGGGCGGGGCAATCATGCACGACGCTCGAGGCTAACCCACATGTGAGCTTTATTGCAAAGAGCGGCTAAGTCACGTGAGGGGGGTGGGGGGGATACTTTGTTCTCCCGATCAATAAAGACCTCGGTCCCGGTAAGTGAGTGTCAAAAACGGGTTAAATGGGTCGGTCTAGACCACACATGGTGGAAAACTAAAACATTCAATGTCTTCATTAGAGAAGATAAAGAAAAAGCAATTCACACTCTCATTCATACCGAGTGACGATTAAAGTCTTCAAGTCTTCAAACTATTTCAGAGTAAACCCTGGTTGTTAAAATTTGCTTTCCCAAAATTCCAATCGGGCCGACATCGCCCAAAAAGCCAAATGGGTCAACATTAGTGATGCGTCCAGCGACACCGATGCGTTGACGCATGCGGCGGGCTCACAGAGCAAACCACGTGTCGGTGCATGTGCTGCTTCATTACGTCACGTGATTGACACGTGAACTGCACCGGCGCAGTTTAGACTGAATCAGCTGCGTTGACACAGTCCAGGCTGCTAATTGACACATTGAGAGTATCAACACAGTGCGTCATTGTGTCGACACGCCTCATGAGGCCTCATGGACCCATCACTAGTCAACATAAATCGGACCCAGAGCACCAGGAAGTGGAATTTAGAATTCTCAGTTTTTAGATCCAACTTTCCAACTCCTCTTTGGAATCTGCTTAATCGGTGGAACGAGTCGTCAAATTATGGTGCAACTGCATCTCACGTTCATCCGCAACGGGCCAAGCCTGCAACATCCGCAAAAGGCCAAAGCTAGGCCTCTGAACATCGAACCTCTCGTCTGCGAGGCAGACCGAAGAACCACTTATCCACCCGATGGCCCCGCACGCGTTTAAATCCATCTCAGCGTTAAATTGTGTTGAAATCAACTTACGAGCCAAATTCCTTTTTTGTTTTTTTTTTGTCTCTTCTTTTTACGAGATTTCATCATGTCAGACATTTGTGATCTAATTCCACCAGAGACGAAGAACAGCAGACGCGAGACGAAGACGGCAAAAATGACGGCGGCGGCGGCGGCGACGACGTTGCCGTCTCCCGGGGTCTCTCTCGGCAGACGCAAAAGTCATTATCATCCCAGCGAGTACATCTGCTTCAAAACAAATAGACGCGCTTGCTTAAACAGCGCAGTCGAAAGCCGTACTCCCGCTGCTTGGGCCAAAAAAAAAAAGTGAAAGAATATAATCTTTTCCCCAATGTTATTGGAATAATGTTGAAATATTTTGAGGATCTTTTTTTTACAAAACGTTTGCCTTTTTCGAGGGGCTGGTTGGGGTCTGGCGCCACAGCGCCCTCTATTGACCGGCCGCTGCCGACATATAGACAGCTAATACATGGACAGCTAAAGGTAAAAAGTATTTTGGGGGCCCTTATTGCACATAGCGGACTGAGTTTTATTGCTCTTTGATTGCACTTTGGTCAGCAGCAAGCACTCGGAATGCCACTTTTCCACTCCCCTGGTGACTCCAATCAGCACCCAGAAGATCTAAGTCCACTTTTCCTGACTCGGCGCCAACCTACAGCCTTCTCCCTGGAAATCCTTGCAGGTGAAATCCATTCAGAGATTGCCACAAGGAGAGCGGCGCTTCCATTCGGAGAGATGATCCGTTCATAAATAAAGGAGCAAAGATGTTGTTTGCGGCAGCGGTGTGATGAGACGCTCGACCGGTATCGTCGTGCTCGTAAAAAAAAAAAAAAAAAAGTCGCTGCTGACTGAACGCTCTCAAACACACAGTCAACCTCCAAAGTCAAAGCTAAACTTGATTTTGAACGTCCACTCGAACCCGGTAACCCGATAACACGATAAGCTGTCCACTGTCGTAAGCGCTGTCCCCGAAATGGTTCATTTGAGTCAGGTTTTGGTGCGATTATTATTAGAAATCATTTTTGTGGGTCCAAACATCAACAAAAATTCATCAAACTTCGGAATTAGCAACAAAAAAAATTGAAGTTATTTTGAAGTCTGTTTATTTGTCTGTAGCGCCTCCTACAGCGGTTCAGCGGCGCCCTATCCCAGTTTTTTTTTTTTAAACCTCGTTAGTTTTTATTTGGTCCTCCCACCAAAAAGTTACTGCTCTTAAAACGCGGCGTAGATCATAAAAAACACTCCGAAAATTTCACCGATGAATGCCCACAAAGCCCCGCGAGCAGAATTTCGGAATAGGAGGTGTACCTAATGAAGTGTCCATACGGAGAACCTGACGTACGTCTATTCAAAGCGGTTCGGGTCAGACGATATCTCCCGCAAGGCGAACGCGAGTGATCCGGTGCCTACCTGCGCAATCAAGTGCATGTCCTCGAGAGCTAGCCCCCGCCGGCTGCCCGCCCTTCGCCGACTCGCTCGATCTCGCCCTTCCTGCGACGACGAGAGGCCGACTGGTCGTCAACAGATGGTGACATTCCGAGCCTGAAGGTTGGCCCTGAGTCGGAGGAGCACCTGTCAACAGACGGGAAGGGGGAAAAAAAAAAAAAAAGGCCCTCAGGAACTTGATTCACTCGCGATGCCACACGCACTTCAAAACAATGAATGGCTGAGTGTGTGTTGGTGTGTGTGTGTGTGTGTGCGCGCAACCTCTTGTAAACATTTCATCATGGAGGACCTTTGCCCATGTTGCCATCTGGAGCGTGTCACCTCCGCAAGCGAAATTAATTGTTTCTCCTGGATGTTGTCAATGCCAGTTTTTTTTGGTCACTTGTAACGTTTTCACCAACTTCCTTTAAAATAACGGCCGAAGCTATTTTTTTTTTTTCCGAGAACACGGAAACCTGAACCAAATAACTGTTGACTTTCTGTCGTGATTTCATTTCGGGGGAAGAATTGTAAGATGTGAAGGAGCCGATATTAGCGGAGGTGGCAAGCATCCAGATGACATGTTGAGGGCAAACAATTTTTTTTTGGGGGGGGGGGGTGTCAAAATATGACTTAGGACAAAATAGCACAGTACACGCATGCAATAACTGGGACGATGATGAGCCCCAATTCCACCCCAAAGTAAACAAAAGTCAAATTATCAATTTTTTTTGGTTGGTTTTGGGGGGGGGGGGGTTACATATAGTACACTGAATACACCTCGAGATAATTTCGAGTGTTCCATTAACCTGCCACGCATGTTTTTGGAATGTGGGAGGAAACCGGTGTACCCGGAGAAAACCCACGCAAGCGCGGGGAGAACATGCAAAGTCCACCACACAGGGAGGCCGGAGACGGAATCGAACCCTACACTTCTGCACTGCGCGGCCGTGTAGACACATTCAGATCACTACACACATACAGATCGATTCTCAAGCTGATTTTTTTTTTTAACATTCCCCAAAGCAAAAAAATAAATAAAAATAATACTACTACTAATAATAAAAAGCACAGTAGATGGTGAGGGTGAGATATTGCCGAGTTCTTAAGAAGCGCGCGTGATAGAAGAATCTTATCATCATGTGAGTTATTATAAAAAAAAATTGGGCGAAAAAAAGGGAAGAAGCTCCGAATAATGATGCAACTCCTCATTAGAATTACACTTGGGCTTCCAGTTTAATGACTTGCCGTTTCGGGAATGAAACATTTGCAAAAGCACGAGTGTACTTTCCCCAAATAAGTACGCGGCAATTGTGTCCTACAGTATGTCGACGTTCACAACTCATTTTTAGGAGTTTTTTTTTTTTTTTTTTGTCAAGGTTGTTTTGGATAGTTGTCGAAACAAATTCATGATTAGAAGACGCTGTTTATTAGGGAAGGCGGAGTATTTACGGGGTTGAACGTATTTCTAGGAAGTCCACTTTGTGAAGGACGGCTAACGTCATAACTGAACAGGAAGTTGACCATTTCATGTTTTGTATTATAAGGAGCTCGTGGGCTCCCTCTAGTGGCACAAGAAGAATGACTCAATCAAACTGCGCAGGACGTGTCCAACAGCGAGAGTACATTTGATCGGAACAGCTCGGTTGTATTTAACTTGGATGCTGATCTTTTCGAATGCTTTTCTTTTCAAACATCAACTCAGTTCCAATTAGATTGAATTTATATGCAATCTTTGATCCAAAATAATCAAAACCAGCCGCACATGGGTGAAAAAAAATAAAACCCAGCTAACTTCTAAGTATGATGCAATCCTTGCGAGGCCGAACGCCCGCGCAGGCCGCAGCGCGACACTTCTGAGCCCGACGAGGACCGCCGCGTTATTCATATTTCATAAGAGGAAGACGTCCGGGTCCGATCCGGAGGGGAAAAAGACCTTCGCTTCTCATGAACCCCCCCGACCCCCAAGCCACCTGTACGTGCGCTGCTGGACCAATGAAATGACATACATCCAGTCTGTCGCATTGGTCACTGAGGCGCGTGGCAAAGCACAACGGATTGCAAGAGCACACAAACAAGAACGCAAACACATATGAGAACAAAAGCACTCAAAGAGACGAACATGTATTTTGTTGGCCGGGGGGGGTTAGATTAGAGGATGTTACTTGTATTTTTTGAAGCGCTGTGAGACTTTTTGGCGATTAAGGGCGAAACAAATCAACTTGACTTGGCTAAAACACACACACACACACACACACACACACACATACACACACACATTCGTTGGTTGCTGTTGTGTGTTTTTGAATGTGTGCGTGCGTGCGAGCAAAGTTCCCAAAACAGCACGGAGCCAGCAGGGACGACAGCTGTAATCTAGCAGCCTTAGTCCCAAATCCGTGCGTGTGTGGGTGCGCGCGTGACCTCCCGGCAAAGCGCTACAAGGTCCGACACAAAACACCCCCTTTTCAGATTCGTCCTCATGCGAGGCCTTCAAATAGATGAGCATCAGTCGTTCCGAAAAATAAAATGAAATGCTCAATAGTTTGTCATGCTTTTAAAAAAAAATAATAATAATACACTTCTCAAGAGATGTAGTCATTTATTTTTGTATTTATAATTTGTGGGGTGATTTTTTTTTTCTGCCGAGCCCAATTAGCGACAGAGATACAGGGAGACCGGAAGAGTCTCGGAAAGGTTTTGGTGGATTTGTGGATCCAACATGCTATGTTTGGAGTTTTAATAAAAGCATTCAAACGTTGCCATTTTCTGCTGTTCCTCTTAATGCCTGATGGGGCGCCAGTGAGCCCCTTGTAGGCGAGGAAACTGTTATTTGTCAACCAAAATAAGATCTGAAAACAAATCCTTCATCTTGTCCACTTTAGGTGTTTTTTTTTGTTTTTTAGTCTGACCTCGGGGTGTGACACACGCAGCCCCCCACCCCCGCCCCCAACTAACCTGAGGGTTCCACACAGGGTCAGTGACAAGACGTAGGCGGAGACAAAAGAAAATAAGGATGCCGGACTGTCAAGTTTTCACCCTTGTGACGGCTGCCTGCCCGTTTGCCCGCCAGCCACCACTTCCAATTAAAGTCAAAGTGCAAGGGAGTGAGATGAACTCGCTCAGAGAACGGAACGCTCCCTCCTCGATATGGACGCGAGCGCTGACAAACAGCTCCTCATCAACAGAGGAATGACTATCACGATGCAAAAACCAAAAAAAAACCCCACCAAAAATAATAAATGAGCCAAAAAAAAAAGGTCCTCTAATGGGGAATAGAAATAAAAATTAAGTTAAAAAAGCCTGATATTTTTCAACATGAAAAGTCTTCTCAGATGAAAAAGTATTCTCAAAAATAATATTACAGAATGAGTTGTATTTTCTGTGTATTATTAATCGTAAATTATGGGCGGTTTATTTTTTTTTGTGGGGAAAAAATGCATTTTCAATGAGAAAAAAATCAAAAGAAAACATTTTTTTCAAATTAAAGGGAAATCGTTTTTTTTTCTGTCAATTGAATGTTAATGAGAGAATTCTGAGGGTTTAACTGTTTTTTTTTTAAATCCCTCCGTTAGTTACGTGCAAAATTTGGCTCTTCGTGTACGGTACAATAAATCCGTTATTTAAAGAGACTGTATCAATCGTTTTGTCTTCTGATCCAACCAGTGATCAGTTATCTTAAATATGTTTTTTTTTTTTATAACTCGCTCAAACCTACTTTTGTATTACATTTCTTCTCCCTAATGGCAGTGACCTTTTTTTCCCCAACCCCCCCACCCCCCTCAAAAAACGTTTTTTGTTGTTGTCCTGGAATGACTTGAAGTTTGTTTCCAGTGCGTCCCAAACACTCTTTGCACCTTTCATGTTGTGCAGCCGAAAAGGAGCGACAACAAAATGAACGCTGGGCGATTCCCCCCTTTCCCACCCCCCGCCCCATCCCAATTGTGCTGACTCAGGATCAGCACCGCTCCCGCGCCGCTTCGCAGCCGACCATCATTTATCAGGGCCGGGAAATAACAAAATGTTTTATGCATCGCTCGGCAAACAGGCAACATTATTTTCGCTGTATTTCTCGCTGATAAACAATCCATTAACCAGATAAGGCGGCCGCATACAAATATGTCGGCGTGCAGTTTATTCTTTTGCTACTTTCAACCGGTGAGCTATTGCTTTCAGCGTAAGACGACGGCGGCGGCGGCGGCGGGGGGAAAATAATTGCCTGCGTTATTATCAGCGGATGGCGGCTAAGAAGAAAAAAAAAGAGAAAAGAAAGAAAAAGGAGGCCGGCTTGTTTTCATGTCATTGTGATCTTGATGGAGGGAACGCGATCTTAAGAGGAGCGATAGTGCTTATCACAGGCAACAGGCCAGCAGATGCGTGTTCTGCGATCAGTGATGGAGGGGGGCTTGGGGTGTATGGGTGTGGGTTGGGGGGGGGCGGGGTATTTCCCCACAAAGAGGGTGGTCTCTGATGCCTACCCGCTTTTGCACCTCGCCGCGTAATAGAATAAACGGCAGCTATCTTTGGACGGGGGGTGGGGGGGGGGAGAGAAAAAATGAGATGGTGAAAAGTGTAATTCAAAGCGCGGGGGGGGGATGCTTTCAGTGTAATCAATCTGCAAAAAAAAAAGGCTTTTAATGCAATCAATGCAAGGCAAAAGGGGATTGATTTCCACACTGGGAGTGGGGGGGGGGGCAGAGAGAGGGGGGGGTGATGCCATTTTTAGACGTCAAACGTCTCCACACCAGCCAAGTAGGTTAATTGTGGATCAAGAACGCCGGCCGTTTATTTCGCGTCAAAGCACATTCGAAACGGGAAAGTCTGCCTTTGTGTGCGGTCGAAGGAAACAACTCAACCAAATATCGTCTTGTTTTTTTTTTTTTTTTAAAGCCAAGACGTCAACGATTTCAAGAGCAATTGCGTCTTTGTCATTGCGACACATTTTGGACTCAAGTCTGTTCATTTGGAATTTCTTTTGGCTCTCAGGTTCTATATGCACACACACACACACACCTGTGGATTTAGTTTTTAATGTGGATTTGATTTTAGCCATGTTTTTTTTTTTTGGTTGCCTTGTTTACCAAGTCTAAAATGAGTCAAGAACCACGTCAAAAAAATAATTTTTGGAGATGCGCAAGTTATCCAAGTGACACCGGTAGCCGCGCAGTGCTGGTCTATCGCGGCATGAAAGGGGTATTAGTCAAGCGATTGATTCTGCACGCTTCATCTCTTTACACTGCTGACTTGTGCAAATGCCAACGTAGGTGGCGGATCTATATTTGTATTTCCAGCAGAACTTTCGTCTATATTTACATTTCCTTTTTTTCTTGGAAATTCATCCATCCATTCAATCTGCTAAAAGTTCTTTCACTTCAAGTGAAAGAACGGCTAATGATAGCAAAACGCTCATTAACGGGGATTGGGTGGTGAGGGGGGGGGGGGGCAAGGTTTCTGGGTCACTCTTTGACTTGCGAAACAAAAGCGGACCGCTTCTTTTTCACTGGTATGTCCCTGTGTGGGCAAAAATATAAAATAAAATATCATAAAGCCTTTCTCGACTTTTTCTGGAAAATGCGCAAATTTAGCCCAATTACGGATTTTTGGGCTAACCAGCTCTCGAAACAACTGAAAATCGAGTTTTGCTGGCTTGGGAAAATGACTTCACACACCTCACACCACAAGGATAATCGCTCAGGGGGGGGTCATTCAGGCATTTGATCTTTGCTGAACTTGGATCAGAAAGGAAAAACGGCTGAATACGATTGTCGGGATGTGTTTCACAGTCGCAATTTTCAGCTTGACGATTTTCTGACGGGGGTGGGGGTGGGGCGATCGCTCTTATCATCCCCATATATTAGGACAATTCCTGGGAACTCTTTGGAGACATCTGACATGAGAACACCCGGGGCTTTTGGAAACAACCCGAACAAATTGTGACACCCCGAAATGTCCATGCCGACGAACACCCGGATTACGAAAGCGCAGTCATTGCAATGCTGGATTTCACACTAACTTCATTGTGCGCCGCCACGACTCGTGCTCGTCTCGTACCATTAAGTGGATTACGCGAGCAGGCCTGCTTGTATCCAACCGCCATGTGGTCTCCCTTCTGCCCTCGAGGGGGGGGGAGTAGAGCAGCTTGTGCCGGAGAAAACTTGATCTAATCAATACTTTGCAATCTGGCGTCATCCGTTTCGTATGAATGGCGCAGGCAGACGCTTCCTTTGCGAGTCAATTCAACGCTTTCAAAGCGTGAATCAAGACATTCCCGCGTTCCAAAAGCATGCGTGTTCGGTTGAAGAAAGATTCGAAATCATCCCGAGGTGCGAACGTGAAGGCGTATCCGTCGACACGCGGCGCGTGCATTTGACTGGCGACCGAGTGCAGCTCGTACAAAACTGCACCCAAGGACTCCTCCGTTTTGTTGTTTGACTGGGTGACCTCTGAACAGACGCCGCCCGAGGGGTCCAAAGCCACCTTTAGATGTTTCGTCACCCTGTCCCCGCCGCCCCCCACCCCCCTCCCCACCACCATGCCCACAGGGTGCGGGGTGGGGAGGGCAGACAGGGGCCAGCGATTTACAGATTTCATTGCCGATTGGACCCTTTCAGGCCCCATCAGGCAGACAGGATGTTTGCCGGCATGTCATTTCACGCTTCCTGTGCGAACGGTGCTCAGTTGGTCCCGAACTGACCCGTGACATTCTGCATATGGTACCCCGGGCGTCATCCGTCACTTTTTGACAAGCCGCACTGTTTCGCTCATGCAAATTTGCCTCCGCGTGCACTTTTTCTTTCTGGTTTTTCCACATCCCGAGGATTTGGGTTAGGCAGAGGACGAGGGCGTCGGCGGGCGGCAATGGCGGCGGCGGCGGCGCGGAGCGGGAGCGGAGGATAGGAGGCGCCCCGCTGGAGGCACGCCGCGGGCTACGTCTGACATCCCTCTGTCTGACGGACTGATGAGATTACCTCGACATTTTTTTTTTTTCTTTCTCTTCTCACTTAAATTGCATTACCAGCTGGATCTTACGTTAGGCAGATCTCCATATTATTCTCGAGGGATTTAAGTTCTATTTTGCTCGCCGATTCATTTTCGCCGCGCACTGCCGGGGATGTGATCGTCTTTGCGCGTTTTATCCGTTATCCAGTCTCCGTATAGCCCGTCACTGCGCCGCCGTCGCCGCTTTGCGTCCCTCCTCCCGCCCCCCGGTTGACTGGCGCAGGTCAGCGGCAGACCTTTCGATAGTCAACTATTCTTGCACGGCGCGAGTGTTAACACAATGAACTAACCAAGCGAGCGCTGCTGGAGGGTCGCCGATAATTAAAGATAAGCAATGTGAAAAGCAAATCCAAACATAGACCGTGAACCGTACAGATTGGGGTCAGGGGAGCATGTTTTTAATGCCACTCATTTGCATTCACCCTTTGCAGTTTCACCTTGACATTTGAGGTTAACTAGCAAATTACGAGTCAGGGTGAGTGTGTGTGTGTGTGTGTGTATAAGTTCTTGCATATGGCGGTGCTGCATAGCGCAAAATTGTCGACTGGTCTTCAAGTCAGACAATCTGCTCTCCCCGCACATTGCCTTGTGCTGCCGTATTGTCCTTTCCCGTCATGTCCCATTTTGTCACTGCGCCTTTCGTCCCGGAGAAGCCGGATTACCCGGAGAAAACCCGCTCTGGCAGAACATGCAAACTACACACAGGAAGGCCGGAAGCCAGACTCGAACCTTGCACCTCTGCACTGTGTGGCGGACGAGCTAACCGGTCGCCCATCTCCTGTCCAATAGATAGCTGACTAGCTAGCTAGCTAGCTAGCTAGATAGCTAGATAGATAGATTAAGGTTCCAAAGGAAAAAAAACTCAAATTTGTAACTGCCGAACTGAAAACACTGTACATAAAACTCATATAACTTGACTGTTGTTACAGCTATCTCGCCATCCTACTGCAAAAAAAAAAGCTTCTGAACAGGACAGGTTAAAATAATAATATAAATAAAAGTCAAGGATGATAATTCATCCCTCCCGGGTCTTCATTTCCTCCTTAGCAGGAAAGGACACTTGACAAGCTTTTTAAAAAGATGAGGACACGCCAGGAGATGAAGGCGGGATATCAGTTTGGTAGCTGACGGTTTTGTGACGGGGGGGGGGGGGGGGGGGGGGGGGGACGGACGTCTTCACACATGCAGGTGATATCAGTCATCGGAAAGCGCACCCGGCCGCGTGGAGACGACGTCCAACTCGGATAAATGATACTAAATGATAGGTTTTGTGTGTGTGTGCGTGTGTGTCGCACGCCGTCATGCTGTCTATGCAAAGCAGAGGCGAGCAGCAGGTAGCGCATGCACACTGTGAATTATTTCGGGTAAGCGGCTCAGAGACGTTGGCGGTGACCTTGGATTCGTCGGCAGATAAAGATCTTCTCCATATTCATCGCCATCCGGACACCATGACTTAGCAATCATTAAAACGCTTATAGATTTCTGCTCCGGGGCTGCTGCCATTTATCAAACATTCGCTTATAGCTTAGCTCAATTGTTAGCCTTCCAAAGCTGCCAGAAAAGACAAGCAAGCCCAAACACAAGAAAGGACTTTGGTTTCACATACAAAAACTTAGTTTGCGTATTGTGGCGATCGCTGTATTGATGTTCGCGGGCCCAAAAGACAACAGAATGTTGGGTATGCCTCAAGGCTCTGTCTTAAGACCACTCTGATTCACTCTATATCAGTACTATAATACAAAAAATAATACAAACAATTATCTATGGATAGATATAGTTGGCTAGATAGATAGCTTAAATAGATATGAATAATAGAAAAATGAATAATAATAATAATCATAGAATAATAAGAATAACAATATGGATATCCTTTAAAAAGAGCTCAGTTTATCAACAGCTCACATGAATGACACCAAAATATTTTCACCATTTGTCTTCGACGTGAGAGAGACCATTATCAGTAATTGAACATTTCAGATGGCGTTTAATTCTTGTTAATCTCAAATTCCTCCTCAGGAAATCCTAAAACTGCGCTTTCATGACTTTCAATCCCGGAATTAGAATTGTTCTCTGCGCAGATGGTTGTGACACGCATTGAAACTTCCAAAGACATGCCACGGATCGGTCTCCAATTCTCACAGACGTTTCAAGGACCCCGTAACCCTTTGAATCAGTTCAACCACTCCGAGTCTCCGGTTTCCGTCACAAGAGCAGATTGGGGGTAAAGAGCCTTGGAGGCCTGGTAGGCAGCTCGTAATGGAATGAAGTCTGTTGCCGCATTGTTGCGACATGCGTGGGAGTCGCGTGGGCGGAGTGGAAATGGAGTCAGGACGCCATTCTTTCCTGACATGTCGGGCCCACGGGCCGCCGACCCGCCCCCACCACCATCACCCCCCAATCTCGCCGCCTTGCGTTTGATGTCCAAATGGAGCTTTGCTTCATCCGCTTCCCATCTGCGCTCGTCACTCTGCCACTGCAGCCGACACAATGAGCCTCATGTTGGACTTTGGATCCAAATATGTCGGGCACAATGGAAGCCGCCATTACTAAAGTTGAGCCGAGTAAAATGTGTCCTTGAGAAACAGTATTCTCTCGGCTAAATGAACCAATCAGGCCGCGATAACATCTTTGGGATGAATTAATTGGGTGTGAAACATCATTTCATAAAAAAATCATTTTATCGCTTGGATTTTCTTGGGCTAGATTTACACTGCAGATCCAAGAATTCGCATGCTTTTCAAGCAACCCATATCCAATATGAACGTGTTTATATTGGTGTGAACACACGACCCGAACGGCAGCAGCACAAAGCGAACGTGAATAAACAGATGTCATGATGGAGGCTATTGGCTGTGGATGAACTGAACGCTTGCTTTCACAATCTCACCTCCCGGGTTATGATGACAGCGGAAGGTGTGCGGGTTCAAGGTGCGAAAGCAGAAAGAGGAAAAGCCTCCCAACCGTTGAGTGCAACACAATTTGCTGTGCTGGGTGGAGGATAAGCAAATGGACTCCTGAAAATGGTCAAAATGTCTCCCCCCCAAAATGGCTAGTTAAAACCAAAATGGAATCCGACGGTGAAGGATCTTTTCTTTTGAAAACGATTTAATTGGCGGCACAAGAGGAGAGAATTTCCCAAGACGTTTCGTGACATTCACCGTCGCAATTACGTTTGTTTTTTTTTTTGTCCTCACAAGAACCTTATGCAAAAATCCATGTGTGAGCTTGTTAGCCGGCGTTACCAATTTTTTTTTTTCCTCCCCACACACAGAGAGGCCAAACAGGTCGTCATGACAGCCAATCAATGCATCAGCTTCCGTGTGGCAGAACAAGTGCGAAAACCGCAGGCGGTCGGGCACTTGCTTACATCAAATCATTAAAAAAAAAATAATAATAACACGTCTGTTCAATCATGATAATCGCTCGGAATCACACGAGTCGCCACGTGTTTTGTTTTTAGCCCTTTTTCAAAGCAGTCAATACGCCTCGTGAAACATTATCCGATCAGTTCGATGTCAATCTATTTTGGTCATGATCTGGTCCATCCGAGTCGAGATGGGGACCAGTGGAAGGGTTCAAACGGCACCTCCCGTCTGTTCTCCGTCCTCCGTGAACCGGGGAGGAGCTTGCTAACAAATAAGCAGATGGACAAACGAACCCAAGCACAAAGCCGTCGGGAAGATATATTTTCAGTTTTTGAGTTCTTAATTGAGCCTTCGTGGAGGTCTGCACTCAACATTGTGGCCCCCCGTCTCCGACATGTGCAAGCATTTGCGTCGTCGTGATTTATGTCTCCTATTCATGTGGCTGTCACAGAATTTTTTTTTTTTATTGGAGCAAAGTTCAGGACTTGGTCCCCCACCCCCCCCCCCCCCCCCCCGCCCCCTATCCTTTCCTTACGTTTCTCTTCCTCATCTCAGAAAATTGGGGCGACGTTTATGTTCTGTCTCCCTCTGCTGGTCATACATATATGACGGATTGTATCGATTTTGTTGTTACAATTTTAATTCCATTCAAATTAAGGCTTCGAGCAGTCAAAGGCAGGCTTCCATTCCGGATTAGGGTTTGGACTCCTATTGGTGATGAGCCGGCGTGAAGGTCACCTGTGGGCGAAAGCGCCCGCTGCACGGTGGCACTTCCTGGTAATTGCGAGAGCGTCTCGGTGGGGCGTCCTCAGCTCATAGGCGGCGCCCAACATGCTCGTTTAGTTACACGCCTGTTCCCCGCAATTACCTGCCGCACGCTCAAGGTCGCATCAATTTCATCCGCAAGACCTGCTGCCTCTTCCTCACACACACACACACAGACTCTTAAAAGCATAGCTAAAGTCCCAAATGGCAATTATGTCACGCAATCATCGTCCTCACACTGTCAGCCCTGCAACTTGTTCTCTGGCCTCGCTCGTGATTGGTTGCTTTCTGTCACGCATGCTGACTTCCTGACAATGACGCTCAGGGTGACTTCGCCAAGTCTTCGCACGCCGTCCCGGCCACAATCGAGCTCGAGACAGTTGTGGCGTTCCAAATTGGTGAGGATTACAAAGTTGGGTTTCCGAGCAGGTTTGGGTTCGAAAATTATTATTTTTTTAAATTATGGTTTTAAGCGGGCGGCCCGGTAGTCCAGTGGTTAGCACGTCGGCTTCACAGTGCAGAGATACCGGGTTTGATTCCAGCTCCGGCCTCCCTGTGTGGAGTTTGCATGTTCTCCCCGGGCCTTGCGTGGGTTTTCTCCAGGTGCTCCGGTTTCCTCCCACATTCCAAAAATATGCATGGCAGGCTGATTGAACGCTCTAAATTGTCCCTAGGTGTGAGTGTGAGTGCGGATGGTTGTTCGTCTCTGTGTGCCCTGCGATTGGCTGGCAACCGATTCAGGGTGTCCCCCACCTAACTGCCCGAAGACAGCTGGGATAGGCTCCAGCACCCCCCGCGACCCTCGTGAGGATCAAGCGGCTTGGAAGATGAATGAATGAATGGTTTTACGCCTTATTTAGAGTTTGAAACGAGGGTTAGGGTTGAAATCTTTCATGCACCGATAATGATAACATGTAGCCTGATAATGTGATAGTCCACTGTAGTGACCGCTGTACCTGAAAAGGCTGGATTCCAAGACAGGGCTTTAAACCAGGTTTGGGGGGGGGGGGGGGGGGGGGTTGTGGCAGGTTGAACATCAGGATTTGCAATTAGAAACAAGACTGGGCTCGATCTGAAAATTCGGGAATCAAAGTGAGGGTTGCAAGCGAGGGGGATCAAGCCACCCCCCCCCCCCCTTTTGTGCTTTGGCAGCTTTGCGCTGTGCTTGAGTGCGCTTTAAAAGCTGAACACCGCTCCAATCAGGGCGCCGCACCGCACGACATCTGTTTGGACATTTTGGTCCATTTGCCGCTACGTCGCTTGGCAAGCCGCCCACGCCGCAACCTGTTTACCACACCACTAACTCCTAACCCCTCCACCCCCCCAACCCCGACGCACTCAATCCCAATTTGGGAGCGCGGCGGGAAACCTTATCTGAGCGGCGCTAAGTGGGCCTTGATTTGTTTGCGCTGTCGATGAAACGAGTGAGTCATCGCGTGACAACCGCAAAGGAGGTTCTGATGACACGGCCCGATGGCGGCGCCGATTAGCCGGGACGCGGTGGTAATCCGGGGGTCGTCGTGTGATTGAGCGGCGGTGTGTCAGGACTATCGGGCCGGGCCATCGGCAGCACGTGTTGGCGCGTCCTCGCGCCGCTCGGCTGATTGAGATTTATCCCCGTCGTGATGAAATCGTTTGAGGCGGACGGTAGCGGGCTCGAGCGGTTAGCGCTGGATGCTAGCCGCAATCTTTTCTCAATTAACTCATTCAGTACCAGCCAATTCTGGACACAAGTCTGAAAAGACCTTTAAAAAAGGATTCAAGCCTGGGGTAGGGTTTCAAGTCGGGGTTATGGTTTCTAGTTTCAAGATCAGGTTTAGGGTTTCGCATTAGGGTTTGGAAGGAGGTGTTCGGGTTTGGGTTAAAGGTCACCTCTCCGACCACTCGGGCAAAAGCTGGGCTGATGTTTTGCGAGTTCTACAAAAAGACGTGAGATGAGATTAGTGGTTAACATCATATGCCGACCACCCCCTTGTCCTTCGCCCACGGCCCCCCGCCACCCAGAGGGGGCGTGGGCGAACTCGTCCCGAGAGTGACAGCTACTTGGCTTAATGCGTCTCAAAACTGTCCTTGAGTGCATCCAGCAGCCGCCGTGTCACCGCCGAGTGATTAATTGCCGGCCGGGTTCGGGGAAGGGGGGAAAAAAAAAGGTTGCGGATGCACCCCCGGGGAGCAAACAAAGCTGCTTAACCATTTAGCGCCTGCAGGTAGCACTCCATCCACACACCTGACACCAGGAAGTGTCTTACCACGCACCAAATCTTGTCGACAACCTCCTCGAGGTCTTACAGGGTTCTGTTGTTTGGTTTCAGAAAGAAAAAAAAATCCTTAATGCTGATAAGAAACCAACATTTACAAAGGTCAGCCTCCCGGTTTTACCGTATGCAAGCTAATTAGATTTGACTGCACAGAATCCGGGTGCCGTATGTAGCGTCGTTAGTTTTGTCCTGTGGTATTAATGGATATGATTCGACAGCATGTGGCCCAGTTTTTAAGCTAATGTACTCCGCGCAATGTATATATGTTAGACTGCTTTGGCGCAAGGGAGACTAATGTATTAAAAATAAAATAAAATAAAAAGTTCTACAGAGAGTCAGAAGGAGATAAGACTCGACTAATCAGAAATAATTGCCCGTCTTGTGTTGGATTCGGTGGTCGAGTAGCGTCATTATCAGCTCGTGGCCTAAACCTCCCGTCCAAAGCGAGCCCGGATTCCCCCTCCGAGGCTCCTGCGAGACGTGAGCGTGCAAAAAAGCTCTAATGTGTCTCCTGATTCCAAGCCAACCCCCCCCCCCCCCCCCACTTCCCCCCCACCTTTGCCTGGCGAGCCTGCGAGTGAGGCTCGCCGACCGACTTCTGTCGGCGGCGATAAGGGGGTCAAGCTCGGGCCCGGGCCGACACGCGGCGAGCTGGGGCCGACTCCTGGCGGTCAGCGACCTTCGCCGCTCCAACAGACCTGCACCTGAGCTGACCCACATTGGCCGACGTCTCCAATTGGCCCTGAAGGAGTCGGCGGCAGATGGCCGTCATACTCCACGGGCTGCGGATAACGGCCATTCATCAAAGCATTAGAGCGCTGCCATCGAAGAAGGCCAGTGGACATGCATCATGCTCTCCCTCCAAAATGTAGCCCATAAATAATTCCGCCGCCCCAGGCCCGTCTAGTTGGATGGCGTATTTTCATAAATAAGACCGTTTATGGGCGCCGAAGTTAGACTGGCTCCCTCTCGCCCACTGGCTGGCTTTGCCGCCCGTTAGCTCGCCTGACCTTTTTTTTTTTCCATCTGCCACTAAAGTAGACAAAAAAGAAGCCTGATGCGTTCCAGAGCCGCAACTCAGCAAGTGGAACTGATTTATTATCAACTTCACTCTTTGTCAGCTTTTCTGAGGACCTGCTGAGACCTCCACAAAAGTCCATAAAATCTCAAAGTCCAAATCAGTGATGACATTATTCAAGTCGCTGATGAATTAATCGATACCACGGAGGAAATCATCAATAAAGTCATTGACGAAGTGGACGGCAAAGTCTTTGAGCATTCCGACCCGAGTGCACACTTGTCACGAGTGCGCCCAGGCCGTGGAAGGCGGTTTCGTGTTCGTCGACGTCTTGGCGAGCTTGATTAGCAACCTCGCAAGATCTCGCTGCCCACCAACACGCCTGATTATAATTTCCGGCGCATTGCAGTCAGCGCCGGGCCGACCTCGAGACGTTTAATTTGGGCTAATCAACATGGCGCTATGATTAGCTCGCAGCCGCCGTGATCGCAGGGCGATTTGCGGCCACCTGATTGGCGACTTGGCGTGCGCCGAAGCTTGAAACGGGGCGGCGTGAGCCGCACGGGTCGGCGGTGGGAGTCGGCCCGTCATTGACCGCGCAGCACGTTGACGTTTTTCTTCATTAGCTTCATTGTCAAAGTCATTAAGTGGATGACCAAAGGCTTTTGCTATTAGCGCGCCGACAACTACACAAGAACAAAACTCTTGACAATGTAACTCGGTGCTCTATACGCGACTTGGACTTTGACTCTCGCGATGTCGTCTCATTTAATTTGTTTGTCTCGAGGTTCATCGTGACGCTCGTCTGCGCGCTGACGGCAGACTAATTGAAACACTTTTCTCCCTTCCGGTTTTGTTTGCTTATGTGACGTTCGCGTTTGATGCGATAAAGGCTCACGTGACGGCCGCTGTAATTGCATCGGAGGAAACGAAGCGCATTAGCGGGCCTGCTCATCTGTGCGGCGTATTTTATTTCCTCCCCGCCCCCACCCTCAGTCCCCCCTTCGCCCCCTTGATGGAATTATTAGCCTCTTTGTCCCGAGACGCAGGAAGCCATCAGGACGGCAGCCCATCCCGGAGGGAAGATGGACCCCGGCGATATGGATCCAGAGATCCTCGGAGGGCAAAACAGTCAGATTGGAGGATTTAGAGCGGCGCTTTCCTCGGATGGCGCGGCGTCCGTCATCATCTTTGGCGGAGCAGCTGCGACTTATTACCGAGCCCCTCGGCTTCCTTATATTTATCATAAGCATTTCGCGTGGCAGCTGTTGTTTGCAGCACTCTCGCTGATGGAGAAGGACGCGCGATGCAGATTGTCGGGATTTTCTACCCGGCCACGCACCCCGTGCCCCCCCCCCCCCCCCGCCCCCCACCTCCCCAACCTCAATCTCACGTATGGATCCAGGCACGCTTACGGTCCATCTTCTCCGATCGGCTAATGATCTATTCGGAGCAGTTGGGAAAATATCCGTCTCAGTTAGTGGCGCTGGGCAGAAATTTGAGGGATCGAGGGTGTGAAATCAATACGGCTATCAGGGAATGCCGACATGATGTATGCTCACTCCAGCAGAGTGGCAGAGGAGGAGTGAATAAAGGAAACTTAAAAAAAAAAATCATCAAGGGGGGGAGAAAAAAGACTTAACTTGATCTCCACTTGTCGTTTTTTACAGCATAAACACCGAGTAAGATGGAGTGTTGCGGAGGCCTTTAAGTCGGAGGTTTAAACTTGTTTTCGTTGACTCGGCAGGAAAGGCTCTTTGGGTCGGGAGCTTTTAAACTTTGCGGAGTTTACTCCCCGGGTGTCCAGGGAGTGCTTCCACTATTCAAAAAAGCACTGACGTTAGATTCATGCAAGACGCGAAAACACACTTCAACTGAGGAATGTTTTGCTGTCGTTATTGTCATGACTGCAAGTCGGACAAAAAAAAGAATAATAAATGCGTGTTTAAGGACCTAAAACGTTCAACCAAACCATATGACTTCATCTCGCGAAACTCTGTTCACTTAATGCTAGCATAACAATTTGAAACAGCCCAAGATTGACCCATTAGCAATGCCGCTACGGTAACATAAGCCTTCAAGCAACTGCTATTTTTTTCGCGTGACGCAGCCGCAACATTCCAACAGAGCACACATACATCAAAAGAGAACTCAACATTGTATATTTCAACACCAAAATGTTAAACCAAACCACAGAGCCAAACTCGCACGTTTCCCGAGGCTAATGGCTAGCATTGATGTCACGGTAATTCGAAACAACTGCTTCAACACATACAAACATCGCAATGAATTCTCCTCGCTTCTTCTTGGTCTTAGTTACGCCGCATGTATTATTTTAAATCCCGCCCGTGTATCTGTTCTCTATTTTGACCACAACATGGCGTCCCTCAGGGACAGATCAAATGAAAGCGTCGGTCCGGCTCGCGCTTCCATCGTACAACGTGTCGGAGTGGTAATCCCGGACGAATTATACCTGCAATTACAGCCTTAATCTGAAAGCTCTCGCTCCGTGCGCAAGTTGGCATCGTCATTCTTCTCCAATCCAGGATTTAGCGACGCGGCGGGAGCGGCGGCATTGTCTGAGCATGCACGGCTAAATGAAGAAATAGATTTTGTTAATGAAAAAAAACGGAAAAAAAAAAACGCCGCAACAGATGGCGGCGGTAAACCCGCTCCCCGCGGAGCTCCAACGTTTGCGGCGGCACGGCGGCGCGGATTAAGGTCATTTTTGCCTGCTTTTTCAATTTTGAAATTCATGCTCGCGGGGGAGAGAAAGCGGCGAGCTGCCCGCAAGACTCTCCGGGAAATCCACGTCAATGAGCACATATTGGAAACGCGCAAATATTAGAGCGCAAAAGAGCATCGAGAAACAAGCTCCAAAAAAAAAAATGGGTCGGGCCCAGCTGAGGTGCGTGATTGTTTTTGCAGTGTGAAACAGGGAAGTGCCATTCACCACATACGCTTATGACTAAAGCTCCATTCTTTTATGAGCTCACCAAAAAAAAATAAAAAAATCTTTCGGACTAGAATGTCTCTTTTATTTTTATTTTTTCCCTCCCCCTCGTGGTGTCCTTGTACAGCCGGCAGACTTGCACCAATGTCGTTTGAATGTCAGCGCATGAATGGAGCAATTTTGCACAAGACAATGGCCAATTTCCAGCCGACAAATTACATTCCATTTTTCTCCCACTGCTAAGTGAATTGAAAGTTCTCCGCGGTGCCTCCAGCCACTGTCATTTCGAGAAGAAAAAAAAAAAGAAAAAAAAAACACACCCACACATATGTAATTTTTTTTTTCTTCCTCTGCGGCAAAATGTCATGTTTGTGTTGACCGAGCGGCTACATGGCGGCGCGGCGGCGCACGTTCGCTCCAAACAGGAAATTACGAGTCGTGATTGCCGACCGCACGTTGCGACGACGAGCTTCGCTTTCCGCTTGCTGTAATTTGAAAGTGTCAAAGGTCACGGACGCCGCCATTGTTGATGTCGCTTTTGCGGTTGTTGTAGTTCGTGTGTGTGTGGGGGGGGGGGGGGAGGGGGGGTTGCAGGGGGGGGTGGCGTTGACGTTTTGCATTCCGTTGATGTTGCCGTTCATCCAATCATAAAAATAGTCGTGTCACATCGTAGCGTCGACGGGACTGTCAAGCTCATTTGCGAAAAAGCCGCGTTCAAAGAGCAACGGGTACTCCGAGCCTGCGACAAACAATCGGCGTGGTCCTCAAGTGGCGTGACAGATGTCACGTTTGCATATGTTGGCCCTCTCCAGAAACCACACGTTCTTTTTTTTTTTTCGTAATCCTGCCGAAACGGCAGAAAGCTTGCTGATGATGAAGGGGAGGAGGCGGAGGATTATTAGGTGGGCTTGTTTATCATCTTACAAAAAAAAAAAAAACGTTTAACCGCTTGCCATCTGGACTTAAACCTTTTGATCTCCTCGGGCTTTCATTTCACAACCATCATCATCATCATCAATAACTAACAAAGTAATACTTCCAAGTAGGCTACTTTTCTATCGATACGTCATAATAGGGGTTCCGAGTCAAGGTTAGCGAGTAAAAAAAAAAAAAAAAAAAAGAATAAAAAAAGATTTCAGATGGTTTCAAGGTAGGATTTCAAATGTGTTTTTCGACCCAATATCGTCAGGTGATGAGGGGGCGTGGCCCGGGACGCGAAGGGGCTGACGCTCTCCCACCGGGATGGAGGAGCGAGCGAGCGAACGAGCTCATCCGAGCGCCAAAGTGGAACGAGCAGCAGCAGGTGAAAGAAGCGTAAAGCGCCTCATATTTTTAGAAGCCATCAACCTGCGCATTAAATATAGCTCGGTGAAAATAGGCCTCCTCCGCTTCACTCCGCTCATGTCTTGAGGACGTACGAGGCTCGTCACGCTGCCATCGTCCCGATTGATGGACGCGTCCTTGTCTCACGACAAGGGATGGGGGGAGCTGGGGGGGGGTGAGCTTGACTATCTTGGGAAAGCTCGGCCAAGTGCTACTTTGTTGACGTCCGAGTCGTAATAATGATTCGGCGAACGCCTGCTCTATTAACTTTTAAGAGCTCCTCCTTTCAGGGATTTTACAGGACAACTGTATGCACAGGAAAGTCCAAATTTGGAAGTGGCGCATCTTTTAGTCTTGTCTGAAACACAAAATAAACTAAAGCCACAGCGGCGGGAAAAAAAAAACGATTTATTCCAAGTTTCCTTTATGCCAACCATTGGGGCAGCGATGGCGGCTGATGTGACTTTTGTTTCACAAAGGCGGAAAAAAAAAAAAAAAAAAAAGTCGAAAAAGGAGAAAGTCTGACGACGGCAAGAAGAACAAAGACAAACGCCCCAGCCCGCCCGCCTGCCGCTTTTCTCCCCGGGGCGTTCGTTAATCACCCTTTTAGATCCGTCAGCCGGTGGGTGGGCCCATTACCCTTCAACGCCGGCGAGAGACTGCGCCGCCGTTTCCCGTTGCTCGAAACTGAGCAAGACAAGAGTTAATGAAGAAATAAACACAATCAAGTGTGCGGGGGGGGAGGGGGGGGAGGCGGGTGGAGAAAGGCGTGAGGGTGCTGCCAAGAGCGAGCTGCTCATTAGGATGAGGTGCCAGGAATCACGCTGGCACCCGGTGGAAAAACTGCAGCTCGGAAGAGGGTAACAACTTCTGTCGGGGGGTGGTGGGGGAGGGGGGGGTGAAGACACCGTGTGGATCCACCTTCAAAGCCGTCTGTGAGATGGATGCTGAACCTTGGAATCAACTTGAATGTTTCCTGCTTTAGGGAACTTCCAAAGGGTTCCTTACAAGTACGCTTGAATAGATTTTTACAAAGTTCTCTCTTCATACTAAATTTTCTAAGCGACAAAACGCCTCAGCGGGACAATAAGAAATTTCAAGATGCGAAAGGTAAAAATACAGTACGGGCTGCGACTCGCAGCTCCGACTTTCCTGAACGCAACATACTCAAAGCTGCTCTGCCATTGGCTACTCATACTCATCCTGGCATCCCATTGGTTAAGAGGAACCTCAACCGTATTTGACTGTGTGTGCCTTCCGATAGTTTTACATACATGTGAATCACCCCGAATAAGTTTTTACCAGACGGGCGCGATCGCTCGCTATGGTGATGCTTGCCTTGGACATTTTCGAAAGATTGTCACAAACCAACAAAGGCAAACGTCCTTGGTTCCGTTTTGGACAAAAGGCCACGCAAAACCCACTTCTGAGAGAGAACATGAATTTTTCTCGCAGTTAAAAGTTCAATGACAATCATTTTTATTATTTACTCTCTCTCTCTTAGTTTTTTACATTCTTGTATTTTTTAATATTAGGGTTATATATCCATCCATTTTCTGAACCGCTTAATCCTCACTAGGGTCGCGGGGGGTGCTGGAGCCTATCCCAGCCGTCTTCGGCCAGTACGCCGGGTACACCCTGAACTGGTTGCCAGCCAATCACAGGGCACACATAGACAAAGACCCATTCGCGCTCACAATCAGACCTAGGGACAATTTAGAGTGTTCAATCAGCCTGCCACGCATGTTTTTGGAATGTGGGAGGAAACCGGAGCACCCGGAGAAAACCCACGCAGGCCCGGGGAGAACATGCAAACTCCACACAGGGAGGTCGGAGCTGGAATCGAACCCGGTACCTCTGCACTGTGAAGCCGACGTGCTAACCACTGGACTACCGGGCGACCCAGGGTTATATATATATAATTGATTATTTTTTACATGTACACAATGGCACAATAAATGTATATTGTAACATATTTGTTACATACAGCATTTTGATGCAGTTTTATGCTTTTGAAAACATTTAGGTCCGAATTTTAGGGGGTGGAGGGGTCTAGAAACGGATTAGAGCGTTTACATGGAAAACGCGTCTCTACTTGAAATTTCTTCCAGAACCATTTCAGAAGTCGAGGTACCACTGTCGTAAAACCGCCGGGAAATAAGCGCCATTATGATCAGACGTTATGACCGCGTACGGTACATACAAACAATCCGTACGACAGGTTAGCTCGCCGTATAACAAATGGACCCGTCGCAGGTTTATAAATGAGCGTCCCCGGGCGAAACGAGCCATTGCCTTGATTGACCCGCTGTTATCGTCAATAAATAAGCAGCCAATTAGACTGTCGTTTGGATGCCATCTGCTCTTTGTGAAACTAGCGCCGTGTGACCTTGACTTAATGAAGGTCACAGGTGTAATTGAGCCAGCGAGCAGGTCGCGTTGCCTCGCGAGTTGTGTGGGCGGTGCCTTGTGCTTCTGGAGATAGTTCCCTGCCTCGAAATTGTTGGGGGCGGGGGAGGGGGGTTCAGGGCAAGTTGACGCCCGCACAGCACTCCATAATCACGAGCGCGTCCCTTTTAAGAGCAGATCGGCGGCAATTTACGATGGGCGATTGCCAGTCAAGCGCTTCCCGTGGTGACTCACTCAAGTTCAAAACAAACGAAGGAAAGAGATTTTTTTTTTCAATAAAAATCTGCTGGTATTAATCCACCGGGTCCAACGTAATGCATTTCAAAGTGCAGGACGCTCTCGTCCACCATGACATGTTTTTGATTCAATCGCGCGTCTTCCTTTTAAAACGCGCGAGTCCCTCTCGTCAGCATGCAAATGAAAAAAAAAAAATGCACACGCAAGTGTAAACAAAGTGTTTGTTCTCCAGCAAAGCGCAACAGCATTAACACTGTCAATCCAAAAGTAATTTATAAGGAAAAAAAAAAACCCAACAACAACATTTAAAAGGATGTGAGTGGCTCGATGAAATGGAAGTTGAACAAAATGGAAGAACAAACAGATGGCAGATGAATTAAGGAGCCGCCTCCCCACGTGCGCATTAACATTCACCACTCTCATGTTGATATTTCCTTTTAAGCGAGAAATGAAATGGGAGGGGGGAGGGGAGGATAAAATATTGCTCTCGTTCCGACGCATTTCGACTCGGCGACGGTTGAAAAATGAGTCACACGCAACAAACGCGGCGACGCTTTCAGGCTCCACAAACGCCGCGAGACGGCCCAATTAATCCTGATTGGTTGCTGGCCTAATGAGCAAAGACGACACCTTGCCAGGTGGGGTCGCACCCCCCCCCCCCACCACCACCACCAGCCCTCACCCCCGAATGAGACGTTGCCCGGTGCGGGTCATATGTCCACTCCTTTGACAAGCGCATTTGATCTCACACACACACACACACACACACACACACACACACACACACACACACACACACACACACACACACACACGCTGCTGGGAATAACATCCAATTCTGATGTCATGGGAACGGACAGGATATCATCCAGCGCGCCGCTTCCTTCACGTCAAAGAGCGAGAAGAATGCAAATGAAGAGCGCTGCAGGTGGACGTCTGCATTCGACGCGGAAAAGGGGAACGTGCGTCAAGGTGAAGCGAGCAACGACCCCGCTGCCCCACACGTCGAGCGGGTGGGGAAAAAGTCCACGCGCGACCGTTTCTTTCGTTTCGTTGTCGTTTGGGGGAAAACGCGGCGCGATGAATGTGACCTGCAAGGCAATCAAAAACGCTTTCCAAGACAGGAAGTCAAAACGGACAACCGACGTCATGCGGTTGCATAAGTGCGCACACCCTCTAAAACTGGCCACCTTTCGAATTTATCAGTCACGTTCAAACTCATTCAAAGCATTTGAAATGCTTTCCCATCAAGATGTTCTCGTCGTCTTTTCCTGACAGGAAGCTATTTTTTTTTTTTCTGTCTCCCAACACTGGCTATCGTTTGAACTGTTCAGAATTGCTTTTTCACTTTGACTTCGGCCCGGGGGGGGAAAAAAGCCCACTAGACCATCAGAACTTCCCCGGTGTTTAATCATCTACATTTTCAAGCCTTTCATTCACCCTGTAAAATGACAACCTGATGTCCGCTGTAGTAACTGCCGCCCCTTAATTTCAATTTGAATGTGACCCGTAAATTCTCAAGATCGCCTGACTTCAAATCATCGAATGATCTGTACGAAAAGCTTTTGATACATCGGGGAATGATGATATTGGGGAAGCGCTTGCATCTCAGGCGGTGAGTTCTTCCTGCCCCCCCCCCCCCCCGTGAGTGTGTGATGTCAAGTGACATTTTCACCTCATTAACACGCCCGGGCGGCCTCCATGTGGTTTGTTGACATGTGTGGACATAACAGCCATCGCACGCATAAACTGGAAGGCGAGAACGTGTTGTCCTTGCTGGAATTGCCCATGTGTGTGTGTGGGTGTGTGTGTGTGTGTGTGTGTGTGTGTGTGTTTGGGTGGCTGCTGGAGTTACTCATTCAAATCAAATACAATGTGTTGGGTGATGAGTGGGGAGACCACCATGCCGACAATATGTTTGCCGTGGCGAGCAAATGAACGAGTGCGCCGGCGTTGACACGACTCGGGCGCGACGTTGTGCAGCCGCCGCTCATCTTCGGGTCGCCAAAGTCGGCCGAGTCAACAAACCGGATCGCAGACGTCGAGGAGGCCCTTTGAGTGATTTCCGCGACACGCCCTTGAGTCGGGGCAGGGGGAGGGTGGGGTGGGGTGGGCGGGGGGGTTGGGAGAGAGCTCGCGACGAGGTCAAAGTCACGTGCGCGTGTCGGGGGGGGAAGCGGGGGCCATTTGGAGAACGCTTCGGGCCGGCGACCGCAAAGAACACGCGGCTCTCGGCCTCGGGGAAAGGGGGGTGGGGGGGTCTCAGCTTGCCATTCACCTTGGATGCCGCGTCAGCGTCAACCGTCAGTGTCACGACGAGCGCCCCTGAGGCTAATGGCGGCTCACAGCTACCCCCCCCCCCCCCCGTTCGCTCTGAGCGATGACAAGATTCATCAAAAGTGGCGCAGAAGAGCCGTCCGTCTTTCGCAGAAAGATCGGATACATACGAAAATCTGAGTTGACCAAAGTCGAAGCATTTGGCGGCGGTCCGCACGCGACCGCGAGATTTAATTTTATAGCCGCCGATGGTACGCGTGACCCAAACCACGAAAAATCCCAAACCACATCCGTTGGGTTTTTGGCTCACGCAAAAAACAAAAACAAAAAAACGTGTTTACGTCACAAGCTCATCATTATCCATGACACATTGGGTTGGGACAAATTTAGCTACGGCCCAAAATAAAATGTTTAAAAAGCCCCTAAATGATATGCCTTCAAAATAAAATCTTTAAAAAGCCCCTAAATGTTATGCCTTCAAAATAAAATTTTTAAAAAGCCCCTAAATGTTATGCCTTCAAAATAAAATTTTTAAAAAGCCCCTAAATGTTATGCCTTCAAAATAAAAATTTTAAAAAGCCCCTAAATGTTATGCCTTCAAAATAAAATTTGTAAAAAGCCCCTAAATGTTATGCCTTCACTCTGACATGTTTTGATATTTGCTAAACAGATTAAAAACACAAGACTGATTGTGTTTCATCGACTAAACCTGAACGACAGTAGCACAATGCGGACATTCTCTTTGCGTGTGTGGAAAACGGGAAACGAACCGTACGGAAAACGAACAGTCGGCGAGTCAGTGCAAAGACGTCAAAGTTAATCATGACGGACTTCCAATCTTGCCCGAAGCGCCGAAGCTCAACTGTTTATGTTCAATCCCAGCGGGAAAAAAAAAAAAATCTCAACTAACGAATCAACAACCAATTACATCTGCACACTCGGATTAAAACATCTTTGACAATTTCTGCAGCCGGCGAGTCAACGTCCCACTGCTCGCCGTCACGAGGTGGACAACATCGGGATAATTAGTCCGGAAGAAGAGCGCGAGAGCTGCTTCCGCGTCCTTCTCCGGGAACTGAAATCCGGGCGAGCGTTTAATCGCGGCGTGTCCTCGCCTGCTCGCGTTATTAGAGTGGAAATACGCTGAATGAAAAATGACATTTCCTTCGCACCTTCGGACTCTCTTTTTTTTTTTTCATTTGCCGATGTCTTTGCGGCATCCTCGGCGGGAGGAAGTCACCTTGCTATTGCGCTACGGGTGATTGGGGGGGGGGGGGGATTGAACCCAAGGCAAATCTCCCAGCCGCCACTTCAGCCGTTTTTTGTTTTTTTTTCCCACCTGGGCCACGCGGGGAGCCGGCGGTGGGGGGGGGGGGGGGGGGCGGCCTTGGAAACGCAGCGGGGTGGAGGTGAGGGGGGGGGGGGTGTTGAGGTGCTCATGCAGAGAGGAGTTCTCAATCTCAGCAGAGGGAGTGCTGAGACGCAGACTTTCAAAAGGGGTCAGGAGGCATCAGCCGGCCGAGGCTTTGGATTGAATCACTCTGGGTTGGGGGGTGGGGGGGGGGGAGTGGCATGCGGAGAGGGGCTCAAAGAGGCCAAACTCATTGGAACACCAACATGGAGCCCATGATTGTGTCTTTTAATAGACTCAACCACTGGAGATAATAAAGTTGGGGGCGGGGTGGGGGGGGGGGGCGCAAAAATCGGAGATCCGGTCATGGCCGATCTGGCAGAAGGAAGGACACGGGATGCGTGTGGCGCCGGGGAATTGCCCGTCCTTTATTTGGACAAGTTCACCGGATTGGGCGGGTCATTCCCAGTTTAGCAATTAGCGGTTCGCGCAATTATCAATTAGCCCTTGAGCAAGTGCAGACACCTCGCTCCAGAGGGAGGTGTCACATGCCATCTGAGTCGCAGCTCCACACGTGTGGGCCAGGAAGTCTGTGCCCAAACAAACCGGACACTTGACATAGTCCAGACGCCCCCCCCCCCCCCCGTCCCCCGTCCCCGTTGTATCGGTCATTAAATACGTGTCACAAAATCAATATTTATCATCCACACTGGAAGACCGGAGCCAGGATTCAAACAGGGAACTTGTCAGGTCTGAGGAAGACGAACGCTTCAGAATTGATTAGCAACACATTCCGGGCCGTTGACGCTTTGCCATGACGTCGCCGATCCATTTGCGGACGCGCTAATAACGCGCGCGCATTTCTCGCGCAAACCGATCTCTGGCCTCCTCCCCGTCACACCCGATCGTTGGCGACGCGGCGCATCGGTATTTATAGTTGCGCTGCCAGAGCGGCCGCCGCACAAAGACATGCCGCTGATTATGTTACAGTGATAAAAATAATGCCGGCCATCTATCACGGGCCCCGCGGGCGGCTTGGTCTTTATGGGCGAGCTGCTGTAAAGTAACCCGACACGACAGTTGGATTTGTGATGGGAGTCGTTCCGCCAAGCCCTTTCCCCATGAAAGTTGGCAAGGGACGAATACTTTGCCCTTCGACTGCGCAACACTCCGGCTTGCAAAATGCGCAAGTGACTCTACCACGCCAAATTTTGTGATCATCAAAATTTTTTTTTTTTTTGCCTCGCCATAATTGTAGAGGAAGATGGCAATCGTAAAATATGAGCCACAATGTCGAGATAACGGACAAAGAATCCAAATGTAGAAATCTCGTGACGGCCTGACCATTATCCTTTTTTTTTTTTTAAGTTTTAATTCATGGGAAGTCGAAATTTTATGGCATCGGAGAAAGATCTCGGCAAAGTGCGAGTCTTGGAAGATGGTCCAAAATGGCGGACTTACTGTTCGGGTCTTGGAGATGAAACCCCCGCAGACTCTTGTCACCAATATTTTGAGCCAATTTCTTGTTGAGCGATAGAATTGGTATTAGGGTCTGTTTTTTGTTTTTTTTTTGGTGTTGCTCATTTTTTCCTTGAAATGATCAAAGTTTGAGGAAATGCTAATCAAAGAACTCGATCATTTAACAGGTTCTGAATGGGCAAACTATTTGGACAAACTCACTTGTAGGAATTTGACCCAAACGGCTGATTCAAACCCAAATTTTTGATTTTGGGGCACCGAGACTTATTTTTTTTTTTGTATGTCAGGTTACCAAAGAGTTGCGCGTTTGTCGATTTTTGGGTCGTCTGTTGAAATTGATCGCCGTCGAGTGAGTTTCCCCGAAAACGCATGCAACCCAAAATTGGTTTGCTGTCAGTTATGTCGAGGCAAATCTTTTTGGTCGGAATAATCCGGAGCGTTCTTTTACATTCTACAAACCAACTCAATTAACATCCGCCTTGTTGTTTAGTTCCGATAAAACCGCTCCCGTGACAACCTTCAATCTATTGTCTTTTGCCAGTCATTGTTTACCAACCTGCGCCGCAACCGTCTCCCCAGAAGACGCGCGCATTGGTCATTATTTTTTTTCGGGAGGGATGATTTATAAGAATTCCCTCAGTGTATTCTCACAATCGTAGCAACAACAATAATATGATGTCCAGAGAGTGCCAGCTAACTCTCTGAGGGAAAACAAATAAATAAATTCATTTTCGGCAAAGCTCGCTGGGAGTCCAAACATCCAATCTCTACCTGCCAGGTTACCTGAGCGCTGTCCGGATAACAAGCTGCTTTTGTTTTGTTATGGGTTTTTTTTTTTTTTGTTGTTTTTTGTGGGTGGGGGTGTGGGGTGCAGCTTGACGTGTAATTGGACAGCCAGAGCAAAAGAAAAAAAAAAAAAAAACGCAAGCGAGTGGAAACATTTGCACACATGAATAAACTCTGCAGCTTGGGAGGAATGTCAACGACCTTTGGGCAAAACCTCCATTTTGTTTGTTTTCAAACAATAATTGAAAACAAAAAAAAAAAACAAAGAATGACTGAGTTTATTTGTGCTGCACTTCACCTCAGTTGGCATTTACACTCTTGAGGTCATTTACGGGAAAGCACCTTGGCGTTCCCTGCCTGGCAAGCTCTCTGATCTACAACTGCAAGAGGAGTAGACCCCAAAAAAAAATGCAGATGCTGCATCCTTTGTGGTGAGAAATCAAAGTGGGCTGAAACTAGAGCCGTGTGCGCTCCCGTCATCGTGGTGTAGCAGCATTTGGCTCGTCGCCCAAGGTTGGTCTCGCACGCTGTGTTTCGAGTAACTAAACCATTTGTGATTATTGCTACAAGCAACCGAAATGGGAAAGTGTGGGAGGGGGCGGGGTATAAACCACCTGAACCCCCCTTTCCCCCCCCATCTGAAAAAGTGATCGTCAAGGGTTAGCTTTCCATGACAGGAGAATTCAAGGCTATTCGTGTAGCAAATTCCACAGAAGCATGCCAAGTAATTCCCTTCGGACAATGTCCAATGCTTTGTTCTGCTCCACGCATTAAACCGATTCGCGAAGATTCATTCATTTGAAATCATTCGGATCACGAAGCGGAGGGAGGTATGGAGTTTTTTTTTTTTGTTTGTCCGTTTCAGATACAAGTCTCAGCACGCCGCCTCGGCATCGCCAAGCGTTCCCTCTCGCAGACGGGTAATTGACGAGTGAGATTCCACGCGGTGTTTCCATCAAGTTTTGTTTTTTGGGTGGTAGCGAATATTGCGTGATGAGCTTCGGGGGAGAAGAAGGAGGCAGCGGAAGATGTTGCGAATCAGCGGACTAAATCTAGGGCGGGAATGAGTCTCCCTCAGCTCATCAGCGACCAAAGGCAAAGTCGAGCGAGACATCGCCGGCAAACACATCCTGGACATGGTTGGCATTCCGTGGAGATAAGATGGAATTAGATATCTGTAAGGAGCAGATGACCTGTCCGGTGTTTGGGGCCCATCGCTGGACATCATCCGTACTGTACCGCTACGCTAGCACAATCCCCCAATTTTGGACACAAGAACAAATCGTAGCAGGTGCCACATAGGAGATTTCAGAGAGCAGTTACGACTTCTGGAACAAATGACGGAATGCTTCATTTGTCAAAATTGTAGCTATGAATGAAGACTTACCAAATCCTGACTATTTAGCCCATTAGCGGCGGGATAGCCGTTGCCACCTAGACCCCACAAAAACTTGAATTAGCTTCAGTGTTCCGTGTTGATCAACGCGGATTGGCAGCTAGTTCACCAAAAGTTTTCCGGAAGGTATAAGAAGAGCAAAGCGCTAGGCGTAATCATGGTACGACAAGTCGTTAGCTAGCAAGTACCATCTGGTCAAAACTGTGAAATGCCGCTTTCGCAAGGATGCACTCTGACAACTCAGATCTTCACGACCGAAAATATCCCATGCGGACGCCGTCTTATTTTGATCGGATTCAACGGAATACAAGTCATGTTCGTCATCGGCTGCTATTTCATGAATGATTGAGCCGAATCCCACAAAGAGGGCCGTCGGGACTGTGACAATCATTTAATCAATGAAGTCAACACATGACAGCAGTCACACACTCATACCCTGCATTTCATCGAGCTCAATCTTCATAAAAATAAAGTTTTCAAAACCGAAGTCAGGCAAACTCCTGACATCAAAATATAAATGGGAATGTTCGCTTCATGCTAAGCTTGTAATGTCGCGAAAAAGGGCAAGAACACTCGGAAATGACATGGCGGGCCAGAATTGTCCCTGCGGATCCTGAGTTTTCGACACAAGTGCCTTTTTAAACCTCATGTGGGGAATAATGCCGAAAATTCTTGGCGGAAGAACGCCGCATTGTGCGCGCACAACAAAAGGAATACTTCTGAAACTTCCTGCTGAGCAGCTGAGCTCTCCGAGCACACGGAAGCCGATGGGATTCATGTTTAATTTCTTTTTAGTTGTTGGGTTTTTTTTTTTTTACCCGACTCTCAAAGACAGAGGCCCCAAGCAGCTGGAAGAAGGTGGATGAGGAGGAGGAGGAGGAGAACGATTGCCGTTGTGCTCCGGCGACAATGTCGCCATTGTTGTGGTTGCCGTGCATTTTCCGGGGGACGATGGCGGCTTCCTTTTTGTTCACTTGAAACATTGAAACAATCTGTGCGCAATTACCGCCGCCGTAAGAGCGCCCAATTATCCCCCCGATGATATTCTTTGTCAGGCGCGGAAAGCCGGCGCGCACGTGGCCGCCACATGGCCCGCCTTCGTCGGCGACGCCTCTCCGCGGTCCACCGCGGGCCCACGCCGGGGCCGCGGCGGCGGACCCTTTCATCAGTCCCCGGCGTCGGACGGCGAGCGGTACTTAACGGCATCTGCAGCCCGCCGCGGGAATTCCAAAGGGCGTCTGCTGCGGGGAGCCTTCGTCACTGAGGTTAGCCGCCGCGCTTCCCTCCATCTCGCCTGGAAGTCGTAAATTAGAGGTTGATTTGTCGGGGCAAAAGATAGACCACCTTGGTACCCTCTCCGGAGTTCTTGGGGCACGTTGTCTCTGGAGCTCCGATAATCATAATAATTATAATAACCCACTGATTGGACTTGAGGGTTCCGGAAAAAAAAAAAAACATCCTTTTTCTCGAGCACTTCTCCTTATTAGTGTCATTGTTCTGGCTCACTGCGGACTGGTCGTGCGATGCGTTCCAGCCGCCATCCGAGAGACCGTTAACACTTTCAGGGATACGACGGCGGACAACTTATCATGTTATCAGGTTACGGCGTAACGAAAAAGAAGCGCAGCGTGCTCGCTTCAAGCCGACGCAACATCTCACCCTGTATGTCGTTATGTCAAAGGTCTTTTCGATTTTTCTCAAGATATGAAAATCGAATTGCGATGTACAAAAACAGTGACCTTGACCTCACCTGCCCGCTAGATCAACCCATCCCCCCCCACCCCCCCCCCCCCCACCCCGTTTGTTCCTCGATGCTGTTCGGAAAAAGTTTGAAGATGGCTTCACCCTAATCTTCTCGTCAACAAACCTCTCATCTTCGCGACTCTTCAAAGCTCTCGTTGAGTTTGTCATTAGCGCGCTAGAGCGACGTCTCGGCACGGAGAAGGGCTGTCATCCTCCTCCTCGTCCTCCTCTTCTTCCTCCTTTTGTCTCCGTCACACTTGAGATGCTCGCTGTTGAAACTTCAAGATCACGACAAGCCTCCACTTTCTTTCCCGCCCCGGGGAGCGGGTTCGTGAACTCTGTGATGTCACGGCGACGCTTAATAAGCTTCATCACGGGCGCCTGTTGTTGTCACGGCCATCATAAAGGTTGTCTCGGTATTTGGCAGCCCGAGCTTGTTGCCTTAATGCTTGAGTAGTCAAAAAAATGTTGCATTGAGTTGACACGGTATTTTTCATAAAGTTAAACGTGCTAAAATGGCTAATAGGAAAGTAGTAATTTGGCTAGTCGGAAAGTAGGAGTTGGACTTTCCGTCCATTGCCCGGGAGGAAATAAACATATCTTCCTGTAGTCTGAAACACCGCCGTCGCCCATAAATCAATACTCGGCGTCGCCAGCCAAAGGAAGTAAAAATAAAAGCCGCAGGGATGCAAAGTGGGGCACCTAAACGTTCTACTTAGGTGAATCGCCGCATATTTTCTTGTCACTTTTAGCTTGTTAGGGTGTCGGCCTCCACGTCCGCAATGTCCTGATGGAACGAGCTCGCGCAGTGCGATGTCAGGTTGACGGGCCGGCGCACACGCACGCACGCACACAACACCAAATATACCCCCCAAAAAATAAAAATTCACATGATGAGAAAACAAAACCGATAGCTGCGCAACAGACACGTGGGCACGCAACGTGTAATTTAGCAGTGACGCGTGCCACCGGCTAATGAGGTTTCTCATGAAGCTTCATCGGTTGCCGAGCCGACCACGCCGCTAATTAGGAAGCTAATGAAGTCGAATTCTTGTTTTCCTTGTGCTGTCGTTCCGTTGCCATGCACGAGAATGCTTTTATTCTGTCAATTTTATTTTATTTTTTTCCACCCCGTATGATCAATTGGAGGGTGTTGAAAATAGAGACACAAAAGCATAATTTGGAGACATGGGGTTTACCATGTGGTAGAATGCGGGAGGGGGGGGGGGGGGGTTGGACTCTTTTCATTCGCGGAGGCAGCACTTCATGCATTGCACATATTTGTGTTGGGAATTATTTCTTCTGAATTTGGATTTTTTTTTAATAATTTCAGAATAATCATATTTTAATTCATTTATCTCATTTAATAATTGGTCATTGATTGACTATAAATTGTACCAGAAAGTACGAGTAAAAAAAAAAAAACAAATAAGAGTCAATTGTGGATACTTCATTTTTTGGGGGAGGTGATAAAATAGCGATGAGACTTATGTCACAAAATGATCTGTCTGTTTAATTTTATCCATTCAATTATTTTTCGATGTAATTATTTTTCTATTTATGAAATATTTTTACATTTACGACATTTTATTATTTAATTACATTATTTATTTTTTAAAATACAATTTAACAAGTGAATTGTTTTGTTAAATAAATTATAAGATTTGTGTGTGTGTGTTTTTTTAAACCTTATCAAAAAGTCATGCACTCAATTCGGTTGCAGTTTCATGCATGTGGTGCATGCAGCGGACACATATCCATAAAAAGCCTTTGCAACGTTTTCCTTGCGCTGCTGAGCTTTCGATCGGAGCGCGGTGGGGTTTATTCTTCTTCGAATTTTCCAAACTCTCCCCAATTTTTTTTTTCTCAATCGGAAAAAAGACTCCTATGTTGGGGCACTCTTAAGTCAAAGTATCAGAACCTTTTGTGAGCGTGCAACAGAACGCACGATAAGCTGTGCTAATGAGTGCGTAGCGGCGTAGCAGGCTCTGCACTTCTTTTTCTTTTCCCTTCGGTGCGGCCGCTTCCCATCTCGTCCCACGGCCTTCATGTAAATGTCAGCGGAGAAGGCGTGTCAGCGAGATAAAAGGCGCCGTCGCAGATGGGGCGTCGGGGCGCATTTAACGATGCGGGGGATCCGCGGCGCGGAGGGGGTGCTCGCTATTGATCGACGCCGCGCGCCGACTCGTCTCCCGTTTGGATGGCGATGCCCTTTTCAACCGCCGAGCTCCCGTTTGCCTGCGCCGATTTGATGTCGGAAGATTCTTTATGCTGATTTCTAAAAGCTCTTTCAACTGGATGACTTTTGAGCAAAAGTTCTGCGCGGGTGAATAGACGCCGCCGATATGCCGGAACAACAATGGGAAGTTTGAAGAGGGGTCGCTCATCGTCGAAAATTCAACACAGACGTCCGTCAAGGCCAACAATCCCAAATACCCATCTGAATATGTGCTATTCTTTATCCTCTGCAAAGAACAAGTAAGCTTGCAGAGCAATTGTGACCGTCTCTTGTATCTCAAGGCACCATTGCGTTTTGCGTAAAATGACTGTCCCCTTCAAAGCAACTGGCGACAAACGCAAGCATAACTCAAATGAAAGTGTCGCGAAGGTCAATTGGGTTTTGGTCTGAAGACATCATTGGCCAGTCTATCACCTTCACCGTCATCTTCGATGGCCCGGAGTTAACAATCGACGCGATATCGACCTCCCACATTTTAGATTTGCTTGCCGCCATCACCACCAGTAATGAATAGCTGTAAATTTCTAATAGGCTGCTATTGTTCTTGTTTGGATTTTTATTTTAGTTTTTTTAATGAGATGACTATTACCCATTTATTTAGTTGGAAGCGTGTCTGAAGCCAACTCCAGCACTTTCTGTTCACTTATTGCTGTCATACGTGACTATGAGGCATTTGTATTTATTACGTGTCACTTTATTAATTGGACTAAGCTCCGCCTCTCTTCCTGTCTCGTCAAGCCAGGAGAGGAAAGACAGACGACAGGGGCAAATAACATCTCGGACAAACAGCTCACCACAATAATTAGAGTTGGGTTTGGAAAAATAGTTAAATGAAAATCCTTTGCGGAACCTGGATGTAAATTACTAATCGGTTGTGCTTCACCAATTCTGAGGTCTCGGTCCGAGCCAAAAATTCAAGGGCCGAATTTTTGTCCCCGTCCAGCCGCGTCCGAGGCTAAACATTGTCGTCGTTCTCCCTCCCTTTCCTCCGCGCCTACCGCCTTCACCCGTGGACTAATTATCCGACTGTGAAGCCAGATAATTACTGCAGCGACAGACCTCACTTTCTGCTCTCCTCTCGTTCCAGGTGCTCGCTTTGTCGCCATCAAATTTCAATACACCTATTAGATCGGGGAGACGTCTGCAGATGCTCTGTGGACTGAATACATGATTCTGACTTATTGGATTGCAGTTTGATTTTCCCAGCGCCTCTGTGCATTATAGTATTAGTTTGCTTTGATTGTCTTGGCGCTCTCTTATCAGCCTAAGCCTCATCTTGATCCATAGGATGCTAAACGAGCCCGCAGATAGCACATGATAGCAGGCATAGAAAAGACTCAACAAATACAGTATGCACCACAGTTGTCGTACATACTAAATCACTTTATGTTTACTTATACACTGACTATTTATATCTCAATTTACTGTTTGAAACGCCTTGCTAACTAGTTGTAATGACGTACCAGTGCCGCTTTTAGCATTGAGCTCAGTTAGCTTGAAGCTATATCCATGGCTGACATACAGTGTTTTTAAATACGGCATACATATATATCCATCTATATATCGATCTATCCATCCATACGTTGTATCTATTTACAACTTCATAAAGTTGAAAAAAGCTAAAAAGTTTATGTCACATATAAAACATCACGCTGATGTAGCTAGCTAACTAATGTATGAGCATGGCTGACATACCCTTGAAATGCCAAAACATTTTTTTTTTACTGACTACAATCCCATATATTCGTTGTTCTTGTGACAAATGAGAACAGAACTAACATGTACGTTTATTTGGAAGTAGTATTCTCTGTCAGCTGTTTTTCAAAGGCTCCTTGCGACGTGCTACGCGACAAACCGCGTCGACTGCGTTTCATTGCTGCATGAATATTTCATGTGCAGTCAGACAAACGTGCTTCCAAAAGAGCTTGTTTTTTCTTCCTGGGCAATAATTCCAATGACAAATTAGGCACTTAACATTCTTATCTTCTCTTTCAACACTGCCTTCTTTTATTCGTTGGCGATGGTGAAATGTCATCCCCACACCCACGATAAGCAAATATAAGTGTGTGTGTGTGTGTATATATATATATATAACTGCAACATATATAGGTTTGTGTGAGAGAACAGGTGGTGGTGAGTCAGTGACGCTTTAACGCTGATTACGAAACATCTGAATACATCAATGTGCAATACTTTTATCACCAGCGTGTGATAACATTTATTAAAAAAAAGATATTTTTCTCTTGTTTTCCCCAAAAATAAAGAAACCGGAAATCAAGTATTGTACTTTCTTTTTCCAGTGTTTTTTTTGGGGGGGGGGGGCGTTTTGTGGACATTTTAGCTCTGGCGGCAGTTGGCAGTGCCCCAACAGATGGTAGGAAAACCTCATCGTTCTGCGGTTATTTTATAATTACGAGTATGGAGAGTGAAAATTTTATGTTATTTTTTAAATGGAGATGTGAATGTGATTATGCCGCATAAATCCTGCCTAGCAACAAACAGCTCCCTAATGAGCGACAAACCGTTCTGTTGTTGCTGGCAGAAAATGTCACGTTCATTTGGGTTGTTGTGTTAGGAATCATGTCAAAGATTTATTGTCTGTCGATTCATGCTGGATTCGATTCATGCACAGTCCATCAGACGATAATTATTAATGTGCCACATTAATTCTGCCGCGCAACAAGCAAACCGGAACGAGGGACAGATATTTCTTCATATGCGTCGATGTACCATGACTCATTTAATTATTTATTTTATTTCATTTGGACCACCCGCACCCCCAAAAATGGACAAATCATAATACACTCCAAATATTGTCACGTTAATTATCCACGGCCGCAAGCAACCACAAATGGATTTCATTTGTTCAGTATTCAATAGTTATGCACTGTAAAGGGGTACTAGAGGTCTCAAGAAAAAACTTTTCAAACTTTGGTCTCTGGCATTTAAAAAGTACATTCGGTCATGACCGGGTCACGCCAATACTGCCTAGCAACAAGCGACTGGAAATTACAGCCAGCTTTGTTAGCGCCTTGGCTACAAACTAGCTAAAGAGACAACAGTTGGACTGATTGAGTCAATGTTGGTTATGCATCATAACGAAGCGGCCATTTTGGGCTAGCAAAATACAACAGGAGGGTTCATCCGAATAAAAACCGACATAAACAGAGGATCAAATCCAAGTTCCAAAGCATTTCTGCCGAGGTAATCTCAACTCCGTGTTTGAAGATTACACTTCAGTTGTATTTCACTCACCACCCAACGAAAGCACCAATCGAAACAAAAGCGAAGGCAGCTTTGGCTAGCTTCCGCTTCTTCTCGCTAAAGGGCTGCCTCGAGCACATATTTGACACCGAGGACCTGATTCAGCTCTATACCGCCTTAATGTTTGCGTGTGTGCGCTGATGAAAAGTACACTTGACACTGCGGGGCAAAGCTGCCGAGCAGACCGAGACTGAGGAAACCACTCGGCGTGTTGCGCGCGTCACATGTCAGTGACATATTTAAACTGCGCGTGTCAGTGATTATATGAGAGTGGGACCAGCCCCCAACAAGTGTGGGTTTTTTTTTTGTTTCGTTTTTTTTTTCAAAATAACGTCCCCACACTGACAGGGTTCCTTTGCGGGGGACGGCCCCCAAATGGAGCGTCACATTTCAAAGATGGCGGCGTCCGTTGCGAGCGTTTCCCAGGTCGGCCTGAAGTTAATTACCTGCGATTGAACAGTTACGTTTCGCCTCCCCGGGGGGATGCACGCGCGGGGAAAGAGAAGCCGCGCATATCCAGGTCAGTGCCGGAGGAAAACAAATTTGTTTGGACATTTTCCTCGTTTTAAACCTGCACGCCTGTGTGTGTGTGTGTGTGTGTATTTGATTCATGCATACGGACAGAGAACTGGAAAATTCTATTAGATGCACATTGCTCATAAACAGACATCGTATAAAGAATTTTGTTTCAAAATCGTTGGCAGGTTTCATTATTTTCGCGGTCGGAACAGTTCACTTTGAATCATGCGCTGCGACCTGAGATCATTCAAACCGAGCACGCAACTTTTGCCGTTGTCAAATCTTTTTAACATGGGAATGAAATATCCGCCGGCTACCATTTTTTCCATTTATGGCGACCAACCATTGGGGTTACCAAATATAACATCGCGGGGGGTCGCAAAAAGACACCTCGCTACCCAACGCGCCGTTCGTTTTGAGCTCCGTCTCATTTTCACGGCGGCGTCGACGTCGCGATTTATTCGGTCCGCGTCGGCGCTTATAATCGCGCGCTGTTGAAAAGAGCAACGCGGCCATCAAATGTAATCATTCTTGAAGTGAGCAGCATAAAAAAAAAAATAAATATGCGAAGCTGAGTCATCAGAAGTTATGCGGTTGCCACGGAGACACAATCCACAATCCTTTTCACTGCGTACACCGGAAAAAAACATCTTCCCGAGGCGCACGTTTTCGCAAATGAGGGCAAGTAGAAATCGTTTGCAGAGCGCGAGGACGGCGGATTTATTTAAAAAAAAAAAAAGGAAAAGAAAGACAGACGGAGAAATGGCCACGAGCCAGGGAGCATTTATGGGGCTGGGGGGGCGATGAAGGGGGATGATGGGAGGATAAAGCTTGGGGCGGAGGGAGCGGCGGGGATATTTCTTCCCGAGCATCCGGCGAGGGCGCAGCCGAGCTCGCCTTGCGCGGTGTCACGGCGCGCCGCGGCTTTTAATAGGAACACGGCTTAAGAGGCCCTTACATCTCCCGTTTCACTTCGACTTGTCACTCACTAATCCCTCTGTGAAGTGTAATGCTGCCGGATTAGCGCCGCAACCCCAGATTCTCAAATTATCATCAAACCACCCTCTCCCCCTCTCGGCCCGGTCGTCCCAAAAAGAAAAGAAACCCCTCAGCGTTGCCGCTAATAGCAAGAGAATTACGCAAAAGAGAGAGAAATAAGATCAAGCCCCGCCCCTCGACCTCTGTCTGAATTCATCACGTCATTTGACAAGTTGTAGCCGCGCAGATAAAGCGCCTCGCTAAATTGATGAGAACAAGGCGAGCGCATGAATGTACGACATCACGGGGGCGGGTAGAGGGGGGGGGGGGGGGATTTACTCACAGCGTCCGGTCGATGTCCATCTGCGCCGTTTAATCCCGCCACCAAGCACGCCGATGCCGCCCGCCCGCGCGCCGTCGTCCTCGCACGGAACGTCATCCCCGGCGCTCGCCGCCATCTGCGGAGGAGTCACAAAGTTGAATTCATCGAAGTAGGGCTTTGATCACAGGGCTGGGCTCTCAAATTAGGGTTTCAAGGCAGGATCGGGGTTTCAAAACGCGATGGAAGTATTCGGAATTGAGGGTTGCAAGTCGGGTTCAAGTTTGAAGCAGGGTTACATTTTCAAAATAGGGTTGCGAGTATTGGCTTGGAAGCCAAGATTAAGGTTTCAAATTCTGCGGGGAGTGTAAATTAGGGTTTCTGGCTAGGGGGTTAGGGTTCCAAAGGCCTGCTTTTTGGATGTTTTTCAATTCAGGTTCAGTTTTCAAGATCGCATTTTAAATCTGCTGTGACTGACGGCTTTGACATTTGCGAAGCTAATTCCAAATAAGGTTTTTAGCCATTTCCAGACGGGGTTGGGTTTTCAATCGGCCAAGGTTAGGGTTGGTTTTAATAACAAGTTTTTTTTAAAAAAATAGTTTTCAAATGGAGGTTAGGGTTGTCAAATCAAACTTTTGGGACAGGCAGGTTTTGAAACATGCTAAAGGCTCATCTCCTCCGCGTTTCCCCAAAGCGACATAGCTTGAATAGCCGCTGTGTTTTTCCCGCCGCAACAGCTGATGATCACAAGTATCCCTTGCAGGGTTTGACCTCGATACGCAGAAAATGAAGCTAGCTAAAATTAAAAACCCACCAAAAACAACCACCAAATAAAAAAAGCCTTTGTCCTCCCCACCCCTCCGGAGTCGGCAAAATCACGAGTTGCTCAACACAATGAGGGGGGATGATATTTTCCTACGAGCTGCCTGATGATGGATGAAGGAGATAATGGCGGGCAGAACCAAACTCAGTTTGCCATTTTTTGTCCGGGGGGTGCTGGGGGGGGCAGCTTGCATTAGAAACGCTACTTTTGACCCTGACATCCTGTCTGGGGAACCGCAAGGACGCTTTTGTCCAGCTACTGCTACATCAGAAGACTTGGAGAAGATTTTGGGGAAAAAAAAAATATATATATCATCACACACCAGCTCACATCTCAAGACAAGTTCTTGAGTTTTTACTCAAAGCCGAGTCTCAGGCTGAGGTTTTACAAAGACGCCCGGCGGCCGTTTATGTCGCATGTACATTCTCATAAATAACGCCGCTCGTGACGGGCGACCCAATTGTGCCACGGGGGTCACACGGAGGCCGTCGCCGACCGAACCTCTTCCTTCGTGTCCCCCCCCCCCCCCCGGGCAGCGTCTGAGAGATAAAGTGGAACACCAGAATAATACAACATTCCCCCAAGAACGCGGCTGTGGAAGAAAGTCTCCATAACAAAACGTCTCACGTGTGTTGTGGACCTCAAATTTAGACGTTTGGGTTGGGCGCCTGAACCCTTTCACTGGCTAATGAGGCTGTGAGTGATGTGGTGAGCTTCTTTTTACACTTGCATGACAAATGCACTCTAAAAAACAGTGGATCAAAAATAACCCAATTTAAATTTTAAAAAATGATGAACTGCTACTTGTGTCAATCTGACTGAAACTTTAGGGTTGTTTAGTCCAAAATGACCCTTTGGGGGCCGGGAGGGGGGGGGGGGGTTGTTCCAAGTACTGGATCAGTACTTTTTAAGTTAAAAAATATCTTGATTAAATTAGTATTAAAATTATAATTGTATTTAATTACTTATTTAATTTCAAATGCATTTAATTCCTTGAATATTTGGGTTTTTACCCCAAAGTAAAACAATTGTTTTGGATGATGGAAACAACTTTGCCGAGTCCCTCGTGAGGATAACCTTATTTACGTCCTTTATAAAACGAAGGTTAAAAAAAATTCAATTTCCATGTTCTATTTTGAGGGGTGGGGCGGCGCAGTTTAGAGCAGGTTCCACTGACCCAAGAGTGCTGTTGCTAAGAAACAAACACAATGGGAAGGTTAAAACATTGCCTGGGCAGTTAATAAAAGATAAAAAATGGTGACAGTGTGACCCTGGGAAAAGACTCTTTGTGTTTACATGATTTCACGTGGGACAATTTGATTGTGGGTTGTGTTTATTGTTCGCCGCCGATCCGGATCGGGCCCAAAATTCTCTCCGCGGCCTTGAACTCTGGTCAGGCGTTCCCGTCGTCGGAGTCACCGCGCGGCCGTTGCGTGTCGGGGCTGTCGTCTTTGGAGGCTGATTCTCCTGACATTGACGCTGGCTAAGTGCTCGCTTGGAGAGATTCCAAAAGTCTCCAGGTAAGAAAGTCGAGACACCGGCGACGGCATCGACGTCAACTTTTGACCTCAATTAGGGTGAAGATTGTCTTCCCACGGGACGTTGAATGAAAGTCCGGATTATTTTTGTTGGTGTTTTGATGCTGTTGCATCAAACAAAATTAGATCCAGATTCAGTTCGGTGTCAATTACCGAGTGGTGTTGTCCAGAAAAAAAGTTAAACTGGTTCAACCTGCGCACACTTCAACAGCTGAATTTCTTTGAAAACTTGACTTTCCAACGGGAACGAGATTATGAAGATCGTTTTGCTGAGTCATGCAAGCTGTGCTGTCAAGCCGATTTTGATCCAGATTCAATTTGGTTTCAACCACCAAGTGCCATTGTCCAGAATTTAATCCGGTTCACCCTGTGCACACTTCAAGTGAATTTATTAATCCAAATAGGATTCAGAATTGATCACGTGACTTTCCATCGGGAAAGATCATTGTGCTCGGTCATTCAGACGCTGCGATGTCAAACTAATTATGATCCGGATTTCATTCGAGTGCCAATGTACAGAAAAACACTCAACCGCAAAATCCACATCAAATCAAATTCACATGTTTGAATACACAGCCTTTTTGGTTCTTGGATTGTCTGTTGCGGATATTTCCAGTTTGGTCACTGGCGGGAATGCCCAAGCCTTGGCAGAGGTCCGCTCCCCGAAACTCCCCCTGGCCGACTTGCGGAAAAAATGATCTTCGCTATCTGTGAAGTCAATGAAGTAAGTTGTCGCCGCGCATCTCTAAATCTCGACTTCATTATGCTGCATGTATCACAACTTAATGACTTTGCTTTCTTGTGATAATAGCATTCCTTATCTTGTCATCGGGAAGCAACACTTTCCAAAGGAATCACACCTTCGCCGTCTGATCCCCGCCGCAGATATCTGCGCTTACCATCAGGTGAAATTACATTTGATAATTTCATTTTAAAAAATAATTACAAATGTTAGTGTGGGCGGCCCGGTAGTCCAGTGGTTAGCACGTGGGCTTCACAGTGCAGAGGTACCGGGTTCGATTCCAGCTCCGGCCTCCCTGTGTGGAGTTTGCATGTTCTTCCCGGGCCTTGCGTGGGTTTTCTCCGGGTGCTCCGGTTTCCTCCCACATTCCAAAAACATGCATGGCAGGCTGATTGAACACTCTAAATTGTCCCTAGGTGTGAGTGTGAGTGCGAATGGTTGTTCGTCTCTGTGTGCCCTGCGATTGGCTGGCAACCGATTCAGGGTGTCCCCCGCCTACTGCCCGAAGACAGCTGGGATAGGCTCCAGCACCCCCCGCGACCCTTGTGAGGATCAAGCGGCTCGGAAGATGGACAAATGAATGAATGTTAGTGTTTTTTTGTCCTTGTCAAATTTCGCAGCTCCATATCTGCGTCGCAAAACAACTCTCGCGCACAGCAGCAATCGTTGAGGTCGCACATGGTCGATTGTTGAAGACGACACAATACTCCCCCCAACCTCATTTCTATCCGCAACTTGTTCCGCTCATAAACATTTTATTTCTAGTCCGGTAAGAGAGCGCTTAAGAGTTCATTACATGTATATGTCCACACACACACACACACACACACACACAAGAGATTAGAGGGCAGTAATCTGGTGGAGGCAGCGCGCGCTGGATGAAGCAGTGATGAGCTGCATTAGTTTGATTACTCTCTAACCCAGCAGTTTACATGTTGGGTCGCTAATCTGATTTCTGGCCGGCACACCCGTGCCTCGTCACCCCGTCATCGGCCTCCCGAAATGAAAGCAGCTCGACTGTAAACATCGCTAAAGATGCAAACAAAGTCATTGACCCGCGGCGATTGCAAAGTGGCGAAATTGGTCAAACCAAAGGAGTCCGAGTAGGCAACCCTGCGGAATGCCATCCATAACTGAAACAAGCTGCTCAATTTAAGTGAACCACTTTAATTGGTTCGATTCAATCAAGCTACAGGGAAAGATGGTAATCTGCGCCGATTTTTTTGGGTGGCCATTTCCTCGGGTTGTGGAGCAAACAAACTCAACTCGCGGGGGGGGGCGGGGATGCAGGGTGTCAATTTCTTCACAAGGGAAAGCTCGAAATACAATAGCAACAAAGTTATCAAAAACAACAACAACAAAGGCAAGTAACAAAGAAACCAGCTTTACCAGCACAGGCGGAAACCAAATCCAAAGGACACACACAGCTAAATATAATCGAAACAAGCACAAATCTTGACACGAGCATCCGAAATAGCACAAATTACTATCCCCAATGGAAAACCATTCCTTTTTGTCGGTTCCAGATTAAAAAAAAAACACACACAAAACTAACAAAATAAAAGGACTTCTGTCTTTTGAGTGTTTTTTTAATCGCAAATGTTTTGTCCCATCTGAATGTACGAGAGTAATTCAAAAAATATATACACATGAGAGAAAGAAAAGAGAGTGGTGACATTTATCAAGTGGCTTGTTGCTTCTCAGGAACACATGAAATGAGAGCGAAAGTCGCGTTCAACTTGGAACGCCGTCTTTTTTTCCTCACTCTCCGTCCCTTCCCTCCCCCTCCTCCTCCATCCCTCTTTCAGTCACCCCCCCTCTCTCCCCGCCGCCTGGTGCCGGGGACTCGACAGCCAATGGGCGGCTGGCGTCCTCTCAGCCTCCGTGTCATCCGCACACCGAGGACGCAGTTGCTGCGGACGCGCGGCCGACGTCGGCCGCTCTCAATCGGATACTCTCCCCCCGCCCGCGTCTCTTCCAGCCTGACATCCCCCGCCGCCGCGGCTCCCCCACCCACGCCGTGCCCAGGTGAGACGCTCTCGTTTCGGCTTTGTTTGTGTGCGCTCGCATCGGTCGGGCCTGGCGTTATGATTACGCGCTGCTGTCGATGGGGAGCGAGTGGGGGGGAGGGGGGGGGGTCATCATCGGGCTTGTGGAACAAAACGACCTCGTTCAGGATCATCGACAAAATAACTTGAAGCTTTTTTTTTTTTTTTTAGTTTAATTTAAACTTTCACTTCACCCGCGACTCTCCCTGACGAAAGTGATTCCCGAGTAGCCGCGCGGCTCGTCGATGACACACGAGCGCGACTTTGTGCTCTTTTACCGCGCGGAGGTGTGTGTGGGGGAGGGGGGGCATTTCGTATCGCGCAGCCTGGGTCACATCCACTGATCGCCCCCCCCCCCCCCAACCCCGGTTCCTCTAACCGGCCCTCCTGTAGTGATGGTGCGACGCTCCGGTGCAGGCGGAGCCCCGCTGACGCGATGCGGTGGCCTGTTTGTTTGTTTGTCTTTTTTTTTTTGTTTGTTGACTGGCGTCCAGTTCGGACTGGGAAATTCGATTTTAAGAGTTGAATGAAACACACAGCTAAGCATTGAAAAGTGATGTCCGGTGTCTAGATTGAATTCATTTTTATCTAAAAACTGGCCGCAGTGGAAGTTTCAGGGAAGCGGCATAGTGCTGAGGGCATTTCTCCATGCCGCTTGCAGGTGGTAACTTTGCTCCCCCCCCCCCCCCCACCCAGACTGTGAAGATGAATTTAGGGATTGCGATTTGGTGCGGCACACACTGACACACTAATGAGGACTGGACACATGCTGGACTATATCCTCAGCTCCTCCTCGCCCTGGTGCGGACACAAGTTGCCTGTTGTGGAGCTGGCCATGGCCAGCAGCCCGGGGAGAGGAAACGAGCGCGAGCAGGGGGGCAGGCGCAGAGCGCGGGTTGCGCCGGTTTGATGCCTGCACATAAAAGCGGGCACAGTGGAATCGGAGGCTGATCAAAGACGAGTGGGGGAACACGGCAGGTGCTGAATATTTAAGGGGGGGCTGCAAATAGCACAGGCTCATAGGTCCAGAGTGTGTGTATGTGCAGATACAGTAGGTGTGTGTAAGCGAGAAAAAACTGATGTGACAAGCGGGGGACTGGAAACAACAAAGCGCCATTGGAGCCATTTGCGTCCTTTAGAGCAGATTTTAAAAGACACCATGTTCACTTTGCATCTTATCTCGCCAACTCAGCAGATTAGGTTTCCAAAAAAAAAGGTCTCCATCTGCCTGTCCCCCCCTCCCCCCGTGGGGCCATGACGTCACCCGTGGTGGCACGTGCCCAGCGGCGGCAACGGGGCTGACCGCTGACCCCATCTTGATTATGTTATGTGCGCTCCAGATGGGCCACGTCGTTTGCGATGATGGCCGATGTTCTTTCCGCCGCACCGCGCCGCCGCCGCCGCGTGGCCCGACATCTGAAGCTAATAACGTCAAAAATCCCAGCGGTCGCCGCCCGTCACCCCGTGGGGGAGAATCCCCACCCCCCGACCCCACCCGTGACTTTTCTGGAGCGATTGGATGGTGATTCTTTTGGAGACCTAAATAGCCCCTTCAGGCATAGCGAGCTTGTTTTCCGAAATATCCGGTCTTAGCTTAGCAACTGAAAGGCGGATTTCGGGGTGCGGCCTTTGGGTCTGAACGCCATTTGTCGATATTGTTCAAGTTTTGACAATGAGCCGACGAAAGGTCAGCACAAAAGGTCACATTTCAAAAGCAAGGAAATTTAGCTTCATTAACATTTCATAAGCAAAAGTCAGACTGGGCTTTAGTGAGAAATTTCAAGCATGACGGTTTTTATGGGTTGGTAGAACTGTGCACGCCGAACACAAATAGATAAACAAAACAGCGCCACCGCAAGGGGGCTGGCGCTGTGCTGACGTACATTTGTTTGCTCAAGCACCATCAAGTGACGAATTATAAAAATAAAAATTTTTTAAAAAATTGGAGGAAATCAAGAGGGAAATACGACACAAAGAGGAAGAGTCTCGGTGTTTGAAGTGTGAAGCGACTTTTGAAAGCGTTTTACTCAGTAGCGAGAAAACAACATCACCATGTGACGGATTGCTGAGGGAAAATAGTAGCGCAGCCGAGCTGGACTTGTGTGAAAAATTCCATGCCGGGCTGACTTATGAGGTGTCAGTTGTGCAACTTTGGCATTATTTAAAACATAAAAATAAAAAAAACAGCAGCAGCAGCATATGAATGATTGTTGAGACAAGGGCAAAACATCTGGACTGGCTTTGTGTGAGAAATGTCAAGCTAGCCTGGCTTATGAAATGTGAATGGTGAAACTTTTGAAGCCCCCCCCCCCCCAAAAAAGCAGTCCCACTATGTGACTGATTGCTGAGAAAATAGTTGCACGCCCGAGCTGCGATGAGGTGGGAATCCAGCGAGTCGCGGTTTACTGACCAAACCGAGAGCACACCCACGCATCTTTTTGAATTAGCGATCCATGCTGTGCTAGCTAAAGTTGTTCCCGTAGAGGTGAAGTCGTGTGGATACTTTTGTTCTAAGCTTGCTTGACTTCTGCGGTCGCACAATTTTGCAACGTTGGAGCTTCAAAAAAAAAAAAAAAAAAAGAAACAACATATAAAACACATAAAACAATAAAACACCGTCTAAGTGAGGGATGCGTGTTAGCCTAAAATTAAGCGTTTCTGCATCCAAATAGCTTGAGAAATTGCACAGAGAATTTTTTTTTCTAGCCAACTTGACTTGTGGTGTATCAAAATTATGTAACACTGGAGCTTAAAAAAAACACCCCCCACAAAAGTGCCATTGTGTAAGTGGTTTGCTGAGGAAAAACATCAACACGCCCAATAAGCTAGCTTGCCATGTGTCGGATCGCTGAGTAAAACAATCGCACACCCGACACTTCAGGGATGGCTATTTTGTTAAGAATGTTGTGGGCGCGCATGCAATGGTTCATGCATGAAGATTTTTTTTTTTCCAACCCATCTGGAGATGTGTGGTCTGATAATTATGTAACTTTGGAGCTCAATAACATGTCGTTGGGTGACAGTTTGTTGACAATAAAAATCACGCACACAGTATGCTAGGAAAGCACCTTTTGTTCAAATTTTGTGTTGCAAGGAGAAATTATTATTTTTTCAAGCTAACAAAATGGTGTCATTTTAGATTCCCAAAAACCAGAACCAGCATGTTACAGACTAGCGAAAAACACAGTAGCGCACCCGACACGCTAGCAATGCACAGTTTGCCCAAAATGACGGCCCGTTGGAGCAACGAATGAACAGCTTCTTTCTCCCTGAGACTTTTGCGTCGTGATGCTAATTTTCTACCGTGGCACACTTGCCTCATTGCACGGCCGCCGCCATTTTTGTTTGCTCGAGGGCCCGACTCCCACCCCCGCGATTTCTTACCACGCCCCCTTTTCTCCACCCTGCCTGGAAAGCTTCCGTTTTCCGCCAATCGTCGCGACTTGGGATGGCTTGATGCGTTTATGCCTTCGCGTTTGCCGCGAGAACTTGACGGCAATGCGGCCGCAACGGCTTCCGCTGAGGGGATTTCGAGGCTGGATGGCGGCCAAGACAACGGGGCTCAGCGGCGAGTCCGCCTAAATCTGAATGCACCCCCCCCCCTCTCCACTGCAAAAAAAAAAAAGCCTCATTTGTGTCTCCCCATGTGGTAAAAAGATAAACATGCACGCATCCCACCATTCACACCTAGCTCAACAATGCCTCATTAGCTCTCCTGCTTTGTGGCGCACTTACGTTCAAATCCTAAATCTATTTCCAAAGAGACTGGCTGGAGAGAGTGTGTGTGCGTGTGTGTGTGTGTGTGTGCGCTCAGTGCCGGCGAAAGCTGGCGGGATCGAGCAGATGCAGTCAACTGAAAGAGTTCCACTCGTGGAAAACGTCTGTAAGATAATGCAATGAGCTGGGATAATGTCATATGCTGTATGTTGCTGTCAAGTCGCTTTAGCGTTAGCATTTAGGATTGATTTCTACATCTCGGGGAGCAGGTTGATTTTGTTTTCTTTTGGAAGAAAAACTGCTCCATGAAAAAAGTTGAACGCAAGTATGGCAAAAAAAAATAAATTGTGCAAATAAAGCGCATGGAAGCGGTCATATTTGCTCAGTGGAAAATTTGAACCGACGGAGGACGTTTTTTTTTTTAAACATTAAAGCTGATTAAAGTTGCAATCTTAAGGTATAGTTTAATTTTTTTTCCACAAAAAAAGAACACAATCGTAAGAGAATTAAGTCAAATGAAATGTAACTTTATTTATTATTATTATTATTTATTTATTTTAAAGAAAGCTAATTTCCCCCCCCCCCACCCCCCTCTCGAAAAAGTCTTCCGAAGGTGCAGGAAAGCTTCTTTTCCAGTTATGAGGCGAGTCACTTCCCTCAAGGAGACTGAGCATCCATCTGTCTTCCGTTTAAGGTGAAATCGATTTTTTGACCCGGCGATGCACGTATGTGTGTTGCGGGGGTGTGTGTGGGGGGGGGGGGGGCCTTTTGGATTGGATTTGGAATGAAATCCCTTATATCCAATGTGTGTGTATGTGTGTGTGCGCGTCTGCACGGTAATAATCTAATAGTGGGAATCACGGATCCAGATCACTATCAAAATCTAATCAAGTCTGGCCAGGCTGCGGGCGCGTCTGCGGCTCGCGTTTGCATGCTTCCTGCCGAGCGGCAGAGGTGACCACGGCGCGTGCAAATCAACTCAGAAAAATTACCTTTCCCCAAATTGGAACATTTGCTTCGGTTGACGTGACGGAAATAGACCTGGTTTGGATTATTGTTATTATTATCTTTTTTTTTTTAAATAACTCTTGAAAATGATTTTTTTTAACTGCTCATGTTGACATTTTTAATATAAGCAACATTAGTCGGCCTTCGAAATGATTCAAGCAACGGTTTCAAGGTTCAGGTTTTTAAATCGGGTCTTAAATGTGTTTTAAGTTAGCGTGACCAATAAGAGTTTAAAGTCAGAATTTTGGTTTGTGGGTTTGGGGTTTTGAATTAGGGGTGCGAGACCGGGTTAGATTTTCATAGATTTCATACATAAGTTAACTCAATGTGCTTCACAAAATTAAAAGTCGAACACTTGAGTCAGGGTTAAGGCTTCAAGAAGAAAAGTTCCAGGGGTCAAATTCAGATTTGGAACCTAGATTCGGGTTTCAAACAAGAGTCGCGATTTTATATTTTGGTTTGGAAAAGAAAAGGTTTGAAATGCGTCGGAAGATTTCAAGCAAGGATGATGCTTTCTATGTGCGGGTTTTTAAATTGGGATTTCGAGCCAGAGCGGCAGTGAGACGAGGTTTTGACACTCTAGCATAGTGTGTATGTTTAGATCATGTCCACAGAACACCCCCCCCCCCGACTCCCCTTCCACCGGGTTCTTGTCGGTGCAAAGCCCCACAGGCTTAAGCAACCCGATAGTGAGCGGACGACGGGGGCCTCTAACGACTGTCTGTGGTCCGGCCGCTCAACGTGACAGCCGGTTAATAAGCGAGCGAGCGAGCAAGCGCACGGCCGACGTGAGGGCACGGGCGGGAGCTGGCGCATCGCGTTTGGGTGGCGGCGGTGAGGGTGGGGTAATATTGACCGAGGGATGACAGCGGGCTAATAGGGGATCAGAGAGTCCACTATGAGCACAGCTGCACTGCGGAGCGAAGAGTCACGTTCCCGACTTGGGGGGGGGGGGGGGGGGGGGGGGGGGGTCATTAGGGACGCAGCATAGGAAAAAAAAGCTCCTCGTTTTTCAGATTTTTATTTTTTTTTAATGTGAAATTGTTTTCTCTCGGCATCTTACGTCACCGCTGCCTTGCTGAGCGGAGGGTAAAGGTGCCGCAGCCTGTTTAGGTTGCAAACTGCTTGGGTTGCGGTGAAACGCATGGATTTAATTTGGCCTCACCGAGGGGGGGGGGGTGGGGGTGGGGGAATCCTTGGCACTTCAGGAATCTGCAATCGAGTGCGGGAAAGCAGTCTCATAATGAAAACGAAAGGTTTATGTCACATTTCGGCAGCGGCGGCAGCACGTTGAGGCTGCAAACTAGTTGGGCTGCAATGACCTTGCCGCTGGCCTACGGAGAAACACGCTCAGTCATCCGTCAGTCTTCTGCACCGCAGAGGACAAAACGCGGATGATGAATCGATCATCGATTGGTCAGGTCTGTGTTGCCAATCGCGGAGCCACCCGCCGTAACGGCAGCTGCCCGTTGAGGCCGCAAACTCGTCGGGTTGCAACGGGCGGTGCATTACGTTGCACGGGATGGACAAAATTCCGGTGAATCGTCAATCGATTGGTTATGCCTGAAACACTGCAGCTTTTCAAAATAAAGAATAAAAATTAAGTCTTATCCCTGCTTGGCTTGGGTGGAGGCGGGGATGGGGGGGGGGTGGGCTGTCTTGGTGCACACACTTCTTCCCCCCCGGGCCTGTCACCCCTCCTCCTACGGATAATGGCCTCTTGTCTATTTCCTGAATGATATCTGGATTCCACTGTGTGCACAAAAAGCCTTTGTGACTTTCTTCTTATCATTTTTTTTTCTTCCTGTAAATGAACAGACGGCCCATCAGCAAAGCTCCTATTTTTATTTTTATTTTTTTTCTTTCAAACCCCGCCGTGCTCCCGAGTGAAAGCAGCACACCGGGCGTCATTGTGGGCTCCCTCGCTCCGCTGTGACTGCGCTTCGCTGACAAGCCAGGAAATAAAATGGAAGGCGCGGCAAACAAACTACCTGTCGAATGGCAGCGCGGTGACACGCGCGGGTATGGTGATGATGCGCACATCTGCGCTAATAATAGCAAGCTAGCTAGCGCGCGCGCACACACACCCGTGGCCGTCGAAAGCTGTCCGCTTTGAGGGAAGGTCATTCTCGGAGGCGCCGTGACGCACCAGTTCGATGGGCAACGCGTGACAAATGGATGTTTGGGGGTCTCGTAGGCCTCCAATTATTGCTTGCTGTCTCATGAAGCCCCCCCCCCCCCCCCCCCCGCTCGACAACATGTTTCCTGTTTAGGCTCCCCGCCGGCTTTGTCTGGAGTTGTGAAACGTTTGGAGTAACAACTCCTCGTGAGTGTTAATGAAGTCAAGCGGCAGGATGACAAAAGATCAGAGCAAGTGGAAGACGCCACCCATGATACCGCCAAGGATCAGGAAGACGCTCCCGTCGCAAAAGAAAGCCAATTTTCTTCCCCTCCGACATCGTCGGGAAGCGGGAAGCCTTCCTAGTTGGCTTTCGGGAAGTCGGTTCATGTCATGTGGTCAGCTTCGAGTTTTCGAGAGAGTCCCGTAGGGCGAGTCAGGGAATGGGGGGCGGCGGTATCGGTTTGGACGGCGTTGTGGGGCGGTGATTGGATTACAGATCAGAGTCTAGTGGATTTCAGACCAGAGGAAGACTCAATTGATGATGCCACAAAGTCCCGGAAGGACATTCCGGTTTTCAGAGGCAGTCCAGTGGACGGCGCCATTTTGCCCTGCACGCCGTCTCGCTTGAGCGGCGTGAAAGCTTTTTTTTTTTTTTGAAGAACTTGCAAATGTTTGTCAAGTGGCAAGTTTCCAGTTTTCTGGAGAAACAATGGCAGGCAGCTGAGGCGGAGGGCGAGGACAATATGGTGGTTGGATGGCGTTGTAGAGCAGAGACTGAACCACAGATCAGATCAAGTCCATCGTTTAAAAAAAAAAAAAAAAAAAAAAGCAACTGGACGACTCAACCGAGGATGCCAGGAAGGCCCCCGGAAGTGGGGCAGGTCCTGCCAGCGTAGCCTTGGCAGGGCTGTGAAGCCCCGCCCCCACCCCTCAAGTGTCAGGGGCTCAGAACTAGTTTGATCTAATGAAGGCAAACTCCGGTTCTTGTTTGCCAGAGGATAATCCCACTGTGTGCTTGGGCAATGCCGCCGCCGGAATTTCTTTGAAATGGAAAAATGGCATTAAACATTCCATTTGTATTAATGATAATGATAATCTAATTAGCATCGCCGCTCCGAGGGCTACAGACATATTCTATATCTCTAAAAAGAGAGAAAGAAACGGAGAGAGAAGCCTTAATGGGCGGGTTGACCTCTTGCTTTGCATCCACCATATTGGATGTGGCAGATCCGGAACTGGTTTGGGCAAATCGTAAAACGGCTCCACTTGGAGCATCTAAATCGGCATTCAAGGCACCCGATCGGGAATGTTCGAGGCGGTCATGATGTCACCCGGCGACAAGCGACGTCCGACGAGACTTCGCTCACTCCAACGCTAATTTGATTCGCCGAAGCTTTAATTCAATCCGGCGGCCTGGGAGCCTCTAAGTGGCTTTTAAGAGAGTCTGACGGGGGGGCTGTAGGGCCTCGATGGGGGAGCAAGTGGGATTAGGTGACGCACCGGAGGTCAAAGGATGGGCGGGTGGTGCCATAATAATCATAAAAATAATCATTGTTATTTATAGCCATCCAATTTTAACCTCAGTACATTACAATATCACCTCCATTTCATTCAGCTACTGCCAGTTTCCCTGTTTTCTATTTTTACGAGCTGTAAAGAGTAAAGTGACTCGGCGGATGACATCACACAAGCCCCGGGACAAATGTTGCGATTTTATTTTGGCGTGACACCTTCCTGCCTGTGTTGAAGAAGAACTCCCAATCCGACGTTAATGTCAAATGGCGGCCACCGTATTGGCGTGTGGCTGGAGGTGCGCGTTTACTTCCTCCTCACCGCCCCCTCCCCAATGTACTGCCTCTCGAGGCTTCAGGGGGGGGGGGGGAGAATCGTGTGTGTTTTCAACGGGGAGACCAAGGGAGGGGGGGGGAGCGGCGGTGGACAGCAAGCAGGCGGCTGTTTTTATTTATGGAAACAGCGAGGAGGACAAGCCACTCAATTTGTCCGCCGAGCCTGACCGAGAAGAATTGTCGGAGGATGCGCGGACCCTCGTAAATCAGCGGACGGGACGTGGCGCGTGGACGTAAACAAGGCGTCGGGGGGGGTCAATGGAGGTTCATCGGAAAAACCGCTTCCATCGAAAACTAGTCGGCGGTGAAGGTCGGCAGGCGCTTGGTGTTGCCCCTGCGACATCTTGCCGGGCTTTCCTTTCTCATCTTGTGCTGAATCGGACCAATTGCTCTGCGCCAACCCCGACCCCTCCAGCTCCTTACCCTAATTCCTCCCGAGAACTGGAAGCTTGGCACTTCACCTTGACGGTTGTTGCGAGTTGTTCACACAACCACAGCGAGTCAGTGGTGACAGAGGAGGGGGGGGGGGGGTACCATTTAAAGATGGGAATGTCTCCCCCTTTGGCAGTGTCTTCTTTTTCCTGTTTATAATCTGACATGCAAGCTCATCCAACATCAAGTGTAAAACTCCAGCCTCACCGTCAAAGACCCCCCCCCAACCCCCCACCATTGCTTGCTTCTCCATAAAACTGAAAACATGGCACTTGTCATAACAGCCGTTGTAGGTTCTTCACCCGAAAACGCAAGAGGGAGTTTCACACGACCAAACTGAGTCAGTGGCAGCGAGTGGAACGTCTTCCTGAGTACGGGAGTTTTCTTCTCCCCCCCCCCCCTCTCATTTTTATTCCACCAGACAGCGATTCCACACTGCCATCCGACCCCGCCCTCCATCTCCCTGCCCTTGTTTCGTCTTGGCTATCGGTAAACAGCGTTCGCAGTCACCAAGCCAAGTCTTTTATTTTGGTTCTTATTCGATTGTCTAGCCATGGGGGTGGTGGAATGCGGGGGGGGGGCATATCCTAATGAAAGGGGAAGGAATGGGAGTGTTTGATTGGCGTCTGGAGGAAGGAGAGAGAGTCGAGCCTCTTCATAAGTGCGCCTTTGTTTTGGGTTTTTTCTCAACAAAAAGCCCCCTATCCCCCCCCCCCTCAATGGCAGCTTTGGAAATGCAGATGGGAATCTGCCGCATGGACGCATTGCAAAGAGGAAGTAGGAACACAGCGCGGCCAAAACGACCTTTGCCCCTCCTCCTCCCTTTTTCCCCTCCCTCCTGCAGGAACGGGAACGTCATCAGAATTCCGTCGGGGTGGGGGGGGGGGGCCATCAAATCAAGAGCACCGCAATGCTTTTAAACGTCTACCTGGGACTCGTGTTTAAAATGTACCACTCCTCGCTTTAAATCGATTGCCTGCCAGCCCCTCCCCGTGGCTCCCCCCCCCCCCCCCAACTCCGTTCTCCGCAATAAACATGGTCACCTTTGCCGTAAAGAAGGCGAGCGCAAGTCTTTTAACTGCGCGAGAGGAAGCAAGCGAAACGCGCCGACCTCAAACGTGACCAAGTGAAGGCAGTCAAATTGCAATATATCATTTTTCCAGTTGCTGAGCAAGATTAGCTGCTCAAAGTGAGCCGGTGACATTGGCCGGCGGGGGGGGGGGGGGGGGGTGCATTAATGCACTATTGATTGTTTATCTCGAATAACAGCGCGTCGAGGAAGCCCGGCGGAGGAAGGTGGGCGGGTTGTGGGGTTGGGGGGGGCGGAGCATGTGGGCGTTAGCTTTGAGATGGATAATTCCGTCTTTTCACTGTCGATTGTCAATCGGGGCCAAAAGGAACAGCGGCTATCTCGCGACATTCCAGGTGTGAAATGGGAAAATAGAAACTGGGCCTCAATGTGGTGGCCACGCGATAAGGACAAAAAAAAAAAAAATTTTCAATCTCTCATCCGGCCCGGAACGAGAACTTCGTCGGCGCTCGCCCGGATGGTCGCTTACAGCTTGCTTGAACTTTCATCGGGTCTTACTGGAGGTGTAGGACATACCTCGTTTTTTGGGAGTGCTCAAGTCACACAATGCGAAACAAAAATGCTTTAAAAAAAATAAACTGCAATAAATGAATGCTTTAAATGTCACTGCAACGAATTTAGCCTTTTTTTTTTTTTAATCGGAGATTGAATTCATCTTTTCAAGATTTACATATATTTATACATACAATACAATACATATATTTTTGAAGAGTTGCATTCGGAGAAATTATTATGCTATCGAACGCTTCATGGCGCGGTTTATTGTTGAGATTTTGGAAATTTGAGGGATTCTGAGCTGGCTGATCACAAAAACATTCCAGATGGTGACATGATCAGCCAAAACTAGATTAGGACATTTTTTCCATTAAAAAAAAAATAGTGTATACGACAAATTTTAAAACAACTTCAATCTTTCTAAACAAGTACATCAATCATTCGTCATGCTTTGATGAAATGAAATGTGCCGGAAGTAACAAAGAGGCCGTTGTCATCGCCTCGACTCCATCTGAATGGGCCATATTTCACTTCAAATTTGAGGGCAAATGTCAACCGCGTTCCCACAGTCCACTTTGGTCTCATTACATTCTGACACCTACCCCCCCCCCCTTCCCCCTTAACCCCCCATATGGTCACTTCAAGCCGCCCCGAATTCGCCCCTGGCTTGTTGCTGCCTCATTGCAAACAATCAGCAATTCAGCCTCCCGGAGAGAAGGCGAGCCAGACCGTCGCAAGAAGCGAAGCGTGCGCCCGGCCGCGGCTCGGGAATCAGACGCTAGCGCCGATCAATTGGGCTTCTTTGTTCATTAGCGATGCGCTCCCGTGGGGGTTGGCGAGGTGGCGATAAAAGCAAAACAGCCCATCACAGGCCTCATTTGGCCGAGCGGGAGGCGCCCCCGGGGGCCAACTAGCCGATGTAAATAAAGGTGAGTCACCGCCAAGGTCAAAGCGCATCTCAGCCCAGGAAGCTCAAACGGTCGAGGCCGCGGACACGCTAATGAGGTTCGAATTTGCTGCTTCGAGTGTATTTTTCAAAATGAATCATGTGGATTGCGTCAGCCAGTCGGCAGCAAAAACAAATAAGAGCAACAGACTTTGTACAGCACAATGATGAGGTCCTGAGCCTGAACAAATATTTGGCGCTTTAGAAGTAAGCTAGCACTGAACAAGCTAACGCCTCGTCAAAGTACATGCCATCACTGCTTTCCGGGAGAAAAACATCTTCTCCCTCATGACCAATTCAACTTGTGCATGTTCAAGCTTCACCGGCTAATTTAGTTTAACGTAGCTTGAGCTAGCAAGAGCTAGCTAGAGCTGTCTAAAATGCCCCATTACTCTGGAAAAAAATATGTTAAAATACGGCAACTTAGGTGTGATGCGTCGATGCATGTTGGGTACTTTTTTTTTTACAAAGAAAAAATTATTTTAAAATAAATTGTCATGGGAGCAGCGTGGGTGTGTCTCGCCCCAAACCTAGCTAGCATAGGATTAAGAATGAAAACGTGTGCAAGGAGTTCCCTGTCGAGGGTTAACGAGAAAAAGTCTGCTTGTTGGTTGTGCACGTGCATTGGAGGCTGGCCGGTGACAAACGACTTCCCCAACACCTGCTCGCCTCGGTGCCGGCACGCAGTTTGAGAGAAATTTGCTCCAATTTAAGAGGCGTAAAAAGGCGGCGTGTGAAGTCGTTAATAACGCAAAAAAAAACGGGCGTTCCCCACTGTCGGCGTGTGTTTTTTTTTTTTTTTTTAATAGATGGCGGCGGCATAAAGGTCGTTACTCTCTGTCAAGTGGGGAGGAGGGTTGGGGAGGGGGGGGGACTATTTTCTGCACGCGTGCGTTTTACGGCGGCCGTATTTTAGCCTTTGGGCCTTTGTTTTAGCGCTATGTACTATTTAGTGTTATGTGCCAATTGTGTTTTCTTGCCATTGACACTCTGCTAGCTATCGTGCAGCCCCATGAATACGTCGCCTGCCCTCCATTTTCCTCCCTTTCCCTGTGCTTCCCCCCCCCCTGGTAACCGTGGCGACCAACGCGGGAACACAAGTCCACTTTGTGTGGGGTCAAAGTAACCCCCGAGATGTCTGCTTCTTCCCGAGTGCCCCATGATGTCATATTGTCATAAATGGCAACCGAAGGGTCACGGTCGTTGATTTTTAAAGCCAAGCGTAGATCACAAAAAAATGGACGGGTTTTTTTTTTGCATTTGCTCGTCTCACCTATTGATTTGCATCGAGCGAGCGCCTAGCAGGACTGGCCGATGACCACACAGACCGCAGCGGGGGAAGCAGGAAACCAGTAGACCACTCCCCCCCCCGTACACTCTTCCCCCCATGCTGGTGGCAAACTCCAGAAGATAAAGGAGCCCAAGCGCGCCTTTGATGTAAACGGACGGCTTCTATTCATTCGGCAGCGGCGTCGTCTCTCCGAGAGCTCCGCATGAAAGAAAGTTTTCCGGGCTGCCGATTGGCTCACAAATGTTGTTTTCGGGCCAATTTTCTGCCAATTGCAGTCCTTCAATGTCGTTGACCAAAACATTCAGAGCACGTACTCCACACGGGAAGCCCAAGATTCGAACGCAGAACTCTGGGCTGTGGGGCAGATGTGCTCAGCACCAGGCCACAGTGTTCTCACGTCAATTGGATTTGAAAGGGCATTGTACAATAGCGGGGGGGGGGGGGGGGGGGGGGGGGGGGGGGGGGGGGTTGGAGAATCTGCACCGATCCAGCCATTGCAAATCGTTTGGCTCGGTGACGAAAATGACAAAACAAGCGCCAACCTTGCACGGGCGTCCAGACACAAAATGAAAGGGCGAGTCGGGCGGGGCCCTCCGCGGCTTCCCGAAGTGGGCCACTCCGCCGCGTTGGACTGACGGATGCGAGGGGGGAGAAAAGGAAAGGAGGGAAAATTGGGGGCTCTGGAGGACTTGGCCCAGATTGTGTGATTTATTCCACTCATTTGCTATGCGGCGGCGAGAAGAGAGCGCGAGAGGGGAGCAACTTGGCGGCGGCAAACGCATTTACACGAGTGGTCGACACTCACTCACTCACGGGGGCATGTGGCAGGATGATCAGAATGTGTAAATGGCGTTGATGCAGGACGTGCATGTTTAGACCCCCACCCCCAAAAAATTTTTTTTTGTTTGTTTTTTAGCTGGTTGGCTTGTCTTTTGGTTGACCTACAAAAGGCGTTGTGGTCATTGGAAACGAGGCGATTTCACCAAACAATGATCGGGCCCCCTTGATTGATGGTCCTGTCCGCACGTGCTCGCAGCGTCTCGATGACTCTTGCTCTCATTTGTTCATCAATTGGGAGCCCGATTTGTCTCGTTGGACTTTTGCGGTTCATGTCATCAACGTTTGTCGGACGCGCGGCGGGAACGCGATCAGCGTCCTCACCTCAATACGTCACATAAGTTTTTTTTTGGGGGGGTGGTGACAAAGCGCCGGGGAGTCTAGACGACGGTACAATCGATCAATACGTATTGATGAAGTTCCTGAGGGACTTATTTCCGTTTGCATCGGAAGAGGAGCGCAGATGAGTCTTGTTGTGATAAATGAGGACCTCCATAGTACCGACGGCATTTACAAAAAAAAAAAAAAAAATAGATGGCAACCAACCTGCGTACATTAGTGCCCTTTAGGGACCTCCGCTGTGACAATTTATTCCCCCCCCCCTACCAAATCGTCCACCGCCATGGACATAATAATAGCCTTCCCGTCATGAATAAATGCATAATTAATTCTTAACGTTTCAAAGAAAACACCGCGGGTGGCTGTTTTTGCGCCCTTTGACCTCGCCATGACCTCTGTATGGATGATCATTCCTCTGTTGTTTTGCCCTTTTGCTTTTTCGCCCTTCAAAGACCAAAAGGTGCACGTTGCCGTTTGAAATCATGTTGGGGGTGTCGACATGGTAATACTTCACACTTTGGAGATTCAGATTGACCGAAAACAAACGTTGGGGTATGTAGCCGATGGCGTGGCGGGACACTCACCTGACTTGTGTGCGGGCGGCGTGGAATCGGGGTCGCGCTCGATGGCGGCGTAGATGGAGACCCGTTCAGTGTGCGGTCCGACGTTCGCCGGAAGTCAGCTGGGATCGGCTCCGGCGCTCCCCGGGGACCCTGCACACGATGAGCGGTGTCCAAAAATGGGTCATGCAGCACAAAAGAATGAGTTTTTTTCACATGTGTGTGTATGTGTGACTGGAAAATCAACAAACTTCATTGTGAAAATTACACCCCCCCCCCCCCCCCCCCCACAATATGTACAGGTGAAGAACCTTCCCTGCAGCTCCTAACGTCTCCATATTCATCTGTGGCATCAGTGCCTGCATTCCCCCCCCCCCCCCCCCCAACTTCCTCACCTCCATCACGCTCGCTCGCCCACCTGGCTGACATTCTCCTCCCTCACTTTTAATTGCACCCCCGGGGGCTGCGGCGAGGTTGCCGCGGTGAGTTTGCCGCGGCTCGCCGGGCACCATAGGGCGCTTCGCCGTGTCGCTCACGTCGCTCGTTAGAGGAGAAATACAAATTCAGAGGGAGGGGTGGGTGTGCGGGAGGGGGGGTGCGGGGGGGGGGGGGGGGGGGGTCCAATGTAAAATGCCACCCGGCCCGTGAAATGCCGTTCATGGCGCGCATCCGGGGGCGTATTGATGAACGCGTTTTGTCTCCACGGTGGCGGTGACCGCATTCTCCAAAAACCGATAGCTAGCTTTCATGGCTAATTGTTGCGATTGTAAATGTTTCGGCGGGCGCGGCGGCGAGCGTCCAATCATCGGGGGTGCACGCTGGGAAAAATTGGCAGCAGACACATTCATCTCGCTTACGAGCTAGCGTGAGCACTCCGGTCTTATTGCTCTGCAGCCTGCGACACGCAATTTAAAGCAATTTGCTTTTTTCATTTTCATTTTTTTTTTTTTTATGCAATTAGGCGGCACATGATATGAGGCGGCGGCGAAACAAAGAGGCCGCCAGTGTTTCTTCCAGGGCCGAGAAAATAAAGGGCGCCCCGGTGTAAATAGCGGCCCTTGCAATGAGAGAATATGATTACGGTGTCATGTTGTATTACACACCTTGAATGTGACGGCCGCGCTCCTCCAGGAAGCGGACGCGTCATCGCGAGACCCGCGTCGCCTTTTCCGCAATAGCGGCGGACGTCAGAGGAAGACACCGACGCTTCGCTTTGGCTCTCCCAGGAGGCCGTAAATCACTTTGAAATCAACGATAATAATGATCACGATTCATTTAAAGGCCACTTTAGGATCCTGCCGAGCCTCATTCTTCGTAACGCTATTAAGCGGGGATAAAAGCCAAGGTGAAGCGGCGCGTTGGGAAAAAAAAAAAAAAAAAGGCTCATTTACGGAGCATAAAACACATTTGTTGCTTTTAAGCGGAGCGCTTTTCTGCAAGGCTTTGACTTGGTCCTGGGTTGCCATGGCGACGCCGGCTCCCATTGATCGCTTGACACAGTCAATCTGTTCACGGACCGACGGCCACGAGATCAAACATGGAGAAGGACTCCAGGAAACTGGGAGAAAGGCCGCAAATATTCCATGCGGAGAATCGGCCCGATTCTTAACGGGGTGCTTCCGACTGAGTGGGGATAAAAACTTTGGGAAGCTCCAGCACGGCGGGCTCCACGTCCCGATACTTTTGTCCACCTCCATGCATTCTCATTTTTCACTTCCCCCCTCCTTCTACTTTGGTCCCAACTGCTTATTGTCTCCACGTTTTGATTCCTGCCTGCGTCCCAATATTTTTGTCCACATTTCATTTTTAGCTCCCGAATACTTTGTGTCTTGAAAAAAAATTTGGGGGGGGGGGGGTCCAAAGTTGACAATTTTTCGCCTCCAAACTCATTTTTCTTCGTATTGCAGGTGTCCCAATACTTTTGTCCAGCAGGTGCTTAGAAAATCCCGTTCCTCCTTTTTCACGTAAACGTTCCAAATTTTTACTTTTTGATTCCTGTACCACGCCCCAATACTCACAACCCCCAATTTTTATTTTATTTTTTTCAGCGTGTATCCCCGACACTTTTCTTTCCGAGTACCTGTCGCAATATTTTGTCCAAACGACACGCTGATAAATAAAAAAAGTGTCAACTGTAACGTTACGAGCGAAACCTTCCTTCCATTTGGCCTCCGTCGCGCGGCACAAATGCGGCACGGCGGGCATTTTGTCATCGCCGCCGGGCGACACGCGGCTCCCAATAGCATTCCTAACCGCATTTCTATTTTTTGTGTGTGCGTGTCATTTGACGTGGGTTAATAAAGCTTGCCAGGAGAGTTATGGGGGGGGGGAGGGCAAGGAGCAACGCAATCTGACCTGCGGGCTTTGACAAATGTGGTCAAGGGGCGAGTGTTCCTCTGGGGCGCGACGCTGCTCACGACGGCGAAAGGCATTAGCTTTTCCGCAGTGACATTATGAAGAAATCCATGGAAAAGGCCCAAGCGGCGCTGCTCGGGGACGGCGAGCAGAAAGCTTCGTGAGCCTGCCTTACCCCCCCCCCCCCTCGGGGACCCGCTGGTATTTTCCACTGAGTCGAGGCCTACAGCTAATCGATAGCTCGCCCGTCCCATATGCTCCGAGCTGCCGTCAATTAAGGCAATTTATAAAGTCGAGTGGGGGGGGGGACCGCGCCGTCGTATTTAGAGGATTTGAATAGCGAGTAGAGCGGCGAGGGACGTGCAATGAATTGCTTTTATTCCTGTCGGCATCCCAAGAGTAATTTTGCAAGGCATTTTTTTTTCTTCCCGTCGGCATCCTGATGCTTTTAGCCCAAACGTGACATTTTCTTGGCTTTTCAGACCACGCTGCGCATCTTCTCCGTCTTCTAAGCGTCCCAATACTTTTGCCCCCACTCCGATTGTCTTCCAATTTTTTCTTCATTCTTGACCCTTCACTTCCATTTCATGTCCCAATACTTTTTATCCACCGCCTTATTTCTTCCGCCTCCCGTTTATTTGTGTCACGATCCCAAATTCCGCATTTTCGTCACTTTTTTTTTTTTCTATCCCGGCGCGCCGTCAATGAAATAAATTCATCGGGTCAAACCCCGCTCGACTGTGGGAGGGAAGCCGCCTGGTCGTTTTGAGGATTTGGATAGCAAAAGGGGGGAGCGGTAGTGGTGGTCACAGTCCGTCCCTCCACGGGCATTATTAAACCAGCGGCTCACTTCCACCTGCTTCCATCAGCACCTCCGTCAGTGACCCCAAGCTCCTCTCCTCTCTTTTTTTTTTTTTTTTTTTTTTTAAACTCCCGCAGCGGCTGCTGAGCCCGGCAGAGGACACATGCAAAGTGAGTGGCTTTCAGAGCCAAGCAGAGCCGTCATGCATATCAGCTTTGGCCCGTGCAAGCAAAGCAGGCGGCTGGGGGGCCGGGGAGAAAATGGAAGAGGTGTGGGGGGGGAATGCTGTAAAGTGCAACGCAGGGAGAAAAAAAAAAAGAGAGAGCGAGAGAGACTTCAATTTGCCTCATAAGGAGAAATGAGAGCACGGTGGCCTGGCAGAGACCGCAATGGATGGACCCGCGTCCTTCATCGGGACTAATGACGCTGCTCTGACAGGACGTCCCCTTTTAACGCTTTCGCCGAGAAACTCATCTTGCCGTCACAAATTTCTTTTGACGCTCACGTTGGGAGTCCGTCGGCGAACACGGTCATCAAGAGATTTGGGGGTGACCGGAGCTGTCAGCGTTGATACGGTTCCAAAGCTTTTTGCACTTGGACCTTGAAGGATCCGGCGGGTTGGGGTGAGGCCTGGGTAGGATTAAACCTGGCGACGCAGGATGAAACGGTGAACGGGATTGTCCAGAGTTAGACTTTCAGACCGGCTCTTTTCAGGCTTCCTTCTCCCCAGCCACTTCATCCAGCTCGGCAAGCCAGGAGACAAAATCTTCCCTCCGACATGTTCCGAGTCATCCCTGTGGCCTTCTCCCGGTCGGAAGTGGCCCGGGACACCTCACCAGGGAGGAGTCCAAGAAGTTCGAATCAGATGCCTGAGCCACTTCCACCAGCTCTTCTCCATGGGGAAAGAGTAGAGCCAACCAACATTTTAGATGCTGTGATCTTTGAGGCAGCCTTGCAATTTTCTCTGCACAACTCTTGACGTCATACACCCAATTTACTCCCCTCACCCACATCTTCGACTGGATTCATTTAGATTTTACTTTAGGATGTTAAAAAAAAATAGTCAACTTTTAGGGAAATATCTGACAACACAAGGCCAAACAGAGCAATTTTTAGTTATTGTTTTCGATTCAAGTCAGTAATTTGTCCGCTTGCTCGCTTTGTGGCACCTGAGAGTACCCTGGGCATCTGTCGTTTAGTAACAAGCTTTGGTCTCTTTGTTCAAACGCCCACACGTGGTGAATTTAAACCAAGAAAACGTTAGCGCTGCGAGTGACATCATCAGGATCATCCCCGCCTCCACCCGTCCCCCACGTCTCCTCGCCCCGCACTTCTCGCTCCATTTCCCGCCTTCCCCTCTGACTCTTTGGCTGCGCTTCACCGCGCAGGTCAGGCTACTTAATTCATGTGCGGAGACGGCGTTCCCTCATTTCCCACACCGCGGCAGGCTGCCCCCTTGCGGACCTGCCGATAACCTTCCATGCAAACTCGGAGCGAGAACGGAATAGTGGGGACTGAAAATTGTGCCCGCAACCAACTTCTTTCTTTTCCTCGCATCCGACGCCGCTTCCTTTGGCCTTGGGGGGGGCCGCCCGTCGCCTTTCGCAAATGGGCATTTACTGTAAAGCGCTATCTTCCGAGTAAATGGAGTGAGGTTGCCACCGCCATGGTCATTCTACCGCGCGTGATAACGACGCGCGATGCTTTCAGCAGATACAGACCGACGCCCTCCTCCCTCCCGGCCCCCCTCGAAAGGCGCCCGGCCCCGTTCCATTACTTGATGATTCTCATTCTCCGACTCGATGTAGATAAAAGTGCAATCGCATCCGCGTACAACCACGTGCAACTTTTCCAATCTGGTGTTATCACCAGAGGCCTGTCCATCAAACGGCAAACACATGAAGGCGCAACGGCAACCCAGCAGGAAGTGCCCATCAAAAGGCCCGCAAGAAGTTAGAATGCTTTTATCGCGCATAAGTTTCCACAAAATACAAGTTCAAGTTGTCTTTGTTGGCGCGCTTTCCACAAAAATCGGCCACATCAAAACAGAAGATCACAGGCGAGCCGTACATTAGCACTCATTTTTGCTTCCAGAAAGCTGACCTACAAATGTCTGGTAAGCGGTATAAAATACTTGCTCAATTACGGCCCCAAAAAATAATAATTACCCCTAATTATTGTCATCAATACTGTAATCGTAACCGTTACTCATCAAGTCGTATTTTTATTGCACGATAAGAAAAACTGAGGAGAAAAAAAAAACGACGTCAGTTTTGTTGGCTGATAAAAGGTTGAGAAAACGCTTGATTAGATGGCGAGCATAGACTGGATTTAAAATGGAAATAATTGCGCAAGATGAGCATCAGATGGATTTTTGCGATGTATTGCGGCCGGAAATTCACTCGTGAGTTTCGAGTGGCAGCAAATCTGAAGAGGGAAACAACAACATGATGTCTTACTTGCACCAATTTATTGATTGTTTGACTGATTGACCTCAACGCCATCTTCACTCGATTGGTTTGTTCTGAAAATCCTTTTTCCTGATTCCAGGTTGCGTCTTCGGGCTCACTTTCTGCTTACGGATCCAGTATGACGACCGACACATCACTCTGACCCGAAGACCGCGAGAAACAAAACGCCGAAGGAGGGAGGAGGAGGGGCAAGGGGCTGAGGAGCCAAAGCCCGGTCGCCATGGAGACGCTGTGCGTGTTGATGGCGCTGTGGGTCGCCGCCCAGGTGGGCACGGCCCCAGCCACGGGGCTGAGGCCGGTGCGAAAGACTTCGGCGGGACACAAGATGCCGACGGGCTTGACGGGGCAGGACGCCAACGGGGTGCCGCTCAGGCGCTCCAAGCGAGGATGGATGTGGAATCAGTTCTTCCTGCTGGAGGAGTACACTGGCAACGACATGCAGTATGTCGGGAAGGTAAAACGCCGGCTTTCAAATTTAACGATGACTCTTTTCAGGGGAATTCAAGGCGGAAAAATTCTCATTTTGTCCTTTATCGCCCTCTACTGTTGACTGAAATAGGCATCAGAATGCCTTCGTTGGCCTGTTTTCTAGCTTTGGTCACATGACATATAAAAAGAGACAAAGATGGTAAAAATGTCCAAATGGTCGTGGTGGCGGTTATTGGCAGCAGCGCGTCCCAAGAGAATCGTTTCCCAATCCACGTGAGGGTGACGACGCCACGCCGGCAAGGTCGGGCCAACGGAAGAAAAGCGCTTTTGTGCGTGCCTCTGAATGGACTCAATCACTTTGCATTCCGCCGGCATGGAAGGACTCAGGATAGACTCCTTCCAGCAAATGAGATGAGGCCACGTACATGTATCTCCTCTCCGAGGCGGCCGGCGAGCGAGCCGTGACTTTGAGTGAGCCTCTAAAAGGATTACATCGCCGACAACACAACACGTCCGAAAGAAGACAACCAGAAAACAAAGCGTGACTCAAAAGCGGCGTATCGCTCGCCGTGCGTCTTCGCTAAAAGACAAAGATCGAGAACTGTGTATATTGCGCACATACACACACACAGTGCAAGTAAAAAATAGATACATACATACATGGATACACACACGTACATATATACACATGCATAATGTAATTGGTTTGAGATAAGGTTTCAAACTCGGTCTAGGGTTTCAAGATTTAAATTAGAATTGGGGTTTCAAAGTAGGGTTTCAAATAACAGTTAGGGTTTTAAAGTCGGCTTTTAAACTAGGAATCGGGTTTCGAGAGTTACCGAACCGGAAGCGTGAAGTATCGTGGGTGTACTTACTCTCGCCACCGCTAGGGTGCCCGAAAGTGACGTGTTCGTAAACGATCAGCAAACTACACCAAAGAGATGATGTACAATTTCCATGCGCTACACAACGCAGTCCATTCAATGGCGAGCAATGTTTTGGAAGTCGAGGGAGAGATTTTATTTTATTTTTTTTACACACAAGGGCCAACAGAAACTGGTTTTGTCAAACCCGACATATTTGAGCCGATCGGGACATCGGAGCCGGAAGTAAAAATAAAAGTGATGGATTGTGACAACGCCATATACGTTTGCTCTCGCAACCTCAACTCAGTAGCACAACAATAGCTTTCGAGAACTGAACAGTCAGCCGTGCTGAGCGTGTGGGATTCATAACAATTTGTTGGCCGGATATGAAATGTTCCAACACGGGGACAATCTGAAGCTGCAGTTTTCCATGCTTGAAAATTGTAGATGTATATCATATGCACAGTAAAAACAACGATAGCAGTAAACATTGAATGGTGGGGGGGTTTTTTTGTAGCCTGCAAACACATCACCGTGTCGGGCAGAATAAGTACATATTACACGAACTGAATATATTTCTTTTAACGGTTCAATTCAAAATGACCATTTTTATGTGGCGTAGCAGGTGCGTGTAAATAACTGCTCACCTCTCGCCAGCGCTGCTTCTCGAATGCAGCGCGACGTCCGGGGGTCTTGCTGCTGCTGGGGCTTGAAGTTGCGTTTGCCCAAGGGAAAACGTTGGCACAGAAGCTGGTTTCAGCACCGGGTCGAGCTCCACTCGTGTATACGATGCTCTCCGCTAAATGTTTGCTGAAGGACCCCGCAGAGTTTGAGTACTCGCTTGGCGACGACAGTTGTCCGCGATTTTCTTCCGTGCCGCTTCTGTTCCGAGCATGGAATTTTATATTTTTTATCCTTTGGAAAGCTGAAGAAACTTTTACTACTCCCCTCGCCGTCATTGTAAACAACTGTCACACAATGAATAAACCGCTGTCAAAGTGATGAAGCAAGGGGGACGTACCTCAAAACAACACACCTGTAACAGGAGCCACGAAATTGTTCGACGTCGGTGACGTCACAGCTCCGGAAATACCCGAACACGAAAGGGCGCAAGATTGAAACCGCAGGCGACACATTCCGAATTGTTTTGAGTAATTAAATTGCGCTGTAACCACAATCTAATCATATATGGTAAAAAAACTACTTTAAACCCCTACAATCAAAACTGCTTTTAACCCCAAACCTGAATTTTAAACCCTTCTTTAAAACCCTAGTCCTAGTTTAAAACCCACCTTGATAACCAAACCCAAGTTTGCACCTCGAACTGAAACCCAGACTCAAGTGAAACTCAAGCAAATCGAATCTTGCAGCGATTCGTTTGGGGGTCCGTGGGATTTGTGTGCGTGGGAGTGGTGGGGAAGGGGGGGGGGGTCTTACCACGTCACCCGACGGCGTTGCGTTGCCACCCGCAGGCTCTCATTAGCAGGCCAGCCTCACTCCGGCCTCGCAGGGCCTCGCCTTCCTGTCACCGGGGGAAGAGAATGTTTGTTTCTTGCATTACGGAGCCACTCCAACAAAGGGCACGCGTGTGCTTGCTTGCGTGTGTGTGGGGTGCACACGCTTAATGGCCTGTGGTGGAATGCCAGTGTTTGTGCTGCACTATCATATCTCATCAAGTATTTACAGCCCCTGATAGGCCCCCACTGCTCACGGGCCGACTGGGCAGACCTTGCCGTGTTTGTCTGCATTAGCAAACGGGCGGGTGGGATCGGAGGGGGTGGTGGGGGTTGCAGCATTGCCAACTCATTTTCAGGGCATGTTGCTGGCTAGCAGGTCTATTTGTTGCTATAAGTTGTCAAATAACGTGGCAATTACGTGATTACCCGCCGTCAAATGTTTCACCCCAAGTCGCACCTGAGAAAATATCGACATCTCCAAGTACCATCATAACAACATTCAAATTCATCTTTGAAAAAAAAAGGTCCTCAAGAAGTGTTTGCAAGCAAACACCTCCAAAAGATGGTTGTACTGCAAAGTTAAATATAACTGAACTGTACTGACTTGAAAAACACTGTCACGAAAAATGCTCGTCATTTTTTTTTTCTATCGCTGGATATATCGTTAGCCGAATGACATAATCGCTCTTAAGTAAGATTTGGAGGGATGCTGACCAAAAATACATATTTTTTAGCAAACATTTTAAAATTTATATCGTGACAGTGCGAACGCAGATAAAATAAGATTGCGAGCTCCGCGTGACTCAGCGGCAGCAGCAATGACGGCAATGTCTTGTGACGGCCCAAAGCAAGTGTGTGTGTGCAAGCATGCGCGGGCATACGTGTGTGTGTGTGTGTGTGTGTGTGTGTAGCGGGGTGGCGGAGGACCAGCTGCTCGTCTTGGCACGGAACAAACAATATGGTACAGGCCCCACTCTACCTGCTCCATGGCAAACCCCCCCCCCCCCCTCATTACCATCTTTTTTTGCCTCATATAGATAATAAAAAAACATCATCTTCATCATTGCATAATAACAGTGTGTGCTAGGAGGAGGGGGGCGGGGGTGAAGTGGGAGGGGTGAGTCGACTGGAGGGGTGCACAGGGGGGCGCTCACTTTTAATAACACTCATCTCCTTTGTAGCACAAGGAGGCACTAAGATGAGGATTCATGACCCCACCCCCCAACCTCTCATGATATTAATATCATAATGAACATAATAACGTGCGCTCTGTGATCTTGACCCTGCCGCGATCAAACTACACATAACATGAGACCAGCAAGACAGACAGCCAACCAGCCAGGGCAAAGCGTTGGGAAATTATGATTATTTTTTTTCATTCTGGGCTGCACCCGTCATACTGTTCAATTTCCTCTGGTAACATTTTGCTCGGAAATATCCATGTGTAGAAATGTGGGGCACATTGACATTGTTTCCTGTGGTTTAAAAAAAAGAAATAAAAAAAAAATCCATATACATCAATGAACCATGGAAGATGCTCACGTTAGCACCATTTCGAAAGGGGGGATGTAGTGCACCAAAAACAAAACAAACCAAAAAAAAAAAGTAACTCCATTGCACCTTCATGGGTGCACTGTTGCTTGACTTTCCACATGACCACACGTTGCTCGCCCGATTTGTGAGTGAGGCGACCATCTGGCCACTTGACGGCTGCCAGTTCTCCACAGGCCAGGACATGAAGCCTGCGAGGCTAACTGGCTAATTGCCCTGAGTACCTCCCCCCCGCCCCTTCCCCACCCACCCGCACGCCAGCCCTCGCCCCTTTCTCGTGCCATCTTCACGGCCGGGCACGACTTGCGCGGCGCCTGCATCGATCGGGTGTTAGCATTTGCCGCGCTCCCGGCGGATTCGTTTCCCAAACAAAGACTTTCGGCGGCTAAGTTGCGACGCGCAGATGTCTGATAAGCAGCGAGACCGCGACGGTCACATTTTCCGAACACCGTTTATTTCTGTTGACAATTCTGAAATTTTATTATATTTTTTAAAAGGCCCACTTAACGCAAGTTGTGACCAAGCTATGAACCAATCGCATCAAGCTCCACAATTTGGATACTAGTAGCGCGCAGTCAAGTCGCGCTCAGTTTTGCTAGTAACATCTAGTTGTGCTCCCAGAATGCTCATGTAGCAAATGCTTCGTCCAGCTGTGCCACTTGAATTGTCTGTTCAATAAGACATTGATCCGATGTGGGGTACGGCGACCTTGTAAAGGCCCCCGCAGTGACCTCTGTTCCGCCTCCTGGATAGCCGAGTAGGGCATCAAGGGGATCAATGGAGTAGCGAGGGCGCAGAGGAATGACAGAAGCCAACATGGGAGCGTCGCTTGTTTGAAAAGATGTAGAATAGGGTTTCAAATCGTGGGTAAGGTTTGAGAGAAAAATTAGGGTTTCAAGCCAAGGTTACGAAGCAGGATTTGAAACCAAAGAGGTTTTCAAATTGGAACTTTTAAGTCAGTGTTTGCGTTTGGAAAGAAGAAGTGACGGCAATTGCGGTCTTCCTCTCAGCTCCACTCGGATTCGGACCGCGAGGACGGCAGCGTGCGCTACGTGTTGACGGGCGACGGCGCCGGGACGCTGTTCAAGATCGACGAGAAGTCGGGCGACATCCACGCCACCAAGCGCCTGGACCGCGAGGAGAAGGCCTACTACGTGCTCCACGCCAAGGCCGTCAACCGTTTCACCAACGAGGCCCTGGAGGGCGAGTCCGACTTCATCATCAAGATTCACGACATCAACGACAATGAGCCGCGCTTCACCAAAGACCCCTACATCGCAAGGGTGCCCGAGATGGCCGACATCGGTAAGGAAATGATTCACGCCTGCCCGAATCCCTAAATTCTAGATTACTTTTAAGGTTTTTATTTCGTGAAACCATTTGATTCGATAACTGATTCATTTTGGTAGAAGAAACACTTTTGCAGGTTTCCAAGGTTTTAGCATATTAGCATAGCATCTTGCGCTTAAACCCAATGAGCCAAGATGGCAGCTCTCACTCGTGTGTCTATTTTTGGACTTCTCACCCATTAAAGGTTTCTCCTCAATTAATTTGGCGCCGCGCGTAATGAAGCAACACGGCGGAGCCACGCGGGAGTTAGCGCTTAGCTAACCGCCCCTTCAGTGGGGACTTACTTGTATCAACAATAGCAACCATCAATAAAATCGAGTCGACATTTATATCATCACATGGCAAAAAACATTGACGTAAAATAAATCCTACTCACCAGCGACGCGAATTGTAAAATACAAATGTGAAATGTGGGTCCGTGAAGAATCCCATTGCCGGCGCGAAACAAAACGCAGTTTTTGGTCCCACCCCGCAGGCACTCCCGTCATCCAGGTGACGGCGCTGGATGCTGACGACGCCACCTACGGGAACAGCGCCAAGGTGGTCTACAGCATCCTGGAGGGGCAGCCCTACTTCTCGGTGGACCCTGAAACCGGTCAGCGGCTTCTCACTTTTACCAAAAACGGCCGTATGTTCGTATTGCACATGACATAAATATTGATATGTGATTTTTTTTTTTTACGTCTGCATTTTCGTTGGGATACTTCTTTTTTTTTTCCCATACGGTATTCACAATGTTTTACTGCTTTGAATGGAGCTAAAATGGCGGCACGTATCCTGCAGCTGCAGGGGGGAGGAGGGAGAGGGTCAGTAGCGGGTGGGGAGCGGCGGAGTGAGAGGAGGTCATGTTGGGGATTTGGAGTCAAAGGAGCGAGGCGCAAATGTCGCAGTTTGCTACTTTTAATCATTAATGTGCGCTTTGGATCCTATCCTGATCACCAAACAAAAGGAAGGGGGGGGGCGGGGGGGGGGGGGGGGTAAATAAATAAAAAACGAAGCCATTTGCAGATTAGCGTGTGGATTAGCGTTAATATGTTTGAGGCCACACGTGACGTGTAAGCCGCCATGAGTCGCACACACATGGATGAACATAGCATGTTCGGGAGAAGGATTACCTCATACGACGCAAACATGCAAGCCAAATTTGGCTATAAAGTTGTTTCTGCAAAAATCAACTCCCGAGCTGTCATCCGGTTTTTGATTTTGCCCAACGTGCTCCTTGCACTTTTATTTCCCGGCAGAAATCCGCTTTCGACATTGAAGTGAAAGCTCTGGAAGGTTGGAAAAGCTTTTGCAATTTTGGGGAATGCTATCCCATGAATTATATGCCGGATGTGGTATCGGTGTGCACAGTATCAGCGATAAAATAAAGAATATTTTATTTTCTACATGCGAAGAGGGTTGAAAGAATACAACCCTCTTTTTTTCAACAAAATATATATATATATATATTTATAAATAAATGTATTTATTTTTTTATATTATTATTATTATTATTATATTATTTTATATTTTATTTTATATTTTACATTTTATAATATTTTATTTTCGTTAAAGGTCATGTGACCCAGCTCAACTACAAACCACATGAAAATGTGGCCTTGAGAGAGCACAATGACGTCACCTTTGCTGAACTCTTGGCACATTTTTATTTTGTTGATTTATTTATTTTTTATTCCGGAATAAAGGCGTGGCAATAAAAAGTCATTAACAATCAGAAATCTTAATTTGCGCAAACGATCCGCATAACGAGGCGCATCCATCACTCGGGCGACAACCCCTGAATTAAAGGAGCGCTACGCGCTCGACGGCGTCTCGGCGACTTCATTACGAGGCGCATAAATCTCCTTCGCTGGAACGTCGTTAATTCCGGGCGACTATTTTGAGGTGCGCGTTGGGATGTTTGATGCGCCGGGAAGGAAGTTCATTATCTTTACGATGACGCTTCATAAAGCCGCCGTCAGTTACACGGCAGCGCAAGAATTCACAACCAATTCGCTTCGTAAAGAATCCGAATCATAATTATTAGGGCAGCGCGATATGGCTTTAAAATGAAAAAAATATATTTTATTTTTATTATTATTTTTTGTTGTTGTAGGCATGATCAAGACGGCACTGCCGGGCATGGACCGAGAGGTCAAGGACAAGTACCAAGTGGTGATCCAGGCGAAGGACATGGCCGGACAGATGGGGGGTCTCTCTGGGACCACCACGGTCAGCATCACCCTGGCGGACGTCAACGACAACCCGCCGCGCTTCACCAAGAGTGAGTCGGCATCAGAGCAACGGCAACATGGTGGACAACACTATAGAGATTCCGAACTGAAAACAACTCCAAAAATAAGAATAAGAAAAAAAAAAAAAAAGATCCGCAAAAAATCTGGATGAAAAGACTTACATTGTAATACGGACTCTTACTCCCCACCCGGGCAACATGCCGTTGAAGCCACGTTGTCATTTTCCAGCCAGCCGAACTGCCAGGAAGCGATAGCATTGTTGTGCGCTCACCAAATAAACCGTTTGACGCCATCGCTATCTCGAGGGGGGTCGGGAGGGAGGTCGGGGGGGGAATCGGAGCTTGCGCGTCACGCAGCCGAAGCCCATTCAAGCGTCGTCCGAACCCCGTCAGCTGTGCTTTATGATCAGGTCGCTGCCGTTTGTTTACGCGGCTGACAGGCGCCCATCGATTGGAGCACAAACGCTTCCTGTAAAAGTCCAAATAAAAGAAGAATTAATCCGCACGTCGGGAACAAAATTGATTGCGCGGGAAAGATCAATCTTGACACCCGACAAGGCTCGCCGGGACGGGCACAGATTGAACCAAGCGGTGCTGCTTCCAGCACCGGCCCGGATTAGAAAATCACCCAATGACAAGAGCCTAGCTTTTGTTTTTACTCAGCAATATTTAATTGGAGAACATAATGAGTTAAATGGAAAATGTGTCTTTTTAATTTTTCTTCTTCAGCTCTCTATGAGTTCAAGGTGCCCGAGTCCACCGCGTTAGGCTCGGCGGTGGGCGTGATCCATGCCGTGGACAAAGACATCGGCGAGAACGCCGAGTTGGACTACAGGATCATCGGGAGCGACGGGCCCGGGATGTTTGACATCGTGACCAATCGCAGCACGCAGGAGGGCGTCATGGTGCTCAGGAAGGTAAGCGGAGGCGACACTGAAATTGTGACATTCTTGAATGAGTTTTTGTTCGGCGAATGAAGAATATTAATCGGACTCATGTTAAACTGTTTGGTTTGGGCCGAATAATTCATCCTCAGTCATTTATGTAAGACGGTGATGATGGTCTACATTCTAGAATGCGCGGTTGTCGTTGTGTTTCGATCCTTTTTGTCGGCCGTGGGAGCACAGTGACATAATTGGCCTGTGTTGCCATGGCGGCACTGCGGGCAGAGCCTGTGCCTGCGTCCCTCGATCTCAACCCGCTAATTAAACTAGCTCGTCGAGTGGGAATAAGTCCCATCTGGGGCCTTAAAAGATGCCAAATTAAGGCAGTGCCAAGGGCATGTGTGGTTACCTCCACCAGGGAGCTTATGTTTACATTGGTTGGTCAGATGGATTTTGAAGGGAAAAAAAAAATTGACCCACCTAAAAAAAAAAAAAATCGTTTTCCTGACGTTTCCTTTTTCCAGCCGCTGGACTTTGAGCGCAAACGTCAATTCAGCCTGCGCGTCCAGGTGGAGAACCTCCACGTCAACCCTCGCTTCTTCTCCATGGGTCCCTTCCGAGACGAAGCGTCCATCAAGGTGACGGTGGAGGACGTGGACGAGCCGCCCGTCTTCGAGCGCGCCAGCTACATCATGGAGGTGCAGGAGGATACGGCCCCCAAAACCGTCATCGGTACCGTCAGCGCCTCCGACCCGGACGTCAAGCGCAGTCCTGTCAGGTGAGCAACATCATCTCATAAAAAACAAGCGGCGGCGCCTAAATGCATCACAACAAAGCCGAAGTGTTCGTAACGCAGTGCTGCCGTCTTGCAAATTGAAAGTTTCTCCGTTATGACACTCCCTTACGGGAAAACAAGAAAAAAATGTAAACTGTGGTACTTTCCAAATGGATTTTGGTGCAGGGCACTCCACCATTTCTGTAAATCCAATATCAACACTGCCCCCGCAGTTACACGGAGGTACTGCAATATCAGGCTCGCATGCCTAAACCTCCAGGAGACCGGCAAAATGCATGCAAGCTGGCTGTGTGTATGTCTCTGTGCAAAATTAAATTTACAAGTGTGACTTTCAGCCCTTCAGGGGAAATAATTCTGGCTAATAATTCAATAAAAATTCAACAAATCAGTGAGTCATTAACAGGAAAAGTATTCACAAATATAGAAGGAGGCTTCAGAAGGACCCGATTTAGTTGCACTTTCAGGAACTGTTGTGGGAAGCGGTTGGGGTGCTGCACACCGGCGGCCTTCACCTGGGCTTTTTCTTTTTTTACGACACACTGAGGGAGTTGGCTCTCAAGGTTGAAGTTCTCGCACTTTATTGCAGGTGTCAAATAGGATATGATTCTCTTTTATCGGCTATCATCAGCAGGCTAGCCGCCCCGTGGCATTTTGGTGTCGGGGGTGGGGGGAGCTGCCTTCTGTCACGAGGGGCCTTATTTTTATGATGAGGATGACGAGCGAGGTTTCAGGAGCCGCACTCGTTTCTCTACTTTGAATGACTGTAAAGAGGCAAAACTGAAAAATGCAAAGATGTTTTTTTTCTCTTCTTCTTTATTTTTCTTTCTAACGGTTAAATGTTGTTCAAGAGCCTTTGGGTAGATGGATGGATGGATGGATACGGAAATAAAATATTAACACCTTCGCTTACCTGAAGTCAATTTTTGCAAATTCGGAGGCGTATTTTTTCCTCCTCAAATGAAAACAAAATAAGTGCACTGCATAACTAGCTGGTGCGTGTGCGTGTGTGTGTGTGTGTGCGCGGGCGGTAATTGAAGCATCCTGTTTTGAATTTGCAAGCGTTTAAACGGAGGTGGCGACAAAGTGTTGATGAAGTCTTTTGCGTAGCTCCACTTGGACTTGTAAAAAGCAATTTGCGCCCTCCTCAACAAACATGGCCTCTCCTTTCAAAGATGACTCCACGCAAACAGTCTCTCTTATTTTTTCCCCCTCCTTCTTTCTTGCTTCTCCGCTTGAAAATCAGCAGGAAGAAAAGAAAAGGCGAGGTGGTGTGAATCACATTTAAAGGAACCTTAATATGGAATAAAGGGACACTTATTTTGTGTTTTTTTTTTTTCCAAATACAAACTGTGAGCTTGCTCAGTGGAGGAGTGGAGTGGTTAGCACATTCTCCTCGCAGCTCTGAGGTTTGAGGTTTGAGGTTTGAATGTCATTTTGCTCTCTGCGCTCTGTAAATTAAATGGCAATGTTTTAACCAACCTCGTGGCCAAAGTCAGCTGTGCAAGACTCCACGAACTGGATACATGCCTCCTTTACCTTTCTCCCACCTGTAGGTACTCAATCGACCGGCGCACCGACATGGACCGCGTGTTCGACGTTCACGCCATCAACGGCTCCGTGTTCCTCCTGCGGGAGCTGGACCGCGAGGAGAACGCGTGGCACAACATCTCAGTCGTTGCGTCCGAATTCAGTGAGTCAATGCGTGGTTTCAATACCTCCCCAAATACTCAATTATTAATACGGTGCATTGGTGACTTGAGATAAATGGAGCGGGGTGTCAATTAATCATACATTTTGGCAGCAGGGCTGAGCACCTATACCCAGAAAGTAGTGTGAATTAAATGTATCATATTGCTGCTGTAGACAACCTGCATCAGATGAGCCGCGTGGTCGTCTACATCCGAGTGCGAGATGTCAACGATAACGCGCCGACCTTCGCCACCAACTACGAGACATTCGTGTGCGAAAACGCCAAAGCTAATCAGGTGGGTGCGCCGCACTCGCCGGCATCCTTGTGGTTACTTACACGTACAGGTTCTCAACACGACATGCATGAACATGATAGCGCCTACCTTGGTGTCATTGCGTTCTTGGAGGCTCTTGGTGTAGTTGGCACTGGCAGACCTTGGTCTTTTGCTTGTGGAAGAAGAAACAAAGCAGCGGAGTTAGAAAATAAGAAAAAAAATGGCATGTTTTTGTTTGCTTCAGTAGGAATCTATTTTCAAAAAGCCGAGTCTGAAAAAAATCATGCTCTTGAATTTGTGATGAAAAAGGCATTGAGGTAGAAATGTTCAGCGTGTAATTGAACAAAGCAATCTGAAAAAATACAGGAAAGATTAAAAACTTTTTTTTTTAAAAAGAAGTGGACCCAAGGTTGATCCTTGAGGAACACCTCTAGTCACACCAACACCAAAGTCTTACGCAACTTTTGGTCTTACCACTGTTCTTAGCCATGTTCTTTGTGGTGCCAGAGAATCCAGACGGTGAGCGCCACGGATCCAGATGAGCCGGTTGGAGGACATCGCTTCTTCTTCAGTCTGGCCCAGGACGCTAGTGGCAAGGCCAACTTCTCTGTTCGCGACAACAAAGGTAGTCTGCTATCCGTCTTCTCGTATTTCCCGAACCGACCTCGTTGTGATCGTCGTAATCTTGCATGGTTTCAGATAACACGGCGTGGATCCTGACGCGGAGGAACAGCTACAGCAGCCTCCTGAAGAGCGTCTACCACGTGCCTGTGGTCATCTCGGACAGCGGGAACCCCGTGCAGAGCAGCACCAGCACGTTGACGGTCCGCGTGTGCACGTGCGATCGCGAAGGCAATATGAAGCTGTGCAACGCCGAGGCGCTCACGGCCAGGGCCGGGCTGAGCACCGGGGCGCTGGTGGCCATCTTGCTCTGCGTCATGATCCTGCTCAGTGAGTACAGAGCGGACTCGTTTCACGGCTTCCTGTGTTGACAGCAGCCGCCATTTGGTTGGATTGTAATTTCAGTGTGGTCTGAATCCACGTTTGTACAATTGAACCTCACAGCGAAAATGTTTGAATCCGTAATTTAATTTCCAGGAAAGCTCTTTCCCACCGTGATAAATTTAATATTATTACGACAAAAAAAAAAAAAAAAAATACTAAAGCTGCAATAGCACCTCAAAAATTGGGGATATACAGTATTTCACATTATGCAAGTGTATACTATATGTCCCACATGCTGTTCTACTGAGCGATCGGAATTTCAACGCAGCAGATTGTCAAATAATAATAATAATAAAAATAAAAAAAATCTGCATAAATATTGATATTGTGCGCTGTAGCCGAGCAGAACGAAGCTGTTCCGTGTTTGAGTCGCACTCATCAGAGGAGCGCTTTGTTCCATTGTGATGTTAAGCAGCAGCAGCAGCCTGACAAATCCATAATGCATCTTGACGCTCGCTCGCTGTACAAAGTCCTCAAAGATCAGTGGCGCTCTCGCCACATCAACAAGCGCCCCTCGGGACTCCAAGCTCGCTCTGAGTTTGTCGCGTTTTGCCCGCAGTGATCGTGGTTCTGTTCGCCGCCTTGAGGAGGCAACGCAAGAAGGAGCCTCTGATCATCTCCAAGGAGGACGTGCGGGACAACGTGGTCAGCTACAACGACGAGGGCGGCGGCGAGGAGGACACTCAGGCCTTCGACATCGGCACGCTGCGCAACCCGGAGGCCATCGAGGACGGCAAACAGAGGCGGGACATCGCGCCCGAGACCTACTACCCGCCCGTCCGCCGGCCCGCGCCCCCCTCGGCGCGGGACAACAACGGCGACGTGCGGGAATTCATCAACCAGAAGATCCAGGACAACGACTGCGACCCGACAGCGCCGCCTTACGACTCGCTGGCCACGTACGCCTACGAGGGCAGCGGCTCGGTGGCCGAGTCGCTCAGCTCGCTGGAGTCGGCCACCACGGAGGGCGAGCAAGACTACAACTACCTGAGCGAGTGGGGGCCGCGCTTTAAGAAACTGGCCGACATGTACGGCGCCGACGAAAGCGACCGGGATTCCTAACGATGTCTCGCCGCGTTGGCTGGCGAGAGGACATTCGAAGAACCTTTTTGAGTGGAAGTAGGCCTCGTGTGTCCCGTCTGCTGTTAGGGCAGGGGTGTCCAAACTGCGGGGCCATCCTGCAGCGGCATATCCTCCAAAAATGCTTTCATTACAGCTCATGACACTATTTCACAGAAGAAAAATAACAATTTGGTTTTCGATAGAGCAGGGGTGACTGAACCACGTGTTTTGTTTTTACGGCACATAACGACAAATGATATTTGACACACCCGGTCAAAAAAGAAAAAGGATGGGGGTTGCAACACGCCTTAAATTTATTACTCAAAACAAAACCTCAATAATAGCAGATGAATTGAAATAACTGATATGGATTACAGAACGAATATTTTTTTTTTAGATGATTTGTTTTCGAAAAAAAACATGTAAACCCCTTTTTTTTTTGTTTATGACACCTTTATTACGACAAAAATTAAGACAACCCTTTAAAAAACTTGTTACACTTAATAAATTTCACGTTGAAAATGCAAAAATGAAGAATACAGCAATGTAACTCCCGATTGCAGAAACGCACGCTGGTTGCCATGACTACCGTTCTTTTTCGTCTTTCATTTTGAAGACAAAGACGAAGAACGGTAGTCATGGCAACTAGCCGACGCATCACCAACAAGAATTTACGGCACCAAAAGTCGCAGGTATCCACCAAGATTGGTACAAAAGTCTTTTTAAACTAAAAAGAACAACTTGAACAAGGTTATTTAGCAGACGTTTTGTCGTCCTCGCGTGCTGCCAGAGGGGAGAGCGCGCTCCGCTCGCATTAAATTCTGAACGCAGACTGTCATCGGGAACTCGTGCACGTGTACGGCCTGCACCGGGATCCGTTTTAGGTGCCCTCTAAATAACCAAACGGCACATTTGAACAACATTCGGACTTTCTGAATGCCGTGAGTGAAACAGTGCTGTCGGAGGATATTTCCCAAACGCACCCCACAATGAGAAACCACGGATTTGTGGAGCGTGGGGTGCGTTGAAAGGTTTTTTGCGCATTGAACAAAGACGAAGAACGTCAGAATGGTTCTGCCATGCTTTCAATTTTCTGTCCACGGCCCCCCCAGGAAGAAAAAAGTTTGGACACCCCTGTGCATTGGATGTAGGCCACGCCCACACATAGCTACCATTGTTTTTCTTTGTTTTTCTTCCTGCGACGGACGCTGTGAGCAGTGGCATACTTTCAATGTTTCTGCGACAAAGTCCCGCTACATATATCGTGATCTTCTGCTTGTGTACGCTACATGATACAATACACTGTACAGCCACTTTGTCTTTGTCCTCACAGCGCCACGCCCCCTAGCCTTCAGGAAGTGGTACTGTCGTCGTCACGCTTGAAAAAGGCGCCAGGAGCGGCGGTCCACTTTTGTCACGTCAAGCGGGCGGCCAAAGCCGACAAACGTTTCTCTCCTCGATGTCATCTAAAGAGCTTAGCTGGTCTCTTTTCAGACAATCGAGCAGGAAAATTCACTCCTGGGTTGGACGGAGGCAACCGGACTCTTGTCGAAGACGTTTCCACTTGAATCGAAAAGACTTTTTTTAGTTGTATTTTGAGCTGTGGAGTCCTATTGATGTCGCTAGTTTGGGATCGAACGACTTCAACAACCAAGACGTTGCCTCCGTTCAACATTTGCGGATGACCGTGAAGCTACGTCGGCGTTTTGCTTGCGTGGATTTGATCCACCGGGGAGCCCAGTCCACACTGATGATGGAGTTTGGAGATGGTTTTGGCACAATGGGGGAAAAGAGTCGGACACAACCCGCTCTCATCGAAACGGTGGTTTGTCTCGTTTCCTTTCAGCCCCCCCCCCCCAAAAACGCTCGTCAACGAGGCTTCTCACCTTTGACGTCGACAGCTAACAAGGAGCTGAAAGTACATTCTTGGCTCTATACTAGCAAGTGAGAAAAAAAGTGAAAGCCTTACAGAGACGTTCCGATCCAACCACCTGACGGATGACGGAAAACCGGAAGGACGAAGCAAGCGCGTGAGCGCCTTTCACATCCGTCACACAGCCAAGCGACAGAAAGTCGACGTTTTTACGTGGAGTGTTCAGCACGTGGTCATTTTGGTCCCCCCGCCCCCCCCCCCGCGCTCTCCTGTGGTGGCGCCATCAAGTTAGACGTGTGCTTGTCGATGTGTAGACGCCGTTGGGCCGCTGGTGACAAACGTGGTGGAGTCTCTGTGAGCGTAGAAGAAAAAAAAAAAAAATTGTCGGGAGGGCTCGCCGTAGCCCGGCGGGCCCGCCGCCTCCATCAATTCTGCTTTGTACAACGTGACATTTTGTACTGGATATTTATATGACACAATTAAATATCTTCAAAAGGTGCTTCCTCTGGTTATCCGGCACGTGTTTTGTCTCCAGGCGAAACAAGAAGGCTGGCGAAATTACACGACAAACAGGCTAGAAAAAGGCCTTAAAAAAAAAAAAGACGGTATCCCTTTAGCATCTCTTCTCACTCTCGCGCTGTCAAGAAATTGGGAGACTGGTCATATAACATCACTTCAAGGAAATAAAAAGAAGACTCCCGCTCGCACAGTCCTCCGAGAGGCAGGGCGTACGTTTGAAAAGGAAATTAGCCAATGCTTTTTTTATAGATCCGGAAGCTTCTTCGACAATTAGATGACCTCCAAATTAAACTCATCTTGACAGCCAATCGGATTCGGCAGGGCAAAAAGGGAACAAAAAGGAAAAACAATCCCATTTGGATTATTAAGGGGATGAGTGTCAAGATGTGAGACAGATGGCGATGGCGGCAGCCAACGTTAATTATTGACTTGATTTGCAGACAGCTTAATTCGAATTTCATTTATTTACTTTCACATTCAAGCTTTAAAAAAAACACACCAAAAATAAAAAAAAGTTTTTGTCTTGCGGGGAGCGCTCGCTCCTGCTGCGCTTTCTTCCTAGCAAAGACGACGAGCGCTCCGCATTTCTGTCTTTGTGCGAGTCTCGTTAGGTTTTTTTTTCGGCTTCAAAGTCAACGCGGCGTGACAAACCGTGTCGAAACCGGAAACCATCTTCCGCCGCCTCACTTCCTGCCGACGTTGGACTCGTCGCCGTCCTTCTCCTGGCGCTCCCGCTCCCGTCTCATCTCCTTCAGCTCCTGCCGGTACTTGCGCTCAATGAAGCGCTTCTGATGGGCCATCTGCGGGAAGTTATCTGTCGCGGCGGGAGAGAACAGAGAGATGAGGGAGTGACCCGAGAGGAACGTGCAGAGAAAAAAAAAATAATAATAAAAACATTTAAAAAATGTAATATATATATATATATATATATATATATATATATAACTCATCTTATATATATATATTTTTTTTTAATAATAAAAAATGTATTAAAAAAACAAAACAAAAAAAAAAAACTATGGTGAGGAGTGGCTGTTTAGCGGCGCTCTCACTTCGGTCCAGTGAGCGAAAAGATTGGTGGGAGGCGCCGCCGCCACGTTGTTCTTTGGTGAGGAATGACGGCGTGAAATTAAGACAAGCTTGTTTGGTGTCAGACATCATTAAAAGGAGCGACGACTTCTTTATGAGATGCGGGGGCGTCGTTATAACCAACTGTGCTTTTCGATAGCTTTTCGCTATCTGGGCCTTCAGATCACATGACATCATGGTGAATTAAAAAAAAAAAAAAAAGTAAAATAAAATGGCACCCCCTCACGAACGTGTGTTTTATTTGTTGCAGAGTGGTTCCAGTTGTTCGACGGGGCCTGTCTGTCTGAATTACTTGAATTTAATTTTCATTCAAAATATTTTGGCTGACAACCAATCGAGGGGTGTGAGCCCGTCTTCCGCTTCATGTCAGCTGGAAAAAAAAAAAGACTCTCCGGGCTCACCTGCTTGTTCATGAGGACGAGCACTGGAGAAAATGAATGAATGAGAAACGGTTTGGACAGTCGGGCTTCCACACGGAAGGTCGCACTCCAATTAAATTGACCCGAATGTCCCCCGCCAAAATTGCTGGGTGAACACATGAATGTGTGTACTTGAGAGCGTTAAAGGTGAAAGCGGGGTCGATTCCGGTGAGCGCGTTTTTCGTGTGTGTTTTTTTTTTCCCTTTGACGGCGTGACAAGAAGTGAAGTGGGCACCGCGGCTGAAAAGACACGCGCAAGTTTCTAATTTGCACTCTGACCCCGCTGGAGCAACTCGACGCTCAACAAAACCACCGGCTGGCTATTCATTCCGCTCGCCGGCGCGGCGAGTCGCTCGTCTCGCGAGTCGCGGATACCGCCGGCTGCCGATATGCAAATGAGCCCTCTGTCATCGTGGTGATGACTTAAGAGGGTGGGGCGGGGGGCACTTGAATGACGCAACGCCAAAGCACAAGATGACATGTTGACCACTCCCAGCTGTCCGTCACTCTGAAAAGACCGCGCGCCTCATCCGCATGCCGATTAACCTGACAAGTGACATCCGGAATCAGAAATACAGCACAGCTAGCCTGGAAAAATCAGCTGACCACTCAACACAAAGCAAATGGTTCCGGAATGTCCACACAGGAAGTCCGGAACTGAGATTCTCACCCTGAACTTTACAACTGTGAGGCAGACATGCTCATTCCTGTCCTAAAAAAAATAATAAAATAAAATCATCATCCTTCATTCCCATCCGCACACAACCCAACACGCGACATGACAACGGCCAATTGAAAAAGTGTGTGGGCTAGAAAAAAAAAACTCGGGCTAAGTCGCCGCGTGTGCCCATCTTAAGACGAGAACCGCTCCGTCGTTCTCCGCAAGCACCGCTGCGCGTCGGTCAACACGCCAAACGTACGACAAACAGCGATGAAGGGGATTCGTTTCCACGGCAAACAAAGAGCGATCCTTCACGCTCGGCTTTGCTCGCGTTACATCAGACCCTTTCATCTGGAGATTAGGAGCTTGCCGGCGAATGGAGCTGCCTTGGAGCTAGCGCTGAGACGCCGCCCCTTTTTCTTTTTTCAACCGTCATCGCATTGTCGGTAAAAGAGCGGGCGGGCCGTGAATGGGAGCAGTTTAAGCCTCTCGTGGTTTTTTTTTCTTTTTTTCTTTCCATGTGGCCTTAGCCCAAAGGGTGCGCGCATGGAGCCCGAAGGGGCCCGCGGAGCTCGTTGGAGCTCCCCCTGGCTGCCAGAATGACTTGCTTACCTCGCCACGCGTTGCCGATTTCATTGCTCTTTGCATATTTGGCCACTCCTCACCTACTCCGGATTATGGATATCAATTCTTCGTTCATTCCTATTTTTTTTTTCCTGCCAAAAATGGACCTCAAAAAACAAAAAAAATCCATAAATTCCACAACTGCACCTACCTCGGCATTCTTCGCCAACCTCAGCACACTTTGCCTACCCCTGCCGTTCTTAAAACTTCGCCAAGCTCGCGGCGCTCTTCGCACCCTTTGCACCAGCTCGCTTCCTCGCGCCTCCATTTGCTTGCACACATGTTGCTGTCGGTCCGCGGCCCCGGTTAACATTTAATTCTGCCCTGACGTGTGCAGGCAGCAGACCTCAAAACGCCGTCTGTCAAACGGATGAGATGTGGATCGGCGCCGCCACCGGTCTATCGGTTGAACACACGCGCGCACAAGCACGCCGCGGCAAAAAGAGGGAAAGGTCCATTTAATGAGCCCGCGGCTGTCGGACGCAGCTCGGCCGGCCTCTTCTTCATCCTCGTCTTTTACCTTCCGACATGGCTGCAGTCACACATTTCCTGTCAGCCTGCAGAAAAGTGGACGGCTTAAATAATACATGGAAATGAATCCTGACACGCTCAACGGCGGCGGCGGCCCGCCGGCGGGAATGTTTGGGTGGATCCGGCGTGCGAGATGAGGCGGACGTCAAGTGTGCCAAGAGGAGCCTGGCGAAAGCGGGGCGGCTCAATGACACCAGAACTCGTGTCCTTTGATTAGGAACGCTGATGCGACACATGACACGCAGGCCTCAAACACCGGGGGCTCGAGAGGACTTGATGAGTCAGGATGGGAAGATCACCCACACACAAACACGTAGGGAGGAACGAATTCTTATCAGCACAGTACGGCCACTCGTCTTCAGCGGTCCAAATATGTGCACTGATATCCTTGAATGATACAAATATGTCCTCGAGGGATACGCACACGATGATGTCGCGGCCGGAACATGCTAGCGCTAACGTAAACATCTTTGAATTATGTCAATGCAACCACTAAAACGAAGCAGCAACAGTTGCGCAACAAACATCTTTGGCAACATGCTAGCAGCACGCGTGTGCTGGAGCCGAATCTCACAAACAACCACAGCTGCAAAGTGCAAACGGTATCAATCAAACGTGGCTTGAGGCCTCATTGAGCACGACAAATCCAATCAAACCTTGACCTCCGTTTGGGGCCGCGCGCTCACCTGCACCTCATTACGGACTCACTGTGTTCATAATTCAAAAGAAAGAAAAAAAAAGGATGAAACGTATGACATCATACGTTCATTCTTGCTTCCATCATGTAATGCACTCCATTAGGCACTGGGATGGAGTCCGCTGGCGTGAGGGTATTTTTCAAGCGCTGTATTGGAGCGAAGCGATTTGTTGGCTCGGAAGCCAATCCGGACAAGTTTCAAATCCCCACTCCTCCTCGGTTTGAATTTTGAAGCGCCAACACGAGAACGAAATCCATCAGGTCTCGCGTCTCCAACGACACAAAGCTCAAATTTAAGGAAATTTAACAGCAAGTACGGATTGCATTTCCTTAGATGCAAAGGTGGATTATTTGAACTACTTGAGTGTGCAGTGAAGGACGCATTCTTCTTCTTCAAGATGGGGGAGGGGGGTGGGGAGAAGAGACCGCTGTGAAGGGGACCAAAAGATGAGTGGCGAGCCCCGAGGGTCCCCGAGGGCTTTCAAACGCAAACATGCAAACTGAGTACGGCCCGCCAACACAAGAAGCGCGAGCGAGTACAAGCACAAGCACGGCCACCGCCACCGACGACATGAAAAAACATCGACACGCCGCCCGAGGCTCGGTGGTGGCGCTCCAACAGCAAAGCCCGATGGTGTGCACTTTGCTCTTCACGCATTGTCACTCTGATACCACATCGAGTATCTTGATACCGCTACTGAAACGATAGCAAAAAGCTAACCTCGAGAGCGCGCGCAACGATATCATCGCTGCCAAAACAAGACGGAATTTATTCACTGGACGGCTCCTCAAATGCAACCAGCGGGCGACAAAATGACTCGGCACGAAATAAATCACGCTCGCAGGTTTTGGCAATTGGAAAAAACAGTCGGCCTTTGAATCGGAGATTCGAATCGTCGTTGCTTTAGGACCAAAAACAAAAAGCGCCGCTAGCTCGAGGCACATAGTTGGAAAGCATTGTCGCCGCAATTATTTTTAATCAAAAATAAGGTGTGGTATCGTTTTGGATAGCAAGGTATCGTGGTACTTTTTAAGTAGTCGCACATCGTGCGGTCCGACGCGCTTGTGTACTCACATTTGTTCAGCGCGTCCATGGCAGCTCCCATTTCCGCCTGCTGGATGCTGCAAGAAAAGAAAAAAAAACGTAGAGGTAAGGTCTTTAGCATATTTTGCCTTGAAGCAATCTTAACCAGAGGGCGGTGGAGGGCTTCTCAAAGGTGCTTCTCATTTGTTTGGAACAATGGCAGCGAGCGGCGCCGGCGGCACAATCAGGCGGCTTACGGGCCGCGCTTGATGCCCGCCATACGTTTTGATTTTTGCAGCCTGGAGGCTTAAGTTCAGCACAAAGAGCCAAACTTATCGAGCACATGAGCTTCGCTTTTGGGGATTTGCTCAAGACACGCCGACGTATTCAAGGTGCATTCAGCCGCTGTCAGAGCTCCAAACCCGAATTTGAAACCTTAACGCGACTTGAAACCCCACTCATTTGAAATCATAACCCGAGTTGGACCTGGCTTGAAACCCTAAACCAGGCTCCAAACCATACTTTCAAAAACACAGGCAAGCTTGAAGCCCTTAATTTGAAACCCTAACCCAGACTGGAAACCCTGACTTGAAAACTCAAATTTGTCTGGAAACCCTAATTTGAAATCCACGTCCCTAAAATTTTTTTTATAATAATTCAATCGCTAAACCCGGCTTGAAAGCACAAGTTAAATACTGGAACCTGATTTGAAACCTTACCGTACCTTACCTTATTATTTGAACGCCTTACCCAGAGCTCGAAAGCCCAAATTTGAAACCCGAACCCAGACTGGAAACTTGGGCTAATTTGTGCGGCCCAATCAAACTGAAACAAATTGGACCCCACCTCCCCCCGGTCTCGAAACCCTAATTTTCTGAATTTACAACAGCTCCGCGCTCTCACCTGCTCGGAAGTAGCCTCGCCGCCTGCTCTCGCCATCTGCCCGCCGCTCCCGCTTCTCCATAACGCAATTTATGTCAAATCAATAATGGATCGATTCATTTTCATTGTGCATAATGTGTCTCCCGATAGAATCGGGCCAACAAGAGCTTAATTGCTGCAATAAACGCCGTCGATGAAGCGCCGCCGTTTTTCTGCGGCACATTAGGGAAGGAGACGGAGGCGCGAAGGGGAGCCGGGAGGAAGTCACGTATGCAGGTCACAAAGAAGGAAGTCTCCAGTCTTTAGGACTTTGTGGGGTCAAGGTTCGGATGCAGCGTCCGTTTCTCAGGCGGGTTGTGCTGACCTGGGTCCTTTGCCGCAACCGATGCGCTCGCCTTTGAAGTAGACGGCGACGGTGTAGGTGCGTGCATGCGATGGCCCCACCGTCTGCAGCGTCCTGAAAAACACAAAGAGAAAACACGGTCAGATGACAAAAGAAAAAAAAATGGCTTGAAACGCTAATTTTAAAACTCATCAGCGGTATTAAGGCCCAATTCAAAACCTTAACCACAGATTTTGTTTGGTAACTCGAAACCCCACCTTCATGCACTAAAATCTGGCTCCAATCCTAATTTGAAACCAACACTTGAAACCCTAATTTGCAAAGCAAACTCTGATTTGAAACCCTAATCCTTGACTCAAAGCCAAACCATCACATAAAACGCAAATTTGAAGCGCAAGCTCCATCTTGAAAGCTAATTTAGAACCACAAGTCTTATTTGAAACCCTATTCATATCTTGAAATCTCAATTTGATACCTTAATTTGAATCCGTACCCTTCTTTTAAACCCTGATCCCGATTTGAAACAAACTTTTTGTTGCAAACCGAAACCCCAATTTGAGACCCTAAAACCTTACTTGAAATTATTTTGAAACCTAAGCCTCACGCGGGCTTGAAGCCCTAACCCTTGTTTCAAATCACAACCTTGACTCGAAAACCCGACTTTGAACCCGTTGCCCTGTGCATGTTTGACAGTCGCCGTGGCAACAAATAAACTTGGAAGGTAGCAGTCCCGTGTTTTGCTGCCCTCTTGTGGCGTCTGTAGGCAATTAACATAAACCCTCAGTCCCGAATCCATCTCAAGTACGGCGGCACAAACGACATCCGGTGAACTAAACGAAAACGAGGGATGATGGCGCTAACCTAAAAAGAAAAAGAAAAACAAGGAGTTGTCAGCCGCACTTCTTGCGCGGGGGAGCGGGCGTTGAACAAAACCGATGTTTGAAATGGTTCCATTTGCATAAACAGGCGCCGCGCGCCCGCCGGAATTTTTCACGCGCAATTGACTGATTGGATCCATTTTTAATGCAACCTGGTCACTTTTGAGGACTCGTCAATAATTCACCTCCCGCTGCAAACGAGACGTGCCGAGAAGTCACCGAGGCGGGCGTGCCACGGTGAGCACCGCGCCAAGCACAAAGAAAGTAAGCAAGGCCGACACCTGCTCCAAAAAAAAATAAAAAATGAAAAGGCTTTCCAACTCCAACATTTGTTTCAAAACAGAACCCGTGCTTGAAACCATATTTTAAACCCAGACCCTAAATCGAAAACCCCATTTCACTACCATAACACTTGTTTGAAACCCTAACACCGTCTTGAAAGCAAAGATTGAACTCCTTTGAAAATCGAACACTTGTTTCAAAACCTAATTTAAAACCAGACCCCTGCCTTGAAACCAAACATTGAGATTATAACTCTAGTTTAACACCCTAACCCTTCTTTCAAGCCTCAATCACGGGCCAAACCCAAAGTTGAAACGCTAACCCTCTTTCCATTGCAATTCAAATTTGAAAAGCTAATTCTACGTCCAAAACTTAACCTCCGACTTGAAACCCGACTTTGAAACTACAATACCGGCTATTTTGAAACCCTACTTTGAGACCCAAACCCGAGTTTAAAACCGAACTCTTTCGAAACCCCAACCAAGGCTGGGAACCCACACTTGATTTGGATTTATTTTTTTTTCTGCCTCATAGCTGATCAGACCCAGCGAGAGTAAACAGCGATGTTCCGTCGCCATGGCAACATGCACGGCCCGATGGCAGCACTTGGAAAGCGTCGCTTTTCTCAATCAACACTTTTGCCTTGACATTTCTGTTAAAGGCTGAGGGCCTCCCGGAGGCGAGAGGGGGCATTTATTTATCACAACCAACGGGGACTTCTGCCACACCGAGGTCCTCTTAACACCGTCTTCGTAACCAGTGACGAAGACGAGGAGGACGTGAGTGATTCCGCTGTTCGTTTATGAAGCTCCAATGTGATCCTGACGCAACGCGTGGATGATGTCATAATATCGAGTGCGTCTCAGTGCTTTCGATACGGACATCTTGCGGTGCGAAATCCTTACTTGTAGAGCGGAATGTCGGGTTCCTTGCCCTCCGTCCTCAGCGTCAGGCAACACTGCTGCAGCTGAGATTTGGGGTCGTTCCAGTCCTGGTTGAGAATAAACTCCTGCAACAAGACCGAAAAAAAAGGGTTGGGGTGGGGGGGGGGGGGGGGGAAGAGGCATCACAAACAGGCTCTTTTTTCGAGATGAAAACAAATCATAAACTCCCCACTTTGCTCCGGCTTTTATTTCATTTGTGCCCCCTTCCGTGAACCCCCCCCCCCCACCTCACATCGAGCACTCTCCATCCGGTCTCGGTCGCTCGGACAAATCACAGGCTACTTAAGAAAAAAAGCCAATCCGGGTCCAGAAATAAAAAAAGCGGCCTGGAGTCTCCCAGGTGTGCCGCCCTGATACATTTCCCTTATCCAGGGGGGACTTCTAAAAGCTCTTCCATTAACAGGGAAGCAGGCTTGTCATAAAAAAAGAGCGACTTTGAATCCAGAACTGTCCGCTCCTATTAATTTTCTACAAAGAGTGCTTCTGCTGCCTGCTCTCTCGCTTTATTGCCCCCAACCTCTCAGAGTCTGCCTGCGCCGCACTTTGTTTCCCTTTTTCTCCTTCCCACTTCCTCATCTCTTGGGGCGCCGGCGGTAGCGGCAGTAGCCCGCGCCTAGCAATGTAGCCGTTTCGCGCGCGGTGCACTCGCGCACCGCGCGTAATCACAGAGTGCGGGGAAAACGAAGAAGTCATTACAAGGGAGGGCCCTTCGTTGCGTCTCTGTTTCCGCCCAAATTGGATGAAACGCGAAGGCGCCGCGCAACTTTTTCTCTTGGAAGTGGAAATGAGGCGGCCGCGACGCAGCCCGTCCAGAGTCGGCGATTCTCCCCGGAGAGGCTTGCCGAGCCGGCAATTAGGCCGGCACATCAGACCGCGGCAGAGGCTTCACAAGAAGACGCCGCCGCCGAGTCAGCATGCGGCGCTTTGTCCCCGAGTCGCGTGCGAGGGATCGCGCGGCTGCCACTGCGGCTGTCCAACGCCGATGCCGTCAGCCCACGTTTCTGCTTTGAAAGGCGTGTTGAATTCGTCTTTATTGTTTGCGGGTTAAATGCTAAATATGCTCACGTGGTGAAATCACGGGACAAATGTTTGGTTTAGGTAAGTAGGACATTACAACCAAAATAATAATGGAGGATCACCGTGCTAGTGTTAATTTTTGACTTTCTGTATATTTACTACACAGGAAAGCTTGATGCATCAAACTATGCTGTGTTGGTTTTGGGGGGGGGGTTTTGTGTTTTTTTTACCCATAGCCCCTTTCAGGAACTCACATTAGCGGGAGACAGGCACATTCCATACTGCCGTTGTGTCTTGACGCATTCTTATAATTCGATGCGCAGTGACATCAACAACCAGGGAAAACGACAACAGAAAGGTTTTTCCTTTTTAGTTTAAAAGGACTTACCAAAACTAGAATCCCAATTCTTCCATTTCTTCTTCTACTTTATCTTAGCAGTTGGCAAATACATTTGGTGCATTACCCCCACTTTCTTTCCAATGCTGGTAATGCACAAAAAAACGATTTTGCCAACCACCAAAACAAAATGAACATGTTGAGGGAAATTAGGATTCAGGATTCCAGTCGGAGCTCTAATTTTATTATATAGTTTTCCCATCCTGCGTCAGAACCTCCCACATAGTACAAGGGGAAAAAAAACGCAGCTTGTCTTCCGCCACGCGTGGAAGCGGTGTTCTGAATCAATGGCAAAATCGGCGACTAACAAGCCAATCGCATCTTCCCGACACCGTCGCGATCCCCATTGAGGATGACGAAAATAACGATCTCAGCGCCACACGGAGTCTTTGCGTCAATGCTCGCGCCATTAGGCCGGCGCCATTAGCCCCCCGCCCCTCCCTTCCCCCACCTCGCCCAATTGGTCTCTCTCAGCGGCTCATTGATCAGGCGCTGGTGGTGGAAAGCCATCAATAGGCGCTCACCTTCAGTCGAGGGAAGAAGCAGACGTTCATGAAGGTGTGCACGAATTCCAGGTCCTTGTCAATGTAGAGCGCCGCGATGAAAGCTGCAAGACAGCAAAGGATTTTTTTTTTAAATAAATTTTAACATGGATTTTCCTGGAAATCCCACCGTATTTTTGCCGTGAAACCTGTGACGTCACCACAACTGCTCCAATCAGTAATTGCGGTTTAAGAACTGTCCGGATGTTCAATCGTTATACATCATAAAAACGTGAACGGGTGAATTTGTGAATGGCAAAAATCGGTGGATTAAGTGGAACTAGTCTGCTCAGCACTTGTGCTGCCACTTTAATGCGCCCAGAGAAGTCAAAAGTGAAAAGGAGCTCAGTCGAAGGGTGCGGCCTATTTGAAATGAAAGCAGCATCTGGCCATTAGCCGCCCCGGAGAGGAATGATGGGTAATATTGGAGGCGGGGCCGCCGTAGCCGTGGGGCGCCGCCGTTCATATACGGAAAAAGAGGTGCGCTCGTTTTTTTTTTTTCCGCCTGTGATGACCCTCGCCTCCTTCCCGCGCTGCCAATTACGACGGCGGCCTGACGGCGCGATCTGAAAGGCAAGCGATTGGAGGAGTTTTGTTTTTATCTTTCCCATGCATCACTGATGGCTGACTTTCTCTCTCGCCGCACTCGCCGAGGAGAGAGATTGATTCTCAGCATGCTTGCAAGCACTTGATGATGACCATTGGGGCTCTTCACTACATTACCGATTCTAGAAATAAAAAAAAATTAAAAAGAATGTATCTATACACAGTGGAGGCCTGAGTAACTACATGAAAGCAATATTTTTTTCCAAAAAGGTATCAATAGTAACAGTAATAATGCAGTAAAAATAATCTGATCTGAGATTCATATACAGTAGTTCCTTTCACAAGGACCCAAGTATAGGGATGACATGGCATGATGAAGCGATCCAAAAGTGGGGGAAGCATTAAGTTGTTTTGGACAGGGAATAAAATAAGAGCGCCTCAGCAAATTAACACAAGAAAGACAAAGTATTTTTAGACAACCATATCATTTGTGCGATTGCTCTTTGCATGCAGTCATTTGTCCAATTGTAACTGGGAAGCGGCACGACTAATGACCGTTGTTGACATGACGTAAGTCCCACACGCGAGCTGTTAAAAATGAAGATTTAACGACGCGTCTCGTCGGCAGCCTCAATTGGGCACTTGTTTGTCCGCGATTCACTCGCCCCATCTTGTTTATTGTGCCAGCCAAATCGTTTTGAGTCACACTCCAGCGACAGCGGATTGGAAAGGAAAATATTGAGCAATAACGAGCTATTTAATTAAAAGCTATTGAATGCAGACGCGTAGAAGCCTTCCAGAAATGATGAAGTAAAGTTGTCACTTGGAAATCCTTTTTTTTCTCCTTCTTTTTCTTTAATTGCTTCCAAATGTGTCGAGCTGTGCTTATTTGAACATATCGCTTTTGGTACTCAATCAGCTAATCAATAAGTTATTGAAGAGGGTGACAATTTCTGAGACATATTGCAACCGCTATCAACAACTACACGAGCACGCCATCGATTAGCCGCAACATTTTAGCTTTGATTTTCAGGGCAACCACAGCGGCCTTCCGAGATTGCTTCTCTTTTTTCAAGCGTGATAAAACCGCAACTACTGATGCTACTCGCTAGCCCGTCTATGACGTTTTGCATGTTGTGTTAGCATCAAGCTAGCGGAGAGTCTAAAGGCAAAGTTGTGCAGTTCTTTTCCAATTCATACAGAATTTGTGTGATTAGCTTGACTGTAAATTGCAATTTTTTGCCAAATCCAGTGCTTACATGAGCAGCTGTGAGATATTTGTTTATATTTCCACCTTTAGGGTTGTTCAACGTTGTCTCCCTCCTGTTTACGTTCAGACTGCAAAACCGCCTTCGATCGTGTGCGTGTGTTTGCACGTACACTCCAGCAAGTCGGCAAGGGTCTTGGTCCGGAGCGCCACGGGCCGCTTGGTTTTGTCGTTGGTGATGGCGAAGTCCTGCATGCCCAGCTCCACCGCCACTTTGGCCTGCGTGCGGTTGTTGACCAGCGAGCTGCGCAGAAGCTACCACAAAACACAAACGCACAGTTTTAACGCATGCGGTTGATTGCGAAACTAAACACAGTGGTATCCTGACGTGAAAGGGACACGATGTACAATTTTCCCTTGGCGTTGCAAGCCACAATTTCATGATGTATATCGCCATCGTTCATTAAACAGCATAGACAGCCAAACGCAAAATGAAACACTCAAAACGAGCATGGAGGACACTGAACTAATCACCACTGGAACCTTCTTAAAGGAAATTATGAGTTGGCGAGTGGTTCCTCGACATGCAAATGGTAATTTGTCTTTGACTCTTCTATCCAATTCACATCAACTGTACGCTTGAATCTATTCAGATACAGTTTGCCGATGACATCCGCATATGTATCGTGTTTATTATTTAGATACAGTTGTCACATCCACTGCGGCTGCTCTTTTTGCTCAGACTCATCGCCTGATGAGCGAAGCGGGAACATAAATATCTCGAGATTCTTTGATCAGTTTCAATCTTGAGCGTTGCTCCTGTCCAATTTGCCGTAGTGTAAAATGTCAAGGCAATTACGACTGAGCGACTCCACTTCCAGCAGACGCCGCGCGGGCGTGGGGCCAAGAAACAAATAAATGCCGCTGTTTTATTTACTTGGAATAACTTAGGAGGCTGTTGGAAAAGGACCCTTTTTCCCGTTAATTTCTTCATGAATCATGCATGAACCTAATACAACCATCTACCGGTGGTATGTACGGTTGAGCATGTAGGAAGGTGCTGATGCGTCTTCTGATTGCCGAGCCTGAGTGGAGATTATATTTCAATACATTAAATAGGTGTTTGAATGCAGCTATGTGGCATCACAATCCCATCCTGTTTCCACAGATCATGCTCGAGCTTAATTCTCCACCTGTGGCAAATTGAGGTGACTGGATGCTACCGTCATCTTCCTTATGCCTACACATAATTAAATGTTTCAGCAGGAACAACAACAAACAACAACAACAAAACCCGCCTATCACTCATAGCAGACGACGTGTCGCTCTAAAGCAGCCACACCCACCCAAAGCCCTGGTCCATATGCAGATTTTTTTTTTTTTTAAATGCCCCTCTTGCTCTTCCATCTCTCTCTGGTTGATGTGCGTGCACTCATGGGCAACAACGAGGCGCTCTAAAGTGGCCACCCCAGCCCGAAGCCTCAGTCAACCAACTCGGCCTGAATTCTGCGAAATTCTCTGCCGATTTGGCCCACAAAAGCAGATCGAAGCGTGACCGCCTGTCAGGTTTTGGTACCGACCGGCTTCTGGATTGGAAAACGTGCGCAACGGAACAGCGGAATAACGCTCCACGTGAAATAATTCATCACGGACAGAAATGGTAATTCCCCAGTAAATGTTTCGGGGAGATTGCGCGTCGCTCTGGTAAATATTGCATGCTTGACTTGCGGCAGAGCGGACGGCGTCGTGTTCCGCCGGCTGAGGTACAACATCCACGTCCCCAAAAGGAAAAAAAACACAAACATGTTAAATATAGCTGCAAGATGAATACACAGAGGGAGGCAGTGGGGGAGCAAACAGAATGCAAAATGATGTGAAGCTCTCTCGCTATGACTCGCGCGCACGTGCACACGCACACACGCACACTAGTTGAATAGGCGCTTTTATTGAAATGCATTTCAGATGTAGCTTATCTCGATTGGGGTGGCTTGGCTGAGGCTATCGGGCCTCTTAATGCAGCCTTTCAACAAGGCTGACGTCACGCCTTTTTCCATCTTCCAACAGGGCTCTTGCTGGCTGCTTTCAGCACACTTCAAACGCCGCAGCCTGCAGCTGATAGTCGTCGTCGTCGTGAGAGTAAAAAGAGAAACGCTGATGCTCGCCAGAAAAAGGAGGAGCGGGGGGGGAAAAAAAAGAAATCATAAAAATGGCCTCGCGCGCCTTTCAAAAGGTGCGATCGCTCGCTTTTGTGCCAGGCAAAGTCGAGGCGGTTCGCTTTCTCTCGTAGTCACTTGACAGCCTCGGCAGGCAAAAAGTGCCGACAAAGACGCGCGACTGCAAACCTCGGGAGGCTTCTGTCCCCGCGACAATTAACGAGGCACGTGAAGGTAAACACCGCATGCCGGCGAGGAAGAATGCTTACCCGACTGACAATTTTGGACTGAAAAGACTGACAAGGAGTCGAGAAGAGATGAAAGACCACAAAAAGCTGCGATGTGAAAAAAAAAAAGCATGTTTGTGTGTGGGGCAAAGGTGTCACAAAAGCGCAAGTGACACCTGATTTCAAAGCGAATAAGCCCCCCTTCACTGTTGTTGCAAATGTCTGACGGAAAAGTTCAACGCATCCGTCATTTCAACCAAAAAGTCGGCGGCTGACGGCTGCAGAGACATTTGTTCGCACGCGTGCAGGAACAAATGTTTTCACGCGCGGGAAGGGCGTGCGTGCGTGCGTGCGTGGGCCTTTCACACTGCCAGGGATGCAATGTCATCAGACATCGCATCGACAGACCGACTTTTGGATCTCAGGCGCGTATCTAGTGAGCAAACATATCGCAAAACCCCACAGTGTTTCTCATCATCTTCCTTAAAGGGCAGCCACTTGGAGCTTTGGCTCCATTGCGGCTTATTGACCCTCGGCAGTCAATAAGTAGGCACAAAACCTTTCAAAAACGCTTCCTTCCGATAAACGTGCGGAGTCACGCCGAGTGTCGCTGACTCAACCAGAATACCCTGAATGAAAAAATGCGCCTGGGATCGCTTTGTGTGAGGCTACGAGGCCTGGCCGATCCCTTTTGGAAGCGACCGTGCTGCAAAAAAGCCAGACAAAAAATAAAAATAAAATCTAAACACCCAACGGGTGCCGCTCTCTTACTGTAAGGTGTCCCTCGTGGTGGTCGGGGAAATGGATGAAGAGATACTCGGTGGCCACCAGCTGCATGATGGAATCCCCCAGGAACTCCATCCTTTGGTTGTGGCCCCTGGAACAAGAGACGGGAGACGGCACATGGCTTCAATGTCCAATAGTCATAAACAACCAAATGCAACTAATCGGGTGGCCTTGTGGGGAAACCGTGACTACTCGCAGACTTCTTTTGTGGGGGAAAAACTTCCTTCTGACTTTGGATTCAAGTCACAGTGGAATCAGGGAGGGGTGGGGTGGGGGGGGGGGGCGGAAAAAAAAAAGTCAATGAAACCAGCAGGCGCGCGAGAAGAAACCTTCTGCTTTTTTCACAATTCCGGAAAGGAAGACGTCTGGCAGCGCGCTTCACAAGCAGGCAGGATGGACGTGCGGCTTGCTGCTCCCGCTGCTGTACTGACCCCCCTCGCATCCCCCATTAAACACAATGATGCAGATGTAAGGTAGCTTGCAGACAGCAGCACAGCAGTCGTCCATCCGCCCATGTGAGGGTTGAGAGAACAGGATGCGGAGGTGGAAGAGGAGGCTGACATCAGAGAGAGTGAAACATATCAGAGGTTGGAGTTGGCTTTCTTGTACCTCCGACTTTTTAGCCAATGTGAGCTACTTCGACCATTGACAACCACTGTGTTGAGACAGATCATGACGGGCGCCGCAATGATTATCCATTTCTGATCGACAATAATGTATCTAAAGGTCTAACCTATCCCGTCAGCAGAACAATGATTTCATTTACGAAAGGCACTTTTCTCCAGGTGGGCATGGAAAAGGGTCTCCGCCCAGCTCATCTGTGAAATTTGAGCGTGGACCTAACTGCAATGACGAACGGATGCCAGTAGATGGCAGCACTGCGTGGCTTTGGATGACAGATCAGCGCAACGGATGAGGATTAGCTGGCGAATACGACTTGTCACTTCGATTATGAGAGCGAGAAATGCCGATATGTAGCAAGTTTAGGCAGCTCGCATCCGAACTGGGTGCTTGGAGGGTGTCAACGGAGTATGCGTGGAGGTTGGTTGGACAAAGTTCTGTGTCAGAATTGTGAGAAAAGATGACGCCGATCATGTAGTGAATGGCCAAGGCCGCATGAAAAACAGACAGTGATGTTCAAATGGAGTCACGCGGTGAGTCGGTGTTGCTCACGGCCGTTTCTTAGTTGCAGATCTGTCAATAAATTATTTAGCCATCAAAGGTCCTTTCTCAATCTTGTTTTACAATTGGAGGTGTCACAAAAGGAAAAAAAAGAAAAAAAAACTTTGAGTCAGTCAGTGTTATGCTTGACGTGTTCTTGCTTTGCTCACTCCTCTGTCAATGGTTTTTCCCGTTTACCTCAGAAAAGGACATGTAGCACTCACTGACCTCCACATTTTTTTTTTGAATTGTACAGATTTTTTTGAAATTGAATTTGACAACAAATAGTTGGGTTCCCGTATACTTGCCACGTCTTTCATGAAGTCTGATAAAGTCCATTATTACTTTTTTAAAAACAACTGATTTTTCCTCAGGGCCACATACATTTTTTTTTTAATTAAAAAAACAGCTCCAAATGATTTCTTTAGTATCATATCAAAGTCCCCCGCTGAGTCACTCCTCGCACTGGGGGTGTGCTCAAGATGCAGGCTTCCTATTTGCAACGTCTGAGGAAATTCGATCATTACTTTTTTAATTTCAATCAACAGATATGTTTGACATTTAACTGTCATCCCGTCACAGTGACATTTCTTCTTCGGGGAGGGGCGCAAATTCACACACACATCAAGGTGTATGTAGAGTTATGGGGGTGGGGGGGGGGCAGATTTTTTTTTTCCCCCGCACCATAGGAAAAAAAAATTGGGGAAGTTGTACGACGAAGTGGTTTGGGTAACACTGCTTCAGAGGATGGAACTTTGTCACATCCATGCTACAATGACTAATAGTCGAGTGGAGAGGAAGGCGTGGTGGTTTCTCAAAGCGGCGGCACATTTCCTCAGCAACAAGAAGAAGTGTAGGCGAACAAGTAGAGGAGGGGGCCGGTGGGGAGGAGGGTGTTGTGACGAGGCGTTGGAAGCGAGGGAAGAGGGAGGTCAGAGAGGAAGGCTTTGCTGCGTGAACACTCATCCTTTGTTCACTGGCACAATGCGGCACCGAGCTGGAGGGGAAAGACAGGGACCAAAGTGCGGCAAACAGGAGAAGAAGATGACAAAGAAGAAGGAGAAGAGAGCGAAGAAGGACAAGAAGAAGAAAAAGAAGACGGAGAGCTGTCTAGCAAACTATCTGGTATATGAACAAACTAATTAGCATACGAACTAACTAGGATACAAACAACCTAATTGGCACACTATCAAACTCAGAGTTTGTTAGTGGAATGGGTTTCTTTACGGTCGACCCAGGCAAAGTATTATTCGTGAAATCTTCACCCCCAAAAAAGTAACAACACGACAAAATAAACAAATCGCAAGGCTAATTAGCTAACAACCAATGCAAACATACCCTTTGTCGCTTTGTGCTACAATGCAAATAATTAGCACCGCAGCAAAGTTTGCCCCAATCCTATTTTAACGTTTAAATCCACAATATACAGAAGAACATTTTCCGAAAACTAGGTTGGTTGCCAAGTTGTCAACACTGACTGTGCTATGGTAACCTCGCTCCTCTCTGTTCGTCAACTAGCGACGCCGAATCAGGATTGGATTGAATTCTGTCATAAATGATTCCGCTCAAACGTTAAAATATATCATTCCAAAGGCATTTTGAGGTCCGCATGTTAGCTAGGCCTTTGGAAAAAAGTTCTCCCATGCACTGGATCCCATCACGATCAAACCCGCGTTCTAAGTACGCCACCACTGTGTGGAGACCAACGCCGCAAGAGATGGTGAAATTGGTGCAACGCTGCCAAGCTAAGAAGTCGAGGGGCCGCCGCTCCACGGGGTCACCTCCCACACTCGCCATTTTTTTAGGTCACTTTTTCCTCTGCGCCAGGCGAGCGGTTCAGAGGTCAGACGGCGTCCGGGCTCCTCATCTGCTGCCTACCTGATTGTCTGACCTTTCTCTATCTTATCTCACCTTCTACCTCTTCTTCTTCATCTTCTGCTCAGCTTTCACTGCAGCTCGACCCACTTTACGGTAACCTTTGCTCTTTGGGGAGGTTTGCAGGCTTCGAGAAAATGTCCTCTATTTAGGTCGAGCTACCTTGAGCCAGTGTAGTGCTAACGAACATCAAGAAAACACAGTGAGCAACAGCCTATGTGTGGTTTTCAATTCACTGACTCACCCTATTTTTCTGTTGGCTTTGAAAAAAAAAATCAAATAAATATCACGCAAAGCCAATGAGAACAGCTGAACTTGATTTTTAAAACAGTGGCAGATGTGTGCTGAATTCCATTTAACGCGACTTTGAATGTGGAATGGTCAAATGTGAAATGTCATATCGCAGTTATAAGAGGGTGTGCACACTTGCGCAACGACTTTCTCTCAGTTGTTTGGATTTACTTGCCCTCTTGAAACAATTTTGCTGGTTTTGCAGGTTATCGTCCCCTTGATGGTGGAAGGGGTCTTTTTTTTTAATCTCACAAAAAATGGCAAAAGGGGTGTGTAGACTTTTTATCTCCCCTGTATGAGATTGTTATTGATTGATTTTTTTTTTTTAAACACAGACTTGTTATTTCTGTGGACGCTCATGCTAATTGAAAACAACATTCAAAGCTAGGAGCAGAGATAAATCAACCTCAACAAAGGACACATTTGATTATCATTTGCTTTTTCTCTCAATGAAAACCAATCAAATTTTTGTGAAAGGAAAATCTGAAATTTAATTTTAAGGAGCAAGTCAAATAATGAGCTCGGCAACACAGATTAATCGCGTAAATAAGAAACAATATGTTCTTGCGGAAAGTAAATCGCGCTGGAGGCGTGTTGCGCGTCGCGGTAGCGAGGTAAAGAAAAGCAACCAATTACACCGGCGAGCGGCCATCTGCCAATAAGATTTCAGGTGTGTTGCTAACGCTAATTTGCTTTAGCTGTCAAAGTCGGGACGGCGCGGCGAATTAAGCATCCGTCGTGACACAAACAAGCGTGAACTGTCTCGTTATCAGCGTTCCAACGCACAACGCAATCCACTCGTGGTAACAAGCTGGCGCACAAGGAAGCTTGTTGATCAAGGAGTGGGGTGGGGTGAGTGGGGGGGGGATCAGCGCCAAGAAACATTAACAGTGAATAATCATAGACATAATCATTGGCAAACGCAACGTACAAGTGTATTTTGCTTACCGTCGCAACACAACAAAGACACTTTCACAGAGCGAACGATGACAATGCGAGATAAACGTGCCCCGTGAGATGATGTGGCAGCGTTAAAATGGACAGTGAATGAAAAGCATATTTCATGTGGTGCTGCGCAGGGGGGGGGGGGTCGAGTACCACTCAGTCAAAAGCGGCGGGGAAAAAAAAAATGTATATTTCTGTCCAAATGAAAACAATCTCAAGAGCCTTTCTGTCCAATCAGGAGGCAGATGACACAATTGTGTATTCTGGCGCCTCCATTCCTACGTGAACATGATGTTTGAAATCCTTCCAACATGTACATTGTGTTTAAAAAATATGCTCTTGGAAATTGGTGCGTGTTGCACCGGACTCGGCCTTATCGTGTTTGGGCACGAGACTGGGCTAGTTAGCATCCGCTTTGCCTTTGAATAGCTCGACGGTGTACTTTGACGGCTTTGCGATTGCACTTACAGTGTGAGGTGGTTGAAGCCCACCGTCCGCAGCGTGAAGGCTCGGGCCAGGAGGCGCACGTGCGTGAACAGCACGCCGATGGACTCCTCGAAGTTGGTCAGCTTCTGCAGGACGGGCGACGTCTCGATGAGCTGTCGGTCCGTCAGAGGCTCCTGGACCTGGTTGGCGTTATATCCACACACAAAGTACACCGAGTCAAATGTCACAAGTAGAATGACAGTCAAGTCCGTGGCGAGAACTAAAGACTACTGGAGGAATGGGTAAAAATCCATCCATTTTCTTATCCTCACAAGGGTCACACGGGGCTTGGAGCATTTCCCAGCTGTCTTCGGGCTAGTAGGTCAGGGACACCCTGAACCGGTTGCCAGCCGATCGCAGGGCGCACATAGACGAAACAAGCATCCACAATCACAATCGTGTTTTTGGAACGTAGGAGGAAACCGGAGTACCCGGAGAAAATCCACGCAGGCACGGAAAGAACATGCAAACTCCACACAGGAAGGCCGTAGTCGGAATCGAACCCCACACCTTTGCATTGTGAGGCTGACGCGCTAACCAGTCGACCACCGGGTGAAAATCACCAGAAAAAAATACAAGAGACTGGTTTGTGGTTACCGAAGAAGGTTATGGTCAGCAAGGGCGGGGCCAAAAAAGCAATGGACACAACAAGGGCTGTATCAACAACCACCATCATATTTGTCATATCAATAACGCCGATTTTGGTAATTCACCAGATTTATGTCTAGTCACAAGCAGCGAGGCCAACTGGGGGACTCCTCCAAGCGCAAACACACAGAGAAGAAGTGACTTCCTCGGTGCAGTAATTCCCTCCGCGAGTGTCCTTAAATCAAACATGCGCCGCTAAGAGTGTGTGTGGGTTTTTTTTTTTTTTTGGTGGGGTGTTTTTTTTTATCCTCCGCTTCAAAACAAACTCAAAAGATCGTCAGCAGATGGAATCTGGTAGTCATTAAGCGCAAAGTCAAACAGTTCCCTTTTCTCTTTCGCCGGAGCGGGCGACTCAAAACACTCCATTAATACTGGCGCTGCTTTCCGTTACACTTTAGCGAGGAGATCCGAGCCTTGATCAGGCTTTAAAGCATGCTCGGGTTGGCCACTGCAGATTGTTCTAGAACGTGGGCCCGAGGGCCCGCCGAGTCCGGCAAAGGAGGGGGGGGGGGGGGGGGGGGCGAAGCAAGCTGCTCCGTTTCGCGGCAGTGCTCATTAGAAAAAGAAGTCATATGCTAAGAAAATATGTATATGCATGTTTGTTTAATCAAGTTCTCGTCCTTATGGGCCCCTTAATGAGGCTACGAGAGACATCTAATTGGTCTCAGCGTGCTACAACCGCGAGCTTGACCGAGACATCCTTTTGGGAGGAAATAAGGCACATTCCGGTGACCTTGTTGGCTCGCTTCATTAGCCGTTAGCGGTAAAGCGGCGCAGCAATCAACAAGAAAACATCGCCCGGCGCCTCCCTCGTCCTCGGGCTTTGTCTTTTGTGTTTCCAGATGGAAATTGCAAATAAATGACTCCTTGCCATGAGAGCGGGAGGTGTATTTTTAAACGGCGTATTTTTTTTAATTGGAATCCTGACGGTAATGATGTCACGACTCCATCTTCCGACATGTCAGAAGAAACATTTCATTCCCGTCACTCCCCCCCCCCCACCCTTGCGGTAATTAACGGAAGGCGCTTAAATGTCACGCATCACAACTAACGACATCTGAAGAGTTCAGCGTTCACGGGCGCGAGCTATCCTTCGGGGTAATGGTCAGCGACGAGGCTTCAAACGCGGTGGGTGAGGAAGGGATCGGAAGGGTGGGGGAGGGGTGAGCGGCAGTTATGGGGAAAGTTTTTTTTTTTAAAAGACACTTTTCAAATAGCTTCAAAGCCTCACTTTCAACTCAGGCCGGAATCCAGGCAGAACAGGATCCACAGTCCAAAAAGCCGGCGAAAGCAAAGGAGACGTTTTGAAAAAAAAAAAGAAAGATTTCAAAAGTAACATTTGTGGCCCAGGTTGGGTCCTGGGCGGCTAAAATGTTACTGTTTTGTCACATTGAAAACTTTTCCAAACCCGGGATTTTAGAGGAAAAATGAAACCCGTCGGTGTCTCGATCTGAGACAAAATAGCGTCGGAACGTCGTGAAAAGCGGTACAGTTGCCAGCTCACATTCACGGTCGAAAAGGTCCAACTCTGCTTCGGCGCCTACGAAAGCAAAGGAGACATTTCGCAAAGCTGGCGCAGGTAAGCGGCGCGGCGGTTAATTATCCCGCCACGCTTGCAGGCGATGATGTGAACGAAGGCGTCGAGCATGCCGCGCCCCGCCGCGCTTGCGAGGGCACGTCGCTATACTAAGCTAACGTATGCGTGTACGCCAAAGATGGGCACGGCCGTAATTAAATGCCGCGGCGAGCTGCCATGACTGCGCGCCCAAAGCTCATTAAGGTGAGGCCTCGCTCACCTCTCTCGACTTTCTTCCTGACGGGAGCCGCTTCGCACTCACAACAGCTGCGGACGCGTTCAATAAACCCGTCAAGCCGGGAGAGCCCATTTTTTCCCCAATCCGCTTTATCCTCACAAGGGCCGCGGGGGGTGCTGGAGCCTATCCCAGCCGCCTTCGGGCAGTAGGCTGGGGACACCCTGAACCGGTTGCCAGCCAATCGCAGTCTAACAACCATCCGCGCTCACACCTCGGGAAAATTTGAAGTGTTCCATCAGCCTGCCATGTATGTTTTTGGAATGTGGGAGGAAACCGGAGTACCCGGAGAAAACCCACGCAGGCCCGCGGAGAACATACAAACAGGGAGGCCGCAGCTAGAATCGAACCCGGTACCTCTGCACTGTGAGGTCAACACGCCTACCACTGGGCCACCTGCGGGAGTCTCAACTGCTTAATTTGATCCGAAGGAACAAAATGCAACAAGCGCACTACACACTGCAAGTTGAACAGGAAGCAGACGCCAACAAAGTCAATCTCGTAAAAATACTCGACAAAACGTGGATGCAGATTCGGCTGGTTCTTTTTGAATGATTTGCAAACGGATGTTCGGTGAGTACTTGATGTTTTAATGTTTTAATTCACTCCTCTGAGAGCAGTATTCTCTGGTGTGCACCGAAACAGCAAACGGAGACACGAACCGAGGAAGACACTAACCAAACAAGACGGGGGGAAAACGAAGCACACACAAACCAAAGAAGACGCAACCTGAAAATGACGCCGGGAAAAAAAAAAAAGAACAACGAAAAAGAAGATGCACTCCGTAAAAAAAAAGTCGCAAGCGGAAGATGTAAAGAGGAAATATTTCACACTTTCTGCAGACAGAAAATGAATCGAAGAGAATTAAACTGCTTGCAACCCCCTCATAGAAAGTGCAATAAATAAAAGCCGCGGCAATAAAACTGAACCGGCGAGGGAATACAGCTTTTCTTTATCGGAAGGTCGCGATGGCATCATCCTATCAAAGGTTTCGCCACAATTTATCAGCCGTTGTTCCGCAGATGGCAGAGGACCGACCACCCGGAGGCAACCTCCGCCCTGCACGTTCGTCGCTGTAATGAGGCTTTGCGCTCGCGGGCTGAAAACAGCCGCCGAGGCTCCAGTCGCACCACTGGGGGGGGTTCCACCCTGACCACACGGCCCGCAACTCGGTAGCAAAACTGTTTGCATCCAGCGAGAAAAAAAATAATAATAATAAACAAGTGCCGTGTTTGGGGATGAAAACAAACAAGAGCGCCCCTGTTATTTTGGGCCAAACGCGGGTATGCAAAAAAATGCAACGCGTGGAGCCCATACGCGGGGAGATGAAGGGGAAGAACATGCCGCTGCAAAACGAGCCTCGGCACAGACACAAAGAAACGCTCGCTCCTCCGCAGCACATCAGAGAGGAGGAAGCCCGGCGGTCCCTGTGGGGTCCGGGTGATCCGGGACTGTAATCCTGTTACGGCATCTTTGATCTGCTCTCCCCAATCCTAATTTCAAAACAAACACCCTTGACATGTGCAGTGTTTCAGATGCAAAAGGCGAGGGCGAATGGGACCGATGACATGGGTGAAAAGGGGACGAGATGTCAAATGGGGGTCGTCAAAACCTCAGAGCCTGTTTTTTTTGGGGGGGTGGGGGGGGGGGGATCATATAACGTCGGTTGAAGGAACGACAATCAATCAAAGGGCACTGGTACCTGTAGCGGGTGTGACGGGTAGTGGAGCCAAACGTCCTGTAGGTCCTGCAATCAAAAGGAGAGGAAGTTGTATCAAAAGGAAGGTCACAAGTGTTAATACGTCAAATTAGAGAAAGGTGGCGCCACCGCCTAAAAGGATGCATGGTCAAAAGAATTCGGAATTCAACCGATAAATTATCATAGGTCAATCTCAGTGAGTCGTCAGTGACGCGAAACAAATCGAGAGTCAAATCCTGTCAGATTTTGCTTGTCCGTTTATCGTTCTGAAATGTTTCACGTCATCGTGGAGTCCCGACGCCTTGGAAAAAGGTGTCGTAAACTTTTCCAGACTCATCGACTGCAATCATTTTGGTTCTCATTTGTTCAGGAATTTCTTTGAAATGGGCCTTTTTTTCCCTCCAGTTTGTCTGACAGGCATTATGTAGGTGATTTCTGGATTTAAAAAAAAAAAGAAATTCAGGCAGTAATCAGACCAGGGTGTGTAACGGAACCAAATTCAAAAACTGTAGTTAATTATAGTTACCTCCTGATTTAACAAGGGTGGGAGATAATTACTTCTCCACATGGTGCCAGGAGAGGGCTTGACTTTTTTTTCCCCTTCCCTCTTAATAAAGTCATCATCAATTAGAAATTTCATTTTGTGTTGCCTTGGTTGTGGCATATTACAATTGGCTTGCTGATATGAAATATTTAAATGTATAAATATCCGAAGCAATCAGGGAAAGCCCCCCCATGAAAAAGGACTCCGTTGATGTTCCGAGGGTTCAAAATGTATTTAAAAAAAAAAACAAAAATGAAGGTGAGCATCAGTGGATTCTGGAGTCCAGGACGTGCTTGCGCTGGTGCCATCATCCTCAGCAATGGGTGGGCGGGGATGATTAGGAGTGAAATGACAAGAAAGCATTCAGCATCATTTTCAAGCCCGGTTGGGTGGGTGGGGGGGGTCCACCGAAAATAGACCACCCGCTGGGGGAGCTAGATTGGAGCGCTTGTGGGGGTTAAGGGAGGGGGGGTATAGGGTTGTTGCCCATGATAACGCGAGGTGAGATTTTCAAATGTTGCTGGTCAACTCGGGAGAGGTTGCGATTATGCATCAAGTGACCAGTCATTTTTCTTTCGGGTTTTTTTTTCCCCTCATGAAAGTGTGGTGACTTTGCTTTCGCTCATGGGTCCAATTCATCCCAAACTAACTCGATGGGGCTTCAAGTTCAGCAGTTGTCTTGGTTTTTACCATTTCAAGCTAGTCACTGCTTAACTCATTCAATCCCAAAGACGTTTTTAAACGTCTTTTCAGACTTGGTCCAGAATTGTCTGGTACTGAATGAGTTCACTTTGAAAAAACAAAAAAATATATATATATATACACACACACAAACATTAGGAGTTCTAAAACGCTTGACCGAAAGTGTACGTGTGAGCTATGTGAAGGACAACATTTTTGTTTAGTGTCCATCAATCAACTTATGTCTATTGCTTTTAATAGGATACACAATCCCCAATGCTGTGAAAAAAAAACAATTCCATCACAACGGAGTATTATTATCTTTTTAAAGGCGCATCAGCATCATACTGTATCTTAGCCGCTTCGAAATGGGGGCCACTCAACTTAGCATTAGCACTTAGCGACAAGAGCCCTGGAATGAGACTGCGTAGGTGTGCCTAATGAAGTGGTTGCGCCGACCCCAACAGCTAATGTTTCAATTACAGCCGTCCGCTAAGACGAGGCAAACAATGACTAAGCCGGCGCGTAGTGGGGATTTAAAAATAACGTTTTCTGTTCTTGTATTTTCTTTTTTTTTTTCTCCGCCCTAGACTGCTGTAATTACCGGGTGCACAAATCATCTGCGGCAACGCTACAAAAAAAAACATTTTTAAATGGAAGAAACAAGCGCGTGCATGTGTGTTTCAACAACATCTTGAGCTGGAATTACACGCCAGATGAAGCTACCTGTCTGGACTCCATGTCGAGATGGATTTTCAATCAAAGGGGTCTTTAATCAGCGGCACACAAACCCCCACCGAGAGAACCAGCCGGCACACACGGATGCCAAGCCGAGCGTGAACGGGCAACGCTGGACGTTCTTCACGGGCTCTCGGGGGGACCGGGGGGCTAGCCATGATGGCGACATAATTGCGCTCATCTCTGACAAGGTTCCATGCTCACTGACAAATTGGTCTCTCGCCGAACGCTGCCAATCAATCCATCAAATGTGGTAGTGCGGTAGAGCGATCGATAAAGAAATAGCCCGGCTGATCAATACACAGGTAAAAGTTACACTCGGGCGCCTAATCGAGTCTGCTTGTCAGTGAATGATCAAGGTGAAAACTCGTTTGGACTCGTTTGCCTGTCGTCTTTGGTTGCGCGCGGCGCCGTGTGGGTGGGAAACTGGAATGTGTCATGACAATGGCGAGCCAATGCCTACGCTCGCCTTGCCGTGACAAAAGCAAGGACTCCGAGTACAAAAAAGTACATAACTTCTCGCTCGGGCGTTGCAAATATGAGCCTTTTGTCGCTGGACAAGGGCAATTAACAAACTGACGCGGCGAATGGCGAGACTGGAATGTCTCTCACCGAGCTGATCAATCAGACATTTTTTGTCCACCTTTACAAGCCATTTTCCCAGAGGGTTTTTTTTGTGTGTGTGTTTTTCTCTTTTTTATTTTTTATTTTTAATAAAATGGCTGCGTTAAGCAAACGAGCACTTTTTCTCTTACCAGGTGGTCGTCATATAAATGTTCCCCAAGATGCCTTTAAAAGCGATTTTGGTGCAACAGAGAAGGTATCTGCAGGGCATTGCCAGAAGCTGTCGTTAAGCACATCAAAGTTGTCAAAGAAAACTTTCCCTGCGTATGTGTGAGAGAGAGAGAGAGAATTAATGAAAGTACGAAGATTGGCCAGTGGGCACAAAGTGAATTCATCAGGATGATGATTGCTCCTCCACAGAGGGAATTCCCAGAGGACGGCGCGGTGGCATTAACATCTCCGCTGCAAAATTACGACCCAGTCCTGGTTGGACTGGAGCGACGGAGAACACGCCGCCCTCCAATACCTTGGCTGTCATTCTCCCCAACCAAGGCTTTAATAACCTCCACTGTGCAGTCATTAGCCAATTAGCATCTCGCCTCTCCGCCAGGAGGAGCTAAACTTTGTTTGCCCGCTTTGTTTGGAAACAAAAGGTGATGCGACGCGGAAGCGATGACAACTAACGGATATGTTCCTTCATGCTAGCCCGGGCAAAAGTGGACCTAAAAGACCCAAGATCCGCTAAAATAATTTGTAATCCATGATGTTGTATCAAATAGAGGAAATACAAACTATCCACATTGGTACCTTGACTTACAAGTGTTCGAAATGATTTTGCTCGCCGGGATCTGATTCGTCAGTGGATTTTCTGTTTTGTGTTGCAAACCAAAATTTGACATGTTAGCAAGCCTCAGCTAAACCCTTTTTTTTTTTTTTTTTTTTTTTGCTGAATGTATTCAATTTTATTTCATCAAGTGGTTGCACAAAATAAAATCATCTGGATCCAGATAGACAAAATAAGTACTAAAAAAAATGGATCTGGAACCAGATTATTTTATTTTGGCAACCACTTGATGAAATAAAACGGAGTAAATTCCACACATCTTTTTTTTTTCTTTTACATTGGCAACCGTGACTGTGTTTTTGTCAAGTAGATAGTCTCAAGTTGCAGCCATGTCAGCTCACAGTGACAGATTATTGCTGAATTTGGTCACGTCGCTTTCTTTTAAACAGGTCATGACAATTTAGGTTGAAATTAACAACAACGACAAAAAAATGACATTTCGATTTTTAGTGAATCCTTGGTTAAATGTCTCCCCCGTAAGAGGTCCAAAAAGTTGACAACCTCTAAATTAGGAAATTTAAGAAAGTGAGTGAAAGGGTCAAATGTGTTAGTCCTCTAAATTACACATGCACCACACATACTGTATAGATTTTTTAAACAACTAACTAGTTTAGACGCGTCAGGAGAGAAGCAGCGCAAAACATTTTCAAGGGTAACCATACCCAGCATGTTGCTGTTGTTGCAAGAAGAAGAAGAATGCTGTGAGGAGGCGCATCCACGTGTGAATCGGTGTTGTTAGAGACAAAAGAGGGAAGCGCGGGACCACTCAGCCAGGTGTGAACGGACCCCCTTATTGTCAAATAGGAGACATTTCCCACTGTAATGGGGGAAGATGTGTACTCTGCCTCTTTTCGATTGCATCTCATTAGTTTGGTAATGAAGCTCTCTTGGATGCAGAGCACAGAAATGGATCTTGCACGCAGCCCAAGGGTTCTCCTTAACCACGTACCGCCGCCGCCGCCGCCGCCACCCCCACCACCCGAAAACAAACGGCCATGCCAACCCACCACGCCCGCAACACCACCCGGCAGCCTTGCCTGCCTGCTCGCGGCGTCCATCTGTCTGCTACTTGCAGCTTTGTGCAGCAGGGCGGACAGCAGGAGGATTCAGCATGGGGGGGTTACAAGTCAAGCTCATCTCAATCCACAGGCGGGCGCCGACGCTAACTTTCAAGTTGTACAACTTCCGCACAGCAGAATTTTGTTTGGTCTTTTGAGGGGATGTGCTCAGATTCAACACATCTTTTAGGAAATTTAAGAAAGTGAGTGAAAGGATTTTACACACATTAAATCGAACATATTTTTGTCTCGACACCTCTCATGCCTCATTAAATGAAAATACACCTCAACTGTAAGATACTATACAGAGACATAAATGAGTGGATCACATTCGGTATTTTCAGAAATGAGCAATGGCATATTTTTACAAGAAGAAAATGTGGAGTCCCACCTGGTACCCCTTGGAGTCCACGTTCTTGTTCAAATTTAAGACTGCTACCTCTGGAAAGTAGGTTAAAAAGACTTTTCCCCCCTGTCTAATGAAACTATTTTAAATGCTTCTTTCCTATAAATCTCAGGCTAATCCCCGTCAGATTAAAAACGCTCCTATTTAAAAGGGATTATCTTTGTGATAGTGTCGAGGAAAGCCAAACAATAAAAGCTTTAATGAGCACGGATGGAATATGTCCTTACCGAAGAGGTATATCGGCATACTTATCAAGTTCAAATGTCTCAGACGTTTAAAGTTTAATAACGGATGAAAAAGGGGAGCCCGAAGAAAATAATGAAGATGGGGAGTTGAAGTGGTAAATTGAAACATTTCAGTTGAATTAAGAAGATCACTTTTAATCCTTGGAGCGATCTCCAGCTGCTTTGACTTTTGGGAGAAGTGATCCATAATTCATAATAATTTCCCTCCCCCCTTAGTTTTGTGCTGTGAGATGTTCAAATATTTAGTCCTCAAACTTTTTTGATGTGCGGCGTCAAACATCTTCTCAGGTCTGGATCAAAAAGACTTGGCTGGACCGCCTCGTGTCTTGTGTGGGTTTCTGCGTGTGTCTATTTGAGATCTGCCGCAGTCGTTTAATTGACTCATAACATTCAGGACCAAGATAAATGCAAATACTAAAGAAGTCATCAATTATTCATGTCTGACAATCGCACACACGCGCACGCACATGTGCACACACACAACAGCTTGCTGCACACTGCAATGTTCCCCCTCTGCACTTAATATACATTTCACTTTTGACTTCTTTCCATCGTGATGTTTCGGTTTAGCAAGCGAACCCAATGTTTGAAAAGACATAAGAAGTCGGCCATTTTGGTTTGAAGCAACCATTTGAGGGGCAATTTGGGATATTTTCAGGTGTACTTCAAAAAACGTGCTCGTCCTAGATATTTTGGGTGAGGCTATGTTGCATTTTTTTTTATTAATCACAGCATCCTGTCAGGGCGTTCATTCACAGGCGTCAGTGAATACATGCGATTACTCCAATCGTGACATTCTGATGTCCTTCTGATGAGCTTCTGCCTCATATTTTGGTTCCGCTATTTGGCAAAATGGAAGCACAGCTGACCGTCTCAATCCAAATCGAGCACTTTGTAACGGCAAAACCTTTGGCCGACATCTCATTAGGTTCCAGGCTTTAGATGTTGTGGTTTGTGCATATTATTATTATTATTGACAAGTGTATTGAAAGCCACTAAAAGCATGACAACTAAATTAAATCTCCATCTCAAAGTGCCGAACATTTCTGACGACCCCCCCCCCCCACAATTCGTTCTTTTTATCCAATAGCATCAGTAGTCAAATAGCGTTGGTTGAAAATAAATATGCAAATGTGAGCCATGTTTCATGTCTGGATGCATTGCTTAAAATAATAAGAGCAGACGTACCAGCTGTGAAGCAGCGTTGGCAAATCGTACCGTGTGTCAACTCGTGGCCAACTTTCATCTCCCTGTGAAGTTTTACTCGCGAATGAAACGCCGGTGTTTATGACGGTTCTTTGACCAAGACCGGAGTACGTTCGTGGTGCTTGATTGGGAGTGACGAAAAACAAAACACGGCTGACAAGAGGAAAGAGAAAAGCAGGCGGCTCCAGATGAGACGGCGGCAAAAATTACCTGACCGTTGAAGAGAAGTCGTCCGAAGAGCTGCCGGGCCTCGTCCAAGCCGCCCTCCAAATAAACGGCACCTGCGCCAGACATCATCCAGACTTGATTCATGCTACAACTTCATAAATAAGCACACAATTGAAATCATTCGCGACGATTACATTGGGCTGCGCCCACATTCCAAAACGATGCATGTTCATTTCACTGAGGACACAAAATCGTGCATCAATGCGAGCATCAAGGTTCATCTTCATGTAGCGCGTGATTGGCTGGCGAACAAAAGTCACCCGGCAGCCGAATGAGGACAAGCGCTGGAGAAAGTGGACGGAGATATTGCTTCATTGGAAGCATGATTGTTCATATTGCTTTGAATTTTTTTTTTGGGGGGGGGGGGGGGAGGGTGCAAAATGACCTCAAGGCTTGCATGTAGCGGAAGAAGGCATGTCAGCGCAATAAAAAAACTACCCCACGCTAAATGACTCTGATTTTTCCAACTATGGACTATAAAAGTCACAGCAAGTATTTAAACACATAAAATAACACACGACTGTGTTTATGCAAGCAGGGCAACACCAAAAAAAAAAGGAGATGAAGAAGAGAAAACAAATTGGACTAAAGGATTGGTCCGAAATGTAGGAACGCTGCTGGCAGGGTGAACATCACAAACGTGCCTGTCGCTCTCTCTTCCTCTCTCGGTGGGAATGATTTGCGGCATCTGGCTCGTCTTTCTTCTACCGGCAAGTCAGCTCTCCTCCACCGCTTTTGTTCTTTTTAACTCGCTGCAACTATCAGAGTGCTTTTAAGCGGCGCGCAACTTGCAACCATCGCACTTAGGGCGGCTCATTCAATTTGGAAAAGTAATAAGCACCTGGCAAATTGGGTATACAATCATGCGGGCCCTATTTATGACGCGCATAAATGAGGCGCGGGGAATGGGCGTGCGCCAGTGGCGGCGGGGGGGGTGTGAAAAGGCGCAAGCGGCTTTCATGGAAGACATCAAAAACATATGAGGGATTCATCATCTGGGAATGAAAAGTGCTTTCAGATGGCAAACGGGCCATTTGGAGCGCCGCGCGGCAAAAGCCCATCAAGAAATACAAACAAAAGACAAACACACAATGGCAAACACGAATAGAAGGCGGCACGGGCACGGCCGGGCTGGTGTGTCCTTAGCCGGCAAACTGCCGGCTTGGAACAAATGTTGTTCAAATGTGATTAAGTCTACTGACGGCATGCTTTCACCCGGTGAGACGCAGCCTGCGGCTCACTAGTTGTGTACACGGGTCGTCGAGCCCGAGAGCTAAAAAGGACAACATTGGAGGCCAAACGGGTCATTTCGACCCGTCCTAACGCCACGCGTAGTCTAAATATGCTCGCGATCACGTCAATACGCGCCTTTAAAATTGTCCCGCGGCCTTCGCTTTGAGGTTGAAAATTGTGTCAAGACTAGAAGCAGCGAAGTTAATTTCTCCCCGCCCTAATTTTAAAGGGAAATTACATCTCGAAAGTCGTTTCAGACTTTCAAGATGCAGAGAGCTCACCCATCCATTGTTTTTTGACAGCGCTCGTCCTCATTAAGGGTTGTGCGAGTTGCAGCGGTTAGCTAAGTTTGGCCAAGAGGCAAGAAAAACCTGGGACTGGTTGCAAGAGTTCGGGAAAAATAAATAAATCTAATGAACGCCAATGTAATCTCAAAACCAAACGCAGTCTAACTCTTTTGAGAAATACGTCAACATCAAATTTTGATAACCAAATGAGCACCTGGCCTTGAGCTTTTAAGTTGGAACGTCGCACTCGGGGCGAAGACTGAGGATGTAAAATTTGGAGTTGCAGCAAAATTCAGATTTGTATTTTGTGGAAAGCACTTTTCATGCAATTGAGTGATTCAAAATGTCAAAGGATGCTCTTAGCGGCTCCACTCGTTTCTACACGGCATTCTGATTAATTGCATTCGTGGAATATGAATTAAGCATTTTAGGGGTCGGCCATTTTGCCATTTGCTGTCAACCCAAATTATTTAGGTTTTTTTTTTTTTTTAAAGGGAGGTGGATTCTGCTAATTCATATCCAGCAAACTAGTGGATATAACACATATTATTGTCCTTGTAATTTTTGACTTGAACTCTCATTTTAATGTTAAACTCCACAGTCATCACGATCATGGTTTCCTCCATTCAGCAATTTTGTGATCGTGCGTTTCCCAAAAGTGGCTTTCTTCAGATTTTTCAGAGAGCTGTTCAGGCATCACATGTTGGCTTGCCACAGTCGACGCATCCCCCCCACCCCCCAACATTTTTTTCAACCTCATTAATGTGGGTTGAGGTATTCTCCCCCTGTGTCCGGAGAAGAAGTGTTGATATAAATAATCACTCGGCACATGTGGCCTGAATGTAAACGCTGCGTTAAAAAAAAAAAAGCAGCTCACTGTTTAAGTCTTTTCAGATGTGCTGCGAGTCAAGTGTAATTTTGGTTGGGGAGGGCGCAAGTCCCGACCGCATCGAGCTCTGGGGGCCTCTTCCCGGGATGCTCTCCGCTAAGTGTCGGCACTGGGGATTTGTGGTTTCTGCAGAGTTTGAGATGCTGCTACATGACAGATGTTGCCTCTGGAGACCAGCTGTAAGAAAAGCATTTCAATGGCTTTTAACTACCGCTCATCATATATTTGTGTGTGCATGCGCGCCAGCGAGATGAGTCGAAGGGTGTGTGTCCGGGAGGCATTTAACTTCATTATTTGATGACAGGGCGCATTTGGAAAGCTCCCAAACGGATGCGTCAAAGTCATTGAAACACAAACTTTTTGCCACTGACTAGATTTTCAAAAGTTCTACCATGAAGGAAGGTGGGGGTGGTAAAGCATGGGGGGGGGGACCAGTGGAGCCCCCAAGGGGATTTGAAAAGGTATTAAAAATCTCAAAGCAACACCTTTGGTGTCAATCAAAGGGCCTTTGGATGAAGAAAGCAAGATATGCAGTTAATTCACGCCGGAGCGGCCCTGACAAGGAGGCTGTCGGTGTGAAAGAAAAAAAAAAAGGGTGCCCCAAAGCTATCCAATAAATTGCACAACTTGGTGCAATCATTAAACAGAGAACGTGCGCGCGCTCCGGTCCGGCCCGGCAGCCTGCCGAGCTGCAGCTGCCAGCCGCAAAGAGGCGCTAGCAATTACGATGACGGCATCGCGTTTGCGGCGGCGGCAGCAGCAGCATGACCGGGCCAAACCACCGCACGACTTCCACAGCTGGACCGAGTTACTGCCACAGGACATCCCTTGTTATCAATGCATTGCGGAAACCCGGCAAGGGGATCCATGAGATGTTTGAAGATATACGCTCAAACACTGCCAAATGCAAAGTATTCATTTGTGGCGATAACATAAAACTATTTTTCAGCATTTCTGTTTCTGGATGTTTGTGGGGGGGGGACTAAGATGAGGTCCATGTGACGCACTTTGGAGTCCAGCCCGAGTCTCCCCTCGCCTTCTTGAGATCAACTTGATTGCCTTCGTTCAACAGATTGGTGCAGTTAGCTAGCTTGCTCTGTTGTGTCCATTTTCCCCAAGTCTTGATTGACAGTTGGAAATTCAATATTCCGATTCGCAAGCACCTTTGCACTCTTGTGTTGATTTTGAGATCATAGACTGTAGCTTTCCATTGACTTGAAATGCCAGCTACTTGCTTTTTCTCAGCCCTGAGACAAAAAAAAAGGGGCATTGACCTGTGGGGCCATTTAAAGCATTAGACACAGGTTGAACGCTGAAGTGACTCTCATTTTGCCGGGTGCCCTTGGACAACAGAAAAGACAATGCTTAGATATGGATTCAAGGGTCAAAGAGGGGTTGGGGGCGGGGGGGCAGACAAGTCAGTAAAGTGAGAGTGTGAGCCAAAAGTGGAGCACTGAGCAAGTGCAGCATGAACGTTTGATAGAGGTCAGTGAGAACACACGGCAAGTTTTCCAGGAGCAGCCCTCCCTCTAACGAACGGCCATATCTGTCAGAGGTCTAATTCCGCCGTGCCAGCCTGGCTGTTCGATGTTTGGGACAGGATTTTCCAATGTCTGCGAGCCTTCCGTGACCACTAAAAAGCGTGAGTCGGGGACGTACGAAACACCAGCGGCTGACAGTCACATTAATAACCCGGAATGAATTATTCAAAAACGCTCAGACTCTAATCCATCAAATAATATATTAAGCTCCCTCTCAGCTGAATGGGGGCTGAAGCAGCAGACGGATACGGAAAACAACACATTAAAGAAACTTTTTCCGAGCGAGCGACGACACACAAAAAAAAAGGAGCCGGCGCCATTGCAACATCAAACATCTTGCTTTTCAAAAAGTCAAGAGAAACAAGCCCTCACCCCCCCCCCAAAAAAAAGCGGCAGCTACAATTGCTGCAATTAACAAAAGGAACGGCGCCCGCTCAGTGAACACACCGCATGCATTGTGCGCGAATCTGATATTCAGCAAGCAGGAGATAATCCTTTCTCTCCGTTCTTTTAATAGGAAGGGCTTAGAGAGAGCCCTCACAAAAGGTTCACCATCTATATCCCCAATGGCTGCTGGCAGCGTATAATCCACAGATCAACTGTACAAGGAAATTAGGGCCATAAAAACAGAGAGAGACCCTCTTTTCTTCATCTTGCGCCGCTACCGCCGCTTTCTCTCGATTCCTTTCAGTCGGAAGGAAGCCGCGGAGGGCTTATCGGAGTCAAGGACCTGAGAGGCAAAACAGGAGGGCGAGGGGTTTCTATGAAGACGGCGAGTGGGTTTTCTGCAGACGAAGGAGGTAAAAGTGGGCGCTGGAGAACAGGACGGCGTGCAGGCCAAAAGAGCCCAAATGAGAATGGCCCACTCTGGCAGAAGTTAATGACAGAGGATCAGAAAAGCAAGATTTCCATTCAACACTTATTCAGGGTTGCAGGGCATCCATTTGCATTGCAGATGCCTCGCCGCCTTTCTCTCTCTACCTCTCTCTCTCACTCTCTCGTCGGCTCTTTCTCTCCGCCGGAGAATTGCCCCGCCGCCGGCTCGGGAGACGGACGCATTCTCCATTGCGCCCATGCAAAGCAGCAGATTATCTGCCACTTGCAACGCAGCGCAGGTTCAGCGGTCACCGCGCCAGAGAAACAAATAAAACAAAGGTCAAAAAAACACGCGCGCTAAGCTGCTAGCGCGCTCGCCGCCGCCGCCAGGCAAGCTCAAAATGTTATGAGCGCGTCATATTGGGCCGGGGCCTTTCAAAACGCAGAAAGGAGGAAAAGCGCCGGGCGCATTAGTAATTCGCACGTGTGCGCCCTGCAGCAAGGGGAGGTTTTGATGAATCAATCGGGTAATTAGGAATTGTGTCCATCGTGGAGAACTTAATTAATATTTGCCCCTCTGAGGCTGTCGATATCACGACCCAGCGACAGGCTCGACAAGGCTTCAGAAGAAATGAGAAAACAGTGAACGGGTTCGATTGAAACGGAAGGAGCATCCAATCGGTGCACTGCCTGGACAGGCGGCAGAAGGAAACCAAAAGACAGGCGATTGTTTAACTGAAACAAAGTGCCTTGTAAAAAAATGCAGATGAAGCAATTCATGAATTCAGGCGTGCCGCCTCGACATGCCCAGAGGAAAAAAAAACGCAAAAAAGCAAAGGTCAATGGTTTTTATCTGAAACGTAAATAAGAACTTAGAATTTATGGCATTCTGACTCAACTTTCAAGGCTCGTGAACGACTATTTTATGCTGTGAACAGAAACTACCAAATGAAAGCTGAGACTCTCTTGTTTCATCTACAAAAAAAAAGATTCCAACTTCTTTCGCTATTTTTTTTTAAGAATCAGCTGCAGAACATTGGTTGGTTACACCCAAATCACCGATTCTGCTCAAACTTTACAAACTATTGGCAGGCTAGTGAGTAGTAGTAGTATTTAGTAGTGTGTGTGTGTGTGCTTGTACGTCATGTTATTAGTTTCAACGCTGCCCTCTGCTTGCAATAGTTATTTAGTTATTATGTTTCCCAGGTTTAAGATCATACCACAGCTGACTTTTCTCCGCCCACGCTCATTGAAAAATGTCATTTGACGACAAGTTCCGTCGCTAGCGCTGCTCGTTAGGCTTCCCCTTGACGACGTTTCACTTCAACGCCACCCAATGAGTTAATTGAAGGCGAACGTATGTGCTGCCTCAACAGGATGGAGGATGAAACAAAAAGCAGCAGAAAGAAAACAACAAGAGTGTGAATTATTTTTACTAGAAGAAATCAAATCGGTGTTTATTGAGGTTACCGGGGTCTCCTCTCAGTCCTATAGGGGGCAGCAATGTGGATTATTAAAGCCATGCAAGAAATGCTTTCGCACCTTCTATCTCGGAAGGTAAATAAAGTGTGCTTGTCTTGCACATAGTCTCGACTGCTTGCTGAGACTTTGGGAAAGTGTTATTTGTTATTTGGGAGGGGGTGGGGGGGGGGCAACAGTGACAGCATGACTCATCGTCCGCGTGGCACGTCTCCCAGCTAATAACAGCCAAAAAGCCGAGAGATGAGGGGGGCCGGAAACGAGGCAAGCCGAGTGAGATCAAAAAAAAAAAAGAAAAGACACGCGGAGCAAGTCGGAGACGGCTCGCTAACAAAGTCTCGAAGCAGGCGTTTGAGCGCCAAAACTGAAATGAAGATGACAAAAAGTCCCAGTGAGAGAAAAAAGGCGACATCAAGACGGGAAAGTGACGCCCTCAAAGGCGCATCACTTTTCCTCACGTCTGCCGTTTCTTTTTATTTTTTTGTGTGGCTTGTTTGGCAGTGTGTCTCTGACAGCACTTTTCCTCACGCAGGTTCCCTCAGAACAACGTGTTTATTCATCACTTTTATTAAGTTGAAATTGAAGATGGGAGGGGGAGTCGGAGAGGATGAAAGCGAGAAGGCTTCCAGCATGCCGCTCTTGCTCGGCTCTGCGCCGCAATGAGAACGCCGCCGACAGCCACGGGACAGAATAGATTACTACTTTGTCTGGGTCGATAATGAACCCGTGACAAGTGCGGGGGCCCCGCGGCCGACAGGGGGGGCCACTGTGCCAGTCAGCACTCCCCCCCCCCCCAACTTCCACCGCTTGACACGAGGAAGAGGAGAAGGAGGAAGATCTCTTGAAAACCGATGCGCTCTCTCTGCAGCCGAGCGCGGCAATCAGGATGGAGATAAGATAAGAAAAAGCTGCCGACGCTGCAGCTCTCCAGGAGCCGAGCTTAGCTCGCCGGGACCGCCGCGCGCGTGTGCGTGTGTGTGTGTGTGTGTACGCGAGGCAATGAAGAGCAAGGGCAATAAGGGGGATGCCTGCCCGCTCGGCCGTAGGTGAAACTATCTCCCGAGGTCAATAAAGGTCCATACGCCATCCGGGATCTAACGCCTCGACAGGAACCTATCCTCGGGATAAAGATCTTAATAGCTAAAACGAAGTAAGGTTTTAAGAGAACAGAATGGAAAAAAGATCCGACACAAAGACAACAACAAGATTTGAACGAGGTTGAAGAGGCATCGCAACATGTTAAGTAAGATTGATTCGGGTTTTTTTTTTCACTTTACTCAAGAGGGCGCCGTATTTGAAGCTTTCTCAAAATAAGTGTTGGCTTGCGACGCAAATTATTATTTGACAACGCAATTGACTTATTTCTGCGTGACTCATCAGGAATGTTAATTGAAGTATTAGTCGAGCTGTTAGTGTAAGAATCTCACCTATGAGGGCCTCAAAGCAGTTGGCCATGGCGTGCCGCAGGTCCGACTCCCGGCACAGATCCGGCCCGTGAGCGTAGAGCATGAAGCGATCCAACTCCAGTTTCTGGGAAAACAACATCTGTATTAAAAAGGGCATTTTCTGACATGCTAACAGTTTCCATCGTTAGCTGCGGTTTCAAAACCTTTTCAGTAATCAACACGTGGTGGAGCAACACATGTAGACAGATAATACTCACAGGCATATATTCTTTATCTTCTATTAAAAAAATAAAAAGAACACTACTCCAGCAACTTATTGAGCTGTGGTTCCGTGAAAGAAGATTCTTCATCATTCATGCGGTCACAGAAAAAATTGAAGGCTGTACGGTATGGCTTTAAATAAGGTGCGACATTTTTGCAAACTTCCAAACTGCAACTCGACTTGCTCTAAAGTGTCTCCAAAGAGCCAGGGCGCCACTTAATTACGGCAGATAACCGTAGGGGGTACGCCACCCCCTGTGACTCAAACGCCGCATTCCACGAAGGCTCCAACTCCGAGTGCGCATTCCCTACTTTCAAGTCCTCCATGAAGCGGATTGCGCAGATAGATGCACATTATTTTTTGAACACATAATTACGAGCGTTCTCCAGTAGACGCTTCGCTAACTTGGCAACGGGCGAGGCGCACGACGGCGTTCGCACGTCAGCGCGAGCGGCAAATTGAAACGAGGCCGACGGCTACGCTGCGCTAACGCCGATTGGAGCGGCCGCATCTTTCTATTCAACGGGGAGCTGCATGAAAGATGCAAGTTTTTAATTGCGTTCTCGCGCCGTTGCTGTTGTGCAGTTGAGTTGGCGAACCACTCCAACAAGCTCAGCCAGCACGAGGAGGGGAAGGGATGACGGGTTGCCGAGGTTTGAACCCTATACGGAAGACGAACAGGGGGCTCCCCCGGGACCCCTGGTCTCTTTCCCCAAAACAACAACCTTTTAACTCCAATTACAAACCTGAAAGGGCAAAATGCAGGGGGGGGGGGGGGGGGTAATGGCAAACTTGACAGGATTCCTCACCTTGGCGAGCATGGCAAGGTGCTGGTTTTGCACGATGGCAGTTCTGTAGGTGGCCAGACCTCCTTCCTCCAAAGTGGGGAAAAGATAGTACAAGTGGACACTGCCAAAACAAACACGCACATTCCATTAAGTTCTTTCATAGGGCAGCACGGGGGCACAAGTGGCTTGCGTGTCTGCTTCACAGTTTTCGGGGTATCAACAATTACAAGGCGATAAATTCGAATGACGTTTGACAGAAATAAGCACACGTAAAAGTTTTTAACCTCATCTTTAAATGGCCTTTCTGCGCATTTGAAAAATGACAAAGGTTTGCCCTCCCATGACAAAAATTGCCCCTAATTGTAAATGTGAACGCTTGTTTGGCAAAACGATGAGCATAAAAAGTCTACACACCCTGTTGAAATGCCTGTAAAGCTCCGATCAACAGAAATCATTTCAAGAGCTTCTGCATGAAAAAAAAAAGTCCTTTAACTACATTCAACATTCATTTTCTTTTTGAGCGAGGAAATAAGAAGACCCCCCCCTCTTCTAACTAGGACGTGTCAACAATCACGTTCAACCTCATGTCAAATGGAAGTCAGCACACACTTGATTAACCACCCAAAAATGTCAGATATTTCAGTGGAGGCTTTTTTTTTTTTGCTTGGTGATGAGGATGAGCAATGCGCCAAATACACCGTGAAGAATTACGGGGGGGGGGGGGGGGGGGAAAGTTCACCAGTGATGTCAGCGGACCATAAAAAAATCTTAGATAAGCGCCATCGAAAGTGGTTGAAAAGTTCTTTGGCATCGGAATCCACAACGGACACCAACCCGTCGCCGGTCGTTTTAAGGCAGACGGTTGAGTTATTCTCCCTCGTGATTCATTCATTGAACTTTTCAAGATGACTTTACGAGGCGTTTCCAGGCCCGAGCTGGTTGGAGTTTGCCAGCCGACGCATCGGTGGTTTCACAGCTGGCTTGCGCAGCCAAACGCTTCCATTTTCATTACGAGCCGGCGTTGGCCAAACCTGCGGCGTGTCGTTTTGATTTCATCCCAATCACCAGCAGCCGTTTAATTCTGCCATTTGTAATCAACGGCGGCACGGGAACGCAGGTGGCGTTCCCTTGTCCAAATTTGTGCTGGAATGTTTGCCGGGAAACAATGCGCTCGAAATGGATTAAAATAAAAAACACCGTTCCGTGGAAAATGATTGGAAAGTTTACTTGAGGAGTCCAGTAATGAATCATAAACGATGAGCAAATTAATCCATATTTACATATATTTAGTAGTCTTGTATACAATAGAAATAAGAAATTTATTTTATAAAATAACATTGTAGCATTTTTTTAATTAATCAATCACCTGGCCCTTCTATTCATTTTTTTTTAATCCAAAGAGTACTTGAAGACTTACTTTTACACACCCTTGCTCTCGGAGCTACTTTCTATGAATGCTTCAGACTCAAAAAAAGAGTCTTTTCTATTTATGACGGCATGTTGGTTGACTTTAGTGTCCGCCCCACCCCACCCCCCACCCCCCCAAAAAAAAAAAAAAAAAACACCGGCTCCAAGACACTTCCAGGAACTCGTCCAATAGTTGTGACTGAACTTGACTTGTTCGTTCCTCTGAAATATTTTGCCCGCAAATATTGCAGGAGGACTTGTTTCTTTTACACCATCTGCTTTTTAAAAGCGTCCTCCAGACTTCCTCTACAGTACTACCAGAACCCGTCGCCACGCGGGCTTGGCCCCGCATTGCTGCTCTCATGCGCAGAATATTCTGCTGGCTGGACATCACCAGCTCAGATGGCCTCCGAGGGGCGGCATGCTGTGTGTGCGTTTGCGCACGCGTGTGTGTGTGTGTGTTTTGAGGGGTGCAGACATTTGGTTAGATCTGCTGTAGCCATTTAACTGGACAAGAGGCTGATAAATAATTCAGAGAGCCAGAACGCAGGCTGAGCATGTCTCATCCGACGCTAACAATCCAAGACGTGGGCAGGGGATGGCAAGACGGGAAGTGCTGGGCAATTCTTTGTTGTCTCACAAAGTGAGAGGCTGTGAACCAATGAGACATGCTTCAATTTTTTTCCATCTTCACTTAAGCCAGCATGGGGGGGGAACAAAACAAGAAAAAGACAATTTCTCGCGTAGGTTTTCTTCAGTTACTTCCTCCCACATTCTAAATAACAACAATGCGTGGTCAATTGAAGACTCTGGATTGTCCACAGATGTCAGTTGTTTGTTCATCTCTATGCCCAATCATTGGCTGGCGACCAGTCCAGGGTGACGCTTGAGTCAAAAAGTGCACGAAGGGTGAATGCGTCCCAACAACGGGGTCCGAAACAGACATTTTGAATCTTGCTCTGCTCTTGAATCTTTTACCATATTGGCCCAAATATAAGACGGCCCTGATTATTAGACAACCCCCTCTTTTTCAAGACTCAAGTTTGAAAAAAGACTTTTTGAACACCAAATTAATTTTTATACAGAAAGTACAGTACATCTGAAACAAATTATAACAATATATTTGAGAGAAAAAGCATGTCATTTTGCCTCATTCAAATCTTCATATCTGAACATTTAAATATGTAAACTAAAGTGCAATCACATTCATAAAAGAATGGCTTCTGGTTTTTGAAATACAAATGACATAACTTCTCCTCAGCTGCCGGTTAACCTGGCCGATCTTTGACCCACTTTTCTCCTGATTGTCGCTACGTTTCAACATTTTCTGTTATCTCTTCTATTATTTTCTTCTCTTTTCTTTATTACCGCTATTTTTTTTTATTTTTCTTCTTTGTGCTACCGCTATTTTTATTTTCATTCTTCGTGACAGATGTTTGCTTTGGCCTGGGAGTCAAGTTCAGCATTCGCTTCAATGGTATCTGGCGCCATCTAGCGTCGTGAATGGGTCGAATGTCTAGACCCCGAATATAAGACGACCCCCACTTTTTTTTCTTATTTCAATGCAAAAACACCGTCTAATATTAATACTTGTTTTTGTTCATTTGTTTTAAATTACAGAGTTGAATGGATTCCATTTCATGCTTTTTCTACCAACTATATTATTTTGTGGGGGGGGGGAAAAAAATCATCCAATTTTGCGGTCAAATCCTGCTCGAGGAGCATGCTGGTCGTCGTAGGTGGTGTGCTCGATTAATAATGGCCACGTATAATTAGTCCAAGGCTGGGCTAAGTGGCGGGCAGTAGTGACCGACTGCGCGCGCCCAGCAGTCAATAACACGCTGAGCGTTGCAGACAGCTAATTGCAAGTTGTCATGACAGCAGGCCGGCGCAAAAAAAAAAAGATTGCAACATGTTTGGGGGAGGTACGAATTACATCCACGCTTCCAATTACCAGCAAATCACTGTCTCCGCACGTCAAAGGTGCAGAGAAGACTCGTTCGTGACAGACACCCAAAGACGAGAGAAAAGGGGGAGTGAAGTGGTAGGAGGTGGTGGGAAGGAAACGGCTGACAGTCTTGCCGTCGCCTTCAATTAGTGCTTGCGTCTATCAGGAGTGGCGGCAAGACCTTTTTTCCCCCCCCTCACCTGGTGAGGAACTCCACGACAGCATCGCCCAGGAACTCCAACCTCTCGTTGTGATTGATCCTGAGGACGAGGGATGAAAGAGAGCAACATGAAACACCCGAGAGAACAAACGCAACGCAGCGCACTCAACCAGAATAGCAGCGCATGGATGCCGATAATGCAGATAATGGAGACACTCCTCCCCCGACTGCTGAGCTCGCTGCCAAGGAGAAAGAACGCAAGGACGACGGCCGGCACTCCAGAAACGGTCGACACGTCTGCTTGCTTGTTCTGCCGTGAATACGCTGAGAAAAGGGATCTAGTGAATGGCCTTACCTTTCAAAACGCAGATTGTTTTTGTCGAAAAAATAATGGGGGATTTTCACGATTTTTTTTTTCTCGCTTCGAGAATAAGCTAACCACGTTTCGATTTGATGATGTCAATGGTCATGAATTGTTGCTAAGATTAAAATAAAGATCCCACAGGCACATCAAAATATTCATATCGACACAAAGTTTCTTTTAATTTATTATTATTTTTTTTTTTAATCTTGCTGACAATCAGATACGAAGGCAAAACCTCCCCGGCGAAAGTAATCCTGAGTGGGCTTTGGACCGCCCTCAAAACGCGCTCATTTCATTTGGGACGAGATCTCCCGTCCTTCCGTGACTACGAGTTAATTTTCCTGTCAGCAGGCCTGCCGGGAATCTTAATCACGAGGCCGCTACCTTTTGATTGCGCCCGCGGTTAGCGATAGCATGAAGACGCATTTGTGCGGCGGCAGGCGGCCTAACCTGGAGGGGGACGGGTCATCCTGGCCCAGACGGGACATGATGTTAATCAAAGTGTTGATTCCTATAAGGGGAAAAAAAAAAAGCAGCAGGGGAGCCCCCGGTCAAAGTGCAGTGAAAGAAGGAAGGGGTAGATGGGAGGAAACATCCGTCGCCAAGCTCCTCACCTTTCTTTCTCATGTACATGTGATGCACCTTCCTGTCGCCGTATTTGGGTTGGCGGATTCCGCAGTTGGACAGCGAGTTGCGGGCGTGGTCGGGGTTCATGCCGAAGTTGAGATGGTGACTGGGATGCGTCATGGCCAACTGAGGAAGAGGAAGATGTAACAAGCATTTATCAATCCTGCATTGAGTGAATGCCAGCCCCCCCCATACACAGCTGATCTCCCCTGTCAACTTGTCTCCTTTCAGACAACTTCAAATCAATTTCAAGCTCCAATGAGATGCATATGTAAAACGTGAACGCAAGTGCTTCAATATTTAGCGCGGCACAAGTGTCCCGCCGCTTTCAAGCCGCGAACACACCCGACCAAATTTTACCGCCATTGTACTTTCTGTCATCTGGCGTCTGTGCGAGACGAGCGGATTTCTTTGGCGCCTCGGCTGCACAATGACAGTTGGATACAATTTTGGAAGAAAAGAAGAGAAAACAAGTTGCTGCTGCTTTTCTTTTTTTTGTTGGTTTTTTGCCTCTTTTCTTTCCAACGTGTTTCCAAAAAAAATTCAGCGGTGGGGGCACTCGGATATCACCACAGTACTCAAGAAACCAACTAGCATCTACAAATTCCTTCTGTGTTTTTAAACATAGGACGCTGATTATACTGACCAAAACATTACATTAAAAGCATGCTCATTATTACTGTATTACATGACAACACAAATGACTTGCGATTTTATGACTTCATAACACAGCGACTCATTAATATTTATGAGGCGAGTATTTTAACGTAGCGCCTGACGAGTCGCATTACTTCTGAACCTAAGTAGCCACGACAACATAACATGCGAGTCCATGTTTGCAATAACCATGAATTAGTTACTCCGTCAATGTTATAGGACGTGCAGTCCAGCGGCGTTGCACTCCGCTTGCGTGACCGGCGCGGCGGTTGTAACATCATCGCCATGGTGACCGCACGCTGTCCGGGATTGGCGAAGAGGCGGCGCCAAACACCATTTATCATTTAGACAGACGGAGAGAAAAAAGACCGGAATGCGGTAGAATGTAATGCGGGCCCAAACAAGAGGCCTGGCGGAATGTCGTGGTGAGAGCCATGAATAAGAACAAATAAAATCGCAATGCATGCACAACCGCACGCATCAGGGCAGGGGGGGGGGGGGGGGGGGGGTGACAACACAGGCGGGCTTGGGGACGTGTACACTTGAATTATTGAGATCTTCTGTGATGCCTTTCATTGTGCCAGCGTGGGTCCAAAGTGAAGAGTGGGGGGGCTGAATCAACAGGGGGTGGGCAGGATGAAGGCCGGCCTTGATGATGCGCACGCATGCGGCGGGCGGCCGTCTAACACACTGCGATAACCCTGACCCCCCCCCCCTCCCCGTCCCATTTATTTACATGCTAAATGTTTAACAGGGAGCCTCTCAGAAGAAGAGCTTGGAAGCCTGCGGTGGGGCATGGGGGGGTGCAGCACGGAGGCTCTTGTCAGTTGCCTCATGCCATAGTCAACACACCGCCATCTTTTTCAGATTCCGTCTTGCATAAAGGAACCGAGAGCGGTAACTTGAGTAAAAGGACAAAGTTGGTGAACAGAGAATAACTTCTGTTATGATGAACTGATTGTACATTACACCCCCGCAAGTGACAGACACATGACCGCTGAGTCCAATCAGGGGTCTTATTATTTTACGCATAGATTTAATCAAACTTGTAGTCTATTTGTATGACTCCCCCACCCCATTACTTTGTTCATAATGCAATTTGTATGAATTCAGGGGCACCTTTCCACTTCTTTTGGTTGAACTACGAATCGTCTAAAGTGTACATGATCCCAAGAGAGCGAGAGAGGAGGTGATGTCAGGCTCTGAATGAGTGCTTGTCAGCCAGCGGCGAGCCTCCTAGCTGGCCAGCGTTTCCTTTTTCTCGCTCATTATGACAGCTTGTCATGGCACACTTGACAAATGGCCGATCGATATGTGCAAATTCCGGCATGCTGAGGCACCGGGAGCGCTCGGGCTTCTCACACAAACAGAAAAAAAGAGAGGTGTGAGTTCAACGATTAAAACTGCACCGTGCTGCGCTCTCTCATGCCTCGCTGATGTCACCTCCTCGGCCTCGTTGTGGGGGCTTTAAAGTGTGTGTGTGGGGGGGGGGGGGGGGGGTTGCACACCTACCCAGGGCTGTGACAGGGCAGAGAGCAGGCATTTGGCAGGAATGTACTGTCACCGCAAGACACAGCGGACCCGGCAAAGTTGTGACTTGGGTCGGCGCCGGCTACCTTAAGTGACTTCCTGGGCGCCGATCTTTCCGCCTGAACTGTCTGAGCAGAGGTGGTGCGGGTCCAAATAATGAGGAGTCTGCTGCCTCACTGGATGTGCGCATACAAGCCCAGATCTCACCGCGGGCAGGCAGGCAGCCTCAAACCAGCATGTGGGGCTTTGTCTTGTTGCAGTTATTAACTATGCTAGCCTTTAAATAATACAGCGGTGTCACGGTGGTGTCACATCACTCTGTCACTCTCCCGTCTCCAACTTCGTCTAAAGTCCGATACGGCCAGGCGCGTACGGATCCTGAGCATTGAGGCAACCCTGACGACTGGATGGGTTTGAAGGTATTCTTATTCGAACCCCACAGAAAAATTGAATTGAAATTGAATCTTGGCCAGCAGCACAGTCGGTAATGACCCGCAGGGCCAACGCAAACCAAACACTAGCGGATGACAATATGGACGCCTCGAGACGGACGTTAAAATAAATCCTTGATTCCCCCACACAAACATCGGATTTCCGAGCAACGCGGACAAATGCGAAACGCACGAAAAATAAAAATGCAGTGGCGGACAGCAGGACGGCTAAATGTATAGCTAACGAGACAGCTAGATAGCTGCATTTGCGCGAACATTCAGTAAGATTCGGGCCTGAGAACGGAAATGAAAACTTTTTGAGCTTGTGCAGCAGCTCCATCGCGACGTTTATGATTCCACATGTAGTTGACAAGTGTGTGCTTTTGCAGCGGGCGACTTACCTGCAAGAGGCAGCGCTCCTTGAACACGTAGCCAATCAGCTTGTCCAGGTGCATGAGGCACTGGTGGTAGCGGATGTGATGGGTGAGGACGGGCAGCATCATGGCGTGCTGTAGGGAGCATAAAGAGAATTCTCAAGGAGGCGGCTCAGGAGGGGGGGAACCTGAGTGGGGATCATGTCTGATATGAAAGAGGAGTGACGCAAACATGTTGGAGGGGGAATGTGAGATGAAGAGATTGTCAGAAGCAAAGGCTGAGAGCTGATAGCGGGCAGAAATCAATCAGACACTCATTATTTATTAAGTGGCGCCAGGCAACACATAGATGAAATAATCACAAACCAGATGGCAGCGGCGTGAGGGGGAAGGGGGGTCGGGAATGACGGACAGGAGGGAAAATTCACCTTGGGGCAGGGCGGAGGGATCGAAGCCCATTTGGCTGTGTTGACACACTTACTTTCACACATCCCCTGACTGCCTTCTGCAGAGAGACCGTGAAAATAATGGCGGCCTGGAAAATCAAGCCGATGGTCGGCGAAGAGGCTCGGCCATTAGCGATGGTTCACGGCGAGTCGACCGCGAGACTTAAGATGGCAAAGGCGGTTTTCACGACATTAACCCTCAGCCCACGCATGAGTGTGGAGCTCAGCGCCCATGTTTTAATTAGCGCTACGGGGCAAGGCGACACCGGTGGCGCCAACAGGTGTTGACAAGGAAACCTGGGGGCCGTCACGGGGGGGTTGGACATTTTTAAAGAGCCAATTAAACAAGTCGCATTGAGCTTCCGAACTGGTCTGATAGCCTGACTGACTGACACGATTGGTTGCAGAATGTCCATCCTTGAAGTTGAATGGAGGCAACTGGACGTTTCTTGGTTGTCAATGACGCTTAACCTTTAACCCCGGCAGTGTCACTTTCCTGTGTGTGTGGGAGGGGGGGGGGGGGCAGCCAAGACAATCTGAGCGCAGGAACCATTTTGGGACAGATAAGACCTTCTTTTGCACCTGTCAGAAAAAAGCTACACATCTTCATTTTTCCCCTGCAGCCATTGAACTCATTCACTCCCAAAGACGTTTTTAAACGTCTTTTCAGACTTGGTCCAGAACTGGCTGGTACTGAATGAGTTAATTGGTGCCATGATCCGGACACATCCCCAAATCTGATACATATGTTGGATTTTTATGCACATTTGGAAGAGGCCTGATTCCAACCTTGACCAAATCACATTGGGTTACTTTGGAACATTCAGTCTAAATCTAGCCAGAGGAACGCCGTTACGGTTTACCCTCGACACAAGAAAAATGAATTCCTATCAAACATGGGAACTTCCTGCACAGCCATTCACATGTGCAAAATTGTCAACCGAGGGCTGAATGGGGGCGGGGGCGGGCGCGTCTCTTTTTCAACTTGCAAAACAAAACTAAACAAGCTTCATTTTCTTCTATTTCCTGTGAATGCCGAAGAGCCTTCGCATGCCTCGTCATGAAGGACGCACAATGCCGAGGACAACAGCGAGTGAAAAAAGGGTGAAAATTCCCCCATCTCTGCCTGTAAAGTGAAGGCCAGCCCTTGGAAGCGCCTTTCAAGTGAAACAACCTTGGTGGTGTCGAGCGATGTCAATCACAAGCGAGGCCCATTTGTGAATTGCTTTTTTTTGGGGGGGGGGGGTAGAATAAAGCAAGTTTGGGCCCGAGATCTGCCTCTATCTCTCTGCGGTGCGACGCACGGTGCAGAGCGGAGCTCCTGAAATTATTCATGAACCAATTAGTCGCAGCAGTCCAGCTTAAAGCAAATATAATTGGGTGGCAATTATGGATCGGATCCTCTTTGCTAGACCTTGCTGCAAGAGAGGTCTGGCTTATGAGACAAGAACTTTCCTGTCATGCCTCTCCAAACGTGAGCAGCGGCTGTAGGCGATTGCATGCGAGCTCGCGCAAGAGCGCCAGGCTGACAATTATTGCTTTATAGTTGACGGGCGCCACAATTGGGAGACAAAAAAAAAAACAACGAGAGAAAGAAGCAGCAAAAATAAAAAGCAGTCGACACCGTGACATTTCACATTTATGAGCGACTGCCGTTTTTGGCCACCGCAGACCTATTTAGGTCTGAGACGGGGTATGATGAATCAATTTTTGATCATGCTGAATGGTGTGTGATATTTGATCAAACTAATGCGGTTGTGTACTCGCGACTGAGGCATAAGAAAGCCAGAATAGAGTGCCAGACATTTCACTTTGAGGCTTCAAGCTACCCAGTTCATGTTTACTGTCAAACAAAAACATCAAACCAAAGATAATTACACGTTGTCCGTATAAAACAACCACATAAAAAAAGTCAGCTAGCTGAATGCTGAAATATAATAAGACCCAGCGTGACTTTCTTCTTCTACTCTTTAATCTTCATGTAAGCGCGCGTCTTCATGCATGCATGGCACCACGCTGCCCCTATGAGGTCAAGGCGCATACAGCAGGAACTGTATTTATTCTATTTTTTTATTTAATGTTGAGTTTTGGTCGTTTTGAAACAAATTAATAATTGTGTTCAAAATAATCAAGATTATATTTTTTCCCCCCTATAATCTTAGATTTGGGATGTCATTTTCTTACTCTCAACTGCTGAGTGGACAGCAATGAGGTTCGTTAATTCCCGTCTTGAATTTTGTTGAGTTTTCTGGATTTATTTTCAACGATAGAAAACAACCACAGCATAGGATTGTTTCTTCCATTTCCAAATCGCTCTGGAGGTCAGGGGAATAGTTCAAGATGCGTGCTTAAGTGTTTGCCTTGAAGCAAACGCATGGAGACGAGAGTCGATGTGAGCGCGAGACAGACTTAAGTGGTCTCGCCAAACGGGAGTCAAGTTGTCTACGAGCAAAAGTGTCGGCGCGCAAGGCATGGCCGGGCTGGGGCCTTAATGAAGGGGGGGGGGGGGGGGTGAGGTTGCACAGGCGCAGCGGGGAGTCCACTTTGGCCGCGCGCATCTCGGGCGAGGGGGCATGACGCAATACGTGGCAACATCACAAGTGTCTCTCTCGAGTGCGGCTGAGCAGTCAACCTCAGCCCACCCGCGTGTGTTGTCGCGTCTCAATGCCACCGAGCGCTACATTATTGACAGCGTGCCACAACCCACTTGACCAGTGAGCTTGCCATGTTCGTATCGTATCTGCTGGGATTTTTTTTCTTGATTTGTGCCGAGTATCTATTGGATTTGTAACTAGTATCGGACGGTTGAATGATTGATCGGTCAGGCACTGGTTTAAGCTATTAATATGGGCACGTATGTGTGTGTGTGTGTGTGTGTGTATATATAAACGCACACACACACCCTACTTGAAAGCTGTTAACAGTGAGTGTCAATGCACACGACTTGCACAAATCCGTGTTACCTGACAGACGTCAGAGCGGATGCCGGTCTTCCAGAATCCCTGGCTGCTGAGCTCCACTGTCACCTCGCGGCGCATGGTGTTCTTCTGACGGATCTTCTGAAGAGCTTCCTGCCAAACAAGCACCCGGTCAATTATTGATCAATGGCAGCAAAGCTGACGGGGACAGCAATCATCCTAAAAACACACACGCAACGCCCCCTTATTCCCATGCTAATCTCAACCCGTTTCATTCACGCTGTGCTCGCAGGTGGCATGCGCCGCACACCTTGAAAGCATTGCCGCGAACGGAGGCATTGCCATCGGTCAGCTTGGGCTGCCAGCGGGGTTTCGTATTGAAGCTTGAGCGCCGAGCGAGAGCAGATGCGCCTGCTTCCGATGAGGTGACAACAGGTGTCAATCCCTGTTATAAAGGTGACCGCCTTCCCCCATAATTATACAATCGCCAATGGTAGGCCAAAAATCACGGCTGGCTTTGTGTCTTGGTTTGTTTATACACGCTTTGGGACCAACCAATTGCATTTTTAAGTGTGGCATGCTGGCTACTTCTAGTGGAACATTAAACACTACAGTTTAAGTTATAGTTAACTTTTTAAAATCGAGTGCAGTCCATTTAATTACAATTCAGTTGTATTCAACTTTGACTGTGCGTCCATGTCATCTATTATGGTGTAAACAAATTGGGAGAACCACTGGCGTAAGCGGTCAGATGTTCAGAAGCGTTTTCTGACTTCCACGCCGACCCCCAGGAAAATACACAAGTCATTGTATCCATATAGCAGCACGTCAGCATACAAGTGTATGTGCGTACGCGCGTGTGTGTGTGTGAGAGTTGCATTCAGCCCAAGACGCAATCGACTCCCGGTGAGCCGCTGCAAATGGAACGCCAGGAATTTTTGCCTCGCCGAGGAAATAAGAACAACAAAGGCATGAATAAATAATGCCAACCGACTTTGAACTCTGCATCAAAGTGAACACACTCGCCCCCGCCGCCGCCACAAGCATGCGCGCACACACACACAACTGCATCGTTGCAAATGACATGGAAATATTTGTGCTGCATGGGCACGGGGAAGGTCATGAGGACTAATTAGTGTAAATTACAAGGCTGGTCGAGAAAGCGGTCATGGAAGAGATTTTTCTTTTTTTTTTTAATACACCTATGAGGGCTTTTGAAGGTTTATTTTTGTCCACATATGACGTCTCACATATCCCGTAAAATGTTCATTTGTGGAGATGCAGGTATGTACACGTAACCAAATGGTATATTTGCATGACGTGAAATGTCTAAGATGGGTTCTCAGATACTGGACATTTGGGGGAAAAAAAGGGGGCAGAAGCATTTAGTGTAAATCCAGAGCGAGATTGGAACTAGCAAACTATCAAAAGTCGAGTGCATCATCAAAAAACATTCAGCATCCCGATCAAAATGAGATACTGCTGGTGAGCAAACGATGAAAAAAAACGGGGAAAATCCTGTCGTGTTGAGCTGAGAGACATTAACAGTCCTGACTGCGGACGTGATAGTTATTCAAATGACCACTGAAACCAAAAGAAGAGGGGAAAAATGTCAATTTCATGGTCACAAAAGAAAGCTACAAGACCCTGTGTGACCCCCTTATCGCATGCTTTTGTATTTGGGAGGGTGGAGGTGGGGGGGGGGGGGGGATTAGAACAGTGCTTAAACAATGAAGTCAGACCGTGCGTGTTTCCTTCCAAAAGCCACTTTGTGACATCTAGACACACGATACATATTGCACATGGAAACCCGCTAGACCAAAAGTAGCCTCCTTGGGGGAGGTAATGTGTCCTGACGGGCCAGCTAACACACGCAAGCTGAAGACACAGTGCTCTACCTAGCAGCGTGTGTGTGTGTGTGTGCGTAATTGCTGCAGTTTGACAGCAGGACATTCAGGCCCTGTTGGCCAGAGAGCGACTTAGGAAAGCAACTAATTGAGTCCCAACTTCTCGCTCCCTTTATTGGGTGTGCTCATGTCAAACAGGATGTGTACGTGCAGCTGAGGTTGTTACAAGGAGTCCCTGAAGGGTGTAGGGTAGAGTGAAAGGGGAGCGTGGGGGGGTGTTGAAGTCTTTGAATATCACCTGAACACAACAAATCGCCATCCTGCTCTGACCTTCGCAGTCAAGGCTTTTAACGCATCGAAAAATGACGAGCGTACAAGGCACTAAGCGGAGCCGTACACGCTGAAGGAGAGTGAGTGGGGCGATAGAGAAAAAAAAAAAAAAGAGAGAAAAAAAGAGCAACAACAATTAATTGAAAAGAGACAAGCGATATTTACGAGATGCGCTCGAGTGCGCCAAGCTTGTCACGTGCAAATGAGAGAGGACTGGAAATGAGCTGGTGGCATTTAGAGAAGCCCACAAAGAGCAAACTCCTTCATTTGTTCCTTCATCAAAAGCGGCGTCGCTGCCACTTGGGATGTTACGGGGCGGATATGAAAAATGAAATCACAGGATCGGGACCGAGCCCTGCTGCGAATGGTGTAAAAAAAAAAACGCCAGAATGTTTTGGAAATGTCGACATGAAGCATTAAGTTTCAACCGTGAGTATTCCACACCGTGGTCGCAATTCATTTTTGAGATCACACTTTTCATAGTCCCCTTCAAAACAACGGGGATGATTCGATTTGGAAAAATGTAGACTCTTGAACTTTGACTAGCCTCGCGTGTTTGTTTTTGTTGTGCACGAGCTCACCTCCCTCTGCATCAGCTTCTGCTTATCCAGTTGCTTCACCTTGGGGCTGTTGGCAAGCAGGTGGCGCAGTTTCACGTAGCTCTTCCACAGTTTCTGGTATCTGGCAAACCGGGAAAGGAAGTGCGGAACAATGAGGCTAAAAAGGATTCCAACTCCAACTCCGCAACAACACATCAATATTTCATCCACGGCCCCGCCTGATATTTCACTTAATTGGAGAGTAGCCTGCAGACGGGGCTCCATTAGCTCCTTTTGTTTCGGGGGCGGCAAATGTCCGAGGTTTGCGTGTCTGCCGCTTGAACTCCGAGTCGGGTTCACCTGCCTCGGACTTTCCTTTTTTTCCACCTCGGCTGCTCCTCACTTTCATTCTCCGTTGTCTTTGCGCTCATTTGCATGTGAAAAGAGAGTCGGGTGTTATCGGCAAGGTGACACGGAGCCACCGCAGAGTACCCCACCCCCTCCTCACCCCTCCACCTCTTACGCCGCCACACCCGTGCCCCCACATTTTCAATCAGGCCTTCTGATTGATGCACTGAGTGTGACCGTTCTGCTCCCATTCAGCAGACTTTCTCCTCATTTAGCCAGAATTATTCAATTATGATTGGTGGGGTGGCGAGTTAAGGTGGGGCAGGCTTGGCCGATCGGACAAAGTGAAAGGGCGAGAGACATACGCAGAGATATATCGAGTGTGTATGCGTGAGCGTGAGTGAGAGAGGAAGGCAGTGGAGGTGGGGGAGAATAGAAGAATTATAGAGCTTTAATACCGGAGACTTCATTAGAGACCGAGGCGAGGGAATGAGACGGCTTAACGGCTGCGATTATCAGCTCCCCGCCTCCGCACGGAAGCGTCCTGAGCAGAAAAAGGAGAATGCGAGGGGACGAATATCCAGCCTGGGAGGCCCACGCGTCCCCAGTCTGCGCCGGTGACCTTTCCGGAAGATCCGACCTGATCTCTCTGCGGCGCGCTCGCCCCTTCCAAGCTTACATTAGCATATGCTAACCCTTCCTCTGCACACGGTGTTATTAGCCTTCCTCATTAAGTTGTCTTACACATCTTGAGTGACACTTGACAGTCAAAACAGGGATCAAACGAGGGGATCGGAACCCCAAATGTTGCTTGTTCGAGCAAAATCGATTCGTTCCCAATTACTCGATCTATAGAAGAATCGATTAGAAATATTCAAAAGCTGCATGTCTCAGTGTCAGTCAAATTGTGAGTTTGAATATGGGCTCAGAACGTCCTTACGTAGATCGCCCTGTGTCTTTCATAGAAGCCTGGTCTTGATCAAAGTGTGCTGTCGAATTTTAGACCCCAAAACTTGCCTTTAATTCAGAAAAAAAATCTGGAAAAAGTATGATGTGCACATCATAGAGGTTTTCAGGTCAGCCTTGTTATTTGGCAGACAGGACTTTTTGTGTTAGCCTTGGATGCTCTGTGTCCCGCTCTGCCTCACTATCGCAAGGTGCTCCACAGGGTTCAATTTTGGGGCCCCGGTTGATTTCAACGCATTTGCTGCCACGGTGTGCATATTAAGGACGCATGAAGGTGACAGAGCGCTCATTTGTTGGGTTGTACTCTGCAACGGGGCCACATCATGCAAGTTGCATTTTACAAACCCAAAGAACCCGGTCCAGCCTCTCTCAGTTCTAAGTGTCTTGACGTCATAGCCAGTAATGTTCACGTTAAGATGTTAAGGCTCCCATGCGGCCACTTCCTCCTCCACATTATTCCCTGGCCTTTGACTTGTCACCTCCGTGCACACCACACAGGAGGCTTGAGGGTCCAGCGAGGGTGACAACACACCAGGGCATCTTCAGTCCAGCGAGTTAATAACGCATGCTGCGTCCATGGCCTCGCCGTCGACTCCACAGCGCCACAGATCATTAACGGTGGCGGGTAAAGCCTATGCGCCAACGCCACTAATGATGTCCCAGTCTGTCCATAAATTTGTCACCGTGTGCCACTTGGAGTCATTTGACATGGCGGCAGGGCGTGCGATGGATGAAAGCGCTCTGTGGGCAGGCGGCGAGGGGTGAGGACACTGGCGAGTCGGGCAGAGGGAGCACAAATTAGTCCTGACTAATAGACCTCCTGTTTGCATCCTCATGGTGCCTCCCGACTGTGGCCAAAGAGGAGAAATTGTGTTCATTAGAATTAAAGACAGATTCTCGAAAATGGGCAGCGCGGTGAACTACTGGTTAACATGTCTGCCCCACTGACCTGACATTCAGGGTTAGAATCCCAGCTCCTGAAAGGGGTTTTTTCCCCCTCTCACATTCCATGTTAGCCACACCAAATTGTCCATAGATGTGAATAGGAATACTTGTTGAGACACAAGTGATAAATATTCAGTCGATACAAATCTATCATTGATCCTTTGCAGTATTTAGACGAAAAAATGTCACATATTGTACATGCAGTAAAGGCAAGAGGGAAACGTTTTAAATGATGAATTGTCTCCTTGAAAAGCCAATACATGTCAACTCGCACAAGTTTTTGGCATCACAACTCCTCAGGGAGAGCAGCTTAGATGATCTTCGGTACCGCTTTTGTTAATTATGCAGCAGCACAATACACTATTCCCACCTGCGGGCCCTGTGTCGTGTACGCAGCATCACTATGTTCAGGAAATAAACCGCGCGGGCTCCCGTGGCGGGGCCACCCGACAGAGGAAAGCGGCACCCGTGACGACGCATGCGAAAATGTCACGCCGCTCGTCCTTACCAACATCTATTCCCTTCTCTAATCTATCAGTCTGCCCGCACTTTGCCTTCCGCAAACTATCCACCTTCTGATAGCGGCGCAGCACACCGGGGGGGATGGCGCCCGGTGTCATGGGAGACTGTTGCTGAATAAGGGAGGAGTGGGAACAAGGGAGGCAAAAAAAGCTAAAAGGAGCTGGATGACATTTATCTTGGGTCCGACCACATTGTTTCTCAGTTTCTGTGAAATGATGCTCCTGAATTACTGGAAGAATCACCTTCAGTTCCATTTACACCAAGCAGGAGAGTATTTTGATCGACAATTTGTCAAATTTCAAACCCATCTTCTATTGCCGCCCTCAAAGTTTTAGAGGATTTGATTTTGAGGATTTGGCATCCGAGTTGACACTCTTTCCCTCTCATATTCAGCAAATTGCATGTTGTGTCAAGTTTAAGTCCATAGAGCAACTGTTCACCGTAGTCTCTTTCAGTTTGTTTGTTTTTTTTTTTCAATTAGCAGGCACCAAGGGTCCCTAGTTCACAGTTACGTACCTATGGTGGCGAGAATGGCTGAATTTGGACTCAAGTTGTAAGTTGCCTCCGAGAAATGCAGTGGTAGATTCATAATGACATAATACAAATGTGAAACAAACAAAAAACACAAAGTATTGTACTGTGTGATAACTTGTACTCATATTAAGCAAATACAAAGCAGGCAAAAATGTCTTTGGAATATTCACATCCGCAATCATCAGTCAAGTTAAGCAGCCGCTTAGCACGTACAAAGCAACGACAGATCTTACTGAGGGTCTCCAGCGTAGCTGAGCTGGGCGGGCCGTATTCCAAAATGAACGATGATGGGGAAAGTGATGACGTCTGGGTTGAACTGCTCCCGGTCCAGCTGGTCGATCCGCACCGAACTCGGTTTCTGGGGAGCGACAACACAAGAGGGTGAGCGTGTTAGGGGTGTAAACCAGCTCGGCGACCGGGACGCCAAGTGGCAAGCGGACCCGCCGACGCTCGAAAGCGGGAGAAGCGTCCTCAGGTAGCCTTTGGCACCTTTGGCGAGGTCAGACGAAGTGACGGAAGCCTACGCGGCGTGAGGAACTCGGCGGCAGATGGCTGGAGACCCTAAGCTCACCTTGCAACAGTCGCATTCACGCCACACAAAGTAAGAAAAAAAGGGGGATTGCGTGGTTTCTTTTTTAATTATTATTGTTGTTAATGACTTGACTTGCTTGAAAACTCAACCTGATTCTCGTCGGTATCTTGTAGCTCATTTGAAATCTGAAGGATAAGGCTTTCGGCTTTCGTATCACTTGCTGCAGCCGTTAAGTTCACCTCTGATGTAAACATCACCAAGGATAATTCCTGGAACCATGCCGCTCATCCAACGCAGTGCCCTTGCACGTCCACAATGTGAATGCTCCTAATAACCACTACCCTTTGATTGACAGCTGATTAACCACCACCCCCCCACCCCGCCCCCGATCACATGAGACCTTGGCCAAACACAGCAGAGGACATGTCTATCTAATGAGTGTACGGTAACATGGATGGAGCAAATATCTGCCGATCTATACATGCAGTAAGACGGGAGCAGCGTCAGAAGAATACCGTGATGATTATTTCACACATTAATCTACATTATCAACGTTGTGAGAGTAATTTTTCTTGTTGTTGTTATTTGCATGCACAAAAACATTTATTTTTGTGCATGCAAACGCTTGGTTTTTCTTCTTTCTACCCCCCCAATTTTGCTGCTGTAGACTGTAAATTTCCCCAGTATGGGACAAATAAAGGATATCTTATTTTATCTTAATCCTATCCTGAACAACAATCGAAATTGAGGAATCCGAAGGAGAAAATGTGATATATGGACAAACAAGTATTGCCGATTTCCTTTCACTTCCGCGCAGGTTGAATGTATCCCAATACATTTGCTACGATATAAATATAGCAACAGTCGGTAATTTATGATCTCATGCCTCGCTGCTCTGATGGAATTTTCCGGGTCAGCGCCAGGTCACCCTGCAAAAATTGGACACTGGAAGAAGACGAGAAGCCCAGGTAAAGAGAGAAGCGTTTGTGTGGTGCCAAGACCAAATTGTCATGAGGAAAATTGTCTATTTTTTTTGTTTTGTTTTTTTTTAGCATTGCCCATCTGCCTAGTATACATGGTTAAGGATAACTTCCTGTCTGAAGACACCCTGGAAATGGTCAAAGACAACACACAATGACCACCTCAAATGAAAACGTTGCTCTCCCTGTGGCTTTTCATGCCACGGCTTCTTCAGACTTCTTTTATGGGCCCGGTCGTGATAGACATGCCTCCCAAATTTCAAGTCGAAAGTGAAACTGGCTTTTGGGGGGGGGCGGGGGGGGGGGCTGAATTTTCAAGGGAATGCTAGTGAGACAAATTTTAATGGTCACAATTTCGCCCAGGATGAACCGGCCCGGAAAATCTCATTCACTTGTAACTCTTAATGAGGACACGCGTGACCGAAAATGGATGGACGTCACCCTGGTAACTTTGACAAATAGATGAATAATGCAGTGGAAGTGATATCTTCTTTGGATCAACTGGGACGGCTGAATGTTTCGAGATGATTTGATGATGAACCCCCCCCCACTCTTCCCCGTCCCCTCCCGCCGCCAACCCTGACACCGACCATTCAGAGCTGCCTCGGGGAGGAGCTGACTCAATAAGTCACGCTCGCCAAAAGGTCGTTGGTATGCAACGTTTTAAGCCGGCCGTGACATCGCATCACCTTCACCCGGACAAAATTACTATACGGCCTCTCAAAGGCTGGTGCGACAGAGGTGAGCCAGCGCCACGGTGACATTAGTGCGTGGAGTGGGAGGGGGGGGCCGGCAGGGGGTGGGGGGGTGAGTACTGCATGACGACAGTAACAACCGACGCCCTTGGGGAGAAGAGGTGAATGTGCCGGTGTCACGGGCTAACGGGACAAACGGTACGACGGCTTGCGGATGCCCTTGGATTGGCGTCCTACGGCCAGAGACGAGACAAAGCCTTACTGACCGAGCCCGGGTTGGTGACGATCATGCCCTTGCACTCTTCCGCATACTTCTGCCACGCCAGCTCCTCCCACTGCAGCATATCGGCGATTTGCTCCTCGGGGACCAAAGGCTTGCTGCTGCTCAGGAGGTAGAGCAGCACCTGGTGCATGGACAGCACCTCCTTGCCACCATCTGCAGAAGCACAACTATGAGCTCAAAGCCGAACGCAACACAAGCAATTTTAGAGGTCCAAGTTGAAAAGACGACGCGACGCTATTTTTATCCAAGTACAGTGGACATATAAAGGCGACACACCTCTGTTCAAATCCTCGGTCCTTTGTTAAATTAAAAAAAGATACCAAGAGAAATCGACATTTATACCATTCACCCAAACAACACAGAAAAAAAAGTATTCAATGAACAGTTTCAAATTAGCACAGAAAGCATGCTAGCACATCTGAACAAGAGGGTGTGCACACTTGTGCAACCACATAGCATCAATGATTTGTTGTTACTTCACCCGCATGTGTGCGTGCATGTCAACATACAGAGGAACCTCTCGAGTTCAACAGCAGCTCCAACGTCGCCTGAGCCGGATTTCAAAAGAAAGGCTCCCAACGGAAATCATGCAAACACCGGTAATCACTTCCAGGTTGAACAATACAGCCGGTTAACAATACAGGCAATGCTCTCAAGTCATGTCATAAACTGTGCGCTGGGAAGTGAGTATCCAGATGGTGCCTAAATTACGGTTCGAAAAAAAAAAAAGCTTTTTCATGTTTGACATTAACCAAATATGAAATTAAATATGCATTTCATTTGTTGAAAGTAAACAACGAATTCCCACAAAGCAAGGTGTAATATTTGAGAAATTCTCACACTGGGTTTTAATACACTGACTCTGCTGCTCGCCACTTTAGCATCAACGCAAAAAAAATAAAAAATGTCAGCGCATTGACAAGCGGCTACATGAGTGAGCTCAAGCACAACGTCGACCCCATGATGAGCACACTCACACAACACAAACAAAAACATAAATAAAATGCAGGGGAATGCTTAAATGCGAAAGAGTGTGCACGTGGGTCAAGTAGAGTGGGCTTAACAGACACGTATGCAACATTGATTGACCTGCATAACGTGCGCTTGCATATGGACGCGCACGCTCGGCACTTGCAACTGGAAATGCATTCGGACGTTAATAAATGCATGCCCACACACTCTCGCTGCGCACACACACACAAACGCCGCATTGGAGTAGTCTTGTGCTTTTTGTAAAAAGAAGTGTATAGGTGTGAAAGGCCAGCTGAGTGAATGAAGGGTGGGGGGTGAAATTGCTTATTGATGGGAAGGCAGGTAGGTGGCTCCATTGCCAAAACAAGCGGTCAGCGAGAGAAAGAAGTGTGGCAGTACAGCTGCGCCATCTAGTGGTAAAAAGAGGTGATGCGCTCTTTCCAGGATCAACGTTCAACTGAGATGGAAAATCTGCTGGGTGGAATATTGGTTGGCACATCTGCCTTACAGGGTTGAGGTTTGGGGCAACGACTAATAATTTTGAGTATGTTATCCGTCTTGTGGAATTGTGATTCCAATAAAGAACGGAATGATGACCAGACTGGTCGTAGTCATTTACCAGTCAATACTGCTTAAAAAGACAGGCAGAAAAAGTGTTTTACAAATAAATAAATACTGTGGTGGTGAATATGATAATGCGCACCCATACAAAAAGGTTGCTTAGAGCTGAATATCAGCGTGAATTCTTGTCAGTGTTTATTGACCCTCTATCGATGTGTGCCCTGCAAGTGAAAGCCCAGGATGTATCCGACTCTCGCGCAAAATCAGCTGGTGATAGATTCCAGCCCACCTGGAAACCTGCTGGCCACCAGAGGAAGAGGAGAAAAAAAAAGTGGACAAAGTAGTGACATTCACGACTCACCGGGTAGGAATCGAACAAAACGAGGCATGAAGTGGAAGCGCTGGCATCCGCCAACATTCTCCCAATTTGGGCCTGGGGACGAGATGCAACAAAAAATTTAAAAAAAAACACACACACACACACAAAAAAAAGTGTGATTAGAAAGCAATCATTAAAAAGCTTTATCGAGAAGGATTTTGAGCTTTGATAGCGATTTGGGGCAGGTTTTACACACTTGTGGCATTGTTTTCGGTCTGGGCGATTCAGCAATTAGTTTTTAATTGCTTGCAATGACTTTTTTTGTTGTTGTTTTTTTTAGAAACTGTTTTTGGGTGGGCATTTAAAAACGGTCACTATTGTGGATTGAGCAATGTGGTTGATATATTCGGATCTCTTCTGACCCCTGGAGCCTGGTCAAAGACAACAAGACAAAAAAAAACGATATATTGGTTCAAAGCTTGTTTGGGTCTTAGGAGAAAAGCAAATCCCGGAAGGTAAAAAAATTAATGAATTTTGACCAATGTCATTGTCACTTTTGAAGAGGTAGAGTAAAAAATGCATTAAAAAAAAGAATGTTATTTTTAGGGCCATTTGGGCCAATCTTAAGTGTTACGACGCATAATTCAACTCTTGGAACGCAGCCTGGGAAATGTGGAGCAACTTTCTGATCTTGAGGCCAAACTCCAAGGTACCTGCGAGGTTCCAGTCGTACAGCTCCAGAATGTCCCGGAAAAGGAAGGAGGCGAACAGCTCCAGGCCTTGGACGCAGTAGTTCTGCAGACGAGAAAACCAGCATGAGCGTGAAACACTCGGCGTAGGCGCACAATGAAGACCGCCTTTTATGCCAGCCAACGCGATGTTCCAACTTTTATCGCGTAAGCCACCTTATCGACGCCATCATCCCTCTCGCATCTTCTAAAAGGATTAGCACCTCGGCTCAGGAGCCGCCGAGGTGTGAGAGGCGACGCGTGGCTCAGCGGCTCAAGACACTCCAGATAAAAAACAAAACAAAACCAAAAAAAAAAAGGCTGCTAGATTAAAAAAAAAAAAAAAAGAGCTTGCACTGACCTCGGGCGCCATCTCCTCTATGAAGTGGATGGTGTAATCTATGTTGAAGCGGATCACCCGGCACAATGGAATCTGGGATGATGAAAGGAGCAGAGGAGGCCGTGAAGAAAAGGGACGCGCTGACTCATTAGCGCCGCGCGAGGCCGAGGTGACGGCTTTGCGAAGGGAACTCATTAAAAAGCTCGACTTTGGCAAAGCGCCGCAGCGCGACCCGGGGACGCCGTGGAACGTCTCACGCTCACGACATTTCGACACCTCAAATATCACTAAACAGATAAGCCTGACCGATCCCCGTGGCTTTAATCTTTCGGTTACACCCGCTTTTCCTGTCCGAGCGGGGGCACTTTGAGAGATTAACCTGCGAGACACATCCAAGGCGCAAACCAGCAAGCGGGGCGAATAACGCCGCTGCTCCGAGCCTTTTAATCCCCCCGAGCTGCCACGAAGCGTTTAACCCACGTTTTAAAAGGCGAAACGGCTGAAATGATCCAGTTAAAATCGCAGCTAATGCTCAGGACACCCCCTGCTGCGGGAAATATGCACCCGAAAGGTTGAACATTCAAATTGGCGTGAAACCGCGGCAGGTGATGAACTTCTGCGTCACCTGCTTGTGCTCGAGATGACCTCGCTCGGCTCGGACTGACCTTTTCGCTGTTCAAAAAGAAGAGCATTATACTTTTTTTAAGGAACAAATAAATGTCAAGGGAAAAAAAGCGACTTCTTGAATGGAACAAATATTCCAGGGCTACTGGTATGACGTCATAGGAATGGACCATGTGACATTATGTCCAATATTATGTCCAATGTGGACATTACGTTGCACACTCCTGTTAGACAGTGTTCGCCCACCTATTCACAAATTCATTTATATTTCTAGAGTTCCCTCAAAACGACGATCAAACCTCTCACTTTAAGAAAAAGCAGGGGACATTCATGACCCCCCCAAAAAAAATTCTGTTTACAGTTGAATTTGTGACTCTGCAAGGCAGCGCATCTTGGCGACAAGGAACTATGTTGAAGTGACTGCTCGACGAGTGGTGTACTGTCAATTGGGTCAGAGCCGCGTTTCATCTCGTTTGGGATCTATTTACAGTTTAAACGATTAACACATGAAATGATCAAGCGGTGCGAAAATTATTTGTGGTCCCTCATGGATGTGTTAACAAAAGTTGAAATAGCTCGGCTGAAGTTAGCATGAAGAAGAGTACACGGAGAGTCTACGGTGCCGTGGTGATGGGTGAGCTTACACTGGTGAGACGAGTGTGGGAGAAAACGGAGAAGCCCTCAAATAGATACTCGTGGTCGTCGTAGTCGATCACAGTGGGACGGTCCGTCTGGAACGCAAGCGCAGGGCAAGGACACAGAAAGAGCAAAATTCACGCTACAAACATCACACAAGTCTCGATCATGTCAATGCTCGGCGGGCTGGCAAATGTGGGTGTTTTGACATCGAGTTGATACCAGGAAGTTGGTGGGCGGAGACACGGTTATCCGGTAGTGGAACAACTTTCCAGCGTTGTTGTTGAGCCCCCGACATGATTCGACAGGCTGGAAAACACAAAATCCCCAACGTTCAAGCCGACCAAAATCACAAGCGAGTAAGGAAACACAAAAGTGAATAAAATCAACCTTTGTTTTTTTTTCTTTGGCAAATAGTCTTTGAAAATCACAAGGTCAATTGTGACTTGTGCTAGGCTGCTACATTAGTCACTCCGAGTTCAAAGTGTATCCATTTTAAAAACATCCTGCACCTCATGGATCATTTGTAATTTTTGTCCAACCACTAGAGGGAGCCACACCACTTTGACAATCACTGCACTATTAAATTGTTTTTGTTTGTTTTGTCTTGTTTTTTGCTGAGGCACGAAATAAAGATGCTATGATGAGCCACACTGAAGATGGCATAATGGGGGTGGGGGGCTTGTTCCTTTCACCTCTTCCCCTGGGTAGATGCTGTGACGAATGCCGGTGCGTCGGGCCTTGGCGCTGCACTTGCACAGGGGGCCGTCGTTCATCTGGATGAAGGCAAAAAAGTTCAGTAGATCAGATGCGCACCGAAATGACAAAGGGACAGAACTGAGGGGGAGGACGAGGACATGGATGAGCCCACCTGTCCCGGGTCGTTGTACCAGAGCTCCTCGTGAAGTCGATCCGGATGCGCTTTCTTCCTCTTGATTTCGGCAATGACGTCAAACAACTCCGAGTCGGAGCTGCTGGAGCAAGAACTTCCCTCTTCGTCCGACTCGCACTCCGACTCACTGCTGCTGTCGCCTGAAACGTGCAAGTTCAAATTCACATGGTGGTGGGGGGGGGGGGGGGGGGGGGTGCAAAAAAAAAAAATACATGATGCCGCTGTATTGTAAAATCTAAATATAAAACACAAAAGTGAAAATGTGGAGAAATCAACTGGTTCAATAAAATGTAATTAATCCAAGTCACAAACACGTACATCTATTTGTGTGTTGATGGGAGCCATTAATTAAGGGCCGTGGTCAAGTGAGTGACATCAATAACTGTGGTTCCGTTAATTATACCCTCTGGCAGGGCCGTTTAATTGTACTGCCTGTCGCTATAAATCACTGGCATAGACATATGAACGCAGATACATCATTTGTATAAAATAATAATTTTAGGGCCAATTTTCCACAATATATTCGTGCTTGGCAATCACTAGTTTATTCAATAGTAACCATACCGGGATCCTCGTCCAGTTTGGTCTGCGGCGGTTCCCATTTGGGTCGAGACTCCTTGGCTCTCGCCTGCCGCTTCCCCAGCTCCTCTTCAAAGCGCTCATAGAGTTCCCGCAGTTTACTCGTGCCGACGACAGTCGAATCTCCCTGACGGGGGAAAGAAAACAAGTGCATGAAATCAAAGCCACAGAGACGAACGGAATTGTCACACTTTGAGTAAATACCACTTGATCCATGGGGTCGTTGGAGTAGAAGCTCTCGGCGTGGGTGCAACGGATCCAGGCGGGCTTCAGCAGTTCATCATCCTCAGCCTCATCCTCGCCTCGGTCCTTGTCCCGCTCGGCTTCTCCTGGCTCTCTCTCAACACCGCTGGCGCACTCCTCGGAATCTTTGCCGCGGCCGAAGGATTGGCCGCGGTCTCGGCATGGGGTCGACGAGGACTCGGAACGGCGGTCCCGCTCCTCCTCCCAGCGACTGCGCTTCCTGTTTCTGCTGGTTGAGCGACTGTGGACGGGGGGTGGGGGTGATGTTCAAGGTCGAGACATCAACAGTAAATACGGCTATATAATTGATGACAAGCCCAGAGGATTCTGCATACCTGCGAGGCCTCTTTCGGTGGTGTCGGTCAGGTGACGGGGTTTTTCGACTCTCGCGGTGGCGGTAGCGCTCTCTATGCGCACACAAAAATGAAGAAATTGAGAAACTTCAGACAAGAGTTACTACCTCTGAGGGTTTGTTTTTGATCCTTCAACCTGATTTTTATGACAAAGATTGAGTAGTTTTACTTGATTTTAGTTTTACGAAACCACTTCACTCAAAATATGTGGAATGAACAATTGCTAGTGAATTCATTGATTACACGGAGAAAAAGATTTTGGTTTTAAACTGTATTTCTCTTAAATGGGCCAATTAGACCCAGACAATGGCAGAAGGGCTCAAATTTAAACAACAAACCTTTTTTAAACCCCAGAAATTAACACGAAGCAGAACGTATATTTAAGCCTTGGGGGAGGTTTCGTTTACCTGCTGCTATCGCGGCTCCGACGTGAGCTGCCAGGGGACCGCCCTCTGTCATACTCGGATCTGTACCTGCAGCCCTCCATCCGGCCGTGCCTTTCTGGGCTCCTGCCGCGGTCCTTGCGCTCGCCGAGAATGTCCAGACGGTGCCTGTCGCCATGGCCACTATAGCTCCGCTTCCGGTAATCATCACGGTAATATTCTCGCTCCGGGGACCGCCTGCCGATAGCACTGGACTTCTCGTACCTGTACTCTCCCCTATGGTGGAAGCTCTGCTCAGGTTTGAATGGACCGGGGCTCTGGATGTGTTCCGGTTTGAAGGGAGGGGGAGGGAAAGGGGGGTGGGGAGGATGGGGGTAACCCATGTGGTATGGAGGGGGGTAAGTCATAGATGTAGACGACTTTGGGGGCGGCAAGGGCGGCGGGGGTACAGGCGGCATCATGTAAGGGTGGTAGGCATTCGGCGCCATCAGGGAGCCGGCTACGGGGGCACCGGGTAAGGGGGGAGGCGGAAAGCTAGGCGGCTTGGCGAAGGGTGGACATACTGGAAAAGGGTGAAGAGAGCCGGGCGTAGGGGGAGGCACTGGAGGCGGGTACGACATGAAGTCAGGATGTGGTGGCATGTAGCCGCCGCTGTTCCCGTGGAAACCTGGCATTGTGGCAGCTTGAGGGTCATAATTGTGTGGGGGTACAACGGGGAGAGGAGGTGGGGGCCTCAGTCTGGGGGCTCTGTAGTTTTGCCCGCAGGGCACTGCTCCCCTGGGTACCCCAGAGTCTTGATTGAAAGACATGTCTGTCGGGTGCTGAAAAAAAAAGTGGTCGGAATATTATATACATTGAAGAACAACAACGTAACAAATGTCACGCAACATAGCAGTGGACCTTTTCATTTGGATTGTACAAAGTTATTTTTTTTGCCTCAGTAGTTCGACAAACACGTAGGAGAGAAGGACAGCAGCACACAAATTATGAAGCATAACGTGATTTTTATACAACCACAATGAAGATTCCAAAAACACAGAAACAGTCCAGCGTATCAATAATTAAATGACAATCAAAAGAGAAATGTAGACATAATGTTAAAGCAGAGAGGTAAGAACTAGCCCCGAACATCATCGGTCCGTTAGCGACCCAACATACAAGCAAGCTCGCCGCACCACCGAGCAAGAATACTTGAAATACGTTACCTTAACATTTAAATACTGAACGGTTCGGTACCCACCTCAACAAAGTCTTTTCGTAACGTGAATAAATAAAAAATGTGGACAGTGTGAACATGAACAGGTTATCACAAATGTCTGGTAAAACGAGTGCTTCCGTGTTTCCAGTCGGAATGTTCATGATAAAACGCATCGATGGACCAATCAAAGGGCTCACTTTCAGTGACTGGCCAATGATAAGGCTTTGCGATGTTTTACTTCCTGTATGCCTGTACCCGCGCGCGCCTGTCATGGACATGGACACACATAAAAACACACAAAACACACTCACACAAAAAAACCTCACAACACACATATTATATATAGGTGAGTCCATGGGGTCACCACGGTCTTTAGTCATTTTAATCATTTAATGAGGGCAGGAACAAGTCTTCTTTGATATCGACACTTCGATCGACGGACAAAATATTGGGTACACAATGCACATCTTGAGGAGCTACTGTATAAAATACTCATCTGAGTTGACGATAACACAATTCATTCCTTATGAAACTATCATGCCTATGCTGCTTTAGCATTCGTCTAATGTTTGCAGTGACGTACGATTATAACAACTGCGTACATTAAAGAAAATAAGCAAAACACACGGATGTAATTTCACTCGGTAGCCTCTAGAGGGTAGCAGAAGAACATTTATCACAATGCATTTTTGAAGCTGCGTTACTATGGCAACTTCCTTGGGTTGCACAAAGGAGCATCCAGGGAGGATGAAATACACCGTCGAGTTCATTGACTACTTCGGGCTCTATTAGTTTTGTGCATTCTTTAGGAACTCGGGGAGGGTTTCTAGCAGTGGAAATCCATGGCACTCACCGCATTCCATATTGATCCATCTCGTCAGGCGATGCTATGGCTATGCGCCTCGCGGCATCAAGAATGGCACAGAAAGAATGTAAATACTTTTGATGTATTCAGACCGCAATCAATCTCATGGATATTTTGGGGAATGTTGTCGTATAATCTGTTTTTATTGACTAGCTAATTCATCCATGTATGGAAATCTCCTCATTCGGGTGCAACTGGAGACTTAGCTGACCTTGTTTGAGAAGTGGACTGCTCCCCATTATGTACATTGTTTGGTTGGAATTGAAATTTGTTGTTTAGAATCCGAGTATTGATGTGTGACCGTGATGGCTGGGCGTTCATATTCTCCACCATTCTGCAGCCTGACTCATCTTTTCCCTTATAACAGGCAAAAAAATAAAGCAAGGAAATTAGTTTTGCAGCTCCTTTTTTGAGCATGCGCAAACGTACAGTCCGAGGGAGTCACAAACGGTTCATCTTTTCATCCAGCTGGTCTTTGATAATGTTTTCTGTCCTCGCGTAAAATGGTTGCCTTGATCCCAGGAGCATTGATGACGAATCAGATATTCTCCTAGAAGAAGTTTCTTCTTCAGAAGTGGGCAAACCTTTACACTGAAGGGCCACATTTTATTTATAAAAACAAACAGATGGGTCAGCGCGTTAATCGATGAACTGACAAATCAAATCTATTCATCCATCTTTAATTGCGCTTATCCTGTTCAGAGACACGGGAAGCTGTAATATATGGATAATTTATCGCCCTCTCATTTTTCATTGCATTATGTCTAATTCATGTCGTTGCTGTTAATTAACGCATTGCCTAATAAACTACACATCAAATGTTAAATATATATTGTCATCTTGTGCCAGTTGTTGACCTTGATGCCTTTGTGCAGTAACTCAAAATCCGTGGCGCCTGGCAACATATTCCTCATATGGTCACTGACGATGTACTCAGTTGGACTGCCGAGCAAAGGGAATGAATTTCACCAAAAGGAAAAAAAAAAAAGACAAGAGGGCAAGGACCTTGCTGTGAGATGAGCCCCTGGCCTATTGCCTTTTAAAAAAAATGGACTCACGTGTATTCTTTCTCGAATTACTATGGAAACCAAACCGTCTTATTCGACGCGCATGTGTGTCACAATAATTCATTTGGATTTCCAAAATGGGTCTATTTATGATTGAAATGTCTACCAAAAGTTGTGTCCGTTGCTGGAACTGGTATTAACTGCAAATTAAAAAAAAAAAAAATCAGTTTATGACAAGAGCGACAAAATAAATAAATAAATAAACTGATGTTTTTTGCTACTGTTGTTATTCTTTTTATCACTCGCAGTGAAAGCGGGAACAAACTGTGCTGCCTCTGCGAGTGCAGCGTGACAACTTTGTGTTTTCAGGGATGAGGAGTGAAGACTTTAAGTGAACCGAACATCTTCGGTGGAAGAACAATCATGGGGTTGGGGGGGGGGGGGGTGTCACCGAGGCTCTTCAGTCTGAAAGCTATCATCAGAACGGAGAATTTCATTCGACGTGCTTGGCCTCAATGATGAAAATGGGGGGGGGGGGGGGTTGTTTTTGTATCCATGCAGCTTTCGGCATATACTTAGTGGCCACAACCGCAAGTAGTGGAGACGATGGCTTGGTTTTTTCCGCGATTCCGAAGCATCATTTTGTCCACTTGATGTATACTTTTTAGCATCGTATTCAGTGGGGTCAATTTAAAAACACAATTTATTTTTTTTTTGTCTCTCCATTGGAACTGCAGCAAATGAGCTTTGAATGTTCAAGCAATTTTTCGCCTTGTTTTTTATTCATTCATTCATCCATCTTCCGAGCCGCTTGATCCTCACTAGGGTCGCGGGGGGTGCTGGAGCCTATCCCAGCTGTCTTCGGGCAGTTGGCGGGGGACACCCTGAATCGGTTGCCAGCCAATCGCAGGGCACACCATCCACGCTCACATTCACACCTAGGGACAATTTAGAGTGTTCAATCAGCCTGCCACGCATGTTTTTGGAATGTGGGAGGAAACCGGAGCACCCGGAGAAAATCCACTCAGGCCCGGGGAGAACATGCAAACTTCACACAGGGAGGCCGGAGCTGGAATCGAACCCGGTACCTCTGCACTGTGAAGCCGACGTGCCAACCACTGGACTACCGGGCCGCCTCCTTGTTTTTTTATATTTTTTTAAATTTTTTGGTCACTCGGCAACCGCCGAGTGAAGAAGGTTAATCAAGCCGCGCCTCGCATACACACCGACTCATATTCACCACTTTGCACTTATTTGTCAGATGATTCGGCAGAGTCGACACCCTGTTTATTTCCCGCGAGCTCGCATCACATTCGCCGGCATGAACGGCCACTTAGAAAAGCGACGGCGCGCTCGTTAGGGCGCAACTCATGATGTCGCAAAGTCTCGCGCGACCACTGCGAGCGAAGAAAAAAAAAAAACATTGAGGGACAAACTCGCTTTCAAACGACATCCTTGTGACATGTGACATTCTTGACAACTTTTGTTACAATCGCCCCCCCCCCCCCTCCCCGTGCCGCTCCATTCACAAGAATACGTCCATGAAGCAAAGCAAACATGTGACATTAAGGATTTTCCTTGACAGGCTAATGGGAGGGAGGGGTGACGGTGGAGGAGGGGTTTGGGGGAGTGTCAAGTTAACTGGGTTTTTCTTCCCCCACCCCCAAATCCCCCTGCAACAAGACATAGCGTATGCACGCACAGGTGCACAATCAACCATTCATCTATTTATGTATGGATCAATTTGCCTGCTCCAGCCTTATGAAAGCTCGTAATTGTTCCTGCATAACACTCACTCCTGTGGCGCTGGCGTCGCGCATGCATGAATGTCAATGTGCGCAGCGGTCATTATGATGACTTGAAAGTTCTGTCTCTAAAAAGGAGACCGAGGGCAATCATTTCAAAATGTTTTGTCACCTGTAACATGTACAACTCAACTGCACCAAAAAAAAAAAAAAAAAGGAGAAAACACAAAATGCGCTCACGTTCTAAACACAGCGACATCTCCGGTGGTCAGAGGGTGTGCACACTTATGCAACTACATCAATTGTTTTACTTTTTTTTTTTACTTTGCTTCGTGTGTGTGTTTATATATTATATATATTTTTACTTTAGTTGTACAAGTTACACATCACATCATGTTGATTTTTTATTAATGAATATTTTGTGCCAGCCTGAAATCCACCAGCTGCAATCCACAGACTGCAACTAACTCTCGTTTGTTTTTTGTCATTCGGCATAACTCAATTGAAAGGAGTGAATCTGAAGTCATTTTCTCGACACGGCTCATTGGACCTCCTCAGTGATTGTCATTTGTCCTGTTTTCCCTCTCGGCTGTCGCGAACGACGTTGAGAAACCCGCGAGGTCGTCCAAATGCAGCAGGCGGCAAAACTTTTTGACTGAAGAACTCGTCCTTCGAGACAGTCTTGTCGAGCCGCTGCAGGGAGGGAGATTCATCCCCCGCGCGGCCTTGAATTCATTCTCAAGAGCCCGAAAGTCTTTGTTCGGGTTCAGAAAGCCTTTTCACTTTTACATGCCGACGATTTACAGGGAGCGGCGATCGCCTGCGTCTTCTTTTTCCATTTTCACGATTGCTGAGCAACAATATGTCTTTCTTCTCTCAATCTTTTCATTCATGAACATCCTCCCCCTTTCTGGCCTGACTCACATCTCCGTCACCAGCCAATGGGAAAGATGGCCGGTGAGAGGGGGTTGGGGGGGGGGGGGGCAGTGGTGCGTGTGTGTGTGAGCTGAGGAAGTATAACAACGGTAAATGGGAGGATCGCACTCCCCATCTCCAGGTTTGCCCACCCTGCACTCGCTCGCGGAGCTCATTCCGACTCTTGCTCCGGCCACTCCTGCTCCCCTAGCGAGGACCAACCTGAGATCGTTCGATGCGCCCCTGAACGTGTGGTGGCCCTTTTGAAAATGGGTGCGCGACAGGACGAAGGTTTTTAGGAGTGAAGAAGGAAGAATCATGAACGCCACGGGGCAGGAGGGACTGATCCCGGGCGAGGGCAACCGGAGCCAAGCGTCACCCACCGGAGCAGACGAGCGGGATTCCTCGGAGGGGTGCTACGAGCAGCTGCTGATCTCCACCGAGGTCTTCTTGACCCTGGGCATCATCAGCCTGCTGGAGAACATCCTGGTGGTGGTGGCCATCGTCAAGAACAAGAACCTGCACTCGCCCATGTACTTGTTCATCTGCAGCCTGGCCGTGGCCGACATGCTGGTGAGCGCCTCCAACGCGTCGGAGACCATCGTCATCGCGCTGATCAACACCGGCAAGCTGAAGATCCCGGCGCGGCTCGTCAAGACCATGGACAACGTCTTTGACTCCATGATCTGCAGCTCGCTGCTGACGTCCATCTGCAGCCTGCTGGCCATCGCCATCGACCGCTACGTCACCATCTTCTACGCGCTGCGCTACCACAACATCGTCACGCTGAGGAGGGCCGCGCTGGTCATCGGCGGCATCTGGGCCGGCTGCATCGCGTCGGGCGTGCTCTTCATCGTCTACTCGGAGAGCACCACCGTGCTCATCTGCCTGATCAGCATGTTCTTCACCATGCTGGTGCTGATGGCCTCGCTGTACGTGCACATGTTCCTGCTGGCGCGCCTGCACATGAAGCGCATCGCCGCGCTGCCGGGCCGCGCGCCGGTCCAGCAGCGCGCCAACATGAAGGGCGCCATCACGCTCACCATCCTGCTGGGCGTCTTTGTGGTGTGCTGGGCGCCCTTCTTCCTACACCTCATCCTCTTGATCAGCTGCCCGCGCAACCCCTACTGCACCTGCTTCATGTCGCACTTCGACATGTACCTCATCCTCATCATGTGCAATTCCGTCATCGACCCCATCATCTACGCCTTCAGGAGCCAGGAGATGAGGAAAACCTTTAAGGAGATCTTCTGCTGCGTGCACGCCACCGCGTGCGGGTCAACGAGCAAGTGGGGCTGACGGCCTTCACACCGCAAAGTCCAGGACGAATGTTTACTGAGAAAGCTTTTAACACATTCAGTACCAACCAATTCTGGACCAAGTCTGAAAAGACGTTTAAAAACGTCTTTGGGAGTGAATGAGTTTAAAAAAAAAACGATGTCCAAAATAGACATTAAGTGCCCCAATACTTTTACCCGGAGAGTTGAGTAATTCAACAATTGCAGCATCTGATTCCAGGAAGCATGTGGGAAGACTTGATGTGTCCTCTGCCGTTGTGGTAGCCCTCGTTATGCGCCCTCGCCGCTGCTCCAAAAAAGATGGGAACATGCTCTCGGGGGTAGTCATGAGGCGAGAGAGCACAACAAACGAGAGATTGTTGCACTCATACAAAGTTCTTGTGAAGTACAATCACGACTTGAGCCAAACAGCTGAATGAGCCGAACGAGTCAAAACTTTTTGACGTTTCACAATCTTTTGTCCACTCGAAGCACCCGCTACAGCTTGGCGAATTTTATAGGTTCCGGGACCCCTGACAGGGAAGACGTTTTATCAAGGTCCTCTCATGATTCAAATGCCAACTGAACACAAACGATGCGTCAACACTTAAATGCTATAGGACTTAAAAATAAAATTTAAAAAATATATATATGTATTATATATATATATTTTTTATTATTTAAAAATAAATTCCAAGTAAAAAACTCCTAATGTCATCCTTCAAAAAAAGTGTGAATATATTTCTATTTTTTTTCTTTCAAGTAAAAAAAAAAAAATCTCCTGTCACCATAATGAATTCATTTTTCCGAGAAAAAAAACACACCTATATTTATGTATTTTTTTAATTTATCAAACAAAACAACTAATGTCATCCTTCACAAATTCTTTTTTTAGGAAAAAAAGTGTGAATATATTTCTTTTTTTTTTTCTTTCAAGTAAAATAAAACTCCTGTCACCATAATGAATTCATTTTTTAGAACAAAAACATCTATATTTATTTAATTTATCAAACAAAAAAAACTCCTAATGTAAAAATAAAACCATAATGTTTAAAAAAAAAAAAAAAAAGACAAGTTCCCGACATCGTGAGAATCGAGTTGTATTTTCCCAAGACAAAGTCACGAGTTGTTTCGCAAGGGCAAGTCACGTGTTAACGAGTGAATTTCAAAAGGTCAACTTTGGTTCTGTTCCACATACCTCTGCTCTGGAGGAAAAGTAGGACTTGTCTCGGAAGAATATGCCTTTTTGATCTGAAAAATGAAAAAACAAAGAGGACAATGTTGAACAAAAACAGGGGAAAAAAACTCCTTGGCTACTAAAAAAAAAAAATACACTGAGACTTCATTCGTGTAATAATGCACCTTTTGCTCTTTCAACAAAAATAAAATAAAATAAAAAGGCTTTAAAATGACATCATCGTGCTGACTTTTAAGAGTAACTGTGAAAAACTCATAATTGTGTCGATCACGTGACGTGTCATGCCCCGCGTGGCGCTAACCTAGCATTAGCTATGTGTCCATCTGAACGGTCGTTACGTTTCCAATCCGCCGCGCTTCGCCGTGCAAGTGTCGATAACAAATCAACCGTCCTGTCGGAACGCATCTGTTGATCATCATGTGAGACTTGAGATCCTCTGACATAACCCAGCCGGACAAATCATTTGACGCCTGTTGGGAGTCGAGCGTGTCACAAGTTGCTTCTTGTATCTTGGCCTCAACGGAGTGTAAGCATGTCGTAAAAAAACGGATTCTTATTTGGTGTTCTGTTACTAAATGTGAAGTCAAGCTGCTCTGCGTCATTTGAGCCACCGCTGGAAAGATGAATAAAACATCACCGGGGTATTGAATTGTGCTTTGAGTCTGCTTCATTTTGGGTAAAAACAATTTTTTTTTAATGGATTTCTACAAATGCACGTCATGCATTCACACACAAGGGCAGTCATTGTCCTTGATGAATATGAAGTAAAAAGAAACAACCGCAGCGCACAATAAATCAAATCCCGCTCAAGTATCACTCAGATCATTTCTACTGATATTGATTTCACTTTGTTTTCAAAGCCGCATGTGCGGTGAACGAACGTCGATACAGGCCCGTTCAGGCTTCATAATTCAATTCCGAACTAAAGGAAACACAAGAGGAGACAATTTCATTTTTTTTTCCATTACAACAAGAAAATATCATTTTAGACATTTCGTTCTTCCGATTTTGATTTTTAATCTTGGACCGCACGCGTATGCTCAATCAACCAATCAAGCGAATTCAAGCAGTTACATCACTGAAACCCATCGATGACATCAACGATGGGCGAATGAATGCGCGAAGAGAACATTCCGTTCAAAAAAAAGCTCAGTCAAGGCATTCCAATTGAAATTATTTTCAGACTTCTCTTGATGAGGACAAAAAAAAAAATCAAAATCAACTAATCAAGTCAGGTTTTTGGATTGCATTCTCAGAGTAGTCAAATCATTGTCATTTGATTTACTATAGGCAAACGTTTCTTAAAATCCATATCGAGAATGATCCAAATCGGACTTTTAACGAACGTACGTACTCGGAGGCAAAAGTGCATTTTTTGGGGGAGAATCTGATCATAAAAACACTTTGAATTAAACACGGGATGACTCTCGCTGCAGGCTCGCCAATACTTTGGTTTCCACGGCAACAGAGGAAAGCGGAAACATCCAGCGGGCAGGAAACCAGAGGACCATTCAAGGGAGGAAATGCGCAATACAAAAATATTGATCGTGACAGATGGCGCATTTAATTAACAACGGGAATTTGTCAACATCTGGACTTTATTTTTATTTTTTCCATTATTTGCTTGTGGCCCAAAGCAAAGTTTGTTGAATAGACTTTTAATTAACAGATTGACGAGTTTTAGGAAGCGCGCTGGGTCGGTTCGTCACTGAGATGTGAAGCAAATCAGTCAGTCGGATTCTCGAAACGTTGGCAAATCAAGCTGGATTTGAAATTAAGCATGCATGCGCACACACACACACACACACACACACACACACACACACACACGCAATTAAAGTTTACGGCTCAGCAGTCGTGTTGTTTCCATGCCCATACGCTGGCCGAACCAATCAAATGCTAATGCATGTGAGCGAGGCCGTTTTATAAATGCAGTAAATGGCTCCGTGCTTCCGGTGCCGATGTGATGGGCTAAGTGGCGCTGAGAGGGTCAGGCCCGCCGCGCTCCTCGTGTTTAGCGGCCTGTCGCTCCCATTTCGGGGAAGAAAAAAAAAATTCAGAGAACCAGACCACACGCACTTGCACTTGGTCACCCAAAAATTGTGCACAACAAACACAAAGCGGAGCCATAGCTAACTTGAGATGCTTCGAGATGTAGTCAGGTGGTGTTTAGCACATCAGACTTGGCTTAAAACAAGCGTTGCTCTGACCAAAATATGACTTGGAATCATAATTAGGACTAGAACCAGAATCTTCTTCAGAACTGGCATAGTGAGGTTGGGTATCAGAACCTGAATGTGAAGCAGAACCACAAGAGGAACTGGCCCAGGACCATCATCAGGATTTTAACGACATCCAAAGAAATGAGTTCCTGGTTTGTCACCCTCCACAAGGGGGCAGTATTTCGTACATCAACACCATGTCAGCTTCACTACGGACATTGAGGATTCCCCGCCCAGAAAACTTAGAAACTTTGAAAACTTCGTCAAAGTGAAAGCGAAAGTGCAGGTTGGCCATCAAGAAAGCACAATTTTATGCACTCGGCAATATGTCCTAATGTTAAAAACGAAGCGTTGGAGGATTTTAAGTGAAGTCACGTTCCAAGACGCTTGATTGCAGCCTAAAAGCCACCACTTATTATTTCGAAATGTCAGCCTTTAGGAACGCGCCACTAAAAGACTCCTTAATCAACCCTCCCGTTTTCTACCGCGCTTCTCCTCATCGGAATTGCGGCAAGGATGGAGCCGGTCCCTCGTGAATTTGGGTACACCCTTGGACTGGTCGCCAGTCAAACACCGGGCACGTATAAATCAACAAATATGGACAATTTCGAGTTTTTAAATTAACCCGTGCTATTAGTAGCTTAGGCAACTAAACCGACAACAAATATGCTCGCTGTGTTGGAAGAACATGAAAATAAAATGTGGAGTGGGACACACCACACAAGCAAAAGGCCTGATGAGCATCATAATCATCAACATCATCTTCATAATTCATCCGAATCCGATCATTAAGCGCGTGTGTGCTCGGTCGGTGCGTGTATAATTCAATTTCGACGTTGTGGGTCGGCGCATGCGCTCCTTCTGCTTTCTTGGGTGTCCAACCTGCTGAGTTGCTATGGAAACGTACAAGAGCGCTGCATGAAAGGACAAGGATTTCTCTCTCAAAAGAAGTCATGACCGCAATTTTTTTTGTGTGGTTTTTGTGTGCAATTTTCATTGCTTCATCACTATTATCCAACTGGTGTGCACAACATTGGATAAATAACAGCTCATGCTGAATGCGTCCACAAACTATTCCAAGTTCCGAGGACACTCTGGCCATTGTAAGAAGGTTCCAAAGAGCTCATGGCCTTGCGGTCGACTACCAGGATCTTTCTGATCACAACCTGCAGCGGGGCATCTACACCAATGTTGTCATCGTTCATGAAAACTAATCATATTAATGGAATAAGATTTTTTTTAAATGAAACTGCTTTAAAACGGGTTGCGTGCTCACACATTGAGTAGGGGAGTGATAGGGAACTGTGGTTCCTCGAGAGCCATATCATGCCTGTTTTAGGTCCCTTCCTCCTCCAGCACACCTGATTCTACTGTTCATGATCATTTCAGCCCTCCATTAACCTGCCACGGATGTATTTGAAATCAGGAAGGAAATTCAGAGAAAACCCAGACAGGGACGAGGAGAACATGCAAACTCCACACAGGAAGGCCGGAGCCGTAATCGAAGCGTTTACCTCTGCACTGTGAGGCGGCGTGTTAACCAGTCGATCCCCGTGCCAACTTCACCGTGAGCTTTGTCAACCAACATCAAGTTGAAGCTTGACAGAAGCGCTGTGTCGCCCTCTCGCGTTCAAAAAGCAAAACTGCGTCCTGCGTCACGGCGACGTCAGCAACAAGCGTACGCCACACTTTGAAAGTGTAATAGTCGTAATAATCCTAATAATATAAAAATAACGGTAATAAACTGAACAATAAATGCAATAACAATAGTATCAACTAAACAAAAAAGAATAAATACATCGTGACATTAGAGTGAAACAAAAGCCATGTTACGTAAAAGTTTGTGTTCTGAACAATTTTTCATTTAATGAGACACATGCTCATAAACATTGCAAGACAAGACTAGAGAACAACTTTCTTTCACCTTTCATGCTTCCCCTTTGCACTTTCTCACACTTGTAGATCTTCTTTCCGCCGCTAGAGGGAAGGCGAGCACAGGCATCGGCGGAAAGTCGTCGATGAAAGTGTCCAACAAGCACATCAATGGAGTTAAATATCCAGCTTTTCAAGGAGCTTTTTTTTTCCACACACCTCTTGTGTTGATGAGGCGGGGGCGAAGTTCCACGGGGTAATAAACTATTCATTACCCAGCATGCAGTACCCCACGGACACTGTGCGTGCGCGTGTGTGTGTGTGGGTGTGTGTGGGTGTGTGTGTGTGTTTATGATCACACGACACTCACTTTCACTTAGCTAGTCAGCCGTGAAAGCAAATGATGTGTTGTGACATGTCCGAGCAGGATACGCATGCTGGCCGGTCGTCACGGCAACTGGGGGGGGGGGGGGGGGGGGGGGGTTAACAGCTTGCAGACATGAGACACATCATCTAGCTCAGGGTGCTTCAAACTAGGTTTTGGGGTCCCCCGGAGATCTGTGTAGCTTGTGGGGCCCGTGAAATGGATTCGGGGATGGTGACACGGGAAAATAGGGATTAAGGAATTTGGGGAATGTAAACTGTCTGTTAACTTTCAGAAAATTCTAAAGTTGGAATACTTTGAGTCAGTTGCGAAATGTAAAAGGAGTGGCGTAAGTCAAGTGACATAATCCGTTCCAGCCTTTCCAGAATTTTTTTTTTTTAAACCATAATATGGAAAGTAACACTTACGACATCAGTTGACATCAGTTGCTTCTTGTGTTATCTCAACCTTGGCCATGAGGGGGTAGTATGAGGCAGACAGATGGATAAACTGTTCGTTGAGACATCTCAACGCCCCTCTCTCAGCTCATCAGTACGGCACTAATATTCGTCATTTAAGCAGATGAAGATGTGATGGATGGATGGTTGGGGTGGAAATGTGGAATGGAGGGTGTTGCTGGCTTCTGACGCCTCGCAACGGTGACTTTTCCTCTTGTTTTTTTTGACGGGGTGGCAGGTGTTGGATGAATATCTCTTCTTCTTTCCTGGGGCTTCCTGCCCTCGTGTCGCATACTGTATCCTCGTGCTTCCCCTGACATTTCCTCTCCTTTTACTCATTTCACCACTTTTGTTTCCCTTTTGCTTGCGTTCCAAAAGAAAACTTTTCCCAAGGAAAAGGTGTGAAATGTCGCAAGGTGAGAGACTCAACCTTTCGGCATTTACGCCGGTAATCAATCAATCCGACAGCCACTCAGCCTTATGGGTACTGGTATTGCGTTTTGACGGTGGAAGCGTTCGCTCGGGTCTATGACATTAATTTGCAATCGGAGCACAATGAGCAATTAGGAAGACATCACGTACAGCGAAGTCTGTTCTCACTCAATCTTGCCGCTTTCCGAAAACAACAAGTGCAAAAATATCTTTCCAACAAGTGTAAAAAATATCTTTCCAAGCGTGCATTAGCTTGGCGCTCAGTCGTCGGGGCTCTCTGAACACACCAGGATGCTATTATGCTAACGTGCAGTCATGTCACATGACATGACAACAAAAGGTGTTGCTGGTGCGAAACACAAGTGCATGCTGGGAGTTGACATCGCCACATTAAAAAAAAAAACACGTGTGGGTGAATAGAACAAAAAACATACATTTCAAACTCAAAGCACAAAGCCAGGATTGTGACTGGCTGCATAATTATTTTTTGTGGGGCCCACTGAAGGAAAAATAAAGCACAACAGAGACTGGACGGATTTGTTGTTTTTGTGCTTACGAGAATTCTTTTGTGAAAATAAGAACGTTTCCCAGTGGAAGTCATGTGCGCGTTACGGAGCAGAGTTTTTCCATCACCCGTGACGTATTTTGCTGCAAGCCAGCGCCTGAGTGCCTGTCATCGAAACGCGATAAATGTTTGCTCTGTGCCAAGCTCGTCTGTGTTCATAAATCAGGTGGCGAAGGCAAAAGGCGGCCCCCCCCCCAAAAAATAAATAAATAAAGGACAGCATCCCGCCTGAAAAAGTTTCAAGGCCGACACGAGTGAAAGATGTCTCCTCAAGACGGATGACGTTGGCGGGGGGTGTTTGGGGGTGGGGGGGGGGCGTCAATAGCAAGCCGTGTGGAAGGCCATGTTTTTTTTATTGTGTTTTTTTTTAACCACCGACATCCAGAACCTTTTTTTTGTGTGTGTGTGCGTGTGTGAGCGATCGAGTTGGACATACACTAGAAACAAGATAAGAGGCTACGAAGGTCAACTGTTCATGACCTCAACAGCCACCTCAGCTCCCGGCAACGCTACCCTCGTCGCTTTAAAGGGACGGGATTTGCCTTTAAGGCCCCTTTTATCTTTCAGGCAAAATTGCTATCCAAATATCTGGAGATACATAAAAAGTCACTGATTAAAAACTCACAGATGTGGAACGTGAAAAACGCACACTTTTGAAGGATTTGGCAGAGTTCAAGTGAGTTTTTGTGTGAAATGTTCCCAGAATTTATTGCGTAAGAACCCGAGCTGCTTGGCTTTGTGTGGTACAACAAAGAAAAAGTTTCATCATCAAAAAGTGTCCTCTTGCTTCATGTGAGGTCGTTTGTAGCCTCAAGTCAGAGCTCTGTTTTTTTTTTTTTTTTTACATCTTTTCGCTCCTTCGAATCAACATCAGTGATGAACACATGAAAGGCTTTATTCTACATTCAAATTTTAACTCTTTTTTAAGCCTCACTAATATTCTCTTTTTTTTTTTTTGCTTCAAAATCACCGGTTCTAAGATAAGATAAGATTAGATATCCTTTATTCGTCCCACAAGGGGAAATTTACAGCCTCCAGCAGCAAGAATGTATGTAGAAAGAAGAAAGGAGAAATAGAAAAAAAAACAACAAACATCTTTCAATTAAATACAATATGAACACAAATGGATAAAAATTATTATTATTATTATGATTGATTCTAGCGCCTGGTTTCAAGATTCTTTTTCTGCTGAGTATACCTCGTGGGCTGCTTGTATATATATAAGACACAAAAACAACAACAACAACAACAAAATATATTTTCAACATGTTCTCAGGGCACGAGCGCTAAGCAGCAAGCACCCGAAAATAAACGGATTAATGTTACCTTCTGGGTTCAAGTGCTCTCTTCCAAGTCTTTATTATTATTATTATTATTATTATTGCCGTTACAGCTTCCTCCTCCTCCGCCATGATGCGATGAAAAGCGTATTGCGCTTCTTCCTTCCAGGCTATTCTAAGACGTCGGCTGACACTTTTGTTTCAAGGTGCTGGAATGTGCATGCGATTCATCAACCAGCCTTTGAAATGTCATCGGGGGGGGGGATGCTGTAACATGCATGGCGAAGGCTTTATGAAGACGCACAAGTGATCCAGAGTTCATTAACCTTGGGCTGGCAAATGTTCTCACCGAGCGCCCAATGAGACGGAACGCACTAATGTTTGGCGCCTAAGCAGCCATTTTGTGGCCTGGCGCAGATGATGAGTCAAACTGCCGCAGTATAGCGACATCTATTATTAGTGGCTTGGTATCAGCAGCGTACACAAGTACCCATATCTTCAAATGGTTTTTTTTGTGTTTTTTTTCAATCGTGTCCCCCCCTGTTTCATCACCGCTGTCATAATCCTTCCTGGCCACTTGGTGGAGCTCTCCTCATCTCATCCACTTCCTGTTCCTTGCTCCCTTACTCCAAGGTCAGTTGAGGGCAGCACGTTGGACCAGTGGTTGATAAATCTGCCTCACAGTTGAGTGATCCCCTGGTTCGAACCTGAGCTGCAGCCTTCTTGCGCTCCTGTGGTTTTTTTCCCCCCATAACCTAAACACGTTAGCATGTTAGCTTGATTAAAGATGAATGACGATGATGATGATGATGATGATGATGAGTGCGAACGCTTGTCGGTCCGGAAGTGCCGTGGCATGGACCCGCTCACTTATGAGGACGAGCGAAAAGGAAAAAAATCATCTGCTTGAATTTGTATTCAGTTTCTACGTGCTCGACGCGCCTCTTCCACTTGTTCAGATCCTCCCACAGCCGCGTTAAAATATGCACGCCACTGTGCTTTTTCCTCACTTGAATGTGAGACAAAGACGAAGTATATGTGCAGTGTATTTTTAATGTTTGCTTTCAGGAGAGGTCCCCAAAAAAAAAAAAAAAAAAAATCCACAGCAGGCACGCTAATGCCAAACACTGACGAGGATATTTGTCATTTTTGTGATCAAGCGATACAAACACATTAAATGTTTTTTTTTTTTTTTTTTTTTTTTAAGAGTAGCCAGTAGTAGTTTATTAGAGTAGCCACAACGTTAACAAATTGTACGTGGTATGATGAGGTGAGTAGCAGCCATGTTTTGTTTGTAATAAACAATTTAGAAGAGATTTGCGCGGCCTCATCAATGCAATATTGAAAGCGCTTCACCCCCACCCCCCCCGGGATGAGGTGGAGATTATGCATGAAGGCGAAGATTTCCATCGTGATGGCTTGGATTGCTTGGGTGGCTTCTGCTTCTTCGAGCGCGTCTCCTCCAGCAATAATTCACGGAGTAAACATTGGGCCCCGACAGCCATTTCTGGAGCGTTTCATCCTCGCTCATCCCAATCGCGGAGGGGGCGGAATACGTTTGCAGCTTCTTTTTATTTATTTTTTTGGTGGAGCGAGCACCACAGCTTTCATTATCGCCGCTGAATGCACCGTCTACCCCTTGAGCTGACTTGGCGCCGCCCCTTGTTGAAAATGGGGGGTGGTGCCAACACAAAGGTGCTGATCCCGCCGCTTTGTTGCGCTGCTGGGAGTTTGATTTGCTTCGGCGGCGTTGGACGAATAAGGACGCATCTCGAGATGGAAGCTTTTGGGAAAAAAAAAAGTGGAAGATGAGGGCGACGGAGGAGGTCACGCTGACGATTTCATCGCTGAACATTCAAACATAATCAAACATAAACATAAACCTTTTAGGCTTCCAAAAATGGTGCGTTGGAAAGTGGTGGAAAACCTTAAAGGGGAAGTCAACACCTTCATTTTCTTTACATTAATAAGTTCTACGCAGCACTACGAGTCTGAACACGGCATTCTGATTAATTGTGTTTGTGGAATATGAGTTAAGCAATAAAATCCACTTTTTTGTCCATCTTAGGGGGCGGCCATCTTGCCACTTGCTGTCGACTGAAAATGACATCACAGTTGCTCAAGGCTCAGCTTAAAAAAACTGATATGCTGTGATTGGTTTGTTACCTGAGCCACTGTGATGTCATTTTCAGATGACAAAAAAAATGGCAAAATGGCCGCCGCCCAGAGATGTCGGGTGGATTTTGCTGCGCAACATTCCACAGACGCAATATTAATCAGAATGCCATGTTTAGAGTAGTCGAGACACATATAACTGTCAAGAAATTTGGGGGGTTGACTTCCCCTTTAAGATCGCTTTAAAAGGAGGCGTGGGCTAAGGTCGGCCAGCTGCGAATCTAAATGACGATAACCTCATTCTTGCCAGTGATGTTAGCAATCCATTACTAAGTCATACGTTGCTCCAAACTGTCCACATTCTCTCGCTATAAATCGAATAAATGACTTCTTCTAGGTCAAGTTCAGTCGGTCACCCTTCCCATCGGATGAAGGGCTTGGCATATTCAGGAAAACGTAATTTCATTGAAGCGTGGCATTTCGATGAAAGCATTCAAATTAAGTGATCGGCCACGCTCCTCATCAGGTGTCCAAAACGCGTGGCCTATGAATGAAAACAAATTAATTCCAGGTTGGCATATTAATGAAAACAGAAATAAATTGGAGTGTGGCATATTCATGAAAGCATTTTAAATGAACTGAGTCGTGAGGGCAAATCTATTGCATGTGCAAACTGATGAGGCGTTGGGTCTAATAATGAAAACAATTAGATTCATGAATAGGCCACGCTCCTCATTACGTGTACAATCAATAAATGAGAGTGGCTGAAAGTCAGGCAGGTCTCTCACTTTCTCATGAATTGCATGTAAATGTCCCACGAGACGCTGCATCTCTAACTCCATCTCGACGTTAGCAAACAATCGAGTGGTGGGTTTAAAAATAAAGGCACCCGCGGCTCTTGAGAGGCGGCCCGCTGCTCACTCTTCCTCCTCCTCATCATCCTCCTCCCATCGTTGGCCTGCTCTTCATCTTCATTGTTGTCTCCCAAGCGCACTGAAGGCTTCTCAACCTCAGCAACGCCATGGCTGAATAAAACAAAAGACGCAAACGTCCTCGTGAGCATAACATGTCGCTGCCGTCGTTTACCCGCCGTGTAGCCGTGGCACAGCTGCTCTAACTGCAAATGGGCTCATTATATTTCCACGCGACATTCGAACGCATCTACAAAATGCATTAAGTGACAATGTGGGAGATGAAAGCCACCTACAATGAATATACAGCCGGGGCCCCAAAACGGAACCCTGTGGAACACCATAGGAGCGTGTGTCAAAGTGGTTCAACTAACTACCATATCTCTGGCGAGACGATCTAACTGACGACAGTTTTCCTCAAACTACAAGCGTCTTTATAATGTCATCATCAACTAGTGGCCTGGCATGCACATTACAATGTTTGCGTCAAGTCCCCTTTTTGTCAACATGTCCCATTTTAGGTCGCCAGGATGTTAATCTGGAAGGCAAATGAAGCAGACCGGATCACGTTTGGAAGTTCACTGGCCAAGTTGAAATTTTAGTGAGGACAGGTTGAGCCAAAGTTGACTTGAAAGCGCGATCGCAAGTTGCCCAAAAAAGCTCAACGTGTCACATTAGATTTTCGGGTGAACTTTCCCAGCGGACACATTTTTGATTTCATCTTTCCAGGTGAGAGATTTTGTCAGCGGGGCGTCGTCTGAAGGAATCGGCTTAGCTCGATGCGCTGGTGCTAATCTTCTCCGCGTTCATTAGTGCAATGTGCCAAATTAGCATTAGCACTTCAAATAACTACACAGCGGCATCAAAGCACAGCCGGCGACTTGTGCGAACGGTGTGGCTAACGCAGGTGGGAGCAATTAGACTGAAATATGGAAAAGATGTCAGAGGTGATGAAAGTCCGCTGCGCAATGAGACTTTGGGGGGGGAAGATGCGGCTAGGAGGGATCCTTCAGAGTTAATGACATGTGATGGGAAAAAGGCAAGGGAAAATTTTTTGTACGGACGAATCTACTTCTGGAGTCTCGTTGGGTCACATGATGGACGGGGGGCTTAAGATGAAGAAAAGATGAACAGCTTTCTTTTTTTCATGTTTGTAATTGGTGTCATTTAATGTCAAGTGTGGCGCTTGAACTGTCAAGATCTTCAACAAGAATCATCTGATCTTGAAATTTTTGTTGCAAACAAGTTTGGACAGCACGTGTTCTCTTCTGTGTGCTGATGGCGGTTTTTCAAGCACTCATCTTGAGTCATATTTTCTTACAATTTCAGTTTTGCAGCTTTTGTTGTTGAAGAGTCAATTCTTTTTCTTTTTTTTTTTTTTGTTCATGTGGAACCGTCGCCTTTGTGGCGGCAGCCGGATGAAGAGGTGTCATCGACAGAGTGCTGCAGGCAGCGGTACTAATGGAAGGCCCCGAGAGCGTGCAACGGCCAATCCGAGCGCTCATTATCTTCTCTTGCGTCTTGAAGTAAGAGATGAAAGCGGCGGCGTCGCCTAATGGTGTACTTACGTCCGTCCAGGAAGGCGACTTTTCAGTCGCATTTGCCCGGTTGGCCCATTTTGTGCTTAAATACGCTTTTGTCTCATCGCCACAGGGCTTTTTTTTTCTGTTTCACCACCACGGTGATAATGGCGAGATGCGGGCGCTGGCCATTTGCGCTGCCTCCTGGCTAACTGCCGCAATCAAGACATTATGACACATATGGCGGCTAAAGAGGCACCTGGCCACACAAGGATAATAAAACCATTATCTGCCACCTTGCTTCATTACTGAGGTGACGAGACACACGCAAGCATACAAAATCCCGATGATGAAGTTGATGATCAATATCGCCGCCGCCAAAATGTGTTCCGAGCCGCTCAGACTTGACATGCTAACAACCACATGCTAATGTTCAACACATTTCGATGTTCACATGAGGAATTGGCTACTCCGCGTAGCAGGGAAAGGAAATACTGTATTTCCTTAAGATGGAACCCAGGGCTAGCAAATACATTGAAAACAACAGGGGCCCCAAATTGAACCCTGTGGAACACCTTACAACAGAGTGGAACTCAGGGCAAGCAAAGCTTACATTTATTGCTTGATTTCTGACGGTTTGAAGTTGATTTGAGGATTTGGGCTGCTCCAGTGCTGATGAGCTTATCATCTTTACTTTTGACTACAGCTTTCGCAAACATTTTTGCCTTTACAAATTGTGATAAATTCTAGGTACTCACAGTTGAAGGTTATCGTAAAACTGACCCCCACACAAAAGAGATTTAAAAATTTTGTACTGAAACAGCAAAACGTTTAATCAACCCATTTAATAACAAAAGTCCGCTAGCTTCATGCTTAATTGCAATGCAAAACGCCATAGACAGGCTAACACTATGTAAGCATCTTCCTGTCCCCAATAATGTCAATAAGTCCAAAACCAAAAAGTCTGGTGCCTTTTTGAAAAATACATAAAAGTGCAGTTTTTTTGTTTCGGCCTTCATGATTGGAGTATTTATTTATTTATTCATTTTTTTTTAGCATTACATCGTTCTCGTTTGCTTTCAAATCAAGGCGCAAGCACTCAGCCTTTCAATAAAACAAGACCAGAGCGACAAAATGACTTGGATAGGGGTGTCTGAGGAAATTGCTCGGACTTACCAGAATGACTTTGTCACCCAATTTGGTCCCGCTGGGGCAAAGCCAGGGAACGCTGCATCCTTTTTGGACTTCACTTCCTTCTGCAAGGGAACAAAATGCACTCAGTCAATAAATGTATGCACGAGAAGCCCATCCTTTTCGGACGCGCACAACGCACAAATGATGACGTGACTCATCAATAGCTAATCCACTTTGCAGGTATCGTGGCTGATTGTCAGGTGCTGCTCGTGTCAAAAATGAACCTGCTCACCTCCCAAAGTTGGATTCCAAATTAAAGAACCAATGGCGTTGGAGGTCCACGACAATCTATTGTGGATGTGTTATAAGCCGGCGAACCCGCTGGCATCTTGCAGCCCTGAAATTATAGAAACATTTCCTTTCCATCTCGACAAACACTCGGCAGAGATGCTGAGAGACGCTCTCGAGGCTAACGACTTCCACCCCGGCGCGGGCGTGACCTCAGCTCGTTACGACTGCATCTCGTTAGGCATCGCCCACCTTTCTTGAAGGCCCTCCGTCTTCTCAAAAGAGAGCCACTCCAGGTGAAATGAGCTCTCTTGAGATGAGTTTCAAAGTTTTAGTGCCTCGCGGACATACCTTCACTCTCATTCGGAACGTGTGCGCTGGTATGCTAACTGAGCTGAAATGCTAACTGAGCTATTTCCCTTTAATGTGACCTTAAATGGACAATTAATCTTTCATGTTTCATGTTTCATGATCATCAAGTCTTTTGAAAACGTGTCTGTTGAGTGCGCCCTTCTCAATTGCGCCAAATTGTGGCCAAATTGTGACATCACTGCGAGGCTAATTAACATAACATAATAAATATACCCGACGCAAGGATTCTCAGCCAGCGGCACAATCAAGTCATCAGCTAGGATGATCAACGTTCCCGAACAAAAGAAACGCAAGACACGGTCAAAGCTAAAAGGTCAAAGGTCAAATATACGCTTTGCAAGAGTATGATCACAACATTGATGCTAGTTCCGTTAGCCCATTTATGGCATTTTAGCATAGTATGTTAGAACAGCACAACAACAAGAACAGCAGCCCGTGCGCTCCTGCGGGCCTGATTAGGAGACATGTCATTTTAAAATACTGTCGTCGCTAACACCGCTGTTCCTTGGGAGCCGGTTTTAGGTCCACTAAAAAAAGCCCTCGCCGGAAAGAAAAAACTTGATGGAGTGCACTGGCGAGTACGTTTGCAAGGCTAATAAATTCTGGAGTGTGAGGTGATGTCTGGCTGTATTTACACTGCACTCATCTTGACAGCACCATGAATGTGCTCTTTTCCTGCATGGGGACAATTAAAGAAGGTTCCGGAGAGAGGCTTTCACTGCGCTATTGATTTCATCCTTTTGACCGCACGGTGAGGAAAAATAAATAAATGGATGGATAGATTCAGTGTGATGAGACGCTGGGGTGATATCTTAACTTTGTGTTCGAGTGTGTGGGAAGGACAGTCAAATGAGAAATTTTCTTTTTTCCCCCTCATGCGTGTACATGAAACCAAACTGATAAATGACAAATAATAGATAAAGACGCAGAGCAAACGACTGTACATGATAGAACATATAAGAAAGGAGGACGAGAGTGTATACAACCTGAGGTGAAGCACTCTGGGACTTTACAATTTGCATTCCCATCTGTCGGAGTGATGTCACGTGTGCGCTGTGTCACAACAAAATAACAATCGCTCTCCATTTTCAAGCATCAAGTTTTCAAGCTGCATTTTTAAACTACGTTCTGTGCTGTGGACAAAGTGCGTCATGATTTCGGGCTTCTTCACATTGGCCACCAGGGGGCAGTCTAACGAACGCACAAATAGGATGGCAACAACTGCTCGATAAGTTGCAGTAACATGTAGTTGTGTATTGTGAGGTATCAAAACATCCACTGAAGTATCGAGGCTGATTACTCTCACGCTGGTTGGTTGATGTGCGAAGCAGAAAGTGAAATGCAACGTGGCAACCAGAGGCTCTCATCCCCTCGGTCACGGCTGAGATGATTGCGCCCCCCCACCCCTCCACCTGTTAAAAGTCAGCGAGGGCCTGCTCACCAAAGAATTAATCCCGTGTCTCCAGCTCAAGAGGCCAAACAAACGCGCACAAGTGACAACAATGAGTGTTGTTATCAAGCAGACTAGACAGCAAGTCAGCCTCTCCGACGGGGGACACAATGCAGTCTCAAAAGGAACGCTGATAATTATTTCACTCGCTCATCACGCACTTCAGAGAGGTCTCGCGGTGGAGCGCAAGTCGGTTGCAAAGACGGTAAATGGAGTTGAACACTTTCAATTCCCCCTCCAACCGGAGCCTTGATTGTGTTTTATCTCTTCAAAAGACTCTCAACGCTCGACGATGATCACTACAATTGTTACCGCTAGCTAGCAAGCGAAAAAATGCGGCACTGCTGTTAGCTTAGATTGTTTGTGGGTTGGTAGGTTGATGAGGTGTTTCCAAACTTTTGACTGGAACACTAAAAGCTTTCATGCTACACATTTTGCGGCGGGACGAAAGCAACTCCTTGGGCAGTGAAGTGGGCGCGAGGATGGAAGAAAAACGAGAAGAGGAAGGGAGGAGCAGGTGAGGATGCCAAACCGAGCTTTCATGTGTCTCCAATGGCAGGCGAAGCGAAGAAAAGGCTTTAGCCGGAGAAATGCGCCGCCTGCGCTCCTTCCTCCCTCCCTGTTGGGATTTGTTGACACAAACGCGAGAGACGTTTGGACTGGGATAATCTCGGGCGCAGACCTCCGAGCGCTCAGCTGCGCCGCTGTGCCAGAGAGCCCCGTCGTCCTCCCCGCCTGCCAAGCTTCTGAGATTCGGCGAGCAAGTCAGCAAAGTCCACTCGGAGGCAGTCCAAGTGCCAAAATACGCTGAGCGCCCGAGTTGGAAGACCAGAGTGAGGGTAGACTGGAGACCCCACAATGCAAAACAGCGGGGACACCAAAGAACAGAATTCGGAGCCCTACAGTGCCACCTGTTGGTCATAAACGGAATCACGACATTGCTGCTCCAAAAATCGATATAAAAGTGGAAAAAAAAAAGTTGTAATGTTATAAAAATACATTGACGGCTGCAAATTCACAGCACGCCCGCCCGCGAGCTGCCATTTTAAGAGATATCGTCACGTCGTAAACGGATTGAGTCGGCTTTCTTCCGCCGGGCTGACGTTTGGCAGGCGTGACGCACTGACAGCAGCAGCGGATGAACATCTTCTACGCTTTTGTCCGAGATGATTTATTTTTTTTTGGGGTGGTGGTCATTTCCCGGTCGTCGTCTGCTTCTTGTACATGCAAGACTTACGCAGACTCAGTCTTGGATTTTCTTTGTCGGGGGTATCGCAACAAGAACAGCCGTATTTTATTCTTGCAAACGAAAGCACTGCAAGTTGAGTGGCTCGATTTTTATTCCATTTAAAAGACACCGGAACAACCCGAATGGAGTTAGTCGCTTATTAAAGCACTAGAAAAAAAAACGTGCAAATGGAGTGCGATCCATTTGAAAGGCACACATGAAAAGGTGTCCAATTGAAAGGCACTTTGACACGCATATTGATTATACGTATTTTTAAGAGACAAAAAACATATGTCTGATGTCTTCTCCACTCCATCTTAAAACTTTCATGCGCCAATAATGATAACCTGTAACCCGATAACATGATAAGCTGCCCACTGTAGTAACCGCTGTCCCCGAAAAGGGTTCAGAACCATCGCAGCATAACACGCATGGCTGGATTGATTTTGAATTGAAATACACCACAATGTACGCAAATTGACTTTATTTGCATTTCAAAAGCAATCCAACCTGTGCAAATGGACTTCTGTTCCATTTTTCAAACACACAACAACATGCGCTAATGGATTTGATGCTACTTTGAAAAAAAAAAAAAAGCACTCAAAGCCGATTTTTCTTCTTATTGTCCGATAAACAAGCTCCTGGGTCCACTTGGCGCGTGCCGTCAAAAGTCTGTCTTCTTTCATGCATTTGTTCGGGTTACGAAGACGCCGAAATCCACGTGCGCAGGTGTTCCAAACGGACAACGACTTGTATACGAGCTTGTGAAAAGTCACTTTTAACTCACGAACTACCCACAAAAAGTCGTTTCGGTGAGATTACAGGAGGAATTTAAAATGTACAATTCTACCCTGAACAGCTGAACTTTATGCGACCTCTGACCTTTTAACCGTTCAGTACGTTTGACAACATGGAGATGAATAGCAAAGTTCACAGCATGAATCCCAAGTCGACTCCTAGCAAGTGATCTCAATAGGAAGTTTTCTCTAAGCTTAGAATGTCGTCGGCGGGTTGCACCAGAGGTACCGGAAGAGTCACAGAAAGGCATGTGCCGCAGAGGTCTTCATTGCTTGTCGTTTGCATGTGAACGAGACTCGAGAATGAGAATCGACTTTGGATACGCTAAACTAAAGAGTTCAGCATTTGTTGAGGAAAATGTGCATTTTTTTTTTCCACAGACTTACAAAACGGGAGTCGTGTGACGCCGACACGTGTCATTTTTGTTTCTTTCCACAGGTGAGCGACTTCCTGCTTCTCGGAAGACGGAGGCAGATTGCTCCCCCCCCCCTCCCCCCGGATTGTAATCTTGACGTGTTGCCTGATAAATCACGAGAAGGTTCTCCTCCGGTAGCCGCAGCAATTTAAAGGGGACACTTTATAAAAATGTCACTTTTTAAAGGCGGGAAATAAATTGTTGTTGTTTCGTGGAAGTACGACTGTGACATTCTCTGACTTGTGTTGTTTTTTTGTTGTTGTTGAATGCTCTTATTACTTTTGGTGTCTGTCTCCCATGGCTTTCCATTCATCTCCTTTTATTTCAGGAGTTTCATTTCAGGGCCCGGCAATCGGAAAAAGGACATGATGAAAAGCGGTTTTAACCGTTTCATAACAAATAATGATAACCTGTAACCTGATAAACGGATAAGCTGTGCACTGTAGTAACCGCTGTCCCTGAAAGGGTTCATGCAAACTGGTTGGGAATCACCGTTGTCATGAATGATGCTTACCCGATTGCCGTGAAGTTGTTGGTTGGGTGCTCGTGGTCTTGGCTGCTCGCTTTGCTTTTCTCTCCGGCTGGGCTTTGCTTTTTGTAAGTACAAATGAACAAATGAGAGGAATTAGCAAGCACTTTGGTCGTCCAGATTATTGTAGTTCACAAAAATGAACCAAATGTTTTTTTTTTTGGGTCATGGAATAAATTCCAAACGAAAATGCTTTTTAAAAAAATTAAAAATAAGCAAAGCCACACCTTATAAATATATATATTTTTTAATTTTCACGAGACAAATACTCCATTAGTTTTAGTATTAGATTTTTTTAAAATAATACTAAAACCTTTTTTTTAAAGCATTTTCAAAAAAAATAAAAATGAACCAACCTGCTGAAAAAAACAAACAAACCCCCCAAAAAATTTTGTTTTGAATCCGAAACTATTCCAGCGCCGGGCTGGCTCATTGGAAGAGACAGTTCCACCCCTAGAACAAGCCAATTTCCCCATTGTTGATCCTTGGGGTATTTTGACGAAAGTATGCCACAGACGTGCTATTAAGACCTCTGGGAACTGCTGTAAATTACGAAAGGAGAGGAGAAAAAATGCTTCTGTCTCCTTCAAAGCAGCTGCTGTGGGTGAATTAGTGCCAATTGATAGAGGCTTTTGATGTTGTTGGGTGTGACTCCCCGCCGAGGTGGTTGTGTTTGTCTTACGGGCGATTCGGCCATTTTTCCCGCCGCCTAACAATGCAAATAATTCACCGCTGCATGCTCGCTCGCCTCCAGACTTAATTGAGGGATCTTTTTATGTTTTCAATTAGCGCCTCCTTTTGCTTCTTCTTACACGGCTGCCATTTGATTCTAATTGCGCGAGGAGCGCGCCCGGCGTCACAACAACAATCTTTATTTTCCCGTCAATCTTCTGCCACGGGGTAGGAGGCGTGAGAAGGAGTTTACGAATAATTACAGCCGCGGATGGGGAAGAAATAAAAACATTTCTCTTGTCTTTCTGCCCTGGAAAAAAAAAACAACAACAACACAGAAATTCCTCTCAGGATATAATTACGCCAAATATCGATGCCCGAGATGTGGCATCGTCAGCTTTTTTTATTCTGGCTCGTTAGAACGCTGCTTTCTTCGCGATGAGCTAACTTCAAATCAAAGATCGACGGCGAGCGTGACTTTTCTTTGAAACACTCGGATCACCCCGCACTTTTATGCCGACTACCCCGATGAGAACCAAACATGATGGCCAGCGATCGTGAATCTCGAAGATTAGCCTGAGCGATTATTGTCTGTTTTCTTCTGTAAGAATGATTTCCCCATCCCTTTATCTGCCCTGCGTCAACCATCGTGTTGAAACCGGTTCTGTATTTACGATGATAAATCCTGGATGGGATTGTGTCACAAAACAGAAAATCGGGCTAAATTTGAGCACGTTCTCCCGCTGATCCAATCTGAAAAACCATCCGTGGACAATCGTCGTAAATATTAAAGTTGCTTAATATTTATGATGCCAAATGCGGTTATTGCAAACGCGATAAGTTTCTTCCTCCACAAACACTCTCTCTACTTCTTTGAAATCTCTACACAGTCTGGAAGCACCTTAGGAGAGCAGGGCAGGGGAAAATGAAAGGAGAAGTGGCAGTAAAACAGACCAAAATCCAGGTGCGAGATGGTGAGGCAGGAAAATAGACTCGTTGCCTACTTGGTGTGGTTAAACCAAGCGCGAGAGTTGAGAAATCGGAAGATCTCCAAAACAGCGTTTCTCACGTGCTAACAATTGACGTAAAAACATCAAAAATGATTACATGTGATCAAATTGTCCCAAGTGGCTCTTGTTATGGCACTGGAAAGAGGCTAAAGACTGTGCTCAACGCATCCCCCCCTGGGAGGAAGTGGCAGATGCACAAACACACGCATATACGCACGCAACGTAAAAGCCAGAAGCTCTCCAGAGCGCCGTCTCAAGTGGAGCCAAAAAGCCAAGCTGGGTAATCCCAGGAGGAGCTCAACACAACCACCGACTTCGCCTTCAAAATCCTGTTGGCTCCCAACATCCATATGACAACTGGAGGCTAGCAGGAGGTAGACGGGGTAAGCGGGGGTGGGGGGGGGGGGGCGACCGAGAGGGGTTGCTGGGGGGTGTTTGGCTTGGGTGTTGATACAGAAAACGGGAAGAGGAACATGGCGCCGATCAGACCCAGCGCTGTTTTCCCGTTGTTGTTCGGTTTTTATCTGACTGCGGGCCACCGCCGCCAACATGATAAATGATCAATTCCTAGAGGCTGTTCCACTCATCCCGGAAAGGGATGTCGCTTTATATCGATTTTGACCCAGCTTTTGGGATTCAATGAATGACCTTTGACCATATTTGGTTCTTTTTGACCCAACTGTAAAATTAAGAGCCTCAAAGGTTTGCTCAGTAGCCCTTTGACCCATATTGGGGTGTCTTGACTTGAAGCAGATGAACAATGCATCAAAAAATTAATGTTTTTCCCTTTAAATAAATACATTATAGCCATAAACATAAATATATATATATATTATAAGACTTCTTTGGAAAATCCATTACGCGGCGTTGCTTTATGATGTGATGTCAAGCTGAATCGCAATATGTACGGTAGCCGTGCTTAACGAACTCCCGGGAAAATCTGTTTTTCTGGCGGGAAATAAAGGAAACACGATTCTTTGCGATGCGATTCATCATCGGAAAGTTGGATTTGCCAAACGCAGGAACTTGTCGTATCTGTCTCATCTTTCTCGTGCGACTGACGCAATCATTTCAATACAGCTTTAGATTGTTTTTTTTTTTTTTTCTCATTGGTCCACGTGGGATTCGTTGCACTTCCTCCCGCTCGGAGCCCACCTGGGGCGCACGCACTCACGCGTCTTTTACCGAGCAACTATGAGACAATCCACTCCACTGGCCCGCTGACTGACATGCAATTGCACGTTCGGCTTTGGAGATAGATTAGCTGTAGAAGCCAGTCAGGATCAAAACCGCTCCTCCTTGGAGGCTCGGCGGCCCCGCGGTGAAGTTTTCTCAACATTTCGCTTCGGCAGCAGCCCAAATTATTCATCAAAAGTGAGCAGGACAAGAGGAACATACGGAATATTTAGTAATTGTTAAAAATAGATGCCCGAGAAAATGGTCGCAAACAACATAAATCATGCATCCGACATTGACACCTTTGACAGACTTTGGACACCCATCGGACAAACTTGGTCAAACTTGGTGCGATCCAAGCGTAACTCTCCAGATTTATGTCTGCTGTACATTGAAATGTCATCAAAATGACTCATGAGGACCATACATAATTCATATGGTGACATATGACAAGCCGAGTTAAGTCTGGATCCCAAAAACGTAGACGTAAATAAGGTCTCCGTAACAAAAATAGGTTTTAATGCTAATAACCGCACCGACAAAGACGCAACATAAAGCGCCCGTCAAAACAAGGACCAGAGAGAACATAAACAAATAACAAAAAGCGCTTGCACAAAAGGCAAGGGAGAAAATTAAAGACCGCCAATACAAACTAAAACAATGTATCAAAATACACGCGAGCGAAAAGCCAAATCGCAAAACCAAAATCGTACTTACAAAAAGCGGGGTACCGAGAGTGCAAAACGCGAAACACGACGAGGTCACTAGCCAAATAGTCCATGAGCAGCGAGAATAGCAATGCCAGAAACAATACTCCGACACAGGTGCATAGCAGAAGAGACCTTAAATACAGAGTTTACAAATTACAGATTGGGAGCAGGTGCGTACCGAAGTCCGCTCATGCCACCTGCTGGCCAGACCGAAAACATCATCATGACAGGATCAGTGCTAACGTGTAGCATGCTAGCAGGAGATTAGCATACGCTTCGTATGAATGAAAAAGACTAAAATATCAACGATTGTATTGGCGCGTCTACCATTTGGCCTCCTTGACGCTTCTTCTTTGTCTGTAATTGTTTTCTGAAGCCTGGGATGGGGGGGGGGGGTCAAGGAGGGGGCGGGGGGTATCAGCATGGCCTTATTATGGCAGCTGATCGATGTGATTTATAGCTCCTGGCGGTCGAACATGCAAAGTGTCTCATCTCCTGAGGCTAAAGCCCAGAAATCAATGTCTCACCAGCTAGCTGGCTGCGTGAAAGGTACTCAAGCCACAAAGCTTCTGGAGGAAAAGAAAAAAATCAGTTTCGTGATCCATTTGGATTGCTGTCAAGTGAGAAAGAAGGTTTGCCAGCATGCAGATGGCCGCCTTGTTAACATAATCCCATCAATGTCCTCCAGTTGTGTTGATTTCCACGGCGACATTTCACACGAGTTATATTTTTGTCGAACAACATTTTAAGGAATAAATAAATAGACCGCCACGAGGCTTGATTGTCAATGGTCCCGTTTTGTGCATATCGATCGCTGTGGTGATTCGAGTTGATTGCCGGCAACATCGGGTACAATGGAAGCCCGCTTTCAAGAGATTATCGGATTCTTCTGTGCTCTGAATTAGTTTTCATTCCTGGTGCGGCGCATCTGCCGGCCGGCACATTAAAATCAACACGGGAACACGGACAATCGATCCGCAACATTCTAACATCATGCCCTTAGGACTCGAGAGAAGGTGAGAGACTTTTACGGCAAGGCGTGGATGACAGGGGCTGTCAGTTTAAAAGCTGGGTTGCAGGCTGAACGAGATGAGATAAGAAAGAATAATGTCATTTTTTAAAAGTGAATATTGTACACGGAGCCCCACTGTGGCTATTTTCTCCCCAATGCTTTTCTCTGGCTAGTTCAGTTTCCTCCAAAAATCACCATTAGCATACATTCCGTCTTAGCTGTTAGCATACATTCCGTATTAGCCGTTAGCATACATTCCGTATTAGCTGTTAGCATACATTCCATCCGAGTTGTTTGGTTCAGTTCAATTCCGATGCCATTTCCTTTCATTTCCATTGTCCAAACATTCTTTGTTGGAGGGGGGGAAAAAAGAAAACTGCCTCCATTTTTACCTGTGCGGCGTTGCTAAATGGCGTTGGCGCACAGCCCGGAAGCTAATGGCGCATTGCTATCACGTCCCCGGCGCGACTCCAAGGAGCTTTCTCCAGAACAACGGAAACAGTGCGGCGGAACATAAGACGCTGGATGCGCGCCACTAAGAAGCTCGCTGCTACCTTTGCGGGAGCATGAGCTTTCTTTGTCGACGCCGACTCGAACATCGTTTGGAGTCGGAGAACAGGAATGGAAATCGGCGCTTTGTTGAGGGCCTTCGCATACCCGAAAAGCTGACGGATTTTGCCAAGCCGGAGCACGGCGTCAAAATAGTTTGGTGTCGAAATGTGATGATCACTTGGGAAGTGTCAGATCTTATTTATCACGGGCTCGTCAATGCTTGGTCAGTTTCCGGGTGTCATGATTGAAGTCCAGGGCTCGTACGGACAACTTCCGACAGACGTAAAAGCTATCGTGAGCATCGGAATGCATATTTCAATGAGCCAATCAAGATCTGTTTACAAACGAGACTTGCATAACTCGCCCCGACCATATTTGCGCTTCTCTTTCCGAGCTTGGCGAAGAGTGAGTCGACGCCTAATGATTCAATTTGTTCAGCAGCTCGACTCATTTGCGATGGATAAATGATTGATCAGAGGAGGGCCGGCCGGTAGCAAACATTTACTTATTCATCAAACATATTTCTGTTTAATGCTCATGTTTGTTCATTTTGTCATGCCCGGTTTTGCACGGCCCGCTAAAGCAATCGAGCACCTCGCCGAAAGCCATCGCACCTCTCGACGGGGTTCTCGGTGATGTGGCGGTGAGGGAGAGCCTTAAGAATCTCGAAAAGTGGGGGGGGGGGCTGAGTGAATTCCCAATCCTACAGGTTAATTTGCTGCCTTTCAGATTCAATTGGCGTGTCAAAACATTCATGAGGCAAAGCAGCAGCAGCAGCAGGGTTACGGGAGGAGGTGGGGGGGGGGGCCGGGGGGGGGGAGGAGGGCGGGCGAGGGCAGTAGGAGGATGAGGAGCGCCGGGAAGGCAGTCAGTGCAGGCGGAGGCGAGGCGGCGAGAGGAAGTCTCTACACCCCCCCTCGAAATTTACCTCACCTCACGTTTGAGGAGCGATGAGAGAAGACGGAGGTTCTGTTGGTTTGTTTTTCCAAGATTGTTTTTTTTGGGGGGGGGGGGGAGAGAGAAACAAGAAGAAAAGAAGTTTGAGCATCCACTTCTAAGAAGGTAACACCGTCTTGTTTTTGCTGATGTTGTCCCAAGATGAGCCTCAGCAGTGTGAGAAAGTGATGGAGAATTTATTCGTGGGTTGATGGGGGGCGGGGGGGGGGGGGGGGCGGTGGGTTGGTAGGCGGTCAGGAGCTCAGTAACCACGGCGAGTGAGGGGGGGGTGCCGCAGAATTTCTATTTTGCACCCTCCGAAGCACCGGGCAGCTCTGCCAAGTCCGCCGCCGCGGAGGAGAAAGATTTCATTGTGCAGCCGATTCATGAGGCAGCGATGTGACCCCCGCACACAACCCACCCCCACCTGCCCCCAACTGACCCCCCCACCACCACCGTGCCGGACTCACTTGTGCCCAGAGATGCTGTTGTTGCATCAACACTTTTCCCCCCGAAGCTCCGCGCTGAATACTAAACAGGAGTTTCGTAAAGCCACGCGAGGTCAGCGCACTCGTCAACCAGCGTCACGCGGATTCCACATTTTCGCTTTTCTTCCGCTCGCTAATTATTTGGGATCAGGCTCAAGTGCGAATAAGCTAGGTGGTTTAGACCCGGTTTACATGGTGAGAAGATTGACTACTTAAAAAAAAAATTATCAGACCTGGTTTGGCGTTTAGAAACTATTCTGAATCTTTTCAATGAGAACGATTAGCACGTCCGCCTCACGATTCCAAAATCCTCAAAATGGAAGGACGCACGGTAAAGTTAAAAATGTTTTGATCCAAAACATCTTCAACTTTACTTGCCGCACCGATTTGAAATTCAGAATCGGAGTGGGTGCACAAGCGCCTTTGCTGTTTGATGAACTTTTGCCTTCGAGGGCTTCTTCTTCCCACAAAGAGAATTTGCAAATTCTCCATGTTGTTTTCTTTATGTTAAAATTTGACAACAGATTGCGTGAAGCGTTACTACCACGTGTATGTTGACAGTTATAAAGCACGATTTTGTCCCGTGCCGTTTTTCTCGGTGAGCTGGAACACATTAATGGCATTTCCAGTCGTTTTAATTGGGAAGGACGATTTGAGTTTCAGACCAATTGTAACTCAATAGTCAAGGCGGCGCTCCAGGTGAACCGGCAAACTGGAGGTGGGCGTCGACCGCACACCTGTCATGAAACTCCTGTTGCGTCGGTTTACTTTGATGCTTCTTTTGTTTTTTGTACACCGCGGCGTGGTGTCGCGCACGTCGTCATGGTGATGGCGAATGAAACAGGCTAGGGGGGGCTTTGTCGGGCACAATGATGAAGCGGTGTGGTGTTTTTTTTTTTTTTTTTGTGTGAGCTTTGTATGGAAGCTTTGAAGGCTGAGGATGGATCAACTTACCACCGGCCTCATGTTGCAACTCTAGCACATGAATCAAAAAAAATAACAGCGGAGTGCTCGAAAGACGTTTGAAAAGGTCACGCGAGTGCTTTTGTGAGGTTCGAGACGTTTTGATACTTTGTGTTTGGCCTCCACCAAACAGACCCAAACGTACACAGCCCCTTGTTTTTATTATTTTTTTTTTCTCCCTATTTTGATCAAGTGGCTACGAACTCCTCAAAGGCTCACTGCGCATTTGTAAGTTTCCATTTGAATGAAGCAGCTGCCGCAACGGACTGCAAACTCGCCAAATGGTTCACGACTGGTTTGGAAAAAAAAAAAAAAGCAATCAGTGACGCACGCGGTGGCTCTGTCTATTACATGAAGTAATTACATCCAGAAAGGGACACTGGGACCACCGCCGCTGACTTAATTGGGATTGATTCACTTCCTGCTTATTCATTCAAGTTGGCCCGGAGACATGTCGAAAGAATGTTTCTTAAAATATGGAGCTGTCGTGAGTTTTGAATGCAGATCTGGCCGGCAGAAAATCCAAATCATCAAAAGTTGCGCAATAGTTGTCACATTCATTTGCGTATTTCGTTCTGACTAACCTATGAATACAATTTTTGATTAGAAAACGAGGCAAGGACTTTTTTGATGGCCTCCGAAAGTGGTTGGCGTTGACGCGCGCAGAGGGTGGCGCATGCGAAGCAGGGGCGGCGCGTGCAAACGTAGCAAAGTGAAACCCCGCCGAGTGTTAGATGGCAGATTTGTCAAAGTTTGTCATCCGCGCGGCGCTGGAGTCAACATCTGGCGGAAGCCGCACACAAAACGCCACATGCTGAGCTGCCGGAAGCTCGGATGCCCCGCTGATGCGAAGCATCACTCATCAACGCGTCTGCGCTGTCCTGTTAAGACAAAACAGGCACGCTGAACTTTATGAAAAAGAAGGCCCGATGATGCAAAATTGACTTTTAATCATTTGTACACAGACACGGCGGTTAGCCCATTTGTGGCCTTCGGGCTTGCGTTGTAAAAGTCACGGCTCATCTGGGTTTGGTCATTATCATGCGAGCCCGAAGGCACTTTTGTCAATTTGAGTCCTAAAAAAAAAAAAGGCCAAATCTTTAGATTACACAAATTGGATGTTGTAAGTTATTTAGCGCTTCAAGTGGTTTGGCTTGCGCCTTATTTTCCGAATGAAACTTCTTTCAGTCTCTAGAAATGATTTTGTCGTCAGTCTGGTACCGAATGTGCGCCGAGTTGCGATTGGTCCGTGGCCTGATAGTAAACTTCCGAGGTAGCGGCGCATTGTTTAACAATGAATAGCTCTCACCATCAACGGGGGAGCGTTATGATCTGTGCAAAGGCAAACATTTTGTAAAGGCATATTGTCAGATAGCGCAGGTGTGGAAAATAAAAGAGAGATTTACTCATCAAGTCGTCAAACAAAACGGGGGGCTGTTTGCGGGGATAAGCGGCGTATCGCGGTGGAAGGAACACAGACAAAAATGTAACTTGGGCGGAAAAAAAATAAAAAATCCCCTTTATCGCTTTCATTGAAAAGCGTAGGTTGCATCGCAGGTCGTGCACGATGCATCGGGTTGTCATTTTATTGGAGTCTGCTGGCGGGTATTGGTGGAAGGGGGGGGGGGGGAATGGGGGGGTGTCCTACATCGGCTGTTTATGGCAGACTTGCATTTCAAGTCAATTGTCAACATGATTTATGGACGATGTGGACCATCTCCGCAATGCCTCCTCAATCTTCTCTGACGGAATGGCTGCCGTCAGCCCGCGGAGCGGCCGTTAGTCTCCCTGTCCGGACAATTTTCAGGCAGACAGACGAGTTTAATCTGCCATGTTTCTGCTGCCGGCAGTTTTTATGTCCGCATTCTAATTTTTCTGAGGTGTGTCAGAAAAGTTCCAGGACTGGCCAAATAGGGCAGGTTCTCTTTGTAGCCACGCCGCTCGATTGCTTGGTTCATACCGAAAGAGCAAAATTGTCCTTTCTGACTTTTTTTGGACACACCACGTATGACCCGCTTGACATTTCCAGAATGCGTACGATCAACGGGGGAGGGAGAAATTCACGTCAAACAGCGCGGCGGCCCGATCGGCCCCGTAATGAAGGTGTAGTGTCCAAACACTTAATGGCTGTTTGGATGACACGCACCACTTATTGTCGCAATCATCCGCTCTCGCTCAGCGGCACCACTTGATTAATGCGAGTGTCAGAATAAAAGGCTGCGCATATTAGGGAGGTGATTACACTGCCCAGGAAACTCGTCGCAAAGCAACAGAAAGCCTGTGCAATCAACACGCTAACTTTGTAAAACTTTGCCCATTTAAGTTTTCTAATTGACTCCCCAACCTCTGAAAATAAATGAAGGTCTCTGGTGAGCAATCAGCTTCATCTTTTGCCCAGACTCTCCCGCAGATTAAGCTAAATTAACGCAGAGTATCGGGGAAGTTGTGAACTGCGCGAGGGTCGGGAGCGTGCGTTCCCAAAATCAGAACTATGTCGAACCAAGGGGAGGAGCTTAATATAATCAGACGATAACCGTTTCTCATAAAAAAAGTAGTGCTTTGCTGTCCTTATCTGGTTCCGTCCCAAAATAATAATTGCCTCTAGTGGCCACAAGATGGCAGCAAAGCATAATTTTTGTACAAGTGAAGTTCCTCAACTCGATTCAACATAGTTCCTTAAAGATGACAGCAAGGATCAAAAAGAGGAAATGGGTCGAGGGAAATTTCAGTCATCCTACGACTACCTCTACTGTGTGATTTTTTTTTCAGCACCCCCCCACACCCCATAAATCAGTAAACATGGTCATTAGGAAATGCCGCAGCTCGCACCACCGAGCCGAACACAGTCGAAAATGTCACCAGTCCAAATTAGAATGTCCGATGGGTGGAGGATGAAGCAGCCATAGAAAAACCTTCCACAGAAATAGAGTATGCATAATCCTAAGTAAAAAAAATATTTTTTAAAAATCATCATTTAGCCACACCAAAATGCAATGCCCCATGACAGTCGGCAAAATTGGATGGAACTTCTAAAAAGTAGTTGGGTGTGAAATCCTGTAACACACCCAGTATTGTCACCTTCGAAAAAGTTACAAGACCCCCCCCCCCCCCCAATCCTCCCCCTCCCCGCCGACGGGAAGGTTAATGGTGAATTCTCACAGAGCAATGAGCAGCAGAAAGAATAAGCTAAAGAAGACCGCTGCGCTTTGTGATCCGCGCCGGGGAGATTTCAGGTTTGCACGGCAGGAAAGCACAGAAATAAACACCCGCCTCCTTCACGGTAAGACTTTATCAGCGAGCGAAGTGAAAGCCTAAACAATCGCAATCCCAATTTCATGCACACAAACAAACCGAGACGCGAGTGGTCGCTCGGCGGGCGCTTTGTTTGTGTTTGCCGCTCTGGCGCTGCGATTCGTGTCGACACGCTCGGCACCTTGAGGGCGTCGCATGGGGGGGGGTCATGAGGGAAACGCAGCCGAGCAGACCAGAGCATGGCAGGGACGTGGAAGTTGAGACAAAAAGGCGAGTCGTGACATTTCGGATTGGGGGGGGTGGGCTAGCGCTCCTTTCTTGACCGCTGCCGCGAGAAACAACCCGAGAGTGCCAACGGAGTGATTAGACCCCACATGACGAGTTTATCCCACCTCAGCAAATCAGATAATAGCTTTTTTTGCGTTTTGCAGCGGTTTAGCCTCCGCACCCGGTTAATCGTCCGCAAGGCACTGCGGGACCGGTCGGCAGCATATGGCGACATCTGGTGACAAGGAACCCTCCCAAGGGTTTGGCATCACTGTCATGTTGGGACATGTTTGCTTCACAAACGTTTTACACAATACGGTGACAAAACCCTGAGAGGCCAATAGGAAAGTAGTCATTTGGACAGTACAACAAGATATTTGTAGGTTTGGGTTTACTCTACCACCTGAGCAAGACCTGAGATTTTCCTCAACGATTGGCTTGACCTGGTCTCATTTGCCGTCTTTGTGTTCACTTCATCCCGGTGTCCGTTCAGGCTTATTTCCCACTCGAACTTCAGAAAGGAAACAACAAGGAACTTACTTAGAGGTCAGCGATTGAAGCCTGGCGAGATGTTTTCGAATGGATTCCGTATGCAGGATAAAAGAGAGAGAGCGAGTCCAAAAACAACATCACACAGGTCGCGAACCTGAGGCGACGAGCAGATGGAACACCCCCCTAAGCCTATTATCGCCGTTTTTGGGAGCATTGTGTTCCTGCTGGTATGTCATTCCTTGCCGCTGGTGCTGACCTCCTGAGTGTTTTTTTTTTTCTTTGTGAAAACAGAGAGCTTCTTTCACTGTCTGCCAGGAAGGAGTTGGCATTTGGGGTCCGCCCTCCTTCTGCGACCGCGACACTAGAAGATCAACTCAATGAACACAATGACAGCTTGGCACACTTGACAGAAGGGAAATCGCTCCAGGCAAACTCATGGGTGTGGGGGTAAATAGTTGGGACACATCGGCGGTAACCTGATGGGAGGGGCTGACGAGAAGAAATTGGCCGATCAGAGGTTCGAACGGTTATTCGAAATTTCCCCACGTGAAAACAAAAGCTTTGGGTTAGCAACGTTGGCTCTCAACGCTAGGTCTTGGTCAGATGTCAAACTGGTCTGAACTTCGTTTTCTGATATGAAATTGGAAGCTGCCAAATTTGCAGGGGTGGCTCGTCTCACGATGCCCACAACATGTGAGCAAAGTATGACTTTGTCGAAATGAAGCTCCTCAACTAACTTCAACGTACGGTAGTTCCTTGACGTCAACATGCCAAAAGATTGCGGCAAAGCATATTGAAACAACTGAACATGTTACAAGATGTCTGCCAAGCCCTTTCTAATAGGAAGGTTGTACATTTACTCACTAGGAACTATGTGGAAGTGAGAGACAAGCGTTCTATGTTGGGGAATGGAGCAAGTCTTGTATGGATTGTTAGCATAAGAATTCAATCACAATTCGATTTTTTTGGGGGGGGGGAATTTTTTTTAATGAGTTCAAATCAAGAGTCTCGATTTCTATCCCATTTCCACGGCACAGTATGCCGGTAAAATTCAGGTTTTGGTGGCCATTGTGAAAGGGGAGCACGAAACAAAAAAATCGTTCAGAAACATTTCAGATCTCAGCCAAGGGGACAGCCTGTAGAATTACCCACAATCCGCCTTCCCAACGCGTATGGCGTAACCCCCCCCACCACCCCCCGCCTCCTTGTCGACACGCTCTGATGTGATGCGTACAAGCGGCAAGACAAAGTAGAATGTCTGGCAGGCTTGTGTTTGTTCTGTTGCGGAGCGGAGGAGAAGATGAAGAGAAGATGTCTGGATTGATAGCCAACTTATCTAAACCTCATTGATTTTCCACGTGTTCTTCGGAGCCCATGCAGAAGCCCTCGCTAGGAAGCTTGTCAGAGTGGATGAGACTGATGAGGAGAGCGGCAGGGGAAGGAAAAAAAAAAAAAAGAAAGAGATATACAAATCTGTCCTCCCACACCTTCCACACAGCAAACACATTTCCCCTGTTTAAACAAGAGGCCGGCGCTTCTCCTTGCAGACACACGGAGGTGTTTGTGCAGAGCAGAACACGCGTAATTGGCCTCCATGCCCGCAGGTCCGCTAGGCGAGCGTTTGACCCATCAGCCTATTTAAGGAGCATGTACGCCTACTGAAGCATGGAGGCCCAAACGCCGGCAGTCTGCAAACGTTCGGATTCAACCGACTCGCATATCCCACCGACATCACCTGGAAAACTCGGCATGGCTTTCGATTATTCACTTGCTCCCAGAGCCAATTGAGATGCAATCGCTTCGGCTTCAGTTCCTCTGTTGCCTCATATCATAAACTTGGCGCTCCAGAGGAAGCCTGACAGGACTCTTAAATCATCACACTTGACAAAGGTTGCAAGATGATGCCACTTTTCAAAGTTGGAAAATTTCCACGGGTGTGAATCGTAGTAAATATGAATAAACCAGGAGTTTACATAATTGAATATTCCCCCTCCTCCTAACTGAAATACATAATTTATTTGTGGTTGTTGGCAGTCTGTACCCCTTTCCTGCGGTGTACCTCAGGGGTCAAGTCTAAGGGCCCATCCTTTTGGTGCTTGACGTTTTTCTCAGCGATGCCCAAATTTGAAAGCAAATATAATTTATGCTTCAGCCTAAACCTGATTTAAATAACCGGAATTCAAGCAATTGAAGTAGTACTGTACCTTGCTCATTTTTCATGTTGGGATAGATGCATCTATGTTGCTTTTGTTGTATGGTTGTTGTTCCTTCTTGCCAGAATCATCTTTAATCTAGTTGACATATCCTGGTCAACTAGATATTATTCAAATATCTCCATGTACAGCACTTTGTACGCAGCGATGGCTGTTTGAAAGTGCTCGAGAAATATTGTTGACTTGACTTGACTTGACAAATAGCAATTTTGATTCTAACAGAGCTTTGACTTTGTGTTAGTGACAAAATGGTGTCAGAAGTGGGACATTTAGTCGCAAGGCCTTATGTTGTTTACCCTTGGGACACTGTGAAGACTCGAACATGATGGTTGAATAAATTGCTTGCGTAATGTATGCCATGTTTTTTTCCTGAATATTCGGCATATTATTCATGATAGAGTTCACCTTGAAGGCAGAAGACGGGGACGCTGTGCCATCGTAAAGATAAATCGCTTCTTAAATCGGCTCCGAGGGGCTGAATGGCACGAGAACATGACACGAGATGTCATGTTTCATGTTGACAACGATTGGGTTATTTTTCTGCAAGGAACTAAAGAGTCCGTCTGCTGACAACAAACGGCAGCTCACGTTGCGGCTGAGAAAGTTGTGGAGACGATGACGGGAAATGACCCTAAAAAGGCTTGATTGGAACCAAAATGGCAGACTTCCTGTGTCTTTTCAGACATGTCCATCCTCATCCAAACGTAATCCCTCCATAGGGATCCATGCACCACGTTTAACATCTCCATTTATCTTCTTCCAACGGCTGCGCTGCTTCAAACCACGTGACTGCCACCTGCTCCCCCCCCCCCCCATGCCCCCGCCCCGGTTGGCTCTGCACTCTGATTTACGACATTTATGTGAAAGGGATGTCTCTGAAGTTTTCGGTGGCAGGGGGGGGGGGGGCGGCTTGTGGTGCAGGCATGTGGAAGTCTGCTGGATTGGAAATGAGCTTGGGTGGGGTGGGGGGGGGGGGTACTTTTATCCTTGGTTGACATGAAAGTGATCGTTAAATCATCTTTACTGCCGTGCCAACCAACATCGACGCACCTCAGCTGCCACGTGTCATTGTCACACTGACGATGACGAGATTGCATTTTGAACCGATTTTTTTTCCCAGAAACGTTTTTTTTTTTGGTTTTGTTTTGTTGTTGTGACTGCGAACGTCCTCAATCTGCTTATCAGCTTGATAACTATATTCATATTGTATGAAATGATCCCATTTTCATTTTGTTTTCAGTTGCTCTCGCGTGGAATCAATGCCAATTAGGTTTTTTTTTTTTGCGGCGTGAACTTTTTGCTGCCGCAAGAGGACGCTTAGTAAATTGTGTCGGGTAGGCCAATCCGAAATGAAGACATTGATGAGTCGTAGCTTCCCGACTGACTTTTCAACATGACGTCTTTTATATTTACCTCAACAGACAGTCGATCCTCCCACTTAGCTTGTCATCAATCAATCCTCGGCCTATTTAGCTAATTGTTGGCACTTGGAGCTGTGGGTAATTCATCCCGGAGGTGTGTGTGTGGGTGGAGGGGGGCTCCGACGTGGGGTTAGGCAATCTGTCAGGGGGTCGATTGTATCGGCGGGTGGGAGTCTGCATGTCTCAACGCGTGTTTATCACAAACGCCGCAGCGAGAAGGAGCAGGAGGAGGAGGGTGAGAAAAAAGGAGGCGGCTTATTAGTCCTCTTGATGGATGGCCCAGATGCTCTGACTGCGGTATTAGTATTATTATTATTGAGCTGGCGTTATCATTGGGGGTTTTTTTTCCGCAGCAGCAGATGAATAAAAAAAAAAAAAATAGAAGCCGTTTGTAAATCGGAATGCCACAAAACTGAACTGATATCACTCAGTCATATTTGGGCAAGGGGGAGGTATAAATTGTGATCAACGCGGTCTTAAAAGGGGCTTAAAATGTCTTAAATATAATATACGATACTCTGAAATACATCACAATCAAATTGTGAGCATGTGAAAGCTGACACGGAATCAAGAGGAGCAACAATTAAGATGCGTCATTTCAAGAAGTTCAGGATTCACGCTGACGGTCAAAATGCTTGTGTGTGTGTGTAAATCGATAGCAAAGCTGACTTGGGAATTGCAGCTCAATTGGAGCACAGGGTAGACACAACGAGGGCGAACAAAAGCGCAACGTTTTTGCACCTGGGAGGTGTACGCCGCTGCACCAATTTTTCTTTCTTTTTTTTTTTGATGCACACACAAACGACCCATGGCGGCTTTGGAGCAATTTGAGTCTTTAATGGAAAACGCGTTCAAGACGCCTGAATGGCTCCAGACTTATTCAAAACACTCTCCATTAAACGTAATTACATGATAGGGCGCATGATGCACACTTGCTCTCTTCAGGTGCTGCTTTTCACACTTTTACAGGACCTGTTTTGATGCCTGGGAGAGGATCCGAGTTGGGAGGAGGATGGTTGTTAGCCTCGGGGGACTTTGAATTTAATAAGAAGCTTCCGGAACAATCACTTAGTGTATGAAAATCATCTCAAGACAAAAAGACGTTTGTGTCTGGAGTAGTGGGGCAAGTGTCCGTGTCCATGTGAAAATTGTTCAGCCCTGAAAGGAAGATCCGCGCCCCTCCCATTAACCCCGCCACCCCCCCCCCCCCCCCCCCCCCCCCCCGCGGTTCTGAAACTAGAGCAGGAAGTGGGTACACTGAAGACAGTCATGTTGTACATGCCGACTGCCTATTGAACTTGATGTACAGCACTGGAGGCAGAGGCGCAGCGTGACTCCTATTACGGTTTTGCCGCCTCATATTGCAGCTGTCGGGCGTTGCGCATCGGTTTTCTTGAATAATTCATTACATTTGTCCACACGGAGGCACATCGGCAGGCTAACAAGTGTGTGTCAAAGAAACAGGTGGCGGTACAACCCCTCAAACAGGAAGCTCGTCTGAGCTGAGAAGCAGATTTTGGGAAAAGGCAATGATTTTTGGCGATTTTGCATTACAAATTCTGTGGAGTCAATGTGATAGAAATTTGGTAGCAATAGGAGAGAATCGATAAGACCCGTTTTCAAGGATCCATGGAAAAGGCCAAATTGAGTTGCTTCAAAACAAAATGGTCGACTTCTTGTGGCTTATAAGATAGGGCTTCTTGAGGCTTTTTTTTTGTGGGTCAACACATGATAAAAACATCGACCAAATTTCCTGTTGCGAAGACACGGGCTTTTCGATGACTCCTGGAAATTGTCCAACTGACCCCACTTAGAGCCAATATGGCCTCCTTTCTGTGTCCTCAAAACATGCAAATTTTTTTGTGGGTCTACTCATGGTACATACACTATGCCTACCAAATCTCATGCGTCTAGTTGAAACTGACCATGGGAGGCTACCGTTTTGTTTTTTTTTTTTCGATTGTTTCGGTCGATCTTGGTAAATTGTCGCATTAAGCTCTAAACGAGCAGTTTCAAACTTTTTGGTCCATCTCCTCATGATTGACCAATTTTTTTCGATTTATTTTTGCGAATCATCTCCTGCTCTGATCGCTTCAAGTGTTTTTTTTTCCTCAAATATTCAAGGTTGTTTTTAAATCATAGTTTGCAATGTTGTGACTCAGAGAGTTTTAATGCGCAATTATGAAATTATTTGGCTTTAAATTTGAAGAGCTCCTTTCTTGGTCATGCCGCCTTCCTGCGAGGTCACTGCGGCCCGTGATTTGATTGAGCGGGATGACGAAGATGAGGATGAGCCCAAATCAGCACGATTCCTCTTGTTATGATGAAGAATGAAAAGGTAGCATAACATTTATCCCGACCGACAAGGGGGTTGGCGGTGGAGGGGGGGAAGCAGCAATACGGCTAATTACGTTTCTAGCGTTCTCCGCCAGTCGCATTCATTGTCGTAATTAATTTCATTATTTCCGGCGCTGGCTGTTGAGAGCAGATTAGTTCTGTCGGAGTCGCGGGGATAAACACGGCATAATTGCTTATTGCTCTCAGAGGCCGCCGCAGATTATAGCTAAGCTAATGAATGAGAAAATATCCAATCACCTCCAACACCGCCGAGCCGCCGCCCCGGCCGGCTGCTTTGTTTGTTTGCCTTTTGTTCCGCTTCACGGGAAGTTCGTCTTCTGACTGGAAAAGAAAATCTTTAAAGTGACGCCCCGTTGACCCGGGAAGGCGAACCCGGGAGAGACGGATCAAAGTAGTTGTTACTGCGCCCTCCAATGGACAAACAGCACAACAACAGTTAGCTTTTCCTCAAAATTACAGTCAATATGTTCTCTACCCCCCCCCCCCACAGCTAAAACACAATTTTTTTTTATGTACTACTAAAAGCAAGATCGATGTAAGATGGATACTTCCATCGTCTCGCGTATACAAGCAAACTCGTTAGAAGCGTCAGCGAGGAAGCACCGCAGTCTTGCTCCTGCCAAGGGGGAGTCTGGCACATGAGCTTCATGCGCTCTCAGATCCAATCCGCATTCTCACTTTCCCGCCGTCAAGCAGCGTCAACGCGGGCCGGTGTGCAGCCGAGCAGAAATTCCCTCTGATGGAGCAGAGGGGCTCGGCGGGGAACGTTAACGCTAAAGCTAATGGGGTCAGACAGCTGCGTATTAGCCGCGCATCGTGTGCTCGAACGTAGCGAGCGGTGTGCTTACCTATACCTGCAGGCATGGAAGGGTTCAGGAAGGGGGAGAGCTTCACGAAATACGACCCGCAGGCTCTCCGGGACTCGACTTTGAAACTTTTTTTGCCAGCTAGGACAGCTCGTAAGGTCATACGAGCGGGCGTGACGTGATGCGAATTTGTGACGTGAAATTGTATGAGTGCAAATTTGCCACTAATGTATTCGTAAAAACCATTAAAAAAATTAAATAATTCATTAATTAATTGTTAGACTTATTTTTGTGTTATATATATATTTTTTTTTTCGCTTAGGTTGCTCTGATTTTTTTTTTTGTAATGACTGAAATACTAAAACCCGATCGAAAACAGCCCTCGTGGATCTTTCCGCCTTGAAAACACTCTTGCCGACACCCTAAGAGTACATATCTGCACCTCCCTCACCTGAATCTAATTTTTTTTTTTTAAACATGAGGGAGTGTCACTTCTGCAACAGTTACGGTGTCACATTATGCCGCCAGATGAGTCACAAGGGCAATTCTCTCCAACGTTAGCCCCAGAAGTGTCACATCGGCACAGAGTGAGCTAGGCGATCGCTCGGAAGGTCAGACGCGACTTTTGTCCTGATTTTCTGACGCTTTTTACGCGTGGGGGGGGGGAATGAGTGAATCCTTCCACTGTAATCGGATTGCTGTGACTTTGACGCTCACACGTGCGACCGAGGTGTCACGTGAGTTGACAATGAAAAAGTCAATGGGTCTTCACTTCAATTTTAACCTACGTCAACTTTGAAATATTCTTTTTTTTTTTTACCTTCACGGATAATGTGAAGACAAGCGCTTCCTCTTCGAGTTAATCGTCTTGAAAAACATTCGCTACGCGGATCAGAAAAACTTGCTAACAACACCAAATCGCTAATTAGGCAAACGCTGCCCACTTTAGTAAAAAGGGTTCACGACCTTTTTTTTTTTGTTGTTAATCGTCACGCGGGCATGCACATTGAACAACTGCCGAAAGAATCCGTCCGTGAGTTAAATACCTGACTAACTAACTCAATAAATAACACCAACTCGAATGGCCCTAGTGCCCAAAAGTAATTTCCTGTGGCTGCGGATCAGTCATCATGGCGGAATTGAGGTCAAAAGACCTTCACGCTTCCTTCCTGCCAAACAACAACCCATCAGGGTCAGACTCCAGTCAGAGAACTTCTAACCGTCCAGCTCGTGTTTTTGTATAAATAAAGACTTTGTTGAGTTGGGACTTTTTTGAGTGACGGATGCTCCCCCACCCTTTACACGGGGCTTTTTTTTTTATGCACCTGGAATGTTTCAATGCGCTGGATGACCGAGTCGACTTGAATGCGGCGACCTGGAGATCTCTTCGTTCCGGTCAGAGCGCGCGCTGGAGCATTGGGAATGAGCTGCGGCTATTTGATGCTCTTTTGAGGGAGCGCCAGCCGGACGAGGTCAGAGGGTGACTCGAGATGGGCGCAAGACGGGTACCTGCGGCGTAGAGTTGAAAATAAAAATACATTTTAAAGGATTAATATCAGACGGCCCGGTAGTCCAGTGGTTAGCACGTCGGCTTCACAGTGCAGAGGTACCGGGTTCGATTCCAGCTCCGGCCTCCCTGTGTGGAGTTTGCATGTTCTCCCCGGGCCTGGGTGGGTTTTCTCTGGGTACTCCGGTTTCCTCCCACATTCCAAAAACATGCATGGCAGGCTGATTGAACGCTCTAAATTGTCCCTAGGTGTGAATGTGAGCGTGGATGGTTGTTCGTCTCTGTGTGCCCTGTGATTGGCTGGCAACCGATTCAGGGTGTGCCCCTGCCTACTGCCCGAAGACAGCTGGGATAGGCTCCAGCGCCCCCCGCGCCCCTAGTGAGGATCAAGCGGTTCGGAAAATGGAAAATGGATTAATATCAGATGGCTTGTTTATGCGTACGCATTAAAATGGGCGGTGCATAATTTAATGGTGGCTGTTTGTGTGTTACAAGGATAACGTTGGCACAGGTTAAATTTTCCTGGAACACCTTACGCGCGCTTGTCGAGTGAACGAAGCGTAAACTAAAAGGTTCAAAAGCCCCTTTTCAAGGAAGCAGTCCGATAAGGTTTGTTTGAAGCCGGTGGGGCGGAGCGGCGCCGACAAGACGGTGTCACTGTTCAAAACCCCGTGGAACAATTTTTCCTCCTGTGATCACCGGCTCAAGACTAGTCCAAACGTACACAAAGCGACACGGCGAGACATTAATCTGTTGTGTTTCAGGTAAAGACACCCCCCCTTGCCCCCTCTCAACCAAGCCCTTCGCCTTGCATGCCAAACATGTAATGAAGCATGCGCGCTGGCTTCTAAATTGGCGTTCAATTGACTCTGCCGAGTGACTCGGGGTCCGACCTGCTGACCCGTGCGGGGAATGTAAGATAGTGAGTCCATTCAAGGGTGGATGTCTCATTCCGTTCCCTGGGTTGGGGGGGGACGATTAGAGGTAGTACTCTCACAACGCCCTGCTTATTTATTTAGTAAATGGACGCTTGCTGTGTGGCGTGTTTCAGATATTCCACATGTGAGACTGGAGTGCCAGCCTGATGGCAAATGAAACTGTACTTTGGGGAGACCTCAACATGCCGCCGAACGCCGCAACGTTGTCACATATATCCCTCTTCAAGAATGTTTGTGGTTCAGAGCACACTCCCAGACGAAGACCCGAGATCAACCGGTAAACATAAAATTGGGTAGACACGAATATCATAAAAGGATGCATGGAAAAAGTCTCAAGGACCCACGGTCAATATTTAATGGGAGGTCGGCCATTTTGATTTGGAGCAGTCATTTTTCGCAAATTCCAGAGCTTGTACATTGACCCACTCCTACGAGGGGATTCGCCCAAATGAGCCCCGAGTGTAAGCAGGCCTAAACGGGCGATCAATTGCCAAGTGTTTTTTGTCCACACACTGGACGGAGCATGGCGCCTTATGCTTATTTGTTTGGCTCCTTCATTTCTTCGTATGACAAAAAAAAAAAAAGTCGTCATGGATTGACGTATATTGCGTGAGCGATCGTCTCGAAAAAGACAATAATCCTTGAGCATTTGAATGACATCTTCATGGTGGGGTGCTGTAATCCCGCCGCCGCCACCACCGACGCAACCTCACTTGTCACAGTGAGTGAAGGCACTCGTGTGTTGAGATGCAGGTTAATAAATATTGAAGCCGCATCCATAATGGAGCCGCTCGCTGTGTTTGCCTTGCATCAGTCGCAACACGTAGCGAGGCAGCCACTTCAAAAGTCACTTTGCTCACTCAGATGTGCTGGCGCTAGCCAGGGTCACTGAGAACAGGAGTGGCGGAGGCCGGGGGATGATGACATTAGGGGACGTGGGGGGGTGTAGGGGTGTGAGTCAAAATATCAGAAGGGTCCGCGGTTGCGCCGCTCCGAGGCCCCGCATCACCTCGGCTCCCGTCGGCTCATCCCCGTCGACGTACGACATCAAACGACCCTGGGAGCCTTTCATCGCCCGGCGCTCTTCTTCCCCCTCCCCATGGTAGCCAATGGAAGCTTAACGTGGCGGAATGAAAGTCAATACCCCGCCACGCACACACGCACGTTGAAAAGGTCACATGGAGAAGGTTCCCCCGAAAGAAACAGCTTGTCGGAGGCCAAGCCGGCCAGCAGGAAGTCACATGATGCCACTTAATGTCACGATTGACTCTCTTGACCTTGTGCCAACTGCAATGTCTTACAATTAAAGTTTCGAGCCAGCCAATTTCTGAAAAGGTTGCCGCTTTGGCCCACTGCTGCCTCGCACCAGAACAACAACAACAAAGACACTTTCTTGCAAAAAAAAAAAAATCTATTTTTACCGTCATGTCTTTTTACTCGGAGATTGAAAAATACTAAAAAGCCTATTTGGGCCAAATAAGGAGTAGAAAGTTTTCAAATGTAGAGAGTCACCACGAAATCAAACACCTAAAAAAAAAAACTTGGTTACTTCCCACCACTGCGATTTAGTAAAGACAATTTTGTAAATCTCCGTGACGTTTTTAACGTGGGGCAGTAGGGGCCGAGAGCTCAGCTTCTTATCTGAGATGACACGGAGGCTTGAGTTCCTCCCCAGCGTAACCTTCTTTCACGCGCGGGGCTCTTCATGGCGTTGGTGGCGACACAAGCCGAGTGCTATGTGGGCTCGCTAAGTGAGGGCGGGTTGTTTGCTTCCGACCCGAAAGGTTTTCTAATATTTGGAGGTGCCCCGCCAAACACCCAAAATGAGCAAAGAGATCTACCAAGTATGGAGGAGGCTGGCGATTGAGGTCTCTGAAAGTGACTGCTTGATTTTTGGAGCGGCGACAAAGAATCCTCTGCATACAAGCGACATGAGATCCCTTCAAATTTGCTTAGAGGAAGAATTCTAAATGGGCCTTAAGACGGACCTTTGAGGAACACCACGGGAAATGTTCCAGACGATGCCAACAACCACAGAAAATTATCTGTTTGCGTTCAAGATCCGAAAATACTTTCCCAGTCAAAACGCCTGTCAGGCTAGTAAATGCTATCTTGAAGATGAAAACTAAGTTACCCCCCTCCCCCGCCCCAAAAAAGAAAAGCCTCAGTTGCTATTTTGCGCAAACACGCCGCAGCTTCCCGGAGCGTCGCTTGTTATCCTGCACCTTTTTATTCATCAAACACGGCAACCAAAACCGTTCTCTGCTCGCTAAGCGTCCCCCGTGAGCTCATTAGCCTAGCAGGGTAGCAAGGGCTTCCCTCACTTCGCTCCTTGAAAAGGATACAATTGTCTGCTTTTGTGCTATACTTTTAACTCGTTTGAACAAAGAGCGCTTTGCACATTCTCTTTTTTTTTTTCCCCAAAGTTTGCAGAGTCCAGTTTTTGCAGACTTCACAGACTGCGCTGCTTAAAACAGGCATATGATGCGGGGCCGGGGCGTTTAGGAGTTATCATGTTTCTTAATAACATGTAACACACCGCAATTTTGCTTGGGTTTATTTTAGTGAGGAAAAATACATTAGCACCACCAAAATAAAAGTATATTCATGACAGAATGCATTCAAATTAAAAAGAATGAATTTTTACCCCAACTCCTCTTAGTTCATCAGTACGGTACTATTATTAGTTGTTCTTCACAGAGGATAAAGAATACATGACTGTGAATACTGTTTGTGTTCACTTTGTTGCTCAAACAAAGGCATTAGCATCACGTTCACAGACTGAAAAGCTAGGATTTTTTGTTTTTGGAGGGTCGGGGGGTTGGATGAGTTGGTGCTGCTTCTTTTCCACAATTTGTCCGCTTTAAAAGTATTGAGCGTAAAATTAGCTTTCACGAGGGACCAGAGGAGGCGGTGGATTTACGGCGAGCTGACCTGACATGCAGGGGCCTTGAAGGAAGCTTTAAGGGGGAGGCCAACAAGACACCAGCCGTGAAAGTAGCGTGTCCGTTCGACATCTCGCATATTAGCCCCAAACCAAAGTCCACGAGTTTGCGCCACGCCACTGTAGACAATCTTTTTTGACGGCGGTTCTGTGCCTTTGTGTGGCGGACCCTCAGGGCCTTGTTTTCCACATATGCCCCCCACGCCCCAACCCTGTCCCCAAGTTCCTCCTCCAGTAAAACAGACTTTCAAAGCGGTTCCATAAGCCTTTTAGCTTCAATTTGTTCTGCCAATTATTATCCAGCTCTGCCACTGTGATGGAAGCTGCTGCCAGGAGGGAGGGGGGTGGGGGGTGGGTATTCTGCCTTTTCTTCCGTGAGAGTGGGTGGGGGGCTGCTCAGGCACCCGCTGACAGATTGACTCGGGTCCTGAGCACGGACAAAGATGTTGGGGTGGGCGATGGGGGGGAGACGTTGGGGGGTTTGAAGAATGAGCCGCCACACGAGGAAAAAGACATTTAAGAACAGGGGGGGGCCTTTTGCTGTTGACAAAAAAGGAGCTCATTCAGTTGTGATTTTATTCAATTTTTTTTTCAAAAGTTGTTTCCAATGGATCAGGACATTTTAATTCAACAAAATGGATGGCACTTGACAGTTTCACAATTTATCAATTTCAAAATAAAAGAATGGATCATTTACTTTAATGGAATTTTATGACAATTTCTTCTCAAGAGGGTAAGGTCCCTTTAATTTAATTTTGTTATGTGTTACAATCCAGTTTCTGAAAAAAGTGAGTTGAAAAATGTACAGAAAAGTAGACTCAAATGAATGTAACTGTGAATTTCAAAACAAAAGAAAGCTTGCAACATGTTAATTCCAATCCAAAGCAAGTTTGTGCAATTTTTGACTTGATTTAAAAAAAAAAAAGATTTTTTGTCAATTAATTATTTCATGTTCATTAAATCTCACGTAAAATAATTTCTTTTTTTTTTAAATTGGATCGCGCCCTTTTCATTTAGGTAATTCAATTAAGAAATGAAACGAGCTCCGGAGCTAATTACACAAATTTTTTCAGGTTTTTTTTTTCAATTCTCTGCGGCCTTTCAATTCAAATCGATTTCACATTGTGTGTGCCATTGTTTATTTTTCAAAAGAACATGACAGGACCTTTCAGTTTAATCTTATTTCATTAAAATGGTTCAGAAGTGAATTACATTCAGTTTAATGTGATTTGATTGGACTAGTTTTCTGAAATCGGATGACCTTTTTCAGCATTTAAAAAAAAAAAGCACCAAAAAGTAACGGAGGAAAGGCTGGTGGGAGGGGCATGGGAGGGGGCGGGGTTTCAGGTGAAGAAAAACAATATGTTGAACCAGGAAGAAACATTGTTAAGTTTTCCACATCTGCCTCCACAGTTTTTAGTGTGTTTGGGGGGTTGGGGTGGTGTGTGGGGAGGGGGGGCTCCTGTGTAGCAAGTGGAATTTTCCATCACTTTAGTAAATCCAATATTTAAACACTCGCGAGTGTGTAATGAAAAGCAAGAAGGCGTGCACGCAGCCGCCCGTTCCCCTCTAATATATTCTCATTTCACTTCCAACACGCTCCATCGCCTCTCCGATATGATTCTCCCGAGAAGGAATGCGGCGTCGCCCGCTCTCTGGCGGCGCCGTTCATTCCGCGATTGCCTCTGCCAGACCCCCATCGCCTTCTCCCCCAAACACGGATCACATCTCCGTGACCACCGCCCAATCCCCCCACATCCCCCCCCCCACTCCCGTCGCCATTTGTCATCATCGCCTCATTTTTCAACATTTTTTTTTTCTCCGAGCAATTTGGAAAACTAATTGCTGTTCCCCTGACTGGCCACGGATGCGGTAACATAGGAAGTTTCGTCTTTTATGCTCATGAATTCCTCCGCAGGATTCATTAAAGCAATTGCAACGTCGACCGAACAATTTCCTCGCCTTGAGCTGCGATAAAGCAGGACGCCGAAGTCACACTTTTGTTGCCTTTGTAGCCAAAGCCCGAACGGCCACGGGGACGTGCAAACTCAACTTGACTCAACTCTGGTGGATTTAATCGAGCACTTTAAAACCACCACCACTGTTTCCAAAGTGCACCAAAAAAAAAAATGGAGTCGCACAACAACAAGCTAAAGAGTAAAAATGAGTTTATACCCGCGACCGGTTTGTGTATTTTGGGTCACTTTAGGAAAAGTCATCAAACTTCAGGGTGAAAAATATCAGGCCTGATTTCAAAACTCGCCCCCCCCCCCTCCCTCAATCTCTATTTTGCTGTCAATGACCATCGTCCACCCCTCCCTTGCTCCTACTCAGTCCTTCCCTCCCTCTGAGTTCTCCGGATGCCTGCATTAGCGGGGAGGGGGGGGGGGGCGTCAAGCGGGACAATTGGCACTCAGCTCTGATTGGCTCCCCAGATAAGCAACGCCGGCTTCCATGTGGCACAAGAGAGCGTGCAGACGGGGAGGAAGGCGGCCAGTCCGACAAATTTGCCAAAAGGAGCGGCGACTCAAAGTGACTTTGCTTGGACAGGAGATAAACTAGCGGAAACGAGGCAGGAAGAAGGTAAGACGAGAACCGTTTGTTCTGTGATGTCGCACATGGGGGGGGGGGGGGGGTGGACAGGGACACACGGAGACCCTTTTGTCCTTTTTACTTTTCTTCAATAGCTCATTTGCATTTCAACTGTTGCACAGGGTGGGAAGTCAAGAAGTCCAGATACTTTGGTTCTGGATTTAATTCCATTTCCAGAGAGACTGGAAGTGTCACAGAAAGGAATGGAAACTGTCCGTGTGTCGCGAGGTTTCTAATTTGACAGTTGATTTGAGAAAAAAAAAAGAATCTATTTCTGAATTGAATCAAATATCATTTCATGTTGGTAGGCCTGACCTCGTGGAGTTTTTGTGTGGGGGTTATGGGGGGGGGGGGGCGTGTTGGAAGTTGTCAGATGGTCTGCTGAGTTGCCAGGCCAAGCACGCGCAAACTCCCGTTGGCATTCTGACCTCAAAATCTCAACCTGTGCCAAGGTTCTACTTTCTTCTGATGACTTGCTTCTTTTTTGGGGGGGGGGGGGGGTAGAAAGACTCAGAACTGAGGTTTGAGAGCCCCGAAGCCTTGAGATTTATTTCTTTTTTGTTATTCCCCTAGCGGCATTTGCAAATCAACCGACAGCAATCGTTGACTCTCGCTGATGTCGTTTGACTTAATTTGAACGGATGCGTGGCTTAATTTGCCCGACGTTGATTGCAAACTCTCCCCGCTTGATGTTTATGCCCGATGACATCATCGCCCGGGACCGCCGCCAGTTTGTGGTGATTTAGTTTCCTCGTAAACGACGGGACTATTTTTACGGCGTTCTGCAGAGCGCTGAATAAACTCGCCGGGCTTTGAGCGAGGGAGTCAAAGGACTCCCGCCCCCCCCCCCCCCTGTCCAGGCTTTCGAAGCCTTTTCAAATACAACATGTCAGCAAAAGTATTGGGACACAAGGCACCTATCGGTTGACGGGACAGGCGCGTATCCGTCATTCTGGCCGGTTATTAATTCTTTACTTTCGTTCCAAAGGATCCGGCGTGTAAAATGGATTGTGTTTAACAAATTGGCCGTGACCTTTCAACCAGCCAGAGGGAGGCAGGAGGAGGTTGGGAAGGGTGGGGGAGCCTTTTTCACGGGTCCTCCCACTTTGAAAGGGCCTTTTTCCACGGCGTGGGGGGGATTCTTTTTGCATGGGAGGTGAACGTATGGTGGAAACACGGCCACTGTGAAATTAACACCCGATTGCGCTTCACATTCCCAAATTGTACGTTTGTGCCACACACACTGAGATGACTTTGGAGATCTCATCCGATTTCATGGCCAATCACACTCGGGGAGAGTGCAGGACCTCCACCAAGGCACCAACTTCCGAATACAGACACTCCTCCTCTAATCTGCATGCTTTGTATTGGACAACATTCATATGTTTTTTTTTAAACAACTAAATAAATTAATACATTTTAATTATGTTAAATACTTCATTATGTTTTTAGATGTCTGCTTTTTAATTAATTTTAATATTTTTTTAAATCCCCAATTTGCAATTGCATTTGCAAAAAAATTATCCCAGTTTTTATCATTTTTTTATGGACATTTTTTATCCGTTTTATCCTATTTTTTTAAATCCCTGATTGGCAAACGTAGTAAAAAAAATCCACCAAATGTGCTGTTTTTTTTTTTAAATCCGGACTTGTAGCCACACTTTTATCCAGATGTGAACCAAAACTGAACTGACTCTTCTTTTTTGGGGGTTTGAAATTAAAAATTTTGAAACAAAAATAACATTTTTTTTTAAATGATGACAGCAATGTTTGTAAACGGGAAAGAAAATATGGATCCCTGCGGCTCTAACGATCTGCACCGAAACATAGCCCAAAAACTTTGTCAAATCTAGATTTCCTAGACGTCTCTGTGGTGACTTATATCGATGAAGTCGCAGTTAGCCTAAAGTCTACGGACTGCTAGCATGATCCGCTAATGACGAATTGTTGTTGTTGCCGGCTCATTTAATGGGGCAGCAGGTGGAGCAGCGCTGAGACTCCTCCATCATTCCCCCCCCCCCCCCCACCCCCGGCAGATGCTGGCGCTCTCCCCGCATCGCCTCCTGCTTCATTTGCCCTTTTTAAGACATCAAACAAAACTGCAAATTTTTTTTTCTCCTTCTTTGGCTTCGAGAGCTGACATCGCAAGTGTATCGGAATGCAGTGGGAAAAGTTAAGCTCCTTCATATGATGCACCCCCCACTCCCCAACTCCACCCCCCACCCTCCTCCTCTTCATCTTCAGCCAGCTGCTGGTTCTTAAACAAGTGCCCGATGAGTTGAGGGCAACGTGCATCGCCTCCGAAAGCAGTGACCTCACGGTGGGGGGGCGGAGTGGAAGCAAATTTGGCTACATTGTGGTGAGCTGTGAGGTTAAATGTCAGCCGTCCCCGCCCGCCGTACGCACACAAAGCAGTCACCCCCGCCCCAAGAATGGTGGGGACAATGATGGAACGAACTGGCAGATTGATAGAGTCTGCAGACAGTGGCACAAAAGCGCCCGGCTCTCGCAAATACATCATGGAGTCCGGTAGTCTATCGGCCTCACAAGAGTGTCACAAAGCCCCCCCCCCTCAGCAGACAAGAAGAAAAACTTCTGGGCCCCTCCCACCTCGCCAACCTTTTTTGCCACCTTCCGAGCAGATGTTCAAAGCACGGAGGAGGCTGCGAAGCAAAAGTTTCAAGTCAGATTTATGATCCAGCCTCGCGGGGAAATTTTGAAATCTATGACCTATAATGTCAAAGTTATTGACCAAAGAATGTCCGGTACTTGCTATTTTTAACAACTCCAATCATCGTTTCCAGATATATGACCACCGTCAACCATCCATCAGAAGAAAAGAGGATTAAAAAGAGGACCAAGTCAGCGGAGTTCAAAATGGAACCCCGGTTGGGATTGTGGCTGTACGTGACGCTCTGCGTGATGAGCATCCTGCCCCAAGGCCTGCTGGGTAATCACGCAGACGTCACGCCGAGGGTTCAGAGGGTCAAACGAGGTTGGGTGTGGAACCAGTTTTTCGTCCTGGAGGAGTATACCGGGCTGGACCCGCTTTATATCGGAAAGGTTGGTCCGACACAAACACGCGTACACAAAAACCTCCGAAAGTTCGCCGGTCCGCGATTGTAGACCCGCTGCCCCCGGCCGGGACAATTTTATTTTTTGTGATACTGGAGTCGTACGAAGAAAACCGAGTTGACACAAGGGACCCGGATGACAAAGAGAGGACACAAAAACAAAAACATAATCCGAGCACTAGCAATAGCAACATGTGCCAAGTCGCCGACTTGTCGTCCAATCACAAAGTCAAGTTGAAAACTACGAAAAGGCTCGAGGAAAAATCCACGATCGGTTAGCTAGCTAACGAGTTCAGGTGGAAGCATCTTGGGAATTCACGAGAAAAAATAAAAGTGCCCCATCCACATTTGTGGACTAGCTTGGTCCGGTCTTTGTGAAAGACAATCTTAATCTGCTTCAATTTTAAGCGATCACAGGTTTCGTCTCCACTTTTAAACAGATCTGGCCTTGAAATATATATTTTTTCTCAAATATGCAAATTTTTGGGCAATTATTTTCCTGCCATCTTGACAAATACGACAAGTGCGACTTCGTGGAAGAAAATATTTTCCCCTCGTTACTTTGGTTGATTAACGCACAAGATGGCCGCCAAGGGTCGCATTTAGAGGCGCTGTCGGACGTCGGCGAGGTGCTTGACAAAGTGATTTCCCGTGAAAAGGCTGCCATTTGCACTCCCCGGGGACCACAAAAGGGATTGTGATTGCGGCACACGGTCGTCCCTGGCAACAAAAGGATGGTGATTCGCTTCCGATTCCGCAGTGATTAGCGAGTCGCTGCGCAAATGCTGTTCCGCCGCCGGTCTCATCTTTGAGAGGTCAACATGTGCTTTTGTGCTTGCTTGACAAATGTCAAAATTAGCATTGATTGCAATGCTGATCCTGCCCCCCCCCCTTGCATTGTTTTTAATTAATAGAGTTTTGGAATTAGCCCCCCTGCGGGATCCAGAAAGGATTATCTCATCTTAAATGCAATGAGGAGTTGAGCCGGTTGGCTTTGTGACATAGTCGGATTCATTTATGATCAGAGCTGAATTTTTCCGAATGAAGCGGCGAGACCAAGATTGAGCCGCTGTTGTTTTGCGGCAGCTCCACTCGGACATGGACAAAGGCGACGGGTCCATCAAGTACATTCTGACGGGCGAAGGCGCTGGCACCACCTTCACCATCGATGACAGCACGGGCGACATTCACGCCATCCAGAGGCTGGACCGTGAGGTCAAGGCTCAGTACGTGCTACGAGCTCAGGCCCGCAACCGCCTCACCGACAGGCCGCTCGAACCCGAGTCCGAGTTCATCGTCAAGATCCAAGACATCAACGACAACGAACCCAAGTTCCTGGACGGACCCTACCGAGCGTCGGTGCCGGAGATGTCCAATATAGGTACAGTACGTTGTCATCCATCATTCTGACATCGAATGGGTCTCCATTTAATTGTTCTGCCTTCACTATGCGCTGCTGGCATTGATAAATGAAGAAAGTTAGTCAGGCCATAGCCTTGTCTAAAAATATTTTTTTTGCCGCCATCTCCATACAATTCAAAATCTTTACCAGGAACGTCAGTGATTCGGCTGACCGCAACGGACGCAGACGACCCGACGTACGGCAACAGCGCCCGGGTGGTCTACAGCATCCTGGAGGGTCAGCCTTACTTCTCAGTGGACGCCAAGACCGGTACGCGAGGCCCGTTTGCTCCAGGCCAAGGGGAGAGTTTCTTTTTTGGCTTTCGGGGTTGGCCGTAACCTCGCGGTTGTCTCCTCAGGCGTGGTGCGGGTCTCGCTGGCCGACATGGATCGGGAGACCAGGGAGAACTACACGGTGGTCATCCAGGCCAAGGACATGGGCGGACAGCTGGGCGGCCTCGCCGGAACTGCACGGGTAGAAATCTCACTTGGCGACGTGAACGACAACCCGCCCGTCTTTGATCAAAGTGAGACAATAAGCCACTCCTATTGTTCGTCCTGGGACAATTTGTCATCTGTCTGAGCGCTAATGTTTCAAATTAGGATTTTAAGAAAGGTTTTAAATAAGGGGTTAAGCCAGGATTTCAAATACGGGTTTTCAAACAGGGTTAGAGTTTTAAAGTATGGTTGGGTATTGAACCTGGGTTAGTATATGCATCAAGAGCCAGGATTTACACTAAATAAAAAAAAAAAACCTGTACAACAAAGGTTTTAAATACAACCGTACAGCATTGGAAACAAAAAAATACACTAAAAAGCAAAAAAAAATGTTATTTGGACTTCTTTTCAAAACAAATTCATTTAAAAGGAGCACTCTTACTATTGTTTTGTTGCGTTTTAATTTCACCCCATCGAGTGTGTTTCCCTCATTCGTCTTCCTGTGTGGAGGTTTGGCTCCCTCTGGCGGTGGTTTATAGAACGCCCGTTACATCTTGTGCACAGGGTTGTACCAGATGAGCGTCCCTGAGTCGGCCTCGGTGGACTCCGAGGTGGGACGCATCTGGGCCAAGGACCGCGACGTAGGCGTCAATGCCGACATGACGTACAGTGTCATCGACGGCGACGGCAGAGACACCTTCGGCATCATCACTGACCCCGGCAACAGATACGCCATCATCACCGTCAAGAAGGTAGGGCTCCGCTTTTGAGTTAGGGCGTCTCGGCAAAGTGTTTTAATCAAGGGTTGGATTTCCCGGTTAGTTTCGGGTAGCAAGTGTGGTTTGGTTCGGGTTTCGGAGCAGCCACGGTTGGCGTTTTAGATTTAGGTTTCAAGCCATGATTAAGGTTTCGAGTTGGGGTTTCAAGCCTGTGTTGAGGTTTCAAATGAGGGGTTGACACTGTTGTGACGTTTTTGTCCGGAAGCCACTCGACTTCGAGACCAAGCGCAGTTACACGCTCAAGGTGGAAGGCGCAAACACGCACGTCGAGCCTGCCTCCTCCTCCTCCTCCTCGTCCCGACATGACGTCCCAGCCTTGCACGACGTCACCATCGTGCACGTGAGCGTGGACGATGTGGACGAGCCGCCCGTGTTTGACGCGCCTGCTTACCTGGTGGACGTGGCCGAGGACGCCGAATTGGGCACGCTGGTCAGGACACTGTGCGCCAGGGATCCGGACAGCGACAACAACACTGTGAGGTGAGACGTCACGGCGCGGATGCGTCGTCAGCTACACGTGTGGCTCAGGAGGGTGACGTATCACGTGATTAGTCAGGCGTAATGCCGCTTACTTACCAACAGATGTCGCCGTTGCATCACGTCATCTCTACAGGTGATAGGCAATCTCCTCTGTGTTATTCTCCTCCTCATCCCTTCCTACTTTCAATATCCTCCGACTCCGCATCATTTTCCTGTTCCTCGTTTTTCTCTTCAGGTACTCCTTGGACCGTTCCAGTGACCCGGACAAATTTTTCTACGTGGACATCACGTCTGGCGCTCTGATGACATTGCGTCATCTGGACCGTGAGCAGCTGGGCTGGCACAACATCAGCGTGCTGGCCATGGAGATGAGTACGTGCAATGGGCGCCACTTTTGCCTTTTAGTCAAAAATGCAGCATCATAATGCAGTTTTAAGAGGGTTGAAGACACGATTAAGGGTTCGGATTTTAAACAACGATATGATACCTGATACCAGTTGCCCATCCCTAACTTCGGGGTTTTTCACACAGGCTAGTGCTGAAGCTATGGTTCGGTTTTCAAATGAAGGTCTAAAGCTGACACCTGATGATTGTGCTCATATTGTGCTTGTGGGGTTTTCCGTGTGTGTGTGTCAGATAATCCTTCTCAGCTGTCCAGCGTGGCCGTGTCCATCCGCGTGCAGGATGTGAACGATAATCCCCCCACGCTCAGCGACTCCCTGGAAGCGTTCGTCTGCAACGGCGCCAAGGCGGGACAGGTGGGTAACGAGTGCGCACGGGCCAATCACGTCACCCGCTGACGCTCCGTGCCGTCATAGCTGATCCAGGCGGTGACGGCCGTTGACCCCGACGACCCTCCCAGCGGACATCACTTCTCCTACGCATTAGCGCCACACGCTGCCAACAATCCCAATTTCACCCTGCGGGACAACCAAGGTAAACACATACACCAATGGAAAGATATACTAAGTGTCAAGCTATATCCATAGATATACTTTATCAATAAATGATTCAAATAATAGACAAAACAGATAAATATTCCCAAAAAAGAGAAATAGAGAGATATGAATAGATAGTAACTCTCTCCTTGCATGCTCAGACAACACGGCGTGGATCGTGACGCGTCGCGGCGGCTGGTCCCAGCGTGAGCAGAGCATCTTCTACCTTCCCATCACGGTGACGGACGGCGAGGCGCCGGTGCATATCAGCACCTCCACGCTGAGCGTGCGCGTTTGCGCCTGTGACCGCGACGGAAACGTCATGAGCTGCAATCCCGAAGCTTATAGCCTTCCCGCCAGCCTCAGCAGGGCTGCGCTCATCGCCATCCTGTCCGCCATCTTTGTCCTCCTGGGTGAGTGACGCACCACATTATACAAACGAACTAAAAAAAACACTTTCTTGAGCTAGCGTTAGCTTTTGCGCTAATTGGGCTAACATTGCTATTTGCGCGTCGCGTCAGTGATGATCCTGCTGATGCTGTCGCTGAGGACGCACCGCAAGAAGCCGTACCTCAGCGATGAGGAGGAGAACGTGCACGAGAACATCGTCCGCTACGACGACGAGGGCGGCGGCGAGGAGGACACGGAGGCTTTCGACATCGCCGCCATGTGGAACCCGTGCCAGGTGCACCCCCAGGCGGGCGAGACCCGGCAGGAGATGTTTCCGGAGATCCAGACTTTGTCTCGCTACGTACCGATGGCTGACGCCGGCAGCGGCGGCGTTCACGGCTACGTCCTTTCCAAGCTGCTGGAGGCCGACGTGGACCCGTGCGCGCCGCCCTACGACTCCCTGCAGACGTACGCCTACGAGGGCGAGGGCTCGGTGGCGGAGTCGCTCAGTTCACTGCAGTCGGTTGTGTCGAGCAGCGACCACGAGTACGACTACCTCAACGACTGGGGACCGCGCTTCAAGAAGCTGGCCGAGATGTACGGCGTGCTGGACGCTAACAGTCCTCCCATGTGCTAGCAACACACACGGCTTTCAGGAACCTTCTGGAAAGAGCACAAAGCATCAAATGGATTGAATTCCGCTTAGACGGGCCTGATTTTAACTCCACAGTGGCTTTTCGAGAAGTTACATCGTTGAGTGTCTCTAATACAGTGGCAACGCTCATGTCTTTCTCGAACCATCCACAAAGAACGTAAAGACTGACAGCTTTTCCGCCTCAACGGGCCTGGTTCAGTGGGTTCCAAGGTCAAGATGTACAGCATACTGGACGCTAGGAATACACACAGCCCTTCAAAGTCATCTGGAAATAAAGCTAAAGCACCAGGAACCGACTGAATTACACCTCGACGGGCCTGATTTAACCATCCAGTGGTGCCTCAATGGGTGAGCTACATCATCAAGACTGTTGCAAAAAGTTGTCAATGCGGAGTGTGCTGGAGAACTATCTGGAAAGAATGCAACATAGATTTGCCTCAACGGGCCTGGTTCTTTGCATTCCAATATCCAGCCTCCAGAGAATCGACATCAAGGCACTGGAAAAGAAGGTTGAATGAGTACTGACACTGCCACCGCCTCATCGGGTCTGGAGCTTAATTTATTAGTCTAAATATGTTGATGCTAACTGATTTTAGGGGGTTATAAAGTCACGCTTAAAGGAGCTCGCCTAGATGACGGGCGTTCTGGACGAAGAGGCATTCATAAACACGGACCCAATTCCGCCTCGACGGGCCTGGTTGTAACCCTTGAGTGGCTTCCACGTCCTGGAGAGCCAACTGCAAAGCACACATGTACGAAACAGCGCCACAAAAGATGAAAAGATTCCCAGCAGAAAAACGCCGATGACGCCTCATCGGGTCTGGAGGAATATTTGTTGGTTTTGTATTTATATCGGAGCTAATTTATTGATGGACGGGAAGCAGCTGCTCATTCACATGAGAAGTTTTCACGAGCGGCTTTCATCCAGGAGAACATCGCGCCAGTCCAAAGGCCTGCGTGCATCGACGGGGTCGACGATGTCATCGCCGCCACGTTAAACGCCACTTGTCGCTGTCGTCTGCATTAAGTGCCAAATGTACAAAAGAACATTTTGGGATTTTAAAAACCAACAAGAGCAGCAAAAGAAAACAAACTGTGAGGGTGCTTTTTGATCTTTTTACTTGAACATATTGGGTTGCTCATGCTACGCCAAAGGTAGTATGCGAATGTCGGTACTTTTTTTTTTGTATTCTTGGTAATAAAAAGACTCAAAAGCTGACTTGGTGCCCTGATTACGTTCCGACAAATGAAGCAAGGCATGGCGAATTTATTTTAAAAATATCACATTTCCTAGACAAGATGTGTTTCACACAAACCGAAAGCACACCGACAGTTAAAAACGTTAACAGAACAACGCAAAAGACACATTCGCAAAGAAAAACGGTTTTTCGCCTGCGATTAAAAACATTTAGACTGACTTTAGGCGGACCGATTTGTCTAGACTGACTTGATTTGTCACCTCGATTTGGAACTACACAGTTCCAAAATAGGATCCGGACATTCATTCATTCATTCATTCATCTTCCGAGCCGCTTGATCCTCATTAGGGTCGCGGGGGGTGCTGGAGCCTATCCCAGCTGTCTCCGGGCAGTAGGCGGGGGACACCCTGAATCGGTTGCCAGCCAATCGCAGGGCACACAGAAACGAACAACCATTCGCAATCACACTCACACTTAGGGACAATTCAGAGTGTTCAATCAGCCCGCCACGCATGTTTTCGGAATGTGGGAGGAAACCGGAGCACCCGGAGAAAACCCACGCAGGCCCGGGGAGAACATGCAAACTCCACACAGGGAGGCCGGAGCTGGAATCGAACCCGGTACCTCTGCACTGTGAAGCCGACGTGCTAACCACTGGACTACCGGGCCGCCCCAGGATCCGGACATGAAATCTGAATTCCAAAGTGGACACGGATGAAAAAAAAACATCACGTTTTGTCTTCTAAGAATTTTATCGTCGACGTGGACTTCAGGTGACAAGTCACACAGACGTCCTTTCCCACTTCGTTGGGAGTCCAAGTCCCAAATCTTTTGACTCACGACAACTGAACTCATCACGAACTAAACAACCAATCACACAAGCCTGAGCCTAGAATAACAAAAGGGTGAAAGGAAGGACTGGATGAGGTCTTGGAAGTGTTTGTTTGGGAATGTTTCGTCTCCAAAAGGTTGACCTCCGAAAAGGTCGTTTGGAAGGTCAAGGTCAACCCCGGCGGCGCTTCATCCGCAGGAGATGACGGTGAAGCGCTTGGAGATGCACGACATGTTGTGCAGCACGATGCCGAGCAGAAAGAGCAGCACGCACGCTACGAGCACCACCGTACACACGCCTGACCACGCGGACCCCTTGGCCCCCCCGCCCGCCGCCGGACCCCCGGCCCGTCGCTCCAACTCGTCGTCGGCCTCCAGCTCCAGAAGGGCGCCAAGAGGTCGTCTCTCTTCAGGCACGGTGACCACCGCCACGCCCTTCTGCCCGCCGCCCGGCAGGAAGCGGCACGCCAGCAGGCTCGCCGGGTGTTCTTCGTCGGCGGGCAGCGGCAGCACGTAGCAGCCGCTGCCGGGCAGGCGGATGAAGACGGGCGCGCGCTCGCAGGCGCGCGGGATGGCCACGGCGCCCGCCGCGTCGGGGTCGTCGGGCAGGTGGGCCACGGAGAGGCCGGGCGGCAGCTTGGTGACGTTGCGACACCACGGGCAGCGAATCTCCTTGTGGCTGCTGCGCATCTGCGTCAGGCACACCGAGCAGCACGTGTGGCGGCAGTCCAGCAGCTTTGGTCGCCGCCGGGGGCTGAAATAGTTGAAGCAGATCTGGCATTCCAGCAGGGAATCTTGGGAAAGAGTCTCCATGGCGGGACAGGGGAAAAAAAAATGTCTCTGCGGTCCCTCAATAATTCGCTGTGATTTCAATTCACCCCAAAAAGGGATTCCGAAAACGTCCTTAACCGGTGCTCTGACGACGACCTCGATGGCGTCGCGGCGACGTCACGGCCTGCTGCCGGCGACATGCTCGTCCATCTGCAACAAAAGAGCATCAACGTTCAAATGAAAACCGGAGGGCGGGGGGTGGGGGTCAGCGATGAGCAGTGCACTGATTAATGCGACCTCATTACTTGATTGCGTTGTGAGAGTTTGTCCAAAAGTGCTGACTCAAGAGTCGGTGGCGAGTGAGCAGGAAAAAATGCTGAGTCACGACTTGGCCCGCTTCGATGGTCATGAAAATCATTTTCAGAGAAACAATCAAAGACGCACTTGCAAAGGCATTTTTAGAGGAAAGGACGGGGGGGTCGTGATCCACGCCCCCCCCCTCCCATTTGCTCTCATTATTCTTTTCCTCTGCTCACTCATTAAAGGACATCATTGCTCACCAATGCCACTCAATCAGTTTTTTGCATTTTGTGTGCCATGTATGTCTCCTAATTTTTATAGTAATTATACGAGCATAAATCTAAAAGTACATTTTACACGGAATAAAAGCGTCAACTTTTAGTTGGCAGATAAATGTTTGAATGCGGGGAATTGACGTATGTGGGCGTCGGCGTGGCGTAAACATGACAACCGCTAATGGTATCGTGGGCCGCTAGGGGGTGCTGTTCAGAGGCCGGGTTGAAACAAGCAAACAGCGATGATGTCATTTGATTTATGACTTCGATCTGCCTCGTATGACCCATTTTAAACACACGCTGCTAGACTGTGTATTTAAAAAAAAAGTTGTGATTGTAAAAAAAAATGCAGTATTGTAGGGGGAAATGTAGTCAACAGTAGTTATATAGGACAGTTATTTATTGTATTTTTTGTCCTCAGCAAGCGTATGAATAATTCCACCGGAGGGTAGTCATGACGTCATCACATGCAGGTGGCACCCACACACACACACACACACACCAGCAAGTTAACGAAGTCACGCGCGCTCACACACACACGGACTCCCTCGGGGCATCCACATACAATCAGCCAAAGGGAAAGTGCACAAGTTTAAAAATAACCACTATGGCCGGCAGCATTGACACGCACACACAAACACGGACACATTCGCACTGGCCACGGAGTGTGAGGGCGCAACAAAATACCTGCAAGAACAAGCGCAACTCCTTTTAATGTGAGACCCCGCACAGAGCTAAAAATGTCAGGCAAAAATGTCACGCGAACCCCATGCGGCGCTTGGCGTGATGAATACGTGTTCCCGTTAGCACGCATGTCCGCGGCGAGAGCGAGAAGCTCCAGTGGGAGGCGCCGCGTGCCCTTTAATATACGAATCAGAATTAGTAGTAGAAGAAGAAGGAGAGAAGGGAAAAGGAGAAGAAGAAGAGCGCAACAATGGCGGTCGATCAGCCATGAAAATGATGCTAATAAACATTAATTGCTATATTTTACGCCGCCGCGTTGTCTCTTTGAATGTTTCCCAAGCACATGCGGCTGCTCTACCAGGTCTCTCTCTCTCTCTCTCACACACACTCACACACACAAAGCATTATGAAGGTCATAAAATCCAACAATAAAAATAAAAATCCAACCGTAAGTCTGTGTGGTGTTTCATATAACATGCATATACGACTATACATCTACATCTGTACCATTAATTAACATGATTTAGCAGAGATTTAAAAGCTTGCTTGATTTGATTGACATTGCAAAATGTGGAAAGAGCTAAATTGGGTGCCAAACACAGAGTTTGTTGGCAAATAAGCCTTAGGCTTCATTAGGGAGGGGGGAAAAATCCATTGGAATTTAGAGAACTAAATTTGCTGCCTAAATGGGCTGCAGGAGACATCCACTCAGGAATTAAATGTGGCGAGAGTTAAATTAGCGCGTGAATCAATCTGCAATCAATGTGATGTAATCAGTCAGAACACAAAGTCCAACTGATTTCCGTCAACAAACACACACACAAATATATCTGGGTGCCTTATCAAAGCACTTTATAAAGCCTTTATAAAGCTCGATCAGATTAGATCAGAAGGTGGGTGCACCGATACCTCTGAAGATGTTGTGTTTTGCATTTGGTGCTCCTGATCATACGACAAAGACCAATAAAGTTTCTTTCACAGGTCACATAAACTGACATATCAAGATTTGATTAGCTTTCTGGTCCAAAGTATCGAGCCAGGCCCAGACAGCGAATGTTAGCTTAGCTAAGACGTAAGCAAGAATAAACACTGTCACCGTACCGCTAACATGAGCTGGTGCTGAATCTCTTTTTTAGCAGGTGAACGAAACAAATGAGCTGATGGCGTTTCTGCAGTTTTTCTGTTGCCGTGACAAGGGGATGCTGGCGTTATTTGCATTCTCCCAAGCAGCACTTGTGTGCACTCACACTTGATTAGCGGCGATAATAGATCGTAATCATCTCCATGTTGCATTCAGACAACAGTTCACCGACAACACCCTTGGCCTTCAAGCGGTCCAAGGACACACAGTCTGCGTCTCTTCTTCATGGTCTTTTTGTACCTCGCATCCATCCATCCGTTTTCTCGAGCGCTTACCTTCCGCAGGGGCGCAGGGCAGTTTGACCCTATACCAGTTAACTTGAGGCTGGTCGCCAGCCAATCAGAGGTCGCATTTCGACAACTATTTATAATTTTGTTGGAGGAGGGAAACATTTAAAATATGCAGCAGAGGGACCCTCGAGGACCGGAGTTAGTCATCCCTCATTTCGAGCCTTCATTGCACATGCATGTTTATGGAATGTGGGAGGAGAAAAGGGGGTACATGCCGACGACATCCAGGAAGTTCAGAAAGTGGATTTGACCCCTCAACCACCTCCCTCCCCCAAATTCAGACGTGTGAGGCAGTTGTGTTAAGCACTCCTCCAACATTCTGCTTCCTCACACACACACACACACACACACACAACTTCATCTCTATTCATAACATCGTCTGGTTGATTGCATTTCCTGGAGCAACATCCCGCCAATTAAAAGACTGAATGATTCGGTGCTCGCACGGTCGGGATACGGCCGGCCAGCGGGGTTTCTATCTCATTAGCGGCGTCGTTGTGTCCCGCAGCGGTCGGGGTAGGAAGCCTTTTAATAACATTTTGTATCGTGCGTGCTAGCCAGCAATGGGCCGGCAAACCAGGTGTGAACACCGTAGTGGGATTAACCCACAATCCGAAAAAAACTGGATGAAATATCCAACCGCTTATCCTTATGAGGGCTACGCAGGCGTGCTGGAGTCTTGGGACAGTAGGTAGGGTACACACTGAACTGGTTGCTAGCCAATCGCAGGGCACACATACACAAACAACCATTGATTATTTTTTGTTGTTGTTGTAAAAATAGCCAGCAGCCAATTCAATAAAAACGATCCTAACAGGAAGTCACTTCCAGGTTTTCTCCTCCTTGACAGCGAAAGGCAAACTAATCCATTTTTCTGGGAGCGACAACCGAACAGAGACGTTCAACCCGGGCCATTCGTCAGCGCTTACGATCCGTCCGGCCAACTGAAACGACGACCATCGATCACGGCTGGCAGACAGAGCGCCGAACAACAGGAACACCCGCGAGACGGAGATTGATTCCAAGCGCCGTGGAAAGCGAACGCATGGGGGGGGGGGGAATTAAAATTTTTTTGAAATTTTTTTCAAAAAAAATGTGAAAAACCACAAGACCACAAAGAGCCACACCAGAAACCACCGAACGGTTGCAAAATTCATCCTGACAGATGGAGAGCGATCATGCAGCCCCGCGTGGACAAACACGCTTGGCCTTCCAAGGAACGTTTCGGGAATGAAAATGAAGCCCAGGTGCGAGCCGATTGGGGGACGATAAGGGGGAAAAAAAAAACATCAGAGATGCAAAGGAAGTCCTCATTAGCTCCGTATGCTAATCAGACAAGATGTCTGATCAATAGCGCATGAGCCAGGTGGAACGATTAAGATTCATGCATTCTGCTTTAAGAAAATGGAAACATGCCAACAAAGGTGTGAAAACCATCCCAGATTCACAAAAATTAAATAAATGATCAAAAATGATTTTTTTTAAAGTGTATATTGCTTTTCATTATGGATGAGGTGCATATGAAAACACTTTTTTTTAAAAATTAAATGTCCTTATTTCGATGTTTTCTTCCATAAATGTGACATCATTGACACATGCTGATGATGAAAATATGGAAAAATAAATTCCCACTAGGAGCATCCACACCTTTGTGCAGATCACATTTGCATGATCGGATCAAGAGGCGAAGATTCGGGCGGGGCTACAGATTTCATGATCTGAGACTGAATTTTACACCACTTGATGAAAAGCTCATCCTAGGCTTCATTAACGTGATCTGAGGCTACCACGGACACATTCCAGGGTGACATCTACGTGACATCTACGTGATCCAATGTTACATCTACGAAACCCAAAGCTGAAGGTTACATTTACTTCAGCAACATTCCCAAAATCAGAGTCAACATTTAAGGCTCAGCCAAATTTTTACTGCGCTTTTACCACGATCCTTGACCCCCTTTCGCCATACTTGTTTTGTGTATTTATCAAACAAAAACCTCCTTTGGGGGAGAGAATTACATTCCATTGCAGTCTTACGAACACAGGTTCCCTCGAGAGGCATTCGGCCCTTTTGGGGCCTTCTGGCCACTCAGTCCGTGATTTCATGAAGCCAAAGTGACGCCCTGTTTGAGATTCCAGGGGAAAACAACAAACTAGGGAATGTTTGGCATGTTCTCGCTGATTTACAAACGTGTTATTTCACAAACACAAGCGCGCGTACGAGCGTGCACACACACAATCTGGAGTCAAGACAAGAAGCAACGAGCTGGCAGGGACGCTGTGTTAAGACTTCGTAATCCTGCAGGCAATTACACGGCAAGATTAAGGCGACACTTCCTAAAAGTGGGAGCATATCCAACTTGTTATTTAAAGAAAAACACTTTTGGGGTGGGGGGGGGGGGGGGCCCAGGAGGGGGGGGGGGGGGGGGGTCTCTAAACTCGTCCTGGTGTGACCTTCCATTATTCCAGCGCTCACAACGCTGGGAACATCGAGATGGAAAAAAAAAACAAGATCAAAATCAACCTTATTGTGGACTTTAACTTTGTCTGCTTGTCTCACAATTGCTGGGACAATGAAGACGAGCACGCGCAATGCGCGCTCACACACACACATACACACGCACACACACACAAACCAACAGCATCTGGACAATAACATGAACACACAATTTGTTCCAGACACAACAATAGTCCCGCACGCAAACACACGCCCAGTGCACACATACTCTCCAACACACGCGCGCCCGAACGACGCATATCGTGACAGTAAAGACGAACACAAAAAAAACAAAACAAACAAAGGCGAGCGGACAAACGGTGACTCAATGACGCAAAAAGGAAGAGACTCACCTCGCGCGGCAGTGTGCGTGCGTGCGTGCGTGTCTGCAGCTGGTCCTCGTTGCGGGAATGCAACACAACAACACGGGGAGGAATACAAGGGGGGAGGAACGCACAACAAGGAGGCGGCCACGCCCTCCCTGCCCGCCTGCCTCCATCGCGCATGCGCACTGGCGCCCGAGCAGGTTGTACAAGGTAGATTGGGTGGATCGAGGGGTTTATAGGGGGGAGCGGGGTGGGGGTTATTGAGGGGAGTGAGTAACTCAAGTTCACACACCCTCTTCTAACTGCGGAAGTGCTCAGAATTCAATTGTCAAACCACAAGTAAAGATGAAATGTTCGAGTCGGCTTCATCTTCCACTGATATCAGTCCACGGAAGGGTACGAACGAATTTCCAATTAGGAACCTTCTCTGCCTCTTCTTGTTCTAGCGCCACCTTATGGTGCAGTGGATGACTCCCGAAGCCAGCGCATCTGTTAGCCTCCCACGGGGGAGGTGGGGGCGAGGGGGGTATGCAGCTCATCCGCACCAACACAATTTTTTAAACACGCCTCATCTGCTTTCCTGCCAGGCGCAAGGGAGGACGACTTTCCTGGAAAAGGAGGTCAGACGAAAATGGGGCGACACTCTTGTGATGAAATGTTCTTCGACATCATAATGAAAAAAAAAAAACACACACAAAAACTAAAACCAAAACCTGCTCAGTCATTTCTCTGCTTACAAAGTCATTTTCTGCTGCTTGTTGACTTTGTTGCTAATCAGCCGTCATCGGACGAGCACGGGCTGCGTTATTGATCAAGAAAGGAAAAGAAAACAAAGATTCAAGGTTGCATCCCATTCATGTTTATTTACTCGCCGAAGATGGCGATGAATGACAATTAAGATCATGACGCTCAGGATCAATGTCGCTCGGCGGCGCTTGCGGCTATGCTAATTACCTGCGACTTTTTGCTACAAAACTTTAAAGTGGCGGTAATATGGCTGCAAATTGGGTAAAGATGAAATGTTTTGTCAGGTTTGTACCGTGAACTCCTGTTGACTTGTTTGAAAATTTGTTGCGGTTAGCGGTTAGCACGCCACTACCTGGACAAACACGTGCTGAACCAATTTAGCGTGTTTGTTCTCGTGGGGAGGGGGGGGGGGGGGGTGGCGGCCGGGTGGTCAAGTGGTTGGCGCGTTGACCTCACAGTGCAGAAGTACCAGGTTCAATTCCTGCTCCGGTCTCCCTTTGTGGAGTTTGCATGTTCTCCCCGGGCCTGCGTGGCTTTTCTCCGGGTATTCCAGTTTCCTCCCACGTGCCAAAAACATGCATGGTGGGCCGATTGAGCACTCGAAATTGTCCTGAGGTGTGAGTGCGAATAACGCGGATGTTTGTTCGTCTCTGTGCGCCCTTGCGATTGGTTATCGGTTCAGGGTTGTCCCTCGCCTACACCCCGAAGACGGCTGGGATGGGATTTCAATAACATTTTCTTGAAAATTAAAAATGTTGCGCTTTTGAATGACGGCATTTTTATCGCCGCCTCCGCCCTCATGCCAAAAAACTAGGTTCCGCATATCTGAAATAAGTCGCGTTAAGATTCCCAACCCTGAACGTGTGCTCGCTCACTTGGACTCTTGTCACCATGACAACAGCATTGCAATTTCAACTGTTCCATAAGGAGCACGTCTGAGCCTTTCCGTCCAAACGCAATCAAAATCTGGAAGGTGACCTCGGTGCAAAGTTGGATAATCGGATCCACCGTGACGGGAGATTGAGTTCATTCCGGCTACGGAAGGTTCGCTCCGGCCGGGGAGATAGACGCCCGGGAACGAGCGGAATCACTTTACCGGCCCCGAGATGGAGATTCGGTAAGCGGGTTAACCTTCATCGCACCGCCAATATCATCTTGCACTCCAAAAACCTTTGCGGAGGCAATACTTTGGAGTGTGTGACTCGGGTAAAAGCCAAGAGTTACCTTCCCGGGTTCGTTCATTGCAAAGAGGAGAAATTACATCTGGTACCAAGGTTAATGAAAACTAGTGACCTAACTAAAGCTAAAATTGAATAAAATCAAATAAAATCAAAATGACTGACACTCCATCTTCCATGAATAAAACTGAAAGCTCGTCTCGCCCGGTTCGTTCGTTTACGTCTGCAAACGCCTTGGAGAACATTTGCGACTTTTTCATCCGCAACATGAGTCACAATTTGAAACCCTAACGTTTGTTTATTCGGAGTCGCCGCGAATGGGCCAGTGACGCCTCCTCCGCGCTCAGCAACAACTCGCCAAAGCTCTTTGCTCCTCCTGCCGCGCTAATTAATTCTCTCATCTTCTCTCTGCGGGTGATGAATGATCGCCGGCTAATTTGCTTTTCACTTTGGACACGTTGGAGCTCGGCTGCGGGGAAGGTGGGTGGAAGGTGCTGAGGGGGTGGCAGCATTGACATGGCAGGGGGTGGTGGTGGGGGTGCGTGAACATCTCGGAAATGAAGAATTTTCAGGCCAGAAGCCTTCCTTTTTTTTCTTCCGTCCCTTCTGACCTTCCTCCTTTGCTTCCTTTCTTCCTCCACTTTTTCCTTTTTCGTCCTTCTTGACTTCCCTCTTCCCGACCTACTTTCTTTTTTCCTTCCTATAGTTCCTATATGTCAATACTTTTTCACCTTGCTTTCAAATTTCCTCGCACCCTCGCTCGCTCCCATCTACCTTTCCTTCCTTCTCGCATCATTCTTCAAAAAGACACACACACACACTTTGACATTTCTGCAATGTGTGTGTAGGTTTTTTTCCCCCTTCAATCTAGTTTGTGCAGCATCCGCAGGTCTAATGACCTTTTTATGAGCCGCATGGTCTCCGCCAGGCGAGCCTTCAACGATTTCCAAGGCGTGTCGGTAAACGGGCGCACTTGAAAAGCGGCATCGCAGCCCACCGCAGCGCACTGTTGGCCATTTGCCGGCGGTGATCCGTGACACGGCGGCGGGCATCGGGCGGGGGAGAAGAGGGATGACAGAAGTTGGGATTGGGGGGGAGGGATATGATATCTGCTGTTAGCAGCCGGCAGAGCAACTTCTTTGACTTTAACAGCGACAAGTCGTTTTCAAGCTTGTGTGTCTGTGCGTGTTCAACGAAACCCTAATCCTTGTTAGAAAACCTACATTGTAGCCTGAATTTTCCTTGCAACTATCCATAAGATACACATCTAACACAAGTGACTGTGTGTAGAAAGAGGTCACATTTTCGAATTTACTTGAAATTTACAATAAATCTATTTCTATACATTTTCACGTGCTGCGCTACAGGATTCATTTAGAATGACTATACCGCAGCAAAACGGGTCCAATCACTTGATTCCACACAGCGTGAACTATAACGGTTTGTGATGAATCATTATTTAACACGTTTGGCCCACGGCCTGACATAACAGATTGGACAATAATGGAGGACACAATCGCCTGCGTAGCTTGATAGAAACACTGTAGCTTATGTGAATACGCAGCAGTTTAATTTGAAAATGGACATTTTATGAGGTGGGGGGTGGTCAATAAATTGCTAAACACTGTCATTTCAGTTTCCATAAATCACGTGATACAAGATGGAGACGCGTCAGAGTACACAACTAGCATTAGCATTCAGTCCAGAATGCTAATGGGTACATACACAGCTAGCATTAGCGGGTACACAGCTAGCATTAGCGTTCAGTCCAGAAGGAGCCACACAGCTCAACGATCATTAGCATTGGGGGGGGGGGGGGGGGGGCATATTGTATTTACAACTCGGTGCTAATATTAACCTCATTACTAAGCTAACTGGATCTCAGCAAGGCCACATTTGTGCTCGTAATTTGGAAAAGTTACGTCCGAAACTTTTTGGTTTTGTCAAGAACTACATTTCCCAACCACAGAGTGACTCGAACAAGGCAGTGTTGTTGTGTGTTCACGTTTTTATTTTCATTAATTTACAATACAAACAATGCACAAAAAATATATTACTTCAAATCGGTGTTTATGTAATGGCTAATAAATAGTGACAGTTGTGTTGTCTATAAATACGTGGAAATAATTTAAGTGTACAAAACATTTAAAAGTGACATTTAAAAGTAAAAGTGGGTGGTGCTCTTGTGCAAATCAGCATCGAGTGTCTTTTCTGTGAGTTCCTGAACAGAGAGAAAAAAATGGTTAAACATTTCATGCGTTGCTTATTGTAATATGCTTATTGTAATATTTTTCAAAAAATTTTTAACGTCAGTGAATCGGACACGGAGAGAGGAGGCACCTTGTGAATGTGACATTTTGTGTTTGTTCAAGTGCGGTGATCTCGTGCCTTCGGGATTGGCTGTGACCGTTTTCCATGACTTCTCTGCTGGACGAAAAGGTTGCACATTAAGATAGTTTGTCAAATTCTCAAACATTAAAAAAATAAATCCCTTTCAAGTGTCAAACACCGGCCCCACCATCCTGCATTTTTTTCTGTATCTCCCTCCAACACACCCATTACAAAGGAGCAGATCATCAGCAAGCTCTGCAAGAGCCTGATAATCCCCATCACTTGAATTAGGCGTGTTGGAGGGAAAACACCGAAAACATGAAGGCTGGATGCTTTGGAGGACCGGAGTTTGACACCTACCCACGAAAACCTTTCACAGGTGAACTTCATTTGACTCTCTAAACTTTTGAACATGCACGTCCATCTGGTCAAGGTCAATGGTTCAAGCTTTACAAGGGTCATACAAGTACACCTGTTTGCCACCTACGTGTCCAGTAAAGCTGGTCAGCGTGCCTCCGTTTGTCCTGCGGGGACACTGGCAAGTTCTCGTCCAGCTCTCGAATGCCGTGGGGACACTGCTGTCGTCTCTCCCAAGCCACAAGTTGGCGAGGCTGCGTTTCATCACACGTGTAGTTCTTCTCCCAGTTCTGCTTGGAGCCCAGCGGCCTCTTCCACCTGTCGGGTCGCCACTTGAGGCCTGCGCGACTCGAGCTGTTGTCCGAAGACTCGGCCTCCGTGTCGCGTCCGCGCCATGGGGCCCCGACATCGGGGACGGAACCTTTCCTCCGATGTTTTTTGTTGGCGTGAGATTTGCAGGCGTCGCAGGTGGACATCAAGGCCTGGTTGCACTGCTGGAAGGGGACAGCCTTCCTTTTGTGACCCGGACCGGCCTTGGCCAAACATCTGGTGCAAAGTCGTTCAGTCTTTAGAGGGAATATGTTTTCGTTGAAGGTTCTGGTGAGGCAACACTCGTGGTCCGAGAGGCTTTGGCAATCCACCTTGCCTTTGGGCTTGTACCTCTCCTTGGGCTTCCGCACAGAATACTGGTCCCTGAAATCCAGCTCCAGTTTTCTCCTCCGACTGGGAACCTCTAAATCGGTCCGGTTCATAGCTTGGTTCTGCTTTTTGGGAGCGGGTGGCATCCTGCTAGAAACGTAGACCCTGTCAAAGTCTGCTCTCCAGCTACTGGAGGGAAGGTACGTGGGTAAGGACTCGAACGAGATGTCCTGATGCTCCTGGAAATGTGGTTCTTGCCTCGGTTGCGTTTTATCTTCCTGATGAGAACTTCCTAAACCGGGCGAAAGATGAGATTCTGCTTTGTGCTCTCGCTCAGGAGATTCCTCCATACTATAGCACACCTCTGCCTCACAGACCAGCTCATCCTCCACAGAGGGACCGGTGTCTCCCGTCTGAGCCTCATCCGGTGGCGCTTCTTCAGCCAGATGGAGCCTTCCATCTGATTCTTCCGTGGGGGTCAGCGAGTCAGTGGAGGGAACCAAAGTGTCCTCTATTGACCACACTGGTCGCTCCTGCTCAATTTGAGATTGGACACTCCGTGAGGCCAGTTGTAGATCGTTCATGGCGGTCATGTCCTGAACCACAGATCCCATGGGGGCATCTTGATGGTTCTTGGACTCCTCCTCCAACTTGAGAATCGTCTCACCGGGACTCTCAACCAAGATGATATCAGGGCAAGTTTGGTGCGTCTTCTCTGCAGGAACGCCCGGCCCGTCGTCCGTGGGGAAGCCACAGGAGACCTCGGCGTTCTCACGAGAGTGAAGAAGTTGGATTCCAACTGGTGTGGCGCAGCACTCGATGGTCAACTCCTCCGTCTGGATGACGAAACTTCCGTTGGGAGGAGTTCTCGCCTCCATAGTGCGCTTGTCATCACTCTGCACCAGTAAGGGGGGCACACCGGGGGGTCCGCTTTGTGTATTCTCACCAGGACAAACATTGAGAACCCCAGGATTGCCAGAATCTGGATTGCTGGCGATACGAGTACTCGTGAGCGGTTCCGTTTGGACCTCACTGCTGGTGACTTCTTTGGCCGGTGCGCTGTGCTGGTAGCGGTACCTGCGGGCGCGGTAGGCCATGGCCTGGTAGTAGTAAGGGTTCAACATGCGCCTGTAGTCCGTCAGGTGGAGGTTCGAGCGGGGCATGATGAAGGTGGGAGTCTCCATGTAAGGATTGGGCTGGTAGTGTGGAATCATTGGCATGCCGTAACCTGGAACGGAGTGCAAAAGGGTTTATTAGAAAGCTCCAACATGGGATATTTTAATTTGGAGCCAAACTTCGGGGGGGGGGGGGGGGGAGCAGCATCCCTGTGTACACAAAGAGCCCACTTCATATTTTTAAACGCAATCCGTTAATCATTTTCAGGAGACAAAATTCAAAACTCATTCAGTACCAGCCATTTCTAGACCAAGTCTGAAAAGACGTTTAAAAACGTCTTTGGGAGTGAATGAGTTTTAAATTAAGGACTGGTGGTCAGATGCAGTGCACCACACTTGAATGGGGCCCCACTCAAGTAAACCATCTCTACTTCAATTTATGACAAAAAAATTAAAAAATACAGAATGTGCAAATCATTTTTTGTTTTAAAAATAGAGATTTTTTTCCACGCTCTTCTCAAAAATTTGGCTTCAATGCTTTGCATGAGCTCATAAGAACATGCGGTGTAAAACAAGGCGGAAGCACAAACCAACCTAAAGGCGGGTAGCCGTAATAGGGGTTGTAGCCAACCGGCACTGCCATGGGGAGCGGCCACTGAAGACCCTGCATGGGCAGGTACGGCTGCGAGGGCGGAAAATAGAAGAGAGGCTTGTGGTTCTGATGGCTCTGCTGTTGCGGATCCTCAGGACGAGCCTCGTCGGGAGGCTCGCAGGCCCGCGGAGCTCCTTGTGCAGGTCCAGGTGGCAATTTTGGACCGCCAAGGCCCAAACCGTAGGAAGCGTGCACGTTTGAAGACTCTGCCTCCATTCCCGGGAAACAAAGCCAAATGTAGTCGAGTTGAACGAGCAAACTTTCTTTCCAAAAGACTGCGTGAGACAAAGCAACTCAGCTCACGTGGCAGCATTTAGACCAAAGTCAAAGGTGAACCCTCCTGATAATGCTTCACCGGGTGGGGCAGGGGGGGGGGTGTTCTTGCTCTGATTGGATGGAGCGTGGCTGCAGGTGATGAGCGCCCGATCAAGATTGATGATTTCCTGCAGCTGAGCGTGCGTGCGGCCAGTTGAGCACAGATCGAGGAGGCAAGATGGTGGCAAGTGTCCCATCATGGCTGTATTTAAAGTACAACACTTTTCCAAAAGTGGACAGCCTTGCATCGTTTCTTTCTTTATGCGGTTTGGGAGTAAAAGTTTAGGCACAACTGGTTAAATTGGATAATAAGCGAACAACCAATGCACTTCTGGACATTTTTTTTAAACAAACACATTCTGCCATGTTGTGTAACCAACAAACGTAGCCAAATCATTTCTATCATCATTGATTTGACATTCAGTTGCTTCTGCCAGATGTCAATTTTCTCTAAAATCCCTGACTTCCATCTGCAGTGGAAGGCAGCGTGACCCTTTGATCATTGGACAAACGTTTGGCAAGTCTGCTTCACAATTCGGAGGTTCTTGGTTCGAATCTGAATGGTGAATGCTTGTGAATATGTGCTCTGTGATTGCCCCGGCGACCAGTCTAGGGTGTAGTCTATTACTCGCCCGGAGCCGGCCGAGATAGCCTTCAGCTCACCTTAGACACAAAATGAATATACACGCTGTAGAAAAAAAGAAGTTTAATTGTACTGTATTACAGTTGATCAGTGGTTAGCACATCTGCTTGACAGTACAGAGGTTCAGGGTTCGAATCCGGAATCCGGCCTTCCTGCGCGGTTTGCATGTTCTCCTGGTACATGCATGGTAGGTTGATTGGACGGTAATTTCATCCCGAGGTGTGATTGCGAGTGGCCGTTTGTCTATGTGTGCCCTGCGACCAGTTCAGGGTGAACTCCGAAGACAGCTGGGATGGGCTCCAGCAGGCGGCTCGCATTGGACGGACATTTCCGGCTGCTTACTTTTTACATATCCGTCAAATAAAGTGTCCAGCTAGTGTACGGTCTCGAAAATGTAACATGACAACTTATCTGGTATGTACAAAAAGTGACTCTGGTAAACTGGTTTCTTTACAAACCAAACTATGCAAGTCTCTCCACAGATCTCTAAATGGATACAAAACGAGTCAATCCTTGCGTGAGTAATAAAGAGCAGACAAAGCGTCGGTTATGACAACATTTTATTGGACTGGCCCCAAACTGTGACATCATCAACTGCAATACAACCTTTGAGCCCACTTGCCTCTTTGTGATATCCAGAAACATGCAATGTATTTTTTAAATTATTTTTTTTGCCAACAAAAAGAGGCTTTCTGTGCAGTGCATTTACACCTGGTGCCCTAGAAACATTTCATGCTTTTATTTTTTTTAATATCCACCAACATTTACACCATCAAGGGGGACCTGTGGAAGGAGAAATCATCGTCATATAATATTCATAATCCACATTCTGAAGATGGTAACTTACAGTTCAACAGAAGTCAGTCATGAGAAATCATTTCGGTTCTCTCGCTAAGGCGCCTGGAAGCAAATGTCATTGAAAATTGCAGCAAAAATAAAAACAAGAGGAGGAAAAAAAAAACGACAACAAACCTCTGTCCCGGTGCGAGGACGGCAGTTCTTTGTCGTCGTCATTACGGCCGTTGTCGTCATCATCATCTCGGTGCCTTTGGTGCGCCATTGCCTTCCTTGGAGCGCTCGATTCTGCCGATCAAACGCCAATTTGGTGACATTGCTCCGTGTTGATTCTATGCCAAGCAGTTAAATGCCCAAAGCCTCTCTGGATTTGATTTCCTGAACCAACACGGGTGTCCCTGCCAGGCGTTTCCGAATTCCAAAAGCCGCCAGGTCACCAAGTACATATTTGCTGCTCTTATTTTAAATGCTGAAGTCGCACATGACCATCAAGTCATCATCTTTGGACCTTGTCGCTGCACAGGAGACGCTTGCCATCTTCTGGGAACGCCTCCTCCACCCCCACCGCCGTTGGCCCTCTTGCTTTGCTCGGGTACGCCGTGCTCCTCTCTGCAGAATCTGTCTGTGAACGACCACGACAAATGGTGTATATTTATGCTTGAATGCGATACATTTCCATTCAGTGTTAATAATAATACCGAGAGATGACACGCACCCCCACAGGTTCCGCACTGCAGCTCGCCGCCACTCATCTCCACAGGCTTGCCGTCATAACCCTGGTCGGGGTCCGGAGAGTCCGCAGGCTCCTTGTAGGGGCTCCTTTTGTACCAGAACTTGGCAGGCTGCCTCTGGGGGCCCAAAAAAAGCTTCCTGGGGGTGAAATGCTTTCTGGGTGGCACTCTTGCGTACCTGACATCCTCCTCGGAGTCGGCGGCCTCGTCCCTATACGCCTTGACGGCGTGGCCTTTGCTTCGACCGCTGCCTTTGGGCAGATTTTTCCCGCAGCAGGCGCACATTAGCCTCTTGGGGGAGGGAAGCCACACGTGCTCCGCAACTTCTGCGAGCCTTCCGCCCGTGTAGGCCTGCCTTGGGAAGAGATCCCCGTCCTCTAGGTCTGTGGAAAACATTTCATCCCGAGAGGAGAGCTCATCCAGGGACGGGCTTAGGACGCTCATGCGCTCGTGGGTGCTCTGCATGGAGAGGCTGTGGCGGTGGTAGTAGTAGGGCGGGCTAGCCAAGGGCGAGACGTGTGAACCCGCTTCTGAGGTGAAAACGCCTTCTAAAGGCATCTGAAGGATCTTGTAATCTGTATCGACTTGGCTCAAAGTTTTGCAGCCACTCTTTTCATCCTTCAGCTTCCCAGACGAAAGAGAAGGCGATGGGGGCCCGACAGCATCTGCTCGCTTGACGGTGTCGTCGGCATCACATTTGGGAGTACTGTGATCAGCCACCGGAATATCTGACTGGATATCTGTGACTTGTGACTTATCGCAAGCGAGGAAAAACTCCAGCGACGCTGGATGCTCAGGATCAGGACCGTCCTCGTGAAGGGAAGAACTGTCGAGAGGCAGCTCCACTTCCAAACTTCCGGACCAGCATGCCTGAGGGCTCGAGGCATCCAGGCTCCTGTGGCTGGATTCGGCATCATACACAGCGGTGGTGGAGTCACTGAATGCCGCAGTCGGAGACTCTAAACGAGTCGCATCCGGCACCGCTGACACAAGGTTAGCATCGCCTTGCTCTTGAGCTTTCTTCTCCTCGACCGAGGACATCCCGGAGGACTGCGACGCCATTCCAGAGTCCAGCTCCCTCTCGGTGGCTTGGATCTTGTCCAGGGAATCCAGCAGGTTGCTGATGCCGTCGCTGGGGTCGGTCTGGACCTCGCAGCTGACCGTCTCTCGCCGGGTGTGAGACTGCTGATGGTGTGGCGGTCGCAGAACGTCGTTCCAGGCGGGAGCGTAGAAGCGAGGCTCAAACATGCGTCGGGAATCCATGGGATACAACGGGGAGTGAGGGACAACGAAGCCCGGGTACGGCATGTACTGGTAAGGAGTCATATAGGGACGGCCGAAATGAAAGCCTGGATTTCAACACAAAATTTATTTATGTATACATTTATAACGGAACCCCATAACAGAAGTCCAGAGGACTTCTATCTGGAGACTTACGAATGCAAAGGTCTTCTAATTTGACACCTGTAGGCAGGCCATAGTGGTGATAGGGGTTATTCATCTGCCAGTGTTGATGAATGTAGTAAGGTTGAGAGGGAGGCTGCACATAGAAGAAAGGTCTGGGGTGATGACCTCTCTGCTGTCCGTTGCCACAGGAATACGGTGGCCTGCCTCCGTCTGGAATGAAATCAGACTTCAGGCCAGAGATACAGTTCACTGCGGTTGGGATCTTGATCGAAAGCCAATAAAAAGGAACAACACAACATGGAGGAACAGCCGAGCCCGGGAGCATTAACGACAACTGCAACAGATTCGCGATTCATCATTTCCTCATTCACCGACTTATTCAAGAGATAAGTTAGCACCAAGAATGATCTGTAACCAAAACATTGAATTTAAATATATTTTTTCAGATTTAAAGATTCAAATTTCATATTTAATGGGAGGGGGGTCTTAAAACATGCCTGTAAAATATAATTTGTCAGGTGCAATCTTTTGCTAGGTTAGCATTTTTGTTGATCGGTTCACAACAGTAGCAAAACTATGGAAGTGCGTTGTTTTGATAAGCTTGTGTTGGGGTTTTTTTTCTTTTCAATACAAGCACTGCGCAAGTTAATGAAATAAAAACAATGAGAGCACCCCCAATCCCCCCCCCCAAAAAAAAATAAAATGGGAACCGTAATTGACAATTAAATACTTTTGTACTCATGGTTGCAACTCTTTTCAACCCCTGAGTCTAGGCCTTAGGCCTAGCCCATGTGACAACGTGTGACTCCACAGACTTTCGTGTTTTCAAGTAGATGTGTGCAAGGGTGCAGATGCATAGGAAGGTTGAAAAACAGAAGAAAAGATCACAGCAATTGACGGGACGCGACTTAATAAACAATTCCTTACCTTCCATGTCTTCCGTCCTTTCTTTCCTTACACTCGGGCCGTCCGAAATAAAAAAAAAACACAGAAGCACAACGGCCGACAAATAAGCAGCAACAAGCTTTCAAACTTAGTGTCCGAATCGTTTAACAAGTCACTGAGAACTTGAACCGACTAAAAACTTGTAATTAGTTCAACAGCCGGCACCTGGCTGCAGCAATATAGGAATACAGGTCCTCAATGGATCAGGAGACAAACTAATAAAATCAAAAACAGACAAGACTGCGACAAAATGGTGGTGTGACAAAAAAAACAAACCAAAAAAAAACCGTGCCTTGTGTGTAATTAATAAGTAGACAGACAGGCGCGTTTTGTGTGGCTGTGTGTGTAACAACGTGGACAGTTAAAAAGTTTAAATTAATTGAAAACAACAACTAATGCAGATATGCGGATGTTGGACTAATGAACAGTCCTAATTGCTTTCCTTTATATTTTTGGTAAATACTCAAGGTTTACAAATCTATGAATAAGATGAATTTCGTATTTTATACATTTCTCATATTACTGTAAATATATGCGAAATATATATATTTTTTAAAAATCATAGACAGTTTTACACGCATGCGCATTAAGCTTAGCCGCTCGTACGGACAAATAAAGGAATAAATAAATCCATAAATGAATGACAAATACATACTGGCCTTCAGTATGACGGTTTGATTAGTTAAAACGTTTACGTGGCGAACAAAATAAAATTAAAAAAAAAAGAAATGAATGTGGTTACTGAATTCAGTGGGACAGTTTACAGGCATGCGCAGTTTGCTTTCGCCGACATGGCGGATGTAAAAGAATGAATGAATGAATTAATAAATGAAGAAACAAACAAACAAATAAACAAAAAACAGTTGGAGTGGCGGTATAGCACAAAGAACGTCTTATTGGGGCGGTTGTGTCATTTTACACATTTAAGTGAGGTGAAAATGACGAATGCGTTCCGGTAAAATAGTGAGTTTTCTACGCATGCGCAGTGTTGTCCTCCTTCGGCCTCCGCGACTGGGTTCTTTCAGGCGCTTGAAAATGCGCTGGAAGGCTGTCATTTCGGCTCAACCGAACACACTTATTTACCATCGAAACTTATCTTTTGGACTACGTTCTACACCTCCCGTTGACAAGAAACCACTTCGTGACCTCTCGTCGCTTGGAGTCATCATCAAACGAGCGTGAGAAAAGCATTCTTGCTTCGTGTTTGAGGCGTCCGGGAGGAGGAAGAACCAGACGAGCGTTTAGCTTGCCGTTAGCCTACCCGTGTCGTTCACTCGCAATGGCCACCGTCTTTGTTTGTTTTTTTTGTCTTTCTATGGAAATATTTGACACATTTGACTCTATAATGGAGACACTTGATTTTGGTTCGCGGCGGCAAGCGGCATGATTGATGGCGCGTAAACTGAGAGCCAAAGCTACTAACTAATTGGCCGCGGCGTTGCTAATGTTACTTGAGCCGCGTATGGAACATTGCATAGAGGCGGACTGATTTAGACGTACGCTCGATCAAAAGGCGAGGGCACTCGACTCCCGGCTCCCCGGGGGGTGATTTGTCGAGTTGACTGTGAGAAGAGTGTATTAAGTAAAGCGTTAATGAAGAGGAGGCCATTTGTATGTTTGGACATTAGGGTGATGACGAGCTAACCCCCGCTTAGCACACCGTAAGGTTCCTTTAAAAATGTGATGACCGGAAACACGATTTTGCCGTTTGTCAACTTTTTCGTTCTGGAATTAAAATTACCCCAAATAAAACGCGATGAGAAGGGTGGCATGCTTGTATCATCCAATCCCGATTAGCTGTTAGCGTTTGCAAGACACCACACCCCGCAACGGATTGTTGTCGTTTATAAAAACACCCCCAGAATAGGCGGCATGGTGATCGAGTGTTGAGCACGTCGGTCCCTTTTGTTCTAAGTTTCCGGCCTGTGTTTGAATCTTTCCTTCCTATGGAGAGTTTGCATCTCCCAACATTTCTCGCTTGTGTCGGCGTCCCCTCCCACATCCCCGAAACATGCATATTTTCCCCAGGCTGTAATTCATATTTGAGCCGGGAAGCAATGAGTATAAAAAGGTAGATAGATGTCATCTATGTCAGCAAGCCGTTGGGTGGTCATCGAAGAGGTGAATAGAGGTTGTTACTTACAGCTGCCGGGCACATGTAAAGGTGACAAAAAGATACTTGACATGTGCAAGATAAATGGGTGGCTCATTTGTAGAAAGCTAATATTATACTGACTGGTATATGGTCTTTATCCTCTGGAAAAGCAAGTAATATTAGTGACGTGCTGAGGAGCACAGAGGAGCTGACCCTCCAATACCGTATATATAAGCACACCAGAAGAAGCAGCAGCACAATTGAAGGAGAACGTGTGACCAAAAAATGGGATTCGTTATTTTATTTGCGTAATCACAAAATGTTTTGATAAAGTCTCATATTGAGTGCAATTGTTCTGCGTTGAACACTTTTGAGTTTGTTTTTAGGCTGGACTGCATTCATGGCATTTGGGTTGATTTCAATGGGGAAAGATAAGACGCTTGATTGATGGAAGTCGCAGCTCGTCATTTATAGTGGAAGTGAACGCAGGATTCTCTTTGTTTGCCTTCGAGTTGCTGGTGACTTTCCATTCATTCCTGGGTAACGGTATCAGCAGTGATACAAGTGGAACACTGTTTAAATGAAAACAACAATAAACCTCAGGGGCGTTTGTCATCGTCTTTTCCGCCGGACGTCTGACTCATCCCAGCTGCGCTCCTTGTCTTCCGTCTCCCGCAGGCCGCTGCTGATGTAGTTGTGTTGTGACGCTGGTCCCGCGTCGCCACTACCTCCAGCCTCCTCCCGACCCCCCGGTGCCTCTTCGCTGCTGTATGACCTCTAACCTCTGCACACCATCAAGACAGAGGATTTCTTCCTCCGGAGCACCCAAGCTTGCCCTTCGCCTCCTCGCCAAGGAGCAGCCGGGTGACTCCACTTGGACCAGAGGAGCTGTCTATCCCCCCACCCCCCCTCCTCCCGCTCCCTCTCCCTCCCTCCTTGTCCCAGAATCCCTCAGAGGTCTACGGTTTTTCTTCTGGTGGTATCGAGCCCGGCTCAGCCGGCCGCGCGTACTCTTCAAAACTGGGGCGCGATTCGTGTGATGCGACCATGTCGGGTCTGGGCGAGCGCCGGCCGGTCAACGCGGACTACGCCGTCTCCCTGCTGGAGCAGCTCAAGTTCTTCTACGAGCAGAAGCTGCTGACGGACGTGGTGCTGCTAGTGGACGACACGGAGTTCCCGTGCCACAAGATGGTGTTGGCTGCGTGCAGCTCCTATTTCAGGTCAGTTAGTGTGCTCCCCCTCACCCCCTCAAGTTTTACGTGCGAGGAAACCCCCTGATTGGTGGCGGCGGCGGTGTGCGCGCAGGGCGATGTTCATGGGCGGCCTGAGCGAGAGCAAGCAGACGCACGTGCACCTGAGGAACGTGGACGCCGCCACGCTGCAGATCATCATCACGTACGCCTACACAGGCCACCTGGCCATCAGCGACAGCACCGTGGAGCCGCTCTACGAGACCGCTTGCTTTCTGCAGGTCAGCTGGCAAGCCGTCGTACGCTTGTATAAAATGTTATTGGGGCTGAAAAAATAAAATCAAATCCCGTGGGCATTTTGTTTCACAAATGTCCGTCCAGGTGGAGGACGCCCTGCTGCAGTGCCGCGATTACCTGGTGAAGAAGATCAACCCCGAGAACTGCGTGCGCATGCTGAGCATCGGCGACCTGTTCAGCTGCAGCGAGCTAAAGCAGAGCGCCAAGCGCATGGTGGAGCACAAGTTCCCCATGGTGTACCGGCAGGACGCCTTCCTGCAGCTGTCGCACGAGCTGCTGCTGGACGTGCTGAGCAGCGACAACCTCAACGTGGAGAAGGAGGAGACCGTGCGAGAGGCGGCCATGCTGTGGCTGGAGTACAACATGGAGGCGCGCTCGCAGCACCTGTCGTCGGTGCTCAGCCAGATCCGCATCGACGCGCTCTCCGAGGTGACACAGCGGGCCTGGTTCCGGGGCCTGCCGCCCAACGACAAGTCGGTGGTGGTGCAGGGCCTCTACAAGTCCATGCCCAAGTTCTTCAAGCCGCGCCTGGGCATGACCAAGGAGGAGATGCTCATCTTCGTGGAGGCGCTGTCCGAGATGCCGGTCATGAACGTGATGATGCCGCTGGTGCCCGCCATGGTGTGCTACAGCCCGCAGGCCGAGAAGGTCTACAAGCTGCGCAACCCGCCGCGAAACCTGCAGAAGGTGGGCACGCTGGTCACCCCCGACAACGACGTGTTCATCGCCGGCGGCGAGGTGGTGCTGGAGAACGCCTTTAGCCGCGGCGGCGGCCTGCAGGTGGCGGTGGACAGCTTCTTCTGGCTGGACGCCCAGCAGAACACCTGGGTGGCCAAGACGCCCATGCTGTGCGCCCGGCTCAAGCCCTCGCTGGTCTACTGCGACGGCTGCATCTACGCCGTGGGCGGCGACAACGTCGGCGGCGAGCTCAACCGGCGCACGGTGGAGCGCTACGACCGCGTGAAGGACGAGTGGAGTATGGTGAGCCCGCTGCCGCTGGCGTGGAGCTGGAGCACGTGCGTGGTGGCGCACGACTGCATCTACGTGCTGACCCTCGACCTCATGTACTGCTACCTGCCGCGCGCCGACGCCTGGGTGGAGATGGCCCTTCGCAAAACCAGCCGCTGCTACGCCTCGGCCGCCGCCTTCGGGGACCTCATCTTCTACCTGGGCGGCCTGCACGTGAGGGGCAGCTCGGCTCGCGGCGCCTGCCCGCCGCCCGACTCCTCCTCGCTGGACGTGGAGATCTACGACATCAACAAGAACGAGTGGCGCCAGGCCGCCAATATCCCCGCCAAGCCCTACTCGGACCCCAGCGTGCACGCCGTGGTGCTGCTCGACGGGCTGTGCATCTTTAAGCGCGAGACGCACATGAACGACCGGCCCAAGTACGCCATCTACAAGTACGAGGTGGAGCTGGACCGCTGGTACCTGCGGCAGCCCGTGTCGGAGCGCGTGCTCTGGGAACTGGGCACCGGCTTCCACTGCACTGTGGGCAAGCTGTACCCATCCTGCCTGGAGGAGTCCCCGTGGAAGCCGCCCGCCTACCTCTTCTCGCCCGACGGCGCCGAGGAGTTCAACATGGATGGGGAGCTGGTGTCCCTCCCCCTCGTATAGCTTTCAGGCACCCCCCTGGTGAGCCAGCTGGGGGTGCGGGGCGCGGGAACCCTCGAAAGGACGCAGAATCTGCCGCTCGGGGACCTTGGCTCCAAACATAACGGACCTCGCAAACTTCTTTTCTTCTTGAGCTCATAACGTGGTGGTGGTGGGTTGGGGGGGGGGTGTCTGCTCAAACACGTTTGCCCTCGCGGTTCCCAGGCTGAAGGATTCGAATCTCTTGGTTTGCTGCGTGGAGTTTGCATGTTCTCCCCGTGCTTGCGTGGGGTTTTTGTTTTGTTTTTTGTTTTCCTGCGAGTACTCCGGCTTGCTCCCACATTCCAAAACCATGCATGTCAGCTCAATTGGCCAAACGTGTTGAGAGTTTTCCGTCGCTTTTTCTCTTCAAACACGATCCACAAAAAAAGGTTTGGGATACAGAGAATTGGGACCGAGCCCTGCCGTGCACAGCAACTGTCCGCTCGTTGCGTCGGGATGCCATAACAGGGTAGCAAAGCACTACTTACTCCTAAATGCAACTCGAAATACTTTTTACATTAAGGTGGCGCCAAATCAACACTTTTCAACGTCCAATTTTTCAGTTCAATTGCCCTCGCCCAAAAATCAGCTGGGATAGGCGCCAAGTGGGATCCAAAATTGGTTGGCTGGCTCATCTCTGGGTGCTTCAACACTCACCCCGCCCCTTTTCGATCCCCCCCGTCCTCCGACCGTGTTTGGACAATCTCTTCAGAGGAGCTGAGAGTGACCTCGGGATTAATCTAATCAAGCAACTTTCTGAACAACAAATAAAATGTAAAAAAGGCTTGTTATGGCAGTACAGGGGCAGGGAGACTGTAGATACCCCCCTTGCCTCTCTTGGTTGTGGGCGACTGCGGGTCCAGTCGCTCGCCCACTCTGCCCTTGGCTACGCCCACTGCGCCTGGGGCCTTCCACACAACCATCGTTTAACGCCTCACGCTATGCTGGTGATCGTCATTGGTAACACAGACACAGACACCTCTTCTTAGCAGTTCTCATTTCTAAGCTGCTGAAGTATGATAAATAGCTATTTTTCATATGTTTAAAACATGTGTTACAGTTTGGGGCGGTGGGGGGGGGCGACAACCCGTTCTATTTTGTATTAGTGGTTTGTTTGTTTTTTTTTAATGAAAATTAGACATTACTGTAGTGTGACTGTGGCTGGAAGTCGGTCCTCGTTCATTAAGCGGGCCTGGGAGCTTGTTGCCCTGGAAACCAGCCCTTGGCAACCACTAGCAGGAGTCTGGCGTGGTGAGATCTTAAACTCCATGAGCACAGGTGCTTCATGGCGGACGTTTGGAGCATGTTTGGCTGCATCGTATTCCGTTGGCACTGTTTCCCCTCTGAACTATAATTTATTAAAGTATAATCGAAAAGAGTTTCTCATTTTCGTCGAATGGAACGGATTTGTCGCAAAGCATAAAATGATTTATTTTTTTACAGGACAAGTCTGCAAACATCCATTTCTCCAGGGTGCAGACAAAACGTGTCGATATTTGATTGAAATTCATACATGACAAATAAATAAGACCAACGAAAAAAGAAAAGGCCGAACATAACAAGCAGGTGAAGGTTGTCAGTTTTCATTCAGGAAATTGAATTATACACAAGGATAATTGTCATGACAATGTGCCTGTTCAAGTAACAGCATTGATTTTTTTTTTTTTTTTGCAGATTGTCGGAAATATTACTCACGGAAAAACCTTTTATGTCTCAAAATGTCTTACTTACTGGTGTATTTCAGCTAAAAGAGCCTTCTCAAATATATTTCTATGGTTTTGAAAAGCCCCAAATTACCTGTTACTGATCAGTTGAAATAAGCACATCAATAGCCTAAATATTTTATAGAAGGGGAACTTGAGCATTATAAAACTGCTTTAAAAATGTGTGCATAAACTGCAACTTGCTAAGGTCGTAACCTTTACACAGTCAACAGTGAATTGGTTTGTCTTTTGTGACTAAAAAAATTCCCCAAAATGTTGATATTTCCCCATTTTGATTAAGCAGCACAATATCTCCGCCCAAAACCTGACCCAAAGTAACCATGCTGTTACCAAGGCAACCACAGTGTCATGACAGCTGGACTGGTGTCGTGGTAAATGCGGATGACATTAAAGTTGAGAGCATCCGTCGTGCTTCACAGAAGGTACTCCAGCGATCCAAAACAGCAGTGATGTGAACAGTGCAATCACGTCGGCGCCACTTTGTTGCCAAGAGGGTCAAGTCTCTGGTAGCAGGGGAGGGGGTGGGGGTGGGGGTCCGTTAGGGGACCAACCTGACACGAGTGGGGTCACGGTTGAGCCTGGTCAGCGGCAGTCTCCGGGTGGGAGGCGGCAGCTGGCTGGGCCAGGGTGGAGAACCAGGACGACATGGCTGACTTGGCGCTGGTGAAAGCTCCGCCCACTGACTGACCTGAGACCACAAGATGGTGAATGGCCAGTCATCAGCCAATCGGTGAGTCAAGTGAAGTTTATTTTTAAAGTGAATTTTGCTCATTAAATTGTCAAATCGTGCAATCCAAATTTATGTTGTGCCTGCCTTGGCCACTAGAGGCAGCCGTGTGTTATACAGTCATGCAGACGCATGAAAAATAGATGTAATGCACTTTGCTTTGGTGTCTGTGTGATGTTTAATTTGACAGTTAACTACACTCTGTAAATGTTTGCGCTTTCTCACCGACGGCCTTCCCGGTTTGGACCACACTCCTGCTGGTGGTCATCATGGCATTGCCGATCTTCTTGCCGCGCTCGCTGTTGTTCACCGAGCTGCACACAAGCAAAAAGAAATGTTTTCGAATTATCGGCAAACAATTATTTCAATACAGTTATGGTACAACTTTTTTTTTATTTTAAGCTGCTGTTGAGCTGCAAGCGTGCGGGACTCACTGTGTCAGACGCAGTTTAACATCGGCAACGCTGTACTGTCCCTGGAACGGATGTCTGCAGCACACGAGGTTTGTTGAAGAGAACAAAGTAAGATTTTATTTTTTTTTACTTTGTCATCAACGCCCCACCCAGCCCCGACAAAGATTCGTAATTGCTTATGGATGCCACAAGATGGCAGCAAAGCATTCTATTTCGATAAGGTGAATAGTGTATTTTAATAGGGCTCCTAATTAATTCTCCTTTCAACACAGTTCCTTGGCAGCCAAGTACAACGTTTATATTAGACAAGACACCAAAACAGCAAAAAAATAAATATAGAAACTAGCTTTTAGTAATTGGGCGGGAAATCAGGCATTTGATGCCAAAAGGACAAGGTGGCGTTACCCGGGCGTGACGGCGGCCATGGCGGCATGCTTGTTGCTGTGCCACAGGCGGTAGTTGTGCGTGACCTTCCAGCTGGTGATGAAAGGGGTGCCGTAATCCGCCAGCAGCCTCTCGTTATCTGCCACAAAAGACGTGTGGGAATGTTGACAACTGCAATTTGCATTTCTTTCAAATTGTATTCATGCATTTCCCCCCAAAAATGTGCTGGTCTCGCATTAATGTCTTGTACAACTGCGATTTTTTGGCGGCATTCCCAGAGGGCGACTGAGATGTGAACGTGACTCCTCGCACCTTCTTGCAAGCAGGACGCCAGCAGAGCGTGGAGGTAGACCGCGAACTGTGCCCGGATCCACTCGTCGCCGCCCTCCCAGCCGGTCCCGTCCAGGAAGACGTCATCTCGGTTCTCCGTCACATGCTTCAGCAGGTAGTCCGCAAAGCGCAGGTCGGCCGTGGTCAGGCCCAAAACTTTGCGCAACTCGCCGTCGTGGATCTGGATGTTGGCCTACGGGAAGCCGCTTGAGAGATTCCATTCGGAGAGGGAACAAACGCTCTGACAATTTTCCGTCTTCGCTCACCTCTTCGACCTCCACCACGGCATCGCTTAGGTGCCTCTGCTGACGGAAGAGGACGTTGGTTGCCCCGGCGACAAAGCCGCGTACCGACACATCGGACAGAAGGTGGTGCTGCTGCAGCGCCATGTATGGGAGACACAGGTAACCCTGCGCGCAAGGTCGGACGCATCATGAGGCACGGTGCCATCACAATGGGAAGAAGCATTTTGCTTCTCATCGCCGCAGCACACTGGACGAGTGGTGAGCATGTCTGCTGAACTGTGTCAAGGTTCTGGGTTAGAATCTGTGCCCAGGCCTTCCTATGTGGATTTGTGTACTCGCATTGACTGGCAGCAACCAGTTCAGGGTTTGTCTATATGTTGCCAGACACTGACTGGCGACCAATCCGTTGTTTGTTTACATGTGCCCTCTGACTGGCTGGCAACCCATCCAGGGTGGCTTCTCTCCCGAAATTTGGCACTTTCACCCCTCGTCCGCATGTCGCCACGCACGAAGAGGCACGAGCGCGTCAGCGCGATTCAGCCAATGTGCATTTACTTTGGTGAAGATGGCAAGCGGCATGCCATACTGGTCCTCCTCCAGACCGGACAGCAGCCCCTGTGCGACGGCGCCCTGCCCCCCGAGCGGCTGCACCGTGATGGGCACGGCCGGCGCCTTGCCCTCCGCCCCCTCGTCCAGCACGCCGGGATCCAACGTCTCCCAGTCGCTCTCCGATGACTCGGGGGATGCGCGGGAGGGCGGCTTGAGGTGAGGCTCGGCGCCGTTGCTGGAGGGCGACCCCCGGGCGTCCCCATCGCCCCGCAGCAGCTCCGAGGCGGACACCGCCTCAAACTCCTCGGCCCCTGAGACGCTCGCCGCTAGGTTCGGGTCCTCCGACGGGCTGCTCTTGGGCTGGTAGTGCGAAGACTCCACCAGGCCGTGCTCCATCATGCCTGCGCGCACGCACGCACGCGCGATGGTGAATGCCGTACCTAATGAAGTGGCCGCTCTTTGCGCATTACGCACCTGGGAACAACGACAGGACTGTCATCAGCGTTCCCACGAGTCTGCTGACGGGCGACACGTAGAAGAGGACCTATGGAGGTGACCGGTCGTCAGTCACAAAGCGGCGACACAGACAGGAAGTAGACTGTGTATGTGTGTGCTTGATGACACCTTCTTCTCCAGCAGGATGAGCTTGACAAGGATGAGAACCTGTGGGGATGGAAGACGATTTCTTTAGATTTGGACATTCAGCTAGGTGGGTGTGTTTTTGTTTTTTAACCCAATGGACAAGGTGTCACAATATTGGGACATTTTTCACATGGCATCCCAAAACTTTTGTCCCATTTGTATATTTTTTCCACTTCATGTGCTATTGCCCCTACGTCCACATTTTGCGCATGCTCCTTCATCTTCTACCTTGTGTCTGAAGTGCAGGATGAGATCTCGCGGTGACAAGCCTGCAGAGAGACGAAAAAGCTCATCACCAAAGGCACAAAGAAGAGCAAACGTGGACATTTGCATCTGACAAAGACATACCGAGGAAGACCTGCGAGCCGTCCAGAGCGGAGCCCCTCAAGGAGCCGTTCATGTGCTCGTAAAGTTCCTGCGGAAAAAGCCAATTAAAAGGTGAGTGGCGTCCGCATGCGTGAAGCGGAAGATGCTTTCTCACCTTCAGGATGGAAATTTGAGAGAAGTCTTTCTCCTCAAAGTAAGCGTGTGTGATGAGCTGCAGTTTGGCTTGGACAAGACCGAACAGAGGCTGCAAACGACAAACAACTTAGCTGTGGAAAAAAGTTTTGGTGGACTTGGGCGCTGGAGTTCACGCCTTTTCATTAGCGACGTAGCATAACGTGAGCGGTGTGCCTCACCACCCTGCTCAGCACGCAGACGCTCTTCTGCACCGTTTCACGGGTCACGTCGGCCTGTCGGACCTTCAGCGCCTGAGGATGGGAACGACACCAAAAAAAATTCAGCAATTGCCGCACTCTCAATCAAAGGATGGCTGTCACATCGTCACCGTGGCAACCTAGCATGACCTTGGCCTCGATCTGCCGGTAGCAGGACACACCGTAGACGCACTTGGTGTCTCTGCCAAGCGGGGGGAGATGGAAGTAGACCGTATCTGCGGGACAAAAAATACAAAATTCACCTGTGTGGGGCGGCCATGTTTGTTTGACACAGGAGGTGAAATTTAGCTTTTCACAGCAGTTGCACTCGTACCTTCCAGGTAGTTGTGCGCTCCGTCGGGCAGCGCCAGGAACGGGAGGTACTTCCACTCCTCGGGCAGCACGTTGCTATCGTGACCCTCGTGCGGCATCAGCGGAGGGTACGAAAACTCCACCTGATGTCGGACAGAAACAAAAAGTAGATTTCGCAAGTAGCAACGTGACAAACCTGTACTAGTAAACATTTATGATTCTAGTACTTCATTAGGTATACTCGTAGCCCACAGTTTTGCCACACTAGCAACATGCCATTGCACTTCAAGTGGGCAGAAATGTCATAGAGTAGTAATACTAGTGGCATACTTAAGGTGTGTAACCGTACAAGTGGCAGACTATGGAAGGAGGAGAGGCTGTTGGTGGAGTCAGGCGCTTCCATCGCAAACGCGTGCTTCTTTTGTCATGCGAAAAAGACAAAATGGCAACGGAGCTGTCTAACAGGTGTTGGTTTGCAGAACAGGTTTTGCGTATGAGCTCAATCAAAGCACAACAGGCAGGTTTGGCTCCCCACCAACAAAGATGACAACAGAGCACTAGCAAGATCATCTGATAGGAAACCCAAATCCTAACGCTGCTTTGAAACTCTGACCATGATTTGAAACCTTAAATGGACGCTCCAATCCAGACTTGAAATCCTACTTTAAATTATGTATACCACATAGACACCCGTGGTTGAAACCCTATTCCAGTGTTGAAACCGTAACCATGACTTGAAGCTCTACTTTGAAATCGCAACCGATTTAAACCCTACTTTGGGATGTTGCTGTTGTCTTTTGTGCAACAACAACTGGAGCAACAGATGGAAAGATGTGCAGGACATTACGTAACCACCAGAAAACAGCTGATGCATCGTCATGATCATTATCATCGCGCCTGCCTTCTTTCGTGCGGTTGTAATGTAGTTGTTAGCATGTTGCTATCGTGGTATGCAGCAGCAGAAGGTTGACGGACCTGGCAGCCCTTCTTGTGATGAAAGCCGACCACGACGATGTGGATCACCGGCCCCCGTGGCTCGTCTACGTCCTGCGGCTCCATAGGCTCCAATCCGGGCTCCCACTCGTGGGGCTTGAACACAACACTGATGGAGCCGCGGTTGAATCCAGTCAGACCACAACGGAATGAAACGGTGTCAACACAGTACCGTAGAACTGATTCTCACTTCCGCCTAATCAGAGCGCGCAGAGAACAAAATTCAGTAAAGGCAGGCATTGCCTGTTATTTCCGGCTACACCCACCAAACCTCATAGGATGAATAAAAACGACAACAGCAGACAATTATGACTGTGTTAATGTGTACATTGTTCGCGCTTTGAGGATACGTTATAAAGTGTGTACTGGATCTACCCAGCAGTTCTTATGGATTTGTTTTGTGTTTGGTAGCCGGATATCCGTCGCAAACGACGGACCGGGGACCACCATCTTGTCAATACTGTATCCGAAAACCCTCTTGACTTGGACTCTGTACTCTTTGAAAGTAAACGATAACGTCATGTTTTACCACAACAAATTGCAGCGTCACGTGTTACTCATCGATGTGAGTCCTTCTGTTTGAGTACCTTTTTTTTCAACATAAATTGAATCGAACGCACCCGTCGATTCAAAGTAACATTTATTAATGTTTTAATTCACATTTGCATTTGACAAGAAAACATCCTCGACGTCGGGGCTCGACGCCTTTGGCCTGGTTTGCGGCCTTCAATTGCTTCTGTCTGGATGCTTTCATCAAACATGGCGGCAAATCAAGCGACGAATCCTTCTCAGTTGCTCCCGTTGGGTTTGTACATTTTAAGAATTATTAAAAATACATATAGTACAACATTATTAGGTTGGACAAATGACCCTGACCACACTAAAATTCGCCTCACTTGAACAACAGATAACATTTTACAGCTCATGTAAGCGGCGTAGCTCTTCCGCGTGGTGTTAACATTTCATTTTTTAAAAGAGAATTTTTAGAGTATGATGTAGAAAAGCGGTTATGTGTTAAAGCTAACTGTTGTACCACTAAATACAATACAGCATGGCGACACATTTGAAGTAATTGCATTTGCACACCAATCCAGGTGTCCTGAATTTTGTAAGTAGAAATGACGACCACAGTTCTGTCCATTCATAAGCCACGTTTGTATAAAATGACTGGAAAACTGTTTTTCATACTCATTAAATAAACACAATTTTGTTCATCTATTGAATATATCCTGTCCTACGGCTGGGCAATTAATTTAGGTTTATTGCTCAGGGTGAATGGTTTGTAATCTTTTTTTGTTTGTTTTTCTATGTATGCAAATGTATGTTTTTGGGTGTTTCAGAGCTTGTGGACAAGTGCATCGGTTCTCGCATCCACATTGTCATGAAGACGGACAAAGAAATTGTCGGCACTTTGCTGGGCTTTGATGACTTTGTCAGTATCCTAAAAAGCAAACCTGTGTATTAGGAACGTCCCGAGTCAGAGTCACTTGATTTTGAGTATCTGGGACTGTATATGTTTATCATATTGTTTTCCTGGTCATGGTGGAGATTCCATAACTTGTTGCGCTTAAGACATGGTCCTCGAGGATGTGACTGAATTGTAAGTTGTATATATTTTTTCCTGCTTCAAGTCTTCTGTTTCTTGTTCATTAATGGTGCATGTTCCCGTGCTTTAGTGAACTAACACCAGAGGGCCGCAGGATCACCAAACTGGACCAGATCTTGCTCAATGGCAACAACATCACCATGGTAACGAACTGCCCCGTGACAGCTCAATGTGTCATCAGTATAGAAGATGAAAATAAAGATTTTGTGTTTCCTGTGCAGCTCATCCCAGGCGGAGAAGGCCCGGAAGTTTAAGACCGGCATCTGTTGGAGCAGTTTTGTTTTATTTTTGATTTTTTTGTTGTTCCTTCTTGTTCTTCAGGGTAGAAGGGCACTTTTTGTAAAAAAGCTTCTTGGTTTGACAATAAAAAGTGCAAGATGAAGTGTGCACACACACACACATAAAATGATACTGTTTTATTGAGTACTTCTGTGTTTAACTAAGTTTATCTGAGAGCAAAAAAAAAAAAAAAAATCTGCTCATGGGTTGCCTGTTTCAGTACATGGACGGCTTCTCCTCGCCTTTGGGATTGGTCACCTTGTCCATGTTCTTGCTGATCATGTCGTACAGTTCCACCTTAAAGGAAGGAAAGCGGTGTAAGACACGTTAATTGCTAAACTTTTTTTTTCTTTCCTCCACTCACATAGAAACTACGCAAGTCCAGGATGATCATACGGATGTCGGAGTAGATGGCCACATCCTTGTCATGGACCAGCAAGCGGTAGTCCATCTGGAAAGAAAACAAGTCCACCTCTGTGCCTCCGACACCCCCCCCCCCAAAAAAAAACTGTCACAAGGTTTTCCAACTCACCACGTGAGTGTCTTTGGACGCTTTGGCCACAGCGTCTCCCCTCTCCAGCAAGTACCTAAATCAGATCACGACGTGCCGATCACATATTGGCGATTTGGCACAGTTTCTTGTTTTCACGCCTCACCACCTACTTGTTGAGGTTCGTCTGAAAGCCTTCTACTTTTGTTTTGACTGCAGTGATTCTCTCCAAGATTTTCTCCTGCAAGCCAACAAAATTAGAAACTTGGCGTGTGGTGACATTTTAACGAGCTGTGATGTCACAATATGTAATACAGCTCAAATCTGAAAAGCACACAGGTTAAAACGTACCTGAATGCCGACGCCAAAGTCATTACCATCTTCAATTTTGGGGATGAGGTGTTGAATCCAGCTTGTGACCTGTAAATACACAGACGGAAGTCGCGCCCAAGCCAAAGCGTGTGGGGAATACGCTCCAAGCAGTCATGTCGCCAACAAGCTTACGGTGATGATGGTCTCTCGCAGGCTGACAATCTCGGGTTTCAATCTGCCCACCAGCGCCAAGATGATCTCGTGGGACTTGATGAAGCCGCATATGGGTTCTGTGGGAGCAAGCAGAGGGCTCAAGCTCCTGGACATCACAACCAAATCCCTGCACCACAGTAAGCATCAACAATACTTGACTTTTTTTCTTCTTCTTCTCTTCGTCCTCATTCGTCTCCATGTCCTGTCACAAAGTCACATGAGCAATTAGGGAACCACCATCATTCGTTCTTTTACCAAATTCCTTCTCGTCTGGACTACTGCAACGGTACCTTTTCAAAACGGTTTATAAAAGGGCCACTACAAAGCTGTGAACATTGGCATGAATTAACAAAGGTTCTCAGTGTGGTAAGTTGGCTCCCTCTAGCGGTACAAATGTGCATATGTGTCAGTAGTGTCTTAAATCCATCTTAAGCATTTCCTGATAATCAAGCAAGCCTTTATTCTTCATGTCATGGTGCAAAAGGACAGAAGCAAAGTGTCATAAATTACTGACGCGCAAATCTCAAACGAATCATGGTCAATAGAAGTCAGAAAATTCCCGAGTAGACACCTCATCGGCGGGGGGTGGGTCAGGTATGGGGATGTCCAGTGGAGCTTTGAGCGACGACATGTCTGTCACGGAGACATCCTGACAAGAAACATTTAATCACTTGACTGCTTTCATATATCACGTGGGACTTTTTAGCCGGTCAAAGTCCAGCTTTGATTATCGTGTGTATGTTGCTTGGCAATAGAATGTTTTTTATTGATTTGATTTTGGACCTGGAGCAGAGCGTCCATCTGGAGGATCTTGGACGGAATGACGGTGGAGAAGAGATTTTTTGCCTAGAGAGGAAAAAATGTCATGTTGCATCTTGAGAACATTACTTAGGAGATTTTCCCTGTAGTTTTTTAGATTTATAATATTTAAAAAAAGGAACTGAAGCACATTTCGGAAACAAACCTCATTTGACATGGCCTGGTGGAAGATTTCCACCTGCAAAAGATAACAAATAAGTGAAAATCGAAGACTGAACGTTTAGCCTCACGATCTGCTGACTCACTTCTCATTTTACTTTCATTTTGCATCAAATTAATGGCTTCCATTGCCAGCAACACCGAATCCATTTATTAGAACACGTTAGTGATGCTAAACATGGTAGGCATTTTCTGCAGGCGAGTTTCTGGTCATTTTCCTTCGTTTAAAATGAAAACAAAAACTTACCCTAGCTGCATTTTCGCTGCTTATCTTCAACACGGAACTTTTGGGCATGGCAGCCGGAAAACTACTTTTTTCAAACGAGTAAAACAAAAACGTGAAAGTCAGCAAAGGTGCAACGGCAGAACGAAGAAAAGTGATTTTATTTTATTTCCTCGTACGCTAGAGTTTACTTTCGATTTGAAGCACCGCCTCCCTCTTCGCGTTTAACTGACAATTTCCGCTTTGACCTTCAACTCAAAGTAACGCATATTGTTCAATAAAATAAACAATGTCATTTAACTCAGATGGATTAATTTAGTTCTTGATTTGATTTATGATTCTACTTTCTCCACTTTGCTGGAAAATGTTCCCATGAAAATCGTAAACCACGACGGAAATACAGTACACTCGAAGCATTTTCAATACACTTTTAATGTGAAAACCAAACCGGACCGGACCAGAAGTAGCGTTGGATCTGAACTTCCGACTTCGTTCTGCCGATATGACTACTGTACTCGATTAAGTTCAGGTGAGGCAAAACGCGTCGATTGTCTTATGTTTTCGTTTTTTTCTTAAATGTTGTCTTTTGGGTACTCGGCGGTTAAAAGCTACGTTAAACGGTGTTTGCGTGTACGTGGTGACGCTTCTTTTCTCGCTGAAGCAAAGTTTGAGTACATGAAACGTCGACGTTTGGCTTTATGTCGCTCGTTAAGTTGAACTCGTTGTTCCTCTGGGTTTGGATTTTACCTTGACAGGAAGTTACCGGCGTCAATGAAAGCAAACGATATGCGTTAGCTCAAAGAGAATACCAGAGGAATTATTTTCAGGAAAACTATTCATATAGTTTTTTTAAAAATGTCCTTCAGTTGAGGTTCTGATGCTCTGTACTTTGTTGTTGATACCTGCGCCATATTTCCTTCATCACACTGACAAAATGTTGCTCACAGATTGGATCAAACATGACGCCTCTCTACACTTTAAATGTGAATTAATCTGTCTCCCCAGTTTATTTGCAGTGAGTAGCAGCATTGGGCAGATGGAGGAGGCAAGGAATAGAGCCATAGCCTACCTTACCTCAGGACTGGGCCAGGGCGGAAAGGCTGAGGCCCAGTTGATGGCCAGCTACCCACTGCCGCTGTCCCAGAAGTATCGTCACCTCATGGTAGAGACAATGCTGAGGGAAAATGTGTCTGGCAGCAGCAGAGCTCAGGTCAGCACTTGACATTCGACTCCTCTAAGTTTTGATGAAGAGACGAGAGGTGTACATTTCGTAACATTTAGCTGGTTAGAGTACATAAATGTAAGTTGAACCTACCGGTAATTGAAAATGGTAATTTAGAATGGTGTAATCTTTTCCCTTCAGGTGTTGGATTCATTGAATAATTTGATGAAAGCCTTGAGCATTTTGGAAAAGTATGGCTACAACCTGACCAGCGTCACTAGGCCCAAGTACTGGCGCAGTGTCAAGCACAACAATCCGGTCTTCAGATCCACCGTGGACGCCATCCAGGTGAGCGTCGCCACTGGCGTCATGTCGACAACCCAAACCGATGCCTGATGGCCAAGTCGCTGTCGCGCAGGGCGGGCGGAGGGTGCTCTTCCTTTACGGCTACACCAAAGAGCAGTCGGACGGCCTCAGCTTTCCCGATGATGTCGCCGAGCCTGATCGCGACACAGTCGCCAAGGTGACGCTGGAAGTCATGACGTTTCGCAGGGAGCTGGAAATGCTCATTAAGGTTTGACTTGTCCCTAAGGAGCCATTTGCTATCTTTGCGGATTCACAGCGTCCTTATTTATACATCTTCAGGGCACGCATCCTCATCGAGAAGTCTTCAAAGAGTTGGTCCCTGAGTTGGCCGGACCGCAGGTGTACATAATATTTCGCACTCTTGCAAAGCCAAGGTGAAGACAGACAATTTTTATTTTTGTAATCCAGGATGCGACGGTGACTGAAGCCCCCGTAACCGTACCAGAAGAGAAGAAGTCATCACCCAAGCCGCCACCGCCGCCCTTGATGCCCAAGCCCAACTTAGCAGCAGTCGCCGGACAAGCTCCGGAACCGCCGTCGTCATGTCAGTTGCTCACAAATGTTTAGTGATTGATCACATTAGGATTAGGAGAGTGCTACAGCGCTGTATGCTGTCAGTGAACGCAACTCGCTTCACAACAAAAAGCAGCTTGACAGATAGTGTAGAATTCTTTCAAAAAAATGCATGAAAGTTTAATTTGACTAAAGTCACCGTCCGATCGGTTGTGTTGATCCCCGGTTTCGAAATTAGGTGCTCTGAACGTGTAACAAAAACTGATGTTTTAAAAAAATTATTGCATGTGTTCAAGGGCTTTTTGTAAAAAAACTATTTACTTTATTGTTCTTAATTTCTGTAAAAGTGTTTCGTGACTCAGTGAAAATCGGTGACAACAGTTGACAACCACTGATTTAGTGAGTGGCGTGCAAAAGAATGACTGCCAAATTACAGCACAGTGCTATTGAATTCAAGTTTTGGGAAGTACCGACTTTGAAATTGTGCGTGCAGCGGACCAGTGCAACCTGTGCGGAGGCTCGGCAATGGTCGTCTGCCCCTCGTGTGCCAACCAGTCCTTCTGTGATGCGTGCGACGACCTCTTCCATCGTCACCCGGCGAGGACCAGTCACAAGCGAGAGCGAAGACTGAAAACAATGCAGGGTATGCCACTTCAAACGTCATATTCATAATTACACTCATCTCTCGTTTTTTTTCTCCCCTTTCCTTGAACGTGTTGTTTGTTTGCTACCTCTGAAGGAATGTGTTCCATCTGCGGCGTGTCACCCGTGCATGCTCAGTGCGCCACATGCGAACACACGCTGTGCCTGAAATGCGATGGCCTCTTCCACTCGCACCCCGAGCGCAAAGGTCACACCAGGACAGTGCTCACACCCGCCAAGACGAACAGGTATGGAAAGGGGATACCGGAAAGGGTTTAATCCAAACACAAGGTCCACGTTAACTCTTTTCCTCCTTCTAACATGCCGCCATCGATGTTGACGTGCGTCAACAATCCACGCGACTCGCTTGCGCCCTACCTGGAAACACAGCTCGACGCCCTCCAACGCAGGTGAGAGGGGTCTGCTTGCAGTGGAAATGAGATGTGACGCCTTGCCGTGCATCATTCCAACTTGGGTTGCAAATGGCCGGACAGTTTTTGGAACATTTGTATGGGAAGTTAAGAGAGATTAAAAAAAAATAAAAATCATAATAGTAGTGAGCAAAAATAATCTAGCACCCACGTGCAAAAAAATCCCTGTTCAAATGTGTTCACAGAGTGGCAGTGTAAGAGCTGCACGGTCATCAATCAAGGCAGCAGTATCCTGTGTGAGGTGTGTGAGCGCCCCCGTCTGGCCCCTCGCCCATTGATCAACCTGGGTTTTTCCAGCCTGAGTTCTGGTACGGACACCCGCGGACAGGTTGGTACAGTTGTGTGATTTTCAAAAACACTGAAAAATAACAAGACGATGGATCATCGACTTTTAAAATGTTTGTGAACAAAGAGTTGGGTGTCAGCAGTGGCTGGTGATTGTTGTCATTTACATATTTCTGATCTTTTGTCTTTGCGCGAGTCCTTCTGCGCTTAAGCCCTGCGCCCTGCCCAGCAGTGGGGCCAAATGACTTCCTTTAACACCCCCCCCCCCCCCCCAGCCAAGTTTCTCAGCCAATGACGTCCACTCTGTCTGCTTTCCCCTGCTGTGAAATGACCCTTAGCAAGGTGTGACCTCCGGATGGGAATTTTTTTGTCTTCCTCAGTCTCCTTGGACGTGTCGGTTCTGCACCTTTGTCAACCCCGCGTCCGCAGAGGCGTGCAAGGTGTGCAGCTCTCTGGGTTCACAGTCAGATGCACCCCCGCACCCCCCAAAGGCCTCAGGTGATGCCAAGCATCAAGGCAACCCACCCAGGCCCAAGCCAAGAGCCAGTTTGGATCTGAAGAGGCAGGAACGCATGAGGGAAGACGGGCTCAAGCTCGTGCGCCAGATCAAAGTAAGAAGCTTTCATCCTTGCAGTGAACCCCCTCTGTTTGTAGAAACTGTCACAAGATGGCAGCAAAGCATTTTTTTTATGATTAGACAAGGCTACGGCCTGACTTGAATGAAGCTTTTTTTCCTTCATTTCAACAGTTTCTTTGGCACCAAGATATCGCCAAAGCAATATTTTTGTAATCATGATTTTTGTAGACATGCCTTTGGCCAGAACGACGACTCTTTCTCGCAATCTTATCATGCGCTCGGCCTGCAGGAAGCCGAGAAGCACGGCATCAGCCCCGAGGAAGTGTACGCCGCGCTGCGCGCGTGCGGCGGCAGCAGCGTGGACCCGTGTGATTGGCAGGCGTCGGAACTGCCGCACCTGCTGGACGAGCTTTGCGCCTTGGCCGCCTCGGTGCAGGTGAGCGCCTCGGCCGGCGGCCAAGCCGTGAAGCTCTCCAAAGCCGAGGCCAAGCTGGCCTGGTTGGCGTCGGGGGGTGACACCGAGCGAGCCGTGACGCAGCTGCTCAGAGACCGACAGATGAAGGTTGGAGCTACAACAACAAAATTGTTTTTGCAGCAGCCGGCTGCAAAGCATTTAAAAATCATCGGAGTGACATGAGTCAAAGTACGAAAATGGACGGCGGCTGAATAAAAGTGTGTGTGCGGACAGATGGCGGAGCTCCACTCTCTGGGCTTTCGGGACGCATGCCAGTGCGAGGAGGCCCTGCTGCAAAGCGGCGGCGAGGTGAAAGGAGCCCTGTCTGTGCTGCAGCGACCCCTACTGGACGCTTTCCATCAGCGGATCTGGAACGAGCAGCCCGAGCCACCCGTGGACCCCAACCACCCCAACAAAGAGGTAGACCCTTACGATGCCGCTGTGGAAAACCGTTCCAGCTCGTAGAGCGTTTCTGTAACATGTATGTCTAATCCTGCATACTAGTATGACAACTTTGGCATACAAGTAGGAGCTTCTCTAATAGTACTAGTAGCACACAGGTGTCAAGTACTGCTGTTTTCCTTCACTAGTAATATTCAGCTGTCCTATGATTAAACTAAAGTTGTACTACAGTGCAAAAATGTCATACATCAGCTAAAAAAAAAAAATACTAGTACAATTGTCGTTCCGCCCGTGAGCTGAATTGTCCAACTAGTGAGTGCAAAGAGTGTACTAGTACACGGGCCTCAAGCCGGGATAAATGCCGCAACGGGTTTTCATTTGCAGCGCGCACCTCGGCTAACATCTCTCGCCCACCCCCCCGCAGCGGATGTGCCGACGTCTGCTGGCGCTGTACGGCCTGCCCAGCTGGGGGCGCTGCGAGCTGACCCTGTCGCTGCTGCAGGAGCCCGGCGTTGCCTACTCGCTCGAGGACGTGGTGCAAGCGGTCAGGGAGTCGCACGACCGCGATTTCATCAGGCGTGTCCTCAACAATAAGTGTCCGTGCTGCCTCAGCATCTTCCCTCGGAGCAAGGTCGGCATACCTCCAATGGGTGGGGGGGAATCATTGCCCCCCCAAAAGTTCATTAAATCATCAAAAAATCTATATTCAAGGCATTCACAACAAATGCCAATTTAATGCATTTTTTTCTAGATTTAAATACATTTTTACCTGCTCATGCTTTTTGTTGATTTTTATTTTTTAAACTGACAAAATACTTTCTTTTTTTTTTGGGGGGTCCGTGTGCAGATGCAGTCTCTGACGTCATGCCAGTGCTCGGTGTGTCTGGACTGCTTCACGCAGCACTTCACCATCAAGGTGCGCGACGGGCACATCTGGGAAATGGTTTGTCCCATCTGCCGCGGGCCCGACATCACTGATCCCGAGCAGCTGGACAGTTACTTCTTCACGCTGGATATCCAGGTGCGACCTGGAAGCGGGGAGGGAGGGGCCCAAGGGGTGCGGGGGGGAAATGCAGAGTTATGAGGAGGCATGTATAGGCGGATGTGGAAAGGGCCGCTATGACCTCACTGGATGCGTGTGCTTCACAGCTGCGGGGTTGTCTGGAGCCTGACGTCTACGAGCTCTTCCACAGAAAACTGACGGAGCACGCGCTGATGAAGGACCCCAAGTTCCTGTGGTGCTGCCACGTGCGTGTCGTCTTTACCAAAGCCGCGACGAAATGTTGCCGTCCAAACGACCACATCTCAGTGGCAAAATCAAATTGATAGCCGATTATGGACATTTTCTCTTATGGGTCGACATGCATTTGTTGCCGCTTATTTACATTCATGCCTGACTACTGCACGTTGCTGCCAAGTGTCACTTCTTCAGTGTTGTGTCACGAACAGATGTGCGAGGCGTCCTCACTTTTATGAGATATTGTACATATTTATCACTTTTAAGTCTTACCGTGGCAGTGTTGGTGAACGTCTTTTGTTGATGTCATGTCCTGCAGTGCGTCTCGGGCTTCATCAATGAAGGCGACCAACTGAAGGTGACATGTCTGTCGTGTTGCAACAGCTTCTGTGCCAAGTGCAAGAAAACGGTGAGTGACAGAACACACGCGGGGAGCGATTGTCGTCAAGTTTTGATACGCTGACCGCTGGATTCCATCCGTCTGTGTTGTAAGTGGGAGCCTCAGCACCAGGATCTGACCTGCGAGCAATTCCATCAGTGGAAGCGGGACAACGACCCCGAGTACCAGAGGCAGGGCCTGGCTGGCTACCTGAGGGACAACGGCATCAGTGGGTTGGGATTCCATTTTAGCAGTTTAGACATCAGCACCTACCAGCCACCATTTCAAGTGCCTCTGCTAAGCCCCAAATAAAGTTCAGATGTTCTTGGGAACTTCCAACTGGGGTTAATCGGAGGACCGTCAACTGAATTTTATGAGGAAAATGTGGGCCTTTATTTTAAGTCCATATCGCCCAGTCCGAGCATTCACACACACCCGATGATGATTGACAAGGTTGTTGAGTAAATGTCAGCTTGTCGTTGCAGCCTGTCCTCATTGCCGCTTCCAGTACGCGCTGACGAAAGGCGGCTGCATGCACTTCACTTGCTCCCAATGCAGGTACCAGTTCTGCAGTGGCTGCAACAACCCTTACTACACGGTGGGTGCACAACATACTTTGGTTGACCCGACGCTTTTATTCTGTGGAGTATTACAAAGGGAAGCAGCCCTCCCGAATGTTCTTGCGTTCGGTGCAAGTTCTTGTAGATGGAAATGGCGCCAGTTTGAAGCAGACGCAGATGACGGCGCAGTTGTGCTTATTCATCATTCGTGCATCTATTTTCTATGCCGCTTATTCATATTCCGGTTGGGGGGACGAGTGTGGCTCAATGGTAGAGTGGCCGTTTCCCAACCCAGAGAGGTTGGTGATCGATCCCCGGCCATTGCGACCCATGTCGTAGTGTCCTTGAGCAAGACACTGAACCCCCCAGTTGCTCCCGATGCTGCGTTGTCAGTCGGTAAATGAGGTGGCAGCGCAAAGCGCTTTGAGTACCCGAGGTAGAAAAGCACTACTTTATACCAATTACTATGAGGAAAGTAGTTCAATCAGTACTTAGACTTTTGCTACTTGAAACAAGCATGTCAACTTCTATTTGTGTTGAGCAGATTACGAGCACTTTTCCCTCCCAATGTGTTGCAGACGGGCTGCAGGACCGAACAGTGCCACTTCAAGGGCTTCCACACTCACCATCCTCGCGATTGTCTCTTCTACCTAAGAGACTGGGAGACCACACGGCTGCAGGCGCTGCTGCAAGTGCGACCCCACGCCAGTGCTAGCTCCAGATTTCATCTCAGCGTCTTAATTGTTGGCTCACATGTCCCCATCCGCTTCTGTTTGTCAGATGAGAGGCGTGGAATTCAACACAGAACCTTCTGACGAACTGCAGGCGGGTAAGAGTGACCAGCAAGTGTTTTATGTAAATGCTCACATGTTCCCGGAAATGAACAGAGGGGTCTGTATTTGGCCCACTGCTTTTCTCCCTCCTCCGTTAAATGTGTACCTTTCGTGTACTCTCCTGTATGACGCAGGCACTTGCGGCGTGATGGAGCAGAAAGAGGAAGGAGGTCAGCTCGTCGACTCGCCCTGTGGCATCCAGACTCAGCCCGGCCAGGCCGGACTCTGCGGGTGAGTATGACGCCCCTCACGCAACTCCGTCGTGATGGCACACATGAGGATTCGACATCGTAAATATGGAACAGGTTTGACATTTGCAATGCCGCCCGAGTGAATGAAGGAAGTAAAATCACTCTGTGCAGCAAACACTACGGAGAGTACCTGGTCAGTCTGATCAACGCCCACTCGCTGGACCCCGCGCTTGTCTACGACGCACACGACTTGATCCGAACCTGCGAACGCCACCACGTGGAGATGCAGAGGGCCGACAACGAAGACGACGACACCTACCACGCTCGACTGCGCAAGGTGAAATCTTTGAATGCATCAAGGCAAAGTTGTTTTTTCTGTGGTCGCTTGAATTATGAATGATTGCCCTGTTTTTTCATGAAAATATGACAAATGACTTCCCAAAAGGACTCGGTTTAGAGCAGGATAGGTTGCCAACATTTTTTTTTAAATGCCTCGATTCTTTCCTACAGAAACTAATGGAGATTCCTCTGGGCGAAAAGGTTCCCAGGAACGCAACGCACCACCCTGACACAAGCTGAGCCAACTTCCGTCTGGCGTACGGTATGCAGTGTACACACGCATATAACGGTTATTTTGAACTAGCTGCATACCTCATGAGTCAATGTTCATCAAGTTTGTCAGCAAAGAAGAAAGATATTTATTTGGCATTATCTATCCCGTTTCTACGTACTTAACTGTGCCAAGATGATCATTTTTGTGCTTTATTGATCAATAAAAATATACTGTCCAAACAATTCCACTATGTGACTTTTTATTAGACAAATAACATATTTGTTGGAGTCATTTCCATTTTGGGGTATATAAGACAAACGCGACAACTTATACACAAGTGTTACTTGGATCACACATTATCAGGACAGATGACCGCCTACACAGACAGAAACATTTATTTATTTTTGAAGCAACTATTTTTTTTGTGTGTATTGATGATGTGACAAGTCTTTATATACCAAGTAACGCCTCAGAAAACACGACCAAGTATTACGATAATAATGACCTACATGATTTTTGTATGTTTCGTCTCTTCTATTTCTATTTCGAGGTGTCCTGTGACTTGGAACTGGATATAAAATATATGCTTGGCTCAGAAAAGTTTTAAGAAAACAAGACAGCTGGTGTGGGGGGGGGGGGGGGGTTGTCAGTGAAAATGTCGCATATAAATAGTTCACCGTCATAAATTGACTGGAAGCACAAATGTAACCTTGGATGACAATGCATTTTAATAGAGTCCATGATTAATATATACTGTATATATAATTATTTTTATGCATATGTCTCAACAAAGTGGATCGCTGCGTGCGTCTGCGTACTTTGTGTCCTCCTAGTGGCCAGCAGTTGTCAGGTTTCCTGCATGTCACGTGATTTCATAGAAACTCCCAGCGATCTGCTGAAGCGCGTTCACGCGAGCCCTGTCGAGGCAATACACAAACGCTCACGCAGGCCACGGGAATGCGCGCGCGCACGCACGCACGTACCGACCCCGACACAGCGGCAGAACAAGCTGTGGCGCCCACTGAGGTAAACGAAACTTAAATCCACTTCCGAATTGAGACCGCCGACATTTTGGGGGACAATTTTAGACGCGCTCTCGCTTTGCTAAATGTTTCTTCTCGTTTGCGCGACCGAACGAAAGTGTTTATAGATTCAACGAGGAAGTGCCGACTTGCGAACCAGCTCTTTTTATCTGTGTATTTATTAAGTTACAAACTAACTGCGTTATGTGTTTTGTGTGTGTATTTATTTTTTTTTTTTTTTGTTTTTTTGTGTGCGTCTCCCAACACACCCACCCACAGCTTGGCTCGGAGTCGCTTGTTTGGAGCCATGGCACCGAAGACGCCGCGATGCACGCGTCGATTGCGCTCGTGGATCGTGGAACAGGTACGCGTGCGTGTGAGTCAGCTCAGGAGGAGGTGCAGGATGTGATCAAGAAATATCCCCCCCCTTCCCCGCCCCCAACTTGTTCCCCGCGATTTGCTGACCTGAAAACTCACCTCGGCATTGTTTTTCCATCTCTCTCTGCTGCAACACAACTGATTCAAATGATCAGCTCAAGCCCCGCAGGAGCCTGATGATGTTCTTGATCATTTCGAATTAGGTGTGTTAGAGGAGGGAAACATCGAAAACATGCGCGATAATGGGGCCCTTCGAGGACCGGAGTTTGACATCTGTGATTTAGGTGAAAGAAGTGCTTTGCTCAAATCTTGTTTTAGAACCTGTCAACTAAAAGTTATGCGTGCTGGCAGGTGACCAGCGGTCAGTTTCCTGGTCTGAAGTGGGAGGATGAGGCCCAAACCATGTTCCGCATTCCATGGAAACATGCTGGCAAGCAGGACTTCCGCAAGGACGAGGATGCCGCCATTTTCAAGGTGTGATTTGTGTGACTGTGTGTGTGTGTGTGATTCTGTTTGGAAGGGCGTCCTATCTAATGGCAAGCAGCATTTTGTAAAGAGCAGGGTTTCAATGTGAGTTTGCGTTTCCTTCTCGTAGTTGCATGCGCATTCCGCTACTTGTTCATTCTTTAGTTAGTAGGTTACTGTTGTGTTGAAAGTTGCGGCGGTTCATTTCTCCACATCACGCTCGGTGAGCGCTTGCTCATGTCTGATGCTTACACAATCTCGGCCTTTCCTTCAAACTGCACTTATGAACGTGTACTCGTTTCTTTTGTGACTCATCGATGCATCAGACAAGTAAATGTTTGTCAAGGTTGGGCGGCTCCCAATCGAAAGAAATCCTTGAAAACCGCCTGTCGTGTTGAAGATGAATCCAGATTGATTATGCCGAGGGAATGTGTAAATGATTTCAAGGTGAGGGTGGGTGTTGCCTCGCACACGGGGCACCGTTTAAGCTTGGGCCGCCATCGATTGTGCACATCTTCTTTATCCTTCTCGTGAGTGTTTTCGCAAATAGATGTGGTTTGTAATCATAAATTCACATTTGAAATGAATCAATTAATGTAAGATTGTAAAATGAGCTATCAAACGACTTGGCCGAGGAGGTCCTTGTCCCAAAACGATGTGAAAATGATTCCACTGATTGAAATTAAAGTTGCTCGAGGGCTCAGAAAAGTTGCTCAATATCGCAACCAAATAGCAAAGTTGGGAAAGCTGACTCGTCTTTTGTAAACTAGCTGCTCTCTGTTTGTCCGTTGTTGTCAAATCATCGCCAGCACCTCGAGATTTTCCTCATTAAGTGCTAGAAGCGTCAATTGGGAAGCGGATAAGTGTTGTGGGTGTAAACTGTGCATGTCACCAGAACTACAAAAGTTGCCAACAAAAAAAAAAAAAAAGGAAAAACGTACTTTTTGTTGTTGTTGAGGCGTGGGCGCAGTTCAAGGGCAGGCTGAGCGACAGCAATCCGGCCAGCTGGAAGACGCGACTCCGCTGCGCCCTCAACAAGAGCCCCGAGTTCAGCGAGGTGGTGGAGCGAGCCCAGCTGGACATCTCCGAGCCCTACAAAGTCTACCGACTGGTACCCACCGGCGAGCAGGGTGAAAATGGTATGCTCACCAATTTATGGGGGTAGCTTGCCTAGAGAGAGAAGAACAATCGACTGGTTCCAGCTACATGTCAGTTCACATACAGACAAACAAGAATTCACACCCACATATGAATAAAATAAAGTAAATAAGCACATTAAAAGAAAAAAACATGCTGACTCGTTTGGTTTGTGTATCTGTCAAGGAGCACAAAAGCCGGAGAAGAAATGTAAGAAAAGCGTCAGGAAGTCGAAGCGCAGGACCAGCTGCAGCAGCAGAGACGTACCAGTCAGTGAAGATATCGCTCACGTCAAGCGCATCAAGATGGAGAATGACGTCAAAATCCAGCTGGTGCGTGTCAAATCGGTCCAAAGTGTATAAATTCAAAGGATTCTTGCCACGCTACATGTCCCAAAGACAAGAAGAAGAAAAGGGAGGCTTGTTGTGTTAGCTTGTTAGCATTCTTTCTTTATTGCTGTTAGCGTGCTAGCTTGCGTGACAGTGTTTTGTGGCTGCGGCGCAGGGTGCTGAAGACGTCGAGCTCCAGACTGAGCATCTCCTGCCAGAACAGCATCCGGTCCAGATAGACGACGCCACGCAGGAAGCCTGTGAGTTTCAACCACAGACGCCGCTAATATATGCGACATCAATCATTTTGGGGAGGGGGTTTATGACAAAAAAAATATTTTTATTATATACTGACGGGGAGAACAATATTTTTTTTCCACTAAATGGCAGGAGATACAATTAACCTGTGATATGAGTTGTTTGCAGAGGATAAAGAATCTAAGATGAGTTAGATAATTTATGCCGTTTTGCATTAGCATTGAGCTAACAGTATTTGATTCAGTTTTCTATTTCTATTTATTTTTTAAATACACAACGTGCAGCTCGAAGTAAGCATGTGGGTTCTTTGCACGGGAGAATCATGCCAACGTATACTTTTTGTGACGTTTCGTGTTGTGCCATAAGATCGGGGTCGGGGCTCAAAGTTTTTGCACTTTCCGTCCCTGCAGCGCTCAGGGAGATCCAACTGGACGTCCGCATTGAGGAGAGCGTCACGCCTCCAGAAGAAGGTAAGCGCTCGGCTCCATCCATCCGTCTTTATAAAAGAACGTAAAAAAACATTGAACGAAAAATGCAATAAACTGTGGCAAAGTGTCAAAATCGCTATTCAATTTTTTAGGGGGGAGGGGAGAATAAAATATGTAAAAGGGGCATCGATCAAAATGTAATCAATAATAAAATGGCAAAATTCAATTTATTTAGAATTACAAAGGATTTTTGTTTTAATTTATTTGAAAGTTTTCTACAAGTGAAATAAAAATACACTATTGTAGTAATAATAATACATCACAAGTTCCAAAAAATAATCCAAAATTAAAATGTCATAAAGGTTGAAATGAATGTGAAGTATCAAAACTGTAATTAAAATAGCTGATATCATTCAAATGAATAGCAAAATGACAAAGCTACTTTTTAATTAACTTTACATGGGAAATAAATACAATCACATTCATAAATATTAAATATCCAAATTAAGTCAAATAAATACCGCTCTCCTTTTTTTGTGGTAACTGAACAGAATTTTTTTTTTAAGTGAAAGAACAAAAAATATGTAATGAATAACGTGACAGGTCGCAAAACTAATTCAAAATTGCAAATTGAGATATCATGTCTATATTTGTTTCATTGAGGATGAAAGAACATCAATTTGGAAATGTAAATAAAAGATAATTGTATTTTGTGGACGGTTGTTTAGAAAAGGACTCACTACACGTGACGGTGCACTACTTGGGCCAGCAAATGCTGACGCGTCACATCCACGGGCCCGACGTGCGCGTCTTGTACGCCCCGTCGACCTCGCCCATGCCGCCCATGCCGGCCCCCGACGTCTGCTTCCCGCGCATCCACCTGCCGGAACCGCTGCCCTCGCCGCCTTCGCCGCCCACCGATAGGGCGGCGCTGCTCTCCCTGCTGCCTTTCATGGAGAAGGGCGTGGTGCTCACGTCCACCCGCCAGGGTGTGTACGGCCGCCGCTTCTGCCGCGGCCGGGTCTTCTGGACGGGGCCGCACGCCACCTCGCCGGGTCTGTGCAAAATGGAGAGGAACTCTGAGCCCGTCCTGCTCTTCAGCAAAGACGCCTTCAAGCAACGTGAGTGACGATGTGTTTGGATTGTTTTGCTTCGATATCTGCTTGGGGTGGGGGGGTAAAAGCACACGTTGTAGGATATCAGCTTGAAACCTGGCGTGCACAAAACTGCTGGATTAATTCCATTGTTTTTTTTTATAGTGTTTTATTTTTTATTTTTGGTGGTGTTTTTTTTTTTTTTGTTGAAAATTTGTAACAAGCGTGGTCACCGAACAAATTCAGTCAAGGCAAATGCATTTCACAAAGATGAACGTCTAAACTGCTGGCAACAAAAGAAAGTCCACCCCTTCGGGGGGGGGGGGGGGGGGAGTCAAATTGTCATCAGTGATTTGCGTGACCCTCATTATCTTCGCAGGTTGTAAAAGTTGATCAATTTTAAAGTAGTGACATTTTTTGATTTTTTTTTTTTTTTTTTTTTTTTTTATTACAAGTCTGAAGAGTTGCTCAGTTTCGCAATAAGAGTGCAACGTTGTCCTTGACAGAGAACTCAGCTGTGAGTTGCGGTGGTCAGCTCAATGCTCCCGTCTTCACGCATTGGTTCCCATTTGTCTTCAAACGTAGGCCGACATGTGATTTTTGTCCTTTTTGTCATGACGGTCGAATTTCAGAGCTGGACAACTTCCGCGTGAACGGCGGCGAGCCGCCGCAGTGCAGCCTCACTCTCAGCTTCGGCGAAGAACTCAGCTGCACCGACGATCCGGCCGGAAAACTCATCATCGTTCAGGTACTCGAGTACCCCGGGGGGGGGGGGGCACTTCCTGGCCAAACCAGGGGACACATCCATGGTCCGGATGTTTGAATCCTTTCAATTGTGATTCTTGGCGGCGGATGTCAGGTGACGCTGCCGTGGGCCGAGCAGCAGGTGGAAAGCGCTCGCTCCATCCTGGACCCCTTTGGCCTCCTGCAGTCTCCGCTGGACGAGATCACGCTCAACTTGGTGGCCGTGCAGACGGGCGAACCGGCGCCTTGACGGAAGGTCGCGGCGGGCTCTTAAGCCAAAATAGCACAAATGTCACTTTTCTTGAATTGGCGGGGGTCTTTTCATCAAGTTTGAATTCTGCCCGACTGAATGGAATGACGTGGCACACACTACAAACTGAAACAAAACACACTGGCTGGAATTCCACTGTGGCTCAAGGTGGCCAATTTAATGGAGAATTGGATTCCATGTCGAGAGGTCATCAAAAGTCGACCCACCCGTTCAATGCCATTTTCGTGAGATCAAAATTAGACCAAGAGAACTCATTTCAAATATTTTCCCGCCAGTGGCAGGACCTACAACCTGTATGTCAGTTTCAATATTTTCAAAGGGGGAAATATAAATGATAGGACAGGGGTCAAGGGTGTGCAGAGATTTCCGTTTACATTCTTAGAACACACAAAACCACCACCAGACCTCCAAATGGCATCTAAATAACTCCACAAGTGTCAACACTGTGCCGTGACGACATGGACGTACGCAGTCGTGCGTCCAGTAAAATAACACAATGATGTGTTTCGTCGAGTTCGTTCCGCTTGTATTGACCCGCCCAACGTTACTACGTATTTAATGTTCTATGCACCTCCAATGTATTAATTTTAGACCATATTTAATGTTATATTCGTAGTGTGGTTGTTTGTGTTTATAGTTTTTTTTTGTTCATTTGTGCAGACATCGATCAGGTTTATTCCGTCCAGGCGTTTACGCTGCACTCAAATCGGCATATCTCCGATATTGGTCACATTTATTTGCATGTCCTGCTTTTGACACTTGAGAGCATACAAAATGTCGATCTTGTCGTTTAAACACAGGATGTTTTTTTTATTATTATTGGTCATGGTCACTGAAGATCAAAATCATGTCAGGAATATTTACGGTTTGGCAATTGTTTTTTGTCAATCAAACTTTTTTTTTTACTAACAACCAATAACATAGTGCACGGTTAACCTTTTTATTATTATTATTAAACACACTCACTGATAGGTTAGGGTCATTTCATGTCAGCAAAAACAGAAAAAGTCCAAGTGGATGGAATGTGAAGTGGAGTCTTCTTGTGGTATGTTTACATGTCCTTGAAGTCAAAACGACATTCCTCGGGACAAAAACACGGGTTGGCACACATACTGTTCTTGTCGTTTGTTCTGTTGTGTTCGTGAAACAACGAGATGAAGAATAAAAGTTTTCAACAGCATTCTTGTCATCATCCCTCCCGGTAACAGAAAAAAAGTTCATGAATTACTTGAAGGACTTCTCCCTTGCTTCTAGATATTACCATTGGCTGGCGAGGCCAACTCAGCGATTTTGGCGTTCAGTTTCTGATTGGTCCAGTCTCTGGTGATGTCATCCAGGTGGCTGTCGAAATCCACCAAGAGCGAGTGGTCGCCGGACTCCAACATCTGGACGGCAATACCACGCGTCTCCTCCCACTGCCTCAGCATGATCCTGGAATTGGAAGAGGTGAATCATGATTTCATTATAAAATGTTTGTGGATCAATGTAAATGTATTTGCTTTTGTTATAGTATCAGCTGGGTTAAGTTTATAATGACCAAAATATTTAGACTAATTTCAGATAGCCCGTCTATGGCGTTCTGGATTCTGTTACCATCAAGCTAGTGGGCTGTTCAACAAAAACCTGGACATGGCAGAATCGGACATGACCTCTCCTTACGTGTGCTTGTCTTTCAGCATCCATTTCGAGTCTTTGCGTTCATACATGACGATGGGAGGAACCCGGTAGTCGGGAGACATTTTGCTCCCGTCCAGCTGTAGAGGGTGACAAACATCAGAACAGATGAAGACACTTCGTACCTGCATGTCATCGTTTGAGGCGAATAAAACATTCTGACCATGAGTAGAACGGCGCCGTCAAACTGCTCTGCAATCTTGTCGGCGATCTTCATGGCTGCTTGTGTTGGGCTGTCAAAAGGTTGGTTGCTTCCATCACCTCTTGTAACTCAGTTTACTTATGGACAATTGGCAGGGACTCACCTGCAGTCTGACGCGCAGGCATTGGCTTGGTAGTATCCCACAATCCTTTGCTGCGTCTGCGAGCACCACACGTCCACCTGCAACATCAGGATTATTTTCATTAAATGGTCTCCATCCGTCCATTGCATCCATGTAAACGGATTCTTACCTGTGTGAGTGCCAGCTGAGTGACGGGTGCCAGGGACAGGTGCGAGTGCAGCAGCGGCACGCAGTCAGTCACGCAGACGGCGCCCCCTGCCGAGCTGGAAGACAACAGCAGCCCGTTGACGCTACAACGGGGGAACAGGCAGGCGTGGAGGTACATCTTGACGTAGGCCCGGCATGACAGCTCCACCTCCCCCATGACAGCAGCACCTGAATTTAGGATACAACTGCTCCTAATCGCGAGCGAGCTAGCAAAAGGGTTACAGTAGCTCGCTACAAGTGATGGAGAATGTATTACATTAGCATCAACGCTAAACACAAGTACTAAATGCAGGCTTGCGTCGAACGCAATAAAGATCTAACCATAAAAAACGTCGGCTATCGTCTGAAAAATTCAACTTGTTACCAAAATGTAGCGATTCATTTAAATCTATCAACCAAAAAGGTACAAGATAACGAGCCTTGTTGACGGCAACAACATCCAGTCGAGAGACTGCTAATGCAAATGGGTTGATTCTGTTGCCAAGAGCAATCATTGGTCAACGTAATGAGATTGTCTTTACTTGATTGGAGAAAACGCGTGCCAATCATCTTTGGTTCCGTCTCATCGCGTTCTCGTGTTTCTCAGATGCGATCATTCATTGGTTAACGTTGCGACCTTCCATAACCTGATTGGAGTAGAAGCTTGTCGATCACTGTTGTTTCTTCTGCGGTCTCATCTAACCAAAATGCGAACGTAAATGAAAAAAAGTACTCCCTTGAAATATGATATTGTTGTAACAACAATTGTTAGTACGTTAATGCGTTATTTGTAGTACGCGTTTGACCACTCGCCGTGAAAGTGTTTGACGTAAATGAAACACATCTTCAATATATTCCTCATAAAGTACCCCAAATATGGCAAAATAAATACTTTTGCATGTTTTGAGTAATTAAGTAATTCTTTTAGTCAATCTCAATCAATTATTTACATCATTAAAGAAGAGCATGACCAATATCATTCCGATTCCGACTGAGCAGCTGATTATTGAGTCTTACTAGGCGGCCACCTTAGTCTCGCGAGATCTCAGACAATCCCGAGGTAACGGCCGCGGTGCACGGATATTCCAAGGTACAGCACTTTACTGCTTTTATTTACTTTGACTTCGTTTAAAAATGGAGCTTTGAAGCTGACTGATTCTGACCACGAATGGCACGTTTGCACGATTTGCCTCCGAATTGGGTGTTTGCTGCAATTTGGGCGAACTTATGTGGCCACCGCCGGGGCAATCGGTGAATCCTTCGAAATAAGAGCACAGTATTATGCGCGCCTTTTGGTCCCGTTTTAGTTGCCTTAGCTTCAGCTTCTCGACAACAGCAGCCCGAACCGACAAGCGGGCGGTAGAAGCTCTTCGGAACCAGCGTGCTGGCGAGATTACGTGCTGGGAAGTGGACTCTGTGCCACACGAAGCAGACGGGGCTTTTCGCTTAAGGCGAGCTTCGGGACGGCTATTAGCATTAGCATTGCTCGAAGGCCTACTCAGGAAACGGGAGGGAGCTTTTATTTTCCAAAACTGCTTCTTATTAGCCGACAGCTAGTGTTCCCCACTCGACTTCTAACCCCAACAGTTTGCTTAACTTGCCTTGACACTTCTTTGGCAGTTATGAACTAAAATAAATGTTGTTTTAAATAACCCTCAATTAAAGACCCATAACCACTGTTTGAAATGCTCAGCGTGCCTCGAAACCTTACTTATACACCCTCACAGTAGCTTGAAACCTTACCTACCTGCCTTTGAAACTCCCTCGTTGTCTTAAAACCATACTTTTAAACCCCAACCCTAGTCTCACCTTGGGTCAGTCTTGAAATCCGACTTTCAGTCTTTAAAACTGTCGCTCAGCTTTCAAGCTTTTCTTCGAAACGCAAATCCTGATCTAAAGTTCCATCACCGGACTGAAACTTTACAAAGAAACCGAAGTCTGGTGGTGTGAACACTCACGCTGGACTTGACTTTGAAACCTAAACCGGTACTTATAACGCTGCACCGTGTAACTTAAAAGCATAAATTTTGAACGTAAAAACCCTTGTTTAAACCCTAACCCCAGCTTTTATTTCTTGTAGAGCACACACAAGTGACATTAACAGAGGACTCAACTTCTCAGCATCACTGGGAAACTGCTGAAAGTAAGAAAGTTTTTAGTGTTACACACTCAAGATACACTTGTGAATTAACTTTTTTTTAAATATAGTTCCCCCCCTCCCCATCCTACACGCTTTAATAAACATTTACACTTTACGAACACACATATTCCTTAGAGCCTGTTCTCACTCCTTCCTACTAACATACAATGTGAAACGCCATAGTCCGCCTGAGAGAAATGAGCTCGGATCGACAAGAGTCGGTGTGATTAATGTCGACTCTCTGACAGCGATGGCTCTCAGCGCCAATCATGGCAAGCTGCTCCTGCAGCGCCTGCATCAGCAGCGGGAAATGGACTTCCTGTGCGACGTCACCATTATGGTGAGAGACGTGGAGTTCCGGGCTCACCGAAACATCCTCGCGGCGTTCAGCAAGTACTTCTCCTCCCAGGCTGAGAAGGAACAGGCCATCACCACTTTGGACCCTGACAAAGTCAGCCGCTATGCCCTGGAGAAGCTGCTGGAGTTTGTCTACACGGGACAAATGAACCTCAGCAGGTAAGATAGATACAGCTTCAAAATTTTCAGGCGACAGCCGACGCTTTGTGCTTGGTTACTACCCGCCGCGGATAATAAATGGATTGTTTATGGATGTTACTTTCAGCACCAGACAATCTGCTGTACGCCGAGCCGCCATCTTCCTGGGAATGTCCGACGCTACAAAGTATCTGGAAGGAATTTCTCACTCGTCCGAGGCCGGCGAGGCGTCCCACTCAGAGTTGGACAAAGAGGCGGGCCTCTCTTCGCTCAGTCCGGGCTCTCCGGGGAGTCCTGACTCTCCGGTCTCTCTGGCCATCGTCTCGGTGGCGGGTGGGTGGATGGATGAGGGTCAGAAAGGCCGGGTTGCTGAGGAAGGCCAGGGAGGCAAGGAAGGCCAGGTAAGCGAGGAAGGCAAGGGAGCCGAGGGAGGCGAGGAAGGCCAGGGAGGCGAGGAAGGCCAGGGAGGTGAGGAAGACCAGGAGGACCAGGGAGGTCAGGAAGGCCGAGAAAATCAAGAAGGCCGAGAAAATCCGGAAGGCCAGGAAAGTCAGGGGAGCAAAGCCGCTTGTTTGGATGAAGAAGGAGGAATTCAGAGTAGCAGTCCGGCAGAGGAGAGCAACCCGGCCGACAATACCCCGAAACCCGCAGCCCACAGGGGGAGAGGCCGTGGCCGTGGCAGGGGCAGGGGGAGGGGCAGAGGAAGAGGAGGAACAAGCCAGGTCAAGACCGAAGAAGACTTCCTTGAGGATTCCGACACGAGCGTGAAGGATTTTGGCGACACGTCGGCCGACTGGAGCCCCTCGCTGGACGAACCGCCTGCCAAGAGGCAGCGCGTCGGGGAGGTGCGGCGCGGACGCAGCCGGGGTCGCGGGCGGGGTCGGGGGAGGGGCCGCGGCCGGAGCAAAACGGACGGCGAGGACGACGACAGCGGCGCGGAGGCGGCGGAGGACGCGGAGCAGAACGCCTCCAACGCCTCGGAAGAGACGACGCGGTCCTGCATCGAGTGCAACAGAACGTTCAAAGACTTGTGCAGCCTGCGGAGGCACGAGCAGATCCACGCGGGCCTCAAGCCCTTCATCTGCATCTTCTGCTCCAAAACCTTCCGACAGGCTACGCAGCTCAAAACTCACCTGCGTACGCACACGGGTAAGCGGCGGATTCATAAAAAAGCCGTGGAGGGTCGCTAGCCGGCCGAGGGCGGCGGCAGAATGTTTTAAATGTGTGGCCGAGGTCATGATCGCATCACACAAGGACGTTGTCCGTGTTTGCCGCAGGCGAGAAGCCCTTTAGCTGCAACGACTGCGACAAGTGTTTTGCTCAGAAGTGTCAGCTGGTGGCCCACCGCCGCATGCACCACGGCGAGGAGAAGCCGTACACGTGCGACCGCTGCGGCTTCAAGTTCGCCACCTCGTCCAACTACAAGATCCACGTCAGGTAGGGGCGGGGCAGGGTTTTGCGCTTCACTCGATTTTTTTTTTTTTTTTTTGCTCAAATGTTTTGACACATGTGAACACGATGCAAACGTATTCAAATCCATCGCTCTATTTACCCTCATGCAAAAAAAAGCTGCTTCACGCCATTTATTTGCAGTTGTCGCTAACTAAACAACTTGACACCCAAATTCAACCAAGGAAACCTAAAAAGAGTTTTTTTTCAACACCCGCATTTTCAACCAAGCAATATAAATTGAAATCTGAACCACATATGCTCAACTAGCAACCGCTCGGTGCCGCCTGCGGTGTTGCGACACGAAAGGAGCGCGACTCAAAACACAGACTTGCCTGTACGCTGTAAAAAAAATAAAAATAAAATAAAATAAACGCGGGCGGCCCGGTAGCCCAGTGGTTAGCACGTCGGCTTCACAGTGCAGAGGTACCGGGTTCGATTCCAGCTCCGGCCTCCCTGTGTGGAGTTTGCATGTCTTCCCCGGGCCTGCGTGGGTTTTCTCCGGGTGCTCCGGTTTCCTCCCACATTCCAAAAATATGCATAGCAGGCTGATTGGACGCTCTAAATTGTCCCTAGGTGTGAGTGTGAGCGTGGATGGTTGTTCGTTTCTGTGTGCCCTGCGATTGGCTGGCAACTGATCCAGGGTGTCCCCCGCCTACTGCCCGAAGACGGCTGGGATAGGCTCCAGCACCCCCCGCGACCCTAGTGAGGATCAAGCGGCTCGGAAGATGAATGAATGAATAAAATAAACATGATTGTTTAAAAATGTGTCGCGGCTGCTCCCCCTGCAGGCTGCACAGCGGCGAAAAGCCGTACGTGTGCGACGTATGCGGCCAGGCCTTCGCCCAGTCCAGCACGCTGACCTACCACAAGCGGCGGCACACGGGCGAGAAGCCGTACCAGTGCGACCTGTGCGGCATGTCCTTCTCCGTCTCGTCCTCGCTCATCGCGCACGCGCGCAAGCACACAGGTAAGGAAAGCGGGCCGCCCGTCGCAAAACAACCGCGTTTGATGATGGCGTGACCCCCCCCCGTCCCGTTTGCGTCCAGGCGAGACGCCGTACAAGTGCTCCCAGCCGCAGTGCGAGAGCAGCTTCGTCACGTCGTCGGAACTGAAGAAGCACATGCGGCGACTTCACCCCGGTGAGCTTCCCGCCGGTGAGCTTCCAACGTTCCGCCTTCACTCGTTTACGACGCTCTTTTGTGTGCGCCGACTCAAGACGGCACCAACGGCGTGCAGTGCCTGCTTTGCGGCAATCGCTTCGCTAGCGTGAAGAACATGATCAAACACCAGGAGAAGGCGCACGCCGACGAAGTGCGACAACACAAGGAGAGAGCGCGGGCAGGTGAGCCGGCACCGCCCTTCAATCTTGTCATGTTAAACTCCGATCGCTGCTGCAGGACGGGAAAAAAAACAATTCAAAAAAAAAAAAATGACCGCCAATTTTTCAAGTTACGAGTTGCCACTTAGTCGAGAGGGACTCAAAAGTTCCATATAAAGTTTTAGCTCTTCATTTTACATTTTACGCACAGAAAAATTTATTTTGAGATGACTTAAAAAAAACAACAACAACGGTGTAACGCTGTAACGGTGTCTTTGGAAAAATTAAATGCCTGCAGACGAATACAACAGCAAGAGACCCGCAAGGAGTCGCTTTTCCGAAAACCTAAGATGCTTTTAGGCAGGCCGCAATGGACTCGTGGCGTCATCCCGCCATTTTGCGATGGGCCGCGCATGTTTTGGGAATGTGGGAGGAAACCGGAGTACCCAGAGAAAACCCATGTAGGCACGTGGGAGAACATGCGAACTCCACTCAGGAAGGTCGTAGTCGGACTCAAACCCTTGCACCTCTGCACCGTGAGGCCAACGTGCTAACCACTTGCCCTCCGGGTCGCCCTATTGGCGTCATTTTCACAATTGAAGATCCTTCGGTGTTCTCACCAGAGTCTCTTTTTGCGACGAGAGCACGAGAACGTTTGCGCCCTCGGCTTTTTCGGCGCCATTTTACTTTGTGCTCTCGTGCCCGCAGTCGTCCTGCTGGCGTCCAGCCATCCCATCGCCTTCGTACAGAGCAAACTGAGCAAGGACGGCAAAAGTCTGAGCTCTATCCCCGAAGCCGAGCCGAGCAACCCGGAACCGGCGACGCCGCCGGCCGGCGGCGCAGAAGGCGGCGGCCCGTCAGACGCCGCCTCTCTGAGCGACTCTCTGCGGGGGATGAAGGCGGAGCCCAGCAACACGGCCATCTCCCAACCCGAGCCGGAGGGCTTTGAAGCCGACCCCGTGTCCACCATCAACTCGGAAACGCTGCACGCGCTGGTGGAGCAGTTGAGGCCGCCGCCTTCGCCGGCGCAGAACCTGGAGCAGATCGTCATCATCCGCACGGTGGACAACATGGAACACAACGCGCCGGCGCCGCCACAGTGACGCGCTTCGAGCGTTGGTTTCATATCCTTGATGGACATTTGAGGGTTCGTGTACTAGTACGCTCTTTGACTTTATACTAGCCGTGCCGCGTTTGGCCGACGAGTACACAATTAAAACTAGGAACTCTACACGGTCGTGCACGAGTAGCCGCTCCTTAGACACGGTTGGCGCCGAATCATACTTAGTGAGGACAAAACGTGGACTAGTACAGAGACCTTGAGCTGCATATGAAATGAAATCGTGTGCGCGTGGCCCATTCCTTGTTGTGACAAACGTGATCCTTTGAAAGAGAGAAAAGCGCTCGAGCGCAAACACGAGATCTTAACGCGAAGTCAGGCCTCGCGCGTTGACGGCCGCGCCCCAGTCGGAACATTCAAGACATGTGACGTGATCATTTTTGTGCTTCTTCACCTCGTGCGCACGCCAAATGTTTATGGGTTGTTTGCTTTTGTTTTGTTTTTTTCCTACTTGGTTTGGATGAACGTTTTGGCTTCTGTACAGAAAATGCTCATTAGACTTGTGACCGGATAAAAACATTACCATGTAATTAAAAAATAGCGATTCAACACAACCCGTTTGACTTGTCATCAGATTGTTCTCAATGTCCCGCGACATTGTCAGGCGACTTGAGTGTTTCTTTTCAATCCTTTGGCGAGCGTTTCATCTTTTGTCTCAGCGCACCTTAGCTCTGACGCGCAACTACAAATTTCCCCATTGTGGGACAAATAAAGGATATCTTATCTTATATCTTATCTTACCTGGAGTCACGTCACAAAGGTGGCACGTTGGAAATCGAAACAAGGTGTTAAATTTCAGGCGTGGGTGTGGAAGGCGACATTTCTATTTTAAGCGTGACTACTGATCGTGTCTTTCACATGCAGATTTTTAATTTGATGGGAATTTTCCCCATGTTGACGAAGCTTTCCGAAGATAATGTCAGGTTTTTTTTTCTTCTTCTCCAAGTAGTCAATTTGAAATTGACCTTTGAGAAATCATGTTATTGGCAGTACAGTAAATGATCAATCTTTTCCGATGGGTTGACACAATTATACACACACACACACACATAAGTGAGATGAAACTGACAAGGCATGTACACATGTCATAATACATTCTTAAAAAAAAAAGTCCACAAAAGAGGCAGCAGGACGGACAGCTCCAATTTCACATTTTTAGTTGGAAGGCAGCGCTGGATGCTTTTCTCTTTTACCATTCAGGATGATGGACCCCACTTCTCTCTCCAAAAGTCAACTGGGCTCGACTCCAGCTCAGCGTCGAGCCTCAATCATACATCCGGTGTGAATGATTGCTTATTTCTCAGCGACCTAGCTGAGACTGACCGACAGCCAATCCAGGTCTCACCCCGCTTCCCCCGCCCCCTCAAAAAAGTCATTGAGGCACAGTTCAAGCTTAAATGTGACCCTAAGTTGTCCCATCAGTGCGAGTGTTTATCTTTCTGTGCCCTGTGATTGACTGGCGACCATTCCAGGATCAGGATGTCCCCCACCCGGGGTTCAAAGTAAATCCTGCTCGCTCACTCGTTCGTCTTTCCGCTCTTGGGCTGACAGTGATGAAAGTGGATTCGATGCTTCATCCCTCAATTTTGGCTTTCCTCTGTTTCCTGATGATGACAGCAAAGCAAAATCTTAAAACATTTCAAAGTGGAAAGTTTTCATCATCAGTTGCGCTTATCTTGATAATGTTCTATTGAACAAGTCTTTTATAACGTTATAAGACAATGTCTCAGAAACACAATCACGGTTGGAAGGGCCTACTTTTTTTCTTGTAGGTGACCCACGCGGATACGACGATCACAACGCCGATCACGCCGGCGATCGCGCCGCCGATCACGACGCCAGCCGACTTGGGACTTCCTGCAACAAGAAGATCCGAGTTCATTTGTTCGTTCCGACGGCGTGTTGTCATTTCTCAACAGCAGCAAAATTGACCAAAACACAAAATGTGAAGCTGATTCGGGATCTTTTTGAACCAGTTCAATGTCATTAGGTCGTGGTTAAATGATCAATCCCTGCTAAAAAAAATTTTAAAAACCATTTTAAAAAAGTGTCGAAAGTGTTTGAACGTTTTACCCCAAACAATTTCAGAACACGGAGTACTCCTTCCCTCTGCGCTTTTTTTCCCAAATACTCGATGATGCATATCCGGATTGTAACCCTCACAATAAAGGAGAGTTTCCACTGAAAACAAACATATTCTACGGACGCTTTCAAATAAAATGTAGCAGAACCCTCGCAAATGGCAGTTGACTGATTGGCGAGGGTCTGCCGTAAATCGTTTTTGTCTTTTCCGGTGACGTCATCTCATTTGAGTCGGAGCTCACCGTCTTGGGTTGCCATTACCATCACTACCAGGTAGACGTCGTGAATGCGTCTTTGCGTGGCGTTGCTCAGCATGCACGTGTACATTCCACTCTGGCAACCCGTTAGAGCTCGCAGATCGAGTCTTCCCGCCTCGGACAAGGCCTTCACGTGCTTCCTCCAATGCTCAGCGATGTAGAGTTTGTGGCCGGCTCGCTTGCTGGCGATGATGTCGGTGCTGTTGAACGTCCACTCGAGGCTGATTTGGTCACTCACTGACGCGCACTCGATGCTTGTTTCTACGTCGGAAATGTTCACAACTGGAAGAAGACAAGAATGACTCGCACTATGAACGAAAACAATCTTGCTAATGACAAAAAAAAATCTTCACGAAAAATAACCAATGAATTATCTCACCTGTTTTCTTCCACGTGACTCTGTTGCCGCTGCGGGAGCTGCTGACGTCACAGACGTATTCCACGTCCGGAAGAGCGTCACCCGCCAGGTCGAGCGAGCCGCTGATGTTGTACAGCTCCGTCTGCGTCTCTTGGCGGACTTCGCTGGTGTTGATGAGGGCGTGAGGCAGCGCAGGCTCTGTGGACCAGCGAAGTTCAGGTCGAGGGAAGATTCTGTCTGAGCTGCAGTTCAGCTGCCGTCCGTCGCGATGAAAATGGATTCGAGTGACCGGAGCTGCGAACAGCCGACGAGAAAATAATGTCCAGGTAGAGTATCAACAGTGAACCTGGATGATTGAAAATCGTCGAAAGTCTTTGCTTGCATCTCTGATGTATATCAGACTATTTGTCGACTTGCCTTCGATGTGGAGGTTGACGAACGACTCATTGGTGCCCATGAGGGTTCCCACATAGCACTTGTACCTCCCTCCATCTCCAACATTCACGTCCTTGAGTAGCAGAGAAGCGTTTCCTTTGCGGATATTTTCCTTGAACAGCAACGTTCGGCCCTTGAAGCTCTCATTCTGGTTCTGGAGCTGATCGGCGTTGTAGTAGAAGGAATGAACCTGGATCTCTGGAAGCTGGTGCCAGTGGATGACCACGTCATCTCCGATGGAGAATTTGCACTCTAAAAGGCAGCTGCTGTTCCATCGACACAGAACGTCGCTGACATCTATCAAACATCACCGCGAGCAGGTCAGAAGCAAGCCCACGTGAAATCCGATTTAAGACGATTGAATCCACAAAGAAATTAGATTCGAGTCGAATTAAATCTGCGGTTAATTGCGCTTCAATCGACTGTAAAATTCATTTTCATCCCCATTGAAGTCATCTTGAATCCAAAATGACGTTGGATGAGATTGAATGCGCTGCCGGAATGAGATAAAATCACATTTGCGGTCCAGTTCAATCCGCCGTAAAATCAAATTGAAGACACAGTAACCGATAAAATAAAATTCAACCAGATTCAAATTGGCACCATATTGAAAATGAAAGTGAAATCATCTCCTGTCGAGTGAAACCAATCACATGCACAATGACTACACAGTGACATGCTCCTGAATAGATGTACTGTCCTCATTGAGCAATCACAACTCGTGCGCTGGAATGCTGAAAAGTAACTTGGTTCTTCCTTTTAATTCAAGCGAGTACGTCTAAGTCTGACTCGATATTTAAAATGTGTTCAAACTAGACCTGGATAAGAGTGCTTCCGCGTCAAGCGTTATAAAATACCATCGCCTACAAATGGCAAGATTCAACCTTCCCTTTCCAGTAATCCAAGGCGTGCCCTTGACCTTGGGATTTTTTATCTGGAAGGTGATACTCTGTGACTAGTGAACGTGACGTGTCATCCGATACTTCACGAAGGAAACAGACCATCAGCAGCTGTTTCCCGACCTAACGCTTGTTCTCAAACTTCTTACTCCAAGTAGGAAAAAAAAAATTGTAGGCTACTAAGATGTCCAAGTAGCTCCATCATGACCAAAATTAAAATACTTGTGTGTGTGTGTGTGTGTGTGTGTAGCTAGCTAGCGAGATAGGAGTTAGCTAGCTTCATTCTCGTGAGCTAGATAGATAGGAGCTAGCTAGCTTATCTATCTATCTATCTATCTATCTATCTATCTATCTATCTATCTATCTATCTATCTATCTATCTATCTATCTATCTATCTATCTATCTATCTATCTATCTATCTATCTATCTATCTATCTATCTATCTATCTATCTATCTATCTATCTATCTATCTATCTATCTATCTATCTAATATAAATATATATATATATATATAGCTAAATAGATTTTTTTTTTTGCTAGCCAAAGTTTGCGTTATGCCGCCACTCAAGTCAAGGGAAAAATATATGTGTACATTTTAAAATATGAGCAATTACTCTTCGATAGTGTCCTTTGTGTGTTTCAGCCCCTCACGGGAGGGCTCTATTTCAATTTTTTTCCCCCGTTTATTTGATCGTGTTTTCATACAACATGGTGATGTTTTTATAATTTTGCTGCCATCCGTCTCAGAATCTGGATAGTCATTTTGTTAATGGTTCATCATTGAGGAAATGATTTCTAGGTAAGACCATAGGACAACAATGATAGATAACGGCATGCTCTGTTATTTCTTCCAAAATAATTTGTTTACCACTTTAGGTACTTAAGATAAGATATCCTTTATTTGTCCCACATTGGGGAAATTTACAGTCTACAACAGCAAGATTGGGGAGAAAGAACAAAAACTAAATCTTCGCATTGTTAACTTGTTAACTTGATCGTCTTTGTGACAGCTGGACAGGACCCCCACCCGTGGAACAGCAACAGGCTTTGCTGGCATGAGTTAAATACTGACAGCCTGCTCCAAACTGAACCGACAACAGGTCCTACAACGGGCGAAAGGAAACAAAACCCAAAAAATGCTACGCCGCATTCATCAACAGGTAAAAACTATTGAGATGAGACCATGTCTTTTTGAACGCGAGAAACTGGTGGTTTTGAATCATTGCCAGCCCTTTGTAAAACAGTCAACCTTTCGACTTGAATAGCCGTCATTGACAATTGATTAGATTTTATTGTACCGCGTGATACGACATGCACACGTTGGCCATGAATCATTCTTGTTTCCGACAACATCAAACAGTTTTTCCTTCATCAGACCCCCCCAAAAAAAGAGGGGCAAGGGGGAGATATGTCCAGGTACTCCTTACCTCCAATGACCAGGTGGCACAGGAGCGCCACCACCGCAGCTGTCCTTGTCTTTATTGTCATCGTCCTCTTGGCGTTACTCATTGGCCTCCAAGTTCACAACTGGTCCACCAGCATTCCATTCCGCTGAGGTCAAGGGTCCAAGAGGAGTGCAGCTAAAGTTGTCCACTGCAGTCCATGGTATCATCTGCGTGTGTGTGTGAGGCGATCCCGCCTTCCCTCTAGCGTACACACACACCCACACGACGCGGCCGCCCATTAAAAAAAAAAAAAATTCAGCGGCCTTCCTGCGCTCATGAGGAGGTTTAACTTTTAACTAGCGTCACTGGGTGAAAACACAATAAAATCAGACAGCAGTAATGAACGAAAAAAAAAATGGAACTCAAACTCATTCTGCTGCTCAGTTGAAACTATCGCCCTATTTCAAAAATAGTTTGTGGGTGCACAAGAGTGAGGACACCCCTCAAATTTGCCTTCCGTTTGACGATGCCCCACAGACGCTCAACAGGGTTTAGTTCTGGGGACATGCTCGGCCAAGCCATCCCCTTTACCTTCAGTTTCTTTAGCGAGGCAAGTGAGCAGCGTCTGTGTCATGATAGTGTCGGAATACTGCCCTGTGGCCCAGTTTCCACAGGCATACATTGACGTTTGTGGCTCCCTTGCGCGTGATCTGAGACTGTTTTTGTTGTTCAATGTTGGCGGCTTGAACATGATTACACTGTGGCGCTGAGTGCCGCTGAGTCAACGCAGGCTAGATGTCTGCAAGACATTCCAACCCTCTTTGGTATCCACCCGGGCTGCATTCCATTTTGGCCTCCCTTTCTCAAAAGCACATCTGGATTGCATTTTCTCTCTCTAGGGGAGCTAAACGCCCAAATTCAGGAGGCTTGTTTTTGATCCAAGAAAGTTTCCCAGAAAATCCCTTTCTAAGCCTTTCTGTCCCACTTCCAGTCTCTCTGTCGCAACCCACTGATGACACTCCAAGCTCAATGGCCGCCGTCTCCCTCTGAAAACCTCGCCGGAGTGTCATCGGCCTTGTAAATTTGACATTGTAAATTTCCCCAGTGTGGGACGAATGAAGGATATTTTATCTTATCGGCGGCGAACAGAGACGCTGGAAGAGTGCCAGAAAAGCCAAGACGAGATCATCAAACACCCACGCTGAATTTTGCCCTTTGGCCGACAGCTATCCAAAAAAATATGGAAACATTTAACGGTTTCACACAGGCTTTCAAAAGTTGACCAAAGGTCCGATAAGGTTCACCTTCCAAGCCCAGAGTGCATTTTAGGTTGTTCCATAAATTTAAAATGAAAGTCCAATAGATCTCAATAATGTTTTTTTTTGTGAGTAGTTACTATATATATATATCACATCATACAAAATGTCTCGACACCATAGACACGTAGGACAGAGTGTTCATGTGTGCTTGTCCGTGGTGGGGGTCAGGAGAGGCCCGGCTGTCCGTTGTTGTCTCCAGCGGGACGACGGCTGTTCTCACCTTCGCCCTCCACGTCTGAAAAGGCCACAAAATACTGTAAGCAATTTGAGAGAAATATCATCTCACACAAATAGTGACTTCCCCACATGCGGTAAAGCAGTAAATGCAGTTATGTAGTTTTCTTGCGGCTTAATGCATATTAATTAAATTCTTCAAGGGCAAAATCATACCAACATGAATTTTTTTCAATGAGTTGTATTCACGTTTAAAAAAACATTTTTAGCAGCATTGATAGTGCTAATTTGAACTCTCATGGGAAAGAAAATTGTTCTTACAAATGTATGGTGACAGAGGAGTGCCATCTAGTGTGGATAAGCGGTTCAGAATATGAATGTACAACATACAAATTTGGTCTGCATGCACATCGAATGTGATTTTCCTTGCACTAAATTTGATCCCGCAAGTACTAATTGACATAAACGGGAAGATAAAATGGATCAAAATGATTTTGTACTTTATGTCAAGTGCAGTTCGTTGTAATTTATTGTGCTAAACCTGCCAGAAAAAAATCTGGGTTGATAATATATTAATATATACTGTATTGTGTATTATATTATTTTTAAAATCCATCCATTTTCCGAACCGCTTGATCCTCACTAGGGTCGCGGGGGGTGCTGGAGCCTATCCCAGCCGTCTTCGGGCAGTAGGCGGGGGACACCCTGAATCAGTTGCCAGCCGATCAGGGCACACAGAGACGAACAACCATGCATGCAGGGACAATTTAGAACGTCCAAACAGCCAGCATTTTTAAAATGTTTTTTTTTTTTAATCGAGAAATGTTTATTTTTAAATCCCTGAAAGGGAAATGTAACAAATTCCAAACGTCTGAATTACTTTATTGCTTCATATAATAAAAGTATTTTTGATACTGATTTAAATTCAATGGTCAATGATTCAAATGATTGTTGAAAAAAAAGGCAACCCCCCCCCCCCCGAAGGTCTTTTTCGGGTTGTTGTTGCAAGTCGGACTCTGCCAGGAAAACACAATGGCGCCACCTCGTGTTCATGTGTAAGTATTTCTATCCGACACATTTTCCATCGTCTTCTGCCGTACCTCTGACCGAATTCAACTCAGTCTCCTCCTCGGGGTAACGGGATGAAGATTTCGCCGCGTTTCCTGACACACACACAACCAAACGGAGAGTGAATGTCTCATCCACACGCTTGTACCAAGCCTGCCGTGGTCTCACCTCGGAGCCTCAGGTAGACCAACATGGCCGTCAGTGCCAGGACCGTCACAGCAACCACCAGGCCGACGATCCACCAGTAAGACGTCTGCGGTGAGGTGCTTCGATTGGCTACGCGTGAAAACACACACATTTATTATGTTTCTGGGTTAGTTTACCCCAACTAGCTCTTGTCATTAGCCCGTTTTGTGTAGTATAAATTCAGGCAGACTACAAACATGATGTTGATGTAACCTTCTGCTCACCAGTGGGTAAGTCGATGGCGACGTCGGATCGCTCCGTGTGCGTATTGTACGGCATGGAGAAGATGCAGCTGTAGGTTCCCTGGTGTCGGGTGTGCTCGGGGTCCATCAGGCGCAGCGAGCCGTCTCCGAACGGGACCCTGAAGCCGTCCAGTTCTACGTGGTGCTCCCAGGCGGGCGCCGCGGTGCTGTGCCCCGAGCGGCTGTCATAAGTCAGGATGTGCGCCGGGTCTTCGCCCTTGGAGAAGCTCCAGTGGAGGATGGGGCTGTTCAGGTACGGCGGGGCGAAACACGGGATGGTCAAATCCCGACCCTCATTTCCTGTTATTGCTGTCGGGGGGGAACATAATTGGAACACAGATATTTCGAGACAACGGAAAAGGTTCTCATTCCGCTCTTAACGTCGACGCTCTTACTCCTCTCCCGCAATGACGACGTCCACGTGGGCCCCCCGTAGGAGGTGGTGACTTTGCAAATGTAGATAAGGTCCGGCTGGCCTTTTAGAACCTTCAGTCTGCTGTCGGCAGTGTACAGACCGCGCTTGTCAGCCAGCATGCGGGTGATCGGCCGCAGGTCCTCGAAAGTGGGCGGTTCCGTGGCCCAGGTGACCCGGGGCGGTGGGAACACATCTCGTACGGTGCACTTCATCTCCTCGTAACCGCTCAGCCGCGAAAGCTCCAGGGAAAGGCCATGGATGAGCGCTACACTTACGGACAAGAGTCAAAATACCATGAGGGGAAAAAAAAGTCAGGAACTGGAAATCATTAAGTCGTGAAGAGTCAAAAATTGGTTGGTATAAGATTGCCGCTCTACTCTGTCGCTCAACAATTGATTGTCCTAAAGCGGTCGCGAAACGTACCCTCCACCTTCAAGACGACCTTGGCGCTGTGTTCCCCCTCGGATGTTCGTACGTGACACCGGTACATGCCGCGGTCCTTTAGACCAACCTCCCTGAGGACCAGGGTGGCGTTGCCCCCCGCGATCATGGGCGGGAACATGGTGGCCCGCCCGGCCAGCGCTTGACTCTCGGCTTGCGTCTCGCCGAAGCTGAACATTACCACGTCCCGCCGGAACCAGCGCACGCTTTGGTTGGGGGCGGGGGTGAACATGCACGGCAGGTGGCACTCCTCTGACACCAAGCATGTGACGGTTTCATCTGGAACGGGAAGGAGAGGATATTAAAAGTCTGCACACCCTGTGTTTAGAATGCCATTTTTTCCAGATTTAATGTCCACCCACACAACCTGCACAAGAGATTTTTAGTGAGGCGAAATCAAAATAAACAATACAGCTGAGGAAGATGTTGTGTTCAGAATTAACCAATTAGATGTGAACTCATCTTCAATGGAACTCAGCACATACCTGCCAATGTTTAAAGTGCCTCAAGTGAACCCCAAATAAAGTTCAGGTGTTCAAGAAGGCTTTTTCTTTCAATGTAAGGTTCAGATGGATACTTTAGCCACTTTTAGCAGAAATCCAGCCTGAAAGCAGATTACAGCTGCAGTGTATCTCTGTGTCCGCTAGAGGGAGACAGAGTGTACAACCTAATTGAGGGCACAGTATTAAACGGTGTCCATATAGAGAGACAATAAAACGAGAATTTAAAGGGGAAACATGTTTATAATTTGAGGGAATTTTGGAATCGACACAAGCACGTCTTTTGAAAAACTCATAGGTTAGTTCACCTTAAAGTCGAGATGCTGTGTGTGTTACACTGATTTGGAAACCATGCTGACGTATTTAAGTGGGTGTCACTTCCACTAAGGTTCTTTGTGACAGGCCATGACGTGGGTTGCTCATCACATCAAAAGAGGAAGCAGAGCGCATTTTTGAGACTTTCTACTTTGAATTCTGTTCGGCAAGCGCAGGCATCGGAGGCCTGCAGGAGCACGTGATGTGTGTTTTTGTCGCCCCCGAGGCTCTGAAATGAGGCGCCGAGTCTCCCTCCCTGCCTGGCATGACTTTTCCTCGAGCATTTGCCTGCTCCCTCGCAAAGCAGACGGGAACGGACGTTCCCGTAATTCTTTGTCTGAATTGCAGCACAGACAGTAGCACTTGGCTGACTCACCGCGCAGATTAGCAAAGCCCCGAAAACTCCTTGATATGCTCACCTGTTCCTCAGAAACAGAGTTAAAGAGAAAGGGGTTGTCAAAAATTTGGGATTCGCGGGAGAACATTTTAAATCGCGATCGTAAACATCACGAGGAGTTTAAAACGTTTTCTATTGTTGACAGAAAAATCTCAATCATTTAGTGTTCAACAAATTGGTCATATTAATTGTGTATTTTTTGAACACCCTGTAAATGTATTGGAACACACAAAAAATGAGCGTATAAAATGTATAGAAAACCCTGTAAATATTGTCATATCTGTATTTTAGACATGACCCTTTAAGAGGCGTGGCCTGGTCAGGTGCCGCGCGACGTCGACGAGGCTTCGTGTGATCTCCGGTGTGTGAGCGGGGGCCAACATCAGCTACCATGTGAGTCTTCTCATTTTCTAGCTGCTCTCCTTTCCCAGTATGTACACAGTAATTAATTTTTGTAATCGCGGAAAAGTGTTGCACTGTATATTGTTGAAAAATACAGCTTTTGTTTCTGGAAAAAAAATAATTTTAAAAATGACTCAATGCAAGAGTCAAAGCTAGCGAGGGGTAATTTAGAACGTTAGTCCTCCTGTATGAAGAAATACACTTTTAATATTACAAACTTTCCTCACTCCCCTAACAGGCATTCTAATAATTTAAGACCCACCGCAGTAGAGGAAACAAATCCAATCGTGTCCCATCAGACTTGCAATTAGTCTGGAGCGGAGTTGAACGGTCAGCAAAGACCCCCGCAGCACATTTTTTGCCCCACCGCTTCGTCCCTGCTGACTTGTCTTGACAGGCCAAAGCTGCCTCATTGTGACAAGCTTAATTCCACCTCATACCGCCTTCGATTCCGAAGCTTAAAAACCGCTTTGCTTACTCAGCAAATTATTTTTGTAATGAAAATAAGAAAAAAGATCAATTCTCCGGTGTCCTTTCAGCATGTCTTTCAGATGTACGAAATCGTGTCCTGGTTTTCAGTTGCTTTTTGTCAAATCAAGCCCTATCTGTTCTAGCCAGATACGTGATCCGATTTTCCTCTCAAAGCGAACCCTCCCGGGGGTTTTTGCCGGTTCGTTGCGGGACAAAGACGCGTTTGTTTCTCACCTGGCGTCTTGTCGTGTGTGGCGGCGGTGGCAGTCGCGCTGATCCGGAGCAGGAAGCAGGCCCAGATGCAAATAAATGCCGACATGGTTCGAGGCCGTAGAATCGTGCAGCCTTCAGTCCATGCTCTCCGCTGTGTCGCCGTGCTGCTTCCTCGCAGGTTTTTCTTTGGATCTGTGCGGTTTTGCGGCCCGTACCCACACATAAGAAAAAGAAAAAGGCATAATGACAGAGCACTTCTGGCTGATGTGGACACGGTAAGACGGAGAACGTGACAGAGCATGTGCTGTCGTTCCGGGAGAATCCAGGTTTTGATCCCCCGGGAGGATTTTGCTTCAACCTCCCTTTTCATCACCTCAAAGTCGAAAATCAAAAGCGAGTTATGTCCTTCCGGAGAATGGTTTTTTTTTTCCTTCTCCCTTTGACACCCGTCGCACTTTCTTTGGCATTTCTTAGCATCTCTTTATCTCCGCTGACGACCTGATGAGTGACGCGATAGAGCGCAAGAGCTCGTCACGCTCCGACGCAAAGCTAGATGAAGCGCGCTAATCCACAGCCGATAAAGGCGCGTCAATTCAAAACAAAACATCAACACACACACACACAAAAAGTAAAGCTGCTGCTGACACGATCGGGAGCCGCTCGCGGCTCTTCAAATAACGATAAATTGACTGCCGCGACGGACAAAATGCAACAGTCGGCCGATCATTGGAATCAAAGACTAGCTGCAGGTTAAAACCTGATCCCTTCCACGAGTCCAGCTGGCGCATGATATTAATAACCGCTTTATTATTAAACCACTTTATCAGCACCGTTTGTTACACTCTGACCACAGTTTGTGTGCTTGACCGCCAAAAAAAAAAGCAACGCATAGCTTCTCGGATGAAAGAGGCAAATAAAATGCTGCGATGTATTTCGCAGCGTCACTATTCCCGAGATTCTTTTGGTATATTGATGTGTGAGAGGAGTAAGACGTAAGAAAGTCCAGTCAGTGCGTGAGACACCAGTTTGTCAGGAGTGAGTCGAGGAGAGGCGCGAGATCGCCAAAATCATTTCAGGAATGGGATGTCAACCGCTTTGAGAATGTGAGATGAGTGAGGCATAGCAGCACTCCTGGAAGAGTGAGATCAGAAATTCTGAGAATGTGTGAGAGGAGGCAGAGACGTCTGAGATTGGCGAAAGGAGTGAGACGCCTAAACTTGAAGTGATGAGCGAGGCTTGAGTGCGAGCGAAGCGAGATGCCACAAAGTGCGAGTTAGGATGTCTTCAGAAATATTCGAGAGAGGAGTGAGACAAAAGAAGCCAGACTTTTCAAACTCTGAGAGTAGTGAGAGATCAAAAGCACCACGGCAAACCTGAGATCAGTACCTCTGAATGTGTGAAATGTTGGAGGTGCAAAAAGCAAAGTGAGAAGAACAGAAGATTGGGTCCCGATTAGACACGAGTGATGAATTGCGAGAGAGGAGCCAGATGTGTGGAAGTTGGGGAGCACTTACTCTGACTTGAGGCGAAAGAGGAAAAGTTGAGCGAGTGAGTGAGAGAGCCCCGCGAGCGCCCGAGCTTGACTGGATCAACAGGTTATTTAGAGAATAGACACTCGCGCACGCCCTCTCACACACTCCGCCGCACACTCGGTCTCTCTCGCCGTGGGCGGAGCTCACTTGGACACGCGCACGCACGCGCGCACAGGCAACCCGTTTGCCGAAATGTCAGAGCGGTTTGTTTTCAAAGGGCAGCTTGCATGTTGCGCCAAAATTCACTTTTATTCCCTCAACGTTGATTTTGTTTTCTCATTCGCAAATCCTTTTTCGTGCGCACAATCAAAAGCATCGGGAAAATAATCCATCCATTGATTTGATTGAACGCAAAGACGAGGCTGTGGCCCCGTGAAAGGAAGCCCCTCCCGTCACGTCAACATAGTTCCTTTTTCAAAACGATGTTTCGAAATGCCGCCAAAAGCGTGTGTGTGTGTGTGTGTGTTTGTAGGTTAAAGAAAGATTGCTGTCCGCGCATAAGAGGATTAGCGTGGAATTAGTGTCATTCCTCTATCGCCGGTAGAAATGGATTCATATCGATTTTAATCAGCGAGAGAGAGAGAGAGAACAATACACGGATGAAGCAGGCGGCAGGCAGACGGAGGACGACCGACGAGCGCCCGGGAGGCAAACCGCCCGGAGATGAAGAAGATGGACCACTTCCCGAGATGCTTCTGCAAGCGTTGGCCACCCTCCGCCAGATGATTGACGTCCGCCGTTAGTGGGCCCGACTGGAGCGCAGAAGAGGTGGAGGCGTCTCGGAGGAGGCGGGGTGGGGCGGGCGGAGATAGGTTATCGGCCGCTGAGGGTTGGGGTGATGCTGTGAAAGATGAAGGTCGACGTACTGACCTGCTTGACCGTGGCCGTCGCCAGCCTGGTCGCCATGGTGACCGGCGGCCGCAGCTCCGGACGCAGGAGGCACAAGGAGATCTTCCTCGGGGAAAACAGCAAGTTCAAGTTTGGAGGGTGAGGGATACGCTCACACACACACACACACACACACACAGATGCAGGGTTCGATTACGGCTCCGGCCTCCCCGTGTGGAGTTTGCCTGCTCTCCCCCCGTGCCTGAGTGGGTTTTCTGCGGGTACTCCAATTTCCTCCCACATGCCAAAAACATGCACGGCAGGTCAACGAAACACTCAAAATCGGCCTTAGGTGTCAGTATGAGTGCGATCGGTGCCCTGTGATTGGCTGGCAACCAGTTCAGGGTGTGTCCCCCCCCGCGTCCTGCCGGAAGACAAGCTGGGATAGGTTCCTGGATCAGCGGATTACAAAATGGATGCCTGGATGGGTGTACTACCTCGGCCAGTCACTAAATACAGCAAGCAAAAGCCAAAATTGGCAACAAGGCCACGTCATTTGTGACCTTGTAATCTGATCTAATCTGATGCGCTATGGGCCTGGGGGCACGTTCGAGGAATTTTGGTGCTCACGCCGCGCGTGTGTGTTTTTCTTTGGCTAGACGCATCGACTACAAACTGAAGAAGCAGGACAGCACCAAAACTCTGCTGATCAAAACCGAACAGCTGCTGAGAATCGAGGAGCACGACTTCGCCATGAGGCCTGGCTTTGGAGGTCCCTCACACACACACACTTTTCATTCGCAGCATGAAAAAGAGGCAGAGAAGGCCCCCAACTATTCTAAGATCCGATCATGACGCTCGACCCGATGATGTGATGAAGGGCACTGGGGCGATTCAACCAATCCCAAATCACTCAACAAATGACCCAGATACCACAAGTGTGTGCGCACTCACTCCCGACAGGATTGTGTGTGTGTGTCCTTGCGTGCGTGTTATTGTAATACAACGAGCGTGTGCTGCTATTATGTGAGTTGGAAAGGGTGGGGGGGGGGGTCATGTGCCATAATCTGGATTATATTCCCGGTCTGGAACAGATGGAAACAAAGTATTGTCTGAAATGTCCCATGCACGACAATATGCACAATGACGTGAGGTAATGGGGGTGTGGGAGGGGGGGGGTGTCTTTCCAAAACAAACAAACAAAGATGTTCTAAAACACACACGCACACACACACTGTTTGTTTATCGCATACTCTGTTTTCTGCGTGAGCGTTGCCGTGTCCTTTCGCCTAATTGCAGTGCACGTGTGTTTGCGTTCCAGCGTGTGCTCGCATGCCACAGAAAACAAAATGAGGCCCCCCGCCTCCCTCCGCCCTGTCCCGGGGACACTCGGTTCCTCGCAAGCACACATTCTCTCTCGCGTAACCAATCACTGTCACTTGAGGTGCTGTCAGGTCAAGCCCTTAAGGGCTCGGGAGAGTTGAACTTTGAAATGGAAACGCGCACACACACACACACACACACACACACACACTGTACAATACTTTGATGGCGTTGTGTGTTGAGTCAATAGTGATGGTGTAGGAGTGAGACTCCGCCTCATATTTACTCCCACCTCCATGCATGTACGGTATGACGTTGGTGCTGTACGAGCGTAGCGTGTCTTCGTGGAATTTAGTTGCTGGTTTGGGGCCGCTCTTGATGATAATTGCCAGACTGACTCCCCGTGATTATGTTCCCTTTTTCGTCCTGTCCTCTCATTTGCACTCAAATGTCTCAACGGGGTTGCTTTGCCACTGCACAGCTTTTCGCGCCGCACGATGGTAATCCTGCCTGAATTGGGAAGTTACTTTGGTTTTGCATTTTTATTTATCGATTTATTTGTGTGTTTTTTTTTTTTTTTAAGGCAAGTAAAGGTCAGCCGCGACAGTTTTTTCTGTTCAATGGCGAACATTTAAATTAATTAATTGACCCATTAATTTAAACAGCAATTGAATGAATAAAAGATTGTATTTTTTTTTTGCCTCTTAAACAGTGACAATATTACATTATTTAATTTTAAATAATAATAATTAATTTAATATAATTTTATTATATCATTTATTATATATTTTATATATTTAAAATCTTTACAATAATAGTCCTTGAGTATTTTTTTTTTTTACCACAAGTGAAATGAATTTTCAAAAAGGCCGCTGATTTTTTTTTACTGATTTTAGAACAGCTAATCTTGGCCAAATCATTTTAACCGTCATGAAATGATCACTCGCCATTCACGCAGAAGACGTTTTAACACTTCTTATTGTTGAGTCTTGTCGGAGTTCGTTTTCGCGTCACGCGACGGATTTGACGGAGAGGTCGCAGCCGGCATCCGTCAAGGTATCGTGATTGACCAGATCCCCCATCGCTTACCCATCCATCATCCTCCTCTTCGTCCTCCTCCTCATCATTAGCGCCATTCTTGTCCCTCGTCGAGCGCAATTCACATGTTTGTGACCATACGTCATTCGTACCGTGACCGACGGACATGTTTGTGAGCGCAAGTTCTCGCTTGCAGTCGCGCATGTGGTCATGCGATACAGGCGTTCACTCGACATTCATCATCCCGTCAAGCGACCGATAACTGAAGCATTGTTGGCAATGCCATTCCCCTTTTTTTTTTTAATTTTGACTTATTTGTACACGAAAACCGACAACACTATCATACTGGTGCAGATACCTTTTTAGTGTGATTTAAAAAAAAAAAAGCTCTGATACTAACACATCAATACCACTGGCAGCATGACATAACTGCCACTCGAGGTGGAATTTCAGAGAAGCATCTCAAGCGCACGCACCACCGGCATTGGGGCGTGACGTGGGAAAAGAGTGCATGAGTCACCCCCCCACTCACTTTTTTTTTTCCCACCCTGGCATCGGTTGTCGTGGCGACAGCCTCTGCGGGAGCTTTGCCGAGCTTCATTAGATAAAGTGTTTATTGAGCTGCTGTCGTGCTGACGCTCAGGTGGAATTAACACACTCTCTGGCACACAATAGAACGCGCGCACACACACACACACACTTATAACCCCAAGCAGATCGAGGTCAGTGAACAACCCAAACCACAGTTTATCACAGACAGCCCGAAGACGTGGTTTAAAAAAAGAAAAGAAAAAAAAAAAGCCTGGTCATCGCAACGTTGTTGTTTCATGACTGAACATTTCCCAGTCGCCAACATTTGGCGCACCTCCGTGGATGTGGTTAAAAAAAAAAAAAAGATGCTCACTGCAACATTGTTGTTTCATGACAGAACATTCACGACCGCAACAGCCCCGACGACAAGCACCGTGACAAACACGTCATGGGGATTTTCGCCACATTTCGCCACATTTACTTCCTGGTGGCGGCAGATGGCTGCGCCTTTTGACAAGGCAATTTGGAAAACTGTACAAATGTCGGTTTCCAAAATGTTGTGAGGGATGCTACGTCTGGCTAAAGTTGAAAAAAAAAAAATTTCGGAAGAGGTCCTGATATCGTTGAAACTTTGTGACTGGCAGGAGCGGCCATCCCCGTGGGCATCGACGTGCAGGTGGAGAGCATTGACAGCATCTCCGAAGTCAACATGGTGAGTCAGTTTCAATTATTATTATTATTTTTTCATTATTAATCTTCCATCATTTCCACTCCCACAACGGCGCAAACGGCCAATTCCTAACTGTTCCCGTGTATGAAAATACCATCCATCCATCCATCCATTTTCCGAACCGCTTAATCCTCACTAGGGTCACGGGGGGTGCTGGAGCCTATCCCAGCTGTCTTCGGGCAGTAGGCGGGGGACACCCTGAATCGGTTGCCAGCCAATCGCAGGGCACACAGAGACGAACAACCATCCACGCTCACATTCACACCTAGGGACAATTTAGAACGTCCAATCAGCCTGCCATGCATGTTTTTGGAATGTGGGAGGAAACCGGAGCACCCGGAGAAAACCCACGCAGGCCCGGGGAGAACATGCAAACTCCACACAGGGAGGCCGGAGCTGGAATCGAACCCGGTACCTCTGCACTGTGAAGCCGACGCGCTAACCACTGGACTACCGGGCCGCCTTTATGAAAATACCAAACGTAGAAAAGTAGAACACGCTTGCGATCGACTAAAGTGGCGCCGGCGCTCACACGGACGTGTCCGCAGGACTTCACCATGACCTTGTACCTGCGTCACTATTGGAAGGACGAGCGTCTGGCATTCCCGTCGCACAACAACCAGAGCAGGACGTTCGACTCGCGGTTGGTCAAGAAGATCTGGGTGCCAGATATCTTCTTTGCGCACTCCAAGCGTTCCTTTATCCACGATACCACCATGGAGAACATCATGCTACGCGTGTACCCCGACGGGAACATCCTCTACAGCGTCAGGTGGGCCGCCAAGATGCTCTCGGAAGAAAACCTTGACTTGCTGCCGCCAGCTCGCCATGGCAACATGAGCAGAAAGGTCAATCTGGGACAAGATGGATGCCGCATGCCTGGCTGCTGAAGAGTTTTGTGTTGCTTTCAGGGTGACCGTTACGTCTCTTTGCTCCATGGACTTCAGCAGCTTCCCTCTGGACACGCAGAACTGCTCGTTGGAACTGGAGAGCTGTGAGGCACACACACACACACACGCACAGTTGATCGCGGTAGAAATATAACGGATTGACATGGAATATTTTGTCCTCAGACGCGTACAACGAGAATGATCTGATGCTCTACTGGAAAAACGGCAACGACTCCCTGAGGACGGATGAGATTGTTTTGTCTCAGTTCTTCATTGAGCATTTCCGCCCGTCCAGTGGCTTGGCCTTCTACAGCAGCACAGGTATGTGGCAGTGCGGAGTCAAGTTTTTCCACGTCCTTGATGTCCAGCTTCATTTCTGTGTACTAGTATACACTTGTCCTCACTAATGAGACAATTCAGCAACAATAGTCGGAACGATTGTAGCACAACCACAGCGCCGATAAAAAGTGAAACGCTCCAATATCACGAAAGCCTACTAGAACAGCTGAAGTTTATTTGGGGTTGCTCAGAGACGGACGGGGGTGTGCTGACTCCCGTTTAACATGCGTTTCAATGTGGTTACATTGCTTCTTTTTTTTTTTTTAGATTTTTTTTTAAACTTTTACTTTCATTGTTTTAGGATTAGTTTTAGTTTTCTTTGAATATAGGAGGGTGTGCAGTTTCAGTTGCATGCATTTTTTTTTTTCAATTGCGTTGTACAAGTTACGGTTGACCGTCACAGTGGGAAAAGTTTGGAAATCACAACAACTTGGCATTTCAATATCGTGCGTTTGTGTATTTGTGTGCGCGTGTGTCAGGTTGGTACAACCGGCTGCTCATCAACTTCATCCTGCGGCGGCACATCTTCTTCTTCATGCTGCAGACGTACTTCCCCACCATGCTGATGGTGGTCCTGTCCTGGGTTTCCTTCTGGATCGACCGCAGAGCCGTACCGGCCCGCGTCTCTCTGGGTGCGCACGCAAACGCATGTCGGTGACTGAGGCCCCCCCCCCCCCCCTCCCCGGCGCAACGTTTGATCTTGAAAACAAACAAATGAAGGAAGTCGAATAATTACAAATAGTTTTTAATTGAATCCATTTTAAGGAGAAAAAGGATACGTTGACGTCACTAATGCAGGAAAAAAATTGTGAACCTTTGTGCGTCAACGATGATGATGTCACATTGTCTGATTTAAAAAGAAAATCGTATTTGCTTTGTTGGATTTGTAAAAAATAACGAAATAATATTCAACAATCATTTTATAAAATAAAATGTAAGTGCGCTGTTTGTGTAAAATTTTTCAAATATTTTTGATTTGAATACTTACAATAAATATACCCATAAAAGGAATGAAAATACATATTTAAAAATGAATGAATAAAGATATTTTCACCAACCAATTTTAAGAGAGAAAAAAAAATCTGATTGAATTGTGCTGCAATGTGACCCGATACTTTTGATACTTCCCATGTCCCCCTGCAGGTATGACCACCGTGCTCACCATGTCCACCATCATCACAGGAGTGTCGTCCTCCATGCCTCAGGTACCACCTGCCTTCACCAGCTGAGTACTCACACGGGCGACTTAAGTACAAGTACTCATGCTTGCGCGAAAAAGAAAGACGTACTGATTGATCTGCGTCACTCGCAGGTGTCGTACGTGAAGGCGGTGGACATCTACCTGTGGACCAGCTTCCTCTTTGTTTTCCTGTCTGTCATCGAGTACGCGGCGGTCAACTACTGCACCACCCTGGAGGAGATGAGGAAAATGAGGAGGGGGAAGGTGAGCAAAAAAAAAAAAAAAAAGAGGAAGCGGCTCCCTCGAGTGGACAAGCGTTGCCTCATTTGCCTTTGGTGTCCTCCCAGCTGCCGTCCTCCTTCAACGCTAGCCAGGCCATGGCGTTTGACGGCTGCTTCCACGACAACGATATGGAGCTGACGCCGTTCCCCCGTGCGGCCCAGGGGCTGGCCTCCGAGCCCCCGCCGAACGCGTCGCCCCAGCGCGACCCGCGGCCCTCGGAGGGGACGCGCCTCCGCCGGCAGCGGTCCGTGCGCGAGAATGTGGACCTCTTGGTCAGCAACAGCTACATGATCGACTCGTACTCCCGCCTGGCCTTCCCGCTGTCCTATCTCCTCTTCAACACCATCTACTGGAGCCTCTATTCCTGAGACAACAGTCGGCTGATATGAGCTCTTTTCCAAATATTCACAATCGATCTGAGTTTTGCTGATTAACGTTCTTAACCTTAAAACGGCAAATATTGTTTATCGTTGGAGTCACTCAGAGTGATTGTTTGCAGTCATCACTTCATGGTAAAGGAAATAATGGAGTCAAAGACTCATTTCAACGTCTACGACTTCTTTCTGAAGACAGCTCTTTTCCATTTTTTTTTAACTGTCTACTCACTCTACTGTATATTAATTTCGTCAGCTACAAGTCATCTTCAGTTTCAAGAAATTGCGCGGCAAACCTTTTGGATGGTTGCATTCATTGATCAAAAATGTGATTTCACCCTCCTCAAGCTTTTGTCTTTTTATTATATTCTTTATTTTAAAAAAAAACCACACACACATACAAGGTGTTGGGTCGACTTGAATCTTTTTGATCTACTTTGAGTCTGTCACGTAAAGCAGGAAGTGCGCTGTTGCCATAGCTACTCAAGACCATTACTGCGTGGCTGCAACAAAAAGCCAAAATGGCGCGAGGATCACACGCGCCCTACGTAAGTTTTGGATGCTGAGCTCACCGAGCACAACTTTCAGTGAGTCCCCGTTTGTACATTTTCCTTCTTTGATAACACATGAAATTAATTAAAGTTTAAATATGAGTTCATGTGTTTAGCGAACGCAACAACTTTACCTCATGGCTCTCGTTAGCACTCTTACTTTCAAGCCTGCTAGCTAGGCTAACTAGCTAGGCTAAGAGGTAGAGCGGGTGAGCTTTTGAGTTGGAAATGAGTTTTTGTACAGGTGATTCAGCGAAATTTGGCTTCACATTATCTTAGAATAGTTCACTAACCTTTGATTTTCTATGCATTTTGAGTATGTATAGCATCGATAGATGGTATGAGATTTTTAGCAATTGGTACATTGGACGTACAATGTTCTTTGAAGTATAAGGGGCAAATATTATTGGCGGAGAAATAAAAATGAACTTGATTCGACACACTATACACAGGCACACGTCGCGCTATGAGCTGCGGAGGTGACTCCACGTTTGAACTGTCGTCCAAATACACTGCGTGATAAATGACAGATATCTTTACTGATTTTGATCACGTTTAGTGCACAGTCCTCAATTGCAGGACGTGATCAGGAAAAAGTTCACGCCACCGCCAGGAAACTTCAGGATGAGCATAAAATGCAAGATACCGGTAACTTTAACAGCTGAACTTCATATGACCTCTAAACTTTTTGCTCACGTGACCTTTCAGGGGGTAACTTTCATCCTATAGTCCTGTAGAAGGAATAATGTACATGTTTCGCCAGGGAGGGGCCCAAAAGTGGCCAGGGCCGAGTTGTTGTAAGTGAAAGAGAAAGAAACAGCGGGAGAGCACAAGAGTTCAATAGTGGGATGAGTGGGAGGGGGGGGAGTCGCGCACTGTGATTGGGGGCCACCGGACCATGTGCTGACCCGACTCACTGAAGCCTCTAAGGGGCACACATACGCACACACTCAGTCGCATACGGTGTTGTGTTGAGTGGCAGCGACATATGAACCCCTTCACATGCGCTATTCCTGGTAAGGGAGGGGGTTCGGGGAGTGAGGCCGGTGGGCAGTAGAAGCTCTTGTCTTTCCGCATGTGAGTAAGCCTATGCGAGGACCTTCTCATTTCCGCGTGTTCTTTTCGTTGAATTGTATCCTCTGGCAGGATGGGCTGCTGCTTCAGTAAGGAGGCCGGGCCAGACCGGAACAGCGAGAAAAGCAGCTTACTGCACACCCCTCACCGGGACCACATCCATAACGGCGTGGAACAAGTGAGGCACCAGGCCGTGGCCGTGGCTCAACATGTTTCTCTGGATGAAGAAGAAGATTCTGGAGCGGCCCGCGCGGAAGGTCGTCCGGGACTTGATCACCAAGCGCGGACGGTCGTCAGTGAGAAGACTGTCCAAGCTCCGAGCTCTCACAAGGAGGAGCGAGCTATTCTTATCCCGGTCGGCGCGAGCGTTATCCCGGACTCATCGGCAGGCGTGACCCTCTCCCGCTTGCGCAACTGTGAGCCGGCCGCCTACATGGAGGTGCTCTCCCAGAGTCTGACCGGACAAAACATCGTGGCAAACGCTACACGACGAGCCCAGTGGTTCACTCAAAACCTTGAGGGTCAGAAGCTCCCCCACCCAGAAGATTACCGGTCCGGTTCCAGTGGAACAAAGGGCGACAGTTGTGGCAAGGTGCCGCGTGACTTGACGTTGTCATCGGTCTCGCATCAGGATCGGGTTTCCCTAATAGGTGAGGACTGTATTGTCACAACAACACTGGGTCAGGACTTCCAAACGAGGACTCGGAGGTTCTACAGCATCTGCTCCATCGACACAAATGACCTTGACCACGACGACCACAACCAGACCCGAGAATCTGGAACATGTGCTGGTGGACAGACAACCTCGCCTCTGCTCAACCAGCCCTTGAACTCGGCACCACTGACCGCCGCTTCAGGAATAATTCCAGAACTTCAAGTCGACCCGCACGTGCCGAGAGGAATTCCTGAAGGCAACGAGCCTTCAAAAGCAGAAGGTGACCACCCGATGCTGACCGAGCAGAGCGCGTCTTCAATCCAGGCCTCAGAGGAAATTCAACTCGATCACATCCGGCGCTCGCAACCGGCTAGTGAAAGTCCCAAAGAAGCACGTTCGTTTCCGAAACCTGACGTCACAGAGCAACAAAGCGATGAAGAAGATCAAAGTTCAATCCTGAGAGAAGATGGTGTCCCCGCAAATAAAAGCCAGGAAGACGAGGTCATCCGCCAAAACGCAACTCTCACACAACTGACCCCTGCCCCACTCATCTTAACCAGTGTGGTCGAGTTGAAAACTCCCGGACTAGATGATGAAGACGACTCGTGCGACCGGACAACGTTCACGGAGGAGGAGCCCTCGATGAGTCGCACCTCAAAGCAAACGCCCGCCATCTTCCGGGAAAACCAACTCGATCACGTCCAACGTTCACATCCAACTATCGATAGTCCCAAAGAATTCCACTCCTGTCCAGAATCTGACATCACAGAGTCGCAAATTGAAGGCGAAGATAAATGTTCATCGCGGGGAGAAGACGATGTCCCCGAGAGGGAAAGCGTCGAATGTCTTGGACTCACCGATGAAGAAGACTCGTGTGACGGGATGATGCTCCTGGAGCAGAGTGCGTCTTCGGAGCTTCAAACATGGCGGAAAAAAAACGCCATCTTCCAGGAGAATTCACAACATGCTGGTGACAATCTCAAAGAAGTCCCTCGTTCCCGTCTGAGCTGCGGTCCAGAATCGAATGTCACGGAGCAGCACGACGAGTGCCAAGAAGATGCTCCCGAAGACAAACTCATCCACGGCAACCCGACACACTCGCAAGTGTCCTTTCCCGGCGTCCTCTCAACTTCACCCCAACAGTGCGGAAATGGAGAAGGCACAGCGAGAGATAATGAAGACATGAGAGCGAAAGTCAGTTTGGCTGCATTCTCCGAGCCCGACGCAAGTTCGAGAAGATCTCATGAGTCGGATCCTCCAGAACCGACAAACGGATCTCTGCGGGGTGAAGAGGAAACGGTCCCCTTGGAGCATCCGAAAACTCCGCCGCATGCTTTTTCCGACGCCGAAACGGTCGACGTGGGCCGTCCGGATGAGATTTCACGTCATCTGCGGGACCTCGGCGTCCAGGTGGAGTTCGACCAGCTGGACCTTCACGCTCTGACGCCATCTTACGAGATCCTGGGTCGAGAGGCGCCGGGCGAGGAGAGCGACATGCGGGACTTGGTGTCAGAGCTGCTCGGAGGGGACGCCGACGCCTCGGTCCACCAGACCTGGATCGGGCCCGCTGTAGAGGACCCCTGCCAGGCATGGGTCCAGGGGGCGCCGCAGAGCCCGGATGAGATGGTCCCTCACTGGGCCTGGCACACGGGCTGCCCCGAGGCCGTAAGTGTTGCGCCTTCTCCTTTGGACGTCGAAGACGCTCGTTTGTGCCGCTTTCAGCCGCTCGGATCGTCGCAGACCCTCAACCCTGACGCTGAGGTGTGGACCGGATCCAACTACAACCTTCCGCAAGCTCGACAGCCTTGGCTGCAGCTTCCCGACGAGCGGGTGGACCCGCAAAGTGAGCTGCTTCTTCTTTTTTTGTTTTTTTTTCCTTCTTTTCTCAAATGTAAAAGAGTTTATTTTGGATTGGATTCATTTCGGTGGCGTGTTGCACGGTTGGCGGGAAGGCCACGCGCTGCACACGGAGCTCGGCTACATCGGCGTGGGCGTGACTGAGGTTGAAGACCAACCCAAAGCAACCGAAAACCACATCCTACCAGAACCAGACTCAGGTATACCCCCCCCCCCTCCCAACCCACCACCACCACCATGCTGCACCCTTCCTTGTCTGTGTAGGCCCACTTTGCGCTCACGGCTTTTTTGTCCTTTCAGGTGAGCTAATGGAACAGCTGAGGTCTACGCTGGACTGTTGTCTGAGTAGGTGAGAACGTTCGTCTTCGATGAGACACAAAGCAGTCATCGTGTGAGTTATTTATTTATTTTTTTGTGTGATCGGCACTGAGCACCGATCGACATATGCCGATCACGTACTTTTCTCCCGGAAATCGGCAAGCGATCGTGATGCGAGCGTCACTAATTCCACAGTATCTGGAAAGAAAGACTGCTTTGATCGCAGGGGAAGTCCAAAAATGCAAAATGAAGTACAGTCAAACCTCAGTTTTCGAACATCTCGGTTCGCTTTTCGACCAAAAATTTAGAGGGTTTTTTTTGTGCCTCGGATGATGAATGAATTTCGGTTCTCGAACGAACTGAGGTGACTTGAATGCACCATTTGACTCCTCTTGCCTTCCTTACACGAGGAAGCGACGCTTCCTCCTCGTTGCTTTCCATTGTGGGCAGACGTGTTCAGTAAACATTTTTATTTGAAAAAGCGCGGTTTCGGTTTTTGAACCGCCTTCTGGAACGGATTATGGATGAAAACTGAGGTTTGACCGTAACCCCATTTTCTTTAGCTTTGTCTCGACGCAAAGAGGAAAAATATCAAATCGAAAATGTAAATTTATTTTCCGGCACAGGGGGGCCCAGGCCTCAGAGACTCAAATTTCCGCACTTCGAATCAAGTCAATGTTCGGACGTTTGCACCACTTCCTGCGTTTCTTACCAGGGACTACCTGGCCAGTGACTTGTACCTCCAGTCGCGGATGGATGACGAGCAATACGTTCCCATCGCGGCGCTGGCCGGCCTCCACGCCATCAAATGTCTCGGTGCCGATTTGCAGCTCGTCACAGACGTCGTTAAAAGTCAGTGCCGGTGACGTCGGGCTGATCCTTCTCAACGTGGGCCACTCGGACTTAATCTCGTCGCTCCTCAGCTGTGCCGCAGGTCCAGATGTCACCTTGCGGGCACAAAGTGCGAGCCAACCCCATCCGATATGTCCTCATCCTGCGGGAGATCCCCAGCAGTACCCCTCGCGAGGAAAGACCTGTCCGACTCCTCTTCATCCTCACCCTCGTCCGACCCCCCCCTCACCCCCACCCCACCCCCCTTTCCTAAAAATGCCGATTTTTTTTTTTCCGCAGGAGGTGGAAGCTCTCTTCAGTGACAAGAAGCTGCCCAAGTTCCTGAGCTGCGAGGTTGTGAGCGGCGACTACTGGTTCGTCACCTTCGGATCCGAGGCCGACGCCTACCAGGTGATTGACAGCTGTCACCGCATGGCGAGTTTGTGGCTGATCATGCGAGAGGATTCCACGTAGGGCGGTGACAAAACAGGATGCAAAATGGAAGCAAACTCTCATGACTTATGTTGTACCTTTCTGGCGATGTTTTGAATTGTACTTGTAGTGCTAAATGTGACAGCTGGATTCAATACGGGTCCGAAAATTTTTTTTTTCTTTGAACAAAAATGAAAACTGAGTTCCAGGCCGTCCAAATCAAATGTCATGAGTCGATAAAAGCTATTAATGGCCCGCGTGCTGATTAAACGTGCCACTTTTTGCGCATGTCCTCAGGCCTACGTGTACCTGCGAGAGGAAGTTCGGCTTTTCCAGGGGAAGCCCATCAAGGTGAGGATGAAAGCCAAATCAACAACCCCCACGTCCCACATACCCGGAAACGGCTTTTGCCCCAACGTGGAGCCGTCTTATTTGCCCCCGGACGCTTACCAGCAGCTTTACGATTTCACCTACCCCGTGTGGTCTGATTCCGGATACTCCGACGGAGCTGAGGTGAGTCGCCGCGGGAAGCTTTCCTCCTCTTTCTCGTCACACCAACTGAGAACTTTTTGTCCGTAGCCACTTGAGCTCAGCGGCGCCCTGAATGGCTTGCAAGCGTCCCCTTACTTCCAACATCACGTCGCGCGCAGAAAAAGGTACTGTCCATCGGAAGAAAAATTCGCATTTCTTTTCATACACTCGACGTCGTTAACTCCATTCACTCCCAAAGACGTTTTGAAACGTCTTTTCGGACTTGGTCCAGAATTGGCTGGTACCGAATGAGTTAATTGCGGTCGCCGTCACTCAGGAATGGCGCCAGGACATCGGGCTGGTATCAAATCGGTCATCAAAAGAATTCTGACGACCTGGCGGGGAAATCCTCGGTGGAAATGTCCAACGCCTCGAGGCCGGCTCGAGGGTGGTCCCATTCAAGAGGCAACAGGCCTCGTCACAGCAGATGCTACGATAGCCTGACCGGGGGGCACACAGGAAGGTAAAAAAATGAAGCGGAATATAAAATGCAGCAGTGAATTACTTTTTGCGGAGGGTGTGGAGTGAGCGTGACGTCACCGCCCTGATCTGCAGGTCTGTAAATGACGATCAGAGAAGGAGAAAGAAGCTTTGGGCTGCTCTTAAGACAGCTGGCGTGCATCATGTAAGTTCGATCGGACTCTTTTTTTTTTTTTCTGGCTTGGTTTGCCCTTGCAGCTTTGACAGCGCGCGTCTGTCTAGACAAAACCGGCAACTCCTCGCCAGTCATCACCCATCCAGCTCGTAGCCTCCGACTTTCCTCCCCTCGGCGTGGAGAAGACACCCGAACCGGCTCAACCTTTGACCACCACCACCGCTGCCGACGACATCGCTCATGAGGTAAAACATATCAATTAAAGGTGGATTAGTTGGCCAATCGTCACATCGATTTGTGATTGAGCAGGCAACCCAGAAGCTGAGCTACGCTGCCATCTGCCAGAAATCTTCGTCTGGTAGGCCAGCACCTCCCGTTGAAGAGAAGTAGATTTTGGAAAATACTTGAGGTGGAATGTCAACGTGCACCTGGTGGACTTCCTCATGCACCGGTGACTGTTTTCACATCTGTTCCTTTTCCCGTTGCTAGTTTGTGTTTCCTTCTCACTCACATTTTGTGACGGGTGAGATTTTCCACAAATCACGATCAGGTTTTGTTTTTCTGCATGTGTTTCATCACTTTTAATTTCATTGAACCTTCCAAGCTTTCTGGTGGCCATTTTTTTTTTCTTCGAACATGAGTTTGAATGTGATTGGTTAATTCTGAGCACAGGTACACTCGCATTTATGAGGGTGCGCACACTTTGGCCACTAGATTATCTCAGTTGCTTATTTTACATTTTCTTTCCCTTCTCAGAAATATATATTTTTTCACTGAAAGCATTACTGCCTGACTGTATGCACAAGCAAAATTGCCAAGGCTGGATGATCACGTGTTTTGTTTTTATTTGTGATATCTGACTGTTCCATCGAGGTAAACATTTGAGTCCTCAACAAAAGTACCGATTCCTCAGTGTACTTGATTTCTTTTGACTGCCAAGTTCCATTTTGCTCCTGATTTTACGTGTGAACCAGGTACGTTGTCCGTTTGTAAATTGTATATAATACTGAGAAATATTAAACAAGTGCCTTTTCGATGATAAAATGTGTGGCTTGTCCGTGCTGCTGGTAAAAGGTAAAAAAAAAATTTTTTTTATGTGGGTCAAAACAGGATCGCTGCAGTATGACTTGGTGGCCAGTAGGGGGCAGGTGAGTTCCACCACAAGAATGATCAGGAATGACAACGTAAACAACCATCTGTCATGAAAAACATCAGGAATATTACACATTGGGAGCTTGAGACGTATGCATTTTCTAACCATATTAAAAACGGTTCCCAGGTGTCCTCGCAACATTTGGTCCAAATCCCTCAAGCATCACGAATAATCGTTTTTCCAGAATATTTATTGCAATGTTCCGATTTAACGTTAGTTTGAAAAGCAGGGCGCCTGCTTTCCTCCTTGTGCGATTGGGGAGCACCCCAGGCAATCATCAAAACAACCTCAAACACAAACTCGTGACCCGCCCAAAAATTCACGGCCCAATCTAGTCGTTCATCAGATGCCAACACTGTTATCTCACTTCAAGCCATCATCCAGAGAGTTCAGTGGATCATCACTGCTGGATGCAGCATTTCATCACGAAGCCACTCCATTAACATTGCTCGATTGATTGCTTTGCATTGCTTCATTTAAGCGCAGAGTTAATGTTGAAACTGTGTTACATTGGTTAAAAATTGTAGATCAAACGCACTTCTTTGGAATTAAAAGCTTTTTGTTTTAATTGTGGATCGTGTTTGTGGTATAAACAGAGAGCGAACAATTAATTCTGGTGGCACTTGGCTCTAAAAAGTTTCAAAACCTCTGTCGTCTGTCCACATGGCGATATCCACGTCACTGTTGACTCGGTGTGGTTGTCTGCAGCGCCCCCTGGCGGTGACGATCGACGCCGCATCCCCTCCTGTGCCTCGTCGTCGTCACGTGACCCCATTGGCAATCCAAGCAAAGCGGCAGCAAAGCTCGGCGAGCCTCCTCGTCCTCATCCTCATCCTCCCCATCCCCACCGCGAGGAGCGCGACCACCCGAGCCCCAGCCACTGCGCCGCGACGGACTTGAGCCATTCGAGGTCGGCGGACGCCATGACGGACCCCCGCTAAGAGGCGAGACTTTGCAGCCCCCTTTCTTTGTTCTCCTCGCTGGTCGTCGCGCGCGCCTTTCGCCGAGGAGGGAAGCGACTAGGAGGAGGAAGCCGGAGGAGGAGGCTGAAGGTGTTTTCACCGCGATACGAGGCGGAATGGCGGACCGAGAGGCGTCGCCGATACCGTTGGAGATCCGAGCCCGCCTGGCCGAGTTGGAGCTGGAGCTGTCAGAGGGTAAGACCACCCCTCAGCAACCCCACCCTCAATCAAAGCCCCCCCTGCTCTCTTATCTCATCGCCATCCGCACCGACACTAACGGAATTTAATTGTTAGAGCCCCCCCACCCTCTCCTCCTACTCCCGACTCCTTCCTCCTGCCCCTCCTCCACCGCCCGCCCGCCCGCCCGCTCCTCCCATCCAGATGTTTGTCAGGCACCGGCCCGGCCAGCTCCGTGCAGCAGGCCGACGGCGAGCCTCAGTCGGAGGGGGGGGCGGGGGGCGACGGCGAGCCTCGGTCCTGTTTGGCTCTTTGTCTGGTCCCCGCGAGTGAGGTCAACATACCCCCCCCCCCACCCGCAACACCCCCTCCCGGTTTGACCTTGAGATGTTGACACCGTCGTGCGAGGTTACCTGTGCACGTGCGTGTGCGCGATTGTGCGGGAGCGCGCATGTTGTTGGCATTGCGGATGCAGCGGATCGGCGCCGTTTATTTGGGCCTTCTGACGTCCGACATTTGAGGCTGGCTAGGCCTGCTCTGAGGAGGGGGATGCTGGAGGAGATTTTTCACCACCCCAATCCATCCCCTTTACTCCGCCTTTTCCCGCCACACACATGCACGGTGATCCTTGCATGCATGTGGAGCTCAGTCACAGCTGCTAGAACACACAACGAGCATCTCACATTGGAGCATTTGAGCCTTATATAATGGAAGCGACATATTTTATTCATCGTGGCTTGCACGGCCCAGAAACATACTGGTGATGATCTACCGCACACTTCCGGTGAGCACATCTTAAGTGTGTGCGTGTTGCAATAAAAATCACCCAGTCTGCAGAAAGTTTGTATTTAGTTATAGCTAGGGCTGTCCCAATCAAATTTCTTTGCACCCAAGTTAGTGGAGTCACTTGATTTGGAGAATTGGTTGAGTCTAATACCTGGACAATGCAAAGAGTGAGGCACAAGTTTGCTTGCCGCATAATAATTGACAGCGCTTCGACTTCTATTTGAAGACAAGTGGTTTGAATGAGTCACATTTGCTCACCTGTTGCTCTTTGAACCCTTCACTGAGCTGTTTGGCCCATAAGGTTCCCTTATGTGGTCTGTGCAAGGGCTGCGCCGCTGTGGGAGTGGTCAGAGCCGACTTCAATCGTGGCCATTTAAAGAGATTCCTTTCATTCTCTTCAAATGCTGTGTTTGCTCGTCGCACATTAGCATCTCAACATGGTGGAAGCACAAAGTGGACAATTGGAGAACGCGCACCCTCAGTCATTTGTGGCCCACCCATAGATGTGCCAGCCATTGAGATGATGTATAAATATAATACAATGATTCAGGCTTGATGCCCGCTGTTCACATATTTATGAATGGAATGCGCTGCATTGGACCAGCTGTCTAGCCTGCGCCGGTTTTAGACACAGCATGAGCGTAAGATTTCGATTGGCTTCCAGCCACCAAACTGTGACGCAGCCACGTGCATCTCCAAGTCCCTCCCTCTGCTGCGCCGGCCCGCCCAGCTCGGTGGATGCCGGTCTGCCAAATTGGCAAATGCTCAACAAGCCTTCCGACTAGTTTATTTAGACAACTTTATGAAGCCTTCACTGTGCCTTCGCCCCCTGGTGGTCGGCTAACTTCCGGTTCAGATGAATTGCTGAATATGAATACGCTGAGCCTGGATTTGAAATGTAAATATCACTGACGACTCATCGGCGAGCGTTGACGTGTTGGATTGTGTGATGAAATACTCCTGCTGGTATCAAGCCGCATGTGTGCTTTTGGACATTTGAGCGCTTTCATGTTTCTTTCGTTGCCTTGAATTTATGGATGAATGTGTGGCGGACGTCCTTGTTTGTTTCAGAGTTCTCATTCGTGATAAGAGTCTCAAGGTGGATGTTTCTCGTCACTGGAGATGACTCAGTCGCAACATATTTGGTGTTCCCCTAGTGACATGTCTCTTTAGGAAACGAGTCCCCCCGAAAGAGAGGCATTGAGGCGCGATGGGATTTGTCGATCGATGCTTGCCAAAGCTCACTTGTTGGTCTCTGAGAGACTCCGCCTCTTTTGGAAACCCCAAATATGAAAAACATGATTTTTTTGCTGGCTTGCCAAGTGCGATCATCTCCTTTTCTGGCCCTCGTGCACTGTGACTCAAAAGTCAGCGAGATCACTTTTTGATCACCTGAGGGTTTATTTTTCTCAACCTTTATTCAGCCAAGGCACCTGTTGAAAAATCTTACGTCACCTTACCAACCAAAAATGGCACAAAAATCATGTACGGTGTTTGCTTCGGTGTCAAGGAACTACATTAAAGTGCCTTTGTTGCTACCTTGGTGGTATGTTGATGCCAAGGAACTTCATCTTCATCTCCTGGCATCTGTCGGCAAAATGATCCTTTCTGGAGCGGTGTCTAATTGCCCGCGGGTGTACATTATTTGCAGCTGCACGCTGAAATATTGATGAGCTGGTCTTATTTTGCACACGGTGAAAATCGGTGCCTGTTGATGATGGACTTCGGCTTCACTCGGACTTCTACTCCTGCGTGAATGGCAACGGGCGCTCGATTGCGTTTGCCAAACATTTAAATGATTCCTCCTGTCACCCGTACGTCGCTGGCATTGACGACGATCGAACGGAGATACATTACTTTGTCCTAAAAGGAAAAAAATAATTTCGGGGCCAATTAAAGTGAAATTGGATAATTTCCTCCAGCGCGGCGGTTGATTTAATTAGCGCGTCTCCATGCTGCGTTTGAATTGCTCACCTGAAGCCTGTTTGAGTCACTCAAGTAAGGAGCAAAACGAGTTGATGCAGCTGCTTGAGAGTGTGCGGGTGTGTTTTTCGAGAGGCAAAGACACCATCTTTGTTCAGGGTGTTGGTGACTAATCCGCGAAACGCTCCGGTGGCCATGCGCCTCGACGTAGATGGACGAATGTGTGCGTGAACGCCAAAAAAAAAGAAAAGCTGGCGGTTTTTCCGGAGGACTTATTTTTTCCCAAAGTTTCCATCTGGTTAGGTTGTTTCCACTGACTGAAAGTGAGATGAAGTCTCTTTGCGAATATTTGGTCATGTTTAGTGAGAAAAAATAAATGTTGACATTTTTCTTTTGTTTTAATTCTTCTGAGGTAGTCGCAGCGTCCAATCACTAGTGAGCTGTTTTTTTTTAGAACACATGCTAAGCATGCTGTCCTTGTCAGAGTATGGACTATTACTATTATTATTATTAGCAAGTGCTCATCCCTCCCCTTTCTGCTCGCTGAAAGAGAAAAGGTAATTGAAGGCTCGTTTACAACTCTGCCATCAGCCAATCACATTCCGCCCTGCTTAAAAGCTCCTCATCCTGGTGAAAAAGACCAATCATCCAGATTTTCGACAACAACATCATGCGGCGATTGAAGGCAGCATCTGAGAGGCTGCGTCACGCCTCGTGCGCCGCGCGATGGGCGATATTTTCTTTTCATCTCCTCAAGTGCCATGCGGCTATTTTTACACTTCTTGACGTCTTGACCCATTGAATCACCAGCCAGGCCTACTTTGTTTTTCTGCTGACGCTTATGTAGCTTTGCGCGCGTGTGCGTGCGTGCGCGAGCCCGCGCGGGCTAATCAGCTAGCAGACGCTCTTCAGACCACACGGGTCCCAACATGTGAGCGTGACAGCCCAAGGTCCCAGTGCATGACGCATGCTTGTGTGTGTGTGTGTCTTGTTACCATGGAGCCGGTTTGCATGGTGTGTGTGTGATGTGATGAGAAAAAGGAGATCAAATAAAACAGGATGTCGATGCAGATGTGAGCAGGGAGGGAAACAAAGAGAAACAAGATGGAAGATAAAGCTGAAGATGCAGCGTCCGTTCTGGCTTTTTAAAAAAAAAAATTAATCACCACTTTGTTTTTCCTAATTGTACTCTGATGTTGACCAGCAACCAGTCCGTTGTTTGTCGACATGACCTGATGTTGAGTGGCGACCAGTTCAAGGTGTTGGCCACCTCTCAGCCAAAGTCGGCTGGGCTACGCTGTGGGTGACGTGTGTCCCTAAACAAGGACCAATTCATTCATTCATCTCATCTCGAAGTAAAACTCCTGTGCCATCGAATGCCTCTCAGACCGCAATGAGTACACACACACACACACACACACACACAGAGGATGCAGACGCACACGCATATGAACACGTTCCACATCCAAGATGGCCGCCTGGGCTGCGGCGGCCTTCTCCTGGAGAAACGTTGCTAGGCAACTCCCTCCCTGTTCCACACTGCGATGTTGGTGGAAGATGTCTTCTCCCTGTGGACCCGCTCGGTGTGTGTGCGTGCGTGCATGTGAATGTGTGTGGAAAAAAAAAATAATAAGGCCATCATCGAAGTTGATCAGAGACACACACACACACACCCGCACGCACGTCGTGAGAGATGCGTGGATGCCGACGCACTGTCATTGGCTAGTTTGTGGAGTCCAATCATGGCGCTCCTGTTATTGACACGATGTGCACTCGCACGGGATGACTGATGCTCCTCCTCCTCCTCCTCCCCCACCCTTCTCATGCTCCTCCTCTTCCCTCTCTTCCTTTTTCGACTTCTCTTCCTGCACTTCCTGTTCTGGCCCCCTCCCCTTTCTCATCCTCCCGACCCTTCCTCCTCCTTTTGCTCCTCGTGCGCTTTCACTCCTTTTTCCTCCACGCCCGCCTCTCAACTCCTCCTCTTCGTCCTTCCTCCCGCTCTTCCTCCTCTTGCATAGTTTATTAGCGGCGCCACCGAGGTTCTGTGTTGTTGTGGAGTCTCCGGATCAATAATTAGTCAAGCGGTGCGTTTAATGGAGTATGAGCGGCGGGATTATCTGTGTTAGTCCTGCTTGTTGCACCCGAGGGCTCGTCGAGTGGCCGGGACCATGTTCCCATGGCAACTTGGCCCAACGTCCCTCCAGTTGTCCTCGGTTTGGACCTTCGAGTACAAAGTCCTCTGCTCGCTCGTCCGTCCACATCCATTTTTCATCATCATCTCATTTTAATTTGTCACCTTTGAACCGCCCGGTGCGTGTCACTGATTGGCAGAGACGTTTTGTGTGTGTGTGTGTTTTCAGGCGACATCACTCAGAAGGGTTATGAGAAGAAGAGGTCCAAGCTGATCAGAGCGTTTGTTCCTCATGCTGGAGGTAATTTAGCCACCTCTGAACCCCCTCACTCTGCTAAAGTAGAAGGGACCCCCCACCCCCCAAAAAATGATATGTGGCCCCAATCAATTTGCAATCACGACAAACTACGACAGCGCTTGATTAGCCGTTTAGCCGCCGCCGTTAGCTGACGTAGGCGAATGCTCCCTGGAGCTCAGCTTGGGCCTGCTCTCCTGCACGGCGGGGTCTGCTCTTGATGCAAACAGCCAATCACCTTTTATTTGATTGATCACGGTTTTTTTTAGGCGTTTTATTGCTTTTTTTTCCTTGATCACTTATTTCATTTGATCAGTGCAGAAAAATGACAATTTTTCTGATAAATCATCTTCATGTTTTCCTTTTTTTTTTGCCGTGTGCTCTTCTGTTTTGAAACTTGTGTGCGGTTGTGCAAATGTTTGTGTGTCTGAATGTGTGTTTGTCCATGTGGTGGTTTGTGTGCGTGTGTGCGTGCGTGCGTGCGTTAATTTCGGTGTTTGTGTGGGTGTGTGCTTGCACGTGCGCGTGTTTGTGTGTTTGCGTGCTGCTCTCCGCAGGGATGGAAGGTCCAATGTCGCATCGGGTCCCTTTGGGCCCGCCCTCTGCCGCCCGCTTCCATCGACGGCGAACATCGGGCACCAGAGATGAACGCTACCGCTCAGGTAAAGAAAAAAAAAAATCCCGCTGTTATTTGTGTCTCATTAAAATTGGTCTCATTGGTCTCTGGTGATATCGGTGATAGAAAATCTGCTCTTCAAATTAGGATGAAACAGTTCTAGTTTTACTCCTCGAAACTTTCATATTGTCTGCTGCTCCCTTGTTTGGCAGAATCTTGTAGTGGAGAAGAGGCAGTAAAACAGCCCAAAATCCAGATGACAAAGGGGACTATTTTGCAAACTAGGTGCAGTGGAGAAGGGGCAGTAAAACAGCCCAAAATCCAGCTGACAAAGGGGATTATTTTGCAAACTAGGTGCAGTGGAGAAGAGGCAGTAAAACAGCCCGAAATCCAGATGACAAAGGGGACTATTTTGCAAACTAGGTGCCTGACTGTACAAATAAGTCTTAAGTCGAGATTTAAACATTACGACGGAGGTAGTCGCCATAATTTCTGCGCCAGTCGCAGAAAGGCGTAGAAGTGGACATGCTTTGTATTAATGTCACGTGACTGACGGACGCCTCTCTCTCTGTCCCAGACGTTCACACAGAGGCGGTCCAAGCCATGCTGGCGCGCCACGTGGAAAGGAAGGTGGCGGTGCCCATGCCGTCCAAACGTCGCTCCCTGGTCGTGCAGACCTCCATGGACGCGTACACGCCGCCAGGTGAGCGCACGCCGCACGGCGCCGCCGCGCACACGCACGCGACACGTGACTGACCCTCACTAGGCCTGTCGCCCTTGTGCTCAGACTCCTCGTCGGGTTCGGAGGAGGAGGCGGGCCCTTGCGACGACATGTCGAGCATGGAGCACTGGATGGGCCGGCCGTCCCAGCTCGGCCCCGCCCACCTGGGCTCCACCTCCTCCTCGTCTTCATCGACGCAAAGCGGCGGCAGCGGCAATGCCGGGCGTCTGGCCGACTCGCTGGCGCATGCGCACATCTCGCATCTGGCCCACTTGGGGCACACGCACGGAGGACCGGGACACCTGCAGCAGGGCCACCTAGCGCCCTCGCACCACGGTGACGCAATCGCACCAAAGTTTGCTAGCCTGATGCTAACGATGAAGGCATGTGACTCATGCGTTTGCGTTGGCACGCGCAGGCATCGGCCACCTATCTCTGAAGAGGAAAGGAGCGCTGAGCGTCGCTGAGAACGGAGGATCTTTGCGGCGCTCCTGCGAGTTTGGCTCCGATATGCTGTGGCCGCCGCCGCTGGAGTCTGACGGTACGCCCCGTACTTCCTCCTTCCCTCAGCTAGCCGATATCACCCTCACATAAAACCTCACGCCTGTGCAAACCGCAAAAAAATAAATACCGCTTCCGTCATTCTGCCCCTTCCAGAAAACCACTCGGGCCCGCCGGACGTGTCTGGCTACTCGTCAGACTCACCTCACTCCCACACGGAGCGCCATCCCATGTCCAACATGGGCACCATCGCCCGCAACACGCAGAAGTACGGCAACGCAGAGCGCATGGAAACCGGCGACGGTAAGAGCGCCGTACACAAATGCTCCATTTTTTTTTTCAGCTTTTCGATTTTTATTGTCGTCAACAGGGATCCGCGCAAAAGCGACATCATTCCCTTACTCACATAAAGGGGCGTCGCCCTTGATAGCTTGACTCAAGCGGCAGCTGCTTCTTCTTCTGTGGGCTTTAGTAGCATTTGGCACAGCAGCTTGACTCATTCAGTACCAGCCAATTCTGGACCAAGTCTGAAAAGACGTTTAAAAACGTCTTTGGGAGTGAATGGAAAAATAGTGTAAGAGCGCCACCTACTGATGTTGTTGTGAAGTATACTAGCGCTATCTAGTGGTGGGGGTCTGAAACGGATTGGTATCTCTGATTTTTACTTGTATTTTAAGACAAAGATTTCAGCCTAAACAATGGCACCTGTAACTCAAGGCCACGTTGTATACTAGTTTGATGCCTTGCTCAAGGGCACCACTACAATATCTTCTCTGCGCTAAGCCTCCAACTCTCCGACTTGCGTAATAAGTGGTTATATCCACGACGGTGGCAGGTTCACCCGAGGCCAACAGTGCGGCACGGTGACTCTCATCGCAATTTTTGTTTTTTGCCTTGGCAGGCGTCCCGGTCAGCAGTCGCGTGTCGGCCAAGATCCAGCAGCTTGTCAACACGCTCAAGCAACCTCGCCGGCCGCCGCTACGCGAGTTCTTCGTCGATGACTTTGACGAACTTCTGGAAGGTTAGAAGTCACAAATTCCAAATAGGTGACACAAAATGTCGCCGCAGGAGTGCTGAAAATATTTTGGAGAAGGAAAATCTGACAAATCAGACAAACGTACAATTGTCTACTTGTGTCCAGTCCAACAGCCGGACCCCAATCAGCCTCGCCCCGAGGGGGCGGAGATGATGCCGGTGCGAGGTGACTCCCTGGGGGTGGTCACCAACTGGCCGCCTTCGCTGGAGGCCGCCCTCCAACGCTGGGGCACCATCTCCCCGAAAGCCCCCTGCCTTACCAGTCTGGACACGGCGGGCAAGCCTCTCTACGTGCTCACTTACGGTAGGTGGGCAGGCGGGCATGCCCCCCCCAACCCCCATCCCAATCTTTCAAGCCTCACGATGTGCGTACGTGTGCATGCAGGGAAGCTGTGGTCGCGCAGCATCAAGCTAGCTTACAACATCCTCCACAAGTTGGGCAGCAAGCAGGAGCCCATGGTGCGGCCCGGAGACAGGGTGAGGGCCGCGTCTCATTTCTTTCTTTCTTTCAACCTCCTGTTTGAAAAATACACTCGCAGGCCAGTGAGTTTGGGCAATTTTTGGGCTTGTTTTTTTTTTTTCCTAATCCCCTGAAAAAAAAAAATTCACCCATGAGCTGCATATACTTTTTGGAAATGACACCCTCACTCTCCACCCGCAGGTGGCGCTGGTGTTCCCCAACAACGACCCGGTGGCCTTCGTGGTGGCGTTCTATGGCTGCCTGCTGGCCGAGGTGGTCCCGGTTCCCATCGAGGTGCCCCTCAGCCGCAAGGTAACGCAAAAAAATATCTATTCAATGCGCCGCTAGTGGCGGGCGTACGGACGGCCTTTGAGCGTCACCGCTGTCAGAAACGGTTTCTTTGAAAGCCACTCCCACTGCGGGCCTGCGTCGCCGTGGTTACAGAGCGCTGAAAGCTTCTTCCCACCTGCGCGAAGTCACGCGTGTGCCACAGATGGACAAATGCGCCGTCAGTTTCACATAAAACCTTCTTCCGCGTGCCCTCGCATAGGATGCGGGAAGTCAGCAGATCGGTTTCCTGCTGGGAAGCTGCGGCGTCACCGTGGCGCTGACCAGTGACGCCTGCCATAAGGGGCTCCCCAAGAGCGCCACGGGGGAGATTCCACAATTCAAAGGTAAGTCCATTTTAAACGTCTGTGATTTATCGCCGCACGTGTCCGGGCAAACTTTGAGTCCCGTCGCCGCTTTTACGCGTGCGCAGGTTGGCCCAAACTGCTGTGGTTCGTCACCGAGTCCAAGCACCTGTCCAAGCCGCCCAGAGACTGGTTCCCTCACATTAAGGACGCAAACAACGACACGGCTTACATTGAGGTGCACGAAAGGAAAATCACAATTGACATGAGCAAAAAAAAAAAATAATAATTTATTCGGCCATCATTTGGGAGAACTGTTTCATCCGTGTGCGCGGTCGTTAACTCATTCACTCCCAAAGACGTTTTTAAACGTCTTTTCAGACTTTTGGTCTGGTACTGAATGAGTTCATGTTGTACCTTTTTTCCAGTATAAAACGTGCAAAGACGGCAGCGTGCTGGGCGTCACGGTGACCAGGATCGCTCTGCTCACGCACTGCCAGGCCCTCACGCAGTCCTGCTGCTACACTGAGGGTGAGACGCGTACAACCAACTATTCATGGGTTTCAAGGTCCCTTTTTGACACAAAATGCACACAGAGAACCCCTCCCCCCTCCTCCAACCGCCCTTCCCCTCCGATGGCTGCATAGTAACCTTCGGAACACATCTCTCCTCCCGCAGCCGAGACCATCGTCAACGTTCTGGACTTCAAGAAGGACGTGGGATTGTGGCACGGCATCCTGACGGTGATAACTTCACTTTTTTAAAAAAGCATTTGAGTCATCGCAAAAGCAAGCAAATCCGAAAGAAAATATCAAGTTGTTTCTTTTCACAGAATGCTCACTCTCCGCTTTTTTGTTGTTGTCAGAAACTGGGCATTTTTGTTGAAACCCAATCATTATTCAACTGCTAACTAAAGAACTGGAAAAGCTAGAATTATTTTTTTTTTCTGGTTGAAAGGAGCAAGTCTCCCCTTTCTTGGGGCGGTTTCGTTTGCACAATCAGTCAAAACTCAAAGGGCTTAAACCGGGAATGTTTCATGTTCTTTTTCTTTCATGTGTCGGTTGGGCCACTCATAAATCAAGACGATGTCTCCTCTGCCAACACGGCGCTAATGTGCTGCGTGCGTGCGTGTGTGTGTTTGTGTGTGTGTGCAGAGCGTGATGAACATGATGCACGTGATCAGCGTGCCTTACTCGCTGATGAAGGTCAACCCTCTATCATGGATCCAGAAAGTGTGCCAGTACAAAGGTGAGCTTGGAAAACGTCACTCGGAGCGCCGACTTCACCTGTCCGTCAAATACATGACATATGTGTGTGTGTGTGTGTCGCTGCAGCCAAAGTGTCCTGTGTGAAGTCCAGGGACATGCACTGGGCTCTGGTGGCCCACAAGGACCAGAAGGACATCAACCTGAGCTCCCTGCGCATGCTTCTCGTGGCCGACGGTTCCAACCCTTGTAATTCCCGTTTGATGTCATTTAAAGTGTTATAAAAATTCCTCGTTTTAATGACAGCCACTTCGCAGCTTAATGGAGTCTTGGCAGATTCATGAGTTTCAATGCGGCTCTTCTTGCGTTGGTGTTCTTTCACTTCAAAATTGACTGCGGTGACTAGATATTAGATTAGATTCTATTGTGAGTTTTGGCCATTCACTGTTCTTGTGACAGAACAGCAAGGTTGGACATTGAAAAATGGACAAAAAGAGTCACCTGTGCAGATGGTTGTTGAACCCCAGCGCATTCTTCTCATTCCTCTCAGGGTCCATCTCGTCGTGCGACGCGTTCCTCAACGTCTTTCAGACCAAAGGCCTGCGAGCGGAGGTCATCTGTCCCTGCGCCAGTTCGCCCGAGGCTCTGACGGTCGCCATCAGGAGGTACGCACACACACATGTACGGTCCATATGCAAAAGACTGCAAACTTAGGCATTCCGTGTGTGTATTTGTGTGTGTGTGTGTTTACAGGCCAGCGGAGGACAGCAGCCAGCCACCAGGTCGCGGCGTGCTGTCCATGCAGGGTCTCAGTTACGGAGTGGTCCGCGTGGACACGGAGGAGCGTCTCTCTGTCCTCACCGTGCAGGACGTCGGGACGGTGATGCCAGGAGGTACGTTTCTTGGTTGTTTTTTTTTGCATCACTGATTAAAAATAAAATAAAATAAAAAAATAGTTGAGTATAATTGGTCAATTTGTTTCATAGCACATAATAATAAACCATATTAGAAAAAAAAATCCATCGCCAGTAACATTTTGTGAAATTGATTTCATCAAGTAATTACCGTATGGCCCGAATATTAGACGGCCCCGATTATAAGACAACCCCCTCTTTTTCAAGACTCAAATTTGAAAAAAAAGACTTTTTGAACACCAAATAAATTTTTATACAAAAAATATTACAGTCCATCCGAAACAAATGATTATAACAATATATTTGAGAGAAAAAGCATCTTGAAGTTTACATCATAACTTCTCCTCAGCTGCCAGTTAACCTGGCCGATCTTCGACCCACTTTTCTCCAGATTGTCGCTACGTTTCTCCATTTTCTGTTCTCTCTTCTATTATTTCCTTCTCTTTTCTTTCTTAGCGCTATTTTTTATTTTTCTTCTTTGTGCTATCGCTATTTTTATTTTTATTCTTCGTGACAGGGGTTCGCTTTGGCCCTGGGGAGTCAAGTTCAGCATTCGCTTCAATGATATCTGTCGCCATCTAGCGTCGTGAGTGGGTATAACGTCTAGACCCCGAATATCAGACGATCCCCACCTTCTTATTTCAATGCAATGCGTCTTATATTCGGGCCAATACGGTAACTAATAATTCAATAGATTGTGTAAAATTGAAATGTACCATTAAATCATGTACAATATTAAATTAACTTCTACAAAATGAACTCCTTTTCATAGCTTGCGTACACATTGCAAGTTATTTATTCCAAATCGGTCTCATTGGCTGTACATCGGCACAAAACTTAAATGGCGTTGTGACTCGGGTGTGCGGCGCTCATCCAGGGCTGGTGTGCGTGGTGAAGCCCGAAGGCGTCCCTCAGCTCTGTCAGACGGACGAGATTGGCGAGCTGTGCGTGTGCGCCATCGCCACCGGCACGTCCTACTACGGCCTCACCGGCATGACCAAGAACACCTTCGAGGTCAGCTCATCCCTTCCATCGTCGGTCTTTTCCGCCTCCAACCCAAACTTGCGACCGATCTTGAGATCAAAGAAATGACGCTGACACATTTGCCCCGCAAGGTGTACCCGGTGAGCGGCGGCGGCGGGCTGGTGAGCGAGTACGCCTTCGTGCGGACCGGCCTGCTGGGCTTCATTGGACCCGGCGGCCTGGTCTTCATCACAGGCAAGATGGACGGCCTCATCATGGTCAGCGGGCGCCGGCACAACGCCGACGACGTCGTGGCCACGGCCTTGGCGGTGGAGCCCATGAAGTTCGTCTACAGGGGAAGGTGAGCCCCCCCCCCCCCGCGAGTCACATTGACGCCAACAAGCTCCCGGCAAGCGGCCGGATGCCGACGGCATTTAATAACGGTTGTGCTGCCGCCATTGCAGGATAGCCGTTTTCTCCGTGACCGTCCTGAGGGACGAGCGGATCGTGGTGGTGGCCGAGCAGCGGCCGGACTCCACCGAGGAAGACAGCTTCCAGTGGATGAGTCGCGTCCTGCAGGTAAGAGGCCGCGCGCTGCCTTCAAGTTCACCGACAGTACGCCGCAAACGCTTCTCACGTGGCCTAGAGATTTTCATGAATGGTCCCCACACACCCTCCTCCCCCCCGCCCAACCCACCTGCCAGGCAATCGACAGCATCCACGGCGTGGGCGTCTTCTGTTTGGCTCTGGTTCCGGCCAACACGTTGCCCAAGACTCCGCTGGGCGGCATCCACCTGTCTGAGATCAAGCAGCTGTACCTGGAGGGGGGACTGCACCCCTGCAACGTCCTCATGTGCCCCCACACCTGCGTCAGCAACCTTCCCAAGCCTCGACAGAAGCAGCCAGGTGGGAACCACGCTCGTGTCTGAATAAGTGTGTGTGTGTGTGTGTTTATTCCGTTACCTTTACTTAGTTTCTAAGTGCAGGTTTGTTACTTTTTATTTTTTTAATGCTTTGTTTTAAGGTTTATTTTTTGTTTTAGTGTTAGTTTTAGTTTTTTTTAATATATGTGGGGGGAAAAAAGGTCTTGTTCCTCTTTATTTTTTTTAAATGCTTTGTTTTAAAGGTTTTTTTTGATTTAGTGTTAGTTTTAGTTTTTTAATATATGTGGTAAAATAAAATTTTCAAAAAAGGTCGCAACGTACTTCTATATAATTCTAGGAAGATCTAGTTTCTGCAAATTTTCATTTTCACCAAAACATTTTTATTTTGAAGTGTCGAGGGATGCCTGTTTGTCTTCTTGATTGTGGGCGTGGGTTGCAGAAATCGGCCCCGCCTCCGTGATGGTGGGCAATCTGGTGTCAGGCAAGCGGATCGCTCAGGCGAGCGGGAGAGATCTGGGACAGACGGATGACAACGACCAGGTGAGACGAATCATCTCAATAGAATTTTTATGTTGTTGTTCTTCCTCGACATCCTTTCCACTCTCAACTCACTTCCTGGGTACGCAGTTCCTGTTCCTGTCAGAGGTTTTGCAGTGGCGAGCTCAAACAACACCTGACCACATTCTCTACACTCTGCTCAGCTCTCGGGTAAGGACGCCACTCCAGGATGCGCCTCGACGATTACTGTGATAGTCCGACCTCCTCAAATGTCTTGATGGGCGGGTCATAAACGGATGTGGCGCTCACTCGTCTGCGGTTTTGAAAGCTGCGCTTCCCTCTGCCTCCACCAGGGGGCAGTCTCCAACTCCCTCACCTGCCTGCAGCTCCACAAGCGGGCAGAGCGAGTGGCGGCTCTGCTAATGGAGCGCGGCGGCCTGCAGGAAGGAGACCACGTGGCTCTGGTCTACCCACCCGGTAGGAACCGCTCCACTGATCCGGTTTTGAAACTCCCGAATTCCCCGCTGACCCCACGCAACGGCCCCCGCAGGTATCGACCTGATCGCCGCCTTCTACGGCGCGCTGTACGCCGGCTGCGTCCCCATCACAGTGCGACCGCCCCACCCGCAGAACATCTCCACCACGCTGCCCACCGTCAAGATGATCGTGGAGGTCTGACCGGAGGCAGGACATGTACTTCCGGGTGGCACGAGCTTTGGCTTATTCATTTATGAAAATCACTCGATTTCAACCTTCTCACCCACAGATGCTGGATTTTTTTATTTTTCATTTGGTTTATTTATATTATTTGTTGATTTTAATTGGGGGAGGGGGAACCCTATCAGGTGGCTGAACCTTTGTTTCACTTTTAGATAAATCAACTTTAGTCAATTGCTTTCTGCCCCGCCGGAAGTTCCCTGCTGCTCGTTGTTTTTTCGAAAAAGATTCTTTTGCGGCGCGCAGCACTTACGAGCCGTGTCATCCCCCGCCCCCGCTGCAGGTTAGCCAATCGGCCTGCGTGATGACCACGGCCGTCATTTGCAAGCTGCTCCGCTCCAAAGAGGCCACGGCCACCGTGGACATCAGAAATTGGCCGCCTGTCCTGGACACTGGTAACACACACACACACACACACGGGTTTTTTGTTGTTGGGTTTTTTGGTGGTGTGTCTGAACTCATGTCTTATTTTTCTGGTGATGTTTTACTTTTAGTTCATGAATTTGAAAACTGATTATCTGTACTTTCGACCTGATTGAAATGAGCATCGTGGCCCTCGAGGGCCGAAATTTGACATCCAATTTTTCATTTTTTTTTTAAACTCTCAAAAAATGGATTCCATGACCAAACAGCTCAGCAACCTTTTCCTCCCTTTGTGTGCGCGCTGCAGACGACCTGCCAAAGAAGAAACCTCCGGCATTGTACAAACCCAGCAACCCTGACGGTTTGGCATATTTGGACTTCAGCGTGTCCACCACCGGCATGCTGGCGGGCGTCCAGGTCAGTTCATGACCCCGACCGGCCTCAACATCATTTAGGGGGTCCCCGTTGTCCCTTTCATGCTGGCTTCAAACATTCCCATCATCCGAGCCCTCGTGTCTCCCCTCGCCACCTCCACTGACAGATGTCCCATAATGCCGTGGGAGCGTTCTGCCGCTCTGTGAAGCTGCAGTGTGAGTTGTACCCGTCAAGAGAGGTGGCCATCTGCCTCGACCCGTACTGCGGCCTCGGCTTCGTCCTCTGGTGTCTCTGCAGGTTGGGCCTCGCTTATTCTGTCGCTTAACTCGGTTTTCCACCCTTTTCTATGACTGCTGGCATGACAACCATTCGCTTTCAACGTGTGTGTGTGTGTGTGTGTGTGTGTGCGTGCAGTGTCTACTCAGGCCACCAGTCCATCCTGATCCCGCCAGTGGAGCTGGAGTCCAACCCGGCGCTGTGGCTGCTGGCCGTCAGCCAGTTGCGGGTGCGAGACACCTTCTGCTCCTACAGCGTCATGGAGCTTTGCACCAAAGGTCTCGGCCTGCAAACCGAAACCCTCAAGGTGAGTTCCTGTCTCGTCACAGCCGCCGCTCGGACGCGCGAGGTCACGCGATGCTGAGGCGGCTTGCGGTTTTTACTTCGCGCAGGCCCGTGGTCTGGACCTGTCGCGGGTGCGGGCGTGTGTGGTGGTGGCCGAGGAGAGGCCCAGGATGTCCCTCACGCTCTCCTTCTCCAAACTCTTCAAAGATCTCGGCCTGCACCCGCGTTCGGTCAGCACAGCCTTTGGCTGCAGGGTCAACCTGGCCATCTGCTTGCAGGTAAATATACGCCATGCACTGAGTGTGTGTGTGTGGGGGGGGGGGAGTGAGGGAGAGAGACAAAAACAATACATTTTGATTAAAAAATAGCGCCATCTGGTGGTATTTTGTTTTAAGATACTATGCGAGGTTTTCCTTTATTATGGCGCAGCTGCACATGGGATGTGGTGGCGCCCCGATGGCTCGCAAAGCCTTCCCTGTGCAGGTGGACTGTTATGATCTGATCTAATTTGACTTGATGACCCCAAAAAATGGATGCCGGATCATTTCATGAGGAGGAAAAAAATTATACTGGGATTTATGATGCCAGTTGCTAACCATCAAAAATACTAATTACACCCAAATGCTCACCACCCCAAAAAACGGCCTGGTTCCTGGGCCAGACCCATTAAAACACACATACTGTATAACTACAGTTGTTTTGAGTCGTTTGTTCTGTTTATTTATTTTATTTTATTTTTATGGCTAGGACAGATTTTGTCGTTTCAATGAATTTCATTGGCAAAAGTTGACTGCAGCGTAAATGTTGGCTTATTATTATTTTCATCGTGCGCAGGGCACGTCAGGACCGGACCCCACCACGGTCTATGTGGACATGAGGGCACTGCGCCATGACAGGTCAGACCGTTTTCTTGTCCAAGTGTCTCCTCTTGATTATGAAAAGGCGTGTGACCGTCAAAACGCGTGTGCGTGTGTTTCAGGGTGCGTCTGGTGGAGAGAGGTTCTCCTCACAGTCTCCCTCTGATGGAATCCGGAAAGGTCAGCACACCCGCACAAACACTTTTTTTTTTTTTTTTGCTGCTCGGTCGAGTGGATCAGTCGAGAGGAGATACTTGAGATTTTTGTTGAAAAAAAAAAAAAAGCCGGATGCCATCCATTTTCCCAGCAAGAGTTAAATGTCAAGAGTATTTGCGGCGTGGACGACGTGTCCTCACACAGTCAAGTGACTCAAACCCATCTGTGATAAACAATCTCCTCGCCCCGCCTGCTCGTCTGCACATACGAGGGCTACGGGCACGCTGCCCGTTCTCAAACACGGCATGCGTGTGCGCTCCACACTCAAGAAGACCCCGCCTCTTTATTTCTTTCTTTCTTTGTGTTTCATAATAACCCGCATCTGATGAATTTGTGGCACTAACCATGGCAACGCCACATCTGTCTCTCTCTTGATGTGTTTTTTTTTTTTTTAGATCCTGCCTGGAGTTCGCATCATTATCGCCAACCCCGAGACCAAAGGCCCTCTGGGGGACTCGCACCTGGGAGAGGTGCTATCATCAGACCCGTGGCCGCTGCCACCTGGTGGCGGGGCTGACCTCTCTCCTCGTTCTTCTCGCCTCAGATCTGGGTGCACAGCGCCCACAACGGCAGCGGCTACTACAGCGGCTACGGCGAGGAGGTCCTGCAGTCGGACCACTTCAACTCCAGGCTGAGCTTCGGCGACACGCAGACCGTTTGGGCCCGGACGGGCTACCTGGGCTTCCTCCGCCGCACCGAGCTCACCGACGCCAACGGAGGTTAGCCTTCGCCGCCTGCCTGCTTTCCAAAACTCAAGTGTGGCCCACGAGAGGTTTTCCAACGCGGCCGCTGTGTGTGTGCGCGGCAGAGAGACACGACGCTTTGTTTGTGGTGGGCGCCCTGGAGGAGGCCATGGAGCTGCGGGGGATGCGCTACCACCCCATCGACATCGAGACGTCTGTCATCCGCGCGCATAAGAGCATCATGGAGTGGTACGTCGCCACCATTGCGCCACACTTAATGCCGTCATACCTCAAGCTGACCGCGCGTCGCGCGATGTGCCTGAACTAGACGTAACTCGACTCAACTCAAGCCCCGCCCCAAATAGTGCACATACGCAAGTATTACCGGCAAACTGTGAAGCCACAGACTTACTCTCAGAAAAAGTTCCCCTCAATTAAGCAATATGCCGCGGGTGCGTATAAGCTGTACTTCGTTGGCCCTCTACATATTGCGCAAGGTTGCAGCTCAGCTTACCTAACGAGCTCACGCTTGTTCCCCCAGTGCCGTGTTCCCGTGGACCAACCTGCTGGTGGTGGTGGTGGAGCTGGAGGGCTCGGAGCAGGAGGCGCTGGACCTAGTTCCCATGGTGACCAAGGCGGTGCTGGAGGAGCATTACCTGATTGTGGGCGTGGTGGTGGTGACCGACATTGGGGTCATCCCCATCAACTCGCGCGGCGAAAAACAGCGGATGCACCTGCGCGACGGCTTCCTGCAGGACCAGCTGGACCCCATCTACGTGGCCTACAACATGTAGCGTGCACGTGCGTGCGTGTGTGTGTGCGTGTGTGTGTGTGCGCTCTCCACTTGTCGCTTTTGTCCCTCGTTAGTTGACTGAGCGCGCCGCTAACGTCGTGCGCGTGACCGCCGCCAGGGAAGCTTCGTGGTAACGGAAGGGAAACCCGCAAGGAGCCTCTTGTAAAAAATATAAATATTGTACATTGACATAACAATCTATATGGAGAGGAAGCGAAAAGACCAGGAGGTGTCGAGTAGCCCCAATATGCAGCCCTCTCACCACCCCAGCAGACCGCGTGTGTGCGCATGTGTGTGTGGATGTGTGTGTGTTTGTGTGTGAGTGAGTGAGTGAGACAGGGACATTTGGTGTCGCTTCAGTGGGAATTTGAAGGGATTTTAGCTACCATCAACTACGGTTGTAAAATTGCGCTAATTTTGGAGTCGGAAACTTTCTCTGGGTATAAAACCAGGAATTTTTGCAAGTTGGAAGACTTTTTTTGGGGGGGGGGAAATCATGCAAAATAAGTTGATTTTACTCCTTTTAGGCAGAGTGGTGCCTTGAGATGTGAGCATTGTGTGGCACCTCCCCAGTAAGCAAAAAGTTGTCCAAAAAAGGCTTCCAGCTGTTTCATGCCAATCCCATTTTAAGTTTACTCAAAAGCTAAACTGAGAACAAAAACAATGACACTTTCGATATTTAAAACAGCAGTTGTGGTTTTAGAAAACAATTCTCACGGGTACATATATTGTTTATCCTCTGCAAAAAATGAAGACTATTACAGCAGTCAGAATAGAAGAAGTACTCTTCTTCGCTTGAGTCTGCATGATTGTGGTACTGTACTGCCTCCGTGTGGTCAAGGCGGGCACACCAGAAGGAGCAGCACAATGAATTCGATTGCAGCATTTCATCAGAATGAAGATATTGTTTTATTCTTTACATTCTATCTAATTATGTTGTTACACAATGTTCTTGGAAACTACAACATGCTATTTTTCCTCTTTTGAATTCCATTTCTGAGGAATGAAAAGGCTGGCGCAATTCGCGAGTGTAATGCCCCCCGCATGTGGGCAAAGAGAGCATTGTTTTGCATGGGTGTCTGCTTATAACAAAACAAAATATTGATATTGATGTTTTGACATGAGATCTTGCCATTTCATTCCCATGGGCTAAGCTAACACTGTAGCAATAGGATACCCCAAAGTTGTATGTGCGACACGCTGAACAAAGGGAAGCCTGTCCACACTTTGGCGGCCGACACTTTATTTTCTCTGAGCCAACAACTAGTTTGTCCTCATTTCCTTTGCCAGCTGAAAAAAAGACTTTATTTTCCCCATGGAAAACAGTTGATGCAGTTGGCTTGTTGTTTTAAAAAGCTGCATCACGGCAAAATATCTGTTTTTAGTCTTCGTCATATTGCCCCATTTTGTTGAACGCTAACCTTTTTGCAATGAAATGAAACACTAACTTTTAAGAGTTCATTTCTCCTCACCACCTTCGAAATCATTTTGACCAAGACGAGTATCTTTAGTAGTCGTGTGGTTGCGTGTTTTGCTACAAAACACTTTGCTGTGTCTTACGTGCACTAACTCAGATGTTTTATTCAAAGTCTAGAAAAGAATGAAGACGATTAAAGATGAATATTTATTACAAATAAAAACTTTATTGTCAGTCCATCCCGAAAAGGTGGAGGTGTTGGTGTTGGCTAGCTTTGCGCTGTTAGCGTAGTTAGCAGTATGCCGCGGACTGTGACGCAGATTATGTAGAATATTTTCAATATGTGTCATCAAGTCTTTTATTTCATCACCGACAGGAAGGGGAAGCGAGGATGTCTTTATGCATATCAGCTAGTTCAGCGATGCTAGCGGTTTTAGCCTCCGTGTGTGTTCAAGCGCGACAAAGGACGTCCCATCAAGTGTGTTTGTGAGTGTGTGTGTGTCTGCGTGCGTGTGCTTGAGAGTGTATTGTATGTAAATAGTGTTGATTTTGTACGGTACAAATGTGTGTGACTTGTTTTGTACACATGACTTAAAAAAGATGAAATGACACTTTTATAAGAGTCGTCTACTGGCTCACGTCACACTAAACAAGTGCAATAAAGTGCTTTGATTGGCTAAAGAGACTCCGCCTTCAAGGTGTACTTGTGATCACGTGACCACTCGAAAGAAGACATTTGAAACATTTAGCCTGTAAAAAAAAAAGATAGATTTGTTTACACCGTGTTTTTAGCTACTTTACTGGTGCAGATAAGTGAAAGGAAAAAAAAGCACGAAATGTGGCATTTTAAATCGCACTCGGGCGGGCCATGCACATTTCCAAGATGGCAGCCCGAAAAAAATCCAGGTATTTGTATGCTGGAGCTCCACAGGTACCAAAATGTCAACAAAAGCCATATATTTATGTTCGAGTGTAATGCGTTTAGATATTTCTTGCACTCTTCGGTGTTTACGAGTACCAATATACTTTAATCTCAAAACATCCGCAATGCCGAACTTGATATTCAACTTCAGTCGATTTATTGGCCTGAAAATGAATACATTTTGATTAAGAAAGGAACAAATCTCGGATTGTGAGGCCGCAAAAATTGACTAAACTGTATTTGTGTGCACCTATTTGAACGACGTTCTTGCTATTTCTGCGATGGTATAGCCTTCATTACTGCCCTGACTTTTGCATGAATACTTGACCATTTTTTTAAAGATACACTTTTGTCCGCCAGAGGTCGCCGTTGCCCAGAAGGTGGGATTGCGCGTGACTCCCATTCGTGTGGCGAGCGCGCGCACCTCTTGCAATGAGCTGCAGTTGAAGCAGCTCATGTGTGCTGCACTCACCTCTGTGCTCCTCGACAACGGAACATGCATGGAAAACTTTTGGGGTTTGTTGTCCGTCGAGTCAACTTTTAAAGGACTTGTGCATTCCGGAACAAGAACAGGCACGGATGTGAAGAAGTCCGGAGGTCCGCAAGTCCGCTGAATGACAAGATCATGAAGTTCATCCTGTTCCTCGTATTCTTCACGCATGAGGTTGGTTCATCATATTCTCATCTCCTATGACAATAACCTCTCATAACTTTGTCGAATCTCCCATGACATCATCTTATCATTTTAACATCTCACATCATCGGAAGTCATTTACATTCGGCCCATGCGCTATGGCATCACCTTCTCGTCTCCCCTGATGTCGTGGTCATTCTTTTCATGCGTTTTAGAGTCATATTGTCCTCTCAACTCGTCTTTTCGTGGATTTTAACACCTCGTACAACGCGCCACATTCCTATTGGCATACGCAGTGACGTCACGTACACATGCGCGATGACATCACACTTCCACGGGCTGCGCGAAGTGTCCAACGATGTGACAAAGTTGGCTGCCAGTGCGTCTGGTTAATGTTTTATCTTCTTTATCTTCTCCGTGTTATCGTTTTGACCCAAAAGCACACACGGGAGTCAACAAATGGTCCACATGCGTGTGGTTCTCTTTGTTTCAACCGAAGTTGTTTTTGTTAATGAATGTGTGTGTGCGAGTGTGTGTGTGTGTGTGTGTGGGGGGGGGGGTAAGTGCACTGAAAACACCCCGACAGCTCATAAATGCTTTAGAGTCTTAATGTAAACAGCCTCTGCCTAACCCCGACCCCCCACTCCCACTCCCCCAAACACAGACACACACACACACACACAGTAACTAACAGTGAAGTTAATCTGACGGACGGACTCAATCAGCTCACTTCTTATTTTGCAGTGTGAGAGTGAAGAGAGCAAAAGCGAGTAAATTGTGGGGAAAGACGTTTTTTTCTGATGCCAGCTGTGTTTACCTGACCAGCGCCAAATTTTCTTTTCGAGGAAAACATTTAGGACACAAACTGCATTCTGCTATTTTTTTTTCCTTTTAAGTAAAACGGTTCCCTCTGTGTTTCAAAAGTTTTCTGCATCATGCTTGTGAAGAATTATAGACACATTGTGCAAGTTTTTTTTTTTTTTTTATCGCAGTGGTGAACTTTGTCCACAAAGCTGCGGCAGTGGCGTTTCTCAACATGAACTTTTGACTTATTCCCAAATCTTGTTCTCTTTTGGTTGATCTCCCGGCAGGCGGCCGGCAGATTTCCTCGCTGCCACTTCAGCTGGGAGATGAAGAGAGCAAGTCAAGAGTGCCATGCAGGCTTGCAGGAGTTAACAGCGCCCCCCGCAGGTGCACTGCGCACTTACACCATCATTGATTATTTACTATTCTTTGTTTGCAGCTTGCAAAAATAAATGCTCAAACCACTTTGCGTTCATTGTTTTCATTTCGTGGATCTCTCAGGATGCGTCGGCGAGTGGGACAACGCTTCATGCTGGCGCAGCGCGGCGGTGGGCGAAGTGGTCACCCAACCCTGCCCTGTGCCCCTCCAGCACCTGTTTGGGAAGAAGGGTAAGTCGTTAGCACGCGACGCTAATTTAGTTAGCATTATCTTCATAGCTCCAGAGATAATTCTGAGTAGATATTTGCTAATTGTGGCCGGCTAATTGTTAGCTTCTTTACGTTAGCTTTTGGTGGGTAATTTAGTCGCTAACTCTCAGCGTCAATACATTAGCCGTCGGGAGTCATTTGCTAATTGTTAGCCATTGTTTGCTAACTGTTGGCAGTTATTTGCTAATTGTTAGCTTCTCTACGTTAGCTTTTGGTGGGTAATTTAGTCGCTAACTCTCAGCGTCAATACATTAGCCGTCGGGAGTCATTTGCTAATTGTTAGCCATTGTTTGCTAACTGTTGTCAGTTATTTGCTAAGTGTTAGCTTCTGTTGTCTTAATTAGGCAGGTATTCGCCAACTGTTGTCTTAAGTACGTCAAGTGTTCGTGAATACTGTGAATGTTGGGGAAGAAGATTGTTTCGCTTTATTTTATTTCACATCATCAACTGCTCCTGTGATGTGCCGTAGGTAACCTGAGCAGGAAGTGCACCCAGCAAGGTTGGTCGGACGTTTACCCCGTCATCGCCGCCGCCTGTTCGTCCAACGACACCGACCAACCAAACGAGGTGAGCCCAATGAGTCAAACACATTTTTTCTTTTTTTTTTTTTTTTGGGCTCACTCCAACATGGCTACGTGGAAAGTGCTGACTTCCTGTCAGGACTCATCATCAGCCTGTGTTTACGTGACGAGGAAGAAGACATGAAAGACGACTTTGTGTTGTCATCGCTGCTAAACAATGTGCCACTTGACTAAAAAGAACACACTGAGACGTTCAATAGGAGTGAAAGATGAACACACACACATACACACACACACACACACACACACCATCACTCTTCCACGCCTGGCATGAGATCTTGTCCAGAGCTGTCAGGTGTGTGTGTGTGTGTGTGAGACTTCATCTCAGGGAAGCTTCTGTTTGTTTCCTGTTGGACGTTCCACGCTTTTCCATCTGGAGAACGTTTCGTGGAAATCGGGCACACGCTCACATATGTAAACACACACACACATGGACATGGATAGACATACATGCACAGCAACGTACAGACACACATGCACACACACGTTGACAGATGCCCGTGCAGAAGTTGGCATGTGTGCAAAGTAACGCGAGCACACGCGCAATACACGAGGACTGACGGACGGACGGATGGCCAGATGGATGGATGGACACAAAGACGCACACAGAAACACATGTAGGGATTTACACACACACACACACACTTTACAGACGCGCACACGTCGACGTACACCCACACAAGTATGCAAGGCAGTTTGTGTGTGTGTGTGTGTGTGTGTGTGTGTGTGAGTGGTTGGCCAGACCCAAACACGTCAAAAAAGACAAAATGTCTCCCAAAATGGACATCTTAAAGCTCGGAGGCTCATAAAAAGAAAGCAGCTGCACTCGAAGACTCGCTCTTCAGCGTTTTTGTGTACGCGTTGCACAACCCGGGTCAGAATTCCTCCTATTGTGCGTCGTCTTACAGCAGAATCTCTTTTAAGTCCCACACAATCCCTTCGGGCTTCAAACTTTGCAGGCAATACTCGAGCATTTTCTTACTGTTGTCCAAAGAAATCCTGACCTGAGAGGATGATGCGTTTGTGTCTTCAGCTGGTGTTCTACAAAGTGGTGATGGGTCTTTCCACGCTGGGTCACAGCTTATCTCTTCTCAGTCTGCTCAGCAGCACCGTCATCATCGCTTTCATCAGGTGTGCGCGCACACCACACACACACATTTTGCATCCCATAGACTAGTTATTGATTATCATTAAGATCCCTTCACGAAGAGTCGTAGCTATGGTTAGCGTCGTCCTGGTGGAGGTCCACTCGCATCTTAAGGCTCATTCTGTATTTTAAAGAGCAGTTATAATAATCGGTAGTTACAATCAAGATGGCGGCATCCTCTTCATCAAGAGGAGTCCCTTTGATTGGCAACAAACGGAGTCTGCTGTGTCCACACCCACAACGGCGCAGACCGGACATTTTTTGATACATGTCGGCATGGCTGGTCTAATACGCCACCGCGACGATTTAGGCAGCATGCCGAGCTGGATTTGGATTAGGTCGTGTACGTGTTTACACACCGTTGCCAAACGTTCATCTTGTTTACATTTTTAACATTCATCCTCCTTCGCCCGCGTAAAACGTTTTTTTTGGGCAGGAGGCTTCACTGCATGAGGAACTACATCCACATCAACCTGTTTGCATCCTTCATGCTGAGGGGCGTGGCCGTGCTCACCAAAGACCTGCTGCTCTTCTCCAACGAGGAGGAGGCGGAGACGCTCGACTGCAGCGTCCAACCCTCGCTGGTGATGTCATCGACGCGCCCCGACATGCTCTAATCAAAATACATCCCTTCATCAGCTCCGCATTTCTTTCACTCTTCACGATACATTTCTCGATGTCGTATGACAACAAAAAAAATCCGTGTGTGCGTCCGTTACGTTGTTGCAGGTGGGCTGCAAGAGCAGTTTGGTCTTCCTGAACTACTCCATCATGGCTAACTTCTTCTGGCTCCTGGTGGAGGCACTCTACCTTCACACGCTGCTCCTGGTGGTCCACGCTCGCTACGCCCGACTCGCCGTCTACTTGCTGATTGGCTGGGGTAGGACACGCGCGGCCGCGGGCCAACCCGTCGGATGCATTGCGCCGCAATTTGCCCTCACCCCTTTTGAAACCTCAACACTCCTTTCAACATTTTTTTTGCCAATTAAACCCTTAATTTGAAATTTAACTAGGTGACTACTATTTTTTTAAACTCCTAACCTGACTGGATATCCTATTTTTCATTTGGAACCCTAATCCATATCTAAGATCCCAAGTCTGACTTGCAACATCCTAGCTTGAAACCCTACGGTGAGACACTGCTGACATTTTCCCAAAACACGTCACCGGGAACAAAACGAGTCATCAGTCTCGGTCTCCAAAGTGTTTTCACTCAGCCGCACGGGATCCAAACATTGTCTGGCTCACAACATCCATCGTGTGTGTGTGTGTGTGTGTGTGTCTGGCCGAGCTTCGCTGTGAACACTTCCTGTCTTTGTGGCCTTCAGGAATTCCGTGCGTGTTCACGGTGGCATGGATCTTATGTCGCCTCCACCTGGATGACACTTGGTGAGTCCTTCCGGGACCTTTCCCAATGCCAAAGAGCGCCATTTGCCACTAAGCCCCTCCCCTTTTCTCTATTATGGCATGGCTGGAGATGAGGTGTGGTGGCGCCTCCGTGGCTCGCGAAACCCGCCCACTGCATTTGAGCCGTAATCCGCATTCTCTAGTTCAGAAAACGACTTTGCGATTCGCTGTTTTTGTCGCGCTAACGAATGAGATGCTAAAATCCTGCGCACTCGATTTCAGGTGCTGGGAAAGGAACGACAACCCTGTTCCCAGCAGAGTGCTGGACTGGCCCATCCTGGCGTGTGTCGTCGTACGTACGCCCCACAACCGGAGCCGGGTGATAGGACTTGTCGGCGACCAGTCCTGAGTGTTACCCTGCTTGTTTTTTCAATCCTGCGCATGTGTGTTGTGTGTCGCCAGGTGAACTTCATCCTGTTCATCAGCATCATTCGCATCCTGGTGCAGAAGCTGCGCTGCACCGACGTGGGCGGCAACGAGCAGTCGCAATACAAGTAAGCCGGCGTCCGTTCTTTTTCTCTTTGCTCACGGTGAACTTTTCAGTATGTAACCATTTACGATGTCCATTAGATTTTAAGGCTTAGGGGGAGGGGGTAGTCAACATGTTCTCAGGACTGTTTTCCCACTCGATTAGCACCCTCTATTGGAGGAAAATTGATACTGCAGCCAAGCGATGAAAAAAGATAATCTGGTTAGCACTTTTTTTTTTTTCTTGGGCTTGTGTGTGCAAGGCGATTGGCCAAATCCACCCTCCTGCTCATCCCTTTGTTTGGGATCAACTACGTGGTCTTCGTCCACCTGATGGAGCCCAGCGATAAAACCATGCGGCGCGTCAAGATCTTCTTTGAACTGGGCCTCGGATCTTTCCAGGTCTCACCATAAAAAATGCCACAATGCTTTTTCTTGATTATGATTATTATTTTTTTAACTTACTTTGACATATAAAGTTGCTGATTGATGATTCCCCCCCCCCCCCCCCCAAACATCCTCATCGTCCAATTTTGTGTGTTTCAGGGTTTCATCGTGGCCGTACTTTACTGCTTCCTCAACTGCGAGGTGAGCTCCAGGCTTCATCCTCCTAAGCGCTTTGCCATCTATTAAAATGTCCCCCCCCCCCCCACCCAGGTCCAAAGCGAGCTGCGGAGGATACGTCGGAGCTTGTCCTTCAAACGCTACGTGAGCGGCCGGGAGTGCGATCTGCGCGCCGCAGCCACGCTGGCCGCTAACGGCGCTGAACACTCGGCCCCGTTCCCCAGGAACTCCCGAACGGCATCCATCTTGCAGACGGAGACCTTTCTGCTGTGACCGCCATGATCCTCAAGGTTCCTCTACAAAAAAAAAAACTATTCATTTTTTTTCACCTTTCATTCTAAATACGCTATCTTCACACGCAACATAGTGCAACTATTTCCTTATTCCGATACATTTCTTTGAAACCCGAATCGTTTATTTCCACCGCTTGCGTCGAATATTATAATGGGACTAATAGCAACACCCTGAAGATTTTGACCTTTTGCTTATAAAGAAAAAGGGCACATAAAAAAAAAGGCTTCAATGCATGTTTTTCGAAGAGAAACTCTACACTAGCATGTGCAGCACATGCAAATTGACCCAGAGGCCGATTCGAACCCCCAACCTCCGAAATGTGGCAGATACGCAAACTACTCGTCAACTCTTTAAATGTGATTAAAAACACCAGAAAATCTTCCAAGTCCCATTTTTTTGTTTGTTTTTTATTACTCTTCTTTTTTGTGACCACTATCAGGCCATTGTCACATCATAAATAAATACACATTTTCATGACACTAAATAAATTACATAGTCAAAGTTGGCCAATAAATAACGCATTAAATAACCAATAAATAATTGTAAGACCCTAAAGTGATTCGATCTTCATCTTCCGAACAAAGTGCGCGTCTTTTTTAATGAAGTGTGGGACGGAGGCGAGGGGAGAAGGTGTAGGATGAAGTGGACGATGAGGATGATGATGGTGGTGGTGGTGGAGATGATGAAGGAGCGGAGGCTGTGGAGGTGAGGATGGCGATCGGCGAGCTTTTGGCCGGCGGGCTGGCGGTCAAAGCCCGAGCGGCGGCGGCTTTGGCGGCGGCCTTCCTGTGAGGGCACAAAGCGAGAATTAGATGAGGATGAAGATGATGGGGGTGGCGATGAGGATGAAGGTGAAAGTCACCTGATGGCGTTGGCCTTCTGGCGGACCCACGGGGCGTTGACCGCAGCGCAGTAGTAGTTATCCTTGGTGTAGAAGCTGCGCGATGAGAACAGTTAGCAGCGTTAGCATGGCGCCATCGAGTCACCGTAATTGCATCAGTGATTGGCCATAGGGGGGCGCTGTTTCACATCTTTCCCTGAAAGCTCGCGTGTTCATGTCTTCTGAGTTTAAATTTCAATGAGAAATGCTTATTTATTAATTTTTTTAGCCTTGAAAAATTCAGCATCTTTTATTCCAGTTTAAACTCCAATTTAAGATGGCAGGAAAATAGTTCTAAGCCATCTCAGTTGGTGTTTAATTTTATTTTTTCTCCCCCAGCTATGGGATTTGGACCGTGCTAAACTTTGTGAGGAGGGGAAGTAAAAAAGTAATACTGTATAGACGGAACAGTGGACTGGTTGCTCGGAGCCACAAGATGGCGTCAAGGCACTCCTTCCCTCCAAATGAAAGTCACTTCAACGTACTTCCTAAAACTCAAGATACCATTCAAAAAATAAAGTAAGTGATACTCACATGATGGCGGGTAGGCACCTGCCCTGAGGAATCTGCACTCGAAATCCAAAGACTTCCTCCGTGATCTCCTTGGAGCTCACTTTGGTGCAGCATTCGGTGGGCTTTCCTACCGGGTCGAAACGCAAACAAGACTTGAGTTTGGTCCTCCCAACACAAATCAAAAGATCAACTTACCTTGGCCGTGTCCGCACTGGACCAGGGCCACCAGAACGGCGGCCAGCAAAAATGTCTTCTGTAGGCTTCCAGAGTTCAGCATTTTAACACCAGCGGGAGATAAGACGGGAAGAATTGGAAAAGAAAAAGTCGAAAGCTCTCTTGGTTTATCTTTCGCTGGAGTGCTGCAGAAGCGTCTGAAGCGACAACTCTCAGGCGGGCACATTTAAGGCGTAAAAAAAAGCAGAAGTGAAGTCTTGCGCTTGAGTCATCATCCCCCCCCCCCCCCCCCCACCCGGTTTTCGCTTTTTCTCATTGACTGACGCCTTCATTTGCTCGGAATTGCTCAAAGTGACCCATGTTGGATCTTTCCGAACGTCATCTTCCGGCTCCGTTTCTTTTTTTTTTAGCTTCTTTTAATCAAGTCGAATTTGACTTTCTGTGAATTACCTGGCCCATGTGTTTTAAAAATGCCGTGTGGTCCTTGAACGCATCACTTTCTACTTTTCTGCTATTTATTTTTGCATGGCATAGATTTAGAGTTTAAATTTTCCACTGTCGCCACGAAGCAGACACATCAAATTATGGTATGGTTTCATTTATTTATTTACTTATATATGTATTTATTAATAAAAAAATTTAACAGGTATTTTCACACACTGACCGCAAAAAACAAAAATGTATTTTTCGCTCAAACAATGTGACAATTGGCACCACGACTTGACAGTTGTCTGAAATTCTCAGATGACACCCCCCTCGGTCAAAAAGGTGTGTTGTGAAACCACATCGTGGGGGATGTGTCACTTGCGGATGTTTGTGTGACTTTTTTTTTTTTTTTAAATATACTCTGTCATCGATTTCTTCATGACATGTCACCACATGAGTCGGGTGGAAACAATGTCAAGTCCCCGCTGTCTCATCCAGGTGCCATTGCCGTCATCCACTTGGCCAACCGCCTTTTGCGTACTTTTTGGGGGCAAAAACTATTGCAAGCATTTGTTTTGTTTTGTTTTTTTACACAACCAACCCAGGTTCTTACTTAGCAACGTGCTTTACAACCAAAATGCTTTTGTTCGGCAGTCTTCGGCGGGTCACCTCATTTAACTCATTCACTCCCAAAGACGTTTTTAAACGTCTTTTCAGACTTGGTCCAGAATTGGCTGGTACTGAATGAGTTAATGCCGAGTCGCCAGTCAGCCTTTGTAACGCGTTGTTTGATTCTCCTGTTAACTGCTTTGTGACAGGCACTTTGCACAGCTCTGTTTTCTGAACTGAATTTGCCCCCAAAAAAAGAACAATGTGCTAATCAATGAATAACTCTGGTTTGACGGAAGGTACTCCTTTGTAAAAGGCACATGGCAGCCTGCCTGGAGTTTCCCAAAAGGCACCTGAAGGCCTCTCAGACCATGAGAAAAAAAATCTTTGGGCCTGATGAGCCAAAGATTGAACCTCTTCCTGACTGTTGTTTGTGCAGCAAACAGCAGCTCGGAATACCGAGCTTGTTGGAGTCTTTATAGGGGGCGCTAGAGAGCATTCCCACTTTTGGACGCCCTCATTCCTCTGGGGAACTTCACTGTTGACGTGGTCCAATGACAGTGACACATGCTAGGGGTGTGATTGACTCGTGTGACCGCCACCTTACCTCTCTGAGCTCATCCGCCCCTACACACCTGCCTGGCGCCTCAGGTCTGTGGACCAGTCTTTGTTAGAAGTACCAAGAACTAAACTCAGGCTCAGAGGGGATCGAGCCTTTTCTGTTGCTGGTCCCTCTCTCTGGAATGACCTCCCACTGAACATTCGGCAAGCCTCCTCGCTGCCCATCTTTAAAGCCCTCCTCAAAACCCACTTGTATTCTTTGGCGTTCGACTCGGCATGATTTTACTGCTTGGTGCTTTCTACCGCCTTTATTACCATTTCGTCTTACTGTTTATTGTGTATGTTAAATCGCTCCATGTACAGCACTTTGTATGCAGCGATGGCTGTTTGAAAGTGCTCTATAAATACTGTTGACTTGACTTGACTCTGTGCTCGTCACGGATTGTCCGAAAAGGGTGAAGAAGGTCAGAAGGAACCAAACGCATTGATGAGAATTTCAAGAACTGTTGTATTTGTGTTCCTTGAGAGGCGTTGCCTAGGTAGTGACGTTCTGAGTCGGAGCAGGGCGGTCTGCATGTTAGTGTCTGGGCATGAGTTGTGAACGACTGCTGCTCCTTGCAAGTGTTCTCATTTTGTATTTGTTTGTTGGGCTGTCAATCAGGAGCCAAAGTGCATTCGCGACAATGACTCTTTGCCCACATGCAAGAATTTTAGATGCCCAACCTCATTGGTGTTCACCAAAGTGCTGCAGCTGCTTAAATGTAAATTAAAACACCAGACAAGTTCATTACATTTAAAAAAAAAAAATTTATTCGTGACCTCTGGTAACCAAGGTGCCAATCATAACATCATCAATAAATAAAACAAAATAAGTTACAAAGTAGCATTTTTCTAAATGGTACTTTTGTTTTTGTTTTTAATAAATAAACACGATAACCCAATTCGATTCATGAACTAATAAATAATTGTCAGACGCAAAAGCGATTCGATCTTCATCCTCCCACAAAGTGCTCGTCTGCTTGGCGAAGTCAAAAAGATGCAAGGGCTTAGGGTGAGGATGATGATGACGGTGCAGATGACGAAGGGGCGGAGGCCGCCGAAGTGATGATGGCGAGCAGCGACTTTTTGGACGGCGGGCTCGTGGTCAGAGCCTGAGCGGCGGCGGCCTTCCTGTGAGGAACACGAAGCGAGAGGAAGATGAGGATGAGGTGGATCATGATGATGATAAAGATGATGAGTATGATGGTGAAAGTCACCTGATGGCGGCGGCCTTCTGGAAGACCCACGGGGCGCGGATTGCGGCGCAGTAGGAGTCGTTTTGGGTGTAGAAGCTGCAGGACGACAACGGTTAGCATCGTTAGCTTGGTGTCGCCAAGTCATTGCGAGTGCTCTGTGTCGATTTTATCGGCAGCTACAGTTGGCTGTTGGGGACGGTGCTGTGCACACGATTGGCTGTAGGGGGCGGTGCTGCGCAGCTTTTCCAGAAAGCCGCAAGGTTGGACCGCACCGCGGTGGCGCAAACGGACGGCGGTTTGAGTTGGGATTTGAATTTTATTAACCGACTTGACTGAAAGCCGGCGCAAGCTCAATCATTGTAATCATGAAGTCCAGGTGAGCGGCTGTTATGAAAGATATGCGGAGCTGCGACCTTTTTACGTGGTGGGATCAAGTGATACTCACATGACAGCGGGCAGGCACGGCAATCGAGCCTTTGCGTCCACTCGGTAGGCGAAGATTTCCTCCGTTAGCTCCACGTCGCTGACCCTCCTGCAGCATTCGGTGGGCTTACCTAACGGGCCAAAACACACCAAGATTTAGTTTCGTGCTCCGGCGCAAATCAGAAGATCCAACTTACCTTGCCCATGTCCGCACTGGACCAGGGCCACCAGAACGGTGGCCAGCAAAAATGTCTTCTGCAGGCTTCCAGAGTTCAGCATTTTAACACCACTGGGGAGATAAGACGGGACAAATCGAAAGAAGACCTCTTGGTTTGTGTTGGAGAATTTTGTGAAGCGGCAACAATCGGACATCCGAATTTAAGGCGTAAAAAAAGCAGAAGTGAAGTCGTGTCAAGAGTTTAATCATCCTCCCTTTTCTCTTTCCGGATTCTCTTCTTCTGAATGGACAACACCCTCATTTGCTGGGAATCACTCGAGTGACCAAAGTCGGCTGAACTCGATGTTGTGGTGCAGTTTTTTTTTTTTTTTTTGGTGGCACCTTTGATCAACGCGCTGTTGAGGAATTGACCAAACTGGAATGTCGGGAAAATGTCTAATCTGCACAATGAAAACCAAATGGCAGCATTGAGCGGGGAAATGCAAATTTTCCTCTACTCACTCTACATAGAGAATATTTTTTTAAATAGTTTTAAATAATGAAAGAAAATATGAATGAATAAAGGAAAACAAGGAAAAACCCATGAAGATTAAAAAAAAGCAGACTGTGAGTTTGAGTGAAGTTGTCATAAAATAGCTTTATTAGTGCAAAAAGAAAAAGAGGTATCAAATGCGCAAAAGATGGATGAATTCTATTCAGTCGAATTTAAGATATGGAGATATTTATTGCACAGTATTAACGTTGAAGTATTGCACAGCGGGGGTGACAGATCGGCATTTGCTCGGGTAGTTTTTTTTAGGCCCCACGCTGGTGTCGCATCTGCCAGATGGGAGAAGTTTGACGAGCATGTTTTTTTTGGGGGGGGGTTGTTTTTTTTTTGGGGGGGGGTCATGTTGTGTGCCCCCTTTTGCGGCACGGCTTACAAATGAGTCGTTTCATGGTTTGAAGGCTCCTCCACCGATGTGTGTGTGGTCTACTTCTGTTGTGCATCTGTAAAATTTGCTGAGCAATTTGTGGGGAATTCTATATTTTCTTCAGCTTCCTCAAGAAGTGCTGTCTGTGCTGAGCATTCCTGCCTGCGGTTTTGTCTGTTGCGGGTTGTGTGTGTGGTGTGTGTGTGTGTCACTACCGGATCTTTTGATGTGACTTGCTCTTTCTGTCTTTCCATTTTCTTTCTGACATGTCACCACATGATCGGCACGGAGACGGGGTCAAGTGCCACAAGGGTCTGCTCTCGCTTAGCGCACTATGGCCCCCAAAAATAGATCCGCTTTTTCTGAAATGCTTCCGATTTATATTGAAGTCTACTTTGAATTTAAGCGTCATTCTCTTTTCTCTCAACAGCAGGTTCTCAGACTACACTTATTTGTAGCTCGTGATAAAATACGATTTCATATCTGTCCTGATATGTCAGCATGAGCGATTAAAAGCCACGTCATCGGACCTTGACTTGATATTTATTTGCAGCCTACAGATTTAAATCTTTTTTTTTTAATTTTGTGTCATCCTGATGAACATTTTGAAAACAAAAGACAATTGTTCGTTCGTGTCATTGACACAAATGTGGCAGCGCCGAAGTAAATCAGCCGTCGAGCACGGTGCGTTCCCACGTGAAAGAAATATGTCAAGGGTCAAACAAGTGATGAGTAAAGGAGGCGTACGATGGAAAATGTGGACATCATTCGTGATTTCTAATCGTGCCCGTGATTCCTTCCGGCATGAGTGTGTTCTCCCTTTTTTACGCAAACAGGAAGGATGTGTGTGTGCGTCTTTTTATGTGTGTGGCCAGCTGAGTCAGGCTATGCTAAGATGAGGTAACAGCAATCCTCATCAGTCTGTCAATAAATGTGTAAATATTTGTAAATTGTCAAGTCATGACCGCTATTCTTTCTCTTTTTATCATTTCATTATTTTCATTTTTCTTTGCGAAGGAAAGAAAAATGTAGCTTGCTCTTGTGAACAATCCATTTAAAAAAAGTTTTTGGAAAGTCGTAAAGCAGTTGTCGGCAGTTTCTCGTTCTTGTTCGTCTTTGGTGACACCCAGTGGAGAAGACTGGCACTACAAATAGGGGCAACGGCAAAATCTTGGCTCACTTTAGTTCTTTGCTTACTTATTTGACGCCAAGTGAACATCCAGTCAAAGATCCAATCAGCGTTTATTTTTGTAGCTTAAAAAATGCAACAAATATACAAAAAATAACTTTTTGGGGAGAAGAGGATATTCGTGTAAGAAAAAAAATAAATAGAAAATAAAAAAAAATCCGGTGTGACATGTTCAGTTGGAGGACCACATGGACATTGCCGGAGGACACTTCAACTTGTTCTAAAACGGAAGACAAACGCGAATTAGCACAAGTGTACATTTACTGAGCCACGCTTGGGTGGTGACAATCAACACATTTTTGAGTAATACCAAAAACGTCTAGTCAAGGCTGTTCGTCATTCGCTCCGCCGCGATAGCACAGATTATTTTTGGTTGTTGGTGGGTTTTTTTTTGTATTTTATTTTATTTATTTTTTGTACACAGTAGAATTGTGCTGTAGTGGAGTTCCATGGAAGAGATGACGCCTATGTTGTTATTTCAAGTTGAAAAATTCTACATAGAGGTTCTGTTTCGTAAATAACAATAATTTACATTATTGCTTCTAGCCCCTCAATGATGTTTCATATGATATGTTGGCATTAAAAAAATAGATTGCAATTACTGACATTTAAAAGTCTGATTTGAGACGGTGAAATGTGTTTCACCGGGGGATTCGCTGTACTGTGTTGAGAGGTCAGGAAGCACCGATTGCAAATATGGAGGGAAAAAAATGATCTAAAAGAGAGCTGATTTTGTTTACGAGTGAGGAAGTCTTGATGCAAGATTCTCCTCTTCCTCCTCCATTTCCTTTTAACGCGCTGTGGGAACATTTGTCTTTTGCGCTTGTTAACATTCCGACTGTCACTGAAACCCTTGAATTGTCACAAACACTTTGAGCGGGCCCACCCTCCTATCTCCTCCGACCACCCGATCTCGATTTTAACTCTTTACACGTGGGAAAGGAGTGCCGTGTAATTTACCGCGACTCACTTTATTCGGTACAGCACTCAGTGGCTGTGACAGTTATTAGACGACATGCCCGCCCCCCCCGCCCCCACTTGCGATACATCAACCTTTGCTTTTTATGATGGGGGACGATCGCCTCAATTCAGTTCACGTGCGATCCACATAACTCATTTGGAAGCAATTTAAATGTGGCTTGTAAAATAGCTTTTAACAGTCAAGCACACATCAGCTTCACTGTTGTCAATTGTACACATTTATGCGGGTCGAAACATAATTTTGTGAGCTGTTCGAGTCGGCAAGACACTTTTGAAACTCGAACGAATACAAGACGAAGTTGTTTTGTCTCGTTCTGGCGGGTCTGGTCGTGTTCCTTGTGTATGTGGGCTCTGTGGCATCTGATGAAAAGTCTGTGGTCACAAGTGAGGCACGATAATGGGCCTGGATATTCAACTGAATCTGACTCGAGTGTATGTCGAACCCAACTGCAGTATACCACACGACAGGAATGTTAACTGCAAAATCCAGATGGGAATGGGGTTTGAAGCCAGGTCATGTCATGCTATGAAATCAGGCAAACATGTTCAGGTAAAAGTCGCGGTTGAGCGTAGCAGGTGAGGCAAGAAGGTCGGGCAGGTAGACAGGGTTGGCAACTGAAGATAATTCCAAGAAAGCTTGTGCTAGTACATCTTTCATAAGTACTGAGCGAACAATCTGACAATGAGTCAGTCAAGAGTCTGAAATAGTTGATCTGGGTGGAGGAGTGAAAACCACTGGGGGAGTGCAAAGGTGACAAATGGTGCTCAGCTGTTTGAGAGTGACAAAGTGAGCACAATTATTTTCTTCACCCTATCTGTTCTTATGTATTTTAATTTTGGTCGTGGTCATCACACATATTTTATGTTAGCCCTTTTATTCGTCATGTTTGTTACAGCATGTTATGCAACAGCTATTACGTTTTTTTAATGAAAACCTTTACAGTGGACGACTGAAAAAATACCTTTCATGTTTCATTTAAATAAAGTTATTTCCATGGCTGTCAAAAAAATTGTAAAACCTAATCTCTGATCAACTTCTTGGGATATTTACTTGTGGTGTCCCACAGGAGTCAGGGTTGGGGCCCAAGCCGTTATGATTGCTGGATGATAGACACATGTTCAAGATTTTTGACAGTGTTTAAACACGCTCACCTTATCCATCATGTCTTTGAGCCACTTGGCCGCAGGACTGACACACCACTGTTTGCTTCTCTTGGTTACGATGCTACAAAAGAGTTCAAATCATGAGTGGTTTCGCCCCCACGCAGTATCCATGCTGAGTTGCGATCACACAAGTTCCAGGGATGATCCTAATCAAAAGAACCGTCATGCGCTGTTCTGTTTGTGTGTGTGTGTGTTTTTTTGGGGGGGGGGGTTGGTGTCGCTTACAGGAAAGCGTGCTGCTTGCAGTCCTCTCGTGGTTTTTGCTCAAAGCACCGCATGATACGCAGAAACCTCCTGGAGCTTACACTGCGACAGCAAGGCAGCCGCACATCCGGAACGTTGGAATCCACTGCAGAATCACAGAACAAGAAATACATATGCAGTGGTGGTCCATGTATTTGGTACCTTGGCCTATACAAACGCAATACAAAAGCACGTAAGTGTGCTACATACAGCACGATTAATGTATTTAAAATTGAGGTCAGAGCTACTGATATTGTTTAGACTAACGGAGAAGGATTTATCCTCCCACTGCAGCTGTATGTCACCCACAAATTTACCTTGTATCAGCACAAATCCAAAGATGAAGAGGAAAATACAACATCGGGTCTCGAGAGTGGTCCACATCCTTAAACGCTCCACGAACTGGACTCTGCTGGTGATGTGATAGAAGCCCGATGCGTGTTGACCTTAAGTACTACGAGGACACGCGGCAAAATAGGAAGCATGTGTACCATGCACATGTGTGTGAAGTGGAAAATATAATTAGGCAGTCGGAAAAAGGTGCGGAAGCTGCCAGAGTTTAGCATCATTGTGCCCATATATGCGCAAAAGATTTATTTTAGTGCAATGTGTGAGTCAGGGGGAATCACGGCTCTACTAAGAATAGACCTCATAGGGAGCAGGCGACGACACTATAAAGCATAATGATTTTAAAACATTGTGGCGCGAGACACTGCTGAAACACTCCAAGAAGAGGAATTAGTCACAGCCATGTGCTCACTATTAAAAATTGTTGTACAATCAGCTGTCCATTTTCTACAGTGCTTATCCTCATTATGGTTGTAGGTGCTACAGACGACGCAGCAGACAGAGCAAAGCTCTATGAGGCAATTACAGGAATTAAAATGCAACGATCAAGATGCAATTTCATTAATTTCCTTGACAATTATGATTATGAATAGAGATCTAAGATAACACCTTCAAAACATTTAAATTCTTTTGTTTTATTTTGAAACAAAGTTGATATCCTGGTCAGATTCATTCATGAGCGTCTCGTGACGTCAAACTACGTCATAAACGTCCTCGCGAGATTTGCGGCACAGCGCCCCTAGGTGGACGTGTGTGGGAAAGGCGACAGGCGGTATGTGGACTACGCCGCTGCTAGCTGTAGCATCCAACACAAACACGGACTAAATTCAGTTTCCGTGGCCGCTGGCTCCACCGACGCTCGGAGAGGTTTTTTATTTCGGTTCCAAGTTTCCTTTTGGACGCCTCAAGACCACCGAGGGGAGCAACGGCAAGAGTTGAACCCCGCTGACACCCGCGCGGAGCCCCTGCGGCCTGCTTCCTCAGCCCGCTTTCCTGTGTAGTTCGGGCGGCTAGCGCCGTCACGAGAGCCCGAGGCTTTCGCTGCCCTCAGCTTTGCGCTCCCAAGCGAACCGGTGGAGCCGCGAAATTCTTCCTTGACGAACTGAAAATCTCATCCAGGGGGGACTGCTAGCTCGTCGACGGCCAGGCGCTGCTCCTTGTGGCCAAAGGAGAGCTTGTTGGCGACGACGCGGCCTTTTCGGTTGGTTTGTTGTGGGCCGCCATGAGTCTCGGCGAACAATAACAAGACACGGAAGACCACTGGTCCGGTACCGAGCCCGCCTTCCATGACACCAGCCCGGCGGCCGCTTTTCAAACCGGGCCTAGGACGCACACCGACTATGGAAGTATCGCGGTGCAGCCGCAGCAAAGCTGGTCATTTTTGTAACCAAAGCCCCAATGAGAGAGCACCGGCCGAGCAGCTCTGAAGCGACGTCCAGGCTTCGGTCTGCACACTATGCTCCACCGACCCGAACCAGGGCCTGCTTGTGTACGACTCTGCATTGAGGATAAATTTGGGATGGGAGTGAGGAAGCGAGGTTAAGACCCTGGCCCCATATGTTGTCTTCAAAGCCCCCAGTGTCCATTCGCCGCGTGTCGTCTTTGTGTTTCCCGGACACTTTGTTGCTGCTTTGAACGCATCAGAACCGAGCTGACCGGCTCGCCGGGTCAGGCCGCTGCGATGAACCCGGTGAACGCGACGTCGCTCTACGTGTCTGCGAGCCGCTCGGTGCTGCAGTGCGACCCCCGAGACCCCCGCGCCCTGTCCGAGCTGTGCAAGCTACTGCCTTTCTTCCGACAGTCTGTGTCCTGTTTGGTCTGCGGTGAGTGCGAGAATGCGATAAAAAAGTTGTCTTTTCATCATTTGACTGGCTTGCTTTGCGTGGTTGTTGTCAGCTGCCATGCGAGCGGTTTTTTTCCGCGATGATGCGTTTAAGTGCAGTCGGAAGTGACGAAGAGTAATTCACAATTTAGTCGCAATGCAACTATTCAAGTCATTGTCCCACATCACTTCGAAACACGCATCGTGCCGCCATCCTACCCATCCGTAGCACTATTTTACATTCCGTTTACATTCTGACAGTTTACTGACCCGGGCAGAACCGCTGCACGTTATGAGACGAATCTTTATTGTATTGACTAAAAGTATTGCTTTCAACATGTTTCGCAAGGCAGCATTCCAATCAGAAGGGAAAAGTAATGAAATATTGTCCCCGCGGCAATGTGAGCTTATGTTTTCCCGAGGATAGTGAAGGCAGCTTCCAGCATCACGACACACCCCCTTTTGTGCTCTTGCGCTGCTGCTGTTTTGGATTTCCATGTGACTCGAGCAGAGTGAATTTTCAGTGGGGGGAAAAAAAGGTCATAAGTATAATTTTAAAAAATTCTGACGTTCTGGATTCAACGTAACATATGCCAAGTGGATGGGTGGGTGGACTGGTTGAATTTTTTTTTTAACGTTCTCTTTCCTGTTCATCCTCCTCAGTCCGAATGAATGATCAATACGAGACAGTGGCCCATACAACTTGCGGTTGCCCTTATCAATGAGCCTTCATCCTATTTTTTTTCTCCTGCCTGCAGCTGCAGACGTTAGCGGCCAACGTTGCTAAGGAAGCGGCGCTCAAAGAGCCGTTTGTCGCCGCGGAATATAAATAAACACACTTGAGGCAGCTGTGAGGAGACAGGAAGGAGGAAAAGTTCATCCATTCCAGATATAATGCTCGTGATGAAAAAAAGGCTCCCGGATGTTAAAAAGAAGGAAGGTGGGCTGCATGGGGGCGTTGATAAGAGTCGTCTGACTGAAAGAGTTTGTTTAGTCAGGGTTGAGTAATTAGTTTTGTGTTCTAGTGCTTCGTCAAACACGCAATGGTCAAGAGTAACTTTCCTTACAATTCAACATTTAAACATGCCTACCATTTTTTTTTCTTGCCACCTAAATCTGAGTTGAATTGAATAAAAAAAGTCTTGGGGACCTACTGAGGCTATTTGGTGACATTTTGGAGTGTGGGAAAGCTCTCAAAACGGTGAATTAGGTGCCCTGATGCTGATCAATTTGCACTATGGCCTTAATTTTTTTTTCTGTACTTTAATGTTTGCCGTCCTCCATCTTGCGTCGCAGGTAACCTGCTGCAGGACCCCATGGCCCCCACCGACTCATCGTGTCAGCATTATGTGTGCCGTGGGTGCAAAGGTCAACGGATGCAGCTGAAGCCGTCGTGCAGCTGGTGCAAAGACTATTCGCGGTTCCAGGAGAACCGGCAGCTGTCCCTGTTGGTGCGATGCTATCGCAAGCTGTGCCTGTACATCACGCACTCGCCGCTCGCCCCACACATCGCCGGCGCCGCCGCCGACTCGCCCGACCTGCAGGCCGTCCTCAACGAGGGCCTGCGGCTGGCCGAGAGCGAGTCCGAATCTGAACTTGAGCCTGACCCCGCGGAAGGCGAGGCGCCACCCGAGGAAGCGCCGCATCCCAACGAGGTCGCCACCACCACCGCCGGTGTCAACGGGCTTCACGATTGTAACGGATTGGGCTCCTCGCTGGATCCGGGCCGAGCGGTCGTCAAGCAGGAGGACTTTTGCGAGGAGATCCCGACGGGGGCGGTGGCGGTGGGGGGCCTTTGCGACTTGGGCGGCTTCGGCGACGAGCTGAAACACGGAACGGGGCCGCTGCTGCTGAGCGTGGAGGAGGTTCTGCGGACTCTTGACACGGACACCGAGCCCGACGACCCCCCCACGCCTCTGTCTGTCAACGGGCCTCTCTGCCCGGCCCTCCCTCTGGAGAGCAGCTGTCACCCCTTCCGCCCTCACCCGCAAGCGCCCACTACGTCCCCCAGCGCCGCCCCCCGTGGACCTTCTCGCTGCCAACGCAAGCGCTCCCGCTCGGAAAGCGACAGCGAGAAACTGCGGCCCCTCCCCATTGACAGCCTCCTGCGGGGAACCCCTCCCAACGGCGCCCCCCACTGCCCCCGCCTCGGCGCCACACCCGTGTGCGACTTTCCCGCCGCCACGCCCCATTTCCACTTGGCGCCCGTGCCCAACGGCGGCCCGCCCAAGGTGGGCAAGGCCCCGCTGGGCTCCAGCAAGCCGCCCAGGAAGACGGGGGAGCACCACGGGTGCGCCAAAAAGGCCAAGGCCAGGGCCCCCAAGCCCCGCTCGCAGCCCCGCGGGCCCCCCCACCCCCACGCTCACCCGCTCAGTCACCCGGCCAGCCCCTCCAAGCCGCTGTACAAGAAGCCCGTGGAGAAGAAGGGCTGCAAGTGCGGCCGAGCCACACAGAACCCCTCGGTGCTCACCTGCAGGGGGCAGCGCTGTCCGTGCTACTCCAACCGCAAGGTGAGCAACCGAGCACGAGGCAGACGGCCAATGCCAGACATCAAAACCTTTTGTTATCTCTTTATTACCGGTAATTGAAATACATTTATTATTGCTACTAACATTACTATCATGCTGATCGTCATCGTTATAAAATGATCCGATGGAAATAGTGAAATGCATTTTTAAATTCTACTCCTTTTTGTAATTTAGCTTTTTTTAAATATTCATTTCATTTTATTCTAATTTTGTTCATGGTTTTAACTACTTTTGCCACTGGGGGGCACTTTACTGTACTCTAATGCAATTTTGGGTGGTTTTAACTACTTCCACCACTAGGGGCACTGCACGGCATTGTCAGGCAATCACTGGTGGCAGAATACAGTTTTAGTGGGGGCGCCAAGACAAGACAATGCCTACAAAATGTATCTACATCTAACCTATTCATTTGTGTGTATGTGTGTTTTGTAGGCGTGCCAGGACTGCATCTGCCGCGGCTGCCAGAACTCGTACATGGCAAATGGCGAGAAGAAGCTGGAGGCCTTCGCCGTGCCCGAGAAAGCCCTGGAGCAGACACGGCTGACGCTGGGCATCAACCTCACCAGCATCGCCGCCGCCGCCCTGCGGGGGCCGGCCGGCGCCGCCCCCGGCGCCGCCCTGCTCAACGTGGCCGGCGCTACGGGCTCGCCGGTCGCCACCGCCTTCCTGTCGGCGGCGGGTCACGACGGCCGCGCCTTTGACGACTCGCTGGAGATGCACTTTGACTGTTGACTTTCCACCCACTCGAAAAACTTGGTGCCCCCGTCTCGCACGCATTCCCGTCGGGTCACCCCGGGGACGTGGCGGTCACGTGTCTTTTACCGTCACGCCCGTCGCCGTTAGCTTTGTCGTCGTCGTCGTCGTCATCACTGACTGGTATAATTTATATCGATGAATGTTTTGTACATGAACCTCCGTGGAAGCCATTGTAGGATCTATTTTATACATTACGTCTTAGACAGGGCAGCACAGTGGGTGGAGTGGTTGACACTTCTGGTTCGCAGTTCTGCGTTCGAATCTGGGCTTCCTGCGTGGAGTTTGCGTGTTCTTTTCCCAACATGCCAAAAACATGCATGTTAGGTTAATTGAAGACTGTAAATTGTCCATAGGTGTGAATGGGAGTGTTTGTCCTGTGATTTACGAGTGACCGGTCCTCAGTCAGGACTCGAATCCAAGAAAGCAGAAATTCAAATATACCTCCCAATTTTTCAATCTTGACTTTGAAAAATGAAGCCAACAATTGGCGCTTTAAGCTGAAAAATCCCACAAGCTCAACACTAATAAGAAGAAGCAGACACAAACATTTTGCCGCCATGTTCAAAACGCTTGGCGCATTTTTGTGGTTGCGGGTTTGAATCCAACCTCCCGGGTTTCCTCTCTGAACTTTTCTTCCTCCCAAATTCCAGGAACATTGTTCAATTGAAGACACGAAATTGGCCCCAAGTGTGAGTGTTTGTCTGGCGACTCCGAGGAGGACAACAGAAAACGAATGATTGAAGTCTGCTTGCGACATACACCACAGGCGCACCACGGAGGGCCTGTGTGTTTTGGCAATTCTGGCTGGAAGTTCAAAAAAAAATGTGACAGGAAGTGAAAACAAACAAAACGAAAAACATCCACCAGCTTACACGTGAGTTTACTTTTCATTTTCCTCTTGGGGGCGGGGGGGTGTTACCGTGCTGTTTTGTGTTTAGGCACTCCTCATGTCGACGTCGTTTTTACATTTTTGTGGGTCCCTCCCCTCACCAATTTGCTGCTAAAAAGACGAGGATGAGGTTGATCTTTTTTTGTTTTTTTTCAAACGTGCGTTACGAGTATTTATTGTAGATTCTCTGAGGGTCGCTTTCTTTGCGTTTCATGTCTGGTGTCCCCCATTGCCGTTGCCCGCCCCCCCCTGCCCTCCTCCCATCCCCTCCACCCTCCTCGGGCATTTGAGTACCTGTAATATAACTGTATCATATTTCCACAAACAAAAGAAAATCCAAACAGTTGACTGCTGTGACTTGAGTCTTTGATGCTCTTCTTCTGACAGTTGTCCACAGGTGGCGCTACTGAGCAGATTGACGACCAAGCAAGCAAAAAAAACAACTGGTAATAATTTGTTAGAAAGTTTCAAAATCTTTATTGCACATATTTACAGATCAAAGATATTTACATTCACGTTTTATTTACATCTGAGAGGCAATCCTCTCCTTTTTACAATTGGAATCTGCGAGTCACTCACGCTACTCTGAAGGGGGTTTGAAGTTACCTGTTGATGACACAAGATGGTGGCAAAGGGCTACTTTGGTCCAAGTGAAGCACTTCGAGTCACAGAAAAACGGTTTCTTTAGCACCAAGATTGTCACCAAATGGCACTGGAGCGATGGGCGAGTTGTTCAGTGAACAGCAAATGGAGCCATTCGCTTGTTTCGGATCCCACGCACGTTTAGCGGGCAAACATGAACGAAGCACAAACAAGGTCGATTACAAACATCTTTAAGTTCACAGATTTGAAGATCACCTTTTTCCTCAATGCAGCTGTGTCTTCAAAACTCAGAAGTGCTTGAGAAAACCACTTTTCAATCAGCTGAAAAGGAAGAATTCCCTTCAACAAATAAACCATTTGTGGAAGGGAGCCTCCTAGTGGCCGAATTGGGTAGGACATTTTTTATTTATTATTTTCAATTCGAAAAAAAGTTTCCAAATGGTCGTGTCCATTGCCACCTCATCTCCCGTCAACGCTCGGCGCCACTCCCGCCTTCGTCCTAGGCATGTAACGTTGATGTTCATCAAGTTTTGCTTGACAGGTTCCTCCAAAGGCCTTCAAAGTGCAACAGCGCCCCCTTGCGTTCTAGCTGATGAGGAAGGCACCAAAGAAGCTGCTCTTCTCATCCATGTCCACGGCGGAGGCATTGGTGACGGTGACAAAGAGGCGGTCTCCGGGGCTGAGAGAGAAGAGCCCCCCTTGGTGTGCCGAGTGCAGCGAAAATTGGGAGTCCCGGGACCAGCAGGAAGTCCTGCTGGTCTTCATCAGCAGGATGGGAACCGGGTAGCTGCTCACCTGCGAAAAGCGAGGAGAAAAAGCTCATCATCCCGGTCCATGAATTTCATTTAGATTTTTTAGCTCCCTCTGGGGGCCAAAGCGCGTCTTTGCTGATGTGCACTGCTGACACTAGCAATATGGCTGCGCCACACGACAGATATTTTGATATTTGTCATTTTGTGATTGAGATTTGGATTTTTGTGAGGGGGGGGGGGAATAATTTGAAGCTTTTGCAGGAGCGATCAGGCAGTATGTGGGAAAATGCACGAGAGCGCCATCACCTTCTTGTAGATGTACTGCAGGAGAGGCCTCCCTCTGTCCTCGCCACCATCGTCCTGGGCGTCCTCGTCCAGGGCGCGGCTATGTCTGAAGTAGGTCTGGGCGTAGACGTAGTAAAGACCTGGCCGCGGCACCACCAGCTCGCCGTCCACCAGCTGGACGTCCTGCAGGAACGCCAGACCTTTCTCGCCCTCCCACCACGAAATCTTTTGGCCGTGAACGCGCCGGATGGCCACCGTAGGCCCTGCGGAGGAGACTGAACACCAAAATCGGGTATGTCATCGCATGTAAGAGATGTATGCCACACTTTGTTTTTCCATCCAGTCCACCGAATATTTACATTATCCAGAGTGCTGTCGTGTCACCTTCCTAAAATGTCAAAAAGTCATTTTTGCAGTTTTGTCAGGCAGTACAAAATGTTGTTTTTGTCAAAATGAGACTTTGTTTTAAGAAGGTGATCGTTATTTTTTGTTTTGGTTTTTTCATATTGACTTATTTCAACACATGCACCAACCAGCAAACATCTGCAAGCCCACTCAAAAAGGCTTGTAATAGATGCTGATGGCCACAAGGTGGCAGCAAAGCATTTAAATTATAATACACAAATTGTAAATGGAGCGCCTCCCCTCACTTCAGCGTCGTCTTTGGCCGCGATGCAGTAATTTTGTATCCATTTAGGCCAAGCACAAAAACCGCAACTAGATGAGTTTTTCAATAACCAGTGATATCTTCCCCTCAATCTGTGACTGCCGAACTGGAAATCTGTTTAATTCATTTTAGAGTGTTCTCTGTGGGTTGTCACCCCACCCCCTTGGGACCTTTATTCTGTTCTTGACTGAGAAATTCACATGTTGCTACCAAGGAAATAAGTTAAAGTGAATTTGGGAGTTTCATTTCACAGTGTTCTGGCATCATTTTGTGGCATCTTGCCACCAAGGAAACTACACTATGTTGCAGTAGGCTGAGGAGTTTCATTCATATCAAAGCAGCGCTTTAACGCCACCTTGTCTGGCATCTGTTGACAGTTGGGGCTCGGTTGTTAACATTGGAACCAGCTTGAAATGCCTTGTTATGGTCAGTATCTGGTTAATTGAGTCTGACCAAAAGAATCTTGCGTAATGCCTGTAGAATGAGAATGATTCATGATTTGATTCTTCCAAACAGTTTTGCACGCACATTTCAGTGCTTGTATTTTGGAGGAAAAAAAATGACCGTTTCATTTTGTGCTCTCTTGCCCTGGATATGTGGGAAGCAGGTTGGACAGCAACACATCGCATCTCATTTGCTTGTTTCGGTGTGCAGCTCCTCCAATTCGCCAAAATGGCCGACTATCATTTGTGTCGATAATTGATTGTTGACTTTACAATCAAAACTAGTAGCTGCATCGATCTGTGGAGCGCAATTGAAAATATCAAAACATAACGGCCGCGCAGCAGATGATTTGGTCATTTTCAATTCTGCCATGATTGTGGTCTGCTGCTGTAAAAGTGAAAATTTGCTGTTTGCGAGTCGGGGCAAAAGCTGATTCTCTTCTCTTGTGTTCCATTGCGGACGTCTTACCAGCTCCTCCTCCCTCCAGTTTGGGTGCGAAGTTTCCGGTGACGTGAGCGGCGACTTTGGGCCGTGGCGACGTGCCGCCCTCTGGCACCAGCGAGGGCAGAACCCGAGACACTTCATCTGAACAGGAAGTGCCCCATCGGTGAGTCAAACGGCAACAATAATTGCACTATTGTTCTTAGAGAGCGTAACTTGGCCAACTGCGCCACTCTACACGTGCCCCCCCTTAAAAAAAAACATTTTTTTCAATCCTAAATGGCACTCCAAGAGCACTGCTGCCAAATTGTGCCCCCCTCCATGTTTCTTATCTAATCGAATCTGAAGAAGATGTGATATATTTGTCACCTCTGACCGCTGACGAGATCTGCTTCTGGTAGCGCTGCGACAGCGACTGCTCCGCAACAAAACAAAAAACACACATTAAAACACAGTCGAGTTGGGTATTTGCTTGTCTCACGCAAATTGGGGGGAAACAACAACGAACTCCAGAAGGTTCTCGGAAACACCGTCAAACATCCTTGACTGGATAATATCTGAATAGCCCCTTTCCAGTCGGCCTTCAGTCGAGATTTACCCGATGCAATCCAGCTCTGTGCAGCGCCACAATCGCATCGCAATTATCGAAAACAGGCAACGTAACAGCACCCAAGTGTGCCCCGTAAATCATCTGGAAATGTTCAAATTCCAAATTCATCTCGGAACACCGCGAGAGCATCAAGCATGATGTCAAAAAAAATTCGCTATATTCGACAGAGACGCTCACTAATAGTGCCGCCCGCACTAACTTGATTACTTGAAATGATTAGCAATGCGCCCGCACCTTTTTACAGTCAATTTATTTCTTCATTTTTACGCGATGAGAACTTCCTGCTTTGACGGTGGCACAAGCCTCTTCTGTGTGTGTCCATGCGCATGCGCAGGTGCGCACATTCCAACGGCGATTCAAGCGCAGGGGATCACATCACACGCGCAGACGTCAATGACTTCATTGTGTGTCACTGCGATTAACATCTTGAACTTTTTTTTTTTTAAACGCCAATGCTAACATTACAGTGATTCGGATTCAGCACGAAAGAAATGTTCTTATAAACTCGAAACATTCACGTGTGAATTTTATTTATTGCGGCCCGTTAACGTGAGCGAGTCAGTGAAGTGCATTTGAAGCGGCTAGCTGCTAGCCACATGTCGCTAACAGTCGCGACTAGCGGTGTATCAGACGTAGTTACGTATACTTTTGTTAGCGTATTAAATTAGCCGGCAAACATGATTGCGACCGCATGTGAATTTGAGGATGGTGTTGTGTAGGCCTTGGTGGCAATAAAAGTTGGAAAAGCAACCTGAACGATTCCTGAAGAGCTGTTGCAAGGTTACATACTGTAAAGTGGGTCTTACCGATGTGAAATTTGTCGCGGGATGGAAAACACGTAAACATGCCGACCCCTGTGTTTTACAAATGTTTTTAAAGAATAAATACTACCGGTATTTACATTTTAGTACACCGCAGCGGATCAAGAAGATATGCACCTTAAACATACTACAGAAAATGTTGATAATTTTAGTTCCCCTTTTAAGATTTGTCCATATTTTTTTCCCGTGGTCAGGTACTCGTATGAAAGTGAATAGCTCAGATGCTAACCCACAGCAGACTTACAAAATGAATCGAGGTTTTTAATTCTGTCCTTATGGCCAGGTACTTTTTGGACAAGAGAATATCTCAAATGCTAGCACTGCTACGGTTGGTATGCTAACATTTAGCAAGAAAGCTAATCGGACATTCACAAGTATTTTTCATTATGCTACGTCGCCAACAGGTGATATTTTGGAATCAATTACAATGACGACGTTGTGATCATGTTTCATCGTGACCGGTTCTGCCTTGACAAAGAACACCCGCGCACGCTGACATCTGATTGACAATCCGAGCGCTTATTGTTTTCGCATTAGCTTATTATTGTGGCCTGAAAATGTATTTGCGAGAAGCTTTGTGATCCAACAAAGTCGTGGAAATGATTAGAAAGAGCTTTCAGCGTGATGCGGTGCAGATGCGCCAGCGCAAATAAAAACATGAGAATTAGCGTTTTTATTGTCATTGCGCACTGTCAAACAAATCGAAGCCTTGAGATCTTCAAAAGGGCAGAAATGCACTCCATTCTCTGTGGTTCTTGTCAACACTTCATCACAACTTTATTTGATATTTTAATTTAAAACCATGCAACTGCGATTGGCTGGCAACCGATTCCGGGTTGTCCCCCCCGCCTACTGCCCGAAGACAGCTGGGATAGGCTCCAGCAACCCCCGCGACCCTAGTGTGGATCAAGCGGCTCGGAAGATAAATGAATGAATGAATTTAAAACCACATTATTATTTCTATTATTATTATTAAGATACTTTATGACGACTAGAAATTAATTCTCGATTGTGTCTCCGCAGCCGTTTCCTGCCACTGAAGAAAAAAAAAAAACGGAAGTTTTCGCGCGGCTGACCTTCTCGATGAGTTGATGGAACTGCTGCGTGACCTGCCAGCAGGGATCGTCCGGCACCGTCGACGTGCTCTGCAGGTCCCAGCCTTTCAGGCACGACACGCTGCTCCTGGAGAACGTCTCCTTCAGCTGCACGGCGTCAACACGGAGAAGATGAGGAGATGAGTAAGTGAATGACTCGCCTATCTGCCAAATGCCAATTCATTTCCGACATCCTATCCATGCCAGTGACGTACAGTGACGTGCGGACGCCGCGACAAGCCCGAGTGTCCCGCCCGTTGACATTGAGACAACCGAATTTGGAAATGCGTGTTTGTGCTTGACAAAACAGGCCCGCGTTTCACAGCCGCTTTGTTTTGGAAGATCGTCGCCATTGATACTTTTTTTTTGTGCTCATCATTTGTTTGATGGTGTGCCGGGAGATTGTTCGAAGATAAAAAGATGACCTGTTCCAATCATAATAATAATAATAATAATAAGAAGAAAAACGGTACGTTAGCCGTGGCGAATTAAAGATTGGGAAAGACAGTCGAGCTGAGGATTGCGCTGCTCATGAGTATCCATTACTCTGCACTTCGCATGCCTCACTGATTCAACTTGACTTTGTTGGACGTGATCCAGAAGGCACATGCACGCGCACATGCACGGTTATATATTTTAAAAAAAAACTTCCTGATTGCTCGCAAGAGTTCAAAAACGACAACTCGAAGTTCTTCTGGGGCATCTTTCGAAACAACAGCGGTGGCAACAGAAAGCAAAAGCACTGATAAGTTGTGTTCAAATATAACCAATGAAAGTTGAAGAACCGCTCGTCTTAAAGTATTTTTAACGATCTTTCTTACATCTGCAAAAGTTGGGGGAAAAAAGCGTTGCGAACCTATTTTGACAAAGCACGTAAAGCTGACCGGTTTTCGAATGTATACCGAGTGAGAGTAAAAACGTACGGGCAGGCTTGCTTTTTACTTTTTTTTACTCTTGCATAATTACTCACCTATTTACTCACGCTCACTCACTTCTTGACTACTTGCTCGTTTGCTTTTATAATAATAATAATACATTTTATTTATAAGCGCCTTTCAAGACACCCAAGGACACTTTACAATAACAAAAAACACTTACTTATCGTTGTTTACCTCGCCCCCCCCCCACTCACGTACTTACTCGCTTATTTACGCGTTTACTGACGTACTTATTTACTTCTCTGCTTAAGTACTTATCAGCTCACTCACTTATCTACTCATTTACTTACGTATTCATTTCCTGACGCACACACTTAGTTATACTCCTCTGCTCACTTACGTGTTTACTTATTTATTCATTTGGTTATTAGTTATCGACGTGCTCACCTACTGACTACTTACACACTCCCCCCCGCGCTCTCTCACTTATTTACTTGGCATTTACTCATCTGTTGACTCATTTACCCGACTTATTTACTCGCGCACGTCCTTAGTTATCGACCCACTCGCGTGTTTACTTACTCGTTGACTTATCGACGTGCTCGCGACTTACTTTATTGACTTCCGCGCACCTACTCGCTCGCTCGCTCATCTTCCCGGTTTGCGCGCGGCGCGCTGGTGCGACTTACGGCGTTGAGCGAAGTGCTGAAGTGCAACACGGTGACGGCGACGAGGACGGTCTGCAGCAGGACGGCCAGCAGTAGCACGACTCCGAACTGCGGAGCGGAGCCCGTCATGGCGACAGAGCGCCGCCCGGTACGCGGCCACAGGCAGCCCCACAGTCTTCCAGCGCGCGAGCACGAACAATGGCCGGGGAGGAGTGACGAAGGGGAGGAGGAGAAAGTTTGTCGAGGAGGAGGGAAGGTGAAGGGGGGGGGGGGGGGGGAACGGGACGGGGGAGGTTCCGCAGCTGTAGCCGAACCTCCTCAACCCTCCCCGCCCAGGAGGAGTGCCGGCCGGGGGGGGGGGGGGGGGGGGGGGTCTTACTGCCTTGTGTGCTCCACAAATCTTTTTGGTGTTGTCAGATGGGAAATTACAATTTGATGCGAGCATGTAACCGACGATGTCATTACATAACTCAATTGCGACAATATGATATTGCTGTCGCACAATATCGCGCGGATGTTGCGCGCAATGTGATGCGACACACTGATGTGCCGCAACGATGTGAAAGGTGAAATACATGCGACCGTGCTACGAAATAATGCCGCGATGTAACGTAACGCATTAAGAGAGTGCGCTCGTCACGAAATGATGTAGCGCAATGACATCCCGCCGCAACGTAATACGGCAACACGATAATCGAGCGCAACGACCTAACAATGACGGAACACAATGACGTAGGACGATGATGTAATGCGACAACCTCCCGCTACGACTTAACGCTAGGCCGTAACGCTACGCCGTGACGCTACGCCGTAACGCTACGTCATAAGAGAACAAAGTGTATGCAGAAAAGTGGTGAAGATTGCACGACTGTCTGTGTCCTATGTGTTGTGTTATTTTTGTTATTTGGACTTCAAAATGGCGTCGCGTGAGTGGCTGCCTTTCCGGCAGCTCCGATATTTTGTTGTTCTACTTCTTCCTTTCATAACTTTGCTGCTGTGAATCGGGAATTTCTCCATTGCGAGACTAATAAAGGTTTTCTTATCTTATCTTATAACGCTACGTCATAACGCGACGTCATAACGCGACGTCATAACGCTATCTCACACAAAGATGCCATGCAATAATGTCACATTGTGATGTTCAATGGCATCTTTGTGACATTTTCACCCTGTTACTAATTAGCGTTGACCTCAGGTGATCTCCGACAGAAATTAAAATCAATATGAATGGCTCAGCAGCTAGCAAGATCGCGTCCACACGGAGCCACCCAGCGCTGAGAGAATTGGATCGAAATGGGAAAACATTTCAAAGCTTCTGAAGGTCAAAGCGACCGCATGGTGTTCATATCAAGTGTCAGGCTACTAATTTGCGAAGAGGGAATAGCAAACGGATGCAGCCGGGTCACTTTGGCGTTGACACGCTAACACGTCAACACGCTATAAGGAGCAGCGCGTGAAAAAGTGCCGTTTGGATGTTGACTGACTGCATTAAAGAAGATAAAGTCGCTCAGGGGCACAAGTACAAAGAATATAAAACAAAAGGAAAGGAAAGAAGAAAAGGCGGTCAAGTCCAAAGTACACGTGTTGCTTTCACTGCCTGCTGTTAGCATGTTGCTTTCATTATTGGCCCGCTGTGCCGACACACTCGAGATAGGCCATAAACACATGCACACAAAGAATCACAAGGCTAACATGTTAGCTTTGAGGCTAAGTCCCCCCTTTTCTTTCCTCTGCGTGCAACCGCTTCCCGTGCGCCGTCCGGGGACAAAGTTTCACTGAAGAGGCGCAGGAAAGATGGTGAAAGTCATACATTTACAAGTGGACGGTTTCTCTCTTCAACCCCCTCCGCCCCCATCCTGGCGTAACTCATTTCAACTCCCACTGCGCCCGCGTGTGTGTCCACTTTACAACTTTATAGCGTCTGCGTCAGAACTGGAAGATCCCCGCCGGCACGCCGACCCCTGTGATCACCACCCCGCCGCCGGCGGCGGCGTCCTGTTGCATGTTGGAAACGCCGCCGCCTATAAATGGATGCCGCTGGTAGGCTGGCGGCCACATGAGGAACACGAACATCTGGCCTCAATCTGGAATCGTACGCCTCGCAGGCCCGTGGGAGACACTCAACGCTGGAGTTACACTCCAGTGCTACGCCTAAGAGGCCTGCTGGGGGCAAGTGTGTGTGTGTGTGTGTGTGTGTGTGTGTGTGTGTGTGTGTGTGTGCACGCAGAGGTCATGGTAGTCCATGACAGCATCCTCCCTTAATGCTGACTCACCAGAAAACGTCTGGACTGACTTTAATGTCCTTTTTAATAAGGTGGTTAAAAAGTCATATGTGCACAATTTTCTACCCAACAATTTATCGCATACACACGCGCACGCACGCACGTCAGTCAAAGAAGTTAAAACGACTCTTCGCTAAAATGGGTTATTACAACTACGTGCTGAGTAGAAAAGAGAAAGACATAATTTCAGAGTTGACACAAATGAGCGTTCAAACAAAGGAACAAATAAATAAAATGGAAGCCAACAACTTCATTTGGTCTTTGATGCCGCGCGAGCTGATGTGTTTAGCAGGCTGAAGTTGGCTCTGGGTTCGCTACGAAAACAAAAGAAAGAATCCAAATGTGGACATCATCTGATAAATTTTCCTTTCCTGTCGACGTGCCAAAGTCGACGCCCTGCGGACAATCTCGTTCTCTTTTTCTCTCTTTCTTTCTCTCACACACGCAACACACACAATGGGGTTGGCCATGTGGGCACGCCAGAAAGCTGACAGCTGACCAATCACAACGTAACAAACATTTGGGGACTTTCCAAACATTTTTTTCTTGCCTGTACTTGCTTTTCTCAACGTTTTTCTTCTTCTTTTTTTGTTCTTGACTAGACAAAACTTTTATTCCGCGTGTTTAATTTTAATTGAGGAATGTGGAGTAAAGTTCACTGTCAGACATGAGTGAATGATTGAAGGTTCTGATTCGACAACATCCACCAAATTGAAAATGAGCGAGCTTGGAGTGAGGTCACGTGGTCACATGGAAGCTTGATTACGTCACGCCTTACGCGTTGTCACTTGGATGACGTTTTTTTCAAGAAAAAAATGTAGACGAAAATAATTCTCAAAAAGAATACGGACATATTTTTTCAACAATCTTTGGAGAATAACCCCCCCCCCCCAAAAAAAAAGTTCGATTTTTTTTTTCATTTACTTTGAGAACGAAGATATTTTCAAGGTGTTTCCATTCGTCTTAGTTTTCCGTACCAACCACAAACAGAGGTATGGAAGCAGCGGAGCAGAGCCCCACTCATTACCCTCCCTTCAGCCTTCCAGGTGCCCGATGCCCCCACCCCATGCCCACACCCACGCATTGGGCCTGTCAGGAAGAGTGAACAATGTGCCCCTCAGCGGCGGTGATAACATTCTCCCAGGAGAATTCCTCCCAGCCGCAGCTTTCCTTTCACATTCTGGCTGCTTATTTTTACGGCGCCTGTGTTTTTCTTCAACCTCATCCTCTGGTCCCAGATTAATGAGGAGGTGTGGGAGGGAACACGCAGACCCCCAACCCCCACCCCCACCCTCTCAACACACACACCCTCACCCTCCATGTGTGGCAGACATGTTTGCTTTCAACAGTTGAATCGTAGCTGGATGTCTTGTTGCTCTTTCGCTCGTCTGCAGGTTTGTAACAAGCTCCAACAGGGCTCTCGGGGGACGGTGTATTCCAGGGGCCCCTACCGCCCACCCATCACCTCCAACTCCCCCGCCATCACATTCTTGTATGACACCAACCGGACGTAATTCAGAGTAAGGAAGTGTCAAGTGTAAATCCAATGGGAAGGTATCCAAAAAGGAAAAAAAGTGACTCTATCACGAACCACCTGGAAGGCCATTAAATATCCATCACAATGTCCACAATGTGAATAATGATGTTTGAATACATCTATTTAAAATGGCGTTTTGGTCAATGGGATATCTTTATGGTTGTGTTTTGTTTTGTGAAACTTTGGCCAGGGTAAACATTTTCCTCAGCTTTTTAGCGTTTACTACTCTTTATTGGCTTCCTTTCTGATCTGACATCATAAATCGACTCTTATCACCTTATGCGAGCCAAGTTTTTTCTTTTATTTTTATAGTTATATTTTCTCTCGGGTAGGTTGATTTGAAACGCTCCAAATTGTCCCAAGGTGTGATTGTAAATGTGTCAGTTCAGGGTGTACTAAGTTACTAAAGCATAAAAGCCACACAATGGCCACCAAGTTTAAGTTATAATATAATATTAATATTAAACTCATGAACGCTGTCGCTGTGACGTCAGATGGCGCATCCAATAGGAGCAGGGCCGGCGGAGTGATTTTGAGACTAACCAGCCGGTAAAATTTCGGCTCGATTTTGTGGTAGACTGGTGACGAACCACTCCCAAATATGGGCAAGCTTACGCCGGCGTGCAGCCGTCCGTCCCCTCCGCAGTCTTCCGCGGTCACCGCGGCGCGGTGAACACCAAGGACAACAAGAACATGAAGCAACAAGCCTCAAGCAACAAAAAAAAAACAAACAAAAAACCCAAACAAATCAATAATACTCCACAACACCGCAACATCGTCTTCACACGACGAGGAGCGCATGTGTACCTCGTTACTGCCAATGTGTCGCACACATGGTACTGGGGCGGTGGGGAGGCTTCCAGCTGAGACCAGACGACGATGGCACGAGAGGGCGGAACTCAAGCGGCCGATAGTCCATCGTGTGCCGATGACTTGACAGGTGAGCGTTGTCGGGCGTCTTGTCAACGCCGACTTGAACAAGGCGTGAGAAAGTTTTCTCTCCAACTCCCAAAGTCGCCGAGGATACCAAATAACAAACAAACCAAAAACAACAGTGACGGAACAGGCATGAGAAGAGCCAACCAGGATTAGGCCTCAAAGGCGAAAGAGATTTTTTTTTTTCAAATTGGGAATTCCTCCCACCACCCAAAAGAATCTGGCATTGCTCACATTGTCTTTCGAGAATTCATTTGAACTGTGATTTATTTATTTTATTTTATTTTTAGGGGGGGGGGGGTAATAGACTGAGAAAAGTTTGAATGGAAAGAAGTCTGACACTTCAAAGGCCATGGGTTGTCTTCTTCTGGTTCTTGCTGTTCTCGTCGCCGCATCTGCCGACGGTGGGAGAGCCGGGGGCCGTCGCGCCATCAAGCACCGGCACGTCCCAAAAGCCGGCAGGCTTGGGATACAAGCCGCACTGGGGTGGCCGCTTTCCAAGTGACATGCGAGGACGGCGGGATGACGAGCAGCTGCAGCTGCGCCATTGCAGGCCGCCGAGCAAGCAAACGGACAACGAGGCAAAGAAGCTGAAAGTCGCAACTGGTAAGTCACAATCACGCTCGCACCTGCGCCGGATGACGCTCACCGTTTTGAAATCGCTGACAAATGGAACCCACATTTAAAAAGTACATCAAGACGAAATGGACACATGGAATGAAATCATCTAATTCAGGGGTAGGGAACTCGGGTGTTTCCTCCCCTTGATCGAAATGATTGGGCAGCATGGCGAATTAGCGGTTAGCACATCTGTGTCACAATTCACAGGTTCGCGGTTTGAATCTCAGCCATTGACCAAAAAACGAAAACATGTGAGCTTGATTGAAGAGGAGCAAAATGATCGAGACTGCTGGAAGGGAAAGCGTGTCTAAATCAGGAGTGCCCAAGTCCGGTCCTCGAGGGCCTGGATGTTTTAGACGTCTCTCTGCTCCAACAGGCTGATTGAAATGATTAGGATCGTTCTGCAAAGCTTGAGCTGATCATTTGAATCACCTGACATCAAAAACAGGCTGGATAGGGGTTCTCGAGGACCAGACTTGGGCACCCCTGGTCTCGATGTGCCCTGTTCACTCACTTCAACTTAGTTCCTCGCCACCAAGCTGCCACAAGATGGCAGCAAAGCAGCACATAGGTGTGTTTCCTGACAAACAGTGGTGGACAGTTTTAAAAAATAAAATGTAAAAAAAAAAAAATCAGCGATTAGGTGAATTTGCAGATGGCGACCAGTTAAGGGCATCCGGAACAAGATGGCGCCGACAGGAATATTCCAGCCTGTGACTGTTGAGCCACTTTTCCCCCCGACAATGCAAAAGAGCCAGAAAACATTCCCGGCTGTCAAAAAAGATGCCTCGTTCACATTTTCAGCGCGATGACATCATTCAAGTCTCTGACGTGTCACACGCAGGCGCCGTGTTCATATTGCACAATCCCGAGAACGTCCACAGCTATGACACACCTTCGCTTCAACCCGTGCGTGCGCTTTTTCCAAGTGTCTGTATGCAGATGTGTTGTGTGTTTGGGCCTTTTTACACGGGTGAGTGTGGGTGTGTGTCTTTTTAAGGGTGTGCATGCATACATAGTGTATTTTTGTGCGTGTGTATGGGAATTATGTTTATGCTTTGTGTGTGTGTGTGCACGTGCGTGCGCAAGCCCACTCCCATGCTCATTGTTTGCTCTGAAATTTTCCAAGTAAAAGGCCAAAAGCGGGAATGAAAAGCAGGAAGCTTCCAGTGATCAAATCAAACCATAAAAAGCGTCAACTTCTACTTTAGCCCCCCCCCCCCCACACACACACACACACAAATGCTTAATGGCTGCCTTCTGTTGCTAGCAGCAGGTTCTTTCTGTCACTCCAAGACAGGTTGACCACTCTTGCACCAGCCTGGAAGAAGAACATCAGCAGTCTATGGCAAAAGCGTCCGGTCCTCGGCTCAGAGGTTGTGGTCCAGCCATCGAATGTAGTTGTCGACGGCGCGGCGGCCCACGGCGGACATGACGGGCAGATGCGCAAACGATATGCACCCGTGGAAGCCGTCCTCGTAGTGGTCGCTGGTGACGCGCACGCCGGCTCGCCGTAGCCTTTCGGCGTACATCAGCCCGTCGTCCCGCAGCACGTCAAACTCGCACGTCAGGACGTAAGCGTCGGGCGTCTTGGCTAGAACGTCTCGCTCGGCCAACAGTGGCACCGCCCTCGCGTCCAACAGGGCCGGCACTTGGCCCAGCAGCCCCGGCGTGCCCGTTTCCACCACCAGCGGCCGGAAGTCCTTCTTACGCTCCGCCGGCAGCAGGACGGTCCAGTCCAGGTGTGAGCGTGCAGCTGGGGTGATGGCGGGCTGGTCCAAGGCGCTGTGGTTGTTGGCCAGCAGCGCCAACTGCAGGGATGGGTCGGCGCCGAGGTAGAGCAGCCAGTAGCGAGCCATGACGGGCCGATAGAGGATGGGAACCGCCTTGTTCTGCTGATAGGACGGCGTGTGGAAGTCGAGCGCCTGCAGGACCGGGTAAATCAGTGCTTGGACCTTGAAGTGTGCGGTGAGGGTCACATCGGAGCCCAGCTATGGACACACACACACACACACACACACACATACAGAATGTCAATCACAACTGCGAGGGAGCCGTGCTAACTACACAACCACGATGCGCAATGATAAAATTTAGGTCACCTCCTGAGCGACGGCTGCGGCCAGGTTGCCTCCTGAGCTGTCTCCCGACACGCACAGTCGCTTACGGTCCAGGCTGTAATGCTTGGCAACCTCCTGGGACAAGAAGGCTCGCGATACTGCCAGGGCATCGTGGTACTGGTCCGGGAATATCGCCTCCGGAGCCAGACGGTAGCTATGGCAATGTCGTTGTAAAATATATATATATATACATATATATATATATATGACTAGGCATCAGCAATATCTTTTTTTTTTTTTTTTGTACATGGAGTTGGATGAATGCTGCGATGATTGAGCAATTCGGTGTGTGGGCTCCCTCTAGTGGTTAAAAGAATAATTACTGAACAAATGCTGCAGTGGCTTCAACATTTATGTACCATACGTTTCAAGTAATTCAGTACAGTTTTTAATGCTCATGTTCAAGCTGTGCATCGTGTTACAGTATCTTAATATTCAATATACTTTTTTTAGAAATAAAACAGCTGCCTCGTTTTTTGTAAACGCTACCCACTATGCAATATATTTCAATTTTGGGCAGCATCGTGGTACTTGGATAGCGAAGTCATTTTTTTTCCATGATATTTGATCTACAGTACTTATGAGTGTCCTTAATACCTTAATCAAATTGATGAAAAAATGATTCCATTAGCCTTCTCAGTTTTCTTTCTTGTTCTGTTTGTTACTCACTCTACTGAAATGACGACAGCGTCCAGCTCCTCCGCCATCTTCCGGCACAGGAAGTCGTATGATCGCATTCCTGTGGAGGAGGATGGGTCATGTGATGTCAATCATATCTAGGGTCAGTTGTGAATTCATTGCGGACCCTGACCGCTGATCACTGGTCATTTGCAACGTTAATTTCTGCTTGTCCATTTTTCCCACCCGGAGCAACAGCGCCCTCTGCCGCACGGTCATGGTAATACCATGGCCAGGAGACAACCGCGCCCAGCTGGTTTCGTTTGTGCCGTTAAAAATATATACATATATTTAAATAAAAAGAAAACCTTCGTACTTACGTGCAGTGCCCAGCGCCCACCCTCCTCCGTGGAAGTAGAGGACCCCTCTTTTGGGCCACCGTCCCCCCGTGGCCTGAAAGATGCGAGAGGGCACGCCCCCCAGCACACCATCGCGGACAAGCAACGCGGCGCTGGAGCGAGCCTCGATCAACTCGACCCACGACACCACCCGGTTGAGCAGGTGCACCTGGTGGCACAGGCCCAGCGCCTGGGCCACGTCGCCCTGGGGGCACAAAGCACAGGTGCCCCAGAGGGCGGGCGGGGGGGATAGGACGTTATCCAGGTGTATTAGGAAAAAGTAATTGAAAGGAATCGGGGTGTGGGAGCCAGTTGAGCTGCATTCAAGTAGAACAAGTCCGTGACGTTGCACAAAGCTCTTTTCAGTGAGTGAAATACTGGTGAGATGTTGCACGACTTTGAAGCAAACTGAATAATAAAAAAATATGGAGTTTTATATACATGTAGTTATTTCGGGAAAAAATGTCATGCTGGGGACATGCGACATGTTGCTTCTCTACAGTATTTAAGAACAATTAAGTCAAACTATTGTACCTTAAATACGATACCAGGAGAAGACTGACCTATTTTTAAACAATTAGGCTACTATTGTTATTACATTGCTATTTACCGTTTAGCAATTGGCATATTTCCATGAAATATGTCAATTATGGTCATTAATAAACATTTTCGACCATAAAATGTGTGAGCAAATAAATGCTTTGGGTAGTTTGTTCTACGAAACAATAGTTTGTTCAATTTATGGAAACTATTTTTAATAGTATCCCATTTTAGATGGAGCTCGTGTTTACTTCATAAATTAAAAGTCAATTAATTATAGTTGATATCTATAAATCGAATATGAATTTATAATTTATTTAAAAATATTGTTTTATTTCTAAAATAAAACTTCCTAGTAGACGAATTATTTAGCCTGTCTTGTCGTTTTTACAAAAAAACCCCGAAAAATTATTGGAAAAAAAATGAACAAGACACACATTTATTCTTCTGCATCACATTTGAAATATTAAGCAACTCTTCATCGCAACCCTCCCCCCGATGCAGCTGTCCAGTCAGTGCTCACCGCGCGCATGAAGCCCCGGATGAGGGCGTCCAGCAGCATCAGCTTCCACGGCTCGCTCACTCCGCCGGGCAGCGGCAGGTACACGTAGTAGGCAGCCACCGCCAGCAGGATGGCTCCGGCGAAACGCAGCCTCATCGCTTGGCCGTGAGTGGGTACTCAGTACTGTACCGACCGGGATGCGGCCTCGGCTCGGCGCGCTCGTAAACACCCTCCCCCGCCCGGGTCTCCAGTTCCCTCCCCGGGTCTCAGGTTGGAGAAGACACACACTGAACGCCGGGCAATGACCCTGATTTCAAAGTAAAAGCAAATTTGGGTGTTTGCGACTATCGCTAGAACACGGATACTATGGAGTGTTGAGATTTGGACCTTACTTTGAAATCGTATTTACGGAAGTGTGTAGCGCTTGCGTAACAACGCTCTAACCGGGAAATGTAGTCCTCGGTGCGATTAATAGATAAACAACTACATTTATCTACTTATTTGACGTCATAGAACACGAGTTTTAAACATGGACAAAGACTGGAGTTGCCTAACGTTTAAGTGAAGGCCATTCCAAGGTGAGAGACCAGCAATGCAAAAAGCTCGATCCTCTCTGATTAGTCCACAGTACCTCCAGTCGCATTTGGCCCACGTATATTCATGTTTAAAGCCTCAATCGTGGCATTGATTTAGTGTTTCTTTTGTGCGTTTGTGTTTACCGTTTTTTAACAGTGCGTATGAGAGGTAACGTCGACTGACAAGTTGACAAACAGTAAAGTGGGAGGTGTCTTACACGGTCTATAAATGCTAATGCGGAACTGTTTCACTCTCACAGGCGTTTTTCAATCGGCCTCCTTTTGGGAACGGACAGCAACACCGCGCTGCCGTCTCGTTGAGGCGACATCACAAATATTTTTTTAATCCTCTTCAAGAGTCCGCTCGCCGTCCGTCAGCATGCAGAACATGCTGAGCCTCCTCTACAGTGCGCTGTGTCGGCTCACCGGGAGGGCTGCGGTGAGTGTTCCGGGAGGCTTTTTGTTGTTGCCGATGATGATTTTTCTCCTCCGGACGAGCTGAAGATGCTAAACGAGTTAGCTTTCTACTCCCGGCAGAATGAGTGCATGCTGACCTCGTCAGTGCCCCCTTTTGCACACAGGAACAGTAATTTTATTTCCTTTGCGATTTCTTGACTTGTTGACTTTTCGGAACAGAGTATGACTTAATGTTTGTGAGTCCGTGCCTTAATATGCATGTGGCACAAGTCACTGCATAGTGCAAGTACGTTTACGTTTGGAGTGAAGAGATGTTGCAACAATAATAGAATTAAGATGTTTGTGAAAATCTGAAAGTCGGTGCGTCATGGGCAAGGTTACCTGTGAGCACATTCTCTCTTGAAACAATAAGGCTTCCTTGTTCTATCGGTATGACTTTCACAACTCTCTATCGCAGCACCTCTGTTATGTTTATCAGAAATTCAAAACGCTAAATTAGATTCTGCTTAGAGCCTATGTTTCTACACCAATGCGCCAATGCTTCACGTGTTGTTTTTCCTCTTTAATGCTCTATTGCTCACAAATCTAAATTAATGTCTCTCTTCTTGTCCCTCTGCCACTTTCGCCTGAACCCCAGGGAGCCCAAACCGTGTCTGAGGTAAGTTGCTCACCACTGTTTCGAATCTTTTCCCCTTGCAACACCCTTTGTAACATCTATTTTTACACCAATTACAATTGCAATTACACGTACTGCTATTGAGAAGGAGTCCGTCCTAAAATTGTCCATGTGCAAATAACTACCTCAGTTCATTTTCACTCTTAAGATGTACCTTTACTGTCATTAAGAATTTGCAATTTAACTTTGATGGTGGTGGGTTAAATTGCAAAAACACCCACAAAAACAAAAATGGAATGGAATGTGGCTTGGTTTGTTTAGTTTCTGTTAATCATTAATGGAATTTTGCGACTATTCCCTCAGGAATTCAGAAATAATCCCGGCAAGTGGTCTTCTTTTCACGTTAGTGTAAATGCACTGTCATTGCTCAAATGTCAAATTACAAACAGCTGGCCTGCTTCTATCTCATTTTTGGCACTCTAGAAGCGTCGTGCTGAGCGCTCTCAGTAGCCCGTCTCTCGCTGGCTCTGACTAATTGGCTCCTGTGCTCCCCAGTTGCTGATTGGCCTGTCAGAGTACGCCAGTCTAACCTTGCCGGCGGTGCCACCCGACTTGGCGCAGACGCAGCGGCTGACCCCCAAAGCTCCGCCAGTAGTCGGCGCTAAAGCTGGCGCGGCGCCCTTAGCTAGCGCGTCTTTAGCCGCACCAGTAAGAAGCGGAGACGCAGGCCTCCATTGTCTACTTGCCTGCTTGTCACTAACTTTTTCATTCTAAGCGCTCTTGATCGGGCATGTTGTGCATTGCAGTCTTTATATTTGCACTCTACTTGAGGACATGGTCAATATGCCTTCTTCCTCTTTACTAATGTAAACAATTTAATTTCATTGACTTTTTCTATTGAGCAGGCGTTCCCAAACGCGCGTGAACAGGGCTCATGTTTGTGCACGGGGGGCGTCAGCCATCTTTTAACATGACTTGGAGCCCCCATCACGAGTTGGCTGCCTGAGCTCGCAAGCTGACATGTCGGCTTTATATTCACGACTCTTCTGGGTTTAGTGCGCTAATAGCGTCCGTCCGTGTGTGTACCTTCAGGTTGCCCGCGTTACTGCTTCCCGCACCTACTCTGACTTTACACCTCAGGTGACCTTAGACATCAAGGTGAGCTGATAAAGCAATCGAACTTCATCGGGGCTGGGTGATTTTCACTTAGGAGGTGCTTTGAACTTAAAAAAAAAATAAGTTAAAAAAACATCCTGCTAATTAAAATGTAATCGCCCAGCCCCTTTTCACAAGATTTGCCATTTGTGGTGTCCTGAAACAGTTTTTCGTCGCTAACAGAAATGCGAGCTGCACCTCCTGGAGGAGGGGCCTTCTGCAAAGGCGGAGCTAACACGGGAGCAGGGCCTGCGGTATTACCGCACCATGCAGACGGTGCGACGCATGGAGCTCAAGGCTGATCAGCTGTACAAGCAGAAGATCATCCGAGGATTCTGCCACCTGTATGACGGACAGGTGTGGAACATGTACACGTTCGAGCAAATCTCTATTTTGGGGGGGGGGGGGGCGGAGCTTTAACCAATACCTTCAATCTGCATTCATCAAAAACGACTTGATGCCAGTAAGTAAAAATAAAAATTTGTATCGTACAGGAAGCTTGTGCTGCCGGTGTGGAGGCTGCCATCAACCCGACTGATCACCTGATCACGGCGTACCGCGCGCATGCTTACACGTACACCCGGGGAGTGTCCGTCAAGCAAGTCCTGTGCGAGCTGACCGGTAAGAAGGGGGGGGGGGGGGTAAGAAGTCGAGCGGCTCAATGCCGAGCCTCAGCTTGTGTCGCTGCGCAGGTCGAAGAGGGGGCGTGTCCAAAGGGAAGGGAGGCTCCATGCATATGTACGCGCCGCGCTTCTATGGAGGGAACGGCATTGTGGGAGCACAGGTGGGCAAGTCAACGTGGACAAATCCGCACGGCCTATAGCGACAGTTACCTGTATTCCAGTTAAAATCTCATTCACTCCCAAAGACGTTTTTAAACGTCTTTTCAGGCTTGGTCTAGAATTGGCCGGTACTGAATGAGTAAATCAGTTAATGCACTTTTTTTTTTTAAATTTCATCTGAAAAATCCTAACGCACACCACGAAACAAATGCCGCAAAAAGTACGTCTGTGCAAATATGATCTGGTCTCGGTTTACTCACACATTTACTTTGAAAATTTGTTTCATTTGCACCATTCTGAAGATATTTTTTGAGCTCATTCTTTCTGTTCTGTGGATTCCTGGCCTTGCAGCACCACAGACGGTCTTGTTTTGTGTTCAGGTTCCACTGGGTGCAGGTATCGCTCTGGCGTGTCAATACCAAGGAAACAACCAGTTGTGTGTGACGCTTTACGGCGACGGCGCCGCCAATCAGGTAAAAAAAACCCAACGCATAAACGCACCAAATATTCACTGATCACAGCTATGGTTTGAAACTTCTAAATCGGGATGATACGAAAATATTAACTGTGATGAAGTTGTGGACTAAGAGCCATCTTATGATTCAATAAATGTTTTTTTTTTTCCCCTGATTAATTCACACGAAAAACTTGCACCTTTTTGACCTCCTGTCATTTTGCAACTCAAGGGACAGCTCTTTGAAACCTTCAACATGGCCGCCCTCTGGAAGCTCCCGTGCATTTTCATCTGCGAGAACAACCAGTACGGCATGGGGACGTCGGCGGAGAGGGCATCGGCCAGCACAGACTACTACAAACGAGGAGACTACATCCCGGGGATCCGAGTGAGAGTCGTGATCATGTGACGCGTACACGTCGTCGACCTTTTTCGTAGTGTTTCTAAATGCGGTACTTCCGCGGTGGCAGAAAAGGAGGGACTACCGCTGACGTAAACGTAAAAACCGCGACCGTGTGAGATGTTGGCGTGGAAATATTTGAGGGGTCCAGGGGTCACGGCTGCAGCAAGACCGTGTGCTGGAGCCGGCCGGCCTGCGCGGACCTAGACTATAACAAGACCTTGGCGTCCAGGCAGTTGCAGGTGTGAGCATGTACCCAGATGTCTGATGCTCATGTATGATACTGCATACAAAACACGCATGTCACATGTTAAAGACACGAGATGAGCAGTCAGCTGGTTTTCGTTGTGACTTTAATGAAGTCCTCCTGGCACAGGTGGACGGGATGGACGTCTTGTGCGTGAGAGAGGCAGTCAAGTTTGCAGCGGACCTCTGTCGAGCCGGGAAGGTGAGCAGGCTGGTTTGTGGCGCCTCATGTACACCATGGTGGACCAGCATGGACAGAAAGGAATTCTCTGCTGGCCTAAAAAAAAATTTTTGGTTTTATTTTAGGCTCGTTATTGGCTGCACACTGATTCTGAACTGTTCCAGATGATGTACGTGACCGTTCTGTTCCACATTCGCTCTTTTGTTTCAGGGTCCAATCGTGTTGGAGCTGCAGACCTATCGTTACCACGGACACAGCATGAGTGATCCTGGCGTCAGGTTTGTCACTGGAGTATTTTGTGAATTGACTCTTTTGACAAATCTTTGATCGTTCATGCATGAAGGCTTATAGTCTGTGTCGTAACTTCCTGCAGCTACCGCTCTCGGGAGGAGATCCAGGAAGTGCGCAGCAAAAATGACCCCATCGCCCTGTTGAAAGAGCAAATGCTCAGCAACAACATGGCGTCTGCGGAGGAACTGAAGGTAAGCACGTTCATGTACATTTGTGCGCTTCAGGTGGATTATGTAGCGGCATGATGCTCGTATTTTGTTTTATTATGACAGAATAAAGCTACTCACTTGTAGCCTGGCACATCATGTTTACAAACGTGATGAATGGGTGACGCTCATATTGTTCTCGTTTAGGAAATGGACGTGGCCATTCGGAAGGAGGTGGAGGAGGCGGCGCAGTTTGCAACGGCTGACTCTGAGCCTCCGTTGGATGATATGTGCAACCATATCTTTAAAAACGACCCCCCGCTGGAGGTACGTGGGACCAACCCCTGGTCAGTACTCAAGTCGGTAAGCTAGGCCAGCAACCGAACCAGAACATAGACTCTGACCAGGATTCTTGTCGTGTGGGACTTGGATCCATTAGCTTTTTCCTAATTTTTTTTAAACAGATGTATTTATTATTAATATATGAACTTTTATTCTACTTGAGCTGCTGTTTCATCTCAAAGGAGTTTATCACTATTGACCTCATTCGGTAACACAGTATTTTTTATTTTTTTTTACTCCAGTTTCAAGCTATGTTTTTTATCCATGCACCAAAACATGCCAATGTTTACCAGCTTCCAAAAATACGATTTCAAAAAGAGCACTTTAAGTTTCCATGTTGTCCATGTCTGTTTAACAGCAAAGGTTACTTGCAAAGAAAAATAAAGAGAAATGTAAAATGTTAGTCTTCATTGCCGATAGCAGAGTTGCAGCTTGCCTTCTACGGTACTCTATCATTTGCTGCCATGTTTCTGTAGACTTGGTATAATGTTGAATTTTGTTTGTCTGTTTCAAAAGGAAAAAAACTTAACCACCTCACATTTGTCCAGGATATACAATCAAAGGTTTGAAATGCATAATACATGTGCAATCATAGACGCATACTAAATGTTTTATCTTTTCACTCCTCACATACCCAATTATTTTAAAACAATCATGTATATGTATGTATATATATATATATATATGTATATGTGTGTGTGTGTGTGTGTGTGTGTGTGTGTGTGTGTGTGTATGAGGAAAAACCATATTGTCCAACAAAAAATAAACAGTGTAACCTTTCGTGTCATGTGACTGAATGGCTCCATTTGATTGGTCAAACCGCCAGTGGTGGTTCCAAACATCACGTCATAAATCCCTGGCAAAACAAAAAACATCACGCAGGCAGGTTTAAAAAAATCTGAGAAAATCGATCAACAGAGTAAAAGTAGAATAAATTCGTAACAAATTCTCACGTAAAAAATCTTACATAAAAACTTCTCTGACAAGTACAATTCATCCCACGAAGTAAATGTAGCATTACTATCTACTTTTGCCTGTGATTAGTTTTAGAGCGTGGGTGAGTACAAGACGATGTTCTTAATATTTATTTTGCGATTCGGAGTCCGACTGACTGATTTCCGCCATGGTGACGAAGCAGGACAGGTAAGCCGACACCGGCCGCCATATTGGGAAGTACAGGAAGTCAACGCAAGAGAGCGAGCGAAGGGGGAAGGCGGAACAGACAAAACAGAGAGGGAGAGGGGGCGGCAGATAGACTACAATAGTGACAGACGAGTGTTACATGTGAGATCTCGGAAAGGAGGAGAAGGGCGTCCTCGATTCCGTTTCTCATGTCCGTCCGTCCCGAGGAAGGGGCGGACTCGGCGCCACTCCACACCCGCGGATAGGTAGCATTCCCTCGGCTCAAGCGCTCCGCGGCGGGTCGGCGTCATCCGGCCAAGTGACGCGTAACTAGCTTCACATTTTGCCGAGAGGCCAAAGGAAGGCGAAAGAAAAGAAGCGAGGGCGGCTGTACTGCAGGTCCCGGCACACGGAAGGGGAAGTGAAATCGGGAGGGAGAGAACCGGGGCAAGTCGAGGCAGAGGAAGGACAAGATGCCGCTGGCTCAGCTGGCAGATCCCTGGCAGAAGATGCCGCTGGGGGGCACGACGGGGGAGGTGAGTCACAGTCCGAGCTCGCCTTTAAATCAAAGTTGAACTACACGCGGAAATGGCAAAAGTACTCGCAAAGTGAACTTAAAAAGAAGTGCAAGGTGACTGTTCAGAACTTGTGTAATAAAAAAAAGACCGGCAAAAGTAAAAGCACATACTGATTGAACTCCTGTACGTTAAAAAATAGAATGAAAAGTACTCAAAAATGATTGTTTTTACTGTGAATTATCGACTCTCCTAGTTAAGTACATTTCAGTCGGTTTCTTTTTTCACTTCGGTACCAATTAAAAACATTTTCTAGTGTCAACTATGAGAGGTGGCAAAAGTACTCCCACTGTACATAAGAAGTAGTACAGGTGAAAGTGAAACGTCGTCAAAGTAAAATTACAGCTTCCTGAAAAATCTATTGATGTACAGTAATGACAGTATGTTGTTTTTTTTGGGGGGGGGTTGCACTCGATGACTCGTCAGCCCTGGCACGAAAGACTCCTGTGTGTCACTCACACAGTACAAATTAGCCAATGACCTGTTTGAGCACAAGAAAGACAATAACGTCTCTCCTCACAAAGTCTCACGACAACAACAAAAGCAGTCGATTGCACACGATCGTTAATTGTGTTCCGTTCAAAAGAGAGCCAAGGAGTTGCCCGTATGAATCATACAAATCTCTTTAGTTTGGAACTTGATCTCCAGTCTTATGAAGTGTGGCAAAGCCTGAAAGAACAGCTGAACTTTATCGAACCAAAGCATTTGAAAAGGGGTGCGTCGAGTTTTAAGTAGCATTCGGACACGCCAAAAACCGCATTTTACGTGAAAGTCTTTTTGTTGTTGTATGAAATGAATGAGCGTAATTGCATGTGCGGTCACTGAGAGGGGTTGGAGACGGCGCTGTCATGTTTGCCGGTCGACTAATGACATCAGTCGGGCCTAATGGACGTCCGGCGTCAATCGAAAGCTGAGAGTCGAAGCCCGTCTTGTGTTTTGAATACTATTCTTAGCCTTTGTGGCGTTATGCAAAAGAATAAATGCGTGCAGGAAACGTTTTGGAGAAAAGTGTGGGATTGCTCCACCAACTGAGTCAGTGGCGCGTGCGAGTGTGCGCGCGCGCCCGTGTTCCGGTTCTTCAAGTTTTTCCAAAATCTCAGCAACGAGCACGAGGCGGTCTGTGCCACATGATTCGCGTTCACTTCCTGGTGCGACAACAGCGGCGTGTGCCTGTCCACTTCCTGCGTGGTCACCAGAGCCACGACGTAACGCCCTTTAAGTTTGCGACGGCAACTATCGATCATGCCAAAAATGAGATTTGATTCCATATTTAAGGTCCATGAACTATTCTGATCTTCGTCCTTACTAGTAAGACAACTCTGTGGACTCGTAGTATGTGCCGTTTATGTTCGTTGGTCGTCGAGTGAGCGTTTCTATACATCCAAGAATCAGACGCGAGCTCGCTCCTGTCAAATTGGCATCATTCCTGGAATTTTTGCAGCGAGTCGCAGCACGTGGCGCGCGTTTCGTTTACCCGTGCCGCATCATCGCCGTTGCTGTGTCGCAGGGAGTCGACAACTCGAAAGAAGAGAAAGTGGGGGGAAAAAAATATTTTCAAGAAGGGAAGTAAAATAAACACCTGAAATGATTTGATTTCATAAGTGCACACCCTGTTAAAACTGGAATGTGGCTGAGTTCAGCGTTAACCAATCACATTGTTTTAGATTCACCCCAAATTAAGTTTCAGATGTTCTAGTCGGCTTTTCCTGACAGGTTTTGCTGTCTTGCAGAAGCCTGAACGTATTGTTGTGTGACCACTGGTTGCTGTTTGGAACCGCTCCTGATTCCCTCCGTCTCTTTTCTAAGGCCTCAGTTTCAGCTGGGACCCCCCCCCCCCACCAACAAAAACAGCCCCAAATTCAAGTTCAGATGTTTCAAGTGGGCATTTCCCGACATATTTTTGCTTTCGAGCAAAAGCCTGATGAGTTTGATGCTAACCCCGACTGTTATTTGGCACTGTTCACGATTCCCTCCCCCTAAATAAGCAGCAAGGGTTAAACTTAGCTTTGCTTAGCATTCTCGGACACAGGAAGCACCCGCCATGTTAACCTTTCACCTTTGTGTGGCTTTCAGGATGCTCCGAACGACCTGGACGACTCTGTGGGCGAGGATGACGGCGTGTCGCACTGCAACGTGAGTTTCTCCCCCGCGTCGCGCCCGACCGGCGCGGGATTATGTGTACGATCGACAAACCAGCGGCGTGTCGACGCCCACTCCTTCGGGATAATTGCCGCCTCGAGAGCGACGCTCGCCGAGGCCCGTCCGCCTCTGACTCATCCCGAAACATACGCGAGCTTCGCCACCAGCGCGGCTCGTTAGTGTGCCGACGTGAAGGCGAACCTCCATGTCACTCCCCCCCTTTTATCATCCTCCTCGTTTTGCTGTGATTGGACAAAAAAAAGAAATAAAAATGCATGTACTGGAAGCAATGCAGTCACGAAAGTAGACGGTTGAGAATAAATCCAACCTCAAATATAAAGCACGCGACATATGAGTGATTGTGTGAATGCTGAAGGTTGACTGACGTCATGTTCCCGCAACGTCTCCGCTTATATTTCCTCATTCTGAACGCACAAAAGGTTCGAGTTCTGCATGTGTGTGTGTGTGTGTGTTTGTGTTGCCGGCAGCTGCAGGCATCGATTTTTAAATGCAGAGGGAGATGGCTTATGGATCGTCTGTCTGAGAAGAGCTGAGTAGTCATTACTCGTCTCTCCAGAGTGCTTCGTTTACACACACGCAGACACACACACACACACACACACTGATGCCCCCAGCGGGGTCACAAAATGGCTCCCAGAGCACATTAGGAGCATGGCTTGCGCTCTCGAGGGACCGACTTCCATCTGCCGCCATCTGCTGCATCTCAGGTGTGTGTTTGTGAGCGCGCGCGTCACGCGCAGTTCAGTGTGAGGTCACTCGTTCAAGTATTCAGACGGCAAAAGACATCGACGATGCTCCCGGGAGGATCGCTTTGTCCCACAGTAGCAAGCCGGCATCGATTCTATGTTACACGCACGAACGCACGCAGTCCGACGACACATTTGGACCTTCATCCGTCGCCTCGGGCCGCTCCTTTTGAGACGGATGATCAAAGGAAGCGTTAATTATTCGCGACGGCGAGCGTGGCCCCTCTCGCCAAAGCTAAAAATATGAATGTCTCTCCTTTATTCGTCCGCTCATTTTTCACATTCCATACATCACGTCACTACTTCCTGTGTGCTCTTGTGTGTGTGTGTGTGTGTGTCACTAGCAGATGGTGTTTGGTCTTGCGTGACCATCTGGACTGACTTTCTGTGGTCTTTGTTGAAACACTCTGCCCGCTCAAGTCAGGCGTGTGCGTCTCGCATCCGGATTGCTTGCGACGCGACAATGTCACGTCAAGAGAAACGCGAACGATTTGGGAATCCAAGTGAATGTTGTGCGTGCGTGTGTGTGTGTACTTTGTACCAGGCGTGGTGGTGGTGTGCTCAGAGCGGTGCATTGTGGGTGTTGCCATTGTGAGAGGTCACAGGGTGATGATGTAATGTGTCGAACTCGCCTTCCTGAACTTGTCTCTCTCTCTCTCTCACTCTCTCTCTCTCTGTCGCTGACTCTCGCTCGCTCACTTTCCAGGAAGCAACCAATCAGGGCCCGGCCACACAATATCTTTGCGAGGACATCGCGCGCGTCTCTAATCCACATCACCCGACAATGTCGCACACGCGAGTGCCTGGAGCATTTACAAAAATGAACGCTTGGCACGGCCCGCGTGCTTTGCCCGCATTGTAGACAAGCGCAAAGGAAAAAGCGGCGGGGCGACCTTTGTCCTCTAGTGCCCGTTCGCTTCTTCAGATTGATGATGAAAAATGACCCGCGAGGTCATTCGCGGCAAATTGAGATGAAAGCGGAGAAGGAGCCGTCGCCCCGGCTGGGGCTTGCGCTGACCTGAGCAGGAATTTGACACGCGGCCTCCAAACTTGCTTTCATTTCCTCCCTTCATCCTTCATCCTCCTTCATCCTCCTCGCTGGCACATGTGGAATTTCCAGCACCTTCCGAATCATTTCCCCTACTCAGATTGACGGTGCGTTCAAAAACCTGTGGGAAATCGCAGCGTTTTTCACTTCAATGCTCCTAATAACGAACACAAAAAACGGCCGGCTCCGTGCGCGTATGTTTGCCTTCCTACACAGATGTTGTTGCCACGGAAACAATGACAGGACGTGACGAGCGGCTGGCGGGCCTTCCTGTGCACTGCACGCATGCGGGTTTTGGTTGGGCTCTCCTCGCTCAAACTTTGCTTCGAGGCGTTCGGGGCGCCATGAAAACGATTTTGCTGCACGCCAGGAGACGAGCGCTTCAGGTAGAAAGTGCGGTGCGCGGTCCCCCGTCGCTGACAGCTGTTCGTCACACCAGTTGATTGACTTTGGCGCCGTGCCCTCATCGGTCTACTAGTGCCGTCAATTGTCTCGTGGTGATTTGATTTCAAGTCGTGCGCGTGCGTAGTCGTTACACGTCAAACTGGTTCCAAAGAGTTCCACGCGGTCCCGTTCGGCGGCATTAGTCACCGTCGCATGACGGCGACGTGTTTGTTTGAGAACCGGGGGAATCTATTTGCTGTGTTTCGCGCAGATGACAAAAGCGCAGGCTTTTCTGCTTCTGCCGCTTGGCTAATTGTCTTTTCTCAAAACTCCCGTGCCCCTGCTTTGAAAGCGCATCTGTGTGAATTATGGTTCCTTGCGTGTTGTAGTTTTTTTTCTTCCTCCCTCCTAATTCCATTCTTCGTCGCTCAACCGAAAACTCCTAAATCAGGGGTGTCAAACTCATTTTAGTCGCGGGCCAATTTGGAATTACGTCTTCGGAGGGCTGTTATGACAGTGAAACCACAAAATTATTACTTGTGCACAACATATTAATAGATGACTTGTTTTGAAATCGCTCAATTGTAATAGTTCAATTATTGTTAAAAGTGAGTGTAAACAGGGTCACAACATTATTGCAAAATCTCAACGTTATTTATCACACATAATAATTTTACATTTCGGTACAGATTTTAGCAAGTTGACACGCATGATATGCTTTCGCGGGCCGTATAAAATAACCTGGCGGGCCGGCTTTGGCCCCCGGGCCTTGAGTTTGACACCAGTGCTCTAAATTGTCCATCGCTGTGAACGCGACTTTGAACGCTTGTCTACGTATGGCTCGCCAGCGACCGGCGAGCAGTCGAGAATGTACTAAGGGGTCAGCTGTGGTCGACGCCAGGCCACCGACGACCTTAATGAGCACGTTTAAAAAAAAAAAAATGGATGAACGGATTTCCTGTTGATGGTATTGCAATTGTGAATGGAATAAAGAGCTTCGGAAAGGCTCCGCTGGCAACTGATGAAGTGCTTTGATTGCACTAATGAGAGAAGATGGGGCCTGCGTGGACGTGAGGGGGGGGGGACAGTGAGAGTGGACAGACGAGCACAGAAATGTCCTGACTGCCCCCCTATGTGTGTGTGTGTGTGTGTGTGTTGGGGACATGTTCCCGTGGTAACGTGGGCGGTTACTCGGAGGACACGTGCACACGTGACCTCTGACCCCTTCGACTTTTGTTTGTTGTTTTTCCAGCATTTTTGCTTTTATGCCAGAGAAAATGTGCCAGGGACTGGATTGGCTGAGTCATTTTGTGTGTTAGCACTCAACGCGATGAGTCATGTCGGGTTCTACTTTTTGGTGATCATTGCAGAAGTGGTGGAGAGCAATGATGTTGTTTTTTAAAAAAAAATAAATAGAATTTTGTATTGCAGATTTTCCTATCACAGCGATTGACTAGGTATGATAATTCTAAAATTATCCAGCCCGCCCGCCACATTGACCGAAGTGTCGCCGCGTGGCAGTGATTGTGTGTGCGCTTGATGCCAGCTCCTGAATAAATGATGACATCCTGACTCTGCTCCTCCTCATCGATCTTTCATCCTCTCTTTTTTTTTTTCCTCTCTCCCCCCTCCACTCACCTCGTTGTCATCACGTCTTCACGCGGTTGGCACGGCGCGCCGTTCAGAAAGCCTCTCTTGGCTTGTTGCGTGCCGTGAAAGTTTCCGAAAGGTGGCGCTGCGGGCACAGGAGTGACGTGGTGGCGCATGTCGAAGCACGTATGTGTTTAAAAAAAAAGGTTTCTTTTAATTTCGGATTTTTATGAGCAAAATGAAATCAAATAAAAACAAATTACACCATAAAAATGTTATTGGTATTTCAAAATAAATAAATAGGATCATAAATAGTCGATAAATGCCGCTAGTATGAATTCTTTTATAGGATTGGTCGTTTTACTGACTAAATCTTGCCAAGTTACATTTTTCCGTTCTATCGGCAGATAGTTGCATTTAAATGTCGTATTTGATTTCTAATTTGATTACTTTTGTGTGTGTGTGTGTGTGTGTGTGTGTGTGTGTGTGTGTGTGTGTTTCTGTCCTTGTGCGTCTGTTATTGGATCCATGCATGATGTCCAAGCGACTGGAAGTGCACTTGCAACCTCTAACCTGACAAATCCCAAGCTCGAGCATGTGTGTGTGTGTGTGTGTGTGTGTGTGTGTGTGTGTGCGCGCGTGTGTGTGTGTGCGTGCGCACGCTGGCCAACCAGCCTGTTAATTTGATTGCGTAACAGGATTAGAGGTTGCAGATTGTGCGGAATGGAATCCCACCGCCGCTCGATCTGTGATGCTATGCCACACATGCGCACACACACACACACACACACACACAGACGACCTGGACGACTGTGTGTGTGTATATACACCCTGTCGTCTTTGACGGTGCTGTTTGTTCACTTCCATTTCATTGTGAGCAATTGGAAGCGCGTCCTGGCGCGGCAGGCGACAACAGGTGCAGGTAACCTAAGAAATGTCATCCGGCCGTCACCGGCCTTTGGCTGGCATGGCGTACATTGTGTGCGCGACAGGTGGAATTTGGAAGGTGGTTCGTGAGTTGCAAGCTGTGTTTCGTCCACTCGCCAAAACAACTCCCCGTGACTCCATTTTGGGTCCGGGCTGTGTACTGCGTCAGCTAGGAGAGGCTGCGGCTCTGCCAAGACCCTCACTGGAGCGTTTTGACTCCCACAAAAATCACTAAAATGCTAAATTTTCAGAATGGCACGGAAAACATAAGCAGTTGGACTGAAGTAGGGGGGGGCGGGGGGGGGGGGGCCGTTGTACTCGTGGTTCGCAGTCATTGGCCAGTGTGCGCGCGTGTGTTGGTTGGTGGTGGGGGGAATCTCCCGGACACCTGATGGAAACTCGGAAGGTTATAACTGTTAGTCACAAGGGGAAGAGGGTGTGGGGAATCCCAGTAGCCCCCTCCCCCGTGTCCTCTTACTGTGGGTATCCCCCCACTCAACCACTGTCACGGCGCGACCGACAAGTGTCACTCGGCCGTCGACTCTTTGCGATGAAGCACCAGGCGCCTCACGCCAAGCCGGCGCGCGTGTGCGCTCTCGCCGGGCTCCTCCGGGGGCTGAGGGGCCGGCTGAAAGCCCTCCGTCGCTTCCTGCCGCCCACCGGCAGGCCGGACGGCGGCTGCCACCAGCCGGCCGTCAAGAGGAAGGGGGCGCTGGGCTGTTTGGGATCGCCGGCCCGCGGCTGGACTGTGAGTCAGTTGGCGCGCGCGTTCTCGGGGCCTGGCAATTATTTTCTGGAGGAATGTCTTGATTCCAAAACACGGCATTGTTTCAATGTGACAGTGAAAAACTTCACGTGTGTGTGTGTGTGTGAGAGAGAGCGCAGGCGCTTTGCATTTTTGATGGCGTGATCAAGAGGTGTGACATGAGCATCCTGTCGCTCCGGCTCCGATCTGCCATCTGCGTGGTGACTCACGCATACGTGCACATTTGAAATGTCAACAAGCCTCCGAATTTCAGGCTTTGACTTTGTCATGTCACTCTCACGTATTTTAAAATCCCAAATTCCTGCGGTTTGAAGCTAACCGTTGCCAGCCCTGATTACAACTTGCCCGAAGGATCAAATCGTGCGTGTCATTATGAGAGTAGCGAGAGGTGACAAGTATTCAAAGAAGGACACAAGAGTCGGCGGGGGGGGTAAGGAGGGAGGAGAAGAGAACGTCTGTGAGAGAGCGAGCGAGAGAGAAAGCAAACAAAGTGTCAAGAATGATCAGAAGCCGGTGTTGCTCGGTGCCGCTCAGTCCCGTCGCGGCGCAGGAGCATGTTGTCGCCGCGCGGCCTGGGCCACGCCCTGGACTACAGGACCCAGCATGCACCTGGAATCATCAGGTCGTCCCCCTGGGAAGGCCAGGTATGCGGCACTGAGGGAGGAAGAGGAGGAGGCGGATTAGGTTTGCGCCGTTCCCTTTTGCAAAGAATTTGAAGGCTGAACGCACGCTCGCACTGGTTGCCATCGTTCGTCACTCGGCTTGCGCCGTGCAGGTAAGCCGGGGGCGGCTCCATGACAACCGAGTGTGTGTGTGCGCGCTCACGTTAGGCGCCGACGTCAGGCGCCCGGCGAGCCTGCTCACCCTGTCGCCGGTTGTCGTCAGACTGCCGGCGCGATGCGGTTTTGCTTCATTTCATTCCCTGCGCCAACTTTCAGACGTTGAGCAGAACAATACAAGGGAGGCGGCCACTTGGCGGACCGACGCCGAGGCAAAACCTTGCTGCACGCGCGCTCCAGTACACGCAAGCCAGTCAATCCCACCCGTACAAGAGATCTGATTGAACTCAATTGGTCAGAGGACTTATCTCAAATCAACCTTACCCATTGAAATGAATGCGAATGCCATTAATTTGTGCCTTTTTGATGGCATGACCTTGAGCAAGGGTCAACAAATTGGGCGAATCACCTGCCAACCTATTCTAAAAATGTGCTAAAGGTTGATGAAAATGTTCATATTCACAGAGATGTAAAAAAAAAATATAATTATAATAATAGGTGGCCCGCTAGCCCAGTGGTTAGCACGTCGGCTTCACAGTGCAGAGGTACCGGGTTCGATTCCAGCTCCGGCCTCCCTGTGTGGAGTTTGCATGTTCTCCCCGGGCCTGCGTGGGTTTTCTCCGGGTGCTCCGGTTTCCTCCCACATTCCAAAAACATGCGTGGCAGGCTGATTGAACACTCTAAATTGTCCCTAGGTGTGAGTGTGAGTGCGGATGGTTGTTCGTCTCTGTGTGCCCTGTGATTGGCTGGCAACCGATTCAGGGTGTCCCCCGCCCACTGCCCGAAGACAGCTGGGATAGGCTCCAGCACCCTCCGCGACCCTTGTGAGGATCAAGCGGTTCTAAAAATGAATGAATGAATTATAATAATAATGAAGTATAGGCATTCTCCCGATCTCACACATTCGGCCACGCCCCCATGACCATGTTAAAGTCGTCGGAACTTTTTGCCTTGTCCCAACACACAGTAATTGCGCGTCACACAACCCGTGTCCCCTAACCCGGTGTGTTTGTGTGCGTTGCAGGATGACGTCCCCATCAAGGAGATTAGCATCACTCACCACGTGAAGGAAGGATGCGAGAAGGCCGACCCCCGGCAGTTCGAGCTGCGCAAAGTCCTGGGACAAGGCTCCTTTGGCAAGGTGTGCATGCGCGCGCCCGCGTTTGCTTCCGCTTCGACGCACTTGGGCGGGGGCACCCGTCGGTCGCGTTGGAGAGGCCGTCGTCAAGGCGACGGCAGACCGAGGGCCCTTCGCGCTCCCGCCGAGTGACTTGTTTTTTACGAAAGAGCAATTAGTCTCCCACCCGCGCTCTCTCTCCAGAAGAACCATCGCGCAGCGACGGAGTGAAAAGCGCACGCTGCACAATACTGACGTACAGTGTGTGTGTGTGTGCGTGTGTGTGTGTGTGTGTCCGTTGCGTTTAGGTGTTCCTGGTGAGGAAGGTTACGGGCCCTGACGCCGGCCAACTGTATGCCATGAAAGTTCTCAAGAAAGCGACACTAAAAGGTACCCCCAATTCCTTCTTAAAACTCCTTCAGTACCAGCCAATTCTAGACCAAGTCTGAAAAGACGTTTAAAAACGTCTTTGGGAGTGAATGAGTTTTCATTTCCATAAATTCTCACAATGAGTGTCCATTCTCGAAATGTTTGAGGACTCTCACCTTTTGCGCGCATGTGAACGTGAATCCGTGTGTGTGTGTGTTTTTAAGTGCGCGACCGGGTCAGGACAAAGATGGAGAGGGACATCCTGGTGGAAGTCAATCATCCCTTCATCGTCAAACTGCACTACGGTGAGTCAGGCCGAGTTACCCCTCCCCCCCCCCCGAATACCCCACGCCACCATCAGGCCACTCGTTTTCCTCGTGTCCACTTTTGAGCCTCCCCACGACGGGCAGGCGACTCGTGCCGACTTCATCGGCATCGCTTCCTTTTCCTCCCTCAGCCTTCCAGACGGAGGGGAAGCTCTACCTGATCTTGGACTTCCTGAGAGGGGGAGACCTCTTCACCAGGCTTTCCAAAGAGGTAGCACGGCAACAAGAATACCCGCTTTTTCACCCAAATCCTGATCGGAGTCAGCGATATTGAAATTGTCTGTGTGTGTTTGTAGGTGATGTTCACAGAGGAGGATGTGAAATTCTACCTGGCAGAACTGGCGCTGGCTCTCGATCACCTTCACGGCCTCGGAATCATCTACAGGGACCTGAAGCCCGAGAAGTACGCGCACGCACGCACGCACGCACGCACGCGTCAGTCATCTCGTAAAAAAAAAAAAATGTTTTGAGTTTGAAGTGTGTTGTCGTTTCAGCATCCTGCTGGATGAGGACGGACACATCAAGCTGACAGGTGCGTCATTTGATGCCGCTTGTGGGGGGGAGGGTGCGGGAGGGGGGCTCTCGTGTCCTCTTAAAAGGTGAACCTTTGAGGTTCTCGTCCTACGTGGCGCTCGAATTTCAGGAGTTTGGGGTGTCCGCGCGTGTGTGTGTGTGTGCAGACTTTGGCCTGAGCAAAGAGTCCATCGACCACGAGAACAAGGCGTACTCGTTCTGCGGGACGGTGGAGTATATGGCCCCGGAGGTAGTCAACCGGCGGGGGCACACGCACAGTGCCGACTGGTGGTCGTACGGCGTGCTGATGGTGAGCATTTTTTTTTTTCTACCTTCCAAAAAAAAGTGAAGCAAGGCTTGAGCGTGAAATCATTTGAATGTCTTTGTCGTTTGTGTTTTTTTGTGTGCGTGTGTGTAAAAATTCGATTCGAATGGGACGTGGCATTTCTGCAAAAGACATCAGAGATTTGACTTGAAGGTCTTTTTCTTGCGTACTTTCTTCTTTTTTGTTCTTAAGTTTGAGATGCTGACCGGCACTCTGCCGTTCCAAGGCAAAGACCGCAAAGAGACCATGACCATGATCCTCAAGTGAGTCCACCAAGCCCTCAGAAGGATAGCAAACATCAAAGCGTCACTTTGAAATTGTTTTTCCTGATCGTGATTTCTGCAGGGCCAAGCTGGGAATGCCGCAGTTTTTAAGTTCCGAAGCCCAGAGTCTTCTCAGGAACCTTTTTAAGCGCAACCCGTCCAACCGATTAGGTGAGCATCAATCGTGCTCATTTCCCCCTCCGCGTCCCTCTTGTCATTCCAAAGTGTTCCCTTTCACGTCCGAAGGCGCCGGTCCCGACGGTGTGGAGGAGATCAAGAGGCATCAGTTCTTCAGCACCATCGACTGGAATGTCCGTTTTGCGCCTTGACGTTTTTCCGTCCGTGCCGGCTGTCGTGACTCATCCGTTCACCGGATGCTTCCTCCTCCGCTCTCGCAGAAACTCTTTCGCCGAGAGCTGCCGCCTCCCTTCAAGCCGGCGGCCGGCCGACCCGATGACACCTTCTACTTTGACCCCGAGTTCACCGCTAAAACGCCTCGCGGTCAGCATCCCCAATTCTCACGATGACGCATCAAGTCCGGGGTGGGCCGACTAATGAGTGCGTTTGCCTGCGTTGATGTTGTCAGACTCTCCGGGAGTGCCGCCCAGCGCCAATGCCCATCAGCTCTTCCGAGGATTCAGTTTTGTGGCAATAACAGAAGAAGAAACGCAGCCGATGCCAAACGCCATCGTTCAGGTACACGGAAACGCGCGCGCGCACGGAACGAAACTGAATCGTTGTTTTCATTATCGACGGCATCATCATAACATGAGCTGCTGCCGCCGCTAAGCTTGCGCAAACCAAAACTGTGCAAAATCCCAAACGTTCTCGACTCCGCCCACTCAAGATTGGAGGCTGACGGAGACTCCCGCTTAACCTCCAAGTGCTCACTTTTATTGGGCCAAGGCAGGTCTTGTCTTTTGAGGGCCTTCGCTATCCTTTTTTTTTTTTTTTTTTAACTGCAGGTTGTTATTTGGTCGACTTTTTTTTTTTTCTGCTAGGTATCGCGAGCCATAATGTGATCTTCAGACACTTGGGGGGGAGGTGAAGGAAAAGGAAAATGCAAATACATACTCACTTTCAACTGTTTATTGAAGAGGACAGGCAGCCAAATACAAAATGACAACACTCACAAGGAGCATGGATAAAAAAAAAAAAAAAAAAAAAAACAACCCACTGGAATACAGGACAGCATACTTAGCATCCAATCTCCCAGTTGCTCAAACTCTCTGCTAGCAGCGTCGCCACCTAGAAGACAAAACAACCAAACGCAGGGACCAGAGCCCACAAAAAAAAAGTGCCCACGCTGATCATGTGTGACCTGACTTTGGACTCCTTTTGCCCTGCAGCAGCTCCACAGAAGCACGTCTCAGTTTTGCGACGCCTACGATGTCAAAGAGGAAATCGGCGTGGGCTCCTACTCCATCTGCAGGCGCTGCGTGCACAAGGGCACCGGCATGGACTACGCCGTCAAGGTGGGAGCGCCTCGTACGGACACGCGGTGTACGCCGCTTACACTCGGGCACGCGGCTGAACTGGTCTTCCCGTTGCAGATCATCAACAAAGCCAAGCGGGACCCCACGGAGGAGGTGGAAATCCTCCTCAGATACGGCCAGCACCCCAACATCATCACACTCAAAGACGTAAGTCGAAACCCACCCACAAGGTGTGCGGCTGCTGTCTGACGTCACCGCCGCAGGGTTTCGACGACAAACGCGACTACGGTATCTTCTCATCGGCGCCCCCTTTCCGTCGTGTCAGGTGTACGACGACGGTCGCTCCGTCTTCCTGGTGACGGAGCTGATGAAGGGCGGAGAGCTGCTGGACAAGATCCTACGGCAGAAGTTTTTCTCCGAGCGAGAGGCCAGCGCCGTTCTCTTCACCATCGCCAAAACGCTGGAGTACCTTCACGTGCAGGGGGTGCGTCCACACTGTCGAGGACTCTTGTTGTGCTAGCTTAGTTACCCTAGCTTAATGCTAACATGGACCATGAACAGCTTATTGAAATGAATTCAATTTATTGGATTTGTGTGACACGTCCCGCTTGTGTGCCGTGAAGGTGGTGCACCGAGACCTGAAGCCCAGCAACATCCTCTACGTGGACGAGAGCGGCAACGCCGAATCCATCAGGATCTGCGACTTCGGCTTTGCCAAGCAGCTAAGGGCGGAGAACGGCCTGCTCATGACACCGTGCTACACCGCCAACTTTGTTGCTCCCGAGGTGACAGGCTTTTTTGTGTGTGTGTGTGTGTGTGTGTGTGTGTGTGTGCGTGTTGAGATGTCACACACTCAACACAGTTAATTTGCATATCGCTCACAGGTTCTCAAGAAGCAGGGTTACGACGCAGCCTGTGACATCTGGAGTCTTGGAGTGCTTCTGTATACCATGCTAATAGGGTAGACTCCGGACTCCGAGTAGTCTAGTTGCAAAGCTTCAAGTTGTTTTGAAATTGATTTTTTTTTTCTTGCTCGTCCAAGTGGAACTTTCAACGGCTTGTCGTCTTTTGTGCAGCTTCACTCCGTTTGCTAACGGCCCAGAGGACACGCCAGAGGAGATTTTGGCCCGAATCGGCAGCGGGAAGTTCACGCTGACCGGAGGATACTGGAACTCTGTCTCTTCTGAGGCCAAGGTACAACTCCTCATGCACACAGACATAATCAACAATTGGGCTGAAGCGAATTATTCAAGTAAATAAAGTTTTGGTTTGAATTTGCTTTATTTTTTTTAATCAAAGATTGGATTTTGAAGTCATATAGTCTGGCCCTAACTCATGATGACTACGAGTGGCGTGTTTGCGTTTGTGGCCCTTCAGGACCTGGTGTCAAAGATGCTGCACGTGGACCCCCACCAGCGGCTAACGGCCGGTCAGGTCCTGCGGCACCCGTGGGTCACGCACCGAGACCAGTTGCCCAAATACACGCTCAACAGACAGGACGCGCCGCACATCGTCAAGGTGACTCAATCAACTGGAGCTTTTTGTCACATCCTAACAAAGAAATAATATCTCAAAAATTCACCTTAAAGTGGACAAGTGGTTAGCATGTCTACCTCAAAGCCCAGTTGACTCTGAGCAAAGGCCAGATTTTTTGCTATTTGCCAGCCGGTCTGGGTCTTATGCCCCACCAATAATTGGGTTTCACAATATAGTTTTACGTTGTAATATCACTATTCACCACTAGATGGCAGACACGGATTAGCTTTAGCGCCCTACGCTGCAATGGAAGTAACGCTAATATGTGCGTTCCAGGGAGCGATGGCGGCCACGTACTTGGCCCTGAATAGAAAAGTCCCGCCGGTTCTGGAGCCGGTGGGCTGCTCCACTTTGGCGCAGCGGAGGGGAGTGAAGAAGCTGACTTCCACCGCTCTGTGACGTCCAGCATCCCAATCTCCCTCTCCTCCCATCAACTCTGACCTCTAGCTGACCCTTGGACAGACTACTGATGGAATCCAGGAAGCGCCGATGCCCCCAAAAAAAGAGCACACAGAGGCCGCCGCCCTCTTGCACACTCAACGGACTCTTCCGATTGGACGGCTGGCGACGTTCTTCCCGGCATCAACTTCTGTGGATTTTTGCTTTGGACAATCAGAACAGGAAGCGAGCGCCTGTGTACATAAAGCTCAGCCCTGGGAAACACGATCATTACACAGAAGCATTTCAAGACGTAAGATGCTTTGATTTTAACTTCCCTGTCTCGTCACGTCACATAAACATTTGTGATTGGTCGCATCCCAAAGAAGAATAGAAACAAACGTCTTCTGTTAGTTTTGTCAACTTGGTGACAAATCCTGCAAATTGTTTGGCTGCGCTGTCTCTGGTCCTCTTTGTAAAGCCGTTTGCGTGTTTATTCAATATCCAGCTTGCGGTACAGGTACTAGTCGGCTCTTTGTCCTCTGAAGTGGACAATTCGTTCCACTAGTAGGATGACTCACTGGTAGTATGAGCAGCTAATCTTTACACTATCGGTATTTTGGAGATGATCAGCGAGTTAAAAAACAAGATAACCGATTTGCTGAACAATCGATCGCTACTTTTCGCTGAGATTTTTAGCACGCATGTAGCCAAAATTTGCATATACTGTAGTTGATTCCCAGTGAAATACATTGCTGATTTTTTTTTAAATCAAACCCTAAGAATTCTCCCCAAAATGATGAGAAATATTTATATTCAAGAGTGAATACTGGTACTAGTTTTTGTCAAAAATAGATCAGAAAACCTGTGTTGTCTCACAATGGAGAAATTTCCAATTTACAGCATCAAAATTACAAACAACAGAAAGTATATATATATAAATATAAGCATACTAAAAATGTTTTTAAGAAAAAAAAAAATATATATATATATATATACATATTAAAAAATGTAAATAAGTGGTACCGAACATCCCTTGTACGGTTAGTGGTGGTGGTGGTCGGAGGTGGGGGGGGGGGAGTAACTTGTAAGAAATCGCCATTTTACTAGTATGCTGAATTGTCTTATTTGTGTGGACAAAGAGCCAAATAGTTTATAGACCTTAAGATGGACATGAAATAAATGTTCAAGCGGCTTTGGGTTGCTATGCAGTGTCCCCCCCCCACCGCCCCCCCCCCCCCCCGTATCTTTCTGATTCGCTCCGTCCAGCTTTTTTTTTTAAACACTTATTTTCCATGATTCACAATTTTTCTACCCAGGCCAATGCATGTGGCATCTTGGTGCTCAGGAACTATTTCCAAGTCAGTTTTGACCAGATTCATTGAGACGAAAGTTGTGCTTTACTGCCACCTTGTGGCATTGACAGATAATTTTTAACCCTTTTTTGGGGGGGGGGTCAGTGACTTGCAAATTGTCGCCTGGGAACATCGTATAGCAAAGTTGAGTTCATGCAAGCAACAAAAGGGCCGTTGCCACGCTAACAAGTCAGTGTCATGCCGCCCAACGTTCTCGTTCCCTGCGATGCAAGCTTCCGTTCGAAAAACAAGCGCACTTCCTCACTGATGCAAAAGTATCGTCTGTGGACGGGAACTGTAAATAACAACAGCTCAGGTTTTCACTCGTCCAGCTGGACGACCAACAGTGCGGAAAGCTGCTTGAGCTTTTGATTTCATATCCTCCATATCCAGCTTGACGTTCGGGTACTTAGTTTATCAATTCCTCTTGACATTGTAACATTGGAAATCGTTAACGTCAGACACCATTCTTCTGACAGTCCACTGAATTATCCTACTAGTGAGGGCTAAAGAATGTACCGGTACGTGGACTTCATCTGGATATCAAGGGTAATGAAGACATGCTCAGACTGCTTTTCATACATTCTGGAATGTTTCTTTTTCTCTCCCCTCTGCATCCATCCCAACGTTTCCATGGCACCGGGAGCTACTACTTCATTTGCAAGATTCAAGGAAATGTTAGCTACGTTAGCATGTAGCACCTTTAATTTTTATTTTTTAATAGGCCCATGTGTTTTGAGGTTGGCTTCATTTTAATCACGAATGTGTGCGATGGGGATTCTGTACTCATACAACTTTGGGAACAAGTAATGTCAAATATTTTATTTGTTTTTCCTGTGTTAATCTCATTTTCTCCTGCTCTTCCTCAACCTGTCAGATTTGTTCAGCTGTGTGGGGTGTGTGTGGCACCACCTCTTGTTTTGTTTTATACCTACAGGGAAACTTTCTATGAAAAATAAAACAAGAATGAAAAGCAAATGAGGATAATGATTTGTCATTCATCGTATTTCGGAGGCTGGGAAATGCAATGCTCAAAATCTTTCACACGATTTAACTTCAACAAATTTTTTTAAGGATGAGATTATCGACGGTACTGGGTTCTATACTCTACTTTTTGGGGGGCTTTAACCGCATTTCAGGCCGAGCTGAGCACGTTTTCTGACTTTGAATGTATCTTCATAGGAATGAGTTGTGTGATCAAATTCATGGTGATTTAGGCTTCAGGAGGACATACTGAACGAGACACATGTTGAAGTGTGTGCATAAATTGAAAGTGCTCTATAAATACTGTTGACTTGACTTTGACTATTTCTCGGCACTAGATGGCAGCAGCATCAAGATGTTTTAATTTATTCGTCGCGACATAATTTTACATACCGAGTATGTTTCATAATAATGTATTTTTGCATAACTGTATATCCATCTAACCAAGTACATTAATTTTAAATCTAGCTATGATAATGCATTACTTTATGAAAATAGCACATAATTCGTATAATTATAAATAATCATATATATAAATGTTTGTTATACACAATGATGTCTATTCAGTGGACATTTTAAAAGTACAGTTTAAACAATCTTTATTTCGGCCTCTGAAAAGTGACGTTTTCAGAAAACGCGCGTTCCAAATTTGTCAACGAAACGACTGAATAAAGTTTTGTTTCCTTTTTTTTCCAAGCTTGTCAATGCGCATGCCCTCTGGAGCGGTGAGACTCATCAGCAGTGGTGTTAGCAATTAGCTTGTCGCCTCTCACTTCCTTCGGTCTAAACGCCTTTCGTTACACCTCTCAACAAATTCGCCGTTCCTTTTGGATCCACTGGGAATATCGGGACGAAAGCGTGAAGGAATATGCCCAAAAATAAAGGTGAGGTTGAATTTGTCTCAGAGCGCGCCGCTGCGACACACACAAGACAAGCACGGAAAACGTGACAAGTAGCAGCTAATGCTAATTACCTCCGCAGATCGCATCATTATTGTTGATTGTTGATGAAGCTTTGTCTATTCTTGTTTTTTTGGACGGTCTTTTGTCGGTATTTTTTCGGGAAAAGGCCGAGTATCGGTTCGCCGGCTCGTTACGTGGCTAACGAGCTACTTTGGAGTTTCACCACACCCGCTTTGGCCTCTACATTTTCATTTACCGCCTTTCTTTTTTTCTGTCTGTTTCAATACAATCGGACCTTGATGATGTTTGATATCTTGTAATGCTTCAGACCGTGTTATGTTATGCTGGACAGGTGTAATAGTGGTATTTTTAGCCAATGGGTCTGACGTACTGTTGTGTCTGATCAATTCAGTCATAAATTTTCGCAACCATTTTTAAATATAGGTAGTCACGAAAAGACAAACCCTTTGAGCATTTCCTCGTCAAAGTTGACATTGTTTTGTGCTAACTAACCGGTGTCCTGATTCTGCTTCCTTCCAGGTAAGGGAGGAAAGAATCGGCGGCGTGGAAAGAATGAAAACGAGTCTGAGAAGAGAGAGTTGGTGTTTAAAGAGGACGGACAAGGTAAGTTAGTTCATCATTATAAAATCAAAATGCGCGGACATGCAATAATAAACTATATACTGGATGAGAGCTGGCTTCAAAGATTTGGCTCTCTTTCCGGATCGTCAATAGACCACCATGGCATTCATTCTTAGTAGGTTTGTGTGTGAGCTAGACAGGACAACCGGACAAACACTTATTCGTGTTCAAGTTCACACCTGTGGGCCATTTAAAGTCATTGTTGAAGGTATCATGCATGAATTTGGGTTCTTGCCAGACCCATGACATCAGTGAAATCCTGGTTATTGATGTGAAGAAACGGCGGTACTCAAAAGTGACAGTCTTGTCTCAATGTGTGGTTGGAATGGCCACTTCAAGCTTAGCACATATTCTACAAAGATGATGGCCACTTCTCACATTGGATCCAGAATGTTAGCATTTTCACAACATATTCTCCATCTCTCTTCCAACCGTGTGTTTTCCAGAATACGCTCAGGTGATTAAAATGCTGGGGAATGGCCGCCTGGAGGCCATGTGCTTCGATGGCACCAAGCGGCTCTGCCACATCAGAGGAAAGCTGCGGAAAAAGGTACACACACACACACACACACACACACACACACACACACACACACGCCTGACGTAAATGCGGAGTCAGCAGTGTCCTTGCATGTGCCATCCTCCAGGTGTGGATCAACACGTCAGACATCATCCTGGTGGGCCTGAGAGATTACCAGGTGATGGCCGCTGCAAGCCCGCCATTTTTTTTGTTGTTATTGGAGGAGCCCCTCAATTGATGGCCGTTTTGGTTTGGTTGCAGGACAACAAGGCTGACGTCATCCTCAAGTACAACGCGGACGAGGCTCGAAGTCTGAAAGCTTACGGCGAGCTCCCAGAGCACGGTGAGAAGGACGGAACACTGACATATTTAGGACACCCCCGCTCCCTCCCCGCCCCCTAAAGTCGATGTTGACATTTTCCAAGCATCATTGACAAATTATGACTTAATGTGTGATTGTCATTTCCAATATTCCAGGAAATTTTATCTTTTTTTCCCTCCCGTTTTACAGCCAAAATCAACGAGACGGACACGTTCGGTCCCGGAGACGATGACGAGATCCAGTTTGATGACATTGGCGATGACGATGAAGATATTGATGACGTAAGTGTTTTTTTTTTGTTATCGTGTTTGTTCTTTTTCCCTTGTGGGGATGTCACATCATCTCACCTAAATTTTGTTGTTTTTCTTGTTGCAGATCTAAAGACTTCCGCACACAAACACACTCATGTTTATCCGAACGGGGATGTTTTGAGCCGATACAGCGCCGTTGGGGGGGGGGGGGGACTTTTTTTTTTAGAATCCCATATAGAAATTATCAAGTGTATTTTCATTTACATGACTAGATGTGTTTGCTGTGGACATAAGTGGTGGGGGGAGAGAAAAATATGCTTTTTTTTCCTCACTCCTCCCCACTGAAAACCAGTCCAATGTTTTTCTTCTTGGTTTCCTCCTGCGTTTCTTTGGGGGAGCGTGTGACTGCGAAAACATTAAGTCCTTTTAAAAAAAGTGTATTTATAATCATTTCACGTCTGGTGGAATTTAAGCAAAATTGCAGAATCTTTGGATTCACCAATAAACACATTAACCATTTTTTCCCCTCCCCATTTCGTTTTTATTTTGTCTTCCTTTCAAGGGACGTCTTCACTCTATTCATGTTTGCTGTGACTTCTGTGTAAAGCTCATGTCCCAAAAACATCCGCAAATCTACTTTTACCGTTTTACTTTTCTTTGTATACAGCAGCGGAGGACGGTTAACGTTTACACTACATCAATGTTTCTAAATTCCACTTTGCAAATTACTCAGTTGATCTTCAAAGTCTACAGATAACTATTCAAATACCCCCCCCCCTTTTGCCTTTCTGCTGTTTTCTCGGTTCTCACATCTTGCCACACACACACACACCAGGACAACCTCACTCAATCTCACTTTATATGTAAAAAAAAAAAGAAAGGATGATTTATGTTTATGGACTACTTGTTTTCCCTCCTTTACGAGTGGGACTGCTCCCACTTCACAATCGGGCGGAGGGTTAGGTGGGGCCGGCTTTATTCTGTAACCGAAGACTAATATGTTCAATGTGTGACAGCTGGGTGTCTAATAAAAGATATTAACTCTAATCCCCCCCGCAGTACAGATACATATTTGTTTAATTTATTAAAAAAAATGCCAGGTGATCTTCAATACAGTAAGCTGTTGAATAAAAATGGGACAAAGACAGATGCAACCGAAGAAGTTGACACGTTTTGGAAGTATTGAGGTGAGAGAACAGACTATTAATAAATAATAATAATTCAAATTCGTCAAGCAGAAAAGTCACTGACAGTCCTGTAGCGTAGCAGCTACAATAAAGGATAGAAAATTCTTTAAGATCAATACTAATCCATTTCCACTGTTGTGAAATCATGAATAATTGTGCCGGAACGTGTTTTGCTACATCAATTCCAAAATGGAGACATTTGTTGTTCACGCAAAAATAGGACATGAGCACAATATGACATCTTGGGAACAAACAGCCTGGAGGTCAAATCACGCACGCGTGACGTCATCGCGTATTAACCCCGGTCTGCGCTAGCTGTGACGTCAGGACGCCGCGAGAGGTTTGCCTGCTCACTCCGGCACGTGCGCCAAGTGAGAGCACGTGAGGAAAAACGTGTGTCGAATTCATAGCACATTATTTTGACATTTTGTTGTTCGTATTAATATTATTATTAAACGTTAAAGTCCTCAGTTGGTAGCTTGGTTGTTTCTACTCGGTTGCTAGGTGACTTGGCGAGTGACACTCGTCAAATGAATATGCAAATGAGACAGCGGTGACGGGCTAACTAACGCCGAGTTAATAATAACCCACATGGTGGTGGGTGAAACCGTAATAAAAGTGGCCTTTTTTTACGTTCCCGTCGTTCTGTTTTCGATTGTGTCGTCATCACTGACTTGCTATGCTAATTTAGAGCTAGCTAATGAGGGACGGGTAACAGAGCGCATGTCCCCCCCCTCCTCCTCTCATCCATCCATCCCTCTCTCCTCTTCCCAACATCCTTCATCGTCATTCTTCCATTCGGAGTCATCTGAGTGCCTCCAAAGTATTCTTGGACTAGGATCCGACCCGGCTCGTTCTCATCATGACGCAAGTGGTTCCGACTCGTCCGGCTGCTTTGACAGGTCACTTCTTTTTTCTTCTTCTTCATTTCATTGTACTGACATGCACAAGAAGGAATTAGGGAAAGCATTTGGAGCATTTCTTCCACATCCAGCTCAAGGGCTGTGTACTACTAGTATATTCAGTGTCCTTACTCGTCATCTTTTTTTTTCCATGTTTAGTGAGACTTGACATACGAGCTCAAAAGCATTCATTCCAGGTTCTTGATATCCATCTGCAGTACGAGAAATCTATTTGGACTTACTAGTAGTAGTAGAAGGACAACTACATGCTAGTCGTGAGGCAAGACTGAACTATTTGAGTAATTCTACTACCGGTAGTTAAGATCGACAGCCTCACGAGTAGTACTAGTACTGTGCAGATGTCAACAAATGCACAGGTTTGCCTCACTGGTAACATGCCATAGTTGTTTTACTAGTGTGGAGAATTGTGATAAAGTGGTGGAAATGTTTCACTAGGAGGACAGAGTCATCCTATGTGAGTGCTGTGAGTGTACTGGACATCAAAGATGCAGAAGAAACGCTTTGCAAAAATGGACATTGCAGTTTCTGCATGTGATTGCTGAATGAAATAATATGGAACCAGGTGGAATGATCTGAAAAAAATGAGTTGAGCAGTTGGTTTGAAATCTTTATGAAATGTGTCAAATGGAGGCGAATATAATTTCAGGCTTTTTTGGGGCATTCATTGATTAATTGCAATTAATTTGTGTGTGTGCACGTGTGAGCTCTGGTGGTGTGGGTCCGCAGAGGCGACGGCACCGTCACGTTTTCCTCTCCAGCTTATGTTCTATATTTACTGTGCCTTTACTTCCGGCACAGTGAATCACGTTGTTCACCCTCTCCTCTTGCCCCCCCCCCCCAAAAAAAAAACTAATATAGCTCTGGCCCCTCCTCCTGCAACCCCGCTGACCAAAACAATGGCATCGCCTTGTCAGTCGCCCGCCAGTCACAAGAGCCCCACAGGTTAGCTTTGACCATTTGGCTGTCCAATCCATTTTTTGTCTTCATTAGTGATGCCCAAGTCCGGTCTTCGCGAGCCCCTACCCAACCCTATAGAAAATGGTTGGAAGTGATGTCATATAACTGATGACGCGCAGCGATGGTTGATTCACTCGACGTAAGAACCTATTGGAAAATGTTGACGAGTGCAGCTTGCGGGTATGTGTGCAGAGCTGTCGAAGATGCCGCGGGACAAAGATTGTTGCGCACAGCGGCAGCGAGAGCGCATGACGGCGGCGCCGAGGCGCAAGGATCAGCAGCGCCGCCTGCCGGCCGAGGAAAAGCAACAGCGGCGGCAGCAGGAGGCCGAGAAGGTCAGAGGTCACTTTGAATCTTTCGCATTTGTTGATTGATGGCGCAAAGTTGAAAATCACATTTCATGTTCCGAAAGCACGGCGATATTCCGTATATGGTTATGTCCAAAATACACTTTTGCCACACATTTGCATATAAGGACACAGAAGAAGTGAAGGACAAAATGGTGGCAGTGACTGATGGGTGGCCCCCAAGGCCCTCTGGTCCTCCGAGAGTGTCTCCATTATAGATTCAGTGCCTCTATTGGCGAGCTCGCATCCTCTAGCGGACCCTTCCCCGCCCGCCACCCCGACCCCACAATATAATGACATAATGATCGTGGCCAGAGCGAGTGATGACTTCATCAGCATTTTTTTTTTTTTTTGGTCAGACTTTTTTTTGGGGGGGGGGGTGGTATCGGCAGCTGGTATCGGCAGCCTCCATGAGGTCTCGATACCTTAAAATAAGACTTAAAAGAAGAAGAATATTACATATGTGGCTGTTACATTACATGAAGATGCTCCCCCAAAGGGAGGAAGGTGAGGCAGTGGGAAGGGGAGGGGGAAGAGCGAGGCTGTGGGGGGGGAATGACACAGAGAGAGAGAGAGGAAGTGAGGTGCGCCGCGGTGCTCTCTCGCTCCCTCTGCTCTGGCGTCAGAGCGGCGAGCTTCACACCAAAGAGGAGCAGCGGCAAAGGCAGCAAAGGGGCGAGGCCGCTCGCTCGGATGCGGTTACCATGGCGCAGCCGTCACTCTGCGCATCGCCCGGCGCGCGTCGCCGTAGCGATGGCTCTGTGAGGGAGTGTCTCTTCTTCCCCGTGTCTGAACGCAACGAGCAGGAGAGGCTGGAGGCCCTGGTGCGCCGGAGAGCCGGGTGCGGCGGCGCCGAGCGCCGGGGAGGAGGAGAGGCCCGCGAGCAGCTGGACAACAGGCCCAAGCGATGGACGTGGGGGGGGCCGCCGGATGGTGTCGGGGGTGAGTGTCACAGACGGATGCTGGAGGTCACCAAGGAGACAAAGGAGGAGGAGGAAAGGGTGTGGAGGTTGCGATGCAGGAGCTGCTTTGTCTCCTCCTCCTTCATGCCTCTCGTGCTTTTAGCCTTGGAAATATGCCACAGGTGTGTGTGTGTGCGTGTGTGTGTGTGTGTGTGTATAGAAAAGGCCGCGTCACATCCACGTAACCTTGAATGCAACACCGCCACGTCAACCTTTTCGTTCTTACTTTTCCCCAAAACAAATGACGCAGCCCATTGCAAAGCTTCCCTGCCCCCCCGGCGCGTCACATGACATATCGGCAACGCCAGCGTCAGTAATCGATTACCGGGCCAGCCTAGCGGCTGACCTGCGATCGGACCCGCCCAGCGGCCCGGCTCACTGCAGCACAAGCTTGGCGGCCATTACGGGACAGAGATGCGCACGCTATCTTTTCGCGGGACGTCTCATCCCGTGCGTTTGCTTGATCGTCCTCAAAGAGGGTTTTGCTTGATTTCCACTGTGGTGTGTTGACATGCTTGACCGTCCCCCCCTTTTTTTTGCGGCCTGCAAAAAGTGAGTTTGTGGCGTTTGCGTCTTTGCCGGTTCATTGAAGACTAAAATTGTCCTTCGGTTTGAATGCGAGTACGCTTCTTTGTCCTGCCGTGTGAATGCTTGTTTGTATCCCACCCACGCTTGGAACGTCTCCAGCTCAGCCCTAACCCTAAATCAGAATAAGTGCGATTTTTCATCTTTACGATCGATGATTTTAACAGGAAGTAAAGTAAGTAAATAAGTAAGTCTAAGAGGAGGCCCCTTAATGAAAAGAACCATCACAAGAAGATGTAAAGATGATGTCATCATTGCCGGGATGCTCACCTTAATGTCAATGTTTGGCCGCCATTTTGAAAGTGGCTGTCTACTCTTTGTGCCTCAGAAGCACGTATTTTTTGGGAGGTTGTTTTGCACTTCCTGAATGTTGTGTTCCAGCAAATTTGGACTTTTCATTCTACACATTTACATACATTTGATTTTTTTTTTTTGCCCAATCTACAAATGACCTGGCCCATGTGGCCTTTGAGCACCTAATTCTGCCTAACCCTTCGTCAATTGGATACCAAGTGTGACATCGCCAAAATTCTTCCCAGTTTTTTCTGAACGCATCATGCGGAAATTGATTTCCTGTGGGTGTACAGTATGTGTGCGTGTCTCACACATGTCTGCTCGTGTAAAGCTTTTTTGCTTTTGTCCGCGTTTGCTTCCAACCTGTCGTCCAGGTAACACTAAGACCCCGCCCTGCCACGCCTTTGGCTCCGCTCAGCCCAATCGGCTCCCCGCTGCTTCCAGCACCCACCAAACCCGTAACGGTACAGATGTTGTCTGTGTGTGCCTCGCCCTATTGCTGCCAGCTCGCTTCCCGCCGCCTTTGCATGTCACCATCGCGGCACTCCGGCCCCTGTGTCTTCGGCGTGTGTTGGTTTATCTTCCGATGTGATGATGTGCTGTGTGATGTCATTTCCAGTACAGTCGTAAAATCATCGTCGACCTGCCACGTGTGTTTATCTACGTCGTAATGGAGTTTCCCCCTCCCCCACCCTTCGATCAACAAAGGGCTGTGTCTCTTCCTGTCCTGCTGGTGTCATCTGACACACACACACTATAATATTACAGTTTATCAGTGCCGTGATAAAGCGGAAGCGGATCGACTCAAGACCAAAGAGAGATTGTCTCCAAGACATAAATATTGGAATATAAAAACTGTACTCAAATGACAACGTTGTCATCGAGGTCGCTGTAACATTATGCACCGTTGAGATATTCTTTCGCCTACCACAAGAGGGAGCTCTTTGTAAGAGGGATGAATGTTTCAGCCATATTTAAGTTGAGAGTAGCATACATCATCCCCCCAAAAAATGTTCAACGACTGTCGATGATGTCTCGTGGTCCTCCTGCGGCGCCATCGTCCATTTCACGATGAAGCCGATTCTTGATCACCGTGGTAACCGGACGACATCACTCTGTGGCTCATCCGTCATTTTGGGTGTCATGTTGGCTCTCTTGAGCTCACGTTTGAACACTGACCGACTTCACGACTGACTTCCCGTCAGTGACGTTTTCCGTCTTCTTTTGTTTGAAAGCCTGTGAATTCTTGGCCCCGCCCACCCCGTCCGATCAGCCCATGAGCAAGCAGCTGTCCAACTCGTCCACTGCCCTCCACTCCTCAGAGACAGGTGACTCCCAAACTCGCATTTCCTTTTTCAACTCTGTCCTGTTAGCATCTAGAACAAAGCGAGCGCGAGCGTGCTTGTTTGCGACGTTGTGTACTCCTTGTGTGTCGCCGAGCAGCTTCTTCCAACAAGCACAGAGCTCACAGAAGTTCCTCCAACCGCAGAAGCGTCGCCGCATTCCCCGAGGAGACGCCACGAGCCGGAACGCCCACGGTCAGCACCTGCACACACACACTCAACTCAAATATATTTATAGAGCACTTTCAAACAGCCATCGCTGCATACAATTTAACATATACAATAAACAGTCAAACAAATCGGCAATAAAGACGGTAGAAAGCACCAAACAGTAAAACCAAGAACAAATCAAAGTCATGCGTACACAATTACAGTTCAGTCATTACTCAAGATTCAGAATTCGCCTCCTTTCCAAATGTCCCGCCCAGGGAGAGGCTCCTGCTGCACCTGTTCGCAATTCCTCCTTCAGAGCTAACAGTAAAGGTCCTGCTACGCCAAAAAGGTATACACACATACACACACACACGGGATGGGTGTGTAGTATTGCCATATCAATATTGACCATTTAGACACAAAATGACATTTTTACCGTCGAATGATTTTTTTTTTTCAAAGCGGCAAAATAAACAGGCCCAATGAATTCTTAGCCAATGAAATGTACTCATTATTTTCGTGAATATATTTCTAAGCCTTTCATGCACCCTGTAAGCTGATAAGCTGTCCACTGTATTCACCCAAATGTCACGCCGATGCGGTGGTTTTGCTTCCAGGGTGCGAGCGAGCAGAAGTCGGGCTCAGTCGCCCTGCTCGCCGGGTCAGTACCCGCCCTCCCCTCTCCGGCAGAGGGCCACCACTCCCGGCGGCGACGACAGGGCTCACCACGGCACCTTGGACAGGAAATCCGGCAAATGTGAAAGCTCCGACAAGAAGATCCCGAAATCTACCAGCAGAGAATTGTGTGCAGGTGAAGAGCACGAGGCCTTGGTCAAAAATGACGCTTTTGGACGATGCGCTGACATGACGCTGAACTCGTCGCATTTTTTCCCCCCTACGCTTTAAGAGTCCCCGGGAACGCCCACGGGCCGCAGCGTAGGCGGCACCATGGACGCCGAGGAGGCATCGCGACTGCTGGCCGAGCGCCGCCGCCTGGCTCGGATACAGAAGGAGCAGGAGGAGCGGCAGCGGCGGGAGGAGGAGCTGTGAGTCCAATTCAGTGTCCATTTGGACATCAAAATAAATATACACAAATGAAAATATTCATATAGTCAAAATAAAAATTGTACTTGTTGTTGCACTCAATCTTTTTCTCCATTAAAAAAAAATGAATGCAATTAAATTATCGATAATGACGTTAAAATGAGAAATTATTGCATTAATTCATATTTTTCCAATATGGGTGTGTTATTATATAAAAAATAAATAATACACCAAAAAATACTTAATTTTAATTTGTCATTTAAAAAAAATAAAAAAACATTGTCAAGAAGCGTTCGCTCATCGCCTCCTGGCTCCCGCAGGCTGCGAGCCGAGGAGGAGCGCAGGAGGCAGCAGGAGGCCCGGGAGCTTCAGGAGAGAGCGGCGCAGCAGGCGGAGGAGGAGCGAGCCCAGCGCGAGGAGGAGAGGAAGAGCAGAGAGGAGGAGGAGCGCCGGCAGAAGGAGCAGCGATGGAAGGACATGCAGGAGCAGCTGGACCAGGAGGTCTGCTCTGGTCTTTGTTTCGATTGTTTCGCCGGCCGACAAACATCGCGTGGCAGCAGTGATGTGCTCCGGCTTTTAATTCATTTATTTTTTGCTACTCATCAGAGGGAGGAGGCCTTCCAGCGAGTCCAGAGAGAAGCCGAGAGGAAGAGGAGGGAGCGGGAGCAGCTTCACATTCAGGAGGAGCAGGAGAGGCAGCAGAGGAAGAAGGTGAGAGGAGGAGGAAGAGGAGGAAGATGCGTCTCCTTCTCATGAAACTGCTGCTTGCTGCTTCTTGACACCAACGGTTCCTCCTTCATCACCCATCTTTTCCCGTCCTGTAGAGAATTGAGGAAATCATGAAAAGAACACGCAAGAGTGACGTGGACGCTCCGCCCGCTGCTGGAGGTACCTCCGCCATCTTCTAACGTGCACGCTATTTTGTTTATCTCGTGCTCTATCGGTGACCTCATGCATGCCTGCCGTCACCCGAGTGTGACTCAGCAGGCATGGAAATGCGCCCTCTACTGGACTACACCAGAACTACCGCAGAGAGTCAGTTCAAAGTGAAAATGTACTGTACATATTTTTTGAATCTGTAAAATAAAAAAAGTCAACGTCCTGAAAAAAAATTCTAAATTGAAACTTGGATGGCACAAAACACCAAGAACGATTAAAAACAATTGTTCGAATGTATATACAGCTATACCCGGTGGTGTCCGACTGTGTTGTGTTTATGAATATTAATGACGCACAGCAGGATTTCTTCATCCGTTGGTCATGTGACCCTCATAATAGATGGATAGTTAACCCCCAACCCCCCACAAAAAAATTGTGTGTTAGAAATTCCAATTCAAAAATGCCCAAAGATACAGCCCCCTTCAAAAGTATTGGAACGGCAAGTTCACCTTTTGTTTGAAGCCACCCACTTTTCAAGTGAGCAGATGAAGTGGAAAACGAAATCAATCTTGCATGTCGCGCTGTGACGTGTTGTCAGCGTGCGACGTGAGGTCCGGAATGGCGGCGCTCGTCTTGGTGGAGGACGCCCCGACTCCCGCCGAGGCGCCCGTCATCCTGCTGGGCCCCCTGGAGAACAAGAGCTGCGTGGACGAGCTGTCGGACGGCGTCCAGTCCATGGACGTCAGGTGAGGAAGTACTCACCAAAGTGCTTCAACACATGAAATTTTTGGGTCAGCGTTGGTCCCTGTAAGTTGTTCGTCGGTGTCCGTCAGTCCAGTGTCTAGGGACGAGCCGGCCAGCGCTCAGGAGTTCTCGCCGGTGACGGACGGGTCGGACCGCTGCACCCTGGAACATATGATGGACGTGGAACCGCAGGCGCCCCCCTTTGCCAGGCTGCGGGCCGGCAGCGGCGTGGGCGACCTTAACGAGAACCTCCTGATCCAAGCGTATAGCACCGCCGCCGAATCCTCGCCGCTCATCCACGGCTCCGGTGAGGTGGATGTGTAACCTGCCGGATGTGGACGCGCAGGTACAACACTTTGTCCACAGTACGGCGTGTACGAGCAACCTTAATATTTTCATCTTTAACTGTTACAAACGCAACATAAGGACTGTATTTCCAGCGTCACAGACACAGTGGAACACTTCCTGTTTTTCTTCTTTTTGTTTTTAGGAGATTTCCATCCTCGGCTTCTCGACTGAATGCAGCAGCGATCGTCATTTTCTCTCCGGGAAGAGCCGCTGCTCATCAGCGTTCAACCCGACGGCTCCCCAAAAACTTCCCAAAATGAGCACACGTAGCTTCTTCAGTAACTCCAAACTTCACTGGTTGATTTAGTGATTGAATGATGACACGTCACAATTTGTAATGTTTGTCAACAACGGGGGGGGGGGCCTGGATACTTTCGTGTGGCAGAAGGTGAGGAAAACGGAGTGGCTGTAGCTTCTGATGGATGATTGATATGTACGTCCGTCATGGTTTCATCATGACGACGAGTTCAGTTTGTATGCATGCCTGGGCTGAGTAGACCACACCGCGCGATCCATTTCAAATCTGCGCCATTATTCCGAGCATTACAAAAGTCAAGCTCAAGCGATCGTGGCCTTCAAAAGGGGTCACCAAAAGAACCACACAACGGTGGGCTGAGCTCATTTACAAATTATGGTGGTATGATATACACCAAGGTGAAGTCAAGTGAAGATTATTTATCTGGACCGATGAGGTTAGGGGTGGGGGAAGCGGCAGTTAGACAGGCCAAAATCCAGAGACATGCTGCATATTAAGTGGCATTTCTTTTCTTGCTGGCTCTGGAATGACTAGACAGTCCCCATCTTCCCACCATGCCATTTTAGAATCGACCTAGCTGTTGAAATGTTAATTAGAGCCATGAAGACAGTTGTCGCCATCACTCCATCTCGAGCAAATGACACTTGAGGGTTTGTTCACTCCCGGTGCCATCGGAGGACGCTTCACCTTTTGCCATCTTGGATGTTTGTTTGCCTGTGTAAGGAATTTAATTGGAAGATATGCAGATGACGATTTAAGAGGAGCGGTTGATCATCCAGGCAAACGTTAAGACAACAGAGATGATGATTATTAATCTGATGACTGCAGACTTTTCCAAAAGATCTCAGAGGAGAGGAACATCTGTTTCCTGCTGAAGTCCAAGTGGGCCACCTTCACTGCTGCCCGCTTAAATCTGCTTCCAGCTTGCGTTTTTGGGACATATGTAAATAAGCGGGAGAGAAAAAGTCTTCACTGGAGGTGTTAAGGGACTTGGTTGCTTGGTTTGTCCATATTGTTGATTTGTAGCCTGTAGCTTCGGCGGACATTTTGTGGACCAGATTCCACTGCCAGGGTCTAAGAAATGTCACACGGTTTTCAGACGTGCACTAGCCGCAAAAAGTTTGGAAGAATGAGCTGTGAGGTGAAATCTCCAGACTTTTTGCGAGTCGTGTATGTGTGTAGTTGTCAGGCAGCGACTAACAACGCTAGCTGGTGTATGCACTATTATTACTCTACCCCACGTTAACTCTCGCCCCCAAATATACCTCACCTGTGGACACTCGTCACCTCTGAGGCCTTCAACCTCGAGTGCACCTCCATGTTGGCACACGGGAGGTGAGGGAGGAGCAGAAAAACATGTTTATACACACACACACACACACACACGTTAGCTTTGCGCTCATTGTGGTTGCGAGGCTGACATAAAGGCCGCCCGTGTCTCCTCTACTACTCTTACGCCGCAGCCTGGTTGAGTATATCATTGTAGATGTGATGCATGGATTACTGCTAAGTAGCATCAATAAATGTCATCAAGCGATCATGTGTGTCTGTTGGTTGACCGATCCATGCCGGCGACAGGCAAGACGTTTAAATGTCCGCTTGTGGGTTACAGGTTCAGAAAGGGACAAAAGATACAGTTATGTCTACCATTTTGGGATTTTCCTCAGACACAAGCTTGTTCAGAAATGTCTTCATTATTTACATCTCTATCCGGACAACAAATAGATTTGTCAGGATGATTCCACCTCAAATACACTCTATTCACGAGTCCTGCTTTTCCACTTCTCGTGTGACTTTTGGCTTACTCGTCGTACAACGCGAAACTGGAAATCAAGCATCTAGAATGAACGCTCAAATAGCAACTTGATTACGTTACTACTGAGGCAAACCTGCATACTAGTTGATAGCTAGTGTCCAACTCATACGCCAAAGCAGTGCTATTACAGAAAGAAGTCGGAATGCAGTAGATGAACTCGAACTACAGTTAAAATTGTTGAAGAAATGTGAGATTTGCCTCATACGCCAGAACAGTTGGTGGCGGTAATGTGCCGACACGTCATTTGCAACTACCTCAAACATGGGAAGGCGAAGAAGAAAAGCGAGACCAAAAAAAAAAATGAACGCGCATTCAGCCATTTTCCGTCACATTTGGGCGGGATAGCAGCGCAAGGGCGATTTTGGCGTGTATTTCTATCAATAAATAGGACTGGCAGCTGAAATCACCGAGTGTACATTTCGTTGCTTTATAGCGCGCTTGGTTTTCGCTGCGGTACTCGACTGAGGACGTCTCGGAAGACGCAGGTATTTGCGCCAATTGCTAGTTAGCCATAGATAGCGCATCTCTTCTTGTATGTGCTGCCACAGCTTTACGTGTTATTGGAAGGTTTTGCTAAAGATTGAAGTGTCGTTCACTGGACCCATCTCGTAGTAGTTAAAGTGCTCCCCCAAAAAGAAAAGGTGTGTGAAAGAAGGGAGCGCTAACATTAGCTTTGATGCTAACTGCGGCTACCTGTAGTTGCGCTCCAAGCTGCCACTGTGAGCACCACGTGACTGGCAACAGCATTCACGAATTGCACTGTAGAATACTGCGACTTTTGTCATTTGTAAATTTTAAACACTTGTAAGACTTCGTGAATTCCACGAAACCTTCAGAACGCTGTGAAATGTCTGTTGGAAATGGTTTACAAGGCATTATGTAACAGTTCTGTGTTGACTTTATTCTCTCTGAACATTTGCTTTCCCTTAAAAGGCCGCGGAAATGTCCAGGCAGATGTCTCCGCCACCACAAAGCAGGTAGATGCAATGACAACATACAAGGCCCACTTTACAGTCGCTCCAGGATTTACCTCTTTTTTTGTCATTGCTCCCAATAATGTTTGATTGTGTGTTATTTGTAGTAGCTTACTTTATAATAATCATTACGATTTTGTTCCTTTTTGCCTCGGTTGGTGACATCTCTCACATGAACTCATCTACAAAACATGACATTAAAATGATTGTGGTTCAGTTACTGGCTTGGTTTATAACATTTGTCAGGAAGTCTGTGAAAATGTTGAACGCTGTTTTCCAGAAATGGATTGCAAGATGGCACAACTTTAACAGAAATGGATGGGATTTGCATAAATTGTTGCTGTTGTTTAAATTCTTCGAGGAACTGATTGGTGTCTGTTGCAAAAACGTTCCATGTGCTCATTGTGATTGCGCTGCTTTCCAGGAGGTTTCCATGGGATGAACACAGACCTTACAGAGGTTCCGCGGAACGGCATAGAGGTCCATCGGACTGGAGGCCCAATGCCAGAGATGACGAATGTCGATTTGGTGAGGACATGTTCCCACAAGGCCATAGGAAAGTCCCTCCTCCGCAGGATTCCTTTTGGCGTCAGCGAGATCAGGAGGGGAGTTTTCACCGGCGGCCGTCACCTCAACGCAACTTCAAGGACCGCCCAAGAGGCTCCCCCCAGCGGGATGGCGGATTTGATCCAGACAGACCAAGGAGAGGCTTCAGAGAAAATGTTCACAGTTTTAACAGCAGAGGACGGTCACCCTGCTCACATCCGAGATTCCGGGGGGAACCGCTGCCTACTAACGGTCTCTCAGATCACTCGCAGGGAGCGCCGGACTGGAGGCGGGACTCCGATTGGCGATGCCAAGGGCGGTTTCGACACGCCAGCCCCGGTGTTCGATCCGAGGAGCAAAGAGCAAGCAGAAGAGAAAAGAGCACTGAAGGTCTGAACAGAAGCAGGCAAAGAGAGGACGACCAGCCCGCCTTAAAGCGGCCGAAATCGGAAATAGACGGCCAACATCACAGCGGGTAATTTTACAGCCAACTCAAACTTGTGAGGCACACAAACTATATCCTCTTCTTGCGTTCTGCTGACTTTCACTTGTCGATGTTGACCTGCCGTCTCGCTGTCGCAGGTTCAGGCGCAACAACAAGGATTCTGGGGATTGGCGCTACTCATCCGTCAAGAGTGAAGGAGACTTCTCCCGGGATCCTCCAGGCTCAGGAACTCCTCACTTCACTGAACACGCTCAGGGATTCCAAAACAACCGTAAAAGACCGCAACGGGAACACTTGGATAACGGCGGACACCGTGACGCCGGGTTGCGACACAAACGCACCGGATCAGCAGGCTCCTCACAAGAGCAGTTCCAGACTACAAATAGCAGGTCCGAAGTCCGGGAAGATTCCAGAAGTCGCCACTTTCCAGATAATTGTAGGGACGGCTCGGAAAGCAAGAGGAGCTCCCCGCCGCAAGAATGGGCAAATTTTGCGAGACGAGGCTCCCCGACAATTCAGAGGGAGAGGGGCGGGTCTCATGTGGCCAGAGGTGGGTTCAGTCACAGCGGGAAGCGGACAAACTTTCAGCAGGACTCCCAGAGCTACCAAAACCTTCCTCGTGAGGAGCCTAGAGCGGGATACAAATCCCAAAGTGAAGCTGGTTACTCCAATGCGGAGAAGGAAGGGGAGGAGCCCAGCAGGACAGAAGACAACAGACGCTTGGAACAGATCCGGCCCGCCAATGTGGACCGAAACGATCACAGGAGCGCCGTGGACGTGGACTGGCCCAGGCCCCGTGCGTGGAAGGAACCAGACTCCAAAAACATGACGGTGGTCACGGAGGAAACGCTCGTCATCAAATTGGACATGAGCCGGCCCACCCTGCGCACCAGGTATAGTATTCCCATTGGTCCTCGTCGCTCAAAGTTAGAAAACAAGCAGGAAGAGGAAAGAATTGAAGTTAGGGTGAGTTTTTACTGGGCAGCGGACGAGTAGGGTGAGAGACACCCGGAATGTTCTTCAGAGGGGGGCCCGGATGTGACAGAAGGACGAACGGAAATTGGATTGAAAACCTCTCAGCTCGCGTCTGACGTCTTCAGGAGAAAAGAGAAAAATTAGAATTGGAAGGTTGTCATCATGTGGCCTGTTCTGTCAGAAAGGTCGTCAAAAGAGAGAAAATTGGGATGCAACCCCCAACATCACCTCTTCCCTCAAGGTTCTTGATGACATCACTGGTGGAAGAGTTGGCATTCCATGGAATGCTTTCGCTTCCTGTTGCCGAGGCGGAACCATTTTGGAGTAGAGAAGCTGCATCGGGGTGGACGTGGGCGAATTGTGCAACTTTCTGCCGCATCAGCACATTTAGAACGCGTCGCACCTCGGCGGCGACGTGAAAATACGCCGCTCGAGGAAGGCCCCGGAAGTCCTTTCAAGGATCACACGATGAATCAAGTGGAAAGGTGAACGCTTGGAAGAGGAGATGATGACAAACCTCCGCGAGGAAGTTTCACTTGGAGACTCGTGAAGTCCTTGTCAAAGATCTCATTGAATAAAATGTGCGGCTTTTTATTCCTGTTGAACCTTTTTTCCCCCGGCGAACGACTTGAGTGATCCGGATGAAATGTTGAAAAGCTCGGTTGGAATGCGGCAAAAACCCGGAATCCATTCCCACGCCAAACGCGGTCACGTGACGACACGCACGGCCGACGACTGAGAGGCAAATTTGAACAGCGGCGAGAAAAGTTTCTTGATCTTTTCAAGGATGTCAGTCGGGCCGACGGAAAGTGGCTACGAGGGAACATTCCAAGTCGCCTTCATTTCACGGGAGCGGCGGCGCCGTAATCGACGTCCTTTTATCCGAACGTGGAGCTTGAACGTACTGGACTGAACATGACAACGAATCAACATCCGGAGCAATCTGGTTTCATTTATAGGAAACGGTTACCACAACGGACGTCCTCCTGTTCACACGATTCCGTCCGATGAATCTAACGACCATCCTCAGTCGTCTTTATTTTTCGGCAACAGTCGCACAAGCGTCCAAGTCCTTCCAAAAAAAAAGAACAGAAGTAAACCTGTTGGACAACAAGTTCGCACCCGGAAGCCATCCCGTCGATGCCAACGAACGTCCCGTCTTCGTTTCAAGGAACGGACCAGACGTCCATCCAGCGCTTGCCAACAAGTGCAAGTGAACATGAATGCTAACGAACGACTAAATCCCAAACTCCTTTTTGAGGAAGAGAATCGCAGCAATGGACCTGGTCCCATCCCACCGCGGACATTGGACGGGATGCTAATGAAAGTCGGCTCCTTTGAAAGGAAACGGGGATCGCAAGTATTCGTCCCTCTCAACTTGACTTTGCCAAAGAAAATATGAGGCGTCATCTTTAAAACACAGACGTGAACCTTGGGATGCGACGCGGGGTTTCCATTCAACGTAACGCCATCTCGTATCCATGAATGTCGGGTGGAACCACGAGGAGGAAGGACGGAAGGAGTAGCGGGGATGTGTGACATCACTGCCTCATCCACGACGTGAGCCACGAGGTGCACAAAAGTGACATCACCGCTAGAACACGCCGGATTGATGTGACTTCGGGAATGAAGATGGGATGTCAGCTCAACCTTCCAACCAGATGTCGTTGTCAGGAGGCGGGACAAGAGGACCACCACCATTAAACAGAAGAATTATTTGAAGTCAATCAAATGTCACCAGGCAGGACAGTAGGACGAAGTGACATCATCACGTTCAGTTCAAACCTTAGTTTGAGACTTACGATTTAGGGTTGGGAGGGCTGAATTGTCAGTCAAACGTAACACCCAGAACACGTCACCAGTGGTAACGGAGCGTGTTGAAGATGTGATGTGAGGTTTGCCGAAGATGTGAGACGATGGAAGCAAGTGACATCATTGGCGTCACTTTAAGAGCGCTCAAGACGTGATTTGTGGTCAGGCCATGTGACGGACCGCCGACGAGACCGTCGTTTGGTGGGCGAGGATATTTCTTGCGTGTCAAAGTGTGGGGGGGGGGGGCGATCGGGTTGCCACCACAGTAAACCACAATTCTCCATGGCGGAGAATCAGAGGCCAGCCTATGTTGTCACTTCCTGTTGACATCAAATGGCACGCCATCCTCGCCCAGCGTAGTATCAATCTTGTTATCTTCATTCACCCGAGCGCTATTTCCAGCTTTGTTGTGCTTGTGCATAGCTAAGGCCAAACGCTGACTGCAGGTTGTGAAGGTGGTCAGGTAAGTCATGTCATTTTTAATTTTTTTTTTTTTAATCATTGAAATGGAACCTTGTTTTCAGTATTTCACTTTGAAAATGCACCAGTTCCCGCCCTTGGAGACCATGCCCAGACGCAAATACCGAACCTCCCATGATGAACGACGACGCCGCTCCACCGCCAAATAGTCAATGATTATAAACCCAAACTTCAAAGTCACTTTACGGCATCCGTCCGTGATCTTCGGGCGCCTCTCCTCACTTGAGTGACAAGTGCGCTGGAGCCTCTCCCTGCTGGCATTGTGTGAGACGGAGGGGGTGGGGGGGCACACCTCGGACTGGTTACCCGCCGATTGAACGGCACGAACCATTCACAGCATCCCAGTTCGCCATGGCTGAAGCGAAGCTGCCCAATTTTGGAATTCTTGGGAGGAAGCTGGAGAAAAACCCACGTAACCCCAAACCAGAATGTGCTTGCTGGAGAACTTGCAAGTGGATCCAAACCCCCGACCTAGAAACTGTGTTGGCCCTCAGATGATTACGTTTTTAGAAAAAAGTGAATTTTCGGAGGGTAAAATAACAAAATGTTGAAACCCCCCCCCCCCCCCCCCCCCCATCTTCCTCTTCTCCCTGGCAGCTCGCTGTGTTACTCCGCAGAGCGCCAGCTCTCAATCGACTTGGTCAACGTCGCTCGCCAGCATCAGGACTTACCGCCGGAGGCGTCGGGAAGCACGCCGGAGAGCAAAGGCGCGCACGGGGGGGCGTTTGCCGAGCAAATCATCACGCTGGTGCACAGCGTCAAAGGTCAGAATCGCATGTTGGCCTTGTTGTGCTTGAAATGAGGTCACGGGCCTCACGTTTGACTTGCGTGCGTGTCGCAGAGCTGTACTTCAAAGGCACCGGGATCACGCTCGACCAACGCTTCTCTGCGCCGCAACGAGGAGACGATGGTGAAGAAGAGCCGCGGGGGCTGACGCTGAACCAGAGGTTCTCATCGAATCAGTATGTCACACCGATCGGCGGACGTGATGCTTTATACAACCGAGTCTGCCACACTGCAATATCGTCGTCATCCTCAGCGTGAACACGACGCCGCCGCCCTCCGACATCCAGCCGCTCTTTCCTGTTTTGAGCGGCGTGCAGGTGACGCCCACTTCCCGTTTTTCTGTGGTGACACCGCACACTTCACCTTGACAGACCATCACCATTTAATTTTTTATCCCCCCACCCCCTCCCTCCCAGATGCTGCACGGCCCCGGCGACCTCAGACACGACCTTGAGAGGCGGCGTCAAAAGCGTCTGGAGTGCGTGACCGTCACCATACAGGGAGGCCGCCACCCGCCCCCTGCCAAGGACGAATACGCCGATGGGATGTCGCCGGACGAGCGGGACTGCAGGCGGGATGGCAACACGGTGAGGCCGAAAACACGCGTGGACCGAGGTCGTCTGGGGAATATTGAACCGTGCGTGCTTGCGTGCAGGGTTTCAGGCGAGGTGGTCCGTACAGGATGAACGTCCGCGGCACGTCGAGGTTTAAGATGGGACAGACCATCAGGATGCAGAACCGCCACAACAATGATGAGGGTGAGCTCAAAACGGTTGTAAAGAGCGCACGTGACCTAGAAGCCAATTTTAAACGAGCGGAGGTTTACACCCAGAACTGCTCGGCAGCCAATGTATGGGTTGCCAGTATATGTGTCAAATTAGGGTTACGTTTTTTGGGGGGTTTTTCCCCCAGACCTGGCTGAGTTGCAGGTGTCACTTCAAAAAAAAAAAATTCTCTGGAAATAATGAAACCTAAAACCAAATCATCGATCCCTCTTGTGTAATATTGCTAAATTGGTGTTTTTTTTTTTTAATTGCTCAACATAACCAAATAATAATTGGTTGCAAAGAGTAATTAGGGGGGGCATTTTGTCATCCACTTAAATGGAAAATAAAATTTGCGTCCTATTCATCACGAGAATATTGGTCAACAAATTTTGACTATTAAAAAAAAAATCTGAGGTAAAAGTAATTTTTTCCACATTTTGCACAAGGCAAAAATCCACATTGCACACGCTTTAATAGGTCAAACTGCAAAGCAAAAAAAAAAAGTAAATTTCTCCAAATCGACATTCTCGCAGGAAGTGAAGACATTTTTTTTTTCATTTGGGATCAAAAATACACTGAGGGACACAAATCCATCTCGGATTCAAATTTGCCGTCCACCATTGTTATTGTTTCAAGCAATTGTTGGTTGCAGATGGAGTCGCTATTGGGCAAATGTGGCGCCGAACCATGACTGAGAACTCGTTAAAAGCCGTGACAAAAATTGCATAATGGCGTCTGTCCCCTTTTAGTATTTTCGTTGTTCCCTCCCGCAGCTCAGCGCGTCTTTTTTAAGATGTCTTTTTTTCGCACGGGCTTGTGTAACGACCACGCCGTCCTCTTTCACCTCAAGAGCGCTCGTCCAATCCCGTTTGGTCTTGTCGCTCGGCCACGCACACACGGCTAAAAAATCCTCCGCTGTCGTCGTGATCCGCATTAGAGCCGCCGCCTCTTGACTTAACCTCAATTTCTTTTTCCCTCCTGCTGTGCGTGTGTGTTTGTGTGCGTGTCCCTTCCCGGCAGGTCCCAGCTGGTGACGGCGCCCCGCCAACGGCGACGAGTTTGCAATGTTTAGTCTGCCCCACTGCTTCCCCTGATGCTCTTTCCTATCATCCCTTTAAAGTGAGTCCTTGTTTTCGTCCGTTGTTCTCCATGTAGTCTTGTTTGAGTTTCCACCTGCTCTGCAGACAACCCGTTTGAGCATTTACTTCCATCTTGTACTCGTGCAAAGAATTCTACGAATTCATTCAGGACGTACTTGTACACGGACCTTAAGATGGAAATCAGCAAACGGAATAAATGCTCAAGCCGCTTGCCTTTTGTTTCGTACATGTGAGAGATGGAACGATAAGGTGTGGACAGATTTTATTTTGATCTGTTGTGACAATAATAATAATAATAAAAAAAACTTTCACTTCATCTTTTGTGTGCTGTTTGTAAATGTCAACATGAAACAGAACACAAGTGATAAAAGGCACAGAGTAAAAACTTACCAGTATTGTGTGAGTCCCCCCCCCCTTTTTTTTTTAAAGATTTTAGGGGTCATCATGCCTATTTTGCCGGAATGTCACACCTCGGAGTTTGACTTTGTGATTAAAGGTGACACGTCTTCGACAAGCAACGAGAATGCAGTTTCCTCAATTTTTCTAGAGTAGCATATGGACCCGGCTGACAGAATCTCCACAAACAAAAGTTTGTACCTGAGTGTCGTTGAGGTAAAAAAAAAAAAAAAGTCTTCAAAGTTCATTTTGGTCCTGTTCTATTATGAGATCAGAGCATCTCTCCGGGTTGTAGCTCCAACCCACTGCGTGTGTCGTCACACACACGACGAGCGCACGGTCAAATTAGAGGCGAGAGTCGCACGACAACGGCCGGAACGCCACCTCCGTGTTCTCCTCCATGAAGATGTCAAAGCGGCACATCAGCGGCCTGGACGGGAACGGAAAATGCGTGAGTGGTGCCGTCTGTAATTTCCGTTAACGTCGTAATTCAATTGGAGTGACAAACAACTTGAAGCAAGCACGCTTGGCTCCGATTTGGAGAAGTGCAGCGAGCGCTTTAATCGTTTTTAACGTTTTCGGCTGACCTTTGCGGTCGCTCCAGCGGCGTCAGTCGTATTCGCAACAGTCTGATCTTGTAGCGAGGCCCGATCACGTTGCCCGTGTTGATGCGCAGGGAGATCTTGTGCACGTGCGGCAGGTCTTCGTCGAACTGGGCCAGAAGACGCGTGGATGTGAACTGCTCGAAGCGAAGAAGCTTGCTAGTCGGGGAGCAAAAAAATCAGAGCAACATGTTACGTCATGATGATAACAGACATTTGAAAACATTTTTTTTTCTTTACAATCAATAAATTTAATGAGCTAAATGAACGCAACAAGACTCGAGAAAAATTTTCACGGTTAAGAATTGCCCATAGATGCCACAAGATGGCGACAAAATACTAGTTTTAAATTAGGGTTTTTCCCTGAGTGCGAAATTACCGGTAGTTCAAATTGGCAAATATTTCAGTGAATAATTGGCGGAAAGGTTCCCAAAAAATTTTAGAATGGGAAAATAATTGGAACGGTGTTCCTTGTCCTTATGACACTGACGTAGACGATGTCATGAATTTAAAATTAGGACCATAACGTCAAAAGAATGTATGGACGATGTGTTTTGTGAGCAGGCTTAACTCACTGGTCGATGCGGGCCTCGGTGACGTTCCTGCCGCTGTGGAGGCGGATGTAAACGACCCCCCAGCGGAGGTACTGGTTCCACGTCACCATGTCCACTCTGTAATTCAGCTCTGCGATCAACCACAAAAATGCATGCTGAAGGTGGGGCGATTTTCAGAATCACTTCTTAATGGGAGGAATCGCAAATTGATGGTTCAGCATTTGCAACCAGACTTACTGGTGTAAGGGTGCGAGGCCGTGGTGCTGAAGAACGCTTTGGTCTGTCCCAGTTTCAACAGACTTTCCCGCCACTGGATGACATCATAGCCTACACGTGACAAAATACACTTTTTGTCACTCAGTGCCTTTCACTACATGTCACGATCATAGACTGAAGATGAAACAAAATACATTGTTGTCAGTAATCATTATCATCAATCTCTTGGCTAACTACTGGAGCTGCTTATTGCATGTTGGAGAAGGCCCCACCGAGCTGCGGGCAGGAAGCGGGCTTGAAGGCCTCGCACTGCAGACAGCGTCCGTCCAGGAAGTCTGCGTAGGATGCGCACGGATACGCCGTCAGGCTGCACGTGCCGTTGAGGGCGCACAGGTACAGGAACATGGACCGCTGGTGGTCGCACACGAAGTAAGACTTTCCTGTTTGGGAGATGTGACACGCTGATTTCTGAAACACCAAAATGTTTGTGTGTGTGTGTGTACGTGTGGCTTACCGGCAAAGATGGTTTTGGGGCAGCCAGGTTGGTCGGCGCCCCCGTTGGCGTAGAAATCAATGTGACCGTGAGCCCCCCGCAGGCCAAAAGCTGCAAGACACCCAAATTACCCGTCATCACTTTCAAATTCACGTCACCAAGAGTCTCGCGATAATTTTGTTTTTGTAATTTTGCAAGGGCCTAACTGTGACTATGCATCAGCTGCAGTTTAAAGTTGTAATATTATCATTCACCACTAGATGGCAGATATGTATTTGTTGCACTTTTGCTGCCAGTTGCTAGCTCATGAAGCGTGTTTGCTGCTCACAGTCCATGTCAGTGTGCAGCACGTCGACAAACATGGCATCCGACGGGTCCAGCCTCTCATCTGGTGTGGCGCTAGTGAAGAGAGGCCCGGCCGGGTCTAAACCTGAAAGTACAAAGAAGGCACTTGAGATGTTTCATAGTAGGAGTGGACAGATATCGTAGGTGGGTCTTCGCGATATCTAGATTTCATTTGAACCTCACAGTCATGTTACCTGTTATGCGTCCGATTTTTCCCTTCAGGTTGGCACCCACAAACCCGGCGAGGTGCGCCCCAAGGCTGACGCCGATGAGGTGCATGGAGTCCAGTGAGGCTCCTTCCTCCTGAGGAGAAACTCAAGAATGAATGAGGCTTCCTTCCGAGACCGATTGAAGGTTGTGTGCCAGCATCATTCAGACCGTGATAGCAGGCAAGACACGCGTCTCTTTATACTCCAAGTCACAATCTCAACCTTATGTATTTTTGTCTCGTCAGACCACAAAATGGAGTTCCAATAGTCCATAACGAGGCGATGTACCTCCTCTTTGTGAGGTTTTTGTATGTCAGCAAGTATCACCTGCATGCTCCTGATGAATCCCGTCAGGTTGTGGGCCGCCTCTCTCGTGTAGGCCACGGCAGTGAGGTAGTTGAGGTTGGCGGCACCGCGGTTCCAGTCCACCACGATGACGTTGACGTCCCGCTGCTCGGCCAGCAGACGCACCAGGTGGTCGATCCACACGGGCGGCGCTCCGGTGGGACGGTAGCCGTGGATGACGAAGGCGGTGGGCCGGGAGAGGTTAAAAAGCGGCTCGGACGGGAAGCGCTGGTGGTGCAGCTCGCGCCCGCACGCCGGGTTGACGCGAGTGTACAGCAGCAGGCGGACGTACAGGCTGGTTCCCAGGAAGCAGTGAGACAGGTTGAGGTCCGTAAAGTTGTCACATGAGTCGCCACCGCTGTTTTCCTCAATGCCTGAAATGAAAACCTTGTTCTCATGCTGGCTAAAACAATCTGATATATTCTAAAAGCAATCTGTCTGAGTCCAAAGTGTTGCCAATCCCTAGCTTGTCCTCAATCTTACCTTGGCAGAGCAGCACGAGTCCCAGCAAAGCCAGACGTGTGCAGGCCAGCATGCTTCCCCGCGCGCAGGAGTCTCCCGGGAAATGACAATGGACGAATGGATGGACGGACTGCGGCGCTCTCGGGAGGACCGGAGGATTTGATTTCCCAGCGGGGGTGGTAGGTGGAACCGAGCTGAGAGTGGCGGTAGTAACGACCAATCACACGCTGGGTTTACGGCAGCCACCGCAAGTCCAGCCAATAGGATCGTCGTACACTCATTATCGAAAAATGACCCAAAAAAACAACAAAACAACAACAAAAATTGCAGTTAAGTTTGTTTGGAGTTCAAATCAAAGCCCACCAATTTTTATTATTGTGGACAAAGGCTACTTTAAAACTCTAATTTTAAACCCTAAACCTAGTTTGAAATCCTATTATGAATCTTGAATCTTAATTTGCAACCCTAACCCTAATCTCAACGGAAGCGACGAGAGGGCAGCGCAGGTTTCTGGTGGTTTGTGTTTCTGATGAAGGGTTGTAAAGTCGCAAAGCGGTTCTCGATCTATTCTGAGCTTCCAACGGCAACCACAAGCAGCACAGCCAACATGTTATTTCGCCGAATGCAAATTCTTCACAGGCACACGAACGTTACATGAACGCTCTTGTCACTTACATGCTGCTGCTGCTGCTTTTTTTCCATGTTGCTTTTTAATTGAGATTTTAATCATTAGTTGATTCTGCTTCTGGAAAGTCGTTGAGCATTCTTTCATTATTTTTGATATCCATATTGGCGTGTACTCGTACCCTCTTTATCCTCACAGATAGGAGTGCATTAGTTGTTCTGGTAAACTTTAAACCCCCCCACCCCCACCCCAAAGATCGTCGTGTGTGAAACAGCTGAGAAACTCCATGCCATTTTGTTTTGTGGCAATGGGGGAACGCTAAATGTAGTGTTTTACTAGATAATGAGAAACCTAGTGTCTTCACTCATGCAAAATTATGGACAACATTGCCGCTTAGAGGCCATAAACCGCAACTGCAATAAAAAATTTTTTTGGGGGGGGTGAAATCCTGAACTGCTGTCAACAACCTGTAGATTGTTTTCTGTGGTAGGCCAAAAAATTGCAATCGTAGTGGGGGAAAAAATTTGACCAAAATGACGAGTAAGACCGCTGTTGAAGCAGTGCGTTGAATTGTCTTGCTCGGGAGGATAAAGTGTACTAGATCTCAAGGATATGGAATAAATGCTCAACGGGCTTGACAGATCTGCTGGTCACATCACCTAAAAGGTCTCCGACAGGTCACCGTGTTCCACTTCATGAGCTTTTCCCCCCAGAAGCCACGCCCCACTTAAATCACATGACTTGGATGAGACGGGAGGGCAGCATGGAAGAGATTACAAAAAAACAAAAACAAATGGCAACCGTCTGAGCTGGTTTTAAGATTAAGATATCCTTTAATTGTCCTGCAATGAGGAAATTACAATCAGAATTCAGAAAGGAAAACGCTGGGTAGGGAGAGGGAAAGAAAACACGCTGGAACTATCCTTTTCCGAGGATAATTTAAGTCCAGGATAAAAAAGACCCTAGCACATAAATAAGCATATGACAGTTACAACAAGTCACAAGACATAACATGTAATAAGGGGGGAGGATGAATGGAAAGGGGGGGGGGGGGTAACCGCGACGCGGCCGAAATGACCAGCTGCACGGTCACCGTTGCGCTCCGCATATCAAACCACATCACGGGGGAAAAAGAATCGGAGCGATGAAGACGGTGATAACAAGGATGTGTATGCGCGTGTAGTTGTCCAGTTGTGTATGTGTGTTGGTTGGGGGCCCTAGATGCCATGCGTACTTCCATCCAGGGGAAAGGCCAGATAGACGGCCGCCAACAATTCCAGACAGCCTTGAGTCCTTGGTCTGTATCTCCTCACTGGCGCCGATCAGTCGAAAAAATTTTGTCGATTACATCGAGAGACCAGCCAACTAATTCCATGGTTAGTTCTTCGGATGAAAAATACGGTAGGAGGCTAGGAAAAAAGTTAGACAAAGACAGCACAAGGACTAAGTGGCAAGCACGGAAAGGGTGGGGTGAGGGCAGGAGGAGCAGTGCAAAAAGCGTCCGCCTTCGTCGAGAGCCAAGCAGAAATTTTGATGGAAACGCGACGTTGGTCAACATGGGATTGACACACTGCCCTTCTCAACTCATGACGTCAGCGTTTGCCCTCGAACCTGACAGAAATAGTTTGAATGTTTGTTGTTGTTTTTTTTAAATATCTGAAAATAGAGAGGACAAAATTTTAATGGACGTATTGGACCAAGTGTGACGAGACAAACGCACAGCACAATATTTACACTTGTATACATTATGTACAAGAAGGTCAATTTAGTCCATATTTTTGAAAGATGAGCAAAATAGGCAGCGCGTCTGCCTCATAGTCGAGATTCTTGCACTTTGCAAGTTGTTGCTCTGTTTGCTTGGGTCTCCCACATCCCCCAAACTTGCATCTAATGTAAATTGAAGGTCACATGTCCATCGGAGTATGAATGGTTGCTTGCTGTACTCTGTCATTGACGTGCGACCAGTCCAGGATGTACCCTCGCTCTTGCCCAATCTCCGCCAAACTCTTGTCTATCTGTGCACTGCGATAGCTAGCCAACGAGTCCAGGGTGTACCCCGCCTGACTTTATCTTCCCCTTGACCCTATTGACCCTATTGACCCTATTTACACAACAGAAAATGGATGGATGGTTGGGATTTGTTTATGCAGCACGGTGACTAGCGGGTAGCACCTCTGCTTCGCAGTCGAGCGTTTCTGGGTTCGAATCACAGCGCCGTTTTAGGTGTTTGCAGATTGTCACTAAATGGCTCTGAGCAAACCTCCACCAGGTCTTTTTATCTTTAATGCTTGCAGTCTTATTCTTGAAGTGACTACCTGTATGATCCGGGTCACGGCACCAATTGAAAAAATCTGCGCAAGCCTTCACCTGTTCCTTTTAATCCGTCATACTTGCGATATCATACTAACATGAACTACCGGAAGACTATATCCTCAGTTCAACGTTTAAATGGAGGCCAGAAAAATCAAGTAGACGGTCACGGAGCCCTTTCTCCTCCCAGATGTGGAAGAAGGTCTAATCTGTCCGAAATGGTCATAAGGGTGCAGATAGAAAAGAGGATGACACAACGGCCTGGCTCAAGTCTGTCTACTTATGTGCCAAAGAGGCCTCATCTAACATGGCTGTGCACAACCGCCTTTGTGGCTCAACTGTGACGCTCGTCACGACATACCGGCAATCCTCCAGAAAAGCGATGGATGATAATGTTCATAATGAAAGAGCCGGTGTGGTTTCGGTGTCCGTCCCAACCGATGGCCGTTTGGGAACGGCTTGGAATTTGGCGATCCCGCCTCTGCCGGGTCCTCGGGTGCACGAGCGCAACAACTTCATCAGGTCCTGCCTGAAGCGCACCCCGACAAAGACGTACAAGAAGGGGTTGAGGCAGGCGTGCATGTAAGCCAGGCTCTTGGCCACCTGTCCGGCCACGTCGAAGCGCTTGACCACGCCGCAGTTTGTGATGGTGGCGTTGGCGGCCTGCGAGGCCTCCACCATCAGGAGCCCGTTGTACGGAAGCTGCGAGGCCAGGAACACAAAAACCACAATGAAGATGACGCGCAGGGCCTTGTGCTTCTCGAAGCTCCTGGCCTGGAGAAGGGTGCGGATGATGACCGAGTAGCAAAAGATCATGATGAGGACGGGAAGGACGAAGCCCACGCAGATCTGCAGGGCGAGCACCAGGATCTTGGTGCGATTGTTCGCGTTGTTCCAGTAGACCAGCACGCAGAAGGACGACCCGTTCAGGTCCGTCTTCACGCGGGCGAAAAGAAACTCGGGCAGGGCGAGGAGAGTGGAGACGAGCCACACCGCCAGGCAGGCCACTTTACTGTAAAACAGACGCTTCTCCTTCCAGTTCTGGGCCTTGGTGACCTGCACGATGGCGATGTAGCGATCCACGCTGATGCACGTCAGGAGGAAGGTGCTGCTGAAGAAGTTGATCTTGTACACGGCAGACACCGCCTTGCAGAGACCCCCGCCGAACTCCCAACCTTTAATGGCATCGGCGGCCCAGAAGGGCAGCGTGCACAGGAAGAGGAGGTCGGCCACGGCCAGGTTGAGCAGGTAGACGTCCGTCATGGTCTTCAGGCGGTTGCGCACGGTGGTGTAGATCCAGACCACCATCAGGTTGCCCACCGCGCCCAGCGCAAAGATGATCCAGAAGAGGGGGGGCTCGTACCGGCCTCGGAACTGCCTGACCCAGCTCCTGTCGCACATGCCGGTGATCTGGGTGGGGCCCAGATCGTAGTCGCCCGAGTAATCGAAAGGGTCCTGCTAAAACATCAAAGAAATTGCGGGCGTTCTGATTGGTTCTTGACAATTTTACCTCTCGGACAGCGTCAGAGATATAACCGTTTGTCTTTTCTTGCTTTCCCCCCCCCCTACGCCCCCCCTCCCCCCTTTTAGTAAACCATCTGTTGCCACACTTGGAGCACACACACACACACACAGAAGCTCCTGGTGGAGGTGCGGTGACGTGACATCAAAATCGTTGTCAAGTTAACCAGAGCGAGGAGACGGAGTGCGCCTCATGCAGCTGCTCGCATCTCGCCTGGAGAAACCACATCGCTGCATGACTTCCTGCTACCATCCACAGTGTGTGTGTGTGTGTAAGGGTGGTGGTGGTGGGGGGGGGGCCGTCAGGTTAGATGAGGGACCGAGATAGAGAGTGTAGTGAAACATAACCATAAACTGTTTCCATTATTTTTTTTCTTGGCATTTAAGCAGGCAGAACGCTGTTAGCGAAGCATTAATCACAGTATTCTTTAAAACTCTACAAGAATCTTAGAAATTGAAATACAAAGTATTTATTCATTTCCATTACCGACTAGTTCAATCGATATTTCATTCCTTATATTTTTTTTCTCCTTCAAATAGGTGTTAAAACCATGTGTTTGTATTTTTTTTGTACAGATATATATATATACAAATGGTTCTTTACGTGGATTACATGTATGAAGCATGAAAAAAAAACATATTTGGCCCAATCCAAGAACTTTTTTTTTTTGCCAATTTATCGGACAACTTTACATTTAAAGTGAATAGATGAAAGCTCGGAAGGGAAGTCCAACCGAATATGTTTATTTCTTGTTTATATTCTAATCAAGTCAGCAAAGCGTAATTCACAAGCCGCGATGGCACTGCTCCAACGACAAATACTCACAGTGACAAAGTCATCCGTTGCTGTCGTCACGTATGGCGAAGGAAAAAAATCACCCATGTTATCTGCAAGAATTAAAAGAGAGGTAGGATACTAGTAATAACAATAATAATAATAATAGTGTTGCAGTAAGTGTTTTACCTTCTTGGTTGGGTGCGGATGAACAAGCTCTTCTCTTTTTTTGTGTGTGTGTGAGCACGACTCGTCCTCTGCTGGCTTTTATGACTTCTCCACGGCCGCAAGATCACGTGCTGATCATTCCACCTCTGTCTCAATCGACATCGAGCTCGTGCGCACACCCACACGCGTGGGACAACCTCACGCTGCGGACCAACCCCCCGCCCCCGTCCAAGGATGATCCACGGACCGTGTCATCGTCGAACGCCAGTAAGGCATGCCGATCAGACCGGAACCAAAACAATTTCTTTCCACAGATGATAACATTTCAGGTAACATAAAAATTAAAAAAAGCTTTGTGTGCACAGGTGGATCACTCAGCACGACTGATGCGTGAAACCCAAAACCTTCAGGTGTGATTAAAGAGCAGAGGCGCCCCCAATGCGAAGACGGAGCCCCCCGTACAGCTGTGGGAAGCGTCTCCGATGACACCCAAGGCGTAATTTGACACTTTTTGCCTCGATGATGGATGAGATAAGGGCGCCGCGCACCTCTTTACATCTGCGCTTTTGCATTTCTGTGTTGTTCCGATTAAACGAATGATTTTGGGGAGAATCCGATTTCACGCCGGGAATTAGATGGCACCGGTGAGGCATGAAGCGCACATTACATCATTTTAGTACAAATGAAGAATTCAGCCTTTACTTGGTCAATTGAGTTTAATTCATGACAAGTTATGAATCCAGGTGAAGAGTTATCTTTTATGGGTCGCTCGCAAAGCTCACTGGCTCACTGTCTGAAAACTAAATGGGGAAAAAAAATCGACCACAACACCGGTTTCACCGGTCATCGGGAAGTTGGGTACCCAAAGCGGACGCACAAGAAAGTTTGGGAACGGGAAGTCCATCGTTTTGGTATGAAGGATTCAATTTCGATTAACTCCTACTGATAAAATTCGCCCAAATTGAAATTTTTATTTTTGACACAGACGGGTGGTTTTTTTTAACATATGCAGTGTCAACTAGGTAAAGCACGGCATCGAGGTTTGATGATAATTTCAAATCAATCTTTTTTGCCCCCCCCCCCCTTCAACGTGGTGAAAAGTGAAAACCCCTACCGCCCGTTCCGACCCGAAAATTTATTGAGAATTGTAAAAATTATCCAGACGCGAGTTTTTCACCGATTGACACGAAAGTGGCACCTGGAAAAAAAGTCTTAACACACGTCTTGAAAGTGAACAGGAAGTCAAACAATTTTCTATCGTCAATTCCAGCACTCGTTCTTTGATAACTTTCAAATCGGGATTTGGGTCCTGCACAGAATCAGGTAAGCTACCCACACGGGCGATTCCAATTGCTAAACTTTTATTTATATTTTGCTCGCAACATCGAATGCGGTTGGAGTGCGGCGATTCAGTCGAATGATTCTGCTTTAGAGGATTTTATGCAAAAAAGAGAGTCGACGTAATTGCTTTAACAAATAATTTGTGGTTAGTCCCGAGAACTATTTCTGATACCTGAATGAGAAAATTAACGTGAACGTGTGCTGTATGTCACTTAAAGCTACAACTAGAAACACGAATTTAAACGGTGGTAAAAAAACAAGCAGCATTGTAAGCTTCTGTTATGTTATTAATGATCATTTTATTTTTGAGGATCATATTATTTCATGTTAAGCATACCTAAAGTATATTATGTTGTTTAATAATTTCTGAGACATTTTTATGTTAATATGTTAAAGCTGCAACTAGAAACACGAATTTAAACGGTGGCAAAAACCAAGCAGAAAAGTCAGACTTTTTCTTACATCTCATGTACTGCACTTTGCATTGTTTTATAGGATGACACTGTTCAAAACCATTCATGTGACATGGCAAAAAAAAAAGTGGGGCCTGCCAGTAAAGGGAAATACATCAAATGACCTAAGTCACATTACTAACCGCAGCAGCACAATACGCAAGGAGACTGTCCCAAACAAAGCTGACGAAACACGGCTGGGAGGACACCAGTCACGCCAGCTTGATTGACAAGCCGGCTTTTGTTTCACAAGAGGCACTCATCTGACTCTGTGAGGCCCAGGGAAACAGCTGCACCACAGGAACGACCCCCAGGGGTGTTTCCTGAAATAACACTGCCAAAATCACCACAAGCGGAAAAGTGCTTGGTGGTGTTTTGTACATTGAATCGTATTTTTTTTTTCAGGTATCCTAACTCTTTGTTTACCACATGAAGCAATGCGAGTGATGCAGGTGGAAGGCGGGTCCGATTGCAGCAAGTTTCACTGCAAACAGCGGTTGGGGCTTGGAAGCAGGTGACCCCACAGACACGTATCAAAATTACACCTCACATTTGGTTTGTACTTGTGGTGGTAATTTGGAGTGGTGTACAACCACACTCTACCTCATATCGAGAGACAATAGTCACCTTACTTAACTCATTCAATGCCACGGATGTTTTTTTTTCTTTGTTTAAAAAAAATCCCAGGTATGTACAGTATGTGTTGAGTTTTTTTTTTAATTCACGTGACACCTTTTGTGAGAATAAGTGGATTTGAAAATGGCTGGATGGATGTAGGGAAAAAAATCAGATGCAGTAGTCACAGAAAAACCAAAACAATGTTGTGGCTTTCAGCGCCATTTTTTTTTTTTTTTTAAATTCTCAGAGTGCAATTCGGTGTCAACCTTTTAGCGGGAGATGCATGTTCGTAGTTTCATTGAACACTTAAGAAACGAGTACTTGACCCAGCTCAAGAAGCTTCTGATCATCCCATCCAAAAGGAGAAGCCGACAACAGAGAGGAAAAAAAAAAAAAAACGTCCGATTGGGAATGAATAAACAAGTTCTGACCAAGAAAAAAAAAAGTGCTGCTTTATTCTGCTTGCGTCAGGATTGGGAGGCTTGGTCATCGTAAAACGCATGGCGCGTTCTTGCTTCCGTCTTTCGCGCCCAACTTCCCTTCCAGCCGATGACGATGGGGACTCATTCGTTGGGCTCGTATCTGAAAGAGACAGCCGCCATGAAAAAAAAAACCCCGCCATGAGTCACACACAACAAGTCATTGCAGAAATGCATTTCCATGGCAAGACCCGATCGTTCCTTATCAACTCATTCAGTCCCAGCCAATTCTGGACCAAGTCTGAAAAGACGTTTAAAAACGTCTTTGGGAGTGAATGAGTTAAAGATCCATTTTGAGGGGTGGGGGGATTATTTGAAGCACAGCTTTGTCCCCGATGCAGAATTTCGAGGTGATTCATCCCAAAACGTACTTCTGCAGTCGTTTTCTAATTTCCTTGATCTGCTCGTTTTTCTTTGCCAGGATCTCCTTCATGTTGCGATAGGCCGCCGTTTGCTGGAACTTCTTGTCCAACTCCTGCACACCAACACAACCGCACTCAACGAAAAATATCTTTCTCCCCCGACACACACGGACGACGGCGGACCTTCTCGGCCATGGCCAGCTGCTCCTGCACTCGCAGGAGTTCGTGCTTGGCCGAGACCAAGTTCTCCTGTAGGTCCTTCTGGGAGGCGGCGCTGACAGTCAGCGAGTGCTCGTAGTCCTCCTTGAGGGCCGCCACCGTGTCCTCCAGACAGCTGATTTCCTTGGAGTGAGCCGTCAGCTAACAGGTAGGGGGGGGGGGGGGGACGTTTAGGGCGGTAATCTTCTTTCAAAGCGGTGAACTCCAGAATGAGCTGTACCTGCTTGTCACCTTGCACCTTCCGGAGATCTTGAAGGGCTTTCTGAACTTTGGTCTTCTCATCCAGTACGTTCATTGCCTGGCGGAATGAGAAGAAGGCTGAGTGAATAGTTGCTAGGAAGTGGCGTGCGTCCAAAATATGCTGACCGACCTGCGATTCTAATGTGCGCAGTTTGGCTTTCAGGTTCTCATTCTCCTCCTGTAGCTTTGCGATCTCCTGAAATGGATCAATCGGTACGAATGACGCAGGATTAGAATTCGGTTCTTCTCCACGGAGTGGAGCTTACGTACCTTGTTGAGGAGTTCAGAAACTCCGGCTTCGTTGAGCGGCGCCAGTTTAGGTTTGCCGGCGTCCTGGTTCATCTGGCGCAAAAGAAAAGAAGAGACGTCGTGCTTCTTGATGGTTTTCAAAGCAACGAGCGCTAACGAGCGCTAACGTTTGCTCACGCGCGCTTCAACTTTTCCAGGCTTTGGTCTTGACGTTCACCTTATCAGAGACTTTAAAATCCGTCTTCTCAAATTCTGCTACTTGCTCGAGGAGCTCCCTGTAGGGGTACAGAACACGGAGTGAGCAGAATTGACCACGCCGAGGCAACAAGGACCGAAAAGAGTATCGCGCGAACGAAATTTTAATTCAACTCCGTCGGACAAATGTCTCGACGATCGCTTGACGCGTTCTTTCCGTTTACACTCGGCCGTCGTGTTATTTTGAAGACGGCCATCGCTCCACAGTGACGATCTTTTGTTGTTGACGGCAACTGCGCCTTGACACTCAAGATATCGCGGCCGCCGAAGGAGCGACCAGATTGTGGTTTGAAAGAGCGGCTGGATCGCACGTAGATCGCTGCACGTGACAGGGCGTACGTGTTGCTTTAGAAACTATCTTGTCACGTAGGACTTGAAGAAAAAACAAGATTCAAATCCACCCGTTGTGAGCGCACATTTGGGGTAAAGGTGACTGAGGTGAAATATTACACCAAGTTCACCAAAACACTGTCGTATATAAAACCAAAGTATAGAAGGAGACATCTGAGCAAGGAAGGTGGCCTCTTTGACGAAGTGCGCGAGTTCAATACCCCGTCAAGTAAGTTTACATTGTACAAAGATAACTGAAGACAGCTTTTGTATTTTTATTTCAACTACAGAAACTAGACATGATCACATTATTACCTATATTGTTACCTGTCGTCCGATTAACACTCCGGCACCCAAACTTGGACCGGTCGTTCCTCACCTGTTCTCCAGCTCGGAGATATCTGTCTGCAGGCGCAGGTAGTACTTTTCGGCCTGGAAGAAGAGCTGGCGCAGCAGCAGGACGTTGGTGTGCGCCGTGTTGATGAGTTCCATCTCCACCTCGCCGCGCACCACCGCGTGCAGCCCGTCCAGCATATCGCGCACCTCGTCGGCTGTGAACGTCTCCTCCACCAGCCTTTGGACGCAAGCGCACACGCACACACACACACACACACTGTAGTCCATCTGAACCCCGGCAGGATAGCAGAAAATGGCTAGTATGCAGGCTCCCTCTATTGGTACGTGAAAGAATTACCGCATAAGCACAACTCAGTTGTATTTTACTTTTTTTTTAGTTTAATACATGCACTAAATCTTTAAACATTTATTTTGGTCTAATTCTCATTTCACTTAGAGGTGCGCTCCATCTGACACGCCCACCTGCTGTCTTTGAGTTCTTCAAAACAGGAATCCACAGTTTTGAGCCGCAACAAGCGTTTGGATCGAGCGAAGCGCATGTAGTTGATCACTTCATTCTGATGATGCTCATTACCCCCGAATTCAGCCTAGGGAAGGAGGGACGGACGGACAACAGGAGTATCTCAGAACTGTGAGGCAGATGTGTCCACCACTGGTTCGGGGTGCCGCAAATGCTCATTTTGTTATATTGGTGAACATTTTCAACGTTGATCTATTCATGATTGTGTTGACGTGCATAATTTGACAAAATGTTACTTGTTTTTCCACAGTATCTTCGACGGGGGGGAAAAGTCTAAATTATTTCTGTGGAAGTCGACGCAGAACACTGCTGGGCGGGGCCACCGTTTCAAGGCTCGGATGAATTAAAACAAATCCCAGGAGGGTGGAAACTGCTAACACGGCTAACAGAATCAAGCGACGACAAGCCCAGACAGCCAAATTGAAAGCAGCAATAGGCCCTCGACAAGACCAACAGCAGGCGCTTGAGGCAAGAATTTACGAAATGGCTACTCGCGCTTATTCCGAACAACAAATAATGAAAAGAGTCACTTACCATGTTGGCTGCGGAGCTCACGTTATCGTCGCTTATACTTCTGCTGAGGGCTAAAATGCAAGGAAATGGATAATGTGCGGCTAATAGAAACTAGATTTGGGGAAAAAATAAACAACACTGCACTTGCGTTACTGCGACCGGGTTAAGATCATGGCAATATCGTTTAAGCAAATACTCTGACTCGGCAAAGACTAAATAAGTGATTTCGCGATGGTTGTGGAAAGATAATGAGTCCGATTGGTCAAGCTAGCAGTGAAGCTAACTAAGCGTTTGCAAGAGAACACGTCGGTAACCAAGCGTCATTGCCTTGGTTACGAGCGGTGCGTTCAGGGTAGCTCCGTAAACCATACTACCCTATAGCAATGACGCCAATGTCGTATTTTTTACCAATACATACAGTATATTCAATTATGTGCATATTTACATGTTATCAAAAGGAAATATTATTCAGCATTATCAGTCTCTATATTTAAATATTTCACATCCATAAGCGTAATTTCAAAAACAGCGAAGCCACCGAATCTTTCAAATGCATTACAAAAAGGGAAGTTGTTTTTCAAACCGTAATTATCACGGGAATTAATGAAGTTTGTCTCAAGCTTCTTTCTTGCTTTCTGTTCACATTAATATTTTTGTTAATAACCCGCTTTTGCTTCAATAAACTGGAATTACTGTTCTTCTTGTATTGTACACATTTAAATAAAGTAAAAAGGGTCAGTGTCATAATTCGTGTCAGTGTTAGCGTTCCACTTATTTATTTAGAATTACATTTATGTCGTCTACTCTTGTAAATTTTTTAAATGTTACTTCCTCAAGACTTGTCTGTACACTGTCTGAATGGTTTTGTAGCCCGGTGGTGTTTTTATCCACATTCATCAATCCCACTCATGTCCTGCTTCCCCATATGAGTTCAAAGCATTGAACAATAGATGGCAGCAGTGATCCAAAACAAACTTGCTGTGACCTATTCCATCAAATTTGGAGCATATTTGCTCATTTTTGGATGCACAATTGGAGCAACGTGAGACTAATAGGGCAGCAAAATTGCATTTGGTACGACTGCATTCCGGGAACATGATGAATGAGTGGTGAGCACATCTGTAGTGACACTCCTGAAGTTTGGGGTTAAAGGGCCGGCCTTCCCATGTGAGCTTATGCAGGCTTCTTCCCACATCCCCAAAACCTTCCATGTTAGCTTCATTTTGGACTCTAAATTGCCACATAGGACTGAATGTGAGTATTCCGTGCCCCGTAACTCACTCAAGACCAGTTCAAGGTTTACCCCGTCACGGCCCATGATCCTAATGAGGACACGAATGACACTATTCCTACATGACATCATCAGGCAACAGCCTGCCAATCTAAAACTAGACTCAACACAAACTAAAAATGTTTTTATCCAGTAGCCCCTTTATCATACCACTCAATAGTTTTGACGCTTTGCTTTTTTCCGTCTGTGATCTGAAGTAAAGACAGGAGGAAACTCCACCCCTGAATTTCTTCTCTGTCGCCCTTAAATGAATTAAACTAAGGGGCAGCGCATGATTGGTCACCAAATCAGATGCTTCATTATAACGTGACTGACTGCCCCGTTTGTGTTCGACCCCACTCAAGTTGAGTGTGCGGCATCAGTACAAGACAGAGGCCAAGATGTTTCCCCCTTACTTCCAGTCAAGGTGAGTTACATCACATCTGACTATAGGGAGCCAGTTTGTTAAGAAGTTATCGGAATGGCTTTTTCATCATGCAGAAAATAGTGATATAGTTTCGCTTCACCTGATTGGTTCACAGCTATTGTTTATTTATAACAATACAAATTATGTACATTATCATACAACAGAATCATTATTGCTATTTCATACTGTGCTTTTTATGACATTTTGGTTTGCAGAGGTACCGTGAGAAGTAAAATTGGCTCAATGTAGTTTGGGATGTACTCGATTGGCTATTGAAGTGTTTTTTTTTGCAGTTCATATTAGAACATTGCTGCCACTAGAGAGCACAATAACCCTTTTTCTTAGCCAAGCGTTGCAGTTGCAGGCGTCTTTCGGTTTGTTAACATTAGATTGAATATTGATAGGTCTGATATATTAAAATATACATATTTTTGGTTTGAGTAGGAACTCAGTGGGTTAAATCATACAATTTGGCAGCCGTGCATTCACATACAGCATTCACAGATTTTATTGAGATTGTTTCCAATATTTTGTTAGATTTTTTCATTTTTGTTTTTACCTTCATGGTTTGACCCACAAACTCATACCTCCACCCCATTTTTTGTTAAAAGACGTATGGTGAATATTTATCAGCTTTTCTTGGATATTTTTTTTGGGGGGGGTAGAGGTGGTCGAAGTGTTTATTTTACTTACACGCTAGTTGCTATTCGCGGGGGGGGGGGGTGTCCCTGTTCTCCCGCGAATGCCGTTTGTCGGTAAAATTCACATTTCGACGATGAAACGGAGAGGCACGATCGAAGCCTTTCCAACTGCTCCACAATCAGTTTCGCCTGTATTGCTCAATTTAAAAAGAGCCCAAACGCAGCGAACGCTGATCTGCAACCAGCTTACACCATTCTGCGCGTTCCGACAAGCCAATCAGCTGACCGCCGCATGACAGGCAGGCTTAGCGCATGCGCACTGGTGCATTCTGGTTCGGAGGAATATGGCAGCGTCCTTAGCGCCGTTGGGGGGGGAATCGACGGCGTAACGCGAGCACCTCCGTCACCCGAACGGCCACAGCGAGAGGCGGCAGCAGTAGACCGAGGAGGGCGGGGGGCCAAGGGCCGGCTGGAATTCACACCCGCTCGTGATTTGACAGGTAAATGCGTCCTCATTCTTTGCCCCACTGTTGGGAGACATCTCGCCCATGTAATTGGAACCCGCTGCTAATGCGACTAGCTTAGTGATGCGCGAGCTAGCCGCTAGTTTTAGCATCACAAGATGGGGCTCCAAACTCCGTTCGTGTCTGTCACATTCCCCCAAAACATTCTGCGCTTTGAAGTTGTCTCGTTTGGGTGACCGGCAATGTAGAAAGGCGACGGCGTCCAAACCGGACAGTCATGAGTCAAGCTCATCCTAGGCCGCTTTGCAGTGCAGCAGTCGAGTTAAGTGAAGTTGTCGACTGATAAGCCTGGTGCTCAAAAAGCTTGTCACAAGGGAGCAAATTAACATTCGTTTCCTATGAGGCAAAGAAGAAGCGCTCAAACTGTCAAAAGTGATTCCGATGAGCTGCTTCAGCCTTCCTCGGAGAGCGACTGCTTCGTTAAATTGATGCGTGACAACCAGAGACGTGATTAGTTAATAGCCAGCCTTAATTACTTCATCTTCCGTCTCACCGTCCAGAGTCAAATAACCCTTTGCATTGTGGCGCTCAGTTCTTCATCATCAAGTTTTAAATTAAAAAACCTGTATATTAATTTTTTTCTCATGTATCTGTAACCTAAAACATAGCAATGTAAACACGAGGGTTGCAGACGTAATTAATTTGTTGGTTATGTTTTCGTTTAGTCGATGAATCGGATGAAACCGTTTAAACAAAAAAATTGCATCCCCTTATTCCAAAACAGGACATTATTTCAAAATAGACCGAGCAGAAAATGCATGAACTAAAATGGGTTCTGATTCAAGTACTGGTTTGCTCTGGAGCTTGTCAGAGAATTGAAAAGGATATGTTTGCAAATGTGTTAATTTTGATTCCATACCAGGACAGTCGGTGTGATTTCATGGAGGACTACAAAAATTGGACAATATTGTCAAGTGGCTGAAACCAGAGGATTTAGATCGTTTCAGGATGACAATCCCTCTCAACGAGATCAGCGGGAGCGCCGCAATGCCCTTTAAATGATCACAATTTACAAATTTTTTGAATCTTGACATACAATTTTTTGCTTTATGTTTTATATATTTCTACCTAATGGGGTCCTTTATATCAAAAAACATCTGGATAAATTGGCTGCTACGTCCAATTTGTTCCTGGCCCACTGTGCCATAATGGCCCTAGGTCAGGTTGAACCTTGCACCCTGGCTCTGCTCCAGCCGACCAAATATGAGCTCAAGATGCATACGAGGCACATTTCAAGAGTCGTCGGGCTCATGAGTAATGTTTCGGTGGCACCTTTCAACAATGTGGATGCTTTTCATGAAACCAGCGATTAAATATCAAACCTCATTGAGAAGGCGCTCAAGCTGTCCGGATGATCTTGGCGTGTAAATGTTGCTCTCTTCTTCCGATGGTCCATTAATACTTCGCTATTGATCCGCCTTCAGACAGGAAGCGGGAGCCGGCCCCGCTATGGCTTGTCACATGATCCGACATGGCCTTAATGTGAATTTGTATGCGTGAAGGTCCTCAAGCAAAAATTTGGCACTGGCTTGTTCCGGTGTCCGTGTGTGATTGACTGGATTGTGAATCATTTCGTCAAAGTGGCCACTTTTCAGCAGCAGTCGTGCAGGCATTCTTCCATTTGGCCCGAGAGTAGCGGAAGGAAAAGCTGGCGTCCGACTTTTCCCGGATTCTGGCAGAATGCTGACAAAGCCCCCCCCCCCCCCCCCCTGCTCCCATCGCGCTCCACTTTGGTCACAAGAGGCGTCGATTGCTCAGGAAAGAAGAGACGGAGATTTTTCCGCATCAGCTTGGATTTATTGGTACTAAATGGGTGGGGGGGGGGGGTCATTGAACAAACAATGTAAGTCTGGGTTACAGGAAGGACCCAAATACGTATTTTTGTGGGGGAACCTCTATCTTCGGGGTAAGGCATTTATTGACAGCCTCAATATCACGAGTGTCCCGACTCGTATATGTTTATATTCTCTCAATGCAAAGTCTATTTTAGTAAAAATCTGAATCCAATGCAGGGAAAAAAACTGTATTTTAGGGTTAGGCGTTTAATAGGGAGTAAACACATAATGTGCTTTATTAGTACTAATTTAAGGGGACAAACAAAATAAAAACTAAGCCATTTATTGGGGGAGAAAAGCTATTTTGTAGAAAAGCTTTTTTTTAAAAAAAGAAATACTTGCTCAGATATTTTCTGTCATAATTGAATGTCTGAATGCTTTTTATTTAAATACCACCGTCAACATCTTACGACAGTCACCACACAGCGGTTTTTATTTGAGGTATGGTGCAGATTTTTATATTTTTTTTGTGGGTTCTTACACATTATTAGAGGAAATACTGGCGTTTCAATCCATTTTTAGTTGCCTATTATTAAACTCCGACCTTCTAAATGCAATCAATATCCACGCTGGCTCTCCAATCGTTTTTATCGACAGGTGATTACTGTGTTCTTGACCTTTGACCCCCTACTTATAATGCATTCTGAGTGGCCGGATTGATTTCAGCTCGACCAGCGGCGGAGACGCCGGTCGGACGACCTGTTAGTCCAGCAGAGGATTTCCCATCGCGCCGCAGAATGTCGAAAGGCAGCGCGAAGCGTGTGCGCGTCGGCGCGACGCAAAGCCCGTCACGCCGATCCGCAGATGGCCGCACAACGTTCGGACTTTGTCGCCTGGCGAAAAAAAATGAACGACTTGTTGTCCCTTCTTAACTTTCCGGCGTCTGCTGTGCTCCTCAGGTCCTGTGAAAAGATGAACGTCCTGAAAGACAACAAGGACCTGGCCTGCTACTACACCACCAAGCACTCGTGGAGGGGAAAGTAAGAGCTTTATTTTTTTTTTTATTTTAATTTTTTTCCCTTTGTCCCGATTGAGGCTGGAAAAAAAGGGGTCGCTCGAATGCAATATTGAATGACAGAGAAGTCGTCGCGTCCCGCACGGGAAGTTGCTTAACTTGCTGCGTTATGAAACATCACAAGTGGAAGGAAAAGCTTTTTTTTTTTAAACAAAAAAAAAAAGTGTGTGAAATCCAAATCTCGGCCCGAAAGGAAACGTGAACCGCGCACTGTGTCATAGTCAGCATGAATGCAACTGGCGTGCTTCAGTTGCCCTTGACGCAGGCGTGATTTACGGCGACACTCGACGCGTCCTGACTTGTGCCGGTCGACTCTGTGAAGCCGAGACCTCCGATGTCAGCGTTTCACTCGGTTGGCGTGCTTATAAGGAGCCGCTCTTCTTGCTGATGAACCAAACTACAAAAAAACGATACAGCGAATGTTAAAGCTGGACGACCGCGCAGTAGTCCAATGTCACTTTTTTTTTGTCTCAATGGATTATTATTTTTTATTTTAATTTTTTTTTTTTTGCAAAGCTTCCCAACATGATATTTCTTAATGTGGCTTTAAATGGCGTGGCAGCAGTGGTTGAAACCAAGTCAACAAATAAGCACATCCTGTGGTTAAGGTCTACCTCAACAGCTGACCGACTGTTTCGATGCCCTTCAGGTACAAGCGCGTCTTCTCCGTCGGAACTCACGGCATCACCACGTACAACCCCACCACGCTCGAAGTCACAAATCAGGTTCGTGACAGCTCGTCGGCACAAGGCGGCGGTACGCGAGTTCCAGATGGGGAAAAAAAAATATCCGTGATAGCTTTTAACCTTTGCGCATCGCTTTGCCCAGTGGCCTTATGGAGACATTTGTGGAATCGGTCCGGTGGGGAAAGGCCAGGGAACGGAGTTCAGTCTCACGTTCCGAAAGGGCACCGGCAAGAAGTCGGAGACGCTCAAGTTCTCCACCGAGCATCGGACGGAGCTGCTCACAGAAGCTTTGGTGAGGGCCAAAGTGCCCCCCCCCCGCCCCCGTTTCCATCCAAAAGGCCTTCCGTGAGATGATCCTTTTGTCCTCGCTCACCACGTTTTTGTTCATTCACAGAGATTCCGAACGGAATTTTCAGAAGGGAAAATAACCGGCAGGGTAAGTGCAAGAGTGAATCATTTTCTGAAAAATTTGCACATTTCAACAGACACTTTTTTTTTGTGGGGGGGGTGGGCATGTTATTTAAGTGCGTCTGCTGTTTTGTAGTCGGCTTTATGGCTTGCAATGAGAGTCCATTTGTGTGTTGTTAGGATTGTTTGTAGGCACCACCAGGAGGGCCAATTGCATATTTTGATTCCATTTGAATACGGGAACCATCACAATGACTTTCAGTTGTGCAGACTTCCGAAAAACACTTTGATTGGACTGAATTGAAAAAAATTGTGGCTTTCCCCCTCCAGTTTTGTGGGTGATGTTTTGCAACTGTAAATGCACAGCGTTTTGTTTTGTTTTTACAACAATGCCACCTGCTGGATCCATTTGGTCATTGCACCTCATGGGCCTAATACAAGCGCATTATTTGTTAATGGATTTAAAAAAAAAAGTGAAAAAAACCCCTGCCATCTGCATTTTTATCCTGAATTGTGCTCACCAACACGCAGGACCACCTTTTTCGCTCAATCTGTCTCCTTCTACGTCCACCAGCGGTACAACTGCTACAAGCACCACTGGAGCGACACGCGCAAGCCCGTCAGCTTGGAGGTGACGCCGGGCGGCATCGACCAGATCGATCCGCACACCAATCGGGTGCTGTGCTCCTACGACTATCGCAACGTGGAGGGCTTCGTGGAGACCTCCGACTACCAGGGAGGCTTCTGCATCCTTTACGGCGGCTTCAGCCGGCTGGTGCGTACGCACTGAGAATCGCTTCATTTGTTCGCGAACCCCAAAGCGGACGTCTTTAACGCCGCGCGTCGTGCCTCAGCATCTGTTTGCCTCCGAGCACCGGGACGACATCATCCGCAGCGCCATCGAGCACGCCGGCAACTTCATCGGCATCATGCTGCGGCTCAGGAAGGAGGCGCTCACCTTTGAGGGTTTTGTGACGGACCGGCTGGGGAAGTACGGATCGGACGAGAGCATCACGTCGCTGGCCGAGTTTGTGGTGCAGAAGATCACCCCGCGCCACTCGGTGAGGACGCCGCCAATCGTCGCTCCACCTGCTCATTTCTTCTTCTTCGACTCAAGCGGAGCCTTCTCTCTCTTTTCCAGGAGCCCGTGAAACGAATCTTGGCGCTGACCGAGACGTGTTTGGTGGAGAGGGATCCAGCTTCCTACAACATCGTCACCATCAAACCGTTTGGAGAGGTGCGCTCGCGGCATTCGCGTCACCTGCTTCTTTGTTCGCAATTGTTTGAGATGTGGAGTGAGGAGACTTCAATCCGTGGGATTCTCTCTCCGTACTTCCGACAGGTGTTTGCGCTCATCTGCGACGTCGACAATCCTCAGGTGTTTACAGTCGAGTTCATCCGAGGCCAGATCAGAAAGTTCTCCTCCACAGAACGGTACGTGCACTTCGTATAGCGCTTTTCCGCTATTAGTTTTGCAACCTAGCTTGATTTTAATCAAATCTTTTGAGAGTCAATGATGTTATTGATTTTAATCGAGTTTCACCCATCAGTCAAGATGCGACATGTGCGTTTTATTGACTTGGCTCATGGCCTTCTCCCTCCCCCTCCACACGCTTGCAGGGACTCCCTGCTGGCCAGCCTGCTGGACGGCGTGCGCGCGTCGGGCAACAGGGACGTGTGCGTCAAGATGGCGCCCACGCGGCGCGGCCAGCGATGGGGCCTCCTGAGCATGCCCGTGGATGAGGAGGTGGAGAGTCTGCACCTCAAGTTCTTGGCCGCGCCGCCGAGTGAGTCGCCGCTCGTGGCAGTCGATAGATTTTGTTCATGTTTTTAAGTTTCATCTTGTTTTGCATGAAAAATGCACCCGTTTGAAAATCTTGATTTTATTTAAATTAAAAAAAAATCTAAATTGTTGTTTGAACTAATTAAAAACAATTGCATTGTATTATAATTATTTTAATGATTAAATACGGTCTTGATCCATAGACATGTTTGCACATTTAAAAATAATAATTAAAAAAAAAAGGAATGTAAATCAGCGGAAAATTTTGATGCTACATTTAGTTATTTTTCTTCTCGATTTTTAAACTCAAAATCATAAGATGGTTGAATCAGGAAAGCTTCGTGGCGATTTTTGTTTTCTCTTATTCAACGCGCCGACTTGTTCTTTTATTTCTCAGACGGGCACTTTGCCGACGCTGTGTACCGATTCAACGCCAACATCTCCTACAGTGGCGTGTTGCACGCAGTAACGCAAGACGTGAGTATCTTTTGAAGAAGCGTGCATGCCTGCGTCCACACGGGCGGAAGTAGCTCACCGTTTTTAATTTTTTAAAATTTTCTTTTTGTCTTTTCAAGGGTCTGTTCTCCGAGAACAAAGAGAAGCTCATCAACAACGCCGTCCTGGCCCTCCTGTCGCAGGACGCCGAGCTGCCCGCTCTCAACGCCGAGCTTGAGAGCCACTTCCAGGCCATCCGCCGCCTGGTGGCCTCCAAGGCCGGCTTCCAGGCCTTCACTCAGCTGCCAAAGTAAGAGCCGCCGCCGCCGCCGCCGCCGTCGCAGCGGCGCACCCGGCGCATGCCTTGTCCAGTCAATGCTCAGCTGCGAGTAACGGGCGTGCTCTGTCATCCCAAGGTCTGGTCAAGGGTTTGGACTCACAGACGGAACGTAAATATGAAATCCATACATCTCAGTCTGCCCGGCGTCTGGCTCTCGTTCCCGCCTGCACTCCTTTTACTTTCACACTATCTGTTTATTTATTTGATTTGATTAGATTTTTTTTTTTTTTTTGCATCTCTTTGTCAGATTCTTCTCTGCGCAGTCTCACTATGTCTTCTTCGGTTGTTTGTATTTTGCGTCGTTCTGGGCCAACTGAGATGTATGACAGGATAAAGTGTATTCCCTAGCTTTTTAATATGTTGCAAATGCTGACGAAAGTTCCCCCCCTTCTGTAACAGCAATTTTAAAGGGGACAGTATTTCTTTTACCAAATTAAAAAAAAAAGCTCAGAACTTTTGACAAATGTTCAGAGAATCTAGAATTATCTGTGATTATCCACCACGTGACATTGGCCTGTTTTGAGGGGGGGGGGCGACCCTATTTTATGTGAAATCAGCCACGGTTTGCCCCTCCCCATTCTACTGCTAGCAACACAGATTTTGTTACCATGACGACAAGGGGCAGGCAATTTAGCAACTTTCAAAGCGATTGAAAACGACATCCGCCATAAGACGTCCCCTTTAATCCACGAGCATCATCGCCAAAAGCCTAAATCCACACCCAAACCAGTTTTCGGCACCCCGTCATTTGTCCAACGTCTCGTCGGATCTGACGCAAAGTGCATTGTGATGTTTTTCAGGTTCAGAGAGAAATTAGGAGTCAAGACGGTGAAAGCTTTAAAGAGGAACAACAACGGCGTGACGCACGCTGCTATTGACATGCTTTGCGCCCTGATGTGTGTAAGTCACGTTTTTGGTCGTCTTTGCGCACGCGGCCGCACAAGCACGTATCAAAGACCGGCTTCCCTCGTCTTTCACTCAGCCCATGCACGACGACTACGACCTGAGGCAGGAGCAGCTCAACAAAGCGTCTCTGTTGTCATCCAAGAAGTTCCTGGAAAACCTGCTTGAAAAATTCATCACCAATGTGGTACGTCCGTTTTATGATGACGGTCAAAATGGCGCATTGTTTTTATTCCATTGACTATTTTTGCCCCCCCAGGACCAAGGAACTGGAGCTTTGGTCATCAGTTCCCTCCTGGATTTTTTAACGTTCGCCCTGTGCGCCCCCTACAGCGAGACCACCGAGGGCCAGCAGTTCGACATGCTGCTGGAGATGGTGGCCGGCAACGGACGCACGCTCTTCAAACTCTTCCAGGTCGCCATCGGGTTCATTGGTGACCTCGGCCAAGCGTTTCTTTACAATTTTGACAATGCGATTACGTTTCAGGGTAGCTATGTAGCTAAGAAATGCTCTTTTGAGAATGAGTAAAATGATTCAGTACCTCTGTATTTTGGGGAATGTCGTGAGAGCGCCCAATATCTTGTTTTGAACACCATAACGTTCCACAACAGATGATCACAAAAAAATAACTGCTGTAAAATTTTTCAATGAAACAATTCCGAACAATTTTAGGAAAAAAATTTCTTTGTAGCATCCCTCGATGGCCATCGTGAAGGGAGCTGGACTGGTGATGAAGGCCATTATTGAGGTAACGCACTGTCAATTGGTTTGATTGCTTCGCGGACGAGGTCACGCTCTCACTTTTCTTCTCCAAACCAAAGGAAGGAGATAAGGAAATCGCCACCAAAATGCAAGAACTGGCTTTGAGCGAGGGAGCCCTGCCTCGCCATTTGCACACCTCCTTGTTCACCATCAGCGCCGACCAAAGGATGCTCACCAACAGGTCGCAGAGAACGCCGTAAGCGACGAAGCAGGGCCCAAATTGAACACGTCTCCCGTTTTTTTTTTCTCCATTTAGACAGCTGAGCCGTCACCTGGTGGGACTGTGGACCGCCGAAAACCCCATCGCCATGAGCCTCCTGAAGAGAATTTTGGTAAACGTTTTGAATCACTTTTTTTTTAAGGCTGATTTTGTCATTCCCAACTCCGCAAGTTTGATTCAGCAGCTGATCACCCTCGTGTTCATTTCGTAGCCGTCGGGCCTGCTTGCTTACATGGATAGTCCTGATCCGGTCCCGGAGAAAGACGTGGATCGAATGCACGTCCGAGATAACTTAAAAATTGCCACGGTGAGCGCGACGACCACCTCGCACATGACGTCACAATCCACCCGCCCTCTTTTCAGAATTGCGTTTTTTTTTCTTCCCCTCCCGGCGTAGGACCTACTCAACCGCAACAAAGTGCCCGAGTGGCAGCGGCTAGCTGGCAAAGCAGCCAAAGAGGTGGAGAAGTTTGCCAAGGAGAAGGCGGATCTGGTCCTCATGCACTGGAGAGACAAGATGGGCGTCGCTCAGAAGGAGGTTAGGAGGATTGTACTTGTCGGTTTGTGGCTGAACCTCGCCGCTCTTGAACAGCAACCCACGTGGGGGGGGGGGCGGGGGGGACACTATCTTGTTGTGTTTAGTGCACCGAACAATAATCGCTCTGTTGTCTCCACCCCTCCCCTCTGTTGTCAAACTTGTAGCAGGACAGAAATAATCTGGTGAGTAAGTCCTGGCCGACGGGATCGCTGCCCTTTTCTTCTATGTTGTCCATCGTGTGCTGTTTGTGGCTTCCTTCCTCTCGTTTAAAAAAAAAAAAAAAGCATCTTCAAGTCCTCAAATGTTTTTTTTCTGGAATATCTCCTCAGCTGGGAAGGGTTCACCGTACAGAGATTTTTTAAGAGTTTGTGTTTCGTTACTTTTTGTTTTCACATTGCCGGTTTTGTTTTTGGTGTCCTTTTGTCTTTTCCTTCACTCTGATGCCGCCATCTCAGAAATTTCTCTCTCCTCCGTGCAAGTTTTCCATCCATGCCTGTACAGTCAACGCTTTTATTCAGCGCCATTTGTTGGAAGCGGATACATTTTCAATGTTGAACAATCAACAGTATGATTTTTTTTGTTTGTTTGTTTTTCCGTATCCGGTTTCAGAATGCCAATCAAAAGCCAGTCATCCTGAGAAAGCGACGACAGCGGATCAAGATCGAAGCCAACTGGGAGCTTTTTTACTACAGGTAGGCCGAGCTGTCCGCGCCAAGAACTCTTTTGAGTCGACTTATTTACGAAGCAACTGCATGATGATGAGTCGTGTTGTCCACTCCAGATTCCAGCTTGACCACGCACGCTCCAATCTCATCTGGAATCTGAAGACCAGGGAGGAGCTGCGGGACGCACTGGAAGGGGAGATGCGTGCCTTCAACGTGGACCGCGAGCTGGGCAACGCCGCCGTCATCTCCTGGAACCACCAGGAATTCGAGGTTCATAACCAGCTTGGAGTTTAATTTAGTTTTTTTTTTTTTTTGGTGAGCTTTTCAAGAGTTTGCTTTCAAGTTAACAGAGCAAACTTGTCATAATGTGCTGGCAGGTGAAATACGAGTGCCTTTCCGATGAGATCAAGATTGGTGACTATTACTTGCGCCTCCTGCTGGAGGAGGATGAAAATGCCGAATCGAGTGCCATCAAAAGATCGTAAGCAAACCAGCGGTGAATTTTCTGCTCCTTATTGTCAAAGGGTGACCGCCACGCGTCTGATCCTAGGTACGAGTTCTTCAACGAGCTCTACCACCGCTTCCTGCTCACGCCCAAAGTCGCCATGAAGTGCCTGTGCCTCCAGGCGCTCACCATCGTGTACGGCAAGTGCTTCGAAGAGATCGGGCCCTTCACCGATACCAAATACATCGTGGGCATGCTGGACCGCGTGAGTTAGGCCACCGAGCGGCCCGAGTGCCCTTGCTTTAGTGATGCCGCGTTTGCCTGAAATGTCAAATTGGCTCTTTGCAGTGTACAGACAAGCTGGAAAGGGACAGACTCATCCTCTTCCTCAACAAGCTGATCCTCAACAGGGTAAGCGACCTAAAGGTTTGAACTCGCTCTCTCTCTCTGCAAGAACGATTCCCGAACCGCACGTTTTCCTCTGCTGCAGAAAAACGTGAAAGACATAATGGACTCGAATGGGGTGCGCATCCTGGTGGACTTGCTCACCTTGGCTCATCTGCATACCAGCAGAGCCACGGTGCCGCTCCAGGTAAAAATGTTTGGCCTTGATTTCCTACTGAAATTTGTTTTACTGCGTATTCGATGAGCTTGTATCCTGAATTTTCCCCAGAGCAACGTCTTGGAAGCGGCGCCTGACATGAAGCGGGAGAGTGAGAAGGAATGGTACTTTGGGAATGCGGACAAGGAAAGAAGAGGACCTTTCAGTTTTGAGGAGGTATGGATTCGTTTTTACCCGGAGACATTTTGAATTCACAATTTGTCATGGAGCAATTATGTCGAAACTAACCCATTTTAGAAAAACAAAACTTCACTCTCCTTCGCTGACACCCATATCACTCACCAGCCTTCCTTGCCATACACTCTGATTGAGATCCTACATCGAACACATGACCAAAGACAAATATCCCCCTGCCCTCCACCGCCACGTTAAGAATCACACAGAGGAAAGCTGACACTAAGCGGATTATCCTACAAGGCTCAATGCAGCTCTGCTTACCTTATGATTGTAATGTCGTGCTTTTGACAGTTTAGTCACTTGAAAGTGGCTCAGGATCTTTTTCCTGCCGAGCTGCCAAGTCAGGAAAACAAAAATGGGATGATGTGATGATCTAAATTTGCCAAACTGCGACATCACAATTCAGAACGACACACTCAGACACATTTTAACACATCACTATTCCTCATCAAATTCACAGGGAATGTGTTCCACTATTCTGAGATATTTTTTAATGACATCATTTTTCCATGTGACATGGTTTCAGATGCAAGAGTTTTGGACCACGGGCGCCCTGTCGGCCAAGACGCGCTGCTGGGCCCAGGGCATGGACGGATGGCGCCCCCTGCAGGCCATCCCGCAACTGAAGTGGTGCCTGCTGGCCACAGGGCAGGCGGTGATGAACGAGACGGACTTGGCGACGCTCATCCTCAACATGCTCATCACCATGTGCTCCTACTACCCCAGCAGGTCTATAGAGCTGTCTGGATGTATCATTATGATAGTAATTCATAACCATGGAGAGTATTGAGTTTTGTTTTGTTTTGTTTTGTTTGTCCTCCCCGCCTCCAGGGATCAAGATAACTCCATTATTCGCCCATTACCAAAGATCAAGAGGATGATAAGTGACAGCGCTTGCCTCCCTCATATTGTTCAGGTACAATGTGACTCATTAAGAGTAGAAGCATTTAGCTTTCCTAATTCTACTGTGTTTTTTTTAATCCCCTCTCCTTATTCATTATTGTTTTTTAGCTCCTCTTGACATTTGACCCCATCCTGGTGGAAAAGGTGGCCAATGTGCTGTACTTGGTGATGCAGGACAACCCCAACTTGCAGCGACTCTACTTGACCGGCGTCTTCTTTTTCATCATGATGTACACGGGCTCCAACGTGCTTCCTGTCGCGAGGTGCAAAATGCGTTCTCTGCTTCGATGTTGTATTGCTTTTGGAGCAATTAAGCATGATGTGAAACTTTTTTTTTTTTTTAGGTTCCTGAAGTACACTCACTTGAAACAAGCCTTTAAATCAGAAGAGGTAAAGATGTCTTATTTTTAGAGTCCACAGGCGTAGATTTGTCTGTATTGTTTTTTTAAAGCCTCAATATTGTCAAATTATGATCCCAAAACATTCGCGCACATGCAGGCAGAACATACAATACTTAACAACATAACACATATTCTTTATCCTCTGCTAAAAACGACAAATATTGCTGCAGCTTAGTTGCAGTGCTCTTCTTCTGTCTTTCATCATCAAATGCGTGTCCATGTCTCGATATTAGACTGCCCTCTGCTGGCCAATGCGCACGCCCGACACTTAATGCCATTTGAATTTATGCATGAAATCATCATGTACATGTTGAACACTGAAAACATTTGAGTTTTGGAAATCGAACCGATCTTTGGAAATGACGCCTGCCCGTGTCCTTAGTCCAAAGGTCAGGACATTGTGCAGCGCAGCGTTCTTGGCGCGGCCCTTCCCGAAGCCATGGTGTGCTACCTGGAGAACTACGAGGCCGAGCGCTTCTCGGAGATCTTCCTCGGAGAATTCGATACCCCGGAGGCCATCTGGAGCTGTGAGATGAGGTCGGAAGCAAGTCTCCTCGGTTTAAGGTGCGTTGACCGAGGCTCCCTACTTTGACCATCTCTTGTCTTTCAGGCGCATGATGATCGAGAAGATCGCCGCCCATATTGCCGACTTCAGCCCCAGGCTGCAGAGCAACACGCGCGCCCTCTACCAGTACTGCCCCATTCCGATCATCAGCTTCCCCCAGCTGGACAACGAGCTCTTCTGCAACATCTACTACCTCAGACACCTGTGTGACACCATCCACTTCCCCAACTGGCCTATTCGAGATGCTGTACGTATACCTGGAGTTGATTCTATGTTTTAAGAGAATCACTTATTTCAACTTTCTTAACCTCCTAGGTGAAGCTGCTTAAGGACACCCTCGAAGCATGGAAGAGGGAGGTGGAGAAGAAGCCTCCCTCCATGTCAATAGATGACGCTTACGAAGTCCTTAACCTCCCCAAAGGACAAGGGATGTGAGTCTGCTTCCTCCACTCTCAAACATGTGGTAGCCTTGGACCGCCACTCCATTGCTTTATGGGCCTTTTTTTTCTTTTAAGGCACGAAGAGAGCAAGATCAGAAAAGCTTACTTCAGGCTGGCGCAAAAGTACCATCCAGACAAGAACCCGGATGGCAGGGTGTGTATTTTTGTTTTTGTTCTTCCGCCTCTCACACACTATGCTCACTGTTGCTGTATAATCCCCATGTTTTTGTTTTTTTTTACCCCCGCACTCTTTCAGGAAATGTTTGAGAAAGTCAACAAGGCCTACGAGTTCCTTTGCACAAAATCGGCACGGGTCCTTGATGGGCCTGACCCGGAAAACATTATCCTCATTCTGAAGACCCAAAGCATCCTTTTCAACCGGCACAAAGATGGTATGCACACACAGACCGGCAACAGAGGAGGGAGGAGAAGTGGCAGGAAAATAGGCCAAAGAGCAGATGGGTGAAGCAGGGCATTAGACTAGTTGCATCGCAGGTGTCGCAATATGTCTTAAAAAAGGGTTCAGCAAGTGTTAAAAGGGAGCATACTGTGTTTGTAATTCTTGATCTTATCACCTTTGAACACCTTCATTGAGGCAATCACTTCACTCGTATGAATGTGTTCTCTTCTCCGAATAGAGCTAGAGCCCTACAAGTACGCCGGCTATCCCATGCTCATCAAAACCATCACCATGGAGACCCAAGACGACCACCTCTTCTCCAAGACCTCCCCTCTCCTGCCAGCCGCCACCGAACTCGCCTTCCACACCGTCAACTGCTCATCACTCAACGCTGAGGAGCTGCGGCGCGAGAATGGAATTGAGGTTGCTTCATTTTCTGATTTTCATAGTTTGTTTTTTTTTAAGCGCGTCCAACCTGTAGAGCCGTGCAGGATTGTGATCGTGCACTGTGGAAAAATTCTCAGGTGTTGCTGGAGGCACTTTCCCGCTGCGTCTCCGTGTTGACTGCATCCAGCAAGGCCGATGACATGGCCGTTCAGGTACGCAACCCTGGACCCATCTTGCCTCGTTGCCCGTTTACGAAGAACCCAGCTCAATAAAAACGGACTCCGTAATATGTCTCAGGTGTGCGGGCACATCTGCAAGTGCTACAGCGTGGCCGCGCAGTTTGAGGAATGCCGAGAAAAGATGATCGAGCTGCCCTATATCATCAGAGACCTCTGTCACATCTTATACTACGGAAAGGTTAGCACTCAAGATCGCAATTTGGACGGAATCTGCCTAGCCATCAAAGGACTGCTATTGGGAATACGTGTCCAAGGCAGTGAATGTTGTGAATTCACCGTCTTCCAAAAAGAAACTTGTTGTGTGTTCTGGTCGTCCTTCCGTCAGGGTCTCCCCAAAACCGCAGCCCTGGCGGTGCAATGCGTCAGCTCCTTCGCGGTGGACTTCTTCCTGCAGACGCAATTGTATCACGCCGGCGTGCTCTGGCACCTGCTGGTGCACCTCTTCAACTACGACTACACGCTGGAGGAGAGCGGGGTCCAGACCAGCCAGGACACCAACCAGCAGGAGGTGGCCAACCACCTGGCCAAGCTCAGCCTGGTGTCCCTCAGCCGCCTAGGCGGCTACCTGCCGATGCCGCACGGCGCCAACCCCGCGCCCGAGACCAACGGCGTGGAAAGCACGCCTCCGGAGAACCCCAGCATCTGCAAGAGCCTGGCCGCCATGCTGACGCCGTACATCTCCAGGAAGCTGGGGATGGGATCTTCTTCGGAGGTTGGTCGAACCGGGCGGGACGGGCTGCGCCGCAGGACACCCAAACTGAGCTTTGTTTGATCCTTGAAGGTCTTGAAACTGCTGAACAGCAACACGGAGAACCCCTACCTCATCTGGAACAACGGGACAAGAGCCGAGCTGTTGGAGTTTCTGGAGCGTCAACAGGAGGGGAACATTAAAAGAGTAAGAACGACACTGGCGGTGCCTTGCAAGCGACGTATCGAAATTGGCCCGGCGCGGCGAAACGGTGGTTAGCTCGCCCGCATCACAGTTTCCATGTTTTCTCTGAGAGGATCTGCTGCGGGTCAGCAGCGGTAGAAAAAGACAGCGTGAGGAAGGAGAAACGCAAGCAAGGCAGGCAGAAAAAGCAGAGACAGAACGAGGCGAGACAGGAGACGACTCGCAGGGAGAAGAAGTTGACATTTTAATGTTTCATAAAAAGCCAAATCGAGCTGACCCGAAAGTCGTGGTGGGTTCTTGGCATTCAAGACAAATGACAGTTTCATCTTGTATGACGTGTGTGCAGGTAGGCATTTTTTTTTAAAAGAACAATTCATGATTGATTTCCAATAAAAATTCTCAAATGGCTTTTTTTAGTGTGATGTATTTGTCCGCTGCGAGAAAATGGATTGGCTATCTTACCGTATGTAATCTCCCTTTCTTTCTCACCGGACAGGGGGAGAACGACGAGAGCTTTGGCGCGGAATTCGCATTCAGCGAGCACAGTAAAGAGCTGATTGTCGGGGAGATCTTTGTGCGCGTTTACAATGAACAACCAACTTTCCCACTTGAGGTAAGCTCTTCCAAGTACAGTCGCAGATTTTTATTATTTTTTTTTCATAGCGTCCATTGGATGACTTAGATGAGACAGGGTTGCCCCCTGAAAATTGACATTTCTATATATCTTCTTTAAGAAGCCAAGTTACACGTTTTTGCAGTCCCCCACGCGTCTGTTTTCCTTCTCGCACGCAGTATCCCAAAGCGTTTGCGGCGAGCCTGCTGGACTACGTCGGCTCGCAAGCGCAGTACCTGCACACGCTGCTGGCCATGAGCCAGAGCAACAAGGTGGAGTCCCAGCAGCACGCCGGGCGTCTCCGCTTCGCCGAGATGGCTCTGGAGGCTCTGCGCAACGTCATCAAGAACAACCCCGGTGAGACGCCGCCCCCGTGTCTTGTCGCTGACTTCTCAGCTGATACCGAATTTGCCCCGCCCCTTTCGTCATTCCAGGCTCTGAGACGGAGTGCATCGGCCACTTCAAGCTGCTCTTCTCCCTGCTACGTGTTCACGGCGCCGGCAGGGTGCAGCAGCTTGTCCTCGAGGTACAAAAACCATCCCCTAAAGAAATCTGCAAGTACCTTGGGTGTCGCTTCATTCGAGCGGTTTCCTCGCAGGTTGTCAACACGGTGACGTCGAATCAAGAATGTGTGAGCAACATCGCCGAGTCGCTGGTGCTGTCCAACCTTCTCTTGCTGCTGCACTCGCTTCCATCAAGTAAAGAATAAGAGCCCTGAGAAAAATGTGCTTTTTGTTGATTTTTTTTTTTTGGGCTCCTCATTGTCAACGTGTGTTCTTCTAGGCAGGCAAATGGTGCTGGAGACGCTCCATGCCTTGACATCCAACACCAAAATAGTCAAAGAGGCAATGGCAAAAGGTTTGCGTCAGACTTCTTTTTCTCAGATTGCTCAAAATGATTTTCTTGCCAAGGCAAAGATTTAACATTCGAAAAAGTTTCTTTTTCTGTATTGTTTCCGATGCCATCTAGTCGAAGAGCATTTAAGTGTACTGCCCGTCAATCAACTTTTCTGCAATTGGTCACGCTAATGAGTTTACTTTTCTTCCAACAGGGGCTCTTATCTACTTGCTCGATCTCTTCTGTAACTGCACTCACCCTCAGGTTCGCACGCAGACGGCTGAGCTCTTCTCCAAAATGACTTCGGACAAGCTGGTCGGGCCCAAGGTGGGTGTCGCAAAACCTGCTTGGTCCACAGAATCCACCCGCGTGAAATTATTTCATTTCCATTCCTTTCTTTCATCCGCCAGGTTCGCCTGACTCTGATCCGCTTCCTGCCGAGCGTGTTCATGGACGCCATGCGGGACAACGCCGAGGCGGCGGTCCACATCTTCGAGGGAACGCACGAGAATCCCGAGCTCATCTGGAACGACAGCTCTCGGGAGACGGTGTCCACCACCGTGCGGGAGATGATGCTCGAGTAAGTCCCCCAAGTTAAAGAGTGATGGTCTGGAAAGACAGAAAAAGCCAAATAGTGCAATAGTGTTTTCCCCCCCCCCCAGGCACTTTAAACAGCAGAAGGATAATCCTGACGTCAACTGGAAAGTAAGTTTTCGAAAACGGGGTACGCGCATACTGATAATCGAAAACCGCCGAATCAGGCCGAGCCACTTACAGCGTGACGTGACCCGGAACGATAGCCAATCAGAAGCTGGTGCTGTTGCCGGGCAAATAGAGAAGCCAAGTGCTTGTGTGGAGCGTTTGTATAACAAGTCTTGCAAGTTATTCCTAAAAAAGTGATCAGGAAATGAGTGTGCAGCCACAATCTAGTTCACAAACAAGCTAATAATTAACTGCCATTGGTTCTCCCGACTGCTGCTGTTACGGCCATGACGACCATGTTAGCACTACGATGACCTTGCGCGTTTGTGATCAGCTGCCGGAGGACTTCACTGTGGCCTACGGAGCCGGCCAGGGTGAACTGGAAGTGGGCGGAGTCTTCTTGCGTATCTTTATCGCGCAGCCGGGCTGGGTGTTGCGCAAGCCTCGAGACTTCCTGGTGTCGCTCCTGGAGACCCTGACGGAGTTACTGGAGAAGAATAATCCCAATGTGAGTTGGACATGGGATTTCTGTTGTAGGAACGAAATAAAACAACACCCTTTTTTTTTGAGTTCATTGTTGAAATGTGGTTTTAGGGGGAGGCGCTGGAGACGGTCACCACGGCAGCAGTGTGTCTGTTCAGCACGCAGGCGCAGCTGGCCGATCAGGTACCGCCTCTTGGTCACTTGCCTCGCATCTTAGCCGCGCTCAACCACAAGAACAACGCCATTCCCAAGAGCTCCATCCGCCTCATCCACGCGCTCTCGGATAACGAGGTAAACGGCACCTTCTTGTTAAACGCACGTCAAACCTCACCATATGCACTGGTTTGGGACCAAGAGCTAAAGAAAAGTAGCAACAACAACAAAAAATGTGAAAAATGTAAACCCTAAATGTATCCGAAACTATGATTGAAAAAAAGTCTGCTAGCTAAATGCTAACACACAATGCAAACGGCAGCAGACTGGCTAACAAAACTAGCATCAATGTTGCAATGGGTAATTTGAACACAAATGGTGCAGCAATGGACGTAGACAGAAAAAATAAGACTCGCATGCATGTTTTTTTTATCCTCCTCAAAAAAATACCGAAAATTACTCTAGCTTAGCGTGCACTTGTGATGTCTCTACTGTTCCCCGGTGAAATCATGATCCACAGAGCAGTACTCAAGACATCACTGTATGAAGATAGGCGCACATACTTTGAAGTTTTCATTTGGTGATTCACAATCTGACCAAGGTTCACTCGACCCAATTATTTTTGGTTGTGCTACTTGATAATGTCTTTTTGTAGCTCTGCGTACGCTCCATGTCCGCGTTGGAGGCCATCGCCCCGCTGATGACCGGAATGAAAGTCCGCACCGATATGGCGGGGCTGGCCTGCGAGGCGCTGAACCGCATGTTCCAGAAGGAGCAGACGGAACTGGTGGCTCAGGTAAACGACACTTGGCCGCATCGCATTGGGGAACACTTTTGGCTCAGATGAAGTGCTTCCCGCTGCTCAGGCTCTCAGAGCGGACCTGGTTCCGTACCTTCTGAGGCTCCTGGAAGGAATCGGACTGGAGAACCTGGACAACCCGTCGGCCACAAAGGCCCAGATTGTGAAAGCGCTCAAGTCCATGACTCGCAGTCTGCAGTATGGAGAACAGGTCTGAGGATTTAGCTCTGCATGTTAAACTTTCGGTTGCTTCATTAAATTTCTGACTTGTTCCGGTTCCATGTTATTCTTACTCCACCATACAATATCGATCAAAGTAACTACAATGCTGGCACATAATATGAATTCTTGCTCTGAAGATTTTGCTGTTTAATACCCCTCTAAGGTGTTGTGTTCAAGGGCCACATTGGTTCTAAAACAGACAATGTCATCATTTTTTTAAAACAGGTGAACGAGATCCTGGCCAAGTCCTCCGTATGGAGTGCCTTTAAGGACCAGAAACACGATCTCTTCATTAATGAGTCGCAGACCGCAGGCTACCTGACAGGTAGAGTGTTTTCTCATCATTCGCTCTGCTTGTCATTGCTTGCAAAGGCAGTTGGCGCATTCTGACGTCTTTATTCTAAACACACACACCTTGGTGTTGAGTGCAAACCTATTTTTCCCCACTACCAAATCCCTCAATTTCCTGCCTCTGTCTTTTCCCGTTCTCTTTTTTCTGTCCTCCTCCTATTCGTTTGCTCCTCAGGGGTTTCCACTCCCTCTCTCCTGGCCGCCAGCAGCCCATTGCGAGGGGGGCTCTAGACTCCCCAGCTGGGCCCTCAGAGCCCTTCTCTCTGTTGCACTAATGCAGGTAGACTCGGACCTCCTAATGGCCCCCCACGTTTCCTGTTCACCACTCCATTCCCTTCCTTGTCTTGCCACCTCGCCACTTCCTTGCCAATCCTCGTTTCACCACATTTAATATTGGATCAAAGCCTGAACAACAACACTGAAAATATGTCTGCTTAAAGCCTCTCGTGACTGCAGGATAGCCAATTTAGTGGCGTTAGCCACCACCTAGCTTGCATGCTAATAGGCTCGCGGAAAACACAGACCACCAGTTGAGGTCGTCCAATATGTAGGCTGTAAGAACATGCAAAAAGATGGTTTTGGATGAGAATAGCGATTAGCTTTGTCAGCTTCAGCTATTCAGATACTCATTGTCTTATAGTCGGTACTGTGTCCCATGTGCTCAGAAGACCCAATTATGACAATAGTTGTATCTCTGCCCTATCGTACCAACTCCCCCAGGGCCAGGAGTAGCCGGTTACCTCACGGCAGCAGGAAGCGGCACCACCGTACTGCCCAGCGGCCCACCCCCGGTGGACAGCGACCACGCCGATCAGGGCTGACGGGGAAGACGGGAACTCGCAACAGTCAGGCTCAGGCACCCAGGCTGCCCTGTTTGGCACCCCCTCACCCGACAACGCACGAGGGGGCTGCAGATGGGGAGGAGAATGTCGGTGACTCCTCCCCGTATCCCCACCTACCCTCTCCGACCGGCACCTCGTAAATTGTTTGAAATTGGTCTTAACAGATGGGCCACGTTTTGTTTCCGTGATACACCTTTCTTCCGATGAAAAGCAGAAGTGTTTACTTTTTGTATGAAGATATTTTTTACTGTCGATTTCCTTCTGTTTTTCCCATGGGAAAACTATCGGAAGACTGTTATTCTTAGTTGATTGAGTCTCTTCTCCTTTTCCCTTGTCCTCTTGCAATGTCCTGATTGGCTCCGCTGGCCCCCCTCAAAGTTGTCGGCCTCAATTTTGGAGTTTTTCGATCGGAAATTGCAAATGAGATTTCTCCTCCTTTTTCAACTAAAGGATCTGTAGATGCCACCTTTTTGATCTCTATTCCTACATCATTCCATGGCTGCCCCCATAATTTTATGAAAAAAATACCCTTTCCAAGAATGAAAACACAAGCACTAGAATATTTATAAGTAAATAACAACTTTAACCTGAAATGATCTTCTGCTGTGTCGACGGGACGAATGATGTTTGATTCTGTGTGAAAGACCAGTGCAGTTTGTGACATGTTCAATGTAATATTGCGTATATAAACTTTCTATATTGAATGTACATTAAAACAACAAATCAGTCGCACTTGTACATAAAATTTTAAGAATAAAAGGGAACCCACAGTGTTGCTCATTGGTCTTAAGTATTTCCACATGTTCAACAAGTGACTGTCATGTGAACAAAAATGTTGGTTTATTTGCACAGGCTTACTGGTTTTCATTTGATCGCTTTGTTTACGATCTAAAAGTTTTTACCTAATTAGGACTTTGCTACTGCGTTAAGTTAGTGATTAATTAGGGAGATTTCAATTGTAAACCAAAGACCCCCTGTCCGGACAGTACATTGGAGTTTATTTGCTAGGAACATTTGTTTGCCATTGTCGCATTCCACTCGATTTGATTGGCTTGTAACACCGGAGGTGCTTTCGTTTTTAATACCAGAAATAGACATTTCGCTGATTAAAACCAGGGTAATTTTCATTGAATCAACAAATAAATAATTGGTGATGCGTATGTTACGTTTTCAACAAATTACTCGCAATTCACAATGTTTCCCAGAGACGATCCCGTCCACAAGTAAAATAGTTTCCATACGGTTCAATTAGCTTGTAACCCCGCAGAAGTGACGTAGTGGCGCGAATAACAAGACCAACCTGACAACAAAAAGACAAAGAAATGTCAATTCGTTACATTTGCGACGAATTATCCGCAAGTACAAATAAGTACAAATGACATTTTATCAAATACAGTTATTTATCAGTGTTTTAGCTAACCAGTAACTGTTTTCGAAAAGTTAGCACCGGCTCTATGTGACAGTTTGAGTGAGGCTTTCGACTATGTATTCTTATCCGGTTTGTAAAAGACTGAATTTGTTTGACTACTTTTCAAGTAAATTATCCTGTCGTTAAATGTTTTGACGGTCTTCGAACCCCCGGAGGAGGTAAGTGGGTTGCCAGTGATATAAGCTCCATCAAAATGTAGCTAACATTTTAAGTTACTCAATTGTAGCTCGGTAAAATAATTACGTTAACCATAATCCCATTACATGCATTATCTTTGAAATTGTATCCCTAAACCTTTTGTCGTTTCAATTTAGGTTGGCCATCATGTCCAGGGGAGACAAAGATGGCTTCATTGTCAAGTTTGTGGGAAGTAAAGGACAAACATCAGAGTATGCTGCCAAAGCTTATGAGGTGAACTTATCTGATTTATGAGTTCCAAATGTGATAAATATCCCGTTATTCCCCATGGAAAGTTTCCAACGTTGAAGGCAACTTTGCTGATAACCAACAAACAGTCCCTATTCACACCTCCAGCTAGTGATTCTGATCTTTGGCTTCAAATGTGTTTAGGCTATTTTGGAAATGCAGTCTGAAAAGTACGTCAAGAAGATCACTGAACAAGCTGTGTTGAAGATGGACCACAAGGACAAATCGCTGTTTGTCTTCACTGACTTTGACACGCCCGCCTTCCAGCACTGCAAGAATGTATTATCCCGTTTCGTTTTGTCGGAAACTGACATTCCCGGCACTCTTAAATGTTATGTTCTCTCTTTGTGTCTGATTGTGTAGCTCGGCTGTCGGATCGTGAGTCCGCTGGTGGTGGTTTACTGCTTGCAGCAGCAGCTTTGCGTGCCCAAAGCGGAGAAACCGGTCTACAACATGGCCATGGCCAACGTCACCATCTCCTGCACCAGCCTGGATAAGACAGCCCGGGTCGGTCATCTGTTTGTTACTCCCACAATGAAGACATTTGCAGACTCACCAAAAGATTAACCCAGTGTGAATGTTCGAATAACTGGAAAATCATATGTCCAATATTCCGCGGATAAAATAAAAGTGCCTGATACTAAACTGTTTTTAAAAAATGTGAATCCAAGTTGGGCCGTCATTAGTCGTCCGGCATTTTGAGTTATTTTTGCATCACTTGCGTGTGCTTCATTTTATTTTGGTGATTTGTTCTTAATGCGTGTGTGTTTGCAGGCTGAGGTGATGGACTTGGTGCAGCTGATGGGCGGGCGCGTTTATCTGGACCTCAACGTGTCCGTCACGCATCTGATCGCCGGCGAAGTGGGCAGCAAAAAATACCTGGTGGCCGCCAACCTGGGCAAACCCATCCTGCTGCCTTCCTGGGTCAAAGCATGCTGGGACAAGTCTCAAAACCGGTCAAACACCCAAAACCTGGGTAATGCAACTTGTCATCTCACAATATACTTGATGTCTGCCTCTCTCTTCAGTCTGTTCAGGTACACGGAGCTACCCATGGAGGAGCACCTGTGCCCGGTGTTGCTGGGCTGCACCGTGTGCGTGACTGGGCTCTCCAGCATTGAGCGCAAAGAAGTGCAGCGTCTGTGCGAGCAGCATGGCGCCCGCTACACTGGCCAGCTCAAAATGAACGAGTGCACGCACCTCATCGTCAACGAACCCTCGGGCAAGTCGGCTACGTTTTTTTTTTTGCTCCTACGTTTTATCCTCGTCTCATTGTCTTCGGTGTTGGTCTTGTACAGGTCAGAAGTATGAGTGTGCGCGCAAGTGGCACGTGTTCTGCGTGTCTCTGCGCTGGCTGTTTGACAGCATCGAGAAGGGTTCAAGTCAGGATGAGCGTCACTACATCGTGGAGCGCGCCGCTTCCAAAAGTGCCCGGCCAAACACGTCCACGCCCACCGGCTCTGGCAAGAATGAAGGTCAGTCCGCGTGGGGCAAAGCTCACATTGAAGATTCACCAAGTTTTATCTTCTTGATTTCCTGTTGAGTCTGCAAAGAACCAGAAGAATAGTTTTGAACCGGGTCTTCGTTTCGAGATTAAGGGGAAGTAAAATACAGTGCTGCCTTAACTCTTAAGTTGGATTCCTTTCTCAGATCTCAAGTTGTCCTTCCCAACAGAAATAAATGTGAATTAATTTGTTTCAGCATCCAAAAAAATCCACGCAAGAAAATGCTGTTGTGTGTTTTTTAACGGTAGTCAAAGTTTCCATTCATTTCAATGTGGAATGATGATTTGAGGACCCCTGCCTCCGAGTGTGCTTTGGCGAAACCCACCCCTCCCTTTGCGTCCAGATGGTGCTTCGCTGCTGGGTTTGAGCCGCATCTCCCTCAACGCCAGCGTGACAGTGAACGACACAGCTTTCACCAATGCGACCGTCAGCCACGCGGACGCTCCGGACCCCCTTGACAGTCTGAATCTCACCGTGCAGCCCCCAGATGACCTCCTGGATGGCTGTAAGGCAAGTGCTTCGTATGTCACATCCAATCTCACAAAAGTGAGTTTGGTTTCAGTTGGATCCGAATGAAAGGATGCTCTGGCGGTCTTATTGCGCTCACATTCTCTCAGGCGTTTTTTTGTTGTTGCGCATTTCATAATTTTCCTCGTGACCATCGCGCAGCTGTACCTGTGCGGCCTGCCCGTGAAGAAGCTGGAGAAGCTGCGTCGGCTGGTGAGCGCTGCGGGGGGTCTTCGCTTCAACCTGCTCAGCGAGGAGCTCACGCACGTGATCTTGGGAGAACCTGACCAGGATCTCAAGACTTTTTTGTCCAAAACGACTCACAGGTTAGCGCCATGGAGTGTCATGGAGAAAACGCTCACTCTAATTCTATTGTTTTGTCCCCCCCCAGACCTCACGTGGTGAGAATTCAATGGCTGCTCGACAGCTTCTCCAAAGGCCGTCTCCTCCCAGAAGATGGCTTCCTCCACCCGGACTGTCTTCCTCCCTCCCCGGCAGAGGTGCTGGTCGCGCCGGTCCGTCGCACGGCCGCCTGCAGGCCCTCCGTGGGCCCCCCCGCCGCCAGTCCCAGCACCCCAAAACTGAAGCAAGCGGAGGAGGACCTCCTCTCGCAGTACATGGATGACGACCCGACTGTCGGTGAGTTTTTTAGCATTTCTACGTCGTCGTAACACAGCACTGTTTATGTTCTCTGCCCACACCTGAAACTGTTTCGCATAAAGCTTCAGCTGAGCCCACCCGTATGTTTCCTTTCAAGTTGATGAGCCGCCGCCAGCTAATCACGACGGCGGGACGTCGGTCAACGCGGCCGCCGAGCTTTCCTGGAGCCTCAACCGCAATGCCAGACCGGATTCGGACTCCACCACACACGAGGCCAGCCAGGCGGGTCTCTTTGCGGGAAAACGCTTCCTGCTGCAGGGCTTCGGTGCCGAGGCCGAGGCCCAGCTTTCCCTCCTCGTGACGGACAACGGGGGCCGGGTGTTGGTGAGCAGCACGCGCGCCATCGCAGACTACGCCGTGGTGCCTCTGTTGGGATGCTCTGTGGAGCTCACGGTGGACGAAGTGGTCACGGATACGTGGTTGGTGAGTTCATCACTTTTCTCAATTTTCGTCATTTGCTTCAAATGTCGCCCGTTCCTTCTTTCACTGACAATTTTGAGCCAACAGGCAGCATGTGTGGAGAGGGAGTGTCTCCTGGAGATCTCGTCCAACCCTCTGTTCACTCCCGTTGCCGTGATGGGCGGACGTCTGCCTCTTAAGGATTGCGTCCTTTCTGTCAGCCAGTTCACGGGAGCTGAGCGCGAGTCGCTGGTGGAGCTGGCCAAGCACCTGGGCGCCACGTACGTCTTCTTCCGTCATATTTTCCAATGGAGCGTTCACAGTTCCCGGCAAGATTGTTTTAGTTAACGGAATGACTAAAACTAAAATTGACTAAAACTCTTGACTCTCGCAGCGTCCAGGACTACTTTGTGCGCTTGGCCAACCCCAAGAAAGCAATGCTGGCCAGCACTCACTTGGTGCTGCAGGGTCCCGATGGCACCAAGTACCAGGCGGCCAAGAAGTGGGGGCTCCCGGCCGTCACCATGCACTGGATCATGGCATCTGCAAGGACCGGCCAGAGGGTGGCCGAGGAGCGCTTTCTGGTTGACCTGCCGCCTTCTCCGGGTTTGCAAAAGTTCATCACGATACGGTGCATCCGCAAAGTATTCACGGCGCTTTGCCTTTTTTTTTTTTTTTGAGAGGTGCTACAAAGAGGCACGTGTGAATATTTTCCAAATGCACTCTCATCACATTCAATAATTGTGCCTTCCCAAGAATCATCGTGGTCCGTTGTTGTTGACATCTGTTTTATATTTCTTCCTCAGAAAGGGAGGAGGAGAGTTTTGTCAGCAGCTCCCAGAAGATATCCATGCCGCCGCCACGGCCTCCCCGAAAGGTGCGCCTCTCTCCAGAGGTCCCGCTGCTGGGTCCGCAGAGCGGCAAGGCCGTCACGCCGCTGGATCTGGGACGCTTCCAGAGCAAAGTCTTCCGCTCGGTGCTGGACGAGATGAAGGCGAAAGAGGACGTCGGCACGCCCGAGCAAAGTCGGGAGGGCGGCCGCAGCAAGCCCCCCGTCAAGGAGCCCTCTCTGCAGCTGGACACGCCGTCCCGCTTCCTCAGCAGGGATCAGCTCTTCCGGCCCTCCTTCAATGTCAAGGTGGAGGGTTGCGATTTCTAGTTGCGATGATAGATAAAATATAATCTATAAAAAAGAAGATATATATATATATATATATATAAACATGCAACGTGTGCAGGTACAATGTTGATTTTAATACTTAATAATTATCCTCTTTATGATAATTGGATTTTTAATTGTCTATGAAGGTGATTAGTACATTTTATTCAGTGAAACAAATAATTATAAAATGCCTTTTTTCTTTTTTTTTTAAAATTCTGAAACTTTTTTTTTTTGCAACATTATAACATCAGACATGCAACTGTATGTTGCCAATAGGATGCCTTGGGGGCGTTGGACACGCCAGGCGGGCCGTCCAAGCCCAGCGAGAAGGCGGAGACGCCGCTGACTGACGTCATCAACAGGAACATGAAGGTGGCGCTCGCCAACAGCTCACGCGGCAGCCACCTCGCCGACATGCAAGCGGCCTCTGCCAGCCCGCAGCTCACCACCACCAGGAAGGAGGTTGGGGGCCGCACCACGTATCAGTCCCCCCCACCCCCCCCCCCCTCAGCTTTTTGCCGCCCACCTCTTACCTTTTCGTTATTTTTATCTTTTGTATATGCTACGGTTCAAATTTTGGCCACCCCTGACGTTTTGTTTTCTCAATGCAATAAAAAAGGAGGCCGGTCCGCTGACAGGCGTCGTGATTTGTGTGGGGAAGAAGCTGAGCAAGATGCAAAGTGAACTCAACGCCGTGGCTGCCTCGCTCGGAGCCGAATTCAGGTAGTCATACCCGCCATTTATTTCTTTGGGAGCAAAGGAGCATGATAACAACCACAAAAAAACTGTGTTCCTTATGTGTAAAGATGGGCGTGCGACGATACCGTCACCCACTTCATCTACCAGGGCCGAGCCGGCGACAACAATCGGGAATATCGAGGCGTGAAAGAGAGGGGGCTGCATGTGGTCTCGCAACACTGGCTGGAAGCTGTACGTCTCCTGCTATGTTGTCCCACGTTCCTTGGAATACTTCAATCCCAACATTTGTTTTGTTTTTTTTGTCTTTTAGTGCGCTGAGGAGCAGAGGCACGTCCCGGAGTCTCTGTATCCATTCACATACAACCCCAAGATGAGCCTGAACCTCAGTCAGGTTCCCAGCAGCTCGCAGAGGTCTCCCCCTTTCACACAAACACAACGGCAAGACGACACAGAAGCCCGGGACGAGAAAGTCGGCCCAAATGATGTAATGCTGATATTAATTTTTGTGCATTTGTAGACACACTTCAATGCAAGGGTTGTATGTTACCTGTATATAAGAAGCCGGCTTCGTCATCAACATAACAAAAGTTTCAGAAATGAAGAAATCCAAATGAACATTGTTAAGGTTGAGACCTTATTATTAAGGTTGTGTGAGTACCAATACGGGATACTGTATCGGACCTATACCGTTCTTATTATTAGGTATCGGGTTGTCGTGGAGGCTGCCGATACAAGTCGCCGATACTTAAGGCAAAAGAAAAAAAATCTGACATAGCGTAAATCCTCCTCGGCAGCAGTTTGACCCATTGGGGAAACATCATCTGCAGCAGAAAGAAAGTTTTGCGTTCACAAATTTTTGTATATGTGTGAATTGAAATTTTGTGTATCAAAATTACTCGGGTTATCGCTACTCCGTATCGTCGAGTACTCCCAGAGTGAGTACTTGTCCTGGTTCGGGTCTAGCAAAAATTGATATCGACCATTCCTAATTATTATTCCAGCGTTTTTATCGGTTTTGATTGTCTCTAATGTGGCTCTGCGTGGATGATGGCGTGCCCTTCTCATTGGTAACATGTAAGCACCCATCCTCCAGTCCGAGCACAAGGCCGCAGAGGACGCGCCATCCTCTCACCGCGCAAGCGATGGAAACGGCGATCAAAACAGCCTCGCGGACAAGAACGGTGGGTGTTACTCCAGCTCTCTCCTTCAACTTGAAAAAAAGTCCCACTTCATTAATAATTTCATCATCGCCTTCCAGACGCTGCCGAAACACTGCAGATGAGGGAGAACTTGCAGAAAGCGCTCCAAGAAATCATGTCGGCCACCAAGATGACGACCGGCAGACGGATGTCGGCGCGGCTCAGTCGGATGGGGTCCGCAGGGAGCGCTGACTCCACCCCCAATGCTTCTGGCGGCGGCAGGCGCACTCTGGAAGCATTAAGGTGAGGAGAGGAGCCTACGTGTAAAAAGTGCTTCGAGGAGACATAAGAGGTGTCCGAGTGTCTTGAAACTCCTAAAAATGGTGACTAAAGCGTTGGATGACTGGCAATGTAGCCCTTAACATGAGATGTTCTCATCGAAGGGTATCCAGAGCGGCTGCTCTGGATGTCAACACGGAGCCCTCCCAGAGTGAGCAGATCGTTTGGGACGATCCGACGGCAAGGGAGGAGAGGGCCAAGCTGGCCGACAACCTGCAGTGGCCCGGAAGTCCCTCGCAGCACTCGGAGCCTCTGGTGCTTCCCCTGCAGGCCGTGCCGCAGCACGACGGGCAGGTCAAGGACTCCATGACCGACTCAGAGCTGGTGGAGATGGGTACGTACCGGGGTTCGAAGAGTTTGGCAATTATCATTGGAGCTTTTATTTCCTTTTGATTCTTTAAAAAAAAAATTCATTTCAGTTTTTCGTCGTTAGTTTTATTTCGTTTTGTTTTTTTAAATTAGTTTGCAGAGCTTTCAGTTTTTTTTTAGGAAATGCTAGTTTTATTATTTTTTTAATGTTATGTATTTCTTGTCAAATCCTTGGCACCTATGTGCACCAATGGCCCCGCCACCAAATTAAAATATTTTTCAACCCCCCCCCCCCCCCCCCCCCCATCAGCGGCTTGTAATGTCATCGACCAGCGAATGGGCAAGAAGGCCACAGCGCCCCTGCAGGAGGAGAGACAGAATAACATTCTAACTCCCGACGCCCCCAGCATCGCCTTCCCCCTCGCCAATCCCTCGGTAGCTCCCGAGCCAGAGGTGAGAGTTCAAATCGAACGTGACGGACGACCGGCGGCATTTGGAGGCTCAAAGCTCATCTTGCTACTTTTAGGAGAAGGAGAGGACGCCGCCCATATTCCAGATGTCCTCGCTTGCTCCTCAGGAACGCGTTGATTACAGTCACCTCATTGAAGAGCTTGGTGAGTCGTATTTATATCATAACCGCCCCCACGCCGAGTTTGTCGTCCGGCAACTCGGAAGGCAGGCTGGGTGAGAATCCGTCCACTCAAAAAAAATGAAATAAAATAAGTATTTGATTTTTTTTCCTGTGAAATTAAAGTAGCAGGAGGCTTCTTTTCTCTCTTGTTCTGGTCTCCTCCTCCCATAGGTGGCATCATTCTGGACAAGCAGTCGTTTGACCCCAGTTGCTCGCACATCATCGTCGGCACGCCCCTACGCAACGAAAAGTACCTGGCGGCCATGGCGGCCGGCAAATGGATCCTGCATCGCTCGTACTTGGAGGCCTGTCGATCCGTGGGCCGCTTCATTCCGGTGGGGTCGCGGCAACACGGCGACGTATTCCGCCCTAATTGCGATTATTCGGAATCATGTTTTTGTGTCATGTCTTTCCAGGAGGAAGATTATGAATGGGGCAGCAGTTCCATTCTGGACGCTTTGCCCTCCATCAGCTCGCAGCAGAGGCGCTTAGCGTTAGCTGCCATGCGCTGGAGGAAATCCCTGCGGGGACCCTTGGAACAGGGAGTACGTGGCAGCTCATAAAAAAAAAAAAAAACCAACAACAACAGTTTTTATGCACACAAGTAACAACATTGTTTTTTTTTTTCTTCAAGGGAGCCTTCAGCGGCTGGACAGTGATGCTCAACATCGACCAGAACCGAGCAGCCGGCTTCAGGCGCTTGCTGCAGTCGGGCGGGGCCAAGGTTTGGTTGCCGGCTTTGTCACCAACATAACAAAAGATTTTTAGTAGCTCATTTTTTTTTCTTTTGTTTTGATTTCCTCCAGGTGCTGCCAAGCACCTCTCCCGCTTTGTACAATGTGGCCACGCACTTGTTTGCCGACTTCAGCCGCCTCCGTCCGGGAGACTTCCGGGTGGACGTGTCGGAAGCCTGCGCCCAGGGTGTGACATGTCTGAAGCCCGAGTACATCGCCGACTATCTCATGCAGGTCACTACACTCACACGCCTGTTACCGCGTGTGCAGAATACAGTAGCTCATAATTATATCAGGAATCCAACAAACAAATCTAATGCAAGTTCACAATTTGTAATTTTCAATTACTAATCAAAAGTGTAACAAATGAATGATGCACAGATCGTAATGATGAATAGAAGCAACAGAGCTATTCCCGTCGGTGTCTCCACGACACATTTATGCGTCAGATTTACATTGTTTTCTCCCCCTGCAGGAGCCCATCCCTTCTACGGCGCTCTACCTCCTCGCCGGGAGCCCCCCCGAAGAAGCGCCTGGCATGCCATCAGTGAAACGCAAAGCGGCAGAGAACACCTCCGGCTTAAAAAAGTCTCGATTGCACTGAAAGCCTCCCCACGCTCTTGCCCTCCTCCCCCTTTACAAAATATTGTAAATAAGATTGTTTTTTCTCATGAAATAAAGTCAACGAAGCGCATGCGACGTCCCACTGTCGCGTTTGTCTGAAGTGACTGCAGTGTGGCTGCAGGCTGTGATTGATGACTCTGAGGAGGGCCCTGCAGAAAATGTCATGTCATGCTTTGTTATAGGTTGACGGTACAGTGGCTGGTCTGCAGAGGGCGCTACATCGTCACACTTGTCTCGATCGTTGATTTGCTGTTTTTTTCTTTTTAGGCACGTGGATTCCTTTGGTTCATCACTGGGTGAGACATTTCTCATTATCTCACTTTGATTATTTATTTTTTGGATGGTGGTGGGTGGAATGGGTGCGTCCATTATAGCCTATTGCAGTTTTAGCTGTTTGGCTCTCTGCAGTAAACACCGGATTTTACTCACATGTTCATAATGGTGGGAAGTAATAAATTACTCTGCACTTAGGTATGTTTATCATACTGTAGCCTCTGCCTACAGTACACAGAATGATGGGTCGCTTCCTTATTTTTTATTATTTTTGAGTTTGAATTTCCCTTGTAATGCTCAGGTGTCTTTTGCGATATGTATTGCTGTTGAAAAGCAAATACTTTAACAGCAGTATACAAAAACAATATAGAGTGGGAAAAAATAAAGTTTACGTATTGGATGAGACAAATAGTAAAGAAAAAGACCGAAAATGGTGGAAAAAGTTTGGAGTAATGTTCCACAGAATAAAAGAAGCTAAAGTGTAACATGATTTGTGTAAAAACACATGGCTACAGTTGCATAAAGCAGATTGTTATCAAATTTAATATCACCTCCTGCCGCTAGTTACAAAGACTTTGGATTCTTCCACCCATGGTCAAGGACGGACGGACCCAGCTGTTAGTCCACATTCAATGGCTTTATTGAACAAAACTGAGAGACACAGTGTCACGTTGCGAGGTGGTGGTGGACCCCAAAAAAGCAGGCAGGAGAGAGAAGCAGGGTGTATTTGAAGAATTGTATTTAAAACAAGAAAACTAAATCCTAAACAAAGTCCAAAGTAACAAACAAAAACCATGGCTAAAGCTAAAACTATCAATAACCAAAACGCTACCAGAAAAAACATGAAGGCAGCAAAGGAACAGCAAACAAACAAACATGACGGTAGCAAGAAGCAACAGCAACCAACAAAGCATGACAGTAGCAATAGCAAACAATGACCCGACACTGAGGGTTTGGGCTGGGAGTCCTTTTAAAGCCCTAATTAGTTATGACCAATAGGTGTGCAGCTGCCAGGGGAGCCCTACAGTGCCACCTGTTGGTCCCTAAACCGAATCATGACACACGTATTCAACGACACAGATGCTACAGTGGCGAATGTGAGAATGGTGACATGGAGTGGACAAAATAATACGAGCCTTTGTGTAGTGACCACACTGATCACAAATCATCTTTCTCCATTGGAAATCGGGAAAATCAATCACTGTTTGCGGACCGACCCGGTTTCTATGAAGGGGGTACACTGAACCTTCCCTGTTGACTTTTAAGTGATCTGTGAGGTGCTCAGCAGGTGCTTAGTTGGCGGCTCCTCTTTGACCGGGATCCCGTCAGTCGCCGCCACCGCAGCTCCACCGACTGCAGCCCCCCCAATGTCCCTCATTAACATTCCCTCCCCGTCTACACGCCTCTAGGTCCTCCCTCACACTCGCTGGGTGGCACCCGCGCGACCAAACCGCGACTGACGGACGGCCCGGTCGGAGGCGGAGAGAGCTGCGTCACAGGCGGGGAGCTGAGTTACGCCACCGTGGTGGGGGAAGGAAGGGGGGGCCCCACCGGAGCGGGGCTCCTCAGTCAGCTGGCACCGCCTTGGAGTGTGGACACCGAGCGGCGCTTATTCTCCCCCACCAGCCGGCCGGAGCGGGTACAAGACTTTGCTAGCCACCCGGGGCGGACCATGTGCGCTTCGACGCGGTGAAGTGTGACCCGTCGCCCGTTCGTGCGCCTTGGGCTCGGATACGCCGACGCTACCACGCCGTCATAGGTGAGTGGAATGCTGTTTTAATTTATTGCCGCGCGTATCGATCACACGTATCGATTTACGAGCGCGATATCACGCGACTGCATCAGCTGGGACACATTAGCCAGACTGTGTCATTCATGCATGTTTTGACGTTCAAGTAAATAAGTTAGCTCAATGCACTTTTTCTATGGACCTGTGCCGGGCGGCCGTTTACCTCGACCAGACGCGAAGACGAAGGTAATAAATACAAATTTGAGAGGTGGGGGGTGGGGGGGGGGGGGTGCAGACTACGACTGGAAAATATGCCATGCGATCAGTACAGGCGTAGTGGTGTCGTATACTGTACTACAAGTGTGAATTCTACACTGTAGGAATATTTGTGGTTCGACACTAGGTCCTACCAGGTGGGCCTTTCAGTTTCTAGTTCTCCGAGGACAGTGTTCGCAACCTTTATTGAGCCAAGGCACATATTTTATATCAAAACACAAATTGTGGCACAGCGCCAAACAATATTGTCGCAAAAAAGTGGATGCAGAGGCTGGCTCATCATTCTTCTATTTTCTATCTATTGGAAAGAACATTGATACGTTGCTACCATAAATAGGTGTACAAAGATACATTATTTGTGCTAAAATATGAATTGTTTTTGGAGCTGTGAAGTGAAATTTGGATCTTTTCCCAACGACGTGTACATTGCTTAGACGCCTCGCTTCGGAGATTGTATTATTAATGAGAAAATCTGCTGCTGCCATCCAACCAATCCCGCCACAATCTAAAGCGCTGAATCTCATCAAAGTTCCAGGTGAGCTGGAGTAGCTGAGTTTTGGGTACGCCTTTGAGTCTCATCTCAATGGAGAAAATCGATTTGATATACTGTACAGCGGAGCGCTACATACTCGCATTTCTCCACTTGTGGATTCATCTATTTGGCGTTTTTATGTATTTATTCAATGTATTTCTCGATATTCCTATATTAATTGAGTTATACTTGTTGTTCTTTGTTTTAGTAAAGGGTAGGGTGGGGGGGGCTCAAAAGTTGAACAGGTAGAACTTGAGTTGTGCTTAGATGTTATTAGCTCTGAACGTGGCATCAAACATTCATTTTTAGTTCACTCTTTGGGCTCCCTCGCGTACTTGCCTCTCTAGCAAAAGTTTTTCAAGCGCGGCAAAGCCGTCAATCTTGGGGAAGGCTTATCCTCCAAGTGCGTAAGGAGTCGGGCGAAAAAAGCTGCTAAATAGGAGGTACGTCGCCTTACGCAAAATGCCTGCCAAATAGTGATTTGTCATTGTGATCAAGTCTCGATTCAACCTGCCGGCCAGACCACGCAGTTGTGGCCGGAATGTTTGCTCGCCCCCCTAGCACACCCTCACCTCCAGCCTCCTTTGTTCTGCTGGACAATCCCTGCACCCCCACCACCAGTTGTGCTGTGTGTGCAAGGGTGGGAGGTGGGGGGGGGTCAATGAGGGCAATGACATCTGGAGCGGACATCGTCCTCGGGGCCAGTTGCCATGCTGGGATGGGTATTAGGCAGCTTACCAGCAAAGTGGACACGGCTAACGAGGACATGTATTTCTTTTTGCAGTTGTTTGTTTTCATTATCAAAACGAAGCACCCTTAGCTTGACAACTTTTGCCACGCTTCCATTCGTAAGGGCCTCTATTGTCGCGACCACACAATTTTTGCTTCAGTATTAAACTTGTACAAAGTATCTGGAACGATACCGCGGCAAAAACTGACGGCATTGCTAGGCTCTTTATCAGCAGGCCGGAAAAGTCTGCAAAACGCCCGGAAACTATCAGCTGTCCAATCCCGCCTGGACAAACCTTTCATAGGAAACGGTGAAATGATGGAGGGTGGGGGTGGGCAGGGGGGGCGATGGGAAAGTATTAGGGAATGTGCCTGCAAAAGGTTTTAATCGGCATCTTAGCCCCCCCTTATTGGCTGGTAGAGAGTGGTACACAGTGAGGTGGAATGCAGCCCCCGTGGCAGCGCTCGCCGTGGACTTTGCACCATTCTCCCAGATGACAAAAACAGCAAAGGCTGAGCAGGATCCAAGCAGGATCTCGCAGGGGGCAAAGCCCGCCCGTGGCATTTCTTTTCTGTGCTTTGAGCACAAACACTCAAACGCTTTCCAAATGTCTCTCGGGGAACGCTTTCACCTAATCCCTATGTCCAGTCGTTTGTGGAGAATGTCCTTTTCTAACCTGGGCGTATTCACTCCACCTAAACGATTGACTTTTTTTTTTTGGTCTGCTGGATGTGGTTGGTTACTGTACCACTTGGCCCAAGTGCTCCAACCGTGAACAGCTGTAGTTTATACAAAATTCCACGACTTGAGTCGTCAGCAAATACCGACAGGAACAGTCCAGGAAGTGCGCCGGTAATAACTAACTTGCCATTTGAAAGATTACACATGGGCGGGTGGGCGGGTGGGGGGGGGGGGGGTGTTAGGTGGGTGCACCTGGAGATAAGGGCGAGGGTGACCATCTGAGCATGAGGGCGACGTGATTACCAGTGGGGAATTCCTGGCATTCCTGGGCTCCAGCCGTGCCACTCCGATGTGCGCCCCCACCCGCTGACGCGCACCCCGGGTGCCACCGGTGGGGAAGGACACATTTGGTTGATCTGTTGTGTAAGATTTTTATTTTTTGCTCCAGAGAGCATTTGAGTACAGTAAACGTTCAGTGGATTCCTTGTACACGTCCGGATTAGCCACCCCCCCGACCCCCCGTCACTCCACACGAACCTTTAAGCACTCCACCAACAGGAAGTCCAAATATGGTCACGTTGACCCTACTAGTCAATTAGCATGTCAGCTTTTCCCTTGACATGCTAAAACATTAGCATACTCTCTGAGATTGCTATCTTAAAATCCACCCCGAATGAAGAGTGGGTGTTTAAATTTGGGGGTGATCTTTTCTCCAAGTCAACGTTAGCGTGCAGTTGCCGTACGGCCTTGCGCTCCTCACCCTGCGCTTGCAGGAAGCACCAAGCGAGTGTTAGCGGTGGTCCATGTGAGGTGTCGTCCTCCGTGTGGCCATCGGAAGAACACGGTGGCCCGGCTTCTGCCTCTTCTTATCGGCACACATGAGCGCCTCTAATGGGATTATAAGAAGACCTGCTGGCGGGAGGTGAACGAGTCCTCTTCTGAGTGCGTATGTGTGGGTTAGGGTTGGGGGTGGGGGGCGGGTGGGGGTTGGGGTTGCCTCTTACTCCCGACTATGAGGTGATGAGGTGAGAGAGCAGGCGTCCACTTCATGACTGCAGCCTCACCTAGTATGAGGATTAGCGTCAACCTATAATGGCTCAGGAGGTGAGGGGAGGGGGGGTGTCCCCCCCCCCCCCCAAAAGACACCCTCTCTTGTTTCCTTGGTAACTTGATCCTTGTGGATGATTGTAGTTCGCGCTTTGATGGATTCCCAAAGTGTTCAAATCAAAAGTCGTCTTGGCGCCAGCTTCACGCGAGCGAAACCGCAGATTAATGTGCCGCCGTATGCTTTGTGATCGAGGACCACCTCCGCACGGGATGGATGGAAGTCCCGTCGATGTCGTCGTTGAGCTGGATGGAGGCTATCTCCATGGCTTCGTCATAAATTATGTCATCATTTACACGCACTCTTCAATAACACCCTTTCCTGCATCATTTTTTTTTTAATTCTACGATTCAACTGTCTCTCTGTCGGGCAGATTTGACACTTAACACCACGTAGCTGCTGCTCATCATCGCTCATCAGTGGCAAAAGATGTCAGTTAATGCTTGGGTTTTTTTTTTCCTTCTCAATTTTAGACTCCTGCTCTTCATTATCAACCCTGTATTCTACCGATTTTGTTTTATTGTTAAGATTTTGTGGGTGGAGGGTTTTTTTTTAATTTTTTTTTTTTTTGCGCAATCATAGTATCCGGACCACATTTGTGGGTCAAAAGACATTTCATTGCCAGGTAATCAATAGCTTTTAATTAGTCATGCCGCATTTGAGATTGCTGGGAATTTGTCATTCTTAATTTGGACTCCCAGTTTGATAGCATTTTATTTTGGCAGGTGTGAAATCATCTTCATTAATGTCGATGAAAAAGCCATTCGGGTCCCCTACCAGCCAGCTGGAAACGATGCCCGGCCGGTGTTAATCTTCGGCACGGTTGACTATGTTGCAGTGCTGGCGCTGCGTCACCATGGCGACAGCGCCGTCATCCCAGGCGCGCGGAGGGCAGGGTGGGTACGGGGATGCTCAACGCGGAAGACGACAGATGTCAGCCTCGGAGACGGAGGGGGGTGGGAGGGCAGACGTGGAGAGATGTCATTCGCTCATGAGGTTTAAGTTTGGGACTTTTAACTCATACGCAGGAAGGTGGTCCAGCTGTAACTAATGTTGTTTTTGCTACCTGTGGTGTACCTCAGGGTCATTGACTGCAGAGCTTTTCTTCTTTGCTGTTAAAATGGAATCTTCTCTTCTGGAATGGGCTCTTGTATTGGATTGTGCAAGTGTACCTAATGAAGCGGTGTGTTTTTGGAAATTAACGTGGCGTGTGTGATCATTATGTTGTCAAACAGGAGCAGCTTTAAAAAAAAGCCACCTTCTCCAGAGCATCTTTCGCTCATAATAGATCTCGCCCCTCATGATTTTGGACTGACGTTGCCCACACAAGCACACCCCCGAGACACCCGCATCCATCGTGGCGTCCCACAAGTCGCAGGGTCCTCGCGCTCGACATTTCACCGCGACGCTCATAAACAGGCCGCCGCTTTTCGATCGACCTTGGTTTTGTCTCGCTTGCCTCGTGACAGTAAGTGGACGCTCGCTCTTTGGAGACGGGCTTTGTTTTGCAGATGACTTGAGAGCGCAGACATTCCGAAGCGCTGCGATGCTTGGAACAATTCAGATCTTTGAGCCAGTTTCACTTAGCAACATGATATTTGGTGTGCATGTCTGTTATGAGTAGACCCACCAAAAAGTCTCATGAAGCCATCCCCAATCTACCGTTTTGGTGCGATTCAAATTAGACATGTTGGGCTCATTTGGGACATTTCCATCGGCCCTTAGAAAAAAAAATCTGCCTCCGATGCTGATCTCATGCAACCAAAAATATTTGGTGTATGTTTCTATCATGTCCCACAAATAGGTCTCTAGAATCCATGCTGGAAAAGAAACAGGAAGTCTGCCATTTTGTTTTTCAAGCAGCTATATCCGGGAGTTCATCGATGAACGATAGAGCGTTTGCAAATTTCATAACTGCCAGGCGAGGACAATCTGCAATTGTGAGTCATCATTTGGTAATTAGTCTGTTTAGAGGTCACTTTGATTGCTCAGGAATCAGTGAGCGATGCGGTGATGATGATAGGATATTTCCTCAGCAAATATGAATTACTCAGAAGTCGGCCCCTATCTCTTTGCTAATGATGCCAGAAGAAGTGCCGGCGGCGCAGGGGGGGCTTAAGGCCGAGTGATCCACGCTGATCCTCTTGCATCAGACTCGCGCCACTCAATTAGCCGCCGTTAAGTCGCCCGTTACTCCAAGCCGAGCCACGCGTCCTCGGGCTGGGGATCAGACCTGTAAAACCACTCAGTGGCTTGTTTGGCAACAGCGAGTTTTGCATTGTTTTTCTATATTCCCAAAATCGGGTCCCTCGCGTCGATCCAAAACAAAGAAAAATTAGCGAAGCAAAATAAGACGATGCAAAAAAAGACACACACTGCACTTACTGGACTTGTTGAAATCCCAGTAGCGCAAAGTCCAGCTTCCTGTCCTCAACTGTTGTGCTCGATTTTTTTTTTTTCGTTTGACAGGAAACTGTAAATTCCACTCGGCCCGTCGCTACCTCTTTGTACCATTAGCCCTATTGTTCTCCAACAAGAATTCCTCGGTGCTTCCTGACTATATTTTGGAGAAACTTTCGTACCTTTGTATTGCAAATTGCTTCTTTGAACGCAAATGCTCGTGTTGAAATACATATTGAAAAAAAATACCCACAGGATTCTTTATCCTCTGCCAAAAGTGCAAGTTTTAGTTGTGATCATCTTGTTCAGTTTCACCATCACATGCTTTTTCCATTGGTTAAAATTATGTTGGGGTTTTTTTCCCCCTTTTTTTTGGGGGAGAGGTGGAACACATTGACGGCATTTCCATTTATTTCAATGAGGATGAATGATTTGAGACACAAATGTTTTGAAATCTCAGGTTCGGCCTTCCTCCGTGAAGTTTGTGATAAGAACGACATATTTGGATGTGCCCCATGAATTCAGTGAAAAGCTTGACTCGAGTGTAACTGCAGTACGATGTACTAGTGGCTCGCTGATCTGCCTCGCAGTCAACAGGTCCTGGCTTTGTTATCTCCAGGAAGAATAACAGGAGTCACTTTGTTGTTCGAATGACATCCTGCTTTGGGTCAAGAAGGCATTAGCATCGCTGAGGTTAGGCAAATTGTGGCTTTGTCGTCATGGTGAAACTGCACGTCACTATTTGAGCATGAAAAGCAGTCTTGTCTCGCTCTGTGATCATTCTCTTGCACGTAAAAAAAATAAAGTGCTGATTTTGTACCCTTGCACAGCTTAGGAACATACCTGGAAACAGTTGCCATGTAGTCCAGTCATGATCACAATGGGGAACACGGTGTAGTTTGTACTTGGAGGGAGAAGAAGAAAGCGCTTGGAAGTCAGCTTTTCAGTGTAGGACCAAAACAGGAAGCCGATGTTAACAATGGCTCCCAGCTTGGCCCGGTGCGTCGTCATCGTTGTTTCCTTTTTGCTTGGTGCTATAAAACGTTTGACAGGCGGTGGCGCGTGCCCATCCGTGCGACGCCTCATTGAAAATGAACGTAACCTCATTCAGACTTTGACTTTTTTTTTGTCCCAAAAGAATATCTCTAGTCTTTAAAAGTTGATACTTTTATTTTGCTTGAAATTGTTCACAGAAAATTACAATAACAAAAATTCTCATCAGATTCTTGAAAAGATGTGTCTCAAAACAATTCTACAAAAGCATAAAACTCCACTTTTTTCTTGTAATATTATGATTATTATTATTTGCCTAAGGGCACAGTTGCCTAGCCCGGAAAACACGAAAAAAAAACGTAAATGACTTTTTTTGTTTTTGTTTTACTTTTTTCATTCATATTGTGACAGCAATTTCAAAACGGGACATGGGCAATTACGCTAGTAGGCTAACACAACAATAGCAATGTGCTTGCTAAAAATATTTTTTCCGAAAAAGCTCAAGCACGACTTGACAATGATGCTATGATGCTAACCTTGTGAACTATTAGCGTTAGCACTTAGCATTACGAGTGTCACCCCTGCATGTGTTGACAAGTGTAGCGACACGGCAAATCATCCCGAGCGAGGCGGCTTCGTCTGCGGGGGGCACAGTGACAAGGAGAAGGAAGTTATTTATGAGCCAGACGCTAGCGTCTAGTGAGCTGCATCCTGATGTTCGCCCTTTCAGGCCCGCCTGCTCCAATGAGGGTGCTACCGGTAACTCTTCACACCTAATATCTCACGCTTGGCAATTCTGATCGTAACGGGGACAACTCTTTGAACAGCGAGCTCAATAGTCACGACTTCAGGCGTCCACAAATGAATTCATGAAGTCCGAACTAAAAGTCGGAATTTACCAGAATCCAATCCTCTATGTATTGCCTTGCCAATCGGTCCATCTAATTTTTATTTTAATGTAGATTTGTAATTGTAATAATGTAATTTTTTTTATGTTAAAAATGCATCGCTGTCGCTCATATTTTTGGGGAACTGCAGCCGAAAGTGATCGCTGTCAAGGCAATCCGATCTGTGTCAATCATGCCCACTGACACACACTGGATTGGCTGGTGCCAGTGTGCCTACTAAAGTGTCCAGTCAGCGGTTATGTAAGAGTGGAGGTGTGATGCTGACGCTCCCCTCCTAGGACTACTCATGTTCTTTTAATGACTGACGCGCACACGCACGCACACACACATATGCAGTGACTCAGCAAATCATATTGTGTCATGTAAGTGCTGTTACTGCACCAAACACAGTCTTGAAAGCCACAGTGTGTGTGTGTGTGTGTCCTCCCACTCCCGCAATAGCAAGATATCTGGTTTCATAACAAAGCTGTTCAGCGGTGATGTTAAATCAGCTCATTTTGTCACAAATAAGCCACTCTATAGCCACCATTGTTGACTGGATAAGGATTGAATATTCCCGTGCAGGTACGAGACACAGTCTGGAGGTGGCGCACTCACTGGCCGCCTCGCAAGGTGGCTCATGACTGCTGGATGCATGATCATTTTTTGGGAGGAGGGGGGTGGGGGGTAGATACTTGAGCACCATGCTTCATTTGACTGTCCGTGTCGTCTTTTGGCAGAGAGCCATGAGCACTGTGGAGGAGGACCCGGACCACATGATACCATGAAGACCAGCCTGCAGGTCCTGCGCTGCCAGCTGCTGAGTGAGTGCACTCTGGGGAGTCTGTCATGGGGGTTACACCATGGGGGTATAGGAAAAGCAAACAAAGCTGCATTGAAAGAGATGACTGGGAGTCCAAAAATTAGGTACACCTCTGCAGTCAAATCAATGGGAAGCAAAATATTACCAAAAAAAAAAGATTCAAGGTTCGAACATGTGAAATAAAATTTTTTAAAATGAACAGAAAATGTAAAAGAGAAGATGAAATTGCAAAACTAGACAAAATATGAGATGGAGACTATATACATAATTATTTTTTTTACAAATATACAGGAGGACAAAAAAAGTACACGAATATTTGGTCAAAATTTTTTTTGAATTTCAAATGGAAATACAAATACTGTTCAGCTTATGGATGGATGACTAAGAAATACAAAAATGAAAATACGACATTGCAAAAACAACAAAAATATTCCGATTAAAAAAGAAATGTAATGGAAAATCCACAAAAAATGGGGATTTAAAAGGGCCCAGCTTTCTTACCATATCCCTGTCATGTTACTCTGCTTCTCATTGTACATTTCAGACATTTTGGGCTTGGCTTTAATGGAACAATTTTAGCATGTTTTCCGGAATCCGGGGCACTTCCTGTTTAATGTCACAGCTTCCTGTTAAGTGGACATCGCTAAATCAATAACGCAGTAAGCAGTGCCACAAAATGTGTTGTTGTGTGTGTGTGTGTGTGTACACTTCAAAGCTGCTGAGCAACAATTAGCAAGACATCCAAACAGGAAGTGGTTCTCTTTATCTGCATGCTCACATCTGTCGAGTCGTTCGCCGTGCACACCGCCCAAGCGGGAGCTTCCACAGGATGGAGACTATCTGGACGCAAAAGGACCCGCCCGCAACCAAAAATGTGTTGCTTGCGTCACCCCTGGAATCATGACTCGTGTTTAGACAATGCGATAGATACTCTCTTGTCCGAAGACGGCTGTGAAGAGGCTCCAGGATTTGGTGATGGGCGTGTACCTAATGAAGTGTCTGCTGGTGTTTTCTGGTCTGTAATTTGCAAAGCGCGATGCAGCGCCTGCAGGAGGCAGACGAAGCAATGTTTATTGAGGGCGGACTTTCTTGTTTGGGTATTACCAAGCCGAGGTGACCCCCAAAACTGGAGATGGTGTCTGCCAAAAAAAATGTGCCACCTTCCATTCGCCATGTTGTTCTTCTCGGTGCATGTTAGCTGACATTGAGGCTCATCACCAGCGGGCAGGCTGTGCCCCCCCCCCCACCCCCCATTTATTGACGCACTCGGACCAGTGTCATGTGCGTGTGCTCAACATCTATCCTCCATCGGCAACGGAAAAGCCTTTCAGCATTTATTAGAAATTACATCACAAGTAGTAGTACGGTAGATGTGTACAATTGTCCACTACTGCACAGTTTTTAGCCTCACTAGTGACATAGTTTTGTTTTGCTAGCATGCCAGAGTTGCCCGTAAAGGACATTGACCAATCAAAGATATTTCATGCTTAAAAATAAGATAAAAATAATTGTGTGGACATTATTGCCACGATTTTTGAAAGCCATTTTTTTTTCAGTGTACATGAACCTTAAGCCCGCAGAATGTGCGAAAGGCTGAAGTGGCTTGCCAGCGTCCTCCTCCTCCGCATTGGTTCATGGGATGTAGCGTGAGGCCATTATTCAAAGCGGCAGATGCGTCACGGCTGGCGTGACGTCACGGGAACGAGGACCACACGTTGCGTGGGATAAGTTAGAGCAACGTCACACCGGGCCGTTTTCTTAACGAGGCGTCTTTGTTGGCGCTAAAAAGAGCCTTTTAGCTCCCGATTGATTCTGTTTTGGGTGATAAAAGATACATATGCAAAACAATTTCATATATATAAAATAAGTCAGAAATTGTCTCTTGTGACGACCCTGCTCACTGTTTGGCAGCCTCGCCGGCGCGCTTGGTTAAGCAATCTCGTTAGAGTAGCATCAGAGTGACAAACGCACTCAATTAAAAGCGGAGGCGCGATATGAATGCAAAACAACACAGCGACGTGTCCGACGGCTCCTCGGGAGCAATTCTGCGCAGGCGGGCAAGTGAAGGGAAGGAAGCGACAGTAAGCGGGTCGGTTTCAGTCTTCAAGGTGAACTCGTCTGAGATCAAAATCCGAGACGCGCTGCGGCCCACTTTGACATTTGCGAGATTTGAAGTGCTGCCGTGCGTGTGGCCGGATCAGGAGAAACGTACACAACACCGGCAGCGGGGCTGAGTGGTTTTCCAGGTTTGGTCATGTGACGTTACTTTTAGTGGACAGCAGAGGGCGACATTACCCAACGTGTTGCCTCCATGAGATGGAGTAAAAGTGATCAATTCATCCTTTAACTCTTCATATACAAATGCCGTATTGATCCAAATCACGTGTTTTGACTGGCACAAAGAAATCAACGGTCATGTAGTTCCACTTTAAAAAAAACAAAAACGAAAAACAAAAATTTTTTACAAAGGACATTAATATGAATAATGATAAATCATGTGAGAGTTGTCCAAAGATGCTGTTAGGTGAGCATCATCTTTTTGTCACAGGTGTTCTCGCCTTGCTCGCGCTGCCAGTCAGACCGGCGTCTTCGGCGCACGAGCTTCAACCCGGCCACGCGGTCCCTCGGCAGGACTTTGTCGCCATGGCAACCGGCACCATCAGCACTCACCACCCGGACTGGCACCGGGAAGGCTCCAGCAGCGGCGAATGGTCACCCAAAGCCGACGCCATCCTTCACACCACCCGGGCCTTGGACGCGCACGGGTCCCTCAGGGAAGTCCCGGCCCACCGCACGATCACCCTGAGGGAGGCGCCCACCGAGAAGAGCGAACCCCCCACCGAACAGCTGGTGCCGGCGGAGTCTGTCACTCCGGCAGAGGCTTCCCCGGGGAACCAAACCTCCGCTATACCCGCTTCTCAAGAACCCAGCTTCCGTCCCACAGACAGCACGAGCAATCACACCGCCAACGCAGGGGCGGTATCGCTGGCGCCCCCTGGGCTGAACGCAACGTACAGCGACCGACACGGGGCGTGGTCAGTCAATGCGTCCGCCGTCCCAGACCGCCGCTACGCATCCACTCAGGAGACGGCATGGACGGACGCTGCCGGTGGCGTTAGCTTCCTGAACAGGCATGTGCCGGCCACCACGCCGGACCCTTCGGGTGTCGACAACAGCTCGGGACCCGGACTGGACTCTTCGCCGGCGTCGCGCATCGCCGTCTGCCTGAGTCGCGTGGACATCGTGTGGATCGTGCTGGCTATTAGCGTGCCTGTCTCCACGTGCTGTAAGTGGCTTCTGATTCCTCAAGTAATCCAAAAAATATACAGTATTGCTTTGACACCATCTGGTGACAAGGAAGTGAGTTGAGGCGTTTCATTTTGACAGAAGCAGGCGTGGCTTTTGTTGGATTTTGTTTTCCCGAAGGTCCCTGACCCGCGAGTATGCGGGTGTCCGCCGTCCTGCGAATGTGTCCTAAATTGATTGTGTTGTTGTGGTTTTGGTAGCCGTGCTGCTGACCGTGTGCTGCATGAGACGCAGGAAGAAGGCGTCCAGCCAGGAGAACAACCTGAGCTACTGGAACAACGCCATCACCATGGACTACTTCAGCCGGCACGCCGTTGAGCTGCCGCGAGAGATTCACACGCTGGAGAGCGAGGTACCGACACGGCATGCCGGATGCAAGCGCCGCGGGGTCATCGCTTGTCATCGCCCACTGTTTTTTTTCCTTTGGAGCATATTGACGTGACAGAAAACATTTGTGTGCCGGATAAATCGTGATCAATTTATTTTGCTGCTAATTGCTGACTAGTGAGCTTCTGCTCTTGTGGTCTCACAAGTGACGCGTTTGTTTTGTTTGTTTGTTTGTTTATTGAACATAAAACATATACAGTAATAATTTGACAGAAAATAAGGTCGATAAAATAGTAAAAAGAGAGGAATCAGTATTCATTCAACACAGTTACTATGTTCACGGGAGTAGGAAGAAGTAAAAAACTTATCTAGTCCTACCCCGTTATGTGTTTATATCTAATAAATCATTTTTACATCAATCAGAAAAGAAAAAAAGTAAGAAGATAGAAGTCTCCATTAAGGCTCATACTTTACCCTTAACCGTAAACTTATGTTTTGTATCTGGATTTTTTTATATATATATCTCGCCATCTAGTGGTTGTAGCCTCACATAGCAGCATTTGGCCGTTTCACATTTATTTATTTATTTATTTTTTTTTCAACGAAGGGACGCTATTTTACAAAAAAAGAGAGAGATAGTCTGACATTTTATTTCAAAATAAACATGATGTATGGTAAGGCCTTTTTGGAAACACCCTGATTTCATTTTGAAAAGCACGATGTTCGATAAATGGAAAAAAAAAAAAGTCTCCCCTCATTGAAAGTTGGGTTTTGTTTGCAGGAGCACGACACTTGCCTGCCCCCAAACGGTGACTACGGCACGGGCAGCGTGGTCCTGGTCAACCCCTTCTGCCAGGAGACCCTCTTCATCAACAGAGACAAAGCCTCGGCCATCTAGCCTGCCCCAAATCAGCTCTCACCTCCAGACTTTCCCGTTGCCACACACACACACACGAGCGAGCGCCGATTTGCGTCAACACGTTCACGAGGATGAACGGGGGCTGCAGGAGGAGGAGGCGTGCCTATTTTTCTGCTGTACATTTTTTACACACACACACACACACAAAAAGTGTCTCGATTGTGATAATTTTTAATGTCTTTCTAAATACGCACTCGTTGGTTTGGTTAAATGACCGAAGCAACTGCTTTTTGTTTTCGATAATCAAGATTAAGTGACTTATTGTATAGTCTGTTCAACTTGAATGTAAGCTACGTCTGCATAATATACATCGAGTGGTGCATCTCAATCATTAGAACACAGTTTGAGAAAAGAAAGTTCATTTATTTGTCAATTTCCGTGAAACATTAAAGATGCAGATTCGCGAAACATGGAAAGTGCGTCGGATTGTTTCGGATGTCATGGAATTTCAAAACAAAATCATGAGATATTTCACTCTGTCATGAAAATGAATCATGTTATTCTATTGACCGCACACAGTGGAATATTTCATGGTTTCACGATTTCCACCTTTCAAGAAATGTGATTTAATCAGTAGCTTATTCAAATGATTTGCGATCAATTTGCATGAATCTGCAAATATGATTTTTACTTTTTTTAATAGAACTGCTAAAAAGAGTTTTCATGTATTCTAATTTATTGAGGTGCACCTGTGTATTGTATTTTTTAATTTTTTTTAGGCTTTGGAGATGCACATTTCCAGACAGAAGACAACATATGACTGCATTTGATTTAAATTGGATGTGTGTAAATTATGTTCATGCCAGTTGACATGAGCACAACTTTTTTTCCTCCCATCACATGCCCCATTTGTAAAGCAATTATTTTTTCAATCAGCTTTTTAATCATGAGCAAATCATTGTTTGGCTCATTTTTGTCTTCGTGCAGGAGTCACAAAAATAAAATAAACAAGCAATGCGGTAATAGCGTGATATTTTTGACTAATCTTTTTGATAAATGAATAGATGTAAAGAATAAATGTTTGAATATGTCAGTTGAGGGTCAGAGGTCACCAGCATGCACTTCTTTATTTCAGGGCACTAGTGCCCTTTTAATCGGTGCAATTGAAATGACCGCTCAGTATTCACTACAGGGGTGTCCAAACTACTGGGGCCATTTGCGGCCCACGACATTACCAAAAATGATATTTGACATGGGCCACAAGGTTATTTAAATGAGGTGAAGGTGGGAAGAGTGAGAAGGGTGTACTGTAGAACTTTTGTATGTAGTCAATAAAGATCATTCCATTTTAGAGGCAGAAATAGCTTTTTCCACTTTGTGCTCTAAACAAAAAAAGAAAAATGGTACCGACAGGGTTCTCAATGCACAATATGACCCCATTCACGAATTGACATCGCTTGTCACTGATTGGTTGCAATTGAGTCATTCAAGCAGGTCCGCGTTCCTATTGGCTGTCAAGCTAATAGTCCCGCCCAAGTCGCCAAAACTGGCTTCCGTTCGAATCCAATGGCGGCCGGAGGTCGCCCCACAGCGAAAAGTGTTCCAGTCATATTGCGTAGTGACGAAGTAGCTCATGTGGACATGGGGACGGGAGAGCAGCGTCTTTATTGTGTTTGTTTGGCGAGCTATCTGGGCGTTTTAACGCTCAACGGGCACTGTACTCCAGGCAGCGGCTGCTTAATTACCTTGACAGGTGCAAAGCAAAGCCGTCATGTTTCCAGTTACATTCACTATTTCCAATCCTGCTCGTTTCCTGTTCACGGAGAAGCACACTTGTTTGCGTGACGTTTCTTTCATTCAAATGTGAGTGCAATTAATCTACGCTCGGCTCTTACTATGTTTTGGGAATCCCGTTTAATTTACTTTAAACTTGTTGGAAATGTTTTCTGTTCATAGGCAAAGTTGTGCGTACACCGAAGTCCAAATCGGCTAAATGCCAAACTGCGTGGGAACGTGCTGACTAAAAAATAGTTTGCAGGTATGGTGGCCTGCATCGACACCGAGACACAGGTGAGACTCCGGTGGAAATTCCCTCGCAATTATTTACTTTTTAATGTTATATTTGAAATTTATATTTGGAAAGGCGGAATTGTTGATTCGACATTACGCGCAGGTGCGCTTCAGATGAAGCGCCTTGTGTGTCTGCCTTTAGCCTCAGGGTGGCGTAGCTTACACGTTAATGAGAGAGAGAAAAAACAGTCCCTCGAACACGTTATAGTTTATAGGAGCGCCCCCTACCCGCTATCGGTGGAAATGCAGCGTGTAAGGCACCTTGTAATTCGAACGAGAACAATTAGATAAGATGGATAGTGTGCCTTTAAACGAATCCAGCATGTTGTGATGCACTCTTTGTTTCATCACCACCCGGGAGTGTGGTGAAAAATGCGAAAGGCTCCCGAAGTGGAGCAGCACCTGTAGTTGTGGAACAGACCATCCATCTTGCCGCAAGTGTGTGTGTGTATGTGTGTGTATACAGTCAGGAGCTAGCATATGTGGCCTCTTGGATTTTCATTAGGTTCACAGTGGAGCAGAGAAAAACACAATCGGGGTCAAAACTAGGCCCTGGACTGTATACAATTGTATGAAACGTATAGCAGAAGCGGGAACCCCACAATGGGAGCCCCACTTGCAAACGCGACATGCTGCACTAGTGTGAGCTGCCGCAATTGCTCTTCTACAAGCAGCTAATAACTCGGCTGAGAATGAGAGACACTTCCATTTGATGTCACTCATCGGCAGTGTGATAAGTGTGAAGTGTGTGTGTGTGTATGTCCCCGGTCACTCCCAGTGACAGCGGAGCATCCATAAAGTTGTCAAAGAATGATTTACACTCACAGGCCAATGTATTAGGTACACTTGCACCAAGTGAAGGCATCCAATAGTATTTGACAGAGATGATGATTTTAGAAAACTGTCATCATTGAAATGTGTTATTTTTTTTGCGTTGTGTGTACTCGAGCACCGAATCACGTGAAGAGCTCCTTCTAATAATCAAAAGTATACTTGTATTATTACCTTTACATAAATCATAAATGTGTGTAAAATAAGGAAATGAATATGTGACAATATCATATCATTTTATTCGATTCAAATGAGCATCAAAGTGATTATTTCGGAGTTGAGAAAATCTTGCATCACATTATTTTATGCAACTCGCGCCCAATACTTTGTTGTGCCATAAAATAATTTTAGAACCAAGCTCTGTTATTTTATACATATTTGTAGCTACATATTTAATCTTGATAAATCAAGCTTGCATGTTAACCCAGTGGTTACAGTGACATTTGTATGCGTTTTACAAAATTCTCGCATCCATAACGATGATATCAAAGCGCAGTGGAGATGTTTGCGTCCATCACGGCCTAAACGAACGAGTTGTGAAGCTGATAAAAGAGGAGGGTCAATAATTCATGTTTGATAATAAAGCAATCGGTGGGCGTCGCTGAGCGTCGAGCGGCCCCGGCCCGGCAGGCCTCGACGTGGAGCGTCTTGCGGCCAGGCGTGAGATGAATGCTGCCGAGCTACCCCCAGCCCCACCCCACAAAAAAAAAGCGCCACGCCGTCGACCTGTAACGCCACGCTCGGCTTTGATGTGGACCACAAACACAGCAGTTACATGAAATATTGATGCCATTTTTTTTTTTTTTTGCTTTAACAAAGTCCTGGGGGACCTCAGTGCGCTCCCAGGATTGGAGTGTGTGTGTGTGTGTGTTTAGATCCAGGACCATTTGTTTGAGGGAGTGTTATTGGTCCTAATAGGCACACTGAGGATGACCACCGCAATGCGTGTCAATCGTAAAGGCCTCATCATGAGATGAATTGCACTGTTCACCCCGGTGACCCGACTTTGTGGGTTTTTAAAGTATTGCGGCCAATTTGAGGGCGGGGGGGAAAATAAATTCGGGTTCCAAGTCTGAAAAGGTTTACCACTCGCAGCTGTTTGGCAGAAAAACGACAAAAGGAAGAGAACTCTCAGACACCCAAACGACATTAAGTGTGCAATCTTCATGCTAAAGCGCAATACAAAATCCCATCGACAGGGTAACCAAAGTAGCATAGACGTTGCGGTCGTTTCAACTTGCCGACCTGTTAGATTTCTCTTCTTGTCGCCACCTGTTCTTGCCGTCACCGAACTCATCATATTTCTTGCTCATACAGCAATACCCACGGGCATATATTCTTTATCCTCTGTGAAAAATGACCACAGAATTATGGTCAAGTTGACCCACAGGCGTGTTCCAAATTGGTTCGGGGATCATGATAAAATTATTTTGATGGTAGTTTAAAAAATAATAATAATCATTTTCGCCGACAGTTTTTGGGAGTGATGTTGCGAAATGAACAACTTTCCCTGGTCAAAATGAGGCTTGTTGGAACAAAAGGAAGAGATTTACAGGACGATCACTTGATGTTTGTCAGCCATTGTCCACATTTTCAGCGGGTCATTTAGACCCTACAGCCTAACACTTGGCTAAAAAGACGTTTACGTTTCGGTGCGAAAACCTCCCAATTAAAATTTTACTGTGAGGTTTTTGTCCCAGTTCCCCAACATGAGGCCTTGCGCATCATCCCCATGTAATACGATTTCACAAAGTTTGAAGGGACTTTGCATGAAAATGACCCACATTGAGACCCCCAAAAAAAGGCGGGTGGGAGAAAGAAAAAAAAAATCTGAATATTGATAAGTGCCTTGAGTGTTTTTTGTCTGTTGAGCGTACAAGAGCAACACGCTCCAATCGGAGGAGCCGAGGGAGGATTTATCGCTGTCCCCGCTGATAGGCGGCGGCTGCCGTAATGACTTCTGTGGCAAAGGAGAAGTTGAAGGAAGTGGCAGCGAGGAGGACGGGCGGCGTCGAGCCGGGGGGGGGGGGGGGGGTGCAGCAGATAGTCTGGGAAAGGTTTGGCGCAATCAAGGCGCCTCTCGCCGTCGGAGTCCATTAGATAATCATATTCATACCACACAAGGCTGGAAAGCCGCGCTTCTTGTTTCATGATTCCCTTTTAATCCCGCCTGATAAGGAAATGGGTGGGGGGGGGGTGGCTGCGCTGGGGCCTTTTTATGACGCCATCATTTGGAGTCGGCCCGCTGGGCCTCGCCATGCGGGGAAATTGCTCCAATTGCCCGAGCGGTGACAATATGACGCTTTATTATTTCCCAGGGATGCAAAAGAACCTCCCCCACACCCCAAATATTCTTTTTGGGTTGATTGAGGGGGCGGGGCCTTATCTGCCATTCACATTAATGGCCAGCTCCAGCCAGGGGCCAAAGCATTAGGTACACCTGCTTGGTATAATGAGGGCAAGCAACAAAAAAAAAAAAAAGAGGACTTTGCTTCACCACTGGAGGTGCCACGTGGACAAAAGTATTGAGACACCCCAACGTTGGTCTTCCCTGCCACTTTGTGGGAATTTCTGGCGAAAGTAAGCGTAGCTACTTCTGCCGAAATGTTGAAGTCTCAGATTCAGCCTTTCTTTCCCGCGGCGTCGCTGAGCGTTAGCTTTGTCCGTCGCTTGTCAGATTGTCACGAAACGGCCTGGCAAGTATCGATTTTCATCGCACAGTGAGCACGTTGCCGCGTTGCACAATAAGCAGAAAAATGTAGTGTGGCTCTCTCTTTTCCGCAGCTGCCAGGCCTTCACTCAGGCGGATGGAGAATTGTTACCGCACTTTGCCCTCAATAATATTACAGGACAGTCATGTAGGTGGGGGGGGGGGGGGCGGCAACACATACGCGGTTACGAGCCCGCAATCGTCGTTTACGTTGTTCGGATTATTTGGCGATGCATATAATGATCATAAAATATTGTCGGAGAAAAATATTTCTGTTTCTTTGCGCACGTATGCGTGTGGCTTGCACATGTGTCGATCTCAGGCTTTGCAGCGACCACTCCTTAATTGGGGTGAGATGCTGGGCTCAAAGGGCGGTGGTGGGGGGCGGGCGTGGCGGCCCACCCCAAACCTTTTTCTTTCTTTCTTTCTTTCTTTGGTTCTCCATCAATGGCTTTGGCGAGTGCAGAGGTGCTTTTGATGTGTGCTTTGGCTCGCCGGGTCCGACTTTGGAATGTGCGGAAGAGCGAACGGAGGGTTAGTCGCCTGCGGGCACAAACGCAATCCCCGAGATCCTGGCCCCTCTTTGATGGAATACTTTGGGGAACCCCGCTCCTCTTGCCGCGACCCCCCCCACTCCTCACCCCGCCCCGCCTCCCTCCAACATGCACGTGCACACACGCAACCGCCGAACAAGGACTTGACGTGATGGGAATGAGGCCCAGATGAGGAATTACACCACACCCTTGACGGGCTGCTCCCCGTCGTCATGGCAACCCTTCAGCAAATTGGGGCCGACCGATGACGTCATCCTTAATGAATCCATTGTGAACCCGAAACAAATATGTATAGTTAAATATATTAATTTCAATTCAAGTTGTCAGACTGTGATGAGTTTATCGATGGCAGCAGTGTGACACCAGGCGCCGACTAGGTCATTGCCAATTAGGGAACTTCCCGCAACGTTTTTATAATTTTCCTCAATTTGTTATTTTAAATGCATAAATGGTGTAGAAAGAAGGAAATAACCAAGTTACAGTATATTGGTGGACTTTGATTGGCGGCAAATGGAGTCAGCTGTGTTCATGCCCACATCGGCGGAAACCACCGTTTTCTAAATATTTTTAGCGATGTTGCGAAATGACCAAGAATTGCTCAAACACGCTTCCAACTGCTGCGTTTGACCTTCGAACCTTCGAGTCACCGCTGACCACACGCACGCACGCAAGTGCGCGCGTATTGAAGTCCCATTTAACGCCTTGATTTTTTGCTTGCAGCTCTCCATTGATTAGCGCGGCACTAAACCGCATAATTTTCCCCATCTATTGATTAATCATGTATATTGATCAGTCTCCTGGACCGCACAGCTTACAGGTCCTCAGCAGCCCACCAGACTCTTTTGGGGCCCTGTATGCCCCCACCCCCTCCAATATTTCCCTTCAAATTGCTCCATCAGATTCGCGGCCCAAAAGTCAAGACTTTTATTTTTATAATCCAGCCCCATTATTTTTTTTTAAATCCATGGCAAAATTGATCCATTGTTTGGTGACCCTTTTAAGATTACAATAGCAATTGTGATTTTGACTCTTGGTTATTGTGATTGGAGTGAACTGGATCATCCTGAGGGTTTTTTTTTCGAATATTTTGAGGTTCTTACTGAGCGAGACAAAAGGGACAAAATATTAGAAACTGCTGCAGTGAACATTGTGTTTGTTGGACAACTTTGCTTGATTGACTCTCTCAACCTTTAAAATTTTTTTTGGGATAAGTTTCTTTTATCGGAGTTCATTGATCAGTGATCCTCCAATAGCTCCCTCTGGTGGTGTACAAAAGAATCACTTGCTCCGTACTGTTTGGTTGTATTTAACGTTTATGTTTAACCAGCAGAATTTCATTTCACCTTAAAGAATTGCTTTTTTTTTTAAGCATGGGGTCAATATGATCTTATTTCACTTTCACGAGCATGACAATTTAATTGAACTTGATTGCATTTCCTGTTTAAGAAAATTGCAACGTTTAGGTACAATTTAGTTTAATTTCATCATTATGTAAGTACAGTTATTTTACAATATTTAAATTTCCAACTGCATAACGTTCCAGTGGCTTACAATAATAAAACATTCCGTCTCATTTTTCTGAACCCTTGGCCCTACTGTGCTCCTGCAAGTCCTGTCAGTGTTTTTTTTTTTTTGAAAAGGGGTTACCTGGTGTCAAAAGTTCAAGATGGTTTAGAGCACATGCATGTCGTGAAACTTTCAAAACGATGATGCACAGTTCAATGTTTCATTGTAGAAAAAAAAAGTTCTGTCAAGTGAGTGGAAGCAGAAAGGGGGGTACAAAAAAAGGGGAGGAGGACTGTGTGGAGTTGAAGGAGGGGAGGAGTCAAGCTAGGGTAGGAGCAGCTGGAGTTCCACACTTCGTCGTCTCTTCTCGGAAAAAAAAAACGCGCACGAAACGCAACGACATCGCCAATGTGACGCGCGGCACGCACTCTTCTGCTTCTTCTTCTTTCTTTTTTTTTTTGGCGCGTCCACACACTTTTGGTGGAAGGCTGCGGTGGACGCTTGTTTGTCCGACGGCCCTCGAACGCAGCAAAGGCGCCCAAAGAAGAAGAAGACACGAAAGAAGAAGAAAGATCGGAGGAAGAAGTAAGAGGAGAAAGTGGAGGAGGAGAAACAAATCTGCTCGCGCCGTTTGGAAGTTGTAGTGTGGGAAAGGGAGAAAGAAACGAGGAAGAAGACGAAGAGGTCCCGGGCTCCTCCAGAGGCGCATCTGCACCCCACCTGAAGAGGGAGGCCCCCCCCCAAAAAAAGTGCCAGAAAGACACTCAAGTAAGTCTCACGCGCTTTTACGCACTTTCCCTTTTCTTCATTTCTTTTTCTTTCTTTCTTTTCCCTCATGAAGCTCAGGAAAGTTCCTCTCCGAGTTGAGTCGAGAGCAAAGTCATGCACGCTTTCAATGCAAAGTTTTCCAACAGAAAACAAGCCACTTTTAATTCATGTACGTCAGGAAAACAAAAAATAAATAAACGAGGAAATGCTTTGGAGCAGCGACAACTTTTTGGGCGCCTGTGGGAATGTCTGCGTGCGTGTCTGCGTGCACATCTATGAATGTAAGTGTGTGTGTATGGGGCGGGGGGGGGGGGGGTTTATGTGTCTGTGTTTCTTATGGGGCCCGCGTGTATGATCATATTTCACTGTGTGTGTGTGTGTTTCTGACTGGTTGAGACATTGAAGACACACACGCACGCACGCGTAATACTAAAAAAGTATTAAAAGCTGATTTAGTTTTAGTCTGATCTGTGTGTGTGTGTGGGGGGGGGGGGGGTTGTTTTCTAGTATCCTGAAATCGTTAACAAGATCTCACCGACAATCATAACTGTTGTGATTGCAATTATTATCATACGTTGAGGTTGATTGCATTATTGCTGGCTCGTGTGCTTGTGTGTGTGTGTGTGTTGTGCTTCTGGCATTTTTTAGATTGTTCACCCGAAGTCCACAATATTTCTCAGACACTCGTCATTGTCATTATTGTTGTTGTCGTAAATTTGGCAATTCTTGTTATGAGCTGAATACGTAACACACACTCCAACAAGCCGCATGCGTCTGTGTGTGCGCACGTGTGTGTGTGTGTGTGCGTGCGTGTGGCTTCTTTTTCACGTACTCGCTCACACGCGCAAATGTGTATCACACACTCTTATTATTATCGTTATTCAAAATGTTATTTTTGTTGTTGGTTGCAGTTAAAACTACGCAGACAAATGTGCAACTTTGTGTGTGTGTGTGTAAGAAAACATCACACAGTATACATACACACACATAGTGTATGTGTTAAACAGTATCTTCATGAGATGATTATTGTTAGTGGCCGTTAAAAGTCCTCCAATTGATAAATATTTAATTGATGCTTCTAAAATCAAGTCGATCGGTTTGTCGTCACTGAACAAAGTAGGATAAAAATGAATCAATAAAATTGGTCATTTTCACAGATATTGCATTCGACCTAAAAAAAAAAAAGCGGTTGTGTCAAGTCTTTTTTTTTTTTTTTGCTTTCTGCTTGTCATCAAAATTGCAATCTTCCCGATTCCGAAGTCAGAAATGTAAGATGCCAACGTTGCACGGCTCACGTTTATGCACAAGGGGGGCAAGTTTATTTTCATTTTTTAAAATGGGTGGTGGTGGGGGGTGTCCACATGAAAAGCGTCCACATGTGGAGATATTTTGTTTGAAAGTCGCGGCCAGCTGCTCCACATTTGATGTGCTTGCTGACTTCTCGGGTTTCCTCATGCAAGAGTCGACGGCACCACACCGCAATTCTCTTTTTTCACACCTGGGCCAATATATTAAAAACGAAAAAAAAAAAAACTTTTGGACATCTTCTCTGGAGACAATGACTTGCCACTAAAGTTGCTAAAGTGCATTTGAACCTTAAATTAATAAATTGTATATAAATTGTATTTATTTGTGCTCCTTTAGCAATTATTTTTAAACTTCATCCTTTTTGATTGAGCAAGCAGCAGGTCGGCTTGACACGTCTCAAATATTTTGACAGTGACTGCAAATATTGCAAGATGTCACATTATCAATACATCATTTTTATATTCGTGGTTTTATTTTTTTTCAGTGTTTTTTTTTTTTAATCTGCCTCTTCATTTATTTTAACGCGTTGCCTTTAAAATTTCCTTTCCCAAGTGCCTCCAAAAAAAAATAACTTGACGGCATATGCTTTGTACTGTGCGCCCCCCTCAAAAATATGAAATGTTGACTTGAGCCATTTCATTTAAGGGTCAGGGGGTCAAGGTGACAAACAGGTGCACCTTCCACCAAAAAAAAAATAAAAAATCTTTGTGCCGTTAGGATGGTGATGAATGTGTCGGCGTTGAAGATGCAAATCTCCACTACCACAATCCCCCCCCCCCCCCCCCCCCCCCCCGGTTACTTGAACACCGACATCATACCAATATTGCCGATAGCGTTTATCTCAACTTGAAAAGTCCAAATTATGCAGAGTTTGTGCTCGCCCCACTCCCCCTGTGCCCCGGTGCCCCCGCAGAATGGAGGCTGTCATGTTAATGCGAGGAGGTGACATTCTATTAGCTTCTTGAGCTATGGCCTCTCCTCACGCTCACACATCGGAGCGAGCGAGTGCGTATCAGGCGAGGGGGGGCCCTAATGAGCCCTGTTGTGGTGCTAATGCTTGCCGTGTGTGTGAAGGAAGTTGACTTCCCTTTTGAGATAATTGCGGGCTCGTCGTGCCTTGTTTGTTGTTTGTCGGTATAATGCGGCCTGTCTACATTTAGTGCCCCGGGGAGTGGGGGTGGGGGGGGGGGGTGCTCCACAGGTGACGATCCATGATGAAGTGATTGCAAAAAACCAAAAACAAAACCCTCTCACATGCTTCAAACACATTGAAACGCGTGAACACACTTCTGAAATATCATTTGGAGGAAAGGAAACAAAGACTCGTTTGCACACTTCTCGCGCAAAAAGAAAAAAGAGGCCAAGGGTGCTTGCTTCAAGCTGTTTCCTGGTCACTCCCACTTTACTGTAAAACTGTCCCGTCAAAAAATAAAATAAAAATAAATTTAAATATTGTAAATGTAGACGCCAAAATGTTGAATCAAACCAGATGACAACAAAAGTCCGCTAGCGAAATGCCAGCCCCCCCCTAAAAAAAGAGGCCGTGTTTTATTTATGGAATCAGCGCCAGAGTCAGTCGCTCCTTGTGAGTGTCTTTTTTTTTTTTTTTAAAGCCTAATAATCTGATTTGCAACATCATTTTAACTTCAGCTCACAATATCAAAAAGATATGATGCAAGCAATTTGTGGTTTCATTTCACGAACTGAGCGTGGCTCTCCTTGCCCACATGCGAGGGCATACCACGACCTTCAACTCCAGAGTTGGGACCACTCCTTGGTCCCGCTAGCAGACTTCCTCTTGCTTTGATTTGTCTGCAGAAGAAGACGTAGTGGGTGAAAAGTGTCCAAAAGCGTGCGGACGCGTTTGCGTGCGGAGGTGGGTGGGGGGGGGGGGCGGGTAAGCGGGGCTGCGTCCTCTCCTCCTTGGCCCGCTAATCCCCCAGCCAGCCGTCCCTTCAGGGCATGCCTCAGATCTGCCTTGGCGCGGACCGGCCCTGCTCCGACGGCCCATTTAATATGCTATGTGTTCCCCTCCCTCCAACCTCAAACCATCATTGTCCCAGAGCGGGACCCCCGACCCCCCCCCCCCCCCTCCCCCTTCCAACCTCCACTTCAAGGAGCCGCTAAAGGCACCTTTCAAGCCGGGCGATGTCTTTGGATAAGACGCCTGCACGGCAGAGGCTGAAGATACGCCGTCATTGCGGACGTGTCCGCCGCGGTGAGAATATTCAGCGGGCGACACGCTTCTTCCGCCTGCTTTTTGCTCTAGGCCAGTTTTTGCTTAATAGGCCGCCAGCAGCCAGAGGAGAGAACGCTGACCTCCGCCAAGGCTCGAAACAATCTTCTTTTGGAGAGCAAAATGTAGTCATTGCTGTCAAGGAAGGACATTTGTAAACTGTTAGCACTTGTTTGCGCCAAAACAATTTGCGCAGTTGTTCTTACTTTATTTTGAAATTTAAAATGATCAAAGTTTGTTGCAGTGATTTTTTTTTTAACAATATACGTTCTTTCAGGCCCATTTATTTTTATGTTTTGCATTCACAGTGTTTGTGCTTCCGTTTGTTGGTGACGCAAATGGTTTTTTTTTTTGCGGCAGTTTTCAGAAAATGCAGTTCGGTTGCGCCGCTCTGGTCGTCGCGAAGACGCGGCACAGCAAATCCCGTTAAAAAAAGTGTAGCGGCGGCTGCCCTGGTGTGAAGTGTGGCGGCAAGAGGTGAAGTGTGTGCCTTCAAGAGGGGTGGGGTGGGGGGGGGCCCATTTGTCAAGTGCCTTGAATGCAAGATGGAGGTCTGTGGGGGGGGGGGGGGTGTCGGCGGATTGTTTTTGCACATGTGGCCTTGGGTCGTCTTTGATTTGAGCTGTCTGTGAGGGAGTTTTTTGAAGGGGGGGGGGTAATCTCGAATATGTCAAGGAATAAACTAGTTTGGTAAAGTGTCATTTTTAAACGTACTGGATTATTCCTGCGTTGGATGTGCGCCTTTAAGTGGCGAGGAAAAGTGAGCGACATATTTGTGAATGTGTGACAATAGATCAGATCTCCTTGCCCACACGTGAGGGTATCGGAGGACCTTCATTGTTCCTTTTTTTTTTTTTTGGTTAGGTTTTTTTTTTTACTCGCTTCACTACAGTTGTAATTTTGGAGGTCCACCGTACGTTTGAAAAAGAAACGAGGTCAACACAAGTGAACTGAACTCAGGCAGCGATTCTTTGCCGTTGCACTTGTGGTTGTCGTAGCGCGCTTGGACAAAGGAGGCTGAAAACATTTTTAACGCAATTCGCCATTGAAAGGTTTGCAGTGTTGTCTTTCACCGCATTCCCGAGTGGAAGTGAATGCGGGGGCCCCATTGTCGCGGATGTCGGAGGGGGGGGGGGGGGTTTAATACCTGAAGGAGCCCCCGCCTAGCCAGCCAGCCCCCCACCCCGACGTTCATTTCCGCACAGGTCGGAGAGGTTTCTTGCTCTCGTATCTTGTGAAGAATGCTGACGCAGGCGAGCGGGCGGGCGGGCGGCTTCAACCGTGCCTCGTCGTCCCCAACTCAAAGAAACAAAAGACGACGGACTCAACTATCGCGGCAAACTTGTGCCCTCAGCTCCCTGCACGCCCCCCCTCTCTCACCCACTCTTGACAGCACTCTATTTGAAGACTAATCGTTTTTCTCATGCAAAGCATGCTGTTTTAAGGTTGTGAGGGGTGGGGGGGGCGGTCGGCGCTGGGGAAGGGCGGTTGTGTTTTAACAATACTCCACGGGGAGTGAGGAACTGGATTTTGGGGATGGTGCTGTGTGGGTAAAGGGGGTGCAAGGGTGCGGGGGGGGGGGGGGGCGTAATACCTCTCTGCTTTGCTCTGAAGACAAAGCCCAGTTCCCTTTCGGGGCTGCATGAGAGGGAACAGGGGGGTGGGGGTCTTGGCGATGTGTAGGGGGTGGGGGCATCCTTGAAAGAGAGGGAGACATTTTTAATGACAGTTTGTCATCGTGCCGCCTTGAACTTTACGGCAAAATCGTGGGGCGGGGGGCAATCATGCTGACAGGCAAAAATGTACGAAGAAACGAGAACCGGAACCAAAAGATGGTGTCCAGTCAAAGTAAAATCAAGTTGGACGGGGGGGGGGGGTGCGCCTTCTTTGTTGCCATGTTGAAGGGGGTGCGTGGCTTAAAAAGTTTTGGAAAAACTTTCATTCTTTAGCAGTTTATATTTATTGAGTTCATTCAGTCAATGTGTGTGAGGCTGTGCACTGGGTGGGTGGGGGGGGGTGCGCCGTTTTTGGTGCGATGTTGAAGATAGAGAATGTGTTGTTGACTCGATGTTCAGTCGACACAGAGCAGGCGGTGCAGAAACTTGATGTTTACCTCAGTTCATGGGTATGAGAGTGTGCGCAAGGAATAGGGGGTGCACCGTCTCCGCCAGGATGTTAGAGGCTGCCTTGATTAAAAAAAAAATGGGAAAGACACTCTCATTCTTTGTTAATCTTATGTTCCATCAATTCCTATCCATCAGGGTGTGTACCGAAGGGGTGGGTGTGGGGGGGGGGGGTGCCATCTTTGTTGAGGATGTCGATGGGGTGCGCGGTCGAAAAAAACAAACAAAAAAACGGAGAACGAATGAATCTTACACACTTAACACACATTTTGTTGACATTGTAGTCGCTGTGGTCATTACAGTAACTCGTGCTGACATGTTGAAGGAGGTGCACCGATTGTGTCAAAGTTTTGTTTAGTTGACTTTAGGTCCAATTAAGGGCATAAATGTTCGAGGGGTGCTCTAACTCTGCAGACATGTCGAAGAGGGTCTGCGGTTTGAGGAGGTCGGGAATGACTGACTGACTGACTTGCATCATCATTTTAGTTGCCTGCAGTGTTTTGGAGGAGGTGTGGATGAGAGAGGGGGTGCGCCACATTCGCTGGGATGCTGAAAGGGCTGCATAAGTTTTAAAAGTACAGGAAATACTAGTATACACATTTATTGCTTTTGTCAGTATGCTGACATCAGTCCAGGTGTATGGGGGGGGTGCGCAGTAAGAGGGTGCCACCTTTTTAGAAGGATGCCTTATTCATGACATAAGCCAAAGAATTCATTATATTCCCACTCTCACTTTATGAGGATGTTGTTAAAAAAAAAGCGTCCGAGGCGTCTACGGCTTTCATTTGTCAAAGGTGGCTGACTCCCTCCGATCCCCACGCACCCCCCGGCACACACCTGATTCCTCAACTTTTCTCCCGCATGTGCGCCCAGACATTGTCTGGACTCGGGCAGGACATTAGTTAGAGCGGCCTCTGGGAGTCCTGACTGAGACCGCGAGGAGCCAGGTTGGGGTCGGGGGTGGGCGAGAGGTGCGTGGTCTGTATGTTTCGGGTCAAATTTACCCATTCCCCCCCCCCCCACGATAAATTAAAAGTGGGAAATGTGTGATGCAAAATGACCGTGTGGGAGAAGGACCACGAAGGGAAGGTGTGCCGGAGTGGTGGGGGTGTATTAGTGAGTTGAGTGGAGTGTGTAGCTGCACCTCAGGGCTCAGCAGTGTGTAAGCCCCTCACTAGCACCCCCCCAAAGCTGCTTTCACAAAGAGATTTACAAGACAGCTCTCCGGTGTGTTCGGCTGCCCTGCATGATAAGTGGATGACTTGCAGCCAGCCAGTGTGTGTGTGTGTGTGTGTGTTCACAAAAATTGACCTTGTTTTTTTTTTCTTGCGTGTGTGTGTGTGTGAAGGCACGGCACCTTGACAAGGCATCCTGTTAGCTTTTAGAATTATTTATAAAGCCTTTTTGTGTGTGGCACCTTTAAGTCTCTGTCTCCTCCCATTATTGGATATGACTCTACCTGTGCACCCCCTTTTTTGGGGTGCGGGGGGGGGCGTCACCAAAAGGACCCCCAGAATGCTTGGTAGGACCAGGTGAGAAAGACTGACTTGCGTGCTTGAGCATTTCATTCAAGTTTTATTCCTTTCACACTTGTGAGAGAGAGTACACTGGGCGGGGGTGCGCCATCTGGTTATCGAAGGGGGTGCGTGTTTTAAATTTGGCAGATTGCAGATTTAAAACCAGTATGTTTTCCAAATGTGGCATTTTTCATCCCGATGCTAACGTGTAGCCACTGAGCATTGTGAGCCAAACCGGAAAGTGACAAGGTTTGCCATGCCTTGCGATTGGCTGCAACGGCCTCGTGATTTGCGGTTATCGGCGCCACCTGTCGCTTTTCGGCGCGCACATGCCAGCCCCTAAACGACCTTAATGCGGAACCAAACCTGTTTTCGGAGCCTTCCATGTTGCCTCATTCACACTTGGCGCGGCGTTTTGTCATCCCCAAAGGGAATGAAAGAAGGCCCCGAGAAGTCCGCCCTGACCCGCTGCATATGGCGTGCATTACAGGCTAATCTACTGCCGCTTCCCCGTTGGCTTTCCCCGCCCTCGCCGCACGCACCGAGTCAGCTTTCTGCGTGTTTGCTGAGGTTTATGTTAATATCGCCTTTATTGAAACAAGCTGCCGTGTGATTAGAGACCCGCATGCGACGTTGCAACAGCTCTGTCATCCCTCTGGCGTTTGAGGGGGTTGTGATGATGTTGGGGGGGGGGGGGGGAGGAATCAATGCAAACCAGCTAACGCGGGCTAATAAGCCATTAGCTCTGCCATTGTTGGGGCCATTTCCATACGAGGACCTGCAGGGCTTGCAAAGCCGCGGCGTTATGTCTGCGAGCAACGGCTGATTGCGTGGGTGAGCGATGAGGCCGTTGTTGTCGGGGTGTAAGGCCGGCCGTGCTTATTATCCCGCGCTGAACGTCAAATTAAGCCACACATCTTCATTAAGACAACTTCGTCCTCCTCTTCTCTGATGTGAGGTTCAGGATGTCCGACATGCTGCCAAAATATGCATTTGCGCACAACCAAAGGAAATGGAAAAAATGTGGGTGTTGCAACACTAACGTCCCTCTTGAGTGAAAAGTGTGGGTGTTCAACCCTTTCACTGCAACAAGCAAGGGTGCTGAAACATGCTCATCCAGCTGGGAAAAAAGTATGGGTGTTGAACCTTTTCACCAGACGTGAGGCATATGGGTGTTGAGACACCCGCACTTTTCATTGCCTAGTGGATGTTTTGACTTTTTCTCTTCTTGTTCTCTTTGCGTCGCCATTGTGTGGCTCGTGGCTTCCCCAGTACACCGCTGAGACTTTTTGATGGCTTTCCCATCAGTGTGCCTGCATATGTGTTCAGGTGGGGCGCATCAAATCCCCCGAGACCCCCAGTGTGTGTGTTTGGCTGCGTGTGCGTGCGTCCGCTCCAGCGCGGAGAGAGAGAGAAGGCCCCATATGAAAGTAGAGGGAAGCAGTCGTCTCCAAAGTCGGCGGGACTCCATCATGAGAAGCCGCGCTGGGCTTTTGATGTGCGCGCACCTCCGCTGCCGTCGCTTCCGAGCCGCCGGAGGAGTCGCACGCACACGGGCGGGCACACGCGCTGCGGCTCTCGCAGGATTTGCTTGCACCCCGCGTGTACAAATACATATACATGCTTGCGTACACATCATTGGAAAGACACTTAAAGCAGCAACTAACTTCGGGAGTAACTAAAGGCAACTTAAGGAGTTACTTGAGGTAATTTATGGAAAAAAAATCGAAGGCAACTTAAGTGTAAGGTAATATTACGTAAGCAGCTGTTTCTATTTAAGGATTAAGTCTTCCCAATAATTGTTGTGGGGTAACTTGAGGCAACGTTAAGCCAAGCTAGCACGCGGTGTGCCGCTTCTTGCCAGGCAGGAATGTCGGTGCCGTCTCGGACCAGATGAAGTGAACGTGCCGCCGGAGCCGAGTCATCGCTCTCAGCACGCTCGGAATGCGAAACCCGCCGTTTACCCCCTGGAAAGTTTCCCATCCGTGCAGGAAGTGCAACATTAAGCCCCATACTGGCCATCCCCGCCCCCCACCCCCCTTTCTCCGGCACATTCCTTTACATCGCGACGGCTTGCCTTCTCCGACCGTCTGCACGCGTTTGACTGCGACTTGATCACGCTGTAGCACGACAGCGAGACTTGGACTCCGCGACTTCATCTGGTCCAATTTGAAAGGCATTAATGCGCTTGAAATGGCGCCGGCCGGGGGCTGCGCGGGAATTAATAAGAGCCAATAAAGCCGGCCGCTGGGGCATCCGGTCCAGTCTTTAAGTCAACATTATGACTTCTTGCTCTGTGTGGGGGTGTGGGGGTGGGGGTGCTTGATTAATCGCAAAGGTGCTGGGGAAGAGCTAATTTCTCACTTAGCCTTCCTGATGGGGCGAGCTAATAGGCCCTCGACTGATTGTCCGCCGCTGTGATTATTGCGCATTATCGCAGCCCCCGCCCCCTCCCCCCGCCATGGCACTTGTTGTCGAGGACCTCAGCCTCGGAGATGCTCGCTCGACGTCGCCATTAATCACGCCGCCGCCTCCACGCAAGTGCAAGTTGACGAGAGTAACTAACAAGGCTTACTTCAGAGTAAATGAGCGCGTCGAAGCATTACTTGAAGGAGTAACTTGGCGGAGTAACTGAAAGCAATTACGTGAGTAACGAGTAACTGAAGGCAGTTTAGGAAGTTCCTTAAGGAAATGTAAAATGTAACTGAAAGCAGTACAGTAGAATGACACGGTTTGAAATGAATGGAAAAATAAATCAATCTTCATAAAAAAGTTTAATTACTCCATAATTAATAATAATAATAATAATGCATTTTATTTAAAAGCGCCTTTCATGCCACCCAAGGAGACTGTACAAACGATAAGAAAATACAATGTAAAAATTTGTAAACGAGATGTTATATAAAAACAGGACATAATTGACATTGTTGTCAGTAGCAGTGCTTTAAAGCTGCCAATTTAAAAGCAATGAGGGGGGGGGGGGGATCGTCACCGCTCCGTTACACAAAAAAGTTTTGGAACCACTCATTAATGTCATTCAGAATTAATTTGAGGCAATTTAAGTTGCACCTTATGGCAACTCAATACATAAATAACGGCAACTTACGGAGTATTCCAAGTCAACAAAATAAAAACAAAATAACACTTTTGGCAGTGTGTTCTGGGGCTGCTGGAACGGATTAATGGCATTTCCATTCATTTCAATGGGAAGGAACGATTTTAGAAATGATTGTTGAGTTAGTCGAACATTTTATCCCAATTTTTGACTTAAGTTCCTTTTTTAAGGTTGCAAGTGGACTCAGGCAAGCCACAAATTGCCAGCGAAAACTTTCCCGAGGACCTTCATCGCGTTTTTCACAAGCGGTAATCTGCATTTCGCCCCACTGCAGCGCTGAATAAGCAATTCTGCAGCCCATCAGGAAAGTGTCGCATCAAAGGCGACCGGTCCAAAATATATAAATAATACTTTAATACGCTTTGTGGCGGAGTTGCGACGACGCGAGCAAGGCTGTCATTGTGGGGTGCTGGCTTTATTCGGGCCTTATCTGCCGCGTAGCCGGCGCGGCAAAAAAAAAAAAAAAGAAGAGGCATCGTGTAAGCGTTGCGATTACATCGTGCGGGTTTGTTCCGCAGGAATGCAAGATGCGCTCAGGTCCCCAGGCTGCATTGTGCTGCAAGTGGAGAGGTCGCCGGCTCGCGGGGATAATCCTATTAGCGCCGCTCGAAGCCACTGTTTGTCCTTGACGCAAAATATCACCACCGAGCGGTTGGCGTCCGCTCGTGCTCGCTGCGCTTTGGATAGGCCACGCTAACAAAACGCATCAAACAAGCCCCCAAATTGCTCGTACCCGAGTTCTTATATCTATTTATTAATGTATGTATTTATTTAACTGTTGTGCTTTCATTTTAAACTGCACAGACAATGAGTAATTCTGTGCGATTCTGATTGAAAAATGCAAAATTACTTTTCAGCATTAAGAAAAAAAAAAGTACTTTCATTCATTTAGGTTCTAAATTGACTCGCTTTCATCTTGAAAATGTGCATTATGCTGCTAATGTTTTTCTTTGGGACATTGCAACTTTGTACCTCCAAAACGATTTAAAAAAAAACACATACACAATCCAAAATTCCAAACCACTTTGTGTACGTGTGTGTGTGTAATTCCTACTAAATGGCCCTTGAGGGTTCGGTCCCCCCCCATGTCAGATCGGGTGCCATCTGGGCACCACCTGAACGATCACAATTTCTCACTTTTTTGGGGTGGGGGCGTGGAAAAAACAGTGTGTGAACATTGTGAGAATAAAAATTTTTCTTGTAATATTATACCTAATACCCCCCCCCCCCCCCCCATACATAACAAGAGGTTTGGAGGGACCCTCGTGCGTCTGGCTAACACCTTATCCAATGCAAACACATGCACGGCGTTCTGTTTTATTGCGAGATTGGGTTAATCTTGCTGCGGGCTTTAGGCACCGCTACCCCCGCCGCTCCCCGCCCGTCTTCCTCACCCCTATAACCCCACCCCCCGCCCCTGGAGTGTTTTTAGTTGTTCCAGCTGTGCAGTCGAACCTTTATGTTGTTGGCATAGCTGTGAAATTTGCAAAAACCCACATGGGAAAACATGCGCAGGCATGCAGGGGCACCCCACACTGCTCCCAGTCCCCATTCATTTTTTACCCCCCCCCCTTTTTTTTTTATCCCACTTTCCCTGGCAATCTGGCCCAATCGTCTCCATCGCTTCCCTCCCCTCCGACTTGCGGCGTGGCTGCACTCGTGATAAGGCGCAGATAGCAGATCTCGGTGGTCGCTGATGTAATGATGATGAATGCCGTGCCGCTGCCAGCCCCCCCGTCCCCCTTCAAAAAAAAACCCTTCAAGGAGGATGCCGGGACCCCCGACACTGAACAGTCATACTAATGAAATGAACACAAATACAGAAGCTCATGTGTGAGGAGCAGGAGGTGCGCCAAATTCAAGCCCCCCGTGCCCCCCCCCAATTTTTTTTTTGATTTGCACAATTAGCGTAATTTTAAAGTACGTCAAAAAAACTTTTCTCCAAAAATTACTTTTTTTCAGGAAATTCCCACTTTTTTGTTAGTTTTCTTTGGGGGAAAAAAAGTTTGTTTTGAAAACAAACAAACAAAAAAAGAAAACGAGGCAAGCGTTTATTTTTGCTCTTCACTTTGATGTGTTCAATTTGACATTCCGCTCGCCGTCTTTTGTGCGCCTGGCGTATAATTTATGTTAAATTGATTTGCTTAATGTGCTTAAAAAATAAGGATGCTTTTTTGTTTTTTGGGTGCAGCATTCTAAACCTGTTAAATGGCCTCGCTCTCTGCATGGAGGGATTACAGCACAAAATGAAGATGCGCTTCCTCCCCCCCAAAGAAAAAAAAGATGAGATGAGGAACTACTGTAAGTTTATGGAGAAGACCACATCTGCGTCTAAAGGGCGTGGCGCGCAGGTCCGCGGGATTAGGGGTGAAAAGTTATGGCATTTAATTGCCACTCCGTAGCTGCGGGGACACAAAAAGCCGCTCAGACACGGTCCACTGGGCCGGACTTGGGAATGTTCGCCAGTGGAATGGCCCTCGCTGCCGCCACCCCTACCCCCCACCCGTCATACACGCAGCAAACTTGACCCCGCTATCCACCTGGAGGGCGTTGCCCGTACTATGCACCATTTTTTTTTTTTAAATTTAAGCATCATGCTCCATTGCAAGTGTGATGAAAATTCAACATGAGGATCATCAAACTGCAGGCGCAGTAGAAATGCAGCTCAGACACTTTATTAGGCACACTTGCACAACCTGAGAAGTGCTGCCCAGAATTCAAAGCCAACTAAGATATCCCCCCCGCCCCCCTCATAGCTGACTTTTTCTAAAAAATCCATTGTTTATCTAGATAAACTATTCCGTCATTCAACTACGTTGTACGCGGCTACAACCCCGAGCAACATGATCATTAACTTGGCCTTAAACAAGCCAAAAGCTGTAACGTCTGATCACATGACAGGTTCTTTTCTCCCCCCCGCCCCCCCCAAAAAAAGCAAACAAGGGCAACCGTTTCACTTTCACGTGCAGATCAAAATGGGTCCCACAGATAAATCCTGACTTGCGCGTTTGCAAAAGGTAGCCGCTTCTGTCCAATTTCCAACCACTTGTAATCAATTATTTCACAGCACATTTTTTATTTACTTGCCGTTTTTTTTTTTTTTTTTTTTTAGTTTGGAGGAATAACAAAACAATACTTATCCTTATTTTGGTCTTTGTTTTATTTTAAATAACTATAATTCCGTGGTGGTAAACCTGTGGCCCGCGGGCTGTTTACTGAATCAAAACATGCTGGCAAAATTTATTTAGCTGCGCTGCGGGTCATGTGGGAGCCATTAGACGACGAGCTTTGTTTGATTCTGTGTTGATTGGCCGAGAAGTAATTGCATGTGTGTTTTTCTTTTCTTTTTTGTTTTTTTCTGTGGCGATCTGGCAATTGCTTACAGATGCTGCCTGCTGCTACGGGTCAGCATAGATGACATGCATGGAAAGAAAAAAAAAAAGAGTAAAACAAACAAACTGCGCAGTGTTTGTCTGACGTTTAGCCTTCGCTACTTCCTCCGTAAGGTGCCCCGTCCGCTCACCTCCCCCTCAAACAAAACACCCCCCACCCCCTAGTGTGCTTGTAATAAAGCTAGCATGTTTACAGAATGCGTGCCAATTAAATGTCTCTGTTAGCTAATTAGACAGTCTTTATGTTAGACGGGCTCAAGTTTTCCATGGTGTCTCAGCAGTTAGCTGGCATGGTAGCTAGGTAGTTCCATACAAAGCTAATTATAAGCTAGTTAGCTAGTTAGTTGGGTGGGAAGTTACATTTCGATTTTGTAGTAGGTAGCGAACACAAAATGGGAGGCAGGATGTTATGTACTAAGTCGGGGGCCACTAACTATAGCTAATGATAGCTACTTCTCGGGTCCTGATTAACGCAAAGGGCTTCTGAAATAAGTTTGCTCATATTACTTTTAATAACGTTATTATTGTACTGTCTTCATTCATGCAATGATTTAGGAAATGGATAATATCAATAAAAAACACTGTGCATATATATTTTTTTCATTTTAAATCTCTTCCAGTGAACAAAATGGCAGCCCATGTCCTCATCCATGAGCTAGCAAGTAGCCTTAGCCTGCGCATGTTTAATTGTAATTAGCCAACATTAAGACCTGCATGACCTAGATGGTGTTTTGTTTGTCCATGGCCTCTGAGGTGCTGAACTGCCAGACGGCACACTGCACCGCTCTCTTCTAAACCCACAGACGGCATTAACTTCAACCACCTTTTCTTCTTTGAAAGAAAAATTGCCCGGCACCATGATATTCCCAGCAGGACCTTCAAACAATCCTTGTTTTTCCAGGATTGCTTTTTTTCCCCTTTCTTTTTCTTTCTATTTTTTTTAACTTGTTCTCCGGTATATACCCTTAAGGTTTCTCCTTACTGCCTAACACGAGCATGACTATCTGCACTCGCTTTTACTTTGTTTGTCAGATCCCAGATCTCGTCTTGTTGTGATTGTGGCTTGTTTTTTTTTTTCTTGGCAGGAAGTCAGAAGTTTAAGGTGACATACTTCTAAATAACTTTAGATTTTAGATAGCAAGAAAGGAACAAAGCTGAGGGGCCTCTATATCCAGCATTATGGATTTTCCTTGATGCTATTTTATGTTTGGATTCTCGTGTATGACTTGGATTCAGCTAGTTAGCTAGTTTGTTAACGTAGCTAGATGCTGCAACTGATTAAGTCATTTAGAAGTGTCAGCCGAGCGGAAAAGTAAAAGACTGGAGGTTATAAATGTATCGGTCATTTAATTAGTTTGTTGGCCACCAAGCTAGCTTGGTTGCGAAATCATATAGAAGTGGCCCCCAGGTTGAGCTACCAGGGGTACAGATTTGAATTCACTAATTTCGTTTCATTTTTCAGTGTTGGTCACTATGCCGTGAATACTACAGAACCAGGCTGTAGCCCGCCAACTCTAAAGTGGACAGTCAATATGACACACTGCATTTTTCATGACTTTTGTTCTCTGCACAATAGCGAAAGTTTACACTTGCTTCTTGTGCTGTTTTCCTGAGTTTGAAACTTAAAAGATTGTGTTCAAATCTTCTTGTCCTCCCCCTCAGTTATCCCGTCTCCATGCGGTGCTGAGGAATGAGCATTCACCATGGAAACCCAAACCCAGGCCAACTCCGCAGCTGAGAAGAAGAAGAGGGTGGAGACCATCGTGGCGACCAAGGGCTCGTCGGCACGCAATGACATCAGCGAGAAGGCGGTGGCCTCCAGCACCACTTCCAACGGTACGACACACACTCCGTGGCATGCCAACATCACCTGACTATGCAACTGACCCCAAGACTTTGGTCTGTATTGCAAAAGCATTCATGAAAAAAACCCCAACAAAATCAACTTTTACAAATTTCTCCCTGATTTCATTTCAGGATTTTTATAAGCGAAGTAGCATCTTGCTGACTATTTAAAATTTTATTTTGTTGTCAGAAAAAAAAACCCATCATCACATTTAAGTGCAGATGTCCATGACCCGTTGCTTGTTTTTCTAACCGCGATGATATCATTTCTGAGCAACTCCCAAAAGCTGTATTTAAACATGTGACTGTTTTCTTTACTCCATTTTTCCCATGCTTTGCTGTGAGTCACTCTCTATGTAACGCTGTTGCTAAACTTGTTTACATAGCACTGCCCTTATTTTATGCCCTTCTCAATGCCGCGTAGCTTGCAGCTCGTTAGCCTATAGTCATTCGCTTTTCATTCAGATGCAAGAATGAGGTATCTATCTGTCTAGCTAGCTAGCTAGCTTTCTATCTGTCTAGCTAGCTAGCTAGCTTTCTATCTGTCTAGCTAGCTAGCTAGCTTTCTAGCTGTCTAGCTAGCTAGCTAGCTTTCTATCTGTCTAGCTAGCTAGCTAGCTTTCTAGCTGTCTAGCTAGATAGATGAGCAGTCACGCCTATAGACACAACAATACCAAATAGTTGGGATCACCGTTCCCCGCGCTTAAGCCGCAGCTGCGCTCATTAGTAGCGGGAGGATTTTAGACAAGTTTTGGGTGTGAGGTTGTGGATGGCCCAAGAGGAGGCTTCTGTCAAATAGGATAATCCCAAGTGTCCAAATATGCGGAGGCGACTTTCTCCCTCACAGGCAGTGGGTAACGTAACACTGAACATCCCCGAGCATCCTGGGAAAAGCCATTGCCAGATGGCCGATGAAGTTTTATTAATTAAGGAGCCCGCTGAATGGGGGTGGCTGTGGAAAAAGCAGGGATATAATTTGACTCCATAATTGGGGATTTTCCTTGCTGATGTAACGACTGATGGTAAAACTGCAGGGAGTAGCGGCAAGATTCTCTGACGGGAGCAAGATTAGTCAGACCACGGTTCTTGATGTTTTTGCACATATTCTATCTTTAAGTCTCCTTTAAACTCCCCATTTTTTTTTGCTGTTCTGTGTGAAAGGTCCAGTTTTGGAATATTGCGAGAAAGGTGGTCCACGACCAACTTCTGAGGTAGTGTTGGAGATGGCGCGATCGATGTGAGACCGAATAGCTGCAACCGGTGTAAATTTGAAAACACAAGACTTACTTCTGATAGCACGTTGCTGTGTAAGAGAGTACACAGAGGTGGAAATATGCCGCCAGATCTACCAGTCCACCAATCCCGATTCGCCGTCCCGTAATCGTAAGGCCACTAACATTCTTTGGGCTGTTATAATTACTCCAAATTGCCCTCTGCCAGAACTCATAACCTCTTATCGGATGTAACACTACACCAAACGTTAACCCCCACCGCCTGCATCCCCCCCTTTCCAAACAAAAAGGTAATTGTGAGCAGCTGCCGAGCAGCCTCTTGGGCGGGTTCCCCTGATTGGAAGAAGCCCCTGATCCCCAAGAAACCCCTTTGGCCTCGAGATCCCAATAATAGTTGAATAGTCTGTTCCTTCCCCCCCCTGTTGGAAGTTTTATTCTGGCGCCAAGTTGTCGTTATCGGCCCAGAGTTGTGACGTGGTTGGCTACTAAAACGTGGATTCATCCTGCGTGGCCCTCATACCCCACTTCCTCAATCCCCTTTTTTCTTGCCTGACAACTCAAAAGAGCCGACAGAGCCGCGACAATGCCATGATTGGGAGAGGGGGGGGGGTCCCCCACATCCCACCCCCCACCCCAATCCCTTACTCTCATCATTCAGCGGGCAGGTGGACCACAAAGTCCTCTGATTCTTTTGTTGTGGGGTGGGAGGGGGGATAACATGGCCATTGGTGGTGCGGTTTTACAAAATGGAGTATTTAGGGGAAAGGTGTGGAATTGGAGTTGAGTTGGGAAGGTTGTGGGGTGGAAGCACAAGAGGCTTCCGAAAGATGTAAAAGTTGCGTAATTGACCACCGGCTTTTCAGCAGTTCAAGTCAGGACAACAAAGAGTTGGGCCAGAGAATTATCGGCGCAAAAAGGGGAGGCTTTCAAGAAGAAAGGGAAGAAAATCTGATGGGTGAAGAGGGTGGAAGGGCGGCGGGATGGAGCGGTTGAGGGGTCACCGTCTTTTTAGGCAGCCATTTAAATGATCAACAGTAAATCGAGGGGGTGGTGAGGATAGCCGGGGGGGGGGGGGGGGGGGGGGGATAGGCTGGGGGTGGGGATTGTCATCCGACAGAAATAAAGTTCCCGTTAACAGCGCCGGATGGAAAGTAATTTACAGATACGCTGTCCCCCGCCATCTTTGTGCCGCCCAGATAAGGTTTCATTTCACAAACGGATAGGAGACATTTTCACTTACGGGCCGCCATTCTGGGACACCTGTGATAACAGCTTGTGGACCCCTAATTGAAAATGGGTTTCAAAATGGATTTCCACTTTTCTTCCTTCCCTCCTTCAACCCCCCCCCCCCCAACCCCACCCCGTAGCTTCCTCCATCTCCCTTCGTGACTGCCCCCGCCGTCCGTCAAAACCACGCTTTATTCCGATTTAACCCCCCCCCCCCACCCCCAAACTCCACTCTCCGTCCTCTTTTGGCCCTGAGAGGTATATTGGATGGGCAGGGCGGGAGAACGGCGAGTCCGGGGAAAATGGAGCTTCGGGAGCGGATCATCCCTCAGCCCGTGTCAGCACTATGACAGCTGCGTGATCCGTCTTGTTAATGAAATCATTGATCACTTGATGGGACTCATAATCAACTGTTTCTCCACTGTGTTCCGCTCCATCTCTGCCTTCTCCCCGATCCCCTCCTCCTTGTGTTGCTTCTTGAAGCGATGAAAAATGTCCTCTTTTGTCGTTCAAGAATTAGAAGGTATACATCCGCGCAGAGGTGACGGATCTGTGCTTTGGAACCAACTCGGAGGAGGATCCCTCCCATCTGTTTCTGTGCTAGGTGCCTTTGGTGGGGTCCGGAGGAGGAAGCGAGGGTCCCCTCCATGTTGCTTTGCTCCCAGTTCTGGGTCTGCGGGGCTAATGAGAGAAGACTGATGTAGGGATAAGGGACCTCCAGGGAGTACTGCCTGGCCCGGGGGTCAAACAGCACAATGGAGGAGGCGTTTTGAGGCTGACACACAACCCCCCCCGCAAAACTGCGTATTTGTGTTCAAATAACCCCCTGCTTGTTGCATAAATAATACATAAAAAATGCATGGAAAAACCTTTCAGAATCCACGAGGATAAATTAAGGCCGACCTGTAGACACAGAGAGTGGGCGTGCCTCGCTTTCTCTCGTGAGTCACACTCATTTCACGGACCTCTGGACTGAAGGCAATTTCCTGCAGCAGCAGGGGGACGGGCTTTGGCAGCGCCACCTCGCTGGGGCCCGAGGCGCGAGATTAGCTTAGCCTCATTGCTACTCAGGGTGGAGGAGGAGGGGGGGGGAACACGAGCCTTCCAGCCCAGCCTTGGTCTTTGGACTCACTTGACTGGCGGACTTCCGTCCACAGCGCCGCAGTGAGAAATCAGTGGTCACCGGGGGTCACAGAGAAGTCCCCGGACCATCACCCCCTCACCCCCCCCCCCCCCCAAAAAAAAGATAATGAGCATGTCCCAAAGGATATGATGTAATGAGGTTAGGTTTGGGGTTAGCCAAGTAACATCCCAACACCGCTCCACCAATGCCATGTCCCATTCCTCTGAGACCAGGGAGGTGCGGGGGCCCCGTAAACCCATAATGTGGGGAAACAGTATTTGATTATGCTTGTACTTTTTTTTTTTGTTTTTTTGCTATTTGTTGTCAGGCATTGGTGCCCCCCCCCCCCCCCCTGCCAGTAGGAACAAAAGCAAGAGCGTCCCGAGCCTGCCAGGAGGATTTAGTATGGTGCCTTCCTTCCCTGGCGCTATGTTGTTGTGTTGTGCTCGCCTCCTGTCGGGTCGTTGCGAAAGTCACGGTGGCAATGCGTGGCCCTGGCGCTTCAATTCGAACACCGACGGACGTTTGCGTCCGACGGCTTTTGCCCCGCCGCATCTGGTGTTGATCATAAGAAAATGTGCGATGACAAAAACGTTTTCCAGTTTTGGTTTTTAAATGCTTCCTTGACACACTTCATCATGTGGTGAGAACATATAATTAGTTCAAGGTTCGAGTCTGGCTGGGGGATTTACTTGCGGATTTTAGTTGGACGCGTGCACAAAAGGCTAAAGAGACGCAACTTGAATGGCACTTTGGTAGAGTGCAGATCTCGGCCAAGAAAATTTACCAGATGCGGATTTTATAAATGTTAGTTTTCATTTCTGCTTGTAAATCCATGAGAAAATTTGGATCGGAATTGGACCGCTTCTCTTCGATTGTCATCGAGTACTGTTTTGATAGCACTGTATCACGTCTATTAATCATCAAGTTAAACACGACCTTTCAAGTACAAACCGTTAGACGCGTTCATTTTATTTTTATTTTTTTTTCCAAGTGGAGCACCATAAGTGTCACCATATGGGGCTCAAAACTTTCCATGTTAGTGGAGATGGATATGTCGGACTACAGACGAGGTTGTAAGATTTCCAAACCGTGTGACCTGAATCTCTCGGATTATTCCTTGTACCAACCTACACAAAGTTTCATGGAGAATTGTTGTGTAGTTTTAATTTTTTTTTTTCCGGGGTCCGAAAAACACAGTCGGGATTTCCAAGCTTGCGTTTCAGCCTCTGACAAACTTGATCAAGTCAAACTTTCAGGCTTGCATGAACAAGAGAGGCCCCCGCACCCCCTTAATCTCTCCCTCCTGTCCTCCGCACCCGCCTCCCCACCAGCCAGATCTCCCTCTCGACAGAGGCGCTCGGATCAAAGGCCAAAAAGCACGGCGGCGATTCCTGGCGATTGATTGGAAGCAGACGCGGCGGAGAGGCAGCGGCGCTCTCCGCGCTCTCCCCTGCGCTCTCGCTTCTTCCCACCCTCGTTCCTCTCTCGTAAACGGCTCGGGTTCGGAGTGTGAAATGAGTCGCCGCTATTGGCAGAGCCAGCCCTGGGATCACATTCGCACCGACCGGCGTGGCGAGTCCCCCCCCCCCCTCCTGGATCGGGAAAAGGGAGATGAGGAACTGGAGTTAGGGGGCTGTCAGTTGATAAGAACCATTTGTCGGGGTTGGATCCGAGGAGGGACGGTGTAATCCCCTTACCCCGTTCTGAGAGAAATTGATTTTCCGAAGGAGAGGGCATGCGGAGAATTGAACTCAGATGTGTTGCGGGGACTGACTTTGCCGGCGAAACAAATGTCGGTAGCGGCAGTGCCAACATGAACTTGACCGAGTCCTCATGTGAAGCAAGAACTGGTTTGGAGGGTTGGTGGGGGGGGTCTGTGCGCCAAGTTTATTGGCGCGGAGCCAAAAGTTTTGTTTTCCCTCCCTCTGGTATCCACAAAGAACCCCGCCGGAGTCTCCGATTACGTTTTTAAAAGCTTTTTATCTGTCCACACTTGTTGCACACCGCTGACGCTCACACATGCGCGGAGGCGCTCGTTTTTTGTTTTTTTTTCTCCGCCGCTAAAAGGCGGTATTGACGGTGGGAGCGCGAGGGGGCATTATGATTAACTATTTGGTGACCTCATGACTTCATCTTCGACTGCTGTCAGAGGAGCTCCATATTATGTCTGGGCCTCTCTCTGTGGGCTCTTTGTTTCTGGGTTTGGCTCTGGGACAACTCTGCGTGGGTCTGTGCGAGTCCCCCCACCCTCTCCCCGGTCCCCTCGCCGTACCCCGTGGGGTTCACGAGGGAGGGGTTTGGAGATGCTTTACAGTGGATGAAAAGAGGGGAGGTGCATGCAGTGAGGAAATGAAAAGAGTTGGTTGGGAGGGGGGGGGGTGTAAAATGTAGGATATGGAGGAGACTGGCGAGTGACGAGAGGGGAGATTAGCGAAGGAGACGGGGAACGGGGAACACCACGCCGCACTTTAAATCCGAAAGTAGCCTGGAGTTTACAGTGATCACTTTAAACACCGCTTTCCCTCCAGTCCAATAAAGGACGGCAGATATGCGGCTCAAGTCGATATTTATGTGGGATTAACGGTAAAGTAATGCCCGGATTAGAAAAAAAAACGCCAGCGACAGGACAGGGACAGGTCATTATAGCGGAGGACACGGGATGCCTGATGGACGGGAGGAAAAGGACGCAGGGTGCGGTGTGCAATGGAAAACCCGCAGATGACATTTTAAGCGAAAGACCATGAAGTGGAGCTGCTAAATTTGGACTCCATCAGTGCAAGCGGCAACAATTTCTCCGCCCTGCGGCCTTAAGATGACTCCGAACTCACCTAAAATTTGACTCTTGGGCCAATGAAGGTCTCGGTCTTGTCGCTGTCGCTTTTTCAGGGGGAGCCAAGGTCAAGTCTAGGCTTTTTTTTTTTTTTTCTCCGAGCTGATTTCGTAATGATGATTTGCAAATTGGAAAGCAAACATTGCTTGACACGCCAATAAAAGAATCCTTGTGAGACACATTGCCGCCTCCGAGCTTCCGCAAAATGTACGAACCTTATTCCAAATCACGTGTTGAACGCTTAAGGCCAAAACCTCGATGCGATTAGCCTGTCGGTCGAACACCAGCCACTCAATGTGTGTGTGTGTGTGTGTGTTCTTGTACTCATGACATTGTGAGGACCGGCATGAGTTTTTAACCAACAGAGTGAGGACATTTTGACGAAGTGAGGACATTTTGGCCAGTCCTCACTTTGACACCCTCTAAATTGTGTGTGTGTGTGTGTGTGTGTGTGTGTGTGTATGTCCAGAACAGCTCCTCGTTGTGGGTGCCAGGTAGTTAGCTTGTTCTTTTTACGGCACCTGGCTTGCGGTTTGGAATTGTGATTGTCATGCTTGCTAGTTTAAAAAAAAAAAAAAAAGAAATCCTGTGCGATGGGCTGGACAGCGTGAGTGTTGCCAGCTGCGGCATGAAAGACCCGACTGTGCCGTTCGTTTCACCCGAATTTGTCACACTCACGCGCAGCCGCTCGTCCGACGTGTAATGGAGACGCTCGGCCTTCGGCGGGGGTTCGACTGAGACGAATGCTCTGTTACCCATGCAAATTGGCTCCTCGCACCTCTTCTGAGTGATCGCAGCGCTGGTCTCCTGACCGGACAGTATGTTAGTTTTCCAAGCGTGTTTTTTTTTTTTTTTTTTGGGGGGCACGGATGCCAACGTGTCAAGTCTCTGCGATGATTGCTTCCATTCACTTCCCGCTGCGTGCCAGTGATGTCATAACATCGTGCTGACGCTTGGCGACACTTAAAGGAGACGCAATCGTGACTTTGGTTTTATAATTCAAAACAGTCCTCAGGTGTTTTTTTTTTAAAAAGCATTAAGACATGGAATTGAAATACCCCAAGAAGAATCAAGATAACATTTTTGGACGAAGCCCTTAGAAGAGCGCCACACGTTATTTTTTCACCGTCCTAGTGAATGACCTTTACAGCGCGGATGCTGGCGTGACTGTTTCAAAACTTCCACAAATCGGCGATGTCCCACTTACCGCGCGGGTCGCGCTTGTTGAGAGCACGGCGGACGGCAGGAAGGCGCAGGGAGACCACGCCGGAGCAGCGCCAGTCATTGATAAAGTACTTAGCAGTAGGAAAATTAATGAATCCGGGCTTGACTCGGAGAGCATTTTTTTTTTTTTTTGGAGGGGGGGGATGGCATATGTGTGTGTGTGCGTGTGCGGCGCATGATGGAGTGGAAGCGGGTGAGGGTGAGGGGGAGTAATCCTGTTCCAGATAAATGGCTGATCCCCCTTCATTCCTTCGCTATCGAATGTCAAAAGTTAAATTAGCCCGCTAGCCTCTGTTAGGAGGTAACATGCTTGTCAATGACTGGCGGGCAGGTGCCTCATTAGGCGTCATCTTCGACTTCGCTACTCTTCGTGCGTCTCCACAAAAAAAAAAAAAAAAAAAAGGAATTTTTGCTTTTTTTTGTCATCTGTTTTTTTTTCGTTTGCTTAAGTCATTTGTATTTTCTTGATTTGTCCTCGGTGTTCATTTCTAATTCCGGATCTCTCATCCCAAAGAGTGAAATGTTTTGCGCTGAACCCCCCCCCCCCCCACCCCCCAAACTTGTGCAGAATTGCTCAAAAGTAGTTTTGAAGCAACAAGCTTCATTCTACCCCGATGCTGTTGGGATACTTAAGTGTAACAAGAGCCCGAAGGAAGTGCTGCTTTAACGTGCGTAGTGGCATTTTTGGATTTCCGTCATAATTTCTTTTCCCTCCTCTCTACTGGATCCCAACAGTTGGCTCGCCACTTCTTTGCTTTGGCCACAGATCAGTTTCTCTTGGCAAGCCGGTGCTAATCGGAGTGCCACAGACCAGTCCGGCTCGCTCGCTCGTGTGTGTGTATGTGTGTGTCAGAAGTATGATTCTGCCGTTCGTGCCCTTGTGGAAACTGGCCCTCTGCTGGTGTGCTGGGAAGCGTGCCCAGATCAAGCCCCGCCCCCTCCTAAATCAACGGAGCACTGTCCCAGCCGGTGCGAATTCGGGGCCCCGGTGTTGGATTGTTCCAGAGGACAGTTGGAAGTACGAAACAGGTTCGGGCCCATCGTTGCCGACTTGTGAGCGTCTGAAGCCACGCTGATACGTTTCGTAAGCCGATTGGCCGGGAGCGTTAAATGGAATTTCTGGCTTCCAAGCTGCGGTCAAATGCATTTCTTGGTGTTTGACGCCGCCAAGAATGCTAGCCAAGGTGCCCTTTGGCGAATGCCCGTCTCAGGCCTTTGCCGCACAGCAAAGCGACGCGAACGAAAGCAACTCAACTGGGCAGTCGTCAAGAAAACAGTCCGTGAGTCTTTGCCAAGCTTTTAAAGCTCCACATACGATCTAATCTACTGTATTCAAAATTTTTTTGACCCCCAAAAACATGGCACGATTGTCGAGGAAGAAGCGGACTGCCAAAAAGAAACCGGCATCGATAATGGGGAAAGTGGACATTTTGAGGCGCTGTTGGGAATGATTGATCATCCCATTCATTGACATTTGGTGACGGAGGCTCTGCACGCTTTGCTTTCCATCATGTATTCTCGCTCGTATAAAATATTTACAATAAAGTATAAAATATTTTTGAGCCACTGAGGGGGGGAAAAAGACTCTATGGACACACGTGCTCGGAGCACAAACAAATGTCCCAAAATGTCATTCATACATTTCAAATCCAAATGGTCAGCAAACGGTTTATATGGTCGACAAACCTCATCGTGGTGCCAGTGCTCTGGGCCCGCAAGGATGGATTTAAAATCTGAGCTGATCGTTTGAATGAGGTGCGTTGGAGTCGGTCCTTAAACCTGGGTTCTAGAAACACATTGCTAGTACTGGACTGTCAAACTGAAGTTACATGGGCGCGCAATCACGTGTCATTGTTACGGAGAAGTTCGTAACAGGTTACAGCCCATCATTGCCGACTTGTGACGGTCGGAAGCCGGTTGGCCGGGAGCGCCTAATGGAATCTTTGCCTTTGAAGTTGCCATCAAATGCATCTCTTGGTGTTTGATTCCACTGAAGAATGTAGGTGAAGGTGTATTTCGAGTGAAAAGTCTTAAAAGCAACCTAACTATCCCTTGTACCAAAAAAAAAAAAAAGGGCATCAACGTGCATTTTAGAGTGGAAGCTTTTTAGCTATAGCGGGCCGCTGCTCATTGCTCCATCACAATGTGGGCCTGATGACATGCTGGTGGGGTTTCGAGCCGCCGTGCCCCTGATGGGCGAGCAAGGGAGGGGGGCAAAGGGGGGCCGGCGGTGTCTTGGCATGGCACAATCCCGCTGTGAGCCTGATTTGAGGTGAGCGCCAGCAAGATGGAAGGAGCCGGGCAGGCTTTGATTTGCCCCTGCGGCCCTGCGGCCGGGGACTGCGAGAGACTGAGGGAGCTCCTGGGGGGGGGGGTGGGGGTGGCGGGTTGTGGGGAGCAAGAGAGCAGACCCCCGGCGGCACAGAGAGAGAGTAGCTGGGAGCCAAATTGAGATGTGGGAGTTGTTGAATTTGCCTGGATGAATATTGAAGTGGGCATTTGTGGTGTGCGTGAAATCAGCTGCCGACTGCTAACCAGGAGTGGGAGCCTCCCTACCTGCTGACAGTAGAATCGGTTTCCACAATGCTCGCCTGTGCGCAGAATTCATTATTGAACAGAGGTTACGTTGAGGCGACTCACAAGTTTATTGGGCAATAGACTGTTGGTGAAAATCCTCGTTGATCCTCATTTTTTTTTTGTGGGGGGGGGGTGAGATTGGCAGTCACATTGTTAAAACAATTCACATCCAGAGACAATCTTGAGAGTTGAAATGATTCCAGCACAACTCACCTGTACCTGAAGTATATTTCAGTAGTAGTAGTAGTTTTATTTTTAACTCATTCACTCCCAAAGACGTTTTTAAACGTCTTTTCAGACTTGGTCCAGAATTGGCTGGTACTGAATGAGTTAATTGTAATTTTATGTAATATGTGTGTATATACTATTTATAATATCTGTGTATGTGTTTATTAGTATTTTTTTGGAATTTTAAACAAGTTTTAGTCTACTTTTACTTTCGACAGATATACAAACCTTTTTGGTATTTTTCTTAATTTTGAGAATTTTTATTTTGAAGAGTTGTTCATTTTAGTTTTATTTCTTATTATTAGTCCGGTTTGACTAGTTTTTTTTTTTGTGCGCCAACTTTTTGTAAGTTGACTAAGCTAAACAAAGCCAAGCCGCTTAAAGGTCACCAGATACTGAGTGAGATTTCTTGCCTTGTAAGTCACCAGCGTACAGGAAGTCACCCGTCGTGAGGAGGGCGGGGGGGGGGACGAGAGCGCGACCCTGTCCTCGGGATCCCGCTCGCAGTCGTTGAGTTGGGCTCGGCCGAATTTCCCCGCCGAGTCTTGCAGGCTGGCCGCTAATCACCATCGATTCCTTCGTGTCTATTGCGGCGAATCAGGTGCATAAGCTTAAGCGGCTTGGAGACGTGCTCTTATTAAACTGCAGCCAGCTGCTGGAATTTTCTCCTTCTCACCTCCCTCCCGCTCATTGTTGATTGGGGGTGGAGGGGGGGGGGGTCTCCAAGTCTTTCCCGGGAGTTGATTTGCAAGAGAAAGACGAGGAGGGGAGGGTGGCGGAATAAAAGGGGAGCAAGAGATTATTGCACAGGAGGGGAGAGGAGCTTTGAAGACGAAGTGCTTGTGCGATTTCGCTTCATGTCTCCTCCATGTGCAGCCAAAACCTGTTTGTGCCATTGACAAACGCTTCTTTGAGGCGCCCAAGGTGGAGCGCCGCTTCTCTCTGGCTTTGGCTCAGACGTACAACAACACCTCTTCTGATGTTTGGGCTTCACAAAAGACGCTGGTTGGGGGTTGGAGGAGAGTTGGCGGGGGCATCTTCTCTTTTTTTTTTTTTTTTTTTTTTTTGCAATGGGCCTTTGTGCGCCCCCTGAAAAGCACACGTCCCGGCCTGGGAGACTGACAAGAGTTGAGGCCGGAGGGCAAATCAGATCCTTGAGAATGAAAGACGGGTTAGCATTAGGAAGGAGAAGCCCTTGTTTTTTAACCTCTGCCTTCGGCGGAGGGGGTTGGCAAAGGGGGGGGGGGGGGTTGGGCGTTTTTCAGGTTTCTCTGAATTGTTGGGTTGCCGCTCCATTTGTCCCTCACAGTAATACCCCGCTATATCGCAGGAACTCCTTCGCCCCCCCCCCCCCCCCGCCCCCCCGCTATATGTTGTAGGTTAGCATGAAGCTAGCAAACTTTCGTTGAATTTGAAATGTATCATGTCACAATGTACTACAAAACTTTTTTTTTTTCCTGGCGTGGCAGCAATATACTCGTGTCGGAAAGTGGATGGAGATCACTTTTCCGGCTTTCAAGCATCACATCCACTCCTGCTTTCCTCCTGAATGGTTTGCGGCCCGTTTTGACAATAGCGACGTGGACAAGAAGGGGCGACATTTGGGATTTTTGGGGACTTTAATGAGCGGCTCGCAGGTGTTGAAAGGAGAGAGCGCTAAAATGGGTTCTGGGAAGAATGGCGCAACGGAGCACCGGGTAGCTTTCTAGTGGCGCAGGAAGTAGTAAAGGCGGTGCGCGCCCTCTGATCAGGACGGCAGCGAGCACAATTACCTTCTTTTCAAATCCTTCAGTGTCACTGCAGGAGGAAGGAGGACTTTGAACAGTTGAAAGGCGCCAGCGCGCTTTCAAGCTCAAACGCGAGCAGGAAAGGCCTCTGAAATTTGTTCAGCGTTCCCCATCCACCATTAGCTTGTTTCTTCCTCTCGCCTGCAGGCATTTAAGCGCTTTTTGAAAAGATGTTAAGAAATTCAATCACCACAGAAAGAGGGAAGGAGAGAACGGGATAGTTCTAGTATTTTTGAGTGGGGGGGGGGGTCTGCAGAGACCCGGCTTGCTGCTTTTGTGCTGGTCTGAATGGACCCACAAACTGGCGGAGGGCTTAATGTGGTGACCATAGTGGAGGGGGGGGGGAATTAAAAAAAATGAAGGTGAAGCTTCTTCGTCTTCTTCTACAGCCGGTGTCCACCCGGGAGTCAATTGAGCCTTTGTGCCTCTTGAGTGTTTCGTTAACCATTGAAGGTGCTTGGAAGCGCAGAAATGAAGCCCCTCAAGGTGCGATATGGGACGTTGATGAACCCCGCCCCATCCTCGCCATGGTCACAGCTGCGGGGTGTGTGACACGGCTGTGATTGAGCCATTAGTCGCTTGACCTCACCGGGAGCGGGGGGAGAGGAGGCTTGAAGCGCTTAGATCCTGGCCCGCCAGCCTGGACTTTTCCGTGGTGGAGGCCACTGGTGGTACTGGCATCGGCTAAGTGTAAAAGGGGTCGTCGCCGGAAGGTTCCGCGTTTTAGCTTCTTGCCCTCCCTTGAGTAGTATGCGGAGAATCACTCAATTGAATGTCTTATTTTTATTACTTTAATCCAGTTCAGTTCAGTTGTATTTAACTTTAAAGTACAATACATTGTGTCTTATCTTTTGGAGTAGTTAGAATCATTATACTTGGTATGTTTTGACATACGGGGGGGGATATCGGAATTAACCTGCAGTATGAACATAGCCTTAGGCACACTACGGTTCGGTGTCGGTAATGACGGTGCTACTTTTTAAAGTATTTTTCAAGGTGGTCCTTGGTGTAAAAAGTTTGAGAACGGCTGCCTCGCGCAACGCAAGGCGGCATTTGAGCAGCCACTTAAGAACAACAAAGCAGGCCAGGTTTACAGAACGCCTCCTTAAGGGGGCGAGGATCGAGAAGAGGGGGGAAATGTCGCGCAGCCATGCGGCAGGCAGCCCACGGGTCCCGCTCTTATTCCGTGACGGGTCGGCGGTGGCGGCGAAGGAACGGTGGGATCCTCTAACGCGGAACTGACAGGCTGAGAGAGGAGCCAGCCGCCCTCATCCGCAGGAAATGACAGCGTCAGTTATGATATAAGCATTTAATCCCATACTGCACAGCCCGTGATCTTATTAAGGGAATAATGGCATTTATACGCTCTAAAGCTGGATTAATAGGTCTGGCTCTTGCAAAGCGCAATATTAACATAAAGCGATTTCGGGAATTGGGTTCATCCGCCGCCGCCAACACGGGGCTGGGAAAAGTGGAGGCCGCGAGCGCCACGCGCGTTCGCTAGGAAAAAGAGAGGAAAAAAATGCATCCGCCGCTTCCCTCGCTTTCGTCTGACGTCGACATGCGAGAATGCGCTAGTTGACTGGAGTACATATTTATGAGCTTATTTATCTGATGTTTAATAAATGGAGCGATGTAGCGGTTAAAAGGCCGCTGGGCGCGCATGTCTACCGGCCAATTTTAGCTGTTGAGACGCGCTTAAGAGGCTTTTTGCGACCGGGAAATATAAACAGTTGAAAGGGGGTGTCAAGCGGACGTTTACGAAAACAGCGCAGAAAAATGCATCAAATGCTGAAATGTCACCCGACAAAGTGTGCGTTTGAGCCAAAGTGACCATTAATGAGTTTAAACTCACTTACGCCACTCACAAAAGTTAGAGCAATGATTCTCAAAGTATGGCTCCCTCTGGTGGTGTGCGGAAGAATCCCTACTTGATTACAGTTCGTTAAAAGACCTAAACCTTTTTTTTCCCCCAAATGTTCGTAATTTTTTTTGTTGTACATATTTTTTTACATACAGTATCTCCTATTTTTTTATTCACACGTTTTCTTTTGTTAGTTTCTTATTCTTTAGTAGAATTAAGCGGGTCATATTGACCCATAAACATTCTTCACGTACAAAAAAAACAAACCCAAAAGCGGTGTTAACGCTTCATACTCCTTACGGATCGCTGACTGACTTTGCACCCCATTAGTCCGCCCTCGCGTAGATGCCAGTTCAAAGGTCAAACCCCATGTCAAAGGCCGTGTCTTTCTTGGCTGAGCTCAGCCCTTGAACTCAACTCGGCGTTTATCCCCTTCTTTAGCCAGCGTGCCAGGAAGCTTCCCCCCCCCCCCCCCCCCCCAGAGATACTGCTCCTCCCAATTTCTCCGTCAGACAGCGGATGAGAGATTTAGTTTAAGAACAGGCCAAAGGGCGGGCTAGAGGTGGGGGTGAGAGGAGGGAGGGGGTGCTTGATACAACCCATGACGCTGTTTAATGTGCAGCTTGGAATGCGGTCGGGAAGCCTCTCTTGCTCTCTCTATGGGAGTTATGAAGGCGAGGGGGGAAAAAAAAGCTGAATTTAAGAGCAGACTTCTGGGAAATCCTCAAGTTTGAAACGCTTTTGCCCATATACGCCGCACCTCCCACACGTGGCTGTTTACACGGATGATAAAAAGCCTCACTTGGTTGCAGGTGAGGAAAAGCGGAAAGTTAAAAAAAAAATTGTATTAAAAAAAAATTTAAATTCTGATTTAAAAATCAAAATCATCTTGCCCCATTGAAATGAATGGGAATGCAATTAATCCATTCCAGCCACTCCACAAATACTCCCAAATCAAAATTTAAACATGTTTTTTTCCCCACAAGCAAAAGTGAACTCAACAGTATTTTACTCACCATAAACACTCTTCATAACATTTGCTCTCCATAAATCTTTCAAACACGGCAAATATGAGTTAAGAACATCGTTGTACTTCATGGAATGTTTGATGGCGGCTGACAAACCAGCCTCATGGCGCTTTTGCGCCACCACCTGTGAATTCATAGTCTCTAGATGCTGCGACGCCATCTGTCGATGTGTGTCTCTGATTTCTGCAATGTCTTCCTTCATGAAGCCCCTTGTGGTCATTTTGCAGAGGACGAGAGCTCGGCCCCGCCGTACCACCGCGAGAGGCGCAACGCCCTGAGCTCGGATCGCGGCGTGACCGAAGAGCCGTCCACGTCCACCGAGGAACGGCCTTCGCCGCTCAAGAAGGAGCTGCCCGGCTCGCTGCCCCACCTGGCCGATCACGCCCTTCCCTACCGAGGGACCCTCTTTGCCATGGACCCCCGTAACGGCTACCTGGACTCGCACTACCGTAAGAAACTTTCAGGCGCTCTTCTTAGCAGTAGTGCATGCCAGAAGGCTGTGCCCGTGAGTGTTTTTCAGTAGCATGTGTGAGAGTGTTTGTGAGAGAGTTCCAAGTGTTTTTAGTTTTTCAGTATTGTGTGCGAAAGCGTTCCAGTAATGAATCTGAGTGTTAGTGAGTGAGAATGTGTCAGCAGTGTGTGTGAAAGTGTTTTAGAGATGAATGAGTGTGTGGGTGTATAATTTTCTGTCGTATGTGTGAGAGCGTTTCAACAGTGTTTGAGTAAAACATTTTTTAAGTTATTGTGAGTGAGAGTGTTTCAGTAGTGAATGTGGATCATTTCAAAAGAAATGTGACAACATTTCAGTAGTGTGTGCGTGTGTGAATGATTTTTCACTAGTGTGTGTGAGAGTTTCGATCATGTGTGGGAGCATATTTCTAGTGTAGTGTAATGAATCATTTTCCCCATGAGTGCCTGAGAGCATTGTCGGTCGTGTGCGATCATTTCAGTAGTACGTGTGAGCGAGACTCATTTTTCACCGATTTAAGAATGTTTGAAGAATATATGCAGGAATGTTTCAGTAGTGTGTGAGAGCATTTTCAGTCGTGGATGTGAGAGGTCATCCCGTTCGGTCCCTGACAAATCCAGTCCACCTTGCCCGGCAGCGTTAGTACGGCCAGCGCGCCGGCTTAATTCCCTCATTAGGGCGGGCTGTCTGGGCGCCGGGCTCACTCTCGTCAACTCGCACTTCAAACGGCCCAAATTCAAACCGCATCTCCTTGCTCCTGCTAGCCCGCCCCCCTCCCACCTTGCATTTGGGAGACCTGACAAGCAGGCGTAAGGCCTTACGTGAGGTCGTGGAGATCATCTGAGGCGAAGGTGGGCGGCAGGGAGATGATTGGGTTAGCATCAGTCTGATTAAGAGGCTAATTGCCTGCTGGGTTTGCCATCAATCGGCTCTGAAGGGGCTTGGGGCCGATTGCTAATGAAGAGTCCAGCGCACCCCGACCGCCAGGTTTAAGTCTATTTCCCGAAGGAAAAGCTTTCTTGAAAAGAAGTCCGTGCTGGTGGCGTGACGGCCGCCGCGATGTTAGTGGCTATTCCACCCCGGCCTAACTCGGCAACACTGCCACTTCTCGTTTGTGCAGACGGAAGGTCGGAGACCACTGAAAGCGGCAAGTAGGGGGGGTGAGGGCGGCTCTTTTCCTTCCCTCGTTGTCACCCAAACTTGTACCCTCAAGTGTAACATTTTCTCAGTTGTTAGCAAAGTATTTGTAATTCTGGAATGATTTTTGAAAACATTTTGTTTTTTTCGGTATCTATGCTCCAAGCAACACGCGCAGGCAGTCTGAACCCCCCCCCCCCCCCCCGAAAATTCATCCCAGGTGTATGCCGGTGATGAAGAGGCGCCCTGCACAATAACACCCGAGCCCATAAATCGGCTTAGTGTTGTTTCTGGCCCGTGTCGGCGCGTAATGCGCCGACACCTGCAGCCTCCGCACACCTGGCGGCTGCTTCTCGAGAAGAAGAAGCAGAAAAGAACAAGGGCCGCAGTCGGCTGCTTGTCTTCATTCATCGCAGACGCGTCATCGTCCTTGGCCTGAGCTTGTGTTTACTTTTGCGCTTTTCCACCCACTTGAGAGGAGCCACTAAGGAAACATGCCCCCTATTGTTAGCTTGAGCTAATCGCGGCGATGCCTGGGTCTTAGCCGCTTTTCTTGGGCAAACACGCAGGATAAGAGTCCGCGTCGCTTCTTCCCGCCGCGCTAATGCACCGAGGCTTTCGGCGGTGGGGATAAGGAGGGAACGGATTGCGCCGCGGATTAATGAGGGAGGCGGCCGTTTGTTTTTCAACATCCTAATTGTCTTTTAAGTGTGAATGCGACATCTGTTTACATTATGCGCCGATTAGCCGGTCGGCCGGTCAGCCGTCTTCTTTTCTTGAACGTTCGGCCCTCCTTTGCCAAGACGGAAGACAAAAGCCCATTCTTTCTTTTCAGGCCAAGGATTTCTTGCAAATGTTAAAACGGCTGCCTAAAACACCAAGAGAACGCGGCGGTAAAAAAAGTCAAAATCTCTCCGCTTTGGAATCAGCTTGGCAAAATGACTCCCCCCCCCCCCCCCCCCTAACAGCATCGTGATGACCGTCTTTCGTTCTTGTCAGATCCTCGCACAAAAGCCTCCTTGTGTCCCTGACTGATGGCGTTTTCCTTCTTCCTTCCACTTCCCGATCCTCTCTGGGAAGTGCCCGATACCTGGATCACTCCGTGATCCGCCAAGAAGAGGAACAGAGAGGTCAGGGGCGCTTGATTGGTGGCAAAACTGCTGCGGCGAGCTGATCTCGGGGGTTCGTTGAGCCGTAGCGCGTCCGTCCGGCCGTCTAAGGCGTCCGTCTCAATATCAAAATGCGGCTGACCAGTGAACTGAGTGAGCCGGCTGTCACCGCCGCGGAACGTGATCGGCACAACAACGGCGCCGCAGCGCCGACAAGTAATTACAGCGCTTCGCTTCATGTGGACTGCACAAGACATTTCCATTCATCTTCAAGTATGTGTGTATGTTTTGGATGGAGTGGGGGCAGGGGGGGGGGTTGGGGGACTTGGTGCAAGCTCGGGTTACAAAACCAAGGAGTGACCCTTGGAGTTTATTCCTAGTTCTGGTGTCGTTCAAGCATTTTCAAGTGAAGCTCAACTCGTTGAGTTGTAATGCGGTTCGAATGCACTTGTCGTTCGACTCAATTCGAGTTTCCTTTTATTGACTTAAAGAAACAAAATACAAAAGTTTCTAAAAGTTGCATTTTTATTTCTGCCTCGTTTTACTCCGCTATCTGCACCCCAGGTGGGCATTGCAAATGAGAATCTCTACTCCGTGTGGCCTTACCCGGAGAGAATCAAGAAATGTCCCCGCTCATTTAGTTCCCTTTCGAAGCGGCTTGGGCATGCCTGCGAAGAAAAAAAATATATATATTCGTGCAGTTCTAGTTCTAATATAGTTCACGCGTCGTTCTAGTTTAGTATCGGGCTTTGAAAAAAAAAAAAAAGTGACCCTCTGTGAGCTCACTTGGGCTGGCGCGCCTTCAAAAGGAAGCCCGAGGTGCCAAGACGCGGGCTAAATGTTTGTCTTTGCGCCACCTCAAATATTGAGCGAGGTGGCGAGGCCCGCAGTCCCTCGGCATCAGCGACTAGCAGCAGCAGCAGCAGCCCCGAGCGCGCTTGCGGGCAAACGAAAAGGGACGCCTTCCATCCGCGGCCGATGCCTTTCATCAGGACAGAAACAACACGGGGGTCCCGGTGGTCCGGCACACCAGGGATAATCAGATGATCCCCTTTTTACAGCTTATTAGCAGCATCGCTCGCTCGCAAGATAGGCCCTGATCTGCCATGCGAGTTGCTCTTTGTAGTGAGCGCCGCATGACTTGAAGGCGGAGGGGGGGGGGGGGTGCAAGGGGGGGTGGGGGGCATCAGAGTTTCAAGTGTCATAAAGTCATGTGACGCGGTCTGGAGAAATAACGGCGTGTCTCGTTAACAATGACGAGATTAAACACGGAGGGGGTTAAAAGAGAATTAAGCGGAATTTCCAGGGAATTTAGCACGTTCAAAGAACGAGCGCTTCGCCGGCGTATCAGCGCGGCAACATCTGTTGTAGCGCCCGTGTCGCATTTTTTTTTTCTTTTTCCCTAACTTCCTCGTTTTCTTATTCGCGCCATTCACCCGCACGGACAAAACATTCTGCTGATGTAGCCGAGACTTAAGATTTTCGGCGTCTTGACGACAATAACAACTTAATCGGAGCCTCTGTAGCCTCCTTATTAGCGAGGATCATCGCTTCTGCGTGTTTTTCTCCTGATTTATTTTTTTTTTTGTGCATCTCCATAAGATAAGCTAACAACTTTGCCTTTGCTCAGCAGGGAACAACTTTTAGCTTCTTTGCACTTCTGAGATTGAAAAACATGCTGAACATGCTGTTCTCTTGGACAATAAAGGCTTGGACATCTCGTGCGGTTTTGGTAAAGTTTGCTGGTAGTTAAATTACAGTCACTTTGGAAGAGGGGAAAAAAAAGGCAAACCAAGAAACTGAGTTAAGTTCTGTTGCCGTTCTCATACTGGTTTGGGAATAATACGGTGTCATGTAGTCCTAGTTTAGGCTTTAAATGCAGTTGTGGAACTAGTTGTACCCGGTAATTGAATATTTTTGCGCTTCCACAGGAGTACAAGTTGTAGTTTAGTTCCACTATAGATACTTCAAAATGTTATCGCAGTTCTAGAACAGTTTCATTTCATTGCAGTTTCGGTGTCGTGTTAATTAGCTTAGCTTAGGACAAGTAAAGCGCTAATGTAGTACTAGTTTAGTTATGTCGCAGTCCTAATGTCAAGTTTAGTTCTCATGTAGTGCGATTGCAGTTCTGGCTGTGGCGTAGTTTGATTGTGTAGTTCCGGTGTCATTCTAGTGTAGCAGGTTTAGCATACTGCTAGCTTAATGCGATTACATTTCCAATGCCGTTGAAGTTATGGTTTGGGTAGAGTTTGGGTTTAGTATTAGTTTTAGCTTTATTTGATATGGTTCTAGTTTAGTTCCATCGCAGTTCTGGGGTGGTTTACGTTCCACTTTAGTTCTAGATTGGTTCAAGTGTAGTTCGAGGGCACTTATGGTGCAGTTTTATTGCAGCGCTGGTGTACTTGAACGTGTAATTTTGGCCAAATGGAGCTCCTGTTTAGGTGGATTGCAGTTCTGGTGTAGTCGAGTTTGGTTGAGATCTGGTCTGTTGTGCAGTCGTGGAACTTTGAGTTTGGTCGAGTTCAAGCGAATGAGATTCAAAGAAATTGTTCTTGTGTAAATCTCGAAAATTGCGTTTCCTACTTTTTGTAGCAGAGCCTACGAAATGTTATCGCAGAGCAAATTGACGTCAGCATTATCATTCTGAGAATCCCCAGTTGCTATCGTAGAGCAAAATGCGCTTTCAAATTTGCTTCCTATGAGCGCAAGACCGCCTCTCTGACCGCCGCGACATCTCCAAGCTGAGCCTACAAGAATCCACGCGGCGGCAGAGGTGGAAAGGAGTGAAGTGAAGTGAGGGGAGGCGTGAGTAACAAAGCCCAAAATGAAGAGAGACATAAAAGAACGGGAGCGCAAGGAGGTCAGGCCCATCACAGGCTTTAGTGTTGCCTTCAAAGATGCCTGAGACAGGTGGCAGCTCCAGACAATCTCACAGCGCAGAGCAACATCCTCTCAGGAGGAGATAAGGGATTCCTCCATGCGGGGCACCACCCCCTCCGCCCCTGCCCAATTCCCCCACCCCCCCTCCCCCCATCCCTATCCCTCCACCGACCGTCTCCGGGCTCTCCCTTTGATGTGGCTCCGCCGCCGGCACCACGGGGGCCGCTCGGGGCCACGAGGGCGGACCTTCGGGAAGCGGCGCCCCAGCCCCGGCAACTTCTCAGGTCTCATTAAAGCGCTCTGCCGGTGCTTAATCCTCTCAGAGGTTTTTTTTTTTTTTTTTTTTTTTTTTACAGCCGGGCCCAAGGTTTGTCTGGGCGGCGGGGAAGCCCAGAGCGCCACCTGCGTGACAAAGAGGCCAAAAATCACCGTGACGCAAGTCCCCCCCCCCTCACCCTCCACTTTCACTTCGTTCTCATCTCTTCTGCCTCCCGTTTCCCTTGATAGCACCTTCCAATCTTGGCGGATTATTCCGGGGTGGACGCGGTTGACGGGGATGCGCTAAATGGATTACAACTTTGTCCTTGTTTTGGAATTCGGGCTGAAAACAAGCGATTAGCTTCATGAGAGAAGGGATGCGAAAGTGAGAAGAGCAGCCGGAGTTGAAGTTGAACTTGAGTTCTGATGGTTTGCGGTCACATGCGGTTTCAGGCTAGTTTTTTTTTTTTTTTTCTTGTGCAGTTTGAGTTCTGGTCTCCTGCAGGCCAGATGTACTCGAGTTAAGTCCAAGTCCAAGTGAACCTCTGATTCTGTTCTGTTGCTGGTTAGTGTAGTTCAACTAGCGTAGTTCTAATGTAGTTCAAAGTTTCGTTTCGGGGGGTGTCAAGTGTAGTTTTAGTGTAGTTTGATTGAACGACGAGACATTGTAGCTCCAGTTTTGTGTTATGGATGTCCTTTTATTTGTCGTTCACTTCTCGGCTAGTTCTGGTGTAGTTGGAGTGCAGTTCCGGTGTTGTTGCAATGTAGTTCTAGTCCAGTTATCGTTTACCGGGTGGCACTTTTGGCGTTTCATTTCCCTTGTGCGTGTCAAACAAGAGTTTGAGCGGCACATACTTGGCATTGTGGCTTTATTTTGAAAGATTGCGGCCCGTGTTTTCTCCTATCTACACCATCGGCGATAACACGGTCGCAGGAGGGACGAGACGAGGCCCGCGGAGTTTCCAGACCACGTAGACAAAACACCATGCTTGATTTCGTTGTCGGTTAGCGGCAACGCTCTCCGCAAACGCAGAATGTCGGAACGGGGCCAAAGAAATCCCTGCGAGGGTGGGAATAAAATAGACGTCGCCCTGCGCTTGTGAGTTAACTTGAGGTTTAAATCAACTCGCCTTGTGTCGGAGACATATCAGCGATTTTGGGCGATAAAGTCTGTTGTGGGGGAGGTGTGTGGGGCTCCGTTTTTTTTTTCCAGCTACTAAACTGCTGTGTGAATCTCTCGAATTGGGAGGGGAGGACGGGGAGGGGTCGTTTGGGCGCAGAGGCCGGCACATAGCGCTTTGTTCAGCTCCCCCCAGCTTATCCCAATCTGGAGAAATTCAGCAAATGTGGGAGATAGATTGGCGCTCCGCAGAGGGCTGGTGAAATAAATCGCACTCCCTCATCCGCTGTGGGATAGATGCTGAGGGTGGGGGTGGGAGGGAGGGAGTGGTATGGGGGGGGGGGGCGGAGGGGCGTCGTGCATGCTGAGTTCCTCTCTCCAGCAAGACCGGGGTCCTCTTATTTGTTCTGTGCTAATTAGCTGATTAGACCTAAAACAATCGAGGTCATTAAGGAAAATCAAAAGTCGGGTGAAGCCAACTTTGGTGCTCAAGAGACATTTTGGATTTTGAACAGCGGCATGTTCATTTGTAAATCAGATTTTTTTTTTTTAAAAAGGCAATGGGTAGAAAATAGACCAACTCATTTTACATGTTTTAATTTCAAACATACGGTGCAGAAAAAAAAGAAACATCCAATAATAACATCTTTTGGACGGGGGAATTCAGAATAAACGAGAAATCATGTGGTTGCATAAGTGTGCACACCCCGCTCAACAGGTTCTTATTTTCTAAATGAACCAATCACGTTCAAATACTGGTTATGATACCATAATGTTATGATTTGGGGCCCCTTCCGGAGGCTTGTTTTTCATCTATTTTCAGAGGTTTTGGGCCACATGATGATATCCCTCTCATAGCGCCATCTGGCCTCAAGTGTAAAACGTATCTTTGACAATTTTCAAATACTGGTCGTGTATTTCTCGTGCCGCCCCGTCACTTCATTCTCGTGTAGCTCGAATGCAGTTTTCGTGGGTGCAGTTGTGGGGCCCCGTCTTTGGCCAAGCATGCCTCGGCGGTGAGCTCAGGCATCGTGAGCGAGGTGGCATCATAAAAGGTGTCGGCGTTGAGCTTCATATGTTCCACATTAGCGCGTGGCAGACTTCTGCAAGCCGTGCGCTCGCTCGCTCGCTCCGCCCCGGAGCCCCGGAGCCCCCTCGACAATCCGTCAGAGGCTCTTTGTGCGCTCGAGCCGAGACGGTAAACTCCACCGCAAGCCGACTTTGACGACGACAGACCATGAATGGAAATTGTTTATGAAAATCTGATTTACAAGTGGTTGCACGGTTTAGTGAAGCGGAGGGGTGGGCGGGGCCAGAATTAAAATCCTGCTGGAATCGAGGATTTTTTTTTTAAATAAATGTTTGAAAGCAAACATTTTGAGAGGACTTTTGAAAGGCACGATCACCATATTTGAACCTAAAAAAAAGAGTGCACATATTCAATGTGAGAGAAAATGTGTGCTAACAACGGCATTGAAAAATGAAAGGTGATGAGTTTAAAGAGGGGTGCTGACGTGCTTCAGGCTTGATTCTCTTCTTCTTCTGACAACATTTTTCAAGTGTCCAATCAAGGACGCGGCAATTAGCGTCCCCATTTTGAACGGAGGGCAACTTTTATTTCAATTGGGGGGGGGGGGGGAATTAATGAGCTTGGTCAAAGTTTTTCTCTAATTGCCTTCTCACAAAGACCCGCTTGCAACCGTGTCTTAATGACGTGTGGACCCCCCTCCCCCACCCCCCGCCCCCAAAAACAGTGCCATCAGGGTCATTAGGAGGAAACATTTGGATGATGATGAAAAGTCTTGATCAAAACCCCACTTTCAGCTTTTGCGCTCAAGCCCCCCCCCCCCCTCCACACACACTACCTCCCCCCTTGCTGTATCTACGGCCTCAAATGGCCTTCCTTTTGAATATCCAGAACAGCCACTGCAATTTAGCCCAAACGTAAACACTGTGGAGTCCCCACAGGAAGCCGTGGAGATGGATGGCAGGATGGATCCAGACCCCCGCCCCCCACCCACTCACCACCACACCACTTTGCCCCCACCCTTGAGTGTGTACATTCCCCCCGGTGACACGCGGCTGTTTGCCTCACTAATGGAAGGCCGCGCCGGCGTGAAAGAGGCAGCCCGGGCTGTGTTTAGACAGAGCTCGGCTTAAGTCAACTTGGGAGCCCGCTCGAGTAAACCACACGGGCCGTTAGCCACAGGACGGAAGGAGGAACAAATACAGGCAGAGGCATTCTGGGTAATGAAGTCCTGTTCTGGTTTGGCCTTCAAACAAGGATTCCAAGACTTTGCTCCTGTCCGAATGATTTTTCTTTTTTTTTTGTCCGCATGCGGTACGTTTTGCGAGTGGTGCAGGATCTCGTGAAATAGGCCAGCGATGAGGTCAACCGACCCGAGCGCGCCTTCTCCTTCTTCTCCTCGTCCTTATAAAGCCTCGCTTGTTGAACCTGCCACGGTGCCGCGTGCCGCCAGATGTTTCCCCACCGCCAACAAAATTTAACCCCCCCACCACAAAAACACAAGCGCACAGATGGCACCAGAGCCGTGCCGCGCGAAGGTATGCAGATGTTGACATGCGTTTGCCCTCAGGCTGCCGCAGCTCTCCGCACGTGCGCTCGGCATGCGAGAGCGAGGTCGCGTGTTTGTGTGTTTTAAAAGTAAAGCTGGAATGTCGTCGTTTGTTGTTGCTCTTGAACCTCCTTCCAAGTTGGACGAGCCGACCTGCCCGGAGGCTCGTCGCACCTTGTCTGTAACCTCACGTACACGCACAGGCACGCTTTTAACACGGCGGTGTCGAGTGCAATTGCAGGTGTGTGTGTGTGTGTGTGTGTGTGAGTGTAATAAGTGAGAGGTCCCATTTTGAGAAAAATGGGCATTTTGTGTGACTTTTGTATCCCAAAGAAAATGTCTTGTAGCTCACTAAAAATGTTTCTACCGGGCGTGACAAGACGCGTTGCGCAAACTTGCTGGAAACACTCTTTTGGTGTGGTGTTAGAGCACCCATAACGTTTTTTTAATTTTTTTGGTCTGTTTTTGTTATTTTTTTTTTTACAGCCGCCCCGCAGTTCTTCCCGGCCTTTCATCCTCCGGTGCCCATCGACGACAGACACGCGCAAGGTCGCTACATCTACGAGCCTTCTCCTGTGCCCCCTCTCCACGTGTGAGTAGCGACCGTCAACGCCACGCGCCGTCAGCCGCGCGCAAATGAACATGTGTCAGGGAAGGCGTGCGACACCCCCCACCCCCACCCCCACGAGCATGCAACCCCCCTAAGAGCGGCTCATCTATAGGGCCATAAATTTACAGCGGATCACTATTGAATTTTATTCACGTTATTATGATTTAAAAAAAAAAATCTCTTTCATTTTCAAATTCCAGTTCATGAAGAAAAGATGTCCTTTTAATTTGTGACTAAATTCACATTGTTTCGAAGAATATTGTTGAATTTATGAAATTAAAAGAAAAAAAAGGGACTTTCTAACATAGTGTCACGATGGCACGACGTGGTTTTTATTCTCATAAATTTGCACGTTTTTTTATTACCCGGACAAAAGGCATCTTTGCTCTTGTCCAGGTTGCAAATTTTTCCTTGAGAAAATCGGATTTTATTCGTGAAACATGACAACAGTTTTTTTTTTAGATTTTTCACCTCATAGCATAGTTGCCCAAGTCATATTTGAATGAACACAAAAAACACAACTTTTAACAGCATTTGATTTTTTTTTTAGGGGGGGGGGGTAATGATAATTTAAAAACTAATGTGACTAATGATGCTATTCAGGCTAATAATTTGTCACCAAGTTTTTCACCGCCTGTTTGCAAAAGCTGCGAGAAGGAATCTTCACTGAGCCTTCCACTTGGTCTGTCTTGTTCCCCCCCCACCCCCCCTCCCACACCTTTAATCACACATTTTCGCTCGCTTCACTTCCAACGCGTCGTCATTTGTATTCCCCGTGTCGGCACGCCTCGCCGTCCTTGCGGCGTTTGTTGGGACACGGAGGAAGCGATCAGCGCGCGACGAGGACAAATTGGACGGGGCAGCTACTTGGGCCGCATTATGTTTGATATTCCTCATCATTATCAGCCCCCTCGCCCCCCACCCACCCCCCACCCCACCGCCCCCCATTCCTCGTCCTCTTCCTCCTCCTTCACGCCGTCATATCTCCCTTCCGCCGGTGTGCCACTAAGCGTAATGAATTTTTTATGCACCCTCCTCCGCCGACCCATCATACCTCTCGGGGGATGGTGGAGGGAGGAGGGGACGGGCGTGGGGGGTGGGGGGGGGGCTGATTGATGCCCCGTGTCAGCGCAAACAAAATGGCAAATATAATTTAGCATTTAGCTTATGCAGAGATAATGGGGCGAACACGCGCCGGCAAACATGGCTGCGAACAAACAGGCTGGCAGCCTTGTTATCCGTCAAGTGGGGGGCGGGGGGGAGAAGGATGGCGAGCGGGAATTGAATTACGGAGGGACAAGTTCTCTGGAGTTATCTGCGCACGGCTTTCACGCTGCACTTTTTTTGCTTTCTTGTTAGAAGTCTTGCACGGTATCAACTCAACTTTATTCGAACCCCCCCCCCCCCCACCCCCACCCCCCAGCCTTCCCGCTGGAATTTGTTTTTTCCCCATCATGCTCAATTGAGTTATAGGCTTGGAGGTGAGCGTGTGTCCGCAAGGATTAGGTTGAGGTTCTGGTTGGGTGTGGTTCAGGGAGGGGCGGGTTCGAGTTAGCGGTTGAAGGATTCGGGTTTGTGGTTAGATTTGGACATCAAGGCGGCTCCCTTCTTTGAGTTTGGTGCCGAACAATTCTTTTGGAGACGTTCTCGTGGGCGAGCCAACCTCAGACACGCTCCACAATCTTGTTGAAAGTCTTCTCAGAAAACTGAAAGCTCCCAAAACAAATGCGACTTTTTGGAACTTGCTGTCGATGAAATGAGCGAGTTGCTCATCTTCCTTTTCTGGATTCTCGTTCCACATCTCGTTTCACACATCTGAGCCATCGCGTTTCAGATCGAAGCAGCGCTGCATTCTGGGATGCGTCCTGTTTCCGCAAGCCGAGCGGAGGACGGACTCGGGGAGAAATATGGCATTGTTTTCAACAAGTTCTCCTCGGTGAGAAAAATTCATCGTTATTAGCGCCGCGCGAACGGTCGCTAAGTACACAGGCGCTATTATTGCAGTACTTCCCCATGCAGCCTCTCATTATGGGCTGTAATTACACTTGGGTCGGACCCTGCGGCGCTTCCATCAATCCAACCCCCCCCCGACCCCCACCCCCCTTTTTTTTTTTACTTTAACGTCGGGCGCGCGAGGCCGCCGCAAACAACACACCGCGCTTGTTTCCTCATCCGCCGTCCGCGCGCAGCAACGCAATCCTATCCTATTAGCGTGACGGCCTAATTGAAACATGTTTATTTATGGCCGCTGCTTTGGGACGAGGCGCGGCCGTTAGCGGCGCGGGCGAAACGGGCGCCGGTGTTATGAGGCGGGCGGAATTGAATTAAAAGCTCATAAAATGAAATATGCGGCGTATTAGCTGTTTGACACTTAATTTGCCTTCAAATGAGCAGAGGAAATCACAAATTAACTGTCCTTTGTTTTTCAGCCCCCTCCCCGAATCCCCTTCCTTACCGCTCTCCTCTCCGCCGCTATTAGGAAACGGCGGTGGGGGGGGGGGGGGGGGGCGCAATTACAGACACGGGCTAATCGTTTACTTTATGAATTTCTGAAGGGGGTAGGTAACAATATGCCATTGAATATTAAAGCCCAAGGCTTGGAAGGGGTAGTGGGTGGGGGGCTTGGGGGGGGGGGAGTGGAGTTTGCTTCAGTTTGGTGCTCAATTAGTTGTGTCGCTGCCGCGGTTAGAAAAGCCGAACTGAACTGAAGCGTATCACTTTTTTTGGGGGGTGCCGTAGGCAGACTGTTATGGCGGTGAAGCGGAGCGTAGCAGCCCCCACCCGTGAAAAACGCGGCGTTCCAGAGCGCAGATGCGTTTTCAAACAACCGGCAGCTTCCTTCTAAAATAAACATGTTAACAACCGAAGAGCCGAGCCATTCCGCGGGGGCTCCCGGTGCCGCATGTCTTCGCTTTTGTGCCGGAGGCGGGGGAGGGGGGGTCCTACGGCCCGGGGCGCTCCTTTTATTGCCCGACGGCCAAGCTTCGGCGCCGTCACCTAGCGACCGCTAGCAACAATCGCATCTATTCGTACGGAGTCAATGGTCGGCATCGGTGCTCAGTCAGCTGTGGGGTGGCGAGGGGGGGGGGACTTTGGACCCTTGTTGTGAGGACAGCAACAACAAAAGCTTCTTATTGACTGAGCTGCCTTTTGACCCATTGTGGATTTAGGAGATGATTACTCCAAATGAGTCAATTAAAAAGCAGGGTCTTCTCAAACCCGGGGACCCTGCGCTGGAGCTTGGGGGTCTACAAAATGATTTGTTCTGTCTTTTTTTTTTTTTAAAGCGTACATAATCAATCAATCAATTCTTACCTTTGCTTTCGGCCTATTTAAAGTTATAACTGTGATGTATGATCCCATAAACATGACATTCCGGTACTTTTAGTATTTAAAGAAAACATTTTATTGAAGAAGAAAATGCGTGTTATTGTGAGATGTGGTCAGATTATTTTTTGAGAATTTTTAGGGTGGGGGGGGGGTGGAGAATATAGTTTTGCGGAGAGTAAAGTTGTCTTTAAAAAAATGTTCAAAAACTTGTTCAAATCGGATTTTCTTTGACGTTGAAATTATCTTATTGCGACTTAAGCTTTATTTTCGGGCCTCTTTTACGTATATTGAATGAATTTCGTTTGCCTAATGTCATATTTGAACATGTTTGGAAAAACAGAAAGGGAAAAAAGAGCATTAACATTTGTACTTTTGTATTGATTTGATTTGATTATGACAAGAACAGAACTACTTTGCCCTGGACCCGAAAACTTTGAGAAGCCCTGAACCAAAGACCTTGAAATGCAAATATATTTCACCGACAACGAATTTGAACCATGGTGTGCATTTTGAAGGAGAAAAAAAACAAACCACGTTTTGCTGCCGATGGTGTCCGAAAAAGGAAGTTATTTTCTACATGTCTGTATCGTGAAGGGTGTGTGCTGCTTATTTCATTCGGGAGTGTGTGTTTGTTCAGCTGCGGGAGGGTTTCATGCATGCGAATGAGAGTAAGGAAACCTTTTTTTTTTTTTTTTTTAACTATGCAGTTTTATTTATACAGTATAGCAATTTTTAAATCACGCAACAGTTACTATGCGCGTCAGAAAAACCCACACATGCGAAATTGCAGCGGATATGTTGACAAAGCAGACAAGGCGACCCTCAAAGGGAAAAGTTTGGACTCCCTGTTATCGAGATGAAAACAAAGCTAAGCTAAGCTAAAAGTAGCATTTAATGCTAATCCTAAAATGATCTGAACTACAATTTCTTTGTGCGGTTATTTTTCCCCCAGCGCAGGTCGTTGGTTTGGAACCACATTTGCAAGCCGCCGCGTCATCAATACCACTTTGACTGTTATGAATCATAACCGCTAACGCTAAACTATGCTAATACCGTTCCCTAGGATTGCTTGAAGGCTGCCTGAGTGGCACGCTTGTCAAGAACCTCGGAATTAGCATCAAATCTACATTCCACCAAGTTTTGGTGCTAACTCTCACACACTATGTCCTCTGTTGTGTTTTTTTTTTCCCCAAGGATGCGCGCTCTGTTTTGTTATTTACATAAACTGTTGTCAGAGCGCCCAATCTGCGCATGGAGGAGCGGCGCGGCGCTTAGCATAAAGAGCGCAGCCTTATCTCAACTAGCCGCCATATTCCAGATGGGACGAGGCTGAGCTAACACGCACACACACACACACACACATACGCACGGAGTCGCATGGCGGAATACAATAGAAAGACAAAAGGCTCTTGTGTAGTTTCTGTTGTTGAGAGAAAATGTGTGTGTGTTTTTTTAAGTATTTGTTTACATTTGTGTGTCTGGGTTGTTTTTAAGGTGGTGCAGTGTTGTGTGGATTTCTTTCACACACCCGCACAATGCGTTTGTGGGACTAGGAAACTACCAAGGCGTATTATGGCCACACTAAGAAAGTCAAAAAGTTAAAAGGGGAGAAAAAAAAAAGTTGTATTACAGAAAGAAAAGTTGGAATATTCTGAAATGAAAATGCTAATATTGCACGGGTAAAAAAGTTTCTGAAATGAAAATGGTAATATTGCACGGGTAAAAAAAAGTTTATTTTCCCCCTTCCCAAAACAATTGTCACTGCCACTTAGTTGCGACCGTTTTCTTCTGTGTTTCATCATCTAATCTAAAATAAATAAATAAATGAAATGAAATAATAAATAGCATTTCTATTCATTTTGAAGGGGAAAGAAGATTTCATGTAGAATTAATGTCCTAACTCAAGTGGGGACTGCTATTTGACTATTCTCATCATATCATGATTTTATTCTCTGAAAATAAGACCCACTTTATTCTTGTAAAATAAGATCATTAAAAAAAAAAATTCAAATTCGAATTTTTTTTTGTGGCACGACTGTAATTTGTTCTCACCATCGGCAAGCTGGAAAAAAAAGTCATTGAGCAGGGCAAGCATCTTTTCTTCATATTCCGTCGCTGCATTTGAATACGGTCTAGACGGAGATCGATTGCGTCATAAAATTATCGCTTTAATGGAGCACGCGTCCCATCATCTCATCCGATCGTCTCTGTCCAGATAGGGGGCGCTGTCACAGATGCGCCATCCGCCGCTTCATCTTCTTCTCTGACTCTCCCAGGTCACCTCTCGTCTCCCCCCCCCCCCACCCCCCCACACTTCCTCTGTCGTGGTGAAGGAGGGTGTGTGTGTGAGTGTCTGGGAGGGGGGGGGGCTGGGGGACAGGCGGTCACGCAGTGGCTCTCTTCATGATTAATGGTGTTTATTCTTGACAGAAGCCTCCCTTTATTTATCTGCATTGCAGCCGGGCTGATACGATCAGTCACCTGAATGAAAAATATTCAGTCATACCAATTTTGCAGTATAATTGAGTAGAGTCACTTCCTTTCACTGTCCTCCTCCTCCTCCTCCTCCTCCTGTTCGTCCTCGCCGGCTCTCCGAGCTCTATCTGGCAGCCTTATCGTCGCTGCGGTAATTTTTTTTTTTTTGGGAGGGGGGTGCGCCGCGTTTGTTTGATATGGAGAGGCTGGCTTGAGCCGCATTTGACATTAAGCCTCTTCAATTTTCTAGCGGCAGGGGAAAAAAAAAATACAGAAAGTTATGCAGCGCTGTCTGAAAATGCAGGATTTCCAGAGAAAGGAGATAAATATATGGGGCACATTCAAGCTGCTTTATTATATCGGCAAGTTTTTTTTTTTTTTGTAAGTTGCATTTATGGACCCTAAATGGGCTGCTCTGTGCACTCCCCTGGTATATTTTTTGGGTTGTTGTTGTATTTGTAGATGCACGTGGAATGGGAAAAGGCCAGCACTGTGATTTAGTGGTTTGTACGTCTGCCTCGCAGGTCTCAGGTTCTGAGTTTGAATCTGAGCTCCATAAGATTGTTGTATTTTGATCCCACTTTCCAAAAACAGGCATTGACTCGATACCGCTCTAGGGAGTACGCCATTTCTCCCAAGCTTCAGCTCACTCTAATGATGACGATAAGCACGCATGAGGATTTTTTTTTTTTAAATAGATGACTGACTCATCACATGCAGCAACTTTATCCATGTAACCTGATCACTGACCTTTCTCATCATACTCAAACTTCGTTTTCACAAAAATGACAATTCTCTACAATTGCCATCTCCTAATTTACAGATTTAATTCAAGAGAAAAAAATCACAACTTTTTAACGCGCTAAAGCGTAAATCACTCGTGTGTGCTTTCTTCTCTTCTTAATCTGTAAATGCTGACTGACATTAAGTAAAGTGTCATTTCGATACATTAATAAAAGGATCAAAGGGCGGAGGGGCGGGGGGGCTACATTCATCTCTTGTTTGGAGTACGTTAGCGGATTAGCGTTTCTTAACACCAGTCATTTGTCCCCAGCGATCCGTGTTTGAGGTCTCCATTTGCTGCTCTCCCGTGGAGCACAATGGAGGTGCGCGTCTGAGGGGACCAGATAACAGCCAGGTGTGTGTGTGTGTGTGTGTGTGTGTGTGTGTGTGTGGCCTGTGCTGCCTTTTTATTCAGCAACATGCCACGTGGGTCTTTTATCTAATGAGCAAACTGTGTGGGCATTTCTGACAATATTCTAACGTTGACGATGCTAATTTGCTCATTGTTCTCGTGGTTGGAAATGGTAACAACTCTGTTCAAGAGTCCACTAGTATGATTTTAGTTTCGGAATACGGAGGTGCCCTGAGATAAAAGAACACCATTTAACGCCGTTGAAGTCATACTTAAAATGAATGAAAACACACAAGCAGCAGCAATGTTTCCAAGCAGCATCCGACAATTCTCCCGAGAATCAATTCTCTCTGCTCTTTGAACAACTCTTACTTCCTTTGTGAAGCGTTCTTCTTGCCTCTGTGGGAAGCGCTCCCACAGCACAAATGTGGACTTTGCATTAGTCTCATCTGAGACGTCCGGACCCGACGAGGCCACTCTGGGGGCCACTTGCTGCCAGCGAAAAAGGAGAGTCGGAGTCAGAGGAAGGCAATCGTAAATCCCATCTTTTTCCATCTCTCTCCAGCCAGTCCGAGACTTTTATCGGCTCGAAATTTCACTCCCTTTTACACCAGCGAAAATGAATTCATAGCGCGTAAAGCAGTCCGTCTTATCAGATGTGACGTCCAATTACTCCTGATTGCTGTATCGGTTCACGGTAAAAAGAAATCCTTGGCATTCTTTCTTTAAAGAAATTAAAACAAAAATAAAAAGTGTAGCGTAGCTTCTTTTTTTTTTATTTCACTTTTTAATGTTTTTTAAAAAATTATTATTTATATTATTCAAGCTAATGCTATCGTTGCCTCATCATTGTTCTAATTGCATCCTAATCGCTTGGAGCTATTTTATATCGAACGCAACAACGTAAAAGCTTCCGTCTATTGAGCAAAACGTTGTGTGAATCTATTGCAAAGAAATATGATCCCTCTAATTATACGGGGAATTGATTGCATTTTTCCCAGAGCCGTTTAGCAGTTTCACGCTACCCCGTCGCGTCGGCCTTCCGAGCCGAGAGCGATGCTGAAATATGACGGAGCGCCGCTTGACGTTTTATTAGTCCAACAAGATGGATGAAACGGCCGCCGCAAAGTAGCCTGACTGCCGGCTTCTTCGCTTGTGCCCGAGCTTGTCCGGGCTTCTCCATCCTTCCGCATGAAACGCAGGCGAAGCGTGTCTTAAGAGCCAATGATGGATTTCACGGTGGAAAAGTCAACGTATTCTTGCCGTCTTCTACCCTTTTGTTCTCCCTTTCCCTCGCTGCTTTTTCGATGATGCAGCTCGGATCAATCTGACGGATTACGCGTCTCCGGCGGCGTGTTTGTGTGCCGTCTTGCGGCGAGCGCTATTGTTTGTGACGGGTTGAGGCCCGACTGAGCGGCCGCTCGCCACACTCGCCTGGCGTGATGCGGCGGATTGAAAGGGAGGGAGGGGTTGGTGGGGGGGGGCACTCTCCTGTGGAGTTGAGTCATGGATCCACGCCGTTTTCCACTCACCTGACACACTTGCGTGTGGGGGTCAGGGGGTTCGGAGCTTGTTTGGTCTTAAGCTGCAGGCGGCAGGCGAGGCTCTCACCAGCCCCCCCACACCCCCCGCGCCGACGCATCAGACGGCAGAAAAAAAAAACAAGACGGATGTGCTTCCTTCCTGTTTTTGTTGTGCAGTAGCCCACTAGCCCGGGGCAAGCCGCAGGAAGTCAAAACACTGACCGCTAATTCCAGCGCCGCTTAGACTCTCACCTTGCCCCAACAATGCTACGAGCTCGTCTGCGGCCGGCCCAAAAAATCAAGCTAGAGCGCCAACCCCAGTGGGCATGCCTTCCGGACCTTCCTGCGATATCGAAAGATCATTAAAAAATATATAAAATAAAAATCTCTGTACTTTGAGTGTACCCAACTTTCCAAACGGCATATAAAAAAATTGTTGCAGGAAGGGAACCCGGCGTCAAAAACAGAAATGATGCGAGTGACTTGGAGGGACAAGCTAAAAGTCGCAACAGTAGAAATTCATCAAAGTGGAAACCTTCCATGCACTGCTTGTTAAAAAAAAGGGGGGGTGGAGGGGGGTGGTGGGTGAATAAATGTGGATTGTTCCCTGATTCCTTTGATAGCACGGGTAGGGGGTGTGGGGTAGCAGGCATTTAGTGTAATTTCTCTTTCATGTTTCCTCTGTCGACTTGTTTTGTTCTTATCTCGCTGGCTGGAATGAGCTTTGATTGCAGCGTGGAGAAACGGGCCCGGCCGGCCGTGTGAACTTGAAAACTGGAATCGAAAATCCGTCGGACGCGGACGATCCTTATTTGGATCTGACGCACGCGCTTCCCCTCCATACAGTACGTCAGGGTTTGGCCCACAAAACACGAAGGCGTTTTTCACCCAAACCAAATTGTGACTGTTGTTGTACTTTAACATGCCAGTTATGTGACGGCATGGCGTGAAATATCATCGAGAAAAAAAATCCAATATGGCGCAAACACGGCCCTTAAAAAGCATCCAATCAGACTGCCGTTCTGACGGCAATGTGCGTTCTGCCTCCAGAAGAGTCCCGCCACTCGATGGGACCCTGACTACCTGCCCCCCCTTCCACCCGAGGCCTTTGATGTTTGGGGGGAGTGCGCCTCACCCACCGGGGTCACATATTTACCCTGGCTGCCTGGCAACTCCCTCCAACCCCTGGCCAGGGCCTCGGAAGTTCACAATTAACACTCCACTTTGCAGGATTTGTTCCAAAATTTTTTTTATATTTATGGGGATTTTTTTTTCAACCCATTTTTCATGGAAAACGCTTATTTGAGGTTTTACATGAATTTTGGCGGGGTGAATGAGGCCTATTCAGAAACCTCAAATCAGTATTTATTACGCCCGCTGTCCGTGTCTCCCCTTAGCTGCTTGCGAGTGTTTTCATTTTGCATTTGTGCCTTTCACAGTTTGTCCCATTTTGATTGAAAGCCACCGTGGCTCTCCTTGCCTCCACGCCGTGGCATTCTGCTACCTTCAATGATGAGTGGCGGTCTTTCTGAGTCAGTTTTTTGCTCGCCCATATATAGCCCCCACCCCAAAAAAAATCGGACTAATCAGCAGTCCGTAACATTTAAACTCCCAAGTTAGGGCAGTCGAAAATCAAAGATGTGTTTCTGTGTTTCTTTCTGGAGGTATTCCGGCATGGCTTACTTCCTGTTGTTGCAGACCGCTGTGTCAACACCGGTCCAGCCTGGTCCGGCAGCCGCCGCCGCCGCCTCCACCACAATGATACCTTCAGTGCCCGAATGAAGCCGTCAAGCGAATGGCACCCGCCGCCGGCCCGACAAAAAAACCCGTTTGTGTTGACGTGACCTGGCTTTCCAAACAAAAGACGAGTTGCGCTCGGACGCCGTGAAAATAAAAGAAATTTAAAATAAACCTCAAGCATCTCCCCGTGGCGTATTTATACCATGGCACATGAGCATTTGTGCAGGAGTGGGACGAAAACAACATCCTGTGGCCTCCCCGCGTGTTAACATGCCTTGTCGTAAAAGACGCCGCTTTCAGCCGCCGGGAAGGAAATGGATTCCACATGTGCGTTACTAACTCTTTCCTTGCACGCCGTCGCGAGACATCGTCGGGGGGCTTCGGGTGGGTGCGTAAATCTTTGTGAAAGTGTGGGAAAAAGAGATGCACATCCCAAATGTCACGTTGACTTCATACATGGCACTGGACAGTTGATTAGCAACATGCGTAACATGAAGCAAAACTTGAGCCTAGCTCGCTGCCATCAAGTTGATTGTCATTGTTCGACTTTACAGATCAAGATGAAGTTTGCCGATTATTATTTTTTTTTCTTCTGGTGGGTCGCTGCCCCAAAAAGTTCAAATTCATATTTTTGGAAAAACATCGCAAACAAAATCGTGATCGAATCATCGATGCTATTTAGCGTTAGCATTAAGCTAGCGTAAAGAGGTGAGATACAGTCAAAGCACGCTACAAGGTACACCCCAGCAGACCCTTTGGGCTAATTAAAGAAATGCGCCATTAGCTGTGTGTGTGTGTGTGTGTGTGTGTGTGCATGTGTGTGTGTGCGTGCGTGTGTGACCTTTAATAATGTGTGCAGGACTCATTATTGGCCCCGGGCCTGAGCTCTTTCATTAGCTGCGGAGCGGACGGCCGACGGGGGGGATCAAGGGACTGGAGATCGTAATTGGGCCGTTCCGCTCACACACCCCCCCCACCCCCCCTCCGAGGCCCAAGGTCACGGCGAGGCAAACTCTTCGGCCAGGTCTTGTCACTGGCTCGCCTTCCTCATCCTCGGGGTCCTCCCGGGGTCTTTGGTGGCGGCGCACGGAGTCCGCTGGGAGGATGACGTGGGACTAATTCGGTCTAATCTCTCAGCCTGTTAATGTGCGGTTGATATGTGGATTTCTCTTCATCCTCGGGGGAAGGCCGTCATTAGGAAGTTTCCTACTCCTCCTAACCAATTACAAGAAAGGAAACTTTTGTCCACTTGTGTTCCGCACATCAAAAAGCGGAAGAAAATGCAGTCAGTTCACACGTTCTATTTGAAGACGTGCCACGGCGGTCAGCAGCGAGGGGGTCGATGACGGCCGCCGCCGTTAAAAGCTCGCTTTGATCCCGGGGATGTGTTGGCGTAGGGAGGCGGCGGAATGTTAAGGGAGGGCCTCAGCATGTGTGATATTCATTTTGAGTTTGTCACAAGGGGCCGTTGTCAAATCATTATTGAACATGGAAGGATGATTTTCATTCGCTTACACCTCAGTCAACAGGCAGACACACATTCAGCATCACAGATACAACAGTGTACCATGTGGCGGCGGCAAACCCACGTGGGCAAAACTAATACCCGCACCTCGCATGGAGTTCATGTTCAATTCACTTGAAGGCAAAAAAAAAAAAAATGTCAGTTGATTTGGAATGATGACCGATTTTTGTCTCGCCCACCCCCACAGGCCTCCGGCGCTGGCGGGCAGTCCGGCCTTCTCGGACATCTCCCTCATCCGCATCTCGCCGCAGCGGAACCCCTCCGTGGGGGCCGAGTCTCCGTTCCACCCGTCGCACGCGTACATCAACCCCTACGTGGACTACCTGCGCTCCCTGCAGCCCCTTGCCAGCCCTTCCATCTCCGTGCTGTCGGCCACCCGAGGCCTCAGCCCCGCCGACGGTGAGCACAAAGGTTCCATTTGCCGAATTTACCTTGTTTTGTTTTTTTCATCTTGGAACTAATATCACTCACTACAAGCGATATCCGAGACGTAAATCCGTCTCTATTCGGAACCTCGCTCGCTCAGATGCTATCCGGCTGATGAGGGTCATGTGATACGTGGGGGGGAGGGGCTGGGGTGGCGAGAGCGGAAGGGGCCACGGGAGGCTAATCCTTTTGATGTGTGAGGCCTGTCCGAGACCGCCAGGGTCACTTCGTGTTTCACCATAAGGGGGGTTTGGGGGGGAGTGGGGGAGGTTTGGGAAGACTCAAGTTCACACTGGGAGGTGGCTGGAAATGTGTCATCGTTTTTTTAATGAAGAGATGATTAGATTTGATAGGCGTCACATTTGGAGTCGCGTGAACATTTTGAATTCATTTCTTGGGAATTCTGTATGTATGAAGTAAAAGAATGACTTTGGGGACAGGATTGAGCGAGAATGATTGAGTTCATCATTTTTCATTTGTGTCGAAAGTAAAATACACTCATTAGCCGTAATATTTTTGATTCAAAAGGTTTAATGACAGGAAACACGGTGGGGCCTGTGGTTAGCATATCTGCCTCGCAGCGGTAGAGGGTCTGGGTTTGAATGCGGCTTGGGCCTCCTTGCGAGGAGTTTGCTTGTTCTCCCCTCCCACATTCATTTTAAAAAAAAAGTGCATTTTAAGGTTCATTGACCATCTCGGTGGTCCAGAGGCCAGAATTTTTTTTTTTGTCTCTACACAGCATGTTCGCGTTCACAATGCAAATGCCTCCACTTGTGACTTTTATTTCTCTCTCTGTGCTCATGATCTGTGTGCTAATTAGGTCTTTAATCAACACTTTGCTTAATTAAGCCATCCGTGGCTTTGCTGTCTGTGGGCAAATTGTAAAAAAACAAAAACAAAAACAAAAGGAGCCCTTGAGTGCTGTGAATGACTGAATAGCTTCGAATGGAGTTTTAAAAGTGGGAGGGATTCTCCGCTTTCTCATTGTGTTTTCCGATTTGTGCCCAAGAACATGGAGTGCCACGTTACACACACACACACACACACACACACACGAGATGCCCTCAGGCTGGCATTGGGATGCCAGCGTTCCTTATTTGGAAAGCCAAGCAAAGCTCTTCTTCTCTTTCTCGGTGTTGTGTGCACGCGTCCCCCTGAATAGGCCACATTACGGCTCAATGCAAATGCAAAGCTCGGGTGGAACAGCAAAGACAATCGACAAACTCCCCACTTCCACCAGGGATATAATACCCAGATCAAATTAATTTACCATCTTTTTTTTTCTCCACCCCTCTCCCTTATAGAGCCATTCAGTCAATCGCATGCAGTAAATCTCCTCAACTCATCCTTTCTGGAGAGAGAGTGATGGGGGGATGGGGGTGTTGAACTCTGCGGTTTCTGAACACATTCCATATTTGCATCCAAAACCGCTGTCTTTTCCCCTTCCCTCTTTCAGGGAATATTTTGCATGAGCAAAACCCACACCAGCGCCAGATGTTTATTTCTAGGCGACGGTTGAAGGACTTACGGCACGCCGTTAACGACTCGTAAAAATGAATGGCAAGGCAGAACGAAGGCGGGATATCCAGCGCTGATGCGTGCGTGCGTCGAAGCTCTTTTGTTTTCCCCGCACGGAGCGTTTTGAGGGAGCGGGTTGCCTATCTGCGCATGGCAGATACAAGACACCCCAGCCAAACGTGTGCCAACATGCACATACATACACGACACGTAAAAATAAGCTTAAGGTCACAAAACTGTCATGGATGCTGACCGAAATTTCTATATACTGCTGCCCACTTCAACCTCTGCAAATATTAGAACCGTCGCCGCAATAGTTTGGTTTTTACGCTCCATTTTCCTCTCCGTAGAGGCGCTCACTCCAGAAAACGCATATTGAGGAAAATTCTCATAAAATCCTGATTATTGGAGTGGTGGTTGAAATATTTGCTGAGGTCGATTGGGGGGGGGGGATCGCAAGATCCACCTATTTTATAGTAATTGATTGTGTTTTTCTGATGTGAAGCGAATTACAATTGTTGGTGTTGTCCACGTATAGCCTGAAAAATTAATGTCGCATTTTTGCAGTGAAATTGCTGATACTGACATGATCTGGGTCAAATTGACCCATGAATATTATTTCTGTCTCAGAGAAACAACCCAAACGGCTGATTTGAAATGGGTCAATTTGACCCAAACTACAGCAGACCTCATAACTGCATATCACTAAGTGCTTTCATGTGAAAGCTTTCAATTTCACTCAGTCACGGACGTTTGACTATTTTACAAGCGGGATTGTTCCATTTCTAATTGCACGTGTGTTTTCCGTTCCGCAGCCCACCACGCCGGCCTCACGCCCTCCGAGTACTACCACCAGATGGCCCTGCTGGCAGGCCACCGCAGCCCCTACTCGGCCGACCTGCTCCCATCCGTGGCCACCTCGGCCGGTGCGGGCGCCGCCGGCGCCCTGCACATGGAGTACCTGCAGGCCATGGACAGTAAGTAGAAAATGCCGACTGGGGCAACTATGCAATTTAATGAATGAGAGGTCTTAAATTTGAGACAAATCCAAAATGGAGTCCCGCAAGGTCCACTGCACATGCACCCAATAGCTCCACTTGGGCTGACGTGGTTGAAATTCTCTCACGCTCATGCGTTATTTTAAAGCGTAAATAGGAAATCGGGACGAGTTTGGAGTACCTTAGCCCCCCCCCCCGGCTAGCTTTGATGGGAACCTTTGCAGCCAGGCAGGCGGCGTGCCTCGCGGTCTTGCCGACAAACTAATTAAAAGTCGGCAAAGTTTGCGCGGCTATCGGGAAATTAATTGCTATTAAGCGGGAATCGGAATGTCCCGCCATTCATCGCCGGGGAGAAATCCTGTCTTCTTTGTCACGTTTTAAGATGAATGGCGTGAAACCAAACAATTAGGGCCCCGTCGAAGCGGCGATGCGCCGCTCTCGACTTGAAACCGGCCTGTGATCATCGCCACTAATAACTCTTCAGCCGCTAAAATGTGAACAGAATGGACTCCATCAAGAGGCTTCCCGTGATAATCTGGACTAGGGCGACTGGTGGAGCGTAATTAGCGTCCGTGTGAGCGACGCTACAGAAACAATGGGCTTGTTAGCCCCGTCCCGCTTTTTCACAGGCTTTTGTCTATGTTCTTACTGCCTAATTAGTGGCAAAAGGCTCATATTAGTGCACTATATGACCGTCTCAATTGATTGCCTAATTTCTCCCCTATAATAACTTCCTTTCTTTAATCATCACAAGTAAATGCTTGAACTCGGTTTGCTACCCAATTAGCAGAAAAAAACACACACACACACAAACAGACAACGTGCTAAAGATGATTATTGTGAAATGATGATGTCCATTTTTGCCTGATCTGTGCGTTGAGAAAAAAAGAAGTGTTGTTTCTTGATTTGAAAAGGAAGGCGGCTGAAAAAGTTAAACGATGGCGAAGGGACACTTTCCAGCACGTTGGGGGTGGGGCTCCCGAATCGGGTGGAAAGGCCTCACGGGATTGATGTTTATTAGCGCGGCGCCCAAATGATGAATCGGCCTCACGCCGGGACAGAATGAGAGGAGCGTCGCGGCCCCCTGAAGCACAACTGTCCCTCTAATTTTCCTCTTGATTTATGGACAGCGGGGGGACCCACTTATGCAACGCGTCATTCATTTCTGCGGCTGCGCAAGCGTTCAAGACGGTGGACTGGCAAAGCCTTGAAAAAAAATGGAGGTGGCTCGCGATTGTTGACGATCACCATCAAGACGTTCTTATAAACCTTTTAGGGGACCATGACATGGTTGAAAATTAGGGCCCGGCCGATAAGGATTTTTCTCAAAGTCCCGTGTCGAAATTGGAACAGGAAGTCGGCCATTTTGGTTTGAAGCGGCCCTTTTAGGGCAAATTCCAAGCCTTGTACTTTTGACGAACTCCCACTGGCAAGACTTTCTCCATGTTTTATTAATGTGTCGGTAGTTGTTGAGTTGCTTAAAAAAAAAAAATGTGCAAACCCGCCACAACTGTGCTCTACACACACACACACACACACACACACTTTCACACACGTACAGCCACGCGTTGATTAACATGTGAATGGAGCTTGCTGTAATCGTTGGATGTGTCAGCCAAAGAGACGGAGCATTTACATTTGGGAGATGGATGGATTGTGGGGGACGTAAATACAGGGGTGGTTGTGTGAGCGTGTGTGTGTTGGGGGTGGGGGGGGGGTGTGATCTAGGCTGCGTAAGCCATTTTTGTTTGCCTTTTATGAAACAACTCCAAATGTTTTATCTGCGAGTCTTGAGTCACAAAGTCCTTGTGTCACAGTGCCGCATCCCTTCAGTGCCCCCCCCCACCGCCCCCCATCTCCTCCGCCCCCTCTCCCGCCGTTGTTCTCCGTCTTGTTTGTGACATCGCCGTGTGAAAAGACAACAAAAGTCATGTTTTAATCTCCACCCGTGGCTCTTTGTGCGCGGGCCCAGAGAATGGTGGCTGCCTTTTGCCGCCTTTTTGTACCCATTCAACCCGCCTTTTTTTGTGTGTGTGTGTGTGTGTGTTTTGTTGTTTTGTTTTTTCCTTGATTGCATCTGAATGAGGAGTCAAATCGGACCGGGAGACGTATTAGCACACACCGCCGAAGCATTCGGGCGGACATAAAAAGCTTGTTTTCTTCGGCGTGAAATGCAAGCAGTGCATCAAGTGACAGCTGAGCACGAGTCACGCCATTCCTTTTCATACATGATTGACAAAGATGTCATCCCGAAAACTTTTGCAGTACTCAAATTAGTTAGTTTTTTTCCAGACTGTGAAAATATGTTTTGGTCTTCCTCGCAGGTTCTCGCTTCCCGAGCCCCAGAGTGCCGTCACGGCCCAGCAGGAAGCGACCGCTGCCCATCTCGCCGCTGTCGGAGCACAGCTTCGACCTGCAGACCATGATCCGCAACTCACCCAACTCACTGGTAACCATGCTCAACAACTCCCGCTCCAGCTCGTCCACCAGCGGCTCCTACGGACATCTGTCAGCCGGAGCTATCAGGTAAGCCTGCGATGCATCACTGGTTTTATCTAGTCACGTGACTAAAGCCAAATAAAACACTTAAAGTACCTCTTTTATGAATACGTCTTGGAAAAACCGCTACGCCCGCCTACCTGTGACGTATTTTGACTTAATTTTTTGCGCCCTAGTGTGCAGAAGGCTCTGACGCAGCCTCGGACTCATGATCAGGCTGCGTTGTAAATCATTTAAAATCAGTCCAGCAGGTGGCAGCGAGTATAAGGGATCGGCCAGGATCATGCAGCAGAAGAAGTGGAAATAAAAGTAAAGGGCGAGGGATGCATGGGAAGAGTTGTGGAGGCGTGTGGAGTTAGCAGAGCGTGCATTTGAAAAAATAGTAGTGCCATACTTGAAATTGTGCTTGAAATGCACTGCTGAAAGTTAGCTCTTTTCTAATGCTGATTACTAAAGAAGGGAAAAAGATGAAAGAAGAGATTCTCGTCCTTCTTTTGGTCGGCTGCATGATTACATCGCAAGAGAGCCTGATAATCTGTCAGCCTTGTAAATCGAAATCCAGTGAAACGGCTGTGATTGAAGTCTTTGCTCCAGTGAAAATGGCTGCGATTAAAGGAGTGAAAGTAGATCATACAGTTGTCATCAATCGTCCAACATAAACAATAGTGGTCCCAATATGGAACCTTGTGGGATGCCACACTCAATAATGTTCCCCTTTTGTTCTACCCTGGGCAGGTTAGGTTGTCCTGGCAACATGCAGAGGCTGAAATCTGATTGGACTCGAGTTCTAACATCCACTTGCACATTTGTCATAAGATGGACAAATAATATAAAAACAAAATATAACTATAATGCAGGTTGCAGGATGCTTTTTTCCCCTTTATGGTCATACAAATAAAATAATAAATATAACATATTGATGCAGAAATTAATTTCCATAAACCTCTTGGCCTCTTTGTTTATCTTCCCCCAACCTCGGAAACTGGGTGTGTCGGCGGTTGCCTAATTGTGACATCACAGTGGGGCAGGAGTACGCAAGGGCTCAGTCACAGGCACTTTTTCAAGAAATGGCTAACAAAAGATTTCCTTGCGTGGTCCGCATAAATGAAGAGTGTCGATTGTGTGTTGCGGGCGACCATTCTTCGTGACGCCTCGTAAGTCTGCCGTTCTTATTACCGGCGTGGAGGAAAATCGATGGGCCGAGATGCATTTGGGGGCCCGCGAGCTTGTCATATCCGTCACGGGCGTAACGCCTCGGCCTATTTGGGTCCTGTCATCGGGACGGCGGTCCCGGCCCGCCGCGTGATTGATCAGGCTCCCGGCGCGGATCGCTGATCAATGGCTGCGGGTGGGGGCCATGGATCTTTCCCCCCGCCGGTCGCTACTATCTTCTTTTCTTTGGCCGCCCGCCCGCGTGACTGACACCAGCCGCCAGGGAGGTGGCGGGACCGACTGGCCGGGCGAGGCTCACCCACACGGGGGACTGGACGGCGACGCGCTTCGGACATTTCCATAGCAAGTTGAAAGCAAAGCAATACTTTCATCTGCAGTGATGTTTTTTTTTCTTGTGAGAGCAAGTTAACTGTGCACTTGAAGTCAACATTTGTGTTTTGTAAGGCTTTGATGAATCAAGCTCAATTTCACACTTTTTATTTCGTCGTGCGGATCGTTTGCCCGCTCCGAGGATGTCGTTGGCGGCGGCGGCGGCGGCGCCACTAAAGCTTCGCCGCCGGCCCAGCTGGTTCCGGTATTAGCGCAACCTCGTCTCCTGTCAGATTGTCCTCGGGGTTGGGGTTGAACAGCAGCGACTCTCTTTTGTTTCGCAGTACTCCACCAAGTGAGCCATCCCTAGAATTATCTCTATCTCTATCACACCTGCGACTGACTGGCGACGAGTTCAGGGTGTAGTTTGCCTTTTTTCCCCGGAGTCAGCCGGGATCAGCTCCAGCAACTCCCCGCGACACTGTTCAGGATAAGCGGTGTTGAAAATGGATGGATGGTATTTCAATGCAAAATGTCCGGGTTTTCATTTAGTACACCATTTTTCTATAAATGGACATTTAAGACATTTTCAGTTCTTGTACTTATACCAGCCGAATACTTGCGACTTCAATTGGTCTGTGTGTGTGTCTGCTTATGGTTAGCCCCGCGTTGAGTTTCGCCTACCCGCCCACGCCGGTGGCCCTGCACATGCACCAGCAGCTGATGGGCCGCCAGCCAGCCATGGTGGGCTCCGCCTTCGGTCACAGCCCGCCGCTCATCCACCCGACGCCGGCCTTCGCCACCCAGAGGCCCGTGTCCGGCTTCACCGCCGCCGCAGCCGGCGCGGCCGGGCTGGCCGCCGCTGAGCGCTCGACCGTCTCGGGTGACTCGGCGCAGGTACTCAAGTCCAGCTTGTGAATACTTTTGCCACCTCTGGCCATTCATCATGGCAGGTAATAGATAGCTGGCGCCGCACGCCAGCCGCACCTCGGAAACGCTAGCCGTAGCGTCCGTCCTCCGGGGAGTTACGCCGCCCGACAGCGAGGGGCTTGTTAGCATCGCGTTTCACAGCTCGCGCCATTAATCACGGGAGAGGGAGGGGGGGGACCTGATATTGACATGGATGGATGGATCCAAAGGGGTCTTTACTTTGCTTTACCTGAAGCCGACTGTATGTGCGGGCCTACGCTTGAAGCGCGTATTCCATCTTTATTACCACCGCCATGTCCCACTCAAATAACGGCATATTAAATCAGGCTTCAACCGCACAAACCAAGCCAATCTTGTTCCCGCTCAAGTCATTCTCAGGATTGGCTTCGCGAAACATGCAATGTGTTTGAAGTGCTGAACATCGCGCAAAGACTGGCAACAAATTAGTTCTGATTTGCGTCTCGGGTGTCCGGATTTTTTTTTCCTGCAATACATTTACATGAGCAAAGGGGTGACGTTCACAATCTGTTTTGGCGCGTGCAGTTGAAACCCACCAGCGAGTCCGCGGTGAGCAGCACGGGCGACCCGATGCACCACAAGCGCTCCAAGATGAAGCCAGAGGAGGAGATGCCCAGCCCGCGGCTGCTCAGCATTCAGGTACTGATGACGCGCCGCTCGGTGACCTTTGACCTGCAGTTAATTTTGCCCTTGGAACTCGCAAGAGGCTGGATTTGGCAACAACGGAGTTCGATTTTCTTATTCAACCCCAACAAAAATGTACGGAGTTGAAAAATAAATACGTTCTGTGTTTGTGGAGGGCTTGCTATTTTTTTTTTTCTTTAAGGCGGGAAGGAGTGTATGTTTCTCTGCTCAGTGCTGCTTGGGGAAAAAAAAAATTACATTTGTGAGAATAATACAAATAAAATAATTTTTAAAAATGTCATCAATAATTTCCACCATTTATTTTTGGCGCATTTATTATGTTTTCCATTCACGTATTTTCCAGAATTGAGTTTTTATTTAATGAAATTACTCATTTTCATTTATATCAAAACCTATTCAACTTCCATTGTATTTTTTTTCTGTACACTCACACGTTTCGCCAAAAAGTTAGCAAGCGGCGCCCCCCCCCCCCCCCTCCCCAAGCCGGGTTGACTCTCACATGCTTGAGAAAACGTTTCACTTGAATCAAAAGTGTTCATAAATAAGAGTGGAGAGTGCAGTAAGTGGCCATTGTGTAAAAGTGGAGGCAGAGACTAACAGTGAAATATACGTGCGCTAAGCTCCCGTTCCCCAAATAGTCCCCCCCACTTGTTCTTGTGCTGGAAAAAGCCGTAAAAGTCCAAAAGTCTGCCTCTCAAGGCCAAATTCTCGTGGGTCAACACTAGCCGAGACTCGCGTTGTCGTATAGTCAGCTGATGCAGAGCGTGGAAGACATTACATGTATTTCTCGCTTTGCAAATTGTAACTTAACTCTCAATGTAGCAGGATCACCCCGACGGCATGACGCTGGTCAAGGAGGAAGGCGACAAGGACGAAGGCAAACAGGAGCCCGAGGTGGTCTACGAGACCAACTGCCACTGGGAGAACTGCTGCCGCGAGTTCGATACCCAGGATCAGCTCGTGCAGGTACGCGTCGTCACGTCACGTGAGCAAAAGTTGACGCACGCGGACCAAAGTGTGCGGTACACAGTTTGATCCATCCAGCAAATGATGATCATTATTTCACGGTACAAAAAGTAGCTTAATAGAAAAAGAAAGCATTTTCATGAAATGTTTTTTTTTTTAAATCTGCAAATCACCCGTCAATCACCGGAGAGACGTTTGCGACGCTGTTATTTGGGGTGACCAATGAAGCTATCAAGAGTGGTTTTGTAGAATGGAAACTTCTTAGCGAGGTCACGGCGCTAAGCCGGCAAAAATCATCTCCTGTCAGACACCCAAGTGAGGAGGGCACATGAAAAGAAAACGCGCGCATGGTGGAGAGAGAGAGAGGATAGAAAGATGGGGCGCTCCCCACACTTGTCTGTTCTGCGTCTTGACACGGCAATCGTGGTGGTAACCTCTATCTATAATTGATATCCTCACCTGCCGCCCGCGTTTGAAGGGCGAGGCTCAAACGCTTGAGGAGCTTGACAACTTCTTGCGCCTCTTTCAGCCGGTGGGGGGGGGGTTAGGTGGGAGTTGGGGGGCTGTGGGAAGCTGGCGGCGGGGAAGCGGCCTTGGTCGGTGGAGGAGAGGGAAGTAGATCCCTCTCACCCCAGGTGGCCGTCTCGGCTAACACCCTTCTCTTCCGATTAGCCATAAAATGCCTTTTCTCGCAATTGTTTTTGCTATTTGCGTGCTACTTTTCGGGGGGTGTGGGGGGGGGGCACTCCACATTTGCATGCCATTTATGGCACTTTTTGGGCAAATATGCAGTTGAAACAGACATTGCTTTAAAAAAAAAAATATGTTGCTATCTTATTAAAAACTAGAGTATTAAGGAAGCTCGCATGAAAACAAAATATAATATTTACATGACTGAAGAGTATTAATTGGCAAATATGGACTTGTGTGGCTTTTTTAAAAAAAGAGATTATAGCATCAAATTGTAGCATGTCTCCTTTTTTATGGCTAACTGTAGACTGGATGTATTGTTTTCTTGGGGGGCGGGGGTGGGGACAAAAATTCACATTTTTGTCCTGACGTGTTGGTGTGTGAAGACGACGCTCCCCCCTCACAGCAGGTGGCCTCGTGAGCCAATGTCCTCGGCTTCCCGTGATCAACAAAATCCATTTCCTCTCAATTGTTTTTTTTTTTTTTTTTGCGATTTGATTTCTCATTTTCCACGCAGACGCGCGGCGAGATGCCAGTAAAAGTCGCCGCGTCCTCTAATTCAAGCGAACTCCGACGAGAACGCTTTCTTATCTGCCTTGTGCCCTACCCCCCTACTCCTCCTCATCATCATCAGTAATAGGATAAGTACAGTATTTGGACCACAGTAGGCCCCCCCCCACAAGCCTGCTGGAGGGTTTGAGAGGGGGTGGTCGGCTTTATGGGTTGGGGTGTGGTGTGTGTGTGTGTGGGGGGGGGTATTCAGAAAAGCAAACAGCCTCTGCATTTGTCTTCTGAAATAGCTTTAGGGGTAAGAAGGGGGGGGGGGGGATGTAGAAAAAAAGATGAGTGAAAACTGCCAGCAAGGCCCAGCAATGCAAATTTGGATTTGTATCGAGTTGTGCATATTCAAATTGTGTCAATGAAATTTGCCTTTAAATTCTTGCACTATCCACTGAAAAAGTAAGAAAAATAACTCAAAAAAAGTCAAAAACTTGATATTTGTTCAGATTCATTCAAGAGAATCATGAGCAAATTCCAATGCCTCGTCAAGATTTGCAATCGGCATCTTTACACATACGCTTCTGCTGTTTTTGTTGTTGTTTGTTTTAGCTGCTAACAATCAAATCAACAAAGACCAATCAAAACGATACGCCTGCCGCTTTACTCGGCATACTTTGTGAAAACAGAAACCGCCTCCTTGATTGGAACCATTTCCACCGAGGTGCGCTCATTAATCGTTTCAACAAGCGGACGACGTTCAAACGCGGCCGCGCCGTTTGTGCTTGGCCTCATTTCGGGAATTAAGCCTCTCCACCACCCTCGTCGCGCTCCACCTTGTTCAAAAGCTCTCGGCGCATATTATTTCCAGCCTCAAACGTGCCATACGCCAGCGTCGCGCAGCGCCACGCCGCGCGACTTTATCGGCAGTGCCGATAAGATAAACGTCAGATCTGTGCAATTTAGCTCACTTATCTGGCCCAGCCAGTCAGCACAAGCGAGGCGGGTGTCACTTTTACTTTACGCTGTTTATTTCATTGATTCCATTTGTGGCATTCGCCCGCACAATTGGACCCTCCCCTTGATTTAGGGCGGTGAGGGGGGGGGGGGGTGAACCTCAACACCCCCCCACGCACTCATTTTCGCATTCATTTTCCCTCCCTGGCGTTTTTTTTCCCCCTCAGAGGGACGACTTTTTTAAGATAAGGCCTAGTGGCTTCTTTAATGTCGAGCTTCAAGTATTCCGACCCGCCCCCCCAATCCACTCTCGCATCATGCCCTCGTATGGCCTTCCTATACCATCTTGTATTGTTGCAGGGGGTTGTCATCAATGAACCCTTAGGCAGTAGTTAAGGTGATCATGACAGGAAATCACAAACGAAAGTCCAGTGACGTTGATTGCATGGACTTGCTCCAGTTTGGCCTTGGCGCTAGCGTGTTAGCTTCGTCAGTGTTTAAGGCGGATAAACACCGAGTATCCGAGTACAAACGCCACCACGCCCCGCCCCCTCCCCCTCGTCTTCTAACTGCAGGCGCTGGCCTTTAATTGGTAAAATGCAGATTTTTTTTTTTTTTTGATGGGGAGAAGGATTAGGCCGCTTATCGGCGTGGAGTATCTCGCTGTAAGATGAAAAGAGTGCGCTGAATTACACATGCCAACTATACCCCCCCCCTTTTCTTTTGGCAACTCCCCCCCTCACCCCACAATCAACCACGGCCCTCCCCTCTTCTCGTCCTTTGCCTCGCTTCCCCAGTGCTTTTACAACAAAGCACTTTGGCGAGTGACATCACAAAAGGGTGTGTGATTTATTAGGCGGCCATTTGATAAAAGCTAAACGACGTTGCGGGTCCTGAGGCTTGTGAGGGTGGGGTGGTGGGTGGTTGCCGTGTAAACATTCTCATGCATGAAGGGCCGCGTCCCACCGAGACTTCAATCAGGATGCGGGAATCGGTTACGGTTTGTGCAGCCCGCTATTTCATCCATTGGGCCGTTTTATTCCCCAGCTGCTGTGCGGTGAGCCCGGACAATCATGTCAGCCGCGTGACCGACAGACAAAAGTTGTTGTACAGTATAAAGCTTGTAACATGTTCACCCACAGTTGCGATTTGCTCATCACAAATCAAAGCCTTGTGTAAAATGAAAGCAGTGCTTTGGCGTCATCTCGTGGCATCTTATTGTCAAGGAACTATGTAGAAGTGAGTGGAGGCGCTTCACTGTGCTGTCGAATGTAAAAGTATCGTCTCGCCGCCGTCTTTAAACCGCAAATATTTGATGTTGCAACATGAGTGCCGCAACTAGGATGCACTGGTAGGCTATTCGTCGCAGAGGAGAAAGAATATATGCTTGAAGGGTATTATTTTGCCTTTCTACTTGTGTTGTTGCATTGCTGAGTTCAAATATTAGTTGTTTAGAAGTTTATTGTAAGGTTTAGCAACTTTAATACTAGTTTTGTTAGCCTGTTAGCATTTGGCTTTTTAAGACAAAGTCCTTTGGTTTGGTTAAATACACGAGAAATTCCCATTGTTCCACGTTTAGTTTTATGGGAAAGTTCCCTATTCAGCATGGCCTTGGACACCAATTCAACTCGAAATTCAAGGTGCCACTGTAAAGGTAATTATCAAAAATTTGGGGGGGGGGGGGGGGGGGGAGTCTGACTTGCAGTGTTTTGCCCATGTTGCCCTGGCTCAATGAACGTTGGTGAAAGCAGCGGCTGCATGTGCACACGCGACCTCGGCATCCCCTCCCGTTTGCCGCTCCCCGTCAGCCGCCTCCCCTCCTAAATCCATCTTGGTGGCGTTTTTACAGTCGCAGTCCGATAAGCTGGCAGCGGGAAGATGAATAAGCACCGCGCCGCCGCTATCAGCACCTGTTTGTCGATGTAGCCGGCTCTGCTCAGCATGGAGATTATTGATCCAATAAGAATTGCCATTAGCTTTCCCCTCTCGCTGTCAGTCGGCCGGCCCATGCATCACATCCGTCAAGCGCCTCGTTCATTTGTACAAACGCGCGCCGGCGCGGATCCGTCCGCCACTCCGACGCGCCGTCCCGTCCATCGCTCTCGGGAGCATATCGAGCGGACGGCCGACAGAACCATCGCTCGCTGCAGGGATTCCCTCGCAAAGCGGCGGCTAAAGGCCCTCCGACCGAGGAGATCAATCTCAGGAGGCGAGGGTGTGGGGGGCGGGTAGGGTGGGGGGGGGACTTCACTAACGCTCATCGACCACACAATCATTTTCCACAGGATTAGTCTTGTTTTGTCACTTTAAAATGAAAAAAGTGCCAAGTGAGAGTAATGGGGGGGCCACTTTCCAATGAGCCCACTTGTTCTACCACTCTTGCCAAAGTCGGAGGCTTGGTGGGTCAGAGTCGGGCCAAGGGGGCGGGTCAAAGATGCCATTGTCAAGGGATAGGGGCCTCCCCAGGCCGGATGTGACCCTGACAACTGCAAGAAAGCGCTCGTTTTTTGTCTGCAGGCCAAATCGGATTGACTGCTGAGGTCAACACTTGCGGTTTTGTCACCACCATAAAACGCATTTAAAAGCACTTTTTTTTTCTCTCCAAGATGGACGAGTCGCCTTGTGTATGCAGAGTTCCGAAATCTGTGAATGCTGTTGTGTGATTCTCATGATGCTCCGCCACTAATCAACACTTGTTCCCATTAAAATTGCGCACAAATTACAGCAGACCCTCGTAAAAAAATTTTAAAAACTCAAAATAAAAAACATTTTTGAGATGAAAACCTTCCCTCGGCTGAAACGTGTTCGTGTGTGTTTGCAGCACATCAACAACGACCACATCCACGGCGAGAAGAAGGAGTTTGTGTGTCGCTGGGAAGAATGCTCCAGGGAGCAGAAGCCCTTCAAGGCCCAGTACATGCTGGTGGTCCACATGCGGCGGCACACCGGCGAAAAGCCTCACAAGTGCACGGTAAGGCGCAACCGATCGACCGTCCGTCTGACCGACCGACTCCTTGTGATATGTTTCCTTGACACCGAAAGAAAGTGTAAGACGGATGCGCTCTGGCTTCCATTCCAGTTTGAGGGCTGCGCCAAGGCTTATTCCCGTCTGGAGAATCTCAAGACTCACTTGCGCTCCCACACGGGCGAGAAGCCGTACGTGTGCGAGCACGAAGGCTGCAACAAGGCCTTCTCCAACGCATCGGACCGAGCCAAGCATCAAAACCGCACGCACTCAAACGAGGTACGCTGAGTGAGCATTGTCTTAGTGTTCCTTCTCTTATATCGGAGTTCGGCGTTCGCCTCATGCAGCCGGTCCGCCGTCCCCGACCGCGCACATCTCGCTTTGTCTCACAGTGGAGCACGATTGAATACGTTCTGGTTTTATTTATTGGCAGAAACCCTACGTGTGCAAGATCCCCGGCTGCACCAAGCGCTACACGGACCCCAGCTCCCTGCGCAAGCACGTGAAGACGGTGCACGGGCCCGAAGCGCACGTCACCAAGAAGCAGCGGGGCGACTACCCGCGGCCCCCCGCGCAGCCCCGCGAGCCGGGCGCCAACGGCCAGGGACACTCGCCGGGGCAGCTGGGCCTGGGCGGCTACGCGGACCAAAGGGAGTATAGCAACCACGTTACCTCTAAGCAGGACGACTGTCTGCAGGTCAAGTCCATCAAGACGGAGAAGCCCATGGTGAGACTCGAGCTCAGGCATTGACACAGTCGTCGCTTTTAATGCAACTCCAGTTGGTTTCCCCTTTGCTGCGGTTCAGTTGTCAAGTGTCAGGATCCAAAACCTGCTGGCCTTTTGCCAAGTACAAATACGCAGAAAAAACACGAACCGCATCGGGGCAGGGGGGAACCCGAATAAGCCCTAAAAGTCTTCTAACAAGTGCATGTTCTCTTCTATCCGATGCTTGGCATTGCGCTTGTTGTCTTCTAAGGACAGTGGGTAATCAGGTGAGACAGGCGTCCTCTTCTTTCACAGTCTCGTGACTCATCTCATCACAAACGTGACGTTTTCATTCATGTTGGCCTTGCCTTCACTGAAGTTCGTGAAGAAGGTTGCTCGCTCTGTGGTTTGCTGCATTCCGCTCTGCACAACAGTGCCACGGTGTGGATGGTGGACGTATTAGTCACCCAATAAACTTGGGGGGACTGTGAAAGGTTCCAGGTGGAACACCGGCTGGATCTTTTAGTTTTGCCACTTCCATAAGAACTAATCCAAGTCTTTCATCGTTAAAGCGCCAAAAAGCGATGTTGCCACACAAGCAAGTCAGTCTTTGGTATGTCCCCCCCCCCCCCCCCCCCCAGACGTCTCAGCCAAGCCCTGGCGGTCAGTCTACATGCAGCAGTGACCAGTCCCCCGTCAGCGTCTATCCCAGCGGTGGAGTCCAGCTTACTGTGAGCGCCGGACGCTCGCCAGGGGAGGGGCCGGACGAGGAGGACGAGGAGGAGGACGAGGCGGAGGCTGGTCGGCGGGACGGGCCGGCGCCCGTCATGGACTCCACCGTCTCTACGGCGACGGCGGCTGCGCTGACCTTGCGGGCGAGACGTGGCGTGGGCCGCCCCCTGCGCTGGCTGGAGCACTTGAAGAGGGAGAGGCTGAAGCAGGTGAACGGGCCGATGCCTGGCCCGGGGCCCCTGACTCCCCCGCCGCCCCCCAAGGGGTCCGTGCTCACCGGCATCCAGGCCAAGGGTGAGTCCTTTCAGGCCTCTGATTGGTTAACATTGGTAATTAGCGAGTGTTGTTGTAAAGTCCATAGCTGTGCGTGTGCCCCCTCAGGATGCTGTCTGGGCAAACAGTGGGTGTCGGCCGCTCCTCAGCCCCCACCTCCCCCCGAACTGGGCGGCACGACCGAGTTAACGGTGCTCAACTTGCTGCGGGACCGGCGCGACAGCAGCGGGAGCGCCGCCAGCTCGGCCTACCTGAGCAGCAGCCGGCGTTCCTCGGGCATCTCGCCGTGCTTCTCCAGCCGCCGCTCGAGCCAGACGTCACAGAGCGACGGTGCTGCGGCTGCCCTCCACCACCGCCGCCGCCACAACCTCAGCTCCACCGACTCGTATGACCCCATCTCCACCGACGCCTCCCGCCGCTCCAGCGAAGCCAGCCACTACGGCGGCGGGGTGGCGGCAAGCAGTGGCGCACTTTCAGGCGGTGTTTGTGGAGGCACGGGGGGTAACGGTGACCTAGGGGGCTCCCGAGGGATGCTCACCTTAACCCCCGCTCAGCACTACCACCTGAAGGCCAAGTACGCCGCGGCCACCGGTGGCCCGCCGCCCACGCCACTACCCAACATGGAGCGCATGAGCCTCAAGGCCCGCATGGCCATGATGGACGAAGGCGGCACCAACCAGCCTTTGCCGCCCCTCGCCGGTCCGCACCGGTGCTCTGAGACCACCAATGGCTTTGTGGGACATTCGTCCTGCAGGAGGAGGGTCTTCTACCCGGGTGAGGGACCCGCGGCAGGCAACCGGAGGGCCAGCGACCCGGTGCGGACGAAGCCTTCCGGCGTTTGCGTTCTGCCCCCTGTGCAGCGTTTCAACAGCCTGAGCAACCTCCACCCTCTTCCGCCTCTAAACCAGCAGCCGTCGCCGCCCCTTGACGTGCGCACTCTGAGCTTGCAGAATTACACTCGCTCCGAGGGTAACCTACAGAGGGGCTTACAGCAGCCCGCGTACACCCCAAGCATCGCGGAGCACGCCGCTTTGGAAGCTCTGGCCATGGAGGGTGACGGGGAGCCGTACTCGCTACTCGGGGATGAAGATATACTTCCAGATGACATGGTGCAGTATCTCCGCTCCCAAGTCCAGGCAGACGGTGGACCATACGTGCACATCGAGGACCAGATCATCTCCGGCGAAAGAGAGAGCTTGCAACGCCCGATAGAGGGAACGGAGGGGGCGAACTTCCAGGCCAACCGCTGCCTCCAACAGCAGCAGATGGTCCCAAGAAGGAGCCCCAACTTGCTTCCCATACAGTGGAACGAAGTTAGCTCTGGTAGCGCCGACCGCTCTCCACAGCGGGATCGCAACTGCGCAAGGTGGTCCGGCGGGCAGGCCTCATCGGAGCCTTTCGGCAGGTTCGGAAACATGGTGGTGCAGCAGAATGCGCTGCTGGGTTTCCACAGCAGTTGCTCCCAGGCCGACCAGGCGCAAGGCCCTGCTGCGGTGAAGCTTGAGACGTCCCCCAACTCGTGCATGGAGTCGAGAGGAACCGCCCTCAACGGCTTGCCCCGACCTCCCTTCCCCAAGTCCTCTGACGGACCTCTTCCATACCAAGCTTCCAGAATGCAAAACCACTTCCAGCAGAACCTCAACAGCAGATTCTCCAGCCACACCATAACTCGGCCCTCCATAGACAATCTCCAAAGCTTCTCCCAAGATAAAGTCCATCATCCCACTCAGCAAGGCCCACGCCCGCCCGTCAATACTTACCGGAACTTGATGAGAAACCACCTTCTACCCAGAAGCTGCACTGAAATCCCGGAGCAACAACACAATGGTGGGAGCCTCTGTTCCCTGAAACTGGAGGCTCCAGAACATGGATACTTCCAACAAGTCTTCGATGATCCCATTTCCTTCCAGCAAACAGATCCCAAGGTAGCCTCATTCTCCACCGTAGAAGACCACTACTTGCTGGACTCCTTAGATGGCGGCAGCGGTCCAGGCGACTCCATCTCCCTCCTGTCTCCCGCCTCCGATCAAGTGACCAGTACCGTAGAGGGTGGGACAGTAGACGGCGGGATCGTGCCCACGGCGACGTTGGACGACGGCGTCCCTTTGGACTTTGGCGCCATGATGGAGGATGGTTTCGACCAAGGCAGCCTGGTATCGGGCCCGTTGAGCCCTTCCATTTTCCAGGGTCTGTCCAGAACCTCGTCGCGGCTGACCACCCCTCGTGCGTCGGCCACCTTCCCGGCCGTGGTGGCCCCCGGCGTCAACAACATGGCCATCGGTGACATGAGCTCCCTACTCAGCAGCCTCGCAGAGGAGAGCAAGTTCCTCGCCATTATCCAGTAGTCCCCCCCTCTCTTCTTGACTTTCTCCTCTTAGGAAAAAAAAAAGGTGTATGTGAAGGCATATAAATGGAACGAAAATGAGGTATAAATTAAGAAAGGTTCTTTTCCAATTTTTGGGAATGAAGGCTGTTTTCCCAGCCCTGTCTTTGTATGACAATGTGACTTCACTTCTTCAACAGTATTCTCGCGTATTGTCACTGTTTTTGCTGTACACACCGTCGGCAAGAAAAAAAAAAACAACATATGAAGCCGAAAAACACATTCAAACGGAAACCTTTGTCCTTATAAGCCACTAATTCCTGATCCACCCAGTCATCGCCAAACCAAAATGCCAGACTTGCTTTGTCTTTTCAGGCTCATGATAGAAATGCCCACCAACTCTTTTGTTGAAAAGTGAAACTGGCTCCGGGGGCTGAATTATTATTATTATTATTCTTTTTTTTTTCTAGGCTTCTTGGAAATAGCCAAAGTGACCCTCGACTAGCAGCTTCAATTCACGCCAAAACAAAAAAGCTTTCCTGTGTCTTTTGAGGCATTGCTTCCTAAGACTTTTTTTTTTTCTGTGGGTCGTCTGATGATCAACATGTCGACTATGTACTTTTTAAGTTTCTCAGTCAAACTGGGTTCGGTGGCTGCAATTTCTTTGGAAGCCCTTGGAAAGAGCCAAAATGACTCTAAAATGGATGCTTTTATTCAAACCAAAATGACATGATGATTGATGATGGCTTCTTTTTGGGCATTGTTTATTGAGACTTTTTTTTTGTGGGGGTCTATTCATGATAGATGCACCAACCAAATTTTACCTTGCAAAGTTAAACTGGCTTTGAGGGCTGTATTGTAAATAGTCAAAATGATCCTGAAATGGCAGCTTCAATCCAAACCAAAATTGCAGACGGCGTGCATCTTCCCCGGGGGGCTACTCACGATCAACGTTTCTACCAAATTTCAAATTGATTGGTGAAACTATAGCTTCAGTGGCTGGATTTTCAAGTATTTATTCGCTGGTTGCGTCATGTTTTGACAAATTCAGGAAGGCTTTTTCATGGCCCGTGATGGGGGAAAAGAGAGATAAAAAGTTTCCCAGGCCAAGATTTCCTCTCAGTGTTTCGATCAGGTGATGTTTTTACGCATAAGTACAGAGGAGAAAAAAAATTGCATCAGAAAACAAGCCTAAAACAATCAAGTATTATGATTGAATTTGTCTGGTGCGGTACACCAGTGTATATAATGTAACAGTGTTTTTATATTCTCCTTTTTCAGGTGCTTACTCACATACGTAACTTTTGTCTTAATGGACGCTGACGCTGGTCCAACAGCACATGATTATTTTTTTTTAAATGCTGTACAGTGATGTGTTTGATTTTGTATGATATTGTCTTCTCGAGAGCTCTTAAATGCTGAATGTGTACCGCCGTCAAGTATTACAGAGACGTCGTCGCCAGTGTTAAGTCTTATTGCTGCGTTGCCTTTTATTTTTCATTTTTCAATTGTATGCGTGTGCACAATATCAAAAGTAGTTTAGCGTCAAAGCAATGAGGTACAATCCTTGTTTTGGGTACTTTTTTTTTTGGAACAGGTCACTGACATTTTTTCTTTTGTTTGTAATGAATAATGGAAAAAAACTAATTCCCTTCAGAGGAGGAAATTGCATTGAGGTATGTGCCTTATACGTTTTCAGTAAAGAGAAGACACACTGCCGATTTTCCATTGTGAATAATGAAGAACAAAAAATAAATAAACATCAAAAAGAACAGAACATTTATATAAAAAATATCCAGTAACAGGAAAAATCCAGAACATTATATTAAAAATGTCCAGTAATGGGAAAAGTCCAGATCATTTTTATTAAAAATGTCCAGTGATGGGAAAAGTCTAGATTTGTCAAATTCATTCTCATTTCATTTTGTTGCCACAATAAAGGGTGTTATATATATATATAACACACAAATCTATAAAAAATGTCCCTATGTTACGCTTTGTGTAGGAAAAAAAGGGGAAAAACACATCCAGGGGCGTCCTGGCCCCACGCTGGATGGGGCGGGCCTCCCTCATCAGCCCACCTAGCCAATGAGAGGGGCCACTCGCTTGCTCGGCTCTTTTTTTAACTTGACTCCAAATGTTTGTATTGTTTTTAATAAACATGGAAATTGTATTTGACTTGGTGTGTTTTTATTTCCATTTCTCTAGTTTGAACATGACTCTCACTCACTCACTGTCCATTTTAATAAGGAACAAAACTGGTTTGCAGTTAAAAAAAAAATCCAGTATATAACATATAAAAACAGATGCGCTTGGTCTCGGGTCAAGGTACAGTATCAATTTATGACTTGGTCGTTAGTGTCTTTAGCACATCCTTGTGGCGAAAGACCGAAGCATAACCATTTCCGCGTGGTGCAAATAGTAGCGTACCGCCTAGCCACCAGGGGGCGTCTGTAGTCGCCTTGCTGTCTAATCTCGAGAAAGAAGAAGTTCCCTTGGTTGTGGAAAATGGCCGACGTCGAGATGGAAATCGCGTCGAGAAGAATGAATAATTTCAACGAGCACGTGTAAGGCTTTTGCTTTATCATTGTCCGTTCATATTTATAACTTTTTATGAGACGGGGGCATATTTCTGATTCGAAACTGACCGACGCGGGAGGTTAAACAGCGGAACGACAGTCGTGTTGTTTGGATAACACTGCTGACAAGACTCGCTAATGTTCTTAGCTTAGCCGTGTTAGCATGAAGTTTGGCTAAACGTCAAGCAGACGTTGGTATAAATCACCCCGGTGTTGCATCTGCTCCGTCGCGGCGTGTGTGTGGATTGCGCAAAACGAATTTGAATTGTCCAAATCTGGTTTTGTCGATGAATGTACCGGCGATGTTGCCAAACTTTGCTAAGCACGCTTAGCTTTTAAGAGCTAACGTGGAAAAAACATCTTGAAACCCTCAAGTTCAATATGTTCGTCACTCGTGTCAGTGAGCACGGAAAATAACCATTCTTCAATTTCACTAAAAGCTAATGTGTTTTGTTTTGGTCATGGGAGAAGATCTAAATAGTGCGAGGTCAATCCTCATATAGCAAAGGTTATGCAGTATTGGGCTGAAGAAAACGAGCCTTTTTTGGTTGCCAATGGTTACGTATGTTTGTTTGTGTGAGGGAAGGATTGGTCATCAGCAGATAATTCTTCCTGAAATTGTATTGGTCTCCGTCTACTGTATAATACTGTCAAAGCTATTTTCAAGCAAATGCTCAATTAATTCGTCATGCTTCTATTCTGTCAGTAATGGTTGAAGTGATTTTGTGATGCAAATTGTGATGATTTAATGTCGGAACTTTTTTTCATTCATGGTGTTATTGTTCTGTGGTTTGACGACCAGGAAACAGGAAATGGAAAGCCACGAGAGGAGTGGCAATGAGGACAGCGGAGACGTGTCGGAGGAAGAAGAGGAAGAAGAGGTAGTGAATGTTGTGCACCATTGTCATACAATGCAAAACATTGTCTTATGATTTCACTGTGGTGCTCTCACACCAATTTATTTATTGTTCAGATCTTAACTTTGCATCATGTTCTCTCTCCTAGGAGGAGGCTGAGACCAACGGCGAGAAGCCTGAGGAGGCTGCGAAGCAGCACAGCAGCGGTGGTGGAAAACACAAGAGGAAAAAACACAAGCATCGCAGCAAACATAAGAAACACAAACACGCCACGGAGGAGGACAAGGAGCGCAAGCGCAAGCATCGCCACAAACATAGGAAACACAAGCGCAACAAGGAGGGCGAGGCGCCCTCCGCTGCCCCCGCACCTGCCACCATCTTTGTCGCTTCCGGCCATAAGAAAAGCGAAAGCTCCCCCTCCTCGGGTAACCCCGGCCTGGATGACCGGGCGCTGCTGGAGGACCTGGAGAAGCAGAGGGCCATGATCAAAGCTGAGCTGGACAGTCAGCTGATGGAGGGCAAAGTTCAGTCGGGCATGGGCCTGATCCTGCAGGGTTACAACTCGGGCTCGGAAGAGGACGCCGGCGAAGCCCGCGTCAGGAACGGAGAGCAGCGCCAGCGGGGCACCTCAGGGAAGGGCATATCCCCCCGCGCAGGGGTAGCTGCTAAATCCAGACGGGACTCCACAGAGGGCAGCAGGACCTCTTCCAAGCGCCACAGCCCCGGCAAAAACACGGAGCGGCTCGCCAAGGATTCCAGGCAAGACAAGGTGAGCAAAAGCGGCAAAGATGCTAGCGTTAAGGACAAAGGCCGCGCCAGAAGCGCCTCAAAGGAAAGGAAGCATTCAGACGCCACCGACAGGTCCAAGGGGAAGAGCAGGAAGTCCCCCTCGGAGCAGAAAAGCGCCCGCGCTGAGAAACAACGGCCCTCGCCGCAACGGGACGAGCGGCACGCGCAGGAAAAAGCGCGGCCGCGATCCCGGTCGCCCGGCCGCGAGCGGCTCGCTCGCCCTGACGCCGAGCGAGACAAAAGACCGACCAAGTCGCCGTCCAAGGATGCGTCATCTGGCAAGGAGAACCGGTCGCCGCACCGACGGCCGCAGCACAGCCCCGTCCGGAAGCGCAGCAACTCGCCTCGCCTAAGAGACGCGCGCCACGCCTCGGCAGGCGCCGCCGAACGCAGTAGAGCCAGGTCGCCACCGCCGCCCCGGCGAGTGCGCTCGCCGGACGTCCGGAGGAGAGAAACGGAGAGGCAGGAGTCGCCAGTCAGGTGCGTGGAAAAGCTGAGAGTCGCCTTTTGGCTTTTTCTGGCCAGGGGTCGCCACTTGGCGTCCCCCACATGATTAGTTTGTCACTATTTATGCTGAAAGATGTATAAATAGCATTCTACGTTTTGCTTGAAAATTAATCGCCATTTGGACTGTGGTTTTTAAATGTCTCTCTGTGAACCCCGCACAGGAAACGGCTTCGAGTGGAAGCCGGATCGGGTCGAGACCGCTCGCGAGACAAAAGTCCGCCGGCGTCCTCTCGCCGCCGGGTGAGTCGCTCGCCCCTCAGGCGACGTTCCCCGTCGCCACGCCGACGCTCCCGCTCGTCCCCTCGCCGGCGGAGCCGCTCTCCGCTTTTGCACAGGTGATGATGGTCAAGACGGAGTCGAGCAAAGGAGGAGTTTCTGCAATTTGGTGTGTCTTTCAATAATCTATATATTTTTTTTTAAATGTCCCGGTCATCAGATCCGGCGATCGAGACCGATATGGGAGGCTGCGGCAGTACCGGCGCTCGACGTCGCGCGACCGCGGCAGGCGGCGGCGGCGCAGCAGAGACGAAGACAAGTTCAAGGGAAGTCTCTCGGAGGGCATGAAGGTTGACCAGGAGTCCTCAGAAGAAGACATGTGAGTGTTGGTGTCAGTTGTGATGTCCATGTTTGGGTTTGGCAAGCCGGAAATGAAACCAGGCACACCGCCAAACACAAACAAGCACAAAAATAGACAGCGGCTGCAAAAGTAGGTACCAGTATACAGTTAAGACTCAATTCGTTATTCACCATCATCATTCATTTTTTTCTTTTTTTTATTATTATTATTTTTTTTCCAGGTAACCATGGCACGCCATTTAACGTGGCTGTCATTTGTAGCGTAATTTGTAAATTGCTAGTCTACTTGGTGGAGTCCATTCCTCTCCCACGCTACTGTTTGATGAGCCGATTTCATTGGACGGCGGTATCGTTGCCCTCCCCGGTCATCTGAAAAGAAATAAGACGCATTTTGATTTTCAAAGTACTTTCACGCCACTTCAAAGATGTTGAAATCAGTTATGGAAATGCTCAGTTGCCGCAATCTTCGGAATCTATTTGCAGGTTGGATGACTTTGACGGCGAGGAGGTGGATGAGGAGGCCTTGATTGAGCAGCGCCGACAGCAACGAATGGCCATCGTGCAGGTTCGTCTTTCTGTCTGTCCGTCGGTCCTTCGAACACGCCGCCGTCGGTTGTCACGACTTTTAAGTCGGTCGCCTCCGTCGCGTGTCAGAAATACAAGGCGGCGAGCGAGGACACCAACATGGTTTCGGAGCCCAGCAGCCCGCAGAGCAGCACGCGCAGCCGCTCGCCGTCGCCCGACGACATCCTGGAGCGCGTCGCCGCCGACGTCAAGGAGTACGAGCGCGAGAACCTCAACACTTTTGAGGCCAGCATCAAGGCCAAGCACAACCTCATCGCCCAGGAGAAAGACGGTAATGTTTGCGCCTTTTGCTCACGCTCAAGTCCGTTTCAAAGGCCATAGAGAGGCAAATCTCCGAAGCCGCAAAGCGGCGAGGAATCACTGCATGCGATGACGCTGACATGTTACACTGACATCAGAGCTTTGAATTGCCTCAGAAGCCAAAGTAGGAACAAGTCACTGGTTTTGTTTGTTTTATAGAATTTGCGTACTGTCGATGGGCTGGTTTTTTTTCCCTCCCCCCTCACGTAAAAAGAAATCTCACCACGTCACTTGTTGCACATTATTTCATCAGTTTGAGAAGCTCTGTTCTCGACAGACGCCAGCCAAGTGTCTGCTGCCCGGTGCATTTAATGGTTTATGTGTGTGTGTCTCTCTCTCCCTGTCGTGTGTTCATTCAGTTGCTGGCTTGTTATCCAAGCAGCCTGGCTGTGTCGGGCCACCTTGCAGCATGTTTTGATCTCTGCAGAGTATGTCGAGCAAAACACATGGCGCAGATATTCATTGAGTGCCGGTGATTCTGCGACAAGTCGAATCCACCGGCCACGCGCACTCACCTGTCGCTCGTATTTTCTCTCTCTCTCTCTTGTGGTATCCCCCCCTTCCCCCTTTGTTGTTCTCAGGGGCCAACCCCAAGAAGCCGTCGGCGCCCGACATGTTCACCGAGTCGGACGACATGTTTGCGGCGGACTTTGATGTAAGCAAAACTGGGCTGAAATGAAAGATCGTCCCTGTCGATTGTCGAGCTAAATATCCAATTTTGAAAATCCCCCCAATTTTGCAACCCCGATGAAAATGTGCGATTGCATTCTTTATTGGACTGTTGTCAACTTGATCCGGTGTGCGTGCAGAGCGCCCGGATGAGAGCCTGCGGAGTGGGCAAGGACTTCAAGGAGAACCCCAACCTCAGGGACAACTGGACCGACGCCGAGGGCTACTACAGTCAGTGCGATCCGCGTTTCGGGCGCGTGGCAATCTGCCGTCCTCTCACGGCGCGTTTCCTCCCCAAGGGGTCAACATCGGCGAGACGCTGGACAAGCGCTACGACGTCTACGGGTACACGGGCCAGGGCGTGTTCAGCAACGTAATCCGAGCCAGAGACACCGCCAGGGCCGGCCAGGAGGTGGCGGTCAAGATCATCCGCAACAACGAGCTCATGTATGGCAGCCGTGTTCCGATCAGTGTGACCGCAAGGGGGCGCATATTGGACAAAAAAATACTTGTTTTATACCTAAAAGTTATTTTGTCTCTATGAATATGATGACGTCATCATCTTTTTCATGAACCGGTGCAATTTATCCCTACGATGCTGACAAGCTTAGTAGTGCTTAAACATTTCGTTTCCACAAATACGTCATGTCTTTGAAGTATTTAGCTCATGTCTCACGGTCACATTTGGTGAATGAGAGATAATCCAAAAGTCTTGGAAATTGCCCCCCCATAGATGGCGTGACACGTCGATGTTCATTTTTGCCACTGTTGTTTTGGTTTGCGTGCGTCAGGCAGAAGACGGGCTTGAAGGAGCTGGAGTTCCTCAAGAAGCTCAACGATGCCGACCCCGACGACAAGTTCCACTGCCTGCGTCTCTTCAGACACTTTTACCACAAGCAGCATCTGTGCTTGGTCTTTGAGCCGCTGAGGTAACCGCTGAGAAGAAGAAGAAAAAAAAGTCGCCTTGTTTCTTTCCCCTCCCCTCAAAAGTCCTCCATCTCCCTCTCACACTTGTTTTTGTTTTCATCCCCCTCTTTCGGTGTCAGCATGAACCTACGCGAGGTGCTCAAGAAGTACGGCAAGGACGTGGGGCTGCACATCAAGGCTGTGCGCTCGTACAGTCAACAGCTCTTCTTGGCCTTGAAGCTGCTCAAGAGATGCAACATCCTGCACGCCGACATCAAGCCCGACAACATCCTGGTAAGACGCCGGCGACGCCTCAACCCAACGGGACCCCACTTGCTCTTTTGGCCCCGAATGTCCTTTCTGATGATTGACTCTCCGCTTAGACTTGACATCACTTGTAATATGCTCACATCATCATCTGCCTAAAATTGACTGACAGCCCATTAGAACTCAACAACAGCTGGTGATTGACTCCTCGCCGAGGAGAAAGAATATATGCCTGTGTTCTATTATAAAGACAAATGTATATATTGTTGCCTTAATTTCCCAGAGTGTTGTTTTTTGAGTGCTTTGCTTCTCTCAAAACTCTCTTATTTGACTTTGTGTGTGTTTTACTTGGTTTTTTTTATCCCCAGGTGAACGAGTCCAAGACCATCTTGAAACTGTGCGACTTCGGCTCGGCGTCGCACGTGGCCGACAACGACATCACGCCGTACCTGGTTAGCAGGTTCTACCGAGCGCCGGAGATCAGTGAGTTCGCTTTCGACCTCTTTAAAAAAAAAAAAAAGCCAGATAAAGCATTAGTTTGTACTTGTTCTTCACCGCCTGTCAGTCATCGGCAAGCCGTACGACTATGGCATCGACATGTGGTCGGTGGGCTGCACGCTTTATGAGCTCTACACGGGCAAGATCCTCTTCCCGGGCTCCTCCAACAACCATATGATCAAACTGGCCATGGACGTCAAGGGCAAAATGCCCAACAAGGTAGGATGGACACGCAAGCGCCGCTGGCGTTGCGTCATCATCATCATCTTCATCGACACACACGCAAGACGCCGAATGACGCAACGGCGTTGCCGCTGTTTCCTCAGATGATCCGCAAGGGCTTGTTCAAAGACCAACACTTTGACCAGAACCTCAACTTCCTCTACATCGAAGTGGACAAAGTCACGGAAAGGGTGAGGTTGCCCCCCCCCCCCCCCCCCCACACACACTGGCCTCCGCCGTCACACAAATGGCAGCGAGACGTCACCAACAAAATGGCTGCGGCGAAAATAATGCCAACTCGCACGGTCGTAAAGAAAAGCGGGCCTCGTTGACTTTTCGCTCTGCGCGCGTCGCGTTTCCAGGAGAAGGTGACGGTGATGAGCACCATCAACCCCACCAAAGACCTGCTGGGCGACATGATCGGCGGCCAGCGTCTCCCGGAGGAGCAGCGCAAGAAGGTGATGCAGCTGAAAGACCTGCTGGACGCCACCCTCATGCTGGACCCGGCCAAGCGCATCAGCATCAACCAGGCCCTGCAGCACGCCTTCATCCAGGAGAAGATCTGACCGCACCAAAACCACTTCTGGTGGGCTTCCTTCGCTCAAACGGGGGTCTTGCACTGTAAATACCACACGCTAGCTTCCCATTAGCTTTCTTTCTTTCTTCTTTTTTTTTGTTTGTTTTGTTTTGTTTTTTTTAAGCGGCCCAGTCATTGTAAACGTCCACAGTGATGCTTTAAGTTAAGCGGCGTGAGACGGATGTAAATAGTGGACGTCGACGTGCATGCTTTCAAACGTTCCGTGTACAAATGGCGAGTTCGGAAGAATCATTTTTGTTTGTTGTTGTCGTTTTGTTTGAAGCACTGTGGTGTGTTTGAGGCTCCTCAAGTGCCTCCTCCCGTGACAGCCGACCACTTTGCCACTTCTTCGCCTCCTCCTCGTGTACATAGACGCCCCTCATCATGATTCTTTGGTCCCCCCCCACCCCCCTCCCACCCGTTCACAATTAGATGGTTTGGTCCAATCTCGTGATTCCAATGAAGACTTCACTAGTCGCTGCCCACAGATCTCCTTCACTTTACTTTTTAGTAATAAAAATATTTCCTATTACCAAACTTTGCGTCTCTTTATACTTACACAATCACAGACGTTCAACTTTAATTCAGAATTCTACATGCATGCCCTTCAAGATGCGCATCATGTGATAGTGTTGTTAATATTAGCGTAACAAGACTCGGCAATTTGAATTGAACATCTGCATTCATTGAAGGTGCACCTTATACTCGGAAGCACCTTTTCGTGCGGAAAATAGCTTTTTTTTTTCATTGTTAGCCAAATTAGCTGTTTAATGACTTCTATGACAAAGAGTATGCGTGTGTGGGTGGGGGGGGGCAACATTAAACATCTGACATCTTTGAACCCGCTCAGGCAGCAGATGCGCTCGCTACAATGAGCACGAGGCCATAAAAAGGGAAGTCCGGCAGATGCTTGCTGAAAAGGACGTCGTCTGCTCTCCTCTTCGCCATATTGTCCACGCTGCCACACGGTGCTTTCTTCTTGCCGTATGTTTACATTTTAGGAAAGTAAGATGGACCCCCTGCTGGATTTTGCATGTGAGGTTTGCTTTTTCATACATCGGCGTAGAAAAAAAAATCTTTGAGGCCTTCCTGCTCAGATGAACAATATTATGCCCTAAATACGCGACCACAATGACAAGTTAAAATATTCGACATTCGAGCTTTCAGTCAAATGTTCTCGGATTGGATCTCCTTTTTTTTTTCCCACTGCAAACATTTGCGGTGCGGACTGTGCAAAAAGCGGGCCAAGTGCGGGGACGCATCCCGTCATTAGAGAGGCGAGCATGTGTGGCAACGCCGAGGCTGCAATCATAATCTCAGATTATATATTGTGGATAGGAGAAGTGTACACACCCCTGTTCACATTTCAGATTTTTGTCATTTAGAAAAGTGAAACCAAGATCATTTACAAACTTTACAAAGACAATTTGTTTTGTTCTTTACACACCAGTAACATATTTTTTCTTTAACGTACGGTAATCACAAAACAGCAATCGGCTTTCATATTCCATATTCACAATCGATCCTTTCATGTGATAAGAGTTATTTCATTTTGCATATGTTTATGCATTGAAATTGTACTCTTGTGTTGTGCATTTTATTAATTTTTTTGTCTTTCAGTGGTTGCAATGTGCTTCCATTGTCTGGGAGAAAGTGACATTAATAGGAAATATCCTTTACTTCCATTTAATGACTGCAGTGCGGATTGCCGACTGGGTGTCAACGGCTACCTATAATTTGTATTGTTGCTTGTTATTTTATGTTATTGAAAAGCACTCTCATAGGAGTGCAAATGAGTGGTTGGTCTTTTGAGACCCCGTTGCGTTCTTTGCATAATAATGAGCTGTTGTCAAACAAGAAAGGAGCGAGCAAAGTCGGGAAAAGAGTGAAGAAATTTGCTTAAAATGTCCACAGAGGAGAAAATCGTCGTCACACTCGAACAGATGCGGTGGAGAAATACTTTTTTATGAAATACAATAACGTCAACTTAACATGACGAAGAAGATTGGAACAATTGGGAGTATTTTTCTTTCTTTCCAAATGGGCGTCATCTCTGACTTGCAATGACTTCCATCGTCAGACTCTGGTTACACTCCCTCCTCAATCACGCCACGTTTGACTTCGTCTACTGGGCCGAGCTTCCCCGCATCGACTGTTTCCAAACTACGACCAAAGAAAGAGAGACGGGGGGGAAGTCCACGTCAAAAAGTTGTGGTCGTCCGCGGCCATTGGTCGGAGCGTCTGGGAGCTCGTCGGCATGCCGGACTGAGCGGCATGGCTTCGGCCGTGTTCGAGGGCACGTCGCTGGTGAATATGTTCGTGCGGGACTGCTGGGTGAACGGCGTCCGCAGGCTGCTCATCAGCTCGAGGGGAGACGAGGAGGACTTCTTCGAGATTCGCACCGAGTGGTCGGACAGGAACGTGCTGTACTTGCACCGCAGCTACTCGGACCTGGGACGACTCTTTCGGCGCCTCAACGACTCGTTCCCGGAGGACAGCGAAGACCTGTCCGCCTCGCCCCTCACCCAAGGTCGGTCTATCGGTCGGGGAGACTCGAGCATAGAAAAGCTTCGGGAGTGGGCTTTTTGAGCCACGGTCGTTTGCGTGGGATTTTGCGGGTTCTGACTCAGCTGCCTGCCACTAAAATTCGCCCAAATAGTTGTCGTCGTGTGCACGTAGGAATATAAGTTGACTCGTGGAAAAATAGGACGTATCATTTGTGAAAATACATTTTGACAAGTGCCGAAGAGGTTTAAATAATTCTTTCATGACAATTGTAGTTTTTTTCCCCCCATTAGGAAAAAAAGTAATGAATTTCTCCTCCATTTTTGGATAATACAGCACAAAATGTGGACAAAAATTACACAGTTTTGGACAAATGTTGACTAACATTGGGACATTTGTTTTTTTAAAAGGCAAAATATATTCCAGTATTGTATTTTTTTTTTTACTATTTTTGCCTGAGTTATAAAAATCATTTCAGAAAAAAAGAGACCAGGAGTATCAAAACTTATTGGGGTCTACTCTGGAGGGCCGACTGTGAACCCAAATGTATGATCACCTCATATTGACATCAAGTACTCTATCCCCAACAAATGGATGAATACCTAATTTTGAAATCTGAAGCCATTAAAAACTGTTCAAATATTACATTCGTTTTAAAAGGGGAATTGGTCACAAAAAATGCTTGCAATATGTCAGTGTTTTTAAACATGAAGACAATGTGGCCCCCAGGCCAGAAGTTTGACAACCGCATCCGAGATAATACAAAGCCATATTTTAACAAAAAAATATTTTAATTAGAAATAAATAAATTTAGACTTTTGACCAAGAAACAAGTTCCAGCATGGTACAGTCGATAACTTCTGTAACATAATTTTTCTTTTTAATTACTTTGTGGCGGGGTCAAATTGTATATACCGGTATATATATATATATTTTGACAATGAACAAGTTCCTATCTGATAAAGTAGTCGACTTCTCTAGTATGCATCATTTTATTTCCTCTTTAAACTTTAGATGGCCAGTTTCCCAGCAGTGAACTCCCCACACTTTCATTCGGGTTTTAGCAAAAGTGACAAAGCAGAATCAGACATAATAACAGTATACCATTTAAAATTGCGTTGTCGGCATTTTCCATCCCCGCGGTTAGTTGCATCATATTAATTTACCGCCTAATGATGCACATCCATAAAAGGAAACAAACGATCATCTCTGTCAGTCACAGCTTCTTTTTTTTTTCTTTTTCAGTCACGTTGACATGTTTGGACAGGTCAATAATGAACAAAGTCTACTTTTGGATGGTACGTCAACAGCCTGAGGCCTGCATGAGAGCATAGTCTATCGCTTTCGATCAATTTTATAGGACCAGAAGGCAATAAGAACTGCTTCATGGACGGTTCATTTGTTTTTGGTAAATCCCTACAATCGTTTTTTTTTTGTGGCAGTCAATATTTACACTTAAAGCGACGGATGAACATGTGAGGCAGGTTTTTGCTGTCAGACAGACACAAAAGCCGCCGCTATTTAAGTCTGTTTCATGACTCTGGGGTAACACTAGCTGTAGGTCAGAGGTCAGTATCTATTAATGCTCTACTGGTGTGCGTTACGCTAACAAGCGAAACAACTTTAATTCTCACACTCACAAGTAGCGGTACTTGTGTTAAAAAAGAACTCTAGCAAATTAGAAGTAGTCATTTGATACCGTTACTAACATAAAAGTAAAAGCGTACCAAGTCTGAGGTAGAATTTAATTTGATTTGATTCAAGCTAGCTTGATTAGCATCAATAACGTCCGACCTTTTTCTCTTCAATCAGGGTAGAGAACATCTCGCTGTCCGGGGTTTTTCCATCAGATCACAATCTCAGCCACTATCTATTGATGTTGTTTTTCCGTCGTGTCATCTATGGAGGTTGAAAACAAACAAAAAAAAAAACTAACAAGCCTATCTTTAAAATCTTATCGACTGGAATAAAGTATTTGTACTCGGATAATTCCCAGCACTGCTTTGCAAGCCCTTTCCAATGGGATGGCGCATGTCTGTGGCGTAGAGAGACAAATATTTGTCAAAACATCCATGCAGCTGCGCCTGGAATGTTTTGACTTCCTGCTGTTGCACGGAAATCGTGGACAAGTTGTTGACAGGACAGGGAAGCATGTCTGTTGTCACATGGGGGGGGGGGGGGGTCTTTGCTTGGCTTTCCTCTTGTTCAAAAGTCAAACTTGGCCCTGGATCTTCTTCTGTTTTCCTGTGTCTTTTCCACATCCAGGCAACAAGGAAAGAAACACTCTGATGTCATGATGAGGGAGAGCCAGGCGACTTCACTTCCTATATTTAGTCCCCGCTCCGGCCTCTGACGGCTACATAGCTTCCATGCGCTCACGCAGACAGGAAGCGATTGCTCACGGTGGTTTGAAAAGAAAAAAAAAAAACCCGGGGCCGTTTGAGAAGGGTCACGTCGCACCGCTGAGCATGGATCGATATGAACCACCTGATGAATATTCAGCTTGTTTGGACCGGGGGCTTAGCAGGACGGTCGTTTCTGGACAGGCGGACGAGAAACGATTTGTTTGAGTGCAGACGCTTTGAGACCTGATAAAGTGTCAGAATGTTCACACGTGCTTATGAGTTCCACGCAAACGATAGCTGCCAATTAGAGTTGTTTTGAATGGACAACGCCTTAGCCGGCTAATTAATCCACCACATTTTGGTTGACGCGGCAGTGGAGGTCTGTGAGTCATTCTTGTTAACCTCCACCAAGAACCAAGCATCCGATTCCACAAACCAGGAAGTAGCCCACCAACAAATACAGTATGTCTTATCTCCATTAACTCATTCAGTACTGGCCAATTCTGGACCAAGTCTGAAAAGACGTTTAAAAACGTCTTTGGGAGTGAATGCGTTAAGAAGGTGATGTTTTTGTTGCTCTGGCAAGATAATTCTTCACGATACAAATAAAAAGCTCTTCTGAGATGATAAGACTCACTTAAATCTCTCTTAATCGATTGTTCAAGGACGACGGTGGCCCGGAAGGCAGTGCAGTAAACCGGAAGGCCTTTCAAGATCCTTCAGCAATGATACACAGCCGTACGAGGCCTCGCTTCCTGTGTTGATTCAGCAGCCCCGATTTTGGCGTCAAGATTGACGAGTTCTTATTCAGTCCTTCTACACAGCGCGAGGGTTTACATGAACCTAAAATGACGCCTTGCTCGCCACACAGGGGAGGCGCCCGCGTGGGTCTTGCCGAATGTGCTGATGTCACTCCCCACTTCCTCTTTATATGTCGTCAAATGTCCCTGCGGGCTTGATTACGTAATGCTTATTTGACTTGCTGTTTTAACATGGGCTAAAAAAAATTGGACACCTCGAGAGTTTTCCATTTAGTTCACCCCAAAGGTATTTGAATTGGGTTGTTCTTCCTTACCAGACTCATTCTTTTTTTTTTTTGGAATTCCTGACTTGGCTCGATTTTGTAATTTCAGGTCTGGTGAAAATCAAAGAAGCAAACGACATCGAGGAGAAGCTTAACGAGGTGGAAAGGCTGCTGAAAAATGCCATCAACATGCCGTGCAAGGTGGGTCGGGGCACGGCCGCCGAGAGGCTGATGCAACGTTTTGGCCAACGTCGCACTCATGCATCGGCGCCATCCGTAGTATTCCAGATCCGAAGTCATGCTGACTTTCTTTGAGCGCTCGCCACTGGACCAGGTGCTCCGGAACGACAAGGTGCACAGAATCCAGCCCTGTTTCGAGAGTCCGGTCAAGATATCGGGTAAGTTGTCCTTCTTGAGTCCCGTTCTTCATGGCCCTGATTGGATCCGAAATGCAGTTCCACCTGTTTTGGTCCTTCAGAAATCATGCGCTCAAACGGCTTCTGTCTGGCTAATACCGAAACGATCGTCTTTGACCACAAGCTGCCAGACAAGAAGGCGAGACCCTCTTCCACAGACTCGGTGGAGCACACGTGAGTGAAACGGAATGATTCAACCCCGTCCTTCTCCACCACTTGATTCAACAGGAAGCTTGCCGGGGGGGGCCCCCTTTTCCTTCCCTGGGTGTGCATGGGAAGCAGAGCAAATAACTCCAGCCATGCATTCTTTGCTTCTTGCGTCAGGTACGACGACGGACCAGAGTTCTTGCCCATGCATGCGGATGTGTGCGATGAGGAAACGGAGGCATACGTTACCAACCTGTCCTACTACCACCTCGTACCATTTGAGACTGACATCTTGGAATGAGGAGCTGTCTGGAACTATTGAACTATTGAAAGAAAACCAACAGCGAGATAGCACCAATAGGACCTTTTCAACAATTCACCCTGGAAGATGTTGAGGCAAAATGACACGTGCTTACCCGGCCGCCCGAAATTCAAAGTCAGCAGTTTAACACCCACCCTGGCGTTATCGCGGGATTACAATAAGTCGTTAGGAAGCTCTTTCTGCCATCTTTGTTTCTTGTGCTATTTTGGTGCGCCTAATGCAACCTCTCAAAGAGGATTTGTGCGTGGCGGATTTTGAGGCTTTGACGGCTAAAGGTGATGGATTATTTCTCATGGAAGTGTTGAAACAAAACACCCATCCCGGTGTGCCTCCTGGAACCCCTTGCGGTCCCTTCAACATTTCATGCTATGCTGCAAAATTTAGTAAATTGTTTTTATCCCTCAGTGTCCTATAAGGCTTTTTCAGTCGGTCGGGTTGCAGATGACCTGGAGCCAACTGACTTTACGTAAGAGGCGAGTTACAACCTTGACTGGTTGCCAATCAACCATTCATGCTCACATTCACACCTATTGGAAGTTAAGTATGCAAATAACTTACATGAAGACAGAATACTTGTCGAAATCCCATGCAAGCATTGGGAGAATATGCAAACTCCAGAAAGGACGGCCAGAGCTGAGACATGAACCCTGAGCTGCAGAACTGTGAGGTGGATGTGTTACTCACTCGGTCACTGCACTAACGACTTCAAGTGTCATTGTATTTCAACCTAGATTGTAATGTTAGGAGGAGAGAATGAGTGTTGGGGTCATGTGATGCTCTGAATCACCACCAGAAAAGACGACAGGCCATGTGAGGTCAGTGGGTTTACTGAGGGCCTGAACGTGGCAATCCAGTGCAGGGCTGGGGGAGGGAACTCATAATGCCCTCTCTTTTTACTGTCAAGCAAACAGCTGATTCCAATTAATTTCTTTTGTGTTGTATGAGTCCTCCCATTCGATGTTTACATTTTCCTTTCACTTAAGTGCCTTCAATCAGCTATGACTACCGACAAAATGGAAAACTGTAAACTTGTGTTGTTCTTTGTGCAACTTAAGCCACTTGGGTTACTTGAATGGCCAAGAGTAGGAGACACACCACATGCGAGCTCTCTACAACTCACGCCGGTATTGTTCCTCTCCTGCCCCCCCCTCCTTTAAATACAGAGGCATTCAAGCTTAGCAAAGTTGGCACAGGAGGCCTCAGCATGGCTCTGTTTAGTAACACAGTCATGATCACCATGCAGCCAGTGAGAAAATACAGCTCGTTCTCACCGAAGAAGTTTTGGTGTTTTAGCGCTTTGCCCTCAAGAAACACATGACGTAAAAGTTCAGCTGGTTGAAATAACTCTTTATGTCCTGCTGCATAGTGTATGAAATGCCAGTATATCAAAACAATTAAATGATTACGAGCATGGCAGATAATTATGAAATAATATAACAGCTTTAATTATTTCATTTTATTAATGTGAATAACCAGGATGAGTTTTATGCTGATTATAATGTAAGGAATGTTTATGTTGTAAATTTTCTGTTCTGACAGTATTAAAATATTTTAAAAACCAACACATTTTTAATAAAATGAGCGAGCAACCAACAGGCTCTTTGTCATGATATCCCAGCGCCATCTTGTGGCCTGGGGAGATCGTGCATCGGTTTCAGATGAATATTAAATTTCTTCTTGTTCGCCTTTTGCGTGCAAAAAAATAATTTCACAAAAATGACTATATAGTTCGATACATGCGACGTCACAATAAAAATATGAACGAGAAAAAGTAGTATCGTACGTCGTCACGCGCATGCGGGAAACGCTTTCCTCGTTCAGGCTGGACTGACGTTGGACGCGCATGCGTAGAATGGTTCAGTTTCGCGGGTGTATTTCCGGCTTTCCGTCAATCGCAGCGATGGCAGGAGTGAAAGTTTCTTTGTATTATGGAGGTACGTTCGCTCTTTCAATTTATTCTTTGCCTTTGCCCTTCGTCTGTGAGAGCGCGACCTCTCCCCGGCCATAAAACAGCTATTGGTGAAATTGTGGCACCGAATGATGCCAAAGGTGATGCTAGCTTCTTTAGCCTGGTGGGGATGCTTGCCGCCAGGCTGGAGGAGCTGCCGTTTAATTTTGTAACATTCACACGAAAACGTTGCATGACTTGGCTTTATCTTGTTCCTCACTGCAGTTTTTGCGGCCTTTTTGGGTTCGGGGGTGCTTGCCTTTGTGAAGGATCTCGACGACACGTACGTAAATCATTCAAGACTTGTTTGCTGTGTGTTAAACACGAATCAATGTAATCACAAACTTATCCTGGATTTGTATTTTTATATATGGTACATTGAACTTAAACAAGCCCATACTTAAAATTTTGAACTAAATGCATTGGTTTCATTCTGTCCATTTTTTTGTTGATAGCAAGGTGTCCACTTTTCTGTTTGGCAGGTTTAAAGAGACCAGAGTGAATGACATCTGGCTGGTTGATGTAAGTTTTAACTCTCTCAAACACACACACACACACAAACTCAATTCATGCCCGGCCGGATGCCACCAGGCTCATCCCTGACGGAAGTACCAATGTGCGTGGTGGAAGTGGGTGGCGGGGCTGAATGGAGGGTTGCATTGTGCTTGTGTTCTCGTCAATGACAAGCCATGCATGCAGGCAAAGCCAGGGGGGCTTATGTTACAGTCAGAGTCTCTTTCAGAATTCTCATGCCGCCTCGGTGAAGCGGAAATGGTACGAATAAGTCTTCCTTTGCTTAAAGTACAGTATGAGAGGTCCCAAAAGAGCCATTTATTGTTATGTCTGTTGTGCACGAACCCCAGTGAAGCAGAATACTGCCGCAAATATGTTCTCACAGCTCCATGGCAAAACTTGATAAAATAGATAATTTGGATCATGCATATTCTATTGATGATGATCCTGATTAAACGGGGAGGTGTTTACTTGGAAAATGTAAAGCTGTTCTTTTACACCACTGCTGCCACTTGAAATGGCCCTTCAGTGTCAAGATCATCGCAGCGTCTGATATGCTCATGGCTGTCTAGAACGTGGTGCAATTGTTGTCAATATCTCGCCATCAGTTCTACGCTCCCTGGTGCGGCTACTGTAAAAAACTGGAGCCAGTGTGGCACGACGTGGGAGCCGAGCTGAAGCTCTCCGGGTCGCCGGTCCGTGTCGGCAAGATGGACGCCACCGCTTACTCAGGTGAGTTGCTGTCTTGTATTTCTTTTTCTAACAAAGTCAATACTGAAACGATTCAAGGAAGTTTTGTCTTTTCATTGGTAGGTATGGCGTCAGAGTTTGGCGTGCGAGGTTACCCCACGATAAAACTGTAAGTGTCTGTGCCACAGTCGGGTCAAAAATGCTTTTGATTTTGAGTCATGGAAAAAGTGGCATTAAGTGGTCTTGATCCCTTTGTCGATCGAGTCGCAAACTGAAGGAAACCCCTTTGTCATGAAGAGTTTGAGACAAGAAGACTTTTTATTCTGAGTCATGTATGATGTATGTATTGACTTTGCTCTCGTCACCTCTGTTAACCTCAGATTGTCTGATTTCAAATCCAAAACGATGCAACGCTGCCACCTACAGGCATTTCTTACTCATTGTAGTACATTCTGAAATCTGAATTTCACAATCCACGGCTTTGAATGGGTTAATGATGTCCAAAATTGGCTTGGTAATTTATGACTGAGATCGAAAGCAGCACCGGCTGCAGTAATTTGCATGAAATTTCCCTGCCTCGGGAGTGCCTTTTGGCGAGGTTTGTTCTGGGTTCCTCTCGAGTCTTTTCCCCTGGAGGTTCGGCCTGTGGAGATGTGTCCTTCAGGAAGGAACGCGGCGTGCTGCAGCAGCTGCTGCTTGCCTGAGGCGTAATCAAGACAATCCTTGCTCACAACATGTTACTTCAATTCCATTACTGCGACACCTCCTGATGCTTTTAATCGTAAGCGACGTTGTTCGCGAGAAATAAACATTTTCGCCTAGATGTATTTATGTGTAAAAAGTGTTTCTCAGATGTAGTTAGCGCGGTAGGCGTTTCATCCGACTCCTCTGGGGAAATGCATTTCACGCGGCGCAGGCGAGTGATGAAACTTCCGTCAGAGGACAGCAGAAGCCCCCCCCCCCCCTCCCTCGCCAACCGCCCAATTGAACCTTTTCCCCACCCTCCTCTGAGAGCATGAAGCCCTGTGGGCTGATGTAACCGTAGCCACACTCCACACCACTGTGCTGTTTTTAGCCCGTATTCCAGTGCTCCAGTTCAATACAGGTTTAAAAAAAAATCCCAGTAAAAATTAAACGATTTAGGAATGGGTGACGACCAACACCAGGTATCCGTGTTTGGCTGATACTGGTAGAAAGGATAGAATGGAGCTGTTTGTCCATTGGTGATAGAACCCCCCTCCCCAGAAAATCCAGTTGAAAACACTTGAAAGAAGTTGAAGTGTCAGTCTTGCAAATGTTATTTATTTTTATTTTTTTGCCAAACCAAACTGCAAACTTGATCACTGTCTTGATGGGTCAAATCAGGTTGACAAAAAATGTTTTTTTTTCCCTCTCGTGTCCCCCATCTCGATCCACATATTGGTACTTTCTTGACTAAACATGAATCATGTGTCTCCCCCCCCTTTGCAGATTGAAGGCTGACCTGGCCTACAATTACAAAGGTCCAAGGACAAAAGACGACATTGTGGAATTTGCCAATCGGGTGGCAGGGTGAGTGCTGATGCTCTGCCGGAAGCGCCAAATGAAATGAACACTACCTACTCCGTCTCCACGGGAACGCTGCTGTGCACTCGCTAACGACCTCCACCATATTTGCTCCCCTTCCCCCAATTCCGACTCCTTTGAGCCGAACCTCCCAATTTGAGATTGGCTGAAGTTGGCGCGCATCACCACTGTGTGGCACCACAATCTCACAATCCAAATTCACATACAGAACACAGCAGGAGGTACTTTTGGTGACCTCCGGTACAGCCGTTTTTTTAACTTTTTGAATGTGCAATGATAAAAATATTTTGATCTGAAAGCACAGAATTGGGAGGAGCACTGATCCCAATTGCGGCAAAGTTTTTTTTCTTCAGCCCTTGTGTTGGATCTCCTTTGCTGGTGTACTTTGTCGCTTTGTTTCAATCTTGACCACTTCGATCTGCTCTCTGTAGGCCGGCCGTTCGAGGCCTTCCCAGCAAGCACATGTTCGAGCATGTAATGAAGCGGCACGACGTCCTGTTCGTGTACGTTGGCGGCGAGTCTCCTCTCAAAGTGAGTGCTTGTCACCTAAATGTTTGTGTTAAATACAGGACTGCTAATTTTTATATATATATATAAATGTGTATATACACATATATTTGTATTGTCTTGGCAGGAGAAATATAACGACGTCGCCACGGAGCTCATCGTCTATACCTACTTCTTCTCGGGCTCAGAAGACGTCCTGCCAGAGGTGAAATGTGCTGAGCGTGGTTATATTTGTCACCTCGGGTTTGCTGTTCTGTTTCACATTCTCTGCATGTTAAACTTTTCAGTCTGTCACCTTGCCGGAGCTGCCTGCGGTTATCGTGTTCAAAGATGGCGCCTACTTCACTTACGACGGTGAGTGCTGCGCCTCGAAACGGTGTCGTCGGCTCTTCTTTCCAGGGCTCGCCCGGTCTGCCTTCTCTCTTTGAACCGCGCTCCTCTTTCATCTTTGCGCCACCGTACGGCGAGGCCCCGAGCCATGTCACAGTGGTTGTCTCCGCAGGCGTAGCCGGGTAGCAGGCCGGCCGGTGTGGGAGACCGCAGAGCTTGTAGCTTAAGCGCTGCCGAGCCGTAAATGACACGTGAGATGGGCGGCGCCTCCTTGTTTTGGTTTCATAGCTTTAGTGCACGGTCGCAAGGCACTGCAACCCCCCCCCCCCCCCCCCCCCCCCGCTCCCTCAAGTCTCCTGTTAAAATAAAAGTATGGCACCGAAGCTCATACATATTTAATTTCCCACAATCCTTCACGCTACAGAAGCTGTTGCTCGGGAGGTTTTGATCAGCGGCCGGACGGCGGCGTGTCTGAAGGGTGTGATGAGCGACAAGGTCAATCTGGATGCGACGCGGAGGAGGCCGCTTCGGTTGTCGGACCGTCTTAGTTATCGCTCGGCTTAGAGTCTCTCCGCTAATCTCCCTCCGATTTGACTCCGCCGCTCCTCCTTTGGGAGCGTACAAAACGGAGCCAGCTGTGAGGCGGAATTAGTTTGCATACATTTACAGCGGGCACTGAAGCGACGGGCCGCCGAACGCGCCGTGACAGCGATGACAAGACGCTGCCGCCCCACTGAAGATGATGGCGCGCTGGATCGTAGTCAGCCAAGAATACGAGGATGGCAGTGAAAGTGACGGAAAGTATAGATAACATATGTAAAATTAATTATTATATGTGCTAAAATGAACTTTTAAGTCTTATGTTTATTCATTATTTATCAACAAGGCCCTATTTTTGTGGCCAACTCAAGTCTAGTGCAAAGTGGCATCGAATGTGTGCACGAATGGATTTTACTTTCTTTTGGTATTTTCGGAGGCGGCCATTTTGCCAATGACATCACAGCTGGTCAGGGCTCAGCAAATGACCCATCATGGCTCAGCTTCAGAAAACAGCTGATCCAGGATTGGTCGTTACCTAAGTCCTGAGCAGCTGTGAGGTTGTTTTCAGTCGACAGCAAGTGGCAAGATGGCCGCCTCCTGAGATGGCTAAAAAGAGGTGAATTTTGCTGCTGAACTCAAACTTTAAATATTTACTGAGCATAATGTGTACAAGAGTTTGACTCCTTGTAGCCTCTGTCCGGTTTGGACCACGGTGTCCGTGGTCTTGCGTCTCATGAACCTTCATCCATGAATAGGTCAGGGCTACCATTTCCACGCCCGCGTGCCCTTGACATTGAATATCATATTGTTTAAAATTTATTTTTTTTTAATTCCTCATCCCTGCCGAGGTAACTTTAACAGGCCGCATCGCAAGGTCCGAGAACGCCATCGCCCAGGTTGTGTGGCTCGAATATGTTTCAAAGTGAAAGCAGTGGAGGTGGGCGGGGCGCCGCTTAGCGCGCGGGCCTTCAGCTCGCTCTGGGGGGAAGGAAGCGCGTGTGCCCATAAAACCAGAACATCTGTGGAAAGAATGCGCTGGAGTCGACTCAGCAGCCTTCTTACGCAAACTCAGCATTAATATCCACGCCAAGGATGACCGTGCGCTGTTCGAAATCATATTCACTATTAGGCCCTTTGGGGTGGCTCCCCTGCCTTGCTTAAAAAGCGTGTCAAAGTCATTGCCGATCTTGTAATTACTCTCACTGGTGGCCGCCAGGGCGTGATAACTTATTAAGGTATCATAATGAGGTCCCTGTCGCCTTTTTCAGGTGCTCTGCGAGCGCTTTTCAAACCTTCCCTCTGCTATTTTCATCCAGGGGAGCGCGATCGGCTCCACATGTGGCCGCCAGATGTGCGGGTGGCAACATGCGGCGCGGACCCATTCACATGCCCGCACAAAAGCCTTTTTTTTTCTCTTTTCTCCACGAGACGTCCCTTGTTTTCCACAGTGCCTGTCTGTTGAAATACACAGCTCCCTTTCATGCGTTTTAAGTGGAAACTTGATCAAGGGTGTCCGGGCAACCGCCATCGGGTCATGCTACATTTATGAAAAATGACACGGACTACATGGACAGCAGGGTTTTGGACAGCGACAGGAAATGAAATGTAAAGACAATGCCTCATTTGCCTCATTTTTAGCTGTAATAGCTTTAGCTGTCCTGGGGAAACTTTTAAGCAGAGTTTGGTGGGTCATTTTTGAAGTTAGGGCCACCTAAAAGGTTTGTGGTGGTCTTGTTCTTAACCACCAAACTCATCCTGACATGCTTTTATGTACCGTTTTTTGTGTGTGTGTGGTCACGGTCCTGATTTTTCCTCTTAGCAACATTGACTTAACAAGGTTCAATGCAATACATTTAAAAAAATAAAATAAAAATCTCGACGTTTACATTTTGCCCTAAAACTTGCTTAAACTTAGCTCAGGGTGGAGCTGACCTGGCACTGCAATATTAAACAAGGTTGTACGTGTGCTTCCGTGTTGCAGAGTACGTTGATGGCAGCCTGACCAGTTGGGTCAACAGGGAGCGCTTCCAAGGGTACCTGCAGATCGATGGCTTCACGCTGTACGAGCTCGGAGAAACGGGTACAGTCGCTCTTCCTTTATCGCAAAGCTCGCGCCCGTCAGGCACCAAATATTTGTGAGATTATTTATGCATATTTTTAAAGGGGCGGAGTGTTCAATGTGTGTTCGGACAAAGCTAGCGAAGGTGGTTCCTTAACTAACTGCAGCTTGCGTAACGACTGCCATGAACTTACAACGTATAGTAAGAGTCGTTGTGGGTGACATTTTGCTCGCACCCTTGCTGAAGTAATTGGCGGTAGGCTTGCCAAGTTTTGTCTGTCCCTTCTTGTGCGCCTGCTACAAAATGCACCCGTCTTCAGTTGAGGTCATTGCATTCTTTCAGTTCACCACTTGATGGCACTAAATTCTCCCCACTGGACATTTTTGCCTCTGCGCATATAAAATAATGATTGTGGTGCGCAGATGTTCATGTCAAAGTTGTGTAATGGAGGACAGTTGGACTTTGCCGCTTGGCACGTTGCACTTTATAGTTTGAAACGATCCAACTCTTTGACCATTCTCGTCAAAAAATGCAACGCACGAATCTGCAAAAAGTCAACCGCGATATCCTGCAAGGGACAACTGTACTGCACATGAACCCCCGCTATCCCCCAACTTCAATTTATTCCCAGTCATCACATCCTCCGATATGTCTGGCGGTCGAGTCGTTTAAGGACATTTCCTCCTTCTCAAATCCGTGGCATGTTGCTCTACTTTGCAGACGCACCCTCCCACAGGAAGTCTCCAGCTTAATGCGAGCAGCAGTTTCAAAAGAGGCTGCGCGCCGTCTAATATTAGACACAGCAGCATTTCGGCGTTTCATCTTAATGTGTACCTTCCTGTGACGGGCACTTTGATTCAGCCCACTTGTCTCACCCAGCCAGGCATGGCACCTAACAAGCTCTGCCGCCACAGAAATGCGTTTTAATTAGAGCGTTGCTGATTAAAGATGGAGGCTTTGAAATAGTCGCCTAGATATCGGACGAGTGTAACCGTTCTTTGACAGCGCCGGGAATGCGAGTGTGTCGCCAAGCGGAATGCCATTTTTTCGCTCTGCGCCCCCCCTGTCAGCCACACGACATAACTTGTACCCACACAAAGCGTGGCGTCCATGTGTAAATGTCCGCGCGCCCGAACTCGGACGGCGGTGCGACCGTGCCCTTTAGATTCCGTTTGATTAAAAAAAAAGTCTGAACTTTAGGGTAACTTGAAGCGTGTAATGCAGATCAAACAACGTGCGCCAGTGGTTTTCGTCCTTTATTACTCCCGACGACACAGTTTGGGTCAAAGCCCTTTTTGAAAACAACCGCTTCTATTTGGCTGCGAAAATGGCTCATTGACCAATAAAACCCGACAACTCTGCAAGGCACCATCAAGGGGCGCTCCAGGATTTAACCCGTTTACGTTGAAGGCTTGCAAAGGGATATTGTAATCAATTGATCCATTTTCTCCCACGTCCACCTAAATATTAGCGAGCGAGACGAAGGCTCATTTGAGCATCTTATCTGGCTGGCCATTGTTCTCTCGCCTGCTTCCTGTGATTGCAGCCCGCCCCCTTGTCTGCCCCCTTTAGGCAAACTGGTGGCGATCGCAATCATCGACGAGAAGGACCCCACAGAGGAGAGTGGCAGGTACGCCAGCACCTTGTAGTGCACGGCTGGCCAATCAAAATAAGACTCGCCGACGCTTTCAGGGCAAGTCTGCTCACAGTCTTTTTTGTTGTTGTTGTTATCCGTTTCCCCCCACAGATTGAAAATGTTGATTCAGACGGTTGCCAAGGAATACAGAGAGCACTTTAGCAGGTATGACATCCAATTTGTTGATGTATTCAGGGATGGCGGGCCCATTTTTCATTGTGCTTCAATCCAAGCATCACAATCTGTTGCATTTACACACCTAACCAGATGGTAGTAAAAAGTACAAAAGAAAAAAAATCCGAGCCTTTTCTGAATTATAGCTTGTGGGCTCTTACCTTAAATATCACTGCTTCTCTATTTTCCCGATTGCAAGTATTCCCCCCCCCCCCCCCCACCAACTCCCATCCCTGCCTCCTGCCTTCAGCCTTTGAGATTCAATTTTAGAAGCCTTTAGCTACAGAGCCACTGAGCCAATCAGATAATAAACATGCCTTCAATGGATATCCCGCTTTATGGATTCATTTCCCCGGGGGGGAGAAGCAAGTGGCCCGAATCCTCCACCAGGAAAGGTTGCGCTCCGTTTGCTCATCTTGGTCCCGAACAAGAAAAAGTAATTACATCTTGGATCTGTATACATCCCCCGGGTCCCTTAATAGACATTCAGATTGAGACTTTTTATTAGCTTCATTCGTCGCCTGGCACTTGTCAGCAAAATTATCAATAAGTCAGAGTGATGTTTTCGTTGTGTTTTCTGCATTTATGACACTCTCCCGTCTTCTCATAATTTCATCATTGACACGAGCGCCGCCGCCATGATGTGGCACCTGCGAGCTACAATGAATAGCGCGAGCGCACCTAATCAGTCATTCCCCCAGACGCCCGTTGCAGCCGTTTTACCTGGACTACCCACAATGCACCCTGCTGACAGTCAGATCCTAATAGAATTCCCCATCGAGCTGCCGTTGTAATGATTTATTCCTGAAATCAGTCTGTGGCTTTTTCACAGCTGCATCATGCAAAGGGAGCAGAAATTTGTTTGCATTCCACCCAGACAGGAAATTTACTCTTTTGTGTGTGTGTGGGTGTGTGTGTGTGTACATAATCTTAAGCCGCACTTAATTAATGTGGCCTTGTGTCCACAGAGACTTCCAGTTTGGCCACATGGACGGCAACGATTACATCAACAGCCTCATCATGGGGTGAGCAGCAAAACAGTCGATCTTCTTCACTCCCTCATTTGTCCTCGTCGTCATCCTCGCTCCCTCACTTCCCGCGCGCCTTGCTCGCGTGCAGCAAAACGCCGCAAATCTGCTGGTGTGCGATGCTGAGAGTAAAACAGACGACAGGCGGTGCGTATGAGGATTAGCGGCGCGCGTACACAGTGACACGTATCACCTAATGGCTTGTCAAAGAGGTGTGCTCACGATGCTCGGCCGAGAGCCACCGAAAGACCCACTTTTAATTAGGCGGTAGACGCGGGTATTCGCTTGAGCGAACGATGCGTCTTGATATCATCAAGTACATGAGTAAGGCGTCCGTATGCTTCCTGGGAAACATTCGACGCACTTCATTAAACAGTCGGTCTTGGAAATCTGCCGGCGGTTACCGGGCAAAGACGAAGGGATGCGATTGGGCTTCCCGCGCTCGATTTTGCGGGCGTTTGGACGCAGGAGCGCAGGATTAATTGCCCTCCTTTGAGGGATGAAATCCTGGCCCCATCAATGTCCACTAATCCCTTCCCTCAGGACGCCCGGCGAAATAAATCTGATGGCTTTTTATCCCGCTTTCTGTCATCACAGCGATTACTGTGTCCTGGCAGCAGCCGGTCTGGCATCAGGCTGCCACCGCTTTCACCCTGCGGCACACGTGTGCGCGCACACACACACACACACACACACGCACAAACGCGCGCATGCAATCGAGGACATTACTTGTACTTACACTCATTTCCTGCACTAACCCGAAAATAAACCAATCCTTGACTCACGCCATCTCCCGTTCCAGCCTCTTGCGTCTCCAAGTTCGTGGCATGCACATTGGGAAGCCGTATACCCACATTGCACCACTGACTGACACACGCAGCCCAAAACATTCTTGACTGGAAGCGCAATCCGTTTGTTGAAAATACTTACTGTGTGGACAAAATAAGCATGGCGTTTAAATTATCCATTCGCTTTTCAAGTCATTAAGCTGACCGTCTCCTACCGCCAGGGCCATAGTTGTAGACTTGAGCATGCGATCCGTTTGCAGAACACATTGAGTAAATTCCAAGGCCGGGGCCCATCTGCTTTTGGCCTTGTCTCTGGCAGACAACAACAATGAATTCTCTCTCTGAAAGCATTCCCATGGGAAAAGTACAAAGGCTTTGTCGATTATGCCATTGTGCTCTTCTCTGTGGCACTTTTCTTACCGCAGAAACCACAATTTGTTCCTGCTTTGATGCCTTTTGGTCTGTACCACGGATTAAGAATTAAAAAATTAAAAAAAAAACAAATCTGTGTTTCCTGTTTGTTTTCAGCGAGGTGACGGTGCCCTCCATTATCGTCCTCAACACAGCCAACGAGCAGTACTTCCTGCCTGACCATCCGACCGAGACGGTGGAGCAGCTGGTCCAGTTCATCAGCGGCGTTCTGAACGGTTCCGTGCCGGTAAGAAATCACCTTTCTCACGCTTGACTGTCTATTCTGCATTCCGCTCACCTCCTGCTAACTATTTAGGGCCTGAGCACCAGGACAGGCCATCTCCTGTTTTAGTTTGAAGTCGCCATTTTGCACGCTACTATCTCCTAGCCCATTGTGATCGCAGTAACCAAACGCGTTGCCTCCCATTTGTAACAGCGTTCATACCGATGAGGTATTTGTTGCAATCTCCTTTGGCGTGTTTAGATTTCATGTCGCTATCCCCTCTGAACAGATTATCTCCAAATCATTCTTTTGGTCCAAGACAAACAGTGAGATTAGTACACGACACGGCGTTGTAATCCAAGCGCACCGTTCAGGAGAGGCGGCGCGTTAAACCGTGAGCACGCTGCACGTGCAAGAGCGTCGAAAACCAAACACCAGCAGAGAGAGGCCCGCTCCCGATTCCTGGAAAGCTCCTGGCTATTTTTTGCCTCGCTAAAACACACACAGCCCACTTCCTCAACGCAGAAACAAAAAGATCCAATGTTGGGTGTGCTTGCCACAAAACTTGAAAGAAGCGTCAGGAATTCATCCAAGTGAATGGACCTCATTTACAAATGAGCGGGCCCCGCCTTTTTCAAAGTCAAATAAATGAATCCCGCTGCTTTCTTCTCCGACGGATGAAACGCACGAGTGAGCGGGCTGTGTAGTTAGACCGCGTCTGAAGCGCCAGCGGATGCGGCTGACAGGCGGTGCCGGCTCATTTGCAAACTTTATGTATTTTTTTTTATTTTTTATGACGTTTATGGAGTGTCCTCTTCTCCTATCTGCCGGTGTCTTGCTTGCCATCCACGATTTGACGCGGCAACGCAACAACTTGTATGTAAACAAATCTGACACCTCAGCTTGCCAAAATTGTCGTAGCTCCGACTCTAATTGGCCCACCCGCTCACAGAGGCCGCTGCCCGGGGAGGTGCGCCTTCTCCATAATTGAGCGCACACCCAAATTTTAAAGGCTTCTGGCAAGAGCCCGAACGCTAATTGTCTTCCGCGCCGAGCCCTTTATAAACACGCCGATAATTGCCGACTGCCAGAGTCGTCGTTGCGTAATTGCGACAAATGGCCGGCGGCAAAAGAGCACTGGCGTGAAATTAGCATATAAACAAAATCTTGGTCTGCGCCCGCCACTCCATTCAAGTGTTTTCGCCTCCCCGCAGGCTCAAGGAGGTGACGGCTTCATCCAGAGGTTCAAGCGCGTGTTGTTTGACGCCAGATCCACCGTGATGGTAAGCTCCTCTTACATTTTCTTCAATGAAAAAGAGATTAAGGAATGTGAATTTTAGCTTTCTGCTTTCGCCTCGGTCAATAAAAAGTTAGTGCATACGGTCAAACCCCCCCCCCCCCCCTTGTGGGTAAAAATCTAAAACCGACATACAGTCTAAAAGGACATTTCTGAGGTTTGTTTTGCTCCTCCTACACGCTTTAAACTCTTTTAACTCTATTAACCATTATCCATGTTTGATGTCATGGTGAATCCAACCATTTCCTGCGATTGACAAAGATACAATCGGGTCCATAAATATTGGAACATGGAAACGAGTGAGCTCTTTTTGGCTCTAAACCCCACCACGTTGGATTTGAAATGCAATGAACATGTTTCAGCTGCAGACTTTCATCTTTACATCACACCCAAATCAGGTGTAGAAATGACAACACTTGATACCAAAACCTCTGGGCTATGGAAATAAATGTGTACAAACAGTAGCCACTCGGGATTAATAGCCACAGATGTCAGAGTTATTAAATGAGCTATTATCGATATTATAAACCGTGCTTAGTGCCTTCCTGTACCCTTTGGTCAGTCTCTTTCTCTCTCTCACTTTCATTGATCCACTACGCTGTGTTTGGTAAAAGCCTCATGGTTCTAAAAAATACAGAGTATGTGCTTCCCGCTTTTTTTTTTTTTAGCTTTTTAGTCGTCCCACATATACAGTAGTTCTAATTTATTGGTCACAGAGAAGTGTGCCGGCCTTTTTTAATTACATTTATTAAGACTGATGTCTTTGCATGTATGTTTAAGCTTCAATGTTGCACTGCATGACGTGTCATCGTGTACCCGTGCTTTGTATTGTCACTTTCTCATGCGGCACTTGATCAATTTTGAATTGTGGCACTTGAGTAAGCGTCTCCCGGATGTTTTTCATCGACCGCGTTGTTCTTGCCGCGCATCTCAATTACGGAGCGGGCGAGGGCGAGCTGTGACGCAAGTAGAACAAATGTGCGTGTGCGCATTTCCCTCTGGGAGACAAATGACGTTGGCGGGGCAGGAATATGCATGGTAAGCAGTAAACGGGCTTAAGGGGGGCGGGGGGGGGATGATGTGGAACTGATGGAGGAAGCGGGTGGGGGCTTTTCCTCTGGGTCTGTGTTTCTTTTGGGACTAATAATGTTTATCCTGCCACGGTCGTGAGAAGACTGCTTAAACATCTGGCGCAGTCGTAACGTAAAGCTCACAATCATTCCTCCACAGGACGACGTACGCGATAGGACGAGCGGTTTTGTCATGTCTCCCCCCCCCCCGCCCCCCCCCCCGCCACCCCAGCTGCTGTCAATGCGTTTGTGCGCCAAGGCACATATTTTAACATGAGAAAAAAGTCACAAAAAGCGTATTCAAATAATGATGGTCTCGTTTCATTTTACTCATAAATGTTACTTACATTGCTGGGCCCACAAAAGCAATTTTTCTGTCGTCCGAATGGCAACAAGTGGAAGTTAATTTCCACTTTCTGCCGCCGAAGCATTGAAGACGACTTATTTTGTGACGAGTTTGACTGAGCGATATTATTCTAAAGTAACTGTACTATTACTTCAGTACAATTTGTGTCAACCCCACCCGCCTCTCGCAGCGGCACAGCGGTCGGCCGTCACTGCCGTTAGCGTAGCGCCGCCACGGCTTTCACATCTGGTGGTCAGGAATGCGCGACGACGGCTGGAGCGAGCGAGCGGATTTCTCTCGTAAGTCATGCCGTGATTGAAGGCTCCCATCCCGGCGTCCTTCATTTCTTGCCCAACCAGCGTGTTCCGCATTAAGGCCTGCTAACTTATTAGCCGCCGGGAAGGAGTTTTTCGAGAAGAATTGGATAAATGCTTTCACGCTTACTGCTGCTGCTTGGGGGATGCCGAGGATACGGCCTTGGACCAAAGGGTTGTGCACGCTTGGTTCCCCTGGATTGGCTTAGGTTTTTCCACTTCAACACTGGTCCTCAAGTGCATTTTGCGCTCTCAACGTGCAAGGAGGAAGTAGTATTTCACTTCACTTTCCACTCGTTTGTGCTGTAGCTCAAATCCTTTGAATTGCAATGCTTGCTTGGAAATAACTCACGTGGCTTGGAGTGCTGCAGAATGTTTCCTTTTTTTATGTCATCTTTTGCAGCTTATTGCGCTGGCAAATTAACAAGGCTTAACTTTGCCCGTCTGAGCGACCTCGCTCCATTTGCATTACTTTCCACTAGTCTGAACTTCCAGTTTGACTTTTTTTGCAGCCCGTTTAGGTAGCGGAATAGCTGATTTAAGACTCACTTCATTCCTTCCCGGCTCGCCATGAAACCCACGAGTTAAATTTCCCGCACACAAGCCTCCGAAGATGTATTAGAAGAGTGCTCTGACGCTTCTTTTGCAACCCATTTTGGCAACTAAGGAGTTACTTAAAAGGTAATTCCTTCCAGTCTTGCCTAGTCCTAAATAAGACCCACTCACTTACTTGCCACAGAAGCTAAAAAAATGCTTCTTCTGCATCCCATTTAGGCACAAGGTGGCTTATTTTAAGCCTAGGTTTCGTTCCATCTCACCTCATCCAAAATGACCTCTGCTCAGTCCCACCCAGCCACACGAAGCCTCTAAAGAGGCGTTTTGACACTTTCTGTCATGCTGCTTCTACAGCCCGTTTAGGCAGCGGCCTGAACCGCGCCCTCGGTTCATCCCGAAAGCCTGCCATTATGCCCTCATTCATCCAAACCTAGAAAGTAACTGTGTAACTGTGTCCTCTCTTGCTCCGCCTCCCTCCCCAACCAACCCGACCCGTCCTTTCATTTCCCACCCATCAGTCAGTGTTCCGCAGCTCACCACTATTGGGCTGCTTCCTGTTTGGCCTGCCGCTGGGCGTGATCAGCCTCATGTGCTACGGCATCTGCACGGCCGAGACGGACGACGGCTCGGACGACATCGACGCAATCAAGCGGGAGGGTCTGACTGACGAGGAGAAGGAGGAGGAGGGGGAGGGGGAGGAAGAAGGAGAAGAGGAGGAGGAGGAAGAGAACGTGTGCTCGGCGGGCCCCAAGCGTGAGGTAGCGTTGGAGAAGGATCCGGAAGAGAAGAAAATGGATTAACGCTGGGCTGTCTGATGGATGGATGGATGGATGAGTTGAATGGATGTGACGTGGAACTCAACGACACCTTGACGACGCAGCTCGTTTCGCTGACGTTTGCTTTTCCATCTCACCCGCCCGCTTCAAACAATACCATAGAGTCTCCTACCGTAATTCTCGCTCTTTATTTAATGGCCTTTTTGTTTTCCGCCGGAGCGTGAAAACGGCACCCTGAACCCACCGCGTCTTGTGCGACCTCGATACCCCGTTGTTGACCGCGCAAAGCATTTCCTCCTTGTTACATCACCTTTTCCCCTCCCCGCTTCGCCTCTAGCAGAACACAAACAGGGTGAATGCTGCCTTCAAACAAAAATGACCATCAAAAACGCAAGCGCTGACCAATTAGTGCCCCGGGAAACGCTGCCGTAAATGGCAACATTTTGGTTGTCGCAAAAAAAATGTGAATTGAGGGGCACTACGTGATGCTTGCACTGCCCGATACCTTTGGACGGGTTCCCGAATGTCCTTGTAATATTCCGCGTCGTGTTTCAATTGCCAACTCCGTTTATTGGTTGATGGAGCTCCTTTTTGCCCGCAATCTCAAAATTTGTCAGGCTGTAGCTAGCAGACCCCTGCGGCAATTGACCGAAAATTTGAGGTCTAGCGTTGTGCTATCATTATCAACAAGTACAGCAAGTTTCATGAAAATCCAAATCTGCATGCAATGACCCAAAATGATTGGGACAGCCCCAAGTTGATTGTTATAGCATCGTCCCAAAGACTTTTGTCCATTTTGTGTAAAGCGTGCATCTTCCCAATATGTTTTTTTTCTTTTTATGTGAAACATAAGTATCTTGTTTGTCTTCTACTTTCCCACATATAAAGAAAAACAATTCACTTTTAAAAAAAAGCCACTTGTAGCGAGGACTTTTTCGAAATGCCGGTGTTGCTTAACTAGTGACTGAAAATTTAGTACTGTACCGGTACTCGTCTCTCAGCATTCCCAGGTTCCATTTTAAACGTTTCCTCTTCGTCTTCAAAGATCATTTGAAAAATATCTCGTCTTGCGCCGCCCATTGCAACTCAAAGCGGACTTGGCATTATCATAGTTTTCACTAGTTTCAAAAGTTTATGCTGCGTCAGGGTTATGTTTGCTTAAAAAAAATGTGTGCCCTCGGTTTGCCTTCTGGACTCTGTTTTTTTTCCACATTGGACTGAAATAAAGATTTCTTTTTCTTGTTGACTGACATAGTGTTTTATACCCTGCACGTCCCTGATATGTCTGTTGTTTGTCTTCCACAGAGACATGCTTCCATCCAATTATGTATTTTTATGCAGATTACAGCAGCGATTAATTTTCCTTGAGGCATTGTAACAATTGCAATTGTGATTGATTGATGTACATTCTTTCACAGGTTTGAACTTGTCCCTTTTACCCGTCACTTGGTGTTTAGCTTGTGGCGCTAGCTAACTGTAGCTGCTAAAGGCTGTTGACCACTATTTTTAGCCTGTCTGAATGGTAATCGGCAAGAATACATTTTAGCTCTTTAGTAACTTGGAGATTTGTTGACTGCCACGTTTCAGCAACCTTTGAATTAACCATTGTAGCTGCGAAGAGATTCTGTTGGTATGAATAGCAGCTTTTTCCTATCCATGACTGTTTTTAAACGAGCTAAGAGAATGGTTTATTTCTAGCTTGTCTGAACAGTATCAAGCAAGCTATCTATCAGCGTTCGAAAGATGAGAGCGTTATTGGCTGTTTGTAGATTTTATTAGCTGTATTTTATCGGTCAGGGAAATAGCTTTTGTTAACTGGAGCCGCGCTCATGCGTTAGCCAGCGTTGCCATTTTATGTTAACAGCTAATACACGCTAATGTACACATTGAAAAACCTTTGAACGCTTTAATCCCCCCCCCCATTCCCCAAAATAGGATATGGATGAAAAACGGCTTGAGCGCTATGAGCTGAGTGCTATATTTCAAGAAGCAAGCAGGATTTATTCCAGTTAAAAGCTTTTGCACATAATCTTTTTCAGGGTTGTGCCCTTGATGCCATTAGCTTATATTGCATATCTTGGTCAAAATGATGACCAAGATATGCAATATAAGCTGAAAGTAGCTTCAGGACATTATGCTTTTAGCAACCCTCGGTGCTAGCAAGTTACTTTTCAAATTTTATAAAGGAAACAAGGCTAAGTTAGTGACCTACAAAACAGCATGTTGACATTCAGTTTTGGTCCTTAAGCCATAGCAAGTCACTGGAGCTACTGTAGCCGCGAGTAGGTTTTAACTTACGCGAAGTTATGTTTAGGTGTCTTTAGTATCAGTTATAGCCCTAAGTAGTTATCAGCTGCTAACATTCATCACTTATAGCCAGGGGTGTAGTGAGCGTGGTACGCGGGGGTACGTCGTCCACCCACTTCTTCCGACGCCACATTCAATTTTTATTTCGGTTTTAGCCCTAATGCGAGTTATGCTTAATAATGTTGGCCTGTGATTATTTTGGAGTCGTAAAACATTAAATTTAACGTTGGTTCAACTGGTGTTGTAGCCTATGATTGATGTTCTGGATGTATATATAGAACATCCCAGAATTGCGTACACCCACTTGAAAAATCCCCACTAAACCACTGCTTATAGCATCTACAGTATATTTAGCAATTTTTGTTCATCAGCTACTCTGAGATGGAAATTATCGTTCATTAACAACGATGGCTGTTTTAACGTTTGTTGCTAATGAGCTAGCTCTGTCGACAGTGGCTTAAATAAATGCCACATAATTAGCGTACTGCAACAAAAACAACTTCACAAGCCAACTCTGAAGATTCTCAAATCTTTTTTAAAATGGCTTCTTTGGATGCTGTCACCTAATTGGCCCGCGTGTTATCATAAAATCTATGCAATTAGTCTGTAAAATTAATAAATAAAATGAAGCTGCAAACTAATCTCAAGATGCTTGCTTGTTGCTAATGGCTGCATTTAAAATAAGCAATAACAAGGCTGCGGGCCAGTTGTTTGCGGGGAGCGACACTAATGGCCCCCTCTGGGCTCACTGATAACATGAACCTTATCGCTCGTCACCAAGCAAAAAGCTCTTTGTTTGCCCTATTGTTCCCAGGAGACATTATGGGTGGCTTTCACAACTGCTTGTTATTTCAGTGCAGCCACGTCGGCTTTAATTTAGGGCACAACAAGCATGAATGCCAGAATTTTTGGAGGGGGGGCCTTGTGAAAAAGCTTTTCACTAAGCGGATCATGTTGGAAGTTATAATTTTTACATTACACTTTAAAACTGGAATCCAATAAATTGTGCCCCAAATTGAACCAAACCTCCAAGTGTTAAACCAAAGCGCTAAATACAAACTGGCCTCAAGGGTAGAAAAAATGTGACCGTTGGGTTGGTTATTTTGAGACATTGCACAATAGCATCGCACAAGAAAATCAAGAGTTGAGCTATTTTAGGATAATTTATTGTATATGTGTACCTATCCAAACTGCGCCAAATGGAAACTGGTGTGACAAAATATGTGACAGACCTGTTTGGAAATTTCGCTCTCCTACTTAAAACTCCCTCTCTGCATTTTTCTTGGCAACTCATTCATTTCATGAATACAGTACAGTATATCCACAATAGCCTAATTGCTCATCTCTTGCTCATCCAGTCAGTTTCCCCCAACCCGTGCCGTGCTTACGTCGGCGACACGCTGACGCGCGTCAGTCAGCATCACGCTCGAGCGGCCAATGTCAAACGGAATTAATGCGTGAGCCGCTGCTTTCCAAATTTGAGTTTTTATTGCCTATTCTCCCAGCGCAGAGAATACAAGCAATGAATAAAACATGTGCTAATAAGCATATATATGGAATTAATATTACACCATGAATATGCCTCAAATCCCTCTTGAGATTTTTGCTCCTCTCCCTCTCCCCCCACCCATTATTCTGTAACCATTGGCCATGATCACCTTCTACCCCACGCCCCCCCACCCCCCCCCCCACCCACTTCACCCATTGCGCAATCTCCAAGGAGACTGAATTTGACGTGCACCATTACGGAGTGCAACCTCGAGGGCAGCGAAATTGCTCTGATGCAAACCAGGAGGAATCTGCTGACCCCCAAATTGGGAATTTTGGGCTTGGTAGCTTCAATCATTCTCAGAGAGAAAGCAGGGTGAGGTTTTTTCGCCTATTTGCGCGGCGGCTTTCTGCCTCACGACCACAGTTTGGTCGCCATGAATTTTTTGTCAGCCCACAGACCGCCACTATCTCCCTCTAAACCCTCCGTGCTCCTATAAAAATAAGTTGCGGGGGTCTGATGACACTCAGTTCATTTGCAATGTTTCCGTGCGGTTCTTGTTTTACCATATAAAAGAAAATTACTACTTTAGGTACGACGTGAAGAGATGCACCGGAGAGAACAGACCAGAGGAGGAGTGTAGCTTTCAGCTCGCTGGGCTCCCCCTGTGCGAGGTGGGCGGGAAAGATGGAAATCTGAATTTGCCCAAGACCAGGTGATGTTAAAAAGAATTCCTCCTGTCTTAAAGTGTAGGGGGAGGGATTGTGGAGAAGAATCTCAAAGCGGAAAAACCGGGGTGGAAAAATTCCACCTCACCATTGAGAAGCACACGTTAGTCACCTCTGTGTCATTGCCGGCCTTTGACTGTTACTTATCTCTTATTTATTTATTTTGAGAGTGCTGACCGATCAATAGGAACCCCGCTTTGTGCGAGTCTTGCCACCAGGTCTCCCCTGCGGGGGGGCCTGCGTAGGTCGCACCAAAACTCCCGCCGAAAGGTCGAAGCATTGACGGAAATCAGCGGAGCAGGGAAATGTCAACTAATATGGCCTCCAGTGGACACCCATTAGCCTCCAACTACAGTGATAACTTGACTCACCCCGACATACTAGTTTGTCAAGTTACGGGTTTCATTTTTAGTCTTTATTGCATTTTAAACCAAATTACCCAATGTATTAATATATGTCGTTCGTATCGGTCATGGTGATAGCTACGTAGACATAAATGCTACGTCGCTTGAGAAGCTAACTACTTTGCGAAATTCCAAAGCTCACCTGATATCATAAGCTAACGCCAAACTACACGCAACGTCATTAGGGAAACTAAATTGAGACTTTCTCAACTTAAAATCGAGACAACTACATAATATTGATTAAAAATAAGTTGGACGGATACTAAGCTAGAATTATCAGTGCTAATGAATAGATGTTACAGAAATGTATCGTATAGTAGTTCACGTGTATAGAAAACAATAGATATGAGTTTGTGACATCGCGATACTAGTGTGCCTTATTCAGTGTCCAGTGATGTTCTATTTATGAGGGAGAGGGAGCAGTGGAGCAGCGTGGGGACTCTGAGCGCACCTGTGGCTCAGGTCTTGTTGAGAGCGATAACAGGCGATTACGGAGACATCGACAATCTGGGCCCTAACGGCTCGCATCGATCTCCGGCACCAAACCTCCTCACACTCATTATCTGCATCGCTCGCCGCACCTCAAGGGGCCCCCCCCCGGCCGACGAAGTACGTCAATGGTGTGGGTTTCTCCGAGGCCAAGGAGCACCCCCGGCAGATTAGCGGGAAGCGCGGCCTGAAAAGCCTGTTTACCAATTGTGCGGCCAACTGGTTGAGTGCGGTGTAAATGAGAGTGTCGGCCTCAAGAGTCTTTGCCGGAAGACGTCTTCTGTAGCGGCAATAAAAATTAACTACCCAAGTGCTGTTATTTTCCCTGGTAGAATGTGCGAATGCACTACCTCGAATCTATTCCTCAATTCTTCTACTCGTAAAGTCAGCCAGGTCCAACTTACAAAATACTCTTGTTTGATTTATTTTTTTTGTTTGAACCCGAGACCTCAAACACCTCAGCGCCAGATTGGTTGACCCTCCTTCCTCACAGGTCACCGGTTCAATTTAACAAGCGAGGTTTTTCTCCGCATTTCCGCTTCTGTATGCGCGCATGATTGCATCTGCACACAGATGGCAAGTACACTTCAAACTTTCTCATGTTGGATAAAACGTTGCCACTTGTAGGTGCCGCTCTTGAGGGAAAAGTCATCTTGAAGGGAACGAGGGAGTTCATCGGTGTGATCTCAACGTGTCGCTATGGCTCACAATTTTGTGCGTTCACAATCCGCCTTAAAAAAAAAGTCACTCTGTCTCATCCCCGGAGATGTGTCGGCGCGTCTTTAGAACCGGTACGGATCATTTTGACGCACGGTTTGTTCCCGCTACGTTTCACTACAAACGTCTTGACATTTTGCGCGCTCAACGCTGCACTTTGTACTTTTGTCAAAACACTCCCTTTGACTTTCACAAACACTTTTTTTCCCCCTCAGGGCACCTTAAAGAAGCGACCTCCAAAAATAGCCGAATTATTTTTGTACCTGGCGTTAAGAACTGTTTCTCACTGCGGTTAGCATGAAACCGTGTTGCCCTCTCCCGAGAGCAGAGGTGTCTCGTTGGGAAGGATGAATGCAGCGGTCGGCTCTGTTGGAATAGCTTCCCTTCGTTTTAGCGGCGCAAATGTGACAATCAAAGTCACAACTGTCGCTGTGAAGCCACATCGGGATGGTCTCGCTTTGGAGCACTCTCTTCATTGACCCATGTGATAGACTATCACACTTGGGGACTATCGCGTGCCAATTAATTTGTGCATCCCAAAGCTCGGGAGCACAGGCTGCAACTTTTAACCGATTCTGCTTCGTTGCCACACGGTTACTTCTTGCCACAGTTCTGGCAATAGCGAAGAAAAAGGTTTAAGGTCAGGCAAAGTTTAGGTTCAAGTCATTACGTTTGGAGAAATGTGACAGTTTGTTGCCTCTTTAAGGCCGCCCTCAGCCTTGAGCCATGTTTTTTTTTTTCTCCTCCCTTTGCGGAGACTGGTCGACCTTTACACATGAGTGAACTTTTCTTTCCCTCGCTGAAAAGCCGATTATAAGGAAGCGGCCCGCGTGAACACAAGCCCAATCCAAAAGCATCCGTAATGCATCCCAGTGTCGAGCATGAAATCATCCTGCAGGGCGTTGACACTAAGAATAGAGTCATGCAACTTGTGAAATGTATACTTTCACTCTGGGATTTTTAATGAGGGGAGAAGAAGGAGGAGTGGGTGGCGTTTTTAGGATTCCAGCGTAGTAGCTCGTCTTTCTTTTCCATGTCAGACGCATATTGAAATAGTTCACGCCGAACACGTGTGGGTGGATATCTGTCATGTTCGCTGGCCGGAATCATGGTTGCAATAATAAGCACGTTGTTCAGGCTAGAGGTTGATAGCCAGCATGGGTTCTAAAAATAAAACCGGCCACTCCGGGGAAGCATATTTCCCCAAGACAAAGGTGTTTATTTGACCCCTACCTCCTTCCCACTCGCTATCCATCCCATTTCCTTCTCATTACGACCCATGCCAGAGGGGATCCTCAACGTAAACACTTTATCATCCAGCAATTCAATTTATCTCCTTTCTCGGAACAACTCGGGCGTGCTTGCTTTTATATGATTACATCTTCATCTGAGCGTACGAAGGAAACCCGGGGTTCAAAGTTCACACGGCTTCCCGACTTGACCTCACGCCCACCCACGACTTCTTGTGGGATCATGGCCAAAATAATGCCTTGTGGTTGTGAATAAATACGCCACCTTATGAAAGGTTTTAAGGCTTCAACTTTATCTGTTGGGGGGGAAAAAAACAAACACTTTTTGTGTGGTCTAGATCGCACATTTTCCCCTACTGCAGTTCAGGCTCAGAGCGTATCCCACACGATAAACGGGGGTCCACTGTGTATTCCGTGCCACTCTCCCCACCTGCTTACGCATTCAAAGCACACAAAGTCCGGCTGTAAAAGTGAATCTTGTCACAAAGAGGGCCGACTTTCTCCCGGCGTGACGAGTGACGTCTCTCTTCACGTCTTGCGTTGAGTGTCGCCGCAACGCTAGCAATTTCCTGGATATTTGATGTCAGGCGCTAAAGCCCCCCGCTCCCTTGCTGCTTTTATCGCCGGTGACAATCTTTTCACCGCGTCCCGTTGTGCGAGACTTGAGCAAGTAGCGAGGTACAGCCTGATCGGTGACGGGTGTCATTAAGAATCTTGCACGACTGACATTTAGCAGCGACATCATGTCACGCAGATGACGTCCTCTGAGGTTACCTGCAACCACTTTGATATTTTTCATTCAAGCAATGCCTTGATGTTGACTGTGGCACGTGGGATTTTTGTTCCCTTCGAGTATTTAATCGTAGAGTTGTATTGTTAGCCAAAGCTGAGAATGAAATGGAGGAGCAAGCTTTTTAATTGGATACCTTTGCCTCCTCGTCATGGCTAGCTGTCTTAGCATAGGGTGGTGTCATGAAAATGTCCCTCATCCTGACAGAACACCTGCTATTCTCCAAGTTGATATCTCACAAATGGGAATTGTGCGTTTTTTGCAACAGTCTATTGTTTAAAAACGGACGGAAATAGTTCCAATGATAGCTAACAGATGTTGCGCTAACCTTTGTTCAGCAAGACCACAAACAATTGCGAGGAGGTTGCCCACCAAATAACCACTTTGATTTAGTTTTTAAAATGATCAAAATGTCAAGTTCAAGCTTTTACTTTAAAGCCTTAATGCAGGTGTCTATTGTTTAAAATCAGATCAAAGAGCTCTCCCACCCGGACGAGCTATTTTACAGTATGTTGGACTTGACTTCATTAACAAACAAAAAAAAAAGAATGCAATTACAAGTCATTTTGAATTCATAAATTCCATGTAGGCGCGCTTGAATCGTCTTAGACTCTTTTGACATCGCTGGCGAATATGAGCAAGCCATCGGGGCATACACTGTTGTAACCCCAACTGGCTCGCTAGTGCATGTTGAACTTCGAAAAAGCAACACGGCAAGCACCTAGCAAAAAGGAAACATACCGATCATTTTTAGTTGTAAAAGAAAACGGAATCCAGCGAGGTGGGGTAAAACCTGTTCAGAAAGCTAACAGCCCTTGACTTCTTACCTGATTTTCTTAAATATGTGAAATTATAAATAGCAAGTAGCTTCATGACAGATGAGCCTTGGGTAAAACTAAATCGCATTTCCTCAAATCAGCTGTACTGCTAAAATTAGATCCTAATAAAAACAACGGGGACGTCTCCTTTGTGGTTGTGGAGTTTGCATTTTTAAAATTCCAACCAGGCTTCATGTCGGACGACTGCCTTTATCTGGCTGGCTGGTTTGAGTGCATCCCAGGGGCAGGATTCTTCCATTCCTCTACTCGATAAACTGCGAGAGAGGACTAACAGTGTACAGTCCCCAGAGAGTCTTTCTTTGTTTTGTTTTTTTTTAGCCGTTATTTCTCTATGATTATGGCAGTCTTCCCTTCCTTGTTCATGGAATATCTTCCCACAATGTCCAAGGTCAGGAGAGTAAGTTTGTCTTCTATACAGTTGAAGGGTTGCCACCCAACAAGCAGCCCCAAATATCTGCGTTGAATATCTGCAGTCGCTCTCCATTAAAGTTCTCCGGGCAATTTTGAGAGATGAAGGGTGATTAATGGGCCTCATCATTGGCCAGAAACGGTTGTTGGCTTTGCAGCGAGTTATTTTTGCTCATTAGGCTCATGTGTTCATCATGGACGGCTGCGAAACGTACTCTGAATATCAAACATTTGAACAGGAACGCACACTTGGGACTGTGCAAAGTGCATCGAGTGAACATTTGGCTTTGAATGCGACCGGCGTGAAAGCTGTTTGCCTTCAAATGGACCCTCCTGGTCAAATTGACCATTGAGACATACAAATCGAAGTTCGTTTTAAATAAGCAGACAAAATGGATACAGTTCTCCATCTGGCCTTTTGTTTTTCTTTCAATTTCTGATAGTATTTTTTAATTTTACCCCCCGCCCCCTTTATAATTACTCATGTAGCGGCATGCCACAGTGATCCGTCGAAAGAAAAACGGTCCACAATCTCCAGTAATTGTCGTCCCGCGAGAATATTTGTTGTCTGTTTATATGTGTTGCTGCTCCGTATATGTTCAAGGTAAGCTCATAATGTTAATTGCTCATAATGTCATAATGTGCTAATTGCTGTCATCCCTGTTATGGCATTTTGCATTGTGTGTTAGCATTACGCTAGCTGGCTTATATGAGACAAAATTATATTTGGTTGAAGATTTTGGTTGTTTTATGTGCAATGATTAATAATTTTTTTGGTTTAATGTGTTAATTTGACAGTCAACTTCCAACTGCCTCTTATTTGGAGGAGTGTGCGATCCAGAGTAAGTTTTGAAGTACTGTCTTTTGTCTCTCTCTACCGCAAATTTCCACCGACTGCAACTGTGGCTGGAACGTGTCCTCTGTGACAACTGAGAGTTGACAGTTTTTTTTTGGGGGGGGGGTTATTTTTAATCCATTGTGAGGGCACTCACTGTCGCTCTTTGGAATTTTTAGATAAAATGACTCGCAAAGGCCGATGGTTCATATGAATACGTCAGTCACGTCCACCGCATTGAGCTTTTCTCATATGAAGTTCATTGTGTCCGTTGTAGCGTGACATTTTTTTTACTGACAAGCACTTTACGATGCCGAAATAACTGCATTAACAACAAGGTGAAGGCAGGTGGTGGAGACAATGGCTTCTACCTTTATCGCCATGGCAACATAAAATGGTTTATTGCCGCACTGGGAGCGCTCCGGCTTGCTCTGGTTAAGAAAACAGGCGCTCATACGGTTTGTGTGGCCTGGAAAATGGGGAAAAATCTGTTCGAAAGAGCACCAGAGCCCGCGGGAGATTTCGTGCCCAAGATAAGATATGGCAAGGCCCCTCCAAATCAACTCAATCCAGCGCTGAAACAAAATGGCTTAGGGCTGTTTTTAAAGTGGCAACGGCTTTATGTGGCCCACTTGTGCTCCCTAGGCCGCGTTATCTCAGCTTTGAGGAGATTTCACCTGGAGACGGGTTTGTTTTTCAAGTGCCCGCAGGGCGAGGCCGTGGCCAATCTCGCAGTGGCCGAAAGAAGCTTTCGGGTGGAGAGCGAGCAGGATTTTGCTCGACTCGACAGCCTTTGCTGGAGTAGCGCTCACTTATCCAGATTCAAGAGTTGAAGAGTCCGTCATAAGGCGACCAACCTCAGAACTGGCTTACTTTCAAACCTTTTTTAAACTCGGACCACGTCGCTAGCACAGATAGATGAGCAAAGATGGAGAATTTGTCATAAACCACGATTATGCAGACCACCGTGCTGCCTAAAAAACTGAATCTGAAAATGGGAAAAAAAGATGAGCTTTTAGGGAATGTGTTAACAATTTCCCGCCACCTCTTTGTAGAATCTTCCAGTTGGCCCGCACAAATGTTTTCTGTTTTTATCAGCGCCCAACAATGATTCAATTTAAATTGCCCGACGCTGTCCTCTGGCCCATTGATATATTTTGCTGGAAAGTCTCCCGCCGCGAGCGCTGAATGCTCACCGTATGCATGCGAGAAGCCGCGCGGCCGCATCGATCCGCACCTTGCTCATACTGATGCCGTTCGACTTGACTGAACCGAGTCAAGCCCCCAAACAGCTGTTGAAAGGCGGGATTGCATGAGGACAATTGTTCCCCGAAGTATAAGTACCGCCTCAAATACGTATAGCTGTCCCTCTGAGTGCCACCCTCATCACCAACCTTTGTACATCTGCTATTTCTAGCCGCCGTACTTTAAGTAAAATATTTTATAACCATCGTGTACTTCAAAAAATGTACTTCTCTGGATTCAGAAAAAAGTTCTTAGTTAAAATGGATTGCATGTTAAACAAAGTTAAATACAACTGAACTATACTTTAAAAAAACGTTTGTGCCGCCGTCATATTATGCAAATGTGAACATGAACGCTATGCTCAAATATCGGAAAATGTAAAAGCGGTGTTCAATCATGATTCAGGCAAAATGTTTGCCCGCCTCTGCACGCGGATGACAGGCGTCGTCAATGAAAATCCTAACGACGCCGTACCCAAACGGCGCATTAACACGAAATTTGTTAGCCGCGCTCAGATTGCTCAAGTTGATGAACGGCGCCCTCATTTGTCGCTGCTGAGAAGGCAGAACCCAGCCAGCGTGGCAAATGCAATCGCCATTTTTGAGATGAATTAGTGACTTGGCAGAGCGGCCACGTCCCTCTTGTATTATCTGTTCTTCGTTGGGTCCCCACCCCCCCCCCCCCAATATTATAGAAGATTTCAGACTCGCTAAAATATGCAGCGATAATTCAAGAAGCTCCAATTACAGGAAGACAATACGCCGTATTATGCACCCGCTATGTTTGCTCCAACGATAGCGCTGTGCAGCTTCCCACCACTGCAGCCTACACATCTGTTAATATTCATGAGGCCCTCTTGTTTGGCCTTCATCTATTCATACCACACATGTTTATATCTTACATTGTATGCATGGAACAATTCGGATCACGATTACTTTAGAACGCGTTGCTTGTAGCCGTTACAGTATTTTGATATAAATCACTGGTCTTTGTATTCGTGCTTGTTGAATGACTTGCCTTTCGGGGGGACGGGGAGGGCCATGTGTCTGGAAACTCACCGATTTTGGCAAAACTAAGTGCTTCGGTATACTCGACACGTGAAATGCGAAAATTGCCGCGCAGATGGACAAATTCACCTTGAAAACTAACTTTCATGTCCCTTGGGTTTTGTGACTTAGGTCTTGCATCATTCCGTGCAACTTTTGCAGCTTCACTGTAGTTGTTTTAAGTAAATACAGTAGCACTTGTTTTTTTGGTTTGAGTGTCGGCGTGAAGGGGCGCTTTTGTGACAGCAGCTGCGAGCTAACGGAACAACAATCTCTTCAACACTTTGTCCAGTCCATCCACTCGCTTGAGTTTTTTTTCTTCTTTTTTTTCCTCCAAGCTATCCATTTTAAATGCCCCCCACCCCTTCCAACCCAGGAGATGAGTAGGATATCAGGAACAGTGCGTTCCATGAAAGAGAACACTTTAATTATCCCATGCTCAGCTGTTTTGCAGCAGATGATAGCTATTAAAGTAGCTTCTTTTTTTTTTTTTTTTTTGCTCCCAAAGGAGGCTTCAATTAAAGGGACACCATCGCAGTTTGAGGTTTTTACATGCTGGTTTGCATGGGATCTCCTGATTTAACTTGCGTAATCCCAGAAAGGAAGCCTTATGGAGGAAGCCATTAGGATTTGCGAATGTGTATGTTAGCCATTGTCATGGAAATTTGACACACAGCAAATTTGATAGTACAAAACGGGAGTGACGATAATCCGCTTGACGAACCGTCCGCCATGTCTAACCACCTGCTTGTTATGAAAGAGAACTGGGCTCAATTTTTTTTGGGGTGTGGACATCAACATTTATAGACTCCAGAGTGGGTAAATGAACACAAAACTGTCCACGGCTAGTGTATTTATTGCCGCATCGTGGTTTGCTTTTAACCTTGTTCCACTTTGCATTAAGGGCATGCGCAGATGAAACTTTAGTCATTAGTAGCCTCTGCGAAGTTCCAAAAGGGAAACGATGTCGGGGTGGAACATGCAGCGGTTGTCGTAGTCGAGGTGATATCCTTGGCAGCCCTGAAGCTGCAGGCTAACGCTATTAGGAGGTTTGGCCGAGCAGTAAATTGGCCTTGTGATAAATGGCGGCATAGATGGTCCTTTAATATGTGACCGCTCTCTTCATTTTAACTGTACACGATAAAGTCTGCCCCAGGGTAGGACAGCCTGTTTTTTGTCCCCCCCCCCCCCCCCCACACTTCCTAAAATGGCTAACCCATTCCCAGATGGGCCCCCTGTAAAGGTTTTGTTGGCCACTGGAGCATTTACGGGGAATTGATCTGTGCTGGAAAAGTGCCACCGGCTGTTTGGTTTTAAAATGGAAATTCCCAGAATGCTCTGGGTAAAGCTTCCGGGATATGCTTCGTGGGCAAGCACGTGAAACCCGAACAACAAGTGTGTCATTTTTCTCGCTCTCTTTGTGGTGCATGTAATAAAAACAAAAAACAACAAAAATCGGCTGCCATAAGAAGGCAAAATCTAAACCCACTCCGCAGACAAATTTCTTCAGGTTTGAAAAATCCCATCTGTTGTAGACAAATTTCGTTCGCCCCCACAAACCAAAATTGCGACTTTGGAGGCAGCCGTTGTTTGTCAAACAACACAGGAGAAGAATGGCACGGTGGCCGTGATTGATCGGGAGCTCCATCTCATCTCGGACCCTCGGAGTGTTTTGTCCCGGAGGAGTCGTGGCTTATAAGGCGCCGTGAATCCCATGAAATTGTTTTTCTCCGCACCATCAGATTAGAGCTGGAGAAGACGGGGCGAGGGGCTTCTTTGCCCGTCGCGTTTTAATAAGATGGATGAGATTGAAAGAGACGTGCGGGGGTGGGCTTTGCGGGCCAGACAAATAATGAGAGCGCAAGCCGACTCCCAGAGCTGGCGGACGGTGGGCCGTAACGCAAATGAATCAATTGACTATTAGTGTCTGGAGACGGCCCGGAGAGCCATCCCGCCGCATCTGATGCACGCGCGGGTCCCAGACGCCGTCCTGTCCCATCTCCTCGGGCGGCGTGACACTTTTGTTGTTAATGGCACAATACGTCAAAAGTGGACATTAAGTGTTGCCCGCCCGCCGCCGCCGCTGCTGCCCGTTTCACGGCAATTGCATCACTAGGCCAGAAAGGGGGCGGGGAATACAATCACAAGTGGGCTGTTTGTGTGTCAGAATGGGGACGCAAACTCGAAGGACTTTGCCGACAGGGCAGTATGTCACATTTCTATGCTAGTTGTCTTTAAGTCTCGCTGTCGAGCTATCGTGTCTTGTCATTTTATCCGTGTGAAAACCTTTCTGTGGAATGACGACCCAAAATGGGGCAGTCTGAACTTGCCCCGGTCGCAAAATAGGCAATTCCACTTTTCTAGTCTCGCGTGGTGGTCTGGTTCTGTCGGTTTGACGCCGACGCCTTGATCGGGCTTTGCATCATATCATGAAACGAGCCGGCCCACCTGAGCATTTCCTGTTGAACCGATTCCATTTATCTGCGAGGAGCGGAAGCATTTGTCAACAGACACAGCCCATCGCCCCGGCCCAGCCCGGCCGGCTGAGCGGGAAGATAAAGCGTCCGCCTCGGCATCCTCTGCCACCTCTGTATACCAGGTAGCAAATGGAGGAATGCGAGCGTCCCCCGTTTGGCTTTCAGGGTGCATACTAAGTACGATAAGAGAAATAGTGTTTGTGTGGATGTGCAGTCAGGGAAAAAGGAGATTAAATCAAAAGTTAGAGCTACAAACTTTCGGCTTGTCTGAAGGTCCAGTCAGGCAACAGGAAGCAAATCTATTTCTTGCTGTTTTTTGCCCGCCTCTGGCTTTCGAAGGTCTCTTGAATCCAATCTTTTTCTTACCTTACAGCGCACAACAAATTGATGGATAGCTAGTTTTAAAATCAGAAGTCAAGAATAATGACTGCTATTGAAATTTTTGGTCCAGACTTTAGCAAGCATCATGGAACTTGACATGTTTGATTTGCTTTCACGGGCCACATAAGATGATGTGGCGGACCAGATCTGGCCCCCGGGCCTTGACTTTGACACCTGTGCCTTAATCAGTTAACTCATTGATATGCTGTATATCAACGACTGCGCTAATCTGCGTTTCTTACGCTTACACGCCTGTCATAAAAAAAAGATAAATGCACGTTGCGCTAACAGCCCGAAATGTTGTGAATCACCTCTGGTGTGATGTTTTTGTTTATTAATCTAAAATATATAACTCTTGAAAGTGCCCTTCAAAGTCTGAATTTGGCAGCGAACGCGACAAAAACACCAAACAACTTCCTCATGATTTGACGGAGGGAGCGATGCCAAGAATCCGACACATTTTTGGCTGTCATTGAAGAGAGCCAGTCATTTATTTATGACTACGACGGCAGCGGCCCCTTTATTCAGGACGAAACGCGTCAACAAAAACACTTGTCACATAAATGAGCTTCTCATTAGACGCGGGGGGAGGGGGGGGGGGCTATTAACTACAAAGCCTCCCAAAAATGGATCGTTGTTTGTTACTGGGATTTTTTTTTTTTGGTAGTGTTTTTCACACCAGCTGATGGCTGAGACAATATATATGCATACTTTTCGAACCCCGAGTCATTAGAAATTGCTTGCAAGGGCACTTTCGACAGCGGTTGTTTTCACGACATTAACGCCGGCATCCTCCTGCATCTCCTTTTGAAGAAAAAAAAAGCCAAAAAACAATTTCAGGGTCTGTTTGACGCACAGCAGATCAATGACGCGTTAGTAATTTAAAAAAAATACCCTTTGTGGCGTTCTTCATTGCTTTGGGAGGACATGGGTCAGTAATTTGAACGCACCATTTTCTTATCCATTAGCTAGTTTGGAATGATTCACCACCAGGCAATGTGCCGCAATTAGCTTTGACTACCACGTCTGACTAAATATGACACATTATCCAGTCATTTGGAACATTTTGATATGTGCTCGCACAAGCTACACACGCAACGAAAAGGAACTGCTCGTTCATTTCATTATCATTCGCCAGACAAGTAAAGACTTTTTTTTTAGCCTGCTAGTTGCTGAATGTCGCAAATTAGCATCATGTAAATTGTGCGATCACATAATGGCCTGACTTGAACACAAATGGTGGAGCAACACCTGTAGACAGACATGGCAATACTCGCAGGCATATATTCTTTATCCTTTCGGAAAATGACTAATATTGCTGCAGCTTACGGAGTCAGTCGCGTATCTCTTCTTCACCCCTCTGTCTGTATTATACTGCCCCCAGGTGTCCAAAGCGCATACACCACAGTATTGACGCAAAAGGTAGCTTTGTGTTTCTGACGGTGATAATGTTTTTTTTTTTTTCAAATAGACAGCTGACAAATGTTGAATTGTCAAGGTGAGGGTTCAACTCAGGAGAGCAGAACGCCGCATGTTTGCATCAAGGTGCCACCAGCCAGTGGGTTGTGTCCGATGCAAACCTTGACCCACTGCAGTGACATTACAACACAGACGTTGCGTTTTCTCATTTCAGCAAAAAAAAAAGCCGCCTGCCGTATGCACCGCTCCCACGTCCATTTTGTCAGTTTGTCAGTAAGGCGACTATTTGTCATACTGAATTGCAGGCAAAATCGTGCTTGATTGAGTGGCCTGCTCTGCGAGGAGGCGGCTGCCGCGGGAGGCGGCTGGCAGGATTATGACGGATGAAATAGTGTGGACAAAGCAAGGATAGAATTTGAAGGTACGGGATGCGAAAACCTCTTTTGTGCTGCAGGCCTGCCCTTTGCCAAAATCACAAAGGGACTGACAAGCAAGGACATGTGTCCGGTTGTCACTTCTGTAACGTGTCGCAAAAAAAAAAAAAAAAAAAAGACTCGCCCAATGAGTTCCTCAAATGCTCAGTGAAATAAGTCCCCCGATTTTAGTATTCCGGTGTTTACACTTTTTCTGGACGATCTGTATTTAAATTCGTTTGAATTCACCTGTAAGGCAGAATGGCAATCGAAATCTGACTGCGTATATCCCACCTTGAGATTGGGTTCAAATTAGGTCATTTCAGGCACTCGCAAGCAAAACACATTCGCGGTGCACTCGGAAAAAGCGCGCTCTACGTTACTCCTGGGTGCCCAATCGCCCACGCTAGCGCAATTAATCCTTCCGCTGCGTCCTTCCGGACCCGCTTTGTCACTCCGGCTCGTTCGGTCCCACTAAATAGTTGCGGCGCTTTCATATTTCATATTACTCTCCGCGCTGCCTTTCCATTTCCGTCGGAAGGCTTCTCATCAAACGGGATTTTTGGAGCCTCGTGTTGCAACACGTGAAAAAATTAGAGCTACGCGAGGCTTCCAATCAGGCTTTCACATTAGAGTTTGCAGCCAGGGTTCCGGTTTCAAGTTTGTTTTTGAAGGCTGGCTCTGGTTTAAAAGTGGGGATTCCAAATAGGATGCAGGACAAGGTTTTATTTGAAACATGCTTTATGGTCTCCACTTGTCTCCCGGTGGTTTAATTTCCTCACATGTGAATGAATCTCGCGAGCGAGATAATTCTCCATGCCGGCTGCGGGCCAACAAAGCTGATCACATTTGCATGAGCTTTGCAATCAGCGAGTTGAGACGGCCGGCGAGCATGCAGCAAGTAAAGTGACTTTGATACCATTGGTGCGGGATGACACGGGAAATCGAAATAAATTTCAAGAGGCTCCATGGCAACCGCTATGCTCATCGTGCAAAATGAACCTTCATCACTCCGAAGGTGATGCACACGTGTGTCAATTTAGACTCGTCTAAAAATACACGACAAGCTTCTGTACAAAATGCTGTCAGTCCATTTGTAATTATACATACTATATACACACACGCACACACACACCGTATTTTCCGCACTATAAGGTGCTTCGGCGTATAAGGCGCACCCTCAATGCATGGTCTTTTTTAAAACTGTTTTCATATATAGGGCTCACCGCATTGTAAGGCGCATAGAATCGAATCGACCATCCTGGCTGTGGTTGTGTTATGCATCCACTAGATGGAGCTATACTAAAGGAATACAATACAATTACAGATTTATTTAAAAAGCGCTATACTTTTTGAGAAAATGGAATGCCTCCAGGTGCGCCTTATTTTGCGGAAAATACGGTACATACGGTTGTAACCATTTACCACAGGGTTAGTTCAGTGTGACTGTGTTTTCCAATGCTCCTTGCGCATGTTGTCATTCTCAACCAATCAAATATCGAAGGCATAGCTCGTGGGCAACTTTTGAATGTGGTAGATTTCCAACTTGTATTACCTCTGATTACTTTCAGCCGAAGACGTTGAGTTGTATACAGCTTGAATCTGTTTTTCGTCCTTTTAAGGTCTATAAATTGGTTCTGACACCTCACAATGGGCACCGTGTTGTTTACTTAATGGGAACCCTTTCACAAATTGTTGCCGTACCCCTCACAAGGTTGATAAAAAGCCTATGATTTCCAAACCGGCAATTTGATTTATCTCCCGCTGACAAGCCTTTGATGCGTCTCAAGGATGTGAGCGACGCAAGGTAAATACTTTTAAGAATTCAAAATGCTTGCGAGAACACAGGAGACTTGATAGTCGTCTAAAGAATGACAAATTCCCTCAGCGGACCACCCCCCCACCCCCCAAAAAAAAATGGGGAGCACTCTCTATCCGCTAAGTAGGTCTGATGTGAAAAATGTATGATTGAGTTATTATGAAGCGCTGTACCACTCGCATCCAAGGAGCAATTTTTCATGATTAAGTCCTCTAATGGCTGCCTTTAAGGAGCAAAGCCATTATTTATTCTACAGTCTTTTTTTTTTGCAAAGCAGTCCGACGCGCAGCACGCTCACTTCATTTCACCGTCGGGCCAATCACATTCGAAGTGGCAGCTCGTCTGCATCCTGCGTTACTCTTGCGCCAGCATGGATCTGATTGCGCTGTGCGCCCCCCCCCCCCCCCCAACCCCCTTCTTCCCCATAAGTGACTCGAGAGCCGATAGCTCTGATTGCACCACCGTCTTGGCTGGTTGCAGTGATGCGAAGCCCACTGGGTGCTCGCCCCGGGTCAGGATGAATAACTGCAATTGTTATCTTTGAGAGGCGACGATAAGCTCCGCTGCCGTTTTTGTCTTCGCAACCTAAGCGAAGGCAATTAAAACATTGAAGTTGAAGGCCGAAGTGAACGGACATTTGGAGGGGCCCCGGTCCTAGGACTCGCAGAGGAAATTCGAGCATCATGAGCGCGGAATGTATATTTATTTGTCCCCCTGAACTGCCTTGTATGTGTGCTTCAAATTTGGTCGCCAAAGTTGGTGTGAAGGAACTTGCCAAATTGGCCGCTGAACAAAATGGTAGACTTACTGTGTAATGTTTGTGTGTGTGTGTGTGTGTGTGTGTGTGTGTGTGTTTTTTTTTTTTTTTTTTTTGGAGTGCTTGACACTGAGCGTCCACGCTTGATATTCATTTTCCCCCCAAGTTGAATAGACAGGCTGGCTTTGGCGCCCGGAATGTTCACAACAGTCAAACCACTGTCATTTGTTTTTGAACAAAGCCTGGAAGTGGCAAAAGTGACCCCAAAATGGCCACTTCAGACCGAAATGGCATGCACCCTGTATCTTTTCACCAATGGCTTCTTGAGACTTTTTCTTGGTGGTACGTCTCACGATAGGCTCTTCCATTTCATTCCACTAAAGGAAACTGGCCGCGGGGGTGGAATTTTCTTTGAACGGCCTCTGGAAGTGGTCAAATATGCCACTGAAGAAATGGCGGACCTCCGTTGTCTTTCAGGCAATGGCTTCTTGAGATGTTTTTTGCTTCTCTTGAGAGATAAGTCGACTACATTTCATGCCCGGAAGTCAAACTGGCTTGGGGGACCGAAATCTTCCAAATCCATTTGAAATGCTGGTAATGGCCAAATTGACCCTCAAATGGCCGCTTGAGACCAAATTGGCAGACTTTCTGGTTCTTTTCAAGCATGGCTGCCTGGGCATTTTTTTGCGGCGCTATCTATCTTGCCCACTAAATTTCTGGCTGCAAACCGAAACTGTCCTCAGGTGGCTGAATTTATTTTGAAAATTAGCGGTACAGTTTTTAGGGAAAGCCCTTGAAACGGTGCTTTATTTTGTCTGAAGAATAATGATGATGCCGAAACAGTCCTTTCTAGAAAATGCATCGCGCCACCGGAGACAGAAATAATTCAGGTTGACTTTTGTTGGTTTGTTGGCATGACGACTATAACGACTTCTGATCTCAGCACATGCGGAAATATTTGCTAACCGCCACTTAGGCGACACAATCCAGCCCAATTGAGATTCAACCCACATGAGTGAAGCCAAAACATTTTGGAACAAATTCCGCATTCGCTCGGTCGTCAGCATTCAGAGCGAGCAATGGTTTCCCGTCTTATCTTGGGCCGCGAATCCCACGATGCCAAAGGGAAAACGCGCTGTCACAGGACACCGGAAAGGTTATGAATATCATTACGGTCCTCTGCAGACCTGCAAAGAAGTCTCTCCCGTCACGCCGGCGAATAAGTCAGATCCGCTATCCGCGCACATTGTCCCCGCTACAATGCGGCCATACGGCCCTGGCCACTTGTCACACTGTAGATAATCAGATAGGTGAGCGGCACAATGGGAGGCGGCGCCGGATTAGGGCCATTCGCGGAAAACACAAAAAGACACTCGTGGCTTTTCATAACCATGGCGCACAATAGGAGGGCGAAAGGAATCATCCAAAGTCCTTTCGCTTATCCGGACTTCCCTTTTTCATTTCCGGGGCTCGTTTTTTTCTCGCCGGCGCTAAATGTAGCTGATGAGCATCGTGCTATTCACATTCTTAGCACGATAGGCTAATAACGAGAGGCCGTTGATGAATAATGGCGAGAGCCGTCGGAACATGAAGCTGAGTGGCGAGTGGGAGTTATTGAACACTGTCATGTGTTGACCCATTTTACAAACTTTCCCGTTGACACTTTTTTTGCTTAATTAACCTTGCCTGATCTCATTTTTGCTTCAGCACTCTGTGTAACTTTCTGAAATGCCGTAAACGATAGGCTCATGTGAAAGTATTCATTCCTGTCATGCAAGTGTGTTGATGTGATATATCTTGGCTGAGAGAGTTTAGCCTGGGTTGTTTTGTGGAGTTTTCCCTGCACGTGCGCTTCCCGTTATTTTTTTTTTTAATGAAATCATTTGTAAAGCCATTTATTTTGAAAATGGTGTTGCAGTGTTTCCGGATCGTCATTTGAGGTGTCAGTTGCTCACAGATTTTCGCTCTTCCCGTCAAGGGGTCAACACAGAATTTCATTTGTTTCATTCATGAATCGGTTCATTGATTTTGTTGTCAATAATACTACATAAAGATATTAATAAAATACACAATTGTCCATCAATATTGGTTGTTTCATGAAATTAATTCAGAAAAAAATACAATTATGCACTATAATGTATTTTCCACATTTTCCCATTCAAATCACCAACATAATCTTTTAAAAATTCTATTTTTGTACAATGTTTCTGAAAGCACTGTCCCGTTAATTATACATTTGTTACTCTTTGACCGAAAAAAAACCTGATTAATTCTATTTATCTTCACAGCGGGAAGACAACGTTTCTGGAAAGTCCAAGATGTTGTTTTCCCGAATGCCGCGTCGCAGTCAATCAAAAGTTTCAAAACTAGAAGAGCGCCCAGTTGGCAAAGATTCTCAAAGACGTCCTGTCAACGTGTTGGCTGCGAATATAATTTTGCGCGTCGTGGGCGTCCTATTAATATGGAACACACAGCGGTAGTAACGTCCGTGAGCCGTCTGCTGACTTGTAATGAAGAAAGCGAACAAAGCCAGTCAGACGGGATATTTGCTGGGGCAGATAACGATCATCTGGTGACAAGTCACGACCGTGACACCCTTTTTATTTTATTTATTTATCTTTTTTTATTTTTATTTTTTTTTTATATCGCTTCATGCTCCCCCGGTCTTCTGTCCTTCAAACGCCACCTGTCATAGCGGCGTAATTGCACGGTGGCTGGACTCATTCCTCGTCCCCGTCACTCACCCCCGCGGAGAAGCCGAATGTGGCAGAAAGCAATCCAGGAGAATGTAGGTGAACATATGTTAAGCAGCTTAATGTACTTAACGCAAAGATTTTCTTTTTTTTTTTTTTTTTTTATTTATCAGGCACAAAGCAAAACACGTTAGCGTCAGTCGTACACACGTTCATCAAACGCCTCATCTTTGCAAATATACCCAATTATGTTACAGTTGAGATACATTTCGAGTTGTATTTTATTTATTTTTTTGTCATTCGTTTTCCAAAACCCAAATGTTGGGCATGTCATGCTCGAAACGTGAGGCCTAGTTACTCTCCGGCGCAAGCTACAAGGCTAGCCTTGTGAGCTGAACTCGCGTTGCAGATAAGCTACAGTTTGCTTTTTTTTTTTTTTTTTTAAGCTAACGAGCTAACAGCAGGTTGTCCTTATTTTTTCTGATTCCGTGTTGTAAGGCTAATAGCGGTGAAGCTCTCCCACTCACGCAACGCCGCTTAAATCAAGCACCCTTTTCACAGCCAGGAAGGAGGTCACCCCTCACAAGTGCGGGCGAAAGATAACAACCTCAGTGATGAAGAGGACACGCAAATAGCAGTGACCAAGATGTAGTAGCCATTACGTTTCGCAGGTTCACAAGAGGGACTCCTCTATTCATTCTATTCATAGGCTGCCACCGCGTACAAACGACTCGTTGGCTTCATTTGCGCCAGCAATGGCTTCTCTTTGAGGCTGGAAACGTGTTTTGTTTCTTATCAAAAACCAACAAAGCGAGCGAGAGAGAGAGAGAAAAGTTTGCGGCAGATCTCGCTCCGGCACAGCGCAGCGGAAAATGGAATTTGCCACATAACAAGAAAAGAAACCAATAAATCCGGGAGACACAATTAGATGTATCTGCAGTGAAGTGATCTTGATTTTGAGAACCAAATTCGAAGAGTTGCAAAAGAAGTTGAAAGTAGAACGCAGCTTGGCTGTTGGATGAAGAAATTCTCCAGTTAAAAAAAAAAAATGCTGTGAAACTTCAAAGTGTAGTCATGTACGCCTTGCTTGTAGCCTGAGTGCTGTGTAGCCGTCATCCAAAAAAAGAAAATAAAAAGTTTGTTACTTGTAGACTTTGTTACTTGTAACCTGTACTTGTTAAAAAAAAAAGGTTGATTTATTTTCCTCATGTCACATTTCCTTGTTATGGACTGAATTGAGGTGGATTGTTGTGTTTGAGAATGAGCGACCCTGGGGAGCTCTGCGCTTCGGCGATTCTTCAGCCACCTTCTTTCTTGTGCGTTTCCAAGGATTTTCTTCTCACCCGTACCACAAAAAAAGCACGCCGGCAGTGCGAAAATGAAATTCCCCGAACACAAAAGAATTCAATTTTCTACTCGTTCGGCGGGCGACATCCTTTGCCTCGACCTTCGCTACCACAACAATCTGCTCGTTATAAATCACAAATCTGTGTGCGAACAAAAAACTTTTTTATCAGAGTGGGAGTCATTATGATGTGTGCAAATTCGCTCGTCGCCGGCGGCTACAACAGCTAGGCCGCTAATCTCACAGATCGTTTAAATTTTTTTTTTTTGGGGTTGTTTTTTGTACACGTAGCCGACATTTCACGCCCGCATTTCCTTTTCCACCGTTGTTGTGGCGCAATCCCCTCGCACAGGTGTTCATTTCCCTTTCCCCCAATTTTTTTTTCTTTTTTGGAGGGGGCGTTCACCGTCTGCGGCTAGTTGGCACTCCGCCGCTCCTGCCCCGCCTTCGGTATCACGTGACTATTCACCACATGTAGGGGAAACGGGTTAATGGACTCGTCACCTCTCCACGGGTAGCGCCGTGATTAATCAGACAGCGGGGGCCCAACTGTTTACCGAGCCCGCATCCCCTGCCAGATGGCGTCGACAGGATGCGGCGAGCGGAGCCAAATCAAGGGTAGTCTTCCGAGGAGGCGGGATGATGCTTGCAGGCATTCGGCGGAGAAACAAACCCGGGAGGAGGCGCCGTGATGAGAAACACCGCTTTTATTGTCACACTGTTTTTATGACAAAACAGTCGCTAACGTGATATTCCGTGTGGAACGTGACAAGTTTCTTGAATGGAAAAAAAAAACGTGTCCTTGGCAGACGTAATCATTTACTCGACAAGTTGGATGTTGTCAAGATGGTTGAAAATCAAACAACAAGTGAGAGCATGGAGAAAAGGCCTCGCAGAGGTCCGACAGCCCCTCCAAGTGGGAAAGGAAGCCACGTTTTATTTTCGAGTGCACACCTGTCAGTCACCCACAAATTCAAAGTCAAGCGGCCTGTCCTCCTTGTCGTCTTTTTCCTTACTGGAACGACGCCAGCGTTGGAAATGCGCCTCCGCCCAGATCGTCTTTGTTCTGACAGTCGGAGATGACGCAAGCGGCGCCTCTGCCGAGCTAAATCTCGAGGATGAAAGCACGGCGGTGGATGCTCGAGTCGCCCCGTTTGGAGTGGGAGGCTCAAAGTCAACACTCGTGAAGGGGGCGCTAATGAGCTTGCCAAGTGGCCCTCCAGAGGCGAGCGTCCACTCGACACCGAGGCGCTTTTCCTCTGCACACTTCCTTGAGAGCAGCCGTCTCGGATGCCGTCCACTATCTTTTCAAGTGGTTATTATTATTTTTTGTGCACCTCGAAAAGCCAAGATGTTCATTTCTAGATATTCCTCGACACAATCCGAAGATCACTTGTAAAGTGAAAATAAATGGGCAAAAATTGTGATTTAAAAAAACAATAACACTTTTTAAAACTCAATTGGCCCCCCTCCTTGATCTTCCCTCAGTATCTGCAGACACTCGTGACCGACAACGAGGCACTCCACAAAAATCCCACGTCTGACCAAAGCCCCGGTCCACACGCTGGCTGTCAACTCAGACTTTGCCCACCCACCTTACACATTTTTTTGCCTTCAGCTTGCTCGCTCGTGGACTATCCAAAGGGAAAATACATTTTTGGGTGTAGGCACGGCTAGCTAGCTAACTGCACATTGTAATAACACCAGAAAATATACCGTGGGCCCGGCAAAATCAGGAAAAGTGAAACGACACATTAACACTATTTCTCCGCAGCTAAGTTGTCACTCCTTGATTAGCAAATGGAGCAGTGGTGTCAGAATAATTGATCTAGTTGAGAAAAGCAGCTTCTTGAAATTCCCCCCATAGAAACTAAGCTAGCGGACTTTCATTGGCTAACATTTCTTTTGCGTCAATTTGAATACACTTAAATGTCTTCCGAGTGTGTGGCAGGAGTAAAACTGTTCATTGTTGATGCTCCCATCGTAGCTTTAACCCCCCCCCCCCCCCCCCCCCCCCCCCCACCCGAAGCATGTTTGGAACCTTCGGACTAAATTAGCCGCAAAAAAGAAAAAAAGAAAAGAACCGTCCCAAAGCGTCCTTCTATGGTCATGAAAAATAAAAGAGATACAACACCCCCGCGTCGAGGAAGGCTTTCAACCCCTTGCTCTCCCTCCCACTTGAATATTTCATGGCCGCCTCGACTTATTTGAGTGGGAATAATTGATCTGGAAGGGAGGTCTGCCACACACAAAAGCAACGCATCTCCATAGACCCGAACGGTGAGGAAACTGTTTTGTTGTTGATGTTGTTTGCCACGTAGTCGCTTAATAACAATATACCTTTTGTGCATGTGTCCTGTGAGGAAAAAAAAAAAAAAGACTCGTTTGAGGTATGCGAATTCAGTTGTAACACTTCTATATTTACCTGTTTATTTTGGGGCCTCATCTATAATATGGCAACATGACAAAAGTGCTATTTTTGGACTTGTGTTTCCAGATGGGTGTTGACATCGATTCTCCCGCAGGCGCTTGAAGGAATTCAAAGAAAATGTCTCTCACCAAGTCCTGCCGAGACGCAACGATTCGCCGCATAACGAGAATGCCGGTAAGGCTTTGACAGTGAAACCCGATGACCCCAGAAAACGGGGGGAGGGAATGGCGAGAAAGGCGCTCAGTAGGGAGCAGACCTGCACCAAAGCCAAACATTTTTACTCGGCGATCAAGATCAATCAAACCGTCACTAAGTCATCTCTTTTGGATTGAAGCAGACATTTTGAGCCGTTTACAGGAAAAAAATTGTGACAATTTGGCCATGGGTTCCTCCTCATTTTTACGCTCCGAAAAACATTTGGAGGCCGAAATTTCATTGAAGGGTCAAAATGGCTGCATTAAACCAAAATGGCAGCCTTACCCCTTGCCTTTTTGGCCTTGTTCGACTTTTTTGGTGGCTCTTCTCATGACAAACTCATCTCCCAAAATTCCATTTTATGAAACTGGCATAGTGGGCGGACAAAATTTCAGGAAGCTATCATTCCGTCTCTGAACAAACCCTGGAAAATGACTCCACGTTTCTTTTCGGGCATGGGTTCATTCTTGAGACTCTTCTCACAATAGACACGGCTACCAAATTTAATGTTGTTAGCTACAACTGTCTTTGCGGGGCTAAATTTGGAAAAGATTTGAACATCTCGAATCTCTTCTTGATAGACAGGCCTACCACATTCCACGTATGTCATGAAAAAAAGAAAAATTGCGGTTGCTGCATAGCCTGTAAAATTTGGATCGTTTTTTTGAGGCTGGCATAGCCCTCCAAATGTCCATTTATCTGGTCTTGTGTGTGTGTCTGATCATAGGTAGCACCTCTGGCCAATAGCAGCGCAAGAGCGATAAAGCCTAAAGGCCAATTTTTCTTCCACAGTGACATTTGAAATCCCATCTTGGTGATTAGGGCCAGTGCCGCTGCATGGATCAAACCAATCATCCTGCCTGCGGGAGGGGGGCGTAGAGCCTCACAGGATCAATGAACTTCATCAGGAAGCCAGTTAAGCTGAAAAACAATTGTTTGATGCGCAGCGATACATGCCGATGGATCTGCTCCGCCGGCCGGCCACCAGTCTGGGAGATATTGGAGACAGGGGGGGGGGGGGGGGGGGGGGGTATAGAGCGCTAGAGATGGATCAATGCCGCGGTGTTGCTATCTGCGCCCGTGTTGTTCAAATGAATAGTCTCAACCCCATCTTTGGCATTACGGCTGTAGTTTTACACCTCCCCTTCCAGCCCGCCGCCATGAAAGTGAACAAATGTAACCCGATAAAGTGAAGAGCGTCTCAATGGAGGCTTCCCAAGCCTGCACTCGTGTGCTCGCCTTTGGATAAGCGCGCTTTGCACACTTCCCTCTTCCCCTCCGAAAGCACATTAAGTCCCTTTCATGAGCCACGGACGCACCAAAATAGAAGTGTGCCTTTCTAATGCCCATAAATGTCACGGCCCGCATACTTCCCTGCGTCCGTTTTTACTAGCAACGGTTTAGCAATCAAGCCATGAAAGGCCGCCGGCCTTGAATGGAAATTTTCTCTAAATACAAAACAGACGACAAAGGCGACATGACTATAAATGACTATTTTTAATCCTTCATTGACCGCGATCAGTTTCCGCCAGCGACAATTATCACATCAGCCCGGTTACCGCGGCGCTTCAAATGGGCCGAGCGGCAACCCTGACGAGCCTGGCAACAAAATCTCGGGCTAATTTGTCTGGAAAGCCATCAAGAGACGCCGGCGATTGTGTTGTGCGTGTCGAACAGCGTGTCCGTTTAAAGCATTAAAAATAGACGTCAAAGCTGTCAGCAACGTGTCACCTTACATTGCCCCACCAGCCAGTAGATTGGGTTGCCTCGAGCATAGAAGAGGCTGACATGTGCATTTTTTTTTCTTTTTCCCGGCCATTTACTCATCGTTCCGCTCCGTCTCTCTTGGCATTGACTCGAGCCTGAGCGGATTGGCATGTCTTCCCGGAGCATTTGCTGTTCACCCGACATGTACAAAAACGACACAAAAAAAAAATCCATACGCGTTGAAGGTCCCGAGGAAGGGAGCAGGGGTCGCGTGAGCAAATGGATGCATCGCCACGGCCGATGCGCTGGCTCACAAACGTGACAGATCTGTGCGTTTGTCCATTCTTGGAGGGCTCACGAGACAATACTCGATTGATGTTCGTGACTGGAATGCGAGTTATGCTTCTTTGTCTTTTTTTGTAATGAGGGTGCGATCACGAGGCTAAATGCTCCTCACGATCTTCACTCCCTCCCAAAGAATCCCCCTCCATGCTGCTCGTATATCCATTCCCTAAGCCATTTATTAGTCTTAGCCTGGTTGCTAAGTGTGCCTAGCGCATTGCATCCTTTGCCTAGAGCCCCCATTTCATAACGAGCAGAAACAAACCAAGACGGCACTTTTTCCATTTTACCCAATTTTTCTTCGCCAGAGATGCTGGTGACTGGCAACAGAAGCAGCGGCAACAACAACAACCCCCCCACTACCACCGCCGCCGCCACAACTACTCGCTTCTGAAGATGCTTGGCCCCAGAGTGGCATTGATCTCAAAATCAATCAACTGCTACACTCAGGCATGTTATTAGTGCAAAGGGGTCCGACTAGCACAAAACAAATTACCTTGCGCGGGCTGAATTAAAGATAGAAAACCCCTCAACCTGACAATTTTTTTTTTCGGAATAAAATGAAAATTACCTTCCAAAATCAGGTAGTGCTTTATTTTTGCGGCCAAACTGAAGAAACAAATACAGATTTAAGACAGCCTGCTGCTGGATGTAGCAAAGCAGCCCTGGGACATAACGGATTCAAATTCTGCACTTGTGCACCTCTCAACAGGTTTTGCCCCGCTCCTCGTCTCAGCTTTGACGGGGTTCCTTCGACAAATGCATGATATCAGCTCCTTCTACAAATCGAGAATAGATAATGCAATATTGCATCTATTTCAGACCGCTACTGCTTCTCGGGACATTTATTCCGAGCCTCCGCTGAGATCGTGTTGAACGGTAGTAGAGGCCGGCGGCCAAGCGGCAAATTCAGTCTCAGCAGCGAGCCACGCACAGACCCATGTCGACTGCAGCGGAGCCTTCAAGGCCTCGCCGCTGCTTTCTGGCTTGGCTGTGAACATGTGTGGTTGCTTCAGTCATGCACAACTTGGCAGGGACACGCGGCTCAACAACTGGCAGCGCACGGTGCCAGATGTGAGCATGTGCTCGCTGATAAGCATCCAGGCCGTGGACAGGAAACGGTGGTGACAGAGCAGCCGGGAGGGATTGATGCTGTTATGGTGACCGGCCGAGAAAAGTCCAACGTCTCCATCGCAGCCCATTCGGCGGGGTTATTCAAATGGGGCTCAAAGGCCCAACAAACAAACTTGTGTAGTTTTTCATCTGGCACAAAGGAGCCCTGGAAGACCGCCCACAAGGGCCGCTTTGAACCAAAATGGCTGGTTGATTTGGTCAATTTTTGACTCTTTTTGTGCGTGCTGTCGTGATAGACATCTCCGCTCAGTTTTGCCCACAGCTTTGATTGGTGTCAGGCACGAATGTTTTTTTTTTTTTTTTTTTTTTTTTACTTTCCATTGACCCTCATAAAACCCTTTTTCTTGGCCGATCTTTCTAATGATGATTCGTCAAGCCCTGGGATTTGTCTCAAAACCAACCTCCCCGCCCCAACAAACAACAAACGGACTTCTGTGCATTGGTCTTTGAAGCTTTGCTGTGTATGCTTTGATGATAGACATGTCGACCTGTAAAACCGGTGTCGAGGGGGCTCACATAGTCTCTCTCCGAAGGAGTTGCTCCAAAACAAAATGGCCGACATCCTGCGCAATTTAGGGCATAGGGTCCTTGAGCCTTTTTTGTGCCACCTATTCTATTAAACACATCAGCCAAATGTCATGTCCAAGCCCTGGAATAGGCCAGAAATAGCTGCTTTGGAACCCAAATGTTGACCTGTTCCCGTCACATTTTTTTAATAAACTTTCCTGAGAGGTGCTACTATCTGAGGTGGGTCCAGCTAAACTAACCTGTAAATAAGTTAACTTGCATTTTGGAAGCGTTTCGAACAGCGCAACGAACCAGCGGTAGGGCAAGCAAGGCTGCCATGTTATATTAAGTTCTTGCCTGTTCAATTATTCGGCACGTAGCTTGACATTTTGGCCGCGAGGCGAGTGAAGGTTCGGGGGCCGGCGAGCACCTCGGAGGAGCAACGCGGGGCAGAGTGATGAATGATGGATGACGGCGGAAAGCCGAGCGAGCGGTAAAAGGTGGAAATGAATCAAAGATTGCAGTCAGGCTCTGATCTCAGATTGTTAAAGAACGGCTGCATTTTTCTTCTTCCCCCGAATAGACAGACCACAAGCTAACCCTGTTTATCATATCTGGACCAGACGTGGATATAACATTTGAATAAAAATATGAACAGGTGTGACTGGAAAAGCTTCCACTCTTTTGGGAAGACTGAACACGATTTTTGAATATGTCCGTGGAGATTTTTGCCAATTCATCGAGAAAAACAAACGTTAGCTTAGCTTGCTGAAAGAGCCTTTGTGTTAGCATAACCTTACGGACTTAAATTATTTCGTTTGCTTTGAGTTCCCTTCAATCTCTGCAACAAAACATGTCAAACGTATCATTGAGATAAACGGGTTTGTCTTCATCTAATCTATTGAACAATTTATGTTACTCGAGTTTTATTGGACAAGAGTTTGACACAACAAAAGTCGAGTCTTTCTTTTGGTATATCCTGTGCCTATGCTGTCATAAAACAATATTCTTTGGTTCTTAGAAAATCAGTGACAACTGGAACTCGGCTGCCAGTGAAAAGCTATCAGATCCAACATCATAAAAGAAAAAATACACCCCGATGAATAAAAGAAGTACTCTTGTAATCTAGTGAAAACAACAATTCCCATTAGAACTCCCGTTGAAGAAGCACGGTGCGCTGTTGTTGAACATTGAACATCGCAGGGGACCACAACAATCTTTTTAATTGTCGCCCAAAGGCCTGGTGCTCTACGAGCCTTGCGACGCTCACCGGGGATTCCCGATGGCGCTGAAAAGCACGCGGGAAAGTCACACACACACACACATCCAAGGTCGTGGTGGAGCCAAGCCAACCTCCCACAGAGCCCATCTGATCCCTGAGCCTTTAAACACAGCAATTACCGCTGCCCTCACCACCCGTCGTCTGAGTCTTACAGCAATTCCATTATTTATATTTCAAGAAATCAGCATCAGGGACCGTATTGCGCCACGCTGTGCCACGGTGACTCGGCCAGGTTTCCGGGATGGCTTCAAGTTTTGATCTCCTGTACGGTTAAGGAAACCGAGGGCGGAAACTGCCTGGCGTGTGCTAACGTGTCATCATCCTTTCAGGAAGCAGTTCAAAAGCAGTTGTCACCCTTAATGGCTGACTAAGTGGTCATGTTGTATTGCTTAAAAAAACAAACAAACAAAAAACTGAGGCCAAAACACTCCAATCCAGCACATATAGTATGTTATCCAATCGTCTGACGTTGATAATAGTGGGGGAAAAAGACAAGTTTTTGGTGCATGTGGCTGATCTCAAGTCAAGTTTTGCACAAAACATGCGCATCAACAAAGACAGTATAGTGGAGATACCGGATCTTCGGAGTATTATCCTGATTAACTTCAGGCATTTATTTTTGTAATTTATTTTCCATGGATACGGTAGGTTGTATGGAAGCATTTTCCAAACTATTTAGTGTTTTGTATTTTCTTTTTTTTTTTTTGTAATGTACTGTATGTATTTGTAATTCTGTTTTGTGTATTTTGTGGATCTTAATTCAAACATTTTTTCAGTAATGATTATTATGAAATTTGTTCTTTTTTTCATTGCAGAAATGGAAAACCCGCCGATTTTGAGTGTGGCTCCTTTCATCGCCAAGGAGTGGACTTTCCCTTCCCGCGGATGCCGATGAGCCAGAGTAGTACAGTAATAGCAGACGGCTAAGCGGACCTCCCACAAGGTGATGTTAGCGCTGATGAAGACGGATGCACTTTTGCATTGGTAATTCTTTCCTGCAAAACAGCAATTTGCCTCTTCCCCTCCATCCAGCCGGGGATGGGTTTGTGCCCTTTGATAGGCGTGGAAAGCGCTCAAAGGGGCGTCATGGCCGCCCTCCCTGCAGTGCGCCTTAAGCTGCCCCTAATTGATGTCCATTAATCAAATAAGCGGCGAAGGACGAACTTATCAGTCATCAGGTGTAACCTCCATGCCGCCACACACCTGATGAAGAAGAAAAGAGCAGCGACGTGCTGGCTATGCATGATGTGAGGTATACTCACTGAGCCCGTGCACGTGCGCAAAACACAATACAGGTGCCGAATTAAGGTTTTAAATTAGGTCTTCACATTAAGGGTTTAAAACGAGTTTTTGGTTTTCAATATAGGGTTTGAAGTCAATGATTGGGGTTTCAAAGTCGGGTTTAAACCAAGGGATATGGTTTCAAACAAGGATTATGGTGTCAAATTTTGGTTCCAAACCACAGATAGGAATTCAAACAAGGTTTCAAATTAGGGTTTCAAGATCGGGGGTATGGTCTTCAAAAAACGTTGAAATTAGGGTTTGAAGCAAGTACTTACAGCATGGTAATAAGTCAAGTCCAGAATGTCTGAGCTTGACTAAACGTCATAAAAATTCCTACCTCAGGCCAATGAGAAGAGCGCATTTGTCCCAGCAGGACTATTTAATTGAGGAGTGCAATGCTGGTACCGTCGCTCGCCATAAACGTGGCATGCAAAAAGCTGAGCTTGTCCAGAAGGCTCGGAACATGCGCTCATTCATGCAAAAGAACAATAACTCACAAGAGCAAAAGGAAATGTCCCAAATGGACCAAGCTGATCTTTATCCCACGCGATCACATCAGAAAGTGTTTTTTTTTTCTTTTTTTGAAATCTCCGAGGGTGGCTGATAATAAAGACAAGAAATGTTTTTGTTTCTGACGTGGACCACTTCTATAATACTGTCAATGTTGTGTTCTTTATGTAACAATGAGAATAAATACATAATTTTCTGAAAAGAAGGAAGTGTCTTTTAAATGGTTTCAGTCTTATTTATTCTAAAAAGTATGTATATTCAGTCCTACGTTTTACAATCAAGTCATTTTTTTCATAATTTTACGAAAATGTTTAAGTTTTTATTGATTGTTTCTGAATTACATTTATTCTTTCAAAATAAATGTTACTTTTAGGGGGAATAATCAGAATTTTATGATAAATTGTATTGTTTGAGAATGTATCTATTATTTTAAGAAACCGTTTTATATTTTAAACAATACGTTTTTTTTCTTGTTGAGTGAATAAAAAGGTATTAACAATAAGGCCAAAATATGTCGCTCTCATTTATCTTTTATTTATTTTTGTGTGAACTCGCAAATACTGTACTGCCAGAATTCATCTTGCAGGCAAGGTCGACACTGCGGTCGAAACTGGGACAATCCCCGTGGGATGTCGGATTTCCCAACTTCCTCGAACGCAGCACTTTTGGACAAACATGGCGACTACGACGCCATCTTTGGACTGCAAATTGAGACGATCTGTCGAGGTAAATTGTGCAGAATATACAATTTGTACCGTCTTATTGTGTACTTTTATCGCTCACATGAGGAGTTCGAAGTTCGGTGACAAGTGTTTTTGAAGGTATTTGACGAATTCGGATCATTGGAACAGTGATGAGATACACTCCCAAACCAGGTGGAAATATGTTTGTGTGACGTTTCGGCTTGTTTATGACATTGGTGGGCGTAACAATGTGTACACTGAAAAATAAACATGTGTGCTGCTTTCTAAAGTGATTTCTTCTTCTAGAGCGTGGACGTGCAACGTTCATCTGTGGCTCAACAAAATCTACTTTTGTGAATTTTCACAAGTGAGCTGAAGTGAAATGAGCACTCTCCACGCTGAAACGCCAGTCCAACTGAGCAGGAGATGAGGTAAGTCAACTTGTGTTTTGTGTTTATAATGTCTGTTTTTAGGGTTTATAGCGGTGTTTATGCTCGTTCCTACCGACTGCTGTCAGGCTGATGAATAAAAAATAACAATAATAATAATAATTAAATTATGTGAAGTAAAATTGTAAATAGTACTGTGATTTATCCATTGTGTTCATATTGTATTTAATTGAAAGATGTTTGTTGTTTTTTTTTCTCTTTCTCCTTTCTTCTTTCTACATACATTCTTGCTGCTGGAGGCTGTAAATTTCCCCAGTGTGGGACGAATAAAGGATATCTTATCTTATCTTATTTAGTAACAGCAGTTAAGTGTTGCAACTCCTGAAAATAACTCGCATAAATCAAAGAATCTCCACGTTTGAGAGGGGAACTTGCATATATCCAACCTCATGAAGGTTGCAGCTGTGTGTGAATTATTAATACTGTCAAGCGATCAAAAAATTTAAAACAGTTGCACAGTTGTCCATAACTAATCGCACCCCCCCACCCTTTATTTTTTTACGAAGCTTGTAACATATTTGAGAGTAAAATCTTGGAATTATTATAAAATCAGAATATAAATATTAACATAGATGCAAAGATTGCTTCTAGGAGCGTTCTTTGATTTTGATAATACAATTCTTCTGTAAAATATAACTATTGAACAAAACGTTCCAAATAATTTAGCTTTACAGGCATCTTACTTACATTCTTCTCAAACAAAAAAAGGATCCAAACTTTTTGCTTGTATGTTCTGCCCATGATGAGCACTATCATCTAGTTGTGTTGATTTGTGGAGCCCCCCGTGGAGGAAGCTTGAGCAGGGTAATTTGCTCCAAGATGATACAACAAAGATGTACAGCGAATATTGTACTTGAATTTGGCTTTGCAAAGTGTGCAAATGGCCTTTTATGTATATAATAGATAGACAGTGTGTCCCTAATACTCGGGTATAGTGCTGCTGTTGCAATTCGAAAATGAGGCCAAATGAGTGAGTCTTTTCCTCTCCTGTGAATGATGACTTCAACTGTCATTGTTAGGACTTTACCGTGCAGCTAAAGTTTCCGCCTTTCTCTGAGAAACTTCGGAATGAATTAAAAATCAAAGGAGGAGCCGACGTCGGGGAATTGAATTGAAGGCTCGGGAAGGCACTTTAGGCGTTTTGCCGAGGACAACTTCGCACGCTCATAATTCCATTTTTCATCAAAGTGTGTTTTAATCTGCTCTCATCTTGCCTGGGAATCCACGAACTCGTCCTTATCGTTTATTTGATTCCCGGCCGCTCTCGCCCGAGCAAGTCGAAAACGTCATCACCAATAGATTGCAGAGAAAATGAGAGTGCTTACTCTGCATATTTATTTGCTAATATGCGCCTGTTAAACATGTTTGTAGAACTGTCTTTTGGCTAGTGAGAGTGTCCCAAGTTATGTTAAAAAGTTTTCGAAAGCAAGTACATTGGCATTTTATTGATTTAGTAACGGTATGAAACAACCGATTTGTACTCAGGAGCAGCACCTCGGATTGCTTTTCAAGTCATTGTTTTGATATGAACCGCGGATGAACTTGTGCTTGTTTGCGGGTTTTAATGAAACCCGACTAATCTCATGAATTTATGCAACGTTGTGTTGAGGGAATAAGACAGACTGCCAAATGTCTGCGCTGATCGCTTCCTCCTCTTATTTTCTTCCTGGAGAAGCTGCCTTGAGTGACGCTGTAAAGTTGTCTCGGGAGTCACACAAGTTGACTACTGCGCGTTTTACACTGCGACTGTCTGGCTAACGAAAAGAAAACTCCTGCATATTTGTTCATATTGGAGGTTATGCAGCTAGAAATGATAAAATATTACCGACATACTGTTATAGTTGCTTTTTAATCTCCTGTTGCGTTATAGGTTATCTTTCCGACAGGCCTGTGCTGGTTAATTTCTCATGTGTTGATCTGAAGGCAGTGAATCTTCTCACATGCTCATGAACTTCATTTGAGATGTTAAGTGTGGGCCTGGGATGATTGATTGTGTCCGTTCCAGGGATTGATTGATTGATTGATTGATTGTGATGCTTTACCAGCAACATTGGTCGCAGGGTAAGACTTGACACATGGTGTGTGTGTGTGTGGGGGGGGGGGGGTACCCTTGGAAAAATTGTTTGAGCGGGTGAGGGGATGGTGGGGGTCTTTCAAGAATTTGTAGCCCTGTTGCACTCAGTGTGTCATATTTTTAACAAGGGCAGCCAGGGTCCGTGCACGCTTCAAGGGGGTTATTGGCGGGGCTTCAAACAGCACCAGTCAATCATGTACCCAGAGTCCGCCAGCCTCTCTTCTCTCATTAGCTTCTTTGGTCGCCAGGCAACCATTACCCGGCCATAGCCCACTAGCAGAGCGACCGCGGCTGACGCGTTGACGTCCGTCTGAGGGCTGAGGCTAATTGAGGCGCACTGGTTGAACTCTGGCTCGACTTTGCCGAGCCGTGACGACGACGAGGCGCCAACTTCAGCCGGATTTGATGCGCCTTCGAGAGTCAGTTGGAAAGTCGACCCTGTAAAACTGCTTCCAGAGCACGATGTAGTGAAAACTGACTTGTACTTGTCACGGTGAAGCAGCATTTGGCTCACTACCCAAAGTTATTTGCCAACGCTCCGTTCCAAGTACACAATTGTACCTCACAGAAGTGGGTCAGCAGCCGCTCCTATATTCTGGTTCCGTTTTTTCAGCTTAACTGCATTTCTTCTAATCATACTCGTATTGCGTTATTTACTTACAGTATATACAAAAACAACAGCAAGAATAGTGTTGAGTATTTTCATGAGGACACCTCCGTGATATTTTACTTTATCAAAGCCTCCAGTAATGACACCTGTCACGTTGCATCACTTAAATGTTGCTCCTTTTGCATGTCACTGTCACATTGGATGTGACTCTTGCTCCACAACAACTTGTTTTGGGACATCACATCAATTATTGAATGCATTTCAGCTGAGAAACATCATGAGCGAGCTGCCCTTTGGTTTCTTTGACTTGGATTGAAAAGCTTTGTAATGGTACCAAATGACGCATTAAAAAAAGTATGTATATATAATATATATATAAACAATGTACCACTACTTACTGCTCACGGCATGCAGGGGTGGGTTGGGGGCAGAGAGAGAGAGAGAGAGAGAAAGAGAGAGAGATTGCTCGTCGAGCCACAGCGCCCTCTAGCACCCACTTGGTACATGATATTTCCAGCAGCTCCACTTGCCTGGAAAACAATCAGTGTTGAACAGCGAGACGACGACGACACAGATTTCACACCCATGTATGCAGCGTCTGACTATGTGCACGCGCTTTAGTCCACGCCAGCACACGTCGACGCGACACCTCCGCTGCTTGCGTGGATCTTCTGCAATAGTCATCATCGGCTGCCTCCTCCTCCTCCTCCTCATCCTCTGGGGTGGTTGATTTGCTGCGCACAATGTGGAAAAAAATGTCCGTGAATACTTGAAGAGTGACGACAACTTTCCTCCCTTTTCCGAGGCGGAGAGGAGGAGTTGGAACAAGGGGAGAGTGAGTGAAGGAGAGGAAGGGAGGGGGTTGTGGTGCGTCTGTGATCCGTCCAGCCCCCGCAGCCTGGAGCTGTGCAGCCCGGTCTAAACGCGAGCAATGTGGCCCGTGGAGGAGCGACGCTCTCCGCTGTGCGACTCCATGGATGCTGCGGCTCGGTCGCGCTCCTCGCAGTGCCTTTGTGGACCGGACAACGACTGGGGCTGAATAATGTTTGTGTAACGAGGAGAGGTTTTTTTTTTTTTCTTTCTCTGTGGATCGGAGGACTGATGGAAACATTCAAGGCAGTTTTTTGCCATTCTAAGACATGTTTCTTCACTCTCCGTGTGCGTACATGTGGAAAGTGCACTGAAGTTTTTCTCTCCACGAGGACTTTATTTTTTTTGGCTTTACTGGACTTCACTCTGGGATGTTCCATCTTTGACAAAAGGAGTGTTTTAAAGCATTGAACCCCAGCATGGCACTTAACTGGGCTTACCTTCTACTCCCACTCTGGGCAGTAGGAGCAGCCTTCTCGGGGGTCCTCAACACCACTGACAAAGACATTTTTTCGGACGACTTGCTGCAGATCCAGTTGGCCGGGGACCGAATGGCTGAGCAGCAGGTGGCGTTCTCCCACCCGGGTCTATATTTTGGCCCAGGAGACGTACAGCAATTGAGGCAAAGGTCCTCCGGCAGCCACAGTCATATATTTAAAGTCATCCGGGCGGCCGCGCTCACCATGCTGTCCAACGCTCCGTCTTTCCTTCCACCTGCCAAGCATGAGGAGTTTACAAGCAAGTGGAACGAGATTTACGGGAACAACCTACCTCCCCTGGCGCTGTACTGCCTGCTGTGCCCCGAGGATTCAGCCGCCTTGCAATTCCTCATCAAGTTTATGGACAGGATGGCCGAGTACCCAAACTGGAAGGTAACCAGCGCGCCCCACGACGAGGTCCCAATGGCACACTCCCTCACTGGGTTCGCCACGGCCTATGACTTTATTTATGCCTACCTGGACGTACGGCGGAGAGACGTTTACCTCAACAAGATCCGCTCGCAAACGGCGGCACTTTATGACTTCTCCAAGTACAGGGGCTGGGGCCGGCAGTATCTCCACAATCACCAGACCACCAACGTAGTGGCCCTTCTGACCGGGGCCATCGTGGTGGGGTCTCACGACGACCCGGAGTCTATGCTTTGGAAACAAGTGGCGGTTAACTACATGGAGAAAACCATGTTCCTGCTCAACCACGTGGTGGACGGCACGCTCGATGAGGGGGTGGCGTACGGGAGCTACACGGCCAAGTCCATCACGCAGTACGTCTTCTTGGCCCTGCGGCACTTTAGCATCGACAACACGCTGAACAACTGGCTGAGGGCGCACTTTTGGTTCTACTACGCCACCCTCCTGCCTGGCTTCCAGAGGTCAGTGGGCATCGCAGACTCCAACTACAACTGGTTCTACGGGCCGGAGAGTCAGCTGGTGTTCCTTGACTCCTTTGTCCTGAGGAACGGCACGGGGAACTGGCTGGCTCAGCAGATCCGTAAGCATCGACCCAAGGACGGCCCCATGGGACAGTCGTTGGCTCAGCGCTGGGCCACGCTGCACACCGAGTACATCTGGTATGATGCGCGTCTGGCCTCGCAGCCTCCCCTCGGCTTTGGCAAAGCCAGCATGCACATTTTCTCCAACTGGGGCGTCGTGACCTACGGTGCCGGGCTGCCCAGCGGCCAGGGAAACACTTTTGTTTCCTTCAAGTCCGGCAAGCTGGGTGGCCGCGCGGTTTACGACATAGTCCATGAGAAACCGTACTCGTGGGTGCACGGTTGGAATAGTTTTAACCCGGGTCACGAGCACCCAGACCAGAATTCTTTTACCTTTGCTCCTAACGGGCAAGTGTTTGTGTCGGAAGCACTTTATGGACCAAAGTTGAGCTACCTTAACAACGTGCTGGTCTTCGGTCCCTCACCTACGAGTCAGTGTAATGCTCCATGGGAGGGTCAGCTCGGCGAGTGCGTCAAGTGGCTGCGCTGGAACGATGAGGGGGTTGGCGACACCAGCGGCGAGGTGATTGTAGCATCGTCGCACGGGGACACCATGTTCACCAGTGGGGAAGCGGTGTCGGCGTACTCCTCCTCCATGAGGCTGCAGAGCGTATACAGAGCGCTGGTCTTGCTCAATTCCCAAACGCTTCTGGTGCTCGATCATGTGGAGAAAGCGTCTGGCTCGCCGGTGAGGTCGCTCAGCGCTTTCTTCCACAACTTGGACATCGACTTTAAATACGTTCCGTTCAGGTTCATGGACCGCTACAACGGCGCCATGATGGATGTGTGGGACGCGCATTATAAAATGTTTTGGTTTGACAGCAAGGGGCATAGTCCCGAAGGCCACATACTAGAGGCGGAACAGGCGGCCGAGTTTAAAAAGCGCTGGACGCAATATGTTAATGTAACTTTCCCGATAACAGATGCTGTTAGCAGGACAGCGTATGTGTTCCATGGGCCGTATGTCAAAGTGTCCAGCTGTAAATTTATAGATAGCAGCAAAAATGGCGTGAGACTCTCGTTGATGATTAATAACACCGAGACGATAGTGTCCATAGCGACAAATTACAAAGACATTGGGGCGAGGGAGGCATATTTAGGGTACGGTGGCCACTGTAAGGTGGAAGACCGACATCAAATCACTCGATTCGGGTCGGGGACACAGGTGGTCCCCAAAAAGACGAGCAGTGACAATCAACTCTTTGACTTGGTCTTCACGCTCAACGTGATGGCAGGTGTGATTCTCTGTGCTGCCGCCGCTTTCCTTGTCATGTTGAGGAAGTTTTACGATGTGTGCTTCAGGCTGCGGCGGCTAATGCCCTATGCTCTGCTCACTGTCCTCTTCCTGTGGATCGCCGGCCTGCTCTTTGTGTCCAACAGCTGTGATCGGCTCCTTTGCGGGGTAAAGTGGAAAAGCGAATCTGACTTGCTGGGCCGGCTGCACGAGCAGCGTCAGCTCCCCCTGCCCACCATCCTCATTGCGACCCTGCCCGGCTCGGGGGCGGAGCTCCTCAAGCACCTTTTCTACAACAGCTCGGACTTTGTTTACGTCAGAGTGCCCACCGAGCACTTGGACATCCCAGAGACAGAGTTTGAGTTTGACTCTCTAGTGGATGCTTGTGAGTGGTCCTGGTCTGATGCCAAGCAGGGACGCTTCAAGATGATCCAGGGCTGGCTCCACTCACTGGTCTACAACACCAAGCTGCACCTGCAGAACATTCAGCTAGCAGAAGAAAACTGGGCCCCGCTGCCCGCACGCAGTGCCTCCGGTCCGGACTCAAAGAAACGGTCCAGGCGGAGGGAACCGTCGGCGGAACTGAAAGGCAAGCTACGAGCCAGCACGGACAGAGATGTGGAGTACATCCGGGAGCTGAGGCGTCACATGGTTGAGTACCCAAACAGCCGTGTTGTTCTGAACATGCGAAGCGGGAGTTGGGCGCTGAAGCTCCCTTTCATCCGGGAGGTTGTGGGGTCTTCCCTAAAAAGCCTCTATGTGGTGAGAGACCCTCGAGCATGGATTTATCTCATGTTGTACAACAGTGAGCCCAGTCTGTACTCCCTGAAGAACATCCCTCAACACCTTTCCTTGATATTCAAGGAGGACGCCATGAAGGATGGCTGCCCGAGCGTAGCGCCCGAGTTCAACACTCTCAGAGGACTTATTGCCCGTAAGGAGAGTGACCCGGTCTTGATACTATCCCACCTGTGGCTCGCCCACACAGCTGCTGTGGTCCGGGTGAGCCAGAGCCTCCCAGAGGACTCCTACCTCCAAGTACGCTTTGAGGACGTTGTCAACTCCCCACAGGAGACAGCGGAGGGGATCCACACCTTCCTGGGACTGCCGTTGTCTCCCGCCGCCCTCAATCAGCTGGCTTTCACGACATCCACCAACCTGTACAGTCTGCAGTACGAGGGTGACATCTCCCCGACCAACATCGCCACGTGGCAACAGAAAATGCCGCGGCGGGATGTGAGGTCGGTGGAGGATATCTGCGGGGGTTTAATGAAGAGGCTGGGCTACGGCCGCTTGCCCAGCTAACTCTGCACTGCTGTCATTGTTTGCACTGATTTTTAACTCGACATGTTACACATTGAGCAAGCAACGGGTGTTGACTCGGAAATTGGTGCATTTTATATTAAAATGGATATGATAAAACTTATTATTCACACGTAATGATGTGTGTCTTAAAAGTGGATCGAAGGTCATTGTTTCTGTGAGTCTTAATAAGAAAAGACCAGTTCTGAGTCCTCAATTTGTGATGTCAGCATCTGTTTTTATGCTGCTGAAGGGAGGTACTGTTATGGAACATGTCCAGCTATTTATTGATTCTTTTTGGTGATTATCTATTGTCATGGTTCCGGTTTGCCTTGCAGGAAATCCTCACGTGTTTGAAAGAAAAAAAAAAAAAGCAACAGGTCACATCAACTGAATCTGTCAGGTATCGGACGTCAGTTTCAAATTCATCGGGTGTCAGGAAAAAGGTCTTTTGCATTGTCAAAAAAACAGACATCTTAAGTGTATCGAATTATACCATCAACAATATGGTTAAAAAAAAAAAAAGCAATAGAGCAATGGAGTTGAATTCCTCACTTGAACTTTGCCCCAAGTCTTGTCACATGCAGTGTTCATCCAAAGTAAACAACAAATGCATTCATCACCAGCAGGTAAACCCGCGCCCATTCATGTGGCGTTTTGTCAGTCGTCAGGAAGCCTGGGCAGTTGTCGAGACCTGTTTCTTTGTCACATCCGATACCTGCGGATGCCTGAAAATATAGAGATCTCATTTGTCTCGATGATCAAATGCTGCTTCCCTTTAAAAACAGGTTTAGTGGCTCGTATTTCGTGTGGGGTTCATTTGAAGATGTGGTGAGATTTTGCGCACTTTTGACTATTTGGGGCACTATTCATGTACAGTACATACCCCCATCAAGTGTTTGTGGGTTCCAACGATGTGTGTCACCCATAGGGAGGGGGTGTGGATATGATTAGTATTCAACCTCCCTTGGCGTTTATTGAATTAGATCAGAGGAATGTGTTAAATGGGGATCAGGAAAAAAAAAAGAGAGAGAGAGTCTCTGTCAGCACTGACACATTTCCAGTCAAAGCAATTTTCCAGAGCATCCCTCCTTGAGTCGGCGGCCCGTATTAATCTGCAAAACGTCACAAACGAGGTGTCGCAGAGGCAAGCAGTTTCCATTTTTCTGCCTCGGTCAATCAGATGTCTAATGATGTCAGAAGAGGGCGGGGAGGGGCACTTGTTTCACTGTGGCTGTGCCAGTCTCATCGGTTCCAACATGTTTGTGCACTTCTTGCGATGGGTGCGGCCTGCAAGTCCGAGGGGTGTCTTTTCAGATGGAAAGGAAAATAAAGAAATAAATCATGAATAAGTGTCTCTTTGGTTTGTTTAAGCATCATTCTTCATTCGCTGCGTGTGTTTTTTTTTTTTTTTCTTTCAAAGCACAGAAGACAGTCCGGAGACAGTTCATTTGGCACACCTGTGTGCAGAAAGAGCTTCTGCTTGTTTTGGGTTGGCTCAAAATATTAGATGTGGTGAGATTTTTGGGGGGAGCGAGGAGTGGATTCAGTTGGCCTTGGACGTTATTTCTGTAGATCATCTGTATGTGCTTTGGGTCAAAGTTTGGGAAACTTTGTTTTAGTATGCGCAGGTGTACCTAATGAAGTGGCCAGCCGGCTCGTTTTTCCCGGAGGTGGGTGTTTAAATTTACCCTTGGTTCCTCACAATGAGCCAGTGGAAGAATGTAAACAAAAGTAATGATAAATGATAAAGTAATGATTCAGAATCCGAAAAAAATATGAAACGGTTCAAACAAAAACAAAAAAAAAAAACTGCGCACTAACATTGTGTTTTAATAAAACAGAAAAATCATAAAACATGAAAACAAAACGGAATGTAGTGATCTGGCCCAATGTTAAAATGGCAGAAATTTAAGCAGATGCATTCTGTTTTCCTCTTAATGAAAGCCAGACTAAAGTTAACCAAGGGAACATTTGGGAAAGTCCATCCACGATGCTGCTGGTTGAAAGCACCTCGGGCAAATATTTCATCTGACTCAGCTCAACTTGTTTCCACAAGTTGCACCACTTTTTTTATTTTTTTTCCTTCCAAATTTCCTCACGTGGGAGTATCTTCACAGTAGCTCAGAATACTCTTACCTCCACGCTCTCCTAAAAATGCTTACGGTTTACACAAATGTCCTGAGCTGTTTATTTTCCATGCATACACAATTTTTCTTTCCGAGTATAATATAATATATAATAGCCTCGTTAATTTTCGATTTCAAATTATGAACTTCAGTTCCTTTCCAAAATGTATTTCGAGCCTCTCTGAGACTAATAAAGGGATAATTAATATTTCAGAATAAAGGACGTACTTTTCATGTTTTTAGACCACTCGATTTTTGGGGGGGATAAAAACGTAGTACCAGCGAGTGTAATGTCTTATTTATGTATGATCGTTCATTTGCAGTTCTGCAGATGTGATTTGAACCCGCTGCCTTTGTCATGGTGAATAGATTAGCCGCCAGTAGATATGACGCTTTGTCAATTTGAAGCCGCCGGCTAGTTAATTTGGGTGCCAATAAAAAGGCAGGCTGGTTCTGCCTAATGAGGCCCGGCCCGCCTCTCTTTGCTGATTATAAAAACAAATTTTAACCCAAAAGCAAAGGAGACTCTGTTAATGCACGCCGGCATGGCTCATTCGCCTCCACTTGACCTTTGAATAGGTCACACCCCACCTAAAGTGTAGACTGGACAATCACAGCGCCGTGTAAACACAGATATCTTTTGTTTAGTTACTCATGCATTTTCGGACTTTGAGATGTTTAACGGCTGTCCGCCAATCTGTCAATAAGACAGGCAAACCTCTTAAGGCTACACGGTCGACCAAGCAAAACTCAACAGCTCCTGCGCCAGCCCGAAGACAGGCAGTGTTTTTTTTTTTTTTTTCTGTAAATCTATGTTCTGAAAGCATTAGCAATGTGGTCATCAGCAGAGTCACTTCCCCCCCCCCCCCTCAAAACAAAACAAAAACCCATTTACTTTTTAAATTGTTTGCAGTCATTTTAATGGTACAACGTTGTCTGCTCCAAATTAAGCAACGATTAATTAAAAAAAAAACTATTGCTACACCCTTTTTAGCTTGTGAATGGCTAGCTATAATAAGCTAGATCTAAACACTCCATCGTCAACCCCCATGTACTATTTTATATTGTTCCTAAAATAATGGTCTGCTGCTGTTGGTTAAGTGGTAACATCTTACTTCCAACATAAGGCCCGGTTACTATCCGTTGTGCTAGCAAGCTAAGCTAACAAGCTGAGCTAGCAAGCTGAGCGACCACGTGAAGCTACAGCTATTAAGGTTAGCTCGTTGCGTTTTGCTTTTGAGTGATGATAATAAGCAGCGCGGCGGTTGAGCGATGAGCACATCTGCCAGTTCAGATGTTCCAAGTTTGGATATGAGCCGTTGCCTTCCTCACGGCTCATATCTTGACAAAGTGACACGACTAATGGGTCATTCGCATTTCAAGGCTCTGCTGTATTGTGATACACCGATTTAAGTTGGACTTATTGCCATTTCGTGGAGGAGAGTTTAATTAGTCTCCCTGTCACTCTACGCCACAATCATAGATATATTAACGAAGATGATAATAAGTAATTATGATGCAGTAAATGGAGAGCAAGCCGGCAATTGAGTTCGATTCTGAGAAGTTGGGACGGAGAAGAAAATTGAACAGGGTTTACGTTATCTGTAAGATTGAATCCAGCTGTGGCCTGTGCTGGCAGACAAAGCGAGCGGCGGGAGCGGCCCCCTCTTTTCTGTGCACAATGCATCCCATTCTTAAGGCCGGGCTAGCCATAGCGCAAACTCAAAGTGGGACAAGTGTTTGAATCATAATAATTTAAATTCTTAGTTTGTTGTGTTAAAGATCCGATGAACAAAGATGCCACCTGGACGTGTCCGAGGTTTCTGCTTTCACGGGCATAACGCGCTTAGCCTAATTACAAACGGTGCCTGGTCCATGACTAATTAGTGCAACTTGAGGAGGACAACGCTGATCTAATATTAGTCACAGTGCAGGATTACAACACAATAACAGCTCCCAGACATGAATTTCATGCACCAAAAGTATTCTTGATCTTTGTATTTTTTAATCAGCGCAAGATACAGACATGGGCACTTTACCCCTATGCCGTGGAAAAGCTTTGTGGTTGATTTCCCCTTTAATATACTCGTATAATTTTAATCGGCCTGGCCAAACCAGCAGCCATGCAGCCAACCAGCCTTTTGTCAGGAAAAAGTTGGTCCTTCCATAAAATGTGGCTTCAAGTGTGAAGTTGCAACCCCTCTGCCATCTTTGGGTCTTATTGAGTCACAAGCCGAAGGTGTTACCTTAACAACGGCGTCGAGCACTGACAAATGGGATGGTCCCTCTGGCCAGGCTCCCTCATTAAATGTCCACGCAAGAGCGACGGGGCTGCAGGGGTGATGCATTATTGATGAGACGGTGTGATTAATTGAAAATATCGTCCTCCGCAGAAGCAGCAGGGGGTGTCTTTGTCCGTGCGTGTGCGCTCGCGCGCTTGACGCTTAAGTGGCTCGGCTTTTGCGGGGAACAACTTAATCGTTTTTCTTCATTGTTATTCCGCGCACACCAATGCCACCTGATTGACTGTATGCGCAATCCCATTGTGAATATTATTCTTTTAAGGGCAGCTCTGCTGAGACTGACCCAAGGCAATTGCGCCAATGCCAGCCAGCTACTGTTAAACAACGACACAAAGTGAAGTCCAAGAAAAGTGTCGAGATATTTGTCCAGCTTTGCACCAACGGTGCGTTCGATTCCTCGTGTTGGACTCTTGTCAGTTCTACTTTTGATGTTGTTCATGAACACATGGGCCGATGAACAGAAGCACTAGCTTCATTGAACTGATGCACGGAAGATACATCATCAGATGAATAGAGGGGTGATGGATGGCTGGAAGGAAATAATTATGTTAAAATAAAATGAGCTAAATTCAGCCTTTTTTTCCCCCCCAGGTCCTAATTTTCAATCGTTAATTTTCCATATGGACCAATGTGAAATACTTTGGTTGTGACTTTTCAGTCATATCACCCAGCCCAGGTCAGACTGATGTAGTTATGCTTGCTTGTATGGAAAGATGGGACAGTGTATGGAGGATCAAGTGTCAAAATGGATGGAAGGACAGATTGACAGTTGCAATGGAAAAGTGGATGCATGTACAGATGCTTGACAAAATGTATGTCTGACATTAAGTGGATAAATGGCCGGTCAACCATGAAATGCTCACATTTACTGGTTTGTAAATGGCTGACTGACAGATATAAATGAACGGGAACGATTGAAAAGTGGCTGGATGGACAGATGGATGCCGGGTGAAGTGGCAGACGATAGGATGGGAAGGCCTAAATGTCAGGCTTGATGGTTCGTGACGGACAGATGGAGCGATGGATGAATAGTGAGCCAAGGAAATCAATGGATGATTGACAGATGACTGATGGATGCTTGAGTACATGTCGGGCAAAATGGACAGATGGTGGGTGGACGTATAGAATGGTGATCAACAGAGATATCACTTGGGAAAGTCAACGTATGCATGGTTTGACTTTGTTTCCATTTGAACTCTTTCAGTCGTGGCCATTTGGTTTCAGATCTACGGAATTATTTTTCCCAAGCAAAGAGCAGATCTTTTTGGGCGCGGAATATAAACATCCAGAAAGTTGAAAGTACAACACGTCAGTGCGCTCGGGAGTCATGGTTTAATGAGTCCCCAGAGCGTCGTTCGCGCCGTCTCCGGAGACACCACACGTAACATGTCCCCAATCGGTTCAAAAGGGACCAAGTATCGCGCTTGATATTCTTGTTCCGCTTCCCCCGAAAAGATTGAACATAACCCGTTGAATTAAGTTGGGTGAGCGTTGCTGCGCTCCACGGGAGACGCCCACCTGTTTGCGCTGTTCCCGACTGAGACGTTAATAATGCAGTTCGTTATATCACACGCGGCCTTCAGCGGCAACCAGCCAGCCTTTTCCCCCTTTATTCTTTCTGGCTTTCTGTTCTGCTGCCCGGCTTTCATGTTGTCTTTCAGAAAAAGCACCAAGGAAAGTTAAAATATCTGTGATCATTCACATCTATTTCATTTTAATATGCTTCATCTTGTCTTGTGACGCCCAACTCGTTTTATTGACAGCTTCAAGATGTCATCCTAAATTACGATGCACCCAATGTGTACAGTGTATGGAACGCTTTGTGTAATTTGAATGCATAATAGTTCAACTGTATTTCACATTTCTTGAAAGAATTATTATAAAATGTAAATGTGCAAATGATATAGATTAGGGATAGGTACAGATGTTTTTTCCCGGGGGTCGACCGATTTGGGTTGGTATTATACAAAGCACCAATTCACATAAAATCAAGTGTTGGCATTTTTCGGTTCATTGGCTATGCGAAATTAGAAGAGTTGTCGATATTCCTTGCCGCACTTGAACACAACATTGTCCGCACATCATCGTACTGGTGCTAGTTATGCCGACTAATATGCTATTGATATCAGGCCTGAGAGGTTTCTTAACAGTCATATCGCCCCCTACAGGCCTGGCATGCATAATACATTGTTGGCTATGATTTCTGCGGCTCTGTGTGAAGAAGCAGTTTTTTTTTTAAACAAGGCTGTTGTATTCATGTACACTTAGCTAATTAGACCCTAGCCCAAGAAACAAGCAATTAGTAATTCCTAAATGGCCTGAATTAACTACATTGGATTTTATGTGTCTTAAACAAAAAGCCTTTGTCCCGAGCCGCCTTCGCTCATCAATTGCATTTTTTTTACGAAGCCGTCACACCTGCCTGCCTTTGGAGATTGTTTGCTCGCCGTGATGCTGTTTGCTCTTCAACAGGAAACTTTGCGCAATTTAATTTACCAACGCTTTGAGCTTTGTCCTCTATATCTCGATAAAGGCTGCGCACGAGTATCGTCTATTCTTGACATTTCGTGTATTTTTTTTCCTCAAGGACAAGGTTGTGTGATAAAGAGTTGGGTTGGGTGACATTCCCAGCTCAGCTGATAGAAACCGCTTCAAGTAAGTTCCAAGTCGCTGGAAATGAATAAAACACTTTGATGAATTGGAATAATTTAAAGAAAAGCTGTTTTATTCTTGCCAGTTGTATTTTGTTTTTTTTTTCTTCTCCCCTCGCTGGTCTAATTTGTTCCAACGTCTGCTAATTGCATTTCTTGATTTGATGTCATCTTTGATGATTTTTTTTCCCCCCCGTCTCAGCCTGATGGCAGCGCCAGCGCTTGGCAGACATATCATAAATATCAGCCTAGTTAGCAATGTTTTCTTTGCCGACTGTGCCAATTTAGCGTCGCAGATGCTGATCAGGGTTATTGGCACAATGATGCCATGCTAATATTTAGCGTAGGGGGGCAAGAACAAAGACATTGTCGTTTGGCGGAAACCACTAATTTTGCAAGTGATTGACACGGCAACGGTTGAATAAATAATCAGTCTGTCAATTGTGCTGTGCAGAACCCATTTTAATGAACAACGTCCGAGTGCAATACAGGCAAAGAATTTTTAACAGGAAAATTGCACTTCTGAGACCCAACTAGCACCTGACATCATGATTGCAAACAAATCATCAGTGCGGTCACTGTTACATCACATGCTGTTGTCAGACTTGTGGGTATTTATCCATGGAAACCGCTAAAGCCATCAAACAATGCCTTATCCTTAATTGTGGAGAATGTGGAAGGACTAAAATAAAAAACATTGCTAATTAGATAAATATAGAAAATAACAATGGATTAAAAATGAGCTGAGCTGCTAAAGTCATTGTGACTTCTCTGCAAGTGGATGCTGTTGTGCAGATGAGCAGGAGTGTGTATGTCCTCGAACATCATTTTGTCATCTTTCTTTCAAATTCCCCGATGGCTGAGGCGCAATCAATAGGAGCTATTTTGGTGGGCTTTGCTTGCCTTGCCAAAGTTGTGACAAGCAACCCATCGCGCAAATAAAAAAAAAAAAGCCATCAGCAAGGCTAATAACGCTCACGGCTCAGAGCACTCTGAGAAAATGGCAGACTCACTCCAAAGATAACAAAATGTGGCTTTCAGCATTTATACGGCTCAATATTAAGAGGAAAAAGGCTGAATCCTATGGATGAAGTGCCTTGTTAGTGCACTATAACTGCTAAAGGGGAGGATAGAACTTGTGTGGTTATGACACCAGAGCAGACCCAGCACTTTTGTTAGACACAGGAAGTAGTACGTTGTGTGGGAATGACGCACTGGAAGCTTCGGAGATGACCGGTGGGCAGAATAGCAGGATAGGCACGGAGCCGATTGATTTGACTCTACGGGTGCTGTTAAATCGTTCATTGTGACGGACTTTGCAGATGTGATCTGTACAAACGAAATAATTTACTCTGCCAGCCAGCCAGCCGATGGAGGCGGCTCCCCTGAAGTTTTTAATCAGGCTGTGGTATTGAACTGCTTGAGTTGTAATTAAAAAAAGGAGACGGAATTAAGCACCAGCTGCAAGCGCACACGCCCGGATTGGCACCTTCCTCATTTAAAATGTAAATGGCTTTCTCCCCGCACAACAGAAGCAGTAGGGTGATGAAATGAAGATCTGACCCTTTGAATCAAATATAAGATCAGGAAATCAAGTTAAGTTTGGAATTCATACTTCCATTTTTTTCTGCTTTAAACATGCTTCAAAATGGATTCATTTTTGCAGGCGCTTTTTGTCTCACTTTGTTTTTGGCGCTTGTCAAAGCCGACCCGTTACAGGCGCTGACACGAGGGACTAATTCACGTTATTTGTAGTCGCGCTGGCAAAGTCCCCCATGCTTGGCGTCAAATGTGTCACCGGTGCCGTCAGCCGCTTGACACGTCCAAGAATCCTCAGACTGAAACCTCCTCAGCAGGCTCTTTAGTCAGACTTGATGACCCTCCCCCGATGCCTCCCATCAGCTGCGGGCGCTGGGGAAAGATGCGACTTGCCGAGAGGTTGGCGTCAATGTCAAAAGCGAGCTCCAGTGACTGGCGCGATTAAATATTTAAAAACCACGGCTGGTGCAACCGGAGCGCAGCGATACGGTCGCATTAAAGACGTGTCGTGAACAAGGGCTGTTTAATTTTCTCTTTGATTGTCACATCCATAGATGAGGCAATTGCAGCCAAATATCAGAACTAATAACGCGTCACTAAACCGGGAATGGAGAACTAAATGAGACCAGCGCAGACGAGGAACCAACCGGTTCGAGTAGGACGCCAGGGCAAGCTAGGAGACTCCGATGTGTGCAAATCAAGGCTAGGCTACCACAATTGAGTGACATGGAGGGAGGTGCGTCGAACTCCTGGTCAGGCGAGGTGATGCATGGGTGATACGTGGGTGGGTAGATAACCAAGGAAGTCTTGCAGACTTTGTTGACACAGGTGGTCAAGACACTAAGGCGGGCTCAGAGGCAATTGGTTGAGAGCTGTTGGACAGGAAACGAGGGCAGGCTGGAAACCATTGCTGTGACTTCGCCGGAAGTCACCAGAGCAGACAAAGAGCCCTTTGGTTAGACTCAAGTGGTTACGACCCCAGGCCAGGTTTGGAGACGATGTCTTGAAGCAAATGGCAGCTCTTGGGTAAAACAGTTTAGGTGATTATGTGATTGTTTAGACACGTGAAAATCCCATAACTGGTGTTTGCTCAGAAAATTAAAAACACATTTTTAAGTAAAACTACTCTCTTGGTAAAGTTAAGAGGGGGGAAAAAAACAACAGCAGCCGAGGCCTTAATGGCATATTGATCAATAATGCAAGAGAAAAAAAAAAATTTAAAAAAAATTTCTCAAAGAGGAAGAAATAACTCAATAGCCGATGAAGTTGAAGTCTGGGTTAGCGGCGGCTTTTGGCTTGTGGAGCTTCACAGAATCAGAGCGAACCTCTGAGGTGTAACAGAGAACTCTCCCTTGGGAGGTGTTGGCCCTGAAACCAAAACCACCTCCTTAGATTGAATTAATAGCATGCAGATGCCCACGTTAGGTTCTCTGAAAAAGCCTGAATTTCCAAATCCTTCTGAACTCATTTGACTCGGCTGCTAAGGAAAGAATATTCCCAATCCGTCCTTCCAAACAACTTTGAACAAATCTTGACAAAAATCCCATCTGGCTGTTAATGGATCCCCGAGCCGCACGCATGGCTCTGACACGTGCTGACTTGATTTGTGGAACTTGCTTCTGCTTGGCTTTTGTAAACAATTTACCCCGGGCATGTTTTTGGTCGTTTGTCGGAGCGCGCATGAATCACGGGGCTTGTTCTGCTTTCTAAATAGGAAGTAGCTCACCAACCGCACATGGCGGCGGAGGACACGGTGATTCACAGCCAACCTCCACGCCGGTCACCCCTCTGTTTATGAGCCGCGCTGCGCCCAAAGCGGGGGAGTTGGCGTAGCTTCCCGTATCCATTTGTCACCTGGTTTTTTTTCCCCCCCTTTGAGACGGGCCGCTGGAGGTTTTGATGAATGAGCAGCAGGCTCGGCACACTTTCATAACATTTCCGCACGGTGCGCTATCACTGTAGCCGCTCTTAACCGTTTAATTGGATTCTCCTCGGCAAACAAGCCACAGCGAACCAGTGCATCGGGGTACTTAATAGCGGTATTGATTGTCTACTTAACAGGAGCACAGGGGGGGGGGGGGGGGGGGCTGCGAAGATTATAGTTGCAAAGCCTGCAATGGGTAAACAATAAGGAACACCATAAAAATGGCTTTGTAGCTGACATCTGCTGGATACTTCGAGCAATTGCTGCTCTTGGGACGGAACGGGACATGTATTCAGAGGCGCAACAAATTCCCCACACGAACATATAGATTAGCCGACAGGAAGTGTCACTCCTCGACGCTTCTACAGTGCTGCGAAATAGTATTTGCCCCTTTCCTGATTTCTTTGCATATTTAACAGAGGTTTCAGTGCATCGAATCACTTTTACTCTCATGCAAAGACAACCCAAGGAAATGCAGAATTCAGTTTCGAAATGTTAAATAATTTATTTCTACACGGTGGTGTGACCTTAAACGGGCAGTTCATGCTAGAAACCCCTCCAAGAATGTTTTTTTTTTTTTGTCTAAAAAAAATTGCTTGGCATTTAGAAACTGTTCGGTATCAGACGGCCGCGTCTTAGTTCAATGTCGAAAGTAGCTTTGTCAATTTTTCACAATGAAATTGCGTCAAATGGCAAAGCAATTCTTTCGGGAGAGGAAATTGTTCAGCTTCATGTTAGAGCATTTCTGTGGCTGTGCCAGGCAAAAAAAAAAAAAAAAAGCTTATTGCCCCACCATCTAATCGGACCCTTGAGAGACGTCGGCTTTGCTAGTGTTCGGTTTCACTTCAGCGTGGCCAGCGGAACCCTTTGACGGACGCGGTGCAATATCTTAGCCGTTTCCCCTCGGAAGTGCGGCGTGCCAGGATGGAGTCACATCAATTATCTCAGGCTTTTGTTTTGCCAATTCTCGCGTTGTCACATGAGGGATAGAGTTATTAATGTAGGCCAGATGGCAGCTGATTGTCTGTCTGCATCACTCTGCAAACATGTCCGCCTCGAGTTGTCCCAATTAAACAAAATGACGCTTCTCTCTGCTGGCTCTGACAGCTCCCGTGTTTGAATTAGTCTGTTTTTTTTACGGGCCTCACATATTCAGTATTTTCTCTCGGCTGATACTGGGCCCAGTCACTTCTTGTCTCAGATCTCAGCTCGGAAAGCTTCCGCTTTTTAAATTACGCACGTCTGTTTGGAGACGCTTCACTTTAGTGTTGCACAAATTTGACAAGTGTTGGCACTTAAATAACAGGCGAGATCCGATGTGCTCTACCTCGCAAAAAGCTGACTGCACTCACTTTTAGACAAATTGACTCCAATTGTGCGTTTTGTAGAATGGAAAAAAAAACAATGCAGAAAACAAGAGTTTACCTGATCCCTCGTCAAAGGTTTTTCCTTTGAAAACATGATATGCATGCCAGGCCCCTCCTTGGCAATATCAGTTTTCCTATACTTTATTCAAGACTTGTGTTGAGAGGTCAGTCTGTTGTCTTTGGTGAAGCAGCATTTGGCTCCTTATGACCTTGTACAGGAGTAACTGAAAACAACAGTTGAAAAATATGGTTCTCCTAAGAGTCATATTTTTTTTTGTGGCATGTCAGCAAAGGGCCAAAATTGGGCCATTGCTTAGCTCCTTATTTCAGGAAAAAAAAAAGTAATGCCAAGTATTTGTGTGCACTGGTTCAGGAAATCCATCTGTCTTCATCTGCGTCACACACGCCGTTAACATCGCCGCTGTGTCTTCATTTCCGTAGCAGCAAAGTCGCCGTCATTTAATTACAGCGTGCAATGATACGACCCATTAACTGAGACTTAGTCAAACTGACGTCTTCATGAAAGCAACCTATGAATATTCATCAAGTCGGGGCTGTCCAATAATATAGATTTTATGGTGGCCCTTAGGGTCCCCACACACACGACGGTTCATTTAAAGTTTCCATTTTGAAGAGCAAGTCGTGTGTGGAAGTGACGCTGCCGCCCGCGGACGAGTAATTGATGTAAGCGGTTAAAAAAAAGCCTTTCCAGCTGAAGAATATATAATACTGCCAGCCAGTAAAAAGTATCCATTAGCGATGACTGAAAGCAAAACTAGCAGCTTGTGAAGCACCTCAAATATGTAATAAGTTGTTCTTTCTTCATATAAATGTACAAAATACGCTCACTGGCTCTGTCAAATATGACAGAATAACACAGAATATACTGATTAATAACATGCTGTCAGCTGTAGCTTTTGGCTATGTGCTTGGAGTAACATGTTCATATTACTTGACGTACTCTGCATATAAAGTCATAAAGAAACGCTAGGCTACCTAGCAGCTGGCCGCTTTTATATTTTATATTTATATCTTACTTGTTTGGGTCTTGTCCAGCACGTGTAAAGCGGCACACAAATCCCTCAATGCAATACGGAATAAATAAAATCCATGCTGATTTTAAGCGCAATCAAAAAAAGTTTGTTTCGAAAAACAAAACACACTTGGTGAGTCTTCACAGATTTTTCACGGTCTTCTCATTAGCGTTAGTGCTGATCAGTAAAGCAGCTTTGTGACACCCGAGCTATTTAGCGTAGCCATTTCCAAAATGCTTTTTGGTTTAAATGTCACGCATAATTCGTCCGCCATTCAGTTTGATTATCATGCAAATCTCAAATGTGATTCATCTCACCCTGAGACAGTGTCACCTAATTTAAATGACGCCAAATTATTCCTCATGCTGTTATGTGACTAGTTGAAGGCGTTCTTAGAACTTACTTTAAATACTGAATGCCAAATCATCATCTAGATAAGGATTTTTTTTGGTGTCATTTAAGGCATAAGAGCATAAAGCAGTTGCAAACAAAATCCATAAGATTTATGGAAATTTAACACATGAGTGTGTGCCAAACAGATAATGGATTCTAAAATAATCATATTTTCAAGTTAACAACATGTTTTGCGCTGTACGGGAGAATGACCTTTTGGCCACAAAAATATTTAATATATATTTACATTTATTTCGAATGATTTAACCACATTGAATAGGCATCTTTCACTACCTCCTCATGAATAATAATAGTTTTAAATGCAGGGCACGTCACTTAAAACAATATTTTCGAAATATTTCATATTTAATCCGAATGTCGTGGCGTTTCTGCACTAGGACCAAATGTCCACTAGATGGCGGCGTTCACTCGTAGATGCAAAGATAGTTGTGCTTCACACCACAACAACTGATACCAGCGTCTCATGCAATACAATGCACTTAGGTGTCCAGGGATGCAAATGACCCCTTATAATCCTTTACAGCCATAATGAACAATGAATGAACATCTTTCACCCCAGGAAGTATTATAAGCGTTTGAATTGAGTATATATATATGTATAAATTCCTCGTCTCACCCCCCCTCGGGTGGTGTCCGTCCCTCATTCAGCTCGGGTCCTCTACCAGAGGCCATGAAGCTTGAGGGTTCTGCGCAGTATCCTTGCTGTTCCCAGCACTGCACATTTCTGGACTGAGATGTCCGATGTTGTTCCCGGGATCTGTTGCAACCACTCATCTAGTTTGGGGGGGGTCACTGCCCCGAGTGCTCCGACCACCACAACCGCTTTCCATGTTGAACAGTTCGAGGTTGCCATTGGCTTGTGGTATACCGAGGTACTTGTAGCTGTCCTCAATGTCTGCTATTGTTCCTTCAGGGAGTGAGACCCCTTCAGTGCGGACTACCTTTCCTCTCTTAGTCACCATCTGACTGCATTTCTCAAGCCCGAATGACATCCCGATGTCGCTGTCCATGTAGAAGAGAGACGATCAGTCACCTCCTCTACATGTGTATATATATATATATATATATATATATATATATATATATATATATATATATCATACACAGTGTTAGATTCGTCTGCGCTGAGCACTTTGGGGGCAGGGGGTAGAGCACACATCAAGTCTCTCAGCGGCGGAAGAGAGAAAGGTCAATAGGCTATAAAAAGCCCCATAACAATACGCCGAGCAACTTGGTCATCAGGCGCGCCACTCGTCATCATTCACGGATCCCAACGAAACGCCGCCGAGTGTCATGTGTCAGCGCGCAACTTCATTCGCATTCACACATTTTAGCAGGGCACTGCGGGACGTGTCAGAGCAACATGTGGCGCTATGATGTCGCCCTGTAATGTGGACATTACAGAAGCGTGAAGAAAGTCATTTCCCGCAGATTAACATCTAGTATATAGTCGTGGAGGATAGGGCACAAAGCCCCCGCCGCCAATAGGGAATAAATGTGAGGAAATGCTGCCTCCCGAGCAGCTTAAAAAAAACAACAGCAAAATCCTATACTAATAGTCGAAACCATAAACATACCTTTCAAACTCATTTTATGCTTAAATTTACCCTGAAAAATTGAGTAAACGCCTTACAGCAAATGTGATTTGCCATGTGCTGAAGACTCTCCAATAACTTCCAAACAACCCAGGCTAAATTTAGCTCCTCCCCAGACATCCAAACTGTTACTCAGAGGAGTTGAATCACTTCAACGTACTTCCTTGGCACAAGCTCCTATTTAGAACAAGCTTTGAGGGCATTTTATTCGGCCTCGGTGTGTTTTATAAAGAGCACCAAACGGAGAATAAACCTTTTTTTTCCCGCACATAGTTGGGGATAGATTCGATGAATTCTTGAAGCACAAATACAAAGTATGCGGGGCCTCACTGTACATGCTAATGGGCGTGAACGATCAATCATCGGAACCTCCCCCCAGCAGATCCTTACAATGCATTTATCCGACATTTGTGGTGAAGGTCGAGCCTGACAATGAAGCATATCTCTATTTCTCTTCAAGGACGTTGACTTGCCATGTAGGCCACTTGTATGCTTTTTTTCCCTCCCCCTCTGTTTTTAAACAGGTGGGTGGAATTAAGTCGTCCAAGGTATACAGACGGGGAGGGACCAGCAAGGTCAAAGCTGCAATATATAAAGAAGTGTGTTTATGAACACCTTTAGCAAAAGGGAGGGGGTGGCATTGCCTGTCCGTTACCCGCTCCGAGGCACCCTTGAATCGTGGATGATTTGTGTCCAGGGTGAAAGATGAGCTCGCTGATGGCTTTTCGGTGGCAAAAAGTGGCAGGAGAAGGAAACGCTTGACGGGAGACTCTCATTTTTACGATCGTCAGGAGAAAGGTTGGCTAGTTAATGACGCGACCTTGCATGCAATAAACAAGCGGGGGGGATTATAATAGAGCGGTGCCAGTCAGGGGTTTATTATGTAGACCTTACAAGTGAACTCGCGGCTTTCTCATGGCCACATTCTGGAAAAGAAAAAAAAAATCCCAAATCATGTAAAAAAGCATTTTCAGGCATCCTTGGACCACCAGCAATCGGTCTGAAGAAAATATTTTCCGGAACACGAGTTATTTGTGAAGAAAAGGTGACTTATGAGAAGTTCTAGTAATAGCTATTTTTAAATTAAGCTAACGTCTGTTTTAGAAAATGTTCAACTTGGTTGAGTGACCGAAGAGCTAAAAAATGCATTCTCTCATATATATATATATATTTTTAGACGGCACTATAATGCTTAACTGTAACTTTGTTTTCACCAATCAGATGCTAGAAGAAAGTCACTTCTGCAAAGAAGCAATGGCGAGCGACAAAGTTTGACCATAGCAATGTAGCCACAAATAGCAAGTTGTGGTTGCTCCCAATTCATCCACCCCAAATTAATATATTATTAAAAAAAAATATGTTGCTCCTTTTTGTCAAAAAATGAAGTTTCCATTACCAAAAAAAAATGAAAATTGTGTATCAACAAAAAGACGCATACAGTCGTCGTTCTTTTGTTTTTATTGTTTAAAACTGCAGTGCAAGCAATATGTTCAACATCGCTGAGAAAAAATAACATTCCCTCTGCTCATGTTTTTATCATCTGGTGTTCACTAACTTCCTATTTTGACCTGGACAGGAAGCAGCTGCGGTTAATTGTTAATTGTGTCGTTCTTTGCTGAAAATACTGAAGAAAACAAAGCTGAAGGGCAAGGGGCGCACTTCTTCGGCATCTCTCCTGGTGACTTGTTTCATATCCACGTTCATAATTTGAATTTTGAATACTGATTCGGGAAGCTCTAAAAATGCAAATGAATGCCAAAACGAGGTTGAAATGTGACTGGATGAACACTAATTGTGAATTATTATTATTTTATTTTACTTTTTTCACCCAAAATACCTCTTTAGTCATCCCCTTGAATGAAAAGAACCCACCCCCCCAATAATACATAATGCATCAGTGCATGCGGCATGCGTTATGCCAAGTGCACGTCCCACTTCATTAATTCATCCATAATGAGTTTTGCAGCCTGTGAGAACCACTCGCTCGCAGGCTGCCCCCAGAGTCACAGCTAATTAAATCACAATCTTAAGTCCCCGTCGACACGCGCGTCTTCCACCTTTTGTTTGCAAAGTGGAGAGTGAGGCCGCGGCGGGGGAACAAGTCAAAAACAAAGTTATCCAAATGGCAAATCACAAGCAAACAGGGAACGTCATGAGAGGAGTGCCCAGTAGGTGTCTCTCGAACACTAATATTGCACATGGTGCCAGTTTTAAAGCGTGTGCGTGTGCTCCCTAAGCATCATTATTGAAAAAAAATATAATACCATGTACTCTTACAACTACTACGTGTACTACACACTACCATCACACACAGAGAATGTCAGCATTTAAAACAATTGAGACCATTGCTTATCGTTATGATTGTGAATAGCGTTTATTTTAATCAACTGAGACCAAATCATCATAACTGTTCTGTTGGAGACAGAATGCCATTATTTATAGTTTTTAATCATATTTTGCAACCTTCTCCACTGATATGCCGGTCACTAAAGGGCTTAAACAATGTCCAGTTAGCGTCTTGAACTTGTTTCTCCTCATTCTTGGAACATTCCATTTCTGTTTAGCACATGCAGCATGTGAACGTGTCAAAACAATGTGTCGGATATTATTGTTGCTTCAATGATTTAGCCACGCATTCAGGGGAGGGGGGAAAAAAAAAACGATGCGTCTACGCGTCCATCTTTGCCAGCCCCCCTTGCGCCGCTAGCAAGAAAAATAAATGTACAATCCAGATAAAGATCCTCATCTTGACACACTTCAGCCCTCGCTTTATCTCCGCCTTGGACACCGAAAGCCGACGTTTCGACGGCCCCATCCATCACGCGCGTGCTGAGGTGTTTGGCCCTCATCTGCTCGTGATTCCTCATGATCACGCTCCCAAATTATTCAAAAGAGCTTCATCAGAAAAGTCAGTGGAGTCCAACTCAAAATTGGAGTTCCCGTGGCTCCTCCAAGGTCATAGAAAGCAGCTTCAAGTGATAGGTGTTTAAAAATGGTTTTACTCCACCGGTATAGCAGTTTCATATTATGGGGACAGTTATGAGTGAGCCATGTGAACTCTGCCTAGCAACAAGTGACAGTGAGAACGATGTTAACTATCTCAACTAGGAAAAGACGCCCACTTTGTTTCTTTCAAGCAGGCAAGTGAGTGGTGATTATTTTCATTGGTCAAGATGCAGAATACGCTATAGTTTTTTTCAGCTACCTTGCTTAAAAAAAGGAAAATCATAATGAATTGTGATTTTAATTATTTTTAAACGAGAAACCCGTCATTTCATATTTTCTAGGTTTGTTCTAAAATGAGCCGGTCACTCGCAATGACCTTGAATCAATACCTCGCTCAAGTTATCTTCACTTGCAGGCAGATCTTTGCCCGGCAACGACTATGTGGGGGGAAAAAAAAATCTCCGATTGGGAGACAAACGCAAAGGCCGCCTAAAGGATTAAGTCCATCTTATGCCAGAGACAATGTGAGAAAAGTCATCCCTGACATTCTCCGGCCTTATCTAACGTGGCCGCAAGCACTAAATTCACCTGTTGACGTGCTACTGCAGCTAGTTTTTATTAAAAAAAAAAAATCTCATTCCTGTGCAGCAAGCAAGGAGATTTCACCTGCCCTGAGGTCCAATTCCAGCAGCCATCACCTTCTCCCCTTTTTCTTTTTTTTTTATATTACATATATACAGTACATGCGATGCAATAGTGTACATCTGTGTTCTTGTTTTGTTTGACCTCTCGTGTCCACTAAATCCAGAGAGCTGACACATTTATAGGAATAATTCATAACTCACACCGCCACCCCGTTTTTTTATGAGAACCTTGCCAAAACATTTTTTAAATTGAAGTGCAAAGCACTTGTCGTTTTCACTCCCTCCCTTGTTATACTCAAAGTGCATGAAATGATGTCGCTTTCAGCCATTCTCGAAATATAATTTGACAGCTAAATGAATTCGCCCGCCCCCCCAAGAAAATTAAGGCTTCTGTATGTTAGCAATGTACCTGCATGGATTTCATATTCACTATGCTGTTAAAATAAAAGGAACTGCATGGAAATGACATCATTGCCAGTGAACTCATATGACCTGTAGATGCAAAGTCGACAAGTACTGCAATGGACGGTTCTATCCCTAAATTTGGTTGTTTTCCTTGGAAAGTGGCGATTTTTAGCAACAACAACAAAAAAAGTACTTGGACATCGAACAGCCATAAAATAGATTTTTTTGGGGTGCTCGGCATGTTACGGTAAGACAAAGCCGTACAGTATCTGTATTTTGTTCTGCCTCTGGTTTCTGCTGAGCTGTGATCCATTACGCCCCATCCCAAATGTGCCGAGCTGGCCTCAGCCTACAGATAATAATATCAGCATGCTCCCGCTCGCTGTTTGTTTTCCCAACACGTGTTAGCGAGATGATGGCGGTGATCCATCCCGACGAGCCGAAGGCTGAGCGACATATTCGGTGCGAGAGGCAACCCCAAGGTGATCATTTGCATTTGTTTTTTATTGCCTTCATTAGGACCCCCCTGCTGGGGCCTCGGCACAGGCCGGCGTGACAGAACTCGTGTTTTATCTGCGCCTGGGTAGCTGCAAGGGTTAGTTTGTAGTCTCCATAAAGAAAAAGAGGGAAAAAAACAAGGTTGGCATCACAGCCACACTGACATGTGCACAGTTGTCACAATCTGTGATTAGAGATGCATTTAAGGGATGCAGTTGATCTTGTATCTATGCAGCGAAATGAAAGAGGAGGGGAACGGAAGAGGCCTTGATCAGGAGCCCTGATCCCCACCGCCAGAGATCATAAGTTGTGCTTAAATGGTCCATTAGGACCGACGGATCCTTCGTCAGTTAGGTACAATTCAAAATGGCATTATATTGACATAGTTAATAAGACAAGAGCTTTATTTGATGGGCAAAAAGCTTTTTGACTTTTCAGATCTGCAAAATGTTCTCAGAATTACGTGACGGTAAAGCTCATCTTTATTTTTTCATCAATTTCTGTCGGCAGCATTTTTTTCTGCCTGATATTTAGATTATCTACGTTTGCGCAAAAAATGCCAAAACATGTCGAAAACTTTGCTTCTGTTTACGTTTGATCCTTTCGGATAGTAGCACTACTCAATGCATTTCTTATTTGATACAGGTCTGTTTAATATTACTTCAACATAAAGTGAGAGACGCATCAAACAGGCATAGTGTGTTATATATTTTATTTTAAAAAAATTCCTGAAACTATACCATTAACATCATACAAAACGATATCTACCAATATCGTGGTAGATTTTTTTTCCATATTGTCCAGCACTGGTCAGAGCAAGAATTGTTGGACATGATTCCTCATGATCATAATGATGAAAAAAATAGTCTTAGTGGCTAAACCTTTATTAAACAAATGACAATATACGGCTGATACGATTGTCCCAAATGTGTTGCTGAGATGATCAATTAAGATTCAAGTAGCCTCGATGAACTGCACTGATTAATTGCTGAAGAGGTTTGTTTTATTGTCCATATACTGCACTGGAGGACTTTCCTGTCGTTGTTGAGCTTCTATTTGTGGACAAAAGTGCCCCTCAGATAACAATTACCAGTCAGCGGCACGGAAATGAAATAAAAAAGAATTGCGTTGAACTCGGACTAATTATACTTCTGCCTAAAGGGGGAAACGATGCCGGTCGCAGAGTGAGAGCGGCAGTCGAGATGGCGTCCACCCGCGTCCGTGGCGGGTAGTTCATTATAATGACACTACGCTGTGGCTTCGCCATCATTACGTCGAAACCTCGCCATGCCCGTTCGGCTTGTTAAAAGGCCAAACTTTGCCACTCACTTACCCGTGTTTTCCTGGCCACTTCCTGAACTCGGCAAATGCGGCCTCGCTTCGTTTCTCAATCAGTGGGGCCGAACACTCCTGAGATCACCATCCGCTTTGGTGTCAGACCTGTGGGGCGTCAGGTATTAGTCATTCGTGTTTCAAAGGAGGGTTAGGCTGAAGTGAAAACTTTTTTTCCGCAATGTTCTGACTACTTACTTTATTATTGACACTTACTGACACTTTTTTTTTGTTTGTCTTCATCTCAAATCGACCTTCTGACTGCTAGGTCCTTTAAATTAATGGCTCAATCTGAAGACTTTTGGTTCATACCAGCTTGGCCTTCATGAGCGCCCCCTGTTGGAAGTTCTAGATCAAGACCAAGCCAGCACCTCTTGTGTTTGTGTGCGTATATTGGACATAATTTATCAGGAAGACAGCAAGAAGCCCTCAGAGAAAGTCCACTTTGGTCAGAAATTCGCCTCCTTCCTCTTTCCCCAGAAACGTAACGATGAGAAGCCATTTTGGAAGTTTCTCATCAACACTAGCAGATTGTCACCATTTCCACGCGAGTTGCACATATGGACAATTCCACCTCGCTGACTTTGACGTCCTCACGTGGACGGATTTTTAATAACGCCTGCTCACACAATAAGTCTAAATCAACATGTCGGAATTATAAGCAATTCCCTCGGAAGTGTCGAGACAATAAGGCAGCAGCTGTTGGCTAAACAGAAATGCGCCATTCACCCGGGGATGGCAAGGAGGGATTTAATAAAGTAAAATGAGCCTCTGATAGTGTGTTCGATTTGCCACACAAATGCGACACAGGCAGAAAGTCCAGCGTTTGATAAAGACCGGTTTCCACAAAACGGAGAGAACAACCTGTCCTGAGTGCTAATGGCGGAGCCACGGCGTGATGGGTAAATGATGGAAGACGTGACTGGCTGATTGAACCCAGTCATTTGCTCACAATCAGGGCCGCGTTCACACATGATTGGAACAAAAGCATCTCACTAGAGGACACGGCCGACTTGTTCCCCCTAAAATTGCTGAATTTGTTGGCATGAAGACCATCGTTCAAGAATGTCACGTTTAACGGTCCATCTGAATATCGACAGATTCTCATTGGACCTGCCTGATCACGTTGACATAAGCCGTAATGAATTTCGGTAGGTTAGAACATCGATGCCACAAGCCAAGAAATTCAGCAATCCCCATTCCAAACTTGCTAAACTGAAAACAAACACAAATTTATACCACGAGCCATCGGTTATGCGCGAATGACAACGAAGCACTTTATTTTACCAACAGTCGGCAATTAAAAATAATTGCAATTTTGTTTTTGTTTTCCTACTTAATACGGTGCACCTTTTGAACAAAATCCAACAATTGTCTCAAAAATATCAACAGAACGAAAAAATAGATTTTCAGCATCTGATTGAAGTAGCGCCGTTTTTTTTATATATATATTTTTTTTACATGACCGAAGCGGCACCCGCCAAATCAGTGTGATTCCGAGCTAACGAGTGTCCATGCTGCTTCTCCGCTGTTTTATCGGACATGAAAGGAGACGAGACAACGACAAAAGCGCAACAAGAAGCGATGGCGGCAGACCGCTTGCCGCCATCGTGCTCTTGGCATGTGAAAAGCAGAGCATTGTTCGCACCTTCCGCAATCACCTGTCAACAAGGGAAATCAATCTACAAGCATCCAAATTGTCCTTTTCAAAGAGCCTCATCGTCGTCACCGTCACTGGATTGATGAACAGTTGCCGTGTGCCACGATTCAATTACCACTCTCATAGACGCCGGCCAAAATATACCTGGATGATCACAATCGAATCGTTGTTAGACCAGATCTGCTGCAACGATCTGAATTCTCCTTGCAAAAAGATTCAATCTATCGCCTTAGTGCAGGATTTCTTGTCGGACAACTTTGGTGACAAGATCAATTTCATATTTTTCTTAAAGCAAAAGTCCCATGTCAAATTTACTGGCCACCCCCTGAAAATTGCACAGAATTAATGAACATGATCATTAAAAATACAAGCAATTGGCTAGATTTCCCCTCCCCCCAAACATATTAACGGCATTTCCATTCATTTCAGTGGGGAAAGATGATTTGAGATACAACTGTTTGGATTGACAAGTGCCATTAAATGTGCCATTTATTTAAACATTCATTCATTCATTCATTCATCTTCCTAACCGCTTGATCCTCACTAGGGTCGCGGGGGTTGCTGGAGCCTATCCCAGCTGTCTCCGGGCAGTAGGCGGGGGACACCCTGAACCGGTTGCCAGCCAATCGCAGGGCACACAGAAACGAACAACCATTCGCACTCACACTCACACCCAGGGACAATTTAGAGTGTTCAATCAGCCTGCCACGCATGTTTTTGGAATGTGGGAGGAAACCGGAGCACCCGGAGAAAACCCACACAGGCCCGGGGAGAACATGCAAACTCCACACAGGGAGGCCGGAGCTGGAATCGAACCCGGTACCTCTGCACTGTGAAGCCGACGTGCTAACCACTGGACTACCGGGCCGCCATTTTATTTAAACACAAATTCTAAACTACCTGTCCCTATGTGACAAAAGTAAAAAAAAAAAGTGTAAATTCATACACAACACATGTCGTTGTACTCCTCGAATTTCTTAGTGATGAAATTAAAGTATAAATGACAAAAATGTAGTACTTTCAGAATATACTTTCATAAATAGACAACATATACAAAAAATGTAATTACTTGTGGCAAATACATACATTACCTTTAATGAATAAGTAATTTAATTGATCTATAACTCATACTACGTTGATATCTTTTGTCTGAATAATCTTTTGTCCGTGGCTTCAACGCGATCGTGTTTGTGATTGTGTTTTTCTCAGCTTTTTAATTATATATGCCAACTGGAAGTGATTTTAACGGGAAATGCAAAGCCGCCAATCAAGGATGCGATCAGCATGCTGTTGCATTCATTGTTTCTGCTGGTGGCCCGTTTGAAAGTGTCCCCCTCAAAAAATTCTTAAAAACACTTTCACTGTGTGATTAATTAGTGCGCGATAGTATCTGCCAGAGTGTTAATCGCTTTTCTTGAAGGCCAATTATGTTGTTTTGACTACATGGCCACTTTATCGCCAAGAAAATGTCGCCCTCATTCATATTCGTTCCTATTCATGCTCCCAAATTTCTATATGCTGTCGTACACAACTTGCTTGAATGTATATTTTGCGGCAAATGTGAATTGGTTGGGCCAACTCCCGTGTACCCTCGAGGACTCTGCCAAGGGTGCAGAACTGGTCCACGGCCGGGACAAAAACCACACTGCTCCTCCTTAATCTGAGACTTGACTTTCCTCTTCAGCACCCCTGAATAGATTACATTATTTTGGTGGCTGAGCAAAGAAACAGAAATGCTACAAAAAAGCTAATCGTGGCGCCATTATAGAGGTGTCGCGGCTCTGGTGATGTGCTCTATGATGTATCGAGAGACGTTTCACCTCAGGGCCCCAACCCCCACGCTCGGCCCTTTTTGCGCAGGCCGGCCGGTTGCCATAAATAATGCAAGGCAGATACATCACGCTGAGGCGTCGCTTTATCCGACACGTGTAGCTGTCATCTTTGATGAATGGCAACACGGCCATGATGGCGCCCGAGTCAAACACAAGCGTGGAGTTTTTGGGGGACGTGCCCGTTGTGTGCAGCAAAGTGCAAGCGCGCGGCGATCATTTGCTAACGTGTTAGCCCTCTGGGCTAGTTCCTTCTGCATTCACCTGGGTGCACGACTTATCGGGAAAATCCAAGCAAAGCGAAGCAATCCTGCTGTGCATGTCTCAGACAGATCACAAAAATCATCTGTCTTTCGGTACGCAATTATTCGATCGATGCGGCGGGGGTGAGTGGTGTCGGTGTGTGTGTGTTTTTAGGTGGGTGATTTTGAATTCTCTTGGCACTTGTTGGCCCACTGCCCGTCCAAGCAGTCATAGGCAATATGATCAAATATCCATTCGTTATCTCTCCAAAACAGCCCCTGGGAGTGTTATTCGTAATGTTTTTTTTTAAATACCTTTCTTTCCTAATTTTAATGCAAAATCTTATGAAATACATGACCGTCACTATGATGTACATATGAAATAATTAGATCAATTAGAATAGTTGATTTGGTGTGGTTATTATTGTTAGGGTTTCCCCCCTTCCCCCACCTATCACTGCAAAATATTGTGATACATTCCAGGGATTATTGCCCTGCGCCTACCTTGTTTGCTTGTGCCACTAAAAAAAAAAAAAAAACTCCTTCATGGTGGCATCGTCAATTATTCCCTCAGTTTGAAGACTGTTCCACTCAGCATGCTGTGCATGATTAGCATTGGCCTCGAGCAGGACCCGGCTTTTTCTTCTTCCCAGGTGTCTTTTTGATGTAAAAGTCATGAAATGTTCTTGACACACATCCTTTCCTGGCTAGCCCGCTGCCCGTCTAGGCAGCGATGATCACAGACCTGTGATTCGTGTCTGGGAAAAGGGCTGTGGGAGCTGCAATTGAATTGGTTGCTAACTTTTGGTTTCTGCTCTGATGAGCCTACACCTCTTTCCATTTCCACGCATACATCACTGCTTCATTTGCATACCTGTCGAGTGCACGCGGCCGAAGCGCCGTGTTCGACAGCGCTGCGGGTTGAACTTCCTCGGGAGGAACTTTCCCGCCCCAATGTGTTAGCGTCACATGAGCGCAGAGGAGACTTCAGAATATATTTAGCGCTCAGGTAGCTAAAGGAGATTAATTTATCTGCACCCCCTCTTCTTTCTTTTTTTCTCGTGTCCCCCTCAAGGCTTCAAGTGTCCACGCCAATAAGCTTCAATGCTTCGTCCTGAGGATACAAGCAAGAGGGAAATATTGACACTGGGATATTGATGTTTGCATGAATCTCAAGGTCCATTTTACATGAGTAAGGAATGGACTGCAATTGTAAGCAACGAGCAAATTTTGACGCAGTGCTAAAATCTTTAATAGTTCTTTAAAGCCCTGGAATCATGGACAACTTCTTGTTCAACTTAAAGCTTAGCAGCTTGAGACTTGTTGAGTATATCGTCTTTTGAATTTTTTTTTTTTAACCTTTATTCATGGAAATTTTGTTTTTCGCAGTTGCTTGTTATTGCAATACTCGTGTCGCCTATATTTCCGGAGACAAATTCCTTTTGTGTTCTCCATACCTGGCCAATAAAAAAGATGATTCTGATAAGAAAATTAGCTTTAGCTATTCACATGAAGACATCCAATGGAACGGCAACCCAGCTGCTGGGAGAACATGTCAAGCTTATCATAAGACTTTCATTTGCCTTGCTTTTATCCTTTCACAGCTGCGCGGCGCGCCGATTTCTGACGTTGCCACTGCGTAAACTGGTCGGATCTCATCTGTCTTTCCCGCTCTGTCAATGTTCTCTCTCAGTTGTTACCAGCCCAAGCAGCAGGTGTGCGATATGAGGCAATAAAAACGCATTTTACTTGGACGTCAAACAGCAGAAAATGCTTGTTGAATGCAATATCTTCCAAAGTTGCGCAACTTGAAGCATTCCTGGCTAACTTTTCATTACAAGGACGGCAAACCAAAGATGCTTCTCACAAAACTTTCGAGATGTTCGGCTTTGAACTGAAATTTTGGGATCAACCAAACGATGCATTTTCACATTTAAAAGGTGAACTTAATTTCACCTTCTATAAACTTTGGAATGTCATTCAGTTCTTTATTAGACAACAGTAAGTTACGTGAAAAATACTGAAACCTTGAATTCAGAGATTTAGAGAAGCTCACATTGTTTACCTGTACAAGTTTTCGTGTCTCAAATTTGACCTGAATTTTTTGGTAGTAACAACAGCATAAGCACGTAAACACTAAGCCACCAAGTATAACACGTCGGGAATAATGTAAATGCCCACTTTGCTAATCAAAATGCCCGGAGATGAAAAGTGACAAGAGCCTAATTGAATGTCAAAACAAAGTGTAAACCACTCTGGACTTGTTGCAAAAGTCGGAGTTAAAGCCGAGCAGGCGCCGAGGTGTCACGGCAAATCCCAGTTAATTAATTTCGCTATCTGTTAATTGCATTGCGTGTCATTAGCGATGCTCTGAATGAGTAATGGCTCCTTCCTGCGTCTGCCCCCGCTAGCGTTGCACACTCTTTTACCGTATTTTTTCGGCATATCTCATCAGACCACAGTACAGGCTGTTGAAACGTTTTTTTTTTGTTTTAGTTTTTTGTGCTGCCATGGCTGCAAATGTACCTGTCCCACCGCCCCACCCCGAAAATCTAAAAGGGGGCGGGCCAATCTATGGCTTTAGTTGCCATAAAAAAAAGCCCTTCAATGACTACAGATCGTTTTAGAGGGTGAGTTTTTTTGTCATTTTTACATACAGAGCTAACTAGAAAATCATTTTTTGACTAATCCTGGCACTTAAAACATTCATGCAAAAACAAATATGAGTTAAATTCCCCTTTGATACAATGTATTGGCACAGTAGTATGATTTTATTTTATTTTTTTCTTGGGCCGAGCGTCTCACCCCTCGTGTCTGTGCGCGTGGTGCAATTGATGCCTCTTATCCTCGAGTGCTCATACTTGCATCGTTTATTAGTCTGACCTCTCGTGCAGCGGCAGGAGTCAGGAGCTGCTCATCAGTACAAAGCCGCGCGTGTCGGCTTTAGTGCCACATACAACTTTGTGTCCAAATGAGAAATGGCACCAATTAGGTTAGCGGCTTGATATTTGACTTGGCAGCGGGGACGGCTAAATGTGTGCTCGCGTGGGCCGAGTGATGCGCTCGTAAAAGACTTGCTGTGACACCCGACGACCGTCACCGCTCGTGTTGACCTAATTCAATTTTCTTTGCAATTACCTGTGCTATATTACTATTAGGGCCGGCACTAGCATCGCATGAATCAAGCCGGCGCCCCAACCCCCCCACTGTGATGTATCTCCGCGTCTCGCCTGATTCGCTTCAACGTATTTTAGATAAAAGAACACGAAAAGCAGACTGCGCTGTCGGGCCCTGTCAAAGGAACATTATGTATAATTGCGAGCATTCAAGCTCATACCAAAGTGATAGCCAGTCTGAGAAACAAGCCCAAAGACTTTAGGGGGGGCGGGTATGGGTTGTTATTAGTAGATGTAATTAAAAGGCCGAGGCCAGGAGGGCGCCTTCGTTTGAATCCCACGCTTCGTTGCCGAGAACCTCAGCGCTTGTGACGGCTCCAGTCAAGCGAGCGGCCATCATCGAAGTGCGCGCGTGTTGGGGGCAATCGACTGGACCCCGTCACCTCGGCGTCCCTGCGAGGTGATAACAGAAATGAATTCATCGGCAGGAAATTTACAATCAAGTGGGTCTGAAAACACCCTTTAATCAATAATAAGCGTAGCGGAGGTAACGTGACGGGAGACTGATGAGATCATCACCACCTTCTTCATTTATTTTACTGACAAGTCCAGCCAAGCTTAAAGGGGAAGTCGAGTCAAAAAATGTCTTTCCAACAATGTGTCCAAACACGGTGTTTTTATTAATATTCCGTTTGTGGATTATGAGTTGAGCAGCAAAAGCCACTTGCTTGTACCCTTCTCAGTGAGCGGCCATTTTGCCCACTTGCTGTCAACTGAAAATGACAGTAGTTTGATAGTTTGATGAAGTCATTCTCCAAATAATAATCTACGTGTAATTAGCATGCCGGCAAGTGGCCGAAAACCTAGAATTGTCTTTCCTTCTCCAAACGTCTTTTGGGTTTTAGGAACTATGTTATGAGTGCTCCGATATAATTGCGCAAAATGGATTCCACCACTGACTGTCACGGTTTATTTGCCCATTAACAGCAGCACGAGCAGCAGCAAACACAAACTATTACCGTCAATGGCGTCTTAAGCACAGAGCTCATTATATTTAACACTTCCCTCTCTACGTCTACTCCAGAAACATTCGGAAGCCTCCTTGTTTTCGCTTCTATTTAAGGTTTACTCAAGTGCAGCGTGGGAAGCAAGACGTAGTTAGCCGGCGAGCAAGGGACAAAGACCGATGCAGGCAATGGCTTGTGTTTTATTTGCCTTCGGTTTAATAGTTTTAAAAAAAAATTTTTTTTAGCTTTTTCTGTAGCCATACTAAACATTTCTCTGAGGCACAAAGTTGAGCACAAGTAAGTTAGCGGTGTTAGAAAGTCGGCAAAGATAAATGGACTTTATCCTGGAGTGCACATACTGGACATAATGTACGGGATTATAAAATACAGTACAATAAAAACATACCCTTATTGAGGCATAATTAATTGATCAAACTCTTGCCGAAGAATGAAAGTAAATGTCCTGTAAGTATACAAAACAACGAGCCGCGTGTGCGTGACATTCTCCTCTTTTAATAGCGGGTCCAATTAGGAGTAGTCGTAAAAGGTGTTAGGCGGCCGTTAAAAAGTGCTTAAAACGGAATGTCTTTTCATGATGTTAAACGTTGGCTACATTTTTACGGCAGTCAAAAAGAAATATGGGTCAAAAGGACAAAATATTTTAGAATACACTCAATTGTTTCCTGTTGCAACTGCTTTGTCGTGTAAGAATCCACGACCCGGAATTTAAAAAAATATGTATCTTGCATCGGGTTTCTTTGCACTCATGGAGTGTCCATAAACAGGATAGTACCGGTAGTTTAAAAACGTATCCCTTAATAACATAAATAGGCTTGCACAATCAGGATTTTGGAGACGATCACCGATGAGTGAATTTAAAAACTCTGATGAGATCCAAACTATTGAAAGAAGCCGTTTACTGAGCCCACAAATAAACCAACATTTGCGTAGAATTGACGGCCATTGAAATGCATTGCGAAAAAGAAAAAAAAAAGAATTAAACTCCCAAATATTCTCTCTCAAGGCCTCCTGCCGACTTTGTCCCCCGTGGGCGAGCACCGCTGCCGTTTGTGGTGTCGCTTGCCGCCTTCTTCATTACGGCGGAGCGCAGGCCGGCGTTTTGATTGCGGAGATGGTGTTTGGAATGCGTGGCGCGCAGCTGCGCCTGACAAAGTGTTGCATAATGTCATTCATCATAGCATTCGGGGGTGGGGGTGGGGGGGGGATTCATCACATACGTGTGCTTTTCATTGCGACAAACTCAATGCCATATTTTTTTATTTGGCACTGAGTGCTACCATTCGCTTGAAACCTGAAATGTAATTTGAAACCCCAACCCGTGTTTGATACCTTGACCCTGGCGTTAAATCAAATTTGAAACCCGAAACCTCACTTGAAGCCCGTTTTTGTAACCACAGTCCTTGTTCGAAACCGTGACCCTGTCATGAAACCCTCATTTGAGATTCTTACTTGAAACCCGAACCATGGCCTTGAAATCCTTGTTTTGGAAGTACTGCCTTGTCTTGAGACCCTCATTGAAACCCAAACTCTTTTTTAACACTTGAATTTAGGATCGAAACCCTCATTGGCACTCTTCAACTTGTCTTGAAAAACCATACTTGATATCCCAAGCTTGGCTGGAAATGTAGCAAACATAAATGGAGACCCGAACCACACACCGGAACCCTAGGCTAAACCGTGACGCAAAACCCTGCGTTCAAGTTTTAAAACTGGCTCGGAATATGAATTAGAGACCCAACATTGTCTTGAAAGCTTAATTTGAACCCCCAGCGGACCACATTAGCAAGTATCGATTAGCAGTGCTGCTAAAATTAGTCCGATAAAGACGAGCAAATGGGAGAGATTGCAAATATAGCCTCCGTTGGTTGACGAGATTTACGCTGGCTTAAAGGCTTAAACATCTGGTAATGTGATGACATCATTGTGTATGAATGAACTTTTTTGGAAAGTGGCACGGGTGGGCATGGGCGGCAGCGACAGGATTAATGTTACAGCAAAAGAGGATCAATCGCAATCAGGCGAGTGTAGCGCAGCGCGGCCGATTCGCATCGACGCCATCCATCAACACGCTGAAGGCCGCCGTGAGCTCGTCCACCTGAGGCGCTACTCGCGTGTCTCCGCCTCTGCCATGCGGGAGATGTCCGTAAAAGATTTTGAGGGGGAAAGGACGGGTGGTCAAACGTGTGACGAGCAATTGAAAGTCATGCGTCTGGCGTGATGCTAAGTACGTGTCGGGCAGATTTGCCGGTTTTGAATGTCGAGCTTTCATCACCCTCCATTGCCGACTACGTTTTGGCACGTGACGGCAGAACAAAATAGTTCGAAGCTATTACAGTTTTTGATATCATATATTTTTCCGCGTCCGGCTTGGAACGGCTCCCATCGTGGAAATTCACAGAGTGTCCCCGAACCGACAAGCACGCGCGCACACACTTTTTGTGTCGCCTTTTAATTGGCGGGCTAATGTCAAGGTGTCCCCACGAGTCTGCGGTTGCGTCCGCGTAGAGCCTGCGGAGGTTGTAATAGCTTTTGCGAGCCTCCCGTTTCACGTCGCCTTGTCCAGGTTAAAAAGAAACACGAAAGGCCGTGTAATAGGAAAGTTGGAAGCCGTCGCTGTACTTCTGGCAAATTATTACCAGGCTGCGCGTTTGACCTCCAAAAAATCCCCAAAACAAACAAGCCACACAAGTTAGAAAAATAATATTGCCATTCAAATTGTGTCCGGCCTCCGTGTGGAGTTATCGCTTGGACTTTCATGGCTCGTTCTGTCCAAAACATAGCAGCTGTGGGGATTTTTCAGTTTCCCGAAACATTTCACAGAAACGCGGTGTAATTGCCACCTAAAGGAATAACATGTCGACTTAATAGTGACGACTAAAGCACATTTTCACCTTCACAATGTTCAAGGAAAGCAAGCTTTTAATAAAAAACTGGTGGAGCAACTTTTAAGCCTGGAAAAGAGGACCAAAAAAACACAAAAGAAAAAACAACGCTCAAGTTTTCAGGGAAGAAAAAGCAACAAATGAGCCACAGGAGACAGACTACAATCCAGATGGAATAAATACAGCAAATCACCCAAGGAGGGGTTGGGGGGGGGGGGGGGGGGTGACGAGGAACTGATTGGCCTGACGCATGCGAAAGCAACACAAATGCCGCGATGCCTCCAAATAAACGAGCGACGGTGCTCCAATAAGCTGCTCTTTGAAGTGTTTAGTTTTTGGGGGCTTTTGTTTTAAAGCGTCAAATCTCCTGAAGGTCGTCCATCGATTCCCATTCCTCAAATCCTCGCCACCTCAAAACGTAAATGCCAGCAGGACCTCCGATGATGGGAATTGATTACTTCTGCCCAATAATTGCGAAAAATAATGCTGTTAACGTTCAGCCCGCCTCGCCGCCTTGGTGGATTGAAAACACAAAAGGTTGGGATTATTATTTGTGCTTTCTGCTTTTAAATCTCAACAACGCATTACGGCTATTACACAGAGGTCAAAACCGTGAACCGGGCCTTTTGCGTGACCGCGCCATTAACTCATTCACTCCCAAAGACGTTTTTAAACGTCTTTTCAGACTTGATCCAGAATTGGCTGGTGTACTGAATGAGTTAAGAGTTCCACAAGAAACAAATGCACAAACACGTACATTTACCTTTGGAGGGAAAAAAAATAAATACTGAGTTTGTTTACAATTTCATCCTGGTAAAATGGGGATTGTGATTTTTTTATATTTCTTTTTATAGGTGCGCGGCAGCTGACGTTCCCCCCAGGAGGAAAGATTAGACACCGCCGCGAATATTCAATCCTTCAACTGACATTTCACTCAGCCGTAGGGTAGGTCGCACCTTACAAATAAGCTCAGAGGATGGACTCGTTTGTAAACGACTGCATTCGGTAGCGACCCATGTTGGCTATTTTTTTTTTCCGGACGTTTGGCTGAGCGGTGATGCGAGCGGGGCGGCCTGGGTGGCAAAACCTGGATGAGATGTGATCCTCCAACCACGAGTGTGACGATCAAGTGCTTCTTTCGATGTTTACTTTGAAGATACGCCACCTTTTCTCTAATAATCTTCGTCATACTCCCTAAATCGTCAAAATGCATGAAAAGCACAGTACATCACCGTTACCATCAAAAGTCAGACATTTTTAAATGCCCCAGGAATCCAAAACCCCCGCGTTCCTCTGAAAAGGCTGATTGGCGGCAATGCCTTCATATTCACGATTCAATTATTTGCATATTTTCGCTACTTGTAGGCCTGCCAGTTCCCTCAAATAGCGTGTCCACCGTATTAGAGTGAAGCGCAGATACCCGAAAAATCGACAGTGCTTACTAAGTTTGCCCAGATTTTCTGGCTAAATGAAAAGAACAAACCCATTTAGCAAGAAACATGAAGCGGTGCCTCTTGATTTGCTTTAGTGGGCCACATAAAGTCATCGAGCGGGTGGGATCCAGCCCCCAGGCCTCAGAATGCGTTCCTTCTGTCTTCCGATGTAAATCCTGCACGACGCATACAGGGCGTCGAGAGGTGACATTCGCCTTTCATTAACTCTCTGTAACGTGCGTAGGAGTCTTTTTTTTTTTTTTTTTTTTTCTCCCAAAGAGCCTTTATGCGGTGACAGTGACGTGATCACAGTTGAGTCTCTGCCGTCTTTAAACAGCGCCACTCATCCTTGGTTGCGCAGGTGCGCGTGTCGGTTTCCCATGGGCGGCTCGCTTCCCGCCAACTTAGAGGACGTTGTCGGGACACGGCGGCTAATACATGCTAATGCCGCCTTCTTCCTATTTGGCGAGATTGATGGCTCGGCGGCACTTCTCATTGATCAGTCCGACACAATCTGCGTCTCCAATGAGGGTGGGCCGACGGGTTTGTGCATTCTTCCGGGGAGGCCTCATCCTGGAGGCTACGACGCCGTGGCACGTCTCATCGATCGCACTCAACTTATTTGTGTAAATACTTTGTAACCTTGCCCGTTTTGCAAAGTGCGGCAGATGGGGGGGGGGGGGATGGAGGGATAACTGGGACGTGGGACAGGGAGATGAATGGATGGAAAAGGGCATGGCTGTAGTTAGGGTTTGGGTGATGGGGGGGGGGGGGGATGGCAAGCTTCCTCTTGCTTGTTTTTAGTTTCCATATCCCTGTGTCTCTTTAACTCATTCCCTCCCAAAGACGTTTTTAAACGTCTTTTCAGACTTGGTCTCGAATTGGCTGGTACTGAATGAGTTAATGTTGTGCCGCAATGGCATTGCAGTACTTGTTTCTTAATTATGCAGACATTAAACCACCAAGTATTGCTGTGGTCTCCTGTGCTGCATTTGCGTTCTACTCTTATCTCTGACAGGGAGATGGATGCCGGGCCGGGGATGGATGGGTGATAATTGGATTTTGGGATTGGGTGATGGACGTATGGTGGGATGGTGACCTGCTGCTGCAGTGGGCAAAGCATGTCATTTTCATAGGCTCTGATTTCGAGGGGGGGATTACAGGAATGATGGGAATTAATTATGCATTCATCATCAACATGATGGATTCCGCGTGATCAAACTCCAAACTATATTTCCCCCGAGAAGCGAGATGCAGCTGTGGGGTCCACTGCTTCCTTTGGAAACACCCTTTCACTTCCCACTCTCTGAACATGAAACTTGACTTTCGTTCATAGGGTCCGCAGGGTGGCACTCGGACATTTGAGCTGTCCTTGAAGCCACTTGACGCGTGCTCTATTTTCAAATCCGGCATGTGAATCTGCACATTGATCATTTTACAGATGCACGCCAGCTGGCATTTTTTAGAAAATCTGTATGCGCCGTTGTGGGCGTGGACAAAGCAGCTCCCTTTCAATATGGCACACTCACATCTCGCATGCAGACATCTCTGTGTGATAAACAATGCAGTAATCCGTGCGTGACTGCAGCATTGTCACTGATGTTCGCCGATGGGGCGACAGACAACGCAAGTGAACACTCATTAAATAAATACCGAATGTGCTCTGGTGATAACCGCTGATGACTTGATTGTGTCCGCACACCTCATGTATTTCGTGCATCTCTCACCATTTCTCCATGATAACCTCCACCATGCACAATAGAAATAATAATAACTGTGGAAATAATGTCTCAATTGTTGTTTGTTTTTTTTTTTTTTGTTCGGCAGCATCTTCCCCACTCCATCAGCGGTATGCGGGGGTGCAGTTGACAAACGAGGGCGGCGTCAGCGTCGTCCTTATTTGTCACTATTGTCCGCCCGTTTCCCACAGCTGGAGAGACAAAGGCCAAAGAACATATGAGGTACATGCATTTTTAATGTGACATCCTCATCAAATCCGCCGCGGACGGCTGAGCGGAATGACAACGACGTTTCGCCTCGTACGCGAAAGCCGATGTGAAGGGCACATCCGACTGCCGCAATGACTGCGACACATCCGCCGGTGATTTTTGTCTCCGCGTTTAATGACGAAATAAGATTCGCGGCGGTAAAAGCTAGGCAATAATCACCTCAATAAAACATGTTGGGGACGCGATATGGAGGCCATTTGTCAGACCTCCTGTTTCGGCCTCCGTCTCAAAAAAAATATAAATGAATAAACATTTAGATGACAAACAACAAAAGTGACTTTCCTGTTTTGGTTAATAACGTTCAGATTTGTACTTGTTTCTAGTACTTGTACTTGTAGTACTTGGTCAACAAATCGTCCGAAATTTTGACATTTGCCAAAGTAAATGCAGACGTTGCATATAGTTGCAAAGGGCTTATATTAAAAAAAAAAAATCAGTGAACTTTGATGGAAGGCTACGGAAATCGGAGAATGTCTACTGCTAAAATGCTGAAATAATTTTAAGATTAACAAGTTCTATCAACAATTCATCAATTATAATTTGATCATCAATTAGTTGTCGATTTATCGTAATACCTCTAGTTCAGAGTATGACTTAGTGTTTCCACAGGTTAAACATTAGCTTCCTTCTTCTTATGCTGCGGAAGATATTATATAGGACGCTTATATCACAGTGTCGGTCCACATTATACGTTCCGCAACACAATCATGGCAATTTGACCGCCTCACCTTTTGTCCGGCGGCGAATATGCTGAGCGTTCCCCCGCGCTCATTATGTGTCCAGCCCTCAAATGTCACCCTGCCCTGCAGTCACCACGCTCACGGAATGTAAATAAATTCCAAACTGAATCTTTCATCTGGCGTCATTCTAATGAGGTGAGCCTCAATTAGACAAGGCTTACGCTCAGGCCGGGTTTGAATGTCACCGAGCGGTTTCTGACATTTCTCTCTTTGATTCGCCGTCGGAATCGAAGGCGAAGCCGAAACGACAGACTCGGGGTGCTCGCTCCCACCAGGGCTTCGTCTATACCGCCCTGTTTTTTTTTTATAAAAGGTATAATGGTGGACTCAATTACATGTCGGCATGTAATTAGCCTTGATGAAATGAATGCACTCGACTTTTACCTGCACCGCAGTGACACTGAACAGCAGGGCCAAGAGGTAGTGTTTTCTTGAGTGTGATTGGCTTTCAGGGGGTGTGCGGTGGTGGTGGTGGTGGGGGTTGATTGTGAAAATGAGTCATCAATTGTCCAGTCAGGAATTGAATGAGTTTTCACTGTTAGGCAAACTTGCATTGCTTGATGGACACCTTTGTAGCTCTTGCTCACCCAAACACTTTTTTTTCATATTTGTTAAAACTGTCATTGGGAACTGACTCTAGCGCACAGCAGCTAAATAAGACGGATTTGAAATATCACATTTTGAAAGTAGCAAAGCCACCGTCTTTTTCAAGTCCCATTTTGCCATGTCTCTCGCTTCACTTGACTTTTTAGCACCACCTTGCACAATAGAAATGTATTGCAACCCGGGGGGGAAATCCAGGTTCAAAATTCAAATTTTTTCCCCCCTCTTTTCACTCCCAAGACATTTTTAAATCCCAGAATGCATTTATTTGGTCAGTTTTATCAAGTGCATTACAAAGCGCAACCCCCTCGCCAGTTGCCCTCTTGTCTTATCACTTGCAGAAGCGTTCGCCTCACAGTGGAGGAATTAACATCCATCCCCATTCCAATAAAGCGCTCAATTGTTCCGCAAAATGACAGCAAGAGAAATAGAAATCCATTGGTACGTCCGGGTTGGCGGGGTGGGTGGGTTGGGGTGTTCAAGGGCCAACAATTCTATGAAGGCCGTGAGTGTCCAGCACAATAGCGCCAGTGTTTGTTCTTTGACACAAAAGCAGGCCAAGAAGAAGACGCCTTGTGGGGGAAGAGGATGAGGAGGGGTCGCTCGTTTCTTTTCCGTCTTGATGACCATTGCCATCGTGGCCATTGTGGGGATTCAATCACTCGAAGCAGATTGCGTGGCCCGGTGGTCTCCGGAGCGACACAAACAAACAAACAGGTGGGTGTGGCGCGCGGGTTTTTTGCCGATCTTTTGTTGGCCGATAATTAGATACGAATTCCAAACGCGCAGGGAGAGGTAATGGCTTGCAGAGAAATGCGACTCGGGGTTGCAAGCGACACAAAGATGGAAAAGTCATAATAGCTCAGCACAATTTGGAAGCAGTCAGGCAGCTCTTTTGTTTGCAGCGCAACCGTTTTTTTTTTTTTTTTTTGCGTAAACAAGTTTTGTATTGGTTCCATAAGTGCTTGTTGTTGTTGCTTTTGACAATAAGCTGTCATTTTACCTCACAATCGCTTGAACTCATTGACTTGCTGGCTTCCAGTAAGAAGAACGCATTTCCGCTTTGGCTATCGCTACCGCAGCATCAGCATTTCAAAGTTGTTTGCTTGTGGAGCACTTCAAGGACTCAGACAGAGCACACACGTCTGGTCCTTTGCACATGCTAAGCTACGTTAGCGATGTCTTAAGTTGCTGCTCATTTGCCTTTAAGTAGGTGCAAATGAGCCACAATTAATTTCATGTTTCGGACAATAATACCAAAAACAAAAATCATGAAAATGACGATGATGTTTATCATATCATAAAACTGAAGAAGACACAATTTCGAGAGAATGTTTTTTTGTTTTTTTTTTCATGGAACAGAAAATGTGTTAGCATGCTAGTGCCAGCACTTGTTTTGGAAAACTTTCATGACTACATGATCAGGTTTTTACCATGTACATTTCTGTAAAGTTAACTTTAGTGGCATCTGCAGATTTATTAACCCCCACCCCCCCATTACCCCCCAAAAGCATACAAACAACGGCAAAAAAAAAAGTGTTGATGTGTTTTCAGAGCGCCTGATTAACGTCAGTGGGAATTCTTGCCGCCAACTGTTTCCGCTCCGTGCGCGCGTAAATAAATAGCGGCAAATTGCTTACTAACAAGTACATGATGCTTTGACATTTCCCTGTTGTTTTTGCTCATTTGGGTCCCGCCTGTAAGACGACGAGCGGCGTGGCAGCACTGATTGTTTGTACAATGCGCAACTAAAAACAACACGTCCCAAATGACCAATTAGGACATTTTGTCTTGGAAGGTTGATACAAAAGAAGTGAGGCTAAACAGATTTTTTTTCCTCACCTTTCATTAGTTGACTTACTAAGTATCTCCAATTGTGTAAGAAGAAAAAAAAGTTTTATATGAAAATCAACACACAATGGAAATTAAGTAAGCTGAAAAAGTTTTCCATACTTTCCGAGTTGTGTTTTTTTAAATTGTTCCAGGTCCCCTTTTTTCTTTGGTGTTTTTTCATATCGACGTTATTTGCTGTTAAAAAGATTTTCTGTTTCATGGGCTACTTTTTCACAACACTGTTTTGTTCAAGCACAACAGAATTAAACACAGTTACTCAAAAGTTCATTTTCCAAAATGTGTCCCTGCTTTTCCCGCTTTCAGGGCTCGGTTTTGATTTAGGTTGTTCCTCTTTCTTATCCTTAATGACAAACTAACCACGAGCAGCGGAACTAAACAAAACAACCAGACTTAAAAAGTCCCTTGTGCATCATTCGTCTCCTTTAACAAGGGCTCTTCCTGTTCCATGGGCAGGAAGTACAGGTTGCAACAAGGTTAATCTGATCATTTCCTTTATGAAATCTGTGCCACGAAGCAGAGCTCATATCAGCTTTGACATTGTGCAATGCGGCGATGCGTCCCCCAGGCCTCCCCCTCCCCCCACTCCCCAATGTCAGGGCCGCTTCTACCCGAGCGCTGTAATGTCCCGACTCGGGTGGCGGAACGGCATTTCCTGAGGATACAGCAAGGCAGGCGTGAGCGTAGTGTGACGGTCTCGGTGCGTGCGGTGCTTAACATTGTGCGACCGCCGCACGTTGTCACGCTGTCTTGTGGGAGCCCGGCGTCGCTTGCATACGTACGTTGCCGCAAATAGCAGCCGGCGAGGACGGGCGAAGGGTTGGAGGGCCTATTAGTCGTAATGAATAGCTGCCAAGTGCGGGGCGAGCTCCTCGCCCGGCGGATGCCATGTCGGCGTTGCGTCTGACAGGAGAAAATTGACCGTAGGGCACATAGGCGCTTCTTTATCCGCGCGCAAAAGTAAAGGTTCCCGTGGTAAATCAATCACAGCGTGTGCCACTGTTATTATCGTGACACCACATGCCACGAGTGGGTTCCGCTTGTGGAGGTTAAGTGGGAAAGTTTGTTTTTACGCTAGTCAAGGTGTTGACTGACTTAAGTACCGCGACTGCCCAGAACATCTGCACATCCTTGTAAAAAAAAGGTTGCCAATGTTGCCAGCTGTTTCAGAGCATTTTGACTGACCTAGAGAATATTGCGTACCGTGACATTGTAAGTGCCATTGCCAGCAGTAAGTCGGATTCGTTTCCAGTGAGGGTTGGACTCTGCCAAAGCTGCCCTTGGCACTGATTCTGTTCATGGACCAGATTTTCAGGCGCAGCCGTGGGCGTTCGGTTTGATGTCCTTTACTGATCGATCTACGTCCCTGCCCTCATCTATGGCCACGAGCTGTGGGTCATGACCTAAAGAACGAAATACAGGGTGACAACCACCTTGTGTATTCAAAATCAGCACAGTCCCAACCGTAACATTAGGGTGTCAATAAGTATCACGGTTGATCTGATCTCACAAACCGCAGTTTTGGGCCGTCTGAAACTCTTGTCAAGATGTTGCCCAATGGAAAACTGTGACGTGTAAAAACAAAAGGCCGCCTTGTCTCGCTGCTGTTTTTCTCTTTTTGGATGTGGCTTGCTGAAAAGCAGGCCTTTTGTCCACTTTGAACACCGGACAAGGTCTAGTATTGTCCGTGCTTTTCTTGGGTCTGGCGCGACACTACGTGCGAGTCGGCAGCTGATTAATGAAGACTATGAAGTAATGAGATCAATGCTTCCCCGGCCAGACGTGCGTCGATGCTGTCATTACAAGCGGGTCAAGAGTGCGAGGGGAGCCAAAGTCGCACCGTTTTGGAGCCACCGGGCTCAAACTCGGGAAGACAGATGTCCTCTGTTGTTGTTGACTTGCTCTCTGTCAAATTCAGTGGCACATTACACTGCCACTCAGTAACGATACATTTGCTTTGCGCAATCTCACTCGCTTTTGCGCTTCGTGAAAGGGGCCATCTGTGGCATCTTTCACCATCCTCGCAATCATCTAACCGATGCTCTATTGTACCTATTATAGGGAAACGGGGGACCGTCGCTTATCCAAAGTGCCGCTTGGCGGGTACAACCCCATCCTTTCAAATGAATTCTTATTCAACATACGCACAACAGTGAGAAAATTGGCCGTCCATTAAAAGGTACAGTATGGTAGCACGCCGACACTTTATTTCAATAACGCGAACGTCACAGCACAAGCACGGTATTCTCACTTTTCAATCCGAGCTCATGTTATGCCGTCCCTCATCACCTTGGTCAAAATGTTAACAAATCCAACAACAAAAAAAACAGCCTGTGATATGATCCTGAAAGTATTCATTCTATTTAATTGCTCCAAAGTGGTGCATCTTGTTTTTGTTACACTACAGTCATCCATCGCTGTTTAATCAACTCCATCCACTCATATCTTTTTCCGCTATGCTTGTTTACTAAACATTCATCATGCGCTCTAATTGCCGCACCATGTTTAATGAAAGTGAGCCAATTTCTCCACAATCAACTTTCTCCACTCACCATCGTCTTTAACGTGCATTTATACAACAAAGTACAGAGAGCTTGCAAATGTAGTTGGCATAATTAAATCTTTTGACTTTAACACTGTTGCATCTTTAATATGCTCATTCTGCAATCTCTGTGAACTGAACAGAATATTCTGGTTTCCTCTCTCTGTCACGACCGCTGGTGCTTCTTTCATACGCACACACGATGGGAAAGGCCGCTGGTGGGATGGAGACGGATTGGACCACTGGCGTGTGGGATTGGGCGCTGACAACCTCCTGTCGTTTGTTTCTTTGGTAGGTGAAGAAAATGCATGAAAACATGTCATGTCAACGTGTCAAAAATGTCAACAAACACTGTGGGTCACAGTGAAGGCTGCAAAAGGGATGGGTAGGAATGATTGTATGATGGCAGTGAGTGGTTTTAGTGAAGAAAAGTTCCACTTGTCCTGGTTTCAGCCAACATGACGGCTATCCAGTACAGTATATCACTGGAAGGCACCGTATTGCTCTGTGCAGTTGCCAGTCAGGCCGCGGTGGGAAGGATCGAGTGGAACAAATCATTATTGGGCCAAGGGGGTGCTATATCGCTGCTGTTGTTAAAATAAAAAAGTTTCAACCAAGTACTGTATGGTTCAACACTTTTCTAGCTTGTTTGAAATGCACAGACAGAATGTAACAATAACTTTTGACATTTGAGGTCAGGTGGGATTGAATTGAAGGGTTTCGGGCCTAAAAATGTGCTTGAACGGTTTCATTGCTTGTCCACCATTTGTATTTATTTATTACCTCAATGAGCCTAGCCCATGTGTGGAAAAGGATATTTTTGTTAGCTACTTTAGGATGATGCACGGTTTGAACATTAATAACACTGCACTTAAAAATGTTAATGGTTCAACAAAATGTGTTGCTCATCAAAGCTAAAAGCAAATTGTACCCAAGTAAACGTTTGAAAAATGTTTTTTCTCTAAATGATTCAATTCAAATGTATAATACAAAAACGTTAAAAGCAAATTTGTCCTTGATTAAAGCAAATAACATTTTGGCTGGTTTGATTTGACCTGCAACACGACAGGATGCTTTAAAGCAAGCATGGGAGCTGCGGAGGACACGAAAGTGAGGAGTATCTTGGCAGCCCTGATGCTGCTGTTCCTGCTGAACCACACCAACACCATCGCCGTGGGCCCAGAAGCCCCCCGCTTGGCCCTGGCCTCGGGCCCAAAGTCCCCAGGGCAACACTATCGTTTAAAGAGAGGCTGGATCTGGAAGCAGCTGTTTGTCCCGGAGGAAGACCCCACGCCTCGTGTCATCGGCCAGGTACCGAACCCCCGCCGTGTCCTTCACGCTCAAAACTCATTGCAGCTCTTGTTACGCAGCTGAAATCGGATTCTGACCGCGGGGAGTTTGGCATCCAATACATCCTCTCAGGGGAAGGCGCCGGCGACGCTTTTGAGATCGACGAGTACTCTGGTGAGATCCGGACGCTGAAGAAGCTGGACCGCGAGGAGAAGGCTTTCTACGTGCTCCAAGCACAAGCCATCAACAGGCTCTCACAGGAGCCAGAGGAGCCCCAGTCTGAGTTTATCATCAAGGTGCAGGACATCAACGACAATGCGCCGAGATTCCTCAACCAGCCATATGTGGCCAGCGTCCCTGAAATGTGCCCGACCGGTACGTTTGTCACACTGACTCTCACTTGAATCGTGACATTAACTTTACACTATAATATGTTTGTTAGCGTAGCGGCGTTGGCTTTACGCTAGGGCTGCAGCTACAATTCACTTTGATGTTAGCATAGGAACATTAGCTTAGCTGTACCCTAAGTATCACGGTGGGTCAAGTCAACTTTATCGTCAAATGAGATGAAATTTCTTTCTTCACAAATGTTAGTTTAGCGTTTGCTCTGCACTTCAAGAGGAATCTTAGCAAAGCGATGCTCGCTTTGTACAAGTATAACTCAGTTAGCATAATGCGAACCGTACTATGTTACGATGCCATAATATTGTCCAATTTCCTCTCCTGTATATCCATTAGCAAAGCAACATTAGCTTTTTAAAACATTTTATTAGCCTAGCGACATTACTTTCACCATTCCAGAAGTATGCTAGCATAACGTTAACTTTGCGCTAAATTGTGTTAGCAAATCAACAGCGTTTAGCAACCCACCGGCGTCACAGCCTCAATTCAGTCATCCAAAATATTGTTTTCTTCATTATCATTTTCGCAGATGCACTTTTCAAGGCAACCTTATATCCTGCCTGAAGATTAAAAGCAGAAGGTTATATGAATGTCTGTCATCTGTCCACATGCAGGAAGTTAAATGTATTGCTTTCTGTATCGCGGCCCGGATGCCTTTTTCTTCTTAAGTAATGTTATTACAGCTGCTGCCCTTTCACAGCGCAAACATTAGCATTTCCATTTATGTGTAATCTGCCTTTTGCAGTATAATATCTGCCTCCTAATAAATCATAATGTATTTGGCTCAGCATGAGGGAGTGGGGTTTGGTGTCGAATGCAGACGACTTTCGAATACGAAACATTCGGAAAGAAGCTTGAGAGAAAATTCTGAAAACACGAGGTTGGCTGCAGAGGTCAAGCCTAACAAGATGTAACCCCCTCTCGGAACCTTTATCAACGTGCTATTCCAGCCCAGCTGTACTGTCCCATAATGCCAGGGTTTTTCTTAAAGCAGTCATTGCCAGCCAGCTGACTGCGCCCTCACATGTCTCCTGGCAGGCACCACCGTGTTCCAGGTGACGGCCACAGATGCGGATGACCCCACGTTTGGCAACAACGCCAAGCTCATCTACTCCATTTTGCAGGGGGAGCCCTACTTCTCTGTGGAGCCAAAGACAGGTGCGACACTGAATGCCAGGTCAAGAAGTCACTGACAGCGTAGCACTACACACAGATGACTTGATGATGTGAATTCCATTCCGAGGTGATTGATCAATCCATGATTAAGCATTAAAAACTCAATCGATGACAAGGATAAGTGGTAAAAAAATAAAGTAAAAAATCAAAGGGATGGATGGTTCCAAAGATGGGAGAGAAGTTGTTTCTCCATCATCTTCCCTTTATCGCTTTCTAAACTTAGCTCTCATTTATTGATGTTATCATGGTGCTTTTCCAAAACGGTTGTGCTCCCACCGTTGGCCAGATTATTGTTATGCCTCGCAGCACTTCCCACACACAATGTTGACCTTTAATGAGCAGCCAAGTGTTTAAATGCAATCCGATGCGCAATGCGACTGAATGAAGACTCGGCGCTGCCTGAACCCAAAAGGCTTTAAGTGGCCATTTTGGCCCAAAGCATCGTTTACCCTCCACACCCAACTTAACGAATTAACCAAGAACTGTGTCATTCATATTCGCTTCTCATTGTCGAGTTCAGGGGTGTCATTGTTGATCTGCTAACTTTCCGCTCTCGTAGGGATCATTATGACCTCCTGGCCCGACATGGACCGCGAGGCCAAGGAGCAGTACCTGGTTGTGGTGCAGGTGAAAGACATGCTAGGCATGAGCGGCGGCTACTCGGCCTCCGCCACCGTCAGCGTCAGCCTGAGCGACATCAACGACAACGGGCCCATCTTCCAGCACCGTAAGTCCCACTCTGTTCGAGAATTGGGAAAAACAACACACTCTCTGTCTCTCTCTCTCTCTCTCCATTTGGCTGTTGCCACATTAGTTTAAAAAATGGGAGCAATTTATCAATCCATAGACTTCTGAATTTGGAATGAAGATGGCTCATCTGCATGTCGCCCCATAGTGCAATCCTTCACACGTCATATCATGACCTTTGGAAACAAACGTTCCCGGTGATAAAGCTCGCTACACGGATGCCCCGGGAAAGAAATCAATTCTGCAAGCGTGAGGCGAGGACGACTCGCCGTCACGTGCTCATTCGCCGCAGACGCCGCTGCTTATAAATGTTGTATTGCCACACTTCTGTCTGAACTGTGCCCTCTGTTTTGTCACATTGCAAAGTAGAACCGGCAGGAATGACGCGGACGCAAAAAAAAAATAAAATCCCTGAATGAAAATTGTAACTCTTGCATATGATGGCCCTTTCACGGATGGTACGGTGACACATTCATCATTTTTGTTTCAGATTTATACACCTTCGCCATTCCCGAAGACGCTGTGGTGGGAACCACAGTGGGCAGGGTCAAGGCGGATGATGCCGACATCGGCGGCAATGCCAAGATGAACTACAGCCTGCAGGTGGACCTGGAGGAGAACGCCACCTTCACCGTGCACACCGATCCTCTGACACAAGAGGGAATCATCCTGCTGGCCAAGGTAATGTAGTCCCCCCCCAACCTCTTACCCCCAAGCAAAAGTCTTCATTTTGTGGACAATAGCCTTCATATTTCATTGCAGCCGCTGGACTACGAGACCAAGCGGCGCTACGCGATGGTGGCGGAGGCCATCAATGAGGATGTCGATCCTCTCGTCCTGTCCCCGGATGAGTTCTCGGACCGGACCACGCTGAAGATCATGGTGGATGACGTGGATGAGCCGCCTGTCTTCCTCTCGCCAGTCTACGAGTGGAAGGTGGCGGAGAACGCAGCGGTGGGGATCGCGGTCGGCGCAGTAAGCGCCCGGGACAACGATGCCGCCAACGACGCCGTCAGGTAACTTTTAACTCGCAATGCTCGGCATCCTGCTTGTCTTCCTCAATCTGCGTATCAATAAACAAAGAAAGTCAATGGATGGATATTCTCAAAGGATCATACATTGGTTTCCTCTAGTGGTGTGCAAAAGAATCACTGAATTAAAATATGCAAATTGTGAGTCATGGCACACTGGTTAAATTTATTTCCGACCTAGGGCGGTTCAGTTGTTTTAACTCTTCATTTTGTCGTTTCAAAATGTTTTCAAGCCTTTATGTCGTAACAATTTTTAATTGCACTTTCATTTTGGTCATGGTTACTTTAACAACATCTCAGGAGACTTATTGCAGTAGCTTTCAAGCTAACCCTGTCGTTGTTATCTTTTCTAACCAGACCTTTGGGCGTTTCAGAAAAACACAACAAATCAAGCTTGGTCCTGTGTCCCGTTTTTCATATTTTTGATCGGCGCATAAAATGGAATGATGCATAATTCGCCATTTGTTTGGCTTTTTTTAAATTGTATCGTTGTTTGAAAATGGAAAGAACAAATGATACACTGATTGTTTTCCTCCATGCAGTAAAAAATGATCAAACGGTGCTACTTCCTGGGTGCATCCAGTTTTACCCTTGATCTCTGTATCCGGTCATATTTATCACATATTAGTTTAGTTGGAAATGAGCCCCGCTGAATAAATCATCATGATTTTTTTCTTTCCATCATACCTCACAGGCTTTTCCTATCTTTTGCGGTATTATCACAAAGTGACGTTAGCCAGGACGTGGGAATGTAATAAAGCGCCCTGCGAGGCGGCGTACGGAATTGAGATTTGATGTCATTTGCAAGTCAGGCACGTTTTCCTGCCTGGAGTCCGTCGGAGGCGAGCTTGCCAGTGGCAGGTGCCGCACATCATCCGCCGCCTGCCGTCCATTAGTGTCCCTTTGGTGACGCTGTCGCCGTGACGAATACATCCTGGCTGACATTTTAGGGCTTTGCAAAGTTCCACTAAAAATGATGAAGTTTGCTCTTGTTTTCCACGTTGTTAGTGGCAAAATTGGCCAGCCCGGTGTAATTCAATGCGGGGCGTTCGGTTAATTTCATTCCATCACATATAATAGATGCTTGTACCCCGACTGTACTGTCATATCAACAACGTGCTGCTTGTTTGGGCAGATACGGATGCCTCCATTGTCTTGGACTGGGATGTTGTCATGGCTCAATTTATGAGAGATACAAAGGCACCTTTCATTGTGGTGTCCTCTCCCATAGTGTATATGGTCAAAAATATTGGACCGCAGTACATATGTACTCTGTTTATGTGTGTGGACATAGGCAGTATCCTCAACACCAGCGGATGAATAAAGTATTCGGGCCGCAGGTGAGCTGGAGTATTGAGAATTTAACTCGGACTGAGCCATTGTAAAAAAAAAGAAGAAAAAAAGACAAATGGAAGAGAATGTGAACGAGATGATTAATTGAGGTCAAATTAATTAACAGCAATAATAATTGAAATTCTAGAACAAATTCGACTGCAATACGTTTTAATACAAAATACTTTTTTTTTTAAATTCGATGGAATAATCTATTGCAGTCTAGCCCATCTGCCTTTGGGCTACACCCTGGACTGGTCGCCAACAATTTTTTTAGTCAATCAAGTATCAACAAAATAATCGTGCACTCCCACCTGAAGTGCCAAAAAATGAAATCCACACCTGCCTGTGATTCCCTCCCCCAGATATTCCTTGGATAAACACAGCAGCGCAGGAAAGGCTTTTTCCATCGACCCACATGACGGAACCATCACCATCGCCAAGCCTCTAGACCGAGAGACGTGCGCCTGGCACAACCTGACCGTCGTCGCCAAAGAAACCAGTAAGTCTTCTTCCTCCCACAAGAACAAAAACATTGATCGTTCTTTACGCTAACGTCTCGCCGCTCCTCTCTCAGCGTTGAAGAGTTTATCCTCCTCGGTCCTGGCGTCCATCCAGGTGCTGGACATAAACGACAACGCGCCGCAGCTGGCTGGCCACTACCAGCCGTATATCTGCGAGGGGACGCAGGCAGGGGAGGTACGAGCGTGATCAAGCGCAGATATGCTTGCGATTTACAGCTAGCTCTACTGTAGATCTGGATTTCGGTTGCTCATGTCAGCCTGGGAGGAAGCGCGGAGAGAGCAACGCGTCGTCGTTCTGGCCTTATCAAACTATACCTCAGATCAGATTGATCTACTATTGTTATTATGGTTAGCACGTCGGCTTCACAGTGCAGAGGTACCGGGTTCGATTCCAGCTCCGGCCTCCCTGTGTGGAGTTTGCATGTTCTCCCCGGGCCTGCGTGGGTTTTCTCCGGGTGCTCCGGTTTCCTCCCACATTCCAAAAACATGCGTGGCAGGCTGATTGAACACTCTAAAATTGTCACTAGGTGTGAGTGTGAGTACGAATGGTTGTTCGTTTCTGTGCGATTGGCTGGCAACCGATTCAGGGTGTCCCCCGCCTACTGCCCGGAGACAGCTGGGATAGGCTCCAGCACCCCCCGCGACCCTCGTGAGGATCAAGCGGTACGGAAAATGAATGAATGTTATTATTAATATTATGATTATGACTATTTTCTGGGGGGTGAGAGTCTGAAAGGCTGTCGCTTGACTTGCCGCAGGCTCTGTCAGCACACTCAACGTTGTTGATTGTTGTGAAGCGCGGCCCTCGCAGATTTGCGCGGCGCCTCTGCCCTCGCCTCTCAGCCCCCGCGCGTCTTTTTGTGTCTCAGCTCATTCAGCTGCTCAGCGCCACCGATCCCGACCAGCCTCCCGAGGGTCACCACTTCTACTTCTCCATGGTCCCCGACAAACACATCAATCCGAACTTCACCATTCGCGATCACCAAGGTCCCGTCGCCGCAACCCACTCACGCATATTGTAGGACTTAATATGTCTGTGTGTTTTATTATTAGTCGCCAATGACGACATGGTCGAAATAAATCGGCGCATCTGCACGAAGCTGCGGGCAGCATATGATTATAGTTGTTGCTTGGTAATTTGAGAATTTTAAAAAATATATACTGTTCTGAAAATTATATGCTCGACCATCTTCACCCTGAATTTGAAATGCTAAACTCTTTTATATGCAAGTGGAGTCGCAGTGGAAAAACCCGCTGCTCAATCTGCTGAACGTCGAGCGACGAAAATGCAGCACAATAAGTGAATTTTGTTGTTCGTGAAAAGGAAGGAGCTTGAGCTGTGCATGAAATGAACGGCCGCCGCGCAATCTGCCGTCCGTTTGGTGCCATGTTCCATTCGGAAAGCTCCAGCAAGTATTGAAACGGATATTCCAAATGTGCTTTTACACATGCTGAATATTTAATTATCTCACTCAGCTTTTGAAATGTGTTCCATATTCACCCAGGCAGCTTATCCCCCCCCCCCCCACTAAAAATATCAGCACTCACATGTTTTTTTCAAGCATGTTGACTGAGAAGTGTCCCATCCTCCTCCCCTGCAGACAACACGGCGGGCATCGTGGCACGCAGGAGCACTTTCACCCGCAGGGACCGGAGACGCTACCTCCTGCCCGTGGTAGTGACGGACAGCGGCTCGCCGGCCATGTCCAGTACCGCTACGCTGACCATCAGCGTGTGCAGCTGCCAGCCCGCCGGCCACTGTCCCTCCGGGGGAGTGGAGGCCCTGGCTCTCTCCATGGGGGTCACCCTGCAGACCTTTGTCACGCTTCTCGTGTGCCTGCTCTTGGCCGCAGGTGAGCTCGCGACAGATCGGCATCGCGGTATCAGTCGAAAAAGAAGCACGAAGAAGCGTGACATGACAAATGTTCAACAATCTGCAGCTTGAAAAAAAAGAACCGCAGTGAGTCAGACAAATCTTTCCAGTTGCGTGTGCCACTTGGAAGTTTGTAAAAGAAGCACCGATTGAGTGGAGGGAAAGGATGAAAACAGTGTTCAATGACACAATAAAGCTTGGAATTAATTACCTTATAATATCCCACACAGAAGCCTGAAAAAGATGCCCTTTTTAAAAAAAATGTGTTTCACATTTTGGGAGGACCCAATCCTTCTCTTCTTCTCATCAATTACTCGCAGCATTTCACTATTCGCAGTTGGTTCCACTCCCCGGCAAATAGTGTAATTTTAATTCAAGAGCCTGGTCACTGACTAAATGCACTTTTATTTTGTAGCCACTCTTCAAAGCATTTTTGGCCATGTCAAGTCTCTCGCTCCATAGGTCCCCCCCCCCCCCCCCCCTGCGCCTTAAAAAAAAAATCTGGATTTATTCCTTTTCTTTCCCAGCAGATCCGCTGAACTAGAGCATCCCCGCCCGCAACGGCAAGTACACAAACGTCTCCCTAAAAAGCGGGAACGTCCCACTAACAGAACAGCCTTTGAATGGCCGGTCGCGACGTGAACTGGCGCTCTGGCCGTGTCGAAAGCCGACGGTGACGTGATGCATTGCGGCTGGCCTCCATCATCACGGGAACGCCGACGTCTCCGGCATAGTGAAGAGCTTCATTATGACCTCTGCGGCTCGGTGTGGTCCCCGCGCCCACGCTATGAAAGATTAATGGCGATGCCCGCTATGCTAACACCCCTGACGGATGAGAGGATGGCTGCAGGAAGGGGAAAAAAAAGAAAGAAAGAAAAGGGAAAAACAACTGCTGATGCATCGCATCAACGCAACACTCTTGGACTTCAATGGCTTTTGTCCCTCGAAGGTGCACCTTTTGTTTGATCCCCTTGCTTGGGTTCAAAAACTGCGCGGACAAAAGTATTGGGACGCACCTCTTCAATAATGAATCGATCAGGGGTACGACGAGACCCCGATCGTTCTTCGTCTTAGCAGCTAGCATCTCAGTATGCTTCCAAGTTTGCGGAATGATCTTGAGGGGAGGTTCTAGCATGCTCTGCGCGCACGAAGCAAGCTGACAAAAGGCATGCGTGGACGAGTTGGGTGTCGAGTTGGGTGTCAAGAACGTACTAAACACTCTCAAGCAGCTTTTCTAGGAAGTCCTTTGAACATTTCTTATATACCCTTGATAAAAAGCTACTCGTGCGTCACACAATCCTTACTTATTGGGTCAAGTAGTGTTAATTGTGAAGCATATTAGTTTCCTAGTTGTTAATTGCATCCTCGCAGACTGCAAGTGGCACTAGTAGTGTCTGATTAGAGATTACCAAGGTACACCTTAAGCTGGGTATCGTCTTTCCATATTGGGGCCCGCTACACCGCTTACTACTCATCCTCTTTTCTCACAATTTATAATTATAGAGAAAGTAAAATGTCATGTGAAATGCTTACTTTAATGCGCGTTCCCACCCATAATGAACTAAAAACTTGCAGTCAGGCCCATGGACACAATTGGAATGGATATGATATGCGAGCAGCGAGACTTTCAGCTTCATTTTGAGTGCATCCACATCCAATCTGTCAAGGTCAACTTTGTTTGCGTCCTTTCACAACCATTGTAGTGATGCTAAGAGCCAAAAAGATGAGAATTGTGTCCATGTCGCACCTGACAAACCCCCGCTGATTTTTTAAAAAAATGTATTCATTCTTTGCGTCAAGATGTAACGCTGCCATGTTGTTTTCTGCAGCATCGTCAGTCCTCACGCTGCTACTTTGGCGGCACAGACGCAAGCAAAAGGCGGCGCGGAAGAAGGCCAGTGAGCTGGAGCTGGAGCTGCCCGACACCGTGTCGCAGAAGGTGTTGTACTACGCCCAGAGTGGTGCGCCGGGCCTGGACCCGGGCCTCCCGGTGGTCCCGCTGCGCCCACACTCCAGGAGGCGCCAGAAGCGGCTGGCGCGGGACGAGGTCCGGGCCAGCATCCGCATGTCCCTGCGAGAGTCTCACCTCGTGGGGCCAGAGGACGACGTCTTCAGGCAGTTCATCTTGGACCGGCTGGACGAGGCCGACGGAGACCCGTGCGCCCCGCCTTTTGACTGCCTGACGGCGTACGCGTACGAAGGCTCGGGATCCTCGGCCGGCTCGCTCAGCTCGCTCGAGTCGTGCGGTTTGGAGAGGCCTGCCTCGACTCCCACATCTCCTTGGGCCAGATTGTCGCCCTGGTACGGCGGAGTGGAGGAGGACACGGTCTTTTGATGAGCCCAATCCCAGGTGTGAAAAGAAAAACAAGCATGAGGCAGCCACGCTCACTCACTGCTAATTGCGGTGCTATTCGGATCGAAAATGGTTCACTTCTCTCACGTCGTGCTTCTCCTTCAGGGTCACTGTTGTCACACTTTTTTTTTTTACATTTCACTGTTTGCTTGACTTTTTGGGGTGTCGGGCTTTTCTTATTCTTGCTCTGTGTTTCTTTTTCGGGCCTTGGTGTTTGCCGTGTTCTTGCTTTGCGTCTCTTTTTCAGACTTTAGTGGAGCACACTGTCGTCATGCTCCCACTCCGTGCCTCTTTTTGTTTACCACGCGGCCGTCAGGCTTTGTACCATCGTCCCGCTGTACTTCTTCTCAACAAAAGCCTGAAAAAGAGGCACAAAGTGCGATAACCGTATATAATATGTATCAATATATATTTAGACATAATTATAATATTTAACTCATTCACTCCCAAAGACGTTTTTAAACGTCTTTTCAGACTTGGTGCGGAATTGGCTGGTACTGAATGAGTTAATTAATATAAATCGGTTAATTTCCCCCTGCACCACTAGTGCAGTGACCGCGATCGACCGGTTGGACAAAAAAAAGCCTTACCAAAAAAAAAAGTTTGAATTATTTTTCATATTTTATTGTCATCGTTTATGCTTTAATACGTTGCTTCTCGCTACCGTATTATTCTGCCCATGTAAAAGACCCACATACAGTATTACTGACCTGTAATTTTCATTTCACGATGCAATTTACAATGGATTATTATTTACGGCAGGTGTGAATGCTCATCATAAAGCGGGGGTGTGTGCACTAGTGTATTTTTCTAAATAAAGATCATATTTCCTGAAGGGCTTTCACGTGATAAATATGCATCGTGCTGCATCATATCAAGCCTGCCGGTGAGTCAGCATCAATTCGCGCCGTCACAGCCAATCACAGCGGCACATTTTACCGGAGCAAAAGTTTTCCATTTGAAATGTATAAAGAGAGAAAAAAAAAGTGGCGTGCATAGTGTTGAGCGTGAGCGGCGTTGGTGTCAGCTCGCGGGGTAATTGCATAGCAGCAGCGTCCCCGCCCCCTTCAGTCTCGCTAATTGGGCTGAAGGTCAGACGCCGGCGAGTTGTTCCTTATGAAGTGAAGTGTCAAAAAAAATGTCGATCTTCTTCCCTTGCTGGGCCTTTTTGTGCGCCAAGTGCTCGACTCAGCTGATCCAGTCCGCTAGCGATGTTCGTTCGCAGGATTTTTTTATTTTTTTTTGCACACTTGGCCTTTTAGATTCAACGATTCCTCAAAGTGGCCGCTTGAAGACGCAGGGGTTCACCTGAAAGGGGCTAGCGGGCTTTCAAGGCGGCCGGTGACTGACACAAAGGCAATTGATTTCGTCCATGCCGCTTCTCTTTGAGTCCTCCTCCAATCGTTGCGTCGTGTTCAAAAGTCATTCGGCTCCTGTTGTCCTTTGAAAGCCTCGGCCCACGTGAATACCGCGGCTAATTTCAACTCGCTGGCCCTTTTCTTTGTGTAATTGTAGCCATTACGGCAGCCTCCATCGTGGCACAAAGATCCAAGAGATTCATTTTGAGATCGAATAACCCCCCCCCCCCCCTTTTAAGCTTGACATACCTACACTTAAACCGGCTTTGACGTTTGACAACGATAGAATACTCCAAAGTCATTCTTTCACCCTGAAATTTGATGACCTTTTCTACAATGACCCAAATGAAACGAAACTGAAAATATTGAAATGTCATTTTGTGTGCTACAAGTACCTTAAAGTACCTGACCAATGAAGTTGTTGGGAGTCAAATTTCACCTGGATCCACTCAAAGATTTGACTAGTATGTGTCGAGGAAAATGTTGAGAATCTTGAATGACGTGAAATAGGGCAGTTGTAATCATTTCCAAGAGGGCGCTATGTTCCGAATATGTTTTTGCGGAACCCAGAAACTTGCACCCGCGAAACCCGCCGCACACTAAGCGATATCGCAGAACCCAACTTCAACTCCCGTACGGGGTGCGAGATTCAGTTTGAATGACGAGCCACCGATTTTTAAATCGCTGTTGGATGGTGTAATGTAAGGATGTAACAGCCACCCAAAAGGCCCATTAGCATTCAAATGTTTAAAAAAACTTGCCGGTGCGATACCAATACATAAGCTAAGAGTCCTGCCCGAGACCGATATCAGTCAAAATGATACATGCTTTTATTCATTTAATCTTTTGGTATGAAATGTTCAAAGATCAAGTGAGACTGTTCAAACAAAGAAAGTCAGCAACAATCGAATGAGACAATGACCCGTTTATAAATACAAAATAAATTAAGAATATCAAAGATTTTGTTTGTAGACTGTTATAATCTGATACTGTGTATGTGACTGATATCGGATTGATATCAGATTGGGACACCCAAGGGTGTGCATGGCATAATAAAGTTTGTATACGGCTCGCCGACACGACAAGTTTGTCATGACTTGATGAGGAAAAAAACCGCCAAAAGTGCTTTCAGAGCTGTAAAACGAGTGCCAGAGTCAATGACGACCTGTGTGGGAGTGGACGGCAAGCTTCTATCACATATCGATTCTTTAACTTCTACTCGCGAGCCGCAATCGCATGACCAGAGGCAGGACGGCGAGTTCGGCCTGCTTATCGCAATCATCAATATTCAAGCGTTTGGTTCCTGATCTCCAACATTTTTTGATAGCGGCCGTAATGATGCCCTACGAGATCTGCCGAACAACTCCGTGGCTAATTTTCGGCAAAGCTGCTTCTTCCAATGATGTCAACATTTTCGCCTTTGTGATGCTGCGGCATTATAATCATGAGCTTGCAAGAACAGCTTCGAGCTTCCTGTGCCATAGGGTTCACTGGAGGGGGAGTCGTGGGGGGGGGGGGGTTGAGTCAGCTGTCATTGATATTTCATCATTCTGTCATTCTTGGACCATCTCGTGGTCTTCTTACCACCTCCCGACGGTGCTTCTGTCTTCTATCCTTCTCAGTCCAAGTCCATTCGGAGCGCATGCGCTCGAGGTGATGTCTTATTAATCTTTGCATGCGTTGCCGTTGTATGAACGCGTTATTACATGATGGCAGCGGCCTCGGGGTGGTGGTGGTGGGGTGGGGGTGCAGTGTCAAACGTGTCATTGATAAAGAGGACATTATTCTCAGTGCGCGCCAGCCGCCACTGAAGGATTGATGCCGGGGCAGTACATCCGTCAAAAAAGGTCATTGGGAAAGCTCCAGTGGGCCGAACGCGCTCCCCGTTGCTTGCTTGCTCGCTCGCCGTTTGCCACTCGCGCTTTTGTTGTTTGCGTCATCCTTCAACAAAAAGTATAAAAACCAAGCTGACAACTACCTCCTTCTGCTACCGGAATGAGAGATGACTTGCACACACTTTTGCTCCTCTTCATTTTCTCTTGCCTTATTAGAAGCACACACTCCTGGATGATTAGTCAATTCCCCTTCCTCTAATCTGCAGAACGGGGGGGCGGAAAAAAGTTAGTTTTTTTTTTTTTTTTTGTCCACAGCGGGTGACATGGGCTTGATTTAGTCGACTTTGACACTGCAGAGAGCGATGGCCGCCGCCGCCACCGCGCACCGCTAATTAGCTGTCATACATAATTGATTCAAGTCCGAATGGTAGTAATAAATGGAAATTGAATTTTATTTGGACGGGGTTGGGCGGGGGGGTGGGGGTGCATTGTGTCTTGTCAAATATATTTACATAGCGCAGAGAGCACTCGCTGTAAACACAGCGGCCTCAATGCAAGATAACTTCATTAAATCAAGTTGAGTTCATCAGGGTAAAAAAAAAAAAAAAAAAAGGCCTCGGAAAGATTGTGTTTTTGTTGCTCAAGTACTTCCGAACGAGACAAAAGTGACGAGACAATCATTTGAAAAACATCATATGGTTATGTATTTCGTCATATGAATAATGAAGGGTTCGGTTCAGCAACAAGACGAAAAGACGAAAAAAGGAATTTGACCAGAAACACAAGAATTTGTATTTATTTAAATGTCAGAGCTATAAATGATAACGCCCGGTAAAATCCGCATTGCAGTCAAACATCAAAAGCCCAAAAAAAAAAAAAATCTCAAAAACATGACACGCTAGAAAAAAAAGTTTTTTCAAATCGACGCTAGAAATATGTCAAAGGACATAAAGCTGTCTCGGATTAAGATTTGCTGTTGGTCGTTGTTATTTTCCGCGAATGAAACTCTCTCCATTGCACGGGGACGGTGACATTACCTGCGCGTCCAGCAGCGGCGGCGGCCACCCGGATGCATTGTGTATGCGCCTCCTTGCGAGGCGTGTCGGCGTCATGGACGCCGCGTCGGCCAAGTTGCACATCATTAATAAGGAAGAGACCTTTGAACATCCCGCATAAATCTCTAATTAGGTTTGCTAACCTTTAGGAAACACCCACGCCGGAATGCTAAGCAGGGCCTGGGGAACGTGCCGTGGCGGCCAGTCAACATGTGAGGGAGGGGGGTGGGGGGGGCAGCGTGTTGACATTGAGCAGTTTAGTTAACCCCCCCATGAAAGAAGTAGCACACTTTACAGCGTTAGCCCTCGGAAGACAATTTAATAGCAATGTTGTCACTCAGGCTTATCTGAATGGGAATCGAGCAGCGCGCGATGCGACATGGCGGCCCATTGCAAGTCGGGGATGCGGTGAAGCAGCATGAGGCTCATTTTGCAAGGTTAGGATTGTGATAGCAATGTTTGGGATCACCAGGCGAGTTCTTTCACATCCGTTCATCTCATATGATGATTTTTTTCATGAATAGATTCTGACTCCTAGAAATTTTCCCTTTTTTTTTTTTTTGTTTTGCAGCCAACAAACATTTTTTGATGAAATTTGGCTGGCATGTCCCCACTTATTCAAAAATCAACCTCTCATTGGCCTTTTGCATTGCGTGTCAGCATTATGCTAACGACCTAAAGCTATGCGGTTGTTTTCATGACAAAACATGTCATGCACCACCCCCCCGCCCCCCCCTCCCCCTCGTTTGGTTTGCCCAAAAACCTCAACTGGTAGTTCCACTCGTATCTTGAGAAACTCGTACGTCTGCTCACTCGAATCTTGAGACGTCGCCGTTTGCATGTGGGGGGGTCGTATGATGAGAGTGCCGGCGTCCTACGGGGACGTCCACGTGCATTTCCTCTGCCGCAGCCAAGCTGTCCGCCTCCATTAACGACCCCTCTGATGTTTGTGACGACTCGCGCGTGTGCGTGCGTCTATGTGCGCATATCATAAATAGATTGCAGCGCATCTGCCTGCGACGCGCATCTCGGGATGTCGTGCGTTTTTATTGCTTGGCAAGGTGAAGCCTTCCTTCCTTTGCACAAAAGTCTGCTGAATGCCAGACAACATTTGAGCGGACGCCTCTCTTTTTTTTTTTTTTTGTCTCTGTGAGGTCACATTTAGATGTTTTACAACCCCACAAAGAGGTTTGGGGGAAAAAAAAAATTCTACATTTGGATACCGTTGGAGTCGCTGTCGTGAATGATTAGCATGAGAACGCAGGAAACGTCCTCGTTGTCAGCATCCGCTGTCACTTTGCCGGCTCTTTATGAAAGATTGCACGCTTGATGTAATTTCCTTTTGCCGCCCGCGACAACGCAGGCGACAAATACTTTCATCTTCATGGCAATGAAATCATACACCGCCAGTAAATGGAATTCTCCGTTTTCGATGAGTCGATAACATCTCGGTGAAGCAGCATGTGGCTTGTCAGCTAAGGTTATTCTTGTAAACAGTCGAGTTTGGGGTGGAGGGAAAAATGTCAGGTGCCAGCAACATTTCAGGGTGCCAAAAGTGACGAGCACAATGCAAAAAAAAAAAAAAAAGTGGATTATTACGAGAAAACAGTTTGACATTTGAAGAGTGAGTGTTGGTAGAAAAAAAAGACATTTTCCAAGAAAATAGTTTTTCAGTAATTTTATTTGATTTTATAAGAAAAGTTCAATAGAACTAAAATATTCATTCATCTTCCTAACCGCTTGATCCTCACTAGGGCCGCGGGGGGTGCTGGAGCCTATCCCAGCTGTCTCCGGGCAGTAGGCGGGGGACACCCTGAATCGGTTGCCAGCCAATCACAGGGCACACAGAGACAAACAACCATTCGCACTCACACTCACACCTAGGGACAATTTAGAGTGTTCAATCAGCCTGCCACGCATGTTTTTGGAATGTGGGAGGAAACCGGAGCACCCGGAGAAAACCCACGCAGGCCCGGGGAGAACATGCAAACTCCACACAGGGAGGCCGGAGCTGGAATCGAACCCGGTACCTCTGCACTGTGAAGCCGACGTGCTAACCACTGGGCTACCGGGCCGCCCAACTAAAATATTAATTTTATCAATTAAAAAAAAGTCTTACAAAAAAAAAGGAAAATATTTAAAAATCTAAATGGTTCTTACTTCTGCACCAAAAAAATGCAATTTTCAAACATCGTGCAATTGATCATTATTTGAAAAGATTTTGTTCATTTTACAAGGAAAAAGTAGCACTTAAAAAAATTGGCAATTCAAAAAGGAAAGTGAAATCTTAGTTTTAAAAGCCACCGAAGGACTTTTGTTGCTCTTGAGCATCTTCAACACGAGTGCCCTTCTGTCCGTTTTCTTGTGAATGTGTTTTGCTGCATTTCCTTCCCTTAAACGAAGTACATTAGCGTCCGGTAATTTCCGCCAACATCCCTCTGGAGCTAAATTTGCCGTCATTGCGGGTATCCGGCACGTCGCGCCATTTGGAGGAAGGAGAGGGGGAGGGGGGGGGGGGGGAATAAATGTGGCCGCCGCGCTCGTTCGCAATCTGCCAGATGTTCGCTCGTTGGCCGAGGACGCGGCGCATGATTGCCGGCCGCGATGTCTGCTGACCTTCAAAGGTGTTTTAGGGGAAAAAAAAATGTGAAGGGGAACTCGAAAGTCTTGGGTCTCTCGAAAGCCGAGATTTTCCCTCAGACGCTTTTACGTGCGCGTGCGTGTTGCGGCTGATGAGCTGAAAGGAAAAGCGGCTGATGCCGATGCGCCGTCGTCGTCGTAAAAAGCCTCCATCAGCTGCTGATGGATTTGCTGCGGCGCGTTAGAGCGCGCCCGTTGCACTGAATAGGCTCTTTGATTGATGATTTACTAGGCGGGCTCATTTGAATGCTTAATGCCGTCAAACAAACCTGACCAAAGTCTTCCATATTTCAAACGAGTCTTTGGAGGAAAAGACGGCAAATTCGAATCGGCGTTCGGAGAAAAAAAAATTATGTCGCTCGGAAAAGACACCGTTGTAACTTGCTAGGACGCTGCGCGAATTCACGTGCATGCCAACACATCCTCGGGGTTCGCCATAATCTGTTTTCAACACAAGATTTGTGGCACTGTTTAACGTCGCTGTCAATCAAATAAGAGCGCAAACAGGAAGTACCGTTGCTTAAATGTTGCTCGCCTATTAGCATTTCATCGTACCACTTTGCTTAAAGCGTCTCAGGTTTTCTACGCTTGCCTAACGAGCGCTTTTGGTCCATTTGAACTATTTGCGGTCTCGTAATTGTTGAGAACAAAACAACTGATTGTTGCAATTGGGATTTTTTGATCGATACAAACGCAATGTGGATATGATCGGAAAATCGCCGACGACACGGTTGTGACGGCGTTGGGCGTCCGCAAGGTCTTTGGAGACCTCCAATTTTCCCAGCGAGCGCGCTCACGATATGTTAATGGCTGCCGACGGAGAGACACGGTGATGCTTGATGCTGCGATGGCCCCCCAGGGGGCGCTCATCGTGCACGCAGCCAGCATAAACACGGCGCTGCCGTCGATTACACGCATGCAACGTCTCCAAAAACTTTTACGTCAGAATGAAGTCCAATAGCGGACATATTTGGAGTCGGCATTTACAAGCCATTGTTTCGTGGCAAAAAACAAGTTCTGATCGGATGAAACAAAAGTCTGTGTGCTATGAGTATATGATTTTTTTTAAGTGCTTTTATGAGGGGTGAAAATATTCAGCACTCACTCATAACTTTCAGTCTGAATTTTATAGGAAATAAACATTTTTTTAAAATATATGAAGCTATAATATTTTTGTAAAATCCACGGGAAAAAAAAATCCAAATCTACTCATTAAAAATTGCAAGAACATTTAATTGAGCTTTTTTTACTCAGCTGTTTGATTAATTATGACGACAGGAAACCTTTTTCTTTGCCTTTCCAGTAAAGAGGGAACAGAATTACTTTTTAAAAATCGTTTTATAGAAAATATATTTTTTTTCAGTGATGAGAAAAAAAAAATCTCAATGGAGGAATAAAAACATATCTGGACAATCGCATGATAAAACTTCTCGTACAACTACAATTTTTTCCCCCCCCTTTCATATTACAACTTGATTCTCTTGGGCTATTTCCCTTCGTATTGCGTCCAAGGTGTGTGACTTTTTGCGTTGACCCCACCCATGCTGCGGGAGACTTGGCTCAGTACCCGAATGTTTTCCGAGCCCTCTTGTCCCCCGCTTGTGGCATGTGCGGCGCACGCCACATATGGCCATTGTGATTTGAAGATGTTCTCGTCGCAGCGGCGCCATAAATAATGCAGCGGGGCGGGCGGCCGGCTTCAAAGTTGAACGTCTCGTCGGGATCGAAGAAAGCCCGGCGAGATTAGCGCGACATAAAGCAAAGTCCTGGTCAAACTCAATCGCGGCAGAATGATTACACGGCGCAGCGGACGACTGGATGTCAAAATATGCAAAAGAGAGGGGGCGGGGCAAATCTGTGTGTTGTGTTTAATAAGCTCAAACAAATAGCGCGCTGCCAAATGCCGACGCGCCGACATGTCGTAAACGGGCCCCATCGGCTGCTGATGGATTTGCAGCCGTGCCTGAAAGCCCGCTGAAGGATTTAATCGGCCCTTTGATAGAAAATTTACTGGTCGCTCGCATTTCAATGCATAATCCCCCGCAAACCATCCCTGTCAAATCTTGAGACTGAAAAGAATGAAAAGGTTTGCAAAAATTAAAATGCTACACACCCCTAAAAGTTGTGACATATCGGGTGGCGCGTGAAACAAATGTAAAACTTAACAAAAAAAAACTGAAAGAAAGAAAATTAAAAATGGAATGGAAACATGAGCAAGAAAAAGTTTTTATACTGTATTGAAACAAACTAACATTTTTAAACTCCCAAAAAACATCATGTTCCAAATTTTGTACCAATTTTTTTGAGTTTGTATTACAAGAAAAAAAAAAGATTTTATTTTCCATCTAAAACTTTAATTAGGAATAAAACTAAAACCGGGAGAAACTATTCAGTGAGAGAAGTTGTTAATGTTTTTTAAACTGAGTTGACAAGAAAATTCTTGTAATTTACCGAAAGCATTTGAAAGTATTTCTGTAAAATAAAAATAAAGACGTACATTTTTTTTTTAATCAGAAGCACGAGAATTTGTATTATGATTGACATTTTTACTAGCCGATAAAAGCAATAACGCATGATTATCTTGGCTTTGTGATAAGTCTGCGCTGTTGAGTTAAGAATCGTCCCGCCGCTGGCCTCGTAAGCGCCCCCTATAGGAAACGCGGGTGGCGACAAGCCTCCCAAACAAGGAGGCCAAACGCATCCTTTTGATATTCAGCGACTCTTCGCAACGTCGATTTGGGGCCCGCCCGGCGCGTTGTAGCATGCGAACCGTTAGCATGTCGACGTGCTCGACAAACACTTAACGGCGCCCACGCAACGAGCCCGCCATCAATCCCGACTCGGCTAATGATGATGAAAACGCGTAGGAGTACAAAGCGTCGCTAACGAGGCCGCCGTCGGTTACGCCTAATTAGCACCCGTGTCGTCCTGACAGCTCGTAGCGTGGCCGTCATCTTTCTATTTGATTTAATAAATAAAATCATCACCGGACTCGTGTTGACGCAGACTTTTGTAACGATAAGCAGCGAGATTCACGTGGACAAATTGCCGTACTTGAAGCGCACATCTTATTGGTTTCACTCCAAATCCAATGTTTTTTTTGGGTTGTTTTTTTTCATGGCAAACGCGTGCGTCCCACGTTCCCGATACATATGGAGCTGAAAATGTGGAGCTGGCAACGCTGCTATAAATATTCAATGGCAAGAATATGCACTGCGCAAACTTCGGCGGCCGCGGAGCGTTTTGCTAGCGTTGCTGCCGGCCGGCCCACTGTGAAGTCTGCCGAGAAAGAAAATAAAAGCGTAGCCTGACGTGCCGCCATACTTCTCTGACTTTCTTTGTGATCTATTGCCTTTTCTCTTTCGCTCAGGACGACCAGCCTTCGTCCAGTACAGCCCGCTCCCTTTCTTTTTTTTTTTCTTTGTGTTTTCTGTTTCTCTGAAGCCACAAGAAAAGAGAGACTTGTTTGTTAGCTGCCGGCGGTTTGACCACACATATGAATATTCAAATTGACTTGACTCGTCGGGGTCACATTGCATTTTGTGTGCGTATGTTTTTGAAACGGAGCATGAAAATGGACATTTCTAACTTTGGTTGTCTGTGAATGTGTCTCTTGTGAATTGATGACCCGCATGCGTGATAAACAAACAGAAAAGTTTTCAAGACTCATGGCATGGAAAAAAAAAAAGTTGTAATATAAGAAAAAAACTTTACGTTCCGGAATTGCCATTTAACTCATTGAGTAGCAGCCAATTCTGGACCAAGTCTGAAAAGACGTTTAAAAGCGTCTTTGGGAGTGAATGAGTTTTAGTGGTAGCTTTTTTTTTATGTTAAGTTACACTGCCCATCTTTAAAGCCCTCCTCAAAACTCACTTGTATTCTTTGGCGTTCAACTCAGCATGATTTTACCGCTTGGTGCTTTCTACCGCCTTTATTACCATTTCGTCGTACTGTTTATTCTGTATGTTAAATCGCTCCATGTACAGCACTTTGTATGCAGCGATGGCTGTTTGAAACTGCTCGAGAAATACTCTTGACTTGAGTTGACTTGACTTAAGTTTAATTCTCACTGCTGCTCCCGATGGATGTGCGCTAATGTTAGCATTAGCTGCCGCTGAAATGTCATTCGTGCATGTTTGGTGCATTTGCTCAGCACGTTGCCATCCAAGTTGGAAGAACACCCACCGAATAGGGCACATTAATGGTGATGAAAAAAAAAGGAATGATTTAGTTTTTCCACATTAATGTCGGAAAATGTTTGGAAACGATTTCTCTAACTCATTATTTCACATCACAAAGACCGGGGCATTTGATCATGGCCGCGTCGACCGTCTGGAACTCGGGCCTTTCTCCCGTCGAGCCAATTTTGTGCCGCCGATGCTGGTTTGCGATAAGAAAGGCAGGCGGACGGCATTCACGCGGGCAATCAGCGGAGGTCTCGATGTTGGCGCTGATAGCGGCTAGCCTCGCCTGATTGCCGCTAAGTATCCCTCGAGGCGAGGATCATGTCGCTCGTGTCCTCCTGATTTTGAGTGACAGCTTTCGAAGACGTTGCCCGCCGCTGTTTATGCCGCTCCACGTTTTGCCAGCGACTCTCCTTCTGGAGTGCCGCTACGAGTGTTTGTCTCATATGTGAACGACAAAGAGCACTTAGCCGCATGCTAATTAGCACTTATGCTAAGATTGGTTTATCGCACACTTACGCTTGTTTGTGTTTCCTAACTACGGCCCAACTGATTTTTTTTAGGCCGATGCTGATTTTGAAATCGGGCAGACAAACATTTGCTGATTCCTTGAAAAAAAAAATCACTCTATTTTAGAGAAAGCGAGCGAGCGAGAGACTTTGACTCAGTACCTCGAATAAGACACGTAAATCGGTGCAAAATTTGACTTTGTATCAATTTTATTTCATGAAAAAAAAGACAGAATAAAAAGTCACAATCTTGCCTGCTGAAAATAAATAGCAACACCCAATTCAGTTGTACGTGAAAGTGTGTGTGAGTCTGTGTGTGTGTGTGGGGGGGGGGGATAAAAAGAAAACCACATGATTATCATACATTTTGTGTTCCATTAATACAGGTGACCAATATATGCTGGACTACAGAAGCAAAAACTTCAAAGTTGCACCTTGCTGGCGTACGACTGGCACTCTTCGTCCCCTAAGCGTCTAAGTGGTGTCAGTGTCACAATCAAGCGCAATAAGAATGGTGTCCACCCCCTCCCCCCCTCCCCCCAAAACAAAACAAGCCCGTCTTAAACTTGCAAAGCCAAGTAGGCTTGTTTTTGTCTCTGACAGGAAACTCATTAAATATGAAAACAAACAAACAAACAGGACAAATGCGACAATTGAACATCGCGAGGTGTGAGACATCAAACTTGTCACTCTTTTGATTGCTTCACTTCCTTAGCATGTTGCTCGGCTATCTTGAGACCCCCTACCCACCCCTCCATCAAAACAAGACAAACTTCTATTACCCACCGCAAGTTTCAGGATGAACCTCAAGTGCGCGATCAATTTGATTTCAACTTCGGAACGCAGGTTCCAAATGCTGCTCGGAACAGTCGGGGCGTGTGCGTTCAAAAGTTGAGCTGGGAAAAGGTTCTTGGCGCGCCTCGAAGGTTCTTCCTGAAATGTCACCTGGAAACTTTTTGGGAGTGGTGGACGTTTGTGTAAAGTCTCGGTCGTTTGCCAGAGTTGAATTGAGGCATCTGGACTCAACCGTCGAGAGTCCGGTTGACTGAACTTCTGTTCAAGACAAACTAGGACACATTTTTGCCTGGTGATCGTCTCTCTCTCTCTTTTTTTTTTTTTTTTTTAGATCGCGAAAGGATGGCAGGGAGGACAGTTAGCGCCATCACGCACCCTCCTGCTCGCTGTACCGCAGCGAAATCTTGCAACGTCGTCGCCCCATTTGAAGGCGTGTCCATCCAAAGGCGGTAAGCAAAACCCCAAAGCTTTTTGAAGAGTCTTTCGCTCGACTCCTTGCGTCTCGTCTTTGAATCTCTCCCCGACTTAAATCGTCTCATCCGTCAGTGTCGTCCGCCGATGTTCAAAGGCTTCGGGAAGACGCCTCCTACTCCTCCTCCTCCGCTCGCGCCGCCGCCGCCGCCGCCGTCCGCGTTGCCGTACAGGTCGGCCAGCTTCTTGAAGCGGGGCCCCCAGTTGCTGAGGTAATCATAGTTCTGGTCCGAGTCGGCGCTGAGCGACTCCAGCGAGCTGAGCGAGTCGGCCACTGAGCCGCTGCCCTCGAAGGCGTACGTCTGCAGCGAGTCGTAAGGCGGCGCCGACGGGTCCACGTCGGCGTCTTTCAGCCGCTCCCAGATGAACTCGCGGAACACCACGTTGTCCGGGAGTGACTTGTAGGTCGGCCGCGCCGCCGTCGCGCTGGAAGACGCGTAGCGGAAGAAAGTGGGCGTGTCCGGCGTCACGTCCCGCCGCACGGCCGGGTCGCGGATGGCGTTGAGGTTGCGCAAGGTGACCATGTCGAAGGCCTCCGTGTCCTCCTCGCCGCCGCCCTCGTCGTCGTAGCGGACGATGTTCTCCCGGATGTCGCGCTCCTCCTCCAGGATGAGCGGAACCTTCCGCCGCCGACGCACCGTCACGATGAGAAGGACCATCACTGCGGAAGACGGGCGGGGGAGATGAAGTCGTCAATACCGAGTGACAAACGGCGCTCTTCCGGCAGCCATCGCGCGCCGTCAAATGCTTGACGGCGCCGTTAGCGAGCGCTCGGGGACACTTCAGACGGGGCGGAAATGCAAGATTTCATCTTGACATTTCCAACAATTAGCAAAAGAGAGCCAAGTGCGGAAGGAGAAGGCATAATGGCCGACGCGATGGCTAATTTGTCCAAAGTGATGGCGGCTGCGGCTTCAAGGAAATGAGGCGCACTTTGGATGCGTCTCAAGAGAACAAAAGCGACTCCAAACCGATGTACTCTGTCACTCAACCGAGTACACAATGTACCCTCGCAATTGTTTTTCTGCGCAGAAACGCCGATTGGTCATTCTTCAGGAAGAATAACCGCAACCAGAACTTTGGCGTACTAGCATCAGGAGCATGTCCGGTATTAGCCAAATAAGCTAACTGCGTTTGCATCTCGTTGAGGCCGAAAGATATTTCGTCTCACGAGCCGAGGCGCCCCGCGGCATAACCACCGCGTTTTATATCAACCGCCTTGCCGTCTTCCATTTTGCCCGGAAACCAGGAAGCATCTGAGATCCAAAGCAACCTGGCTTCTTGCTCGCCGTACATTAGCGGCTGAAAATAACTCCGCCCAAGCAAACTGGCAAACGTCTAATGATCCTCCATCCATCAATGTCAAAAGCTAGCGCTAGTGAAATAGCATTCCGGCGGGCCCTGGGTTGTTTATATATTTATTTATTTTGGGGCTTAGTGGGCGCCAGGAAAAGATTCCTGCCCACTTGAGTCGCTAATAATGTAGCAAAGGGAAGAAAATGCCAGCGAGAAATGCGGGTCGCCTTGCCGCGCGGACTTCTGTGTGAAATGGCATCTGTGCAAAAAAAAAAAAAAAGCATTTCGAGTCAAGATTTTGCGGGATTGTGTTCTCATTTCTGATGAATGCGGTGAGAGTGAGTCGAGGACTTTGTGCTCTTTCCAGGGAACTTCTTGAAGCTTTCACGCCGGCCAAGGCAGCCTGGAAACCAGCCAATGTCCAGTCGACGAGCCCGGTTTGAAGATATCAGCCGCCACCGGTCCAGTTGGGCAGTTCATAAAATTGGACGGTAATTTTTATTTTATTTTTTGAAATGGTCTCATTCGTTTTTTGGCTTTTTATTTCTTTTTTTGCCACCACCCACGTGCTCCAGCGGCTGATAATAGCGCAACCTCCAGAGGACGAAAAAGAGAAAATCCCAATCAGACAAAATGTGCAACCGAAGAAGCCTTTCGACTGAAAGGTCAAACGTCTTCGACAAGCAAGAAAAGTCCAGATGCTCCGCAGCAACCTTTTGCGAAAATGCAGTGACTGTTTCTCACCGAGCACAAAAGACACTTGGCCGTTATCGATTTGAATGCGTCAATTCCACTCAATGTTAAAATGCGAAAATAAAGGCGGGGTAATTTTAGTCGCCACTTCAAATCCGTTGGCTGTTTTTCCCCGAACGCGAATAACAAGGAAAGCGCGTCTTGTTCCTTTTTTATGATTTCCTTCCCGTATCCTCAAATAACCTCAAAAGGTCTTTTGTAAACTTGTGCCAAACTGTCACTGCGGTCCTCAAAAAAACCGACTCGCTCTTCTCCTTCTTCTACCTTTCGCAAACAATTAGTCTGTATCGCCGGCAAAACGCTGTCCGCCGAGCGCCGTCGAGCCCCAAAAGATCACAAATGGTTGTGAAGACGCAAGATCGACAGCGCTCCAACGAGACGTCTGAGCTTAGACGAGAACGATTTTAAGTGCTACATCACGTCCTAATTGGCCCCCGTGGGGATTGAGCACCTACGCGGCTAAATGAAGGCGCCGGATAGTTGTCAGGATGCTTTAAAAAAAAAAAAAAACTGGAAATATTTCTGTGACAACGAAAAAAAATGTAAACCACAAGGGGTGATTTGCGTTTTAGTTGTCCATCCACCATTGCAGCCTTTCCTGCAAATGTTTACGGTCATGGGGAAGTTATCGGAGGACCTTCCCGAACCACATGCTGCTTCACCAAAGATAGAGCTGATGTGTCCTGTGCCCTTTTATCCTTTTTGTGTGCCTTTTGTCACCTTGTAAAAATACGATAGGAGCCACGAGTCGGCATGTAAGGCCACTACGGTCGAGCTCATTTCAGCTTTGGTTTAAGCTAACTTTGATCCTTCTGAGTAAAACGGCGACTCTTTTTCGCTTTCTAAGGCCAAGTGGGTTAACCACTTAGCATTTATGTGGCTACTTTTTGCAAGAGTAAACAACCCCTCCTCCCCCCCTGCAAAAAAAAAAAAAAACTATTTCAATGATGAATATCCCCCAGAGTTGGACAAACGGGGTTAAATGTTGCCTGTGCGGGTCAAGGTGAGCGCAATTTAAATGGAAAAACAACGCTAAGTGTTGCATCTTCAGCTAGCGGCAAACACTCCGCGAGCCAGAAAACCCAAGAGGCAACATGGACTAATTGATTCCGCTGGCCGGGTTCCAGCGCCGTTGAGCTTGTCAACATGCAGGCTCTTATTCAGAATCGGCTAACCCGGGTCACGCGTGTTTACCGGAGTGGAGATTTGGCTTTGGCCTTCTTGCGACCCCGGAGCAAAATCTCATAAAAAAAAGCGGGCGGGGCGGCGGGGGAGCCTGGCGCTGCAAAGCTGACCTCCTCCGGCAGCTACAATAAAGTGTGACATTTGCGCTCAGTCAACAACATTGTTGTGGATCTCGACTGCAAAGAATTCACTCGGCCGGCACTCGTGTTCTGCTTTCTGACGCTATTTGTGTATCGTCTTCGCCTTCCAGTATTTGACCCTATTTGGAAACTCTGAAATCTTGAAGCAGATCTGGCTAAGGGTCATTTCCCTTCCCATAACCCCCCAGCCACCCCAGACAGAAGTATACATTCAAATAGGTTTAGCATTCTGTGTATGTGTACGTAAAATGTTTTTTTTAAAAAAGTTGTGCCAAGCTTAAAACATTTTTATTGTGTGCTGGTGTTTTTTTAACACCTTGAAATGAATTTAAGGGTCATTTTAGGGACAAGAGATTTTCAACATGTGCAGCGGGAGCTGGTTGTTGGTCTCCTTGGAGGAGTCGGTCTCTCAAGTGAGGGCTGCAGCTGTCAAAAACCCGGAAGGCAAACGCATCACCCCCGCACCGGCAGCCATCCTCGACATGCTCCAGCCGCACCCGCCCGGGAAGAGGAGCTGCTGCAAAATTCTTACCCAGCAGCGTGAGGATGCATCCCAAGATAGCCAAGAGGGCGCCGGTGCTCAGGCCGGTGGCCGTGTAGGCCACGGCGCCACACGACAGGGGCGCGCCGGCGGCGTCGCACTCGCACACGCGGACCGACAGCGTGTTGGTGCTGCTCAGTGCCGGGCTGCCGCTGTCCACGATCAGCACGGGCAGCCGGTACGCCGGCTGCTCACGCCTCCGGAAGCCGCCTCGCTTGGTCAGTATGGATGCCGTGTTATCTGGAAGGAACGTGTGCACGAAAAGGATGACGCATGTATTCAGTCCCTGAGAAATACAAGTGGTTTAGCGCCACTCGCGGTTTAAGGTTTATTCAAAAACTAAACAAATAGTGAAATTTGATATTCCTGTTATGTATTTAAAGCATGAGAAAAGTCACAAACAACATAGTGCAGCTTAGCTAGCAAGCCAGCGGGAGCGCGCGTCGTCGGCCACATGCTCACCTTTGTTGTCCCGCAGGGTGAAGTTGAGATTTGCGGCGACGGCAGCGTCCAACGAGAAGAAGAAGCGGTGGCCGCTCTGAGGCTCGTCCTTGTCCACGCCGCTCACTGTCTGGATAACCTGTGACGGACAAGAGCCACAAAAAAAAATCTGCATTCACAAAAAACGGAGTCAGAAATGTAGAGTAAGCCATTTTTTGAAATATGAGATCATGTATTGTTGTTTTTTTTGTGGTAGTATTTTTTTGTATTGTTAGGCATTTTTACAGCCAAAAAACACAACCATGTATATTCAAGCGATTTTAGAAAAAATGACAGTATAATAAGGCGTTTTTAGCCCGAAAAAAACGACATAGTATAGTAAGGCATTTTTAGCCCGAAAAAAACGACCATGTATAGTAAGGCGTTTTTTGCATGAAAAAAACGACAGTAAAGTAAGGCGTTTTTAGCTGAAAAAAACGACCATGTATAGTAAGGTGTTTTCAGACCCCCACAAAACAACCATGTATTGTAAGGCGTTTTTAGCCCGAAAAAAACGACCATGTATAGTAAGGCGTTTTCAGCCCCCCACAAAACGACCATTTATAGTAAGGCGTTTTTAGTCCGAAAAAAACGACAGTTTTTAGTAAGGCGTTTTTAGTCCGAAAAAAACGACCATGTATAGTAAGGCGTTTTTAGCCCCAAAAAATTGACATAGTAAGGCGTTTTTAGCCTGATAAAAAACGAACATGTATATATAGTACGGCGTTTTTTTGCCAGAAAAAATTGACCATGTATAGTAAGGCGTTTTTAGCCCGAAAAAAACGTTATCGTTTCTAACCGTCAGGACCTTCAAGTTCCTGGGAATCACAGTCTCCCAGGACATGCAGTGGGAAGTCAACACCATCTCCATCCTGAAAAGGGCCCAGCAGAAGATGTACTTCCTGAGGCTGCTGAGGAAGCATGGCCTGCCACAGGAGGTGCTACGACAGTTCCACATGACAGTCATCGAATCAATCCTGTGTTCTTCCATCACTGTTTGTTTTGGGGCCGCCACAAAAAAGGACAAAATCCGACTTTAACGGACAGTTAGGACGGCGGAAAAAATCATTGGCACCGCCCTACCCACTCTTGAGGACTTGCACACTGCAAGAATAAGACAAGGGAACGGATCCTGGATCCCCCGCACCCTGCCCACCACCTTTTCCAGCTACTCCCCTCAGGCAGGCGATACAGATCCATGTGCACCAAATCCAGCAGACACTTAAACAGCTTCTTCCCTCTAGCCATTAACTCCCTAAACAGTCACTCTCTTGTACTACAAATACTGTTACTGGTCACTCTCAAATGGTTCAATGATTTTCTGCACCAACTGTACAAACGGTCATCGTATTGTATTCTACCACTGATGACTTTAGCTCTACTTGATACTTTGCACATTGTCTCACTTACATTATGAAATGTCCTTGCATACCTATTTGTCATGTCCTTGTTTACGATGATACTAATGCAGCGTGTTATACCGGAGACAAATTCCTTGTGTGTTCTAAATACTTGGCCAATAAAGATGATTCTGATTTTGATTCTGATTCTGAAAAAAACGACATAGTATAGTCAGGCGTTTTTAGCCGAAAAAACGACCATGTATAGTAAGGCGTTTTTAGCCGAAAAAAACAACCATGTATAGTAAGGCGTTTTTAGCCGAAAAAAATGACATGTATAGTAAGGCGTTTTTTAGCCGAAAAAAACAACCATGTATAGTAAGGCGTTTTTAGCCGAAAAAAATGACATGTATAGTAAGGCGTTTTTAGCCGAAAAAAACGACTGAAAAAAAACGACCATGTATAGGAAGGCGTTTTTAGCCGAAAAAATGACCATGTATAGTAAGGCGTTTGTAGCCGAAAAAAACGACCATGTACAGTAAGGCGTTTTTAGCCGAAAAAACGACCATGTATAGTAAGGCGTTTTTAGCCGAAAAAAACGACCATGTACAGTAAGGCGTTTTTAGCCGAAAAACCGACCATGTATAGTAAGGCGTTTTTAGCCGAAAAAAACGACCATGTATAGTAAGGCGTTTTTGACCGAAAAAATGACCATGTATAGTAAGGCGTTTGTAGCCGAAAAAAACGACCATGTACAGTAAGGCGTTTTTAGCCGAAAAAACGACCATGTATAGTAAGGCGTTTTTAGCCGAAAAAAACGACCATGTACAGTAAGGCGTTTTTAGCCAAAAAAAACGACCATGTATAGTAAGGCGTTTTTAGCCGAAAAAACGACCATGTATAGTAAGGCGTGTTTAGCCGAAAAAACCGACCATGTATAGTAAGTCGTTTTTAGCCGAAGAAACGACCATGTATAGTAAGGCGTTTTTAGCCGAAAAAAACGACCATGTACAGTAAGGCGTTTTTAGCCGAAGAAACGACCATGTATAGTAAGGCGTTTTTAGCCGAAAAAAACGACCATGTACAGTAAGGCGTTTTTAGCCGAAAAAACGACCATGTATAGTAAGGCGTTTTTAGCCGAAAAAAACGACCATGTACAGTAAGGCGTTTTTAGCCGAAAAACCGACCATGTATAGTAAGGCGTTTTTAGCCGAAAAAAACGACCATGTATAGTAAGGCGTTTTTGACCGAAAAAATGACCATGTATAGTAAGGCGTTTGTAGCCGAAAAAAACGACCATGTACAGTAAGGCGTTTTTAGCCGAAAAAAACGACCATGTATAGTAAGGCGTTTTTAGCCAAAAAAAACGACCATGTATAGTAAGGCGTTTTTAGCCGAAAAAACGACCATGTATAGTAAGTCGTTTTTAGCCGAAGAAACGACCATGTAAAGTAAGGCGTTTTTAGCCGAAAAAAACGACCATGTATAGTAAGGCGTTTTTAGCCGAAAAAAACGACCATGTATAGTAAGCCTTTTTGACCGAAAAAAACGACCATGTATAGTAAGGCGTTTTTAGCCGTAAAAAAACGACCATGTATAGTAAGGCATTTTTAGCCAAAAAAAAATCACTGAAAAAAACGTCCATGTATAGTAAGGCGTTTTTAGCCCGAAAAAATGACCATGTATAGTAAGGCGTTTTTAGCCCGAAAAAAACCCGACCATGTAATGTAAGGCGTTTTTAGCCGAAAAAACGACCATGTATAGTAAGGCGTTTTTTAGCCGAAAAAACGACCATGTATAGTAAGGCGTTTTTGACCGAAAAAACGACCATGTATAGTAAGGCGTTTTTTAGCCGAAAAAACCCCCCGAAAAAATGACCATGTATAGTAAGGCGTTTTTAGCCCCCCACAAAACGACCATGTGTAGTAAGGTGTTTTTAGCCGAAAAAACGACCATGTATAGTAAGGCATTTTTAGCCTAAAAAACGACCATGTATAGTAAGGCGTTTTTAGCCGAAAAAACGACCATGTAAATTGAGGCGTTTTTAGCCGAAAAAACGACCATGTATAGTAAGGCGTTTTTAGCCGTCAAAAACGACCATGTAAAGTAAGGCGTTTTTAGCCGAAAAAAACGACATGTATAGTAAGGCGTTTTTTAGACGAAAAAACGACCATGTATAGTAAGGCGTTTTTGACCGAAAGAATGACCATGTATAGTAAGGCGTTTTTTAGCCGAAAAAAACGACCATGTATAGTAAGGCGTTTTTAGCCGAAAAAAACGACCATGTATAGTAAGGCCTTTTTGACCGAAAAAAACGACCATGTATAGTAAGGCGTTTTTAGCCGAAAAAAAACGACCATGTATAGTAAGGCATTTTTAGCCAAAAAAAATCACTGAAAAAAACGACCATGTATAGTAAGGCGTTTTTAGCCGAAAAAAATGACCATGTATAGTAAGGCGTTTTTAGCCGAAAAAAACGACCATGTATAGTAAGGCGTTTTTGACCGAAAAAACGACCATGTATAGTAAGGCGTTTTTTAGCCGAAAAAAAACCGACCAAGTATAGTAAGGCATTTTTAGCCGAAAACCCCCCCCCGAAAAAATGACCATGTATAGTAAGGCGTTTTTAGCCCCCCACAAAACGACCATGTGTAGTAAGGTGTTTTTAGCCGAAAAAAACGACCATGTATAGTAAGGCGTTTTTTAGCCGAAAAAAAAACGACCATGTATAGTAAGGCATTTTTAGCTGAAAACCCCCCCCGAAAAAATGACCATGTATAGTAAGGCGTTTTTAGCCCCCCACAAAACGACCATGTGTAGTAAGGTGTTTTTAGCCGAAAAAACGACCATGTATAGTAAGGCATTTTTAGCCGAAAAAAACGACCATGTATAGTAAGGCATTTTTAGCCTAAAAAACGACCATGTATAGTAAGGCGTTTTTAGCCGAAAAAACGACCATGTAAATTGAGGCGTTTTTAGCCGAAAAAACGACCATGTATAGTAAGGCATTTTTAGCCAAAAAAAAATCACTGAAAAAAACGACCATGTATAGTAAGGCGTTTTTAGCCGAAAAAATGACCATGTATAGTAAGGCGTTTTTAGCCCGAAAAAACCCGACCATGTATAGTAAGGCATTTTTAGCCTAAAAAACGACCATGTATAGTAAGGCGTTTTTAGCCGAAAAAACGACCATGTAAATTGAGGCGTTTTTAGCCGAAAAAACGACCATGTATAGTAAGGCGTTTTTAGCCGTCAAAAACGACCATGTAAAGTAAGGCGTTTTTAGCCGAAAAAAACGACCATGTATAGTAAGGCGTTTTTGACCGAAAAAACGACATGTATAGTAAGGCGTTTTTTAGACGAAAAAACGACCATGTATAGTAAGGCGTTTTTGACCGAAAAAATGACCATGTATAGTAAGGCGTTTTTTAGCCAAAAAAAACGACCATGTATAGTAAGGCGTTTTTTAGCCGAAAAAAACGACCATGTATAGTAAGGCGTTTTTGACCGAAAAAATGACCATGTATAGTAAGGCGTTTTTTAGCCGAAAAAAACTACCATGTATAGTAAGGCGTTTTTGACCGAAAAGATGACCATGTATAGTAAGGCGTTTTTTAGCCGAAAAAAACGACCATGTATTGTAAGGCGTTTTTAGCCGAAAAAACGACCATGTATAGTAAGGCGTTTTTAGCCGAAAAAACGACCCATGTAAATTGAGGCGTTTTTAACCGAAAAAATGACCATGTATAGTAAGGCGTTTTTAGCCGTCAAAAACGACTGAAAAAAACGACCATGTAAAGTAAGGCGTTTTTAGCCGAAAAAAAACGACCATGTATAGTAAGGCATTTTTAGCCGAAAAAAACAACTGAAAAAAACGACCATGTATAGTAAGGCGTTTTTAGCCGTAAAAAACGACCATGTATAGTAAGGCGTTTTTAGCCGAAAAAACGACCATGTAAATTGAGGCGTTTTTAGCCGAAAAAACGACCATGTATAGTAAGGCGTTTTTAGCCGTCAAAAACGACCATGTAAAGTAAGGCATTTTTAGCCGAAAAAAAACGACCATGTATAGTAAGGCGTTTTTAGCTGAAAAAAACGACCATGTATAGGAAGGCGTTTTTAGCCGAAAAAACGACCATGTATAGTAAGGCGTTTTTAGCCGAAAAAAACGACCATGTATAGTAAGGCGTTTTTAGCCGAAAAAACGACCATGTATAGTAAGGCGTTTTTAGCCGAAAAAAACGATTATGTATAGTAAGGCGTTTTTGACCGAAAAAACGACCATGTATAGTAAGGCGTTTTTTAGCCGAAAAAAACGACCATGTATAGTAAGGCGTTTTTTAGCCGAAAAAAACGGCCATGTATAGTAAGGCGTTTTTAGCCGAAAAGAACGACCATGTATAGTAAGGCATTTTTAGCCGAAAAAAACGACCATGTATAGTAAGGCGTTTTTCGCTGAAAAAAACGACCATGTATAGGAAGGCGTTTTTAGCCGAAAAAAACGACCATGTATAGTAAGGCGTTTTTGACTGAAAAAACGACCATGTACAGTAAGGCGTTTTTTAGCCGAAAAAAACGACCATGTATAGTAAGGCGTTTTATCCTGAAATAAAACGACCATGTATAGTAAGGCGTTTTTAGCCGAAAAAAACGACCATGTATAGTAAGGCGTTTTTTAGCCGGAAAAAACGACCATGTATAGTAAGGCGTTTTTGACCGAAAAAACGACCATGTATAGTAAGGCGTTTTTTAGCCGAAAAAAACGACCATGTATAGTAAGGCATTTTTGACCGAAAAAACGACCATGTATAGTAAGGCGTTTTTTAGCCGAAAAAACCGACCATGTATAGTAAGGCGTTTTTGACCGAAAAAACGACCATGTATAGTAAGGCGTTTTTGACCGAAAAAACGACCATGTATAGTAAGGCGTTTTAGCCGAAAAAAATGACATGTATAGTAAGGCGTTTTTTAGCCGAAAAAAACGACCATGTATAGTAAGGCGTTTTTTAGCCAAAAAAAAACGACCATGTATAGTAAGGCGTTTTTAGCCGAAAAGAACGACCATGTATAGTAAGGCATTTTTAGCCGAAAAAAACGACCATGTATAGTAAGGCGTTTTTCGCTGAAAAAAACGACCATGTATAGGAAGGCGTTTTTAGCCGAAAAAAACGACCATGTATAGTAAGGCGTTTTTGACTGAAAAAACGACCATGTACAGTAAGGCGTTTTTTAGCCGAAAAAAAACGACCATGTGTAGTAAGGCGTTTTTAGCCAAAAGAAACGACCATGTATAGCAAGGCGTTTTTGGCCGGAAAAAACGACCATGTATAGTAAGGCGTTTTTGACCGAAAAAATGACCATGTATAGTAAGGCGTTTTTAGCCGAAAAAAACGACCATGTATAGTAAGGCGTTTTTTAGCCGGAAAAAACGACCATGTATAGTAAGGCGTTTTTGACCGAAAAAACGACCATGTATAGTAAGGCGTTTTTTAGCCGAAAAAAAACGACCATGTATAGTAAGGCATTTTTGACCGAAAAAACGACCATGTATAGTAAGGCGTTTTTTAGCCGAAAAAACCGACCATGTATAGTAAGGCGTTTTTGACCGAAAAAACGACCATGTATAGTAAGGCGTTTTTGACCGAAAAAACGACCATGTATAGTAAGGCGTTTTAGCCGAAAAAAATGACATGTATAGTAAGGCGTTTTTTAGCCGAAAAAAACGACCATGTATAGTAAGGCGTTTTTTAGCCGAAAAAAAACGACCATGTATAGTAAGGCGTTTTTAGCCGAAAAGAACGACCATGTATAGTAAGGCATTTTTAGCCGAAAAAAACGACCATGTATAGTAAGGCGTTTTTCGCTGAAAAAAACGACCATGTATAGGAAGGCGTTTTTAGCCGAAAAAAACGACCATGTATAGTAAGGCGTTTTTGAATGAAAAAACGACCATGTACAGTAAGGCGTTTTTTAGCCGAAAAAAAACGACCATGTATAGTAAGGCGTTTTTAGCCAAAAGAAACGACCATGTATAGCAAGGCGTTTTTGGCCGGAAAAAACGACCATGTATAGTAAGGCGTTTTTGACCGAAAAAATGACCATGTATAGTAAGGCGTTTTTAGCCGAAAAAAACGACCATGTATAGTAAGGCGTTTTTTAGCCGAAAAAAAACGACCATGTATAGTAAGGCATTTTTGACCGAAAAAACGACCATGTATAGTAAGGCGTTTTTTAGCCGAAAAAACCGACCATGTATAGTAAGGCGTTTTTGACCGAAAAAACGACCATGTATAGTAAGGCGTTTTTGACCGAAAAAACGACCATGTATAGTAAGGCGTTTTAGCCGAAAAAAATGACATGTATAGTAAGGCGTTTTTTTGCCGAAAAAAACGACCATGTATAGTAAGGCGTTTTTTAGCCGAAAAAAAACGACCATGTATAGTAAGGCGTTTTTAGCCGAAAAGAACGACCATGTATAGTAAGGCATTTTTAGCCGAAAAAAACGACCATGTATAGTAAGGCGTTTTTCGCTGAAAAAAAGACCATGTATAGGAAGGCGTTTTTAGCCGAAAAAAACGACCATGTATAGTAAGGCGTTTTTGACTGAAAAAACGACCATGTACAGTAAGGCGTTTTTTAGCCGAAAAAAACGACCATGTATAGTAAGGCGTTTTATCCCGAAATAAAACGACCATGTAAAGTAAGGCGTTTTTAGCCGAAAAAAAACGACCATGTATAGTAAGGCGTTTTTCGCTGAAAAAAACGACCATGTATAGTAAGGCGTTTTTAGCCGAAAAAAACGACCATGTATAGTAAGGCGTTTTTGACTGAAAAAACGACCATGTACAGTAAGGTGTTTTTTAGCCGAAAAAAACGACCATGTATAGTAAGGCGTTTTATCCCGAAATAAAACGACCATGTAAAGTAAGGCGTTTTTAGCCGAAAAAAACAACCATGTATAGTAAGGCATTTTTAGCCGAACAAAAACAACTGAAAAAAACAACCATGAATAGTCACGCGTTTTTAGCTGAAAAAAAACGACCATGTATAGTAAGGCGTTTTTAGCCGAAAAAAACGACTGAAAAAAACGACCATGTATAGTAAGGCGTTTTTAGCCGAAAAAAACAACCATGTATAGTAAGGCGTTTTTAGCTGAAAAAACGACCATGTATAGTAAGGCGTTTTTAGCCGAAAAAAACGACCATGTATAGTAAGGCGTTTTTGACCGAAAAAATGACCATGTATAGTAAGGCGTTTTTAGCCGAAAAAAACGACCATGTATAGTAAGGCGTTTTTTAGCCGAAAAAACGACCATGTATAGTAAGGCGTTTTTGACCGAAAAAACGACCATGTATAGTAAGGCGTTTTTTAGCCGAAAAAAACGACCATGTATAGTAAGGCGTTTTTGACCGAAAAAATGACCATGTATAGTAAGGCGTTTTTAGCCGAAAAAAACGACCATGTATAGTAAGGCGTTTTTTAGCCGGAAAAAACGACCATGTATAGTAAGGCGTTTTTGACCGAAAAAACGACCATGTATAGTAAGGCGTTTTTTAGCCGAAAAAAACGACCATGTATAGTAAGGCGTTTTTGACCGAAAAAAACGACCATGTATAGTAAGGCGTTTTTTAGCCGAAAAAAACGACCATGTATAGTAAGGCGTTTTTAGCCGAAAAAAATGACATGTATAGTAAGGCGTTTTTTAGCCGAAAAAAACGACCATGTATAGTAAGGCGTTTTTGACCGAAAAAATGACCATGTATAGTAAGGCGTGTTTAGCCGAAAAAAACGACCATGTATAGTAAGGCGTTTTTTAGCCGAAAAAAACGACCATGTATAGTAAGGCGTTTTTGACCGAAAAAATGACCATGTATAGTAAGGCGTTTTTTAGCCGAAAAAAACTACCATGTATAGTAAGGCGTTTTTGACCGAAAAGATGACCATGTATAGTAAGGCGTTTTTAGCCCAAAAAAACCGACCATGTAAAGTAAAGCGTTTTTAGCCCCCCACAAAACGACCATGTATAGTAAGGCGTTTTTGACCGAAAAAACCGACCATTTATAGTAAGGCGTTTTTTAGCCAAAAAAAAGACCATGTATAGTCAGGCGTTCTTCGCCAGAAAAAAATAACCATGTTTCGTAAGATGTTTTTAAAACGACGAGAAAAAAGGCTCTTGTATTATTCTGCACTTTTAAAAAGACAACTCTGGATGCTAAGGCATTTTTAAAACGACGATGAGATCCCAACGCTCGCCTGAAAGCTTCGCAATCCGGAGCCAAATCGGCGCTCTATAAATTCACACGTATTAAAGCGTTTGCGACAGCGTCAATCACATTTGTTTATTGGCAATGGCGCTGATGCGGCTTCAGGATTAGCCAAGACCAAGCCAGGCCGCCGGGTGTACCTAATGTTGTGACAGCTCATCCCAAATCCGCCATTGAGCGGGCGGATCACGCCGGCTGTGTTATGGAAATCTCGATCGCACGATACACCGAGAACACAACGAGGAGGAGGTGACGGCCCGTACACAATTTGAACCTTTTGATGTCCTTTGAGTGGTGAGTATGGCTCAGGCGGCAGCGGGGAAAAGCCCCCCGACTGTAAATCAAGACTTAAATCAAACACTTTGTAATGTATAATGCCTTTCATGAGCGAGCACGCCTCTGATGCAAGGCAGCAAGCGAGGCGCTTTTTGCCCGAGGAATCCTCTAATAGGCCCACCGGGGAAAGAGCAAAGGCGGCGGATGGAGACGCAAATTTGCCTGTGTGACGAGGCCGGCCAGTCACCGGATGAAATCTTTTCTGACACTTCACCACGACCAAAACACACTGGCTTGAATCCAAATTTGAAACCGCAACCTTAGCATCAAGCCCTACTTTGAAACCCTGACCAGGCTTGAAAACTATGTGAAAGCCTTACCATTGCCACATATATGTGGCAATGAGGAACCCGACATTAGTCATTCTCCTCCCAGTACGGCCCAGTACGCACGATTCAACCGCAATTGGCCACCCAATTTCTGGCCACGTTACTTTTTCCTCACGCTCAGTGCCTCAAAGTGCCTTGCCATAACTTCTGCCCTGATTTGGCGCTCTCTCTCCGTCTCCGTGAAACTGACTCCACTTGACATTGAGAAGACACACACGCGCACCTCCGTGGAAAATCGCGACCCTCGCCCCCTACCCCACAAGCCAATTATCGCGCAGCTCGGCTAGTTTAATGAGGCCTAATAAACTGTTTCCAAGAAAGCGACGACATTCTTTGCGGGAGCCGACACGTATTTCGAAGGGAACCACGAGCATCTCATCTGACAGATAACACGCCCGAGTGCTTTTTCTTTGACATTAGCAAAGAAAGGAAACACCTCCAGTCTCGTTAGAATATTCTAATGTGTGTTATCAGACGCAGCCGAGCGTCTTTGAAGCAAAAACAAACTTCACTCGGGCCTCGTTTGGCAGCGGAGAAGATCAAGGCGCCGCCGTGCAAGTCGAGCAAAGAGTATAAACACGGGCGGCATCAAATAGGTGCCACTTATCGCCGCGGCGATGTGACAGCTGTCACCGATCGAGGACGCGTCGAGGCCCGCGGGTTTCTCAGCCCTCGCCGCGCCTTCCGCACTCTTAACATCACCCAGATACGTGACACCCGTGACGCCGCGCGCTGACAGCTCGCCGGCGCCCCCCGCCGGCCTCGCTCGGCGTCTCGTTTGAAATGGATTTCGACCCGCGGAGCGTGAGCCGGCGCGATGATATTTGGTCTTTTTATAGCCTCGACATGTTTGTTTTCACCTCTCACCTTGTGGGGTGAAGTGATAATTTGGACGGTTGCGCGAGGGCGTCATCCCTCGCGAGTGATGCGGCTTGGCTGGAGCGAAAATACAAAGTTCCGATGTCGTGCGGAGCGAACGTGTTGAGCGGAGGTGGCAAAACAACTTTTTCGAACTGTGATAAATATATATATATATACACATATACATATATATGGTAAAGAGTGGCATTCAACTCCTGCTATGTAGTTAAGTACAAAAGTAAAAGCTAATTTTTCCTGTTAATTATGCACAAGAACCATTTTGACAAAGTTGGGCGGAAAAGAAAAAAAAATTACCGCTTGAGAATAGTTTCCCGCTGTTTTTAAGTTGCCTAGCGCTGCTTTGTAGTGAGAAGAGAAAAAAGTGACTGCTCTCTAACCCCCCCCCCCCCCCCACACACACACACACACAAAAGAAAAATGGCCGTATGATTCTTGGAGCAGACAACATCAAACCCCTCTCTTGATATTTTGACCGTTGCGTCATCCTAATGAGCGCGCTTTTGGTTCAAGTTTCTCACGGTCACAAAAATCCCCCAAATCTCAATCAATCAAAATCTTGACTCCCTTCTATTGATGCCATTTTCCCGACGTCGTGCCGTCATGCGCGCAGGTGGAAAGAGCGGAAGTGGGGATATCTGTCTCCAAACAGGGAGCAAAAAAAAACAAAACAAAACGGCCATCGCTCCTCATTGATGAAAATCGTCCAATACGGCACAGCGCTTTTGTCGGAGTCGACTTCCCCTTTGGGTAGAGTCTACGAGTGATCGACGAGGAGGGAGCATGAGGAGTGCGACGCCAAGCGCCCTCTTGGATGTGAACACTCACACCAAAGCGTTGCCGCCGACCCCTCGGCAACCCCCCCGCCGGGCCCTGCCCTCATCACCCCCATCGCAATATCCATTAATAAAGATGGCAGACGACGGACGGCGTCGATGATCCGGAACAAGTGGCGAGCGCGGTACGCGGGGAGCCGGTGCCACGAGGTGGCCTTAATTAGGCCTGAACGATGGCAGGTTATTCCGACGCCAGCCGCGCTGCCTACTGGCAAGCCATATTATTTCATCTTCGGAGCAGCCAGCGGGCGTGACAGCCAGTGGGCGGCCGAAGCGAGGGGACACGGCCATTAGCGGCCCGGCGCACACACAAAAAGGAGCAGTTCAATTCATTAGAAATCAGGAGTCTGACACGGTGCCAGTCCACCACCACCACCGGCGGCGGCGGCGGCGGCGGCGGCATTTGGTCCTGGAGCAGGTAGCAGCTAGTTGTAATTCAAACGCCGTTCTCCTATTTAAATGTCAGCTACTCCCACTTCCCTAGCGCCCTGGATGTGTCTCGGCGCGAACATTTCATCATGAAATCTCTTTCATTGCGCGCTTCCCCCCAGCACCGAAAGCCGAACGCAACTGCCGGGAACCAACGCCTAGTCTTTGTCCGATTCAAATCATACCGACAAATAACCTTCCACGAGCCTCGGGTTCATGTTCCTCACATGCTTGTTCGCCTCTATGTGCCCTGCGATTGGCCGGTTCAGGGTGTCCCCCACCTACTGCCTGAAGACGAACCCCACGACCCTTGTGAGGGTAATCGGATCAGAAAATGGATGGATGGATGGCGTCACAGAAATCTGGTCAATGGAGCTACGCAATGGAATGCTCGGTCTTCATTGGCGCTCCTTTCGATACCGAACACAGATTTGAGCCACACTAAGACAAAAAAAAAAATTCAACAAGGCGACATTTTTAGCAGCTAAAGTCGTCAAGGGGATTTTGATGGTCATTTCCACATGAACTAGTTCAGCACCAGCCAATTCTTGACCAAGTTTGAAAAGACGTTTAAAAACGTCTTTGGGAGTGAATGAGTAAAAAGAACTCAAACGCAACGTGTTTTTTTTTTGGTGCAAGGGTCATTCCAGTTAGGCCCATGATGCCGTCACGGCTTTTCGGGTCCCGCTTTGATTGTCAGTGGATGACTCCTCGTCAGGCATAAATCGCGGCGCCGCCGCCGAGGGAGGAATACGCAAAGCGCGTATCGAACCGGGGGCGCCGGCGTAAGATTGATGGCTGATAGAAAGCTGCTGCTTGCTCTCGTTGGGCAATAATGATCGGCGGACAAGAGGAAAGGACGATAATCATCCAGAAGCGGCGGCTTTTGTCGATAACGGCGGCGGCTAATGAAGACGCAATGTTTACTCTAATAAATACTCTTCATCCTGAGGGTGACGTGTGGATAAAACAATTTAATTCTAGCTTCAAGTGCACTTATCTGCTTTTTTTTTTTAACAGTGAAAGAATTGATCAAAACAACTGGTAGTGCGTCCGGAAATGATCTCCAAACAAGAACAGATTCTCCTGCATAAGAATTAAATCCCCCCCCCCCCCCCACCCCACTGCCCACATCTCAGCGTCAATCAAGCAAGTGCGCTACGCGGGCACAAATAACATCTTCAAAAAAGGCCCTAATGGCCCATCTCCGATGCAGCCCGTCACTCTGATCAATTGCACGCCGCCGCTAACGGCCGCCCGATTGCCTTCTCCAAAAGCCGCCGCGGGATAAATCAGCACGACGGCCGCACGGGTCATTTAGCAAGAGTCGGCGGCGGAGTCCGCATGCTAACACGCGGCGGAGAGGCGTCGACCCTCCCTGGCGCGTCGCTTTGTGTACTATGGCATTCATTCATTCATCTTCCGAACCGCTTGATCCTCACGAGGGTCACGGGGGGTGCTGGAGCCTATCCCAGCTGTCTTTGGGCAGTGGGCGGGGGACACCCTGAATCGGTTGCCAGCCAATCACAGGGCACACAGAGACAAACAACCATCCACGCTCACACTCACAACTAGGGACAATTTAGAGTGTTCAATCAGCATGCCACGCATGTTTTTTGGAATGTGGGAGGAAACCGGAGCACCCGGAGAAAACCCACGCAGGCCGGGGAGAACATGCAAACTCCACACAGGGAGGCCGGAGCTGGAATCGAACCCGGTACCTCTGCACTGTGAAGCTGACGTGCTAACCACTGGACTACCGGGCCGCCTCGTGTACTATGGCAAGGTGGGCAAAAGAATTGGGACACCAAAAAATTGGGTCACCAAAAGCAAGACGGAACAAAAAGTTTTCACACATCCGTGCAAACTTTCATCTGTCTAGAAGCCTTTCCAACTGTCAGAAAAATGCATCCGGGATGGATTTGTACCATTGATCCGTCTATTCATAGCTATTCAGACATTAATCATCCGACAATCATGGTACAGGACGTGTACTAATGTGTTTATATTTGGACTCTTTTTGCTCCAGAAAGTATAGCTTGGCGTGAAATCGTATTCTGGCAAAAAGTCAAGCGCCACGTCACCGCCAATCGACTGCACCGAATGAAAGCAGCATCACAAACCAAGCGGAATGACAGTCGCCATTACGGCAATGACGGGTGCCGCCTGACCCGGAATGGCCTCCGGTCGTTTGAAGAGGCTTATTGATGGGGGGTGGGATGGGAGGAGTGGGGGGGGGGGGGAGACATACCGTGCCCGGCAGCGCGTTTTCACACACGAGGCTCTCGTAGTCGATGGCGAAGACGGGCGCGTTGTCATTGACGTCCAGCACGTTGATGATGGCCGTGCCTCTGCCAATTTGGTTGGGGTCCTCTGAAAGGCAAACAAAAGGACCGTCTGCTTTTTATGAGCACAAAAAAAAGGATTCATGAATAAAGACACCGCTTGGCACACATCAGATGCTTCAAAGGGAATGTGACAAACAGGTAGCGAGCTTGCGACAAGGCGCGAGTTTTGTCGGGCTGGCTTGCGACTTCACGCACCAACGCCTAAACATCTCTGGCCGGGGCTGCGCCAGATGATAATTGGGCTTGGCGGGGGGCTGCACGCCCGGCCCGAGATGATGCGCTGACATTCCGAGGGGCTGATGCGGCGGCGACAGAAAAAGGACGCGCGGCGCCCCGGGGGGGGGGGGGCCGCAGACCGGCTTTGGACGCAAGCATCTGTGCTCACATGGAGGCTGCCGCGTCGCGCAAGTCATCATAAAAAATAAAAATAAAAATAAAAATAAATAACCTTTTGAAAAGCGACATACTAGCAAGGAAACTTTAGAGTGCCTGTGCCATTTGGATGAGATTAAAATGTTAAAAAAATAAAAAACACACACAAGAAAGCAAGCATGCGGCTTTTGGCATGAGCGCCGCCACCACCACGCTGAGTCAGCGTCCCGTCCCCCCCCCCCCCCCCCCCCCCCCCCCCTCCCCGGGCTGAGGTCAGAGTGACCGCCCTCACGTGTGAACTAATATTCACTGACATCCTCAACAAACGACCACGCAGACAAAATCTTTATGGAGCGCCGCTGTGTCACAATTTCCATGCTCCCAATCGCGCTTTAGTTTTGGCACAAGAAAGGGAATTAAAAAAAATAAAGAAAGAACCAATGGCAGGAATGCTGAAAGGTGTTTCGGTAACCAACTTACGACTTTCGATGGCGAGGATGGTGAGGTTGTGCACCGAGTTGGCCTCGCGGTCCAGCTGCTTGGCCGTGCTGATGACGCCGCTCAGCGCGTCCACGTTGAAGAAGCGCTCCATGTCCGTGTTGCGGTCGATGGAGTACCTGCGCACGCGGAAGGCAACGACACAAACGTCGATCAACTTGGACCAAAAAAAAAACAAAAAAAAATGAATCAATACCCGCTGATAATGGCGACGTCATTCCTCCGAGTACACATTTCGGATGAGAACACAACAACTTCAATTAGCCTCCACCCACCCATATGGTAGGATGGGAAAATAATTCGATTGTGCCATTAGTTCCGCCACAATTTTCATTTCGACTGACGTGGGGGAGAAATCACATCACGGACGCTGATAATAACGAAAAAAAAAAAAAAAAAGAAGTTCTTAGAAGCTAAAACGCTGCAGTAATTTGATTTTCTGAGGCGGGTTAGCAACAATCGTGATGGAGCATCGACTGAATTCATTCAATTCATGTAAAGTGAGGGGAGGGGAGACTTGGGGGGGGGGTGTCACTGTTGCGACACCCGACAGATTGGCAACATGACGATGTGTTTGCAAGGCAAAAGGCCACCGTGTTCAGCCTCGACCCGACTGAAGGAATGCCCTTTTTCCGACTCGAAGATGGCATTTCGGTTTTGCAGATGCTGCATCCCCTCACACACGTGCCCACACACACACACACACACACACTCGCTCCTGCACGCTGCCATCTGGCGCCGCTCGTGACAGCTTACGCGAGGACTTTCCTCGGGGCACTAAGACTCTGGCCTCTGTTTGTTGAAGAACGGCGACGGCATGCTGGTGAGACTTTCATTGCGATGACTACCGTAAGTCGCGCCAGCCATAAAATGCATAATAAAAACAACCAAAAAAAACATACTGGAGTATAAGTCGCATTTTAGGTTTTTTTGTGTGATAAAATTCAACACCAAGAACAGACGTGTCATATTTGAAGGCAAATAAAAATAAAACAACAGGCTGAATACGAGTACGATTATGCTAACATTACATGACGCATAAACAATGAACTGAGAATGTGCCCGGTATGTTCATGTATCATATTAAGAGTTACAGTGATCCCTCGCTATTTCGCAGCTTCGGTGCATCACGGATTTTTTCAAACATTCATTAAAATTTTTTTTTTTTTTGAAGTCCACAAACAGTCCGAGAGAAGCAGTGAAAGTCAGCAGAACAACAGTGAGTCATATAGAGCAACATATACAGTACATGTGGGGTGAGGGGGGGCGGTGGGGTGGGGGGGGGGCTGAGAAGATGCAAAGCCATGTTGATTAGACAAAGAGAGATGAGACTTGTAAGAACAAAAGCAGGTCTCTTCCATCCTAAATTGTCTAATCATCCTTAATTGACTAATCAAAACACTTCTGCTGCACGCCTTGGATCGCTGGCATGTGTGTGTGTGTATGTGTGTGTATGTGTGTGTGTGTGTGTGTTTGTGTGTTAGTGCGCTCTGCTCAAGCGCAAAGGCCCACGTGGGGCTTTTTTTTTTAATGTATACGTTAATTGGTTGCTACTTCGCGGATTTAGTTTTGGTCCCCCATTAACCGCGATAAACGAGGGATTACTGTATTCAGATAACTGTAGCATAATGATCATGCTAACAAGTTTACCAAACCATCGGTGTCACTCCAAATCACTAAATCCAATTAAATCTTCATCCTCTGTGTCACTTTTAAGCAACTCTGGCAACTTCAGAGGTAGAAGAGGCGGTGCTTCCTCTTCTACTTCGCTGATGTCAGAGTCATCGTAGTTTTTTTTTTTTTTTGTCAATGTGTAAAGCATCAACAGAGGCCTAGAGCCCCCTCTTGCCGTTCAATGTGAAAATAACATGTCAAAATTATTTCACATATAAATCGCTCCAGAATATAAATCGCACTCCTGGCCAAACTATGAAAAAAACTTCGATTTATAGTCTGTAAAATATGGAGAACCCCCCCCCCCCCAAACAAACAAACAAACACATCAGTCTACGTCTGTACCGGATGCCGCTGTTGGAGGTGTCCGGGTCATGCGCCGACACCCTCCCGATGGACGTGCCCACCCGGGCGTCCTCGGAGACGGACATCCTGCTGAGAGGCGAGGCGAAGACGGGCACCTCGTCTACGTCCGCCACGGTCACCTTGAGCGAGGTGGTGTCGCTGAAAGGGCCCAAGTTCAGAAAGTTGGAGTCGATGTTCCTGTTGGTGGCCTCGACCCGCAGAGAGAAGCTGCCCTTGCTTTCGAAGTCCAGAGGCTGCCAAGGGCATGGGGGGGGGGGGGGTCGGAATGGAGAATTTCATACTAAGAAGGCATTTCTACAAAGTTACCGCAAAGACTTTACTCATGGTTTCCGGCCGTCGTCTGTCGCCAGGGCAATAACGGGGGCTGACGATTTGTCATTTCACTTTGGCGGCATTGAAGCGCTCGTTGCGCCGTTTAAATTAAAACGCGCCGGAACGTCGATTTGACACTTTCGTCGGCACAAATCAAACAACAAGATCAAATTGGCCTCGGCATGACACCACTCACTAATGTCCTGCAATTTCAGAGCATTTGGAATTGAGCTGTAGCCGACCAAAATGGAGGATTTGGGCCCATTTGTCTTTTTTTTCTCTAAATGTTTTTTTTTGGGGGGTGGGGGGGCATCACCTTTAAAAGGAGGAGGATTCCTTCCTGCGTGTTCTCGTCTGTGGTGATGTTGAAGACGCCGGCCCCGTCGCCGTCCATGATCCGGTAGTCCATCTCGGCATTGGGGCCTACGTCGGCGTCGGCCGCCTTGATCCGGGCCACCACCGACTGCACGGGAAGAGACTCCAGGACGGTGTACTGGTTGACCTCTGGGAAGAAAGGACACACTACTAGGTCATTGGATTTTTTTTTTTTTTTGGTGGGGGGGTTGAGAGCCCCGACCAAATTCCTTTACGGCAAGTGAAAGAGTCTGTGGACTTAAACGGGGGCCAACAAACAGAGTAATTGGGGTCGTTCTTTTTTATTTATGTAGGCAGTAAATATTTAAAGCATCTTGGTTGCCATAGTGACAAGATGTTATTTACATAATCAACCCGGCGTGGAGGCACAATTTTGGACTAAAACCTCTAATCAGCTGCTTAGAGGCTTTGGAAAAAAACGCATTTCCACATGAATGCGCGTCGGGTGAAAACCTGTCGTTTTTCAAAATCAAAGCACCTGAGCTCAAAGCTTTGCCCACCCCTCTCAGCGCGATTACAGCGTCATGTCTTTTCATTTTTATACAAAGCTTTTAAACACACTAATGGGTCCCAACCAACTCAACAATTTGTCATGAAATTCAAGGTCTTGGTTGCGCGGCGGGAAAATTCCGGCTCCAGCTGGGCTGCAGAAATCGGGCCAAAATGATCAACAAACAGAATATCAACGCTTTCAACGAATTCGCAGAATGCTCATTTCATATGTTCGCGATTACAAAGTGCAATCCCAAAGTCCGGACAATGGATGCCGAAGTCTTTCAAAGTGCAAGCAACACATCTTTAATTTTTTGCCGTCCTTTCTTTGGACATGATTCGCTCTCATTAGTCCAACAGTTGATTAGATATGCAACGGAGCGTGCATTTGAAAGAGGACTATCAGCACGATCGGTTTCATTTAATAACGGCGATCCAAATCGCGATCGTGATTAAAATTCAATTATTTGTGCAGCTCTCGTTGGCAATGCAAGTCTTGCCCAATCCTAAAATGCGTTCTACGGCTCGAAATGGTGTAACTGAACTCCCCCCCCCCCCCCCCCCCCCCCCGACTGAGCAGCCTTCTCAATTCTCTGGTCCTACAAACGGAAGCTCGACTCCATTGGGTCCTTTGGTCCACTCAGACCCGAGCGTCCATTTGACAAGATTCTATGACTCCGCGTCTCCGCTGTTGTGTTTTTCCTCAAGCTTTTGTGCGACTCTTCTGGATTTGAAGTAGTCTCCCAAGAATAAAGAAGGGAATCATATTCATAATCATAATCTCCTCCCCAATCGGCGTGACAGAGCTCATTACGAGACCTTTCTGTGTTCCTGACAGCGTTCCCCCCCCCCCCCCCTCCGCCGGCCGTCTAAATGCTAATCTGTCTCACATTGTTTGCTGCCATGTAATCTGTATAATGGCTTTTTAATTTGCCGTGGAATAGCGGCTCTTAAATAGGTGAGCGAGCTGAAAAAAAAAATATATCATTCCAATTTGTGCCTCCACCTTTTTCACCATTCCCCCACCCAGGAACCAGTCCGGGTTTCCTCGGAGGACCACTACGGGTGTCTAATGCTCCCTAATCGACTGTGAGCCCTGACCTGGCGAGGAAAGAAAAGAAATTAACCCGAGACACCAGTTTCGTCGCCGACATGAGCCAGAAACTGAAAAAAGAAGTCTGCCGATGTCCATTTCAAGTCTCAAGGACTCCGATTTGAAATCCGTCAGGAGATTGGCCGTTTGGGTACAAAGCAGCCACTTCCAGGGTAAAATCCAATTAAAAACTTTTGGCACAGCCACGACGAACCCTAACCGGGCGAGGTCTACGGGAATCAAATGGAAGAACTTCCTCGAGTGTTTATCACCCGGGAAAGACGGCCGGGTTCTGGGATTTAAGATGCCTTGATAAGTTGTTGCACAACCTTCAGCGTCTTCAGGCGCTCGCTCGCTCGCCCCGGGAGGCGGCAAATTGACTGGCTAGCGCGTGGCAGTCCGAGAGCGCCGAGCCACAGGGCGGGCGGTGGGGCTGTTGGTGGGGGTTTGGGGGGGCAAACTGATTGCTGGAGCTCTGGATTATCACAAGAAGCCCCGGACATCTTTGAATCCTACAGCTGAGCCAGGAAGCCATTAGCACGGCGGGAAATAAACCCACAACAACAACAACAGTGACTACAAAAAAAAAAAAAAAAAAATGGAATCGGATTGATCAGAATTATCCGACGCCAAAGCTTTCCGTGATTGGGGTGAGGAACGAAGGAGGGAGACTGCACACCTCGCAATTTGCTGCTCGCGACGGCGAGAGCTAGGTGAGGTTCGTTTGCGGTTCGCGGATCAGAGCAATGCTGATAGTAGATTTTGTATCTACAAAGCGCCTTGCTGGGTTGAAGTGGAGTGATGCCAACAACCAAAAATATACGCGCATCAATCAATCAAACAATATTCTTTGTCAGGACAAACTTCCATCTCGTGAGCCAAATGTACTTAAAAGTATCTGAAACAAAAGTCACAATTATGCTAAGTGGCGCTTTAAAGTGTCAGAAAGGGCCGCTGAGCCAACGTCTCACTACTCCGCTTATCTCAAGTGCACTTTATCACTTGATTTATTGCACGTTCTTTCAATTAACATTAACAATACCCCATCTTAGGAGGTTTATTTCTTCCGGTTTTTTTTAAGTTCTTTTTTTTACCATGGGGGTGTTAAAATCCATCACTGCTAAAGGCTCAAGAGGGAAAAACTGACTCTGCAAACTCAGTCGAGTGGGATTTGGCCAAGTGTTGCTTCCGGTTTTAAGGGGCAACGCGTAAGCGTGACTCACTGTGAGGGAAGCGAGGCGGGTTGTCGTTGACGTCAGTGAGCGTGACGGTGACGGACGTGGTGCCCGAGAGGCCGCCCATCTGGCCCACCATGTCTTTGGCCTGAATGACCAGCACGTACTGGTCCCGGGTCTCGCGGTCCATGTTGGGCAAAGCCGTCCTGATCACACCTGAAATGACGCCAAGAGTCTTCCGTTACGACGGCCACAAAATGTCTGCCATGACAGACAGATTAAAAATGTCTGTCAAAACAAAAAAAACTTTCCCGGTCACGAGCAGAGATGGCAAAACGTACTCACAATTCGACTGACGTACAAATTAGGAGTACCTCTCTGTTTGCTTTCTTCCTTCCACATTCATCATTTTGATGAACGCCTGAGTTGCGACGGTCCAAATGTTATCTCCACAACATTTCCCGATAAATTAGCGGCGGCCGTTTTAAAATGCAGGGAAAGTGCGCTAATCCTTCAAAAGCAATCGCTGTTGCTTTCAAAGTTAATGACTTGCCGTTCGTTCATTAAACGACACTTATTAAAGATTCCCCGCCCGAACGTGGCCGATTACGTTGTCATTTCTCAGCCGCTCGGCGGTTTGATGGAGCAGATCAAAAGGCGAATTTCTCGTAATCTTCGAGCAATGCGACATGCAGAGCAGAGAAGAAAACACTGCTCATTAAACACATCGTTGTGGCAAATACTCAATTAAGGCTGTTGTTTTTCGATGCAAAATTAGCAGTGTCGCTAATGGAATTAAAGCGTCAGCCGTTAATCAAATAACCGTTGCAATCATCGCATATGTGGCGGAGGACAACAAACAAATCTCAATGGATGTGAGGCAAACAATTTACGATCGCAATTTGCATTTCGGTCTCTGGTGTGACTGAATAGCATCAAGCTAGTTAGCAACAAGCTAGCGATCATTTATTTTCTTTACCACCGAAGACGTAAACCCCAAGTGAAATCATGTTGTGGTTTACCCTGACAATGATGAACTTCTGTCTGTTTCAATGCGACAGTGCTTATTTTTTTTTTATCCTTACACCAGAGTTACAAATAAATGTCATTTAAAATGATGCTTGAGTTACGAACAAAAATAAACAATCCCAACATGAGGCCCATGTTCTCCACTTTTTAAGTTAATATTTTGACGAATAAACTGACTTTTGGGAGGCCCTAACATGCCTGAAAACTCATCGACATTTTTAGCAGCTCGTGTCCTGGTGAAAATGGAAGTTTTGTATTTGTCCCGAGCATCAACCCCCGAGTCACTCGGTGGGACCTCATGGACAGCCAGGAAGCCCCAGACAACCACATTGAGTGCTCAAAATTAAATTTAGTGGACATGACGCACAAAAAAAATCCCGAAATTGAACAGGAAGTTTGCCATTTTGCTTTGAAGCAGCTATTTTGGGGGAGTTTCAAAATTCGACATGTCAATCTTCAAGAACGCATGCCTGAAATCGAACAGGAAGACTTTTTTTTTGGGCCAATTTGCGGAATTCTCAAGCCCTGAGAATTGGCCAAAAGGAGCCTGGAACAAGCTCGTTTGCTACAGCGTTTAAGATGTTGTTATACGTGTGACAGCTCTGAATGTTCTCCTGTCACTTGAAAATGTTCTCAGCATGGAAAAAAAAACAACCTAGAAGGAGCAAACATTTACCACCCAGAAATCTGTGCAAGTAGCAAAGCTTAACAATGTTCCGAAGGTGACCCCGAAACATGGAAAAAGTTCCCTAATGAAAGCTGCAAGCGAGGGCTTCTGTTTCTTCACAACAGGTCCCCAATTGCGAGACGATGCGCTAATGATATGAGTGCGCCGGGACCTCGACAACAGCTGTGAGGTGACCCTTGTAGTCAGGAGCTTCAGTGCTGGTTGGATGTTTACAGTGAACCTTAGTGGAGTCTTTTGTTGTCAAGCAACTGCCTGGCTAGGGGGAGCGAAGTCCTTGTATTGCAGTGGCTCTCACCGCTTCGTGAATTAAAAACTAAAGCCATAAAAAAGAAGAAAAAAAACATATATATATATATATATCCTCACTAGGGTCGCGGGGGGTGCTGGAGCCTATCCCAGCTGTCTCCGGGCAGTAGGCGGGGGACACCCTGAATCGGTTGCCAGCCAATCGCAGGGCACACAGAAACAAACAACATATATATACATATATAAACAACATATATAAACAACATATACATATATATATATATATAGCGGCCTGGTAGTCCAGTGGTTAGCACGTCGGCTTCACAGTGCAGAGGTACCGGGTTCGATACCAGCTCCGGCCTCCCTGTGTGGAGTATGCATGTTCTCCCCGGGCCTGCGTGGGTTTTCTCCGGGTGCTCCGGTTTCCTCCCACATTCCAAAAACATGCGTGGCAGGCTGATTGAACACTCTAAATTGTCCCGAGGTGTGATTGTGAGTGCGAATGGTTGTTCGTCTCTGTGTGCCTTGTGATTGGCTGGCAACCGATTCAGGGTGTCCCCCGCCTACTGCCCGGAGACAGCTGGGATAGGCTCCAGCACCCCCCGCGACCCTAGTGAGGATCAAGCGGTACGGAAGATGAATGAATGAATGAATGAATATATATATTTTTTTTAATTGAAGTTTGTAGTTGGAGCTAATGAGGCAACCATGACGAATGCCAAGTCAGACTAGGGACGTTCCAGCAGACTTCCTGTGCTTATTTTTATTTTTATTTTCCCCGCCTCCTTCAGGTTTATTGCATCACTACAAAGTGAGTCATCAATATCCGCAAAGTGCATTCATTTGTTAAAAAAATATGTTTATACGAGAGCCCGCCAACACACAACTGAAAGGTCCTCGCGCTCACAACCGATTTTTTTTTTTTTTGGGTGAATCTCAAACAAAAATAAGCGGATGGAAAACCACGTAGTCTACTCCATCAAAAAGCGGTATTTGCTTTTCTGTTTAAAAAAAAACAAAACTTCTTTTATCAGGTGTTAGGAGGTTAGGCGGGTGTACCTAATCAAGTGGCCAGTGTGGAAAATTGGGGAAAATTGCTCAGTGTAGCTTGTTAACGTTCTTTCTGGAGAACAATCTCTTGCTTTATTAACTTGTCAAGCACACTCTCACACAAGCACACACACACACACACACACACACACACACACATACTTTAATGTGCACCCAGATACTGTGTTTGGGCCGGAGCCAACTTCCCGGGCTTCCTCGCAAGAAGCCGAGTGCCACTGATTAAGCTTGCCTCTCTTTCAACCCAACAAGAAGCCGATTGGCTATTGTGATAGTGCGCCGCATTACCCGAGTGTTAATGCCTTGACTTCTTCTGCTGTTCGTTATTTAAAAATAGTCTTTGGAAGGGTGGGACTGTAAGTTATCTATCAAGGGGGCGGCGTCCTGCCCAGAGTTGTTACAAGATTTTTATGGGTTTCTTTATGATGTTTTAGTTACCGAGGGGAATATTGGGATGTGCTGACCTCATCTTCATGGAGGTACAACAAAGTTGGCAAGACAAGTCTAGTGGAAGCCACCTGGTCAATTCCTATCAGCCTGCAGAGAACATTTTTTGGTCCTTTTTTAAAAACGATTTAAGTTTGTCATTTGGCGAGAAAATGCCAGACTAATTAGCTGATGTCTGCACATGCCAAAAGTTGCATGTGTGAAATCCAATTAGCGCTGCATTTAAAAAAAAAAAAAAGCAAATCTGCATTTTTGATCACGACAGGGTTGGTTTGAATATTTGGAGTTTGTTGATCCTTGGTGATGTTATCATTTTGCATCATGATCGGAGAAATCTCGCAGCTTTTGCCTTTGCTATTTTCTTTTTTTTTTTTTCTGCTCAAGACTTCTGATCAGCCTCCACCATCAAAACATTGTCGTTTGGCATGAAAATGGCCAACTAATTGGCCCTTGTGTGTTTGTAGCAGCTACTGCAAATTAGCGTGGGAGTCTTTAATTGGGAAATTGTTGCATTTCCTTATGTTTTTAATCGCTTTGTCTTTGTGAGAAAGGCATCAAGTGTGTGTGTGTGTGGTAATAAAGGCAATACTTTTTTTTTTTTTTTTTAAACGCCACCATCGTAGACTCAGCTTATTTCCACGCAAGGCATCAACGCATCATTGGCCTTCTTGCATCATTGTCACCATGCCGCCATGTTTTTTCCATTCGGTCAAGCCCATTCTTTACTCATAGCGGCAGTGGATCGTTGCAAAGATTTAACGGCCGGTGATTGCGTGCCGTTAACAAGACCAGGAAGCAATCTTGTCCACGCGGGAGATAGCAGATAAGTTTTATATTCGGCTATATCCCGGCCCTTAAGCCCCTGTACGCGTGGGGTTTGGGTGGGGGTGACACGAGCGATTTGGGAGGCGGCGACCGTGGAATGGCAATGACAATGTGACATATAGATGTTAGCCACAGATGAGCGTTACCACAGCAACCGCGTACGGGCTCAATGACAAAAAAGGTCACGGAAGAGGCAATATTATTTTCGGGATTGGTCGACCTGTTCTTATCAGCCCCATCTTGTGGCGACCAATCAGCTCAGCCATCCCAATTCCTTGGAGCAACTTGGCGGGCATTTTTGCATGGCGTCGTGTATAACTGCCAGTAATTAATTTCCTCGTCGGGCAGCAGCACATGCGTGGTCATTTCTGCAGCGATCGTCGCTACTTTCAAATAAATCTGTCAAGAGCGGGTGTCGACACACCGAGTGGGCGGGCCTCCGAGTGTTTGCCTGATGAGCGCGACTTTACTAATTAGTCGCATTTGCGGCACGCGCCCGGGTAACGTGGCGGTGGGTGACTTTGACAAAGTGCTCCCAATGCAGCGAGGTGGCCGAGGGCTAATGGTCAGGAGGGCTCGGCGGGGCGTGGGGGGTGGGAGATAGAGGATGAGGAGACTGTGAAGCTGCCCACTGTGTCGCATCCCCCCGGATCGCTTTCTTACAACAACTCTGTTTTTTTTTTTTTTTTTTTAAATCCCAAATTGAATCTACAAGGTGCCCTTGGGAAGCGCTACTTAATCCCGAAGAGCTGCAGCCGCTTCCAAGCAATGCATAATGCGGGGGGGGGGGGGGCAAATACATACGCCGCCACGCCCAAAGCGCTTCACTTTTGTAATTCATATTGATCGATTGCTTGTAGTTTAGCTTGAAGGTGAAGCCGCGGAAAGGTATTAAAGAGCGCGCTTTTAATTGATAGCCACCTCTAGGGGCTTCGCGCGCCCCCCTGACGAAAGTGTCGGTCCTTCAGCCGTAATTACGCATTAAGGCACCCCAAGATGCACGCATGCAAAGTCAGGAATAACAAGAACGGAATCCAGTTAACGTGAAACACCGGCTGCCTTAATTACATTCCGAAGGCTATTTAAAGCACCGACACGACTCAGCTCGCAAAAGAAAAAAAAAAAAAAAAAGCGCCAACGTGCCGTTGACAGGTGATGGCCGGCGAGACGGCTTTGTCTGCTCTCAGCGGAGAATCTAATTAAAAGGCGAGCGCTCAAACAAAAGAAAAGGCCACGTCCACTCCCGACTGGCCGCCCTCTCGCAGACTGTGTGAAAATGTCAAAAAGGAGACGTCTGCCCGCCGTGATCGGCTTGTGATTGAGATGTTAGCACAGGGCCTTTTTGTTTGTGCGAGTGCATGTGTGTGTGTGTGTGTGTTGCGGCTCTGCGCAGGATTCCCGCTGTGCTGGCTGCTCCAAATCGAGAACATTATAGCCCGAGGCATCTCGTAAATCTCGCCGCCTCCTGCTGTTGGCTAATATAGCGGCTTGCCGTGCAATTATTTCCCTCCGATGACAAACAACAAACCAAAACATGTGCGAGTGTGACTAACACATCCTGTCAGGAGTCCATTGATGGAGAGTTTAGTGGAAAAAAACTGCATACAGACATGGAGAAAATTGGAAAGGGAAACCCGCGGAAACAACTTAGCCAATTCTTGATTGCTTGTTTGACGTGTTCGTTAACATTCTTGTCTGTTTTTAGCCACGTGTTTTGTCTTATACTCTCATCACTAAAACTAGGCAGCAATTTAAGCGTCAGAGTGCAAAGCGGCCATGAGAAGATTCCAAGAGGAAGAAGAAAGTACAAAAACCAACATTGGCATTCCTACTTAAAAAGTTGTGAAGTGATTCTCATGCAACAAGCTTGATTTGCATGATGTGTGGCTGAAGGCTCTCAAATGAGGCAATGACACCTTAAAACTGTCAAAAGCAGACTGAGCATCTTGCTAGCATTTCTTTCTTTATCGAGCTGGATTTTCGGCAATGATAACAAAAAAAACAAAAAAAAAACGGAGTTGACAGGACAAACTCTCTGATTCCCTCGGCAATGGGAAACAAGCATGGCCGTCCCACTATTCATTCATTCATTCATTCATTCATTCATTCATTCATTCATTCATTCATTCATTCATTCATCTTCCGAGCCGCTTGATCCTCACTAGGGTCGCGGGGGGTGCTGGAGCCCATCCCAGCTGTCTTCGGGCAGTAGGCGGGGGACACCCTGAACCGGTTGCCAGCCAATCACAGGGCACACAGAGACGAACAACCATCCACGCTCACACTCACATCTAGGGACAATTTAGAGCGTTCAAACAGCCTGCTGTGCATGTTTTTGGAATGTGGGAGGAAACCGGAGCACCCGGAGAAAAGCCACGCAGGCCCGGGGAGAACATGCAAACTCCACACAGGGAGGCCGGAGCTGGAATCGAACCCGGTATCTCTGCACTGTGAAGCCGACGTGCTAACCACTGGAGTACCGGGCCGCCGCCGTCCCACTAATTACAAAAAAATGTTTTGAAATGGATGTAGTTATATTTTTGGAGAGTCAATATCTCGATAAACGGCCTTCAGTGTCCTCATCGGAATAGTCATGAAAACGCAGAATAATGCAACTCGTGTGGCTTCGTATAAGAGGCCAAACATTTTCAGCCGGATGTTGTCAAAAATGTTAAGCGCTTCCAGAAATTCGAGATATTTGTTCAACAGTACACACAGTTAGCTAGCTAACTGAGCCATGATGCTAAGCTAAGGTCCACCCGGTGCTCATAAAATGCTAGCGTTAGCAAAAGACTTCGACTCTGTACATTGTGCAAAAACAAAGTGCAGAAGCTTGGCCAATATGAGTTTCTAAGAGCATAACATCTACAATCAATCCGAAGTTGAATGACGGTGACATCTCAGCGACACTGAGTCTTGACGTCAATAGTCCGTAGTGCCAAAGGGGTCGGATGGAAGGGGCTGTGTTGAAACCTACACCATACATGGCAATTCTGGCAAGCAGCAGGTGTTTCCGTTGTGCTTTTGTTCTTCGGGTAATAACACGGTCTTCCCGGCGACAAAGCAACAATATGCTCTGGCAGCACACGGCTCCTTTCTATGTGGGCGTCATGCGGCCCGTTAACGCTCCCGAATGGCTCCAGCCGCGCTTGAATGTCACCTAGCTGGAGACGCCGCTGCCCCGCTTTCTGTGTTACGAGGATCTATTTGGTGTAAAAAGGGGCCGCCCGAGGGGCCTCGCAAATCCCATCCTGCCCTCTTCATCTTTAAGAGCTCATCACCTTCATCAGCGACTCTCTCAAGGCTGCCCGCCGAGCCACAGGCCTCCTGTGAAGTCTCAACTTTATTTCCTCTTTCCCAGACAAATGTCAAGTATCCGGGTTTAGCGGGCGGGGAGGGGGAGGGGACGCGCCACGCCACCTGTCTGCCGCCAGTGGCGCGGTGACAGCCAGATAAATGCGCGGCAACAACGCGGCTGGTTAGCACCAGGGGCGGCCAGTCAGAAAGCGGCGCGAGGCCGTGTGCCGCAGTCGGGATTTTAATCATCTCCTCTCCCCGGGAATGACACCGGCGCCGCACGGGGTAACAAAGATAGAGAGCGGCGGGAGTGGAGGAGGCAGAAATGGCACCCGGCAGACAAACAACAGCCTCGCTAACGTCGCAGAGTGGATTAGCGGCGGCGCTATGTGAGCTTCCGGGCCAGTGGGAAAGAAATGTGGCTGCTTTTTTATTATTTGTATTTTTACGATTCATGGCATCATTAAAACCAGGCTGTAACTGCAACATGGCAAGATTGTATTAAATTCATACAGAGGTGGCCAAGGAGCTCACGCAAAGACAATGTCCACTCCATTAAGCCCCTAGCTTAGCCCGGGGGTCGGCAACACACGGCTCCAGAGCCGCATGCGGCTCTTTAGCGACATCTAGCGGCGCCCGACCCAGTGCCTTCTCTCTTTTCCGTTTAACTTGAGAAGCATTCAAAGACAGCCTCCGAAAAACGGAAATCCATGATCACTTCACTGACACAAAAAAAAGTGAAAATAATGCACCAAAAAACAAACAAAAATCAAGCGCGGAAATCACAAAATAAATTCTATGGGGGCGTTCCAACAAAGGAATGAATAACAACAAGACTCTCCTACATATATATAGCATGTGTTTCCTTCATTATAAGTTTTATGGAAGGCTTTTATTTTTTTGCGACTCCATACATATTTGTTTTGGGGATTTTTTTGTCCTATATGGCTCTTTCAACATTTTGGGTTGCCGACTCCTGGCCTAGCCCCTACCACACGGTGTACGACGGAAAATTTAAAACGCCTCATTTTCTCTTTTCAAATGTGGACTTTGTAGCGGGTCAACCATTTTTTTTTTTTAAGATTTGAAGAATCCTTCCTTAGATAATCTGTCTTTGTCAGGAAGTGGCAAAATCAGATCCATTATCTTTATGCGTGTGCTTGGCTGAAAGGGAGGGGAAAAAAGGCCAACAGGGACAGTATGCAGTAATTAAGCGACATCAATAACGTAATTAACCGTGCGACCGAGTAGCGTTCAAGAACTTTTTTTATTTGATATGATAATGAAGTATATAGTCCATGATATAAAAATTCTTATGTGGTGATTAGGGAGCAAAAACGTGTTCACTCATTCCCTAATCACAACACGGGGATTTTTAAAAGCCATTTTAGTAAACATCCACAGATACCCGTGTAGATACCGAACATAAGCGTGTTTGTGAGTGAGATGGCTTTTTCGCGGGGGGGAGGGGGCGGCGTTCATTTGTCTCACTGCGGGCCGCAGCCTGAGTGTTAGTTGGTCGCGCCCGCTCATCCATCGCAGGTGTTATTACAATCCTGCCATTATCCGGATCCCGGCTTCGCCTCTCCTTGAGTCAAGTCGGCGCCCGGGAAAAGTTTGGCGCTCGTTTGAGTTGTTGAGCCCAGCATTACGGCTGTCTCGCAGCATCGAGGGCTTGATGGAGCCTTCCCGATGCAACCCGGTAAACAAGTTTCACAGGTGTGCGGCGGCGGCGCCGGTTCTGCTCCTTAATTGGCTGGCGAGATTCACGGTCGAGATAGAAAGCACACGCATGCACAATGGCAGGATGGAGCGAACGCTTCCGCAAGACAGAGATTTCGTAACACAAAGGAGTTAATGAAGTCTCCGCGACAACATCCTACCGTGTATTGTTTATAACAACGACATGTTCAGGCCGTGCAAAGCGTCCGATTCTTGCTTTATTGACCGACCTTACCCAGCTGCAAAATGAAAAGTCGACAGCTCACTCAAATCTCGCCAAGCAGATTTCATTTTGGGTGACGTTAAACGCAGGATGACGCAGATAGAAAATTTCACACTTGATGGAGCTGTTTATATTCCAGTGCAACGCTGCAACTGATAACCTTTTTTTTTCCCCCTCCAGATGGATTTTGGATGGGTTTGTCCCTCCTCCTTTGGCTCGAGTTAAATGGAGGATTCCATTGAATGTTTTGGGTGGAACGCTAACGGTCACCAAAATGGATCGAAATATAACTCAAGCTAGAATGAGCCAGCCTCAAATATCACGACAAATAGACTGTGTTTGAATGGGGCGGCGGTATTGCAATCAATAAATTTTTTTTCTGCCAGTAGGGGACACGGACAGTATGAATCTCTTCCGAGCGCGAGCTTCATCAACTACAAGCCAAACTCTGTAAATTGGCCCGAATGATCTGAAAATGTCCGCTTCAAACCAAAGCGGCAGATGTCGCGCATCAACAGACGACCTAATTAAGACACAGAGAGAAGGCGGGGAGCTCGCAATTGGATCTTTCACTGAATCCAGAGACCGTTTCAACAGAGGACATGCTCCAAAAGCATCTCGCAGAAGTGGCTACAATTCTTGGAATCTTTTGTCATCCATCAAAACAAGATGTGGACATTTCCTTAAAAGGGAAGCTCGACCGAGAAACGTGTTCTCGCACAGCAAGATCAAATCTTCCTGACTGTCAAAATGTTCTCTCTCGTGTGCTTGGTTCACACATCAGCACATTTGGTCAACCCCCAATCTATCCTATACTGTTTCAGGCATGGCATCTTGAGGTGTTGTGGGTAAAATTTAAGATTGACATGTCAACCAAAATCCATGAACCTGAGTGAAAGTGACTTGAATTTTTTTTTTTTACTTTTTGGGAGGTTTTTTTGGTTTGTTTCTTTGGGGTTTTTTTGTGCATCTATTCGTGATTGACACTGCCATCCAAATTCACATGGTGGATTTTTGGGAGTTTTTTTTTTTTGTTTATTTGTTTGTTTTTTGGTGCAACTATTCGTGATTGACACTGTCATTCAAATTCACGTGGTGGATTTTTGGGAGGTTTTTTTTGTTTGTTTATTTGTTTTTTGGGGTTTTTTTTGTGCATCTATATGTGATTGACACGTCATCCAAATTCACATGACGGATTTTTGGGAGGGTTTTTTTGTTTGTTTGTTTGTTTTTTGGGGTTTTGTGTTCATCGATTCGTGATTGACACTGCCATCCAATTTCACATGCCGGAATTTTGGGAGGTTTTTTTTGTTTGTTTATTTGTTTTTGGGTTTTTTTGTGCATCTATTTGTGATTGACACGTCATCCAAATTCACATGACGGATTTTTTGGAGGTTTTTTTTGTTTGTTTGTTTGTTTTTTGGGGTTTTGTGTTCATCGATTCGTGATTGACACTGCCATCCAATTTCACATGCTGGAATTTTGGGAGGTTTTTTTTGTTTGTTTATTTGTTTTTGTTTTTTTTGGTGCATCTATTTGTGATTGACACGTCATCCAAATTCACATGACGGATTTTTTGGAGGGTTTTTTTGTTTGTTTATTTGTTTTTTGGGTTTTTTTGTGCATCTATTTGTGATTGACGCGGCATCCAAATTCACATGACGGATTTTGGGGTTTTTTTTTTGTTTGTTTGTCTTGGGGGGGGGGGGGGGTTGTGGTCCCATGGCGGAGTTCAACTGGTTTGGGAGCTGTATTTTTAAAATACACAGGGTACGATTGATGATCTTTGAGGATCCCCGGAAACTGAAGTTAAACGGCTCACTTCAAGGCAAAATGACAAAATCACAGACGAGTGAATTTTCGGGAATGGCTTTTTTCCGTTTTTTATTTTTTTTGGGGGGGGGGGGGTGTCTACACATGACAGACATGACAAACGGTTGATTTAAACTGGCTCCGGGTGCTGAATGAAAGGAAATATTTGGAGGTGACCTTTTTCTAGTCCTACTTCCGACACCAACCATTCGATTGACGTGCAGCCTGAACGACTGAAACATGGCTCGGTAACCAATTGGGATCCGCCCACTCTGGCAGGTAGGCACACAAAGAAAAAAAAAACGAGCCCACCTGTCTTGGGTTCCACGGAGAAGTAGGGCTGCCCGTGCACGATGCTGTATACCACCCTGGCGCTGTTCCCGTACGTTGGGTCGTCGGCGTCCGTGGCTGCCACTTGCACCACCATCGTTCCTGAGGGGGCGGACAGGCCTTCATTAGTGACCACGGCAACCGTGGCGAAATTGTGCAAGCGGCTGCGGCGGCGGCGAGCGCGTGACCGCTTGCACTGGAAAGCAGAGTGATATTGGCGGGAGTGAAACTCGCGAGGCGGTAAATAACGTCATTAGGTGTAATGCCGTCATTACTCGTTGGCGCTGCTATTTAGCTTTGTAAATAGCTTGTTATTTTCGGATGTAATGAAGAATAAGCTTTTCTGACACAACGCGCACTAAAACGCCCACTGCCGCCGCGTTTGTTTACAAGCTTAAGTGTAATTCCTTTCCGCTTCAACTTTCAATTCCCCTCGTCTCCATCGCCAGTCCCTTTTGCACCCCCCGGAAAAAACAAAACAAACCCAAAAAACGTGGAAGCCAGATGGAAAGTGTGACCCATCTGTCCATGTTAACGAGGACTTAAGCCTTGTTTGTCCAGGATGTTCCGGAACATTTACTCGTCGCCGCTCACGCGATGACGATTCAAATTACGATGATGAACGCCAGTTGCACACTTCACTAGACCAAACCACACGTTAGTCGCAGATCAAATGAAGGTTTCAAGCCAGGGTTTGGGTTTCAAACATGCATTACAGTTCTAAAGTAGGAATTCAAGCTAAACAGTGTATCAAACTCGAGGTTCAACAAGGATTCAAATGTTGTGGGTACCAAAATATGAAAACCTATCGAAAGCATCGTTTCCCGCCTGCTTTTTCTGCAGCCGGCCGACGGAATATTTCACTTAAATGGGGCGCACGCTTATATTGTAGCATATGACAGAAAAGCGAAGCCTTTTGGGAACCAAAGCCGCTCGTAAAAAAATGTGACACGAGGCGTGTTTTACAGGCTTTTACAGAATGAAGTGATCATGGAAATTGAAGATTAGAGTCTGCCGTGAGCCTCGTTAAAAAAAAAAAAAAAAGCACAATTAAAAGCCGTGGTCGTCCCTGCACGTTCGACACCGCCCGAACGGCCACCAGGAATTATGGGCGCGCCGGCCGGAGAAGGGCGCCCAGATTATATCATCACCTCTTAGTCACGACAGCTTCTGTTACGGCCCGTTGAAAACGTCAAGGTGAAAGAACAAGCGCGTGAAAGACAAGTCGAGCTGGGTGTAAATCTTCATGGTCGTGCCGTGTTTAAAACACTGGTGGTGACAGGATCCTCATCCCACTTGAGGATTTGCGGCGGGGCGGGGCCCACCTCAGTTGAACTTTCCAATGTACTGCTGACATGTCCAAATTTCCAAATTAAAATGAAAAAAAAAAAACAGAGAGGCGGGCTAGCAAAACGACATCAGATTGAGCGGGCTTTTGTAAACAGGTGTGTTTCGATTTGTGAAAGAGTCTCTTCCGAACTGCCATTGTTCTCCCACGACGTTGTTGGCGCAAAGCAGCATTAATACTTTGCCGTGAGTGCGATCAGGGGAAACCGGCACTTAGCTGTCAAGACTTTTGTGGGCAGCTTTGCGCTGGTAAGTAAGAAGCACAATATCCTTTGTGAAAAGGACGTCGAGATGGAGGAAATGACGGGTGCAATTGAAGAGCAATTAAAGGTGCTTTCAGCAGCAGCGCTTCATTCTTTCTGGATCCGGTCTTCAGTCATTTGCGGCAACTCATTGAACTAATTCGTAGCTGGTTCGTCAATCTAGCTAGCTAACCAGCTATCTAGCTAGCTAACCAGCTACTGTAGCCGCTCAGCACGTCAATCCAGTAAAATGGTTGATATTTGCTAAATTGCTTCTCCAATGCAGCTAGTTAGTGAGTGAATCTCTCTCTCTTTGAACTGGAATGTCGCAGTACAGCAGTAACAATGTGCCTGTGACAGCAAGCTCGCGCGCCGTGGAGAATACAGCTCACAGCCTGGCCGACGGCATTTCAGCCTCTCGCCTGGAGGATGCCAGATAATGCCGTGATGGACGGAAACCGCTCCGTCCTCGACCACGTTGTATTTGTCTCAATCAGAGGGCGGGCACGCAAGTAGCCGTAAATGCGAACGCCCTGTAGGCGTCCCGCGCTTCCCGTCTGATTCAGACGTTAGCATCGCTTGAACGGCCTCTCAAACATGCGTCACTCACTCATCAACAGCCGGCAGGCTGACGCTGGCATTTCAGGTGATGCATCTAAATCAAGCTACAAGGGGGCTGACACTATAACTAGCCCGGCTCGTATTAAAGACACCACAGGCCGCTGACCGAACATGACGTGTGGAAGCTAACGGCGGAATAGCCACTCTCACCCTTGCTGTGTTTACCGCGCTTCTGTGAGGTTCACTGCCCTGGGGATGTTGTTGTTTTTACCTGGATTTACTCGCATTTGCGGCCTGAGCCGTCGCGGGAGATCTTGAAGCAAGCAAGCAAGAGGGCGGTGGCGAAAAAGAATTTGGGGTTAGGGTGATGGAGTTAAGCAGTTTGGGTAATGGGGTTTGTTGGAACTAGGCTAGGAGGTAGGGTAACTAGACTTAGAGAGTAGGGAGGCAGGGAAATCAGGATTTAGAGCATAGGGATATTCACAGACACGGTATAGAGTTGCTAGGGAGTTATCTGAAGAGGCTACATTTTGGGCGGGATCACTAGTGTACGTATCGTGTCTCTTCCTGACTTTGTAGAAGAATCCGAGCGAGTGCTACTGGTGGAAAACGGACACCGTGAAATGTCATTGAAAGAGTTCAATTCATCCATGTTTGACCCTCTGCCCGATCCGCGGAGAGCAGAATCACTCCAAATCTCAGGCCGGTCGTCGCATTCCAAAATTTCAAATCATAAACACATATGAAAGCAAGCTCACCTAGCGGGGACATCTCAGGCACTCCAGCCAAGTAGGGCCCGTCAAGAAACTTGGGCTCATTATCGTTGATGTCCTGCACTTTGACCACAAACTCGGAGCGGGGCTCTACGGGCAAGTTGCTGAGTCGGTCCACGGCTTGGGCCTGCAGCGTGTAGTAAGCCTGCACTTCCCGATCGAGCCGCTTGGTGGCGTGGATGTCGCCCGTGTTCTCGTCGATGGTGAAGATGGAGGTGGCGCCCTCGCCCGACAGCACGTACTTCACCTTGCCGTCGCCCTTGTCCACGTCGGAGTGGAGCTGTCGGAAACAAAATTGGAGGTAGGGAAATATCGCAGAGACACTGGGGAAGGCGGGAAAAAAAATTTGAACAACTGCGTGCGCTTTGTATTTGATCAGTTCTTAATTAAAACAGGGCCTGAAAAGAGGAGAGGATGAAAATTAAACACAATTAAACATGTTAAACATATATTTAATGAAATAGTCCGAGGAACAAAAGACAAGATTACATTGCAGTTGGAGTAACGAAAAAAATTATACCCCCCCAAAAAATAGTCTCCTATTAAGAGCCCGGTGTATGTTGGGCTTGTGCGTACGTATATACGGACCATATGTGATGCAAAACATGAGCCAGCAGCACAGAGAGGAGTCATTCGGGGTTCTTTTAATTCATTTGATGCACTTCGGATGCAAAAAAACAAAAAAGAAAAATGTTTGCTGAAATACCGAGAGCATTGTGGGAGCTTCTTTGATGAATTTGTGATTGCAAAAATATTGTCCCTCCTTTATTCTAATGGCCAACCTGAGTGCAAGTTTAAAAAAAAAAAAAAATTAAAAAGAGGGTTTTGATGGGCTTGCGATTGCGAGTACCAACTGCGAGAGCGTGGGTCATGTTCCCGAGTGGGATAAGTCCCTTTTGATTGCTTCAAATGAAATTCCGTGAGGACAAACCCGGGACGTATTAGTAGCAGAAAAAAAAAAAAATAAGGTACAGATCAGACGGATCACTGGTGTGTTATGACTTAAAAACTTTTTGAGGTCAGCAATACAAACCCAATAACATTTGGGAATCGTACGTCCCCTCGGAAGATGCAGAGTGATGTCCGTCAACAATGAAGCGGTTCCATCTGCAGCTCATGAGCTGCGTCAGACTACCTTGATAAAGAGCGGACGTGGTGAGTTCAGGCTTTTAATAGGAATGTTTTAAGCTTGAGAGTGCAGATGCTATCGAGCACCTTCGAGGCCAGCGTCTTCGGTGTGACGAATGTCGGTTGGGATGAAAAGGAGGAAGTGGAAGAAACCAGGCGGGAGAAGGCATGATTTAAGGTTTTCTTGAGAGCTTCAATCTAAGTGCAATAATGAGTTGCATTTATATTGCACCTTTCTACCTTCAAGGTGCTTGTGGTGCCTCATTCACACTGTAAAAATGGTAGAAAGCTCAGGTCACATGACCCCGGTGCTCGTTTTTATTGGTGGTCCATGAAAAGGGAAAGCAACCCCCCCACCCAAAAAAAACGAACTAAATTAAATAGCGAGCTGAACCATACATATTCAGTACTTAAAAATAATGTGTCCACTCAACACAAACGAGTCAACACGACTGGAAACGACAGTCACTTCGGCCAAACATCTCATTTGACTGTTCAAGCTAAGAAGGACACGCTTTTGTCTCCTCATCTCCAGTGGACAATCCAGTTTTCAACCCGCCATCAAATTCTTTGCTTTCTCTTTGCCAATTGGAATGTCAAAGAAAGAAATCAACGACTGCTCAAACGCGCATACACAACATTGGCGCTAACGAAGCTGAGCTTTTCGAGCAATTTCCATGTCTTTTTTTTTTTCTTTTTACACTCTAGCATCTTTATAGTATTGAATGCCATGGCCATGACACACTTGCTCACTTGTTTGGAAGGAAAATGACTTTTATTCACACACTGGTGAGTTTGGCGTCTTGCTCAAGGCTAAAAACTAGCCTAGCTTCTGGGACGAGACAAAGTGGTGCCAATTTTGGAGTGGTCTGGCTTGTAAAACGCATGCCTCCATTACAAGATGACAGCGTCGTGTCATCCGCAGATGGGATATGATATGGCTCTGAAAGTAAAGACCCCCCCGCCCTCCCGCGCCTCCCCTCAAGCAGGAGGAACAGCAACCCTGTTGACGGCAGCACATGGAATTCAAACCCATTATCTGCTCACATCATCTCTCCTTGAACGTGTTATGGCCAGGACACATTCGCTAAGTAAATGGCTCAGTGACACACTGGCGGCTTTTACCGTCTTCCTCAAGGATACTTCAACAGAGACCCACCGTAGCTCATCTTTGCTCATAATACGCCGTACCTCCAAAACAAATGGTATCAGCTCATCCGCAAAGAGCGATGCAGCCATACGTTTTTAAATGTCTTTTTTCAGACTTAGTCTAGAATTGGTACTGAATGAGTAAAATGTGTGTTATGTCACAATTGTACGAGAAGGCCAAGTAGTTGAAGAGCTAATAAAAATGGAAGTAACATTTTCCAAATACAACAATACACAGTCTTTTTTTTTCTTCTTCTTGTGGATAAAATCAAAGCCATGAAAGCTTTTTGGTGCCTCCGTTGGTCGGGCACATGCAAATCCAGGATCAAGCGTTTGCCAAATGGGTCTTTTGGGATCTTCGCCGTCAATGGGCGGCCCAACGTGAGGCAATGCTTGAAACCAAGTTAGACATTGATGCCATTTTTTTAATGCTCTATAGACGTGCATTTTAATTAGTGGGGAAAATAGGCTCTGTTATAATTACTTTTTTTATTTTCCTGCTCTTGTGTGGACCAACGTCTAATTAAGTTTGTGTGTGTTTGTCATATAGCGCAGTGAACGGGGGGGGGGGGTCCTCTGTCAACATTTCCTTTGCATTACCGCCGGATTATTGTCGAAAGCCCTCGTTCAATCTATAGGAAAATGTCAACATGTCGTTAAATAAGCAACACCGCTGCGAGTTTAGAGGCTGCGGTCAATATTATTTTATGGCACAGGAGAAACACGCCGAACGGCAAGGATGCAACGCAAAAGGGGTTTTTTTTTTTTTTTTTGGGATGAATGGAATCCATCAGCAATGAGGGTTGACGCATTGGGGAGAGGCGCCGAAATTGCCATTTGGCGTCCTCGAGTGGCTCGATGCTCGCGTGTTTACTCGTCGGCGCAATGTCAACATTTCATCTCGGCGAGGGGCGTATTTGGGCAGGAGGGGATGTGTGGGGCTGGGGGCGGGGGGCGGGGGGGGTTAATCTGTGGAGGTTTGTTCCCTGCGAATGCCATCAACCGGACAACCAAAACAGGCCAAGTTTCAAACGCACGGTTGCCATGTCTGAAGTCCGTTCTGTAACTTTACACTATGTGCCAAGTGGGGGGGAGTGTGGGAAGGGGTGTGGGGGGGGGGGGGGCAAATTTACATCACTTTTTGGGAAAATGGGAAGTCAGGAACTTGGCATTGCTTCCTCAGGCTTGGGAATTCTTACTTGGGGATCAATATACTTTAACCGGATTATCTATCTTTACCTATCTATGCCGGCGACGTATAATGACAGGTAGCAAATCTAAATATCATATATACTCCACTCAATGGCATAAGGTACAGTTTGCCGGTGAATTCACATGTCTCCATTCATACAAAATTTAAAAAAAAACATTTCCTGCTGACTCAGCACATTTGTGGGTAGACTGAGACAAGATCATCATTATTTTATCAGGTGAAGTACTTTATTTTTTTTTTTTCCCTCACATGTAATGTAAAGGAGTGTTTATGTGCCTCGACTCCATGAAGGTGGGGAAAGACTTTTGACTAAAAGACTGGAAATGTCTGTGAGGGTGTGGCTCCACGAACTGTGCATTTGTTGCGCTATATGTCAGATAACCACTCTTGCTCTACTAAGTCGGGCATATCGATTTATCGGAGCAGCAACTCCGAGGTGCGGACAATGCTCCATCTCCAATTGTTGTCTGGAATGCAGCATCACAAGGTCTCTTTATCTGCGGCCTCTGGTTATTATTGATTTTGATTTTAACACACAACTGTACTCCATAAAAAAAATCGGTTTGGAGATAAAGTGCATTTCTGTGCCAATGATTGTGCAAAAACGAAACCGAAAATTCGATCAAGGCCGTCCCGAAAAAAAAAAAAAAAAAGAAGTTGTTAAAGCAAATGCACTCATCACAAAGCCGATAAACATTTTCCGATGTCGGCCGTGTGTTTGTTTGTTTTTTTAACGGCGAAGCCAATTTTCAATTTCCGACTGCTCCGGAGTCTTTACAACAACAACGATCAATAATCCTCTAATATTAAACTTGGAAATTCTTTCTTGCTTTTTTTTTTTCTCTTAATTTCTTGGTGCGCAAAACCTCCGAAGCCGGAATGTCTGAACAAGGTTGTGCAAATGGTTGCGAATGAAAACAGCTTTTTAGATTATTTTTTTTTCTACTTCACGGACAAACGTTTCCTCCTTTGCTTTAAATAACAACCTACACCAAGTCATGATTTGACAAGGTGAAATGTGAGAAACAAATAATGAAAATTCTGTTTTGTGTTTTATTTGTGCTTGTCCGGATTTGATGACATATTTGTCTGGTGACTTTGAAAGACAATTTGTACACTTTTGCCGTGAAAGACATCCCAGACCGTATATTGATTTCCCAGGTGACAAACCATAATCCAAATTTCTATGACTGTCAACTCTCCTTTTAGCTAATGTGATTTTTGTCTTTTATTGATTTGGCAGGTGACAAATGTTGAAGCCTTGGCAGAGCTCTTTTTGCCGCGCGGACGATCAGCTCTTTACAAGGTGCTCTTTAAAAGTTTTGACTCTTGCGAGACTTGCAACGATACGAGCGAAAATATATATTTATATACTGTATCTCGCCTGCAGGTAAAGCTCAAAGGCAGTCAGAAGGAGACCGCGAAGACGGCGCGATGTCAAACGCGAACTCCGGTTAAATGAGCGCCGTTCATCCCTTTGTGAGCCGACGGCTCTCCTGGGAGCAGACGGCTAGCTTTGTGCAGATCTTGTTTATGGTCTTGCGGAGCTAAAAAGCAGAAAAAGAGCCGCCGAAAAGGCGCCTGTGAAAAGACTCGTACCAGTTTGTTGAAATTACACGCGATTGTGCGTCGGGGGGCCCGCCGCGGCAGCGGCACGATGAAGGCTGCCGTTTGAAACTCGCGTGGCGGGCTGCAAAAAAGGTCCGCTCCTGCAGGCCGCCTTTGAGCAACGGCGCGTCACAAAGGAGCTGGAGAGCCTTCAATCAACAGTCGGCCTGCGGATGTTCCGCAGAGCACTTTTTGAATTGAGTGCCACCTGCAGCAAGGCAGTGACACAGAAGGAAAGAACCATGGCGGAAAATGAAACATGCAGGCAATCATTCTCGGAATAAAACTGTCGTCATGGAGCGATACAGTAAGCAGGAGTTATTGTTTCATTTTTTTGGGCTACTCGATATTGTGACTAGTGATTTTATTTTATTTATTTTCATTTTTCAGGCTACATTCAGCTCGTGGTGACAGTCAGGGTCAGCAAGGATTTCTCAAACTAGTTTAAATACTGACCGACATTTCGTCGCCGTATTGGGAAGATCACGTGCGTCCATTTTTATCATGTTTACGTTCGTGGGATATCTGAAACGCAGACACCCTGTTATCGTGAAAATTGTCAAACAAAATGGACATACGTGTTTTACGCAGGACAATGACGATTTACGAACCTGAATTCTAATTCGACATTCTATTGAGATACGATTTCTTGAAGTAAGACTTGCTAACCAATTGGTGTTATTTACCTGCTGCTATTCGACCCCCCACCCCCTCCCACCACCCCCATTTCATCACGCTCTGTACTTTCGATTGCAGTCCAAACATTTCCTGTCCGTGTTTCATTTAATTGGTCATTTATTCATTTTTGTCATTTGAAAAATCAATAACCGAGCAGACGTTTCAATCCAGCAGGCGCATTTCATTTAATTCAAGCGGTTAATCATTCAAAAGGAAGCTAAGATGAAGGGAAGATGAGTAACCGTCCCCCCCCCCCCCCAAAAAAAAGCCACATAATGCAACAAGGGCTTGTCAGCAGCTGGCACGGACATGAACACTTTTCATCTATTCACTGTGTCCACCTGTCGCCATGGGAGATGCGCAACACATGCTCATCCTGCTGACATTCATCAGGAGGTGTGTGTGTGGGGGGGGGGGGGTTCTTGTGTTGATTACGTTTATAAATTAAGTATATTAATATATTCATATTCATTTTTCAGTTTGGATGAAATGGAAATTCTTATTTTGGGGACACTAAGTAGGGTGTCACTCAACTCAGTTTGCTCGCCTCCGATTAAAAATTAGCCAAATAGAGGGCAGATGTTTCATCCACGCAAATTAACAACGTGCAATAGCGAGACAGCGTGAAAGAAAACGACTGCTTCTGGCGGCTGAACAAGGAAATGCGGTGACCTGTGTTGCATTTCCACTCTACGTCGTATGACCCCCACCGCCACCACACTACAAGTGCCTCGGCATGATACCAATTCATACTGGGGGGGGCAAAACATATGGCATTGGTGCCGCTCCAAGCGCGGGAAACAATGAGACGTGACATCGGATGCAAAGGAAGAAGTAGCGGCAGCCAAAGTTGCCGTGCGTAGGCCCAAATGATGAATGGCGGACATTTGTGCTGGGAGTTCATATTCAGCCAGAGAGACTGATGGTTTCCCCGTGCTTGACGCTCAACACCTGTTTGACTGCCAAACGCGATGCAGCCCGGCACGGACCGCTGCACCTTGAGGGAGCCGCTTAGGCTCGTTGTTGGGTTGCCAAGGGCAGTAAATGCTACACCAGAAATCACGCTATGGTTGTATTTTGTAATATACAAAACAGCTTTAAGCTTTAAGCTTACTTAGTACCTCAAGAAAACCCGCAAACAGAAACGGAACATACAAACTACATGCATGACAGTCAGAACTGGGATTCGGACACCAAAGAACTGTGAGTCCTCTAGAGTGGCTTCGGTTTTATTTAGCAGGCAGGCTGGATTTTGTAGTCCTTGGTTACTCTGAGTTCCAACTCTGCCCCACGGCTGTTTGGTGTTCCACAGGGTTCAATTTTAGGGCCCATGATGTTTTCACTGCCACTGGGTTCCATCTAAAGTATGGCTTTCCTTACTCTGCCATCCCAATAACAGTCAGATCTACAGTATGCCCCGCTAAGCAAGGATGCTTTGTTTTTAAGGCTACTTTAGTCCTGTATGGTGTCAGCGCAATACCGATACGTGGTATCAGTACTGGCCCATCCCTACTTTGAACTACACAACATTTAAGGGGGGGCATCAATTAGCTGCAGGTTCATTTTAGTCGTGTGCCCAGGTGTACCAAATCAAGTGGTCAGATGATGATAGAGAAGACCAAAACTGCTGCTGGCCCTTCGACTTGGCCACCATTCGCCCGCTGCCACATCAATGGAGTTAATCAAAGTGGCAGTCAGGGCAAAGCCATTGTATTTGTTTCTTTATTTTGTCAATGCGGGAGTGTTTGTGTGTGTGCTGCCCTCATCACAGTGGTGCACTTGAATGGGGGACAGGAATAGGCATCCCTTTCAAATCATTGTGGAGGAGGGTATCAAAGCCCCTCTGTTAGAAAAAAGGCGAGTCAGATGCAAAGTGCCACTGCCACAGCCGCTATTTTGTTGTGGGGTTTTTTTGTTTCGCTTGTGCTTCCTCCTGCGCACCAGCAGCAGGAGGCTGCCAGCCGTCTGACGGACACATCAAAATAAAAGTGAACAACGGGAAGCCGACTATATCATATCCGCGTGTCACTGCGAGAAATTTAACATTGTTATTCGTTTGAACTGGGAGGCACGGTAGCCGCAGCATGACGGCCAGACGGATACCAAGCATCCAAATTGTCATTTGTCTATTTTCCATACCTTGACCTCGTTAGGAAGACTTGCTGGAGTCTATCCTAGCTGACTTTGTGCGGGGAGGGAGGTTGACGATTTCGAATGTGGGAGGTAAACTTCACACCGGAAGGCCAAAGCCAACATTCAACTCTTGAACATCAGAGCCATGAGGCAGACAAAAATGACAACACGTTCGTGCCCCGTGTTGTCATTTTTATCAACTGTGTAGAATTTGATGGACCACATGTCAGAATGACAAATTGTGCCGTTTTTACATCTTGAAGCAGTTTTGGCGATATGGTCTCTCTCAAAAATCTTGCCATCAACTTGCTATTTGTTGTGTTGGTGTTGTCTTACGAGCTCTTGGAAGGACATAAACTTGAGCTCCTTTTAGCTATTAAGATCCTAGCTGCTAGTCATTGATTTCATGGCTGATAAATGTTGAAGCCTTGGCAGCCTGGTCAGTGTTCTTATTGGAATTGAGCCCATAGACGGGACCACCCGACCCCCACCACACACTGGCCCAAAATGGAATAAATATCAACATTGCTGCCAAAGTGCTGCATGAAGCCATGCATCAGCTCAGCCTGAGTCCAAGCCCAGAAAAACACCTTGAGAAGAGCTCAAATAGCAGCGCTAATGCTCCTCCTATGATTTGTGATGTAACGCTTTTAGAAGTGCAACCCCCCCCCCCCCCCCACCTCTGAAAAAAATGGAATGTTGAGCAACAACACACACAAAGTGTGTGTTTTATTCTTTTGGTGAGTAAGAAGTACAGCAATAAATATCTGCCTTCTGAAAGGACCGGGCAGATATTTTCACCTCTGATTCAGGCTCATAAAAGAGTTACAACTTTGTGAAAACACACACACACACACGCGCGCGCACGCACGCACAAATAGTTTTTCTGTCACACACTCTGGTGGCGGCTAGCAAATAATATGATTTGTTGGAGGGGCTCGGAGTGGGTCAAGGTAACGATTTGAAACATCGTTCACTGTGCCAAGACAACAATTGACTTGTTGGTTTGTCAAAATATGTGGAGGATGCCCTTTGTACTTCCTTCACATGCGCAGAAAAAAAAAAAACGTGTTACTTTCTTTCAAAGCGGAGTGTGCATACATGCCCCCCCCACCCCCCCAAAAAAAACAAGGCTGTTCTACTCCTTGGCCAAAAGGCCAACAAAGCGCGAGGACGACGCTCCGAGTGATGAATGGAACCAAATCCTTGCTTAATGGCAGCACTGGTGATTTGTGGCAGATTTTACGAGCGTCGGCCGGGGTGGGGGGATGAGGAGAGGAACTTTGTTGTATTGTGAAGGTGAGCCATCAAGGTTAGTCTCACTCTCCCGCTCCTGAAAAACAGTTTGCTAAATCCCATTTTCCGGCCATATGATGAAAAAGTGAGCGTCGCGGCCGACGAGCCATTACGGCTGGCGGAGGCTGCATCTCTGAGGGGGGACTTTCTCCACTGCCGCTCCGTCTCTTCTCCTTCCTTCCCATCTCGATCTCGAGGGTAATGTGACAAAGCCCTTCACTTTTTATTTTTTTATTTTTTAAACCTCACTGCCCAATTTGCACGCCACCTCCCGAAAAGCAAAAAAATGGCAACTGCATTCTGCTTTGTGGTACTTTCTAAAAAGGCTGCTCTCCATTCGTCTTGCAGCCACTCTGCATTGTCTAGGCAAAAAAAAAAAAAGAAGCCCATCTAAAACGTCCTAAAAGTGCTCTTCTGCAGGTAAAATGAGGAAGATTTCTCATTCCTCGGTGTAGCGCCATCCATCATACCTTTTATATCGCCACCTAATTATGTTGGCCTTCGCCTATGCCTGTGAAGGTACTATTCATCCAGTGTGATACTTTTTTTTTGGGGGGGGGTAGCACACTTCTTTTGATAGACAAAGGCTCGGGCTGTTTTTTTTTTTTTGGGGTAGCAGGCTTCTTTTGATAGACAAAGTCAGCGACACACTGGTGCAGATGGTTCGGGGTCAATGAGATTGCACGGGGGGTCGTGCTGCACTCATAACACTAATTACAGTCACGATAATTAAACTCGCGAGTCTAGTTCTAGCTTGGTCGGCAGGTGTGGGAGAGGGGGCGGGTGTGGTGGTGGTGGTGGTGGTGGTGGGGGCGCAGGGGGGCTTTCCTGGCATACACTAGTCAAAACGGCGGGACTTTAAGGCTTTTGAAGGCTCTCAAACGCAGTAAGATGTGAGCTAAATTCGATTCAAAGATGGGCAGGTAGTCAAGAGGAAAGAGAAGCTGCAAAGAGCAACAAACGGGCAATCGCAGCCAAAGAATGGTCGTCAACAAAACTTGGGGGGGGGGGGGGGGGGGCAAAGAATGTTCGTGTCGCCCATCTTTCCTGTATACCCGCCTCCGATTTGAAGCTCATTTGGGGACGCTCCCCAGTAAAAGTTGATCAAAGTACAAGCCCTGGATTTCAACCCAAATGGCTTCAAGCCAAAATTGTGCACTGAAGACTTTTGTTGGGGGTTTTTTTCGTACATCCTGTTATAATGTCCACTCGATATCGCCAAACTGGCGTCAGGGGCAATTTTCTTCAGACTTTCTAGGGGACACATTAGCATTTGCCAACATCAGCATACTGTCTTTGACCGTTCACTCCAAGATCTACTGCATCGAGACACTACGCTAGAGTCGACTCCAAAGGGCTAATTACTGGACTCGGAAAGTACTCAATAAAGTTCCAAGCAGGATCGCAAGCTATAAAAGTCAAACGTCAAGGGTATACAAACCGTGAACATTTCAAGGTACCGCCACAAGTCATCTTCGCCCTAAAGGTACAATCATGCTCAAGTGTGCAGCCTTGGACTCAAGTGATCTCGAAAGTGACTTTTTATGAGCTATTCTGTAACTTTAAGTACGGTGGAAAGTGCCACAATATTTGCATAAAAACGAGATCCGCATAGGCCAAAAAAACAAGAGGGAATCGGATTAGTGCACCCGTACCATGTCAAGAACAATGCTCGATCTCAAAAGTTGAAGTATCCACTTTGGCGCCCTTCTCCTAAGACGCGCGTGTTTCGTATTTCCTTATTACGTGCCGAGGCATAATTGCCTATGTGTGTTTGTTTACCGCATTCACTCGCAAGCTCTTGCCCGGTTGGTGTTCGACACACTTTTGATTAAAAATAATAATAATAAAATACCCAAACTATTTTGGCCAAGAGCACTCGTGGCTGGAACCTCTCCGAGGTTAACGAGAGAGACATCGATAATCTCCTCGCAGGACGCCTAAACCCACAGATTAAGACGGCTGACAAGGACATTGGCCGAGTAACGACGCCGCGGATCAGCGGGTGATCGCCACGCGTGATTAGCCATAAATCACCAGAGTTTCCAGACGGAAATCTGTGAGGGCGAGGACGGCTACCGAAGCTTTCAGGCAGGGGTGTCAAACTCATTTTTGTCGCGGGCCACATTGTAGTTACGGTTTCCCTTGGTGGGCCGTTATGAAATTTGGGAACCTTATAAACAGCGCACAAAAATCGATGGATAACTACTTTTCAAATCTGAAGTAATGAATAATGACGGTTATTGTGGATTACATGTGAAAATTTGAAATTTTGATTCAGACTTTAGCAAGCATCATGGAACTTGACAGCCTTGATTTGCTTTCGCGGGCCACATAAAACGACGTGGTGGGCCAGATCTGGCCCCCGGGCCTTAACTTTGACACCTGTGCTTTTAGGAGTTCTGCGTGGTTATCGGCCCAATACTGAGCTCGCCGGGACCCATCAAATACAGAGCAGATGATTCATTGTTATCACTGATTTCATTTACAACCAATCCGAGAGTTGTTGCGGTCCAATCCCTTTACGACACCATACGCCGGCTTGATGGTTAAATCTGAGGAATAGGAAAACAACATCGGGCCGAGCAAAGTGCGACTTAATGCAACAATGTTCTTAACTCGTTCAGTTCTAGCCAATTCTGGACCAAGTCTGAAAAGACGCTTAAAAACGTCTTTGGGAGTGAATGAGTTCATATGTTTTAATAAATATTGCATTTGTGGAATATGAGCTCAAGCAGCAAAATCCACCTGTTTTTTGTCCACCTGAGGGGGGGGGGGGGGGGGGGGGGCATTTTGCTAGTTTCTATTTTTCTACTGTAGATAAGACTGCAGTCCGTTCCTTGTCCCTGCATGGATGGAGGTGGTGGTAGAGGGGTTACGGACAACGTTTGGTTGAGCGGGACGACAACAGAAAGGGCAGGTCTCCATGGCGCTGCGTGTAAATATTGTCATCACCGCGGGGGAAAAGCATCCAAGTGTTTACTGCTTCGGCTCCCTAAGAGGAACGATGCAGCAGACGAGCGCAGGAATGCGACCATGTACAGTAAGAGTGCGACGGCCCCTCTCTGCCGTGCCATCGTAAGTCACAAAAAAAAAAGAAAAAAATGTTTACCAATGTGTGGAGCCTGACATTTATCAAAAGTGGCCTTTAGTAAAAGTCATAGGCGAGGCGTGAAGAGGTTTCCCGATGAGGCTGGTGATGTTTGTCGCTCCTCTGGGCCAGTAAGACAGACGCTGGTGTTTAATAGCGCAATATATCTGCCCCCATCAGCTCACGCTCCAATCACACTGAAAATGAGCTCGGCCTTGGATTTAAGATGCCATTCCGAGTGCACGCACAAGCCAAGAAGATGGAGACTTGTTTGCGCCTCATTTTTTTAGCTCAGAGAAACCACTGACATGCGGCAACTTTTCACCGCATTTGTAAGCCACCCTTGCCGAGGAAGATCTCTCTCGGATGTGACCGAATGAGACAAGTGCGTAGTCGAAAAGCATTTCCGGGTGTTGAAAAGTCTGCGACGCACTTTGGCCAAAAACTTGAAGGGGGTTGGCCTGTCTCGGAAAAATGCTCACGAGGACAGAGCATATGTTTTTTTGACAATTTCATTTGGGAAAGTTCCCCGCCATTTTAGCAATGATATGCTCGTGTTTTGAGCATATCAATTTTGATAAATTCAAAAAAAAAAGTTCAAAAACACTTTTCATAACCATGGCTACTAAGGGCCGAGACGGGGGTGATATGACAAGGCCACTGACTTCAACTTTCATGTAATTTCTGTCTCAAGAGTGCCTCTGCTGGTCACAGCCGAGCAGTGCACTTAGTTTTCACTTCCTTCAAACATCAACAAAAGGCTCCACACACAAAAGCTGCTCTTAAAATTGATTATATGCCCAAATCGCCATCAAACCAATAAAGAAGCTTCATTTACTGCCTGAAACTTGAATTTCACAGCTATTTGTGCATGAGGGTGGAAGAAAAAAATTATGCTAATGAAGCTATTATGCATTTTTTTTTAAAAAGATGATGAATATATTCCAAGAGAAATTAGCATGTAATATTCAGGCCTGGGGCGGGTCTGCTAAGAAGCGGCAACGTGTCAACGGGTCGGTTAGCGCCGTCTTCAAAACAGACTGTTTCCGTTCGAGAGGTTTTACAGGAACAGCAGATTTTATTTTCTCTCGCTCACTCTGGTTGCTTGGACCCAAAATAATGCAGCCGCACGGCGCTATTATTATATTTATTTTAGTTTTCCCGTGGCATCACAACTGTTCTCTCGTGTCTTTTTTGGGGGGGGGGGGGGGGGGCTGACGGGATTTTACAATTCACGCAATTTTTTCGCCCCCCCTCGTGATATTCTGCTAATATTTGCGCTATTCTCATGAATACAAAATGATGAGAGAAAAAAAAAGTCCCTGGCTTACTTTTCACAGCCACACGCAGTGACGCCATTGTACTTTCACATTTGTTGCACGCCAACCGATGAAAAATGTGATAAAACTGACTTTGGCTTTGACGCGGCAGCGTGCGACAGAACGACGGCGTGTGTGCGCTTTTCCATCGTGCGACTACGTCTGGGGCCGAGCACATGTAACGACGAGCTCTTGGCAAAGCGAGGAGGATGTTTCATTTGATGTACTCTCATTGATTGACTGCCACGTAAAGTGGATCCGATCCGCCGCGGGAAATAAAACAGTCGCAAATGACCCTTGAAACTATTTACCCAGCCGCATTAGCGTCCACTGCTAATTATAAGGAAAGGCTCTCGCGGGCAAGCGCTCCACGCGGGGGGGCTGCCGGCGACATTGCCGCCTGGGCGACAATGGCACTTCATCACCGAGAGCTATTTGGTGGTCTTCTCCTCTCGGCTCAGGCGGCAAGACTATTCATCGGAAGATTCCTCGCGCTCGTTTCCTCCCATCGGGCGACTTCATCAGCGTGTCCTCGAAGGCAGAGAGGGGGGAAAAAAAAAGTTTGCCGCATACCTCTGCGCTTGATTTGCGCGACGGACAAATATGTCAACATGGCAGCACGTGATGATCTGAAAGCGGCGCAAGCTCGGCATTTTCTCCTTTGATGTTGATTTAATGATGAAAGATGAACCAAATACCTCGGCCGGTCGCGTTCTCGGAACCGATTCATTTTGAAAACTCATTTGAAAAAAACTGTTCATCGGTCGAGTCACAACAGTAGTTTTAATGGCGGATGCACGCCTTTTAGGGGCGTGAGAGGGCTCGACGTGAGCAGCGGTCGACAGCAGCGAGGTTATTTTTTGGGGGGCGTATTTCACTCTTTGTCCCGTTCGAAAAACTGCTGAAAATGCTTCGGCCACCGTGTGATAGCAACACAATAACTTAATGAGCTTTCCACTTCACTCAAGTGGAAAGCACTTCGCGTCAAGCTCGCCGGCGCACAATTTTTTGCAACCTCTTTCCATCCATCCACTCCAACTGCACCTCTCATTTTATCTCTTTTCTGTACCGCTGAAAATGCAGTGCGGCCCGGTAGTCCAGTGGTTAGCACAGAGGTACCGGGTTCGATTCCAGCTCCGGCCTCCCTGTGTGGAGTTTGCATGTTCTCCCCGGGCCTGCGTGGGTTTTCTCCGGGTGCTCCGGTTTCCTCCCACATTCCAAAAACATGCATGGCAGGCTGATTGAACACTCTAAATTGTCCCGAGGTGTGATTCTGAGTGCGAATGGTTGTTCGTCTATGTGTGCCTTGTGATTGGCTGGCAACCGATTCAGGGTGTCCCCCGCCTACTGTCCGGAGACAGCTGGGATAGGCTCCAGCACCCCCCGCAACCCTCGTGAGGATCAAGCGGTACGGAAAATGAATGAATGAATGAATGAAAACGCAGTTTACTTTTCGAGCTTGATTGAAACACACACACCAGCGTCAAAGTCTGCTGAAAGCAGAATGGAGAGGAGGGGGGGACATGGGGGGGGGGGGGGGGGACAAAAGCATGATGGCTTTTTTTTCACCCGACTCTGCTTTTTTTTTTTCTTCTTCTTTACAGCAGCAAGTGCAATCCGAGGGGATTACAGACATCTTCACTACTTCAAACAATGAAATGCCTTATTAAACAGCAACATGACAGGGCCTGTGGGACGGGGTAGACTTTTGATGTGTACACAATCCTTCCGCTCGGTGAATATATATTTAGAGGAGCCGCTCGCGTCGCAGCCCGACTCAATAAGTGGCCGTCGGCCGCTGCCGCCTCCGTCCCGCTTTGAGTCATCCCGTATCGTCTTTACGTAGCCTTCGCCCCGTGGCGTCATTTCACACTGTCACACGGTGAACTCATCTCCCTCCATTGAAAACCAATTGGCCCGCTTCCAAGAAAACGGTGGTATCGTTGCACAAATCCCTCTTTTCTTTTCTTTTTTTTTTCCCTCCAGCTCTCTTTCTCCCAGCGAGTGTCGCTAATTTATAACTCCAGCCTGGCTGTGTCAAAGTCATTTTAAGCGCAGAAAGAGCCCAAATGGAATGAGATGGAGTCTGAATAGAGGGAACATCATTTGTCTGGATATCACCAGTTGCCCGGGAAGCACTCAGTGAGCTGACAAGCATTTTTTTTATTTGATTTTTTTTTTTTTGGTGTTGACATGACATGACTTGAGATCATAAAACACTCCTAACTTCTCCCAGCCAATCGTGAAATCCTCATAATACTGACGGCCGCATAGCCAAATACAATCAAATGTAATCATAATCTCAGTCCGTTTTGCCAAAACTGCGACTATTATTATCGAGTACATCCGGGAAAGGATGCTCCACATTCATTCATCTTCCATACCGCTTGATCCTCACTAGGGTCGCGGGGGGTGCTGGAGCCTATCCCAGCTGTCTCCGGGCAGTAGGCGGGGGACACCCTGAATCGGTTGCCAGCCAATCACAGGGCACACAGAGACAAACAACCATTCGCACTCACACTTACACCTAGGGACAATTTAGAGTGTTCAATCAGCCTGCCACGCATGTTTTTTGGAATGTGGGAGGAAACCGGAGCACCCGGAGAAAACCCACGCAGAACCCGGGGAGAACATGCAAACTCCACACAGGGAGGCCGGAGCTGGAATCGAACCCGGTACCTCTGCACTGTGAAGCCGACGTGCTAACCACCGGACTACCGGGCCGCCCTTGCTCCACATTTCAAACCTTTTTTTTTTTTTTAAAGTGGACTCATGGAAAAGTGGAACAAGTCGTCACCTAAAACCATTATTCACTGTACAGGTCGTTTTTAAAGTCACACTTTCTGATTCTCAGCTGCCGTTAAATAAAAATGAGGGGGGTGCACTTAAAAAAAAAAACAGAGGTGAAAGTGACAAATTCTTCAACATTCTTCTGGAATGAGTTATCCACTATACACACACGCACGCACACACACACACACACACACACACCATCTAATGGTGTCCTAGCAAAGTCTGACGACAATTTCAAGGCCATGAAACGTGTCATTGCAAGGGTCAGTTGATCACTGCTCGTGGTTTAATATTATTTTAAGAAAAAAAAAATATATTTTTTTCCTCCCTTGAACCGAGGCATTCAGACACGCTTGTGATGAATGGCCCGCTCATCGGATCATTACACTTTCATGAAACCGACCCTCGTGATCAGACATAACTAGTGATTAAGATCAAATCCACGAAACCTATTTTCCTATTTCAAAATGAAGACGTGCGGCTGGACGAGACTGACCATTCGGCGCGCGACACTGAAAGGGGCGGCGGCGCCATTTTGCTCAGAGGAATCCTTGACCAGATCACAAGCCCATGAATCTTTTAAAAGGCGCTACCTGATATGGAAATGAGCTCGCCGCGCCGCTCGCTCGCTGCACCTTTCAAAGTCACTCAGCGTGTTTGCGGGCGCGTGCCAGTGTGCTTTGTGGGCGCACATGCCAAACAAGAGAGCTGGGGAGTCCACAAGCGCCAAGAGCCTTGCTTGCACATGTAGGTCATTCGCATTCCTGCTGGAAATTGAGCCCCCTTTTTTTTTTAGGATTACAGCCTATGATTCATTATTACTCCATTTCATTATAGTGGGAGGTGGCTGCTGTGCCCACAAGCCCCCCCCCCCTCCCCCTTTCAACCTATTAAGCTCTCCTTCACTGGATGGCAAACGTGTTTGTGTGCGTGCGCCTCCAGGTGACTTGAGCGCAGCTGCATTTTGGACTTGCTTACACGCACTCGTGCACAAATAAAAGCAGATTAGGAAGGCTAATCTTGTTAAGGAGGAGAAATTCAAGTAACTCGGTTATGTCATTCCCAAGGCATCTTCCGGAAGGAGAAGCTCGAGGGGAAAAAAAAAATGTAAAAATTTAAAAAAACAGCTTTCAGCTTTAACTACATTTGTAGATTTTGAGGCGCGCAACAGGGTGCTATGCTCAAAGATTCTGCTTCTGTGCCCTTGACACTATTTGGGAAGTTTGCAGGGAACTTCTGTCTGCTGCCTTCTCGACCAGGAAATGGTACAACTACAAATCCTTCATGAGGGGAGGGGGCTAGGGGGGGCAATAATGATCCTTTGATCCTTGTGGGGTCCATTAGTGCAGAATGCACATTAACCAAAATAAATGGATATTTTTAAAAAACACACACACAAAAAAACCTGACTGGTCGCCAACAATGATGTAAATATAAATAAAAAAATGTTTCACAATCTTTGCAAAACATATATAATACATTTTAATAATTTAATGGTGTCATATAAATGTTATTTTAATTTAAAAAATAAATATACAGGAGAAGCACAGGTTCATAAGTCCTGTAAACATTATTTAGAAATGGAAATAAAGGAATTCATATATTTATATAATAATATATTTATATTTATATAATAACAATGTAATAATTTAAAAAAACCTCCCCTATTGATTAAAAAAGAAATTAAGCCATTGAAATATAGAAGTGTGCTGTATAGTATAGTTCCAACTACAAACAAAAAAATGTAAATTGAATTCTTATATTTATTTTAAACATTTACAAAAACGCACTAATTAATACTGTTCAATAATGCAGTCGTATTATTCAAACATACGAGTGCTCTTACATATTCAGAACCATTAAAAACTGATGTTCACTACATTACTTTTAATGTCTCTTCTTCTACAATTATTCTAATTAGAGTCGAATCATGGTGAGGTTTTCGCAGCACGGACGCCATTAAAGCAGCTGCTTACGTGACCAAATCTGGTTCCAAAGCACTCCTGCCCCCAATCATAACTCAAATTATCAGTCAAATGTCGACTTTCCTGCCTCATTTGCATTGATCACAATCTCTGGCACCCCTTTTATGCGCAAAGCTTGGCGAGGCGATGATTGTGCGGAGATGAAATGGAATATGACTCCAGCTTGTAAAGACAAAAGGATGTGAAACTACCTCGAAAACAGCTCATCAGGCTCATTGGCTTAATAAAAGAGCCGCCGTCGTAAGCGTATAAATCATTAATACTCGCCGTCGTTAAATGGATGATTGCCAAAAGTGGAACCCTGAAATTTTCCCTCGCCTCCCCTTACGGCTGCGGTGACTCGCTTTCTCACGTGACCCCCCCCCCCCACCCAAGTGGAAACGACAAAATACCTTGAAATGAAAACTTTTTCTTCCTTGGGGGAGGGGGCGGGGGGTTCCACAGAACACCAGGAGCGAGCCGCTATTGAATTATTCAACAGTCAGACCTGTTGGGGATGACGAAAATCCGATACATCAGCAGTTCACCAGCAGCCTCCCCCCCCCTCCACCCCCCAAAAAATGAGGACAGAAAAAAAAAATAAGGCACATAAAAGGAGGCAAGCGGATAAGTTTTTATAAAATTATTCCGTGAACATCCTCCTTCCCCGCCTAGCTGCCAGCCGCCCATCCCCCGCAGATATTTCATCACGTTAACAAGGGTTGCTCATACGAACGCCGGTGGAGGGAACCAGTCGTCCCAGAATGCGATCACACGGCCAGCAAGGGGCCAATAGAAGACCTGGACTATGTCGTTACGTATCAGTGACAAGTTTTAGTCCACCCACTTCCGACTGGGGCGCAATTGGGCAGATGACACTTCCTCTTCAATTTCGGGTATGGGTCCTTGAGACTTTGTTGCCCGTCACGTGATGTTACGCTACGCTACACATGTCGACTGAATTTCATGTTCTTAAGTGGAACTGATTTTGGGGGCTGATGTTGTACTCAGGGTCCCTCTGGTGGTAAACACAGGAATCACTCAATCAGATGTTCTAACTGCATACTATTATTATTATTTTAATGCAGTGGAATTGTTAAGTCTGGTTTATCTGAATTCTACTGTGAAGTAAGTATTTGCGGTCAAATTTTATTTTGGTGCAATTCCTATTTGACGCTGAAGTCAATCGAACGGGAACATTTTTCGCAAAATTTGTCCTTCCGGGCTCACTGTGGTACCTCGCCTACCGCACCGCCCCCGTCGTCCCAAATTTTCACCCTCGTCCACCTCTTCTTCATCATCTCGGCAGTGCACGCCGTCGAGCGTGACCTTTGCTGCCACGCCGCACGCTCACACCGCGACATTAACCCTTTTGACAGCGGACGTCTGCGCGGATGCTAATGAGCACCGCTGTTATGTCGACGAACAAAGCGGAATTACTGTCAGGCGCGTCGCCGGCGTCTGGTCGCCGGGTGGCAAAGTGCGCATGACTCACCGTCGTAAACTTACTTATGGGCTTTCGCGTAAATATAATCATCCATCAGGAGGCCCGATCATAAAAAGCGGATTCATGAAGTGGCTCCAAAGGAAAATGTTTTCATAGCCCTGTCACCTTATGGCAAATAACAGCGGAAAGGGACGAGAAGCACAGCCTGCGGCTCAGAGCTCAACTTTGTCACATTTGAACTGGAAAATGTCCAGACTTTTCAAAACGATCAAGAAAGAAGCCAACACCAACAGGCATCCCAATGGAAGGAATGCAAATGTACTTATTTCACCACCCTGAGGAACCTCACTCCATTCAATAAGTGCAAACATCATATCGAAGGCACATCAAATCTTTCTGATGTACCGTACTTCCTGTCCTGATTTGTCCAGCAACCCGTTTAGGCGGCAAAGTAGTTGGAAAAACTTTGAAAACACATCAGGGAGCAGGTGCGCCCTGCCTGCGGTTCAGTCAAGCAACGGCAAATTCAGCCACAATGCCCTGCTGGAGAAACACGTGCAGCATGTCAGCGCTTCCCTTTTGGACTCGTGTTGGGAATGTCCGGAGGGGACGCACACTCACCCTGCGACCCGCGTGCACCTTTCAGTCGCAGCCGTGCGAGCTCGCGCCCCCGTGGCGGCGCATTGATGCTCGCCGATCACGTCCCCGTGGGAAGCGTGTACCGGCTAAGAGGAGCTCGTTCCTTCAATTTGAATTCAAGCGTTCCGCAGTCTCCCGCGAGGGACGGGAATTCAAATACATTTTCTTGATCAATGGGCGGGGAAATTAACATAATACATCATTTGATGGCACAAAACAAAGATGAAGAAGCACGGCCCGAGGCTCCGAGCTACACTTTATTACATTCAACCGCTAATTGTAATGCGTGAATAAAGTCCAGTCCTTTTAAAAAAATCAAACCAAAACAAAGAATATTTTCATCGGGTGCCCAAATTGAAAGAATGCTAAAATATTGACATGCTAATTTCAACAGGCTCGGGAACCTCACGCCATTTACTTGACACCACTTCTGTAGCTGTATATGACATCACAATATGAACAAACTTCCCCAAATTTCCCTCGTCTTATTGATTTTTCCCGCAGCCCATCTAAGCAGCTAGCAAGTCACGCTTGAATTACCCACACATACTGCTCCTTGTGTCGGAGTATAAAAATCCTTTACACTTCCTTGTTTGCCAGTGATTTCGATTGATCAAATTTCCACATGAGCCAAATTCAAATTCCATCTGCGGTCAGCTCACACTTTTGTCAAATCTGCATCATCACGCAGGAATTTTCCAGTTTACCGCACTCCAATTATTTTCTCTTGACATTCAAAGAGTGGACGAGCGAGAGCAGCCTTTTAATTTTCTCCGGCTTTCAATGAGCCTCATCTTTTTTTCTTTTTTTTTTTTAAAGTTATATGAAAAGAGATGTCATTTCCAAATGCCCTTGCAAGCACACGGCGCGCTACAAGGTGAGATGGGTTTTGTTTACGTTTTTTTTTTAACCAAGCAACTAAGACGTCTTCAAAGACCACGAGTGGAACTTTCCACAAAAAAAAAAAAAAAAAAAAAAAATTCATAAAATGTCACATCTTGTAGCCTTCTGAGATGAAATGGAAGACTGGTGCAAACGTACATTCAAGTGAATATCTCGCAGAGAGCACGCTAATCACGTTTACCGGAAAGCGGTGCAAGTGGTGCGTCACCAACCGTGCCATGATTCCAGTCCGGTCGTTTTACGCGGGGGGCGCGGCGCCAAAGCGTAATGAGACATTTGCTGGCCAAATATGCATTGTGACAGAACGCATTAAAGGCGAGCAGCAGGCTGCGCGGCCGGCCAAAGTCGCGGCTTCCCGCTTCCATTGGATCACTTTTTACTGACTGCCTGCTTGACGGTTTGGAGGTAAAACGTTTTTGGGACGCAGGCGGCAAAAGTCGCTGTCGGCCTACCGCCTGCAAATCGATGCAAATGACAAAGGCATGCCTGAAAATGTTTAATTCCGAATTTCTGTGGCATGTGGCGTGAATAAATGGGTTAAAAACTGAACATGTACCAGAATCATCGTCAATTATTTGGCAATATTATTTTGTATTAAAAACATTTTGGAAAAAAAAAGCTGCGACTTTAGAAATCATGTCATCAGCAAGCAACATAAGCAACACCGCACAAAACAAAATCAGAACAATGACGATCAAGTCCAAATATTTGGCGGGATACCACCCACCGAAATACCAAAATGCTAAACAGCAGCCACCAAAATGAGTTTTCATGTATGCAAATCCCCACAAAACGAAAACGACTACGCCAGTGATAAAGGTTGTAATCGAAAGATTTGACACGCTGACCCCCTGATGAGGCACGTTCCAGCTGTTGGCACCATTTGCACATTATAAACACTTTCGAGACACACAGACAAAAAAAAAATACGACATTCCCTGTAATATGATGCAATTTAGGAATCAGAAATAAGACAAAATGAAACCAAAATTCAAACGCCTCAAAGATGAGTCAAGACATCTGGCGTTTTGCCGCCCGACAATGCCCCCCCTCTGTCAAGGCACGTTACAAATCTTCAACAGCAAGAATGAAAATGGATTTTCATGCACACAAAAAAAAACACGAAACAAAATGGACGACGATGACAGAATCTGAATGAGATCTGACGTGCAACTCGATTCACTTTCCGCACATTAGAACTCAAAGTGAGTTTTCACGCTCACAGGAGACCAAGTTACTAAGACAACAGCGATCACTGGGACGATCAATACTTTTGCACCCCCCCCCCCCCCCCCCCCCCCCCCCCCCCCCCCCCGGACAAGGCGACTTTTTCTCACAGACTAACGCCGACAAAAATGCCACTCGGGGGTTTGGGAACATCGTTCAGACACAAATGTGTTCCCGTAGGGACCCCGGATGAGAAAGGACCTCAAGATGAACCCTCGTCGGGATGTGGATGCACTCCCACGCCCCCCCACCCCCCCCGGACTGAAAGAAGAAAACAATCGGATCGTCAAACGGATCCCAACGGATTCAGAGCCAGCGATGAAAATGGTTTTGCCAGAGAGCAGAGTCAGTGCCACTGATCAGCCCCGCAGATGAGCGGAAAGATCCAAAAGTCATTTGATAATAAGAGCAGGAAATTCCAGGCAGGGATCTGGAGAGCGTTCCATCTGGAGCGCCGGCGCGCCTGCTGCAAAGCCATTTAATCCTAACGGCTTGACAATGGGCAACCGTCCTACGAGCCACCCATGGGCCAGCACACTAACTAACAATACATCTCCATTTCTGTCACGCTTTCACAAAGCGTTTTAAAGAACTACTTGAAACCACATCATTTTTTTTCCCGCACAAATAGGCGCAGGTCGACAGTCCCTGACCAACATTTTGTGTAGATTTAATATGCATGTAAAGGCAGGTAATGATTTTCATTGAGTTTTTAAATCTGATGTTTATCTGTTTGACTCCTCTGTCGAACTAATAGCATCAATAAAACTCAAAATAATTCCTACATATCCAATAAATATGGTGTTTTTCTCTGTAGGTTGCTGGCTTATTTTTAGAATTCACAATAAAAGCAGCTTCTGGCCGCAGAAGTCACGGCCCAATAATATTAGATTCTCACACTGCTATATTGCTTTCTTTTTTTTTTAAGGAGCCATTGTGGCTGTTAGGGTTGTCTCCACGGCAACGCGAGAACCTTCCGGAGGAGTTCTGAAACGGAGCTTCAACATATGACTGATGTCGAGTCACTCATGATCGACACGGGTAGCAAATTTCATGCTGCGAGGTGAAAGTGGCTTCGGAGGATGAAATTTTGAAACATTGGAAGCGTTATAGTTAGTCCTTGACTTTAAAAAAAAAAAACAACACCTTGAAACGGCCGTTTCAAAACAATATGGCAGACTTTCTGGGAGTGTGTTCATGAGACTTTGACGCAGATCTACATGGCTACCAAATGTTGTTCAGGGAAATTGGTTTTGGGGGGTGAATTTTCAAAGCATTTCAGGAGCTTGCATTTGCTTTTGAACTTTATCATATAATATCTGCTTCAAACAAAACTGTCAGACTTCCTGTGTCCTCCCGTGCATGGGTTCTTGAGTTTTTGGGGGGGGTTTTTTGCAGGTCTATCCCTTACAGGCACGTCGATCAAATGCCATGTTGTTGACAGTAACTGGCTTTAGGGGCTGAATTTTGAAAATCATCTGAAGAGGTTGCATTTGTTTTTGAACTCATTTCATGTGTTGTTTTTTAAGACTTTTTTTTGTGGGTCTGCTTTTATGTTGTTAAAGGAAACTGGCTTTGGGGGGGGGGGTGAATATTCTGAACATTCAAGGCACAAACATTGGTCTTTGTACCAGGAGAAATGACAAAAATTCCTGCATCTAAACCAAATGACAGATTTCTGTGTTTTTCAGGCTTGACTTTTTTTGTGGGTCTAATAATGGCAGATACCAACTTTCGTGTGGATAAGGGAAACAAACTAGTTTCGGTGAATTTGAAATACAGAGGTATTTCAAAAATGGCAATTATTGAATATGAAAAAGCCTTCAAAATGGTGATTGGGTAGGGTGGGTGGGTGGGGGGGGCGCGCTATATTTGTGCCTTGCATAAATGACCATGGGCAAAATGTTCTTTCCCACTTATCGTCTCATGCGAACACAAATGCAAATCCAAAGCAAAAGCCAAGCTGGTCACTCTTTCCGACGTAGAGCGGCTCGTTTCCCGTGAACTCTTCAAGCACAAAGAACTGGTTCCATACCCAGCTGCGTCTGTGTCTGTGCAGGCCCCCCGGGGGGTGTGCACCTGAGCGCTGAGACTCATCCTGGTCCCAAGAGCCGCCGCCGCCGCCGCTGCCGCCGCCCCCGTCGGGCCCAGAGCAAACCCCATGTCGGACGGGAAGCAGGAGGCCCAGGAGCGCCAGGAGCCCCAGGGCTCTGCGCACGGCTGAGCTGCACCACGCCATCCTCTGCGCCACCTCCAAAATGCACTCGGGCCAAAAGAGGAGCACCAAAATAAATAAAAAATAAATTGGAAAGGGGGGGGGGGGGGGGAGAAGGGAAAAAAAAAAGCTAAAATGTCAAAAGCCCTCAGGGCTTTTATCCACACAGTCCCGAGCTCGTTTCACCGCAGTGCAGTCAAGCTCGGCATTTTGCTGCGCGCGTCCTGGTTTTTCCCCGATTGGAGACTAAAAACGAGGTAATTCCTTCCACTCGGGCGCCGGGGAGTTGACATTAAAGGTGGCTAACAGGGTCAGCAGGGGCCCAGAAGCTTCTCCACGGCAAGGTCCTATAATTGGCACCTATCGGAGCGCAGAGAAGACACACACACAAAAAAAAAAAAAAGACGTCACTGTCAGCAAAAGTGCCTCCATGACCGTGGCAAGTAATGTGATTACTAGTGCGCTTATAATGTGATGACTGGTGCACCGGTAATGACATGCTCCCACTAATCATATCGAAACTCAAAAGACAGTCAATTGGGTCACCAAGCAAAGTTGAACGGTAAACAACATTTTTTTTTTGTGTGTAACAAGAAATTGGCTTTGAAAGAATTTCCGCGCACGTGAAAATGCATTTGCGGGATGTCGAGCGTATGCCGCGGCGAAAGGTGACACTATCTGAATTCATTTTACAGTCGTTTGCGGGGGGGGCGGGGGGGGGGACAACTTGCCACCACCTTGGCGAAAGAAACAACTCCAGGCAGGCCTAACAGGAGCATGTCCTTGACCCGGCATCACAAAGGATCGTCAAAGGCCACCATGCTAACGAGCGTCCGACGAGGGGAACAACAAAGGCCGGTCAGCGGACTCCCAATTATCTGGCTGCAAACCCAGAAAGGTCATCATTGAGCCACGAGTCTCAGCGGCAGCGCGACACGTACAAGTCGCTCTGGCGGGTCGGATTAAAAATAAATCAAGAGGCGTCAGCGGCGCCTCTGACCTCTAGCTGGACAATCCGCGACACGGCGATCTTTGTCTTGACGCCTCGACAGGTTACCCAGCATGCCTCCACACGGAGGCCGAGGAGCAGGAGGAGATCCTGGCGTCTTGATGCAAAATAATCCGCAGCAGGGTCGAGCGGCCTTCTTGGGAACGCGGCTGGTTACCCACGTATGACTTCCAAGGCGACACATGCGCTTTCTCCGGCATCCTTGCGGCTAATAAATGCCACGTAAAAGGCGGGTGGTCATATGCGAGGAGATGTCGGGCGAGCTGGACTCGCACGCAAAACGCGTGTGTCCTTAAGCACCCCGCTTGCCTTGCCATACTCGTCCACATTGGGGCTTGCCAGGCAACTAAAACTTGGATTCTTACGCCCAACAGATATAAAGCACATTAAATGAAGTAAACGGGAATGAATGACATTATGCGCCAGGCTAATTCAGCGCCGGCTAATGCTAACATTAGCACGCGTCTATTAATAGCAGCAGCAGGGGGGCTTTAACTTAACCAATAAATGAACACGACACATTAAATGGCCATGCCACTCACCTCTCGTGGACACTTTTTGGGGGGCAGGGGGCGGGGCTAAAATTGATTCATGGCAATGTTTTTTTTAATGAGGAGGAATAGCTCGCTGTAGTATTATGAAAACAGAGTGTTAAAACTGTTGTGACACTTTTCTCTTCTCATTCTGATGTGTACCCCTTAACCACCCGGGCGCAGACGAACAGACGGATATCGTGTTAATTGAGACGTCTCAACTCCTCAATACGGCATTGATATCAGTCTAAAGAACACGCACCTGTCTAATTTGTAAAACGCTGGGTCGACATATGTTCGAGCAATGTTTGTGTTCCGATCTCCGTTGCTTGGAGAATAAAAACAAACTCTGCGTAGACGCTAATTGTTAGCCTGCGTTTCTTTGGAGTTTCCCATTGAATGTTAGCATTCAGGGAGCTGACAATTTCCTACAGGTTTCTTCCAACAATTAATTACGTATTTTTTGCAGTTCAATCGAAAAGAACAGCTATTAAATGAGCAGCCAACTTGCGCGTTTATAATTATCCTTTCCCTCCAATTTATTCCCAAATTGTGTTTTAGGGACATTGTAACCTTCGTGTCGACTTCCCCCGAGGAGGCCGGTGAGAGAGTATTGAGGGGGGGACGGGGGGGGGGGGGGGGTGGTCAGCGTCAATGTGATGAGCGCCAATGAAAAGAAAATACAAGATAAAGCGACCAATGAGAAGCCCAACACCCAATCCCCCCCCGCTGGTCTTCCCCGGGTTAGCGTTTGGCTTCCACGCATTGTTCTAATCCCATTTAGCAGTCCCACAACAGGATTACCAGCGCCGCGGGGGCTGGCTGCCCAATCACGCGCTCGCTACCATTTTACTGTTTTCTCCATCATCATATTCGCTTACAAGCTTTTTGTCATCCTCACATGTTGACAGAGACGGTGCTTGCTCAAGGGCCCCCCCCCCCACCCCCCCCGACCCTCCTTCAGCTGAAAACCTCAGCCGGAGCTCAGAAAATGAGCAGATTTGACAACAAAAGCAAAGTCCGGGTGATGTTTTGGAGAGGTCGGATGGAGGACACGAGCCCGAGGTTGGTGCCACAAAGCCGCCCTTTGATTCGCGACGCCCTCTTTTGCCCTGGCTTGGATTGGCCACGCGCCCCTCGGGGGGGAGGGAGCCGAGTGACAGCCAGCAGAACACGGCGGCAAATTCTTTAGACAGCAAGTCAATGAGAATGACAAAAATATTCCTCTCGCTGTTGCTATTCTTGGGACGGTACGAGACATTTCATTAGGCACACCTGCACCAGGTGCAACAAAAAAAAAAAAAGGACAAAACACAATTAGGCTCACTTTTTGGTGATGACTGAAAAATGTACTTTGACTCTCGTTCTAAGGGAGGGTCAAAAACTAAAAAAAAAAAAAAAAAAAGGTCAAGACCGTGTGAAACGACCGCATTTCTCAGTCAGAAGCCGCCAAAGGTGTGCCTAATAAAGTGTCCCGCACATCTTCTCGCTCTCGTCTCCAATCCAACGCAATCATTTTTGAGCGTGTTTGGCTTTCTGCTTCAAATTCGGATTACACTTTCATCACTCATAAACACATCGCTATCTCGTGGTATTAGAATTAGAGAACCGTCAGTTATTCTACGAGATAGTCGTGGACTGTCTGTTCCCTGAAAGCAGATGTGAGCAGTCTATAAGTGTCAATTAGTCGATCAGAAGCTATACCACTGAGAAAGGGGGGAGCTTCCATTATCTTACATAGGGTGGGGGGTCAGGGGGGGTCGCATCCTCTCACCCGGCATGTGCGATAACCGTTGCCGGGATAGGGATGTTGCACATCCATCACTGTTCAGGGCCAAGTGTAACGTAAAACACACACACACACACACTAAAAAGTTACATACGCCCTCATCTTCTGCAGTGACAAGTGACAGCAACATAGAAGAGAGGAGGGGGGAAAAAAATAATAATAAGCGGCGCGGAGGCAGAGCAATTGAGCGCAGAATACTAATGACGCAAAACCAGAAGAAGCTGAAAATGCAGCAAGCGTGCAAAAAGAACAAACAGCCACACTCACCCGCCCGAAAAGGTGCGAGAAGTTCCCGCCAGCGCGGATGACCAAAGTTGACCAAGCGGCACAACAAGACACCGAGGAAAGGAAGGAGGAAAAAAGGGAGAGGGGGAGGTGGAGGAGAAAAGGGGGGGGAGGCAGAGGAGTTGCGCGTGCGTCACGTTGTTGAACAAGTCGTCAATTAGGTCCCGATCGTGTTGATTTGTGTTGCTTGTGCTCACGGAAGCTTGCTGCGCACACTCACTCTGCCCTCCAACTCGGATGCGACTGGTCTCAGCCTCACTCTCGCTCGCTATGCCGCTCTCTCTTCTGCGCAGTGCCGCCTCCTCATCCCTCCTCCTCCTCCTCCTCCTCCTCCTCTTCTGTGCATGGATGACCAGCTGCAGGCTTCCCCTTCTTCTTCTTCTTCTTCTTCTTCTGCCGGTATAGAGATCTCACCAAGCACTAGATGAGAGGTGTCCAAACTGCAGCCCAGGGGGGGTGTTGGCAGCCCACCGTCTGTTTTTTTTGACAGGTTCACAAAAGTTGAGAGGGGAGGGGGGGGGGGGGGGCATCAAGCAAAGTCTGAAAAGTTTGTGTGTCAAACAGTAAAAAAAGGGACGTGTCGCGGCATCTACACTGGCCACGGATGCACAAAAAAAAAAAAACTGACAACCACGACAACTGCTTTAAAAAAAATAATAGGCGGCCCGGTAGTCCAGTGGTTAGCACGTCGGCTTCACAGTGCAGAGGTACCGGGTTCGATTCCAGCTCCGGCCTCCCTGTGTGGAGTTTGCGTGTTCTCCCCGGGCCTGCGTGGGTTTTCTCCGGGTGTTCCGGTTTCCTCCCACATTCCAAAAACATGCATGGCAGGCTGATTGGACGCTCTAAATTGTCCCTAGGTGTGAGTGTGGGCGTGGATGGTTGTTTGTCTCTGTGTGCCCTGCGATTGGCTGGCAACTGATTCAGGGTGTCCCCCGCCTACTGCCCGGAGACAGCTGGGATAGGCTCCAGCACCCCCCGCGACCCTAGTGGGGATCAAGCGGCTCGGAAAATGGATGGATGGATGGTTTGATCCACTTTCTGCGACATCTCAAAATCCAAATGATTAAAAAAAAATGATCATCCGCATGAGTACAGCTGAAGGATCTGTTCTTAGGGAGTACGGAGCTGCGTCACCCCAACACCCTGAAAAGTCCCGATTACCTTTAATACACGTAGCGCTCTTTCAAAAATAACGATCTTATACAAACGACTTGATTGACGGACTATCTTTATTGAATCCATTCGAGTCCAAGAATTTCCGAGTGGCCTTCTGCATGCGCACCTTGGAAGAAAAATGTTTGCACACCCTCTGACACAAATCATGGAGGTGCGAGGCAGAGAGAAGAGGTGCGGGAGATGATCATAAAAAGGGGAGAAGGATGGTGAGAAGGAGGTTTCACACCCGCACAAATCATGGAGACAGATTGAAAGGGAGGATAGGGGCAGACAAGGCGTAGAAGAGGAGAGGAACATAAAAAAGGGGGAGGAGGAGGAGCAGGAAAGGATGATTGATACGAGGAGGAAGGAGATAAGAGTAGAGGAGGGGGGTTACAAAATGAGAAGATTAAGAGGAGGGAATGAAGATATATGGAAGGGGTAGAGGAGCTGAAGGAGACGGGAGGAGGAAACAAAGACGGATGGAAGACGGGAAGAGATTGAAGAGGAGGATAAGCAAGGGAAAAAGATTGAGGATGAGGGGAATGATGGAATGAAGTGAGAGGACAAAGGAGGAGGTGAAGGAAATGAGAGGAGATCCTCCGAAAGGAGGAGGAGAACTTTGAAGGCTGCCAAGTTGTCATGGGCAGATGGCTTGTGAAGGCAACGCTCAAACTTTGAAGAACATTGCGGACACCTTCGTACGCTCTCCTTCCTCACACTTACGAGTCGTCGCATTTGGATTGCTTTGAATATTTTTTTTTCCTCCAATTTCCAAATACATTAACGTCAGGAGTTAGAATTGCTCGGATTCTTTGTCGGGCTTTCGTCACATGTTGCCGGGGCGGAATAAACTGCATCACATCGCAGGGAGGAGAACTGGCATCAAAATATGGAGTGGGTGTCGTGCGTTCTTCATCAGAAAAATAAAGATTAAAAAAAAAAAAATCGGCTGTTCTTACCCTATTTCTTGCTACGATTCTTTGGACGTTGTGCTGCTCCTTTTTGGTGTTTGCATACCTTGGCCACCTGGGGGACGGACATACAGCTGTACGATGCATGGAGTCAGTCACAAAGTAAAAAGCAGTAATTGCCGCTCTTTGCAGAGGATAAAGAATTTCTGTCTACATGTGTTGACGTACCAACACAGATCAAATAGCCGTTGCTCAAAGGGTGCTAACGCCGCAACACTCAGGCTACTCGTCAATGGCATTTTGCATTGTGTGTTAGCATTTAGCTAAATGGACTTTATAATCTCTCCTACTTGTGTGCATGCTGTTTAGCGCTAGCACATTAGTTAATGGAGTTTCCCATTGTTTGTTCGCATGAGCAATCATTTAGTCGACTCAAAGCTGGATGAGGGGTTTTGGCTCGTATCTTAGAAGCCTAAAAAGTTCATCGGGTCACTCGCGTCTCAAGGCGCCACAGCAATTGCCTCCATGTGAAACAAGATAGAAGCAAATCACGACTTTTGTCTAAAACGAAGCTCTTCAATTCACTCCAACATGGGGTTGGCAGCAAGCTAATAATGAATTTGCAAATGCGGCACCAAGGATATGCAGGGATTGATTTGCTTTTTGGTTTTTCACACAACCGACGCCATCTGGTGGACCGCTGCCAAATCAGTCCTGCTCAAAAGCCACGCGTTGTGTTTGACAATGTTCAATAAAGCATCTCCCTCTCCACGAGAGCATGAGCGTGTTTTCAACATTTTTGCCTCCCTACTTCCCTAATTGAATTTTCAAATGTCACCGTGGAATCGCGTTCCCAAAACTCGCCGGGTATGCGCAGCTCCAAACGAGCGGAACGCCCCACAAAACCCCGTCGCATCTCCAGACACACAGCAGCTGATTAGCGGCAGATGCATTGCTCTAATAAATGAGTGGGAAATCCTTGAAATAGCACATACGGGGGGGTGCGCCAAGGGGGGGGGAGACCGGCCATCGACAGCATATACAAATGTCTTCGGGAAGTGTAGAAGCAGGCGACACCCTGGATTGGATGAAAACAAATAAACCATTCAGTGCATGCGGATGGAAAGTTTTGACCTCAAACAAAGTACGCAAAAGTGTCCGAATGTATCACCTGCGCTTGCATTTTTTTTCCCCTTCCAAATTAAAACGACTTCTTTTTCCGTTTGACTTCACACACACGCACACACACGCACGCACTTAGTCGCAGGTATTAGTCACCCACCGCTTGCTTCCCTTCTCGCGGGCTGATTTGCATTTTGCAGCAACGGTCCCATTGTCTGCCAGGAGAATGGCGAGCGCTGACCCAAACTAACAGAAAGAGCAGCCCCTGTCTGTCAGCGGGGGAAGAGCAGTTGGCGTCGCCCAAGACTCGCTTTGCGGAGCGGTGCGGTGTCATGTTTGGGGGGGGGGTTGCGCGAGGGAAAAACGCCAAGTCAAAGGCTGTGTGCAGATAGAGGAGGGGGGGGGGTATTTAATTGGACAGTGACATTAGGAGCTCATCAACACCTCCCCATCAAGATGCCCCCCCCCCCATGGGTCCACCTCCCCGTTTTCCTGGCTGGCCATTTATCATCCGGCTTCTCCGCACCATTTGCATCCCCCCCCCCATCCTCCCTCCCCGTCTTACGTATCGTGACTGTGACCTCCGCTCGCCTGGCCAACGGTTATCTGCTCCCCAGCGACACGCTGCTTGATGGGGCTTTTTGTTCTCGGCTTAACAAGAGAAACGGGGCGCAAGGTTGGCGCGCGGGGATACAGTGATTAAAATATAACCCCCCCCAAGGACGAAAAGGTCGGCGGTTGAGGTAGCCGCTCTCGCTCCGTCACGACTGTGCGCCGCAAATAACCAAAATGTGCTCAGCTGGTGGCAATTAGTGGCAGTTATGAAGTTCGGGGGGGTTGGAATCGGGGAGTTTGCATGCATTTCTCCAAGTACTCAGCCCCCCTCCCGCTTTCCCAAAACATGCCTTGGTGCTAAAAGGCCATAAATATAAAATTATCGAATGAAAAACGCGAGCAGGGTCGTAACTAAGCTTGTTTTATTGTGCCACATGCTCACATATTCTTACGACAGCCAGCAAAATATCGCATTGCGCAACATTCGTCACCTTGAAACCTCGTCTGCCGGCACCGTCGTAAAACGACGTGACTCTAAAACCTTCCGAAATAGAATCCTCCGCGGCGGCAAAGGCAACCGACGGACTTTCAAAGACCATTTCGAGAGCACGTGGTCAAGCGCAGCCGACATTCCCCGGTTGCATTTTGCTCAATTCGACAAACCAACAAACACGCAAGCTGATCGGTATGTACCGCCGGATCAATAACCCGCGAGCGGACAGATGACGGTATCCTTCCAGGAGCCGCCATTCACCAATTTGGCTACTCAGTAACACGCTGACCGACTCCCAAAGGATTATCGATCCCCTCTGTGAGACTTTATAAAAGGAAACACTTAAGGAGCTGTCATAACAGATGACAGCTTTTTAAAGCCTTGGTCAGGAACGGCGAGCAGTGAGGATGACAGCCGCACCCCCCCCCCACTCCCCCAATTCATTTCAAGTTTATGTAAATAGAATTTGCCCCTCCGCTCGTTCCGTTTCTGAAACACCGGAGGAGTAATGACTCAGAGCGTGTGACCTTTTCCCGCGACTCTCAACGGCGGGTGGCTGATTTATCATCAAACCGGATTCCGTTTAGCGGCGGATCAAATGCATCTTCGCTCTCTGTAATTGTGCGAAGACGTCTCCCCGCCGAGGAGCGGAGTTGTAATTGTATTTTAATTCCTTCTGCGCGCCGCTGTGTTTTCTTTTAATCATCGGGAGCTGCTGTGCGGTCGCGGGGGGGGGGGGGGGGGGGGGGGGCTTGATGCTCGAGTTCCCCTTTGACCGCACTCGCCAGACTTCCACGCCACCATCAAACCACCCCAGGCTCGTCTTTTTTTTGCATCAAAACGCCCGTTGAGGACTCGCCATACTCAAGGTATTGAGCCATTTTGTTTCCTGCAGCCCAAGGGGGGTCACGGGGATCAAGTGGACTGAAGCGCCACCTAATCACAGGGGAGCGGCCGCATCAATCGCGGCGTCCTTATCGAGATTGGTCATCGGGGCGCAGGTGGAGCCCCCAGAGGAGGTGGAGGGGAGGGGCTTTGCCGTCCTTTGCCGACTCAAAGCAAAAAAAAAAAAAACATGCAGGTTGCATTCATAGAGCGGCTACCCCCGCCGCTCCCTTTCGAGGACGACGCGGATTTCCTTTGACTTGCATTTTACAACTTCCACTGGATGATTTACTCAAGCGGGTTTTTTATCAACTCCACTTCCCTCAGACAAAACGAGAGTGGGCAGTTCCCTACATTGGCACTTTCTATACATAAACAAACCGCTAATCCGCATTGATTTGCAGCGGTCGGAAAGTGTATTCAGCAAAAATGTTGGCCGCCAAGAATACATTTTAGGAATAATCCTGGAAGAAGTAAATAATCTGGATGACTATGAGGAGAAAAAAAACAAAACAAAATCTTTAAAAAAAAAAGCGGCCCTCGAGGACCGAATGCGGACACTCCTGGCTGACTGCTCGTCTTTTCCAGCAGTCTCTCTGTTGCCTCTCGCAGGTTAATCCAGGTATTGCACCGGATTTCGGATTTGAAGGAGGCTTTTACGTATTGGCGAGTGGATGATAAATCTGCCCGCACATGAACTCCAAGCATCCGTCACATCTATACGTCAAGCTACATTTCCGCTCAAACGGTAAACAAGCTTGGAGGTCATCCTCAGTTGATGCCCCCCCCCCTCCTCCCTGCACGCGTCACAGTGTCTTCTGAAAGGAGAAAGTGCAGACAGACTTGTTCATTCATCTACGGATTTTGTCGACTGAGGCGGCATCCTGATCCGAATCCTAATGACGCGCCGGCCCGGCTTGCATTCAGCCGCCTGTGCGTCGGGCTTGGATCTGCCCCCACCTCCTCCACAAAAGATACTCTGAAAGTTTCTTCTTCTCAAGACTCTTTTTGCTATTCTGCATTCCACAGTACATACCTGTTATAGATGAGAAAAGGCTTTTTGTATTCATTTAACTGCTTTGAATAACCCTGCGCAAAATGGAGACATGGCATTTCTGCATATTCAGGGTAAATGCCGACATTGCTAATTGTGTGGCACGTGGAATCAAATTAACATGTGAGTCGCGTTTTGTACCATGTCCTGAGAATTTCAGAAGGGAAGGCCCTGCAGGGTTCTATGACTGGCTCGAACTGATATTGGATTGCGTTTTTTTTTCCTTCTTCTTCTTCTTCTTCAGAATATGACCCACACCTTAAATATTAAATAAGGTATCAAACGTACAAGAACCATCGGGGGCCAAGCGTGCGCTTTGGCGCAAATCCACTCAACATTCCCATCGCCCAAAACTCTTGAGTGCACTTGCTGAAGTCGCACATCTGGAACTTCCAAGGCCCATTTACACATCAGAAGTCAGTGGAGATTAAAGCGAGATTAACTCGTAGGCGCGGACAGAAGCGCTGCTTCCCTATGAAGTGAGATCAGGCTGGAAGTAGAAGGACTTAGATGATAGCCCAGTCCACATAACAAGATTTGCGTTCGAGAGCACACCCTTTTGTGTTCATTCGTCCCATGCCTAACCCCGAACCCTCATCTTTACAAAAACACGTTTGTTCATTACCGAGACTTGAAATTGGTATGATGAAGAGTAATCCTTTTTTGAATAAAAACGACATATAAAGTCATTGATGAGTCGTCAATGTTTGCACATACCGCGCGTTACTAATGTTTTTTGCAAAGACCCACATAGTAACCCCAAAACCATTCAAACTCGAAGCCTCGTTTTGCAATTTGAATCGACTTCCCTGTGAGATGTTTGTGCCCCACCTACGGCTCCCAATTGAGATCCCGATTGACGGAGTACGTGCGGTAGAACGCGGTCGACCTGACTTGTGATTGCAGCCTGGCGACGCCAACAAGCGCCCTTGAGAAGGCTGTCCGAATGCATCAAGCCTATTTAGGCAAAACTACTTGCTTTTAGGGGGGGCGGAGGGGTCTGACACAAACGTAATGAGGCCAACCTATCGCCTCGGGGAACAGTTGGAAAACTTTCTGATTGTTTGGGAGACTTCAGTCCTTGAACCAGAATTACTTTGAGTCAACTTGTGTGAAGTCTGATGCGACTGAAGCTGACTGCGACGCAGCCATCGCGGTCCGCAGGGGGCGAGCGCTTATGGGCATTCCCGTAAAGAAGCCCTCACGTTTCGACGCACAATCAGTTTAAAAGCCTTTTTCATGCTTGCGTGTCTCCCGCCGTCGGCATTCAGGTGTCGTCTATTCATTTGTTGTAACTGCGGCGCGGCGCTTTTCAATTAGGCTTCCCACAATCACACACACACACCCCATCCACGTCCCCACAACGAAAAGGTGGCAAATGTTCCCCAGCTTTGGACGGCGAGCATTGACGGCATATAACCCAGATGCTGTTCTTTCCCCTTTCAGGAAAAATAATGTCACCTTGCGCTAGAGCACAATGAGGAAAGGGAAGCAGGCAACAAACAGAGCGCGCAAACAAACCCAAAATGAGAACAGGATGAGCCGCGGTGACGAGCGGGACGGGGCGGCATGGTAACAAGGAAAAGGCAAAGACCTCGGCTTTGTCATGACATGCCGTCTCCCCCTTTTGTGTCAAAGATCCGGCAGTTGGGGGCTGAAAACTGCCGCCTGTTGCATTCACTCCTGCCCGGCAAAAGCGCTCGCTATTGCCTGGGTTGGCAAAAAGGAGCTTGTTATCGCCAACCTCCTACTGTCTCTGCCATCTCTTCATGCGCTCACCACGTTCCTCTCTCAACAAGATCCGCATTCTTCCGGCAACGAGCATCGCGCCGCGTTTCGCGTTGGCTTCGGCGTAACGAGAAAAAAAAACACACACACAAACAGCTGTCCTTTCGGCTTCCCGCGGCGAGACACAGGTGAGCGCGAACGGCGCGACCGGGGGGGGGGGGGGGGCGCAGGTGTCGCTGGCAGGCCTTCTGATGCTCGCATTTAAATGCAAAGTGTGTCAAGTGGGTGGCAGCCTGAGCCTTCCTGCCAGCTAAGCCTTCAGGTGAAGGTGCCAGGTGAAGCCCCCCCCCCCCCCCCCCCCCCCGTACCCCCTCTGCCCACAGAGTTAGCATTTGTCCTAATACTTAACCTGGTACAAGTTTGGCTTCATCCCACTAACAATGTTAGTTTGGACTCTTTGAGTGATGTTTTATACGGTATTCTGGACTAAGTCTGAAAAGACGTTTAAAAACGTCTTTGGGAGTGAATGAGCTTAAGATTTTTTTTTTTTTTTTACTTCAACACAACTGCAGAAACAGGTTGCGTTGAAGCTGAATGTTGACGAGACACAGTAAAATAAAACGTTCGCCCAGGTCGTGTTTAAAATTGTTCTTTGGGGTTTTCCAGCCTTATCTGAAAGGAGAAGTCTGGCAAATATGACGACGGGTCTGTGCTTTGATGCCTTGCTCAAGGACATGAAAACCGGTAAGGTGTGAGTGACCCCGTGAGCCGCACGCCATGCGGCTTGATTTCAATGTTTCTCATTAACGTCGGGGAGCCGGTTGAATTTAATCCCGTTCTCATGAGCCAAACACGCCTGCTGAGTCAGTCGTCGGAGGACAAAGAGAAGAAAAAGATCTTACCAACTTCTTTTTTTTTTTCTGGTTTGCTGTTGTTTTTTTTTTCCACCCTGCCGCAAGTGCTTCTCCTGCAGACAAAGTGAAAATAAAGTCAGACATCGGTTGTAAGATAAAAAGTGAACGACAGACTTTTCAGGTTGCGGGAGATGCCGTTGAAGGGAAGAAAAAGGGAGGACGAGGATAAGGACAAGTAGCGTTTTTCTGATGCAAATTCAGGGCTAAGTTATGAGAGGGAGACGATGACTGAAAATATCCTCCGCGTTGCTGCGAGGCTGTAGAATATAGAAATGGTGTGCTGCGAGTGCCATAAACGCAAGGTTTGAGATGAGACCAACTTCAAAAAAGTGTCTTGATGAATGCTGATCAGATACACTGTCAGCTCGCATTGTCTGCAGTTACAATAGCAAATCAACATTAATCAATGGCGACGACCGTACATTCGTCTTTGAATTCACATCAAAGCTTTTTTTTTTTGTCACTTCCCCTTTCTGGCTTTTTTTTTTCTTTCCCGCTGCGACTGATCGTGTGAAATGAGGAAAAAGTTCTTCTCTAGTGCGGCGGAACGAGCTCAAAGCTCAGCCCCGCAGTGGCAACAACTTGATGGAGCCGATGGCCGCAGAGTGTCGACTCTTTCCAGAGAGACCCCCCTTGGGTGTTCCATGGCTGAACAGCGTGAATAACCCCCCACCCACACCCCAGCCGCCCCCGCCTCCGCACTCACCACTCTTCATGGTCCCTGGCAGCTGCCAAGCATGAGGACCATTCTCTGAATAGAAGCTCGCTGACAGGACCTGATGCGCTCGCCCATGTCCGTCACAGCTTTCATTTCCTGCGCCGGGCCATTGATTCCCTGGCTGGGTGAACATTAGTGACGCGCGCTTTTAATCTGTTGTCAAGCGCCATGACCCCCCCTCCTCCCCCCGGGTTGCGCGTCTCCTGAGGACGAGAAGCAAAGTTGCTGCTGGAGAGCGAAGGGAAACACGTCACTTTCTGAAGGAAACTTTAAGGGTGGTGACACCTCTGGAGCTGGAGGTTGTTTTGCCTTCACATAGACATGATCCCGGGGGGAGGCGGCTCAGAAGAGCGTCAAAGTGGGCAAATGGCTGCAGGTTGATTCACTCGGAGGTCGGGCGGATAAGAGATCATGCTGGATTTCTTTGTAGAACCGCCAATTTGTGCATAATGGAGCAGCAGAGGGCCAAAGCAGGATTCCCTAAGGCAAAAAAAAATATATAAGACTTCACACAAATTGAAGCAAATCTGCTTGTGGGGTACTTTAAAAATGCCCAAACTTGGCTTTTACCGCAACATTATCTCGGAGTCCACTGACTAAGTATATTGGGGAACATTTGTATCAAGTATCCCTCAATGGACAGAAACAGATTTGAATTCCAATCTTTCTCTAGTACCGTATTGGCCCGAATATAAGACGGTGTGTGTTGCATTGAAATAAGACTGAAACGGTTGGGGTCGTCTTATATTTGGGGTCTAGACGTTACACCCATTCACAACGCTAGATGGCGCCAGATATCATTGAAGCGAATGTTGAACTTGACTCCCCAGGCCAAAGCGAACCCCGGTCACGAAGAATAAAAATAAAAATAGCGGTAGCACAAAGAAAAGAGAAGAAAATACAATCTGGAGAAATGTGGGTCGGAGATCGGCCAGGTTAACCGGCAGCTGAGAAGTTATGATGCAATTGACATTTCAAAATCCAGAAGCCGTTCATTCACGAATGTGATTGCACTTTAGTTTACATATTCAAATTTTCAGATAGTAAGATATGAATGAGGCAAAATAACATGCTTTTTCTCTCAAATATATTGTTAGAATCATTTGTTTCAGATGTACTGTAATTATTTTCTGTATACAATTTTTTATTGGTGTTCAAAAAGTCTTTTTTTCCAAACTTGAGTCTTGAAAAAGAGGGGGATCGTCTTATAATCAGGGCCGTCTTATATTCGGGCCAATACGGTATTTTCATAGCAGGGTAACGTGAAAAGCCTGCTCATGTCACAAGCGAAATCACTCCAAGGGGCTCTCAGCGTACAAGCACAGACTTGACAAGAGAGGTCATTCTGTATTTAAAAAAACAAAACAAAAACAAATTACAAAACTGAGCTCAGTGTCATCTGCTGGGCATATTAAATTCAAGAGCAACGACATTTTGAGCAGCCCCGGCTCGAAGAAAACGGTCATCACCCTTCTCCAACGATGTCAGGGCTGCTTGACATATTGTTTGATGAGTGCGAGGGGTGGAAGGGGGGGGCCGCCGCTGTAGACACAAGCCAGTGTAGTAGCGAGCGACATTAAAATAAATAAATAAGAGGGTCTCTCTGAGAAAGGGAAAATTAATGTGTGCCATCCATTTGTGCCTTGATGCAAAAAAAGTGACATATTTCAGGTTGACACATTTTAATTAGGCCATCAATAGCCCAGCAACGGTGGCTAATAGGGCGAAAGACGCGGGCGGGACAAGTTGCTGTCGCTTTAACTCGTCTGCACGGACATTTAAATGGCCCTTTAAAGCGCCGTGTCCAGACTGCCGGTATTTACTTTTCTACCCCCACGTCCCCTCCCGCCCCCCCCCACAAGCTTATATTGGACAAATATACGTGGCCAAAGCTCTTATATGAAGTGAAATCGAGAGCTTGACAAACACAATAGAGGACGTGATGGAATGTTTCACGATTGTGGGGGCATCTGCCAGTGACAGTTTGAAGGGGGAAACTGTCTGGTGGGGGTGGTATTGATAGCGGGGGCCTGTAGGGAGAGCTAGTGAGGGTGATAGTGGGCAACGGCAGCCGGTCATGGCCTGTAGGTGGGTGTCGTGAGATTATTATTGGAATTGATCACTGCATGGTGGATGTTGGCTGCTTGTAATGAGCTGCCCAGAAAATTCGGATTAACACCCTTCCGGATATTAAAAAGAACGTGCATTCCAATTTTTAATTTTTTTTATTTTTTAATGGTTAGGACGTTACTCATCATGTTATACTGTATTTAATTAATCAAGCTGTAAAGTAGTGACTCAGAAGATGGACGCAGTTCATTTAGGCTAGTTTGTTGGGCAAGGGGCAGTCAATCAGGCATGTTGTGTCGCTGGTGACCTCATGCTAATGCTAATGCTAATTCATTTTTTTTATATACCTGTGTATATATTTTTTAAAGGCCAAACTAAGGTTGGTGCTGGAAAATTCTGAACTATGAAATCTTTTTTTCTAAATATGGAAAAAGTGAAGTCCAACATGCAGCTAAAAATCGTGTCAATACCCGGTGGTATGTAATCACTCGTGTTCTGTCAACAGATACTGCACGTCTCGCTTATTCACCCACCGGTGTGTATGAAATAATAAAGTTAAGTATTGTCGTAAAATACAACAGTAGCGCATATTAGGAGTGAACAATTTCAGGGAGGGATGAAATTGCGGCACTCTCTCGTTCATCATGAGTATGCCGCACGCGCGTCTTCGTTTCGGCTGTTTGCTTTTTCGTTGATTTGGATGCTTCGTTGGTTCTTTGCTTCTTCTTCGTGTTTGGAGGCGGCTGCGCGCTGCGTATAATGCCGCGGTGGGGGTTTGCTTTCTGATTTTTATTTTATTTTTTTTTATTTAACACTTTCTATGGATTTCAATCACGTGTCCAGCGAGATCCATATTGATATTGACCTATCGCCCGGCCCTAATCTGGCTGCATTCGGCACAGGGAAGGAGAAGCAAGCATGCCAAGATGCAAAGAAAGGCAATTAAAGCCAAGAATAGAAGCCACATATAGTTACTCTGGTTTCAAAGTGGGAGGAAAAATGTCCTATCCACTGGACTTTTGCTGAAATTAGATTATGCTGGTACGATTACTTGTACTTTCTAGTGCGAATTGTTTCTTTTGTTGAAAAAAAAAAAAAACACGTCACAAAAGCAGATCTGGGGTCTGAAGCAGCAGCCTCCGCTCCTTACAAGCCAGTCTTTAAACCCTCTTCCCTTCCTCTCGGCAAAATAAATAAGATAACGGAGAGCGATGAGCACGTCCATCATTCAAAGTGGAAAAGGGTAATTTAGCCCCGGCCCTCCTGACAGCTTTACAACTTTGCACGCTATTCTATTTTAATTGGCAATCATGAATTAACTGAATGAGAGCGGCGCTCGGCGCCGACGCCCGCTTTTAATTGGCTCGACTTGATGAGTTTCTGAGATAAAAGCAGACAATATATTCTCATGATGGGCAACTCGTTTGTTGCCATGTAATTAGTCAGCAGACAAATCAAGCCGGCGACTTGCACCTCCTCGCTCCGTCAGTCGAGATGTCACATGGGATTTAAGGAGCACCTGCAAAGTGTTTTATGCCGACGCGACACGGCTTGCTGTTCGTTTGTTTCTGGCAATTATTGATCATTCGGAACATGGTCACCTGTTTTGGTTGTTTTTGGTTTTTAAAAAAAATGAAATAACGAGAAATAACTGGAATGTGAAAGAATGGCTCTGTGTTGTTATGTTGCATGTGGACTCCTTCCAGTTTACAAGGAATTCTCGAGGGAAAGAAACAAGCCAGGGTTTTTGTTTTGTTTTTTTGAATGCTTATGTTGGACGACACAAAGAAAGGAATTGCTCATTTTAACAATCCGTGTTTTATTTATTTTTTTTTTTTGCAGTATCCCGGCACAGGCTGTCATTTGCAATGAAATCTCGACATTCTGGTGTCAGATGAGCAGCCCAATTGTCAGAATGATTAATTGCAGAAACCGGTCACAGATTGAAAAGAAAAGAAAAGAAAAGAAAAAGACAAAGGACTCGAGAATGGCTAGGGACCAAACATTGTACTACTCTGTAGTGGCTTTCTTTGAGCCCCTGAACTGGATTCTGTCAAACATCTGCGGGAGAAGGTGAAACATGGAGTCTGGGGTAGTTTTCCCTTACGAGAAATTGACTGCAGTAACGTCTTCAAAAATTTTTTTTTGATTATTTTGTAGATTATTTTGTATTTACATATATACAGTATATATATTTTTGGGGGTTTATTTTGTATTCAGTGTGTTTGGAGATTCTAGGAACATCTTCTGTCACAGCAAGATAAAAGCAATACCTAATTTCATTATTTTAGGACTGGAGCCATTTTGCCGCATGCGACGAAAGGAATCTTGAAACTATGTTCGATTTTTTTTCTTTTTTTTTTTTTTTCAAAGCAACACTTGATTTCATCGGTTATGTTCTGGGGCTGCTTTGCTTCACCCAGCACATGGTATCGTGAATAATTGAAATCCATCTATTATCCGAGCCATGCACGTGCTGGAGCCCATCCCGGCTGACTTCATGCAGTAGGCGGGGTACACCCTTAACTGGTTGCCGGTCAATCGCAAGGCATACATAGACAAACAACCATTCAACCTCACGGTCACGCCAAGGGACAATTTAGAGTGTTCTGTTCATCCAACCAGCGGCCCGGTAGTCCAGGGGTTAGCGCGTCGGCTTCACAGCGCAGCGGTACCGGGTTCGATTCCAGCTCTGGCCTCCCTGTGTGGAGTTTGCATGTTCTCCACGGGCCTGCGTGGGTTTTCTCCGGGTGCTCCGGTTTCCTCCCACATTCCAAAAACATGCGTGGCAGGCTGATTGAACACTCTAAATTGTCCCTAGTTGTGAGTGTGAGCGTGGTTGGTTGTTCGTCTCTGTGTGCCCTGTGATTGGCTGGCAACCGATTCAGGGTGTCCCCCGCCTACTGCCCGAAGACGGCTGGCATTGGCTCCAGCACCCCCCGCGACCCTAGTGAGGATCAAGCGGTTCGGAAAATGGATGGATGGATGTTCATCCAACCATGCATGTTTTTTGGAATTCCCAAGGAAACTGGAATACCCGCAGAAAACCCATGCAGGCATGGGAAGAACATGCAAAATTCACACAGGAAGGCCGGAGCACAGAAGCAAACCCTGGACCTCTGTATTGTGTGACGGAAGTGCTAACAAGTTGACCACTGTGCTGCCCACACCGTATATACAGTATACATACTGTATATACGGTATATATATATACACACACAGTTCTATTACTCGTACATTAAGGTATGAAGCCTTTTCATTGACTATTGTGTAAAAGGATAGCAACCATTTTGTCCTCACGTGTAGAACGTTAAGGGTCGTTTTATTACCCCTTATACTTAATGATTAAAGACAATCCCTAAGGCGCCTCAGACTCACCCTCCACTTTTTACATATAAGGTCAAATGTTCAAAGCTTTCCACCGCTCTGCCTCCCTTTTAAAAACAGTGAAGAAAAAAAAAAGTGTGGGGGAATTAAACATTAATGGGCTGATGAATAAATATTTTGTGTCTCCAGAACTCAGCACTTTCTCGCCGTGGCTGCAGCTCGCTTAATTAACTCTTCCTGCAGCCTTTTGTAAATGAACGCATCCCTTCAGTGTCCTCCTACATTGTCCTCCCCCCCAGCCCCAATCGACCCACCTCGCTTTCATTCGCCGGTAAAAAAATTAGGAATTTTTTGTTGTTGTGAACACACGGGCATGCCACACGCACGCACGCACGCACAGAGGGACACATTATTACGATTCAACCTTAAGAGGCTGCATTTTAACTTACAGCGCAGATTTTATCTCCCATTTGCTTCGGGCAATAACACTCTCGTTCCTGGCGCATGTTTTTGTATTCATCAAATAGCTCCAAGCGCAAGATTTGAGAGGGAAATTGCACATCTTGACTAGGAGGGGAGGGGCGGGGAGGGAGGGGTAGCGTTAAGGTACAAAATGTCATCACAGCGCTCCCAGTGCCAAAGGAGTTGATAAGATCATTTCTCTCCGTTATTGAATGTTCTACACTTCCATTCTTCCGAGGCGGGCCTCATCTGTTGGGAAGTCATTGCATTTTAAAAAGGCTCTAATTCCAAGTCCAATTGATGGTGGTGGTGGGAGGGAGGGGGGGGGTTGCAGCTGGTAACTGGTGAGAAGAATTTCAGGAAGCCTGCAAAAAACATTTCGACACAGTGCAGGGACGGCATCTTCCGTCATGACCTGGAGTGGAAGAATTCAGCCACGGATCGCTGTATCGCTTTACAGTCGTACCACCCCAACTACATCAAACTCAAGCCATTCGTTTCTCCCTTGATCGGACATTGAGATGAATTGGATCGGGATGGACTGGAAGGCGTGAATTTGAATGACAGCATTAAAACTGAGTTCTAAAATGATGCCTTTCGTCACACTTTTCCCACTTTTTTTTTTCAGACGCCGTGCGACTGTTCCCTCGCTCCCTAAAAAGGTCATCAAAAAGGACTCACTTTCGATAAATGAAATCCTTTTGTGGAGTTGAACTGTTGGGTCTGTTTGCTTTTGCGGCTGACGTCGCGTCATTAAATGCCAGGCCCTGTCGTGACAGCGGAAAAAAAAAAAAAAAACACTTGCGCTCAGAAAAGCGCCCCCGCACCGACATGGCCGTCACACGGATCGACAAAAAAAAAAAGAAACGGCGTCGCCGAGAGAGCACAAGAGCGCAATCATCTCTCACAATGGGAGAAAAAATACGGCGAGGCCCGTTACGTCTAATGACTGTGCCAGAACACAACAAAGAAGCTTTCTTCCGTCGACGTAGAGAACGTAATTTGCAACAATCATGTCTCCAAAGTAATGGCGAGAAGTTGAAGCAGCAGCACCAGCAGCTCCATTTTTGGCGGGAGATACCTAGCCTACTTCGCTTTGATAAGAGCATTCACCCTGAGTGTAGACTTTGGTGTCTTTGTTTTTTATTTATTTATATATATTTTTTAAATGTCAAACGAACCAATTTGTCCCAAAAACCTTCACATTGAAAAGATCATGTACGGGACTGTCTAATGTTTTGGCAAAGTATTGAAAGAGTTAGCTAGCTAACGGCTAGCCGAACGTCAAAAGCTGTCTAATGCTTCGGCAAAGTATTGAAAGAGTTAGCTAGCTAACGGCTAGCCGAACGTCAAAAGCGACCATATTTTCACAACCATGAGACGCATATAAAAGAAATTCCGAAATCCGCTCTGAGAACGGCTACCCTTAAAATGAGTCACGGTGTTTTAATCAAGTTGTGAAGGGTTTTATCGCCGCTTTTGATCCACAGACTACGATAAGCCACACGGCTTCGGCAGCCCACGTTGCACCTGAATGTGTCGAAAACAGCTTTTGAGTGAATAGCCTTTTAGAAACAAATACATGATAACCCCTGAAACCGTTGCGAGGTAATACTTGATCCCCCATCTGATGCGAACGAGGCGAAACAGAAGAAGGCTAAAGTGGATTGACAAGAGTTTGTCCTTCATTTGAAGGCGAGCCCCCTCGAGAAAGTCTCCACTCAGTCACACCATCTCCTCTAACGCCGCCCCCAAAAAATAAAAATCATTGATTTGAACGCATGCGTAAACGACGCGATATCTGCTTGATCCACTTGTCCACGCAGACGTGCTTGAAAGTGGAGAGAAGAACAGCAGCGGTCTTTGGAGGACGGCGGCGGCGGCGGCGCTCGCAAACAGAAAAGCGCTTGTGGCGTGTTAACAGTCTGCGGGCTATTGGCAGAGCGACGTCTCTCGCCCCGGGGAGGAGCGCAAACAGCCAGACAGGGCAGAAAAAAACAATCGGGATTCATCAAGGCGGCTGCCTCGCGAGCCCCCTGGATCGTGACCGACTTAAATGAATTGGTCTATCAGCGCCACACCTGAGAGTCGCTCTCCGGGAGCGTGTCAAGATAAACTCTTCAGGATCCCGCGGCGCGGCGCATTGCAGCAAGGTCATCGTCACCGTTGCATCAAAAAGCGCCGCTGCTGCCGGGCCGGCTTTTTTTTTTTGATCTCCCGTGTGAATTTCCATTTGCCAGAGGAAACAATTAAGACTCGTCTGTCAGCAAGGCGCTAATGCATTCGCTCGCCATTTTACGCAGGAAGCCGCCGCGCCGGTCTCATTTGTGCCGCCGCTTCATTAAGGCCCGTTTTGTCTTTGGGCAAAACGTTGCTGCCGTATTGCAGGGAGTTATTATCGATGGCGAGGAGGTCATATCCTCGACTGGAAATGGCAAAGGGTCGCTTGGAAAGTGGCCCAGGTTGGCAGGGAGCAATCACCGGGCTTGCCGTTTGGATGTCGTGAGCGTTATCAGATGTGACAGCTCGGACCGAAGAAAGTGGAGCTCCTTAACGAGTTGTTGGGTTAGTCCAGAAAGTCAGGCCAAGATTCCATCTGCAATCGGCAATCGGCAATTTCACGTCTCACCTTGCCGCCGCTGATGTGTTTGTCAAAGTTCAAAAGTGTCTGTTTGGAAAAACACTTCAGACACCCCCCAACGTTCCCCCGAAGTTGTCGGATGGCCAAGGTCAATTCCTTTCTTTTGGGTTTTAGATCAAAAAAATGTGACAAAAGCTCAGATTGTAAACATGAGTGGCGATGGTTGGGAAACGTGCGCTTTGGTCACCAGACTGGTGATCCAGACTTTTGGTCATAATCCCCCATTGGGTTCCCGAAGGTCCGTCGGAGAGTGCGGCGGCGAGATAAAAGCGAGGCGGCTAATGCGTTTCCAACGTAGAAAGCGGTCGACCGCATCGTGCGCTTAAAGACAATACGGACATTCTGACTCGCTTTCATTTTACAAACATCTGCTGGTGTAGAGGGGATCCTTAATCTCCCCGGGGCTTTCTTTCAAATTTCATTACTGGGGACGGAACGCGGATGTTTTTGTTTTTTTTCTTTTCTTGGGATTATCATCATTATTATTATGATTCGTCCGGCGTCGCATTCAACACAAGCCGAGCTGCGTCGTCAACTCCTCTCGCAACACGAGAGGCCCCGTTCAAACCGCTTACTGGCGTAACACTGCGCCAAGACCTTATTGGGAGGACGGCTGCTAGATTTGAAAATAACAAACAAGAATATGAAACTCACCAAGGCTAAGGCTGAAAAGAAAGCCTAAACAATGGGGGGCATGCCCCCTTTACTAGGACTATTCCAAATATTGGAAAACAGCCCAAAGAAGACCTTCACCAAGGTCAAACTGTTTATAAGAAGCCGTTTTTTTTTTTTTAAATGGCCATCAGCACTGAAGGCGCCTCAGAAATGAAATGCCGTTGCTCAAATTCCTCACACGTGCATTCTGTACCTTATGGGAAGGATTGCTGCTAGATTTGAGAATAGGAACCAAGAATACGACACTCACCAAGGCCAAGTCTGAAAAGGACGCCCAAACAACCGCCATTAAAGACCCGGCGCATCCCCCTCAACTGCAACCCGGTGTGGACTCTCTCGTGTCAACCCTCCGCCCCTCACCGTGACCCGAGAGAAGTCCACAAGCCCAATCGCTGCATTTTAACTGCATGCAAGTAGTCCACAAACGTCAAAATGTGTGCCAAGCATGCCGCGGGCTTCATGGCCGACCTTATTAACGGAGGTCCGCTTGTTCCAGTAAAAAGGTGTTCCGGCTAATCAGATCGTCGCCATTTGTAATTCTAATTGCATTCCGAGACTTTGCACTCAAACGTTGGTATTCGTGGGGAATACACTTTAGGTCATGACTGGCAATTGGACCGAACAGAAGAGAGAGAAGGCAGCTTGAATGTGTGGGAGACCTCACACTCTGCACACGGTAGGCAAAACAACGAGAAGTCTGCAGGAAGCCACGCTGAAAGCTCCTCATAAATGAAAGGCTGTTTATCTCGTCCCACTTTTGAAGAAGAAGAAGCTCAACTACTTCATTAAGTGTTTCCCTTCATTTTGTGCTATTCCAGGAAGTTTATTTGTCTGGTTTAAAATAGCTCAAAAACCCCACCAGAGGAAAACTATCCACAGTGCCAGGAACATTTCTAATATCCAGGATCCATTTTGACAACAACATCTCTTTCTCTCTCGCGGGCTTTGAGAAACATTCCAAAGATATTTGTGAGGAACGGGATGCTTACCGAAACTTTCCAAATGGTGGCTGCTGAGTCGCCATAAAGAAAACCAAAAAAAAAGAAACTAAAGTCAGTATTTGTTCAACTTCTGATGCCTTTCTCATGAAACCGAACACCAACGATACACCCGAGTGTCTTAAGAGTCCGCTCGGGAGTGATCTGTAATCTACAGCGCCGGGATGTGGCGGCCATTTTGCGATCAAACAGCAGCAGACACCTCAATTGTCGTTATGAATCAAATGAGGTGACAATAATTTGATACAAATAATCATACACGGTAGGTGGTACAAACATACAAACAATTACGGGCAGAGTAGATGATGGACATAATTGGAGGGGGTGTGGGGGGGGGGGGTTGAGACAGCCCCCGGGCTAACTGTGTTCTATGCCGCGGAGACTCATTAGCGTAGCGGCAACAACACAAGTGCATGTGTGCCGTATACATTTAGATTAGGATTGCGCACTAGCGACCTTGCCGATTTTCAAACAATGGCGGCTATACGTTGCGTTTATTCGCATTAACGAGCTGCATTGTTAGGAAAGGACGGCGTCGAGGCTCGGCACGGCTCGCTCGCTCGCTCTTAATTTATTATTTCTACATAATAAAGTTATTTCAGCATTTCTGTTTGTCTGCTTAGGGCTTGGATTGGGAGTTTGTTTGCTCAAATGCTAATTTTAAACTCAATTTGAAACCCTCGTTTTGAGTCCCTAAACTCATCTTTACATCCTAGTTTGAAACTCCCACGCTGGTTTTGGAACCTGAACCCATCATTTGAAGCCCTAATATTTGCTTCCAACTACTTTGAAACTTTAACCTGGGCTTCTGAGTCTCTGTTGAAATAGCAAACCTGGTTTGAAACCCTAAACCAGAATCCGATCGTGAATTTGCCTTCAAACTTTGAAATTTGGAGCAACATTCAAGTTACTGAAATCATGTTCATCCCAAAAAAATGCTGATCATTCAGAAGTGGGGGTTTTTTTCTCCTCCACCTCATCACCAAAGTGACAAAAGGACACGTCGCCATTAGGCTTAATTATCCATCTCTTAACGACGGACGCAATCTCCGTCAATATTACAATACCATTACAAGCCATCGTTAGTGGGTTGAGCGCCTTTTAATTCCAACAAATGAGACGTCGCCGTCTTTTATCGCAAAGTGGACAAGGTGGTATTGGGACAAGGCTCCTTGGTTTCAGGTTAGATGACAGCAGGAGAAAACATGAACAGAAAAGCCTGATTTAAAAATCCTAACCGTAGCGTGGGACAGTAATAACCTAACTTAAAACCGAGCATTCTGACTAGTTTTACAAGACTCGCATAATGCTTTTATGCTCATAATATTTGCATTGGTGATAACGCAAACATCTTCCATAAAAGACCAACAACAACAACAATGAAAGGTGTTTTTGATGACCTTATAATGTATTTACAAATATCACCGGTGTAACCATTGTATATTTTGCATGCTATTTACAGTAGTAGTAGAAGTATTTAGTAGTGTGTGCGCGCATGTACATGCATCATGCTATGCATTTAACACTGATCAAGCACAAGCTGATTGTCCCCGTTCAAGCTGCTGGTCTCCCCCAAACCAGCCGTGAAACTCACCTTTGCCGACGTGTCATAGATGACTTGACTTTGGTATGGAGATGATGGCCTGGGAGGAGAGCGTCTCCTGGGGTTTCCTGCGGTGGGCGGCTGGTGGACCGAGGTTAAAGGTCAATCTTCTCCAATTAGCTGTGAACGCTCTTTGATTTGAGGGCGGCCTCCCTGTGTCCTCATTAAGTCCACGCGGCCTCAAGTCGCTGGCAGGGACTCCCTCATTACAGCAAGTTGGACGCAAGGAATTTTTCCGGCTCGCAAACTGGGGTCCATGGTCCCCAGGTAGTCGTAGCTTCCTCGGGCTCTGCAAAATAATTTCTCGTTAAATATTATGCCGCATCGCTTTCAAAAAGCGCATGCTGATTTAAGCGGTGAAAATACATCTTTGTCAAGATTATGTCTTGAGAAATTCTGACATGACGACATATTATAATTGTATATTTTCTTACAAAAAAGCTGCATTCTTCTCATAAGATGAAATATTTTATTTTCATTTTGACCAAATACACATTCATCATTGAAAGGACAACTTTTATCTTGAAAAAAAATAAGACTGTAAACTCAGAATTTAGCGATGTTTTTTTTTTATATTTAAAAAAAACTGACATTTTTTATAATCGGGTGATTTTTATGTTGTTTAGGGTTACACACGTTTGTTATGTTCAAACGGCATCACGTCGATGTGTGGGTCCCCATGAGGGAGGGAGTTTGCCAAAAAAAAAAAAAATGCTCTCGATCCAGATCTGGCGAGTTGTTTGGAGGATTTTCTTTTCATCAAGGGGGAGGGGGGGGCTTGTTCTTGTGAAAAGAAGCAGTTGTGCCTGGAGCGCAAACATGCGCACCTGCAGTGAGGACACGAGCGTACGCGTATACGGCGACTCTCGGTTTGAACATCAAAAAGTCCTCAACAACCCCGCCCCTCTGCCAAGGTCGCACAGCAGACACAACACCACAGACAAAATAAATAAAAATAAATACTTCCTCTTCCTTGCCACCTGTTCCAATGCCCCCTCTCATGCCAACAGAAAAAAACCCAAACAAATATATGCTTCAGACCCTAAACCTGACTTAAAACCAAGATCAAGCTCCAAATGCTACACAGGATACTTTCACGTCAGGAACACTCCGCCGTTCTGCACAATCTTTTCTTCCATTCTAACATTTTAAAGTTCAAGAGAAGCTAAAAATCGAAATCCAGACCTGCAGCATGGCGCAAATTAATCTCATAGAAGCAAGAAAGACCGAGAGAGAGACGAGGACGTAAAAGAAGAAGAAACCGAGGAAAGTTTTTTCCCCGACGGCGGCGAGTGCAGCTCTTCCTGTGGGCGTTTAGCCGAGCATAACTCTGCACAATTAGGCGAGCGAGCGGCGGTCTTGCGATCAGAGCGTTGTTATGGACGTTAGTTACGGCGAGGACTTTATGGCGTTATTCCAAGCTGGCAAGCGCGGCCAGTACGCTTTGTCCATAAGGAAGCCGCAAGGAAGGCAATTAATGGACTCGCCGACAACACGGGAGCATGTAGAAATGTACTGCGGTATATCCAACTTTTACTTGAAACCCTAACCCTGCCTTGAAAGCGTTATGTTAGCTTGAAAGGCTTACCTGAAACGTCAAAATTGTCTCGATACCCTCCATTGAAAACCTAATTTCTTTCTTAAAAGCTTAATTTCTAATCAGAAACCTGACTAGGGAACCCTGAACTCTGCTCGAAGCCCCAATCCACCCGTTTGACACCTGAACCCGCTCCTGAAACCATCGTACGGTCTTCAAGCATTAATTGAAATTCTTTACATGGCTTGAAACCTTCATCTTTGCTTGAAACCCCTTAAATGGAAACCCTAATTCAGACTTGAAACCCCAATTTGAAACCTTAATCCTGACTTGAAACACTCATATTTGCTGGAAACCTCAATTGGGAACCCTACCTTGAATTTTTTTTTGTCAGACTAAATTGAACAGTAAACCCCCAAAACCTTAGATTATTTAAAAAAAGCTACCTTTTATTATAATAACATTGAAGTTGGGCCACGGTGGACTTTTATGATGTCAAGGCGCCTTTGTGTTAGCATACGCTTGCAAAAAACCGCAGCATTACTTTGCCGCTAACGTCATTCTGGCCCCGCTAACATTTTATACCTTTTAGCTCAGCAAAAAAAAAAAAAAAAAAAATATCTGGAACGCCAAAGCTGTGCAGATGGAAGCTGTGCAACTGCGTGGGCAAAAACATTTGATCGCGCGTGGCTCTCAGCCAAACGTTTTGTGTGTTTATTTTGTCGCCGACGAGGATGCAGACAACTTTCACGAGGCTTCGGGTGCTGACGTTATAAAGCAGCTGTTGTGTGTGTGGGGGGGGGAGAAAAAAAAAAAGTTTTACGGTCATCTGTCAAGGTTAGCGCGAATGTCTGGTTTAGCTATAAAGCCGCTTTAGTTAAGATCAAGGTTTAAGAAGTGGAGGTCTGACAGGCGCAGTAAATTCGCCATTATTGTCCGACGCTGTTTGGCAAGTTAGTAAGGAAAGTCGAGTAAAAGTTTGCATTTGTTGAAGCCCTACCCAATATTGCAAATAAGTACTCTGTGATATGTACCCGAGAATGGCACACAAAAAAATGTCAATTTGAAAAAAGTTAGGAAGAGGGCACATTCAGGAGGAAAAATAACAATGGCTTAATAATAGCGTAATAACAACGTAAAATATTTGATACAAACAGGAGAAACCAGATATATATTCCAAACTGATTCAATTTCCGAGGCAGTAAGATGAGCCATCTTGACTTTGCGGCTGACCGGCACATGTCTTGGCCCGCCTGGAAAGAGGCGGCGCCAATTGGACAGATTCGTGTCCAAAAGGTGGCACGTTGATGTCAAGGTTAGCCGTTTTCAATATCTATGAGAGTCCCGGTCCATTTAAGGGATATTGGGTTTTGAGCGGCGAGGCCCATTTGCGTTGCTCATTTGGTGTGATTTAGTGGCAGGCCATGTGTGCTCTGGCATCTATTCATCTGTGTTTAACATCTCCAGGGCCACGGGTTCACCCGCTTGCCCGCGTTTCCCCACCGGAGCTTATTAACCGCCAGCGCAACCGGTAGCACTTCTTGTTAATTACATAAATGGATATGAACGCGGCGAAATAGAGCACATCCCCAGTTTTATCCCATGAATCAACCCGTGCATATCCGGCGTGCGAAGGGGGTGGGGGTGGATTTGGCTGGCAGCTATGATCGCATCGTTCTTGCCACGTTCTTCAATCTTCACATTTTTCCGAAGAGTGGACTTTTGTGAGCCGGCCACCGTTAATACTCAAAGGCGAACGTCTGGCCGGGCTATAAACGGATACATCAAATAGATAATCTCATTAGGCAAGTAAATAAAGTGTGAAATGAAATGTGGCTTTGTACTTTCACCCCCAGCGGAGGTTAAAAAGTCCTTATCGCTAATTAGCTCCTTTTAACGCACTTGTTTACTTACCGCCTTATCGAGCGGCACAATCACTTTTTATTTTTTAATTATTTTATTAATAAAATACATGAAAGGGGGCTTAGATGGAGAGAGGGAGCTCGCGTCGTGCCATTTTAACACACCAAAGGGTTTATATTGCCATTTACACAGCGTGCTAACATTAGCGAGCTATGTGTGCTAATGCTATCGCAAATACTTTTTACGTACTACATTTCTGAGAGGGCACGGGGGGGGGATCGTCACAATCAGACCAGCGAGCAAGCTCAGCATGGGAGCGCTACCGCCAATCAAGTTGGAAAGCGAGGGGCTGGAGCGATTCTGAATCCGACAAAGACGTTGTGATCGCAGGGCATGTATTTTTGTCCTTTGTTTACGTCTGCGTGTCGAGCGCTTGGTGGCTGAACAAAGCAGAAAAGCATCCGCCTCCGCCGAGAGCCAAGGCAGAGAAATATTCACAATAATTTGTTTGTTCAATATCAAATCAATGTAACTTCTACGCAGCCAGGCAACACGAAATGATTCAGCATCGAGCTAGCCATGTGTGCTTTTGTCCCTTAATCCAAAGAGTTGAATTCATCCATTCATCATAACCCCATTATCTGATCCGCTTATCTTCACAAGAATCGTGGTCGAAGTTCAATTCACAGAAGAAAATATACATTCATGAAAATGTCTCAGTGTTTAATATTTTTCATGCCACTAAAAGGCCACAATCATTTTTTAATTACTTAATCCAATAAAATGAATAAAAAGCCCACACCAAAATGGTAGCTTCGCATCCACAAGGATTCAAATTTGCATCCAAAATTGCCATCATCGTCAAATTAAAACAAGTCATTTCAATGTTCGCAATGCAACTCTACACCGCTCACTAGCTGACTAGCAAGCCATCGTCACAAGATCGCTATTAGCTTATTTGCTATCTCCGAATGTCGTACGGCACATTTCCTCTGAAATCCAGCGGCCCAGATGTGAAATTTTTCGCCGTAAAAGTGCAGAGAAGGTACTTAATGCATCCCTTAATTTTAATAATGCCATAAACTGCTTTGCGTGTGGCTCGCGAGGGACTTAGCGGAGCGCTAAGTGATCAATAGTGAGCAGGTTATTAATATTTTCTTTTATGTCGGAGACTTGAGACGTTCCCCCACCCCGCACCGCCACCAAAACAACAGGATTATGAAAAGGACGCAAAAAAAAAAAGGGCTTTGATGCTTAATAATATATGTTGCTGAGACATAAAAATAGAAGTCGCAGGAGATGCCGACCGGCAAAAGTCATACTTGCTTTTGAGGTAGCACACTAAAAATACCTCTTTTCATACCAACAATAACAAGCAAGACGTGTGTTTATGCGCGAGCGTCACAAGAGGAGGCAACTTGGGTAAAGAATGATTAGGGGATATTTTCTTCGGTATTTCCACTTTTGTCGGGGAAATGCTCAACTAAATAAATAAAGAAATGCTTCCCACTTCTTCCAAATCAACAGCGTTAATTGGCCCACTGCTGGGCCCTGTGTAGCTTTCCCTGCGGCTCTCCCCCCACCCCCCCTCACCCCTCCCTCGCTAACTTTGAAGGGAAAAATCAATTATTTCCTTTCAGCCCCGAGGTGCTCCGACAACTCCCTCGCCGCAATCAGAAGCCACATCACAAAACATAATCAAAATACACGCATGGATATATCTATATATACGTACACACACACACACTATATATATATACAGTGAATTCCTTCTTGTGTTAATGAAGAAATGACTCCAATCCATCATTATTTTCTTCGTCGGATGTCTGTCAAAGCCTGGGGTCATTCCCACTGCCCAATTTCTCTCTCACATGAACTAATTAGCAATGCATTGGAAAACCTTAGCTTCATTTAGCTACTTTGTCTCAGTCGCCAGCTGAAAGACGAGCGAATCAATCGGCGACAGTCCCGACGGTCATCTCTTGCACTCTTCGAATACCCAATCTTGAATCATTCACCGGGCCACTTAAATAAAACAAAACGAGAAAATCGGCGCAAAAGTCCACCCTCACAGATGTCAAACTAAAAATTATCTTCCAAAACGAAGACATTTGAAAATATCAAGAGTAACAAAAACATGCCTTAACTGTGCATCGAAAGAAAAATAATAACAAAAAAAGTGAGAAAATGTACCAATTCACATTTATCACAAATACCTGAAGGTCATATCAGTCCATCAGAGAAAACGAAAAAGAAAAAATGAAAAAAATGTTTCAACTACAGTAAAACAACCAAAAGGACTTTTCCCATTCCTCCCAACATCACCAAATTAAACAAAAATCCATAAAGCAATGAAGTCTTAAAAAAAAAAATGTGCCAGGTACAGCAACAAGTCAAAGCAAGCGGGCAAGGACACAACCACGCACTGAACACAAACACCTCAGCGCCTTGAGGGAGGTGATAATCGAAGAAGTCAAGGTTCTGAGAAGCGAGGCCTGACATTAAGAAACGTGACAATTGCGTCCAAGGCTGCGAGCCACAAATTTCAATTTGGAAGGAATTAACTGGCCAGTGATGGTGGAGTCGACTACAAGGCAAAACCGACGCTTTGGAATATTTGAATGTTAATGGCACACGGTTAGTCCTCGCAGGAATCCACAATTCCGCCATCTCGGAATTTGCTGCGGATTTCAAAGATCTCTGTGGAATTGAAAGCAGTCCGCAGAAATAAAGGCGAGGGCATAAGATATTACATTTACATGTGCCGGTAATCTTCATCCCGACACTGAGCTATTGCGGTCAGACAGGCTAAGTTCACACTCCAAGGCGTGTTGCCCAATTCGGATTATGAATATTTTTTTTAATCCGCTCCTTTTTCTGTTCTCATTCACGTTGCAAAAACAAATGCGTCCTCTAATGTGAACTGAATGCGTATCCGTGACGTGACACGCATGCGTACCAATCACAATGTCGAGTGACACGAGCAAAAGACGACGATGATGCCCGGCGGAGGGGTTTATGGAAATCCATACGATCCGACGGCAAGGGGTTCATTTTTTCCTCATCTGATGGACAGAAGAATGATGCGGGAGGTGATGGAATTATTTGGAGAAAATGAGGAGACGTCCAATCAAGAGGACGTCACGTAAGAGCCGAAATTGTAGCGCCACCTGTTGCTTTTGCGTGCCTTTGGCAACCTGCCTGTTGGTTTTCCACACATCTTTAAAAAAAAGAGGGATTGTATGATATCGTAGAGCCACCCTGGGGGGGGGGCGGGGGGGGGGGGCCTCATTATGAAGTGTCGATCCCTCATGTCAGTCTGAGCGAGTCAAATCAAATGAAAACATCTCCCGTATTGTCTCGAACGCAGAGCGGATCGATGGCTTTCATATGAAGGTGACTTCTCGCCGACTCCCGCTCCCAAACGGCAGCCGGAAAGGAAGCGCCTCAAATCCTTATCTGATGGAGGCTTTGCGGGCCCAATAGACAGAGGAAATGTGGGCGCTGTCGTCAGCGACTACTTTGAAAATTCAGCCGAGTGACCGACACTTTTTTGGGAGGGAGATTCGTTATTTTGCCGTTGAGCACCTGAAGGAAGCTAATTAGCATTACCCCGGCGTGTTTAATCACATCGCGCCGGTTCACCGTGGCCGCCTCTACTTCATTTATTAAAACTATTATGACTTTAAATGAAGCCATCATTCACTGTCATGGCTCAGGCATTTTGTGGAGGACTAATCTTTTTACGGGCCTCGTGTGTGTGCGCGTGAGTGTGTGTGTGTGTGTCCAACTGTTTTAAATTAGCCGTGGTGAAATATGCAAGTCCAAACTGGCCATACGACATTGCACGCATTTTAAATTTCTCATTGAGGCAGGAAGTACATTTCCCTATGTGACACATTTTCAGGGGGTCTCATCTTTAAAAGTGATTTTTTTTAAGATCCCTTTTTGTAATGTTTGTTAAAAATGTCAGTATGAGCTGAAAGTCTTACATAATTAAAATTAAAATTAAAATTAAAACTAAAACTAAAACTAAAACTAAAACTAAAATTAAAAATCGCATTACGCCAATGAAAAAATATGTTTGAGCACAAATGCGATTGGGTGCACTCCTTTTGGTGAGCTCACGCGTACGCCGCCGCTTCGTCGCTCCTTTCCTCCCCTTATTTCAAGCGCAACACTTTCACTTGTGCAGCTTGTGCGAAAAACTCATTTGCAGCCATCGCAGGTTCACCGGCGCGTGACTCCTACATACGAGCCGTATAACGGCGGTCCTTTGCGATCGCGAGCAGATTGCAGTCGATATATATGTTCCACGCTGCGCCTGTTAATTACATCCGGCAGAATGCCGCTGTGATTACGTTTGATTAGTCAAAGAGGCCGCTGATTTATTCCCCCACTGCGCCAGCGGCCAGATGTTGAACAATAACACCTGACGTCCAAACTGCAAGCAGCATGCGCAACGCCGACGCGGCTAACGTTTGCGCTGCGTAAACTGGCTCTTTTAAATCCTGCGAAAAAGGGGAACATCGACGTGCACAAAATCACAACCCCACCTGAATGAGAAAGCGCATTTGCATCTTAAGAGGAAACGGACGAGCATATGGTCGTTTATGTATGGATGGCGACGCAGGAGCGGCGTGCTGATGAAACATTGATCAACAATAGAATACGCTAACATACGCTTATTATCATTTCGACGCACGGACGTGCTCACGAAAGCCGAGTGAAGTCTGTGCGGCAGTTTCTCAACAAAGACACAAAGTATTCAACAGAAATGCCCGATGCTTTAGTGACATGTGGCCAGACGGGCCTTGGCGGGCGTGACGGATGTTTCGTCCCAGTGAGCCCTTTTGTTAAAATTAAAATTACAGGACCGGGAAGAACAGCGGATTTCAGCTGTCCAAGATGGAAACCACCCTGCGAGACCTATCAGGACCGAGTCCAAGACAAAGCACCATTTCTAAAGTATGGCTTTCAACTTTGTAAAATGGAACTTTGGAATAAGGCGCACTGGAGGATATGATCCCCAATTAGGACTTTTTTATTAAATCATTTGCGTTATTTTTTTTTTTAAATCCATAAAAATCTCAACTACTTCTAATGCGAAGTGACATACAAAACACGACTTGAGCTCCCATTGCTCGGTTCGCATTTTGTACTGTTTTTTTTTATTTTACTGTACTGTTGTGTTTACTGTTTTTTTTTTCAATGTTCTTGGATAAGCACTCTTAATTTCATTGTGACCTTTTTACAAAAAACTCATTCAGATTCTCTTTCTTAAGTTTCACATTACACCAGCATTTTAGCGAAACGGTTGTCTCTTAAGTGCCACAAAATATCACAACCACAAAAAAATTGCATCATCAGCTAAAAAAAACAAAAAACAGCGCAGTAGCAGATGGTACATATCATCTTGCTAGAAGACCAAAGGCACTGGAGGCAAAATAACATATTAGAGCAACATTTGCGAGAATAATTGGCCTGTCAAAACCTTGGACCCACAAAATAAATTGGACCAAAAAAAATTGTTTTGCAAGCTAAAACACACCCAAAAAAAATGGTACAACACGAGGTTCAAAATGTTCCTAAAAAGGCATCTTGCTGGACATCTGACAGCACCTTAGTCCTAAAATGTAAATTTTTGGGGGGATTAAATTTTTTGACTCTCCTGTCCCACAAAACCTCCAAGAATCAAGCAAGCCTCATCAAGCGCATCATTCCTGCGAGACAACGGCGTTCCGCCAAAGTGACACTTGTACGGCGGGCGCACAAAAAGCTTTCCAAAGTGCACTTTTGAGGGATGCCGCAATGGCTTCAGTTCAACTCCATATGATTTTTTTTTTAAGAGAGTGAGCAATTTCTTCTTCTTCTTGCTTTAATCAGGCGGAAATTGATGGTGATTAGCGGCGTCGGCGGGAGGCCCTTGGCGGCGCGCTGCCTATTCTTTGATGTTGCTGTTGTGGATGTTGCGCCGCCCCGTCATTTGAATATCACAGAGCGGGAGCGCCGAGTCGGCCACTGGCGGCGCCTTTGTTTGCCGTGATTAAAGCAGGTGTCGCGCAGGGTTGTGTGCCTTAATGACACTTTGAATTTAAATAGCTGTCACTTGCCTGTCAAAGGGGAGGGGCACCGGCGGGGGCGGAAATGTTTGTTTTCCGGGTGCCTCCGACGTACTTGAAATGCATCTCGTTTACATAAGCTTAACCTAGCTTTGCAAATGAGCCAGTTTAAAAGTTTGCAAACCTGGAAAGACGCGCAACAAACTTTCGAGCTAACCCAGTTGGGAGAGTGGACGGAAAAAGTCACAGAAAAAAAAAAGGCGCAGCAATTAATCGATGTGATAAGTCACAACTAATCGATTATTGAAATAATCGACAGGTACTTTGGTAAGAGAGCCACTGTTTAAATTAAAATGTCCTACATCCTCTGATTACAGCCTCTCGACTAAACAAAAGCAGACTAATTATTGGGCTTTTTTTCTGCAAAAGAGATGTGTTAACACCGCTTTTACTTTAGAAAACAACCATGGGCATTTTTGACGATTTTCTGACAGCTGTTGAAGAGGCCCAAGCCAGTCACTGAATTATCAGCAATATTTGAAAGGGAAAAAAAATTGTTTGTTTGATCTATAAGGAAAATTACACAAGAAAACAAGTAGCTTTTCATTTCAAACAGGTCGCTAGATCAGTCATACACAGAGGGAAAAAAAGATTTTGCAATAAACAATAGAAGCAATAAGAAAAATATTTTAAGTATATACGGCTAATAAATTGGAAAAAATCGATTCTAAAACTATCAGATAGTTCAGCTTCAATGAATGTGTCTACTTGTGGATTTTGGGGGTCGGGGGGGGCGATAATACTTTATTGACTGTTTTGGACTCAGGACAAAGCCATGTCTAATATGGAAATATTGCTTTGGCACCACCTGGTGGCAACTCGGCGCCAAGGAACCCCCCCCCCCCCCCCCATCTACAATCACGCTGGCGCCTCTGTTTGTTTCCAAACCAGCCAAAGAGTTTTCTGATCCCTTCATTATAGGCAGCAACACACTTGCTCCATTTTCTGTCATTTATCACCTTGTGCGCCTTTCATTTTGAACCAGTCAGAAAAGCACATTATTAGCAAGCATGAGTTGGGTTGGTGGCACCGGGGTGTACAAGGTATGTCTGCTGAAGAAAAATAACAACAACAAAAAAAAGCCAGCCAGGCCAAGACAGACGGCAAGCCGCCAGCTGGAAAAAAAATAAAATAAAAAGTTCTCCGGAGACAGAATGTTTGGAGCTTGTTCATGAATTATGTTTTACAAGACAAGACTGCCGTGCACATGCAGTCATGCCAAGAAATCAAAAGACAAAAATAAAAAAAAATCATTCTATTTCAGCTTCTCCCCCACGTAACTCCAGAACTAAACATAATAACGGCGCCTTTTAAAATATGTATCCAGTCCGAATCTCATTCGCCTCATTCAGGTTGCTCATTACGCTCACCTATCGATCGCCTCATCCTGCGAAAAGGGAGATTAGCGTCACGCCGATCAATAGTCATCTCCCTAATTGGCTACCGGCGGCCAAAAAAAGCCGACTGGCTTGTCACGCAAACAAAGAACAGGCAAAAATATTACATGGCAGACGACTAATACTACACTCCAATATGAGTGCTTGCTAAAAAGCAATAACAAAATGAGTACAAATTCAAACGTCGCAGTCAATAAGCAATCCAACTTGCACGATCATTGTCTGTTAGCCTTCAATGAGCGCAAGTGAATTCTGGGAGGCAACAAGTCACTCGTCGCCAGTCTGGAGTGCGAAGCAAAGCGACAGATGAGCGTTTTCGCGCCTCCTCCACTTTCTGTCAACTCCGATGAGAATATTTCACTCTTAAAACTGCACGTTCAAGTGCACGTCGTGCTCGGAGATCCAGCCGCCCCCCACAAACAAAAAAGGGAGACCGTGAGCTTGATGCTTGCTGCAAGTTAAAAGTTTCAAGTGGTGCCCCCAAAACGCTAGAGAGCAAAATAATCATGCAGGCAAGTGAAGAGTTCCGGCGTCAGCCGAGCAAGCATGTCGAACGAGAAACAGGAAGAAGAAGCGGAAGCGCTCACTTGAGAATAATTGTGAAAGTACACAAAGGCAAGTTGGAACTCAAGCCAAAGAGGTTCCTCGTGTGACATCATCAGCGGAAGGATCACATGCTTCACTGTTTGTTTGCAACAGCTAAAAAAATGTTTTCTTTTTTTTTTTGTATTTTTTACTTAATTTGTTCTAAATTTTGTTTGGAGTTGTGTATATCACAAATGTACTGGTTAGGACTGAAACTGAAATTTCAGTCACATACGATTTGACTTGCTGGCCGTTTGCCACACGAGGTTAACACTTGAGACTGTCTTATAACTTGCATATCAACCATCATTTTTTTTTTTTGGTGTCCAAAGCCCGGGAAGCTAGCTCCTACTTCCTCCACGTCACAGCGGGGTTGCCTGTAAATACAGCGCATGGGGGGGGGGGGGGGGGGGGGGGGCCCCGAGGCCAATTAGCCCTGAGAGCTGAGCTTCAATCCCACGGGCGCCATTGCGGCTTTCAGAAAGTATGAAAGAAGGCGCCTTGTTTGGGAAGAATGGCCAAAGTGTACTCCACGCTGATGCTCAAATAACGAGCAGGCGAGTCAGAGCCGTATCGCTTTGCCAGCGCCAAAAAAAAAACGGCGCCACGTGTGAGACGACCGCCGGCTGAGCTTCCATCAACAATGCTCGTCGCATTCTTTGTTGAAGTTCGGACAACACTTGAGAACGCCTCATCGGCCTTAATGAAAATGAAGGTTAACGGAGGAAACCGCCGGCCTTAATTAAATCGGCAGAGTATCCAAGCAACAGTCGGGAAGGGTTGGGGGGGGCATCCATTGGCTGCAGGTGACCTCGCCACCTCAGACAAAAGCCTTCTACCCATCATGCTTTGTGGGCCGGATAACAACGTGAGCATTGTAGCGCGTGGGCAGCAACGTACAAGATGATTTAGTTCCATTTAGTTAATTGACTCACCAGAACTGGAAAGGGATGAAAAGTGCAGGTCGACGGAAGACCTCCACCAAGGACAAAACGTCCTTAATTGGAGCACCTCGGTCGTCAATACACGCCTACGACTTCAGCGAACCGTCTTAATTGAGGGAAATAAAAGAGCGTTGGTACCTTTTACGTACAAGAAAAATAAAAAGTAGCTATCGCTTAACACACTTACGTGTTTTTATGACTTCGCACACAGTCAGGCCACCGACATTTTTTTTAAATATTCTTGAAGTATTCAATGAAAAACGTGAACAAATATATTCAGCCACTTTATCATAAAAATACTTTCTGGCATATAAATAACAGAAAACGTCCTTTAAGGGGAGGCCCCAAACAACACGAAACTATTAAGATTCATGAAAAGAAAAAAAATGACAATGAGTGATCTGACATCATGATGACCCACCTAAACCACAAGAGGATGACGAAATGTTTTCACCCAAAAATCGACGTAAAAGAAAAACATAGCTACTGTTTAATGTACGGGTCTGTTTCGAAACTAGAAGATTCATGAATTCGTCATGGGGAAACAGGCAAATATACATTGTATGCCGACATAAAGACTGAGCCAGCGCTCTTGGTTACACACTTACCGGTTTGCACGGGCCTAACTTCTTGGTCCCTGTCGGAGTGTCAGACGACGGCCAGAATTTGTAAATTCATCTCTGAAAAACATGAGAAAAATGTCATTAGGTCAGAAACATTTATCCTACTACATAAACAAACTCCCGAACCGTCTGTATATTTCCGGGCCGGTCCGCTGTTTTAGCTACTAGCTAACTGGCACATGTTCGATTCGCCTTCCTCTAATCGGGATTTAGAGCGTTGTCAGGTGCCATATTGACGTCTGCGAGGTCATTCGGCAGCTTGCTTTTCACTTTTTAAGCGTGCGGCTGCCGTCAAGATTCATGAGCAAGTCAAACAGGCTTAATATCCATCCTGTGTCATGCAAGCAGCAACGTCGGGAGAGGGGGAATGGTTATCTAAGATGGAAGGGTTGTTGGAGTGAATCACGGCGCCCCAGTGGCTTGGAAATACCCGCATATGCTAATGTTTGTTGTGGTGCGCTACATTATTCAAATGCGTGGTGCCTTTGGGGTTAGCCTCCGCCGCTAGCTATCGCGCTCACGCGCAGGGATGTGGTCAGTCTGCGTGCCTAATCGTGCCCTCGTGTGCGCCCGATTTATGAATTTCTTTCATTACGAGAGCAGGCTTCTAACTCAAAACAGTTGCATTACAAATTCCTTTCGCCGTTGAAAGGAAAGGAAATGCCAGTAATCTGTTGCATCCAAGTGAAACACCAACAACAACAACAACAAAAAATCATCTCACTTGTTTTGAGTAGGACAAATATCACTCTTCAGAGTATTGTAGTTTATTAAAAAAAACTAAATCAAATTGCAATAATAATAAAACAAACAATAATAATAATAATAATAATAGTTTATTCAATACAGTGCATCCCCTGACCACCAGAGGGCAGTATAATATAGCCAGTATAGCCAGGTACATTCACAAACATATTCACAATTGTTTATCAAGCTGCAGTAATATTCATGGTTTCATGCAGAAATGTGCATCCTAGAATATCGAGCAGCCTTGCAGCCTTTTTGCTTCAAAGCAAAGTTGTGACAAATCGAAAATAAGGGCGACAGTTTTGCAGTTTTCAAGATTGAAATGTAAACATCCACTTTTTGCATTTTTTTTTTTTTTGTCAAGGACAAAAAGAAAGAGAAGGGAAACATGTATCTGGCTTGTTATTCCTCCACCGACGCCTGAGTTGAAGATGAGCGGCTTTCAGTTGCTTGGTCAAGCTGACAGACAGTTTGATGTCTTGACCGCTAGTTAAAGCCCCGAACGGCTAATTGCTAACTCATTGTATTGATCGCATCTCAAACACGCAGACGGACGGCCGAGGAGGCATGGCCGTCGTGTCACAAAAGTACAGCGTGGTCAGGTGTAATTAAGGCTGAAGTGCGTGTTTAATGGATCAATAATGACAGACAGATGGGTCGGCCATGAATGTGGTGCTCAGGAAAGAACTGGGGGAAAAAAATAAGAGCACTTAGGCCGGCAATTAATATGTCGAAGGAAGCGAGAGGAAAAACGGATAACATAAATGTAAGATCGGCTCGGAGGACTGTTCCTATGGATTATCGTCATCGATTGGCTCCTGATGCCAGCGAATGACTTTTATGGGAATAACGCGATTGATTCCCCCACCGTGACGGCCTAAACAACAGCGGGGAGGGGAATGTTCGGGGTCAATATGGCTGTCAGCCAGGACGAGTTGGTTGCCCTGACAGCTTTTACAGGTCACTTACATAACACATGTGAAGCTGGAAAAAAACGATGCACTGGAACCGTCCCAGACCTTCACCCACGATCAACATTTGACAAAAGTGCTTCAAAAATTATATATTTTTTTTGTTCTGTTGGCAAGCTGACCACTTCCTGGTACTCAGAGGATCGTAGCATTTTTGAGTCTAGTATAGGTTGGAGGCCTCCATCAAAATGTCAAAAAGTGAAAACATCGTGAGGCATTTGTCCTCAGTTTGTCAGCAGGTTTCTTCTTGGCCTAAGGAGGATGACGTTAAATCACAGGATTCTCACATTTTGGGGAACTCTGAGACTCAGTAAATGGTTTGAATTTCAGTACATTTCTCCAAGTGACGAAAGCCATTATTGTCCAACCCTGTATCAGCCGACTTCCTGGTCCAACCAAGGATAATGTCAACAAAACCCATGGTTACTTCCCAGTTTGTGAGGACATAAAAAGACAGAGTAAATAGTTCCATTGGGCTACAAACATAAGCTATGAAAAAGAGAAAAATAAATGGTGTGTTTGTTCATCAGACTTCAGTTCGTTAGCTGGCTATTTCCTGGTTCATTAACGATGACTTAAGATCATGAGACTGTAAGATATTTGACTTTCAGCCAGGGTGAAAGGTTCCATTGGTCCTCAAAAGAAAAACAAAAAGGAATCAAATCTCTCAAACACAAGTGAACAAAAGGGCCTTTGTCCATATATTATAGTTCAATGATAAATTGAACAAAATGGAAAAATCCCAGACTAAGTTTCCACTTTGGGGGGGTGGGGGGGTGTAAGATAACAAGACCGCAAGATTTGTTTCTTCTTGGACAGGATGAATGGGTCAGTCAGACCTCAAACACCCCAAAATGGAAAACTAATTTATTTTTACAAAAGCACAACAATCAAGAGTCCTCATTCATTTGTAAGTCAAATTTTCATGCTTTACTGAGGTTGGCATGAAAACGAAAAACTGTTTTAAAAGCTGTTTCCAGAAGTGAAATTATTGGACCGTACCATTTATGGTACAGGGTGGAAAGTAACATTGGACCTCAAATGTCAAAAAGTGAAGAATTTGTGGGGCATTTGTTGGTCTGTCCTCAGTTACTGCAGTTAGCAAACTACTTCCTGGTTTGCAGGGGGTGGGGGCTTCAGACAAGCAACTATACTGTTTTCCAGCCTGGGTGGTAAAAAAAGTTCCATTGGGCCCCAAACACCAAAAATTAATCGACAGGGTTGTACCATTTTTCACCTAGGAGCTGGTGGAACAGTACCATTGGGCCTCAGCTATGATGCTAACATGCTAACAACATGGCTGCCTTGTAAAAGCACATTTGAAATATATTTTCTCCCCTGGGCCAAAGGTTAGCAAACATTTTGACAGCCAACCTCGGCAGATTTTCTTTCTCACGCTGTCGTGAGCCTCGTTTATTCAAAGCATATCAAGGTGTTACACAAATACTGGAGAAAAAGGCCAACTCATAGCACTCAGGTGGCGTTGACAGGCCGCGTCAATATTTTCTTCTCATCGCTGATTCAAAATGCATATTCATGCATATGACAAGTTTGACTGGAAAAAAAAAACTGGAAGGTGAAATTCAACAGATAGAGAGGAAGTAAATGGCTGCAGATGGGGGAGGTCAACAATCTGCTGCCCTCATCGCTTCCAATTAATTCTTCATCGCTGTTTTGTATGCACACTGACCACGTTCCCTTTCACAATCGGTGGCCTCACGCAGACGGCAAGCGCAACACGGGCAAAACGCTTATTAGAATTATGCTCCAGTCCGAAATGCTGAAGTCGTGCGTGCGTGCGTGCCGCTCTGACCTTTTGGTGGGCCTTTACCACACAAGCACCTTCCTCCTCCTGCAGGCAAAGTCAAAGCACATTTGAAATCTTTGCTTCTTGTGTGCCGAGGTCTACAGCCATGGGCTCACTACTCAGACATGAAAATGCAAATGGCGTTTGCACAGGCAGCAGACATGCGCCTCTGTCATTTGTTACAATTGGAACGTTTTTAGCCAATCGGGAGGCAGGTTAACTGAAGAGAGGCGCTCTTTACCCTGATTTTCTAAATGTCTCCTTCTCAGTGCCAAAAGGCAGCAACTGTACGAAAAAAACCCCTCAAAACATTGAAGAAAAGCTCGCAGGAATGAGCAAGCATATTCCTTGGATGCGGAGGTAACAAGCACAATGGTGATGGTCCCTGAATCATTAATTGCGACTTCTGATGAGCCTGAAATGACCGCGAGTCCTCATTGGTGGTTCATTACTGACCTCTGGTGGTTAACTACAACCTCGCCCCGTAATTTAGACATTGTTTTTCCTCAAAATATTCCAATTTTGGTAAGATTATGATTTTTCTGCTCAAACTGTAATGTACACTTAAATTGATTGTCATCGCTCTTTTTTTGCCGTGCTATTTTGATTTGTTTGGTTCTGATTTTTTCTTGCCTGTACTATGAGTTGATTCGTCTACATGTAAAAAAAAAAAAGGGTTGATGTTGCTCAAGGCGTGCAAAAAATTCCTTTTTTTTGTGTGAAAGAACAAAAAGCCACTAGTGGGTGCAGTTGCATAGTCGTTTTATTGTGGAAAATACAGAAGACAAGGCAGATGGTCTTGTGTTTGTGTGCGCATGTAGAAAAACAAGGTGCTCGAGGATCCTCTCACTTCTTGCTGACGTTGGTGTCGTCCCTCTCCACGGGGAATATTTCAATTTCACGAATGATCCGTTCAGCGATAACACTGTTGTTTGCCGACACCATCCTCCGAGACATCAAGTCGAACGGCCCCCCTAAATTTTGCCCAGCACAAAGCATCTCTATTTATTTAGTTCACTTTTTTTTTTTTTTTTTTAAAGAACACCTTTGTTGATCAGCAAAAACCCCGCCACCCCGCCGTCAGTGTACGCACCGTCCACATCCAGCAGTATTCCGCCAGCTTCAGTCACGATCACCGCCCCCGCCGCGATGTCCCAGCAGTGGATCCCGATCTCGAAGAAAGCCTCCACCGCCCCGCACGCCACCAGGCACATGTTGGTGGCGGCTGTGCCCGAGCCGCGCAGTCTGCGGGGTAAAGGGTCGACATTAGCGCCAAATGGACAATGTGTTAACTTTCAATGTTGAGTCACTTTCAATTGCACAACTTGGTTTTGTTTTGAAAGCAGAGTATCGACGGGACGTGTAGCGAGCGCGTACTCACCCGTGCACGGGGATGCGCAGGATCTTTTGCATGGTGGAGAAGATCTTGGTGACCTTTTCGGGGTTCCTGTCGGTACCGTGCTCCGAGATGATGATGGATTTGTGGATGTCTGGTGAGACAGCGGGCGGGACGGCTTAAAGCGGGCGGGACGGAGCGGGGAGGGGAGGGGAGGGGAACCCCCCTCGCATCCTCACGTTACCTTTCACGTCCGACACTTGAATGAGCTCGTCGTTGCAGAAAGCTCCTTTGCCTCTCCTGGCTTTATACATCTTGTCCTCCAAGCAGCTGTACACCACGCCAAACTCCAACTGCAACATTGTCGGGACGATAAATAAATGCAGGAAATACTTGACGGCGTCCAATGCGTGGGGGATAATTTTAGATGCTGACTCACCTCCTTTTTGACTGCAAAGGCAATCGACACGGCCACGAATGGGAACCTGCGAACATTGCCCGCAAATGTTGCCAACTTGCACTGACACGGTTGACCGAGATCATCAAGCATCATCGTGTCATAATAATCTCAAAATAAAAAGTCATCTCCGGTGCGTTCATTTGTTCAAAGCACCATGTCAGCAACTTGAAAACTTGTTTGCAGAGTTTGGTCACATGACGTTCACCACGCAGGCGCCAGAGTAGGTAACGTTAATTTTGCTCAACAGCAGGGGGCGATGTTACACAACACGGGGAGGGGCCTCAGATGGATGAAAATTGAATCATTGCATCCGTTTTTTATTCCACCAGATCAGATTTTTTTTTTAAATCGTGTTTATTCTGCTTTAATGACTTACTAAAATCAATAAATAAAAATTAAACAATGTAAAAAAAAAAGTACAGTTAAAAAATACATTGACACAAACATTTGCCATGTTTTTATTTCATGAGACAACTACTGAATTAATTATTACTTTGAAGATCAGGAATATCCGACGCCTCTTTTTGGACAGTAATGCCTGTATTGGTAGTCACTCTTGAGGATTCACCAATACCTACGCCACTCGTACTTTGGAGACATTCAATTTCCACCCCCACAAAGACGTTTTTGTGTCTTTCCGATGCAGGTTGATTTGCCCATGTGTCAAATCGCCAAATTGCCGTGCCGATTCCTGGCGAGGAGGAATACTGCCTTCAAAAGAGCCCGATACCTTCCGGCATTTTAATCTCGAAATTTGGAAACCTGATTTGAGGAAGTTTGAGGAATACCACGCTCAGCCGAAAAGCTCAGTTTTCCAGGTTTTGGGCTTGGGTGGGAAAAAAAAAAAAAATTGTGTCGTAACCCTTCAATAACAGTAACTATGATCCTCCAAAGGCCAGACCAGTTAGTAAAATCCGGCATCCAGTGCAAAAGTATCAGCACCAGACTTTGAAGGCTGAAAGCAGAGAGACATGGTCTTACCCATGGACAAAGTTGGTGGTTCCGTCCACCGGGTCGATGATCCACGTGGGTTTGTCAGTCAAGATGCACGGTTTGCCGTTTGCCACCGACTCCTCGCCGATGAAGCTGCGGCGCAAACACACAAGACACGCCCTCAGTCAGTCGCCGTGCAGACAGAGCAACTTGTAGCCGAGTCGGAACGCAGTAGAAGGGTCGCCAGAGTTCAGCGCCGGCAGAGATGCAGCACTTGGAGCATACTTGGAATCGTTTTGCTACTACCTGAATCCAGTCATAGTGTCTTTTTGATTTCAGATTTTGATATATCATATTTCATTGAGCACAATGACAAAAAAAAATGTCAACAAAGACTTTTCTTTCCGATGCAGCACTTTGCATGCGGCTGTGGTTGGGGGGAGGTGTGGCGTGTCAAACTACTGCACTGTTGCGCCAACAACTGCCGAGGAGCAATTAAAAAAAAAAATTTTGCATTCAGTATCGGCGGCAGATTTCATATGCGATACCGTCAAATAAGGCCGATATCGGCCCAATACTGACACCTCTTATTGACACTCGTCCCTCCCTATTTGTAGAGTAGCCGTAAAGAAGTTGTAGCAGGAGTGACAGCTGTCGCGTACAATACAATACATGCTGATTGATATAGCGCTTAAATGATGTGAAGGAAAATTGTAAATAGTACTGCGATTTATCCATTTTGTGTTCATATTGCATTTAATTGAAAGATGTTTGTTGTTTTTTTCCTCTTTCTTCTTTCTACATACATTCTTGCTGCTGGAGGCTGTAAATTTCCCCAGTGTGGGACGAATAAAGGATATCTTATCTTATCTTATCTTTCAAAACAGCGGCAGTAGGCCAGGTGGAGCACAATTATCGGCCAATCGGAGCTGAGAAGACGGGTCACCTGTAGGTGTTGTCTCCAAACTCTTGTTTGAGTGAATTGATGATGATTTTCTCCACCCTCTCATCTGTCTTGGTGACCAGGTCCACTGTGGAGCTCTTTGTCGACACCTTGATTTCGCTCTCGCCGGCTTTCCGAATTTCCTGCGTGCACACGCAGAAGAACATTGGCTTGGGCAACTGCGCCCGATGACATCACACCAGCTACCATGTCAACTCCTCCTGCCGCAATACCCCACCCACCCCCACCCTGCCCCTCCCACGCCCCAGAGTTCTTTTTCACAGGTGCAAGCATACCTCACCAGCTTTCCTCGCCACTTTGACGGCAAAATCGTACGCCCTCTGCCACGGATCCTCCATCGCCTTGTGCGTTGGCTTTACCTGCACATACACACACGCACATGCACAAAGCAACTTTTTTTTTTTTTTTTTTTTTTGGGGGGGGTGTGCAAAAGCAACCGCGAGGCACGGAAGCAAAAGCAGCAGCACGAGATTCGGGGAAGGCCCAGCGGGCGGGGGTTTTCGCTGTCTTTGGGCCAGCCCGAGCTGAGTGTCACAAAAGAATGACTTATGTAACTAACATCCTGAAGCAAACCGCCTTCCTTTTGGAGCGGCCGAGCAAATAAACGACAGGATAAGAGTCTGCACTAGGTATGTACTATTGACTCTGATGCCAGGCGATAGATAAAACAAGCAGCACCTTACCTTGATGAGATGGGATGAGAGAGCGGGGGCGAGACGTTGCCGACTTGTGGTGCGGCGTCTTATGCAAAAGCAATGTTAAAATGCCTAATAGGAGGGTGGGTTGTTCTGTAGCGCTGTCAAAGTAGGAAAAGTACTAGCACCGCCTCACTCGCTCGCAAAAGGAGAAAAAAAAAACCCCACGCTCTTCAGGACAACATGCTAGAACACGATGCCATATTTAAATGGAACCCAGTGGAAAATTTCCACTGAATCGTTGGGCCAAGTGCGCACATTTTGGCAGGTTTGGGACACAATCTGCACGTGGCTATTCAAATGAAATGAAAAGCAGATGAATTGGGAGGAAAATAAACCTGGTGGAGCCTTTCAATGTTTTCTTTATATTGCAACTAGAGTCTATCGGCATGATTCAAGAGTGTTTTCCTTCTTCACAGAGCCAGTTCAAAATGTGAAAATCTCGCACACCACGCCTTCAAATAACTCGAGTCTTTTTGCCAGGTGACCCGGCAGGCGCAAATGTTGCGGGCCGTCTAGTCAGGGGGGGCCGGGAGACTCAATTTACAGGAAAATGCCGCTGAGGTACAAAGTCGCATCAGATCGGAAGTGTGCAGGTTTCTGCTCATGTGGCCGCAAGTCAAAATGTGAAGATTTGATCACGCCAATGAATATGCCGGCTTGGAGCGCATCACGTTACACCCGACAAAAGAATGTTGCGGTTATCAAGTGTGATTCAACCCGGCAAAACAAGCACGATGAACACATACCACATATGTATACATATCAAGAGAGACAGAGGCAAAGACAGACAGACTGACGTAGAGAGAAGTGTGTGTGTGTGTGTGTATGCGCATATTTTCAATAAATACATGAAATTCTTGTCTGGATGAGCCCTACACTTTTAAAAGGGAGAGTATATTGATTTGACTTGAAAAGAAAAAAAAACCCAAAAACTTAATAATACACCTCACAATATTTACGTATACGTATCATTTGTTTGTATGTTTGTCGCTGAACAAACAAACTACTGCCAACCGTTGCAGATGTTCAGTGAACTTGTTAATCTATCTTTGACAAATACCGTACGTAGCATTTAGCTAGGTTAGCATGTCCAATTCTTATTTTGAAAGCTCAGCAAACTATGTTAAAAGTTAGCCGAGTTTAGTCAGCATTTATTGTTAGAATAGTTTGGCCAAAGATTGCCAATCGTCCGGTTCCACATGGTCCAGTCTCGGAAACATCCATCTTTCATGATTGCACGAATGAGCAATCGGGTGAAGGATTTCAGGAAAGTTCCACCGAGGTAATAGGAGGGACAAAACAAATGCATCGGTCTTGCTGTCCCGCCATGAATAATTGATCGGAAATGACAATCCCCCCCACACCCCCAGGGATTCACAGCTGTAATTGAGGTCTCGATGTCGGTTAAGGTCGGCTGTTGAGAGATGAGCGGGCCTCGGACCGTTTTTCTCCTGCGTCGGGTGACAAATTTGATGTATTACTTAACAGCAGGAGGCGGTTTGATGTGATGGCATCCACGCGGGGTTGAGCTAACATGCTCCTTCCACGTTCTAGAATGCACATCTGTGGAGTATTAGCAATGTTTAGCATGTGAAATTGTGAACATTAGCTTAGTCTGTGAAGCAAATTGAGTGTGTTTTGTTGATAATGGTAGCTTTACATAACTATGTCAAGTAGCATCCAAATCATTTTTGGGTGCGAAAACTATCTCGATTGTGTCGCGCAATCGGCTATTACGTATGTTTCGAGAACCTTTTTTTTTTTTAAATCTATCAAAGCAAATCAGGTTAACTGTTGGGCTCGCTCTTTTGTGATGACATTTAGGCCAACCGGCAACTTTTACACACATTTAGTCAAGATTTTTTTGTTGCGCCATCTTTGAAAACGATTTCTTACTGTTAGCCATGTTTAGTGAACAATTTAGCAAACGACAGCAAAGCCAACTCTCAACTACTGTTGATGATTCATGAGAACTTTGTTTTGATTATTTTGAATTTGAAAGCTGAACCAACTATATTAGCTCGTAGGCGAATTTAGTATTGAACACATCTTGCTACGATAGCTTGGCAAAATAGTGCTATGAATGTTTGTTCAACATTTTTTTGTCGTGACAGCTTTGCGCTAAAACATTTTTTGGAAGATCTCTTTGCAAACCATATAAACTACTGGCACAAGGGTTGGCTACTTTAGTGGAAAAAAATGTCATGGCTGATTAGCCAACACTGTTAATAGCTCTGGATGTTGAGAGACCTTTTTTTTTTTTAGTTACGATAGTTTCGCAATCTATGTTGACTGCAAGGATAGCTCCGCATGCGTGTCAAATCCTAATTACAATAACTTCATACATGCTAAGAGGCTAGTCTTGCACAATGATGTTAAAACCTAGCGCAGTTTAGCTAACTGCTGTCACTGATCCTGAATAAATGGGTGGGTGGTGTCAGCAAGGACGTCCGGTGTGCATACTGTGGCCAACAAACCCCGAGAGAAACTCGTTCTGGTAAACCCCCTGATAGGAGGAGCCCAAAGTCACAAACAAACAGCCCATTGTTTACCCAATTTAATTCACAATCAGCATAGCGTGGTTAAACGTCATTGTATAAGAAAAAAAAAAAAAACTAGAATGTGGAGAGAGAGGTGGCAAAAAAGGCATTCCATTGGGCTCTGGAACATAACCAGCGGTTTTACAAGGCAGTGGGGAACACTGACGAGAAGCTACAATTTGAAACAATAGAACAAGGTTGGCTCACTCATCACCGACGAGTCACGCCCGGGTTGCTCATACTTAAAGAACATGATTGATCTTACAAGAGCCATTTTGCGTGAAGCTTGACAATGGCCCCTGCAGTGCGGTCCCTGCAGGAAGCAGCAAACTTTTGCTTTCGCAGAATATTTCTTCGTGTACATCGCCATTCACTTGAAAAGGGCGTGTGGTGACATTAAAGGGGGGGGGGGGGGGGGGTGTCAAGGCTTTCTTGTCAGTGAAATTTCCCACGGGAGATGTAAAATTCCAAAAGGGTCAAGCACTGACGGGCGGAAGGAAGCATTCGATCGATTTGGCAAAGACGGCCTACTGCTTCGTCACGGAGGTTTTTGGGGACAAAAGAAAAAAAAGAAGTCAGGCAATTTGCAGTTTCGCCAACCAAAGGTCCAGTCGTAGCCCCCTTTCAAACTGCCGTCTTTTTCCTGTGTCACTATTTGAGCACGCGGGAGTCCTGCATTTCATTACACATTAAAACCCCTCAAGGGAAATTCAACCGACCAGTCTGCAGAACATTTCAGTTGTTGCACACCACACGGATATACCCGATCACGCACAGCTTAGCATGGAGAGCCAAATGTGTGTTCGACGTCAGGATAGCGGAGCAACTGCAATTCAAAATGGGTTTTGTTTGATTGTCGTTTGATTATCTGATCCACGCTTAGCAAACAGCTGCTAACTTTGAGGCTTTTTTTTTTTTTTTTACCTCAGCAAATTTTGCCACAATATGTGCGAAAACTATTTGAAACATTTGCCTCGTCACCACAGCTCGGCTGGCTATAATCAAGCTGAAATGTCAACAGGCAACTTTAGGGTGCCAAGCAGTCAATAGAGTCCTTGCTATTTCACCACGTGCGGGGAACGTTCGAGAATCTGGCGTTGTAAGCTGGAAGCGCAACAATGGCGCGCGCTTCCTGACAGGCACCACAGGAACAGGCAATAAAAAGTTGCTTTTAAATCGGCAGCACTCCATGGCCGCCTTTCAAAATCGCACATGCTAGACAATAACAGTTCCGCAAGTGGCTGTGGCAAACCGTGACGAGCATTAAGAGAGTGCTGATGGTGCTTTGTTTGATGGCGAAGATACTTTCATCTTTTATCTAATTAACTGTGAGGCTAGTTTAGAAACTTTTTTAAGGGATATTTTAGCCAGATATCCAAACGATTAATCAATGACCCAAATAGTTGCCGATTAATCCATTAATTGTCGATTAAACAAATAATTGTTGCACGTCTGCTGACACGAGTGGTAAAGTGCCAGAGACTCGGGACAAGTTCCCCCCCCCCCCCCCCCCCCCCCCCCAAGCAAAACATTTGAAGGCTTGCATATTTGGAGCCGCTCTCGAGAGAAGCTACGAGAATGAGCGAGACACACCCTGCTCATCACACGCACGTGCTAGTTTCATGTTCCCACTGTTATGTAAGGCAATATATTGTTTCGCGAGCATTCACGCTTTGCGTGAGAGGATCCTGTTAACGACAGACCATCGTGTGGGATTCGATGGCATGACCGGTTGCTTTGTCACCGGGTAAGCCTTGACAAAAAAAAATAAAATGATATTAGTATAAGTATATTTATACAGCCAGAAAATTAAGCAATATTAGCAGTAAAGAAATATGCGTCTGTCATTTTTGGATTCAGCCGCCCAAAATGAGCCAGGAAGCATTCAATCTCTTCGGCACTCAAAAAACAAACAAATCATTTGTGTTAGCCGGCGTTATCGGCGACGGCAAATGTGATAAGGCTTTAAAATACCACCTTGCATGAATGACCGAAAGAAAGGATGGAAATGACGGACGGGCGCGGCGCGTCCGTCACACGCGTCACGAGGAGCCTGCCAACAGTGTGACGTTTGCGTCATCTGCCGCTCTTCATAACAGGCAGCTGACTAACTCGTGACTAACTGAATTGCACCATATGGACAAAAAGTATTCACTCACGCCGCCTCGATCGGCGCAAAGGGACGCTCGATGGAAAAAGGACTTTTGTCGGCTCTCGGGAGCGCCCGCCCGGCCCATCAATTGTGCATTTGAAGAACAAAGAGAATCTTTGATCTATTTCTGAAAAGGAATCTATGACAGATATGAGGAATTATGCTCTATTGTGACGTCACGATTCCACAGCTTGGTAATGAAATGATTCCTCCCTCCCTGGTTGAAAATCTTCACAGTTGCTCACTTTAGGGGCACAGGAGGAGATGGTTCATGCGAACCACCCCGGTTGTCCAACCGTCATTTGCATTTGCAGTTTACCAGAACTACACACAAAAGCGGAGCAATTTCCACCAAAGGGAATTTCAAGTGTTCTGCAATTTGATTTCCTTTGTGTGTTTTGACAGAAGACTGTTGAAGACCTTCGATTAGGACATCTGGGAACTGTTTGAAATTGTGACCAAAAAAAAAAAAAAAAATTGCTTAATACACTGCCTTTAAGCAATACGGATGTGGCCCAGACATCATAAAAGTCACTTCTTCCTCTTTGGGATCAACTCATACTGAAAGTGAAGAATATTTTTGTCCATGGAGAAAAATGTCAGAATGTATTCATGGTAAAAGCAAGTCATCATCCGAAATTTGGGATGCAAAGGGCGGCCTGCCCTGCAAGGACGCCGAAGGCCTGCTACACGCAGATGAAGTTTTGAAATCTTCAAAGACTCTTATCAAATCAACTAATCAAGCATTGAAGAGATTTGGTTCTATTGTGTGCTCCGATGACCTCAACATGGAAAAACACAGACGAAAAGATTTCGCTCCACCATCCAACCAGAAACAGCAACAAACGGAAAAACTGAGGCATCAAACAAGAGGAGGAAATGAGCGTGTTAAGGCCCCCCCCCAAACCGAAAAAAAAAGAAGAAAAAACATGTCACATTATCAAGTGAAGATAATGGGCAATGTCATAAGGGACGTTTGCTTTTATTTTCCGTCGCTCCCTTGTTCCTCAGTCAGGTGGAAGTCTAGATTGGCTACATTCCGTCTCAGAGTCACCGAGAATGCGGCTTTCCTCACACACAGGAAGCGCTCTGGTTCAATTATTTGGTGGAATTATCGGATTGGATAATCAATTCCAACGGCCGTCATTTCCTTCACTTTTCCATCATCCCCATTACTTCGGGATAGATCAATTATTGGCCTGGGACGATAACGGGGATTTTCTCACATAATGACATCAGACTTTTTTTTTTTTCCAAATCAGATGGCCCATAAGAAATCCATTTCAATCTATTTTATTTCAATGCAGCCACGTGCCTGCTGTCATGATTCACTCTCCAGCATTGTCCCGCCCACAGCACCATCTCATCTGATTGGTTACACACAGTGCCACGGCAGGGCTAACAGCCAATCAGCAGTGAAAGCTCAGCACCCAAAGTGGCCTCGCATACACACAGAGCAGAGGTAGGAAAAAAACAAGTTTGTCCAGGTGCAGAAGTGAGAATTTTAAACCAACAATAAAACATTGCAACACATGTTGCAAATCTGAAAACCTGTTCAACATATTTTTGAATTTGCATTTAAATTTAAAGTTCTGATTCAAAATTCAGATGCAAATATTACGACTCGTCAGGAGGGGGCGCCGCGTTTCACCTCTCAAGACAAACTTGCAGCTTGTTTAGGTGCCACTAAGCTCGCTCTCTCATTTATTGTTTTTTTAGTTTTTTTCTGAGCCCAACGCGTCGTCCCTACCGACGTGGAAATCTACGATGTGGCTGGCAAGGCGCTCAGCCACCGCTGCACTGCTGGCCGCGATCAGCCGGCGGGACATCAGATCAAAGGGACCCCCTGGGCGACACAAGACGAGAGGAAGCACAGTGTCAGCCGTTTGTTTCGACGCTTTATCTCCTCCCATGTTTGGCCTCGGTGTGGTCGAGTGGCACGCGCAGACGCCTCTTTGAAGTTCACTAACAATGCCTGACGTCAAATTTGAACAAGACTGGCTCGATGGGTTGCAAGGCATGTCGGTGACGGTGCCCTTGAAGCAAGCTATGTTCATTGAGGGCATACTGAAGGTTGGGAAGAAAAAAAAAAGAGATAGCATTGTCGTCTTCCTAATGGTAGCCACAGCTCATTAGATCCTGCGGGTGTGCCTAATTTTGTGGTTGGGATTAGTCAAGACACTTGGAAAAATAACTTTTGACCATAGTTCCCATGAAAGACAAATAATATGATTCGTGTGGAAAAAAACAAAACATTACATTTGGAAAACTACTTGGAATAAGGGTCATACTGACAAGGGGGGAAAACAAGTGTATATATATTTTTAAGCATGTCACACAAAACATTTTTTCCAGACAAATGTTCACTTTTTTTTTTAATTTAAGAAAAGGGGGAAAAGTATTAAGTCACGTTTTTTGGGAGAAAATAAAACGTGTGTGTTTCCCCAGTGGACAGAGTTATTTTTGGCAGGAATGTTATTTTTCTGAGAAATGCCCCCCCCCTAAAAAAAAATAAATCCTGTTTTATTGTACTTAAAAATAGTTTTTCCTTCAAAAGTAGGTATTTTTTTTCCTGAGCATTTTAAAGTCATATTTTCTATTTGTTGATTTTCATTTTTTAAATATTTTAGAATCATTGCAATAAGACTAATCTGAGTGGGGTGGGGGGGTTCTCAACAAAATGGCATTTTCATGTATATAAAATGCTTTCTAAATGTATTCTGTATTTTCTTCAACCAAAAATATATCTAATAAATAAACTGCCTTTCTAAAGGTGCAAGAGATTGCAGCGGTAGCTAAAACATCATGAGCCAACATTTCATGTTGGCAGTGTAAAATTTGAAATATGACTACACCGTGTTTAACCAACATCGACATTAGTAGTGCAAAAAGGTGCATATTTCTGCCGAGTTGTGCCGCCGACTTTGTTGAAGAATGTTGCGCAACAGCGCAGGATGCAAATGTTACCAACTCCTGAAGGCCGGATGGCTCAAACCTTTCACCACCTTCCAACTTCCTTGTTTCGAGAAATTCACTTTGCCAGCTCTTGCCCTAACTTGCACCTTGAATCAAGTGACGACACGCTCGACTCTGGATGCGGCGCGGGTGCGGTTGCTCGGCTCGGCGGCTCACCTGAAACATCCACGATGACGCCGCCAGCCTCGGTGAGCACGGCGGTGCCCCCGGCCATGTCCCAGCAGTGGATGCCCAGGTGGTAGTAAGCGTCCGCCGCGCCGCTGGCCACAAGACACATGTTGATGGCGGCGCTGCCCGGTGAGCGGATGCTGAGGGCGCAAACACAGTCAAGTCACGAGGTCTGAAATGCAACTTTGCAGATCTCCGCGAAGGACAAACAAAGAATCTAATGGGGATCCGCACTTGATTGCACATCTTCAACTTCTCTCACAGAGTTGCAGGTCTTCAGTTTGTGCCTGCGTGCAACGCACGATACATGTTTTATATTCAAATCATCCTTTGGTTTTTTTTTTTTTTAAATTTACTTCCTTGAGGCATTGCAAAGATTGCCAAATTCTCTGAGAGTACAAATGTTCCAACCTGCTGAGGGACTTCAGACACAAGCTAGCCAATGACTAAACTTTGGCTAGTTCCATGTAAATGTTCATTAATATACACTGTCCCCTTTCAATTCAACAAATAATTGTATGGAACAATTTTGAAATTGACAATACAGACACAAGTGATTTGAAAAGACTTATTGCTCCCTCTTGTGGCTGGTTCTTATTGTTTGTTTGTTTTTTTCGCTGATTGGTCCCCAAAAATCCTGATCGTGAAAACTCTAAAAGGGATGTTCGCTTCAAGTGAGTGAAGGAAGGCAAGCAAATGTGGATCTGATTGAAAACGTCACACATTCTTCCCTTGCCTCAGGCCTCCCCAAAGTTAAAAGTATGAACCGCTTCAATGTTTGTTTGTTTTTTCTGATTGCACAATGCCTATTACGAACACACAAGCGGCCATGAAATAAAACCTCCCTGGCAGAGGTAATTACCCGTGAACAGGAATGGTGAGGACGCTCCTGAGGTTGGCCATCATGGTGTCCAATTGCTGCTGATCCTTTTTGAAGGCCACCTCGGTCAGCACCAGGCAACGGCTGAGATCTGTCCAAAAGTGCACAAGAGAGCAGGGTGAGGCTGGCTGCTGAGATGGGGGCTCCACCTGCTGGCTACAAGCGGAAACGCTGGCCCTCCCTCACCTTCCTGTCCAGAAACCTTGATGGGAAGGCCGTTGCAAAAGGCCCCTTTGCCCTTGCGCGCCGTGTACATTTTGTCCTCAATGCAACTGTACACCACGCCGAACTCAATCTGACGACAACCAAATCACAAAGGAAAGCAACTGTTAGTGACATGAGCCAAGCAAAGCACATGGGGGGGTTATTCGAGGGAGTCACTGACAGAACACACACAAACTCTGCGGCCTACCTCTTTCTTGACTGTGAAGCCGATTGACACAGACACAAAAGGGAACCTAAAAAACAGAAAATCACCGGCCATAAGGGCCCCGTCCAATTAGCCTGAAGGTAAAACTAGAGCAAGCAAAACCAGAGGGATGTGCGGCGCACCCGTGCACAAAGTTGGTGGTGCCGTCGATTGGATCAATGATCCAAGTGGGGTCATCGGTGAGGATGCTGGGGGCGCCTGCTGCCACTGACTCCTCGGCAATGAAGCTTAAAACGGGAAGACAAACACGAACGACACCAAACAGTGACGTTTTGTGAGCCATTCCTCAGCAAGGGATTTTTTTTGGGGGGGGGGGGGATCTGGAATTTTGGTTGAGTGTCCCTGGTGACAAAATATTTTGTCCCTGGTGACAAAATATCGAAGTCGAGTACCTGTGTGTGGGAAACTTTGCCCTGATGGAAGATATGATGAGGCGCTCCACTCTCTGGTCCGTCTCGGTTACGAGATCCACTTGCGAGCTCTTGTGCATGACGGCGATGTCGTCCTGGAGGGCCTCGCGGATCACCTGGTGAGGGACCACCACAGCAGCACACAAAGTATCACAGAGATGTGCAGAAACCATCCCATCATACAATATAATACCTCTTTATTTATGTCGCGCTTTCACAAGCTGCGGTGGTAACAAAATGATTTACTGAATATTTAACATAAATCAATAATACGATCCACAAAGTTTTGCCAGTTTGGCTGCAATTTTCAATGCAAAACAAGGTGATTTCCATGCCATTTGTATGAAGCAAATTCCCGCAATGAATAAATTCACCTTGCCAGCCTGTTTGGCAATCTCCACACAGTGGTCCATGCACTCCTGCCAAGGGTCAGTCATTGCTGGCACAGTAAATGAATGACACAAATCCAGTGACAAATCTTCCTGAAAGACAAAAATGCCAACTGTGTAAACGTCGGTGTGATGAGAACAATGTAGCACAAGCAGGGCGGATAAGAAAGCATCCGATATCAGATATGAGCTGGCAAACCTGTTAGGTTACAATTTTACAAGATGCCTGCGGGGATGCGTACAATCAATTGTTGATCATGTCAAATGTGAGCAGGGAGGGAACGTCGGCGAAATGCATGTTGGAGTGTTGAGAAGGCCGTCTTTCATGAACTTCACGACACTTCATCTCGACCCCGGTTTCTCTAGTAAAAGACGTCGTTCAAAGTTCGGATGTGAACGTTTAATGTGAGATTTTTAAAAAAAAGTCGTTTGGCTAGGACACCTTGACAACTGTTTAGCTCCAAATGGCCAGCTTGCATCAAATGTTCATACAACACTTGCATTGGCTAGAAAACTGTCAACTGGACGGTTCGTAACGTGGTCATGAATCATTACGACAGCTAGCAGACAGATAAATTGTTAAATGGGGTCGAAACAGACACTTGAATACTTTAAACCCAGCGGAATAATTACAGTTGATGAATTAATGTCCACACGAAGCGTTTCTACAAGTCAGTCAGCGAAGCTAGGCTTGTTCGGTGTTTATCACGTGGTTGCCTTTCTGCGAATTCATTGGCTAGAGGCACACTGAGGACAAGGATGAATGTTTTATCATTCGTTACTTTTTCTGGCCGCAAGGTGGCAGCAAAGCTGGCTGTGACCATGTTAAATTATATTTGTGCAACATAATTGAGAAGAGGATCAAGCGGCTCGGAAGATGAATGAATGAATGAATGAATGAATTGAGAAGAGAAAACGCTGTACTGTATTTGAAAAATATCTCCATTTGGATTTATACAATTTATATAAAGCATTGCTAATGCACCTTACATGGATTGCACATAATAACTTTATTTTCTCTCTTTTGAATGTTCTGCATTATACAGTAGGAAAGCTCACCTTGCATAGTGACAGCAATTAAATATTAATTCTCTTGCTTGTCCTGTTGACATATCTCCTCTCAAACAAACAGCGCAGTTGTTGTGTTTGGAAATTGGTCATGCCACCATAATCGGAGTCACGCGGACGCCCAACCAGCGGCGCCTTGGAAGAATAATGTGTCCTGTTTACCAACGCGCGTCTCCTTGCCGTTCTTGGAAGTGTCTGCAATGGACGACCCTCTTTGGGACTGTGCACGCCTTTGAGCATCACCAAGAAACGGCATGATAATGGGGAGCATGTGCTTTTCGTCAGCAAACTCGCCTGCACCGAAAGTCTCAGGCAGTCTCGGCTGTTCTCGTGTCTTGACTTGTTGTGTGCTAGCTTCTTTCGGGAACGGATCATCGTTGATGGTTGGTGGTTAGAAAACGCCGTCTGAAGCGATCCCTCGACGGGCAAAGCGGAGGGTTACCATGGCGACCAACTTTAGAACCAGCGTGGCACCGTGTAAGTTTTTCTGATGTGTTTTTTTTAAATATAATTTCGACATCCGAACAAGTGTAGCGTACCGGCCAATTCTGGACCAAGTCTGAGAAGACGCGTCTTTGGGATTGAATGAGTTTTTCTGCGGAATATTATGCTAAATGACACATTTTCACCATGAATGAGCTTTGAAAAAAAAACATGACATCCCTTGAATCATAGCCTGAAATGATAAAAATTAAAAACGTATTTATGAACAAGTTACAACGTTAAGACAAGATAATGGCCTATAACCCCACCGCTCCGAAAAATCGTCGGATTTTGGCAGATTTATCTCTTTATTGGTAAACACATAGTGAAGGACGAAGTATAAAACAGTCAAATGTCGTGCCTGTCGTTCACGTCATTATTGTTGTAGCGTTAAGGGAGCAAAAGAGCAGTCATTTTAGCCCCGATAAATGTTTTGTGTGAATGTTACAATCCGTTTCCGAATTGTCAAGTTATTGATGTCAGCAGGTGTGCTGGTACTTTGCATGTGCGCCGTCCCACTGCGAGCCCGTTCGGGCACGACGCCCAACATCAAGCACATTGTGATGGGCAGGTGCTTCAATTACATCACACTCGTCAACCCCGACATCAGGTAACCGGCACTGAAACCTCCACCACCTGTTACAGTACATTTGCCAATCGTGTAGTCATTTTTCTCTAGACTCCCATTTGGTGGTTTTTATTTGTTATTATGTGTGTGGCAGTTTGCATTTGTGCGATTGTTTGCTTGTCCATCCCAAGGCGCTAATTTGTTTGCTCACGCAGGTCGGACTGCGAGGAGATCTGGCGAGCGTTCGAGGCGGCGGTGTTGCGGCAGGCCTCGTGCAACGTGGCCGCCGAGCACTACCGCCATATGTTCCGAGCCATGCCGCAAACGGGCGCCTGCAACCGGGTAACCCACAAAAAATCGTCATTCGCACAACCGGCACTGGCAACTCACAGAGTACAAACACTTTGGTACTATACTTTTTTTTTTCCAAGATGGCGCCCGAGTAGGCAGCCTTCGGCAAGTGCTCTTCAAGAGCCTTGCTTTTTTGTTCTTTTTTGCTGTTTTTGTCTTTTGTTTTGTCACATGTTGTTTGTTGTTTGATCGTGTGGACCTGATATGGACTGTTTTCAGCGCTTTTTGGCCACGACATTCGTCAAAGGAGCAGTATCTGTGCTTGGTGGTTGCGCCTTCTCGGCAGCACGCCTGTACCAGCACAGATTTTGATTGGGACGAATGTCGGCGCCATTGACTGTCGGTGCTGGACAGACCTGGGGCGCTTGTGTTTTTTGCGCCAGTAATGGGCAGCATTTTTCACAACCCCGATTTGTTCAGTGGCTATGTCAGCGCTGTTGGACAGTTGGCGTCGGTGCGGCTGGATGGATGGCCGCTGAAGTTGAGGATGAGGAGAGAGGAGCGTTGGCGAAGAGCACCGATGCGTATTTGGAACCGTGAGTCGCCGCTTGGAATTGAAGTGGATTTCCATGGGACAGGAGAAGTGAACCAATCTCTTTTTTCGTCAATGGATGCTACAGCTTCTTGTTGACTTTGAAACTTAGCTTGTAGCCGACGTGTGCTCATTTTGAGCATGACGTCTCTGATCCACTGGTTAAAGGACACTTTGATTGTCTCCTCTTTCATCTCAAACCGCTTCAAACAACAAAGCGTGTGACGGAAAAGTGGTTAGGACTGCACGACTGTTTGTGTTTTATGTTATGTGTTGTGTTTATTATTTTACTTTATGTTAACTGTTTTGTAAAGCGCTTTGTTACAGCTGCCGCTGTTGTGAAAGCGCTATATAAATCAGAATGTATTGTATTGTATTGTATTGTATACTCGAGTACATTTGTCAGGCATGTGTGCTTGATTTGAAAATTCATTTTCCAGATGTTTTCTTTACTTTTGACAAAATAGGCTTGGTTATTTCCCCCCCCCCCTTCCATGTTGCTGAAGAGGAACTATATTGAAGTCTGTTTGAGGAGTTTCACTGAGACAAAAGTAGTACTTTACCACCTTGTGGCCTCTTGGCATCAAGGAACTATGTGGAAGTGAATTGAGCACTTACATTTTGACAAAAGTAGTGCTTTGCTGCCATTTTGTGTCCTCTTGCTGCCAAGAAACTACAGTATGTGAAAGTGAGTTGAGGAGTTTCCTAGAGATATTTTGCCCCCTGTGAATATGATAAATATATTTGAATAATTTCAATTGTTTTGTGTGTGTGTGTGTGTGTGTGTTTTTTAAGTTCCTGTTGTGGAGCAAGACGAGGACGCTGGTTCAGGACTACGCTGCAGTGGCGCATCACTTGTGGACGCTGGAGGACACATTGGTGGGCTACATGTTTAATGACCTCATCTGGTGCGGGCAACAAGAACACTCCGGTACGCCACTTCCTGTCATGCTGTTGCGACGCCGCCAATCGCAGCGCCATGTCGACTCACTGCCAATCTTTTCAGATTTCAATTTCGGATCATGTCCCGAGTGGTCGGCGTGTGTACATCATCCAGTCCACTCCTTTTGGAGGCAAGCTTCCAAAAATGTGAGTTTTGCATCAGCAAGCATTCACAATTTTCAGAGCACGAATTTATTTTTTGTTTTACTTTCCCAAAAGTTCTATTTTTGTGAAAAGAACATTTTGTTTTTTCAAGGATTGGTAATTAAACGAGAACGAAGTCAGAATTTTACTACAAAAAGGTCTTATTTTTTGGTGAATTTCTTTTGTTGGAGGAAACATTAGGTAATTTCACAAAAACAACGTCATAAAAATGTCTGCGTCTCATGCAAATAGGTCATGTTTTTTTCAATAATTTTCCTTCCTTGAAAGGATTTGTAGGGCAAAATGCTGTGCATGTCAGAACATTGCAGGAAGCAGTCCCTGATTTTTCTCAGAGAATATTTTTAAATCAAGCCTTGTATTGTTTTTTTTTCTGAGAATCTTTGTTGATCTTTTCTTTTGGCGTTTGTTTGTCAGTTTGCGGAAATGGCGTGCGGCAATGTGACTGTGCTGCTCAACGGCTCCATTGAGAAGGCCTTCAACAGGAACAGGTGGCTCTTTGTTTTCGATTCTCTTCAAAGTTGAACGGGACTCACTCCTGATTTCCAAGTTGGATTTGTTGTTGTTTTTCTTTTGCCTGTCTTACAGCATGTTCGGAAGTGTGGAGCTGGACAGTTTGAATCCGCAGCGGGTCCACTACGTCAACATCAAAGTGGTGGCCAATCTGGATGGCCCCTTCATGTGAGCAAATTCAAATAATATTGATGATTTCATAAGTTCTGTTTTTCTGACTAGCAATGACAGGTGTACACTTCAAAACACAACTTGTGTATGAACCGGAATAGCGGAGCCTTGAGAAGATAGATGACAATACTCACAGGCATATATTATCTACGCTCTGCAAAGAATGGCTAATATTACTGCCGTACCAAGAAGCCAAGAGAGGAGCTGATTAATGACTCTCCTTGGGGCTTTCCATGCACAGAGAATCCTGTAACGGGGGCTCCATCGCAGACCTGATCCACATCCTGCAGACTAGAGGATTCCGCTGGACCTGCTCTGACCACGACCGGTAAGCCAGCAGCACGCTCGCCCGACTCCAATCTTCCCAGCCTAACTCAGGGAAATTCGTCCGCAGGATCCTGACCATGCTGCAGTGTGTCCACAAGCCGGAACACACGGCGTGCCATACCTGCACCGACAGCCATTCGGTGAACTGGCAAATTATGGACAAATTTTGGTGCGCCAAGACAAATCTCAGGTCAGCCAAATGACTGGTCCTATGCAAATGTGACAGTAAAGTTGCATTTTTTTAGCTTTGTGACAAATAATTGTGTTTTGACAATAATATAGTTGGATATTCTAGATGTTATTTAAAATATTTTCCAATAAAGCTGAATTTTTGCAAGAAATAAAACCTTGTGATTTTTTGGGGAAAGTTTGGGGTTTTTTTCTAGAGAGATCATAAGTTTGTGCTTTTTAGACATTATTTTTTGACAATAAACTTCAAGTCAGCAATGGACGAAAATCCACAAGGAAGCTAACAATTTTTAAAATACAAATTCATTTTTTAAAACATAAAGCATCATGCATATAATCCTCACATTCCCTCCAACAGTCTGTTCCTGTGTGAAAATGATCGCTGCCAAAACCAGTTGAAAGTACGGGCCATAAAAGTTTGATGCACCGAACCTGCAAAAAAATTCTGACTTTAAATAGCAGATTTCGTTTCTCACCTTTTAATCGCGTCAAAAATCATTTTTCAACAATGAATGAAAACGTATTTTTCTCATACTGAAGGAATTGCTTGTTTGGTACACAGTTGCATAGTGAAATATACATTCAGAAATATTCAGTTGCACATTAAAATGTAGATCAAACACTGGGTAGAATTGTAAATAATATGCAAGATTAAAAAAAAAAAAAAAGAAATAAAGATTGTCCTTCCTTTGGCTGCTCCTGCTGTATTGCACTCAAGCCGCTCGTATCCCAAACGCGTGTGTCCCTTTGTGTGTGGACCAGACCCTGCGCGATGTCCGGTCTAGCTGCCGCCCTAACTTGTCCCACCTTTGCTGCTACGAGATCCCTGCTGAAACACGGAGAGTCTATTTAATAACAAGAATCATTTTAATTTATTCAAAAACATTTTTCAAGAAGAATCGGTGCCCGTACGCGTGTTCGTCTGTGGCTTCAGGCAAATGTAGTTTATGAGATCTTCACAGAAGAAATCGTTCCAGAGGCCATCGTGGATGAGGCCGGCGCAGTTCTCGCCGCTCTCGTGGCCGTGACCCCAGTTGTCGGGCTGGCCGGGCTTCCACTTCCTGCCAGGGAGGGGAGGGGCATGTAGCACCCATAAATTAAAACATAAAACATTGGCGTTGTCACTTGGTTGCTAACCAAAACAGGAGCACATTGTGAGGCAGCATAAAGAGTCCCTTGGTGTCTTGTAAATGTGTTCCACATGTGGTATTAAAGATGCTATCTTAAGTCATGTGTGGGCAATAAAATAGGCAAATGACTTCCCTTGCGGTATTCAAGATGATTTTGCATCAAACGTCCTCCTGTATTGGAACGCTTGGTTGCTAAAACTAACTCAAAACAAAACTCAAGATTTTATTGCACAATGATGTGGGTGTCCGGGTTTATGTACTGTGGAGCAGACCGTGGACTGATTTTAAGCTCCACGTTCATGTGGACTGCTGACATTGTTTCTTCTTCTCCCAGCAAACAGAGGCCAGCCCTGTGAGTGGTTGAGCCAGTGTGAATTCAGCGAGTACTGACGTGAAAGCCGGTTGGCTGCCGTCCAGCCAGCGCCATACGTTCTCCTCTGCCTGGTCGGTCAGACCCATCCAGAAGTAGCCCTTGCCGCTCGTCTGCTTCTGCAGCCATTCCTTAACACAAAACAACAAAAATAACAACAATCAAGCATAAACTTTGACCAGAACAATGTTCTTTTTTTTTTTCCGTGAGTGAGTGGGACTCACCTGTTGGTCCATGTCGTGGATGATCAACAACGAAGACGAGTTTCGTTCACAAGCGGTCTTTGCTTCATCAAAGCTGCGCGAGTCTTTGGAGAACCAGTAGCACTTGTTCCTGTAATGAAGCCATTCGGGTGGACAACCTGCAGAACAACCAATCATATCGTTGCATCAATCCAATATGGTGAAATTCAGCTTGTCATTCACGCCTGTGCTACGGTGCAGATTTTTGAGGAATCATTTTGTTAGGATTTGTTACAGTACACAGGCGAGGCCGAATTGAGTTGCGCGCCTCCAGTGTAGTACCACGACTAGCCTGTGGTACGATAAATGATGGTTGTCTTGTGGCAGGTCGTACCTGGAGCCCCCAGTGTCAGAGGGACTGCCTTATCTTGGAGTGACACTGGGCTCAAGGGGATGGGCACCCCCGATGGTCCAGGTGGTCCTGCAGGCCCCGGAGCCCCCACTGGTCCCTGCAGTCCCCTCGGCCCCTGCTCTCCAGCCGGCCCTATTGGACCCCGGATGCCTGGGGGCCCCTGCGCCCCCTGAGGACCAGGCTGGCCATCTCTACCTGGCAGACCGGCAGTGCCCGGCTCGCCTTTACTTCCAGGAGGTCCAGCCCTTCCACCGGAACCCCTGGGACCCTTGGACCCTGGGTTGCCTGGGACACCTGGAAGGCCCCTTAAGCCTGGAAGACCCGGCGGACCCGGAATGCCCTGCTCTCCTCTTGGCCCTCTTATCCCTGAGGTACCTTTGTCTCCTTTCTCTCCCTTCTCACCTGTTTGACCAATTGGTCCTGGAGGTCCTTTGTCCCCTCGTGGCCCTCTGGGACCAGGAGGACCTGAAAAATAAATGCAGTCTTCGTAAAGCAGTACACGGGTACACACTCGACTGGTCACTAGACAATCTCAGGGCACATTTAGACAGATGAGTATTCGCGCCCGCATTCACATCTATGGACTTACAGTCTATAAATGAACGGAACGATCATGTTTGGCAATGTGTGAAGAAACTGGGAAAAACAAAACAAAGTACGTGGGGAACGTAATACAGTAAGCACAGAAAGACCATAACTGAAATTGTAACCAAACCCCCACAATTGTGCGATGGACGCCCCTGCTATGGAGCCCAAGATGCTGCTTGAGAGTAATCCAATGAACAAAACAAACAGGAACATCACGTCTTACCCTGTAGAATAGTGAAATTTTTGATCAGCTGGGAGTGCTTGGTGTCCACAAGCTTCATCTCCTCCATGATGATAGAGAGGCTGGTGACCTCTTCATCCAAGCGTGCCGCCAAGTACTCCTGCTGGGAACGCAGTCCGGACGCATCCGCCCTCACGTCGGCCACGCTGCCGTTGAGGCTCATAAGCAAGTCGGAGTGGCGACCGACCGTGTCGGAGCAACCGCGCAGGGCGTTGAGGTTGCGGTTGATGGAGCCCAGGAGCTGCGTGCTGAAGCTGACGTTGCCCGTCACGCGGTCCAGGCCCTGCTCCGATTCGTCAAGCCGCACCTCCAGGCGCTCAAATTTAGACAATGTGAGATTGCTGAAGTAACTCTGCTGGTCCAGGATCTCCTTTAGCGACTGGTCATGGGTGTCGGCCAAGTTGCTGGTGTTCTGCAATTGGCTGGAGACAAAGGCCAGCTGGGATCCGATCTCCTCCAGGCTGTCGTTGTTGGCTTTGGAGAGCACAGACGCATTAGTTGCTAGAACCTGCAGGTTGTACACTTTACTCCGAAGCCACTCCGTATCAGTGAGTGTCTGTCTGGTGGACTGCTCCAGACTTTGAAAGTCATTGCGAACTTTCTGGATGTTCTGACTGGTGTCATCCACCGAGCGGTGCAGAGCCTCGATAAGGTTGCGCTGCTGTGCCTGAGTGAGGTTCAGGCCGCCGATGCTCAGTAAGACCTGATTCTGGAGCTTCACTTGCTGCTGAAGCTCTCTCTGCAGCCGGGTCGTGTCGTCCTGCAGACCCCCGAGGACACCGCCGTAGGAGTGCAAGGTGCCGTTGACAAAACGCAAGGCGGCCGTGTTGCTGTCCAGAAGACCCCGAATGGAGGCCTGACCGCTCTGGATTTCCGATCCGAGGTTTTGCAGTTGGCTCAGCTTGGCTTGATCACCGTGGAGGTGCTCCTCCATGGCGGACAGCTGCCTCTGGAGGGCCAACACCTTACTCTTGAAGGCATGGATGGCTGTGGTGGCGTTCTCGGATTTATCCCCACTCTGGTCATCTGATGAGAGACGTTCCACTGATCATGCAGACTGTGGCAGTTTTGTATGGGAAACGATTTGGTGAAGTTTCAGGATAAACTAAATAAACCTAAAATGCACTGTGAGCTTTTCTTGTGAACTTAAATGGACCTTTTTAAAACTTATCCAACTGTTTTGGTGATTTGGTAACTTTTGTACAACTCTCTATTCTTTAGTGAGGAGCCGAATGGCAAAATTCACGACTAATACAGCAGAACCTCAAAAGTCCAATACCCCTGAGGTTTAACCAAATGTGACCAATTTTGGGTGAGCGAAAATGTGAGACAAAAAGGAGTTCAATCAGGCAAGACCCCAATACGCCACACTCAGCTTAGCAAGATTTCAAGGATATTTGGCATTGATTTATTGTATGACTCAAAACTAGATTTTAAAGAAGGGCTGCGCGGCCACACAGCAGGAAAAATGACAGAGAGCAGGCTGGAACATGTCAGATAAAGGCAAATACAATTTTTTTTTTTTAAAGCACTGTCAAACTACATCATTGCTTTGCAGTAATCACTAATCAGTTCCACACAGATTATTACACCGGGAATTTTCTTGAGACACTTACCGAGCTTTTTCAAGTCAGTCTCCACGGCGATAATCTTCCCCCCATAATTGGCAATGCCTTCAGAAACGCTGTCAACTCTTTGCACCACTGCACAAAAGACACAAGATGAAGGTTGGGTATGGCCGTTGCCTCGGTGCGCTTTACTCTGGAGCCAGAATGGCCTCCAACCACAGACATCGTTTATGAAAAAAGGATCAGCAGAGACCATTCAAACTTTTGGAACAAATCTCTGCACATTTCTCATAGCTATGCAATAACGGTGGAAAGTGATTAGGGTAACTCCCTGGATTGAGTCAAGCAACGTAAATAACACCGGCTTTAATTAGTTTTACTTTCAGAAAGAGATACAAAGGATCCTGCAAAGACGGCCTGGGGGGTCAGTGACAAAGACTCAGGATGGAGGACCTTCCCCTGGGACAGGAGGTGACCTGGCAGGAGGGGTCTTTTAGTAAACAGTGGATGGAGGATCAAAGACGACCCAGGGGAGGCAGCCGCATGTTGCAGGGGAGGCTCTTCACGCCCCCACAGGCGACACTGGCGTTCATTTCCTCTGGAATGTGTCTGGGATTTCAAGGAGTGGGCCTACCACCAGCACTGGTCCTGCCAGGAGAAGGCACCCGTCAAAGTGGGGACCACTTTGGGTTTCTCTGCTGGAAAACTGGTGTCATTTGGGGAGATTGACAAACAGGACGAGATGAGAGATTACTCACAATTTAGCCTGGGAAATGTGGCTAGTTAGCTTAGCTTCACGTTAGCTGATCATCCTGACCTTAGATTGACGGCATAAGAAAATTGGTGGGGATGATTTGTTACAAACCACAGGAAAAAAAACAACAAGCAATGCTGAGTTCTACCACCTTGTGAAGCTATTCGCTACCTCCACCCTTGTAGAGCCTCCTTTTCTTGTTTTTTTTTTTTTTTTGGTCCTTTTGGATCAACATGTGACCAAATCAGCTATAAACAGTCTCAACAATAGAAAACATTAACTTAGTCAACAAAGATTTTCTAGCAATGGTGAAAAACAGTATGCTGTTCTTTCCCAAGTTGTAATTATTGTTTGTGGGTTTTACAGTCCTTGCGGGACGCCTGGTAAAATAACATAAAACAAGAGGGGGAACAAAAGCCTGTGATGAAATGCAGCGTTTCACAACATAACCCCCAAAATGTTGAACTCTTTCCTGCACTTACATGTACAGTACTGCGAAAAGAGTGAGGGTTACATTTTTGGTTCTACCACAGCAGGTTTCCAACCAATGAGACATAATTACATTGTCAGTATCTCGCTGCTAAAACAATACCTCCAGTGGTGGCCTCAAAGCCCCCCCCCCCAAAAAAAAAGAACAGTTAACCAAATCCAAAAGTGAAACAAGGTGAAAACGTGACCCCCCTTTCGACACTTTCATTTCCATTTCTGACTGTTTTTAGGGAAAACCAATGGCGCTCCGAGACAGGTTGACCTCATTTAGCCTTTTGCTTGTGTCAATCCGGTCAGAGAAAGGTCACGTTGAGAAGATGGCGCAGAGACGGAGTACCGAGAGTAGTAACAAGAAGTGTCATCGATCACTCCAGGTCTGGCTACGCGACCATCTGGGCCTGCGTCAATGTACATCAAGGCGAGGATCCCTTGACAGAGTTTTGCGCCGGTGCCAGTAAAAACCCAATTTGGCTGGAGTTGCGCTATGTTCGCTCACGGCCCATCTGGGATCGATTAAGTCTGCATGAAAGCGTGTAGCAGAGAGTGCACAGGGGACATGGAGACGCAAAGATAACCCCCTGAACATATTAATGTAACTTCAACGTTTGAAAAAAAAAAAACACACAAGGGGAGGGGCGGAGGGTGCATATGGCAATGTTTATGACAATCACGGTCGGAGCAATGAGAGTCCAGTTCCCGGAAAGACCAAACCCTACCTAGAAAACATGAAACTAGAAAGTTGCGTTCTATAAAGCGCTTGAATTTTCGGACACAAGCCTCAAGACGTTTGGACAGATGTAACTTGAAGGGTCACTTCACCCAGATGTGCTTGACTGAAAAAAAAAGTCTGTCACATGTGGACAAAAGCCAGAAATGAAATGAATGCAAAATGTCCCCCGTGATCCTCATCTTACCTTTATATCCAAGTACAGCAACGGCGACGGTTAGGAGCGTACACAGTACATAGAGCAAGGCTATGGAGGTCTTCAGCGCCCATTCCTTCTTACACTTCGTGCACTGGGTGCCCTCCTGGATGGCTGTGGAGGGAGAGGGGGTGGGGGTGGGGTCCATATATATTATTGTTTTATTTATGGAGAGGTTAAGACAAAAAAAGTGTGCATTGCGGGTAAAGCTTTGTGTCATGACCAAGAGGGGTCAACATGAAAAAGCTCCCTTTGGGGCCCTGGGTGGTGAAGGGGCACCAAAACAACCTCCTCCCCTCCCGCTCGTTGCTTATTTTCGTCCATGTGCACCGCGAGAGGAAAAAAAAAACAACAACATTTCAACAAACCTGATGGAGTGAATGAAACAGAACGCTAAAAACAACCAAGTAGCCGAACAACATCATTCTTCTGCTAGAATTAGGAGTGGGATCAACATAAAGGTTTGGGACTTGCGGAACGCGCTTACGGGAACACAGCTGTGGTTCATTTAAGATTCAGGAAGTATGTGTGCGAAGGGGGTCCAGTTTTCATTCACCTGTAACGAAAACTCATTCCACACGCAAAACCTCACCCTACCTCTTGGCTAACCCTACCTCGCTTCAGATGGTTTGCTGAAGCGACGGCGGACTATCAACCTCCAGGGGGTGAAAAACATGTCCATCCTTGATTTGCCAACAACTGGAGAGTCTAGCAAGACCAGACTTTAGACTTCAACACTGCAAGCTCCGCCTTTAAAGTGAACCTAATCCTCACTCCGCATGCCAACCCTAACCTAAGATTCATCTCCTAACCCTTATCTAATCCTGCCTCCTAAACCCTGACCCTAGTGGAGTTAGCAGGACACGATTAGTGACTGCCAAAGCTTTATGCACCGATACAGTTTAACTCCTATCAAAACAATGATTTGATTAGCCAACACTGGCCCGTGTCTGCGTTTATAGACGTTGGAAGGAAGTCCATCTCACCGCATTGCCTACCTGCCAGCCCGGGGAGATTTACTGTAGAGACGGGAAAAAAAAACAGAGCGAGCGAGCGAAAAAGGAGGGGAGGGAGGTGAAATGTAATACGCTCATGGTTTTGATTCCTACCCAACTCAAATAACGCCCCCAATGCTATGCAGCCCAAGGTCGTGATTTTGTTGTCCCCTGCTCTTAATTTCTGCAAGCCATCAAATTGTGAGACTGATGGGAGATCAAAACGGCATGCCAGTTTTCATTCAAAACAGACGACGGTGAAATACCGAGCGGGCACGATTGCAGTCAACGGGGAGTACACAGCTGTCAATCTGGCGTGGCGGCGTGTTATCAGCAGCATCAATCGTCCGTGTGGCGAGTGAAAAAGTGTCAAAAACCAACTCAAATGCTTCATCCACGCTCGAGGATTACAGACCACACAATTTACACTGAACTCAGCTCTCAAAGCTCCAAAATGCTGGCTGGTATTCAATCCCACCATCACCTCTTTTAATTGTACGAACACATATTTATACGTGTGGCGCAGTGCGATGTTGGTGCACCACGATGGGGAAACCAGCGGCAATTTATTCATTTCGGTCAACAAAGAAACCCCAAGATTAAACTCTAAGATTGAACCGTGACGTTTATTTACTGTAAATAGCGGTCAGGGTTTCCGCGGCGACAAATGGGAACGCAAAGTGCTGAGGTCACACGTTCACGGCTTCCCCTTTCACGCCCTCGACAGACTTCCAGGAACCATAGATTGACTGGAAAAGGACACGTCAATGAATTAAGGCCGCCATCACAATGAAAAGTAATTGAATTAGCTCGTCAACGTCCAGTCCGTCTTTATGCAACCTCATTGCCCCAACTTGGAGGTGGGGAGACAATGGGCAATATTCAAGCTTCAATCTGCTGCCAAGTTTGTGAGGCGGTGGGGTGCCACAGAGGCTCCCGTGACTCATACACATCCCAGTTTTCTTGCCCACACGGCGGAGCTGCCCTGTGCCGCCTCACGATGGCATGTCCGCATTTGCTTGTGCGCTCATCGACTCGAATCGGTGACTTTCAGTGACCCTGAAGCGCAGCCACTCTTGGAAAAACCAACTCCAAATAAAGAGGATTTCCATGTGGACCTTGTAAGTGTTTAAAAAAAAAATAACCGGACGGCCTTCCAGGACGATGTGTTCAATCTAGATTTTAATCAGGAATTGTTTTAGTGTCTCTGCCTCGTGGTTTCTGAGGCTCTGGGTCTGAATCTCTGGTTAGAGCTTCTTTTGTGCGGTTGACGTCAATGAAGCAGAATCAACCGATTGTGATGCTATTGTGGGTTAATGATGATGATTTATAGGGCAGCGCGGTACATTAGTGGTTAGCGTGTCTGCCACACACTCAGGTTCGCCGTTTGAATCGCTTCCTGTCGTGATTTGTGTTTTGGTGGCCTCTGAATGGATTTGATTAAAAAAAAAAAAAACGGTTACCATGATATTGCAAAAACACAAGGTTCTCTACCCGGGATCCTCAGCTTCTCCCCTCCCGTTGTTGGCATGTGCAATTAACAAATTTCTTTCTACCTGCCAATGACACGAGAGGAAGTGCGGAATTAGGGCCAAAATTCCTCAAGCGTTCATGGGCCTTGGTGCGAAAAAAAAAAACAAAAACACACACACACAACTTCATGTGTGGGTTTTTTTTTATTAAGCGTGATGGAAACCAAACACCTCCATCATGCGGTCTTGCGGTTGCGAGTGAGCGTCACCCCAAAAGCCGCCTCCGCCAAAAAAAAAAAAAAAGAAGCCCTCCTTAAATCCCCCGCTGGATTTAAGGAGGGCTTCTTTTTTGTTGTTGTTGTTGTTTGTTTAATCGCTGGAAGATGAGAAATAAGAGCGCTGTGATGGATGAGCTGTTGAGGCCTGTTATATTTAGCCAAATGAGTCCATCCAAGATTGACATCATCCAGTTGAGAAATGAGAAAGACAAGAACGAGGCCTTTTTGACACGCCATGTCAAACATGAGGCTGAAAAACCTCAATGCAGTTACACATACAGAGTAGCAGAATGCCAAAGATGCTGAGACAAAAAAAAAAGCCAAAAATGAGACATCAATTGGGTGTATGCTCCTCGACGACCAACTAACTCCACTAATGTAAAGGAAATATCTACGAGGGTACACCGGAGGGGAACGTTTCTTCTCAATCGGCTCGTTCTACAGCCAGTATGACAAACTCGTCGATCGTCTAGGCTTCCCTCGGGCCAGGGGGCCTCGTTGGGCTCTGCAAAGATTCCGAAAGACAAACAGGCCGACTTTCCAAAGAACTACATCAACAGTGCAGTTGGGATAGGGAATGGACTTACTCAGCGGAGGGGATTTGGAGGTGAAGGGGGGGCTGCCAAGTGACTTGGGGTTCGGTTACAAAGCAAAACATGAGAGTTGAAACACTCCAAACGTTGCAGCTCTGTGTGTGTGTGTGCGTGTAGCCTGCTGGCTAATAACCGCCTCATTAGCATCTGGAAAAATGATAGTAACGGATGTCATGCGACACCGATGAAAAGAGGTCAGCATAAAAGCAGGAATCGGGAAGATTTAATCCTCTAAAAACAACACAATTCAAACGCCGCTGTTCTTCCGACAGCTTACACTCAAACTTTGATGAAAAAGAAGAAGTGTTTAACTTTCAGCTGCGGGCGCCTGGAAAAAAAAAAGAAAAAGTTGTTCCTCCAAAAGGCAACTAACACCATCTCAAAGGCAGCGTTCCCCGATCCAAAATGTGAAAAATCTCCCAACGCGGTCCAAGCCGAGGCAAGTGCTTCAAAGTAAAATAAACATCTCCGTGTCACTCGATGGAGTAATGCTGAAATAAAATAAATAACATCTTCCCTCTGATGAGCAGCTGGGATAATAAAACCCGACCTCCTCCCCACCAAAAAACGGAATTCACGGCATGTGTTTCTCTGCCTGGCTTGGCTGTCGGAAACATTTGGGCACGGACGAGAACATTTATTCTTCTGATGGTGTTCACATTCTAGAAGCATCTTGACTCTCAGACTGAACTGGACAGGATTTTACGTTGATCTAAAAAGGGAGCGTCGTACCCCCGCTTGGCACATAACAGTTTTTGGGCCCTGGAAAAACGACGAGCAAGTTCCCTCAGCGTCCAATAATTAGTCCTCGGGGGAGAAGAACAGAAACAGGCTCCTACTCTAATCTTATTTCTGACAGCATGGTATTTGGTATTTAAGATCTGGCGTTAAAATAGCCGCAGCTCATCTTCGTGCTTCATGTTCTATCACCGAAATGTAAACATGCCAAGTTACAGTTCCTTTCCTGCTGGCGAAAATCCAGGAAGTCATAATAAGGTCACGCAGAGTCAAATTGAATCGTATATAACGAACTGTAGACAACTGAGACACGGTTGTTGGAGTTCCGGACATATCAATAAGTTATTCCATGGCAGATAAGGCAAAAGCCCCCTCCCCCCAAAACGGTTTCTCCAAGGTGGAAGCCGAAACGCAGTATCAAGATGAAGTATGAAGTTCTATGGTTCGCGACGCTCTACACACCAATCACTGATTGACTTGATTAAAACTTTCAAATCTGTCAACTCATACTAAAGGGAAGGAACCGTGGGCCGGAGGATTTGTGAATGGAAACGCGATGATCACTGGTGTGGATGCCTCACGACAATAACTCAGACCGAAGAGTGACAGCAAACCGCATTCAGAACATCCAATTACACGGTGAAACTTCCAAAAACAAGCCAGGCGTCGACACGCAGACGAGCAGGAGCCCGATGACCAGCCAACGCTCTCCCGGGTGGGCAACAATGGAAAAGTTAAGCGGCGTCGTGGGTATTGAAGTTCCTTCTGGGTGGCCTGGCACGTCTGCAGTTAGAGAGTGAGCGAGGGGGGGCGTGTTCTTCACAATCAAAACGTCGGCAAGCCAGTGCGGCGCTACATCCGGATAATTTAGAGTGTTCCATTAACCTGCACACGCATGTTTTTGAAATGTGGGAGGAAACTAGAATACCCGGAGAAAACCCACGCAGGCACAGGGAGAACATGCAAACCCGACACAGGAAGGCCTGATTCAAATCCACGACCTCTGCGTTGTGAGACAGGCGTGCTAACCTGTCGACTACCAACGCGCCTCCCAAGATCCAAACGCATCTCAGTCAGATGTGGAAGGTTCTTACAGTTTATACTGAAATGGGGAAGGGGCGGGAGGGTAGCACGAATCCCCAAATACATTGTTAAAGTGTGTCTGGGTGTTCTGCTGCTGGGAAGTGTTTGGGATTTTATAGCTTTACGGACGCCGGAGACTTGCAAATGTCAACCCATTAGGTCGGGTGAGACACCGTTTTCGAAAGCGCTCTCACGCGCGAGCACAGAAGACACGCCAACAATGAGCAATTTTAGCGCGTTTTCATAGGAGACGCTAAAAGAACACAGGTGCCTCGGATTGCTTCCTGCTGTATGTCGAATTACCAAATCAATGAGTCAGACACTCATATCAGAGCCCATTAAAAAAAACGTGTTTTAAAAGAGGATTGGCAAACTCTAGCAACGGCCCCCCCCCCCCTGACATCTGCACGTGGGTCATGTCAAGGACACGGCGGGGTTATTAGGGTGTGAGTCGCAGAGATGGAGCGGTGGACGGTTTGGACAAGAGTGTCGGAAGTTCGGGTAGAGCGCTGCTTTTCATCACGCTGGAAAAAGGTGCGTCAGAAAAGCCTGTGATAGGTCCATACACACACATTGGGTCACGTTGGGTCTTGAATCCATCAAGGTAGTAGGAGCCTGTCCACAGTCCACTAATTAGCACTATGGAGAGAGGGATCAGAAATGGACTCTTACTCCCATTTTCTGACAGCGTGCACGTATTTGGGATTCAAGCTATGGCGACAGATCGGGTGTTGTCATTTTCGTTGCCTTTAGAAAGAAGTATTACTTTTCCACCCTCTGCTTCAGTTCAGTGGTCCGGTTCTGGTACAGTTCATACTTTTGCATCCTTCACGATTATTTGCAGTTGAACCTCAACCAATTAGCGTGCCATAACGCTTTCAGCGATTTGCATTTTTCTGTCAACGTAATCCATCTAAAATCTCTGGGACAGATTGAGTTTTGGTTCTACCTAAGGCAGGCGTGTCCAAAGTCTGGCCCGGGGGCCAAATCCGGCCCGCGGTCGAATTTCATCCGGCCCTCGGCGCCTGTCATAAAATCAGTGCCGTCTGGCCCGCAGGTTGGGCGCAATGGAACACGTGTTGCATTGACTCTGGTCTCGTAGACTGGTGAGTGATGTTTCATAGAGTACTGCTTCCCTCTAGTGGCTAAATGAGTAATAGCATTCACTAAATGAGTAATAGCATTTAGACACTAGAGGGCATCACTCACGAGTTAACAAGACATCACTCCGTGTTTATATTGACTGATATGTCATATTTCAAATGATCCTTGCAGTTGTGGATATGTGTATTGCTTGTTCATTTCCCTGTTGTTCGAGTCAAAGGTTTTGTGACTATTGAAAAGTCATGGTGATACATTTTATGTTTCAAATCAATCAATTTGCACTCAGGAGACTTCTGTTTAAGAAAAAGTCAAGTGAATAAGCAGTTGCATGTGATATACCTGTTTCAAATGAACCAAAAGAAATTCTTAAGATTGTTGAAATTAAAATAAAAATGGAAATGTGAAACAGACTGGCTCACTAAAATTTGTTGAACAATATTGTTGTTCAATGTAAATAATGTCAGCCAAGGTCGGCCCCGCGACATTTTACCACATAAAATCTGGCCCCCTTGGCAAAAAGTTTGGACACCCCTGACCTAAGGTGTTCTTTCTGTTTAAGAGTTTTTCCTTTCAAAGTGTTTGCACACATGAAGGCTCTCTTGGTATTTACCAATGCTTCTCGTTCACTCCAGCTGACTCTTTTAACGTCAAATGTCTTATCTCCTCACCCAGGAGCCCGTCAGCCATCTTCCTGTTCTTCCCTCCAGCGCCGGCTGCATCTCTTCCACCTTCTCCCACTTTCCCCCCTCACTCCCTTGCCGTCCGTCTCCCTAGGGTGAAATATCCCCTTGTCGGATTCCTATCTGGCCTCCCAACTGTCTGGCGGTACATCATCTCATTTTTTTTGTTTACACACTCCCCGTTACATTCGCACTGAACATTACATACAAGACGCATGGCTAACATCCAATTCAATTTGTTTCTGTTATGTCATTCTTCGTTATTTGCTTTACACTGAAAACAGGAGCGGGAAGGTCTGATGGTGATGTCGCGAACCTTTCTCTGAAAAATGTATAAACAGCTACGAGGCAGACCTAAAGAAGAGCAAAAAAAAACAAAACAGTGTATGTCATAAGAGAGGCCGCCAAACCGCTGCAAAGAGACTCCAAAATTCCTGGCACTCCATCAAACGCAGAGCACGGCATCACATGACCGTATGTGTTAAACTCATCATGCTGTTGAGTAATGGGAACAAGACGACAGTACGTTTGACTTTGTTACCCGGGATGGATGAGTTGTTGGTTCTCAGACAATGGCAAGAATGAATGGAGTTGCAAGCATGAGGCACCCCGCCACCCAATTGTGGTTTCGGGAGTGCGCTGAGCCCGAAGTGGTGAAACCATCACCGGTACAGAATATGGATGAGCACACTTTGAGTTTATTGATGTCCCCTTGCTTTTCTATCTAGGTGTTGATCTACCTACTTTTGGTCACATTACACCATCAATGCAACAATCCCAAAAAACACTCCCATCTCTTCTGCTCTTTCCAACATTTGTTTCATCATATCACAGTTTGTCGTTTCAAACTGACGACCGAGCGCACGAGCTGTAAGGGGCGTGTGACTTCGAGAAAAAGGCTCAGTCAGGTGGATTGCTTTTTAACTCCGTTGGCCATTTTATCCCGGCGCCCCCAACAGAGAATAACAAACGTGTTTCGACCGTGGCAGGCATCCAGGCCCGCCATATGAATTCACTCAGCGCACCGACAGTACATGTGCTTTTCATCTGGCATGCAAGTCATATAAATGTCTTTTTGTGCATTTGTGTAAATGTACGTCATACGGGCATGCCTACCGGATGATGTTTGCGTAAGATCGAGAATGAGAAACTAATGTGCTCACGTATGTTCTATCCAAGAAAGCTAAGTCATTAGTTTTTGGGAGAAAAAAAATAAAATACCAAGGCACTGCAAGAGTCGACTAAGTGTGGAGTTGGCGTCAGTCTTTGGTGAGAGTCATGCACGCTGGCATGCACCTCAGCGCGCTGATGTCATGAAGCTAATCGTAGATTAGGGAGGCTAAAGAGTGCGGAGGGGGAGGAACAGCAAAGCAATCTTGACTTTCTTCTCCTCAAACAAAGTCAAGAGTTCATCGAAATAAAAGACTTCCCCGCACTCCTCGGCGTTTTCTAATCTAAACCATGGGTCGGATTCTGGCTGGCAAAAACAAACAGGATGCTCCTCCTTGTGTGACTCGGATGACAGGGAATACGTTTGAACACAGTTTGAGGGCCCCTCTGCTTTGCCGACACGGGGCCGAACATCTCCCCCAAAATACGGAACGCCACTGAACCGTGAACCCAAATGTGTAAATGACAAGAATATTTTACGGTGTGCAAAATAATGCAATGAAGCTTTGCAGCGAGGGAGATTTTGGATCAGAAAATACACACTGCGTGCAGAATAACCTTACCGATAAAGAAAATACGGGCCAGAGGAGTTCTATTCATCCAAATTATACTGGGCATGGTCGATAAAAATAGATTATTTGCGTTGCAGATCATCTGGATAAAGATTAGTTAGCCATATAAATCCTCACATTCTCACTCGGTCATCATTCTGCAGTAAATCATTCAACTTGTCCCACCTCAATCAGCGCTAGCAAACGTGGCATCTGCAAATCTGACGGTTGGGTTTGCAAAAACTTGCAAAAGCTGTCAAATCTTTGCTTTACAGATTGTGAAAAAATAAAATAAAATACCGCATGATGTTAAATATTGTGAAGATGTGGACCAGAGGTTCAATAGTATTATATGGGTTATGGTTGGCCTGTTTTACTGCCGCTTCTCCTTTCTACCCGCCATCTCTCCCGTTTGACAAGGTGTTGATGGACTCTGCGGCAGTTGCTGTAACTGATGCTAACCTTATCTAAATACATTTGACTTGACCTGACCTGACCTACCGCTTCTCACCAGTAGCTTGTGCTCAAACCTTACGCTTGAAGTGGCCAAAGCATGTACAATTTTATCATCAAGTCAACACTTGACCTGCGAATGCAACAGTACCCATCTCTCCACTAGCGAAATAGTTCAATAAAGCCAAACCGACAGTCGAAGCCGCTTCATAACAGCAGGATTGCCTCGCGCATTTCATGTTGCGTAATGCTGCATAGTTGCGGTCTTGGCCATGTTTGCGTGTTTTTGGGTGGGGGTGAATTTATTTGGATAAAAGCAAGAAATTATTCTTGAAAGGTTTTAGCATGAACCCACATTTCGTTGCCAGGATTTAAACATGTTGATGATCTTAGCATGGCGAGGTAGGATGATTGGTTCTGACTTACTTAGCGTTTAAAAAAAAAACGTTTTGAAAAAAATGCATAAAAGGTGTTATTCATCACTCACCAAAGCGCTTGTATCCAAAAGACTGTACTTCCTCCTCGTCTGCAAAGTCGTCTGCGTGACAAAATCAGAAACATATGACATAAATAGCTTGCACACCCCACCCCCCAAAAAAGCCAAAAGTGACTTCTAATGTGTCATACTGTACCTATCAACAATGAACCCATTCATTGTGCATGTGCTAGAAGGTCGTGGCGCAGAGTGCGCAAAATAAAATCGCGCTACAATGAATGTCACATGACCAAACCTGGAAAACAGGTTAACGATCTGGCTGTGTATTGCGCAATAACTATATGATGACATATAGTATGATATTGAGGCAACGTATCAGGTCGTGCTTGTTCTTCTTGGATTTTGGTTTTCTGTCAAAAAAATGATCATGCACGATTCCCCGCGCTGAGAATTTTATCGGTTGCGGAACACAATCTTTATGTGGCTGCTGTTCTGTGGTGACATTATTGCAACACACCACACACAATACGGTCAAAAGTGTTAAATGCCTGATAATTATATATATTTTTTAATTATAATGTCTGGGCTGTGTAACAATCATTAAGATTGTAAAAATCCTTATGTGTCGTGCGCCTTGGGTTCCCCAAGACCAGGAGCATAACGTGCCACTACACTAAAGAACATCATGGTTTAATGGTAAACAGATGGTGCTAACTGGGGGAGGGGGGGTGGCCTCATGGGGAAGAGACTGATGAGATGTTTTGGTGAGGGAGGGGTCACTTTGCTATTAAACTAGTGGTGATGTCAACCATGCATAGCCTTGTAGCACTATTGCAGGAAGATACTATCAATACTAATCACCATCCAATTTTTTTCAATCAAGACAGAGTGAGTGGTTCTCAAACTTTTTAGTGCCAAGTACCACCTCTTAAAAGAACTCGCCAAGTACCACCATAGTCTTCAACATTTAAAAATAGTAATGTAGGCGGCTAGTTCACTGGAAACGGTGCAGACTTATTTTGTCACAGTAACATGACGCACGTTTTGAAGATTGACGCCCAGAAATATAGGGAAGTTCACTTAAGTGTACTGAAGTGACTGATTTCAAAATTATAACTTTTAGGTGAAGCGCAATTGTACCTAAGTAAACGTATAAAAACAATTCTTGTATTATTAAATGTATTGTAATGGTTTTAAAAGTTAAATACCATCCATAAAATGTAAAAAAAGAAAAAAAAGAAAAAAAAAGGATTGCACTGAATTTCTTTCAATACATACATGCTCGATTCTACTATGTTCTATTGTATTGCGTGTTTAAAATATGGTAGATTGTTTATTCTATATAATCGATTCCCCCTCCCCGATTAGCAACCGTCATTTTTACACCTACGGACAATGAAGCTGACGTGCAAGTTTTGGGAAGGAGAGAGCAAGCCCCAGAATCAAACCCAGAACATCTCAACTGTGAGGCAAATCTTCAAATCACGAGTACACCGCGCTTCAAATTTATATTTACATCCTGCACATCCTTTCATCCATCTTCTATAACTCAGGAGATTAGAACATGAAACCTCAGAACCCGTGAAGCAGACGTGCTTTCAAGTGTACGCTGCGCAGCCCTGCTACTTATCATGAAACTGCAAAAGCATGACAGTCGCTTAAAATGACTGATTAAGTATGATAACAATGAATAATACCTTTCATTGCGCTTTGATTGGTCGCTGGGGACAGAAGAAGACACAAGGATCGCTGTCTGTCACTTTGTGCGCATCTCAGCATCCGGCACAAAGTGGCTCAATAGTAAATGTTCCCCGAGTTTACGAACGACTATTGCTTGGGGGGAAAATACACATATAATAACATCAAAGCAAAAAGGAAATATCAAACTACACTTGTTGGAATCCCATCGCTCTGGTAGTTCCTCTTAGCGGGACTGATGTGCTGTTTCTGTTTCTGTCTCCTCTTCACGCCGTTTCTTCGACTGCGAGGAGAAGTCAAGCTGCATGTTGTGACGTCCGGATCTTACCTTCAAAAGTAAAGGAATAAAAGATCATCCACTCACAATCGGCATTTCGTTCAATTGTATCACTCCTCTGTTGTGACTTTATCGATTCGAATGTGCTAAACTAATTTTTATTGAATTGATATGAATATATTAGATAACTTTTATTGTGAAGTCCAAACTGAATCCGATGGCGAACACCGTTAACGATCGCTAACTTTACACGGCCATGACAGAAGCATTTGTTAATCTACAGATTAGAACAGGGGTGGCCAAATTTTTTGGATCGAATATCTACTTTTTGATCAACTAACCTCACGGGATCTACCCTTACCGGCGCGTGCACGCACACACACGCACAAATGTAAGATTTACCTGCTTTATTTTATTTTTTAAATATTTTTTCTAGTGAAAATGATACTGATTAGTGTGCACTGTATATTAACACAAAATATATATTACTAACATGTACAAAGACACACAAATGGGTTTTTTTTTTCTTCTCGACACTCCTCGGATCTACTTGGGACCTGTTTTAGATCTACCTGTAGATCAGGATCTACCTAATGGGCACCCCTGGATTAGAAAATTAAAAATCTCATTTCTGCAAAAGTGATGAATTAAAATTATTCGTTTTCATTTGTCAGTCACTCATCTCATTAACTACTTTCTCATAAACCCCCTCTTGAAAAGCTGCTGCCCATTACTGATAATTTCTTAAAAGGCCGCACTGAACACTGATCAAGTGACATTTTCTTGCTCACTTCCTGTGTTTTTACACATTTCATTTTCCCTTGGCTTTCTTTGACACGAGTGTTTGATGAGTTCCAAACTAAAAAAAAAATTTCATCTTACAAAAAAAGTGTGCAGTTAAATATTCTACAAAGCGCTTTGTTACTGCTGCACCTGTTGTGAAAGTGTAACTTTGAGCAATTGCACAATTGCATCAATATCAGACGTCAAATACCACAGCTTCACGTGCAAACATCTGTTGTTCCCTTTTGTCCCAATGGCCCCTCATCTATCAAGACGACACTGCAAAGAATGTCTGAATCTCTGAAGAACATCATTGTGACAACCACTTAACGTCACAGTGCTGCGGACGTGTGTCGGCGATCAAAGCGCAACAAGGAACTGGGCCTGGTGATGATTATAGCTCTTTAATACAAGAAAGTCTTATAAGATAAGAACAAAGATAAAGATGAGCATGCCAGCTGTTAAAGGCATAGAAATGCAGTACATACAATACAATACAATACATGCTGATTTATATAGCGCTTTCACAACAGCGGCAGCTGTAACAAAGCGCTAGAACCACAAAGTTCTCCTCTACACTACCACTGCACCAAATATGGATGACTTCCATGCAAAATCTATATCATAATGGTCTGAGGCTTTGCCTCATTTGTAAAAAAAAAAAGATGTTGGAAGTTGCAGAAAAGATGCGACGTGTTGAAAGTGAAAAAGAAAAAAAAATATATATATATATATATATACATATATATATATATATATATATATTGATTACTGCAACACGATTGATGGTCCTTAAGTAGTGAAACCCTCACCAATTTTTAAGGTGCCCCGGGGTTAAATTGAAGATTCGGGGTGTCAAATTCATTTTATGACTGTGAAATCGTATGAATGTATAATCACCTCCTCCTATTATTACATATGCAGGACACAATTAATGGATAGCTAGTTTTGAAATCAAAAGTCAAGGATAGTAATTTGTTCAACTGTTCAAGTTACTGTAGTAATGTAACAATAAAATGTTTGCAGTATATCAACATTATTATTTGTTACATATGACAATTTGACATTTTGATACAGATTTTAGCAAGCATGATGGAAGTTGACCTGCTTGATTTGCCACATAAAATGATCTGGTGGACCAGATCTGGACCCCGGGCCTTGAGTTTGAAACTATTGGAGATAAATATGAAAACCAGCGTCTTCACTCATGCAAAACTGTGGACAACATTGCTATCTACAGGCAAAAATGCACAATTGCAGTATTTTAAATTGGAACGCAAAACTAAATTAACGAGAGGCAAATTCAGCGTCGTCAGATAGGTTTCGTTTTGTATTGGCTTTGAATGAATGTAGTTTGCGGAAGGGTGACATATGGTATTAGCTTGGGTGAAAACGATGACGACGAACACGATTTACTTACCTAACATTTCAATCTAATGGCCATTGATTCCTGAAAGTGAAAATGCTGTCTTTGTATTGACCACATGGTGTCAGTAGAAGACGGCGGAACTTAGAGTGTCATGCAAGTTTTTGAAAAACTATTTTATGTGACACACGTAAAACGTTGCTTTTAAGAACCCAAAATCAGTGTTATTATCAAATAAAATAAGATTGTAATTATGTTTAACAAGTAAAGTCGTCACTTACCACTTGTTTTAACCTTCCATTGTCGCTGCTGGATTTGTATAAAGTTCTTTAAAAAAAAAAAAAAGCCCAGCCCCAATGTTAGTTCTCGCGATACTTCCCCAATAACAAGGAAGTGCTTCTCGTTCTATTATTGGCTGGTATTTGAGATTTGCATTCACGTCTGAAATTTTGGCGCACGAACACAAGTGACATTCGTGAAAATTTTTTTAAATTTCTAATATTCGTATACAATGGAACAGCAGACCGAGGAACACGGCCCTAAGACGCCGGAGGAGATAAAAAAGACCTCGCTGGGTTTGTTTTGCGATGAGCGCGGCTATCTGAACCAGGTGGCGTTCATCCTGGAGCACGGCCGCAGGAAGGGAGACCGCACCGGGACCGGCGTCATCTCTGTGTTCGGCACCCAGGCCCGATACAGCCTTCGCGGTAAGCCTCGCAAGAAGGCAAGCCATTCATTCAACTCTTGATTCGGCCTGGCGAAAAAATGCTACCACTTAGTGCTACTTTTTTGGAGTTAAGACACTCATTTTCCATTTCAAATATCTCATGGCGCACCACAAAGTAATTATGAGTAATGATGAAATATTTATGTCCTCGTCTGAGTGTGGGGCCGTCTAGCTTCGTTGTATGGCCACAGTGCCAAGGCCCCAACCACTGGTCCGCGGGCAACTCGCCCCCCGGCTGCACAGAGAGACAGACGAAAACCCCTCAATAATTTTAAGGGCAGAGCACATACATTCGTCCTCCACCTCCGCGTCGATTACCTTCCAAAGGGCAATATAAATTCAAAGCAATATGGAGTAAATGAAGCCCTTGTACAAGGTAGCTCGCGTGCATGTAACTAAGTCGTGTCCCTCTTTTGCTTTGTAGATCAATTTCCTCTGCTGACAACCAAGAAAGTATTTTGGAAAGGAATCCTTGAAGAATTGCTTTGGTTTATCAAGGTTCGTCAATTGAGGGCATGTACGGTATTTATTGTTTAAGGCTGGGTGGCCATGACAAGTCTAAAATGCTCAGAGTTGTATTTTTTTCCATGGAATGGTAACCTTGGGTGAGTAATTGCTGCCCCACGGCCAAAATGTTGAGAAATGTTGTCTATATTAATTGTTGAAATTCTACATTTACCACAAATTATGACCTCAAAACACTTCAATATCATTTCAAATTGATCTTACAAGTTTAGCCATTTCAAGATAAATTATTTCCACGTGATTTGTATTTTGGAACAAACTAAATGCAATGGCACAAGGACCATAGTGTGAATGTCGCCACGATACAACCTGTAAAAACACAAATTACCTGTGCTCTGTCCGAGGATGTTTTTGACTCCATGATACTTTGATGCAGTAGTTTAAATGCATATTTGGCAAAAGGCTCTTTGGGGACTTTGTGTACTGTACTGTTAATGACCTTTACTGCCAATCCGGACCTTTCTCTCCATCATCAAGCTTGCCACCCAGCAACTTTTTTGCTGTCTATCATGGCGCCTTACAAGGAGGCAAAAGAAGAAGAACCAAAATTAAATAATCAGATAAGTGCACATAGATGTTATTTTCATCCACTTATTTTAAGTGCGTTTTACAGAAAAAAAAATGTCAGTCCACAGAGCAGTGAGAGTTACACAAATCGTGTTTTCATCTGATTTCATAGTTCAATATCAACCGCGGGATAGTTGGTGTTTTGTGTCACCAGGGGTCGACGAATTCCAAGGAGCTGTCGGAGAAAGGCGTGAAGATTTGGGATGCTAACGGCTCGCGCAGCTTCCTGGACAAGTGCGGCTTCACCGAGCGTGAGGAAGGCGACCTGGGTCCCGTGTATGGCTTCCAGTGGCGCCACTTTGGCGCAGAGTACACCGACATGCACACCGGTACCACTGTCATAATTTCTTTGTAGGTTCCTACCCATTTTATGCATGAGTTGTTTGCACTTCTGCCTCGCAGTTCTCAGGTCTGGGGTTTGACTCTGGGCTCTTCCTGCATGGAGTTGGCATTTTCTCTGGTCATCCAGACGCTATTTAAATGACACCTGAAACGAAATAGAAAAATGAAATTTATTGTGACTTTTGAGATATCTTCTGCGACAATCATTTTGGATTATTTCGTCCCTCAGATTACACAGGGCAAGGCGTTGACCAGCTACAGCAAGTCATCAACACCATTAAGAGCAATCCAGATGACAGGCGCATCATCATGTGCGCGTGGAACCCTAAAGGTGCAGACAAATGCAACAAGTACACACAAGGGCAGGGGCGGGCAAACTTTTTGGCTCGGGGGGCCGCATTGACTTTTAAAATTTGACAGAAGGGCCAGGTCAGCACGAGCTATGGTACATAAAAAAAAAAAACACTGCATTTGTTGACAGTCCATATCAAACATCAACAGAATAAAAGCATCAAAGAATTGTATTAATATACGTTTTAAAATGACAACAGTGTTGTTGATGACCTATTTTAGCTTGTGCATTGCTACAGATGGGTTATGATCAGACCAGTAGAAGTAGAGCGATACAGAGGTCCTAGGTGGTCAAAAAGACCCCCCCCTCCTCCTCCCTGTTCTGCAACTTCAAGTCAATGCACCACCTAGCGGTGAAATTGCACGTCAGTACAAGTCCAATTGAAATGAATGCAATCATTCACATCGAACCTTAATTGTGGACCAACCTTCGGCGGGCCGGATTAAAAAGACCAACGGTCCGGATTCGGCCCGCGGGCCGTAGTTTACCCACCTCTGCACAAGGGCATCAATTTTTTCATGTTATAGGAGTTAACATTTATTATTAATTATTTTTAATTTGTAAAAACAAAAAAAAACCCGGGATGCTGTCTGTTCACATTCAACATGTGCGACTTTTAGTAGCTGGCTCTCATTTAATGCCTTTTCATTTTGTCATTTGCCAGACCTGCCTCTGATGGCATTGCCTCCCTGCCATGCCCTGTGCCAGTTCTACGTGTGCGACGGCGAGCTGTCCTGCCAGCTGTACCAGCGCTCTGGCGATATGGGCCTGGGCGTGCCTTTCAACATCGCCAGCTACGCTCTCCTCACGTACATGATCGCGCACATCACGGGACTCCAGCCGGGCGACTTTGTCCACACGTTGGGCGACGCGCACATCTACCTCAACCACGTGGAACCGTTGAAAGTGCAGGTTAGCAGACCTCAGCCAAGGCCAAACAATCTCACGTGTGCCTGAATTCTCCTAATTAATATTTGGGGACTATTTTGCTCTCGCTTGTTTGGCAGCTGCAGCGGGAGATCCGCCCCTTCCCCAAAATGAAGATCCTGCGAAAAGTGGAGCGCATTGACGATTTCCGCGCAGACGACTTCGAGATTTTGGACTACAACCCGCACCCAGCCATCAAGATGGAGATGGCCGTGTGAGGCCTGTTGCTATATATATTTTTTTGTTGTACTCATAAAATATCAAAAAGTGTTACAAAAAAATCTCAAACTACAAAGAGACGGACGGTATGTTCATGCTGACACAAACGAGGAAGACTTCTACTACAACTCAGTAAGTTGTTGTTGTGTTTTTATGCCCTGCAGTATTATGTGGGGAGGAAATTGGTGAGGTTGTTGTTATTCTGAAAATTATATTAAACACAGTTTGGGACTCGGGCCGCAAACAAAAAAACCCAAAACATTTAATTAGTGGATTAATTCCGAAGGGTCTCCAGAGACCCAATTGTCTGTGCACAAGCTATTAAAACGCCAATTTCCATAAAATGTCTTCTTGAAAGACACGTTTGGGGGCAGGGGGAAGCATTTAACGTTCCTTTGTACTCATGTTTAAAAATAGATTGCATCTTGAAAATGTTATTTTATTTAAATAAAGAATGTGCGGTGGACTTTAATTTTCATATGCGTCTTCTTCTTAACGCCTTTGAAAGCAAGTAGCGTCTATATATAGAAACCAGCCAATGGGACTCACCATACATGTAAGTCCATTTCCTTGTTTATGCGCTGAATTTTGACTTGAGAAATACCGGTACATTCCTGTTTGATGTTTTTCGGTTTTTCAAAGTATTTGAAACCGCTTTTGCCACCTTAATAGTAAACATTTTAAATCGTACTGCAGTCATCCATTTTTTTGTTCCATTACTTCTAGGTGGCAGTATTAAGCAGACCAGAACCAGGTCGTTGTCAAGTCATCCTTTTATTGTACAAATCCCCTAGGTGAGTTTTCCCCATTCATCACTATCAGTTAGTTTATATGTATAAAAAAAAAAGTGTCCCCGTCATATACAAAGCGTAATAATGTTATTCCTATGAGGGCAATGGGTACATAAACGCGTTATTGTATATTGCTGTGCTGCTTTGACGTACATACTGTAGATAGCTCAGTGCTTCAGTCACATTTCTACACAGGTTTAGTTCGCACTCCTGCCAGAATATACAGGATATATATGTAAGTCACACAAATCAATGCAAAAGATGCAATCGTGAGCATGTCTTGACATAAACGCATGGATTTGAAAGGCCTTCGAATGTAGGGCTGTTTTTTTTTTTTTTCTTTTCTTTGAAAGCAACCAACCTGATATGGATAACGCATTCGGACAGAAGGCCGTCGATCCGCGGCGGGACTCTCCGTTGCAGCTTTATTCATAATTAATGCTTTCAATGCATAATTTACACACCTCCCTTGTAAAACACGCCGGGGAATTGAGCGATAGCGTCTCTTTAGGCTGACATAACTTCCAACACCACACGGACACTTAAGTAGGTACACCCGCACAATGTCATCATTTTTGAATTGATTCGTCTTTAATTCAATGGTGAAAGTTAGAGAGAGGGTTTCCATGCCGCAACTATTATATACAGGCGCATCTCAATAAATAAAAATAGTGTGGCAAAGTATTTCATTAGTTTGATTCAAAGAGTGAAATCTTTTATTTTGATGAAAAGGGCAGCACGCTAGGCGACTGGTTAGCACGGCCGCCTCACAGTGCAGAGGTGCCGGGTTCAATTCCGGCTCTGGAATATTTCTACGTTGTTGTGTTTGTGAAAGGCAACATTTTGGTTATAACTCTTGTATTGAATCGTTTAAGATTGCCCGGGTGTACCTATTGATGTGACCAGAAGAGACGATTGCTGAGTGTATTATGCAACTTGACGCCCAGGTTAACAGCTGCCCCCGCCCCACCCCCCGCACACACGTGGTGAGCTATAGGTTCTCCCCAGGCTGGTACTGGGGCTCCGTGGCAGTGAAATAGTCCTCCAGAAAAGACTGGATATACTCGAAGGTGGGCCGCTCGTCGGCCTCCTTCTTCCAGCACAGCTTCATCATATCGTGCAGCGACTCGGGGCAGCCCTGCGGGCACGGCATGCGGTAGCCGCGCTCCACCTGCTCCAGAACTTCGCGGTTCACCATGCCTGCAAGAAAACGAGCCAGCCAGTCACTCGAGTGGTGAGTTGAGCAAAACATTATTCGTTTTGCTTCTCATTTAAATAATGACAATTAATTTGAAATTAAATTAAATAATTGGCCTTTGTGGTGCTCGTTCAGGTTGTGCCTGTCTGGACTATGTAAGGCAGACACTGATTATTGAACTGTCTCAGCTCCTCTCAGCTCATCGGTGCGGCACTAATATGAGTCGTTCTTCGCAGAAGACAAAGAAGATGTGACTGTGAGTACTGTTATATTGTCTTTCTTCATGTGTTGCTGGACTGTTTGTTCCATCTGTTGCTTAAAGAGTTATAGCATCGCAATACAGATGCTATTTAGCGTTAGCATTAATCGAGCAGACTGAAAACCTAAGCTATGTGGTTGTTTTTAATACATAGGATATCATATACATGAAGTATCTAAGGCTATATATGTAGTACATGCAAATACCTTTTGAATATCTGCGTCATAAAATGATTCATGGATGCTTCGGACACAAACACTGCAGTCTCGACACAACATACACACCCTTGGGGTAATATGAGTGTGACAGATGGTTAGAAGCAAGAGCAATGGTCAATCGTCCACCAGATGGGCTCATCTGTGTGCATGTGCATCCATCTTTGCGAGTGTGTAAAAGTGTATGTGTCCTTGTGCGTTTTGACAGAAAAAATTAGGCACCGCTGTATGTATGTCGTTGTTTTGGGGCGGGGGCGGTTCTCACCCGGGTAGGGTACTCGGCCTTTGGTGACAAGCTCGGTGATCAAGATGCCAAAGGACCACACGTCCGACTTGATGGTAAAGCGTCCATAAAGCGCCGCCTCCGGTGCCGTCCACTTGATGGGGAATTTGGCTCCTGGACGCAACATAACAGACATTAGCTCCACTGGAGAGCGGCCAAGCGTCCTCTTCTAGAGCCTCCTTTCTGTTCTGCCCTTTCACTTTCCTCTAAAGAGTAAACTGGAAGTTCATTCATATTAAAAGTAGCAAAAAAAGTGGGAAATGCCATCACAAAATGTTTATTATTCGTGGTACATTTCAGAGAGCAAATGCATCTATCTCCCCCTACCTTGCCTCGCAGTGTACTCGTTGTCCTCTATCAACCTGGCCAGACCGAAGTCTGCGATCTTGCACACCAGGTTGTCGCCCACCAGGATGTTGGCGGCGCGCAGGTCCCGGTGGATGTAGTTCATCCTCTCGATGAACGCCATGCCGTCGGCGATCTTAGAAAAACGAAATCAACAATGACTCTTGAAAAGAGAATTCTGGAAGGGGTCATGTCACGAGAGTAGCCCTCGCTTGCCTCAGTTGTCACGGCAACGGAAGCCTTCAGAGAACTGCCCCGAAAAGCCCAATTGTGACAACATGACTCCTTTCAATTAGAATCTTCATTTGAGTAATTATTTTAGCTCACCTGTGCAGCCATGTCCACCAGCAGGGGAAGCTTCAGGAACTTTCCGTCGCCTTCTTTGAGGAAGTCCAGCAAGCTGCCTGTTCAAGAAAAATAAAATACTAAAACGGCATGCATACAAATCTATTGGCATGTAATAAATGGTCAATGAAGCTCACTTAATTGTCACAACCTATGAGCAAAATTATTAATCAGAGCGGAATATCACCATGTCGTAAACCGCACATGAAACCATGCAAGCCCCGCCCCCAACCCTAAACAAAACCACAGCAGCTCTGTTTGCCTTTTCTGAGCAAATTGAATTAAAGCCTCCATGAATATGTTTTATGTCCTTGGCATTGCTGATATGCTTATAAAAAAAGAGAGAGAGAGAGAGAGAGAAATGAAAAGCAGAGTGGGTGGCTTGACTTCTTGGACATGGCAGGCCCGGCTTGCGTTTATAAATAGAGCAGGAGGGAAAATGCAATCATGTCCTCTCCACTCTCGCGGGATATCACTTGAGCTCCCCAGTCTCAACGGATGCAGAGCCCCCTCCCCAACAGGCGACATGAGATTACAAATTCGCACGCGTTTGCGTTACCTTTGGCCATGTACTCGGTGACGATGTAGATGGGCTCCTCGGAGACGACGGCGTAGAGCGGCACCAGTTTGTCGTGTCGCAGCTTCTTCATGATCTGAGCCTCCTGCAGGAAGGCCTCAGGCGACATGGTGCCCGGCTTCAGCGTCTTGATAGCCACTTTGGTGGTGCCGTTCCACGTGCCTGGTGAGGGGAAGACAACGGCGTTCAGTGTTGGCGCTCCTCGCAGTGACATTGTGCCTTCTTTGCAGAAACGTTCCTAGTAAAGTCCAAAAAAAAGGATGGTGTCCTGAGTAGGGCTGTACGATAAATCGACTTGTAATCGCAATTCCAATTTTGGGAGCCGTGATTTAATGAACCTGACAGACGGCCGTTTCTACATTTCAATTGCGCAACCAGTCGTCAGCCAACTGCCAGAGGGTGACGCATAATCAAGTCTTCATTAAGATAGGCGTGTGATGTTACAAAAAAAAAAAATAATAATTAAGAGTCGATTTATTTATTTATTCAGGCCTCGGTCAATTTTTCATTCGCAAGTATTCTTACTTGAGGATCCATAAATTTCGTGTCGCGTTAAACTCTTCTCCTACGTTGTTTAAAATTAGATGTTTTCACTAACTGGATGACTAACTGTGGTCAGAGTATTAAAGCAAAATAATAATAATGACGATGAACATTTTGGCCGTGCCCCTGAGTTGATTTCATCTCCAGAGATGAAAAGGCAACAAACAGAGGAAGCCACTGCAGGAAATGGACAGAAATAGATACAAGCATCTACTCCATTTAGCCACTAAAACATCGATATTTCCTCACACATTTTTTTTTTTACCTCTGTCAAGGACCTTTTTCATTGTATTGGACACTAGTATAGTGTACCGTTTCACGTAGGTGACACGGGTGTAGCGGACTCCAGTATTCACATCCGGTCCAAAATAATTCGACAAATACTCGTGTCGGTGTTCCCAATATTCTGGGATAATTGAATCAGCGATGTTCAAACACCACTCCGACGTTCGTGGAACTCCGGTGTAGTGGTTCTGATGGCCGACTCCCGTGGACGAGGGAACTTACTGATGGAGTAGAAACAATGCGCGCCGCTTCACTAGTTTGAACAACACTGGTGTAGTGGTTGACGCTGCTCATGTTGGTTTGGAGTTTCTGGTGGTCCATGTTCAAACGTACCCATCCAGACCTCTCCGAAGCAGCCCTGGCCCAGTTTGAGCTCCAGTCTGAGGGACTCTCGGGGGATCTCCCATGCGTCCTTGGCGAGACCTTGCGTCTGAGGTTTGACCGTGGGGCAAACGGTGGTGAGCTTGTGGCAGAGGCCGTCGGCATGCTCTGAAATATCGGATGAGGGAACCTCCGTCATTATTACGCACGCGTGCATTTAATACAGTCCACTGGGATTACCTCTGAGCTAAGGGGCTACGTGTCTCATTACATTTCTGACTTTCATGACTTACCCATGTAGTGTTTGACAAGTTTCTGCAAGGTGTCAAACTGCGCTCGCGTGGTGATGTAGTACCCTCCGCTGTCCAGCTTGCGGATCTTGTAGTGCTTCACGTTGTCGCCCCTGCTTTCGTCCCAGTCACGGATAGAGAGAGAGAAAGCACCTGGACAGCGAGACCAGCGGGTTACAATTCACTTGGAAAACATGTCGGCGGGTAGCAGAAAGTGGACCGTGAAGTCGTCGTCACCTTTGGTGGTTTCGCTTTCTCGCGCCAGGAAGGTCCCTCGATGATTCCCTGGATTCAGAAGTAACCTCTCTGCGTCCTTCCGGCCCATTTTACCAAAGTACCACCTGGGAAGACCGACAAGAAGTAACCAAATAATTTCAGCCAGGTGATTAAGGTGGAGAAATGAGCTTTTGAACTGAAACATTTTGCGGCCAACTGGTAGTTTCGGAGAAATGCTGGCGTAGTGATTTACATTGCCTATTCCGGAGTGGAGGCCCGTTGATGCAACATGAACCCATTGCACCAGCGTTTCTCAAACTTTTTTCCAGACTGGTCTTGTGATTTACACGGCTTAAATCTGGCATTGGGCTTACCCACAAACTTATTGACTCCATAGCGAATCGATGGATGGTGTCGTGTGTCACTCACGTGGCGTCTTACTTACTCTTCAGCCTGTATGGAGTCCGCAGGGGCGACGTAATTGCTGGGGATGTAACCTTTCTTCCCGCTGGTGATGGAACGAGCTTCCCACCAGTCTCCTTCCCTGCGGAGGGAATCGGCTGTCAATCAAGCGTTACACTTTCGCTCAGGTGGCCGCACGTCTGTTTGTAGTTGTTATGGGAGGGCGGGGGGGGGGGGGGGGGCACAAGCGTACGTATTGTTAATGATCTGGAAGCGATCGCCTTTCTTGAACGACAGGTCGTCTGACGTTCTGGCTTCGTAGTCGTACAGCGCCACGAAGAAGGTCACGCCACCTGGAACGCACGAACGGCAGATAGATGACAAAAGTATTGAGACGCGCGGCCTCAATCATTTCGTAACGATAGCGCCCCGTCGAAGAGCTCGCTGACAACGTTCGTCCGTCATCCTGTTATCTCCCGGAGACGAGCAAACATGTCCTTTGGGGATCATATCATCCGACGCGGAGGAGGATTACCGACTAAATTCCACCAAAACAAGAGGCTTGCGCGCTCTGATAGCCGAGTCGCACGTCATTCTCACAATAATTACGGCTTGACGATGGGAGCGTGAGCGCCACCGATGCTAGTGAATTTGTGGGAGCACAAAGTAATGTGTTAGCGCTGTGAGTGAGAACAAATGAAGCATCGGCTCCCTTTGAATACATTTCTACATTTTGGAGGGTTTCTACTCGAATAAAACTACATCTGGTTGTGTCAGTTGATGCGCTCACTTCACGGCAATGACACATCTAGGAAAATTCGTCTCACCCGTATCTCAAACCGCCAGTGTGCTTGATTTTTATTTATTTTTTAACCTACTTGGGACAGAACCAGAGAAGGAGTTGGACACGGGGCCTGTGAAGGACGACGCCCCTCCGAAAGGGGTCATCCCGGTTGAAGATCCGCCGAAGGGCGTGAAGGCAGAGTTGAAATTGCCGGCGCAGGAGGAGGCGGAGGGTGCTAGACTGGGCTGGAGCTGGGTGGGATCGGGCCCGTAGTGGCCCACGTGGGGTGGTGCCGCGGCAGCGTTGGGCTCGGACAGCGAAGGGTTCTCCGGGCCGTACTTGATGGCGGGGCCTTTGTCCTCTTTACTCTCGACGCAGCCCATCGCGGTGCCCTGCTGTGACAGACACAACAGCTCGTAACGGCAAAGGATTAAAGCACAGCCTTCGTGACACGCAGGGCCCCGAAGCTGTCGCAATATGTCCATAAAATCAAATGTCATGCGTGTCCTAACATTATCTCCCAAATCACTCTTGTTGTCGCTAAGACGATAAGCCGTGTAGCAACTGGGACATATGGGTAATAAATCCCTTTTGAACCAGTTCCGCCACCGACTGCTGAGAAAGGATGCATACTTCAAAAATGCTACAATGCTCTCAATCTTTCTCCCCAAGTCATTAGCAATTTACTAGACAATTTCAATCATTATTTGATAATCGAATTTTGGAGTGTCAACTGCATAGAAAAGCATGTCACCATGCCATGATTCTCTTTTTACTTTTTACACTTACTTTCTATATTGCACAGAGACTAGAAACGCTGCTTGACCATGAATAAAATAGTATTCCTAAAAGATGACATCACTTCAGACAATTTCAGCCGACGTTGCATAGTGGTCACTTGTTGCCAGGTAGAACTCATCAGCTAATGAAGAAGGTGGCATATCACACTGACAGCTGTTTCATGTCCTGAAAGGGACATAGCTCAATGAGAGGGAGGCCCTTTTGAAAATATCAAACTGCAGCAAGCGTTAAACATTGCAGTCTGTTTCTTGCTGTGGTCGCCTCCAAGAACCAGTGCCCGACCGCACTGTGAGCTTGAAAACATCAGACTGGCTTTCATTTCGCCTTCTGGCATTAGTGGCGTAAAGAAAGTCTAGAAGGGTAAGGGGAATGAGGCGGGGGGGCTGGGGTTTGCTCGGATTGATTCGCCGAGCATGGCCGCCGAGGGTTAATTGGCAGGCGGCACGCTGTTGATTCCGAGATCAATGTGACGTGCGAAGGGGGATATTTGCCAAGTGGTGGTTTCGGGGAGAGGCGCGAGGGGGAGTTCACGGGGTTCTCGCAGCTGTACTGCAAAGGAAACCATAAGAATCAAGATCCCCCCCCCCCCCCCCACAAAAAAAACCCCCAGTTGATTCTGCAGGTCGGGCCGATTATCGTTAAAATGTGCCAACATCACCAGATGGAACGAGAAGGAAGATCACCAGAATGGAGGATTTGCTTTAAGAGGATCATCATTTTAAAAAAAATGAAAAAAATAAAAAGAAGCTGAGCTCCTATTCTTCATGACACAATGAGTTTCAATCCGATGACCCATTTTTTGGGGGGGCAACCCAACAGTCAGACTACATAACTATCAAATTGAGAATTTCAAGTCCCAAAAGAAGACATTGAATAATCATGAATCCAAATTACATCGTGTGGCCATATGCAAGGAGGCGCGAGTGCATAAAGTGATGTTCGCAAAATTACCGCATAAGTCGTTTCACTCTGACGCTTCTACCTTTTGAGTTCCTTTGCGCTGAGCTTCAGGTTCAGTCATTCGGCAAATTTGTGATAATGACAAAAGCCATCTTTAAAAATCCAGCGGATTGCATCAAAGTGCATTAATAAGCCGGGGAACCACAAGGAAAACCCACCTCGCTCTAATTATTATTGGAACGCATTCCCATTACCGACAACATCACTTTAGCCCGAGGGAAGGCGACCTACTACCCTGCTTTGCATGCAAACGCCCAACAAAAGACACAATAGTAGCTGAGGAAGGTGAGGAGTTGATGAAAAAGGAAGTCTTTGTGTAATCAAACGCAATAAAATGGTACTGTACATGTTAGCTCCTTCCTTTATTTGGATGTTGTATTGTATTAGCGGTAATACGGATACGTGTCAGTTCAAAATGAGGTCACCTCCAATCTGTAGCATGAATGTCGCTTCTCTCAGAATGTTGAGAGGGCTACGCTACACCCTCTATACCCCGCTGAAATGCAGAAGCTAACTTTCCCAAAAGTAAATAGTAGCACCACTCAAGTAAAAGTACATCATTGGCCAAAAGCTAATTGACGCTGCTAATTTTGCCAGCCTGGGGAGCCGTTCCCTTCCAAGCAGTTTCGGTTGTGGCTGTTTGATTGCTCCCTTTTGTGTTTTAGTCCTCAAGATGAAACTTTGTTGAAGAGAAAGCGGGAAGACATCTGCAAAAAACAAAACAAAACAAAACAAAACAATGTCCCACCTGCCATGCTAGCATGCTACATTCATGCTCATACATGTGAATGATTGATGGCAAAGTACCAGCATTGAAGGCCGCTAACTTAGCGGTTGGTATTTGTTCCAGTAAGTGTTGCTCTCATAAGTTAGCAGTTTTTTCGTGTCTTTTTATCAGCTGACGCTCTCAGGGTAGCCTTTTGCTGGCCAACAGATAATGTGTCGTCGCAGCCCCTTACGCCGCATTATTTGTTGCATTTTTTTATTTTACACAAATGGTTGTGTGTGAAATAGTGACTTCCTGTCATGTTCCTTATTCGGCAGCAGGTGGCACGCGTACACTTCTGCCGCCTGCACACCTGCTGCCTTATTTGCCAGTGATTGCACCTACTAAATGTAGGCGCTCCGGCGGTCGACCCATTGCCGGAGTATTACGTGCCGTGCCACTGCTGTTGCCCGTATTACACAAATTATTGTTCGATACCATTCGCGGTTAGCTACATTTTCGTCGTCCCAAGGGAATCTTTATATTATCGTGCGTGAACTAGTATTTGTGTTAACATACGTTCCTTGCCATTTTTTGCAAGTGTTTTCTGTTGTTTATTAGGCGGGATTTTTGTTTGTGATAAATATTATTGTTTTTACAAAGTCCTTGTGGTGTCTGCTATTTCAGTGATCCGCTTGTTTTCGTTTTCTCCGTTACGTACGAAGCAGTCCCCTTTTCCAGGTCGAATCCGTGCACAACTTTCATTGTTCACCAAAGCATTGCTTGTAAAAATTCAGATTTGTTTTGTTTTGAATGACACGACCCCAGAGTGACCCTATATCAACAAATTCCGTTATATATATTTAGGGAGACAAGGTTGCGCCTTAGGTTTCTGCGTAATAAAGTATGAGACCAGTGTTACTCGTGTACAACTGATGTAAATGCTTACTTGCTGATGATTTAGGCCGATGACATGATTTAATCAGCAGGCCAATTAATCGATTGGGCCCTACTATGTCCGTCTGTCTGTCTGTCTGGATAAACGCTGCAGTTAGACTGGCATTTGTTTCGGGTCTATGCAAGAAACAGGGAAGCCCTGTCAGGATATTGGCTTCAAGTGTTTCTTGACTTGTACACTAAAGCACTCAGAAATTGGCAACCCCCCTCATAAATATATATTTTTGGGCCCCGAGCCACGTTTTGGGAATCCCATATTGAGTGTAGCATTGCATTGGATTGTCCCAAATGCTTTTAGATGAATGATGAATTCAAGATGTGTACATGTCCTAATACTTAAGTCACGTGCTGCATACTGATGACTTCTTTGTTGATGCCAGGCCCACCCTCACGTGACAAAGACCACTTTGCGTTTGTCCTTACCTTCCTTTTCGTGGCTCTTTGCGCCGCTTTTCTTCTTGTCCGTTAGTCACCCAAATGGAAAAAGGAGGGGGAAAAAAGAGCTATTCCAAGCGGAAGCGATCCGCCTTCATCGTGCGTGCGTGCACCACTGCTGTTAAGTAGAAAGCAATGTGCTGATGAGGTGCAAGCATGCTTCGGCAGCTCAAGTCAGCTCGTGCTGGCGTCCGCTTTGGACGCTGACGCCCTGACGCGGCTCGGCAGCAGCATGTCCCAACTTACGCAGGCCTCTTTAGGCGAGCAGAGGCGCCGACGTGATGGCTGAGATTTATAGCCGGGCCCGCTCTGCTGCTGCTGCTGCTGCTGCTGGAGGGAGGACAACATGCACAATGAAGGAGGAGGAGCACACGCACACTTGCGCGCGCACACACACACAAAAAAGACGCGGACAGAGGGAGGGAGGACACAAGACGCCCGTTGACATAAATGGGGCGTTGGCGACCTCCGATGGAGGTTCGCTGACAGCACAACTACGAGAAATGAGCCTCGTGCCAGTTTGAATGAGTAGGAAAAAATAGTTGATGAAGTGAAAAATGTGATTCCTCACTTTTCCTAAACAGCCACGGCGGAACTCGGACGCAGCTCTCTTTTGGAGCGATGATCAAACCGGCTGCTTTATTCCTGTGCAGAGTTGCACGAATATAATGTGCTTTATTGATGCCAGCAAGCAACAAGCGCAAAGAACGTCTTTTTGCGCATTGTATACGTTTGATCACCCCCTCCCTCCTACCGGTATTTCCAACCTGAGCCCGTTTTCAGAGACAATCTCAAATGGCATAACTGGCCTAATCATGAGCCGATTTGAACATTCCGAGGCACGAGGCTTCAATGAAGACTCCAAAGAGCGGCAGCTTTGGCGACTTCTATAAAAAGCGTCGCTGCTAAAATTAGAATTCTGAAATCATTACTTCCATACGACAGATTTATTTTCGCTCCCGTGAACCAAGTAAATAATCGTCATTTTACTGGACGACATTGCTCATTGATTGTGATTTGACTTGTGATTTCGTTAATAAAAGCGATCATGCTCGCTTTTGATTGACATTTTCATGTGAAAATATGTTTATTAATGCACACTGAGCGCTCTCAGTTCGTACAGTATCTTGGGAGACGATATGTGGATGTGAATAGACCTGCAGGTGTGCCTCAAGTTTTGGGCCGTGCAGTGCACCGTCCTCTTCAAGCCACTTGGGGGCAGTGCTTCTCCAGAATTAATTTTTCCACTTCACTGCGGTATTGCAAAAAGTCGCGGTTCGTTTATCGCGGCTTTGGTGCATCGCGGATTTTTTTCAAACATATTCATAATTTTTTTTGGGGGGGGGGTCCGCAAACGGCCCGCGAGAAGCAGTGAAAGTCAGCAAAACAACAGCGAGTCACATAGAGCAACATATACAGTACATGTACTGTATATGTTCTTTTTAAATTATGTATGTTAATTGGTCGCTACTTCACGGATTTTCGTTTATCGTGGGTGTTTTTGGTCCCCATTAATGGCGATAAACGTTTTAAATTACTGTATTCATTTAAATCTGGAATTTTACGTTTATTGTTTGCATCTAGTCATGTTCCAAAACGCCAACACTTGTGTGGGGGAGGTATTTATATATACCATTTTTTTTAATGATTAAGTGCCAATATAATTCTCACTTAGCTCCCACAGAGTAACTTATATATTGGTAGCATTATGTAACTTATGATCTAAGCCTTTGTAGTAAACTCCTCCCAACGAATGACGTAACCACTTTTGCGCAGATAAAATCATTTTAATAATTCATTCACGTATGAAGTGTGTTTGCTGGTGTAAGAAATGAAGCTTGCGTTTTGACATCTTAGGAAATCATTCTACCAATATTATTAATTTATTAACGTGTGGAACTCATGCGGTTGCTATGAAGCCTTTTGTCCTGAGCGTGACGCAAGAAGTGGGCCGACACCATTTGCCAAAGTCACTGGCTTCGAGCAATAAATTTGAACTCGTTATTATTGTCGATGATTTTCCTCATTCAAGTTCAGGGCATTGTGAAGGGGCTCAGAAGTAACTTGCATTGAATTGCCAGGAAATTGATGAATTTATCTTTAGATGGCCTCTAATTTTAAATTGGTCATTGTTGAGAAAGGGAAGGTGCTTTGCAGCATTATATTACATAAAATAAGGCGTCATGGAAAAAAAACAAAATCTCAAAATTAGAGAAAAGAAAAAACAACCCCAGAACATCCTTCTCAACTATTACATAAAAACACATCTCTCCAGCAAGGCCACACAAACTCTACAGCGTGTGAATGATTAATAACCATATTATTATTATCCTTCAAAGATTTGATGACTCACATCCTAACCTGGAAGTGTTTTGCATTTCAGCACTCTTCTTATTAGCCCCCATCCAAACAAATGGGGGGGCGCTGTACCGAAACGGGCCGGCTGGACGGAAGGATGGACGAACACCAGTGGGACCTGATGACGTGGGCACCTCCCTCCCATCCCGCCCTTCCACCTTCGCGACTAGTGAAGGCTGCATAAAAAAGCAGGCAGAAGCAAGAGCAGAGGAAGACACACGCACACTCCCAAAAAGTTCCCTGGAACGCAAATGTTGGGAGGAGGACACGGCGACGCTACGGAGGACACGAGACACCCACAACCAGAAGAAGAAAAGGAGGAGGACGAGGAAAGAGGAAGAGGCGCTTGCATCCCACTCCCTCGTGCACAGGGGCTCTTCCAACGGTAAGCAGAAAAAGAGACGCACTTTTTTTTTTTCTTTTTCTTCTTTTTTCCAAGCTGGGACAGCTGAGAAAAAGTCTGCTTGATCGTGTGTCACTGCTTTGCTCTTTGCAGCAAAATGTCCAGCAAAGCCACGCTTGCCTTGCTCATCTACGGCATCTTCATGCAGCACAGTGCCGGCAGCGGATCGCAACTGGGGCTCGCCTTTCCGCATGTCACGTACGTGGAAAACACTTTGACTCGTTGTTACTATTTATGATTCATCCTTACATGTATTTTGATTTTGTGTATGTGTTGATAAATAGGTGTTTTCATTTTCGTCTGTATGTTATTACTTTAATGTGTTCATGTATTTTTTTTTCCATTTTATTTTGACCAATGTTACTTCCAGCAGGCAATTACCGTAAACAATCCCCCAAGTTTCATTTATCTTCACTTTTAGATGTGCCCCTTTTTTGCCTTTCGAAATAGTTATTTTTAAATCCTATGTTTTTTTTGTTTGCTTGTTTCCACGAGTCATTTATATTTAAAATCCCCCCCCCTCAAAAAAAAACCCACCCAATTCCACCTGTTTTTGACATTTTAAATTATATTATTTTACTTTGTTGCTTGTCACACGTATCTTGTAATTTTCACTCTATTTCTAATTTAATTTTTGCAGCTTCCTTCGTTTTTTTTTTTTCATTCATCTTGAATTGAATGTCTTTTTCTATGCGTGATGTCATTGGGCAGCAAATCCATACTAAATGGCCACCAAACATCCACCAGGGACAGGCAGCGACAGTAATGGGATTTATATTCGCATGCATGCCCGACCACTGAATGGCTAGCCCACCGATCGGAAGGGCGGGGGAAACAAACATCCTTTTTCATACATAATCCCATTTTCATATTTGCATAGGCAGGTGTCCCTAATAGAGTGGGCACTCGTGTAACCAAGCGAAAAGATGGATTTGAGTTTTAATTGTGAATGTTTTTTTTTCTGTCCTGCTGCTGTTTGCAGGCTTGAGGGTGAATTGTACGACGAAGACGGGAACTCGCTGCCGCCATTGGATTACGATGGCCAGGAGGTGCGAAGTCCATCCATGGGGACGCAAGACCATGACGTCTACTCCCCGTTCTACCCGCCGCCTGACAAGAGGTATGCACCATTAGCACTTGCCAACAGATGCGTTGTTTGAGTCTGTAGCCGGGTGATTTATTTATCGTATAATTTTTTTGTTTGTTTTTCGGGATCGTAGTTTTATTTCATTATTCAGTTTTAAATTTGTATTCGACATTATGTTAAAGGACATTATCCCATTTTAGTTTTTCCATTTTTCTTTTATTTTTTTATTACAAATGGAGAAATATTACGAAATTCGATTGACAAGATATCAAATTTTGGCAATAAAAATATATGCATCATTTTTGAAGGTCAGGGGGTGTATTTCCAATCATAAGGGAAATATGAAAAAGAAAGTTACGTTCAAGGCCTGCCGTAATTGTCATTTTTCTTGTATTGTGTGTGCGTGGCATCCAGGACGGAACGGCACGCAGATGGCATGTTCAACAAAGCGTACAGGAAAGCGTTGGGTCAGTTGTCGGCCAGGAAATATCTCCATTCGCTCATGGCCAAGCGGATCGGGTACGACAGCCGCGTGCGTTTGTGTTACTTTGCACTTGTACTCTCCACTTGTAGCATGTGTGTGTGTGTGTGTGTGTGTGTGTGTGTGTCGTGTCACAATGTGCCATCATGCTGCTCAATCTGTCCTCTCATTAATATCCTCTCTCAACAGTGTCGTCTGTCTGTCAGATGTTTCTTAATTAATTCTTTTCTCTCTCTCTCTCTCTCTCTCTCTCTCTCCGCATGTGTTCCGACGTAGCGGCGGCAGGGTGATGGAGGACAACGGCGAGCCGCTGTCCAAGCGCCACTCGGACGGCATCTTCACGGACAGCTACAGCCGCTACCGCAAGCAGATGGCGGTCAAGAAGTACCTGGCCGCCGTGTTGGGCAAAAGGTACAGACAGAGAGTTCGGAACAACAAAGGACACCGGCTGGTTTACTTGTAGCATCGCCCCAGGCCCCCTTTCGCCCCACTCGCGACAACATAAACATGTCAAGCGCTTTTTGTGTTTCTTTTTGTCTGAAGGAAGCCATGAAAAGGAATATTTTGATAACAATAATGTTTTATTGATTACTTGAAAAGCACTTGGGCACGAGTGTGTGACTTACTTCCAGTGGTTTTGTTTTGGTTTGTCTGTTAAATGTTTGCAAGCGGGGGAATGAATGCTTTAAAAGACAATCACCGTAACCGCTGTCTATGACATTAAGCTGCTGTAGTTGTGTCGTCCACACAGACTTGAAGACATAGATTTGAGCGGCGTCGACTTTGACGCCCTCCTGGACGGGGAGGACTTTGAGGCTTTTTGGGGGGACTGGCTCAAACTGCTCCCCCCGAAATACCTGGTGAGTCATTTTTTTGGAGGGGAAGGTGGGGCTTTTGCTCTTGTGCCCCCCTCCCTTGTCACCTCGTACTCTGTCCTTTCCTGAAATGTCTTCATCCATCCTAAATCTAAGGATCTTTTGAGTACCTTTGTGGGTCTTTGGGTCCTTCTCTCCTTCCGCAAGTGAGCTTAAGCCTTCCACTGTTGTTAAGAGCCAATCTTGTTTGTCTGTGGAAACAAAACAAAACAAAAAAAAGTTCTTGTGGGTTTCAACATGTCTCTCTCTCTGACCATATAAGAAGTATCTGTCTGCTGATACTGACAGTTTTTAATTTGATTCTTTTTCAACTGTAACTGTAGTCGCACTCCTGTCTCATCTCTGACGTCACTATTTCAAAACTACTGATGTAGTTCCACTCCAGTTCTGTAGGAGGCTGTAAGGTAAATCACTAAGCATTTAACATTACTCCAAACAGAAAACTTGATTTACAGATGCATCTCCTGCATTTGGTGGGGCCCTCACTGCCCCGATGCAAGCAGACCTAAACGTGCAAAAGTGAAAATCTGCACCTTGAAGCAGATTTGCTTCAAATTCCATTTTTTTTTCTTTGCACCCCGTACCAGTTGTTCTTTAAAGCGTCTCAATGATCTTTTTCGTTCGACTGAACTAATTATTGACTTAGCCAAAACCAAAAGACGATACTTGTTACATGGTTGTTCCTCGAGAGAGACACATGACCTTCTGGTTCCGCTTCTGTGCTTCCTTTTCTCATCTTTTGTTCCCAACAACTGTGTTTAATAAAAGGAAAAAAGTCAAGAAATTGAAATGCATGATTAAAATGAGTTTAAAAAAATGCACTGACTCACTGCAACCAACAAATGCATACACACACACACACACACACACACACACACACACATCTGGCATGTCCTGTCTGCGTCGTCACATGAATGTTGAACGGCCGACTGAGAGGCTTTTAATGTCCAGCTTGACATTTTGACTTGACTTTTATGATCGTGTACAAAGACAAACTGTGAAGGAAAAGCAGCGAGATAAAGTGGAAATGTTCTGCTGGGATATTCTTTTTTTTCTGTTTTTGTTGACTGCTGTGCACTCTCCTCCAGGCTTTGTGACGCAGGAAGCAGTTTTAGCGGCTGCACGCTACCTTGCATCAATTTTTTTTAATTTTTATTAAATGGCCCTGAATGACAGATGGCCATTTAAGAGGCCCTACAATGCTGCACATCATCAGTTCACATTTCAAGCCCACACTCCATCCAGCCTCGTCAACCCATTTATTTTTTTTGCCTGATTGCCCTTCAGACATCATTTTTCTCCCTCTCTCCTTTTTTTTTTGGTGTTTGTTTTCAAGTGGAGGCAAGGAAAATGTCCCACGTGTACGATACGAGCCAATAGCCTTACGAAGATGACACTCAAAAGATATATTGACACTTACTTGCAAAACGTGATTATTCTGATCGTTATTATTCGACGAGCTGGTTAAGTGTTGTACAATTTTGTTGGAATAAATTTTTGTAAAGAACAAAACAATGCGCTGATCTTTGATCCTTTTATTTGATTGTGCAACGCTGTTGCGCTCAAGTGAAGGGGGTTAAGTCCTAATGTCTGTTTTCCACTGTTCTGTGAGTGACGTCCCCCTCAAATCTGCACACGCTTCCAGTTGGGGACCCCACAATTTAAACCTCCCATCAACAACGTTGGCACCACCCAAAAATGATTGCGAAAAAATTTTACACTTATGCAAGAAAACCATCACGGTCGCACACAATCTCGGTTCAACGGAGAGGCTGCAGTTGAAGGTTGATAATGTCATCACGGCATACGCAGACGACTCCAGTTCAAAATCTTCACATGAAAATGAACGTGGCCATGTCCCTTATATAAATTTCCAAATAATTTTGACAAACAAACCAACGGCATTTAAAATAGAACTTCTCGCCCTTGCTTTTGTTCCACAATTACTCAAATTTTGTGATCCACCGACGAGCCACACGCTGCGTCACCGTGAGCCTCGATTGCAAGCGGCAGCTCGTTCCGGTAGGTGATCAAATCAACAATGAGCTGATCGAAGATGTCATCTTAGTGGTGATGTGGGAGGTCCGAGGGGGGGGTCCCCGCACACCCGTGGAGACCCCGAGACACGACCCCTCCACCTGGGTGAGCCTTGCAATGCCATTTAAACAAACGACCGCCCACCTACGAGTGACATCTTGTTCCCCCTGAAGTGTCCGCCCCAATTACATATCCTGACAGTTTAAAAAAACAAAAAAAAAAACAAAAGCCCTGGCGACTCAGACAAGCTTTGATTGGGTGGGCTGTGCCCGACTCGATCCCACGCCCTCTCCTCCCTCGTAACCCAATCAGCCAACATTGCCTAGCAACCATTCTCCAGTATGATGCGACGACCAAAGATTACGTTGGATAGATTTCGGTCGGGTGGCTTCCTGTCTAGGCGGCCTTCAGTGAGATGTCGTCTTACGCACTATAAGGTGATTAAAGCAATTTGTTTTGTTTTGCCGCAGCTGCCTTCAATCTCCTCACAGATGAAAATCACCATAACCAGCATTGAAACACAAAGACTAAGTGGGCATTCACACGTTTGTGTTTGGGCCGCATGAACCAGACCAGGGTTCGTTTCCCACTCTGGTCCCGACCTTTTTAGTAAAGTAGGTGTGAAAACCCACAAATGAATCCTCAGCCCTTCTCCTGGATGAAAAATAGTCTCCTTGGATATATTCATTCATTCATCTTCCGAGCCGCTTGATCCTCACTAGGGTCGCGGGGGGTGCTGGAGCCTATCCCAGCTGTCTTCGGGCAGTAGGCGGGGGACACCCTGAATCGGTTGCCAGCCAATCGCAGGGCACACATAGACGAACAACCATCCACGCTCACACTCACACCTAGGGACAATTTAGAGTGTTCAATCAGCCTACCATGCATGGTTTTGGAATGTGGGAGGAAACCGGAGCACCCGGAGAAAACCCACGCAGACCCGGGGAGAACATGCATACTCCACACAGGGAGGCCGGAGCTGGAATCGAACCCGGTACCTCTGCACTGTGAAGCCGACGTGCTAACCACTGGACTACCGGGCCGCTCCTTGGATATAGCCACATGAAATAGTCCCTCACTCCAATTTTGTTGGTCGTTCCGAATGATTCCTTCAAATGCGGCGCGTTTTTTTTTTCAGTTTCATGCACGACTTCGCAGCGGAAATGAGCGATGGCATCGTCGCTAATGTATCTTTCATCCTTGCTCCGAAATAGAGTTGCTATGTTTAGCCACTCGCACTTCATCTTTGTCGACTGATCACGAAATAAAGACTCACCCCCCCCCATACCCAGCCCTCCCTGCAGATTTAACCTCATAGCTGTTGAGGAATGGGTACACAGCTGCCAAATCACACCGACATGACATACAGCAAAGTCAATATTTCATTCTGCAGCAGTGTCTGTCTCAACAGGGAGTCTCCAAACCGTACAGCAGGTTATTCACAGTCAAGCGTTTCCGATGCCTGCTTGTTCTAATCCCGCCATACTTGGCTAACCGATGATTCTCCGCTTTTCTTTTGTAGCTTCCGCACTCTGGCCAAGCTCAGCCCAGCTCCAGCGATATCTATTTCAGTCAATCAATTTCTCCACAAATCCATCAGCTCGGCGTGCTTTCTTTCCACTGCTCCCTACCAAATCTATCAGGTGAGTACGTCGACATGAGATGTTGTATTCCTGTGAAATATTCAATGGGAATATACTCCAGACTGTTCAGAATTTAAAAGCGGTTTTGTCATTTATACAATCACAAAGTATGAAGCAAATCCCAGCTAGAGTTGCCCAATTATGTGTACAGAAAACCTCACTCCTCTGAGCTATCATATGGCACCGGCCGTTTACTAGCTTATAGCGCTAACAGCGAAGTTGGTGGCACGGGTTTGAAGCCCGAGTTGGTGGATGGTGCATGAACACCATCGGCTGCCCCTCCAAAGGTCACCGGACGCCCCTGATGTGCAAGGTTGCCACACTTGGCGCTCACCGTGTTGTTTTCCTGGTGTCTGCTCGTGTCGTGTTGTTTTCAAACAACCTAGATTGTGATGGGAGATGTCAAGGTTGTGCTGGCACCCAAAAGGCTTCGTTTGTTGACTTTAATGTGGGGAAGAAACCCTGAGAAATGATCCAAATGTTGATGGACAACATGCCTTTTTTTTTGTTTTGTGTGAAATTTTGACAGGATGAAAACGTCAAAGACAACCCACAATGTCAACAAAAAAAGCAACGTTTGCAGGAATCAGCGTTGATGTTTTTGCTGACTTTTTTTTTTTTTTTGGTCTGAGGGACGGTGCTGCTTGCTCTGCTGGAGTGCGAGGGATGGATACGATTGAATGGGGTGGGTGGGGGGGGGGCACAGAGGTCTGAGCGGTACGCTTGTAATTGGATGATGTTCATTAATCAGCTTCATTAAAGTTGGAGTGGCGGGCGACACATGCTCGGCGCCTGATTCATTCCGTCGTTCCACCGCTTCCGTCCAGGCCATCGCCAACCCTTCATTTGCATTTGGAAATGTCGGTACATTTTTAAAAACATACATCCAAAAATACAAATGTCATGAAGTGACTAAATGTTGAATAAATAAATGGAAATAAAAACAGTCAATGATAAAGATAGTAAAGTATTACCTTACTGTAAATTTCCCCATTGTGGGACGAATAAAGGATATCTTAACTTATCTTAACTTAACTTATGTATAAAATTTGCAATAAAAAGCGTCCTTGCCTAAAAATGTTACATGCAGTACATATAATTAAATGAAAAGATATTACCGGTACATAAATCTATGAAGTAACCGTGCGGCACTGGCGCTTCGAAGAAAAGCCATTTTGTTGGCCTCTGATTGGAACGAAAGCGCAGCGGTTAGGTGAGCGTTTCAAGCAGCGATAGCCCACGGGAGGCTAATTGTGCTTTGGCATCGCACACGTTGACAACAGTGAGGCTTGCCAGCTCGCTGGCTTTCTCCCGCGGCTTCACCTGCAAGCGGCCTATCGTGTTTCCAAACAAAATGGCACGGACAAAGGTTGTTCTTCAAAATGTAATTTATTTGAATACATTTTTAAAAAATATACTGTGATATGTGATATGTGATGTGGGTGCGCGTGTGTGTCCGTAGCCGTAGCCTTGATGGGAATTCAACAGGAGAGAATCCAGTGAGGGAAACGCAATTGAAGGAGACGTGTCGCACACTCGCTCACCGTGGGACGGGACCGCGAGGGCGCGCTGACACACTTCCCGCACGGCGCTATCGCACAATGGCTGCCTTTGATCTGGCGCCGGTTGCCAGCATCCTGTCAGCTTCAAAGACCCACTCGGGCCTTGTCCCACCTTGTCCTTCCCAGTGGACCACATCCACACCTTTTGTTGTCTACTCGTACAGTATACCGCACTGCTCCCTCCAATTACGAGTCACCCCAACGTACGAGTTGCTCAGCAGATTTTCAAAACCAGCCCATAAGGAGGTACAATCCAGCCTATGGCCATAGTACACAATGTATTGTGCCAATGCCAATGTTCAATCAAAGTCAGTGTTGTTGCCAATTTTGTCCACTTGAGGCGCACTGTTAACCACTTAAATAATTCTCAGGATTGGACAAGATAAGCCTTTGTTGACCCGAGGTGATGTCCAAGCGCCCTCGGGCTCGCGTTGGGATTTCCGTTTCGGTCGTCAGCACAGAGAGGATGGAGCACTCACGGGAGCAATGACCAAAAATTGCAGTAGAAACTGCAATTTAAAAAAAATCATGTCAAAATGGTAAAACTTCTTCCCGAAAAGAGATGTCACCGCTTTTCTTCGATTTTACTCACCCTTCAATCCTCTAGTCATTTTTTTTCCTTTCAATTTAAATCGGGAAAAACAAAGAAAAAGTCCCTGAAAATGGAAAGAAAAAGTTCGGTGTCAACACTCAACTCGATGAGAAAGAAGTAACACAATGTCGCTTCCTTCCTCGCCTCTCTCAGAGTGTTAAGGGCCTCGTTTGCGTCCATTCTGGTATCGTCATGGCAACGGCGGCGGAGCTGACACGCATGCGAGGCTTTGTGCCACGCGCAAATTTTGGCCAGACTGGACAAGGACACCTTTGGAAAAAATAAAATAAAAAACACTAAATGTGTTTATAGTTGGGTTCTTAACGACATTGAATATGAAAGAAAACTTCAGACTGAGATTCTCGGTCTGGGCATGTTTCCATGGCAGCACCATTCTGCCATTCAGGTGAAAGTATTTCAATGCGCACACAACTATGAAGTAATAACAAAGGCTCGAGGCCGTAAAAGTGCGCGTGTGAATGCTGGAGTTATGCATGATGACTTACCTGGCGACTCAGCCGCCAAAATAAACTCTGAGCAATGTGCGCCCGCCATTCAAGCTACACATAAACATAAACTATACCCCGATGCATAGTTTCGAAATCACCACTTTATTGACGACGTCCTCCAAAAACCGTCAATTAACAGTCAAAACGGGGCCAACCCCGCTTGGGTAGATAACACAGCAAACAAAAAGTCATGTCATACCAAACAGCCCATTTTTTTGTTTTTGTTTTTGTTGTGGGTGACTAAAGACTAAATATATCTATCATACCTTTAACCCTTTCAGGGACAGCGGTTACTACAGCGGAGAGCTTATCATGTCATCAGGTTACAGGTTATCATTATGATATTTATTCTACGGGACCCGTGATTTTTTTGTTAGCGTCCTACATGGCTACACTTTTATGCGCTCAACTCTTAAACGTCTGCCGAATGAACTCGCTCATCTTGACGCACGCTTTCTTACGGCAACCGCGGTTTTGGCCACCCACGCTTCTGCTAATTGGCCTCAGAATAATTCCGATCTATTTCCTAGCAGACACGAGCAGGAGCGTGGAAATGACTTTTCACTGCGATCGTAATGAAGCCCAAAAAGGTTAAGGATTGGTGCGCCGGCCGCCGCTGATGACATCCAGCGCGTCCATCTGTGGCTTTTAGCAGCAGTCTCACATGACATAGGAAAATGTTAGCCATCCGTCTCCAGATAAATTAGCTTTTCTCCGCATACAAGACGGCTTTAGTGGACACGTTTTCCGAACTCTTGGTTTGTAAAATGAAGGCCAGCCCGAACTGCGCTAAAATAGGACGCACTTGCCTATGCAGAAATTCTGTCAAAAGAATATTCACATATACGCTCCGGATGTTGTTCAGATTATGTTAAAATTAAAATGAAATGTTTTGATTTGACTGGCCGGCCTAGCGACTTTAAATTCCCACGATGAGAGAAGACCAAGCCACAGCAAGACGGAAACTTGAAGGTTTTGTTTTCTTGCGTAAACTAACAAGACGTCTGCGTAGCCGCGGGTCGGCGAAAACTCTTTAATTAAACGTTTGCTCGCCGTGCCGCCGGGGTCGCTGCAGGCATTTTGGATGAGATGAAAGAAATGTCTTTTTTCATCTCTGACCACCGAGTAGCAGCAGGCAGCCAACACTCAAAGGGGAAACCGTGCCACCAAATTAGCAAGTTGATTTCCATATCAAAAGAGCCCATCGTTCCAAGGGGGGTCCGGAACGCCAGCGGCTAATATCATGGTTGTTACATAAGTGTCACCTCTCATTCAGCTGAAAAGCGCGGTTAGTTGCCGGTTGCTGTTGTCATCGGGAGTCATCGTCGTCGAGGAGAAATTGTATGAAAAGGACACACGGAATGAAGCGTTTTTGTTGTTTTTTTGGTGGGGGGTGGGATCACTAGCACAGCAGCAGCGCTAAACGTCGAAACAGCCTCGCCATCACAAATAGTTTGCTCGCAACACGATGTTTCCAATCAACCTATGAGCCACATGCTGCTTCACCAAAATGTCACATGACCTGATTTATGTTTACAATATCAAATTTTTTTAATGTTATGAATATTTCTATAGAATATTCCCCAATACATGTTAACTCCGTTTTTTTGGATTTCGTGCATGAGTGCCTAATGAAGTGTCCTGCGAGTGTGCGAGCGTCATTTCTTCCCAGCAGATAAAGAGACACGTAATCAATATTGACTCAATGTAGACTCAATACTGCCGATAAAGGATGTCAGTCGTTGGGAGCATAAATGATGTCGGTCGGCGGGAGGGAGGAACAGCGGCACATAAAGTGAGCTGACTGTGCGGTTCATTAAAGCCTTTTGAATAGTTAATACGTGCATCTTATCGAGACGCTTATTTACCGCATGTCGTAAAAGATCGCCGTCTCTTTAATTGTCTTGTTGCCGTGAGCACTGCAAAGAGAGATTTTTACTGTCTTTATATGCATGCGCACTCCGGTCAACATCATAACCAAATTATACACACAAGTGAGGCCGAAAGGACATCAAGGCTTTTTTTTTTTTTTTTTTTTTTTTAAATCAACAGATTAGATTTTTTTACAGCTATGTAAATAATGCTTAGCAACAGAACCAAGATGGAAAAAAAACTAAACATTTCATATTCATGACACATTGACCGACCATTTGTGAGATGCCATCTTCACTGTTTGGCAAAAGAAAACACAAAATTGGTTAATTGCACATTGAAATTGATGACGCTCACTTTTAATTTCCTTCTTGGAGGTGGCAGTGCCACGTCGAGAAAGCCGTCCCGTCACTCAGCTCTCTGGTGTAAAGGCGACATTATTTCATCCGTTTCCTCAGGTTCTGCCATCCAACGGTTTGCGTGACACGACCGAGTCGGCGCACCCCCGAGCGAGCGGCGAGGCCCATCAGCGTTTCTTTCTCCGAAATGTAAGAGAAGCTTTTCTTTTTCTTTTTTTTTCCCTACGGGGGAAAGGTGAACTATTTCCCAAAAGCAGCCTGTGTACCGTCACCTCTCAGAAAAGCTTTTTATTCTCCCCGTGATATGAGATCTTTTTTCCAATTCTGCAGCCTCTCCGATGATGGTTGATAACACTTTCCTACTTTTAGGCTCTGACGAGCGAAGATGGCAATCCCGCACGATTTATTCTCCTATCCAGCCACTTTTAAAAGTGTTGTCATGCAAACTTTTTTTTTTGCTGAAAAAGACTGGAAAAATGTCTCGAAAGAAGCAGGGGTGTGGTTCCACGAAAGGACTCATTAATTGTGACATTTGAGGTGGAAGACGGGGGAAATGGGGGCGCCTCACCAAAAGGAGCGGCGGGAGAAATGAAGGTCCAGCTTATTAAAATCCATACGCCGATTATTTGCCGGGCTAGGGCGAAGCTTCCCCCGGCAAGGAACGAGCCGTCGACGGTGAGCCGTAAAACAATTAACTAAAGGTCATACATCAGAAAGAAGCACATTGGGGAGGAGCAGAGGACAAAGTCGCCTGGAATAACAGCTTGAAAGCTAAAGACATAAAAGATGAAGGAAATGACCTCCCCCACCTCCCCAACAAAAAAGGGAAGGGTGACGTGAAATCGGGGAAAAAAGTTCAATTGGCAGCACACAATGCTATGAATTACACAAATCAATCTGTCAAGCGGGAAGGTGTAAGAAAATTGACACTTGGGATTGGTGTGCCACAGGGCTTCTGTCGGAGTCCACTACATTATGTATGCTAACAATGCAAAGTGACACAAACCAGGCACAGATTTTGTTGAATTCCCCCCCCCCCCCATCTCTTTAGGGTTAGTTGTACAACACAACTACATTATGGGTTTTTTTTTGGGGGGGGGGGGGGGGTTGTCTCTCCACATTGGCGCCATCTGAATCCAATCCAAATCCATCCAAAATGAATAAGTCAGCACATTTGATAGTTGCGATCATTTGAGGTTTTGCTGTTTTGACAATTGTGTCATGCACATTGAATTAAAACCCACACGTTTTGTGTGTGTGTGTGTTACACTGAAAACATGCCAAATCCACACTGTGATGTGGCTAATGCTAATTAGTGTCACATTTCCACCATGGTTTAATTGAGTCTTGAATTTATGGTGGCGCTAATGAGGAATGTCTCGGGGCTACAGGTGGTGAGGGAAGAGGAAGTACAGGTGGCGTCTCCTCTAATGATGTCCCCAGCGGATGACTACATTACCCAGCAACGCCTGGGCCAGTGATAGGTGGGTGCTTTGACAGCAGTGCCTTAATTACACACACACACACACACACACACACCCTCTTTTGTGATGATACCTGACTTGGCGTATTTGTTTTCACATCTGCCTCGCAGTTCTGAGGTTCTGGGTTTAAATCTGTGCTCAGGCCTGACTGTGTTTTCCCCGAGCTTGTGCGGGGTGTACTCCCGCTTCCCCCAAAATTCTAACGACACGCATGTTGTGGTCACTGAAGACTAAATTCTCCGTTGGTGTGAATGTCTGTGCCACCTGTTGTCGTCCCGTCTTGTTTCTCCAAGTACTCTGTCTTCCACCCTTCCGTTGTGACTCTAATGATGACAAGCTCTCTACAAATAGATGGATGGAAGTGGTCGGTCAAAAAGCATGGTTGGTGATGAGCCACATACTGCTTCACTATGCCTACAGGCATTATTATCCACTCGTAGACAGGAGCTTGTTCCGGTACATTTCCAAATGGAGATGGGAGGCTAAATTTGCTAATTCTTGTTGTCATTTTTGGATAATGATCTCTCCATCTCATCAATGCAGTGTAAACACTTGTTGTCATTTCGAAAGGCTCCAGTGAGCAAAATCAACTGTTTCCCTTTTTTGGCAGTGATTTGTGAGGAGGTAGTCAGCTCCCATCTGTTCCCGGACCACTGGGGGCTGTGAGCTCACCAGACAGCCTCCACCGCCAATACGAGACCTATCAAGTCCCGTTTCCGACAGATTGCTTCTTTGGGACTTGCTGTTATTTTCTAAAGTAGTTCATCCATCCACAATTGTGAAACAGTGCTCAACTTCTTTCGACGATTTCCAAATAAATGTTTTGTGTAGCATTACATCTCAAATGCTAAGCACTTTGAAGTGATGGAAAAATATAGTGTTACGCTCAGCAAGTTGGCCATATTTGTGGTGTGTTTGATGGTATGTTGTTTTGAAGACATTTGGAAAATAGCCCATTCAAACAATAACTCAAAAACTGGGATATTTTGGGGAACGTTTGGAAAAGCATTCTGTCATTTTAACCTCTGCAAGTTGGCTGTGTTTGTGGAGTGCTTAGTGGCAGGTTGTTTAGATGATGTTTGGGTAAGGGGACTTTGGGAGGAGCCTTGGGGCACACCACTCACAAGTTAAACGTTTTATTTATGTCACTTTGAGCCTGTTAAAAACAGGAACTTTGGTAGTGGACATCGTGCATTGTAGTTTCTGGCAGAGATGTGCTCCATTTGGTGAGGGAGTTGTTCATAGGAATGATGTTAAACCCACAAGGTAGTATTTTATCTGCACCGTATGAATCTTCTGGCCACAAATTAGCCTTTTGTTGCCATGTCCCATCGTAACCTATTACGGCCACAATTTGAGAAAACTATTTCTTGTGTAATGTCTGGGCCTCAGTCTGTACTTGACTGTACTCCCACCAACGTCTAGCTGCAATAGCAGTGCCACGTGAATATCCAGTTCATAATGCCGCTGCCACCACTGCTGCGTAGAAAATTGCAGTCATTCAAAAGTGTCCTCATCCTTCACATTCCCGGCGGTGTTCCTGCCACCTGCCTAATGTTCCACCTCTGCCGTACGGCCGTAACGACCTTTAGTTCTTGCTGGCGCTGTTTAAAGGAGTGACACAAAATGTCTTCCCGCCCAATAAATGGTGCTCTGGGAGAGAAAGTGTCAGGGAGTGAACTCTGCATTGTCTAAAGTTCCAATAAACCAACATGTACAAGCAGAATTTGTTTTGTATGCTAATAATAAAATGTAATCTAATGAATCAGTGTCTCCCGAATGCTCGCGTCGCTCCGTAATCAGCATTCCCGGCGGCTCCACGCGGAACGCCAACGTGAAAACAGCACATAATGTCCGAAGGGTGCGTTGACTTGTTTGCTTGAAGAATCATTTGGTCAAGATGCGTGTTGTTATAAAACGCAAACGTGCAGTGGAGTTGTTGCTGTTGTGCAAGCAACATAGCGTCAAGAAAAACATATTGTAATGTGCATGCCAGTCCACTAGTTGGCGATGGCACTTTTTAAAGAAAAGTCCATGGAAGCAGCATATTCAAAGAAATTAGATTTTCAAGTTAGGGTTAACATTTTCAGAGGAGGGATTCGAAATGGGGTTTACAGTTCGATCCAGGGTCATGGGTTGAAACAAGGCTTATCATTTAATGCCAGCTTTAGGGTTTCAAAGTAGGGTTTGAAGTGGACTGTGAGTGTGCCGTGACATGCTTGGTGTAGTGGGATGGATATGGGGGCTGGGGCCGTGTTTGTGGGTCTCGCTGAGTCACTCATAAAAAGAGCAGGATGACACGTCACCCCAATGCTCTTGTGACAGTGTCAAGGCCAGAAAACACCAGACTGCAAATGTGGCTGCACCCGGAAATACCCGAGTAATCGGTGAAACTTTTACCGCATAAAATACTTCTTATACCCATCCCTTAATTCTTTTTTTCAAGTTTCTCGGAAGGTTAGGATTTCTTTCCTCTACTACAACTAAATGTAATGTTAAAGTTGATGGAGAAAATAAGTGTGCTAATGAGTCTTAATAAAGACATCCCAGTTCATCCTTTCACATGAGTTTTTAGACCAAACTGCCCAAAAATTCAGATTATATCCTCATGAAATCCTCCATTTTCATCTCGGAAAAATTAAAATGTTTTTTTTTTTTTCTCATGTGATGGTCGGAGGCCAAATGACGCTCGAGCAGTCGCCGACGTCACAGGCGACCTTTGACCCAACTTTGCCTGGCCGCAGCCGCTCCAAGCACCAGCGGCATCTTGTTTTATTCAGCGGACGTCAAAACAAAACAAGAGCCTCACGCCTCAAGTAATTTGATGATAATCTGACAGGAAATGCCATTTGCACAAATCAGATAATGTGGCATTCAATGAGCAAACACGCCACGCTGCATTTGGAAGCAAAATCACAATTTACTACTCTCGTATTTTATTTTATTTTTTTACATTTTATTCTCATCAGGTTGTTGATTTTTTTTAATACAAATGACAAATGACAATGATAAACATTTTTATTCTGCCCCATATCAAAACGTTTTTTTTGCAGATAAATTTAAAAAAAAAGACCCCCACCACTCCCCAAAAAATACAAAGAAAAATGAAAATGCCAATTTCCCACTCATTACTTTTCTCACAATAGTTTACGAACTCGTCAAAGGCGGCATTTATATATTTACTTAAGCTAACATCATTATCTTATTTGGCACACTGGTTTTTAATCCACATTATTTTTTAATTGGATGAAAGCACAAAAAGAACAACAAGCGTTTTGCCTTATGTGTTTAATTTCATCATGAGCTCCGTGGCTTCTTGTTATCTCATGAAGACAAAGTCCCAAATCCAGACGATGATGTCATTGGGAATATTTATGAGGAGGCCACCAGAGGAACTTCAAAGTCAGCTCACACTCACTTCCTGTCAGTTTGAAAAGTGTGCATCAAATTGGCTTTAAAAAAAAAAAAGTAATTTAAGCCCGCTACTAAACATATCGCATGTGACCTTTTACTCCAGGGGGCGCCATATGCTTTGATGGATGAGAAATGTGTCATCACAGCGTTGTTGGGATATCACTGTCCTTTTCCTCTGGTGACCACTTCAAGTGTGTTTTTTTTTTGTTCTTTTTTATGATTATTATATTGCTCGCGACCCCGGCGGGAATGCCATGAGAACTCTCAACAGTGAGGACGGAAAAATAAAAATAAATCGAGGCGGGTTTATAGTGTCAATTAGCGCTGAGGCTTATCAAAGCCCTTCAACTTTATTAAAATGCGCCGCGCGTGGCGGGCCAATAACCTCTGACAGATTCATTGAATTTTGACAGACAGCTCCGAGCCGCGAAACAAACCTCGGCGGAGAAGAGCCACACACGCACGCGAGTCGGGAAAACTCATAGCTTTAGCCGGCCTGCCCACGCTTAGTGCGTCGTTCATTCAGTCGTCGAGCATTTCAAAATTTCTACTCGGTGCGGGTTGTCCTCTTTCAAGGAGGTATGACAAATTAAAAAAAAAATTATCCAGTTACAAGCTCTTGCTTGGTCAATGTTAAAGAGTGTTAGCTAACTGTGCTAATTGCGCTTCCATTGTAAATCGTGCACTCGTGAGTTGTTCGGCTTTTACAAAGTACACTTTGTCAAAAAGTTTAGTCCAAGTATTAAACAATGAAATATAACAATATGAATGAAAATGAACTCTTGTACTACATAACTTAATTGTCTTTGGCTGCAATTTCCTGAGAGGGCCCTACAAAGCTTTCCGTGTGTAATTGGGGCTGCTGACAAATGTTTAGTTTCCTTATGACCAACAACGCAGTATAATATACAATCCCAAATAAATGATATCTCATTAAATGTGTTACCACGTGCTGTGCTGTTGCATCCAAAAGCTGCGAGTCATAAACTTGTCTTTATATGGTGTTTGTTTAAAAACGTTCGTGCATATGTTTATGAGCAACTTTCTCATTAGCTGGCGTCCACATCTCGGAGGATTTATGACTTTGTAGCCGCATGTTCCAGGGAATAGTTCCTGTTTTTCCCACTCACTCGTTTGCGATTCAAATTGCTTCTTTCATCAGTGACCATTTGATTTTTTTTGTTTTTTTCTCCCTCCTACTCCTTCACGTTTTCCCATTTCGGCGTCTGACTTCCTTTTAGTACAAGTGCTTGAAAATGAGCATTCTCAAAGCAAGTGCAACACTTGAGTTATTAACTTTGATTATCGGGAACATGTTGCTTCGTATCCGAAGGGACAAAAGAAAGAAATTGTTTCCGTGCTTCAGCGAGAACCCTTTTTAACTTGTTGAATCAAATTTGCCCCGAAAGGACGCATAAGAATGTACTCGCGACAATATCCTGTTACGCGTTGCATTTTTCGTCATACACTTGCCGTTTTAGTGGGAAAACAGCACTTTGTATTACTTTCCTTGAAAGAATGAAACGATTCGTGCTCCTCTTCTATTGTGTTCACCTTGGCCATTGCTGTAACCTTTTCCAGCACAACGGTCAGTGGACAGCGATTCTCCTTCATGAACGAGCCCCTCAAAAAATCCGGATGTAGCTTTTGTTTGTTCATGACTGAAATTGCTGCTTACTGGTACCAATAAGAGTTTTTCCAACTTTTAATATACCTTTTCGACAATGCCTTGGCGCTCCGTACAAAAAGAGCCGCGCAGAAATGTACAGCGGCTTCGATTCGGTGGACTAAAATTTCTCACCGAGGAGATAAATAATGACGTCAAGGCATGAATTGCGGCAAGCAGATGGCGACCGCGCCTTCCTCGCAGCTCTCTTGACCTCCGCCAAGTGCACGGGCAGGTGAACGGTTCAGAGGTGAGACCGCTGCGCCTCGCACCTGTTCGGATTCACCCGAGTAATTCCATTTGGATGCATGTTGGGGCGATGCGAAGAAGAAGGATTAAAAAAAAAAAAGGTTGCAGGTGAATGCCTGGTAAAGAAAGCATCACCAAAAATGTGTGGAATAGTTAATGACGGCAACGTAAGGCATCAGTCGGCAAGCTAGCGAACTATTCAAAGCCACCGTTGAGTGCTCGTTAACGCAAAGCATGTCTGTTGAATCGTCCCCAGAAAAACACACAGCGTTGACCTTTGCGAGCCAACGGGAGGGTGGCGACCCCACGGTATTCCCCCTCCGACGGCAGATCAGAACGACGGGGCGCGGTGTTCCCGGCGCTGCTGTCAGTGCGTCAAACAGCTGGAGTGCGCCCACTCCTCAAACCGGCGACACGATGAAGCCACATCTGCCGCTGTTGAAACATGGAGGCGTCATAAAAAGTCAGGCGAGATCTCTTGCGCATAGAGAGGCCATAAAAGACGCCTTTACATCTTATCGGTGTCTGCTAAAAATGGACCATGACGAAAATTCAGCGGAGAAGCCTTGTCAGAAATATATTTACATATCTACGGTATATATTTAATAAAGTCCGAAAAGCTCAATTTCCTGCCTGCTTCCCGTCCACCTGTCAGCCTTGTCTGTAAAATGTCCCGCTTTTGTCTCCTTGTTGGGATTCTCGCCCGCTTGCTTCAACCGACTTCTTTTCAAGCTTCTCGCGGACTCGCCGATGACTGACAGGTGGGGGAGCCTCTCCTACATAAGCCGACAATGAGGTGGATGAATATGGATGCGGCCGTTCCGTCCCGGCTGTCTGCTAAAGTTCGGCTCGGCTGCCTGCGCATGCTGGTAAGAACCCGTCAAGTATAATTAACAAGTACACGAGACAAGTTGGGGTGTATTTATTTTGGGTGTAATGTCACTGTTGGACACTAGATGGGGATGTCATTTTGTTTACCGCTGTGTAAATTGGACTGTAGAAGTAGAAGTGTCAAAGTATTTCAAGCCGAGCTTACTTTTGGTGAAGCTCGAGTGTCATTGTGAGATGATCTGTTAAGTTTTGGCAGGGGGGGGGGGGGTCACTTTGTTGACCGAAGACTGTACAATATGTTGGTTGGTCAAAAAGCTACAGTCGCATAAATGCCTGATAAATAAAGCCAGTTTAACCCTTTCAGGGAAAGCGGTTACTACAGCGGACAGCTTGTCATGTTAGCAGGGTACAGGTTATCATTCTTGGTACGTGAAAGGGTGAAAGCATTTTCCAGAAATCTTTCTCAGAAAGACACAATTCCATTGGCTGGTGCTACATCGTTAACGTTAGCTTGCCTGCGTTTTCCTTCATGATGCGGTTGAGTTTTTCGCCTCCGATTCAGTGATTTGTAAGACTCGACTCGACTACCCTTGAAGATGCCAAACCACAATGTAGTGCACCGTACCACCTAAAACGCTGACACTCCGGATGAGTATCCCTCACACCAAAATGCAACTTTTTAGCGATTTTCATCCGTGACAAGTACTCATCATTCCGTCTCGTAGGGTCGTCACGTGTTCCTCAAACGACACCGTCGGATGCATCCAAGCCCCACTCCCAAAAAGCGTTCTTCAAAGTGTTGGCCGCTGTGTTGAATCAGATTACGTGAAGATGCTCGCTTAAAAAATACATTTAAAAAAAAAGAATTTGCTTTGATTGGGAAATGAATGAATCCTTAGAGACAGAGAGTGTGTGTGTGTGCGTGTGTTTGTGTGTGTGTGTATTTCTTTGAAGCCCTTGACGCAGAAACGAGCACGCCAAGCGGTCCGATGACGTCACTTGGCCGAGAATTGATCATTTTAATGTTTCATACCACTTTGGCCTCCCTCAAGGAGGAAGAAAAAAAAAAGGAATAAAAATGAAAACACGTTTATGGCGGTTGCAGACGCACCTGCACTAGGTGAAAAATCTGTGAGACACGATAAAACACGCCTTTATAGTTTCACCCCTCCCGTTTGGTCTACATGACTGTATTATACTGCCTCCCACTGGCCAAGACACGAACATCGGAAGGAGTAGCACGATGAATAAAATTTCAGCATTCAATTAGGCCGCACAAATTCTTTACATTGTTTATTTGGGTGATGACTGTTATTATTACAAAGTTCAATATTCTAGATTTTCCCTACGGTATTTTTCCATACGTTCCCTCGCAAAGTCACTGTACAGTCAACTATATGCAGGCAGAACAATCTTTCGAGAAGTTTCCTCTATGGACCCAGTTGCTAATTACCTGTGGTGTGCGTGTGTGTTTGGCAATTACATATTTAATGAGACAGTTGATTGAACACCGAGTCAATTAATGGCCCCGGGATGTGGGCTCAACTGTTGCTCTTTGCGCTTCCCATTCACATACTGCGGTAGGGCGGCCATTATATGGACTTAACTCGCTTGTGTCACAGATGCGTCTTCATGAAAAGTCTGCAGCAAAAATCAAACCTCATCTAAAAGGCGAGCTGGAGGGGAAGCGGTTGGGGGCTCGGTGCTTCATCTTCCTCTTGGCGCCGTGGAAATGACCACGGTGACATCATCCTGAAATGTAAAAAGGCTTTTAAGATGTGGAGAAGAAAAAAAAAAAGGAAGCAGGAGCAGAAAAAAAGAAATGTCAACTGTCTCAGAAATTGCGTGTGATTGCCCAGAGATGATGTCATTGAGACCAAAATGGCAAAGCAAAACATTGAATGGACTGCTTGAAGGCATTCGAGTACAGTCTGTCCCCTAGTGGCTTTTAAAAGGATAAGGCATGACGTTTGCTCATCTGATTGGATGCTGAGGAGGGGAAATAAAGCGAATCACGTAGTAGCGTAAATAGAATGAATCACATCAATGAGTTGACAATGAAAAAAAAAACCCGCTAACCCATAACCAATCCAATCAGACGATGGACCGATCTATGCAATCAATTTAAACAACCTTATTGAAATGCATTGGATAAAAATTTAAACCTTAAAAGTTCTCCTCAAAATACTGTTAAGCATTCAATACCATCCAAAGGCACAAATAGTTTTATTCCTTATATTTAATTATTCGTTTCAAGTTTCATCAATTGATATTCATCGTGATGCTTCATAATTCCACTTTTGACAGAAGCCAAGTTACGTAAATCAACACCTCCAACCCCAAAGCGCACTACTGGTGCCCCCCCCCCCCCCCCACAATCAAGTCCCCAAACTTTTTTAATCCCAAAGGGCCACCATAGTTCTCGCTCGTTTGCGTGCGCAAAAGCGAGCATAACAAGTCGTGAGTTAAATTAGGTTAGCTTTCCAAATGACTCAACCCGGCTGAAACATAAATAAATGAATAAAAATCCTGAATGTCCCTCCAGAATTGGAAATCAAAAGGAACAAGCGCAAAAATCATTTGGGAATGTTTATTAAAAAGTTTTCACATTAAAAGTTGGGTGGCAGGAAGCTGACGGAGGCGAGCGGGGCTGGCCGGCAGGCGTTAGCGTGAAGTAGCTGCTGTGCTGAAAGCGCAGCACCTCGTTGCCCCAGCTGGTCCAACCCGCTTGCAGGCTTCGGGCAAACAGCTCCAGGCACTTGCCGTCCACTTTCATGTACGGCTTCAACACCTCTGCGAGCAAACGTGCATTGTTAGGGGGATCCGAAAATGGCTTCAACCAATTCATTATTTGCGTCCTAATCCCTTTTTTTTTTTAAATACTTGACAAAGTCGCAGTCGTGGTTATTGCGTGGGATACATTCCACACCTAATAGATGAAAATCAGCGATGTATAGAGACTATGTTAGGGGGATGGAAAAATACAATTCAGATGCTAACTGTTAGCATTGATATTTGCGGGGGGTTTTAAAGTCTTTAACCCATGCATATTTGAATACAAATGGTGAAGCAACAATGTAGAAAGATAATAAAACCCGACAACACATATTCCTTATCCTCTGACAAATTACCGAGTAGTAGAACCCTATACTTCTTGGTTTGATCCTGCATGACTGTTCTGCATAGCACTGCCTCCCAGTGGCCAAATTGGGCACACCAGAAGGAACGACTCAAATCACTTAGACTGCAGCACTAACTCACTGAATAAAAAAAAAAAAAATCTTTCCACAGCCCGATTAAGCAGCAAGCTATTGCATTTAGGCCTTGTTCCTACCGCGTAGATGATATAATTATTCTTTTTTTGTTTAATCATCCCAATCTGTGGGGGAAGACTCGTGCTGGAAACTTCACACCTTTGGCGTGTAAATAAATGACGCCATGCCACAGTTGCCACCCTCCCCTCATATATCATTCACAGCACAGTGCCTGGCGCTGACCTTGAGCCACACCACCTGACATTCGCACCTCCTCCGCCAGCACCCGGTGAGCGAATAGGCACAAAAAGCCAGAGGATTGCAAGTTCTACTGGCTGTATGCTTTCATAGTAGTCTAGGGGTCTTCTTGGTTTCTGTGCAAGTGTTGACTATCTGGCACGAAGCTGCATCGTGCTTGTAACGGGGAGAGTTCCCAACCTCTATGTCCCCCGTGGCCAGCAAAGACGTCACTAACAGGAACCCCCATGCTAGAGGGGAGCACGTGGGGGCAGAGCTCGCTTCGGGCTAGCGGTCTCCTGACTGAAAAAGCGTGACACTCCTCCCCAGCCTGAGCATTGCTCTGGGTATGTTGTCACAAAGCAATATGGTCAGACTACGCCCCCTTGCGGCCAAGAGCGGTGCAGGGGGTGACGTCGAGACGACCGTGAAGGGATCCATCGATCGGTCTGCCGGCCGTGCTGTGACATCACGTATCATCATCGCTTTACCGACCCTTTTCCTTGGCCTTTGATCATAACTCACTGAGAGTTTACAAATCGATTCACGTTAGCTCATCCGGCCCGTTAAGGAAAGGCCGCGCTATCAAGTCGGCTGACAATTAAACACCAAATAAGAATGATAAAGTCTAAGGAAAATACAAAAATGAAATCAAACTAAATATTAAACGAACACAATCTGCATTTCAGTGCACATTCTTGTAAATACAAGCAAAGTCTCCCATTTTCTTTACCACCACAAATGTTTTTCTTTTCTTTTGCTTTAGCTGGACACGTCGCACAATGAATGGCGTTCCCTCGAGAGGGAGGGAAATGACGTCAAAGCGTCTCGTCGACGAGTGTCGCCGGCGAGGTCTTCGACATATTCTGCCGGCATTTGCGTCAGAAGGTGCACAGAGGTGGGCAGGTAGGACACAAATCCATGTGGGAATCTGTCCATTTGTCACCCAACTACAAAAAAAGTATATGAAGTCTTTGTTTCTGAGGAACAACTACACTATTCCTGGGTCAATCTGAACCAGTGTCCAAAAGTCAAACTAAATATATTTCTGACAACAACAATATTTGGGGCATTACCTTGCATAGATCATGCTGTCCTTTAAAATGCATCATGTCAAAAAAAATAAACTTGACAACAACTTGTTTCAACATACGTGAAATGAACCATTGTCATTGTATGTTGGCAAGTACAAATAACAAAAAATGGGTCAGTTTTATCCAAAACATAAAAGGAGGATTGCACAAATGTCAGAGTGGAGCATCACTCAAGAGAAAAAAAAACCCTGACGTTTTTCATGGGTATTTTGCAGCAAACAGCAGAGAAGAATGGAGAGCTCATTGATGCTGCTGCAGTGCCCTCTTGTGGCCGCCTTTTCAAACAACAAGCAGGCCTCCTGTTGTGCTGCGGATTCGACTGACCCTTATTAGGATCAACATTCCCTTGCTGGACTTATTTTCTATGTACTATGTGTTTGAGTTGTTATTTTGTTTAACTCAAAAGCTCAATTTTCAAATCAAAAGACCAAACTATAGATGAGTGTTTCATCTCCCTTCTATTACCTGCAAGGGACGGTTTGTGGGAGTGGAGAGCCGAGGGGATGCTGACAATCAGCCGTTGATCTTGCACGGTGGGAGTGCCAGCACCAGCGCACCGCTCTGAGGGGCTGAATTGAAATTATCAACTTGATGTTTTAGTTTCGTTCTCATTTCAGGGCTGCGAAAGAAAAAAAGGCACCTTATCAGGGAATGGCCGCGATATCGTCCTAGGATCAGCACCTCGTACGGCTTCTTGTGCGGCGAATCCAGCGGGAACACAAACTCGCCATCTGCGGTCACCTGCATGAGGGAAAAAAATAATCCTGAGGCTCCTGAAACGCAACGTCAGGCATCAAAATTATGAGCAAACAGCCAATTTCAGAATGTCATTCAAGTGGACGTTAGTGCGCCCTCCAGTGGACGCATTTTGCAACTGTTACTTTTCTTGAAGTTTACCAGTCAACACCACTTCAAGCACACTGACGTGACATTGTGCATGTTTCCCCGCCTACTTTAACCCAGAGCCACTGGGCCACGGGCTCCACCCCCCAGTGCGGGTACAGCTCATGACGGACGAAGCGCAGGTGGCTGGGCCGGTTGGTCACCCAGGTGACCACCAGACTGTCCGGGGATGCCAAGCGGGGAATGGGGAGTCTTTTCAGCTGAGAGGAAGGTAGACAAGTGTATCTTCCAGGACACAAAAGGGAAGAAACGGCCAATCAAGATCCAAGGCAAGTATTGGCTGTCTGTACAGACATGAATACAGTGGTATCTCGATTTATGAGCCACCCCAACTTTCCTTTTTTTTTCTCCACATCTAAAAATTACCTGCGACTCCTCTTTACCGATTTGTTTTCCCACGGCGGATCCACAACAATGACGTCAAACTTGTGTCCATCTGTGTGGTGGAAAACAACCACGATTGAACAACTTCATGTTTTGAGTTGTTTTTCTATTTTTGGTGAGGGGGACTCTCACATTGGAGGAGTGGCTCCATCCTGGAAAAATCAGAGAGCAAGAACGCCGTGCATGGAGGGATGACGTACTCCTCTCCCATCAGCATTGTCACGATCGCGTGTTCTGCCGGGTTCTCGGTCACGCGGGAGAACAAGTCCAGATGGGATGTGCCATCACTGGCGTTAAGCGACTGCACACATCTCTCCTGGTCCTCATCGTCCACCAGAGGAAGCTCTTTGGCCATGTCGCACAAGCTGGCCAGGTTGCACTGGTTGCAGCTTTGGGGGTCCTTCACACCAACACTTCCTCCATGCAGGTAGCCCAAAAGTGTAGCTGACTCCACTAAGGACTTGGTTCCCTCTAGAATGACACATCGGATCTGTGTGGACAAAAAGCCGTTTTAAAGGACTTTCTTCTTCTCACAATGAAGCCTCATTTTATACAGGATGAAAAACAGCTCTTCCAGGTGAGCTTAATTTGACCTGTAAACTTACAAATTCAAATGTGCAAGTGTTCAATGTTTTACTGCTAGTTTTTGCCGTTCATGGATCAGCAACTAACAGGCAAAATTCACAACAAGCGTTTGATCCACAAATCATCCAATACATTTCCCAAGACCCCCGTGTGTGCCTTTCTGTGATGCCTCCAGTATCTTTGCCTTGACTTACCTTCTCATGAAAGGCCTTGAAATCAATCTCTCCCTGGTTGAGCTCACTGCGCTTTCGCTTCTGAAACAAACGCTGAAACTCAATGAACATTGATCGCTGTTCTCTTTGTAATACTGTAGTAACGTCTCCACTTTTTTAAGCCAATGTTTTGATCAGGGAGTCATTTCTGCCACTTTACCTTTGCTAATGTGAATTTTGCGATGTTTAAACGTGCCCCTATATGTCAACATGAGCTAAACAGGTTTATTTAGTTACCTTTGGAGGTCTCTCTTGGCGCTGCAAGACGTCCTGCTTTACTGCATGCACATTGTGATTACTAATTTTATTATCCCCACCGCCATAACTCTTTAGAATCCGGAAGTACTGCCTTTTAAAGCGTGCCACGAATTCTGACTTGAGCTCGTCGTGCAGTCGAAAACAGCGCACATAATCTTGGTCAATGAGCAAGCAGGCGTCCAACAGCCACCCGTGTGTGTTCTCCACTACAACCGACATTATTCGCCTACTCCACTTTAATTGGGGGAAAAAGGCAAACGTGGTTTTACGATTGCGGATTCTTTACTGTGGTTAGCGTCGGATCATGCCGAATGCCGCCATTACCCCTAAACACAACATTGGGATGGTGCATTCTAGGACAACCGGAAATATGAATTTCACCGTGATTCGGAAACGTAAATGGTAATGGTAGTTGCCATCCTAAAATATATCTGCTTTTAGGGGTTCTATACTTCAATTGCTAAACAGCCTCCGTATAGTGATCGTGGATATTTTTTTTAATTACGCTCCACTAATGAAAAGTCATGACTTAAGGGTTTTCCAATTTTATAATGCAGCGTTGGCTTTTTCTTTCGTTCTGTGAAACCGGAAGTGCAGTACGCGGCGATGCATTCGAGTTTGATTTTCTACCAGAAGTTCAAAGCAGATTCAAGCAGTAGATCGCATTCCAAGGTTGCAGGAAAAAGTTCACGTTAAAATATCTCACACTACTTAATAAACTGTACAGGAATAGAAAATTGGACGTTTACGAGTTTCAAATGTTTTTTCTTAAATAAGAGGTCCTGCGAGCTATTTTTTTCATTGGAGCCTGTATCGAGCCGCTATCTACAGTATATAAGGATTTTTGCTCACTATTTGGTGAGTTTAAGTACAAGAAGTCACGGTAAAAGTTTGCTGACATTGGCGAGTAAGAACGACTTGGAGTTGGGCAATTCATTGACAAGACATATTAGGGATTTAATTCTTCTTCGTCTTTTTTTCCATACAGGTCCGGTTCAAGTCTACTTAATGATCTTATACACTGGACGACTGGAGAGTGACGTCATGAAAAAGGCGCACGGGGGGTGTCAGTCATTCATTGCTGATGTTGAAAGGAGTGGCGGTGTACACCCTAAACGTCACAATATTGAAGGAGTTTGGAGTGGAGTTGGGTCAGACCCTCTCTACATCGCCTTCGCAGCTCACCGGAGCGTCGGACACTTGCTCCAAATCGATTTGGTTTCCAAGCCACCATGAAGAAGTCTTCCATCCGCCTCCTGCCGCTCGCCGTCCTGTTAACAAGCGCCCAAGTCTCACAAGGAACCCCCTTCCTGCATGGAGGCGGGCACTCGGCCGCTGAAATGCGCCAAAGAAACAAGTAAGTATCCTTTTTCCTGCTTTTGCCATATGCTGCGTAAAAGGCGAGCGTCCATCGTGACTAATGGAGCGTTTGCCGCTGCAGAAACTGGTGCGCGCACGTCGTGCACAAGAACGTCAGCTGCGCCGTCCTGGCGGGCTCGGAAAGCTTTGCGCAACCGGAGCTTCTGGCTTGTCCCCCGGAGATGATCAACTGTGCACCGCAAGTCATGTGAGTGTGAAACGTGATGATTTATGTTCGATGGTGGTCACGTTGATGAGGGCCTGCATCAGGGCCCTAATGCAGGACGTGATGGACGTGGTGGGTGATGATAATACTCACGTTTTGTCCACAGGTGGAGTGGAGCCGTGTTTCCCAACTTTTACTGATTTATGGCACATATTTTGAGCATTTAATTGTTCTGCATGCTGAAATATGTGGCTCGCTTGCACAGATGGTTGACCCAAGACCAATTGAGCAATTTTTGGGTAGCACACCTGATCATCTCTGAAGTGACTAGGATATTTTTTAAAACTCGGAATGTCAATCAAAACTGGGTAATAATATTAATTTGAACAGAAGCATTGGGAAAAAAAGCTTCACAAGTTAGCTTTGCCTATGTATTAAGTACACATTCTTCCCCAGATACCGCACGCACTTCAGGCCCACATACAAGCTGGACTACAAGACGGTGACGGAGCTGCAGTGGAGGTGCTGCCCGGGCTACCAGGGCCACGACTGCATGGAGGTGAAAAGCGTCACCAAGCTACCAGAGCGAAACCGAGACAATCTGGCGCCGTTTGCTTCTGGACACGTTTTAGCCGAGCCTACGGACCACCAGGGGGGCCGCCGGGGCAAGCATCCGTGGCAAGGTCCTGCCGGTGCTCCCGGCCTGGAGGACGAAGTGCAACGACTTTCCCAGTTGGTGCTGGACATGCAGGCCAGGATAACTGACATGTCATCCAACCTGAGGTTGGACTTCCAGGAGGATGCGAGCAAGATGCTGTCCGTGCTGCTGGACCAGATGGGGGAGCCGGGCCGAGCTGCCAGTGCCAGAGGTGGCGAGAGCAGGACTATTGACTTGTTCTCTGTGGACAACCTCGTGAATAAGATCAGCTTCCTGGAGAGCAGGAGTGACACTTGGAAGCATCTGGAGGAACGTGTCAACCGACACGATGAGCAAATTCAACATCTAACGGAGGAACCCCTTGCACCCGCCTCCGTCGCCGACCTGCAGGCCTACGTGGACGAGAACATCCGCACTTTGAGGAAAGAGCTGATGGAGGGCATGGAGATCAAACTGGCCGATCTGAAGAACTCATGCGATTACAAGATCATGTCCATGCACCACGAGTGCGAGGACCAGGAGGAGCATTACCTCGCCCTGAGCGAGCGCATGGACTCCAAAGAAAATCAACTCCGCCAACAAATCCAGAAGCTGAAGAACGAGCTGGAGGAGTCACAAACCAGACCGGTTCCAGATTGGCTTCTTGACAAAATCGAAGGACTGCTGAACTCTTCTGTGGCGGATCGGAATGTGAAGAGAGAGCATGGAGAAGCTATCGCAGACCTGAAGGAGAAGCTCATTTCAATGGAGGAACGTCTCTCCAACATCAACCGCCAAAGTCCGGATGTTCCTCGAAATGAAGCGGATACTCTCCTCAGCGGCTCTTTCCAAACGTTGGAGGATAGCGCGAATGTCTTGGACCTTGAATTTTGCAAGGCAAACCTGATAGTCTTAGAGAAGAGTCGAAAGACAACTTGGGAAAAGCTTCAAGGCATGGAGGGCCGTCTTCAAAACCTGGAGAGCCTATGCGGCGAACTGACTGCCGTCAAAGATCGCGTGGGGGTCCTGGAGGGCCACGACTGCACCAAGGTCCTGCCCAGAGCCCGGGTGGTGACCGATATGACGCCGCTGGAAGTCAAGGTCTCCCGCAAGGTCCAGATGGATGTGGCGCGTATGGCAAAGGATCTCCAGATCCAGACAGGTACCCTTAAAATGCATTCGGTGAAATTCGTGATATGAAAATACCGTATGTAAATACTCCCTAGGCACTTAATTTTCAGAAAAGCAGCATGGCAAACGTGGAACACAATCCAAAACGTTGACTTTTTGTATTTAGCTCCCCTTCAAACTCAAATCAAATAGAGCGGCTACCATTTCCACTGCCTGATGTTTTGTACTAAATCGTACTTCAAGCCCCCAAAATTGCGCCTCCTTCAAGCCACTTCTGGCGTATTAGCGACGGTCATGTGCCGTGACCACATCTGCCGTCATGTGGCGGCCAGATGCACCCGCCCTTGAGTGTATCAACTCTACAACATAACATCAGACCCCCCCCCCCCCCTCCAGCTGCCTGCAGGGTGGGCATGCAGAAAAGGACAGCAGCAGCACATTAAAGGCATACCAGCATACCAAGGCCGGCACACGTGTTCCATCGGCGTACAACTTGTCCCCTCGCGACTCCCACCACTGACCCCCGGGGATGGGGGTGAGGGGTCCGGGGGGGGGGGGGTCACAGAAGTCAACGGAACACGTGCAACAGTTTTACGTGTCGGCCATTAGGAAGGGCATCCGCCGTGAAAACCGCGCTAAAGAAATAACGCGAAAAACTCGCCACGGCGACAGGATGAAAGGTCACGATGAAAGGTCACGACAACTTTAGTGAAAGTCCAAGTCAAGACTTTTCCTGTTGGTTTGGACCAATAAATCTGCGTTAAAAAAAAAAAAAAAAACGAGGGTTGTTCTGCTGGCGAAATCACCTTCTTGTGGAGATGGATAGTCGTGGGAGGTGCAAATGCACGTCACAGGTCTCATTTCAGGCCTTCGGGCGAGCTGCAGGCTGTCGTGTTGTCGTTCAGTCTTGTCAAGCGCTTCTCCGGGTTATCACGCTTGACCGCCTTATCTCCAGCGCGCGCACCGGTTTAGCCACCGAGGGAGCAAATGGCCGTCCTTCTTATCAAGTGGTCGCGACAAGCGAGCGCCCTGATGCTTTGGCCATGTAAGATTTCGTAACAAAACGGCAAGATATGAAAATTAAATGAAGAGTGACTTTCCCACTCAATGTCAGGACAATCCATTTGTTGCGCTTGTTTTGTCGCGATCTTTTCATTAAAGCGCTACAAACTCACCCGGAAATTTGGCTTTGCCTCATTTAGGTTTTTCTTTCCACCCCATTATGGGGGGGGGCTCCCCTCATTTCAGGGATAGCGACACAGCAAACACACGAAACCCCCTCTTGGGACCTTCTTGCCTCTTATGTGTCCAGAAGAGATTCGCTCAGCCGCGGAAGGTCAAATGCGTGACGGGGGGGGGGGGGGGGGGGGGGGTCGGGGCCAAACATGCCAAGATAAGCTGCGGTAAAGATTTAGAGCGGCCACTTTCCAGCGTCAGTCTGTCTGCGAGTGGAAATCTTGACAGGTCGCCAGCCCGGTGCAAATGTCCCGCAAGCCAACAGGGCGCAGGGGTCAGACTCGTTTGAAGTGCATTCCATATTTTTTTTTTTTTGCATGCTTGAAGCAAACAAACAAGTCTTGCGAAATACTTGTAGGGTTTTTTTTTTTTGTTTTTGTTTTTGAAAAAAATCGCACTTTCACTCCAATGCGTCGTCACTCGCAGTAAGCGACGCTGATTGAATACACATGCTTGCGCTTTTTTAACGGCGCCCACTCGGGTTGAGCAATGCCTTTTGGCTTCCACGCACACATCACGCCTCGCTGCGTAAACGGGCCTGTTGCTGTTTGTACATACAAAGTATCGTAGTGAGTCATCCACCTCTCGGCACCATCCCGAAGACCATCATCCTTATCCTTTGCGTTATTTCGTAGAATTGTTTTTACAAAAATAATTCATTCATTCATCTTCCTAACCGCTTGATCCTCACTAGGGTCACGGGGGGTGCTGGAGCCTATCCCAGCCGTCTCCGGGCAGTAGGCGGGGGACACCCTGAATCGGTTGCCAGCCAATCGCAGGGCACACATAGACGAACAACCATCCACGCTCACACTCACACCTAGGGACAATTTGGAGTGTTCAATCAGCCTGCCATGCATATTTTTGGAATGTGGGAGGAAACCGGAGCACCCGGAGAAAACCCACGCAAGCACCGGGGAGAACATGCAAACTCCACACAGGGAGGCCGGAGCTGGAATCGAACCCGGTACCTCTGCACTGTGAAGCCCACGTGCTAACCAGTGGACTACCGGGCCGCCTACAAAAATAATGATTGTAATAATTAGATGTCGCAAGGAAACAAACTGGATAAATCTATGGCTGAGTATCTAGTGTATGTACTCTCAATAGGCTTGACAGTGGATGCGGGACCTCCTCTGGTGGTTCCCCCCAGACCTGAGAACACGCCCCAGAAGACGGCATCGGCGGAACCCCCGGGTAAGATGACTCTGTCGTCAAAGCTTCCCAAAGGGACGCATGGTAGCTTTGCGCCTGTGCTCGGCTTCGCCGGAGCGCCGGGTGAGTTTACAAATCAAATGTCTTTGTGTTTTGCAACGTGATGAAGCAGCATGTGGCTGAGCATCTTGTTTTCATCTTTCTAAGCTGCACCAGTAAAACTCGCTGGGCCGCTACGATCCACTCTTCCTTCCATTGCTGGTAAGTCATGTCATTTTTTTCCCCCTCCTACACTTTTATTAACCTGCTCTGGAATTAGCCGCATTTTCCTGTTTGTGAAGCGGACGCGGTGGCACGGCACATCAGCCACAAGATCTCCTTCTCTGCTGGCCTCACCCTGCCGCCCGTTCACGGCGAGGCGGGCGTCATCCGATTCGACGCGGTGTTGGTCAACGATGGAGGCCACTATGACCCCAGGACAGGTGAGTACATAAAGTAGTATCACTAGTACGGTAAATTTGCATAAATGTTTTAGCAGAGGATAAAGAAAATATGTATATGTTGTGATATTCTATTTCGACATGTGTTGTTGAAGCATTTGTGTTTCAACATCTGTCGCGTAAAGGTTTGTATCGATGCTAATGTAAACAATTCAATGGCATTTTCCATTCATGATAGCACTAAGCAAGCGAGATGTTCTAATTTCATTCATTAGCTATCTCACGCTATGCTAGCTACATTGCTTAAAAAGTTGACTGAAGTCGTGTTCTGCAAATCCAATAACAAGAATCTCTGTGTTGCTAGGCGTCTTCACGGCACCCGTGGACGGCCGCTACCTACTGAGCGCCGTGCTCGGTGCCCAGCCCGGCACCAAGATCGAGGTGGTCCTGTCGGTGGACCAGCGCGTCGTCCACAGGTTGGACTCCACATCAGGGGCAGCCCCTAAGCCATGCCCTGGCCTCTGTGCCTCCGCCTCGCTCACCCTGGTGGTGCCCATGAGGCGTGGCGAGCAGGCGACCCTCACGCTGATTGCGGGGAAGCTCGCCAACACTGCCACAGACTCCACCCACTTCCTGTCATCCTTCAGCGGTGTGCTGCTCTACCCGTCTAGTCGGTAGCCATCGCCGCTTCGCATGTCAGAGTTGGAGAATGCAAAAAGGTAAAAGATTGACATACTATATTCTTTATGAAGGGGAACAAAATAAGTAACTCATGTCACGATTTGGCACCCTTCCTCCTTACCTCATGGCAATTGCGAGACTAATAAAGGTTTTCTTATCTTATCTTATCTTAAATGACTCTGGAGACCACGTGTGTCTAGTTTTATTGGACTTAACTGCAGCATTTGATACAGTGGATCGCAGTATTTTGCTGACTCGTTTGCAGCACTCGGTGGGCATTGGCGCCAATTTAACATGCACAATGTTAAATTGTATGAAAATACTCAACAAAATCATCAACCCTGATTGAAGGGAAGCAAAATGAGTGCTCCATACCACTTTTGGCACCATCCAACCACCTTCCAACCTTAGGAGGGGGTACCAAAATAAATGCTTCATACTATTTAGCAACTTTGGAATCTGGGAAGGTGTCAAAATTAGTGATTAATGACAATTCCTTGTATTTTATTTTTATTGTTGTATTTTTTTAATTAGGCTTTATGAAAATAAAAACTTCTGCCTAACGTTGACGGCTGCAATCATTGGTGTGATTTTATGGTATATATTTTGAAATGTGATTTTTTTTTTAATTTAATCAACCACTTTTTCAGGAACATACCGGCAGTTCATTCTCAGTCGAAGCCAAATGAAAGCTTCATTTAGTTTCTGCAGTGACAACAGCGCTTCCTACCGCTCACAAAAGGCATTACAAGAGACTTTCCCTCGGTCCGGACATGATCAGTTAATATTACGCTATGTACACTCCGATTCGTTCTTAATAATAATGATATTAAAATAAAATATAATTTTTTTAATGAACATTTAAAAATAGCCACGTGATTTCCTCACACAAAGAAAGACTGTCCCTTTCACAGAAAGTAGTAGTCACATCCAATGTGTACGTCTCCTTGTAACCTGATCAATTCAGCAACCCAAATGAGTAATGCTAACAGGTGCTAATGCTAACAAAGTGATTGACGCATCCGTCGTCAAAGCAGCTCCTCCAAGCAGGCGTGCGTGACGGGCTGCCTCCAGTATGAGAAAGCGCTGAATTCGGGGCAGCAGAAGGCGGCGGCGTCCTGGCGGCTGCGCAATGGGAACACATGCTCTACCAGCTCGCCAAGGCGCGTGTACCTTACCGCCAACAGAGGAGACGAACACAACACGGAGTGATTCTCAAAAGTATGCTTCGTGAAGAATCGATAAAATGTTTCAACTGTGCGTCATGTTACAGTGACTCAAACTTTTTGTCTTTGAATCCAGTTTAATTTATTTGCCGAGTACAGTTCTGTTGTATTTCACTTGAAAGTACTTTTAGTGATGTTTAGATCATTTTATTTGACCTTTATGTCTCCATTGCTATGCTCGTATATTTTAATGTTGGTCATCATGGTAGTAATTGGAGAGCTAGGGATTTTTTTGGGGGGCGTGAGAAGTTTGAGAAGCACTTTTTGAAATGTGTACTCACGAAGTTTTGTTGCCTTTGGCTTGCTCCAGGATCAGCTCCCCCCTGGGGTTCACCGTGAAGATGCGGCAAGCCGAAACGCCCACATGCCGGTAAGCCAACGCGTCCTGGAAGGCCGTAGCAACTTGAAAGAACGCGGCGGGGATTTCACAAATTTAAAAAAAGCATAGCGGATACTCACGCTCTCTCTGTTGCCAAACGCGGCATAAAAGGGATGCGCGCCGGCGGAGAAAAGCTTCCTGATGTCCGACAGGCATTCCACCTTGAACTTCTCGGGTTTCTTCTCGATCATCTCTCTTAACAAATCCGGTAACTCATCAGGTCGGCATCTGACATCATCAAGTTGCAAAAGATGCGACGCCTAGCGGGAGATGTGCCATCTGTGTACCTGTGGAAGGCGGAGAACAGGCTGCTAGGCGCTAGCATGAGCGGCCCCCTGGGCAGCAGCGTGCCCCCGTCGTTGACTCTCTGCAGGTACCCCCGCGTCATGTCCGCCATGCCGATGGCTCGCGCCGAACAGTACAGGAACTTGTAACCGTTCCTGACACAAAACGGGAGCGAGTAAATGATTCCGGAGCACTTTTTGGGGCACAGGGGAAAGGGGGAGTGAACGTACTGGTGCACGGAGTGGTATAGCTTGGCGATTCCTTCGTGTGTCCAGTCTTTGCCGAGCTGAGGCAGGATATGACCGAACACGTCCGACCTGGCAAAAAAAAACCAAAACGCTTAGAAAAAAAAAGAGCAATAAAATAAATTGAAGGGGTACGAAGTAGAGGAGGACTGCGGTACTTGGTGATGGTGCCGTCGATGTCGGAGATGACCACCTGGTCGTTCCAGTCCCACAAGTAGATGGTACCCTGGCAGCGACACGTTCCCTGGTACTGAGTGGTGATGCTGAACGTCACGTCGTTGGGACCTTCCTTCAGCTTCAGACCCTCCTGCGTTCCACGCGGAGAAATTTAGAGGCTTTTTCATTTCAAGCTTGACGCGATCGGGTCTTACGATCTGCTCCGACGAGAGTCGCAGGGACTTTTTGTAGGCGGGGCCGCAGGCTTCCGTCCGCGAGCGCTCGCTTGGCGCCCGGCCGCCGATCACGCCGATGAGCTCTTTGGTTTCGTCGTCAGTTGACCATTCGGATGTTTTCTGTCTGAAGGGGGAGGGCCAAGCATCACTTGAAGGTTATTTTTCTGAAATGTTATCGAATGGGTGGCGACTTTGCAACCGTTGAGGACTACTCAACTTTTTGTTTCGAGCGACTCACTTTGCTTTAGCGCCCGTCTTGAGAGCCGAATTCTCATTGGTTAGACTCTCCTGTCGCTCCAGCTTGCTCTCTGTGGACGACTGAACGCAAAGCAGGTGTGCTGCACTCGTTCATTTGCATGATTATATAATCGTCATATATTTGCAATGCATAAAACAAATTCTGAAGACGTGTGATGACCTGCTTGACGCTGCTCTTACGCCAGAACCACCATCGCCCGGATTTCTTAGGCATTCTGTCCTTCACCCAGGCTTCTTCTGTGGCCTGCACGTGTGGAAAATCATTCACGTTATGGACACTCCACGGTCATGATACTTGGAAGCCTTCCGAAAATCTCGTTCGATCTGACAAATCGCTTCTGCAAAATGGCGTCAGGCATAAACAAATCTTGTTGGACTTTGGCAAAGGTCTTGACACTCGGGACAATCTCATGAGACTCGCATAACTCAAAATGGGCCGATCGCACACCGCTCTGGTGAATCTTGGGAGATTTGGTTAAACCCGAGGGACGCGGAGCAAATTACCTTCGGGAGGTTCTTCTGGAATGCCTGCATACTGAGGATGAGCGGCGCCGCCAGAGTCCAGTTGTAATATCTGTGTGAGAGATATAAGGAAATGATTATGACAGAGAAAGTGGACATCTCCATTTCAAGGAAGATGTCGCCTTACCTGTGTCCAATCCGAACCACCAAATTAGGATTATCGATCATCGCAGGGTTTTCCGCAAACTCATGATAGCTGATAATGCACTCCAGGAATTTCTCTGCATGAAATTGAACATTAAAAAATAAAATAAAATGGTTGTATTCTGTTATCATCCCACAGATGGCGCCAGTGCTGCCACTTACCACTGTTAATCTCCGAGTCATCGCCGCCGGCGCCGCCGCCACAGAGCGACAGCGTGACATCGGGCAGGTCGGCGGCCGAGTCGGAAAGACACTCGGCCCCGCTGTCGCCGAGACTCCCGCCGCCGCCGCCGCTACTGCTACTGCTGCTGCTGCTGCCCACCGACTGCGGCGACTGCGAACCTGAGTGACCCCCTCCGTTCACGGTCGTCTCCGTCCAGGGCCTCGCAACCTGGCTTGACTCGCTGGGGACACAGGTGGGCAGTTTTTTTTTCCCCTCAGACAAACAGACGTGAATCATCCTGGCTTGACTCGTTGCTCTTTCCTCTTAACTCATTCAGTACCAGCCAATTCTGGACCAAGTCTGAAAAGACGTTTAAATACGTCTTTGGGAGTGAATGAGTTAAATGAGATGAAACATGTTAGCCTGTAAGAAGGTACTTTTACCTCTTGGGGAAATAGAGAGCGATGACATCGGGTTCAAGTGCATTCAGGTCATCCAGGTAGATGTCTTCTGGTCCCTGATGTTGACTCCTCTTTCTCACGCCTCAGTAAAGGGGAAGCGGCGGTGTTGTGAGAAAAGAATGACTTGGGACTTTTTCATTTCCTATTCTTATTCTCGTGTACGCCACATCCTTCCTGTGCTTGGTTTGTCTTTCTTACATCAATTTGTTATGAGAGATGTAAAGCAGATGGGTGTGTGTGAGAGTTGTGGTGATAAAAAAAAATCTTGTTCGACTTTGGCAAATGTCGTGAGACCTTATGATGAATCTTGCGAGAATCTCATGAAACTACAGATTCTGCGGATCTCATGAGATTTCTCGGAGAGATTACGATTTTTTTTTTCTGGTCAAATTTTCTTGTGAAAAATTTCAGATTCATTTTAAGAGTCTCTGGGAAATCTCACGAGAGTTCCACAAATCTACTGACATTCCGGAAAATCTGGTGAGATTTCGACAAATCTCACGAGCCTTTGGCGCAACTCACGGAACGCTGGCTAATTTTGTGCGACTGGAGTAAATCACGGGAAAGTTCATCTTAGCTCATGAGACACTTTGGCTGCTCCTGAGAGACGACGGCGAATCTCATGCGAACCTGGTAAATCCTGTGAGATTTCGGCAACGCTTAGGAGACGTCTGCTTACCTTGTCTCTTCACAGCAATCTCTGCTAATTTGCTATCGGACTCTCTGCGCTTGGGTGGTGAAGATGTCCACCTGGTCGTGTGAGCACCTTTCCCACCGAGCTCAGTTATTTTTGGGTCGGCGTTCTGGGCTTGAGGTTTAACAACGCTGCAGAGAGGATCTTCGTCTGGCTCCTCCAGGCCGGAGATGACCCGGAAATGTGTACTTTCTGAGGGGGTGATGTTCAGCATCTTTGGTCTGGATCGCTCCCTTTTTTTGGTCACCTGTTTGAAAAAAAAATTCTGTGGGATTCTGACAAATCTCTCTTGCTAGACTTTGGCAAATTTCAAAATAATCCCCCCTCTTCAGTAATCGGCATTGTTTGTGTTAGCAACAAACGTTTATTGGTCCCTACTCTGGTGGATTCCGGGAACTCGCCCCAGCTCCACTGCATGTGGGCGTCGGCCCGGAGTGCGCTCTCTGCCGTCTTCACCATGAGCTCTGAGTCGCTGTTAGGCGATGCCGGATCAACCTCAGACATCGTGCTACTGCAATGGCAGGAGAGCAAAGAGTGACCCAACCGGTTTCTCTTTGTGTCCGCCATCTTGGAAAGAACTCCGGAGGACTCACTTCATGGAGGGGGACCAGTCGCCATCAGAGAAAGGGTAGCTGTCCCACTCAAGGCTGGAGGCGGGGGAAGATCGGAAATGTCCCTCCGCATTGTCCCTTGTGGATACTCTGAAAAAGAATGCTATCGTAATTGTTGTCATTTGTGTTGCTGGTTTGGAGATGTGACTCACTCGATGCGATGCGAGGATATCTCCTCATCTGAGCTAAGCCCAGGCAGCTCTAGCTCGCCCACTACTGGTTGACTGTGCGCCTCCTTGCGGGGCTCGACCTTGTGCTTCCGTCTCCGTTTTTTCTTCTTCTTCCCCGCCGCGTTGGGTCCCTCTTCAGAGCCTTTGAGGGGACGACATTTCCCACCTTCGGGTTCTTGGTTCTTGATAAGGGCATCATCCATGGGGATGGGTGAGGTCACCAGGTGGGCTGGGACCATCTCCTGCTAGCAAGGAAATTTAGTCATTGTTGTTTTTTTGGGGGGGGGGGGCTGATGCGGCGGGTCTTAAATGTGTCACTTACATCGTATTGTTCTGTCTCCTGGACAAAAAAAGCCTCACCATTGTCTCCAAGCTTCATGTGCAATTCCACCGCTTCTCCATTTATTTCTATGTCTATCTGCAGGATCATAAATACAAATTAGTTGGACTCTCTGGAGACTTCTGCAAATCTATGTCGGCGAACCTCCTTGGGCTTCTGAAACTTTTTCAAGTTTTGTGAGATTCAAGGGAATCTTGTGAGACTTTTGAAAATCTTATGAGACTTTGGGCGTCTCTCGCTCGACTCTGACAAATCTCATCAGACTTCACCATCTCCCGGGCAACCGTTTAAAATCTCGTTCAACTTCATCAAAGCTACTGTAGCATATCTTGTGAGACTTTCCGAAAAATTTTATGAGAGACTTGCACTCACCACTTTCTCTCTGGAGCGCAGCACTCCCAATTTTCCAAAGCGTACGTGGAAGGGGGAACACTGAAAGGATCCGTCGGGCTGGCGCACCACCACCACGTCGATGCAGCCTGACAGCGTGGCCTGATTGATGCCTTTGTATAGCTCCTTGACTGTCACCAGAACCTGGCCCGCCAACTGGCCCATGTAGTTCATGTTGATGGCTGACTGCCACATACATACCAACACACGTCTGTCAGCTTTATGAACTCTGCCGTTGAGTTCCATTTGGACCAAACATGAGAACCGGATTTGGGGGGTTACTGTAGGTGCCCTCTGTCAGAGGTTTCAATAAACAACAACAAAAAACCTTGGTCAACAACACAAACCTGAACATGACACCCGGTGGGGCGAGCGAGACGCTAAGTAGTGTTAATCCTGTTTAGCAGATTATTTGGCAAATCTAGCTTTCCCTAGCCCACGTGCCGTCCATCCAAGCAGCCGCACACGTGGACCTCTGAGAGAAATTTCCCCAAATTGAAATGAAAAATGATGTATCATGCATCAGACAAAATACACACACACACGCGCACACACAGTGCAATACTAAACTCACACTAACTAAAAGGGAACATTATTTAATATACATACTGTAGACAGCTCTGGAAAAGCAAAATAATAAAGTGCCTGGTAAGTGTAAAATATGTGTACTGAATGGTTATTAAAATATATATATTAATAACAGGTTAAATAACATTGAAATGTGTCACAGTGTGAAAAAAAACAAAAAAAAAACATCTACTGGAGTGGTGAGGGCTCAAACTATGAGGCGTTCAGGGGCACAATTTTTCTCTCGGATTTGACATAACATTGTTCCGTTTTTCTTTCTTTTTCATTTTGATATCTTTTTGGGCGACATACTGAAAGAATACGGTCGGATGTTCATACTGACATTAAGCCAACACGAATGTCGCCCAACAGAACGTTTGCATAGGTAGAAAATTGTCAAACTTGACTCTCAGGAGCCACACAAAGCTTCCAAAATTACGTCAGGCATTTCGAGTCGCGTTGATGACTACGCGGACGAACATGTGCAATGTTTTTGTTTTTTGTTTTTGTATTTTTTAATGCGATATTCCATTTTCCCACCTGTGTCTGAGGACCACCTGCCGCCGCCTTCTCGTCCCCCTCGGGCTCTTTTCAAATTCTTCTCAATCCCCGACAGCATCGAACTCAGCACGTGACACAAGGGCTGTGGTGACGTCAACTCAGACCTGCAAACGATCTATTAAGCCTCAATCGATCTCTTACAGGTTTTCGGGTCTCGCTGTGGATTATGGGTAAAGGACTCACTCTAGCTAGAAACTTTCCCCTCAGAACTGTTCTGAAGCAGAGTAAAAAATGTTTTTTTGTTTTAAAATATATGCCCTTTCATAGTCCTTTTCACACACTGCCCTCTGCTGGGACACAACATTTAATATTTTGTATTTTTTTTACTGCCAGTTTCGAGGAAAAGTAAACAACAAATATCTCCCATGGACTTTGTTAAGTTCCCATTTCCCACTTCTTGGTTGAATCGCTCTATCTATTTATCTAATTTAAGTTGTAGGATTGGAATTTTATTCAAAATGCCGCATTGAAGGAAATACTATTGACCAATGCACAGTATTTTCTATTCTTTTTGATTTATTGTGTCTGTTAGGGCATCAGTGTAATGCTTTTGTTTGACGTATGTTAAATTGCCTGTTCAAAGACGTTATTGAAAAAGTTATTCAACGCTTAACAAGTTAAAGAAGATTTAACTTGCGATGTGAGGATTCGACACTTTAAATTGAATGCAATGCAAGGAGAAAGTTAGTCAAATGCAACTACTGGATGTGTATGGAGCACCTGGAATGAATTCTTTTTTTATTTTATTAGAGTGGTGAACAAACAATCCATCCAAACCATATACGAAAGTGAAATTGTATATTTGATATATAATATATCTTCAGATGAAGCACTTGATTTAGCGGTGCTTTGTGATATGAGTGCAATTTGCACCGTGGTCACACTTCTTACTCAAAACACTTTTGTGCTATTTTATCCTGAAATTCAGGCTGAATTTCTTTGTTCATCAACATCTCTTGAACAGTGACTTCTTCTTCTTCTGGCTTCTTTGTCAAGTTGTCCATCTTTTCTGCTGCCGCTGCGGATTCTGTAAAAGGGAGGAAGATGTTTTGATGGAAAATGTCATATGGCTCCCATGGTCACCTTCCTACCTTTCGTCATCCCCGTGATGGCCGTCTTCATTTTTTCCTCGAGAGTGTTGGCACCAAACACCACGTTACCCTCAACGTCGGTCAAGTACGAGGTCACGCCCAGATCGGGCGTTCCCTCAGTCACTTCCAGCTAAAGACAACATTACGTAGCACCAGCGGCCAAAACTCAATCAGTGGAAAGAAATCATCAGCCCGACACCAATTTTGTTCATCAACACCGTCGAAAGTGGACAGTCTCAAGGACCCTAAAGGCGTGATCAAACAGAAAGTTGTCCATTGTGGGTTGGAGCTGAAATCTCAGGAAAATTAAATGGAAAAGTGGCCTGAAAATTTAAAAAAAAATTGCCATCATAACTGGAATGCGTGAACAAGTTACAAGTCAGAAATTGAACAGGAAGTTGGCTGAGCTAGTATTTGGAGGAGGTTTTTTGTGTCCATGCGGGTGGTGGGTGCTGTTCTACAGGAATCGAGAGTGGGAGTGAAGGGCGTGGATGGTGAAAAGGTGGAGGCGAGTTCACGAAAGAGGCAGACAACACACACATGAGTTTGAAGAGGAAGTACATGCTTGTTTTTTTTTTTGTTTTTATTGTAAGTAGTGTTGTTGCGAAACAGTGACGGGGAAGGTGACAACCGTCGCCGTGGTAACCGGTGATCTTCACATTGGTACAGGCACAGTGGATGTTGACGATCACATTTAGAGTCGAGCACAACACAACAATCTGGTGGATGTGTGATCAATCCATATCTGTCTAGATATCAATGTAACATTTTTGTTGCCGTTTTTTTTTTTTTTTTTTTCCCTCTCGCCAGGTACCCACATACAGCAGGAGATTTACTTGGTTCATTTTTTGCAGGTGGCCACGTCTTCGGGGATAAAGACACTTACGGTGAATTCAGCTCTCTCGGTGCCGTACTTGTTCTTGACCAGGATGCTGTACTTGCCCGTGTCGACCGTACTGACCGCCGTGATGGTGAAGCTGGCGAACTTTCCCGACTCGAAGCGCAGGATGCAGTGCTCGTTCGAGGTCAGCTCCTTGTCGTTCTTCAACCACGTCACCTGCGGCAGCGGCTCGCCCGAGATGTTGCAGGTCAGATTGAGTGCCTGCCACGGAGGGTTGAAGGGGAGGAGGTGAATTTCGGGGGTGGGAGGTCGGGTCATTGGATTCGCACCATGTGAGGAATTGGTGATGCGCTTGACTCACTTTGCCCTCCTGGATGGTGACCACGTCCGGAAGGCCTCCTGCCACTCGGGCGCGATCTGAACAGTCAAACACGCAACTCTATGCAATGAAACTTGATGGATGCATGAGAGAATGAATGGATCATGGATGGATGAGTGACAGTTGAATGATTCCGCGACAGGTTGATAAATGATAGAATATATAAATGGTGGAGGAATGGACGAATGGCCTTATAAATGATGCGTGAGTACAAATTTGGATGAACAAGGCACGGGTGAATGAATAGATGAAATACAGGTGATCACATTCGCCACTTACTTTTTTCTGCAATAGCATCCGCTCTGAAGAAAAAAAATGAAACAAGTCAATCAAATGTTTTCCTCCTCTTAAGCAGTGTCCAAGTGGGGGGGATCACAACAATGATGACACCCTACTCACTTGAGTCTCTTGAATTCGGCCAAAGCGTCCTCATACGCTGCAAAAGAGGAAGCGGACACCGGTGAGAGGAGGAACAAGCTGAGTCAAAAAAAAAAATCAGGAAGCCAAAGCAACCTTGACCCGACAGCTCCACGGTTCTCCTCAGGCCGCCTTTGCCGTCGTTGATGTTGAACTCGATGGCGTACTTGCCCATATCCTTCTCGGTGGGCTCGCTGATTTGCAGCCACAACTGATCGCCCACCACGCCACTCTTCAGGCGCTCCGAGAAGGCGATGGCTGAGTCTCTGGTGGGGTTGCCAATATCAAGGGTTTGCATCCAGATTTGTCATCGTGAGCAAGAGAGCGAAATATGACAAAGCGAGCCATCGTGACACCCGCACGCTATTGTCGGCACACTTGGCTTTGAAGTGTTCTTGGGCCAACCCACTTGTAATGCCACGTGACCGGCAGCAGGTCATTGTAGTAGTTGACAAAAGTGTAGAGACGTATGCCTTGATCCGTGCTGGTGATCTTCAGCGGCGTGGACGAGTTAGCTGCAAAAAGCCAAATAACAATCGGAGCGGTTCATTTGAGTCACTGCAAATGGCCGGAATGGGGGGCGGGGGGGTGTTTCCATCTCACCGATATAGTTGAAGACTTCGTTCATCAGGTCTTTGAAAGCTGGGAGGGGAAAAAAAGTTGAATGATGAGTATCGAAATTAGATTACTAGTACGGGGAAAGAACAATATCATAATGAAAGTATTTCAGTAGTATAATGTAGTAGTATTAGCTTCTTATGGGTTATTAGTTTCCGCAAGATAATGTTTTTTTCTGTCTTCAGTAAGCTAATCGACTTACAAAGTTTAGCGGTTATAAACATATTCTATGTCAATTAGCTTACGGCTAACAAGTATTGACTTTTTGATAACAGAAAGCTAGCATGGAGTAGCTTATTAGCGTCAGTCGGGTAACATGTATTAGCTTCTTGCTAACTTGAGACAATAATGTTGTGTAGTAACTTATCAGTTAACTTGTTGCTTCAGCCAGGTCACATCTATTAGCTTATTAGCTAAGGGCTAACTTTAACCGTTGGGCGTGGTAATAATGCGTTGTTAGATTTTGGGAAAAGTATTTAAAATAACTATCTCTAATTGTTCTGATCTCCTGTTTCCATGCGAGCATTGAATTCCAGATTGATGATTGTGTAAGAAATGCTACTAAATTGTTACAACAACAAAAACGACTTCCATACATTGGTCGGTCAGGTTTAACTTGGACGTGTCTTTGCCTCGGTCATCCCTCAGGACTGTCTCATACACGCCGGCGTCCTTCTTTGAAATCTGGCAAGAAAATGCATCATGGGTATAACGCCGCAGAAAATCTGCAATATCATCACAAAGTCTTTTTTTTTTTTAAACAGTAGAAAACATTGCAATGAGTGTTGCGTGCAAAAAAATGAGTGTTATTTGCAGTAAACTAAAAAAAAAGTCAAAATAAGCAAGCAAACATGTTTCAACTGAAAAGAATGATGAACAAAAGCATAATAATTAGCAAGCAAGCGTGCAAAAAAACAAAACAAAACAAAAAAAAAACAGCAAGTGACCCCAACTTTAAGCATTCTCCCGATATGCTCGTCTGCAGATTCGGCGGGTAGGTCGGGCTGCAGTGGGAAAATAATGTGACAGCAGCTTTATTGGCACGGGCATTATTGTGGCGTGCGATGGGGCGAGCGAACATGAGGCATCAAATGGGAAAGGAGAGAGACAGAGAACACAGATCATGGCAATGATATTGACATTCAAAAAAGGACTTGCGACATGAACACACTCAAATGATGACGTAGTTTATGCATAAGCAATGGATGGTAATGATTCAGTTTATTAAATATTACATGAATAACTCAGATTTTTGACATGGCATTTAAAAAACATAAAATAAAATCTATATTTTTGGGCATATATAAGTGGTTGAGTGACTAAACTATATATTGTATCTACTCCTTATAGGCACTTTCGTCACGACTAAAAATCAATGTATGAGCTTTTTATTACAGCAATTGTAATGCTGCCGTTAGGCCGAAAGTTCCACTGTCAAAATTTGGTAATTTTTTTTTTATTATTATTGATTGTTGAGAATGGCTGCCGTTCTTTGACAATGCAAAGTTTATGGATAAACAAACGTGTCGTTTTTGGTGGTCTCCTGAAAAGTGAGGACTTTGGCGGGACTGGGATTCAGCCCACTGCCAGCGATAAAACAAAGTTCGTGAACAAAACATTTCTCAACATATTCGTGTTTGAGCCAGACGTCATTTCGAAATGGAATCAGGGAACGGTAACAATATTTATCAATTTTATATGAAGCCGATTTCATCGCCGTCTTACCTGAGCTATCTCCAGTTTGAGGACTCCCTCGGTGAAGCCCAGTTTTTCATCCGCCTTGATCTCCCGTCCGTCCTTGTACCACAGAGCCGACGTCTCTTTCTTAATGTTTCCCACCTTGAATGCAACACAACAGTGTCATATAAAAATACAGAGCTAATTATTCAAAGAAATCCAGCTAGATAAGCGTCACCTTGCACTTGAGTACCACACAGCATTCTGGAGTGACCTCGTAGCCCAAATACTCAATAAAGTGAGGACCTGGAACATATAAAATGGTGGAAATGAAAAAGCTGACAATTGAAACCAAAGATAGAATTTTATGTCGGCAAACCTTGCTTCCTGGACCATTCTTTCCTCTGGAACTCGGATTCCTTCTGCAGATCCTTGAACACTGAAAAAGCAAAAGCACAGGTTGCGTCTGCGCGCTTTTCTGCCCTCTAGTGGTTACGACGTAAAGTGGAAGGATCGCTTTCGATTTGATTTCACGCTGAGGGCCACCTACCGTCTCCGATGAGTACCAGGCTGGACTGATTGGTGGCTTTTCCGTCCTTCATCTGGAAGGTGAAGGTGCCTTCATCCTCGGGCATCAGCGATTCCATGGTCATCTCAACCACGCCCGTGTTCTTGTCAATATTCATCTTGTATTTCTGACAAGAAAGGTGTTACAGAGGCCTTTAAAAGAGACGTTACGGAGCAGGAGGAGGATTTGTCTACCGTCCAGCCCGCCGACCTCGCCCTGGGTCACAACGTTGTCGTTGAACACGTAGTCCACGTTGACGTTGGGCGAAATCTGCTCGGCCTGCAGCCAGAAGCGAACTTTGCCCTTCTCCAGCATCTCCACAGCCAAACCCGACTTGAGGGGAATCGCTAACGAGGACAGAAGACCAAGGCGGGGAAAGTAATTCACTTGAATGACTTCTACTCAGACATTGTGCTGCGGGGGGCTACTCACTGGGGAACTTGTGATCACGGCTCATCTCCAGCAGCCTCTTCATCTCTGTCATACACAAAAGAAAAGTCATGTTAGGAGAATTGTACATTACAAGGAAAACGAGAATGAAATGTCATGACAGGAAGAGTGAGTGCACTATAAGAGATTTTTTTTTTTTCGTAGAACACCACCTTCCTACCTTCGGGTGAGATGGTGTAGCTGGATGAATCTCCGTCTGTGTGCGTGACCAGGCACGAATAAATACCCGTGTCTTCCTCTCCGGGTGAGTTGAACGTGGCTTTGGACCTGAAAGAAAAAAAAAATCCTACTCATCATCCGCGCAAGGGGCCGTTCTTTGCTGAGTCCATTCGTGAAAGCCTGACTTGTTCCCTTTGGTCTCCACGGTCAAGCGTGACGCCGATTCGTCCATGTCCTCGTAATTCTTGGACCAGACAAATTTGGAGTCGGAGGTCATGTTGGCGCATTCAAAGTTGAGAGAGATGACGCCGTCGTCGTCCACGTCCACCGAGATCTCCTTGGTGCCTGCGACGCCACGCCAGATGATCCTGAACGTCACGCCGTCACCACTCGTCACGTCGGTTCCCTACCTGGTTTGGTCACTGCTTGGACCGGTTCGGAGATGTCCGAGCTCTTCCCCACGCCGGCCTGATTCTGAGCGTGAACGCGGAATATGTACGACTCTTGCTCCTTCAGATTCTTCACCTGCCGAACCGAGAAGAGCAATGTTTTTTTGTTTTTTTTTGTCTCCGGCAATGAGGAAGAGACGATTTGAAGTTTCACAAAGCTTCATGACTATCATCTCTCCAAACACCTTGATGAAGGTGTTCCCCGTGGCCTTGGTGTTGACTCCTCTCCAGGCTTCCTCCGGGGCTTCCGCCTCTTTCATGTCCACGTAGAAGCCGTTGACAGGATCGCGCCCTTGATACACCGGAGCTTTCCACAGCAACACCATGGAGTCGCCTCGCACCTCTCGCAGCTCGAGATCGTGAGGAGGCCCTAGGATCCAATGAAGGTAAAAAGAAAAAGAAACTAGCATTTTTTGGGTTGGAATGTTAACGTGAAAAAAGTTAGCGGAATGAAGAATTACGATCACAGCGTTATGCTTTTTCTTGCGCGGACGCTTGTTCGTGCGTGGATCTTCGCACCTGGAACAGCAATGGTCCATTCCTCACACAGGAACGTGTCGCTGGGAAGCGACGGGATCCCGACGCCAGCGATGTTGGCCGCCCGAACCTGGAACTGGTACTTCCTGTTCTCCTTCAGGTCAGTCACCTGCCCACACAAAAAGTCAGAAAATCAGAAAATTCACCGAGTCGATTTTGGGACTCACCCTGTAGGCACGTTCGCTGATCGCTTTGATATTGGCCTCGTGCCACTTTCCCTCCACGCCGTCCACGACCTCGCGGTAGTCCACGAAATATCCGGTAATGTCGGCCCCGCCGATGAAGGCCGGCTGCTTCCACGCCAGCACCATGGAGTCGCGTACGCACTCCAGCACGCTGATGCCGTAAGGTGGTGCAGGCGATGCTGATGTGAGACACACAAACTCAAGTCAGCCTAGCTAAGAAATCGTCCATTGTTTTTCAGTCTTTCGGTTATGCTAACGTTTTTCTGTCTTTGTGTAAAGATGTAACCTTTTGAACAGCTTTAAAAAGAAAATCATCTTCGTGCTGTGACAGGCTAACCTGGGCGAAGCTAAGGCAGCTCTATGGAGTAAATCACTTCTTTCCTGTGTTTTTGGGAAGACAAATTGACTGCGCAGCTAATAGTAGCAGCTAATGATAAAAGTCATAGGAGATAATTCTGTATTTGAGCAGCACAATAACTTCAGACAGAGACAGTCAAAACATTCCGCGCTGCTTTCGAATGCTTGGCTAAGCTAGGTGAGCTGTTATGTAAAATTCCAAACATCCTTTTGTTCAGACTAATAGTGGCTAATGGTGATTGCTAATTACTAGTTTCGCACCACATTTACTCCTACACATTGACATAGCCAAACATTTATTTGTGCTATCGTGCGCTAGGCCAAGATAAGTTGATACTACATTCATTTCTGAGCAGGTTATGCCTAAAAGAGGTTGCAGTTGGTTACTGGCAGCGTGTGATAATCTGACATCCATGTGGTGGTGGTGGGGGGGAAGCGGGGGTGCCTAAGGATCTTAGGGGCAACATGACAATGTGCCACCTCGAGTGGAAAGCCAGCATGGCATCTAAGCGTGGCTGCTTGGGAGTTAGTCCTTCGGTTGTGGTTTCACCGTACTTACCTGTCTGGGGAATGCCACAGGAGTGCGCCACCTACTGGGCATTTGCAGTGTTGTGAAATAGAAGGAAGGTTTCAGTGTGCATATTTTAATGGAGGATTTATTTTTCTGCCGACTTTTTACTTGAAATCCATTTTGCATTGCTGAAATGTGATTCAGAGAAGTTTTAAGATCTTCCCCATCCATTGCTTTATTTAAGAGATTTTTTTTTGTGGGGGCATTGTTTTTTGCGCTTCCCGTCCTTATCTAGTGCTCACCTTCAGCCCCTGCGTCTGGCCTCGCCGTCTCCCGGTTAGCAGAAGCATCTACTGACAAACCGCATGCCCGCTCAGCCCCAGGGGGCCGCTCGGCTGTCTTTTCAGCCGGCCCCTCGGCGCGAGGTGAGCCTAAGTGCACTGCTACGTCAGTACGTGCTTCACACAGCGAGCCCGGCGGTGGCTCAGAGGGCACCCCGTTAACCTCACTCGGCCCCAGGCCGCTTCTCTCTGACCCTTGGTTTTTGTTGTCCAAGGGGCCGGAGTTAGCTGCCACCGCCGCTGCCCCGGACTCCCGCTGGGGGAGCTCGGGGTTGGCCTGGGCTTTGTTTTTTGTGTCAGCGGGGAGCTGGACAGTGTCATGCGGGCCCGTCCAGTGTGGCCTGTGCGCGGTTAGTCGGCCCTGGTTACCCCCCGGCCCCGTCTCCGGCAACACACCATGAGCGATGCCGCCCCCTACAGGAGTTATCAGAGAGAATCAAGAAAGACTGTTTTTAAACTCAAGCAAAAAACAAATACAGTTGTAATTAAAAGCATGAAGAAAAAAACTAAACGATGTCTTCATCTGACTGGCAGGGACAATGAAGCCGAGACAAGTGACATCCATGTGAGGACATGATGAAAACATGCAGACAAATACACAACAGTAATCCCCCCACATTTCTGCGATTCACTCTTGACAAATTCACCTACTCGGATATTTTTCTTTGGACCTGATTATCGGCTGGTTGCTGAAAGAAAAAAAAAATCACCTATTTGTGTTTTTGCTACACTTTATTAAACGTCCTAGGATGCCACATGGTGGAATCCAAATCCTGAGTCGTAGAAAAGTAGTACATTGATCTCAAGGTAATATGTTAACATGTCAGCTAAGATTTGGAGCTAAATTTAATCTGGTTTTGTTAGCAGAAGAAGCTACAAAAGAGTCTTACAGTGCATATATTGTAAATCAAATCATCTGTCAGCCATTTTTTGGATTAAGTTTGAAATGATACTAAACCGTTTTGACATCATAATTTGTGGTATATTTCGGTTCAACTATTGTTAATTATATCAATTTTTTTTCTCTATTTGCGGCGGGGATTTACTGTACTCAAATGCCGATGTATTTCCCATTGACACCGGTTTTGTGTCCTTTCACTGAATTTGACCATTTCCCGTGTTGCCAGGGAGAAATGCATTGGCATTATTGCAATAAATATGCTTCACATATGGAAAAGACACATGCCAAGTTACAGTTAAAGGCTAAAAATGTTAGTTTTGAGGCTAAAGAGGCTTACAAGGGGTCTTGCCGGGCACGTACGACAGCATACGGGATACCAAAAGGATAACGAAAGTTATTTAGCGATTCACATGAAAGAATTTGGTTGATCTTATTTAATTAAAGAATGTATTTAATGACTGTCGGCAACGAAACAATAGCATAAAATGCAGGAATTAATGAGTTTGCTCGAAAGTCTTTTTGTCTCTAGTTTGGGCAAACTGCTGCACCGCACCCTTGAAAGCCCCTCATTGGTATGATTGAGACTTTTGCACGTCAATGAGAAAAACATTCAAACAAAGCGTGGTTAGTTGCCTGGTTTTTATGGGGGTCCGTGCGCTGGTACCTTGAACACTGGGGAGTGGTTTGCCGACACGTCGCGTGCCCAGAACGGAGGGAGGAAATGGGGGAGTAGGGAAGGGGAAGGATGTTTTGTGATTCATGGGCTGGTTTGTAACCACCGCTGAGTTGGATCACACTGACCCAAATTAGAGGAAGTCTACAAAGTCCTGACCCGCCTCAGGCTGTGCAGGTTGGTTTGGTTTGGTTGGGTGGATGTAGGTGGAGCGGAGCAGACAATAAACGGTGACATGGCGGCAGAGTGCAACCACGGTGGAGTGGAACAGTGTGGGAGTGCGAGATGGCTCAAGAGAACACTGGTGATCAGATGTCACATCTTGTATGTCACTTAAACTAGACCATAAACATCCATTCGGTTTCTTCCAAGATATCCGAGTGGTGGTTTTCCTCACCAATCGCAGCCTTCACCTCCACCGGCTCTGATTCCGGAGAGAACTCACTGAGTCCTGCGGCGTTCACAGCCCTCACCCTGAACACGTACTTCTCTCCCGTCGTCAGACCGTGGCAGATAAACCTAAAACATGTACCGGGTAGTTATTATTGTCCTCGTGTCCCAGGAAGATCGTTTTGTCTAATGTGTGTGTGCGCCACTTGAATAAAAGCATTTCCACTAGATGTTAAGGTTTACCTGGTCACGTTGACGGGTTTGTTGTTGCATGGCTCCCAGGTGTTGCTGCCCACAATGCTCGCTTCGATGTAGTAGCCCACCAACTCCTTGGCATCATGGGATGCTTCCCAGGATACCACCACGGATGTGTCTGTGTTCCTTGTGGGGACAACTTTGCTCGGAGCAGACGGAGTATCTACAGATTCCAACATTTTCCCGTGTCACGGCCAAGAATGGCCATCTAAGGATTTGTGTGTGTGTGTGACCGGGGCATTTTCTGACCAAGCTTGTCGCCAACCGTGGTGGCCTCAGTTGGGTCGGAAGGCTCGCCGACGCCGGCGGCGTTGCAGCAGCGGACGCGGAAGCAGTAGGACTTGCCCTCGGCCAGGTCAAACAGCGCGAAACGAGGCGACCTCACCGGGATTTCAGTGTTCACCCTCTGCCAGCTGTCTGTGCCCGAGACACACTGAGGGGACGGGGAAGGAGTCAATGACAACGTCGTCTTTTCATCTCCAAGGGGCAGTCTTCATAGAGGTTGACCCTGCCTTACCTAACCTATTTGTTCCCTGCCTCGTTCTGATGTCCTAACTTTGGGGTTGGTACCTCAGAGGGTAACCCTAGACACACTGCAGTCACTTGTGACGAACAGGGGATGTGGATGTCTTGAATCGCTTGAACTGACCCAAATCAGAGTCACTAAATCACTCATTTAACTCATTCAGTACCAGCCAATTCTAGACCGAGTCTGAAAAGACGTTTAAAAACGTCTTTGGGAGTGAATGAGTTTTAAGGATTTAAACTTAATTAAAAAAAGACCCAACTTGTCTGTGACTTGAACTACAGGACTTGACAAGACCTCTGCTTTGTTGTTGAACAAACACGGCAAATCAACATGCAAGGTTTGCAACTCAACGATAAAGAGACCCAACAACACAAAACTGACCACACTCACTGGATCATAACTGCGTCATTTTTTTCCGATTACCTTTTCCACATAGTACATGACACCTTCCAGGCCTTTCTCGCCAGGTGGCTTCCAGCTGAGTACTAAGTAGTTCTTGGTTGCTTCCGTCACTTGCAGTTCTCGTGGTCTGCCAGGAACAATACCCTCTGTCAAAACAATCATGAGTCATAAGGAATCAACATTGTCAAAAATCCCTTTTTTGGTTGATCTTACAAACCTGCAGGTTCCTCCTCTGTGACAATGATCTGGCCGGTCCAAGGAGCCGAGGTACCTGACGACAAGATTGTGAGGATTCTGTTGAGTCGTTGCCGTTTCAAAGAATCCTCGAAGCGCGGTACCTCTCATGCGGGCGCGATCAGCCGGGTCCATGGCGGCCACGGGTTCAGACACTCGTGACGGACGGCTCATGCCGCTCTTATTGACGGCACGCACACGGAAGATATAGGAGCGGCCTTCAACCAATCCGGTGACCGGGAATCGGGCAAACTTAATGGGAGTGTCATTGCACTGGATCCAGTGTGTTGTCCCGACCTCGCACCTGTACAAATTGCAAGGTAGAGATCAGGACTGATGTTGGCATCAGATTTTGTGAGATCACATAGGAAATCAGAGTTAAAATGACGCTCGGTGTCAGAATTAAGGCTAAGGTCAGAGTTCGGGTTCGGATCAGTATTTTATTGTGATCTAACCTGTCCACAAAATAACCCAGGATGGAGTTGCCGCCATCGACGGCCGGCTGCTTCCAGGAGACAATGATGTAGTCCTTGTTGGCATCCAGGCAGCACACATCCAGCGGAGCCCCCGGAGCTCCTTCCACTTCGGCATCAGCATCTTGGACAAAGCGCAAAGGTCAGTTACCCGGCTCGTAGCTTTGGAATCATCGACCAATAGTTAACGTCGGTTTCAAAGACTAAAATAGAGGAATGACGAATAAAATACTAGGCAGTCCTTTTTTCCCCTCCAGCCTGATATTCAAATTATTGTATTATCTGATCGGACCGTTCCATATCTGAGGCCGCTTAGAATAGCACGACCGAAGACAACGGTGACAGTGGCTGATGAGTGTTCTGGTGTTCCCACCAGGCGCCACCTGGGACAGATTGGAAATGTCAGATGGTTTCCAAGGGGCGGCCTGCCATGATAAGCTTCTGCAGCCTCTTTTTCCATGGTGTGGCGTCTCGACTGTTGAGTTTTAAAAGCAACAGCTCATACCGAAAGACATGGATTGTTGACCATGCCGCAGGTCATGTTGTGACTTGGATTCCGTGGGACAGAGTTGGCACAGCTACTTTTGATAAAGTTTGCCTGTAGTAAGACATTCTCGCTTGTCAAAGATGGCGTATGTTAACAATCGCTCTGTGTGCGCCTCACAGACAAAACACAATTCTTCCTCTTCATAACCCGATAATGCTAATGTTTCAAATTTGAGCTCACCTCTCACAAAAACGTAAGCCGAGTAGGTTTTGTATCCGGACTTGGTGGTGACGCGCAGAGTGTAGAGTCCTTCGTCCTCTTTGTTCAGGTGCGTGAGGGTCAACGTGGCTCTGTCGCCGCTCCAGTGCATGTGATTCCACTTGGATGGTGACAGCAGAACGCCTGTATCGAGGAGACATTGACGAAAGTAAATGGAAGTCACCAAAAAGAGTCGGGCTGAAATGTACTTACCGTCTCTGTACCACTGCACCTCGGGCTGGTAGCGATTTAAGACAGGGTAGATGATGACCGTGCACCCCAAGCTCATGGTTTCGCCCTCCCTGCCGAAGGACACCCCGAAGTTGTCGACGATGTGGGTCTGGAAGGTGATGCCGTACTCGGACACGGGACCATCTAAAGGAAAACCGGTCAAAAGTGACGTTTCTAAAAGCTACTTGGTGAATAGACTCGGTGTGGTCATGCGCAAAACTAGTGAGGCAACACAAACCAAGGATGATGACTGGTGATAAATCTCCACATCAAAACCACGAATGGCGTTGGTTAATCTTAATCCGAAAACCAGATGAATAATAGACGCTGCTTATGTCTAGTAAATCGAATGGAACTACTGATGGGTTAAAATAATCACGGTGACCGTGCACACGTAAAGGGTGGCTACATGATGTTAGCCACACCAGACCCATGTTGACCCAGTTACCTTTTACACCAGACCCTGCAGCAGCAGCAGTAGCAGGGAAACAATGAAATCAAGTAAATAACAACAAAACAAAACAAAAAAAAATACACTGCATTGTCATTTTATGTATACTTCATTTTCATGATTACATTTTGGATTTTTTGCAGTTAATAGAACACTGCTCCCATCTTTCCTCTCAGTTACAATTGGCTCTTTCTTCCACTTCTATGAAATACAGTCGAACAAATCAAAATCAAACAGCCACATATTGAGTTCATACGTACGTCTCGGAGCCGGCAGAAACGTGTCCACTTCCCCTTTGAACCCTGAGTGATGACAGCAGTTACTATGTTTATGTTGCATTTGAAACACAATCCTGTGCTTTGCCATATGTCGAGGGCCGCATGCCAGACAAAAAAGGCCCCTAATCACAACGGCATCCCAACACTGTGATGTCGAATTATCTTGTTTTAGGGGTTGGCCGTGACTTACTTTTTACGACAACCGAGGCGAAGGCCGACACCTCCCCCTTGACGTTCATGGCCGAGACGCGATACTGGGCCGTGTCCTCGAAATCGCAGCTGGAATGAAGAGAACGTCAGGTTGCCCGGCGCTGGTAATGCACACATTCTGTCGTACCCTGAACTCCCCCCGCCCCCCACCCACCTCCGCCATGTCAATAATACCAAGGATGTGAATACTGCTGCTATAAATAAACACAGGTGGTGATGTCATCCACACCAAATGCTGACCACGATAGCACCGGCCACTTCATTAGGCTACAAGTGTGTGTTGTTATCACGAAGCGACTCCTGTGTAGTGTACCTGAGTTCCAAGCGGCACCTACCTGTTGATCTCCAGTGAGTGCACACTGTATTTGCTCTCGATTTTGTACTTGCTAGCGTTGGCGAGAGGGTCGATGGCCACATTATTTTTGTACCTTGTACCGGAGGAAGAGGCAAGAACTTAGAAATTTCAGAGGGTTCAAACGAGTGGCGATGAAAGTCAGCGGGATGTTGAGCGTCTCCTACCAGACGACTCCGGGGTCGGGCCAGCCGCTGACGGTACAGTGCAGCCTCACGCATTGCTTCTCCCAGACGGTGTGTGAGCGAGGCTTGATGATGAATTCCGGGACGTGCATCAGGCTGTCTTCGTTCATGCGCTTGAAGTGTTCATTGTGCTCGTAGAGCTGCAAAAAAAAATAAAAGAACGAGCCATTGAATCCCACCAAAAAGAATGACCTGTCATGACGTGACGCGCCTTATCGGCCTTTACTCGACTTAGTGACCTGTTATTGGCGCCACGTTAGAATCAAAGTACCTCACCGATGTTGCACTTTCCAAAAAAGAAGGGATTTCCATATATATATATATATATATATATATATATATTTTTTTTTTTGAGAGGGCGGGGGGTAAACATTTGGTACGGCTCCCAAAGGGTACAATACGGGTTTAGGACACAAAGTGTCAACTCCATAAACAAACACAGTGGAGCTCAGCCTCTGCCTTGGAGACGTCATGGCTTGGCGAGATCATTTTAGCAGTATGTCAGAATCATGCTTCAAACCATTCAATCTGTTTCTGCATCATTTATGTCCGAAAAAGCAGACCAACTTCACTAGCCTGACACTCCAAACAAGCACATTGGAGCTCAGCCTTTGGCTAGCGGATGTTATGACGATAGCAATGTCCTTTTTGGCAGGATACGAGTGTCAAAATTGAAACTTTTCAAACTAATGTGCTTCCTGTCATGTAGAATTGATTTCATACCAAACTGTTATTTTATTTATTATTACTATTTTTTTTCATACCTTTTTTGCATACTGTTGAGCCCCAAACGTCCTACGAACAGCTAGGCCCTCCCTAAACTCAACACAAAAGCATCCGTGGGATAAACGTGGAGCTTACTTGGAGAACGCCTGAGGAATTTGTCGCCCTGTGGCATGTCTGGCCCGGACAAACAAATCCTGTCCAGCGGGGGTCCCGTTACCAAGCTTAATGAATGGCTGCATAACGCAGGGACACTAATGTTACCCTTGCGGGTCGGCTACATTATCACCAATACCGATTTAGCACGGTGTCATAGTGGTTAGCGCATCTGCCTCAGTTATGCTGTTCAGGGTTCGAATCTTGCCTTCCTCTATGGAGTTACATGTTCTTTGGGTACTCGGATTTCCTCCCGCATTGCAAGTCCACACACGCTAGCTTCACACCCAAAGTTCCCACTGACCGTTTTATTAAAGGAGATCCGTTGGGCCGACTCGCGCATGGCCTCCTTTCTGGCGATCTGCTCCGAGCGCTCCATCTCAAGGCCGCTGGTGAACCTATCGCAGCGCTCCATGTAGGCGGCAGTGTCCCGCAGTCTGGTCTGATCCGAATATCCCTCCGCAAACTCTTGACTTGAAGTGCGACAATTGGTGGTGAGCACCCGTGCTTACAACTTCTCCAGATTCAAAGCCGAACACGGTACCTGGTCCTGAACATGGGCACCACGTAGCCGATGATTTGGTTCTCACGGTCCACAGCCAAGTAGGAGGGCTTGGTTCTCTTGGGCAGCGGGTCCAGTCCGGGTTGCGACAACCAGTCAAGGCTGAAGCATAAGGGATGCGCTTTAGCAATGTACCTGGACAAGGTGCAATCTATAGTGTCGTTAAATTAGTAGATATTCTTCACCGGATATGGTGCAACCTTCGGTTTCGTAAGTCCTCATCTTCGTATTTGATTTCCGATTTTTCAGTTTTTGTCCAATTCTGCATGACTAGAATAAGTTTCCAGATTCCTGTTTCCGTATTGTCTATCCCTTTATTGTCTTTTCTATTAAATGCGTAACTGAAGGTTGAATCAGTCATGGGTGAGTTAACCTGTGAAGCTAACCTAGCTAGCTAGTAATCATCTTTTGGAGCTCCCTCTGTGGTACTAAAGCTACATTCAAAAGTAAAAGGCTCCAAATATTGAAAACCACAAATTCCCGACCACCAATTCATTTCTAGTGAGTGTTAGAAAGCTACAGCCATCACGTCCGAAACAGTCAGCATATCGCCATGACGTAGCACCTGGTCGCTGCATCGTTAGCTCCCCTTTCTTCACCCCGGGGACTTGGTGCGGCGCCCGGGCGAAAGATCAGGTGGCGCTAACAAACCTAAACCGCTTGAGCTGTTTACATGCTCCGAGAAAGTGTATTTAAAGATGTCCGACATGCTGCCGCGGCTTGGATTGCCATGTAGGCTGTCAGTAAGATACATCCTTCATGGGCCGAGACCTCAAAGTTTAACACGGAAAATGTTTGGAGCCACGGGGATTCCGCTTCACGACAGCGATGATGCGTTGTGATTTAAGGAGATGTTAGCAAAAATGATGCAAATGAACTCTGCATGCATGAAGTCAACAGGAAGCAATGCTCAGGTGTGGTCCAAATGGAATGGAATGGCGATGATCCCAAGTGAGGATGGAGCCCCATTGGCAAACAACGTTAAGAGGGGAGGAGACCACGGGGATGGGGCGGGGGCTCCTGTCTCTTACCCCCTGGTTCTGGTGCCGCCACTGGTCCCGGCCGAGTACCTGCCGGCCAACTGGTAGCGGTAGCCCCTGTCGTAGCTGCGCTGGTGCTTGCGGTAGAACGGTACCGAGGCAGACATGCTTGCGGGTGCCTGCGGATTTTGTTCTGCTGGGTTAGCGTTCGAGAGTTTCTCGCATGTTCCTCCATGCCGAACATGTCTTATTAATCGAGCAGTCCGCTCGTATTCAGGCAACTTGTCACATGCTGCACCTTTCCAACCAGAAACTCACCTTTTTTGTCCTTGGGACAGTTGCCACTTACCGCCCCCTGGAGGTCACTTGCTCAGGGCAATTCCAGAATCAAGCAGGTAGGAAGTCAGGAAGGTACAACAGGGACTGTAGGTGACCAAGACTGCGGTGCGCTCAGCCAAAATAATACTCGGCCGCCCCACAAACACGCCGGTCAGTCTGTCCCAGCGGCAGCTGCAGCCTTTTAAGGCCTGGGTAGGGGTAAATATAGCATGGGCAGGCGGGGGTGATGATTGGGAGGTTGCAGGTCGTCGACCAATAAGCAATAAATGGCTGCGAAGCAGGTGAATACCAGCGTTTGATTTAAAGCGCATCATTATCCGTCAACCTAGATTAACTACAACGGAAAACATCGTCCACATGTCTGGCTGTTGTTTTTACAAATTATTGCTCAATCAGCTGATCACAACTCAACTGATTGAGTTGTGAAAGCACTATATAAATAATGATGTATTGTATAATTTAAACTGTTGAAAATGCTTTGCGTTCGTTGATGGTGCAATGTTGAACAAACTATTTTTGGGGTCTCCTGAAAAAAAGAGATGGTTTGGCAGTTGTGAGTATTACGCCCGATGCCAGTGAGATGTTACCCCAGCTTTTAAAATTGCCATTATCACTGTAAGAAGCTGTAAAATGAGGGGATCATGACTGGTACACGGTAGCGTACCTGCTTATTTTTTGCCAGCTTGTTGTAACTTTGGTTTGTTGTTGTGTGCAGCTGTTGTAAACATGTGAAGCTACAATGTGCCTGCCTGACTGCCACCTCCCCCAGGGAGCATTTTCTATCTTTCGCTTGAGCTTAGAGCACATAAGCACAACAGCCGCCTCTAAGTTTAGCCGCTGCCAAGGCTATTGTTACTCATCATTGTCACTCTCTCTGAGTCTCTTTAGGTCAATGCTCTGGTTTCACTCTCATATGTGACTGCTGATGTCATCAGTAGATACTGTACAATAAAATAAAATGACACCAAATTCACTCACAGTTTAATAAAACGACATGAACGTAGTTTGAAGTAATAATTCATTTGAGAAAATGCAAACTCCACACAGGAAGGGCGTAGCCGGAATCGAACCCTGCACCGCTGCACTGTGAGGCAGACGTGCAAACCAGTCCCTCACCTTTCCGCCCAGTTTTGCCGCGTAATTTAAAAATAATCCAACCTGCACGATGATACAGTGCCATCTATTGTCCGCCAGAGGCCGACAAAGTAACGACTGAAAAACAACCATAAGACGTGAGGGAATGTGGAAAACAATATTAACTCCATGCAAATATTTGGATTGAAATAAAACGTTGGATGTCGAACGTTGAAGAGGAAATTGAACTTTATGGATTGCAAAACAATCGATATGTTTCAAATGTTAAATAATTAACCCCATGTAAATATTTGGACTGAAGCATTGAATGTACAATGTTATAGAGGAAATACAGCTTTAAGCATTACAAAATGCCTCCCATTTCCACCTCTTGACTCATGTTACTGTAGAATTCCTGGATTTGTAATCCTCCTCCCTACACAGTGCGCAGCGATGACTGTCGTGCCACCTGTTGTGTGTACTGTGCTCCATTCAAACATCTATAGCCCTTTTTCGATGTTAATACGAGTTAACAGATGTGGTAAAAACGGTGAGCTCTAGGGGAAAAATAGTAATGAACCGCCAACAAAAGGACAATTAAAAGTGAGCTTCATCTGTGTAGTTTTTTCTTTCGCAAAAAGACCCAGAGAGGTGATTTGATTGGCTATTGTTTTCGTGGTGCTTTATTGCATAATATGGTGGCGTTGACTTCTCTTGCCATATTTGGGCATGTCCAGGGACGTCAACGAACGTGGTGGCTTGGTTGGGAATGTTACACTTGGCGTGGGGGGGGGGAGTGAAATATAACAAAATTGATCGTTTTTTTGTCACAAAAACACGTACATTTTCCAAATAATGCATATTCCCCTCAGATTATGTGTATTTATGTGACCTTATAGGTGATGTGTTTATTTTATCACAAGTCGTAACATTTCCATGACGTCGCGAGACTCCCTTGCTTGGTTTGTAGTTGGTACGTCCCGAGCGGTTGGCCTACGCCAAGATGACAAGTCAGGAAGTGAAGGGCGGTGGTTGCGAGAAGACGAGTTAAGTTGCAATCGTTCTGCTTGTTGTCGTCAGGTAAATACGCCATTTGTTCCTCAGAACTCTGTTATTTACGGTACGAGTGCCGATTTCGAATTACTGAACATACAAAGTAGTAGAAAGTAGGTGTGCTTTAGTTTGGCGACTACGAAGGAAATGAAAAGCCAAACTGAGACGATTAGCCACCTAGCTGTCGTTAGCTTTCGCGGCGGCCGTCACTTTGTTTGATTCGACAACAAAAGCAAATTAACACGACACGTCAGACGAAGGAATTACCTTTAAAATGTAGATGTGTCATACGAGGAGATGTAGTTCTGTGTGTGAGTTACTCTTGTCGTATTGTTTATGTAGCTGCCAGGCCGGGCCGCATTCCATTCTGCTTTTAAATTGCGTCGTTTTGCCTTTGGCCGTTCCTATTTGCAACGAATGATGCTTTCAGGGCGAGGTAAAAGTTCCCTTTTCGTGCTGAACAGGTGTGTACGGTTGCATGAGTAGTTGTGCTTTTTCCACTAGACCAAAAGTTGACCCGAGTTCGAAGGCATTCATGCAAAATTTGATCGAGGATAATCGCGAAATGTTGGTCACTCACAGTAACTGTTCAGACAAAACGGAACCAAAGTGAGTAGTATTTGATGAAACCCCCCGCCCCCAAAAAAGGTTTGCCGCCCTAAAAATCGTTTCTGAGTTCATAACTGAAGGCATGTCAAAAAGGCATGTCTGCTGGAATATGATCTGTGTCCTGCACCATTTTGACATGGCATAATGGCATTAATGGAACAAGATCTAAGATGACCTGCTTCCTGCCATCACATGGCAGGAAGCCATTTTGTCGTACTGCCCCCTGCTGTTTACTGACATTGATGTCAGAGTGCCCTGGAACTTGCTTTTATCATGTCACATAAACAAACCCAGTGTTTAATCCAAAGACAACTTGCAAACTTTTACTCTGGAAAGCAGTGATAGACAATGTTGTTTTTTTCTGAAATTTGGGGGCTGGGCAAGAAAAATACAAATTAATCTAATTCATTTATTAGTAATGAAAAAATATTATTGCATTGCTAATATTGTTGCTGTTGCTCATATTTGCACCATCAAACTGTCTCACTCAAAGAACACTTTAAACAAAAGCAGGTCATGAGCACAATGTTCTTCCAACTGGTGCTGACATTCGTCACCCAAAATTTGTCACCCAGTTTTTTTTACATGACAAAAACGAACAAATAATTGAAATTGTTATATTTGACCCTGAACTAATGATTTGAAGTTGAATGAGAGCACTGTAAAAAGCCAATAGATCACATTAGTCAAGACTGAGCCTGTTGCAGCCCATTCCACATTTTTCCGCGAGCGTCTTGGAATGCTAAACGTCCACATTGGAGTCGTGGCCTCATAAGGGCATCCGTGCGCACATCGTTAACTTTGCTCCCGTCACTAGGCAGCGATCTAGAAAGACGGCCAACACTTCCATTTATAGCTCCGCCGGGGGACGCCGCTCGGGACGCGACGCGCCGTACCGGAGATGGAGATGGCGCTTGGCGATAGGCAGCAGATGATGTTTCTCAATGCGTCTCTCTTGAATTTGTGGCGCAGAGATCGAACTTGCCAAGATGTCGAGCAAACGGACAAAGTCGAAGACCACCAAGAAGCGCCCCCAGCGCGCCACCTCCAATGTCTTCGCCATGTTCGACCAGTCGCAGATCCAGGAGTTCAAAGAGGCATTCAACATGATCGATCAGAACCGCGACGGCTTCGTGGATAAGGAAGACCTCCACGACATGCTGGCCTCGCTCGGTGAGTTCTCGCGTATGTTTAGGAGGCCTCAATACGGCAAGTGAAAATTGAATACTTTTTTTTTTTATTGTATCTGCAGAACTTATTTTTATGTGAAACCTTCAGAGAGTTTTGAGGTCAAAAGCAATTTCCCGATGTTACAAGAAGACATTTTGGAGATATTTTTTTTTTTTTTTTTTGTACAAGAGCACACAAATATCATCTCGTTCAAGAAGGAACTTGCACGTTTTGTCTGCACTTGTTCTTAAGCCTCAGCTCTTAGAAAACCGGTTCGGCCAGCAGCTGTCTGTCTCCGTTGGCCGCTGGGTGTAAATGCTACCCAAAGGCCATCCTGTGATATGCATGCACATGCGCTTCACAGGGAAGAATCCCAATGACGACTACTTGGAGGCCATGATGAACGAAGCTCCCGGACCTATTAACTTCACCATGTTCCTCACCATGTTTGGAGAAAAGCTCAACGGCACCGACCCCGAGGACGTTATTAGGAACGCATTTGCCTGCTTTGACGAAGAGGGAACAGGTACCAAAAAAAAAAGAGTCAAGAAAACCTAAATGTGTCTCGGGGTGATAATGGACGACAAACTGAATCGCCGTCCGTGGTTCGTTCAGGTTTCATCCCAGAAGATTACCTCAGAGAGCTGCTCACGACGATGGGTGACCGCTTCACAGACGACGAGGTAGACGAGCTGTTCCGCGAGGCGCCCATCGACAAGAAGAGCAACTTCAACTACGTGGAGTTCACGCGCATCCTCAAGCACGGCGCCAAGGATAAGGACGATTAAAGCCAAAGCAAAACAAAGCCAGCAGATTCTTTTTCCACTTACTGTGTCAGCTATGACCACTGTTTTGCCAATCTCAGCGGTTCTGTAATAAACCGTTTTGTAAGAGACGCCCAAGCAATAATTCTCTGCAGTGTCGGATGCACATCGGTTTTAGCTGACTTGTTTTTTTTTTTTTTTTGCATTTTATAATATAAACGTGTCGGGTAAAGCCCTTTGGATGTTGGATTCCCCTCCTTCCCCCTCGTAATGCGCTTCCCTTAATGACAACTCCCAATAAATGGTGTACTCATGTTTGTGCATCCCACCATGTTTCGTTCTTGTCAAGTATGGGCAAGTCCATGGAAAATGGATGGAGCAAAGACGACAAAATCAAAGTGCATTTTGAGTCATAATTCACACCTAAAATGTTGACTAGACAAGTTATGTAAAACTTATTTCCACAGCACCTAATTGAGGCAGCTAAAATACAGTTATGGTATGGAACTGACAGTCCTCATTCTACGACGACGCTCGTGTACGTAAGTTGAAACGCGCCTAATACGCTAACGCCGAACTTCAAGTTTGTCGCCCTCTAGTGTTGAAATGTTTCTATACAAAGGTGCGTTCGGGTGTGGGGGGAAAACACCAACGTCACTGTTTCCAAACATTTAGTTGGAATGTTGTCTCAGTTCATTCGACTATCACCTTCACTTGATCCTAAAGTTTAGAAAATATTTTTGTGTGTTGCGTATCATAATCGTGTTACTGCCGAGATCTCGCCAAGTTGTCAGAAAAACGAACCTTCCGTGAACGCCTGAAGCACTGTTACGGAAGCACGTTACGACACGAATCTTCACCGACACCGGCCGCCCGACATCACTTCTCGTCGTCTTTATCCGAGGGTGAAGGTGTGTAATTAATTAATGCTGAGCACTTGTTGTTCCATTTAACCACTTGTAATTGTCACCTTTTGAAAGCGTTTGATATCCGCTTTTCTCGTGTCGCCGCGTAGCTAGCAGCTAGCTAGCTTGAAGGTTGCTCAGGACAGCGGCTCTCAAACTTTTAGGGTGCAAGGGATTTTTAAAAAAATTTAATTTAAACATGTATTCATGGTCGCCATCTGGCGTGCATTGCTTCCACTTAGAACGTGGCTGCGACACAATGGGCGTTTGTTTTTCCAAAGCACAGTCTGCGTTGCCGCGCGAGTTTATTTCCTAAAAGATCAATTCAAATGTCATACATCAGTTACGGCCATACAGTATTTTCTATCTATTTTACGTTTGAAATGTATGCTTGTCTGTATTCGAAATTGTTTTTAAAGTGTGTCCTCGTAAGTTTATTGTGCTGTAGTTTGTATACTAAAATTCCATCCCACTCATTTATCTTACTTTGGATCGTTCTTTATGTGTTGCAGTGTGACCACATCGGGACTGAGGTCATGGCATTGAAACTGGTCCAGAGACTCCCAGGAGGGATTCTCACCGGTTCCATCTTCCCGGCGGCCCGCCTGGTGTGTGCAGCCTGCATGTGCGCATCGGCAAGGCGCTGCATCCTCACAGGCGGCTGCCGCCGGCTGCGGCTGTCCCGGGGCACCAGTAGCCTGACCGCCATCGTCCGGGAGCCGTTCTTTGCGGGGTCGCACAGGGACATGGCACCCCAGTTCCGTCTCACCCAGCGGCATGGACCTGCTGACGCCGATCAAGAGGAGAGCGACTTCCGCAGGCGTTTGAACTCCTGCTCGTCTTCGGCCAAGGTGTTGAAACAATTAGTGTCGTTAAATTCACAAATTGTCACTCTTAAATAGAATCACATTTTAAGTACATTTATAGTACTTTCCATTGCGGTGCACCTAATTGCATTAAATTCTCATTTGAATTTTACGGTGACAAATTGAAATGAGCTTCTACTCAATGGCCGTTTGGTTGTTCTACAAAGGTTTTCAAGCTGCTGCGCTCCTCTGTGGTGCTATCGGAGGGCGGGGCCGCCGCCGCCCTCCACCGCGTGGCTGACCTGGAGCGGGAGGAGGGCGAGAGGCCCTGCCTGCGGGACCCCTCGGTGCTGGAGGACGACGCTGTCCGAGCCCTGTGCCTGCAGCTTGAGCGCGACTCGCGCCTTTTGTCCGATTCCGCTCTGTTGTCTGCGCTTTTGGCGTGCACGCGTCTCTACATCGACCCCTGGAGCAGCCTGATGGTGGGAATTTAAAACGGGAACGCTCAAAATTTAAGTTTGGCTACAATCCCAAATGAAGTGTTGCACCTGTAATTTGCATCCTTTTTGCATGTTTAGGTGCGTCTGTTGTCGGAGAGCCAAGAGAGGCTGGACGGCGGCGATCTGAGCGTGGCTCAGCTATGCGCCCTGGGCCGGGCCACGTTGGCCGTGGAGGGCCCCGGGGGCGCCATGCTGGCCGAAGTAATGGCGCAAATCCAGAAAGCGGGACCCTCGTGTTGGAGCTTAGATGAACTCGTGGCCGTTTACCAACTCCTGCGAGACGGTGCAGCCGTCGATGGGAAATACCGCGACCTCCTGAACGCCATGCATTCCCACGCCGTGACGGTGACCCCCTCCATGGACGAGGCGGCCGTCAGCGGGCTGCTGGGGACTCTGGTGGACCTGGACCAAAGCCAGGCCACGCCGCTTGTAATCCAGCTGTGCAAACAGGCCGCGCGCCACGTGCCCCGCTTCTCCGACGAGCAACTTGCCGCCGTCCTCGCCGCTCTCATGCACTTCGGCCACAGCGACCGCTACCTCGTGGAAGCGCTGGAGCGCCGAGTGTCCGCCACGGCCTTCACGTGCCACCCGGAGACGCTCACAAAGGCCGTGCAGTTCTTTGGGCGCAGAAACATCCTGTCGCCGGCCGTGCTGGACGTCGTGGCCGAGAGCTTCGTGTACCGAGCGGACGGCTACGGCACGGGGCAGGTGGCGCGGCAAATGGCGCCGTTCGGAAAGCTGGCCTACCTGCCGCCCAACGCCGGCGAGCTCTTCCGGAAAGTGGAGGGTGTCCTACGCACACGTTTCTCGCAGTTCCAGCCTCGAACACTGCTGGGCCTGCTGCACTCGTGCATCCTGGTGGAGAGGTTCCCCGTCAACTTTGTCTCCAAGGTGTTCAGCAGCTTCTTCCTCCAGCAGCTGCAAGGTGACTCCCATCGCAAACTACGGCAGCATTTGCCATACATTTCTACGCTTTCTCCCACGAGGAACATTTTTGAAATATTTTCGCAAACCTGGGAATGAGCGAATCCATCGGTGCCGACCCGTGAAACACATAGACGTTATACACATAGATTTTATTTTGATGATGCAACACAGAAGAAGACCGTCACCGCTAAGCTGAACTGCTAGTAGTTGTTTTTGCAGACAAGAAGAAGTTATGCCTGAGTGTTTCGCCCTTCCGTCGCCACTGTTTTTGCATCCCGTGTTAGCGCCACGCTAACGGATTTTGCGCACGAAAGCCAAGACAAAAAATTGGCAGTGAGAACATGAGCAACAGTAGTTCAGTCACTCACTTCTAGGTTCGAATTAAAGTTGACCCCAAGGGGCGGGGTAAAGGTGAGCTAAAGTTGTCCCATCGTCTAATGGCGTTTGTCGTGTTTCAGAGGAAGGGAACGGGATGGACCGTTTTGTCCTGGCGCAGCTAACTCAACTCTACATGACGGTCAAATTGGAGTGTCCCTTCTATGAGGTGGGGCTCTATAAACGCGTTTGAGTTTTCATTTCTTCTAATCGGAGATTTCACTTTGGATGATATTGTTGAACCACTGTGACGAAATAATGGATGTCTCCAATTTGTGCCATTAACCACTTTGCTGCCGTAGAATTGTACACAAGATGTCAACAGAAAAAAACAAAACAAAACCCCCCCCCCCTGGGAAATGGTGGATAAATGCTATCTTTTTACAAGTAGCGCAAAAGGGGGCTGCTGGTGCCCAATCATCGGGCCGCCATTGAAACCCTCACTGTGTGCCCGATCCTCAGGGTCCCCGGCTGCTCCCCAAGTACCGCGTCAAGTCCTTTCTGATGCCGGGACGCTCCCTGGAGACGGCGGTGGAGCCGCAACTGTACAACTCGGTCAAGTCGGGCCTGGTGGAGCTGCTTGGCGCTCGCTCCTACTTTGCCTCTAAAGTCTTGACTCCTTACTGCTACACGCTGGGTAAGGCACCGGAGCCTCCAAAAAGCACGACGTGGCTTTGATACGCGATTGTGCGTGCAGATGTGGAGATCAAGCTGGATGAGGAAGGATACGTGCTGCCTGCGAGCCATCAGGACGTCTTCAAAAGGTACGTCAATGCCCTGTTCCCATCTATTCGACCGAGAAATAACAGCCTCCTACAAATAAATGCGGACCTTTTTCCTCATAATTTTTCCATTTGAAAAATTGATTTAAAAAAAAAAAACATACAATTAAATTCACTGCAAAATTAATTTCAATTTAGGGAAGTGAGTGAAATGTTCTGAAAAATTAAATCAATAATTTTAATTCAAAGAAAATAATGGAGTGAAATATGCAAGAATGATCAAATTGTTTCAAATGTGAGAATATGAAATGTTACTAAATAATAAAAAATTTTATTTCACGTGAATGAGAAGTGAGTGCAAAAAAGTTTTAATTTTAATATTTAACTAAGCATTCATAATTTTACTTTTCTTTACTGGTTGTCAGTGTAATGATTGTTTTTAAAAATGCTTGCAAAGAATTCTATTCAAAATACATTTGGGGGAAAAAAATTCAAATTGAATTGTACATTAAATAAGTAATTTGTGTATTAAATTGACTTTTTTTTTTAATGAAGTCCAAATAAAGGTCTGACCCTGCGTGCTTTTCAGCGATCAAACACCCCAGGCCACTTTGAAAAATTGCGCTGAAAATGGTTTGACTGCCCACCCGTCCCAGTGGCTTGTGTACCTAACAGTGCGTTTCTTGCGTCATTCGCAATCGTGTCAAATCGCCACACGCACGCCGACAGGATCGCGCTATGCATCGACGGCCAGCGGAGGTTCAGCACCAACAGCCGACGGCTCCTCGGCAGCGAGAGCATCAAACAGCGTCACCTCAGGCTGCTGGGATACCAAGTGGTTCAGGTACGCTCACTCTTCCCCACACCTCTGAAGGCTATTTGACGTTCCATTTCTTGACGCCGTCCGTCCGTCCTGCATTCCAGATCCCCTTCTATGAATTTGAGCAACTGCGCAGCAAGGCCAGCGTCAGCAATTACCTCCATCAGAAAATCTTTCCCCATAGCTACAGACTCAGCTGGTGATGATGATGTGGTTGGGGGGGGGCTATGACCACAAATATTTCTAGTTTTGCTGTATAGGTAAAACTATGCGGTGGGGGGGAAAAAAACACAGATTAAATGTGACTACGCGTGGGATTGTTTGAAAAATACACTTTATTATGTTCTGCATGATTAGAATTCCATATCTGATGAACATCGCAATCATCAAGAAGAAAAACGGGAAAGCTATTGGATCTTTTTGGTTAGTCTGAGGCAGGGAGTGTCACTCGGATAAATAGAGGGGAGGGGTATGATCCAAGGAAAACAATCGTCTGCCTTTATGTAGCGGGAATTTGAGGAAGGCCAAACTCATCCACCAAGATGCCGTCCTGCAATCAAAAGAAGAAAAGAAGCATGAAATGGAGAAGCATTAAAAAAAAATGGTAGCGGTTTGAATCTTCGTGGCGGCAGGCTACCCCGGTAGACTTGGCGCCGGGCAAGCCTTCGGGAATGGACGGCGCCGTAGACGCCTCGTCCAAATAGGAGTTGTCTTCGTCCATCAGGAACTCGTCTCCGAGGGCGCTCAGCTCTGCCGAACACACAAACGCGGTTCATGGCCGACTCGCACCGCGGAACGGACTCGCGACATCATCAGGCGACAGCGTGGCTTACTTGTTAGTTGTGAAGAATCTATTTTAAAATGTCTTGTCGCATGACAATACTGCTAACGTTTTTAAATCACAGCGCGGACAAAAATACTTTAAAATCAAAAGAATTGAATAACAAAAAATGTCATTCGTTAAAAATGAGACTACAACATTTACATTGCAATAGAACTGTAAATGATCATTTGTTCAAGTAGCACAATTAAAACATGCCAAACAATATAGGTCATAATTTTTTTTTTTTTTTACAAATCCGAAGAGAAACTCTGAATAAGAGTGACGATGAAAAGAGTGTGTGGCATTTCTTGTGACTGACCCGCCTCCAGGTCGTCCTCGTCGATCTCGGGCGTGCCGTAGCTGCGGCCCAGCACCTCCTGGATTTCGTTGGCGTCCTCCATCATGTCCTCCAGCTGATCTTGAATGTTCTTCAACCGGGGTAAAAAAAACAAAAATTGAGCTCAATCGGTGTATTTGTGCTTATTATTAGAAGGGGGTGGGAGAGTTGTCTAAAAATACCTCGATTTGATCGATTTTGACATGCTTGTACGCTTTCTTCATGTCTTTCAGGCCGACCTTCATGGCGTCCACCTTAAGGAGAACCACAGGTTAGTAAACCACACGCACACATTCAAAGGGCTTTACCGCCCCCCCCCCTTCCTCACACACGCACACACATTTTTTAGCTCGCCATCTAGTGGCTAAGAATGGAATTAAACCCCAGAGCCTTAAACAACAATAAGGCAAGCATATATAGAAACCAATTGGAGCATCTATGTAAGAAAAAAAAAAAGAGTAAGACTTTTTAATTTATAGTTTTGAGGAATAAAGCTGTAACATAACAAAACGTGGACCAAGTCAAGCGTTATGAGTACTTTCCAGACGGTATCGCCATTTTTGCTCTTACCGTGGTTTTAGTGTCTTTGAGGGATTGAATGGTGTAGTTGCTTTGCTCCATGTTAAACGACTGCTGCATGAGGTTGTCTCGCTGGCCCTCGTACCTGCAACGGCAAGCTGAAGTTGAATAAAAGTCAAATAAATTCATATTGAATGCGACAAGGGCACTTACATCCTCTTCTGCTTCAGGATCCTCATGGCCTTCTGTTTGACCATGTTCTAAAGGAGGTTGCACAGAGAAGCATATGAAGTCAACAAAACGCACACCGAGCGGATCGTGTTTGCTGTGTCACCTTTGATGGTCCCTCTCGCATCTTCTTCAGTTGCTCCTTGTACTTGACCAGCTCAGCGTCCAGTCTGGCGATTTTCTTATCCACAGACTCTGAACGGGCATCCACCTTTTGGACAAGGTGTATTTTCCATTTTCCAATCATTCAAAAGCTTTCGTTTTAACAGAAAATAAAACGCAGAACGGGGATCAGTCTGTTTTTCAAGGGTAATTTGATGGGGGTTGGATGATGTCAATTACAAACATCGTTATGTCACAATCTGGTGTAACATTACTTTTTAATGGCTATTAATCCCCTCTTGAAATCTTATTACCATTTCTTTAGCATGTCTGAGTAACGGTGGTACTTTGGGGCACGAAATATGACAAACACCGTTTCATTTCTGAAAGTATGTAACACAAGCTAAAAATAACCTCTTCCTCTCAGGCCACCTCCAAACCTGGAGAACCGGTTTAATGCCAGTCTCACTCAAAACTAAATAGTTTCTATTGTGGCACTTTATCCATCTCTGTCCAAAAATTTCAAACGAGACAAAGACGCCGATTCACGGTTTCTGTGTGGCATTTTCAACCCATGACAACGACGCCGAATCGGGTTTCGTCCACGTCAGTCCTGCAAGTACGGTGAATCGTTCATTTCCAGGCAAGAAAACGCGTTCTCGTTTCCAAGTCGCACAAACTTGTCAAAAGTTAGTCCAAACATTTAACCACGACGGACTCGTCTTTGTTTACTTACTTGTGTGTCGAGGTGGGGGCGAATAAAATATGTACTTACGGTTCCGATGCAGTCCGTAAGGTTCGGCGGCGGAGCCTTGGGCTTCCCCTTGCCAAAAATGCGATTCATTTTGATTTGGAAAAACAAAAACTTTAGCTGTACGCTTAAGTTTTTTGCGCGTCTTCCCCACCACTTTAGAAACACCCGGAAGTATCTGAGATAACGTCATTGGCCACGTCAGCAAGCCACGCCCATGGAAGATTTCTCTCCGTACTTGCGTGGGTTTTCCCCGGATAATCTAGTTTCCTCCCACGTTTCAAATACATAGTCGATTGAAGTTCTTTGGTGCGATTGTGAGTGAGAATGGTTGGTTGTTCATGCGAGCCCCGCGATCGTCTTGCAACCAGTACGCCGCCTGCTGACCCAAGAGAGTTGGGAGAGGCCCTCTGAGGCACAACGGCTCGGACAAAGAATTGTGTGTGGGCGTGGCACATGTAATAGACGCTTTTGACCATTGGGGGGAGCTATTGGCCTACACTCTAACCTGACCTGTACCATTCATGAGTGGTTCTTCAACTTTGGGGCTTCTTAAAATTGAGAAATTCAGCGAGTCAATCAAATCTTTCGTGCCGTTGGTGAAGATACTCACTATGGAGCCGGGATTGTGTAGTGTAGACGCATTGTGAAGTCGCAGTGGGCCGGACATGCCGATGTACTTTCTGACAGGTTAATTTTTAGAAAAAGGCGGGCTTTTACACTTGAAGGTCGGAGACTGAACTATTTTTTAAAATGAAAAAAATATATATTTTAATTCAATACCGATCCACATATCTTTAAAATACATTTAATGTGTCATGCAAAGCCGATTCACAGTTGCAGGTGAACAGACATCAGAGCAATCGTCTTAAAATGACAGAAATATCCCAAAATAACCTTACTTTCTTGGAATTGTGTCAATTTTAAGTTATTCTAGTTGCCAGAAAGCCTAAAAATAACTGTGAAACGAGGACATGCGCTTATCATTCATTTGCAGTACATTGTATATCATTTACAACGGCCGTGTCTACCATGCATTTAGGACTAAGGTTGACATGCTTCACAGACAGTCACTATATGTCTAAACAAAATACAATCATGTTACTATGACACAATATGTACTCATTGATAATATGCAGCGCTTGCCATATCTGAGAATCTCCAAGAACAAAAGGCTCCTTTTTTTAATTATACATACTGTATGTATTTTGGAGAGAGTAAAGGTATTTTTAATTGAAGCCGTAATGTTGATTTTAGTCGAGGAGCCCTTGACATCTGCAGGCGCATGACACCCTCCAGTTGCCCTTTTTCCTGTCCCCAGATGCTTTCTCCTGCCTCAGCCTGGATGCTGAACTCTCTGAAGAAGCGTTTAAAAATTCTTCTCCAGGAAGGCATAGAGGACTGGACTGAGGCTCCTGTTGGTGTAACCCAGAGCATGAAGAAGTTGGCGGCCAAGAGTTCTTGACTCAGCAACTAAAACCCGTGAGTTCCTTCTTATCCGATGAGTCTCCTGGCTCGAACCTGCTTACCAAATCAGATGAGTCATTGCTAACCCGAATCAGATGATCAGATCATCTGAATCTGCAGTCTTTCCAGTGAGTCTGATGATTTGGATCCATGTAGCAGACTCATGGGAAACACCGCAAGTTCCGATTATTTGAACCACTGACTTAAGTTAGTAAGAACTCTAACGATGACTCGGGTCCATCTGAGTCCAGGGTGTTTCTTGTGTTTCAGGTGAGCCCGACAACTCGATTCAATCGACCGAATCATCGGAATCACGCACTCCTCCAAGCAATGACCACCAGGTCTACAGTGCACTGGTGATGTGGGTGAGACCCAAGTCTCGGGAGTCTTCTTTTTCAGCGTGAGAAATGGAGGACAGTTCCACCGCTAGTCATGAGGGCTTACTATTTTCATCCGGGTTCCTCAGGGGTAGGGCAGCCTCCCGCACCGCCTCCGGCGCCGCCTTCCTACTCCTGGACGCCTTCTCGCGCCTGAGCCTTGCTGAGGTGCAGAAGTCCTTGAAGCAACGCTTGAAGTTCTCATCCAGGAAGGCGTAGAGGATGGGGTTAAGGCTACTGTTGGTGTAGCCCAGAGCCACGCAAAAGAAATAGGCGGCCATGATGGCAGTGGTCTCGGGCACGCTGGCCAACGCCTTGATCAGAATGAAGATGTGGATGGGGGTCCAGCACACCACGAAGACGGCCACCACCACCACCACCAGCCGAGTGATGCGGCGCAGGTTTCGATCCTTCACCCGGGAGCCAGAGAGCATGCGGACCGTCTTGAGCCGCAGGAGCATCAGGGAGTAGCACACGGTGATAATCAGAACCGGAACCACAAAGGCGAACACGAACACGCACATCTTCATGAGAGTGTCCCAGTAGACGTACGGCTCGGGGAACTGTAAGGCGCACTCCGTGATGCCTAAAAGGGACAATGGCAGAAACGGACCACAAACAACCAAGCAACGAATCGTCCATCAACTGAAATAGGGAAGAATACAACATCACCCTGGAGTATGAACCTAACGGTCCGTCCCGCAGTAGTAACCGCTTGCGCTTTAGCATTAGCATTAGCATTATTTTGAGTTTGTTTGTGTATTGAACATAAAACTTATACAGTAATAATTTGACAGATAATAAGGCAGATAAAAAAGTACAAAGAAAGAAATCAGTCTTCATTCAACACAGTTATTATGTTCAAGGGAGTAGTAGTTCGGGCTAATTAGCATTAGCCCGAAGGTGGAAATGTGTCACAGCTCACCGAGGTTTGTCTGCGTGTCGCCCAGGACGAAGGCGGGAATGCCGGCGGCCGAGGACAGGATCCAGATGCAAACGTTGATCGCCTTGGCCTTGACGGGGGTACGGAAGTCCAGCGCCTTGACCGGATGGCACACGGCCACGTAGCGGTCCACGCTCATCATGGTGAGCGTGAAGATGCTGGTGAACATGTTGTAGTAGTCGATGGCTATGAAGACCTTGCACACCACCTGACCGAAGGGCCACGTGTTGAGTAGGTAGTCGGTGCTCTGGAAGGGCATGGTGGTGGTCACCAGGGCGTCGGCCAGGGCCAGGTTGAAGATGTAGATGTTGGTGGCTGTTTTCATCTTGGTGTACCTATGACGACACGGAGAGTCGCGCAGAGCCGATAACATCACCGCCGCATGTATTGAACATCAGCCGGCGTCCTGCAAATTTTCCGGATTGGCGGTTCATTGTTATGCATCGTACGCCGGGGAGACCAGTTCCTCCGCTTCGTTCATTGAGGGAAGCGTAATCGCACTAAGTAATTACTTTCTCCTCATTTTACCACGGTTACTGTTTTTTTTTTACAACTAATGAAGGGCACGCTCTAGTGTATGCAGCAAGCGCGGAGAACAAAACAATCTTGAAAATTTACTTTTTCATGACTACCTGAGGCCAAAGCGCTTTGCATATAATTCACCTTAATAGCAGAATGCAAGTAGTTAAATCGTTGATCTCAATCGCTTGCGGGCTCCAGGCAGCAAATGTTTAATTAGTGTGACCGAAAAAGCAGCCGAGTCATCAATAAAACAATTCACTCAATCGCATTTGTCTCGCGTTACCCGCTTTGCTGTTATTTACGCAAGCAGAACTTTTGGTACACTTGGGTAGTATTTTCTCTTTGGCTTATTTTAAATGTAAAGAGTCATTTGTGATCGGATTGACTTGAATCACTGTTACCAGGCTGACTGCAGTGAAGTCGGATAACCGAATCATTTGGAGTCAGTCGGTCCACAAATTCAAAGTCACTCAAATGATTTGAGTTCACAATTTATTTGGCCTCGACTCGAGTCAGTTCACCAAATCACGTGAAGTCCGCAGTGTTTTTGGTTTGTCCTCTAACTTGAGTCAGTCACCAGAGTCAACGGAATCATCCCAGTCCACTGTGATGTCATTGAGTGCTAACTCGTTCCAGAGATCCAAATCCGCTAACTTGAGTCAGTGAATCCCCCCCCCCCCCAGCCCCCCCCTAAAAAGTGCAGTCTCCAATGTTTTTAGTCAGTCACCACCAATGTTAAATCTCTGGAGTCTGCCAATTTGGAAAAGTTCACCCAAATTGTGTGTCTCTGGTGAGTGCGCAAGCTAACTTGAGTTAGCCTTCCGAGTCACCTGAATCATCTGTCGTTTGTCTTTCCAGGAGTCCGCTTCTTGGCCTTGTGTGCTTACCATCGATCGACCAGACCGTTGACACGATCCAGGTGAACAGATTTACAGCCGTTCACGTCTCTTTTCCACTCGTACGCCTCTTAGCAATGTTTAAGTGTTGACCGAAACCAGTGGGTGTACATTTATTAGCGCTTAATAGTCCAGCTTAATTGGTTCAGTTCAATATAGTAAACTAATGACACGCTTCGGAGCGGGACGTCAGCGATCGGGGTCTATGTGACACATTTCTAATACCGCGCCGCGTGTAATCAATGTTTAAAAAACAAAGGCATCGATTGGAAGGTCGACCGCAGCGCTTGTTATCGTCTTGCCGTTTGACTGAAATTGTCCTCTGGTCAGCGAATCACTTTTGATATGAAAAACGTCATGGCCAAATTAAAAAAAAAAAAAAAAAGCCCTACTACACACGGTCATCTTTAAAAAAAAAAAACACCTGACTATACTGTACATGGTCGTCTTTGACCAAAAACACCTTGATCACTTTTGATTCGATGCTCCTTGCTATCTGTAGCAATTTTTTGGACTCAACATCAAAGCGGATTCGCCGCCTCCCACGTGTCGTAAATAAAAAGCCAATATGCTCCATGGAGCAAAAAAAAAATATCATGTTAACCAGGCTGCTGGGTGGTTGTGATTTATGGAAGGTTTGTTATTGCTTCGGTGGGGGCACTTCTCTAGTCGGGCGAGCGGGTGGGACGGAGGGGGGGGGGGGGGGGGAGGTGGGTTCATGGGATTCATCAAACGGACTCGTCGGCGGTCGGGGGCACATATCAACTCGAGCAATCGATCGCAGCGTGTTGTTGTGTGTGCATTTAATGCTGAATTCATGACCTTGTCCAAGTGAAATTCCACAGCAGAGGGAACCGGTCACTTTATTAAGTACGCCCAGTCGTGGAAATCATGCTGCCATCAAAGCGGGACCGAATATTAGGGACACCTGCGAGGTGATGCATGGACGACCACGCGAAGAAACATCAGGTGAGGTCATGTGATTTCTATTCACAGTCACACGCAGGTGCCATAAGCATCACCATTTATGACACGGGGTTATCTATTTTTCACCCAGCGGTTTTAAGGACGCACAGTTTACGCTCCTGTTCACATGGAGAGTTTATTTAAATATATTCATTCATTCATCTTCAGTACCGCTTGATCCTCACTAGGGTCGCGGGGGGTGCTGGAGCCCATCCCAGCCGTCTCCGGGCAATAGGCGGGGGACACCCTGAATCGGTCGCCAGCCAATCGCAGGGCACACATAGACGAACAACCAACCACGCTCACACTCACACCTAGGGACAATTTAGAGCGTCCAATCAGCCTGCTACGCATGTTTTTGGAATGTGGGAGGAAACCGGAGCACCCGGAGAAAACCCACGCAGGCCCGGGGAGAACATGCAAACTCCACACAGGGAGGCCGGAGCTGGAATCGAACCCGGTACCTCTGCACTGTGAAGCCCACGTGCTAACCACTGGACTACCGGGCCGCCCTTATTTAAATATATTTCTCATGAAATTAAAAGGCACTGAAATCCCTCGAGGGACAAGCTCAGTTGTCTCTAATGTCATTTCGTCTGAATAACTGTCATCTCCATCGACCCTAACGCGTCTCCCTACCTGATGATGACATACATGACCAGGCAATTGCCCAGCAAGCCCACCACGAAGACGAGCGAGTAGACGGCGGTGATGATGGGGATGATGGGCGACAAGGCGTCTTGCTCCCAGCCCTCGTCGCCGGCGGCCGCGCTGGCGTTAGCGTCGTCGCGGCTCCACGCCGAAGCGTTGCCGGCTCGCTGCGGCCACGTCTCGAGCGGACCGGCGCTGTCCATCTTCCAAAACGCAAGTAAACTTCTCGTAGGAAAAAAAAAACGCGCCCCACGGGTACGCTCGGCCGGTTCGCGGCAAACTTTGGCGACGGAGAGCAAAAGAACGCGAGGCGCACACTCTGGTCACAGGCGCGCGCACCGCTTACACGATGAGACGCGTGAGCGAGCAGGCGGCACGCAACGACGTGCGCGCGCCCGCGCGCTTGGCTCCTTCGATTAGGTACACCTGCTCGTGACATCCATCGGGAGAAAAAACGACATATCCTCGCGAGATGAGACTTCAGATGAGCGCGCCTGGAAATGACCTGGAGGTATTTATCTTTTTCGACTCCAGGTCATTCCATTGAATACTGTTATCGCCAGTCATTGACACCTAAAGTGGTTTTGCAAGAGATATGCTCACTTATTTTTAATTTTTTTTGTTATAAGTGCACTAAAATGTTTTAGAACACGTAACTTTTGTTATAATGAATCACAATTTCATTCAGTATTTTCGATAGTTAAGCGCAATGGTCAATTTCAAACTGTGGCTTTTGGAATGAAGCCTCCGCGTTGTTTGTGAACACAGAGGCCTACTACATGACTGTATTTCTGTTCTATGGCAATTGTACTCAGTCTTTATTTTTCTTTTTTCTAGGTGTTAACATTTGCAAGCTGCTGTCCGAATGTATGTATGCTGCACATATGCGTGCATTTTTCTCCTTTATTTCCTCACACGTTGGCGAATTTGGTGGCAGGAAGTGCAATTTGACTTTCTCCTCGGGGGATTTCACATTTGCCGCACGGGCACTTAAAGGAGCGTCGGCTTTGAAAGCCCAAAAGCGGCATAAGTAGCGAGCGAGCGAGGCGGCGGTCTGAAATGAACACGCTAATGTACTCTAATGTCTCCATGTCGCCTGCTGTCACATTTCAAAACAGCAAAATGGATTTTGCAAATGCTCCATTTGTACAGAGAACAATGGTGCAGGGTTTTTTTTCCTTCTTCTTCTGGATTCTTGACTCTTGTCACCTGACTTGACTCTCACCAATTTGAGGCTAAAACTTCACTTGAATTGCGCTTCCTGAGACAGCGATTGTCGTGAATGAATTGATCAAATCAGATGTGTGGACAGTTGTTGGTGAAAGTTTATGTGAAAGGCCCCTGTGCAGCTATTTTGGGCTGCAAGTATGCATGCGATGATTTTGCTTGACCTCTGTGTAAAGTCCCTTTTTAAACAGGAAACAGGCTGATGCAAAAGAATGCAAGACCATCCCGGGAGTGATTTTATTATTATTTATTTTTTTGGACCTTTTGTTGTGACTTCAAAGCATAAGCCACGCGGGAATTTGTCTTTTCTTCCCTTGACATCAATGCGTGGTGCAGATTTTACCCCTCGTTTCTTCTTACGCATTATAAGCATGGCACAGCAAAAGAGGCATGGATCATAATGACCCAAGGGCTTACTCGTAGGATGAAAAAAAAAGGACACGAGTGTTTTCTCTCGTCAAGTTGAATGCAGAAGAAAATATTAAATGCTCGCTCATTCATTTTTCTTCTGTGAGTGTGTGTGTGTGTGTGTGCGCGCACGTTGTGAATAATTCAGTAACGCAAGGCGTCTCTCTTCGTCCTGCAGGTTCGGAGGAGCTCATAAGAGCCGATGCCTTCGACTCGATCGTTCATGTCAACTTCCTTCTCTTCACAAGCAGCACCTCGAGGACATATAATACGCATTAACGCTGTTTTTAATATCAATCAGACTGCTTTTAGAAACGGTTTGCTTTCACGTGTGCATGTTACATGGGCACCCACGCTCATACCAATCCCACCTATCGATATCGATCGCACCTCTTTCAGTCACGTGCATCCATCAGACTAACAAACACAATTCTTATCTGATCCGCAGTTGAGCGCTGGTGAAAGAGGACGGCCAACAAACAGCCACCCGCTCTTCCTCCTCACCCTCCTCTTCCTATTCTCCTGCTCCGAATGAGCTGCTTCACCAAAGCGTCATGGGGTGGTGGGGTGGGGACGGAGGGTGAAAAGTCAGAAGAAAGGGGAGAATGGGGGTTATTAAATGTGGGTTGATGATATGAAAGTGTATTGACGTCTGGAATTTTTAAAATTTCTTTTGGCACATTTGTCAATATGAATGGACAATGTTAAGTCACAGTTTGTTGTTATTAATTGAACATTTGTCTCATTTGTCCCGAGGTGTGATTGTGAGCGCCAATCTCTTTGTGTGCCCTGACTGTGAAGAAAATGGCGTTGAGCTTGTCACTTGTTTCACACTTCAGCCTTTGCCAGCTTTCAAATGAGAACCATGAAAAAAAAGGCCTTACTAGGCATGGCTGCTGTTTTTTGGCCCAAAAAGCCTTACTATACATGGTCTTTTTTTTCGGCCAAAAACGCCTTACTGGTCGTTTTTTTCGGCCAAAAAGGCCTTACTATACATGGTCTTTTTTTTCGTCCAAAAACGCCTTACTTTACATGGCCGTTTTTTTTGGTTAAAAACGCCTTACTATACATGGTCTTTTTTTTCGGCTAAAAACGCCTTACTATACATGGTCGTTTTTTTCGGCTAAAAACGCCTTACTATACATGATGGTTTTTTTCGGCTAAAAACGCCTTACTTTACATGGTCGTTTCTTCGGCTAAAAATGACTTACTATACATGGTCGTTTTTTCGGTCAAAAAGGCCTTACTATACATGGTCGTTTTTTTCGGCTAAAAACGCCTTACTATACATGGTGGTTTTTTTCTGTCATTTTTTTCCGACTAAAAATGCCTTACTATACGTGGTCGTTTTTTTCGGCAAAAAACGCCTTACTATACATGGTCGGGTTTTTTCGGCTAAAAATGCCTTACTATACATGGTTGTTTTTTTTCAGCTAAAAATGCCTTACTATACATGGTCGTTTTTTTCGGTCATTTTTTTCTGACTAAAAATGCCTTACTAAACATGGTCTTTTTTTTTTGGCTAAAAATGCCTTACTATACGCGGTCGTTTTTTTCGGCAAAAAACGCCATACTATACATGGTCGGGTTTTTTTCGGCTAAAAATGCCTTACTATACATGGTTGTTTTTTTCGGCTAAAAATGCCTTACTATACATGGTCGTTTTTTTCGGTCATTTTTTTCCGACTAAAAATGCCTTACTATATACATGGTCATTTTTTTCCGATTAAAATGCCTTACTATACATGGTCGTTTTTTTCGGCAAAAAATGCCTTACTATACATGGTCGTTTTTTTCGGCAAAAATCGCCTTACTATACATGGTTGTTTTGGGCTGTAAAAACGCCAAACTATACATGGTCATTTTTTTGTTGTTGTGAAATGTGCCTTCCTATACTTTACCAAAAAACAAAAAAAGCCTGACTAAGCGCTCACATTAAAAAAAAAACATTCTTAGAGGGACAATGTGAAGTGTTCGTGACCCTCCTGGTTGTCGAATGGTTCGTGCGTCCACATTGCATTGCAGAGGTGCAGGGTTTGAATCCATCTCCAGCCTTCCTGGTTTCTCAAAATATGCATGGCTATCCATTTTCTGATCCTGGTTTCATGAACTTCCTGGTAGTCGAATGGTAAGTGGTCGTTTTTTTCGGCTAAAAACGCCTTACTATACATGGTCGTTTTTTTTCGGCTAAAAACGCCTTACTATACATGGTCGGTTTTTTTCGGCTAAAAACGCCTTACTATACATGGTCGGTTTTTTCAGTCGTTTTTTTTTGGCTAAAAACGCCTTACTATACGTGGTCGTTTTTTTCAGTCGTTTTTTCGGCTAAAAACGCCTTACTATACATGGTCGTTTTTTTCAGTCGTTTTTTTTGGCTAAAAACGCCTTACTATACGTGGTCGTTTTTTTCAGTCGTTTTTTTGGGCTAAAAACGCCTTACTATACATGGTCGTTTTTTTGGGCTAAAAACGCCTTACTATACATGGTCGTTTTTTTCGGCTAAAAACGCCTTACTATACGTGGTCGTTTTTTTCGGCTAAAAACGCCTTACTTTACATGGTCGTTTTTTTTCGGGATAAAACGCCTTACTATACATGGTCGTTTTTTTCGGCTAAAAACACCTTACTATACATGGTCGTTTTTTTCGGCTAAAAACACCTTACTATACATGGTCGTTTTTTTCAGTCAATTTTTTCGGCTAAAAAAAGCTTACTATACATGGTCGTTTTTTTCGGCTAAAAACGCCTTACTATACATGGTCGTTTTTTTCGGCTAAAAACGCCTTACTGTACATGGTCGTTTTTTTCGGCTAAAAACGCCTTACTATACGTGGTCGTTTTTTTCGGCTAAAACGCCTTACTGTACATGGTCGTTTTTTTCGGCTAAAAACGCCTTACTATACGTGGTCGTTTTTTTCGGCTAAAAACGCCTTACTATACATGGTCGTTTTTTTCAGCTAAAAACGCCTTACTATACATGGTCGTTTTTTTCAGCTAAAAACGCCTTACTATACATAGTCATTTTTTTCAGCTAAAAACGCCTTACTATACATGGTCGTTTTTTTCAGCTAAAAACGCCTTACTATACATGTTCGGGTTTTTTTTCGGCTAAAAACGCCTTACTATACATGGTCGTTTTTTTTCGGCTAAAAACGGCTTCCTATACATGTTCGGGTTTTTTTTCGGCTAAAAACGCCTTACTATACATGGTCGTTTTTTTTCGGCTAAAAACGTCTTACTATACATGGTTGTTTTTTTCGGCTAAAAATGCCTTACTATACATGGTCGTTTTTTTCGGTCATTTTTTTCCGACTAAAAATGCCTTACTATATACATGGTCATTTTTTTCCGATTAAAATGCCTTACTATACATGGTCGTTTTTTTCGGCAAAAAATGCCTTACTATACATGGTCGTTTTTTTCGGCAAAAAATGCCTTACTATACATGGTCGGTTTTTTCGGCTAAAAACGCCTTACTATACATGGTCGTTTTTTTCGGCTAAAAACGCCTTACTATACATGGTGGTTTTTTTCGGCTAAAAACGCCTTACTTTACATGGTCGTTTCTTCGGCTAAAAATGACTTACTATACATGGTCGTTTTTTCGGTCAAAAAGGCCTTACTATACATGGTCGTTTTTTTCGGCTAAAAACGCCTTACTATACATGGTGGTTTTTTTCTGTCATTTTTTTCCGACTAAAAATGCCTTACTATACGTGGTCGTTTTTTTCGGCAAAAAACGCCTTACTATACATGGTCGGGTTTTTTCGGCTAAAAATGCCTTACTATACATGGTTGTTTTTTTTCAGCTAAAAATGCCTTACTATACATGGTCGTTTTTTTCGGTCATTTTTTTCTGACTAAAAATGCCTTACTAAACATGGTCTTTTTTTTTGGCTAAAAATGCCTTACTATACGCGGTCGTTTTTTTCGGCAAAAAACGCCATACTATACATGGTCGGGTTTTTTTCGGCTAAAAATGCCTTACTATACATGGTTGTTTTTTTCGGCTAAAAACGCCTTACTTTACATGGTCGTTTCTTCGGCTAAAAATGACTTACTATACATGGTCGTTTTTTCGGTCAAAAAGGCCTTACTATACATGGTCGTTTTTTTCGGCTAAAAACGCCTTACTATACATGGTGGTTTTTTTCTGTCATTTTTTTCCGACTAAAAATGCCTTACTATACGTGGTCGTTTTTTTCGGCAAAAAACGCCTTACTATACATGGTCGGGTTTTTTCGGCTAAAAATGCCTTACTATACATGGTTGTTTTTTTTCAGCTAAAAATGCCTTACTATACATGGTCGTTTTTTTCGGTCATTTTTTTCTGACTAAAAATGCCTTACTAAACATGGTCTTTTTTTTTGGCTAAAAATGCCTTACTATACGCGGTCGTTTTTTTCGGCAAAAAACGCCATACTATACATGGTCGGGTTTTTTTCGGCTAAAAATGCCTTACTATACATGGTTGTTTTTTTCGGCTAAAAATGCCTTACTATACATGGTCGTTTTTTTCGGTCATTTTTTTCCGACTAAAAATGCCTTACTATATACATGGTCATTTTTTTCCGATTAAAATGCCTTACTATACATGGTCGTTTTTTTCGGCAAAAAATGCCTTACTATACATGGTCGTTTTTTTCGGCAAAAAATGCCTTACTATACATGGTCGGTTTTTTCGGCTAAAAACGCCTTACTATACATGGTCGTTTTTTTCGGCTAAAAACGCCTTACTATACGTGGTCGTTTTTTTCGGCTAAAAACGCCTTACTTTACATGGTCGTTTTTTTTCGGGATAAAACGCCTTACTATACATGGTCGTTTTTTTCGGCTAAAAACACCTTACTATACATGGTCGTTTTTTTCAGTCAATTTTTTCGGCTAAAAAAAGCTTACTATACATGGTCGTTTTTTTCGGCTAAAACGCCTTACTATACATGGTCGTTTTTTTCGGCTAAAAACGCCTTACTGTACATGGTCGTTTTTTTCGGCTAAAAACGCCTTACTATACGTGGTCGTTTTTTTCGGCTAAAACGCCTTACTGTACATGGTCGTTTTTTTCAGCTAAAAACGCCTTACTATACATAGTCATTTTTTTCGGCTAAAAACGCCTTACGGTCAATTTTTTCGGCTAAAAACGGCTTCCTATACATGTTCGTTTTTTTTTCGGCTAAAAACGCCTTACTATACATGGTCGTTTTTTTCGGCTAAAAACACCTTACTATACATGGTTGTTTTTTTCGGCTAAAAATGCCTTACTATACATGGTCGTTTTTTTCGGTCATTTTTTTCCGACTAAAAATGCCTTACTATATACATGGTCATTTTTTTCCGATTAAAATGCCTTACTATACATGGTCGTTTTTTTCGGCAAAAAATGCCTTACTATACATGGTCGTTTTTTTCGGCTAAAAACGCCTTACTATACATGGTCGTTTTTTTCGGCTAAAAACGCCTTACGGTCAATTTTTTCGGCTAAAAACGGCTTCCTATACATGTTCGTTTTTTTTCGGCTAAAAACGCCTTACTATACATGGTCGTTTTTTTCAGTCAATTTTTTCGGCTAAAAAAAGCTTACTATACATGGTCGTTTTTTTCGGCTAAAAACTTCTTACTATACATGGTCGTTTTTTTCGGCTAAAAACGCCTTAGTATACATGGTTGTTTTTTTGGGACTAAAAATGCCTTACTATATATACCTGGTCCTTTTTTTGGGCCCCAAACGCCTTAATTTCTTCCATTTCTTAGTTAAAAAAAGGTGCACAACGCTCCACATGACATCTGTCTCGATCGTATGCCATTGAACCGTCGTGATTAAGTCGCAGCCAATTTTGGGCGAGGAGCTTTGCTCCTCTCTGCCGGCCATCTAAGTATTGCGGCTCAACAGCACAACAAGGAGCTCAAACGCCCCCCCATCCACACACACACACAAACACGTTCTATCTTTTGTTGTGCTGCACCGTCTATGAAAATGAAATGGTCATAGTCATCAGATTTTTTTATACGTCAGTTAAATTATATTGAGGTAACTGGAGAGCCTTAAAAAGAAAATATCCTGCTCCCGTTTGCGCATGCGCGTCTGCCCCTTCAAAACCACCTTCCTCCCCCGCTGCAAAAAACAGCACCTGCATTCTGGCATTCATGGTGAAACAGTGAGTATATGCGAGGAGGGCTATGTTTGCTACATTTAGTTTGTTTGTACATTGGGAGGGGGGCGCTTAATTAAAGGAGGATTGAATGCTTGTTTTTTCCTGTGTAGATCGGTGCGAATGCAACATCCAAAGCCAGGCTGCAGGGTTACTTGTATTTGCATGCAAGGCGAATGCGCAGAACGAGCGTTTAGAATGCAAATACTCCGAGCGTTTAAAATGCTAATGCTGGTGCTTTTACACGGCGACGTGCATGTCGTGCATGTCATGAGGAGGCGCAGATGGATGCTGCCTTGTCGCCAGATTGAGTGACGAAGAGGAGGCTGCATCCATTCATTGAAGGAAAGGGTTGGGGGGGGGGCGTGCAGATGTGACTAATATTGCACGGACGTCGGAGAGAGTTAATTGTGGCGTTGCCCGCACGCAGTTCACGGGCTCGGAGCGGCCGGAGATGCGCAAGAGGCAGCAGATGCAGGTGCACCAGGAAGCCGCCGCCGCCGCCGCCTGCCTGCACGCCCGACACGGCCGCCACGCCATGGCCGACGCCCCCGCCAACGCCCCCGGAAACGCCTCCAACGCTTGCTGCTTCTGCTGGTGCTGCTGTTGCAGTTGCTCCTGGTAACCTTAAAAAAATAATTTTAAAAAAACGGGGGTTGGCCATTCTGGAACGAGGACAAAAGTTAATGAAACGTTCATTTGGAATACTATTTGAACTAAAATTAGGCAATATTTTTTTATTCTTCAACCTTGACAAATTCAGGCGAAGTAACCTCGAACACATTTTCATTTGCAAACGTCATGGCTGAATAGGCACGTGGCAAAGACAAAGACAAAGATATATTTCATGAATGTGTTTGAAAAAAAACAAAAGGATATATTTCATGAATGTGTTTGAAATTTTGAGGCGTGATGTGTTTTTTTTAATCATGGAGCACTTACCTCCGTCCTTGAGGCACGTCTGCGTCATCGGTTTCGGTCCCACCTTAATTGGTGTGTCGTTCCCAAGCGGGGCGGCAAAACCAATTAGGGGCTGGTGTCAGGTGCTGTGAACACTTTAATGACATGCCTTCGAGCTATTTACTCAGCGCAGGCGTTCCCTCTGGAACGACGTACGACGACTGTTACCACCGACGAATTGGCCGATTGATGGAGACGGAGCGCGCCCTCGACCTTCTTCTGGGGTTCTGAATAGGCGTGAAATGCTCTCGGACTTCATAATCGGGAATCAACGGGTTGGCATCCGCGCACAATGTTGTGAGCCAAGGAATCCGTGGCCCCCTTTTCCCGTTTTTTTTTTTGGTGGGCATCTCCACAAGATTCACAGGCTTAGCCTTTCTAATGGCCCGTCCATCATCTACAAGGGCAACTAACCCCAAACAATGGAGTAGGGGCGCCCCCGAATGTTCCCACATTGAAGTCAAAAGTGAAATTCTGCCATCATTGGACAACCGGCAAGGGTGACAAACTTTTCCTTTCTTCCAGTTTAACTGTTCGGGGTGAAGACGAGACAATCCAGAGGTCGACTTGCGATCGCAGGATGGACGCTGCAAACAACTGTGAAGAGAGGTAAGAGCCACTTGGGGAGTAGACATGCGCCTCACGGGGTCATCTGAGGGCCATTTTGTCGTGCGGAAGACCCAAACCCACCCTGGAGGACGCTCGGTCCTGGACGACGTCCTTCGAGAAGGTGATGAAGAGCGCGGCGGGCCGCGGCTGCTTCCGCCAGTTCCTGCGCACCGAGTTCAGCGAGGAGAACATGATGTTCTGGCTAGCCTGCGAGGAACTCAAGAAAGAGACCAACAAGACGGTGGTGGAGGAGAAAGTGCGGCAAATATACGAGGACTTCATCTCCATCCTCTCCCCGAAGGAGGTAAAGAAACCCTAACTCGTAACGCTGCAGCGTTACGATGGTGATGTCACGGATCATGTTACATGTTTTCTGTAAATGGCTCCATCTAGTGTTGAAACTGAGAAGCGCCATCTGCAACTATATTTGCAGAATTTGCTGCGGGCCAATAAAAACAAACCCGTGGGCCGCAGTTGGCCCGCGGGCCGTAGTTTGGACTGTGCCGAAGCCATGGACGATGATGTACCAGGGTCCATTGTTGCAATAAGACCTCAGACGGGAGACGTTGCTGACAATTGACGAGACGGCTCTCGGTTTCCCCACAGGTGAGCCTGGACTCGCGCGTGCGCGAGATGATCAACCGCAACATGCTGGAGCCCACCTCGCACACCTTCGACGACGCCCAGCAGCAGATCTACACGCTGATGCAGAGAGACTCGTACCCGCGCTACATCAACTCGGCCGCCTACACCGATTTGCTCAAGAGTCTGGAGGAGCCTCTGCCGGCGCCGCCACTCCCAAAGCCATAGAAGACTCACCATTAGCTTAAATGAAGAAAAAAAAATGGCGGCACGTGTCCTGATGAAGTTCTAGTTGTACATCCCGCAAACCCCTGCTTGCCCACAAATGTCTATTTTTCTACACTCCTTTGCGCTTTACGTTGCACTTTTCTAACTCGTTTCCGGGAGAGGCCGCCATTCTTCGCTATCTTTTAGCAATTTAGAAGACGGAGTGTGCCTTTTGGGACAACACCTTCCACGCGGGGGACACTTTTCCAGGACATCCCGACAGGTGCCACATGACTTTGGTGCTGTTCAGCTTTTTTCTCCAGCTTACATTTCTCGAATATAATAATACAGATGATCCGTCTTATCTGGACAGAGAGATACCTATAAATAGCAATATATACTGTAGTTAGTTCGATCTATGTAGTTCCATCTGTTGATATACAGTATAGGCCGCGCATCTCGATACTGTGATCTGCGGAGAGGAAAGGCGACGTAAAGAAACGCGGCCGCCGCTATAGTTGTAGTGTATCGGGGTGAAATGTTTGTGTGAAAGCATTGAAATAAAAAGCACAATCGTGTCGTTTCGATTGACACATTTCATATCGGTAAAAAACTGCTTTCAGTCAATAAGGTATCAAAAATTGTTGTTTTGGGGATTTAAATGTAATTTCTTTTTCAGTCATTTTTTTAAGCATGTTAACACCGAGTCAAACTGAAGGGTTGCGGTTTCTAATATCAAAATAAAGAGAATCGGTCAACTTCAAATAAGCCTAAACAACGCATTGGCAAATATGGATTTAAATGATCTACTTAACAGATAGTGAGCTGCAACGCAATTTCTTTTAGCAATATAATAATTGTTTAAAAAAAAAAGAAAACGATAACAGGCCATTTATTGTGCATGAAAAGTGCAGCTCCACATACCATGGAAGACAAAATGGCTTTTTTTGCGTCACAATCAAGCAACTGATGCCACTCTACTGTAACTACCGCTCCGTGGCGGACGGGCGAGATGGGACCAACCTCACCCGGAGCACTACGTGAAGTGATCCCGCACACCTCTTTAAGCACTAGCGCAGCGGCGGAGGCGCGTTTGTTTTCATCAAGTGTCCTCAGGCCGAGTCACACTGGAGGAGGCGGCGGCGGCGGCGTTCATTCGTTGCTGACGGCGGGCAGCTGCTTCTCAATGAATCGCTTGATGTCCACCATTTCCTGCACACAAACACCATCGGCGCATAATATGGTGGCCAGCTTACGTTTTTTAACAATAATAGGAACTTTTTGAGTGAGCTGATTTTTGTGAACAAGTGGACAAAATGAGCACCCCCCCCCCCACCCCCCACAGCATTTCGGTTGCCCATCCCTGGACTACAGGATACATTTGGTGCGGACCTCTGGACAGGCGCTGTGGGGCAGGCCAGGATACGCCTTGAAGATGACCTTCTCGGGCCCCAAGAGGCTCCTCAGCTTTTCGGCAGTGCGAGTGCCAAAAGAGAACGGCACCAGCGGGTCGGCCTCGCCGTGGCACTGCAGCACCGTCACGTCCTTGTTGGTGTCAGCGCCGCCCGCCGCCGCCTACGGGAGAGCCGTTAGGAGAAGGACGCGTTCATTGAAAAAAACGCGCGTGTCCACCTGAGGGAAGGCGTTGCGCAGAGGAAGCCAGCAGCTGAGGGCAACCACCCCGGCCAGCTTCTGCTGGCTGGTCAGAGCCGTGTAGAGCGACAAGGCACCGCCCTGTGGTCGAAATTGGCAAATGCGTCAACTCCGGCGGTTTTCAAAACATCATTTTTGTTTCATACTGACCTGTGAGAATCCACCCAGGATGATTCTATGGGAGGGAATGCCATTCTTCACTTCCTGGTCAATCATGGTTTTAACTGAGGGTGAAGGTGAAGTACGTGATTCCTTGAATGCAACGCGATAACATCACTTTGAAGGAATGGACGCACGGTTGTCTGACGCTCTCTTGATGCCGGACTCGTCTTCTTCCGCATTTGGACTCAAGTTGTAAATGTCGAACCTGAACACAACCGTGGAAATGTGACTCTTTTTACATGCAAACGTGCATTTCATATACTCGTGTGCATCCACTTACCAGGAAGGCATGGACATTCGCATGTTTAAGGTGACAGGCATGGTTGGGCTGCAGATTAAAATAATAACAACATTAAAACTGAACAAAGTGTCACCATGACAAATATAGTGAGAAAAGAAAAAAAATGGTGTCAAGTTGCATGCTAATTTCGAAACAAACATACGCATGTGGACAAATGTACTTGACGTGTGGAATCCTGATGCCACCAAATGCTTCTGCCCAGCCATGACTGCGGGAGGGGGGGGGGGGGGACCATAAAATGCTTTAAATCTAATCAAACATGTACACAGTAATTACACAGTACACTTTTTAGAAAACACATTCACATAGCACAGTTTCAGACATTTATTTGAGTTGTGTTCTGCTGTTGTTTTTTTTTAGAAATGTTGTAGCGACATTCGAATCTTTGCTGCACATAGCAATAATCTATATGCATGATATTGTGCTGCTGAGAGTGCAACGAAGATGAAAACTGAAAAAAAGGTGACCTACCCCGTGTCACCGAGGCCATGCAGAAAGATCACCTGCAAAGGTTTGCAATGACAACAATTTAGTTGAAGGCTAAATGCCTGTTGGGTTGCTGCTTCTGCTGCAAATAGGCGAGTTTAAGATGATGAAAACAGCAGAAGGCTGCATGTGCTGCAAATCCCAAACTAGTGGGGATTATCGACTCACCGCCGCAGTGGCTTTGCGGGCAGCAGGCACGATGGCAGGTAGAGGCGCCGACATGTTATTACCGCACATACAACAACGCGACGTACCCGTGAAGAAGCCGATTATTAAACCAAATATGGAAGCGAAATGTCAAGGTGCTTGATGGGAAAAAAAGCACTACAGATTTCCTGCGTTTGTTGAAAACACCACACACAATGCAAAAACTATCACGCGAATCACACTACTTACGACGTCGGGGGAGGGCACAGAAAGTCCCGCCTTTTCCACTTTATGATTGGCTCTGCCGTAGAAAGACAAGACCCCGATTGGTTCTTTGAAACACCAGTCTTTTACCTCACCGTAAAGCCAGATGATGAGACGCTTTGAAAACTACTTTAAGAGTTAAACGTGATTAAAATGTATTTTTAGAGCTTTGAAATTGTTTTTCCGGACGTTGTTTTTGTTTTTCCTAACGTTGATTTATTGCGAGGTACAATCACTTCCTGAGTTACGCCCACCCTCGTCACGTGATCCGGGTTGTCCTTGGCTGCAGGAAGGAAGGGCCGCCAAGTTTGGACGGAACCATGTGAAATGAACTCCGGAGCATCGTAACAATGTCTTTCCCTCACAAAATCGGCGGCAAAGCTTTCGAAGCCTTGCGTAATATGCCGCGCATAAGCTTGGAAAACCTCAGACCCGAACCCGGCGCCACGCATCACGTACGGTTCCATTTGTTTTTGCACCGTAAATGCCAACTAACTGGCTAGCGCGGCTAATGCTAACAACAGTAATAATAATAATAATACATCACATTTGTAAGCGCCTTTCACAACACTCAAGGACACTGTACAGCCAAGACCAATAGTAAAACACAGATAAAATAATAAATAAAGAAAGAAAGATTTAAGGCGGGTAGGCAAGTCTGAATAGGAGTCTGACCGTCATCGTCGGCTAACTAGTTAGCTTAGCTAATGCTAACCGGTCTCTTGACTGCCAAAATCGGCTAGTAGGTTGGCTCGCGAGGCTCGCCCCGTTCCGCTCCCTGGAATTGTTTCGTCTTTGTTATATTTTTAGGAGAAACGTCGTGGCAGAGGGCAGCACGGCGGCAACCGTAGCGGACGGGGACACAAGGGAGAGCGGCAGCGAGGCAATCGCCCTCGGCTCGGATTCGAAGGCGGACAGACGCCCTTCTATCTGGTCATCCCTAAATATGGTTACAATGAAGGCCACAGGTACTGCATGCATGCATATAAAAAATACAGATTCGAGTATTTCCTCAGAAACTGGATGGATTAGATACTCACCTGCAGACTTCCATGCTTACAGTAAAAAAACACCGTGGTGTGATTGCTTCCGATTAAATTTAAGAGCACAACAATTATAAACATAGAAAATATTGATTTAATATTATAATAAATAATTCCTGTGGCTGCTACTGCAAAAAGGTCCCTCCAACAGTCTCCAATTGCAATGCAAAATCCTCGTTGGAGACATGAAATCACCCCAGCAAATCACATGGTGACCAACCTGTTGTGTTTTGGCTGTCCCATGTGCTTCTGTGCCCCTTCAGCCGTCGTCCTCAGTACCAGCCACTGTCCCTGAGGCGCCTTCAATACCTCATCGACTTGGGCCGCGTGGACCCGGAGCGGCCCATCGACCTGACGCAGCTGGTCAACGGGCGCGGCGTTACTGTGCAGCCGCTCAAGAGGGACTTTGGCGTGCAGCTGGTGGACGACGTAGGTTCCGCGCACGCTGCACTTCTATTACCTTGGCTGGGGAGGAGAGACCAGATGACAAATGTTCAGATTATTATTATTTTTTAATAATTTAATAAAATGACAGAATTGTTGTTTGTGTAGAAAGAGGGAGATGGATACGTATAAAGATTTGCTGAATTAATTGGTCAAGAAATCAAAGTGAATATTAATTTCAATGCAAGCATTTTTAAAAATTGTTTGAGACTTTGTAGCCCGCCAGCAGATGTCACCGTTCACAACGCCTCACATGCCCTTCTGTATTTACAGGGTGCCGACTTGTTCTCGGCCAAAGTGAATATCGAGGTCCAGCGCGCATCCGAGAAAGCCATCGCCGCCGTGGAGAGGAATGGCGGCGTGGTGACCAGCGCGTTCTACGACCCCATCAGCCTGGCTATCCTCATCAAACCCGTGCCCTTCTTCCAGCGCGGCCAACCCATCCCGAGACGCATGCTGCCCGGTGAGGAACTGCTCCCCTACTACGTGGACCCTAACAATCGCGGCTACCTGGCAAACCCTGACGATATCCAGCAGGCACGCCTCGCCCTGGCACTCAAGTACGGCTACGTACTGCCGGACATTTCCCGAGACCGACTGTATGATATGCTTGCTGCGCGCAAGGACGTGCGGCAACTCTTCTTTGGACTCGCACCAGGCTGGATAGTCAACATGGCCGAAAAGAAAATCCTCAAGCCTTCAGATGAGAAGCTACTGAAATACTATGCATCCTAGTGGACGTTTGTGAATTGCAAGCTCGAGTAGTCCAAATAATTTGCAATAAATTGTCATGTCATTTGTGAACATTCATCCAATGCATAATTTGAATAAATCAAATGTGTCATGGCAGTACAGTCGTTCACAAAGTGTGTTCATGGGCTCCATCTAGTGGTATGCAAGAGTATTACTGGTTAAGTGTTCAAACTGGCCGATGGCATTGTATACAACTTTAAAAGAATGCGAAAAAAAAGCCAACAGATTTCAATTTGGGGAACCTAAGGGAGCCTTGCTGCTCATGACAAAATGTCTTGGAATCAATTCATGCATTCCGGGAACGGAATGAAGGGGAAAACGGTCACGAGTGCAACAGGTGAGCAAGGAGGAAATCAAGACGAGTGGAAAGAATGAAAACAGGAAACAGATGCCAGTGACGTGTGCTACTTCCAACTTAAAAAATGAGTCACAAGACGGATGCCAGCTGTATCCCGCGTCACACGCTTCTTCGTGAACGTCTTTTTGGGAACACAATTGGACGTACGGCCTGATACATACTGCGTGTGTGTATATTTTCCATGATGAGAATCTCTTCAAAAATCCTACTGATGCACGGGAGACACTTTCAACTGATAAACAGCAGTAGTGTTAAGAGCCTCTATTAGAGCCTCTTTAAGCCTCTATTAGAGCCTTAAAAGTATAAATGTGGCCATTTTTTTCTGGCAGTGTACGTGAAAAGTCGGGAAAGAGACTTGGGTGTGATGTTTATTTGGTCGAAATGGCAGGCTGGCTAAAAATAAGTGGCCTATTTGATGCTTTTTTATCGAAGGAAGCATATGTTTGTGTGTTCGCATTGTGCTCCTTACACAAAGCCAAACCAGTCACAAGCCCAGGCCAGATTTAGGGGGAGGGGAATTCAAGAGAAAAGTTCTTTTTTTTTGTGTGTGTGTGTGTTCTCGTGGTTAAATGTGACACTTAAGTGGCGTTAGGGCCGAGGACAAATCTGGGCCGCATCCTTACCACATCAAATAAATCCGAGTGCAGGAAAGAAAACGCAGAGTCATTGTTTACAGGCGGGTGGGCGGGCGGGCGCGCTGGCTTATCTTCAAAGCAGCAGATCTTTTGCACTTCAACTATCGAAACGCTCGCTTTGCTTACTTTTTTTGGGGGGGGGGCGGGGGGTGACCTTTGACTCTCAGGCCTTTACATTTCCATTTTCTGCCCGGTTCATGGACGTCGTCAGAAAATCAGCAATTTTTTATTTTTTTTTTACAGATATTGGCAATTGTCTTATTTCGGAAGATGATCCGCCTCCTTTCACCAAGGACTACAGAAATCGGGAGAGTATTTGCAGAACTGATCAAGAGTCTGAAAATGCGAGGATTAATCTTGGGCAGTTAAATTGATGATCCTAATGGCCGTGGATTCATTTTGATAATTGATGAGTTTAGCGGTCGAGTCAATTGTTGCACCTCCACTTTGCGGTATGCGAAAGAAATAGCTGTCGATTTGATTTGACAATCCATTAATCGATAACTTGCTGTGCCTCCAATTGTGCGCAATATTACTTTAGAATTTTTTTTCTTGTGCTATATTCCGTCGCAGCGTTTGGAGGTGTTTCGGACAGGCGTTAGACGGCGCCGTGGCTCTCTCTGACTGCACATTAATCTAATGTCTGTGTCTAACCCGTTCACACTCAGCTAATTAGCCGGCAGACATTTTCTGCCACTAACGAACGCAAGTGAGCGGGAGGATTTGTTTGCAGGTCTGGCGGCTATCGAGGGCCACTTAATGGCGGCTCCGAGGTGGCGCGGGCCCCACCGCTTGCACACAAGCGGTGGCGATATCGGAGAGAAGGCATCCAGACGTGCTTCATTTGGGGCGAGAACGAGCAAACCCGCTGTGGGCTTTGCTCATTTGCATCGGAAGGATGGCGCCACGCCTCCACCAGGCAAATAACGACGACGACATGCAGCTGTTCATTCTTTTTTTTTTTTTTAATTCTCATTGAAATGAATTATTTTTTAAAAAATATTTTCCCGTACACTGTAAAAGCATTTGTAATTTTTGAAAAAAAAATCTAGATTTTTTTTTTCACTTTTCATTTTGCATTACACAAGCTTGCGTTTCAAAATTTTATTTATTCATTTTTAACCTACGATCCGTGGATAATTTTTATTTTTGGTGATCATATTTTTATTTTATGTTAAGTTAAAAAAAAACTCTGATAACATTTGTGCATTTACATGTTTAATTTTTTGAAATGTATTTCTAAGCGCAAGTACCCACCCACATCGGCACTGATAAATCATTCAATATTTTTGCCTTCTATTACAAAAAAAAAATGATGGTAATTTTGTATTCGATCCGATTTCTTTTTTAATCAATTAATAAAGAATTCCATGTTGCGGTTTTGTTATGTTCAATCAATCCATCATGCTTCTGCTAATGCGAGCAGTCAAGGGACCACATTTGGTTCCCTTCTAAACGCTGTTATTTGACACACCAACATTAACGCGCATGCCTTGTAACGTTTAATGAGAAGGGTGGGGGGCATTTGGGGTGGGGTGAGGTGGGGGCCTTTTTGGGTGTTTGAAGTCTGGCTCAGTCCACGTTGTTATCAGCGCCTCATCATTGTGGGGGACCTAATGAAGGGGCGGGGGGGCTTGTAATCCTCTCAGCGGGCTTGATGTAAGGCCGGGCTGGGCGCTGTTTACACTGGGGAATGGGGGGGGGGGCACCCCCACTTGGAGGGTTGTGGGAGGTGGTGGTGGGGGTCATAGTTGGCTGCATAGAATGCTGTCTGAGCTTTCGATGGATCTCCAGCCTGCTGAGCCCATACAATACCACCATGCAAGGAATACAGTGCTTCATTATGACACCTTCATGTCATGGGGGGCAATTCGTTGGTGGGGGGGAAGGTAGGAATGGAAGGGGTTGGGGGGTCCAAACATTCCAACATAAGCCAGCCACAAAAGTCAAAAGAACACGTCCCGCTTTTGAGTTAAAAATCCGTGAAATACAGTCTGAGGCCCGTGCTATCAAAAGTCGACACACCCCACCCGAAGAAATCCACTGCGAAAGAACGACGAACCCAAAACAACTACGATCACACGGTTGCACGAGTGTCCTCATCCTCTGAACGATTCACATTGAAACTCAAGAGTGAGCACCAAGGTCATGTCGGCGAGCATCAACACATTTCAAGTCATCCACAAAAGCAAGCGGAACAACTTGCGGTTCCAGAATTCCAAAATGTCCTCCAAGTCAGCCCATGCCGCTTGACATCGTGCAGCTGCTGGCTACAGCAATGACCGCAAACGTCCACACACCCCATCGATAAACGGAACTAGTCCAAAAAAAATGACAAAATTGACGGCGATGACTTATAATTCCCCCAATACGTGCACGACATGAAACGTTTAGAGTTAATATCGGACCAAATCTTCTTCCTCCACCTTGCAGCAAATATGAAAGTTGCTAAGATGAAGTCAAGGACTGAGCCAAATCGCAAAATGGACGCGAATGAGTCAGCCGGTCGACTTGTGTTCCTCATCCCCGTTGCCATCACTCAAACGATGAAGCAATATGAATTATTTGCAGTGTAGCTCATTCAAACTTGCTCGCATTAAAAAAAAAATTGTTGGACTCCGCATGTTTGGTCTTGTGCGACGTGTGTCGGTCAGCAGGGGGGCGTAGTGAGCCGAAACCAACCTCGGTGTGGTCCCGCTGTGCCTAATTGATTGAAGCCATTTCGTTCAGCAACTTCGTCGCATTTTGGAGTCTTTTTCACGGCACGTCAGAGCGCGCGCGGCCTTCAACACTACCGATGTGGATTCTCAACACGAACACCCCCCCCCCCACCACCCACCCACACCTCCCACACCACCCCCCGCAAACAATCAGACGTATTTTGTCTTGATGAGCCTTGAACACATCAAGCCTCTTCTGGCAAAAGTCCAAGCTTGAGCGTCTGTAGGACGGGTGACGTCACGAACTTGGCAGGTTTCTTTTGTGGCGCGTTGAAACCTTCGCCTCGTGACGTCACGTCACGTCAGTTCGAACGGACACCGGGGGAAAAAAAAAGAAGGGAGGCGCAGGTGCAAAATGCATGCGGAGGTTTTTGCACAGGCAGGTGTCATGCAGGCAAGCTTTTGTTCGCCCCTAATGGAAGTGGAGGAGGGAGGAAGGGGGGGGGGGGGGTTCTCCTGCAATCATCATTCGACGTTGACAGGACAGCATGCTGCAATATTACCACTTTAGAATATGCATTCCCCCTCTCCCCCTCCCAGTGATGGAATTTTATGAAAACATTACAATTGAAACGATGATGGAAAAACGTTTCAAAGGGCTAGCAGCAAATATTTCCGTTCTTTATTTCTATTTTATTATTATCGGGGGGGGGGCTGCGAATGTTCAAAAATGAGAAGGCCGAGCTAGTTTCTGCGAGGCTGCTGCGGCTTCAATACACTTTCGAGGCTCGTCGAGCACATTTTGGGGGGTTTGAATTTGCACGTGAGGAATAACCCTTCATCATCGTCGTCATCATCATCATCATCATCCCCTTTTGTGTGCATCTATCAGCTGAGCGCAAATATTTGACAGGCGCGTTTCATCATCTGCTCCAAATGGAACAAGACAGTGCACCGCGCCTGATAAGGGGGCGCAGGGGGCGGGGGGGGGGCGTCTTGAGAGCCACAATGTAATTAGTAACTACCCCCCCCCCCACACACACACACACGCACACTTTGATGTACAGCCATCAATACTGTCAGGACCTATTGATTGGATTCCAGCACACTTCAACGGCAAAAGAAAAAATTCGATTAATACAAAAAAAAGGTAGGAAAAGAAAGAGCCTTCAAAAACAGGCTTCATTCGTCCATAATGCAAAAATGAACACGCAGTAGGGGGTGAGAAGCAAATAAAGAGCATTACACGGTTACAAAAATAAAAATAAAAAAATAGAAAATGGAAAAAGGAAAGAACCGCACGTTGCTGTCAGTCAAATCACTGAACGTGTAAATTTGCATTTCGTTAATGAACATCATTTTGAAAAGAATGCAAATGAAAATAAGCTTTAAAAAAAAAGAGCAATACATGGATGCCAAAAATCCGACTAAGATTTAACCGCATATTGTAATGGGAAAATGAATTCAAATGTAATTTTTATTTTAAACTAGCAATAACTTTTGAACTTGAGTGATTTTAATTTGAGTGAATGGGAAACAAAACGGAAAATGTTGCACATGCACATTTTAACGGCGTATATTATTTTAAAAGAAAATCACACCCTTTATCTATTTTAAACGGTCTTTTTAATGTAATTTATCCGAAAAGAAATAAACATATGAACGAAAGCATGTTAGGCACGAAAAGAAATTAAAAAATTGAGGTAGAAATTCTAATCTTGGAAAAAAAAAACTAAACCCACCGTGAGTACAAATAATGAAGGACGTGTTTATTTTGAAAACGTTACGAACCCCAATAGCGCAAATTGCTGGTGGACTTGGAGAGGGAGGGGGGTAGGGGGCGGGGCGTGCCTAACGCGGCTTCACCTGGAGTTCGCACCTTCCACGCCATCGTCTCATTGGCGGAGCCCCCAAATAAATCCGGGGCTCCCGTGACGGTGACCCCCCCCCCCCCCCCCCCGCGACGCCCCTTAGCATGCGCCACTTGCACACAACCTGCGCCTCCGCCTGCTCGGCCTCGGACAGCCCGCGCCAGGTGCTCCGCGACGAGACGTTAGAAGGGGCCAGCCCGGCGGGGGCCAACAAGTGCGCGGGGCCCCAGTCGGGGCAGCGCGTGCGGCGGCCGCTCAACGCCTTCATCATCTGGACCAAGGAGGAGCGACGGCGGCTGGCCCAGTTGAATCCGGATTTGGAGAACACCGACCTCAGCAAGATTCTCGGTCAGCCACGCGCACGTACACGAGCACGCGCAGGCCTACGCGCAAATTAGCCTTTGATTATTATTATTATTATTATTACGTTGAAGTATTTGAATGACAATTGTATTCATTATGATGATCAAAATATTTAAAAAGACAGCAATTGTAACACGTGGTAATTGATGATGGGGTTTCATTTATTGATGTAGTATTTTTTGTTTGTTTGTTACAAATCCATCCATCAATTTTCTAATCCTCCCGAGGTTCGCGGGCCTACTGGAGCCTATCCCAGCTGTCTTCGGGGAGGAAGTGGTGTAAACCCTCACCTGGTTTTAAAACATACGTGTTTTTTTGGGAATGTGAGAAGAAACACGATTACCCGGAGAAAACCCACCCAGGCACGGGGGAGAACCGGGAATCAAACCCCGAACCTCTGCACTGCGCGGCCGACGTGCTACGCATGTCAATCACCGTGCCGCCCCATTTACCCGTTTTTCTAAAAAAAATAGTTCTAGATATTTTGGTATTAAGAAGGTATTAGGAATCAAGTGGGTGACGGTGGGTGCTTATGTTCTCCTCGCAGGCAAGACGTGGAAGTCAATGTCACTGTCGGAGAAGCGCCCCTACATGCAGGAGGCGGAACGTCTGCGCGTGCAGCACACCATCGACTACCCCGACTACAAGTACCGCCCCCGCCGCAGGAAGCAGCTGAAGAAGAGCCCCAAGACGCCCGTCGCCGAGGCCCCGCCGCCGCTGCGCCCCCCCGCCGCCTTGAACTTGACCTACGACCTGGCCCGCCTGCTCCACAACCAACAGCATCAACTCCACGCCTCCCTCCCGACCGTTCATCCCGCGCGGGGCTACCCGACGAGTCCTTTTTTTCAGGAGCCCTTGCAGGATTCCTACCCGAGTGACCCTCACCTGCATTTCGCGGGCCAGCAGCGGCACGGAGAGCAGGCCGAGTCCAGGTTCTTGGCGGGGCCCTCCCTGGACGTCTACCTGGAGCGGGTGCATCTGGACACGCTGTATGATCTGGACAGCAGCGAGTTCGAACAGTACCTGGGCCCGCAGGGTCCAGTCAGGCCCGACGCGGCCGATCCCGGCTGCTACCGTAGACAACAACGCTCGCTGTCCTGAACAAAAATACAACATGTCATGTTTGTTTGACAGAGGCAGCCATCGCCAAAATTTGTCACGGAATCACACCCTTGAAACTGCCTCGTTAAAAAGAACCCACCTTGGGTCTTTAGGACACACACACACACACACACACACACACACAAAACAGTATTAGCTATGATTGAATTTTCTGTTCAAGACCCATTTCGTTTGTGTCCACAGCAAGGGGAAGAATTCTCTGACACTCAAATAAATGCTCAGGGGAAATGATGATAGAAAGGCTAATTAAATATATGCATTTTTTTTAATGAGAGAAAAAAAAAAAAAGATAAACGTCCCTTGGCAAAGGTCACTATTGCGACTCACCACGCTCGCTCTCTCTGTGCACATGGCCGCCCGTCTATATTGTGTGTGTTTATGTGTGTTCTTTTGTATGTGATCCAATAAATAAGATTGAATTCAACTGTCAAACTCGTGTTTAAACTTGACACTGAGGGGGAAACGGGAGGGCGCCCGCGGGGGCATAAACTTCCCAACTTCCTGTTTCATTTCATTTCACAAAGGCGCTAAAAATATGAACCACCCCCCTCAAAAAATAAAAAATAAATAAAGAGTCCACATATCTCTAACTTGACACGTGTTTACGAGTTTTGGGGCGCCCTTATAAACACTTGCCACACTAAAATCAAGCATAAATCCTTGTCGTGGAAACTGTAAGATTATCGCCATGACTACCGTTTTTCCACTTGGGCACTTCCAGCGGAAGTTCTTCTTCTTCATGTTTGATTGAGAAAAAGAACGGTCGTCATGACAACTAACTTTGGCCGTCCGCAAGAAGGATCGACAGCAGGCGCGTGAACACAGCAGCATTGTAGCTTTGGCTCCAATGCCACACGGGATTTTGTTTGAGGGAAGCCATTTTAAACTAAGAAGACGCGTTCTCGCGCCAGGTTGCCTTCTCGCTTGTTTTGCGCCGACGTTTCCCCCTGGCAACAATTAAGCTTGCCTTGCGGAACCTTCCTGGAGCAAAAACGAGAGGATGACGTCAGTGGATAACAATAAACCCGCGGCAGCGGCTCAACTCAGCATAAACGGGTTTGTTTTTCCCCTCAACTTGAACGTTTCTCTCCGAAAACAGGCCAATGGAGCGCTTATCGACATTTCATCAGCGCGAACCAATGCGAGGAATCTCACCAAACATCCCGCGTATTTCCTCACTAAACATTGCCGCTCGGAGATTAGGAGGCGAAAAAATGCCACCTCCGCATGTCCAATATTGACAGGAGGCCAAAGGACAGTTTATGTTGAAGCTAAAAATAGATTTGCCACTCGGAACATTCTTGAGCTCTGCCATAATTAGCTAGGCGCCAAGGCCTGGGGTCACTTCCTGCACCGGCGGACCTGGAGGTGCAGCCGTGTGTTCTGCGGCCCCAAGATAATGCTCATCCCACTTTTATCCGGCACCAACGCGGAGGAAGCCGTGACAGGAAGACGCACGCTGCTCACCGCTTTCTTACTGGAAAAGAAACAAGCAGCCCAGCGGGCCCTTCGCTGCTTCATGGGAACTCTCCAAAGGGCAAACTTGCGTCATTCGGCGACATTATATCCTGAACTTCGTCTTAAAGGCTACCAAGTGATCTCATGTAACGGTACGCCTTTCGATGTCACGTCAAGTAACGTGTTGTGTTCACGTCATGCAGTCATCTACCATCAGGAAATGTCACATCAGTCATGACGTGTCAGAAACAATGTTTTGAAGTCTCAAGCAACAGTTGCACGCAAGGTCATATTAGGACATGTCACAAGTAACGTGACGTTATGCAACACAAAACTATGTAACGTCGTGTTGCATGCCATCTCATGTCGTTCGACGATGTAAAATAACGGTCAGGCGACACATGTCACGCCACGTAATATTATGTGACTTGCTGTCACGTGACGGGGCATCACACGTGACGTCAGGTAACATCATTTCATGTCGCGTAACGTGTCATTGGAAATCATCACGCTATGGGTAACACGGTGTAACGCAACGTAGCGCAGCCACGAGACGGAATGCGACGACGCGCCACTCGTAACGTCAGGTAACATCATTTCATGTCGCGTAACGCGCCGTCGGAAATCATCACACAACGGGTAACACGGTGTAACGTACGGAATGTCACACGCGTCATATCACATCCCGTCATGTCACGTGACGTAGCGCGTCACGTCATTCAAGGGTTTCAAGTAACATGTCATGCCATGGAGTGTAATGCAACGTCACGTAACATGTCATGTGACATCACGCCACGTCATGTAACGCCACGTAATAGGAGCCGATGAAGTGGCATGTCACAAAACGAAACTTTGTCATGTCATGGAACAGAAGGAACTGTAAGGAAAATGTTGACTTGCGGGTGTTGAGTGAGCGCGGATATGCGTCCCGCCTTGTTCCTTTAGGAGGGTCTGGAGACTTTCTTGTGTGTGTGTGTGCGTGTGTGTGCTCACCGTGAAAACATGCGATGTTTGTCTTGGACGAGGGCGAGCACAAGTTGTCCTGGAGGCAGACGAGAGCGGCGGCGCGCAGAGCCGACGTGGCCCACCTGGCCCAGACGAGAACATGAAAAATGAGACGCGAGGTGATTTCCATACAGGCGCGACGATCTGAATGAGCACCTGCCGGCTTTTGTGGCCACTTTGACACCTCCCGCTCACTGACTGAGCGGGACCTGACAGGGGTGGGGGGTGAGGGGGGGGCATCTCAAAATGGAAGCTTTTGGGTATTGTCATGTCAGATTCGTATATGATGATGGACTCTTGCAATGAGGCGCTCCAGTTCATGAGATTCGGTTTTGGATTTGGACGATTTATTTATTTGGGGGTGGGGGTGGGGGGGGGTGACATTACAACTTGATCCTTTTATAACTTTTTTTTTTTTTTTGGCGAGAACGTTTTTCCTCCGAACCTCGCAACTTCATCCATGTAAAGTGATGCCACCCGTCACATATTATTTCATCTCGCAACCCTTTTGGATTTTTCCTCCTTCCTTTGGAGATAATCTTGTCACATTCCCACTCGTGGCAACCACTTTTCTTTTCTCAGAGCAAATCTTGTATAAATTTCAGACTTTTTTTTTTTTTAATAGCGTAATGACTTTTTCCTCATTTTGGTTATTATTAGCCGGACGCGGGTGTCGCGAATGAATTGTCCATTGAGCGTAATTTACAATCAGGGTGCTGGGAGGGGCACGGTATGGGGGGGGGGGCTTTCCCTGATAATTAATCAACTTTTTGGCCGTGTCAGGCTTCAACTTCCGTCTGAGGTTGTTGCGTGGCATGGACACAATTCCTCCTGCACGACATAAGAAAGTGCAAGGAAGGGCCTTTGCAAAGACAGCGGGCAACCACAGCGAGCCCCCCCCCTCCCCCTCTCACCTCCCGCCTCCTCCCACTGTCCTGTAATCACCGACGACATACATACAAGTACTTTCCCAGATCTGGCTTCCTGTCCTTCCAGCTGCAAGTAGCACAGGAAGAATAACACAAGTAGCAGAATGTGGCCTTTTCCAAACACCAGGCAAATCATCATCATACAAAAAAGAAGTTAAAAGGCGAGCGAGTCGGGGAAGTCGGGCTATGACCGGCCTTCCTCAACACCCCCGCGCGCTCAACAATAAGCTGCCAATCAGGCCGCACACGTCTTGTTTTGTTATGCGCATGTTATGTTCACTTAACTTGTTGTTTTTTTGCTAATCGGACATCTCCAAAAACGTTATTTGCGCACGTGCAAAAGGGACCCCAAGTGCATTGCGACATGGCAACACAAAAATTTCTCCCAGTCAGGGAATGGTCAATTGTAAAATAATATAGTCACCGTGTTTTATTTGACAGTTGAAAAAAAAAATTCAAGATGGACCTTGAATGCTTCATGCTTCAATATACTAAAATTTGATTTGCCCATCTATGGCGTTTTGCCTTGTGAACTTGCTAACTCCAATTTTTGCTCACAACTCCCGACAAGAAAAATGAGTTCAGCAGTGGCTTTTGTCTTGGAAAAACTTGTCGGGGGGGGGGGGGGGGGGGTGCAAGCACAACACCTCAGTGACTGGGCGCCATGATTATGACGATGATGATGACAAACGACGCGCTGCATTGTATGTCATTAGCCGGAATGAACTTTACTTTCCTATGGGCGTGAATGACGGCCCAACGTCAGGCGTGCGTTTCATTGCTTCCTCCATCCTGCGTGTTCCTCACTTTCCCAGGCGGTCTCGGAGGAGCCGCAGGGACGACGGGGCGGATCGGCAATGACACGGGGGTCCGGCCTCCCATTGTATGTGTGCGTTTGCACAGCATGGGAGCGCAAGGACAGTGGGTCTACAAGAATACAATCGGCTCATATTTATTTACTGCTTAGCGGTGGCCAGGGGGACCCCCCCCCCCCCTCCAACCCTTAGTAGCTGATAGTGAGTTTACAATCATAGACCTCTCATAAAGTTGACCGAGGGCAAGCAGAGGCCACACCGTCAGTCTGGTGTTGATTAAAGATTTTGCATGCTTTGTATGCTAATGACACCATTTATTGGGCGCGTGGAAAAAGGTTGCCGACAAGTGCTGTACAACTGTATTGTTTTTATTTAAGCTCTTATAAATCTAAATATCCATATGTATGATTTAATTTTATTCTAAATAGTTTTATTTTTTCTTAACTATACTGGCTTTCTTTTTAATTGAACGCCCGCTTCATTTAATTTTAAACATTTTTTTTAATTCCCTTTTTTAAAGATAGAGATAAATCTGAACTGTTTCGTTCATTTTGGGGGAAAGTGAGACACTTTTCATTTTGCGTAGTGACATACACACACACACACCTACACACACGCACACACACACACACACACAGGCACACGCACACGCACACACAGACTCACAGGAAGTACTGTAGTACTGTACTTCCGCTACTACTTGCACTATTGTTTTTAATATAACAATTATTTTACCGACATGTTTTTCACCTTTAAGAATACATTCATGAAGCCTTTAAAGAGAAAAAAAGGAGTCTTCTCCAATCTTTGTCGTAATTGCGCTTGGAAGCGTAATGCGTGTGTGGGCCAGTGGGGGGCGCTCTTCTTCTCTGTGTTGACAGTGGCACCAAAGGGCACCAAATGTCCACACGTAAGCGTTTGTTGTACTCACATTGAAGGGAAGCATTTTCACCGAGTTGCTGCCTGCCGCGCGTCTCCCTCCCCCCTCATGACCTGCATCAACAACAAAGACAAATTAATTTTCCCACAGGCATTAATGACGCACGCTAAGGTTTGAGTGGCTTTTGCCCCCTCCACCTCCCCGGCGCCACAAAAAAAGATTAACGGTGGATTAAAATGTCAAAAATAGAGAAATCCGCAGATTGAGAGTTGATGAGAGTCGTCCATATGCTGTTGGTGGAAGTTTGCCGCTCGTTTGCTCACCTTCTCGACACACATGAGAGTGAATGGGCCTTTTTCATATGTGATGAAGACTCTTTTTTTTTCTTCTAATTTATCTTTTATATGTATAAAGTGGATCCCATGCTGAAATGGCCCAGCTGAAAGCGTTTTGTTTTGTTTCCTGCTATAGGTCTTTGTTTTCTCGTGGTTTGTTTCATGTCTGTCCCCGTTAGGGCTTTGGTGTCCACCTGTTGTCGTTAGCCCCGCCCCTCAACCAATCACCACCCTCTGTCCCTTCAAACTCGGTGCCCCTCAAGTGCATAAATGATCCGAACTAGTTATTAAAAACCGCCAAAGACGCGCAGTTGCTGCGGACGCTTTCACAAAGTCCTCCGTCGCTAGAAACGACACCATCGATGTCGCCGTGTGCTACTGCGTGAGTGTAAAACAGCCGAAATGGTACAAAAGAGGCATCGATTCAGACTGTCTGAGCACCAAATCTTTTGTTCTCATGGGAAAAATTGAGGGAAAGTCCCGCCTCTGTGATATCATGACAACTGTCCGCCACACAAAGACTTGACTGGAGCTTTGCTGGCGTACTGAAAAACAATGCACACCCCAAGAGGCCACTACAGCCGGCGGGGTTGGCTTGGCGCTTTCTTCTGGCAGGACAGCGCACACACACACACACACACACACACACACACACACACACACACACACACACACGCCTTATCAGAGGAGCTCACGCGGAAATGACCGACGGCATTGTCTACTTTTATTAGCCATAGCCGAAGACGTGGTCATGGCTGTTTCACGATGACCCCGTACATCAACAAGGAAAGGTAGTATCGGCCGTCGCGACAGCGCCGATACTAATTGGATCATTACCGATACATGACCAGGGGAAGCTGCTCACAATAAGACAAAAGCCTGAAAATGATAGCAAAACTGCTATCAATAAAATCCTATTGCTGGCCCAATAGCAAACCAAAGTGGGATCGGCAAAAACCAATCCATTTTCTGAAACGCCGATCCAAGTTTAAAACGGACAATTGACATGTCTGATGCAGGGCCGCTCAAACGAACACCGATAGCCAAAAGTCATACGGATAACTTAGTTCTGTCAGCAGTAGCGTGTGTTTGTATGAGCTTGAGACTGCGCTACAGGGCACAGATTTGCAAAGTAAATCAAAGTGGACAATTTCCTGCGCTGCAAGGAAAGCCCCCGGCAGGAGAATGAGTGGATAACGCCGCAGCGTTTGCCCGCGGTTTCCTGCCACACACTGAAAACCAACTCAAAAAAAAAAACCACACACACACACACACTTGAGATGTATTGTTCCTGCTCAGGCTGTCAAGAGGCGGACATTTTGATTTGAGACTGCGGGGGGATTATGGAGCCTGGAGGGCAGGAAGCAGGAAGGGATACGCAATGTGAATTGTGCCAAATGCAGCCTCCCGCATTCAGATAATGAGATGCACGCCGACGTCGGCGCGATGGCGACAGTCGCTTTCGACGCAAAAATCCGCACGTGGCAACTTCTGGTGATGACAACTCACATCTGCATATGTAGCATTTATGCTACCCATAACTATCCTAACACGTTTTTTTTTTTAATTGACGTCGCGGAGAGCACAAGTGACGGTTTGGAGCGGCTTTGCCGGCGGACTGAATGTGATGTGAATGTGATTTCCTTTCAGGGCAGGTGGGAGGACCCGCGAGCCCTGCTGGGAAGCGCAGAGGGAAGCTGGCGTCCGAGCAGGGGAAGTGACAGCATTGGCGCGAGACGCGGTCACACTAACACGCACATTCACCTTCTCCTATGGCAGGTGTGCAACATGTCACCGTTGTCATCATTTGTCATTAACGTGAAGGGAGACTTGATCATGTTTTTGTATGTTAGAGTGGATGATTAAATCTTGTAAACATGCTTCGGCGCACCATTTTATTTGAATTTGGGAGGAGGAGGAGGGGCTCGGGGGGGGGGGTGATTCAATTTTTTTTTAGCTCATCGATGTTTTTGTTTTTACATTTGAATACAATCTAACTTCTTTTAACACTTGCACGACAGTCAGGAACGTTAATAGGTTTGAACGTTGAATAAACGGTTAAATGCAAAATAAAAGTAACAGGGTTTTAAAAAATGTATTATTTGCAATGGGGAAGCCGACTGCAGTGGACTTGAGAGTTACCGCTGTTTGTTTTAGGTTCCTTTATCAAAGCGGTCATCCAGAGAGCCTATTTACTGAGGCCATTGTGTGGAAACGAAGACAGCGGCGCACCTCGGACGCTGGCCCCGAGGTGACATCAAACGGGTCCAAACGTAGTCCTCTGGAGAATGATGAATGAAACATCTCGAAAATAACATGAAAGGTGAAAGGGAAGCGCTCACAACTCAAGCTCGCCGGGCCTGGCTCATTCATCTGCTTCCATGAGAGAGTTCTTTTTTTTTTTTTTTTTTGTAATTAGCTTGAGTGACAACCAAAGCAGAAGTTGACAATCTAACGAGTTTTCCAACCTATCACGGCGAGTAAGGGGAACAACGCCGGGGAGGAAGCGCTCGCGCTCACGCTCACACTAACACTAACACTCACACAATGTGCATTTCCTCTGTAAAAGTACAGCTGTGGTAGGGACCAAAAAAAAAAAAGATTTTTTTTCCTCCACTTTTGTGAACGTAATTACATCTTCGTCGTCATCATCATCATCCACTACGAGTGGGAGTGTGTGTGCGCGTGTGTGTATTTAAGTAGGTGGCACAAAGCTCAAAATTGGCCCAGGAAATACAATTAAGTTATTAAATCAGAATTAGACAAAAATAGAATTAGGATGAAGCTCGCTAGATACCTGGCAAACCACAAACATAATTTTTATAATGCCTGATGCGTTTCAGCACTACTTTTAACACACTCCAGTCAATTCCTTGAAGGTACCCACATAACTACTCTTTTTGGACAAAACAAATTATAAGGAAAGAGGGGGTTGGGGGGGGGGGTCCCTTCCTCTAGTGGAAATGCATGTCATGGGCTTCACACCTCAACCTTTAACAACAGACAGACTGCGGTTTCTACTTAGTCTGTCTGCGTGTATTCTAATGAACAAAGTGTTGCGATTCACTGTTGAAGGTACACAATGTCAAATATGGAATTTTTCGCATGACCGACAAACCAGCTAAACCGACTAAATGACTTTAAGAATTACTTTTAAGCCTCTAGCTCACTAGCAAACAAACTACTCAGCTAACTTCCAAATTACTTGCAACTATAATTAACAAAGCTAATAATTAGCGCAATAACTAACAAGCCATTTACCTAGCTACCAACCAACCGACCGACCAAATAAACAACAAACTAGCCAAATAGCACACAAACTAACTGACTTAGGCACTTCTACAACAGCTTATGAATTTTTTTAATTAGCTTTTTACCCGAATCAAGCAAACCAGCTAAAATACTAGCTATCTACTGACCCATCAAACTAGCCAAACGGTACACTAACTACTTACCTAAAGAATCATAGAAAACTCAACAAATGCAGAATGATGTTAACGATATACACTAGGTTTTAGCACGTCACATCTAAGATACCGCGGATGCTAGCAAATTAGTTCGACGGCCAGATAAAACAAAATCCAAATGTGTGGACATGGCCTCCAAGGCCGTCAGTGGCCTTTACCTCATGTAGCATATTGATCCAGATTCTTTCCAATCAAACACACACTATTGACGGTTAGCACGCTATTGATGGTTAGCACGTTTGTGGGCTATCTACATGTTTGGTCACCTTAGTGTGGCACACACAAAAGGGCGACAAATCAATGGACACGCAGATTGCGGCTCACAAAGACCGCACTGTCTCTCTCCTGACTAAATCAATTGATTAGCACTGATTGGTCGCTGGCTAATTGACCCAGTGTCCAAGTCCAAGTCAAAGAGGCTTGTGGACTTGAAGATGACGTGAGGGGTTGAACGCGGGTCAGGGTATTTGTTAGGAAACACAATTACAGCACTTGTTAGCAGCATCATTCTCACTTGACTTTGTCAACACAAAGGCCAACGTGACACCGCACAAATCTGTCGCTGCTGAATGACTTTTTTTTTCTTGGCACCGCTTATTGTTTTCTGCCTTTGATGCTGGAAAAGATGATTCATTGATGACTTTGGCTAACAAATGATCGTTATACTCGTCAAGGCCTGTTTTTTTTCCAAAAAGAGATCAAACAATATACTGTGTGTGTGTGTGTGTATATATATATATATATATATATATATATATATATATATATATATATATATATATATATATATATATATATATATATATATATATATATATATATATATATATATATTTTTTTTTAAGGTTGAGCCAGTGTTACTTTCAACTAGCTAGGCAGCTAGTTAGCGAAACCAACCAAGTGAATAATTAACTATCCACTTATCAACCTAACTATCTTGTAAACTAGCTGGTAAAGACACCGACCAATCAATTAACAGCTAACCACATAATTTAATAACACAGTTTAATTATTTAAGTATCTTGTGAATAAATACCAAGGTATATATCAAATTAACAAAAAATAAAAAAATTAACCAAGCAAACTAGCTAAGCCACTAAAATAAAATGAGCCAGCAAGCCACACAATGACTTAACAAACTAATGAACAAACTAACTAAAAATTTCCTACCAGAGAGCTTGCAGATATTTTAGTCTGAAAGTGTCAAGGCCAGATGTGTTTTTTTTCTTTCTTTTTTTTTTTAACTAAGAAAGGATTCGTCCTAAAATAGACGACAGGTCTTATCAGTTTGTGACCGGTCGCAGTGTAGTTGAAAACAATGCATGGCAAGGCGTGATGGCAGACGGAGTTGGCCCGGCCAGCCTCATAATGCCAGCGACCTGTCAAGGAGCCCCGAGAACAGGAAAAACTGGCGAGCTCTGTCCTTATGGATAAAGTCATAAAATGATAAACAGACTCTTCAATTAGCCTCAACTAGGCCAGGACAATGAGTGGTTGCTGGTAGGCAGAGGGGGATGCGGTGAAATGCTAATTCCACATACTTAGTAATCACTCAACAAGGTGTTTTCATGTACAATAAACAATATTTTGCGGGGGGGGGGGGGGGGGGGGGGGGGGGGGGGGGTCGTTTTTTTTTTTTCCAGCTTGTTCCTTGCCTTGAATTGGGAGATTGGGAAAAGTTGGTACATGCTCTGGGAAACATCCGCGTAACATATCTGATACCGCGTGTTCATTTTTTTGGTCCTAAAAGGATGCAAAGAGTGGGTAAAGGCTACCTTTCACCGTTGCCATAACAACACAGACTCTGTGTGTAGCATCCGGCCTGCTCGCTACGCAACCTCACAGTGATTGGCAGCCGACAGCTAAAGGGAATAAAACTTTTCCGGTGAAGGTGGCAAATACATTCCGAGACGCCATTTTCGGTCCTCTTTTTCGTCACCTGTTGGGTTGAATAAACCCAGCCCCCCCCCCCCCCTCGCCCCCTCCAGCACTAATCCACCTACAACAAGACCCCCCCCGCCCCACACACAATCCCAACCCCCGCTTCCCAAGAGCAGGTGTTGAAGAGAGAGGACGCATGGTCTAATCAGACAATCACAACACTTCCTATCTGAGGGGCTGATCATGACACACGTCTGCTGGCTGCAAACAATGCACGCAAAATACTTCAATGGCACTCTGAGCAACGGAGCAAACCTCCGCCGAGGAGTTCACAGAAGTCAACGTGGATAAAGGCGGCAATAATAATCAGCACGACTGTCTGCAGGTAGCGGTAACTGCTAATTGGCTGCTGATGGGTTAGCATAGTTAGCATTCAGAATGAAAAAGGGGCACGCGGTGTTTATCATTTGCATCTTTTGTGAGCACATGTGGGATCAGGCCAGCGTGCCGCCATAAATACGCCATCCGCCTGCGCGACGCAAAAACTAAGACTGACGCGCGTTATGCAACCCCCCGAAGGCCACCACAGCCATTAGCGAGATCGACGGCCCGCCCGGCGCTAAGCGTGCGTCGTCCCCCCCCTCACACACACACACACCCTCCATCCACACCCCCCCCCCCCGCCCCGCCGCCTGCTTTGTGCGAGGCGGACAACTTGTGCTGCCGCGCCAAGGACAGGAAGCGCTCGCTGAGGGGACAGGAAGTGCTCACCGCCGCCGTTAGTCGAGGCCTGGAACTGAGATAATACTATTGTGTAAGCAAGCCCGCTTGACCTCTCCCTGGAGCGCTCTCCCGTCCAGAGGCTGGCGTCGAGAGGACCCGGCCCACGCCCAGCTCCGGACTCCCCAGGCACGGGGCGTAGGGATGGGAGGACCAACGAGGCGAGGGGGGGTGGGGGGTGGTTAGGCTGCGCTCCCAGTGCAGGTTTGACTGCGAGCTTCACCTTAGCGGAGGAAATGTGGCGAGGTCGCCAGACTTTATGACTTCTCCAATCAAACGAAGGCATGTCCCACACCCAGACATTCCCACAGACACCCACACGCCATGTCTCGCTGGTAAAATGGACAATGACAGCATTACGCTGCAGGTCGACTCCCGTACCGACCTCTAGTCCGCATGCCCCCGGGGGGATCGCTCTGGCAGCGTCCCTCGTATTTCTGTCAACCCTTTTTGAGTGGCACCATGACCAGACGGGAGAAAAGGGGCTGCCGGCGGTGATAAGAAGGACACAAACGTGCTTTTGCTGAACCAACAAACGGCGGCAAAGAAATTGCCGGCGTGGATGATGATGTGGAGCTTGAACGACTCGCTTTCGGAGGAAGGACGCCGGGGTTCAAGTGTAAAGAATATGTGTGTACACACACACACACGCACGCACGCACGCACACACACACACACACACACACGTCCACTTGAACAGCAGCTATAATAGTCAGCAGCTTTGTAATAATTTCTCTCTCTCTCTCTCTATATATATATATACATTATATATACACAGCATATTATATATATAAAATATATATAATACAGCATATTATATATAATATATATATAATATATAATACAGCATATTATATATATCTATATATATATAATGATATATATATACACACATCCACCTATTGTATTGTATTGTATATATGTATAGATAGATATACATACACACAAATATATAGTGAATGTGCATATATACAGTATATAATATATATATATATATATATATATATATATATATATATATATATATATATACACACACACATATATATACACATATATATACACATACACACACACACACACATATATATATATATTATATATATATATATATATATATATATATATATATATATATATATATATATATATATATATATATATATACACACACACTGTATACACACAAATATACATACATGCACACAGACAATTGGGTGCACACGACGAAACAGTTCCTTTTGATAGAGGAAAAAAAAAAGATTGTCAACAAAAAGCAACTTAAATAGGAATATTGTGGTCCCTTCAATGAAATCCGAAATATATCTCAAAGACTTTTTTTATGACTGCATTCCAAGCAGAGTTCAGCCTACTGGACGTGTTTATTTCAGATTTCATTCCCGATTTTTTTGTTGAACTATTTGAACCTGCGTTGTTGTTGTTGTTTTTTTCTCGCAACTGTCTGGGTGGTACACGTCAGGTTTTCAGATCAATGCGAGGCATTTACGCGCAGCCTTCCAAACAAGGTCAACAGGAGGCAAGTTTTCAACACCTTGCCGAGTTGGAACCACGCCCGACTGCGCGCCGATTGGCTGTCCGCGTTTATAAATAACCCCAACGTGCACGGGGAGTCGGTGCGCTTCCCAGTAGCTTCTCGTGGATGGGCCGAAACTTTAGAAAGCTTGGCGACTCTTGATTTCGCGACTTGATTTGGCGGGAGAGGGGTTGGGGTCGGGTGGTGGTTGTTCGGATTTCAACAGTTTCGCTTAAAAAAAAAAGCCGCTGGAAAAAGAGATGAGCAGTCCGGATGCGGGCTACGCCAGCGACGATCAGAACCAGGCAAGGTGCGCGATGTCAGTCATGATGCCTGGGATGGGACACTGCCAGTGGGGCCGCCGACCCCCTCAGCCCCCTCGGGGAGCCCAAGGCCAAGAGCGAGGCGGCGGGCACCGGCGGGCGCCTCGGAGGCGCGACCGGGGGGAACCAAGCGAGTCGCGGCAAGAGTGAGCCCAGGATCCGGCGCCCCATGAACGCTTTCATGGTGTGGGCGAAAGACGAGCGCAAGCGGCTGGCGCAGCAGAACCCGGACCTGCACAACGCCGAACTCAGCAAAATGCTCGGTCAGTCACGCGTGCTCGATTTTTTTTTTCACCGTCACTCCACAAGTTGATTGGAATTAATTCCACGAGAGTTTCTGCTATTTTGCTTCCATGTGATTTGGTTTTGGGGGTTGACGGGTTGATTCCATTCAAACAGCGGGGCACTTTTCTTATCGAATGCGTTACTTTATAAATAGCTTGGAATGCAAATATTACGTCTATTGAAACATAAATCCGCCATGTATTCCTTTCTCATCGATTGTACTTAGCACTTCTTAATACAAACATTATGAATATATTTTTAATTCAAACATCAAAGGAGATTTGATGACATTTTTTTCGTGACTGGGTCAAGAACACTAACATGTCCGATTTTTTTTTTTACCAATTGATGCAACATGATAGGAGCTGACGCACGCTCGCACTTTTCAAGTGCCGTAAATTCTATCAAGATCACAAGTTCAGTCAATCGGACGTGCGTGAGTAGTGCGTTGAGATCACATAGCTCCGGACTTCTTTTTGTTACATCTTTTGCTTTGATATCGTCGTTCGACGGCACGACCAAAACAACGCAAATGTCATTTATATGCTGAGCGCGCTCATATATTCCACATTTCACATGAGCCTTTCTTTCATATTTGCCAGTTGGCAACTCACGGGTGCTTTGATTTGAAGATTTTCAATTGGGTTGCAAGGCTCAAAAATGTATCCCCCCACCCCCTGCCCAATAAAAAAAACTGTAATACTTTCATTCTATTAAAAAAATGTACAAAAAATGCATCAACATCCGAAGCAAATTGAGGACCTGGTAGCAGGTGTGCATATTATTATTATTATTTTTTTTAACCCATATAATACATTTTTATCAACATACGTTTGGAAGCCATCAAGCTACATATTTCAATTTATGTGACACAAAAAGAGTACAAATATTGTCTGAAAGTAAATTTTCAGGTACGTGTACTTGACTCGAGTGTTTTTGGGGACGATTATTTTACTGTCACTCCCTACATTTGAAGATATATGCAGATTTTGTACTCCTGGTCAAAATAGGATGGTTAAATTGTACAATCTTTGATTTTTTTTTTTGGGACTAGCTATACAAAAAAAAAGTCTGCTTCTTGTCTTCAAAGATGATCTGTCTATAATGTATTAGGAAAAAAAAATCTGAACAAGCTGGAATTTCTTTTCCCCCCTTAGTTGTTGCCAAAAACGAATTGTGTGTTTTTTGTTGGTCAGCTCACAACGTATGCAAAACAACTCGACATACACGCCGAAGGTTTGATGGCATAAAAGTTGAGCCAAGTCAAACGAGCTTCCACTTAAACCTCAACGTGACACCGTTTTTTTTTTCTTCTTATCCTTTGCAGTTACAACATTAGCGGAGTTGATAAATAAGGGATGACCCCAGTTTTACTTTTGTACAGAAATACATTTCAATCTGTAGTTTGGGACTTTTACTTTAAGATAGGAGCTGAAGCAGCACTTCTATGTTTATCTTTTTTCTTTTCTTTTCACTGAAGTCTACTCAGGTAGACAGTGTGGTACTTTTTGTAACATCTGGAGGAATATGCTTGGACATTTTTTTGAGGCGGACATTAATTTGATTCACTTCAACTTAGTTCCTTGACACCAAAATGCCAAAATATGGTGACAAAGCAATGGTTGGATTGAAACTCTTCAACTTCCTCTGTGCTGATGAGAATGTCATGGCAACAGAGACGGGTTGAAATCTCATTAGACGTTTGCATTGTGGAAGAGAAACGCGAGGGAGGAAATGAAGAAAATCGACTAGTGGGAAGAGTTTGAAACCATTTCATGGCTCAAGCACTACAAAGAGAGAAGGCCTCGCAGGCTCCGCAGATTCCGACGTCACAATAAGTGCGAGTGAGAGTGCATCAAAAGTTTCGGCTCATTTCACCCAAAACAAGTTCCGAGTGGCTTAAGTGACACAACTGTATGTCGACGTTAGCATCAACATGGTTAGTTCATTAAATACAACCTATTGCCGCGATTGTAAACCAGGTAATTCGGACAAAGGGAAGTCTGGTGCACTTCCACTGGCTTTTTTTTTTTTTTTGGAACACGCGGTAACAAAATGGAGTAAAGATGGTCTCGATTGACGCCGTCACGCCCCTCACACACGTGGCTCAACGCCGAGCCAGGTAACTGCCCGCCAACTCTGCATTCTCATTTGCTGACATTCGCGTCACTCAACAGGTCAGGCCCGCCTTTTAAAGGCAGACACATTCAACCTCCGGCGTAGGCAGCGAGGTTGTGTTCCCAAGTGGATAAGAATACGATCTGCACCTCACATGCATATATTGGAGTATTACTGTATAGCCACATATATATACTTTTTTTTTTTTTACTAAACGTACAGCAATTCAAATTTCATTTGAAAATAATACGAATGAAAGAGTGTCAATTGGCGCTTGCCCTTGTGACGTGTTTGGCCGTGTCGTTGGTGCAGGCAAGTCGTGGAAGTCGTTACCGGCGGCAGAAAAGCAGCCGTTCGTGGAGGAGGCCGAGCGCCTGCGAGTTCAACACATGCAGGACCACCCCAACTACAAGTACCGGCCCCGCAGGCGCAAGCAGGTTAAGCGGATTAAGCGGCTCGACTCGGGCTTCCTGCTGCACGGGGCGCCCGGGGACGGGGCGGGGCCGGGGGGGCCGGCCTACCACGAGCATCCCGGCTTCCCGCAGATCCCTCATCATCATCATCAGCAGCAACAACAGCAGCAGCAGCAACAGCAGCAGCCCCTCGCTCACTACCGCTCGGACCCGCTCGGCGGACCCTCCTACGAGAGCTACAGCCTCCCCACCCCTGACAACTCGCCCTTGGACGCCGTGGACGCCGACTCCATGTTCTTCCCCGCCCAGGAGGACTGCCACATGATGTACGCTTACCACCCGCAGGGCGGCGGCGACTACCAGCACCAGGAGCCCCTCCACCCCCAGCACCAGCACGCTCCTTACGCGGGGTGCCCCAACCCCTTGACCGTGTACTACGGTCACCCCAAGCGACACCCCGGGGCGGGCCAGCTGTCGCCGCCGCCCGACTGCCAGCCGCACGCGGCGGCCGAGAGCGCCGAGCTGCTCTCCGAGGTGGACCGAAGCGAGTTCGAGCAGTACCTGGGCTCCTCGGCGTACGGCGCCCTGCACGAGGCCGGCGCGCAAGGACCCGAGGGCCTGATATCATCCGTGTTGTCCGACGCGAGTACGGCCGTCTATTACTGCAGCTATAACAACTCTTAAAACCTCGGCGCCGTATTTGACCTTTCACCTCCATCCTGAACTCCAAGGCCAGACAAGTCAAGGACTTTTTTTTTTTTTCGAGCAAAGTTGGTTTTTGATATCAAGTCCATTTGTACAGTCACTATTTCAAAGTCTTTATATGTCATTAAAAAAAAAAAACTTTTGCACTTTTGACTAATAAATTTTGCAAACAAATCAATGCTTGTCTCCTCTTCATTGCTTGTGCCGCGAAATGTGGTGAAAACTGCTGACTAAGAAATGTTTCAATGGCTGATTGTCAGTCTGGCGTGGGTGAAGGAACAAAAACGGTTTTTCCTCTTTTGCTAAATAAACACGAAATGAACACATCCCAAAGGTCACAACGGCTAAATACTGCCCGTGACCTTTTGATTGCCGTTTGTGGCTCGGGTTAGCGGCTTTAGGGAAAGACAATGGAAGATGTTTTTGTAACACACACTTTGTAGGGGGAGTTTTTCAGTTAATGAGATGTGGTTTGAGAATTATGCCGTTTGTCCACTTGCCAAAAGCGGCAACAGATGTAGCCTTGGCGGAGGTCAACGTCGTATTTTTTTTTTTTTTTTTTACACCTTGCATTTGAACGCTCCCTCACTTCTGGGATGTTTTTGTATATTTTACACACAATTGTTTTTTTCAATCCGCCTCTCACCTGGAAGCCCGGCGCGGCGCGGCTATTCTCACAGTGCGGACAGAATACGGACAGCAGAATCAAAGCAAGGACGACACAAAGAGTTCCATTGTCAACAACCAAAATAATTTTGCGTTGGAAAGGGCTTATTATTATTATTTTATTTTTTTTGTATTAGATGTCAGCCGGTGGGTAATTTGGTGTATTTACAGGCAACGCTGTCCCATTTTAAAAATCTATACTTTGTCTGGTTAGAAAGGAAGAGGGTCTTCGCTCTGCCCCCTCTCTTTTGAGCTCTTCGGGAGGGGGAAACACGTTGGAAGCGTTGCGCACGCACGCGCATGTGTGTGTGTGTGTGTGTGTGTGTGTGTGGCCCGAGGCCGCGCAGGAGAATCCAGTCTAATTGTAGTGAATGCGTTTTCAGTTGAGTCTGCGGCTTGATCCCGCCTGTTGTTGCAACTAACGGCTGCATAACAAGAGGCTCAGGGCCCTGACCCCCGCCCCTAGTCCCCCGAGCCACAGCAACGTGGGTGGGGCTCACCTGCGTAAGCAAGCGGAGACGTGAGCTCGTCAGGGTCTGATAATTACTGCTGACACTGCAAGGAAAACTGATTTGAACAGGTGATCCATTTTCTGCTTTCCTAATTCTGTTATATATAAAATACATGCTCTTTTCTCTCTTTTTTTTTTTTTTTTATAAATTGACCTCAATAGAATTTCTTTTTTGCCTGCGGATTCAAATTGAGTTGTTTTCATTTGATTCTTTTTTTTTGGAAATTATTTTTAAAATAATGTAGATTTTATTGTTTTTTATTTCTTCTTATCTTATTTGATGTTGTTTTTAACATTGTACTCGTGATTTTAACTGCTTGTTGTAAGGTGTCCTTGAGTTTCTAGAAAGGCGCCCACAAATAAAATGTATTATTATTATTATTATACTTTATTATATATATTTATATATCTATATTTAGGGAACCCTGGCATTTTGACAAAAAAATTCCCGATATTGCTTGTCTGTTTATTTATATACATATATGGGGGTGTGTATAGAAAAAGGGGGTGCGCCAACTCTATAGGGATGGTGAAGGGGTGTGCGATGAGTAAGAAATGAGACCTCACGGGAGTGACATAAGGAGACATTTTTACTTGTTTTAGGGTGCACGTAGGGCAATGGGAAAATATGTTGAAGGGGGTGTGTCATTTCGAAATGAGGAGATCGAGATGGAAGGAGGTACGCGACACTTGAAATGTCAACTACAAGAAGTGAAAATGGTTAAAATGTAGTTATCTGGCGTGTGTGTATGTGGGGGTGAGGGGGGTCTAGAAAGGGGTGCGCTTATGATGCAGACTTGTGCGTGGCATGTTTCACTTCCAGTATACAGCTGCAAAGATGACAAAACGAAGACAGTGCCTGCCTACCTGTTTGATTGACCATTGTGCGCGTATTTCGGAAGATATTTTTGCACTCGCCCACGTGGGTGCGCGTGTGATGGAATCGGGAGGAAAATAAACGATGGAGTCAGCGTGTGACTAAATTTAGCGTGCATAACAAGTGGACACGGGTGCGCGGCTCGCACCATAAAAGCGATGCTTGGGGCGGCATGCGTGTGGATTAGCGAGCCCCTTTGGACGCACCCCTCCCTCAGCTGCAGCTGTCCCAAAAGGCTACTTGTGCAATCTACCATCAATAACTTAATCAGCTAACACCTGCCTGCGCACCCCCCCCCCCCCCCCGCCCCCAAAACTCAGTGACCTTTAAAACATCTTTCCAGAACCCAATAGCTTTTTGCTATGGGGATCAATAACCAGAAGGAAGATAGGTACACGATATGTACAAAAGGATTGGCGCACGCGATTTGATCCATAATATATCACAAAGAGGTTGGGCGCACTCGCTCTGGCACGCACCTTAAGAAAAAAAAAAGTCATAAAGTGTCCTGCCACTTTCACTTCCTGTTGTTCCTTCTTTTTTTTTTAAAAAATCCATGCATGCCATTCAACATCCCAACCAGGTGACTCAGCGCACCGCCCTCCGCCTTTTCCTTTTTTTGGGGGGTGGGTGCTGTAACTGGAGGAGCTTTGGTAGCTTGCCCGGAGGCGGCGCAGGCCTCCAGTGATCTGCCGCTCACCCCCCTGTGGAATTCGGGCGGTGCAAGCAAACAAGCGAGTGAGTCAGATGACGACACCGGTTTCCTGCACGGCCGACGTGCTCCACCTTCTCCCAGCTGCTCGCTCGTCGGACCCCCGGCCGGCGCACCACCTTCTCGTTTGAAGGTAGACGCCAGCCGGGACCAAACAATGGGTGTGACTCAGCCGCGGGAAAAGGAAAACAATCTCTCACGCGAGTGAATCAGGCATCAAGGATGCTGCGAGGGCGACGCGTCACACTGACTGTTAGTCAACCCAAAAACAAGATGCGACGCCGCTTGTGGGGCAAAAGTTCATACATTAAAAAAAATGCTACAAGGACATTGACTGACAGCAAAAGTTGGGATTTCATGGATGAATGCATGGAACATTTTCATTGATGTGGAGCTACCCCGAGCCACGACGTGTGTGTGTGTGTGTCTGTGTGTGTGTGTGCGCCACCTGTCTCCACTTCCGCTGGACGCGCATGAAAGACGGTCTGAGAACATCCTGTCAACGGGCATGTCCAACAGGAACCGTTGCTCTGTGAAATTCGCACCCCTTGTTGCTTATTTTGGGGGGGGAGGTTGATAGCCAGTCAGTTGCGCTTCCCCTAAAAAACAACAATTAAAATGTAAAAATCTGGGGAAAATGTATGGGAGGTGACACTGTTTGTGGTGCCCTTGGTCATATGGCTCAGTAATGTTCTTTGCATCGTAGTCACATATCAGGACATATCATGAATCATTTTTTAAGTTACCGAAGTGTTTTGACTTTTGTGTTGACCTTGTGTGTGTTTTTTTTTTGCCTTGCTTGAGTCGGAGGTTTTGGTTTTTTCAGCGCCTGCAGCTGATGGACTTGCAGTGCCCGATGGCGCCGCTGGGGGGCGTCAGCTGAGCACACTTGTTTGGCCGCTTAGGACAAGACGTTTCCAACTTACACTCCCCTCTCAAAGGTAAAGTGTCCTCTTTTTTCCCCTCGACAACAACTGGTACTCATTCTCTCAAATTTATTTGAGAGTCTTTTTTTTTCTTTTTCTGACGAGCCTGAAATGACTAAGCCGCATTGGAATTTGATTGAGAAACGGGAAATGTACATACATTTCTTCCATAAGGCAGTCGCAGGAGGACTGTCTGAAGATGGAGGGCGTTCACGAGGCATGATCGTCTCATGGCCGCTGTATGCACCTTTGCCACCAGGCGGCACTAGAGCACAGACACACAAACTCAGTTCTGAAGAAGAATTTTTCCCTGGTTTGCACTATTTCTTGGTTTCATCCTTTTGAAATTAGGCTCCCCCTTCACAAGCCCCAATTTTGCAAAGCCATGCGCCCCCTCTGTGGCCCGAGATTACGACGACGTGCCCGTCATAAGATTGCTGACTTTGGGGAAATCAGCGCTCGTGTCACAAGCTTTTGTTGTGGGCTTGCAGAAAGGTCAAAGCTTCGTACGAAAGTGCATGTCAGAAAGCCAGCCAACCTTGTACTATCGGTATTGTATTCCATTGCGTGTGTGTGCGTAGGGTCGGCGGCAGCAAGGTGGAGCGCCAGTTTCGGGCCCCGTGTCGCCGCAATCAAGGCGACACGGCCGGCTCGGGCGGATAAATCACTCCTCGCCAGGCCGCCGTCGGAGGGAGGACGCGTGCATTCTGCGCATGCTGCCCATCAGATTGATTTCACGGTGAGGCACTTTGATGGGGTGCACAAAAGCATTCTTGAAAAAGACATTCATTAGCTATTAGCGACTTACAACATGCTACATAAGCAGCTCATACAATAAAAAGTCATGTGCTGTTAGCATGTCAGGAATATGCAAGCAATCGGGTGCTGGTTAGCTGCGTCACTCGTTCTCTTTGTTCATCTGTTGCTTTTAGCATCATAAATCCTACAAGAGGCTGCAAATCACTCAAAGGGAGGAAATAAAACAGGAGGCGAGGACAAGTTGAAAGCATGTGAAGGGAACGGTTGCCTAATTGAACAACGGTGCTCTCGGCAGAGGGGTGCTGAGCGATTTACGGCATGCTTATCTCCTCTGGAGAAAAAAATAAATAAAAATTCGTTTTTAAAAACGAACGGTCGCCACGCAGCTGCAAGGCTTTCTAATTGAATTCTGGGGAAATCCCTGGAGGAATGTGAACTCTGGAGAGGCTGCTGCTGCGGCGGCGACAACGCGACAGATGCCGGCCGGCCGTCCGCCGCGTTACGCTCGCGGCAGCCACGCGCAACAAAATGCCGGGCCGGGCGACGTGGCGGCAGCTGCACGCCACCGCGACCGATTTAGCCCCAGCGTACATTTTTCCCCATTAACAGGCGAGGTTGGAAGCTCGCGTGGCGCCAATTAGCCGTCGCTCGCCCTAAAAATAGGCGCCAGGCGGCCTTGGGGATTGATGCACGGGCGAGCGGCTCGTTCACGTGCGATGACGACAGAGGGAAAAATTGGAAAAAGGACAGCGCCGGCGTCACCCGCCGCCTCACGGCATGCTACGCGCGCTGACCTCCAACGGGGAAACTTGGAGGCCCTTTCAAAAAAAAAAGAAATACAGAAATTTGGTGGAAATTTCGCAACATTTACATCTGGCAGAAAATCGGAAAAGCAGTGTTCACGGGCTATCATGAAACTTTCCAGGCTGCTCTCTCCACCCCCCCCCCCCCCCCCCCCAAAATTCAATGTGGCAATTGGTTTATGATGGCTTGCAGTCGGGGTTCCGATATATGTGTTGCCCCAGTGTCTTATCTTTGTGCTTGTGGAATGGGGAATGGCATGCAGACGACCTGTTTACTCTGGGGGTGGGGGTGGGGGGCTTCCTCTATATACCCCCCCCCCCCCCCCCACCCTCTCCCTCCTACGATTTCCCGTCTTGGAACTTTTGGCATTTGTGTGCTCGGTGTTGTTTTGGGAAGGGGGTCACGAGCTCGGCATTCCTCGCTTCTTTTCCACTTGCACGTGGGAGTCGCGGCCTTATCTTTTACGCGCCTTTTCCTGCGCTGACGGGCGTGTTGCAAAAAAAAAAATAAAAACTTCTGTGCTCAGGGGGCTACGTTGTGGTTAGGCTCGCGTCATCTGGACGGGAGCTCATTTTAAGGACGGTACTTGAAAAAATACGTCATTTATTTTGCAGTTCAGTCTAATGTGCTCATCGTTCAGGCTGAGTTGGCAACATATTCATCCGCTGATCATTTAGTCAATTTGACGGATTATTTGATCAAATTATGTCGTCGCTCCGTTGCATTCACGGTTTGTGGGAGGGACAAAAAGTCACGGCTGCCATCACACAAATAGCACGGTTCCTTTTTGGCCGGCCATTACGCAACATGCGCTAAGCTAACGGAGGCGTGCGCGTGGTAGCGAACCGATTTGTATTGCCAGGGGTGGGGGCCACGCCGGCCCTTCATCACACTAACAAACGAGCCAGGCTGGCCTCTCGACGCTTGCCGTAATTGATGCCAGCTCACCGCAACATTATAAATACAAAGCCTCCCTTCATGCTATTCTTGATTCCTTCCATCATCCATCCTTTTTCGCCCATATAACAAAACCCGTGTGGCGCTGCCCCTCAATAAAAACTGGCAAATTTTGCGGTTGGCCTGACGGCGAGGCTTCATTGTCATTTAGTGGACGTCTTCCCGCAGGGTCTTGCGAGTGAACAATCCCTTAATCCTCATTATGGGAGAGCTTCTCAATGAGATTAGACCCACCCCGCACAAATGCCACCGCGCACTCTTGTTTGCCACATTAGCATCCGTCCGTGTGTGCGGACATTTTTTTTTTTTTTGAAGGTGCCACTACAATCGCAGGAGCGCAAAGACTTGTGAATCCAAGTTGACTACGTGTACAGGTTTAGGGGTGAGGCATGACGATGATGACCCAGCATGCTTTGCACTAGCTTCGGGGGATTAGCGCCGAGCAAAGATTAAGCAAATTAGCTGCGCCGGTGTGGCCCGAAATAAGCAGTTGCCACGGAAGCCAACCGGGCAGAAGTTGGGATGTAGAGCGCGCCATGGTCTTTTGAGCCTCCAAAACAAGGAAATAACCAGTCTGCATTTTCACCATGACAACCTAGGTGAGTTTTGAATTCTTGTTATGGATGTTGGGGGATAATTTAGGATATAAATCCACCACCAATGATCGGACAAGTGAATTTGAAAAATGACAGTTGTTTTGATGAAGACGTTAAATTCTGAATTCTGAACCTAACATTTGTCTTAGTGGTTTGGAATGCCTTGTTCCTCTTGGAAATGTGAACGAAAAACATTGAAGCCGTGGAAGATGCCAGGTGGCCTAATATGTTTGTTGAGGACCGTGGGTATTTTTAGCTGCCGTTCTCAAGTCAATTAGAGCTGCGAGCAGTGATGAGTGGGGGCCCCCCCTTGCGCTCTTCTGATTGAAACATCCACCCAATTTCAAGTTCTGTGGTGAATCTAGTCCAGACGGCTTTTTAAAAAAAATGCATTTCAAGGCATCTATTCATGGAATTTAGCTCAAACTATCACATTGACAAGTGAAACTGGTGTCGGGAGGCGGCGGGGGGGGGGGGGGGGTGGGGGGGGCGTTTTTTTTCTTCTAACTTTAGAGGTGGTGCCAAAATTTTTAAGGCAGGGTCAGCCAGCCAGTAGAAAATAAAAGTAACAATGGCACCCTATAGTTAAAAACTCGGTCGTGAGACTGATATTGCTAGTCAGTATCCGGACGAGAAATCTCCAAGTGCTTTGCGCGTGTTTTGTTGAGGGTTCTGCTGGTTTGCTACCAGTAAGCGGGAAAATCACATTTCCTTTGTTCCCAGAAATCCGTTCAATCCTTTCAAGTAAACACCATATGTTGGCCTAACGCAAGGCAGGTGCTTGCGCATCATTGAGTTGTTTCTGACACCTTTGTATCGTCAAACCCATGCCAAGTTCAACTGACTCTCTCCCACAGTGAATCACAGTGATGAACGAGTCAGGCCCTCGCAAGATCCTCCCTGACCAGTCATCAGGGAGTCTGCGCACCATTTGCACCTCCCGCCATGCGAGCGTCACCAACCCCATTCTGTCCAAGCGGGTGTGCTTCTACAAGAGCGGCGATCCCCAGTTCAGTGGCCTGCGCATGGTGGTCAACAACCGCTCCTTTAAAACCTTTGACGCCCTCCTGGACAGCCTGTCTAAGAAGGTGCCGCTGCCGTTTGGCGTGAGGAATATCACCACCCCGCGGGGGGTCCACGCCATCAACACGCTGGACGAGCTGGAGGATGGCAAGTCCTACATCTGCTCTGACAACCGCAAGGTAAAGCCCATCAATCTGGCACTGGCCAGGAGGAAGCTGGCGCCCTGGTACCACGCCAGGCCAGTGAGCTCCCGCCGCCGGAACTTGCAGTGGGCCAGGTCTTTCCCAGGACGGCAGGAACCCATGCTTTTGCACACGCCAAAGAGACTGGTGGTCTTTCGGAACGGAGACCCCTCAGTCAAGCACACGGTGGTGTTGCAAAAGAGGAGTGCGACGACGTTTGAGTGGATTCTGGAATATATTTCAGAGATGGTACAGTTCCGTGTGGTGAAGCTACATACGACTGATGGCAGACGCGTAAGTGCCTCCAAAAATGTTACCCTGTGGTGAGTGCGCAGCATGACCGACCCATATAGGACTTTCTTAGCACTCCGCTGTAAATGGCTGGCCCATAAATGGAAAGTCTTAAGCTTCTTTAGCAGCCACCCTAATCCCCATCCTGCATTTACGTATACTGCGATGTAAGGCAACTGGTCAGGGATCTGCTTTCCACTGACAAGATCCTCGTGACATGCACAACAACAATGCTTGTGGCGCCATAAGATTTTTTTCAACGAAATCAGTCCCGCTGTTTTCCACTTCTTGAAAGTGAGACTTTTTTTTTCATTCGCCGAAGGTGGAAGGGCTCGCAAGCTTGATCCTGTGCTCCGGCGTGGTGGTGGCGGCGGGCAAAGAGCAATTCAGACCGGCAAACTACAACACCCAAAAGTCGCCGGGATCCATTAGGCCACCCGGCAACCGGATGAGCGTCAGGAGACTGAAGGCTATGCACCGTAAGTTCAATTCGCTTCGACTTGGTAGGGCCTTCAGTCATGTGACCTGTGTAATCTACCTAGTATCACAGGATAAAGCCTGAGAAAGTGCTGATGTGATTTTATCATGCGTAGACGACCTACATACGGTACCTGTGAGGCTGACTACTCAGAGACAGACCATCTTTTTAATTAGTGTCCTCTCTTCTTCTTTCATGACTCATCTCCATTGCTGCATGAAATCTTTTGACAAATTCTTTTCCCCGCCGCTTCATGGGCGAGAAGGCAAAAAGAAGTCGCCGTCATATGGGTCCAAGTCAAGAAACTTCTCCACGTCCTCTGAGCGCTACATCGTGAACAAGATTCACAATTCCCTCATGGAAAGCTCATGCGACCTTCCCAGCCACCCCGCCAACTCCGTCGGATACGAGTCTGGACATGTAGCTGCCGAAACCCAGGGCGGGGAGCTGGAATATGCGCAGCCTGGTGAGGACGACATTGAAAAGTCCTTCCGGGTGAACCAAGATGGGAGTATGACAGTGGAGATGAGGGTGCGCTTGACCGTCAAGGAAGAGGAGACCCTACACTGGACGACCACCTTAATGCGCTCCAGCGTGGCCAATCATCTTAACATTGACTGTTTGCACGAACCGCAGTTGGAGCAGGACGTCTCTCCCGCCACGCCAGATCTACAAGACCTTATCTCCTCCAATGACACCATCAACAAGGATGAATCCAAAGACGACCACGACGAGAATCCGCCATCACTGGGCAACAGGGTTTTAAGTCAAAGCAGCCACGAAGAGGACACTGTCGAAATCCAGGCAACGTCTCCCAGGAGAGCGCCAACCCCGGGACATACACAAATCAGAAAGAAGCACGCTTCATTGGAGAGCGTTGGATCTTACTCTTACAGAGAAGAGACAGAAAACGGAGCCTTGACAGAGCAATACTGCGTTGTCAGGCAGAGCAGCACCAGGCCAATACCCAAACCAAGAAGGCTCGGCTCGATGGACGCTAACAGCATGAACACAAACATGTCATCGTATAAATCGGCTGAAGTCATGCATATGGAATCCAGCGGGGAGGAGATCACTGAAACGGTCTTGCATATTTATGAACAGCAAACTTGCCAGGATAATTACAATGCAAACGTGGTTTCATTTTATCGACCCTCTACTTCAGAAACAAGACACCTTCACAGAAATGACGACTTTGATCACGAGTCCTGGGAACCCTCAACAACGTCTGACTCTGTTAACATCTGGAATGCTGGGAACAAGCTAGCAACAGCAGTTTTCCCTTCTGCTAAGCATGGCAGTGTAAAAGCGACACAGGCAGCCAAGTCCGCCAATGTCAAAGAAAAACAACCTCGGCCTAAGACCAGAAGGAGCCCCAAAGTAAGAAACAAAAGTATGAGACGTCTTCTATCGCCTGGTAAAAGGCAGAGAGAAAACGGATCAGGAGATATGAAGAAACGCAAGAAAGTTACACCATTCTCGAACACCGGGTTCATCAGGAAGATTTACGGGAATAAATTAATACCAGCAAAAAGCCCAGTGAAGCTCAAAAGGAGAACGACAAAAAATGTGGAGCGAAATGCTGGGGCAAAGCGCTCAAAGCAATCAGATAAAACACACCCAAAAACACTCCAGAACCAAAACTTAAACGAGGCACGCAGAGTGCTGACCCGACAGACGTCGGTACATCGAGATGAGCATCGTGATGTCAGCGAGCTAATATCCCCGCCTGCTTTTGACTTCCGCAGCCCAGTTGCGAATGAATATGTTCAGAAGTGGCTGGAGAAAGTGCCTATTAAACAACATACTGACTGCCCAAGAAAGACCAATGGGACAGAAAATCGGGGACTTGTTCCTGCTGGTGTGGTGGAGAATGTCAGAGAATTAACAACACACACATTGCCTGAGGATTTACGGGCAACTTCTGTCAGAGATCGAATCCAGTCCTTGGAGAGCAACGTGGCTCCATCAAATCATCAGACTAATGGCGAAGGAATAAAAGCTCAACCTAAAACCGACAAGAAAATGCCACCTGTCAGCGCACCCAAAACTCATGACGGACTTGAAGAGAATTCTGATGTTCTTTCATCAGATTTCTTTGTACCGCTTTCGCCCAAAGAGAAAATGCCGGAAGCATCAGATCGAGAATATCACGTGGCCAGCAGCCCAAAGTGCGTGCGGCCAGAACTGGGAAGTCAAACGTCAGATAATCGCCCGCCATCTGCCCAGGCTTTACTGCATGCCCAGCACGTCATGAAAATCACTCAACTGCTGGAGGCTGAGGTTTCAAAGGAGCTGGAAACATTATCAAGATCTACGTCTATCAAAAGGGCACCTTTGGTCAGTAACGTGTCTCTGGAAAGGAAAATGTCCCTCAGAAAGTCGAGTATGGAAAAATTTACCATATGTAACAATGAAGAACAACGGCAATCACTCTCGGATATGAAGAGCAACTCTTCTGTGTCTTCAAATAGTCTTCACTCAGAAGAGAGGCTATCCTCATTCAGTATGCCATCGGGTGAGGTTCCAAATAATCTCCCACTGTCCAGCCCCAAAATTATGGACAGTCCAAAATCACAATCCAAAAATGCCAATCCTGAGCTTTCCAAAAGTTCCCAATCATTACAGTGCCATGCAAACGTCAGCCCCTTGCCAAACAAAAGGCAGACGCAGTCAAGATCCGAGCAATGCAAACAGACCGCACCTTCCAAATCGTTGGACCTGGCATCGCCTCCACTCAGACCCAAGTCTAAAAGAAAGGTGCTGTCCAGAAATTTGTCGTCAGATTCAGGTGTAAGAAAAACACCATCCTTGAGAAAGGAGCTAAACTCTCTCCAGGCCATAAAACCGCCAGCCTGTACTTTTGTAAGTGCAAAAGAGACCGATGAGCTCCAAAAGCAAGACCAAGTGAAATCCACAACTGACACAAAAGTAAAAGCACAGCTGCCAAACAGTGTCGACCAGCCAAACATGGGACCCGTCCTTGAGAGCGTTTGCTTCTCTATCAGGTCTATACGGCATATCGCCCAAAGCCAATCGTGCTTGGAAAAGTCCAACAGTGGGCGCGACTTCTCCTCTCACATGGCCACCACGTTTGGCTCCTCATCCAAAGTTTTCCTGACGTTCTTGTCCATCATGGCCCTGAAAGACAGTATTGCCAACCTCTATTTGGACCAGGTGAAGGTGAATGATGTGACCTCTGCTGAGGCATTGAGAATGATCGACTCCCTGAGGGAAATCACTAGCGTGGAGCACGGCCACCGGTTAGAAGAAAGTCTGTCGGCTTTCTGGAAGTCGGCCTCGAGACACATCCTGGACAGCTGGTGGGACTTCCAGTTGCTCGTTGACACATATCCAGAGGAACAGGCCATTGATGACCTAATTGAAGGGCTTGACATACCCCAGATCCTTAAAGAAGAACTTGTGTCTCTCTCAGCTGGTTCCGTCAGCGCGAGTCAGGAGAAGCTGAAGGCTAATTCTGAGAGCTGCCGTTCTGGGACTGAGGAACGCAATGATGAGTTGGCATATAATGATGAAGAACAGCAGAAATTGAACCCGGACCATGCATCACATAGTGCTGTGGAACGATGCCCGGAAGAGGAATATGAAGACAAGCCGCACGGCGATGACTGTTATGTGGAACTGAATCCCAGCGGGAAGGCGAGTTCAGAAAAAGAGCTCCCAGAAACCGAAGGCGTAATGCAGAATCTGGACGAAGCTCAATCAGAGGTTGAGGACAAAGGATTGAAGGTTATTGTAGAGGAAAGGCAATTTGGACGGGACAAAGAGAATGAGAAAGAACTCAGAAATGAGACATGGAATATACCGGACCACAAAAGACAAATTTGTGACCCCGATCCGGAGAGATACCATCCACAGGATCCGGCCGATCATGAGCGCGGCAACAACCTGAGTGGTTGTGACAATCAAGCAGAGTCGTCGGCGCTCGAATATCAGCAAATCCAAAGCTCGGATGAGGATGAGTTGAGCTTCTCGGAGAAAACGTCAGGCTCAGAGGAGGAATGTGGCTCTTTCGCGGAATACCAAGCCCCTGTGACGGACACAAAATGTGACAAAGTGGAAGTTGCCAAAGACCTGTCTGACGAAGAGACTTCCAAGCCTGTCGCGGTCAGGGTGAGTCTTCTGGAGAAGCAGGTTGCTGATGCGCAGAAGACACGGAACAACAAAGAACACAACCAAAAGGTCTCGCTTTTCTCCGAAGAGTCCATTGAAAGATTTCAGCAGTGCAGCCGATTTGCCCCGCAGTCATCGCTATCCTTCAGCTACGACTCCAGTGGCGTGGCAACCATGGAGCCTGAAGGCAACAGGGTCAAGTTCATAAGGGAAATGTTCCTGGCGAAAAGTTTCACAGATAATAGAAAACGGAGCCTGCCCTCTGAGATGTCAGAAAGTGGCGGCTATGAGACACGAACGTCGAGTGAGCAGTCAAGCAGCGAAGAAGATCCGGCACGGAAGTCCATCACCAAAGGCTTTGTGAGGAGAACCATCGAAAGGCTTTACGGGAAGAGCACTGCCGTCGAGAGACCCCCGTCGGCCCACAGAACCAAAAAGAAGCACTCCAACATTTTCTTGCCTTTTCACACAGCAAGATGCAAAGCGGCATCTGAGTTGTCTTACTTCAACTCTACCGATGCTTTGGACACCTTGACCGAGGCCACCCGCTGCATCGCATTCAACGCACAAGTCGGACCTGGTGACAGCGTTCCCATCGACGACGGACGATGGCTCTTCAGAGAGAACACGCTCATCCGCAAATCTGTTTCCGACCCGACCGGAATCAACACGAACCTGGTCAACACCGCCCATGATGAAGACGGCTGCGGGGACACGCAAGAGGACACTCCCTACTCCCATTTTAGCATCACGTCCGAGCCAGAAGACCACAAAAAATCCAAAAGGTGCACCTATTTCTCTTTGCCGCATACCAGCGACTCGGAGGTGTGTCATGATGAACCGATCGCCGCAGAGTCAAAACCGGACAGCGTTGCTAAAATGAGGCCCGAGAGAAATGGCTCTGCTGTCAGGCTGCAGGACAACAAAGTGCACCCGTTGGTGGAGCCCCCTGCAGACGGCGAGGGAGTCGTCGTGGAACAGCCCAAGAAAGGACACGGAGTGGTCACCCGAAGCCTCCAGGAGCCAGATGTGTTGGATCTGTTATACAACTTCTGCGGTGAAAACTGTCCCATCTTGTGAAGGACTGACTCCTGAATATCATCTTTGGTGCCTATGTTTTTTTTAATGTTCCCATAGCCTTTGGCATATATTGTTGACTGCTAGCAGACTGCATTATTTTATTTTCCATTTTAAATGTCTTCCTGTTGACACAAAGGCATTTAGTTCCCCTACTGTACCAAATCTTTATCGCCTCAAAACCAAGGCGTCCAACTGACATTTTTTTCCTCGTGCTGTTACACCACCAATGTCAACATTCAGCGCTTCCAGTGCATCGAGTGTAAATATAGGCGGTCGTGTTTGTTTTGTTTTTGTTCACGGTTTTTACCCGTCATCAGGACAGAAGCTCTGGGATTAATTAGTGTAATCTGCTTTTAACAATCTTAAGAGAGACCAAGTCCCAGCAGCTGTCAGATGTCAGGGCTTGAGGTGCAGCTATAATGTGACCTATGTACACAATGTACAGTATGTTTTTCCTACGTCGTAGTTTGTAAAGCGGGGGTATACGCACACACGCCGATTTTGAACATCTTCACAGATTTGTCTTTTTTTTTTTAAATATGAGAGACCACAAAACATGACAAACAAAATCACCAAGTGTATACTTACTGATTTTAGCATGTGTGGTATCTTCAGATGACCGAGACGGCATACACGCACATAACTTTATCTCGCGCAGTACCAGGATTGTCTTGTGAGAGGCAGCATGGTGCCACACGGAATCCAGATCACTGCAAAACACAAAGTAGATAAAGTAGCTGTAGAAGAAATACCTTGATGAACGACTATCACCTTTTATCGCAAGCGAGCAGAAATGCCCAATTATTGGCATGTGTGAAACCCTCATAAGTGTTACTGAACAGATTGTGGTTAGCTAAAATTATGTTCTCAAAAAAAAGCAGTTTTACTGGTTGAAAATGTGGCAGCTGTGATGACTTTGTGTCTTTTAACTCTTGTGGAGACATTAAAAATAAGTGTATTTCCAAATGTATGCCCTCAAGTCATTTACCATGTGTCAACACCACGGTCACCCCCACAGAAAAACAATCAAGATGCTCAGCCAGTGAGGGTTTGTCCTAAAAGTTTACCTTGGTTGTTTTTTGACCTGCAATGATCACTATCACCTCTCCCAGCTTGAGGAAGTGTTTTTTTTGTTGCTGCAAGCTTGTTTTCGCGAGTGTTGAGGCGGCCCATGTTGTGACAGGACCGTGAAGGAATGTACTAAGAGAAGAAAAACAAAACATGTCACTTACTGTCACACTCAGTAAATGCTTGGAATACTTAAGAGGAAAATGTACATCACCGGCCACGAGGTGTCACTGCTCATCCCGGTCTTCTGTGTCTCTGGACAAGAAAATGGGCAGGCATAGGCTGCAATGCTTTTACAGTTTATTATTTAAATATATGTTTACAACTTTTGGTATAAATCTCATCTATGCACAAAGTCATACGAGGGAGGGCGGGTAGCCTTGAGGAATTTCCACAATTGTTTATTATAAATGTTAGACTACGCATTTATCTACATGACCATTTAGTACAGTGTAAGTTAAGGAAAAAGAGGTGCCGTGTGCTATGAAAAAAAAAAATAAAAAGAAAGAAAGCCACTGTTAATTAAAATCAGGCACAACATCAAAGCAAAATGGACAGCCTGTTGGAAATTAAAACAGGGGGAAAAAAGAACCGTATAATTCAGGTTCCAATGCCCCGTCACCTTAATGGCGAACAGTATATGGCTCACTTTTGAATGACAACAAGCAAAAATGTCGTCTTAAAAAAGTAATTAAAAAACAAAGGCCCAAGTTACAGTTATAAACATTTCTTCAGATATTTGGATACAAAATACTGTACTCACATTGTTAGTTTGAAATGTAGTGACACACTTTGATGGAAGGAGTAAAAGGGTCTAAAAGTGAGCAGGCATTGATGGGGAATCACCATGTACTTGATCACATATTAATGGTGGGAATAAAACAAACAAACAAACTAACGATGACACGATTCATTTTTACCGAAGTAGTTTTAGGGCCTCACTGAAGAAAAAAAAAAAAAGACTACAAGATTAAAGTTGGATTCAAAAAATTAATGTTTGAGAGAAATCCAGCATCATATTTTCAAAATAAAATTGGTTACATTATGAGAATAAACTAGTAATGTTTTCAAGACAAAGTCTTTTTTGAGCTAGTCTCATTTTCAAGAGAGAAAGTTGTACATTTTCCACATTGAAATCATAATATCACAAGAAATAGGTTGTACATTTACAAGATGGAAAAAAAATATCGTTTTCAAGATCAAAGTCATATTTCGAGAAGAAGGTGGTCAGTTTTCAAGCTAGGCATAGTTGAGCTGGTCAAATTCATTCATTGTCCCAACTGCTTTTCAAACTAAAAAGTTAAACAGTCAATATTTTTGAACAAAAATGGATGCATATGTTTGAGATAAAGGTCATATTTTTCACATTAGTTACAGTATAGTATATCATAACAAAGTCAAGTTTGATAAAACAAGTAGTACATTTGAGTTGTATATCTTTGAAATTAAAGCAGTCATATAACGGGGTGGGGGGAGGGTGATTGGGGGTTAAAATTTTTCCTGAAATAACTTGTATATTTTCAACAGAAAACTTATAGTATAGTTTGGAGTTTTACCTCCAAAATCCTTGAATCTTGTAGTGTGATTATTTTTTTCTTTTCAGCGGCATTGCCCCAATACTCCTTTGGTCGTTTCCACTTGAGGTTGCTTCAAATTAAATTCAATTTTTGCAAGTCAATTGTCAATATGTTCATCCTGAGGTTGGAACCAAGGCGTGTCCATTTTGCGGGGAGGCAAACAGAGGTCCATCAGACGTTTTTTGGTGAGGGCGAGTCCTCGCCACCAGGCTCGACCGTCATACAGAGTCAGCCTTGGGCTGTTGAGAGTGTGTGCTGCTAACAAAGTTGTATACCAAAAACTGTGAGGTGCCAAAGTAGTGCGTGGCGAAGAGCTTGCCGTCGGGCGTCGGGTCCGAGAAGGCGATCTCATCTTTGCTCAGGTACGAACCGTAGATGAAGTTGTTCCTGTGCAATGAAAGAAAAGAAGCGGCTTTTAAGGTCCAAATACATTTTGAAGAGTGATTCACGAACTGTTGACAGAATACGGATCAATTTGACTGGCAAGTAGATGCGGGTGAGGGGGCACCGACCTGAGGCACTCCACCAAGCGCGAGGCGATGGCTTGGCGTCTCATCATGCTCACCACCCAAATGCGGCTGATTCCGCAGAGCGCCGGTTCGGCCGTGGTGGAACAGCACCACGCACGCTGACGCTCAAACATCACCTTCTCCCCCTCCGAGCCCTCGGGTTCGGGTTCTTCGATCACCCGGTAGCCCTGCGCAGAGCGTCCAAGCGTGCCGTGACGTAGGCGTGCCGAGTGTACAACTTTCTACCGTCACGTTGGACTCACCTCATTGATGTGCTCGGCTATTAGGCATCCCGCCACTTTCTTGTCATTGGTGATGAAGAGAAAAGTTTTGGTCAGGGCGGGAGACTTTGTCCCCACCTGCTGGAAGCCGAGGTCATTATCCACCATCTCCCGTATCTCTTCAACCTGAGCGGCGATAAACGAAGTCAATCGGCGCTTTTATGTACAATTAAGGGACAACAACTTTACTTTAGTGCAGAATTTAACATGGCCATAAAAGCATCATTTTTAGGATACTTCTATAACACTTACGATTGATGACAATATAGTTTGAGACTTCTGTTTTAGTGCGTCCCTTACAATGATGTCGCTAAGGCTCGTTTTTTTTGTACCTTCTTGAGAGCGTATTTGGGATCATCAGGCAGGACCAGGATGATTTTGCCATCAGGAAATTCTCCCAGGATCCTCTCCTTTTTCCAACCCTGGCGATCACAACATTATAAACATGATAAAACAGGAATGCCCAACCAGTCGACAGTAGAACTGTTGAGATATATCTATTTTATTTTCTCGTTCAAAGTTAGTTTGATCTGCAATTCATCGACGGCGGTGTCAAAGAATCGGGAATCTGGAGCACCAGGAGCAGCATCTACGATAGAGATGTTTCTGCACTTAATACAGCCCTGCCTCCTTGTGGCAAGCGATTTCCTTCTTACAAAGTCAAGTCTTGCCTTGTATCTAGTTCGGATTTGCGTGTGTGTGTACGCGCGCACGGACGGTAAGGTTGGGCATCCCTGTGGTAAAACATTCCGTGCTGTAAGGTTGGGCATCCCTGTGATAAAACATACAAGTGTCTCACTGTAATACGAGATGAGCCAATTGATGACAAACTCTCCCTCCTCTCACCACGTATTTGACGGCACTAATGAATTGGTTGTGGAAGAGCAAATGCTGCGATTCGTCCTCAGGGTTGGCGGCGGAGTACAGCATCCCACACACACTGCAGGCCGCAGCGCCAAAGTGCTTCTGTCCAGCATCCTGTGGTATGACGACAACAGAAATGCATGCTCGTATCCCGGTACATGGACTTGACTCCTCACATTTTCCTGTAATTGACTTACATCACTAGTTTTGATGTCGTCTTTGTCGGCCTCCTCAACTTTCTTCACTTCTTTTTGCAGAGTTTTTACATCTTGCTGTTTCAACGCAACACTGCAAAAAATAAAAATAATGACTGCATATCACGGTTCTTTTGAGAAAAACAGTGGGACTTACTCTTGATCGGAAGTTTCTGATGCATGGTCAACTGGGGCTGTCTTAGAGGTGTCATCAGTCTTTTGGCATTCATCAGTGACTGTTGGAAAAACAATTATTGTACACCACAAAAGATTAAAAAAATAAAATGAAAAGTAGACAAAGCAGACCAGCAGGTTTTCCTTCACATTGCTGCATATCAGGCGGATCAGAGCTCCCTTCCGAGGGAGGGGGACTTTTAGTTGGACTTGATGAAGCAGGAGTAACCTACAAAAAATATATAGAGATTTTTATCTATCTTTATTTTAAGTATAGTACCATCTTGAATATTATCTAAATTTTTTACCTTGCATTCCTTGTCTGTTGATGCCTCAACCTGGCGGGTTTTCTCAAGACCTGGCACGCCATCAGACGGAGGACCACAAGGCTTCATCTGGGACATGTTTGAAGCCACTGGCAAGTTGCTCTGAGCTGAAGCAGGGCCAGCTGTTTTTGGTTGGGGCAAAACAGACAGCGCCTGATGCGACTCTGTCACGGCCGAGTCGGCTTTTGATTGTAGAACTGCATCAGAAGGCGACGATTTGGCAGGAGCAGATGTAGCAGAGGTGTTTGACTGGCCGGTAGGGGCGATGTGACGTTGTGGAGCAGGAGAGCAGGTGGGTTTGGACTGAACTGAGGTTGAAATGGTGGGCTTTGACTGACCTGGGATCTGTCCAGCAGGGGTGGTTGAGGTTTGAAGTTTTGCTCGGTTGGCAAGCTGAGGTGTGGCGTTCGACTGGGCCAGGGGATTTGACTGACTGCGAGGCTGGCCAGGCCTAGGCAGAGGACCAGACCTCTTTGGAGGAACTGGTAATGGGTCATCGTCCAGTTCAAAATCATCAGGTGAATACCTGGGGCGCGGTTTGTATGGCTTGTACTCAACCGGCTGCGGTTTTGACGCTTTAAGTCCATTGGGCATGGGCGGGGGGACAGCCGGCAGAGACCTCCTGGTAGATGACCTGGTGACTTTAGGGCTGGGAGTTGGAGGAGGGGTGACCTTAGCAGTCTGAGCCTTACTACTTTGCCTTGTTACTCTTGTGACTTCAACTTTCGTCGGTTCAATCGGAGGAGTTTCTATTTTTTCAGGTTGAGATTTGCCTTCTGGTTCTGTCTTGGAGGCATCCACTTTGGGTGCTTCTGTTTTAGCAGCTTCACTTCTTTGAGACTCAGACGCTTCTGGGTTGGGTGATGCAGGTTTGCTACTTAATGGAGGACTTGGAAGGGAGGATGAACTGGCTTTGGGTGCAGGGTCAGTAGTCGTGGCATTAATGGTAAACTGAACTGGCGAAAACATTGATGCTTGCCAGTCCATGTCAGAGAACATTTGATTTGCTTGGTCAGACTTCATTTTCTTCATGCGCGCCCATGACATCTTCTCCCTTTGCAGTTCGACCTGTCTTAGCCTTTGATATCGAGTTAGCTTCTTCTTCTCATGGGCCTTCAGAGGCACAGAAACTTGTGAGACAAAGAAACGCCTCTTTGGAGGGTCCACTGCCATCTTGGATTCAAAGCTGGGAGGCTGCACCGCAGGGGGCTCCTCTACAGGACGCACCTGCACTGAGAAGCTTTCAGGTTCAGCCTGGGGCTTGAGGTCAAGAGGGGTCACTTCGTGCGCGCTCACAGATGGATTTTCCTTCTTGGCGGCCTCGCCTTTGGCTACCGCTTGTTTTTCCTCCTCAATCCTCTTTAACAGCATGCTGTCCGTGGCTATATCCTCTGCAATTTCCTGACACAAGGCTAAAAGGTTGAGCTGCTGTCTGTTGGGCGTCCTCTTCATGGCAGCAGCTTTCTGTTCTGCCAGTGCGGCCAGACGCGCTTTGGTTCTTGCCTGGGTGTTCATTTCTTGCTTCTTGGGCTTCTCAAGAAGAATCTTGCTGTCAACATCTGGCTCTAAAGATGAGTTGTTGGTCTTTGAAACATCTTCATTTTCAGTCCTTTCCAAGGCCTTTTGAGGAGAAGGCGCCTGAGTGGCAACTTTGTCAATAATCGTAATGTCACTGTTTTCTACATTTTCGACCTCGACCACTACGATCTCATGTCCGATCTCCATGTCTTCCAGAATTTGCAACTCCTGAAGGGCAACGTCACCCCCGCTGTCCTCTGTCGCCACAATATCCTTACCTTGAGCTTGAGAATTGTCCGTTTCTATCATGACAGATGAAGGTTGAAGCAAGTTGTCTGATGGTAACTCAGTAAATTCTTTTGAAGGTGGTGCACAGAGACCTTTTGCCTCTTCACCTGAAGGTGTCCCTGCAGCAACTTTGACCTCAGGGGTCGGCTCTTCAGCTTTCAAAATGCAGGTCTGTTGAAGTCCATTTGGAGCCGTGATCGTAGATTTTGGATCCACTTGGGCCACCAAAGAGGGGTCGGACAAACCTGATGCGACTGCAGCTTGAGAGACAATATCTAAGTCAATTTTGCATTCTGGGACTGGCTCGAGAATGACATATTCCTCAGATGCATCATCTGGTGTGTCCGCTGCAGGGAAGTCCAAAGGTGTCTTCACTGGGAGGTCATCTTGCAGGTGCTCAGAAACCTCTGCAACAACGGCACATTCTGTAGAAACACTTTTGTCTTCGTGGGCAAAGTCATCTGGTGAATTGATCGTTGGAGCTGATGGTGTGGAACTCTCTGGAACTGTAGAAGTCTGTTGTAGCTCCATTACTTCATCTGCTGCTTTTGTCAGTCTTTCACTGGGAGTTTCTTCTTTTTCCAATTGCAAGTCATCTTTCATGTCTTGAGTACTTGATAGATCCCCTATGGGCACGAAATCTTGCTTATCCAAAGCTGCACCACCACCTTCATCCCGGTTTCTCTGTGGACTAGTCTCTGGAACTGTGGCAGTCTCTTGCACACTTATTTGAACCGCTGCTTGGAAATTTGTCTGTTCCACTTCAGCTGTTTCCTCAGTTTGCAGTTGCAAATCGCCCTTCATGTCTGATGACACCAAATCTTGCTTCTCTACACCTGCAAAAACTTCTCCAACTTGCTTACTCTTTGGAATAGTCTCTGAAATTATGGTGGTCCGTTCTTCCTCGATTTCAACAATTGCTTTTATGACAGTCAATTCTTTTTCAGCAGCTTTCTTATTTTCTAGTTGCAAATGACTAGCATCTATGCTTTCATTTGGAGAAAAGACGTCCATTTCTTGGTGACTGGATACATCCTCTGAAGACACCAAATCTTGGTTCATCAAAACCATAGCACCACCTCGATCTTGGTTTCTATGTGGGCTTATCTCTGGAACTGTAGCAGTGTCTTGCACACCTATTTCAAATGCTGCTTGGCAATTTGTCTGAACCTCTTCAGCAGTTTCCTCATTTTCCAGTTGCAAGTCACCCTTCATGTCTGACGACACCGAATCTTGCTTCTCGACATCCTCAACAACTCTAGCTTCGTTACTCTCTGGACGAGTCTCTGAAATTGGTGTGGCCTGTTCTTCCTCCATTTCGACTACTGCATGGGTGTCGGTCCATTCCTTTTCAGGAGCTTTCTCATTTTCTAATTGCAAACAACTAGTCTCTATGCTTTCATTAGGAGACAAGTCCTCCTTCATTTCTTGGTTACTGGATACATCCTCTGAAGACACCAAATCTTGGTTCATCAAAACCATAGCACCACCTCCATCTTGGTTTCTATGTGGGCTTGTCTCTGGAACTGTAGCAGTGTCTTGCACACCTATTTCAAATGCTGCTTGGCAATTTGTCTGAACCTCTTCAGCAGTTTCCTCATTTTCCAGTTGCAAGTCACCCTTCATGTCTGACGACACCGAATCTTGCTTCTCGACATCCTCAACAACTCTAGCTTCGTTACTCTCTGGACGAGTCTCTGAAATTGGTGTGGCCTGTTCTTCCTCCATTTCGACTACTGCATGGGTGTCGGTCCATTCCTTTTCAGGAGCTTTCTCATTTTCTAATTGCAAACAACTAGTCTCTATGCTTTCATTAGGAGACAAGTCCTCCTTCATTTCTTGGTTACTGGATACATCCTCTGAAGACACCAAATCTTGGTTCATCAAAACCATAGCACCACCTCCATCTTGGTTTCTATGTGGGCTTGTCTCTGGAACTGTAGCAGTGTCTTGCACACCTATTTCAAATGCTGCTTGGCAATTTGTCTGAACCTCTTCAGCAGTTTCCTCATTTTCCAGTTGCAAGTCACCCTTCATGTCTGACGACACCAAATCTTGCTTCTCGACATCTGCAACATCTCTAGCTTCGTTACTCTCTTGACAAGTCTCTGAAATTGGTGTGGCCTGTTCTTCCTCCATTTCGACTACTGCATGGGTGTCTGTCCATTCCTTTTCAGCAGCTTTCTCATTTTCTAGTTGCAAACAACTAGTCTCTATGCTTTCATTAGGAGACAAGTCCTCCTTCATTTCTTGGTTACTTGATACATCCTCTGAACACAACAAATCTTGTTTCATCAAAACCATAGCACCACCTCCATCTTGGTTTCTATGTGGGCTTGTCTCTGGAACTGTAGCAGTGTCTTGCACACCTATTTCAAATGCTGCTTGGCAATTTGTCTGAACCTCTTCAGCAGTTTCCTCATTTTCCAGTTGCAAGTCACCCTTCATGTCTGACAACACCAAATCTTGCTTCTCGACATCTGCAACATCTCTAGCTTTGTTACTCTCTGGACGAGCCCCTGAAATTGGTGTGGTTTGTTCTTCCTCCATTTCGACTACTGCATGGGTGTCGGTCCATTCCTTTTCAGAACCTTTCTCATTTTCTAGTTGCAAAGGACTAGTCCCTATGCTTTCATTAGGAGGTAAGTCTTGCTCCATTTCTTGGTTACTTGGTACATCATCTGGAGAGAGCAGTTCTTGGTTCTCCAAAGCCATAGCAACTTTGTCATCTTTGTTACTATCTGAACTGTTCTCTTGAACAGTGGTATTCAGATGCATCTCCATTTCAACTGCTGCATTGTCTACTGTCTGCTCTTCTTTAAGACTTTCATCACTTTCTAGTTGATAATAACTAGTCTGCGTACCTTCATTTGGGAGTATGACTGCTGTGACTTGACTGCTTGCTACTTCCTCTAAAGACAACAAATCGCGCTTCTCCAAATTAATGGTGGTATCGCCATTACTCTCTGGAACTGTGGTGGTCTGTTGTGCCTCCATTTCAACTGTCACATTGCTATCTGTGTGTTCTTCTTTCGCACGTTTGTCATTTCCCAGTCCCAAGTGACTTGCCTCCGTACTTTCATGAGCAAGCATGTCGTCCTTTCTGTCTTGAGTGCTTGGTCCGCTCTCTAAAGACACAAAATCTTGCTTGACCAAATCACTGGCGGCATCGGCATCACGTCCTGGAACAGTTGTGGCCAGTTGTACATCCTCCATTTCAAGTGCAGTTTGGGTGTCTGTCAGTTGTTCTTTAGTGGCACTGGTATTATCCAGATGATAATGACTATCCTTGATGCTTTCATGAGGAGACAAGTGCTCCTTCATGTCTTGAGTAATTGGTACGTCTTCTGAAGACACCAAATATTGCTTCTCCGAAGCCACAGCAGCTTCTCCATCTTTGTTACCAACTAGACTGCTCTCTGGAACTATGGTGGTCTGTTGTTCCTCCATTTCAACAGCTGCTCTGCCATCTGTCTGGTCCTCTTTTGCACTTTCATCACGTTCCAGTCGCAAATGACTATCATCCACACTTTCATTACCAGTTACGTCCTGTTTGTCTTGAGTACTTGGTGCTTCCTGCAAGGACTCCAATGCTTCCTTCTTCAAAGCAGTGGCGTCATCTTCATCACACTCTGAAAATGTGGCGGCCCGCTGAACGTCCTCCATTTCAGCTGCTGCTTGGTCATCTCTTGGTTTTTCTGTAGCAGTTTTATTTTGCAGCTGCAAAGGACATGACTTCATCCTTGCAGTCAACTCTTCCATGTTTTGAGTAATTGGCATGTCCCCCGAAGACACCAAAATTTGCATCTGTAAAGGTGTTGCAGCTTCACCGTCTGCATCAGTCTGTGGAAAAATTGTGGAGGGTGGGAGCTTCACCATTTCAACTGCTCTTTGGCCACCTGCTCGTTCTTCTGTAGCCATTGCCTCATTTTCCAGTTGCAAATGACTAACCTCCATGCATTCATGAGTAGACAAGGGCTCCTCCATTTCTTGCATACCTGATATGTCCTCGAAAGACATAAAACATTGCTTCTCCAAGGCCATACCAGTATCTGCATCTCCATTACTCTCTGGACTACTAATAGGCTCGTACACGATCTGGTTTTCCGCTTGTGACTGAGTGACTGCCTTGCTCTGCTCTTCTGAAGTTGTGGGTATAGTAGCAGTGTCAGCTGCTGGTGCAAAAACAACAACTTGGACCTCAGCGCTTTCAGACTCATGATTACTGACCGTCTTTGCAGGAGTGTCTTCATCTTGCCATCTTTTCTTCTCTTCAAATGATGAATGGTCAGATTCACACAAGACAAAGTGATCCAGACCAGGATTTCCAGAATCAACAGCAGCCAATTTAGCCAGCCCGTCACCTTGAACGACACTTTCTGCATTGGAAGTATGTGCTGTCTCTGGTATCACATGCTTGAGCTGAACCTCAGAAATAACACGCAAACTGTCTGCATTCTGCACTTGTGTTCCCTCAGTAGAAGCTGGAATCAAGACAGAACCAGGTGCTACTGGTACGTCCATCTCTTCTTGGTTTACATCAGCATTTGAACTGCTCGTGATGATTTCTGAGAATTCATTACTCTGCAAGATTGAGACGATAATCGTAGACTCGCTGTCCTTCATGTGTTCATCCTCTTCTTCAACCATTTCTACTTCTGTGACACACTGTACAGAATCCTTTTTATCATTTGCAGTGAAATCTGGACCTGTTTGAACTTCACATACGTCTAGAGCAAGTTCAGCAACTTCTTGCTTCTCGTCGGTTCCTGCTGGGTCACAACCTAGCAAAGAGCCATCTTTACGGTTCTTTGTGGCATCTTCATTTGAATGATTTATCGTAGCATCTTTACAAAGCTCATGTGGCAGCTCAGTTTCATGTCTTTCCAAGTGCGAAGTCTCCACCATTTGACTTGCCAGGTTTTGTGTCTCGGAAGAAGTCTCCGATGGTAATGTAGTCTGATGCTCCTGAACAAGTGACTCCTCGTGCTCCATGTTTTCAGATACTTCTGCCCGATTCTCAAGGGCATTTAGTATTTTTGCCTCTTCCTGGTTTTCTTCCAAGACGGCTTTAGAAGAAATTGTGTCGACTGTTGGATGTACGTTAATTTCTGCTTGGACCACTTGATTTTCTGATTTATCCAGAGGGTTCACCAGGTCTTCAGTGCTTTGTATTTGGAGGTCAGGTGGACTCACAGTTGTAGCGGCAGAGTCAAAATTGATCTTGCTTACACAGTCATACATGTGGTAATTTGGATTTACGTCTCCCTTGTGTGCTTCTTCTGGTTTCTCTGTAACAGTGATATGTTCTTCAATTCCGCTGGTCTTGAAATTTTCAGGTAAAAAATGTGTAACAGTAACATCAGTGGTGTGATCACTCACTTCTGGGCTCTCTTGGACGTTTGCATCTCGCACCATTTCTGCATTGGAAATGTTTGGGTCCTCTGTGATATTTTCATTCATTTCGTGTTCATTTTGTAGTCCTCCACCAATTCCAAGAGTCATGTCACTGCGATTGTTTTGTTCATTGTTATTAGAAGGGTCTATTTCTGATGAATAGGCAGGATGCTGCACATTCTCAGAAACAGCTGAAGCCATGGTGTTCATTTTGTTAATTGCTGGTGCAGAATATTCAAAGCACATATTTTCTTTTTCCAAACTGGAGGAGTTTCCGCTCACCACATCCTTATTTGCAGCATCATCAACACTTTGGCTAAGTTGCTTATTGATTTCCTCCTGAAGTGATGCAGCATTAAATCTTCCCTCCGATGAGTTTTCCACATCTGTCTGCTGCTGAGAGACAATGACATAGTCACGGGGCATCTCCATTGTCCTGTTTTGCTCACAGGCCGCTTCACAGTGGGGTGCCAACACCTCAGTTATTTTGTTGATGCCATCATATGAATTTGGCAATTGCTCCTGCTTTTCTTCTGAGGAATTCGGGAGGATTTGACTCTCAGATTCCATTAGCTCCTCCTGGATACAACGTTTTGCATTAAAACTGTCTCTGAAGACCTCTTCAGTTTCTTGAGAAAGCGAAGGACTTGCTAACATATTGTCTTCAACTGGGCTTACTGGCTTTATATCAGACACCATTGATATTGCATTTATTTCTTCAGTTCGATTCTTTAGGGTTTCACCAAACTCCTCAACTTGACTCACAGCAGTTAATTGGTCAACCAGGACTTTTGTTTCTTTTTCCGTTGAAAAAGACTGATTTTCAGATACACATTTTTCAGTTTCTGGTTGACTACAGCACCCAACTGTTATATTTTCTTGAACGGGGCTCGTTTCTTTAATTTGTGCATTGAGATTTTTGACGAGGACCTCTTGTGATGTGGGAACTTTTTCTTTCAAAATTAACAAATCTATGAACGTTATTTCACTTTGACCTCTTTCGGTCCGTTTTTTATCAGCTGCACTTCTACTGGCCTTTAGTTGATCATCTGCATCAAGTCTTTCAATTAATACCCCTTGCGATGTGGGAACAGTTTCATTCAAAATTGAAATATCTTCGGTCGGACTGTCTGGGTTTCTCTCGGACTCTGCACCACTTGGGTTTGCTTTCACATGACTTGTTGGGTTCAATGCAGATTCCATTGCATTGACGGTTTCGTTAGATGGATCCATTAGAATTTCTTGGACTGAACTCTCCGCAATGTAATTTGCTTGCAGGACCTCTTCTGGCACAACTTCGGCCTCCTTTGAAAGCGACTCAGCCAGATTTGTTGGAGTTCCTCTACACTCAAGTTCAATTTGGCCCACTGGCTTTTTGTCCGGCTCCGCTGATGCCACATTTTCATCAGCAAGACTACCTTGATTTTCTCGGGTCCATCTGTCTGAGTTGCTCTCTACTGCTCTTGTAAAACCATCTTCAATATCACTCAACGGATTACAAGAATACTGTGTTACTTTCTCAATATGACTATCCAAGTTGCGATCAGGGTCTTTAACAGTCGGGTTTTCTTTAGTCTGGCTCTCCGATGTGGATGTTAGAAGTTCTTTAAATTGACTCGCTGGGTTTTGGTCACTATCACTTTCTGGTAAAAGAGTATCTGGGCTTTTATTTGACTTGGATGTTCGATTTTCTTCACTGCTAGTCTGAGGATTACAACTTTCTAACACAATTTCTTCAGCGATGGTGGTAGGAGGCAATGGATCCTCACCACATTCATAATTAAGTCTCATTAAGACATCACTTGCCGTAATTTCGTGCTTCTCCAGGTCTGTATTTTGTGGGAAATCCTGCTTTAGCACACTCAAAATAGTCTCTCTACATTCACAGCTGGAATCGGTCTGACAATTTGGTCCATGAACAAACGTTTCAAGATGTACATCTCCATTGCTGGAACAAAATGTTCTCAGTGACTGGCTTCTGATGGCAGCAGGAGTTGCTGAATTAGATTTCGTCAAGGACGATGCTTGGGGATGGTTAGCAGTTGGCCTTTGGCTCTCTGCTTCTTTTATGTCTTCTTTTTCAGGTGTGAATTTGATGTCAACTGCTGCTCCTTCAAAATGTAACATTTCCTTTGTGTTTGTTTCTGTAGCGTCCAAAATGCTGTTTGGAATGGAGTCTGATGCTCTACCGTAACTGTGGTCAGTCTGTACAAATTCTGTTGGATCAGACGCGAACTCATCACTCACCTGCGTTGAGTCAGAGCCGAATTTGTTTTGTACTCGGCTTGAGTATTTCTTGATGCAACTCGGCTCATCACTCTCTGTGAAAAGTCCAGCCTTGCTGCCATTGCCGGGCATGTTGTCAACATTAAACTCTACGTTTACATTGTCCGATGGAGCTTCCCAACAGGAGGCACTTGTGTGTTTGGCGATGGGCGTACCTAAGATACTGCTGATTGGGGTACTCTGTCGAGAGGACTTGGCCGGGTTCCCTTCCGTTGCTGCTGCTGCTTCTTCTGACAGTTTCCTCTTGGTTCGAGGAGCGACAGCGTCCATCGTTTCATGCATATGGATTTCTTTGAGAGATATGTTGTTGATCGCTGGTGCGGTTTCGGATTGGAGTGCTTCGCCATCGTCATCCAACCTCCTCGATTTCGTTTGAGGATCGAGGGGCTCTTCTGTTCCTCGCTTTGAGGCTGGCATTCTGTCAAAAACAATGAAACATTTTAGAGAAAGATAATTCAACTACATTTATGAGGCACTATAATAACAGGCATTGCTGCATACCAAGTGCTGTATGTCCATGGGGGTAAAAATTCGACATATAAAGACAGTTAAAAAATAGATAACAAAAACATTATCCTGTGGCGTGGGATGTGTTGAGTACAATTTATTTCTTCTCTCCCCGATTTGTTTAGAAAACAGTTGGGGCTGACAATCGTAGTTGTTCAACATTTAAAGTTGGGTACATACACACACGCACACACGCACGCAACAATTTTTTGGGGCCATAAATGAAGGCATGTGTGTATTCACAACTGACTGGTTGTCAGAAGGGGTCACCCAATGAGCCACAATCTTGGTTACCAATTCTATGAACCTTTTGAAAAAAGCAAAGAGATGAAACAAACTATTAAAGCTCTGTTTCACCAAAATCTCAGCCATCTTTAACTTTGAATTCAAGAGTCATAACCTTCTTATATTTGTCGAAGCAAAATGATACTCGTTAATCACTACAATTGTCTTTGAACGATAGATCTGATAATGTTGGTCTGATGTGAGGTCAACTATACTTTGATGAAAGTGAACACACATTCCTACATAAGGTTTCTCTCACACGTTTTATATATGTTACAAATCCCCAAGCGTGCACGCATCTCAAGTCATTTAACGTTTGATGCACTCATAAATACACCGAACAACTAAAATCCCCAAGCGTGCATGCATATCAAGTCATTTAACATTTGATCCACTCAAATACACCGAACAACTACAGACGTGGTTGCTCCCTCCCAATGTTTAATGATCACATCCCACCGATGTTTGGTGAGTGACGAACATCAACACTTGCCAGAAATGATACACAACTACGCGAACGACAAACGCGTCAGGACACGCACTAATTATGAGGATGGCATGTATATTTGTGCCCTAATAAAACATTTAGTGGGCAAACAAGGCGAGATCGCAGGGGTAGTGATACTAGAGAAGGCAGCGAGTTCGCAAATAGTGGCTAAAGTGTTAGCTACAAGTGCCGTGCTGGTCATAGAGGCTAAAGCTAAGTTAGCAAATCGGCAACAAAATGCCGCTCGCGTGTCAAATAACAAAGCAGCAGCCCCACACACACTAACGGGTGTATTAACATGACGTCCAACGTGATAATAACGTCAGCAAAAGGACAGAAATAGACGAGTAAACTCACTTTGATGCGCTCTTTATGTCGTATACAGCAGCTGTTTTTCCCCCTTTCGTGAATAAAAATTAACTGTACTTCCGGAGACTGACGGCGGATGTGATGTCACGTTATTCAGCTACCTACGTTTTTGTTTTGAAACAATATGTGGATGTCGCACAAACAATCAGCAAATAAAATAAATACAAGTAGAAACAAGAACAACATTAAAACAATGCAAAAAGGTCCCCACATTTTAGTGGGTTCTAAAAAATGTCATGCCCATTCAAGTTGGTGCAAGGGTGTGCAAGAAATCCGTCCATTTTTCATTGCATTTTATCATTTTATTTGATTATTTAAGGTCTGGCAAATCATATCAGCAGCAAGTTTTACATCGCTGTTGTTTATGTCATTTTTTCATCTCCAGGATGCCGCTTCCTGGCCCACGCCTCTTTGCGCTGCAGATGTTGCAAAACTGCACTCCAGGAGTCTAGCCCAAAACAAAACAAAATTAAGAAAAATCTCTCTCTCTCTCTTTCATGCAGGATAATTATGATTTTAATATTTCTAACCGTTCCCATGGAGGGTAAACATTCCTTATGAAACATGTGTCTGCAGTGGAACACCACCACGCTGAAAGCTTTGGCCATGTCTGAAACAGAGTACACAGTGGATATAGAAATTATATACACCCCTGTTCAAATATCAGATTTTTGTGACAGAAAAACATGTGATTAAGATGAACTTCTGAACTTTATTTGGATTAATCAGAGGTGTAAGATAATAATAAATGGTGGCAAGTGTGTGCTGACTTTAACAGGAGTGTACTGGGGCTGGGGGCTATGGCTGTGTTCAGAATCAGCCAATCAGATTCAAACTCATGTGGAAAGCCAACTAGAACATCTGAGCTTCATTTGTGGTTAATAAGAGGCACTTTAAATGGTAGCATGTGTGTACTGACTCACATTTACGACTTCATTAGGCAGATTTCCCCTTTGTTTCTGTTAAATTCTGTAAACTGTGGAGTTCGCATGTTCTCCCCATGATGGAAAATGGTTTGAAAATCTTTGAACACAGATATGTAGACTTTTTCTATCCACTGTATTTGTAAGCTAGAAATAAGAAAAAGCATTCCTGTGCAACATACCTGAGGGTAAAATCGTCACATGGCACGATTCACAAATGTTCTCCTCTGCAAAGAAAAGCCCACAAAAGTATAAATGAGTTTCAATATGATAATACTAGGAGCTGACGTAGGCCAATGCCAATTCCGATATTCGGCAGAAAAAATTCTCATAACTGATTAATTCGCTGATTAATTAAAGAATATACAATGAATATACAGTATACTGCGATTGGCTGGCAACTGGTTCAGGGTGTCCCCCGCCTACTGCCCACGACCCTTGTGAGGTTAAAGCGGATCACAAAATGGATGGATGGATGAATGAATATATATTCTGGTCATTATTGTTATACAGTGAATTTAAGAATGTATGTTGTACCCTGTTCTCTATCTACACTCGCTGATGGTGAGGAGCAAAAGATTTTGCTGTCAAAGCAATATCATGCTCAGAAGCTTCGGCAGCTCCAACGCAACACAATAATCCAACATTGTTGTGGTAAATGTTGGACTGTTGGTGAGTTGATGTCAAGGGACAACTGAGTAAGAGCATAGCAGCTTTTAATTGGCAAAACTAGAGCTGACTATACCTTTTTTTTTTCCAAGGGCTCAAATCGGATGGTAAACAGACGAATGGGTCAGGCTGTAGAAAACATCACCCCCCCCAAAAAGTGCACCAACCGTCCACCACGATGCCTCTGCTTTGCGTGCGATGCATCTTCTGAAGCAGCGACAGCGAGTCGGCCACCAGAATCTTCTTACATCCCTCGCGTAGCATAATCTGTTGATGAAGATTCAACTTTTTTTTCCCGCCATCTAATATAAATAAGGGATACTATATTTAATATTATTTGGAGAATATTTGAAAATAATATTGCCGTTATCACTTGTCTGTAAATATTTTTGAGCAGATAGATTGATTCCACAATATTCTTAAAAATATAATTAAATGTAAATACAATGTTAAATAATTGTTTGCAATTGAGTTGCGATTATATTTAGATTAATTTAGTCATTTTACACTAGCCAAAACATAATTGTTCTGTAAGAAATAGGACGTGAATTCCAAAATCAAATGGGAGCACGAACCTGCAAGTTGTAGTCATGGAGAATCTTGACGAGGGAATCCCTAAGGTCAGGGATCTCCATGCCCTCCTTGATACGATGGATCAACAAAATGGGGTCCACGTGCGTGCCGATGTTGTTCAGCAGGCCTGTGATGAACGCTGGCGACGCAAACCAAAAGAAAACTGGGCAAAACTCATCAGGCAAAACGAAAGCATACTGCGTGACATTTGTCAGGGTGGCCGTGTCAAAGACGGTGGTCGGGATACTCACGTGGCTTGTCGATGGAGTAGGTGATGAGATCCTCCCACAGCTCTGCGTCATCCTGCTCCTTGGCAAACTCGATGGCCTTGTCCACATTCCCCAGCTCCATCATGATCATCTGCAGGGCCCGTCTGCAGTTTCCCATTCGGCCTGCGGAACCACTTGCGTTCAGTCGATTCCGCCACGGATGCGGCAAAGTGAATGTCAAGATTTATTCTTACTTAGCAGAAAGACGGTCTCCTCCACAAAGTGTCTCTGCTGGCAAACCTCCAGAGCCTGCAAGAGGAACTTGCTGGATCAGTGGTGGGCACTCCCAAAATTATTACTAAATATAGAAGTATGTATATGTATATTTCTGCTTGGCTCTCGACGAAGGCGGACGCTTTTTTTGCACAGCTCCTGCCCCCACCCCGCAACCTCTCCCTGCTCGCCACTTAGTCTTTGTGCTGTCTTTGTCTAACTTTTTCCTAGCCTCCTACCGTATTTTCATCCGAAGAACTAACCATGGAATTTGGTGTTGGCAGCTTTCTGTTCTATCACAAAATTCAACCGACGGGAGCGGCTTTATTGGAAGTGAAGAGGCTCCCGATCATTCTGGATGGTTTGGTTTCCCATTCATCCTCCCCCTTATTACATGTTATGTCTTGTGACTTGTTGTAACTGTCATATACTTATTTATGTGCTAGGGTCTTTTTTTTTTTATCCTGGACTTAAATTATCCTCAGAAGAGGATAGTTCGAGCGTGGGGTTTTTTCCCCTCTCCCTACCCAGCGTTTTCCTTTCTGAAGTCTGGTTGTAATTGCGGGACATTGCGGGACAAATAAAGGATATCTTAATACAAAACATTTTTGAGAAAAAAAAACAAAACCAACCCCCCCCCCCCACACAATTTTTTTTAGAATAAACTAACTTTAAATATGAAACATTTATTGAGGAGAGAAGTTAACTGAAAATATACATTTAAACCTAATTTTGGAAAAAAAAAATGTGTGCAAATATTGCAGGCCTTGACTTGTATATGATCGAGATGGTTTCCAGGTGTGCGTCCCTTGACGCGTGAATTGACACCACGGTTTGCGACAATAGCCGTTCGGGGGGTTAAGAGGATGTGTACCTTCTCCAGCGGGCAGTGTGTGCTGTCTCTCAGGAAGGGCAGCAGATTGGGCCGGTCAAATTCGGCATACAAGCCGATCTGCTTCTCGTGATACTTTTGGCCTTTGTGGTGGTCCCGCTTGAACAGTTTGTGAAGGTACTGCCCGGGGACAAGCGAAAGTACTTTCAGCGCTAACTCAACAACAACAAAAGGAGGAGGAGGAGAATAAAGGTTGCCCACTCACCACATGAAGAAGCTCAGGCCTGTCTGCTAATTCCTGCACCACTCTGTCCATCTAAAGTAACAGGAAAAAAAACAATCAGTGAACATCATAGTCCTACTTACAAATGACGAACATGATGTCGTGCTCACTGATATTTTGTCTTCATTGTCCAGAAGCATGTCCACAGCTTTCTGCACACACAAAAACGTCCATCAGGTGACGGTCGCCGTGGTGACGCAGGATGCAAGACCAACCTCTGTGTCAAAATCCATGAGGAGCACGATCTTGTCCTCGATGGAGGAGAAGAGGTTGTGCTTGTGGATGAGCTGGTAAACGTCTTTGTGGCGGAGACGCAAGTAGATCTCCAGCGCGCGGTCATAACGCTGGTCGTACGTGTAGCTGGTGGCAAGAAAAAAAAAAAAGGACAAATTATTTCATTTCATTTGCTGTGCAATAAATACTGTGCATTCAAATTGTATCTGGCTAATATATAATTTTCACGTTGATATTTAATTCGTATAAAGTCCTATAAATTCTCCTTGGTCCTGTATTTCCCAGTTGAGGTTCCACTTTTTGCATCCAGAATTAGGCTTATGGTAATGGCATTTTGACTTGATTAAATGTGATTGTCTTCACAATGAAAGATGTTATTCAATTAGTTTATTAAAATGAAAAAAATTTCCATTTAATTCCTTTTAACTTCTATTTTACTATCCACCCAACCATTATCCGTACAGCTTATCCACAATAAGGTCAGACAAGCTAATGATGCCCTTGATTTAATAACGAATATGGCGACTCACAGCTCGGCCAGTGTGGTGAGCAGGGTCGCGTTCATAGGGTGCTTGCTCAAGTGGTCGGTGACAGCCTGCACAATGGCCAAGTTGTTGTAAAGCTCTCCCGGCCACTCCCGGATCAACGTAGCGAAACCCTAAGCGGGCACGCGGGCGGAGAAAACGCACTTTGAGGACTTGAGAGGCTTAAATGCGCAACACTTGCCCATTCAACTTGGAAGTACCGTACCTCGTAGTCCGTTTGGAGGAATTCATGCAAGATCATTTCGTAGATGGCCGGCCGAAGACGCAGGTCGCCTCTGGGTAAATACTGACTGATGGCCTACAATTGAAGACAAGCAAAATTGTTGTTTCGAAAACTGAAATTTGGTGTTGCTTGACTGTGACTTACCTTCAGTTGTCCGATGGTCTTGAATCTGTACACCTCATTTTCCCACAGTTCCATGTTTTTCCCGAGAATCTTTTGGCACTTCCTGCATGAGACAGTATTACGCAAACACAAGACACACATTTCGTCAATATATACAAAGAAGAAAAGTATGCAGATATCACGAATGGTAAGACAGTGGCTGTGTCTAAATTCATAGGCTGCGTCGTCCAACGGCCCCATTTTCGGCGGCATGAGGTCCGCGAAAGAGTTCCATCGGATCCTCCAAAGCACTCTTAGACTTGAGAGGGCAGGTGTACCTAATGCCAATAGCTATTATTAAAAAGAAACCTGGCGGCGCCGTCGTAGTCGCCCTTCTCCACCAGGTGGTTGATATAGGCCATGCCGATCTTTTGCACGTCGTGTCTCTTGATGTTTTTGAAGCTGATCTCGGCGGCCATCAGCGCCTCCTCGTACTTCTTCTTGTCCAGCAGCCAGTCGATGTGGTCGTCCTGGTCGCGCTCCTTGGCCACCACCACGTCTTTGGGGCTGACAATGTAGAACAGCGACTCGCCCTCCGAATGCTCTGCACACCACAACACATTGGTGGACCTTATAACTTAAGATATAACTTATCATGAAGCCAAGCTTAAATGAAGAAATATAATAAAATCTTTCGGGAGGTGGTGGTGGTGGTGGTGGGGGGGGGGGGGGGGGTGGGGGGGGGGGTTACGATACGGTCCGTCTCCAATAGCAGCACATAATGTTGCTGGATTTGCTGCAACGGTAATCTCACCGAGACGGTAGTCGCGACACTCGTTCTCCTGGTAGTTGCGCACGGTCAGGGCGTCCGACGAGATCTCCTCGCACGACTCTGGCAGAGGCTGGATGATGTCGAGACGAGGCCGCGCAAGGAACTCCACATCCTGGCACCCCCCGCCCCCCAAAACAAACATTAGAAATATGGTCCCAAATCCTTTTGGGTTTTGCTTACCATGTGCTCAGGGTTCTCCTTCACAAAGAACAAGGTGACCAGCTGATCAGCCAGGGGGGCCAGCCCGCTGATGAAGAATTCCGTCTCGAAGGCGGAAACTGTAAAAAAAAGTATTGAACATCTTATGTTGTTTATCTGAGCATCCACAGAGCAAACCGTGATAATGACATTTTCTGTTCCCCTCCTACTTATAGTTTATTTTGATCGGACTGATGTTGCACTTTCCTACAAAGAAAAAGTCTATTCCCTTACACATTATGACATTGCAGAAGTTTTCCATACCTATTTCCACGTAACGACTGGGCAGGTCCCTCATTTCCGTGGGACGTCGTTCCTTTACGACACAAATCTACACAGGAGGAGGTGAAATTACAAAAAAGTGGCTTGATAAGGTCAAGTTAAAATGGCAAACCTTGATGGAGGTGCCCCAGCCCACGATAAGGGTGGTGTTGTCCTTCCAACACAGACTGCACGGGTACATGTCAGGCCTCAGGCTGACATCGTCGCGCAGCACGTTGGTGATACGTTGCTTTGCACTGATGTCGTAGATTTTGACGCCCTAACCCGAACATACGGCATCAAGTCTCAATCCTGCCTGATCACAAAGGGTCTGCCACAGGAGGGGTTGCGTACCACGTTGTTGGCCCAAGCGATGAGGTTGGTTCTCCACTGGACGTTGGTAATTGTCCCCTCGCCTTCGTGCAGGAGGGACGTCTTCCAGCGGTTCATCCAGTTGCGCTCGTACAAGAGAAGCTCCAAGGACAAGAGACAAGTCAGTGGAGAATGCGGAGCAGTAGTGTCATGCAACCAATAGAGGGCAGTGCATGCACAGAAGATTGGTGAGGGGGGGGGGCTGTGGACAGAGAGGCGTTCCTTCCTGCAAGGAACCTCTGTTGGGTGACTATTTGATTAAGTGCACCGAGAACGATAGCAGGACTGTTTTAGCATGGGAGACATTTACAAAGAGAAAATCAAAGCACCATGAAAAAAATGCAAAATTAGTATGACAAAAACTGTATACATTTCATTTTTTTCAATTTGAAAATGACCCATCTGTAAAATTTATTATCCCAGTACTTTCTGTAGTCAAGTCATAGGCTACATTTTAGCATACCAGTCGTTAGCATGTTCGAAAGTGAACATCTGTGCGAGTTTCTGATTGGCCCGAGTTAATGTGTCCTTTAATTCACATATACTGTAGCGATACAAAAGCAGCACATCAGTAAGAAGGCCCAGAGCCAGCCACCAATAAACGCTTTGGCCCACCAAGAGATGGCGTGACAAAAGAACGGAAGTGAACATTGAATTTTTCTTTGGAATGGGACGCGCCTCCCGTCGAGGCGCATTGATTTCCGAGGCAGGCACCTTGCAGGGGCCTTCAGCAAGAGGAATCGGCGCCGATTCAAAGAAAATGGCAAAGCTTGCCGCTAACAATGACGGGAAAGAAATGTTGCTCGATGTATAAATGTCAATGTGCTTGATCTAAAAATAATCCACGGCATTATTACAAATACTCAGCAGCCACGACATTGGGTCCACCTGGTCGAAAGATCTTCAAACTACAGCGGTACCCTCACTTACTGTCCGTGGTTCATTTCCTTCTGTGACCATTTGCCCATCATATCAATTTTGCCCATTGAAATGCCATTATTCTGTTCTAGCCACAAAAGATAACACTACATTTATTCTTTCAGGTTTTAAAAGGTACAGTGTGTCAAATTAGTGTGGCGAACTGATACAATGTAATAACCTAAATTCAAAGCGCATGCGCACGACAGTTCCTCGGAGAGGCAAACAATGAAAGAGCCAAGAGAGAAAGAAAGGTTGTGCTTAGTCTGTGTGTGCGTGTTCGAATGTGAGCTGTGGCCTACAATCACTTTTTTTTGAGTGTTCCTATGTCCTATTTTTGTGCTTGCCTGTTTGTTTTGTTCAAGATGAAGTGGTTCGGCTTGCACACACGCAAGGGCATCACATTATCCTAACTTACATTTATTCCTCACTTGAATCAAGCGGCAAGCTTGCTCATAACTCTAATTTTGGCTCCCGACACAAAGAAAAACTCAGAAGTCAAGGCAGCACGGTGTGGCATCTCGATAATGATCCACTCTTGTACGGAAATTTCTGGCATTACTGGATAGCACTTTGTGAAAATGGGCCGCTCTCCCGAGAGCACTCCAGAAAGACAGAAAAGCTTTCTTTTCTTCTTTTCGCCCCCCCCCCCCACAGCAGACAGACAAAGAAAGATTGTCTTCTTTAGCCATAGCCAGCATGTACCACGAACAATGGATTTGAGAATGGAACGTCCCAAAAATAAAAAAGTGAAATGGGAAATGGGGCTGGGGTGGGTGGGGGGGGTGTTTAAAGTTACCTTGTTGCCGCCGGTGACAAACTGCTTGTAGTTGGATCTGGAGAAGTGGGGGTGTAATGCCACCACCTAGCATGAGAGATGATACCATTAGCATTGGGGAAAGTGAAATGGGATTGATGTCTTTCAATATTCCACCACACATGGAAAAAAAATGGATTGACACATGTGGATGAGAGGAAATACAGAAAGAAAACTTTGCTTAAAATTGGGGAGTGGGAATTTGTGTCCCATTTTCCATAAGATCAGCAATTCACACAGAACTCAATGAAGGTGACATCCATATGCTTTTTTCAGAATGCATACAGAACAACTGTAGGTAAGTCACGTTTGTTAGTTTGGAAAAAAAAACTGGATTTGTTTATGGTAAATACAAAAACATAACACTGTACAGTATTTTGGTAATATCGCAAATGCTATCAAAATATGGCTCGACGGTGTAGATTTCACTTCTTGATTGTTGATACAATTGATTTAAGGTATCGGAGTGCTCTGGAACATTACCCTCACAGTAGATGATGATTACTGAAGCAGGATGATAATGACATCACAATTTTCGTGGCTTCAGAGTCATGACGTCTAACAGCTGTTTTGACAGCCCGTCACATTGCCTGTCATGCTGCCTTTTTCCTGTGTCATTGTTCTGTGTGACAGGTACCGACAAAGAAAGGAGCTGGCAATTTACCAGCTGGAGAGTTGGTGTGAGAGATGTATCTGAGGCCAGGTAGCATTTAGATGAAAGTGAATTTTGAGGGCAATGCAATTTTCCTCTGCACAGGGCATCCGTTACTTACTTTTATGGGACAATCAAAGTTCTCGTGGAAGCCTTCTCTTGTGTAGAGGCCAAACACTTGCACCTGCAACAAGCAACAACAAAAGGTGAATAACTCAACACCCCCGCTTTAATTGCCGCCTCTGCAACTAGCCCGGACTTTCGGGAAAAAACTGCGGAATACCCTTCTTTGATTTGTTCCACCAGGTCGCCAATTAGTGCACAACTTGATTCCGGGGGGGAACCCTGCGGGCTTTGAAAGTTTGCTAATCTTTGACTCTACCGCCTATTCTTGTGTACTGTAAGAGGACCACCAAGTTGACATTAGTGCATCACAGCCATCTGGGGGTAAAATCACGCCAGATCCTGATGCCATCTCAGCGGCAATTAAGGATTAAGTTAGATTCGTAGGGATTAAAGGGCCCCCTGAACTCAAGTGTGACTGGCAAACTTTTGATGACGATAACCATCAGTAACAAAGATAATTTCCTGCGCTGAAACGGCAGGTTAACACTGGTGCCGTTAAACTTGCTCAATATTTCATTCCGACGGTATTAGCACAGAGTTTGGTGGCGGATAAGGGGTGCCAATAGAATATGGTGCTGTGCCACTTGTGTGCTCAAAGCTCAAGAAGGTGAAAGCTGTCTGACCTTGCCATCCTCGGAGCAGATGCCCACGTGCTCGCCGCTCTCGTCCAGGCTGATCTGGTTGATCTTCACCGAGCTCTACAGGAACAGAAAAAAACATGGCTGTATCTCAAATCACTGTTGCCCATTGAAATGAATGGAAATACCATCAATCCGTTCCAGCCTCCTAAAAAAAACCCATCAAATCTTTGTCATGTGTGTTTTTATTAATAAGAAAAATAGCACTATTAACAACAATAATAATCAATCAAAGAAAACAATATGGGAAAAAGAACAATCAGATTTCTATGTGCAGCATTATTCTTATTATTTTGGCTTCTATTCAGTAAACTCACAATTTCAAACTTCTGGGTGACATTTCCCTGGATGTCCAGCAGGAAAACCTTTCCAAAATGCGTCCCCAAAGCAAGAAACTGGAAACACAAAAATAAGTATAAATTCAACAAGCGGAATGAAAGATTTGTGAATTATAAAACCAAATTGTGTTTGTGTGTAGGTGAAGGGGATTAAAAATAAATAAGTAAAAAGGAGTATGGGTGCGGATTGGGTGAGCTTGTGAGCAAAAGTGTGAAATTGCCATTGCTCTTTATTAAGTCAGGCAGTGTGAAATGGCATTTCTTCTTAAATTAAAATGCTTCAGCATAATAAATGCACTGTACGTCTGACTTCTCTTCACCCTCTTGCTGCTTAACTAAGCTAAGCACAGAGCTATTATTTTCATGGAATTATTTTTTTTGTTTCATGTGTGTGTGTGTGCAGTGTGTGTGTGTGTGTGTGTGTGTGTGTGTGTGTGTATGAGCGTGTCCACTAGGGAAAAAGAAAGTAGGTATGGAGGGGGGAAAAAAGAAAAATGTGGCTTTAAGTGTGTGTTCGTGCACCCCAGCCTAATCCCCCCTTACCCCCTCCAATACACACACACAGCTCTCTGGCAGCATGTGGCCCAGCAGCATGCTTGAGTGCAGCCTATAATGAAATGCTTATATTTACAGGCACAGCTGAGCGTGTCACACAGACCCCACCACAATCTTCCCAAATAAAATAAAATAAAATAACACAGAAATAAATAAATAGAAGTGTTGGAGGGCCGTGAGGCGCAGCAACTTTTAAAAGGGATTTATCGAGACGGGGGATTGTTCAAACGGAAATCCCCATTCAGACGCTTAAAATATGAGACCTCATGCTCACGTTCACGGTGGGGAAGCGAGAAATTTTGGTGGGGCGATGCTGGCGGCTGTGACCATGCAGGGCTCTGACCAAGTGCGCAATGGGACTCATTCGACTGTGGGAAGCTGTCAACGAAGTTAAGGTAAAGAAAATCTTATCAAATCAAAGTAGTATGATTTAACAAAATACATCAGTAAATAAATATAATAAAATAATAAAAAGAAAAAAAAAAAACGTTTTTAAAATTCAAATAAAAATGTACTTGATAAAATACCCAAAAATTTGAAATGGTAAACAATAGTCAAAATGGTCAAGATTTATATCATGCAATTAATGTTCAAATATATACATGTTACTACTGTAATTAAAAACTGAAATCAAAGTTAGTACCATGCCTAACAAAAATGTAACAAAATAATAAACAATAATAAAACAATGTAAAAGACAGAAAAACAATACAATAAATTTACTTTTATTGGGGTTTTTTCGTTTGTTTTTTTAAATAGAGATACAGTGAAGTGCTGGTCATGACAGTTCCCAGGTCATCGTAGCTCGCCACTGTACCTCCACGCACACTCCTGAAAACGGAAAAATAACTAACAAACCAACAAAGAAACAAACTCCTTATTGGAGGCAACAAATGCTTCCATGTGGAGCTGATTCGTCCGCACCCCTGATGGCAGGCCTGCGATGACAACCACCGGCGAGAGAGCGGGAATGAAAAGTGGAACCGACAATGGCGTCTGGCGCGTCTCCTTGTGAGGAGTGGCTATGCATGCAGGTGAGAAAGCCACGTCCCCCCACGAGACGGAGTGTGAAGCGCACGTCTCGACAATGTGCCGGGCAAAGGCCCCTGTGAGGTGCGGCCCACTGGCTACCTTGTCGTGGACGGTCATACAGCTGGCTGCGTCGCTCTGGAGGATTTCCGTCACACCATTGGAGAGGCGTTCATATTTCAACTTGGGCTCCTCCTCGCTGTCCTCCTCCTGGGTAACAAAGAAGATGCGCCGCATGACTGATCACTTTTGACACGCCTTCAAACTGTTATCACGACCAAAAATGTCCTGACCATGACACACACATCTGGTTTATTAGATTAGTAGTTGATTATTCTATTATTTGTTTCACCTCTATTCATTATTCTAAGTTTGGGAGCAATGTGGGATTATGTGGCTTTTGCAAATTGTCCCCAAATTGCAGCAGCTGTCTCCTTGAAGTTAAAATGACGACCACGACGTGAACGGTCGAGCGATGTCATCCTCGGTTTGAACTGTAAAACTGTGACTTCCAACAAAAAGAAGGAAAATTGTCCCGACTCTCTGGCGCAGGCAGCGATAGATGGTAAAAGTTTGAAAGTGCGTAGTTTCTCTGCAGCGGGATACAGTTTGGCTTTTTCTCGTTTGATACGGTGGCGCAGTCCGTGACAAATGCCCTCGCATCAAAGCTCTCGCCACCGTAATACACAGGAAATAGCCTAGGTATGGCATTGTTGAGTGGGAAAAGGATTGTTTGTGAAAATAACACTTTCTCCACGCTCTTGTCCCACATTCAGCCCCCCACCAGCCGCACCCCCTCCAAACTCAGCGGGACATCAGAGCGCACCCAGGCAGTGTTTGGACTTCATACATCCGGCAGACTGTGCAGCATCATTTAGAAAGCTGATTGTAAGTAATCAGCCCATGACGCACCGGCCCACAAGTGTTGCTTTGTGCCGGCGGAAGACTTTTAAGTTTGTCTTATGAAAAGAGCAAATGCACGGGGATGAAGCTTTCTTATGACAAAATGAAAATGCAGTCAGCGCATTTCACGCAAGATCATGGAAGGCCCTTGTGCTGCTGTCTTGCGCAGTATGCACGAGGAAGAGGAGCCATAAATGGCACGAGTTAGTCAATTTAGTTGAAAAAATTTGCATATTGTGGCTTGAATGTTTGTTAAAATACCTCCTTTATGCTCATATTTTCGCTTTTGTCTTCTTTAAATGGGAATTAATGTATATATGATTTTTTAAAAAAGGAATGTTTCCAACTCACTGTGCTGATGTTCTGCTTCTGGCTTTGTTTTCCCGCCAGGTCGGCGGATGAATCTATAATTTATTTAGTGTACTCACGACTCTCAGGTGCAGCGCATAAGAGCTGAAAATCACTCATAATATTGACAGATGTGGTATGCACCGCATAAATAAGTGTTTTGACACCTCTGAAAACAATCCTATTGAGACTGGTTATATACATTGTGAGGTCTTATTAGACTTGAAACATCAGCGGGGCTTGATGGAGCTGTGCACACACTGGACACTGATGTTGACGGTAAAGAAATAACAGCACAGAGGAAAACTACTCATTCCAGACAGTGGGATCAGTGGTCCTATTTATTGATCTTACCTCTGATTCATCTGTAAATTCCTCACTGGGTTGTCTGCTCTGTTTTGGGAATCACAGATTAGATTAGCTCAAATTTGATTCTAATTACACATCACAAGAAGTGTAAAGCACTGAAATCCAGATTGTATCTAAACAGAGTACTGGTCTAAAAATCAATAAACATTACATTATTCATCTCTCTCTCTCTCTCTCTCTCTCTCTCTCTCTCTCTCTCTCCATGTATTTCTACACATCAATGGGCATGATGACGTATGAGTAAAAACACAGAGTACACAGTAGAGCTTTGATGCACTTAAAGGCATTTCGGGAGCGAGAGTAGCCTCGATATAAAAATAATAAATAAAACAACCGAGCTCTACAATTGAGGTTGAACGAGTTGATTTGGTCGTGACAACATTAGCAGGCTAACGTCAGCGGGCTAACCTTACCGCTTCAATCACTTCCGCCATCGTTACGCCAGGTCTTATCCAACAATAAACTTCACCCGGCCTGGAAACCTACTAAAAAATCTCGAACGGTACCGTTATGTACCCGACATGACGAAGACCCCTAATAAATAAATATTCACAACATAAGAAGAGTGGTAGTTGCTCGCCACAGACTGCGGGTGCTGTCTTTAATTTGAATCACATGACAAAAATATTGACGCCGGGAATTGTGGGTACTGTAGTTGTCTTGCTGGAATGTGTTGCACTGGCTCACCGAGAAGGCCGCGGTCATGGTGGGAAGCACTCAATTCCGGAGAATTACATTTCTTCAGGTATGAATTTCGGCAATAGTTTTCAGCAAATGTGTGTGCAAATGTTTACATGGTTAGGTATTTTACACTTCAGTATTCAGCCAGTAAATGAATGTTAAACGATGCATTAAATTAAACAGCGTCAAAACAGGTAACGGTGGACTTTTCTTCCCACCACTAAGAATTCAATACTGTAATGCCCTTCAATGTGGTCAAGGATGCACGCAGTTGCGGATGCAATTTGTTCGCTTTTTAATAAACAAAAAAAAAGAGGCAGCAATTAAAACACATTCACAGGAGCAGCTGCTGGCCACAACTTACGCCCATGCGCTCCACAGTACACTCAGACTCCTCAACTTGGCTCGTCCCCTCTCTATGACGTCACCCCTACTCAACTAACCCAGTCCTCAAATACAAAAATAACAAAAAACATATATTACAATACGTTCAGATGGAAAAAGAAATGCGTGCACTGGCTTCATTACTTTGTGTATATTTATTTTCTAACAGGGACCATTTTGTTTTTATGGAACTATTCTACAACACTATCTATTTTCTTTTTGTGATGCTCTCCAAAACAATTGTCCCCAATCTTTTTTTGTGTAACGGACCGGTTGAGACAAATAAATGCTGTTTGCGGACCGGCAACCAAGCTTGTTTTTCATTGCTTTTAATTTGCAAGTTTTAAAGTACGGGTACTGACAACAAGGATAATTACAGAGTAAATCCACATTTTATTAACGTCCATTCCTTTCAAACAGTGTTATTCTACTGCACATAAAATGTCGAATATAATAAAATAACCTAGTGAACTATTAAGAAATTGACCAATTAGTAATAATAAATTACCCTTTTAATGGAACCATAATCATTTTCATACGCCGTTAGCATCTATACTACTTGCAAATAAGTTTTGGATGCCTAATTTATAGAATCGTGAATTTACTGAACAGTAATCATGAGTTTTTTGAGTAGTGATACAAATTATCCTCTAAAATCTTTTTTTAATGAGGGTTGTACTGTAACCAGCTGGAAATTCTTTATGTGTAATTCTTGAATAAACACTCCAATGAATAATGATGTTCATTTTCTTGTTGTTGGTTCCTGTTGGTTGACTGGCAGAGCCCTTCACACACTCTCACGGGCGTATTTGGACCCCCCGCCCCCATTCGTATGGTCAGCTGCCAAAACTGGAAAGTGGCCCCCAATCCACTCTACCGCCTTTCATCGTCTCCCGACGAGCTCCTTCTGGCGTGAACGGTTGCTCGCCAACTTCTGACCGAGTTTATGAACGGTATGATATGCCTTGTCTTTATTGAAATTGTCTCACGCTGCTATTTCCCCCACTTCGTCCATCCTCAGGAGAATCCTAATGCACTGATACCAAGAGGGAGATTTTACAATCTACTTAACAATGATTTATTGATCGAGGCTTCCACCCTCAGAGAGAATTACCTATTCCTTTTTGGGAAATCAGATTTTCACACCTTTTCATTCACATGGTGATGGTCCCGGGGGATGGCGCCACTAGCTTTTGAGTGGCAGCGAGTCCTCTGTAGTGTCCCTCCGCTGCAGTGCCCTCTGTACAGGATGCCACCGTGTAGACGTTTACATAATTTATGGCTTGATAAATGCATTGTCCAAAGTTCCACTTCATAGGGTATTTTTTCATAGGGGAAAATAAAAGCAGAAAAACAACCCTTGACCCTCATAGGACGAGTCAGATTAGGGCACTAAAAGCTTTGATGCTTCAGAATGTCAGTCCAGTCGATCGATCTAGTGAAAAAAAAAAAACAAGAAGAAGAAATTGTTTTAAAAATAATATAATCATAGAGTTATACCTGACCAATCGAAGGCTGCTCCCTGTTCCGGACCTGCTGGTGCCGATTGAGCTTCAAAGAGCTTTTTTTTAATACACTCCTTTGATAACACTCAGCCTGCACTCGCCCTCCAATCATCCACAAGGGAGGGTTTGCCGGAGAGAGAAAGAGTGGGGATTGCAGGGAGGGGGGTGCTAACTGTTGATCCTTTTAATGAGTGTGATGGAAGGAAAATTATCATATTCGTTCTTCACTACATCAACTGCTGCTTGTGTTGAAAAGAAGAGTAAGCTTTAGTTGCAATTGGAGATGGTAGATAACACCTTTAAATGAAATCACATTTCTGATTTTCATCCATTTTTTTCCCCCTGAGGTGGGTAAAAATATCGATTCCGTTCTCCATGCAAACTTGCGAGCGTTGGATTATTTTTTTTTTTTACAGATGATGTGAAAATGGCCCTTTTGTCAAAACATGTACTTGTGTGGAAACATGATCCCTACTAAATGCACATTTTATGTCCGTGCAGTCCTGTATCATTTGAGAGAAAGATCATATTTTTGGCAATGTTGATCTTTTATATCCATGTATCAAACTACGATACATTGCTAGAGATATGGAACATTGGAAAAGTTGTTTTTTGACTTTATCCTAAAAGTTCATCGATCATAATATGTTGCAATATCAATATTGGAAGCTAGTGCACCAAAACGGTATCATAAAATGCAATATCAATATGGGAGGCTGCTGTATCGCTACCTTATCTTTCAAGATAATATGTGATACAATGCGTTTGAAATTTGATGCCGATGTATCAATGTTTTGAGACATTAATACACCACGTCGCCATATTGATAGTTTGTTCCCCCGTCAATCAACACCGTGCCACTCGTGCGTCAGGGTGGCGAGCGCCCCCCCTCCCCCAGGGAGACCCCCCGTTTGACGTGACACATGATCATCTCTGAAAATGCTAATCAATAGAATGAGTTGAAGCTGTCGCGGCTGCTCAATGCCAGCGTGTCTGGTAACGACGTCACTAGTCATCACACATTGTGTTGCATTTGATTTTTGGAGTGCACACAAATCAGATGTGGGCCATCGAAGCACATTTTCTCCTTTTCGCGCACCCCCACCGCCAAGTCACCTCGTTCCCCCACCCCCCTCCTCCACCTCGCCTTGATAGGTCCACTGGAGGGCAAAATGAATACCTAATTGAATCTTGCAGTCATCAAAATAATCAATAGCTTTTTATTATTTATTCTTCACAGTCTGTTGCCTGCTTGAAGGCTGCAAGGGGCAGCGGGAAGCAGCTCAGAAATTTCACCGGGGCATGAGAGTTTGCAACACCTTTAAAATGAGAGCAGTGTTTCTTTTTTCTCAGTGAAAGATATATGTGTGTGTGTGGTGGGGGTTGGTGGGGGGGGGGGGGTAGAATAAAAGAAAATGGGAATCTTTGCCCCGGCAGCGATGATGAAAAATAGAATAAACAAGCCAGTGACACTTTGGAGAAGAGCGGCATTCTCTCCGTCCATCCCTCTGTCTTTTTCCTCCTTTTTTTTTTCCTTTCCCCTTTCCTCCTTATTTCATCATATCACAAACGTGTGGCGCTACCTTCCTAATGCCGGCATTCCTCTTCCTGACAGACTCCAAACAAGTGCCGGGAATGAGATCAGGTCTCTAATCTTCCTCCGGCTTGCCAGGCTGCAAGATGATGGTGGGGATGATGATGATGATGATGATGATGATGGTGGTGGTGGTGGTGATGGGGGGTGCTGCTGCTGGTGCCGGTGGAGGCCCACAGATCTCAGCACCTAATTGAACGAATGAAATTAGGCGTTTATTCATTTACCCCCCCCCCCCCCCCACATCCCCCCATTGGAAAAATGCTTTTAATGATGAGCTGGTCGTCGGACTCTATACATTTATTTATAAGCCGATTTATTCATGATGGCATCATTTGCAAAATATTCAAATTTGTTTGGCAGCCAATTACTTTGTTCTAATAAGCAAAGCGTTTGTACTTGGGTGGGGGTCGGGGCGCGAGTGTCTCCCAGCATCCTATCACTGCGTTAATTGAATCAATGAATGAGCTGTTTATTAATTGACCCGCTTGAAGTAGGGTAATGCCATTAAGGACCATGGGATAATCCCATCATATAAATCGATCCTTAACGGGATATTAACAGAATTACCGAGGGAGACTCCGTCAAGCCTGTTCAATATTAACTTCGCAATAAGCTTCATTTTGATGCGCATGACCGCGTGAGAGCTCGGAGGAAGAGGGAAAAGCACTCGGCGCCGAATGGCGAGAGATGTGACAGTTCTCTGCATCAGATACGCCGACGCTCATAGCGTGTGGGCCAACACTGGATGAGGGAGGGTGGTGGGGGAGGGGGGTGCCAATTGATCCTTGAATGGGGAAAGTGGGATTAGATAATGGGTGGTGTATTTGAACATTCATTCATTCATTCATTCATCTTCCGAGCCGCTTGATCCTCAGTAGGGTCGCGGGGGGTGCTGGAGCCTATCCCAGCTGTCTTCGGGAAGTAGGTGGGGGACACCCTGAATCGGTGTCCAGCCAATCGCAGGGCACACAGAAACGAACAACCATCCGCACTCACACTCACACCTAGGGACAATTTAGTGTTCAATCAGCCTGCCACGCATGTTTTTGGAATGTGGGAGGAAACCGGAGCACCCGGAGAAAACCCACGCAGGCCCGGGGAGAACATGCAAACTCCACACAGGGAGGCCGGAGCTGGAATCGAACCCGGGACCTCTACACTGTGAAGTCGACGTGCTAACCACTGGACTACCGGGCATGACCTACTAATTGTAAAAGAAACATGTTGTGATTGTCATGAATGGGTCCTTAGTAGGGTTTTCCAAAAAAAAAAATCTTTTCAATCGCAATTTTTTATTCAAGAGATGTGAATGCATTGGCACTCGAACAAATGGAGTTGTTCCACTTTATTTAGCCATCGACGGGCTTATCAGGAGCATCAAAGTGGCAGCGATGCAACAATGTACACAGACAACTTTTCAACACTCGCCGGTGCATATTGACTTGACTTGAGTGCGTTTACAAAAAATTTGAAGAATTTTAAATTTTCTGTATGCGGCCCAGTTCGGACACCCCCGTCTTATGTACCAGCATGACCAACATGTCATGTTTTCTTCCTAGAATTTTTTTTCTTCATCCACACTGAACATCAACTCTTCCATCAAAGGGAAAATAAACAGTACTTCATTTAAAATGCACGACACATTCTGTAGGTTCAAATGAAATTTCTTTCTCTCTCTTTTTGTTTCTCTCTCCCTTCCTTTATCTCTTCCTTTCTTTGTGCGCATGTACACATGCTGGTCACCTGCCCTTTGCTAAGACATATTTAGGTTGATCCCCTAAATAAGGAAGCATAGCGCGGGCCCCGCTGCCCCTCGTCTGCGTCTCGGAGCCCGAGGTGGGATGAACACTGTCCGAGGAGTTCTTCGGTGGCCGAACACAAGGCGGAAGAGACAGATAGAGTGAGGGTGGGCAGTGTGCGATGGTGGGAGGGAGGGACGCTAGGAAGGAAAGGAGGAGGTGGCGACGGCAACATCCCCGCCGCTCGTCTTTGGGAAGCCACCTCAGCGTGAAAGCCGCGCCGGCCGTTTATGCGCTCGCGGCTTTTAGGTGGCACTTTTTGAAAGCGCTATATAAATCAGCATGTATTGTATTGTATTGTATTGTACTTTTCTGAGGGAGCTCCTAGCGCGTCGTCATGTTTGATGCCCCCTCACGTTTTGACTGATTTCAACATTGGGAATCTCGTAAAAAGCTTCCTTTTCGTACTTACTGATTTCTGCGGAGCTTCGTTTAGGTAAGAGTGCGCTTCATTGAACTCGGCCTCGGAGCTCGATACTGTTGTGTGACATTTTTGAGGACCGAACATCACACGCCGTCTCATCCTTTGCTGCTGACAGTATGGCCGGCTCGCATACCATCAATCACGTATGGCTATTGTTACAACCTGTGCAGCCTGACCAAATTTGGGTCATGCACTTAGCAAGCATGAAACATCGGAACCGTTTTGGTCATTACTTTTTGTTTTCCTCGCGCGAGCGTTGCAGATTATCGTTGTTTCATAATACCCTCGTGAGCAAAATATTGGTATTGTATCGTATCATCAAGTCGGCACAGCACCGACTTCTTGCATGTGATGAGCAGCCCGAATGTTGACTATCCCCATACCAAGCCCAAACTATGCCAAGAACGTCCAAGCCATTCGCTGTCATTTTCTTTTTATTGAATCTCAAAAAATGGTATTAAAATATATGACGGGTTCTCTGAAATTCCCAGTGACAAAATCTAAAATGAAGTCACATCAGAGCGAGAAAGAGAGATGATATAAACATGTATCGTGGATTTTTGAGATTGCAATAACATTCCGTCAGTTCTTAGAAACTGTACTTTGCGGCCCCAGCATGAAATGTTGCCGATGGGTTTCTACTTGGTCTGCAACTAACGATTATTTTAATCATCCGTCAATCACGTGTGATGGATTGCATTCTGTTTTCAATCGTTTGTTTTCCCGTTGGAAGTCTTGCGCAAGGAGTCGGGTTTGTATGCACCCGCTGTTGTGTATGTCTGCCCACAAAGGGGGAAGTTATGGAAGCTTTTTTTTAATGGCTAAAATGAAGCATGTGTCAGGTTGTAACGCTACTTTGCAGCATCACTTTGTGTCGAAAGGCAGCCGGAGAGGGAGGGAGCAAGGTGGGGGGGGGGGGGGGGGGGGGAGGGTGAGAGAGGGAGTGAAAGCGCTTGTGTGTGCGTGGGTCTATGTGTGTGTGTTGTTTAGAAAGGAAGAATGCGGGTTGCGAGAGGAGAGTGAGTGCGAGGTAGCCAAGGAGAGCGCCCGAGCACGTTCTAACCACGGCTGTGTTTTTCTTTTCCCCCCCCCGGCCCCCCAACCCCGTCTCCTCCTTTGCTTCTGGCCGCCTCGTCCGCATCCCACCTTGGCCTCCTTCCAGCTCTTCCCGGGGATCTGATGCTTACGGGGGGGCAGCTGAGCAAGCCGCTGCTCTCGCTCATGCGCGGCGGCAGCGACATGAGCGCGCTGGAACTCGGCGGCCGGCCGGACGACAAAGCGGCCGGCAGCCCCGACAGCGAGCTCAACGACGAGACGACCGTCCTGCCGGCCGACGGCCTCGAGCGGGATGGCGCCCCGGCAAAACTGTACGGTGAGTGGGGCCGCGCGTCGGCGTCTGGCTCTCGAGTGAGGCGCCGTGTTGTGTTGTGAAACTTTCAAGTAGTCGTTGCAACTTAGTCCCATTTGGCTCTCCTCGTGCTTCTATATTTTGCCGGTTCTTTCTAGGAAGCAATAAAATGACATTTGCTCGAGATGCTGTACGAGATCCAGGCCCGGAGCTGCATTTAAATTTAATATTTCCATTTTTTTTTAAATATGTTTCTCGAATTTTGCATTACTTATCCCAAAAAGTGTGAAAAAAAGTGCGTTCTTTGTCATTTTGCGACAGCTGATGGTTTCCTGTTTAGCTTTTATTTCTGAACTGACAAAATGCTGAAATGATCCATGAATTAAGTCACGAGTCTGCTCAAATGAAAAAAAACTCTTCGTTCAAGAGTCAATGACAACAATTAATGTCAGGTTGAATGTCTTTTTGGAAGAAGGCCCGTATGAACGGGGCCATATCAGCAGTGATGCTAATTGTTGTGGTTTTCCCGCCAGCTTCTTTCAACTCAGGCCTTGTTTTGTGTGATGCAAGAATTATAATTACAACAAGACAGAAACGTAGCATTGCTTTTAGGAGATTTATGGCACTTTCAACTCTTGCTTAATGTGTGTGTGTGTATTATTTTTATTCCTACGTTTTATTATTATTTTGACATCAAACTGTCCCTATTCCCCCCCCCCACCCCCACATATTATAACATGGTACTTTAGTTTTCAAAATGCACTGCATTTGCCAAACATGACATGTGACATCACGACTTAGAAGAAATATCGCTTCCAAACGTGCTCGGTTTTTAATTATTTCAATTTATTGCTTGGTCAAGACTCCAAATGGTTGGATTCATTTTCAGCAAGTTGCCACATTATTTTATTTTATTTTTTCAAATGATTCATCGTCCAGGATTTTTGGTTCTTTGCAATTGCGTGGCTGCTTGCGTGTGACGGATGACGCCACCTTTGATCGTCACCGGACATGTTGTTGCAGATGTTGTTTCGCATGCGCTCGAGTGTGAATTTGAGGAGTTGTCGGTGGTAGCGGCGGCGGTTGTGCTTCCTCTGTTCTTCTTTGCCCGGTGGCAGCGCTCTTGGCTGTCTTGCACTTTCCTCAGCGACCTGTCAGCTGGAAAGACAAAAGATGGACGAACACTCACAATATTTGTATTTTCCTCTCAACATCCAAGTTAGACATCACCGCTTTCTCTCAATTTTCACCACTTGATTTGCTATTCATTTTGGATATTATTTTTTCTTAACACCCCCGCCCACCCTCCAACTCGCTGCCACAACTATAAATGGTAATAATTGTTTTAAGATGATTTCACTAGACCTCTGCGTAACCTTGTGTCCTTAACGTTAAACAAAATGAGGAATTATAGATCAACTAAAACAAAACTAAACAAAAAAAAAAAAGATACTTTATGAACATTATTTTGAAGTCTCTTTACGTTTCCTGTCATCATTGTTAAATACCTTTCCCTGACATGTCTCTTGAGGGTTTGTTCACTGCAGGTCATAAGTCCTGTATTGGGAATCTGTGTGCCTGGTGCAAAAAAAAAAAAGAACATTGAGTATGTACCCCCCCCTCCCCCCCACACGCACACATGCCACTGCCACCTATTGTTCTGCGCAATTACATTCGATTCTAGTAAAAATGTGTTCCCTGGAGTGAACCCCCACCCCCACCCCACCATCCCCCACAGCATTGCAGTGCCACCCTCTGGGGGGTGGGCGGGGGGCCCACCCCACGATTTGAGGACTGAGTTACAAGAAAATGCACATGACGTATGACACGCTCACAAACATTGATTGACATGCCACCTGCATAAATAAAATAAAATCATGCCGTAAATCGTTGCGCTATTTTAAAGCAATTCGGGTTCAGGGGTTGAAGTTACGGCCATTAACGACATGTTTCAACGTTCTCAAAATGTCAGAGTGACACTTATTCCATCCCTTACACAAATTTTTGCCAAATTTTGCCACCAAAAAAAAAAAAAAAAACACTACTGCGCTCCTGTAATTTAATGCCTTTTTTTTTAGTGGTACAAAGAGAGCCTTCAAGCCTTTTTTTTTTTCTTTTAAACTACCTGGTGTAAAAAGTGAGAACGGCCTTGTTTTAGGTTCTTCTGATGGAGCAAAGCAGACCTCAGCGATGACAGCAGAGGCCGTGTTTGTCCAACAACAAATTGTGAACCTGTCGAAAGAGCGCGCTCCACCTCCTCCTCCTCCTCCTAAAAGCCGGCCTGTGCAAATAGTCTTCCACTTGAGCTAACAGGCGCTATGAAGCACCGCAAACACGCCGCCGCCGCTGCTGCCGCCTTACATTTTATTCCCGAGCAGAAGTCCTGGACATTAGGTGTGGAAAGCTGTTGTTAGTACGAAGGTAGACATTTGCGCTGTTTTTTTTTTGGGGGGGGGGGGGGTTGTGATGTGTGTTGCAGCTTCTGTCTTCACTCCTCAAGTCAAATCTCCCTCTTGCAGACATCAGCCGACAAGATAATAAGACACTCACGATTCCACATTGTGTTGGGCGAGTGGAGGCTCATCTCTTGTCAGTTTGCATTTAGTCGTGCGAGGATGTCATGATGAACATCACGTTGTCAAAAGCAAACCAGCCCGGGAAGGACAGCAGGGCTCATCTCGCGCACTTAGTGTCGGCGCCAAATGGGCCACACTTATGCCCATTGCTACAAAATGGTGAGGCGCTTTTGCGCAAGGTCACCCACAAACGCTACCCGCGGCTTTTTATTTGAATTATTGGGCAGGGCGAGTCATACGGATGAAAATACACATCCGTGGGTATTATTAGAGCGAGCTCTTTAAGCTTTGTTTGCAGTCCCGATTGTTCAGTTTCCCAAGCTTTCAGTGTTGCGATGTGGCTGACACCAGTTTAACGGAAAGCGTAGAGTCGATTTGTTAAGGTAGAATGTCAGCAAACCCCCGTAAGCAGGAAATAGATGATGAATTCTGCCACTTTGATTTGAAATCAGACGTTTTTGGAAACAACCGAAAGTCGTGGCAGCCGCGCCGCACTGCCCACAAAAACCGATATTACACGATTATTTGGAAGCATTTATTTTAAGTTTCATTCATTTATGAATATGGTTTCGCCATCATTTCAAGAAACAAACCCAAAAGAGACTCCCTCAAGCCCCCTTGTTCAGACACAAGCTGATATTTTCAAGTCACTCAAAAAATGTCTGTTTACGATTAATTCCTACTAAAAAGTCCATAGTTCGCCCCCCCCTAAATGCTCTATTTCTGCATATTTTAAGCCAGTTTCAGTTTCGGGGTGGAACCTAAGGCACGTGAAGTCCATTTTTCAAGAAACTCGGCGTGAGTTTTTATTACTTGTGTATAATCAGTTTCCTAATGTGAAGTAATAAAGTGGCGCAAAGCAGTTGTAAATGGATACAAGTCGAGAAAGCAGGTGGCACACACAAACTAATACACTCACAAATGCGTATTGCACTGGCTACTGGTGTAGCAAGCTCGCTCATCGTGTAGCGTGGAGCTCACTGACGTGTGTAGCACGCTTGCTAATGCGCCCCGTCTTGGCATGAAGACGAGCGCTACATGTTCTTGAGTGAAGGTCGTTTGGTTTCATGTCGACTTTGTGCACAAACTTGTTTTTGTCTTGTCAGGAAAGTAGGAAGCAAATCTAATTTCAATGTTAATTCCGTCTGCGTGTGTGTGGTTGCGTGTGTGATACGCCAGTGTAGCGTGCTCTCGCTAATCCAATACCGGCGAGCCTTTAATGTGCTGCTAACAAAGCGGCACAGTCGGTGGCAGCGAACCGCAATTCAAGCAGCACAAGTCGTGTTTTTTTTAAATCTTTTATTTTTTTTTTTAGGGGTGCGCACGAGGGAGGTGGGCTGGGGGTTAGAGAAATGACACGTCTGGTATTTGACTGGTGTGGCGTGAAACCGGAGACGCATCCCGGCAGCCCGTGTCCTTCACCGGCCTTTTATTATTTATAACGTTGGCTCTTTGAGCAATGACCAGTACTAATGCGTAACCTTCTGTCCCGCCGGCTGATTCTCTTCCTTTGAAAGCAAAAGATCGAGGCGGGAGAAGTGGGTGGATGGTGGATGAGGCGGGCGGGCGGGGCGCAAATAGCGCGGAGAGGGAGTATGCGCGTGTGTATGTGATCCAGGGAAGTTATTATGTTTCTCCTCTTTTATATCTCAAGATGTGGAATAACACCCTGATGCTGCTTTTCGATTGAATAGCATTATGGGCTTCAAAGCAACACTGTTTACACACACGCGCGCACACACACACACGCACACACAATCGTTTCCGCCAGCAGAATAATGTGCTGGCATGATGGGCAAAAATATTTGTTTGTTGGGAGAAATAGGCTTCAAAAGTCAAACAAGACTTGGCCAGTCTGTGGTTTTCCCCACCATGTTGTAATTTGAAAGCTGTTCAGTTTTGGATTTGTGGCATTTGAGTAAAAGTGATTAAAAAAAAACAAAAAAAACTGTAATTTCCCCAAGTAATTGTTTACTCCACAAACATGCCCGACTAACAACAAAAGCAGCTGCTTTTTTTTTTTTCTTGGCAAATGCGCTTTAATTTTATCATCAGAATTTGCAAGCAGGGTGGATTCAGGGCTTGGAGTTGCAGCGTTTCATAAAAATGCTGCCAAAAAGACTCGCTAACTAGTCACTGCACAAAAGTGGACCACAAACACCGAAAGCAGTCAATTTTTCACCACCGATCAATCGGCTATTTTTCATGGTAATTTTAAAGCCGTTAGCTTTCAAGACTCGGTTGTTATGGCATGTCACTTTGACAAAAAACATTTTTTTTCAAATATACACCCACAAATATGGCCACCAAAAAAAAATGGTACATTTTCACAACTATGTTTTTTTGGGGTGGGGGACATAATTTAAACACAGTCCAAGTTCTGGTTTCAGAATTCTAAGCACGAACCCCCAACGAATTTCCTTCTCTTTTACGCCAAATTCGTAAGCAGTCATCATTCAGGGCTTGCAGCTGTGACATCCTGCATTTGAATTTAAAATGATTTTCTTTTCTTTTTTTTTTTAATGTGTCTCTGTGCCACTCATGAGACACTTTTAACATGCTTCAAATCTTCTGTGTGTCGCTTTTCCGGAACAACAATTTGAATTTGCCGCTTCTACCGATCCAGATTACACAGTGGGGCCGTTTGTATCCGTTGACATTATGGCGCCGCGCCGCAGTGATCCATTGTCATTACAGGCTAGCGATGGGAGAATGGATGCGGGGGAGGGAGGTGGTGCGGGGTCGCTTCGACCGAGAAGGAGGGCGGCCTTTGAGGGACAAGGGCTTGAAAGTGGGACATAGGCAGCATTAGGGCTGCATCGCCTGGAGGGGGCCCGGGCTGATGTGTCAGCTATGACATGTGAGTGTCTAGCCCACCACCACACACACACACACACACACACACACACTTGACGGCAGACTATCTCTCACACCCCGCCGGCTACTTCTAAATGTCCTGCTGAATGGACAAAGAAGCCCCCAAAATGTGCTGTTTTATGGCCACGACACAATGAAGCTCATACCCACTGATGCCCAGTCACCTCATTAGGGACCACACATCCTACTTTCTTTTGCTTTGTATTTTTATTTTATTTTATTTTTTTGTTTCTTTGGAATTGAAGGCATAAGAGATTTCATTTATGTATGATTTTTTTTTAAAGCATGTCAATGTTGGAGCCTTTCCTAGCATGTAGCATTACAATCATGCCTCATAGAAAGGAAGTAAAGTTCAGTCCATTTGAATATTTTGCCTCTTTAAATCACTTTTGTCGTGCGTGTGTCCCTTTTTAGGGACGACTGTTACCGTTTGGGACAAAATCCGCACACACACACACACACACACACACACATAGAGACATATTTATCTATATAATACACAACAAGTAGTGTGGTCCTGGGCTATCGCTGCCATCTTTTTGGCTGGAGGGCTGCGCAGGGCTACGGGCAGCAGAATCCTATTTACAGCAAATAGCATTTAAGTAATGCCGAGAGAGGGAAGACGAGGGGGAGGGCGAGTGCCGCCGGAGCAGGCGCCTCCTAAAAGGCTTACGGCGCTCCAAAGCCGCTCTTCATCTCACCCTAAAAGGATGAAGCACCATTTGGATTGTTATTCGCCTCATTCAACCCTCAGCTAATCAGCTTGACATTGCTTGGGGAACCAGGAGGACGCTCTGTAACAGATGCGCTCGTCTTCAAAATGTCCCGACGTACGCCTCGGAAAACCCTCTTCCACTCGCCATCACGCCGTCTCTCCTTCTTGACCTTTGAGATGGGCTCCGGTGCCTCTTGTTCCTGTCCCCACTCCAGGGACAGGTAAGAGCGCGGGGCCCGGAGCTCTTGCGCGCCCGAGAGCTTTTCGACCGGAGCCGGGCCGGGCCGGCCGGCGAGCGAGAGCGTCAAGTGGCTCTCCTGCCACCGCCGGCGCCGTTTACACGCAGATCGCTCCTCAACAGGCGGCTTTCCGTCTGCCGCGCTGCAATTGTCTCTTGTTTACATTTCAACGAGAAAGCCATTACCCCGTCCAATCAGTCTCACCTCTGCTTGCCCTTGCCTTTGTCCTTGTTCTCCAAAGGGGGCATTTAAATGACAAGCACGACATGTGCTATACATGGCAGGCCAGGTCTCGGCTTTGGGAGATGGGTCATTTTCTACAGGAGCAAACTTTTGAAACCATGCACTCCTCCTTCTCAAAAAAAAAAAAAATTGCATCAGTGTACACTACTAGCCAAGAAGTCACTTTCACTTTCAAAAAGGTTGCTGAGCACGACTTTCTGTCTCTCTCTTTCTAATATGTGACATTGCAATTGTTGAGGGGGAGCAGGGCGGGGGGGGGGGGGGGGATGAATTTAAATACACTTGATTAATTGGTGGATTGCATAATGGACTCTAAAAATATTCACTAGTATCATCTAATAGCTCGAAAGTCATCAAGAAACGTTTTTAGTTCAGGTGGCATCGTCTGCGTTTCTTTCCAAATGACCTCGCAATAAGATGCCACCCGCCTGCTGCTGCTGTTCAAAACCCTCCCTCACCCCCTTCTCCATTTCTAAATTCCATTAATTCCACCCTTTGGTGGGTATAATGAATCAGTTAGTCCCCCCCCCCTCACCCCCCTCCCCGCTGACCCACTGGCTGGCACGGTGAGTAACGCTCAAACGCCTCTCGTGGCTGCTCACCCCTGCCGCGGCTCTTCATTAAGGTAATGACAGCTCCTCCGGCAGCACCGGGGACCATAATGTGGCTAATAGTGTTACGCGATGCTCCCCGGTGGCCCTGACTTCTCCCGGCCTGGCCTCAAAACTATATTAGTCCCCTATGTGGTCCGGTGGGAACCGTCCAGTGGAGCGCGCCGGCGCTTATTGGCAGCACGTGAAGCTGTTTGTTATTGTTGGGGGCTTTGGTGGGGAGTTCATTCGTATTCTCCGCCCACTTGGGTGAATAGTTGTTGTTGTGTGTAGTACTATTGTGTCGTGGTGCCTTGACATACAAGTGATCCAGACCAGAGTTTTTTTTGAGACGTGAGCGATCATTCAGCCGATTTTATAGATTTATATATATATTTTAATTTCATTCATTCATTCATCTTCCGAGCCGCTTGATCTTCACTAGGGTCGCGGGGGGTGCTGGAGCCCATCCCAGCCGTCTCCGGGCAGTAGGCGGGGGACACCCTGAATCGGTTGCCAGCCAATCGCAGGGCACACAGAAACGAACAACCATTCGCGCTCACACTCACACCTAGGGACAATTTAGAGTGTTCAATCAGCCTGCCATGCATGTTTTTTGGAATGTGGGAGGAAACCGGAGCACCCGGAGAAAACCCACGCAGGCCCGGGGAGAACATGCAAACTCCACACAGGGAGGCTGAAGCTGGAATTGAACCCGGTACCTCTGCACTGTGAAGCCGACGTGCTAATTTAATTAATTTAATTTAATTTATAAATGACCGGGAGCGCTCGCGCACGGTCACGCGAGAACTGAGAGAACCGCGTCATTGTCTCAGGAAAGAATGCCCCCCGGCTCGTCTTTCACAGTTAATTGAGCACATCTGTCCAATGAGCCCAAGCAACAGAAAAGTCAATTCATTAGCTAGTTTAGTTAATGGCCATCTTAACTATGTGTCAATTTCCACCACGTCCATTTCCGAATGGGCCTGCCTCTTAAAATGTAAATTCCGCCCGCCGTTTCAGCTCCGTTGGGAGCACTTTACCTGACGTCACATCTTCTCAGCTGACACTTTCAATCACGTTCAAACGGTGGCAGTAGAGAGAAAAAAAAAAGACTGTCCGCGACTGTATGGGTTTGTTTACAAGTGGTGCCATCAAGTCGGAACTACCCGTGACACCTTGGTGAAAAGATCCGGGGGCCGCACACACCGCCATGCTGCATTCCTGCCGTTTGCGTTCAATGTTCTGCTGTATCCACACTACCCCCCCCCCCCCAAACGCTGCATCAACTTTTCAAGTGCTGTCGACCAAAATCGATGGCCAAACAATCTGGGGCATTTGGCTGCGGTATTGATGGAATGTTTATCCTTTATGCGTCAACGGGGCAACACAAAGTGGTCGCAATCAACGGCAAAGGACACGTTTGTTCGCATTAATAGATTGTTTTTCTGATTCTTTATTCAGCTGCCAGCGGCACCGTACGCAAACCAGAAGGGGAAGTTTCGAGCGTTGACTTTCACACGACGGATTTTTACAAAGCTAAGACCCGAAGATCATTTATTCGTATGAATTTGCTTAGTAATTACGGCGACTGCTGTAAATCAGTTAATTTTCGCATTTAGGCACGTCATTAGCATGTCGTTGCGTGCATGTAAATTCCACTGGCGCGGTTTGTGCATTGCCAAACGGTGACAGTGATTGACAAGTTGTTAATAGCAAACAGCCGGGCACTTTGAAAGGGGCCATTATCAAAATAGGGCTCGGCGGCCCGCCGTGAATAGCCCGCCAATCGTTAGCAGGGCCCCTCTCGCTCGCTCGCTCACTCCGCTACATTTGACAACTTACATAATGCATTTCCACTAAAATAGCTTAAGTGTTACGGCTTCTTTTATGGGCAGAAATTGATTCATAAATGCAGCGAGGCGAAAGCTAACCCGGACACAAAGCTTTCAATAACGCCCATTTTATTCCCAACGTCAATGTACGAAGCGGCTGCATTAGACAAGGTGGCATGCTGATTGCTTTATGAAATCCAGGCTAATTGTTTTGCGCCCGATTCCTTGGGGCACCCTGCATTAAGACACGCGCGCAGGCACAGGCACGCACACACATACATGCCCAGGGTTGGAAGTACCTCTCCAGTGGCCACTTTGTTGATCAATGAGAGGGAATTTAGACGCCGGCGGTTGCAAAAGCAACCGGCGCAGTAAATGTCAGCCTTTGCGCTTTGTCACACGTCGCAAAGTGAAATCACGTTGCATTTAAATACATTTCCTCCCAAAGTGTCTCCTCCGTGTTACTGTCACAGCCGGAAAATGATCTGCAGATGGAGTCGCAGCAGCGGGAGTGACAGTGTGATTAAGGGTCGCTTGTACTGTCGCCGCAGACATGAGAGCGCAAACGCCGTCTTCCCTAGATTAAATCTTTTATCTTTTCATCCAACAGATCCATTTATTCCATTTCCCCCCCGCCCCGCCCATCGCAGATGAAGGCGTTCTTTAGAGTTTGCGTTCTCGTATTTATTTCCATCTAGAATCTCTTTCTTGATCTTTATTTTTTATTTTTTTTTACCTCTTAAGATCCGAAACCTGCATCCAAGTTTTGAGCATAAAAAGATCATTGCAGATGGACTCGCTGCCTATTTTGCGCAAGGAATTCCGCCCACCCTGTCAGGTGCGCGGGTATTCATTTCTTATTGATCTCTGCCCAAGCGATAAACATGTTAACCATACTGAAATTGTGAAAAGGCGACGAGGAATCCTTGGATCAGACACGATGGATTTTTCACCGCTGCAGTCATGTGTGCCGGCCTATTGATGTCTTCATTATTAGCAAATGAATGTCTTGATTCAGATCATTGGCTTTTGTGGCCGTGCTTTAATTGACGCCGGTGAGATAATCGAATGGCATGAAATGTCACCGTCAAGGCGGCGGGCTTCGTTTGATGTTCTCACAGTTTTATCTCGGTTATTTGTGAAAAAAAAAATAATGTTTGGAGAAACCAGCGTATGCTGTTCAGCCTTTCATTTGTTTTCACGCACCATAAAATGAATCCGCTTATTGTTTGTTCTTTCCATTTTCAGTTTACGAGTTAAAAAAAAAAATTGAAAAGATCAGAGATTTATTTTTTTAATGAAGTGCAATAATTTTTTTAAAATTTAATTCCCAATTTAAAATAAAATAAATCTTTGGTTCAGGTCAAAAATAGAAAATGAAAAAATGGGCTCCAGGGCTCAAGTAAATTTCTTGAGTCATATTGAAGTGATGGAAGTTTGGTCACGAGCATTCGTAAAGTTTTGCCTTTCGCGTCTGTGTGTTCGGATCCAACAACTCATTGTCATATTTGATGGTTTTCAGAAAACAAGAAAAAACAAATTTTTAGCAAATAAATTGCTATTATGTATTGATTTTGATGTTTAGATGTCTTTTTTGATTCTACACGCCACAATCCCAGTTACGTATTTTGATTTTTTTTTTCCAGAGTTAGGGTTAAAAAAAAAAAACAAGGCTGGCACGGAATTTAAGCACAAACGGCGAGTGCGCCGGGCGGGGCTGCCGTAATGGCGGACGGAAATAATTGGTGAAAGGAGACGCGCTTGTCAAAAAGCGTCCACGGTCCACCGAGAGCCGGCGGTAGAAAACCAGCAAGAGGAAACAAGCAAGCAAGCAAGCGTCTCCCCGTGGGCTTGCGCATCCAACGCTTGAGGTTCATGTGATGGGTCACGCCATTCACCAATTATTTGGATTTTATGGGGGAAGATGAAGTGATTTTACATGGCGTAGGTTGAGTTTAAAATGCCTTGCATAAATACACTTGACAGGCAACGAGATCTCGCCGGTGAAAGTTATTCAATGGAACATTTGATCGTTGCCCTGCCTGTTCAAAACGAAGACCCGTTCGTCTGTGAATAAATAAATAAATCGAAAGCTGCGGTCTTCTTTTAAAAGCTGCGCTGGTCCATTTAGGAAAATCAATCTTTATGCTGAAAGGTGATTGTATTTTGGTTGAAATTCATTGCCGCTGCGTTGCTCTTTAACAAGGGTGTGTGGCTTTCAGTCACATTTGTGCACGCTTGACTTGACCCCCCCCCCCCACCCACCACCACCACCACCACCACCCACCCACCGCTGAATCCACTTTATCCCCGGGGAAGAAAAAAAAAAAAAAAAAAAGAGCTGCTGTGTGAAATGAGAAGACGCGTAGCTCTTGTCAGGCGTTTTGCCATCGGACGTTGAAAGCTCTTCTCGTCGTCTTTGGAAGGATAAGATCACAGCGCACGTTGGGTGTAAACAAGTCCATTTGATTGCGCACGTGAACTGACTCAATCAGCGTGTAACAGTCCATTGATTATTAAACAAAAGAAGTCACCATTTTATTTGTTTTTTTTTGGCACATCAAAGCCAAATGTCCTTTCATGACTGCCCGTCATTATCAGGAAGAAAGAAAAAGTTGCACCAAACGGTGACAATTGCTCACCAAGCAAGACAAAAAAAAAAAAAAGAAGAAAATGTGATGGATAAAAACAACAAAAGGTCTCCTTGAATTACACTCTTGATCATCATCACAACCGCATTCCTCTCCGACAAACGATTCATCAACAAAACAGCAAGTGGAACACGTCGGTTGATTCAGCAGCACCATTTCTTTGTGGGACGTCGTCGCGCGTTAAGTTTTTGACACTTTCATAAAAAACATGGAAACGTCTGGAGGAATCAGCATTTTCTGCCAAAAGCGTGTTTAAGGGGAAATAACCGACAATACTGCTTTCGGGTTTTTGTGAATCTCACCTTCTGATGGTCAAATGGAATGGTGTCCTTCTGTGGGGCTTCCGTGTCTCACAAAGTAATGAGTCCGATTCCCCCCCCCCCCCTTTTTATTGAAAGTAACCATTTTCTGAATTCAAATGCTTAAAAGCAGCATGCTTTCTCAATGTCTTAAATATCAGGTTAAAAAACAGCAACTTATTTAAGTATCAAACTGGAAACGATCCTTTCGGGAATGGTTTCATGTGGAAAGAATGAGGTCAGAGGTCGTCAAGTGGCGCGTCGGCTTTCTTGATGCTGGACTCTTGGATACGATAGGGCGTATTATCCAAATGGAAATCTTGCGTTTTGAAATTTGCCCCAATATTTGTCTCTAACCTGTTTTGTGGAGAAGGACATGAATTCTGTTTTTTTTTTTGGTCCAAGTTTTACTGTCAAGCCCGAGTGTCCACGCACTCGGTGGAAGGGATTCAAAATAATAAAAACAATGACGCATTGGGTCAGCGGGGCCTGCTGAGGCCACCGCTCGCCAGCATGGGCCGTCCTATAACCACGCCCCCCCTTGTGGTGGCGAACAGGTCTGATCGTGCGCCTGGCCACGGGTGCAGCGAGCGCAGGCGAGGGGAAGCGGGATCACAAGGGGTGATGCTCTCCCATGTAAATGGCTGAATAATACGCTCCCCATCTCTCAGCGCTAATCTAGGCCAGCGAGAAGCCGCCGGCGCGCGCGCGGCGCCGTCAATCCGCTCATTTATTCAGCAGGGCAGCAAGTTATTGATGAAACGCTTAAATAGAAATTACGCCCCACCCCACAGCTCGACACCCTTGCCCAAGCCCCCCCCCCTGTCTTTGTGTCTGCACACCACAATACGCACACACTCGCATGACCTCTTTTTGTTTCCTCTTTTTTTTTTACATGTGACATGGAACACGGCAGGAGCCCGCGAAAGTTCACTCCAGTCAGACATCAACAGCAGTCCCACGGAGCAGAGCCAAGTGGGCCAGTCGCACCCGGGGTACGCCGCCATGGGGCCGCAGGTCAGTCAAGCACTTCATTCTGCTCGCCGTTTGCACATACAGCATTTCGGAATGTGTGTTTTTTTTTTTTCCTCTCAATGTACCTGATTTTTAAGTAGCCCCAACATATTGTCGGTCACCAATAAAGCCTGCGTGAATCTCGAGGGGAGGGGGATGCGAAATTTGGATTTTTTTTTTTTTCAAATAGTCTTGATCTATTTTCTTCCCTTCATTCCACAAAGGAAGTCGATATTTTCTCTGCTGAACATTAAAAAAAAAATTATGACTTAGCTTTGTTTTTCAAAGAACCCCAACGACAGATTTGCCCTGCACGCCGTGCGTCAAAGTAGCCGGCTGAATAATTGATGGCGCCGATGTGCAGGAATGAAGCATTTTGTCATTGCAAGGCCATGAGGCTAACAAGGAGACAACGCGAGGTGCCTGCGACCCCCCCCCCCCCGACCCCACCCCCCGGCCTGCGCTAAACACTTCACGCTAAATCAGCCACTGTCTGATCTGATTTGGATTTATTGGGCTGGTGGCTCCACGCTGTTAATTAACATCCGTCTCATTAGTGTCCACATATCAATGCAATTTCCCTTCGGGGAGGAAACATTTGGGCTGGAGAAAAGTCACACCTTACCGATTGTCAAATGGCCTCCTAAAATGGGAACCGCGCGTTGTAAATTCATCCGGAATGTTGACGGAACAAACGAGGTCAATTCCACGTGCTCCTCTGGACCCGCCGCCTCACCGAGTTGGGAAATGAAGAGGAGAAAAGCGAGAAGCTCTCAACAGCCGCCCACCGTCTAACATATGAACGCTGTCAGGCGGGCCGACCCGCATCCCGCAAACACTTTGGAAGAACAAAGGCGCCCCTTAGCGCCCTAACCAATTCTCCTCTCGCCAGATCAATACCTTTGATAGATTTCCCACTCCCGAGCCGGATATTTTCGGAAGGCCCATTATCCGCCGCTAGTTTACCCAACGTGAATCCACCACGCCGTGTGTTGGCGCCGCCGCCTCCGCTCGCTCGCAGTTAGGGTGACAAAAGTCTGCTATTCGGACCACTGTTGGCGATTTCTCAGTGCCCGAACTGCCAGGCGGACACAAGAGCCTCCTCAAACGCCGTCCCGCGGCGTGGGTGCGTGCGCGCTTCCTCGCGACCCCCCGCCTAGGAGACCACTTGTCATCACTCAACTGTCAGGCCTGCCGAGTGCGATTGCCAGGCTGCTCTGTGGAGCGCCGGGCTGAGGAAATCAATTGCCAAGCACACGCACTACTTGTATTTGCCGCTTTACCTTTTGTGGACGTTTAAGGTCAAGAGGTCATTTGAAGTCACGGTGGAAGCAAGCTGGATGTAGAGTACAGGGCGACTTTAGTTCCATTGTTTTTGGATTTCCAGTGGTTCCGACTGAATCCCTGCTCAGGTGTTGACATTGGGCAGACATTCATTCATTCATTCATTCATTCATTCATCTTCCTAACCGCTTGATCCTCACTAGGGTCGCGGGGGGTGCTGGAGCCTATCCCAGCTCTCTCCGGGCAATAGGCGGGGGACACCCTGAATCGGTTGCCAGCCAATCGCAGGGCACACAGAGACGAACAACCATTCGCACTTACACTCACACCTAGGGACAATTTAGAGTGTTCAATCAGCCTGCCATGCATATTTTTGGAATGTGGGAGGAAACCGGAGCACCCGGAGAAAACCCACGAAGGCCCGGGGAGAACATGCAAACTCCACACAGGGAGGCCGGAGCTGGAATTGAACCTGGTACCTCTGCACTGTGAAGCCGACGTGCTAACCACTGGACTACCGGGCCGCCCTGGGCAGACATTATGCACGGAAATTGGGGAAACTCATTTGAGGTGATGTACCTTGCGTCAAATTGGGGCTATTAAATGTACACAATTCAGGTACATTTGCGAGCACAATGATCCAAATGAGGATATTTTGTCCTTGGCGGAGAGTTCTGCTGAGTAAATCAGCCCAGCGTGTGATAATTGGCGCATTGCTTTGAATGTTGTTTCTCGCCGTTTGCTGTTAAAGCCCCGGCAATCTCTTTTTATTTGAAAAGGTCAAAAGGGCACCTTTGATGACACGAGCGCGCCGGATTACATTTACCCACTTGAAAAAAAATAAATCATCGGATGAAAGCGTGTCATGCGGCGGCTAACAAACAGCTTGTCTTTTTTTTTTTGTTGCAATCATCATTCGCTTTTTGTCTTGTGAGTGCTACCGGCAGCCATCGTTTGGAAATGTTGTCAAAGGAAAAAGCCAGTTTCAGGCCTCTTTAGTTCATCGCGTGCAACTCTAGCGGGAAACTATCCATGCCCTTACGTTGAAGATTCCATCACTCCGTTTCTTATTGCGCACACGCAGTAATAATTTGAACAGTATGTTTTGACTTGCCGGCAAGTGTGATGTCGTCTTGTTTTCACATTTGGGGGTTTTAGTTCCCCCGTAAAGTAAGAGAGTTCAAAGTGGCCCCAAACTTTTGCCGACAACCCACTTTCGGCATCTCATCTCCGTTTTGTGCCGCTTCTTTAATTGCTTCATCGAAATAAAGGCGACGCGACATCCCAAATTCTGCAGTCGTCGCGCCTCAGAGGCCGCCGTCGTTAAAGGGAAATATATTTGAAGATGCCCCCCCCCCCCAACATGGCGCTGGCCTCCTTATCGCATCCTTTTTCCTCTATGGCTCCCACTCTTGACTTCACAATGTGAGTGATGCTTGCTATCAGCCGTCGCAAGATTCAAGTCATCAAACTTGTTTTTTTTCCACGCCCCACACTGCACCCCGCCACCTCCACGAAGCGCTGCGTGTTCGAGGCGCAGTTGGCGCCGCTCCAAGAGGATTTGTGCAATCGCAGGCAGACTAAGACATTTTTTTTTGTGCGTGTTCGTTGGTCACATTTGCAACTTTGTCAAAATAACGACATTTTAACGAATAACGAATAACGAAATTTTGTGCGTCCTCGCAGTCGCTGTTGGTGGCCCAGCAGCTAGCCAACGCGGTGGGTGGCGCCATGTCCGGGGCGGCGGCGGCGATGAACCAGCCCATCCTCATCCCCTTCAGCGCCGGCGGGCACCTGAGTGGCCAGCAGGGCCTGGTCCTTTCGCTGCCCGCCACTAACCTGCAGAGCCTGGTGGCGGCCGCTGCTGCCGGGGGCATTATGACGCTGCCCCTACACAACCTGCAAGGTAAGCCTCAAGCAACATTTGAATCCCCCCCATCCCCCCTGCTTTTTTCAAGGGCCTGTTTAATCACATGTAAAACGATTAATCGGCAATTAATCAATTCCCAAATTCAGATTATTTTGACGCTGCCCCTACACAACCTGCAAGGTAAGCCTCAGAAGGCCTGCTGAAGCAACATTTGAATCCCCCCCAGCCCCCCTGCTTTTTTCAAGGACCTGTTTAATCACATGTAAAACGATTAATCGGCAATTAATCAATTCCCAAATTCAGATTATTTTGACGCTGCCCCTACACAACCTGCAAGGTAAGCCTCAAGCAACATTTGAATCCCCCCCCCCAGCCCCCCTGCTTTTTTCAAGGGCCTGTTTAATCACATGTAAAACGATTAATCGGCAATTAATCAATTCCCAAATTCAGATTATTTTGACGCTGCCCCTACACAACCTGCAAGGTAAGCCTCAGAAGGCCTGCTGAAGCAACATTTGAATCCCCCCCAGCCCCCCTGCTTTTTTCAAGGGCCTGTTTAATCACATGTAAAACGATTAATCGGCAATTAATCAATTCCCAAATTCAGATTATTTTGACGCTGCCCCTACACAACCTGCAAGGTAAGCCTCAGAAGGCCTGCTGAAGCAACATTTGAATCCCCCCCAGCCCCCCTGCTTTTTTCAAGGACCTGTTTAATCACATGTAAAACGATTAATCGGCAATTAATCAATTCCCAAATTCAGATTATTTTGACGCTGCCCCTACACAACCTGCGAGGTAAGCCTCAGAAGGCCTGCTGAAGCAACATTTGAATCCCCCCCCAGCCCCCCTGCTTTTTTCAAGGACCTTTTTAATCACATGTAAAACGATTAATCGGCAATTAATTCCCAAATTCAGATTATTTTTGATAATCGAGTACTTTTTTTTTTCATTTAAAGTTGTCCAACTATTCAGAATTTGAGCTTCTCAGCAGTAAATGTTCTCCAGTTTCTGTTATGAAATGAGCACCCAAAAAAAAAAATGGCAGCTGAACCATAATACCATAAATAGTAGAATAATTTGGGTCCAAAAATATCATTCAAATATATGCAGATTGAAGTACTGATTGTTCTTCTCTCCATCTTATGATGGACACGTTACAATGTTTTTTTTTCTCTCCGCTCCAAATTTGTGACAAGGCTTCAACTCCTCAAGCAGCCTTAAGCAACAAAGCGTATTAATTACAGGTCACCGTTTTGCAGCGCAGTTCCAAAAGCACTCTGTTCCTCTTTTTTTTTATTTTTTTAATCTCAATTCTCCTTTTTTCTACCGTGCTCCTCATCCTTCCATCCAGCGGCTGTACTTCTGTGTGCCTTTGAAACTTTAATGTCCAAATGTTCCCTTTTGATCATACTTGTAAATGGTTTTCATTTTAATGTTTAAAACATTGTCTCTTTTATACCATTAGATTGAGGGATGGATGGGATGGCGGGGGTGGGGGCGCGGGGCGGAGGGGGGGGCACGCACATCTGTCATGAATCTTAGATGAATGTAGCACACTAATGTCAAAAGACGTCCTGGCTGAATGTAAAGAGGTGTGTGTGTGTTTTATTTTAGGGAGGGAATATTACAATAATGCCTGTGCAGCACAAAGTGCAGGGGAGGGGAACGTGGACGGACGCGTGCCTCGAGTGTGGAAAGGCGAGCGGCGGCCTAATGGACACAAACATGCATAAATAACAACAAGCGCGGCTGGCGGGCAGAGCTTTTAATAAATCCCTTCAACGTGGATGAGAATGGCTCACGTTGCCATTGGCCGGGACCGCCCTCCAGGGGCCTGCCGCCGATTGACAAAACGCATCCGTAGGGCCGCAGGAACGCCGGGACCGATGCCTCTCGTGCTTAGCGCCCCGCAAATGTTCGAGAATTCAAGGCCTGGTTATTTTGAAGTCACTTTATGGGGACGCTGAACCCAAAGTCGACTCACTTTGGCAAATGGTGAACATTTCATCCAAAAAGGAGCCTCAAACTGTTTCCTGCCACTCCCGGCGATAGTTGACGCTCAAACAAAATGCAAAACAAAGAGAATGAGACATCGTGTATTTTGGACGGCCACATGCAGGAAGAAGTCGGCAGAAAATGTAACGGTACGAAGCCAGGTGTTGTTTATCTTCTGTGAGAAACAACTGCTATTAGTGCTGCACTGATGAGCTGAGAGGAGTTGAGGTCACACAGCAGCATTTACTTTCACGAGCTTCCATTCCAAGCTTGTATTGGGACAAAATGTAGCAAATTCCAGAAAGGTTGGAGCGAAGCAAACTTTATTTGAATGCCATCAAGTGCAAAAATCGATCCACAAGGCATTTTTTGTGAACATTAATCAGCTATCAGATGCACAACGTGTCTCCATAAAAGGGCAGGGAAGATTTTTTTTCTAATTTAAGGCCGCTTGGCACGTCCTCACTTCTGAAGGCGATGCGTTGAAGGGACCTCCGCCGAGAGAAAGTGACACGAGTCACGAGTGAAGCTAAATGTCTTGACTATGTCGGGCCCCCCGCGGCCCCGCGGCGCTCCTCCGCTCGCCGCTGTCCGAGCGCATCACGGCCGGCCTTGACTGAGGCCTGCTGGCGCAGCACCTCCGTCGGCCACGCGGCGCTCTTCCCCTCCGCTGCTTTCCATACGCTCACGCTGCGTCCTAATTAGTGTCACGAAAGACAACCGGCAGACTCCATCATGAGGGGCGGAGCCAATGCGAGCATTCAGGCCCAATGAGGCGGCTAACGAGCCGCTAATAAGGCCGCTTGTCTTGAACATTGACAATTATCCGGTAACTGACGCTTGCGCAATGAATTAGGGATGCTAATTTGCGATTAATATGGAAATCCGCCGCTCATGAAGCGCTGCGACCATTATGTTTTGTACATATTTTGTTGTTATGTTTGTCAGAATGGAAAAAAAAAAACTTCCAGTGAAACGAAACAAGGGAGAAAGTTATCTTTTGTGACAAGAGCTCACAAAAAAATCCGGCTGACTTCACAGAGCCTCCAAAAGAAGGTTGCGTCACACCGCAGCTCTGTAAACATTGACAACTATTACCAGTTTAAAACATACATGATTATCTGACTTTTAAGATTGAGGGCCTTTTTTTTTTTTTTTTCGGGGTGACGGCAACTTTCCTCCTGATTTTTCTAACAAGGAAATGGTGATTAACGTGCTTGTAAAACCAGCCGCATCAAAGCGAGCCTCAACAAAGCCTCGATCCACCGACTCCTCTTCTCCGCACTCGCAGTTAATGCGAAGGCGCCGCTTGACTCGGAAGCGCGTAATAAGCGCACGCCGCCTTATTTGCCGCGCCATCACATCAGAGGGCTGCCGAAGTTCTAATGGCGCGGAGGTGAGAGGAGCACCCGCTGTTGTTCGTCTGTACCGCGGCTCGTCGGTTTGGAAGGTCGGCATCCCACTCACCTGCCGTAATGAGAAGACGGCGGGGCTGCCAATCAAAGGCCCCGCCGCCTCGTCTGCCGTTTTGATTCCGCCGTTCGCCGGTGTCGCTCGGAGGTTGCGCGCTCGTCGGCGCGCTACAAATTAGGGAAATCGCTACGCTCATTACGCCACCTAAGGGCGAGCCCCCCGGGGGGCGAGAAGAGTCGGATGTTTTTGCAATTGTTACACGTGTCGGCTTGCAGACGCCTCCGATTCGACTGACTGTTCCTTTCGCAACCAGGGCCTCTCATTCCCGGTAAGCTTTCGACCTGCGGCCCGAGCTTGTGTTCCAGCGGTCCCGAGTTTTTGCCCTCGTCCGCGGCTTGTCAAGTAAAAATGGGGCGCGGGACCTCGACAGAGAATAGAAACTCGGGTGTTGCTATGGAGATTTCTCCATTGTCCATCTGGGCCGGGTTTCACCCAAGATGTCTTCCTGCAGTGCTTCATCTGAGTGAATGCCATCCATCCATTCATCATCTACCGCTTATCCGGGGCCGGGTCGCGGGGGCAACAGCTTTAGCAGGGAAGCCCAGACGTCCCTCTCCCTAGCTACTTCTTCCAGCTCTCCCCGGGGGATCCCGAGACGTTCCCAGGCAAGCTGGGTGACATAGTCTCTCCAGCGTGTCCTGGGTCTTCCTCGGGGTCTCCTCCCGGTGGGACATGCCCGGAACACCTCACCAGGGAGGCGCTCAGGAGGCATCCGAATCAGATGCCCAAGCCACCTCATCTGGCTCCTCTCGATGTGGAGGAGAAGCGGCTCGACTCTGAACCCCTCCCGGATGACCGAGCTTCTCACCTTATCTCTAAGGGAGAGCCCGGACACCCTGCGGAGAAAACTCATTTCGGCCGCTTGTATCCGGGATCTCGTTCTTTCGGTCACGACCCATAGCTCGTGACCATAGATGAGGGTTGGGACGTAGATCGACCGGTAAATTGAGAGCTTCGTCTGATTGAATGGACTTTTATCAAGTATCAAGTACAACTTTATTGTCAAATGTGCTGTAACAGCACAGATGAAATTTCTTCCCTCTCACAACGAGAGGAGCCGCTGCGGGTGCCCGAGCCGCCATCGACACTATTTCCACTAACATTGTATAGCATCACATTGTGTTAAATTTTGCCCACTCGGCATCCATCCCCTTCTCGACTTTTGTCATTACCACCCCTCCCCCCCAAAATGTTTTTTTCCCCTTGCCCTTGTGGTGATTAAGATCCAGGAATGCCGTTAATATTTTTTCAAATGTGGGCATGTGAATCCCTTTGAGATGATTCTGCGAGTAACCCAGTCCTGAGTTTTGCAGCACCAGCTGGAACCAAATGTCGCAAACAGCGGTTCTCCAAAAATCTCCCCGCAATTTGCCACTTGCCGACTTTATAACAACCGAAACGGCAACCGAAATCTTCTCGGAGGGCGTCGTCATTCTTCCATTGATTTTTCGCATCTGGAAAAAAAAAAAATCAAATGTCGCAGTCAAGACAATGGCGGGCCGAGGCATCCCTTAACCGCACGGGATTGTTTCCTTCGCAGCCTTCTCCAGCGCATCGTCCCTTTTAATGATTTAACTCGGCGGCGCTCGAGCCCGCGACTCGCTACCGAGCGAGACGCGGGAGAGAGAGAGAGAGGGAGCGCTTGGCATTAAATAAATAATGGTGATAAAATGTACAGCTCATACATTTCAAAGTTAATGCGACTAGCGGCGCGATCGGAGCAGCTGCACACAGTCCTCCGAGCGCTAATTTGATTGATTTGTTGTGACAGGAGCCAAATAATTGAGAGTGAGAGCTGCCGCGAGCCAGCCAGCCACCGAGCGCCGCGTACACCCGCCTTCCCTTTCTTTCTCTCTCTCTCTCTCTCTCTCTCTCGTCACCCGATATGCGCCGCTAGTTTATTGTTTGCCTTGGACGAAACGCCGCCTTTGCCGCGACTCCCAATCAAAGTGTACAGACGAGACGTGAGGGGGTTGGAATCAAACAAGTGCATTTGCGCTGAGGTTCCTGCACGGCATCATGCAAAAACACACACACGCACGCCCCCCTGAGACGGAGAATTTACTATGCCTTCGTGACTTTGAAGCTCGCTCTTAGCGCCTCCAAAGCCGCCTGACTTGTTGCAGGCGCGCTAATGATTTGTCTTCCTTATGCGACATAATTGCGCGCTTGATTGTAGCGCATTATCTTTAACAGCATGCATCCCCAGATACTTGTGCAGCACGTCATCACTTTTCGCTTTCCTTGGCTTACCGGGGACGCGCTGCACTACTGCCCGGGTGTCTACCGTCCAGACAGGATTTGTGCTTTGTCGATCGTAACGTGGGCAATATTGTGGTCAAATGTTCTTGAAATGCAGTAGCAAGTTTGGTTGCCACTGCGACTCGGGTGTCCGAGTGCTGAATCGAAAGAGAGGGACTTGTTGGGAGATGTTGATCAGGACAATATTGTTAATTAAATATAGATTTGGGGCGGCCCGGTAGTCCAGTGGTTAGCACGTCGGCTTCACAGTGCAGAGGTACCGGGTTCGATTCCAGCTCCGGCCTCCCTGTGTGGAGTTTGCATGTTCTCCCCGGGCCTGCGTGGGTTTTCTCCGGGTGCTACGGTTTCCTCCCACATTCCAAAAACATGCGTGGCAGGCTGATTGAACACTCTAAATTGTCCCTAGGTGTGAGTGTGAGTACGAATGGTTGTTCGTCTCTGTGTGCCCTGCGATTGGCTGGCAACTGATCCAGGGTGTCCCCCGCCTACTGCCCGAAGACGGCTGGGATAGGCTCCAGCACCCCCCGCGACCCTAGTAAGGATTAAGCGGTTCAGAAAATGGATGGATGGATGGAATATAGATTTGACAGTGTATGATTGCAAAGTCCTATTCACTCCCAAAGACGTTTTTAAACGTCTTTTCAAACGTGGTCTACAATTGGCCGGTACCGAATGAGTTAAAGCCCCTCACAGTTAACAAATTTGCAGCAGCACAGAATTGGGTTGGATTTATCCAATGGCACTAATTTAAAAGTGAAACAATGTCTGCAATCGATTACATAGTCGATTTTCCAAAAGGTTGTCGATTAATGTGCTAATTGCTTCTCGGTTGCACTTGTAACACTAATTCTTTAAAATTGTGCCCTGATATTTCCACATGGCCTCGGAGATGTTTTTGTGGAAATTCCGTCTCCCTCTCCCGTGTTTGAAGGTCGCCGGGCGCCAACTTGTAGTCGAGCGTTGCAAATGAGAATTGATTCGTCATTTACATGCTCAGCCGGGGCAAAATGAACTTGTGAAAAAGGAGACGAGGTGCGGTGATGGGGAGCGGACGCTGGAGACGCCGACCTCGCCCGAGCGGAATTCTCGTCCGGCGGAACATTTTCGGCTGACATTTGCCAGTCGGTTGTGTTGTGCTTGACTTGGGATGTTCGTGCTAATGCTAATGCTAATGCTAATCCGTCACAAAAGTGGTTCCGGATAGCTCCGGTATCCGAATAGCTTTAATTCCACTGTTGGTACTTAGATACTTTCACTAATTGAATGTTCTGGAACGCAAGCTCGGCAATGGCAGGGCGGCGGGGCAGGGGGGGGGTTCTGTACTTTACCTTCTGTTTTAATCAAACAAGCCAATCAATGTTGTATTATGCGCCGCTCAATACTGCTTAGACTCAACACAGGTGTTTGTGCTTTTGATCAATAGGCCGTGGCAATGAACACTTCCTATACGGCGACTGCCTCTGGATCTACGCCCCTCCAACCCCCAAAAAACTTGAACGAGCCACGTTTGCCACAGAGGTCATTTTGGATCCCGCTTCTCCAGTTTCGTGGCGAGTCTGCGGCCACCCGCGTCTGTCGGCAAATGGCATCGGAAAACCGACCCCGTCGCTAAAAGCCGTCTGCGGTTTCTAATTGCCGACCGGGGCGTCATTACTTTCAATGAACGGGGTGGGATTGGTTGGATGGCGATGGTGAGGTGGGGGGGGGGGCCTTTTTATCACGGCTTAAAAGTTCCCGGGAGATTCGCTCGGGTCCCATGGGCGCTATTTCTAGACAGGCTGCATTGGAGATGGCGTTCAGACAAGACTGCTTAGTAATGAGTTTTCCTTGGCTTTTATTTTGGAGGCTTTTTTTCTCACGTTAATTCACGTCGGGTGGCAATGTCGACTCTAGGGGCTTGCCTACAATCCAGCGCTCTATGGTGGCAGTGAACTCTATTCGATAAGCGTCTCTGGAGGTGAAAGAATTATTTATTAATCGTCAACTCATGAATTCTCAAATTAATCGAAAGCGATTTTGAGTTAATTGCTTAAAGACCTTGTTTAACTTCAAATCAGTGTTGCTAAAAAAAAGGGGGGGGGGCGTTTACGAAATAATCATCATTGACAAAAAAACAACGCTGCTTCAAATGACCCAAATGCAGGCGATCTTTTTTGTAGTCCTCCAAGATGGCAGACTGACAAATCCTCCCACTGTCAAATTAGCCCTCGCACTCGCACGGCTGGTTAAAAGACGCAAATCATCCAGCGTGGAAATCAAATAAGGTTGGATTCATACATCCCGCAGCTCGGCTCTCGGATGATGTATCGTTCCGGGCGCGGAATTTCATTTACCGCCGCTGCCCTTTGCTGAACCTGTTGCTAGTCAGCGAGCACGATGAAGCGCATAAGTAGCACGCAGCTTCATTCATCATACTTGGCTGCGGGGCTCATACGGCTTACAGCCGCGGGAGGGGGGGGGGGGGGGGGGGACGAAAGGATCCTCATCAGGATCCGCGGCGAATCCATCAGAGGGGCCGGCGTACACGTTGAGCTGCCTTGGCGTCAACAGAACATTAGCCAGTCACCTTTTGGCAGAAGCGTCGTCTATGAGGCCTCTTTGAAACGGGTTTCATTTGCCGTCTAATGGCACCCGTCGATGATGTTGCCTTTGGACGTGCGTTCTCTGCGTGCGCGCGAGTTGCCGTATTAAAGAGCATGGATAATCACAAGAGGCTGCTTGTGCGTGTCACTCACGCGGCTTCTTCCACATCAGTGTAGCGCCGGCGGGCACGCGGCGCTGGCGTGAAAGTGCTTACACGCGCCCTCAGACGCCCAGCAAAGGGAGTCATTAAGGAGGCAGAAGAATGGAAAGCAAATCCCCATTGTTGGGGCTCATTTCATCCTTTTCTCCGCTTCTTTCCCCAAAATGCGGCGTGTGGCTATGCGCTGGCATGTTGCTCTCAAAAGCGCTTGCGGCACAACAAAGGCCTTAAGATGTCCTCCTCGTCCGCCTTTGGATTATTGTCCTCGTGCGTGTCTGCAAGAATCCACTGCTTGGCATCCGTTGACCAACAAACAGTGTTGTTTCCGTTTGCATGTTTCTTAAATTTCCCCAGTGTGGGACAAATAAAGGATATCTTATCTTATCTTATCTTATAATCAAGGGGACCCCCGCCCCCTTAACCCTCCTTGAGTTTTTCTGTATGTGGGGAAAGTTTGGACATCCTTGCTTTCAATAGTCCACACCAGAATTGCAATTTAAGGTGAAGTGCATTGTCGGGGGGGGGGGGGGGGGGGGGGGGGCAGCGGGGAGGGGGGAGGGGGGCTCCTCCTTTTTCGTGAGCGCTAAACGCAGCCCCTCAATCTCTCCCGGCTTTTACTGTCAGTCCAGAGAGCACTCAGTCATCTCTTGTGCATCACAACCCCCACCGACACCCCCACCCAATATTGATTTTTTTTTTTTTTTTTTTACCTCCACTGAAACAGCCGCATGAACATACATTTTGCATGAGGCTTTTTACTCAGGGGCTGCGCGTTTTTACTTTGACGACACATGATGGGCACGTGAGCAGGCACTAATAACCCAGCCTTGCCCTGCCAGGCCCGCCCCGGCCAGGCGGCGTTCAAAGTTGTATTGGGGACCCCTCGCTGGGCCCCGCTGGATTACATTTTGTCAACATCTTCCTTGAAATAACCCTGGAGGAGGAGGAGGAGGAGGAGGAGGAGGTGCTACTTTAATCTTTGTCATTCAAGGATAGCAGATCACATGCACCGTGACAGTAGAGTATAGCTTGGCCATTCTTTATCTGGCCCACCGAGCATTCGCAGTCACGAGCTTCAGTCTTGTGTTAGTTGTTGCATTCATTTCGCAGCTTTCTGCCTTTAAAATGCTTCTATGAAAAATAAAGAAAAAAATATATACGTCCATTTTCTGCATGTTTTCTTCAGCGCTTTCATATCTAAAGTTGAGAGTTAGTAAATGAAAAATCGATAATTAAAAAAAAACTGTTCACGCCAAAACAAAGCTAGCTCAAAGAAGAAAACACGTCAATCCCCGTTTGCACACGAGTCAAAAATAAAGCGTGCTTTTTCAAAAGAAGCCTCACTCGTCGCCTGACTATTATTATTGACGCAAAATTTTTGAAATGTGAAAATCCAGCTCCATTTTGAAAAATCATAAATAGTAATATTTTCAATCCTCAGTGTTTTCAAGGGCCTCGAGCTCCTTTCGCATGAAATTTCACGTCATTGCTGGTTAATACGATTTTTAGCTTTTAACCCTCTAACCCTTCTCCTGTCACCTTTGCTATCTTCTCTCCAAAGAAGAAAAATCAGAGCGGAATGAAAGTCGATCTTATTTTCACGCAAACACGCTGGCGCATCCCTCCTCCGGAGATTCTTTGACTGCCACCGCCTTGCCAATAATGAGGCGATTATGACGACAAGCCACCTCATTTGCGCTCCAAACATCCTGAATGACCTAGCCGTGATATTTCTCTAGCACTTCTCCTTAGGAAGTACTTGCTACTCTACTTTTGCATCCTTAGTAATTTTGGAAAGTTGTGGCAAGGTACAAAGGAAGAATGAAGAATTCCGACAAACGTGGCAGCTGCGCTCCAATTCATAGTACAAATGGCGCTGCCTTAAAACCGTGTCTTAAGACTGATCTGGTCCCACGAAGCAGCGCGGTGGCTAATGCTAACGGAGTGCTTTCTAAGACATCAGCGCGCAAGAAGTGCCACGTTATCCACTTGAGCGACCCGCTCCTCGCTAATCCTCCCGGTAAAAATGACCTTCCCCTTGACCAGCGCCGTAATGATCTCGATCCGGCACGCTCTAAATCGCCTTATCTCCGCCGCAGTCATTAGCGGCAAGGTGGCACTTGGAAGGTTTTACCGTGAGCGATGGACTCTTCATTTGCGGAAACCTTAATTGAACGGCGTTATTGACGTCCTGTCGCTATAGACACCGCACCGGTAGAAGACACTGAACTATTTCTGCGCTTCTTTAAGTAAAGTGCATGAGGTTTTTATTGATCTCGCACAAGACAGGAACGCTCCTTTTCAGTCACGAGTTCCAAGGTTTAGCGAGCCGATGACGTTTTTCCGGGGATGCTATTTAATCATAGTCTCATGAAAGGCTTCTAATTATCAATGTCGTCATCAGGTTGGCCTTGGCTTGTGACAAAGTTCATCAGTCAGTGGGTTGGTTTTTTTTTGGACGCATCGTGGTCCATTGTGTGCGAATGTAGCGCTTGAAATTGCGCGGTGTCCAGAATGTGTGGGTACATGGTGAAAAAAAAACCAACATAAATAAACAATTTCACTCTTAGCACACATGCTGGTTGAATCCAGTTAAGGCCGTGGAGTCGCACGTCATGCGAGGCAAAGTCGGACTGCCCACGTGGGCGTGGCTAAGATCACGCAAAAAACAAGCTACCATTTTGGATGGATTCATCGACAGAAAAAAGGCTCCACTGCTTGATCTTTTTATCATCCATTGACTCATTCACTCCCAAAGACGGTTTTAAACGTCTTTTCAGACTTGGTCTAGAATTGGCTGGTACTGAATGAGTTTAATAGTTTAACCGACAATTTGTAGTCCTCAGCAAGTTACTGTTAGTGGAGCAATCATTAGGACCGGCGAAAGGTCCTCAGAGAACTTTTCACTCCTTGCCGTCAACAACGCCCGGACTTTGATGGCTTTTGTTAACAACCGTACGCAACAATGGATTGTTCCTCGAGTTGTGAAACTGTTAATAATTGCCTTCAAAAGTCACTCGTTTGGGTAGAATCATCACACTGGAATCAGGCCCAAAGGTCAAAATGCTTTCATGGAGCTTTTTCCTTGGCAGAGGCCATCCTGAGCCGTTGATGGTAATTAGGAAAAGGGAAGCATCTCTCTTTGCCCTTGGACCACTGTCAGAAAGGTGCACTTTGTCCTTGGGCAACAGAGGATTTTGAGAAGAGCTTCACTAGCTGCCGAGGCGCAATCCGCACTAAAATTGTGACGTTGCTCAAGTCGTTTGTGCTGCGATCGTTTTTTTGCATCAATTCTTGGTCCCGGTAGTGGAGCTTCGAGGTACCATGTATTTGCTACTTGGTGTCAAAAGTTTGAGAACCACTGGATGATGCTACAGTGTTCATTTCGGCTTGTCCGATTTTTACGACTTGACTATCGGGAGTCAAATTTTCTTCCCCGATGCGGCGGTTCACTTTATTTCATTGGAAAACACCTTAGCGGGATTTTTGGGGTTGGGCATAATCACATGTCGGCGGCTCGCAGCCTTGAAAAAGTTGCAGACATTCGCCAGGCCTCATTGCGAACATTAGCATAGCGGATAGCTGGATTGTGTCAACGGCGAAACGGGAACCCCTCAGTCAGAAAAAAAAGAGCCATGGAGTACCAAAGAAATAACGAGCTCGCCGGCGTCTCTTCGGCTCTCACTCCATCATCCCTCCAACTCCGCACAAACAATTACTCCAGACAGACAAGCAAGCGGGTTGGTGGATTACGCACCACGGCCACGCAATCCAAAAAAAAAAAAAAAAGGGAGGGGCGGGGGGGACGCCAACGTGGCCGTCGCCCACTTAGAGAGCAACGGCGGCGGGTCAGTGGTCCTGACAGTCTTAACAAGACGACAGTGTTTATAAAGCACTGCCGTTAAAGAATCTACTGTAGTTACCTGCAGTGCAGCTCTGATAATAAGGCCACATGGGGCTTCTTCCATATTCCCTCTGTATTTGTTTTGCTTTTTTGCCTCATCTTGTGTTGTTGCGCCTTTTTGTTTCTCGCCGTAATGGCCTCCGCCGCAGGACATTCTGCCATCGCCTTTGATCTCGCCTGCGCTTTCGATAATTTTCTGACAGACGTGACGTCGGGCTTCGCTTTTGGAGTTCTTGCTTTTGTATTCCGCCCTTGGAAGTCGAGCTCAACATTTTGTCACTGCGGCGGGAAAGAGGCGGCCCCGCGCGTGTGCGACTTGGGGTTGGAGGGGAGGGGGGGTTCAAGTTTCAAGTCGCAGACACGGATTATAGAAGTGCCGCTTGAAGACCCTTCCATTTTTGAAGGCTTTCCCTTTATTTTGCAGGATTTACATTTCGCAAAGGAAAATGGCCTCCTCGCCCGGACTTTTGCAAAAAAAATAAAAAATCAACCAAAACCTTTCTAGCTTTTTTTTTTTTTTTTTTTTTTTTGGGGTGGCTCGACTCGATAAAGACAAAAACATTTGAAACCGATTTGTGACCAATATGAGTTTTGGACATTGCTTGTGCATGCAACAAAAACAAAACTATTCTCGTCAGCGCCGCAAGGTGAGAAGTCGTTGAGCAAATTATTGCGTGTGATCAACGTCCGGCCCTGAAGCGATTCATAGCCCCCATCGGGCGCCACCGTTTATACCGAACAACTCTTGTCCCAGATGTGGATTCATCCTTTCCCGCATGCCTTTTTTTTTTTAAACAGCATTTCAATGGTGTCTCAGCAGGGTGCCATTATCGAATCCAATTAGTTAATGTTCCTGAAGTCTGCTGGATGAGATTGATGTCTCTCTCTCTTTTTTTTTTTTCTCTGTGTAATTTGAGCCATTAAACAGTAAAATCGTGCCCATCCTGCGATTGACAATGAAGACTTTTGACTCGGCAGTATTTGTATCGTCCTTTTCCTTCCAACAGTCTCTCAACTAAATTGAAGGACTCAAAACCTCCCAGGACCTTCTTGTGACTCCATGCAATTTACATGTGCCCCCCCTACCCCCCACCCCCGGGTCACGTTCATCCCGCACCTCCTCGTGTTCCTGCATGTCAATAACAGGTGCGGGCTTGTTGAGCGAATCCCGAGTTACCGCGTGTTGATTGGACGTCATGTTTTCTCACCAGCTACCTCAACCCTCAACTCGCAACTCCAACACCTGCAGCAGCTCCAGCAGATGCACCAGCACCACCAGCAGCAGCAGCATCACCACCAACATACCCAGAACCAAGTGTCGTCTCAGCATCATCACATGACCTCGCCGGGTCAGCAGCAGACATCCGTGCCGTCGCCGGGTTCCGCCTGCTCCTCGGCATCGGGGCAGCCGCCGCAATCGCCGCCGTCGCACCGGCCCAACCAGTCGCCCGCCCGAAGCTTACCCTCGCCTGTCACCCCGCCTGTCCCTCTGCCGGTGAGTCAACAAGACTCGTCAGTCTTTTTGAACAGAAGTTGAAATACAATCTGCGTAGACGGAAGTTCTGCCGATTCTTGGGTTACGGGCACGCTGGAGCCTGTGCCGGTACTTTTGCGCCAGGGGCAGGGCGCACTCTGAACACACTCCATCCAGTTTGCTCATCCTCTTAATCTTCGCTTCCTACTTGCACTCACTGTCTGTCCATCCATCTGGGCCACGCCGTCCGTCTGGCTGTCAGCGTGGTCATGATAATGGCCTATTTTAGATCCCCGCGGTTTCATTTCCAGCGTGCGCCGGCCGGGGTCGCCCGGTCGTCCCCGCTCGCATTCATCAGCGTCAGGCCCCTTATTGGCTTGTGGCGGGGGCTTCTTTATGGGCAAAGATTGCTAGTCGGGCTATTTGTTGCCTCATCTTCAACACCCTCACTTAGCTGCCTTTTTCAACCCCCGTCACGGCCTGCTGAGACTCAGTAGGGAGAAAGAGGAAAAAAAAACGGTCTCGAGATTTAATGGGCCTCCAATGGCGAAATGTCGGAACCAAACGCACTGTCCAGTCTCGGTGCGGAATGACTTGCCAAAGACCGGAGACAATACTTTTGATCACATGCCGTGCTCGTGGAAATAAATACTTCGATCGCAAGGAGACCCACAAAAAAGTTGCAACCAACCAAGCAACCCAAGACACAGGAAGTCGGACATTTTAGTTTGAAGCGGGCATTTTGGTTGCCCTGATGAGAAAGTGAAGCCTCCAAAGCCGGTGTGTTTTTGTATCATGAGTACACCCACCAAAAAGTCTCAAGAACTCATGCCTGGGGAAAAAAAAAGCCCCACAAGTCTTCTCTTTTGGCCATTTTAGAAGAAAGAATGGGAAATATTGGGAGAAAAAGCAACATCTTAATAAATCATACCAAATGTTGAATACAAAAAATATTTGAAATCAATACAAAAATATTAGACCACAAAATGCAAACGTATTTGGATGAATGAATATGTGATGAAAAAAGACAACAAAATGTTGAAAACAAGATGTTAAACACGGCTGTCACGATGATGATAATAATGATCATAATAATGATAATGTACAACGGAATTTTATTTATTTTTTTTTTAATCTCAAGCGACTTGCAACTGAAATGCGCTTGATGGCCACAGCTGGTCAGAGAAGCAGAAGACCCACAAAAAAGTTGCAACCAACCAAGCAACCCAAGACACAGGAAGTCGGCTATTTTAATTTGAAGCGGGCATTTTGGTTGCCCTAATGAGAAAGTGAAGCCGCCAAAGCCGGTGTGTTTTTGCATCATGAGTACACCCACCAAAAAGTTTCAAGAACTCATGCCTGGGGGGAAAAAAACCCCACAAGTCTTCTCTTTTGGCCATTTTAGAAACAAGACAATCAAAGTGGAATAGCCCGCCGACTTGGAAGGAAAAGAAAGGAGCTAGCATGATCCTGATGACCGAGGACAGACCTCCCTTGAGAGGAGGCCGCATCCGCTCTCATTAAGATATTGCCTCAATCAAATTGGCTTAGCGTGCGTGCGACCGTAAAAGGGTTTACTTCTTCTTTTTTTGGGGGTCAGCGCCGGTCCGGCCAGGATTTGAAGGCCCGTGGCGTCCGATTGGATGGCGTTAAGCTCATTGGTTCATTCGTGGAAAACTTCAGGTAGAATTGTCACCCAAATTTGGTGAGTGACTCTGACATTATGACCGGTCACAAGAATTGCGAAATTTCAGGAGATTGTTTGTCATGGCTCATGAATTTCATATTGGTGGAGGTCTGCACTCTCCAATATTCCCCCCTTTTGTTTCTTCATTGTCATCCAATTGATTGTAAATCCCTCGTTAATCCGGAGTACTCATGACATCCTCTCTTGTGTTTTTTTTTTTTTTGCGCTAATTAGGGAGACAAAACACAAAAACGATCGGGTTGTTAACCCCCGTTTGCCACCCCTGCCCTCCTGTCTGCCTTTGACTCAGCGGATGGCGACGTGCGGCAATCTTGAACCCAGCCGCAAAGGTGACAAATAGACAACAGGAGATTAGCAACAAAAAAAAAAGCGTGTTAATGTGCCGATTGCGAGCGGCGGTGGCGGTTGCGGGATTTTCCCGGCCGCGGGTTGGTTGGTTGATTGATTGAAGCCGCCGGGGTTTTCTCCACGCCCGGAGAGCTCGGGGATTTGTCGGCGGGCAGAAGTGCGGCTACGTGGTGGAATTGATCTTAATTAGATCTGAAAGAGCCGCCACAGCAGAACGGGCGTGCCGATTAAAATGAAAAACAGCAGAAATTACTGATCAAATTAATCATAATGTCGGGGCTACAGCTGTAAGGCCTGCTCTAATTTGCCACTCCACTGGCTTACATCGGACCGGCGCGGGCGGAGGCGGAGGCGGAGGGAGCGGCGCGACATGCTGATCCGTGGAAGCGGGAAGCTTAGGTCAGCCAATCCACGCTGCCATTACGCTCGTCGCCTTTCCGATGAGCCTCGTACTCCTCCCGCGTCTTTTCTCCGTCCTTCCCCACACACTTCGAACGCCTTTGCCAAAGCGCATTTCCATTCTATTTAAGATGCTTTTGATCCCAATTGGAATAATAAATCATGAACAATGAGCACCAATAAAGTGTGAATTGTTTCAAAACGATTAGGACAACAACTAACAATAATTGATTTATCTGCTCATTTTCTTTTGAATTATCACATTTTTTTTCAAAAGTACTAAATGAAAAAAAACAACTAAAAGAAATTAAGAAAGAATGGGAAATATTGGGAGAAAAAGCAATATCATAATAAATAATACCAAATTTAATTAAAAAAAAATTGAAATCAATATAAAAATATTAGACCACAAAATGCAAACGTATTTGGATGAATGAATACATGATGAAAAATGACAACGAAATGTTGAAAACAAGATGTTAAACACGGCTGTCATTATGATGATAATAATAATGATCATAATCATGATAATGCACAAGGGAAATCTCATGATCATTTCTTTTTTTTTTTTTTTTTTTAATCTCAAGCGACTTGCAACTGAAATGCGCTTGATGGCCGCAGCTGGTCAGAGAAGCAGAAGGAACATTCGGCTAATATTCTGGAGGGAGCGCAAATGGGCCTTTTGACTTGCCTTGCAAGGAGGCCAAAATGCAATGAGGCCGCATTAAAAGCTTGTTGCCTATTTTTTATTTATTTTATTTTATTTTTTTCTGCTCCAACGCCGGCGTTGCTCCTTGCGAACCCGGCCGGTGCTTGCTCTGCGGTCACTAATGGGCACCGGAAATTACCAGGGGGGTGGAAGGGTACCCCGCGAGGGGACTGAGGCTTTTCGCCGGAGTCGAGCTCTTAGCACATCTGCGAGAGGTGGGGCAGGGGGGGAGGGGGGGGTTGCAGGAGGGGTGCCGCGGGGACGCCAAAGTCATAACCCGGACTGATAATTAAAGAAAGCGCTGTTAGCTGAGCCTCCCTCTCGTCTCACCTTGACCACCGCCGCAGAGTGAAGGAACAACCCTCCAACCTGAGTGTAATATCAGTGTAACAACACGGCAAAAAAAATTTGACTTTCAACACAGGAAGTCCAACATCCGCACACTCAAGCGTGTCCTTCCATTTGGAACGTCTTTGCCCGTGCAAAGTTAGTAAAAGTCAGCCTCCGCCAACCAGATTGAACCAAAAGGTCGTCTTAAAGGGCAATGAAATGAAAGGGAAGAGTTTTTAAGGACCTGATGACATCACAACGTGGTGGGGGTGATGAGTACGATCTAAATTGAATGGGGCGGGGGAAAATAATCAATCCGCTGTTTGAAAAGAAACACAACAACTTTGACTGGAATTTGCACAGGAAAATGACGGCTGTAGGTGGTAATAAGATGAAGCGATGAAGTTTGTAAATTGCAGGCTCACCTCGTCATCCCTCCCTGACTAATCCCTCATTGGAAGTAAATAAAAGTAGTGGAGCTGTCATGGTCAGCTTGCTTTTGGGCCCCTCATCTTTATAATTATTCATATGAAATGTGACGACTGTTGATGGGCCACAAAGTCTTATTTTCTGCTTCAGTCAACAGTGCACATTTGGGAGGCTAAATTGCACGCTGCCGCTTGTTACGTAAGGTAATTTTCTGCCTTCTTAAGGCCGGCCTCCTCTGCATTGACAGCAGGCGGCCCGCTCATGCTCCAAAAGTAGCTTCAGGTGAGCTGTGTGTGTTGGGGGTGGGGGTGGGGGTCATGCAGCGTGAGCCATGGACTCTCAGATGGGAACGTGTCATCTTCCATTTGATTTAACGCTCTGCAAAGACGCCGATACGATCCGGAAAAATCAATGAAATCGATTGGTCAGGCTAGCTTAATACATGTGTTAGCATAATCGGCGAACGGCGTCTTGATAGCGCTGGACGGTGTGAGTGCAAGCGCCGCATAATGCCGCGGAAATGGAAGTCGTTTATTTAGCTGCGGAGGCGTTTTCTTGCTGTAAAAAAAAATGAGGTTGGGTTTTTTTTTTTCAGAATGACCTGATTTTGCCATCGTAGCAACGATATTTTCTCACTTCAAAATGATCTTTTGACCAACTTGGATGGTTTTTAATATCACGTCATACCCGCATCTTTCAATCATTCTCAACTCCAAAGACCAAGTTCTAGCCAAAAATATGGGCTTCAGTTTTAGTACTTTTATTTGTCATCAATGTATTTATTGATGTATCATTTTGTTGCTTTTTCATCAAACATGTTCAAAATGAAGTTTTAATGCGTCGGAGCGTTTTTTTCAAGCAGCAAAAGCTTCCTCAAAGGCAGTACGAGCGTCCGGAGGGAGCTCAGCTGGAGACAAAGGGAGCCCAGATGGATTGGAAAGGGGGGAGTTTGGGGAGGGAGATGGAGGGGGGGGGGGTATGTTGAGGACAGCAAGATGAGTAGCGTCAGACAGCGAGGCCTCTGACAGGGCGTCGTATTTGGCAGCCACTGACCTTGGCCGCGACCGCACTCCTCACCAGAGGCTACGAATGAAGGCTGATTGCCGGCCGACGCTCGCGCCGAATCGGGGGGAGAGAAGAGAGGCTCAGGTAATTGCGGCACTTGCCGGTGCGGGGCGGGGGCGGGGTTGGGGGGGCCTCAGGGCGGTCCTGTGATCTCGGCGAAGAGAGATGTCGGCTGACGCTCTGCTGGTAAATTGTGGCCAACGATGCTAGCGGGTCCACCCCGAGGCTGTAATTAGCTCTGTTGAGTGAGCCGGTGGAGAGTGGACAGGCCCGGCCGGCCCGACCGCTCGCTGACAGCCCTCACGAGCGACTTTCAGCCGGGCGCAGGATTGCGAGGCACTCAAAGGAGTATTTGTTGTCACAAACAGTACAGTACCTCGCCATTAGTATGTTTATTGAACAATCATCCAGTCAAATGAGTTTTAAACTACAAACTAGTCGGAAGAAAAGGCCTGAAATGGGAGTACAGGCTGCAATTGTTTGGCAACCAATTCAGGATGTAAGCCGTCTAGCGCCCAAAGACACCTGGGATCGGCGCCTGTAGGCCCGACCCCCTTGTCAGGATATGCGGATTTAAAAAAAAAATAAATACATGGATTAAAAAATGCACAGGGGGTGACATCCATCCATCCATCCATCCATTTTCCGAACCGCTTGATCCTCCCTAGGGTCGCGGGGGGTGCTGGAGCCTATCCCAGCTGTCTTCGGGCAGTAGGCGGGGGACACCCTGAAACGGTTGCCAGCCAATCGCAGGGCACACAAGAGACGAACAACCATTCGCACTCACACTCACACCTAGGGACAATTTAGAGTGTTCAATCAGCCTGCCATGCATGTTTTTTGGAATGTGGGAGGAAACCGGAGCACCCGGAGAAAACCCACGCAGGCCCGGGGAGAACATGCAAACTCCACACAGGGAGGCCGGAGCTGGAATCGAACCCGGTACCTCTGCACTGTGAAGCCGAAGTGCTAACCACTGGACTACCGGGCCGCCTATATATATATTATTATTATTATTATTATTATTATATATTTTGTGCAACCAAAAAAAAGATTTGCGCTCCAGATTTGTGCAAGCTATGTTTTGTCCCTGACTGCCTTTAATTCCATTGCAAGTCGCGGCGTCCATTTTGTCGTTTACTCACCCAATGCGATCAACGCGGGCCTTTCCAAAAAGACGGTAAAGTGGAGCGATCGATACAAATACAGATGTAAATGTCATCAATTCATTTGAGGCCGCTCCGACGACTTGGCTCGACGTATTTTTGGCCGGGCCCAAGAGGGCGGTGAGTTGATCGATTCGGGGCGCGGCGGCGGCGCGCCCCCACCCGGGCTGCCGCCGCCATTCATCTTTGGGACGGGAGAGTCGGCCGGTGACACATGACAACTCCTCCATTTCTCTTCATTAGCGCCCGTGTTTTTGGAGAGCCTGCTAGGGAGAGTCATCACTTACCTTTATTGTGTTTATCAAGACGCGCCGCGGCTGACCCTCCCGATATTGAATTGAGAACATCAAAAGATCACTGGACATTGATTAGAAGGATATTAAAGTCATTCAAATGCTATATTGATATGTCAAGAGTGCACACAAGACGGAAAGTAAAAAGACATTTTGCTGCCGGTGCGCTTCAACGGGGATTCTGAACATGAAATAAAAGAAAAAGTTTGTTCCCATATTGGAGGTGGCTGTTTTCGAGATGGTACTTTTTTTCTCTTTAACTCATTCAGTGCCAGCTAATTCTAGACCAAGTCTGAAAAGACGTTTAAAAACGTCTTTGGGAGTGAATAAGTTAATCTTCACAACTGAAAAACAGTAACCTAACATCATGGTCGCATACCTTTTATGAAAAAAAAAATAGAGCTAAAACCAAAATACTTGCGAAATTCCATATCTTTTGTCTGATTGCTTGAGTAATTATTTTCACAGTGTTTGTTGTTGTTTTGTTGTTTAGATTCTCAGACATCCATGGCTCTTGATTTGTTTTGCAAATGTAACTTTTAATGGCAAAAAAGATAGTAGATCAAACAATACACATCGATCAACACAACAATCGATCTTTTTTAATCGCAAACATGCCTTTGAGTATTGTTCTGTTATCGGTCTACATGAGTTGCTCCACAATTTGTGTTCAAATATCCAGTTAGCATGTGCATGTCAATGGCATTTGTCATGATAAGTTAGCATTAAGCTGGTGGGGCAAAGCAATGTGATTGGTTAAAACACACTATACTAGGTTTCCTGTAAACGTCAGCTGGGAGTCGCCCCCCCCCCCCAAAAAAAGCACTTAATACGCCTTTTTAGAAGAAAGTGTTCACCATTTGACAAACTGCTGCTTTTTGTCAAGCGCGCCGAGTTGAGTTTAGTGCCAACACAGAGCAGCAGAATCTCAAAAAGACACCAAGCAAGTGTACTTGTTGCTTTCACTCGCGCCGAGTAGGCGGCAGGATCTCGTCAGACATAAAAAAATTTGGCATCATTTGTGCGCTATCACTTTGTGCGCTATCAATTGTACTACAGGTAGATGGCTGGCTTATTAGCAACTAAATAACACATCTGAACCGGTGCCAATAATTACGGAGGGCAGTGTTGAATTGGGATATTATCAAAATTATTCCAAAAAATGAAGTCTTAAAAATGTCATCAATCACTCGGGAGTGATTGTGAATTTCATTCACTTTTTGCTGGGATGTTCTGGAACGTAATTCCCATGATGGAAGGCTTGGGAGGGGGGGGGGGGGGGGGGTTACTAGATAGTCTTTTTTTTTTTTAGTCACAGTTCAATATTGTTCCGTCCGGAGGTGGGGGTGTGTGTTGGGTTGACAGGCTTTATTTTTCACAAGGAGCATAGTAGAGGCCCAGCGGTGGGCAACAGATGGCCCAGCGCGGAGGTGTTTGCGAGGGCCTAATGGCATTTTGATGTTTAAGCACAGAAGGGCGTGAGGGAAGAGTCAGCCGAGGCCCGTCGGCGGCCGCGGCGACACATACGCAGCGTGTGCTCCGGTGTCACACTTGATTATATCAAGCGTGCGTATGGGAGGACAAACTTGCATGTTGTGAGGGACAACTTTGTCTGTCCTATTGCGACAATATGGCCGTTATGACTGTCGTGTACGCCGGGGACAACACCAGACGAGCACTTCTCACTAACAAGAAAAGCTGTGGTCACACTTTACAAGTGCATCATCGCATTGAAGTAGAAGACGGGAGGAAAAACTTTTTGATTTTTTTATTTATCTGTTTTTTTTTCTGCTCTCTTATTTTAAAATGTCAAACTCATACAGTTGTACCTTACAGGGTACGGATTTTTTTTTTCAATCTACATTCAGCACATCTCAACGATGCTCATTATTTGTGGGCGTGGCCTTTTTTTTTCTCGCCACAAAAATTTCTTGAAATTTGTTTTCAAATCGCTGAATAATCTCGCACCACTTTACCTCTCTGAGCTCATCCGCCCCTACACACCTGCCCGGCGCCTCAGGTCTGTGGACCAGACATTATTAGAAGTACCAAGAACTAAACTAAAGCTCAGAGGGGATCGAGCCTTTTCTGTTGCTGGTCCCTCTTTCTGGAATGACCTCCCACTCAACATTCGGCAAGCCTCCTCGCTGCCCATCTTCAAAACTCTCCTCAAAACTCACTTGTATTCTTTGGCATTCGACTCAGCATGACTTAGTTTTGTTCTTGGTTTTACTGTTAGGTGCTTTCTACCGCCTTTTATTACCGATTTGTCTTACAGTTTATTGTGCATGTTAAATTGCTCCATGTACAGCACTTTGTATGCAGCGATGGCTGTTTGAAAGTGTTAAATAAATACTAAATATATTTATATTTATATTTATATTTAGCAGTATAATAAATAAATAGGGGCACTCTAAATTGTCCCTAGGTGTGAGTGTGAGCATGGATGGTTGTTCGTCTATGTGTGCCCTGCGATTGGCTGGCAACCGATTCAGGGTGTCCCCCGCCTACTGCCCGGTGACGGCTGGGATGGGCTCCAGCACCCCCCGTGAGCCTAGTGAGGATCAAGCGGTACGGAAGATGAATGAATGAATGCATAAATAAATACTGTTGACTTGACTTGTTGACAAAATTAATTGCCCCCTGAGCCTAATAATGGTTTGTGCCACGCCGGAGGCACATTCTTTTTTTCCCCCTCCATCCATTGCTGTAGTATTGGATCAGGACTAAAACCAAAGACTCAGACTCAGGTGCCAAAAAAGCATGATTGGGACATCCGTATACATCATAAAAGCCACCGGCACAATATTTGACCTTTGTTGACCTTATATGTGAGGTCCTATGAGCAAAAGCCATTATCACCTTCACAAAAGATTTGATATTTATTCTGATTATATCTCCGTTGCAAGTATACAAGAAAAATGCTGTTTGCGTCTTTAATCCTTTATCTCTTCTTCACTTTTTTCTCCATGCACCTTCCTTTGTGTCAAACCATTTTCGATTTCCAGCTGGGGGGTTTGAGGTGGTGGTGGGGGGGGGGTGTCTCCAAGTTTGGCCGCGCTCTGCGGCGGTGCTACTTTTCCCCGTTTGGCCGATTACACGCACCAGGCCAACCTGCAGCTGAAACAAAAGGCACGCCGCACTTTGGACCAATTGCAGCGAAACATGCATTTAGCCTGGCGTAGCCTCTCAGATTGCTGTATGTCCTGAAAATAGAGGCTTTTGCTTTGACTGGGTGTTAAGGTAGCGGCAAAAAAAAAAAAAAAAAAAAAGGCGAACACAACAACGGCGGCGGTGTTGACACACGGGAAGAATCGTTGTTTATCTCCTCTAAAACATGCAATCAGCGCAAACGCTGGGATGGGCCTGTCATTTGCTCCCTCCCGTCGAGGAGTCGCTGTGGCGGAAAATCACCTGTTTAGCTCTGGAAACGCTCACGCCCAGCAGTCCTGACCAATAACGCCACACGTTCCTTTTCAGGCCCATTTAACCCAACGGGAAGGACTATTATTGAAGATCTTTTCTGTACAACCGTTTGGCTGTTTAATTGGCTGTTAACAGAAAACAAGACGTATTTATCCTTCATTCATTGTCGTTTCTTAACTTTGAAGACTTTTTCTTCCACTGCACATATTAAACTCGTGTTGTCTCCAGCACGCCCGCAACCCGAGTGAGGTTTCGCTGTTCGGAGAATGAATGAATAAATGAAGGAAGGAAGGAATATTAAACTTGGGCCTCAAGGCAGCAACGGTCAAGTGCATTAAGCTACAAGCATCATCGCAGTGGGCCGAGATGCAGGAATGATGGAGGATTTTTTTATATACACACACACACACACACACATACACACACATTTTTTTTGAGTTCCTGCAACCCGACAGCCAGCTTTGTAAAAAAAAAAAAAAGTAGTCTGATGGAAAGAAGACATAAAAAGACAATAAAGGAAGAAAAAGAAGCAGATGACTTTCCAGGCAATATCAATCACGGCCAATTTGAGGGGGGCTGCCGACATGAAATATGATTTCATAAGACAAATGCCGTGTCATTCTTAATGTGCTTAACCTTTACTGTCAATGAAAAAGTATTGATCCCCCCCCCCCTCTCTTCCCACCACCATCCCCCGCCCTCGTCATTAGATTTGAGAAAGTTTAATAATAATATACGGCGGTCGGACTGAGCTAACGGAATGAGCTCAGTGGTTTGGATTTCAAGTTTGGTTTGCTACACAGCGAGACACACGGGCTGTTTTTTTTTGGGGGGGGGGGGGTCCCGATTTTGCCCTCAAATCTGCAAGAACCCAAATTTGCCATTGATGTTGGTTTGCACGCGGTTGTGCATGGTGGAAAGTTGTTTTCTCTAATCTTGTTGTGTATTTTTCGTCAGCCGCTGAACCCTCTTGCCAGCCAGGCGGCAGTCGCGGCAGCGGCCGCCGCCGCGGCCATGGCGGCCGGCTCGCAGGTGTTTGGCAACACCCTGTCCAACCTGCAAGGAGGCGGCGGGCAGTTGGTGACCAACGCACAAGGACAGGTGAGCGCCAGCCCTCGGCATACAAAAGCACTTCTTCTTGTCGAGCACACCAAAAATCGCTGAGCTGGTCATATTCGCGGAATTGCTCAGTAAGTAGGCGGACGCTTGAATGATGGCACTTGTCATCGCCCGGCCTCGTCGAATGAATCATCTCATCCCGGCGCGTATCCCAGGCGAATTTGTGAGTTTGAACACACGGACGGACGCTCGTCAATACGTTGACTTGGTGGTGAACGCTGTTCAAAGACCATTTCAACACTCGAATGGCGCTCGCGGAAATGAAAATCAGGCTTTGTCAACCTTTGCTGACACTGAATTTTAATTCAAGTAATAAAACATCAAAGCCTTACGCAGTTTATGTATTCCGATTTAATGCTGCAATCCAGATCAGGGTGCTGCTCCTTATGAAGCCTCTTCAACGCAGTCGTGCTGACAGTAGGAGTCGTTTTTCTTCGAGGATAAAGAATACATGCCTGTGAGCGTAGTAGTCGTTTTTCTTCGAGGATAAAGAATACATGCCTTTGAGCGTTGTTATCTGGCTGCGCTAAACTAATGTTTGGACTTTAATCTTCCAACTCCCAGACAAGCCACCGAGCTCGTTTGGTGGCAGCAGTGATGCGGCACTTAACTCCGCGTGCTATCATCTCGTAGTCGCTCTTGACGCTAAACGTGGCTAATGAGACAGTATGGACTTCCCGAAGACTCCGGCAGCGCCGGCTCATGCCGACGCGCCGAGCTATGTGCTTTTGTCGCGTCTTGGGCGGCCTGACGACGCCTGACATAATCGGGTCAGTGAGACGGTCAAACCTTCGGGCTGCAGCCTTTGCTCCCCGGCCGACTCATTATTCCCCGGCATTATTCCGACTGGCCGTGTGTGTTCGTGTTCGTGTGTGTGTGGGGGGTGGGGGGTAAGCCTCACACCACGGATGCTTGAAAACAGACTGCGGCTCAGACAAATGTAGAAAACAAACGAGACCTCCGCCAAGGCCAAACCTCATCATCAAATTGTGGAGCCCGATCGAATTTTCATTGCATGCAAATGAGACGAACGCGATGAAAGCATCCAGCAAGATCCTTGGCGGAGGTAATCAAGCAAAAAACGTCAACATTAAGCGTCAGTAAAATTAAAAGTGAGCAAGCAAAGGCCCTGGAGTGTCATCATAAGAATATTCCAAAGCAAGCTGTCACTCGCCCGCTCTTTTTATTACAAGCACTTAGCGCCGTGACCACCATGAATAATTGAGTGGAACAAGTTCCCCCCCCGTCGTGCCGCGCCGGCATGCGAAGCGGGGAACTCGCCCGGGGGAGGGGGCGGGCAATAAAATATGCTAAGTGGCAGGAAACGAGCACAAGGCAGAGAGAGATAAATTATCTGCACCCTAATGCGAAGCAACGTAGCCAAATGAGCCGTGGCGAGGATGAATTACAGATTGCCGGCCCGCCTCGCTTGCGACGATCCCCCCCGGTTATGTCAAAGCGATGTTGGCGAGGGGAGGGGCGGCGAGGGAGCCGATGTGAAGCGATGTCAATACGAGTTTTGCAAAATACGTTTGACTCGCATTCGGCTTCATTGTAAAGAATTGCGATTGAGCGCAGCGGCGCTTTGACATATGAGTGACCCGACATACAAGTTTTTGTCATTGGGATCTTTTTTGGACGTGTGCAATCTTGAAATATGAACACATGGTGGCGCTCACTTGACAAAAAAACAGCGCTTTGGACAATAGTGACACTCAATATGAGATTGAATAGTTTTGAGTTGAGAGCGTGGACAGAACTGAGCTTGTATGTCAAGGCACAAGGGCGACGCAGTTGGCTGTCGAAGAAAAAATATCAACAGAGAATCTTGTTGAGCTCTCCAACTTTGTCAGGGGTTAGAAAATGTGTTTTTGCGGGCCTAGTCTTGTCACGTGATGAGTTGTGGTCTCAAACTTTTAAGTCCTGGTTTGGGATCATGAGCGGCTGTTGGGGGTCTCCCGACTGAAGCGAGACTGAAGAACCCACATCAACTTCCAAACTGCTTCCACCCATTGAAACGGCACTCTGGCATTTGCCCTTCCTGATTACAAGCACGCATGATGAAGGTGACCGGGGGTGCAGGCGGGGGGTGGGAGGGGGTCACCCACTGAGTTGGATTAAAAGCACCAGGACCTGAAAAAAAAAAAAAAACGAAACCCTTTTGTTTCTACTCCTCTCAGTAAAGACATACAAAGACACTTGAACACACTCAGACGCTCATGCTCACGCCGCGTGATGGCTAACACAGCCACTGGTGTGCACCAGCTCACACACACGCATCCAAACAGGTATTCAGTGTTGACCTTTGCAGTGCGCTCCCAGCAGTCCACTCTTGCCTCGCTTGCTTTTGCCTGGATGAGCGGCTCGGCAACATTCTGAAGACTTAGCAGCCATTCAAACCCTGTCTGTCTTTCTTTTTGGCGGTTTGTCCTTTTACACACACACACACACATGCTAATACATCCTCAAGGTCCATTCACACACACACCAGCTGCATCCAAACCAAGCCAGTCACCCTTTATTTTATTTTATTTTATTTTATTTTATTTTATTTTATTTTATTTTATTTTATTTTATTTTATTTTATTCCATTTTATTCCATTTTATTTTATTTTATTTTATTTTATTTTTCCCCAGATCATCGGAACAATCCCTCTGATGGCGAACTCGGCAGCGCCGTCCAGCCAATCGGGAGGCGGCAACGCGGGGCTGCAGGTGCCGCCCATCACGCCGCAGCTCCTGACCAACGCGCAAGGGCAGATCATCGCCACGGTCATCGGCAATCAGATCCTGCCCGTCATCAACACGCAGGGAATCACGCTGTCGCCCATCAAGCAGGTGGGCCCCTCCGTTTCAAATTTAGTGGCATTGTATTTGTCCTGGGATGTAGCGGTTGGAGTCTCGTAGGCGGGCGTTTGCAGCTTTCTTTTTGAAGACTGAAAGCTCCAAAGTTGACGATCCAAACAAGTCGCACGCTTGCCGATTGTCAAGGATATTGACTGGCTCGCCTTTGCAGAACCGCCCCTTAAAAACTTGCCCAATGCGTGCAGACGGACGTTTAATTGCGTCCGCCCGCCAGCCGGCATGAATGATTGCGTTTGTAAATAATGTTTAGCGGCGGGCGGCTCTCCACTTGAAAGGGAATCATTTACGCTTGTCAGGACCTTGCGGTTGGGAATATTTCCAACTCAAGCTAGATAATTCTCCCGGCCTGTCAGCGGTCCTGACAGCGCGTGCTAGCTCGACTGTTGACTAGCGCGTAGCCCCAACAAACACACGCCGCCCGGAAAATAATGACTAGCAAAGGAGGCGAAGAGAAGCCGGCGTGACAAGGCTCCTGTCTTGATGTTGTAAAAGCGCATCGGGAAGGTGCGGAAAGCAGAAAAGTACATTGTTATTGTTATTGTGCCGCCGCCGCTTACCCAATTGGAAATTGCGTTTGATTCACGGAGCGGCGCCTCTCAGCTTGTCAACAAATGTTCTCTTTCCATTTTTTTTTTTTTGGTTTTGTTTTTTTCCGACAAAGACAGTAAGTGACCCCAGAAGAAATCGGGAGCAGTTAAAAGCACACAAATGGGTTCGCTATTAAGTGGCTCCTTTCATAACTGTTTATTACATAGTCATGACACCACTGCTTGAAACACTGAACCTGATTTTCTTTTTTTTTCTTTTCTTTTTTTGTGGCCTCGGGCCCAGCAGGGTGCAAGCGGCCCGGCCTCCTCCTCCTCCTCGTCCTCATCATCATCATTGTCATCCTCGTCGTCTTCGTCCTCGCAGCCCGGCCTGCTCCACATGGCCCACCGGCACAGCCCGCTGCACCTGGCCTCTTCCTCCTCCTCCTCCACCAACTCCTCATCCTCGGCGCTTAGCGTGGGACAGCTAGTCAGCAGTGAGTGTGCGCGTCACACAAATACTTTTTTTTTTTTTTGGTACAATTTCATTATTCCAACAGTGTCCGTGCACCGCACAATCCGAATAATAATGTGATTATGTGGTACAGGAATATTTAAATGAAAAATATAGTGCAAAATAGAAATGATTAAGTACCAAGGGGAAAATGATCCCTTTCTGAAATGTACGAGCGCAACTACAATGAAGATGACTTGCTATGTACAAAATATTTGAATGTTTGAATTTTCATCACGTGCGGCTTCCTTTCAAAATGTTTTGTGCATTTCCCGGCGAGGGAGCGGTGTCCAATATTCCCCATTAGCTTTGTAAGTAAACATTCTCCACAGGGAACCCGCGTTCATCAGCACGGAGTAGAGCGAGTGCTCCTCCCTCCCCACTTTTGTTTTTCTTCACACTTTTTGGAGGACGTCTCACACACAGAGGCATGAGGCAAGATGGCAGCCCCATGGATTTTTGGCTTAAACACGCTTGGCGGATTCCTTTTAATAATTGATTGATAATGACCAAGATGAATAATTGACAGGCGCGCCGCACTTTGCTTTGCTAAGCAGGATGCCAGCAGGCGGGCGGGCGCCTGTCGTGCGCCATCAATTTGTCTTATTAGCGCCGTGCCCGCAACTTCTCGTGTTTTTTTTTTTCGCGCCGGTTGATGTGCGGACGTCTCCACTTCAGCACTTCTTTCCGACAATTCGCCTTGGATTCAGTTGTGCAATTTTGCATGCGTTCAGGTGGAGTGGATTTAAGGATGTGATATTAGGTGGTTTCAATGAGGACAGATTATAGTTGAGGATTTTTCTGAATTACCGTATTGGCCCGAATATAAGACGGTGTTTTTTTTTTGCATTGAAATAAGACAAGACAAACAAAAAGTGGGGGTTGTCTTATATTCAGGGGTCTAGACATTATACCCATTCGCGACGCTAGATGGCGCCAGATATCGAAGCGACTGCTGAACTTGACTCCCCAGGCCGAAGCGAACCCCTGTCATGAAGAATAAAAATAAAAATAGCGGCAGCACAAAGTAGAAAAATTTTAAAAATAGTGTTAAGAAAGAAAAGAGAAGAAAATAGAAGAAGAGATAACATAAAATTGAGAAACGTAGCGACGATGTGGAGAAAAGTGGGTCGAAGATCGGCCAGGTTAACAGGCACCTGAGGAGAAGTTATGGTGTAAACTTCAAGATGCTTTTTCTCTCGAATATATTGTTATAATCATTTGTTTCAGATATGCTGTAATTATTTTCTGCATAAAAATTTATTTGGTGTTCAAAAAGTATCTTTTCAAACTTGAGTCTTGAAAAAGAGGGCGTCGTCTTACAATGAGGGCCGTCTTATATTCGGGCCAATACGGTAAAACAGCATTTTGAGAGGCCAACAGATTATTTATGATACATCGTTTTTACTGTTTAGAATAATATATTAAGAATAAGATCCTTTTCCAGTTGAGATCACAATGATATCATAGAGCAGTTAGTAACGGTTGCGTGTGCTTGTAAATCGGGCTAACGCAGGGTGGTTGTGCGCTCGTCAGACCCCGGGACGGCCCCGAGCGAGGTGGACGGCGTCAACCTGGAAGAGATCCGCGAGTTTGCCAAAGCCTTCAAGATCCGCCGCCTGTCGCTGGGCCTGACGCAGACGCAGGTGGGCCAGGCGCTCAGCGCGGCCGAGGGGCCCGCCTACAGTCAGTCGGCCATCTGCAGGTGAGCAGCGTCTCGACCGCACTCGCCTCCCCATCCCGCCCCCGCCGCTGAATAATTACTTCGGGCAGGACGGCACTGCCGCGGCAGCAAGTGTCTAAGTACATAGTATTAACTCATTCGCTCCCAAAGACGTTTTTAAACGTCTTTTCGGACTTGGTGTAGAATTTGCCGGTACTGAATGAGTTAAACGCAGCTGTCAACCCTTTTACTGAGTTCAACACCTCACCCGTGTGGGACGTGGGAGTTTGGACACATTGAAAGGAAACGCCCTTCAATCGTCCTTGACTTGATGTCATCATCGCAGCGTCCTCCATTCATTCGAATGGCCATGTGTTGTGCTTTATTTTGGCCCCGCCGCACACGGCAACCTTTAAAAATTTCAGCACATCGGACTTCCGGTATGACAGCGAGAGGGTAAGCTGCAAACGCGTGGAGCTCCCGGCCGTACGAGCAACAAACGGAGAAAAAAAAAAGACAAAAGAACGGAGGCAGCGATCCGAACATAGGATAAGATGGATGTGAACAAAGCTCTGTCTGGAAAGGGAAAGGAGAAGAAGAAGAAGAAGAGCGAGAAACAGACTGAAAACACGCACAACGAAGGTGAACGGGGATCGGCGCTAGCGGCTACTGCTAACATAGCATTAGCTCGCGACATCGCCAAACAAATGGAGGAGATGAAGCAAGGACTTGAAAACTTGCGGGAGGAAACTAACAGAAAGCTTGAATCCGTGAACGCTGACATCCGGGTGCAAAGGAAGAAAATGGGAAAAGCCGCATGCCTCCCCCCCCTACCCCTCCCTCACTCTTCCTCCTTCTCCTCCTCCTCATGTCAAACAGTCCCAGCATGCAATATTAACAATCATGCATAATTGAAATATTTATAACATACATTAAAAGCCATTAGCTTGTAAAATAAACACAAATGTTTGTGTGTGTGTGTGTGCGTGTGCGTGTGTGTGTGTGTGTGTGCGCGCGGGCCTCATTTTTAATAATCCTACTAATGTAATCATCATACTATTCTGTAATATATTTAATTATATTTATCAATGAAGAGTAATGTTCAGTGTTGTTGGATTTTTTTTTCTGAAGGGTCAAAGCTATAAAATCAATGCATGGTCAAATTTGTATTGCGCAAAAATGGAAATGTCACAAAAACCTGAAGAAAAAAAAGTCAAGCCCTTTCAGCAAGCCGTGTCAGAAATCTGTTTCGGGCCACGTGAAGCCATCTGCGATTCAAATGAGGTGTTGACCCGGGTTATTTGTATGATGTGTTGAGGCGGAGCTTGTTTGTGTTTGTTGTGTCTTTTGAAGAATGAAATGTTGGAGATGAACATTTTGCTGAATGTTTCGAGGTGCTGTCGTAAATAAATGATGACGGACCATCCGTGTTTGGATCACTTTGAACAAAAGTAGCACAATGCTGCTTGGCGCTGGCAACGTTCGGGGAAGATGTTTTATTTGAAATGGATGCGCTGTGACACTTCCTGGGCCAGTGGAGGGTTTTTTTGGGGGGGCAGGGGGGGGGGCAGCAGGCAGCTTTTGAGTAAGCTTGTTTTTTTCTCGACTCTCCCCAGACACACCATCCTGAGAAGCCACTTTTTCCTACCGCAGGAAGCCCAAGAGAGCACGATAGCTAGCAGTCTGACAGGCAAACTGAACCCTGGCCTTTTATATCCTGCCAGGTTTGAGAAGTTGGACATCACCCCTAAAAGCGCCCAGAAGATTAAGCCGGTTCTGGAGCGCTGGATGGCCGAGGCTGAGGCCCGCCACCGCTCGGGCATGCAGAACCTGAGCGACTTTATCGGCAGCGAGCCCTCCAAAAAGCGCAAGCGGCGCACCTCGTTCACGCCGCAGGCGCTGGAGATCCTCAACAGCCACTTTGAGAAGAACACGCACCCATCGGGCCAGGAAATGACCGAGATCGCCGAAAAGCTCAACTACGACCGCGAGGTGGTGCGCGTCTGGTTCTGCAACAAGCGCCAGGCGCTCAAGAACACCATCAAGCGCCTCAAGCAGCCCGAGGGCAGCGGCGGAGGGGCCGCTCTGCCGCCACCCACCCTGGACCTTGGGGACCCGCACCACGATGCCCACAAATGAGAAATCCCCGCTCCCCGGACTCTTGAGATAAACTCTTATGTCGTCGTCGTGATTTTCACTCAACCAAAAAAAAAAAAAATTATTAAAAACAAGCCGGAGATTGAAATGTGAAAAAGATACACAGCGGTGCCTCGACTTACGACCTTGCAGCTGGCGGCTCAGTGCGTTTTTTTGCTAGCCGTCACCAGCAAAAAAATAAAAATAAAAAATTCGGAGGGGGGCGGGGGGGGGGGATTTATCTGCGGTATATTCCTGCTTCTATAAGAATTCTTTTAGTTCCGGAATGAATTTGACTCGTAAGTCAAGGTACCACTGTACAAAAGTGTTGGCAGGTCAAACCAATTGTGAGGGGTGGGGGGGAGGAGGGGGAGAACATACCAAATGAAAACACTATTTACCAAAGTATGTGGCATCGGAAATTACTTTTCTAATGTACATTTTTGCATTTGTAGCCTGAGACGCAAATAAGCCAAAAGCGACCCCTTTTTTTTTTTTCTCTCTCTCTCCCTCATTCCTTCTTTTCGTGTACATACGAACGTCGTCGTCGCACTTCCCAGTCACGCGCTCACGCCATCGGGATCACAAAGGTAATGTTTCTTCTTGACTTTTGTACAACTTTTACAGCTATTTATAAAAACCACGCGCACGATGATGACGGCGGGAGTGATGATGATGATGATGATGATGGTGGTGGTGGTGTTGGTGCGTTGCCAAAGCCTGATAGCCAAAGAACACCAGAGACTTTTTCAGCTCAAGGACTTTTTTTCAAAGCAACTCCCCTATCAGCTCACTTTGAACACTAAATCAAGAACAACCGTAAAAATGACTAATAAAAGTCATCCCAAAAAAAAAAAAAGTCATGTCAAGCCTTGTAAATGTTGGCAATATTTTCATGTCACGCTTTCATCTGCATGTGGCAGCAGCTGCAGGAGCAGCCCTGAAAGCCCCAAAATGAAGTTGAACAAAAAAAAAAACCCTTTAAATGTGATGACAACGCTTGCGTCCGACTTTTAGTTTTTGAAACACTTTCCACTCATGGCGCATTTGTTCTCTCTGGGTTTTAAACCTCCTGGTATGTTGCGGGTCAAACTCACCTCATTTGAAGTCATCAGTTCATTTTAAAAAAAACATCATTTCAATGCATTGAAATCGAACTTTTTGTTTGTTCTGATGCGTTTGGATCATTAAAAAATCCCGAAGCCATTTACAGTACAATTTAAAAAAAAGTGTAAGGGCTTTAGTATCATAAACTATAAATATGAAATTTAAAGGTTGCTTATTGGGTTAATCATAGGATGAACTAAAAATTACTATTAAAAATTACGTTTTTAATTACTTTGCAGTAATTAAATGTGCTTGGGTCAAATTAACCCGCAAACACCATCCTGAGAATCCAAATAGCTTTGTTTGTTCCCAACTGAATCTGAATGAAGCTGCTGTTGGCCTGGGGATAAAAAAAAATGGAATTTGCAATTAATTCTTTTTTATTTCCATTCTTGACACTTTACCATGAATTTAACATGTACGATTAGGGTTACCATTCATATATATATATATATATATATATATATGAATGGTAACCCTAATCGTACATGTTTACAACTCTTATATATATATATATATATATATATATATATATATATATATAGATACAAACACACACTCGGCGGGTCAGATTGACCTGAGCAATATATATATATATATATATATACACACAAACACACACTCAGCGGGTCAGATTGACCCGAGCAAACATAACAGGGGATTTAAAGCCCCTCCCCTAAATATCCTGATGAATTCTCTCATCGTACCAAAAGTATTGGGATACGCCTCCCAATCAATCTCATTTAGATTGGTTGCAATCTTCATTTTGCTTTTTTTGCCAGAAATGTTGGAGCTTGGGGGGGGGGGGGGGAAGCTCATTTGTCCCAATACTTTTGTCCGGGTAGCCTATGTCAAGAGACTTGTTGCCATTCGAAATGTTTCATCGCTTTTCATTCTAGGAATTGTCACATTAACCCTCAAAAAAGGAAGTCAAATAAGATATCCTTTATTTGTCCCACACTGGGGAAATTTACAATGGTGACTGGAACACACACACACACGCACGCACGCACGCAGGAAAGAGTGTTTTGGTGGACTTTTGCTCTTTTTTTTGTGAGTGGGCTGGACCAAAGCTGTGGACTTGTTATGCACATTGTACAGAGCCCTTTTACACCACCTTGACAATCTTGAAACAAACAAATTCATAAGGGAAGACGTGTACAGACGACGACGACGACGTCGGCTTTACCTCACTTGGATTGCGTTGTTGCTTTTTTGTTTGTCGTTCCTGTCGCAACATTTGCCAACAATCATCTTGCCACTTGATTAGTATTTTTATTTTTTTTACCAGACATCAACTGACTCAAGAACCAAAGCTCAAACATTCTGCAGAGGTTGTGCAACCCCCCCCCCCACCCCATTGTTTTGAATTCTGATGACGCTTATTAGTCCATGATGGAGCAACATCTGCTTTGGTCATTTACTACCCGGCACTTTTTTGGGGGTTGGTTTATTTCTGAGAAAGAAGAAAAACAAATAAAAGCTTCCAGACTTGTCTACTTTGATTCGTACCATCACGTTAGGAATAAACAATTGTTTGACATCAGTGTTTTGATGGATTTGTCTTTTTTTTTTTTGCATTTCTCAGCTCTGTTGCACAATTTTATACTTATTGCTGCTGTTTATTTTATATTTTCCTTTTTGTATGTGTGTGTGTATGAAATAAGTTTGAGTTAGTTATTCACATACAAATATTCACGATATTTCTATGCCCGTGCGCTTCATACAGGTCAACAGAAAAGGTGTTTTCAACAACGTGGAGTGTAAATATTCTTCAAGGAAAGAATTTTTTTTTTAAATTCCATCTTTATAAAACGTGCATAAAAGAAGTGTTTAGTGAAAGCAGACTTCAGGTGACCTCACCGTCTCTTCCAATCACCCCGGGCAAATGGAAGTACATCCCCCTATAGGAAAAGCTGTTTATTGACAAGTGGAAAGATGTGTTTTTGTTTTGGTTGTGGGGGGGGGGGGGGGGTGCAGTGCAGATATGTGGCCTCTAGTCAACAAACAACCACAAGCAGAAGGGCAAAGAAAGTAAAGTGAAGGAAGCCTTTTGAAAGCAAACTCCAAAAAGTTTGAGACGTCGTCGGCACTCCTGTCCATCGCTTTTGAAGACGAGAGGAGGAAACGAGTAAATAATAAAATAATCATAATACCAAAAAAAAAAAAAAAAGCACACTGAGCAGATGCATTATTAATATTAAGACTGATGCGTTTTGGTCTTGCAGGGAGTTTTCAGCTTTGCTGACAGACATGCTCCCATGTTCCTTTGTTTGCCTTTTTTTTAATTGCGCCCGCCGATGAAAATGGGCACCGTCGTCTGCGTACTTGCTCAAAAAGGAAAACGCGCGCCACGGCTTTGTCAGTGGGCCCCACTTCGTCTTTTCCACGAGAAAGACGAGAAAGCTTTCACAAACGCACACACATTAGCCACCGAATGTGTGATTCAAATCGAATGGGTTCGTCAGTGGCTGAAAAACACCAAAATCAAAGTCCGACATCGTGAAAAATGGAGTGCGCTTTATATTGATCATGCTGACTCGTTATCTCCGACTGTTGGCACCTGGGTTCTCCACAGATGTTTGCACTCTCTCATCGCACGCGGGCAATTGCACGTTCTGCGTTTTTAGCATGTCAAGCGCAGCCAAGTTCACTCGCTGCCTGCAAGAACTGCTGCTTATTTGTTTCAACTTTTTGACACAAATGCAACACGAAAGGTCACGTTTGCTTACGTTCCCGACTTGTTGCTTGTCGCCCTTCAGGGGGGGGAAATGCAACTTTTAATGCGTCACGTACGTCCACTTGAGTTCGTGTACGGTACTTGAAACACTTGAAAAGTGGCGTTTAATGTAAACAGGACCGCAATCATAGCAGCAAGTCGTCCTTGAGCTTCTCTGGGAAAAATGTTGCGCCTGAAGAGGACCAGCCACTCGTGACCTCCTCGTATGTCAAGTCATCATCGCAGTGCCACCAAAACTCAACAAACTTTGGACAAACAGAAAAACACACCTCACAGATGAGTATTTTTTTATCCTTTTAACATGGCATCAACTGTTATTGAACCTTTTTTTTTTCCTCCTGCGGCAGCAATACAATTCCATGGTAAAGAAACACACTGAGCAAAACTATTGAATAAATGTTGCTTTGTGAAAAAAAAAATGAAGTTGTTCAAGTGATGTGTCCTGTCATGCTCGTCTCCTTTTGCGCTCTCATGAAGGCACCCCTCTTCAAAATTACCAATGGGGGGCGGGCGGGTGAATCGGTCAAAGACGGACCCCCTAATGATGGCTGATGGCTGATGGCTGCACCTGCGTGGCCTCAAGATGGAAAAAAAAACAGCACATTGATGCGCAAGTGTGGTGTAACCTCCCCATCTATCCGTCAAGAGGAGGAGGAGGAGGAAAAAAAGCTCCCAAGGTGCTTTGCTGGCTCCATTGTGCTTCTGGCCTGTCATCTTAAATTAGGGACCACAGGCTCGGCCGGTGTGAGTAAAAAAAAAAAAAAAAGGGAAAAAAAATCAATACTTGATGGGAGATTGCTCCCTGGAAAATCTGTTTTGATTCTGAGGATTAATTCTGGGGCAAAATGATGCGCCATTAGGCACCGAAAATGAACACGCGGGGAAATTGGAGGGAAATGCAGCAGTCGGAGAAATAAGTTTGGGTGCTGGCGGGGGTCGATAGTTGTTTGAGGGAAGGCGGGCACTTGAGATTTTTTTTACGTATTCCCCTCGTGATACGTGGGCTCCCTCTAGTGGCGTACAAAACAATCACTGAATGAAATGTTCCAACTGGATGTTCCAGTCAACATTTTTTTTTCAACGCAGTATCATGCATGTTCAGTTCATTTTATTTAACTTTAAAGTACAAAACAATCACAACTTTGAAATGGGTTTGTTTTCAAATATTTATTTAGAGGCAATTTTTAGTTACATTCGTATACAATACACCAGTATTTATATCGCGCTTTCACAACAGCTGCAGCTGTAACAAAGGGCTTAATGGAACGTTGAACATAAAATAACAATAAGACTATAGAACTTTAAAATATACTTTTTTTAAAGAAAAAAACAAAAAAGTTTTCATTTTGGATGGACACTCAAAAGACTACTACACTCCTATATTGTACTTACACTTTGACAGAAGAATTCTTTGAGGTGCTACTTGGTGTAAAAACAACAACAACAAACTGCTCTAATGCATCCCGCTGGGTTTTTTTTATTCCACACCAGGTTGAAATGCATAATTGATGCCTCACAATAATGCGTTTGATGGTCGTCGCGTGTTGTCAAGTGAAACTATAAAGATGGAACGCATGGCGATAAATTCACCAGCAGCGAGTGTTTGATGGCCGTAATAACATCAACAACAAAACATTTGATTTGGAATAGAAGACAACAGACGGGTTTTCATCACATTTCACCCACAAAGATGATCAATTATGCTGACTTTAGAGTATATGTAGGATTTTGCAGAACCCTCACACAGTCATACTATACACGAGGAAGCCTTGTCTGGTTGAGGACGGACAGAGTCGACCTTAGCCGCCCCCTTGAACCAAGCGGGTCTGGCTAAAGACCACCAGCTACTGACTGACTAGTTTAACGGGAAACTCTGGCGCTCCCTGCAGGATTTATCAGTTTTACAAGTCGAGTCTTTTGTAACTAGCTGCGTTGGCGAAATTTGCCCTGCAGGTGACGATGCTGTCAAACTGGAGCTGGCTGCTTTGCCGTCGAAGAAGAAGCCGCTTCCGGTCTGGCGTCACAACGCCATCGTTCCAATACAGTATAGTGTGCTGGTTTGCGTTTCTCCTGTCCACCTGGAAGCTATGTCGTGGCTGAAAGCGGCGTCAAACGGGACGGACGACGTTTTTGAGGAGATCGCGGACGAACTTGACATTTCAGCCAAAGAATGGGCGCTCAACATGAAGAGAAGAATCCGCGTAAGAGTTTTTTTTCCTTCACTTTCCTTACTCTTGTTGTGTTGGTGTCGCGAGCCGGAGGGTCTATCACGATCTCGAGACCATCACTGATTCATTTGTTGACATTCTCATAGTCGCTTTGGAAATGTACAATTTTAAAGTTGCATATAATACGTGGCGTAGCGCTGCTATTGTTCATTCATATATTTTGATTAATATTTTTCCATGTCAATGACGGTCAGGACGGTTATGTGGACGGCGCTGACGCTGGCGAGGACGCGGCGCTGGAAGTGGGCTTTAAGGAGGGCTTCCAAGAGGGAGCGGCCAAGACTCTGGCCGTTGGACGACTTCGAGGGATTGTATGGTACAGCCATATAGTCTTTCTCCTCTCAGAAAAAAATGGCTATTACATCATCAATGAAAGTAGTTGTACAAGTAATCCTATGGTAGTCACTTGTGTCTGCATCACTGTTGTGTACTGCCCCCTGGTGGCCAAGGCGGGCACACCAGAGGGAGCAGCACCATGAATTGGTTTGCAGGATTTGGGGGTGGGTTGGTGAATACATTCATGGTATTTCCATTCAATTCAGTGGGCAAGATGAGAAAGATCTGTCCAACGTTTTCATTAAAATTGTTTTTCACATTTCTTTTATTATATTTTTCGCTCCCTTCAAGCGCAATTGGGAGCTGGTACCAGGTGGAGCATCGCGGCCTGCCCTTCCCTGCCTCAGTCACGGATCTCCTCCAGCGCGTTTCGAAGCACGAGGATTCCATCGTGGCGGAAATCATGACGGACATGGAGAAGCAGCTCCCTCCCAGTGTGAACGACGTGGCCGAGAGCCTGGAGGACCTCGGGGTGACGACATCGAAGAACTGCACAGAAAGCGACTGTTGCATGGACACAGATTCTCCTCCACATGTTCACACATTACATTCAGTGGGCAGTGATAGTGACACTCAGTCATTGTCTTGCTCCCATGGAACAATTTTCAGCCAGCTGGTGCAGAGCTGCAAGGACATTGTGGCAGAGCTCGGGCTGCCTCCTGGGTTGTTGGAGCACATCAATGAGCTAGAAGATATTGAACTGACATCTTCTTCATACTGACAATGAAATATTGGGAAATGGAGACAATTGTCCTCTTTGGTGCTCTGTACACCACCACAATGGCTTTGAAAGGCAACCATGACGAGCTGCATACTTTGGACTTGAATTTGAGAAGATTGATCGACATCCAAAAAAGGTGAGATCCACTGTAGGTCGGACAACAGATTGTGTATGGGTAGTGTCACATGGAAACCGAAATAATAACAATCATTTAAAAATACAAATACAATGAATTCACTCAATCCGTTTTTTAAAGTTAATTTTTTTTACTAATTAGAATATAATTAAGATGTTTTCTATTGATTAAATGAACGAAAGCTTCGTTAAGCACATGGGGAAATCCATTTCAGATGTCCAATTCCACTTAATTTAAATATTTTAAATGATTTGGTTGGTTTTGTCAGATTTTAATTTAAATATTTTAAATGATTTGGTTGGTTTTGTCAGATTTCTTCTGACCTAATTTCTCCAAATCATTGTCACTGTTGTTTGTGTAATACATGTAGTAAAAAATGCAAGTCAAATTCACTTGCGTTTCTTTAAATGTTCTTGAATGTATTGAAATGAATAAACTGTTATTCATTGCACTGAAGAAAATACTTTTTAGAAGGCCAATTCTTTACTGAATTTCTGTACTAAAGATCTATTTTTTCTTGAATAAAATCTGATGCATCATTTTATTATTATTGCTATGATTGTTATTATATTTGTACTGTCAATTTGTACTGCAATATCCATGGGGCCGATGAACACAGCGACGCTCGGTGCGTCCCGCGATGACGTCAGCGCGTCAATCTGGAGCCGTGACCCTCCATAATCCCGCCCCCATTGTACGCGTTTGTTCCGCTTCCTCCGGCACCAACCCCCCCTACCACACGCCCACCACTTTTTTTTAAAATGTTATTTTAATTTCTTTTTTTATCTACCGTATATCAAAATAACACAATGTCCCACTCGCGTGAGTACAAAGTAGCTCGAGCGCGGCGCTGGAGATCCTAAAGCAGCCGCGTCGAGAGGACCGGGCTGGCGTGTTGATTTGTGTGCTGGAAGTTTCCCAATGAGCTAGCGCTAGCCGGCTAGTTAGCTTCACTTGGGCGAAGCAAAAGCCAAAGCAGTAGCAGCTGCGTTTCATGCTACCTGTCAACCTTGGACGCATTTTCTTCTCAGGTCGTCCCCCGTCCGTCCCTTTAAACGTGTTCCTTTGATGATTTTGTGTGGGTTCTTGTTAGCGCAACCGTGGAACGTGTTGTTGCGCAGTGTGACGCCACTCGTGTGTGGAATCAGATCTTAGCATCATCTGTGATGTCGAATGTGTGTCATAAGTGTAGTCAAGGGAGTCAACATTTTTTTAAATACTACATACATAACACTGCGAGCACTCACTTGACCAAAATATTGGCTACAGTATAGAAGTATCGATGTAATCAGATTCTCAATCGAAATTATTAGCGCTGAATGTTATAGCTATCGAAGTATTCAACGTGCACTCTCCCTCTTAAAAAATGCAACATTCAAAAGCTATTTCAGCAGCAAATCGTCACCTCCAAAAGCCAGGCCAGAGCAATCGATGGAGCAGTCATCCAACCTCGGCCAACCAATTGAGCTGAACCTGATTGGCTGGCGATGGACCTTAAAGTGACGCTTTGTTGCTCAATTTGATGCAAAATAAGATTCAGTGTTAGTCACTCCGTTTCGTGGTGGTCAAGGAATGAATTTGACGCAGTGAGTCAAAGCGCCTCTGTAAGAATGAGGGGGGCGGGGAATAGTTATAACCAGTTCTGTTGATATCTTTGTATTCATCAGAAAGTAGGTTCCCCGGACCCCACTTAGCTTAAAACATACACACACAAAAGAAATGATGGAATGGTGTTTTGGTTGAGGAAAATGTTTATTGTTGTGTCATCTACATTGCATCACGCTGATACATGAGTATTTATTCTCCTGAAACGTGTTTGCCATTTTTCCTTTGTGTTGAAGAGGCAACAATTTTGTTCCGGTTTTTGTCCTCTCACTCTTCATATTGTTGTTTCAGGCATGAGGGTCCTGGTTCAGCCGCATTCCTAGGACCCGAGGCGACGCTGTCGGGCCCCCGCGCTTGTGTTGACGGGTCCACTCGAATGGGGGGCTGCTGCTTTCGTCCTCAGCGTCCCTCTGGCAGTGCAGAGGAGCGAAGCGGTTTGCTAAATGATGACACCAAGGCCGCTTCGCCCACGGCCCACTTGGCAGGAACGGTAGGGGGTACGTGTGCCCCCCAAGGAGACAACAACATAAGGTGAGACTTGAGCAAGCAGGACACTATAATCAATACAAAACAATTGTGGTTGAAATGTCCCCACTAAGGGCGGCCCAGTGGTCAACTGGTTAGCACATACATGTTGCAACATTTAGTATTTTTGTGTCACCCAGGAAGATGACTGACACAGTGCCATTAAAAGTGGAGGACACTGATGTCGTGCAGTTGAAGCTTCCCAAATCAGATGTGTCTGAGTATGTGGTCGCGCGGGAAAATGGATCCTTACTGGGGGAAGCCGCGCACGTGTCCGACAAAGCCGCACTCGAACACGGCATCACCAGAGAAGAAAGTCTGGAGACTTTTCTGGACAAGAGCAGCTCATCTGTCCTCCCACAGGAAGTGGACTCTCAATGGGAATATGGTGACCGGTGTCCGGCCTCATCCGTTCCGGTTCGAAAGCAAGATGGCACCCCACAAGAAGCGCAAATGTACGCAGACATGTCTGATGTTTGCCGCCATGATGACGAGGGCGACGTGAACTCTAAAGTTGCAAATGGCTGCACGATGGTGACGGAGCTTTGTTTGAACGAGGACGACGCGCCATCTTCAGCCCACACTCAGGAGGCAACCATGACCACAATGTGTCAGGAGTACACGTCCGAGCCCAGCTGGTGAGTCACGTGACGTACGATGTGCTCTGTAGAATGGATGAACTCCACAAGACTATGTTGTTTGTCGTGTCTTGTCTGGTGGTTTCAGTGTGGAGACGAAGACCCCGCATATTTGAAATGCCTTGTTGTTGAAAAATCTGTTTTTGACAAAAATGCAAAGAAAAATAACAAGTGTGAATACCAGTGCATTTTATTGAAAAATAAAATTGTAATGTGCTGAAAAAGTTGATCTAAATTTGACCGTATGTCTTTCAATTGCCATCAGATCAGTTTGTATTTTGCTGTGTTCATGTAGAATCATGTTGCCCCATAAAAAAAAAAAAAAGAAGTTCTGATTTTTGTTTTTCCCTCTGCGTGTAGCTTAGTGAATGAGGGCTCGGAAGATGGCGAGTGTTCAACCTTAATATCTGGCCAGGACGAAAAAGGCCATGATGCACGTGCACAGCCCACAGAAGCAAAGCTGGGCGGTGAGGAGGAGAAACGGCCTGTACACTTTAACGATGTGGAGACGCTGACGGCCACGCCTGAAGTCACCAGCAGGTCAGCGGGTTGCAACTGCTTCCAAAACAACACACAGTACAGTACAGTACAGTACTTCTCCTCACGTCCACAAGGGGGCGTATGCGCACCAGGGCCTTTACCCATGATTGGATGAGCACAGATTATAGCCTGCGGTTAAAAACAAAAACAAAACATTTGCTTTCTGCAGCCTGCACGGAACGAAGGAAAACCAGCAGGAAAACATCGTCCAGCATGTTGCAGACGATCAAGACGGCGGCTGCCCCGCAGCCACAGAGAATGACAAGAACGTGGAAACGATGGAGGATGAGGAGCTATCAGAAGAAACGCCACAAGTGCTTCGTGAAGAAGTCGGACCCGCTGAAGGCAGTTTGAGGAGCAGGTGCGCTTGTAGAAGTTTACGTTCCCCTTCCTTGATCCTCGAGGGCCCCTTTCCTGCATGTTTTAGAAGTCTTCCTCCTCCAACACAATAATGATCAGCTCATCAGCAAGCTCTTCAGGAGCCTGGTCACCATCCTGATCATTTGAATCAGATGTGTTGGACCAGGGAGGCGTCTAAAACGTGCAGGACAGCGGCCTTTGAGGACCGGAGTTACTGTGTTACCTTTCAAAACAAACAGAGCATTTTGACTTGTGGAGGCAAAAGTTCATGCGGAGTGTGCACTGAGGCACCCCATGCAGCTCTGCTTACCTAACGCAAAGCCCCCCTGGCTAACTTTCCGTAATGTCTTACGTTCGCATGTATAAAATCCCAAAGCGGTTTCATGTTGTTGTTTTTGTTTTTTGTTTTTTCTTCCCAGTGACGAAGATCTGTACCGAGGAGAAGGGGAGTCTCCCAATAACGCACAAGCGGCGCCCTTAGAGAGCAGCCCACGTGAGCTCATCCGTGGATCTCGCTCTGAATCAGTCGTGCAAGTGCTGAGTGGAAGCATGCATTCTAAATCGAGATCTTGCTCTAGCAATAACACATAGACCCCCCGTTTGAAGACGTTTGAATTGGATCCAATGCAAGTTCAACGGCGCTCAAGTGCCTACGCAGAAACGATCCCAGTCTAACAACAAACAAAAGAGTAAATGGCGGGAGCCCTCCAGGTCTGAATTCTATTGAAGATCAATACTGTTTGTATTCTACCCCAGTGAGGGGTGTAGTTCCACCAACAGTTTGGAGAAAAAAAAATTGCTTGCATGCCAGTTGCAACTAGTCGGACACAAAAGATTTCAGAACATGTAGCATGCAACTAGGCTCGTTGTTGTCGTTGCAGGCCACTGGCGCGTGTCAGACGCCACAAGCTATGATTATGCCTTAGAGCAGACATAACGTTGTTCCTCATGTGCTCCACAGTGGAGGCCAGATGCAGTTTGGGCCCGGCGATGGACATTTTGTCTTATAGCGAGCGAGAGTGGAGAGGCAACACGGCCAAAAGTGCTCTCATTAGGAAGGTGGCTTGACTCTCTATCTGCAGACTGCTGTCGCTCTTATTTGTCAATGCAAGTTGAAGTGCAAACAAATGCTCAAATCAAAAAGGATTACAAGTCCAACAAACAAACAAACCCCCCAAATATAGTTAAGCATGCAAGGATGGAACAATGATAATTGTATGTTACAGCGGAGGCCTTAAGCTTCCGTATATACACAGTATAAGGAAGTGCACAGTATGTATTTTGGGTATGGAAACTTATGGTCCACCCCGTGTACTGTATAGTATGTGCTAGCTGTATTTAATAACAGATTGAACAGAAATTGAGAATTTTAACTAATTTACCATGAAATGTCGGATAATATATACACTGGATTTAAATCACATCTCATTTTTAGTATATTTACCTAGAGTAAAGGTGCATACCGCGCAGTGGTTAGCTCTGCTAGATGCCACGATAAACAAATTGATTTTGTATTTATTAGAAATATATTTAAAAAGGTAGACATTTTAAAAAATATATTAAACCATGTTTAATCGATTTTATCTAAAGTAATGAATGAATTTATCTGTTGTGAAAATATTTGGTAATAAAATTAGATTAAAATAATTCAAATGATTTTAAGTCCTTTGCTCGAAAGAGTGGCAATGTTTTGAAAGCAATAGATTTAACCAAATGCAACGATGGGTCTCAATGTGTGTCTGGTTGCGATTTAGTTGTCGCTGACTCGCTGTGTCCATCCTGCAGGGTTACAAGGAGCTGTCGCAGCGCTTTGCGAGTGTGCGTCAAGTGCGGGGGGACAACTACTGCGCCCTGCGTGCCACCTTGTTTCAGATGCTCTCTCAGACTTCTCAGGTGCCCGTGTGGCTTCAGGAGGAGGATGATGATGATGATGAGGACGACGATGACGTGGCCGCGGTAACCCTCCACCTCCATCGTCCAGTTAAACACGGCCAAACATTATTGAGCATTAACTGCTCACCGTTAAACTTTCACACTTTTTTAAAAAATCCTTTGTCATTCTTGGGACACATTAACTCTCACTTGTTTGTTTTGCCCCGCCTCCTCCCAATAGCTTCTAGACGTCTAGCCCGGTTGCATCACGGAAGAAGGTCAAAAGTAAGGGCTTGCCTTTTCTTGACGCTTTCGCAGGATCTGTCGGAGATGATGGGTCAGTGGACGTTTCCAGGCGAGGAGGAAGCGCAGCCGGATGCCACCGTGCGGCTTCAAAGCTCCTTGGAGATCCTCCGAAACAAGGTTCACGAGCGCCCAATTTTCTCTTAACTGCATGGCCGTTAGTTCATCCGTTAGCTAGATGATGCAAATGCAACTTCATAAATTCCATTCGGCACTTTGTTGAGGCTCGCAGCCCGGGCAAAGGGAGAATACGTGAAATTTCCCTCCAGACCTGGTTCAAGGAGGCCTCGGCGCATTTAAAATGATAAAAGACTGTGACTTGGGTTTCTAATCAAGACCCGTCTTCCCGGCCGTCCACAGTGGCACGCGGCGGCGCGCTGCCCGTCGGCCGCCGAGCGCCTGCGGCTGTGTGACGCCGCCTTTCGAGGAGGTGAGGAGGAGGCGGCCATGCTGGAGGCGCTCAAACTGCTGATGCTGCGCCGCGCCGTCCGGCTGCACGCCGGCATGCGCGGCGGCCGCGACGTGCCGCTCTTCTGCTGGCTGCTGTTTGCGCGCGACTCATCCGACTGCCCGCGCGCCTTCCTCGCCAACCACCTGAGCCGCGTGGGCGTCAGTGCCGGACTGGAGCAGGTGAGCATCACGACATTCAAGAACAATAGCGTTGGTGCTCTTTTAATTCCTTCAAGCAGAAGTGCATTTCCTTTCCGTTAATTCGTGTCAAATCATTGTGTTTGACTTCGCAGGTATGCAATTCCCAAAAATTAAATGGCAGCCAAGCAAATGTGTAAATAGGGAAATGTTAGTCTTTTTTTTTTTCTCGAATCTAAATTGTCTTTGTGTTCATCAGGTGGAGATGTGCCTGCTGGGCGACGCCTTGCACTGCACCCTGCAAGTGTACCGCCTGTACATGGCCGACACCGAGGAATTTGTGGCCTACTACCCCGCCGAGCACAAGGACCAATGGCCCCACATCAGTCTCATCACCGAGGACGACCGGCACTACAACGTGCCCGTTGCCAACCTGGACCAAGAGGACAATAGGGAAACGAAAGACGAGGAAGTGACGGCGGCAGCGGTCAGCTGAGAAGTTCTCATGCCACGCAAACCCCCCCAAAAACCTCAGGTCCGTCTCCATTTTTTTTTCTCCTCCTTACCTACACTGGAAGCGTCGGTCTCTTTAGGGTGACCTCATTAATTTATTCTTTTCGTTTGGACTGCTGTCAAAGAAGAAAATCAGGTGTCCGCGTCGCATGAGCGCAGGAGTTTTCATTTGTGGTTTTGTTTTGTATTGCGCATTTAACGCGTTGCCTTTTGCAAAGCCAGAGAGGAGGAGCACAAGCCACAAGCCATCAAAGGCCCCCCCGTGCTCCTCCCTGTTGCCTTACAACGAAAATGCACAAGAGTGAATGAACGTGGCCTCTCGCTCATCAATAAAACGAAAGCACAAGAATCATTTGGCTTCCACTCGCCACTTCCTTCACAAGTGGACCGACTGAGGTGAAAACAAGTCTTACAGTATTTGCTATATTTACGGATTTGCTCATGGGAGTGGCAAAACATGAAGTACACTTACTTCAAAAAAAAAAAAAAAAAGCTCAGAATATTGCTCAGCTCGACCTGTCGACAACACTAACAATTGTGTACATTTGAAACGGCAGTACTAACATGATCACGGCTTGTCAGCAAATGGCGAGAACTCGCCTTTAAACCTCCATCTGAAAACATGAGACGATGATAATAATAATAATAATAATAAAGCAATGTATTTGCCAAATAAGAATGTCTGTACAGTATATACAGCACATGAAGATGATGATGATGATGATTGGCCAAACATAAGCAGGTCTTGGAAGTGAATGCGTGATGATGAAGAAGGAGAGGGATTCCCGACCCCTCGGTTCTGTCCAATATCCACTGTAGAAAACGATGGTCTGTACAGCACTTTTGTTGTCAAAACACAATTGCACAACCCAGCAAAAAGTCCCACGACTTGTGCGGATTTCAAATGAATTGAAGCACGTTGCCTTTGTCCCCTCATTTGTCATTCCTTTGTTTACCGGTAAACACCAAGGAAGCCATGACGCTATGTACACTCGTTGGATCGACGCTCCGATGGCTTTGTTTACAGTGCGTGTCGTCACGGAGATGGGGAGGGCGCCGTTGGGAGAATTCTTCCTTTCTCCCTCGTCTTCCCCCCTCCCCGCAGGAAGAAAAATAAAAACAAACAAAAATAAACTTCGGGGGGGAAAAAAACGGCCTCACTCTTGCCCTTCGTCGTCCTCGTTGCCCTCGCCGAGCTCCTCGGCGGCGTCCGTCGGCGATCGCGAGCGCACCTCGCTCATGGGGGCCGAGTCCTCAGCCTCCACCACCAGCTCGTTGGACAGCTCGCTGTGACGCTGGTCATAACGCAAACGATGTCAGTCAGCGGGTCGCGGGGGGGGGGGGGGGTGGCTATATTGAAAACAAATCTAACAATAGCGCCGTGTGTGTAAATGAACCACAACAAGGCTCACCTGTTGTCGGTAAACATAGCAGGCTGCTATGGCGACCATTGTGGACTCGCCGATGAAGCCGGCCAGCAGGGAGCCCACCCCCAGGGTGGCCCCGTGAACCCTGCGACACGCAAACAATCAGCACGGAAAGCGTGGTGGCGGCGGCGGCGGCGGCCGCGAGCGGACGTTACGTTACCCCATGTAGGGCAGCACCACCAGGCTGGTGATGAGGACGACGATGCGCAGCACCGAGCTGGGCGCCAACACGAACGTCTTCTTCAGCGTCATCAGCCAGCCCGTTAGGTGGGCCCGGACCGTCACTGCGCACGCAGTAAAAGCGGCGTCAGACAGCAATAGCTGTTCAGCAATCTTTTGACATATTCAACTATAGCCAGCACGTATAAAAAGTCGACACACCCCTATTCAAAGGCCAGGTTTTTGTGAGGTTGGAAAAAAAATGGGACCAAGAAAAATTGTTTGGGTTTATTCCGAGGCATTTTTAAACTACCATATAATTGGAATATGTCCGTTGTTTTTTGGGTCCCCATCTGTCAAATCTTTCACTGGCATTCAATTGAGCTTTGGAACGATTATCTCTCGATCTCACTCGTTTCTTGGTGACAACTGTCGGGTTGAACAAGGGGGCGTGTCGACCTGTTGGGTCCACTGCAAATGGTTTGTTGACCTGGTAGCGGGAAGAAGGAGAAAATGCGAAGGGGCACCACACAGAGCATAGCGAAGGGGTACTCGACGCCGATGATGTCCACCAGGATCTTCTCGGAGACGTGCGGGCTCCAGAAGACCACGAAGCAAAGCTGTACACACGCGCAAAAGTGCATAACTCAACATCTGCAGTTTTTGCGTCTCAGCTGCTTCCTTGAATGACTCGATTGTCTTGACAGTTGGCCTTTAAGATGATACAAAAAAAGAGGTGAACAAAAGAATTGTGACAGGCCTTGCGTCATCAAGTCACCCGCCCTTTTTCTCTAATACTGCCTTACGCACACAAAAGAAAAGACCGGAAGCCGCGGCATATTTTCCAAAAATTTGGCTCACGGTTTATTTCCGTGAAACAAAACCATAAACGTGAAAGGAGAAAAGCTCGAGGTGTGGCGGCCCTCACAGTCTGAGCATTATTTCGGCCAGCGGGCGGCGGAGACGAGACGCCAGTCAGTGCTTGACGGCGGCGGCTTTTCTAAAAGGAGGCTTCGGATTTGTCGTGAACAAGTTGCTGCATGCGGAAACGTACACACATGCCTCATAAGCAAGGGGGTGGCGTGCGGGGGTGTTTTTCTTAACTTATTGAGTGAAGCGTAAACATGAACTTTAAAAGACACAAAGCAAAAAAAAAAAAAACAAGGCGTCGGATGTGGAGAGTGTGCTTGTTTTCACCAAACTCACCAGCAGCTTTTGAGCTTTTGGAATGTGTCACGTGTTAGGTTTTGTGGATAATGGGGCATAACCTACGTGGTGGTGAATCGAACGATTTTTTTTTTCTTCATATAGCGCGCAACCCGACACCTCCAGCCAGACAACGTGACAAACACCCGGGCAGGACGTGTGAGCGAACGGGCCGCCCGCTTCCTGTACGCTTTTCACATGACGAACGGCAGACACGTTGACCTCGTCGCCCGGTGTTTGCCGAGTTCAGGCCTGCCGCAGCTCCTTTGGGCCACTCGGCACTTTTGGGGGCTTGAGCGAAGTCCAGATCGTATGAGTCGGTGCCCGCTTGTGTGTGAGACGTCAAGTTGACTTGCACCGTCTTGTTTACGCTGAATTGCCCCATCTGAGCCGCTGACATTGGTGCCAAGTCAGCACTAAAGTTGTCAGACAACCCGAGCAGCCCTTTTCCCGCTGCGTTGTGTTGACGGCATTTAATTCACTGGCTTTTGTGTGTGTGTGTGCGACCAATCGCATGTTTTTTGAGGAAGTCAGTTTGTGGTGTCAAATCTGAATTTTGAGTACAATTTCATCTACTTTTTTTTTTAAATTTAGTTCCCCATTTAATATGAGGGGTGCAGGCGCAGTACAGACCACATACTACAGACAAGCATCTTAAAAATCAATTTACGTAAGCATGAAATCCGGAGGCTGCGCCTCTGGCAATATGCGACCGTCGCGATTCTGCGGCGGAATGAATCTTACCGTGAGCGAGAGGGCCAGGCAGCAGAATGTAAACTTTTTAATATGCGACTTTGTCACGGGTGTGCCGGCGTTCAGCTTGTTGCTGGGGTTGTTCTGCCGAGGGATGACAAGGACATGTGAGCACAGACATCCTGCGGTCATCGTGTTGGTGTAAAGTGCGGCGTACCTTGTCGAAGGCGGGATACACGGCTCGCAGTTCGGTTAACCAGCCGTAGGGCATGTGACCCACGGGGTATGTCGCCGTCAGCACGGCCACTGCCTGCCAAGAAAAGACGACGCAGCGTTGCCCGTGAGCAGGCTTGGAAAGCACTGGCATTATGTAATCACTGAGAACCTGTATAATACTGTCATGGAGATACAAAACAAAATAATAATACTTGCGCTACTCCTGCCAGTAACTTGAGTAAGATGCAATAATAATAGTCATTTTTCCTGGAAGAATATATGCCCATATGGTTTTATTATCCGTCGCCGTGTGTTGCTCCACCGTTTGTGTTCAAAATGTTGAAAACGGCAACTGTCGGCGCTAACTGTTAGCGTGTCAGTGGCGTTTTGCATTGCTTGTTAGCATTGAGCTTTGCGGAATTAACTTGTTTCAAGGTGTCGTCATTCTCTCTGATGTTTCTTGGGGCAAAAAACAGCTTGTAACGCCGTGGTCTCTATACGGCCTATTTTCCCTTATTGCGGTGGGGTGTGTAACCCATGCGCCAGGGTTAACGGAGCTTGATTGTATTGTCATTAGCCCGCTTGCTGAAATGACAATAGGAATTGCGGCTGCATACAATATGCGAGTTGTTGTTGCTGTTATTGTGACGTGCGGGCGAGAGATGAGAGGCGGGCCAGGTAGGAATGTGTTGCCGCTCACTTCCAGGCCATTCCGGTAAATAGCTTTGTGGCGCGCTTTTGGCCACACGCTTGCCAGAAAGCTCCGGAGGAAGTTTGTTGGTGTACGCGCGCGGAGGCTTGAGTTATCGCCGCTGCCAAGCTTCACCTTTCCAGTCAGGCGTACTCGAAAATACCGTTTTCTATCAAATTTGTTGAGACAAAAGCTCAATCAAAATGCACAAAGGCTTTTTTTTTAACTTGTGATGGGGACAAAAATAAAGCAATCACTCTCAATGGGAAATCATTGCAGAACCTTAAATACAAGTAAGATTATTTCCAATGCGGTTTTACTGAAGCGTAATTAACTTTAGGTACTGTATGTCCGATAACTTTTTTTATTTCAGTCCCATGTCGGTCCAAACTGTTCCTTCTTGAATGCCACGACTACTTATGTTGCGTAAAATTTCAATTAAGATGAATTCATTTATTATTTGTACCGCTTATCCTCACTTGGGTCACAGGTGTCGTGGAGCCTAGCCTAGCTGTCTTCGCTAACAGATAATTAAAGACATTCCTGTCTTTCTGACGTGCACAATGACTCGCCAATGTGCCAAATTGCTGCAGTGTAGCAAGGAAGATTTAGTCAATGTCATTTTTGGGGGGGGGGGCGGGGGGGCTTCCTGTGGTTAGTGTCGACCCAATAATGGCTATCCTGCTATATGTACTCGGCATCACTAATTGTTATTTTGGTAAAAGCTGCTGTTCATCAAATGAGTGGGTTGGCCAACTAGATTGATTGAAAGAAAAGAAATTCCAAACTTCTGAACATTTGTTGGGTAAAAAAGGAAAGGAGCGCCAGCACCTCCGTAGCTTCAGTGGTCCCCTTGAGGTCTCTGGACACGAAGAGGTTGACAATGGGCCGGCTGATGCGCTGGGTTGCCAGGATGAGCGCCAGCGGCCACCAGAAGCTCAGCATCTTCTTGACGGTGGCGTCACCCTGCCGAACAAAAAAAAAAAAAACCATCAAAACCCGGCGTTCACCTTCTCGCCTTCCTCCGAAACTTACCCCGACATCTGGCCCACTGGAGTCCGGGATGGTGTCGTGGATGTTGCAGTAGTAGCCCAGGCCCACGATGCTGAAGCGGACTAAGGCGCCCATATAGAGCGAGAGGATGGGGATGAGGAGGGGCTCCACGCACTCCAGGTTACTGTGCAGCAGGATGGCCACAAAGACGATCTGAAGCAGAGCGCACGGCAGTCAACCACACGCGCCCCAAAAATGGTTGCAGCCTTCCTACTGGCACACTTTCAGTCTTGCCATTACGCCACTTCTTATTTCTGAGGTCATTGCAGAGAATTGACCAAAGAAGCCACAAGACGGCAGCCAAGCGCTTCTCTTCCATGAGACACGTCTATGGCCTGATTAAATCAAGCTCCTCCCCTCACTTGAGATTACCTTCTTGGCGCCAAAGCAGTACTTATACATTGACAGGGTTTTGGCCTTAACACACCTTTCCAAGATACCTTCCCAAAAAATGTTTGAAAAATTCTGCTAAAAAAATTTTTATACCTGTGCCACGACGTCCGAGATGGAGGCGGAGCCCACGATGACACTGAACTTATGCTTGAGTAAGATCCCGGCGTGAATCCACGCCTGGACGCACAACAAACGCACATTTTACAACCAATCCCAACTTGTGACGCTGCTACATTGGCTCCCTCTAGTGGCACACAAAAGAATTGCTCAAACCGCTGAATTTTCTTGATATTGGCTTTTTTTCAGTAGTATTGAACTGTAGAAGGACCGTTTTTACATGCAGTTGTTTACATGCAATACATTAATATATATTTTTTTTCAGTACAGTTTTGTATTTTTTTTAACATTCAAACTATGCGGAATAGTTGCTTACAACAATAAGCGATCACTGTTACGATACCAATAATAGTATATGTGTCAAACTGCCAAAGACGACTTACTCCATGTCAGATTGGTACTCACCCGTCCTTAATAATAAATAGATTTTGGAGTGAAAGATTTTTTTGGGGGGGAGACGGTAGTTGTAAAAACGCATTCACCATCGCGTCCAGTAGAGGGAAAGCGGCCAAGTAGAGGAAAGCCTTCCGAGTTTTGTGGCCCACAGACTCGTCCACATGGTGGAGCTTGTTAATGATGTAGTAGCCCAGGTCGGTGTAGGCTAGAGCGTGAAAAACAAATCAGTCATCAGTCACAGTAACAATTGGCTCGGATGCCTCGTAGCGTTTTTATTTTCGGTCAGCGCAAACCAACCTATTTGAGCAAACCAACCTATCAAGATGTGCAGCACGAAGGCGATGGCGCCTGCCGCCGCCATGCACAGTACAGCTTTCTGGCGGTCGCGCTTGCTGTTGACGAAGACCAGGCCCACGTTCTTGAAGTCGCTCATGGGGCCCGTGAAGAACTTCATGAGCGAGTAGGCCAGACCGTAGCTGGCCAGCATCTCTACCGCGTCCTCCTTGACTGTGGCGATGCCCCTGTTGAGCGCCTGCACCGTCACGAACAAGACGTCACACTTTCGATAGCTTTGGGATCCAATCGCATCGGGGAGGGGTTTGGGGGACACCGCTTAACCAACAATTTGCAGGACATTAATTCTTGTAGTCTAACAATCTAAAACTGTCTTTATGCAAGAAAATATGACAATTTTATTCCAAATTATTTCCTAAAAAAGGTATATAAATACATTCTAACTACATTCTTGTAGGTATGTTGGATGTATGTTTAAAAATAAGGCTTTTTAAAAATTGAAATGATTACCCATTTCTCTTGTTAAAAAAAGAATAAAAAGAATTTGCCTTTATTCTCAAAGTGACCTTTTTAAAAAGAAGCCAAGTTTTTTTTCCCCTCCTGAATTTAGGAGTACATGCGGAAGTTGGATTATTTATTTATTTGGGAGGGGGCGTTGAGAAAATGTTTCCCCCAGGACGCCAAGTTTGAGAACCTTGAAGAAAAGATAAGGAACTGGTGGCCTAGACCGAGGACTCCCTCCCCTCACAGCTGCCCTTTCCCTTTTTGCACAAGCCCCGACTGTGCTATTTATACCAGCAAAACTGAAGCATTACATAAGCTTAATCCCTACCTACATCTCTCTCTACTTCTTCTTGCTCACTCTCTGAGTCTTTTTCTCGGGGAGGGGCAGGTAAAACAATGCCCCTCAAACCTGACCGACCCCCCCTCCCCCCCCCCGGCCCCACACACAAACAAGCATCTCCACACGTCACCGCCTAATTACTGACTATATACAGAGATGTATATAGAAAGTGCGTGTAGGCTAGCATTTAGGTGTGCCGTTGACAACGTCGTTTGTCATTTTCTGGCGTCAAGTAGCAACCCGTGCATCGTTAGCATTAGCCGCCGATGCTAACAAGCAGCTTCCTGCCTCCCGGAGAGAGGAAGGCGGAGGTCGGGGGGGGGGGGGGGGGCGTTCTCGCTTACCTGCTCGCCGAGGTCGATGGCAATATTGGTGATCGCAAGAGGCACCAAGAAGCGAAGAAGCGGCCAGTAAGGGCTTAGGGACGGGAACTCCACCATAGTAGAAGCCGGGCTGACAGCGCTGCAACGGGCATCTGCCTCGCTCTCGGGGTTGGTGGAGCGCTTCTGCTGCGGCTGTGGCTGCGGCGGGGGAGGGGGCGGGGGGGCGAACGAAGCCGCTGGAAAGCAGGCGAAGCACCCGGGAGTCCCGCGGCGTGCAGCCGACGAGGCGCTCCGGCTGCGGCGGCGTCACAACGGTGTGTCGGTGATTCCGAGTGAAGCAGGCGAAGGTCGGCGGAAGGCTGTGAGCGCGCGCATCTTCCTCCTCGCGAATCATCACCCGGGCGGGCGGGCGGGGTGTGGGGGGCGGAGGGAGGTGACATCTCACTGCACGCAGCTTGAGCGAGGAGGACCTTCAACCCACTTGCACAAACACGCACGCCCGTGGAAAGCCGTTAGAACATGCCAGCTTCGTGTACGAGTGAGCAGCGCTATCAACAATTTTGTTTTGACACCACTGCATGACAGTTATGCATATCAGCCGCCAGAGCCTTTGCGATATATTCTGGGCCCCCATCGTGAATCATGTCGCCCCACCCCCCACTCCACCTACTTCCATGATGCTATTTTATTGGGCATATCATCTTATCATCCCAATATCTTTTGGGCAATTTGCATCCAACAGAAATAAAAAAAAATCACATGGAGTTCCCCAAGGGTCGATTCTTGGTCAACTGTTAATTAATCTCTGAGTAGTATGCGTGCATTTATGCCCACGTGTCCTGATCACCTATGTTGGCAAATGTCTACTAGTCTATGATAATGTTTCAATTTGCATGTTTTTCCTGTTTTCAATTTGAAAAGCTCTGAACTTTTAGGTTTGTGTAGCCCTTGCCTGTTTTCTACTTGTTTGTAACCGCTGCAAAGAGCACCAATGATAATCTTCTGTATGGTGATATTATTGTGAGTGGCATGTCTTTGTCTTTCACACCGATGGAAGCCAAAAAAAGGCAATAAAGAGAGAAAGTTATGTGAAGGTCATCCGAGAACAATATGTCTTCTGATCCCGGCTTCTCAAGCCTGCGCACAAAATTGCAAAGTGGACACAAGTGTGACCAAAATAAATGCTTACTAATCCAAAAAGTGAGCGCTTTTGTGCAAAATATTCCCCGTTGTGTAACTGACAACCTTGACTTATGCCCTGTGACCGGACATACGCTGCTCAGTGTAAACACCTGAGCGTATTATATGCTGAAGCACACACACACCAAAAAAATTCACTTTATGGGCTATTTTGACAAATGTATGCCAAATATGCATTCTCATGTGCAGACTTCTACCTTGTTTCTTTCCCCATGACTTGTAACAACGTGGCTTTTTTGGCTGCGTGCACGTGTGTGTGTAAGCGAGACGGTACAGTATGTGTTTACAAAAATTCTTCAATCCCGTTTTTTTTTGGGGGGGGGGGGGGGTGAAGAATTGTTTTTGCCCGTGACTGCAGCCTGAGAGCACTGGCACAGTCATTGGTGACTTTTACGAGCCTTTGCTTCTCTTCACAGCTCTTAAGAAAGGTTAAGTAAATTCAGCTGTTTGCACAGCAGTGAGGAAAGATTTGAAGTAAACACAGGCAGGCGGAGTTGCCTTTAAGGCAAGTAAATTCCACTAATTACCACGGTTTGCTTTCAGATCATCTTGCGTACATGCAAAACAAATAGCTCACCCGACACAATATTCGATACACAATTGCGCAAGCAAATGAATTTACTGCTCAATTCTGATTGTGACAATTTAAAAAATATATTTTTGTAATTAAAAATTATACTAGAAATTTTGACATTTTTTTCAGTAGGTGGCACAGTGTTCATCTGGTGAGAACATCCGCCTCAGGTCGAGGGTTTGAATCCGGGCTTCGGCCTTCCTGTGTGGAGTTTGTGTGTCTGCGTGGGTTTTCTCCTGGTACTCTGGTTTCCTCTCCCACCCCCGCCCTCCAAATAAATGCACAGTAGGTCCAATAGATGTGTGTATAAATCTGAAGGGTTGCGTCAATGTGTGCCCTGGGATTGACTGGCAACCGGTTCGTTGTGCTGTCCCTCCCAATTAGAGAATTCAAAGTAATAAAAAACGGCTAGATTAAAGCAAGCCCAGTCAGTTGAGCGTTTTAGATGATGATGGATGACATCTAGTGGCAGCTCGAGACACACTTCGTTGAAGCCTTCCCCTTTTTACAAAACAGGGTTCTGCTGTTCGCCCTCAAGCAACGAAGAACATTTTCTTGAAAAAAATCGCTCAGTGACTCTTTCAATGCATTGAGACACTTGAGCTCAGTTTCATTCATTTATGTAAACGTGTTCATCGAAAATATATTTTTAATTACTGTATCTCAAATGTTTAAAAAAAGGAAGGCAGCAACGATGGTTTGAAGGAAAAAATGAAGAAAAGAGTAAAGGAGACATAGATGGTAATTTAAACAAGGATGGAGGAAGGAAGAGGATATATGATGGAAGGATAAAAGGAGGAAGAAAGACACGTGGTATGGGGGCGAGGTGCAGAATAATGGAATCTTTGAATTACGCACTTGTTGCAGTAGCAGGCAGATGACGCCAGGGGGTGCTCCAAGTCTGACAAATCTTTCTGTTTAGGATTGGAAGCGTCAACTCGCTGTGTTCCAGAACTGCGACACTTTGCACGGCCAATTTGCTTGTATGACTTTGTCCCTGCTGTTGATTAGCGACAATCCGCCTGTCTTGGAGCCGAGGTCGGACGAAATCGACGTCTTTTCCGAGGTACCACTTTCATTTCTGCACCGGCATTTTGTCCTGTATGCGCCTGTTTCGCCTGTAAATGCTCGGTCTAAAAGGAAGCCACTATGTGTTTTTTTTTGGTGCAAGAATAACGTTTCATGATTTACTAACAAAAGTTGTGTGCAATATTAACAACTGTGGTTGCCCAATAATTCAAACGATATCACTTTTCACGCTGCATTAATATGACTTGCAAGCCCCCAGTCAATGGAGCCGCCGTTCTACTACGGCCACGCCCATTTCTTTGCTGCTTGTACCTGACGCACTACGTAATATAGTACCCCGAAAAAGCTGAATAAAAAGTCAGATTTTCACGTCGAAATTGATGTTGAGCTTCCCGTAGGGGTCGGACATCGAAGTGAAGTGAACATCGAATTCTCTATTTCGAGGTACGTTTTTCGTATGTGGAGGGGGCGAGGTGGGTGGCCAGGCGAGGAGGCGGTGAATAAAGCGGGTAGTGACGCGGCTACTTTATAACCCTCCGTGCTGCGGAGCTCTGCTGTGATTCTCGAAGTGACTCGATCCACTTGGAGCTCGTAAGGTTTCGGCCGGCCGGCTCGTTCGCTGCAACGACGCCGTCGCCGCACATGCGTTTTAACCCGGCTTTGCCGATTTCATGTCCACGGAGGACGCCCAAGGACTATTTTTTACCTTGTTTGTTTTACGACTTGTCGAAAGCACGACGGGTAATCTGGGAAGGCTGAAGTGGACACCTGCTGCTGCTCGTGACGTCCCGTTCTACCTTTTTTTCCCCCCCGGCTTGAATTAACCTCCATGTTGTCGGCCGCCTAGCTTCCCCGCGGCGCCCCTCCAACATGCCGCTCAGCTCGGCTCTGCTGAGTCGGAACTACGACTACGACTACGACTCCCTCCAGCCTTACTTCTACTACGACCACTCGGAGGAGGACTTTTACCCGCAGCAGCCGCAACCCCCGGCGCCCAGTGAGGACATCTGGAAGAAGTTCGAGCTTCTCCCCACACCGCCGCTGTCGCCCAGCCGTCGTCCGTCACTCACCGGCTTGCCCTACCCGTCTACTGCCGACCAGCTGGAGATGCTCAGCGAGTTCCTGGGCGACGACGCCGTAAACCAGAGCATCATCTGCCACGCCGACTACTCTCAAACCTTCCTCCAGTCCATCATCATCCAGGACTGCATGTGGAGCGGATTCTCGGCCGCAGCTAAGCTCAAGAAAGTGGTGTCGGAGCAGCTGGCATCGCTGCACGCCACCCGGAGGCACTCGTCTTCCTCCTCCTCCAACGCCGCCGCAGCCAGCCCTGCAACCGCCGCCCCCTCGGCGGTGGTTTCCCCTGCGTCTGCCACCTCAGAATCCGTTTCGATGGAACCCGCTGCCGCGGCCGCCTGGAGGCTAAACAGCAGCTACCTGCAGGACCTCAATACGGCGGCGTCCGATTGCATCGACCCGTCGATGGTCTTCCCCTACCCGGTGGCCGAGACCCCCAAGCAGGGCGAGCCTCCCGGTCAGCACTTGGGGCTGGACACGCCGCCCAACAGTGGGAGCAGCAGTAGCAGCGACTCTGGTACGAAATTATTGGCATCCTCATTGTCTGGTTACCAAACTGAGGGTCGTGGGCCCATTTCTAGTGGGTTTTGTCTGTCTGTTTTACTCATTTTAGTCCAACTGCTCCTCAAGTTTGATGCCATTTTACCATATATTCCCTTGTTAATGGTAATGGTCGCTTTCTCATATACAGCAGAGGTGCAACAGTTGATCTGTTTTTCAAACACAATGCCTATTGCGGACCAAATTGCGGTAGTTCCTCAGACTTAATTGTTGTTCCAGCAACTAAAAAGCACATGCCGATGGATCTATGCAATGCTGTGGACCCCGCCCCAAATATTCTTGGATGTCTCCAAAGCACTACCGCCACACAGCGGGGGTCTGCATAAATATTTCACACACTTGGCTAGAGACAACAAAGAGCACTGGTTTTCTTTCTTTCTCTTTTTTTTTTGTAGCTTTTTAAATGTGAAAGCTTTTTGTTGAACGGATCAACAGTGTCCCATCACAAATACAAGCATCTCAGTAGGAAAAGTTTGGGGACGATCAGATTTAATTCTTTGATTTTATGTATATTTTTTATTGTATTTAAATTATTTTTCAGCCTATTATATGTATAGTTTTTAATGAATTAATATCCATGTGAAATGTTTATAAATGTCATGTTTTTGTCAATATCTTGAAATAATATCATCCAGTCGGGAGTTTGGTGCCTTGCTTAAGGGTGCGTTGATTTAAAGTGTGATGTATGTTTGTTTGTCTTTGTTGCAGAAGAAGATGAGGAGGATGAGGAGGCGGCGGAAGTTGATTACGGCGAAGAGGCGGAGGATGAGGAGGAGATCGACGTGGTGACGGTGGAGAAGCGGCAAGCGGTGAAGCGTTGCGACTGGTCGTGCGGCGGCCCCGCCGGCCCCCTGGTGCTGAAACGCTGCCAGGTCTCCACCCAGCAGCACAACTACGCCGCGCACCCGGCGGGCAAGAGGTTCAAGATGGAAGGTGGTGCAGGTGGGCTCACTTGGAAATGTCCCATGCCATTTAATTGGACGAAACTTGCACAATTTACGCTTGGCGCCCCAGTAGAATTTGATGTTAGGTCGGCCTGCGAGTCAAATGAAAACAAAATGGAGCAATTAATACTCTCGCATATGGGCAAGGAGAGCCATCTCGTTTAAACGGATATCTGCTCATGAGAAATGTGATTTTTGTTCCATTGGCTTCGACTCAATTCCCCAAATTGGCCAGCATCTGCGGGGTTCGACATTAATGGTTGCCTGATGGCCCTTGGCCAGTACTTACAGAGCTGGCCCAACCGGGCCAACAAAAATGTTGTAATTTCATCATATTCTTTATGATGAAATCAACACACTTGCTCATTTGACATGCAAAACGACTTGAGAGAAATATCTTCAGTCTTAAACAGTATCAAGATGCAAAATAATGACTGACAGATGAATATTTGGCGCCAGTAGCGTTTGTCACAGGGCCACCATATCGTGTCTCAACGGGGCACCAAAAGGCCACTCCTCCAATAGGCGCAATGTTGGCCCTTGATCTCTCTCTGTCTTCCGTCCTTCCAATGTTTCTTTTTTTTCTTTCATGGAAACTGATGTACATCCCCCTCCCACCTCCCCTTTCGCCCCTCAGCGTGCGGAAGCGCCAGCCAGAGCCGCGTGCTGAAGCAGATCAGCGGCAACCGCAAGTGCTCCAGCCCGCGCTCCAGCCCGTCGGACTCGGAGGAGCACGACAAGCGTCGGACTCACAACGTGCTGGAGCGCCAGCGTCGCAACGAGCTCAAGCTGAGCTTCCTGGCGCTGCGTGACCAGATACCCGACGTGGCCAACAACCACAAGGCGGCCAAGGTGCTGATCCTCCAGAAGGCGGCCGAGTGCGTCCGAGGCATGCAGGCCGACGAGCGCCGCCTACTGTCGCTCAAGGAGCAGCTGAGGCGGCGAGGGCAGCTCCTCGCGCACAAACTCTCCGCGCTGCGCCACCAACCCGCTTAAGTGGTGCTCGCCGCCGCCGTCGTCTTTATTTGTTTGTTTGTTTGTTTTTTAACGCAGGCTGTACTGTACAGTTGTTTGCATGCAGATGCAGAGGGGAAAAAAAGATGTTTGGAATCTGCTTTGATTTCAATGTTAAAACTGCCTCAATTGAAGTTATTGGTGGGTTCAGATATTTAAAGTTTATTTTTATTAAGAAAATATCAGGAAAAATGCGGCCCTACGGTTTTATAGCAAAGGGCCCAAATTAAAATATGATTTTTAAAAATGTTTTTGTACATATTAATATTTCCTAAGAAAATGTATTTTTGGATCTCAATTGTCTGGATGTTCAGACCCTGTTTTTTTTTTTTTTGCATTCTGCTCTTTGATTCCCTTTTTGACATATAAAACCAACAATGTTTCTTCCAATGATTTTCAGCCTGTTTTCTTGCCACGCGTCAACATTCACAACATGGCAAGAGCAACAAAATCGTCCGTTATGCCACATGGACAATTTTGCCAACACTTTCAAACTGAACATGTACTTTCATAACTACTGTGAAATCAACTGTTTGTTTTTGTTTTTTAAATAGGTAATGGATAGTTGAAACCGAGAAATGTAAATGTTTGCAATTTTTGTAGACGCAATCCAATCTCTCCGCTATGAGGGTGATTGAGCATGAAGATGAAGTAAAACTACTCTGTCATTAAAAAAAGGGCAATCAAAACGAGGCCAACCCCCCCCCCCCCCCCCGAACAAAAAACACATTTCGTTTATGACCAACTGTTTCGCAAACCACAGATTGCTTAGTCGTTAGCCACGTACAGCACATTCCTGTTCCTGCAGGCTACGTTGTAACTCCTCCGTTGTCCAAAGAAATCTGTCATTGTTTGGATTTATTCCAATATATATATATATATATATATATATATATATATATATATATATATATATATATTCTAGCGAGTTCAGTAGATCAATCACTAAGATTATCTGTCCTGGTCAAAATGTAATTAATACACATTAATTGGCGAACAAAAATGTGTATTATACAGAAACGCATATAGAAAAGTTATGGCAACAATCGCACAATAATAAGCAAATTTTTCATCAAACACATTTTCATTTGTGCGAATGCAGAGTTGAGGTCACTGAATTGTCTGCTGTTATTTGTCAAAAGGCCGAAAAGTTGAGAAAGAAGAGGCGCCGGCGCCTGCTTCACGCTGCTGCCTCGGTGTGACGTCACATCCACCGCCCCGCCCCCCTCGATGTTTGCAGCCCAGGGTGGATTCACGTGCAAGTCAGGTGGAGATTGTTTTTGTCCCGAAAAAGCCCCGGAAGGAGAAGGACTTCATGTGGCACGGTGGAAGTGTGTTATCGAAGACACGCGGATTGGTGGTAAGAGTGTTCTAAAGATTTTATTTCATGGAGGACTTGGTCATGTCACGTGTAAGGGATTTAATGGATTCAATAACGTTCTTGACTCAAAATGTGTTGTATTTTTGTGCTCCCCCGTGAGCCACGCTGCAGGACCGCTTTGGTGTCACACATGACACATTTTAAATCAATTGGCACCGGAAGACATGTCGGCGTGCGATTGGAGAGCCGCTTTGTTGCCGGTTCAAGCACGAATTATTGATCACGATGAAAGGTTACACGACGTGGCTGGCAGAACAAGATTTGTATCGGTGCTTTTGTTGTGTTGTGTAAATGTTAAATATTCCCTGCTTCATGTCGTGTTGTGCTGCTGGCCTTGCAATGTGATTTCGTCTCTTTGAGCACAGTGTGTCGTTTGAGCACAAAAGTCCGCTTGACATGAGAGATAGGAATCACACAACAAGAGTATTAACGCGAAAATAAGTCTGAAATGGCCATTTTATACCAAAATAGCCCGACTTGGGTGTCTTTCCGGGCTTGGGTCCTTGAGGCTTTTTTTTTGTGGGTCGACTTATGATAGACACGTGACCAAATGTCATGTTTCTATGTGTAACTGGATTTGGGGGCTGAAATGGCAGCTTCAAACTAAAGTGGCCTAAATGGTGTGTCTTTTCAGGCGTGGTTTTAAAAAGTACTCTGAGGTGTAGTGCTCGGCAGGAACCTAGTTCATAACCCGACAAAAAAAAAAAAGAGTCAGGACAGACCCACTTTTTTTGGCACTGTATTTCCTTTTCCTGTGAATATTTCAATGTGTCTTCCAGATGTGCCTCGTGTGTGATTTTCCTGGCCAGAATGGATGACGCAGCCCCTCCAGTCAGTCATCTTTTTCACACTCGAAGGAGACGCCGGACACAAGTTTGTTGTTTCATTCCTTTGACATTTATTCTTGATCCATGTCCGTGGTTGTGGCGCGACTAAGAAATTTGGGCCATTGATGAAATATGATGCGTGTGTGTCACTCGTTTGAGTCATCGGGTTCATCGTAAGTGAAGCCGCTGAATGAATGATGTCACCAGCTGGCCGTGGGCTTTTTTTTTTTAGCCTCGACTAAAACTGGAATGTGTTCACATGATGTGTCACTTTAATCTGAATCTTTTTTTTTCTTTGGCATCATGATTTTAACACTCAAAGTACTGTCTCTCTTTGTAGACAGATTTTTATTTTTAAATAGTAAAAAAAAAAAAGTTTGAACATCTCGAAACTAATTGTGGGGTTAGTAGATGTTACACTAAAATGAATCTGGATCAAATCCAGTTTTTACATTATACGGAGACTGTAAAATATAATTTTGAGATTTTGTTGTTGTCCCCCCCCCAAAAAAAGGCAACAAATATTTTTCCTATTTTCATAAGAGCACTATGATAAGAATAGGGCAGTCCTATTTTCATCAAAATTTTATGACGATCATTTGATCTAGAAAATGACCACAAAAATCTTTGTTTTGAACTTCTAGAAAGCAAAAAAAATGGCAATATTTACTCTCGGTTGCAGCCCTCCCCCCCTCAAAAAAATGTAAAGACACCTTTAAATAAAATCAGCACAGTCGAAAAAGAGAACCGAATGTTTAGGATTAAAATGAAAATGTGACGAGAGTACAATATGAAAAAGGCTAACGTCAACTAATTGCAGTTCAAGTTTTGTTCTGGAAAAATAACAATAATATTCACGTTTTGGATCAAACTCAACTCTTTTCAAAAGAAAACAAAATGGGGATTGATGCTTTTGATTTTTGTTGTTGTTGTCGTCACCCTTGGGAAAAAAAAATCAGGCGATAGGTGTTGCGTACGCCGATTCGGGAGCAAGCATGCTAGCGTTAGGCGGGGTCCTCCTCTGTTTCATCTCTTTGGCCCCCGGGCCAAGTGTAAATGCACACAGGGCCGTTTTTTCACGTTGCATCAGCACTGGTGCCGCTTTTTTTTCCATCGGAGTTGGATACGCTGAAGGTGTTTGCACGTAAACAAAGGCAACCATGGAATTGTTCCGCCTATGAACTCAATCTGACCCCGATAAGAAGATTTCAATGTGAAAATCCCTTTAATGTGCAAATCATCATCAGACTTGACTCCTGCTCTGCGCTTACATTTTGACTCAAATTAGTGTCGTGGCGCTTGAGCTTTTTTTTTTCTTTTTTTTTTTTCCTCCCCGTCTCCAGCGGCGGTGTTGAAGGGCCGCCATTGTTTGGCCGTAAGCGCGTCGGGATAGAAAAGCTCCTTCCGGATCTGCACCTGTCCAAGGCCGCGTACGTCTTTGCCGCACTTTGACATCTGAAATTTACAACTCTCAGCTGGATAGCCGAGCTTACTCGCCCTGCGTTCGGTTGGGGCTTTCGTGGCAGCTGGCACGACGAAAAAGACACGGAAGGCCGCGCTTTCTATCTTGCGCCTCCAACCCGATAGCAGCCCCATTTGACTTGACGCCGCCGCCGCCGATGCCAGCTGTCATTTTCCGTCTCCTTCAAAGAAAAGCGAGTACGCTGACCCGATGAGTTGTCGATGAATTGTTGAATTCGCTCCATCTCAAGTGCAGTCGACTTTCCCGACCTCCCTTTGCAATTTTTTTTTTCCACGTCATGTCATCAGTAGGCTCGCGTGGCATCCCGCCGCGTCTAAAAATAATTATTTATGACGGTGTCGCTTTCAATGCCGTCATAAATAAATGCAGCGCACTTGGACCTAATGGGATATTTATTCAATTTTTTTTTTAATAGCACATACAAATGTGGGATTGTGTTTTCAACTGGCTGCGACTAAAAATCAACTCATCATAGGCTGTCATGTTTCTTGTAACTGCACGCGGATCGACATTCTGTTGGTCACGCGGCGGCCCCCTGAGACCACATGAGAGCACACGAGCCATTGGGAAATTCACTCTGATGAGATTGAGTGTCTACGGAGCCACAGAGTCCATTTGTGAGTGTCTTGCGAGCCGCAAAGTGAATTTCCCAACGCGCGTCAAGATGGCCGCCACCCAACTCTCGTCAAACAGCCCAGAATTAAAATGGCAATTTGAAGTAGGAGAAAACACCATCGCCGTCGGTTTTCAAATGTAATAAGTCGGGAGAAGTATTTGCCCTCACTAACTCGCCACCGTGTCGCGGCTTTCGCCGCATGCCAGCGTGACGCTTACGACTGTCGGCTCGTTAGCCGGCAGTCTCGATGCCCGCTAAACAGCTGTGGGCAAATCCACATGGCTAATGAGCTCCGGGTGGAGGTCGTTGACCTTGACGCCACGCGGCGCGCTAAGTGATCAGCTTCCCCTGCCGCTTCCGGGCCCGATGAGGGCTTCTCCCTCCGCGTGATCACGTTGAGGTATACCCGCGTCATAGCCCCGCGGGCCCCTCGTCCACTTTTTGTGACACGCCGAGGTCCAGCGTTGATCTCACCAAATCATTCTCTGCACCGTCAATTTGAAATAAAATTGAGGCGCGTTTGTAAATGAAAAAAAAAAAAAAAGGTCCTAATCCGCAACAATATTTTGGTGGGTTCTTCCCAAATGCCGTGCCAAATCCCTTTCATGGTGCTTTTTTGCGTGATCCCGCTAGCTAGTTGACGGCGAGCTGCTGAACGTTCCAAATCTGAAATCTGCATGTCTTGTGACACAATGAGAGCAGCATTGTTGTGGATTAGTTTGTTTCTTCCGGCCCCCTGCCCCCCCCCCTTTTTTTTTTTGAGCGCCATCAAGTGACTCATAGATGTGATATTTGGTGGGATTCCCCTCGGTTCCTCCGCAAAGTCTCATGTAAAAAATTAGACAAAATGTCATGGGATGCCGCTCGGGGAATCCGACAAGAAATGAAACGCATTTCTCATAACGAGAAATTTCCGCTTTGGTTTGGATTTCATTCTAACGCCTCTCATTTAAACAAACCTCGCGACGTGAATGGCGCTCGTAAACCAGCCAGCAGTTCGTCGTCATCTCGCCGCGTTATTAGAAGCCATTTACAAAAATAGGAGTAGCGCTTGTGATAAATGCCACTCAAAAAGGAGGAGAGGCGACATCGTCAACTCAACTGTATTTATAGCGCACTTTAAAAACAACCACCGCTACATACAAAGTGCGGTACACCGAGGGAAAAAAATCATTCATACGACAAACGTTAAATGAATAAGGAACACGGTAAGGATGACAGAAACAGTCCCGACTAAAAATCAAGTCTCATGCTGAGTCAAAAGCCAAAGAAGAAAATGAGTTTTAAGACGAGTGTTAAAGATGGAGGGAGAGTCCCTAGCTAGCATGCTAATGGCAGATGCGTCAGTGACCTTTTACACATTTACGTGGCGTCCTTTTTGCGTGGCAGATGACTGTGTGAAAGTGGGGTGAAATGAAACTTGTACTCCTGTTTTTTGTCTCTGTTTTCAGGTTCGGGAGGGGGGTGTGGAGGAGGGGCCAAGGGGGGGCTGGATGCAAAGTAGCGGCCGAAGCGCGAGCGCTTTTCACCGCCGTCTTCATGGAACGTGCGCACTCCCGTCAGCGTAGGCTGCTTGTTTTTTCTCGTCTTTTTCTTTTTTTTTTCTTTCTTTCTTTCTTTTAATAGTCACAACTTCCCCCTTTCTTGGAGACGACTCGCTAGTAACCCAAATTGGCCCCGCACTTGCGCTTGCACTTTGCGGTTTGCGCGTAGCCAAATGTTACAACTGTCACGCTGTGCTTCTTAAAGGGACAGAGGCGGGTGGGGAAGGGGGGGGTGGGTATTTTTTGGGTGTTGGTGGCTGGCACACATGTTCACACGATTACCCCGCTAAGATTAATTTTCATGAGCGCGTGTGGAGAGTGAAACCAAGTCATTTTAGAAGTAATGCAAATGACTGTATCGTCGTGTTACAAATGATCGGTAATTTACGATCACAGTTAGCCGTCGCCTTCGGGGCTCACCCGAAATGACAGTTTTGCGCGCAGCCCGACTCGCCGATTGTTCAAAACGTCCATAAATGTTTCAGAGTCTCGGAAATGTGTCACCCAAGCGTCGCCTTCGGGGACCGTCTGACTTCAGTTTTCAAACGCGATTGTTCCAAATGTTATGAGTGTACTTGTTTAATTGGAGGATTTATTCAATAAAATAATGATAAAAATGTCGTCAGAGTCAGTCCCAAGTATATAAAAAAAAACACGTACGGAATTTGTCTGGGGTAATTTGAGCCACGCTAGCGTTCCAATAAAAAGCAAGTGTAAAAAAAAAAAAAAAAAAAAAGAACATCAAAACAGCGAGTGTTGATGTCCCGCGAGGCTAACCGCCATCCGTTGCTGTCATAGCTAACAATGGCGGCTGCCATCAGTCAAAATAGGCTTCAGTCAAATCCATTTTTCATTTGCCTATTAAATACGTGATATCGTGCAATGACAAAAGATCTATTATGAAAAGTTGGCAGTCACCTTTGCAATCTCATTTGCAAATGAGCTGTTTTTCCTCAAGCGAAGGTGGTTTCTAACGAATCAAATTTCAGATGGGGCCAAAGAGGAATCCCCCCCCCCCCCCCCCCGGCCCCCTCTAAAAAAAAATAATTTCACTCACTTCTGTCATCTTATACCGAGAAATAAAAGTGTTGGGGGATTTTTGGGGGACCCCGACCCCTCACTTGATGCCTTACCTCCCCCAAGGCAACGTCTTCATTCACAAATGCGCCACCCGTTTGTCACATATGAAGCTGCTCGCACTTCCTGATTGACTTCCCGCCTTAAGCCTGTTCAAGCCGCACGCAGTCGACGCTGGCGGACGGGGTTACTGAGTACAGCAGTATGCATGTGCACGCCCGCATGTGTTGCTCTTTCTTTCGTTTGATCTGATCGGGTAACATGAGCCAGCTGCTCTCTCTGCAGACACTTCACAGGCTGCAGAAGCGTCCCCCCCCCCCACACACACACACACACATGCAGGTGAGCAGCTGGCCTCGTCTTGAATTTTTTTTTCCTCCTAAAAAAAAAATAAAATAAAAAAAAGAAGATTGGTGGAATGTCTCAGTTCTCACGCCCTCTTCGCCAGAGCCCAAAGAGCCGCGTGGCTTGCCACGTGCGCAGCCGTGGAAAAAGAGCTTTCCAGGAATCGGCTTTCCCCGCAGCCCCAACGCATTGCAACGGTCGCCACCAATAATGGAAGCGGCCGGGGCCAGATACGTCTCGTACGAACTAACAGACGGTTGGCAGATTTGTAGGGTAGTTAGTGGCGTTGTCTGTAGTTGCTTTTTTTTTTTTTTTTTTTAATGGCGCACCGCTACAGTGACGGCTTATTTAGAAGGCCCAGGAGTATACGGTCAGAGGCCCACTTGGCTGCACTTTCCGCAGCGTTCCAGGCAGTAACTACGCGAGAGCGTGGCTTCACTGGAAGCTCACCGCTCAGCTATGCGAGTTTGGAAGGACTACACGTCACGTGCGGGAACGCGACCCGCGGCGCAGCCGCCGCCCGCAAGTACGCGACGATCGGGCCTCACGCGGCCAATTTTCACTGATGAGTCGATTAGGATCAACACGGGACAGAAAAGTGTCGCGACGGCCACTGAAGTCGTCAGCCCGATTTGCGCATTGAACAAAAGGGGCTTTTGAAGCCAAGGCCGCGACGTATCAGCCGGGAGCGGACAGGAAGCGTGACCTTATATGGTCATACCACGTGCAGCTCAAAAAAAGCTCAAAAAATCTAAATCACTCACGACATTTCGTCGGTTTCATCGCAGGTGGATTTAGCGCGACAATCGATGTCTTGGTTGTTCGCCGGGTCACTGCCAGCGCGTTTTCCAGCATCTTCCTTCGGTATGTCACACGTCTGAATGACATTCCCCAGGCTGGAATGTGCCCTCCCGTCTGGTTGCAGCATTTCCGGCTGACTTCCGCTCACAAAGACGGCCGTTTATCAAAGCACCGATACCATAAAATGCGATTATCACTTAGAACCCGCAGGCAGGCCATGTCACCCCCACACATCTTTGTGGGGTCATGCCAGGGGGTGTGCGTGTGATTTAAAAAAAAAAAAAAATAGTAATTGTCTATTTATAGTAAGGTGTTTAGTCAGCTCTGTGTGGTGCTTTGGCTCAGGGGTGGAGTAATGGAGTAGCAAACCAGAGGTTGGGAGGTCGATCCCAGGGGGTAGTGACCCCGTCTGTTCTGGGTGTTTAAACCCCGGTGGTTGCAACCATGTCCTTTCCTTCTTTTGCCATTGATGTTTAGCAAGGCTTGTTTGAGGAAAGACACCCCGCAAAAAACATGCGCATGTCCTTGGGAGCATGGCTCAGGGGTAGAATGATGGCGTGCCAATGCAGAGGTTGGGTGTTCGAACCCCAGTGGTTTAAACAATGTCCCTTCTTTCTTTTGCCATGGTTTAGCAAGGCTTGTTTGAGGAAAGACACCCCCCAAAAAACTAACGCATCTGTGTGGGATCATGGCTCAAGGGTAGAGAGATGGAGTGCCAATCCAGAGGTTGGGGGTTCGAGCCCCGGTGGTTGAAACAATGACCATTCTTTCTTTTGCCATGGTTTAGCAAGGCTTGTTTGAGGAAAGACACCCCCCAAAAACACATGCATCTGTGTGGGAGCATGGCTCACATGTAAAGTATGTGCGTCCCAGCCTAGAGGTTGGGCGTTCGATCCCTGGTCCAGGCAACAATGTCCATTCATTCTTAAACCACCATGTAGACAAAGGTGTTTTTAGCCGAAGAAACGACCATGTATAGTAAGGCATTTTTAGCTCAAAAAAACGACCATGTATAGTAAGGCATTTTTTGCCGGAAAAAACGATTGAAAGAAACGACCATGTATAGTAAGGCGTTTTAAGCTGAAAAAAACGACCATGTATAGTAAGGCGTTTTTAGCCGAAAAAAACGACCATGTATAGTAAGGCATTTTTTGCCGGAAAAAACGACTGAAAGAAACGACCATGTATAGTAAGGCGTTTTTAGCCGAAAAAAACGACCATGTAAAGTAAGGCCTTTTTAGCCCAAAAAAAACGACCATGTATAGTAAGGCGTTTTTAGCCCCAAAAAACGACCATGTATAGTAAGGCGTTTCAGCCAAAAAAAACGACCATGTATAGTAAGGCGTTTTTAGCCCAAAAAAACGACCATTTATAGTAAGGCATTTTTTGCCGGAAAAAACGACTGAAAGAAACGACCATGTATAGTAAGGCGTTTTAAGCTGAAAAAAGCGACCATGTATAGTAAGGCGTTTTTAGCCGAAAAAAACGACCATGTATAGTAAGGCGTTTTTAGCCCCAAAAAACGACCATGTATAGTAAGGCATTTTTTGCCGGAAAAAACGACTGAAAGAAACGACCATGTAAAGTAAGGCGTTTTTAGCCGAAAAAAACGACCATGTAAAGTAAGGCGTTTTTAGCCGAAAAAAACGACCATGTAAGGCATTTTTAGCCCAAAAAAACGACCATGTATAGTAAGGCATTTTTTGCCGGAAAAAACGACTGAAAGAAACGACCATGTATAGTAAGGCGTTTTAAGCTGAAAAAAACGACCATGTAAAGTAAGGCGTTTTTAGCCGAAAAAAACGACCATGTATAGTAAGGCGTTTTTAGCCCAAAAAAACGACCATGTATAGTAAGGCATTTTTTGCCGGAAAAAACGACTGAAAGAAACGACCATGTAAAGTAAGGCGTTTTTAGCCGAAAAAAACGACCATGTATAGTAAGGCATTTTTAGCCCAAAAAAACGACCATGTATTAGTAAGGCATTTTTTGCCGGAAAAAACGACTGAAAGAAACGACCATGTAAAGTAAGGCGTTTTTAGCCGAAAAAAACGACCATGTATAGTAAGGCGTTTTTAGCCGAAAAAAACGAACATGTAAAGTAAGGCGTTTTTAGCCGAAAAAACGACCATGTATAGTAAGGCGTTTTTAGCCAAAAAACCGACCATGTAAAGTAAGGCGTTTTTAGCCCAAAAAAAACGACCATGTATAGTAAGGCGTTTTTAGCCCCAAAAAACGACCATGTATAGTAAGGCGTTTCAGCCAAAAAAAACGACCATGTATAGTAAGGCGTTTTTAGCCCAAAAAAACGACCATTTATAGTAAGGCATTTTTTGCCGGAAAAAACGACTGAAAGAAACGACCATGTATAGTAAGGCGTTTTAAGCTGAAAAAAACGACCATGTATAGTAAGGCGTTTTTAGCCGAAAAAAACGACCATGTATAGTAAGGCATTTTTTGCCGGAAAAAACGACTGAAAGAAACGACCATGTATAGTAAGGCGTTTTTAGCCGAAAAAAACGACCATGTAAAGTAAGGCGTTTTTAGCCCAAAAAAAACGACCATGTATAGTAAGGCGTTTTTAGCCCCAAAAAACGACCATGTATAGTAAGGCGTTTCAGCCAAAAAAAACGACCATGTATAGTAAGGCGTTTTTAGCCCAAAAAAACGACCATTTATAGTAAGGCATTTTTTGCCGGAAAAAACGACTGAAAGAAACGACCATGTATAGTAAGGCGTTTTAAGCTGAAAAAAGCGACCACGTATAGTAAGGCGTTTTTAGCCGAAAAAAACGACCATGTATAGTAAGGCGTTTTTAGCCCCAAAAAACGACCATGTATAGTAAGGCATTTTTTGCCGGAAAAAACGACTGAAAGAAACGACCATGTAAAGTAAGGCGTTTTTAGCCGAAAAAAACGACCATGTAAAGTAAGGCGTTTTTAGCCGAAAAAAACGACCATGTAAAGTAAGGCGTTTTTAGCCGAAAAAAACGACCATGTAAGGCATTTTTAGCCCAAAAAAACGACCATGTATAGTAAGGCATTTTTTGCCGGAAAAAACGACTGAAAGAAACGACCATGTATAGTAAGGCGTTTTAAGCTGAAAAAAACGACCATGTAAAGTAAGGCGTTTTTAGCCGAAAAAAACGACCATGTATAGTAAGGCGTTTTTAGCCCAAAAAAACGACCATGTATAGTAAGGCATTTTTTGCCGGAAAAAACGACTGAAAGAAACGACCATGTAAAGTAAGGCGTTTTTAGCCGAAAAAAACGACCATGTATAGTAAGGCATTTTTAGCCCAAAAAAACGACCATGTATAGTAAGGCATTTTTTGCCGGAAAAAACGACTGAAAGAAACGACCATGTAAAGTAAGGCGTTTTTAGCCGAAAAAACGACCATGTATAGTAAGGCGTTTTTAGCCAAAAAAAACGACCATGTAAAGTAAGGCGTTTTTAGCCCAAAAAAAACGACCATGTATAGTAAGGCGTTTTTAGCCCCAAAAAACGACCATGTATAGTAAGGCGTTTCAGCCAAAAAAAACGACCATGTATAGTAAGGCGTTTTTAGCCCAAAAAAACGACCACTTATAGTAAGGCATTTTTTGCCGGAAAAAACGACTGAAAGAAACGACCATGTATAGTAAGGCGTTTTAAGCTGAAAAAAACGACCATGTATAGTAAGGCGTTTTTAGCCGAAAAAAACGACCATGTATAGTAAGGCGTTTTTAGCCCCAAAAAACGACCATGTATAGTAAGGCATTTTTTGCCGGAAAAAACGACTGAAAGAAACGACCATGTAAAGTAAGGCGTTTTTAGCCGAAAAAAACGACCATGTAAAGTAAGGCGTTTTTAGCCGAAAAAAACGACCATGTAAAGTAAGGCGTTTTTAGCCGAAAAAAACGACCATGTAAGGCATTTTTAGCCCAAAAAAACGACCATGTATAGTAAGGCATTTTTTGCCGGAAAAAAACGACTGAAAGAAACGACCATGTATAGTAAGGCGTTTTAAGCTGAAAAAAACGACCATGTAAAGTAAGGCGTTTTTAGCCGAAAAAAACGACCATGTATAGTAAGGCGTTTTTAGCCCAAAAAAACGACCATGTATAGTAAGGCATTTTTTGCCGGAAAAAACGACTGAAAGAAACGACCATGTAAAGTAAGGCGTTTTTAGCCGAAAAAAACGACCATGTATAGTAAGGCATTTTTAGCCCAAAAAAACGACCATGTATAGTAAGGCATTTTTTGCCGGAAAAAACGACTGAAAGAAACGACCATGTAAAGTAAGGCGTTTTTAGCCGAAAAAACGACCATGTATAGTAAGGCGTTTTTAGCCGAAAAAAACGACCATGTAAAGTAAGGCGTTTTTAGCCGAAAAAACGACCATGTATAGTAAGGCGTTTTTAGCCGAAAAAAACGACCATGTAAAGTAAGGCGTTTTTAGCCCAAAAAAAACGTCCATGTATAGTAAGGCGTTTTTAGCCCCAAAAAACGACCATGTATATTAATGCGTTTTTAGCCAATAAAAACGATCATGTATAGTAAGGCTAAAACGTCTTACTATACATGGTCGTTTTTTTTGGCTGAAACGATCATGTATAGTAAGGCTAAAACGTCTTACTATACATGGTCGTTTTTTTTGGCTGAAACGCCTTACTATACATGGTCGTTTTTTTCGGCTAAAATGCCTTACTATACATGGTCGTTTTCTTCGGTCGTTTTTTACGGCTAAAAACGCCTTACTATACATGGTCTTTTTTTGGGCTAAAAACGCCATACTATACATGGTCGTTTTTTTTCGGCTAAAACGCCTTACTATACATGGTCTGTTTTTTCTGTCATTTTTTTCGGCTAAAAATGCCTTCCTATACATGGTCGTTTTTTTTCGGCTAAAAACGCCTTACTATACATGATCGTTTTTTTTATCGGCTAAAAACGCCTTACTATATGGTGGTTTTTTTCGGTCGTTTTTTACGGCTAAAATGCCTTACTATACATGGTCGTTTTTTTCGGCTAAAAATGCCTTACTATACATGGTCTTTTTTTTCGGCTAAAAACGCCTTTGTATATATGGTGTTTTTTTTCCGGCAAAAAACGCCTTACTATACACGATCGTGATTTGTAGCAATGCGTTTCCTGAGAAAATGTCCATGTATCGCAGTCCTTCTCAAATAGCTGCAATGCCAAGTGTGGGGTGGGGATTGGCGGGGTGCCTTCATGCATCATGTGAACAATTTAATGTAGTAGTGGGCTTGACTTGTCCCTTCTCGACTCAAATTACTCAGTGGAAAAAAAAGAATCCTTTGTCACCGAGTCAAAAGCTTGACTTGAGGGTGTCAACTTCGTACGTCCATCTACGCCCAGTGCTGCTGCTAACCTGAAGTGCAAAGAAGTCGAAAGGCACCGTCAGTGGTGTCACACTTCAAAGGCATGTGTGCAGACGAAAGTAGGTGTGTGTGTGTGTTTGTGTGACAAAGTACAGCCATTTCGCAAGTGAAAGACGCAGTTATGCTTCAAGTGTTTCCTGACTCATGTTTAGGGGAAATGATTCAGATGAGTGCCCACCTTTCTTGAGGTGCCTTTTTACATGCCTCCCCCTCCCATCTTCTGTCTGTTCTCACTTCTGTTCAACAAATTGTCTTTTTTACTCACTTTCTGATCCGTAACTTCAATAAGACTTGTGCTATGTGCGTTTGTATGTGTGTGTGTGTGTGTGTGTGTGCACGTGAGACAGAGGTCTGAAGGGGTTTCCACAGACGGTGAGAAGTTGACGCATATCGACATGCGTGTGCGTGTAGGCTTACCTGCCACTTTTGCCACGTTTGATTGGCTTGGCTGAGAATTTTGGTGAAGGTGTGCCAACCGAAAAGATCACAGGAGCCGACGGACTTTGGACTGTGGCTTTTGTACAAATGTGGGAAAACTAGGCCGAGGATAATGTTGGACTTGCTCCCCAACCTGCAAGATAAGTATCGTCAACGCTTTGCTCACAGCAGAAAAATTTTGGAACGTACAAATGTCACAGGAGCCCCAAACTGAGAAAATTGTCATTGTCAACGCTGACTTCACATGGAAGGTGCATAAAAATGAGATGTTTTTGTTTTAACGTAACACTTAGCGAGTGACTTCATCCAACGTTCTTTGAGGACATGCTGCAAAAAAATACATCCAATAAAACAATTCATTGATATTTGAGATGTGTGCAGGACAAATGTTAGCATCTCAACCTAAGTAGCGGAACATTTATGAAGGGGAAGAGCAAAATATTGGCATTTGAAGGTGCTGGATATGGTTTGGTCACAAAAAAGAATTGGGGGAGCTTAAAAGTGGGGAAAAAAGAAGCACCACGACTGACTTCCGGCAACAAGCGAGCATGCATGGGGAGTGTTTAATTTTATTTATTTCTTAAATCTTAAATAATAATTTAAAAAAAAACAAAAGTCTCAAAGCTGCATGACAAGTGTTGTGGTTATCGTATGAGAAGCATACGTGAGTAGGAATGTTATCATTCGAATGTGGGAGACATTCGCCGCACTCTTCTCGGAATGATGCTTGTCACGTTTTCGCCGAACGCACGCCGGCCTTTCTTGGGCAGCTTCCTCTTTGTGCACTTGTGGAGATGCAAGATAGCCTCTCGTACACGAGACCATTTATTCAGTTGGCTAGCCAAAAAAAAAATCTTCAAAGTGTCGACATTTGGGGAGAAGTTGAGTGAAACAGCCTCATCTGATGCCCCCCCCCCCCCCCCCCCTTGGACAGATGCGAGCCAGGTTTTAGTCATTAACGAACGGGAGATGCTCAAGCGCCCTTGAAGCTTTTTGCAGAAGCGTCCGCGGAGGCGGCGCGGACAAACGGGGTCCTCCGTCATTACGCCTACATTTGCATTTACCCTTTGATGGCCTGTCAAATATAGATCTAGAAAGGCTTCCCCCCCCCCCCCCTCCCTCCCCGCCTCAAGGGCCATCTTTTGAGTACGATAGAAGCTGAGTGGGCAGCGCACGGCACTTGTCTCTTAATTGGCTTTGGCTTTAACGAGCCGACTATACGAGATTTTTAAAGGGCGTTCATGACGAGCGCGCCTGTGTCAGCAAACGCGCGCCTGCGCTTGTTTCTAGTTTTCGTTGCTCGTCACAAAGCGGAAAACGAGATGTGCGCAAGCGTGATGTCATACGATGAAGACCCGCCTCCCCATGGACAAACGCTCCTTTTCGCCTGCCCTCAGTCTCCGATGGACAACCACAGCTGTTATGACCCCTTCCACCGGGGGCACTCGCCGCAAGCGCTCATCCTATGGCAGCTTCCCAAAATTCAGGGAAGCCGGGAACGATGCCAGACGATGCCAATCCCGCCTCAGCTGTTTCGAGTAGCGCCTCTTTTTATGACCGTTGAAGCGCCTCGAATTGAACCAGCGCTGCTGCGGTTCATCGAGCGCTCCGAATTGTCCGTAGGTGCGATCGTGAGCGCGCAAACGGTTGTCTGTGGTATGCAAGCCCTGTAATTGGCCGGCGACCAATTCAAGGTGTGCCCCCCGCCTGCGGCTCAAAGACAGCTGGCATAGGCTCCGGCTCCGGCTCCGGCTCCCCCCCCCCCCCCCCCGCCCCTCATGATCATAAGCCGTGGTGATTATTTGCTTGTGAATGATAACAATTGGCAATAATCCAGCCATCAGTCAAATGAATTTCTTTGCGCTTTTTGCAGCGACTTTCAAGTTTGGGCTCTAGGGCAAAGGTCAAGGTGCTCCAAAGTGTAGCTCCAAACTCCAAATTGCCAGCATTACCCGAGTGAGCACGCAAATGATAAAATGGATAAAAAATAAAAATGGATAATATCCCATTTTTTTCCCCCTTTGGGCGAATAAAGGGGACTGAAGCGCTGTGTCGGTCCGCTTCACGTGTTGGCCGTGTTATCGATAGGCGGTGGCGTGAGGGGCTCGCAAGGCGACCCTTGAACTCGCGAGAGCAGAGCCCCGGCAGCAGGTCGGCGGTGCTGCCGGGTTCAGCGCGGTTAATGTTCAAGCCGTTTGAACCGTGTACGGAAGCGGCATTCCGCGAATTCCTCGCCGGCCTTTCGGGAAGGTCGGCGGGACGCTCGGCTTCTATTGCAATTGACCGTGTTAGTTTTTTTTTTTTTTTTTTTAAATGTATATTTCTGTTAGGCAAACTGTCTTTTGGAGACAAAACGGTCGTTTCTTTGAGTGGGGAGGGGGAGAGGAAGGAGCCTTTTTACATGTGTGTGTCAGCATGTCAAGGCAGTGAATGATTAGCCCGTGGCGAGCTTCCCCTTTTGGAAGTTCCACGTTGTTCTTTTGCCGCCGTTGCGGTCACACTGACCTGCGCGTGCGCCGCTCGCTTGCCCGTGTACTCGGCCGCGTCACGCCGCGACTTTCACCATCGCTTTAAATCGCAGCGCGTCTTGGCCTCGCGTCGCCACCTTTCTGGCTATCTGTCGCCGCCCCGCAGGCCAACAAAGGCACTACAATTTGGCAATCCCCACATTTGGCCTATGGCTTTTGTGGACATCGACTTGAAATCTTGTGTGCGCCCACAGGAATTTTATTTATTGATTTTAAATCTCAAAATTACTTTTCAAATAGTATTTTAATTTTTTTTTCTATTGCACTTCTAATGTAAGCCTACCGGCATTTGTCTTTGAATGTTGCTGCCCGTTGAGCACTTTAGGAGTTGCCGATGTCTCGGGAGCCAAATTGGCACGCGGCCCGTCTGGCTGTTTGGCGGACCAACGAGGTCTGACAGACTTGCAGGCTTTGAGGCGTGAAGCCATTTCCACGACAGCGGCGTGACGCGTGAGCACGTGGACTCATTTGCTTAAAACGTCGGCCAGACGCTGAGCAGATGTCGGCGGTTTGTGAATAACAGCGAGTAAAATTAAAAAATTTAAAATAAAAAAAAAACGCTGATTGATTGCGGCCTGCGTTGCGGCTTTTGGCAGGCTTGAATGCGAGGGTGATTAACTAATGGCCTAATCCCAGGTAAGAATCAGGTGCCGGCCGGCAACAAAGCCTCCAGCGGGCTTTGCTAGCGCGGTCCGCTTTCACCGCAAAGATGGAGAGTCTTGAGGGGGGCTTAAGATTCTCTGCGTGCAAGACAAAAGGCCACAAGGGAAGCCCACTCCTCCGTTTGGATTTAGAGGAGCTGCACGACGACAGCTTCTGTTTTCTTTAGTGACTCTGAGTGGCCGCACTCTATCCGACCTCTCCCAAGCCACTTCACTCCAGCTGCTTTGGGTATCCTGAGTCCTGCCGGTATGTCCCGGGCAGGACCCAGCGCCTCCTCCCGGTGCGATATGCCCGGAACACCTCACCAAGGAGGCATCCAAGAGCCATCCTGACCCAATGCCCGAGCCACCTCATCTGTGGAGGGTTGTAAACCCATCCCCGATGCTCCAGTTTCCTGAAGCACAATCTCAAGGTCACACGTTGACCCTCAAAGCTCGCCCTTTTCTCATCCAATTGAGCTCCTCATCACATTTGCTGTGAAAATCTCCCCCAGCGGATCATCGCCCAGCTGGGAAGGCGGCGAAAACTGCTTCCGGATTCCTCGTTTGCCTTCCAGTGAGGTGACATGGCAAGGCCCACAGAGCCAGACAGTGAGGAGAGCGCACGGCTGCCTGCGTAGATGACATTTTTTGTTTCAAATGTGGGGAAAAGTATTTTCAGAAGTGCGCAAAATTCCCAAAGGTTGCGTTGCGCATTCCTGCCGGAGAGGAATGTAAGCTAGCTGGGGGCTCGTTGAGGGGTTACGGCGCTTCCTTTTTTACCGCAGCTGCCCGCATTCTCACAGTAGCGATTTCAAGGACGCCAACATGAATTACACATCGAGCGGTCGGCTTTTGCTGAAATTCCCCCCCCCACCCCCCGCCTAATCCCGCAGCATCCCGGCCTCCGCTTTCCCTCGCTCTCTCCAAACACGCAGGCACACGCTTGATCCCCATTTGTGGGCTGATGCGTGATGTTGTGGATGAAAACGGATGCTCCGCTTGAGCGGCAGATGTGCTGCATCTCGCGGCCTCCAAAAGCTGCTAAAAAGGCCGCCCCCCCAAAAGCTCGCCCTTGGCCAGGCTTGCACAATATCACACCCAATTTTGGTCACGACACACTTGGTATAGTCGCCAACCGTTTTTTTTTTACTGGGGTGCTTTGAGATCGGACTGCCACGTCAACGACACACTTTACTGAAGTGAAATACAACTGAACTGGAGCATAATGCGGTAAGCGGAGGAGAAAACATTCCAAGTAAACCGCCGCATAGCTGCAATCCTCTTTCGAAGAAAAGAAAAAAATCAATTAATGGTGCAGCAATGACATGTGAACAGACATAACAGTATTCACAGACATATATTCTTTATCCTTTGCGTAGAGCGGCCCACGGCGGTCTGATTGGCTGCATTAGCGGGACTGCGTTACTCCCACGCACTCCCCTCGTGATGGCTTGGTCGAACGCCATGCGAACGCGCTCCATCCATCTTATCCCACAAGGCCTTTTTTTCTTTTTTTTTTTTTTTTTCTTTTGTGGCGGCATGTTATCAGGCCCAACTAGTCAGGGACACACGTGCTACATCCTGACACTGAGCGTGGGTCATTGAAATGCAAACACGGCACACACCAAAGGAAATGGGATCGAAGGGCGGCAAATATTTGGCCAAGAGACTTTTTTTTTTTTTTCCTGTTTCTCTATCCCTGATGGAGACGAGAAAATGTGTCTTGCCGTGCTTACGGCCGACGGACAGACGGACGGAAAGAAGAAAGCAAGGAAGGGGAGATGCAGATGGGCGCCGGCGCGAGGCCGAGCCCGGGTTGCGGACGTCAAATAAAGCAAGGAAGCAATCTGCTGTCATGAAAGATTGGACGGCAGATGTCAGCGTGACATCTGTCAATGATCCCACCTGAACGCCGCTTGTGAAATCAACACTTCTACTTTGCCGGTCAGCCTTCTGAAGTCAGCGCAGGAGAGCGGCTCGCTCGCCGTAACGGCCACGTGACATCACTACGACAAGAAAAAAAGTCTTGTCAGAGCAGGGAAAGATTCATATTTTTGTGTCATTTTGGTGTTGTGCTTATATGCACACACACACACACACACACACATATAGATGCTTATGTGTGTGGGTGTGCACATCAAAGTTTTCAATGCACTTTTCATGTTGTAAGCGGAGTTTTGTTTTTTTGCGCGTCTTTCGTGACTGTCTTGAGCAAGCGCGAAGCTGAGCACCCAAAAAACAAAAACAAAAGGCACTTTCTGCACTTTGTGGCATAGTCAAAAGGCAATGTCGCTCCTGCAGAATGAAAAGGAAGGAAAGGAGACCATGCGAGTCGTCAACATCAGCATCAGCATCATCGTGTACTCTGGAAAAGGGAAGGTCCGCCCCGACGCCAGATTCCCCTTTTGACGCTTGTTTACGTTTTGTTTTATGGAGCATGATGACTCACTTGTTCCGCAAGGCTGCCGCGCCACCACCTGCCCCTTCCCCCCTCCACCCCCCTTCCTCGCTTCTGCCCAAGCCTGGCCATAACGGTTACCACAGCAACCTGTAATCACCGCCCACCCCCTCTGGACCCCGGCTGCACACAAACGGACGCGGCACCTGTTTGTTGTCGCTTGTATATCCAATTCACCCGAAACCTACCAAAAAAAAAAAAACAACAACAACAATACGAAACCCCAACACTTTTTAATCCTAACCCTACGTCAAAACCCTCATTTGAAACCCTAGCCCAAATTTTAAATCCTAACCTTAAATTTAAACCCGAATATGAAAGCCGAATCCTACTTTGAAAACCTCATTTGAAACCGGGAACCTTAGTTTGAAACACCAACCCCGGAGTTGGAAACCCTACTTCACCACCCTACTCTGAAACTGTAACCCTACTTTTAAAACCTTACTTTGAAAATAACAGTTTGGTGGTTTGTTCTTTTGTTGAGTTAGATCAGGAGGCATTAGCATCGTTTTTTTTTCTTAGCACGCTAGTTTAGTCGCTAGTTATTTCAACAATTCATTGGTTTATTTGCTTGGGTTTTGTGTTCGGGCGATGGCGCGACGCCGAGTTAGCCCCGGTGGACTTTCCTGCTTCCGAGGCGATGAAAGGGTGAAGATGCGTCGATTTTTTTTTTTTTTTCATGAGATGAAAACAGCAGCTCGATCTGTCTTTATGCTAGCTAGCTAGCTACCTAGCTAGCGTCAAATCGTCTGATGAAGACGATTGCCGGAGCGCGGGATGAAAGCGGCGTTAGTCATCCCGCGCTAATGGCTTAACCGCTTTGCCAGGAGCTGCGACGGGGCGCTCGTTCCCGGGTCCCTCTCGTAAAGCGGGCGGCCAGAGCTTAGCGACACCATCCAGACTGACGGCTGGTTAGCAGGTGGGCTTCACGTAAACGGCAGACAGTCGGCGGCGGGAAAAAGACCCCCCCCCCTCTACCCCCAAAGAAGGGGCTCTGGTCAAGAACGGCAAAAAGAAAATGTCAATAAGCGATGAAAGAAGGGGGGGGGGCGAGGGAATTAAGTCGGCTTCACAATGGAGTCAGCTGCTGGAATCAATCAGCTGCTGCCAAAAACAGAGCGGCAGAGACAAAGTGGACCCCAGCCGGTTGGGGGCTCTAACGGTTACACGACGCCCCCGCAGACGCGCTCAGTTTGTTTTTTTTGTTTTTTTTTAACTTGGTTGGTTCTTGTTAAGTTTGTGGTCGGGTGTTAATTGTTTGTATTTAGTTTGGTTGATTAGTTAGCAATGACACTCCGCCCACCCGACGTGTTCCTAATTGGAAAAGGGGCTTCGGGTCGGCAGCGAGTTCGCCGACGAGTCGGTCGAAAACAAAATGTTGCTTTTGATTTCCACGAGGACTTTTAATGAGCCGCCCGAGCGTGCTGCAGCTTTGCAAAACGGGCAGCTCGTTAGCCGCGGCCCGACGGGGAAAAAGGCAATCCGGCATCCCGACTCAGCAGAATCACAAGTGAAGCATCAAAATCAGTCACGTGACAAGAATGGGCCAATCTTTCATGACAGCAGGGTGACAACTGAAATCAAGTGCTGCTTCTCCCACCACCACACACCCATGACCCGGAAAAGTTTCCTCTCTGTTCCCGCGTGCTCTAGCGAAAATCCGTCGGGACGCTAATCTGCCTCCACCCACCAGCTGCTCAAGCGGTGCCAAGATTCCCGTTGCCGCAGAAGGGCCCGGCGAGGCGTGTGCCCGCCTGAACGCGAGCGGTATTACAAAGCGCCTACTCGCCGCCAGCTCGCGGTGAGCCGTCGCTACCAGCTGTGTGTCCCCGGTGGCCAGTTAAGTGGATTTGAATTTTTTTTCTTGTACTTGCACAATGTGAACAAGAGGCCCGGCCAAAGTCACTTCAAACATCGAGGCCGTCTTACCAAAAGTGGACCAAAACGGGAGCATTCGATACAAAGGAAATTTCCCTTGGCAACCTGATGGTCGAATGGTTCGCGCTCCGGCCTTCCTGTGTGGAGTTTGCATGCGTGGGTTTTCTCCGGGTACTCTACATTCCATAAACGCCCCCCCCCCCCAACCCTTGTGAGGATAAGCGGATCCAAACATGGATGGGTGGAAATTTCCACCCAAATTAATTGGAATTTTACAAAGGAAATAAAAACGTTTTGGTCAGCTAATCGGGGACAGATTGCATGTGTTGCCAGGCAGAATTTGGACAGAAGCCCCAAGCCTCCAATTGGGGTAAAAAAAAAAAATTCTGCATAGAATATGTATAAAATATTCATTATACTTCATTTATGCCCCCAACCACAAATATCAATGCACATCCAGAAACACGTTATCTTTCGCCACAAAGCCACCTGTTGCAACTGATGCCCCCCACCCCCGACACCCCCATTATCACCCCGATACAAAATCATCCCCAAATGTTCTCAAGACCAACAAAAGCATTGCTCTCCGTCACATGGCGGGTGGCGCGCACACGTAAGTGGGGGGCGGGTGGGGGGGGGGGGTGTACAAGGAAGGAAACTGATGTGGTCTTGGTTGCCGTGGAAACCAGGTGAGAACATGCAGCGTGTGCGTGCTGGCTGGGCGGATGACGTGCTTCGTTCCGTGACGCGCGGCCAGACAAGAGAGGCAAGAGGCCGCCCGAAAGGGGGACGGATGCTGACATCATCAAAGACGGAAAAAAATGGCCAAACAACACACAAGCTTTAAGGATGAGCAGGAGGATAACACAACAGAGGACTTGATCGGGGGGGTGAGTGGAAAGGTTTTAGACTGGCTAAGTCAATCACCTTAACCCGACAGAGCACGCATTTTATCTCCGGAAGAAAAGACTCATGGGAGAAAGCCCCAGAAACAAACAAGAACTGAAAGAGGCTGCGGAAAAGGCCTGAAAAAAAAAAAAGGTTTCAAAGAATGCAAACAGCTGATCAAGGCAGTGAGTCTGCTGCAATACTTTTGCTCACTTGGAACGCGGGTGGCTTCAACCAAAACATGCGCTGGCCTGAGCACGAAAGCTACGTGCTAGTTTAGCTTCGCATAAAGACCGGGCGGCACTATGAGCTACGGCTAGCTGGCTAACGTTTTGTGTTCAGTTCACTGAAAAAAAAGATTTTAAGCGTCTCCTCGGCGTGTCTTATTTTAGCATTTCTGATGGGAACGGTGGCCACATTGCCCCCCCCCCCTCTGATCCCTCAGTTCTGCCTGTGCAGCGCCGGGTCAGCCCCGCCCCCTAACGGCGGCCATGTTGGGGGTCATTCCGCTTCCAAAGTGGCACCCTTCCCACTCAACCATCTAATATAGGGGACAAATCATTTGGACAAATCTTCGTCTCCCTCATCTTTCCTTTGATCCTTTTCCTGCCATTCATGCGCATTCCGGGCCCGACGGGAGCTGTCACCGTGCGCCTCAACGTCCCGATCCTGTCCCGTTCAATGCTCACTCGGCGACAAAACAAAGACACCCCTCGGCGTCTCCGATTCTCCTTTCCAAAGAAAGTGGGTGGGAGGGGGGAGGGGGGGGGTCCCCGAAACAAAGCTGTGGAAGGAGTCTCGGGCTCATAGGTCTGGCCCTCCAAACAGGCGCAGTGACGGCTTGCGGACAATGGGATGAAAGCGGCCTCAGCGAGCTGCGAGGAAGTGATGACCGCGCGTGATGACAGACGCTCAATGAAGTCTCAAGGGTGGGAGGTGCGCTCCATTCACGGATGGGGATGCGCCGCTACAACGGGAGGCCCGCGAAGCATATACCTCCATACACGCGCAAACACACTGAAGTTGGCTCAGGTCTTGCGTTTGTGGCCTTCGGCAAGTTTCTTTTGTGTCGTGTGCACCACAGCATTGCTAATTTGATTTTTCCATCCGTAATCAGCGAGACCGTCGCTCACGGTGGCTCGGTAATTAAAGTGGACTGACGGGGACAATTAGTCGACTCTGATTTGCCGGGGACGATACGGCTCTTCTCTTCACCTCTGAACCCCGCTGGGACGCCGTGACGCGGCAATGACCCGTTTGATTTGCCAATTGTGTTTGGATAGAACAGAATCGCAGAGTGGGTTCTCAAAAGTGCATCACTTTTGCGGGATACAAAACGAATTACACGCGATTCATAAATGCATCCGTTTGAGAAGATTAAAAACATTTTATGAGCAAATCTATATATAGATTAAGATCTATATATAGATATAGATTATAAATAACTAAAATATGAACAATTAATTAACTATAGACTGCATTAAATCTTTTAAGAACTGTCAGTAAACAATTATTGAGGTAATTTTTAAAATATTTTTTCCATTTTATTTTTTGTTTAACTTTAATGTACAGTAAAAGCACCTTTTTTTGGTTTTGTTTTGTTTTTCAAACTGTGCTTTGTGTCTCGGTGGCTTACAAGACATAACACTGTAGTGTGTTTTTTGCGAATAAAACCTCTGGCTGTTTTTTTTTTTTTTAATTTAATTTAATTTTTTATGAATACCGACTAGTTACTGGATTTGAATGCTGGGCATGACGGCGGTGCCTAGTGAGCTCAGTCTTTTTTTTTGAGGTGCGTCCACTGGAATAGTGGACATTCAGGGGTGACGATTGAATTTAAAATCTGCAACAATAATCAGCACCATCGCATGTAGCGAAAAGCAACAAAGTCCAGTAAAAAATAGTCTCTCGAAAGGCACTTAGCGACACGCGTGAGTAATAACATCCAAACAGTACTGCCTGTAGCGTGCGTACTATATATATATACACACAGACGGGAGAACGTCACCTGCGGCAACGATAGTCAGCAACGCAAGTAGCAAAATACCTTCACGCCCTCTCCCCAAAGACTTTTGGAGGAAGCGGCAAATATCTTGTTCCGACCTCAACATGTGCATGTTCACGTCCCGTTTAAAAAAAAAAAAATTTTTCACCCTCCCCTAAATCAACTCGTGTTCTCTGAGCCGCGCGGTTGATTCGACGCTGTGGGCTTGTTGTCTTCGTGGGCAAGAAAACGGTTGGCCGACATGTGGACCACAACAACGGCGGCAACAGTCGATCATCTGTCGGCAGAGATAAAGGGCAAGCGAAGGACTTTTTCTTCGAAAGCCAAGAGGGCGAAGGCATCCCGTTAAAGTTGTCGCAGGGGCCGCGCCCCACCAGGTCCTGTCGGGCCAACACAAACACCCACAAGACGTTAACGTCCGACATGTTTATTTGCGGCGGGGTTCATGCTCCTTCGCATCCACGGACCGTTTCCGCAAGAAAACGCGACAGAATCCACCCCACAGATATGAAAACACAGGAAAGGCTGCTGCAGTTCAACGCAAGAATGAAGGAAAAAGTCTGGGTGAAAACATACCCCGAATTAAAACGATTAGTTCCAGTGTGTGACGTAGGCTCCCTCTAGTGGTACATGAACAAATCTAAATGCAGTTTAGTTGTACTGTATTGAACTTTTCCTTTCGATACATTTGACGCGAAACTCATTTTGTCACACGGCATCAATTGAATGGCCATTGTGCCGCTCCTTCTGATGTGGCCGCCTTGGCCACCAGGGGTCACTATAAGTCAGACGGATGTATTGTTCATTCATTGAGACATTGCGGCAACTCTTTGGTCATCGGTATGGGACTAATATTAGGTGTTCTACGCAAAGGATAAAGAATATATCCTGTTGTATTGTCTGTCTAGAGGAAAATTAGTTTCCTACTTTACGCGCCTTGAGTTCGCTGCCACCATGCGCATATGTTCCCCCGCGGTCCCCGCCGCGCTTTGTGTTTACCCGGCGGGGCCGGTGTGATCCTCAGTGATCTCGGGCCCGTGGACAGCCGATTGCGGCGCGGCGCTAATCTCGTTTGGGATTTTCAAAAGTGCTGCGTCCGCGCCGATGTGCAGATAACCGACGCTGCTCGGGGGTCCATTGTGTGTAACATTTTAAGGGAGGGCGCCCCGTGGTGATGTCAGGCAAACGAGCGGACAGGACGTAGTGACCAAGTCCGGCCGTGCCTGGACCCGCTGACCTCGTGTGGAAGCTTCCACACGAGGTCAAAAGAAAAAGCTCAGATTCATGACCAGAGAGGCAAATCAGAATCCTACTAACCCCCGTGGCTGTCTAATGATTCCACGGAGCTTCACGTGACTCTTTGCCCTCATTTCGAATTTCGGACAATCTTCAAATAAGATCGTCGCTGGGGGATAGGACGTCCTGTGAAGCAGCAGTAAGGCTTTAACCCAGTGAGCGTTCAGGGGCGAAATCCGAGTGGGGCCAATGTGATATTGGTGCCCATAAATAGCTTTCATGTGCACATCGGAGTCCTCATATGAAGGCATATACATGTGCTTGCGTCTACCTAAACATACACGGGGGGGGCCTGCTTGCCACGATCCCTCCCAGAGGGGCTGGTGTCCAATGACGAGCGTGGCTCGCTGTCAAAGGGCAGATGGGGCCCCCGGTGCCCTTCCTGGAAGGCGCTGTAACATCTCACCAGCACGTGTGACCCTGGCTACGCAACCCCCAGCACAAGGGGAACAACCAGGTCTTAGCTTTTCCTGGGGGCCACCTTCTCAAATTCCCATAGCTTCCCCATCTGAATATTGGACATCATCAACCAAATGGACTGTAAATATCGGACAAGAAACATAAATGCAGTTTTTATTCACTCATTCATTCATCTTCCGAGCCGCTTGATCCTCACTAGGGTCGCGGGGGGTGCTGGAGCCTAACCCAGCTGTCTTCGGGCAGTAGGCGGGGGACACCCTGAATCGGTTGCCAGCCAATCGCAGGGCACACAGAAACGAACAACCATTCGCACTCACACTCACACCTAGGGACAATTTAGAGTGTTCAATCAGCCTGCCACGCATGTTTTTGGAATGTGGGAGGAAACCGGAGCACCCGGAGAAAACCCACGCAGGCCCGGGGAGAACATGCAAACTCCACACAGGGAGGCCGGAGCTGGAATCGAACCCGGTACCTCTGCACTGTGAAGCCGACGTGCTAACCACTGGACTACCGGGCCACCTGCAGTTTTTATATGTTATTTAATTTTTTTAATGAGCCAATAAGAATATGGCAGTCCCTGGGACAAACCAGGTGTCCTGATGCCGACTTTCTGGAAAGTGGAGCAACTGATGGTCCATGCTTTGGTGCTCGTTCAACACCACGATTTGAGGAACATTATGAGATTCAAGAATAAGATTCAGGTTTGTTTGAAATGAAATAACTCTGCAGCACGACAAAGTATCGGCATCATTGGTATCGGACTATCGATATTTTGTCTTGATATCAATTCCATGATCTGCAAGGCCTGAATTGTCGTCTGAATATTTTCGGGTCAATGCTTTGTTTTACAGCCAAGTATCCACATTTCTTTGGGCTATCTATTCTATTCTATCAATACGGACGCGACAAAAACTCCCAAGTTGCAGCATTAGCACTCAATCGCTGCCGAAATGGAGGTCATTTGTCATAGATGTGAGTGAGTGCACTACAGGTGCTAAATGCGCTTCTGTTTGCAACGAGCTCCACTTCATTTGGTGGGCAGCAAAAGTGCATTTCCAGTGGCCCAAATAGCAGCCCTCATTTGCGGAACCCCCGCCCCCTCCCCACCCAAAAAAAAGTGAATGAAGCCAAAGCGCGTGGCCTGCTTTCTGGTTAGAGCCCAGCGCCAAACCGAGATCAAACGAATGCTTTTGGTGACCTTCGAGGCCTCAGAGGAAGACCGAAAAAGGAAAGCTGACATGCACGCTGCCAATAAATCAGCCGCTTGGGATGTTTTCACACCCTGAGTGAGAAACGGGTCAAGACAACATCTGAATGGTCTGCTGATGTGTGTGTACATACCGTGTATGTGTGTATGAATATATATATGTACTGTATATGTGTGTACGGCGGCCCGGTAAGTCCAGTGGTTAGCACGTCGGCTTCACAGTGCAGAGGTACCGGGTTCGATTCCAGCTCCGGCCTCCCTGTGTGAAGTTTGCATGTTCTCCCCGGGCCTGCGTGGGTTTTCTCCGGGTGCTCCAGTTTCCTCCCACATTCCAAAAACGTGCGTGGCAGGCTGATTGAACACTCTAAATTGTCCCTAGGTGTGAGTGTGAGTACGAATGGTTGTTCGTTTCTGTGTGCCCTGCGATTGGCTGGCAACCGATTCAGGGTGTCCCCCGCCTACTGCCCGAAGACAGCTGGGATAGGCTCCAGCACCCCCGCGACCCTAGTGAGGATCAAGCGGCTCGGAAGATGAATGAATGAATATATGTGTGTGTTTTCTCAAAAGGAGAAAATCTAAACTGTGTGATTTAAACTTTAAATGATTTAAACTATGTGATTCCCTGTCATGTGGTGTTCCACAGGGCTCAATTCTGGGGCCTCTGCTGTTCTCGCTGTATCTGCTCCCATTGGGTTCCATCTTAAGGAAACATGGTACCGCTTCATTTATTTTTTTACAGCTCCTACGGAACAAGCCAGTAACTGAATCATGATCTACTGTTTATGCATTTTCTGCACAGTCCATTTCAGTATTGCCCTACTAACGCGTTGCCGTTCATCTAATTCATTGACTAATGGATCGATCAATCGATGATGACAATACGGGGTGGTTTCAGCCCGACAATTTGTCTTGATGCCAAAGGCCAAAGCAGATTCTTGAGGGCATTTCAACGGGTTCAACGGTGGAGAAGCGCTTCCGGCATCTCTTTGAGTGCCATTCAAGACAACAAAAGTGAGCTTAAGTGCTATTAGCGTGTCGAGTGCCGGCGCATTATCACGAGCGCGCAGTGCGCTTAGGCGGGCGGGCGCGACGGCCGCCACAGCAACGAGCATTAGGCGCTATCTGCTTAGATTAGGCCGCCAGCGAATCGACCGTTGAGGGCCACGCAAACAACACGATTTCACCCCTGAGGCGGGAATGGCCAACATGAACTCTCTCCACTCTTCAAGCCTTCCCCGGCCACTTTGCCGCGCCGCTTCAGTAAAGCGCACGAGGAACATTTTTTCCACAAAGCGGCCGTTCCTTACCAGCAGCTCGACGTGAAACCCTCGACACAGGGTGTTGGAGTGGCACAAGTGCGTTGCTGGCAAAACAAGGGCAGCAGAACAGGTGGAGCCGCCCGACGCTCACGTCATCCGTGACGCGATGTCAACACGCGAGATCTCGCGGCGTCGCGTACAATTGCTGGATGAACCGACGACAAAATGCAAGAGCAAGATTCTGCCTTTTGCACCTCAAGACCACTTCACATGGATTCATCCAGTTCAAGTACTTGCATGCAACGTGAATGACGACTTGTTTTTTTTTTTACATCAAATACGTCATCATGAGCAGGACAACAAAGCCGGCCAGCCTGGCCACACACATGAAGGATGTTGTGACAGCACTTCTGGGATTAAATGCAAATATTTACTGGTGTGGTGGCGGGCGGGCAGGGGTTAACTGCTCGGGGGTCAAGGGTAGGGCGACTTGATGTATGGGAGGGTGGACGGGCGCGACGGGTGGGCGGCGTCCTGGCACATCAGCACGCGCCGCGCCACCGCGAGGTCTTCGCCTTGAATAAAACATTGCGGTGGCGTGGCGGAGGAGGCCCGTTGCATTATTTATTTCTGGGAGGGCTCGCTGGTGCTGATGATGAGCCAGAGTGTGGGGGGCGGGGGGGGGGGGGGGGGGCAGATGCGGCGGTGGGAAGGTGTCGCCGGGTGGGTGCAAAAGACTAAAAGGCTGCAAAATCAGGACCATGATCAACCACCAGGGACAAAATTGATATTCTACGTCAAGTTTTTATTTTTATTATTATTATTGTTCTTTTCGTATGCATTTGAAACAAATGTGACGTATTTTGGGGTATTTTTCATTTTTGCTATTTTATATTGATTTATGTTAGATTTTAATATTTTTCATTCACAATTTTGTAGTTAATATTTTTAACATAGTTCTATATTTTTAGAAATATTTTGCAATTGTTCATTGTTTAATTATTTAATATATAGATGAGTTTTTTTGTGTTTACTGTATTTTTAATAAAAATATTTGGACACGGTAACTTTCTGCTAATTGACAGGCTAGCAAGAAAGGTGATGTGTGACAGTGGCGTGTCCTTCACCCCCCCCACCCCCCCACCGCCCCCATCACCTCTCGACAGGCTTCCCCCAAGGAGCCGAGGCGGCACTTTCTTCTTCTCCTCCACTCGCTTGCTCATGAAAATGTCCCAGTCAGCATTCAGCAGTCAAAAGTTGATGCTGCCGCTCCACCTGCAGGCCTGCGGCACAGCCGGCCAGCCAGAGGAGGGAGATTGGGGGGAGATGAGGGGGGCACTTGGGTGGAGCGCTTGTTGGTTCGGCGCTGCCGTGCGCCCTTCCTCAAGGACGGCACAAAGTTCTGCCGAATGTAAGAGTTGAAAATCTTTCTGACAGGATTGCGCCAAACGTTCCAGGGCACAAAGTCGATCATCGAACTACGGCCGAGGGTGTCCCGGTGCCAAGTGCACATACGGTTCATTATGGACAATCCATGATCGTCGCCAATGTCCAGCAACAGAACACCACTCGGGTTCTTCCTAATCCAGGTCTCACTACTATGAGTATTTAAGTCCCCGGGCAGATTGAGAGAATCCCCAGGGCGAGCGCTTTCATTTTTATCTTTCCAATTCTTTCATTAACTTTATTTCATATTTGTATATTTTGTACTGTATTTTATGCATTTGACCCGTATCAAATGCATCATGAATAAAAGCAAACAAAATGTCTGTTGAAAGCTCCAGAAACAAAGGGAACATTCAGGGGGTTTTTTTGGGGGGGGGGGGGGCGGGGGGCAGCATTGGGTGGATGAGTTTAGAGGAAGTGTCGGTCAAGTGTGGCAACACTTTCACTGACTCGGACTTCCTGCAGAGGCCCTCAGAAAAACAGACCGACCCCCGTTGGAACCGCCCGCCTCACCCACTCCCACCCTGAGAGCCGTTAAATGTTGACATGACTGATTAACTAAGACTCCCCCGATTAAAGCAACGGGCAGAAGGAAGTGGGATGCGGGGGTGGGAGCGGGGGGGGGGGGGGGGGGGGTCTGCATCTGTGTGTGCGTAGGAAGGTGGTTTGGGGGGCGGGGGGGGGGGGGGGGTGACAGTTGAGTTTCCGAGAAAAGCCAGCTCGTCTCGACCCCCAGGAGAGAGAGGAGCCACCGCGTTTGCGGTAGACGTGCAGACGACACCGCCAGCCTTTTTTCACGTTTTGGCTGGGAAGGAAGTGACAAAGAGGAACCAACGTCTTCATCCTGACAAAACACGCCAACGCTTTATGGAAAATGCCACCGTCGCCGGTCCAGGCTGTATTTGAAGGACGTCGATATTGCAAAAAAATACATAAAATTCTCATTCAAATGAAGCCCACATGGTGGCGGCGCCCTGTTTTTTTTTTACCACATCAATTGTATCTGTAGGAGACCGTCTTTGAATGTCAAATTATTTCCCAGTTGGAAAATTCCTTCAAAATGTGTCCTTCTGAGAGTTGAGAATTAGGTAAATGGTTCAAACATGGCGAAGGTGCCCTAAATTACCGGTTGTCGGCAATCAGAGGCTGCATTTGACGGCTAATAATCCCATACAGAGTCTTAAAGGGGACGAAAAGTCAGGTGAGGTTTTCTGAGGATGCATTTAAATGCTGATGTCAAATATTTAAAAGGTTGTCGCAATCCTTCGAACGCAATCTTCTCGGAGTATGAGTTTAAGCACGGTAGTATCATCAAGTCCAAATTCATTGCTTGAATCCTTTGGAGTCAAATCTGACCTTTGTGGGGGTCAAAAGGGGCGTCCAAATTCAGGTGCTGGAGGTTGCATTCGGCCATAACATTTAGTCAAGAATGCTGCAATTCACAATGTCCTTATTTCAAAAGCGCTTCTTTTTTTTTCTAGGATGTTCCCCAGAGGTTCTCCGTCCGTTTGACCATTTTGTTTAACAAACAGAGGAGCCTGAAATGTCAAGTCAAAAAGTTGGCCATGAAAGCATCACACGCACACAAAGTCTCGTGTCTGGAGAAAAAAAAAAAAGGACACGACAAACGGTTGACGGCTACGCCCACAAAAAAGACTCACAAGACCAAACGGGAGCAGCTCCTTCCTGACCATCGCCTGATGGATGAGCGAGACTCACGCTTGGTCTCGCTCAACCTGCTGCAGGGTGGGGCTGGGGGTGGGGGAGGGTGTGCGTGGCTCTTTAGAGTCCAGTTCAGAGGCAACGGCCGCACGGATTAATTAGATACGTACAACATTTCCTCCTTCTACATGTGTGTGTGCGCGTGCACACAGATGCCCGTTCATGCAGGGATGCTGCAGTGGGCCACGCCCACCCACGTTTCTTCTGAGGACAAGAGATGGGAGGAAAAGTGCTTGCGCAGCTCAGATTTAAGAGCGTTCGCTCTTTTTTGATGTGCCTACCAAATTTCATGTTTCTAAGTGAAACTGGCCATGGGATCCGAATTTTCTATTCCAAGTGAAACTTCGCTTGTATGAAAATCACAACCCCCCCCCCACCAAAAAAAAAACCCACACACAAAACCAACGATAATTCATTGTTTTAAAAAAATCACCTTTTAATTCCTCCACTGACTTTGAGTCTCACTTTTCACTTTTTTTGCGCACATCACAGTTCCAACAAGTCGACAAAAAAATCAAAAATAAATAAATACAACACAATCATGAAAAGAAAGGACATAATGCGCAAAAAAATATGAAACAGTACTCTTCCATCTGATTGCCACATGTACCATTTCGATGACAGACAGCAGACATTTGATACGCACGCGACAGCACACAAGCTCAACCCAAACAGCTTAGTTTAAAAAAAAAAAAAAAAAAAATCTTTTTCGTCATGCACGGAACGTCATATTAAATAACAAATCAAACAAAAATATATACTTCTCCATATATTTATCTCTTTTAAATCATATCCAAGTCCAAGCACCCGCTCGCTCTCCTTTCTCCCGTGCTTGAAAAAAGGGGAACTGACACTTTTTCTGTTTTTTTTTTTTTTTTAAAAGGCCCAACAATGCTTCCATGAGCCGCCACTGTTGCATGGCTCACTCACATTGTAGTTCAGCGACATCTTTTTGGCACGGGAAAAAGACGTTCATGACGGCAGTAGCATTTTGCATTAAAAAAAAAAAGAGGGTGGAGCTCTTCTCTTCGAAAAAGAAGGCGGGGCAGGGGGAAAAAAAAACACCAACAACAGAAAAAAAAATTTGGTGGATCGGCATTCATCCGGCGAGCGGCACGCAGCAGGACGGTTAGGTGACAACAATCAGCAGCTGGCCACTACTGCAGCATCAGCTTGATGCTCTTGTTGGTGGACTCGTCGTTTAGATGCTTGGTGGTATACCTGGGAGGATTCAAAATGACAAGCGGTGACCCAACGGATGCCCGCTCGCATCGCAGGACGTTGCGCTTTGTGAAGCCCGGCTGAGCGATTCTTGGAGATGGCAGCAACGAATGAGACAACAGCGCTGGCAGATCATCTTTTTGGTCTTCTTTCTTTCTTTTTTTTTGTGCCTTTTACTCAGGACACGCTTGCCAACCGAATTCCATGTGGCTCAGTGAAAGTAGTTTCTGGGGTTGAATTTGGAAAACCTCTTCAAGTTTTGCAGCGAGTCGTCATACTTTGGACGCCATGCTCCAATGAGCAATTTAGTCTGACCCATCTTTCTTTGGCCACGCGGTTCCGGTTTGGTTGCAAGTGGACAAGTCAAAATCACTCAAACAAAATGGCCGACTTCCGGTGTCTTGTCCGACGTGGATTCTTTTTGGACTTGTGATAGACGTGCCTACCAAATTTCATATTGGCCAAGTCAAACCTGCTACAGGAGCTGAAGGTTTCAAAACGTGACTGAGCCAATCAGGCTAAACTTCAGCAACTGGGGTGCCCAACTCCAGTCCTGGAGAGCCCCGTTATCGTCTCCCTCCTCCGATAGACCCGAGTCAAATGATCAGGACTCGTGAACTCATTCAGTACCAGCCAATTCTGGACCAAGTCTGAAAAGACGTTTAAAAACGTCTTTGGGAGTGAATGAGTTCACAGGCTTTTGCAAAGCTTGCTGAGGGGCTGATCATTTGAATCAAGTGTGCTACAGGAGGGCAACATCAAAAATAGGCTGGGAAGGGGGCTCTCTAGGACCGGATGTGCTGTGTGAAGGCACTTGGACAAAATGGCAGACATCCTGTGTCATACTGGTCTTGTTTTTGTTTGTTTGGTTGATTTTTGCTTCGTTTTGTTTTTTAGAGTGGAGGGTTGTTTTTTTGTTTGGTTTTGTGGGTCTCCTGGTGGAAAACATGCCGACCTCATTTCATGTTGCGAAGAGCATTTGTAGATTTTCCACGTTATCAGTCTTTGAAGGAGAATGACCTTAAAATGGCAATTGCAAACCAAAACAGCCACCATTTTTGGGTACATATTCACCGCGAATATGAATTTTTTTTTTCAAGGCTTCCAAAAAAAAAAAAAAGAAGAAAGACGAGGAAAGAAAACATATCAGCCACTGAGACGCGGTGTTAATGGCTGCCAGATGAGATCCCGTCATTTTTATACGCCTTGGCAAATCGACGCCTCGGGGCGGCTGCAGAGCGTTGACGTGCAAACGCCGAGATGCCCCAAATTTACAAGAATGTTAAAAAAAAAAGAGTGGATGGTGGGGGTGGCAGGTGTCATGTGGAATTTCTCTCTGGAGCCCGATGCCGTTCAGTAGGGTGAGGGTGCACTTTACTTGCCCGACCGCGACATTTACCTGAGAGCGTTGAGGAGGCCGTCCACGGTGTTGGGAGGCTGATCCTTCAGCACTTTGATGCAGCCCTTCATCTGCAAGCCAGCCCAGATTAGCATTAGCTTGAAAGCCAGCGAACGGCGGCGGATGAGCGCGGGGCGGCTTCCCGCATACTCACGTCGATCTTGGACGACTTGGCGAAGGCTCCGACGGGATGGACGTAGTCGTATAGGATGATGACGCCCACCATCACCCGCAGGCAGAAGGACACCGTGTCCTCGCTGGCGAAACGGCTGCGATATTCCCTGCCCACACACACACAAAACACGCTCACGACACTATTTTGAACCCGTCTGAACCCTGAAATCAAAATGCTGGACTTCCTGTTTAACTTTCTGCTTTGGTCCTTTGTCTTCTTTTCTTTTCTTTTTTTTTTGCATGTTTTGTTATGATAGCCATGTGCACCGAATTTCGTGTTTATTGGTGAAATGATTAGAGGAGGCCATTTATTTCTAGTCCTGGAATTCACCCCAAACCAAAATGGCCGATTTCCTGTTCCATTTCCTGCCTGTGTGCTGCAGACATTTTTGCGCATCAGGTCATAATCGACGTGCCCATTGCATTTTGTGTTTTTTGGGTGAACGTGACGTTAGCTCCAGATTTAGTGTTGCCGGTGTGCATTTGACTTACGGCGTTTCCAGCATGACTTTGCAGACGCTGGCCATGGTGCTCAGGCAGTCTGTGGTGTTCTCGATCGGCAGGTTTTTGTTCTGTCCACGAGAAAGCCACGTTGGTGAGTAAGACGAGTGTGTATATATATGTGCGGAGAGGGCACGATCTCGCCGCCACTTACCTCCGACACGAACCTGGTGGTGCCGTCGCTTAACGTCTTGAGCATGGGCGTGGCGTCGGCGTAGAAGAGCGAGATCCGATTAGCCAGCTCGTTGTTGACTTCGTTCTCACCCTCGGCCTTAGGGATCAATTCAGGAAGAGGTCACGCATTCAAGAACAAAAAAAAAAAAAAATGGCTGCGTTCAAGAAATTTCCACCGTTTTCAGAACGATTCACGCTGCTAATTGGAAAATGAGGTGGGGGCTCACGGGTAAGTTGTTGATGCGCATGCGGCTCAGCGTTCTCCTGTAGTAGCTGAAGTCATTCTGGATGGCAGGAGTCGTCATCTGCAACCATCACGACCCACCGTTAGAACAATGACAATCAAATCGGCATAAAACAGGACATGGCCTGGGGGTTGGAGGGGGGGGGGGGGGGCTAGATGACTTAAAAAGGACTGTTCGTTTTAGGAAAGCTAGCAGACGCTCATTTGCTTTTGTTTCCACATTTTCTTGCTTCCTGTCAAGTGGAGGATCATTTTTTTGAACACGATAGTCAAAAAAAAGCACCAGCCGCTCACAAATGAGGTAGCCATTAGACACTCGCTGGGCAGGAAAAACCAAAGGAGACATGAGGACTCCCATCCACCCACGTAACATCCCCCCAATCCACCAATCGGCGAGGGCCCGGCCCAAACTAATCCCACTTCGGCGGAACGGCGGACTGGAGAGGTGGCCAGACACTCAAAGTGGGTCAGAAGCGGGTGACGGGTGGACCGAGCAAGCCACTTAACACCCCTTTGTCTTTCTGGGGCTGCTAATTGGGATGTGGCGAGCAGTTTGCCCCCCGGGGGCTGTCGGAGGGGGTGGCTGACCGGTTCAGAGGCTGCTGGAACACGCCTCACAATATTTGATGGTCTTCAAATACATTGAGGGAATGCACAGAACGCAGATTGCTAGCTTGAAGAAGATCCAACTGGCTTATTAGCTCTTCGACTGAGATGGAGTGTATCAGCAACAGCGCACGAAGCAGGATTGAAGTTTAATGCCAATCGTGGCTTTTAAATTGGCGCGCGGCAATAAATCCATCGGGCAACATCAGCATGTTGCGGGGCTAATGTGGTCAAAAGGAAGGAAGGAAGGAAGGAAGGATGGGTTACTTTGAGCTCGTCAAAGCGCAGCGTGAAGTGCAGGATCTCGGCAAACTGCTTGGCGAGGGCTTGCTCGCGCTCCAGGTGCTGCGTGGGGTCGTCGTACGTCTCGTTGGTCAGCGCACCCAGCAGGCTGTGCAGCGCCGCCTCTGCACAGAGAGGAAAAAAAAAACACCCTCATAATGTGCATGTAGTGTAAATTAATTCAATTTGGTGGGCCTTTTTGGCCATGGGTTTTGGAGACTTCCTGTGGCTCTCCTCATGATGAACATGCGGACCAAATTTCATGTGTTTCCGTTCAAGTGGCTTTTCTTTGAAAGGCCCATGAAGAGCATGACTAGAAATAACTAAAACAAGCCGGAAATGGACAATTCAAACAACAACAAAAACCAGACATGCCGTTTCTTTTCAGCATGGCGTCTTGAGGCCGTCTCGTGGGTCTCTACAGTATGAAGAACACGTCTACTAAATTTCATGTTGCAACGTGCTGTCGGCTTCGAGGGCTGAATTTTTATTATCTTTGTTGGATTGGAACTTTAGCAAACACGCACAACTGAAAAATGCAAAAAAAACAAAGAGTTTGTTTTGAGTATTTGGGAAAGCTCTCAAATGACTTGCTCTCCAAATAACAAACGCGGGAAGTGAATGCGGCCGGCCCGAGACAAAGCGTTAATAGAGCAGCGGTGATGCCCAAAGTGCCCAAGGCCAATGAGGGAGAGGCCAAAGGAGGCTTCTCCCACTCAGATGCAGATGAGACATGGGACTAATTACCTCACTGACACAAAGTGTGTGTGTGTGTGTGTGTGTGTGAGAGGGGGGCGGGGGGCCACAACAGTGGCGGAAACATTGGAGCAGGATTACACTCATTGTTTGGACAAGCAATCAAATCTGCAGCCTGCATCTATCGGAATAGAACCAGCAGTGACTAAAGGCCACTCCACTAACTTGATGGGATTACAAAACAAACATTATGCAAGGCGAATTGTATTCATAGACTTAGACGCTACTTGCAAGTCTGCTGCGATAATGACATAACCCAGATGAGACTGCACGGGACCGTGCTGTGCAACTCTGTTGCATCCATTAATGTTGACGCAACCCAGAAGGGAAGCCAACTCCGACAGCGGTCCGAGTCGGCGTCAGGAAAACGAGGGCCTGGGCGAGCCAAGAGCGCGTCTGTCAGAGGTTAACGACTGCCATCGGCTCCGGACGACGTTTGCCGCTGATGGAAATGGCCGTCAAATGCGGCTCCAAAGATGAAGATGGAGCCACTGGAGATGGGTAGAGAGGCAGATGATAAGGTGGCGCTAGGGCGGGCAAGCACAATGTGGACCAAAGGCTGACCCCCCTGACCCTCAAGTGTGCAGCCTGACCTGTCAATCATCTAGTCAGCAGTATCACGTTTAGACCGATAACGAAAGACGATCCTCAGGCGGGGGGGTGCTTCCGAGGTCATGACGCACCCTCAAGCCCAAAGTCAAGGCAGCGAAATGGAGCGACGGAAGGTGACCTACTTTGTTACATAACAAATGCCGCCGGGCCGTCGCCGCCCACGGTGGCAGTCTGAGCCCCGACGAGCCCTCTAACCCCGCCCCGTCATTAACCCGCCACCCCCGCCCCCTGACCCCCTTTTGAACGCGTGCTAATTAAACACGGCACCACGTGCGTTTACATGCAGCTGCATGTCAAGTGGGACACCTTTGTGCAAAACATGGAGGTCGTGCGGTGTATGCGTCGAAGTGCTTGGATCGGACGCGACGAGCTTGACTCCCGACGGCGGCCGAGTCGACGTGATGTCAGGGGATGGCGACGCACCTAATCTCTGGGAGAACTCGTAGAACTTTTTGAGCCTCCCTACCAAGGGGACCACCGCCAACCACGCCTGCTCCTGAAGCGCCTCGTCGCTGGGATTCTGGATTGCCTGGGGGGGAAAAAAAAAAAGGTTATGGAGCTAGATGATTAGTCTGTCATAACATTTTTGTATCCTCGGCTACATGATTTGTGTCACGTGAACAAGGCGCACCTCTCTGATCTGGCGCCCGGCGCCTTTGTAGGCCTGCAGCTGGTCCAGGATGGCCTTGGCGTCCTTGAGGACCACGTCCACTTGCTGCCACACCTCGCGTTCACCCTCCGTGGGCTGCGCATCTGCAAGCAAAGCGCGGGGGGGTGCGCCGCTCAGTATCACCTCCCACATGTCGAGCATACAATATTTCAATCTGTAATTTAATAACGATCGCATAAATATTCCTTTGTCTTTTGTGAATAGCACTTTGTTACAGCAGCTGTCCGTGAAAGGGCTACAGAAAAAGAAAGTGGACAATTGAGTAATAAACGGCTTTTATTTCTCATTGTTTAGCATTTCCTACATTTTTAAAATTCCTTTTCGAATACGTGCGACCACTTTGTAAAGCCGAGATTTTTGCTTCAGCTCTTGTATTGTGGATTCCGCGAGATGCTGCAGGTGTGCCTAACGTTTCGTCTGACCCAGAAAAAAAATCGTACCGTTTCTGAACACATTCAAAACGGAGCGAGTGGTCGTGTGTGTTTGCGGGAAGGCGGAATTGAATCTGTGGGCTTGCCAAGTGTGAAAATTCCACAGTGTCGGGATCAAGCCAGGTTGGGCGGGTATGTTGAGGGGGGGCCCCCCCGAGGCTACCAAAACTGCAGCTGAACCCAGCCACGTTATCCATTTGAGAACGCCGATTGATATTCGGCGAGCACATCCACATGAAACTGGCAGGTGGAGAGAAAGCGCCTCCAGGTAGATCGCAGCGGAAGAGACGAATTGGCAGAGTTGATAACGCCATGCTAGCGGATTCGAGCGATCGATATCGGGCGGAGTGAGGCCTCGCCGATACTCACTTTCGAAATCCAGGAAGAAATTGGGCTCCTGTTCCAGGTCGGTGCAGGTCAACACCTTCAGCAGGTTCCCCATGTTGGCACCTGCTGGAGAAGAAGACGGATCAATAAGGCACTGCGGAAAGGCAGCATTGTTGAGGCGGGGCACCAAAAACGGCGCCCACACCGGCACGCTAAGGGAACCCTGATGCTTGGCTGGCCTCCGCCCCCCCAAAAATATATATATACACTTCCTGCACATGCTCTCCTGCTTACCAGATGTCAAGCCCCCCCGCAAAAAAAAAAAATCCCAAAATAAACTGTGTTCCGCTTTGCTCAATTTCTACCTGGCAACTGATTTTGGATCAGCAGGGGAAACGCAGTCCATCATAAACTAGGCGGCCATTTTCTAAATTTTGTATATTTTGTGTATTTTTTTTTTTTTTTTAACAAATGTCAATTCCGTGGTCATTTGAAGCAAGGGTGGGCAAAGTGCAATTCATTCTTTTCCTTAAACAAGTCCGCCACCAAGAATCCTGTCATTAGAAATGTGCAAAAAAAAAAAAAAAAACTACAACTGATTAGGGAGGTAGTAATTATTTAAAAACAATCTGGAATTATATTATGCTCATCAAATGTGGACATTTTGCTCTCTTAAAAAAAAAATACATTCCCCTCAATTTAGACATTCATTTAGTTAAATTTGACCCCCCCCCCCCCCCCAAATCCAATATACATTTGTATTTTTCATTCTTGCACGCATGGCTACGAGGAAAATAACACCGACTGACTTGAACATGCTTCTGAAGTGCAGCAAGTGACATTTAAGTGAAAGTTGCTGCTCCTCCTGGACACACATTGAGCGACTTGGCTCGGTAGCTTCGCACTAAAACACTCACGCACGCATGCACGCGCCCGCATTTCAGCTACGTGCGGCGCAACGAGAAGTGACAGGCGTACGAGATTCCTAGAAAGCAGACACTCCCACACACAGACGACGACGACCGTTTGTGAGAAGGAGCTGCGGTCGACGCCCTCATCACCATCAGACATTTGGAGATCCGAGAGATGAGTGACAGGTGAAAAGTGGTGACAGAGGTGAAGCTAAAAGAAGACAAAGCACAAACTCAGCAGTGTTAAAATTCATGAGATGAAGAGAAGTGGGCATGTGAGACTCAAAATGGAGGGTCACCTTGTTGTTTGGTCACAACAATCCATCCATTCCATTCATCCATTTTCTAAATGCAGCCGTCACTCACTATATGGCGGTTCATCAGACCTACACTGGAATTTTGTGGTGATTATTTTTCCACAATTTAGTGGCGGCCTGTCCAGGGTATATACCCTGTCCACCATCCCAAACTCAGTCAGGATGGACCGGGTTCACCTGATGTGGACGAGCAGAACAGAAAATTAATTGGGTCATTGCCATTGAGTCATTCAAAGTCTGCCTGGCAACAAGTGACCCCCTTTCAATTCTACCAAATCGAATTGCTTGGTGGATGCCCTCCTTACAAATTCCCTTGCATGTGTGCAAGGCTATTTTTGTGGTGTGTGTGAAGGAGGGTGGGGGGCTGTTCTTCCTGAGACCACCTGCAAGGTTCCACCCGCGCCGCACAGCCTCGTCTTCTGAGCCAGGCACTAATGTGACCTGAAAGCGCGTCCGCGCCAATGCTGGCAGTCGGCAAGGCTCGCTAGTACCTGATGCAGCCCGGTCGGTAACCTCACCCATCGCCCTGCCAATCACCTCCAGGTGGTTGGGGGGGGGGGGGGGGCATTGTGAAGTCCTCTAGCGCCACCTATTGTGGTCCTGCTGCCACTCCCCAAAAAGGAGGTCATATTACGGGCAGGGATTTGTGAGGTCCGCTGTTCGAGTCCACCGGAGGATCGCAGAAGAAGGATAAACACATTCATTTGTCTATTTTAATTTTGGGAGAAATGTTACGAATATGATGTCTACTGAGCAGGCCTGGCGCGAAGAGCAAAACTGAGGGACTCAACGCTGGCCGAGTGGGCATCGTAGTAAGCGTACATGACCTGGGCACCTCCGTGATGTTGTTTTGAGCTCCCACTGAGCAATCGCGTGCTCATTGAGGGGGGAGGAGAATGAGGAGTAGGAGGAGGGGGGGGGGGGGGGCGGCTGACTGCTTCCAAGGCCGGGGGGCAGAATGTGACAAGCAGGAGCCCGCGCAGCTCTCCCATTGGCTGAGCTCGATCTAGCGAACAGCTCGCTGTATCCATGGAGCCGCGCTAAAAATTTGGGTGCCGCTGAAAACATTGCGGCGGCATGTGAGAGAGCGGCAGCATACAGTAGTAGTATGAGGCAGGACGTGAGAGCGCCATCAATATCCTAACACACATGAGGTCATGCACCCAAAAAACAGGATTACGCTCGCATTTCACTGGGGAAAAAAAAAAAAACACAGTACAGGATAGATCGAGGTAGGACAGACGTGGACAGGACAGGACTTGACAAGTAGCAAACAACAAAAAGGGAAGGTCAGTACAGGATATGACAAACAGCAAATAGGACGAGACGGGACAGGAAAGGGGAGGATGGAACACGATAAGGTAGCAAATACAGAAAGAAGGGCTAAGACGCTGTAAATCAAAAATCGAACAGGATAAATGATTAGCAAATAGGAAGGTACGGGTCAGGACACAGCCTGTCGTAAGAAGAACAGGACAGGATGGGAGCAGTTAGCCTGGCAGTAGGAGCGGCGTTTATCCAGCAAGCTGACATTATGGTGGACCGCCGAGCAACAGCGGTGCGCCTGCGGTGTATTTTAAAGGCCACGCCCAATGCAGCATCGTGACCTTAGCGTGGCATCGCCTTGCCCTCTGCGTGGCCGCCATAACCTCGGCCAGAGGAGGGCGGCGCTGAAACGGAGCACTGCGTCAAAGCACAGGCAGAGCAGGCGCAGATGATGGGAGGGAGGGATGGAGGGAGGCAGAGTGCTGACATTCCACGACTGGGCTGCAGCATGAGGATCCACGTGCCTCCACTCGAAAAACAAGGACCCAACCCGTTGCCATGGCAGCAGCGCCCCGAGCTCCACGTGGCCCCCATCGTGGACCAACAGGGAGAGAAAATGTATTTGAGTGTTATTCATTTATATAGTTTTTTTTTTTTTTTTCAAAATTGCCATTTTGTGCGTGCGGCACGGGCAGCTTTCAAAGTTGACCCAGATTCCTCGGGTGACACGCCACATCGCATTAGCCCGCTCAGCCGGAGCGCGACCTCGCTGACAGCAGCCCGAGCGCACACACGCAAAATGGGGGTGCGCTTACCCGTCGGGGTTGGACTGAACACCACCCCACCCACTGCCAATCCTGCTCAGCTGACTAAAATGGCTTAGGGTGAGGGGGATTGGGGGGGGGGGGGCTTGTTTTGAACTCAACTACCTCGTGGCCACGCCTGCGCAAAATGTGCCAAAACAAAACATGAATCACGAAGATGAAATCAGCAGCTGTGCTCACCATGGCAACCGCACGGCCACGCAAACTATAGTCCCCCCCCACCCTCTCTCCCCAATTTTTTGGGGTAGGCACCTGCCGAAAGTTGGAAACCATGGCAACAGGGACAAGCAGGCGCGAGAGGCAGACGCAGGATCTGGCTCGACTCCACTTGACAAGTGAGCTGATACAAAGCATTAACAAGGAACAAATGGAAGGCAACCCCCTTGTGTTCTTCGTCTTCCTTTCCTTGCCCTTGACAGTCCTCCATCTCTTCCTTAAGGATGTCGGGGGAATCATTCGAGAGGGAATATTGACTCAATGTCTAGCTGAGATCATGTGAGCATACAGCATCGCCCTCGAGGATGCAGTGACAGTCACGCAGCATCCCATCATCCGTCATGACTTCACTCATCTTCTCACCCAGCGGGCTTTAGTGGAACTCATTTGCATACCAACAACGATTAATCCACCCAAAATGTAGCATAAAAAGACAGCTCGGTTGAAATTGGGTTGTTTTTTTTTCTTCCACCCTCTCCAACTGAATTTGGGGTGGGGCACAGTGGAGGCTTTTGATAGAAAGCGGCTGACTGGTGGGGAGAGTCATGTGCAGGAGTTGCGCTTCTCGCGGGGCGCAGCACCATCTACAGCATGAAAGTCACAGTGAACGCGAACCACTCCCAAATCGGAACAAAATGTCCATAACCACGCCATGTATGAGATCGAGAAATGAGGGGCCACGAAGAGTGTCACGACTTTGACATCAACAGTGAACGTTGAAGTCTTACTTCATCTTTTTTCCATCGCTGTAGTTTTATTATAGCCTTAATAGTGTCGTTTTCCTTTCTGCTTAAATTGCTCCCTCAGTTATGTTGCGGGTCAAATTGACCCAACTTGCCCATGAAATAACACCATGTGCGATTTGGGGGTTTACAAGCGTACGACTGGACTCGTGTTTTCAGTATTGACCCGCAGAAACCAATATCTGACACGAGGGCGCCATCTAGTGGTCGCATTGAGCCATTGACTTGATTGATCGCCTTCTGCAAAATGATACATTGCGTGGCCAAGACGCCTCCAGATGGGGGAAGCGTTGACCCAGCTGTGCTTCCTTCCCTCTTTGCAGCCTCTCCTCTTGTGACACACCTCGCCCACCAAAGTGGGCTCATGAGTGTGGAGTGCGCGTGCGCGGCGGTGGTAGAATGAAGGCGGGGCTTAGAGGTGCACCTGCTGGTGATGGTGCGGCTGGCGAGCAGCTCACAAGCGGGAAGACCCGGCCTGGGGGTGTGGACTGCGCGCTCAGTAGTCTGGCAAGCCTGGCAAACACATGAAGGAGGAACCTCAACGTGTGGTGTCGCCTCGACAAGCGTGAGCCACATGCACGGGAACAAACACACACACACACGCAAGCAAAACGCTTCCTATTATGCAACACTTCCTCTGATTCACTTCCGATTTCTACAAGGCACCTTCGGCGACCGTTTGGCCTCTTTTTGTTCAAACATTGCGACAAAACAACAAAGGGAAAAAGAAGATGCAGCGTTTCGTGGTGGTGGTGTTGGGGGCTCCAGTGCAAGATTGGGCTGCTGCATTGGCTCTCCAAATTTGTAGAGCAAATCCTGCCCTAAAAAAAAAAAAATCTAAACAAAAATAGCTTCATCATGACCAACGTGAAAACACACCGCCTATTTTACGAGCAATGTCGTTTTGGAGGTTTTCGGACAACCATCCAATTTTGATGAATCGACTGACAACGGAACAAGTCATGAGATTTGAACGAAATGCTACTTAGAGCTGCCATTTAATCGGCGCTCTATCGATTTCCCTCAACAGTCTGAGCAAAAGCAACTCGGCCGAGCTGCAGGAAGGGCGAGTGAGAGGCGCGGGAGGCAAGAATTCCACCGTGTAAGCGAACGCGTGCGTCTGGGGGCTTCTCAAATGCAGCCGGTCGGAAAAGCTTGATGGCAACAAATGCGCGGCGAGCATCGGTTGAGTCCAACGCAGCAGGATCGATAAGCCGCTCTTCCGCAGCACTTCAACTCCAGCATCCTTTGAGGAGGCCATCAAATCCATCAACTATCTCAAAACAACGATAAACTCAATGCTCAAACGAACCCACGTCTTTTTTTTTTTTGGGTCGGGGGGGTCTAGCTATGATGGACTTCTCGTGTTGCTGATTAAAGGCAGCATCTCAGCTAGAAAAAGCCACGCAGGAGGTAGGGCACGTGGTTTCTCGCCAGGATCACGCCAGCGAACTGATCTGAATTATTAATAGCTTTTCCGCTCTCTCTTGGAAAGTAGTTTTCCTGGGCGAATCGCACCAGACATTTTCACATCATGCTAGCTAGCGCAACCAGTGGCAAGCGACGCTAACAACATTTTGACAGGAGGGAATACTCGCACCGGTATCGGTCTGAAAAACAAAAAGTAGTATCGAACGTCGCTGCCGAATGAATAAAGGGAGCATTCATCTTTGGAAGTTCTGCCGAATCTACAAAAAGAGCGGAGACAATCTGAAGAAAACATCGCAAGCTGCCTGCAATCATATCTCACAATTTCCTGGCTAAGATTTCAGGGCGAGCGCACGAGATTTGCCCTTTGAGGAGAATCGAGGCGTCAACACGTTCACTTCCGCTTTCAGGAGCCTTTTTTTCTCATGAGACACACAAGATGTCTCAAACGCATCCTGCAGATATGTTTCTCATAGCTGTCAGCCACAGCTCTCATCCAGATACTCATTTACCCGATTATCTTTGCTGACAACATGTGGAAAGTAAGCCCAAGCAGATCAGACCACAATTGTTGGTAATATCCAACCATCCATCCATCCATTTCCCCATCCGCTTTATCTTCACAAAGGTTGCAGGGGGTGGAGCCTATCCCAGCCATCTTCAGGGGACACCCTGAACCAGTTGCCACCCAATCGCAGGGGACACAGAAACAACCATCCGCGCTCACACTCACACCTGGGGACAATTTGGAGTGTTCAATCAGCCTGCCATGTATGTTTTGGGAATGTGGGAGGAAACCGGGGTACCCGGAGAAAACATGCAAACTCCACACAGGAAGCTGGGATCGAACCCACAACCTGTGCACTCTGAGGACGACGCGCTAACCACTGGAATACCTGGTAATATGATCCTTATTATCCGTGTTACTTGTCAGGTCTGTGCTCGCTGTCCGCAGCGGAGCACGCAAGAGTGGAAATGTAGAAAAGTGGAAAAAGAGCAGCCTTGGATAATCCAAAACCATACGGTTGAGTTTAAAGTGTAATCTCCAAATGATTAGCGGAAAGCCGGGGGGGTCTTTTGCAGACTGGACAGAAAACGGGGTCAATGCTGTAACGTGTGTTGCGGTGTGTCAGGGAAGAGGCAATTAAAAAAGGGGGGGGGGATGAAACCTGAGCATGTTAAGTTGGTGAAAGACTGACTAACTCGGAAACACTCACGCAAGCGTGCGCACATACTTTTCGTGCTGGCTGCCTACGGGAAGGAGGATGTCTCCCAGCAATGCATCGTTCGTGATTCATCATTTCTCTACCCTGCGGCCATGAAATTGCGCGAAAGAGAATGCATGGCAACTGGTGGACAGGGGAGGCCGACAAACGGAATAAAAAAAGAAACAAACAAAAACACGACAAGAGGACATTTTCAATCCGTTTCTGTCATACCTCGTCGCCGGCAACGGGGTGGCTGGATGGCACGCTCCCGACGAGAAGGCGAAGAAGAAGGAGGAGAAGGCGAAGAAGAAGAAGAAGAAGAAGATCGCGTCCGCTTCTCCGTGAGCTCTAAGGTAGAAGAAGAAAAGCAATTCGACGTTTCCGGGTTAGTAACTCGACGTCATCGGAGGAGGGGGCTGGTGGGGCTCGTTTTGGTCAAATTGGCGTCTCGAAAGGGTGGGACGTGTGCAGTCATTTCATTCACTTTGAATCGGCAGAAGCCCCGCCCCACTGGCCGAGTGCTCCTCATCACTTCCGTATATGAGCCGTCTCATGTGAAGCTGCTTGAGACATTCGACCCCATGCAGCTTTAATCAACAATCGAAACCCAATCTCTGGCTTTTAAACCACAAATAAGACGCTTCATTATAGAGTGCAGACCAGTCAGAATGTAGTTAGGCCGTGGAGGCTCTGATCGTGACCTTGAGGTGACCTGCCTGTTTGGGGTGAAATGTCTCAGCTTCGCTATCGTGTTTGATAGCAGAAGAGCAGCCAGAATTGATCTAAAGTTGACCCCACCTTCCTACTCCCGTTCATTCAACTACAATATACATTCCACTTGAAAGGAGCATCATTGCGCTTAGTAGCCTATCGGTGGCAATGTTGTCCACAGTTTTGCATGAACGATGAGAACGATTTTCTCACTATCGTCAGTTAAAAAAAACTGAATTTGGCGTTCTCGTGTTGCTCCAAAAATAAAACAGCATTGGGTTTCTCACCTGACAAATTATGATGAGTCCGATTCGCGAAAACAAATTAACAAACTACTCAAAGCGATTTAACAGCGATGACGCAGCATTAGGACAGGGACGGCGTTACAGGGGGCAATCGCCCAGTCGGAAATCGGCAAAACCCCGCTTAAGCCCACCCCTGCATTTTCTTTGATATTCTGAAAAATATTTTCAGATTTTCCATTACCTTTGGAAATATGTTTCCTAACTGGAGCACTGGCAACTGGAGCCAACAATGGGTCAATTAGTTGAAACGAGGCTTCGCACCTGAGCTCATCAACGAGCGGCCCATAAAAGCCTCCCTCAGGAGCGGCTGCCTCCAAATCCCTCAAAGCAAATTTGATCTGGAAGAAGAAACGAACCTGCAGGCTGCGGCATCTTGGCGTTATATCCGAGCATGGCAAAGGAGAAACCTCACGTCAACCTGGTGGTCATCGGCCACGTGGACAGCGGCAAGTCCACCACCACGGGCCACCTCCTCTACAAGTGCGGTGGCGTGGACCAGAGAAAGCTGGAGAAGTTTGAGAAGGCCTCTGCTCAGGTAAACCAAGCGAGGAAACCCCACCCTTGGGTTGCTACGAGAGTCGGCGCTCATTCCGCTTTTCACTGGGCAGGTGGGCAAGAGTTCGTTCAAGTTCGCGTGGGTGCTGGACAAGCTGAAAGTTGAGCGCGAGCGCGGCCTTACCATCGATATCTCGCTGCTCAAATTCAACACACGCAACTTCTGCATGACTGTCATTGACGCACCTGGACATCGAGATTTCATTAAGAACATGATCACGGGAACTTCACAGGTGCGTTGCACTCTAATCTTTTAATTTGGAAAAAAAAACTGGATCAGAAATGACAAATATCTGTGGGGAAAGCCATGAGTTGAATTTTGTACCAGTATTAGTGTTTCTAAAATGTATCTAAGTGAAAGACAACTGAAGTTGGGGAACAAGCAAGACTCTCGCTGTTGCAGGCGGACGTAGCGCTGCTGATGGTGTCTGCCGCCAAGGGTGAGTTTGAGGCAGGCGTGTCGCGAGGCGGGCAGACCCGCGAGCATGCCCTGCTGGCGTACACGCTGGGGGTCAAGCAGATGATCGTGTGCGTCAACAAGATGGATGCCACCGAGCCGCCCTACTGCCAGCAGCGCTTCAAGGAGGTGGCGCGGGCCGTCGGCGGCTTCCTCAAGAAGATTGGCTACGACCTCAACACCGTGCCCGTTGTCCCCATTTCTGGTTGGACCGGTGACAACATGATCAGCGTCACACACAAGGTGACAGAAATGTACTTTGGGACAAACGGCTCGTAAGTCCTTCAAACGGTGGTTGAATAGCACATTTGCCCAAATCAGTGGTTCACAACTTTTTTTTTTTTTTTTCACACCAGCTCAAATGATCAGTTCATGAGTGAGCACTGCAGCAGTCTAATGATTCTGATCATTTGAATCGGGTGTATTGAAGGAAGGGAAAGCTCTAAAATGTGATGGTGGCCCGATAGTTTGCCAACTGCGCTGTAGAGACACTGTATACATTGAATTCAACTTCCACCGCTCTTCATGTTACGGTAGAAACAAATAAGTGTCTCCATTGTCCAACTTGGAAAAGCAATTGAACTTGAAATACTGGGCTTGTTGTGATTTTCTTAGATGCCATGGTTCCAGGGCTGGAAAGTGCGTCGCCGACAAGGCAATGCAAGCGGCACAACTCTGCTCGAGGTGCTGGACTCGGTTCAAGTTCCTGTTCGAGCCCTTAATAAACCTTTGCGCTTACCCCTACAAGATGTCTACAAGATAGGAGGTAAGTGAAGCTTAAAAAAAAAAAAAATACTGGCCAAAAGCACTCTGTGGACAACGAGGCGCTTCTTTTGTTGGGCAGGCGTTGGGACGGTTCCGGTGGGCAAGATCGAGACGGGCGTTCTGAAGCCTGGCATGACGCTGACCTTCTCGCCTGCCAAGGTGACGGCAGAAGTAAAGTCTATCGAGATGCATCACCAAGGTTTGGATGCTGCGCTGCCAGGCCACAATGTGGGCTTCAACATCAAGAATGTGTCGGTCAAGAACCTGCGGCGCGGCGACGTCGCCGGCGACGCCCAGCACGATCCGCCCTCTGACGTCAGCAGCTTCGACGCGCAGGTTGGCATATTGGCACCTCGCAACCACAAGCCCCTGCTTTTGCATTCCACTAATTGGTAATGTTTATAAAAGGGCCCACAGCGTTCACTTATTTTTTTGGGGGGGGGTGGAAATGTCTTAGGTGATCATCCTGAACCACCCGGGTCGGATCAAAGCGGGCTATTCCCCGGTGCTGGACTGCCACACGGCGCACGTGACATGCCGCTTCGCAGAGCTCAAGGAGAAGCTGGACCGCCGAACGGGCGCCAAAGTGGAGGACCGGCCCCAGCTGCTGATCTCGGGTGACGCGGCCAATGTCAAACTGGTGCCCCTCAAGCCCATGTGCGTGGAGAGCTTCTTCACATACCCGCCACTCGGTACGGTCGCCTAATTACATTTTTAAAGCTGTCCAATTATGAACCTTTCACTCACTCCTCCCGGTCTCTTTGCATTTTTTTTTTTTTTTTTGCACAGGTCGCTTTGCCGCCCGAGACTTGAAGCAAACGGTGGCAGTCGGAGTGATCAAGTCGGTGGAGAAGGAGAGGGGTTCCAAAGCGGCCAAATAAGTTGGCGCTTGTATTCTGATTTGTCGAAACGTGACGAGACTTTCGGTTGAGTTTGAAAATATAATTTGAGATCCTTGACTCCTGTGTTGTTGCAGAATTTTTTTGGTTCAGCGTTTGGAAATAAATTTTGATTTATTGACCAAAAACATTGTGGTGGAAGTTGTTTAATTTGACATGCTTTGGAGGCAATTTTCTAATGTCAAGTGAGTTCAACATTTCTTTTCACTTTTTAGGGATGACTTAAATATAGGCCGGATTTGTACGGGGTTAAATTTTTGTATATTTTGGGGTGCTGAGCTGAAAAAAAAACTTGTCATGAAGTGTAGAAATTGAGTTACGGTTGAGAGAGTACAGCACTTTAATAATACATTTTTTTTGAGGCGGGGAGGGGGACAACCTGAACAATGGGACAAACTGCATGTGAGTGAGGAGCAGGCGACAAACTGTCGGCTTCTCATTTTCACATGTGTGCCCAACAAAAAAAGCTCTTAGCTCATCTTTTCACTTATGACACCGTCAACACAACTTGGGGAAATGACTCAACACTTTATTGCTGACAGTTTTTTTTTTGTCCGTTTCATTAAATACTGTTTCTTAATACTAACAATGATAATAGTGGCTTGGGGGTGCGTTTTCTCTCTCTCTAGTGGCTCTTGGAACGTTCCAGTCGTGCACAAGGCTGAGGGAGATCAAGTCAAGACGGGCTTGGAGATTCCAACACGGGCAGCGGCAGCAAGCGAAACTGCTGCCACACCAGGAAAAAAAAAAAAAAAAAAAGGGCAAATGGGATGAATTTCACCTTACAACCAGAAGCGGAACTTCCCACTTTATAGCGTGGAATTCATCATCTTATTTTGAGCACCGTAAGATTTGTCACATTCAAATGTGAAACCTCTCACGTTGCAGTGCGTCGTTTTCAAAGGCTGAAATTGGATCACATCGCATGGTACTCAACTTTTTTCTGTTTTGATTTTGGTGGTGCGGCAGCAATACACGGTTCTGTTCGTCTACCGCGAAACAACACTGTTACACACAAAGCAAGCCAGGGAGGGTCTACGTGGGGCGGCCGGTGGTCTTCCGCCGGCTACACAAATCGGGATCAAATGTGCCATAGCATGTTTATACAGTAAAACATGTATGTACAGCAGACGCACAGATCTATTTACAAAAATATATACACACAGCGTTTACAGAGAGATAAGTGCCGGAGGGAGCTGGTTTATGATATCGGGCAAGGGGGGGGGGGGGTCTCGAAGATAATACCGCAGGTGAGGGCAGGGTACGCACATTCTTTGTACAGCACGGACGAGGCTTTCCCCGTCGTTTTGACTTTTGCTTGAGTGTGTTCTTGTGGTAGTGCAAAGGCTTGACTTCATTGGGTGGCGCCGGTTTGCGGTCAGTCGCTGAGGATGTGCACAAAGGACATGGGGAAGACGCCCTTCCGCTCCGGCTCGCCCTCAATGTGACCGATCTGCAAGGACAAAATAGTCCAGTCAGCCGCTCGCCCGCTTACTTTTCAAAAGCCACACCCGGCAGACGAGGGCCTTCGCACCCTAATCCCCAATCGGAAAACCCTGAAAGCTGAAACTCTAACCGCGTCTTGAAATCCTACCTGACGGCCTTATCTGAGAGCATCTGAAGGCGCTAAACCGCAGCGGCGCCACGCGAGATAAGGTCAACTCACCCACCACTCCTGGTCCTCCTCGCCCGTTACCACGATGACCTCGCCCTCTACGAAGGTCAGCTCGTCGTCGTTGTCGGCTTGGCAGTCGTAGATGGTCTTCACGCGCCGTGCCTTGCTCTTACCCTGAAACGCAAACACACACACACGTCACTTTGGAAAACGCTCGCGGCGTCATGGCGCACCTAAATAAAGACGGTAGGAATCATTCGCAGCGGTTGACTTTTTTAATCTTGTTCCACATTGCCCAAAATGAACGAAGAATGTTGTATTTTATTTTATTTAATGAAAAAAATCTTTTTCAAAAAATCCTTTGGAAAGTCATCTAGTAGTATTTTTTTAGGGGAAAAAATACCCTGATGTAAATAAACGATGTTGGATGAAGATTATAACAAAAGTGAAGCACTGTAACAATGCACTGAATGTGTTATTGCGAAGTTTTCAAAGACCCCCCCCCCCCCCCATGTTGTGATTATGAAGTGCTGTGTGTAGGCAGTAGGGCGGCTCGGTGGCATTTTTGTAAATTGTCAAAAGAAACTGGGAGCAAATCAGTTCGTCATGATAGTGTACGTGCATACCGTATTGATCTTCCTGGGGAGGGGCACGGGGGTCTCAGAGGTACTGGGCGGGGTCCCCTCGGTGTCATCGGCACCCGGCTGCGGCGGGGGCGGGGCCGGACGATCGGGCGACGGCGAGTCCCGGGGCTGCAGTTGCGGCGGCGGGGGCGGCTGCGTCTGGGGCCTGGCCAGCGTGTCCCCCGGCGGGCGAGGGACCGCCTCGGCCGACCCCAGTCTGGGCGGCACGTCGGCCAGGTGGGGCTTGGGCGGCAGGTCCTTGAGCTGCGGCTTGGGCGGTAAATCGGCCAGCTGCGGCTTGGGCGGCAGGTCGGAGAGCTGCGGCTTGGGCGGGAGTTCCCCGGGCTTGGGCGGCAGCTCTACCGGCTGCTTGGGCGGCGGGTCGGCCGGATGCGGCCGCTCTGGGGCCGCAGCCTTTTGTGGGGTGTCCGCCCCCGGCGGTGACTTCTGGAAGACCTCGGGGGGGAGGCCTGCTTTGTCCAAGGAGGGGTGGTGGATGGTTTCGATCTTACGCAACGCCACTGGAAACATACGCATGCTCAATAATACACCTGCTAGTAATTATACTATAACTGTAATAATAATGCTAAATATCAAGCACACCTTTCTGAGGTAGTTTGGGAAGAACCCTTGGACCAAGTGTGGACTTTGTGTTGCTCGAAGTCGTACTGCAAGGATTTTGTTGTCGTTGTTTTGGGTGAAAAATGGCAATCAAAGCATCAGCAACACTCACTCATTGGACATTTCATTCGGTACACCAAACCCAAACAACCCTCGTTTGCAACCCAACCCACGTAGGAAATATTAACTCGGAAGCCAAGTCTTAACAACCGGTTTTCAAACCTCAACTTTGACTTGAGCCTCTTTGGTTGTCTTCAAACTCTCATTTGACCCAACAATCGATTTGAAAAGGCGAACTTTGCTCGAGGGCGTCCGTGATGCCGAGAGGGTCCCGTCTTACCTCTGCTGCTGAGGGATGCCTTCAAACTTGTTGGAGACGGGTGACATCTTGTTGACGGGAGGCGGCGTGGAGTCGCTTCCTAAAGCGTCGCCAAGCGCGGCCACAAACACACGACACACACACGTTACGCACGCCGTACGGTTGCTCTTCGGCTCACGCAAACGTCAAAGCGCTCAAGGTGCTGGGATGACAAAATAGAATCATGGGATGGAGGGAGAGGGGAGTGGTCATCTGGCTGAGCTTTCCGTACGCCCGAGTCGCTTAATGGGCGCTACAGTGGCCCCTCACGTTTCGCATCGAGGTGTCGTCAGCATTATCATTTTGACATTCTACTTTGAGTGGGTGCAGTGCCGTGTTTTGTTTTGAACACACAATCAATTCATTGATAGAATGATAAATTCTAAAAATACTGTACAGATGGACAATTGTTATTACGGTCTGTTTTTACAAAGCGCAGTCCTATGGGGAGCGATTTTTATTGGTTGTTGTTTTTTTTTTGTTGTTGTTTCCATTCATTTCAAGAGAAAAAGCCAATTTGAGGTGTTCTTTGTCGCGAGCGGGGAACAAAGCGTATTTGTTCGGGCACGGTGTTAATGTGAGGTCCGACTGGATACCGTGTGCTTGTGTCTCCTCCCCGGACAGGCCCCCTCTGATGTGACAGAGCGGGCCGGGCGGGTCGGACAGGGTGCGTTTGTGGCTGGGCGGCGGGGGCGGCGGCCTCTTCTTGGACAGGGTGGCGCTGCCTCCCGCCGTGAGTGCAGGCGAGGCGGCGGCGGCGGCGGCCGGAGCAGCTGGAGGAGCGATAATACACACAAGACGTCAGCACCGGCACAACCCGGAGGTCCCACGCCCACCACCACTTCACAAGTTCAAGGAGGAGATGAAGATCATGAGCAAGAGGGGGGAAACGGGGAAGAGATCATCTTTGTCCGAGCGGATACAGCGCAAGCGTCGCGTCACTTCTTGAAGACACCCAAAGGGGCGCTTTGACGCAATGTTTTCAATTTCAAATATCTGTTGTCAAATTGTGACTTTTGACGCTAACTGTTAGCATGTCAATGGCATTTCCCATTCATGGTAGCATTGAGCTAGTGGACCGTGCTCAAGCCAACATAAGTTTGTGTGTTTTAACTAGTCAAGGTGAAATTGTCGTTGTCTTCTGTTGAATTTTAGTACAAACGTGAGCTGGGAGTAGCATTCAACAGCCTGGCGCATCTTTTGGAAGAAATGTTTCATATTTGGCAAACTGCTGTCAAAACAGCTGAGTTGAGTTCACTGCTATCATACAGCGCGCACACCTTTCTCAAGTTGACGATGGTACATGTGTTGAAAATTCCCAAGGCGGGCCACTCGTTTGTCATGGTAACAATGCACGAGGTGACATTTTGATGCGGGTAAAACTTGTGTTTGAGCTTGTAGGAGTTGCACTGCACATGGAAACATGTTGTTTGCACATCTCATTTGACGTTGTCGTGGTCAAGTGGGAAGAAAGCGGCGACCAGAGAGCTCAGCCAGCGAGAGCGACCAGCCGCGGCTCACGTTTACAGCTCAAGAAAACAATCCAATTTGATCATCGCCCTTGGCATTTTTTTGTTCTGTGAGCCGCAAACGTGGCCAAGCAGCGGCCGGGGATGGCGAGGGTGAGCGGGTGGAAGTCAAATGAGGATATTCACGGATGTATGGTCGAGTGCCAGCCAGTGTGGCGTAGTGCGAATGAGAGCCGAGGAATGCCAAGTGTGGAGCTGAAAGAATCAAAAAGGAGGGGGAAAAGAAGACAAAGAAAAAAAGAGAGCGAGATGAGGAGGAGGCGCGTGGGAGAGCAACTTTGCATCTTTTTGGTTTTTGGAGTCAAAAGCGAGAGAAAGGAGCTGCTGCTGCTCCACACACGCGCCCCACAAAACAAAGGAGAGACACTCGGCAGCTTGTCGCTGCTACACTTATTTGACACTCCAAATAAACGGCCATACTTGTCTCAATCACTTTGCCTTTTAGTTGGCTGAGCCCAAAAAAAAAAAAAAAAACGCTCAGCGACCATTTAGCTCCAATGTGATTGAATTTGCACACAGTGAAATACTTAAAAATGTCAAATTAACAACAAAAAATGCTCTGGATAAAATGATATTTATTTTCAGTTCAAGTTTTATTGTTGAGCATGAGTGCTCTTGAATGCATCTGTTATCACAGAAATTTGAACTGGAAAAAAAACTTTTTTTTCCTAAATTCAGCGTTATATTTTTCTGGGCTTATTTTTAAAACGTTTAATATTATTGCATTTTTAAAAAATACTAGTACTGTTATTTAGTGCCCTGATTTCCCAATAAAGTTCTAAATTTGAACAGATGAAAATTGTTATTTTTTTCTGAGATTAAAGCTTACTTTAAAGCGAGTGGTTTTCTTTCTTTGTCAATTGCTTGTTTTTTAAAATAATTATTTTTTTTTTTTAACCACAAAACGTTCTGGCTTTTGCGTCAATAAACCTGCCATTGAAAACTGAGTACATGCTAAGTAATGAAGACGACCTGATATTTCCATCTACCACTTCAGACACCTGTGGATTCATTCTTCACAATTGCTTGTTTTTCATCCCAAAATGACACGGTCTGGTTCTCAAGTCGGTTACACCTCCAACCGGTCAAACCGCTGCTCTTATTGTGAACACAAGTGCATGTACGCATTAAAGGTGTTTGTCACGGTACAAATGAGAAGCTTTTGCTTCATTATTTGTGTCGGGAAGAAAAAAGAAAAAACGCGAGTGACTGAAATGAGCGCCGGCGGCCGTGGCGGCGATGCGAACCTTTGCCCTGGTTCCTGGGCGGCAGCGGCGGGCCGTCGGCCACGGGCGAGGACGTGAGGTCGGTGGAGGCGCTGTACATCTGGTTGGTGAAGGCGCTGTAGGACAGCCGCTGCTGCTTGTCGCGCTGGCTGATGAAGCCTGGCAGCGAGAGCTTGTCGTGCGGCGACAGGCTGGATGAGTGGCAGAAGCTCTGCGGCCGCGGCGACCGGTCCTTTTTGATGGGACTGGGCTGCGGGACGATAAGCGAGACGGTGTCACAGGTATTCGCCGCCGGACAGAAAACAAACGGCGACCAGGCACCTTGTCGTCCAGATCATCGTCGCTCTCGTCCATCTCCTCCAGTCGAAGGCTCCACTCGTACTCCACGTGGATGTGAGGGTTGAATTTCCCCTCAGCCGCCTGCACCAGCTGACAAGCAAAACAAAAATGCTCAGTCTAAGCCAGACCTCGTCCAAGGAAGGCCCAACAAGCCTCATTTGGATTCGCACCTTCACAAATCATCACTGTGTGGATGGGCCTCCATTTGGACAAATGGATTGAAATGGAGAACTTGCGTTTTTTTTTTCATTTAAGTATTTCCATTTACAGTCAATTCCAGCCCGCCATCGAGGAAGTGACACCCCCACCCCCAATCCCCACAAGTGACACAAGTGAAAACGCTTTTGCAAGGCCTTCCACGGCAATGTGCAAACTCTCACCGCCTCCTCGCACGGTGCGTTCCTCAGTCGCCTGGCAACATCCAGCGCCGTCTCCCCGTTCTGATTGGCTGAGGGGGCACATGGCGACCGACAAGTTAGATACGCACGACTACACATGAGCTGGCGCTTGGCTAGGGCGGGTGCGACTCACTGATATCGGTGGCCGGTTTGCCCCTCAGGAGCAGCTTGAGGCACTCGGGCTTCTCGTACATGCAGCAGTAATGGAGGGCCGTGTTGCCCCATTCCGTCTGCTTGTCCAGATTACCGCTATGAGGCAAAAACATATAATCACTCACTCAGCCAGTCTAGAAGACTTCCAGAGTCCACACAATGCTAATTGGTCAAAAACAAGGAATAGACTCATAATCGGTCCAAACGATAATGGGCATTTCGGGGCGTAGCAGCACCAGCATTTCCCCCCCCTTTTGTTTGAAGTTTAAAATAAACATGCCATTGTCTAAGATAGAAAAACATCGTACAAATATGAATGTATGTCAATGTACCTGTTTTGCACCAGGAAGTCCACTAGGTGCAGCGAGGTGTGGTCAGCCGTCCGAACTGAGTAGTGCAGCGCCGTCTCTCCCACTTCCTGCAGGAGGCGACAAACACAGCAGCGGGCGGTCAGCCTGTCTGCATCCAGTCACTGACTCTGCATCGCTTTTGAACAACAAGCTGTCCGCCATGAACAAAATGGCTCCTAAAACTAAAATAATAGACACCTGCCTAGCGGCCAGGCAGATACCGCACCTAGTTGACACGGGGCCATAAATTTCGCTTGAAATGAGCTGGATGACATGAGGCCAAAGAAATGTTTGAATTATTTTCCAAAGACTTGCATGCGTTTGAAAACTCAGTCAAGGAGCACGTCCGGCGATGCCAGGCCATTTGATTGACTGACCGGGCCGGCTTCAGGCAGAGGATCCATGAGCTCCACGCCCTCGGCGTAGACCTGGACCAGGGCCAGCAGGTCACGAGCGCGCACCGCCTCGTACAGGTCCATCATCTTGGCCGCCGCCGACGAGCACGTCTTGCGGGCGTACTTGTGGTCCACATACTTGGCGTTGATGAACTCCTTCCTCATCGTCCTGACGGGGGGTCGACAAGTACGTTGACAAGAACATTGACGGGTCGGCGACGGTATTTGCCTTCCTGCTGGCGCGTGTACTCACATGTCGCTGGAGGGGCCGGGTTTGGGCGAGGGGGACGGCAGGTTGCCCTCCATTATCTCATTGAAACTACTGTTCCCAATGTTCTTGGCCAGCTGAAAAAGAAAGTCAGACGGACATTTTAGAGCTATTGAATTCAGAAATGCTCCTACACAAAGAAACCACAACCACAACCACCGTGTTGCCACGTATGGACCTACCAAGAGTTCTGAGGTGCCCAGTTTGTCGAGCTCCATGGACTGGATGCGGGAGATGTGCACGCCCATTTCTCGGTGGATGCCGGAGCACTCGATGCATGTCAGGATGCCCAGGTTGGTGGACAGCCATTTGGGATCTACGAGCCAGCGACAGACACGTGTCAGCGCAAAAGTGGCGGCGTCAATGTGCGCTGGAGACTTCAACTGCGCTTGACGGTCAACGTGGCGATGCCCAAAGACAGAGGGAGTTTCGCACAGACATTTGTGGAACTATTTTTCTTCAGACTGATTTCCTTTCTGGCTACTGGGGCCAGTGTAATGCTCTCGTTTCTTTTCCTGCGCTAAATTGCATGCTAACGTCTATTTTCATTGTCCTCATTGACAGCCAACATGGAATCCATCCATTGACTTGCAAGTGGTATTCGTCCACATGACTACCGTTGTAGCATCTTTAATCGTCTAGTTGTCTTGTACTTATTTTTAAACCTTTTTTTGGGGCGGGGGGCACTTTTCGACTGCAGTGACTGACCGATGAATTGATGCAATGTGGCACAATTGAAAAGGGTAGCTCAGCGCTTTTGCGCGCATCTTGCGACGTGCATGCAGAGAGTGATAGAGAGACGGATAGAGTGGGAGGGCGGACGGTGCAAACACCAGAGACCTTCCCCCTCCCCCCCCAAAAAAACTGAAAGTCCTGAGTCATACTAGCACAGAGTCAGGGTAGTCCAGATGCGAGGCTTCGGTCACACGTTGCGCATGTTGAAAGGCAGCTGCCTGGCTGATGAAAGCCATGCACGGAGGGTGAATAATTTGACCGCCTTTCATTCCAACTGCACTTAATAGCGGTGACGGATTACAATAAAAATGAAGACAATGCGACTTAGCATGCGTGCAGGCCTCTCCCAGCTGCTTGTGTGACTTTTGTAACAGCGTGATGTAACGACGAGGAGCAAAAAGCCTAAAAATGCTTAGGAGGAAGAAGGTAGTGTCTCTGGGCCCTACCTGCCGCGCCACAGTCGCAGCACAGCTCATTGCCCGGCATGCGCAGCACATCCTCGATGATGGCTTTGGTGAGGTCCTCCAGGCCGTCCTCGCCGCCGCTGCTCTGCTCGCCGCGGAAGGCCATGTTCAGGGCCTCCTCCTTGCTGTTGGTCAGCACCGAGATCCAGCTGCGCAGCGAAACAAGGCGCTGTAGTGGTCAGAACTTAACGAAAATTGTGTTCCCTGGTGTTCTCATTGTGTGCAATCAGGCTTTTGCAAATATTTGGTTGGAATGCAATGACCAAATTTGTTGCCAGTTTCCTGTCGTGTTACATACTCGGAACTGACTCACACCCAACTGATATTTTAGCATTATAAGAAATAGTTGAAGGAAAAAAAAGAACATTTTATTGATCAACAGTCGGATTCTTTGATGAAGGTTCAATTTAAGTGTGCTCGTTTTCTCCTTGCTGGGTAGGTAGGATAATGACACTTTCATTCATGTCAAAACAGGAGGTCGGAAATTCGTCAGAGCTACCATTTGTGGCCTGCGTAATCACAGGCTTGCTACAGCTCGATTCAAGACATTTCAAGTTAAATTGAAGATCAACTTCACAAAGTGATCCTAAATGGCTCAAGGAGTGTACCTAATCTTGTGGCCAGTGGAACTCATTTCTATTCTCATCATTAAGCCAAAATTTGCATGCAGGCTGAATAATTGCTCTCCGGCAAACGAGGTTTAAGACACACGGGCACACATGGGTTTTCCTGCAGGACAGATGGGAAATACCACGCCTGCCTTTCAAACGTGGCATCCCGCAGTTCCCGACATGGCACAATCTGCTCGCAAACACCACAAGGGATGTGCTTGCGTGCAAAAAAAATAAATAAATAAAAGCCTCTACTGACAAGGCACTGCTAATTGAGTGACTGGGAGGGCTGAGTGCTGCTGGGGAACACTGAATATTTCATCAGGCACGCTGCGGAAGACGCCAGCGCTGACAATGTGCGCGACGGCGAGGGAATGCTAGCGGTAGAGGCGCCAGTCTCAGTGGAACGCCGTCAAGCCCGGCAACCACCTATGGCCTTTCACATGATGTGTTGGCAATCAGCTGCTGCACTCTGCGTTCTCCTTTAAAGCGTTTTCATCAATTTGAAGCAAGGCCCAATTTGGAGAAATGTTGCCTTATTGCTAATTCTTGCTAATTTTAACACTTTCATTTTGGGGAAATCTTGTCACGTCGCCGGTCCAACATCTGATTGGTTGATGAATTGTACTCACATGACAAACTCTTGCTCATCCTCAGCTTGGAAATGATACGTGCGGTTATCTGCAGGGGGAGATACACAAACCGTCAGTAGTAACAGGCGTGGCGACGCGTTTCACGTCCGCGCACACTCACGGGAAATGAGATCAAAACACTTCCTGTCCTCGGCACTGGGTTTGACCTGGCAGGTGAGGAGGTTGAGCTTCACCGGCTGCCTGTTGGACTGCAAGGAAAACACGCGCCCGATTAGTGTTGCAAAATACCATCGCTCACTGGCAATCATTTGGGCGTTTGCCACATGCACACGCTGTAGGCGAAGAAGTCCTGCCTCTACCGGTGAAAATGATGTACTGGCGCTACTGGCTTTATGTAATTCATTTCTGTCATGTGTATTTTCCATCAAATATTAAGTTTCCCCTCCCCAAATATTTTGTATTCGTTTCAATTCTTTTGCCATAGTATTTATTTTGACAAACACAGGCCTGTTATTTGGAATTCATTAAAACTCATTCAGTACCAGCCAATTCTGGAAAGACGTTTAAAAACGTCTTTGGGAGTGAATGAGTTAAAATGCAATATTTGTATAATTTTCTTTTAATATTTGCAGGGTATTTACTATACTCATTGTGATCCCTCAGAGGGAATTTTGTATTATTTTCAGATATTTTTGTCACAATTCTAATGTCGACCAAAGTCTGTCCCAGACATGTTATGCAGACACTTGGCAACTGCTTCCAGCTATAACAGCAAATGCATCATAGCTCCGCTTTCATGAAAAGTGTAGTGACTTGGATATTTCAGCCTAAAGAAGCGGTTGAATAAGTGAACTGGAGCGTACTCGAGATGGGGGAAGAAAAAAAAAAGTCAGTTCACATCGCCACGACGTCTGGCAAGCTACTTTCAATACACAGCCATGATGTCAGCGCCTTGGACGCGACCACGGGCGTTCTATCCCTCCGGCTCGTCATCGTCATCCAGAATTTTTATTCTTGTTGTGCATGTCCCGTGTTCAAGAAAAAAAGCTACCCTTTCCTTAACTCGGCTGCTGGTGCACAAGCGTGCACTGCTGCCGCCATGGCGCGCATACACGCACGCACATCCACGGATGAGTCACCCTGGAACAGCAGGCGGAGGGAGGAGGGACATAGTTGCCATGGCAACCAATCTATGTCAATTCCACCAGAATGCACGCTTGCACGTGAGGAAGGGAAGAGGGAGGAGGGGGCTGAGGGGGTCAGGGAGGCCCTCTGTGTATCTGTGTGTGTGTCTGCACTCACTGTGGCATGAGAGATGGTGAGGATGCCCCCCTTCACCGAGCACTGCCTGCGCTGCCACACCTTTCTCAGCCTACAACGGGTGCAAAAGAGACAGCCGCAGCTTTGAGTTTGCTCAACCTTTCCTGAGACGCAGCAGACGTTTGAGCAAATGTGGTGGGGGGAAAAAAAAAGTCACAAAGCACACCAACAAACTAAAATGTCGCAAGCAAGTATATACTGCGGCGCCTTCAGATACGGGGCCGCATCACGCTCGCAATTTGAAACACTCCAATCTTCCCCCGTTGAAAAGAATGGAGGAAAACATTGCACTCTGTTTTTTTTTTTAAATCATGTTTTCACAACACAGTCATGAAACAGAAAGTCAAGAATTAAACAGTTTGTGCATCATTATTTATGCTACAATCTCGTTCAATGTTCTGTGCCTGCATTAGCCTCCGGGATGTGTCTAAATGCGTTGCTCCAGTTTGTGTTGGAATATTTGTTGCTTCAAGATTTCTACTTTCAGCACTCGATGCATCAACGGCATTTTCGAAATATGTTAGCATTAATCTAAATATAGACACTGGTAGGGCACAATGATGTCGTTTAAAATCTTGTCTGTTTAGCGTTGTAGTAAACTTGAGTGATGACTTGATTGAAAGTCAAAGCAAAACAAAATCATCTAACGGAGGGTTGATATGAGTCGAGCCACTGGTACCCGCAGGCGCCAGTGCACTTTGTTGTCTTGTGCGTAAAGCCCCAGTGGGCTGGAGAGGAAAGCGAGCGGTCCGTGCAGGGCCCCGCGCCGGCCTTACCCGTCGCTCTTCTTCAGGAGGTAGCCTTTTTTCTCGCTGCCAAATTCCTTGTTGCCCTGCAGCTGGTGCATGCTGTAGCCACCTTGCTTACTCTGCGAGTCCTAAAAGGCGCACAAACGGCAAAATGAAATCTGCATTGCGCCACAGCGACAGGCCACACAAACATGCAGCAAAATATAAACTCACTCACTCACTCACTCACTCACTCACTCACTCACTCACTCACTCACTCACTCACTCAGAAAGTGTGGCAGGAATGCTGAGAGTTACGACTCGTACCACTAGTAGTAAAACTTGAACATCGACATCAAAGAGGAGAAATGATTTAGATGAGATCAATTTAAATTGTTTAGAAACATATTAGAAGCCGAAGAACGAAAATGGTGACATTAAAGATAAAAGAAATAAAGTGGTTGAAGAAAGTGTGCTGAAGCCAAACGATGCAAATTTTGTTCATGAACGTCATTGAAAACCGATGCGAAATGACAACGCAATTACTTGCTGTTCACACTTAGCATCCCCCCCCCCCCCCCCCCCACGTGACAATGTTCGACTCTCAGCATCCCCGTTCCCCATCCGCGTGGCCGCTAGCATGCTGCGTGGGCTGCGGCGCACTCCTGAAAGTCACGCGGCACAGACAAAATGGCAGCATGCTCCACATGCAGCAGCAGCAGCAGCACTTACTCTTCTAGACTTGATTCCAGACAAGCAGAAGAAGGTAGTGAGGAGGGGAAGGAGACAGACGGGAGAGGTGTGAAAGATCCTGCTCAGATATCGCACGTGGGGTTATGTTGGGTGTCACACGGTTCTCAAATATAGCCTGCAGCGTGGTGGGGGGGCTAATTGCCAAGGGAGGCTCCAGGGTGAGTGGATGTGGCCACAATGCATGGTGTGACATGCACAAGAATGCACCCGATTATTGCCCCACAATTGGTGAAAATGTGCAGTATGGCTACGGCGTGTTTCCAACACATGCCAACTAAATGAAAAGAGAGTTTGTAAAAAAAAAAAAAACAAATCCATGGGAGAATATCATACAACATCATTCTGAGAAAACAAAACGAGGACTCGCTCACAGTTTTGTTTGTTGCGCTTGCAGTTGCCACAGGCAGTGCAAGTTAACCATTAAAACAGGAGAATTCAACATTGTACTTTATTGAAAGACCGAAGTGTTTCACTAAACCGCATCATATTTCGGTCTGCTGGCTTGATGCGAACCAATCATGCTGAAGGGATGATAGCTGGTCCGTCCTTCTACATCTTCACACAACCGCACCTTTATCACACAGCGAGCGGCAAGACTTACAAAGAGAAGACAGTACAATGCCCACAGGCATTTCTTTTCTCCGCCATGTCGGATGGATAACTTTTACTGCAGCTAAGCAGAGCAACTGCTTTTCTTCTTGCTCTTCATTACACTGCATTACACTTCGCCTGCAGTAGAGCTCTCTGCTGCCGGGCATGTTGTGGCACAGAATGTGTGGTTCTATATTTAAGGTGGGCAACACAAAATTCCAATACGGGAAAAACCCATGAAAAGGGCTGCCTCCAAAATCTGCACTATTTTTTTTCTCGCCTGATGCTAAAGGGGGACCTGAGCCATACATACAGGGGCTGTGAAAATAATGTTTCGCCAAATATAATAATCATCAATGAAACGCTGCAGGGACGTAACTGCGCGGACGCAGACTTGTGATGGTTCTGCAGCGAGGGTTGACTGTACTATTGAACCCAACTGCTGAAGTAAAAGCAATCAACTGAATCAAGTCGACGTTCAGCGTGTATTGTGCCTGCGAAAATGGTTTGTAAATGCGTGCGTGCGTGTGTGTTACCTCCTTCTGGTCCAGCTGGAGGGAGGACTTGATGAGGTCGCGCAGGGCAGTCAGCTGCTTCTTCTCCTCATCTTGGGTTTGTTTGATCTGGATGCAGAAATTGGAAGTGTGGTACAAACACGGGGGGAAAAAAAACCTTGCAAGCAACTGCGACAATGAGAAAAGTCAAAAGGAGACGAGTTACGTTGTAGAGGTCAGCCGCCAACTTCTCAATGTACTGCTTCAACTTGTCGGCCGTCTTCAAGCCATCTTGGAAGAAACTGCAACAGACGCCCCGCTTTCATTTACATTTAAGCTTTCGCGGACACTACCATTATTTGGTATTGTTTCATAATGTGAAAATTACACAACGCTGACATATAGTTTTGGATATAATTATACAACATTATAATCTGAAATATGTATAATCCTGCAAAATAAAAAAAATACACAAAACGAATTAATTGATGGGGACCGGCATCCCATTCCGTACACCTGCATAGCATCACCACCAGACGTAGAAACGCAAAGAGATGATTTGTCATTGCGTCGCCGGGGAGACCTCACAGCTGCCGCAACATACCCACCCGATCGATTCCTTATTTGGCAGCTCAACATTATTCCCATAAAGCCAGAGAGAGGGGCTTGCTTGCTTACTTGCACTGCGCGTGGTAATACTTAATGAGGTTCTGCAGGAGGTCCACGCCTTTCTTGGTCTTGATCTCATTCACTTTGATCAGGTACTGCAACGCAAACACACAAAAACCACACACGCTCCCACGTTAGTCTCAATTTTCAATCCGCACCCTTTTCCCCATTTTTCAAAATAAAAGAGCCAAATTCCCAAATCTCATCAGACGGCGCTGTCATTAAATAAAAGCAGAACAGATAATCTGAGCTAATCCGCAATTGGAAAGATTCCCCACTGAGGGAATGGCGACAGATATCGCGCCGCTGACCGAGGGGGCGAGAGTGTGAGATTAATCTTCTGATAGAGTAATGTGAGCGGTGGGTTGCAGGTTGGGGGTACAACCACCAAGGGAATGCAAGTGACGCCCACAAATGAGGCTAAATGGAATGAATGTGCCACAGATGCGACACCAAACAGATACTCGATGCTCTGATTCAAAACCAGTACCAATATTTGTCATTTCTGGCAAATAACTGGACATGAAAAAAGAGGCCCTGGAACTTAAATAAAGACCTGGAAATTTGTAAAACAAATAAACAAATAAATTAATGAATCAGCTCCTGACACCAGTTTGTTGGCTGACATGAAACCGATGGGAGACATGTCTAGCCGAACGGGGCGCAAACAAAATCTCCAAGCACCCAGGTGCAAACCTGAATTGTAAGCTGGCCATTTTGGTTCCAAATAGACATTTTGGGGGGATTTCAGGTCGTTTATGAGGGCCCCAAGGGGCCAATTATACGCAGGCAACTTTGATTTTGCCTAGCAGACCCCATCTCACCTCGTTGGACTGAGAGTGTCAAATTGTGGTGATCGACAAGATCTCACGGGTGGTCTTTTTCCGCTTGATCATCTCCTCTATTTTGCACTTTTTGGAGTGGCCACAGTTGGCAGCGTGAGGGAGGAAACGAGGCAAAGACTGCGTGGAACATGTGGGCAGGGAGGAGCGGCAGTGCAGCTCAGCTTTTTCTTTTCTGCAGTGAATAATTCACGCGGCCAACAGCGGCGCCGGCGCAGGAGCCACTTTTGCGTTATGCAATTGCAGTCGACAAAATCTCAAGTGAGGCGTGGGTGGCGACGCCTACCAGTGAGAGAGGATTTTGCTGCTTTTTTTTATGGGGGGAGGGGGGGGTCTCCCACAGTGTGTTCCAATTTCTCTTGGGCCCAAGCCGAGCTCACATTTGTTTTACAGTCAATTTGCCAGATTTCTGTGAAGCGAGCGACAAGAGACCAAGAAGCTACAAGCGCTGCCGGAATATCACAAAACAAATATCGCTCCTCATCTGGAAAATGACATTCTGTGAGAAGGAATTTGGAGAGCTTTTTTGTTTTTTTTTAATGACCTACCTCGCACATCTGCAGCTGGAAGAGCCGACGCTCCTTTTCCATCTCCTCAGCAATCTCGGCTCCGGTGATCTCAGTGCGGATCATCCCGTGCTGCTTGGCGTGCTCCCGCTTTTCCTTCTCGATTTTGGTGCTGCATGGCCAAAAAAAAAAAAAAAAAAAAAAAACGTGGTAGGCTTTGACCGATGTGGATGTACGTGCGCAAAATGATACGAGCCGTACTTATACACGATGGTAATTTAGGGAGAAATCAGGGCTGGTTTGGTCAAGGTTGACATAAGCGTAACCGCCAAAACTGTTGTGCCGTCGTACATGAGAAGGGCGTCCCCAAGTCGCAGAGCAAACCAAAAGCGACCAGCCAAAATGTGTTGACAAATAGTCAAGTTTGACCATTATACTCCAATTGGAAGCTTTTTGTTTGGACCAGATTTTCTATTGGCCACATCACACAAAATCACGCACAAAGGGCAAGAGGCCGACTTACAACTTGGCCTCGTAGTCCTTCCAGGCCTTGTCAAAGGGCTTCTTGATGTCCTGCGCAGACACAACAGAGGACAGAACAAGTGTCAGCGCGCTTCAACCAGCGAGTTATTTGTAGACTTTTGGAGCGACACCAGCGGCCTGTCAGGCGCTTCGCTTGCCCGGAGAGGCCCAGCCCCGCCGTCATCATCAACGGCGGAGTTCATGACCCATTTCTTCCATCACAATACAGACGCGGTGTTTACTTGAGCCAGATATCCAGTGCAGTCATTTAAACAGCCGCTTTGACTCCCCCTTTACACCCCCTGTGGTCTGTTCACCCTGCGCCCACCCAGTATGCACATGCGCAGCGGGTGGGAGGCATATGGCGGGATGTGCTGACGCGGTGTCCGCTCGCTTTGTGCTCAGCCGCTGCCGAGTTGTGGCTTACAGAAATGACAGTGCGAAAGAGAGCGGCACCTTACCCCTTTGACACCTTTCAAGTCTCCTTTGAGTAGTGAGTCCAGAGTGAAGATTACATTGTGGCTCAGGCTCTGCAGCTAAGTAGGAAAAACAAAGGGAGGCACACGTTTGGAGGTCAGAATAGTTGAGTAGATAACAGAGTGGTATAGTGGTATCAGGTGTTGTAGTATGCGATCGCTCTTATGAAGACGAGTACAAGTATGAATACAGACGTACAGTTTGCCGCTGTTGTGAAAGCGCTATATAAATCAGCATGTATTGTATTGTATTGTATTGCACATGCCTACTTAATACCTCCGTCCATAAAGTGTCTCTGTTACTGATTGTCTTCTAAAAGCAACATCATGTACCAGTACTTAGCACTGCCCTGCTTCACTGTGAGTAAAGCCACTCTGATGAGCTCAGACTGGGGTAAAAAGTAAATAAATAAATACATTCAAAAAATATGTAACCAATAAATAGACACCAGGTGAGGTTGAGTGAGCAAAAGCAAAGGCGAGCATTGCTCAGCGGCTCTAACCCTTAGGCCCAGCAAGGTTGTTTACAGCACTAAGCCCTCCCAGCCCACACACACGTGCACGTTGAGCAGCAATCAAGGACGTCAACAACACTTAATGGGCACTAATGTGCTTCTTAAAAGCCATGCCTTTAAAAAAAAAAATCTTTAACTGGCTGCCTTCCGGACATCCTGGAAGACCATGAGTGGAAAAAAAAAACACTGAAAATGTCAGCTGAATACAGTATACAGCTCATCTTTAAATTCCTTATGTCGAGCCTGCGGAACAACCGGCACCGGCTATCGTTCATTCGTCAACAAGCCATCTGTGGCATGCCTTTTTAAAAACATACGCTAGTGTACAATGCATGCTTCCGTATTTTTTAACCAAGCGTACATTTTACCCTGTCTGAGTCTAATAATGCAGTGTGTCTTGTCTGTGTGTTAAATACAGAAATAGCACCCGTAACTGACACTGCGCCTTTAAATACAGTGCACCATATGGTCGTGAAAATATGTTACTGTTTTTGAAGGGGTGTAGGGTTACTCATGACACACATGCCTCGAAACTTGACTTTTTAAATACCTTGTTAATGTTCTGACCTTCCCCGCCACAAAGAAAACCCGGAACCTCGCTTAATCCTAATCCACACACATAAACCAATTACGCAAGTGACAACCAATATAATCTCTCCCCTCACTTTAACCGCCAGTGGGCCACAGGAAACACATATCCCCAACAGCATTTTGGCTAGCACGCACAAGATTTTGGACTCACCAGGTTCTTCAGGAGGGCTGATAGCTCCTTGGTAAGTGAGGAGAATTTGACAAAGGCAGTGCCCAAGTCAGGGTTGTCCCGGCTGATGAAGTTGCTGCCAAATTTGTCCAGCGCTTGGGCATAGTTTTCCTCATTTTGGACATGATCTGTCAGACAGAATGGGAAAACAACATTCAGCGTTTCCTGGCATCTGTGGCTAAGGTTAGCGTTAGCTTGATGACCAGAGAGGTTTAGTTTTGTCTGTTTTTGTCATTGGCCTGTATGGACAGTTGATAAACAAACATAGATGTTTGTTTCTGTTTGATCCCCTTAGTTGTGGAGTCATTTTCTGGTTAGTGGCAACGGCACTGGTTAGTGTTCCGAAACCTTCCAATCATCTTCAAAACCTATGCTAACTTAGCATAGTTTCACAAGATGTTCTAACCTATCCAGTGCTAGCTACTTAGCAACAAGACAAAAGCTAACTATTGGATACATACTGGCAACAAATGTGCATATTTTTGGGTTCTGACTCCCTGGATAGGCAATAATCAAACATGTTAGTTTCCGTCGTGTCCGAGTGATTTGCGGACTCTGCAAGTATTTGTGTCGCTTTCTGGCCATTCTCGATTCTATGGCCAAAGGCTAAAGCTAACATGCTAACACATTGGGCAACCATACAATCTTGTTTCTTTGATTGCAGAAACAAAATTAACTCCTCAGTCAATACAGTATGCTGACATGGGCATTTCTTCATGTCTGATCTTTAAGTAGCTGCGGAGTCACTTTCTAGCGGGTAGCGGCACGGGAAAAAAAAGGTGAAAGTAACTTAAGTTTTGTTATTACATTTAATCACCTCAAACCAAAAAAAAAACAATTTGTGGCTTGTTCTGAAAGAGGATGTTAGTAAATGTCATGACCTGGTGACTAAAGCGCCTCCAAGTAACCTGAATGTAACACAGCTGTCTTCCAAATGTTTCACTTTTCATAGTTTTTCTGCATTTGTGAGTTTTAAAGTAAACTTTCGACATCTGGAACTGCCAATTTAGGAAGAATGGCGCGACAGGAGGAAATGTCCAGAGGGGAAAATTACTTGGGATTCATGTTGTGGTGATGAGCAAAAGAAACTCAGATGTTGAGCGCCTGGATAAATACACAAAATTCCACCTGTCCCACAGAAGACAATGGAGACCAAAAAAATTGTTTAATTAGAGTGATTTCATGGCTGGATTTGACACTACGAGTTACTAAGAGGTGAAACGGTAGTCCAAAAACGCAGCTTGGTTTAAAAATAAAATCTGCAATGACTGAACCGCAATATATCAAGGGAAGACTGCTAGACCTTGACAAAATAACAACAATTCTACATTACACAGGGTTTTAGTTGGACAAGACAGCTTGGACTTGGTCTTACCTTGTCCTGAATTGTAGATGGCTTTGACGGATTTCTTCACCTTCTGCAGAGAGGTTCGGTCCTGGTCAAGCGCCTGAGGAAAAGGGAGGATAAATGGTTATCATAGTGCAACAAATAACTCATAGTTTCCGCATTGCCGCCATTTACATTCCCAATCAATCAATGAGAACACGGCCACAACAAAGAGACTTATTACAAACATCAGCAAAGTGGCGAGGCACCAAGGTTCAGTTAAGAGCAAAGCGCGCGCGCAGGCACGCACACACACACACACACACACGGACCAGCAGGCTAATTGGACTACACAAGATCATGAAGCCACCCATGGCCTTCCCTGGACGTTTTTACATGGCTCGTCCGCAATTATCTCAGCGGTATTTTGTCGCCGCAGGGGCCCTTCCCTTTGCTCTTTCCGCCGACCCACACTGTTTAGCCCTCATCTGTCAGGCCGGATGGTGGTGTGTACAGGCCCCCCCAGGGAAGATCTAGCACCAAATGCTTATGCGGCACAGTGGCGGCTTGACGTTTGAACTGAATTCCATCTTGTAACTCAATTCACTTGCGAAATCAATTTCCCCCTGGAAGGGAATTGAAAAACCCTCGGAGCGGTCGACAATTTCATTAACGCGCAACCCACATGGCCGAGCGGGTGAGCCAGGCTGAGATTATTCTGCGTCAAAATGTAAGCGGCAAAGCTTCCCTCATTCAAAAAAATGTACCCATGTGTTTATTGTTGTGGATTGCAGCCACATTGCAATGGAGCAAGAGCTGCTTCAAATATTTGAAATGCCTCTATGGGCTACATGTAAGAGCACCTCTACAGCATGACACCATAATCAAGCATTGTACATGTTAAATGACGCAGACACGCCAGTTAAAACTGTGCCTTTATAGTCTTTTTAGTTTTAATGTGAGCATTTGTGCTTAGATGTATCGGTAAGAGAATCCATGAGGCAGCAATGTCCTGACAGCACACTGTGTGTCCAAAACTTGACCTTCGCTCTCCCTCCCTCTCTCTCTCTCTCTGAACACCGTCTGAAGGATTTTTTTGCAACTGACAGGAACATTCGAAGATGAGTGGAAGCAGTGATGACGATGACCCATCTACGACGACTTACTGAACAGCAAAAAAGTAAAGTAGTCCGCATGCTTTTTTTGTCCCGTGAGGGAAGTCCATTTATGTGTGTCAACCTGGTGCTGCCAGAAGAATTTTAAATGGAGGTCTGTCGAGTAAGAGCAATAGATAAGATGATCCTACAGAGACCTACATGGGAGGGATGACAAAAGCACATTTCCTGGTTCAGTTCCCCTCACCACAAACGGAACTTGTAGGCGGGAGTTTAACAGAGCTGTGAACTTTTGTGTGAAATTCCGCTGCCACACGTAGCAGATGAAAGACAGGGTGTCGTTATTGCAGTCAGAAGGACATAAAAGAAAACCCAAAATATGAGAGCAGGCATAAATCCTCAGCTCATTGTTCAACCCGGTACACACATACATGTAATGATTTTTCTAATCTTAAAAAAAATGTATGTCTGTGACATGCCTAACATGTGAAGATCCAAAATGAAGGCATTTAACAGGTTTGGTCGTCTTGTGTGGGGTGTGCTCCGATTGTCTCAAAACAAAATATCACGCACACAGATACTGTTCCAGGCGGCCCGGTAGTCCAGTGGCTAGCACGTCGGCTTCACAGTGCAGAGGTACCGGGTTCGATTCCAGCTCCGGCCTCCCTGTGTGGAGTTTGCATGTTCTCCCCGGGCCTCCGTGGGTTTTCTCCGGGTGCTCCGGTTTCCTCCCACATTCCAAAAACATGCGTGGCAGGCTGATTGAACACTCTAAATTGTCCCTAGATGTGAGTGTGAGCGTGGATGGTTGTTCGTCTCTGTGTGCCCTGCGATTGGCTGGCAACCAATTCAGGGTGTCCCCCGCCTGCTGCCCGTAGACAGCTGAGATTGGCTCCAGCACCCCACGCGACCCTAGTGAGGATCAAGCGGCTTGGAAGATGGATGGACGGAAGATTCTGTTCCAGGCCTTGCTTAACTCAGCAAGCAGTAACTGCTGAAAATGGACCACTGCGGTTCAAGGCAAGGAGGTCAGAGTCACAGGAAACCCTGAGTGGGCACAAACGATGGCGAGGTCGTCTCCGCTTCACGCTTCCTGCATCAGGCCTTATCCCCCCTCAGCAGGCCGAGCGTTTCCCATGCAGCCGTCCTTTGACAGGAAGCGTGAAGCGGTCAGGCTCGTCTGTGTCACACGCGGGTTGCCCACGCTCTGTCAAAATGACACCAAACGGTCAACATCAAGGTGTTGTGTCGATCTGGTGCTTTTTAGACCAATTCCTTCATCTGGCCATTGCCATGGAGACGGGACATGGTCACCTCACACTCTGGCACAAAATTCTTTAGCTCAGAGTTTACTGGAGGATGCGATGGCCAACAAGGCCAGCTGGGGTTTTTTTCCCCTCCTTTGTCATCAAGACCTCGACTGTTTTCAAGTCTTTGACACGGTTGGAGAAGCGCGAATCTTCTAATTATAGCCATGAAGCAGTGGAAAACAGGAAAGGGCACAGAAAAGGAAGGACTTCCCCCGTAAGCCGGGATAAAAACACATCTCGCTCGGCCGTTACTTTTAATGCCAACGACATCTGCTTCTGCTAAAAGCAAGATGAGACATCATGAGGCAATTTCGTGAGAATTTGGCGCTGTTGAAGAGTGCCAAAATCAGGAAGTGATTTGAGGACACATTTGAACTGCAGAAACAAGGAACTTTTGCCCAGAATTAAGAATTTAGCCTGAAACTGCCAGCTTTTACCAGGAACTGGGAACTTTACTTGTAAATCCAGGATCCTTAACCACAAATCCAGAAATGTTAACCTACAAATTAGGAATTATTTGGATGCACAGTTAAGATTACACAGAAATTGAATGGACTGCGATCGTATCCATTTTCCATCAGGTCATCGTCAACGCTGCGATCTTTCCGCCATGCCGTGATATTACGGTTCAGACGGGTATCTCGCGAGCCACGTTTTGTTTTTCGACTTTATATGCTTCAAGCATAAATATCTTTTTCATAGCAGGATTCGCATCTCAAAGTAGGAGCTAACACATTGCTACTCAATAGCAAGACTTAAGTAAAGTCTGACAACTGATTCAGCCCATTCGTCGGTTTAGCCGTGGAATCTCTCTGACAGGATGACTCAAGCAGGAAGGGTGGGGAAGCGTTTCCATTGGCAGGAAGCAAAAACGCATCTCTCTCTCTCTCTCTCAACACAGTGCTTGACACAGTGCGTGGAATGGGGGAAATAAGAGCATGGAGCTGCTGAGTTCAGACGGCACAAACACTCACAGGGCGAAAGCATCTTGGGTGCATTCCAGGATTCTAATTGCTTGTTTTAAGCAGAAGCCATCTGCGGTTTGGCTTGTGACGCTTACATCTATTCAACGAGCAATGTTTTCCCCATCACACCCACACAAGGTGAAGCACGGGATACCAAATGCTATTTTTTTGTTGTTGGTTTTACACCTGTCAGGAAGCCGTTACTCATGTAACAGCAGCTGTTAGATTGTTCTGTTACAACGGGAGAAATGGTGGGAGGAATGGCAGGAAATGCAACAAACCCTCTAATAAAAATAAAAAAACTCAAGGGCGACACTGATCATTAATCCAGTCAGTCGGCATACTGAATATCCAAACCTCAATCGCTCACACCAACACAAAGGTAATAATAATCATGTCATAAAACTCATTCAAAAATAATCAAGTGTGCCTACGCTCATATCGCGCATGTGGGTGGAAGTTCCCAGGCAAGCTTGCTTTTCAAATTTGGACGCCGTTCGAATCTTTGCGGTACGCTTGCATCCACGCGTGGGCCGAGGCTAAGCACCTTCAACAACTAGTAGCAAAAGAGAGACGCAAGTACTGTTGATCCACCAGGCCACAGCAGGGCTGCCGGCACGTCAGAGGCCAGCGTTAGCGTTAGCGCCGCTCATATTGTCAGGGAGGAGGACAAGGAGGAAGATGAAGACAAGATGGTGGCCGCATCTTTACATTTGCAACTTAAGCAACATGTGATTCCGGAAATCACAAAGCAAAATGAAAAAATGTTTCCAGTCAAGTCATGTCGTTTTCTAAACAGGACGTGTCAGGGAAGGATCCATTCAGTCTCAAAGGAAGTTATTCCATTAATAATTCTGGGATGAGTACTCAACAAAGTTGGAAATATCTGAATTATTTAAAAATAAATACCAATTCGTTTAAAAAAATAACGCCTCTCATTTGCCGTCTGAGGATGAAATTTGATAATCGGCCAGCATGTCACAGCTGCTGGCAAACCGTCACCACAGCTGCACTGAGTATATCACCGGGGGCTGTTAGGCGCCGGTGGACTGCCCCACCGCCCCCTTCTGACCCGTTGGCACCCAATGATCCCCCCCCCAACCCCCACTGTGCTCTCGGCCAGATTAAAGTGAGAAAGAGTAGGTCAGTGTTGGCATCTGTCTGGATGTGAGCCTTCTCACGCCTACACGTACGCACCCAGGCAAGGATGCTCTTCAACAAGCCCTCCTGTTCCGCTGTGGCTGAGATGAACCCATTTTTCAACAGGGAGTCAAGTCAAAACTGTTCTTGACAATTATTATGTTCTATCCGCCTCCGCTATTCTAAACGCATCATTCTCTTGTGGAATATGCAGAAGGCAGGAAAATCAACACGCTTTTCGCAATTTCAGGGGGCGGCCATTTTCCCACTTTCTGTCAACTGAAAATGACATCAGAGTTGCCCCACGGGTCAGGTAATGACCAATCACAGTTCACCTCTTCTCTGAAGCTGAGACATGATGAGTTGTTATCTTAGCCCAGAGCAACTGTACTGCCATTTTTAGTCGAAATTTCGTGGCAAAATGACCAAACTCTAAATATAGTTGTGTCGTGACTGGTCGTTACCTGAGCTCTGCAATGCATGGACATTGAATATAAATTGCAACTTGCTCATTTCACAATTGCTTTTCATGAGCTTTATTTTTTTTTTGTCACTGTCAAAATGTGTGCTATGAATACAGAACTTATAAAATGGAATACAACACAATTTTAACCTGGGAAAGGTTATTCCAAGTTCCCTTGCCATAGTTGTATGGCGTTGTGCAAAAGCATGCAGCACAAAGTGCTAGCATCCTTGTTCAATCGTTCTTTTTGACATCTATACACATATAATTAGCTAATATGAGCATCTCGCTGACAAGTGGAAAAAGAATATTGAGTGAACATGTAAGCCATGAGCATCATTGCTACCTATTTATATATACAGAATTTATTTGTAGCGATCGCAGCCGCATGGTTGCCTCGTACAAGTTGGTAGTGCAGCGCAGAACTATGCCTGCATTGTTTGGATGGACGGGACACCGCCACATGTGACAGCACATGACCATTGGCCGTCCCGAGAGCTTTCTGGTAGACGACGTCAACATCGCTTTGGCTGTATTTATAAACACATGGCCACAATGCACAGTAGAGGAATGAGGGCCTTTCCCAGTAATGTATCAGAAATACTTTTTTTATTCTTGACACAGCAGTTTTACTAATCTAAAAATGTTTCTCAAATTAAGTCATAATTTGAGAAACATTTTTCAAATTTTGAGGAGCTATGTTTGATTGTGAAGGCCATGATTACTGGTTTAATTGCAAAATTTACCCGCACTAGCTAGCGAGGTGGATCTATTAATTTTGCTCTTTCGTAAAAAGACAAGCTCTTGAGGCCTTCACGTTCTATAAAAAAGGTGGGCTGCTAATGCTTCACTTTCCTGTAAAGTAGACAAACTATTGATGCTGAACGTAATCAATAGCTTCCCTTTTCACATGACAGCCTTGTTTGGACAAAGATAGATAAAACTGTGACAAACGTGGATATTTTGCGCAATGTTTTTTGTTGTGTGTGTTTAACCGTCAGGCAAGGACTCTTTCTGGGGAAACTAAAGACACAGCGACTCGGAACAAAACTCCTCATTCAGCGCCGCATCCTTTTCATTAGCAGCTTCCATTGAAAAAGCTGTTGTGAAAGAAAAAAAAATTAACTAAAAGGGTCAAGCCCAGTCACGCTTGAATGGGAAGACTGTGAAAAGTCAACATTATTACCGGTGCAGCTCATGTGACACCGTATCAAAGGAGGGCTTCCCTTGTTGCCTATGACTAAAAGTAGTGCCATTACATGAATGTGCAAAAATGAATGGGGAAAAACAAGTTGCCCACCATTTTGCGTCGACTCCTTCCTGACCACATAGCATCATCATCTGCGCAGCTTGCTTTGTACATGGGGATAAAAAGCAAAAGTGGGTCAAGACTTGCCTGTGGAGCGTTCTGACGCTGCACTCGGAAAAAAGCACACATTTGAGCTTGTCTCGTCTTGTCCCTCACTATACTCGACGCTACCATGATTAGCTTGGCATTTCAACATTAATGTAGCGGTCAAACATCTTGAAAGCCCACTTGACAAATCCATGTTGTTTTGGAGCATTAAGGCAGAATTTTCCGGCACTCTGGCTACCGGCAAGATTTGCCAAAAATGACAGTCTGTCAAAAAGTTGAATTTCTGTAGTCAAGGCAAGTTTGCGACAGATGTACAAGTAGATTGGTAGCGAGATGGAGGCTAACATTAGCATCCCATTAGCACATTCTGATCCTTCAGCAGATTGCGGTGACCAATCAATAATGAATAGCGATGAAAATAACCATGAGTCAGCCTGTATTCAGCTTTCAGCCTCAGGTTTCGCTCCTGAAATATTCACACTCTACCTTTGCATCATTTATTTTGTCAACACAACAACAACAAAAAATGAGTGTGAAGGTCGAACAGTTGAATGGTCTTCCCCCTTCATGTGATCTCTGCAACCAAGAACAAAAATTCCATCACAGATACTGGAGGACTTGGCTGCTGCTTCCCTCCCTACAAATGTTTTACGTTTGCGTCAGGGAGGTGATTCACCACGCCACCTTTTTCCTCATTACCACCGCCAGTGGACAGACGCTTTTTCCAAAAGATGCAAGACAGGCACGTTTTGCGACACTTATTCCAAGAAAGTATTCAGCCTCGACAATTTACTACTAGTGAGCCCATCTGGATTTTTTTAGGGCAGATTTTTTTTTCCCCACCAAAAATTCATGTACAACACTTTTGATGCTTCGCTCCCCTTCCTCTGATAGCTGCTACATGAGTCCATGTCAGCCAACACTGGCCAGGAGATGAAATGATGCGGGGAATTTGATGCCTTGGGAAGGGGAATATTGTGATGTGTTGATTCATCAAAGGCAATATTAATCAGAGTACCACCGTGTTTGGATGAGTGTTGGCGCATACAACGTACCATTGCTTGAAACATTTTTGACGTTTAGTTGCCCTTTAAAACAGTGACCAGAGCCTTAGTGAAGGCTTCGGGGTGGCTTCTATTTGATCAATTCACTTGGCATTGTTTCCCATAGCAACAACAGAGACTGAAATTGCATTTATTCTGACCAAAGATGAAAATATTCTTCGAAGGGACTGCATTAAACGCCTGGGAGGCTGGAGGCACTCAGGTCGGCAACGAGATTCGTGTTTTACATTTGGAAATGAGGTCACGTTTAGACATTGGAGCCAAGACCAAGTGTGTGTGTGTGTGTGTGTGTGTGTGTGTGTGTGTGTGTGCGTGCCAGCATTTCCCAAGTTTAATGCACCATTTTATCAGGATTCTACGACAGGAGTCCTGAGGTGGGAAACACGGGGGAGTGGAGTGGTTGGGAACTGGCCTGCCTGACCTGATTACTCAACCAGGATGTGATAGAAAATGACACAGCATCAACAACATCACAAACAAGGTATGCTGCTGTCATCGTTCATAGTTTGGCTAGCGCATTTTTGCTTTTTCTTTGGTGTGTAGCCGCAGCATTAACAATTTTAAGTAGCTGCTAGCTAGCTACTTGCTGGGAAATGCGATTTTGAAAGTCACACAAAAAACTTGGCTAGCATTATAGTTTTAATATTTATTTATTTTAGGGGCAACAACTAATAGATTTTCAAATCAATCAACAACGATTTAGATAATCAATAAATCATTTAGAGATCTTGTGGAACTTAAATTGTGGGAACTGCTTTTGCAATTATTCATCATTTCTAAAAAAAAAATGACAGCCCTTCAAATGGCCACTTCAAACTAGGTACATTTAGTCTCATTTTATCCAGTCGTTCTCTTAAAATGAAAACCATACAACTTAAAACACCAGGATTAAGGATGCTGTCAACATGAAGGAAATGAGCATTTGTATTTTGTCTGTGACGGCAAGAACGGACACAGTTTGACCACGAAACGGACGACGCCGAGCCCTGAGGCCTGGCAGCGATGTGCACTGAAGCTGCACATCTTACGTAACCGCCACATCCTCCATCCCAGTTGCCTAAGCCGTCTCTTTAGAGTGCTCGCTCTGATGTGACAACAAGAAAAGCAGCAGAAGGACACACAAGTTCACCTTCAGATAGAAAGCCAGAGAGCTCGGGGTATTCATGTTGTCACAAGAAAGAAAGGGCCCGTTTCTGTTTCAATGCGATGAAGTAAATGCATTGACATAGCCTACAGGTGCCCTCAGCTCAAAGTGTAAAAGCTTTTTTTTCCTTGCATGCATGCATGGATGCATCGGTGTGGTGCTGCTGGCGCTGTCCTCACCTCCTCCAGGACGCTGACGGTGTTCCTGCAGCTCTGCAGCCGGGTGGTGAAGCTGGACGTGGTGGGCGAATTGTAATCCTCGGTCGTCTCCGACAGGAACTCGGTTACTGAGATCTGATCCGGCATCCTCGACGGCAGATAATGGCCAGTTGAGTGGCTCGAAGGTGGGAAAGGGGAAGGGGGGGACAGGGGGTGTCGAGGAGAGAGCACTTAGAGGGAACACAGCATGTAAACGCGGGTGGGGAGGGAGGGGGGTAGGGCGAGTCCGAGTGAGGGAGGGGAGAGAAAGCGGATTTTCCTTGTCGCTACGGAGATGATTAAACCCCGTTTTTCCCTCTCGGATGACTTCACTGCTCCCCGGGGAGCGAGAGGGGGGGATTAGTTGGATTTTGAGACGAAATGGGGAGCGTGCAAACGTCTAAATCGAGCGTCTAAATCGACCCCGGAGGAAGGAGAGCGGATGGCCACATTTTGCTATACAGATGTTCCAAAACGAGCCCAGTTTACGAAATCGTCCAGCAACCGTCAGCCGTTCACGCTAAACCGCCTCTCTATCGTAGTCCATGGTGCGCAAATGTCATCACCCAACTGACGCGGACTCCGGTACGGCCTTCCTCGGCTGCTTTTTAGGTGCTTTTTGAAGGGTAGGAGAAAGGTTTTCGTGCCGTCGACTCATCCACCGCCGCCACTCTTGCTCGCTCGCTCTCCAAGCTGCACTGAGAAGGAGGAGGAGGAGGTGGTGGAAGGAGGAGGAGGTGGAGGAGAGGGAAGCGATAGCTAAGCTAGCGGGAGTCCAAGACAGCTGCTTCCTGTTACTGGGTTTCAAAATAAAACGCTGTGTTACAAAGGAAACGTATACGCAAACGACAAGGCAGACTAGCATGTCGTCTGTGTCGTTTACTAATGTCGTTCTGTCATGTTCGTCCCCATACAATGACAAATAGATGATGGAATTCAAGGTCAGCTATATCTAAGCCGCGCCCATTATCGACTTTTTCTTGCTGTATTTTATTTTGTGAAAGCAGAAACGTGAATGTCCACGGTCGTGTGCTTATTTAGGGTATCTGACCCACATTCCCCGTATCCACCAGTTGACCGAAGTGACACTGCGCATGCGTCATGTGACTGCAGCGAATGCTGCCGCTGCTCAACGTTTGCCAGGCCTGAGTCTTAAGCACAAACGCGTTCTGTACGGTGATTTTTTTTACACACTCCGAGGAATACGTTTTTTAAAATTCAAGTAATGCATTGATCTTGGTTATAAAGGAGAAAACCCAGAATATGATTTACTTTCTATCCATTCGAGGATTTAGACACTAAAAGCATGCCTTTAGTGTGCATTTAAAAAGCGTCATCACACGTCATACACGTAAGCATTGCAAATGTGGCGACATATTTGTTTTTTCTCCCACTATCTTATTTGACTTTCAAAAGCACGAATAGCCCACCAAGCGCCATCTTGTGGCTTGTAGAGTACATTGCTAATACCGATTAAATGCATCCACCCATCTATTCTCACGAGTGTCGCGGTCGGCCTAGAGACTGTCCCAACTGTCTTTGGGCAGAAGGCAAGGTACAATAGATAGATACAATAGATATTCATACAATAGATAGTCAAACTATGAATGAAATTCAGCTATGTGACGCACTATGGGAGGCTGTACACAAATGACGGGCGACTGACTGGTGGCTGGCTGTAGTGTAATGTCCGTAGTAAGGCGCGCCGCATATTCTGGCAGATATTTTGTATTTTGACCCTACTGTGCTCGCCGTAGTCAGCCATCAAACATGGCCGACCTTTGGCGCATATGCGCCGAACGGCCAAGCTAACATGGTCGGAAAAAACTGAAGAAAGCAAGTGCGACGAAACCGGGGAGAGACATTTGTGTCTTTTGGGAGTACTCCATTTAATAAACCATCAAAACGTATTTGAGGCAAAACAATCGTCTTGGTTTGCTGGTGGACGCTTGTGACTTGTAGTAAACGGACACGACAACTTTTCGCGAAGGAGAGCTACTAAACAGCTGACTGAATGGCTGAAGGCTCCTCAGGTAAATAATTTGAATTCAGTCTCAATATATCCAGTTGTTCCCTTAAGAAGACTTTCTCCGTATGAACGACTAATTGGCGCTCTTTGTCACGTTAGATCGTCAAAGTTAGCCTGTAGTTTGTTTTTTAGACAATGTTACGAAGCTGCTGTGACGTTTTAATTTTCTCGTGTTATACTAGTTTTAGTTCTAGTAAGCTGCTAGTTTATTTGAACACACTTGCCCACCAACTTTGAAATCGTTCGCACCGAATATGTTAAGGCTATAAAATAAATACAATTCGAATAGATTTGAGTCATTTGGTGCTTTTTATTGTAAAGAGGACGTACCATGAAAATTGACTTTGTCTTCAAGGGTAAATTCAAACATCCTACTTAATCGTTTTTACTCCACCTATTTCTGTAAATGTTAATATGTGTGTATAAAAAGCTTAATTTACAGGACACTCACGCCATCAGACAGACCATTTAATGATGATTTCAATGATGCATCTATAACATTCCCGTGACAAATATAAGTTATGACTCTTTGTAAGGAGTCAGCTCCTCGTTTAAACCTGATTTTTCTCTCAACATAAGAACGAGCTCCCCAAAATTTATTTAGCCCTCGAAGTCCCACCACAATGACAGGAGTGCAGTAGGCGTAAGGATGTAATGTATTGTTAAATAATGATTGAATAAAAATGTATCAAAAATGAAGCGGGAACGTGTTGAGTTACTTAGGTAAATACAACTGAATTGCACATAGGCAGCAATTTTTTTTTGAACTACCACCAAATGGAGCCCACATAACTGACTTGGAGAATCACTGGTTGAAATGATTAACATTTGTTACACTTTGACTTGCGCCAGCACTCGGTCGCTCAAATGTGAGGCTGTGGCATTTCTTATATTTTGTATGGACAGTATTTAGCACTGTCGCCGCTGTGTTTGTAGAGCCAGTGGACCTCAATCCAGAGGGTGTATCGCATCCTAAAAAGCCAAGCAACGACAAGTCCAGACGCGGTCAGTCGAAATTCAGTGGCGAGCGACGCTCGAGTGCTCCCTCCCAGCAACATGGCCGACCTCACCATGACTTCCAACATGCAGCCTCTCAGGACACCCAGCGCCAACAGGACCAGGAGGGCGGCAGCAGACGAGGGCGAGGTCGCCGGGACGGGTTTCGAGGCAGTAGGCGCGGTCAAAGAGCTTTTACTGGGGACCAGTCAAACCACGGATCAGAGTGGACGAATTGGTGGAGAGATAACGACGGTGGTGGCAGCAGAAATTTGGAACCAGGGAAGTTGAGGCATGAGAATCCTAGGCAACGAGATGACACTCATTTAAGGGGAAAAAACAGCGACGTTGGGCGTCGAATGCCAGATGACGATGCGGCAGAAGAACAAGGAAGGAGCTGGTGGGCCATGGCAACTGGACCGGACCCCTCCGGAGATCATCGAAAGAAGCAGCTCGAACAGAAGCGGCGACAAGGACCCATCAAACCTTCCAAAGTGCCAGCACAGGCCGACGGGGACTCAGATAGGGCGGCCTGTCGCCATGACAACCGCACCAACCGACAGCGGGGTGACCGTCACAGAGGCCAGAGGAGCATGCGCAACCGCAATATGCCACAAAGCAACGAAACGCAAACAGGTTACCCAAACGTCTTGCATCTGGTCCACCAACATGCCTTATTGCCCTTAAATTGTGTCTTCATTTTTTGATGATTGATCGAGCTCCACAAAATATATATATAAAAAAAATATATGAGAAGTGTAGGTTGGTTACCTTATTTCAAATTGTAATTATTGAAGTGACAAATGTGCATAGTAATAGTATTATTCAAATTTACTTTTACATAAAAATATTTTTGGAACAATTTTTTAAAGATTATTAAATACTTAATCAATTCATTGTAGTTAAAGAATAATAGTTTTTAAAATAAGCTTGAAATATTTTTAGTAAAAAAACCTACCTAAAATATATTTGATTATTGAATTTAATTGCTATTGATACTTTTTCAAATAAACTCCAGTTGCTTCAGTGTGAAATAAATGTAAAATTAAAAAACATGTAAAAAAAATAAAACAATCGGTAATAAGTAATTATTCAATTAGGTCATAATTTAAATATTAAAATAAAAGTTTATATAGCATGTGAAAGTATTTGTTAAAAGGCGACAACAGTACTTTGTATTGATTTTATTGAATAATTTGTTTGATGATTTTGAATGATTATATGGATAATAGCATTTTGAAATGAGCATGAATGATGAGTTAAAAAAAAATTCCATCCAATGAAAACGATATATACTTTTATACCGCTGTAGATCAATTATGATTATGGTAACGATGAATGATAGACTAGCATGAATTGTTGCAAACCAATTTCTATCCATGTTTCAACTTGGTTTGGCACATCCTTCAGATTTGGAAATGCACTTTGGCTCTCAGAGCAAAGTTTGACCTGTGGTTTAGCCTGTTCGACATTTGCCGCCGGGGCCCCGCAAGCAAGTGACGCTGGTTCTTGGCGTTCTTTCAGGGTGTCTGATCGAACAGCTGTCATTGGAGAAGTACGAGTGCATGGTGTGCTGCGACATCATCCGTCTGATGGCGCCCGTGTGGAGCTGCCACAGCTGCTTCCACGTCTTCCACCTCAACTGCATCAAGAAATGGGCCCGCTCGCCCGCCTCCCAGGCAGACGGTACGGCTTCACCAACAACAGCACTGTTGAAATGTGCTGCTGTGTGTTTTTTTTTCCCTCCCTCCATCACTGTTGCTCTGTTGTTGTATCTTATCTTCGTCAGATTCAGCTGACGGTTGGCGTTGTCCCGCCTGCCAGAATGTTGCACTTAAACACCCAGCCTCCTACACTTGCTTCTGCGGTGAGTCTTTGATCCTTCAAAGTCACCATCACGCGCAAGGTTTGTCACACGGCGAAAGCTTTCTCTGCCGCTAGGCAAAGTGACCAATCCTGAATGGCAGCGCAGCGAGATCCCACACAGCTGCGGCGACATGTGTGGCAAGAAGAGGAGCAGCGCGGACTGCAACCACCCTTGTAACATGTGAGACAACACCTGACGGACACTGCAAACCCATTCTGTAGGAACGATGCACGCTGGATGTGTCAAAATTATCGGGACGTTTCAAACAAAGTCACTCGCCATGTTGTTTGTTTTTTGGTTTGTTTTTTTTGAAGTTCCACCAAGATGGCTGCCATGACACATCGCTACTTTCAGATCAATGTTGGTCTAAATTGAGGTTTAGTTCCAGTTTTAGTTCCAGCACTTTATTTCTGAATTCATCTGTACTCTAATGTAAAATCATCTGGGAATCAGCTGTAGCTCACCTGCGACCCGAATGAGGACAAACACAATTTAAAAAAATGCATTGATGACTATTGGGAAAAAATATACATGAAAGTACTTTTTTTTTTCTCCCCTTCCATCCATGTCTCCTTCAGCTTGTGTCATCCAGGGCCTTGTCCGCAGTGTCCCGCCTTTGTGACCAAATCCTGTGTCTGTGGAAGAACAAGGTGTCGCACACAGCCATTGTCCCCATACGTCCTGTGCTTCTACACCATTCTTTCCTTCTTCATTGATATTTTGTTGCCTATTCCCAGTCAGCCCATGCGCTGCAACCAGCCGTCGCTCCTCCACTGCGACATGGCGTGCGGCGCAGCGCTCAACTGTGGCCGACACGTGTGCGCTCAGGTGTGCCACGCCGGACCGTGTCAGCCCTGCCAGCTCAAAGTTCAGCAAGGTGAGGCTCACACTGCTCAGTGAGAGGACTCACCCATATGGCCACTTAAAAACGGCAATAAAATAACTAAAGAAGTGATGCATGTTTACTTGCGCGTTAAATAGTGACGCATGAAGAGAGAGTAGCAAAAATGCACTCAAGTATACAGTAGCAGCCACACTCTCCATTCCCTATTTATAATGTGATTTATCTCGGACTCCACTTTCCCTAATATGACTCTTGTGAGCCTGCTCTAGCCTGCTACTGCGGAGTCTCCACTCGCGAGGTCCCCTGTGGCACGGATAGTGAGGGATTGGACGCTTCGGGGAATTTCTCCTGCCAAAAGACTTGTGGAGAGTAAGCTTGATCATCTTTTTTTGTTTTTCCTGTTTCCTTTCATCCACTAACACCACCCCACCTTCCTCTCCCAGGATGTTAAACTGCGAAGCTCATCGATGCCAGCAGCCGTGCCACCGTGGCTCGTGTCCGCCGTGCCCTCGCTCGCCGAGTACTGTCAAGACTTGCCCTTGCGGTCAAACGCCGCTAGCCAAGCTCCTGGAGTTGGGCTGCCCAGAGCGTAAAAGCTGCTCTGACCCGATCCCCTCCTGCGGGAAGACGTGCGGCATGCCTCTGCCCTGCGGCTCCAATGGTATGACGCAAGCTAGTCATTCCTACTCTAATATGGCAGCCCGTGTTTGTTTTTTCACCACTCGGCTCCATCAAGGGATCCGTTTTCATATTAGGCAGCAGGGGGCGCTGTTACTAGTAATGCACAGGAGCAGATTACAAATGCGTTTCAATGGACTAATTTTAGTTAATTTCATTGCAGTGATAAAACCGTTTTCTCGTTTTTGGAGGAACACAAGACCTCCTACATGATTGTACTTTTGGCCATAATGGTGGCACGTATTTTTTGAGGTGCTACTTGCCTTGTGTAAAAAAAAAAATGTTTGAGAATTGCTGATGGATCCGCTTTTATTTCAGCAATGCATTAAAGTAACATGGAAGAAATAGCAGTTAGTCATAAGTTTAAACACGGAAGGAAGTGATGTTTCCAATTTCTTTTTTAAACTTAAATATTAAAATATTGCCCATACAGGTAGGAGTTAGTTGAACTGGTGTACCTCCCCGTTTTTTTTCAGACACGATCCATCAATGTGACAAGCTGTGCCACGAGGGAGCTTGTGGGCCTTGTTCCCTGACTTCAACCATCAGATGTAGATGTGCCTCCAAGACCAAGGTGACTGGGAAAAAAAAGGCACCGCTCCCCTGTCTCGTTTTATGTGCGCCAACTTGACATTAAGTCTCATTTCAGGAGGTGCCGTGTGCCATAATCAAAAGAGAGGGTGAGCTCATTCCTTCCGAAAGAAATGCATCTTGACACTTCATTCGTCACCTTGTTAATTTCAGTCCTTTGTCGGTTGCATTTCAGATGAGCTGGTGTTCACCTGTGAAAAGCGCTGCAATAAAAAACGCACCTGTGGCCGACACAAGTGTGGCGAGCTGTGCTGTGTGGTGAGTTGTTGTTGGCGATTGTTTTCCATTCCTCTTTTCTTTTTCAATGTCAAAGTTAAAAGGGGGACATTGTACGGTGAAAAGCAAAGTGACAAAGCAGCGGAAAGCCATCTTTCTTTTGGACTAGTCAATATTTTATGAGTCGCCTACTTCTGAAATTTATTTTATTTCTCAGCGTGACTAGTTAGCATACGGTCGCCATTTTGTGACCTTCCCATTCTGGACGTGAGCCCTTTCTCTCCACCACTCAATGTTTCCCGTGGCCTTCCATGACAACAGTGTACCAAGATGACTGCTTGCCACTGAACTTTTGAACGGTTCATTCAGTTTTGTGGTGTTTTTTTTTTTTTTTTGTTTCCGTGTGTTGCCGTGTTGTGCGCCCGCCCCCCTTCATGCAGAGTGTGGATCACAAGTGCCAGCTGATCTGCGGCTACAAACTCAACTGTGGCCTGCACCGCTGCCAGGAGCCATGTCACCGTGGCAACTGTGAACCGTGTTGGCAATCCAGTGAGTCACATACAGCTATATTTAATCATGTTTACCTTTTTTGTTTCTTCTTTTTGGACGGTCATTTGGTTATATTTGGTCTGAATGTAATGAGCCTTGCTTTCTTTCTTCTTCTTTACTTTCTTTCATTTCTTTCTTTGTCTGTCTCTCTCGTGTTGGAATAAATAATAATAGCGGATAATAAACAGACTTATGTTCTTTCTCTTTTTATTTTGTGTCTTTGCAGGTTTTGACGAGCTGACGTGTTATTGCGGGGCCTCCGTGTTGTACCCGCCCATCCCGTGTGGCACAAGCCCGCCTGAGTGCAAGAACCTGTGTACCAGGAGACACGAGTGTGACCATCCAGGTAAAGCGTGTTCAACACGCTTACGGATTTTTCAACATCTTGACGTTAAATTATAAATTAAAACGGGAGCGAGCCCAAATGGCGTGACAAAGGGGGGAAAAAATGGCCGTGTCTGGTTACTGCTCTTAGAATGTGCGGCGACACATAGCTGTCTGTCGCAGTGCCAAGGCTAACCTGCGAGTGACAGCACAGTACCACAGAGCATCCAGGTTCCTCAGAAATTCACAGAAGAAGAGGAGGAGGAGGAGGAGCATGAGCAAAAGAAATTGAGCAAGCTCCAAGCAACATTTTGATTGCAAATGTTTTTCCTTATCGGGCCTTTGCTGACGTTGATTGCAAGGGAGGGAAAATGCTCAAATTGGGCCCAATTATCTACATGCGTACCACACACTGAAGAACCGTTTGACAAATCATTCAACAACAACTCTGTTGTTTCAGTGTTCCACAACTGCCACAGCGAAGAGAAATGTCCCCCCTGCACCTACCTGACCGACAAGTGGTGCATGGGAAAACACGAGGTGATGCCGCAATCTCCCTGACTCGCACTGATACCCCCACTTTTTTGTTATCGTTTTTTAAGTCAAGAGTAAAGCTCTTTTTGTTGTTGTTTTTATTTTCAAGCAACGCAGCAACATCCCGTGTCACCTCCAAGACATTTCCTGCGGGCTGACATGCGGCAAGTCGCTGCCGTGCCAGATGCACCGCTGCAAGCGAATCTGCCACCGCGGCGACTGCTCAGCAGCGGCCGGCGACTGCGGCCAGCCGTGCGCCCTTCCCCGCCCGGACTGCGGCCATCCCTGCGCCGCCCCCTGCCACACGGGCACCGCCTGCCCCAATACCACCTGCACCTCTAAGGTACAAGATTTCAATACAATGAAGCTTGATGGGGGGGAGGAGAGTATTGCAGGGGCACGGTGTTACTCCTGTTTAATATTCTTAGGTGGCACTGGAGTGCGATTGCGGTCGACGGAAAGAAACGGTGTCGTGCACCGAGGCTGCCAGTTCCTATCTGAGGTCAGTTGAACATATGAATCTTTATTCAGTGTGTCTTTTGTCCCACTTCCAAAGATGGCTCCTCTATTGAGGTGGCAGCTGCCTTTTTAGATTAGCAGGTGCCTGATCGCTTGGATTGCAAATCTCTATTACACGTCGCGTTGTCTCTCCTTCCGTCTTCACTTTACAGCAGAATGTAAAAACGGTCGTTGAAAGCTTTGCTTGTCGCAGGTACACGGCCATCACCATGGCCAGCAAGCTGTCTGACATGCAGCCGGGCGACTCCGTGGACATCGGCCCACTGCTCGCCAAGAAGGAGCTCAAACAAAGCAGGTATCAAATGGCGTCAGTTTGCCAGGAGGCCAGTGCTGCCTGCAACTCGTTGACCAGGCCGCTTTTGCTCTTCAGGCTGGAATGCGACGAGGAGTGCGCCACGTTAGAGAGGAACAAGCGCCTGGCCGAGGCCTTGCAGATTGACCCCTCCTCGGACCCTTTCCATGCGCGCTCCCACTCTGTGTACAGCAACAGCCTCAAAGATGACGCCAGGTGCGTCTCCTGTTTGCACTCTTGTTTGGACCGCCGTCATAAAAGTAAGTCACAATGTGCATTTCCTCTCTTTCAGAAAAGACTTGAAGTTTGTCTCTGGTGTAGAAGAGGCCATTAAGAATCTTGTGGAGCTCGTTTCGAAGGTGTGTGTGCAGTTTGGACTTAATTTTTTTTTTCTGAATTCTTTTTGATGGATGGATAGTTTGTATGTCAAGGCACCCCTGTATACAGTTGTAAAAACATAAAATGAACCAAAATATTCTGACTTTTTTTTTTTGCATGTCAAGTAAGCAATTTTGAGGCGCTCTCAATTCTCCAACAGACCTGCGCTCTGTGACAAGAACTCTTTATAGTCTCAACTAAATTAGAAGCTTGCTCATTGGCCACTCGGAGAAATGTGCCACATTTTTTATTTTTTATTTTAAGATTCCAGGTGGCGCCTCTCGCAAAGATCGTTTTTCCCAGCCAAAACATAACTTGAAGAATTTAGTTGGATTTTGTTGGTCTTTAGGGCAAGCAGCCAAAGAGGAGCCACTGCTTCCAACCCATGAACAGGGACCGCCGCAGGATCGTCCACGAGCTGGCCGAGGTCTACGCCGTGGAGAGCGTCAGCTATGATAGCGAGCCCAAGCGCAACGTGGTCGTCACAGCGCTCAAGTAAGCCCGAGAATTTGTTTAATTTTTTTTTTAAAAGATATTCTTAATTGTGTCTTTGTCATTTGATTTTTCTCCAAACAAAGGGGGAAAAATAATTCAAATCAGAAATGCGACTTTAATGAAAAGAAGAGAGATTTTCTTTTCGGGCCATCATGCCCAGCCCTCTCACTTGTGTGTTCACTTGTACTCAGGGGCAAGTCACTGTGTCCAAAATGGACACTCACCTCACTGATTGAACGCGAAACGACCACCAGAGCCCCCGTCCCCATCGCTCATGTCAAGCAGGCCAGCAGCAGGTCAGTTCTTGTGCTTTTGTCAACGGGCACCATTTTGTTACCCTTTTACATATTGACATTGACACGCCCCAACCTTCTGCTCGCAGGGCCTCCGGCACCACCACCTGGTCCAAGCTGGTCAAAGAAGAGCCGGTAGTTGATTATTTTGACGTCCAGGACTGAACAAAGAACGCAATCGTAAATAGCGCTGCTTTTGAACTTCCACTAGCATGAATCCTGAATCAAGTCTTGAATTTTGACATGCAAGTGAATGTATGCAAGCGATCCCCAAGGAGAGGCACTTTTCATAAAAACGTGAAATAAAAGTTCTCCTCGTCTAAAAGACATTTTTTACCATCCTTATTTTTTCAGAGTATTTCTGCCTGTATATTACCTAGTGCTCTTTGGAAGTGGGTGGGCGGATACAAGTGAGTATGTAAGTAGGTGTGTTTGACACATGAAAGTAGAGTGACTCACACAGCTGGTTATATCATTGTGTCAACTCACGGTCTGAAGTGTGGAAGGCATAAACGACATCAGCACACGCCCGATTTCATCCGTGGTGATGCTCTGCCAGCCGCACCGGTCTTCCCTTACTGGCTGTTGGTGCTTGAGGCATTTACCCATCAGTTTTGCTTGGTCAGCAAGTGAGATGCGTGCTCATTCAGTCAGGTCAGGTGATTGACTTGGCCATTGCACAACATTCCACTGTTTGGCACGCTTTGGCAGTATGCGTGGGGTGGGTCATTGGCCATCTGTGCCGTGAAACAACAATTCATCCAGTCACGTCATCAAGAAATCCAGATTGGCAGCCATACATTCCCACTTAACCATACCACGTGACTTGTTCCCTCCAAAAGTGGGAGGCATACATACAAAACTTTACCTTTCTACACCGTTACCCTGATTTGGATGAAAATGTCCTCAATCGCCATGAATGAGTAGATGGGTTTTTCTAAATAAGAGCTATAATTCAACTGTCTTTTTTTGTTTTTCTGCTTGGTGTTGCAAGGGCAATGTTAGATACAAGAGCTGTAAGGTGGCAGTAAACTCAAGTCACTTGACAATAAGCAGTAGTTTGGAACATTTTGAACAGTTCTTCAAAAAGAACACTTCAAGCTGTTTAATGGCACTCCCACATGAAGCTGACCGTAAAACTAAACAGTGAATTTCCCATTGTATATTTAAACCAACCTGACAACTTGACCTTAAGAATAATGCTAACCCATCGTGGGGAAAAACCACTGATGAACTAACTAACCCTCAATAGCGGTGTTTGAATACCTTTTGTACACCTTTTTTTATTAGCAGTAGTTTTCCATGTATTTTCCAAAGTTTAAGGAGACTTGAAAGGGATGACTGGAATTCATTTCAATGGGGAAAGATGGTTTGAGAAATGCCTTCCTTGCCATTACGAGTATGGTCTTTGAACAAATACAGCTCGTATCTCAAGGTAAATCTTTGTGAAATGCTTTGAGTGGCTTCCCAGTGTAATGCAGCCCACGTTTACACCCACAGCTGTATAGAATATTTCATGTTTACCTTTGCCAAGGCTGATTTTTTTAACGCAATTCCGCTGATGCACCAAATGTAAGTCTGCTGAATTTGAAAATGTTTTTTTCCATGCTTTTTTTTTGCAGTCCCGCTGCCTTCCTGTGCTTCTAGTTTTCTGCATACCCTGCGTTTTTTCAACAGCCCCCTCCTCTAAAGAGAAAAAAACAGGCAGTCTCTTTGTGTCTGCTATTTGAGAATCTCCCCCCTCCAAAAAAACAGTGGAGAGGTGTTGCACTGTAGGGAACCCTTCATTCAGCCCACAAAAAAAGGAAACGCAGCAAGCGAGGAGGCTGATAATTTGCCGACACTCCCTCCCTGTGCTCATTTTTCAACCCGTCGCGTCGTTCTCCGGCGGCTGGCACAAGCGAAAAAGCATCGGCGCCTGCGCTCCTCCTCGCTTGCCTTCCCCGGCGACGCTTCACCAATTCCGGCTTATGGCACCTCCATCTCCGCAGGGCCAGCAGCAGCGGCAACGGGGCTGCTCACAAGTCGCCGTCCACTGATGGCCAAGTGAGACGACAACGTCTCCTCCTCTGGCTCTTGTTGTTTGTTTGGGGTTTTTTTTGCTCCCTTTTGAAAAGCCTCGAGGAAGTTGAGGAGAGACCTGACTGTACCGGACCAGAGCGGAGCGGACTGGACGACTGGATACATTCGCCACTTGGTTACGTTGAGTCGGCTAAAAAGGGAGAGGATGGAGAGAAAGGTACGGAGCGGACCTTGTTTGCTGCTTGACTATTATTAGCACGTCACTGTTGGAGCCATCGTGTAAACGGCTCTATTTGGGCATTTTTGGGGCCCCTGTTTTACAATGGAGGGGAATTTTTCAGTGTAAAATGGTGGTATTTTGGCCTCGGTACAGCCGCATAGTGCAGGAGGCAGCAGGGGGATATTGGTGGGGGTGGGGGTTTAGGCTACTTCGGTGTGACTGCATCATCAGGCGCCTTCCTCACAGCCTCCGAGGTTCAGCAGACAGGAGCTTGTTAACCTTGACTGCGGATGGGAAAACGAGACACTTGAGCCCCAGGCAAGGGGAGCCCGAGCCCGTTTCAGAGATGGGGGGCGGGGGGGTCTGGCCTGCCGTCCTACCGGCCTGCTGGATTGAGCACGGTGCACCATTTTATTGAAACCCTTAGTCCTCCTTAAATCTTGACAAAAAGTTTCACTTGTGGCCTTTCTATGGCACCAGGCACTCCCTGTTCACTTTGTTATTTTCAACACTTTTCTTCGGGTGTTCCTTATTAATGCTGTCTATGACAAATTGATGTTTATTGAAATCTAATACCCAGATGGGTGTTAAAATAATCATGCTGGAAGCAAAACTACACCTATCTTATACACTCAAAAATTAATTGCTTTTAATTCGGGTTAATTCTGAATGTTCACTGTACAGTTGGCCTCTCATCTGAACACAAGGCCACATTGAGGTTAATTAAGTTAAATTTCCACTCCTTTTTAGACTAACAGTTCATGTTTTATTTTGAGGTATTGAAACGAATGTATGTAGTTCTGTTTTTCAAATCAGAGGACTCGGCAAGCTTCGCTGAGCATATCTTAAATGTAACTTAATGTAGCACCATCGAAGGGAAAGCATTCACCATTTTTGATGAGAACGGAGCACATGTTATCTTTTAGAAACAGTAACATGAGGCTCAAATTTGCTTCATTTAGCTTCGTACACTTTCAGCTCTCAAAGCCCGTCTTTGCGTGTAGTTATTTACGTTAAAACAGTATTAAATGTTCTTGATGATCAAAAAACCTTCAATTTTTCAAATAAAAAAAAAAGAACGTACTGCGCGTGCAGTAGTTACAATTTCAAAACCGCAAGGAGTCTCATAATGAGTTACTCATGGAGTGTGTTGTTGTTGTTCTTGTTGTTTGACCTGCTCAGCATAGAGAAAGTGGTCGCGAGTTAGCTTATGCATTCCATCAATTTCACCAGGAAGGAAGTCGCTTGAATTTTCTCGCTCTACCCAACAACATACAGTGCCGCTTTTCAGATTAACGCCAGTTAATGTCTTCTGTTCCCTCCTGCTGGCAATTCATATAAGTGCTTAGGGACTGGAACTGCTGCATTGGCTTGCTGTTGGCTTGCTGTTTTGTAATAAGAACTACCTGGACGTGGATGTGAATTTATAGGCCTTGAGTGCAGAGAAAAAGCTCAGGCTGCCTCGGGCTGCCTCCTCCTCCTTCTCGCCTTCGTTTTCTCCTCTAGTTTCCTGTTCATGGATACTTGGTGAGTCAGCTTTGAAAAAAAAAAGCACCTTACTGTATAGCGAGATGTGCTATCTGGCACGCTATCTGGCACCTAACAGTGGCGGACTGTACATGTGATTTCGAGCTTCAGTTTGCAGCCCAAAAAGGATAACAGGATGATTAGTATGCAAGGTAGCGTCTCTGCTTCCAATGTCTGATTTGGGCAATGGCTGCTTCACAAACGTTCTGTGGGGAATGCGCCACGGTTCCCCCCTTTGAGTTCCTGAGTTTGTCCTCCTGGTGTGTCAAAGCGGGCTTTTGTTTGCCAAATAGTAGGTCGGTCATCACACTGCTCGTCTTTGTCTTTTGGTCTTACTTTCAGGCCTAAATGGACAATGGGGGCACTTCCCTCTATAGCAACGGAGGAATGTGAACCTGTTAAATGGCAGTTTTGTTGTCCTGGAAACAAAATGGCTTCCGGGGCAAAACTTTTGCACGTGATTAATTTCCACTGAATGAACTTCAGTGTAGAAAGAAACATTTCACGTTCCACTCGGAGCACACACACACACACACACACACACATGCACACACAAAAAGACTTATGAGGTGGATTCTGTTCATGACCAAGGTCATTACTAAATTTGCTTACATGTCAAATTCATTTTAGCCCTGAATTCATTCAAGCCCCCTAAAATGCCACAATTTTTTTTTTTTGGGGGGGGGGGGTTGCCGTTTTTCAGCAAGACTCCTTGCACCGTTTTGCGTAAAGAAGAAATTAAGTGACTTCATCAAATGTCATTATGGCACGCACTGTAGTATCTGTGAGTTGGATTTGTGCAGTGGAGGGCCGGGTGAATGACATCAAGATTTGAAGTCTGCGTGTGAGTGCCTGAATATTAGTTGTGTGCTACAGCAACCCTTTGCGCGTGTTCTCGAGTGCGTGACAGTACCATAATTGCTTTTTTGGGAGTGTGGGGGCATTTTAGGTCTGCTTGGGCAGCCACATAAATTATGCTAGAAACGTCTTAAAGCCTTTTAAATAAACCTAACCTTAATTAACCTTGCTATGAAGAAATGTCCCAATTTTAGCAGCCGTAGCGAGTGACGATTCAAAGTGTCCGTGTGTTCGTTCATTTGTACTCGTGGTGTGTTCCAAAGCGGCGTATGGGTGATGTTGAAGCCCGCGGGGGTCATCTGAAGCTGTCAGTCTGTCGTGTCCGCAGGCAACTTTTGGATTTGTTGGGGGCAGTGCAATGGAGTGATTTTGTAACCTAATTCCAGCTGACCGGTCACGCTCGTGTCCTTCAAGTTGCTTATTTGGTTTTTATCATCAGAGCGTAACTGGCAGGTTGACCCACTTCCAAGTTGGGAAACACGAACAGCCTGTCTTCTTTCATGCAGGACTCAAGAAATCACAGAATATGTCCTGTCGAGAGGCAGCGTTTCGGAGGAGTTGGAGAGCTTGAAATTCAACGATGGCTTTAAACAATTCATCGATGATTCATTTCATCATCGATTAGCGGTGGAGACTAATCAAGTCATTTGTTTTTACGTGGCTGTTTTGTGTGCCGGCTCAACTTTTGCAAAACCCTTGATGGAAAATTTTGGTTCGTTCTCCTGGCCCGGATGCGTTTAGTAAGGTACTTTCTTCAGATGATGACGAAGTTGTTACCCTGGCCTGGCTCTCGTCCCGTTGGCTGCTGTAGGTACAACAAACAGGAAATGGAGCAGGTGTCGCTTTGGACTTCTGATCCTTTGTCTTGCGCATAAAAAAGAAAATCTTTAGTGTTCCTCTTTATTCAAGTACTGCACTTTTTGTATTTTGCTCACGTTGTTGAGCTGCCTTTGGGATTTACCCCCCACACCCCCAACCTTTTGGGTTTTTGGGGCTTTTGCTGGCAGTCCAGGAGTTTCTTTTGTATGCAGGACAAAGACACCTCCAAGTAGGACGCCAGGCTCAAATCTCTCGATTTTCTTTTGCTGCTTCTGTCTGCTTGACAATCAAGCTGGCCAAGTTGATGGAGGTTCACAGCAGGGTAGATGAGCCTTCCACTGGCCGCAACATTAGGTACACCCGCACAACCGTTTCACTCTTTCACATATAATTGTATATAATTATGATATTCTGGCACACTGTCGAGTTCAATCGAAAACACCAAGATCTTTTTTTGGCGGGGGGGGGCATAACATTTTGGTATTAGTTTTATTTTATTTTAATGTTAACAAAATACAGTAAATATACATTTTTTTTGTTTCCTTTACTACTAGACGTTGGAAGAATTTGTTGTTTTGGGGATAAAGGTCCCAAACCTGCAGCATTGATAAAATGTTATGTGATGTGTTGTGTTTATTATTTTCGTGTTATTTGTTTTGTAAAGCGCTTTGTTACAGCTGCAGCTGCTGTGAAAGCGCTATTATATAAATCAGGATGGATTGTATTGTATTGTAAAGTGATGTCACGTGCACACCTGGCATGTGGATAGTATCCATGCATCCATTCCTTAACTGCTTGCGCCCCCTGTTGGTCGTACGATTACACAACAAGTCAACCTTGCCCCTCCCGTCCCTGTATCACACACATTGGGACATGAGCATTTATTTATTTATTTATTTATTTAACTGAGGGATTCAGTGAGGGTACGGCAAGGGGCGACTTTCCATACAGGTGGGGGTTGTAGTGTAAGTGGTGGGGATCTCTCTCCTTGACATTGGCCCACTCGGCCTGATAACGCTTCAACGCCCGCGTGCGGGCACGTTCACATGTTCAAATTGTGTAACAAATGTTTCCAAATCTTTCCGATGACATCGTATTCTCCACATTGCCCAATTGCCACATTTTCTGTCCAGTTCCCACATTTAACATGTCTGACAGTTTTCCCTCCTTTGACATTTGATTGTTTTCATTCCAAGTCATTCCACATCATCCCGCAATGATAACACAGCGTTTCACCTCAGGCGTACACTGGCGATTTCTTTCAGAAATTGCAGCGTCAAGTTGAGAGGTGTCAAACGGACGCACCGCGGGCCAGAAGTGGTCGGCCATAGAGGAGAGAGAGAGAGCAAGTTTGATCATCAAAGCAAGCCAACATCTTAGAACCCACCCTCGTATTATTTTTTAAATGTCCATGAATGAGGATACATTCAACGAATGGTCTTATAATACGAAATGTTCAATCCTTTTTAGTTATGGAGGAGGCATGTATTTCCAGTCATCTTTATTTTGCGCATTTGACATCACTTGCTCTGTGTGGACATTTCTGCCAACAAGAAGCTGCCCCTTTAAAAACGCCTCCGTCTTTTGCGACCTCCGACTCGGTCACCCCATCGCCGGAGCGCTTGGCAAAGTGACCCCCTCCCCCCTTTTCCTCGCTGTATGTGTGCCGCATCTTATCTTACCAGCGGAATGCCTCACAACAGCTGTGTAGGGGGCAGAGGTGGGGGGGGGGGGGGGGTCGGCAGGCAGTGGGCTGGCCGAAACCCCCCTAGTAGGCCCCCCACAGCAGCAACACTCCCCCCTTCTCTCTCTTTTTCTCTCTCTCTCTCTCTCCCTCCCCGTGTGAGCGACATTCCGGGCTGGTGAAAGGCAAGTTAAAAGTGAAGCAGACACACAAGCAAGGGAAAGAGGGAGGAGGAGGAGGAGAGCACAAAGAGAAGGAAAGTGGAGCAGGGGAGGGGAACGGGAGGCTGGCTGACGGCGGCCAGACAAAAGAAGGAGAAGGCGAAGGAGACGCGGAGGGAGCGCAGGCGAGGCGGAGGGGGGAGCGCAGCAAATGGCCACGGAGGAGACGGCGGGGGGAGCCAGGAAAGCCACCAAGAGCAAACTGTTTGAGTTCCTGGTCCATGGAGTGGTGAGTCGTCCGCTCGCTCGCTCGTCATTGAATGGGGTTTGGGGGGGTGGGCGTGAAGGTTATTTCCGGCCCCCTCCCGAACGGAACCCTCGTCGCGCTCGGCTCGACCAGAGATGGAGGACGCGGGAAGAAGCAACCGGCCGGCTGCCCCCCTCCACCACCGTGTCTCGGGGCTAGCATGCTTCGCACACGAGGATGGAAGGGAGGCGGGAGAACGGATGGGTGGTGGTGTGTGTGTGTGGGGGGGGGGGGGGGCGGGGGGGTCAGCAAGCGTTGGTGGCGGTGAACAATCGCTCCATTCATGTGGGAGATGTCAGGTTGAGGAGACGCTCAGGAGGTTACCGCGACTGTTCGCGATCCCCGGGTGGGGGGGGGGGGGGGGGGGGGGGGGGCAAATGGACTTTGGCCTAGCGTGCGTTTAGCTGGGGACAGCATCGAGAAGCAGGCGAGCAAAGTCGCCGCTAAGTTCCAGCGTGCCGCCACTCCAGTCGGACGACTGCTTGCTTGCACATTGGTTTTCAGTTGTCAATGTGCACACTTGGTCTTCTCCTCAAATGGTCTTTCAATCTCGCGTGTTTCATTCAAAAGAAAAAAAAAACATTTAAAAACAAGATTCAACAAACTTTTATGTCGACTCTTACATATGTTTTGAATATTTTATTCAGAACAAGGTTTAACGTGCGGCCTTCTTTGAATACAAAACAAATTGCAAGCATGGAATCGATACTAAAAATTGGAATAAAATATTTCGTAGTTTATGCCAGTTTCATTTTTTTCTTCCAAAGGCCCACTTTTGATGAAAGTCCATCCGTGTTGTCAAAGCAACGCAAAACTATAATATAGTTTATGTGTATTTAATTATGTGTCTTTGGTTGAAAACAAGGAAAACAAACTTCTTCTGCCCTTGCCAGCCAGCGTACAAAACAGATCCTGCAGTACAGACAAGCCACACGGGCTGTGTCAAATCTTCATTTTTGGCTACGCTGCAGCTGTTGGCTGGCAGGCCATAGTTTGGACACCCCCAGTTTAAACCTGAAATAAAAACTCCAACCGATTTCAACACTTTTTAAACACACTGTTAATGGATTTCAACACACACACGCGCGAGCAAAAAAAAAAAAGATCTGTGACATGCACTCACAATATCACCCCCATTAAAGGTACTCATACACTCCACTCTCACAATTACACATCACTTTCTGTCCTTTTGTACTATTTTATTATGGTTTTATATAAACACAGTGCTGGTTTTCATTCCTCAAACCACAAAATTGTGGTGGCTTTTCTTAGGCGGAACGGGTAAATGGGGAGTATTCATTAGAAAAAAAACAAGCAATCCATTGAGGTCAATAAAATCAAGGGTTGTTTAAAAAAAATAAAGGTTTTGCTTGGCTTTCTGCTCTTTAAAAAAACACATTATTTTCAGTTGTTTAGCAGGTAGTGAGCTTTTTTTTTTTGGAAAAAGAAACTTACATGTTGCATGCAGTATTTCGAACGACCACCTACTCGAGCTTAATGCTAACACATAATGCAAAATGTCATCGACGGATGGGCAAACAAAACCAGCACCGATTCAACTTTCACGATATTTGAGGACAAACGTTTGGTCATACGTTGAACTGGCACTCCAGAATACTCACAGGCATACCATATTTATCCTCTGCAAAGAACAGCCGATATTATTGTAGTTTCGTAGTATGTCTGGATGTGTTATAATGCCCCCTGGTGGGCAAGGTGTCGAAATGTGAAAGCACAACTTGCGTTGTCAATGTAGAAATCTTAGAATGGTGAAGCCAGCTCCAGGTGATGTTTTCTGACTCGGATGCAGACAGTCAGGACGGCCTTTGTTGCAGCTCGCGATGGCGTTTGTGGTGACCGCCTGTCTTCTGCGACGGGTATGATGGAGATGCGGTGACGTATTCCTGCCTTTGACGCGAGCGGTCGTGACGGCGGCGACAATGGCTCGGCTGATTGATGAGCCTCACGCCTGCGTCCTCCCTGTGCGCCAATTAACCTTGATGAGGAGGCCAGACACTACCCCCCCCCCCCCCCCACACACACACACACACAGACTCACGCCCACCTCCCGCAAAAAAGGCTTTTCGGATGGAAAACCGTCAGAGCGTGAGTGTTTATTTTGCTGCTTGTGGTTCAAGCCTGGTTGTTTCCACTCTGCTCGTGGAATAAAGCTCTCACGCCCGTTTAGAAGCGCTACCTTGACTCGGTGACAGTTTGAGCAAATTGCAAAGTCCCATTTGAGCTAATTGCATTTCTTTCCTTCAATGTTCCGATTGCGATTTATTATGCGCTGATTTTTTTTTTCAAGGTCCCCGTCCCATTAATTTTTTTTCCCCATTAAGTCTGAAGTCCGATGACGACAATCGTGCAGACTCATCGGTGGCGTTCTCACCTCCAACTCCCCGGCCCCTCCCCCCCCTCGCCCAAACAAGAGTGACAGCAGCGCCTGTTCATCATTCTTCCGATTACCACAGCTTCAGCTTCAAAACTACACTCACGTCTTTTTTGTCTGCGCCTTTTCATCCCGCCACCGTTTGACTTGTCACTTACGCCATTTTTAGTCACGTTTGGTCTTATTTCTGGCATCGTCCCGTTTTTAGTCGTGTAACGGTGCGCTTTGTTTTTCTCCACGTGACGTTTGTGGACAGTCTAAAGATCACATCAGCCTTTGAAATTGACAAACAAGACAGGAAGGAAAAAAAATATCCGGGCAAAGCTACTTGGGGGTTATAAAATGTCACATTACATTCCAGAACTACAAATAAATGTTTTTTTTTTCAATGCTGTATGGACAATAAATACTCTTCCATTTTCTCCATTCGGGCGTCCTGTGGAGATTAGAAGAAAACCAAAACAAGAGAATTCATCACAAGAGAAGGGCTTTTGTTGCCTTTTGTACATTTCGGTGTGCCGTTCTTGTCACACCACGCTTTGCTAGCGCAATTGTAAATCCTCAAAAAGATCATCGGAGGTGGCGCGCGGGACGCAGCTGTTGGCGCCAGCGCGAGTGACAGGCGCAGGTGAACGTGGGGGGGGGGGGCCATTTGCTGCCGGGCGTCAACAACTCCTTCATGATTGTGTATGAGCTCATTTTAGTCGTGTATGGATGAAAAAAAAAACACAACTACAACTCAGTAGTGTGTTCAAGATCCTTTCGGTAGTGAGTGTGAAAGCTAATCCTGAATGCATACGGAGCTCAATTTTTTTCATTCCACCCCAAGTTGCTCTCTCAGCACTCCTGAAAATTGTTTCTAATGCACTAATGAAACATTTTCACATTCACACAACTAAAATGCTGGTACCGCACTCCACTCACAAGTAAACGTTGGGACTGACGACGTGCGTCGCTTGTCGCCCGCAGCGTCCCGGCATGCCGTCCGGGGCAAGGATGCCCCACCAGGGAGCGCCGATGGGCCCCCCCGGCCCGCCGTACGGAGGCAACCCGGCGGCGCGTCCCGGCCTGCCCTCCCCGGTGATGGAGGCCGGCCGCAAGAGGCCCGCCCCATCCCAGCAGGTCCAACAGCAACAGCAGCAGCAACAACAGCAGCAGCAGGCCGTCCAGAACCGGGCCAGGAAGTGAGTCCAACACACCACAGTCCAGAGAAAAAATGCTAATTTAGATCATTTGAATGTTTGACTCACGGGATGACGCACAATCAACCGATTCCATTAAATCTGAAACACGGCAGATTGATGGATGGGACCAACTGACCTGACCTGCGTCAATTGACTGACCGGAAACACAGCAGACTCCGATTTTATGATCCGTGGACTCAAGTTATGGGTGACGCACATGTTTTGTCGTTGCGCTCGTCATGGTGGGCTCATCACAATTCTTTCAGGCCTTATTTGTAGCCAGAAGCTCATCACATTTCCTCATTAAAGGAGAATCCAGATTTCCTTTGATCACCCGCAGCTTGGGCCAAATACCGGACCCGACTGGACCGGATCAGAACAGTTGGATGGATGAGCCGTCCGTCCTTTTTTCCAGGTGACTTTGTGAGGCGTGCTCGGGCAAACAACCAGATTGCCAAATTGCCAGCAGCTGAGCGGCGCCACCTGCGTTTTCTCTGTGTCATGGAGACGTTTGAGTTGCGGTTCAAAATAGCCCCCGCTTCTTCAAATGGGCCAAGTTGTTTGAATGAAAGGCGGGGGATTTGATGGAACCTGACCTCTGTTTGCGGCATGGCGCTGTGAAGGAACTGTGATGATCAAGGAACTATCTGGAAGTGAGTTTTCATTCAAACAAAAGTAGTGTTTTACCGCCGTCCAGGAACTGTGTTGTGCGTGAAAGGATGAGACAAAAGAAGAAGAAGATCCTGCAGGATTTTGGTGTCAAGGAGCTTCATTTTGGACATTCGTCTTGTCGTCAAGGAACTTGATTGGTATCGCTTGAGTAGTTTCCTTCAGCCTAAAATGGTGCTTTGCCGCCATCCTTTGGCATCTTGGTTTCAAGAGAACAAAGTTCAAGTGCGTTGAGGAGTTTTATTTTGTCAAAAATTGTCATTTGCAGTTATCATGAGGCGTTTTGTGAGCAAGGAAGTGAGTTGAGAATAGAAAAAAAATAGTGTTTTGCCGCCATCCGGTGGTAACGTAGGCAATTTTAGACCTTTCTTTTTGGGGTGGGGCATTTGGCAATCCACAGCAAGGACCGATTCTTCTCCAATGAGAAGAATTGGAAGATTTTGGAGACCTTCCCAAAGTAGGAAATTTTTCTGTCTTGTAAAATTTGGAGGTTTTTTTTTTCCTCAACAGCAGGCAACTTTGAAATTCCTGAAGTTTGAGATTACGGGGAGGGATGAGAAGGCGGTGGCGGGGGTGTCCCCCCCGCCTATTCCCCGAAGAGTTTTGTCTAATGGCTAAACCGCTCCCCAGGAAGCCTCTGGGATTCCCGGGAGGCGGCGAGATGGCGGCCAGGCCCGTGGACATGCGGGAGCCCCAATCAGATCCCACGCTTGGATCCAAGTAGGAGCCCTAAAAAGAGACACGCCCGCCCGCTCGCTGCATGCCCCCTTTTCTCCTCTTGGGAGCCTCCCCTCAAGCCCACACCCGCAACCACCAGCACCCCCCTCCCTCCTTAGCGGTGCATGCTTTGGACTTGGAGCATGGCATGATGGGAAAGGATTTCAAGTCAAAACCAACTCTGCTTTATGTGTTTCACCCCCCCCCCCCTCCCCAAATGCTCAAGTGTGTTTGGATGTTTTCCTTCTTCCCGTGGCCGCAGGCTTCAGCGGCCATCGTGTTCCACCATTTGGCATGCTTGACGGAAAGCCGTTTGAGCTTTTCTTCCAGGCGGCTCCGACTCAAGAATGACAACTGCGATGATGGGAATAAAGGCTCAAACGGGTTTCTCCGCTGCTCATGAGAAGCCGGTGCTAACAGTATGCATCAGCACTTACTAAATCTCATGCAAATAAGATTCGACCCATCGCCCCCCCCCCCTCCTCCCCGAGTGCTAACCACTAACAAATAAGTTGCTTTAATCCTCTACAAAATCATAAAAGAAATTAAACTAGCCCCATTTACTGACTTTCGAAACATTTTGCAAACCACTTGCATGAATTCAACACGGGACTGAATGCAATACACGCACACACACACACACACACACACACACACACACACACACACACACGCACACACACGCACAAGAAAATGCTGACAAAAGCCCTTCAAATACATACCATGATATTTGTGCCCCAAAAAGATACTCCCTAAAATTACTTAATAAAACATGTGTTTGTTTTTTTTTTTGTATTGTAAATAATGCAATTGATATTTATTCCAATTAGAAACTGTTCGGCATTCCTTTAAAACTCCCAAGATTGTAACAAATCATTGATTCGTGTTTAATCATTGAATTCAGGATAACTATTGCAACATTAAAATAAGATTTTAAAAAAAATATCTATTTTCTGAATGCATTAATTGAGCCTTTAAATTGACGACGTAAAATGTACCTGTTTGATTTTATTTTTTCCGTAACTAATGTGTTCATTGGTTTATTGTAAATTGTAAAATGACCAATAGTGAAATAAATTATTACAATGTGTTATTCACAGTACATCACAAAATAAAGATTTTATGAAAGTCAAATAATTATTTGACAACAAATCCTTTGATTTTCAATTCTCATTTTTCATTATTGTCCATGCGCTTTCGGACTTGCGTACGTGTGCCCGTGTGTCGGTCTTTTCCAAATGTTCAAGTTTCCCCGCACGGCGACACGCGGCGCCTACGTGGATGTCTGGAGCATTTTTGGCTCTCAGAGGCTTCGCGTGTCTCTCCAGGTGCACTGCTGCATTGATTTTGGGAGAGCCCCCCCCCCCCCCCCCCCACACACACACACACACACACAGCTGTGCCGCTGGATGCGGCCCAGCATTTTAGCAGATGGCCGGCCGCTCGGCTATCAGTCACCATAGTAACATGCTCCCTTTTTTCCTCCTCTTTCTCTCCCTCTCTCCAGTGCAAAGAGAAGGAAAATGGCAGACAAGATTCTCCCACAAAGGGTAAGGCTCCATTCTTTTCTTTCTCGATGGAGGGGTCCAATCGAAAGATCCTCTTGACTTCCGATGTCTTGGCAAGGAGCGCGATCGTTTTGGGCATGTTAGTGGGCTACTTTTGCGGGCTACGTTTTATGGGAGGGAGGCTGGCGGATTCCGGTGGGACGAGGCGGATGGCAACCGGGAGACGCACGGAGAAGCTAGTTGAAGGTGCTCGCGTGGGTCAGGGAGGGGGACAATGAAGACGGCCATTTACAGGAAGGAGCAACATTCCTGGTGTGTGATATTGAAATGTGCCCTCAGTCACATTTTTTCCATTCCTTCACACGATGATTTTAATGATGGACCCAAACAATCAATTTGGTGTGAAAATTCCACTACCGCACATTGGTTGGTGTCAACACAAATTGGACGACTTCCTTCATGTTCATCGAGTTTCGTTTTCGGTGGATGAAACGATGTTGGGGTTGACTCCTTTTTTTTTTTTTTCATCAAATTCACCTGTCCTTGAAAGTAAAATGGCTGACTTCCTGTTAAATGTCAGTCATGGTGCTGAATCCTATTATGATAGAAATCCATCCATCCATCCATCCATCCATCTTCCGAGCCGCTTGATCCTCACTAGGGTCGCAGGGGGTGCTGGAGCCTATCCCAGCTGTCTTCAGGCAGTAGGCGGGGGACTCGGAATCGGTTGCCAGCCAATTGCAGGGCACACAGAAACAAACAACCATTCACACTCACACCTAGGGACAATTTAGAGTGTCCAATCAGCCCGCCACGCATGTTTTTGGAATGTGGGAGGAAACCGGAGCACCCGGAGAAAACCCACGCAGGCCCGGGGAGAACATGCAAACTCCACACAGGGAGGCCGGAGCTGGAATCGAACCCGGTACCTCTGCACTGTGAAGCCGACGTGCTAACCACTGGACTACCGGGCCGCCTTATGATAGAAATGTCCATGTTTTTTTTTACGTTTCATAAAAGCTTCTTTGTCCTTGTCTTCACAAAATTGGCAAGAAATGTTTGACTTCCTTTTCAATTTCGGATCCTTGAGGCTTTTTCGTGTGCCCTGTGACTGAAGTTTCTGTTCAATTGTGGGCATGAGTCACTGCGTTTTTGTGTCAGTAGGCGATTTATTTGTTGCTGTTTTAGTTCACCTACCCTGTATATGACATGCCTGTATCACCACGAAGGACAATTATACACATCCCAATATTGCTACCATTATCTTCACCAATACAGACACAGATCCTGTTATTGCTGCAGATATTTTGGAATAATGAAGGCAGGTGCTTGATCAAATCACAAAAAAACAGTTTTTGTGTTTACCCTCTTGAGATCCGTGAGCTGGTCCCCGAGTCCCAAGCGTACATGGACCTGCTGGCCTTCGAACGCAAGCTGGACCAGACTATCATGCGGAAGCGCGTGGACATCCAGGAGGCACTCAAGAGGCCCATGAAGGTAAGAGCGCCAACAATTTGCCCTGCCATTTGTTTGACAAAGACGCCATTAACGGATCCCTCCCCCGTCTGGCCTGCACGGCTGTCAGCAGCAGAAGCGTAAGTTGAGGCTGTACATTTCCAACACCTTCAACCCGGCACGGCCCGACGCCGACGACTCGGACGGCAGTATCGCGTCGTGGGAGCTGCGGGTGGAGGGAAAGCTGCTGGATGACGTGAGTGATGACGCTACTGAAACCGAATGTCATGCACAATGTGAAAAAGGAAAAAGTATGAATATTCTGTGTTTTTCTTGTTCAGCCGGGCAAGCAGAAGAAGAAATTCTCCTCGTTTTTCAAGAGTCTGGTGATCGAACTGGACAAAGACCTCTACGGACCCGACAACCACCTTGTGGAGGTTGGTTACCAACCCTCGAAATTGAAACCAGAAGATGCTAAATAATATACACTTTAAATATAAAAAATATTTTTTTTCACACGTTTTGAAATTACATTTTTGCAATGGTACCAGCGACAAATTATTCGTTAACTTTCACACGGAGCAGCCCAACAAAGTGCGCGTATTTGTTTTTCAGTGGCATCGCACAGCCACCACGCAGGAGACGGATGGCTTCCAAGTCAAGCGTCCAGGAGACGTGAGCGTGCGCTGCACGCTACTGCTGATGCTCGACTACCAGGTGTCAGAACACATCGATCGTGTTTTTTTGTTGTTTTTTTTGCATATTGACTACAATTTCTTGGAACATGTGGCCTCTATTGTTCAAATATCTAACCGGGAAAAACACATACAGCAAATTGCTGTTGTGACTTTCGGCCTGTCCCATCAGGTCACCACAGATTTGTTTTTTCCTCCCCTCTCTTGGTCGGTTTACAACTTTAAAAGCTTCTGGAATACATTTCAATCACAGAAAATTCAAGGCACTGAACTATGTCGAGGAAGTTAATTTGGACAAAAAAGTAGTGCTTTGCCGCCACCCGATGGCATGTTGTTTTTAAGAGACTGTGTTGAAGTCAGTTGAGGAGTTCCATCTCAGTGAAAGTGCTTCATCACCATCTTCGGGAATCTGTCGGCCATTCTAACCCATCCTGTGGCGAATTACTTACCTGCAGATCATCTGGCTGTGGGCAGCAGGGCTCACTCTCTGTCCCACTAAATTTTTCCTTCCCTTCAAGTAGAGAGGGCAATTAATTTTGCCAGCCGTGCATGATAGAGAACTTGAGCGTTTCCAGGGGCAGTGGTCTCATGCTTTTCTGTCACTCAGCCCCCCCAGTTCAAGCTGGACCCCCGTTTGGCGCGCCTGCTGGGCATCCACACACAAACGCGCTCATGCATCATCCAGGCGCTGTGGCAGTACGTCAAGACCAACAAGCTGCAGGACTCGCACGACAAGGAGTATATCAACTGTGACAAGTACTTCCAGCAGGTACCCACCTTGGCCACCAGGGGGCAGTGTAATAATAAAAACAAACAGAAAAATAGACTTCGACTACTTCTCCGTAAGTTGCTGTAATGAGTCATTTTTCATTGAGGATAAAGCATATGTGCCTGTAAGTCTTGTTCTTTTTAAGTCTTGTATCGTTGGAAATCGGCGGCCGGTTGCAATGCCGTCTTTATGTGATTTCAGATCTTCGACTGCCCGCGGCTGAAGTTCTCCGAGATCCCCCAGCGTCTCACCAACCTCCTGCTCCCCCCGGATCCAATCGTCATCAACCACGTCATCAGGTGCGTGCCCCAGCCGCTCACGACTTGAAATTGAAAGAGCCTTGCCTTGACCACCCGACGGCGGCCAAAAGAGGCTGCGATTATTTTGCTTCCGAAACAGGCTGCTAGAGGAGCAGGAATATTGTACCTGTGCTAAACAGTCACAAAGTATGTTTTTAAAAAATGGCAATCTGGCGACCAATCCTGGTTTTCACGCCTATACACTGCCAAATCAGGTTCTTTGTTCTTCGTGGAACTCTGCGCAGGGCGTAGGCAGGGTAAAATTTCACAAGCGTGATGTATTTATTTATTTAGTTTTCAGGATAAAAATGACGCATCCAAGTGTGATAAAGCGTGCGTCTCTCGTTTCTCGCAGCGTGGACCCCAACGACCAGAAAAAGACGGCGTGCTACGACATTGACGTGGAAGTGGAGGACCCACTGAAGAGCCAGATGAGCAGCTTCCTGCTGTCCACCGCCAACCAGCAGGAAATCGCCACGCTGGACAACAAGGTGACAGACGGACAGCCGGACGGGCGCCGCCGCCGCAGCAGACGGACGGACGGACGGACGGCTCGACTAACGAAAGTTTTTGTTTCCTGTTCGAAGATCCATGAGACCATTGAGTCCATCAACCAGCTGAAGATCCAGAGAGACTTCATGCTGAGTTTCTCACGGGATCCCAAAGGCTACATCCAGGACTGGCTCAAGTCCCAGAGCAGAGACCTCAAGGTTCCCCTTTGCACTTTTCATACTGCCGTGTTTGCCGCACTCTTTCAAAGTCTCGGCGAGACGACAAGACATCTGCTGCGAGATTATAGATTTTTCCGTCACGGGAAATAGACATAAAATGGGTTGATCCATGAAAAGAAATGGTGGCTTTCTGTCGCCGATGCTGAGCGTGATGACTTGTGAAGGACATTGCAGATGGACCCCCCCACGGTGGCACTCACCTTGCCTTGTCTTGTGTTGCATTGCGTTTCAGCTGATGACTGACGTGGTGGGCAACCCCGAGGAGGAGCGCCGGGCGGCCTTCTACCACGAGCCGTGGTCCCAGGAAGCCGTCAGCCGATACTTCTACTGTAAGGTAAGCAAAAAAAAAAAAAAATCTCATTTGTCTTTTTGGCTTGACATGCATTTATGTATTACATGCTTTTGAAAGGTCACCCCCCCTTTCTTTCTTTTTCTATGATGACCAAATGCTCCCTCGTTTTTGTTTATTTGTACATAATTATCGGGAGGCCATTTGCCCACTTTGGTGTTTTACACTTAGACTTACAATTTTACACTTAAGTGCTAACATCCTGCTGTTGCTTTGATGGTTTTAATTGCTTTTTTTTTGGGTGGGGGGGGGGGTCTTTATATTTTTACGGTGAGCAAACCTCCTCTTTTTGATGTTTGTATCTGTTGTTTTTGAAATACTTCTGCTGTAAGATAAGACAAGGCTTTCATGATGCCCGTAAGGGAAATTCCGGGTTGGCAGACCCTCTCCCGTCCGTCTTTGCAAAATTGCAATTATTTTTGATCTACTTCTACCGGCCCCCGGCTGGCTTTGGTGTTGATGTGATTTTTTTTGTGATCTGTTGCTAATTGTGTCTGCATTGCCTGTACCTGCAGATCCAGCAGAGGAGGCAAGAGCTAGAACAGGCCTTGGCTGTCCGCAACACCTAAACAAAGACCCCCTGCACTAGCGTGTGTTCCCCTTTACATGTGTGTGGCTTTACGCATGTGTGTGTGTGTGTTGGCATTGTTCTCGTCGAGGGAAGACCTCCGCCAAGGCCAAAGGTCAAGGTCAGAATATTAGGTACACCAGCACTGAATCATACTGCGTGTCTCATATTGTATCCCCCATGTTATGTAGCTAAATAACCCAAATATTAGCAACAGCTCTGCGTCTGATGCATCCTCTTTGTGTGTTGTCTTTGTAAAGGTACCTAATCAAGTGGCCGATGAGTGTATTTTGCCACAAATTCATACATTGCCAACAAAGAAACAAAAAAATAATGCAACTCTGTCGAGTCATTTTGCTCAGAGCTAAATGTCTTTGGCGGAGGTAAAAAAAAAAAACAAGTAGCGAGACCGCAATGAAGGGGTTTTTGTTTTTTTTTCGATGTTCTTAGACTCAAGTACAATGAAGATTTCAGATCATGCAAAAGAAAGGGACAAGGCAGTGAACGCTTTGGTTTGTGTGTCTTTGGTCTTCATCCCACCAGCAAAGTGATTGGCTGAATGCAGCAGTCACACACTCAAACTTGATTTCATTTCTCCCTTCCGAAATCAATCAGAAGACTTCCAAAGTGTCACATTTGAGTGTCGATGTGAACACTCTCTTCGGTGTTATGCAAATCCATTGAAATATTGATCCCCTCCCCGACCAATCGCAAATGACGAGCGTGCGGATTGGCTGCCGTCGCCTCACTAGCATGTCAACGCTCACGGTGAAGTCGATTAAACGAGCTGCATTTGTGTTTTTTTTTTTACAATTTCCAATGAGACTGCATGGGAAGCTAACAGTTGGTGTGCTAACGTGAAGCAAGAGCGCAAGGCGAGTTGAGAAATTGTGAGGGTGGCTTGATGATGATGTTACGCCTTGCCGTGTAGTCACGTGTGACAGTGGTGCCTTGAGATCACAATTGGCCAAGTAGTGAAAGTCAAAACAGATAAGGAAATGTCCTCTGCTGCAGTAGGACGCCAACAGGCAAGCATTTGGAGAAAAAAAAAATTAAATACCTGAGTCATCATCAAAAGGGCATGCGTTTTTTTTTTAATAAGGAAAAGCTACTTGATGAAAAGAGTGTTACAAAATCATGAATTCCTTATTTCATGCTGCTGTGCCTGCCTTGGCACTGGGGGGGGGCAGGATAATGAAGTCATGCACTCATGAAGAATAGTGCTTCTACTACTGCGACTCGGTAAGCTGCTGTAATAGTCTTTTTTTATGGAATATATGCCTGCAAGTATTGTCTGTCTACATGTGTTACTCCACATTTGATGCTTGGAAAAGCGCAAGTGCAAAATAGGAGTATGCCAATGGCGTTTTACATCGTTGCTGAGCATAAAAGTAAGCGGACTTTCCTAATGAATACACAAGGTGTATTTATTTCGTTTTCGGTTCGGTTTTGGTCTCAACTCCAGGTAGGCGTGGCAATAAACAGACTGAGAGGCCTTTTGGGAACATTTCCTCACCATCGGCCCAAGGAATAAGAATAAGAATGCTCCAGTCAAACGAAACACCACCCGAATGACAGCTCGAATCTCGAAGAACTCACAAGTCGACTCCCCGGTATCTCGAGGCACCGCTGTATTTCCAGTGAGATCATGCTAACAGTGAATATGATAACATGTAGCAAGAGAGCAGCCCAGGTTTTGTGTGTGTATGTGTGTGTGTGTGTGTGTGTGTGTGTGTGTATGTGTGTTTTTACTGATGACGAGATGTGAATGTAAATATGTTTTGTGGTTTGTTGTCTGAAGGATGTGCAAGACGTCAACGGTGGGCGGCACATGTGCTCATTTCACTTCAGCTCACCGCATGTGTATGTGCATATTTTTTTCTTTTTTTTTTTTTTAAAGAAGGGTGACACTTGTTTGTTTTTGCGTCGAACGAAGATTTGGTGTTGGAACGCGGCAGATGTTCCCTTTTTTCTTCTTTTTTAATTCTGCACTGTGCTGTAAATTGTCCGCCTCCTCCTCCTGTTGATCGTCAGCCTCGCAGGCGACACAATCGTCAGTCTAAGCAATTCAGTCGACGCACGCGCTTCTTCACTCCTCTGCATGCTTCTATCCATCAAACACTAGCTGTAAATAAACACGTATAATGCATACGCTCTGTACACTTAGCATGTTGCTCAAATTGGACGGGCGGAATAATAAAAATAACTGTGCCGGTATTTGCTTCAAAATGCAACTTTATTCTCTCGAGATTATAAAAATGACGATAGTCTGGAGGTATCATAATTGCTTTTATTCAGTGTGGCCCTTCCGTTCCATTGTTTAAAAAAAAGCCTTCTGAAACTTTTTGCCCAAAATAATCTAACGAGCTACCAGCGAAGCAGTTTAGCTGTGTTTTTTTTTTCTTACTTAGAGCATAAAAACAAAATTACAGAATAAGCATTAGTTGTCCTGTAGCTCTTTTGGTATTCTAGTCGAGTCCAACAGCCGATTAACGAGAGCTGGAGAAGACTCACAGCAGCTCGTGACGAAAAGTCCTCAAACATGTCCGCTCGCTCCCTGCATGTTTTTCTTTTTCCAAGCCGGCGAGGCTGCTCTTCACTTGAACACTGATAAAAAAAAAAAAATGGATGACTTGACATACAAAGACAAAAAAAAAAAAGAGGAGCAAAAGGGACAACAGCTGTGACCTTGTGTGACAGACTGGATGTAAATAAACAAGCGCTTGCCAAAGTTTGTAAATGCCGCCGTGTGCGTCTTCAAGTCTCCTTTTTTTGGTGTGTGTTGATCTGATTTGACCTTTTTTTTGTTACCAAACACCCTTTTTAAAATAAATGTATTAATATTTCAACAAGCTGTTTTTTACTAGCCTGATTTCAAAACTAGTTTGTTCAAAACTTGATCCGACTTGGATGATGAGTATCATATTGTATGGGTTGAGCAAGGTTCCAGAGATGTGAACCTGACCGTGGATGCAATGAGGAAACAATGGCTTCTCAGTTAGAGAGGAAGGTTATGAGCATTCGCAGGGGTCACTGAGCGCCTACTGTATGGCCAGTGAGATGTTATATCACCCTGGCCACCCCACTGAAAATGTTTGGGCTTTGCCCCCCCTTTGCTTATGTTTGTTCTCTTTTATTGGGTGTTTTTCAATAAGTTTTTTTTTTTTTTAACAGGCTAACATGGTGGTTGGTTGGCTCGGATCAATGAGCTGACGTGATCATAGATACGCACTTGTGTGTTACGCTTATTGCGACGTGAGTCAGTGTGTGTAGAGAAATCATCCTTGCAAGTTGCCACGAGAAAAGTATGCGCTGGGATGTTGTCGTGACGTGTCCATCTCCTCCAAAGGCAAGCAGGAAACCGGGTGGCGCGCCAGCGAGCGTCAAGGGCACAGGGATTGCATTGTAGCACGACTTTCAAGGCGCCCGAGTGGGCCCACCCACCCAAAAAAAAAAAAAGTCCTCTTTCACAGCTTGTAATCAAGTGAGCCATTCAGCTATGTTTTATGCTTGGGGCAACTGGGCGCCATCCTGTGGAGGGAGGACTAGCTATTTTTTATGCTCCAACGTGACACCATAATCAAACGTGAACCTGAGATACGATTTGTCATTTTAAAAATGACACACACACCCCCCCCCGACCGTCCCATACGCCACACTTCAAAAAGGAATTTTGAAACATTTCATTCATTCATCTTCCTAACCGCTTGATCCTCACTAGGGTCGCGGGGGGTGCTGGAGCCTATCCCAGCCGTCTCCGGGCAGTAGGCGGGGGACACCCTGAATCGGTTGCCAGCCAATCGCAGGGCACACAGAGACGAACAACCATCCACGCTCACACTCACATCTAGGGACAATTTAGAGCGTTCAAACAGCCTGCTGTGCATGTTTTTGGAATGTGGGAGGAAACCGGAGCACCCGGAGAAAACCCACGCAGGCCCGGGGAGAACATGCAAACTCCACACAGGGAGGCCGGAGCTGGAATCGAACCCGGTACCTCTGCACTGTGAAGCCGACGTGCTAACCACTGGACTACCGGGCCGCCCTTGAAACATTTCAATGTACTTATTTTGAAAAGAGTGCAACTTGACTCCAGCAGTTCAAGGACACCAAACGCAACACAAATGGAAATGCTATTCATTCATTTTCTTTTGATGAAATGGTGACATGGAATACAACTGCTTCAGTTTAAATGAAGAACAACTTTGAACCCGGAATTGTTTTAAAAGTTAAAAGAGCGCAAATGCGGCGTCGGCCTAAGTGCTGCTGGCCTGGTCGTGCTGGAAGAGCGCGGCGGCGAGCTGCGCGCGGGAGCCCAGTCCCTCCAGGTTGCTGAGCACACACCTGTGGTAAATATCCTCGCTAAAGCGCGGGTTGCACTGGCGCGTGGCGTACTTCTGCACCAGCGCCGGCTCCACCGCGCGGAAGACGTGCAGGCCGGAGTAGCGCACAAAGACGTCGTACACATCCATGCTCTCCAGCAGTTCCTCGTTGTCCAAGGCCTCGGCCGCCATCTTAGCCCGGGTGCTCATGTAGTCGGCGTTGTAGAAGCAGGCCTCGTCGAACACGCGCCGGTCGAAGTGGCCGTCCCGGAGCGGGTCGGAGGCCGGGGTGGAGGGCCGCGGCACCACGGCCGGGCTGAACTCCTGAAAGTGCACCGGGAAGAAGACCTGCCAGCTGCTGATGGCGTTCATGCGGCAGCGGTTGAGGAAGTCGCCGTTGACCTCGGTCCACACGCTGGCCAGGAAGAAGAGCGTGTCCACCGGGTGCTTCTTGGAGATGACGTCCATCAGCTTGACCTGCGACGGCACCTCGGTCTTGACGCTGATCCACGGGATCTTGACGTCGCGGTAGCGCTTCTCGGCCTCGCCGATGGCCGCCTTGGCGCCGGCGAACACGTCCTCGCGGCTGACGCGCTGCGCCTCGAAGGGGTCGTAGACGAAGAGGACGGTGAGGAGGGCGTTGTCGCGCGTGTCCAGCGCGTTGGCGGCGTACGTGTCCAGGAAGGCGGCCACCTGCTGGCGCTCCTGCGCCGTGACGGGGAGGATGAGCTGCACCCGCGTGGCCTCCGTCACGTAAGGCATGGGGATGATCTCCACGGCGCTGAGCGGGCGCAGCAGCAGCACCCGCTTGGCGATGACCCGGCTGCGGCCCTTCTGCGTGTACGCTTCCAGCGCCAGGTCCAGCACGTACTCCATGCCGCGCGTGGGGTCGAAGCGCCGGTAGCCGTTGAGCAGGCGGCGCTTGAGGAAGCGCAGCCGCGGCTGGTAGCGCGCGTTGAGACGCTCCAGCGCCGCCTCCAGCACGCCGGCCACGTCGGCGCGGTCGGCGCCGCGCAGCTCGCACTTGGGCGAGCCGTCGGTGCACGCGTGGATGTGCTCCTCGGTGAAGTAGTCCCAGTTGAGCACCTCGAAGCGCGTGCGGGGCTTGAACGGAGCGTTGATGCCCACCGGCCACGTGGCGCCCGCCGCGCCTTCCGGCGTCAGCTCGCTCAGGTTACCGATCTGCGTCTGCGGAAAGAGTCATTTGGTCAATGGACGGATCCTTAATGGATGCGTACGAAAACTCGGAGGAGCCTTCATGTCAGAAAAGCGCCCCCGAATGGTCATGTGCAGCTCTTCCTATGTCTTAAAATCCCAAAAATGGTTTTGAAGCCAAACGCGTGTTACTGAATCCGACCTGCAGCTCCTGGATCTGCGCGTAGGTCCAGTCCAATTCGATCTGGCTGAAGCGCTTGTGCAGCCGGTACATGAGGTTGGGCTCCGACACGGGATGCACGGTGAAGGCGTGCTTGAACGCAGGGCTGTCCTCGCGCTCTGGGTCGGCGTTCTTGCCCAGCTCGAAGTAGCGGTACGTCATCTCCTGCCGGGAACGCGAGCCTGTCAGACAGCCTACGTAGCCTATAAAATACGAGCGCGATCGATGGAGCCGTCATCCATCCGAGCGGCGACGTAGTGATCACCTGGTGGACCTCGACGCAGCTGAGTCCCAGGTAGTCGATGATGCAGCGGCCAAGCCACTCGTCGGGCCTGACGCTGAGAATGTCGTTGCGGCAGGCGTCCAGGTGCGGCTGCAGCCGCTCTAGCAGGCTGCGCGACAGCAGGTAGCCGTAGCCGCCGTGGCAGTAGCGCGCCTTCTCCTCGCCGCCGATGAACTCTTCGGCACGGCCCATGTAGAGGTCTTGGCCGGCGCTCAGGTGGCCCACCAGCCCGCTCAGCCGCTCCGCCTGCATGTACGTGTCGTCCTGGGCCAGCAAGAACCAGTCGTAGTCGGCGCCGTGCTGCCGGTGCAGGTGGCGCACCGTCTCGTACATGAGCCAAACGGGCCGGTCGTCGCCGTGAGCCACCACCGCCATGCCGTGCGGCGCCTTAGCGCTGCGCAGGCCCGTGAAGAAGAAGGTGCGCGGGAAGTGGTGCGCCACGGTCCGGTTCACCGCCACCGCCAGCGTGTTGAGGGTTGCGCGCGACGTTAGCACGCCCACCAGGAGGCGCTCACGGATGCCCAGCTCGGTGTGGATGTAGCGAGTTCTGTGGGAGGGCAGGAAGAATCTCAATTCATGGGCAACCTTAAATCATCACTATTGACCCAACACACACATCCCTCACTTTATTTAGGCCTTCGTGGCCTCTGCGCGCGACAGTGGCTTCAATAAATTCTTTAGGCATAGGACTTGGGATTCTTTTTCAATCATTATTTTGGCCTGCTGTGCTTGGAGATCGCAAGTCATTTTTAGGTGGTACTCCTCAACCAATTTAACATGCATATTGTGGCATATATAATAGTTGGTGATTAATTTAATTGTTGATTAACTCTTATCAATAATCGCGTTAATGACCAACTAATTTGAGAACCAATTAATCCCTTTCTTGGTGAACTTCAAAGTATCCAAATCATCTGAATTTCAACCTCTCAACAGTAAATACTGTCCGATTCCTGTAATCCTTCATGGAAGCAGCCTGCTTATTATTGCGCTGAATTCAAATAAGACATATGTAAGCATCTGCCTCTGCTGAGAGAAACAGTGATCCAACATTTTCATGGATCCATTGGGAAAAAAAAGAATCAACGTATTAATTGTGAAAATAAAGGTTAGTTGATTGGGGGAGAGAGCCAAAGTAACGCCACGTAAGAAAAGAGAGCAATCAAAATGCAGGAAAGTAGGCTGCAGCTGGGATTTGAACCGCAAACCTCACAACGATGAGGCTCATGTGCTCACCGCACGGCCACATGTCAATGCTCCTAACATTGCGTCATCACAGCGTTGACGTCAAGGGACGCCAGCGTCCACCGGTTGGTGTCAAAAAGGACAGGTGCCTACCTCAGGACTTTCTTGTGCTGCTGCTGGTTCGGGTCCTTGTGATAGGGGACGATGCGCGGCTGGAAGTCATCATCGCCGCCCTCGCCTCCTCTCGCATCGTCCTTGGCGTCGCTCTGAGCGTCTCCCCTGGCCAGGTGAAACCTCCCAGCGTTGGCCAGCTCGCTTCCGCAAACATCGTCCGCGTCTCCTCGAGTCCAAGACACCATAAGCAGGCTCAGGCTGCAGCCCAGAGACAGCCCCAGGATCAGCGGTAGAGCAGGCCGGAACACGGCCAGCAAGGACGAAATTCGCATTTTTTTCTCCCTTCGTCTTCTTCTCGCCCAGCGCAGAAAAAAAGTAGGCGCACCACGTAATTTACGCGAAGCTAGATACAATGAAGCCAGTGAGCACGAACACCCACCCGATCAGCTTGCCAAGCTTCCACGTATCCTTTGCAAGTTCATTAGGCCCGCCGATAAAACGCCCGTGAGATGCTCAACATCGAGGCGCAGTCGGGTCGCGGGCACCGTTTATAACACTCATACGAGCGGTTCAAAGGGAGAACCACCTAACATCATCCGCCACCATTTCACATTAACACGTTAGTCCGTGGCGGGGTCAAATTGTTCCGATAGCCATCGAATAACTAGCGTGTCGAACTAAGCGAGCGTATCAGCGGAAAATGGAACGCACGTCAACTGGACGGGCTAGCACGCTAGCAGCATCGCTCGCCGGGAAATTAAATGTCTTTTTTTCTTCCCCATCCGAGGACGCGGGTAAACGGCTAATCCACGTCTCCTTCACCCTCTTCCCCTCTTTTTCGTCTTTTAGCTACGACGCTCAAGACTTCTAGCCACTTCCTCCGTGCTCCTCCTCATCCCTGGCCGAGCATCGTCGTTGACTGCCAGGTTTAGCGAGCTGTATAGAAGAATCAATCAGCCAAGCCTTAAGAGTATGAATATAATTTATAAATATCGCAATATTATAATGCAGTTACGTGGCTGTGTTATTTCTTAATATTTCGCAATATTAAATTTTATTGTGTTTTTTCTTCCACCATTTTACTGCAGTCCCGCGAGAAAGAGGCGGAAACGTTTCGTGGGCCCCGCCCTTTTGACCATATTTGGCGTGTCTGGCGTTCTGGATAGCGGCTTCCAGCCGGCAAAGTGGACACGCGAAGTTGGTGTGCTCCTCAGTCCACGAAATCGTAGAGAAGGTAATAAAACACCGTCGACAGCCGCCACACAGCCGCTGAGCACATTAACAGCGAGAAAATGATAAGCGAGGAGGGCGGAACATTAACGTAAAGCGCCCAATTCGTCTCGTTTGTTGCCGGTTCGCGTGGCCTTGCGTTATCATGCCGCTTCGGGCCTCTCTATGGCGGCTAGTTTTAGCTTAGCCTTAGCTTCGCATACTCTTCGTTTCACTTCAATTAGCTTATTTTAACAACACTAAGCCCCGTTAAGGATGAATTTCTATCCCGAGTCCAAACATACCAACATCAGTTCGCTTGCCAAGAGCTAACCGGCTCGGTAAATTATTTCGCTTTTATTTGAGATGCCGGTGTCCGCTAGCACGTGACGCTAAAGTAACCGGGTACATGGGCTAACATTGGCAGAACAACGTGCAAGCAGGTGAGACATGGAGCACACGTTTTTTTGTTTTGATTTGTAGTTCGAAAGCGACGTTTTTTGTTTGTTTTGTTTTGACGAAAGCCTTTTACAAATCATCCCCGTTTCGTCATCACAATTACATGTTTTCATCGTTTAGACCCCAAAAACCGGCAAATGACGACGTGTGACGTTTCCATGACAACAGATCGACGTGACATTCCTAAGAGCTAATTTTACATGACCCGCGTTATTTTATGATTGATGGTTTCAAGACTTTTTCAGTGATTTAAGTGTCATTTTCCTGTAATTAGTTATGACTCCTAACGTGAAGAGCAGTATTTGAGAATCTAAGATTTTTTTTCTTGATGACTCGTTGTTGCAAGCATTCTTCATCTTTATCCTGTTTTCAAAAGGTTGGTATCATTGGAAATCTTGCTCAACACAGAAACAGTCAATGTAATGTTCAACTTAAAGTAATTATAAACAACCAGCAGCCCATGTTTACCCCCCCAAAAAACACACGATTTAACAGTTTGCAATGGTAGTTGGGCTGTACGATGTGATTTAATTTGGAAAACAATGCACAGAACTTGTAGTTGACAACATTGATGAAATCATAATTTGGAGCCAATGGAAATTTGAGCCAGCGTGGAAACCAATACAAGGAGTCCCATGACTGATCTTTGATGTATTGTTGTTTTGGACAGAGCAGCCCTCAGCAAAGAAAGCACAGCCATGCCTTCCGATTTAGCCAAAAAGAAGGCGGCGAAGAAGAAGGAGGCTGCCAAGGCCCGGCAGCGCACCAAGAAGCCCGATGAGTTGAACGGCGAGTGCGACCAAGCGGAGGTCCAGTCCAACGGAGCCGTCAGCAATGGTAAGAAAGTTGCCAGCTGGGCGATGTCAAAGCATTCATGCGCCGTCCCAACATCCCAACGCTTTATCACGCAGGTGTAGACAGCCTGACCAAGGACCTGGATGAGTTTGAGTTGGCCAAGACGGAGGCACGCGCTGTGACGGGCGTGCTGTCCTCGCACCCCAACAGCACGGACGTGCACATTAGCAGCCTGTCGCTCACCTTCCACGGCCAGGAGCTGCTGGTCGACACCAGCCTGGAGCTCAACTCGGGCCGACGCTACGGCCTCATCGGTCTCAACGGCACAGGTGAGCGGGGAGCGGCAGCAAAGATAACCCCTGTGGGTTCCTGGTCCGCAGTCCACCTACACCTTTTTTTTTAATCCAAGGGAGTAAAAGTCCGTTTTATCATGAGCCGCATTCTAGTCATCCGATGTGTTGGTAACATCCTTTACTGAACTGTGCTAGTAAAATCCTGCGGTGCTTTCTTCCTTTTGCGTCCCAGGGAAGTCCATGTTGCTGTCGGCAATCGGGCACCGCGAAATCCCTATTCCGGAGCACATCGATATCTACCACTTGACCAGGGAGATGGCACCCAGCGAGAAGACGGCCCTGCATTGCGTGATGGAAGTGGACGAGGAGAGGATCATGCTGGAAAAGGAGGCCGAGCGGCTGGCGCACGAAGACTGTACGGCGCCACCGACAGGCTTTGTCCATCCCCACATTGACGAGCACAAAATGTGCGCTTCTATTCTTGACTTTGCGCTCTCGCGTCTTCCCTCAGCCGAATGTGAAAAGCTGATGGAGCTATACGAGCGTCTGGAGGAGCTGGACGCCGACAAGGCGGAGGTACGAGCCTCGCGGATCCTCCACGGTTTGGGCTTCAGTGCCGCTATGCAGCAGAAGAAGCTGAAGGACTTCAGTGGAGGATGGAGGATGCGCGTCGCCCTCGCCAGGTCAGCGCACAATGTAGCAACGCATCTAATGCTCAGCTAACGAGCAGTAAAACCGGAGCTTCGGCTCGCCAAGATTTTGGAATCATTATCCCTCCAATTGTTGTGTAATCATTTGTTTTGCATAAATCCTTTTTGGGGTTTTTTTATTTGTTTTTCTTAACTGCTTATTAGTTGTTCGTTGATAACTGTTTCTTTTTGGTATTGCTTAATGGCACTCATGCATCACTATTAAAAGTTGGAGCTACTTTTTGGCGACTGATTCATCTCGAGAGGAGAAATCTGAGAAGATTTCCGGCTGAAATTCCGTCAGTTTGAAGTTGGGCAACAATAGCCGAGCTACAGCTCAGAAGTTGTAGCTCGTAATTCTGCGTACCGCTTCCAGTTTAATTTCCCCTTTGCGCCCCCACCCCAAAAAAAGCCACAAAACTATGACATAAGAGTAAAATGAAGAAAAAGTGCTTGGTTTGATTGTTGTGCCTCCTGAACGTGTAACTTAAAGTCCCAAGTACTCAAGGCGCGTCTCCATTTTGTGGGTGTCGCAGAGCCCTCTTCATCAAACCGTTCATGTTGCTGCTGGACGAGCCCACCAACCACTTGGACCTGGACGCGTGCGTGTGGCTGGAGGAGGAGCTCAAATCGTAAGTTGCGTGCCAAACATTGCCCCGCGCCCTGGCACTGTGAAAAACTGACACCCATCTTGGCCCCGGTCAGCTTCAAACGCATCCTGGTACTCATCTCGCACTCGCAAGACTTCCTCAACGGCGTGTGCACCAACATCATCCACCTGCATCAGAGGAAACTCAAGTACTACACGGTGAGATGAACACAAGCAAAGACGTGATGCAGTAGCATCAAAAAACATTTGAGAAGCCTGCGAATGTCTCTTTTTATCTTTTTTTGTGGTGGTGCAGGGTAACTACGACCAATACGTGAAGACCAGAGAGGAGCTGGAGGAGAACCAGATGAAGCGCTTCAACTGGGAGCAGGACCAGATTGCACACATGAAGGTAAAGGCGGCCTGCTTGCTGCTCATCAAAAGTCATGTTTGGGGGGGGGGGGGGGGGGTTGCACTTCAAGTAACCAAATGAATTGTTTGCCACGTCCTCAGAACTACATCGCTCGCTTCGGTCACGGCTCTGCCAAACTGGCCCGGCAGGCGCAGAGCAAAGAAAAGACACTGCAGAAGATGGTGGCCTCGGGCTTGACTGAAAAAGTTGTCAATGACAAGGTAACGGCGTGGCGAGGGTGATTTGCCCTATTTGAGGTACACTTTAGAATTTGCGTTCACTGCATTCGGCTCGGCTCATGAACGAGGGCGCTCGTTTTGTCGCATTTGCGCAGACGCTGTCATTTTATTTTCCTCCCTGTGGGAAGATCCCTCCTCCTGTTATCATGGTTCAGAACGTGAGCTTTAAATACAGCGACAACACGGTGAGGACGCGTTTTTTTTTAGATCGCCGCCGTCCGACCGCGCCGCTCTCTCACGCGCTTTGTTTTTTTTTTTTTTTTTTTTTCGCTCGCCTTCGCAGCCGCACATATACAAGGACCTGGAGTTTGGTATCGACTTGGACACCCGCGTGGCGCTGGTGGGGCCCAACGGTGCCGGCAAGTCCACCCTGCTCAAGCTGCTCATGGGAGAGGTGAGGTCACGCAAACGCTCACCTTTTCAACCCGCCCAAAGCCTCATTGGCTTTTAAGAAAAATCAAGATCTCTCTATTAGGGGTGGTCACGCTTCTCCAAATCTTGGTTTCGGTTTTAAAGTCACAATTCCTTTTTTTGAAACTTCTTCATTTCCTGCTCGGTCATTGTTTTCTGAGGTCAAAGGTGACCCTGTATTGAAAACGCACAAAAGATCATCAGTCTTCTTTCGGGAAGCCCTCCCGAAATTCAAGGTTTCAGACCATTTTCAATTAAACGACGTCTCAAATGCCTTTAGTTTTTGATCGGTTTGATTTTTGGCGCCTGTAATTTGTTTTGATGAGTAAAAGTAGGACGTTTGACAGTGTTGCCCTAAAAGGAGGCACAATCCGGTAAGAGCATTTTTTTGCTCTTGGGCAGAGTCCAATGATTGAAACGCCGCTGGTTTTGTTTGCAGCTACTACCCACAGACGGCATGATCCGTAAACATTCTCACGTCAAGATCGGCAGGTACCACCAGGTAGGAAAAAGTCGGCAATGTGCACATATGCGCGTCTCCACGTGTGTCTTTGTCTCCGTGGTTCTACGAGCTTTTGTTTTTGCGTTTGCGGTAGCACCTGACGGAGCAGCTGGAATTGGACCTGTCGCCTCTGGAGTACATGATGAAGTGTTTCCCGGAGATCAAGGAGAAGGAGGAAATGAGGAAGATCATCGGCCGCTACGGGCTGACGGGGAAGCAGCAGGTGCCAGCGGGGACAAGTGATGATACGGAGAAGCGCCGCGCCGACTGACCCCGAGTTTCTCTACCCCTCCCCCTCCCCCTCCAGGTGAGCCCCATCCGCAATCTGTCGGACGGGCAGAAGTGTCGCGTGTGCTTCGCCTGGCTGGCCTGGCAGAACCCGCACATGCTTTTCCTGGATGAGCCCACCAACCACCTGGACATCGAGACCATCGACGCGCTGGCCGAGGCCATCAACGAGTTTGACGGCGGCGTCATGCTAGTCAGCCACGACTTCAGGCTCATCCAGCAGGTATGCGTCAACTGCCAACGGGCTTCCCGCCCTTGAGGTGGCGTTGATGCGCAGCTGGAGCGCTTCAGAAAATCGATGAAATGGCATTCTTGCTAGATTTGTGAATCGTATTTCTTAATTTTTTTTAATGTATTTGATCACACAACAAGAATTATAACCGTTTGTTTCTCCATCTTCTCTTTTCCCAAACACTGCTGCTGCTGTCGCAGGTCGCCCAGGAAATCTGGGTGTGCGAGAAGCAGACCATCACCAAGTGGAAGCGCGACATCCTGGCCTACAAGGAGCACTTGAAATCCAAGATCGAAAAGCAGCAAGCGCATGACATTTAACGTGAGCTGCGCGTTTCACCGTCGGTTTCGCGTCGGTGCGCCGCATGCCGTTGCGTGCTAATGACCGGTCTCCCTTCTCCCCGCCCCTTCTCTGCAGGCTGCAGTCCCGATTGGCTGAGTCACACGCAGCGCATTCCGTTGTGCTGTTGTCTTTGTGAGTTTTTACTTTTCAGCGACTTTTACATCCTATTTAAAAGTTGACTATTCTGTTCAGTGTAAAAGCAGAACTTCTACCTTATTTAACAATGTAATGCAATAAAGGTCCATCTGAATAAACACAACTTCGGAGAAAAAGACAATCTGTTGCTTAAGTTTTTATTGTTTTGTTTTCCTCGGATAAAAGATCAGAATAACTAAAAAAATATGTGCGTGTGACGATAAAACCGAAAAGCGGGCAAAACAAAGAAACGGTGTTGGAATGACATTTACCATCAAAGGACCAGACAACCATCTCTGAGATTTTTAAAGTTTTGTTTTGTCTTCCGAAACAACGCAGTCGAGCAAGCCGCTGGACAGGTGTGAACAACATTCCCGTTCACAAATTCATTGTAGTGGAAAAAAGGATTGGTTGTGATGTACCGTAGCTCTCTTGGAAGTTACAAATGTCAGACCGTCAATGGGGGTTCCTATTGATGGCAAAGAAGCCCCCCCCCCCCCAAAAAAATGAAGCTTTGGACAAATTCACACTTCACAACATTTTGGAGCAAAAGCCGCACACCTGAAGATCTGTCACGACGCCCAAGTGTGCTTTGGAATCCCTGCCTAAAATGAAAGAAAGAAATGGTGCTGAAAATATGTACGTGTAATCGCTTGGCATCAGTTTCAGGTAGAACAGGAACAGGAAGAGATTACGACGCGCACGCATCACTCATCTTGCAACAATTTGACAACACAAATCAGTGCGACGCCGTCACAGGTGAGTTCAACACCGCCGCTAGACAGCATTTACAACCATTTTCAGCATTTATATCCTACCAGTACGCCGGCTTGTCCATTTGCTTGTACACTTGTTGTCCTCGCTAACAATTCAGGGCAGGAGTACGTATGATCCTGTGTGTGAACTGCTGTATATGTCAACGTTTATTTACCCTTGGTCTGACTTGAGGAAACGCCAAGTCGGAATCCGAAGTCGGGCGGCGCGGTAGGCGTGTAGTTCGCACGGCGGCTTCACAGTACGGAGGTGCGGGGTTCAATTCCGGCCGCGGCCTTTCTGTGTGGAGTTTGTATGTTCTCCACGTCTTTGCGTGGGTTTTCTCTGGGTACTCCGGGTTCCTCCCGCATTCCCAAATCATGCATAGTAGGTTGATTGATCAGTCCTAATTGTCCTGAAGGCGTGATTGTGAGCCCGAATGGTTTTTCGGGCTCGAATGGTGTACCCTGCGATTGGCTGATTCCAATGTAGTTCAAAATTAGTCAACAAAAAGCACTAAATTGACCAAGCGACAGCTCATATTTGGAAAAATTCATAATTTGGAGCACTCGCGAGATAGGCAACCGTCATTTAGCTGAAAGTCCTCGGCGACGTGCTGCACGGGTGAAATACAATTCATGAGGTGCTTCATGTTTCAGGCTGAGGAAGAAGCGAGTCAGCGTGGGACTTATACAGACGTCCCGGTGGACCGAGATGTCGAGAGTCACGTCAACACCCAAGTTGGAAGAGGACAAAATCCAACAGGCAAAGCAACAGCAACTCAGGGTTGCACATGTCAAGCGGCTTTCAGTGCCTGAGGTTACGGTGATTTGGCGCCATCAAGCGCATGACGTCACCGAGATGAGGTCGGCCCAAATTGAGACAAAAAGAAGGTCATTTTACAGCTGGCTGTCTCAAGTGGTGAAACGTGTGGTGGTGTGCGTCGTCAACTACAGTTTTCGGCCCTCGGAAGCCGATAACCAGCTAGACAAGGAAGTCTTGGATGAGGTTCATCACGCCGGCCGTGCTGCTTCAAATCATCCGCAACTCTCCAATCTGGTTCTCCCCGATCCATTTTCAAATCCCCTGCCTGTAATTTCTGCAGTGACCACCGATGTACTCACCGGGCCCCCTCCCAACACCACACACGTGGTCCGCTTGGAGTTGCACCCATCCGAGCAACAGCAGTCGGCCGCCTACACCTACACCGTCCCGGCCTTTCCTCACGTCTGCTACTCGGGCCGAAGAGGATGGCCGGGAAGCCACAACCAGTCCCGCTTGCCTCGCTCTTTCAGCTGCACTTGGCCCGGACAAACGGAAAAGAGCCCTGGCGTGACAACATCTGCCAGCTCATTGGACCTGTTCGTCAAAAACTTTGAGCACTGTACGCCGGACATCACTTTGGGGGGGCCCAAGGAAACGTACCACATACATTGTTTCCGGGCCGGCGGCTACCAGTGCACGGCCACGGGCCTGGTCTTCGTCGTGGACGGACAAGGGGATGTGCGTTATAGCGTGGTCTCCTGGGACATGGACCTCCTGGCCTCCAACCGCAAGAAGCCCGCAGGTAGGGAAAGAAACTTCTTTCATAGCCTTCATGTCTGTCTACTAGGAACTTTGGCCTCACCGATGCAACGATTCAGCACGCTCGAAGAACCACTGGACTCAAAACGGCTCTAGGAAAAGCTTTTTGATCATTTATTCCATAATCCTGATTAGCAAGATACCAGTGCATGACACGTTACTAGTGCAGGAATCGTTTACGAGTAGAGTTAAATTACATATCAGTAGGCCAAAAGCGCCACCGGTACTGGGGGGTGGGGGTTGGGGGGGACTAGGTTAATGGTAAGGTGAGTTATTCGACCATTGCAGTGATTTGGTTTACTAGTGAGGACGAAGGGACCTAGCGCGCGGATCTTAAAATAGAAGTTGCTCTAACGGTTTTCCATATGCAGGTCCGCTCTTTGACATCGAGTGCGAGGGTCTGACGGTGCGTCAAATTCACTTTCCGCACTGCGAGATCCTGTCGGCGGGCGAGGTGGTCCACCCCTTGTGGGTGGCCCATATGAGGCACGAGGGCCTGGAGCTGATCAGCCCCGAGGAGACCACCCCGACCCACGTCATCGCCAACATCTCGAGCTGCTCCGCTTTCGGGCTCATGGAAAATGACGACACTCCTCTCGTGCCCATCCGTGCTCTGGTGGCCATCTTCATTGATCCCGGGGTGCCGTCCCTCCAAGTTTTTTTACTCCCGGAGAATGTGGTGCTGGATCAAATACGACGCGACCGGGCGAGAAATAACGGCAACGAAAGGTTCATCGAGACCATTTCTGACTGCGAGCTGGTCCCGCAGCGGCAGTACACGCTGGCCAGCAGGATGGAATTAGACTCGGTCTACATTCAACCGGACCGGGCGAAGTTTTACCCAGTGTCTCGCAACTACAGTCCTACGTTCCAAATATTTGAATTTGGCAACTTGAGATCAATCCACCTGACACTGAGGGAACATAATGGCATGGACTCCGTCTGGGGTGCCTTGGTTCCTTTGGTGGCAGAGGCACAGAGACAGCGTGGATCCCTTGTTAGAGCTCTAAGAGACGTTTGGTCCGAGTTCATCCTGCGGGTATCGATGCCCATGTTGCAGAGCCTGGTGAACCGCCTGTTCTCGGCCAATGTTCTCAGCGAGCTTGAAGAAGCGGCGCTGAGCAGCGAAACGATACAATTCCGCAAGGCGCGTTTCCTCCTCGTCACAATCATTAATAAAGGTGAACCTGCTTGTGACATGATGGTTAGGTTTCTTCGTGAGTTAGACCCCTACACTGCGAATAATCTCGGTTTGGCGTGAACATCGATGTCGCAAGAGGCCACCCCGAATGCAGCCTGGATCCCCAGCAGACAGACGGACAGAAGATTAGTAAAGAGACCAAGGATGGGCATCTTTGTTTCTCAAGGGCCCCGATCCAGCATGTTATAATTTCACACGCACTTATTTTCTGTTTCATTTCTCTAAATTGTTACTTGAGATTGTTTTCACAACATACTATACGAAGCAAATTGTGATCATTTTATGAACAGGTACGACTTGCATTTTATCAACCAGCATGTCTTCAACTGTGTTTTCTGTAGCTGTGTAATATCAGTTCATCTATAAATGTGTTTGATCAACAACCAATCTGGCAGAAGAATGTGACAGGTGCAATCAACATCGCTGATCACAGAAGTTTTTTCTTTGGACCTACATGTTATCAATCTGTGTGTTAGAATAAAATAAAAGTACCGGTAATAAAAAACAAGAGATTTTTATTTTATTTCTTATTGCCAGTTCAGAATAGAATAATAGTTGCACATGCCTCCCTCCTCCAATATGCTTGATAGAAATGATCAGCTCTTCAGAATGCACAGGATCCTGATTATTTGAATCGGGTGCGTTGGAGGAAGGAGACGTTTAAAACATACAGCGTGGACCGGATTTGGACACCCGTGAACGATTTTGGACAAATCCAAATACCGGTAGTTAAAATTTGAAATGAACGAATGCATAATGGACATGTCCTGCACAGCTGAAGGCAGCATTGTAACAGCCAATGAGCGTCTTCTGGGGGCGGGGTTAGATCAACTTGGCGACCCTTCATATAATCTCATCGTTTGACAGGATGTCATAAAATGTATCTAGCTGCAGACAATCCAAACTATATCAAGTGATACGCTCACTGTCCTCTTATTAAACCAATAATCTCCGTCAACAAACGTTACGCCGTCATATTGAACAGATGTTTACAGCTGAATGAAGCGACAAGTGACAGGTGTCGGTCGAAGTCAGGTGTTGAAGTCATTGTTGAAGCGTTGTTTTTAAAAGTTTGCCATAGAAACCAGCTTTTCGAAGGCTTAAAAAAATGTTTTCCTGTCTTCGAGGGAACAAAGGGAGCGTATCCACACGTCCCCAGTCGCAGGCCCCCAGCCGCTCATGAGCTTCCATTGGATGACACCCTCATACAAACGGCCTATCGTCTCACACGACACTCGGCTCGTCTAATATCGACCCCTGTGATTGGTCCAAACGTTTGGCGCCTCTTGAATCGGCCGCTGCGGTAGTGGAAGAAGAGAAAGACATCAATGGTGCACACAGCGACGAATGAGAGTCGGATTAGATTGTTTCGTCGCTGCCACCGATTGTAAAGCCGCGTTGTCAAATTCAATTTTGGCCCACAGACGTCGGGCCCCTGTGAAGCCAAGTCCTTGTCCGCCAAAGCGAAAGGCTTCTTCTTCCTAGACTAGCTAACTTGGCTAGCCGCCGAGCTAGCGCGGTGCTAGCAGTTGCTCGGCACACAAAGGGCGACTTGGCCGCGGAGTTGGCAGCGCGTTGCTGGATGAAGACGGAGGAGCCCAGCGCACAGGCAAGGCCGAGAGTCTCCTTCTTTTTGTTATGGGTTGGGGAACTTGTCAAGAGCTTGCTTAGCCAGCCCAACCGGCTACGGTGCCAATCGAGTGGGCTTTTCCTGTCCGGTCGGGAGTTGTTGTCGTTCGTCTTAAAAGGCGCAACTTGTGCGACTCTTTTCTCGCCAGAGTCGGTCAACAACCTGCTAGTCGCACGTCAAGTCATGGATAAGTTGCTACATCGATTCATTTTTCCCACCACAAGCACCCTTGTACTTCGTACTTTGCAGTCTTAGTATTATCTTGTATGCAAACGATCTCACTGTAATTTCCTGTCAGAGGTGAAATTATAGTCAGGTCCTGAAATTAGGAAAGCGCGACGTTTTCCTCTCAATGTCACAATTTGAACTCCACTTAAGAGAAAATTGGTCAATATTGTGCGTACGATATACGTGATAGGTGCAGGTCAAGAGACGTACAGTAAGATTCGATGTAATAGACATGATTAGCATGTCCTCGCGAAGTCACCAAAACGCTGACTATTGTGCATATACGTGCATACAACCTGTAAGACCCAGGAACAGACTGATAGATGCACTAATAGATGTAATAATGATAAATGTATCCGAAGATCAATCAACTGAACAACTTTGTAGCTCCTTGCTGAGTTATTCTACATGCCAACGAGAGCACTTTCATATATTTTCCTGCCGTAGATGTAAATGTATTGAAGTCATGAGTAGTTGCGTTCAAGTAGGTGATGGTGCTGCTGTGTTTCCTGTTAACTGACATTGAGGGAAATTCCTTGGCTTACACAGAAACTTCACAGTCAGGAAGTTGCATCGTAGACGAGGCGTGGGCGTACATTGTGTCTCACGGTTGACTTCCAGATCATAACGTGCACATTCGAAGCTTTGTTCTGTGAAATCCCACTGCGACAGTCTCGCCATGACGCATAGTTGATTCACATCAGCTGACAAACAAAAAGCCTGTTGGTGACTCTCCACCTTGTGTGCGGCCGTAGCGTGATCATGGTGTTGACTGGCAAGCGTTCAGAGAAAGGTCCCGCCCGCTGGAAGAGGAGAGTCAAGTCTGAGTACATGAGGCTGCGTCAGCTCAAGCGCTTCAGGCGGGCAGACGAGGTCAAGGTCTGTGCGCCTCGTCGTCCGCTCCTCAAACCGAAGCGTGTTGTCCATTCATCCCCATTTATGTCCGCCGACTTTCTCCTCTGATCTTTTCAGAGCATGTTCAACAACAACCGCCAGAAGATCCTGGAACGCACCGACATCTTGAATCAGGAGTGGAAAACACGGCGCATCCAGCCCGTCCACATCATGACGTCTGTCGGCTCGCTCAGGGGCACGCGCGAGGTCAGCGGCTCGCCAACGATCCTATTCCCGACAATGTTGGGACTCGCCCTGTACTGACTATCCAATTTTTCCATAATCCATTCATTTGTCCGTTGTCCTTTTTTTTTTTGAACAATCAATGATTCGGATTTTTTAAAAAAAGCACATTTTCCATTCCTTTCTTCAATAACAGCGCAATATTTCAAACTGGCAGTGCACAAAGTTCGCAAACAAATGGTTGTGATCCACTCACTGGTTTGGTCCATAAACATCTGTCGGAAAACAGGCAAACGTGTTGTTCATGGCTTGCCAAACAGTGAAATGTGTAATGTGAACCTGTGACACATATGATCGGGTTGCCATTGACATGTGAGTGATTCTTGTCCTCAAGTTGAGCTTTCTCTTTGTTCGTGTGCAGTGCACAGTGGACAGCGGCTTTTCTGAGTTCCCCCGCCAGGTCATCCCCTTGAAGACTCTCAACGCTGTGGCGTCCATCCCCGTCATGTACTCGTGGTCGCCGCTGCAGCAGAACTTCATGGTCAGTGAAGCCCCTTGTTGAACCCGCATACAGCACTCCCAAAAATCTTGGGATGTTGATCGGGATGTACAAATGAAGCCTCCTGAACCACTGGGGTATTGCTTCTGCTCAAGGTTAATTACCTAATGCGTCATTCACGAGTTTGTGGTTCCAAACGGTAGGCAGCGAATGAGGCTCAAGCAGAGTGTGACGTGGATTGAGGCTGAGTTTACAAGTGCTTGCTCTTCCGTCGCATGTCAGGTGGAGGACGAGACGGTCCTCTATAACATTCCCTACATGGGAGACGAGATCCTCGACCAGGATGGCACGTTTATTGAGGAACTCATCAAGAACTATGACGGAAAGGTTCATGGAGACAGAGGTAGGGATGCCGGGGGGGGGGGTCTGCGTTGCTCTCACCCCTTCCTGCTGGAAGTGGAAGTGTTGATCAGAGTTTGTGGGCTTTGCAGAGTGCGGCTTCATCAACGACGAGATCTTCGTGGAGTTGGTCAGCTCGCTGGCGCAGTACAGCGACAACGAGGAAGACGAGGAGGAAGAGCACGACTTCAAGGTGGAGAAGATGGACGCCGTGTGCGACGGGCGGGAGCAGCCGGACGACGCGTCGTACGTCAACGAAGGTGAAGTCATGCGCTCGCGCGGACGGATGGCTCGCGTTGCGTGTCCCCCATGGATGTTTTCTGCATACAGTGCGACCTTGATTTAGCAATGCCCCATTTGAGTTTTGCCCTGCCAATCGTGTCTGAAAGGGGTCGAGGTTGATGAGCTTTAAAATTAAACCTGAATGTTTCTGACCAAAAGTCTCGGTGTGTTGAAATGTAATGACTCTCGAGCTGATTTAAAAAAAAAAAAAAAAAAAAAAAGGAAGGGCCAAAAGATGGATTTGCGAGCTTAGTGCCGGAACAAATTCAACTGCTAAGTCAAGGTAGCGCTGTAGCCAAATGGACTAACTGCGGATGTGGTCCAGGCCGAGCCGGCGACGACTGCAGCAAGAAGTTTCCGTCGGACAAGATCTTTGAAGCCATCTCGGCCATGTTCCCTGACAAAGGTTCCACCGAAGAGCTGAAAGAGAAGTATGAACGCGGGCAACTGGCATGCAAGTGTACTAGTAGCAAGCATGCAGCAATGAGAGCCATCAGGAAGGCTTTTGCTAAGCCATACTGACCCCTAGTGGTCTTTTATTGCTACTGCTGGAAACTAAATATCAAGTCCAAATTCATGAATGAAACGTCTTTGTGTAAATGTAATAATACTTCACTCTCATTTCCATTTTGATGATGCAGTTATCTCTGGGACAAAAAATCTAACCGTATTCCCCTTAGGGTGGCACTTTTTAGCGAGAAAACCTCCCCAAACTTAAATCTAAAGATGATGCGAAAGGATCCTGACAATACGATCTTTCTGATGGTATTGTGGGGAAGGTGGCACAATTTTTAAAAAGACACGTGTGGGTGTTCGTTTGTGTGTCAGGTACAAGGAGTTAACCCAGCAGCAGCTTCCTGGTGCGTTGCCGCCCGAATGCACGCCCAACATCGACGGTCCCAACGCTCGCTCGGTGCAGCGCGAGCAGAGCCTGCACTCGTTCCACACGCTCTTCTGCAGGCGCTGTTTCAAATACGACTGCTTCCTCCACCGTGAGTTTCTGCTGCCGCCTTGTGCTCCTTTGTCTCTTCGACGACGCAAAAATCCACCCGAGTGTAGCAATCAAGCGCGTCATTGGCTGCCGCTTTTGCGCTTTGTCCTCCTCCAGCGTTCCACGCCACGCCCAACACGTACAAACGCAAGAACCTGGAGAACCTGGAGGACAGTAAGCCCTGCGGCGTGGACTGTTACATGTACCTGCTGCAGGTGAGGACGACGACTTTGTCGCTCGGGACCATGAATTGATTTGATTGATCGGTGTTATTTTTGCTGTCTTTGGTGATACGGATCAGCCGATCCATGCGCTTAACTTGCTTATTTGTAATAATTTGGTGGAAGTTTATATAAATTCCTGCCCGATGAAAAGTCATCTCATTTGCATATTTTAACAAATTAAAAGAGTTTTCTACATTAGAATTTTGTTAGGGGGGCGTGCGGGTTTATTTTAAGGCCACATGGCCCAGCGCTTCACTCAAACGGATTGTGTTTTAGGACGCTGTGGTAAGCGAGTGCGCCGGAGGTGTGGGCGCGGCGGAGCGTCCCAAGACGCCCTCCAAGCGCACGACGGGGCGTCGCCGCGGACGTCTGCCCAACAGCCGACCCGGAACGCCCACCGCCGTCTCCTCGGAGACCAAAGACACGGACAGTGAACGTGAGGGCAGCAAAGATGACGACAGAGACAACGACGATGACAAGAAGGACGACAACAGCGGAAGCAGCTCAGGTCACATTGCCCCGACATTCACGTTGCATTTTTATCGACATTGCATTATCCATTTTGAGGTCGACTTATGACGTGAATGTGGTTTATGTTGTTAGAATGACCACGGCCGACGACTCGACATTACATTTTACATAACTAGCACTAGCACAAGCGCGGCGGTCAAAAGGGGGCCAGTCGATGGCGGGTTGCTTGAGTGACAGCCTGGTTTGTGCGCCGCAGAGGGCAACTCTCGCTGTCAGACCCCCGTCAAACTCAAGATGAATCTTCCGGCCGAGGCGCTGGAGTGGAGCGGCGCAGACGCGTCTCTCTTCCGCGTTCTCATCGGGACGTACTACGACAACTACTGCGCCATTGCCAGACTCATTGGAACCAAGACGTGCCGGCAGGTGAGCGCCGACCGACTCCGACGGAAAGGTCCTTGGACGTCGATTCCAGCGCACGGTTTGACGTTTGTCAGGTGTACGAGTTCCGGGTGAAAGAGTCGAGCATCATTTCGCGCGCTCCTGCCGAAGACGAGGACACGCCCCCCAGGAAGAAGAAGAGGAAACACCGACTTTGGGCCACGCATTGCAGGAAGATCCAGCTCAAGAAAGGTCAGGGTTCAGTCCACGTGGCCAAATCCCGGCTCACGAGATGGGTGACGAGCTCTCCGTGTGGCCCCGCCCCCCCGCCCCCCTGCAGATGGTTCCTCCAATCACGTGTACAACTACCAGCCGTGCGACCACCCCAGACAGCCCTGCGACTCGTCTTGCCCGTGCGTCACCGCCCAGAACTTCTGTGAGAAATTCTGCCAGTGCAGCTCGGAGTGTAAGAACAACAAAGTCCCAAGACCGTCCCGCGTCACGTCATGGTCACCGCAACGCGTGACCGGGACTTTCACGTGACCATCAACGAATGACACGATCGTGACGCCGATGCTTTGCGTGACCGAGAGGGCCTTCCGGATGCATTTTGCAGGCCAGAACCGATTCCCGGGCTGCCGCTGCAAAGCTCAGTGTAACACCAAGCAGTGTCCGTGCTACCTGGCCGTCAGAGAGTGCGACCCCGACCTTTGCCTCACCTGCGGCGCCGCCGACCACTGGGACAGCAAGAACGTCTCCTGCAAGAACTGCTCCATACAGAGAGGCGCCAAGAAGGTGAGCCGCACCTCCCTAACGTCCCTCGGCGGACGCCGGATAGTCAGTCGGCCGTTTTGTTCTGTCGTGACCTCTCGTTCCACATTTCCCAACCAGCACCTCCTGCTGGCGCCCTCCGACGTGGCGGGTTGGGGCATCTTCATCAAAGAGCCGGTCCAGAAGAACGAGTTCATCTCGGAATACTGTGGCGAGGTAGGAAACGCCCCTCCTGAGCGCTCGAGTGCTAATGCTAACGCGCTTGGATGTGCTTTTCAGATCATCTCCCAAGATGAAGCGGACCGCCGGGGCAAAGTGTACGACAAATACATGTGCAGCTTCCTCTTCAACCTCAACAACGGTAACAAAGCACACAAATAACGTCTGGGCTAACTCGCCTTTTGTTGCTGACATCAGTCGGTGCTTTTTGTTTGTGACGCCCATCAGACTTTGTCGTCGATGCCACCCGCAAAGGCAACAAGATCCGATTCGCCAATCACTCCGTCAACCCAAACTGCTACGCCAAAGGTCTGAATGCACGCCCACTCAATCGTGCGTCAAAGCTACAGTATATTTCGGTTCGTTGGAAGCCGAAGCAGTCCCAGAAGTGGACTCGTGCCAACTAGTAGCCTTGTTTGGGTTTGTTCAATCCGCAACTGTGGGTTGTAAAGAGCAATCGTGATAAACAAAAGTCGAGCGGAAGAAGGTTGACTCATTGGCTGTCTGGCCCGCGTGTTTTCCTCAGTGATGATGGTGAACGGCGACCACCGGATCGGCATTTTCGCCAAGCGTGCCATTCAGACGGGCGAGGAGCTCTTCTTTGACTACAGGTATGCCAGAGAAATTGAATTCTTAAGTCAAGGTCGTAATAAGTTGTTTGCTCTTTCAGGTACAGTCAAGCGGACGCTCTCAAGTATGTCGGCATCGAGCGCGAAATGGAGATTGCCTGACCACGTTCGCGGTGAGCCTGACATGCACACGGAAGCGACACCATCGAGTACCTTCTTCAGCACAACCGTCGGCTTGCAAAACAAAACAAAAAACAATTCCGTAGGATTTGAAGCATCTTTTTGTTCTGTTGAAGATGAAAATGGGACACGTTGATTGTGTTTTTGCAATTTTCAAGTTCTATGGCACCAGGAGAAAGAGAAAAAAAAAAGTGTGTTGTCACTCGAAGCTTCAGGGACCCAAGTTGGCAGCGGCAGGCTTGTGTTTGCGCGCAAGTCACTTGAAGCGCATCATGATGTCGCCAACACCTCAGCAACCTTTTGCCTTTTGGACATTGTGGCCTCTTTGGCCACAAAGCAATTTCTTGACGGTGACATCCACCGGTCCCGTCGCACACGCCGAACGAGCGACAAGAAACCTTTTTGGGGGGGAGTTTCACCCAGCCACCCCCTGATAAAAACAAATGACATGAAAAGGTTTCAGCATTTAGTCCATATCCTTGATAAGAAGGCTACTGCCTTGTTCCATATGCCTACTAGTATTACAGTGCAGAAGTTTATCAATAAGGGCTACCAGAAGTTCTGAAGTGGGGGTAGTAACACACTGTGGCTTTACTCGTCTTACTTGTAAGAACAAAGCACATGGGCAGGAACAAGTAGCTGCATGGACAATCGAGCACACGAATAGAAAAAGGGAATAAATGCTGTGTTGGGCAAGTCAGAAGATTTGTTGTTTTGTACCAGAGTGCTCCAAATAAGTCACTGCCACAGAATCCAAAATGAAATTGATGCGATTTGGGTAGGTTTTTTTTTTTGGGTGGCGTGGGGTTGTACTTGAGTGAATGTTGGCGCTAGGGCCACATCACTCTGGCCTGCTGCCTAATCCACTTCCTGCTTGAATAACAAAACTAAACAAAGCCAATCTTAGGCTGTGGATGTCAGCACAGCTCCACCTGCAGCTTTTTCTCGTTTTGTTTTGTTGGGGGGCAAACAAATGTATGTGTTTGACATCAGAGTCCACTGGTGCTGTTTACAAATAAAAGGTGCTGCTTGTTTGGTGTTTGCGGTCAACTGGGAGAGACAATCAGCAGGAAGCACTCAAGCTTCATTTTCAGATTTTTTTTCTTCTTCTCAGTGTCATTTTCTCACATAATGTGGGAGAAAAAATGGTGCTGACTCTTTACATGGATTTTGTTTTTTGATCTGCACAATAAACTCTCAAAATGATTCTTTGCTTTATTTAATTATTTATTTTATTTTGGGGGAATGAGAAGTGTTTTGCAATACAAAGTGCCATGCTGCAGTGAGACAGCATTTTTAGCCGAAAAAAAGTGACTATGTACAGTAAGCCGTTTTTAGCCCACCAAAACGACCATGTATATAGTAAGGCGTTTTTAGCCGGAAAAAAAAAAGACCGAAAAAAACGACCATATAGTAAGGCGTTTTTAGCCGAAAAAAACGACCATGTATAGTAAGGCATTTTTAGCCCAAAAAAACGACCATGTATAGTAAGGCGTTTTTAGCCTAAAAAAACGACCATGTATAGTAAGGCATTTTTAGCCCACCAAAACGACCATGGTATATAGTAAGGCGTTTTTAGCCGGAAAAAAAATGACAGAAAAAAACGACCATGTATAGCAAGGGGTTTTTAGCCGAAAAAAAACGACCATGTATAGTAAGGCATTTTTAGCCGAAAAAAAACGACCATGTATAGTAAGGCGTTTTTACCCTAAAAAAACGACCATGTATAGTAAAGCGTTTTTAGCCGAAAAAAAACGACCGTGTATAGTAAGGCATTTTTAGCCGAAAAAAACGACCATGTATAGTAAGGCGTTTTTAGCCCAAAAAAACCGACCATGTATAGTAAGGCGTTTTTAGCCGAAAAAAACGACCATGTATAGTAAGGCATTTTGAGCCGAAAAAAACGACCATATAGTAAGGCGTTTTTAGCCGAAAAAAACGACCATGTATAGTAAGGCATTTTTAGCCCAAAAAAACGACCATGTATAGTAAGGCGTTTTTAGCCTAAAAAAACGACCATGTATAGTAAGGCGTTTTTAGCCGAAGAAAACGACCATGTATAGTAAGGCGTTTTTAGCCTAAAAAAACGACCATGTATAGTAAGGCATTTTTAGCCCACCAAAACGACCATGGTATATAGTAAGGCGTTTTTAGCCGGAAAAAAAATGACAGAAAAAAACGACCATGTATAGTAAGGGGTTTTTAGCCGAAAAAAAACGACCATGTATAGTAAGGCATTTTTAGCCGAAAAAAAAACGACCATGTATAGTAAGGCGTTTTTACCCTAAAAAAACGACCATGTATAGTAAAGCGTTTTTAGCCGAAAAAAAACGACCGTGTATAGTAAGGCATTTTTAGCCGAAAAAAACGACCATGTATAGTAAGGCGTTTTTAGCCCAAAAAAACCGACCATGTATAGTAAGGCGTTTTTAGCCGAAAAAAACGACCATGTATAGTAAGGCATTTTGAGCCGAAAAAAACGACCATATAGTAAGGCGTTTTTAGCCGAAAAAAACGACCATGTATAGTAAGGCATTTTTAGCCCAAAAAAACGACCATGTATAGTAAGGCGTTTTTAGCCTAAAAAAACGACCATGTATAGTAAGGCGTTTTTAGCCGAAGAAAACGACCATGTATAGTAAGGCGTTTTTAGCCTAAAAAAACGACCATGTATAGTAAGGCATTTTTAGCCCACCAAAACGACCATGGTATATAGTAAGGCGTTTTTAGCCGGAAAAAAAATGACAGAAAAAAACGACCATGTATAGTAAGGGGTTTTTAGCCGAAAAAAAACGACCATGTATAGTAAGGCATTTTTAGCCGAAAAAAACCGACCATGTATAGTAAGGCGTTTTTACCCTAAAAAAACGACCATGTATAGTAAAGCGTTTTTAGCCGAAAAAAAACGACCGTGTATAGTAAGGCATTTTTAGCCGAAAAAAACGACCATGTATAGTAAGGCGTTTTTAGCCCAAAAAAACCGACCATGTATAGTAAGGCGTTTTTAGCCGAAAAAAACGACCATGTATAGTAAGGCATTTTGAGCCGAAAAAAACGACCATGTAGAGTAAGGCATTTTTAGCCGAAAAAAACGACCATGTATAGTAAGGCGTTTTTAGCCCAAAAAACCGACCATGTATAGTAAGGCGTTTTTAGACGAATAAAACGACCATGTATAGTGAGGCATTTTTAGCCGAAAAAAAACGACCATGTATAGTAAGGCATTTTTAGCCGAAAAAAACGACCATGTATAGTAAGGCGTTTTTACCCTAAAAAAACGACCATGTATAGTAAAGCGTTTTTAGCCGAAAAAAACGACCATGTATAGTAAGGCATTTTTAGCCGAAAAAAACCGACCATGTATAGTAAGGCATTTTTAGCCGAAAAAAACGACCATGTATAGTAAGGCGTTTTTACCCTAAAAAAACGACCATGTATAGTAAAGCGTTTTTAGCCGAAAAAACCGACCATGTATAGTAAGGCATTGTTAGCCGGAAAAAAACGACCGTGTATAGTAAGGCATTTTTAGCCGAAAAAAACGACCATGTATAGTAAGGCGTTTTTACCCTAAAAAAACGACCATGTATAGTAAAGCGTTTTTAGCCGAAAAAAACGACCATGTATAGTAAGGCATTTTTAGCCGAAAAAAAACGACCGTGTATAGTAAGGCATTTTTAGCCGAAAAAACGACCATGTATAGTAAGGCATTTTTAGCCGAAAAAAACGCCCATGTATAGTAAGGCGTTTTTAGCCAAAAAAAACGACCATGTATAGTAAGGCGTTTTTAGCCCCAAAAAACCGACCATGTATAGTAAGGCGTTTTTAGACGAATAAAACGACCATGTATAGTGAGGCATTTTTAGCCGAAAAAAACGACCATGTATAGTAAGCCGTTTTTAGCCGGAAAAAACGACCATGTATAGTAAGGCATTTTTAACCGAAAAAACCGACCATGTATAGTAAGGCATTTTTAGCCCACCAAAACGACCATGGTATATAGTAAGGCGTTTTTAGCCGGAAAAAACGACCATGTATAGTAAGGCGTTTTTAGCCGAAAAAAACAACCATGTATAAACATGGCCGTCTTTTTTGGCTGTAAAAAAAGCCTGACTATACATGGTCGTTTTTTTCAGCTAAAAACGCCTTACTATACATGGTCGTTTTTTGGGGCTAAAAACGCCTTACTATACATGGTCGTTTTTTACGGCTAAAAACGCCTTACTATACATGGTCGTTTTTTACGGCTAAAAATGCCTTACTATACATGGTCGTTTTTTTCGGCTAAAAACACCTTACTATACATGGTCGTTTTTTTCGGCTAAAAACGCCTTACTATACATGGTCGTTTTTTACGGCTAAAAATGCCTTACTATACATGGTCGTTTTATTCGCCCAAAAACGCCTTAATATACATGATCGTTTTTTTCAGTCGTTTTTTGGGGCTAAAAACGCAATACGATACATGGTCGTTTTTTTCGGCCAAAAACGCCTTACTATACATGATCGTTTTTTTCAGTCGTTTTTTCGGTTAAAAATGCCTTACTATACATGGTCGTTTTTTTCGGCTAAAAATGCCTTACTATACAAGGTTGTTTTTTTCTGGCTAAAAACGCCTTACTATACATGGTCGTTTTTTTCGGCGAAAAACGCCTTACTATACATGGTCGTTTTTTTGGGCTAAAAACGCCTTACTATACAAGGTCGTTTTTTTCCGGCTAAAAACGCCTTACTATACCATGGTCGTTTTTTTGGGCTAAAAACGCCTTACTATACAAGGTCGTTTTTTTCCGGCTAAAAACGCCTTACTATACCATGGTCGTTTTTTACGGCTAAAAATGCCTTACTATACTGTACATGGTCGTTTTTTTGGGTTAAAAACGCCTTACTTTACATGGTGTTTTTTTTTTCGGCTAAAAACGCCTTACTATACATGGTCGTTTTTTTCGGCCAAAAACGCCTTACTATACATGGTCGTTTTTTCGGCTAAAAATGCCTTACTATACATGGTCGATTTTTTCGGCTAAAAACGCCTTACTATACATGGCCGTCTTTTTTGGCTGTAAAAAAAGCCTGACTTTTTTTAGCTAAAAACGCCTTACTATACATGGTCGTTTTTTTCGGCTAAAAACGCCTTACTATACATGGTCGTTTTTTTCGGCCAAAAACGCCTTACTATACATGGTCGTTTTTTCGGCTAAAAATGCCTTACTATACATGGTCGATTTTTTCGGCTAAAAACGCCTTACTATACATGGCCGTCTTTTTTGGCTGTAAAAAAAGCCTGACTTTTTTTTAGCTAAAAACGCCTTACTATACATGGTCGTTTTTTTCGGCTAAAAACGCCTTACTATACATGGTCGTTTTTTTCGGCCAAAAACGCCTTACTATACATGGTCGTTTTTTCGGCTAAAAATGCCTTACTATACATGGTCGATTTTTTCGGCTAAAAACGCCTTACTATACATGGCCGTCTTTTTTGGCTGTAAAAAAAGCCTGACTTTTTTTTAGCTAAAAACGCCTTACTATACATACATGGTCGTTTTTTCCGGCTAAAAATTCCTTACTATACATGGTCGTTGTCTTCGGCCAAAAACGCCTTACTATACATGGTCGTTTTTTTCGGCTAAAAACGCCTTACTATACATACATGGTCGTTTTTTTCGGCTAAAAATGCCTTACTATACATGGTTGATTTTTTCGGCTAAAAACGCCTTACTATACATGGCCGTCTTTTTTGGCTGTAAAAAACGCCTTACTATACATGGTCGTTTTTTTCGGCTAAAAATGCCTTACTATACATGGTTGATTTTTTCGGCTAAAAACGCCTTACTATACATGGCCGTCTTTTTTGGCTGTAAAAAACGCCTTACTATACATGGTCGTTTTTTTCGGCCAAAAACGCCTTACTATACATGGTCGTTTTTTTCGGGTAAAAATGCCTTACTATACATGGTCGATTTTTTCGTCCAAAAACGCCTTACTATATACATGGTCGTTTTTTTCGGCTAAAAATGCCTTACTATACATGGTTGATTTTTTCGGCTAAAAACGCCTTACTATACATGGCCGTCTTTTTTGGCTGTAAAAAACGCCTTACTATACATGGTCGTTTTTTTGGGCTAAAAATGCCTTACTATACATGGTTGATTTTTTCGGCTAAAAACGCCTTACTATACATGGCCGTCTTTTTTGGCTGTAAAAAAAGCCTTACTATACATGGTCGTTTTCTTCGGCCAAAAACGCCTTAATAAACATGATCGTTTTTTTCAGTCGTTTTTTCCGGCTAAAAATGCCTTACTATACATGGTCGTTTTTTTCGGCTAAAAATGCCTTACTATACATGGTCGATTTCTTCGGCCAAAAACGCCTTACTATACATGGTCGTTTTTTTCGGCTAAAAACGCCTTACTATACATGGTCGATTTCTTCGGCCAAAAACGCCTTACTATACATGGTCGTTTTTTCGGCTAAAAATGCCTTACTATACATGGTCGTTTTTTTCGGCTAAAAACGCCTTACTATACATGGTCGTTTTTTTCGGCTAAAAACGCCTTACTATACATGGCCGTCTTTTTTGGCTGTAAAAAACGCCTTACTATACATGGTCGTTTTTTTCGGCTAAAAACGCCTTACTATACATGGCCGTCTTTTTTGGCTGTAAAAAACGCCTTACTATACATGGTCGTTTTTTTCGGCTAAAAATGCCTTACTATACATGGTTGATTTTTTCGGCTAAAAACGCCTTACTATACATGGCCGTCTTTTTTGGCTGTAAAAAAAGCCTTACTATACATGGTCGTTTTCTTCGGCCAAAAACGCCTTAATAAACGATCGTTTTTTTTCAGTCGTTTTTTCCGGCTAAAAATGCCTTACTATACATGGTCGTTTTTTTCGGCTAAAAACGCCTTACTATACATGGTCGATTTCTTCGGCCAAAAACGCCTTAATAAACATGATCGTTTTTTTCAGTCGTTTTTTCCGGCTAAAAATGCCTTACTATACGTGGTCGTTTTTTTTCGGCTAAAAATGCCTTACTATATATGGTCGATTTCTTCGGCCAAAAACGCCTTACTATACATGGTCGTTTTTTTCGGCTAAAAACGCCTTACTATACATGGTCGTTTTTTTCGGCCAAAAACGCCTTACTATACATGGTCGTTTTTTTCGGCTAAAAATGCCTTACTATACATGGTTGATTTTTTCGGCTAAAAACGCCTTACTATACATGGCCGTCTTTTTTGGCTGTAAAAAAAGCCTTACTATACATGGTCGTTTTCTTCGGCCAAAAACGCCTTAATAAACATGATCGTTTTTTTCAGTCGTTTTTTCCGGCTAAAAATGCCTTACTATACATGGTCGTTTTTTTCGGCTAAAAACGCCTTACTATACATGGTCGATTTCTTCGGCCAAAAACGCCTTAATAAACATGATCGTTTTTTTCAGTCGTTTTTTCCGGCTAAAAATGCCTTACTATACATGGTCGTTTTTTTCGGCCAAAAACGCCTTACTATACATGGTCGTTTTTTCGGCTAAAAATGCCTTACTATACATGGTCGTTTTTTTCGGCTAAAAACGCCTTACTATACATGGTCGTTTTTTTCGGCTAAAAACGCCTTACTATACATGGTCGTTTTTTTTCGGCTAAAAACCCCTTACTATACATGGTCTATACAGGGGGAAAGGACCAGTCTACCACTGCCTTCAAATAAATGTCCAAGTTTCTTACTCGCGCAATGCAGTCGCAATAAAAAGTCAGAGGATGTTTACGAAACCTTTTTGTTGTTTATTTTTCACACATTTAGAAAATGAAGCCCACTATACAAATGTCCTCCTGCGTGAGAGAAGCGGCAACATGCAGAAACCTTTGGATATGGCTCTCTGATTGGCTGAAGGCTTGCCATGAGAACAACGAGGCGTTCTTCTCCTTAAAACTCTGCGCCTATTTACAACGTGCGCCGATCGTGGGCGGAAGGGGCATGAGTTCCTTCATGACTGGCGGTCGAGCGCAGAGGTCAGAGTTCAGCCTCCAGTTGGCGGGCAGATGCTCAGCAGATTCGGTGTGGTTTGGCACACACGCGCAACATTTCCGCCACAGATCATGAGCCACACTTTGTTACTCACAGAAGGAAAAAGAACAAGAACACATAAAAATAAAACTGAGGCCATGTAGGGGGCGTGCGCGTGCCTGCGTCTGTATGCGTGTCGTGTTGATCTTGTGGTCTCAAGCCAGGTAGCTGTATGTGTCCTTCTCGCCGTCCACCCGCTCCAAATACTCCTTCTCGATCAGGATGTCGATGCATTTCTGTCCACAAGGGGGAGATGGCCGTCAGTGGGTTTCGCATTTACCGCCAGGACGTGACATGATGACGGGAAGCCGCGTGGGCGCCGGGCACCTTAATGACGGGCACGCGAGGTTTGAAGCGAGACGACAGCTGGTTGAGGACCTCGGCCAGCAGCTGCTGATGCTTCAGCACCTTGCGCATCTTCATGATGCGCACGATGGCCGCCTACGCGGAGACACGGCAACAAATTAACATCGATATGAAACCGCAAACACAAGCAAAAATCCATGCACGTGCGTGCGCGCACACACACACAAAGCAATCAAGACTATCGCACTCAAAAATGTACGCACACCCGCAAAAGACCCACCCAATCAAAGATACAAACATGTGCACACGTGAGCATTACAGCAAGATTGATTTGGATGTCAAATGTGATTGATTTCCTTCCCGACCAAGTTGGACAACGGGCGCGTGCGCGTACGCTGACCTGAATGAGGAGCTTGCGGTCCTCCTCGATGTTCTTGTGCGTGGTCTCTTGCTCTTGTTTCTGCTCCGTCTTCATGGGCACGTTGATGTTGACACGCAACTTTTTACTACACACACAGACACGCGCGCGTCAGCAAAGACGGCAGCGGCCGAGCACAAAGTGGGCGGGCGACGCGCTCTGACTTTTTGTATCCCAGGAAGAGTTTGATGACGGTGTCGGGTTTGAAGTCCACCTCGTCCACGTTAGCATTCTCGTCCTCCAGAACCTGATGGAAAGACGGGACGCGCGTGAGCCCGGCGCGAGAGTCCGGAGAGCCGACGCTCGACTCACCAGCAGTTTGGACTTCAACAAGATCTGTAGAACTTGAATGAGGATCTCCTGAAAGCAGGAAGAGGCTTGAAACAAATGAGGCATCACATTTTGCTTGACAATCAAACAAACAATGACACAAATGTCATCCCCCCCCCCCCCCCCCCCCCCCGTGAACAGCCCAACGGGGCAAAAGTCTGCGATCGCACCGTTTTGATCTGCGTGCTGTCGGAGAGCTGCTGCACGCTGTAGCTGTCCTCCGTGTTGTACTGCAGCAGGATGGCCATCTGGAAGGTGGAGGCCTGCAGCGTGTACCTGGGGCAAAAAGGGGGGTTGTGAGTCTTGTTGGGACGGAGAGGGGAGGCGGGGGGGGGGGGGGGGGGGGGAACGGAGGACGCACCTGTTCTTGAAGCAATTGGCCACCAGCTCGCCTTTGGACAGGTGGTAAAGCCACGTCAACTTCCTGCCGCTGTGTCTGCTGGCGTAGAACGCCGTGAAGCGTTGGTAGCTTCTCTCCAGCTGAACAAAGGCACGCAACGCATCGCTCAGGAAGTCGGCAGGCCACTCGACTGACGTGCGCGCGCACGTGTGCTTGTTACCTCAGAGGGGAGCGCAAAGGTACACGACTGCTGGAAAGGCCACGAGCCGGAACTCAGAACCTGAATACTGAAGTCCACTGCAAACAACGACAGCAGCACTTTGGAGCAACAACTATTCGCTCGACAACGATTTGTAACGTGCGACTATTGTCAGATAAATCGCGCGCGCGATCGAGTGACTGACAATCGAGAGGTTCCGAGTTGGTGAGGTGTTTCTTGAACTGCTCGTTGAGGTCCTTGCTGACGCCGATGTCCTGGAACATCCTCTGAAGTTTGGACGTGTACTCGAAGCCGCACGCTTGCTGCAAAAGCGCAAAGACAAACATCGATGAAGGGGGTGGACAAGATGGCCGCCGCCGCCGCGCGCGCGCGAGCCGAGAGGTCTCAAGTCACCTTGAGTTTGGAAATCATGCTGGCCTCGGCGTCGTCGCTGGCGCTGTTCTGGTGGACCAAACGCTTGGCCAGCATCTTGGCGTAAAACTTCTGGAAGACGTCCTTGTCCTCGATGTACTTGAAGACGACCATCTGCGAGACGCGACGGGGCCAAAGGCGTCTTTGCAAAGGATGGTGAAGCGCGGCGCGGCGGTCGCGACGGCCTTACCACTTGGTTCAGCGTGTCCTCCAGCTCCGCCTCCTCAGGGTTCTTGGAGCTGAGGAGCAAAACGACAACGAGGTGGGAAGGAAGCCGAGAAAACGGCAAACACGAGCGAGAGCGTCAAGAAAACCCGCCCGGGCGGCGGCGCGTCCGCCCACCTCTTCTTGAGCAGCGAGTCGCAATATCTGGCCAGCAGCTCGGGCGACTTGCTGGACGACTGCGCCATCCTGGTCACGGCGTTATTGTTGATGAAGCGGCCGCATGCCTGAGGGGGGGGGGGGGGCGAGAAGCGTCACAAGGCGCCCGATCCGGGCGGAACCGCCGGCCGACCCCCGGCTGACCTTGTCCAGCGCCGCCACGAAGCCGGCGTCGTTGTTGAAGGCCGACATGACCAAGGCGTTGTACTTCTTGTGCACGTCCAGCGTGGTCTGCACGTACACTTTGGGGTCCTGGACACAACGAGGCACGGAGCAGAACAGGCGGCGTGAGCGCGGCGGCCTGCGCGCGGGGCCGACGTGCGCCGTCGTACGTTGAGCGCCGCCTCGCCGCACTTCTCGATGGCCGCCAGGCCCTGGTTGTGGATGTGAGTCTCCAGAAGCTTCTTCAGCTCTCCCAGGCCGTCCGTGATGCGGGACACCAGGTTGTACATGCGGCCCAAGTCTGACGCACACGCAAGAGCCATCGAGTAGATGACAACATATCGTTCTACCCCCCCCCCCCCCCGCCCCCTTCCTCGCGGCTTACCTTCGTTCTTGTCAGCATCCAGAAGGTTCTGGAACTCGGTGTGAAAGATCTCCAGGTGCTTCTCGATGAGGACCTGCTCGCACTTCCTGGCCAGCTCGTCCTGCGTGGACTCGTGGAGGTACACCTGCACTCGCCGCTGCTCCTCCAGCAGCCGGGCCTCCGCCTAGCGTCAAAAGGCCAGCGTTGACGTCTTCGCCGCCGTCGCCGCCGCCGCCGAAGTGCGCGCCTACCTTCTTCATGTACTCGGTGACGGGGTTCTGCTGCAGGAACTCGGTGCTCTCGCGCGTGTAGAAGCGTTCCGTGTCGGTCAGGAACTGGCACTCAAAGTATTCCTTGTAGACGGACAGCGTGGGGCCTTTGGCGAAGGCGTCCTCCTCGTTCAGGCCCAGCTCCACTAAGGTGGCGCACACACACACACACACACTTTTCCAACAAACGTGATTTTGTGATCGCCACAATCACAAAATCACGCGTGCGAGTGCTTGAGGGCGCCGCTGTTCCAGCCAACCCACCGTAAGACTGGACCACGCCGCTGATGAGGCGAGTGTTGATGGTCTCGCCATTCCTCTCGCGCTCGATGAGCTTCAGCACAGCGTTTGTAACCTGCCGCACAAATTCCAGATCCAAATACGGCACGTGACAAGCGAGCGGCTCAAGTCAACACACACACCCACCTGTTTATTGAGGGGTCGAAACAAACACTCCCTCCAGGTGACCAGTGCCAGCTGCAAACAAGAACAGAGCGGTGGACGCGGTTAGCGGACGGTTGAGGAAGAGGACAAGAAGGAAGTGGAATAAGGGCGGAATCTTTGACTGCTTCCCCAATGAAGAGATTTTTATCAAGCGCAACATGACAAAAAATAAATAAATCCCACTGCCGGGATGAACGGACGAAATCATTCTCAAGGCCATGAATGATGTGATTGACGTAGCAGAACAAAATGTGCTTCAGCGGCCATTTTGTTGTGACATGGCGCGCAAATAAAATGATTTTTCCCCCCCCAGTTTGCTTCATTAGCGCACGTCACGGTGGCCAGGTGACAGGCGGGCTGGCCCGACGAGCGAATGGGCCTCGGATCCCAACCCCGGCCGCGGAACGGAACGGCGCTTCCTTCTGACCGAGTAGATCTCGTAGATGCCCTTGCGTCCCTCGTCACACTCCCGTCTGACCCAGTGGCGGTTGAGGTAGGCACAGATCCCGTTGAGGACTTTACTGGAGAAGCGGTAATCCTCCCACTGCTGAGTGTAGAACTTGAGCACGCACTCGTCCATGAGGTCTTCTCCGTCCTGCCGCGCCACACCAGAGACGTGCGTTGTGTTGCGAGCGCTCGCTGTCTTTTCCGGTGAGCCGGGTGTCGGGACGCGGCGGCGGCGGGGACTCACCTTCAGCAGGCTGGTCAGGTAGTTCTTTAAGAACTCCTTGAGCCTCTTGTAAAGCTCCAGTCCCACAAATTGGGCTCCGCCCGGAGTGCTGGACTTTTTGGAGGGCTTGCTGGGGGGCACCGAGCCCCTGCCCTGGCTGGACTGGTGCACGCTAGTGCAGTAGTTGTACACGTGCCTGACGGGAGGCGTTAAGGAAACAGTGCGGGCGCATGCGTGGCATTATCTTCTCACTCAGCATGAGGAGGATGAGGAGGAAGAGGACAGACTGACAAAGCATGAGCTAGAGAATAAGAGAGAGCGCGAGATGGGTTGCGGATACGTGTAGAGTTCCATGTATCTGGACTTGGCCATGCTCTGCCTGGTGTAGACCTGCTGGATGCCGGCCCGCAGGTCGTCCCAGATCTGGTCCAGGCCGATCGGCTTGAGGCCGTGCGGGTTCTGGGTCCGGTTGGACGACATGGCGGCGGCGGCGGCGGCGTTCTCCGGCGAGAGCGTTCTCTGGGCCGTTCTCCGGCGAGAATGCGGGCGGAGCGGCACGCGGCTCTCAGAGTGCGCGCTCCATGGGGGGGCGGCGTTGGCGACGGGGTGGGGCAGGGCTGCGCTCCCGCTGTGCACGGGCAGGTGGCGCTGTGGGGCGCTCCGACACCGCAGAGCTTCCGCGCTCGTCACCAGCACACCTGGGGAGAGAAACGGTCAACTGATGGCCATTCGGATATTCGGCGGAATTCCTTTGTGAGAGGCTATTTGTGGGCCGTTTAAGTCCAAAAATATCGATTGAATTAAACAACTCTTTTTGGATGCCGTAGCATTAAAGCTTCAGTAATATAGATTTGACCCTGTGTTGTCATTTATAGCTAGGGCCTTTTCGGAAAAAACACAGCAACTCAGCAAAGAAGCGCCATTGAACATGTTTCAACACATACAAAACATAAAAGGATAAAAGGTTTCCCTCACAAAAAAAAAAAACAGCAGGAAAAGGCCCTTTTTTAAAAGTGGAAATTCACAGAAGAATTCCAAGGATGCTGGTAAAGGATAAAAAAAACAACAACAACATCTTAACGGATCAATTGTTGTTCCGGTGCGACCGAAGAGCGCAGGAGTTACGCGATGGGCTTCACTGTTTGCCGTCACGCAGCTAATTCCAGATTAGTCCACTAAACGCCGCGTCATCACCACTTCCGTTTGGCACTCCGCAATCTTCCTCAATCTGTCAAGAACGTGCATGTGAGCCAGCGTCTATGAGAAGACAAGACGGAGAAGCTGCAGCCGTTACCATGACAACAAGGCAAGATGGCAGAGGGGTGAAGGATTCCCTCGCAATCGTTGAAAATTGACGGTGAAGAGATAAAAGACTCATTTTAATTAATTGGACCCCTCCTGAACATGTTCAACTAATTCAAAAAACTTGTTTTGGAGAATTCCTTCGCAGCCGTTCTCGCTCGCTGACAAGATATGGGACACTACTGAATTACATCATTTGGAGGAAAAGCAGATGACTCTTACTTGCTTCCCCCCCAAAAAAAAAGAATCCAAGCGTGCTTACTTCAATCTGTTTGTCAGTCCTTGCTCAAGTTTACTGTAAAAGCGACACGTGAGATAACAGACAATTAAAAATTCTATATTTTAAAATCAAAACAATCAACCAAACCATTTTATCAGATCACCCTGAACAATTATAGTACGAGACTTAATTTGGAGATGATGACGCCTCTTGAAAAAAAAATTAAACTTGAAGGACCAGAATATGCTTCCAATCTCTGAGTGTTTGAGGCGAAGCGTTGTCGCTCTTGGATCAGACGCTGCCATCACTGTCACACCAAATCCAGAAATAAATAGCAACCAGAAAAATCATCTCCGCCTCACGGCGTGAAATGAAACGCCAGTTCAACACCTGACCGTGTAGATTTGCTTTGAGCCATCGAAAATCGACCACTTTCGCTGAACGATTCTGTCAGCGTTTCGTGTGAAAACATGAGAACGCGAAAGTCGATCCAAATCGGAGCAAGTAAGCGAACCAGTGGCTTGGAGGAGATCGTGATCTCGTAGGCGCCCTGTCACGATCGCCGAGTTTTCTTTCCCTCACGTCTGGCAGGTGGCTCGTTCATCGGCTACCATGTCAAACAATCCACGGCGAAAACGTAACGTGCCATCGGAGTTTTCCCCAGTCGGAACCTACTACGCCATCGTGCTAGCCCCTTAGCTCGTGGGCTAGCTCCATTAGCATCGTTAGCTTCGGACGAGCTGCCTTCGAGGATGCGATTCGAGTAAAAGCGGCATCACGACTCGTGCCGAATCGGCCGTGTCAACGCCTTCGGTACCGCTCGATGAATTTTGGTGCTCCAAAGCCGGTCGTCTAGCGTGCTTGCGTTAGGGTTTAAAATGGCAGCCAGGTCCTCAATAATGAGTCAGGAAAACACACCGCTAGTCGTTAGCATTAGCCGGCTAGCTCAGAGGTTGCGGAATTGTCACAAGGAGGTAGCCAAAATAAAGGACAGAAACGGGAAACCATGCGTCCTTACCATCTTTCTAGGCCGTGGCGCTCGGTGTGTAATCGTGGTTTGTGGCGGTCGTGTCCTCTCGCAACAGCTACTCCTGTCGCTGCCGCTACTAACCCGCCGCTAATGCTGCGAAGTGCGGTGGCCAACTGCAGCTAAGTGCTAACTCGCTCTGCTTCGCACAAAGATCAGATCAGCAAGCGCCGATTCATGCTGCCTTCGGGGACACTCAGAAATACGACAGACGCAAACTCAAGTAAAAGCATGCCCGACAGTTCACCCCTCGGTAAACATTGATTTCATAGCAGTCAATACTATTCCGCCATTTTCACCGTTCTACTCTCGCCACACCTGCCCAGAGACTGAAAACATGCCAACGGAATCCCCTAAAGACCCAATTGCCCGACAATAAAACATTCAAGTGAAGAGAAGCGAGACGTTCAAGCATAAAAATCGGCCCATCTTTCCTCCTCATGCGTGTATACCAATTCAACCCATTGCAGCTTGAAGTCTCACATTCTCACTTTTCAGCAATTATATTTGAGTGCAGCATCATCTCTTGATTCACACGCAATTTCAACACAAATTGCAGTATCTGGTTTGTTGTGCAGTTGAACAAAATATTAACAAGGACACTCAAAATACTTATTAAAAACTGGTGACTTATGATTTTTAATTGCAGTGGAATTATATTCCACCAACGACGCCCTGTGAAATGTCTTCTTTTTAAATACCTGCCTCTCCGTTTCGTGAAGATCAGCGTCGGTTATTCGAAGCAGTCATTGAATGCAGCGCTTACGTCACAGGATGGCATTGCGGTGGGACTACAACAATGGCCGCCATCGCCTGAATAAGTTTTCAAGCATGCGCGTCGGACATGACACGTGACGTACCCGGAAAAACTTCTTCGTACACAGATTCGCGTTTTCGAAATGTAAACCCGAACCCTGCGAGACACGATTCACTATACTGAGAGCATTAATATACGCTGAATGGTCGATGTCAACAGTGAAGTTTGTTCTTTGAGAGGTTCTCCGAACCCTGTACCGGGATCCTGGCGCAAAACACGCATTTATGTGTAGCCAGCCAAAATGTAACGCAATTTCTCACTATCTGGCAACGTCGTGACCCAGAACGACTTCTTCCTAACGCAGACGCGATTCTCACACTTATCGCAAATTGAGAAACAGAGACAGACTGCGAGTGGCAGAAAATCTGACTGTACTTTTCGAGACCACGAGTGTCACAAGACCAAGTTGACCAAGGGAGGGGAAAATAAACACTTATTTTGCAATAACACTGGATTGTGGGTGTATGGGGATGGAAGTGGCTGAGAAAAATAAATATGAAGAAAAATGTGTGGTTCAAGCTCAGGCATTGAGAATGTCAAGGAACTATCCACGGTGTCAACGATGCAGTTGCACACGGGTGACAGGAAAAGTGATGCTGGCAGCATGAAATCAGAGCCCTCACTTGAGAAGGCTCTCTTCGAATGAACTGCTACATCATGGGAACTTGAACAACTGTCACCCATGTTGGGTGGTTGGCCGGTGCAAAAGCAGAACATGGAGGCGTGAGTGAAATACATTAGTCAAATGTTACAGAAAACACTCCAATCTTAGGATTATTGTCGTTTCAATAAACCAATAAATGTACTGTGACTGCGTGCAAATGTAACTGTCAATTGAACTGTAAATTTGATAATATGACATTAGCAAGAGGACAAAATCAAATGTCATGGTCTTCCGCTGTCCCAAATAAATAAACTAACTTCCAGTATCAAATTGTTGCGCGATTTAAAAAGATTTTATCCGGTTTGTTTTTAATTCTAAGCAGTCATCCAGCGCTGCGCGTGGTGCTGTCTCGCTTTAGTGGGACTGACACGAGTGTGTCGTCAGTGGAGCGAAAGCGGGCCGCTGAGCTGACGAGCTGGCGTCAAACTCGTAGCCACCTGAAGTGGGCTTGGGCTGGCTCCCTTTCCGTCGCGAACATGGACACAGAATGGCTGACAGACGGGCCACAAGGAAACAAAACACGACAAATCAACTTTGCCTGCGAACTAACAGATGCCAGACACGCATAAGCAAGCGTGCGTGTTATAGACCCGAGATATAAATAGATCCCATTTTAAGTGGGGCAGCCCGTTGCTTCGAAACGGCAGCGCGTCCCCATATTGAATGTGTCAATCCTGACCGTAAACTAACGTAAGTTAATGGACTGAACCCCAGAAAGCGGCAGGACTACACAGTTAATGGGTCTCATCGACAAATTACACACATATCTATTTGAGAAACAACATACGAAACTTTGTGCCAGTTAAATTTTCCTTAAAAGGGATTATGAACAGTGCATCTCCGATTATAACATTTAATAGAAATGTGTTCACCCGTGTAATGTAAATTTTTGGGGGGTGGGGGTTGGGAACAGATAAATGGCATTTCCTTTTTAATTTGGGAGAATTTCTACGTTCTTGAGCACGGCACGAACTAAACATGTAATAACGTCAATATAGCACTTTGCACATTCAATATGGCGCCGATGTTTCCGTCCGATTCTGGGCTAAGGCGGGGCCTAAATCTATCTATTTGAAGTCTCGGCCGAGTGTGGCTGTGACGAGGAAGTCACCGCTGACAGCGACGAGACTGCACTAGTACATTCGTTCAGCCTCGACTAGTAGCCTCGACTAGTCCGCTCGGATGGTGGGCTGAGCCAGGCACACTCTCATCTCTCTCTACTGCTGGCTGTCTTGCTGACACTGCTCGCCCGTTGTCGTGGTGACAATGTTCCGTGGGGCGGATGGAGCAGCGGATGGACCGGGCCGAAATGCTACGCTGACGCCAGGAGGCAAGAACCCGCCGAACCGAGCCAGCTGACACTTGCTTAGCATCACTCGTGTTGTTAGCTGGACACTTTGCTAGCTGAGGCCTGGCTTTCGTTTTTTTCTTTTTTTTGGGGGGGGGGCGCCTACTGTCAGCGTGAATCCACTTGACAAGAGTGTACGGCGCTAATGCTCATCATTTTTGATACGATAATAATGACATTGTGCTAACATGTGGATGTCGTGCGTGGTCGCGCACCTGCTTGCGTGGCGACTACGCCCAATGAGCAGAATGAATTATTTTCCCATTACAAGATCTATTGAGCCAAAGCACATATTTAACATGAGAAAAATGTCACGGCACAACACCGAAAAAGCGGCTTCACATGTCTATTATCGACACTGCCATCTACTGGAAGAGCATTTAATTGCCTGACACTACACGTCGCTGACAATGATAACCAGACACGTTTGAACATACAGTATTCTCAATTTAATTGTTTGCGATAAATACATTTTTTAATGAGAGTGATGAGGGCAAATGAACAAACACGTTTAAATGAACCAATTTAAGTCTAATTGAATGTTAAAATTGACAAATTCTACAAGTAGTTAAGGACTGCTGAAAAGGTAAAAGCTCGGTGAACTGAGCCTTTGCCGTCGAAACGTCCCCGCTATTTTAAGGCTAACACTTCATGGAAAACAGCATTGACAGATGAGCATTAGACTCCGGAACCCTTTGAGCAAAAGCTATTTGAACAGAAATGCTGGAGCAACACATGAAGCCAAACAATATTGCAATACTTCCAGACATATTTTTATCCAGGGGAAAAACAACAACTACAAAACAAGAAGCGAATAATATCGCAGCTGCCCGAATCCCAGAGCAGTGGTAACGCATATTCGATCCGGTCTGTATGACTGTATTACACTGCCTCCTGGTGGTCAAAGCAGAAACACAGTAACGAGTATCTTCATTGAATTGAAGCGTGATGATGCACTGTTGAATTTCTTACATTAAATGTCATCATAGTGTTACTCTTTGTTATATCAAGTAAAATATTTAGAGTGCTATTCTCCTTAATCAAAAACACCCAGTACCGGTACTCAGTACTTGCTCGTAATTGCATGTTTATCTCTAGGCCGCTAAAGCTTTGCAGGATGGACAAGGAGGCAGTTGGTTCGAGCACATCAGAACGTGGACTGACCTCCTCTGACACATCCCCATCCCCGGGTGCGCCGGCGCCACCCCGCCTCACCCCTAACCCCATGCTGCTGCTGGACTCGCCGGTTCCCCTGCAGACGCCCGTCACCTCCTCCCCGCCACCACCGCTCACCCCAGCGCCCTCCATCTCCGCACCCAAAATGGTGGCGGCAGCGGCTCGGACTTCCTCTCCTCACATCCTGGTCCCCGTACCCCCCAAGCTGATCACCACGGCGAGCCCTGCCCTTCGCACATATCCTCGCCCCATCCTTCCCTGCGCCTCCAAAACCACCCCGCATACCTCGTCGTCTTCTGCAGAAGACGCCGCTTCTTCTGCTTCCTCATCAACGTCCACCTTGTCACCCAAGACGTCCAGCACGCTGACCAATGGGAGCGCAAGGAGCGTTCCCACACCCATCTGCAACACCATCACGCCCTTCCACACACCCGCTAGTCCACCTGGAAGACAGGTAGCGCTATGCTGTCCCCTGCAGGAACATGTCAGTATTACAACCTGGAGATGCTGGTTTATTACAGTTATCTTGGCAACCATAGAAGCAAAGCCGGCGTTATTGTTCTGTTCAATGCCTGTAGTAGCGTCAGCATGATAATCTCAATTGACAAACATTTATGCAAAGCTAACAGTAACCCGGCTGTGTGCAGGCGGCGCTGCCTCACCCGGCGAGCTCGCTGGGCCCCCCTGCTGCCAGGCACAGGACTTCCCAGCAGACTTTGCTCCTGGGAAAAGGTCTCAAAGGCCCTGGACAAGAGCAGGTGCTGCTCAGAGCTCAGATGGTAAACATGCACACAGACACACACACACATTCACATCCACGGGGATGTTGCCGCGTCCATGGTGACAGTGTAGGGAGCCTCTGGGAGGTTTCTAGTTCCCGTCAGTCTACACACAGTTGTGTATAATGCGCAGTGGCATCGTGACTTACGAGTGCCACAATAAATACACAAACTAAGGTCAAGTGAATTAACTCGTGCAACGAGGATGTGTAATCAACCGAAAGGCCCTCGATAAACTTGCTCCGGCACAAAAAAAAAAAAAAAATCAAGACATGCCAGTTTTCATGCCAAGGGAACATGCAATTGTCTTCGAAAATAGAAGTGCAACATGCTCAATGTACTTCTTGTGACATTTTCATTTGGCAAGGTACGCTCTTTAAAATGTTGGAATCTGCACTTTTGCTAATTAAATTTTGGGAACGGCTGTATTAGTTAAGGTGAGGGAAGTGGTTGCCTTCTTGTGCGTGCAGTTGATTCTCACATCTGTTATGCGGGCTGTCCCCCCCCCCCCCCTCAGGTGAGCAACGCGGGCACGGCAAGCGGCGGCCGCGTGGCCTCGTCTTGTCCTCTGTCCGTTTGTGGCACGCAGCTCCAGAGCAGGACACCGAGGCCGCCGCTGCCTGCCGCCCTGGCCGCGCCCCCCTCCCTGCGCCTGAAGCCCCCTGCCTCGGCCCCACCTCCACTCTCTCGCCCGCAGACGGCACTCTTCCCTCTTCTGAGGCCGCGCCCTCCGTCCGCGCCTGGCCGACACCTGTCGGTGCCGCCTCCAAGTAAGCCAGGCGTGGTTCCATTGAGTCGGGACCGAGAAGTGCAAAATGATCGATTGCTTCATTCGGAACATCTGTCAAGCAAAAAAAAAAGCTCACGAAAAAGTATCTTCGAACATCTCTAAATGATGAAACAAGTTGTCAGAAAGTGCTCATGTTGTCAGCTTATGCTCGTCTTTTCTGTCTTTCCTTGGTCCAAAGCGCTCTACTCACCGGTCCGAGCCGTCCCCCTGCGGCCCAAAGTTCAGTCCGCGCAAGCGCCGTCGCCGCGCCTTCCTTCCGCTCTCCAGACGCCGCCGGCCAGCCGGCCCCAGACAGGGGTCAGCATCCTCCCCGCAAGCGCCCCTCTCCCCACCGCGTCGTCCTCGGAGACGGCGCCGCCCGCATCCCGGCGACTACAAATCATCGCTCTCTCCTCGGCTTGGCCGCCGCCGCCGCCTTTCGCCCAAAACGCGCGGCCGACTCTGAGCAGACGGGAAGCTCTTCCGCCCCCTCAAATCGCCGCTTCGCCTCCCCGTCGGAAGGAGAGCGACGCTCTGCCGGGAGGCCTCGGAGACATCCAAGTGGCTGAAAATGACCAAAGAAAGGAAGCTGAGGAGGAATCGAACGCGGCGGCGGCGCGGAAGGATGCCGACCTCCTGCAGCGAGGCCAAATGGATGTGACGGAGGAAGGTCGCGGCGGCGCAACGGCGCACGGCGACCGGGAACACCCCATGGAGCTCCAAGAGGAAGGCGACAGTCAGCCACAAACACTCAAAGAGGGAAAAAAAGCAAAATCGTACGTCAGAGAGACTTTCCTTCCGGAAGAACTTCCCGTCCGGCATGTGGAAGCGCTTCCTGTCCCACATCCGCCTCCAGAGCCTGGCGTGAACGCCATCAGACTACCGGAGCTTCCCGGAGACAAGGCGGAACTCTGTGATGACATCAGTGACAATAAAAACGACAACATCAATGAGAACGTGTCCGCGCAATCCGACAACCACTCAGGTAACACTTCCTGTGTGTGTTGTGGTGTTTAGTGCACGCGTGTCCTTGATGCGATGATGCAAAGTGTATCGCGTAAAAACAAACGTTTCTTTGCAGCGCCATATTGATTTTGTGACCTTGTGACCTTGTCCTGAGGTGACCCGTGTTTGTTGTTGTCGTTTCAGCGTTGTCCAGCCTGTCGTCGCAGTCTCCGCCGTCGTCCCCGGTGACCGATCCCGCCTCTCACGCCGCCGCCCAGCCGCTCAACCTCAGCCAATCGCGTCGGGCCGTGGGCGACGGGAGTCGGGGGGAGGGCCAAACCCCGACGGAAGCGGAGCCGCCTCTCGACCGGTCGGAAGACGAGGTGGAGGGCGGAGCGGCGGACGGGCCGTGGGAGTCGAGGGCGTGGCCTGAAGGCAGGGACGTCTTGACGCACGTGGTCGAAGGCTTCGTCATACAGGAAGGACTGCAACCCTTTCCTGTATGCACAACACGGAAAGACGCACGCACACACACGCGGTTGTAACAAACGGCTGCGTGAAAAACAAGTGATGTTCCGTCACCAACAATCTCCCGTTTGCGTCGTTCCAGGTGAACCGCTCGTCGCTGCTTTTGCTTCCTACGCCGCCGCAGGCGCAGAAAGTCAACGGGAGCGACGGCCAAGCGCCCGTCACGGTAACCGAGGAATCGACGGAACGCTGGGAACATTCGACGGACTCGCCAGACGAGGACGGCAAAGGCGCACAACAACACGCAACGCGTACGAGATTCTTTAGCTGCCTTGGCAGTTAATATGTTACAAAAAAAAAGAACCCATCTGAAAATAGTAGAAAAAAATTCCCCTTGGTGTGGGGGGGGTAGCTTACCCCCTCCTCTTCTTCTTCTTGTGTTCAATTGATGTTGTCCTCTTGACTGGCGTTTCAGGCGCTTCCCATTGCGAGCGCGCCGTCCTCCACTGCCAGTTCTGCGGCAAGAGAGGCCACGCCCACAACTTCATGCGCTCCAAACGCTTCTGCTCCACCTCCTGCGCTCGCGGGTGAGACAAATAGCTTCTCGAGTCGTACTCGCTTTCCGTGGTCGTCCTCGGCATCACTGTCGGCGTTGACAAAACTGGGCCGTCGTCGTCGTCCTCACCGGCAGGTTCAACGTTCGCCTGACCAAGCGCCTGCGAGCGCTGAGCGCCGGCAGCCGCGCCGAGAAGCCGCCTCGACCGGTCCTCAACAGGGCGCAGTCCGTCCCGGGGAAACCGATCCTGCTCAGACTGGTGAGAAAAACGCAACACCGCACTTTGGATTTGTTGTCGCCTTTGAAGCATCTTTGTACGTCAGCCTCACACTTTGGAGCTTCTGGACTCAAGGCTCACGTGGCCAGTCCAGGTTGTAGTCAACTTTTAAACACAACTTTTGGATGTCTCCGCAGCCTCGCGATCTATGGAGCGCCGGACGCAGAGACAAGGAAACCAAGGAGGACAAGAAGGTGGCGGCGACGGAGGAAGAGGATGAGGAGGACATGGAGGCAGCTGGTGAGGAGGAAGACCAGGACGACGAAGGGGCGGAGGAACCGGCGGTCGCCGTGACAACAAGGATGGAGAGTCCGGCGTCAGAGAGAGCGAGGACGTCCACGACATCGGCTGTGGCGACGGTCGCCGCGTCCACGCCCACGAGCACCTTTAAGCCTGAGCCCTCGCAGTGGACTGTCGAGGATGTCACGGCTTTCATACACACACTGCCCGGTAAGCCCCCCCCACCCCCATCCCCTCTCACGCACACACACAGACACACACTTACGTGCATTTGTGCGCGTTTTAGGCTGCGGAGAGGTTTCGGCGGCTTTCCGTCTTCAGGAGATCGACGGCCAAGCGTTGCTTCTGCTGACTGAAGAACATCTGATGGGCAGCATGAATATCAAACTGGGACCCGCGCTCAAGATCTGCGCGCACATCAACGCGCTCAAGAACCTGTAAGGAGCCGGAGGACGCGTGTAGCACGAGGCACATCAATCTGAAGGCGAATAATAAATGGGAGTCATTTTGTGTATAAGCTGCTGAAGACTTGAAGGATTTTCAACATTTAATATATCAAATTTTGTCTATTTAGTTTTTTTTTTTAGAATGTGTAGTCCAAGACAAATCTATGCCGTAGCTCACATAACCACTGTGTATGTGCGTGTGTGTAAAAATATGACAAAAATCAAAATAATGAAAGGTGACCCTTTGTATGTGATTGCTGAAAATGTGATGTTTTATATTCCCCACCAACAGAAAACAAACCCGCACTCTTAAACCGTCAACATTTTTATGATATACTGCTTGGAAATATTTAATAAAAGCAATTCATCTTACCTTCGCCTGTTTTCCAATGCAACGGTCAGCTGATCCGATTCCATGCCGTGCAAGTTTTTTACCTGCAGTCAAATCCAACACGCAACACAATCGGACAAACGCTGGAGCCGGTGGCCATTCGATGGCAGCTTTTGGCAAGATGATGACATCACAGAACGACATGTAAACTTCCCCATGGGCCATTTTAATAGTCATGTGTGTTGTCCTGCAAAACCACAAGCAAAGGACTTAAAAAAAAAAATCTATTTTGTGCAATATGTGACCAGCCCGACACATGAACGAGGACATATTTTCGACTTATGATCTACCAGTGTCAAACTTGGAAGTCTTGGACAATGTGATTTTCTAATGCATTTGTCCCGCGCGCAGGCGGGTGATAAACGAGGAGCCCAATTTCCGCAGCCGCGCGTTTGTGCTAGATCGCGGCGACCCCGACGAGTGGCAGGTGCAAAACTCCAACATCCAGTCCGTCCGACGAGTGGTCGACTACTTCTGAAGTGCCGCACGCTCACCCACCAAAGCAAGCACATATCATCAAGCAAACTTAATTTTTTTTTTTTTCCATGTCAACCGTGTCCGCACGTCTGAGCCATCGGACGCGCTTGCCAGGGTTTACCAAAATAAAAGTACGACATTGTTTCCAGACCAATGTGTGCTCCGACGCCAATTGCCGTTGCGCACATGGAACAAAATTAAGCTCCTCAAAGTCCTTCCGTCCATATGCTTCTCATCATCGGGCCCATTTTGGGGGACGCCCTTGATCAGCCCCTCGTTGCCAGTAGGTCAAAGGTCACACAAAGACAAACGGCCCATCCCACCTTCAGCAAAGCAACGCGTTTTTGGGGCACAGTTTGAACCCAGAACCTGAGAAGTGCGAGGCAGTCGCGCCGACCGCTCGTCCAGTCAGTGTGCGAGGGATCGCGCCAGGTGCGTCTTGATGGTGTTGATGAGCTGCAGCTCCTCCTCCAGCGTCAGGTCCAAGTAGTCGTCCTCGTGATGCGGGATGTCCTCCAGAACCTCGTTCACAAGCTCGCTGTCGTCTGGCGGCCCACGCACATTTCCATTTCTCATTTTAGCATGGCTTTCTTGTTCATATAGGATCGCGATAAATCTGCGATCGTGGGGTGATGCGCTCTTCTGGCGGTTAACAACAATAAATAAACTTTGTCGGGCATAACATCCCCGCCCGGCGCTTGGCCAACACTTGGGCCCGCGAAGCTACTGCATTTGATGGCGGCGCCGAAGGTAAAAAGCTTCATGACATTAGCCGAGCAAGAGGAAACATGAAATTGTCCAATGAGAAGTTAGCAACATTGGTTTGAAGCATCCGTTTCCCAAATCGTAAAAATGTTGAAACGGGTGAGAGGCATTCCGTTTTCAAGGTCGACACTTTTGGACCTTGCGACGGTTTTACGAGCCTGTGTCACAACAACCAAAATGGCGAAGACCTACCTGTGGAGCTGGACGAGGTGCTAGGCTCCTCCTCCGAGGGGGGCGTGGCGGCCGAGAGGACGGCTCCCCGGTTGTCCATGAGTAGCTCGGTGGCCAACTGGACGTCGCCGCCGGTCAAGGCCAGCGCCGCCTCGGACGGCGACCGCTCAAAGCCCAAATATAACAACTGCACAAACGAACGGATGATGTATGAAACTACGAACGCGATCGTGGGAAAAGTCCTAATTTACAACGTGCGCCGTTTATAAGCATTGATGGAACGGAACACAACGGACAGCGGGAAGGGTGAGCAACCTGCTGGAGCTTCTCATTGGCGTTCCGGTCGGACGTGGCGGGTGTCTGGCTGGCGTCCAGCAGGATCTGAAAGCGAGCGGCAAAAGAAGGTGAACGCCTCGTGGTCCTATCCCGCGGCGACTTGCTAGGCGAGCGCGCTGACTTGGAAGGCTTGGTCCACGTTGCCGTCGGCCCGCTCCAGTGCAGTGGCGGCGTCCCGAGCGGCGTAGCCCGCCTCGGTCAGGATTGCCAAGCCGGCCTTGGTCTGCTGCCGCTTGCGACGCTCCCGTTGCCTAAGCTCCTCCCGCTCCTGATCGCCGCGGCAACAGCACATGAATGAGACGTGCGGAAGAAGTCACCGTCGTACCTCAAAAATGTTTTTCATGAAGAGATGACCTGTCTCTGGTTGCTGATGAGCATGGCGGCCTCGTGCACGTCGCCATGACACGCTCGCAGACCCAGTCGGGCTTCTCGCTCACTGAAGCCCAGCACCATCAGCTGAGTCATTTTGTCCGTGTCGGGACACAGGCGCGTGTACAGCGACTCCACCTGATGCAAACGCACGACGGTCAACCGGGTGTCCATCTTGCAAATGGCGAACTGAGCCAACCGGACACTTGTTGGGGAGGCACAGGGAAAAAACTGGACGGCGAGCGCTTCCTACTTGGTCGAGTTGCTGCTGGGCTTGATGGTCGTTGCCGTCCACGAAGGCCAGCAGGCTCTGGAGGAGGTGCAGGCGCAGGAACAGCACCTCCTCACGCCCTGTGTTGCCCTGCACGCACGCACGAGATCATCCCCAGGAATACAAAAAGGATTTTCACTGAAATTGCTGTGTGTGTGTGTGTGTGTGTGTGTGTTTGTGCGCACCTTGATTCTGAGCAGCCTCTGTTGCTGCTCACCATAACATCTGAGAAAGCAGTCCTCGGCTAGCCGCAGACGCTCCCGCCCGTCGTCCAGACACGACAAGGCCTCCAACGCTTGGTAGCACCAAACGATGTCGAGCTGCAGCACACCGTAGTTGTCAACGGCGCCCAGCAGCTCAGAGCCGCACTCGCTACGAACACCCACAGAGAACATCGTCAGTCTCATCGTCGTTCTCGTCGTCATCGAGACCCTCAGCTTACCTGAAGTGGAGGTCAGCCTGCAGGAGGTGACAGAGTGCATCGTCGTGACGTTTCCTCTTCAACAAGGCCCGCCCCTTCTCATGGAGGCCCATGGCGAGGATCAGTGCCTGCAAGTCATTTGGAGTTTTGAGCTCAGGGGCGACAGGAAGCAGCGTGCGCTGCGCGGACCGCCGCCAGGGCTCCGCCATATGACCAGATCATAGATTGCGTTCCACATAAATCAAGATACTTGCTTTTGCTTTTGGACAACAGCAACAATATTACACAGATGTTAAGAATCGCCAGAAATGTAACTATGACCGTGTCCAGTATCCATGAGCGTCCCACCTACCTTCTTCTCCTTGTGGGGGATCTTCAGCGGGTTTCCCTTCTGGTCGGCGACCTCCAGGAAGGGCGTGGTCTGAAGGTTGTCGCTGCCGTCTGTCGATCGCAAGCGTTTCTCAGCATTCTCGGAGGTTCCGGAAGGGTGAGCACATGCGGGCGGCCAGGTTTACCTCTCTCAGAGAGGATCTGGAAGCCTCTATGCGTGCGTTGAACGCTGTGGTCGTGCGAAGTGGACTGTGAGGCGGCAGTGGCGTCACTACCGTCCTGAGAAGTGGACGGCACGACGCCGGCGGCGCTGACCTTGAGGACCATCATCTTGCTGTGGTTGCAAACACCCTGCTGGTCCAGGCGCAGACCTGAGTCGGGTTGCAAAATCAACCGAGTCGGAATTTGAAGGGATGGACGAAAGAAACCAGAAAGATGGAGCAGCGAAGGGTAAGACTCTTAATAGGGAACTAAACATAATTGGAGAACATTTTCATAATCTGGACTCAAACAAGTACAGGTTAATATTAAGAGCCAGTAGCCTGAAAGGCGTTTGTAAAAAAGCTTGATCGGAGATGAAAAAGATGTATTATTTGAATATTCAATGAGACAAACGTCAAATATCACCAAATGTCTTTTCCACTCACCGCCATTCAGAGTTTTCCCGTTTAAAATCAACTTGAAGGATTTGAGGCCGACTTCATTGGTGATCCTGCCGCACAGTCCAAAGTTAGCTTGTTAGCACCATAGACAGACCGTAATTGGTCTGAATTGTACTAGTAGCTGGTGTCAATCACGGCTTACCTGTCCATCAACTCCTGAGCAGACACGTCCAGCCTGGTCTCCAAGAACAGCTTTGACTTGTTGTCCTGGAAGCAGCACGGACACACCGTGATGAGCACAATGACGACTACAGCGGACCTCTATTCATGGGGAGAGTTTCAGGACCCATGAAAATTCCCAATACAGTCTCAAAATATAGTTCTGCCCATCCTACATTTCTTTTAGGACATTCAACCTTATTAAAACACAACTAAACTTGTCGTTATTTGTGACCTTATTCCACAATTCCAATGTTTCAGTTTCATAAATCCAAAATGAGTGCAGTTATCATACATGGCCAGTGGGAAGCAAACAAAAGCTACCAGACTGTGGTCTCGTGCCTTGTTACGGTAGTGAGAAAGTAAGCAGCTGCTAATTGAGCGCACGCAGAGCAGCAAGACATTGGAAGTAAAGCCAAATAGAAAGTCTGTTCCAAACCGGCACTAAAAAGGTTGGTACGAGGATGACAAAGGGGAGGGATGAGGACTCAAGTGTACCTTGTTGCAGTCTCGTGGGAGCAGCAGTTCCACGGTGGCCATGTTGGTTTCCCTGAAGGTCTTGTTCCGCTGACCTCTGCTCAGCGCCTGTACGCGGATGACCTCCAGAGTGCCCACGATCTCTGACCCGGGCATATGCAACAGGACCCCGTAGCGCTCCGCTAGCTCCTGAAACGCCAAGTGGAAAGTAAAACAAACATTCAGCATACAAATATTTATTGATCCGTGCAAGAGAAGGCATAAATGAATAATTGTCAGTTTTGTTTTTGGCTCTTTTGTTTTTCCTGTGTGCACTGAACACCTGTGCTCAAGCTGTTTTTGTGTTGTGCGTACTTCCTGGCAACTTCAGAAGACTCAACATTGTCCAAAGGTGCGAACGTGTGTTTGTCGAATTGTGCCCTGCATTTGTCCTGACCTTGACTGGCAACAGGCCCCCTGTTTGCCCAGATGTACCAGCACTGATTTTGATTGGGAGGAATGTCTGCGACTGGATGGATGGATGGCTTGTGGAGCCGACGATGAGAAGAAAGGAGCGTCAGCGCGTGATGAGTGCCAAGTAGTACCTGCATGTGCGCGTCTCCGGGCTGTTGCCCGTCGAGGGTGTATGGCGCATTCCACAGTTGGATCTTGTCCTGCTTCAGGAGCTTCTTCACTTTCGCTTCCACGTTCTGCTCCGCCATCCTGTACGAGGACCTGAGTGACGTCACATCATAGAGTCAGAAAAGTTGCCTTCGAGCCATTAACTCAGCACAATAACGTCACGCTACGTGACGTCATGTGAAAGAAGTAGGACCGCGCGTGTCAAATGGGTCGACGTGAGCGCTTCCAGCGTCTTTGCGAACAGCTTGTTGGGAGTTTCTTGGCCATGTTTAATTTCTTACCTACTTCCTTTGCTTTCCGATTCTTCACGTCAACAACGCTACCGAAGATGTGCTCGGGTGCAAAGAACACTCACTCGGATAGCCGTTCACAGCGACACAAAGCTTCTCGGACACTGCTTTGAGGAGTGACGCTACTCTATAAGACACGATCTTTGCCGCCACTTTCCGGAAACGGAAGTTGACGCAAAAAGAATAGCTGCTAAGTTAGCGAGTCGTCACAAATGATTTTGACGTCCTTCTGTGTTCACTTTACGGCTTCCGTCGCTTGCTGTTTAAAACACGCCGCCCGACAATTACAAAACATTCATGTGAAAAGATTAGCTCACCAATTTACGTCACTTCCTGTTATTGAGCCGATGTATTGGTCACCCGCTGAGCCGGCAGGTGGCAGCACTGACCTGATAAGCGACAGGAGAGGTACTGAAAACACGAGCAGATGAGTCGGTAACCTTAACCAGATCAACGTGGAATTATGTGGAAGGAAAGGTTGACAAGTACACTGGGACACTTAAGTTGAATCGGTCATCAGATGCATCAGTTAAATATTGTAACTAAATAATTCAAGTGTGAACGTATTTCGAAAGTGAGATGAATAGTCCACTGAATGAGGTGAACCGTTCCAAATTGCAGTGGTTTGAATGTGGAAGGAGGATGCCAATATGTAAAACGGTTCATAATTTGGGAAGTTTATTGCTTAAACGTGGGAATTTCCGGAACGTGAAAAATCGTTTCCAGATGCCCTGAATGATCTGAAAATTGAATTTGCAAGTTGCAGTCATTTGAAGAAAAGCAGCAGCAGAATGGACGAAATTGACGGAAAAATAAAAGCAAAACATTAGGGGAGGTCTGATTGCTGTAGAGATCCACGCTCATGATTGCCGTGCATGGAAGTTGACAGAAGTTGGTGGAAAGTTTCTATATTGCACATTGAGCGGCTTGGCAGCTCGACACCTTCCGTTGGTCCTCCAAGTTCATTTGCATGCATGCTCCTTTTGGACTTAGACCAAGAAGGCCTTCCAACTTGGCCATCTTGGATCTTCATCTTGAGCCGCATCTTACATTTTCCAGTGATCCGTCTCACACCTTCTCCGATGTCCATTTGAGAAATTCTACGTACTCCTATTGCTTCCATTGAATGTATTCTTGGTCATGTTCTTCTACATCTTCCACTTTGTCCAATTTTCTTCCTTCCTTTTATTTTCTTTTACTTGGACCAATCTGCTATTTTCCAAGGGCTCCATTTTCATCTTGCATCCTTTACTGGGTCGTTTTTCTTCTAACATTGTAATTTCTTCTACTTGGTCCATTCTCGCTCTTCTTCGACTTGGTCCACGTCACACGCTGCCTCTTGTGCTTGTTTGTGGTACTTCAGGGTGTTTTGCGGCGACCTTTCCTGCGGTGTTTCGATGGGCCGCTAAAGTTTCCGCTGCGAGGTTGAATCCGCAGGAATGTTTTGCACGTCAGGAAACGTCGAGCTGCCGAGCATCCGTCCGCTGGAAGCTGCGCGGCGTGACGTCCACTCGAGAGGTTTGGACACGTCCGTCAAATGAAACGTGAGACACATTTTTCTTGCTGAGCCTGCACACTGCCGCTTCTCGGCCATCCGGACGACGGGCTGTCAGCCTCGTCACGCGCCAGACGTCGTCTTCACGGTCGTGGTCGTCATCTTCACCTCTGACTCGCTTGGACGTCAAGTGAGGCTTTTCCACAATCCCGGCGCTCTCCGCGGAAGGCTTTCCGACACCCCGATCATCAATCAACAATTTGTTGATTACATCATCAATCAGCTTTCACCTCGCAAGTTTGCACCGTTTTATCACTCCGCCCCCACACTCGACGGGAGTTTCTCCACGTGATGATGATTTGACAGGATGCGTGGATGGATGAATGAAGAACTGACAGGGATGGATGAGTGAATGCCTGAAAAAAATGATTGGATGATTAAACAGATGAGGAATGGCTGGACATATGAACATGTGCATACATGAAGCTTGCTGAACGCACGGATGGATGAATGAAAGAAAAAGAATGAATGGACGGACAAACGGACGGATGGTGGAATGCATGGCCGACGAAAGGGATGAACGAAAGAACGATGGATGAATAAACGGACTTGGTAAATGGATGGATGATGGCATGGTGAGGTTGTCGGGCGTTGCCATGGTTACGCGCACGGGCCATGCAAGGCAGCGTCAAGAGTTCAGGTGAAGTTCATCAGTGAGCGTATGTAGGACACGTACGCACGCACACTGCTGCGTTCAGGCCCGCTGGGAACTAGCAGCGCCGCTGCCTTGCGAGGGCGTTTGAAGCCGTGTGAAGCGTCGGGTGGCGCGTTAATGATGCTAATGATGCTGCTAATGATGCTAATGAGTCTCCCCCGAGCGACCCGCTGCTGCTGCTGCGGTGCATCATGGGACACGAGGGGCCACATGTCGCATGACAAGAGGCGGCGCCTTCATCCGTACGCGCCGCCGTATGCGGCAGGGTCAAAGGTCAGACCAGCGGGCCTTGAAGACAAACGCAAAATGTCTCATGTTAAATAAATACCCGATTGTCTTTAAATGCGTCTTGAAATGAAGAGTGCGATGAAGTGTTTGAAAGTCATATATCCGTATTTCGGTGTGTTATTCGCTGCGTTTGCCTTTTAAAGTAATACATCAAAAGTGCCTCGAGCTGTTTTTTTAACTGGGTAATGAAAAGTTGTTTTGTCTTGGAATGAGTTCCTGCTTTTGCGCCTTGTTTTCAAGAATGCATCCAAAGTGTGATGAGAAGACTGTTTAAGGAGTCGGTGCGTTTAAGGTGAGCGTTGCACGGCGTTGCGCGTCCGCTGTGCCGTTGTCCTAACTCGACTCTCGGGCTTATTTGAGAGCTGCCGAGCGGCCAATCAAATCGATGCTCTGCCTCGCTTTCAAGTGCATTCACCTTAAACAACACCCAAACACATCAATGTATGAATAATTCATCAGGTGCCGGGCAAAAGCACATCACGTATACATTCGAGCCACATCAAATCGAAATCTAATTGGCACGTCATCGCCTCCGCTTCCTTTTTCTCCTCCGTGCGCTCGAGTGACTCGGGCCGCAGGAGAACGCTCGCTCGTACTCATTGACATTCCCCTCACTGCGGAGGAATGTCCGTGTGTGTGTGTGTGTGTGCGTTTGTGTGTTTTACATGTCCCCATATGACTTCACCTCCATATTGTGAATGTCTCAACACACACGCGTGCGCACACACACACACACGTGCACACACACACACACACACACCTGTTATGTTGACTTTGTGATGACATACTGGCTAAGTTGCCGCAGTATAGTGCCCCATACTGTACTGTCGGCCATTTTGGAGTGCATTTGAACTGTGCAGTGAGGTCATCCTCTATTTGGTGGCCTTGAAAAGCAATATATCCATGATATGCTGCACCAATACAAACATTTTTTTTTTTGTTTCCAAGGTGGCGGCCCGGTAGTCCAGTGGTTAGCACGTCGGCTTCACGGTGCAGAGGTACCGGGTTCGATTCCAGCTCCGGCCTCCCTGTGTGGAGTTTGCATGTTCTCCCCGGGCCTGCGTGGGTTTTCTCCGGGTGCTCCGGTTTCCTCCCACATTCCAAAAACATGCGTGGCAGGCTGATTGAACACTCTAAATTGTCCCTAGGTGTGAGTGTGAGTGCGAATGGTTGTTCGTTTCTGTGTGCCCTGCGATTGGCTGGCAACCGATTCAGGGTGTCGCCCGCCTATTGCGCGGAGACAGCTGGGATAGGCTCCAGCACCCCCCCGCGACCCTAGTGAGGATCAAGCGGCTCGGAAGATGAATGAATGAATGAATGTTTCCAAGGTTCGCCTCGTCTGTTGTAACACCAAAGGAAGGAAATGGGGAGCGGAATCTTCGGGCCGACGATAAAAACATGAATATGTCCAAGTAGCCTTCCAACATGACTGATGAGCATTTGAAAGCGCGCGTACGACTCGCTATCAGCAGTTGCATGCATGGATGTATCCATCCCTGGCTGATTGCAAATTTAATACGAGTCATCAGAGCCGAGTACGGACAAAAAATGTAAACCAGCTGTGTTGCGCAATACCGGCTCACACAGTCCTGTAATGCATATCCTGTACGTAGAATGAATTCTCAATATATTTCCAAATAAATAGAGGTTATGCTTTTTTTTTAATTTTTTACTGTAAGCAGATCATGCTGACTCGGTCATTTTCTAAGTCGCTGGCATGATGCAAAAGTGTGGACACCCTTGGTATAAAGAGAGTACGTATGGCCGTCGGGAGTAAAACGCGTGTGTCGCAATCGTGTGGCCGATCAAACTCACCTCAAGTCTTGCGGTGGGTCAGCATCGCTCACTGCTGGTTTCTGACTTGTGTCCTGTGTGTAGATGTCTGGAGAGCAGAAAGTGAGAGGAAAAAAAAAAAAAAATACAACAGCCACAACAACAAACACTCTGTCGAGGTCATCTGCTTGTTGCTGAAAGTCAGGCAGACGCCGACGACGATGATGATGATGATGATGATGATGATGCGCACGTGCTTGACTCAGAGAGCAAAAGTGACGGCGCAGACGAGGCCTTCGTGTGTGTGATGACGTCACCCGTCAACTTTGATGTGTCAGGACCCGTCTGCTCACCTTCCTCAGCCACACTCCTCATCCTCGTCATCATCATCATCATCAATAATAGCCCACATCGGTTCCAGGGAAGGAGTTAGCATCAACTGCATGTGAACACCAACTTTTGCATCACCACAAACACACAGACACACACATACACACAAAACCAAATACGCAGACACATACGAAAAACTAAACCAATAACACACACACATGCAACTCACACCAAGTGTTACTTAATCGGAAAGAGACAATGTGAGGCGAATGTTTGTGTTGCGAACAAGTCCAGTAAATGCTGAGTCAGCGCAGGCACTTATGCATACACACACACACACACACACACACACGGTAGCTGTGTTAGGAGACACCACGGAACGCGTGAACTTGTTGGAGTGGCCAAGCCCCGCCTCCTCCCCACTGGCTGTCACCCATCATTTCCTGTTCCTGTTTGGACATCGGACATATGGCGCTCTGGTGTGCGTACTCAATGAGGTCACGGGCTTTACCCCGACATGCAGACGTGCGCACGCGTGCACACACACACACACACACACACACACATACACATACACAGTGTTTGTGGCCTCCCTGACGACTACTGAGGACGCGCAGTGATGTGACTCGAAGTTGCTTAGTTTGCGGGTTGGGAATCCCTCACAACCACAAAAAAAAATGGCAACTTTATGTGCTCCACAGGTGCAAGGGGGGAAAAAGCGAATTGGGCATCTGAAGACGGAAATGCTCGTCAAACGATGACTCGCTACGGCGGCGAATGAGGAAAAGCGCGCAGACGAGTAACGAGTCACACGCCGATGATGTCACGCCGTAACCACGTCAGAGCAGATGTCGGAGCCCTTTCCCTTCAGAACTTGTCGGCACCGATAGCGCACACCTTTGACACGCACGCAAACGCGGTGGTGTTTCCCGGATTTGCTGGGAACACATCACAAAGCTTCGAAAATAGACAACGCGGTCACGAAAACCACATCAAGGTACTCGTCTTCATGTGGAGAAGTCGCAGCGGCTCGACTTAAGAGTCTCCGGGATGACTGAGCTCCTCAAACTCTCACGCAGTAACCCTTGTGAACCTCTCATAGACCTTAAGAACCACACTAGAACCTCTCATAGGCCTTAAGAACCACACTAGAACCTCTGATAGGTCACCAGAATCACTTTATACACATAAAATCCTCAGATAGGATTGCTCTACAAAATCTGCCGAGTCATTAGAGCCACCTTTGAATTGAAATCTTTAGAGCTGCCCTAGGCTGGGCTTCCTAGAACTTTGGTAGACCTGGAACAGGTCTGAAGAAACTATGAAGCGTTCAAAGGTTTTGAGACCCATCCTAATAGACTCTTAAGAACCACATTGGAACCTGCTATAGGTCATCAGAGGTTACAGAGAACCATTCTAGAGATCTTGGAAAGGGCTTTTAGTAGCTAACAAACATGGACGGGTCATTAGAACTAATTTAGAATCTTTTTACATGGATGCCAAACGGACGATATTTTGGTGTGCATCGGAAGGCCTTGATTGGGTTTGATTGTTCCTGGAGTCTTTGGAAGCAGCCTCGAACTTGGGCTCGCCTTCAGAGGGAAACCCAGGAGGGTGAATCCCAACTCACATGAGCTAACATGAGAAAAGTCCGAAATGGTCCAGGATTGGGTTCTCAGGTCTGGTGGGGCAGAAAAAAGAAGGAGAAAAAAAATAACGAAAAAAGCGCAGAGGTCGAGGGTGGGTGGCCGTCTGCCTCGACCGCATCATCTGGCACTGACGCAGACAGGAAAGATGATGTCTACATCAATGCAGACAGAGTCACGGAAAGTCAAGAGGGAAGTTCAAAGTGGGGACCGCCAAGCCCGGGGTGTGGGGGTTGGTTGATCATGGGGGGGTGCTGTGGCAGGGTGGTGCTGGGAAAGAAGCAGAGAAGGTAAAAAGAGTTGGACGCGCGTGAGTCACAAAGACAGCGGGAGCAAGAGGGAGGGAGGGAGTCTGGCGTCCAGGGACGAGCGCAGCGCGAAATGCGGAGAGAGAGAGAGAGAGAGCGAGCGAGCGAGTGCGGTTCCGCCCACCCAGCTGAAAGCATTCAACTAGTGCGCCAAGGATCATTCAAGGATCACTCAGCCGGGAGGAAGCGGAGAGCCGCAAGGATCTTTGCAAAGATCGTCAGGAGCGCCCGCACCACAAGTTGACTCGCTTTGATTCCTGTGCGCGTGTTTCCACTGGCAGGACCGATTTGGAAGTTGCCACCTTTCGAAAAGTCAACCCCTTTCGCCGCCGACATGTCCGCGCTGACGGCGCTGAGCGGCGCCGTGCTGCTCCTGCTGCACGTGTGCCAGTCGTCTTCGGAGCTGGCCGAGCCCGCCGGGCGCTGTCCCTCCTGCGCCCTGGCCGACATACGCGGGAACCTGGGCGTCACGGCCCGGGCGAGCCAGGAAGAGGAGGCGGCCCAGCGGGAAGTGGTGGAGGCGGTCAAGCGACACATCCTCAACATGCTGCACCTCCACGCGCGGCCCAACATCACCCGTCCGGTGCCCCGCGCCGCGCTGCTCAACGCCCTGCGCAAGCTGCACGTGGGACGGGTGGCGGACGACGGCAGCGTGCACATCGACGGGGAGGCCGAGGGCAGGGGGCGAGCGGGGGGCGACGGTGGCGGGGCGGGAGGGGTCGCGACCCCACCGGCCGCCGCCCGGACCCGCGACGAGGACGACGAGCAAGACACCACCGAGATCATCACCTTCGCCGAGCCCGGTGAGTGTGTGGCTGTCGCGCCACGTTGGCTAGCTGGGCGCTAACACATGATAACCGCGTGCTCATTCGTGCGCTGATTCTCCAAGTGCTACGACGGGTCCTTCTCACGCTATGCGAGACAAAACAGACAACCTTGCCCCCCCCCCCACCCCCAATGTTGACCGATGTCATTTATGAACGGCTTCAATAAATTATTCACTGCCAACCCACTTGACGCTTATAGACGTCAATGGCAGTGAATGAGTTATGTTTTCTTTTTTCATGCTCAAAATAAGCACAATATGATCTCATTATAATCATAAGATTGAACAATTTCGTGTCTCCAAATTTTTGACTGGTGGGAGGGAGAATCATGAGTCATTTTCACTCTTTTTTGGGGGGAGGGGGTCCCATTTGTGATGAGCACTTAGGCCCACAGTACATCACTGCCGTGTTAATTGTTTATTTTATTTTATTTTTTACATTGGTTGGCTATAGAGGTACAGAAATGAATAAATGTCACCTATTTTGACAGTCGATAAACTGTTTTTGAGATCGTGTCGAACTTCAAGTTGTCCAAATCCTCACCATTCCAGGCCCTAGTGGCTCATTCTTTTCCGCTTCCCGCGGTTGTCTATGAACGCAGGCCAATTCTCTTTCCCCTTTCTTCATTTTTAAACATCTGCTTTGACTTTGGGAAACAATCACGACGTTTTTTAGCGGAACTTCTGGCACATCTTAACGACCAAAGATCTAACTCAATCATCATCAGTTTATTTTTATTGCATTTCCTGCACTGTTAATTTGTCAGTCGTGGAGTGGATAGTATTATTTGGAAAACAAATCATCAACTCAGCAAAAAAAAAAAAAAAAGTAAGATGTATCTCTTCATAAAACGATTGTGTGGTATTATGACTGCGTATTTTCTGAGGTGGTGTAAAAAGTTTGAAAAGCACTCAATTAGGTTTGATCATCTCAAGTAGGCAGGAAAAAAAGAGGGTAGAGACGCATCCCATTCAGCCGACAAAAGGAGCGTAGAGTTCATCGACTCGCTAATTAACTCTATGAAGAGCGTGACAAAAAGTCGCGCCGCCGTGCCACCAGCGGCCACCAGAGGGCGCCCCCACATCCCGGGGCCTTGCTCGACAGCGATCCCAAAATAGCCTCCGATCAAAAGTGTTGTTGTTGTGCGCTTGAATGCGACACCGTGAGAAGACGCAGCGGCCTGCCGCTCGCGTCTTTGTCGCCGACAAGCGATGCGTTCATCGACTCGCTAATTAATTGGACAGAGCGAGCGAGCGAGCCGCCACAGCAAAGGAGGCGCGGCGGAATTCTTTGGCGGAGATGCCCGCGCGTCCGTTCAGTGGAGCACACACAAAAACCTGCCTCCGTGCGTGTGCACGTGTTGGGCGGGCGCGCGCGCGTGCCCGTGAGAGGCACACAGAGGACAATTCAGCTAATTGGACTTAATTGTACACATCATTAGCGACATTCCTCGGAGCACTTTCACGGTTCGGCCACGTCAGTGAACTCTTTGTTGCTCCTCAGGATTCAAACTGTCAACTTTTTTTTTGTCCTATGCTTTCTTTTGTGGGCGATTTATCGATGCCAGGAAACGTCACGGTCACTCGGAGCAAACGACATCGCTCATGTTCCGAAGCAATCACGTGCCACCGAAGGCAGGTGGGGGGCGTGGCCAATTGGGGGCTACGGTGTCACATTCACTAACAAAGACATTTTTAAACGTCTTTTTAGACTTGGTCTTGAATTGGCTGGTGCTGAATGAGTTAATGTGTTGCCCTTCGAACTCAGGTGAGCCCAAGGTTTCATTCAAAGCCACCACACTGGTGTCTTGCCATTATCGGGATCACGGAAAAGACACGCTATCATGGGCGGGGGTGGGGGGGGGGGGGGGGGTGGCCATCGGGAATTTGGGGGAAATATGTGAATTTTCCAGAACGGCCGGTGTATTTCCTGGCCAGTCCTTGGCGTTTACGGCTGCCAGCAGCCATTCGTTCCTCTTCCCTCAACGATTGCGTTTCAGCGCGTGACGGCCGCACCCCATCTCGGACAATTTTTCAGCTCCGTGACAGCCGAAGATCCCGCACCGACTAGTGACCGGTCCGTTCTTTGTCTATCCGCGCTCGGACATCGAATGGCGACCAGCCTGTTTAGCGGCACGTGCCCCGTAATTGGTCGGCGAGCACTCGAGGGGCTCCATCATGATGAGGGGGGAGAGCTCGACGGAAAATGCGTGCGTGCAACTGGAGTTGATTGACAGGACTGAGGAGGGATGGGATTGGCGGTGGTGGGCGTGTCTGGCAACTTGTTTTCTCTTCCTGTCTGGGAATAATCCCGTCTGCAAGTCAGCTTTGATCCACCCGAGTGGAAAAGCTGGGCCGGCGCAAAGAAGCCGCAGAGAGATGGATGTTTTTTTTTCTCCCCCCGTCCCCCCCCCTCACCGATTTTTTTTTTCCCTGCGACGACGGCAAGTACGTTTGAGTCATTTGGCGTGCGGGACATTCCCCTCTCGTCAGAAGAGCGGACGCTAGCGGCTTTTATTTACCAGCTGTTTCACGCCCATTCTCCTTTGCGTTTTGAATGTCGCTACGGGGAGCGCGGATGCGTGCGTGCGCGCGCCCGCAGATTCCATGTGGTGCCAATCAGGCAGAGAGGGGCGTGGCCTCCAGCGCACATGTTTGCGCATCCTTTGAGCGTGACGCTCATCAAGGAGGGAATACGCTCGGTGAAAAGCAACAGGATGCTGCTTTTCATGTGGTTGGCTTTCCCAGTGAGGGCGAAGAACAAACGCTCAAGCCGCATATGGGAAGCGGACAGCTGCCGCACCGGAAAAAAAACAAACAAAACAAACTTCAGGCTCACTACTGGAAATTTCACGTCACGATACGTTTCGCCGATGAATGCGCTTTAACTCAAGTTTGACTCGCACGTTGGGCAAAACAAAGAAGTCGCATGCTTTCTTCCGGTTGAGGACTTTGGCGGAGGTATGCGTCCCTTTTTTTAAAAAACCTTTGCAGGATAGTGCTCGCTTACAATACAATACAATACAATACATTCTGATTTATATAGCGCTTTCACAACAGCGGCAGCTGTAACAAAGCTTGCTATATTGCAGTTCACTTTTGGTGAATTTGCTGTTACGCTGAATTTTTAAAAAAATTTTAAAGTGCGATTCTATATGCCTTCTTTATATAGTTTACAACCCGCATTGTGTCATCATTGACTTCCTGATTATTTTTTTTTACAGTGCAATTATTCTGCATCCCGATTGGCTCAACAACCGGAGACAAATTTCAATCCAAATACAAAATCCTAATTCCTATCAGAAGTTTTAAGTGGCTTCTAAATAGTTATTGGGAGTCCAAATGACCTCTCACAGGTTCTGAGATGGCTCGAAAGATTTCTCAAGTGTACGAAGGTATTTGCAACGCGCTAAATGTGGATTCTCTGTTTCGGGTGCTTTGCTTTTGTGTTCCCAATGTGCAGTTTGTCCAAAACGGTTCTGCGGGACTTTACGTGCCTGTCGGGTTGCCGTGGTTACCTGCCGCTGACCTTTGCGCGTCTTGTGTGTCGCAGGTGAGGCCCGGGACACGGTGAAGTTCGTCCTTTCCAAAGACGGCGGCGGCGAGGCGTCTCTGGTGGAGCAGGCCAACGTGTGGCTTTTCCTGCGATTGGCCAAGAACAACCGCAGCCGCACCAAGGTGGCCATTCGCCTGTTCCAGCGCGGCGCCGCCTCGTCCTCGCCGCAGGACGACGCTTTGCTGAGCGAGAAGACGGTGGACACCCGCCGCAGCGGCTGGCACACCTTCCCGGTGTCGGCGGCGGTCCAGGCGCTTCTGGAAGGCGGCGGCGGCGGCGCGGCGCTCAGCATCAGGGTGTCCTGCCCGCTGTGCGCCGACTCGGGCGCCACGCCCGTGCTGGTGTCCGGCGGCGGATCGTCGCAGCAGCAGCGCGGCAACCGCCGGGAGCCGTCCCAACGGGAGCAGTCGCACCGTCCCTTCCTGATGGCGGCCGTGCGGCCCGAGGACTCTGGCGACTCGCGGCGTCGGCGCAAGCGAGGCCTGGAGTGCGACGGCAAAGTGCGCGTGTGCTGCAAGCGCCACTTCTACGTCAACTTCAAAGACATCGGCTGGAACGACTGGATCATCGCGCCCGGCGGCTACCACGCCAACTACTGCGAGGGCGAGTGCCCGCCGCACGTGGCCAGCATCACCGGCTCGGCGCTGTCCTTCCACTCCAACGTCATCAGCCATTACCGCATGCGGGGCTACAGTCCCTTCGAGAACCTGCGCTCCTGCTGCGTGCCCACGCGGCTGCGAGCCATGTCCATGCTATACTACAACGAAGAGCACAAGATCATCAAGAAGGACATCCACAACATGATCGTGGACGAGTGCGGATGCTCCTGAACGCTAATTTGCTCGCGTCAGGCACAGCCGCGCCGCGTCGGCTCGACGTCCGTCCTTGGGGCACTTTCAGAAAAACAGAAGAAGAAGAAAAAAGAATATTAATATATTTTTGTTAAGAATGGAGTGGGCGTGGCCTATTTTGCCAGTCCTAACTGAGACCACGTTGGCGGCTGACACGCCGACACGCCACAAACTATGCAACTTGTTTGAATACAGTGAAACCCCCCCGATATCGCGCGGGATTGGTTACGACCCCTGCGATCAGGGGGGGCAAATCTACCGTACAGAAAGAACGTTACAAACGCACATTTGTTTCCTATTTGAAAGTATCGCTTCGTGCCAATTTGCCCTGTGGCGCCGTCAAGAAATGAACTTTGAGGGGACAAAAACTAAGGCGAGTCCTCTTGCCGTTTCTTTGTCACTGCCGCCGAACGAGCGACGGTCAAACCGTGGAACAAAGCGGAGTTATGACTTCTGCATTGAAACACCAAAACGTTCAACCAAACGCAGATACTAACGAATGTCACCTTTGCGCAATGCGTAGGACGTGAAAGGCCATAGACGGGCTAACGATATCCAGCTCCGTGCCGCCTGGCATGTTCTTGAAAAACGCCACGCTACGATTCGGCGCAAAAATTGCCCACCCTGAAAAACCTCGCTTGAAAATTTGACATCTCGCCGTGACGTCGACACCGAGCGGCGATATTTCGGGGGATTCACTGTATTAGCAACTTCCTCTTTTTCCTTTTGTTCGCCGAGTCTTCTAAACGCGCCGGGAAGAAAGATGGACTCTCCGTGCGCGAGTGCGTGCGTGCGTGCGTGCGTGCGTGTCGAGATTTACTTGAATGAAACAAGTTGGCTTGGCTGCTGGAACCAAACACTTCTTTGTTACCATGGTTACCGTGTTCTGATGTTTACGTTACTAAATATGAATAATATTATTGCCCATGTTGATCATAATGATGACGATAATGTTACGTGTTGTTGTTTGCGAAATGTTTTTTTGCACTATAGCGAGACTCCAGGTCACGGGTTTGATCCCTGCCTTCAAAAACACACAAAATGTCTGCCGACATTCACTTGCGACCGCGTTAGCATAGCAACCACCCGCTAGCTGTGCGTGAAACGGTTTGGATTGGTCAAATTTTCTTTCACTTTTACTTCTTTTCAGACACCAAAGAGGCTGGAGGGCGTGCGTGCGTATGTGTGTGTGTGTGTGTGTGCGCGCGCGCGCGCGTGTGTGTGTGAGTGAAAAGTTTTCTAAATGTACATTTGCGACGACCCCCAAAAGAGTGACCGCTGATGACCCCTTTCCTCCTAAATTTCCCACAATACTTTGCTCCTCCACATACCTGTGTTACGGGGCGACAAAGGAACGGTTGGAGTTTTTCCCAGAGTTTCACCAAAAAGTCCCTTTTTCTTTGGACTGCTCTCGGATGCTTCCCAGCTTCCCGGACCGCGTGGCATGAAAAAAACAAAAAACACACAAGAGAGAATTGACAATACGGAGGAAAAGTTTGTGTTGTTGACACTGAACAAGGACGACAAAGAATAAAAAGCCTATTTTTTATTCTGTAAATATGGAAATGATGGCTTTGATGTACAAATGTGCTTGTGACATTTTCTGATCTAATTTATTGGACTTTTCTGCTTCACATTAAAGTTTCAAACATCAAACGCAAGCGTCTGAGTATGATTATGTCAAATGGAAACTTTTGACGCAAGAGAGCCAAATGGAAGGCGTTTGCATGTTACAAAGGCAAAATAAAAAAAATCACCACAAGGCCTTTTTGGATGGAGGGCGCTCGAGGGCACCTTAGATCACAGGTCTCAAAATTTCGTTCGTCCCCTGATTCAAAGGATCATTTCACCGGCAAGCTCTGCAGGAGCCTGATCGCGATCCGGATCTTTTGAATCCGGTGTTGTGACAGGGGGCTCTCAATGACTGGAGGTTAAAGGTTAAAAGTAGGGGTGCTCACCATTATTTTGATCATCGATTCATCGATTAATCGCGATTAATCGATTATTATTTTATTTATATAAATATTATATAATTTTTTATATAATACAATAATTATATAAATTATATATTATATAATATACTTATTTATATAAATGTTATATTTAGATATATATATATATATATATATATATATATTTAAATATTTTATTTATATTATTTTACTTTTTGCTGGATCTATAAATCTATACACTTTCCCATCCCTTGACTCCAAAACAGAACGGTATTTAAAGGGTGCAAGGCTGCGCCATCATTGCTAAGTGCAGTGTGAAAAGGCCGATCATGTGTGAGTACAAGTACAAGAGATGCCCAAGAGACCTAAAAAGTGGGTGCATCGGGTGGCAATTTCCTCCCCTTGAGGTCCAAGTACCACCGCGCATTGCTACGACGAGCGCCATAGTAGCCACGTTAGCAATCCACGACTGGACTCGCATCACGCCAACTCCATTTAGAGGACGGAGCGACGCGCGCACGTGCGCGCTCGACCGGCGTCGTCTTTAATTTCCTGTTCTGCTCATTTTACTCATCTTGCTCGGCATTCGGATTAGTGCTTCGCGGAGAAGGAAATGACACCAGTACGTCAACACGCGCAGCCGTGACCTCTTATGACCTCGCGCGTCCCCGTTTCGCTCGCAAAACTTTATCCCGTTCAACTCTTTTGGTCGTCGGAGAACCGCCAGCGTCCATCTGTGCGCGTGGTCCGTCTAGACACGCCTGTGCGATGATCAGAGCATGCGGCGGCGGCGGCGGCGTCTCGTCAGTCGTCTAGCAAAGCAGATCAAGGCGGCGACCCGTCTCACGCCAACGGCGCCCGATGGTGCGCCCACGTGCGCCGTTGTCCCGCGTGCACGCTCGCAGTGACTCACCGCGTGAATCACATGGGCAAGAGTGAAGCAGATTGGATACTTTGTTACATTCTCTGCACGATGGGTCATCTTGGCCGCATACAAACAAACAATGGACCGCTCGTAAGTTGATGTGAGACAAACGGCGCCTCACACAAAGTAAAGCCGCTCAAGCTCTGGGTTACGACTCAAATGGATGAGGGTGAGTGCCGAGTTCCCTACCGGCCTTTGCCAAGGGACCGCCTGTCCTCGGCCAAGAACGATCGATCCCCCCCCACCCCCCAATTCTTCCGCAAGGTTCCCCTCAAGTCGTCAGGAAGACGAGCCTCCCGCTTCCCAACGCCTTTTCCGGCGGGAGCGCTGAGTCACTCTGGCTGACCCGCTCGTGACTTGCACGTCTGGGAAAGACATCGGGAAAAGACTTGGGGAAGCGGCGCGCAAACACGCCGCGATCCACACCAACTCCACAACAACTTTGGGAGCTTCCTCTTTCACACCTCCCGCAGGTGCCTCTGCCTCACTCATGTTCCAGCCAAGCGGTCGCAACCGCTTGCTTGGACTCGATTATTTTGATTGACTTTCGCTGTTGATCACAAGTGACGTGGAAGGGTTTGACCCCCCCCCCCCCCAAATTCATCAATAAGTGGGAAAGGAACACCATTAAGTGTTTTCCATGAGAAATGGGGGTTGGAGAACGAGGCACTGCTGGCATGCTGGCAGTGACGTCAGACTTTTTATTTGACGTGCGTGCACTCGGGGCGGATGCAGAGGCACTCTAAAGTGGCCACGTCGGCGGCCAATCCGAAGGAAAGAAGATCGCCATCTTAACTCATTCGCTCCCAAAGACGTTTTTAAACGTCTTTTCAGACTTGGTTCAGAATTGGCTGGTACTGAATGAGTTTTAATTGAGACCCGGATTCATGATTGCTCTTTGAACTGGTTAAAAGGATGAACAGAGGCCGGGTCACGCCCCCCCCGCACCCGCCCCCTCTCCAAACCCCACCTCTGTCCAATCCATTTGTACATTTGGGGATTGCCTGGCTTGATTCCAGAACATTGCAGCGAAGACATCACGGGTTTCAGACACAGTAAACAAAGATGATGATTCATTCGGCCGTGCTGAGCGTGCGCAGCTGTATTGTGACGGCCTGCTAGCACTCAATGTAAACACATGCAGCGACGCTCGCTAATGTTGCGAACGCGCTTTTTTTTCTGATGACGGGAAATGGGCATTATCCTCATTTAAGATGTCAAAACTTTTGGGGTTTTTTTTCTCTCCGTCGTCGTCGGAAAGATTTCGGTTGCAACACCTGTGCTAGTCCAACGCCGGCGGCTACACGGTGGCCGTGTGATTTTTATTATTTTTTTGCAAACATGGCCGACACACCTACGGCAAGTACCAACAGCTTTGTTGGATCCATCTTGTTTCCTTGTGAGAAGAACGGGTTGCCTTGGTAACCCGGAGTACACATCCTGTCCAGACTGGACCGAGCAGGTGTGCGCGTGTGCGTGCGTGTTTTGAGGTGTGTTTTAATGTGAAATGCAGCTGCTCCAGCTGCACGCCGCCTCCCTGCCTCCCTCCCAACAGGCAACGCCAGGAAGTGTTTCCAGAGAAACTCCCGCTGGACGTCATATGAGGGAGTCCCGGCCCTGCGGCCGGCGCGCACGCATGTGTGCGTGTGTGAAGCCGAGTTTGGCAGGAGCGCAGCTACTTGGACGGCCACCGCCGACCTTCCTTATTGTCTTGAACATGAAAGACCCGTTGAGGACTTTCAAATGCTGCCATTCAAAGCCAGCAGGGGTGTCCAAACGTGTTCTTCGAAGGGCTACAAACCCCAAAATGGAAATACTGCCTTGCACGGACCACGTTGACGTTCCTCACCTTTAGTGATGTGAAACCCGTTCAAATGGGCTGGAATATGTGCCACCAGAATGGGGGTTGCGGAGGGGATACACAGATAAATATACATATTTATGAATAGTGCAGAAAGTGATTTGAGCTCCACTCCAAAGTAATAAATTCAATTTCAGACGACACTACTCAGATTCAGTTTTTCAATGCGTTATTACAAATGTAAATAATGCGATTCAAATATGTTTTGTGATGCAATTATTCTAATTCAATTGACATCCAGTTTGCGATGGCACATATTTCAGACCAAACAGTAACTTGTACTTAAGTACAGTCTGTGAGTACTTGTGACAGAGGGCTGGCCGCAAACGGCCCCTGGGCCGAAGGGTGCAGCGGTGGTGTCAAACGCTTCAAATCACCCCCCCCCCCTCCCCCCCACCTCAATGTTTGGATTTGACTTTTGCGAGTCTCTGAGTGGCTTTCCAGCTGCAGCTGTAAGCCTTCAAAATAAAAGTATCATTGATGTCAGCGTGTCTGCGATCGGCATCAGGACACAAAAAAAAAAAAAAAGCCTCCGGTTCATGCACGCGCTCCAGATGTGAGACAGTCAGGGACATTTAAAGGACTGATGACTTACGTACATCCGAAGGGGTCACGGATCAGCCATCCGGCCGCTCGGGCCTCGGCGCCTCGCCTTCGCTGCCGTTTCCTGTCCGCACGTGTCACCGCCTGGCTGCGCTGTGACGGCTAGCGGAATGAGAGTTAGCGTTAGCATTCGGGCCTCCGGCCATCGTAATGCAAAATTAACAGCCATCTGGAGCAGATCGGCCTTGTGTTGAAAAGAAGGCACTCACTTTTTGCACGGCTTTTTCAGCGGCAGCATCCAGTCGGTGGTCAAATTTGACACACGTTGCACTTAAGTCATTCAGTACCAATTCTAGACCAGTCTGAAAAGACGTCTAAAAACGTCTTTGGGAGTGAATGGAGTTAAGTAAAATAGTTGTGGGAAACTGGTCAAAGTAGTATGGTTTTGAGTCTCTGAGAAAGCCTTAGTAGGACGTTGAAATGTCGACAAACACCACAAGCTTTGCCATTCCTTTATCTTGACATGTAACTAATGACGATAGACGCAGCGATCGTGAAAACGAAATTTGATCATCAAGTTGGTGATGAAAACTTGAGGTCGACGGCTTCGAGTGACGACACAAGACGTCCGCTCGCCTATCTTCCAGGTTTGCGCACGATGACGTTACCACGCTCGAGCCGATTCGAGTTTGACTCCCGTGGCAAGGAACTATGTTGAAGATGGTTGAGTAGTTCCGTGCAGAACAAAGTGCTCTGCTGTCGTGTCGGGGCATGTTCAGGCAATCTGCAAGCACTTTTTGACGATTATTGCGGCAGACGTCAGACTCTATCCGTGTCAAGAAAGCCCGTTCACTGCGTGCGCCGGAGCCCTTTCCATAACTTGGCACTTCAGGAGGAAAACAAAGAAACTAACAAAAGCAAAAAAACATTTAGCACAAGCCGCAAGAGTTGCCGCAAATCACACTTGGTGCCTTTTAAGATCGATCGACATCTGGCTTTCAAGCTTTTTTTTTGGTTTTGTTTCATTGTCATCAGTCATGGGTTGGCAAAAAAAATGAACTATTTTGACAAAGTAAGAACGAAAAAGTGCAGATTTCTTTATTCCGTCCGTCACTAGCAACCATTCAACACACTCGGTTCTGGGCTACGACTCCCGACTCCAGCAACTCCCCGACGATCTCATCACTGTAGGCCAAGACGTCCCGCAGCACCTGAACCGTGTGCTGGCCAATCACAGGAGGGGGTGTCGGGTTGTTGTGGGAGAAGCTGCTGTAGCGAACCGCTGGACCTGAGCCACAACGACACGGCGCGACGAGTCACGTAAAATGTACAGCCCCCCCCCCCCCCCCGAACGATAGCATACTTGAGCTTTTCAAGCCGATGATTTGGAAGCGATGTTTTCGTGCGGGTGTTTTGCGTGTCAAATTGACATTCACGCGAGCACATATTTTCTTCGAGTTGGAAGACGGAGCGAGTGAGAAAGTATTTTCCTATTCTCAAAGTGATGTTGTGAAAAGTCGATCAATTTCTTGACAGAGTGAGTGAGAACAGGCGGGCGTTTAGCAGTGCGGTGGTGGACTCCCCCCCCCCCTTGAATCTTGGGAGGGAACTCATCCCCTTTTGTTTGCGAAAACCACCGCTTAGTCATGGTAATCCCCCCCAACCTCATGGTTACTCATTTTTTCCTGGGTGGGTTCATAAAAAAAAATAATAATTTTTTTTTCAAAGACACTAATGAGTGTCAATAATTTGTGGATTTTACCCATGCCACAAATAACGGGGGATCTACTTTAATTTAACACGTTTAAATGTGGTTACAGCATAAGTGGGTGGGGGGGGGGGTTCAACGTATTTTTCAGATAGTAATTGGATTGTGATATTGCGAGTGGCTCTGGAACGTAACCCCGCAATACTTGCGCTCAACACTGAGCTTAACGTAACCAACGCGGTCGTGAGTCGACGCTCACGAACAAAGTTTGCGCGGACAAAACGCAAAGACGCGGACGACGGCGGCGGCGTCCTTTCTTGCCGCCTCCTCCTCATTCTTCATCGGCGGATTTTCTGCCTGACACTTTGCTTCCGTTACAGACAGACAAATGTTTTTTTTTTTTTTTATTATTCCCCCAGTAAAGGAAACGTTCAAGAGCGGTACTAATGAGCTCAACTCACACTGTGTGTGTGTGTGTGTGTGTGTGTGTGTGTGTGTGTGTGTGTGTGTGTGTGTGTGTGTGTGTGTGTGTGTGTGATGCTGACCAGGCACGGTGATGTTTCCTGCGGTGGGATGTTTCATCTCCTGCATGAGTCCGTTGTGCTTCACCTAAACTCAAACACACACACACACACACACCATTCCATGTTAGAGTTGTCATTTGTGAATCTTGAGTTGCAAGTTTTAAATTTTGGACTGGCGTTGGACGGGCCTTTCTTTGTTTCTTCTCGCCATTGACTGACTGGGATTGGTCTGATGACCTCGCTGACTTTGGCTCCGCCCCCCCCCCCCCCCCCCCACTCCCCCACTCCACTTGGGACTTGGGAATCGTGACCCAAAAACTGCACCAAGCGACGGTGAGCACATCCGACGTGAAGTCACTCGAAATGCCGGCGGGGCAGGACTGCACTGTAAGAAAAGTAACGATTGACAGTTTGTAGGTGTCAAACGGGAGCACGTCCAGATGCGTTCCAGATGTGATCCAGAGCCAGAAGGAGATTTCACATGCGCGCAAGATGACAATAACCAAATGTTTTTGACACTCACACGCGCGCCTTTTAGTCGAGAATGACTCACAAGTTTCAAGTCTGTGTGTGTGTGATTACAAGCATGCGCGTGTGTGTGTGTGTGACATGCTAGCTGCTTGTTATGCAGGGTATCATTACGGCCATATGGCCGTCACACATCGACGCTCCCGTCACACATGCACGCATACACGCATGCACGAACACAACTTTGGTCTCCTCACAGCTTTTGCAGCTCATCGTGCAAACAAGTCAAAAGTCATTCAAGGGAAGAGCGCGAGACATGTGAGACATGAACACGAAGAGCAAATGTTCTTCTTCAAGGAGGGTGAAACATGGAAATCATGATGATGATGAGAAGGAGGAGGATGAAGGAGGGGGGGAGGGGGGGGGGGGTTGCTTCACAGCAATTTTCCACGGCTGCCGTCAGGCTTTATGGAGCGAGCGCGTGCGTTCATCGCTTGCCGTCGTAGCGTGCGGCCGGCGAGGTGGGCAACTCCAATGACAAAATTTGGACGTCGGTGAAGGAGCGAACAGGGCGACGCATCCAGTTGCCACCGAGGCCAACTCTGACGATAACTTCTTCACCTTCGTCTTGTTTCACGCCTCCTCTTCCTCCCCCCCCAACCCACACCCTTGGGAGCCTTTGAAGCCAAGTGTGGCGGTCCATTAAGTCGACTAAGCAGCCCCCCCCGGGAGCGTGCGGGCCTGCTGTTACATCACGTCAGCGCAACATCAAGGCGCGGGGGCGCGGGGGTGGGGGGGGTGCCGCGAGTAGCGCAGCGACGAATAAGAAGATCTGAGGTTGCTTGAACCCGCTGCTCCGGCTTTGACCCCGGCTATCAAAGCAGCCGCGCGTGTTGCATGTGTTGCATAAAGCGCATATGAATTATGCTCTTCATCACACGCTCGCTTCAGCGCGCCAAGCGGGACTTCCGGTCCTGCTGCTGCTGCTGCCGTCTTCACCTCCTACGTGAACCTTGACCCCCCCCTCATCCGACACTCTTCCATCCTGTGTCTTCTGCTTCTCAACCGTTGTCACCTTGGGAACTGCAGTTGAGATCCATTTGCAGAGATGTGAGGAACGCAGAGAAGGCATTGCTCCAAAGTAGCCTTTAAAATCTTGTGTACGACGCTCATAGCGGTTCATTGTTCAGCCCCCCCCCCCCCCCACCCCTCCCATCCCACCGAGTCTTAAGCCATCGCTCTTCATGGGATTTTACAGTCGTCGGGCAAGTTTGAATTTTGAAACATGCACCTGCGTTGTAGTACCACGTTGAGCCACATCATGACTGGGGCAGCAGTGAGCTCGACTGGAAGAGATGCATCGGCAGGGAGAGTAAGAAAAGGCAGAGAACTTCCCTTGAGGAAATTCTTTTATAGCCGCCCCTGAGCCAAAACAAGTTGATGTCACGTCAAGACGACGACGTTGACAACAAGCCAACCTGCGCGGCAATCACCTCGGCGGCCCGTCGCGGCCACCGGGGCTCGTCCCGCATCCTGACGTCGGGCTTTGTGAACGCCGCAGCGGAGCACGCCTGACAGATTGCGACTACGAGTCTAATTCTTCACAGCAATGTCATCCAGCGGGTGACAAGAACAAGAGGCTTTTGGTAACGTTCAGCTGAAATGAGCATCTGGTCATCATCAACAGCTCATTCGGCTGGACTGATGTCGTGCTTCTATGTGACCAACATGTTTTTTTTTTTTTTTTGGAGTGTCATCATCGTAAAACATTTGGCATGAGCACATCATGTCGAATACAACAAGATCGCTCGCATGCGAGCCGGCTCGCGTGTGACGAGCTTCTCCCGATGCTCGAAATCACCCAAACCATACAGCAAAAAAAAAAAAAAAAGCCACTCGCAAGACTGCCGTCAGCGCATCCTGAGTTGGTCCCACATTTTCAAACCGACCCCGCTTTCAACCCGGCAAAGACGCAGACAACCCGTACGGGTGAATGGACCATTCAAAGCCAACAAGCTTTTACAGAGATGGTGGCACCGCGCCACCGGGGGGGGGGGGGGGGGGGGGTGCGGTGTCCTCACAGTGGTGTCATCAAACCGGCCGTCACGTGACGTCGCCACCTTACGGCTTTGTTGGTATTCTGCTTAACGAGCGGCGGATGAGTCAAAAATAGAGACTCTCCTTTGTCCGCCGCTCTTTGTATTTCGGTATTCCAGCTCGTTAGCAGCTTGCGGTTACATACAAACATCTTTGAAACATCCCAAAAATAACACGTGAAATACAAACAGCCCAAAAGTGCTTTTGTGCGCCGCTCAGCCATCGGGATGCCCGTCCGGCCGCCCGTTGTCTGTTGTCACCCTTTAATTGGAGCCTTCTCCCTCCTCCGGCGTCCCCATGGGAAAGTATGCAGACACGTTTTCAATTTCAATGATGCGCATTCCCGCCGCCGGTGCGCCGGCGCGGCGCTCCGAGCCCAAGGCCGTCGGGGGCGTCGCCCAGGGTGCGTGAACTCTTCCTCGTGAATTGTTATCCAAGTGTCAGTTCTTTTTCTGTTTGGTTTCCTGCTTTGGATTAGTGGCTGTCGTTCGGGGGGGCGGGGGGGGGGGGGGCTTGAAGAAAAAGCAGGTTGACTTTATTTTAGGGTGGAGATAAATAAGTGAGCGTGAAGGTCAACATGAACTCAACTCTTGAGCTTTTGCTTGGCCTGACGCAAAACGTGTCTGCTTGAGGGATCAGGCCTAAGTTTCATGGAAGGATGTTTTCCCTTTTCAGAGAAAAATGTCTCATTCGAGCACTTTTTTTGACGAAAAACAGAGTTAATCCTTCAAAATTGGTCAGGGTGCTTCCGCACTCCCGGCGACTGGATTGTTTTCTTCTTGTGGGCTTCCGCGAAAAAAAAAAAAAACTGCGAGGAAGCTTCTTCTTCAGACAACCTGCCTCAATTGGGAGATGTTGGCATCAGGCCGATTTCTTCTTTGCGTACTTGGAAATACAGAATTATCGAGATTTTTGTACTTGGAGCAATTATTTTTTTGGACCACTTTGACTCCCTCCATGTGAAACCCGAGACCTGCACTTTCCACCCCTTACTTTGGCAAAATAGGCTTGTTACTTTTTTTTCCGCTTTCATGAATGACAACAACGTTAAAAAGACGGAATGTGAACCGAGACTGAGATCTGAAACTGATTGACAGACTGGGCTCTTGGGGTCTTATGAGGTGGAAAACCAGCTGACAGGAGCGACACCAGCGGGACCCTAGACAGCATTCACGATACTAGGGCGGATTTATTTGTTTTTCTCCCCCCCAAAAAGTCCAACATGGCAGCCGGTGCCTGGATCCGGATTTTTAGTGTGCCTCGTTGTCAGCACGAGTGCGTGCAAATCACAGAGAGAAGGCAGGCTTTTTTTTTTTTTAGTGTGCCTCGTTGTCAGCACGAGTGCGTGCAAATCACAGAGAGAAGGCCAAAGAGTGAATCGGTGGGATATATTCCAGTCACCGGAGACTTTAAGCGGCGACGATTTCCTTAGGAATGTGTCGCTACAAGGATGGCAGGTACCAGCAGACGATCTGAGGCAGCGCTCGATTGGCTTCCTTCCAGGAAGTCATTATCTTCTGACATCACATCCTCCTCCTCCTTCCACGCTGATCGCCAAGTGCAACTGGCTCAGCCGTCTCGCACGTGTCACCCAACTTGCGCGGCCTCGTTGTGACCCCGTAGCCGCTTTTGTGGATTCCGGCGGACCGGGGTCACCATGGCAACTGATGGAGCGGGATCAGCCCCGTAAGCCTCTCTTGTTTTCACTCGGCTCTGAACGTGACCTTCGCCGTCCAGCTGTTACAACACTTCTTACTCTTCTTCGACCGCAAAGTCCATCGCCGAACGCCAAGATCCCGGAGATGCGCGGGTTCTAACCGAGGTGACCTGTGACCCATCACCTAGCTTAGCGCGGGAAGTGGAGAAGAAGAGCAGGCATCACCCAAGATCAACGTTTTTCCTTAAATAAGCCCCCCGGCGTGACGCGGACGGTTCCTGAAGGAGCGCACGCTCATGAACACGTCAGTGTCAATGTTCTCCCAGGAGCTAATTGAAGTACGAGTGTCGTTGGAAATAAACACGTTGCCTCCAATTAGTGTGAAAAGAGAACAGGTTGTTCAGCCCGCCAGCGGCGAGCCAACAAGGCAAAAAAATAAAAAAAAAAAATGACACCGAGATGATTTGTTCCTTCTCCTGAAACGCCGAGCGTTGACAAGGTGAACGAGCGCAGTTACCTCACCGTCGGCAGACAAAAGACCGAGATGAAGAAGAGGGCATCTTCCGAGCTTCTTCTTACAATTGATCCAAAGTGGGAGGAGCAACAGTGTAGGCGGAAAGTGACCAATTGTCAGCAGTTGTATTGCAGGTCCCGTCAGTTCCATTTTTTTTTTATTTTGCAAGATCATGGAGGGGCCTGGGGGTGGGCTGGGGGGGGGGGGGGGGTTGACATGTGATACACATGAAGTCACAAAAAGCTCGCTCGCGCTTTCAGATGAAATGCAATGATGAAGTGAAAATGCTCGCCATGCTCGAGAGGTGAACTCCGTTTGACTTTCTGGAAGGTTCTTCAATCATTCCACTTCTCACAATACCCCATCAGGACTTTTTTTTTTTTGTTCCCCAAAATTCCGACACAGTGATCGGGGGAGGAGGAGGGAATGATGAATGGCCGCTCGTTTAGAATGCAGACAATGTAATTCACCTGTTGGGAATTGAGCCATTTGAACGGCGGGGGAGCGCAAAAACCTTCATCCGAAGAATTCCACCCGGCAGCTCAGGACTTTTTTTTGAGCGGCGTACGAAGCGCACCGCGGCGAGGGGACTGAGGTATCGCCGCCGTTGCCCGATGACCAGGTCAAGAATGTTCTGCGATGTCGGGAGCCGAGATTCCGAGCGTGTTCTTTTTGGAACTTCCTCACGAGTCGTCTGGAAGCTGCGACGTTGACCCCCGAAGAAGACCGTGCGCGGAGCTGACGGTGTGAGGTCCCCGTGACCCGGGGGCTCGCTGGAAGCCACCGCCGCAACATTTTACTGCGACTTCGCTTTATTTGACAGTTTCCAGACCGTAATAAAGTTTATTTACAGCAGGAGGGTCCGAACGAAGAAGAGCAAAAGACTGTATTTCAAACAAGAGACGGAGCAAAAATGCGCACGCTGGAGCTCGTCACAGGTTGACGAGCCCTAAAAAGGCATGAGGAGCACCGTCGGCCCTTGAGCAAGGCAGTCATCTCAGGGGGGTCCAGCAGAGAGACGGGATGAGCGATGCCCAGGGCGAGTGTGGACGCTTCTTTGCTAGTTTCGCTGCGCGGAGAAGGCGGCTGATTTACGTCCAACTTCCACTTCAGGGTTGTTTAGCTTTCAGCCGGGATAAATCACGCGCACCTCCAGTCGTCGGGATATTAAAGCCATATTTAGCCGCATATTTGAGATGACAGCTACTGGATGGAGGGCTTGAGATCGTAAAAACGGAGTCGCTGCCGCTGACCCCAAGGGGGTGGGGCGGGGGGGGGGGCGAAAAGTGAAGGATGACAAAGTCAAACTTGGTTAAATTCTTTAAAATAAAGGGCAACTCCAGGCAAACGTCGGCTTTGCGATGTTATGCTCTACGTGCCCCCACAAACAGGAATTCTGATGAATATTGCATTGAAGGAATATGAATTGAGCGGAGTAATGCACCCTGTTGCATCCCAAATTTGGCCTCGGACATTAATCGCCCCAGGCTGTCAATACAGTAACCATGACAAAAAAAAAAATGCGTCGAGGCTCACGGGTTCCGCTTGAGCCCGGGGGCCGCGCTCCAACGCACAAAATCTGAAGAAATGGAAAAAAGAAAATGTCCGACACCGAGAGGCGGATGAAAGCGAAGAGCAGGAAGCCGAGAGCAAGACCGGCGCGGCCAACAGTGACGCCAGACGACGACGACTCGCCAAATGACTTCCAGACTTTACTTTGGGGCGGCCACGTCCTCCCCGACCGCCAGAAGCTTCGACGCCGCCGCCAAAACTCACCACACGCGCGCTCACACGCCGGCTATGTTGGGAATCGTTTCCGTAGAAACTCTCGATGGTGGCGACTTGGCGGCCATTTTGAGGTGAGTAAAGGTCGACCGCCATCGAGTCCCCGCAACCTAAACCATAATCCAAAAAAAATAAAAAATAAAAAAATCAAGACGCACGTGATCAGGATGTGCTACGCGTCAACAAATGGTCACCGCACGTTTGAAATCCTTCCGGTTATACGGTTGCGCATCGGGCGAGTGGCGCCGACGTAACTCCAAATTGACAAGATTCCACTTTCAGCCGAGAAGCGGCCTTTTGACCTTTTCTCGCACGACCCGGGTCGTGTCGCTATCGTGAGACATCGCAATAGAAGACGCAACTCGTGGGGGGTGCGAGGGGAGGGGGGGGGGATCACAAGTCATCTCGGCGTGTCTCAACCCACGACGGGAAGAAAAACAACAACCTTGCGAACGAGAAAACAAGCAAGCCGGCCGCTTCTTGAAGACAGATGAGCTGCTGGGCGACACGCACACGCGGTCAGTCACGCACACACTGAATCACAGCCTCTATATGACGGCGCCCGCCATGCCAGGTGGCAGCGGGAGCTGTTGTCCGCCAAAAACATTCAAGTCAAACTCGTCGCGAGTCTCACGACATTCGGGAACATTCTGGAGTTGGCCGACTGACTCGTTGGCACGAGCACGCCGTTGATTGTAACCTTTCCGCTTCGACACGACGCAAACGTTGACGTGTCTAAGTGTTTTTCGCGTAGATTTACTCGCCCGCGGGGGGACGGTGGGATGACCGCGCGCGCACGCAGGCACTCACCTGTGGCTCAGAGAAGACTTCCCGGATGCTGTTGATCGGTCCGACGGGAACGCCCGAGCCTTCGAATCGCCTCAGCCAATCGGCCGTGGTCTCTTGCAGAAACCTGATGAATGACGAGCGGCGTCAATATTCCGCAATGGTTTCTGCGGTTAACTTCCAGTTGAGCGCGTTCGGATTTAACGTGCGAAACTCTCAGTCGCCGACTGTATTACGCCGCCGGCCTCGTGGCACCAGAAGGAGACGCAATGAATCGCTCGTAGCGCCTGAACTGTTGAATTCTTCGAGGCACTTTGCTATTAGCTCGTTGTTAAAATCGGATCATTTTGGGTTTCGCGGCCGCCGGTACCGTACCTCTGCGCCAGTGCGCGCACCAGCCGTTGACGGTTTTGGACTCGGAGCTTGTTGGTCGAGTACTGAGGCTGCTGGATGAGTTCCGGGAGCCGCAGAACCTGGAAAGACGTCGAGCGTCACGCGACGACATAACGTGGCGCCGTGGAGGTCGCCTAGAGCGTCAACGTACCCGACACACTTTGACAAACTGTTGGTCGTTTCCGGCCGCGACCACCACGTGACCGTCTTTGGTTTTGAAGCCCTGGAACATAAGCACACAAGGAACGATCTGGAGCAGCAATTCGCAAAAGAAAAAATAATAATAATAAAATAAATAATAATACAAAAGAAAAAGATGAAGGATTGAGGGCACCTCACCTGGTAGGGGACGATACTTTCGTGGGCCGTCCCCCAGCGCCTGGCCTCCTTCCCGCCGTTCAGGAAGTTGGCAGCAATGTGGCTGAGGCACGACACCTGCCAAGCACATACGAGCACAAAAAAAACACCTCAGCCAAGCCCAACAAATCCCATCTGAAAGATTCGGGGAAACGGGAATGAGCCAAGAGGTGATGGGGGGGGCCCCCCCCTCCAATGACTTCATGACGACAAACGGGGAAGAGGTGGCGGGAGTGGAGCCGCTGGTTCTGTTTTGAGAACGCGGACACAAATGGTCTGGTTTGCGTTTGCAGCGGCTCGCGTTTCAAGCGCGTGTTGGCGCGCAAGCAGAAGAACAAGACCAGGAAGAGGCCTGCGTGCGGCATGCCAACTGACTGGACGCGATACCACATGTGAAACAAACCGCCGCTTTGAATGTGACATGGGAGCCAAGCCCGGCGCGGTGTCTTTGCTGCGGCGACGAAATGACATGACGAGCGTGGCCTTGATGCTGGAAGTACAATTTGGGGGGGGGGGGGGGGGGGGGCACTCCGTCCGTGTTGTTCAACGCGGAGGAAAGTCCGGCTGTCTCTTTTTTCTCCATCGCTCGATCTTATTTGGATGTCGTGGAGGCGGGGGCGGGACAGGACAGGGGAGGGCAGGGCAGGGGTGGGGGGCGGGGGTGTTGGGTCTGCGGGCTGGTGTATTTCCCAGCTGACTTTGGGCAAGAGCAGGGGTACATGTAGACAAACAACGGACTGGTCGCCAATCAGGTTGACAACCAGAAGCAAGGCCCAATTATCAATTCCATACCAAGTCTAAAAAGACGTTTAAAAACGTCTTTGGGAGTGAATGAGTTAAGAGCAAGATCTTGTGTTACGCCGTCTCAAAAAGCGCATGATCTACTTACGCCAAGAACACAGACAACAGAAAACTTTGTGATTAAAAAAGCAATTTCCAGAAGCAATTTTTTAAAAAATAGCGCCAACACCGTATGGTTTCTTTTTAGAATAAAGATGTGTTTGTCAGAATGAAGGGTATCGAGTAGGACGTGTACTTGTAAAAAATTATTTTTTTTAAATCCAACTTTATGAATGTGACCCATGATGACGCATTCTTGGGAAAATAGTCGGTTTCGGGTTTCCCTGCCCTGTGAGATGGCAGCAAAGCATTCGGGAAAACGTTCCTCAACTCACTTCAACATAGTTTCAACAAAAAAAGTCAAATATATATATTTTTTTCCCCAACGATAAATATCCAACTACATTTGACGGTCAGTAACAAAAGTATCAAGTCCAACTTTTATTGTCAAATGTGCTGGATAACATACAGCACAGATGAAATTTCCAGCCTCTCAAACAGACAACAAGAGCGGACTAGAATTACAGCAAAAATGTCCTCCGTTTTCCTCTTTGGTCAATTATATGAGGTTTTGGCCTTGATTTTAGAGGTATTTATTTCAGTTGACTGCTCAGCCATTCACCGCAAAACAGAAGGTCCAACAGATGTGCTCTTTTTTTTTTACAAGCGACGTCATCTGGCCGGTGGCGGCCACAGTAATAATAAAAAATATATATATATCGACTCAAAATAATAAATAACAAGTGCCACCAGTCCACAATGTCACACTGGATAAAAATTCTCCTTTTTTTTGGTTCATGTATGAAAGAAATACTCAAGCGCAACGGGGGTTTTAAATTCCTGCCCGATAAACCGCAAGCACTTTTCATCTTTCTCGATCCATCCATCATCCGTCGGTCCGCCAGTTTGCCCGAGTGACAAATCAAAGCAAGCGGGGAAGCGGCTTGCAATACGTGGCGTGGAAGACTTCTCAAGGAGGATTCAAGCCACAAGTCCTCTTTTAGAAGTTGCCCATTTGGCAAACAAAGGCTGGTAAGCGAGAGCATGCTAGCTTTCTTGAAGATGTGTGGGTGGTGACTCTTATTTTAGAAGCGCTATGATGCACTGCACTTATTGTGGCTCTTCAAAGTCTGGAGACAATTATAAAGTACCTGGATGTGATTTGTGGATGTTTTTAAAATGATGTTTTGTTTCTCATTTTACCATGTTGGGGTTTTTTTTCCATCTTGCACAATAATTACTAAAACTAAAAATGAATGGGGAAAAAAAACTACATTGAAAAATCCGAAACTATTCCACTCTGGTTCCTTGGAGGCCTTACAAGACGGCACCAAAGGATCCATCAATCCATTATTCAAGCCGCTCATCCTCAAAGTACTTTCCTACAAGAGACAATGAGTACAGTACGGCTTTGCAAAGCTGAAATATGAAGGGGGGGAAAAAAAGATCCTCTGGAATAAAACTAACATGCGTGTTTTTAGAACGTGGGAAGAAGTTCCCATGCAAATGTGGGGAGATGATGCAAAGGTCAGAGGTCACGTTTCAACGCTAAACCTCAGAACTGCGAGACGTGCGGGTCGCCCCGTTGCCGGCTTGGAACATAAAACGAGCCTTTAAAAGCAACACAGTCGCACAAAGGGCATGCCCCGACGCTACAAATCCAACGCACCCTGGGCGACATCGGCGTCTGGGAAAGTAACGATAAGCCCTGATTTGTTTTGATGTGCAGCAAAGTTGATCGGTGTGTTTAGACTCCCCAAAGCGCTCGTTTACACACGGAGCACTCTTCGGGAATCATCCATCACGCAACACGCACGTGTACGCTACCTGAGAGGACAGCAGGTCACAGTCGACGTGCGCGCCCCTCCCCGTGCGATGGCGCTGCAGCAGGGCGGCCAGGACGGCGCCGTGCGCATACAGACCGGTCGCCAGGTCCGTCATGGCCACGCCCGGTCGGACCGGATCGCCGTCCTGTTGGCGCAAACGTTGCATCGTGGGACGTCTGGAGCGCGCAGGCGCACACGGGAGCCTGTCTGACCTCTGACCCGGTGATGTGCATCATGCCGGACACAGCTGAGGCGATGGAGTCGTAACCAGGCCTTTGATTGTGAGGACCCGATTGCCCGTAACCTGCACACACACACACACGCACACATGGGGAAGTCACGTGAGGTGGTGTCTTACATCTGAGGGCGATCAACCAATCAGAGTGAGTCGACATTTGAGGTGATTTCTGACTAGCCTGCAGTGCCTTCAGGGTAAAGTCATGGAAGTTTGTGCGGATGAAGAAAAATGGAGGGCCAGAGGCTGACATCATCTGGTGGCTAACAAGAGCAACAAGCGCAAGGAACTGGTAAAATATTTGTGCACCTGAAATGGAGCAGTAGATGAGCGCCGGGTTTCGTCCGCTGAGCTCGTCGTATCCCAAACCCATCGCAGACAGTTTGCCCGGCAGGAAGTTCTCCATCAGCACGTCACACACGCCGGACAACTGACAGCAACGCAAACAAGCAACATGTTAGCGCGTCATCGACGTGTTAGCATGTCGTCAAAGTTAGCATGTCAACACTGTGACGGTCTTCAACATGTTAACTTGGCGTCATTGCGTTGGCTTGTCGTCAACGCGTTAGCATGTCAAAATGTTGACACGTGGTCGACACACTTGCGTCATCGACGTGATTGATACCTCGTGGATGACTTGTGCGCCACGAGGATGTTTGAAGTCGACAGCGATGCTCTGCAAGTGAAGAAGACGAGATGACGATTGGCAGATTGCCGGCGTCATCCGGCTGCCCGCCGCCGCCGCTTTCACTGCGGCGGCCGTCATTCGAGCTTCTTTGCGGTTGTACTTTTTTGTTGCGGTTGACGCTGAGGAAGTAGACGCTCTCCGAGCCCACAAAGGGAGGACCCCACGCTCGGGTGTCATCACCTGCACCTGCAGACCGGCACGCATGCAATACAACACAACACAACACATTTCAACGCGCCGAACATCAATTCATTGATTCGATTGTTCTTGCAATTTTTGATGATTAAAAAAAAGCCACATTTTACAAAAGAAATGACGCTAATTGTCTATTTTTTTGTAAGCAAAGCAGAGGAATCAGATTTCTATTCAGGGGAAAAAAACACATCAGCCAGTCTGTTTTGAATACGCGTCCAACATGAAGTCAAGATGTGAAGCTAGAAGCGTCACCTGGTTTCTCCACTTTGATGACTTCGGCTCCAAGGTCTCCTAGCAGCATGGTGGCGAAGGGGCCGGCCAGGATGCTGCAAAAAAAGATGACGTTGAGATTGGCTTGAGTGCTCAAGCCCGCACAAGGAAGCCGTCGTATGAGGAAGGCATGGCACTGGCAGAATCTTAGGCAAAGGAGCAAGCTCAAGCTTGAGATCAAGCCACTCCTGAGGGTGGCATTGCTCAGTGGTAGAGTGGTCGTCTCCCAAAAAACATGACAGGAGTTGCTTGGTTGATTGTGGTAGCGATATACCAGTTAGTGTTCTCATTTGGAGTGTTCGATATTCTTGGTTTTTCATTAAAATTCCTTTTGTAATTCTGACTATGCCTGCGGTTAGTGATAGGCTGTAATGCATTCTGCCATACAATCTGCACACCTGCAGAGCCGCTTCAATTCTTACCGGGTCAGGTCCAATACTCTGACGCCCTCCAGTGGCCGGCGGCGGTCATCACCTGCAGACGAATCGCATGTCATACTCTTCCAATGAAATCAGCAACACGAAAACGGAAACCAATTGCTGCCACGCCAGAAAAAAAAAACGCGAGCAAATTAAAATTTCCATACCACGTTAAAACGTGAAGAGGTTTTATTTGGAGGCCATATCGTGCGGCCCTAGAACGTTTTCATTTTATTTTAGTATTAATTGTAGTAACTTGAAAGAACAGGAAACGCCCATGAAAACTCAAAGCGTTTGGAATACTGCTGCCTTGACACCCGTTTACAATTTCGAATGTCGAACAATGTGAATGGGTTTAGTCAACCAAAATGAAGTTTGCATAGCGTCAATTTTGGCCCATGTGCGAGGGGACAATTTGAACGATTCGACTCACCCAGCCAAGCATTTACACCAGCGTTTGCATGTTTAGCTCGTGCTACCTGTTGCGGTTTGTGACAGCCGCCGTCCGTCGGTCCAATTTTTCTTTCTCCTCCTCCCCGGCGACAGCGACGCCAAACTCGTCGAACAGGATGCCCGGAGCCCCTTCTGCGACCAAAGGCTCAATAACAACATCATTTGCAATTCCACGCTCTTTTGACCGCTGCTAATGCTAACGGTCAAGTTGATGTCGATGTTCACTCGGAACATTCAACGACAGCACTTCCGGGCCAAGATTTTCAGTGTTGTGTGTGCAGAAATGGTTGGCAAACAACATCGGCAAGTTGCTGGGATACATTAGCGCGTTCACCACATTTCTGCGTCTTCGCCACCTGTCCCAACTTTTTGGGAATGTATTGCAGCCTCAAAATTCAAAGTTAACGAATATTTGCTAAAAACAACAATTGATCATCTTGAACGTTGAACATATCTGTTGTGTATTTAATTAAATATCGGTTGAACATTTGCAAATTATTGTATTCAGGTTTTATTTATGTTTAGCAGAACATCCCAACGTAGGCCAAACATCAGTGGGGGGAAAATAAACGTGCGTTGGTTTGGTGCGTACAGATATCCTGAAACCCAAACTACTGTATAATTGGGTACCAAAACTAGACATCAAAAACATGGGCCATTTATAATCTGATGATTGTGAACAATGGCATCTCAACTTTTTCTATCCACTCTGAATGCCAACATTGCTACAATCTTTAAACTGCGTGTGGCAATCAGTAAATAATTTGGTCTACTTTGTTTTTATTATGAAAACAAATGCGAAAAAGTTAAACGGCTCCTCTGAGATTATCTTTTGTTGATTTGACTGTAATTCTGTCCCGAATGTAAAAATAATTTGAATGACTGTCCAATGTTTAAGCATTGCAGCGCTACCCTGTGGACAGAAGCTCAACTGCATCTAACTGATCTTCACAGGTTCTAAAGTAAAACTCTTCATTGATTTAATATAAAAAAAAACAACAACAACACTCTGAACACGTGCTTCTTTCTAACACCAACAATGACGGTTTTACATTAAGTTAAATCTAAAAAGCTACATAAAGTGTGCTCTTGAATTCTCTTCTGAGATACAAATAAAAAATAAAACTTGTGAGAGGCTCATGAAGTCAATATTGCAGTTTTGAGAGTGTGCGGCTCTCCCTAGTAGGCGGATGTCTGCATCGCAGCGGCCAAGCCCAGATACTCGTGGTTCTGGGCGGCGGGCCGGGACAGAGCATCGGGCGGCTCGGGCAGGAAGTCGGCCCGGTAGTCGGGGTTGTCCAAGACGGCGGCACGGGGCAGCGAATTTTGCGCCGTGTTCAAGTATTCGGGTCCCTCTTGGGCTCGAGGGCCCATCTTTCTGTACTCCTGCGGGAAGGGCGGTGAGGAGGAACCCCAAAATGCACTGGAGTCTTCATAGTTGGGATTGTGGAAGTCTGAACGGGCGCTGCTGCCACCGGCCTCAGCCTGGTTAACGTACTCTGCGGCAAACATTTTGTTCAAACGTTGGTCAAACCCAAAAGTCGGATGAGGTCACATATGCGTAACCCCTTCAAAAAGACTTAGTTGTGTGTGTTTTTCTTTAAATAAGGAAGATATCATTCTATGATATTTTACTGAAATGAAAACAGTCATAAAGTTAAAAATAAAAGAATTAAACAGTGTGCTGGCCCAGGTAACGGGGCTGTGATTGGTCGTTATCTGAGCCCCGCGCAACTGTGATGTCATCGTCAGTACACAACAAGTGACAAAATGGCCACACAAGGCACAAGTTGGAATGATCTTTTTTTCTGATTAGTTTCCCAGTAAACTTCAACTGGTAGTTGCAAAAAAAACAGCCCGGAAGCCTCTTTTTGAGTGATTTGTTGACTTTCTGCCAAACTGTTAGTTGTGATCTTTACCGTGTCCAGGGAGGTGGTCTTTGTCGAAGACGTTTCCAGTGGGGTCGCTGATGTAGCGCATAGCGAGACTATTGGCTCGTGCGGGATGAGCCTGCAGACGCACAAAAGGAGGCGTTACAGCCACGTCACGGCGTCGTATGACTGCAACCCAAGCGAAAGGTTCGTACCGCGGCACGGCAGGGATGGTCGCTGTGGTTACTGGAGCCTTTGTAGGGCAGTAGGTACTCCTCGGCGTCCACCACGTCGTCGGCTTCGTCCGAGCTGAGCAGGCGCGAGTAGAACCTGCTGTCGGACGGGCTGGGCGGCTCGCACTGGCGCCCAAAACAAAAACATCTTTATGCCCGCGAGGTTTCGATGACGGTCGCGCTGCTAATCCACTCTGCCAATAGCAAGGGTTGAGAGAATGTGTCGAGGCTAACCTACCTGCAGGACCAGGTACCTGCTGGGGTCCCGCGCCATCTTGGAAAACTCTACGATGAGTTCTCGGAAGCTGGGCCGACTGGACGGGTCGATCATCCAACCTGAGAAAAACACCATCGGCACTTCTTGTTCCATTCTTGCTTACCGGTGTTGACAAGTAATCAAGTATAAATACATTGTTACTGGACTGGAGTTGTTTTTTTTCAGGTGGTCTTTGCGCAATTATGTATTTTTATGACCACTTTTTACGATTCCTAATGACAATTGAAAGCAGTTTTTTTTTTGCACTTTCTCATGGCCTGGTTCCTTTTTTTTTTTTTTTTCCCCGACATCGGCAGGTGAGAAAACATGTTGGCACAACATGGAGTCAGGAAGACAGTGGCGCTCGTTAGTATCGGTTACTTGTGCTCGAGTACTTACACTTGACCATAAGCATGTAGACGTCGATGGTGCAGACGGGCGGCTGCGGCAGGCGCTCGCCGCGCTCCAGAAGCGACGCCACCTCGCCGGCCGAGATGCCGTCGTACGGCTTGGACCCAAACGTCATCAGCTCCCACACCGTCACGCCTATAGGGGGCGTCAGACTTTATTGATTGACACCTCGGGGTAGTCAGACAGAGGGGGCAGCCGGGTGGAAGGCAACTTTACCGTAACTCCAAACGTCGCTCTTGTGCGTGTACGTCCACTGGAGGATGGACTCCAAGGCCATCCACTTGATGGGAACCTGAGCAGAGAGGAAGTTCAAGGAAGCCGGCGTGAGAATTTCATCTAAGACATCCGAAAAGAGACATGTTGATATCCTGAATTGAAGCGAGTTGGGGCTAAACGGCTAACGTGACATCATCAGTCGGCGGAAAATTGACTCTGCAGGCATTTGGGGATCTGAAATGTTCTTCTTGACGTGGCAAAAACCGAACGCTCGAGTGTTAGCCTCGCACGACAAACCTTTCCCCCGTCCGAGTGGTATTCTTTCTCGTCGGCCGTCAGGAGTTTGGCTAGTCCGAAGTCTGTGATCTTGACGTGATTGGGCGTTTTCACCAGCACGTTCCTGGCCGCCAGATCTCGATGCACCAGGTGGCGCTCCTCCAGGTAGCACATTCCCTGCCAAAAAGAGTTTTTCTCTGTCACCCGAAAGCGGGTGGATGAAGATGGCGACGGGGGGACTGCACAACGCAAGCGCCCGCGACCGGTCTCGTCTACCTTGGCGATCTGGACGCACCAGTTGAGAAGCCACTGAGCGCCCACGTGTTCTTGGTGCTGCCGCACATAGTCCAGCAGGCAGCCGTACGCCATCAGCTGCGTCACCAGCTGCACCGACGAGGTCAGACAGATTCCCAGCAGGCGGCACACGTGGGGGTGGTCCACGCTCGCCATCACGTACGCCTCCTGCGAAAACCCAGACACAAATCCACGTCGACCACAAGATGGCGCCAGAGAAAAATTGATGTATTCCACATGGCATTGGTCTGAGCACAAACACATCGAATCGCCGCAACGTTGACTGCGATCAGTCCAAACTGTATCGTGGAGTACAGAAGAGGAAAAAGAGGTGGACTTACATCCAGGATTTCCTTGTTGGCTTTTGGTGATGTGGCCTCTCGGAGAACTTTAATGGCCACCGGGATCTTCACACCTTCTCCGTCAGGAATCCAAAGACCCTGAAAGGTCAACGGCGCTCGCTTACCCTCACTGCTAAAATGTCGACCGCTAACCTGCGAAGGTGCTCTTTCACTTTGAAGACTGTTCCGAAGGCTCCGGAGCCCAGAACCCGGATTTTCTTCAGCTCCGTCTCCTTCAGCATCCTCAGCAGAGCCTGGTTGGGGGCCTCGCCACTGGGGGTCAGCGGTTCCACCAGCTGCGTACACACGTTATTTTTCCTGATTGTTTTTGTGCTTACGGGAGCATCAAACTTGATGCTCTTTGTGTCACTGTTGGGTTATTTATTAGTTGGACCATGTCCACTGAAAAATGTTGGTTACATTTTTTTTCTCAAAAAAGTAAAAAAAAACGGTATTTTTTTTCTATCCCCATCTTGTGGCATCTGCAGTTTTTTTTTTTTTTTTGCAAGAGCCTACTGGGCCAATTGTGGGCCGTGGGCCATACTTTGCCCACCACCCCAAAAATACCTCTCTCTCCTGCAGGAGGCGCCGCATGGTCCTCTTCCTCTTGATTTGTCGTCGCCGCAGCAAGACGAAGACGACCAGTGACAGGATGACGACGAGCAGGAGCCCGCTGACCACGCCCACCGCCAGCGTGGAACTCCGGGCGGCGCTGAGGACACAAAACCAAAAAAAACAGCTTGAGACTTTTCTTTCCGGCAGACTGCACGCCGCGGGCGTGGCGGACATCGTGACGTCATCACGCTACCCGGAGCATCCCGACATTCCCGGCCCCGTGCACCTGCACACACACACACACACACACACACATATGCAAACGTCACATCTCAAGTAAACATTGATTCTGTTTAGCATTTTGTTAGCATGCTATTTCATGATCTGGCTACCCCTCAGTGCAGTTTCGGTGGCACGATTGACAGCGGCCTTGGCCGTCTGCGTATTTCCAGACGTTCATGTCGGCGTCTCCCATGACGCCATGAGGGCAGCGTGGGACGCAGTGGGGGCCGTCTTGGACGTGGGCGCACCGGGAACATTGATCGGGACCCTGCGCGACAAGCCACACCCAGTTAGACAACCCAAGTGAATCGAGTTTGAGTTCCTGAAAATCTTGCACTCCCCCCCCCCCCCCCTCAAAGTATAAATCATTTTCGGTATAATCTCTTCTGATATGACACATTTTTCCCCAAAAAATATACAATTCCTCCCCCAAATATGTTCGCGCCCGTTTTTCCGTGCACTTGCAGTTGAAATCGAGAGCAAATCAGAGCAGCGGTTAAGAATATCAACGTGAAGGGTGTGTGACCTGTCCGTGGCAGGTGGGAGCCCCATCTGTAGCGAGACACTCGGGGTGACATGCCACACAGCTGCCGTTCACCGCCAGCTCCCTGGGCTCCCTGTGCACACACGGATGGCACGGTGGCCGGGTAAGCCTCTGGCAGGGTCAAGGGTCTGTGTGTGTGTGTGTGTGTGTGTGTGTGTCGAGAGAAGGGGTTCATTGATCCTACCCATGCAGCAGGTTGCATGAGTCCACACAGTGCCCGCTACGGTCAAAGTGTCGGCAGGAGACGCACATGGCGGGCCCGGGCCCCCAGCAGCCTTCTTGAGAGCACTCAGGGTGGCACGTACGATTCTGCTCTTCTGCATGACAACACATCGGTACAATCGTCATTTGTTCACAATCGTCGCGTCAGTTGCGGCCGGTGGATGAACGCGCTTGTTCGCTCTTTCTTTTTGTTCCCGTTTGCTTGATAATCGTGTGTATCGTGTCTCGACCACCTGTGCTAGGCTCTCTTCACTTACCGTGTTCATCCTTCGTAGTCGGTTGTACAAAAGCGCAAGCTAGCGATATAGGTAGATAGCAAAATGCTAACGGTGATATGACAAATTTTTGAACAATCATCAGTCAAACGACAAAGGCGACGTGAACCCACGGCAGAGTTGCGGCGACGCCACGTTCCTCAGCGTGACGGTTTGGTCGGCGGATCGGAAGAGGCGAGTCCACTGGTCGCTGCGCGTGTAGCACAGCTGAGGGTTGTCCTTGAGCGTAACCCATCCGGCGCTGACCTCCTTTAGCGAGCGCAGACCCAGCCAGCGGAGGTTGTGCGCCCTCACCACGGCCAGGCTGTGGTGCCTGACCACACGGGGACGACAGAGGAGTCGGTCGGACGCGCCACCTCGGGCTTGCCGACTTGCCGAGCGCTTACTTACGCTCGCGTGGTTCTCCCGCGGATGATTTCCAGGTTCTCAAAGACGGAGAGAGACGTCAGGTTCTCGGGCCACTTCTGGATCACCAGAAAGCCTGCAAAGGTCAAAATGATATTGTGAAATGTTTCCATGGTTATGGGCACATAATCGGGCTAATATGCTACGCTAACTCCAGGCCGGAAGGGTTAAGCGGACGCGCAAAGCGGTCGCTGTCTGGCCCGCGCCAAAGAAATTGGCCCAATCGGGCTTTTCAACTACCTGTGATTTCCTTGACAGTTCGGAAGTATTCCAGCTTGGCCGGGTCCATGGGCGGGATCTTGTAGTGTGCGTCTCTGCGGGGACCAATCAGAAAGTGTGATGTGACCTGCCCGGTGCTCGTGTAGGCCACAAGCTGGCACGTGTGTGTCGACTGTCGGCCATTCGAGTTGAGCGGAGGCAATTGCTCGTTGTTGGTTGTGTCACATTTTGTCTCATGAATGAGCATATTGAATGCGACTAGCTGACTCAACACCGCCTGAGTGTCCACGTTCGCTTTTCGGGGAGGTGGAGATGTCAGCACATTGTTGCACTCGGCCCACAACACCGTCTCCAAAACGCCTTCTGTTGTTTATGAGAAACTACCGGCAAGAAGTCTCTGCCTCCGTTCAACTTATTCAGAAGCTAGCAAGCGCTAACAGCGATGGCTAACGGCTGTGCGGACGCACCCGGTGAAGGAGGTCTCGATGAGGAAGATGTCGCCGTTGATCTTGGTGCAGTTCTGGAAGGACTCGATGTTGGAGGCGTTGACGGCGAGGGTGTTGACGAGGGAGCCCACGCCCACGCCGTCGCAAGCTGGAAGGGACCAGAGCACCGACACAACGCCATCTTGGATGTGGAATGTTTTAACGCCTTTGCTTGAGTCAAGGCTTGAAAAAAAGTGCACCCACTTATAGCATTTGTAACTTTTATGAACTTGAATTGAATCGTAATGTACTCAGGACATATCAGGAGTAAAAAGTATCAATGTTTCTTTTCAAATGTAGCAAGACAAAGTAATGTGTGGCGGGAAAAATACATACTGGGTAAAGTACAGATTCTTGCAAAATTGACTTTGCCGTGTCTGCGTGCCTTTTCTTTTTTTTTTTTTTTTCCCCTCTTTACCTTTGGGACAAGCTCCCTCGCAGGTGCGACATCGCTGGACGCCATTGTCGTCCACCTCAAACATGCCGGCGTCGCACGTGCGCACGCACGAGCCTCCCGTCACCACGTAGTTGCCTGCGCACGCAACACGCACGCACACGTGAACGTACCGTCTGTTTCCAAAAGCGTGCAAATGCGGGACAGCAGCGTCTTACGGGGACAGGCCTTGACGCACATGGCGCCGTAGGTGAACTTGGCGTTGGGGTTGTGGACCACTTGATGCGTCTTGAGGTCGTAGAGCTTCTCGGGAGGGCACGCGTCTTTGCAGGTGCCGTCGTCGTTAAACAGCCGGCAGGCCTGAAAGAGAAAACGCGGAAGCGACGTCAGCCAGGTTCGCCAGCCCGGCCGAGGAAGCGGCGGCGCTGCCCCCCCGCGCCCCCGCGTGGACACTGACCAGGCAGTCGGTGGCCCGTGGGCCGCTGCAGCCCGCAGCGCAGTGCTCGTTGCAGCAGTCGCTGGGTTTGGGACCGCGGCACCTTCGGCTGCATTGCTCGGCGCACGACAACTTGGTGACTGCACCGAGACCATTAGAGTAGATACAACATGACATGAAACTTTTTTTTGCTCGTCAAAATAGGGCTGCACGATGTCGGAAAAACATGCGGACAGAAAGAGGACAAAGAACAAATACGTCTACATTTCTGGCAGTGTTCCGCTCCAGCCGCCCAGCAGGAGCCGTTGACACACGAGGGATGGCAGGGCTCGCCTGCACAAAAGACCAACAATCACACAACAAGACCAAAACGCTTTAGCGAGAACACTACGACGACAACAAGAAGACGTACATTGGTGCGCAAAGTCGTCCCGCTTGAAAAGCATGCTGGGATCGCTGCTTTGGTCCACGATGTCCGCCCACTCGATGGAGTCCACGTTGCACAGCAAAGGGTTGTGGCTCATCTTCACTCCTCCTCGAAGGATCTCTGAACGACGACATCCACACAGAAGGAGCATTCACAAGCAAACCCAAATCACCCAGAACCATCCCAAACCATTGGAAACCATCACCCCCCCCCCACAGGTATGCCAGAACCATTCAGAACCAGGTCCTCACCGGTCAAGTTGCTGAGCTGCAGCTGTTCGAGGCCGCCCGTGAAGTTGATCGCGGCGGCCGAGTGGTTGCGGTTGTAGTTGGACATGACCAGCAGGGCATACTTGCCCTCGTAGAGGTTCTGGCCTCGGATCAGCTTCAGGTTGCGCAGCGGGACGGTACGGGCCTCATTCATGGCCACCAGCACGTAGCCGCCCACTTCCTGGATGGACTGAAGACAAGCGGTATGGAGGAGACGTCCCGGTGTGGATCGGCTCCGACGGCGCCACCTACCTGCAGGAAGGAGAGGTTCTGGTGGTTCAGGGTGTATGTCACCTCCAGGTTGTCCAGGACCACCGCGCAGTTGCTGTACATGCGCACCATGTTGTCGTAGTGGTTCTCACGCGTGCCCAGCAGTGTCAGCTGGTTGCTCATCCCTTGACACACTGGCACACGACACACACATAAATGCAGTCGTTCACAACCTGCTTCACAACGTTCAAATGAAAGCAAGAAAATTCCCCGTATGCTACACAATGTTGCCTTAAGGGACGAGTTTCACTTGTCGGGCGACCGCGCTCGTAAATTGAGAAACATCCCCCAAGCCTCTTTCAGAAACATTGCACTTTCTCTGGTGGCCACAAGGGGCGCTCAAGTGCTGATAAACTTTTATTTGTGTTGTGCACTGCGGTGTATGTTTGTTACTGTCGTGTAGGCGAGTCGAATGTCACTGGAGTTCAGTGTGGTGAGCGTCATAGGTTATTGTCGAGCATGCGAAAAAGGTTTGGAAATGACAACCACTAGATTCGGGCGGCGATTGCCGGCCTGTGTGCCATGACACATTACTATTCTGTATTCCATGTCAAAGTGTCTCAAGTGTGCCACAAATATTTGATTCACCAAAAATATGAATTTGAACATTGGAGATGTCAAATGGCAAAGGAGAAGAATAAAAAGCTCTTCCATGGGATGGCATTGTGGTGTAATGGAATGGAGTGGTGAACAGTGGATTGTTGGGCAGTGAGAAGAGGAGGAAGCAGTTTGGTCGCTGCGTGGCAGGTTAAGCGTGAGGAATGAAATCTTTCTGGATCCCATCCTCATCGAAGATACGCCTCTCGAGCAAGAAGACACGCCCCTCACGGGAGAAGACACGCCTCATATGTTTGCCGAGAAGAGGCGCGCAAAATACACAATGTGCTTTCGTAGAATCGATCGGCTGAACTTCGGTCGAGGTCTGACAAACAAAAAAAATGGACACACACACACGTGCAAAAGCATAAACAGAGCCATGCACACACAGACAAAAACACACTAATGTACACACGCATGCAATCACATCCATCCACCCATGTCCACAAACAGGCACACACAAAAGTGTGCAGATGAAGTGAAGAATGCCCTTCACTCTTCTGTTTGCTGTCCAGCTCAATGCTAATGCTAAATGCTAAGCCTTTCACAGAGCGGACAATGCACGCAGGCACTTGCCCAAATTCAGCGTGAATGCCGCAGTCATGACAACAAGTGCTTCATCAATGCATGTGTGTGTGTGCGCGCGCGTGTTCAATTAGCTGTAACAAGCTAGCCGCTGCAGTCAACAGCCTGTCAGTGTCCACCCATGACTGACAATCATGCCACCTGATTACATCATCAAATCCAATTGTGTCAGTGTGCGGGTGAGCGTGTTACGTGCGTTAACATGAACCCGCTCATGCTCCTCCACACAAACACGAGGCAAACGTCATCACACGTTCATCTGTCCATCATCCATTCATGCCGAGCTGGACTGGCCGCCTGTCAATTGAGTGACAAAAACAAAGCCGTTTTATAATATTGCACTTTATGAAAAACTTCTAAGCCCAACAAATAATTCACTATCATGATTTCATGCTGCAAACAGTTCATTGTGCTGCTCGGTCCGATGTGGCTGCTCGCCTTGGCCACAGGGAGGCACTATAATGTACACACAAATGAAAAAGAACACACACTTGATGTCAAATCAATATACACTTGTGAGTTTAGTTCCATTATGTGTCAATGTGTGCCGACACTATTTGCGTTCAATTATCCGTTGCTTCTAAAGCCACAACTATCGATGTGATCCATTAGCAACGGGTCGCTTGAAGCTCAAGAGGCTTCCGCGTACCGAATGAAATGAGAAGCTCGACGAATCAACCTCCTAGTGGATGATTAAGAGTCCAGTTTTGGGATACTCTATTGAGAAAACTTAATGACCAGGTTCCGACCCAGGACGCCAGACTCTGGGGTAAATGTGGCAACCACGTGAGTCACCGCTAATGCAGCCTCTTTGACCTTGCCAGCAGACAAAACATTTAAAGGTGACCCAATCAAATTCAAATTCATCGATTGGCACCATTTGACTAAAAGTGCTTTCATTGATTTATCGAATGCACTTAAAGCGGCTCACAGGTCACATGCGCACTTCATGTCACAAAAACAACAACACAATGGACTTGTGTGCTAATCTCTCTCTCGCTCTCACACACAAACACACACACACACACACACACACTTGCGCACACACGCGTGCGAGGAATGTGTCAGCCAGCTGAAAACATTCAACGGGCAGATTCCCACCCAAAACACACACTCGTTCCTGTGCACGACTCAACGACAGATAACATTAGCATTGATGCTAACACAATGTCAGCTAATCAATAAAACGCACATTAAGCATGCTAGCATGACAGCTAACATTTCACATGCAAGTATGAGCAACTCTGATTAGCCACACACTTTGTTCACTTTCGCAACGTCGCACTAGTTCCGACACGTTCCACAATACACACACACACACACACACACACACACATGAACATAAGCGCACAGAAAGTGTCAGCACATGTCAGTGAGAGTCGTCTCTCAAGCTACCTGTGCTGTGACGTAAGGCTTTTACGTACACATGCACACAACCAGACAGAACCCCCCACACCCTCCCCCCACACACACACCTTCTCTTTAGGCCTTGACATTGTGACCTTCGACCTGTGCACCAGCACGTTGAACATGTTTAATCCCGGCGACGCGCACTGACCTCCACATTCTCAGAATTCCAAAGTCAACAGTCCCGTAGGCTGCAAGCTCACCTGCCAGAACGCGTGCACAGTCTCTCTCTCACACACACACACACGCACACACACGTATCTCAGCCACACTTCTGAACATGAAACAGCAACAGTAAGACGAATCAGTAATAAGGACCAAAACAAATGTGTACACAAAAGGTACATACACAGACCAAAACAAATACGCACACACACCTACACAGAACAACCTCCACCCCCCACTATATGGATTTGTTTATACACACATAGGCAGACATGAGCGCACACATGAATCTCAAGGTCCTTCCCAGCCGGTGGAAGCTTTTCAAGGCTTCAGAGAAGCCCTTGCGATTTGCAAAAGTGCTTGGAGAAGGCGCTGGCCGTTCCATCATGTCAGCTTCCATCCTTCCAACTGTACTCAAATGAAGAACTGTGATCCAATCAGAGCAAGAACCTTTTTTTTTTAAACAAATGGCATCCTAATGAGTAATGTGCCCATTTAAGATGGCAAATGGAAGAGATTGGAAACGACCATCTGGGTCTTTTTGAACCCAAAAGGACACCAACAATTATTTTTAACAAGTTGGAAATGAATTTGGGGAGTTTTGGAGCTGGGATGCAATTGATGACTTTCCCTTCATTTCAATAGAAAAGATGATTTGACATACAGTACGAGTATCAAATTCCACTTGCATGTCAAGGCACACAAAACCATCCAATGATTCACTCTCACTTTATGACAAATATAGTCGTATGAATTTCTGCGTTTGGTGTTGCGTCACAATGGCGCGGTTCCTAATATTTTGGTCAGCCAAGCACAAACACACACACACGACGCGAGTTGATGTGAGCGTCATGTTGATGCCGTTTTGGCAAAAATGCGAAGAACTCATCATCACGGGCAAGAGATGTTTGCCTTTTGGGAATTGTTCACGTCCGCCAAGGTACTCGATGGTGACGCCAATGATTTGGAGACAGTTGTTGAACTTGTCAAACCCGTGTGTGCATGTTCAGCTTCGAAAGTAACGTCAAGTAACGTAAGGTGATGTGAGCGGCTGCTCGTCGTTACCTTTCCTGTCGGTTGGCGTGCAGCGGGCGTCCGGCAACAAAACCACAATAAGAAGCAAAAGAGAAAAAGGACGGACGCCAGCAAGAAGCAAAAAGTCCGACGCGCCTCCGCACATCTTCACGTGCAAGCGCGCGCCTTCGCTTCCGCTAAAAGCCTTCCCGGGACTCGCACCACCACCAACGTGGACCCGCGCAACCCGACGACGACGGACGCGGACCAGCCAGGAACTTCTTCTCGTCCACGGTGTGAAAACCTGCACGCGCGCACGCACATACGTGCGCGCACCCCCCCCCCCCATCCCGCCCTCTCTCGCTCATTTTCTTACAGTGGGTGTGTGAATGTGTGTTTGTTTTGATTGACACCTGGCTTCCTTTCATAAGTGGAATGTCATGCAAGACACGTAATAGAAAAACACTTCGAGCTGTCACTGCTTGGATGCTAAATGCTAACGGCATCATCATGCTATTCCATGCTATATGTCATTTTTTTTATCGACCGACCATTAGTTTTCTTGAAATATTTTTGCGTGATGGGGGCGAGAGTAGATGAATATTGTTTGGACAAAAATATTGCACTCATCCTGTGATTTACCGACTAGCCAATTCTTTCTTATGTAAACCCTGAGATTGACTGGCGACCAATCCATCAAATGTCGATCCCCGGGTAATATCTTGGCCTTGATAAATCGTTTCGAGTGGAAACAAGGGGGCAATTCAATTTACCACGGCAAATTGAAAAAAACAAAGTTCTTTAAAGGGTTCCTGCAGTGGAAAGGGGGCGAGTGTGTCCTGCAATTGACTGGCGGACAGTCAACTGTTTGTCTTTCCATGCCTTTGCAATGGCTGGGGACCAGTCCGGGTCACTTGTCTCTAGCTCAAGCCAATGAAGCTGAGCGTGATGAAAAAGGGTTCAAAAACAATAATGCAAGAGAAGGAAATTCCTTCGTGGTTTGTGAGGAAGATGATAAGGCGAGGTGATGAAGATGGCGAAGATGAGGGAGTTGCTAATGAGCCCAACCGGCTTGATGCAAAGGACGCTTCGAGTTTGCAATCTCCAAGCAAATCTTGATAATCTTCATCGGGAGCAACAATGCGTGCGGATCAATACTGCCAATGGTGGGAATGCTGAACGTCCTGAGGCGTCTTTGACTGATTGTTGTGTGAAAATTGCTCATTTTAATGCCGGCGTTCGGTTAAGTTTGCACAACATATCTGCAAATATTTTCCCAGCCCTTTGAGGGAATTGATGAAGATGAGGATAATGATTACTAAACTTGCTCCTTTTTTCAACCATCACGACTGAAGCAGTCAAAGGTGAATAATAGATCTCCAAATGATGCTCAACCTCAGTCGACGATGGTTAGACTACTTTCCTTTTGACAACGGATTGGAGTCATGTTGAATGCGGTGAGCGAGCGCTCTCTGCCGGATAATTGAATAATAACACGCTTCAGCTGCATCAGGGAGATTTTTTTTGGTTTTGTTTTATTGACACATTTTTCGTTTTTCTAAAAGTCCCTGTCAGTTTGAAACATGTTTGATGATTTCTGGGTTTATTAAACATTGTTTTGTTTGGGAAATTCTGCATACGTAAAAATATCTTGGATTTCAAAGCAACCTTTAAACTCTTTCTAAATGCCCCATTTCCATGAAAGGCGGAAAGAATATCAATTTTAGCGATATTTTTGTAATGCTATCGAGCTAAAGTTTCGTGCGTAGTAAAACGTGAGTCGTGACGTAGGCACGGGACGCCCAGAGCGCAGCAACGCAGTGACGTCACCACGCGGTCTGTTTCTCCGGCAACAATGGGCGGAGTCTTGGGCTGGTCACGTGAGCCAGTCGGCCCTTTGTTGATGAGCCCCGTCCGGCGAAGAAAGACGACCACGATAAGACGCAAAAAATAAAAATAGAAAAAAAGAAACCTTGCAATTGAGTGTCAGAGCCAGACGAACCAGACGAAGAGGACGTGGAAGCCCAAGTTCGTTTGGATGTTTGGACTTGTGGGGGATGGAGGCTCAGTCCGGGTTGTGAGGGGGTCGCCGCAATCCGCCGTCGGCTCTGCTTTGTGCTCGGGTTCCTCCTCCTCTTCGTCGGCGGCGACATGAGGCGTTGAAGGCCATCTTTGCTCTCCTGCTGGCGCTTTGGCAACAAAAGCGCGTGATTTTCCTGCTCTTCTCTTCTGACGTCATCTCGTGCTCGTCCATCATGCCCTCGCCAGCTTCGTCTTCATCATCGTCGTCCGTCCCGTTTCTCGTCCTCCTGCTGCTGCTCCTTCCCTCCGCCACGAGCGCGACTCCTCGAGGAGGAGGAGGAGGAGCCGCGCTCGAATGTGGACCGGGAAAAAACGCCGAGTGTCCAGGTGACACGCGCGCACCAACACGCACACACGCATCTATAAATGCCGAACCGCGCACATATTAAATCGGAGACGCAAACCCGGTCGCGTCCGAAGACGTTCAGGTGACCGGGGGTCACCTGGGTCTGGGTCGTCATGACGACCATGGATTTTGAAGGTCAGCCATGTTGTTTTGCCGCTTGCTATTTTCAAGATAATTACAAGCTCCACATGCAGAGGGCGAGGCTATGTGTGTGTGAAGCGAGAGGGATTTCTATGGGTGTTTGTGTAAAAGATGCATTACTCACGTGACAGGCACAGCCTCGTGCAGATGTTGTGAGGAGACAACGCCCATCTTGATGGTGTTGAAGAACTTTGGTGGCAGCCACCTGACATCTGAACAACAACAAAAAAACTTTAAAAACGGATTTGTTTACTGTTTATTGTATATGTTGAATTGCTCCATGTACAGCACTTTGTATTTATAGAGCACTTTCAAACAGCCATCGCTGCATACAGTCGAGTTGAGAACTACAAGAAAACAAAAAAAATATTAGGGCGCCAACTCACTTCCTGTAGTCTTTGCTCACTTCCGGTGCACGTTGGGTCATTACAAGGCGATTGAGCTCACAAGCCTAACATTAACAGCCAATCATATCCACACACACACACACATCTGTGGCAGGAGTGACTGTTTAACGACTTGTGCTTGTATTCTTTTTTTTTTTTACAGATGCGTCATTGAAGAAGAGCGACCTGCGGGTGTGCGACGCAGGCACTTGTCGTTTTGGTGGGACGTGCCGCGAGAACGGCGCCGACATCAAGTGTGTGTGTCACTTCCAGGTTAGTGCCATTGCCCGAAACCTTTGGCTTGTTTGGCTGTGCGGGCAACCGAGCGTGCGCGTGCCGTCTTTCAGTGCCACAAGAAGTTCCTACCCGTGTGCGCCTCGAACGGAGACACCTACCAGAACGAGTGCTTCCTGCGGCGGGCCGCCTGCAAGAAGCAGCGGGCCATCAGCATCGTGGCCGAGGGAGCCTGTGACCATGGTAACACGGACACACACACACACACACATGTCCACGCATGTGAGTAAGAATGCTCATGGTGGCGTCTCCGGCTCATTGGTTGCCTCTATCCGACTAGCAGATGGAGCATCGGGATCTGGAAATGGAGGTACATGAGCACTCAAATGTCTTAACATCACACACTTGTCTACACGCACGGCGACACACTGTGTGTGCATGTGGAACGCCACGTGATGACAAGTCGTGCGTGTGTGTGTGCACGTGTAGATGATGATGGTTCTGGCAGCAGCCACGGCAAAAAGACATCCAAATGTGAAAACTGCAAGTTTGGTGCCGAGTGTGATGAAGACTCCGAGGACATGCTGTTAGTGCGCACGCTCACACACACACACACACACACACACACACACACTCAATCGCATATGGCTCATTGACCTACTCGTGTGTGTGTGTGTGAACAGCTGCATGTGTAACATTGTGTGCAATGGCCACAATGACAACCCGGTGTGCGGCAGCGACAGTGTGACGTACGAGACGCCATGTCACGTCCGCGAGGCATCCTGCCTCAAACAGATGAAGATCGATATCCGGCACGTGGGACGTTGCCAAGGTAACGTCGCACCAGACAACACGTTCGTTGTGCGCCATGATCATTGTGTACAGAGCAAGTGCGTGTCTAGGAGTTCGGCGTGTGTGTGCGTGTGCTTGTGAGTGTGTATGCAATGAAAGAAGAAGATACCGACCTCAATCTCAGCCTCTCTCCACATTGTTGGGCGGCTTGCTTTGGCTTTTTGCAGATTCTCGTAAGCGTCTTTCTCTTCTTCTTGTGCCTTTCAGACAGAAGCAGGAAGGATGACAGCGTCAAGACGAAAACAGACATCTTTGGTACGTCTTCCTGCTTTTTGTTTCCTATCATCATCATCATCGCCATCATCAAGTTGCTCTAATTCGTGCCACAGGCAAGTCAGGTGAGGGGGAAGGTTTGGCAGAAGGCTCCGCCTCCTGCCCCCCGGACCACGCCCTGATTTGCGTCCACGGCCAATGTGAGATGAGGAGCAACCAGGCAACGTGCAGGTAAGATGCATCATCGCATCCCAACATACTATTCCTTTTATGAACATGTCACGCACAGGTAACTGTCACGTGACCCCGATGTTAACGCATCTAACGTGTCACGTGTGAAATCGTGTCACGTACTGTAATTGTGTCACATGATCCACTCTCCGAACAAATGACATGACGCCCACGTTGCGCTAAATATTCCAGGTGCTCGGCGTCCTATGGCGGTCCTCGCTGTGACCAGCTGATGGATTTCAACATCCTCTATGTGGTCCCTAGTGGCCAGAAGCTGCATTACGTCCTGATTGCTGGCATCATCGGCGCTGTCCAGATCGCCATCATCGTGGCCCTCGTCATGTGCTTTACCAGGCAAGTGCACGCTTCAACTTGACCAAGTTTAACTAACTAGTAAAACCAGTGGTAGCCATGGTTGCAAATGTCCAGAAATGAAAAACATCAATTGGGTTTAACATGCACTTTGCATGTGTGTCCTGCAGGAGGTGCAACAAGGCCAAGCGAGGGAGGAGGCAGAAACAACATCTGGGTCACTTCCCGTCTGGAACGTCGTCCAGGATGATGTAGCATAGCGTAGCCTAGCGATCAGTCCTCGCTCGCTCCTTTTTTCCACTTGATCCACTTTTTCCACGGACACTTTTGATAACTCCACTTGTGGTGCCTCTTTTGTTTCCTCGTCCGATACTTTAAATTCCTAAAGGGGCCTTAGTTTTTTGCGTTTGCTTTTTTAATTTATAGTATCATTTTCTTTTCTATTTAAAAAAAAATGATTCTTTGATTTTCCTTCTGGAATTTTTTTCTTCTAAGAGGCAAGCGCAGACGAGCTCAGACACTGGAATGTGCCGAGGAACTGTTCGTTTTCTGGTTAGCTCGCGCGCTCAAGCCTCTTGGTTTTTGTTTACATTTTGAAAGAAGTGGCGCATTTTTGTGAGTCTCTTTTAGAATGTTTGTAGCTCACAATGTGGACATTTTTCCAACTTTATAAGGCTTTCCCCCCCCCCCCCCACGCTTTTGGAATTCACGAGTGCCAGCGGCTGCTAAAAGACACCGTGATTCGTTGGGGGACACGAGTGATGCAGCTGACGTGCTCCAGGGGGTGCTCTCATCAACTTTCTTGTCATGTCACATGAACACGCAGCTTTGGTTTTTCTACATTTTCCAGTCTTCAGGTCCAAACTGCAACAGGTTTCTGGAAAATGTGTTTTTCCATGTTTTGCCAAGATGAGAATTGAAAGATTTTTCATCCACTTTTTGTTGTTGGTTCTTTTGGAAATTTTCGATGTCGGTACCAAGTGTCCTTGTTGCTTGTGTTCATGTGTTAGCGAGCGGTTCCGGTCCTGGTCCCGGTTGTGGTCGCACTGTAGTTGTTGCATGCTGCCGTCGAGTGTCGCTGTGGTTAGAATGTTGTTGAATTAAATCACCATGGTAACTCATCAACATGTGCTTTGATTGGTCGCTGAAATGAGTGGCCACATCTCTGGCCCACAGAAGAGGATGACGCAAGCGCTCCTCGCAGGTCAAAGATGAGTGCGTGTGGTGGTGGTTGGGAGGGGGGGGGGTTGACGGATAATTTTAGGTGTCAGCTGGTGTGGGAAGTCCCCCCGGCTGTCTCCCCATGGTCAACATTCCACCCCCCCCCCCCCGGATTCCTCTTGGTATTCTTATTCATCTTCATCATCTTATCTGTCTCTGAGTCATCTGGAAGGAGACCAGGTCAGCAAGTCCACTCACCCAAGGAAATGGCCAGTGAGGGGGGTGAGGGGGATTAGTCGGGAAAAGGTGCCGCTGATAGATGGACGCTCAGGGGCTTTTTGGGTGGGGGTAGGGGGTATATATGTGTCATCTGGGTAATTTTCGACCTCTGAGTTGTCGGTTAGTCTGTCCGAACGGGACTAAGCATGTCAAAATTGAGAAAAAGTAATTGAATAAAGATCTGCAAGCAAGTGACATTCAACTCAAGCAACGTGCTGCTCTGAAACTGCTGGGGAGAAGGGCAACTCTCTGACAAGGGCTCAGAGTTTATCAGTCAATCTTCAAAACTGTAAATTCTACAAGAGCCACAACCAATTTGTTCATGGAAAACAAACCCATTGTCAAATTAAGGAACAACTATTTTGAACATTGATGAATGCAAGAGAGAGGGAACTATGGTCTCATGTGAATAAAACAAGAATTCAAAATCAGCTAAATTGATTTAAAAATTATAGATTGTTTGAGTCCTGGTGAATTGCTGAAATGTTCCTGTAAATTCCCACAGAGTTCTCAACTTGTAAAATCTCCTGGAATTTTGTCGCAACAGCAAAACTCTTCAGAATAGCTGCACACATACGCGCGCTACCTCCTCCTGCTGTAAAAAGAGCCCATGTCATTTCCTGTTCTCTCTTTGGGGTTGTCAGTGCCCCCACCCACTTTGGCCCCTCAGGTGGTGGAGTCTGTGAGCATGCGTCTGTCCCACTGTGGCGACGCGTGCCCTCTCTACCGTCTCACCCTCTTGCCAGATTGGCACTGCAATCGCGCGGAGGCAGCATGGCGGACAGCTCGGTGTGCGGCGGCGAGGACGCGGCCGGCGTGGCGGCTCTGCTGGCGCGCGTGGCCGGCCTGATGGAGGGCGTGCAGGCGACGCAACAGCGCATGGAGGAGCGGCAGCTGGAGCTGGAGAGCACCGTACGCGCCATCCAGGCCGGCGTCGCCAAGCTGGCCACAGAGCAGGCCAGCAGCGCCACCAGCCTGGAGAAACTTCTGGAGAAGACGTGCAAGGTCAGCAGGCACGTCAAGGACGTGCGGGTGCGCGTGGAGAACCAAAACCTGCGCGTCAAGAAGGTCGAGGCCACGCAGGGGGACCTCCTGGCCAAGAACAAGTTCCGGGTAGTCATCTACCAGGTGAGCGACTCGGGTGGGTAAGAAGCCGATACTGCGTCCTCAGTTGGTCAAATGAGGAGACAGTGTTCAAGTGAGCGCCTGTCTTCCCGAAGATACAAAGTTACAAGAGCATCTATGGCCGCATCCGATAAGCCTAAACTCTGCCTGGAAATGTTTCCACGGCCACTTTTTATGAGCTTCTTGTCACTTGGGTGGCAGGATAGCTGGAGGCGATGTCAGCCCACTTTGCCCGAGAGGCAAATTTAGGGACCGAAGACCTATACAAATGAAGCTCAGCCTTGCCCTCAGCATTGTTTCTGATTGCGACAATCCATCGAGTTGAAATGAAATGCTCGGAATCGAAGTGCCCCTCGTGAATTGTCTTCACTTGATGGAAGCGCACATCCAAGACCAAAAGTTCATCTCGGACCTAAAAAATTAGTGGTGTTCAAATGGCCTGCTGACCTTTGACCTCTCACATGAAGCGTCATCATCCCTGCTCGCCGAAACTTGGCAAGCGCGGAAGGTAACCCGATCGCCTTGTGCGATATGTTTAGCATCCTGCCGGCTGCGGCACTGAGCTCTGCCAACAGGTGCCGTCCACTATTTAGGGAGGCGTGCGCGCCACCTGACACGCTGCTCCGTGCCAGCGCCTCCAATTTAAGGCCAAACCGGTTTAGCGCTTTTCAACACCAGCCTTCACACCAAAATCCCCATTTGCAAACGTGGCCATACAAAATGGAAGCTGCGAGCCGAGGAACATCGTGTTCTCTCGAACATGAAAAATACGGCGACGTCGTTTTTAATGCTTGTCAATGTTGGCATTCGTCCAGGTCCTTTAATTCTCGGGCCAATGACTCGATTGCAACTGGACTGTATGAGAGCATGTTCAAATGTCAATACTTGGCTACAAAAAAATATCTTTAAAATATTTTTCTTGTTGTGGTGTCTCAGGGCGAGCAAGAAGTGCGAGCAGTGACGCCAGGTCATGACGTGGACGGAGAAGTCCCGGGGGATAGCGAGGAGTCCAATAAGTTGGAGTGTCCTCCAGACTCAGATGATGAAGAGTACATGGTGGTGGAGGAAGCCGACGCTACGGCGGCGGCGGCAGGCGGGCGTCCCAAGAAGAAGACGGGCCTGACGCGCATGGAGAGCCTGAAGGCCACCTTCTCGCGGGAGAACATGAGCCGGACGCGAGACAGCCTGGGCACCAAAGTCAACAAACTGGGCGAGCGCATCGTGACGGCCGAGCGGCGCCAGAAGATCCGCCAGTCGGGCGAGCGGCTCAAGGAGACCCTGGCCAAGAACGTCCTCAGGAAGGACAGGACTGTTGCCGAGGGCCAGGAGGGGGTCGACCCCGCTGCCGACAACAATGCCGGTGCGGCTGCGCCCGTGCCGCCGCCCAAGGGCCGGCGCGGCGCCCCGGATGAACCCCGGCCGGAGGGGGAGGTGCACGTGTACGACATGAAACAGCTGTCGTAGTGGCGGCAAGCCTGCTGGGGGCGCAAAGTTGGCAGAACAATTGAGGTCATGTGACTCTCTGGACAGTCTTTAGCTAATCAGGCTTGTGTGTTGACATTGACAAGAACTTGCTTTATGCATGTGAATGATCGGGAACAAGATGGCGGGAGCAGCGGCGGCACTTCGTGTAGCGACTTGAGTTGAGCAAGAATGTGATTTGAGAGAATAAAGCATAAATGCAGCAAACAACAGCAGCAGCTTGTTTGGGGTTTTATTGACCTTTTGTCACGATGTCCTCTGAGTGCTTTTTTTTTTTTTAACGTATGGAGCTAAATTTGCGAAAATGTTTTGCTGCTTTACAAAACTGGGGTGACACAGGCACAAAGGAAACTGCTTTCAATGCAAAGCAACGTGCACGTAACACGAGATGCGTTCATTTGGGCCTACCTGGTGACGAAGCTTGTCGCTCTGCAATTTCTTCTGGCCTGTTGAAGAGACGAGGAAAGGGTCGTTGGGCTCGGTGACAGCTCCTCCCTTGCTTGGCTGGGTCCTCCATCGAATGCTTCGGCCTGTCTATAACCCTTGTGATACGCAAGGGGGCTTTTCCGCCCCAAATTGTGGATGGATTTTAAATTCACAGCTGAAAAGTATGTACTAAAACATTTTAATGGCAACAAAATTCAGCGTTCAGAATTTCTATTGAGAATCTGATGGCACAGATATGCTTCCATACATGACATCAGACAACAACTGACTGACCACTGCACACATTTCATTTCATCTAAATATTACAAAGAATCAACATGAAAGTTCTTTGATCTTTTTTGAGACGGTGTGCCTTGACCTTCCACGCCTTTTTTGTGGTCAACACCTGAACGGGCTCCGTCGCCAAGTACGTGTTGGTGCAGCTCAAAGTGCTTTGTTTTGCTTTTTACTCTGTGGCTGTGAGCATCTAAGCCATGGCTGGAATGAAGTACTGCAGAGACACGTCCTGGTGGAGCAGGATGAGATGAAGCACCGTCTGGTGGACGATGTCTGTGGGACAGACAAACGGCCCTCCTAGTAATTGGGCCTTTTCTCGTGAAATTGACATTCATACATACGTTCCTTCCAGTCTCCGCCCAAAAAGCAACAACTACAAATTCTAATGGGGCTTTTCATGAAAGAAAAGCTCAGACCTGCCAGGCTTATTGTGGCACAACATGATGCAACACTAAATCTGTGTAACTCAAACTTGGAACTTGCTTGTGTACCATTAAGACCCATTTAAAAACAGATAAACAAAGAAACTGCACAGAAACGACCCGATATTGATGGGCAGACAATGAACGACAATGGTGGTGCAGTAAGTTCTACTTACTGCATATGGCCCTGCTAGGGTTGACCTGCTGACCCATCAAGAACTGCTGCAGCTTCCTGATGTCCACGCGGGCCTGCGCCATGGCATCCGGGTCACGAGGTGACCGCGATCCCCCATCTTGGGAGGTGTGGTCACCTGCCAGGACAAAAGAGGTGAAACATGGGTCATGTGACCACAGACTAATTTCCACTGGCGGTTTTACCCCAGTGAGGGTTTCCCAGGTCTTTGAAGTGAGTGGTGACGGACACGAGGTCCGTCTCGATCTTCAGGGTCATCTGGCCGCTCAAGTTGGCCTCCACCACCTGATGCGCGCAAGCACAGACACAATCGGTCACAAAGCCGTTAACTTCTGTGTGTGTGCAGCAATGATAGCGGTGGTGTTCCTTCACACCAGGAAGTTGGAGAGGTTCTTCATCCTATCCACCACGTTCTTCATGGTCTTGAGAGGCGGCAGGTAGACACTGACCTGGCAACCGCACAACACGTCAAACGGGAATCCAACGCCAAAAGGCACGCACCCCAGCGGCGGGCGGTCGCGCACTCACGTCAAAGTCAGGCAAGCTGGGCTCTTTGAACTCGTGCCACAGTCGTCGAGGAACGACATCCACAGGAACATCATGCGTCACCACACGGTTGACGCTGGACATGGTGGGCTGCATGGGCGGGAAGTCATCGTGTTACTGGCCTGATGATCACGCTGCGTGTAGTTAATTCAGTCAACTGTCACAATTGCCGGCTGCTGGAAACTCAAGTAACTTTTTTTCAGATTCAGAAAACTTTATTTATCGCCGTGGGGCAACTAGAGTTGTGTATTGTGTTTTGGTTCCCAGAATGCACTGCGTGGTGTAACACATTTAATTAATGAGGTTGCAAGAAAATTAATCCTTGTCATACGTGTGTATTGTATTGTATTGTATTGTATATGCTGCTTTGCGACTGACTGACCAGCTCGGCAGCGACGGTGAGGCAAGGGCAGTGCTTTTTGGTCAGCTTGACTTTGACGCTTTTGGCATTGTGGACGGTCCTGAGGGCGCGGAAGATGTTCTCCGGCGTCACCTCAAGACAAATCTCATTGTCCTGGGAGCTCACGCCCTCCATCTGGTACTCGTCAAAGATGTTGGCCTGGGAGGAGGATGACACGCGTGTGTGTGTGTGTGTGTGGGGGGGGGGGGGCGCCAACGGGGGCGCAAGTCGGAGGGGCGCCATTACCTGTGCCAGCTCGCACCACATGGCCACGCCTCCGCTCGCCACTTTGCCGCAGAGGACAAAGAAAAGATGATCGGGCGTCAGACGCAGCGCGCAAGTCTTGGTCAGCTTGGAGATCGTGCTCACCACTCCTGTAACAACATCAAATACATTTTTGGGAGATTGCTTTCCACATGATTTGTTTAAGAAAGCACATATGTAAATTGGAATGTTTTTGATTGAAGTAGTGAGTTTGTGCCTCCTGTAAACGCCATTGCGAATGATCATTGTGGCTCTTTTTTTGCACCGTCACTGTTTTTTTTTCTGTTTTATTTCTTTAAGATCAAAGTGAGCATGAACGAGTTCCTCTCCATACAGTATTGTCAATATGCTGAACAAGTTAACAATCAAGTGAACCGGTCTTGGTTTTGAGAGCACATTTTGAAGTACTTGGTCTTACTCGTCTATTTGGTCTCGATAAATAGTGAGTGTGGTCTTGAGCAAAGCATTGGCTTCCTCACTACTTAAATGCCTCTTGTCGGTTGATTCTTTTAGTTTAACTCTTCAATGGGGCTCCGAAATACTGTAAGTAGTAAATTTGGGTCGACTTTAACACGCCTGAACTGAAGTCAAACGTAAAACCCACGCAACATAGGAGCCCAGTAAAAAGCAAATGGGGCTTTTAGTTTCCAAGCAAATGTTCTTACGCGTGAAATGGTTGAGGCAGGCCACGTCAACAATCTTCCCTCGAAATTTCATGGCCAGCTTAACACTCCAAAATGTTCCCAAAGTCAACTTCAACCAGCGTCACAGTTCAAATTGTTATTTGCCGGTCAACTTGTTTGGACTTCCCGCTACGGCGCAGCCATAGTCTCGGTCCGTCCGCGTTAAAGATCCGCCGGAAACGGAAACAGGGTACACCTTCTCTTTTGATAATATTTAATTCAGTTTTACGCAACCCACTTCCACAAACTACCGTAGAAATGTTACATGAGGGATTTCACAAATTAGAAACAGAAAAACAATGTATTAAGTTTTTATTGTTTTGTGGGCAAAACTTAAGCGTTTTGTCTTTAACTGCGTAAAATACAACAAGACACATTCTCTTTATTGTTTGTATTAAACATGGCGATGTGTTGAGCCAACACTCAAGTAGACAGGCAGCCAAAAAACAAACAGAACAATAAACCCGTCTTGACACCAGATGGCTGGAGTGAAGGTCCACACGAGGGCGCTGTAATCTCTCTGTCTGACTGGCTCTCTTTCAGGCTTTTGCAGTTCGGCGGGATGTTCAAGTGCAGGCATGTTGAGTTGAGTGTGGACATAAACAATCTGACATCAAGTTTTACAACACGCTCTCACTCACAGACACACTATAAACACAAACATTTTCATTCTTATTTCAAATCATATTTGACGCAAAGCCTTCTCAAAGTTTGAAGGAGATGAAGCAGAAGGACATCAAACTTCAAAGCGTTTGGAGGTCAAAGGTTGACTTTCTGGAATGTGATCCCATGATCACATGATCCCCTCATCATGGACAGTCTTCAAGGCACACTTCTTGCTTGCACCAGCGGGTTCAACAGTAGGTAAAACATCATTTGAGGTAGCAAAAGCTGAATCATTGTCTGGTGAGCAAAACTCTTTAGAAGTTCTCCAGAGGTTCTTCTTAATTTTGTTTTTCTGTTTTTCAGGCGTTATTGAGTTTTTGTCAGAAGTTGAGTGGCGTGGGATCTTTGCTCTCCTCCTGTCCTTCGTCTGCTGTTCCTTCCTCATGAACCAGGCGAGTCAGGATATCGAAGAGGCGCCGGTGGATATTCCAACTTTCTCCTTGTCCTCGTTTGTCCACACCGCCGGACTCAGAACATTCCTGCACCGTCCTTTGCAGCTCCACCTGCTCCAGCACGGAAGAAGAACATGCTGAGCATGAAGATGATCAAGAAGAGAGGAGTAGGAGGAGAAGCACAACCACCTGTAGGGGGAGCCCCGCTTTGGCGCCAAGCAGTGTGGGAGAAAACCACAGCCTGAAGATCTTCTCGCAAATCACCTGATCAACGATGAAAACAAGAGCAAAATTGCTGATGGTCATTGTCGGCTTTGTTGGTTCCAATCGTTTTCACTCCACATTCATCCGATCGGCATCCTGATCAGTTTGTACACGACGACTGACGATTGATCAGCGATTAGCGACCTGCAGGTTGGTGTTGGCGCGCTGTCCGCGGCAGCGTCGCGTGCTGAGGTCGCACGACGACACGCAGTCAAAGAAGTTACAGTCGTCGTCACTGCTGCACTTCTGGTCCAGGATCTCCTCCATCTTGGGCTGGAAGAAGGCCATGTCCACGTCAATGGCCACCACCTGATCGACAGCACATGTCAGCATTGCAATGTGTCCTGATTATTGATGATTTCAGCATTTGCACAACAATGACAATATTAATAACAAGAAGTGGAAGCAGAAGAAGAATGCTGACGGTGAGATCATTCCTGATGGCAAAGTTCTCTGGCTTGACGTCACACAAATGCACTTTGTGCGTGAAGTCGTGGTCGAAGTGTTGCACCATGTCCAGGAAGCTTAGCGCGATGCGGTGGACCTTGTGCCGGGCGGCCCTCGCCCCCCGACGGCCTGACCGAGCGACCCCCGCCGCCGTCTGGTCCTGGTCCAAGGAGAAAATGTTCTGATCCCAGGCGTGGCCCGCCGACAAAGACTCCACGGCGTAGAAGTGCCCGCACGAACCTAAGACTTTGGACACATGCGCGCTCAGGTCCTGCAAAACTCTGCGCCAGGAGAAAGACGAGAGGAGAAAGGTCAAAAGTTGGGCATGAATGGGCGGGCGAACGCGGCTTGCGGCGGAGCACCTCAGGAAGGTGTACTCGTCCTGCTGCAGTAGCGACCACAAGGAGGTCAGCTCGCCTCTCGAGTAAACCTTATCCGAGGTGCTCAGGTTGACCAGGGAACTGGCTTCTTCCTGTCTTTTGTCGTTATCATCTTCCCCCTCCTCGGTCAGTCCCAGCCAGCGACGCACCTGACCAGACAGTCAACACGAGCAGATTGGACCTGTTGACTATGACTTGGTAGAGTGTTGGCTGGTTTCCAGTCAATCGCACGGAGACAAACCAGCAATCTCGTTTTGTCCTTCCATGAAGCTAACATGCTAACACACTAAGACAAAAAAAAATATGGTGTGTTGAATTTACTGTTTCATTTCGTCAAGTGCTTGGATGAAATCATAGCATCTGGATCATGATATGTTTTCTGGATACCCTACTAACCTACTTAAAAAAGGTATTTGGATCCAGATCCAGATGCTTGTATTTGCATGTTTTTGGAATGTGTAATGGAAAAAAAAAACACCATGCTGTTTCTGTTCTGAACCCCACTGCGCATGAAAGTGAGTGCTACGGTCCATGTACCTCCACCGTGGCGGAAAGTAGAATGTCCAGAGGAGACGAGTCCTCAGTTGCGTCTTGCTATCAGGAAACAAGAAACGGACATGTTTAGCCCCCGTGGACCACTTCCTCTTTGTCATCTTCTTATCCTACCGGGTAATTGAGAGCTCCGAGTGGCTGGTAGGAGGACAAATTCTCCAGCTTGGACTTTAGGATGACGGGCCGCCCCCTCCAGCGGACCTCCATCACCTTCTTGCCGCTGCGGTAGTAGAGACAGCGCTTGTACTCCACCAGGCCGCCGAGGCACAAGTCGGCGCACATGTCACCCGCCGCCGAGCCCGCCGCAAAGTCTCCGCACTGAGCCGCAAAACAAAGAAGGACACCAGAGAAGCCGTTATAGCGCACATGCAGCCTGGACAGCTGGACTCGGTGGCCATCAAAACGGGGGGGGGGGGGGGGGGGGGAATGTCATGGCCAACATTTTCTCTTCAGCTGCGAGAATGTATTCACCACACTGGACTTTTTACACATTTGATGTTAAAGCCAATACATGTACTTGAGTTCGTCTTGAGTCACACATCAAGGTAAGGAAACAGAAAATGTCCCCAGTCAACACATCCGCTTCAATCGTCCGTCAATGGCAAAACACGGACACGCCCGGCGGGACTTTTCCCCATTTGCCGGGCTCTGTCCGGTGGCCCCCGCGGGGTCTGCTGCGCTCCGTCATGTGGAGACATGAAGGTGGAAGCCATGAAATGTGCGCCATAAATAGTCTGGAATGTCAGAGACGTGCAGGGACAGAGCAAAGGAAGACGCAGCTGCTGCTTTCCCACCCGCAATAGACAAGCGGCCACCTTCTGACAGCCTCCTCTTCCAATACGACTTAATGTAGTTCCAAATACAGATGCTAGACTGCTTACAAACATTCAACTCGGGAACATTTGGGAGAGAAGACCTTTTCTCGTGTTGTGCGAGTTGTGTGAACAATTTTCGGCAAACTGTGGCGACCGGCACTTGCGTACTCAACTTGCATGTGCCATTTGAGAGCAGAAGGGGAGCGCCGAGAGGATGCTTCAACATTCCTTCAGAGCGACGCCTTCTTCATCAAAAGCTTTGTCCGATTTTCAAGAGAGCCTGAAAGTTCAGTTCAGGTCAAGGCACAAGGGAAGATGGGAACTAGTGAGGGGGGGGGGGGGGGGGGGGGGAACACAAACAACCTTGCAAAGAACATGTTGGATCGTGCACAGGGTTGGGCTCTTTATTTTGGTCAAATAGGGATGCACTGAGACCAATAATGAAAGGCTGAAAACAAAAGTTGGCTTCTTGCTTTCTCCGTTCTTTAAAAGCGCTTTCCCACCCAAAAAACAGACAAAAGGAGCTTTTTTTGGAAAAAAGAAACTAAAATAGTGACTTTTGACCCATATTTTTTTTCTATTGTGATCATCTGTTCTTATGACCGCGACACGCTCTTTCTACTACTTTCAGCTGCACATGCTTCATATCCCACATATAATATACTCTGTCAGAATCAGGTGCTTAACTCGTCGACGAGCCGAGTTTCACCTCCTGATCTTTCTCTTCCACTCAAAAGCTGTGCTGATCTCTCATGTCATCGTCTAGGGGTATCTGCTCATTATGACAGTGCTTGACAAACTTGATCCTAACCAACTGGGTGAGACCCTCGTTCACGCCCACCTGCTAAAAAAACAGATCGACATCCATGGCAACCAATGGTAGGATGCCATTTGACCAATAGGAGCGTTTGTGAGTTCATTTAACCTTCAATGGTGCAAAGGTCTGTCATGCTGTCAGTAGGAAAAAAACAAACAAACTTCCAAGGACAGAAGAAGTCAAGAAGACTTTTACTGGTCTTTGCAAATGAGCGGGACTCACCAGTCGGTGCAGGATCTCCTTGCTGGCGGTGTCGGTGCAGCTGTCAGAGAGGAAGTCGACATGGAACAGAAGCAGGAGGCCGCTGAGCACCAGCCATGACACCAACCAAGCCAGCAGCAATGCCAAGGTCACGCGCCGCCAGCGAACGCGAACCGACAACATGGCGCTGCGCCCGTTTCTGTGTTGAAGAGAGATGAGCAGGTTCAGCGGCGTCTGGTTAGACGATAACTAGCGGTTTGTTGTCATTTAGAGATATTGTGGTGTCACGAAACTACGTTGAAATTAATTCAGGAGCTTCAGTTACTGAAAAGTAGTGCTTTGCCTCCATCTTGTGACATCTGGGTCTCAAGAATCATGTAGATGCGAGTGTATTGCTTTGCTGTAATTTTATGATATCTATAGGCAATTAAATCCCTTTCTTTGGGGGGAGGGGTAGCAAATTACCATCTGATTGTTGCTCTTTGTGGCAGAGCGGAGTCTCTGTGGTTGGCCAAAAGTGGGGGAAAAGATTAAGCGCCGGCCAAATCAAATTGTGTGGTGGGCTCAAAGCTGTCGGGAAGCAGATGGGAGCGATCCAAGGTGAAGCTGAGAAGCCGGAGCGTGCACATCAGCTCTCTCTCTAAGGACCTCAAGTAGAACGACAACCACCACCTGCTGGCCGCACTCACTTTGGGAAAAAGAAGTAAAATATGGACGCCAGTGGACGATACGTTTTCTTCATCTTCTCGTGCTGGCGTGCTGCTCGGGTTCCAAGAAGGTGACCGAACGAGACCAGGAGGTTCTGCCACTTGACGGGATGGGTCGGATTCGCCAAGGCAGACAAATGACAACCGGGAGGAGTTGTGTTGGGTCGTGACCTCCCCCCAAAGCTTTCGACGAACACCGAGAAGATCTGTGATCTGAAGGTTTGCTTTCACCAACATCCCCCAAAGGTCTCGACGAGTCCACTTGTCACAAAGTCAAATGGGGAGCAGAAAATGTTGTCCAGCGCACCACGCCATGTATTCCAGCGGTGACATTCCACATTTTGTCCTGGTCTGGAAAGTTACAGCTTAAGGTTCTTCCTGTGTAATGTGCAGCAACAGCAGGAACTTCGCGTTGAGAGCCAAAATTCCTGAGAACATTGGAGCAAGACCGCCCAGATGTTCTGCCTCCTCCTCCCCAACCACAACTTGGTCAGAGGATGCTCTCACAGGTCACCCTTGACTTTTACCCGCAGTGCAGACTGTCAGGCTGCCTTGGAATGCTGCAAACCGGCTTTCCCGTGCGCATGTATGATTGCGTGTGCATGTTATGGCATGCCTCCTTCTCCCCGGAGGTGACTTACCCTTTTTTGCTCCCGTTGCGCCCCCACATGGGAGGCTGAGGGTGTGTGTGTGTTTGTGTGTGTGTGCTACGTTGTGTTCTTGAGGCAGGTAAGCCCTTCACCCCAAGACCAACACACGACTACACTTCCCCCTTCTTGTTACCACGGCTACAAGTCCATTCCACTTTGCGGGTATTTGCGGCTGCTTTGCTGATGTGTGACTGAAGTCACAAATGCGTAACAAACATTTGCAGACGTTTACATTGATTCGTATGCTTATATGCATGGTTAACTGTGTCATAAATTTGTACATGTTATCTGGAAACACCTGCATCCTCAAATGTGACTTTACTACAGTCCTGCCGTGCACGCACAAATGCGTGCGGCGATTTTGCCAAAATGTAGCTGAAGATTTGTATGTGTGTGGCCCCGTAGCTACAATTTGGGCCACAAGGGGGCGGTGATATTTTAACGCTAAAGCAGACAGATGACCCTAATGTTGTCTGGTTAGCGTGCACTAAGTTCACCTAGCGTTGCTCCTTTTTATTATTGCGTTAATGTCAATTTAATAAATGTTCAATAAATGATACTTTCCCATGCGTCAAGAGAAGGTGCAACCCGTCTCCAAAACACACAATCTTAACAAACGCCGGTGATGACATAAAAGGCGAAGAAAATAATGTTGGAAAACCCAAAGCAAAACACTAAGTGTCTACATTTACAAGATCATCGTCATAATCATCAAACCGCACAATTGAGACGTGTTTGAGTGGGAAAAAAATACTTTTGAGTGACGGCCAAATTTTCCTTCTTGGAATCTTCATTTTTAATCCATTTCCAGGTGATGTGATTGTTCTTAATGATGATCATTATGCAGGAGTTAAAAAAAAGCTGCGGATTTAAAGTGTTGGCCGCACACCAAACTTCACTTCTCGCCCCGCCTTGAGCACCGGATGATTGACAAGCTGGTCGACATATCACTGAGCCGACTGATAGACGTGAACCAGCGAGAACACGGAGGTCCGGCAAAGGGCGGTGCTAAGAAACATTGGGTGAAAGTTTGAAGTGTTGTGATTTGACGAAGCGTACACAACCTCAGCGGACACACTCTTTCAAAGTTAAAGAAAGGAAAGTAAGTTTTGGACATTTTAATTTAATTTGAAAGTTCATAGCGGATATTGATCGCGATGAGTTTGGGGTCGGCGAAAGTAGGTGCAATGTCGCGGTTTGGGAGTAGTTAAACATCCACAAAGTCAAAATTGGAGGTGCACCTTCGTCCTCGAAGCAACAAAGACGCAAGATGACGGCGGAAGATGTTAAGTACTTCACGCTCGACGACATCGCTGAGCACAATTCCGCCAAGTCCACTTGGATCGTCATAAGCCATAAGGTCTATGACGTCACCAGGTTCCTCGAGGAGGTGAGCGAGCGCTGACGCAAAAAAAACAACACGACACACAACTACTGACTGGTAATGCAGCAACAACTCCGAAATGACAAGAGTGAAATCTAGGCATCTACAAGAATACAATAAAACCTAAACAACGTTAACAACACAACTTCAATTCCAGAAGGACAATCTCGACAAAAAGTAACTTGTAGCACCATACCATACCGATTATTTGACTTTAAAAGTAACTCAGTAAAATTATTAATGAGTTGATATCAAAATTAACGCAGATTACAAATTCCTTTACTAGGTGCTATCAATAGATGCCGACAAGACCATGATACATAAAATTGACAACTAATTTTGCCAATACTGAATTGTAAGTACACATTTGTAAGAGTGACATTTCAGAATGGAGTTCAACCAATTTCCGGAACCACTTCATTACAACAAAGACAACTTTTTTTAAACTTAACATAATTGTTGTGATTTGAAAAAAATGTCTATGGATTTCACTTGACAAAATAAAATTGTCATTCAGAAAAAGTATTTCTAGACTTCACAAAACAAATATTTTTAAGGCAGCCTGTTTCGGCCTGACATGTTTAATTGTGAACATTGTCATGACAATCTTCAAATTTTCACATTGTTAATAAATATAATGATTCATTTTGCGGACCTCACAAAGTTAGTCACAAGCTTGAATGTGCTCCCATCCATGTTTTGTCTTTTTTTTTAATTTGTCCGGCATAGTTTTTGAAGCTAGATAACAAATTGAAAACAGCACAAAATGTGCAGTGTACCTTCATATTTTCTTAGAACAATTGCAACAACACAAGTCCAAGAACACAAGTGCTGCTAGTCGAAGGATTTGCTCAAGGTTGTCATCGGGCCTCCTCGGACGGTGACGCGGCGTCACTCGAGGTCGCTTGCGGTGACATCAGTAAGCGCCATTCATCATCGCGTGTATTTGTGTTTGGATAAGCGTTATCAAAGCCAGTGTTTTTACGAGCCGTTCAAGGTCCATCCGTGTGCATTGGCAGCACCCGGGCGGCGAGGAGGTCCTGAGGGAGCACGCGGGCGGCGATGCCACAGAGAACTTTGAGGACGTCGGACACTCCAGCGATGCCCGCGCCATCGCCCAGCAGATGTTCGTCGGGGAGCTGCACCCGGTACGCCGCCGCCGCCGCCGACCGCACAAGTGCACTCATGTGACGCTGTGTTTTATGCATATGTGTTTGTTGTGTGGATGCGTGTGCAGGACGACAGAGAGAAAGTGGCCAAGCCTTCGGTGAGTTTTCCAGAAACTCTGCCATGCTCTTTGATGACATCATCGGGGGTGTCATGATGACGAATAGCTGTTTGTTTTCCAGGAAAGTCTAGCGACTCATTTGGAGGAACAGCCAAGGTACCCGCACACACGCTCACACACGTGCGATCATGTGTACAAATCCACTCATGTCACCTTGTTTGTTGTTGGCAGCTGGTGGCCCAATTGGCTGATTCCGATGGCGGCCGCTGCCATAGTCACGCTGATGTATCGCATGTACACGGCTGAGGCAGAGATGTGATGTCGTCATTTGATGTTGCGGTCTGCAGCCATGACATCATCATCACGTTGTGTCATTATGTAAACACGTGGTATCGTGTCGGAGGCGTGGCCTCTCCCACAGGCTGCCGTGACGCTGGAGCGAAATCACCGCTGGAATCAAATCATATGGGGACAATCATCACTTTCTTTGTTTTGAATCAAGACAACATGGCAGCGTGGCAGGGATCATTGCTCGAAGCAGAACAGAACAGAAACAATAATGGAGATAATGGAGACCAGGATCAAGAATTACCTACTACTGTATATTAGTTCTCATAATCGAGCTCCACACATAGGCGTATTTTATTAACAGTGAGCACAAATTGTGAACAGAAAATAAGGAATGCTTTGGGTTTGTTTGTTTTTCAATAAATCACTTGCAAGTTAGGCCAGGAGGTAATATCCTGAGAGCTTTGAATCAACGGGACAAATTATTCTGCTGAATGTAATAGTGACCCAGGCCCACCAGGAAAATGCCAGCGCATCCAGATTGTCATTTTGGGCCAGGTAAGCATAAAAAGCCATTTTCAGGTGCAGAAATGAAAAGGAATGCATGATTTAATTGACGAGCCAACAAAAAAGTGACATCCTTCATGAATTCGGTTTTGTTCATTCATTTATTCTAATTTATTTCAAGATGGAAAGAACATTTTATTTTAGTTCTTTTTTTTCCCTCCATTCATATATGTATGCAAATGTATGCATCGATGCATACATGCATCCGGAGATGAAGTTGTATGTGCACTATTGGGTTCGTTCGATGTGTGCAAGTCTCCCTCCCTAACCTTTCAGATTAGAGTCTTCTGTAATGGTTTTACAAAGGTCAGGGTTTTCACTGGTTGGGATGTAGCAGCAGCCTGTGTTTAAAGGTCACCACGCCACACCATCACATTATCTCCCTGTCATTTCATAACAGTTTGTCTGTTTTTTTTCAAAGGTTCAACTCCTACGAGACTCAGTGTGACTGCATTTTCTTTAGCCGTGAAAGTAACGAGGTGGTGCAAGAAAAGGAGAGAGGCTAAAGTGGTTTACACACACCTAATACGGTTTTTTTGTCCTGCGGGGGATTTTGGCATCTTGATGTCAGCAAAACCAAATGAAATCAACACTTGATAGACATAAGCCAGGGTTGGGCAACTTTTTCTTAACTGCATTTGTAGGGTAATTTAAACCAACCACCGTACTACGCATGAAGCAAAAATTCGCACAACAATAAATTAAAAGTGAAGACAGTAGCAAGCACAACTCTGTAAAACTGACCTGGTAGTCATGCCAGCAGTCTTTCAAGATCTGAGATGAACCCTGCAGCTTGTCTTGAAAAACGGTTTTAAATTGTTGATTTATTTTTTTGTCCGATAATATAAGTAGGCCTAATGAAGGGACTAGGCTACAGCGCCCTCTACTGCACTGTAGAATGTTTGCAGCAGATTTGTCAGGCTACAATCCTTGATTAGCTTGCTATCAGGATCCTCATAGATTTAAGAACCACATTACGCAAAATATTACCAAAGTACCGTCATTCTGTAGTGTAATTTAGATCAATAAAAACATGATCAGTCTCGTCTTTCAACAAGCATTTACATTTATTTAGGTGGAAACAAACTGCACAGGGAAATTGTTGAAGTAAAAGGTGTTCTCAACTTTTGATGCCAAATTGTGGTAGTGAGAAATTGTATTGCCACACCGTACACGCACACACAAAGATTCTTATTTAGGTAGTGATGTGGATTAGCATTGCCCTTTGTGGAGCTGACATTCAACAATTGGACTTAATTAGCAGTGCTGAGCCTATCGCTGACCTTTTGTTATGCAACCTGTCAATGAAAACCTTTCTGTTGACTTAAATGGAGGATGATATTTGTTTAGGTAGTCACAGGTCCCCCATTCAAGTCGTTTTCTCCATACTATTGTATGTCTTCATACAATAGACATTCCGCGAGAAATCATATCCCAGTAGTGAGTTGATGGACCTTCAGTGTAGTACTACGTTGTGCCACAATACGCCTCAGAGCACTGTGGTCGACGGGAAGAATTGCAGTGTTATTAACAACATGAAGAAGAGGCAGAGAGGGCCCCCTAACTACACTCCAATAATCGCTGAGCCAAGTTAAAAGTGACAATAAATGTTTGAAATAGTTATCTTTTTAAGAAATATGGTCTTACATTTCTTATGGTCCGAAATTGCATCATCATTCATGCAACCCGGTTCCTGAAATATTTCTAGCCATCTAAAGATGACTCGGCAGAAATGTCAAGCTAATTGGTCTGACCTTTGCGCTACCAAAGTTTTAAGGTGAAGAAGCCTTATTTTAAAACTTTTGTGTTACATATTTTGTCAACGTTCACAGCCATAATGGAGTGTAACCCCGTCACCCAGATGAGCAGGAAAAGATGAATTCATATCAGAATGTTCTTTTGCTTGTTCTTGATCAGGTAGCTTGGCAGCAAACACAGCTAATGTGTATCGTTGAGCAAAACCGGACTGTCTTTCTCTATTTACCGTTATACTGTCCTGAAACCCAATCAGTATTCAAATAAAATGGCGAGTATTTGTAATAGGGTTGTGCCGAACACACAAAATATATGACAAAAAGATTGCATAAAAATGTACAGTTTAATGGGTGTACTGGATGAACATCCATCCATCCATTTTCCGAACTGCCTTTATCCTCATAAGGGTCCCGGGCGTGCTGGAGCCTATCCCAGCTGTCTTTGGGCAGTCGTTCGGATATGAATATCTTGGAATGACCATATGTGAGAAAAAAAAACATTTTGTCTAATTGTTTTTACGTCTCTTGTTCGACTTATAAAAGCACCAGTTGCACCAGCCATCCAACAACAACCTGGACGCTGCCATTAGGGGGCAGTGCACAACCATGAAACAGTTCTTGTCCTCAGCTTGATTCCTTTGTTTCACAAATATCAGGATGATTTTATTTTTATGCGCGGGGGCGGTTGTCGGGGGGCGGGGGGGTGAGTTGGGGTGTCGAAAAGAATTTTCGGAAAACACAACAACACAACAGATTCAATTGACTTGATGCCATCTTTGGAGATGACAATGACCACGATGACTGACAATCTATTCAGAGCACACACATTTTTTTTTTTTTTTTAGCAAGCACAAAGTTTGGGGTTTTTGTTTTAGATAATTATTGTGTTAAGCTCATGATTTGTAGGCCTATTTCACAATTTCAGGATAAATTTTCGGTGTGCTGTCACAAAATTCATAATCAAGACTCACATTCTCTCTCTCTCTCTCTATATATATAAATATATATATATACACATATATATGTGTGTGTTTCAAAGGTGACATTGTGTAACTGTGTCTTATTGCCTTTCAGAATAGCTGATGTAAAAGAAGCAAAAATGAGAGCATGAAAGCTTCTTTGATGTGCGTGCACAGCTTTCGACGCTACTCACACACACACAAAAAAGAGTAAGACCATCACCCGTGCATTTCCGAGTGATTTGCTCCTGTATGTGCGATTGTGAGTGATGTTGGTGCCCACCGCCACAGGGAATTATAGTTGCGGTTGAGAAGCCTTTTCTGCGGCCACATTTGCGACTTATTTATCTTTTATTTGGATTCTTAATGAGTTCTTTCTCCCTTGAGACTTCTTCACCCACTGTCAGAAATATCTGATCTATTTATTGATTGGCGTCAATGTGTGTGCATTTGATTCAGTCTAATCCTGCTCAGCCAACAGGTTATTTTAACTCCCGCGGATACCTGAATCAATTGACAAATACTGTATAGGCCCCTGTGAACCGAAGATATGCAAATCTTTTTGATTTATTTATTTAACGCCGGCGATGACACATAAGTAGAAAATGTGAGCGCCTTCTCCCCCACCACCAGCCTTAATTGCGGCAGCATTTGTTTGCAGCAACCCCCCCCCCCACCCATGGCTCATTGTGTGTTTTCCACAATTCACTTGGGGATAACTCAATTTTCCTATTTATCCTCTTCTTCATCATGATCATCATGGTCATTATTTTCCTTTACCGGATTTTTTTTTTTTAAATGATAATGCACATGTTGACTGAGGACACAAAACAGGATACACAAATTAATGCACCATTACTGGGTCCAAGGGTGGGTAAGAGGGTGTGACTATATATGAGTGAGGAAGAATACAATTTAAATGTGCAGTTATTGTATGTGTGTGTGTGCGAGAGATAGAGGGAGGGAGAGAGAGAGAGAGAGAGAGAGAGAGAGAGAGTCTATTGAATAACTGTTGGTACTGCAATCTCCCCTCATTCACCCCCCTCTCTCTCTTTATAGATCTCCTGTCTGCTTTCTCTTTCCCTCATATGTCCCCGCATCGTGTCTTATCAGTCTTTCTCCTCCTCTTTTGCATCCATCCTCCCGCCCCTTGTCCATCTCTACCTCCGCATCCCTTTCTCTCCGCTCCATCACTCTCTTATGCCTCATCACACCACATGCTCTCCATTTCTCTCTCTCTCTCTCTCTCTCTCTCTCTCGTTCCCCCCCTCAACACGTCTGCCCTCCGCTCTCCCGTCGGCCCCGCCGGCTCCTCACTTCATTTGCCGCGGCGAGAAACGACAGGCTTCCTTTCCTTGAATGGACCCGAGAAGGGAAGCTGCAAGAGTGGTCGGAGAAGTGCAGCGGGAGGAGGCGGAAGAGGAGAGCTTTTGTTTGCCATCCCTCCTCGGCAGCATCAGTACCAATTCGTTCAGCGCCGCATCCTCCTGTTTCCTACTGGGATCAACCTCCTCCTTCTTTTCAGGGAGCTCTTCCTACAACTGGGAGGGGGAGGGAGATCACCACCTCCCAGTTTGCTACGGACCCTCAGGAAGGCATCAGGCTGAAAGAGCGCAGGAAGGGGAGGGAATTTTAGAGGTGCGCCAGGAGAGGCAACACCCTGGGCTTCAGAAAAAGGAAGAAAAGCGGGTAAGAGGCCAACAACTGACTTTGCCTGTCTTTCTCCTCCCGTGGAGCATCTTAAAAGAAAAATGTAACACGTTTACCTTATTTTATCCAACTTTAAGATATTAGTATATATTTTCCTTAATATCAAAGACGTGATGGCAACCCACTCATACATTTTTTTTTCAAGGATATATTCATTCATTCATTCTTTGGCGTCATCCTTAAAAAAAAAACATGCAAAAAGGAAAGGCTGGGTGCCCCATACATTGAAAGCCAATAAATCACTCACATACCCATGCACGCGCACGCACAAACAGCTGGATGAGAGACATGCCACTCCCATTCAACTTGTTTCTGTTTTTTTTTTTGGGGGGGGTTATTTTATTTAATTTTTTATTGCGGCATATTTGTCAACCTGTAGTGCTTCCATCGTGAAATTATTCTGTGTAAGGGGCAAGGATCATTCTTGGTGTTTGATTTTAGCCGTTAGCTGTCAGCATAATCTGATGAGTCTTTGGGTGCTTCCACTGAATAATCAATACTACTTGGCATTGACGACTCCTGAATTTGTATGCGTGCTTATGTGTTTGTTTGGTAGAGGAAAGAGAGTGAAATGATTTCTCGCTTCTGTGCGCTGGCGCCCTTAGTTTTTTTTTTTTTTTTTTCTGCAGATGGTCTGGGTTGGGCCACACTAGCTGAGTATGTGTTTGTATGGCTGCGGGTGGTAAATCTTATCTCTGCAGTCTGTGGGTGGGTGGGGGTTTCTCACTGTTTTTGGCTCACGATATGCATGTGTAATTTGTAACATTTTAGTGTGTGTGTGCATGATTTTGTTTGGGCTGAGGGAGAGATGAAAATTAAACAGTGGAGGGAGACAAAGAGAGGGAGAAAAACACTTAGTTTCTTTTGGTTTTATTTAAAAAAAAAAAAAACAATAGTTTTTCACCCTCCCAGCAGTCCAACCCGTGAACACGTCTGAGCTGTTGATCCCATATGTAAGGTTCAGCATTGACATTTTTACAGAGGTTTAATGCTGACTAATTTGATATTGGAAATATGTCTTATTAAAAAAAAGAAAAAATGATGAAAAAAATGAGTACATTATGTTTTGGAGGAGGTGGTTAAATAACTATTGGTCATCTGGAACATGCTTTTAAAATGAGCTAATTCGTTTTGAAAAAAAAAAATCACCTTTCCAGTAATTAGTGCTCGATCATTAATTTTCTTCATTGAAATCCCCGTCTAATTGGACAATGGATGTGAGGTGATCACAATAATGATTATTACATCAACATTTCGTCATTGAAAACTGTTTTTAAAAAACTAAAATAAATGTCACGTAGTGAAAGAAGCATTGTGCTTCAATTCTGACACACGAGTCAAAGAGCACTGTGAATGTATTTATTTAGCCAAACTAATTTGTTCACCCCGTGTGCTGCACCCTCCCTTATGTTGTTCGATCCATGTGTTAATATCCAGCGTTGTGGGGTCTTAGAGGGTGGTGGTGGGGGAGTCGGAAGGGGAGGGGGTTGCTGGTGGTAATGGATCGTATGGGCCCACCATCACGCAGCAGCTCCCGGAATGACCTCCCTAACCTCACGTCTCCCCCTACATGTGAAATCCCCCTTCACCCCCCGCCCCCCATTTCCAATACCTTCCCTACTCCGACCCACAGCCCCAGTTCTCATTATGACAGGGCCGAGCTACAGTGGAAACGACAGTGGCCAAGAACCCCAAAAGTCACCAATGGAAGCTGACCTGGTTGTGGTTGAGGTAAGTGCCTTGCTGTGGGAATTTAGCATTTTTATTTTTATCATATTCTTGTCCCTTATTTATTGTCACCTCCAGTTTTGTTTCTAGAAGTGAGAAATTCATGAAATCTAACCAAAGCTTTTCTGCTCCATTTTTTGTTCCTGCCCCACACACATTGCTGGTTCATGGGTCATTCCAAAATTTGAGGACAATTTAGGCACCAATATTTTTGAAAAATTGAACATTTCTTATACATGTTCTACAGAGGTAGGCACCAAAAGTATACTTTTCCCGAGCCCAACCCTGTTTCCAGGTGCCGCCTGAAAAACATATAGAAAATAATTGAGCAAAACCTTTACAATCAAGTAAAGATAATTTCCATTTCATTTGAATACAAATTCGATTTTAGTTGTCAATTATTCCAATTACAGGATTCTCAGAACACTTGAGCAAAAACCTATTGCATTAGCACTAATTTGCTAAAGTGCACATGCTAGCTATGTTAGCCGCGAAGCTTTAAAGGTTTAGAATGATTATTAAAAAAAGAAAACTAATTGTAGAGTCGGGATTTCAAGTAATATGCTGCAAATCAATACTAATGTGAGCGTTTTTGCTAACGGGTACATGTAGCTCTGTTAGCAGCTGTGCTAACGAGTAAAGAACAGGAACATAAAGATCATGATTTTTCTTTTTTTTGACAATCCCAAACACGTGGTTGCATTTGTTTAAGAAGAACATGACATTATGGCTTAAAACATTGGAAAAAATATAAAAATAGAAGCAACGACTGACATTCAGTCTACACATTATCAGAGCCATTAGCGTGATTTCGTTTCATTTGTAATTCATGGAGCTCACTTTTTTTTTCACTTTCTCTAGATGGATTAAGACATTTAGACGCAGTTGGGTGTAGACCTTCAGAGGGTAATTACTACTCTTCAAATAAATGTCTTTTAGAAACAAAACCTTTTAACAGGAACAAAGAGAAGTCAAGAAAATCATGTAATTGCATTTGAAAGGGTGCTCAAGAGCTATTTGGTTTTTCAAATATTGAGGAATCACTTTTACTGCAACTACAGTTATACAGTATTTTGTCTCAGGACAACTCTAATGGACAGCTGATAAGAGGATGCTTCTATATTTTGTGCTCTGGCTTATTTGAAAATTTCATGGGGTGGGACACAGAAAATGTCTTCCAATTCTGGAATGACCCTCATATTGAAACTGCCACCATTGTCAATTTTCTCCTTCGCAGAGGAGCCATTGATGGAACTTTGCCTCACACTGCAGTGAGGCGTCTTCAATCAATGCAACCGCCACCTTTTCGCAATCTGTTTATGTGTCTGTTTGCCACTGGAGCATGAAGAAGGTTCTGCCGATGGCAGCAGTGATGGCCATGGTGGTGGGGATGATGATGCAATGGCAGTGGAACTGCTCACATGGTTTCTGGTTAGCCTCCTGTGTATGTTGAAAGACTCTCTTCGGTGACGGGTATTCTTGGGTGGATAATACGGATCACGTTGTTATTGCTTAAGAATACGCGTAGTCGAGGAGAGTCCTCTCTTCGCCCAACACCCGACACCCACCCACCCGCTTCACCTCACCGCACCTCACCCCAATACCCTATCCATCCAGGGGGAGGACAATTATTTTGGGTGGCTGTTCCTTGAACTTGAAATCATTGCAATTTGTTGCTTTCCCTGCCTTTATGCATCTGTCTTTTTGGTGGTGGGCAGAATTGTGTCCGTTTTCCTTTCCGTGTGTTTGTCTGCTGTGTTGCTTGGTAGGTTGTTTGATGAATGAGATTTGAGCACAGGGTCAGTATGTGCCGCAATAAGGAGAAGCGGTGATTTTATTTAATATGACATCAATATGGCATTTGAGTCAGCCTTTGTTTTCCTGAGATGACCAACGTAGCAGAACACCCAACTTTCCAACCAGTTCCTTTGATCTGTGCTGTACTGTGAAAATATATGTCTTGTAAATTTCATACAAGACAAAGTAGAGTGTCGATAACAACCCCGCCCAATTTAAATGATGAGAGAAAAAAAAAATCACCGGCTCGGTTCCAAACTTCGACTTATAAGTAGTTTAGCCTCACAGTGCAGAGGTACAGGGCTCAATTCTGACCGGCTATGGCCTTTCTATGTGGAGTTTGCATGTTCTCCCTGCGCCTTCGTGGGTTTTCTCCGGGTACTCCGATGTCCTCCCACATTCCAAATGGAACACTCAACTGTCCCTAGGTGTGCTGGTTCATCTCTGTGTGCCCTGTGATTGGCTGGCAACCAATTCAGGGTGTACCCCGCCTGTTGCTCGAAGACAGCTGAAATAGACTCGGCACACCCGTGACCCTGGTGAGGATGAACGGTTCAGAAAATGAATGGATGGACATACAGTATAGATACTCATCGTGCTTGGGGTTGACTTTGGGTGCAAGCCCGATTACACCCTGAATTTGGTTGCCATTCAGTCAAAGGGCACGAGACATACACAGAACCATATTCTTATACTTATTCCCAGTTCTTCTTATTATTATTGTTGGAAGTACACTAAAATAGTCATTCCAGCACTCGTGTTTTCCTCATGCTCCCTAATGACCCTAACAGGAACAATACGTACAGAAAATGGCTAGATGGGCATTTTTGGGCATGATTATAATATAATTTCCCTCGAATATATCAGTTGTAGTCAGAATCCTACATATATAAATAGATACTAATTTATTATTTTCTGATGAGCAGATGAACTGCCTGCATGTACTGCAGCTGCGTAAGAGCCTCGCCTCATTCCACTCAATTCAGTGCACGTTTATTGTCGTAGTGAGGCAAGCTAAGATGCAGTTGAGTTTCCCCGTTCCTGGCCCGTTTATTCCCCTTTTTTATGCAAATGGCCGCTCAAAGGCCATTTATCTCCGTCAGGTTTATGACACTTGCATGATGTTTTTTTTTCTTCTGCTGAGCCACGCAAAGGAACACGCTCACATGCGCTCAATGGGAAAACAAAATCTACCATGACTGTTGGACAGCTCAATTTATGCATTGCAGAACGAGGTGTTATACAATTACTTCTTGCTCAAATGGTCTAGAACCAACAGCGGGACAGTTTGTGACCCATCAATGCACCATGAATATGGTCCCAGCCCCCCTGCTCCCCTCCACCCTCCATGTCTGATTGGACAATCTGAATCTTAACACCCATGTGAAATCCATTTAAACTCATAATAGGATCAACTTGAGTCGGACAGTCATGTCCTCATACATGTCACGTCTCGTGACGATACGCTGGAGATTTCCTCATCATGCTGAGCGAGAAGAAATTATTTTCACACGCTTCCTTTGAAGAAAACTAAAATCTGATTCGCGATCTTAATTGCCGCGGTGCTGTTCTGCAGAACCCAACCAAGAAAAGCAATCTTTTTCAACCATATTCAAAAAACAACAAAACTAAACAAAACAAAACAATACTACATGAATTATCATGTCTGATTAGAATTGAAATAGTACAAAGTGCTTTTAGAATAAATGTAGTGGCCTGCTCGGATCTAAAAGAATGCTGAAATTAAAAAAAAAAATCACTCTGCAAACCAATGAAAAGCATTTTGCACTTGTTAAAAAAAATATTTTGGTTTAGATTGAAATAGATTAGATAAATGTGTGCGATCATATCCTTCTGTTTGTGTTTATGGCTTTGTCTGCTGCTAGGCCTCCAGAATTGAATGACAATTTAGGCACTATTTTACGTACATTTTTTTACGTTTTATAAAATAATAGGTCATAATCATATATTTTGACTCGCTCAAACAAAAACACATTTTATTAAAATTGCTGAATTCATCCTGTAATTTCTGAATTAGTCAAGAGTAAATGCTAGCCATGTTAGCCGTTATGCTAACTGGTCAAATTTCGCAATGCATAAAATAAAAATTATTAATCTTTTATTCTGATGATATGATAAACAGGGTTGAAAAAAATGTAACAAACTGATGTGCAATTAGCTTGATGATGTCATTTCTGCCAAGTCATGTTGCTCCCCTTTTTTTTCCCTCTTCCTGCAGATGGCTCAAAAGGTTTTCGTAACAAGGATTCTTGAATGATGAGAAACCAAATTTAGAGAATTGAAATAATATTTAGAGTCTATTCAATAATAATTAGGAACCACTTTTGATATGACAGCTACATTGTGTCTCAGGAGTGCTATACATGTTTTCATTGTTTTTATTTTAAAATGTCCTCCCTGCGATTGGCTGACAATCAGTTCAGGGTGTCCCAGTCTCAGTTCAATGTCTGTTCTCTGTTTGTTTGTTGCTTTTTATGCCAAATGAATTGCCCAAGATGATCAATTCAGCATCATTTTTTTTCTTATTGATTATATCGTTTTTTTCCCCCCCAGTATTCCTGACGTAGGCAGTCGAGATATGTTGCGATTCATGTGGTTGTGCCTGCAATTTTACTTCTCTTTACGAAATGGGCTGTTACGGCAGCTGATAAATTCCTATTCAACCTCAATAGGAATGAGCATTTCGGAATGCATTTCACTGATTATCATATTTCCCCCCCAGTGCCCATTCATATTGTATTGTTTTTTGTTTTTTTTTTGTCAACAAGTCCTGAAAATATAATAAATGCCTCTTGTGAGGAGCATTTGAGTCAGCTGCTTTATTTGAAATGGATTCTGAATGGCATTTTTTCACTCATCAGCGCTTGTGGTGGTGATGGGGGGGGGGGGGTTATGGGTACCACTATTGACCCCTATATTATTAGCTTATGGGGAAAGCATCATTTTCTAATATGTCTTACTTTACAGGGTCAATTAAAGCACACACTTCAAGGCAGGTGCATCATTTGACATTTCTTTACTTTTATTGATCACCAATTGTCTCGCATGCTTCTCAGAATGGATAACAATATTGGATCAGTCCTATGTGACAATGTTCTTCCCTTTAGCTGTGTGATTCAAACAAATTTATAAATCTGTGTAGAAAAAAACCCCCAACAAAAGCAACTGACTCTGACTCTAATTGGAATTCAGATTCGAAAAATGTTTTTCCAAAACAAACGAATGCTAATTTTGTGAAAATAATTAGGCCTTTTCTTGTTCAAGGTTCTATTCCCCCCCGACCCCCCCCCCAAATATTATGGTTGTCATTATACATTTTTGCACAAACAAATTCAAAACAGAAATGTATGTTTTACATTTTTCACAAAAATAATAATTACATTTGTGTGATTATCCAAAATACTGCTAAACATATCACACACAAAAAAAATGAGTGGTAACAACGAATGCCATCTGTTAATTAATTCAGAAAAATTACCAATTGATAAAACGTACCACGACCAACAACATTTTTTTTCTCCACGTCAATTGTGCCAAAAGCAGTTCTCATAATGCTGCTGCAAATTACAAATTATTCCCGTGATGTACGCGTCAGTCATTAATTAAACAGCAATTTTATTGTTTCAATAAAATGACAAATTGTTTGGCGTCATTATGAATTCGACAATGTGAAAGAATTTGATCTTTTTTGATTATTAGAAAGCATGACTGTTAAAAAAAATCGCATTCAATAACTTCACTTCACCAGAAGAGGAGAGATCTTTGAAAAAGTGGTTTTCAGAACGCCGCGTCAAATAACAGATTTTCGATTACTGTTGTGGTGTACGCGGGCGCTCTAGAGTGACAAAATATTGCTTTCAAATGGGTTTTTGTTTTTCAGAAAATGAACATGAAATCCTTTGCTCTCTAATTATTGAGTATCACAGTGGGAAAATAGGACGCAGGCTCAGCGGGAATTGGACCCGAGGCAATTTTATGGCTCACAATTCTTTAGAATCCAGACAATTAGGGAAATTAGAATTCAATGGAAAATCCATTGGGGGCAGGGGGGGGGGACGACGCGGCGGGATATTCATTCATTAAAAAATATTGAGATTTGTGTGCGCAAGCTTTTATGTGTACAAATGCATTTCAAATAATTGTGAAACCACTTACGTCAAGGAAACCGCAGCGAATTCTGAAAACACGTGAAACAAGAACACTTTCCAGATGGAAATGGATGCAGATGGAAGCCGCTGAAAGCAGGTGGGAACCCTTCACAGGAAGTCACTTTTTTTGCGAACCACACCCATGTTCAAATGACAATCCTTGATTCAATCACGTTCAATCCCCCCCCCCCCCCCCCCCCCTCCCCGCCCAACCGTTAATAACAAAGAAACAAAATTCATTTTGGAAAATCGGCCTACATTTTTTGGCATTTTGTAAACCGATTCCGAATAAGTGGGCAGCGCACAACTGAGCTTGCATTTTTTTTTTCACAATAAAAGCATGGCTCCAAGCGTTCAGACTCCTGTCAACCGTCTGATCACGAGTCGATGCTAATTCACTCGAGTGCTCTAAGTGGCTGCGATGCGCCTTTCAAACTGTCGTCCACTCAACTCCAAGTAGAAGCCCACTCAGCAGACCTTGCTGAAGAATACTTACAAAACATTTATGACGATCATCATATATATTTTTTTACATTAGGAATAAACTTTCATTTCGTGTAAGTAGGGGGTGTTTATTGACCTTTTCATAATGTTTGGATACAAAAAAAAAAGCACAAGCAGTCTTATGGCTCACAAACGTGAACTGAAGCGATGATGAAAATTTCTTGTTTCATTTTCGTTGCCTGATAAAACTCAAATGTTTTTTTTTCCCCTTTTACAGATTTCCAACAAATAAATACAATTATTATGATTGATCCAGCAGAATCTTTCGCTGAGGAGGGTGAATGGAATGCATGTTGTAAATATCATAGTTGAACAGAGTCGATTGTAAAATTATTCTGGTGTCTTTTTCAATCCATTTTCGGATGCATTTGGATTTTATATCAATGTCTAAACCCATAAATGTACTGTGTGTGTGTTTGTGTGTGTATTTAGATGCTCATGAATTTGTTCTGCCACTTGTGAAAATAAACTCTTTGTCACCAGAGCTGATCAGATTCCAGCGTCTTTTTCCTTTTAGAGCTTCTACTGATTTCCAGCTCTAAATAAACATTGGAGTTTAGGTTTAAAAAAAAAAAAGCAAAATTGTTGCTCAAGTTGTTGGATGCAGAGGACCAGAGCCGAGTCACATGGCTTGACTCCGGACTTGAGTTGCACTCTTTGGACTTTGGTATTCAGGAGACACAACTTGAACTTGACTTTGGGGTGGGCGATCGTTGGTGTGCGCTTCAGAAAATTATTCTGGAGGACCGGTCCTATTTTAAGGTGAAACACCAACCGTTCAGTCTAACCCGAGAAAGGGCCTGACCTGTCTCGACTGGAATGAGCTTCATAGAATCTCACTGACGTGGACCCAACGGCAGTATGAACAGGAAGAGGAAGTGTTCCGTTGGTCCGCTCCGCTTTGGTAGCCTGCTCGCATTTCCCTGCAGAATGGCTCGAGTTGCAGCTTTTGCGCTTATTTATTTTTAATTAGTTTTTAAATTTGCCGTCGTCTGCGTCGCCAGCCTTTTTTTTTTTGTTTCCCCAATGGAATAGCGGGAAGTGTCTTAATGGATGACTTTCATTTTTACCTCCGACATTTATTAAGTCAAAGCCTATGGAACACAATACGGTCTCCATATTCAATATCTTCATTAAACAATTTCGTGCCTTTGTTCAATTGGTTGGTGAGCTAATCTCGTCAAACTGTCGTCTTCAAGTCTCATTTCAAAGAAAAGGATACCGCAATAAAAAAATATAACGGAGTCCGTCATTCACGTGGAAAGCTACTATTGTATTTCTTTATTCAAGGCCGCATTAGAATCATTCTGATAGCTGTGTCTAGTACACTGCGGAATAAAAATACAAGAAAATATTCAATTCCCGGCCAGTTTTGCATCGTCCTTGCCCCATAGAACAAGTTCCTCAGGTTGTGCTCAACCGTAATCGCCATGGCCAGAAGGTTTGCCGTGTCTCCCGGGCAGAGTTTACCAAAAGACAGGACAACGAAGAAGGAATAATAAAGCAGCAGTTGGACCCCGCGAGGAAAAACAGGAGGTGCACTGGCAGATCCCAACTAATTTCCTCGCGTAGACCAAGCGTGCGTATGTTTCTGTCAAAGTGTCAGAGAAGACAGGGTGGTGTGAGAGCCCAGACAAGCGGAGACTACGCACCGCTCTCCCCACAGATGAGAAGCAAGCCTACTCGGAGAGCTTGTGACAGACGTCAGACAGTCTGGATGAACGCTGGAGAACTTTCTCTCGTCCGGCATGACCTCTTTAATGCCAGTGATTTTCTGGGGAGGGGTCACACTGACATCTTCATGCAGGGCCTGCGCTACCCCGACTGCTGTCAAGTTTCTGGATGAGATCATCAGAGCCGCACCCGGACCATAAGCTGGTGTTGCGGGAAACCTGTTCTGGGTGCATGACGATGCCCCCCCCCCCCCCCGCCTAAGGCAGATAACGGCGGAACTGATGCTATTGTCCATTATTCAGTGTGGAATCTCTTCAAGCACCTCTGGAGGCATCAATTACTTGCTGCCCCAGAACACCAACGGTCCAAAAAAAATTCGCCGATAACCTGATCCTGAGTCTGAGCAAATATTTCCAAGGAGACCATCAGAGACCATAAAAACCAACAAACAAATAAATAAATAAAAATGTCCGGTCCCTCATCTCCGATACTTCTGCTCCCCATTCACTTTGTAAGTGTTCATCAGTCAGGTGAGGCAATGACTGGAGATACTCATCATAAACAATGTTTTCAATGGTTTTGGGAAACTCAAACCAAAAATTGTCCATAAGGGATGTTCAGAAGACAAAGTGGCCACTCGTTTGATCCGGCTGCAAAAATGAGCCCTTAGGGCACCGTGATGTCATTTTTTTTTTCTGTCGACAGCAAGAGTGGCGGATAAATCAGGTGGATTTTGTGTTTCATTCGTATTCCACAACGGCGGTTATTAATCACAATAACGTGTTTATACCAGTGGTGGCGCGCGGAACATGTTATTGGAAAGAAGATTGTCGACATCCCCCGTTCACTGCAAAGACAAATGTCTGCATTTATTTATGTTGAGATAATTCGGATTATGAAAGGGGGGGGGGGGGATCATGTCGGAGTGATATACATCCAAAGCAATAATCAAAGCTTGCGCGTCTTCATTTGTCGAGCGGCGACAATAGTGGCATGAGGTTTACTAGCTGAACATTGCGCACTTAAGACTCGGGGATGGTGACTGAGGACCTTGAAATGACTCCTGGCTGCCGCCGCTCCTGGTAATAGCCTTTCAAATCTCCTAATAATCGTGATCTTTAGTGCAATTAAATCACTGATTCCACCCCCCCCCCCCCTTTTATGGCCTTCAACCTCATCACATGTCTTGTTTTTTTTTTTTTTGTATTCACCTCCGCGACAGCTGAAAAATGGCCGATTATATTCCGGAAAGGTGGGCGATATTTGAGGTTAGCCCGATACAAATAAGGCCAGCGAAATCAACAGGCCATTGTGGTTGAAAAAAATGAAAAAAACAAACAAACAAAAAAAAGACTACGACACCATATATCCTTTTCGGTACGGCAATATGAGAGTAATCCATAGTGACATCAATCAGCATCAAGTCACAACACTGGCTCGTAATGTGTTTTTTGTTTTGCAAACTTAATACCCGATGTTTCAATTTCATTCTGCCTCAGGCCCACACAAATCATCGGAGAGGGGTGAGGGGACAAAAAAAAAAAGCAATATTAAGCAAATTGTTTATGAAAGATATTCACTTTCTTCAATCTTATGAATACATATTCGATAGAAGTCGAGTGAGTATGACAAAATAATGACCCATTTCCATATCATTACGATCCAAAGCGTCTGAAAGCGGCATAGCAGAAAACACCTGATAATGTTTGATGATTAAATCAAGTGTGCGGCACGTTGTATTGAGAAAGAATAATTTGGAAGCCGCAGACCTGTTGTCATAAAAATGCGATGGCATCCAGGAAAGCTGTTAAATATTATGGGCGAGGAAGCCGGCATCCTAACAAATTTGTGCGCATCAGCACATTTTAGACCAGCAACGTGTTGGATTACAGCAACGTGCCTTGGAATGAAATGACATTCAGCATCCACAAAGAGTTTTATTTATTGTTTGATGTTTTCCAGCATATTTTGACATCCTGTCGGCTGAAGTGAGATCATAAAAATGACATTTCGCCCAATAGCGTGAAAGGTGAAAACATTGATCCGTCATGTTTGGAGTTATTGCAGTGTTGTTTTTGTTCACTTGTGAATCCATTCATTATACTGATTAGAATCCTCAAAGGGGTCAATTTAATTTACACTCTGATGTATTATCGAGTGTCGTAAAAGGCAAAGAGACCCAAGTCACACACGTGCAAGGTCAGAGTGAGGCAAACAGTCCTGCCCTCACAAAAAACAAAAAACACCCTTCAATATGCCCAAGTACATAAATATCAAAAGCAAAATAAATCTGCGATTCTGATGCATCGCATCAGAATCCAAGGTTGTCAATATTCAAACCAACACAGACGCGTGTCTTTCCGACAACGTACCTTCTCTTCCGCGTTCGGCTCGAGAGGCGTTCAAAGACCGCCTCCAAAAAACGTAAATTAATGGTACCTTCAATGGCAATAAGAAAATCGACAACAATTCACCAAAACAGAAAATCTCGCAAGTTAATTACAAAATAAACTCTATGGGGGTGCTTGTGAACATATAACATTGGACATTTTCTTCTAACATCAACATAGACAATTCTGAACCAGTTCAGTCTCCTACACATACCTCAGGATAGATTAATGCTCGTTTTAGGACGATTTAGGATGCTCTTGATATGAAAAACCATAATACATTGATCAACTTTCTTCTGTAAATAGATTTTTTTTGCGTTTTCTTTTTTTTTAAGGGCCAGGGCTTCATCAAATCCTAGCCATAGCGCGAATCAACTTTCTTCTTTTCTGCTCCGTCTTTATAAAAAGAAAACCACGGAAAGAATGTTTCTTTAGATCCCCCCCTCTGCATTGATCAAGTGCGGCCCTCCACTGAGGGTAGCGCCACGCTTTAATGAAACATCCAGCTTGACTGAAAGGCTAATCATGTAAGTCGGGGGGCTCCTGCCTCGGAAAAGATGCAAAATACACGGGATCAAGACACCGCTTGCTGCTCTGCGGGATTATTTGTCTCACCATAAGACTGACTGGAGTCAAAAGGGGGTGAAACGTTGAGGAAAACGATGGAGCATTTTTCTTTAAGGCATATTTTGCTTGTCATTTTAATATAGAATGATTCTATTTTTGCGATACGATATACTCTGTAAGGGAGAAACAGTTTATGATTTAGCGTGTCGTCATTTAGCACCGCGCTACAAAGTATGATGCATATTCCTAACGGGCCTGCCTTTTTGCTTTCTTGATTCATGTCCTTAGCGTGCAATGTGTTACTATTCTCATTACAAATAGTATCTGACTGCAGGGATGTTGAATCCTCATCAGTCTTCCTTATCGCGAGCAATGTGCATTCAAACGTTTAGAGAAGGTCACCTGCAAAGGTTATGTGTAGTGTATTATGCATTACCCCCCCCCCCCCCACCCCCCAGTATAGTTTTTTAGAACAGAACGAAATAAGAATGGCACAGTAAAACCACTACGCATGGAGTCACCGTAATTATTTGCTTTATGCTCTATTACAGTCTGACCACACACACATCGCTTACATCTGAAGAGCTTCACATTGGTGAGAAGTACGAGCGTTTTGTTCTGTGTAGTTGTGACTTCTGGGAGTGATGGATGGAAGACATCCTCCACTTAAAAAAAAATAAAATAAAAAAAATAAATGTACTTATTCTTCATTTTAGTCAAAGTGGGAAATTATGATTCCCAGAGGAAATGGTCCGAAAGAGAGAAACATTTTCACCCCCTCCACCGGGGAATTCGAGAATAGTCATGTGAGGAGGCGGAGTAGGCCACGCTATCGCTGCACATAATTCCAATTCTGGCCCCCTGTGCATTTTAGAGTTCCTTTTAAGATTCTATTTGTCTTTAAATCTTTAGATGGACTCCCTTGCCCTTCTCTCCTGCAGCTTTATGTACCTGCCCAGCCGCAACTGGAGGTATCGATAGGATTTTTAATTGTCTCGTTCTCGGTCTTTGATTACAAATGACGACACTCTAAGTTCGAGGATAGCTGAAAACAAAATGGCTCCCACCAATGGTGGAGCCGCATTCCTTTTGCCGCTCATTTGTATGTTGTCCGCACGTATTGTAATAGCCCGGATTTGTATGTATGACGGCACTTTAATTGCTTGAGTTAACAAGGTGAGCTCCCTCGGCCACCTTTGCCCAGCACCAATCATAGTCGGAATATTCAAACCCGATCCTCTATAATGCCTTCTTCCACATGGGCGGCACGACAGCAAAAAAATAAATAAAATCGATGCAATAACAGCTGTATGGCCCATCCGCTCGACAGCGGTAAATGCTGAAATGATGTTCTGACGCTCAGCAAATGACTTGATCAGGGTGAGGAGACCCCATTCTCCAGAGGCATAATGATGACAGAAAATAGAAAGGGAAATCAATGTGGACGCTGTTTTAAATAATAGTGATGGAACTGGATCTAAAAAAAATAAATCCTGTTGACTTGTTTAGACATGGTGGTAAAACAACCACAGTAATTCACAATGTCACAATCAAATCGAAGATGGTAGTGCCGTTTGGTTCTGTTACACCAGTTGGAAAAGGAATTTAAGCAACTGGCTTGGCGCGTCTAATTTCAAATTAATTTAATGGCCTGTCTCCCGTGGAGCGAATCATGGCAAAAAGTACCGGCAGCCACTGACTAGCGCACACCAGGCAAGTGAAGTGAACCTCACACACACACAACCGAATATTGATTTTGGATTCCAAAAAATGCGGGCTCAAAGCGCGACAAAAATAAAAATGAATCGTAGAAAAATCACACCGACAGAGTATAAACTGAAATCGCCGGTCACAAGGAGTCAAGAAAAACAATCCATGAACAAAAAAGCGCTTACTAAGGTTTAATAGCACACTGAAACGCGGCACAGGTGCCCCTGCTGGAGGGGAACGCCCTTCACTCCACCCCAAGCTGAAACACCATCAAGACAGAACATGACACACACATAACCCGAAACTCTGGCGTCTTCAATGGAAACATTTTAAGATTTAAAAAGATTTCAGTTTTATATATATATATAAAATCCTATGGTGAAAACCCCAAATACTGCAACTGCATTATTTTCCGTTGACGTTTGCAAAGTGCAACAGCTTCTGACCACGTGAGCGAGATGCACATGCACCTTCGTTCTCTGTCAGAGCATTTTGTGTTTCCCTAAGTCCGATTTCTTTGTGCGCCAGGAAGGAGAAAGTGAAAGAAAGAGACAAACAGCGCACGTGGAATGTATATTGATTTCAGCCTGCTTCATGTGAACTTACACAACGGACTTCTTGCCACCCTCTCGCAGCACATTTTTTTAAAATCAACTTCGAGTGATGTCACCCCTGAAGATTCCGTCATCTATTTTTGGCTGTTTAGCAAGATTCATTTCAGTTTATGAACTTTAATAAAGTGGCCTGAAGTCGAGTTTGTCAAAGTGAGGACTCCCTGCAGAGTTTCTCTTCTGGTATAGGTCACAGGGGCGCGTACAAATGTTTCCCAAAGTCTCTCAATTTATCCTTTCCTGGTCATTACCCAGGGACAATGTGTTCTGCCGGAGCTTAGCCACTAAGCTCCGATAAAGTATGTCATTCTCTGTGTCACCGATAATAAATGGTGTCAGGCCATGATTTACTAGTGGATGTGAGTGTAAAGGGGGGGGGAAAAAAGAGGGAGGGATTCTTAGAACCATGAAAAAGAGCTTTTGCTTGGACGATCATTTTTGTAGTTCTTGGCAAAAAAAAAAAATGATGAGAGCAACCGGGAAGGGGAGCGGTGGGGTGACAAGTGATGAACGGGGGTAAAAACATTCTTAAAAGAGATGATTTGCCGCATTGCCCAGCGGTAGATTGGTATCAGAGATGAAGCCGCACTTTCAAGGGAAGGCATTTCACGCGATGACAACTTCTTAGCACTCGGCCGCTTATTTTTTTTAACCACTCCACGCGGCGGCGTTTGATCATGGGCCTATTTGTGTTTTTGATTGCCGCGCGCGAATGGTAATGAAGTGTGCCTCTGTGTGTTTGCGTGTCCTTTACAATTTTCGAGATAATCATGGTGCTACTTTCTGCCAAATTGCTTGTGATCTTTACATAGTCGCCCGGTGACAACTAATTACCGGTAAATCAAAATGTCATCTGCGCTTCATGTCATGTAGGGGGAGTTGCGAGCTTGCGCTTTTGAGTCGGTCCCCGTCGATGGGCAGCGACAATAAGTTTTCACCCTTAGGATCATGTCGGCGGCATAGTTTTGGTGGGAAATGAAAAAAAAAGCTTTTGTGCTCAGAAAAACACACCAGTGAGATGAAGTTCTTGTGGCGTGGCCAATCTCGTCGCATAATCTGGGATCTTGGTCACTTTTTTTTTTGTTGCTACTTACAAACATGCCTCAACATGTTTACATTTGCCCCAAAGGCACCTAGTGAAGCATTCAAACACAAAAGCGGACATTTCAGTTTTCGGTGAATTGTAATGAGGGTTTTTTTTCCTTTAATTTCTGATTACAGGTAAAAAAAACAACAAAAAATTTTCTTTGATAGCACTGATCACAGGGAGGAAGTAGGTGGGGGAAAAAAAGGTGGGATCAGTCTCCTGCTTTGTCGCCGCACCAAACCAGAATGTGACGGACAAACCAGAACTCATTATATTAGAAATGCCTCAAAAGGTCGACTTTGCTCCCTCAGCTGGCCACATTTTTGAATTTTTTTTGAGGATGAAGTTGATGTTTGTCTGCGACTTCAGGTCCGACGTGATTTGAAGTTCCCAGGAACGGACTGTCCTGATGCTTCGCACGGGGCAGTTGGACAGTTTGAGGGGGCATGAGCAGATTTGCGCGTTCATTCTGACGCCACGCTAGACACCTCCTCTTCACCAGACACGATGCTTGTACGTCTGTTGTTTGGCATCCTCGCAAGGGTAATCAACTGCGCAGTTATTTTCTCTTCAAAGATATTTTTCAGGTTCACTCGATCAAGTCACGGTAATATTTTTCTACTTTGGTTGGGCGGCTTGGGCGGGAATACCGTGGCTGGAAAAAAAAAAAATCGCGAACTTGAACATACTTTCAAGCCCAGCAGCACCCTCAGACAAAAGATGGTTCACCCCAAGGGCAAGATCCCGAGAGAGAAACTCAGCAATGTTGTTTCTGCAGTAGAGTGTAGCGAGGAGTGTCGTGACCTCTACATTGGAGAGACCAAATAAGTTCGCCTACACAAACGCATGACACAACACAGCAAGGAAATCTCTCTGGGTCCAGAGTCGGGCAACACATTTGCTTTTCAAAGAGACGGGATGATCCCTCAAAGACAACGCCGTCAAAAAGGACCAAAGAGTTTTGAAGGGAAGGGATTAAATGTGAATCTTGCCGTTAAATTAGAGGAAAGAGGAAAAGACGAGCTAGTATTGCAGCGCGGAAAAACAAAATCAAAACGTTGCAAGGAAAGCAGTTTATTCCTTTCATTTCTTTTTTTTTTTTTAAATAACTGCCATCGCAGCAACTTTTCTCTTTTCCTGTTTACCATTCCAACTTTCCAAAAACCCACCGTAGCACCTATTAAGGTCTTCTTATTATCAAGCACTATCAAGGTGTTGGCATGTTCTTCTTCCCTCCACCCTGAATGTGAAAGGTCAGTCCATTGATCAAGCGTTTAATTAGACCAAGTAAGACAGAGATGCCCGTTTCACCGTCTTCGAATTCTCGCTCGTTCGTGGCTTATGTAATGACAATTATCTGCAAGTAATTTAGTATCAGCTAAAGTGTGTGTGCTCAGGGTATAATAATTTGTTGTTGACAGCGGTTGTTGTTTTGAGGCGGGTAGTAATATGCAACATATATAGTCGCTTTTTGGAAAAAATTGGACCATCATGTCAGGTACAAAATACACACACACTGTCCATTAGTAAATTTTACCTACGGTGCTTTTTGTCGCAATCGAAAATCTTCAGGCACAGTTTTGGCTCAAGCGCTTCATTGGCAGAATTGCTAGCGTTTATTTCCTGTACATTAGTTGGCTTCCTGGCAGGGAGCCAGCTTTTAGGCAGAGCACATAAGTAGTCCAAAAAGGGCTGAGAACGGGCTTTCGGAAAGAATTTTTACTTTGTAAGCGAGCGTCTTGGATGATTGGACTGCATTCCAAAAATCCTTCACTTTTATTGAAGACGCCAATATGAAGCCAAATTGATTTATATGGCACTCCCCCCCACCCTTGTTTTTGGTCATAAACAGCCATTGCACAAAGTGCTGCTCAAAAGGAATAAAAGGGATTTCATAAAAGATGAGGAACAAACATCAGGCAGAGTAATAACAACACACGTGGACACATAGGATGACAAAAATCAACTTGGTTTAGTCTAGTTGTTGATTTTGGAGAGGACAGTCCATTGGACAGCCAGAATTCAGATTTGGGAAGGCATTATTTTTTGGGGGGACCGTGTGAAAGGGTGTCAGACACCCTTGTCAAGGTGTCTGGAAGGATTCCGGACAGAACAAGGGTTCCACAAGCATGGACAAGAGAGAAGACGCTTTGAACCAAAAAAAATATGGATTTAGAAAAATGCAAGACAGACAATGTACAATGAATTACACCGATAACAAAGAACAAGGAAAAATGCGGGAACAAACTAGAAGGAGAAAGAAAAAGAAGGAAGAAAAAGTACCGAGAATGTCTCGAGAATTGACGTACAAGCGGACAGAGTCGTGAGCAAGGCTAATAATCTGACTGCCAGTTAACGACGAAGCGCGGCTTTAGTAGGTAACGAGGCCTAATGCGGGATAGGTGCGACTCGTTAGTGACGCCTCCTCTCCAGCTGGAGACTGACCCCGCCCACGCCCAAACTAAACGAGACAGGATCGTGACACCCCTGATACGAATACGTTCAATCCCCGTGGTCTCAGAGTGGAGTCTGCGTCAGTGACTGTGAATTCGATTCCTTTTCAATGAGGCTGACTGGCACCTGCGACTGGATTCTGTCGTTTCTGATTGACCAAAAGTGTTTCAGAGCCGGTTGTAAAATCTTCAGCCTCTGTGCACATTACTGTGACGGTCGCTCCTCAAGTGCACTAATAACAGGCTTTGGATTGAGGCAAGCTGCAGAGGAGAGGACAATGACCTTCCAAAACGATCATTGACTTTCACGACACCCCCGTCTCCATCCTTTCATTATCAAAGGGCCTGAAGTGGAGAGGTTGGACATCCGCAAGCAGCTCCGCCCTCAAGTGTCACCCAACTTGAGGCGATCTGTCCACGTAAAAAACCCAAAAGATGGCTTTACGTGATCAGGCCGTTCAGAAGGCAGATCTGAGCTGTAGCCAAATCACACTGTCCCGGTGGGGATTGGTGGAGGGCATCCTCACTGCCGGAATCAATGTCGGGTATCAAAACACCACCCATGCAGAGAGGAAGGCTCTCCAGAGGGTTCTTAATAAGGCAGAGAGAATAAACAGGGCTGATATTTTTTCCATGGATCATTTATTCAACAAAACAATGGAAGCAAAGAGCCTTCAACATGAATCATAAAAAGACACAGATGACCCACTTCACTTTCCTTTCCGAAAAAGAGAGACGGGACAACAACCTCCAAAAATCCTTCAGACCCAAAGTGTGTATATACAGATTATTTTTGAGTTCCGGTGTGGATGCGATTATCAGACTAACCAAATGTGCTGCTGAGTGATCAATCGAGACACAGCCCGTGACTCTATTAGAGTCCGCTCTGAGAACCGTTTACGCTGTCATTGCCAGTAGTTATAACTGCTGAAAAACAATACAGCAATCGGTACAATTTCCGGATCATCTGACTGTAACTCGAGTGACTTGTGACGATATGGAGGGGAGGAAGAATACGGTCGACTAAAGTCCGTCCTGTTCATTTTGTTTGTTTGCTGCTGATTATCCCTCACTCCTCTCTCATGGACGCCAGGAGAAGAGGTTAATTGCCCCGATGCTGCTCTTCTGATGATTATGGCCCGACCAAATCACTGGTTTCTTGGGAAGACTGAATTCAGCGGAAAGGACAGCTTCCGCTGCGGTTCGTATAATCAATACGAGAGAAGCTCACTTGAAGGCCAGCTCGTAATGAGGCTGCTGTAATAGCAAATGCTCATCTTTCAGATGTTTTTCCCTTCTGGAGGCAGCTCGACAATTGCTCAAGTGCACAGGCCGATGGCCCGTTGTCGTGATGACATCGACGGTGTTCCAGAATTAAGGTGGAACGAAGGACGGCGGCGCTCGAGCAAATCAAGATCAGCGAGATGACTGAAAACGACAAGGAAACGATTGCTAGAAATTGGAACCATTATTCCGCTTACGTGCAACACTCCGGCTGACTATTTTATTTTGAAAAATCAACCCCGCACGAGCAAAAATAACCAAAAACAAACTGGTCACACGTAATATTTGATCAAGCGGATTGAAACTGGCCAAATTTGTGCAAATTACCCGCAAAATTGGCAAGACCAGCTTTCTGACTGTGACTGACCTGCTGCCAGGAGTGTGGCCACCCGAAGGGAAGCTCAATACATGACCGAGTGACCACTTGAATGCAACTCATGCTGTATGGGCAGACTAATGGCCCAGCTGTCCTCCAAGCGCTATTCAATAATGATTTATGTAACATGATCAACAAATTTGTCTCGACCCTCCTGGATCATCTTGCATTAGGGACAAATCATTTTCCTATTTTAGCGCTCATTTAAAAATGCCCGTTTGTGATTACATTTCGATGAGATCATCTAATTCATAATTTTTGTGACATTTAAATGAGAAGACCAGAACCAAAGTCAACCTATAGACACAAAAACCGCCACGAATATCTGGAGCACAAAAGAAGCAGAGAGCGGTGGCCGCTAGACTGCGGTATCAGGAGAAGTGTTAATTTGCCCGCCACCTGGTGTTTCACAAATGGGCACTAATGGCGTGATGAGACGAACAACCCGTTTGGGCCGGGTTATGGGACGCATTTAGGGAATGTCGGCAGTTTCAAGGCTCCCAGAGCTCATTGTAAAAAAAATAAAAAAAGATCTCATTGCATGAAGAAGGCTGGACTGGTGGTTTCATGCTAACATTTTCACTTTGGCTTCATTTGCTAGCGGTTAGCATCGTAGCTTTCAGGAAACCTTTTCTCCTCACATTCCCTCATTCAATTAAATCATCTTGCATTTTGTAATACGGATGACTTGAATGATACGCGGCGATATAGACAAAGATAGCGTGCCTCCATGACCTTTAATTCTTATTCAAGTCGGAATGAATACTTGGATCAAGAAGGAAACGCTCCGCGGGGAGCGTCGCGGATGAAAGCCGAATTATTCCACACCGAGATGGAGGCTACGTAAGTCGTCCTTTGTTGTTTTGCCTTTGTGCCGCTTGATGATTGTCAGTCAGTGCCAAGTGGTAATTTGTGAGCATGTCCTTGACAGATGCCGCTTTGTTTTTCCTATCAACAAAGCCAAAATCACGTTGTCCATATTCCTCTGTAGCGACTCAGTGGAAGACGGGCAAATCCTCGCCGCATTCGGTGAAAATGTCCCCTACTGGAAATGAGAGGCATAAATCACCGCGCGCGGCTGGCACCAACATGCCCGCTGTGTCACATCAGCTTAAATTTTTTACAACATGGAAGGAGAGCAGTCGGCTCGTTGACACTTTCCAGCCTGGGAGACACTGTTTGTCAACCACTTATATCCATTTTTAATGAGCTCTCAGCAATGATAGAGTGTAATTTCACCTCCAGGACCCGGTGATACTATTTACTGTTAACGAGAAACGATAAAGCAGGGGCCAAATTAGTCCTGTTTGGACGGCTTATGAGTTTTAATGAGAGGCATCAAGAATTCATAAAGAGATAGACGTACGGACAGATTGATTGCGCGATTGATTGGCTCGTACAGCACTCGGTCCGTTCCGAAGCCCGTTTTGCGGATCTCTTCCCATGGGAGGGTCAACTCGATGAGGGATGATGAATTCAAACCGCAGCACCGCTCGCGAGCCTCCGGTTCTCTGGACAACCTGAGGTAGCGGCAGGTTTTTTTCCCCTCATAAGGGACCATAAGGGCCTTTGTGTTGTGGCTTTGTTCCTTCCCCATACAAATCTAATCAATGGTGTTATTTCCCTGTGCAATTGCTTGTTGTTGTTTATTTTTTTTTTTGCGTCTCTCCTGCTTCAGGGCGTTGCGGAGTGTTATGAGCACCTTGTCACGGCGCCAAGTGTACCTTCCTCGGGTGAGTGTTGTTTTTTTTTACGCCCCGGCAGGATGTGTGGCACGGTCGCATCGGTGCAGCGACCGCTCAACGGATTTGATGAAAATGAAGGTTTGTTATACGTCAGAACCAAAAATAGCAGGTGACATTTGGGTTTCAAAGGATGACGATGAGATAAACTTTTCAAATTCTTCTCTTGGATGCTTTTCCATGCTGAGCAACGGTGCGGTCGAGTTTTCCAACAAGTTCCGTTCGGTGACTCTGGCTGATGATCATGACTGATTGATTTGATATTAATTAAAAAGCTTTGACAAGGGTTGCTTCTACTTTTAATGATAAGGGGTTCATTTTTTTTGGGGGGGGGGCGGCATAAATGCAGTCAATTACTTCCTGTCAGTGGCATTAAATGATGGAAGACAACACTCCCCTGCCTGGGGTCGTCCATCAGCAAATTTTTGTCACTCAGGGCCATCTGCGGCGTTGTTTTTAGCTGTCACAGCAACACCAATTATAACCTCCTTCCAACCAATCTGAAAACATAGGTAATTAAAAGCAGCTGTTTGCTTGACGACCCCCCCCCCCCTGCCCTCCCCCCTCCACCCCCACCCTCCCCCCTGGCAAAGCCGGCAGTTAAGCCCTGTAAACATTACTTTCCACTAATTGACTTTGTTTATAAGGGATATTAAGTCGGGGGAAACGTGTAGGTGTAAGTAACCTTCACAAAGTACGGACGAGAGAAGGAAGACAGCGGCAGGCTGCTCACTATTGTGTGAGGCGTTAACGCTGATGTGGAATGAGGCAATCTGTGTCAACAGTGGGGAAAGTTAAGAGCGAGTGCACACAAACACCCACGTCGTTTCTTATAAAGCTACTTTTGGAGAAAGTCTTGCCACTGTTGCGCTGTTACGTGCGCTCTTGTACTTCTTGTGTTCTTGTGGGGCTTTGTGGTGGCAAACTACGGACCCAGCGGGAAGACCGACAAGATGTCCACCTGCATGGACACAAAGGGCCCCTTGTTTCTGTCACCGCTGGTTTTGCCCGTCAGCTTTCCCTACTTGTCTTTATTCTCGCAACAAATGGAGATTTTCATGATATACACGATTTTTTAAAAACCTGTTTGGTGAATGGAGCTGTAAATTCAGAAAAACTCAGCATAATAAAGGAAAGTCAAAATTCGGGGTGTCGATATGACTTAGTCGTTGGACACAACAATTTTTACTGTTTACAGCAATAGAAGGTGCAATACCCAAAAAGATTCTACCCTTTGGCCGCAGTGACACATGGGATTCTAGTGAAGGTAAGTCATTTTAAACTAAAAAAGATAAACTTTCCAATCCAACCAGAAGCTGTTCACTGCCATCGATGCGGCTAGGCAACAGGGATTTGGGGTTGTCAGTCCGAGATTTGATTAAGTAAGCGGTTGAGAAAATTCAACCCTGCCGTATCGAGTTTCTCAAGTCCGCCTTATACTGTACATGGCCAGCTGAATTTCCAAGTGGAAAAATTCCAAATGTATCTTAAAACATAACATAGTCAGAAAATCAATAGATAGCCGAAGATGTGAGAGGAGTATAGCTGTGCAATTCGAGCGAAGATGAAATGTAGTTGTGTGAAGCACGCACGCACACACAAGAATAACCGGGGCTCGGACAAGCTGCCATGGATCAGTGGAGCAGTTGAGGACAACAACGTCAATCAAGCCGGTGCCATGCTGTATAAAAGCAATAAGTCATGGCAGCTTGGCAGGCGTGAGAAAACGGGCCTATTGAACGCTCCGCTTCTTGCTCTCTTTCCCCATCGCGTGGCTGAGCGAGCGTGCATTTCACACTCGACGCTCGACTGATGATCAACAACCCAATCTAAAGAGCAGTCGCTAATTTACATAAGACCCACCGCAGCCGCCGCCGCCACCACTGCGTGTTTCTCCAAGCGTGACTTGGCAGCCGGGCTGGTCGAAGATCCGCTATTTCCAAGCCATGCCATGTTCAGTCGCCGTATTACCGAGAAGACTCATCAGCGTTGGCTTCCGATAGATTCGGAAAGCCAAGATGGAGCCTGGAGGCTCCATATCTGGCACTCACATCCAGCACGAATCAAACGGAGTGTGTCTGTATATGATCTTACATCTGTCCCACTTTTAATCCACAATCCATATTGACGGAGATTATTTGTGCGGTAGGTGATCCGGGGATGCCAGATAAATGCCCACGCAACACTCCGTGGGGATTAGAGAATGTCTCGAAAGAAGCCAAAAATCAAGTTCCGGATCACGTGTCCGCCAACCGTTACAACGCCGGCTTTAACCACGCACGTTCTTGTGTTCCATTCTCAGATACTGCAGCAGCTGTCAATGGGATACGTTGGTGAGATAAAAGCGGGAGGCTTGGCGGCAGTGCGGGGATCTGAAGTGCCAATTAATTTGGATGAAGAAAAAGGTGGTCTGGGCCTTATGCAAACCGCAGCGATGCAAATATGAGCTGGGTGAGAAAACAACACCAGCAAAGCTGCGCGGCTGATAATATTCCAACGTTTGAGAGTTGATGTCAGAGGCAACCCCCCCACCCCCCTTACCCCTGTTGCCCCCTCCCGTAACTCAGATCTCTCTGGACTATTTTAAACCATTTTTTCCCATTTCTCTTTGTGGCTATACAAGTTCAGCGTTTTTTTTTTTTTTTTTTTTTTCCAGTAGCCTGAATGTCCAATTATTTATTGGTTTTATTTGAACATTTTGACTTCCTCATTTTAACACCCAGTGCAATGCATCAAATAATACACAGCACCGCTTTGTGCCAAGTTATAAAATCCATACTGAGCGCTAGTGAGTTGACCCTTCGGGTAAATCCCCCCCCCAGACAACAAGTCCGGTTTGCATGCGGCTGCTTGGGAAAGTTAACCGGCCAGCCCAGGTTGAGCTCATTAGCCAAGTTTCCACTGCCGATACCGGGAACTCGATTACACCTGTGTGGGCAGCAGCAGCAAAGTTTGCGGTGCATTGTAACTTGATACAAATCAAGAGTACATAACGAGTCGACGAAGTGAGTTCAAAGAACAAGATTTTGACCCGATCTTTCTCTCAGCCTCAGCATGAAACATTCCATGACTCGTCATCCCAAACGGCATCTGCATTATTTTGACTTAAAAGTCACAACATTTGGAATTATTTGACATATCAGCAATGCCTACAGTGTTTATAGGTTTACAAAATTCAGGATAACCCCCCCCCCTCCCCCTCCCACCCTCAACCTTCAAGGTGAATTTAATTTGACCTCAAAAGTGCTTCTTGGACAAAATGACTTTCCTCAAAAAGGAGCCGAGCGGCAAAATCAAGTTCGTAAGTTCCCCAGTGCACGTCTTTGCATAACAGCCGCTTCTTTTCAATTAGCATGACGGCGATTCCGATTGTGATTGCTTTATTATTATTATTTTTTTAAACTGTGTAACCGGTGTGCATAATGAGGAAGGGGAGTCATGCTGTGAACCGCACAGTGACAAGCTCGCCGCTTCTTTTTCCGCGCATTTCATCGAGGGAGGGGGGTGGTGAAAGAAAAACCGGGCAGAATCACAATCGACCATACATATAACCAAATTGCTTATTAAATAGTCTTTTTTTTTTTTTTACTCGCCATCATTGAGCTGTCGAAATGTTTTGTCTGTCATTTGGAGCTGGGACCGCGCTTCTGGTTCGCATGAACACAATTTCATTTGGGTGTTGCTCAACTCATTTTAAAAAGGAAAATAATTTCATCAAAATGATATTTGATTGACTTTTGCAGTAATGTGCTCAGTTTCATAAACAATTTTTGGGATCCTTTCGTGTCCGACTCTCACATTTTTGTTTCCATTTTTCCAAATTTCCGCCTACCACCGCGCGATCATCCCCGCCGCCTATCGACGTCTGAGTCTTCCGACTGACTGTGAAACTTTGAAACGGCAACAGCTGTGCAAGCCGAGACCCTAATTAACTGCTGATGCGATTATTTGGAAGGAAATTACTCTAATTAGTCATGTAGGGTGTTTTTTGGTCACCTGAGGAATGCACTGTAGTCATTTAAGATACACCCAAAATGTTCAAGCTACCTACGGTTGGTTCTGAACAGTGAAATTAACCGCATCAATGATGACCGCATTCGCTAAACTTTCATCGGAATCAGCAGTGTGTTGTACGAACAAACGTTTTCATCACGGATCGAAGCTCAGACACCTCTGAATAATCGCTCACGCTTAAATTGGGATTCGTGCACGCAACATTTGCTAAAGCACCACCACGGCAACAATAACAGGACCCGGCCTGTCGCACTTCAACAGCTCTCCATTCATCGAGGCAAACGAAACATTTTTATGCCTGAAAAGAGAAGACGAGGCGGCAGACAGACTGGTTCGAAAGGCGCTTGTTATTTTGCAAATAAGATGTGATGTTTCGCATTTACGGATGGAGTTAAGTGAAAGACCGCACCCGCTGAATAAACAGCGAAACACGTGCGCTCACCGGGCTGACTTAATGGATCAAACGCATTCTTTTTAGCGTCAGAGTTGATTCCAAGCTCATCCGCGCGTGACGTCTTTAATCGCATGCAAAAGCGAGGTTGGAAGCTTTCTTTGTCTGATTGGCTGACTGGCTTTTTGAATTGCTCTCAGTTGAAGACACATGACTTGATCATACCCTCCCACCCCCAATCCATAAACATGAAAATCCATCCCTCTTTGAACTTGAAGGAGCTTCCCAGGGGATAACTACATGTACATGCCGCGGACTTACAATGATTTAATTGTAACAACAATTGCGGAATTAAAATAAGCTCGTTTCTATCACGTACAACTATGGCTTCGTGCCGCTTAGGCATCACTGCAAGAAAATAAAAGAAGCAATGGCCCTTTTTTTTTTTTTTTTTTTTTAATCGTACACGTTCGCAGGGATGACATGCGTACAAACAGCTGCATGGTCTGAGGGAAGCTTGAAAAGATGCACCTCAATGTAGCTGACAGCATCAGATGAGTCCCAAAGTGTCTGTCAGCCCAGTCGTGACAATGACTCTTTTAAAAACGCCGAATAAAGATGGGCAACTTTTCTTTGTCATGTTCATGCAAAAAAAAAAAAAAAAAAAAAAACCCACACACACATACACACACATTTATTGGCACACAGGAGCTGTAAGCATGACCTTATGCTGGTTGGGGGAATACAGCCTGGGGCCATTCATTTAAATTTCATTGAGAACCACTTGACCACCCGGGCCAGTGGAATTCACATCAAGCATTTTCCTATTTTGCTTCAAGATCAATGTTTGAATAAAAAGCAGAGACTATCTCGACCACAAATGAATCCAGTTTTGTTTTTTTGTGCTTTCTGGTCATTCCGCGAGCCGCTCGGAAGACTATTAACAAACACGTTCTCCTTGCGCTCTCAGTACAAAAGTATTCCTGGTTCGTCCTCTTGTAAAAGTCTTCCTACAATGAACAAAACTCGACATTTTGTTTTCATGTCATAACACAAACGTTCTGTAAAGTGACGCATCCGACGTCAACAACAACTTGCATCTTTGCTGGAATTTTAAATAGTCTGTTCCAGTGTCCATGTGACCTTGAGCATCGTTTGCCAGCAACATTTAACTTCAACCGACTCGCAATCACACTGGTTAATTTTGCGGGGGCTTCTTTCTACGTCGCAAGATTCTTGACGCCGCACGCGGAAAATGGTTGGGAAAAATACGGATGGCAATATGGAAGAACAGTTTGTGTTTTTTGTTTCATAAACAAACATGCAAACAAGAGCACATAATTAGTGTTTTGTAAATCCATGCTTTCATGAAACCTCCGCTAAAACTTTGACCTGGAAAAACCTGCAGATGTTGTCAGTTAATTAACAGAATTGTTAATTAGTACTTTCATCGCGCTCAAAAGAATGCGCACGCGCGCGTGTGCGTTTGTGTGTCACATTGATTTTTTAACCCTGCATGCATTATACAGTAGTTGTGTTGTATACGATAATTGTTTATTCAGTGTTTAGATTTCATCAGGAGTGCATTGCGAAACTTTGTCTTCAGTCAATCTTGTCTGGAAAATCATAAGTACGCTTTACTTTTTTTTCTTACAATTGCGGCCAAGTGATGAACCTTCCGCGTTCGGCTGGAGAGGCGTTCAAAGACCGCCTCCGAAAAACGTAAAGTAATGGTACCTTTAATGGCACAAGGAAAATCGAAAATATTACACCAAAAGAAGAAAATCTAGCAAGGAAACCACAAAATAAATTCCATGGGAGTGTTTGTGAACACACAACAAAGGAAATTTTATTTTCAGTCTCCGAGAAGAAGAATCTGCTCTAACTTTGAATAAGCCTTTGCAGAGTGCGTGAATAGAAATAGAAGCTGACTTCAGCTGATCAGTCCTTAGGCATGTAAATACGTTGGGAGAGAGCGAGCGAGAGGTCAGATGACTGCGGGTGAGGTTAAAGTTACATTTCTTCAAGTTCCGGTTGGGTGGGTGATGTGTGATGGAAACGTTTTCCGGAGAACAGCCTCGCAAAATTGCACGCATTTCAACAAAAGCACCGAACACAACTTCCAATTTGGCGCAAAGGACAGAAAATGAACAGACAAACTCCTCACATCAGCCATCCATCGCTATCCATCAGATAAACATGGCGTCCAGATGTTTCTCAAGTTTTCACATGGCCGCCATTTTGTCTGCCTTATTTGTCACGAATCACCTTTTATTGGCAAAAAGTCAATTTCGAGCCTCGCCACACCGGCAGTCATGGTAAGTCGCAGCTGACAAAAGCGCCCCCGCCGTCCCGTAAGATGACTAATTAAAGCTCAGCGCTGACTGTTTACCAAGTCAGTGGTTAATTAAAGAGTACGTCTGAAGCCAAGGTGTCATTTCATTTTGGTGAATCTCAAGGTCGATTTCACATCACCAATGGAGAATTTAGCGAGGAGGTGATTATCTCGACGCTCTCATTTGGAAGTTAGTTGCTAAAACATATGGAGTTGAGACAACATTGGATGTGTACATTGGATTAATTACCCTGCGTAGCAAAGATATGGGGTGGCGGATGTCGACTTAGTAAGCAACACTTAATAATAATAATAATACATTTTATTTATAAGCGCCTTTCAAGACACCCAAGGACACTTTATAAATAAATTAATGAAAAAAAAATGTCTGATTTTAAGGACTGCCTAAATCACACGGAGCACTCTCTTCACACTCACGCGACTTTTCCTCCTCCCGATACGTGAACAGAGACATGTGATGATGTGGATCGGAGCGCCAATTGATATTCCTCAAGGCTCTCCGTTGTTAATGAGCACCAGCAACATAATGCCTTTGAAATCTGACATTTTTGCTTGAGCTTTCGGCAGAGGTTCTTTGTCACGCCGGCGACATAACAGAAGTGTGCTTTTTCTAAAATCCTTCTTTTCACGTACTTTCCTGATAGTTCTAATAGACGTGCCGCAAAGGACAAGTCCGTAAGGTATCCTTCACACACACCAAAAAAAAAGTATGATGGTTACAGAAATGTGTGTGTAGGTAAAATTGAGGGAGAGAAAATATGATCCTTCCATCCATCCATGCTCCAGATGACAGAGTCTCTCGACTCACAGCCACCCTTCGGGAGGAAACTCATTTCAGCCACTTGTATCCGTGATCTCATTCTTTTGGTCACAACCCAGAGCTCTCGTCCATATCAACTGGCCACTTCTTTTTTTTTTTTTTCACCACAACTGACTCCTCATCGCCGCTCATGCGACACCATCATGCATCATTTGTCCTGTCCGGATGTTGCCGGTGTCGAGACAAAACCTCCTATGCTGTAATTTGCTAACACTAGTTTATGGTATTGAAATGGTCTTTGACGATGCAATGAACAAATCCGTTGTTTCGAGGGTCTCCTGAAAATTGATTTTGGCGGTACACGGATTGCGCCTGACGCCAGCGATATGCTTCCTCAAATGCAAGTTTGCCGGAGTGCAAGTCTGTGGACATAAAAAGACTCGAAGCCTTCGGATCATTAGGCCGCATAAGTCACAATTCCCTGATGATGTCTGGTTATCTCCATGGCTACATATCATTAGTGGAAGTTGTTAGGTTCCCGTTAGCCAAGGTCTCTTGGCGGCGATAACAAGATTCAGGCTGACATGAGACGCTGGATGGTCTAACGTCCCGATGTTCATCTGAAAGCTTGCACAAAAACTTTGCAAACACACACGCGGAAGATTTGCAGAATATTACATTTAAATGCCGCTTCCTTACCCCAATCTACCTTAAGAATAGCAAATATGACTTATATCCCAATACCCCTGAAAACGAGTGATAAGTGAGTGAAATGGAAAAAAAACTGCATTTCTAAAATTGTGAAATGTATTTCGAGCTTCAATTGCAGGTATGGGATGAACTTTGAACTTTGTTCACTGATACCACGGAGCTTATGTCGGACGCATATACGGTCCGGTACACATGGACGCGGTACATTATATATGTTGCAATGTCATAAGCGTTCCGCATTAGAAGGAAGAGCGAAACGTAGTTTTATCAATTCATGGAGAATGGAATGAAAGATGAACCGAAACATTATTTGTGACAGCAAGCGCTGCGACTGCAGTGTCAAAAAAAGAACGAGGGTGATTTTATATGATTGAGAGCAATTTGTTCAGGGACCACTAACTCAAATGTTCCTCATCTTACCAGCCTTTTTTAAAATGTACTCACATTCTTAGAAGTGATGCCGGCAGACCACAAAAAAGTAGAGAACACGATTACATATAGTACATTGACTCTGTATAAATTTACATATATTTAAAAAAACAATGTAAGTGGATCTTGGGCAAAACAGTCGGCCCACAAAATGTTCTCTTACTAATATCCAAAGTCAATTGACGTTTTCATGTTTTTAACGAACAAATTATACCACAGAGCAGGTGAGCCTTCCGTGGGGAGTAATAACCTCAACCAGTGTCTGTCTCTGGACTCTCACTGGGTTGCTCCAGAAGGTATAATTTATTCTGAAGCCATTCACTTGTTGATTCAATGTCCTGTTGCATCACCCATCCTCTGTTGAGGTTCAAATAAGACAGATAGCAACATTTCTTGATCAATTTGGGACTATTGTGATTATTTTCCATCCATGGCAACAATGCGTCCATGTCCTGATAGAGCAAAGCATACCCCCTGGGATGAGGTTTTGATGTTGGCATGTTGTGCGCTTTTCTTTTCAAAACAAATTAACTTTGGTTTCATCTGTCCACACAATAGCTTGCTCCAAGTGCTGCGGAACATCCCGCTGCTCTTTTGCAAACGTCAAAGATGTAAAACTGTTTTTAGACAGCAACGGCTTCCTCCAATACAAGCCAACTAAGTTATGGGCACACACGATAGTCGGATCTCTCAAAGTGATACTGGCCAAGGTCAAAGAATAGAATCGTGCCGGGCAGTATTCCTTTGTCACCCAAAATGTCAGGCAATGAAATGCCTCCTTGCCTTTCTAAAGTCTTTTTGGTCAATCCACCAAAAGGTTTTTCGGCTCGCTCTCGTCAAACCAATGCACTCACAAAGGCCAAATTCGCCGCCATCAGCTTTCGGTCTTTTAAATAGCGGTAATTTCTTTATGGGAGGAAGACAACATAAAAGATCTCCATGACCTCGGTATAAGAAGCAGCGCTTTTCACAATTAACTCCTTACTGGGATCAGAAATGATATGAACGTGACCTTTACTTCACTGAAAGCCGTGTCTGCCTTTCGGGAGCAGCAGTTACTCGACGTGAGCTTGGGTAGAGTGGCACTAAAAAAAATAATAAAAGGGCTTTCGAATGCCGTTATAAGGTACATCCTGAAAATCACATTCATTTTAATATTTAAGTGGAATATAAGTGAGTGAAATGAAGCAGACAGACCCATGCGAAAATGTTGGATCATCTAGAACAAGTCCTCTGCGTTTCAGGCATGATTTAAAATGATCTGCTGGTGTTTTTGAAGAAGAGCCATCGTCACTCCCTTTACAGCGGCATATCACAAGGCGGAGCGGAGTGTGTTGCTCAGGAGGGAAAACGGGGGGGAAAAAGCAAATCAGTAGAATGACTGTTATTTCAAATGTACCTGTCTATGTGAAGTTTTTATTGTTGTTGTGTTGTATTGTTATCATATTGCTTGCATTAAAGCAGATTTGTCCTGATCTGGTGAAATTATAAATATTGATTTTTTTTTTCTTTTTGCAAAGGCAACGGGCATTAAGCTCAAAGGGAATTCATCTTCCCTCCACCCACCAATCCTAATAGATCCTGACATAAAAATAAACCAAACAAACAAACAAAAAACATTTCGCCGTCTTGTGGAAAAGTGACGAGTGTCAGCGTTAATACTCCATAATACAGAATTATCTACTCAGCTCTTGAAAAGAAAGATGATACTCTGCTGGCATTTTTTCTATTTTTACGTGGCCGCTCAGTCACGCGAGTGACAGAGTGCACATTAAAATGCAAGAAAGGAATTAACGGGTTACTGCTAATGAGTCACAGAACTTTATAAAGCAAGAACTTAGACTTCGGTCAACAATTCCCATTTGGGCTCGCAGACCCGTAGTTATTTGTTGACGGAACGGTTGGGAATGAGTACGCAGTGATTCTCGATCGCAGCAACCGCGACAGTTAAGTGATCCTTGAAAACGTGGCTCACTCGTAATGTTTCCAAATGAACAATACTGTAAAAAAAAAAAAAACATCTCATTTCACTCCGTTAACGATTTGAAATAGTTGAAGGTGAGTGATTACATTCATCACGGTTGATTTGCCCGCGTACATCAATGTATCCCAATTACAAACGATGCGCAACCACAAGCGTGAACGTGCCCGCATGAGTCTGGCTATGCTTTTATTTGTTTGACTGCACCTGCTTTGTTTCTGATCTCTTACTCGCTAAGAATTACTCCACAGCCACGTGCCCGGCAGGCTCCCTCGGAAATGGAAGCGCTTGTGCGTGACTTTTCTTCCTCTGAGCACTCTGCAGTCAAATCAGAAATGAATCGATCAGCCAAGTGTGGTTCAACATTTATGGTCGATGCTTGATGTTAAAGGAGCATCCACCCATGTCTTGGGGGGTTTACTGATACCAGTTTCATCCAGCCTGAAAAGAACTGAGCTCATCACCTTAAAAAATAAAATATGTTTTAAATTCAAGGGATGCTTGGGGAGTAAACCTGGCCGGATGATGCAACACTTGATGGGCGAGGAGCCTGTCAGTCAAATTTTGGACATACAGGAGTCTGTCCAGGGCTTTTTTTTTTTTTGGCCAGCCCAGAACAGAACACCATTGCGGGAGTCAAGACGGTTTGAAATGAAGGCATCAGTCCCAGCAACTGGGTGAAGGAGTAAAGGCCGGATTCTTGAGATGCTTTTGAGATGAAAGAAGGTTGACTCGGTGACTGATTTAATATGGGACTGGAACGAGAGAGTGCAGTCTATGATCACTCTCAGGTTGCAGGCCTCGGGGGGGGGGGGGGGGGGGGGGGGGGGTGAGGGGGGTGATGAGATGGTAAACCCATGGATAGAAAGTTGCAGATCTCCACCATCCCGAGCAATGCCTTGGGGGGCGACAACCATAAGCTCTGTTTTATTGCCGTCGAGTATGAGTGGGTTGTATGTCATCCAGGTTTTTATATCATAAGAGGTTTAGGACAGACTGAGGCGGGGAGATGGGCAGAAGGTTGAACAAATGAGAGACAAAGTGACTGCCTTTCCAAAGAAATTTCCAAGGCTTTGGAAATCCAGGAAACCGTCAACCATTATCGATAGATAGAAAACAGGGACACAATGCTTAAGGTTCCCAGGGTTGGTCCACCAACCAAAATGATCGTAAAAGTGCAACAACACATTTTGCAAGAAGTCTCACATTTGTCATAAAAGATGATGACAGTGTGATGGTCTGGGTTGCTTTGCCATTTCAGAACCTGGACGAAAGAAATACTCTAGTGAATGAAACAGTGAATTCTGTCGAGCAAACTACCGTTTCGTGTCCTAAAGTTCAACCAAACTTTAGTTATGCAGCAGGATAAAAACCTGAAACTCAAACAAACCAAAATGTTTGGAGTGGCCAAGTATGGCTTTAAATTCAATAGCAACGCTCCGGCATGACTGGGCTTCTGGCAGTTAGTGTCAACCTGTGAATCGACGGGGAACAGAATTACCTGGCAGCGTTGGCAGAAATTGCAGACACCTAATCTGTTCGCCCGAAGCTCTTAATAAAAAGCATACCTTGCGGTTGCATTCTTTCGTCTGTTCTTTTACCCTGTACTTGATCAAATTTGTTGTTATTGCCATTCAAGCGCCCCCCACACCACGCGACGAAACAGTTAAACAGTGGGGCTCTGTGCCATTCCGGCGTCTCGCCTTCATTCGTCTACCAAATCATTCCCCGCAGCTATTCCCGACTCACACTATGGACTTAAGCAAGCAAATAATAAATAAGCCAGAAATTCTACTTTCAAGTAATGTTGATTTTAGTTTATTCAACGGTGACTCCTTGCTCCAACCACAACGCCATAGGAATAATCAGTGTTCCTTCTTCGGCCGTGTACACACAATAAGGGCTGCCATGTGGTAGGTTCACCACGAAATTAACAGGTAGTGGTACCATGATTAACGAGAGCCTCACCCTCAAAGTTTTGCAAACTATAAGCCGCCGCTTGAGGAAACATTGATCTGATACATTGCTATGTTGAAGATATACTGTAGAGGATTTGGGTTCATTTAATAAGAAATTGAATTGTGTGGGCTGCCACAATTTTTAGGACCAAACAAAACACGAGCTATTATGTGCCCAGTATTAGAGGCTGCAGGCTCAAGAGGGTGTATTTCAGCATGGTCCATAATTTTTCTCTCTCACAGCAGTGATACTTATCACAGCCGGCTGCTGCATATTAAAAACAAAACAAAACAGGAACGCAGTTTCGTAACTTTTTTGAGCCCACGGCAACCCTGACGATCAATACTGACAGGAGTCAACTGGGGAAGTTAATAAATAGTGTCATGCCAATTAGATAGAAGTATCAAATGTTGTAGATCTCGTCAACATACAAATTCAAAATAACGGAGCTTTCACCCCCCCACCCCCCCATTCGTAAATTATGATTGAAATTCAGTCGTGGTATAATTGCAATTTCTGATTGCCGTGGTGCAATCAGGTCAGGTCAAGTCACATTTATTTCTATAGCCCTCAATCACGGTTGACAAGTATTCACCACATCCCCTGGCTATCCTGCCCCCCCCCCCCCCCCCCTCCCAAGAAGGAAAGGAAAAACTCAAAAAAAGCCCATCCGGGGGGAAAAAAATGAGAAGCCTTGAGAAGGGGCCGCAGATGGGAGACTCCCCTTTCCAGGATGACCAGGCTGCAATGGAGGCCCAGTGGGCAACATTTGAAACAATATAGCACTCCGCAATATTAATTGTGCCGCTGAGCAGTAGCCGGCACGCAGCGGGATGTCGTCGTCGCGTTCATTTCTTTTATCCTTAGAACCGTCGATATCAACATGGCATTTGAAACTGCAGGGCAGCAACCCCAAAAGCTACGTTTGCATTTGTGTTTCTATTTAGCGTGGCCTCCTCAAACCTCACAATAACCCGATCGTAGGCTACCTGGTTTCATTCGTGAAAGTAGTCGTTATTTATTTAGTTTGCCATCGACTGTAACAGAGTTAATTGTCCAGTGATTGATTTGCACTAACTTGATCGGTGCCGTCTTTCTTCAAATTGACATCTTAATTTTTTTTCCACAGTTAATAACCATTCAAAGATCTCTTAAAGGTCTCGGACATTCATCCTTCAAATATTCATGTCATCATCCAAAGTAAAGAGTTACGGCTAATTCAGTATCCACTTGTCAGTCTAATTTAAAAGCGAGTCGGCTGCAGATTTTCTCCTCCTGCACCGAACAGCAGCAATGGTCGGCTTTACTTCGTGGTCTTCCCCTCACTGTGTGTATTCAGTGGGCTTACTTTCAATGTGCCGGCTACTTGCCCGTCTCATTTGAAGCGGCGGCGTCAATAATTTACAGACACGGTTGATTTTTCCTCCCAAATAAGTAAGCCATTGTTCACTGTCCGAGCAGCCCTACCATACATCTGATGCATTCCTAATGCTATTCATGAGTTTCCTGCGACAGCAGAATCAGTCCGGGTTATACACATGGTACTGATGCGGCCATAGGATGTGTCGTTTCGGCCGTATCGCCGGGTTGTGCTCCTGCTCTCTCCTATACCCTCGGAGCGAGAAGTCTCACGGGAGGAATAGAAAAGGAGAAGAACATATCAATGGGTTTCTCTCTCTGGAGAAGTTTGAGTGAGGTTCCAGTCCAAGTCAATTTGAGTGGCTGGAGTGCAGGTGAGGAAAATGTGAATTTGTCAGTGCGCAATGTCATTGACTGCAAATGGGTCGGTGAGTGAGCACGTATGTCGTCCTGTAATGCAAGGTATGCTTTGGTGTACAGAGGCGCTTGAGTGGAAAAAAAATCCACACGTCCAGAGAGGCTTTTATTGTTAATTTCATTCGGGAGAGAGGCCCCAGAGGTGGGGCGGCCTTGGCACTGAAGGTGATGTCACCAAACGTCGCTTGGATCGAGAGCAAGCTTGTTTTGCCACTTTCTCCAGTTCCACTAGAGGCGGACCCCAAGGCGTTCCAAGGCTGGCTGTGAGACATCGCCCCCGGCATCGTGTTCGACTGCCTCCAAGTCTCTTCCTGGTTGGATATGCTCCAAACACCTCATTAGGGCAGTGACTTACAATCTTGTGGGTTTGTTTGTTTTTTTTGTCAGCATTCAACGCTTGTGATCATCAAGTTAGGGTGATTGCCAGCTTTGCCTTTTGGCACAGCGCTCTCCTCTAAATAAATAAATACCTTGAAATTGCTTCGGTATCAAGTTCCTGGGGAACGTCCTTGGGCACTGATTGAATGATTTGGGCTTTTTGAGACCCAAAAAATGGTCACATACAGAAGTAAATCATTCAGGGAATGCGGTTGCTGTGACAATCCGTTCATCAATCTCACTATGCATCATCTTGGGAAACAGCTAATGGAAATTTGGATGTATATGTCGTCTCTGTCGAGTGTACGGGCATCTCTCAGCCACCGGCAGTGCCCACTGAAGTGTGCAGTCACGCCAAGCCCGACATGAAACGGACCAAATTTGAGGTTTCCGCTCGACAACGATGACATCCTAGCATACGTAAGCCTATTGCGGCGAGCATACATTTGGCAGTTCCATTTTATCCCTTAAGCGAAGCTCCTCATTGGCTATTTGACGTGTTCATGTTCTGTTTTGAAACGAAACGGCGATGCAAAAATCTCCAAATCCCATTGACATCCACATTTCAGTACAGAGACTGGAAAGAGATTCGAACTTGTGGCCCGGCGCAGCACGCGCGGTGCTGGAAAAGCAATGCAATCAAAAGACAAGAAGAGCCGGCAAAGTCTGGTTGATTAGAATATATCAGTACATTGAAGTCTTGAATGGCTGACTCTTCCATTTGCATTTTGATGCATCTGCCTGGAGGGAGCCACTCAGGCCTCATATTGCAGCCCATCTCCTGCAAACAAATGCAAAACACACACATGCGCCACCCACACTCTGCGCAGACGACGATATACAAAAGGGAACATGTGGAGAAAAATAAAATAAACGTACAAGCTGACACAAATGCAGTTGAATAGAGAGAATGACGCAAACAAATGACTTTTATTTGTGTGACAACCGATTATGTGACATGATGCTAAAAAGTGTCACGGTCCATTTTAAAGGCCCGAAGGACATGAAACAAGGTCGGGTCCAACGTCAAACTGTGTGCTACTAAAGTTATTCGTGTATCAATGGTATGCTTCGTATTTTAACAACAAACCGTATGAATGTAAACATGAACATGAAAGGCGTGTCAGTTTTGTTAATCCACCGCGACATCCAGAATGTGAGTAACACGTGCAAATGTGTGGAACACCACATTTGTAGTCTCGTCTTGAACTGTTTTTTTTTTTTGTGGTGGGTTTTTTTTGGTCATCTTTTCAACTTGCATGACAAGAAGCCAGCGGGACAGAATTATTTGACGACGCGCTGTATGAATAAAAAGCCAAATGAAAAGTTGAAGATGAAAATGAAAGCTCACCCGAAGTATGACCATGCTGTGCGTGTGCAACTCTAATTGGCCTGCTGCCAAATAATTTTACACCGAGAAAAAAATATCTGCTTCTAAGGATGAGTATCAGAGGCAAGTAAACATTGTTGTGCCACACAAAGACACATTTTTCTTTTTATTTTTGACACAAAGTTAACCGAGACAATAGAAAATAGAAATCCATACATGTAGTACATTTCAAAATGAGCCGTAATGCCTTTTTGAAATTTTCGAGCGGCTCATCTGAGATTAGCCTCACGTCGTTTTTATTTTCCCTTCTGCATTGTCGTTGAAGAGCGGCTCATGACTCAAATCGATAATCTTTTTCAAAAACTCTGTTTGTTTGCGTGTGAATTCATTGTATTGTGTCTGCAAAGCGCAACCGATTTTCCATGTTGTTTGTAATGAGGCAGAATGTAGGGACACACTGCGATGTTTTGATAAACATCCAAACAACCACTGTTCTAATTAATTACATTTCTGCAGGCCAGATTCGGTTCCAGAAAAAAAAGAAGTCTTTTTCACTCAGCATGGGGTCTCTGACACTTCAAAATGCCACACAGCTCTGCATTTCTACAATGGAAAACAATTGCTTTGCGACGACGAAGAAAAGCATGGGGACAGCATTTGCTTTTGCCATGTGCATGAAAAGCACCGACGTTGCTACAGCAACTCTTTTTACACTCTCGGAGTCTGACAGACGGCCGTGCAAAAAAATCTAATGTTGTTTTGATGACCCTTTTCCAAAATACGGGAACAAATATGTATCCCGTAAACAGGAAAACAGTGACTAGTAGGACATATTAGTGTGATGATGTGCGGGGGGAGAAAAAAAAACAACCCCTCCAGTGTTTTATTCAAATTTGTAGAAGGGTGGTGCATGTACCAATAAAGAACATGACACTTTGTGATGATTATCTGGAAATTGTACAAATACAAGGATTGTATTATCACTCTTAAAAATTCATTATGGCATCAATGGAACTGTCCACCCGCCTCAGAGTAACAAAATGACACCACCCGCCTGTCCGTCATTAATCAGGAGCGAGATTGCTAATTAAGAAACAGATGGACGAAACACACACACACAATGACAGAATTCCATTTTAGTTACATATGGTCATTATAGTACCGCTCCCACCCCCCAAGACGGGTGACACAGTCCAACCCTACATATGAGGTGTCCTAAAAGATGTCCAGAAAAAAAAAAAAAAACGTACATTGGATGAAATACACCCTCGACCCTTGTGAGGACATGCGGAAAAGGCTTGATGCTTCGATTGAATGAATAATGCGTAGCACCCAAAAGTCCCAAAAAACTGTCATTGACAGAAAAACGTTTGCAATGCGGCTTGAATGTCAATTGGTGGGCGTGGGGGGTGGGGAATGATATGATTGGAGAACGACATTTTTGCCATTATATAATCTTGAATGTAAAATCAGCTTTGCTTGAAGTATACATTATCGGATCTTACTTTTTCGCATTTGAAGCAGTCCGCTAAATAATATCAACTGGCCTCAGTGGACTGCGCAGACTCACAACCCCTCTCACATCGGCGCATTTGAATGTGATTTTCCAGTTTCTGGGACTTGCCCGGGTTTCCTGTTTCAATGCTCACTCATCTTCCAGCAATCGGATGGAGATTCACTCCATTATTGGATTACTCAGGGCACAGTTTGATTTGGCCGGCGGCAGTCAGTTCATAAATATCGACACTAGCGCCGACAGTCGCAACTTTGAAGAAAGACGGCACCTGATCTTTGATCATCCCAAAGATGAGGGCGGAGCTCTGCGTCCGTGAACGAGCGTCATATGTTTTGGATTCTTCACTGGATTTCTGGACACTCGCTACCAATGCCCAGTGCGGAACAAGAACAACAAACCAGTCCTCCCCCTTGCTGCCATTTGTATGTCTGTATCCGTTCCTGCGGTTGTGTATCTGTTCCAGTCGTTTTCCGGAGATACGTTCATTGACGTGAACAGAACCACGATACGCTTTAGGGCGGAAGGAGGAATGAATACCCCTCACTCCTCCGATCAGATAACCGCCGAGAGATGAGTACACATGAAAGCAACTCCCCGAAAAGCAATCCATTTCGGGAAATTCCCCGGCTAAAACTGCGCAGGCTTCACATTGACCGGTTGCTCGGGGGAAATTGCCGGTTGCAGTGTAGTGCCGTGTTTAATATTTTAAAAGTATTGGATTGACTGGATTCTATCACAGAGAGTCCAGTGCCAGGCTGTACATGGCAGCCTGGCCTTTATGTGCGAGGAGTGAAGACTCTCATCGAGCCCAAGCGGAGCATCGCTAAGCTTTGCCCATTCCCGATCCAACCTTCAACATTGCTGTTCATTCATCATGGGTCGAGCAAACTCTTAGAAAAGCAAAAAGCAAAAATGTGATCTTTTTTTTATTTCGTTGACCCGCCAAAGCTACCCGGCACTTTTATGACATTGGAACTCAAATAACCACATGGTTTCAGTCATGTGTTTTAACATATGCCTTTTTCCCCTCCCTTTTAAAATTTCTTTTTCCTTTTTGAACCTCGCTATGAAAAATTGTTGCTGCTTTTAGGCAGTTGCAGTGGATGAAAAAAAATGTCAAGCAAGGAGTAGCAAAAAATACATGTTTTTTTTGTAGCACCAAATCCATCCACGTTGGGCTTACACTGTGGATTGAAGCCAAATGTAAATGCGTAGCCAAAGAAAGGCCTGAGTCGAGAGCAAAAGCGGGAGAATGTAAACTCTTTCAACCATACAAATTAGAGGTTTTTATCGGATCAAAGTCACCGCAGTTTACACAGCGGCATGCATGAACGGTGAGCCTCCCCATTGTGTCCGTGTCTGGGCTCACAGCAGTAATATGTTAATGCCAAATGAGTCGAGGGATGGGCGGGCGAACTAAAGGAAAGAATTAAGCAAGGCTGGGAGGGAGAGCCATTAGAAGAGTGATAAATATGAATAATTCCCTTCTCTGCAATGCCGCACGGATGAAGTTTAGGATGTGGGACTTCAGAAATGTTGGTTTTAACACATTTTGAGGGATGCCGGAGAAATGAGTGATGACAGGGGGGTAAAGATTGTTTAAAAAATAAAAGGTATACACTAGTGAGGGTGTCCGGAATTTGGGGATGGTATCTCGGCGGAAGATTGGTAACAGAAATTTTGCTTAACAGTGAGCAGAAAACAGATTGATGTGGACAAATAATGCAAAACGACATCATCAGTGTCGCTTTAATGGGCAACAAGTGTTTGAATACACACAATGGAGCAACACGTAGACCCACAATATAGCAATACCCGCAGGCGTATCTTCTTTATCCTCTGCAAAGATTGACTAATATGACTGCAGCCCACTGAAGAGTCTTGGCCAGTTACATCCGTTTGTCTGTATTTCACGATCACTGGGTGGCCAGGGCAGGCATACACAGTCGACGGAGCAGCACAATGTCAATTGAAATGAAACAAAAATGTGCCAAAAGAGACATTTCCATTCATATAAATATGATTTCGTCAAAGTGTCTTAAGTCACAAGAGCGGAATGAACTAAACGTGGGTCTCAAGGCCCAGCTGTGCCATTGGGTTGTTATGTCAGAAATGTTTCATTATTGCTAATTACCACAGCATCTATTGCTCTCCACATTGTTTCCCCATCTGTTAATGAGTTTCCATTCCGTTTGAGGTTACAGCACGTCATTGTTTCGCGTTTGGTTTTTCCTTAATGTGGGAGGAGTATACCTGCTTCTTATGAAAGTATCATCATCTTCATTTTAAAATAAACAGCTATGTGATTTTAAATGATAGAGTTTTCCAACAAGACACCAACACTCACAAACCTCGTGGTGTATATCTGTTGAACAATTACAGCTCACCCCCATCCCCAATGACGACACCCCCCTCCACCCCCTCCAAAAACGACAACACTCACTGGTCTTTTATGTATTGGCCCGGCAGGTGTGAATGTCAATACGCAAGTGCGAGCATGTGTATCAGTTGCAGGAGTGAAGTTAAGTCTATTCTTGGCAGGTCAGTATGTCATGCAGCTCAGATCGGCAGTGACAGCTCACCTGCGGTGCAAAGGGCACCGCTGGCCTGCAGGCAGACAAGGTTGGGGGGGGGGGGGGGGTGCAGGCAGGGGAACGAGGACGGCGATGACACCAACCCAGCGTGACTTGCCCATACACATTCGCAGCAGGGGACAACAAAATCACATTACTTACTGCTTCACCAAAGTTGGAGGTGAAGAATTCACAGTCAAAATGTATTGCCTCTGATGGAAAAAGAATGGAGGGTCGGGGTGGGGGGGGGGATTTTTTTTCTTCAGAGGAGGTATTGAAGATGATGGAAGAAAAGTATATTAAGATATGATTAATATTTTATTTCTAAAAGAAAAAAAAATAGTGAATGAAATGGAGCAGAAAGAAGACACGTCTCGAGTCTTTATGTCTGCGTGGGCTCGTTGCCTTGCTAAAGGGCACCTCGGGAAGCAGACTCTGCCAGCTTCAGAGCCCAAGTGCTTACAGCCGCTGCAGTCTGAATGAGTTTTGGTGACTTTTTAACCACCGTAGGAAAGAATGAGAGGTGAGGACCTGATCGCTTTTCAAGAAGCGTGTGTAGTTCATTCCGTCAACTCACTCATTCACGCGGTAGTTGCCATAACAACGTATGGAGCGCAGGCGATATTAGATGTGCACTCTGGATGAAAAATTCAATTTTCCTGTGCTGGAACGCTTAAAGGTTGTTTTAAAAAAAATAATAAAAGCAAAACACAGGAAGCATCTGGGTGATACCTGCAAACTGCATCTCTGCAGCACTGGGCAATCAACAACCACATGCTGGGATTTATTTTTATTTGTTATCAGTTCTAAAAGGCCCCCTTGCAAAAAAATTAGCATTCAAGGACAGCACAAACCAGCTTAACAGCAAACCTTAAGTGCAAGAGCTCAGATTGTGCGACCCAGGTCTCTTCATCAGTTATAAGTCTTTCTCCAGACAAAGAAGGTAAAGCTGTGAGAGAGAGAGAGAGACCGATGGCCTCAGAGTCTCCGGAGTCCAGTATAAGTCCATCTAATGAAACAGCCCATTGAGGTACCCCCAGACAGCCATGACAATAACTGTACATCTCAGGACTGCGGTCCTGGCTAATCAGTAGAAGGATAAGACCTGCTACAAGCTCAGCTCCGGTCAAACCAATCCCTATAAGCTCCCTGAAACATTCGTATATTTAGTGTGACACAGGAGAAAATACTTATCGCCTTTTATTCTGCAAGCTTATTATAAGACGTGATCGAATGTGAGAGGATTAGTTGTAGAGCTTCCAGGAATATAAGTTATTGATTCTCCCCCGCGGCTTTTGAAAGGAGGGCCGTTGAACCTTTTGACTTCATGCAAATCCGTTCAAATGAAGATGTTAAAGCAGAATCGTAGGATTTAACGGTACAAAACTCCTTAGTAGCACGTTAGCATGCTACTATAATAGCAAAACCTGGAGAAAATGCGCCAAGGCCGATCGAGAAGGACTTTCTTTATTTTCCTGTTGTCGGGTATTGTCATACATGGAGCCTGGTGCTCTGAAAAGTGCTGATTTATAAACTTTTAATATGCTAGCATTTGATAAGCTAACATAACAAAATAGCAATCGGGGTATAAATTATGCTAAGGGAAAGGGAATAAGATAGCTGCTGCTTTACTGACTCCCCCCCCCCCCCCAACGTTGCAGTGGGCACTGACAGGACGGTTGCAGTTTGCCTGACAGGCAACAAAGTGTTGTGTGGCTCATTGTATTATTCATGAAGGTAGATGAACAAGTGGGTGATTAGCTCCCCCAGTGATACCGCTTCCCGTGATTTACGGTTTGAGGATGCGAGTGAAACAAATACAACCGAAGCATAGCAAATGGCAAAAACAAGATTGCTCGTCTCTGGTGATACTGTATACGTAAACCATAAATACAAAACAATATACAACACGTCTCAAACATGAATAGAGCGTTTCACTATTACTGCTAACCAGATGGATGCTGGTTCTTCTTTTTTTCCGAATGCTTTATATCCATTTTGATTATTCAGAGAGTTTGTTGCATGCGAACACCTGCTACTGAGTCAAAAAATAAAAAATAAAAAATCCAGACAATGAACAGAATGGGAAAATGACAGTCACTCCTGCGTGAATGCAATTTTTTGGGAAAATCATTATTCAAACTAGGTCATCTGCCATCTGCTGAAAATATGACTTGCGTCGTATTTGTGCGTTTAGCTACTTCCTACGTACGGTTTATAGGACATTGGAAAGTGTTCAAGAGCGAGCTGGAAACCGTCACAGCGGAAACGTGCACCGGTCGATCTCCAAAATGGTCCACGTCACGTCATTGAAATTTGACTCGAGGATTTCTATCTTGATTAGGTTTGTTTTATTTTGCCAAGAGTGAAAACTCACAAGTTTGCAGCGGCTGAGCTTTTGGGAAGGACATTGAGCCATGACAGCTCTCTCTTAATGAGAACCTTTCTAACCCTTAATTACTTTGCACTCTCTCCCATGGTCCTCTCTCTCGGTGGATTTCTTTCCACAGTTTCATCATTCCACCCCCTTACGGACTCTGTGGTTTATGATGATGGAGTTGTGTGGGTAATATACATTTTAATGCTCTGTAATGGGAGGGGATGGAGGGATGGCCACGGAGGGGGGTGGGGGTAAAAAGAAAACAAGAAAATCTGTGGGTGGATTAAAAAGGACCTCCTCTCTTAATGTCTCAGCTTTAAATTAATGAGGAGGCTGAGCCCACCGTGATAAATTTAGCTTTTCATGTTTAATTATGCTCTGATTGAGGTGGTTCCGTGAGGATAAATCACACAATTATTATGCTTCTCAGTCCCCTGCCTCTGTTGTTTTCTCCATCCGTGCCGTTTTCCCTCCTCGTGTCGAAGTGCCGTTTATCTATAAGGTGATTGCAATAGTACATTGGCATAAGAGGAAAGGATGTCTCATATTTGGAAAATAAAATGAAACAAGAAAATTGATGAATATGTTAGGTTCTAAGGAGAGAGAGAGAGAGAGAACACACAAAACAACAGTGAGAGGTAATTTAGTGGCATAGCGGGGGAACTAATGTGCAAAGAAATGTGATGTCCGACAAAGCAATTCCAAGGCCAAGGCAGCCTCCAACGCTTTCTGGAAATCAAAATAACATCAGGCGCTGCAAAATATATGAATGCAGCTCTGCACAGGATTCATACTGGACTCCGGGTGCCATCGGAGGAGTCAAGTTAGTTCCGGTATTAATAAAATAGAGTCTCGGCTCAGTCGTCAATATTTCAGGATGTCATGGAGACAAATTCCTTGCATGTTTTACATACTTGGCCAATAACGACGATTCGGATTTTAATAATCTGTCCCTATGCGCGGGTCAATCGAGGGTGCTCGGGTGCCGCCCCACCGCCGTTGAGTCACTTTGAATGCGAACAAAAATGAAACACAGGAGGAGCTGAGCGGAGATCTGAACCCGCGACCTCTCGACGGCAGACTCGGTACCCTGTTATTGAAATGAATGACCGAAATGTACTAAAAGGGATCATTCCTCATCCCGTTGCAGTCTGTCTGTTTTGATCACAGGCCAACAGATTGTTAATGATTCATGTGAGCCCCGGTGCAGTTAAATAAATGTCCCCTGTAATCGATCACGGCCCTGACAATGAGTAAGACGGGCCCGCATGCATTTTATCAGCCTGGTAATTGTTCATGTTGACACACATTGTCTTTAAGAGGATGGGATGGTGAGAGGCAAGCCGCCTTATTAATGGTTTGTAATAAAGACAGACATTCATCAGGCATTATACGGTGCTGTCAGACAAGTCTGGGTTCACACACACACGGAAGCAAGCATTCTGACACTCTTCCTGCACATGTTGGCAAATCTCAATTTCCAAGGAGGGACGGACGGTTGCTGGAAAGGAATGCAAAGGATAACAAATTGCATTTTTCCACTAATTTCTTTTGTGTGCGCGGGTGTCAGTTCATGTGTATCGTGAGGTGAGGGGATAGGGGCGGACCGGTCGAGGGTGAGCTCTTCTTGACTCAAGTCAGCTAGGTTGAGCTCCGGAAGTCGTCCGTCTATCCATTCATCCTAATCCGTTCCAAGTTCCCGAAAGTCAAGTCTTTTAAGTTTCCACCATCAGTAATCAGTCACCGGCGCACACTAGCCAAAGTGCCAAATGCTGTTTAAATGACCGTGATATTGCTGTGCTTGATGGGCCAAGCAAACCCGCCAGACCTGAACCACATGGAGACTCGATGTGGTATTGCCAAGACTAAGATGAGTGGGATCAGACGCACTAACGCAGAACAGCGGAAAGCGACTATCAAAGCCCAGCACATCAGGAGTGCCACGGGCAGATCACCTCCATACCACAACACATTGATGCAGTAATTCATGCAGAAAGAGCTCCAACCAAGCACGGACTTCATTTGAATGAACATATTTCTCAGAAGACCAACAATTGCAAATAACAAATACATTTACATGGGTTGTGATCGAATATTCCAATTATTTCAGAGAGTGGTTGTTGTTGTTATTAGAATCAATCGACAAAACAAGAATTAAAGGGTACCTTGGTTTCAAGGCATTGATGTTTCAAATTCCCTTTTTTTGAACACATATGGATTATACATATGCGCTAACAGCAATGCAGCATCAACAAACAGCTATTCGTTTTCTTCTTCTTTGTTACTACTTTAAGTCTTTGTTACTGATTTGTTGTCAAATATATGATAGTTGCTCCATGTAATGCACTTTGTATACAGTGAGAGCTGTTTAAAAGTGCTCCATAAAGTTCAGTAAATCCATCCTGCTCGTCAATAAAGCCGCTAGCTAGCAATAAGCTAACTGGTGTACAGTATTTTGGTGTATTCTCCGCTGTGCAAGTGGCCAAACTCCCTTTGTTTGGCTTACTTGACTGCTTCGCAGTTTAATTTAAAGCTCGATAGCTGGCTAAATATTCCCATACACGCACACAAACACTTCTGTGTTTTGTTCTCGACTATAGCGGGGTGTACCCTTTTAGAGGAAATCCGTACACGATGAGTTTCGTTTTTTTAAAATTGATTGATATAATATGGTGAAAAAACACATTTATTTAATTAATTGAGATACACCTCAACACTTTTTTAAAAATTTTTGTTATGATGAGCTCTCCCTCTCAGAAGTCTGCAATGGTACCATCTAATCTTACACAGCAATGTCCATGATTGACTGATTATGTTTAGCGCACCTCGGCATTTGTCTGGATGCAACCGACTGTGGTTCTGCGGATATTGTGATATCGCAGTCAGGGCTACCTGGGTGCCGGAGTGCAGTCGGCTTATTGTTAGATTAAATGTCAAGTTTGACTGTTTCTGCATCATTAGGTATGAATAGTGGTTCTGATTTACTGATAAACACAGAAAGGTCAAGCGTGACCCTTTCCTTCCTCTCTCTCTCTCTCTCTCTCTCTCTCTCTCTCGCTATGTTCCACATCACACTGTGAGGACAAAATGGCAACAGCCAAAGGGCCAAAGCCATTCATTTTGCAACCGGCTCCGCGGGTACCTGTTACCCACATCTTGTCCATACGCTTTTACGTTGTCATTTCAGGTTTCTACGGGTTGAAACTCATTGACTTTCCATGGTTCAGCGGAGCACACTTTTTGGGTGCTTTCATGTAAACGTGATTTTTACCTTGAATTTTACAATGAAGCTTTCCATAAGATGAGTCAGAACAATAAATTGGGCTCTGGAAAACGCTACCTACGTGAAATTGTCAAAACCGATTTAACGCAAATGTACGCTAGTATGATCTTTCACCGCTGATCAAACGTCATAAAGATGGGTCTAAAAGGCGGGAGAAGTATCAAGGGTACGCAGAAATGGGCAAATATTTACGGCTCCGGTCCAGCGCAAAAGAGGAAGGGCTAATTAGAGCCACATTTAACATGGTCAATTGTCTCTGGCAAGAGTTGTGCAACACTTGCGTTGGCTTCGTCGGTGTTTGGCAGCTCATCATTAAATATCAACATGGCATCAAGCTTGCTGCCGCTGCAATAAACAGCGAGCCAGACAAATGATCATCAGCGCTTCCATAAGCTGCAGAAGCGCCGGGAGTGGGTGGTGTAGCTTCGGATTCCCGCGTCTCCCAAATGAGGCCAAACTGCTTCGTGCGACTAATAGACAACAGCAGCCGACGTATATATTTCTCGGCTGTGTGTAACGGAGATATAAATGCAAACCCAGTGTTTGCGCATTCGGTGTTAAAAGCTGCGCCCACGACTTGCCTCGTCAGGCATAACAAATAATATTGGCAACATTGAGCCAAGATAAGAACAGGACCTCGAAATTGCACGATCTCTATCTTTCTCCCTTCTAAATTTCTTGCCACACACTTGAGTTAACGACTCTGGCACACAGGAGAGAGAGGGAGGTAGGAATCTAGCGCACACTCCATTTTAAATGAATACAACTCCTCTCTCCGTGCAGGGTTAAGATGGCGATGGAGAGTGATCAAACATTGCAGTGCACGTGAGAACGGGGCTTAACATAAGGGGCCTTGCAATTGCGGTGCAAGTCTTCATATTAATGCAGGCAGGCATACTGATCCAAGATTTTGGCTCGAGGATGAAATCACGGAGGCTAAAGAAAGCTCGTTAGGCCCCGTAGAACCTTTTGGTTGTTACCGCCAACACTGAGACCACTCTGTGTGTTAAAATAAAGCCAGAACGGTTCAACGTTGACACGTCTTGTCAACGCTGCCTCAAAGCGGTAGAATCCTCCACATTGTACAGCAACTGACAGCGTGTCACAACAATAACAGTTCTTTTCACACAAACTTTCCAACTTATTTCTACAAAAAAAATAAATAAAAATGATCCAAAATGAGAATGAATGAATTCATATGGTTAGCGTGCTCTTTATGCAACGAAAAACACGCGGCAAAGGCATTTTACACAAGCCGTCCTTCTCCAGTCCGACAAGGCCACGAGGAATCCAGAGGCCATTACAGAGACTCGTCTCAATAAATATGACGACGATATTTCTCTTTGCATCTCTGCATTCGGACAACCATGTGAGTCATAATAAAATGACCGTACGACAAATGGGGCTCTGCTTTCGGCATGCCATCATCAATATACAAAAGTGTACATTTTAAATATACCAAATGATAATTAATTTTTATCACTTTGAGGTTCATTACAGACCAAGCTGAAACTGAAAAAAAAATTACTAAGAAACTTTTGTACTCATTTTCAAGCCTTGAATGAAGCACAGCGTTGTTTGGTAACGAGCCATCTGAGCAAACATTGCAGCTCGGCTTACCTTTTAACATTGACATGACAGTGCTTTGCTCCCGTCCAACCGTCACTTGAAAGTATAAGAACTTGACTCGGCCTCGCTTTCAAGTCACGGGCAAAGAAATGTATGAAATGTACAGCATATCGTGCTGACGAAATACGGATGATGCTTCATTTAGGCCGCAGATGTTTCGAATGATGCTAAACATGATCGGATATCTTTGGAGTTCTTTGCTGTCTTTTCAAAAGTTATTCTGTAAAAAAAAAAAAAAATCCATTAAGTTTGATCTTGACAAAAAAAAAAACTAAAACTAAAGCAAAAAAAGTCATTGCTCTCATGTAGAAGTGATGTTCAAATAGTATGAGAGCTTTGAAGTAAATTCAAGGAATTTCATTCTCGCTTGAGAACAACCCTTTTCACTTGTGCACACACACACACACACACACACACACACACCAAAGCAATTCTTTTGAAGCCAAGCCCAAACAATCACGATGATAGATTAGCATAATATAAAAAGCGATGACATTCTTTGGCTGCTCGTCAATTCAAAAACATGGCCTCCTATGATTACAAGGTAAGAGGATTCCAAAAGGTTTTTTTTCCCCACAAGTATTCATGTGTCTGCGTGGACGCCCTTCACACAGAGGTACAAATGTAATGTGAAATAGCAAAGTTATCTTTGTCAGAAATTGTGAAGGGCTTGTTTGACAGCCACGCCGTGACTAAAAATCGAAAGGAAGGACTTTTCTGGTGGAGAATGATAAGACTCTATAGTTGGATGGAGAGAGTGACTATATAGGTTGACATCATATAGGTGAAGCAAATATTCCAGAATGAGAAGTCATTATTATTTATTATGATTTTTTTTTGCTGTGTGTTTTGACACAAGTGTCATGACATGGAGCGATACGCTTGACAGCCTCTCAAAATAACCTCCCCATCGTTGCTGAGTCAAGACACACTGGCCTCGCCTGTTGATTTTGACACTCCCGTCTCTCGTCCGACCACCTCGGCATCACCGATGAAGCTTTTTTTTTTTTTTGGTTCGACTCATATCTGTCACCATCCATCGTTCCAGATCCACTTAAGCTCTGGTCAGCTACGACATACCCCAAGGGTCTTTCCTTGGACCCCTTCTACTTGCAATCTATATGCTCCCACTTAGCCGACCGCCGTGGATTGACCTTTCACTTGTATGCTTTACACCTTTACCGCCATCTTTTAAGTTGTCATCTGCTTCATGACAAAAAGCCGGATGACATTAAAGCTACTGAAATTAAACAGAGATGTTACACCCAAGGAGCAGTCCAAGTTTTTTTTTTTTTTGGAAACGCAAACGCAATCTTCCAATTCGGCTCCCCCTGAACGTAACGTGTGCCACGTATGCGCAACCGTTGAAGACAGCCTTCGTTGTCTATTTGCCACGATGCATTTCCACCGATTTTTCGTCGGAAAGCAGTGCCGCCGGTGTTGGCTGAGGATCCGTAGCAGGGCCTGTTAGTTTAAATCCTAATCAATTCCTCTCTGATGGCCTCAGAAAAGTACCAAATTGAGTTTATGCTTGGCTAATACAATCAGCCTCTGGGTGGGGAGAGGATGACTGTGCCATCAAGTTCTCTTTAATTTCATTTCACCAGGCAGATGGGTAGGCCAGCACAGTGGGGTTGGTGCTGCAGGGGGGCCCCACTGCCACCAGGCATGACTGGATGAGCCAAATACCAAGGCTGTCAAAGCTTTCACAAAGGAAAGCAACGGGACACAACACCGGGCATGAGGGACAGTAAAAGACGCGGAGAAGGTGATAGCGGACAGACAGACTGCAGGATGGGAAGAGGAAAGAAGACATTTCACCCAGCTCCCATCTATGAAAGTCGGGGGTGAGGGGGGGGGGGGGGTTGGTTATGATTTAAAAAAGAAAATGGGACGCTTCTACATCTCTTACGATGGAGTGTGTAGAATTTTTATTATTCATGGCATTCAGTAAAGCGCTAAACATAAGAGGGAAGGGGTTTAGGTGACTTCAGAAAAACAGCGCTTGATAAATCAGCATCGAGTTGGAAACCACAAGTGATTCATTTTTCATTTTCCTGTCAAAGAAGTTCATGATGTCAGTCCAACAGAGAGTTGGACTGACTAGTTGTTATTGGCACTCGGGCAGGGTGGGGAGGGAAGACTTCACAACCGAGACTAGAATTTTTTTTCAATTTTTATTTTTTCATAGAAAAAAAAATAGCATCACAGCCATCGTCCTGCTTTTGATCATCCTCTCTTTTCTTCTTCCCACCAGCCATCACGACACCGAACACACTAAAAAGCAACATTACGACACCGAAACACAGTACGCAATCTGCTCCACTGTGCAGTATTCCGCCGTGCCTGCTGTTATTTACTCCATAACCTGCTGCTATTTTTTTTTTTGCATTTAACATTATTGCACAGTGTTATTTCCTCCAGGTTTCTTACACATGTTATAATGGGATTTATAATAATCACTGGAGGACCGGTCGAGAGGACCCCTCACCCCCATGTCTTATTAGCTTCCTCCTACTCGGTGGATGCCGTCTGCAGCACGCTCCCTTATTTCCTGTGCCGTGTGAGCGACAGGCGCCAAGCTGGCCAATGGAGTGTGAGGCGATTGCGGTCAATGCTGTGGAGTCAATGGCCCCCTAAGCTGGAGGGACACCCCGCAGAAGAAAACTCCACAAGTACCAAAGCTCTGCTGGAAGCCGCGTTCGTTTCACTCCACTTGTCCCGCTCGGCTACGAGCCTTCCTTCTGCTATCTGCGCCTCTTTTTAGGAATACACAATAATTGGCGCGTGTTATTGCTGGAGCAAATATGAAAGCCGCGGATACAAGGATACAAATTCTATAGGGCCGCCCTTTACAAAACAGAAGACGCAATCACGAAATTGGAGGTGACAACAATTAGGAGGTCATGTTAGCGCAAGCATTTCGGAACAATTATGCCACAAATTATTACGTGGAAGTCGAGCACCTGCAACCTGATCCGACTGTTGCGTTCAGCGCCGTTTGATTGTTTTTGTCATAGCGTGTGATGTGTGCATGGGCATTCTTGAGTTAAAAAAAAAAAAGGTTACTTGAGGCGGATATTTCGATGCATCATACATTACTGAGCACCATTGGAATTTTTCTCCTTCCTGCTCAGATGACCAGTGACTCGTGCAGTTACTGATCTTCATAATGGCAACACAAAACTGAGGAAGAACTGTTAGAAGTTGTCTTTTTTTTTTTTTAAATTTACCTCACTGTGGCTACATTTGTGCTATTTTCCGTTTCGGTTCCTTCCCTGCTATGCTGCGTTGTGTCTCTCACTTTTTTTTTTTTTTCTGCCCTAAATTTACTAACTTGACACTTGAGCTTCCGGGGTTGAAGTGAATACTACACGAATTAGGAATTTGCTACTCTTTTATTATTACACTCAGTATGCTTGCCCACAGGGCAATTAGAAACAGTATTTAAAATGCAGTTCTGCCAGGTACGGAATACAACAAGACCGTTTTCTGTTTCTAGTGCAAGACTGTGCATGAAAAGGTGCAGTGATGTTGGGGTTCTCCTTTGGGCAGGGGGGGGGGGGAGGGGGCGGTGGGGTTGGAGGGTTGTTTGCCAGCTCTGTTACAAATTTAATGTTTCTGCCACGCACATAACAAAAGTCCGCGCAAGCTATCACAGCAGCTCCACAGAATGGAAAGTCTGTTCAGAGGGGGAGTTGGGGGGGTGGCGGGGGGGATTGCATGGACACGCTCGTGTCAGAAAAGAGAGAAGAAGATTTCGCTTTCCTGAACATTTAAGAGCAGACCTTTTATTCAAATTCCACTTCCCATCACTGGTGTTGAACCGATACGCTATCATCTAACTATTAAAGATAAAGACAAGCTTTTATAAATCAAAGGTGTCTGGCTAAATACCAAAGCTTTGTCTTTGTTTTTATGCTTTTTCAATTTGACATCGTTTCTGGATTTGTTGCTGCACATGGTGACATTTCTAGGTGGCAGCAGTCCCGTCCCCCCCCCCACCCCCACAAAATAATAATAAATACAATACAATACAATACAATACATTCTGATTTATATAGCGCTTTCACAACAGCGGCAGCTGTAACAAAGCGCTTTACAAAACAGTTAACATAAAGTAAAATAATAAACACAACACATAACATAAAACACAAACAGTCGTGCAGTCCTAACCACTTTTCCGTCACACGCTTTGTTGTTTGAAGCGGTTTGAGATGAAAGAGGAGAGAATCAAAGTGTCCTTTAACCAGTGGATCAGAGACGTCATGCTCAAAATGAGCACACGTCGGCTACAAGCTAAGTTTCAAAGTCAACAAGAAGCTGTAGCATCCATTGACGAAAAAAGAGATTGGTTCACTTCTCCTGTCCCATGGAAATCCACTTCAATTCCAAGCGGCGACTCACGGTTCCAAATACGCATCGGTGCTCTTCGCCAACGCTCCTCTCTCCTCATCCTCAACTTCAGCGGCCATCCATCCAGCCGCACCGACGCCAACTGTCCAACAGCGCTGACATAGCCACTGAACAAATCGGGGTTGTGAAAAATGCTGCCCATTACTGGCGCAAAAAACACAAGCGCCCCAGGTCTGTCCAGCACCGACAGTCAATGGCGCCGACATTCGTCCCAATCAAAATCTGTGCTGGTACAGGCGTGCTGCCGAGAAGGCGCAACCACCAAGCACAGATACTGCTCAGATAATAAAAGTGAATGGATCGATAATGTCAATTAAAAACAAGTGAAAAGTTAACAAAGATTCACGGGGAAATAATACATTCATCGTGTCTTTAAAAAAAACAAACATGGAAACTTGACGTGACATAAGACAACAGCAGAAAGAACAAACAAACAGAGACTCAGTCAAACCAGGCAGCTAAATACAGACAAAGTGATGAGACAATGAGGCACACCTGGAAAACACCCACATCCATAGCCACACCCACATCCATAGCCACACCCACATCCATAGCCACACCCACACATACACACAAGTGCCTGGAGGATCCTGATTGTTTGGAACAGGGCTGATGAGAACAGGTGTGAACGGAAAAAAAAAAAACGAGTGAGCAACTTCTCTTGACCATGAATCCTTTGCGCAAGGGGTCATTAAAATAAGATTTAAAGTTGTAGTTACAAATGTACCTCATACAGTCAGAAATTATTCTTTGTTTTTTTTTTTCTTCACAAGAAAAATACTAGATCCTATCTTAAAACGTCCCATCTCACTGACATTTTCTCCTCTTCCGGAGAAAATTGGATTTTTTGGGGGGTTTTTTTGCCATGATTGTGATCATTGACAAATTAGAATGTCGCTGCCAGCTTTTAATAGGACCGCCCTTTCTTATATTTGAAGAAACGACTTCCCTGACGGTCTGTTACTTTTTTTTTTTTTTAAACAAACACATTTCCATGGGATTATCCATACATTGATGGTCTCGGCTCATTGGCTGACAGTTTGTCAAATCTCTGAATTTTAACATTAACATTACATCGAATAATGCGAATAATTTACATCACAGCTGAAGTCATGACACAAAATATTTTTTTTCAAAACGGGATGCTCATACAAAGGCAACAAAAGAACCCGTCCTTGTATTATGATTATTTTGAGGGGTGGGGGGGTGACATGTGCAAGGACATACCGGTATATTACAACGTCTTGAAATCATCATGAAACGAAACGGAGCTCCAGTAACAGTTCCCAAAGCCTGTGGTGGCCACATATTATGTTTAGAATGACTGCAGTTGATAATGAGCATGTAAATGCTTGGTTTTCTTCCAACACGGCAGAGGGAGTGAGCCAGACCCCCCCCCCCCTCCCTGAAAACACACACACACACACACACACACAGATTTCTGTTTAAGTCACCCCAATTAGCCAACAAACCCAGACGGTCTCTCTCGGGAACATGCTCCCAGCAGGAGGGCCCGGATGAAATGAATCAGGCTGTGTGGCAACAGTTGTGTTGCTTTAAAATTGCAGCCATTTCTTCTTTTTCAAAGTCTTTGATTCCAAAACCCACGGATACATATTCAAAGGCCGTGACTCAATAATTCTAATCATAGCCCCGGAACAGTCAGAACCTCCCGTTTGGCGGACGCCGTGTGTGACGGTCTTGTGGAGCCCACGCTTTTGAATTCCCCCCCCCCCCCTCCCCCTCGCCCAAGGATGGAATCATGACTCGTCACCGTGATGGGGACTCTTTTAACAAGGGAGCGTTGTTTGGTCAAATCATCCAACAGAACATCAACTATTTTGTTTTGTTTGAAGGGACAAAAAATATTTAAAAAAATTTTTTTGACCCACTCAGGTGTCGAATCCCCCTCCCCCAACATGCCTGATTGAAACGACCAGCCTATCAGAAAGCTCTGCAGGAGCCTGATAACAATCTTCATCATTTCAATGCGGTGTATTGGAGAAAAGGGGAAACATCTCCCAAAAATTTTTTGTCAAGCTTTCTCTCCTTCCTTCTCTTTGTTGCACGTCGCATATCATTTTCTTGTTTGGTGTTTTAAAGTTAATATACAATTCTTGAGCTGTTGCTTCAAATATGAACTGCATTGTTAATAAATGTTTTATTATCGTAAGGAGGGCGGGAGGGTGGGGTGGGGGGGGGGGGGGGGATCCCGGACCACCCGGAAATTGAAAATCAAGGCTCGTCAGGCGTGCCGCATAACCTTTCAGACAACAGACTTTTCTTTGACTAATGCCTGACTCTAATATTCCCTTTGCTGCTTAATTAGTACACTGTATCCTTCGTTTAATTCCTCACAAAAGCCCGCGGAGAATATGAGACCCCCTCTGAGCTCCAACAGAAGCGCACCCAAGCATGTGCCGAAAATAAACTTATTAACTAGTGCCAATTAGGCAAACATTTCGGATCGGAAATCATTTCCGAGGAGACCTTGTTAAAGCCGACGCCGTACGAGCGCATGCAGAACAGAAGGACTTCTGGTTGACAGCTCGAATGAGGAACAAGACGACACACCCAAACATTTACAAAGCCGGTTGAGGAGTTCCTTGTTGTGCGTTGAAAATTTTTGAATGGACGGTACACGATGGAAATTCCAGTTCTTAGGACTACCCGGGGGCGCTCTTGAGCAAGGCGCCAGCGGCACGGCAGTCGCTGGATCTCCCCCTTGCAATGACTTTTGTGGATTCGTTGGTGTGCCGTGTTGATCCAATTCGAAAAAGAAATGTTTTGGCAGGTAGGTTTTTATTTACGGAACGAACAAGCGTTTCCCATGCGGGTGTTTACTATCCCAGCGCAATTACCGTCTCATCACATCGAGACGGTTTTGCATTCACTCGGCATCTTCTTCACCTTAATTGGCTGACATTAACGGCTCATTCTCATCCGCGCCTTCACGCGGGCCTTCCAGTTCTTACAAAAGTATCCTTTAATTCTTCATTTGGACAAATTTGCCACCGCTATATGCAGTATACAACAACAACAAAAAAAGTTCAAAAACATTCAAGACAGTTTTGACTTGTTATCCGTGAGGAAATTTGCACAAAAAAAAAACGAGACTTCTATCAGAAACTCGTGGGCTCAACAGGCATATTTTAGATTACGGTCTAATCCTCCGTCCCCCTTTCGTGTCGAATAGAATATGACGCACAGCCTCCGGCAGGGTTTTTGTCTGCGGAGTTGGCACGTTTTAAGTGTGCAGAGAACTAGCTCAGGAAACAGTCCTAGTCATGTGATCACCTGGTTGTGGATAACAGGTTGGAGATTTTAGGACTGCCGCTTACATGATTTAACTAAATTAATATTTGCCAATCCATCTAGTCAAAAAATAACAATAAAAATAGGATTAAGAGGTATTTAAAAATTCAAGCCATGAACAAAATAGCCGTTTAGAGAAATGGCCAAGGCCAATTCGTGAAATTGTGAGATTTTAAAACAGATTGGATTTTTTTGTTTCCATTTCTGCATTAAAATTCAGTCATCGTCTAATTTTTGGATCCAAATAGTCGTTATTGTCAAATCCAAGCGGTGAATGGACAACAAAGATTTTACAGACCCGCCGGTGCTATGCAAATTTCTTTGTTGTCTGCTTAAACAGATGACGACCCCCCCCCCCCCCCCCAAGCTGGCAGTGCCGTTTGATGAACAAAAATATTAAAATGCGATACTATCAGCAATGTCTGTGTGGCCGTTTTTAAATTTTCATTTTTTTTTCCTGTCGCCCTCTTTGGCTCCCCTTCTACATCAAGGTACATATCCCGACTCGAAGAAACAGGAAATTAATCTTGTTTTATTTTCCCGATAGTTCCTCACAGGAGAAGCGGGGAGAGATGAGATTACCTCTGCGAACTCACCGCACTCCTCACTGATCTCAACCCCTGTCGTGTCGTGTCCCTCGGAGGCCACCGTCGGGCCTCTCTGTCGCAGATCCTTCCTGCCAATAATCACCCCATTAAAATGAAACATTTTGCCCAGACCGTGTCCTCTACATAATCGTCAATTAGCCACTGGCGTCGAGATGGCACCTCTGCTAACCTCCAAGAGTCTGATGCTGCCTCATTATTCCGAGTGTGACTCACTCATGATCATAGCCAGTCTCGGGGCAATAATGGTGTTTGAAACAGTCGCTTCATGTTCGCGAGGTCCCCGCGATGCAAATAAATGAACTGCATGGGGCATTTCTGCCTGTTAATCAAATGCATACAGATCTTTTTTTTTTCCTCCCAATTTGGTTTGGATTTTTAATGATACGTCAAGATTTCTGAGAAAGGTTTGTTGAAAACAAAAAGGACATGCAAGTAAGAGCCATCCGTCATCTATTATTTCCTTAATCCCGCTCTCCCGTTGCTTCATGTCATGAAGCGGACTTTGGGCGAAAGGCACGTCGCACCCAATCGCAGGGAGTTTACTGCTCGCACCGTCATTGAGTGTCATATGAATCTAAACTGCCTGTGTTGAAGTCACAGGCTTTAGTGAACCACACTGCCAGAGGGGCCGGGGGGGCGGGGGGTACTTCAGAGGTAACATTTATACCGAATATATAAAAGCCAGCAGCATTCTTTGAGGGGCTGCCCAGGGCAAGGTAAGAAACGCACTCGATAACTCAAGAAGTACAGCATCCGCACTGCCTGGGTCCTGTGCACACTACTCAAAAGAAATTCATTGAATATATTTGGACTTCCTCGCTACTTTTGAATGTATGATATGTTCAATGTTTCAGTAGTACTTTTGGCATAACTTTCTGTTCTCGAACAAGAAGCCAAATAGCAAAAACACCAGTTTTACATACACCGCGGCGTCGTAAACTCTAGAAACGTTAGCTTAAAAAAAAAGAACATATCCGTCATCTTGTACCCCGCCCCCCCCACCCTAAAGCCAGTGATCGCCACTGAACGTTAACCTTTTCTACTTCAAATCAAACACCAGCGAACAGACACCAGGCTACTACCTGTTTGGTAGCTTAGCAACCAGCGGTAAATATGCCAAACACTTGTGTCGCTCTGCTGTCGTCCTTGCGCCGTCCTATGCCCTGCAGTGTTTCAAAGGGATTTTAGGTATCAAAATCTGTGGACAACGATGGAGAAGACTGTCAAAATTTGAAGTAAATTTGGCCACGGGGGCAATCAGTACCACAAGTAGAGCACTTGAGGCTAACCGGTAGAACGTAACGGCTTGTGCTAGTAGCACGCGGTTGCTAACTAACACACATTTTTTGCCTCTGTGGTAACATGTCGTTTTCCAGAGGCGTCCGATTAGTGATGACAAAAAGCGTACTAGGACGTGGAACTGAAGCCTCATATCAGGCATATTAAATACATGCTTAAATGGCTGTCCATGAGCCAAGCAAAGTACGGGTACATAACGGCGGAGGTTGTCCGTCCGTGTTCAGCGGCTACGCAGCCTCGGGCAGCGCACGGCAGCAACCAGCCAAAGCTGGCAAGTGTTTCAGTCAAATGGGAACATTCCGATCAACATGAGCAGAAGGAAAGACTCGGAAGGAAGGAAAGTGGGGAAAAAGTGGGCAGACCTCAATCTCCGCAAAGCGAGAGCGGGGCAGAGGAAAAGCACCCTGCCTACCTGTATAGAGCGCCCTCAAGTGGTGATGCAAGCTTCCAACGCTGGTTTTGTCACAAGGCAACGCGCGCCATCATCCGTTCATGTCATCTTTTCGACTGGAAATTTCATGACTTTGCCTAGAGTGACCCAAACTACATACAAATATTTAAAAACATCAGAAAGAAATTGATGAATGAATGGTTTGACGGGTGCTCCTGGGTCAAACTTGACTCATGTCTATTAAAATAGATTTTCTTATAGTACCTGCATCAAACAGCTCTTTGGACTTTTTTTTTTTGTACCGTAAATGTACCTTTGGAGTCTCATCTACCGATGCAGTCAAGGAAATCTAAACGCATGCTAACGCACAGCCGAGTTCAAGGATGGGCTGTAATGCGCAACGTGATGTGACATTCAACACAAAACATCCGATAAGACGAAAGTAAGAAATGAGATGGGGGGGAGGGGAGGGGCAGAAAAGCGAATGGGGGAACAAACAAAACAAACCAAAAAAAAAAAAAAAAGGACATTCATGCCTATTGACAGAGCCCGGAGGAAGCCTGCTGCACCTCCGCCCCGCTATAATTGATAGCAAAAGGAAAGAACAAATATGAGAAGCCCCCATGGGGGAGGATTCGCAAAGGAAGGCAATAACACGTGAATGTTGGCTCTTCTCAGTTCTCTACCTGAAGGCTAAGCTATCGGTGTAATTGAATGAAATAAAATCTGGGGAGAGGGTAGGGGGGGGGCGAAAAAAAACTGAAATGGGAGAAGAACGAATACTGGCAAGGATCTTAATAGTCTCTTTTATAGCATTATTTGAGACACCTCATTTTCCCAAATAAAGCTCTTACATAAATTATTCAAGCAGGTTGCAGGAAGGGGAGTCATTTGCATATAGATACAAGTCACTTTAATATTGTAAATTACCTTTTTATACAGCAATCTGGGAGATTTGCTTTTAATATCTTTATAAATGTCATGGTGTTTGTGCAAAGGGGCGTGCCGGCGCCGATGTTTCGCGAATGTTCCCCGTTTGACTGCCTTGGCTTTAATTAAGAGATGACGTATGTCCGCACACTTCTTGGGAGCGAGGACTTCCCGAGTCGACTCGCCGATGCTCCTCTGTCAAGTCTTTGATGAAAGCAAACCTTACTGACCTTTTGGTTTTGTTCTTCACGGCGCACAAAGTGACAATAACGGCTGATTTGATTGGAATGAGGCCATGTTGATTTGGAACGTAGAAGCATCCCATTTTTTTTATTTTCCCGTTTCCAACTGGCAAGAGCAATCATGTCCTTGCAATGAGAAAATGTGGTACAGCACTAGGCACCTCATGCAGTGTGAATTGTGTCAACAGGTTCAAAAAAAAAAAAAAAAAAAGATGGCTGCTTGTCCGTTTCGAAAAAAAGGTGGATCAGATCGTCTTCTTTTCACATATGTCACTTATGGAGTGGGGGAGCTGGAAAAACATAATAATAATGTAGCCGGCGAGATAATGGTTGTACACCTCAGTGATCAATGCAGGTCATAAAAAGCAAAGTGACGTACAGCGCCGATAAATTTCTCAACTCCTCAGTGAAGTAAGACACATAAAAACGGGTGACTGGGGATTTTTATGGCCTTTGCCAAACCCCGCTCTTCACCTTGGGCCCCCTCCCCCTCCCAAAATAAAGATTGTAAAGTTGTATAAAGTGTTGGCTTTAGAAGATTGGGGGAGGGTGTGTGTGAGTGTGAAAGAACATGAAAATATCACTGGGCCTCTTCTTCATTTCTGTATCCGGCGGCGATGCTTTAGATGAAGGAGTTTTAAATGACCATGTCATAAGGTAAAAATTCAGGCAAAAAAAAACACGCACACACAAAAAAAACCCGGTAGCAATGGCATTCCAATTGCACCAGAAAGAGTGGAAATGACCATTATATTTCCCCATCTGTGACAAGTCCTATTAGTAATAAACATATCAAAACGATTTTAAGTGACAGTATCAAAGAGGAATTGGCATTCTCTGAACGGAAGCTGAGACGGTACAAGTTGGGATTACATTTTTGTGCACCCGAGTCCAAAGGTTAAGACACAAAAAAACCCAACCCAAAATATTGATATCATTCAGAATTGTAGGACCTTATAAGTTTCCGCTACAGTATCATTCGTAGTCCCCAAAACAAATTCAGACAACACCGGTTTGCCCATATTGGTGCGATACGGATGTATGGTAAAAGATTCGATCAAGAGAGTAACGGAAGATGCATCCAGTCGGCTTTTTCACAGCTCACGCTTTGGAAATTGCAGAATAGGGAGGAGCCGTTGTATGATTGCTTGCTTGCGTAAGCGGCCAGAGCCAATTTGACATGTGGTGATGAGAACAAACCACGTATTTGTCCGGGAGAAGAATAGTTTTCATTTCAAATGAGCGGCTTCTTTATGGAAGGGTTGCAATGTAGCGATTGTGTACAGAAGCAGGGGTGTTTGCCGACCTATACGGTCACTGACGGGTTTCAGAGAGAGATGGCTGAAAGTAATGAATCGCATCTTGGATGTAAATGGGCTTTTACTTATAAAGCACTTTTCTACCGTCGGGGTACTCAAGCCACTTGAACTGCCCCCCCCCCCCTCCCCCCGTTGGACCGATTCTACAATTTAGTTCATCTGTAACGTTTTGCGTTGTTTGTTCGCATGAGGACACTTAAAGTAAACTGAGAACGGGCTTAGGCCACACTTGAGTGTTTACGTTTTTTTTTCTTTATTCTTTCTGAGGTCCTCAGGTTATACCGCTTAAAATTAATAGCCCGTAAAGGAAAACGTGCCCTATGATGTGTTTTAAAATGAATGGTATTTGAGTGCAAATTGCCCTTTATTTATAGCAATGCAAGACCTTCATCTCGTAAGCAATGATATTTTATATCATTTGAGTTCAACTAAGTAAGACGTATCACGACACAGGCAATACCCAAGATGGCTATAAACGTATTATAGGACAATTCTGAAAAGTTGCCATCTACATTCGAGTAAACACAGGTCAAAAACATTCACTTGAAATTTATTTTGTCGACAGCGCTATTTGAACAGTGACGCGACGGTTCCAAAGCCCAAACCTTGACCGACAAGCTCCTACCTAATCCGTTCATCAACGTTTATCAGAGCTCCGAAATGACCCGAGACTGAGCAATCGATACAGTCAAACGAAACTTAAATTACACACAGGGTGTGACTGCGCAGAGTCCTGTTAACAGTTGGGGAATGGAAGAGATCAGTGCTAAAAGTCATTCGGGGCAAGCGACCACAATAACAACCCCCCCCCCCCCCCCCACACACACACACACGACAAGACTTTTCCCTAACAACTCATGCCTACTTCTGTTGAAAAATTAATTGACTTACTTTACCCTCTCAACCTGGATGATTTTGATTCATTCTTAGAAAGGCGTCATGTCATTTCACACCCCTTGTGGTTTGGTTTGTTGTGTTTGTGCCAGCAGCGTGGACGAAGAACTTAACCGATAGTCACGCCGGTGCAGTGTCGTGCGTCTACGAACTGTGTGGCGCGACGTTGATTTGGCCACGCTCATTCCCTTTTGAAGCCTGGGGGGATGTTCACACAGAGTGGTTGAGGACCGGTGATGTGGTTTCATGCATTGAAGTGGAAAACTGGCTCATTAGGCTTCTCGGCATTTGTCAATAAGTTAAAAAATAAATAAATAACGCATACAAGCAGTATGCTTCTATGCAGGGGAGCGGGGTGGATTGAAAGAAACGCTGAAAACTGACCAGAGCCCAAAGAGGGAGGCTTGTTGCTATGGTAACCACACACATAAATATATATATATATTTACACACGCATACACACACACACACGTGTTAATTATGTTGTAATTGTGCATATCATGATGTTCAGAACATGCCTACTTCATAATTGAACTGAACTGTCATCATCGCGGCTCCAGACATGAAACACCCTCCGGGCATCTGCATTTGAAATGGCAGCGGTGAAGCATCCTATTATTAATGCATTTTTTTTTTCACCATGCCAGTAAAGTCAAACTCGGAATGCTTTTTTTTTCAATTGAAAGCATTTCTGGAGTAATGACATGGTCAAATTAAATTTGACTACAGTGGTAGCTTTTAAACACAATTATTAATATGTGATTATATTTTCAATTATTCATGAATACATGTTTAGTTTTTTTTTTTTTACATACATCATTTATCGTGCTCAGGGTCAGTGGGAAGCGAGGAGCCTATCGATGGATGAACTCGGGTGGGAGTAGGGATAAAAACTGGATTAATTGCCAATCAATCACAGGAGAAGGAAGCATACACGGGAATGGGCAACCGTTCACAACCGTGGCCAATTTTGAGTCATTTTTGGACTCGGGGTGGAAATCAGGTTACGGCCGGCTCTTAACTTAATGAGTGGTGGCAGGGGTTGCAACTGCAGTCATTTTTTTTAAAAACTGCATTAAAAAAAATCCTTCCCTTGTATGTCAGCATTCAATGTATTATTACAAGTTCAAAATGCTAGACTTAAAAAAATCTTTCTCCTGTTTGTAACATCTGCGGACCTCTTTACATAAATATAATCCCCCCCCCCCCCCCTCAAAATCTTTTAAACGTATAAAGCAGGATCTGCTTGCCATTTTCCCTTGATTTCTAACTGGATTGTCAGGTTACAAGATAAAACCAAGAGGAAAAAAAAATTCTGTCAAATTAGTGGAATCAGAAGGGTCACACTGGCTCATTAACGTATTCACTGCCAGCCCATTAAAATGGACCTTTGACTTATAGCCATCAACGGCAGTTCCTCAAAACGGGGTGCCGGCTTCATTTTTAATTTGGCGCAGTTACTTTTTCGGTGAGTTGAAGGACAGGACAGGACAGAAAAAAAGAGAGCTGAAAATGTTTTTTTAATTTTTTTTTTTTTATTAAGCATGCTACAGACGAAATATAGATGACATTCAAATCAGCATTCAAATGATTGGAACAACTTTTCCAATTTGAAAACGAGACATATTGGAATTAAGAAAGACCATTACAATTTGAGAAAATAACACAATCTGAGAGCAACAAGGATACATCATGACCATTTCGAGACAATAGTTTCCATGGATCTTAAATTTAGGAATGCTTGAAACTGAGGACAGTTTTCTACAAATGCATTTTTTTTTTCTTACAGGAATACTTAAGGCACAGAAACTTTGGTCCAACTGAGTAGAAGTCTCAAGTAACCTGTTTTGTAACCCAAAAACAGTTTCAAAGCAAATAAATGCCATTGGCAATCACGCTGTACTGCGATGCAAAGGACAATGGATGTTCGAAAACCAGCCTGGAAAAAAAAATAGATAAAAATGCAACGCCACATTGTGATACGTCACCAAAAGCACGCTGTCAAAGTAAAAAAGTAAGGCCGAATCTAAAGGGGAAGAAAAAAAACTAATTTATTTGATGTGGAAGGGGCCCGTGGGAAGAAGCTCAGGCCCAAGCAAATTCTGCTGTTGGCTGGAGAGCGGCGTTGCAATTTTGGAAACACTCCTTCGATATCTGGCTGTGACTCCTCAAAGTGGAAACGATCCAGAGTGAAAAATCTGGCAGTTCAGCGACAACGCTCGAAAGAAACCCACGACATTTTAAGGTACATCCATGAGATTACACAGCATACGAGGGGGGGGGGGGGGGGCGGCTGTGGACAGCCCATATTAAATAAGGCACGTGTATTTTCAGGGTTTTTTTTTTTGTCGACATTAAGAAATAATTGCTGCTCGCTCTACATCAAACTATCATACGGGATGACAATCAATGTCAATATCTTCCCGAGGTATTGAGGACAGCTGACCAACGAGCGTCAACAGCAACATCCCTAATTTTTGACCAACGTGACAAAGGTCAACATAGCTCGTGAAAACCGAGTGGAATTTGGGTCCCGTCTTTTTTTTTTTTCGTTTTAAATGGTGGACTTTGAGAAGGAAACTCGTAGGTGTTGGTTGCATCCCATGTTGTAGTTGTGAAGGTCAATCAAAGCTTGGACGGACTCTTCGACTGTTGACATCTGGATCAGGGCCATTTTGCGATCCCTGAGAAAAAAAAAAACGACAGCGTTGTCAACGCGAGCACCTTTTTGCTGATTTTTGTCACTTCTGGAGATGTCAGAGATTTTTAAATAAAGCATACTGGAAAAACTTAAATGCTTTCACTGTGCCGCCGGCGTTTGAGAAGAGCAGTCGCAGGTCGTCCTCCGTTACATCTTGCCTGAAAAAGATATAAGGCACATGACCGGCAGTTCTAATTTCACCTACGACACACGGAACAGTTTGGTTGTTGGGGTTTCCGAAACAGATGCGGGCGTTGCCGGGAACAGAGCCGACGGAATTAAAGAGAAACTCATTAGTAACACTTACGGGATGTTGGAGAGGTGGAGGGTGGCGGAGGGCGGGAATATGTTTTGGAAGTTCTTGGATCCGGGTTTCTTGAAGCGATGAAGGGGAGAGTTGGCGTAGTCCTTGGTCAAGCCCTGGTCGTCCAGGCCGTCGCGAGGCAATGCCACCGTCTGGTGTTTGGACAGGGTTGCCCGGATAATTTTCCCGTACATCTTTTGGCCGTTCAAGTGGCTCATGGCTTGAGATGGGGGAGAGGAAAACACCTTTGAGGGTTCTGACGATCTATTTTGAGTAAGTTTACCGTTTGAAACAAGACAAGACAAAACAAACAAAAAAAACGGATTTCAATTCGAATGGCCGCTCACCTAACTGAGCCTGGTTGGCGTCTGACATCTGGATGAGAGCGCTGTCTTTCTTATTGTACAGAATTTTCACCCTCTGGACATCGCCATAGACGCCTAAGCGGGAGCCGCGATGGCACAAAGCAGGGCCGTCAGAAAACGCAAATCAAAAAGAGCGGTCGAGACAAGGATATCATAGACGAGAATCAACCAAGAGAGAAGAGAGGAGCACACAGATGGAATTTATAGAAGATTTCAAGAGAGAGGTGCGTGGTAAGGATATAGAAACAACAGCCTCTTAAATTGATTGGTTATTAGGTTACTGTTGATCATATGGCAAGAAATAAAAACATGCAAAAATACCTCTCTATATGTTGCTTAACCATGCATTGCTATCATGAAATTGTGACAGACCATAAACATTAACCCAAACCAAATTAACTGGTATGTCGCTTTGCGGTTCTATTCTGCGCAAATACAAACAAAACACACGTGATATTAAAAATGACTAATAATTGTAATTTTAAAAAAACAACAAAAAAAACAAAGAGGATGAAAATAGAAAAAAAATTAAAACAAGAGTAGATAGCAGAAAAGAGAGGAGAGCAAGAGCCAACGATAACATACCGAAGAGGGTAAACAGACTTTGGGGCGTAACCATCTTTAGAGGGAGAGAAGAGCGACAAGCAGCGTGAGACAGGTAGAGAGGTAGAAGAGTCGGAGCGGAGCGGAGGTAGAGATGGACAGATCGATCCAGAACGGAGGTAGGTAGAAGGGGATGGTGTTTTTGTGTTCTCCCCCCGGAGAGTGATGGAGATGGTGGTCATGGAGGAGGAGAGAAAAGTCATGACGAGTTTTTGAAAAGAGGGGTAGGGGGTGGGGGTGGGGGGCAGTGTCATGTTGGAGGAGGTGGTGGGGGGGGGGGGTGAAACACCCCCCCTCCGCCCAACAACCAGGAAGAAGGGTTACATGAAAGGAGGACGGGGAACAGTCGGGAAACAGAAGGAGGTGAATGTCAATTGTGTGTGTGGGGGGGGGGGGAATAAAAAGTGAGGGGAGGGACAAAATATATATATAAAAAAAAGGTCAGTACACTGGAATGCAGGTCGTTTGGCTTGGTTCAATGTATTCAGCATATAATTGCAACAAAATGCATTTCATCCTGGAAAAGCAAAAGGTAAAAAAAAAAAAAAAAAAATTATACATTAAAAAAAAAAATTATAATCAAAATGAACAAAGAGAGTCATGGCCATGGGATCAAAAACAACATGCAGCAATCTGGAAAGATACAAATTGCACAGTGAGGGAGAACATTAGTGCAAACGGTAGAAGTGGCAACAATTGGCTTTGGCGGGCATGCAATGGACATTCTGTTGGGACATGCGAGAGTTGATGTGAAGGCCGCCGGAGCGAAAAAAAACCGCGGCGTTCACATGAAGTCCGGGGAGGCGCAAAAATAACACTCAAGCGCAGGATCGATCGCGTCGCAACTTCGCCGCGATACCAATTTTGGAATTTTTGAATGACGCAACCGCTCGTCCGCAGCGATGACCAGGAGGGAGACGCGGTCATATTCCACATTGACAATCGCGTCATCAATCTTTTATCGATATATTTTTTCTCCCCTAATTGATATAACGGATCGCAAGGACACAAAGACTTCTAGCGAGGGAGATCACGGAAAAAGAAATACAGGTGGACTGTTCTGTCTTCTAAACACGTCTGCAAAGCCGTGACAATTCGTCTCGCTTTCATCTGCTCAGTGGCTAACATCCTGCCGGCACTGTGATCATCGGTGACGAGTAAATAACAACTGTCTCCCTCTCTCTCCACCCAATGCTTCTCATCGGGATTTTAAAAGAATTGCAATCGTTCGAGTTTTGCCCCCCCCCCCCCCCAGCAACAAAGTCAAAAGTTCAGAACTGCAGTCGACCAAATCAATGACATTATGAAGTCACGCAACAATCCCTTCCCCTCAACTCCAAAGCGAGCTGTCCAAGACCAAGCAACATATTGCAATCTACTAAAGATTAGCCAACAAACGGCATGGCGGGAGGGGGGGGGGGGGGTCTTCATACTTAAATCGTTCCGGGAGCTGGTGTGTATCCGGGTTGTGTGTTACTGACCTCTTCATTGAGATTGCTGACCAAGAGCACCCCGCTGGAGCCCGTCTGTCCAGCCAGCGCCACCCTCCCCGCAGCGGCAGCGGCCACCGCCGCCGCGCTGAGCGGGTTCAGGGCTCCTGCCGGGCAAGATTTGAGAAATGATTCAACTCTCGAGTGTACCGAGAGTGAGCCCGACTCGAAAACAAAAAATCACAGTGACTTTGATGTCGTCTCGCGAGAGGTCGACAGGAGGGAGTATAAAAGAGGAAAAAAATGTTGTATCTACCTGGAATCTTACCGAGGAGGGAGTTGTCTTTGCTGAGAGCCACGGCGACGGCGGGGTCCATGGTGGGTTGACCGTCGCCGGCCGGCAGCTCCGGCCGCGTGTAATCCCGACTCTTATCGTTGTTATACTTGACGTTTAAGTTGACGAGCTTGGAGAAGTCGATCCGCAGCGTGCAGCAGGCATTGTAGATATTCTGACCGTCCAGTGCCTGGCGGGGGCCGGGGGGGTCAAAGCCTCGGTGACTGACATGACTAAAGCCCGAGTAACAGATGCGGTCCACCTAAGAATACACGAGGTAGCGGAACGTATCATCTCTCACCAGTTTGGCCTGCTGCGCATTGACAGGTTCGCTGAACTGCAAAAGGGCCTGGAACTGGTTGTTCTTGGTGAACGTGATGATCTTCATGACGGTACCAAACTTGGAAAAAATCTGGGAACAAAAAAAAAGGAACTACGATCTGAAAGTGGCACTCGGAGACGCCGGCCAATTTTTTTTTGGTACATTCCACAATTCAGACCTGTTGGAGCACATCCAGTGTTACCGGGTAGAACATATTGTCGATGATGATCCGCAGTACTGGACTGGAGGCGCTGGCAAGGATTTCCTGGACATCCGCGGCAGGCGAGCCGCCCGACTGAACGGCTGAAACCGCCTGCAGCACCGCCTGGGTCCGCTGCAGCCCAAAGACAAAGTTTCAGTTCCCACCCGTCCCGCAAAGAGGTCAAACAATCAATTTCCTGCGCGGGGGCCACAAGAACATCCATTTCCTACTCGTTTTTTTTTTTATCAGTCCACTTCATTCTGCCGACACCACGAACCTGATTGCCGGCATCGGTTTTGAGCTCCTTGTGATTTGAGTATTGAATAAAGACGGGGACGTTGCGAATGTGAGGATTGACGGTGGTGTAGTAGTTCACCATCGTGACGGCGGCATCCTCGGTGCCCATCTCCAAAAAAGCCTGGAAGAAAAGGATATCGAATGTCTCAAAATCAATCAATAAAAATACAGATGCAAAGTTACAATAACAGGGTAAAAAAAAAAAAAAGATCCATATCATAAGGTCTACAGAAGCGTTCTTTTTTTGGTGTACATTTAAGACTGATGTTTCTTGGGTTTTAATGGATTTAACCAATTTCAGATGTTAAAATAGGCAAAAGTGCTAAAAAAAATGTAAAACAATAATTTCAAAATAAATCAATCACACAAACGAGAAATGGTGTCAAGACAGACTATTCCCCCCCCACCCCTCCCTCCACACTCACTTGGTTCTTTCCCTTCAGCGTAAGGATATTGGTGACTTTTCCGAAAGGTAAGCCAAGAGCAATGATTTCAGTTTCTGAGGCTTCGTTGGGCAACTTTCTGATGTGAAGCACACGCGATGGCGGTGCCTCCTCCACCCTCAGCTTTTTACTGTCACTGCCACTGGAACTCCCATCTTTAAAAAAAACAAAATAAAAAAACCCACCAATATATTATTCTGTGGGACGACGTAGATATAATGGCGAGCGAAAAGGACGCTCCAAATTTTTAAGCGGCTACTTGGATATAGGACATTCGGCGTGGACGGCCTATTGTTTTACAAAAAAAAAAAAAAAACAACAACAACAAATCAAACCTGACTCTTGCTATCTGTTTGAGGTGCTTCATTTTGCGTTTCCTTTTCAGGAGCAGTCAAGCAAAAACTCACCGCTCATACTGCTCAGGCCAGAGTTGGGACTGTTGTACAGACTCAGCTCATCTGATCCTCTCTACGTACACACACACACAAAAAAAAAGGGGGGGGGGGGCAAATACGATCAGTTAGGCACAGATTACTAAAGTGGATTGTGCACGATCATTTCATCAAAGAACATTTGAGAAAACATCAACAGTGGGCGATAAAGACACGTAGGTGGGGGTGGGGGGAGTCAAAAACCAAGTCGACTGCACCATAGCTACACGCCTACTCATTTCTCCATAAAATGTGAACTGTTCTTCTGTCACAAAATGTAGTTCTTTTGATTCTTTCTTACAGGAATATTAAGACATGGCAAAAACTGTAGTGTTTTATTAAACGTTACATTGCAATCATGGTACGAGATCCAAAATGATGATGAGGTGCGGTAAGAAAGCGTAAGACGCAACCGTGTCAACGCACCTTCACTCCAACCGCAACATCGCCGATCCTGAAAGAGAAAGAATTCCTCATTCGATCAAAAGACTTGCAAAACAAAGAGTTGGTGTGCAGTGGAACCTCGGTTCGCTTTACGAGCATGATTATATTGTCGTCTGTCTTGTTTCAGATCGCGATGCTTCAGTTCACAAACATCCTCAACAGTGCAGCGGTGGAGTGCTTTGTTTCACATAGCATGCATTCTCACATATGTTATAGAGAGATAATACAGAGATGTATTCCAAGCAAATATTAGCAATTAGTTAGAACCGTTGTAACTTTACAGATTTTCCCCAAATCACAAAGACAGAGGGGTTTGATCCTCAGTGGCTGGAAAAAGCATTACATCGTAATAAAAAGTGAAGGTTCGATTTATGATTGGTCATTTGTCCCAGTGGCGCCTTCTTAAGTGGGAGGCATATGAAGAATGGTTTCCACAAATGTTGAAAGTACCTGTTTCACCTGACTTGTTGGTTTCAAATCCATCGTGGTGGCGTTTACAGCCAAAAACAGAACTGTGTCATCATCCCCAAATGTATGAACCCAACGGTAACTCGCTTGATTTGTTTCGCTAAGAATGTCATTGGTGTTCATCGCTTATCAACAACCCGCTTCAATGCACATCGTGCAGTACTGTAGTACAATAAACGCTAAGAATGTACACCAACATGCTGCTGAAACCGCCCACGTGACTCTCAAAGGTGATGATGAAATTGATAGATGTATAATAACACTTGTAATATACATGCACAAGGCGGTGTACATACAGTATAATCATATTTACACGTTGCAGGGGCCCTACATGCTCTTGTAAACTACAGGGTTTACGTGCGGTGAAGCTTTCGATAGTTGTTATGACGCATTTAGAAAAGTTTAAGAATAGCTTTCCACTTGACAACGTTATCCTTCACGGGTAATCATGGTTCCAATGATGGCACGCATGCATGGTTCAAGGATATTAGAGAATTAACTAAATGAGGTCTCATGAGTGGGCAGCCACTCGGGCTATGTGCGCTAACGTTAGATACAAGCTAAACACAAAAGGTGACCAGTGGGAACCTTCCTTCATTGGCACAGAAGGTGGCTCAACGTCAATCAAGTATTCGACTGCATTCAATGCGACCCGGCCAACACTCATAATTGATATAAATATAGATCACAAAGCGACTTAACAAGAACGAGAGGCACGTCCCCCATAAGATTGGCAGGCAGCGGCGCGTGGCTATGGAAACCCGATAATGCTGTAATTACTCAGTCCACCAAATACGCATTTGCCCACTCAGTCGAATTTAGTACGAATATGACAGAACATTACCCGTCCATTTCTGTATATATAATGCCTCTGCGTTGTATCCTTCTGTACCTCCAGTTTACATCAACGGTTGCACAAACATACACACGAGACCAAAATGGAGGCGGTGTTCGTCCCCCCCAGTGACGAAGTCAAGCGGAAATGGACGAAAATGCACGATTTGGAGTAACACAGAAAAAAATGGGAGAAATTTTATTTTTTTGTAAAGCATATGAAACAGATGTTTTTGTGATTCTGAATTTGAGCTATCCACAATATACTTTTTTTCGACACGCTTATCTGAATTTGATTGGTTGAATTATGTCACATGGGTGCCGTTGTATTGCACAAGATTGGCCTCCACCTTGAATGTGTCGTTCGGTCACGTCAGCGCGTCCGCCATATTGAATGTGTTATGTCTGATTATTAAACTACTACAAGACTTAACTTGGGGAAATTTACTTCACTTGTGTATTCACATACAAGCGCAACCTGTCCCAACATACAATCACCTTAGAATACCATCTTATTTATTGTTATTTTACATTTTCTTTCACTACGCTTTTCTGATGTTGTTTTACATTACGGTACATGGCTATTTCGGGGTGTCCCTTGCTGACTGCCCGAAGACTGCTGGGATAGGCTCCAGCACCCCCCGCGACCCTAGTGACGATAAAGCGGTTCGGAAGATGAATGAATGAATGCTATTTTATTTTATTCAAAACTAGTATTTAAAAAATGCAATATATTATGCGCATCAGCCGTTCTTCACCAAGTGTCCCAAAGACCAGGAAAATTCAAATTCACTAGTTTTGCTGCTGCACTTTACTGTTTTGAGTCATCAAGAGGGCCTAAAACGACACCAACTTCGCAATGTTACTCCGTTAAGTGGAACCTTTTAAGTCCCTGGAAAAACAAGGTACTACAGTATTAACATGTACTGTACAGAATGTAAGTGAACCCAGCTGGCTCGAGTATCCCTGCGACTCTTTTGAGGATAAGGGGTTCAGAAAAGCATGGATGGATATTCCCTTTGTCATTTATGTCATTTGGTTAGAAATATGTGTTGGGAGGGAAGTAAGGAACTCATGTTTACTGGGAAAGGATCAGACAGAAAAAAACCCCCAGACAGTTTATGCATGATGATTAATCTTGACAGACAGACGTCATGCTCCTGGGCTCCTGACAACGTCACACCCTGGGTGAAATTAACACCAACTGCTTATCTTAAAGGACCTGGGATTTAATTAAAAATGACATTTCCCTGAAGACTTCAGCTTCTGAGGCTGCCATGTTGAAATTAGCTGATGAGGGGCCCTCTGAGCTAGGGAAATAAGAAAACTGTCAAACACTCTGTCAAACGGCAAATCACTGCCGTTTATCAGTCCTGCTCGCTTTTCAGGAAATAACAGTGGGCTGAAGCCCTGTATGGCATAATGACATCAATAACAAGAAAAAGAAATAAGCCCATCAAATGCGATAGGCAAACAAACAATGTGGTTAGAATAGGAGGGGGAATATGCTTCAGGAAAACGCTCTTGAGTCACCACAAACAAGCAGTATTTCATTACTGATTAAAAAGCACTCAATATCCAAGGTACTCTGCATTCAAGGTACCCCCAAGGTATTACGAGAAATCCCATCATTCTGACACTTGACTAAAGTACTGTAATTCTATTCTGCATAGAATGCACAATGTGGTAATGGATTTTGATTAATTTAAACATAATGCACAAGTACTGTAATTTCACGTTTTAAAAAAAAATAATATTCAGGAGTAACTCATGAAGCGGCAATAAACATGACAGCTGTTGTATCTTACAGTATATTGGCGAGTTGACGTGACATGACATGACTTGGCATGACAAGACACACCAAAACAAAACAAACTAACAAGCACTGTACGGGCAGAGGGGAGCGAAATAAACTCTGACTAATTAACGGAGAAGACACAGCAGGGGAAGACAAGACAAGAGAACAAACTAAATGTTGTGACACAGGAGGGGGAAGTAAGTAAGCTAATGAGACTGGGCGAAACTACAGATTGACAATAATATACACACACAGGAATATCACAAACACGAAAGGAACCAGTCAAACTAATCAACCCCCGCCCCCCCCAAAAAAATCATAACAATTGGATGACATCGGGGCTCTATTTTCACCACTCGACCAAATTCGAATGAGAATAATATTGCATGAAAAGATATTATCCACAAGGTTTAGGTGTTTAAAATGTATTTAACATTTCATCATACAGCCTTCACTCTGTTCTTTGGTGTTTCTAAGGTAACCACTGAAAATAAAAGCCAGCTAATGAGACAAAAGAATGAAAAGCATTTTACATTCGGTGATGAGAAATGTTCCATATTTGTCGTACATATTTCAACATCAGCCGTTTATGACTAGTTGGTAATATGGAGCCATGGGGGCTCCTCCTTTGCCAACATGTCAGTCTTATATGCTCTAAGGTATCTGTACTAGTCTAGAGGGGAGTGTCCCCCCCCCACCCCCTCCCCGCTCCATGAGCAACACATGGAGGCGAGCACGAGTGCACACGCACATTCACAAACACACACACACACATTTATGCACTAAGAGCTCATTTATAAACATTAAAAGTCTTTCTGCGTGCTTTCTTGCAGGTGTCTCCAAATGCCAATTGAGAAATCATCAGTGCAACCGCTAATTGAAGGTTTGGATTCTGCAGCGGTGCCATGCGTTAATGAAATGCGAAGGGTAAAACTGAAGGCTGCCAAAAATAATTCCACTGGCATCGGACAAGTGGTGGGATGAGGTGAGGGAGTTGAAACATTTCCTTCAATACCGAAAATGATTCTTCATTCCTGATTTACACACACACACACACACACACACACAAAAATGCTGGGATGTACCTGTAATTCAATTCATAAGGAAATGTTCGTAAGTCACCCGCGCAAAAAGATTTGTGTCGAGCTCTCGACTGTTGTTTTTCTGTCAAGTATCTGAAGGGGAAAGTTAGAAGTTAGTTAGCCCCTTCAATTGCAAAGCATCTAAGTCTCCCCAATTTAATTTATATCCCAACCCAAGGGTGATTTTTTTTCTTCTCCTTTTTTTTTTGGTACTCAGCCAGGTGTTTTTCAGGATGCTTCATCTGTATTTGAAGGAAGCATAACGACGGTGAATCCCGCCACGGCAAATTGAAGCACCCTCGTGGCCCCGTGCCATCGACATGACTGCTGTTGCCATGAAATGCACTTAGCGAAGCAAACTCGGACCGAAAACACTTAACACCTGCAGCTCATTACAAGATCCCGTCAGCGTGCCGACTATTCACGCCGGAGTTTTGCCTTGAAAACTAGTTTGACTCCACAAAAGCTGGAGATGTAAAGTACTTTGCGCTGAGTGTTATGCCTATTGAATTTGGTCACCTCAAAAGTGTTTTAAGACGTGTTTGTGCAGTGATCAAAAGTATAAGTTAGGTGCGCACAAGGAATGCACACAAAAGTGGAAGGGGTCACTTCAAATTCCTCTTTTAAAATGTCCTCAAACACCGTTGGGGTATTGCTGTTTGGAAAAACAAAACATTGCACTCATGTGCAGTTAAAATCTTTGATCACGGGGGTCAAGTTCCAAAAAGAACTTGTGATAAATCCATGAAGTAGTCAGATGAATTTTTTTTTTTTTTTAGAATTACACAAAACTGCACTACAGAGTGAAACCAACGATCAAAACCAGGTATTTTTTTTGCCACAAATGTAAATTTGGCAAGCTATACAGAGACGAGGCGTGGCGACTATTGACATTGATCTAAAAAATAAATAAATACATACATGCATACAATAAAACTTCACGGAAAAAAAATATGTGAAACACCGAAGCCGTGAAAGGTGAACGGCGTTATAGCGACTATTCGGTTATTGCATCCGCCAATTGCGCAATGATTCCTTGGGTTCAATGTATAAGAGTAACATGGTGGCTACGTTCTCCTAAATGTGGTGTCTCAGTGGCAGTTGGACACGTTTGGGTGGTGTTGTTGTGGCACAAGAGTGGAAGACCAAAATAAAGAGAAACAGGGCATGATGGATGTTTTTGGCGAAGAAGTCACCATCCCCACCCACCCAATAAAATCAACCAATCAATCAAGAAACATAAGTAAGTTCACTCCAGCAGAATCCAAAACATGAAACAATTACTAGCAACAGCACTGAACAAAGATTGAAAGAAACCCGCAGTCCTAAATACAAGCCAACTGATGAGACAACGAAGCACACCTGGACAAGACCCCACCCCCCCGAGTGGCTGGAGGAAGCTGATTGGTGGACGAAAGAAGACCAGGTGGCAACAAAAACCTAACGAGCAAGAAAAGACACTATCATGGGACATAGCAAAACTAAAATAATATGCAACAAAACTAAATCTAAGCAAAGCCAAGTCCAATCCCCCCCCCAAAAAAAACAAACAAACAAACAAACAGATAAGGACCGGTAGAACGTGACCATGTCTTGAAGTGAATGACTCAAAGATGAAAAGAACAAGTCCCGCCCACCCTTCAGTTGACCAACCATACTCTGAAATCGGCTCTTCGGTTTTGAGTAAATGAACGGGTGACGTTTCACCTTTTACTGGCGGAGCCACAACGTAAGGACGGGTGGGAAGCGAAGAAGCAATCACATGAGAGAAATGTCATATTTGCATATCTCAAATATACATCACAGGAATACCCGGATAAAGGGGGTCTGTGAACACAGTTTGGCATATTGAGAGAAATTTTTCCGTTGCTTTTCGGGAAGCGCTGTTTGTATGCAATTTGAAAAAGGAAGATGAAGGTTAGATTGTACTGCAGGGAAATACAAGTTTCCCCATTTCGAAGTACATACATGGCTCTCATTTGAGCCAAGTTGGCTTAGCGTATGTTAGCGCTTTCTGGCACCTCGGCGACGAACTTCCCCAATCGATGCGGAAGCGTCTTTTATGCGCGAGCTCACTCCTTGGCGCCGGCGATCTCTTCCTTCCTTCGGCCAATCTGCTCGGATGAGACTTGACTCCAAGATCTCAATTAGGGGCTTTCCAAAAGCAGACCTTCATTCGTAAGACATGTAATTTCTCTCGCCGCCAAGCAGTCACATTCCTCTCCAAACGATAGGACCAATTTGTTTTGATTTGATTAGAATAGATTAGCCTTCACCAAAGCTGTTGTTTGTGATTAATGGGGGCCGCGCTACCTCATCAGCTGGCAGATAGGAAAGCTTCAACGGTTATCGCTCGAGTGTTTATTACTCGAGTCAACGAAATCTTATTGAAGCGCGCCGAGACGTTCGTACCGGTTGGAGGAACTGCGGCCCGATTGTTGTGAACGGGAAGAATTTTTGAGTGCAATGACACACGCGCGGCGCAAATGGGACCAGTGTCCCGCGGTGGATTGCGCTTGACGCGCCACTCGAAAGCCGCCCGTTTTCAGAGTAAATCTTCAACCTTCTAATTCATTGCAGGACAAATTGGAACCGTGTTGATATGATGTTGATGAATTGCCATGAGCTTCCAAACAATATTGTATCTGCATGGCACGAGCTGACCTTTTTTTTTTTTTTTATTGTCACACAAATACGGCCTCATACAGTTGAATCAAGAGAGTCTTATACACCAGCGTGGCCTTTTGGATGAGGCTCAATGCCCTTCATTTTTTTGGACTGTTTTATAAAATGTCAGTACTCAATATACGCTGTTTATCTAACCATCTAATTTCTGTTAGAAAGACGGCTGCAGTGAAAGGCTTCACATTACTAGACTCGCTGACTTTTTTTTCTTTATACGGAACATTATGATGGGAGAACGTTGGCCTTTCCGGAGGTTTGAACAATGTTCTGTGGGCACTTTGTCATTTTGCACTTTGCGACTTTTAGGAGCTCATGATGGACGGCTTGCCTCCTACCACCCTTTTCCACATTAAAGTGTGAATGGTATCACTCAAAGTGGCCCTGCATTGCACAAATTATCGGCAGGCATTGTACAATAAATGCATGGATGTGGCAGCGGGAATGCCAGACCTTTGGTTGAACTGCGAACAGAGTCTTCTGCTTCCCTTTTATCCAATGCGATCTGTCATATAAAAATACGGGGCCATCACAGCTAACACGTACAGATAATGGTGACTGTTTATGCAAATCACATATCGTCCCGTCAGTTCTTACCACCTTTCACTCAATGAGTTTTTTTTTCTCATTGCCTTTGAATACATCAGTGAAATAAGTAACTAAATTATCTCACATTATAATCAATAATATATCATTAACATACAGTGCATATGATTTCGGAAAATGGGCCAGCATATGGTATATTTCATGCGAATGACAAGGAGAAATTAAAAATACCTACACAGCATGAGTACATTACTACACTCATACAGTGAAACTCCTCTATCACGAAATCGTGTTTGCAGCAAGACATTTTTCACAACAGGGGGTTTTTCAGTGTAGCAAATTTGATCTCAGATGTAAACACACACACACACACACATATTAATGCATGAAGATTTTTTCACACTATGGGGGTATTTTCGCCCATGTAGGTTTCGTTGTAGAGGAGTTTCACTGTATCAATAAAGGCGATGAGAATTTGCAGAGGAATTTGATGGAAAGAAAACGAAAGCCATACCACATTGCATTTCCCATCTCAACGGCTGTCCAGTGTGCTTCCAGCAGTTGTCGGAAGGCCTGCTGTGTTCTAATGGTGAAGAACCCAGGAAACATGTCCTCACATCACTTCAACTTGCACATCTGGCGTGGTGTATCCCCATTTTATAGTCTACTCTTCATCTCAAGTCCCAAAAAGCCTCCAGATGACTCGGGCTCAAAAGGAGCGAGCCCCCTGGGGACATGCGAGATTAGCCCTCAATCGGTCACCTGCTGGAGGATGCGAGATTTGACAGTCAGCAATCGAATAGCTTCTTGTGCCGATCGCATTTGTTTGAAATAAACCTCTCTGTAAAAACAGATGGATCGGATTGATTGGCTTAGTTGGTGGTCTATATTGTGAGGAAAAAATACAAGCCAAAGGCAGAATTCACTATCATCGGTAAACCTCCTCTCGGCATTTCAAATACAAATGCAGCTGGAGAGAATTCGGACATGGAAGGTCAGGAAACTGGAATCCGTTGCCGGCAACCACCTGTAGCCAGCGGCCGTCACAATTTCTCACTGGCCACGTATTTCTGTCCTTTTCCAGCCGGCCTTTCGTAGATCAATGAGCACAAATTAGATGGACAAGCGCAATTTCCTCCCATGTAGCCCGAGCAACGTGTATCAATCACTGAGCAGAGAGCACAGGTACCCAGTTTGTCACATTGCATCCAAAGAGCAGCCCGTTGGCCAATAATAACCTGCAGCAATAATGGCCACTTTCGAACCTTCCAATGGAGACGGATTGAGCGCTTGCGCTGGATTTATGTCGGCTACTTTCAAATTATAAAATGTCCTTCAAGAGCAATGCAGTGGACTGAAATAAATTGTCAAATGCCTTGACATAAGTATCCTGTAAACAAACACAGTGTGGCTCAGTCTCAGGTTTGAGTAGCATGGACAAAACACACCGAGTTCTGGGAATGCGGACTCTGTAGTGTGTAAATATTCCAACACAGAGCTGCTTGAAGTCTACCTCCCATATTATGTAAAAGTGCAATTTTTTTTCATTTCTGACAGGCTAGTTGCTAAATGCAAATGCTCAAATTGCTTTCCAAAGGGGCCTTTCACATCCCATGCAAAATTCAAAGTGGATATTTTGTTCATCCGCTGTGCTCAACATCTATCCAACCGAAAACCCTGACCAGGTCTGCATTCATCGGGAATCATGTGCTTGCCCAGACTTCAAACCCCGTAAGAAACCAAGATGAAGACAAATGCAGACACGTCACGGTGAGTGGGTATTTTGTCTGTCTTTGTCGGTGTCAGCTTCCGATTCGCCGACTGCATTTCAATGCCCCCCCCCCCACCTTGCACGGAGTAAAATGATGCGTCAAATTTGGCGCCGTATCCTGCATAATTGAAAAGAATCCATGGCCTTCTCTCTCACAGAAGATAAATGAGAGCATCGTCAGCGAAGCGCATGGGACAAGCGTCCCAAAACAAATTGTGACAGCGGGGTGGAGGGTGGGGGGGTGTATCGTCCCTTTTGAGAAGACCTTACATGGGATCTTAAGCTCTTACTCAGCCTCGTCGGTCCAGGAGGGTAGTGTGAGTCACATCTGGAAAACGGCAGGCAAACCTTTCTATCACTTTCCTCGCCCCACCTCATCTTTTTTCCACCCACACAATCTCCCTAAAGCTCCCCTGTAGAACAGAGGGAGCAATATTTTGTGACAGCATCTTTCAGACTATTAAGAATCCAGAGGCACCTCTGGGAGTCATTTGTTCCCCCAACTCTCTTCCCCTTCCTATCTTGTTCTCAGTGTCTCTCTCCTGACATCGCAGCTGTTACCTCTTGGAAATGAGCTCTGGCTCGCTCGCTCATATGCACACAAACTCCACACAAAGCCAACGAGAGCTCATGATGGAGAGAAAAAAAAAACAAAACACAGGCAACGGTGTGCAGATTTCTCATTACGGATGCGGGTCATCTTTAAAGCTACGCACTTTCGGCAAATTGACTATGAATGAAAAAAAAATTTAAACAAATTCAGCCGTAGCTGTTGTGTAAAAAATAAAAATGACCCAAAAATTCATTCCTTTTTTTTTTTTTTTAATGTTGCACTGGGATCAAAATGATCTCCTTGGATACTTTGAAGATAAATGTTTTTTGTTGTTGTTTTTTTACCTCCTGTAATCCTGTGAGAAGACTGAGCCCCACTGTTTGATAGAAATGGCAGCAGAGGAAAATAGCATCAGGAATAATGTGATTTCTGTGTGAAATCCCATTACCTTGCACCTGGGTGACTGGAGAAATACAAAGTGTTGCTTCGTTGCCAAAGGTTGACACTTGAACTGGAAAAGCCACGTGATGAGAGTGAAGCATTACGCTGATTTGGCGGCCATGTTGGAATCGGATGAATCAAATTCAGGGCATAAAAAGTTGTCAATCAACTCACCATAGACGGTTGAAGAAATTAGTATACAGTACATGTTCAGTGGCTATTACAATATTTTTACCAATTTTTTTAATTTAATTTTTTTAATGTATGGTTGAATTTAGCTGTTGCAGATTTTAAATCAGGCAGCGCATTGCAGTCTGAAAATTGTATTCATAATAAAGAAATAATAATCATAGTAATAATTAATAATGAGTGAATTATAAGAAAGGACGTTGTTATTTTTCTTTTCCTTGAGACGGAATCATCATAATCTAAGCGATGTTTCAGACAATAGCATGAAAGTTCACTTTCGTTAAAATTGCATACGGGGGTGAATCCATTTGGAGTGAAAAATCGCATCTTGGTTCAAGATATGACGAGAAGCTACGAGATACCGGCACTCATTTCGGAACAAGAGTGGCCGCAAAAGCATGTATGAAGCCGACAGAATAAATCAGTGTCACTGACCTCCAATCAAGTCATCACACCTTCAGGGAAAGGAACGTCACACTCCGGTAATTAAGAATGTCCTTTCCTTATTTATTTATTTTCCCTTGACAAGTCCCTCTCCGGCTCACCTTTTTATGATTAAATTACGCAGACATGCCAGACGGACTCTTCTCTTCGTGGCTTTTGTGCAAAAGATTGTTAATTTATTCAAGCGACACAACGTTGAACTTCAATGCTCCGTCTTTCTTTCGGTTCTGCGAACTCGGCGTTGCGTCTTTCTTTTGTTCAGCCCTTCAGATTGTATTTTCACTTAAACTCATTGAGAGAGAGAAAAAAAAAGAACTGCGGGGCTTGCCATAAATACAATCAAGTACCATTCAGAGGCAATTGCCGATGTTGAATCATTTGCAATTACGATTTCCTCATTTGAATCCCGTCTGCTGATCATGTCAGTGATTCTTGCTCTCAGCCACGGTTTTAATTTCGGGCCCAAATGCTGCTTGTTATTCAATACACAGAGGTGGCTTGATAACACAGTGTCAAAAGCTCCTCTGGGTTTGAACTCATTTTTGCCTGTTTTATTCACCAATTGCGCCCCTTCCCCAGCGGCAGCCAATAAACAGTTTTATTTTGATTTTTAACATGTTTTTAATGTACTTGACATGAATTGGGCGGGAGTCTTATTCTTCCTTCTTTTGAAATCACTATTGCTTAGAAATATATCAGAGCAATGAAATATGATCAACGCATCAACATTCAACGACACCCAGCTCAACTTTGGTATCCATTCATTCTTAAGATATCTTTATTTTTTTTTGTCAAGGGTGAGTTGAGTTGGCCATATTGTTAGCGAGAGACATAAAATATGTAACAAATGGACGATAGGTGATTAAGACGACTCAACGTGACATTCCATAGAAACTCCGGAAACTCCATAAGAGGGTTGCTCATCCGTTACGTGACTGATATTGAAAAAAAAAAAGTCAGAGAGAAATTGAACATTAACCACGGTACTGTTCTGCTAAAATCGCATCTCATACCTGATATGAGACTGTTGCTAAATGGGTACACCGACAGAGTAGCGTCTTGCTCCCCTGCAGGCTGCTAAGATTGATCCAACCTGCTGCTCAATTTCAGCCTCCTCGCCTTTAATATGACACTTCACTTGTGACCTATCCGCTTTAAAAAAAAATTGTTATCACTCCGGCGGCTCTTGTCAAATCTCTTACCCCAAGGATGTCAAACTCGGGTCCTTGACGGCAGCTGTGCTGCATGTTTTCCCCAAGTCTCCCTGTTGCAACACACCTAATTCAAATGAACAGGTTCAATGTCAGGCTTCTGCAGAGCTTGCTGATGATCTGATCAGCAGATCAGGACGGCGGCCCTCCAGGACCGGAGTTCGACACCTGTGCCTTACCCCAAACTGACTGGAAAAACTGATCATGAAGCACTTGGCACAGATTGAGCTAATGTTCAATTATTTTAACGTTCATACTTTGCATGTCCGTGTCCAGCATTAGTTCACCCATCCACCTAAGAACTTCATTTGCATTATCCAGCGCAACCGTGACGCTCGTGTCCCTACTTTAAAGCGCCTCGATGTTGCCCACGAGTGCTCGCGGGTCACGATGCGAAAGGTGGGGGGTCGCATTGTTTCGCTTGTATTTGTGGTTGTGGTTCATCAATCTGTCTCTTTGGTATTTGTGATACATTGCTCGCGCGGTTAACTGAGCACGTGAACGTTTGTGCAACGTGCCTCTCATTGAGGAAAGATCCGCCAGCTCCCTCTCACCATCTGCTCTGCCTTTGTAGAACAACAGATCTTTTCACGGTTTAATCTCGATTACACACAACCACATCATGATAATAAAGGAGCCAAAAAAAAAAAAGAAAAAAAGAAAATCCAAAGCGCGGCTCCGATGCGAGCTGTTTTATACGCAACAGTTCTTTCCTCAATGAGCTTCAGAACTGGCAGTCATGGTCACTGGTGATCGGCTTTAAAGACGCCTTGTTGTCACGGTGAGGTTGCCCCGGCAACCAGCAGATGCAGCAGGTAATAACCGTTCCCGGTGCTGTTTACTTGTTCTTCAATAACCAGATGTTTGCGTTATCGGGAGGGAAAGAAAAAGTCGATTCCCAAAGTGAAATCGTTGATCGATAGATTAGTGCACAGTTGGCACGGATTGTAATCTTTGCGTACAGAACTGTGGAAACGTTGACATGAGATGCCACATTCAAGGCAGCTCCACATCTGGCACCATTATTATTTACTTGATAAAAGCTGTGCGCGTGGCAGTGCGCATTACGGTTAATGAGTGTCGACATTTCCCAAACGGACGTGTGTTTATTTGCAGAGGCATTAACGTGCGCATCTGCAAATGGCTGACGGATTCCTATATTGTTAACCTTTATATATTCATGTACATTACTTAACACATTTATTAGACCGGAGATCGACAACCACTGATCCGCGGCCCGGTACCGGACCGTGCGCCATTCGGTACTGGGCCACGCATGTATAAGTTATTAGCTGCACATTCAAAATGTATTGAGAGCTGCATACTCCTGCTTGGACACACACTCCCATTGCAAAAGCAAATATACCCCCGGGAGTGTAAATGTATTCAATGTGTGCATTTTACGATTTTAATTTTTTTTTCCTTTTTGCTTTGCTCTGATCCTCTTCTCCTCCACACTTCTTTTGAGTGGCCCCCGCCCTTCCTCCCCCCGGTGGACATCTGTCTGCAACTTGTTATCCGTTAGCGTGAGGCGGAGTGTGACAGTGTGATAATCCATGCCGATGTGTGCCACTGACCCTGTGATATGCTGGAAGACCTTAGCTGCCAGTGCATGAGCGCGCGTGTGTGTGTGTGTGGCTAGGAATTTTTCCACGTATTTAATATCTTTTCCTATACACGTTTCCTTTGTGTTTGTATAGATGCACGGATAGTAACACACTAGTGTGCATTGTTATTGACAGCCTTGTCTACCCCCCCCCCCCCCCCCCCCCGACGCCCCACACTCACCACTTACACATTCTAAAGTATTCCTGTTTGCATGTTCCTCCACTGTCAAACAAAAAATAAGAGAATGTCATCTCGCATTACGGTCAGGAAACAAAAAGACTCACTCACACCGTTCTGCAAATAAGAGGTCAAGTGTGCTTGCTTCAAGCTGATTGTTTGACACTCGCGGCTCAAGTTTACTCGAAAAACTGACGCAACAAACTAAATTGAATTAAACATTGGATAGTTGAACACCAAACAAAGCGTACTACAGTATAACAAAAGGATGATACAAAAAAAAAAATCTGGAATACTTTGGAATGACAATAGTTTTAAAACAGACCACATGACTAGCACCCAAGCGTGTTTGGGGATCAGAATCAGAACAACATACTATTGCAAGTTTTTCGTAAATATCAATTGGAAATGTGAATACGTCATGTGTTGAATGTCACTATCCCATTTAAAAAACAAAAACAAAAAAAAAACAGGAAACAAAAGCCCCACACAATGTCTTATTTTATATTGTGGTTGATATGTGAGGGGGGAAAAACATCCCCAAGATATGTTAAGCCTTTAGCAAGTGTCAGTGGATTCCAACTTGATGCAGTTTGATGATTTCCAACACTGGGTTCAAACACAGAAGGTCTCTCTTTTGCACACAATACAACATCCACTCCCCTGCCTGCATCACACAGTGGAGCGAGCAGAAAATTGCACTTTAATGCCCAACTTTATTTGCGCTAATGGGCATAACCTGTAGGAATATACGAACACACGCGGAGAGATCTAAGCGCAATCATGATGGTTATTATCGTCATGGAAACTGGCCAGTATAAAGCAAGCTCTCTCTCACTATACACACACACACACACACACACACACATATTTTTCCACGTCGACATTTCCATACAGTCATGCACGCATGAGCATGCACACACGCATGCTGAAGTAGGCACGGTCGTAGGTTCAGACAATTACATTTGCAGAAACGCACGGCTGGCGCGCCAGCTGTTGCCACAGCCACAGCTCCCTCTGCTGCAGTCGGGTGTAAGTGCTGCAAGAAGATCAAAGAAAAAAAAGAAAATGGAGAATCCCCAGAAATTCGAAACAAATATAAGATGGAAGGTTCTAATGAATCCTGCTCCTGACACGGATTATGGGGTATCAATGCTTGACGTTGGGACTGAAGGTTTGGAGACTTATTGTGCAATAATGACGTGCAGTTTGAAATCTATTGCAGTTATACTGGACCCCCCCGCCCCCCAAAAAAAACTTACAAACAAACAGTTCGTAGAGGTTAAACGCAAACACACTAAACTTAAGTTAAACACGGCGCAAATGCATACCACTAGAGGGAGCACATCTCACCAGCGGTACGTATGCGTAGCATACTGGGAGAATCACGGCTTTCAAAATATTGATTCACAAAAGAAATGTGTATTTATTTCCTCCATCTGGCCCCTAGATTACAAATTTAAACAGCCATTTCCCCACCATAGATTGTCAAACACGGAAAGCGCGAAAGGAAATGGATTTTCAAATCGACGAGTCCGCATGTGTTCCGTCTGACACTGAAGCGATATTGAACATGGGGAAGATTGCGTTGATGTGCATTTTCAGTGTGACGTCAAGTGATCGATTGGAATAGTTTGATTGTCTTTTAATGCATATTCGAGAGTAAAAGTGGCGAATGCAGAAAGGGGGAGGATCACCTGTGACATTCGACGGCGAGAGGTAAAGAACAAGGGAGAGGAGGCAACCGAAAGATCAGTCAGATTAATAGCCGAGAGAAGGTGGGCTTGATAGCTTTTTGACCCGGTGGGCTGCTGAAATCCGCCGAGGAGCCCTTTATGCTCTACGAGAGAAAATGAGACGACTCTCCCGCACCTATCCATCAAAGCCATTTAGTGGTTCATTGTGGCCAGTAATTTGTCCCGTGTGCGTGCGCGCTCTCAGGTGAACATTAGACAATTACAGCCCCCCTGTCTTAATGGGTGCCAATGAGCTTTATCAGGGTGGGTGTCAGGATGTGAGGTGAAAGGTGATGACTCACTGTCAAGGCCGAGCGGGGCGGCCGGTTCCAAGCAGTTCCGCTCAATTAGGATAGTTACGTCGCTGTTAGCGTTTGTGAACCACCGTGTTCGCTGAAAGTATGTGCGGGAGTTGTTTACGGAAAGGCAAAGATAATTATGGGATGGATGTGAGTGAAAAATGTCTTGATGTGTCCTGTAATGGACTGACGACCAGTCCAGGGTGTAGTCTGCATTTCACCCAAAGAGGCTCCAGCACCTGATGACCGTCAATGAGTTAAAAAAAAAAAAAAGTCAACCATGAGGCACGCAAATGGATCCGCCCAAGTGAAATATTTGAGACATTTTTTTTTTGGATTAGGTACCGTATACTGCATGTTACATCTGTTAATTGGTCGTTATGAGAGAAATGGTACGTTCAAGCCTCTTTTCGTGATGACAAGATGAGTAGCGCCACCCCGCCAATTTTCTGGCACGCCATTGTCCTGTCCTTCTAAAGCTAATAATGCAATCAGACTAATCTATCCTTAATGCAATCAAATCTATTAAAATCTAATCCGATCCCATTCTCTTAATTGGATTTGATGGATCGGGTTACACTTTCTAGCAGTTGCCATGACGATGGGCGCAGGATTCTTCCAGGGTTGCCGAAGCTGAGGGACAACCGTATTGATATCGTTGCCGATGAAGACAACATGCCCTACAAGTGTTTTCTAATCAGCCTGAAGACGCGTCTGCTGTGAAATGCAGGACGCTCCTTAGCGGGCTGTCGTTGTTCTCACAGGTCAAAACCCATCAAAATTATTCAACACAACAATGGACCCAAATAGTCTTCACAGTTGAAAATAGACAATCACACAAATGACACTAGGCAACTGATCCTTGCACACCAGCCATCAACAGTATCCGATGTCGTTTCAGAGGCCGGTGTTAAATCGATGCAGATGAACTAACACGGGACATCGTGACCCAGTCAGTCATTTCATACAAATTGGCAGTATGGAAATCATGTCACACTTCTGTAATTAGTGTAAAATTGTGTTTTCTTCATTCTGGATATTCGTGGATTGCTGTCATTTAAATAGGTCCTCCCAGTGCTTGAATAAGGAGAAGAATGTGTTTAAAAAGGGTGGGAGATTCGTTTCAGATATCAAATAAACGACATGGAAAAAAATGAATTTCAAGTGTGGCGCCGGTTATTTGCTCTTTGGCTTCTCGCTGCAGTTTTTGGAACAGACAATGGATTCCTGGTCCAGTGTCCCTAATGATGACTCGCAATATTATAAAAATGAATTTTTCAACATGCAAGTCCACAGTGGTGTACATGCAATGCAATGTGGGTCCCTTAATGACCTGTACAGTTTGGTTAAGATTAAATGTGCCGTAGTTCACCCGACACCCTTGCATTTCTCTCAGTGCATCTCTTTTGGCCCCGATTGTGAAACGACATCCCAAGCCTTGTAAATAATTCAAGTTTCAATATGATGTATTTAATTTTACCCAGTAAGGGATATAAAAATGTAATAACATTTGCATAATTGAGCATTAATTATACATTCAATGTTTTTTAATGAGTTAAGCAGACTTTTGGAGGCACCACATCCTGTCTTCATTGTAAGGTGAGGTCAAGCTAATAGATCAGCTCAAACTGGTGGATGGGTCCTATATGAATCTAAACTGCCAGAGTAGTGCGGGCTAATGAGTCCGCGAGAACCATAAAGTCAGCAACTAGTTCTTTCTGCTGTAATATATTTTCATTAGCGTTAAAAATATTATTCAAAAAAGGGAAGCATTATGGAAAAGTGACTTCTTAATTGCTTGTATAGTGCCTCCCCCATCTATGAAGTGTGGAACACATAACTTGTTTTGTTAGCTGCCTGAGTACGGTCCACATGATAAACAGCTTTTACACATTTTATCGAAAATATGAACGGGCCCACAATTGATCCTTGGGGCATCCCACAAACAAGTTGGACACAGGTTCAGGTGGCATCGCAAATCACAACAGAAAATTGACATTTTCTAAGTATAAGGGAAACCATACTCTGATGCCAACACTGTTCTGTTAGATTTTACTCCATCTCTCATGATTAAGACGTATAAATAGGAAGTGCAATTTGTGTTTGGCACTGACAGCTCACCGGGGAAAGCGGGAATATTAGAGCACGATGTGTATCCTGCGGAAAATGTGAATAAAAGGAAATCCACAGCAGTGAAAGGTAGGGTCTTGATATATGTTGAGTGCTTTGTGTACCTGTGAGCATTGAGCGCAAAGATGTACTGGAGTCAACTTGCCCTCTCTCGTGGGTTGGATAAGTGGCTTCTAGGCACGGTAAACTCATATCAATTTTGTTGTCAAATAATACTGTCATAAATCACAGTAGAGCAAATAACTTTCCTCAGGTTCACACGTTGCCTCGCCATCACAAGGAGGTGAGGAGAAGAGAGAGGCTTTTAAAAAAAATCCACAAGGGTTCGGTAATACCGTCAGGGTGAAGCGAAGGCCATGATAAGACGTATGAACCAATATGTCCTCAAGCACAATTGCGCTTCAATTATTCAGCAACACATTAGCTACATTTCCCTGGGTCTGCATTGTAAAACAGAGTTGGCGGCATAAGAATCACAATTACAATGACATCGTTGCTTCCTCTCCTTTGTTTTGTTTCTTTCAACATTTTTACGCATCTCGCACGCACAGTTTAGTAGGTCACCCACGCTTCGCGGATCTCGGCGATAGTAAACTCATTTACTGCAAGCCAGCCTTTCAAGATCCGCAAAATACATATCTTAGCTGAGCAAAACGATTTCTTTCCAACATGATTTTATAGCATTGTTGATTCGCGGCTGCATGGAGCACAACTCGAAAGGCTTTGGCGTAGGGGCAGATCACGCCAAAGTTTAAATTTATTTGGAAGGAAGACAACGCTAAAAAAACCTTTCTCCCAAGTTGATCGAGGCATTTTTTTCGTTTTCAGGGAACTTGCCGGTTGAAGGTCAAGAGAGGGCGGGTGATGCAACAGGACAGAAGTAAAATCAACAACAGAATGGCTTCAACAGAAGAAAAACAAACCAACTTCAACCCGATGGAGATTCTGTTGCCTCAAGACCTCAAGAGGATGATTCACACCACACGGCCAAAGAATTACGCGCAAGTGATACATCTTTGAAAAGAGGAATGCTCCGAAAATTCCACCGGACCAACGGCCAGGCAAATCCAGGCAACGTTTTGTTGAGGTCATTGCTGCCACAGCGAGTTCAACCAGACATTCAAATCAAAAGGATCACGCAGTCTTTCTACCCGGCACTGTTTACACGCTTTGCGTTCAGTATAAAGAACGCCAACGCCAAGGTCCGTGTGCTCTTACTGTACGAAAACGGTTTTGTCTGTTGATGTCAGAAGATGTCTTCAGAAATCCATGTCATTTCAAAGGTTTGCGTACTGCGCTTGCAACCGTATGAAAAATCTGCATTGCAAACTGGCCGAAGGCTTTTTTGACTGTTCCCAAAACGCCCTCAAATGATAGGATTTGAATTTATTGCTTAAAGCTTAAAGGATAGAAGCTTAAAATCAGCATAGGAGGTCCACACTGTTCCCGCTCACAATCACATCTGATGTAAATGAAATATCTTCAGTTATAGTGCAAAGCAAGCAACAAAAACAACAACAAAAAAACAATTATAAGCGCATAAGTGGTTTGAGTGCTATGTGGTAATTCGAGCATTTTGAAGCGTCAGTTTACAACTACTTTGCCCGGGATTGCGTTCGCATCAATGCTCATCTTTAATTCTTGTACTCAATTTAATGGGTTGCTAAAGCTAACGTGGTTGTCCCCATTATTGTATTTCTACGTTTTTAAACAGCATTTATCTGTATAATAAATGTCGGTCAAAGGGGGCATCGCCCGAAAAACGGGCAACCCCACCCCCACAATAAATCTTCATGAAGAAGCCCCACCGATGTTTGTAGCTAGCCGCTATATCACGGATGTCACAAATGAAAAATATCGTAATTAACATTTCGTTAGCGGCACATCACTTCTTCACTGGGGCACCCAACATTTGGTTTTGGCCCTGCAAAAAGCCTTAATATTCCAAATCCACCACCGTCCTTTAAAAAAAATTAGAATTTCCTTTTCATGAACAATTTACGGGTTGTGTTTTTTTTTTGTTTTTTTGTTCATGGCCTCCATAATTACGGACGGTGTAAGTGTAATGAAACAGCAGGGCCGAGTTACTCTAACTGTGATTGAGTGCAGAGTACTTAAAGGCCACAGGCTAGCAGGTAAGACGTGGCCTTTGCGAAGATTTACACATCTAATCAGCTGTTAATCAGAGTCATCGATCAGAATGACTGTCCTGTTCCATCGGATTCCTCCTTTGCTTTTGCCCGGCCGCACGCACGCGGCGTGACGTTTCCGACAAAAAAAAAATCATCCCAGATCCTCCGCAAAACTCAACGGGAATTTGCTCGAACCGGAATGGCTTGGCACAGCGGCGACACTTTTATCACGCATTTGTCAATTTGTCAAAGCAAATCCATTTGCTGTGTTCTTAGTCCTCCATGTCAAGAGGAGGTGAAACCTTTTACAAATAGAAATGATAGATGCTGTGACCCCAGACCGCCTTTTTCTATTTGGTCAGAGGTGACCGGAAAGCCAACCCCCCCCACCCCCACAGTCAACAGCCTTTGATGGATTTGGCTGGCAAATAGAGTCGAGGGGAATAGTATTTCTCTCCCAATACATATCCTAATGGCGTACTGTACTCGTCATATTTTATTGAAGCCATCGCTGAGGTTGAGTCAACATATTAGAGTCAGTCTACATTATTAATTCCAATTTCTCTTTTCAGTTTGATCACTCCGGGTTCCGGATAACTGGAGGTCGGGGTAAACACCACCGTCTTGTCCTTCATTTCACTTTTGGATAGATGTGTGGTCAGAGAGACAAAGTAGGCCAAGGGTGCGAGAAGGTCAAATTGTCATTTTGAAAAGAATATTCGTGTCCAAAACAGAAAGAAATCTGAAGGGCCACAAGCAGCGTTGTTTGGGACCACATTCCCGGATGTCACTTCCACATATGGACAATTTCGCTTTCCAATGAACCAAACTTGTATTTTTGGAAGGTCACAATCCATGTTTTGGTTTCGCTCTGGAACATACATTTAATTTTTATCTTTAGGTTGATCTGAAAGTAGTTTTCGTTGCCTAGGTGTGCCTCGTTGTCTCCGTTTGTTTGCATTTTGAGTCCTGCTTGCTTCCCATCGCGCGTCCTTGTCGCTAGTCCTGATCCAGCTGCTCAAGTACGTCGTGTTTTGCCTTGTTAATAAATCCCCTTCGGAGGATGCCTGCTTTCATAGTGCCTGCTCGGCTACTCCCCCCCTTGTTTCCGGTATTCGTCATTCTCGAAAGCAGGAACAGTACTATCGCCTCAATAACTCTACATACAACCACGCAACAAAAGTGAGCACACCCCTCAGTGAAAATGCCCTCCATTTATATTTTCAGAGCCTCAGACTGTTCTTTGCCGTAGCTCGTGTCCCAACACTCGCAAGCAGATGCGCCGTAGTTTGCGGCTACCTCCTTCCCCCTCACTGACAATCACACGCCACCCCCACATTCTTTTTATGATGTTAAAGTGTATTTTAAAAAAAAATACGGTCTCTCTCGTACTGATTTTCACCTCTTGCGGTGGAGTCTGGGCCCAATACCTCCTGCAATGAGCAAGGGTTCATTTTACTCCAAAAAGGCTTTCACACCTCGTGAAGTGTCCTGCGCTTGGGAAATTGGCTCGACTGTGTGATGGCTTTCTGTTCACATGTTTTCTCTTTCTTTCTTTCTTTCTTTTTTTCTGTATGCCAACTCTCTGCGGTGAGTCCCAATTGAATCCCTAATAGGTAATTAAGTCCTCCTGCCACCAACCGGGGGTCCGTGTCGAACTGCAGTAGGTCTCGCGTCTTGCGGCAAAGCCGGATCCACTATGTCCTGCTTCGAGGGGGGTGGTGTTTGTTCCTTTTAACCGAGATAACACCCCCCACTCCCACCTAAGCCCAGTCGTTGTACCGCTGTTATGACAAGATAACAGATGATAACATGGCTGATGCACCGGCTAACACCTGCTGGGAATACCTGCTGTTTGACGGACAGATACCAGAGGCATTGAAAAGCCTCCGCGTGTTCCTCTTTTTTCATTTTTTAAATTAGGGTTGGTCTTTGCAACAAATTCCAAAAAAAGAAACAATATGCCTTTTTTTTTAATTATGAGGTTTTGTCGGAAACACTACGTACGAATCCAACACATGAATGTTTTGTCTACTTTAACATACATCAGGAGTGTTGTAAATTTTCACTTTGCTTGTGACGCTTCCTGAGCACAAAAAGGTTCTCCCCAACAGCAACGTTATTGTTATAATGGCGGCGCGCTCATACTTGTCCCGCAATTATGTTGTGTTGCGTTTTTTGGGGGGCGGTGGGGGTTTGATTCCAATTTGTACTTTTGTTCGCTTCCGTTTGTTGCCGTTCAGAGATGACACAAAGCCCCTCAGATTGAGCGAAACGGAGGCATCGTTTGCAGTCGAATACACAGCAAAATTGCCGGGTAATTATTCCGGTGGATGAGCAACAATTTCCCTTCAGTTTAGTCGTACGTTATCAATTTCACATTAAACAGGCTTGTTGTGTGTTCACCTATCTTGGAAAGTAATCACATTTGAAGTTATTGTACACAAGTGAGGTGTTTTTGTTTTTCTTCAGCACATTCCAAATAGTTATTCGGTCGTACGTACTTTGTAACACGAATTCAACAGCTCCACAAAGACGTATTCCAGACACAATAGACGTCGCACCGTGCAAAGCGCTGATAGATGACTCAAGACCGTTCATCAATATAACTCACTGTAGCTTGAGATGACTCTGCGGAGACCGTCGGCTACTTTACTTTCAGAGGTTTGTATTCTTTGTTTTATATACGTCAAGGTGATTTCATGATTGAGGAAAATGGGAAATATCGAGATCAAAATACAGAGGGGCTAGTTATTCCAAAAGGCATTTGCGATTGTGATGCAAGTTAAATTGGCTTCAGCAGCATAATTAAAACAATTCCATCCATTTATTTGAGTAGGACTCAAAGTCATTTGATGAGCAAATTTAGATTTGAATGTGTGCGGTATTCTTGTTCAAGAATGGCTTGACGATTTTAAATCGCAGTCGTCGGCCTCTGACTTGGGTTAGCTTCAACGTGTTAATTAGTATCACAGTGGAGATGTGCCGCATCCTCCCAAACAAATAAGATTCCCATTAAGACTTACTTTAGTGTTTCTGTCTCCCTCTTTGTCTCATCAGTACGTCCCTTCCACCTCCGCAACTGATAATTCTGCCTGCAACTCAAAACACACAAAGGTTATTTATTGCTTGTCGGCGAGTCATTACTTGCTGACGCACTTTGAATGCTTTGCGTGGGTTTAATAAATTCAAGCTCTTTTCTGCCGCCTACTCGAACGTGGCTTCTCACCTCAATGACAAAAAGTGTGCGTGTTCGGAAAAAAGTCTGAATCGAAGCCGTAAAACACAAATCCAGAGGTGCCCCCACCACCACCACCACCACCACCACAATGCCAACACATACATGAGTTCCTGTCTTATGACAAAATCATAAGGACACAAATTTAATTTAAAGGAAAACAAATATCACGAGGATGTATTTCGAAAAATGTACCTTTGTATCACCGTCTATCTGACTAGGATGTTTATTTTCACATGTTTCAGAGAATCATTCCCAACCAAAACTGAGCTGAGTGTTATTCGTCTTCCTATGCCCAGTGCTTGCTAGCTATGTAGCAAAAGGTTTGTACTTGTGTGTATGCATTAAAACCGTGCCTTAACCTACTTCATATGTAAAATACGTTAACATCACCAGCCACCGTTTATCACTAAGGATACATTGATGCATCCTCGTTCACCGAGCAAACGTCTGCTAGCTTAATGCTAATGTACCGTTTCGATATAATCCGAAAAAGACAAATAGACCGCTCATGAATTTTAGTCTTGATGTTACGGGGAACTATAAACCGTCAAACACCAAAGGTGATTACTGAAGTTTGGAGACCACCTCTGCTTTTATTTCTTGCTCATAATAACGCTGCGTCTTTAAAATTCCGCACTATAACGCAAGGCACGAACGATGAAGTACCAAAAATGTGATACATATCAGGCTCATGTGCAATGTATTAGGTTGCGCCGGCGCGATTCAAAAATGGTTTTGTGTTCCCGATGGAGACGCCGTGGAGGAAAATTAGTCATCTTGGGATGTAGCCGCCTTTATATTTGCTCAAATAAGATTGTGGCTGGTCAAATAATGAAGAGACTAACCATGTCAACGAAGTAAGACTTAATTCTGGAGCTCCCCCTCCCCCCGAAGAGATTAGTGTGGGTTTAGCAAATGCAGCACTTTTATTCGAGGTAGACAAAACTTCTTGATTAAAAGAGGAACAGAAATCGGCTGGAAGCTTTTCTAGATGAAATGATGTTTGCACACTTCCACCATTGGACAACACACATTGACATTGGCAAGCGAGTCGTATGTGCTTTACTTAGTCGCTTTCCTATTGATGTGTTTGACTGCTTTGTAATGAGGTGAAAAGGAGGAAAAAAAACCTTCCAAGGTGCAAACTCTCATCTCGCCACATGCATCAGTATGTTCATATTTGGACTCGCTCATGTAATTGTGCTAACCCCAACTACTCGACCTTTTATATTATGATACGTTCAAAGTTGTGACGCTGTTGAACACTCATTCATTTTAGTGAATATATTTTGTGATGGTGCGCGTGGGTGTGAAAGAGGGCGGGATTCGAGTCAGATGGTGTACAGACGGTCAATGGTGGAAGATTATGAATAAAAATTCATCCGCGCTGTTTGAAGCCAGTTAAAGAGACGGATGAGAGGTGGATTAGGTCGTAGTCTGCGAGTATGAGTTGTCTGGATGTATATATGTCTGGATCGGGCTGTTTCCTGCCACTTCGTTTTTCAGGGACTGTGTATTATATCAAAATGACTGATAGCTCACGCGCTAAACCGCTTGTGTATTCACTCAAGAGGTTGGATTAGACAGGCTTTCAATTTCCTTAAGTGAGGCATTACAAACGCTGTCTCAAATTGATTTGGAGTGCTGCGCATTGCCCCCGCACGCTTTTGTTGATGTTTTTTTTGTTTTTGAAAACGGTTCTGCTCGACTCTGTTGACAAGCAGCTTGGATTATTTTGTTATTCGCTCTCTCAGAACCCCCGCGCGTATGCACACGCCTGCAGTTCTTCTGCCCATGCCAAAATGCGCCGCACTGACCTCGTCCGTATTTTACGAAGTCTTCCTTTTCTTGGCAGAGGATTAGCAGTGATAAATGCAAATAAAAAGTCCCTAGCCTGATTTGTGTCTGATATTATTTTAAAGTGCCCCCCACCCCCTGACCCTCCAACACATCTGATTCAAATGATCGTCTCAACAGGTTTGGTGAAAGATTAGATCTTCACAGACTCGGATTACATATTATAAGAATTATGGTGGATTACAGGTATAAACAGCAATATCACAAATTTTTACTGACCAACACTAACCGACTATCTGAGCCTGGAATGAGTGCCTAAACGGTTATTAACTTGAAATATCTTAAAATGAGGGTTGCGCATTAAAAAGGAAGGTTATGCTTTCGGATTCTTTTTGACAATGTTTTTCCTCAAATAAGAATGAGAAAGTGACCACAAAAAAAAACAACCACTGTTCGTGGTTGACTACATTGCAAATGTGATTGAAAAACAGGCAGCTGTCAGCATATTTACCATTCAAGAAGAAGCACGAGGTAAAACATGCAGCGGCAATCAGGACTGCGATACAATGGAGGAAAATGTCAGTGATGTCAAAACTCCCTGAGGGAAATTCAACAAATTAAAAATACAAGTATTTCAACTTTGCAATTAAAACCCTTCTGAATGTGTGCTTTTTTCACCTTTGGCAAAAGTAAGCCTGCCGCAAAAGCTTCGAGAGTGTCAGAAATGTACGAACAGAAACATTTATTTCTTTTTCAGCCCCTAACATCCCAATTAAAGATCAACCTTGATGAAACCTTCCATTTCAGTCACGTTTGGCGTTGAAAAGGAAAAAAAAAAGAAGTCCTTCCACTCAAAGGCAGGTGGTGAATTTGAAATGATGTTGAAGAATGAAGAAGGTGCCATGTCTGCACCTTTGCACAATGATTGAAGAAAATGAAAATGAAGAGAGATGAGGTTCAAGGAGAGGAAGAGCAAAGCGTCACAGGAATGGGGAGACGCCACATATAAGCACTTTCGGGATGCTTGATAAAGATTTCCGAATTGAATGATGTCGTTACCTCGTGTTGATACACGTTGGACGATAATTAAAATAAGAACAGGTTTTTTTTCTGATTTTACACGAGATCACTTAAACCGCTGCTAGGAAAAAGATGAAAACAAGTCTTTTGGGGTTCATTGAGGGAAGGACTACGTAACCAAACGCAGACACGCTCAAATAAAATTATCCAAGATGAAAATTAAATTTGTGTTTCTCTCTAACATCTGTTTTTGGGTTGTTGTTGTTTTTTTTTTTTAAAAAACAGCCTTGGCATAAACCATACACAAACACGTAGACCAAAAAGAAAAACATATATTTTTAATGGAAGAATGCAAATTCATTTGTTTGCACCATCTGCAATGCCTGAATCTCTTCCCTCTCTGCACAAAAACCGAGGGGGTGGAGAAGGGCTACCGACGAGCAGATGGCTCTCATACTTCACATGTTCCAGTTAATCTCTGGATCTCACTGCAACTTTTTGTAACCTGCACTTGCTGGCCCGATCATCAAGCTACACCAGAAGCCATATGGCCGGGACACGCACACAGGTGGCCGCTTTGGCTTACTTCCTCATCGACATGCTTTTGCACAAATCACACACACAAAGACACTCAGGCATGGGATGCTGGTTTTTCTTTTGTTGACATCTTCACTAAACACAAAATATGAGCCCTCTCAATGACAGTTTTAAGTCTCCTCATCTGTCACTGACTGACAATCAGAATGAAAAATACACAGACGACTTGTCCAGCAGCTAATGAGAGACAGGAGTTCGCCAACCTGGATTTCAATCCAAGTGACGGGATTGGAGTGAAAAAGACACACACCTGTTTTGAGTCTGCCTGATGCGAACCGCCAGATGAAGACCCATAATTGAGAATTACGTGAATCTTAGCCTAGATGTTTGTCTGTCCATTGTAAAAGAGGCATTGTCTATAAATGGAGAAAATTCTGCAGGGTTGAACACCTGGCTCTTTAGTGGCTGCACTAAATCTCTGCAGGATAGTTTGGGGCTGCTTTACAACCTCAGGGCCTGGATGGACAAGTGTTATGGACGGCTAAATATATTTCCAAACTTATAAAGCCGTTTTTTTTTTTTTGAGAGAACCAGCTATTTAAGATCAAAGAGGATAGGTGATTCGACAAGACAATAACCCGACGGGAAGTAAATCGAAAATAGACTGGCTTTAACAGAACTTAACTAAAAAAGAAAATACCCTTCCAATAGTAACCGGTTGGAGTCTTGACTTCAACTTGAATACTATGTTCTGGCATGACCCTAAAAAGCGGCATTTCCAACAGACATCCCAAGATTATTTTTGAACAGATAAAGCTGTAAAGATGAATGCTCCAAAATTCTATTTACTCTGATCTGCAGCAACATCTGGTTGAGGTGATTGCGATGTGAACTCTTATCAGACTTCGACTTCCAAAGCAATTAACAAGAGATTTATCCTTTTCCTGATGCCATCAACCTTCATTTGTGAACTATTTTTGGACTTGAATAGTCAACAGACTAACACGCGCACACATAAAAAAAATGGTCTATTGATCATAAAGCATACTTTTGCTCGACTTCAAAAGAAAAAAAATCCAGCTGCGGTACTGACCCAAGGTGTGATTGAGCTCCGTGTTGTTCTGCTGCCCCCACAATTTTTTTTTTACTTTGTTGAGAGTAAATTAATGGCTTTGGCTCCAGCAGGAGTTACAGACAAGGGAAGACAAAGCATCTTGTATTGATTCAACTGCAACATGTCTCTCTTTCGTGAACAAAATCAGTAAACTTGGTGGCGGTCAGGATCTCGGTTGCAAGCTGCCGTTCAAATTCTGGTTCAGTCTTTCAATAAAAATCAAACTTCAAATGTGAACATGAAATCAAAGTGTTTTGGATTCTTTTTATCTTTACCTCAAATTTGCCAACATTGTCCCAAATGACTATTTGCATGAACATTAATTAGAGCGCTCCAAGTATTTCACTTTCCGCAACAAATTTAATGGCCAATAAAATCAGAAAAGGAAACCAAACCACGGGGTTGATTCAACAATCTCGTAGCTAATTCTGAACGGTTTTACCCCCCAAAATAATTGATTTTCTCAACTCGATTCCTCCCCTACTGCGCCACATTCTCATTACCCTTCTGGACAAATGAAGGCTCGTCCATTACGATGTCTTCGGGGATACGGCTCTGTTGAATCCATCCAATGCTCGGTGGGGACATTTATGTAAGGTAACACATCATTACACGAGCGTTTATACATACGGTAATCACCCCACTTAAAAAGACCCCATAGGACAGAACCGCAGCGTATGGGCCATTTACACACCCCATGAGTGTATGCACGTGTCTGTTCTGATGCGAGCGTTTGGGCTCGAGTGTAACCGGCCATCTGTCACGTGCCTTATGGTGATGTTTAGAAATAACGATCAGAAGGAGCTTCTTTTACATGCTACTCGAGTTCTTCCGTCCAGCTACCCGGAAAGCACGCGTGGCCTTCTGGTTTCAGAAAACAATGTCCTATTATAATATCAGGATTAGGTTTCACGATGCCGACAAAATACTATTTTTGAGTGTTGAGAGAGAAAACAGTGTGTCCCCTAGCGGATACTCCAAGAATTGCACCTTATTCAAAATATTAATTCCGTGTCGTTTATGCATTTTTTTCACTTTTAAATGATCCTGCGAGCCCGATTGAACCTCCTTGGGGGCTGGTTCCGGCCCGCGGGCCGTTTGTTTGACACCACTGCTCTCGAGGGAATACATTTGTTGAATGGGTTGCCAAATTTGAATGCTTTGACGACACCTGTCAAGTACACTCAAAGATCTGGTTTTGAAATGCACATGTTGAAAGACCGTAGGACCCATGACCGGAATCCTTGGCTGTTGTTTCGCAATTTGAAAAAAAAAAAAACGCTTCCGGAAACGCATACATCCGTGTGAGACCGACAATATTTTTGAAGCAAAACCAAACTGTCAGAGTGTGATTGATGATGCCTATTTTCAGGCATATTGGTTGCTAGCCCAGGCACAGGCACGGTGAATTTGTTAGCAATAGGTTTGCCGCTAGCCATTAGCTGGCTGCCAGCGCGACTGTGGGAAATACGACGACAGAGTCAGGGAAGCATAAAGCAAAGCACAAATGTGAAGAGAAGCACACGACTTATTATTATTGAATGTCTTGTGCTCACGGAATTTTTTTTCTTTTTGTAATTCAGAGTGATATTGAAATCTGTTCACCTGCCAGCCCCATGCCGTGACTTTTCAAAAGTTTAATCACAACATTATAAATAAATAAATAAATAAAATTCCTTTTTGTATCTGTCGAGGACATGGAATAAAACAACAGTGAGAGCTGAATGAGGACGGTCATCGTCTTTATGGACTGCATCCATTAAAAACACATCAGTCAAGTCCGACGGATAACCTTTTGACACGTAGAGTGATGAGTACATTGCTTGGCAATAAGGTTGTCAGTCAACATGATTGCAGAGACCTTCGTAATGTAGCAAAGGGCCATCGGGCCGCGACGGCGCGCTTTTGTGTGTGTTATGAAGACAGCAGATATTCAAGGTGATAGTGAGTGATGCCCTTATAATATTTCCGTGTTATTCTCTGCTATTATTGGTGTTGGCTACAGAGCCACCCTGCTTTATTACTGTCGGAACACTCGCAGCGCTTCCTCCCTCACTCGCCGATGCCGTTTCCATTGCTCCCTGTCCTCCACTCTGCCAACATTCTCTTGTATATTTTGGTCCCGATGCCAACAAACGTCCTGGAGTACCCTGAGACCTGTTGTTGATTTTATTTATTTATTTATTTTTCTTCTTTATTTGACCATAATCCATTAGCGTCCCAGTGTGGTATGATTGTAATTTATTTGGGGGGGGGGGGGGGAATGCGGGGCTGTTTGTTGGATGGAAGTTGGAATGATTGATGGAAAAAGCATACGAGTGTTTGGCCAGAAAATTCGATGGAGCCCATTGAAGGATGCTTGTAAACAGGGACACTGTTTGGGGGTTTTTTTTGTGTCTCTAATTACAGGTCATGTGTGGTCAGATAATCAAAGCGAGTTGCTGACTGACAATCGCTTTTCCATTCAAACATTTTTAGTCCGTCTTTGGCACCGAAATAGCTTGTGGAATGACGATGTCGTATGGAAATTGTCATGTGACAAAAAAGATCTGGGTGGCAACAAGAAGAAATATTGCGTTGCTCCATTAGTGATTTATGTGTGTGTGTGTGTGTTTTTAAGACAAATATAGATTTTACAAGCGAGTCGTTGAAACTTATTACAGTGTTATTTTTACTTGAATTGTATTCCCAAGTCTATTACCGCAGTGTTCTTTCCAGTTATGAAATAAAGAATGCAAAGTGTACACAAATGACATTCTCATAGTTGGTAGAAGTCAGGCAAACTGCTGGTTATAATACACATTTTTATTATGTTCTACTTTTTTGGACAGGCTGGATGTATATCTTTCTTTTTTTTATTGATAGAAAGGCAGAAAGGACATCAAGAAATGAATAATCATCATTGCAGTTTTGTCTTCCTTTGGATGCAAAGATGTTTTTTTTCCTGTGCCTTTTTTGATGGCAATTAAACTTTGACTGTACAACAAGGTGACACATTTTGGAGCATGGCCTTCTCTGCAGCTAATTTCATGGTGGAACAAATTTGGACAGGTAGTTATTGCAGCAGGAAATTACAAGCTAGCAAAACACTGTCAAAGAAACTATTTTACGACTAGTCACAGAGACCATTAAGTGCCTTGGAAAGACTTTGACAAAATATTTTTTTTTCAAAGACCTTTGTGCGCTCTTCTTGTGCTATTCCAGTGTTGAAAGCAACATTTTCTTTCTGTAAACTTTTGCTTGAACTCCAACTTTGGATCCACCACTACATGAGATATTAAGAATTGCATTGTACATGTACAATAGATTAAATAATAAATTATGGTAATATACAGTAAGGCCCATCACATACGGCCTAACATGATAGAACTGGACACTCACAAAAGACAAAAAAAATTTAGTTGGCAACTCAGACCGGCGCACAGTTTTGTTGTTTTTTTAAATAGTTTTTAATGGAACCATAAACGACATGGCAAGATTGGAAATGATAGCCCGGTCCTTCGACTGCACTTGTGTATTTCGGTAACAGAGACTCTCCACGCTTTGCTTTTTAACCGCAAAATCACCTTTGCAGCAGCCAACTGGAACTCACTTCATACCAAGAAACAATTGTTTTTGTCTTGGAAGCTGATATCATACGACGATGTGACGTTCTTGTTTGGCCTTTATAGGTACAATGTTGTGACACCGATCGCCTGAGATAAAAGTTTCGATTCACAGCTACACCAACATACATTCAGCCAGTAAACTAGGTGAAGAACATCGCACACGGCAAACAGTTCGGTCGCATCACTTAGTGTGAAGTGGGCCTCAGAGTGTGTGTGTGTGTGTGTGTGTTCAAAGTGTTTGGACAGTATAATTAGGATGGGCAAAGGCAAAGTAACCCTACTTACAATGCCTCCCATATGGGCCACTGGGTATTTTGTGCTGTCCGTGTTTGTTTGATTTTCATCTTTGTAGGCTGATATTTTAATGAGTGTTGAAACCCCTATTTGAGCCTTGTCATTCACCTTTATAAAACCTCACCTTTAGTCAACCTAAATAGCTCAATCACATACCTGGTTTGAATTATTCATGTAATTCATTAAAAAAAAAAATGTAACTCATAGCACAAGAACACACATACATTCAAAGGGGGTGGGTGGCATCACAAAACCCAAACACAACAGTCCAAATGAGACTGTAAGTACATCCCGTCTGACAGGAGATTGTGTTTTGGTCGAGGTTCCACTGACTGAGGCAACCACGACTCCCATTCCTCAGATGGATAATTGGAACACAATATGCGACGGATTGAAGCGGTGCACATAAATGCTTACAGAACGGCTCTTTGTCTTAGGTTGTGGCAGACTGCGTGAAAGTTTGTCTTTGCAAAGAGGTCAGTTACAGTACGGTGGACACAAAAGGCAGGGGAGGTTTTATTCCCCCCCATCACTGAATTAGACTTTTTTTTTCAATTAGGTTTACACAATAGAATCTGCTAATGACTTCTGTTGGCTATGCTAGCTAAAGAACAGCGTTGTGAACTATGATTGCAACCCAGAAAGGGTTTGAGGATTCAAATCCTCTTGTGGCACCTTTGATGTGGACGTGCTTGTCGCCCGCTGTGTCCAACCAGACTATGTATTCCTTTAATCGTGGTGCTGTTGCAGATAGTGTGAACCCCCCTGGGGAGTCTGTGGGTTGGCGAGTCGTGTCATCGACCAGGTCATGTCCTCGGTGTTCTAATGAAACGGGTACGAAAATATATTTCTACATGAAGTCCAGTGAAGCAGATATGTTAGAGTGCATACCATCTGGGAAGCAGGATATGGCCACACTGTCTCCTTTTGAAACGTCAGGAAAAAAAAGAGATCAGAACATCTGATCTAAGGGATAAACCCAAAGATCTGTTTGGTTAGCTTTCCGGTGCTGCTCCATATACAGTGCGTAAGAGTAGCCGGATTTTAATTGCCATCAAGTCAATTGCTAATTTCCGTTCCACCATCTTTCCGCATTATCTGTTAGCATTGAGCTATTCTGTTCCGTTAGCATTAGCTTGACCAAGATGAATAATTCTATCAAATAACGCTTCCGAATATTGACATCGCTTGAAAAAAAGTATGGCACCAATAATGTTCCATTCCGGCTTGGTTGTGTTCTGGTGAGTCCACGCCATCCAGTCGCTCTGCGGGAACACACAATTATTGCTGCCACTCCTAACTGCCATGATCCTTCATCTTCTAGCTGCCAGTTTGTCATCGCTTACGCGACGAAACGGAGCGCAGTGTTCGGTACATGGACTCAGATGTCTTGGGATCATCATATTCTTTTTGTATGCCATTGATTGTGGAAGTGGGGGGTAGGGGGGGGGCATATTGAAGCTCTCATTCAGCTCCTGGAGGTTTGTCAATGTTTTCATTTTCCCATCTATCTTTCCATGGAATTCAATTTGGAGCTCAAGCTTGGTGGGTGCAGCATCTTCCACTCGAGGGTAGCGGCTATTGATGCAAGCCACGGCATCCTCTGGCCTCGAGCGAGGAGCCCAATTTTCCGTCTATTTGCGCCACAGTTATGACCCCATTGATTTCAAATAGCTCTGTTGCTATGGTGGCTCTTCTCCAATGTACCCACTGACCACCACTGATCAACGGCACAGGGGCAACACAAAGCCCCGGTGGGCCGGTTAAAAATGGGCAAAACAACGCTGGGGAGCCTCGTCAATTATCGAAAGGGGCATTTATTACCCTGAACGGAAATGTTTATTTTTAGTGTTTGAATGCTAATTCCTGACATCTGAGAGAAGCCAAAAATGAGATCCTTGTGGTGATAGGTTGTATTTGTTTTTCTGATACATATAATCAGGTCCCTCATGTGTCCCCTAGAATATAGCTGGTCAATTATTAAAATGCAGAAAAAAGACAGACACTCGTCACTAAAACACTCCCCTACAAAATACATTTTAGCATGAAATCAGTCTGGAGCATCAAATAATCCTCCTGGTACACTGTGACTCAGAGGCTTTTCCGCCAATCTAAAATGTGGAGAGGTTCAAACCGGGAAGGTCAGCGTTAATGACCGTAAAGCACTCGGAAACATGCTCTCGCCGAATTTAACGAAGGCAAGAAAATGTGAGGCGTCCCTCAATCGGGAACTTGTTTCGCTGCAAACCACTGCAGAGCTCCGTCCAATCAGGCGGAACCGTTTACTGCTCCGTCGTCTTATTGTATCATGCCGCAGTGTTTGTCCACCTTGATTGAGGTCTCGTCTCACTTTACCCACCAATTGACTTCCTTTGCGACTTCGAAATACAACGGGCCACATTTCACATCCCTTATTAGTATTAATTAAATCGAAATCATCCCATCAATTCTTTATTCTTTTGGGTCTCATTCCGTAGAAACGTACACAAGCGCACATTCCGTGAGCTTGAATAATCGCAAGTGTGCTTCATTTTGTCGGCCCAGCTCGAAATCTGCAAGTCAAAAGCCGCTCGGTCGACATCAAACCATCAAAAGGTGCGTCCAACGTAGAAACTGAACAACGCTTGAAAGTTATACTACACCGGTGTAGTATAAAATACGGTGTCGATCCTGAACAGCAGTCAGGTTACTTCATTCCACCTTCTGGGGGGGAGGACAAAAAAAAAAAAGACAGCCCATTTTGAATGTTTTGTCGTCTCGAGGCGTGTTGTTTCCAGTGAAATGGAATGCGTGGCTATTAACGAACCATTCGGCGCCTCGGCTTTTGTGATGTATATGAGCCCCATTATGTATGGGGAAGTAAATGTATCGAGTGGAGGAGGAATAAGGGGTCAGTATGAATAGGGGGTGGGTTTTTAATAATCTTCTTGTGGGTTTGCCAGGGGTTGGGGGTGGGCTATTTCCCCGGAGGATGCTCTTCAGGGACATCATGCACCTCCTCCTTCTCCGGTGTTGCTCTATTATTTCCTGCTTTCTCCACTTGATATTGAGACAACGGGGAGGATTAAGCCCCGTCGTGACAGGAAAACAGCCCAAAAAAAAGCAACGTACCCTTATGGATTTGGCGTGAAGGTGGGGGGGGATTCCAGTTGACATTTTTAAGCTCGTCTCGCCCCGTGTTCGCACTTTTCTACAAACGTGTGTGTGACCTGTAGTAAAACGGACGATAAGAATGCACTTCCTGGTCGTATGTTTATTTTTTTCCACCTTTATAAAAGCCTTGCATACAGTAGGGTGAATGAGATTCATAAATGCCACCCCCCCCCCCCCCCCCGCTATGATCACTCCTTTTTTCCCCAGAATGGCGGCCTAAACAAACCGAGTGGTGGATCAACTTTGAGAATGCACGGGAGCGGCTTGCTCGTTAGTGAGGCTGTGAAAATGTGATGAAGCAGGGGGGGACACGGGGACGGTTATTCCAAAGGGCTTTGATCTCATTAAGAGTCCGTCTTTATTGGCTGGCTTCTGTCCATTCCTGTCAGGTCGATGCCATCAATCAATCCATCCATTTCCGATACGGCTTCCCAAGCGGGTTTGGGAAGGGATCTGAAGCCTAATTCATCTTGACGTCATGGACAGACTGCTAATCAATTTCAGGTGAAGATAAAAAAAAAACCCCACAAAAAACCCGCATGTTCTCTCACTTAAATACAGCAAAGAAAAAAAAGGTACAGAAATATATATATACCTATTTTTCACATTCTGCTGTTGATAACGTTCTCAATCCCAACATTTTCCTGGTACTTGACTGGGGGCCCGAAAATTCCGTTCCAAACGAGCCAACTTGGGCAAGATTCAGACAAATAGCCTCCCCCTAATAAACCAACTTGAAGAACAGCGAATAGGCTGACAGAGAGCCATCGCGTTTGATTGACTGAATGTTGGACTTGATGCCTTCGACCACATCCTTGCCATTTGTCCGTGGTGTCATCTAATGAAAATTCAGCGCCCCAGCCCATTTTCTCCGAGAACGCTAGCCGACAAATGCTGTGAAGCTGATCAATAACCAATGGAAAAGCGGTGGACTCTCTGGGCTTAATGGGAGGTAAATGGGAGTGCAAGTCCAAAGAGCAGAGCTGTCTTTTTTTTTTTTTTTTCCAGGCTCAGACGGTAACACAGCCATGAAAGAACACCTCAGGACGACAAGAAGAGCGTGGGCGGTTGGTGGCGAGAATTGCTCAAATGAAACGAAATGGTGGATAATGTGGCCTCACTGTACCGCAAACGATTTCAGACTGACAGTTTGTCTTGGTCACCACTTAGGTTTTCATTTCTGACATCGCCTGAGAAGTCTTGTCAAGCTCAATTTCCAATGACCTACAATTTTTTTTTTTAATTCCTTATACCACAGGTGTCAAAGTCAAGGCCCGGGGACCAGATCTGGCCCGCCACATCACTTTATGTGGCCCGCGAAAGCAAATCAAGCATGTCAAGTTCCATGATGCTTGCTAAAATCTGAAGCAGAATTTCAAGTTGTCATATGTAATCCACAATATTATCATTATTTTCGACTTCTGATTTCAAAACTAGTTATCCATCAATTTGTTGTGCGCTGTGTATGTAATCTGTGGAGGTGATTAAACATTGATATGGTTTCCCAAAATTCATAACGGCCCTCCAAGGGAAACCTTAACGACAATGTGGCCCGCGACAAAGTTTGACCTCCCTGCCTTATAGACTTGTCCATTACTCCGCCTGAAGATGTTTGGATTTTTGTTACTTTTCAAACCCCCTTCCCGCAAGTCGTGTTTTTAGTTTGCGCCATATGTCAAAATTATTCATCAAAGTCAGCGCCTAATATTTGTATTCTTATCCCTGCGCATGCATTCACAGAATCTTCGTGTTCAGTCACATTTCTCTTTGTTTTCCTGCCGCAATTCGACTCACTTCATTTTTATTCTCATGCTCCCCTGCCGCAACATTTGTGCTACCAATAAATATTTAATTAACGATGAAGCATGTTCCGAGAAACCCCGCGCCGGCACAGTGAGAACATACAAAACTTAAAAATTGAACCCGTATCTCTTTTTACGGCGAAGCGGTCTCACTCGGCAACTATCCGCTTTGCTGCTACGACCATCTGAAGAGTTCATTTGAATGATCGACGCCGGGAAGGCTCCTAAGACGGGAAACATTACCTGTCGTGACCAAAAAAAACATCTTCATAACATAAAGTCGCTGGCGCATTGGGATCATCTTCCCCGTAATACGAGAGTGCCATATAGGAAGAAAATATTAACACCTATGCGGCCCGGGGAAAAGCCATCGGGTGTTTTTGCTTCCATTAACTGGATGTTAGGCACTTGACACCAACAAAATGCCCCTCAGAGTGTAAGGAGCCCTCAAGGAAATAGATTCAGACGACATTAAATCCTTTTCTCCTGCTACTCGGAAAGCCTGAAGCGGGATTAAGAGAAGTCTATCAGTCCTTTTCCATCACAGGTGATAAGTAAGGTGTTGAGTGGGGAGGGGGGGGAAAAAAAGGGTTTTAAACCCAGGAACATGCCACACATCATTCTTTTAATACTGCCGGTATTAAAAAAGAAGGGAGCTAGCTTAGCAGGCAGGAATTGTTTATTTTTTTCTGGAGGATAAATTTAGTATATACACATCTATGTACACAGCTATACTGGATAGATACTCTACATCACAGGTGTCAAAGTCAAGGCCCGGGGGCCAGATTGGGCCCACCATATCATTTTATGTGGCCCGTGAAAGAAAATCCTGCGTGTCAACTTGCATTATCCTTGCTAAAAAATCTGTCCTGAAATGTCAAATTGTCATGTGTAATAAATGACGTTGCCATTTTGCAATAATGTTGTTATCCTGTTGACACTACGGCTCCGATGAAGGCTAAAGTGACAGCCGAAACTGTCAGCCAGGTAAGATTTGAAAAGAAATGTGACCGGAAAAAAAAAGAAACTTTAAAACAAATTGAGTGAAAACTAGAAATAAATTGGTTATGAACAAGTCATGCGAAGAGCTGATTAAACATTTATTCTCGGGGCCGCAGGAAAATTAGCCAATGTACAGTGCAGAGTAACAAAAACGGAACTGTCATCGCGTGACAAAGAATAACAGTCACACTGTCAAGGGTCCGAATAAAATGCACCGCTTGCTTTTAGCGTGTGCGCATTATAAACGCATGCTTATGATTTGAACATGGAAATTGTTTGCTTGGCTGGACGTGCGGCGCTTCAGATTTCCGTATCTCAAACTCGTATCCAAGCAACGCCAGGAGTGTCTTGTTTACATCCCAAAACAAGAGCCTTCAGGGTCTCTCGCCTTTGTCGTTTGCAGGGGGTGGGGTGTTCCCTCGCTTCCTGAGGGGGGGTTGAGACTTTTGCCAAGAAAAATAAATTGCGGCCATCGCATTTGACTTGAGGCTTCTTTTTAACGCAATACACCTGTTAGCTCTCTTTTGTTTTTCCTGCAGCTGGGATCGATGAAACGTGTCCAATGCGAGTCGTTTATGTCCATAAGAAATCTCAAACGGTCCGTTTTCAAACATGCACATTTTTTATTTTGGTGTAACAGAAATGTGGGTTTGCATTGTACAATTGATCGCAAAAGTGGTGCACCCAAATGCAGGAAAAGCGGGGCAACAAGTCATCAATCACCAAATAACATTTTTTTCCATTAAAAAAAAAGAACAACAACGTGGATAAATCAAAACATTAAATTGACAACCAAAAAAAACAATTAAGTAACAAAGAAACAAAACATCAGGCACCGCAAACAACAGGAATATGTTGACACAAGACGACAATGAACCAAAAGAGGCGTGTGAGAAACCTGGGAACTAAATACAAGCAAACTGATGAGACAATGTGCTACACCTGGACACGGCGCGAGCTGATTGGTTGACTCCAGTGCTGACGAGACCTGGTGTGCACATTTTTTAAAAAGTGAAACCTAACTAAAATCAAACCGAGTGAATGGGCAAAAATCAAAATCGATACTGTCATGGCACCGCTTATAGATGCCATAATATGGTGGACATGCAAGCTCCTCAATTAACTTCAGCCCCAAGATGCCACCGGCATTAGCAAGTACGGAAATAAAAGCGGATAGGATCCAAAACACAGTTTGCAGAGTTCATCGTACTACAACGCACACATTCCCATTTTCACTTTCAGAGCGACAACTACTTTAGACCTGATCAAGAATCAAAGGAAAAAAAGATTTCATCTTGAAAAGTGTTGTTCTTAAATTAGCTACGTCACTCCAGCATACACACACAAAAAAAAAAACATTTCCATGCTAAATGAACCACAACAATCGCCATTATCAAGTGCATATGTTGTAAATCGCGTCTACCCACGTGCGCAGCCTCAAAATGTACACGAAGGAACAAATGGCTCGCAACCGGAATGTGCGGAAACATTAAAACGTCCACCCGGTCGGTGCAAAGGGGGCCTCTTTGCAGCTGCAATTAAGGCGACGCCTTTTGTCTGATTAGAGGAAAAGGAAGAGACAGAATTGATCGACCTTAAGCCACCGGTCGTTGCTTCCTAAATGGCAGAAACTGAACACAATATACTTCCAGTCACGCGCGCACGCACACACACACACACACACACAGATGGCCCTGGAGCGAGTCGCCTTTCAAACGTAGCAAATAACACAAGCGGCCTTCTGCGCAAATGATGTGTGGCAAATGCGTAGATATGCCAAAGCAGCAATGCTTGCTTTTGTACCGACTAGAAATCAGAGACGAGCACAAGGTCACATTTATTGTACGTATGAACATTGCCCGTTTTTCAAGCGGATGCGGAAGTTTTTTTACAATTATTTTTTAAAGAGCTCATCTGGAGGCATTGTGATGACAATTAATGTTCCTAATGGCGATTTTTGTTCCGAATTATCGAATGACAAATGTGTGACTGACTGTCGGCGAATCTCAGATTTGACTTGCACGATCCGCCGCTGATCATGTGATTAGCGTTTGAGACTCGATTTGCTAGGCGGATAGCGGCGCCCTTCTCGGTGTGTTCGACGTTATATCCTCGAGGCGCAACGATCGATCGATGATCCAAATTCATCGAGGCATCATTTATGACCTCTTTTAGTTCAAATTTGGAATGTATGCTTCTCGGCTGTAAATATTAGTAAGCGGCACTTAGGAAAAACATCAAGAGTTTAACCCCCCACCCCCACCCCCCACTACTTTTTATATTTCGTCCGTGATATTACAGTATGGTCCTACAACACGTGAGCTCAACAACAAAAAAATGTCAAAGATGATTGCTTATCCCCAAGTTTGATTGAGGGTTTGAGTGAGCGGAGCCCACCGACTGAAAGCTATGCACAAAGCACATCTGTGTGTTTTCCGGTGCTATTTAAAGAAGTCCAATTAAATCCAATGTTCACATAATCTCTCTCGCTCTCTCACTTTCCACTTTCATTAACTTGCGTTTCTATAGAATGTCAGACACACACCGCCCACGCTTGTCACCCTCAGCGGCCAATTACAGCTGCAGAACGGCGCGGCGGCGACCTCTAGTGGTAGGGTTGTATTGTATCGTTGATTTATTTTGTCTCTGAGGTTGCAAGTCACTTTAATTGGCCTGGATTTGGCCTGAGTCGAGGGTCAAACATGTTGGCACCGTGTCAAAAGGCATTTTGAGCTCTGGCCAGAGTGACTCGATCGGACGCTGCGGTGTCAATGAGGGAGGATTTACGCCACAAATAACTTAGGAGTGTCCGAATGTTTATGGAGTGTATCGTGTGCCAGACACGCAGGCGATAGGCGATATCTTGTGAGAGCGTAGCAAAAAGCATTTTCTATGCAGTTTTACTCATCCCATACAATTTAAGCACATTCAACTCATTAAAACGTGCTTTCAAAAGTATTTCACAACCACTGCAAGGCTCGCGATTGCCATCTAACAGCTCATATTCGTTTCCCACCCCTGCTTTCGTGTGCCTTTCATCCAAAATGGATCATTCCTTGTCATGAAATATCTTCAAGCACTAAGGTATGCCTCATTGAAATGTGAAGCGCGCAAGAGAGCAGCAATAAGCCAGCGACACGGCTCGGCAGCAAAATAATATTAATGAAAGCCTGGGAGAGCCGTGTGCGAGCGTGACCCTGCGTCGGTCCACTCTGATTGACCCCACTGGAAGTTGGCTGCGGACCACAAATGCATCCGATTCACAGCATCCTCCACAACAAAGAAGGCAGAGGGATGTGCTTGTCGGCGCATTCAAATGAACTTGCGCTCTTTTGTCTTGTTCACGGCAATTTTAAATCTGTGTGGTGGATGTGCGACGAAAAAAAACGAAGGGAATGGCCTCGAAATTGTATTTCTAGCATCATTCAATTTAGATTCAATGGGTTGAACACAAAATGAAACAAACGCCACAAAGTGTAGTACCGCCTTTCGCCACAACCTGTGTGGCGGCACTGAGTTCTACTGGAAAAGAAGCGGCATAATAAAGAGCAAGAAAAAGAGGCAGCAGGCTCTGTTTGTACGCGTTGCTGTTTTGTGTGTGCTGAAGTCGTTTTAAAGTTTTTATAATGACCATAATATCCGTGCTAATTTTGACGAATTGTATTAAAATTCTAAGGAAACGAAATGCAGAACACACAAAGTTTGGAAAACAAAACAAATCCAAAGTAGCAAACAAAACCATGGCATAAGCAAAAAACAAAGTGATAAACACAAACCAACAGAAACTGTGACAGCAACTAACATGACAGAAACAAGCAAACAATGACCGGCAATCGGGGGGAGTCCTTTTATATTACTAATTACATAACGACCAGCAGGGGGGGGCCTACAGTGCCACCTGTTGGTCACAAACAGAATCATGAAAAGATGATTGACTTTTCTTATGTATAAAAAAAAATGTATTACAAAAAAACTTTTTTTCTTCAGTATTTCAGTGTAATTGCTAGCTGCTGCATGCTTTATGCTCTGCCTTAGGTTCAGATTCAAGAGTCGTTCCAGGATGAAACCGTATGCCTGTTTGCGTCACATACATATTGTGCTATTTCCCTTTCCTGTCACACATTTCCCCCTTTTTTAATAGCCATGTTGTCTTTTCACCCCAAAACAAACAAACAGAACCAAGCAAGAAATCTAATTCCAAATCTAATATTCTACCTTGGTATTTCGCATTTGTGAATTGACTACTTGGAGCATGGTAAAATGGAGATGACATGAGGCAAGGTACCATTTGGAGTTCAAAGTTTTCCAGGGGATTAAAATCGGGGGCCCAATCAGAGTTTCTTTGTGTTATTGTGAACTTAAGAGGGGTTGGGGGGGGGGGGTATAGTGAGCTCCTGGAGAGAATACTAAATAGATCCACTTTGATTAGCATACAGGGCAAGTGCTTTTGCCATTTCCTCTCATGTCCTGAAGCACTTTGGAGGATGTGCTCAGCGGTGAGTCTGTCTTTGTTGGTGTGGGGACTCATCGAATATTTGCAGCATGTAAAATTGAGGTGAATGTTGCTATTGTTGCCAGTCCTTTCTAGACACTTTCAAAAGGTAATGCGGCTTGATTGTGCAGTAGTCTGGTCTGACAAGATAAAAGCCAAGCGGGCTGCATCTAAATAATGGAATGCTACAGTAGATGGACGTATGCCGTGTTTGTGTTGAAAATCTAATTTTGTGCTCAATATTACAGCAATGTTGGTAGGTGCTTTGAAAGATAAAAAAACATTCAAAGATTATGTCTAAAGAATAATTCACATTGTAACATCTGCGCATATAAAATTATATTTATAGACAAAAAAAAAGAAAAGACAAAGCCAACGCCGCGTGAAATATAAAATTAGCGTCTTGCCGCCATCTTGTGGGACCTACGATTCCTCAAGGAACACGTTGGGATTTTGACCTGTTTTAGTGCCCTTTCCCTACCCCCCGCCCACACCTTCCTGCTCAGAAAGGTGCCAAAAATGCAAATGACACTGTTGATTTTGGAAAGAATAACTCTTTGCTATTGAGGATGATGATGAAAACAGAATTTATATTGCATGAGTGGGATGACTTTTGTCAGCGATTCTCAAAAGTTTTCACAGCACGTATCACCTCATTAAATTCTTGCCTCTCCAAGTGCCACCATAATGACCAGCAAGGCGTTAACAATAGCGACTTGCTCATCAAAAACGACACCTGCTTGTAATTCCTTAAAATGATATTCAATATTATTGGAAGCCATTGTAATATTATACGCGAATACTGCACTTCCTATCGTAAAATGACATTTTAAAAAAAACCTACATACATATTCAACTCTTAATAATGATACAAATGCGTCCGATGAATCAAACGTTTATGTATTTTGAGTTGCACTGCATTATATCTTAACAAAACAAGGAGGCCGGAAGCAGTGAAGCTATAACTCTATTTTCATCCGCGTGTTTCCACAACCCATTGTTCTCGCCAATAAAGACCTCCAACCTCATTGAAGACGGTATCAACTGAGATTATGTGACTTTGTAAGTCATCAAGGCACCGTCTTGCGATATTGATCCCTTATACCAGGTGAAATGGGATGATCACTGCAGAAGTAATTATAAAGGGCCTCAACCCTTGATAGTTTATCAACCCCATCGTGAAAAGACGCTAGTAGGTAGATGGGGAATATCTCTCCGTTTGTCAGTGGCCCACACCATAAAAGTCGTCGGTCATTGCTCCCGGTAGAACGATAAGCAGCTTATGCCAAATTGGAGAAGGACTGATTACATCCCCGAGGAGATGTGTGATGAAGCGCCGTGCTCTGATTGAGATGTCTACTTTGTTGTCAAAGCCATTCTCGATCACTGCCAAGAGATGGAGGAGATGCTTTGTAGGGAGCGCCACCGGAAAAAAAAAAAAAAGAATGTTGTTACCGTCTGAAGAAAACCTTTTCGCGCTGCTTTATGAGTGCTTATGTTCTGTATTAGTCAAGGTGTGAACAAAAGACACTTTTGATGCCGTTTTTATAACGAGCCACAAGTTATTTGTTATAATAATAAGAATAAAATTGTTCCATTTGCGGGAATCCTTTGACAGAGCCTTCAAAGTGCCCCTAACGATCCCGGAAATGTAGGAAACCATCTTGACCAACGGTGAATTGGTCATCCTAAAACCTTCTTAATATTCTATCGGCACCATGTTGAAGCAGCAGGTGCAACGTTATGTGATCTTTCTCCTCGGGCAGGAAGTAAAAACAAATTGCCTCCGGGCACTTGAAAAGAAGGCATCAATTAAACAAGAACATATTCTCTTGGCATTTATAGCCATGCTTCAATACGACAGATTAGCCTCACAGCAAAATATGACCACAGGGTGTGAAGTGAAACGCATCTCAGGAGATGGCGCAAATGAAACAGTCTATTGAAATTGTTTTTTTCATTCTGCTTTTCGACTCTTCTCTGTAAACGGTGACCAATCTGTCAGTCTCTACTACATTATCAAGTTTTGGCGATTAAAATACATTTTCGTTTTGTAAAATAACCCCATTAGCACCAAGATGCCACCAGGTGGCGATAGAGCAATTCGTTACGGTACACCCGAGCACAAAAAATATCTTAATGAGTGAATTTTTAATGGCCTGCTGGCGGGTTTGGACATCTCGTGTGTTTTGCAGCTCGATGAACACGGGGGTGGGGGCTCACGCTTCGACTCAAGTGTTGAAACACGGTCGGTTCGTGGGAGGTGAAAGATTGTCGTCGACTGTAGTTTTAGCATCGACATTTGTATTATTATTCAATACGAGGTCTTTTAGATTTCGAAAATAATCATGACCCACCACACCAACAGGACTGCAAACACAGATGCAGTGAAATACGATTCTCCATTGACATAATGCAATGCAAAAGCCCGAAGACATGTTTCGCCTGCTGCCTTAACTGCGGAGCAGATTTTCTCTCTGCCCACCTACGTAAAGAACCCCGAGCTGATCATCAATTCACCATGGCCATATGTGCCTTTTGGCATTCCTTCCACAAAAGCCACTTGAGGATAGCAAAAACATCATGCAGACATAATCAGAGCTTCCGAATGTTTGGGAAATGTGCATCGAGCGGCCTCTCGGCTCAGCGAACAGGCGAGACACGTTGGGTTGGGTGTTTCATTGTATTTGCATCCTGTGCAGTCGTCAACGCTCTGAAAACTAAGTAGGAAGGAATACATCAGTTCCAAGATCGGGACCATGTACAGTGAAGCGTACCCTCTCTTTTTATGACCACAAAGAAAATAACCTTGTTGTTTCGCTTTCGAAAGGAGCTTTTGAAGGACCTTTTTTTTTCCCTGCCTTGTGTCCTGAACAAGTTTCTCCTAAAAGGCGGATTCTATATGTGACGGTGGGTTTGGAAATAAAAAAATTTAGTGATATGTTTGTTGATTGCCTAGTTATTTACTTTTTTTTAAAAATACTGTATGCGTTTATCAACATAACTTGACGCCCATTGGCTGGTTATGCAAAAACTCTCATTTGGGATAACGTTCACAATCGGTAAATGGAGTGTATAACATTTGTTCAGTAACCGCAGCTTGCTTGCTTGGTTCGAGACGTGAAACGTGCCTGCCAGCACCACTGAGGCTCACGAATGAGCACATTACATCGTATTTTGTTGTGGTGTGCACAAAAAAGAAGAAAAAAAAGCGAGTATAACTCAATAGTCACCGCCGCAGGCATCCACGAGCAGGCTTCCCGTGGCCTTGTAAGCAGCTCTGCTGTGAAGGACGCAAAAGCTATAGAAGTACACAACTGCCTGTGGACAAAGGTGATTTGACAGTCAACAACACCAGCAGGGAGCAAAACAGCTTCACTGCAGTTGCGGGCTAAGTTGGTCCAACGTCCTCTTTACACCGTTTGTGTTTTTGGAAGCTTCAAAATGTGTCTTTTACTGTCAAGCAGGAATTACCTTTTTTTCATCTCCAAAGAACATGAATGGATCCGGTTACCTAAATTCATTTGAATATTCTGATTATCATTTGTAATCTGGTTTTGGTATTGTCTTGCGAAAGTCCATTCTCTGCCTGTTGCTCAGATTGGCTCTTCGACAGTGATTTTTTTTTAATTCATTTTTTTAACCTGTGCTACGTTGTGTGCGTGTAGTCATAATGCTTGTCACCAGCCAAGGGCAACTGTTTACGAGCTATGCGCAACTCGTTTGCCATGACTGCAAATCAAGAAATAAACCTTGATGAAACACCTCCCTCTTGTGTTCATATTTGAAACTGCATCCTTAAGGCTGGAGCGTCGCCGTTTCTGAATCACTTGGCGCCGGGCGCTTTCCTAAAACTCTTTAGCATTGACTTCACAATTCAGTATCGAAGATTATTGAGGAAGATATAATTTTTTAAAATACGCTGATCAGTCTCAGTCATTGTTTGGAGATATGAAAACAAGACCTTTCCAAACACGAATGTGAACTCAAGACGTTAAGTCCCGCCAAGGAAAACTTATTAACATAACTTGAGTCATTAACATTGTGTCCAATAGGTTTGTGGATATTTGTATTCAGTTACAGTATAACAGTACATTCATTCATGTAAAACAATGGTCTCCAAACACTGAGAGGTACATTGACATGAATCAATCCATAACTATTTATTACAGAGTATTTGCTGTGGTGTAGTTTATGTGAGCGTTTGAGGTCATTTGTCCACAAATAATATAATTTAAGACACATATCCTGTTGAAAAAAAAACAAAAAACGTTACATAATTAGCTACAGTTGAGTTTCTTACAAGTCATGATTATTTCCAAAAAGCAGATTCTCTTCACACAGCACTACGAAACTTGCAAAGAGCAGAAATGAGCAATGTGTGCGTGTGTGTGTGTTTCAAGTTCATGCAAGAGTTCTTCAGGAGGTCCATCGCCACCAGGCCACTTTCATACGATCCCAGACGGCACCTAAGGAGTCGAAGGCCGGGCGGACATCCAGGATGGAGAACTGGTACGTTTCTTTGTCGATTTCTCCGTCATAATAGTCGATGACGTAGCGCACCTCTTTTCCGCAGCGGTCGACGATCCAGTCATGACGGTCAAAGGGCAGCTCGTAGCTGTGGGAGAGAGAGAGATGAGGCAAATGAGGAATTCCTTTTTTTTTTTTTGGATTGTTTTTGGTAGCGCTCAAGTGTTGTTTCTGATCAAAGGAATCCATCGTTTGTATGATTATTCCAGAAGAAGAGAGCAGAAAAAAAAGTAAATGCTGCTTTTATGTTTGATCGCAATAGACGCTGCTACTCTACTTTGGATCGAAGAAACAAAATACGGTAAAACACAAATATCCGGTAGGCATCCATATTCACATCATGGTAAAGCTCAGCTTACCCCATCCAATGGCGGAAGCGAGCCCTCGGCGAGTACTCTTTGGCTTTACCGCCGAACCGCTTCAGCATTGGACCACATGGGCATTCGCTGCAGGAAGATGTTGCCGTCAACTGATGTAGCTAAAATGTGGCCGGGGGGGGGGTTAATGGACTGTTGCCCATCGACTCACCCTGCATGCAGCGCCTCCCACTTCAGGATCTCCTGCCAGGCTTGTTCATTGTTCTTGTTGTGGATTTTGATGATGTTGCCCATGTCGGCGGCAGCGAGGTCATCTTCGCGCCAGCGCCACCTGGGTGCAACAATAACACAAAACTGTCTGCTGCCCGACGATGCTGCTCTAATCCAGTGGTTTCATTTAGTGCAAAGCTAAAAATGTAAGAAGCTGATGTTCATAGAGGAGGAACATCTTCACTTCACTGACCCCTTCCTCAGCATGGCGTTCCAGAACATCTGTTCGGATGGGTACACCCAGTGCTTTTCGGTGCCATGGCGGGGAATCGTCGATTCTTCTCTGGAGAGGGATAACTCGAAGGGTTGGTCTGGGGCCGGCGTTTGGTTTGGAGGAGGCATCTAAGAACATGGGTGGCGACAGAAATGTTACGAAACAATATACCATTGAGGCTTATAATTGCGATTAACCCTTCCCTTTCATGCACCCTGTAACCTGATCACGTCCTAAACTGTCCACTGTAGTGACCGCTGTTCATCGTTTTGAATATATAACATTTCATTGCTACTTCAACAAACAGAAACAGCATAGAGTATTTCTTGTACCATATTTGCTGGGTCGATGTCATTATTGCCAGCTGCAGCTTTCATGGGACACTCCACAAATTCATAGGCCCGATCCTGGTGAACTGGGCCGGCTTCGGCCTTGTGCATCGGACACTCCGAAGGCGGAGACACTGCAATAAGAGCAGAACACCAGAGCAGAAGGAATGAGCGATTTGACTTCACAAAACAATGTAGACAGTAAGGAAGTTACTGCATATGGGACGAGACCTATCAACCTGTCCCTACCTGTAACTGGCTTAGCTTGATGCATGGGACACTCTGACGGTGGGGAGTCTACTTTTAAGACACATAAGAGATACACAAATTAGATAATGCCACAGTTTCCATGCTATTACATTTATGCATCATCACCTTTAACAGACTGAATTTCTTTGTGCATAGGACAGCCTTGAGGAGGGGAGGCAATCACTGCCTCTGCTTGAACTGTGGGAGCAGCAGGTGTTGAAGTCGAGGCCCCCATCCCGCCTGATCTGATGTGGCAACAAACACACACACAAAGATGAGACTACACTGTACTATAATGCGGAATGTTAACACTATGTTTCACATTTCGGACACAGCACGACTTCCGCATTAGTTTAAAAAAAATACCGCAAGCTTAAAATCAACCCTCATACAAAGACCTGCAAAGTATTCCCCAGTGTAAATTTCCCCCGTGTGGGACGAATAAAGGATATCTTATCTTATTCATACTTCATCACTCACACTGACCGGTCTAAGTTTACGTCACAACCAAAATATGACGGCAAATAAAACACATTGTCTAGCCTCAAGAGTATTAATTACCACGCAAGCATGTGCATCATAATTATCCTCCTATGACATAAAAACATAATGATAATTATGTGATATGATGCATGGACGTAATATTTTTTGGGGGGAAAACCGCACAATAACGTCACTGATTGTTAGCACTTTAGGAGCGCCACTTGAAATTCTAAACAAACATATTTGCGTTGTATTGGCAAATTCAATACAATGTCAAATCAATCAAAGAGCTTATTTAGATGCTTTCAAGTACAGACAAGCTAGCAGCACTGCTAATGTGAACAGAAGTTCCGAACAAAAATCGGTACACCCAGTGAAAGATACACAGTGGACAAAAGATGTCTCTTGGGGTTACTTACATATAACGTGGAGCGTGATAACAAAATATTAAAACAGGCACCAATTGCAGTACTTCTGTCCACGTTCTATTCCAATGTCAACGAGTCAAGTGGCTCGCGACTGGGTTATGGAACGACTGTGAGTACGTATTGAATGACGTCATGACGCAGAAAGACGTACCCATCCTCTTCTTCATTTTACGCGACTCTCATACAGCGTTTAGGTACATTACCGCCACCCTCTGTTGGAGAATAAAACTTGCATTTTTGATTGGAGTTACATCGACAGATATATTTATTTTAATTTTTGAAATCACTTTCCTGATCCGTTTAGTAAGTTATTTTTTTGCTTTTATATTTTTTGAACTTATTTTCATGTAAAACGTTTAATGAAAATTATCACTTTTTAAAATGTTGAATTGTAAATTCATTTGAACAGAAGCAATTTGTTTTTTTTAATTTAAAATGTCTGAACGTATTCAAAAATGTAAAAAAATAAAGAAGACGTAAAACTACATAAAATATATGTTTCGAGGAGTGTCGTTTCAATGTCTGGCTGTCATGACAACAGATCGCATCCAACCCAAGAGAAAAGCACATGGAGCAGAGCAAAGCAAAACAAGGTGGTTGTCCACATGTCGCACACTGCCTCATTTAAAATGCGTCCCAGCTGTTTTGTCCAGTATGGCCGTTCAGTATTTGGTTCAACGTATTAACAAGTCACAGAGCTGCTAACCATGGTCTCAAAAGCCTTTTTTTCCCGCCATGCCTATTTTTCACAGATAATGCAGCACATTATTTAGCTACAACTTACAGGCTGCTTGCTACTTTTGTTTTTAATTTCAACTGAGTTGCCTGATGATACCATATTAGCAAAGTTGCGCTGCAGCATAACTGCCTCAATGACAAACTCTACACAAGCATTCAGGGGGAAAAAAATAAAAAATAACAGCGCGTTTGTATTTTGTATTGATATTGTGACAGTAATTTCAAAATATACAATACATATACAGGAATACAAAATAAGATCATTCACAAGCAGCTGCAGGAAGCCGAAATCACGTGCAGACGGTTATCAACCTCATTACTAACATCACTCAAGTCACAAGTCACAAGTATTTTTAATTCTTAGAAACAAAATAAATAAAATGATGCTCCCGATACATTGCGCATCCAAGATAAGAGCCAATTATACAATTCAGACTCAATAATTTGCATGTTTTCACCAAAAGCGACACAAGGTTCTATTACGTTTAACATACAGGCTATATCAATGTGCCCATGAGAACGTACTTTTATGTCGTTTGTGGTTTGGTCCACATATGGCCTCAAGGTGCACTTCACCCCAACAGCCAAACTCCCCACACAAGAAATAACCCCCAACCATTAAAAGTACCCAGGCATACAAATAAAATTCTATTCACAGCCTAAACATCATCAGAAGCACTGACTTACATTTAGAACGCTATTCCTAATCTTGCAGTATTTCTGTTGGCTGAAGATTTTTTTTTGTGTATGTCCAATCAGATTTCAGGCTTTGTGTGCATCACTTGTCTTTTGTGCTCTGCTCGTAATACAAATAAAGTGCTATATGTTAACTAGTACATTTTTATAATGTCACAGAGGTAGATGGTTATTTATCATCAAGTGCACAATTTAGCCTCCCTCCGACATGCCAAAGTCGCCCTCCTCGTGAGGACAACAGAGGATGCAGATGGAATAAATGCACACACACGCCTTTCCACAGCCGTCTGCATTGTTATAAAAGCAGCACGTTACGTCGGCGAGCCCTGCTCAAGTCTGTGGCTCGTGTCATTTGTTTTTATTCTCCATTCACTAACTTGTGGCGTCCCGTTCTGACCCAATCGTGTCAACCCAATCTCAAGCCAAACACTTGGAAATGAAGCTAACAGCCCCATGCTAAAAGCAAACCATATGTTCCTTTTTGTCATCGATCTTACTCGTCACCGCGGCACTGACAGAGGCCCCTCTTTGTCAGTCTTGCCGCCTCTCTTGTTGTGCGGCAACAAAAAGTAAGACAGCTATGCGAAGTGATTGTGTGAGTGTGTGTAAACCGTGCAGCTCCAAGACATATCAACACGACTGTATAGCTAGTGCGAACATGACGGATGTTTGCTTTGGTTAATGCAGCTTTTCCATTTACCTGCCTTGGCATTCGGACTTGAGTGTGTGTGAGTCCCTCCAACACACACATTCTGACAGATTTTGAAAGGCCATTAATTGCTGCCTGCGGAACATAAACAGAAAGTTGCTGCAATGTCAGAATGGCAACTCGGCGCGCTGACATGTCAGATGCAGCGTCTGTCATGAAAAGCTTGTGAGGAAGGTTTTAAGCAAGCCTTTACTAGCCACCACGAGAGAAGATGCCACTAAGATGTTTTAAAAAAAAAACAAGGACTTTGAGCTGATTAACCCTCGTGAAAATTTTCAATTCCGAAATAAAACAGGGCCGAGTATGTAGTTATTTTTTTACTAATAACTCATGAGTGGATTCAGCAACAGGCCTGATGGGGAAACAAGAAAAAAAAAAACAACAACAACACTGAATCGTTGATGTTGTCGAACGACATCTGCCAGGACAATGAACCTTTATGTTCAATCTGCGGGCCAGAAAAGGAGTAATGCTGCAACTAGCTTCTGGGTTTGCATTGTACATTCAAGTGGAAACAAGAGAGTCTCTCTTCAACAGTTTTTTTTTTTGTTCGACCCTTGATTGTAGTTGGCGGGATGGTGATGTGTTTATTGAAGCTATATTTAATCATTTGGAGGGAAAAAATGGCGACGGACAAAAGTCTTGTTATATACGCGTGAACGTCTTTTTTTTAATATTCTTTTCTTGACATGTTGTCGTCTCCTCACATGGAGCCAATGTCCTGATTCCAGCCCTTGACATCCTCCCCGGGCTGACCTTTGACCCATTACAAAAGGGGGCATCTCATTGGACACAGATTTCCCTGCTGCTAAATTCTATGTGGCACAAAAAAGCCCCCCGGCTCAGCCGACACGGGTATTAACGGGGACAATGAGGCGACACACTTGGAAACTCATGACCCCACCCCACCCTTGTGACCCCCCCCCCCCCCCCCCCTCACTCTCCCTGTCAAATGTTGTGTTCCGTTCATTCCGCTCTCATGATATTGGGATTATTTGAATTTTTGAAATTTTATTTCAGAAAGCACACAAAGGGTGCTCAAAATCACAGGTATAAAATTCACATGCATCACTGGAAGGGCGGGGGGGGGGGGGTGTTCACTGCAAAACATCATCTTGCCCTTTAATGCAAATAAAGTCCCTCTATCTTTCTTGGTTTTAGTTTTGGAAGATAATGTGTACCCTAATTGCAATTTTCCTTCAGTTAAAAAACTTTACGTGCATCTCAGATTGGGAGGGACCCCCCCCCCCCCCCCACCAAAAAATAAAAAAATAAAACATGTTGACCGCTGCTACATCGATTCATTTGATAGGTCAAGCAGCTGATTCATTTATTAATCACTGCACCACTACAGTGCATGTTTGGTTTTCAGTCATTTTCAGGAAGTGTTGGAATGTCTCGGTGATATGAAGTGCTGTCTCCATAAGTGAAAATACAAATGGTACACATGCTGATGCAAATTAACGGCGGCTTGTAGCTACCTATGTACTGATGTGTGCTTACTCCAAGCACATACTGTATCAAAGTCTGTACTTTTTTTAAATGGAAGTAAAGGAGTTGAATTAATACTTGGAACTTCTTCCAGTCTTGTCTTTTTACATACAGTTAGTTATCGGCACCTCTACTTGAGCCCAACTGACGAGTAAGAACTGAAAGTGGAAGACTAGAAAAGGTTTGAGGAGAAGTTTCAGGTTTTCAAGGATGAATTATAATTATTATTTCCTCGTGTGTGTGTGTGTGAAATGGGGTGGGCTAAACCGATTCACCCTTCGATCTGCGCATGTTCCATTCAGGGAGAGAGAAGGAGGGGAGTGGAGGGGGGCAGTTTGGTGGTGGAGGTGGGGGTGCGGGAGGGGGAAGAAAGGCTGTCTAAGAGGGAGAGCGAGAGAAACGGAGGTTCATGGACCATGTCACAGCGTCAGGCTTCCCCGTGTCTTCTCGTCCACGATGCACTTTAGGATTTCAATAAGATGCGTGTGTGTTTGCAGATAATCGGCTTCCTCTTCGCCGCAAACTTTTACCTCCCGCCGCTCCAAGCTCAGGGTGAGTGTTGTTTCAAAATGTTCTCTCGGACTTCTGCTCAGCACGACCGAAGTCATTTGTCAAGTTATTCCCATTCTCCGCCTATTTCCTGACATTCACTAGAAGGGGGGGGGGGGGGGGGGGGGGTTGCAGTTTGAGTGTTCACCCCCCCCCCCCCATTTGTTGTTGTAATTTTTTTGGCAGCTGACATCCTGTTGTCCTGTTCTGTATGTCCCCCGTTTTCAATATTTATCATACAATTTCATCTCCGAGTGTGGTTGGCATATTTAGTAGAATAGAATGGAACATTTGCGGCTATAAAGTTGGAAGAAGACTTCTCGGGAGACTTGAGTTTGAATAACGGAACCGATTCAAGAGCGACATTCGAAGGATTCGTCATATCGTGACGTCATCATTTTAGTCGTTTTTAGCTCCAAAACTGGGCGTTCAATGTTATGCGAATAATGCATTTATTAGCGAATGTAAACTCACGAAAGTACTCGTCTCTCCACCATAATGACTCAAATAAAATGCAGTAGCGTCGTCAAAAAGTGTTCATCAAAAACTCGGCAAGTTTTAGTCCTCAGGAGTATTTTTTTTATTTAAAAAAAAAGTAAGCATTACATGCCAAGTAAAATAAAATGACGTAACGACCCAATGAAAAGGTGTCGTACGTCAGTCAAATTGTCAAAATAAGTGCCCAAAAACAAACAGTTAGAATTAAATACAACTAAACTGTAACCAAGAAAAAAAAACGTTTGAGACATAACACTGCTCAGTTTTGAACATTTAATGTGTGATTTTCATGTGGTAATATCACATTATGAGATTCGCATAAGTGATCGATTGCATGATGTTGAAAAGTGCATTTTTAATCATTATTCATAGCATTCAGTTATGGGACTGCTTTCTGGTTTGGGAAGAATGTGAAAGACGCTTTGATAACTACTTGGCGATTAAAAAAAAAAGAAGATTAGAATTCAATTCATTCACCCCACAAAAATGTGTCGTATCATCACACTCCTCAAACACTGGACTAAGTCTTTTTTTCTTTTTTTTTCTAGAAAATGCCAAAAACGTAACCGAACTCTTATTATATTTCTTAATAATCTAATTTCAGGGTGAGGAATAAATGATGTCTTTCACGAAGGATGCAGCTGATTTTCATGAGATGTCAAAGCCACAAAAATACTTCATTATATGATTTCGGCCTTTATTTTAAGAGGCTGACGGTATGCTAATTTCCATACAAACATTATGAATATCTAATTCCATTGAATTGGTGCTTATACGGCACTTTTAACTTCAGTATGTTAATTTTCTGGTACTTTTCAGGACAGACAAACACTGAGATGTATATTGGGGCTCTGGCTTTAAATTTAATTACATTTATTCCTGTGGGGGGGGGGGGCGTCAGCCATGGCCTCACATTGCCTTTTGAGAAAGGTGTGCTCCTCAACACCTTTTTGCGTCGCCAAATTGCCTGCTAAGGTGCCATCGACATGATTAGTAGACGTACGTCTTTTGGAGTGCAAGTGCACATGGGGTAAGTATGCGGATTTGCTCGATCACTCTGAATCTGTTTTCTTTTCATTCACACATCTGCCCGAAACATGAAAGTAATGCAGCTCTTAGATCCTCATTTGGGGTGCACATTGTCTACTACATAGCGAGGCCCAGGAAGAGTCAATAGAAGGCTCAGAAGCTCTCGGCAAGGCTTTAAAAGGCACAATGAACATCACCATACGGTTAAGTGATCAGCAAGCTTTGCTCCAGGCGAGCCCGTATTGCCGCTCTTCCACATTTTTTACGGCAGAATTCCTCACGTTTTTTGTTTTGTTTTGTTTTTTTGCCTCGCTCGAGTTTGGCCAAACGTTTTCCTCCGTCGTGTCTTTCATGTTGTGATTTTGTTGTGGAGGCAAGCCGTGAGAGAATGCATCTGGAACCAATTTGACTCCTCAAAGCAGAAGGGGTGGAGGAGGAGGTGGAAAAGGAGGGGTGGAAGGAGGGGCGGGGGTGGTGGGGGAGTCGTGAACGGCTGCCCTTTTTCTTTCCGTGTCCACTGTAATCAGGAATGGGCTGCCATCCCGCAAACCAAATTATAGTTTTCACAACATTAGATTGAAGCGGCGTTCTGGTGGGGGAGTTTCTTGGCCGTCTTTCACCGGAGTGACTTGTCGAATTGAGTCTGAAATGTTGTTTTTGCGCCATAGGATGACCTCGCGGTTTGCACGTCTGTCTCCCCGGGCGGGAAGTTCCAATCTCTGCTCAAGCCCCTCCTGTGAGGAGTTTGCACGTTTCTCCCTGTGCTACGTTTTGACCCAATAACAAAGCGGTATAGGAAACGGTTTTTGTTCAGATATTGCTCAACAATAGCGGAAGCTAAATATATGGTGCCGTCGACAACAGCGAGATGCAGCCCGAGAGACGAGAAAAAAAAAAAAATCAACATTACGCTTTCCAAAATGACCTTTCCGCTTCATCTGATGTCATCTGATCGTATGCGACTCTGGGATCAGCGGCAGTTAACGCGGCCTGCCCCTGTCTGCGTTGTTTCTCAAAAAGCGTTTCGATGACGCCATTTTTTTTTCTGTAGTCGATTCTGCCGTTTCTTCATGTCTGTCAAAGTCATTCGGGTCACACAGTACTTCTGGTTTCCCTCGGAATGGGGACGTGGCGTGTGAACCAAGTATCAGATTGACACCACATCATATGGTTGTTATGTACATAACTGCCCATACGATGGATTGTGCATTATTGAGAAGAAATTTGAAATCGGAAGCGGAGGAAAATGGTGGCACTCAAATATTTAAGCTTATTATCGGTCATGCTCAGGAGAGATTGTGGTGTTAAGGGGGTGGGGGGGGGGGGGGCCCAAATGTAATATCTAACTAATTCGAGGGAATTGTTTTCAAAACGTCAACATTTGTGGCGCTTGCGTGTGTTCTGTTGTCTTCACACGTCGACACGAGGCCATTTTTAACCCAGAACAGATTTCGTCGTTCCATGAAAATGGAAAATTGTTTTCGGATTGCCACTGTTGTCTTTCCATTTAAACGACTAATTATTCAACAAAAGAAATTGCTCGTGTGTCGTGCCTTCAAAATGCATGCAGCCAGTCGCAGATGGCGGCGCCGTTGCAACATCGTCTGCCCACAAGCCTTTCGCAAAACTCCAAGAATGTTGGCTCGATTTTTGTGTCGACGAGTATTGCGTGTCAAGCCAGTCATATTTGTCTATTTCATCATTTCAGAGCCATCCTCTGTGCCTGAACGAGAATTTTTCGACGTGGAAGAAGGAACTTTTTTTTAACTTACTTGCCTCACAAGTGTAAAAAGAAGCGAGCCCCTGCATAATATGAAACAGTAAATCAACCACGTGAACTCATCTTCAATTGTTCCTCTGGTTACCCAAATGAAAAGTTGACCTATCAATAGTCAATATTTAAGTGAGTGCCGAGACCTCCCCTAAGACGTACAATCATGTAGGTTTTTATTCAAACTTTATTCAGTTGAGTAACAGCGAACAACAATTTGGAGGTCTTCATTCAACGACTGCAACCGCAATAAGGAGATGGCGGCACTGGCCGTAATTGCATCTTCTGCTCATTTCGAGTAAGCCGCCTGTTGTGATGTTATCAAATATTATCTCAGCATCTTCAAGCAGCTGTTCCGATCGAAAACATGCAGTTGGGTTGTTATTGTGAACAAGTCTCTTCTTCTTTTTTTTTTTTTCTATTGATCTTTAACTATCCACAGCTGGTTGGCTGTTGTGGACTCGACTAGTTGTTACTCATGAAGTCCGGATCTAAACAGAACCGCCGAGAATATAATCCGTATTGAAGTTTTTGTGACGGAAGAGATACTGGAAGTACAATTTAGCCACAATAAAACAAACAAAAAAATATCAACAACACTGACAGTTCAGCTGCTTTGAATTTTTCGAATAATATTTTGGATGTGCGGGGTTTAAAGTTCTTGCTCCATGTCGTCGCCGCTGGCTTCGGTGCCAACGCCGTGGCATGAATGGGCTGTGGTCAGAGGATGACTTTTATTCATGGTGGTGTGATATGTGGCACATCAATCGTGACATTGGGTGCCTGTTGTTACAGTAAACAGAAAACTTGATTCCATGCCGAGTGACTGCTCTCCTCGGCGCTCCTTTCCCGTTTTACCAACGACTTCCCCACCATTTAAAAAAAAATTTTTTTAACAACATCACTATACAACCTCCGTCAAGGCACTTGGACACTGCATTTGTGATTAATGGCGCCATTTTGTCCTCTATAATGATTTTTTTTTAAGACCACAAAACTGCCTTGCTTTTGACACTCTGAAATCACTCTGCCACCTCCCTCCAAACCCCCCCGAGATGACGCAACAATTTGCCGGCCGACTCACATGCAACGTGAGAGGCCCTTTATCGTGTGTTCTTTTCTAACGCGGATGCGACCGCTCTGCTTTTGTCTCATTTGTGTTATTCTTGATCAACAAACGCCATAACGTACCGCTACGATTGACACCTCAACAAAAGCTTGCTAGAGAGTCAAGTAAGAAATCCGCAGAAGGAATTATTTCCCCACTTCCACCAATGGAGTACTTAAGATGGACTTAAGGAGATTTCGCTGATGCGATACAACCAATGCACCAAGATTAGTGATACGAGTGGGAATGAGGCAGCCAAGGCAGGTGTGCATAAGTCTCAAAGTATTAAAAAACGGAAAAAAAAGTCAAATAACTTATGGAATACAATCAAAATCAAATACATAAACCCCCTCTTGGAAAAAACAAAAACAAGCAAGAAACACATCACAAAAGGAGGCGCAACACAAGAAGCTTAACAGTGACTAACAACAACAATGAACTGCCAGGGGACTAACCAAAACCAGGGAACTAAATACAAGCCAACTGACGAGACAACGAGGCACACCTGGGCAAGCTGCGAGTGGCTGGTGGCAGCTGATTGGTCGACACAAGAAACAGAGTTACCGAGAGCAGGTGGGGACAAAAAAAACAAAAAACAAACAGAACACAAACATGGGAACAGGAAAAAACATGTCAAAATGAAATAAAACGGAAACTAATCAAAATGGAGTCAACCAAAACACAGATCATGACAGCAACTTTTAATTGGCTTAATTTGCCACTGCTGCTCCCGTTTTTTAAATTTTATTTGTTTCCAAGAAAACCTGATATCTAAATCAGCATATGTATTAGAAGCACTGCCTGAATTTTGTTAGGTTCTCATATTTTAATGCACACAAGATCTGGTTTGCCCCCCCCCCCCCCTCCCTGGCTCATTCATACTCCACAAAACACATCTGCCATGTATTTTGAATCTGTCGCTGATTCTGGCAAATTCTGTTGACCAGATAATACATGGCCATTCATAATTAATCAATTCACAGGAAGTGACCTTGGACCCCCATCCATTAAAATCCCCCCCACCCACCTCCCTCGAGAGTCTGCTGCGGATCTGAGGAATGCAGGAAGCGGAATGTTAGGAGAGCCTCTCGGGTACTGCTGGCAGTATTGTGTGAACGTGGATGTTTTGGGAGAATCGGTGAAGCCGTTTCGGAACGACACAGAGAACAGCCAGAGCTACCCAAAAACATTCAGTTTAGTTTTTTTTTTGTTTTGTTTTTTTGGTGCTTTCTACATTCGGAAGGAAATTGAAGCTTCGAACGGTCTTTTTGATGCTTTATCAATCCACATTTACATGGGGCATCCCATTTTTGTACAAAAACAAACGTGTCATCAAATGCTACGGTCCCGCCGGATATGTCCTAATTTTCTTTCGCTTGTCACATACGGTCCAAATTTGATGTTTTGTTTTCTTGCGGGGGTCGGGGGGGGGGGGGGGTCGAGAGAACATGGCGTGTAGACGATGCTTCTGCTTGTCCTCAAGTCAACTCAATTGGGGCAGCGATTGCTGTTTGATGAATATCGTCGATGCGACTACCGTGTTGACATTTCAACAAAGACGTTGATTTACAGCGACGGAGGCTTTTGAAATCTTCCGCCATTGTTGTTGCAGCCCCGCCCCGCCCCCTCCCTCCAACTTTGGGAGGGAGGGGGCGGATCCCCAGGGATCCCCAGGGATCCGCCGATTTAAATAAACCCCACGGTCGGACCACATGTTTCACCTTTCCGGAGATGTCAAAGGTCATCCTGATATGACCTTTTCATCTGGGTTGTGAATTACGCGGATATTCATACGGTGAACTCGGCAGCGGCCTGGCCAAGAGCAAAAACCCCGCACGTAATTGACAGCGTTGAGCAAATATTGTGCAAATTCCTCTTTGGCCATAAATTTGTTTCCAACTTGGAAGTTTTGCAACCCTGGACGGCGGCACTAAAAGTTACTGTTTAATAGTTTGTCAAGAAAGTGTTACTTGTCTTTTTTTTTTTTGGGACGGGAGAATGTTGGCACCGACATTCATCGCACTGAGCACCAATGTGACAGCGTTGCTGAAGGGGGGTTCTTGTTCTCACGTATGCTGAATCCAAATGGGGCCGGCGCTCATTAGCAGCAAGCAAGAGATTTTTTTTTTTTTTTTTTTACATGACTGAATGGCCTACATCGTCCCTTCCCCGCCCTCCGATAGTTGTCGCTTGCCATTGTTTGAACAAGCAGTTATGCACACGCTCAGCTGCCGTCTCCGAAATGAATTTTGGTTCACAAACGGCACTGACAGAGTAACAACGTCGAGGTTACCGAAAAAGCAGAAGTTGCTCAACTCCCAAAATGTCCTGGAAAAAAAAAAAGTAATAAAATACGATGCAGTGAAAAAAAGATGTTGGACCAACCTAAAAAAAATGTAGTTGTTCATACCTTGAATTATGGTTTAATTGCAATCAAACGTGTGACTTTTTCCTTTCGTAAGAATTTACAAAGTAAAATGACCAATTTGCTTCTTGTGTTCTTTTGACTTCACTATGAATTTCTTTCTTCAATTCCTTGATTCTTTCCTTCCCTTCTGACCTCCCTTCTCGTCCTTTTCTTTCCTTCCTCTCATACTCCTTTCTTTCATTTCTTTACCGCTTCTGTTCCCTTCCAACAAAAGTTGTTTTCCATCTAACCAGTAACTACAAACCATTTTCACTTTCCTCGTGCAATGGGCATCTTGACCGGCGACGGGAAAGGCTCCGCAATCGACATCGCATGCTCACGTGACATGAAAAAGCTTCTTTAGCTCGAAGCAAAAAATGCCAGCGAATCACCACGACCGCTTTCGATTCTCTTTCAGAGGACTGTAGTTCACGTTTCCAAAGCGAACAGGGTTTGAACCGGTGACCGCTGTTTACCCCCTTGAGTTATCCGATTTATTATGAATCCCCCCGGCTCCGTATCGACAACTCCTCCGACCACATTTTTTTTTTTTTAATCGTACCGCCGTTATCTTGGGAGCAGCTGGGAGCATCTTTGGTGCCAATTCTTCAAGAGGCCTGTTTAGAACGGGGCACCGCGCTCCTCGGTTCGAAATCTCGCACTGTATACACAAATCACATACGGTGGACGGCTGCTCCTCCTTAAAGCATCAAAGACAACTGGACCTGCTGATGGAATCCAGAATTCCCCCCCCCCCCCTCCTCCCCCGTGTCAAGCAGCTGAGGACACACTAACAGTGCCCCCACCCACCCCTTTCTCCAACACACATAAATGGCGCCACAAGTGTCCTTATCCAAGTCCACGCAGACACACTGATAAGTGGGTGTGATGGTTTCTGTCAATGTCTTTACCTGTCAAGTGCACTCGCTTTCTTTTATGTCTTTTAAATGCCTGCCGCAATTGGTCACTTGAAGTGAGAGCGGAACAAAAGAGTTGGGGGGGGGCAGATGATGGTGACCGGAATAAAATAAAGCGCCTTATATGGAAAAGCATGTGTTCGCGTTATAGCCCCTTCGTACGCTCGTGCTCACTTTGTAAACTCTCGGGGATTGGTCGGAAAATACTTTGTCGCAAAGTATTATACAGTGGACATAAAAAGTTGACACAGCCTGGTCAAATGCTTTTTCATTTTTTTTTGTAACAGAAAAATGAGACCAACTGGATAAATCATGGCGGCCCGGTAGTCCAGTGGTTAGCACGTCGGCTTCACAGTGTAGAGGTACCGGGTTCGATTCCAGCTCCGGCCTCCCTGTGTGGAGTTTGCATGTTCTCCCCGGGCCTGCGTGGGTTTTCTCCGGGTGCTCCGGTTTCCTCCCACATTCCAAAAATGTGCATGGCAGGCTGATTGAACACTCTAAAATTGTCCCTAGGTGTGAGTGTCAGTGTGTATGGTTGTTCGTCTCTGTGTGCCCTGCGATTGGCTGGCAACCAATTCAGGGTGTCCCCCGCCTACTGCCCGGAGACAGCTGGGATAGCCTCCAGCACCCCCCCCCCCCCCCCCCGCGACCCTAGTGAGGATCAAGCGGCTCGGAAGATGAATGAATGAATGAATGGATAAATCATTTTTAAAAAAGGCAGCTTTGACCAACGAAAGTTCTGTTGTTCAAGTAGGCTTTTCTTGACATTTTCTTTTGATTTTCTGAAGTTTTTGGGCAAACACTGACTGACACTTGGTACTGTTTGTAATTTGCCTCCGCCAAGACTTAAATCCAAGTTCCAGCTGATACAAAACAGACTCAAAACTTTTTGGTAAGCAGCCTTGCGTTTTTGCGCCAAATGTAGCTTTTTTGGGGGGGGGTTAACCCTGGTTTCACTGGCTTAGAACAAAATTTTCCATGCACATGTGCGAAAATTGCTTCTGGTCCGATCCGTCAAACCTGTGGGATACGATAAAAGTCTCACTTTAAAGAATTTCACACATGGTCATTTATTTGATTCATTGTATGTTTTATACTTCTGGCTTGTTGTGTCATTTTTAAAAATTTCATTTCTAAATACGACGTCCAGCTTCAGGGAACACGCCGTCGTTGTCCGCAATCATTTTGTTCGTTATGAAGGTTGGGTTGTTGGTGGAGCTCCACTTGTCAACATGAGTAACTGCTCAAGAGCGACTAAATGCCCAAGTCTCGTCCAAGATATCACGACTGCGTTCAAAGTGTTTGGCCACATTGAGCAAGCGGGAGAAGTTTGTTGACAGCGAATGGAGCCAAGACATTTACTGGAACCCTGGGCCGTGCTGTGGTTTTTGGACCTCTCTCTCTGCCACAAAACACACCCTATTTTGCTCCCGCTTGTTTGTTTCTCGTCTCTATTTTTTACTTTTTTTTTTTTTATAGACGACGACAACGGCTGCAAGGGGTTATAGGTTCAGCCATTAAACTGAATATTGTTTCGATACATATGGTATAGTGGTTACCTGTATGCTGATAAACTGCTACATCAGCGCTATCTGCATTTTTTTAATCGCGCCAGAGATTAAAAAGATGGATTTCAATTTGACCCCCCCCCCAAAAAATATATATATATATATTATATATATCAAGCGGTACGGAAGATGAATGAATGAATGAATATAATATATATACTGGTACCCAATTATTTCACATTTCCAAAGGGCTAACTGAAAACAACGCAGTATGCACTGAAAAGCTTTTCGATTCACCGTTTTGTGTTTTTTTTTCCCGACAAAGCCTCTTTAAAAATAAATAAAAATCTTTATCCTTCAATCAGTCAAATTGTTTTCCATGTCTTTTTTTCTTTTCAACCCTTTGACGGACAGCTGTTACTACAGTGGACGGCTTACCATGTTATGAGATTACAGGCTGCATAAAAGGCTTAATACTTAATCTATTTGAATAAGATAACATTCCCGAGAGACACTTTTCCGGTGTGGATCTTGAGCTGAGAAAAATCCAAGCAAAAACAAATGACCGTCGGTAAACATCACACAAAGCTGTCAGTAAGTCTGCGTTGTCTGCTTGCAGATCCCTCCTGTTGCCACCATGCTGCCGAGTTCTCCCCTTGCAAAGAAGCTTGTGATCAGGTATGAACTCAAACTCAACACACACACACACACACACACACACACACACACACGAATCCATTCCTCAGCCCGTTTGTTTGGTCATGAATAGATGCTTTTGAAGGTAGGGGGGTGGTGTAAAGTTGTTTTTTTTGTGGGGGGGGGTGTATTTTTTTTTTTACACTTTGAAGTGCAGAGTAAAAAAAAAATCTCTCGCCCTGCTTCAATTAGGTGCAGGTGACACAGTGTCCCACTCTGAAGCCGTCACTTTGCCCTCCTTAACAAAACAGGACATGATGAAATGAAGCACAAAGAAAGCCCCGCCCCCCAAACCAGCAAACGGGCTTAGTTTAATTCATGCTCTTGAAGTGGAAGTGTTGAGGAGGTGGTTTCTTGCATGTTTCTCTTGCACCACAAAAGAGGGAGAAAAAAAAGGAGAAACAAATAGACGAGGATCAAAAAGATGGAGAATGAAGGATGTTGGCCTTTTACAAGCGCAGTTACCACAAAATGTTAGGGAGGTGTGGGCTACTATATGTGTGTTCCCTCCGGGGTGGGGCGAAGTGCCCCGGCACACACATTCTAATCAGCGTTTCTATTTTCCATCGCATGAAAGCTCCCTTTTGTGTTGGTGACACCCATTTTGCTATATTTAGAACAGAATGGCACCAATGAATAAATCAAAGGGTCTGATCCGAGTTTGGTTCCTGTTTTTAATTCGGTAATAGAAGGACTGGACCTGAGGCGGCTTGTTCGGTGTTGCGCTGCTGCAACAGGAGCTGTTCTTGACAAGCCGCTCAGCCAAAGGCCTGCCGCGACCACCGCATATGAAAAGAAAAATAATTCATCAGGCTTTCTATGTTTCACTCATACCGTGTTTGACTCCAAGTGAAACAAAAAGGCGACACTCTATGCATTCTGTCTTTAAACAATGGACATGATGTCCACTACTTCCATTTCTTCAATTTATACAAAACATTCTGCTGAGCAATTCCTGAGGCGCCTGGTGCTGATCCGCACTGCTGTCGGCTTTTTTTTTTTCCGTCCGAGTGTTTTAGAACCCTGAAGAGATTCATCATGACAGTCCATGCTGTGGGTCTCAAGTATGCTTTTGTTTCAGAAGATTGCACATTTGTGTGTGTGTGTGTATGTGTGTGTGCTGAAACGTTAAAAGCCATCCTGGATCGGAATCTCTGAAGTCTTTTTTTTTTTTGCCTAAGATGATATTTTCACAACTCTTTTCTTTTCCCGCAGCTCGCCACAATAAAGAGTGAGTCGCGTTTGAAGCATCTCCTGCAGAGGTTGCCAAGTTACTGTCCAGAGTCAATGGTGAGTCCTCTCACTCACTGTACGCAAACAAAACCCACCAATTGGTCGTGTAATGAACACATCATTGGAAAAAAAAAAAAACTTTTCAAAGCCCATATGGTAAGCAAAGCTGCAGCGTTAGCACCGATTAGTTTACGTTTAGCCTTTAACCAGAACGTGATTGATGACGATGACGGCACGTGTGGCGATGTAGGTCATGACTCAAGAAGAAAGAATGAGTTTGTTTCTACAAGCTGCGATGGCCCCGTTGCACGACGACATGCCGGAACACATCAGATGTCCTTCGACAACCTTGAGCGATATATCAGAATGGACACATTCCGTGCAAAGCTCAGGGTGTGATACTCTTCATCACCTGACGTTACAACGCTAATTATCGCTTTTATTTTTCCCCATTTGTGTTTCCTGTAGAATGAGCTGTGGGTTTGCATCAACTCGACACTTCCAGGTGAGATCAACGTTGCATTCAAAAGACAAATTGTCAATCAAAAATTTGGAAAAATTAAATACTTTCGACACTGAAGTCATTCTGTGGTTTTGATTTGTAGGAGTATCAAGAAAGTCAGACAGCTGGGTAGGGCTCGGTTGCTGCGAGCTCGCTATCTCATCTGAGTGCCGCAGGGAATGCAGACAGGTATTTCAGAATTGTAAATAAATCATGTCGAAAGGTTGTTGTCGTGATATAACGTGACCCCGTGTTGTTGCTTTCTGTCTCGGGATTCTTTTTTTTTTTTTACAGGCGTCATCCAAAAACGACCTAACAAAAGTATGCAAAAAAGTCACTGAGGTAAGTCGAGCGAAATGTATGACGGGGTCGTCGGCATGAAAATGAAAAGTCACGGAATGGAGTCGTGAAGTCTTGCTTGACACATTCGGATGTTTGAAACATTCGGGAGTCGTCATCCATCGTTTTCAAAAAGCATTTTTCTTGTCGCAGAATCCTCTACACAGCTGTATCACCAAAAATGAAAGTAAGTTCCAAATGGCGTCGGTGTTATTTTATTTTTATTGACTTCAATATGTGACCGCTACACGACGTGTGCCCGTGGTTCTCCAGTGGGCTCCACGTGTTGCAGCTATGCGGGGCGTCACACCACCTGTCGGGAGTACTGTCAGGCCATCTTCAGGACAGACTCCACCCCGACCGTGTCTCAAATCAACGCCGTCAAAGAGTACTGTCAGAGCCACAGCGCTCAGCTGCTCAGCTGTGTCAGCAATTTCACCAAGTCCTACCCGATACGCAGCCCTATAGACAGTAAGTCCCGCCCGTTCGTCCCGGAACTTCCTTACACGCCGACAAATTCACTGAAGGTTACGTTGTTCGGATATACTTTGTGGTCCAGGATCCTGGCATGACAATTTCAGCGTCTTGCGATTTATACTTTACTGTCCGTTTTAGTTTTGCAGAGTATATTAGACCATGTGTCCAGATTATTTGATGGCTACTCTCCAGCTAATCAGCCCCCCACCCGCCCCAGGTCTGTACTGCTGTGACCGAGCCGAGGCTACCCACTGTCAAGTGGCTTGCCGGCGAATCCTCCGTACCTTGAGCACGGAGCACGAGATCATGGAGGGCTTGATTGACGAGTGCGGCTCCCAGCCTCTGCCCCAAGACCCCATGTGGCAGTGCTTTCTGGGGAGCGCCCATCCCCCTTCCCCGACCGAAAAAGAAGTCCCGCATCCTGCCAAAATGGACTGTGCCAAACTGCATTGCTGCTCCAAGGCTAACACCTCACTTTGCAGGTACTGCTCAGCACCCGTACGGGCCTTACGTGCTGGGGTGGCCACGTCCTGCTTCAGAAAATTCAATACACCCCCCCCCCCCCCCCCCATTTGGTTCTCGGCTCTTCCTCGCATTGTGCTTTGCTTAATTCTTACCAGACTCTGTCGCATGATTCCAACAGTAGTAATGGCAGGCAGTTAATGGCTGACAAACAGACAAGCCATCTGCGCTTGGGTGGGCAGGCTCTTGCCTAACGCTTTCAGAATCGTTTTTTTGGGGGTCTGAAAATAGGGACAAACCGTATCTCGATATGGTTACGCAATCATCCAAGTCCCTCGTCTCTGCAAGCACGGATCGAACATGGAACCCAACGTTAACCGTGAGCGGCAGTGTAGCGCCACGGGGCATTCGGACTAATTGAAATGACAAAATAGTAAACAGAAGTAAGCTAGGCTAAATTTTAGCTTATCCAGTAACTACATTGCCTATTCGAATGACTTGGTTAACACGTTCTACAAACACGCAGATCAGCCATATTTCTGTTCCACCTGCAAGAGACAAGCCGTTTTCTCAGCTCCCTAACTGCATCGGTCGATCAGGACAGGCAGGTAGTAGCAAAAGTGAGCAATCGATTGACAGAATCGAATTGATTGCTCAATATTTTGTCATATGGACAAGGATGAAAACATGTGTCACTCCCCCGTGTTTTATATTCACATCTCTTCGCTCTCTGACAGGGACATGTGTCAAGAGATCAGCACAAACTGGGGCAGCCAGACGTGGCAAGACTTTGACCAGCTGTGTGAGTACAACCCGGTGGAGACGGAGCTGATCAACTGCCTGGCTGATGTCAGGGAGCCCTGCCAGTTGGGCTGCAAGGAGCTTTCCTATTGCACCAACTTCAACAATAGGTCAGGACTTGCTTCTTTTTGTGCTAGCCAAGTACTCTAACAACTAATCGGCATACAATTGTCACATTTTAATACTTGCCAAATACTGTTGCTGGACCTTGAAAAAAAACAGCAACAACAAACAGCCTTTTCCTGTAAGTCAAACATGCAATTAACTCATTCATTCCCAAAGACGTTTTTAAACGTCTTTTCAGACCTGGTCCAGAATTGGCTGGTACTGAATGAGTTAAGATCACCTTCCGTCGCAAATTTCAAATTGCTGCACCGCTGGTTAAAAGGGAAATGTGGACTATATTTATTTTCAATCGAGCTACGTGTCAACACGCAAACGTACAGGCACGCGCAAACAGTCGCTCAAGATAAACAAAGCCCGATGGAACACACCCAAAAAAGCCAGTTCAGCTTTGAAGCCCCAATTAGCTCACTCTGTGGAGACCGACGGACGCCTCCTATTATCTCCGTCCGCAGGCCGACGGAGCTGTTTCGCAGCTGTAACATGCAGTCGGACCAGGGAGCTATGAACGACATCAAGCTGTGGTCCAACGGAACCATCAAGATGCCTTTTATGAACATTCCTGTGCTCGACATCAGGAAGTGTCTGCCGGATATGTGGAAGGCGGTTGCTTGCTCCCTGCAGATCAAACCCTGTCACAGCAAGTCCAGAGGGAGCGTCATATGCAAGTGAGTCGAATCCAGGATGTTTCGAATTTGGCTCGTTGCTTCCGACGCGTAACACGTAGCACGCCGCTTGTCACTGTGCTTTTTGTTTGAGAAAATGATCATTGCCGTAAAGTGGAGAAGAGATTTTTTTAATCACGGCAATAATACATTAATATACATATATATTACATGCTCAAGCTTTTTTTCGTTTGTTTGTTTAGGTCAGATTGTGTGGAAATCCTGACCCAGTGTGGGGACAGAAAACGTTTCCACGACGGACAAACACCTGAGAGGATATGCGAGCTTCTGTCGCCCATCGATGACCCCGAACGCTGCATTCCACTGCACAGATACCTCAGTGAGTGAAAATTTTATTATCAAATCCGTATTATTATTGTGATTTTTTTTTTTTTTTTGTCTCTTCCATCAGCCCCAAGTTCCCTCGGAAACAGCGTTGTTGAAGAGGTCATCCATCCATGCAACCCGAACCCTTGCCCCAGCAACCACTTATGCCAGGTCAACAGGAAGGGTTGCCTCGATGAGCTCAACTGCCAGCCGTTTCTCTGCGCGCCAGGTCGGACCTCCTCCGCGTCAACGCTGGGCACCGTTCTGCAGAACGGCGCTCTTTTACGAGTTTCTTCTTTCAGGATGTAAACTCGGCGAGGCTTCAGACTTTCTGGTGCAGCAGGACGCTCGCTTACAAGTGCCGACTCGCACCGGCCCGGCCGGGTGCTACGAGGTCTGCACTTGCGGTGCCAGCGGGCGCCTGGAGAATTGCGTGGAGATGCCGTGCGTGGATACCAACAAGGCTTGCGTCGTGGGAGGACAGAAGATGAGTAAGTACTGATGAATCCTTTTTGTCTTTGCAGGGGGTTCTTTTATTTTTTTTTGGAAAGGACTCACTGGCCTAGTGATTGGGGAGTGCTGCTAAAAGCCACAAACGGACCTCCCTCGGTAATTCTAGACGTATTTTTAAGCAAGAATAACTGTTTCGAATGGGCGTCTGTTTTTGAGGCAATTGAGAGAGATTACTGGTAGCTGTTTTATTACGCCGTATATATCACGGTGAAACCCGGTTTTGTTTTGTTTTAAGAGCAGCATGTCTGCGGGACATTTGTGGTTTGCGTTTTTTGGTGTGTGCCAGCCATTGTTTTACGTTTGGTTTAAATTAACGTTGTTTTGCTTTCCTGCACGCCTTGGCTCTTGGGTCTGGGTTGCCTGGTTTTCAAATGTCACACCCTCACGACTTGAGCCGGCATGTACAACAAGCATCTTCTCCCCCCGAGCATCCTCATTGTGCGCGTGTGTTATAAACTTTAACATTGATGCCTTTCCGCTAATACACTGTGTTAAACATACGGCCCGCGGGCCGGAGCCGGCCCCCGAAGAGTTTCGATCTGGCCCGCAGGATAATTTAAAAAAAAATGCTTTAAAGACACACAATGAATATTTTAAATAAAATACAATTCGATTATCCGCTAGGGGCCACACTGTTTTGATCAGAGAAGAAAACAGCAGTCGCAGTTTGTCACTGTGAGCTTCTTCTCTCAATGCACCTCCATCAACTCATATTTATCGTTATTCTTCCATTGTGTTTACCATTGTGGCAATGCCCTGTGCTCTTCAATTTCAAAGTTGTCAGTGTGTGACGTGTGTGTGTGTGTGTGTGTCTTCACCAGATCACGGGGTGTCTTATCGACTAGACTGTGACACCTGCTTCTGCTTTGCTGGCCACCCCATCTGCTCCGACAGAGAATGTCTCAACATTGAGAGCTCAGACGAAGACCGCCTACATTTTACTGGTCCGTCTCCTTGCGCGAGAGGGCGTCTGGATGTTTAAATTTAATCCGACATTGACGTTCCACATCTGTCTGTCATCGTCCTTCTCAATATCATCTATTTGTATGTCACAAATATGATGTGAAATATAGACAAAAGGTATCGGATACCAGGACGAAGATTCGTCGCAAGGCAGGAGACAAAGCGAAGAAGGGAATGAGTTTGAAATCTGTGCGGAGGTTGTTTGTTTCGCAGGTTTACATCGGGTCGTAAAACACGCAGACTATGTTTGGTGTATGTCTCGCCAGTACTCCCCAGAGCACTGACTCAAGATCTGTATCAGGTCTTCCTCATGTTTCTCAATTCACCGGAGACGACATCACGTCGTTATCATTACAAATTTTCACTCACGACAGACGTCGTATCGTAATGTTGAGATCTTTGTCCGTGCCCTGCCAACAATACAAAGCCAAACTGTTCTCATCTATAAAAATATCTTTGCCTTCCGTCCATTATCCTGTCGTGGTCAATGGTATCCCCATCATTCTGTGAATACGCTTTAATCTGGGAAAACAAACCAAGCTTGGCTTGAAATGATCTATTCAGACAGCCTATGAGAACATTCGGTCCATGCATAAATTTAGAATACGAAAAACTTGAACATGCTTTTGCTGTGTGAGGTAGCATGAATCCTTGCAGTTCGAGCCAAGATAGGTCATCCGGTAATAGCATATACCCAGTCTTCAGTTTCTAGTCTTGGCTAACTCACTACTTGCCACCTTACCGCCCTTACCGTCTTTCCTCAGGTCTTCCATGTAACTGTCCAGACCACTTCATCCCAGTGTGCGCTTCCAACGGCCGCACGTACCCAAGTGCCTGTGTGGCTCGCTGTATGGGTTTCATGGACCATCAGTTTGTGTTTGGCCAGTGCCGTTTCACTAATCCCTGCGCCAGTAAACCCTGCCAGAGAAACCAGAGGTTGGTAACAGCTGCCGTCTATTTTTCGAGCTGAAAAAGCACCAACTCGTGACAGTGACAAATAGAATCAACCTGACAGTTCAAGACAAACCTATTATTAAGACATCTATGGCACGGATTCAAGTCATTCCTTTGTAAAGTTCACTTTGGGGTTTACTTTGTTTCTAAATTCTGGCCGCTTTCGAAATTGCCGTATTTAACATCAGTGTGGCAATACGCTTTCCCAACCATAAAATAGCACGTATTTGTTATTCCTTACGAAACCATTTGCGAGGAAACCGTTGATGTCATGAGACTTCTTTGTTGAAAAACTCACATAGGGGTTTTCCAAAAGTTTTCAGACCCAAATTAGAAACGTCAAACTTCACTTTAAAAAAAAATGCATGTATGAGCAAACATAAAGAGGAGTGACATTATCAAGTACAAACCATTTAGTTAACGCAGATTAATAACTACTCCGGTAGTTCCTTGTAGCATTGGAGAGGAATCGGCAAGGGGACCTAAACTCATCCTCATATATACTGTATCTAGATAAGAAAAGAAATGATCTGGAAAGTTAATCAGAAGATTTTCAGTTGAACCATCCATGTGGTCCGGAATACATTCTTCATACAAATTCACACACCCTCATGCAGGTTTACCACTTTTATTCACACCCCATGATTTCTGTGATCCCCAGGGGGGGAAAAAAAAATCCCTAAAGTCTTTTTCCTGGCACACCGATCAAAGGAACATGCACGCAGTCATCACTGCATGATTGGATGGATTTGATTGAAGAAACTCACAAACATACACATTCGCTAGCATGCGCTATTCTTAGCAGTTTGTGGAAACACTACACACACAAAAACGTTATTTACAAATGATCCCAGCATGCAACATTTCTTAAAACCACATAGTTAGTGATTTTATACAATTCAACTTTGTGTTTCAAGGTGCATTCCAAAATATCAAGTTTGCCTGAGCGACTTGTCGGACTGCCCGCAGTACGAATGCGTCGGCCGGCAGTCGGCCTGTGACAAGAACAGCGTGGAGCCAGTCTGCGATACCGACGGTCACATTCACACCAGTCTGTGCCAGCTCCAGCAAGCTGGCAAAACCCTTGCCTACATGGGCCACTGTCAGGTGAGGGAAGGACCAAAGACTTTTCCCCTGTTGTGTTCAAGATGACCAAAAAGAAGTGAAGATTCTGCGTTATCGTTTAACCTTGGGAATTATTTTCTGCAGGGATTCATGCACTGCACCTGCTCCATGGTTTTCTGTTAGACAGCAGATTTCATTATTCCATAAATCACAACAAGTCGTCGAGGTCTTGAAGGAGCAAAGCAGCCCCAGGGCATCACACTGCCACGACCACGAGCGTTGCCTTGATGTACAATGATTTAGAAATAACATGGGTTTACTCTGAAAACACACACATGATTAATTTGTAGTAATTAAACGTTTTAATTGAACAAAACTTTATTTTAATGGCTGTTGTTGACAGTGTAGTGTAATAGAACTGTACTGCTACTGTAATATGAAGTGAAAACTTAAACTGACGATGGGTATTATTAATCAAGCAAAGCCTGAACACTAAATACCCTAAATCTTTTTTTCTCTCGCGCTATGTGATATAATTAGATTAGGTTATACGTAATGTTATGGTCAGTGAGTTAATTTCGAGGTATGTGTTTTTAGGAAGACTGCAAGAGCCGACAGCAAGTTTGTGGCCACAATGGCGAAACCTATAATACGGTGTGTGAGGCCTACTCAGACCGAGTGGCTCCCGACTATGACGGACACTGTCAGGCTGTCGGGGCCATTTCCGGCACGGCAGCGGACACTGCCTGCAGTCTCATTTCCTGTCCACGTCTGTCACCTCCAGGCTGCCAGCCTGTCACGCCCCCAGGTGAGTCATTCAGCTCTTTCGCAAAGTTATAAAAGGCGATAAAGGGAGATTTTTCATCACATCACATCGTTCAGGTATTTAATTGCATCTAAAGACAGTCCACTTGCTTCATGCTAGCATATCAATGCGAAACAACAAACTAACGCTAAATTAATTAGCATATGTCAACATTACAGTAGTTTCAAAACTTTGCACAACAGCTAGAAATGACAAATTAGCGCAAGCTAATTGACCTGGGTTTTTTATTAAAACTGTTGAAGAAGATGCAGATGATTGCATATAGTAACAGTGTGGAGGATGCATCATAAGCCTTAACCTGGCATTTTTCAGGAGCCTGCTGCCCAATCTGTGCCAGTATGCTGCAGGTCCTCTGGAACAAAGAACAAATGAATACGTTCTCAAAGGTTTGGATGCACCTCAGTTTTCGTCATTTTGTGTATTTTTTTTTTGTCCTCCATGTAACACGAGAACATGATCGTGTGCATGCTAGAAGCATGATTTTGTTGCTTTATCATCCTCTGTGTGGGAAGTACTTGGCCCCCATCTTGTGGCATCTACCGGTATGTGAAATTTCAAAACTCCATTGGGGAGTGGGAGTCAATTTTTTAGATTTTTGTTGTTTGCGGCACCTTCGCTGTATAGATTTACACTCACTGGCCTTTCAAAATACACGTGAAGACGTTATTTTCTTTTGGGTGGTTTTGTCTCATTATTCCTGAGTTTGTTCAAATCTTTCTCGATATATTCGCTTAATTTCTGTGTTTTCAGAGAGTGGTTTGAACTCATACTTGTTCCTACAGTTAAATAAGAACCAGCCAGTGTCAGTCCACGATGTCCTGCGAATGCTGCGACTTCACGTGTCCGTCCCACAGTGCGATGTTTTTGGCTACCTCAGTATTGATCACGAGCTGGTGATCCTCATTGCGCCTGTGGATCAGCATCCAACACCTCTGCAGGTAACACACATGCACCCACTCACTCCTGGATTAATAGGGCTGTGCTTGGAAATTAAAACAAAAACAAACAAACACGCGCTATGATTCTCGCCCTGCTGATGTCTGCATGCTGAACGCGAATTTTCCAGATTGAAGCCTGCAGCAAAGAAGCCGAAAAGATCGATTCCCTCATCAACTACGCCAGTCCAACACTCGTTTCCCACATTCCCCTCTCTGCTCTCGTTGCCTCTGAGACCCAGACGTCTTCCGTCAACTCTTCCGGTGGGGTTCGACGATCGCCTCCGCACCCCACGCTGTGCCTTCTCCTGGGTCTCTTCCTGGCTGCAGCCTTGAGTCCCCAACTGCTGTAAATACCCATTATTGCCCTCTCTTTTCCCCTGTTATCATTTCTATGGCCATCTTGCAGAAGGAAACCATGGCGGCACCTTCGGACAATCATAATTAATTGACTTGCCAGCGTGTAAAACAATCAAGGTGGAAAATCTACGAATATGAAAAGCTTTGTACATACAGTATTATGAGTGGATGAGTTCCTCACTTTATGGTATGCACAGGTGGGCCTGTGAGTACAGTGTTACGCTGTGAAAACCTCTTGTGGCATCTTGGTGCCAAAGAACTATGTTGAGGTGCGAGGAGGAGATTCATTTAGATAGGCGATCGCGCTTTCTATTTAAAAAAAAAATAGTGCTTGGCGACTATCGTGTGGCATCTATAGGCAAATGATAAACCTAACGAGGGGGCCGAATGTTTGGTTTATATGTCAGGGGTCAATCCTAATCCCCCACAAATTGTGGTGGAACACTGTATGTTTGAGTGTGTGTGACTATGTGGTTTGTTTGAGAAGCATCCGGCTTCAAATGAACAGTGTTAAATCCCAGCATGAAGCTCTTCTCTGACATTCGTTTGCTCAGAATTGTATTAGCCATTACGGTCAATATAAGACTTTTTTGTATGCGTTTACTCTTAAATTCTCATACACACGTCAGCCTGGTTGTTGTTGAAGAGTCCGTATTTTGCCATACGGCAGTACCAGCGATCGATCCAAACGTGCGGTATACCTCTATTAGCGTTTGAATCACAACGCTCAACAGTGTTTGAGGAGTATCTTACGTTTATGCAGCTGGTGTGGGAATAAATGTGCATTTTCCTTGCAACTAACTGGTGACCCCGTTCTGGCTAAAGTCCAGCTTCCTGGTGACCCAAACGAAAAGGAAACGATCGTATTCATTGTAGTGCTGACATGCTTCACACATTAGTTCACTTTCTTGACCAAAGATAATCTCAGACTTGTATGGATTACAGATCCCTAAATCTGTGAGGAGGGGCTCTAAATGAATATGTCGGATGCATCATCAAGGTGAAGGACAATATGTATTTTGTATGTTGGTTTATAACTATTGCCTATATGTGAAAATCTCCAAATTGCCTTAATCTTTTGGGGGGAGCGGTCCACCATAGTTTCACAGAATATTTACTAAAACGTGTTCTCGTAATTGGAGTTCATTCCAATATGATATATTTCCATGGAAACTGTCCAACATTGAAATGTGGGTGCAATTATACAGCCGTAGTTTTAAGTGTCGCCATTACAGCGTTAAACGTGCCTCGGGTGACTTTTCAGGTGTTTCTAGAATTATTATTTTTTTCGGGCCTTTGTGATGTAAACTCTTTGCGTCATCCAGTTTACAGGGCTGGGTTGAATTTGGCACACTCAAAATGAATGGGAATTCCAAAGAGCACACTTTTTCTTTGTGTACACAGTATTACGTACGTTCAGGTTCAGAACCAACTGAAGAGAGGAACATTAATGTTTCGCGCAACCCGGTTTATCGTTGTGTTCAACCACAGCGTAAAAATAAAATAAATAGTGCATTACACATATATAAATATTTCTCTCTGTCTTCACTGTCTTTAGTATTCTGAACTATTGTTTTCATGGCTGTCTTTTCTTTCTTTTGGGTAGTGGGGCGGGGGGATGTTACCGACTCAGGATATGCACTAAATGTTGCTTTAATACAAGAAAATCGTATTGATTGATTATTATTAGTATTATGGTCCCGGTTGACGCAGACCCAAACCCACAGAACCTGAAACATAAGGACTTGAGGCATGGGATGAGGATACGATGGCTTGAGCCATTTTGTTTGGGTATATGAAGGTTTGCAACATGAACAAGATGCTGGTGGGTTATGGGTTGAGAAATAAAAAACAAAAAGGTGGATGATGTCCTTCTCATGTGCCAGGCAAAGCTGCTCTCAAACCACAGATGATATGATTTAATATAATCGTGGATATACTGGCTAAGGTGTGCTCCTTCCTGATAAAAACCCGGGCATCGCCCCCCCCCCCCCCCCCACCCCTACTCCACTTTTTTTGTGTGTGAGGCCAGTAGCTCTTAAGTTTAAAATATTAAAAGGGATTTCATCCATTTACAGTACAAACTAAAAGCCATCTGATAACAAGACAATCAGCTTCTCACTACCTACACTCCGCCTGGGGTAGAGATTTCCACTGTATGCCTTGCATCATAGTGTCTTACGAAGTATTATTACGAATGCAATATCTTCTCGTTAAGAAATTTCTCTGTATTTGTATAAGTATGAAAATGTTTAAGATATCATGTGTGCCATGTTTTTTTTAATAAATAGATGTTATTTTTTGTGCATGATGATCGTAATGACGTGATTTTAATCCATTTGCGTTGTGTTATTAGCATTATCTAAAGGTGCCCGTGCAGCACTCATGTCCCAGTATTGACCAGTATTACTGTGCTAGGCAGATGAATTCAGGGTACAAAGGAGTATTCGGGCCACAGTGGGAAGAATAAAGTCAAATTTGAGAACAAATGATTTGTATTTGTGAAGATAAAGTTGCATTTTTAGGAGAATTCAGCCAATAGTAATATTTTAGAATAAAGTTGTGTATTTATGGGAATAAAATCTGAATTTTATAGCGTGAATGTAAACATTTCCCATCTTACGACTTTAGTCTTGTAATATTAGGACTTGCTTCTCACACAATTTCGACTTTATTGTTCTAATATTTCAAAATGATTCCAGTTATATTCATTTTGTTCACTCCTTCATAACAAGGAAACCTCACCTGGCTCATATTATTGTATGTATCTATTATTATTCATGTCCAGTTTGTCATAACTGAATGTTTTTGTTTGTTCATGCCAACATTGGTTATGCTGTCTTTAAAAAAAATGTGTATACCATGTTTCCCTTTCAACAGAGGGATGGATCTAAAAGTCTTTCCATACATACTTGGCCGACTTTTCAGGACTGAAATACAAAAAATGTTGCAATTAAGATGTGAAGATTGAAATGAATATAATGTGTCAGAACAGCATGGCAATGGCTAAAGTTTAAAAAAAATTAAAATAAAAAGATGAGAAAAAGTGGTGGTTCATTTACTTGGTGTCTTTTTTTCGCTTTGTTTGCATGCACTACTATTAAAAGCATATTTATGCAGTGGCCATCTTTCTGGCAATATGGGTCATCAACAATACAATTGATATGCGATATATTTGAGGTATATATATACTTCACTGTACGTTGGAAATGCTTTAAAAATGATTTAAAAAATGAAATGAGTACATAATATTGATACGGCCTCCTTTGTTTAATCTGATTGGTGAGTTGACCTGTCACTCCAGTCGTTTCCATAGTTACTGCAAACTCCCAGCCGGAGTCGGGGAACGAACCGCTGACAAATGGAAAGCCAAACACAACGGACTGATAACTTGCGCACGATGAGCTGCGTAGATGCCTATTTTTTTTAACTAAACGTGACGATTTATTTTCATTTCTAACCAACGATGAACCTTTAGGCGAATGTTTCGGTGCCTTTGGTCGTGTATTTTGTTGATTCAACTTCTGGCTGTGCAGTGACTTCACAGCGGTTTCAACGGAACTTCTTTTGAAATATTCAACGTTTTCATTTTCCAAAAGACGCCATGATCCCCGAAAGTCCAAGTGTTGTGGAGACGATCGATAGGACCAAATACCAGAACAGTCCGCCTGCCGAACCGAATCAGATGAGTACCGCCATCGGAGGCTTGTTGAGGCATATTACAACCGTCATCAAAAATGAACCTTTCATCGACCATTACACCATCATACCCGGAAAAGAGCTTGGAAGGTAAGACTGCTTCAACGGATGTCCCGTTGGGCAACAACAACAACGATAAGAAGAATAATAACAATATTTGACTGTGTTAATGCAAACGCAATAACATCTTTCAACCAACACAACATTCCGGCTCTAATTTGTTTTACGATAGTGACAGTTTTGACTCTGGAAGTGACTAATATAATTATTTTGGAATACAAAACAAATCAGTATGTATTTTGTTGAATTTAAGCATTGCATCATTAAAAGAAAAAACTACATCTGTATTATTTGCGGAATCAGTAGTTCATTTTTTGCCACATCACTGCAAGATTTGAATCAGTGTCAACACGTTTGGGTGTTTTTTTTCTTTCAATATTTGCTAGAAATGTATTTTTTTTTTCAGAGCCAGCCTCATTTGGTGATGTGTGCATGCGTATCTTCTTCCCACTAGCGCAACAGCTGCACACGCACTGGAAAACAACGCTCACGCCAAACCTAACCGCATTTCAGCCTTCACTGAAAGCAACATATTTATCTGATCTTTATGCATCTTGCATGTATTTATTTTTCCACCCGCTTTTTCCGCCCCCTCCTGAAATCACATGATGATCCGTTGCCATGCAATGGCTTGAGTGAGAATGTAAAAGAATGAATGTGTTGAAGCACACGTGACCCTTTGGAGGCCCAGTGGCATCTCCAAGGCTTGCAACAGGTTGGCATCAGTCATGACTTCACCCCCACCCCCTGCCCCCGCCCCCTTCTGCCCTTGAACTGCGCGCTTTGGTCAGCGAATGTGCTCAAAGCACTTCAAAACAGGTTAAATCCTGGAAGTATTGACTTCGGAATGTTTCCATTGTTCACTCTGGGTGGTCTGTCCTGATCTCAATTGTTGTATTACAGTTTAGTGAGGCTGCTGAGAAGCGAAAAGAATTTCTGTACATGTTTCAGTTCCTCTGGGTGATGATCATTCATAAAGTCACGAGGCCTCTCCAGTTTTTGCACTGAATATCCTTTGAGAAGGAATGATCAGCCACACTGGCTGATGTTAATCGACTCTTATGCCAGCAGTGTCTGTTAACCTCAATGTAACCCCCTCAAATAAGATTTGTTGGCTGAATCCAAGTTAATTCGGTCTCCTCCTTGAAGAGCTGCATGACTTGAGTGCATGCGCGTGTCCGGCTTTGTATGGCCTGACATTGTGACTCAGCTTAGCGACCAGATCAACATCAAAATGGCTCCCTTGATCTGCAGTGGCCATACCACTCTGCATACTACAGCATTGTCGCCCCCAAGTCATCTGACACAATTTCCCTTGAGCCCTCGAAGACCGCTCGATCAACAAATTGCACTGGAAATTTATTATGATTTTTTGCATGCGTTCTAAATGAAAAAAAAAATAAGAAATGAAATTAATTCAACAAATCAGGGTCCAGTTGCCTTGATTTGACCTTTGCAGATTGTTTTGAGACTCTACATACAGATAAAAAAAACACACACAAGCACATTAGATTTGTTCTTATTAGCATGGTGACAGTGAGTTAAACATTCATGAAAGGAAATGATTAGCCCTTTTTTCTGTTTCGAAACCTGATTTGCATTGCATGCCGCGACCCCAGGGAGGATAAGTGGATCAGAAAAAAAAAGAGACAAAAGAACATTTGGTCTCTTTTAACGTTTGAGTGAGAAAAGCAATCAACGTGTTTGGTGAATAGCTTCCTGAATGGACATCCCTCAGCTCACGGCATTGCCGTTTTGTTGGAAACCGGCTGTGCTTATGGACTGAACTGGAACTTTTTTTTTGCACATTCGGTCTCATAGCTGTACTGATTTAAAAAAAAAAAAAATCAGTATTTATCTCCTTGGCTTGTATGTTGTAAAGTGAATTTTGGACTCCGAAGTTAACAAAGTGGAGTTGTTGGAGCGAGTTGTCAAATGTGTAACACCTCCTGCCCGGATAAATCTTTAACTTTGTGGATTGAAGCTAAATTCAAGCTTGAGCACTGAATTGACGGACACCAGGCTCATTTTCAATACCGTAAATTCAGATACGTTCCGATAGAGTCATTAACGGGCTCCTGCGCAGCTAACGAAGTCAATCATTTGCTCACATTTTCATTAGAGCACAGCCATATGAAAATAATGACAACGCCTATTTATGATACTTCCCTGTATTGACTCTCCCTGAATGCTTCCGCCAATAGAACTCACTAGTTTGCATGCATCAGTCAACCTTCCGTATGACCCCCTCACCAGATGGCTACCGAGCTGGGCTTGAGGATGTAGTTTAAGATAATACTCTCAATATGCCCCCGCCGCGGAGTCCCAGATGGCCCCGTGGCCAAGCTCATTCCGTAGAGTCTGCAAATGTGAGCCTACAATGGAATTCCATATGGTTAAGACACAAAAGCTGCGTGACAGGAGGGCTACGCTCGTATTAGCTCATGCGGTACTCGACTAAGCTTTTGAGTGATTGCGCCCGCCACTTGCCCGCAGCAAGCAGAGCGCATTTCCTCGCAAGGGGAAAAACTTATCAAAGTTGCCGTTTCCTCTTCATCAGCGCCGACTGAAACTTATTTCATATCGCACAAAAGGCATCAGGGTGTAGCCCGTTAAGCGAGGCTGCCGGCTTTTGAAATGTGCTGACACGGCTTGGGAACAGGCTGCGGTCATTCAGTATGGTTTCTAAAGAGTTGGCCTGGTCTCCCAAACCACTCAGCAAACAGCGCGACGGCCGTTTCCAGTTATCGCCACACCAAAAACATACCCGCTGCCCACCGTTTTTAGCAGGAGTTGACTTTAATTGCGTGCGTGTCACAGTCCAGTGCCGCGACCACATGCGGAACCAAACAACATGCATAAAAAGCACATTTTGATTTTATTTTTTTTAATGTGGGGGGGGGGAGGGTCAAAGCTATGGTCCTCGGAAAACCCAACTTTTAACTCGGAGGCAAGCAAACAAAACTGACCTGGATCTTCAGTTTAACTGAAAGCGAAACGGGCGACATGAATTCAAATTGAAAGGCTTGCATTAAGATACAGATTGAACTTGAAACGCCAAACAGAGCCGAGCCTGAAGAATTCGAAGGCTCATGTGATCGTCACGGGGGCTATTTGGGGTTATCCTCCTACAAGTCACATTTGATTTAAAAATAAGAGATGCAACTGGAAACACAATTTCACATTGAAGTAGATTTACACCGCTTTATTTATAGACACTCAAGAAACGTGACCCTTCCCAAATGACACCAGAGGGGCGGGGGGGGGGGGGGGGGCAGCTAGAAGTCACCATCTCTCCGCATGACCAAAGTTTAACATTTAAATAGATTAGAATTAGAAAAGCGAGACTACAAAATTCAAGGGATAGAGCTTCTACTGGGGGGTGAGAATGGCAGGATGGCAATATTTTGTCACGACAACACTGTAACGGCATCGTATTAAAAGAGAGAAAAAAACAAGCACATCTTGACAGTGAAAAGAATGCAATGTTGATTCACATCATATGAGAGAGGGAAAAAAAATATTCACCAAAATATTGACACATTTGTCTTTTTGTCGACAGGGGCAAATTTGCTGTGGTCCGAAAGTGTGTGAAGAAATGTACAGGTCAAGAATACGCCGCAAAGTTCATGAAGAAGAGGCGAAAAGGGCGAGACTGCCGCATGGAGATCATCCACGAGATTGCCGTGCTCGAGCTGGCGACAGACAGTCAGCGGGTGGTCAGTCTTCACCAGGTCTATGAAATGGCCTCTGAGATGGTGCTCGTTCTGGAGTTGTAAGTATCTCGTTTTCTCGGATTGGAAACTCCTACAACGCGTGTATCGTTTGAGGTTTGCGTAGTTGAGTGAAGATGACCCAAGGGGAGCAAAGGAAAGGAGGCGGGAGTGCAAGGCATTCGCTCAAAATCGTATTTATTTAAAATACGCACACAAAAAATGTTAAATCAACAGAACTTCAAAAAAACACAAGATAAAATACAACAAACCGAAATCAACTCATCACGGTAAGGAACAAGACAGAAGTGACAACATCGACAATGAAACAGACTCTGACTGAACTAAATACAAGCAAACTGACGAGACAACAAGTTCCACCTGGAAGAGACAGCTGGCTGAGAACAGGTGCAAACGAAAACCTAACGAGCAGGTTAACGACCAAAAATAAAAATAAAAAAGGACACACAACGCAGAACATTTATTTTGAAAGCGTGAATTTGTTCCTCACCAGGATTATTTTCACCCCAACAGCCGGACGACGGCACAACACACGTCACGCGATACTCAAAGACTGAAGAAATAATCCATCTTCAAAAATGTAGCATTCAAACAGGAACTACTCATTTATGTCCAGCACTTTCGCTTGAGTGTTTTGCTCTTTTTTTTTTTCAATTTAAACACAACGAACTGGGCTCGATTTGAATGGTCCAGCTAACACGAACTATTTGAACAATGTGGCTAGCCTGCATCCAGCCAACAGCTCACACACACGCGCACACACACACACACACACACACACACACACACACACAGGGCATCTTTCTGAGTGTAGTTGTCAATGATCTCATCCCCACTGGTCACGTCGGGGCCATGCTTGACCTGGTTCCCACAGAAGAAGGTCTCTCCGTCTCAACTTTTGTTTTAACTCTCCGTTTTCATGTTGTCACTTACTAGCGTGACTCTTCCCAATACACACACACACACATACACGAATTGGGGTCAAAGTTGCGTTCGGCTACTAAATTAGACGGTATTGACCGGCAATGGATCTTTCTTTTCTGACCTCTACGTATGCATGACACCACCCCACCGGCATTCGCAGGCGTGCACTTGGATGTAGCTTCAAGATTACTTGCCTGTTTGTCAATGCCATCGCCCTACTATTCGCCATTAACTCATTCACTCCCAAAGACGTGTTTAAACGTCTTTTCAGACTTGGTCCAGAATTGGCTGGTACTGAATGAGTTAAATGAACATCAATCAATATCGGCATTATTCTCCCCACGAAAGGGACCCAAAGGAGAGTGTCGGCCCGAGCATTTAATTGTTACGCCGGTCACTATACGTCTGCTAGCGTAGATAGATGAACGGGTACGGTGGACGGAATCGCCGGTGTAAAAAAAAAAATTTTAATCCGGGGGTAGACTTGCATGTCGAAAAGATTGAAATTGAGATCCATGCTGGCTGAACTCCAGTTCTCGTTCTAACAGTTGAGGCGGACAAGCGCACGTGACATGCCAAAGCGTGGCCCCTCGCCCAGAGAAAGAGAGAGGTCACGTGAGGCCAAAAAAAAAAAAAAACAGTGGGCTGACAGTTCGAATGAACTTGTCAATATTCTCCACAGCAGAGTTTCCAGGCTGACTAATGTTCAGCGATATCTTTCTCACGTCTGCATTGACCTACAAAAACAGATCGGGATCACCCGTCTGTCCGCTGACCACCAATCCCAAAATATCAGAAGAAAAAAAAATCTCACCGAAATTATGGTTGACCTTCACTCACCCTCAAATGTGCTAGTGCGACATTTACACATACTTTATAGCACATTTACTGGAATTATAGTTATTTTTAAGGCCGGGTTTTATGATTTAAAAAAAAAAAGAAAAAATTCTGGGGTACAAAATAATATCAGGATAAGCCTACTAGACCAAAGTGATCAAAGTCCAATCGATCCATTTCCACCACGTTGTAATGCCGCATCATTTCATTTCCATCGATTTAGCAACTCCCCAATCCAACTTAGCGGGGGCTCGTGAGTTGATGAACGTGACCTGGCACGAGGTTTCGAAGCCTCATTTGAAGCATCGGCGCAGTGGGCCAGTCGGCTTTTTGTTCCTGTCGGCTAACCGCAAAAAAAAAAAAAAACTCAACGATTGTTCATTCAACGTATAATCATTTTAATTGAGTAATTCATAGTTGGGCGTTTTGCTTCTGGTGAAAAAGTGAGCACGTTTGGAGTAATTGGAACGCTTTGATTCTGCTTGATTGGAAAAATTCCTTCCAGTTGAGGAATTAATGAGGTCTGCGTCCTATTTAAAAGTGCGGCGGCGAGGTGGCGGGGTTGATGAGAGAGGAGTCCCACATTGCACGGTTACTCTCGGGCTGCCCCGGCGTCGGGTTTTTCCATTCCAGAAACGTGCCCGCTAGTAGCAACCGGGGACAAGTATTTTCCAGTTTTCGGAGTCGATATTTGAAACATCACAGTCATTTGTGACCCACTGATGTATCGGATTTTAGGCCGGTAACTCATACTTGTCAACCGCCCCACCCCCCACCCCCAACACAACTCAATTACACGCGTGAGCGGACAGTGAGTACAACGGGATATTCCGATCTCAGCAGGCGACGTACAAATCACGTATTTCAACAGCCGCCGAAGGCGATGCTACACTCTAATCCTGACCCCCCCCCCCTTGCTGGACATTACTATGTCTAATATGATACGTGTATTTTTGCACGTTTCCACGGCCAGCGCTGCGGGGGGAGAAATCTTCAACCAATGCGTGTCGGATCAGGAGGACGAGGCCTTCAGCGAGAATGATGTCAAGAGGCTCATGAGGCAGATCCTGCAAGGAGTCGCCTTCTTACATCAGAGGAACGTCGTCCATCTGGACCTGAAGGTCTGCGGAATCGAGTCGTACGCAATTCACTTGTGCCGACCAAATGTATTGAGAACTCTTGCGCAAGACAAGCGTTCGATATGCGACTCTTTAGAACCAACGGGCTCTAACATTCAATCTTGTCCGGGTGTTCCGTCAGCCTCAGAACATCCTTCTGACCAGCAACTCTCCTCTGGGCGACATTAAGATTGTGGACTTTGGTCTGTCCCGTATCGTCAGCAGCCAGCAGGAGCTTCGAGAGATTATGGGAACTCCCGAGTACGTTGGTGAGTGGACGTTCCTCCCTTCTACTGCCTCGATCTGTTTATTCATGGTCATTATATCACTGTCGTTATTGGATTGTCCACGTCATGTAGTTTTTCTTTTCCTCCTCTTACAGCTCCGGAGATTCTAAATTATGAGCCCATAAGCACGGCAACAGATATGTGGTAAGAAGGGGAAAAAAAATGAAATGAAAACATCCTCGCTTATGAAATCGCAATTGCAATATTGAGAAGAAGGGAAAAAAAGTCTCCTCTTTGAATGAACGGTGTCCCTCATTCTTCTTGTCACGCTTTTAGGAGCATCGGTGTTTTGACCTACGTGATGCTAACAGGCCTGTCGCCCTTCCTGGGCAAAGACAAGCAGGAGACCTTTCTCAACATTTCCCAGATGAACGTCAGCTACGACGAGGAGGAACTGCAGGAGCTGGACCAGGCCGTGTCCTTCATCCAGACTCTGCTTTGTAAACAGCCACAGTCAGTCCAAATATTTTTGGTTTCTCAACTGAGTCATGCGAATGCTTTCAATTCTTCGCTTTTTTTTTAGTTTTTAATGGTGTCGATGCATGACATGTTTTCCGTATTAACTTAGGGTTCGAGCCACGGCCGAGCAATGTCTCCAGCACCCGTGGCTTCATTCCGAAGATCCTCAGGAAACGGAGACACGCGCTAAACGGCCCCCACTGGGAGTCCATGACGCGTCCAACGAAAGCGACGGTCCTACCGGTAGCCCGGAAACTCCCACCACCACCTCGACTGCTTGCACAAACAGTGTTGAGGAGGAAGATGAAGGCCCGGTGACTGAGGACCTGATCGTCGTGGCCGCCTACACCCTGGGCCAGTGCCGCCAGTCGTCCACCGCCGAGAAGGACGCCCGGGTTGCCGACAAGAAGGCCAACTCCAAGCGCTTCAAGTTTGAGGAGCCCTTCACTGTCTTGCAGGAGGTCCCTGGGGAGTTCATCTACTGAAGAACCCCCCCACCCTCCGGGAGCCAGAGCGAAAAGAATCATCGTGAAAAAAAAGGGATGCAACAATGTCTTCATGGCACGTACGTAAACAATGTGATTCTAAAATGTTTACGGATATCACATAGGGGGGAAACGGTGTTAGCACCCTCTATTGGCCAAACTAGGTATTTTCATCTATAGCTTCAAAAAAAAATCTAATGATAAATGCATAAATTATAGAAAATGTCGTTCAAATGAAAAAAATACTTGCATAAAAAGAACTATACCACAAGTTAACAGTGTAAATATACGCTAAATGCGTGTTCTCTTTTCATCTCATTGAGGGGGGAATCGCACCTAACATAGCACTTATGTAAATACACTGTACAGTACATGTCTGATTTGCTTATACAGGCGAAAACATTTTTTTTCCATCATTTGGTTGGTCTAATATACTTCTGTCTTGATTTCTTCACATATTTTTTTTTCTTTAAGCTGCTCTTCCTAACTCTGCAACTCTGCTCTCACATTCACACGCATGGTGTAATTTTTTTGGGTGTTTGTTTCTGGTGCTGATTGAGGGGTTTTGTGTTTTGCATTTGCCTTCTAACATCCATTTTTATTGTTTTTTTTTTTGGTGAAAATGATGGTTTTGTTCATTTGTACTGTTAAATATACTGTACATGTCACGTATCGGTATTTGTGCAACCTTCAGTATAGGAGACAACCTTCAAGGGCTAAGGCCTGTCAACCCAATAAATGTTTGTTTGAGTTGTACATGTTGACTGTGAGCGTTCTAGATTTCCACGTTGGAATTACGTGTTTGAAACAATGGGAAAATATTTGTACATGAATGTCTTGTACCGTAAATAAATATGTTGGGAGTTACACTTGTGATTTTCGAAAATATAGATTTATATTTTTGGGGATACGATGCAGCATCTGTAGCTCTCGTATATATTTTAAGCTTTTGCAACATATAAAATGAATATCATGTCTTTGACAATGTTCAACTATGTTGGATGAAGAATTTGGTTCTTTTCTGCTCAGTAGGGTCAAAATAGTTTCATTTGAAACGCTAAAAACAAACATTGCATTTAAGGCTGCATGTTGTACCTATAATGTAGTTCTACTGACAGCGTTGTACACAATACAGTGCTGCCGCCTTGTGGCGGAGCTTAAAATTACACTCCAAAATAATGAACAAAATTGAGTTAAATTTGGACCCCAAAAAACTGCGTATTAATGTAATTGTGTCTATAATCATAAATGTGATGATGGAACTGTTGAAAAAATGTTCGTTAGGGCAAATTTAATACAATAATGTACCAATAAAGTTTTGGTAACAAGACAGTTATGAATGGAAGCGACCTGTACACCCGTCCTTCAAAACGAGATAAGAGCAACTTTCCTCTTGTCTTGGGGATAACAGATGATAAAATACTGTCTCTTGTTATTGTTTTGACTATCTTCTGGTATTTGGAGACTGCGTCTTTTTTTTTTTTTTTTGCTTTTAGCAAACAAATTATTAGTGTGTGAAGGCCTCAAGAAAGCAGCATGCTAGTTTCTCACTTAAGGGCAATTGTTCACACTGTGGTACAGAAATAGAAAATGCTGATGATGTGTTCTGTTCTGCATGATACACCCAGTCTTTCTTAATTAGCCTTCACACAGGCATTTTTATCACTGGACCAAACATTGCCCAGTATGGGATCATGTTTTCAATGTCATACAAAGTGCACTGTATGATATATATTCAGAATTGCCCTTGGTCTGATTCAAGTCCTTGTTTTACTGCACATGAGGTTGTGTCTTATTTGATTAAAACAGTTACCGATTCGATTTCTCAAGAACTATTTTGGGAAGTGAACATACATGTGGACTGAGCCAAAATCAAATGTAACAAATGGGGACCACTGTTTAATAATAACAACAACAACACTAATAATAATAATAATAATAATAATAATAATAATAATAATAATAATGTGTGCACCACGTGTTCATTTTTATGTGTTCAAGATTATTTTTAAAATAGTTCTTTGTAGGCCAATGTTATTTTGCATCCTTGGTGGCACCATCTGCTATCCCCATGCAAAATTCAAAACAGCATGGAAAAAGAAGACCAAGTCCATCTGTGCTGTGATCTGATTGCTCTAGTTAAATGTAACAAAATAAAAAAAAGATTGCAGGATTGTGGCTGGTGTAGCACATGACGATGGGGCTTAAGAAACTTGGTGCCCACCACCACAACTTGTGGGGTGGCGGGCCCTCGTTGCCGCCCAAGTTGAGTTCATCGTCCATTTTGAAGAACGTAATTTGCAGTTGTCGAACAAAGTGTCATCATCTGTGTTTATCTGATCTCCACATGGGTGGTTTCACCTGCTTGGAAGGAATTTGTTGGGCTGGTAAAGTGGTATCGGTGTAGTAGTATTGAAGCATATTTTCTCTCAGATGACAAATCGTATTTTAAGTCTAGTGTCACTGACCTCAGATGCAACACGCACGCAGTTGTTGTAACTGAGTAATTACACTCACACAAAAAAAATCGTTCTTAATATTGTCTTGTGTTGTGTTTTACACAATACAGTATCATTTTCTATGTAAGTGTATTTTTCCCCCTCGGTTTTGTGTAATAATTCATTCTTTACGGGATTATTGCATTATTCGCTACCGTCTTACGGATAAAAGATTAAAGGACGGATGGCGAATTGAAATCTTCTGGTAATATTTTGTATTTGGCTCCGGACCAGGCATTTCCATTCATTTCAATGAGGAGTTTAGTCATGATGCCGCTCTGAAGTCACGTCTGTAAACGAGACGCGTGAGCTTGGTGGGTGACGAAGGGTGCGAAAGGGGCGTGCTGGAAGCAAACATCACAGGCTACCCGATCCTTTTGCTACGGTTCCTGCCTCGCCATTAATCCTACGTCTGAACGAAGCGAGGCTGTCCTGTCTTACCGCCCCCCCCCCTCCCTCGCTCCTTTACCGGGCGCCAGATGCACTCCGGTGGCTGCGGTTGGATCGTCCGGATGTGATCTCCGCGGATCCCCGGGAGCAGAAATGAAAGCCGCACTGCCATAAAGGAGCGTCGAGTCTCCGCGTCGGCCCCTTTTCAGTGGAGCGCTGACTTTGACCGGCGGAGAGATGAGGATTCCTCGGACCGATTTAGCCTTGACATTCTGGCTATTCATAGAGGTGAGTGAAGCTCGGCGTTGTTATCCACCCCCCACCCCCACCGCCACCCCAGGTTTGGATAGACAATCGTCACGACAATCGGCAGTTTTGGTTGTTGAAAAAAAAAATAATCCTTAAAAAAAATGTATCACATCAAGCTTCAGTCACGTGTGCTGTGTTAGATGCAGAGCGATGCCAGCTGGAGTCCGTGTCAGAATGACAGCAATTTTAACATCAGCTCCCGAGGAATATACATGATACGATCCGGAGAGATCGGATTAGGGCATCATTGGGATATACAAAATGTTTTTGTCAAATCAGCTTTCTAAAAAAAAAACAAAAAAACAACAACAATGCTTGGAACATTAGACTTGAAACAAATCCTGACTTTGAAGAAGACAAGGAAGTCGGCTTGTTTCCACCGTCGTGTAAGGTGAGAGCGAGAATCTCACGAAAAATCGGTGCTGAAAAGTGAGAGGTTACATGTGCAATATGCAAAGATGATTATTTTTCGATTGTCTCTGACGATTCTCATTTTATGTTTTGTCTCCAGTCCCCGTCGCCCCACATTAGGTTGTTGGGCCTATGCATGGCTCAATGTTATCCGGTATTTCATTATTTTGGGACGTCAGCAATGTTCACCCTGACCTTTCAGATTTCAAATGAATCACGGTATCCAACGAACCTCAGATACGAGTTTATTCACAATTTTTATTTGTGTAAAAAAATGCGACAAAGTTGAATTGAGGTTGAGGAGGTGCGGTATCCACCCTGGAGTGGTCAATAGCCCACTGCTTTTTTGTTTTGTTTTTTTGTTGATCAGGCCAAAGTAATAACGGTGTCGCACCATTTGGTGGTAGCTTGGTGTTAGGCATCTTTTGAAGTGAGTTGAGGAGCTTTATTCAGATAGTTAGTTATAAGCGGGAACAGAAAATGAATAAATGTTTAGAAGGTCTTCCCTGCATGACAATGGGGCAACACAATGGGCCATATATGGTTTGCTCTAGAGGAAATGGTAACGATCCCCATTTCCCCTGAAACCTCTCCCCCGACACTGGTGCACATTTATTATTCACTTGTATCATTATTATTTTATCGTCACTCAGCTCATCCATTTTAAATGTACACAAGGCAGTGTGGTCCGAATCAAGCCCTCCGACACCATTTGTTCACTTTGATCGGTGGTGAAACCAGAGGTGGCTTGACTTGAGTCAGACTTAGCTCGTCAGTTTCGGCACGAGGACTCACTTGGCTAAAAGTTTTTTTTTTAAAAAGCCAGATCCTCATTCCGCCGTTATAGACTCGAAATGAATAAAAAGTGGCTCTCCTGTCTCCCTTCCCGTGCCTATTTTTAGAACTTGATGACATTATTGTGTGACCATATGGCCAGCGTTGTTTGTCTTCTATTTGTACTGCGTTTACGCTGATCACTCATCAACAAACAAATGCTCAACATGAGAGCTGTTGAGGAGCATTCTGGCTTCACCAAGTGAACATAAGATTCAGTTTTGATTGACACCTCAAGGGTGTAGAAATGTAACGCGTGATACTGAGAGCGCTAACATTTTGGCTAGCTCGATTAGTTGCTAAAAGCCGACGTCAAGTGGTCATAATGTGATGTCTGGCTGCTGTAACTATTCCGCATACATTCTCTGTCGTTATTTTCTATGAATCCGAAAATAGAAAATGTTTCATGTATTATGTACGTCTCATCTCAGGCGCTGTCATGCTTTGCGCAGCTTTAGCGGGCAAGAACTACATTTTTTTTGTCTTAAGTATCGGTGCCTGGTATCGGCATCCTATATGAGGACTTGAAATAAGGCCTGAGAGTGCAAGGTAGGGAGCCGCGTAGTATCAGAGCAATGTCTGTGAGAGGGAGCTTCATTATCGACCGCTCGCCTTTCACAAGTAGCGACTACAAAGGCGAAGCAGCCGAATCTCGCACACACACTCACACACTTGCGCTTCCAAGGGCTTAATGTTCAGTGTAGAACCATTTGAACTATTCAACTCCCATCCAATGTCCTCTGGCTAAAACCTCCGACCAGCTTTTAAAGCAGCAGAGCACATTTGCTGGTTGTGTAAGAGTAATTTTTTTTGGTCCCACGGGAGCAGGGGGGGGGGGGGTGATTTTCTTCCCCTGTCGGTTCTTTCGCTCTGTCTAATTGGAACAAGACAATGAACAGAGCGGAATGATGGCCATTGCTGGTAAATGGATAACAATTAGGTCCAATCATGGAAAATGAACAGTGGTTAAGTCCGGAAATGTGCCACTAAAACATTCTGGTCTGAGCTGTTTGTGTTTAGCAGGCGGGGAGGGGGCAGGAGGGGGGGTTGTTGTTTATTTTTTTTAAATTATGACTTGGAAAAAGAAAAAAAATAATTTTTAGGGCACAATTCATTAGTCGACACACATTAGCTGTTTTGTAATCATCCGTTTTTTTTGGGGGGGGGGCACAATATTTTCAATTTCCACACGTTGTCAGATTACAACATCAAACAAAAATAATGGCATTCAAACATTCCGTCCTTCCACAATTAGCCAATTGATCTCTCAATTGTAAAGTTACATAAGTACAATAGGACAAAGTGTTTTTGTTGAAAACATTAAGAGACACACAAAAAAAAGTTATGTATTTTTAAAATTAATTGGTCACTTGATTGGTTATCGGAATTTTACATTGGAATCGGCCTAAAAAAATCTATACTATTTATAAAATTTTTTCTAAATGGTAGGTTTACACCTATCGAGGGTCTGGGGGTACACTGTATTGCTCAAGAGTGTCTATGTCATGTCAGGCTACAGTATATTTTGCATTGTGGACTACCGGTGACCTTGAAAACACCAAGCTGCAGCATGTAAATTACTCCTCAAGGTCATGGCATTTTCTTGTTATTGTGTGATCTCATACTGGGTGTGGATGAGCCTGCTGCTTGACAGAGTTGAGACCGCATTATTTTCCACATACCAGCATTTTTTTCCCCTTGCAAAATAACCCCAATGAAGGTCACAAGTTTGGGTCATACTTTGCCCGCGTCGTCTTCTGCGGGCCCCTCTGTACTCTCGTCTTCTTTGTGTGCAAATCTGATCGAGCCGGCAGTTTAACGCACATACGGGGAGGTCGTTTCAAAGGCAGTTAATTAAGCAGACAGCCGGCAGCGACACACGGCACGCTCCCGATGGGCAAAATGGAGCACTCGCGGGTTGCAGGGAGATTGTTGTTCTGTTTGGAGGCATTCTGAGATTCATCACAGAGGAGACAATTGTATACGGAAGGGCGTTATGATGTACAGTCAACGGACACTTCATTGGGAACACCTGCAGAAGATACGATATATATGAGCGGTATGACATTTAGATTCGTAATTGGCACTCCACAATCTTCCATATTGGGTACTGTACAAGCACTAAAGTATACGACAAAGTTCATAAATATATGAAGTCATTAAAAAACATACATAAAATAATATTCCAATGAGATCAAAATGTTGCCAACCAAATGATGCAATTTCATCGTACGAAAGTCTGCTAGCTTCATGCTAACAACCTGAAACGATACATGGGCTAAATTGGCTTTAAAGCTCAAGTAAGCGGATGTCATTTAAGTGCTTTGAACGAAAAAAAATGTCGGTCTCTGCTGTGACGTGTAAGTAAATGGTAAATTAATTTGATGTGGTTTTTTTTGGGGGGGGGGGGCGGTCTCTCTCTTTTTGACAGGCTATAGAGGCCAAAAAGTACTGCTGGTATTTTGAAGGTGGCTACCCCATATACTTCATGTAAGTACCATCGTGATGTGACTCATTGAACTGGAAAACTGATGAGGAAGCCACTTTGGCGACATCATTTTAGCCAAAATCAATTTTTTTCTGCCAAAACGTTATCTTTGATCGATCCAGATGTCGCTCATACGAGGACTGCTGCGGGACTCGCTGCTGTGTGAGAGCTCTGTCCATCCAGAGACTCTGGTATTTCTGGTGAGCGCTCTGCCTTCAGAACCGCATCCCAAACATGTATTTCCCAATTCTCCATCTGCTCTTTTCGTGGTTTCATCACAGGGTGCTGCTGATGATGGGCGTGCTGTTCTGCTGCGGCGCCGGCTTCTTGATCCGTCGAAGGATGTACCCGTCGTCTCTGAGAGATGAGCCTGCCTTCAACGTGTCCTTCACCAGACACGCCGTCACCACGCCGGGTAAACAGACCAAATTGATGCACACCACTCAAAATAATCAATCATTGTATATTAAAACGGCAAGTTCACCCAAACCACATCAGCTCGGCGAACAAAACCCACCAGCTCAATGCCAACATCAAAAGGCAGAACGCTGTCGCTAATGGAAATTAGCATGTAATCGATCAATATCTTTTTTTCTGTTCCGTGTAGTTTCCCAGCAGCCAGGAAGCGTGCAGGGCTTCAGCGTGAACGGGATGACGGCCGGTGACCCAGCGCTCGCCATGACGCACCCCGCGTACCCGCCGCAGCCCGGCTCCGCCCACATGATGCTGGCCTCTTACCCGCCACCGCCATCTTACTGCAACCACCCACCACCGTCCTATGAACAAATTTTCCACAACGGGGACAAGAAGTAACAATCGCACAAAAAAAAAAAAAAGGGAAGAAGGAAGGCCCGCTGTTTGTTGGACCTTAACTGTTTGTCTGAGAACACCGGCACCCCGCCGTTTGTTGCCCTGAAGAAAGGACTAAAAATAAATAAATAAATAAAAACGCAACAGGCACAGCAATCTAGATGCATGGTCACAGCTTCATTTGCATTCACCACTTATTTTCTCTTCGTTCAAGTGGATCAAGTGGATTCACACTCACCAGCTTCCTTTTGCCTCCCAGCTGCACAATGTATAATGCCAACAAAACGGGATGCCATTTGATTCAATGAAAACTTTTTTTTTGTTTATTTTTTAGTATTTTCAAATGATCTGTCGCAAAGATAAATAACGAGAGAAGTTTTGTTGAAGGCCGATGTACAGATACGATTCGACTTCAGCTACTTCCATGACGGCTTTAATATTTTGAGGAGTATTTAGATTTTTTTTTTTTTTCACGAATTCAAAAAGTGTGAAAAGTAAATTCTGACAAGGGATTAGCACTTGCAGTAAGTTCACTACGTTGTGTTTGGGACAAATGGACCTGCCACCAAACAGCAATACCCCACGACCGTCTCGACAACTTGACCAATTAAGTATGTACTGTTAATCAGAAGCTAATGCATTTAGCTAACGCTAATCTTCACGTCCAACAAAACCTTTTGTCTTAGAGGTGACAACAATGGCATTATATGTGGGGTAGATTGGAATGTTTACAAATGAGAGTTTCACTGTACTGCAGTCTGGCCATTGCTTGAAAGTAGCTTTGGATCTTCCTCCAGATGAGCAAGTTATGACATGTGCTGAGAAACTGGTGTTGACACACTTGGTTTGTGCAGGAACTCTATTGACCAAACAATACACGGTCAAGTGTCCATAATACGTCCCTTTTTCAGTTACCAAATATGGTTCACTTCCCAATACATTTATTACATTGTCGTTAAGACCGGCTCATGTTTGTTCCCATTTCCCCTGTTTGGAGAAAATGTAATCCTGAAATGATTGCCTTCCCTTTTTATAGTCCATTCAGACTGGACAAAAAGCCTGAACACTGACAAACGCCACATCAATTAGGTGTGTCACAGGGACGTGGTTAAGTTCCTCATTTGTTTTCTTTCAAAACTGGACTAACATTCATTGATTCTTCTTGTCCCATTTACAAAACACAATAAACAGACTTGAACCACAATGGCTTTTTGGGGGGTAAAATTTATTGCAAAACAAATGTTACATTTTTTTTCAGCTTATACAATATTATTACATACCGGCTGGTCAAACACGACACGTTTTGGATAAAAACACAGTGAGGGACAACATTTCATGAGAATGAGGCATTTGTGTGCATTCATACGCTGTCGGCCTCAACGACTTTTGTGTTAGGAGCAGAATATAGTTTATAGTATCTCTTCTTTTTTTAAAAAATTCATTTGCATGTGACTTTTCGGAACTATTTGTTTGCAAACCTTTTATTTGGGTGCAATATTTTACTGGGCAAAACATTTTAATTGAATCATCGCTGAAATAGTTTTCTTTTGTCTACATCTAAGTACTAAGTTTCTGTATTTATTTCTTTTTTTAAAAAACGCTATTGTCGGTACTTTGAGAGCCGAGTGTTGTTTGAGGGTGTACTTTTGTAAAAACTTTGTGAACCACTACTTCTGCTGAATAACAACGCTGGATGAATAATTCACGAGCCAGTTTGTGTTTTTGCCACCATTTCAGAGGCTAATTATTTCATTTCTGGGTTGTTAGCAAACACGCATTCATGTGTATGGCTTCTTACTAAACACACACCCCCCCCCAAAAAAACCCCACCTCCAGTTTGAGACAAAAGACAGTTAAAAAAAAAAGAAACAAACATTTCACATACAGAATGGAAAAAGAAAAATCACATCACTGGCAGGACATGAAGAACCACTTGAGCATGCACGTGAATACAAATAGCACATGTTCACGACACATCCAGTTCATGTATGACAGTCATTTATAGTTGACCTATAACATGTACTTTGGTCAAAAAATAGGTTCTGAACACTTTGGCGGCTTGAAACGACGTGAAACAAATGGGATCTGCTCAAAACTTTAGCCGCTTCTTGGCTCCGGCAGATCAATGTTCAAAGGCGGGGAAACAGGAAGCTTCGGGCGCGGCCATTTCGGACAGGTAGTGGATAGTCCCCGCCATACCTGATGGGTAAAACGGGGAATCGTTCCTCTCAGAGAAACATTGAGCGCAAAATGAATCAATTGTCAAGTGATTTTTCGATACCTTCAAAAAGTGAATAGGGTCTGTCGGGGATGCGGCAGCCGTGAGTCCCGTAGTCCAAACACCACTCAGCAAACTGAGTAAACAAGAACGAAGCAGAAGGTCATGGCTCAAAATGTCCGCTTCGCCATATAAGGCCGTTTTGGATGCTCAAGTGTGCGTTTGATTATCTTCACAAAGCGTTTTTGTTTGGGGGGTTTTCCAATGTGTATTTATAGTACACAGACAAGTCCAAATTTGAAAAGGTTAGCTTGGATCCGTTTATTACCTTGCAGGCACGGTACAGGTACTTCTTCTCTTGGGTGAGTTTGTACAGGGACAGGAAGGCGTAGCCGTTGCCGGCGGTGCCGTGGCAGATGCCGTAGCCTTTTCGGAGAAGACCCCTCTGCCAAATCACCTCGCCACATTCGACCGCTTCCTTCAGGTACTTCTCCTCTTTAAAAACCTGGGGGGCGGGGGGAGAAGGACACACACCCAAGTCGACAGTCTGCTATGTTGCTGTTCAATACATCTGAAGGTCAAATTATGTACTGTACATTTTTTTCAAATTTGCACGTCACATTTATTTCGATCATTTCTGTAATGCTGGGACAGAAATACGAGACGGACGTTGTTCATAATAGATTCCCCTTTAAGGTTGAGCTTCATGCGTCTCTCACCGACTGCAGCGAAGAGCGCTAACGGCACATTTTGTGCCGAGCGACTCCCCGAGAAAGCGGGGAGGGAATTTGCTCGTAATTTATAACTAAACCGCGCGCGCGTGGGTGATGTGTCAAGTCAGGCTGTTAAAAAAAAAATGAAATATCGTGCGCGTGGCACAAATCCTTTGCACGGATTCTTGCTCAGTCTTCTCGTCTCTTTCGGCCTGACTGTGTTTTATATACTGATGAATTACAGTTTGACTGTGGAGGGGGTGGGGGAGGGGCTACTCCGTGTTCAATGAGGCTTGCAAAAGGCGTATCGCGTGCCAACTTTTTTCAGAGTCAGAAGCAGAGGGCCATCCAAAACAAGACAATTGATGAGCATGACATTGAAGCGGCTTCGTTTGTCGTACCTTATAAGCCATTATGAGCACGTGGATGACGCCGGGCGCCCCGTGGCACCAGTGAACCAGTCGGTCGCTCTCATTGCTCAGCGACGAGGGGAAGTTACCCGAACGGAATCTCTTGTGGCGGATGTAGTCGATACTGGGCCGAACCAACTCGGACAGCACGTCTGGGTGGACCCTCGCCCCCGGCTGACCGAAGAGACATTTTACACAAGGTATGCACACTTTTGAATCGTCACTTGCTGGATTGGCTTGTAAAGAATTGAAAAAGAAAGTGGACTTGGTCAAGCCTGCTTTTACCTGCATAAGCATGTAAAAGATTCCGGCCAGGCCATGGGCAGCGCCAACATATTGCTTCTTGTGCCATTCATAGAGCAGAGGGCAGCGCTCCGTCTTCTTCAGCTCTGCTGACAGATTCTTCCCTGACTCAATGATGGCCGTCACTACCTGGGTCGAAAAGGAACCGGTGTCAGGAAGAGCCCCAAAACGCAATTTCATTCCCAATTGTGATGCACATTTCAACCGACATACGCTTATGCGTAAAAAAAAACCAACAAACCGTATTTTCAGCATATAGTATAAGGCGCACCTTCAATGAATGGCCTTTTTAAAAACTGTGTTTCATATATAGGGCGCAATGCATTATAAGGCGCATAGAATAGATGCTACAACAGTGGCTGCAGTTGCATTATACATCCACTAGACGGAGCTACACTAAAGCAATACAATACAATACAGCTTTATTTATATAGCGCTTTCACAACTGCTGCAGCTGTAACAAAGCGCTTTATGGAACATTTGAAATACTACATCCAAGAAATCAGAATATTGATCCATACATATATATATATATATATATATATACACATAGGGCGCATTGGATTATACTGTTGGTTTTTGAGAAAATGGAATGCTTTTAAATGCGCCTTATAGTGCGGAAAATACGGTAATAATAAATGAAGAAACATTTGCTTCCAAATCAAAATTTTCACTAGGCCATAAAGTGAAATGCTCGCAGCCGGCCAATGAAGCGACGATCAAATGTAAAAGCAAGAAAAATACAACGGGAAAAACACTCGCTAACTGCACCCCGAGGCAACCGTTTGATAAAGAAAATGAGCCGTGGTGGCCGGGCCGGATTTATGAGCACAAATAATGGTCACCTGGCACTGCAGTGCTTTGGGAACCTGCTACTCCAAAACAAAATGTTAGTTTCACCTCAGATACTACTGGCATCTCCTCCTAAAAATAAATCATGGGAATTGGATGCTCATTTAAAAGCACAAAACACGTCTCACTTTTGAAATGGTGGCTTCGTCCACAGTGTCGCCTCCTATTTCCTTATTAACATACAGCAGAGCGTACAGGTAACCGGCTCGCCCATACAGCAATTCATCCGGCATCTCCGAATCTGCACTGAGCACTGATCGCTGCAGCTGGAGGAGCCTGAGGAGGGTGGGGAAAAAAAACTCAATGTACAATGGACAAGTATCTGCAAAACTGTATCTTAACTCAGGAACACTCGCTTGGAAAGACAATCGCTGCTGTCGGTGGCGTTGCCCAGTTTGTGGTGGACCACTGCGCCCACCGCCAGCGGTCCGGCGTCACCACAGAGGAAAGTCACTTTGCGGCCATTCAGAATCCTCATTGATCTCTTGACATAGTCCAAGGCCCTTTGCAGGTGCGCCACGTCATTGGACCCACGATACAGCTGCACGTACAGTAAAGCAATGCCTGGATAGGAGAGAGGGAATTATGCGGGGACCGATTCATTTAAGAGTAGCGTTGATTATTAACCAGACATTAGATTGTGATGCGCTGCATATATCTCCACAGGTGACAGACCTGTCCAGCCAGTGTACGTCGAGAAGTCATGGGGGTCAGCAGTCTTCAAGCCCTCCTCCATTTGCTGAAGCAGATCTTTTATCTTACTTTGAACCTTCCTTTGGAAGGAGGAGCTCACCTGAACGGAGGCACAATACAGTAAATACTTGTTACATTTAATTCGGTGCATTCCCTCGACTGGTACGCAACTGACAGTTATAAATGCGCCATAACTTCGTCATAAGAATTCGTGCATTATTGCATTGAATTAAAAAAAAACAGACATGACCTAGATGCGATTGAAGACCGACTTAAGTAAGTATTCAAACAAAGGGGGTCTTTAAATTGAAAATGTCCAAGTTAGACAGCCCTTGTTTATGTTTGCGTACATTCTGCAAAACAACAAAGGAGCTCACTTTTCCTTCCCCATCAAACGGTTCATTGTAATCCACTTGTGCTCCAGAACTGGACGTGAGGACTCCTTGGTCCCAGTCGGTGTAAGGGTTTGGGAAAGAACGCTCCTCCATTTCAGCTTCCGTCACCGAGATGAGCTTGAGACGTTTTGACATGTTATCTCCCATTCCTACGGCAACACCAGAGGGTCAAAATTCACCAACACACAGGAACAATTTAAAAAAAGAAACGCGTTCGTGAAGAGATAAATCCATGTCCTTATTTTAATTATTTTGGGGTTACGTGTATAAATGAGTAATTAACTGGCACAGCATAAGTGACTAATTTTGCTTCTGGATGATTCAACTATGCTAAAGAGTGTTTTATCGCTAAACTGCTACTTATTCATTCCAGCCGTGGGCCTCACATATTAGTAATCTGATAGTAGTAGTGGTTGTCAAACTTTTTAAACCGAGTACAACAATCATCATCGATTTTTAAAATGCGGTGTTCATTGAAAATGTGATCTTTTAATTCTAAAAAGTACATTTTCCATTAAATTCAACTGCATTCAACTCAAGTTAAACACAACAGAACTTTACTTTTACTTTATTCAAATACATTATTTGAAAACGACTTAATCCACCAATTTATTGTGTACATGCAATAACGTGATGAAGGCAATTAAACATTACATTTATATGCTTTCACAGCCATAATCTCTCTGAGGTAAACCATCACATGCGGTTTGACACCGGTGTGCCATCCTCAGCAGGCCTACATTTACTTTTCAAAGGCAAACGCTTAAAAAGACATTTTGAGGCAAAATTGTCAATTACCGATTTGTGATGAACAGGCTATGGTGTCTCCAGATTTTGTATAGATGAGAATGATCCTATATTGGCAGCCAGTAGAGTCTCCCTTATCCCCAGCCTGCAGTATCCCTTCCACAGTGAGTGAAAATTGGAAGCCGCAATCAGGGCGATAGAGCGGGACAAGAAGCCTCCGTCAGCTGCAGTCCCCCAGCATCCTCAAACCCTGCAGCGGCTGCCGCTCGACAAATAAAAAGCCAACGCTCCAACACACACACACACACACACGAATAACACACACACACACTGCGGGTGAAGATCTAACCCCCTTTCCCCCGTGCCCGCCACTCAAGTCATCCCCATAACAGTCAGTACTCGCCAGTGCACGCAGCCGACTCCGACCGTGAATGGTGGCAGATGGTGTATGATGCTTTGCTGTCGGGGATTAGACATCATTGCAAATAAATCCACACATGCCGCCACCCATCCTTACGTAGTACACTTGCACCCCACCCCTCTCCCTTTCACCAGCATGGACCATTTTGATTCTGCAGTCCAAGGGTCACGAGTATCAGATGATGCAGCATCACTTGCCAAATCATTCGGTATACATGTCAATCAATGTAACAAAGCCTTATTCAGTATCCATAATTAAACTGTTTAAATGAACTCCTCCTCTCAAAATGTGGCGTTCGCCTGCATGTGGCTGAGAAAATAATTAGACACATATTTCCTTAGATCTAATTGTAATATATATACATATATTTTTTTTTTTTTGCTTGATGCAGTGTTTAATTCCACATGTGATTTGTCAAACGTGCAGTGAATCATGTTATTGGTGTTTTTTTGTTTCTGTAAACAGTGCAGGTACTACAAAGCACTTGTTTTGCCTTATCAACCTACTTCAGCACTATATTCCCAAAGTGTAGGCTTGCTTGTACCAATTATCCGCCAAAATTAATTCCCAACTGCTCAAGGCAGATTGCTACCCGACACTGAATCTTTGTTGTGTTTGAGGTTTCTTCCATTGAGAGGGAGGATTTGAGTGCCTCGATCGGAAAGTGCTTGCTTGGTGTTCACTTAGTTTTCTAAAACGGATGAGGGGCATGCCTGTATGTTGAGCAGCTCCACATCTACAGCGTCTTGAATTTATCTGGGAATTGCCACGATAAATAAAAATGTATCTTACAGTTCTTTGGCTTCATTCATCACATTTTTTAAAGGCCATTTTACTCAAGTCACACATCACAACAACAAAGAAAATAAGATAAGCTGCACAACCAAACTACACACAAAAAAACAATCAATCAAACAAACAAACACAGGGAATAAACTCACAATAAAATGAACCATAACATGACTAGAGCAACATAGCAGCAACAATGAGCCATCAAGGACTGAGCAAAACCTGGGAACTAAATACAAGCAAAGTGATGAGACAACTCGGTGCACCTGGGCAACGCCCGAGTGACTGACGAAGCTGATTGGTTGACACAAAGAACAGGTTAACAAGAACAGGTGGACAAAAAAACCTGACGAGCAAGACAAGAAAACAAGTCATGTGAATTCAAACCAAGCATAATCCAAACGAGAAAAAAACACATCATAAAATCACAAATAAAACATACTTGCCATTTGTCCATGTCTGCATATTGCTCCAGTTATATAAAGGAAGTAGAAGAGCAATGTTTTGAACTGCTGTATTGTTGAAGTGAGGAATGATCTCTTGAGCTGCAGTACCCTCTATTGGCGAGGAACCGTAACTGCAAAGAGACGGTTTCTCACTCTCGTCATTCATGAACAATCAAGTCAAGTCGGTGAAAATGACAAAAAGGAGTCTGGATTTTTGGTAGCCTTTCTTTGATGAATCCGTTTTCAATTTTCCTCTGAGAAAGCTTGCTAAACACAGAGACAGAAAACAGCAGAAGCCACAGTAAAACCTTATTATGAAATTTGAACACAAGCGTGTGATCCTCTCATATACCACTAGAGGGAACCTGCGTAATACTTTGGGAATCACGGATTTTTGTCAAACCACAAATCACACTTCAACTAACTAAACTCGGATGCCTTTGTGGAATTTGCTTTGTGTACTGGCACAGACATAGTGGAACAGAATGAGTTTCATAATCTGTTCCCACAAAGTTCGAACTAAACAGCTGGCTATTTACTACTTCATCATTCATTGACTGTTTTTTTTTGCCTCACAAAATAATGTGACAAAGATCATCCAATATCAAGAGTACTTTTTTGTGCAGATCGTGCTTTCCGTTGCCCTTCGTTCTTGTCACTTGCCTCATCTCGGCTTTGGTGAAGAATAACAGATGCCGCGGAATTGCAAGTCGATCGCGAATGAGGCAAATGGATGCAGTGGATCATTCGGGAGGCTATTTGCACACTGCAGCGCTTGCTTACTGCTGCATTACCCTGCAAGAGGGGCCGCGGAGTTTCATCGCCTTCTAATGTCTTTGGTCTAAGACGCCGCACACATTTATTTATTCGGTGTCTTATTGTGCTGCGGTGGGTGGACAGATTTCCCCTGGGAAAAGTCGAACTAGAGCTGAACCAAGTTTCTTGACATACATTTGCACTTCCGATTAAGAATATGGCGTTCGGTTTCCTCCGCTTGCAAGGCCAAACATTTTGAGTTCTGCCCTTGTGTTTTGTGGGTAATGACGATATTGCACCACGACACAAACTACGCATTTGGGAGCAAATGGAAGATTGTGCAATGTTAGTTGCGAGGCAAGGAGAGGGACGGTTTGTCCTGAAGTGACGAATTGCTTGTCAATGCTGCAGACAGTATGCCGGTGATGGATGGCGGCGTATGGATGTTGGCTCCGATGCGGCTGTGCTCTGCCGAGGGCCACCCAGAGCAAGTGGAGCACACAAATGCTCATTTATCTGCATGACTCTAAAGCAGGGGTGTCAAACTCAGTTCCTGGAGGGCCGCTTGCTGTCCTGCATGTTTTCCATCTCTCCCTGTTGCAACGCACCTGATTCAAATGAACAGGTTCAATGTCAGGCTTTGCTTGCCGATGAACTGAGTTTGACGCCCCTGCTCTAAAGCTTAAAAAGGGGACATCGCATGGGAAAACGACTTAAGTGAACACGCATATATATTTGTTGTTTTTAAAGCATTTCACGACATCAACCGCTACTGCACAAACTGTATAACGGAGCGTCACTGTTTCCTCAAATGTTATTCTACTTTGCAAAAATATTGGTGTACTTCCAGGCTGGTCCGAGCCATGATAGCCACTGGCTGCCATCCGCCCCCCAACCGCATGTTGACACTCACGACGGCCTGTCGACGACAAATTTTCAGCGAATGACCGCTGCACCTGATGAGACAAATTGGCATTTATAGTTCACAATGTTAGAAAAGCTCGAAATGTATGAAAGAAAACAGACCCATGACAGGTGGTCGACTGAAATGTTGTAAACACTGATCTTAGCGATGCTAATACACCGTTGTGACAAATAAAAACACCAATGATGTAGTGAAACATTCTTTATTCACGCCATTTTCTACTCCAGCTATGTTAAAAGTTAACATGTTTCAGTCCTCTAGTTCCTATGAACTCTCATTCATCTGTGTACACACTATATAAAAAAAAAAGTCAAGATAATATGTTTAGAAATCCAAGAGGGGTCAATGTGGCGAGGAGAGCTTCTCAAATACCACATTGACTTCTTTTTTCCCCTCCACCTTCCGTTTTTTTTTTTTTTTTTAAGACAAAGAGCATATCGAACAAGGCATTTGTAGCAGAGCTCAGAAATGGGGCTTCACATCTGTAAAGCACTTTTAAACTGTACAGCTCACGTCGAACAACACTACCGAGATGGGTCACACACAGAGCATGAGTGGCAACGTGGAAACGTTCCGTCAATGTTTGGACTCACAAAACACAATGCCACGCGATGAAAAAAAAAAAAAAAAGCCGTAGAAGAAAGAAAACAAAACTTCTCTTTAATTTCTTAAGCATTTCATAGAAATAAAAACAAATCGGAGTAAACAAATAAGAGACTATATTTACAGTGAGGTAAAACACATTGGTCTTTAAAATGGAGGTATTTTCTTTTTTCAAATATTTTTTTTTTTTTTTTCGGTTATGATGATGATGTTCAGTTTCAGGATGACTTCTACAAAGCGAATGGACAATCGCGTGCAGTCTTGGCATTCGAAAAGTTAATGACAAAAAACAAACAAAGTAACACTGCTAATCAAGCTAGCTTCCTGCTACTTTTCACGCCACAAGAGCTTCACTGCAGCCTTTCCGAGCACTTTTGGACCCCAAGTAACATTGAAATCCCTGTAGGTGAGCGGGTGGGCTACAACTTGCTCGTTTCCTAAACCGTTTTCCGAGCAACTCGTCCTGTTCACAGTGTGGATCACGTAAGCATTGAAACTAAATCGACGAACCTGTGCGGACGATGCCCTGACGGTTGTTTTGCATAAATAAAACAAAGAGAGTGACAGAGAGGACGACCAGTGTTGCGGATATTTGCGCGCTCGCACGCTGCCGCCGTGACCTTTACGTCGTGATGCGGCTTGTGCTCCCATTGGTCGTTCATGCTCGGATGCTGGCTCGATACATTCACAGCTGTTTATGGTCTGAGGTGGTAGAGCTGCTGGCATAGTTTTCGGTGTCCCTCTTTTTAGAGCAGGAAAACGGCTACTCGCCAAGAAAAGGCATACAGTACACGTGCGGTATACCTGACAGGCTTGGGAGACACCAAGTCGCGCAGACAAGGCAGCTCGCGCCCACTGATTGCTAAATCGGAATCACAAACAGATTTTTTTTTCATCAAAGAGACAGGAATTGGTTTAATCACAGCTCACTGAACCAGATAGAAAAGTGGACCGTGATGTTAAAAAGTGACTTTTAATTTAGTACAAATTAACCCACGTCGATTCCAATATATGGCAGAATAATATTCCGTTTGCAGATTAATCGCAGATTAAAATTAATTGCAGATTAAAAATAGTTAGAAATAAATAAGTAATGAATAAAATGACTTCTTTTTTTGGTCTATTAACGCTTACAACGATACTAATGCAGATTTGACTCTTTCACAATATTTTGGCCATTAGTATTTTGTTTAATTTTTATAACGGAGCAAAAAAAGCCGATCTTAAAAGCGCTTATATTGGCCGATCAAAGCGATGAGCGTTTGAGTATCCATCCAAGTGTTTCGAAACATACTATCCCCGTTTACGCATGTGCGTTTGTCTCAAGCGTAATTTAAGAATTAAATCCAAATGAATAATTCTAGTCGAGTGAATCCTGAGCTGAGCTGCAAGCTGCAGTGAAGTGTGGCCCTTGGTAGCGATGAGATTAGAGCTCACGGAATGGACAAGAGAGGCGACAAAGCATCAAGGACGTCAAAAAAATTGCCGAATGAAGACAAGGAGCATGAATGTTGTGTTTTTGTACAGTCGGGTCACCTTGGGCTTTGAAAAGAAAAAGTACAAGGCTGCTGGTGACTTTTTAAGACAAGAATGACAGAAATCAGAGTTGAGACATACCAGAGGTGCTGCAGTTTCTGTCTTTTTTGTGTGTGTTTTGTTTTAAGTAATAATCCCAGAGAAATGACATTGCTAATGAAACAAACAAGCCGCACAGCTACAGTCCCGCTTTAAGTTTTGCGATTATTTCACCGACACCACCGATCGCTCTGTTTTGCAGAGGCGAGAGCAGATCGGGCCACAGAACAAAAATGAGTCCGACCAACAGCGAAACCAGGTGCTATATGTGATTTGGGCTGTACGGTTTACCGGCATCCCCTCGCAAAATTGGACCGGTCGCCCGCTAATTTTAACCAGAGATGGCTTTGTGTCCCTTCACGTATTTGAGGTGCAGATTAAAAACATACTTCGTTTTTTCACATCAGGTTTGTCATCAATATTTCTATATTCCATACGTTTTTCTGAAAACGTGCTAAAAAACAAACAACAAAACGAGGGCAGAGGTAGAATTAGCGCAATCATGAATCTTATTTCAACCGCTTGACTTTTGGAGTTTTAAAAGCCATTTCAGCATTTAGTCCATATTCTTGACATGAACGTATGAGTCTGCATATGGACCCGAAATTAATTTCCATTGGAGCCCGATTTTTGAAAGTTGTGAAGGGACGATTTTGATGGCAACAGTGAACAACTTTTATCAGGTGTTCTTCTTGCGGTTAGTTTTCATGACTTGTCGCATATGTACATAAAAGATCCTGTCATTGGTCCCTAAACTTTTAGCTCACAAGGATGACACACACACACACACAACATTGAGCTATGGCTTAGTCTACTTTGAAACTTAAATGTGGTTGGGCAATGTTTTGAATGCAACTGCTGCACAAACAGAAGTTGAGCATGGAATTTAGATTCTCTGCTCAGGGTAACGTCCATCATTCTTTGAAGCGTTTGAAAAAGTTTTTGTGATATGCTGATTGTCCCTGGACAAAAAAAATGATCAATAGGGAGGACGAGCTGTTCGTAGAGTTATTGGCCGAGGCGAGGGCAGGTCATGAAATGGCACCAGAGGGTTGAGGCTGGGTTGTTGTTAGCGCTGTGACGTGATCTTTCCTTTCCCTTCGGGACTTTTTTTTTGGGTGTGCATAGTACGAGCGACTGTATGCTCGGCGTCTTCTGTCACGCAAACATACACAGCTGCATACATGGCAGACACGAATGCTTTGCGGAGCAGCTGGCATGCATCAAGGATTTTTTTTTTTTAAAGCACTGGCACTTTCCGGTAACAGCTGGACTGGAAGGCATGGCGGCAGCTGATTGTTGTTGTTGTTTGTGACTTGAGTATAGAAAATACACATTTTAAATTGCATATGATGCAGCATGTTTGCCACGAGTGAATGAGGTCATCACGTCCAAGTTTTGAGTGTTCAAAAGAAGAAAACCATGCCCTGCCACTCCAAAGAAAAGAAACCACAATAAATTAAACTGACCTTCACATCTCCGTGATAATACAAAGGGGGAGACGGGGATATAATACAACAGTAAGAAAATCAAAACCAGGTGCAAGATCAGAGTAGCCATGAGAAATGTTGCTGAAAATTCTGACCGGACTGCACAGAGGGTGTCTGAAAACTCGGGTCCATACTTTAGTCCTTGGTGCTACTCACCCCGACATCCATGATGAATAATAATGACACTCAAATACTATTCATCATGGCTGAGCTTCAAAGCCATTTTTTTTTAAATCATCCATGGCAGACAGTGATTTATTTTGCTGCTCCCAGTACAAGGAAAATGCTTTCTAAAGAATCGCATAGGACTTCTTTCCTCATAATTTAGCTTGAGCATACGAGTTTCCACGAACTAGGGCAGCCACAAACAACTATCCGCGCTGTGCATTTCTCCACGGTCGAGTCAAACCGACGCTTTTCAATCCCGAGACGAGAACGCATTCGTCTTGCGGGAGCACTTTTGTCTAATGATATTCGTTAAAGAACGCGCCGTTTGTGTTGGTAAATTGTCCCCGCGGATTGGGCTAATGTGACATATCATCACATTAGAAGAAAAAAAACGTACATTGGATGAACGCGATTCGCTCACAGCCCAGCCAAGTGAATCATGAAACGCAAATACACAAATGAGGCGGGCGAGGATGAACATGTAAGGCGGCTCTGCGGTCTCTCAGGGCGATACCAACCGACTGTCTGCTGCTGGATCTACCTGAGGATGTCCGAGCAATGAAGGCCCGTCTGGATGGACTCCCGTTGTCCAAAAGGGTCTTGAAGAGGGTCTTCCTTTCATGAGTGAAGGAACAAGGAGGAAAAACAGGTGAAGGTTTCCTTTTACGTCCACTTTTACTGCCCTCCTCGGGCACCGCCGTCCCTTCATCACATTCAACCGTTGACCCGCCCGTCCGTGGATTCGGGTGTGCAACGCGCCGACAATGTCTTCGGTTCTAAATGCAAAACTCACCGTTTGGCGAGTGAAGGGCGAGAAAGAGAGAAATCATGTCTGCGTTTCCCTCCCGATCCGGAGGAGAGGAAAACCGAATGTCGATGAGAACGAATGTAATGCTAATGATACGGATGCCAGTCCGAAATGCGTCTGCGTGCCTGTTTGCGTTCTACATCTTGATTCCCTCCTGTTGACTGAGCTGGGAGAGGGTCTTCTTGATCCGCAGCGCCGTGAGTCGGGCGGCGCCGTTGGCGTACCAGCACTCTCTCATGATCTTAGCCATGACACGTAACGCCTGCGGAGAGGACAGAGAACAGACTTTCATCACTTCATTGCAACTCTCCGACGGAGTAGCCAGAAATGCCGTCGTATTCCTCCTCGACTGACCGTTCAAAAAAAATTACGCGGGGGTTCCAGGACCCCAAAAGGCTGAATGTGAACCACCGCTTGAAGCAACAGAGAAGTCAACACTAACGGTGCAGCAACACAGAGAGATAACAATACTCATTCTCTACGAAAACCGTCTAACATAACTAAATCATTTTCAGCATTCGAGGTTGCACTCACAGCTTCATGCTGAAAATATTAAAATTGAGAAGAAGACAGAAATCAAGTAAAACGTCCTCAAATATTTTGATGAATTTCATCCGCTATCTGAAAATTATGTCGGGTGGGAATGCACTCATTCGTACTACCTCGCAGCTCTGCCAGCGATTGGGAATGTTCGGCCGAAGCTTCTGCTCGCAAACCACCTTCCTCATCTCCTCCACCGATGGATCGGACTGAACCAGGTCATAGTATGGTAGCTGGTAGTCCTCATGGATTCCTTGAAAAAAAAAGATGTTTTGGGTTTTGTTTTTTTGTGGTAAATACAGGTCAAATTGCATGCTGCCCCCCCCCAAGCCCCCACTCCCACCCCCGACCCCCACTCTTGTGGTTTGCCTGCTACGCTTTTTTGGCCCTGTACCTAATAATGCAGGCATCAATAATTCAACAAATAACTGCACTCTTTTGTTCCATTTATCCAGCATTCAGCCAGGCAATTTGTCAATCTTCCAGTCACTTGAGTGAATCCCGCGCCGCAATCGCACCTCCCATGGAGCAGCGACTGGCAATCTCCCAGAAGACCAATCCCATGGCGTAGATGTCGGCTCGCTTGAAGGATTCAAAGTGTTTCATGTTTATGGAGTCATCCAGTACTTCTGGGGCCATATACCTGGGAAAAAAAAAAAGGATCAATCGGCTGAAAACAATACATGGCACCATTCGCAGTTCATTCAATGAAAAGAATCCAGTCGTATCCAAACTAAGAACCGGCCAACCGGAAAGAAAAAGCTGAACACCAAGCATCCAATACGCCTGCTTCAACATAGAAACGGGACAAATAGGACCAGAGACTCCAATCAAAATTGCTCAATTTGCACAATGCCCTAACTGATAAGGCGCAGTATAATCAATCAGCCTGTGCGTCTTCATTTTTTTAAAATCTGTCATGGCCTTGTTTGTCTGGTGTGCTTTTTTTGTACGCCGTATTCAAAGTGAGAGCGAGTCCGCCTCAGGTACGAATGGATCGACGAACGTGCCAGCACTCATCCGACCTCGCGAGGTGCCCGCCTATGCGGCTCCGACTTACCTTTTGGTTCCCACCCTGTGATTCGGAGCGATGTCAATGGTATCGGTGGCCGAGTCATGCCGGACAGCGAGACCTAAATCTGCAATGCAGCAGGTTCCGTTCTTCTTCACCAGAATGTTCTTTGACTTCAGGTCTCGGTGAGCGATCGCTGGCTTGCCTGCAGGGGAGAGTCCAAAGCGTCACGCTCGCGATCGATTCGGAAATACGGCTCTTTACGTCTCCGCTTATTTTCACGTTTACAATCATGAAAGTGGTTTTGTCTCTACCGGTTCGTAAGACCCGACAAAGTGTTTTCACGTGTGCAAAGGAACGTTATAAAACCCCGTTGTTTTCCGCGCTACTTCCTTTTGACCCTGGGGTTGTTTTCCACAGGCTGTTATCGCTAATGTAAGAGATACTCCCGGCAAATGCGTGCGGTGTTTAACATTCGGAGTCCCGACGTGTAGCTTTTAATTGAAGTGCTTTGCCTAGCGTCGCAAAGTACGACCTTGGAGTGAAATCAAAACGCCAGGACATCCTCCACCGGAAAGATTGGCGAGTGTCGTGAATGTTTTTCCGATCAAATAGTTTCGAATGCTTTGTGTTTGGAACGCTGAGAAATGATTTTCCTTTTCATGTGGTTGTGATTTTTGGATATTGAGTCTTTACCACTGCGCCCAAGAATACTTGCTGTGGCAAAGTACAAAACAGGTCTTTTGACAGCTGGAGAGGCTCTTCGGTTTGCAGCTTTTAGCCTCAGGCAAGTTCAAGTTTGCCTTCCCGATTTGTGCGTGCGGTAGCGGAGGCAATTTTCCGTCCTAGGTAATGGGTACAAACTGATGCTATTTTGAGTCATTTTCATTTTCTTTCTCTCCGGGCTCGAATAGAAAGTGTACAAAAGCATGAGACAGCCTTCCTTTTGTTAAAAGGATTAGTCGGCATTGTGATATGTTTGTTTTGCCATCCATTTGAAGGAGAAGGTTTGATCCGGGGTCATTTGAAGAGTTTCGACACTTTTCTTGCTATTCTTCGCCACTCTCACCTTGCGTTCCAACAATTTCCATGTGGAGGTGGGCCAGGCCACTCGCGGTGGACAGAGACAGCTTGATCATGCCTTCGACGGTGACCGTGTAGCGGTTCAGGTAGTCAAACAGAGAGCCGTGCTCATGATAGTCCGACACCAGCCACAGTTGTGTCCAGGTCCCATTATCTACAGAGAGGGATAAAAACGTACGAGATTTATCGAATCGCGTACAAACACAGATGTCCAGAATCCCCCAAATTTACAGTGATACCGCAAAATATCTTAAAACCAGGGGCCCCGTCACATAGGGGGACGCCGACTAAACATTCAATACCCTTGTGGCATATGAATGACTATTAAAAAAATAAATACAAGTAAAAACATTTCAACCTCAGTTTGAGAACCACTGACAATTTGGAACCGGTTACGTTTTCGGGAAAATGCCTCGAATATTTGCCCAACGCTGTGTAGCAGACACTAATCCACACCAAAGGTTGTTTTCCGACTGCCAATGTACGTTCGGAGATGAAAGAGGAAGAAGGAGACGAGTTCACACTGTGCTAATGGCGCATTTCAATGCCATCCAAAGATTCGAATAAGGTGAGCCACGGGTTGAAAAGACTGCATTTTGTGCCATTCAAAATCGACATTGAATATTGTACTGTGTCATAATAATGCAATTGTATTATTTTATGACAACATATGTTGTGCGGACGGGCGGATAAAAAGGGAATAAACTGGAGGTCAATCGGTTTTCCATAACAGATGTGCGGCGCTTTGTATGCTCACTATGCTGGCTCTGCAAAAAAAACCCCAAAAAAAAACCATTGGAATTCATAATTGATGGGATTAAACAACAAGAACCCGATAGCTGGCGCGTATCCTAAGGCCATCTTGCGACTTGGCTCCCCAGGGGGAAAGAAAATTACGCCTGTAGAATTTGACAGGGAATATGTAACAGCATGCACGTTTATTATATTTCATTCATTCATTCATTCATCTTCCGAGCCGCTTGATCCTCACTAGGGTCGCGGGGCGTGCTGGAGCCTATCCCAGCTGTCTACGGGCAGCAGGCGGGGGACACCCTGAATTGGTTGCCAGCCAATCACAGGGCACACAGAGACGAACAACCATCCACGCCCACACTCACACCTAGGACAATTTAGAGTGTTCAATCAGCCTGCTACGCATGTTTTTGGAATGTGGGAGGAAACCGGAGCACCCGGAGAAAACCCACGCAGGCCCGGGGAGAACATGCAAACTCCACACAGGGAGGCCGGAGCTGGAATCGAACCCGGTACCTCTGCACTGTGAAGCCGGCGTGCTAACCACTGGACTACCGGGCCGCCCGTTTATTATATTTATTCATTCATTCATTCATTCATTCATTCATTCATTCATCTTCCGTACCGCTTGATCCTCACTAGGGTCGCGGGGGGTGCTGGAGCCCATCCCAGCTGTCTCCGGGCAGTAGGCGGGGGATACCCTGAATCGGTTGCCAGCCAATTGCAGGGCACACAGAGACGAACAACCATCCACCCTCACAATCACACCTAGGGACAATTTAGAGCGTCCAATCAGCCTACCATGCATGTTTTTGGGAACGTGAGAGGAAACCGGAGTACCCGGAGAAAACCCACGCTGGCATGGGGAGAACATGCAAACTCCACACAGGGAGGCCGGAGCTGGAATCGAACCCGGTACCTCTGCACTGTGAAGCCGGCGTGCTAACCACTGGACTACCGGGCCGCCCGTTTATTATATTTATTCATTCATTCATTCATTCATCTTCCGTACCGCTTGATCCTCACTAGGGTCGCGGGGGGTGCTGGAGCCCATCCCAGCCGTCTCCGGGCAGTAGGCGGGGGACACCCTGAATCGGTTGCCAGCCAATCGCAGGGCACACAGAGACGGACAACCATTCGCACTCACACTCACACCTAGGGACAATTTAGAGTGTTCAATCAGCCTGCCACGCATGTTTTTGGAATGTGGGAGGAAACCGGAGCACCCGGAGAAAACCCACGCAGGCCCGGGGAGAACATGCAAACTCCACACAGGGAGGCCGGAGCTGGAATCGAACCCGGTACCTCTGCACTGTGAAGCCGGCGTGCTAACCACTGGACTACCGGGCCGCCCGTTTATTATATTTATTTTATTATAAAATTAATCAATGAAAAAGAACGGGATCGAACGCGCAAGCAGTGCCTTGTGCGCAGGCGTAAATGTTTTTCTGAGGTCGGGTTGAACAAAAGACTCAGCCTTGAAGACACACAACATTTTCTCTTTTCTTTCATTGTCTCAACAGGCCCATTTACACGGGCGGTCAGTGGAGGGAATAATAAGCCACGATTACATTTGCACTGCACTGCGACAGTTTCTTCTCGACGGCAGGCCGCTCGGTGTTTGTGTGTTGCCTCTCGTCTTTGTTTTCGAAATTCCGTATTCAGAAAACGACGCGCGGCCGAAGACGCGTATTGTTGCATCCGATGTCTGCCGCGTCTCCACTGGGGAGTTTTACTCCTCCACACTGTCTAGCGAGTCTGCCCGTTCCCACCGAACAACCGCCTGCGCGGCTTCACCTGGAGCAACAATTTCCCTTTGTAGACAGAAATCTCAAGGCTCACCTGTATTCGAGCTGCCAACGCATACATTTGCAGATGATCGCATTGTCAGAAGGAACTCTTTTGAACGCGGCTTGAATTTATTGCGACACTTTATGGGACCCTATCAAACATTCCAACATTTTTATTCCTCTCTAAAATAGTGATATTGTTCTTGAACATCCATCATCCACCTAAGCGTCTCAGACGAGCAGGCGAGCCGACACTCTTGGGAGTAGCTCACCTTTGTTGTCTGCGGCGATGAAGCCCAAAATGTTCTCATGTCGCAGCATCACGGTTTGGTAGATCTCAGCTTCTCGGAACCAAGACCGCTCCTCCCGGGAGGAGAAAATCTTCACAGCCACTTCCTCGCCACGCCATTTACCTCGCCACACCTCCCCAAAACGCCCCTTCCCTATGCTTTCCTGGAGGATGATGGTCCTGGCAATTGTTCTCTGGACAAGAAGAGGCAGGCCTGTAGATAAAGCAGATTTTAAAATTTAAAAAAATGCTAACATCAATGGTAACATAAGTGAAGGTTAAAAAAATATATAAATACAAATAAAAAATAGAGAAAAAGTGAAAAATGTCGTTTCTGGGCTCGCAAATTAAACCTCAGAAACGTTTATCCAGCTCACATGCTTCAATAATAAATTTGGCAAACTGCTGAGAAGGAAGCAAAACACCAGAATTCATTTCAAATCCTCAGCTGATACCGAGACCCCACGCAAACAGACATAAAACACACAGTCTGACTGTGAAAAGTAATTAGAGGAAACAAAAAAAAAGCCCACACCTCACATTGACACATTGCACCAGTGGCATGCACAATTGCACATTGTGCAATATGGTGTAAAATAGCTGGAAGGACTGGAAGCAAGCGCGCTCTTGGCAGCCTGCGCGAGGTGCCACACTCTCCACAGAGAGACGACTGAAGCCAGAACAGACAAGTGTGTATGGCGAGAAAGTGTAAATACTGCATCTATGCTCTGAATTAGCTTATAGCCGATCATCTGCTCAGGTGTGAGTGCATGCATATCATACACACAGAGGCATATTAACATTATATAACGGTAGGCCACAAAGAACAACCAATAAAAATAAAAAGTGAGTGTTTCACTCCGAATGCCCCTTTTCTCGATTTTGCGTCGGCTCTTTGCATTCCCGACAATGAGGGCAGGTTGTGGTTATGCAATGACAGACAATGAAGAATGAAAGTTGAAATCACATTCCTCTGCATCATTTGACGGCAATTGTGGCTGGCGCTGCAATTTAAATGTCAGACATTTGCTTGATTAAGTGACAAAAAAAAAAAAGCCAACTCAACCTCGCGTGTGGCATTAACTGCAATGAATCAATTATATTTTCTTGATTTAATGTGACATTAGGGCGGCCCGGTAGCCCAGTGGTTAGCACGTCGGCTTCACAGTGCAGAGGTACCGGGTTCGATTCCAGCTCCGGCCTCCCTGTGTGGAGTTTGCATGTTCTCCCCGGGCCTGCGTGGGTTTTCTCCGGGTGCTCCGGTTTCCTCCCACATTCCAAAAACATGCGTGGCAGGCTGATTGAACACTCTAAATTGTCCCTAGGTGTGAGTGTGAGTGCGAATGGTTGTTTGTTTCTGTGTGCCCTGCGATTGGCTGGCAACCGATTCAGGGTGTCCCCCGCCTACTGCCCGGAGACGGCTGGGATGGGCTCCAGCACCCCCCGCGACCCTAGTGAGGATCAAGCGGTACGGAAGATGAATGAATGTGACATTAAAGCAGAACTCCAATCGTACGAATCAATCCAATACGCTGATTCAGGGTTGGAGCATCACACTCTTGACCAGTGTCTGATTTCGGAGAAAACAAGAATTACAGATGCTGCAAAGAGATATCATTTTAACACTTGGTCTTAACTGAACCAAACTGCATCCAATTACTCTTCCAAGCAGAGCAGTCGCTTGTTTGGTGCACAATAATCACTCTTGTTTTGTTGTTGTTGTTGTTTTTCCCCCCCACAAACAAACAAAATGAGTAGGTCAGTAGCAGCATACCCGATCCTGAACCTGAGGTGGTCATATCATAGATGAGGTCCTTCAGCGTCGTTCCAACGGTGATAAAAGGGTGGTCCATGGAGGGATCCTCCTCGTTGGGCACGCGGTGGTGGTGGTGGTGATGGTGGGGCCCTGCCCCGCCGGCCCCCAGCCCCCGGTGGCTGTGGCAGACGTAGAATGCCAAAACCAGCAGCAAGCAGAAGATACACACCGGCCCGGCAATCACTGCGGCAAGAGCCACGGGTCCCAGAGATGGAGTCTTTGCAGTAGGGACTGCAAGAAAACACGCGGAAAAAAAGTCTTTGAATGCTCTGTCCAAGCCCTCTGGGAAGACACTGACAAGTGCGAGCGCAAGTTCCTTTTGAAAATATTCAAAGAATTACGTGCGGTCTCACCAGGGAAAACGGTGAGGTCAGGGTCCTTGTTGCAATAATCGGTGGTACAGCAAATGGGATAAAGGCCCGTGTCGTGCTTGAAGGATGGGGCGCAGATGAAGGGTCGATCCCGCGGGAACAGCTCTTTTTCGGGAACGCACTGGCGCAGCTCCGTCGTCAAGGTGTTGCCCGTCTTGCGGATGTTGACGAAACAGACGCCATCTGTTGTGCAGCTCGAGTTGGCACTGCAGCGCTCGCAGTGACACTGGAGGGCTGGAGGGGAAAAAAATCAGGGCGAAATGAGTTTACAAATGAGGTAAAAGTGTCTGTTGCCAATATTAGGGAATGGAAAGTCCCTGACGGAATGAGACGACACGTCAGTAAAATTGCACTTGTACCACAGCACGCTCCTTCGGGATGTTTGATGTTACTCGGAGTCTTGCGGTCAGACGGACCCTACACTCAGTTACAGAACAGCTACTGTAAGGGGAGCACCGAATTTTTTTTTTTGGTTGATCTAATAGGATGTGCTTTGCCGTTAATCACATCGTGAGGGGTGCGATACTCCCACCCGTAGCTACCGGTCTGCGTTGGGAGCGGCCACGCAGCAACCAACTCCAATCTGGGACGAAACTCCCGAGACGGAGCCGAGACCACCCCCACGAGGCACTCCCAGAACGTGGGAGTGGAGAAGATGGAATGTTTTGATGCGAGTCCAGACCTCCGTACCAAACGGACCCTTGTGGGATCCGTTTGGACATGCTTCATGTGATTGAGTGACCGACACAACCGCGCTTGGTTTAAGTGCAGCTTTTCAGATTTGTCACCGCGGGCGACTTAATGATACGAGTGCGTGGCAGAAATAAGCGCAGGTTAAGACGAGCTCCCGCTGTCACACGGCGGAATGATACTCCGCATTCTAGATTGTGCATCAGCAGTCAGTGTCTTCCTGCTCTCAGTCTCCTCTCAAATAAAAATGTAACATCCTAAGACAAAGTATAACACAGCTGTTCTAAAATGCACTACACCCGACCTCCCCCCCCCCGTTTTCCTTTCCGGTATCATTGGAACAGACGCGAGGCCATCAGCGATTGACAGCTTCGCCTTTGCAGTTTTTGCAGGCACGTCATAACCTTGCCCACGGCTCATGAATTGACACTGGGACGCTGCATTGCAAAATTGCTGACTGGCAAGAACGTTTCATGTCCCCGATTGCGGTTCGGCTCCAGTTTCTGAAGTTTTACGGCCTTCAAACTGCTCCGTAGTCCAATAAACATGACCGGTTTCTCGAAACAGAGTCTGTTCTTGATACACCAGGTAGTGGAAGCTTGCTACTACTGCCACTGATGAAAAAAAAAAAGAATAAAAATGCTGGCGCAGGTGCTCGCACAAAGCCAGGGGAAAGAGTATGAAACCCAGCGGACATTCTTAAAGCTAAACGAGAGTCTCCGACGCTGATGGTTTATTGCGTCGTCTCCATTGCTGGGTTGATTGGACCCTTCTTCTTCCATGATGTAACCGGTCACACAATCATTAACGTTTTTGAGGTCATTTTGATGAAACTTTCAAATTGGAACTGAACTGCATGCAGGGACAGAAATAGAAAAAAAATATATTTTGCAACACTACTCCAAAGCCAATTGGGAAGCCGCGGGCATGCGCAGGCAGGTACTTTGTGATGCACTCGACACGTACGGATCTCTTATTGCCAAGACTGGATTCATGTCGACATGGCCTCATTTATTCATTATCCTTAAAGTGTCCTTCCCCCGAGCACAGACTAGACAGTAGCTCATTGATATATCGGTCGTGGCTGACTAGGTTAAGACAAAAACAACGCACCTAGTAGGACAAGATCTTTAAATAATTAACCCGGCAGACCATGCATAGTCTGTGATGTTTGGTCGCTGAGAGGAATAGTATGAAAATGACACCAGCGGGATTCTGATGAGACATCTGCAAAGTGGCGCTACAAGAAAATGCGAAGGAAAAAAATGTTGGCAGTCGAGGAATGATTTCATCTACCAGCAGACTTCCTCGTCCTGGAAATGAGCTTGCGTTGAGGGTGAAAAGTCCAGACTGACGTTTTTTTTTTTTTAACAAGTATTTGTGTGCCCGTGTGCTGCATGTGATGGGCGGGTCACTGGAAAAAGAAAAAAAAACTAACCTCAAGACAGCAGACAGCTAAATAAAAGCCAGATGACACTGATCTACCCTGACTCAACCTCAGGACAAGAGAATTCTGTCCGTCGCATCAAAAGACGAACATGCGCAGACAGCAGTCTAGACAACAAAATAACTTCCGGCAAAACACCTGGGAATGCTCGCGGTTTACGCGGTTTCTGCGTCAAGCAAACACAGCGGCACACGGGTGCGAGCGTTTTTCTCAAAACGGAGACTCTCCAGTTCAAATGTGCAAGCCCTTCGAAAAATATGAAAGGGCAGACGGGCAAGGTCAGTCTCAGTTCCGATGCAGTTCACTTAATCTAAGACAAAAGCTTTGAACGACACCAGTGAGGGAGGCAGACGAAACAAACAAAACATGGAGCAAAAAGTTTGCTCCGTTGCGCCTAAGGCTTTTTTTTTCCCCGGCTTCTGAGAAATTGTGCGTTCAATTTTCTCTTCTTATAGTCCCTTTTCAATCACCCGTAAATTGATGCTAATGAAGCTTCGCATTGACGGCCAATTGTTTCACTTCAGTGCGACATCATTAATAAAAGTGATGTCAAATGTAGGGCAGCCCGGTAGTCCAGTGGTTAGCACGTCGGCTTCACAGTGCAGAGGTACCGGGTTCGATTCCAGCTCCGGCCTCCCTGTGTGGAGTTTGCATGTTCTCCCCGGGCCTGCGTGGGTTTTCTCCGGGTGCTCCGGTTTCCTCCCACATTCCAAAAACATGCGTAGCAGGCTGATTGAACACTCTGAATTGTCCCTAGGTGTGAGTGTGAGTGCGAATGGTTGTTCGTTTCTGTGTGCCCTGCGATTGGCTGGCAACCGATTCAGGGTGTCCCCCGCCTACTGCCCGAAGACAGCTGGGATAGGCTCCGACCCTAGTGAGGATCAAGCGGCTCAGAAGATGAATGAATGTCAAATGTATTCTATTGTGTGGGGAATTACACCAATCGTTGACTCATGTTAATGATGAATAATAATCCAGATCGTAAGAAGCAGCGTGCACCCTCCAGGTGGCCAACAATTTGGGATTTTTTTTCAGACGATGAAAATGCAGTTGTGAAGAAAAAGGGAGGGCTAAGATGACAGCTTTATTCATTCTTAGCAGAGGAAGATGGCTTTAACAGCCTGTGGAAAATAACAACCCTCTTAACCTGAACATAAATCACAATTAGGATAGCGATAAGATTTCGTCACTGTCGTCCCAACAGTTGAATACACATTAATGGGAAAGCTGTAGAGACCACAAAACTGAACTCTATCTGTGGATGTAGAATGGGCTCCGAAAGTCGTATTGTCCGAGAGCAATACGGGAAAAACTCTCTCTTCCCTGTCCACACAATTGTCGGACAATGCATGGCGACATCCGCGCGGTATCAGCGGGCAGCGACGTTTGAGCGTTGGACAGAAAAGAAGTGACGTGAGCAGGGGAAGGGAGCGAGCGGGACACAAACGCTACAGTCACCGAGCAGGGCTCGCCAGAGGGGAGATGGATGCTACGAAGCGGTTCCGTCATCAAGATTGGAATTTATTACCGCGTTATTCACTTTGATTTCAAAACTCAAGAGTAAATATCCGGTGTTGTGGACGGCGGCAGTTCGATGGCATCCATGTAAAGCGAATTTAGTTTTATGATGAAGGTGGGAAAACCCGAAGAGAAAGCAGCTTTCACAAGTCGTAAAAAAAAAAAACACATCACGAGAAGACTCCACGACTGCATTTTCAATTTACGCACACTTTTACGACATGAAGTACAGCAATAATGTGACCGCTCACACTTGCTCGTGGGCCTCCCCTACTACTATTTTGTCTTTTCCGCGTGAACAATTTGACAGCGGTAGCTAGGCAACAATGGAACCTAAAGCTATCGTCAGCAGCTGAACCGCGTTTTATCTCAACATCCTCGAGCAGTAAAAGCCAAAGTGGGGCTTCGCCTAAAATCTCTCCCTTCTGTCATATCAAGCTTTCGCCCGCCTGTCTTAAGTGGCTCATGCTATATCGCCTTTTCCCAAAAATGGAGACGGTGTGGGGCAAAAATGATTACTAACGGAGGCTTCACTGTAGACCACCGGCGGGGGGGGGAATGTAAATCTTCGGTGTGAATGTTGAGAGTTTCATACTGAAAAGTGAAATAACACCCCAGGCTTGAAAGTTGGAAGGCCCCGAGGATGTTGTAACTCCACATGAGAACCACGTTGCCGGCATAAAGTCAACCACCTGACTAAAAAACTTCACTTACGATCACTTGATGTGATGAAACAATCTCATGCTAGTCACTCGGTGTCAAAACCGGAGCTCTGAGCACTTTGCTCTTTTTCACAAAACGCACATTACAGTAAGTCGGTCAACCACATCAAGCGGTGCACAACCGCTAACTGCTACTAATCCGTAGCATTGTTAATGCGGCGCTTCTGTTACCGTAGCGGCTAGCGCTAATGCAATACCGGTAATGGCTTGCGTATGTCGTCTCTGTGTTATGCTAAGGACTGTCCGTGTTTTATGTGTTGTGTTGTGTTTATTATTTTACTTTATGTTAACTGTTTTGTTAAGCGCTTTCACACCAGCTGCCGCTGTTGTGAAAGCGCTATATAAATCAGCATGTATTGTATTGTAAGGTAGTGCAAGGTGGCAACGGAAATCAACACACACAAAGAAAAAAGTTGTTTTGACAACGTGTACATCAAATGCCATTGTCAAGAGTTACCAAGATTAGAATTTTGTGGATATTTTTAAGATAAGATAAGAAAACCTTTATTAGTCTCACAATGGAGAAATTCCCAATTCACAGCAGCAAAGTTATGAAAGTAAGAAGTAGAACAACAAAATAAAGGAGCTGCTGGAAAGGCAGCCACTCTCGCGGCGCCATTTTGAAGTCAAAAATAACAAAAATAACACAAGACAACACATAGGACACAGACAGTCGTTCAATCTTCACCAATTTTCTGCATACACTTTGTTGTCTGAAGCGGGGCAAACTAATCTTGCTTCCTCTCTAGTGACTCAGTTAGTGACTCGTGGGACTTGCATTTGGCAAGAAATGATTCCGGTTCAGATTTCCTGCGGCAATTTCTTCTCCGCCCAGCAAAGCTCACCCATCTTCCCTGACGATACACATAGTTTCTAAAAAACGGATTTATTTACTTTCCTGTCCAGTTCCAAACTCGCCATCCTGTACATCATGTAAAAGGTTTTTCGACTTGCTTTATTCATCGTGGCCCGCAGCAACTTGAATTTGGGACCAGAGCAGCAAAATAAATTTGCTGTTCCAATGAAATGACAACTTTTAGAGATTAATTCTTGCTAATATTCATTGTAGTATATGAATGATAGTCATGACACATTTGGGTCACTTTGATAGGAACATTTTTACCTGTAATCAACTTCCAGGCAAACCTAAGTTGCTTATGTTTCATATTTCATGGGCTGATATGAATTTAATTCCACCAATGCGATGCAGTACGAGGGCCAAGATCATTCCGGTCGCTGTTCAAAAAGTCACAAGAGTTTATCTTGAAATTTGGTTAGATAATTAAGAGCGATTACAACACTGTAGATTGCACAAAGTACATGGCAAGGGAAGGACTCGGGTCCTCGGTTCATTGTAACCTTACATAATTTATTTATTTTTCCTCGATTTTTGCACGTTAATTAACTCTTGAAATGTAGAGGCACTATCTTTTCAAATAAGAGCGTGATTTGTTTTGCAGAAAAAAATAAGTTCCCAAAAGACTGGCAAGGGGAGACGCATCAAAGTCCTCTTTCAAGCTTTCTTTCGGAAAAAAACTTAAAAGCCCAATTTTTGACAGGAGGCGCTTAAAAAGATTTCTAAATGTTCAAAGCTATCGCTTCCCTGAGCGCCGCGAGAAGTGCAGCGTATGACATTTCAAACACCTCTCCTAAATTTAACACCATTCCCTGCTGTACTCTCGCCCAACTCACGTGGCAGCCGCCAAAGTCTTTGACTTGGAAACCAATGCACCCCGTTTCCCGGAGAACAGAAAACATATACAGATAATTAGTGTCCTGGCGCTCAAAACAACGGCGATCTCAGTACGGCTGAGAATAATTGTGATCGTTACAGCAGCGGACAACGTCTGAATACTGAATGAATACTGGTTTTACAGAACTCAAACGTCATCTTTTCCCCCCATTGTTGCACCGAAGAACTTCCTGCATCCAGTTTGTGTATTTTAGTCGTTCCTGCGTGCTTGTTGCCCTGCCCCCCGCCCCAATCTCATTCCTGAGATCACTCACGGGAGTCGTGTGTGAGCGAGCTAATGCATTGGCCCTCTTTTCTTCCAGCAAGATCTTTCACCTTTGACAGTCATTTCCATAGGTCAAGGCCCCACAAACCGTATCCTGCCCCCCCCCCCCCCCCCCGTCCCCCATTTCGCCGTTCCACTCCGGCCGGCTCTTTGTCGACACCAGATGTGCTCTTGCAAAATCTGTACGCGGGGGCAAGAAGAGGAGAGCGGCTACGTGCCCTTTGAATTGTTTGTCCTTGCGAGAGCAAAAGCTGAGCGGTGCGGTGTCAACTAAATTTTGGCTCACGCTAGAACTGGTTCAGAGGGCCAGATACTGTCCTTGACACCGGGTAACTGGAAATCAATTTCAGGTTCGGATCATGGGGGGGCGGGGGGGCGGACTTCACTCCCAGTTGTTCCTGTTGGTGACATCATCGTTAGTCTAAATGAGATGACAGCGTCAAAAGGTAGAAACACATTTAGTTAGTCACCCTCGTTAGTCACCCTACATTATTTCATGATTTTGACACAATCTCCGTTGTTCGAATGAATCGGAATACATCAACACCACCTTTTGAGACTGCCCACCCCCCCAAAAAAAGAATTTGCAATTTTGTTGCAGTTATTGGCACCAACAAGACAATTATAAGATTAACACAGTGAAGAAACGTAACAGATGTGCGTTTTACTCAAATGAAATGTGTGCGCTGATGCTCCACTGACAAGCGACAACCACTAAAAAAAATCCCCAAAATGCATTGACAAAACAACGTTTACAGCACACTTACATTTCTAAGCAGTGTTTGCTTGCGGTGACAGATTTTGCCACACGCGCTTCGGAAAACAGCTGCACCTGCTTTATACCATGACAGATGAAACTACGTCAGCTTTATGTGAGTTTTTTTTCTAAAGCAACAAAGAAAAGGATAAGGACAGCCATAGAAATTGAGAATGGGAGGGGAATCAGACCGTACATCTGTCTGGCGCGCTCTTCTGATGAATATGGAGCAGTTTGATTAAAAGGTTAAATGGCCTGACAGCTGCGTGAGCCTACACATGTAGACACAAGTAAAAAAAAAAACTCCACAAACTGCAAATATTCTTTGCCTCCTCACCCCTTTTTAGAACAGGTGAGTGCACACATCAGAGCCGACATCCACCATGCTGACCATACACACCAAAAGACGGGGGCAACTGAGGCTACGCCGCGTCAGCCACAATTTAAATGTATGCCTAAACCTCTTCGTCGTATGACAAAGAGTGGGGCTTGATTTAAGACTTTGTTGTGACTTCATGGGGGATGGGATCGGGGAGGGTGCAATATACTTTTTTTGAAACAGTCCTCTGGGTCAGTCGAGTCGGAAAATGTTAACAAGAACAAAGGACCCTTAGTAGCCACTGTGTCCTAATTAGCCGCAAGCTGAATCATCCACTTAAGACAAATAAACGCTTCCCTGAAAATAGACGGCACCTTCCCAAGGAAAAGACAATAAAAAAAAGGCTGTAACTGTAATTACAGTTATCACACACTCGGGGTGGAACGGCTCTGGAAAATTGTTGAGGCGGTTCGGTAGGGCTGTTTCAGTTCAGTTCGTATATGCACAGTTAGCCGGACAACAACCTTTGTTGAGCCAAGGTCCCTATTTGACATGAGAAAAAGCTCACGGGGAAACGAACATGAACACCGAAATAATGACATTGTCTCTACGTTGTCACAAAATTCCATAATTTCTGACGCTGACGACATCCCAGTCATGTCGCGTGGCGTGTAGCATTTTAAAATGTCGTTGCAAAGATTCCCTTTCTTTGCCAACTACACTTTGGCCTGTTTGACTGCCGCGTCTTCTCTTTGCACCTGCCCTCTCCTCGGGGCGAGGTCAGTGATGACCGAATGGGATGGATGGATTTTGCACCGACTGATCTGAACCAGATCTGAGATGGACCAACTCCTCAGAGATTTGAGTGACCAACCTAGAACTACTCCTCCGAATACAGAACCAATCTAGTCATAAGAACACGATGTAACAAAACAATGTGTGGTCGACATGCGTGTTCAGACAGAACAGAGTTACAAATGAGCCTTTGACGAGCGTCTGCCAATGAGATACGTTGAATCATCAGTCTGGGCAAATGCCTTTTTACAGGCAGGCTTTGTGGTGTCTGTGAGCTTGTCTGCAAGCTGTGGACAATCGGCAAAATGACAACAAACAACCCTGGTTTTGTTACTTGGGGAAGGGGGGGAGGGATGAATTTATTTTAAAAATCAATTTGTCTTCAATAACAACTTGATCTCGAATAGTACACCACTCCAAGGCAGATTTGCCGTTTGTTGGATACATCACAGTGGTCCAAATTCATTTGAACTGTTGTTTGTCATTTCGATTGTACGGAGCTGCAATATCTCTCATTCCGTATCCAATCTGCCAGAAAAAACACTCGCCCTTTACAATTGGAGCTTGCGATTCGCCGTTGCCTCCATAAAAAGAGCAGAGTGGAGGGTGTTACTCATTAACGCTTTGGTGCCTCTGAATCGACTGGCTGGTGGCACAGCTACAACCTCCCAAATTAGTTGTGGTTCCTTGGGCCGGGACAACGGACATCCAGGGTCACAGGAATGCTTTGCATTGCTCTTCTACTCGTACCGTTCGGTGGCAGCCCGCAGAGCAATCAACAGGCGGGCAAGAGGAAGGAACGCTACACAGTGTTGACGAAAGTCAACTCTAAATAGCGATTAAGAAGAAGCAGCTGAAATTTTGGAGTGTCCCATTCTTGCATGTCAAACGTGGAGGCGGCCACCCGAGCCCCAAGAAGCTCTGAAATTCTGACAACCGTGAGCTGACAGAGTTATCACTTTTAAACTGCCAGAATGGCAGTGGATCAGAAACGGTGATGCAAGTGTGACAAGTCCATTGCCTCAGCGTTTGTTTCCATGCTGGAAGAGGAGAGTCACATTTGGATCAGTAACTGGTTGAACACCATCACTTCAACCCATGTCATTTTCTTGATACGGGTACCAGATTTTGCAAGAACAGACTCCCGAACCCACCAAAATGGACTTGGCGGGTCGAAATCAGAGAAATTATCTTTTTAGAATGAGATCAACTCAACATTTCACACAGAAACATTTGGCACCAAGCTTTATAGCTGTAGTAAAAATGTGCATCGCCTTAAGTCCCCATCTTATGCATCTTGTGTGATTTCACAAATATACATCGAGACAAAAAAAACTCCACTCAAGCAACCCCAAAATGCACCACTGATGTAGAATAGTGACTACTCTGTCACACTTGGACTGCAATTCATTTGTTTTTACTGTTAGCAGTCCTTTGTGTCGGTCGTAACAGCGGGAACATGACAAACCATCTCAGCGCGATAATTAGATTGGTAAAATGGCCATCTGTTTGTTTTTAGGTCACTCATCCAATTCGCAGAATAAAGATAAAACATTACTGCCAGAGCTCAAATTATGAAACCCACAATGTGACTACTATGCATGCATTAACAGGTTCACTATTTTGCAAGCAAATGACCGTGGAAATGTCATGCCGGTATCCCCGCAACTCTTTTTTTAAAGTGTCGAAATTTAAACTTCAACCGGATTCATCCAAAGAATTTGGTTCAAATTTGGAGGTCCCGCGCCCCTACATGGAGTCTCACGAACAGTGGCGACTCTCAAGCGCAGATAAACCTCCCAAACGGATCTCCCGACATCCTCGCCCGTCATGGACCGTTATTTATTTTTCTGAAAAGGGGGCGCGGGGAGGATCATGTGATGTTGAACAGACAAATGAGCCTGAGGGGTGGGAGGCTGAGGGAGAAGAGGGTAACCGAGAACAAGGACACAGTCTATTAGATGGGTACTACTAGGATGTTATTCGCAATCGTGACACCACCTAATTTAGCTCGGTGCCAGCGTGTGGATGTGTGTGGCTGTTTTGCGTGTGTGCATGCGTAAAAACCACACACAGAAGCATAAAAGACAAGCATAAGCCTTTATGTTGCGCTTAACAGGCGTGGGATCTGCAGGGGCACATTTCATTCTTTTTAGGAGCACTAAAGGGCATGGAAATGTTTCAGTGTTCTGATAAAATATACAGCTATTGATTTAATATATATGTTTAAAATGGGGTGGAGGGTAGTAGATTCCTGACTAATGTAAAGAATGCAACCCCCCCCCCCCCCCCCCCTTTACAATGGACTCACGCCGTGACAATCCAATTGCAGGACAAAGAATGTGGAATTTGCTCCCTCTTCCATGTGTCCTAAAGCCAACATATCAATTCGATCACCGCCCCTAATTCTGAGGCAGCGGGGTGTTATGTGAGGACACCGCTCTGCTTTTAGCATGGGGAGGATGTGATCATCCCCCATTGATGCTGTGTGTGAAAAGCATGCGCCCTTCCACTCATGATAAGGCTCCCCAAGCTACACAAAGGGAAGACGCACAAAGAAAACGCTTGAGTCAGAAAAGCTCACTATAGGATGTTCCCCTAAGATAGGACCTCTTTTTTTTTCTCGGGATGCACATTAACTAATGAACTAGCCAAGCAGCAACACGCTGCAAATGGGTGTGTTACATGGCAACAATAGTGGATGCGGATAAATCAATGATGGGTGGCATTTAAAACTGTTGAGTATTAATTGCATGGTAGTTACCACCGCAACTAAGCACCACTCGGGCTTCTTCCACGCGTTTTCTTTTTTAATTCTCTGTACGGTGCATTATGCGTGCAACCGCAACCCGTTTTCATTCAAAAGACACGCGGAGCAACACAAGCGCCGAAAACGCCAAATTCCACAGCAGCAAAAGGTGACAAGGGTGGTTTGAGTAATAAGCACATTATTAAGCAGATGCATGTCAACCGAGCGGATTAAGTCACGTTAATGCGGAAATGATGACATTATTTGACGCAATCGCCCGCAAGGGTCTTCCACATAATAAATCCGAATGAGAACAACGTAAATTAATTCAATCTACATTCTCACTGGTACGCTGCTTGGTTATCACTCAAACCACTTCCGCTCAAATTTCCAAGTGTTTAAACAAATGTGATTCGTGAGTCTAAATTAAAATACGATTCATTGTCAACAAGTGTATTTCCACTAAATGTGAACTCCAGCAATGTCGCATCGAACTATAACGGTAAACTTAGGGTGGGTGAGGAGGAGGCGATGACATTCATACCGGCTAATAATTTGTTCAAATATTTGCCAGAGGCACTTCCAAAGAACGCGTTCCTCCACAAAGTAAATGAGCAACCAAAGCTTGACAAATAAGCAAACAAATCACCCAGCACTGGGATGCAGCCAACTTTGCGTTTGAGGAACTGGACACACTCCGGACGTACTTCTTTGCACAGCCGAAACCCAAAAGAGGCAGCAAGAAAACGCTTACAACTTCCACCATGAGCTTTTCTAGTCGCCCCTAAAGCCAAGGGTGACTTTTCGTTTCTTTTTTTCCGACCCGGACAAGAAACATTCCACAGTCAAGCAGTAGAAGGCTAGTCAGCGACCCTGCGCCATCTTAGTTTGACACACTCCGCTTCTTGGGGTTTCTTAAACAAAAGAGATTTTCCGCACTACCTCGGAGCCGGCAACAGTCTAACTGAGTGGAAACATGTGGAAAACAGCGAGAACAACTGCTTGTAGTGTGTTAAGAGTAGTTACCGTTATTTTCCTGTATCCTTGTTAAGGAAAACAAGACGATCAAAAGGCATGGTATTGTATCCATCGTGGCTCCCGACCAGACTGGCACCCGAGTGCTAACTTCTCCACGCGCTGAGAATGGTAAGCCCTGATTGGTTGGAGGATCGGCAGGTTCCGCCTACAAAATTAAAAGACTGCAGTTGATTGGTAGAAAGACCCGAACGCCGCACCCATTAAAAAAAATCACTCTTCATCCACTGTAAACAAAAACTGTTACTACTGTATTCAGTATTGTACTAATTAAAAAATACTTCAAATTCGAAAACAAATATATCAAATGTAATTACCTTGTTATTACAATGGCTCACTTTTACTTTCACTACTATTACAACTAACTTGTTACAATGAACCAGCGATATGCTCCTCAAGCAAACTGCTTAACCTGTTTGAGACCATACAATCCATTTATAAATGTTTTATCACTCTAACACGCTTTTAACACACTCAAGTATTAAAAGTATTTCTGAGCACCCCTTCTCAATCTGTCTCTTGCACAGTTTGCCAAATAAGAGCAAAGCAGAGCTGTCTTCTACAACCTAACAAAATTAAACATTACACCAAAACGTTTAACCAAACCATTACATTTAATGTTGGCGAAAAGCTGCCTCACAAAATGAGCTCATAAACATCAGACAGCCTCTATTTTAAGAGACACAGACCAGCAACACATACGAGCAGAGCATATAGCATTCACAGGAATATTTTTAGTGTGCTCTAAGGGAACAACAACTATTACTGCAGCTCGGTTGGGGACCTTCTCTGCCTCTACTCGCTTTTGTCACACTGAATCATTTCTACAGATATAAGTGCTGCCTGACAAGTTGTGGCCCAAAGTGATAGTCTAAATGTGGTTATCTCCCCTTAATAACTGTTGAATTATTGGACAAAACATTGCTTGGTCTAGCAAACGTGGGAAGAAACCAGAGCACCCAAAGAAAACAGGCACGGAGAGAACATGCAAACTCCATACAGGAAGAGCGGAGCCGGAATCGAACTCTGCGCCTCTAAAAAAAAAAAAAAAATTCAGCAAAACTGAAACAACAACAAAAGCTTGCACGAAATTGACATTGAGGAGATAGGAGGCAACATTCACGTCATTGTGAAGACAGTGTCACAGTGGCTTTGAATTACGGCTCATATCGTAACGATAATATCAACAAACATGGATAATATATTCTTCCTGCTGCTCACTTTTGATTAGATTTCGTCAATGACATGCTGCTTCTACACCCGTGTGAGTCGCCCATAAGTCTCTGAAAAAATGCACCCACACACACTTCATAGCTGATAGTATCCTCAAACAAAGACATCCCTCGTATTGTCCCAAAGGTTGTAACCCCTCCCTTTGTTCACTCACATCTACTCCCATCCCATCTGTAGTCTGAGGCTGTCACAGAACCCCTTCACCCATCCCCCACATCACCACCTTCGCACACTCTCTGTGCACAATGTGACAGAGATTGATGGTGAACCATTATTTGATGTCCAGCTGAACCTTGCGCAGCAAACTGTGCTACACATGTTCACAAACTAATGGAGGCTTGCTCGCGTTTACCCGGGTTCACTGCATCCACAGAGGTTCAAATAGAAAACAGAAAAGAAAGAAAAGAGCAATGTAATATAAAAGGTACAATGTATTAATTGTTCTCTTCTAAAAATTATTGGACATTTTGAAGTGGGACGCCATCAGTGTAGTACCACGTCTTGCCACAACACTGCCCGGCAGCACTGAGCTATCCTTAAACAGGTGGAGTGTTATTGACAGTAAAAAGAAGAAGGAGAAAGGACTCTGAACTGTATTATAATAATAAAAAGAATAATACATTTTACTTATTGGCGCCTTTCAAAACACTCCAGGACACTTTACAATCAGGAACAAGAATTATACTGGATTGTGTTGAAATATGCAATATTTAATTATCTTTTGTTATGCTAGTTTTAATAGTTTCACCCCTCCTACATGCTTTAAAACCAGTTAACACACACATGTGCTAATCATGCTAGCTTCAAGCTGCTTACTTGTCTCTCCCAATTGAAGTTTACTCTAAAACACAATGAACAAAAGAGCTCAATTCCGCTATCTTATGATGCAAAAACCATAGCTGTACGAACCAAAATTAGCATTGATATTACAGTTGTTACAAACTGTTACCGGAGCATCGACATATACAAACAGAGAATACAATGATGCAGAAATATATTCTCTCTGCCCTGTGCAAAAAACAAATTAAAGTGGCAAAACTTGCTTCTGTAACACGTGGGGTGTTCTATCATGCGTGCAAAGGAAAAAGGGACTTTCCTAGAGAAAGAATCACTATCATGCCACATTTTCACTCCAAAAAGGCAACAAAGACAATGATGGTAGTCTTCACAGCTTCCCAGTGATAAGAAGAGGAGAAAGCAGTGGGAAAATGCTTGAGGACAGAAACAACTGTTTGGCATAGGCAGTGAGGATTTGGCACGTTACATGGCTGGTCACATGTTCAGCTGGGCTGCTCATCCCCATACGCATGTTCCTGACAAATGTGGCATGACTGAACCCATAAATACTGCTCGATTTCCATTGTGGAGAAAAATTGATATTTTCTATTTGCAGTCAAGCGCAAAAGAACATTTCATTGCTTTAGATTATTACGTGTCTCATTTTGCCAATGTTTTTTTTTTATTTTTTCTATGTCATATAGTTGGTCAATAAAGAAAGGAATGATTGCTTATAGCAGATTTACAGGTGTATCTAGCTAGGGGGAACGTGCTTTGTGACCTGAACTGTATGAAAACTGATTTGAGATAACTCTCCTCTAACTTGTTATTTAGCCATGGAAGTCAGTAGTGGGCAAAAAAAAACCTAGTAACTTGAGTGCAGTGGACACTGAACCTTCAGTGAACCAAGCACAGGTATAGTATGCCCAATGTATTGCTGCCAGCATGCTTTTATGCAAAAGGCATGACGCTTGAGGCAAAATAATTTACCCAACATACAAAACGTTTATAATTCTCCCGCTCCTTCTTTTTCTGCATGCCCTTGCTTGTGGAAGAGTAGGAGGAGAGAAAATGGCAGGTTTAATGGTGTGGAGGATGTTGGACTCAATTGAATGAACCTTGGACTGAAGAGCTGGAAGATAAACTGAAAGTAAAGGTAAACAACTGATAAACTAAGCCACAGACGTCAGAGGAATAATATTAGCATTGCATCAGGCACCACATTTCTGAAGATTGTGTGTTTGTTTATTTTACAAACTTTTTCAGATTTTTTTTTTCCACTTGCATTACTCGTCAGGTTTTCCTCTGTCTTGTTGCTCCTCCATGTCCAGGACTTGGGACTCATTTACATTCCAGTAAAATGATCCGTCCATTTTCCTGTGAGTCCCAAGGTTTTAGGAGCTTAACCCAACTGACTCTGTGCTGTACAGTGACATTGGTCTGTAAACATGCAAGGTAAAATGTTTTGGCAGAATTACAAATTAACCGTGAAAAAACATTTCATTGAACCAAAGCTTGGCAGTTCTGAGGTTGAGGGTTCCAATCTTGGCTTCGGCCTTTTTGTGTGGTGTTTGCATGCTTGTTTGTTTGTTTTTTCTCCTCTATTTTTTAATTTAATGTCATGAATCTGTTGCAGTCCAGTAACAGAAATCATTCTTTTGAGACAAACTGTCTCGGAAATCTACAGATAATTCCTTTATCCTTCATGCTCGACGTTCAATTATTATTATTTTTTTAATCCATGGTGAAATAAGGCTGTGACCCAACAAAATGGCAATGAATCCTTTTCCGGATGCTCTGTATAACCACAGAGAACGTAAGGTGACAGACAATCTTGTCAAAATGTACTCGTCTCAAGGATCATTCTCCACCCCGCTATCTGGTGGTGTGGCTGGAGCTTTGTCAATTATCACGTTTTCATTGTCACGATTTAATTTTGTGACCTTGGCTTTTGAGAGAGCACATGCTTTATATAAACATGGCAATAAAACTTGATAAATCGCTCTCTTGATAAAGTCACAGACAATGTGACACTGTGCAACTGACTTTGTCGCGTGTCGTTTGGTCCTCATTTTCCAGCCACGAGATTCTTATAGCTCCGAAGCCCTGGAAAATGGCATGACAGTGGTTCATTAATTGATAATTCATCGCAAATGTCTGCTGAGCTGAAGCTGGGGGGGGGGGGGGGGGTATTAACAGAACCTGCAAAGACAGAGCCGAGCAAATGAAAAAAAGCCGACTTGTGTGGCAGTGGATTGGAGGTTCCATTAAGCAACGTGCTGAATGATGAGGGTGAACGTAGAATGACAAGAAAAATGGCCAATTTTCTACCCTGGTTGAATTAATTTCCAAAGTCATCCTGACAGTGACATCTACTTTTTGGACAATATTTTTTTTGCTCGCTCAATAAAATGTCTGGTTCTCAGGTTGTAGAGCGGCTGCGTGTCTATCAACCAGAAGATGGTTAAATGTGTGGCTGACTGAGGTAATAATGTAAAAGTGCTTTGCGTGCTTCAGGGTGGGTGGGTGGAGGGGGCGGGGGGATGCAAGCACAATATAAAATATTATTTGGAGAAGGCTTGAAACACTGCTTTATGTTGCAGCCACCGTATACACTGACAAATATTGCCGACTTCAACGTGTTGCAGGCATCAAAATGAGTGAATATTGTATTTGTGTTGAGTAATATTGTGGGAAGCATTGGGGGTGCAGCCGCCATACACTCAGCAGCGCCCCCCCCCCCCCCAACCCTTTCATATGGTACAGCATCAATTCCCTGGCAAGCACAAGATCGTTTTCAAGGTATGGTGGTTCTGCACTTATTTGGAGAGAAACTTATAAGGAATCATCCAAATAACATGTTTGAAGACAAAAGCAATTCCTTGGCCCGAGAGTGAGAAAAAAAACAACAACAACACGATGAGATGATATGCCGAATTCAGAAATTAATTTCGATAGGAATTGAGGTCAAGGGGACAGAAGAATGACGGGGCCCGATCGCTTCGAGATGTAATTCTCCTCGAAAACCAAAAGTGGCTTCATGCCATGAGATGATGGTGGGAAAAAGAAAATCAGTCGGCCTTCATTGGAAAATCTCATTAATGTTTCGATGAGTTTGGTGTGGAATGAGAGGACGTTTTGTATCCATGTACTGGATTTATTAATACAAATAGATGTGGATATTTAGCGGAGCTATTTTATTTACAGTGCTTAACCGGGTCATCATCTGCATATGCTCGAGTGTTCTTCAGAAGCCTTTTTTTTTAAACATACGAATAATAAATCCGCCGGATCTCAGCGCAATGATAAATAAGTAAAAAAAAAATTGTGAGGGAGCTCCTAGAGGAAGGCAATCGTTTTTTTCTTGATCTAAATCACTTGCTTTTGACTTGAGCGTCTTTATGGAAGATATTAATGATCCTCAGAGGGAATTCCTTGGATTGCTCATTTTTACTGCCTTCATCGCGCTGGATCAAGCACTTATTTATGTTCCGAGAGTTGGAAAGTGGACCAGTTTGTTCTGCTTCATAAGCTCTGAATGATTTATAAGGTGTGATTCGGTTGAGTTGGAGCCAGCTTTCTTCTTTTTTTTTTTAAAATGCTCCCAAAGGGAGATTTTATCTCGAACGTGACATTTGTACGCGTGGACGAATGAATGCTTGTATACAAATGGAGCACCTGTACAAGAGAATGACATTTGAATTATTATCCTTTATGTGTACTTCGGCACCGCCTCGGGTCAAGTCATTATTTCTGTCAAATGTGACCTTAGCAGTATGGAAGGATGAAAGCAAACAATTTGTTCATGTCGATATAAATACCTGAGTATGTTGTCAGATAAAGCCAATGGGGCCACAATCTGGTGGGGGGCTTTGACTAGAGCAGAATTCAATGAGGTTCGTATTGAATACAGTTTCCTCTTTGACTGCTGAGCGTGACACCCGTCATTGACTTTCACGCCGTTCCGCCATCTGACGAGCCAGACTCGGCCTGAAAGAGCGAGTCTTGCACAAATGCTGTACAGGAAGGGCAGCGTGTTCAGTCCCAACAATATGTAAAATGAATGTATAACCTTGGACCGCGGCATTCAAGAATTTTTCAATTATAGAAAAGTCGACCAAAAATGTAAATATGACGACGGTACACGATTGTGCGACTGCATCTCAACGGCTACATCAATTTGGAATCAAGATGAATCCTGAAGGCCTTGGACAGATCAGACCGACATGTCGATACGTCAAGGCTAAAATTTCATTGGGCAACTTATACAGGAAGCAGTTAAAAGAAATAAATCACAGATGTCGGGGGGGGGGGGGGGACAATTCTCCTCTTATACAGGCTTTAAAAGTTGCACTTTTCCAACTTTTTTTTTTGTTCAGAGCGGCTGTTCTGTACAACCAACACTATTATCTGAGAGTCAAAGGGAAATGCTGATAGTTATGGCTCTGATGTGAAAATTTCACTGCATTCAGGTGTTAAAAGAGGCGATACACTTCAACCCTTTCGGGGACAGCGGTTACTACGGTGGACAGCTAATCATGTTATCAGGTTACAGGGTGCATGAAAGGGTTAAGGGGTCTGCTACTACACAATACTGCTGTTTAATCCCCTTCAGGGGGTAAAAAAAGGTGGTGGCCATGGGTGGCTGTAATTATCAATGACATCGATTATTTTCTGACGATGACAAGAAATGGTTGAGTTGCAAAAATGGATTTGGTCTTTTTTTAACTTTTTGAAACAACACCTGGCAGGAGAAGTGATGATGATTTCTGATATGGTACATTATCTCCACCTAGTGGTAATAAATGGCAATCGGACAAACCGTGTTGCAGCATAAAATAAAATGTGTAGACAAAGATTAAGATTTAAAACGGTATAATTCCGCAAACATCCATCCATTTCTATAGTGCTTACTCAATTCAGGGTCAAGGAGAGTAGGAGCCTCTCCCACCGCACCGCAGTTACTTAATTCTTACTGCTAATAAAGAAAAGCATTGTTTCTCGATACATCTTTTTTTTAATCATTAAAAGAAACATACTTCAACCTCTTAAGTGACAGCGGGGGGGGGGGGGGGCACATATCCTTCGAACTCCATTTTCAAGCACCCAGCAGCATCTCCCGAACATCATCAGCGGATGCTCTGTTGTCATGGCGACTGCTTCATTGTCATGTGTCCTGTGTCGAACTTGAGTCACACTGCCAAGGTGAGGGTGCCTGACTGTTTCCCTCCCTTGAATGACAGCTGTGTTCCCTATAATCATGAGCAGTCGTCTAAATGGAGTTCCCGGTTTTGTTTGCGTGAACCAATTATGAGATTCGGTATCATGAGTCTCCAGCTCTTCTTTCGACGTGACAAATGACATTGATGCAGCAAGTCATTAAATGCGCTAAGTAATGAATAGCGCTGTCGAGTGACTGGAAGTTTTATACGTCGCGTTTATTATTTTCACAAACAGCGCAAGATTAGTTTTTTTTTTTTATCAGTTCAAACAAGGTACTGTGGCTCCTGCGATGTTTGGCTACCATGGCAACTGGAGGAGGAAACTGGAACGTGAACAATTTGACAAAAAGTACTCCGTTTACGGAGGAAATTACAGAAATGGAAAGACGAGTCAGGAACATGTTTATGTGTTTGTGATCATCGGGCTTCATAAAAGGACTTAATGTAAATTTATTTTTAAAAAAGTCAAAAATATTTGCATCCCAAATCATCTGCCCCATTTGAAATGAATGCAAATCCCATTAATCCATTCCAACTCCCCTCATCCCCAAAACAAACACGATTTCTGTTTGTGAGCCCAAATGGGATCCTAAAGTATGGTGGCCCAAAAGGCCCAAAAAAATATATAGTTCCACCGTTCTTCTTTTAAAAGGGAGAGAACAGCAAATCCAAAGTTATCCGGCAATATGAGGCTGTTGAGACACATTAATCAGGAGTTTCGGGATTCATAAAGAGAGGATCAACGAGGTTCAGAGAAAAGCCGGTGCGGATTTGATTTATATTTGTTTTCTTGACCATCGGAGTTTTAAGATGGATCCAAACACGGCAGCGTTTGGTGTGTTTTTAATCCTCACATCATTGGCTTTAACAAATTCTACTTACACAAATCATTGGAATGACCACCGTTGACGTCAAAAGCCGCAAGAAAACCCCCAAAACAATATGCAAGAACGCTTCAACAAAATATAACTTTATTGGTTTTACTTAGAAAATAAACTTTGAACGGTTTTATCGTGCAAGTATATAACCTGAATGTAATTCCCCAAAGTCCTTCAAACCAGCCAATTGTCGCCGGTCCTGCCATCATACTGGACTGTGCAGGAATCACTTGTTGCTAGGCTGAGCAGCAAAGTAGAGCGCGACGAGGCAGTAAAGCGCCCCTCCAATGGTCAGCCCCATGGTGGTTCTGTAGAGCAGCTTGTCAATCAGACCCCCCTTCAGATGGACTGGGACTCCGTCAGATGTCTGAAAATATCATCGAAGAAAGTGAGGGTCTCTCATACGTCTGGCAGAGGTCACAAGATCCACTGAGGGGTGTTGGAGGAGGAGGCAGTAAACTCCTGGTTAAGCCAGGGCATGATTATGAGTTCCCCCCCTTGACTGAAAAACGGGTGCGTAAAACAAAACGAATTACTTAAACGTATATTTCACATGAAAATGTTCAATCAAGCTGTATCGTTTTTGTCTCACCAAAGTCTGCTAGCTTTGCGATAACGCATAGTGCAAAATATATATGCCGGGTGAATGGAAAATAGCATGACTGTGATGGTACGGTGAATCTAAACTTTTCAGCAAGTGCGACTTCATTGCATAAAAACACAGCAATACATACAAATGGAGCATAAAACAATACTTACAGGGAAATTTTCACTTGCTCTTTGGGAAAACAACTCTTACTCGGGCTTGGTCGGGGACCTTCTCTGCCTATAAATGTGGTTAATTACGTTGCACCTCTTCTCGGAGAGCTCAGTGCTGACCAGCACAAAACTCAAAGTAAAACACATTTTGAGTACTCTGTATCGGCGAGTCCTCAAATGCAAGTACCGTAATTGTTCTCTGTCTGAAAAAAATGTTGTCTTTACTTCCCTCGATGAAACTATAGCAACATGCTCAATTCAGTCGCTCAAGGACAATGTTGAGAAACACATTGCAAGTGGCAGCACTTCATTTCACCCATTTCCAGGCAAGGAAATAACACCAGTTGACTTCCAAATTGTAGTTAAAAACAAAATTACCGCATCGGAAATAGTGTCAAGTGAATGTCAGAAAACCTTTGTTAGCCACGCAAACACATAAGCCACATTTTTAGTAATGTTTCAGCGTAAAAAAAAAAACAAAGTTGGCCACAGTATAAGGTCTGTAAAACTAGAGATGTTAAACCGAAGTAGGCCTGCAAAGAGCGGGACTACAGCTTACCTGGAAGAGTCTCTGCAAGTCGGGGACTTTGTTGACTCCCAAATATTGCACCTGGCTTCCTGCTTCAGTTGCCAACTTGGTAGGAGAAGCAAAGATGACAGGGGGACTGACTGGAGGGACAGCTGGACGGAGACCCTGAAAAAAACATTGTGGGTGGATACGTATTATTAGAATTGCAAGATACAGAGGTGACACAAACAGTCACACATACAGAAGTACATATTGATTCAACTCCCGTATTTAGTGTATGTGGGGGTGTCAAGGACACTTCTCTTTTTACAATTCTCCTTCCACCAACACGTGTACTCTTATTTACAGAGCGTGACTGGAGAGTGCTTTCGCCACCTCTGACAATTAGGTCCACCCTGCATAGCCCAACCCGGACATATTCTGTCCACCAGGCCGAAACAAACAAACAAAAAGACGCATTTTATACTTATTTTCGCATGAGTCTTACCTGCGGGGTGTATGCGTTGGCGGTTGCTCCAGTGAGCCGCTGTGTTATGCTATTAAACTTATAGTACATCGTTCACACTGGTCAGCTGAAACTCGCTTCCACCCGATGGCTACCGAAGGACACCAATGACCCGTAGCTAACTGCTAACCATAGACATCGAATTTTAAACAGATCCCGCTTTGTCGCAGATTCGTACGTAAACGCAATCGCCATATTGAATGCGTCAAAGTTGAATACTTTTTTGTTTACTCAGCTGTCTGCTGAATGTTTTTCGTGTGTGTGTGTGTGTTGTGTGTCCACGCGCATGAATACGAGAATAAACTACAATAATATGTGCGCTCTTTTTAAATGTATATGCTTGCGTTATTTTACCGGGCAGGATCAATACACGATAACTCGGTCGCGCTCAGGAGCAAAGCGGGACGGACGATGGACACGGATATATGAGTAGCGATTCGTCTCCTAGTCAGACCACGTCGATTCTTCAGACGATCTAGTATTGTAAACTTTGTATTTAACAAATGAGAAAGCCCCGCTATCGCAGGGCATCAAAAAAATGGATAGAACTCTTGTTGTTCCTCCCCACGGAAATCTTTAGTAAAAGGCGAAAGATTTATACGATCTGAAGAGAAACAAGAGTGTACTGAGTTGTCCGACTGAGGAACGACGAAGTCATTAGAAACGCTACTACTTACACTAACGGTGTTTCCACATCAAGTCTCAACTTTCATGAAAAATTCCACAGTCGAAAGAATAGTTTTTGTAAAAGATGACTATGCCGAGGGTATAGTAAAGCATTGCGAACAAACACATCTAAATCTTAATAAAAATATGCTTCTGGCGCAAAGCATGCTGGGTGTGTAGGGTATTTCCGGGTTGGGCGTGTCATGCTTGCTGTTAGCTCCTCCTCCATGCCCCTTCAAATCATTGAAAAATAGCAAATGCAAGTATAGAATACTTGAAGACCCGTGAACGCCCAAATTTACCAATTTGGAGACAAAAGCACTTCGTGCATGCCACACATTTCTACTATTTCATGTTATACGTTGGAACTTCAAAATAACATATCCTGTATATGTCATGATATACATTCAAACCCTGGGATCTGTGGGAAGAAACGCTGCTGACGTGAATGCAACAATTATGATTAATATTGATCAGCACCCTTCTGGTACATTTTACTGACGTGTTATACTGTACTGTATTTCTTCCTCATTTTCTTGTTTCAACACGTTGGCAATCTCCAGTTTAACAGATACAGGAGGAGGAGGGGAAGTGACATGATGAAGCTGTGAAGAATGTGAGTGGGTTTTCAAGGTCTTCCACATGCACAGATAAATGCAGAGAACCAAGGGGCAAATATAACTTTAAAAAAATTCAGGACGAACAAGCTTTCCCACTCCCTAGATAACTTGTACTCGTGTCTGTCAGAGATGACAAATCATTTGTGACTCAGAGGTGAAAAGAAACGTTGTCGATCTGATCCTTCGCACCTTTGCTGTCCTGGTCATGCCCAAAGAATGTTTTGTAACGTGTGACAGTGTTGTCATGATAACTTCACACCCTCTAATGATTTACGAATTTTATCATATTCTCTGCTGCTTTCATTCATCCTCTGTCAGACCATCTTTGTCAGAAAACCTTTATTAACTATAAGGGCAGTTAAAAGCAGTATTTCGGCTGGACACTTTTAATATTAAAATGGGGGAAAAAGCACATTACCACACAAAGGCAGATACTGCAACAACATATTTAGTTTTTAATTTCACACTGGGTGGGGCAGACCCATTTTTCTTCAAATAATTGACGTCTTTTGAAGAACCATCTACTCCAAAATGCTGATCAAATAGTCTAGATTTAGAATTTCTTCATAAGGATTTTTTAAAATCCTCCCAAGAGGACAATCTTCATTTACTGTACTTGCGGTTTTCATGAATAATATTTTACTGGTAAATACAAACAGTATAAAATCTTAGTGCTCTGCGGGTTTTGACACACTTACCTTCAGGCATCACAGTATTCACACCGTTCATTTTTCATGATTGTCAACATGGACCATGTACTACATAACCCCCCCGTCCCCCCAGCAATCTGCTCAGTTTTAATAGTCCTGCTATGAATGTGACAGACAGAATACTTTCTGTGATCACCATCCAAGTTTCATTTGAAATCACCCTTTCAAAAAACAGCCTCAATCAGATATTTCCCCAGATGGGCATCAGGGAAGCAGACCATCTGGCGAGCCGGATTATGATTTTTGCTCTTCACGGACAAAGCTCAGTTTCCAAAAAAGAGGCACTGCATGTGTTTTTGGACTTGAGTGATGACGTCATTCAATCTAAAAACCGTAATAACAATGTAGATAATTTGCTGAAGTTACACGAGACAGCAGGAAATGATTCCGGAGCCCCTGGGCAGATTACATCGACATGGCAACACATAAATCTGATTGGACAAAAAATAACAAACATACACACAACTGGAAGGTGGGCAGCCAAGAGAATCAATGAGTACAATTTCATTGAAGAGTGAGCTCAAGGTTAGGTTTAATGTTAAAAAAAAAACCTCAGCTGCGAAGCTAGAATTTGATTTAAGCCCAGCAGCACTTTATTTATTTTTTGACGAGCAGTATGAGTGAGATAATCGACATTCACACTCCAACAGCTCGAGGAGCCTGACATTTCCGCCACTTCATTTTCCCCTCTCCGAGTCTGCCGTCTCCATGGAAACTGTCGATACTGTCCAAACTGTCCAACATATTCAGTTGCAGACCGTCTGCTCCAGAGAGTTCCCGGTTGAATCACCGCAGACTCGGTGCAAACTACAGAGAAACAGCCTGAAGTGAAGTCTTTCCGATAAGAGTGCTTTATTCTGCCACCAAATATTGTAATAACACATATATTATATGTACGTATAAGACGCAGTGAGTGAAGATGTGGACTAGGTTGCTTTGTTGCGTTAGCCGCTCGTTAGCGAGCATCCAGCTGGCCGGCTTTGTCACTTGTGATTAAAAAAAAAAAATGAAGAGTGTTTGTGTGTTCTGTGCAACGTGACACATGATGGCGTTTTCTCCGTGTTGGCTTGAGAGTGTAAAAAAGTGCAAAGAGCAGACAGAAAATGTAGGACCAGGTGTAATAACTTATTTGGCACTCTCCTTAAAGGTTTATGGCACCGCAGATTTCACCGAGAGATGATGAAACGAGCGGCAATCGCATCCAGAGAGGAGCAGAGGGAGGTTCGCATCGTTTGGTACCTGAGAGAGCAGCAGCCTGATGTTCCTTCGCTCTGCTGTAGCCGAGTGCCAGTTTTTTTTTTCTTCTTTGAATTTGTGCAGAGTGAAGCGAGGCAGTTGAACGGCTGCACCATGGCAGATTTGCAATTTGTTATTCAACAGCGGTGTGCTGCAGTGTGAATGTGAATTGGGAAGGTGTTCCAACTTCTTTCATATCCTTGATACTGAATAAATGCCGAAGCTTCCCACAGAGCTCTTTGAGCAGTGATGTAAATCGCCTTCATATCCATCTGAAGGCGTTTGCACTAATACGCTCGCTGACCTCCCCAGTAGGTCAACTTCAGCAAACTAGCGGTACGGCTAAACGTTACTACTGAGGCAAAACGGTTTAGTAGTTAATTACTAGCCAACTATTAGTGACATGATAAATTTTGATTAACCCAATACTTCCGACTGGTGTGCAGAAATGCCACACGGGAGAAAAAAAAAATATCTGGTAAAATGCATTTGTTCTCCTAGCGCCTCACTAGGAAGTTGAATTTTTACTTTCAAAGTGACTCCAAATTCACTTGAAAAGCAAAACAAGAAAGAACTGCTTGCTCCTGCGATATCATACTTCCTGTTCATTGGCGTGCATAGCTTTACAATCTGATAGAAGATTCCGGAAAGGAGTCTCAACGAGGTGCAATACCCGTCGACGGCATCTACAATCAGCTGTTGCTCGCAGTCCTTTGGAGAGTGTTTCTTTCCCTGGGCGGCGTGTTGCTATGGAGTGTCTTTCAGTCAATGAAATCACTCGACGAGCTACGGATGCAGCGTGCCGAACGCACCTTCAGCTCGTGGTAGCACTGCACAAAACTGTGGTAGATGAAGGTGATGGGCAGCGCTAGGAGCACGATTCCACTCACCACGCAGATCCCGCCCAGTAGGCGACCCGCCACGGTCACCGGGTACATGTCACCGTAGCCCACCGTCGTCATGGAGATGATGACCCACCAGCTGGCAGCAGGGATGCTAGTATAGTCTTGGTTTCCTCCTTCTAAAAGCTGCGCCAGCGCGCTGAAGATGGCCATGGCGACAAAGATGAACACCAGCAGCATGACCATTTCGCGGTAACATCGTCTCAGCGTCAGGCCGAGGGTTTGCAGGCCCAAGAAGTGACGAGCCAGCTTGATCACCCAGAAGATTCTCATGATGCGCAGCACCCGCAGCGTCACGCCGGCGCGCTGAAGCTGAGAGTTCTCTCCCGTCAGCATGGTGGCCGTCACGGAGATGTAATACGGAGTGATGGCCAGCAGGTCGATGATGTTCAGAGGACGGCGCACAAACTCGCATTTGTCCCGAGACACGATGAAACGGACGATGCACTCGGCGGTGAACCAACCGATGCACACCGCCTCGATGATCCTGGAAAGAACCGGTTCGAGAGAAGAGTGAGAGAACAATTTCACAACATGAAGAACTCAGAGTAAGAGACTACCTGTGTTCATCCAGTGTCTCAGCATCCTTCCACTCTGGCAAGGTGCTGGCACACAGCATCACCATCGAAATGAGAACAAACAGCACAGACACAGAGGCCAAGATTTGCGCCGCCACCGAGGACGTGGGCTCCTCGAAGGTCCTCCTCATCCTCTCCAGCCAATGATCGGGCGCTTCCTCCGGCCCTTGCGGCTCCTCTTCAGGGAAAAAGTGGACAAAGCAGTCGGACAGACGCTCATCCAGGCGCCGCTGGCAGCACAGTTGCAGATCGGCGCTCTCGAGGCCCCAGTAGAGCATCTCGTTATAGAAGGAGAGTTCGCACATGTGGGGGACAAAGCGCAGCTTGCCGTGCTGCAAGTACAGCATGATGAAGCTGAAGGCCTCGGAGTGGCGGTCGAAAAAAAACTCGTTCCTGTCACGGTCGTAATCATCGCACAGCTCTAACAGCTCGCTCTCTGACACGCAGCGATACAGCCGGCTGAGTCTGCTCAGTGGGAGGTGCTTCATCAACTCCACCGAGAAGGGAAATCTGCGACCGCCAACGTTCAGGGTGCAGAAACTGCTTCCAAACTTCATCTTCTGTCAGAGGGTTGAGTCCCACGTTCTCCAAAGCTCTTATAAAACGAGTAAAACATCAACTGTCAGACCTTTGCTCATCTCAAACAGGAACGCTTCCGGTGCGAGTGTCGCGTTGGGACTGAGATCCATCATTGTTTGATCGGCATTCTTCTAATTTGCTGAAAATGAAGTGAAGAACAAACAAAGGAAGCGTCCGAGAAATTAAATTCATATTTAACTCATCATTGCATTCTGGGGGGGGGGGGTTACTTTCTGGGGTCAAATTAAGCGCAAGGATAAAAGATGCCGAGTCCTTTATATGGTAACAGGAGGGACAGAGGATTTTATAATGAGGTGTGAAAACTGTTTTCCAATTTTGTGTAAAGAAGAAGAAAAAAAAATCGCAATAGCAGATGTCCCAAAATACTGATTTCATGCAAAATTAGTTATGACCCAATCAACAGTGGTTACAGCCAAGTATTGCTCTCCTTTGTTCTAGGAAACGATCAACAATCACACACACAATTTGTTATTGTAAAGTGTCCTTTACCACCTCCAGCTGGTGTCTTGAAAAGCGCTTATAAATAAAATGTATTATTATTATTATTACAAACCGCTTGTTCGTCAATTATTACGCTCAGTCCATTCGGATCCCAATAATGTGGGACGTGCTAATAATACTGAACCAAATGACTATTTGGACTATTTGGAAAACTGGAAGAGGTGTCAAAGGTGGCTCCATTGAGATCTCAAGTTCTGTTCTAAACACGTACACCAAAAAAATAATAATACAGAGCAAATTTAATCTATTTGAAGGACACCCTTAATTAGAGCATATTGTAACTACAACAGTTTTTTTCACACTTACCTCAAAACATCTTCACAAAAGTGCACGGGGTATTTATTAATTTTTTTTGTGTGTGTCTAACTCCTCCAGCAGCCGGCCAGATGGACTTCTGTTGAAGCTAAAGGAATGAATCCCATCAAACTTCTCCAATCGCCTCCTCCCACTGGTCGTAAAAGTCGCCAATGATTTGAAAAAAATATATATATAGAAATTAATTAAAAATGTCGGTCTGAGCTCAGATGAATTGCTATAAATCCTTCCGAGTGACTGATGGTGAGTGAGACACTTGCCCTCCTCCACGTCCGTGTCCTTCTTCTGTTCATCTTGCCTGCTCAGTCCTCCCTCTCTTGATGCTCCCCACACACCCTTCGCCATCTCCTCTCTCAGACCCCACCATCCATTGAATTAATGATTGATTGAGTCTGTTTGATTATTTCATGCTATTACATCAATTCATGGCAAAGATGAATCATCGGCTTAATTCATTGATTAATAAGGAGGGGATTCTAGCGAAATAGCGCCCCTCTTTGGACATTTTTATAAGGCAGATGGAACTGCAAAGTGTTGAAAGTACTTCAAGTAAAAATAAAAAAAAGGCATGTACTTAAGCAAATAGGGAACCCTTTTTTATATATATAATATCTATTCTGTAACACAAGTAATTTGACAACATGGATCTTTGTGGAATGTGAGGTGAAGTGCCTCGAAAAAAAGCAGCACTAGGGTTGATCTGGAGGAGATTCTGCTGGCACCAGTCCACAAAAGTCCTTCGTCATTCCCCTGTACTCCCAATCGTCCCCCTCTGTAATGAGGCCAACAATCGCAGAGTCATCGGAGAACTTCTGAAGGTGGCAGTTTGGAGTGGCGTGTCTGAAGTCCGAGGTGTAGAGGATAAACAGGAATGGAGCCAGAACAGTCCCCTGCGGCGCACCAGTGCTGCAGAGAAGCCTGTCCGACTCACAGCTCTGCAACCTCACGTACTGCGGCCGATTTGTGAGGTAGTCTATGATCCATGCTGTGAGATGGTGGTCCAGTCCGGCGTTCTGCAGTTTGCCTCCCAGCAAGTTGGGCTGGATGGTGTTGAAGGCACTGGAGAAATCAAAGAACATGATTCTCACGGTGCTCCCTGCCTGAAAAAAGAAAATTCTTTCCTCCTGACCGCAAATTCAAAGCAGAGACCCATGAGATGCAAAATATACTAAAACCTCTGGAAGATGAGTTTGCAGGCTGAGCAGGAGGCAGAGACGAGCCCCGCCATTGAGGGGCCCCTTGAACAAGTGAAAACGCTGGAGGAATCATTTAAGATACTCTCAGTGCACGAAGAGGAGCTTGAGGTACGCCATTTCAGCTGACCAAGTTCTGATATTATGCACACGGCTGTGCGAAGGTCAACAAGCTGAGTCACAACTGTTTTGTGCTATGTCGAGTATGCAAATAAAAATGCAAACCAGCCACAATCCAGCGGATCGTGTGTTTATTCATTGACATCATGACTGATGTCAGGCTTTGGGAAACCTCTCACTGTCGGGAGGCTGATTAGTACCAAGGCTAACATTACCAGCAGAATTAAAATATTGGAGACATTGTTTCCCACAATAGAATAAAACTGCTTTTCATCAGGGCAAATGTTCAGCTCCTCTCTGTTACATGTTTAGGCATTGACAAATTACATATGCGGTATATTTAAAAAAACAAAACAATACTTCCGAAAAAAAACGGGCGGATTGGTTTGATTACAATTCAACTGGTAAGTTTAAGTTGCACGTTTATATCACCACTCCTATCAGTTTCAAAACAGTAACATCAATTTGCCCCAGAGCTATCATTTAGATTCCCATGTTACAGACACATTGATGTCAAATCAGTTAAAGGAAATGCCGTCACAACCAACGTGGCATTATTCTAAATGCATAGCTTTGCCAGAAGCTTTTGTGCTAGCAATGACCCAAGTTTTTGTTTGCCATGCAAGGAAAGTACAAGTTTGGAATTTGTTTGTCATGGTGCGATTCTTTGCTCTTTTTTTGTGCCTTCTGGGCATGTATGTTACAGAATTAGGGTCAAGTGAAAAACTAAAAAGTTGTGAGTAAATTCATGAAAAACAGAAATTCAAGAGCAGCCACCAAACACAACTCTAGTCAACTAAGATTTTGACATCAGTCACATTTTACAAGGTCATTTTATCTTCGACCAATCCGTTCCCCGTATTTTCATTTTTTTTTGTTTATTTTGTTTATATATACAGTATATATATATATTATTTAGTTTATTCTTGACGACCTGTCTCCGCCTCCTTCCTACGAATTGTTTCCGCTTCCGGGTTCTTCGTCTTCGCCACAGAGCTGTGGGAGGAAAGATGGCTGAGGCAGAGCCCGATAGGAGAGCCCTACTCTCCGATTTATGTTCGGAATTCTTGAATTTCTCCGCCAGAGACACCGCATCGGTAAGCGCTTCAATCAGCTGCCGGCCCCCGAGATGGCCACGTCTTCCGCCGCTCGGGGCCGTTTGATCGCATAATGTGCTGTTTGCAGGATTAATGTGCCGATCTCCAGGTTACCGAAAGCTAATGCTAACCTCTGGTAGTGATGTATACAACATCTGGATGTCAGCTGAAACCTGTCAGCAGCTGCACGTCAGCGTGTCAACCTTGAAGTTTCACGTGAACACAAACCGCCGATGCAGCGCTCACGTCGAAACCGTTTAAAACCGCTCAATCAAACGCAGGTCGACTACTTTAACCCTTTACCAGCACAATGACTTGTGTTTTTTAAAGCGTCTTTTGTTTCACACCGTTTACTCTTCATGTGGCTCTTGATCGTAACAGGTCTCATTTTAGCATTTCAGTCGTACTATCAAAGTGTCATAAATCATACGGAGACCGGTAACGTCATCGCCATAGCAAGTGTGTGCTGGGGCTTGTGACCAATGTACTGACCGTTAAAAAAAAAAGTTTTCAGGTATTTGACAGAGCATGTGTTTGACGAGTTGGTGTAACTTGAGTGCCTGCATGTCAACAATACCGTAGAAAGAAGTAGGGGTAGAATTCCGAGCACCTGCATTGCTGCTTTCCACATGTGATTTAAAAAAAATACTGGTTAGATAACAAGTTATAAACGGGTAAACGGTTTTTTTTGCAACACTTATCTTCTATGGTTCCATGAGCGCCAGTCTGTCAGGGTGTAGATGACCCATATTTTGGCGAAGGCGACTGCCTCCAAATTTACCATGCAGGAATGCTCACCCACAACCCCAATGAGGATAAGTCGAAAAGAAGACAGATGGAAGGATAATGAATCGTTTTGGAAAAACAGTGAAGCTAATTCTTTGAACCAGCCCAAGTCACAACAATAATGCTGAAGTGGAGAAAACATTTTTTTGATCTTCTGCCACCAAACATAGAATTTTGTTGGACTGATCGCCGTTTGTGGGCCATATTGTTTGGTACTGAGCTCGTCGGTATGTCTCGGAGCCTCAACGGGTGACGCAAACGAAGAGTGACAGAGCTGATTAATCTCTACTCTGTAGACTTAGTCTGCCTTTGGATCGGAAATACCGTACATGTACTAAAGCTGCAATATGGCACAGTATAGGGTCATTTATCCTCATGACTAAAAGATGGAGATGACTAACTGCTTGAAACACATGGTATCATTACATTTCAGATGATGAAGTATCACTGTACTTGAATTAGTATTTTTTTTCCTGCTGTGCGACCCTAAAAATGCCATTTTCATTTCCAGCGGTGGCTGGCAGAGGCAAATCTTCAGGTGGAAATCTATCGTCACTTGGCAGAAAACGTACCAAGGATCCTTTGCTTGGGGCCGAGCGGCTGCAGTAGTAAGGAGGAGCAGAGAGAAGAGCAGAGGGAAGAACTGGCATGTCAGCTGCTCCTCTTGGCTCCTTTGGAATGGCTGCTGCTGGGCGAGGATCCGGCCGCAGGCCTCCCTCAGCTACAGGAGAACAATCAGCCATCACCGCTGTGCGGACACGTGTTCAAGGTCGGAGAGCCCACCTATTCCTGCAGGTAATTCAATGTGTCTTTTTAGAAGTTCTTCTGTACCGAATCGAAATGATGATTTTCCGGTAACATTTGTTGCATGTGCGTGTTTACTTTTAGGGACTGTGCAGCTGACCCCACCTGCGTTCTGTGCATGCAGTGTTTCTTGGGCAGTGTTCATAAAGATCATCGATACAGAGTGAGTGCACAAGACTCGGGAAATGACAAGGGGAGAATAAGTACAGTGTGCAAATCGGTTTGAGCGTTTATTTGATATCCTCAACTCAAATAGCTTTCCATAAAGATGTCGTGTTCATTTTAAAACGTACCGACAGAAAGCTGCTTGAAGGCTTTTGGAAATTGGACAGGTGGGTCGGGCTCAGCAGCTGCTAGATGTGACACATGACGCCGAGCATCCCGCTTGACACTCTGTCACGCCTGCTGTTCATCTGTTGTGATGATGTCATAGGCTGTAGGTGCGACGGGTATTTGTTTCAGGAGGTGATATTGCAGTTTTCCATTTTCTCGGTCAACCATGCTGACTCTCTGAATCTCCCTCTCTGTCAAGCACCATCCCGATAATTAGGTTCTTGGTCAGGGCTCATCAGGTCCAAGTTAAGGAGTAAGTTTCAGGAAAATCGTCAAACTTGACTCGCAGAATATAATAAATATAAATCCGAAATGTTATTTTGCCACCATTGACCGTCAAATAAAATGCAGAAGATACCATTTATAGAATTCAAACACTGCAGTATATATGCTTTTACACCAAATTGGAATAACTACATTTCAGTACTACATATAGTTTGTTAACTCATTTTGTTATCTTAATTTACTACTACAATATCATGCGCTTCAAATGAGCAGCTTGTGAACAGAGTCACTGGCGAATGCGCCTGATTTAGTCTTTCATAACAGCTTTTGAGATGTCAAAATTCAACCCGTCACTTGCACAAAGCACAATCTCGCTCGTGTCAGCCGACCCTGGAGTCGACAGCTGCTTGTCTTCCGCAGGTGACGCACCTGACTGCATGTGTACGTGTGTTTGTGTGCAAATAGATGACCACGTCCGGTGGCGGGGGGTTCTGCGACTGCGGAGACGCTGAAGCTTGGAAGAAGGGCCCTTACTGCCAGAAACATACACCGACCACCAACAAAGACTCAGAGGAGGTCTGTAAGCTACTATCTTCTCCACTCGTCAATGCAGCATATTGTTTGAAGTGACATGAAACCAAGAAAAAAAAAAATTCTACCTTACGTCTCCTTGGGTTGTCTCTTCTATTGCAGCCGGGTGCTCTTCAATCAATGTTTACCTTTTAACCTTTATGAAATAAAAAAAATGAAACCTCAAATTGAATCGCATTCTAAAACATCTATACATGTATATGTGCTATCAAAAATTCTATTTAATATCATACTAGGTCCTTATGTGCTGTAGTTTTTTAATTTTTTTTATTTTTCATGAAGAGGTTGAAAGTGACACCGTTAGGGTTGTTAGACACAGCGGCATACTGTATCACCATAATACCGCTCAACCTTAGCTTTTCATGCCCCCCAGGACCCTGCAGCCCTGCTACCGGCTGACATGGTTGTCCGCAGTTACAACATTTTTTCCATCATCCTGAAGTATGCCGTGGACATGCTTACTTGGACACAGGAGGATCAGCTGCCCACAGGCCTTGAACCACCGTATGTATCTTGCATCGCGCTTTGCCTCAACCGGAATCGTAATTCATTTTGCTTATTTTTTTTTTACCCTCTACCCTTTTGTGCGTGCAGTGAAAAAGGAGACAACTACTACTGCATGCTATTCAATGACGAAGTCCACACCTATGAACAGGTGATCTACACCCTGCAGAAGGCTGTCAACTGCAGCCAGAAAGAAGCCGTCAGCTTCGCCACCACCGTGGACAGAGATGTCAGTATTGCATTCGTTTACCCGACAGCTTCTTGCTCGTTTGTAACGCGCCCTCACAACTGAAATCAGCCCAACTTGTAATGCCAGTGTAGCGTACCTTCAAATAACAAGAGCGTCACAACATAGCAATTGTGCAATAATGAGTCGATTGGGAGGGGAAAATAAAAATAAGTTGAGCATAGCGGTTGTTACTTATGTAATTAAAAAGGGCAGTGTCATTGTCGAAATGGCTAAGTGGTGAAATCACTGCTAAAATGTATTTTGCGTACGTTTACAGGGCAGGAAGTCTGTTCGATATGGAGACTTTCAGTTTTGTGAACAAGCCAAGACTGTTATAGTGGTGAGTTTCCAGATTTTTCATTTGGCTTCTTATTTCTCATTTTTTTTAACCCGACGATAGTTGCCGCCGATGCTTTGAATATTTGCCAACTTTGTCCACAGAGGAACACCAGCCGCCAGTCGAAGCCTCTCAGAGTTGAGGTGATGCACTCATCGGTTGTTGCGCATCAGTGTTTTGCTCTGAAAGCTCTGAGTTGGTTGGGACAAATCATTCAATACTCCGGTACCTCTTGATTCGAACGCATATCCCCAAGTGGTTACGCCAGGTGGAAGTCAGCAGTTTTGTGTGTGTGTCCTTGTTTCAGATGGCTTGAGGAGAATACTGTGTCAGGTGGGACTTGAGGAAGGCCCAGAAGGCGTAAACTCATCACTTGTTGACCGTTTAATGCTCAACGACTCAAAGATGTGGAAAGGTGTTATTTTATTTGATATTCCCCAGTAATATTCAACATTTTCTCACGGGTCATTTGGAAATGAATCGGCTGGGGGCCACCTACTGGTGTCCCAGCGACTCGCTCCAGTTTTTGATTCTCTCCCGTGTACGGTTTTGATAACGGTTGGTCTGCACCCCCCCCGTGAAGGAGCAAGGAACATCTACCACCAGCTGCTGATGAACAGTCTCCTCATGGATTTCAAGTACAAGAAGGTCTTTGCTATCCAGTTTGCCAAGGTAAATATTTATATCGTGTCTGAAATTTGCGTCGAATTGGACTTGACGGATTCGCGTCGAATTGGAAATACATGCTGTCTTGGTAGCTGTATTAAAAACAACAACACCACTGTGTCCTCATTTTAGAACTACAGACGTCTTCAGACAGATTTCATGGAAGATGACCATGAGAGGGTGGTGTCAGTGACCTCACTGTCAGTACAGCTGTTCACCGTGCCAACCATGGTGAGTTCTCTTTTGCGCCTCCGCACCCAAATGCTTCCTTCGACTTGCTGAATGCCGACATCTTTGTGTGAAGAAAAATGTGTGTGTCCCCTTTGGTTGTCTCCTAATCAAGACAAGACACGTTTCTAATGGTTTTAAATTATTTAATCGTTTAAACAAGTGCCTATATGCGGTGTATTTCAGGCCCGGATGCTGATGGTGAAAGAGAACCTGATGACTACCATCATCAGGACGTTTGTCGATCATCTCCGTCACCGAGATCTGCAGGGGCGCTTTCAGTTTGATCGCTACACCGCCCAGCAGGCCTTCAAATTTGGACGAGTCCAGAGCCTGATTGGCGACCTCAAGTAACCGCTATATAACATACAGTACATGCCATTTACTCTCTGTCCTAATAACGGATGGCTGGATTGATTCGCTCACTGCCCTTTGTACAGTAGCATACATCAATGTCCGCTCAGATAAAAAAAAAAAAAAAAAATCCAGTACACCAGACTAACACCAAGTGAAACCATTTTGCGTGTGTCCAGGTATGTCTTAATCAGCCGACCCTCCGAATGGAGTGTTGAGCTCAGAGAGAAGTTTCTAGAAGGACTGGATGCTTTCCTGGAGCTCCTTAAGTGCATGCAGGTAATAGACATACAACCATGCAGACGTATGAGCAGAATGCAGAAACGGAGAAATTGCGTCTGTCTTTCCAGGGCATGGACCCGGTGGTTCGGCAAGTGGGGCAACACATCGAGATGGAACCCGAGTGGGAGGCGGCGTTCACCCTCCAGATGAAATTAACGCATATCATATCCATGATCCAGGAGTGGTGTTCCACTGATGTGAGATACTCTATAAGGCACACCGCATTATGTATTGTCGCTGTTGGGTTGACTCTCAAACAATTGCACTCGGTTCAAATGTCTAAAAGTGAATTTTCCGGGTTGCTCGAATATGCATCTCGTCATTCCCACAATGATTTTCTGTTTTAAAAGCATCAATGTTTCTTCTTTTCTCGTCACGCGTCAGGAGCGTGTGCTGATCGAGGCCTACAGGAAGTGTTTGAGTGCAGTCAGTCAGTGTCACAGCGGCCTTCCGGATGGTGAACAGCCAATCAGCTTGAGTCTAGCCGGCCACTGCGTGGATACGTTTATGTACCAGGTCTCTCAGGACAAAGTGTCCATCCACCTGCCTGTCTGCAGACTACTTGCCGGTAAACGCTCATGTGACTTTCTAGATCCATCTCGCATAAATCCAGGATGCATTTTCCTATGTGGGGCACACGGTAGTACTACCTTGGTCCCTGAAACTTGCACCGAGTCATTGTGATGCGCCATCCTTCCCCAGGTCTCCATGTTCTCCTCAGCAGGACGGACGTCGCCGCTCGGCTCCCCGAACAACTCCCGTTGGTCGGTAGCCATTTTTGCATCTTACATTTTGATATGTGAACATTTTCTATTGAATTAGCGGCCCAAAAGTCCTTTTGTTCATTTGATCACTCGCCGCCTCAGCTCTAAATGTTTGTTTGTTTGTCTTTTTGCTCGCAGGGTGAGCTCAGCCCCCCGCTTTTGATTGAACTCCCCCTGCGATGCTTGGTGCTCTGTGCTCAAGTGCTGGCTGGGATGTGGAGAAGGAACGGCTTCTCCCTAATAAACCAGGTGAGCTGAGATTCTGTCCTCAGTACTGGTCCGACCGTCCGTGCTTGTGTGTGAGCCAGGTAGTGAGGTACCGCAAACATATAAATATAGAATATGTCACGTCTGTTGTTTTTCAATAATGTTAAGTCATATTTGTTTTCGCTTTCAGATTTATTATTACCACAATGTGAAATGCCGAGTGGAGATGTTCGACAAAGACGTAATTATGCTGCAGGTACAAAGTAATTCCCACTGATCAAAACGGAATGCCGTTTTATTTTGGCATTTCTTAGTTGCGGTCTCTTTTCGCAGGCCGGCGCCTCTATGATGGATCCAAACCACTTCCTGATGATCGTTCTGAATCGTTTTGAGCTTTTCCACATTTTTAGGTTCGCAGACTGCCGAAAGAGATACAGACCGACCAATAAGGTTAGTTTGGGGATTCAGACCTTGTGTTTTTGCTTGTTTTTGTCCGCTCACCGCCCCCCCCCCCACCTCTTCTGCAGGATTTGATACAGCAGAACAATACCTTGATTGAAGAGATGCTGCACTTAATCATCACTGTGATCGGTGTGTCACTTTCATTTTTGCACTTTTATTTTTATTTTTTTTAAATTCATGTTCGTAATTCGGTACAGTGATTGAGAATTTGTTCTCATGTGATTTGTATGTGTGTCGGTCAGGTGAACGTTACGTGGCAGGTGTTGGCCAGGTGGAGCCCTTCGACGAGGTCCGAAGGGAGATCATCCACCAGTTGTCAATCAGACCTATGGCTCATAGTGAGCTCGTGAAGGCTCTGCCAGAGAATGTACGTTTCAAACACACTGTACTGCATCTTCATGAAGGTTTGCAGATTGTTGAAACCTTTTTTTTCCTTTTCTTTAGGGAAACAAGGAGACTGGCTTAGAGCGCGTGATAGACAGTGTTGCTTCGTTCAAGTTAGTGTGTTGATTTTGATTTCATTTGGACGACACCCCGGCAGAGATGAAATTCGCGTCAGCTTTTTAAAACGGTCTCAATTTACAGGAAGCCAGGTGTGACAGGCCGTGGTCTTTACGAACTGCGTCCCGAATGGAGCAAGCACTTCAACCTTTACTTCTATCACTACAGCAGAGCCGACCAGTCGAAGGTTCACAAATACCGACCGCCGTCTTTTAAGTTATTGAGCGCGTACACGGCGTTGTTTTGACGACACCGTGGGATGTGTGCACAGGCAGAAGAGACTCAGAGGAAGCTGAGAAGACAAAGTGGAGAGGACCCAGGTGAAAACTAGCAAGCGATACACTTGCGTTGGTGTGTCACAGAGAATTCGCAACTAAATCTAGACCGTCAGTGAAATGAGCGGTCATATTATGAGGAAAATCGGAACACTTTGACGGTCAATGGAATCCAAGTAGATCGAAAGCTTTCCACTTTGTCCTCACATTTTGCATTGCCCTACATACGACTGGAAAGTATGAACACATCCGTTTGTGTGCCGCGCAGCCCTTGCCCCGCCAGTCCCCCCCTCCCTATGCCCCCTGTTTGCTAGCCTGGTGAACCTCCTGCAGTGCGACGTGCTGCTGGCTGTGGAGGGTGCTGTGCTGCAGTGGGCGATGGAGCCGCGGGGAGGAGGCTGGACCGAGTCCATGCTGCAGAGGGTGAGACCCGCCGAGTGTGGCAGAGGGATCGTCGGGGGGGGTTGCGCAATATGCATTGAACCAAGAAAACAGGACATTTGTGATGCAAACGGTTTTGCATCTTAATCATCAATCATCATCATGTTGAGAAATTTCAATCAACTCGTGATGTCTCTCGTGTGGCCGTCGTCTAGGTGCTCCATTTGGTGGGCATGGCTCTGCTGGAGGAGCAGCAACAGCTGGAAAACGGCAATGGCGAGGATGACATCACCTTCCTCTATACCGCCAAAATCACACGTCAGTGCGGAGTCGCATACACACGCGGAACATCTTGACCAGTTGTTTGCGTGCCATACAACCGGTGTGTTTATTTGTAGGTCCGGGCGATGCTCCGAGTACTTCAGGAAGTGTACTTGCTTTGCTAGAGAGTCTCCAGAATGCTCCTCACCTTGAGATCCACAAAGACATGATCACCTGGATCCTAAAGGTACAAATTTTTTTGGCCCACACCTTCCCTGTAATGCAAATCCCATCTATTTGGTCTACAGATGGTGGCAAACATCAAAACCATTCGAGAACGTTCCTCCTCTGCCTCCGCTGTTACCATCAGCCCAGGACATGGACCCGAAGAGGTCAGGCTCAAGCCGCTTTCGCCGTTCAAACACCCTTGATATTTATTTGATGGGTGTGATTGTTGCCTTTCCGCAGACGATACGGGACAAAGACAAGGCAGAGAGGAAGAGGAAGGCTGAGATGGCTCGGCTACGGAGGGAGAAGATCATGGCCCAGATGTCCGAGATGCAGAAACATTTCATCAATGAGAACAAAGAACTTTTCCAGCAAAGTCTAGAAGAGCTCGAAGCGTCTACGTCTGCTGACGCAGAGCATAGGTGCGCAACGATAGCCCGGACATCACCGCAACTCACGTTGCGCACGAGCTAACAATCATGGATTGCGGCGTTGACGAAATGCGTCCCGTGACATTCTCTCGGACCTTTTGCAGTCCCTCCAGTTCGGAGCCATCCTCTGTCTCTTGGGTCTGCGTTGGCCCCACAAGGGTCGCGAGAGGAGCCGAGCGGCGTCAGCTTGTCACTTGCATCCTGTGTCAGGAGGAGCAGGAGGTCAAATGTCACGGCAGCGCAATGGTATTGGCCGCTTTTGTCCAGAGATCAACCGTTTTGTCCAAAAAACGCTGCCGTGCTTTGCCCAATGCAGGTGCGCTTGACTGCCACTTCTTGATCGAGACGGAAGCATATTCGGTCACTGTTCATGATTGATTGATTTTAAAACAATTTTTTTTTTTTTTAGAACGACATGACCCTTTGTTCATTCATCCTGACCTTTCAATGGGCATTCACACAACAAGCTGTGGACACATCATGCACGCCACCTGCTGGCAGAGGTGGGAGCCTGCAGGAGTGAGACTGAATTCAAGTTTAATTTAGGTTCAGGGATTTGTGGGGAAAACACTTCTAATATCTGTTACTGGTTAAGAAAAGTTAGAATTCTGGTACAGGATTTGTCCCTGGATGAAAAGAAGACGCATATCGCAAGGAACGTGAAGTAGTCTCCCACATAACGTGATGCAGAGAGGCGGATCTGACCCCCCCCGGCGATTTTGATACCTGTACCACCACTGCAGTGTTCATTACTAATAATTATTTCTGTTTCTTTTATTGAAATTTTGTGACCCCCCGCACCCCGCCTCCTGTCTTTTGCACACGGCGCTATAGGCTCCTTCACCCTCAGTCGTCTTTGCGTTCAGGTACTTTGAGGCGGTGCAGTTGAAGGAGCAGAGGCGGCAGCAGCGCTTGCGAGGCCACACCAGCTACGACGTGGAGAACGGAGAGTTTCTTTGTCCTCTGTGCGAGTGTCTCAGCAACACTGTCATCCCTCTGCTGCCGCATGCACTCGCGCCTGATCGAAGGTACGCCCACGCATGTTACGCGCTGGCTTTGCCTAGTCTGCTTAATGGCGGGGAAGAGAATTTGTGAGGTCGGGCGCAATTGTTTGACTCTTTTGAAAATTGAGGTTTTGCGGAGTTGTGGATCACACATAGCAATATGAATCATATTTTTCCATTTGTCTTTCAGTGTTGATCACCCCAGTCTGGCCGTTTGGCTGAAGACAACCAATGAGGAGATTGCAGCGCTGCACTATGCGAACAGAAAGTCATCAAGCGGTCAGTCCTGTCATGTCAAGTGTCGTCCATCTTAGGTTGCGTTGCGGCGGCCATCGCCGGGATGCCAGTTGCCGTGTGCAATCGCAGTGATGTCCGCGTGCATTTCCTTCCCAGATGCAACAGAAGAAGTGGAACCTCCAATTCCCGAAGGATTCCGACTCGATTTCACTCCGCTGTGAGCGTAGCATATATTTTGTCTGTCGGACCGATCGATAGTCTTATCAGCTCACCGTGAACAATCCGCTCGCATTATGAGATCAGCGGCCGTTGGTGTGATTCCTCGTTGCGCTCTCTCCGTTAGGAACCCCTTTTCGAACAGCATCAATGAGATGATAACCACGTTCAGTATGTCAACCTACAAGGTGGGACTCAAAGCCAATCCGAATGAGCAGGACCACAGAGTCCCTGTGCTGAGTTGGTCCACTTGCGCCTACACAATCCAAGCAATAGGTACACACACACACACACACACACACACACATGCGCGCACACACTCAATAAATCAGATGCAATGCACACATTCCCATTCCGCATTCCAACCATGCATCTGTTTACAGAGCGGCTTCTGATGGATGAGGAGAAGCCTTTATTTGGAAGTTTACCCTGCAGACAGGTAATAGTACCTCTTAAAATACCTTTTTTTTTTTTTTTTAGCCATATGTTTAATACTGAACACGACTGAGGTGTCCTGACATGAATTATCATCAGGGTGGCAAGAGTGTGAACCAATTTATTGTCAGTCTGTCTTGGCCTAGTTGACCACATGCATACATTCAGCCAAGCGCAGGTAAAATTCAGCAATATTTAGACAGAGCACTATAATCCAGAACTCCAAATTCATTCATGAAGTCGAACAAAACTAACAGCAACCACCTGAATAAATACTGATTCAAAATATTTTCTCTTTTGGTGACTACAAAGTATAGAATTCAGGACTTTTTTCTGTCATCAGGTTCTCCAATTGCCAAAGTTGTGTGTAATAATGGAATATTCTTTTCAGTTCAGAACAAGTACTTGGTCTCGATACTCCTCCATCTGTTGTCGGTATTCTTCGAATTGCTGTCGTTTTTATCCGATCAATGAGAGTCAATTGTAACAATTGTTTCAGGACGACTGTTTGAGCTCCATCGCCAGGTTCAGTTCGGCTTGCTGGACATCGGCTTCGTTGCATGCGGTGCACGCGCACTTCATCAGATTGTTTGCAGGTACGCGCACATTTATCGGAGTGCATACGTTGCAAACAGAAAACGACAACAACGAACGACGGGTCATCTTTTTGGATGTGTGCGTTGGTCTCTTTTGCAGTTCTGGTTGCAGACCCTCAGGTCGACAACACTCCAAGCATCCTGGATATTGACATGTTCCACCTTTTGGTGAGTTATTTCCACTAGACGGGTCTACTTGAAGTCCACTTATTATCCCAGAGCTTCACACTTGAAATTGTTTTTAGACTATAAGTCACTCGATATTTCACTCGATAGGAAGGCCCAAGTGATTGTCGGCTTCCAATCGGCATTGGTGCTCAAACTCGAACCGATATCCGTTGCAGGTTTACAGCGTATTGGCCTACACGTCCGTTCACAGTCTGGACCAGTCAGGACGGCATGCGGTCGACTCGGCTCACGTTCACCTCCTTCACCTCATCACTGTGGCTCATCTGGTTCAGGTCCTGCTTACGTCAAACATGGGTACGGCGCACCGCCGCAAAACGAAAATCCACATTTTGTTTCTGCGTAGCCTTATTTGCCCGCGGCTCTCTTTTGTAGAGGAGTTGTGTATGGAGCAGGACAGCAAGGGGTCACAGGAGGAGGAGCTCACGTGTCAGCTGTATAACACGCTGAGGAAACACCTGGGCAGGTGAGGTCAAATGCGAGTATCCGTGTATGCTAAAAACAAAATCACAAAGTATCTCACGTGTTTCTCGCTCTATTACCGTGTATGTGGGTTTAGCGTTTTACCTGAAGTGGCACCCTGGCAGCTGTGGCGTTGCGTGAAAGCTGGCGTCTCGCCGTTCCTGCGATGTGCCGCTCTCTTCTTTCACTACCTAAACTCGACAGCGCCACCAACCGACCTGCTGGGTAATTGCACAATCACGTCTCCTAACTTGTGTATGAAAGCAGGTTGCTGGTCGTGTGCGGTCTTGTCTCCAACCAATCGCAGGGCACTTATCAGTACCAGCCAATTCTGGACCAAGTCTGAAAAGACGTTTAAAAACGTCTTTGGGAGTGAATGAGTTAAACTCACATTTAAGACTAAGTGCATACATGTGCTCATAAGCGCCATGATTAGGTTGTGTGTGTGTGTGTGTGTGTGTTGTGTAGGTACAGGACCTGGGCAATGGGAGGCGCTGTGTAGCTACCTCAGCCTGCCCTCGAACCCGCTGCTACTCTACCAGAACCAACAAACACTGCTCGAGCCACTCATACACAGGTAGTCTTTAATATCTATTGTCAGATAAAAAAAAAAAAATACTGATATTATACATCAAAATATAAAGCTAAATCTAAATCTAAATCATCCAGCTAAACCGAAAGTGTGAGACAACCAAAGTGACTTTCTTTCTCGGAGGGCGGCTGCAATTTTGTTACAGATAAAACATTTGTAGTTGGATTGTTCCAAGTCACACGATACATTATTGGTTTTCAATTTTTTGAAAGAATGAATATGGCGAATAAAAAGGTGCGAGGGGTTAACCGGTGTGTTTGGGTGTGCGCGCTCGCGCGCTTGCCTGCAGTTGGTGTTGTCACTCATCCGTCAGACCGACATTGCAAAAAGGCGGAGTCAACAGGTTCCCGCGAGAGTCAAACCGTCTGATCGACCTGCCTGAAGATTACAGCGTCCTTATTAACCAGGCATCCAGCTTCACGTCAGTACACAGAACGTGTATATTCATAGGTGCCAACGGCGACGTGTGAGTAACGTCTTCTTTTACTTGTACAGGTGCCCTCGGTCAGGAGGAGACAAGTCGCGCGCGCCCACTCTGTGTCTGGTGTGCGGCGCCATGCTGTGCTCGCAGAGTTACTGCTGTCAAACCGAAGTGGACGGCGAGGATGTCGGCGCCTGCACCGCCCACACCTTCACCTGTGGCGCAGGTCTCGGCCTCTTCCTCAGGTAACACGCGTCTCCTCACCGCCGACATTTTGGCCCGCCTTTTGCAAATGTCTGCTGTGTTTCTTTGTCAGGGTTCGGGAGAGTCAGGTGTTGTTCGTGGCGGGTAAAACAAAGGGCTGCTTCTATCCTCCCCCGTACCTGGATGACTACGGCGAGACAGATCAGGGCCTCAAGTAAGCATTCACAGAGCACGTTTATTTGACATTCTTGAGATCCGGTTTAAGGTCCGGATGAGAGGACCCTCTTCGTGCTCACCAGTTAGAATGACAAGGGCATACGCGTAGGATGACTTTATTACGAGTAAAGGTTTTTCCACGATTAGCGCCACTAAGACGCAATTAAACTTTATTCTAAAACTACTCTGCTGGACTCATACGATTGCCGCGTGCTGAGGGGAAGATTCATTAAGTCGGTCGAATTTCTTTTTTTAAAATGTTGCGAATCCGTCTGTTGCAGGCGTGGGAACCCGCTCCATCTCTGCCTGGAGCGTTACAGGAAGATCCAACGTCTGTGGCGTCAACATGGTATCGCCGAGGTCATAGGTCACGCTCAAGAGGCCAATCAGACACTGGTGGCTATCGATTGGCAACACCTGTGATGTCGAGTCGAGGCCGCGTGATTGGAAAGCAGAACTGGCTGCTTCACTTTTTTTTTTGGATCCTCCTGCTTCAGGTCCCTTCAGCTTGCTGCCAATCAGTGATCATCTCAGATCAGCTTTCAGGGATTTGTTTTTGTCTGCAGCAAAAAAAAAAAAAAGCATTTTCAAATACATCGGCCTATGATGGTTATTGGTCTGCATCTGTTTTGATCCGAAATTGATCAATAGGGGATAACGTCTGCATTTTGAAAGCATTCAACTCTCAAACTGAGAATGTGAACAAACAAGTAGCAGAACATTTTTTGCTTTTATCAGACTGGGGCTTTGTATCACTTTTGCATCATATCAAGTGACATATCAGGGCTTTTTTTCTCATCAGCTGATACATTTTTTATGATCTGACTTTTTGTTTTGTTTTTTGCATCTGGCGTTTGCTTTCTGAGAGAACCGTATGGCGTGAATGCTTCCTTTTCCTTGGGACTTTTGAGATTTTTTTTTTAAAGTGAAAAACAGTGTTTGATTTATTATATTCTGTCATTTATCTTCTCAAAATGCAGATTTTCTGATGGATTTTCTTTTGCTAGTTTCCTCGCATCTGGACAGCATGTTGCCAAGTCGCTGTGGCTTCATTGATCAAATCTGAATTGTGAATATGTCAATTCTTGTATAAATTAGTATATTATGTACAAAATTGTATAAGAATAGCAATTAAAAAAAAAAGAACATGACAGCAGCCATGTTGTGTGGGTTTTGTATCATCAAGCCAATTTTAGTATAACACAAAGAAACCGCAAGTGTTTAAAACAAAAGCCATGTCTAAATTGAATTACAGGGTAAGTGAAATGTTATGACAGCTGAATTTTACCCATGAAATGCAAAAACCAATACATGTGTTCCAAGAGTTTAATTTGAGACAACAGTGGCAAACACCGCCTTCACGTCATCCAACATAGTCAATGTCAGCAAATGAACATAGATTCCTAGACAGTGGAATAGTGGTGCTGTATTGGAGGGATCTGCCTGAGCATTTATTTCAATAAATAATAAAACACATTTTCAACATTTTATACATATGTGAATTAGCAACACAAAAAAAAATAACAAATAAATTACACTCAAAATGCATGCACTCAAAAATGACCAGATGCCACCATTTGTAACTTGGACAGATCTGATCCTTTCCTGGAAGGTTCTTTTAATAAATATTCCTGCAACAGCTGATATTGACACAAATGACATAACCATGGTCATTACTGGGGGATTATGTACCCCCGCCCCACCCGTTGAATAATATTCAAGTGTGTGGAAAAATAACACGCTTGTTAAAAGCACAGGAAACTTGCTTGTTACATGCTGCACGGTAATAAATGACACAGTCTCACACATTTGTGACATAAAAAAAATGACAGTTTAGCCCCCCTCCCCCAAAAAAATCAACATGACTGAACAAAAACATAAGTGAGCTACATTATTAATAAAAAAGGCCATAAATATCAAAATGCAAAGGCTTCAAAATGAAGGCAGGCTCTCGTGGCCAATGAACAAACTCAACATTCAGGGGGGGGGGGGGGCTTCAAGCGAACCCCTTGAATTAGAATCCAATAGCATAGAAATAACGGTACAAAAACATTGGTAGCAAGAAAAAGTGGTACAGTAATTGCAACGTAATTGTCTTTGCCCTCTTGGGTGTGTCGAGTTTTGTTATTTTGGCCTCCGGGTTAATCATCTAACCACGATAATCATTTGATTGAAATGAAATTGGACATCTACCAGGCTTTTGTTGAACACGACATGGAGCTACCCTAACTTTGATCGGACTCGGAATTGGTATACACGTTTTTCTGCTCTAAAATTCACAAAAATGGCCACTGGAAAAAAACTACAATATGTTCCTCTTGCACATAAACGTTGAGATCAAAAAGCCCGCATCACTCCCAAGGACGCGACCTCCTGAATGTCTTGAGCACCAGCCCACTCAATCGCAATCAAGATGTCTGCCGAAGATTTTTCAAGATGCTCAACGCGTCAAGATAAGAACTCTGCGTCACAGTCAACTTGAGCCGGCGGGAATTTGTAAAACGTCAATGCTAAAACGCTTTCCAGGTATCTCGGCGGCAGTCTTGGTGTTCGTGGGCCGTTGTTGTCGTCATTGAAAGAATGACAAAGTAGAAGATAGGAGAAACTTTTGTTGTTTTTGTAATCTAAATGATTACTGGACTCACCAAAGCCATCGGAATCCTTTTTGGAATTTTAAATTTATTGACATTGCATAAAAAAGGGGGGCGGGGAATGGCTTTCTTAAATGCTTTGTATATATTTGTGGCTTATCTTTCCATTGATTCAGACCCACTGCGATTGACTTTTTAAAAAAAAAAACATACATGACCTTGTTCTTGGTCAATTAAAGCGCTCTCCTCTAACTGTAATGCTAAATTATTTGAATATATCATCTTTCCTGCTTATTTTACTGTTACATGAATATATTCCTATTTGATTGTGAACTTGCAATGGTCACTCTAAGTCTTGGCTTTCAAATAATTCCAGCAGGCAATCTTTCCCTTCACTAAATACCAGATGCGATCGTTTCTTTGGCGTCCATGATATCGATCGCGATCCACGCTCTTCATTAGTGCATAACCACCGCCGCCGTTCTGTGCAAGTATGGTTGGGAGTTACGTCCAGTCAACTACCTGAGCATGTAAACCATGCGCTTGTTACGCTGAAGTCAGGAATTCAATTACCGGCGTTTAAGTATGATTGTTGCGTCTTCAAAACAGCATTGAAAAGATCACTTGGAGGAACAGAAGGAAGGAAGGAAAACAACAGAAACTGTGTCATTTTAAATGAGATGTTAACTGTTAAGTTGGCGTTGACATTTTTTTTTATATATAAGCTATATTTGTTGCTATTAGCATCTGGCTACGTGCATGTTGGCTGCGTGTTTATGATTAAGACCATTGTACATCCCCCCCCCTAACACTAACATAGCTCTGCCGTGACGCCCCCGAACGGCCGCTTCCCGTCACAAAGATTCTCAAATGTGCAACGAATACACAGTACCATAACATTCATTTGAAATACGTACATCCACATCACCGACAGCTTTGCTCATCTCTGCACAATCACAGAATCCAGGATGCGTCCGCCCGTCACGTTGACGCCTTTGGGGTCAATGTTCCATAAAGACGTTTTGCCCTCGTCGGTGGACTCGCGCGTCTCACTCCAGACCAAACGTGCTGGTTTCCTCCACGGCCGTCAGCAGTTTCTCGTACAACATTGTGTACGAAGGATATGGAGGCAGGTCTAGACGGTTAAAACACGTATGGGCCCTGACAATGGGAAAATATGGTCATTGATGGATGGTATGGTCGGAAATTACAATGTTTCCACTTGGTGACGTGATGAAAAGCATGTGTATATTTTCACATAAATTCCACACCCTCCTAATAACTGCAAGGACCAATAATCCTTGACTCTATGGGTGTCATGTTTTTATATAGGTTACATTTGGTTTTTTTCCCTCGTGCCTTTTATTGTCTCCACCTGTTCTCGTCATGCGGGTCCCTTGCGTTAACCAATCAGCTCCCTCACGCCTTTGTGTCTCGTCCAGGTGTTTCTCGTTGTCTCGTCACTTTGCTTGTATTTAGTTCCCTGGGTTCTGTCGGTCGTCGACGTCACATCTTTGTGCTCCTGTCACATGTGTGCTCCTGTCATTGTTTTGTTTTCTGTCATCGTCTTTTTTTTTTTTTTTGCAATGTTGGTTTCTTGTGATTTTTCAGGACTTTGTGATTTTGATTTGTTTTTCTAGTGCAAGTGTTTTTTGTTAATACACTTTGTTAAAGTACTTCAGTTTTTTTTTCCCAGTGTACTCCTGTTTGTATTTTTTGTGAAATAAATTTTGTTCAGCCCACCCTGCTTCTCCCCGACTCCCTGCTTTTTAGGGTCCTCCGACTACCATCGCAAAACAAAACCTGACAACAGTATGCAATACGGCCAGCAACGGAGACTTTCATTCATTCATCTTCCTAACCGCTTGATCCTCACTAGGGTCGCGGGGGGTGCTGGAGCCTATCCCAGCTGTCTCCGGGCAGTAGGCGGGGGACACCCTGAATCGGTTGCCAGCCAATCGCAGGGCACACAGAGACGAACAACCATTCACACTCACACTCACACCTAGGGACAATTTAGAGTGTTTAATCAGCCTGCCATGCACATTTTTGGAATGTGGGAGGAAACCGGAGCACCCGGAGAAAACCCACGCAGGCCTGGGGAGAACATGCAAACTCCACACAGGGAGGCCGGAGCTGGAATCGAACCCGGTACCTCTGCACTGTGAAGCCGACGTGCTAACCACTGGACTACCGGGCAGCGGAGACTTCTGTGCTCATAATAAGTGCCGCGAACAGCTTGTGGCCAATGGTAATGTGGGGAAACTCATACATGACTATATGAACTAACCCCCCGCCCACACCTCCCCAAAAAAAATATACATGTTATTCTTCATTACCGTGGTAGAGAGGTAACTTTGCCCCACTTCTCAATGCAGAAGCGTCGCAGGCCATTAGATCCGCGCAAGGAAGCGAAGCCTTCGTATGGCACACTGGACGTCCCCGTGACAAACTGGAGTAGGCGGAGGCGCTGCTCGTTGTTAAAACGCTCCACAGCGGCCCAGAACCAGCGCATCACTATGTGGCCATCATGGTAACCTAGTGAGCGGCACCATGAAGGGAGCGTTTTATGGAAAAATAACATTAAAAAAATAGAAATAGTTGGGTTAAGACTAAATTATCCGGGAAAAAAACGCACACATACCCCCTCTATACTCTGTATTGCTCCTCCAATCGCCCAGGTCAATCTCCACAGTACCGGCGATAACCAGCTCCAGCTCTCGAGCATCAAACACTGACACCAGCCTGGAGTCGACCACCTATGATCGAAACCCGCCCCCCACCCCAAAAAAAAAAAATCAATTCTTTTGATGGTGTCGTTTATTACACAGTCAAAAAGCTGAACCAGTGTTTACCTCATAGAAGCCTCTGACCAATGCCTCTGTCTGTTGCACCACTCCTCTTTCCACCCGCCATTTCGTCATTCGCTCGATGTAATCCTTTTTGTTCTTCTCAGTCACTTGCAGGTTGGAGCCTCCGGACTTCAACTCTCGTTCCGTTACCTAGCAACAGCATTGGAAGTAACAAAAAAAAAACCCCACAATGAACATCAACGGATTTTTGCCGTACTGCAGTGCAGGCAGGCATTATTACTAATAATTTATAGTTTGGTGACGTAATGGTGTTTTAGAAAAGTGCTAGTGCATGTAATTGTTTGCCCGTGCGTGATGTTAAGTTTGCTATCGAGTTACTTAGACAAGTATGATAACTTACTATTGGTGAGCCCCATACGAAGGTAGTTTGTTTGTATTGATTTATTGAACTCCTGAATACAGCCACCTATGTAACATGGGTTTATGATTGTGTACATGCTAGAATTGCAGGATGTTGATGTTGTGTCTGCGACGCTTTGCCACAAATTTTGCGATTTGATTATATTCATAATAATAAACAATTACTTAAAACCTTTTTGTGTGTACACTCACCTGGCCAAAGACCTCCTCATTCACAGTGAATGTGAGGTCTAGGATGTCCGTGATGTCATTGTCTTTCATCCACTGCAGAGACTGGTGGAACTCCTCATCCAGATATTCCAAATCAGAAAGGTCTGTTGGGCTGTAAGATCCAAAGTTCACCGGCATTATCCACAATAACTTCCACTGCAAAAGTACTTATGATTAAATATACTCACAGCCTGAGGAGGGCCTTGTAGAAAGGTCTGGTGAAGAAAGCATCAAGGAGGTACTGATGAATCAGAGCCAGACCCAGTATGCGACCGCTGAAACGGAACCTGGGCAGTGGACAGAAACCTTTACAAGTGCAAAATGAAATGTGTGTTGAGTCGATCTTGCCTACATGAACCAACTTACCATTCCAGGTGGTTCTCAACAAATGCCGACATGGGGCTGATTTGAACAGTGTAAGTGTCATTGGCCGAGTATTCAAAAAGGCCATAGTATGGATTAAACAACTCCTGAGACAAAAGGAAGAAAAACTCTCTGGAGGGTCCACTGTAATCTAACCTGAAAAGACGAGAATGCAGGGAGGAAACCTATTAGTGCTCCAATTTGTCCGTTTATACTGTAAGAAATGTCTTGCATTTCCTACTATGACAGCCATTTCGTTACTTTTCAATGAAATAATAATAATAAATTCTTGCTCTACAAAGTTAAACACAACGGAACTGAACTAAAGCTGTCATTCCTTCCCGTACCACTCGAGGGAGCTGCTGCACGACTTGCGGCAAATCAACTGAGGTTTGAGAATGACCACCTAAAGAGTATGTGCGTCTGTGTGTCGATGCGTGTCTCACCCCTCCTCCCCAAGGAAGGTGACGTAGAGTTTGTTTCTCTGTAGCTCTTTGCGGGAATACGTCATCACCTGGTTGAAGGTCCCCTCTAGCAAGTGTTCTCGTCTTATCAGTAGTCTGCAATCATGAGAGGGTCATGACATTCACCACACTGAGGAACAGAAGCGACCGTAGAGCGTAAATGTGTGTTTGCAGGTCTCATAAGAGTCTTACTTAATCTTGCCCGGTCCCTGGCCGTAGCCCTTGGCTTCCAACTTTCTGTAGAAATTTCTGAGCTTAGCCTCAAAGTCTCTCCGGTAAGGAGCCGGAGCCCTGGCTCTCTGCAAACCTGCACAGAGACAGGAAAACACAGCAAAAGATGACATCATCAACTGGAGTACCGTAATTTTCAGATGACCTTTCAAAACCCTTTCATTAGCCTCGAACAGTGGCACATATTCAGTGTCACTATTCGATATTATTATGAACAAAGACATCCCTGCGTTGACCTACTTTCCTTTTATAGAACCTCGCGTTACTAACAGACTAGACCCCCAGCACAGAAGCAATCACAGCAGCCCCCACCCGAGGTCTACTCGAGCTCATTTTAGATCACATTCGTGCTCCCTAACATTGCGCAGCGAATTCTATCAAATAGTAATGATCACCACTCTGGGCTCTGTGTATGCGTGTGTCACAATATCCCCCGAGTACTCAAGTATGTGTACATTTCACTTGTAGGTGATTGCATGTGCCTGACGCAGCCAGATAAGTCCCAATAGAATTTCGGAATAATTCAAACCATCGTGCTTACGATTGCTGCGACAGTTGTCGCTAGAGCTTGGATACACGTCCATCTGTTCATATGTTTCAGTTCTTTTTCCTTCACTTGCTGTTCTCTAACAAGAAGCCAAACTCACAACAGGCGTTTGATCCATGAATCGACCTACCGGGAGAGTTTTGCGGCGAGTTGCCGGGGGAACAGCGTGGCGAGAAGCTAAAGCCAGGATGGATCGGGTGAGGCGGAATATACGACATAATCTCCTCTTCAAACAAACTGAGAGGAAAAAAATGAAAAGATACAAAATGCATGGAATACCTTTCATTCTGTTTTCACGCTATCGCGGTACAAATAACCACATGTGGAGGTGTATACCTTAACAGGATGACCAGATCTGCATCACACGAAAGCTTCTCGACACCCTGAGTACCTTCAGACCGCAGGTAATGGATCTTTTCCCTGCAATGTAAATCAAGACAATAGCCGCCATTTGAAAATGCACAACCTAACATTTGGGACACACAAAAATGGTGACGGACAAATACTGAAAATCTGCAATTCGATGATGCCCCCTAAAAGGGTTGATGGTTGCCACAAGATGGCTGAAAAGCAGCGTTTTGTTCTAAAAGAAACTCCTCACCTCCTTTCAACATAGTTACTTGGCACCAATATGCCACAATATGGTTGCAAAGCAATACTTAAAAAAACAAATAAATCAGAAAGTATGTGGATTTGCAAATATATGGCAGGTGAGTGGACTACATAAACCTACCTGAGTGCATAGTTTCTGTTCAGGTTGGGTTGCCGCTCCTGCAACATGTCAAATATGTTTGGTTGTCGAAGGAAAGCCACAATCTTGTCATTATACGCTAGAAAGAACGGGAGAACAGAAAATACGGTGAACGGCTTTCCATATACACTCTCTTAGCTCCAAAAATAGAGAACGTTAGGGCGGTGCTTACATGCAGCGTTGGACTGATGTGGGTCAGCATGATGCTGGCTTCGTATGGCAGCAACCAGGCTGTTCGCAGGCCTGGCCATCAGAGAAGCGCCGCGGCTCCTTGACACGTCGGAAGCCTACAAAAATATAAGCGGAAAAATAAAATGCTTCATCATGAGATCAAACACGAGCATTTTTTTGCTGGAATCCCACAGGGTGTTGTTTTGGTGCTCTTTTTATTGTGTCTGTGACCTCCACAATTCAGATTTTTTTGTTATTATTTATAGTCGTGGCGGTCGGTGATCGACTGAGTGCTAAAACTGTCCTGTTCATACACGAGTGTATAATAATTATTTGATAGTGTACCTCTCCTGCACTGTAGCTACGTAGCCTCTGCAAATGCTGCCTGTGGGCAAGGTGACCTGGTAGCCGGCCATTCTGAAGAGGGATTCGAGGGTCGATAAAGGTTGTGGCTCGACTGTTGTGATCTACAAAGAAAGACTGGAAGACAGACGGGAATAAGCTTTCGGACAGTGTCGTCATCATAAATGTTTTCTACTACATAGTCGTTTCAAGCCAAGTCGCCGAGATTAAAGCATCCTACCTTGCCTTGCGGGTCCGTCTTGATCTCCCAACCCCTTGGCAACTCCAGCTGAGTGTCGGCAAATTTGTTGAGGAAGACCACGAGGTCCCGGTTATGTTGGTAGCGCTCAAAGTTTTTGGCATCACGGCGCACCTTCAGGATCATGTGTTTCACGCAGCTGCTGCCGGTGAACATCCGATATGCTGACTGGGAAGGAGGGAAGAAAAGGATTGGGGGTAAAAATGGTAGAATACATTTCCTTTAGGTCTTTCGACTTGAGGAATCATGACAAATACCAAGTTTTGGAAGTCTCAGACACTCACATAGTTACTATGCAACATAGTGAAAAATTCCGGATGCGTAATGAACTTGACAGCCGGAGACTGGAGTAACTGGCTGATCTTCTGGTGACTGACGGGCGATGCTGGCCCTTGTGGACAAAAAGAACAATCATTTTCAAATGAATGCAACATTGTAGACTTGTCCCAGAAGTGACCAGAGACGTCAACAATACAGGAATTAAAAACGGAATGTTCAAATGTGAGTGAGGACGAGGAGCTGACCCGTCGCAGTTGGAGGAGCATCCGAGTCTGTCTCGGTACTGGGAGTTCGCTCTAAGCGCTGACTGCCTCCTTCCTCGTCAGTGGCCATGGTTCTCTGGATGCTCTGGTACCTGCCAAAACCAGTTTCCGTCATTTTGGGGCATGCCCCTATTAGCTTAGAGGACACATAGTTGGCTTTCAACACCAACATGCGGGATGGAGCTTTCTTATGCTAGCCTATGCGCATGCAGTGGTAAAGCCTGCGCGGACGAGGGGCGAAACGTCTTCTGAGAAAACCAGAACAGTCCAGTTGCGACTGATTCAAGACCCCGAGAGCCAAACGTCCTGGATGAATGGTCATGGTCACATGCCCGTTCTCAATCACAGTGAAGCTATTATGACCCTCGTCGTCTGACCTCCTGTTGAGCTGCTCCATCTGTTGACTGGATCCTGATCGGGGAATCCCATGGCTACACTTGCCACCGTGACTCGGTCGCTGCCAGGTCGTGGTGCGGTTGACATGGTCGACGTAGAACACTCTGCCATGGCTGTCTATACGAGCTTCCCAGTCTGAGCCACGGGAGACAAAATCATGAGCTTGAGACAACATTGGCGACAAATTCTCTGCTTGCTCCGTTTGTATATGTTGCTGCTCTGCCAGTGTATTATAGAAGCTCCACGAAAATTACAATCTATGGTTTGGTTGAACATTTTGAAATTTGGCAGGAGGGGATAAGGGTCGAGCCCCATCAATGGACGGGGAGGAGGGAGTCATGGCGGCAAACACAAAAGGAATGACATGGTTGAGCACAAAAGGACACACATGCACACATACACGGGTGCAAACCAAGCTGCCGGCATATGACTCCAGAGTAAGTAGTGTCGGGGCTTACTTGGAGGTAAGGCTTGGTCAGTGGCAACAGGAAAATGGTTTAAATCAAGGCTGGGAAGAAGGACTGGAGGATGGCCAACGGGAGGTGAGAAGCCTGAGCCTACAGGAGACAGTTGGGAACATGTTACACCATGAGGGCATTGAGGAATGGAGAGGGGGGGGCACAAGCTACATTCGTTTGAGTCCAATCGAGTCAAGAGTGTCTGAAATAAAATGCCCCGTTCCATTGTAACATGGAAATTACTTTCCAGCACTTTGCCAATCAACAAATGGTCTGTCAAGCATTTGTTGATTTGTTGTCAAGCACAAATGAAGTGAAATGGGCCACTTAGACCGGTTCCGTCCACCTTCCGACCAGAGGCTGCGGAAATGTGTGTTGGATCATTTGGGGGAAATTCTGTTGACCCAGTTCTATTCTTTTTTTCATCAGATGCTAATTCATGCTCATTTAGAATGAACTATGCTAATTCAGTTGAACCACCACTGACGCTCCAGATTCGTCAAATTGGAGTTAAATCATAATAAATACGAAGTGGTTCAGTCGTTCTTATAATTGAGTTTAAATATTTCAATAACATTGATGATGATCGGTTCGTTTTTCATCTCTTACCAGTGCTGTTGGTATCCAGCGACTCAGCCCCCCCGGCTGATTCTCCACATTCCTCACCCCTGGCCTCCTTCAATCTTCCACTCCTCTCCCCGACAGCCCCACCCACTTCCTGGCCCTCGGGACAGTTGTTTGCATCTGGTCCCGACTCAAAAGTGCTCTCATCCTCCTCTTCGTCCTGCGAGGAGAACACTGTGCTGCCGGAGAGTCGGTTGCTCTCCACAGAGGATAGTCGGGTATGGCTGCAGAAGCGGCCCCTGCCCTCATGGCCCGAATTGCTGTAGCATGATGTGCTGTAACAGGAAGTGCTGTAGCAAGACGTGCTGTAGCAGGAAGTGTCACAAAATTCGCACTCATTTTCACCGCGGGCCCGATGGCTGCTCCCTGTATTTCTTTTCCCAACTCCGCTACTGGAATCCCCCTCGTCGCTTTCCAGGTAAGAGAGGGAGATCCGTCTGACTGCTGCGTGCACTCCACCTCCTCCGTCACCTTCCAGGAGCTGGTTTAGTTCAGACAGACGTTCAATGGAGAGGCTGCGCGGGAGCGAGCGACAGCAGCATGGACCCGGACACTCTGGGACCTGAAAGGACATTTCTGTTCTGTATTACCCCACAAAAATAAAACAATTGCAAATGCATTTCAAGGGTCATGAGATTTTCACTAACGGCAGGCCGGTCCAGACCCTATGCCCCATGAATAGTGTGTTTTTGTGTAATATCACCATTCACCACTAGATGGCAGACATGCTCTGGATGTATGTGCACCGGGTTTTATACTGCCCTGTACTAAAATGTTAGTCGGCCTTATGCTTTTTTAAATCCTTCAAATCCATTGTTTTTGAAAGGCTGTGCCTTTTTTTGCATCCATTCAGAAAGGTATTATGAAAAATGAAGTATATTAAGACCACTTTAAGATTAAGATTAAGATATCCTTTATTTGGATATATGCATGTATTTTGTCCATATTTAAAATGACCTTTGGTTCGGAAATGCGTTGTCCTATGTGACCCCCCCCCCCCAATATTGCACTGATAAACTGCCTTAGAATCCTTCTTTGGACTAGAACAAGTCCTACCTGAGAGGGTGACTGCGTTATCGGATCCTCATCTTCCGGGCCCTCCTCCTCTTTGTCTTTGGAGTTTTTCAGCGTTGGTGATGTGGAGGTGTTGTCCTGAGTTGTGCTTGTGTTCTCTCCCTCTTCCATATCTTCCTCCTCCTGGCTCAGCGCTCGATGCTGTGCCGAGGGAAGGCTGTGGAGGAGATGGTGAATGCGGATGTAGTGCGATCGGGGCGTCTCCGGCTCGCCGCAGGCTGAGGCGATCACGTTCTCCAGCTCCGACACCGGCAGGGAACAAGGTCGAGTTTTACGCCGGAGGGGACCTTGAGAATCGTAGTTTGCAAAGACGCAGGCGCAGGGACCGTTGCTGCTTCCTCCTCCCGGTGATGCTTCAGTTGTTTCTGTGACTAAATCCTGGGATGTGTCGTTGGCCTCTGCGGTCACCGCATCGTTTGGACTTACTACAGTCGTTTCAGTTTGTGCATCTGATTCGTCTTTCTTGTCATTTCCTTCTCTTGTTATACCCTCCTCCGCTTGTAGTGTATTCTCTTCCGTCTGTGCTTCGTCTTGCTCCCGCTGCCCCTCTTCCGATTCTCCCCCAACTAGCGTACTTACAGTCTTGTCAGCCGATTGGCCGTCTTGGCACGCTACCTGAGGCTCAGTCGCAGCTGGTTCTTCCCTCCCTGCGCTGTCGTCCTCCATAGTGCCTTCTTCTACGTCTGGAGATGCCTGCAGCTCCGCAGTCTCACTGGGTTGGGTCACCTCAGCTGTGGAGGCCGGGCGAATCGGGGTTTCGGGGTCAGGCGGGCCATCCAAAGGGAGGTCGGGCATATCGTGTCCTACACTTAATGTATCATCATCGGGTGCATGAGCGGCGTTGTTGGCGTCTACGTTGACGTCTCCTTCGGGGCAGGCTGTTTCAATGACCAACGAAACTTCCTCATCATCTGGCAAGAGAGCAGCGGTACTGTAAATTTACGACCGTGTCAAAATATCTCAACAAAGAAGCGTTTATGGCTCCAAAAGTGAGTGCACCCCGAGGTGAAACTGGCCATTCCTATTCATTTATTTTGGATCAATCATCCTTCCATTTTTTGAACCATTTATCCACACTGGGGAATTTTCTGCTCATTTTCTGGTGTTGTTTGACTAGAAATATTTGTTTTCAGCTACAAAAAAAAACGCTTTCAGAATAATGCATTTCATTTGATGTTTCTGTCCGTTTACTCACGCAGAAAATGTCTCTGCGTTGCCCCGAAACGAGCAAACAAAGGACAACAGATAGACGCTGGCAACGACGACAGATGAGAAAACACTTGATAAGTGTTGTTGTTGTTGTTGTTACACTCTTGAAGTTTCATGCTGTGGTCTTGCGTACTATCAGTCCACTCCACGGTACGCATTTTCTCATCTCTCAAGAGCCCAAACGGTCCAAAACAAACTCGTAGACCACAGGGGACTGACCCCATGCAGGGTGAGCCATAATGCTGTGATATTTGAACCAAAAGCCGTCCGCTCGGTGCTGAAAAGATGCAACTCTAATTGTGCAAGAAAATACCAGGTCGAGCTCACGTGACGGATTCTATTGCCTTTCATCGGGTTTGCTGCCAACGATGCAATACAAAATAAATAAAACATAGGTCTGAAATCCTAGGAATAGATCTGACAACAGAACATTTGGCTGGTATAAGCGTCTGGCAGTGATGAGTAAGCTGTTTGCCGTAAAGGGGCTGAGCAGAAATGCAAACATGTATTTAGCACACCGACTGGTTGTTTGCATTTCATTCAGATCCCTGCGTCGACAAACCACAATTTGACGAAGAACACGCTTTGTTTTTTTTTTTGCATTCTCATTTGGCACGGATTGACTGTTAAAGTTAGCCCGACGGCCAGCAGTCCGATTTTTGACAGCAAGGCACCATCTGTAATACTATTATTGGATAGGCGCTATGCTCACGCCGTAAATGCAGACCACATTCTTGTCAAGGGGGATGGCGGAAGGGTGTGGGGGGGCTAATAGAACAACACAGAGTGACATAAAGTACCTGGATGAATCGAGGAGGAGAGCTCAAAGCGGAATTGTAAGTGTCCACACACATGATCTGTTGGCAGCCTGCGACCCAGAGAGTAACTAACAACTCGGTCCCTGTTGATGACAAAAACCAAAGTCACAGTTTCGTACTTTCAAATCATTCGCCAGTATCGTGGTAGGGATTGTCCTAAACGTTGAAAATTCTGACATTTCCATTAACTCATTCACTCCCAAAGACGTTTTTAAACGTCTTTTCAGACTTAGTCTAGAATTGGATTTTTACCCAATGGCATGTTTCTCCAGCAGCCTCTGGACAGGGACGGACAGCTTCCCGAGGAAGCGCTTGATGATGGGCCGACTTTTGGCAAACTTGTCTTTCACCTCGATCTCCAGAACATCGGTGGGTAACGACAGAAAGTTAAATCTCTGAAGCAACGGGAAAAACAAAGAAAAGTGCCTGGTCACCATGAGATCATTCGGCGTCGTTGGATTTTGAGGGCCACTTGAGAATACAATACAATATACAATATACAATACTTGACAATAAAAGTGAATTGAGTGCGGGGCCACAAAAGGGGGAACTTGATGACAGAAGACAAGAGACTGAAGTTAAAATATGCGTTTTAAAAGACATTGGCGGAAAAAAATGAAGCCATCCTGCATAGACGGGTTGCGTTGGGAGAACAAACCGGGGTGATATAGGAGGAAGATGAAAACAAGTGAATAATTTAAAAGTATGAACCGGCGAGGGAGCAGACGGCTGCTTGTGTGTTTGTGTGAGATGGGTGAGGGACGAACTCGATAAACGAGGACGGGGAGAGGCTTGAAGGAAGAGGGTGCGCGCTGAAAGTGCTCATCTGTGTGGAGGAAGAGTGGTTCTCATCGACATGGACATTTTTTTTTTCTTCTTTCGCTCATTTACACAACCAGAGCACCCGTATCTCACCGAGCGGCGAATGCTTGCAAAAATAGCCGATTTTGGGTTTCGTCAGCGTTGATCAAAGGTTGCAAAGGTGTTCACAGTTTTAACTTGCTGCCAACATTTTTTCTTGTCGGGAGGACATGTTGAAAATGGCCAGACGGGTACAATTCAGCGGCATTGTGTCAATGTGCTGCCTCCAAGAGTGAAAATAGACAAAAAAAACGAGAGAGAAATGAAATGAGTCAAAGAACATATCTTTTCCCTGAAAACGCTTTGGGCACGAATGCCACTTTGCGAATCTGCGAAACACAGCCTGAATGCTTCCTCGAGCAGCACTCAGCATGTTCTCCACTTACTCCGCGCACACAGCACTTTCACTTCTGGCATCTGCGCGTACCTCTAAATTCCATTGAGGGTTGACCGTGTTGCAGACAACGGCGGAGCGTTTCTCCTGACCGTGGTGTGGCAAGGACGGGAAGATGCTGTGCTTCCCGGGCTGAATGGACAGCTTGAGGTACGGGTCCGGATTAAAGAACATTCCCTTCTTCAAACCAACTGCTTGGAGGTCTGCGGCGGGTTTGGGAGGAAGAATACAAAAGGAGATTATGATTCATCCAAAGCAACTTGAAACCAAAAGCGTTTTCGCTCCCACTCCATGTTGAGACACGGCAAGGGCCGAATCACATCAACTGGAACCGATGCGCCGGAGTGACGAGAACAAGTGCATTGACGCGACAAATGGGCGATGTCGATATAAGGGCAGGGGGGGGGGTTGCTTGGAGAAAGAAAACGTCCGTGAGTCACACTGATTCGAGGGCACTGAAGGTGAGTGTGAAGAGGCGCAGGTTTGATTTCCTACCTGACAGTGAAAAGTTAATGAGTCTCCTGTTGCCTCGCCCTTGGTTGACCTCGGGACTAACCACTGGCTTTAACACCTGCAGAAGCAGCAAAACACACACACACACAGATACACACTCGTAAAAATCAGTTTGAATTTTAACGACACCTCCAGAAACAATTTTATCGTAATGAAGCTCCTCAACTCACTTCAAGATGCCACAAAAAGGAGCCGAAAAAGCTTAAAAAAATACAACATCAGGATGAGTCCCCCCCAGACAATTGTAAACAGGGGAGTCTGTGAATGCCAAATCTGGAATATGTACTGTATGTATGTATTTGTGTTTCTAATCATGTAATAACCAAGGGTGCTTGTCGAAAAAAAAAAATAATCCATAGAATCTTAAAAGCATTTTTTTTCCTGGGAGAAGCTGATCAACAGAAGCCAATGAGCAACTTGTGCAAGTACTGTGTAAGATACTGCAATTGATTCGGTTTTATTTGATGGAGTTTCTCTTCTTGTAACAAATTTGAAATTATCGAGAAGCGGAGCAAGCCTCGTTCCCAGCCTGGCTGACGGAGTTCCGTGATCAATACACTGCCTTTATTATTCTGACACAGTGCAGTGAGGAGGAAAAGAAACAGGGGAGCAGGAGGGGTGGGGGGCGGGAGCTTCTGTGTAATCGATGGAGAGAGCAGGAGGCGGAGACTTTCAAACATAGACTTTCAAAGTACGGAGTGAATTTCAGGAATTTACCGGAATCCGATGTGACAGAATGAGTCAGACTTCTGAAAAGTTTAATTCCCAAAGTCCAAATGCTTCATGTGTTTTGAAGGCTTATGCAAGTGCCCGGAAGCAAAAGAAAAAAACCAAAACAAAACAAGACAGCAGTGTAAACAAACGGATTAGTCGAAGACAGATGTTTGCAGCAATTTCCTCTAATGAGATGCTAATCTGAATTGGCTACTACAGACCGAAAGAAAAGCGCCAGCTCATACGTCCCTTATTCTGATTTTTATCGGACAAATAGATGATGTTCATTCTATCCGCACCACTTGGTATCCGTAGACGATCAACTGTCGGGTGGGAGTTGAATAAATATAAAGGGGGTGGGGGGCAGAATGTCGTCAATGATGACTACAGACAAACATGATGAGTCTGAAGGGGGCGGGGCCTGTTTAAAAACGCGGCGGCTCAGACGTCAATGTCCCGGTTTTGTTATTGTTCCATTTCTTGAATGCATCGTGATGCTTTCAAGGACAGCAAGGTTGCGGATGAAGTAAGACAAAGAAGGGCAGGGGAGGTGATGATGGCTGACTGGCTGTGATTTCATGTGAGGCTCTCTCTGCAAGCCATGTCATGTCTCATGGTGTTTCTAATATGGTGCCGGGCGAAGAATCGCGATGTTCATCTGACATTCATGAGCAAAAGCCATTAGGAGAAAATCAATCAAGCAGAAAAGTAATCAAAATCATAAGACTGGACATGATTGCAAAAGTGTTACATCGTGGATCAGTGTGGTCTCAAAATGATTTCGGGAAGCTCTTATTTTCATTCATTCATTCATCTTCCTAACCGCTTGATCCTCACTAGGGTCGCGGGGGGTGCTGGAGCCTATCCCAGCTGTCTTCGGGCAGTAGGCGGGGGACACCCTGAATCGGCTGCCAGCCAATCGCAGGGCACACAGAAACGAACAACCATTCGCACTCACACTCACACCGTGGGACAATTTAGAGTGTTCAATCAGCCTGCCACGCATGTTTTTGGAATGTGGGAGGAAACCGGAGCACCCGGAGAAAACCCACGCAGGCCCGGGGAGAACATGCAAACTCCACACAGGGAGGCCGGAGCTGGAATCGAACCCGGTACCTCTGCACTGTGAAGCCGACGTGCTAACCACTGGACTACCGGGCCGCCAGCTCTTATTTTGTTTCACGGAAATGGTTTAAAATGACTTTGGTTTTATTGCAACCGCTCTTTTAACAAATACATTGATTTATTTTTTTGACGCTTTTTCTTCGCCTGAAAATAGCAGCTCTGAAAACGTTTTTATTTTTTTCCTTGCTCCAAGGCTCCCCACAAAGTTAAGAAACGTCATTTAACTTGGAAGCCTTTCAGCTTATTACAAATCGACAAGGGCAAGGACCGATTTCCAAGCTTGCAAACACGCGATGCACGCATGAACACTAACAAACGCGTCGAAAACGAATCCGCTCCTTTCATCATCCAGAAACCATCGAGTACATACTGTATACAATTCCGACTCATGACTTTACGAGGCGGTTCCGGTCCATAGAAAAACCTGAGCTTTACCCAAGCTATCCAGCAGAGCCTCATCCGCTTTCTGCTGCTCCTTCCATGACGACTGGGAGGTAGCAGTCCCATTTGAAGACACATACAGTCCATCACTGGCATAGATCTCGATGCGCGTCTCTTCCTGCAGCACTTTGACCAGTTGGGAGTAAAGCAGCCCTACACACTCTACAGCCTACCTAGACCGGATTGTCCTCCGTTATCTTGACTCCACCCTGCCGTGCTCCTATCGGTGGTTATTTTTATTCCTTTGTGCTGAAGAAGTGAGTAAAGATCAAGTTCTCATGCCATCAGCATTTGCAAAGTGCCCGCAGCAGCGGATTGAGAAGGCACATGCGGAAATCTAATCCCTTCTCGCACCCCCGGGCCCTCACTCAGAAACATTTTGGCCTTTGTTATATCGGTGCAACATATTAAAATGTTGATACTATTCCCATTTTTTGGTCCAGCTTGTAACAACTCCAAGATAATGTCAGAAGCGGCGTTTGCATCTCAGGCCATCACGATACACTTTGTCATGGAGATATGTTGCACATACAGCAAGTTGGACTTGACTTGACTTGATTTGATCCCAACATGAGATTTGCACTGACGGCAAGACCTCAAAATTGAAGTGAGTAGGTCTGATCGTCGCCAGCTAAGAAACGGGAGTCTGCCTGATGCGGGCGGATGGACTGAGGCTCCAAGTAAGATTCGACCCGAGGATAAAAAAGGGATCTGAAGTCAGTGTCTAAAATCGATGCCACGTTTGGAGATGAACTTTGTCGATCACGGCAGAGGCGAGCAAAAAAAAAAAAAAAAAAAAGAGATAGCGTCCTCTCATATAATTTCTCAAGTCTAACTCTGAAGAAGATAAAATGTTGCAGTGAGGAAAAAAAAATGTCTGTATTAACACAATATCACCACAATTTAAAAATAAATAAATAGAAGGTGGATTTTGGCATTCTCAATGGATGCACCATTGCTGTCAGCCTTGGGGGGGAAAAAATTGCTCCGAAGCTCACAAAGGTTAAACACACTCCCTCGGGCCTCTGCCGCACACACAGAGCAACCGATATGATTAGCGGTCGAAGCGACAAGGACGTGATCTTTCACCGGCAAATACTCGCAGCCGTGCCGCATAGAAGGTACCGCGGCAAAAGCTGGCAGGGCAACTTAAGCACGGCAGTGGTGGATGAGTGATTCTTCCGCCTGCTTCTCTCATTATCAATGTGTGCAGTATGTAAGCACCGATGATAAACAAGGTAACAGCAGCATAAATCTGGAAACGTACTGCAGCAACTCTGAAGAGAGCAGCGTAATAATCAAGCTATGACTTCAAAGTCAAACTCACAGTCACTGGTCCCTTTTTGATGGTTACACTGGGTGTGGTTGCCCTCAGCGCTCCAGTGACGCCATGATAGTACTTGAAGCAGACCAGAGTCTCAGCTGTGGGCAGAACATGGCAAAGTTTAATTCAATGAAACAGAACCAAAACAAAAATACCAAAAAAAAAAAACAAAACAAAAAAAAACGAGAAACAATCTTTTCTTTAGTTTCTGTTTTAAGAAGTTGATGGGAACTTACAGTCGCTGAAGTGAGAGCTGCAGTCAATTTTCCAAACGATTTGTCCTTTGTGAGATCCATTGACGCCTCGGTTCTTATAATCCAGAAAGTTCTCCGATAGAGGCTCATCTGGAAAAACAGAAAGCCGCCCCCCCCCCTAAGATTTGAATCGGAATTTGATTTGAGCTGTCGAGACATTCACAGCAATGCTGCACTTTTTTTTCCCACATTGTATCAAGACTATTGTCGTGACTGAAATCGAAAATACAATTTTGTGAATGAAATGAAATATAAACAAAAATGTGTGAAAAATATTTTTTGAGATGACTTTACTTTATGACACAATCTCAGACAATTTTATCTTGCACGCTACAAACACTGAAAAAAAAACAAACCTAACACTAAAACTAATAAAAGTCAACCTAAAACAAAGCTTTTTTGAAAAAGAAAAACTAAAAACAAGCTCTAAAACCTACGGAATATAATTTAAAAAAAAACATTTTCACCTGGGGGTGTACTCGCTTTTGTTGCCTGCAGTATAGACCTGTACGCTCAGCTATTTTAACTCATTCACTCCCAAAGACGTTTTTAAACGTCTTTTCAGACTTGGTCTAGAATTGGCTGGTACTGAATGAGTTAAGGGGGCACCGCATTTACTTTATTGTACAAGCTGTTACACTGACTGCTTTACATGTTACTAAAGGCCATTTCTTCAGTGTTGTCCCATGATAAAATAAAATAAAAAAAAAAACTGTAAGGGGCATACATTGTATAATGAGCACTCTTGACATTGTTTTTCTCGTGACGCCTTTAGCTGTTCTTACATAACTTGTTATGAAACATGTCTTAGTACCTTCAAGGCGATATACTTGGGGTGGTGGTGGTGGTGGTGGTGGGTGGGGAGGGGGGAATGACCACCAACAACCAATCACACACACTCACCGACGAGATACATTCCAATCCAGTCCCCAGCGTCCACTTCCTCCTTGATGTCCCACGCGATCACGAGGTCTTCGGACTGGCCTATCGTGTAGTGAGAAGAGCTTGCGGCGAGGGTGGAGCGAGTGTCCGGGGAGACCAGATCAGTGTCACTGGTGGATCGTGACAACCCTAACATGAAGGCTTCTTGGTTCAGACCGCCGACAGCGTAGGTGTCCGGCCCATAGCTGTGACGATCTTTACAGCGCTGGCGGCTCTGGTTGCTGCGGGTCGGTGAGGCCATAGCCGCCAGGCCCAAAAGGCGATTCTGGTACAAGTTCTGGAATGCGACGCAGAGTTACACAGAGAAAAAAATGTTCAATCCATTGAAAAGCATGCGAGGAGCTGCTGTATATTTTCCCCTCTCAAAAGCGAATACAGTTGGTAATGTCATTGGCAGTAACATTTTGTATTTTTTTTTGTCTCACCAACCAGTTAATTACACAAAGGGATAGCAAATTAACAATATTTTTGAGGCGCCGTTACTCTCTGTACGCGTACTCGAATCGTAACTAAAGTTAATTTAAAGACATCCAATCTATCAATCCATTTGGTGGGACGAGTCATGTAAGAGTTCAACGCGGACGCCGCGACCGCATTTATAGTTGGAATGAAGGATGACAAAATTTCCATCCTCGGATCTCGGGATCATGGAATGCTCCAGTTAGAAAGGACCTTCAGGGCATGGCTGAGCCAGTCAGTCCAAATGCTGAAGTACTTTCGGCGTGCAAGTGGGTGAGGGATGGGGAGGATACCGGCACGCAACGCGAAACTCGTGCTTTTGATTTTGTCACAATGCAACGGAGATTTAAAAAAAAAAAAAAAAGGCGGCATGAATTGCTTTTGCAAAAGTACTGCATTGAATACTGGCTAGATGGTGGTAAGGCGGTAAATGAAAAAAGAAGTGGATGGTGATGTGTGATAGGTGGTGGTGGTGGTGGTGGGAAGGGGGTCAAGGGGGCACACTGACCTTGATACTACAGAGCTGCATCAGCATAATGACCAGTCAACCCAAAGCAGACCAAAACCTGAGGGAAGTGTGAGGAGGAGACGGGTGCTCGGTTACAAACCACAGGACGCAAAAGCAGAGGTAGCGAATGAAGCAGGTCAAACTTTTTTTTTTTTTGGAGCCGTGATGAGAGAGGGGAGACCATGGCACGGGGGTCGGGGGGAGGGGGGGGGGTGAGTCATCCTTTCCAGATAAAAATACAAATGTTGAACAACAAAAGTGAAATGCAGCAGAACAGAAATAAAGAAAACAATCCCACTCGCACCCTTCCAAAAGTAAACAGCGAGGGTGGTTTCTTTATTTTTTATTTTTGCTATACATTTGAACACATTTGGGCTTGATACCAAAATATGAAGATGGCTGACATTTTGAACCGAAAAACATAATTTGAAGGGGTGTCATCCATCATCAATTATCTAGTTTTTGATGACAGATTAATAAGTGTATGCGAACCATTCAAGTAAGCCAGAAGGGGGGTGGGGGGGGGATACACGGGTAGCCAATATGAAAAATAATACAGCACGCCGATAATATTTGACGTGTCTGTCACTGAGTGATTAAAAGCAAGCATCTCAACTTTTTGAGGACTCGACGAAACGCCGCTTCACACCGTTTGGCATTTATCTTTCTCTCAAGTCACGAGTGTCCATCAAAGCAAAGCCGCAGACGCCGCCGCCCACTTTGTTTGGAAGACGATGGACTTTAACGTCGAGAGGCACTTGCCCTTACTCTGATTTATGACGCCAGCTGCCTCCGGCGTTTGCTACTGACTGTAATGTTGTGAGCCGAAGATAACGGCGCGGGTCTAATCTCGTCGACTGTACCACGTCGGGCTGATCGCACGAGTCAAAATTCGGTGGCCGCGTAAGCCGATTAATGACACCGATTTCACGAACGTGCGATACTTTGTTTACATTGTGGCAGTTGAGTAACTTTGTACAAGCAGCAATGATGGAAAGTCTCCCTTGTGTGATATTGCTGAATTTGAATATGCTTGAGAGACTGCTTCACGGTGAGATTTTTTCTGCAGGCTGTATGTACTTTGTATTTATGTCATACAAGTGAACTTCAACGAGATCTTCCATGATACATTCCATATTTATCTGCCCGAACTATTCTGCAATCAATTAGCAATTTGCAGCGCTGTATGCAAATGACGGCACGTAGGCGTCAGGACAAATAAGGGACTTCCTGATCTAATCGGGTTCAAATCCCCCCCAGTCCTCATTAGTCTTTTAGTGTCTCATCACGAGGGTGACACAGCTAGTTAGAGGAACACACGCGTAGCCCATCTCCAAGGAATTTTCACATGTCCTTTCTTGTTTGAGAAATTCCCAAGATAAACTGGGATGATTGCCTTCAAGATGACATCATTATTCATTGAGCACACAAGCGGGGGGCGGGCAGTATGGAAGACAGGAAAGCGTGCAGGAAATGAAATTACCGCCTACTGTCGCTCAATAATTATTTCCAAATCTAGCCTCTCTTCGACTCGGCGTTCACAATATGGGTGAGTGATTGAGGTTGTCAGCCAAACGCTGCCATCCAAATGGACTGTGGAGACTGTGGATGCTCCATTTCATGTGAACCAATATCGACTCGAGGCCCATTTTGAGAACGGAAGCACGTAAACTGGGTATTTGATTTCTAAACAACTCATGCCACTTTGGCATCCCAGTTTTGCCAACGACACGTCTAGTGGATATTTCGGCGCTACTTGTAAGGTCTGGTCAATTTGAATTGTCTCACAAATGAGGAGAAAGAGCATCAATGGTATGTTTTTGTTTGGATTACATTTGGTTTTGTTCCCTTGTGCCTTTTTTTTGGTGTCTCCGCCTGTTCTCGTCATGCGGGTCCCTTGCGTTAACCAATCCGCTCCCTCAAGCCTTTGTGTCTCATCCAGGTGTTTATCGTTGTCTCGTCACTTTGCTTGTATTTAGTTCACTGGGTTCTGTCAGTCGACGACGTCAGATCATTGTGCTCCTGTCACGTGTGTGCTCCTGTCATAGTTTTGTTTGTTTGTTTGTTACTTTGGTTTCTTGTGGTTTTGATTTAGAATCAAATCAAATATGAAAGATTGGGGGAGGTTAGCCATCCTTCAGTGGTACTGTGTCCCCCATTTGTGGTGCTTCTTGACGCACAGCGGGAAAAACGTCTCTTTCTTGGTTGGAAGTTGCCTTTTGTCACAAAATAAAAGCTCTTGCCTGCAGCCGGAAATAAAACCTCGAGACACGACTGGTTGTAGTCTTCGAGTGCTCTTTCTTTTCACTTTTTCCAAGAAGGCCGGGAGGAGAAGCGCAATACAACAAGCAGATTCAACATATTAAAGTTTGACGATCCGGAATTAACGTAGTTGATGTCAACAATGCCAAAGTTTAAGTAGAAGCGGTTTGCTTCTCTTTTATCTCATGTTACAGTCAACTTGAACTGGCGAGAGACAAAAATGTTGATACAAAAAGGAGGCGCAACGATTAATTGATAAATCGGATTTGTCAATGATTAGTTTTGATCACCGATTAATTGTTTAAATGGAACAATCATGATTTTGGGTAGCAGTCAATATGGCGGAGAGGTGAAAGTGTTATTTCAGTGAGATAAACATTGTAATTTTTCAGACAACAGAATAATGATTGTTTCGAGGTCATGTGTTGCTCCACTATTTAAGAGGATTTTGGAGACGGGGAATCGCCCAACAAAGGAGCAGGAAATCCTGATGTTATGATCAAACATTACAGTCTCTATTTAGTCATTTACAACAATGTTTATTTTTGTGCATTGCCCCGCCCCCTTTCAATAAACCAACAAAACCTTCATGTGATAAAAGTAAAAATAGGACAGAGTCAAGCTATCCTGCAACCATCGTTCAATGTATTAATTTTTAAATGATGAATTGTTGTCTGCCTATCCATCCATCCATCCATCCATCCATCCATCCATCCATTTATCCCTATTTAAGCCATGATGAAGTGTGTCACCAGTGCAGCACTGTGACTCATATGACCATGAAAGGACAAATAATAGGAATGTTTTCTTTTGTTATTAAACAGCTCAATTTGTTCCTGACCACTTAGTATAGCATCTAACACAGTTAGTGTATCCTCATGAGCAAAAACTTGAATGTTAGCATTGATTTCGAACCTTGTTACTGAAAGAAGAATCAAATAAATTAATTTATCGCCACCTTCTTAACATAATGTCCTCATTCTTTTATTCATATTTATTTCTGAAAACATGACGCATTGAATCAAATACACATTACATTATGATATATATTTATTTTCGAATGATCTGTTTAAGACAAAAAAAATCATGAGCCATTATTTTAACAAGGTGACATTATTCCAATAAAATTCTACTTTCTTTACTAATTTGTAACAAGGAGTTATTCAATATTTTTGTGTTGCTCTACATGCGCGTGTGCGCGCGCGCACGCGTGTGTGTGCGTGTATGGCTGCTGGGGAAGTGTGATGAAGCACAACCGTAATTGACCCTCAAAATAACAAGCATTCATGAAATTCGTCTTGTAATCGATACATGACAGTTTTTGGAATGTTATTAGGCACGTCGTTGCTTTTTATTTTATTTTTATACGAATAAGAGAAGATGTGAGATGCAAGCTAACAGGCGCTGTTGTGGGCCGCTGCTGCTCCAGGCTGCACCGTCAAAGCGTTACAACCGCAGCAATGGTGACGATCAACCTACCTGGGATAAAATAACCTGAGAGTGGATCATTCTCCAGATGTGAAAATCGGAACTGGTGCACGTCGACTACTTTCCATCAAGGTCCATGTCGGACGAGGAGAACAAGGGGGAAACAGTGAAACGGCTGAAAGATGAAGGGCTGATGACAAACACGAGAGATCGGAGTCACATCCTTTCCTCTTTCGCTGGACCAAAGTGAAGCTTGGCTAAACAAGGAATCCATTTCCGGTAATAGCAATACTCCTTCACGGCACATTTAGGGAAATCCATTCATTTATTTATAATTTTTTTGGTTAGGAAATAAAAGTTAGGAGACTCTACCTTGTGTATTCAAATATCATCCAAAATTATTCGACAAAGTGAATAAAATACTCGCCAGGGACTGGATCTGCGGTCACAAATGTCGCTATTATTTTGAAAGTTCCCTTTTTGGCAAGACTGTAGGTAAATATGCGACACTTGATACATTTGGGGAAAAGTGCCTCTCAGCCAATCAGAAAACGCGTCCCTCCTCCCATCTTGGCACTCTCTCAGCAGCATCCCCCAAGATATACAAAGGAAACGGGTAAACTACAACTGCTACTACCAAGTATAATAATAACATTGATAAAAACGAGGATTGTATTCCCCCGAAATGTATTTATTGTACTTACAAATGCGCACTTCAAGAATATGTTTTAAAGCTCATTCGATCGACATTACTGCACGCTTTATAAGACGAGTATACTTTGTACATTTGTGTACGGTACAGTACGTCCTAAATCAACCTAAAACCAAGCTTGATACTCAATTGACGTGTACATCAAATACATTCTCGCTATTGAAATGCAGTGAAACGCAACGAGTCCATCCCAACCCACCCCAGAAACTCACCACCATTTTTGTGGTATGTTTTTAATAAATCAAGTTGTATTGATATAATTCAGTAAATTACAGTCGGGAGATGAGGTGAAAATGACATTTATTGCAGCACACTAGTCAACATATTTCCAAATGACCCTTTACTGTATATTAGCTGGCATATTATCTGATTGATAATATGCCAGCATTTTGACTTGTTTTTCTTTTCACAACCCTCTCAACGTTGACACGTTTCATTGATGCAAAGGATGTGTGTACCACCTCTCTGATCCTCAGATTAGACACAGCAGGGAGACTGTGGCAGTAAACTGAGTTACAGCTGCTGGAGACCGTATTTCCTTTCGTATAAAAGGGAGGAAGGAATAAAGATCCGACACTACTTGATCAGCATATTCTTTTCAGGCTGCGCACTTCATTTGTTCCTGTGTGGGTCTTTTGAGAGTCTCCTTTTCCGAGTAGGACAAAAGCAGCTCAAGCCTAGTTGTGTGTGTGTGTATAATATACTGTATATATAGTTTTCATTAATCCTCCTCCGCCTCAATAACATTTTCAACCCCTCCATCTTAATGGGTTGCTGTAATTAATTTCTTTTCTTTCTTTTTTTTTGGTCTGAGGATGTTATCCACAGTTCTCAATTACAGCATAGAACTGAGAGAGTCTCTGGTGGCACCTTTTGGACAGATGTTTGCTGGTGCCGCTTTTGTTCCGCCATTAATTTCATTATCAGCAGACAAGCAAACTACTGTACATTGTTTTCAGCCTGACAGTTGAGCATTATCTCATTTCAGTCACGGTTTTGCACTGTCAAGGGAATTACAGTGCAATAACTTTGTAGCGGTTTGCACTTTTTGTGTGGGTGGGACTTTGATTGAAGGGGAAAAGAGAAAATGCCTCAGTGAATGTAAATGAGTAGCTGACATTTACATCTTCTAAGGTTTGCCGCACTTATGTTCCCCTGAAACCCACCTATCTCGATGTCATTCCACCCCCTCAATTGATCTCCCATTCCGTTTCATTTCTCTCATTTCCGCTCACTCCCTCTTGCCGAACATCATCTCCTCGTTTTTTATACTTCTTGGACTAATTTACGCTGGCTCTCTTAAACTATAATCACTGAGGCACAAGAAGCAACAGGTTACTTTTCATCTACTGACTTGGCCTTTGAAAGAAAGAAGGAAGGAAGGAAGGAAGGAAGGAAGCCCTGGTTGGTGCAGAAATGATGCACTGATGATTTACACCTAGATCTCGAGATTCTCAACCAAAGTAATGTACAAAAAGTTTCCTTTCAAATCCTGATACCAGTGTGTCTGCTGAGTTTGTGAACTCCAGTAGACTGCTTTCCCAAAGCAGCAACCTCGTTCAAGACTCACATGCATTTTGAATTTGCAGACCCACTTAAGGGAGTCTCACTGTATTCAACTAAGCATTCGGTGTTTTTTCCAGCCACGTGTTTTCTCAGAATCATCTGAATATTTTAAAGTCATGAATTGTAGATGGCTAAATCCCTTGAGATTCTTGCAACTGTGCAAAAAAAAAAAAAGTCTGACTGATTCTAGTTCTTGGCATATACATTTTTAAAAAAATAGCATCTGTTGAAATACGATCAAAATACATTCCATGTACAGGATTGTACAATCGGAAACTCTAATATACAATATATTGTATATATAAGTATATATATACTTTCCTCCATTCTATGCGAAGCGCCTAAACGAAGCTCTTTTATAGTCTCCAACAAAAGTATGTCTGTAGAACTCAGACCTCCACCATTATACAGTATATGCCCTGCAGATGGCAGCAAGGTCCAGCATATTCATCCGACCACGTTCTAAAAAGATAGTTTTATAAATTATGATCTATCTGTGATCAATAACAATTGTTTGGAATCCCTGCTCAGGTCCTTCTTGTGTGGAGTTTGAATGTTCTCACTGTGCTTGCATGCGCTTTGTCCATCCCCATTCAAATTAGTTTATTTGAAGACTCAAAACATAGATGTGAATGTGACTGTGGAGGTGTTGATTGTCTATATGTGACCTACACATTGCGAGCGACCAGTGCAGGGTGCAACCGACCTCTTGCCCAAAGTTATCTGGCTCCAGCTCACTCTTGACCCTAAAAAGTTTAAGCCTTATACAAAATGGATGGATTTACGAAGTCACTGCATGTTAGGTCTGAATGAATCTTCTCAATACTCTGTAAAGTATGACTCAGGTATAGCATCCTTAAAACAGGACAATGTCTCGACTGTATGTCACATGTCGAGCTGGTAAAAGTATCACACTTGATACTTATTTTTATAGCACAATGAATAGTTGTGGTCGGATACATTATTATTACCTGGCTGAGGGGAAACATTGAACAAAAGGGGTCCCGGAATGGACCCCTGAGAGACCCCACAAGCCCCTGCAGTCTCACAAACCACTATCTGTCCTCAAGATAGGACTTGAACTATTTTAAGGCAGGACACGAGTTAACGACCCAGTCCCCGAACCTCTGTAAACGTGATCAAATGATCGACCGTGTCAAATACAGCACTCAGATCCAGTGAGTCGATTTTCTCACTGCTCCGTTGAGTCAGATCCAACTTCTTTGAACGCCTGCCATGCGTGTACTGTATTACATACTGTATATGGCAAAATGGAGTTATCTTTTGAATGACACAGTGTGCACTTTTTAATGTTGCAGTGGGAAGGACAAGCTGGGCTTCTGTAGTCTCAGTGTTATAACCCATACCGCCTGTAGGTGGCAGTGTGGCCATTCTGTCCTTTCTCCTGCCTAAGTGATGAAGCATTGAGAAGCATTGCTGTGTGCTCTCTGTAGCATCATGTAGTTCTATCTTTCTGCCTCTGTCATACCAGTGCGGGATTCTATATTTACATAAGCGGGATGTTTGCGCGTGCTTTAGCTTTGACTTGTCTTTGCCGGCCAACAGCAGCAGGGCACATAATCTGCTGCATCGTACAACGCATATTGTAACTCTAGCCCCGCTTGCTCTCCGCATCCATCTCCTGCTCATTCCTCCATATTCATCTTGGACTTTTTATATTTTAGGCGATATGATCAAACGAGGCTTTCCACATCTTAAATGTTTTGGTGTTATGTGTTTTTGCCGCGCGGGCTCTTTGCTGGCCATTTATTCCACTTTGGATTCTTGTCTTTGAAGACTAAAACTTCCCAAAGATATCTTTGTTGTTGTTGTTGTTGTTTGTTCTATTGTGTAATTCGCAACTTCAGCTCATTAAAACACATCAATGATATATTCTTTATACCAATTCCTGGCCACCTTTTTTTGTTTGAGAGCCAAAAAAGATTATTTCTAATTGCTCGTTATGTGCTGGGTTGACTCACACAATTCCGGCAAAATGCGTTCCGCTCTGGACTCAACACTTGAATATTTTTGTTTTGTTTGATGAGTTTTCTCCCAGATTACATCATTTATCAATATTAGGACAAGGGAGCAATTTCATGTAATATTCATGGATCCAGAAAGAGGCGCTAAATGGCCTACTGCTCTCCAAAGGAGAAAATGGATGATGCAATTTTGATTTTCAGAAGTGAAGCTACCATCTGTTGACCAAGGAGAAGAGTTACATTTTAATTTAAGATGTGCAAGCTCCCTCTGGTGGTTTCAGAAAGACTGTAATCTACCGTACGAAAGAAAAAAGGGTCTGGAAAAATTTCCACAAGTGTGATTTGTTGTTTTGCAACCTGTACATTCTGCAAGCAAACTGGATTTTGTTGTGGCCACCGACAAGCTAACCGTTGCGGCAATAACTGTTGATCCAATCCCCCGTCCCTGACAGCCCCTGCCAGATAATACGAGAACAAATGAAGCCAAGTAAAAGTTGAGTCAGGAAGGCCATCTCCTTGTGAATGCCCTCTAAGTCAAAGCACACTTTTCTCACTTTGTCTGCTACGGTCCATTAGTTTAGTCACATGTATTCCAATCACACCCCTAACACGTTGCCCTTTCAAGTCAATTACTTTCACGCTGCCACATTTATGTGTTATCTCTCACTTTGCTTGCTGTTAAACCATCACGACAGCGTTATGAAAACAGTGACCCTCCTCTGCCCACGTGCCGCCTCACAAGACCTACGGCTTGCATGTGCCCTCATGTAAACAACGACGCACTAATTTACAGTGAATGTAGTACCGTTTCATCCATTTTAATTCCACTTCGTTCCCTTGCTGCGGTCAACGTTGCTTCAGATGTAAGCAGTCGTCGAAACCTGGATGAGAACGAAATCGGAGACTCGAGTTATCGGTGAGATTGTTGAGAGTTCTCTTGATTAACTGGATGGTGTAATCGTGTCTCCCGGCAATTGAGGCGCTACTTTGGGGTTAGCTACGGAGTGGTTGTAATATATGCGTCTGCGTGTATTGTTATATGATTTACTGTTTATTACCATAACATTTATGCCAATTTCTTTGAGCCCATCTGTGACGTTTCACTTTATGGGTTTTGAATGATGCTCGCAGACTTTGGTTAGGTGATAGGATATGATTTGGTTGGACGTTAGGGTGTTATACTATGCTTGATTCGAAGCTCACGTGTCAGTTTTACAGTAAACTTGAAGAGCTACTTTTCCTTTTCTTGATGGAAAGGAGAAAATATTTCAGTTGGACAAAAAAAGTCATTTTTTTTTTATATGGTCTCTTCGCAATGTGGATTTTTACCTGCGGGTAAGTCTGGAATGCATCCCCTGTGATAAACCGGGTTCACTGTACATATATCAGCTATGGGAAGTTGAGCTCCATCCACAATATGGCATAATGGAATTACTCTGCTCAGTACAACTCTGGCAGCTGTGGAGAACACATCCCTTTGGGAAAAAACATTTTTTTTGGGCCTAGAGCAAGCAGGCTAATCTTTATTTGTCCCTTTGCCAAGCAAGGAAATTTGGTCAAATTTCCATTGCTACTTCATACTGCTTATCCACCCCTTCATCCATCTCTCCATCCATCCATGTCATATTTAAGGGAAATCAACGTACTCCAATTGATGGATTATGTTTGGCACCAAACATTTTAAACCGCTAAATTTACCTGACAGCATTTTCCAATGATGAAACGGTTCTTTATCTTTGTTTTCGTATCCATCAGCCACGTCACACCATTTTCCACTCAAAAGATTCTCAGCTCAGTTTATCAAAGCAGACAACACAGGTAAATACAGCCACGATGTTTCGGAGATCACATCTTAAATCAAAAGTGAGCACTCTTGTAGGGAATCAAGGCACTACTACACATTTTCGGATGCAACTACACACCGACAACAACACATGAAATGGGAAAATAAGATAGTTGCCCTTTCCATGCTCGGGCTAGAAGATCTCAAGAAAGGTGGAAAGGATGTTGAAAATGACATGACGCTTGGGGCCATGAAACTGGCAGGTCAATGAGTTATTCTAGACAGGTGAGAATTTTTCCAAGGTACGGTAGAATACCTCGAAAAATAAGCCTTCTGAAAGTGAGGAGCTGGAAAACAATATGACACTCAAATGCATCGGCCAGACGGCTACTCATATACTGGATGACAATGGTTCTCATCAAAGTCTCCATGGAGGATAATAGATCATTCATTGCTGTTCTTTTTATTGATTATAATTAGTCTATACAGTCAAGAAAGATAGATTACAAGACGGGTTCAGGGCACGGACAGACTGATGTGAGTTATTTGGCGTGTTCATTAAAATGGCTTATGATGCCATGACTTCCTTTTGTGAAAATCATTTTCACCACACAAAATCAAGTTACCAATTTATCATTTTCAGTTTCTCCAGTTTGAAAGTATATTTTGACAAGAGGACCGTAGCAGGACAGAGGATAACATCAGTATTCGGGTAGACGCCGGTACCAAAAAAAAAAAAAAAGTGATTTTAAAAGTTTGAATGTAGCTTTGGATGAGTTTTGCAAATAAAATTTATTCTTCAAAAAAAAATTGACATTTCAAATTGATCTCCAATGTAAAAGTGCATTTTTGGTGACGACTATCCAAGGATATCGGGCGATTTGGCATTGATTTTAATTGCCCTCCTTCACAGCAGACTCTCGCCATGATTCCAATGCAAAATACTTCTTCTGAAGTACATGTTACATGAGACACTTGTATTAAGACGTGCTTGAACACAATTCTGAGCAGATCCTCGAGCACTGCTGCCGTTGTATTTTAACAAGCCCGCACACTGGTAAGAGGACATAATCCTCTTTGAGGAGGGCACGGAGCTCTCCTTCTTGGCCATCTCTTCCGCTACTTTTGATCTCCAGGAAGTGAATTTTATTTATTTTTAAAGCTCATATAGTGTTGCACATCTCCTTTTTCATTCTACATCGCGATTACTCAACGAAATATTCTGATGACTTCACTGAGATCATATTTCAGTGCGCCACACACTCGGCTTTTTGACAACGAGATTAAAAAAAAAATGGCGACGTGATGTCTTTCAACGGGACGACCCGGTTCGGACTGTCTGTTGCGGCGCAGTTACATCATTGTACCGATGAAAACCGACGCTTAAAGCCCGAGTGGCCGACCGTGGGCCCGGGATGGACAGAGGAGTTGAATTGAGTTCAATTCCTTTTCTAAAGAGCAGCGAGAAACTTGCCAAAGCCAGCTCTTATTTTTGCTCTGCACAGCCAGATTCGCGAAATGCGCATTTCAGATTCTCCTTCATCCGCACATCAAATGAGCTTTCGGAAAGCCAGCCGCTCATACTCGCTGGATCTCGACGTGATGTATAATTGAATAGTGGAAAGGTATGAGGGCTTGAGAACATCGATTATTTCACCGGTGACATGGTCCATAAATAAAAACAGATGAGGTGTGTTTTCAAATATGTGCACTTCTCTTCATACAGAATGTCTGACGAACTCTCGGCGAATGTGAAATCTGATTAGGATTTCTTTTGAATTGAAAACAAAGCCAGTGTAGCAGCCGGAATATAAAACACTTGAAGGCCAAGTCGGTCGAGGTTATGTCTGCTAGCAACCCTTATGCTGCATTTTACAGCAGGCAAGCATGGATGTGCTTCTCTCCAACAGTTTCCATAGACACAATTTTCTCATTAAATGGATTCTATACCGAAAATAAAAACCAAACCAAAGCAAAACAATACTCTCCTTCAGAATGGACGTGTAGCCAAAGCAGTCCAGACATGTCAACTACACATCTGCTACATGGAGTATTCTCAAAATTTTGAGTATTCTTTTTGTTTTCCCCCTTAAATGATATCCGCAAGTTTCCGAAAAAATAATAATGCATCCCAGGATATTCTATTTTGACTGCCACCGCAAAATAGGAGAAATTTATCGGTGTACCCCATATTGTGGCCAGACAATGTCAATTCCTATTGCTAAGGTAATTTGGGTGTGCCTTGTGATTAACGTTAGTTCAATCTTCTGCATGCTCATTGCGAGTGTTTTCATTTTGTACTTGTTGTAAGTCCACTTTGTTATCCAGAGAAAGATAGCCCCCCCCCCCCAACGAAAAAACTCCCATTTTTAATCTGGTTTACAAACATGGTCAATCTGGAGTGACCATATGAAAGATAGGCATGCTAATTCTGTGTGGTGAACCCAATGTTGCACCAGTCTAAATTCGTTAGGTTGCTTGAGGCTAATATCACATATGAATACTAATTCCAGACACTCATCCGGTACCCTTGACATTATCCCCACAAGACTGCTCGCAGAGATAATAGGGGCCGCGCACTCCGACGGACTCCTTATTATTAATAGTGCTCATTTCTGGATGTCCACCAGACCATTAGTACATGTTGTGTTCAACTGCTGCTGGAGCAACCTCGCCAAAAAAATTCACCGACGCAAATGAAGAACGATTTCCGGAAGGCGCTCTCGCACGGCGTCTGCTAAATTCCGAGCACAGTGGGGATTTTTGAGTGAGCTACTTTTTGCAAATGATGTGAATATATGAGCTTCAAAAACCATTGAAAGGGGTTGAATGCGCACTTTTTTGAAAAAAAAAAATCCAAAAAGTATTCATTTGATAAAACCACTCGACAACACAGGAGTCAGACACTTAGCGGACTTGTTATCGAGCGTTACGCGTGTTATCACACAACTTGGGAGCGCTTCTTCATTCACCGCGCACTCAACCCCTTGCAGTGTAGTTGCACTCATTGGAAATTAATTTGCCTCGGCTTTGTTCATCATAAACCGTCAACGCCACAATTACAGGGCTTCCGACGACAATTTATAGCACTTGCAAAGGACACGCCAGATTCACTCTCACGGCCTGTCAGAATTATACCGACGGGTCAACCGCTATCATGTCACGACAAATGGCGAGGAACTTATTTAGCTCATGTTGAACACGCAGAATATATTCATCTGCAACAATCACCAGGGCGTACATGATAATGACCACAAATAAACACACACACACACACTAAAGTGTTTTTATTGTGCCTCTTGTATTGTGCAAGAAGGAAAGAATACAATTTTATCTGGATTTTCGCTAATCACCGTTGGGTCTCAAATGTTTCCCCCTGTTTATTATTAACGGGACTTCGATGAGATGAAAGTGTACCAAGCCAAAAGAAAATTGAAAAAAAACCCCCCTAAACATTCCGTTAATATTTTCAGGTCAATTGAGGTGCTTTAAAAAAATAATATATTGAAGACATAGAAAGGCAGAACAGACGGTGTTTTTAATGCAGGAAGGGGGTTGAGTCGCTAACAAGTTGCGAAAACGCAACAATTCCCCGAGTTCGCTTAAATGAACACAACTTTACAAAAAGTTTGGCGTCTGGAGTTCAAATTCCGAGCGAACCCAATATAGCGCCGCGTTTGAATTCCCCCACTCGGCTTCACATCATTGTCGTCCATCACAATGATTTGTCATCATCAGCTGATGCAAACAGATTTGGTGATGAATGGCCTCGGATGGGAGCAGCGAGCGGACATGCTTCGTTAAAAAGAAAGCGCCAGCAAACGAGATGGAAACGACACCGGCGGCCCCAACAACGATCGCTCATTTAATCAGCAAAGCAGAACGAAAGCTTCGGAGGGCGAGCGGTTGATTGCGTTTCCAGTTGAACTTCATCAAAGAGAATGCATTTTAAACGATACTGTACACCGTAACAAGTTAGATCAACCCCCTGATTTTTAAGTTCATCGTCGTATTAGAATAACGGCTACACATTTTTTTTTTTCCAAAAATGGATTCATTCAAAGAAACAAATTTTAGCATTCACCGCCCGTCACAATACGGTTACATAAGCCACACTTATGTAACGGAGAGCACTTAATACAGTTAGCGCTAATTAGCACTTACGAATCATAGTCGGCTCCCAGCTCCTAACAGCGAGAAAGCGCGGTGCTATGGGATACTTCGGAAATTGTGTTTTTAATTTGTTTTAATGGGTTGTGATCATTTGAAATAATATGGGTGCGAGGGGGGGGGGCGAACCAGAAGAAATATTCCACCGCAGCTCGCGGCGTGGCGTGCCAATCTGGCTTGTGAAAGAGCGATATCAATAAATATGTATTTTATTGTTCAGCAAAACATTTCTTCTCATAAAAAAAAAAAATACACTTTTGTGATTCCAATACGACGAAGAAGACTGGAAAAGCGGCTGTGCAGCTGCGGGATGATCCTGAAGGAGGTCAGCCAGCCGCTCACTTCTTTTTCTTAATTGTGCTTCGGTACTTCATGTACAGTCGCAGCCAATGCGACTCATGCGATCATTGAGAAAAAAAAAAAAAGAAATAAAAATATGCCAGTCACCGGTTGTTCTTATTCCAAGTCAGCTCAAATATCAAATTATTGATTCTAATTCTGAAACTTTGACTCAGTGTTGACATCTATTGACCGGAGCAGATCCATTTGACAAAACAAAAAATGATGCCCTCGTTTCTTTTGCCCTTGAAGACTTCTCGCTCATGAAAATTCACTTGAGTTTTTAGAGAAATGGAAGGGCACTTAAGATGGTGGTGGGGATCCCCCAAGGAGGAAGGCCCCGGGCAAGGGATGGAGGGCATGTTAAACCACAATCAGTCAAGAGTTCCATTTGTAGTTTTATTTTTTAAATTTTCTTGGTAACTGCTTTTTTTAGTCTCTCCCTTGTGCCCGACGAAGTAACTTGAATCAGCAGGGGGAAGAGTGGGAGGAGGAGGCAAACGTATTTTGCCGTGTCAAAATATTAAATGCTTTAAAAAAATAAATAAAGTCAACTAGTACGAAGAAATACAGACCTAATCCACTAGCATGTATTGCCTGTATGGAAATTGCTGTGCTTATCTTTTGTCTTCCTTGGTTTTTTGGTTATGCTTACAATTGTGTCTCTAAAAGGTGCCCTTCCATCATCATCAATAATTATTATAATTTTTTTTAAAATTTATAACCTGTCAAAAATGATTCTGCAACCCGTTGTCAGTATGACACTGCCACAGCGCTGAACGTTCTTTGGGGAGAGTCTGTTTTTGGATAGCTCCGTGAACATTAAGAATTTTAGAGATACATTTGTTCGAAGCTCGCCAATTGGTGGCATTCTGAGCGCCTGTTCAAGTCATAGCACTGAATACAGTGCCAACGCACACACACACGCGCAAATCCATCTCCATGACTACAACTGCTGGTAAAGAGCACAAAAGCTTCTCTTCAATACAAATACGACATTTCAGTGTTTGCTTTCATTTATTGAGCAACTATCATTTGGGCTCTCTCTAGAAAATGTCTTGCGAAAATTCTGGTTAGGTGATAGGAGGAGGGTGTGCTGAGAGGTACGTTTAAAAAAAAAGTACAGAGAGGGAGTTTAAGTGAGGAAACTTGCCAAGTGTAGTTTATTGGCAAAAGAATGGAGAAGGCCAAATATGAAATATAGTCATTGCCTTGCGCATAGAGATGGAGACACAGAGGCTCCAACACCTCATCTTATACCCCCGAGCAGTGCAACTTAAAGTGCGGCCCAAAACGCGTTTTTACTCCGCAGCAACATACAGCAAGCATCATTCTTCTTGATGCTTATGTGATGTCAAAACCCTCAAAATGCTGTTCAAACATGCGGGGCTTAGCACTTTGCTCCCCATAAGGCTGTCACAAAGCTGTGGGATGTCTTTTCCCTCTCATCATTCCTTCAGTAGATTTCTCTGCACTCCTTTTCCCTGGGTGTAAATCTTTTATATTGAGTCGGCTCACTAAGTTTTGGCCCTCTCTGACGCGTTAAAGAGGCTGAGGTCTGTCTATAGTTGTTGATGGCGCTTATCTCCAAAAAGCTATCGTTCTACTTTGCGCCTCAAGAAAGAGCATCTCTGATGTTTGGCTATGTGTTCTTAGGTGTTAAAAAAAATAAATAAATTAGGCTGGGATTTGTGAGAGGCGAGCAAAACCAGTTCAATGCTACGTCACAGCCTCAGGCTTTGTCTATGGTACTATTAGGAAGAGTGTGCTTTGTTAACCTGCCCAATCTCGATAACATCCTCGCTATATAACATCCCATTTTTTTAATTAATTAAAAAAAATCGTAATGCCTCGGTTATTATCCATCAGACTATTCTGTGTATTTCTTATGCTCACTAGTGCCGTGGGTGTGCTGGAGCCAATAATGACGTCTGATTGAGTCTAGCTAACACATGTATTGTATTGTATTGTATTGTATTGTATAACCAAGGTCATGACAACTAAAAAAAAAAAAAAACACGACAGGATGCAGCCTAGTTTTGCTGATGTTGGTGATTCAGCCGCCCATTAAATTCTATTTTTGCAAAGGTTGTTGTTGAAATGGCAGCGACGTCCGTTAGCCGCTACGCTACCTGGTTCTCTCCCCCACATCTGCTTGGAAAACAACACAGGCAACGGTGGACCTATTCAATGTTTAGGGTCACAAACTTTGTCCTGTATGCTCCACACTTGTCGAGCGTGTGTACCGACGATAAACCAACATTTGACTTTCATTTGCTACGCTCCGGCTTCGTTCGCATTGCTCAGTCACACATGCGCCGCAGTCATGATCCACGAATGTAAAAAAAAAATACAATTAAAAAAAATGCACTATAGTATAAGTGGTAGACCGTCATGATGCAAAAAAAATTAAATAAAAATCATCAAATGTGCACCACCAAAATGTGACCTTGGAACGTTGGCAGCTTCATTGTCCTGTTTAACTGCTGAACCCCCTTCTCAATTTCACTTGCGACCAGACGAGGTTGTGCTGCTCTCATTTAAAATGTTGAATCCAATCTTGTGTTGTCCCTTTTTTCCCCCCTTTAATTTATAATGCATCCTCTTCTGTGCTTGTGTGTGTGTGTGTGTGCAAGTAGAGTTTATTTGGCCACCTTGAAGATACCACTCAATAAAATTACAATGATTTAGGAGTTTTGTCGAGTAATTTGTCCTTTGCCAGTTTGGTTTAATTGCGAAGCAGGATCAAAGAAACTTGGAAGAACTTCGTTTGCTTCTTCTGCCCTCCTTTTCTCCCAAAATCGATATGCTCCCCCCTCTGGAAGTGATTATAACCCGACATGCATGCAAAATGCGACTCGCCGTAACATCCGCAACATACTCAAACACATGCTAATGAAATCATGTTGGGAGTTGATGCACAGCAAAAATAAAATAAACACATAAAATCATCTCACATATGGCATTTCGCATCTGAAGTGTACTCAGTCAGTAGGTGGCGCTAGGCGGTTGTGGGAGAATATTAAAGACGATTTTCATAGAGTGCGCAGTGGCCGATTTGAACCTTTCACGTATACCAACGATATTGGGACAAGCGCCCCCTTTTGCATCTGAAACTTTTACTCTTCACCTGTCAAGTGTTTGTGTACAGGCCTGTGGCAGAGTCGAGTGGCGTTAACAATCAATCGGCTTTTCAAGCATGTACAACCTTAGGACTTGGAACACTGAGCCTTAACAGACTCGGTTTTGTGTTCACCGTCCGGACGTGGAGAGCCAGGAAGGGACGTTGGAAGAGTCACTCCAACGTTTGATTGCCGTTGCCACCCGAGCGAGCTTTATCTGAGAGCATCAATTGCGTTCTATACGACTAAAATGATTGGGTATGGACCAGAAAAAGAAGGAAAAAAAAGACTCTTCCTGTCAAATGTGTTTTTTATGCCCCATTCAGTTTCTCTTTGAACAACCGATGCATTACAGACCACCGCCGTGCTTAAAACCAGACGGCCAATATCCATTTAAATCTTGTTAATGGTCTATTTTGAAATCGCATCGACTTTTGTACCATTAAATTAACTCTAGAAAGATAATGCAGGCACAAGCGTACAAAAGGAAGAGTCATTTCATATTCTCATATTTTCATCCTCATGCCTGGAATAATATAGCACCAGGTGGGGTAATTGTGATGTGATTACTCAAAAACATTCCGGTTACACAGTCGATTCATTTGGCTGTCCGCAGTTTGTTTAGTACAGTACTGCCGATATTGCGAGAAAGAAATCCTTGATGATTTGCGGTTGTCCTGTATTGTGCATGTGTTCAAGTGCCGCCTTGACATCACCTTGTTGCGTAACTCGTCACCGGTTGTTTTTTATTATTACTTCTGGGCACATCTGGCGTCACTCTCACAAACAAAGCAATGTTGTCGCACCGATGGGTCTGACAGTCAGTGCAAGTGTGCGCCATGACCCCCACACGGAATAACAATCGAGCTTTATGTTATCGGGCCTTGAGAAATGTGCTTGAAATGATGCTCGCTGGATGTGATCATCACGATAATTCATCCAAAGTTGATTGAGGTCGTTGGTTGCGCGACACCAGTGAAAATATCATCCGGCTTTTCGGTGCTCTTCCACGGTGCCCGCTGGGAGCAATTCCCCCCCCCGGCTGATTGGAGCTTGTGCCGCAAAAACCAGTCAAATTGCTCATTGAGTCAACGGTAATTCCCATTTGAAATGAAGCACCTGGCTCGGAGTGACTTCATTCATTCCTACGCCCAACTTTCGGCTGGCGGCTTATCGTCGATAGCTGCACGAGTCAGAACTTGAGGGAGGGGAAATTATCATTCAAGTTGACATTCTGAGAAAAAAAATAAAATAAGAATGTTTTTCGTTTCGTGGGTAATGCCAATATGGATATGCACACACAAATATTGCATTGGGGGCGTTTATGGAAGGCTAGAATTGTAATTCGGATGATTTGGACAATCACCGGGCAAGTCGGGTGGGAAGGGGGGGCTATTCCGTTCCGTGCATTTTTTTTTTTAGAAAAACGGTTACTCTCGTGACATGACAGCTCATCCATCAATGTTGGCGGTGAGGTTTTTATGGCTCAGGCGGGATAATGGGGGTTAAATGGTCTCGGGTGGCTGGTGATGGATGGACTTTGATAATCTAATAAGAAATCTTGACAGGCGTCAATTAAATTGGCAATGCACCTTGAGGCAGCCCATTGGAAAATGTGATGATTTCATTTTTTTATGCATATTAAGGGGAGTGTTAAAATCGCACTGGCTAAATGGGCGGAGTTCTTCGTCGAACTTTATTGATGGAGCACTTTTCATAAACCGACTGCCCTTGACGTGGATTCGAGTTAACCCCGCCCTCCAGTTGCAGAAACACGCCCACTGCGTGACAGGTCAAACGCGCCACATTATTTGCTTTCAGCAGCGATTGTTTGCCTGTTTGCTTGGTTGCTAGGTTTCGCGAGCTTTTGTACGAATGGATTTTAAAAAGGCGGATTACAGCGCAGCCAATATTCCGTTTTGGACGATTCGAACGGGATTGTTTTGCTGCCAACAATGTTGGCTGTGAAATATTCACAGAGCTCGAATTAGGATCGAGCAGCGACGGGTGCTTAATGAATTGAGTTAAAGCGAGATTGTTGGGCCATGGCGGAGGTACTCAAAGTGTTGTTGAATATTTGCTCCCTTGGAAATTCGGAAGGGAGGGGCACGAGAGAAGAGAGTTAGAAGGGCTGAGAATTGGGGAACGGAGCTTTCTTCGGGTTATATTTGAGGTCTCGGTGACAGCTGGATTCCCTTTGCTCACGATTCTTTCACGCCTTATGGCTAAGAAAGTGTAAGAGGAGAAAGTGGAACCCACGAAGCGAATAACCTCAGATAGCCTCTGTTTAGTCTTTCGGGCACACCAAATTTTGTTTTACACGCCAACTTTCCGTCGCGCTGCGAAAGACAAACTTCAAAGAAGCTAATGCCGGCCAGTTTCAACGAAGAGGGAGTGATATCGATTTTTTTTTTTAGATGGAATCACTTCTTTGCACAGATTTCCAGCGCTGTATAAACAGTGTGATTCCAGGGGTCCTCGTGACATTTTCATTTTCGGTTCAATAGACGGAATCCAATGAGGTTGATGTCAGCCAAGTTCAGTTCAACATCATCAACGGAGACATGGATGTCCATTCTCCTATTTGGAAGTGGGGACTTGGATAATATTTGTTCAAGCACAGATATCAATTTCAATTATTATTATTTTTTTTTTTCCAGGACGTGCGGGAGAAGACAGCGTCCACTCTTTTGGATGTCAACTTGAAGGAATCAATGTTGAGGAAACAACATTTCTGGCCCCCCCCCAAAAAAAAAAATATATATATATATATATATATATATATATATGCGGCCCGGTAGTCCAGTGGTTAGCACGTCGGCTTCACAGTGCAGAGGTACCAGGTTCGATTCCAGCTCCGGCCTCCCTGTGTGGAGTTTGCATGTTCTCCCCGGGCCTGCGTGGGTTTTCTCCGGGTGCTCCGGTTTCCTCCCACATTCCAAAAACATGCATGGCAGGCTGATTGAACACTCTAAATTGTCCCTAGGTGTGAGTGTGAGTGCGAATGGTTGTTCGTTTCTGTGTGCCCTGCGATTGGCTGGCAACCGATTCAGGGTGTCCCCCGCCTACTGCCCGGAGACAGCTGGGATAGGCTCCAGCACCCCCCGCGACCCTAGTGAGGATCAAGCGGCTCGGAAGATGAATGAATGAATATATATATATTGCTCAAAATTGGTGTCGGTGGATGTAGCACACAAACCGTGACGACGAAACAACATTGTGCTTGGTGAATAAAATATCAACCCTACTTGCATTTTACAAGATCAGTGTACCATCTCCAAAGAGATAATAAGCATGTGCGGAAAGGCTCCCAAAGAGCTCATTTTGGGGCCACGTTTTAAATGACATTGTCACAGAATACAAGCCAGGGCAGAGCACTTTAAACACACATACAGACTGAGCGCATTAAAAGCAGCCACCAATTGCCCCCCCCCCCCCCCCCCCCCCAACTCGATGAGATGACAGACGTCAGAGATTTGGCCGATATGCTCGGTTATGTTCAACATAAAAACTGGAAAACGCTCTAATCTGCCAACTACTTCAGACTAGAACTCGAGCTGTTTACATTGCCGCCTCTTGGAGGCCTTTGGCAAACAGAATCTAACATTCATAGATCGCTTCTTTCAACCCGGCAGAGGGTTGGGGGGGGGGGGGGGGAGGTGGGTGGATGACAAAGAACTAAGTCAAGTGTACAAGCTTCGCAGTTGCTTCATTAATTTGTTGGGTGAAATTAAAAGATCCAATCAAGTGTAGAAAAATCCAAAGACTAGTCACTTGGAAGGACGGCAAGACACCATGTGACGATCGATCATTATTCGTGACAGGGGAGGGGGGGTACCTATTGTGAGATAAAGTTATTTTGTGTGTTTGGCAGGTGATGCATCAGGGTGGGTAAGCAACGCTGCGAGGCACATATAAATCAATGATAATGGTTTGGGCTGCCATCGTGGCCTTTTCAGATATTCGACGCCGCTCGACAAGAGTGGCGTGGAGCAAAGAGAGCAGACTTATTTCTATGTATGCGCATCCAGCCCCCCCCCGTTCATCCCTTCCGCTGTCTGCCACATATACAGCACTGGGATTTAGCCTCGTTTCACCGAGTTGATTCACTCACTTCGACGCCAGCAGAACTTGTTGAATTATGGAAATGAAAAAAAATAAATAAATAAAAGGCCGCGACTAACGGCTCTGTGAATTTCAAGTTGTTTGCAGAGAAATGATCGTATTTATGTCCGTGGGTTGTTTGCCGGCATTGTTGCTGCAACAACCCCGAAAAATAAAGAAATAAGACAAACAGAGGACAGAGCACACTGATGCGTTTTTCTGTGGTGACAAAATCCACATTGTCGAGTGTTTTTCACTTTACGACCGCGTATGGCGAGAACAAACATTTCCACTTTTCTTGGAAAATCGGGTCCTCAAACTTGGCCTCGATCCTCCTCGATTTCATTCAATATTTTATGCTTCCTGGAAGCTCCGACGACAAAGAAGCCATTGTACCAGGATGAACATAACTGAACCATGTCGACCTTCCACCCGCACAGAAATGCCCCACGTGGTCCAAATCCGATCGGTTCACCTGCCCCGCTTGTCTCTCGAAGGACACGATGGGCCGTTAAAATATCGCTCAGACAGCTGACAGCGCACAGCCCTCTTAAATCTGTCACTCGGATGGATGCGATCAAACCCAGACAGGAGACTTTCTGTCGAGCGACTCGCTATCGCATCACTGTGATTTAAAAATCAATGGATGCTCATCACACAGCAATCCGGATTAACCCGGATACGGAATCCTAATGAGTCATCGCACGTGTATCACGATGCAACAAATGTGTTGTCCTTACTACGCGAAACTTGTTACTTTCATTCCTGATCATTTTTGACCTGAAACTCGCAATGCCACGAGCATCGGGGGTGGGATGGAGGGGTTGGGGCGGGGGGCATCACGACGGAGCTGCGGGGGATCCTGGAAGAATCCTTGTGCCTGCCAGGCAAGGCTAGGAAAGTGTGTTTGACTCCAGGGGGGGCGGGGGTCACATTTGTTGTCCGTATGGATTTGAAATATATCTTTTAACCCCCCCCCCCCCCCACCCCCATCCCCCAAGTCCAGTAACTTTTCTGAAACACCCGGTATAAATAAATAGGCTGGATCTTTAGGAACCCTCTATTGACTTTTGGGTCAATCCTCCTTGAAATTGTTATCTGGTTCTCTCCAGGAAATCAGCAAAGGCTGTCTTTTTACATTTCTTTCGCAGGCGTCAAGTGTGAGTTAAAGTTGACATTTTCAGACGCAGCAAGATGATTTCAGGAGTTGCTATGAATTTAAAGCGTCTCTTTGGAATGGAGACTTGCATGACCTCCGGGCTCCCATCGATCATGAAATGATTCTCATGGTGTACGGGATTAAAGGTTGTGATATGGTTTGGCAGAATATTTACTCTTATTTGGAGGGAGAAACACGGGAAGGCCTGAAGTGTAGACTGCAACGACAAAGCGCTTAAAAGCCTTTTATTTTTATTTTTTTTCGTGAGACGCAGACTTTTATGTAGGGATTTGTGTTTCCAATTTGTATCAATGCACCAATGAAACGTTACCTTGTCTGGGTGAAATAAATCAATTTGCGTTTCATGGGGTCCTCTTTAAATAAATGAGCGCTAATAGGATAACGCATGACTCTCAACACTTTTAACATCTGCCACCGTGCCGACAGGAGCGGTCTGCTGAAGTGAAATGATGAATCTACTGTCAGCCGAAGCAGATAGCGTGGCTTTTAGTATTCCGCCGGGTTTATTTCGGATGATAAATCAACTTAAACTTTTAAATGAGCGATATTATGCATCGTATTTCATTCCGTGCATTTGAATATTTGCATCCCTCTAAGTGTTGTGTGAGCTTAAATTGGACCCAAATTTTAAATTGGGTTTAATTTGACCCCGGTATGGACATCCACCAAATTCTATCTCCTTCGGTTTTGTCTCCACTGTGATCCTGATTGACAGCCATTTTGTATTTGTATGCTTTTCATCTGTATGCATACGACACATTTACATTTATAGTGTAGAACGCCTGTGGAGTACAAGCCACAATAGATCATTGAAATCAGCTTTACATGTACATAACAAGTCGCGGCCAAGCTCTTTGTGACGGAGCGGGGGTTGGGGGGGGGGGGGGAATCAAGCAGACTCACCTGCACCTCACAGCCATACAAATAATGTGAGACCTTCTTAAACAAAGAGTTGCTTTGCGTTATATGTGTGTTTGTGTGTGTGTGTACAGTATTCCCATCACACATAAGATAGGAAGGCAAATTGTATGAGCTCAAATGCTAAACAGTCTAAAATAATCCGAAATAGCGTCTGTGCAGCAGTTGGCGCCGTTTTCTTCCTGTTGGCACGCTATATCCCGATCTGGTTTGTTTCATCGTGGATGTCTGGCTGATACATATCAGCATTGCATTTTCTATCTTGAATTTAGTCAGGTGTCAGTTGAAATGTTATATGTTATTCTCTTTTCCTTTGGCCATTGTGGTGATACTTGGAGAGACATATATATTTTTTTTTGGGAGGTCCTCGGGATAAAAACAAAGTTCCAAATTGTAGCGGTGCCTCGACAGACAAGTTTAAATTCAGTCTGTTTTTATATGGCATCAGAGGAAAATTACAATCGGAGTTGGAATCTCGAAATCCTCGCTTCAAGGCCTTCACATAAAAAAAGAAACACATGAATGGAGAGCAGGAGGACGTTGACAAGGGAAGGGAGAGGTTTGGTGGTGATAAAGAAAGGCCGGGATTACTCCCCTTCGTGGTGGCCTTTTGCTTGTTTGCCAAACCTCTGGCTGAGCAAAAAAAAAAAAAAAAAGAAAAAGCGTCTCAAGCTTTGTAAATTGTCTGAATTAAATACGGTGTTAAATACTGACGCATTACACTACCGCTGTTCCCCAGATTAAAAAAGAAAAGTGCTTGGCTGATGCTTACGAATAAAGAACTTTTTTCCCAGAGCTTTCATTGAAGTAGAATATTTATTTCTATATTAGTTTTGGAAAATTTTCCACCCTCCCCCTTGTTCCAGCAAACCGTTGTTACTCAGCCAAGTATCTCTGTAAAGTAGATGACGTCGGATTTTGATATTGACAGAGTCTTTGACAAATTATAATGGCCGTGTCCCAACGCAAGCTGCATGTAGGTCACTCGCCTCTGGGAACAGATTTGGCAGCACGTGTGAACATACGTGTGCAGCCCAGATGGAATAAAAAAAAATATAAAAAAGCCACTCCATGAGCAATATCCTTGCAATTCACACGCATTAAATATCATCTAGATCTGTGTCATGTGTGAGGGGACTGTGAGCTGGGGATACGGTCGTCCGCTGAGAGAATGTCGCTTCAACTCACAGCTACGTCTCAGGCGGGGGAAGGGGGAAGGCAAACGTATTTTATGTCGTCAGTCAGATTTAAAAATAATGAAGGTGATGAACGAGACAGTTATGATGGCATTAAATAAATACAGGAGGATGTAAAGCCATTTTTTTTACTGGTAGAAAATAGGTTGAACGCTTCTTTTTTTTTTTTTTTTTTTTGCACGTATGCATCCATATTCCCATACATATGCTAATTGCAACACTAATGAGGAGGTGGAGAAAGATGGAGAATTTCTGGTGCCGCCGGCGCTCTGAAATCACTCCGACAGCGCCTCTGACATCACCGCAAAGCAGCTCCGGAACAGAATATTTTTCAATAATAATAATAATAATAATACATTTTATTTATAATTGTAAATAAATTATTGCGCATTCCGTCCACTTTTTGGATCATACTGTAACATCTGAGCAGGACGTTACGTTCGCAGAGTCGCCATGAAGCCGATTTGTGGCCATGGATGTAAACCACCGATGACAATTGTATATTTCATTGTTTTATGTCAATGTTATAGTAGCTGCTTATGCACCTATTTATTTTTATTTTGTTTTATGGCACAATGACCAAATCAAAATATGAAAACAGGTGGTTCATTTTCATTCGTTTTATTGAAATTATTATTATTATTTTTTTTTCTGGGGGACTTGCAACCCTTGGATACAATTTCCCACTGGAATGTTTTTGAAACAAGCATTACTTGCTCTTTTTTTTTTTTTTTTTGATCGCAATATGTGACAACTTTCAATGAAATATGGACGAAGGTGTAAGATTGACTCGGTGGGGGTTAGTCACGGGTTGTATAATTAATTCGCTTCCACTGTCCTTGTGTTTTACTCTCCCAGAGCCGTGCTCTGATCATTAAGGATTTGTGACACCCTTATCTTGTGTTTCTTCCACTCTCGTCATCATCGCTTTTGCTGGAGCAATGAGATGATGATTTTATCCGGAGATACGACAAAGATGTTAGAAGAAAGTCACGGGCTTAAAGCCAGCTGGCTCTCTTGTAGCACTGTGGCACGATCCCGCCGATATGAAAATCTCCGTGCGGCTTTGAGTCGGTCATTGATTGAAGCCGCGCCAAGGATGCTTCTAATTTCCAACAAGACACTCGTCGTCAGTGATAGCGACTTCAAATGACATCCGAAATCATGTCATCCTTTTTATTCGTTTGGAATCCAAACTTTGCCGGACTCCTATTCCTAATTTGTCATTTTTGAAAATACGTTTTGAACTTTACAGGGAATTCAGAGATATGTTTGGAAATATATGTCAGTCAAGGATGGATTTTTTTTTTTTTTTTTGCAGCCCCAGCTGCAGTGAAGGGTGTTGCCTTCCAGCAGGCGCACCTGCTCCGCGTTTCCCGATCAAGTCCGCCATCTATTTAAGGGCTGCCAAACCGCATCGTCACTCTCAAGCTATTGTCATGTCTGTGTTGTCTTCGCGACATCTTCTTCATTGTCATTTTGCTCATTTAGTTCCTTGTTTTGGAAGCATTGGTGTTATTTAAGGCTTTTTGATTTTTGTTCTTGGTTTTTTTTTTGTGTGTAAATTCAACTCTTGTCATTTCGTTAGTAGTCTCTGTGTTACTTTATCTTGCCTTTTGGAAGCAATTTTTGTTCATGCCTTGTTTTTTTTCCCCCCCGTTACGTGTGACCACCGATTGCTGTTTAGACTTTGTTGGTTTTGCATTTTTGTCGTTGGCTTTTTGTCTGTGTCTGCGTTTTGAGGATCCAAAAACATTATTTGGTTCGTTATGGGACCTTTTGGGGGGATGGGGGCGGGGACTTTGCCTCAAGTAAGCTGAAAATTCCAAAGACAAAATATGTCACGAGGTTAGAGAATAACAAATTCAATTTTCAGAAAAATACCCTCCAGCAACATCCCTCAGTTTGTTGGAGTCACGTGTTGCTCCCTGTAAGAAGGCTTCAATATTTATGTTAGCCCGTCAACATCTTTTTTTCTGGAAATAAAGTAGCTGTCATATCACCGCCGAGCGGATTATCGACTTGGCATTTGTAACTTAATTATTTGAACCTGCCTTATCTCCTCCATACCCCCCCCCCCCCCCCCCTTCCTCGCTGCATTGCCCACTTGGGTCTTTCACCTCCTCCATAGATCAACCTTGTCAAACCCCCCTGGCCTCTTACACATATCACTTTTGACTGCCGAATCAATAAGCGAATTACTTTTATGAAAGCGCGCAAGAAATGATGAGGGGCTCCACGGCTGCCTCAAGCCCAACCACTTAACATTTTAATCTCCAAGGAGTCTGCTATGGATCAGCAAGTTGCGTAGAAGTCGAAGAAAATCAGACACCCTCATGTTTTTTTTTTTTAATTAGAGGCCATGTTAGTTTTCGTATTTCATATTTTACAGTTTGGATCATTGTCATATTCAGCAAAGCCCTCGCTGACCCCTTAGTCAGTTTTCTGAAAATGCTTCCGAAAAGCCGTTCAGTCGTCGGTGGCTTTTCCCACCAAGCGTTTTCTTGTCACGTTCACGTTCCGAAGGTCTCGACATCAGCACGCTGATTTTCATTTTACGAGTCTGAATCGTAGCCCCAAATGATGAATGAGAATGCGGCGCAGTCCATTTGGCGAACGCGCAGAAGTCATTTGAACGCAGTTGATTAGAAAATTACAAAAGCGTAACTAGTAACAAACCATTCTGACAGCTTTTTTTTTCTTCTTTTTTTAATATGGCCAAACTGGAATGAGCACAAATAATGACGAATCATTTTCATTTTTCCATCAGGACTTCTTTCAACAATTAGCGCTCGTGCATTGGATTTGAGTGTGTCCATTTTAAGAGCTTATTCATTCATTTGGAATCACGGTAATTGCTCTGCCTCTCTTGATCACAAGCCGAACGTGTAATATTAAAGAGCACTCCAATGACTTGGAAGCTGCCAGGAAACCATTTGACTCTGAGAAAAGAGAGGCATCACACTCATAACCGGGCGAGGGCAAAAGGATTTGTTCGGATTTATTGCCATGAGAGCACATCCGTGCTGCGATTGCCCGCGTTGCTTCCAAGACTTTGGCTGATGAACGACACCATCTCCTCCCGAGAGTGCCGAGGCCTACCGCAATCATGGCATGGTCTTGGACAAAACACCTGTACATTTTTATGGCCGGGTCCCACATAGGATCGCCGGGTATCGTAAAATGAAGCCATTAAATACACATGAGAGAAAAGAAATGTTGTAAATTGGGGTTGGGAGGGAGAGGACGGGAAGAGAAATCAAATAAGCAGCAGATTGTTGATTATGAATGTCTTGTAATGGGCGGTACTTTGTTTTGGGAATGGCTCCTAAAAGAAGATGGAGAGGAGCCGCCGCCGTGAAAAAAGTGAACACTTTAAATTGGAAAAATTACAATTTAAAATAGCTCATGTTTTTTTTGGGGGGCGGGGGTGGGTCTTAAATAAAAGCACAAGTGATTTCATCAGAACATTGTGACCAAATGCAATGCCAACTGTGCTCAGGAACAGCGCTTCTCATCTGCCGTCACCCTGGCAACAACATTTTCATTGTAGCGTCGTCGCCACCTCGTTTTACAGAAACAAAACAAATTAGCCATATTTTTCAACGTAAACGGTTCTCTCGCAGAGCAGCCGTATTGAGAAACTCGGGAGGAATGAGAACTTCATGTACAAAACAGAGCACAGCTGTGCACCTTTTCCCTCTGACGTGAATCGTTGCCCAGCTGCACCATTGTGGCCTTTTTTTTTTTTTATTGTATGTTGCCGTTAAGACATTTGACCATCCACAAACTCCGAACACAAAACGAATGTCAAACAAGTCGCGTGCTGAGACACCAATTTAAGAAGGCGAAATGGTGATCATTGAAGGTGGTGAAGTTGAGGAAGGACCTATGAAGAACGACATTGTCTCCACTTCCAAATATCCGTTTTTAAATGGCAACGGAAGATGCAACCACCCCCACTTTTCTCTTTCATTATCGACCAGGTAACGTTTTCTAAGGGACACATGACAATAAATTGAAATAATTGTCGACAATCTTCTGGATTCATAGTTGTCCCTCATTCATCCCGACATAGTTCGTTCTATGTTGATCGGGAAATGAAGGCGTGAAACACCAAAATGCCCAATACCAAGGTGAGATTAATGAACAATTATAAAAGTTGCATGTTCTCCCCGGGCCTGCGTGGGTTTTCTCCGGGTGCTCCGGTTTCCTCCCACATTCCAAAAACATGCATGGCAGGCTGATTGAACACTCTAAATTGTCCCTAGGTGTGAGTGTGAGTGCGAATGGTTGTTCGTTTCTGTGTGCCCTGTGATTGGCTGGCAACCAATTCAGGGTGTCCCCCGCCTGCTGCCCGAAGACAACTGGGATAGGCTCCAGCACCCCCCGCGACCCTAGTGAGGATCAAGCGGCTCGGAAGATGAATTAATGGATGAATGAATATAAAAGTTGCAAGATCTGATCATGTCACATATCGTTGGTGCATCATATCCCCCAACTCTTTCGTTCTCCATTCAATCCATAGCGCTCATCTCGCTAAAACGTCATTCACCTTCACTTGGAGCGATTTAAGTGTTCTCTTAAAACACGGCAGCTTTCAAACATTTATCTTTCCGTTTCCGGATATGCTTGCCATGCTCGCTTTTGCATCTGCCTTATTGAGTGTGCATTGACATATTTTATCTGACTGCAAGGGAGCATTCCTCTTGTCTATATACCAGTCCATAGCCTATATTTGATTGTGCCATAAAATGCTCCAATGCTCTGGGGGAGGTGGGGGGGGGGGGGGGGGGGGCGTATAAAACGCCTTAATAAAAGGTACTTATGGCCGACCGGTATGGTCGCAATCTTTGACTCGCTGTGTGTGATGGTGGCATTACAGTCGATGCATTTCTATAGCTCTTCCTCAGCAGCTATATGTATGAAAGGCCACAGTTCAATGTGAACGTAAAAAGACACATCCATTCATACACACATGCATATTGCCGTCATCCTATCCTTGAGGCCAAATCCTGTAGATGAAAGTCTTGAACCAACCCCCCCCCCCAAAAAAAAAACAACAACAACAAGATCTTTCATTTGCAGGTGGAGCTGAGTGTGCATGGTTGTTTATTTGTCCCCTGTGATTGACAGGTGACCATTTCAGGTCTTCAGGGGGAAAAAAAATAGGGAGGGGGGGTTCGTGATTGAATGAAGGAATTCACACATCTCTCAGTTTGAGGATCGTAGGCAAGTTGTGGAGTCAATCTGGATGTAAATGACCAAAAATAAAAACTGAAATGTGGATCCTTTGTCTTATGTTCATCTTTTGCAGCAAACCCAAAATGTTTACGGCAAAATAGTGTCATTAGGAGGTACACACCGCGATTCTTAAACGTGATTACTATTTCATTTGACGATCTGATCACGCAGAACCAAAACTGACGCGGCAAACCGAAGCTATCAGCTTCGCAGCACCTCTTTCTTCAGTTTCCGACCCCTTTGAAAGGATTTTGGTGTTTTTTGAAAATGCTTGGCAACACTTGTCCAACCCGATTTAAATGGTGTGCGGAGAGGAGCAATGGGAGGGTGGGGAGGGGGGTACATCTAAATGTAGCGCGGATGACAACATGTGTGCCCCCGCATGGATCGACAATGTGACTTCTCTCACTTGCTTTCACACCGCGGACCCTCTCCTCTCTTCACGCTCGCTCTTGTCTCTTCTTTGCATTCACATTTTTCCTTCGTTTTCATCCCCCTCAGCCTCTCTCTCTCATGCTCCCTCGACTGCCCTTTTTTTTTTCCTCTGGTTGTTAAATTAGCATAATGCAGCCTTTGCCTGCCAGTGTAAGGGAGCGTATCCAGCCCACACTACCCTCACCGAACCAGCCGCAACGCTTGCAAACTGTCAAGGCGCCACAGTGACAGCGGCAACCTTCCTCACACACATAAGGGAAAGATGTTGACAGGATTATAATTAATGGATTCCGGAACCCACACTGAACTCACAACAAGTTAACTTCTGTTAGAGCCTGCATCCGTAGACAAATCCCACACAGACCAGTAATGTCGGCGTCAAGACCCAGTATGGCGAAGCCGATTGTTATTTTTTTTTTTTGCATCTGCTCTCGTCTTAGCTCATGTCATGAATGCAAGGCAAAGAAGACACAATGAACCTGTCAACTTGGAATGTTTATCCGCGGGTATGAAGCGCAGAGGAGCAACACACCTGAACACAACAACCCGTGTATCATAAAAGTACTGTCCAGTAGGCCCATAGCGTGTACACGTGAACGAAATAATAGAAGCGTTTCTCGGAGTCAATGATGCGGAATTCACATATTGAGCCGTATATAACCACATTTCCACGGTATGTCATTTCGATCACGGTGTTTATCTCCGACTGTTTGTCCGCGGCTTCCAAAACTTAGGGTTGGCTTTGTATTGACTCGTTGATTGTCAGAGTGAAAATGCCGAAGGCTATTTTATTGATCATGGCGCACTCGCGTCAGAGACACGAGCTGGGTTCTTTTAATTTTTTTTTTAGCTTGAGGATTTCACTGTGGAACGGATCATAGTGTTAGAACAATTGATTCTGCAAAAATGTGCACAAACTACGGGTACATTCAAGTGAATGGGAGCGAGCTGGGCCTCTCAATTCTATCTCCTCTATTCTCGCCCACATCCTCGCTCGGTGACAAGCCAATTCTTCCTTGAGTGCGAAACATATATATTTTTTCCCGTATAATAAAAGTGATACAGTGCAGTGTACTGTCCGTGCAGCCTCAAAAGGTTATCCAGGCTCGCTGTTGTCAATGTGCACTTGTGAGTTGTCCGAGATCTGAGCTATTAAATAGTTCTGTGGGATTTTTAGTAAATCAGACTCTATATAAAAAATTACTAATTAAAGGGGAACATCATTTATTTTTTGGTCCTTTCCCCTCAGCATATGCTGTGAAAATGTCGCTAATTAAAAAAAAGTTGGGCTTTGATCCTCTTCAACCGAAAAGTGACTCTCAGTTGAAAAACAGTTGCTGAAGTCGAGTGGGCGCTGCGAGCAGCCGTGGACGTTGAACAGTGCGGTTAGCGGTGCCTTGAAAGGATTTGGAAGCGGTGGCGACCGCTGGGCAGTTCTCCGGGGGACTTGGTTTAGACTTGAACTCGAAAAGACAGTGTGTTGCCGCAGTCAAATGAACAGCAAACGAGTCAAAAATGTATTTATTTGTTCATATATAATATACTGTGTGTATATATATACGCTCATATGAACGTCATACCCCTTTGCCTTTTTTGATGTTACCTTGGACTTCTTCAGAGAAGGTCATCAGAATGAGTCATTGCACTCCGTTGCACTATTCCGTACTATACTCTTGAAAAGGATGACAAATAAAGTGTACCCAGCTTACCTTGACAATAAATAACTCAAGCAACACATGGAAGTTTGGCAAGAACCGAGTTGTTTTGCGGAGAGAATTTTATTTGTAGATTTATAAAAAGGCACTCAACATAATTGAAGGCAATGAAATGTCATATTTATCCATCGGTGGAGGTAAAAGAGGAACTGGAATGAAGGGCGACAAGGGTATTCCAAAGAAGCATGCGCGATAAGCAAAAAGAAGAAAACGGCACAAATAAAACAATAATGCTAGGGCTCAAAGTAGCAAAGAAACACGTTTTTTTTTTTTTTGCATCTTAATTCAAGTCAAATTTAAGTCGTAAATGTTCCATCTGAAAGTTATTGAGCCCAAGTAGCCTGTCTATTGAAAATGCAACGCTTGTCACAACATTGGCCGATGTTGCTAATCTCATCTTGCATGACGGCGGCGTTCGATTTCAATCATGACAGAAGTACCGAAGTGCGACTTCGGTGCGCATCTGCCCGCGAGTCACCAGCTGTGGCACGATTGCAGAGAAGGTGAGATGAGTTGAGAGAAGCCGGCAGGCTCGGATTACCAAAACGATTGGCTTTTCTCAGTTCCTCCCATACTGCAGCCCTCACGATGATTCTGCTACATTGGTCTTCATCTTTTGGTGAAGGTCTGTGTCAACTATTAACCGAGCCTGTCTCCACTGAGGACCTGTTACCATCTTAATGAAGAGAATTTGGCCCGCAGCAGAATCCAATTGTGCCTGCTGCACGAAAGCATGCAAATAAACAAATGCCAAATGAATGGAACACATCCTTATTGAGCAAAGCGAAGCGATTCCTGATGCCCAGCGGCCATGACTTGTTCTCTTTTCATGGAGAAGTCTCTGACCCACCGAGACAATTGAACCTTTACGGTCTTTTCTCTCAGGTCTTACTTTGGTGCAGAGGTGACAAGTCCAACTTCATGAGCATTTAAATCCCCCTTAAACTCATTACGAAAAGAGTCGAGGGAGTCCAAATGATTTGACAGGAGCGAAATGAGATACGACTGAGACGAGCAGTGGAGTTTGACCCCTTTTGACTCCATTACAAAAACAAAAGACTATCTTACTTAATCTGAATCGATTTACTTTAAACGTGTATTTTTGTTATTAAAGTTCAATCCAGCCGACCACTCTTAAGACACACCAATACTGTTTAAACAGTGTGAGGACGTGTGTGTGTGTGTGTGTGTGTGTGTGTGTGTGTGTGTGTGTGTGTATATATATATATATATATATATATATATATATATATATATATTCATTATTTCATATTTACATGAAGCTGAAAAGCGAAGCGTGGAGAGTCTGTCGCTTCAAAGCGTTTGTGTGCTCATGGGTGCAGATTGCTATTGGACAAAAGAAGAAGGCAAACATCCTCGCAGCGTTAATAATTTCACCGTCAAAATGATGGATGGATAACAATGGTGTCAATAAAAAATCTTAGTAAAGGCACTTTTTGGCTGACAACTGGTGCGGTTGCCCAAAGACAGCCGGGAGCGGGGGGAGGGGGGATTTGCTCCAGCTCATGCGTGACCCTGAACATGATAACTCACCAACTGTAACTTCAAATTTGAGCCGGAGACAATAAATGTTGTGCTATCACTTGCTATTTTCAACACAACAGTTCACGCTAATTTTGCATCTGTAAGAGTAATGTCGTTGATGCTATTTGTCACAGCATTTGCAATGTCTGGTATCATCCTCCCCAATCCGTTTCGGCTCACTAGCAAAATGATTCACTCATTTTTGGTTATTGAAGGTTTCTAAAACATTAGGCAGCTGATCAGCCCTCTTTTTGAATGGCGCCTCCTGAGAATATAAAGGAAAAATTTTAGCCTGTTGCTATGACGATTCAATTTCTTATATTTGGACCATGTAGTTTTTTTTAAATCTGGTTTTCTCCTGAAAGAACAGCTAATCCGTAAAATATGATTTGAGAATTCCTAGGATGTCACTGATTCTGCATTTGGTTTATTTGACGGATGCTGTGGCTCGTGTATCTCGGATTGTCACATGATCATGGCAATCGCGATTTTAACAATGCATGGGTAAGAAATGCATGAAGGCCAATTTCATTGTTGTCCAATTTATTGATTTGCTTTGCCAGCTTGTGTGCAGTTACATTATTGCAACATCTTCACATGGATAATGTGTTTTGAAAAAAAGGTATTTTGTCAAAGGTTAATGGATGAAACGGGAGTTTTCACATTCACATACTGTGAAGGGGTTTACAGTGGGGGGCATTGTTTCCCCGCACGCACGGTTTAGAACGGAGGTCAGAGTTCAATCTTGGTTTCATCCGACCTGAGAATCTTGTTTTTTCTCATTCTGGAAACGTTTTTTTTTTTCAAACTATTTTCCAACTTCAGCAGTTAATCGACTGTAGACCCCCCCCCCCCCCCCCACACACACACACAAAAACTCATAACTAATGAAAACAACAAAGAAGCCAAGCATGTCTGACGGAGGGCGAAATAAAACCTTTTTGCAACTGTGATGATGCCAAAAATATATTTTTGCTCAGTCCCCCTTTTGTGGACGTGATTGGTGTGTCGGGTCTTCTGTATCAATCAACGTCGTCCAATTACATTTCTTCAATATGAAACTCCTTATTCTAGGAAACTGTTTCAGTCTGTTGGTTAGTAATTGCTCTAAATTTGCTTCTCAGAAGTCAGCGAGTTAGATGACTAAGTACTTTGTCGGTCGAATACAATCATTCCCGAAAATTATCCACACTCCAAAGCTAATTCATGCCTTAATTACTTTGGAATGATATTTAAATTCCGGACCGTCTTTGATTCTGTGAAGGTGATATTTCACCTTGCCTTCAAAAACAAAAAAACGGAATCATATTTATGTATAATTATTTTTTTTGACCTGTCAATTTGTGTTGACAAAATACTTTGATTTCTTTATTTGTTGACTCTCTCCCCCCACAATGGCATTTATAAGCAACCTCAGTCTCTCGTCCTCCTTGACTTCTTGAATTCTTGACCACTCATGGCTGTCTTAGATAAACAACGTATATTCCATGGGGTGCTTGTGCAGCGCTTTCCGGTTTTCACTCTGGTTCAGCTCGACTCAGTTGCAACACTCTCTTATTCATTACGTTGCGTCTCATTTTGTTGTATTATTCTTCCGGCATATTGCTTCTTGTGCAATATTGAGACGTTTGAACTTAATTTCTACACTGCACTTCTGCATCACACTCTTTCCAAGAAGCACCATCATCCACTTTTTTTTTTTGGAACAATATAACAATAGCTTTTCATTTAATTCGTCTGCAAAAAGGGCCATCCCTTTGAGAAGATTCGGCAATGTGCTTGATTAAATAACCCCGACTACTCAGGATTTTCACCTTAATACAAACAATAATAAATGAAACACCTCTCTGACAGTTACAAAATAACAAAAAAGCTTCTACACTATTTTAGGTACTTTTTGTGTATTTTCTCTAACCGCCATGGCTCGTGCGGTGATGAGTGACCTTTTGACCTTAAAGGCACCGAGGTATCGTATTCGCTCTTGAAAATATGATGGTTCCCTGAAATTGGTTTTCATCTAGAATGACGCTGGGAAGAGGAGGAGGAGGAGGTGTGAGGATGGAGTTTACCTTTGGACATGCAGGAAAATACGGCTTCAAAAGCGAATAGTTTAAGAGGACAGCGTTTCACTGATGGACGAGGTGGCTAAATGAAATCGCGGTCCCCTAAATAAGGGCAGAGATGGAGCGCCGAGCTAACTGACAGGCGGCTCGGGGATGTCTCGAACCCAAAGCACATTACAGAGCCATCAGGCTGAGTGACACCTCACCCCCGGCCCTGCTTTATAGCAGCCGTGATGAATGGCAACTCCTCGTTCCCCCTTCTTGAAATGACAACCGCGGAATATCAAATGCCAATTAAATGGGGGAGACGGGCACGGCTGGAGGAGTGGCGTCTAATTCTGCTAAATATGATGGGAAGAAAGGTGGAGGAGACGGCGGAGAAAAGGGTCACTTTGTGCCAATGACACGTCCGCTCTGACCGCACGATTACAAGGGGAAGCTTGTAAGCATGTTGGTCATAATAATCATGAAAAAAAATCAATCTGTGATGAAATAAGTGAATTTAATTTTTTTTTGGAATCACAATTATGACAAATGTTCATATTTTAAACTCTAGATATACATGAAGGTCGGTCATTACCACAGAGCACTGTTCTTAAAGATAGTGAGACATGGACAAAGTGATCTTTGCACTGAGGGACTCATAGATTGAATTGTGCCGTGTTGTCTTCTGCCGTTGGAGTGAATTTAAGCCTTGATCCGATTATATGTGCCCTTGTGACCTTTCTGGCCACTAGCATACATGTGACCCTTACAGCAGGATACAGATCCAATCCCATAGAATAAAAATGACACTTTCAATTTCGGATTCTCATAAGCCTACATTCTTCCAGTCACTAACCACCGTCTTTTTATTTTTTTCGGCTTTTCCTTGGCGGGGCGGTAGAAAGCCGAAACCTCACCCGAGAGACGGTGTACGTACAGAACAACATTCACACCGAAAGGCAATTTACAGTCTCTGGAGAGAAGTCAAGTCGGGGACAAGATGAGAACTGAATAGGAAAAAGGTCAGCATGAAACAACACAAGATAACGTCATACGGAAAATAGGTAATAAAGAATTTGGTGGTGGTTGTTTTTTGGTGGGCGGAGGAAGAACGTTACAGTCCAGTTGAATTGTGGATAAATAAGCATTATTGGCTCATCTCCTGAAATGGATTTTTAAGAACAAAGTCACTTCCTTTTCTTTTTCTATGAAAAGTGAATGACTTGCACTTGTGTTGGAGTCGAGTACAATTACATCATAATTGTATTAAAGAAGTAGAAGTACTCCTGCCGTTTGCAAACAGGCCTAAGTACTTCCGTCTCCTGACGTTGTCAAAATATTTCAACCAGTACTTTTTACACAAGTAGCTGCACTCATTCTCAAGTGCACCCGAAGTCCTTTTTGCCACTTCTGATCATTTGTAACGTGTTTACGGGGGGGGGGTCTGGATCGAGCCCAGTTGGACGACCCATCAGAAGACAAAACATGCATTGTGCGCTCGCCAGATGGCATCCCCGTTGTCTGTCCACAGTTGTTAAAACCCAATTTGGGAAGGTGATTAAAAACAATATTGGAAAAAGATTTGTTTTTAATGTCAGATATTTTAGCTGAGCACAAGTCACTTGACTAACTTAGGCCTTACACTCAGGTTTTGCCAACAAATAGCGCAACAAATTACCGGCATTTGTCCTTGAATCACGATTTGTAAAGGCGGCTGTTGCCCGGGCCCACTTATAAGCACCTAATCTACGGAAGCAAACTGTGGGTTGCTTATCACGAGCCGCGCCGCTCCCTGATCTGCAGACAGAACGCTGCCTATGACCTCTGAGAAAAGTCCCATCGTGAACATTTGCTATCTGCTGGAGCGTTTTTAAGACTGATGTGGTCATCCATTTAAGAAGATAGATTCAGGGGGAGGGAAGTTTATTTCCGTCGGGTTGGACGATAAGTCATACGGAAGCCGTGTGTGTGCGCGTCAACAGAATATTTAACGGGGTCTTGAAGAAGAATGAGGAGTTCTTCAATATGCCAGCCTTCTTCTTGGCTCCCTATTTAACTCGCTTGTACATGTTTAGCTTTGTGGCCATGATCGGCGTTTTCGAGATAGACACAGACAGAGCGGACAAAGTGATGCACGACCCCCAATTCCTCAAGGCTTTATAATAAAAGCCTGCAGTGTGGTGCTCTCTATCTCTGTCACATTAAAAGTAAATAAGACTAATAGCATGTTGCTAAAAACTTATCTCCAGACTGCCCAAAAAGGCAACAGAGTCTGCTCACGAGTTATCGTGTCTTGTTCTTTCAACACCATCCACACCAAACGGCTCCAGCGTGCTGATGTCTCCGACGGCTTTTGAATTATTTCCACATCATCTCCAGCCTACGCTCAAGCGCAGCTGTCTGGGATATTTAGTCAGTTTCTTTTCACTGCAAGCAGCTGCCTCAGCTTAGTTTGATGACGGATGAAAGCTTTGCAAATTACGTTGAGCCTAATTGATCACAAACTATCAGCACTTTTAATCACGCGTGAACCCAAGCATGAGAAAATCATGACAAAGTTATTTAATTTATTATTTTTTTTAAAGATGTGTAGCTAAAGCCTTTTGCCATTCCATTAACTGTTTAAATAAACATAGGGAATCGTGCCTCAGTAAGCACAGCATGAAGACAAGTGCCTTTCCTCTGCAGAAAGCCCTGACGTGCAACATGGTAAAAAAAACTGTAAACCGGCACTGGAACGTGTGTGTGCGTTTCTTTGCCCCGGGCACAAAATTGCAAATGAGTCAAGTGCAAGTTGCTGCAATTTTCAAGGGAGGTCTCCAAAAAGAAAAAATGAGAGACTTGTCCTTGCCTAGAAAGATGTCAATATGATTTGTGTGGGTTTGTGTTAGCTCTCTGCCACCAACAAAAGCAATGTGGCTGGACCACCTGTCAGTTTCTCTGAGCTCGTTGTCTTACATGTCCATTTACTGTGTGTCAAATGCTGAGTTTTAGGAATATTTTAATTGCCTTGATGAAAATAAACAAATGTCTAGTCCTTCTGCTAGTTGAGTTCCACTGTGCACAAATTCCGGCTATGCATATGTTGTGGGGTTTTTTTTTGTTCTTTCAGTACAGTTCAGTTGTATTTAACTTTTAGTTATAAACATAGCTAAATGTAATTTATCATCAATTATTTTTGATGGGGTGGCCCGGTGGACCCGTGGTTAGCGTGTTGACCTCACAATGCAGAGGTAGTGGGTTTGATCCTGGGCTCTGGCCTCCCTGTGTGGAGTTTGCATGTTCTCCCCAGGCCTGCGTGGGTTTTCTCCGGGTACTCCGGTTTCCTCCCACATTCCAAAAGAATGATTGAACACTCCAAATTGTCCTTAGGTGTGAGTGTGAGCTTGGATGGTTGTTCGTCTCTGTGTGCCCTGCGATTGGCTGGCAACCGGTTCAGGGTGTCCTCCGCCGACTGCCTGAAGATGGCTGGGATGGGCTCCAGGACCCCCCGCGACCCTTGTGAGGATAAACGGATTGGAAAATGGAAGGATGGATGGATATTTTTGTTGAGCACTTCAGCCTACTACAATACTGCACAGAATCTTAATTTTTAATCATCATGGCAGTTCTTGGACAGCCAGGTGTGTTTTGAGGTCGTACTTTAATTGAGAAAGACTCGACTAAGTTATTTAAAAAGTAATTACTTGAATCCTACCACAACGGATGAAGTACATTGACTCTCAAGTGACATCAGGTGTCAGCGGCAACCCCGGAGCTCGCGTACTCTTTCTCTCGTTCTCTCTCGCATTAAAAAATAATAAATGTACTCTGTCAGGTTTGTAGAGCCCGGGTAATACATTTTACACGGAAAATGTGATATTGTTCAGTGAAATATCACATTTTTTACATTGTATAAAATAGCCCTACAGACGGGTGAATTCACTCTCTTTTATGGGAGCTCAGGTACCATTTGTGGGATCTTGGCTCTCATGAACTCGAACCCTGAATGGCGCATACACAAAGATGTCAGGTTGGGGGGCGGGGGCTTGCACAAAGAGTAATGTTGAGTCAATATAAAACAAGATGCCTTATTTTCTGTTCTAACCCAACTAGAGATTACTCAGTGCAGGTTTTTTTTTTTAAATAAGTAAGTTATATAAGTAATAATAAGTACGGTAGTCAGAGAACTCCTGTGAAGTGTCTGCTAAACAACACAAAGCATCAAAAATTTATTATGCTAGGGGGAAAAAAATTCAGGGATGGAAAAAAAATACAGCAAATATATATATATATATATTTTTTTTTTTCACACTGGGATGAGGCAAGATATATTTTGTCAGTGCTGCTCTCCAACATGTTATATGTTTGCCCAATGTTTGTGTGCGTATGCGGGAGAGAGAATCTCTCCATCGCAACTGCTCTCATCAGCAGCGCCGCATGCTTTATTTAACAAACAGATGACAGCGCCATGGACAACAGCCGCCTCAAACAAGCATGAAGCAGAGCAGCCAGAGCAGAGAGACGGATATCAAGTTGAAAACTCATTTGTTGTCTGCAATCGAGCTTCAGGGTTCGCACAAAGTGGAGCTGTGTCCTGCTCGGACAAAAATAGACTCCTTCAACCTGAAATATATTTTTGTGGCTCCTTCCTCATTTAACTTTGAAATGACTCGCCTTTGGATGCTTTTTTTTTTTCTCCTCCCTACTAATGGGTAATGCAACGGCATAAGTGTTGGCTTTCTTGTCTTTGTGAGAAGAGAGATTCTTTTCGAGTCTCTGATATGGAATGATCAAAGAAGGACGCCATCAAGGTGATCCTTTGAAAAAAAAAACATAACTCACATCCTCAATTGTCTATCTGGACTACTGGAGACACTCTCAGACGCTGCGCAGATCTACTAATTATGGCTTCTTAAATAGTCGAGGCGACATGGCTCAGGTAGTAGTCCTCTCCTACCCTGAAGGTTACGGCTCAATCTTGAGTCCTTATGGCAGTGTGTCCTTCAGCAAGATACCAAACCACATTTGCTCCTGACAGCAATGTAAGTCATTTAACAATTTCAAGATATCCAAGAAACATAAATAAAATGATACCAACAGAGGGAGAGACATAACGGGATGGCTCACGGCTCACAGGACGAAAACGCTGATTCGGTGAAAGAGAAAACAAAAAGAAGGTGGAAATGGTACAATAGATGGCAACTATCAAGGAGGGGCCCAGTGTGCGATGTGGGAAAAAAAATCACCCCAAAGCCACCTGATAAAAGACATATCGAATTCAGGACAGTTATGAAAATTCCAGGTACATAAAAATGGGAGAAAAAAAAACGGCAAACTGACCAATTTAGCGTTAGCATAAGCAGCGCTAATCAAATTCCCTTAAGATTTGAAAAGACACAATTTGGTAAATTACCGTTGATGTATACGCTTTCACTCACTTAATCACTTCAACATCATGGAGGTGTTATCCAAAATGTTATCTATGCTCAAAGCTAACTGCAAATAAGAAGCTAGGGTCGGTGGAGGGGACATCGCTGTTCCCCCAGGACCTCTGCCAGCTTCTGTACCATATGAAAGACAAACAGTGTGCACGCCGCCGAAATTGAAAGAGAATCGTGAGGTGGAAGATTAGATAGTCTGAGGGAACAAACATAAAGCATCTGGCGAATACAATTCTCAAGTGACACGCCCGTACAACCCGTATAATCTTGGCTTGTTTGAATTACGTGCGGCTTTGGGACTGAAGTTATATACTGACAAGCCAAAGATGAGTAGCAGCACTTTGGAGATAAAGCAATTTTTATTTCAAAGTTGAGGATGAGTACTCATTATCTCCTTGTGGAAACTTTGACCATGATGTCGTAGATTTGTGTGGGTTTTCTCCGGGTAAGCTGGCTGCCTCTAAAGTTGCACAAACTATAGAGGCACTATGTTCAGTGAAGGCTCAAAATCAGGGGTGACAAACTTCTTATTCAGGGGGCCTTTTATGGTTCGTGTTGACCTCAAGTGAACCTGACCGGTAATCATTGAATCAATGTCACATCGACTTCCTGCAATGAATCTGAAAAGAGGCCCTTCAATACGTACGGGACGGCCATGGTGATTTTTTTCTTGTGTTCTTTGACATCTGGCACGCCTGGAAATTGTTGGCTTTGAAATCCAAACAATGTTTTCTGGTCTTACTGCCATGTTTTGGTTCCGTACCTGTGAGCTTCGACAAGACACAGCGTAATGACAACTTTTTGTGTATCCGACACCTAGCATCCGCCTTTGAGGAGATTTATCATCTGATTTTCATCCAAAAAGGCAGCATCCATCAACAGCAACACGTTCCTCTGGGAGAAAAGGAAAGCAAACGAAAACGTTTCATCTGCCATTGAAGCCAAGGCTCGAAAGCTGAATTGCGCTCAGTCGCCTCCGATGTCATTGATGCAAACGGTCGGCTCCGGGTCACACAGTTAGTGTGCTCTCCTGCCTGTCGCCGAGATTCTCAGCTGTCCGCGTTGCCGCTCTTGTCAGCATTGATTGAAAATAATCTCGTTGGGGAGCTCGGTGAGGCAATGCGACGGGGATGACGGAGAAAAGTGGAGGCGTTAGAGGCTGGCCAGTCCTGAAGGAACCCGATGCAGCTTGGGGACCTCCCCTCAAATTATATCTGCTAAGTGCGACGTGACAGGCGGGAAGCGATCCTGAAGCGATCCCCAGGTTGCCTTTGAGGATGAGGCACATCAGCTGGTCGACAGTATCAAACGTAGCAGATAGGTGTCGGGCGAACGAGACAACGGGGGCGCGTCGGCTCTATCGGGCTGTAGGCCGTATCTGTCTCCGAGTTGGGAGCTGCAAAACGAGTGTGCAGTCGCTCGTCGTCTGATACGATACTGTAATGTACGACCACGGGTGGAAGGGACGCTTCGGTGCGCCCGCACCGATCTGAAATGCGTCATCGGAGAAAGAAAGTGAACTTGCAAAAGCGCCATTGGTGCAAATTGAAGTATGGCGAAAAAACATCACACTCCTTTGTTCTCGCCGGCCTTGAACAAAAGCTCAATTAAGATCCAAAAAAGTTGCCTCCGATTTTTCATGACATTGTTTTCCTTTCGTCGCGACTTATTGAAAGGAGGGCTTAGTCAGCAGATCGTGTGCAACACTCACCTCTCTGAGTTAAGTTCGGGCAAACATGATTTTCAATTGATCACTCGGGACAGGAACCTTTTCTAAGAGCTCAGAGATGTGTTTCGTCTCAGGGGAAAAAAAAAAAAAACATGAACGAGACTGCTATTGATTCCTGAGAATTACACTGCTCGCAAAAAGTGAGGGAGATTTTTGGCTTTCGGTTGAAATTTCAACAAAATTCGTAACAGGGCGTTTGATCCTTGAATTGACCAATAAATGTCTCGGTTATATCATGCTGTTCACATTATGAGACCAAGACGACACCGAACAATGAATCAACAGTATCTCGCCATCGTGATGCTTCACACGAGACGTTCCCCCAGACCGAAGCGGCCACTGAGCTTGGAGTGTCACAGAGTGGCATCGGCAGGCTGCAACAGAGATACGGAGAGGACTGGAAGAGTCACAGAAAGATGGAGAAGTAGACGTCCTGATGCAGACGATCTTGGCGGTGATGAGAGATTAATAAAAAAAAAAAATCAGTGCAATTTGGTCTTTCGAAGCATGTTATTAATTTCTTGAAAGCCAGTTTTGCTCTGAGTCATGTAACGTTGAGTGAAATGCAGGTGGGAAATGTTAATGGAATATCAGATTTTATTTTTATTTTTTAGGATTTTGTTAGATTTTTAGATTAGATTAGATTTTTCACATTGCCTCTAAAAAGACCAAATGATTTATTATAATCAATATTTATAGCGAGAATCCCCATGATTAAAATCAAGGCCACGTATTGACAATGCAGCAACCGTACAACAAAGTAGTTTAAAGCCAACGGGGGGGAATACGACGTCGAGCCGAGATCGCCCACTTTTTTCCAATCGTTTACAGTTTGTCATCTTGTTTCATGCTCCGGTGATGTCGGAATGGCGAGCTGTATGTAACCAGCCTCTCCGGTTCCGTCGCAGAAGTTGAGCGTCGGTCCTCTGAGTGCTTTTCTAAATATGTGCTGTTAGCAACTTTCCTCGGCACGGCAGCCTCGGAGGCTGCGTTCCAATCGTTGCAGAGCTAATTCCGGAGTGAGGAAGGCCCGTTTGCAGAAGACATTAAGAAGAGCCTCAGCATGAGTATCCGGGGGACCATATCTTTTCTCAGTCCCATGCAAATATATTATATAAGAAGCAATATGCTTCTTGAGAAGAAAAAAAAAAAACAAAAAACATCTCATAAGAACTCTTTGGAAAAGCGTACAAATGATGTGCGCTTTTCAGTTGGGGATTCTGCTCGTGAAAACAAAAGAGGCCCGGTAATAGGGGGAAAAAAAAAATCTCTTTTACGATCTTGGGGAAAGACCATAAAAGGTACAAAGAAAAATATGGCAAGAGAAATGCAAAGGCAACTCGGCATTTTTCTTTCTACTAATATCATTTTCGATTGATGAGGGGGAAAAAATACAATGATACGATATGTGTTTACTGACGCAGACTATAAAAATGGCCGTGTCCTATTTTATGCTCATAATACAGATTTTTGGGGGGAGGGTTGCTGGTGTGCCGTGACATTTTATGTTCTGCAAAAATGTGAGTTGTTATTTTCGCACTCTAAGTGACTTAACTCTCTCCATTACATGATATGCATTCATTTGTATGATGGGCACAAACATTTTTTTTTCAATCAGTGTTGCTTTCAACCTCCTTTGCATATTCTTTAAGCGGCTGAAAGAACATCTGCCTCCCTCTGGGAAGTCCTGATGAGCAGCATGGCACATCGCCGCCGCTTCACACATGAATATAACTGAAAGCCGGGTGTCAACATGGCGAGGCTTTTGTGCGGGTGAGTGCCGGAGCTTGTGGGTGGTTTGCTCTCAAGCCAAAAGACTCATCCTGCATGTTCCTGTGGCAATGCTAACATATACGTGGTTTCATCTCTGGAAGTCAAAAACTTTCCTCGGGCTTAAATGTCACGTAATGCCACTTTTTTTTTAAAATCATTCACAGATTAACGATTAACGTAACATCAACACGCAGTGTGTATATTTCCCGCAATATGTTTGGACACCTCACTGCGCTAGGCTACAATAAAGGAGTCGAAATATGCGCCCAAAGAAAAATATTCCAATTTTCCAACTGACAAAAAACACAAACCAAAGCGAAATTTCAGTTACATAGTATGGCTGTCATGACATGCGTTGGCTCTCGAGTAAAATGTTTTCTTGAGTGTGTTTTTATATATATACACACACGCGCGCACATGCAAACATTGACTCGTTTTTTTCTTACCTGCTTGGAATAATTAGCTCAAGGTGCAGTCAGAGATATCCCACCCACATCAACACCTCCGGAGGTGCTTATTCCCACACAACCATTTAAAAAAAGGTTGTTTATTTCATGTATCTTTTTCTAAATGTGACTTTTGTATAAATAGCGACATGCAATGGCTGCGGAAAATCTTTCTACGGATGACATAACCACTTTTACCGGGTTATTTTTTATTATATTTTTTAAATGTAGCCTATGACATCGAAACCGCTATTGACCTGACATGCGATCAAGTGACAACAAGCGCCCAGTTCATCCGCGTTCCGCACGCACGATGTCGTTCTACCCTCACCTGACTTCTCTGTCACCTAGAAACAGTCGACATGGGCAGAATGCGTTCTTGGATCCGTTGCCTCGTACGGTGTGTTTGTGTTAAGATATTTTTGGGCCATTACTGTCACTCGGCAATCAATACAAATCCTTTCGCAGCATCCGCAGAAATGTTTTGCTCAAGTTGAATGGAGAATAATAGCCCCCGGGGGAAATGAGGTAATTGTGTGACTCCAACAGAAACCCTGAAAGGAACCGAACTTGAACTGACCTTTGCAACATTTAATTACCGTACCGAGATGCGTAGAACTGCATCAGCCCCGTGGAGACACATCACCGAAATGTTCCAATTCAGGGAGTGTGTCTGGAAGGCACACAACCCCCCCACCCCCTACAGCTAAATCTCTTCAGTTCTGTGTATACGACTCCAAAAAAACATCTATATTGTTTTCTCTCATGGTATGTGTGTTCGTCCACCGCTGAGATACGATTTGACATGTTTGCTTCACTGACTGGAAGAAAATTACTTTGACACGCCAATGGATCAATCTAAAATAAAAAACAAATAAAAATCTGCTGAATTATTGTCATGTTCTCCTCTTCCATGTAAAGTAATTTGCAACAATTCAGTCAACCCAGCAGAGTGCCAATTCACGTGGGAGAAGTGAAATGGAAAGACCTGAACGTTGTCGGGTCCACAACGATTTCAACCCTTCAAAGATTTTTTTGACTGCATTTTCCCTTCCCGCCTTATCCTGTGAATTTGACAGCCTCTGAGATATCATCAGAAGCATCGCGAAAAGGCGCGATGGCGGCTACGGAAAGCCCCGGGACGGAGGTGTGAAGTTTAACACCCACGACTTCCTGGATATCTCCCGCCCCGTTGCGTTGAAAGCAATTGTCGCCATCTGACAAGTATTGGACGCATGAAAGCAGACGCCGGCGTTGATAACGTCACACATGGAATAATCTGCTCGTGGGAAGCCGGCTCTGTTGTTGTTGGGTCTCCGATGTGCCAATTTTGTAGAAACACTGGAAAGAAAACTAGCCCAATAACTGCTCACCTGACCACTCGTATACCAACGGTGTCATTGAGCCACACCATCATCGCGTCGCATCCACAAGTGCCATTTTGGTGATTTCAACCAACGGGTCCTTTAAATTGTGAAAAGCCATCCTATGTCTCCTTTCGCACTCAAATTGGGCGATGTTGCAACACACAACAACAACAACGATTGTACATCAAGCAAACCTGCAACTCAAGTGACAGCAGTGACTTCATTGTGATTCATCACAAGGGCATTTTTTGCTGCAACACATCCAGTTTCAGTCACCGCTCATTATTATTTCATATTTTGGCAGTGTTGGTACAATATGTTCTTAGCAGACAGTTTGTGTCAAAACATGAATTTAATATCAGGGATTGGTGTCTGCCTCCGAATCAAAGGATGCCAGCGTCCTCACCCCCCCTCCCGCCCTAACCCCCTCCCTCTCCAGCTGTCACTTTGCGCTCGCGTTTCAGCCTGCGCACTGGAAAACATCCATCACCGGGAAGGCAGACATTGCAATTTCTACTGTGACAGTAGCCTCAACAGACCCGTCTATACTGTAGCTTGCAGACACGTTGGGCTTTCGCTTCCAATTTTTTTTTGGCAGGAGACTCGCCTCTTAAAACTGCAATGTACCATTTTTCTCCCACGACATCACATTGCTGCGTACCCGAAACCCCGCGTAGCGAGCAGCGTAATGCCATGTCTGCCATTTATACATCAAAATCGTTGGGAAATCAACACGAAATGCGTGATCGGTTTCCCAATGGTGCCCTATCTGTATATCTGTGATTGACTCTAAGGGACAACCAGCACTAGGCCAGCAACATTTCTTTCACAGATGCACAATTTCCTTCATCAATTGTCTGTCCAACAGCAAGTTCTGTTGGCTTCAATCACCCAAAACTTACACCGATGCCTCAACAAATCAAAAACAGTCTCCACCAATCAATCAGCACCCCGGAACACACGACAAGACCGCACAAAGCTCAGAGCCAAGCCAAAAAGTGAGCACCACCGTTATCCAATAACTCTCTCTCCACACAGCCAAACAACCGCTCACGTCTCACACATGGCGACTCCCATAACCCCCCCCGAAAACCTTTTAGCCGCTCTCAAGAAACTTTTCAAAACCGTTTTGATCACACCTCCGCATCGCTCACCGTCGACAAGCGCAACTCATTCTTCCAAAGAAAAATCAACACATCCATAGCAACTTTGGTGTCATTTTCGACCAAAAACTGTCACTCAATCCAAACCTTTACCAATAAAGTGCACTTACCCCCCCCCTGCCCCCCTCAAAAGTGCAGCCTCTATTCCTTTGATTAAAATCTTCATTCACGCTCACATAAAGCCAAGTATGCAAACTGAAGAGCACTTTCCAACATATTCGCAACTGCACAGACCTTGACACCTTTACACCGCTGCCTCAAACCCACCGTGCAGGTTTTGTGTTTAATATTTGAGAGAAGACACTTCTTTTTTTTTTTTTTTTTCATTTCAGCTTTCCTTCGGTTGGACAAATGACCATGAGGATCCATTTATATTGTGTGCCGCTTGTCCTTGGGACAACTCATGAAGACATGCTTGAATTTGGCAGAAAATGTGACGGGTAGATTAAATACGGGAGAAACGTCAACTAAATGACATGCTTTCTCAAAAAAAAAAACAACAAAAAACAAAAACACTCAATAAGCAAATATAATCTCTCAAGTTCACCAAACCTACTAATGGTGGCATCTCCCAGTTTCCATTTTCACAGTTGTATGAAAAATGAGGGCAAGCCAAAGATAGTAATTATATTAAAAGCTTGCAGGCATGAGACTTTTTTTTTTTTTTCATTCGTCATGTTTGCATTGTGAAATTGTCTACACTGATAAATGCATTTTCGGACCTACAGCGCTGCGGATCACTTTCGAGATATATTTCCACTGCGGGGCAAGCGTCAACATTTCAGAGCGCCGGACCAAATGAGAGGATACGGACATTCGGGCATGCCTTAATTTCGGAAATGTTTTCTCAAAATGGCTGCTGGCAAGCATTATTTGGAGATCTGAAAAAACGATGACACTCTATTAAACTACAACTGCCAAAGCAAAGACAACCAAAACATTTTTGGGGCGGAGTGTTGGGGTGGGGGTGGGCTCCATTTTATTTACAAAATTGCTGACTTTGAGTTGCACTTGCTGCAGCGTAGTTTTATGCGTCCTTGCGGGATCGGCCTAGTAAACAGGAGATGAGACAGTAAATTCCTGCACTGTGAAAGCGTCGAGTACGTGACTCGGTTAGGGCTGACGGGATGCTCCTGGTTACACAAAACCAGAGCGACGTCTCGGTGGCTCGAGAGCAGGATGGTTGGACGCCTCTATTTATTTATTTATTGATGGTTATCGCTGACTCTTGACTGTCCTGAAAACAAAACAAATGGAAAAAGTGCATTTTAAGAAGATTGTGCATGTGTTGTTTATTTTTTTACCCATTAAGTCATTGAATTACTTGCTGTTGTTATTCAAAAGGTAGTGATTGTTGAAGTCGAGAAGCGATATTTTTCACACTTGTCGTGCCAAAATGTCTTTACGATGTCACCACGTGCGTTTTCACTTCATGCCACCGGGGGCGGCCCCGGTTATGTTACTGCGATGCACCTGAGGGACCTGCCGTCCGAACCGCCGGCACGTGGCGGCCATATTGCATCCACGCAACAGCAGACCGGTGCCGTCAGAGCAATTGTGCGTCTTCACCGTGATTACGAAATGGATGAAGACAAGAGCGTAGCCTTTACCATTATTAATTGAGGGATTTGAAATTAAGAAGACCCGTATAAAGGAATTAAGAGATCGCTTAATCACTTGATGGGCATGGCGCATGTCGACACACAGACCCCTTTAGGCGCCGCTTGACTGTTTCTCTGTTGCATGCGATTTATCCCTCTCGGGGGAATCGGCGCAATCTATATGCACCCCTCCACACTGTTATCATTAGTCATCATTATGAAAGCATTTTGTGACCCGCAGACACGTTCCCTTGCCTTGCTCTCTCTGGGGATAAACTGGGTGAGATAACATCAGAGTAAAAGTGACAGGGGATGTTGTGTGTGTTTTATCAATGGCAAGGTCGCATCTGTAGTCAGTGTATAGATCCATCATTGCAAGCGGTAAAATAAATATATGCTCTGCATGCAGGATGTAGTGACGCATGTTACATGCTCGTCACCATTTATGAAATTTCCTGCAAGATAATGGTCACCTTGTAAACAAGAACAACGTCGCAGCTTTACACGTCGAGATAGCTCATCGTTAGTATGAATTGATCATCACGATCATCAAAGGGCACATACAGTAGCGAACGTCTCACACCCTGAAATAAATGTGCAGGCTTATTAATATTAAGATATTCTGCCTTCACAGAGCTCGGATGTCATTAAAAAAAAAAAGTTTTGTATTGGTTCTATTGTAACCGGAATGACGCCACTCTTTATATAGAAGTGCTTTGTCCGCTTTGTTAATGTACAGTGTGTGTTATCAAGGCCTTTATTCTGATTGGGGGCGTACATATATTACATACGTTGCGTCGCCTCATATATCCATCATCTATGCTATCATTATGATTGTGTCGCAACTGTGACGCATAGCCTCGGTACTGCCGGCTTCAAAGCGTTGCAACAACGATAAATGGCACAAGGACAATGACGTCTTCTGTCAACCCCCAAAAAAATTCCCCAAAAAGCAGATACGTCGCTTATGTTCAGCCGTACGTGAAGGCGCATACACATAAAGTACATACGAGGATGAAGATAATGATGATGATGATGGCCTGGCATTTAAACTGTGTCCTCCATCATGTTAAACTCACATTGCATGTCTTGAAGAAGAACCGAGTAACATCGATCCGGGGGAAGATCGTAGAGCAACAACTGCGTAGGCGTAAGTGTGTGTGTGTGTGTGTGAGTGTGTGTATGCTCCATGTGACTCCATCAATCAGCGTAATTACACATCAATCCCGTTAATTCTTCATTATCATTAACCTTGAGAACACCCCCCCGCCCCCTCCCCACGCCCCGAACACCGACATCTGCTTGTTCTTTCAAAACTTGACATTTGTGTAAAACACATACAAGCAAGCGCTTCATTCACAGATTTTGCCAGCTGGAGACGACTTTCTCTCCTGGTGGGCCAATACCAGGTTGTGGAGATTTATTGTGCTAATCGGGTTATAAATCCCCCGGTTGTTGCATTAACTTTTTTAACTTGACTTTGGGTGTAGTAGTTGATCACAAAACACCGTGAACAAAGACATTTATTACAGCAACCGCTGACTCAAGAGTGCCAAAAGAGCTACGGTGTAAAAGTTGGCGACCAAAGCTAACAAATTAAGCTAAGTGGTGATCACGGTTTAAAAAATTGAGCCTTTCTAGCACAAATCACGATGTAAGTGCAAACAAATTTGGATATACGGGACATGCTATTTGTATGCACTCAACACCAAATGTGAACACTATGATCATTGCATCATTTGCGTTCGACCACCTGTGACTCCGGTGAGCATGAATTTACATTTTAATGTGGATATTTGAAAATGAAGGAACTTAAAAAAAAAAAAAAAATGGACGTCAGGCAGCACCTTACAATACAGTTCAGGTATACCCATGTATGTCTCCAGATTCCTCTGCAGAACGTGTATAAGCAACCCCCCACTCCCTGCCCCCCTCCCTCCCGTGATCAACAGCTTCTGCCGCAGAGACACGTAGCAGTTGAGGGGAAAACGCGTGACAAGAATACACACCGGCACTGGCACGAATCGTCAACATGAAACAGCACATAAAAGCCAAGAGTGAAAGTATACAGCCCTCCAGAAATCAATAAGACACTCGGAAGCTATTATTTTCCATTGATCACCAGCAGTTGGGGGGGGGGAAAAAAAGCACCATCAAATAGATACAGTTGGATAAGATAAAGTCGTCCGCACTCAATATATTAAATGGTGACAAGCAAACATGTTGCAGCTCATTACTCACTAATCTCATTACCGGGTTGACGGGAGGCTTTTATTTAAATTAGTGCACCTTTCCAGTGCTGTTTTTGTTTTTTTTCACCTGCGCTAGCCATCTGTACAAAAAAAAAATCCCTCTGTGTCCAACTTTATTGGAAATGATGGTAATTGTTCCCATTTCGAAGACCTAATATCAGAAATTAGAGAATGAAATGGAATTGACACAGTTTAGGAGCAATCGGCCGTGAAATTACCACAGAAACGGCGCAAGCATGGCTATTTCATCGACTGGTGGAATCCTCTCGAGGGACAATGGTTGGAGCACTCAGGGGACCCAATGTTTTTTTTTTAAAACAAGATAAGAATGAACTGTCTTTTTGACATGTGGTTTTGGTTACTCGTTCTCATTAAGGGTCACGAGTAAGCTGAAATCGCCCCTCGGTTGACTTTGGGCACAAGGTGTGCACCCTGGACTGGTTGCCCGTCCATCACAGTTTTCAATGCAGATGCATATACAAACCAAAAATACTCGTATGTCTGAAACCGATCCACGTAGCAAAAAAAAATAAAATAAAAAATGTTGCATTATAGTATGATTGATTGAAGCTGTTTAGGTTTCTACAATGCCATCATTTGTGTTCAAACATCTATCAAGAAGCTCGTCTGCCATCAAGAGGCTCCTTGAGCACACGCGTTACACGGAAAGTCACTGCAGGTGTCACACGTGCCCGGTTTTCATCCATCTGAAGACGGGGCGTTGTCACTGATAACTTTCCTGCAATTTGTCAAGGTTATCTCTCTGCATGTTGAGAAGTTGTGAATGGCCAATAAATGCTTGGGCATGGCGGCGCTATTTTCGGCAGCATACCGAGTGCATATGAATAAATCATGATGTGTTTATTCACACTGACCGAATGGAAGTTAAAATAAATAAATAACGAAATAAATACAAGAGTTTCGCTCTGAATACATATGAAGAGGATGTGAGCTCATTACAACGTATCGGACGTGAGATCAGTCATGTCGACTTGAAAATTGGAAATGGCCACTCACTACTTTGGAGACTCATTCCATTCCGGCCGCGTGCTTCACTTTGTAGTTTCGATGTCATTCGGTGTGCTTGAATAAACCAGTTCATCAAGCACAGTGGACTAAGCGCATTCAACAACAACAACCCCCCCACCCCCCCCCCCCCCCTGGAAAGTTCAAGCAGAAGCCACATGTCACAAGGAGACTTTTAATAAGCTCCTATCTCATAACTCTCTTTTTAAATGCTAACTCAGCCCTAAGTTTGAACGATGCAAATGAATGCACATTTTTCAGTTGCTGGGTGACGATTAAAAATCGCTTAATCTGTCGATGCTGAAGCGACACACCCCGAGCCTGCATAGGGAGCGTTCGAAACACACCTGCTTTCTCACAGGAAGGAAGGAACTCGTCACTTGACACGTTGTCGCATGAAGTGTCCGTACGGGCGGGAAGCCTGTCTCTTCGACAAAGTAGTCGGTCACTAAGAGAGCTTGAAATGTGCCAAGCCGGAGCGATTCAAATCAAAAGTGCTTATTTGTACTGCACATACAACCACGCCCACGCTGCACTCATACCGAATTTATTTGAGCTCGGTTATTGTATGAATTCACGTACCATCATTCGGATTCTCACACTTACACCGAGGGACAATTTGGAGTGTTCAATCAGCCTGCCGTGCATGTTTTTGGAATGTGGGAGAAAACCAGAGTACCCGGAGAAAAGCCACACAGGCCCGGCTCTTTCATCTGTGTAATCGCATCTCACGTGGCCCATCTGAAAGACTGATTCTCCAGGAGCTGGAATGGAACCCGTTACATTCAAACTAAATCTAATATTTAAAAAAACAAAAAACAACCATCCAAAGAGATCGGTGACACTTTCCGGCTTCCTGGCAAACAACCAATTAGGAAGCGGCGACTCTCCTCATTTGCAGCGATATTGCACACAAGCATATGTCCTCTCTCAAACTGCTTAAATTTGCAGAAGACACGCCAGCCATCTGTCTCATCCAAGCTGGCAACATTTCTGCATAATACCTGCACTAAGCCTTGCAATACATCAAGAATAATTTTTATACCGATGCAAGATTTTTTTTATTCGGGGTTGGTGGGGAGTAGGAGGGGGACAAATATCGCTGGTTCCGATTTGCAAAGGGAAACAACGCGCTCTTGTCCAAATTCTGCCCTTTCTTTACCACGGTTAGCATTTGTCTTTTGAAATAAGGAAAAACTGAAAATAGCCACCAACTGGGAGTGGAGCAAGTTCCGATTGTAACCCAGTGGTCAGAACCTGAAATAACGGTGAGTAATCGCAGCGAGCACCACCTCTTAATGAAATGCGAGTCCCCCCCATAAGGGGCTCCAATTTGCAGTCTGTAAAGAAGTCTCTGTGATTCATGCACTGCTCTTCAGCGGAAACGAACAGATATCAAAGTCGACAGCTTCCTCAGAACGCAGCACATACATGTGGGTCAGCTTACATCAAACATTGTCAGATGTCATTTGGCTTTTCATGTTTCACCCCAACCCAGAGCTTGCGATGGAGCCACGGGATACTTTTCTTCCCTTACGGGGCGGAAATGTCGTGGGAGTGAAAATTCATTAATTGTGAGACATTCCCAGACAGCGATAACGTTCTTTCATGACGATCGCATTCGGTTTTTCACAATGGGATGTGAATTTCAATTGTTTCCATGACGGTCAAAACGTCATAAGGCCCTGATATGACTGACGTCGATATACCCTGCCGGGATTTTCCAACCCATCTGATGCAAAATCACAAGCGGGAGACAATAAGTATGCGGGGGCATTCGCAGCTTGTCGGCGATGAATGGGTTGGGCGCGCGGGTCAGCGGGGGGGCATAATGGACAATGGGATGGACGCATCTCGCTTACCGCGCGTCATCCGGAACGAGGAGAGAGCCGCGCGTTCACGTCGCATCTATCACGCAAGACTGGCAACAAGAATCAATCTGACATGCCATCTGCTTGCGCTTCATAACCATCTGTATTTGCAACCGCAGCCATGATCATTTGTTCACTTTTGCTTCTTTATACCCTCCCCGATTCCCGTCTCCGCTCCCTTGCACCCGAAATCATCTCCCCTTCTCAAAGGATTTCTCCCCCGCCCGCAATCTCTCAATATTGTGTTCCTAATATCCACCGTGGCGCTAATTGATGGAATTGTACACAGAGAATGCAAAGTAGATGACACAAACAAATATAATTGCATCTGGCACACGCTGCAATAATCCCGTCATCACAAGACAGACTGATAAACATCGCCATTACTGATACGATTAATACGGAGCACCTGGAAAAACATCCAGAAAGCACTTCACTCTTTTTTTTTTTTGTCCGCGACGGTATCCGCACCCTGCCTTGTTTGTCGAGGGTGTTTTCTTAAGAAATAAGAGGGCCAGCTGCGTTTAACATCTGGTGCCGATTTGCAATATTGATAAATCACTTCTTTTTTGTGTGTCCCGCCCAATGCAAAAAAGTGGATCGTCATCCAATGAAGTCGGCTGAGCCAAAAGTTTGCACTCGACGGGCCGTCAGTTGCTTCAGTCGGAAAAAAAAAAGAAAAAAGAAGCTCGGGGATTTCGTCTCACTCCAAAAGAAATGAACGGTAATCAAGTTGACGGCACAAACAGGCCCTCAGACGGAGCGGTGCGTAAAAGCATCCGGCTCTTTCATCTGTGTAATCGCATCTCACGTGGCCCATCTGAAAGACTGATTCACCAAAAACTTCGAGATGTGGTCTTCGGGGTCCTCGGAATTCATATCGAACACAAACTCACTTGGCACAAACTTAAGAAGCAAGAAGCGGATGATGATGAGTCAGCGGGCAGTCCTGTTGGGGTTTGCGCGCAGATGGTCGACGCGTACGGTGACCGAGTGCACATCACACACAATCAATTAGTGCAAACGTTCCCCTCATTACAGCAGTCAACAGCAAATTTGAATCAGAGATGGCTTGATGTATCCCTAAAAATCTGATTAGACTACAGTGGTTAGCCAGTGGTTAGCACGTCGGCTTCACAGTGCAGAGGTACCGGTTTCGATTCCAGCTCCGGCCTCCCTGTGTGGAGTTTGCATGTTCTCCCCGGGCCTGCGTGGGTTTTCTCCGGGTGCTCCGGTTTCCTCCCACATTCCAAACACATGCACGGCAGGCTGATTGGACGCTCTAAATTGTCCCTAGGTGTGAATGTGAGCGTGGATGGTTGTTCGTCTCTGTGTGCCCTGCAATTGGCTGGCAACTGATCCAGGGTGTCCCCCGCCTACTGCCCGAAGACGGCTGGGATAGGCTCCAGCACCCCCCGCGACCCTAGTGAGGATTAAGCGGTTCAGAAAATGATTGATTGATTGGATATATATATATAATATATATAGATATATATATGTGTATATGTGTATATGTGTGTGTGTGTATTCTCTAAATACAATACAGAATATATTTAGTACGCTGAATGAGAATGCATTGAACAACCATTTTTACATATTCTGTTCATCCACCTCGGGATTCAGTTTTGTGTGTGTATGTGTGTGTGTGTGTGTGTGTGTGTGTGTGTGTGTGTGTGTGTGTGCAGCGCTCTCATTTCCTTTCCATGCTTTCTTTCATAGCCATCAGTCATTATTAGACACCAGCAGGAGCTCTTGACCCAAATACAAGTGTCTGTGGTCCGTGTGAGACTGCACTTATCTGCGCAAGATTGCGCTCATTTGGATAATGACCAATCACCACTTTGGAATACAGGCCGGTGTCTGTGCGGGGCGTTTGTGGCACATGAAACTGACTAAAAAAATCAAACTCTCGACGCTACTCGCACCTTCGTAAGATTCCGTACTCATTAGTGCAGGATGACTTGATGAGCAAGCTTTGCATAATTCATGTTGTGTATCCGGCAGCGTGGATGGGCGTTGAACATAAAAGGACGTGTAACGAGCATCATTCGGTTATTGCCATGAACACTTGTTATGGTCCTTTCGCAACCTGGACGTGTGTTGGATATTGAAATCGAGTCCCCCTTGATGGCGACAAATTTTGCCTTTTAAACTTCATTGAGCTTGAGCAATCGATAGCTGGCAATAGCGTTGGGTATGAGAATGGAATGGCTTTGCAAATTGGTGTCTAAGTGCAACGCAGGGGTCAATTCCTCTTGACTTCTTGGGAGATTTGTAAAACTGACGGGGAGCCTTAGGCTTGGACCGCACTCTTGAAAAATGAAAGTGCTGATAGCCGTTTTCGTTTTCAGAGTGACGCCTATGCATGGGCGGAGTTGGCAAACAAGTCATTGTTCCGATGGTCAATTGAGTCAAACCGAAAAAGATCAGTTGAGTTCGAACGGTGACAAAATAGCGCCGTTTAAAAAAAAAATGATGTATAAAAAAAAGTGTAATTTTTCATCAGTGAAAAATGTCGTTTTGGTGCATTAAACAATGTTGTAAATCCTTTTATTTATTTTGTTTTCAATGATAAAAAGTTGAAAAAAATGACATTCATTCATGCCAACAAGCATTTCGGGTCAGTTGACTTCCTGTCCAATGAAAATGATCTCACAGTTGCTCAGGTAACGCTGCTCGCTGAAGCTGAGCCCTGACGTCTGTGCACTTAGTACGAGTTGCACTCTATATTCTTGAAATGACAACACATCAGTCTCTTGCCGCTTGAATTTGACTCGACATCCATTATCTCCCCCCCCCCAAAAAAAAAAAAAACAGACAGAGGGAAGTTAATCATGGGGCGCCTGCTGTCTCGGGACCGTCAACTTAAATTATTCTGCTTCCAGCTGTTGTGCTACTGGATGCTAATGCTGGCGGGTCCATTTGACATTTTGGCTTCAACGCATTCTGTCGACTTTCAAGAAGCCTGCAATACAACCAGCCTGCACATGCATTATACATGTTTGCACTTCATCACCTCAAGGCGCCATGTGAGTGATGTTAAAATCACGCTATGACAACGGGTGGCTTGTTTGTATGACTTTCCAATAAGCGGGGGATTAAAAAAAACGAAAAGAAATACCTGAATCGTTTAAATAAACATATATCTAAGGTGGGGTACACATATAAGGCATTGAACGACTTTGGTGTCCTTATTTTTGTATGGTCTGCTCTGACGATCTCCGCACAGAGAGACGCCCGCATTAAGATTCTGTCCCACCATCAAATCAGAACATGAAGTCCTCTGAGGCGGGAGTGTTGAAAAGTGGCAAAGCAGTCAAGAAAAGACTTGCTTTGCACAAAGGCCCGATGACATAACACCACAAATTCAAATCAAGGAGGCTGTTCATGCACCCGCCCACTGAAGGACAACCCTAAACTTGAACAACGGCGCTTCGCGCACAGGTTTCATGGCATAACAGCACTCGACTTCAAATCAGGGAGACCGTGGCTACTAATCACGCCCCTTCCAGACTACAATTTACTAACATGGCCATTGAAGTTTTCGAGAAGAACGATTCGGCCCCCAGGGTGACGATGCTCTCCGCTCTTCTTGTTGAAGTACGAGAACTCACAAGTACCCTGGACTTGTGTTTTGGTCACGCAGCGCAAACCACAATCAGAGTCCCACGGGGCAAGGATCTGTTGTGAAGCCTCAGAAGATGCTTGCTCATGATTCTGAAGTTCACTCCCCCCAAAAAAATTTTAAAAAGCTTTCTGACTGACACAATTGAAATGATTTGTAATTCTTGATGAGGCACCGCAGGAAAAGGATTTTAGCTTCTCAACCCCCCCCCCCTTCAGTTTTTGATGGAAAAAGGTATTGTGTTTTTTGTTATTGTAAAGTGTCCTTGGGTGTATTGAAAAGGCACTTATAAATAAAATGTACTATTATTATTATTATTACATATTATACATGTATTATTACTATTATTATTATTTTTTTATTTTGGAACCGCAAGAATCATTTCTTGAACAAGACCATTGAACCCTTTCACAGTCAAGGTACAGCCTATAAAATGAGACAATGTCATATATTTGACATCACAAGTCCAGAAAACAAGAGCAAGGCCAACTAAGGGGGAAGAAAAAATAACACTTGGGTTGGTGTCACTTTGACATCTGTGATCTTGGTGGCCCGGGCGTGAACATGGCATGTATTTTCACAGCTATTATTGAGACGGAGCCTAAGGGCTGCTGCCCCCGGTGCTCCACATCCATCATCTCATAAGAGGTGACCTGCGCTATCCGGGTAGCGGTCTCCAACAACCCTGCCTGCTTCGATGACGCTAGGCTATATCGTGTTATTATTATTATTTTTTTTCTACTTGTCCTTTTTTCAGGATGGAACGATCACATATTGTCTGTAATGTTTAAACGAAAACGGTCACATCTTGCCCAGTGACCCCCCCCCCCCCCCTCCCACACACACACACACACACACTGGAGTTCCAGTAAAATGTCAGGTCTCCCTCAGCCCAAACTTCGATCCGGAGCCATCTCTGCTTCACTGACATCTTTACAGAACTTTTGGAGCTACTGTAGCTTGTTTACTGACAAGAGAAACAAATGACGGGAAAAGGGAGGAAAAGACTCAATAACAGGTGAGGCATACAAAAAGGAAAAATGCCGCCTCTGACAATCCCATCAGGCTCGACCCATTGAAGCCGCTCTTGTCAGAGCCGCAAATGACAAAATGATGGCTACTGATGGGCGTCAAGGCTCTATTTCTGGTGTGCTGTCGGATTTAAAGTGCAGTCTTTGATGCGGTAGATCACAGTGAACTGGTTTGGAAAGAGGTTACACCATTTTTTTTCCTTTTTCTTTCGCTCACCACTACCACTTACGTCGTTACAAATTTCGACCGTGGTTCACTACCATAGAACGTGACGAACCAAATGTGAAGGCCCGGTGTTTATTATTGCCGCCGTTACCCGCTTGCTAATGTTTATGAAACAGGTCAGCCGAAAACGTTAAGAGCCGTCGGCGAATACAAATGCGCCGGGACGGCACGTAGCGTTCGGCTGCTGGTGATTACCACCACCTCCGCATTCAAGACAGTCGAAATGAGATGTGACAAGAAGAATCAGAGGCAGCCCAGATGCCGAGCTTTCACACTGATGGCGCACTGGAGGCATCTCTGTTCCCTTCACCTTCAAATAAACCAAACAAAAGGCGTACCTTGATGTTATCGGGGGCATTTGTAACGCTTCATTAGGTTCTTCTTCAATAATCGTATTTATTTGATTCAAAACGCTGCTTTATTGGAGGAATGCGATGAATCTTTCATCGCGGCATCGGCTGAAGGCCTTTGGCCATTGAAGGTGCGTAGTTTGATGCTTTGAATGAAAAAAAAAAAATACGGGTTAGTTTCCACAACAGCGGCCGACAAGTATCAACGAGTCTGGATTTGAAACATATCATGTCCAGAAATCGATATCATTGTTCCATAATTGCTGCTGCAGTTGTTCTTTAATAGCTTTTGGAATCATGCAACGATTTTTACATTTGGATTAAGCCCTTATGGATGGTTTATTGATTGGAGTAAAGGGTACCGAAGGTGGACCTCAGCAAGAGGTTCACGCTTGACTGAGTGCCACCGCAGTGAGAATTATTGAACGTCTCATTGGACAAAGTGCAAAACAAAGTGGCCATTTTGAGTACCGGTACTCTCCGTGTTTCTTTCTGTGTGCAGTTTGTCGGTTTTCTCCAAACCGATGCAGATTATCTTGATCCTCCGTTAAATTCCGCGGCTTGGATTATCATGCCTTCCCCGAGTCCGCGACTTTTCATCAGTTGAGGGCAGTTGCAATTGAACGAAAGATGCAACCCCACAGAGCAAGCCAGGTCATGATCAAAAAGACAACACATAGATTTGGATTATTTTTATTTTTCAATCTTCAACTATTTACCGTGTTTTTCCTTTGACTGAGAAAAGTGAGGTGAGTCATCTCACAAATCACATAACAGTTTCAGGGTTGTCAATGGCTTGCATAATTATAATTATTTTTAGCTTTTCATATTGGTTTGCTTTTTTTTATTCCTGAAATGACAGCAGAAAATGTGAGCATCTGCCTGACAAAAAAAAAAAAAAATCTTTACAGTTAATACGGATAACAAAGACATTGCTTGACCTCGCGGCAGATTCTTTCATTTTTTACTATTTTCTATGGGGCAATTGTTAAAAAAAATCAGAACAGGAGGAAATTACCTTCGGCCTCATTGTATCAATAATAGTCCTTTGTCTCCAAAAAAGAAAAAAAAAATCTTCCATCCTGAGCCATCAGTCATACGAATCTGAACAAATGATGTCTGACCTCACTTTGCCCCCGCCGAAAAAACCCAACTACTTAAATGAAGTGCAAAGAGCCTTTTCTTTTCAAGATCTTCAATCCTAAAAGGTGACGCATTCGTCATTTAAGGAACGTCATAAAATATGGAGCAAGCGGCTGGGTGGTGATAAGGCGGAAACGTTGGCTGGTTGCGGCAGCAACTCCGTAGCCTTTGCGATAATGCCGCTAAATCCATCCATTTTAACCTCCTGGCCTCCGCTTTCATTCCCCTCATCAAACATCCTGCCACCCCGCTGTTAGCCGCGTTTTCTGCCTGTCCGACCGTGCCGCTCCCGCCATAATTCTTGAGTCAGCCAAGTTGTGAGAGGATGAACTATTAATTTAGGTGACGTGCCACTATGTCCGTACCCGCTGTTCGGCTCTGCCAAGCAAGCCGAGCGGTGCCCTGAATAAAAAATGGACACACTGCCCGTCATCTTTCACCTGTCTGGCGTATGAACACCTCTGGGCCTCCATCGCAGGCAGTCAACTTCCAAAAGCATCCGCTGCGACCGCTCAAAATTCCAATTTTACCACATGGCTATCAGCAGGACGTTTAATTTTTTTTTTGTGTGGCGAAGAGTAACTCTGGAGTCAGTCGTGAAGAAGGAGGCGAAAAACAGAGATGGAGGAAGAGGAGATGGAGTCAAAACCACCAAACTGTGCAATCACGAGGGGACAGATCAGCCAGTTAAGCCTTGAAAAAAAAATCGCTTGGTGTTAACCAATGAAACATTTTCGTGAACTGCTTTCTAGATTGGCCTTTGTGTATTTTTCACGAGAACAAAACATTTAGGTTTTCGTTGGGCCTGTTTAAACCGCAGATTTTTACGCAGGCTTGGTTTCAGAGGGAGGATGTTGCCCATTATTAAAAAAAAAACAAAACACTTAACTCATTCACTCCCAAAGACGTTTTCAAACGTCTTTTCAGACTTGGTCCAGAATTGGCCGGTACTGAATGAGTTAAAAAGAAAAATAATCAAGTGTGTGTGACTCGGAGAGCACATGCATGCATTCGTTCAGATAAAGAGTATAAAATATGTTCTGTCAGGCAAATGCATGCACACTTTAAAAGAGCCGCTCTTAAAAAAAAAAAAAAACTACTGATCAGCAGCAAGCAGGTATATTCAGCTGCTCGATTCCCAAGAACCTCTGGATGCAGGATCAAGACGAAGCTTGCAAGCGTGCAGAAAGCTGAATTTCAGTCACCCGTGACTAATCGCAAAGAGATACGTTTGCCACCGGCTCAGACGTGCAATGTAGTTTCATTGACCGATGAACGCTTTGCTCCGTAAGACGGTCGGGACGGATTGCGTTCGGCGGCATGGTCGGTGGACGGCCACTAGGCTGCGGCCGAAACATCCAGCGCAACATCCCGCTCCTTGACCGGCCGGCCTTTGCCCGACACAGCTGGATCATGCGCGACTTTGCTCGTCGCCGGAAGCTTCCAGACGTGTACCGGCTTTGTTTCAATTTCAAAGACGGCTAAGCCAGGATGACAAGCCAGTGTGCAGGATGGTGGCGCTGCCTAATGATCTGGCATCATGAAAGCACTGAAAGGAATTACGGGCTGTTTTATGCTCCGGTCGGAGATTTAGGGAGATGGTTTTTATTTATTTATTACATTTTTTTTAACTGTAGCTGAGGTTGATGTTGCACAAAGTGAACTTGCTGAATTGCTGCGCCAGAGAGTGACCAGGCTGTCAGTCTTAATTTGACAGATTCGGCATTCTGAATGACCGGCACATTGAATGGGTCAGCTTTAAACCACAAATAAGAAGAAAAAAGGCAGCATATATGGTCGAATTCATTCATTTCGCTCGCTATTTCTAAGCACATGCTTCCACTTTTCTGAAATATTCCTCCGTCCGCTCCTTACTGTGACTGAAGGTCGTTTGCGAACATGGCGGCCCATCAAAACGCCCATTTCTACTCATCTCAACGATGAGAGCCTCAAATGCTCAACATCGCCAGAGGAAGTCAAGATTTTTTTTTTACCCTTTATTTCTTGAATAATAAGGCCACAGCAGTTCATATTCAGTTAAAAATGGCGACGTTGTGGGAGATTTCAGTGCGTCATGATCACGCCTTCCTTTTCGAACAGCACACGAAACTACCGCGGTGTCAAAGTCAATCCGCATCTCTTTTCAAAATGCCCCAAATTTGTTGTGCTCAAAACTTTTTATGGAAAGTGGCTTCACCCAGTCAAGTCTCGCCGACAATTCGGATTCTGTCGGATTTTCGGCATCGGTTGGCGCCAATCCACTCGATCCACTAAACTTCAAAGGGAATCGGACACATGCACACCGTCTTCTGACTATAAAGGTCTCGTTTACGAATGAGAGCGGACAGTTCTTAGTTCTCTGAACCCAAACTAAAAACACTGGAGTTTGAGACACGCCCGTTGCGGTGAGACCTTCATCAATGGAGGCCCCTGCGATTTCCCAGCTTCCTCTGTGAAACGCACCCCAGGTCGCTGCTCCTGACAGCTGCTCTCTTGTTTGAACATCAATTTCATTTTCGGCGCCCTTTTACGTCCGCCTCACTAAATCTTTCAGTAATTATGACACATAGAAAGCGCTCTAAGGGGAAATGCCGCTAATGAAATTTGGTCTGTAGGGTCTCTTTTGTACCGTTATGTGTCAATGCAATGGAATTGCTCCAGGCTAATAGCGAGGGTTGCTTCTCTAATTGTGTGTTGGGTGTGATAAACATCCAAAGCCATTCATCTCTAAAAGGGAGTGAGAGTTCTATTTTACTCTTTGAGGAAACGCAGACAAGACTGGTCCCCGCACAGGGGACACTTCATTTTACCCGTCGGAATTTAATCACTCCTTAATTATTTGGTGTCAAGGTACATTGTAAATCAGAGACCCTCAACCGTGCTCCGGTTCATTTGGTACCAGGCAGCAGATAATGAAGAACCCCCTCACCCCCCCCCCCCCGCACCCCCCCAAAAAAATAAAATCATAATTTAATATCCAGTGCATGCTGCACTTCTGCCGGCAATGAAGAAAATACCAACAGCAGACGTTTCTCACGTTCCGTTTCAATCGCCGTCCGGCTTCAATTGCCACTCTCGTCTCGTATTTGTAATTTGCCTCGTTATATTTTAACCGTCCATGAAGGTGAACGGGGGCATTTAGAAAATTATACCGTGCAGATAAGGCAAGTGACAAATATTTAGAAATAATGAACTCGGTTTCTGTTCATATTGACTCAATGCGACGCCCGTCTCTTATCTTATGGAGCCTAATAGGATCTGAAAATCAGGGATGGGAATAGTGGCACCGAAATGGGTGTCAGACAACGTTGGCTCAGACACAAAGAAACCTCTAATTTTAATTGGTGGAAGGGTGGAGGAAAGCTTGCCTCGACATGCACAGACGACATTCGTGTTTGGTATCTGACGAGCAGAACACAATCTGCATAGCGTCAGAATAGTCAAGACTGAACCATTCATTTCATTCCCTGTCCCAAATTTGAGTTGAAGTGTCTTGAATATATCCACTTAAATAATCATCTCCGTTTCCCCCTTAATGAACGTTTCGTGTCCTTACATAAAACACATCTAAACACAGCAAGTAATGACTTATGGCTTGTGCTGACTGCTCCTGTCACTTGTATTGCTTCGTTTTACCAGATGGTTTGACAGGCACCCGAGGCAGCCTGACTTCTTATTTTCCTTGTTAGGCTGATAGGTTGCTATTTATACAACTGATTCATCGGTCAGGTAGCACCCATCCTCACCACCACCGCTTTGAGCAACCTCATTTACATGGAGAAAATAGGACGCATCCTTCAAACACAGAAAGAGGTCCGGTGAGAAAAATACACCCGGTGTTCTCAGCCATTCGCTCTCAAACTCACACCGGCGCCGAATGGGGGCAGAAGCCACGCCGCCCGCACCAAAGTCAAGTGAACGCACCGCTACACCGTCCCTGACGAATGAATCGCAATGAATCACACAGCGAGTGAACTTGTAATTAGCACACCGGATCATAAATTTTGTACAAGAAAAATGCGTCTATTGTGAATAATTTAACTTTGCATTAAATTGGACATGGTAAATGTAGTGGTTAGATTTCGTACAGACCGTGTCTGATAAAAAAAAAAAAAAGCAGGCTTTGTGATATCTCATAACTAATCACATTTTAATCGAAATGAAGATATTAGCCTTGGCAGCACACAAGCGGCTGACGCTAACATTCGCGCGTTGTGCCCGTGCTAGCTTGTGCAGACTTGATGTACGCCAGTTATGAGCTGAGTGGTTGTTGAATATGATGATGCTATCCCCTGTTATTCCATTTTACAGCGATTGAAATTAGGATGCTCCTAATCTGTATTCCAATTTGCACTGGAGTCCCAAGTGAAAGGCTCAAAATAATAACCTTTAATAGTAAGAATAAGTTAACCACGACTCGAGGCTACAACTTCTTCATGAGGTCAGCCACAATTATTGGCTCTCTCACTCGGCCCTGAAGGAGACATATTCAAAAGCGTTCTCAAGTGTCTTCAAAACATGCCTGCGACATTTTTTTTTCAAAATACCGCAGCGTTAAGGAATTATAGACATTTTTGTGCCGCATTTCTTCCCGTGCAGTGTGCCAGTCCTCGTTGCACCCCGCAGACTGAATCCTTGAAGCGGCAACTGACTTGACAACCGCAGAGGACACGCCGGGCCAAGCTATGAGGCCCACAAAGTCCAGATCTCGATTATTTCTTCTCTTCCACGCTTGGCATTTGTAAAGTGCACTCGATGTGTGTTTGCATAATGTATAATGCAGATGTGCACGGTGTGCTGTTATCACAAAAAGAGTTAAAAGGGAAAAGACGGTCCCCGAGTCGGGTCTTATTCACACTTGTCAATGCCACTTTGGTCAGTGCGAAGACGATCATCCGCGACAAACCGACGGAACCAAAAGTGTGACGTTCTGACGGCTTTGTTGTTTTGAAAGTTCAAGTTTTGTCCCGCAACAAATGAAGTTGTAACGTCATGTTGTTTTGTTTTATCCGCATCCTCAAACGCGGTCCCCCGACAGCTCCTACTGTCAAATAAACTCTTCTCCAAGTGCAAAGTTAAACGTAAATACAGAATGTAAATCCATTGTCTCAAATCGACATTTGAAGTGACAATTGCACCATACAGTTGACGAGTGGCTCGCTATAGCGGCTAAATTCAGCAATCCGGATTATTGTCTGTACATTACTTATCTCTGACTGGCATGACATCGAAAAATTCTGGTAATGGACATTCTATTAAGCTGGATTTGTTCTTCCTCATCGGCCTCTGCAGTTCCTTTACAGCGCTGCGTTTTAGTGCGCTCATGCTGGAGTTTCCTGCTTTTAAGGTAATGCTTTGACGCCGGTCAACACTGACATGATGCTCCATTACAGTTCAGCCGGTGAGGCCAATTTTTCACCGAAAATTTGGGGGTGGATAATTTCTGGTACTCTGGCGTGATCGCATTTAATTTTTTTTTTATGCTCTTTTGAGGCGGAATACTGTAGACTTGGGTCGGATTGCATTTGGGTTATGGGTTGAATGCAAAGACTGTAAAAATGGCAATGATTGTCCAACGTTTGAAATAAGTGTCTCAGAGTCTGGACACGGAAGCTGCCAGATGGCAATGATTGAAACGGACCTGATGAGCTGGCTGTGGTCTGGCTAATCCAATGGGCCTTGATGACCCATTTTCCACATAATGTATCCTGGATGGGAAATGAAAACCGCCACTATATGCGCGGCCAGGAAAATAAAGAGCCAGAAGAGACGCATACAAAAGACCGTTAACAACATAAGGAAAGCAGGACGATCAATGCGAAACATTTGGAGTGCCAAAATGTGGACAAAAAATTAAAGATAAATGAAGGAGAACTCACAAATACTTTTAAAATTGACGACAACAAAACCGCATCGGTGATGCGTGCTCGGTTTCCTCTCTGGGGGTGGGTCTGGATTCTTGCTGGTAGCCTGGCTCATGTGCCAGTTTGGCAACTGTGTCAGAAATAGAACTTTAGAAACACATTTCTCACACGATGAATTAGGCGAAGCCATAAAGGTTGGCTGGTGATTTTACGGATCTGGTCTATGGTGGCACACCGACACGACTTGGACCCCAAAACCCGACTCAAAACAATCCACCAAAGTGAGCGGCAAACAACAGCGCAATAAACTAAACATTCTCATCCATCTTTTTATGGACAATGATGGGAACTTTGAATGCGTCAGCATACCAAGCGACTTTGGACAATGAAACGTTCTCAACTCTGTGGGAACAGTTCTGAGGATGTATGTGGTCTCCTTGTTGCGACATAACTGTGCACCACTGCGCAAAGAAAGATCCATCCAGACGAGAGAGATGCATTTAGCGCTGGATGAAATCATCATTGATACAAGCTCTGGACACGTGTACGCTCATGCGCCCGTAACTTCCTTTGACTTGATTTCTTTCCTGTTCAAACAACAAAGACAGACCACGTTCGCATTCGGAGCACAGATCTGTCAAAGTTGAACAGCGAGCACAAATAAATAAATGAATAACGTGGCGAGCGGGATCTTCCGCAATCGACAGAGTGCCCCCTGGCACGCGCGAGGCGGTAAATGACAATCAATGGCCTCCTTTGTGAAGGCCGGCTCAAAAGGAAAAAAAAAACGGCCGGGAAATATTTGGGGCTTGTCAATTAAACGCGACATACAATACGTCAAACATAAACATCGAGCCAGTTCCATTGTCACTCTGTCAAAACGAATTTTTTTCTGTGCATTTTGTAAGCAAAATTTGCTTGCTGAATCATGATTACCAGTACCATTTCTTTGTAATTGAGGTTTTGGAGTGCATTCAGCAAATGAACTGCTTCAAGGCAACCATCTCCGTTCTACCTTGAGAATATCTTTCAACTGTTGGACTCAATATTTTATGTTCGAAAAGTTGAACAGTGTCCGCGGATGTGGAAGCTTTGGGCTCTCCTGTTCTGTTTCATAACTAAAGCGAAGTAGGGGACACATCTGAAATGCCACTGTCCTAAGGGAAATGGATTTATGGCTTATTAACGTTGTGCTAAGCTTAGTCTTGACATTTCGCTGCCCTTTCTCAGTCAAAGCGTTTGAGCGACACTTTTGTTCCATGTGTAACGTAACATACCGGGATTGATAATGCGACTCCAGCGACGTCTACTATGACGAGCAAAGACACTCCGTGAGCCGCCGTCCCGCAACTTCCATGCTCAAAATGAATATACGCTCAGTTGAATTTTAAAATTGCCATTTTTGGGGATAAAATTAAGGACGGTTCATGCTTAAGAGAATAAATGCTAAAAATGGAATCGAAAGCGACGCTTCTATCACGGCACTACACAAGACACGTTCCATTGTAGGCATTGATCTTTGGGCGACGACTGTTGGAAATGTCCCCCCCCCCCCCCCCCCATGATGATTCATCATGTTTTTAATAAGAGGCGTAGTGTGTTTCGGGTTGTGTCACCATATATACGCAAAAGACTACTTTTACTTTTCCCCTTTAATAAAACAATCCTTAAAAAAAAACGAATCCAGCGGAACTTGTTAGCGAGGAAAATAAATGGATGTCATAAATAATTTATAGAGCGAAGATGGCAAAGTAGCCTCTTCCAAAGTCATAGACTGGAAACCAAAACCGTCACCGTTGGGTTTGCGGAAAGCATTTTCCTCACAGGATAATTTGGATTTGAGGAGCCACCCAAGCACAAAAACTCTCCTTCACTACAGCCCTCTCCTGTATTTGTCAGTTTGCATTTCAAGCAAGAAAGTGTTGTTGAGACTCATTTTTGGGATCTTTAAATTGACTGTATCTTTTAAAAAAATATGAATGCCCACCCAGGAATTTTCGACCAAGTGTGCCAAGAAGCGTCGTAATAAAATCCTTCACGTCTCCTCATTACTCTGGAGAGTGACATTTTTTTTTTTTGCAGGTAGCCCTCTGGAGAGCATCTGGGGAGAGGCTATGACAGAATGTAATGAGTCTGTTGCAGACATGGCTCCCAGAATGGCCTGGAGTTAACAATGTTTTGCGCTAATTAAAATGTTAATTAAACCATTGCTGTAGCTCGGTACGGCGTGGCGGTGCATTTGGTTCGCTCGATTTTATAGCTACAAATGTCACGGTGGAAGCTGGGGTGGTGGTGGTTGGATTTTCCGAAACGTGAATTGGCAATGTCCCTTTTTTTTTTCATGTAGAGTTTCAACATGTAAATATTTATTTTGAACAAAGCTCAGGGGCATTTTTGTTGAAATCACATGCGTTATATTGCTCTTTTTTAAAATCAAATTGTTGACATACTGATCAACATTATCCTCGTGGAGGAAGAATGGAATGGAATTATACATCCAAGTACGGGCGAAAACGTCGTTGATGTGATGACGTCGACGCGCCAGTTGAGTCTGTGTTTACCAGGTCACGTGTTACCCGCGCAGTAAAATGTTGACATTTCAGTCTACAAGAACTGCAATCGGAACTTGAGAGAAACCGAATCACGGACGTCGTCGAAGAAAACCAGCAGGTTCAATCGTGGGCACGTGAATGCAAATGGCAGCTCCTGCGACCGAATCAAATCCGTTGGGAACTGTCTGTTCCTCGCTGCACAAAGGCCCCCGCGCGCGTTCAAAAGGAACGCGGAGCTAGCGATCTGCGATGGATGCGCGGCGCCGAAGATAAAGATAGATGAGTAGTTAGTCGGCGCCGTGGTGCTGCCTGAAGGAGAGTTGCTGTGTGTGAAAATAACTTGAACCTGAGAACTACGCCGCTATCTTCCTCCAGATTGGACACCTGCTGTGCCGCTGAGAGGATTTACATCATGTCACGGGAGACTGCTCAGTCATTAGCTTTTGGAGTCCTCACGCCTCCGGCTTGTTTCAAATCAAAGCTTTGTTTTGCATTGTTGCCCTATTCCGTACCAACCCTGGAAAGTGCCGAAACATATTCACTCGATTTCTGCCTCGACTGTCAGGTCAGGTTGTTGTCAATTGTCGGAGTCCCGTTCATATTTCGCTTCGACGAGCAAGTCTTTTGACTCCCACGTCCGCTGCTTTGCAAATGTCCATTCGAAGGAGGAGACACTATTCTTGTTTGACTGAGTCCCGAACCACAAAAAAAAAAAAAAGGCCGACGGTGGAGGTGAATAGCAGTAAATCTCGCTAGCTTCTGCTCGGCCAATTGCCGATCCATTTAGAAGATTCGTACCAGTGGTACTTTGGGACTGGTGAAGTGATACTATTTGTTTCAAATAATAATCATCATCGCGATCCGCATTCGTGGGATTCTGTTGGAAAAAATACGTTGCCATCCACCCTGCTCGTTTCTGATGAGTTTCCTGCTTTCTGCGGTCCCATTGGCATGCAGCACCGCTCATTTACCCCGCTTCCGGACTCGTCGGCTGTTTGACCACATGGCCCGCCATCACCTCACCGGGACGTCGTAGCCAACTTGAAATCCAGGCCATTGATCATGAAAAGTTTGACTCGTATGCCTCGGGCCAAACAAACGTTTTTGTTTTTTGTTTTTTTCACCGTACTGAACTCGGAGTCAAAATCAACCCAGGCTGTTACTTTTTTAGCAACTTCAGAGAAAAATAAAGAAAAGAAGCCTGAGCGAAGAACACACATTGGATGAAGGGCTTTTGACTAGTCAAGTAAGAGGGAATGACAATAAAGGCCTGCTGTGACCACCACACAAAGCAAGGGGAAGGCATCCCACTGCGCTTGCAGTACGAATGTGCAGAACGTGTGCAAAAAAACTCCATAGGGACTGAATAATTCCTTTGCCCCCTGCAGTAAAAAAAAACAACAACAATAACAAAAAGTCGACCAGATCACATCACGAAGGACTGGAGTCACGCCAGGACGTCGCCATAATGCTAACACTTTCCCCGCAGCTGTTGGCCATGATGTCAGTCTTGCATTGATTGCAACCAAATTCTTTTCTACGCTGATGACGGCCGGCGTCCTCCGGGAAACACATTGACACCAAATCAGACCATGACCCAAAAAAGGGGCGAGCGCATCTTCTTGAGGCGTTTGCCGGAATTTCATGTGCAAAATTGCAGCGGAAACGATCTGTTGCAGCACGGCTGCCTTTTATGGGTTATGCCTGTCATACAACCGTCATTTATGGAGCGTAGGAGGAATTCTGAGAAGGCCCCAACGACGCCGGTACTGTGTATTCTACTTCAGGGTGTTTACCCAAGGCCATCACCGGCGGAAAATGATTCCCGTCGCTGGCATATTCAATAGTGTTGAGGCACACTTGGGCCGAAATTACACTATTTAGTCTGCAATTGATTTTCATTTGATATCTTGTCTGTCCGTCAGGGTTGTCGTCCAACTAAATGATGAAGCGTTTCCCAACTGCTCCTTGGCGGTAGGCGTTTTGTGAAACAACTGAAAAATGGCATCCTACTGGTGATTGAGGTCACTTTTGGCATGAGTCTGCTGATCGATTGTCACGCAAAATCCAGAAAGCTCGGCAGCTTGTTCACTCTCAATCAACCCCCCCCCCCCTCTCCGATGGATTTGGCAATAGATTAGGAAACTGCCACATCCAAACAGCGGGATGCATGTGATCAGAATTGCGAGAATGTATACGCCCGCCACATCCTCAATGGACAGAATTGATAGGCTCACCGTTTTCCACTTTTTCCCTGGAACCTGGGGTGCACCCAGCAGCAAACTTCTTCGGAAAAAATAATCATCTTGAGAAATTGAAAATGATGCCCTCAGGTAATTACTTGTGCTGAATAGATGTGAGGGCATCCGCTCACCAACATTTATCCACAAATGCAAAAACTCACATTTTTCTCACGGGAGTGCTCTCAAGGTGGCGACTCTGCAATATGTATTCAGAATTTGTATCGATTTATTTATTTTCCGCTTTGGGGCGCTCAATGAATCCGCGAAAGCTTCGTCGCGGCGTCTCACCGCAGACCCTGCGCCATTACGCTTGCCGCGAGTGTCACGCACATCACCCCCCACCGCCCATTTGAGTACGTTTGCCATCTGTTAACAATGTTTCCAACAGCAGGTGATTTGTCATCACAAACGGTGCCGAAAAAAAACTGTGTTGTAAGTCAATCTGCCATTTTAATTTTCGCGGGTCATGGTGCAAAATGACGCAAGATGGAAGATGCGCTTTTTATCATCTCATTCCAGCAGTTCCTTTCGGGGGTGGTCCAGACTCGGTGGTACAGCATCACTGGCCCCTGTTACCTCCGCCGAGAACCGCTACTGAGTGAAATGCAGCCGATAGCATGAACTGGACATTTAAGATATCCTTTATTTGTCCCGCAATGGGGGAAATTACAATTAGACTTCAGAAAGGAAAATGCTGGGTAGGGAAAGGGAAAAAAACACGCTCGAACTATCCTCTTCTGAGGATAGTTTAAGTGCAGGATAAAAAAAAGACCCTAGCACATAAATAAGCATATGACAGTTACAACAAGTCACAAGACATAACATGTAATAAGGGGGGTGGGGGGGGGGGATGAGGGAGGTGACCGCGATGTGGCCGTCCTAACCAGCCGCATCAATATTGTGGTTGAGCTCAGTCCCCACTTGAGTCCGAGTGTTGGACATTCGCGCCAAACCATCCAGAATGACCGGCAGCCTCTTCACTTCCAATAAAGCCGCTCCCGTCAGTTGAATTTTGCGATAGAACAAAAAGCTGCCAACACCAAACAGCAGCATACCTGTTATCAAAAGGCCAATAATGTAGATGTCTTCCACATCCTCCACGGACAGTATTGCTAGGCACACCGGTCTCCACTTTCTCCATGGATCCAGGGCGTATCCGGCAGCAAATGTCCCCGGAGGGCAAGCAGGCTCCCCACTGCCTGCTCTTTCCGTCGAAAAAATTTTGTCGATTGCATCAAGAGACCAGCCAACTAATTCCGTAGTTCTTCGGATTAAAATACGGTAGGAGGCTAGGAAAAAGTTAGACAAAGACAGCACAAAGACTAAGTGGCGAGCAGGGAGAGGGTGCGGGGTGGGGGCAGGAGCTGTGCAAAAAAAGCGTCCGCCTTCGTCGAGAGCCAAGCAGAAATGATTTACATGCTACATATAGACAGACTAACACTATTTACACTCATTAAGTGGGTATTGATCCCAAGTGTCCTGTCTGTAAATAAGGCAAGTGAACCAATACCAGCTTACACGTGCACAAGGACTCCGACTGGTCATGCACAGTATAATATCTCAATGGGCATATTTGAAGAAGAGTGCAGCAAAGTGCTGTCTGGGTAAGAGGATCTCAAATGATATGCTGCTGAAGGGGAAGAATCTCATTTTGCATGTATAACTTCAAAAAGGTCACAAGAGGAGCAGGCAGGCGTGAGAGAACCCGGGAACCATCGGGAGACAAGAAGTCTAAAGGCACGGGAGGCAGTGTTGTGCTGCTCTGATATTCTCTCAACACCTCGCGTGCCCGAAAACGTTTTTGCCCATCATGTGTGCCACTATGTGCCTCTGGAGTGATAAATGCTTCATCCGGGAAATACACAGATGAATGACACATGTATTGAATTTGGATACACGTGATCCAACATAAGTGATATTCCTATTCAGAATACCGATCGTGGGAATGATTTTCCACATCCCCGAAAGCTCCTCCCAAGGGCAACGAGAGTGCAATGTTTGTTTCCAGTTGACAATCAAGTGGTGCCATCTCAGTCCTCCCAAAATACAGCTTTGCAGTCTGAGACGCGTGTACACAAGACTGCTGAAGGTCAACTCTGCCACAGGATGGAGTGTTCATGGCCGTACAGCTGGAAAATGGATGGTCACGTTGCGCAGGGATACAGGGAGATAAACCCATGCAAATAGCGGTCAGCGTGATGAAAGGGAAAGCGCTTGGAGATTGAGTCTGCCTTTTGTGTGTGCGTGTGTGTGTGTGTGTGAATTGTTTTTATTTGAAATACCCTCTGCCTCCGTCCACCATGAGAGCAAAATCTAAGCCTCAAAAAGTCCAAGTTTGTCAAAATGACTGAAGGGATGTAGCACAATTGAATCTGTGCAGTAAAAAAAAGAAAAAAAGGATATACTATATATATATATATATATATATATATATAAACAAAATAATGTCTGCAATTTAAATGAACCATTGGTTTATGCAGCGAGTAACATCAGTTCATAAGCTGCAATAATATCAAATATTCATTAGTTTACCCTTGCATAAATCTTCTACATCTGTAATTTGCAAATTAAACATCCCATTTGTTTTGGACAGAGATCAGTGATAAAAGTAATGCCATGCTAATGAAAGTCTCTCTCTTCCTTCGAGATGGCTTTGACTCTTCCTCCAGGCACACAATGTGGATGCAGCATACAAGTATATCTCCAGCTTTAATGACTTGCCCTACCTCTGCAAAGAAACAAAACAGCCAATGGGGATTTTTTTTTCCCATTTATTTTGCATATTATGCAATATTGTAAAGACGCCGATTGAACACATTTGAATCTAACGGTGAACAATTAGAAGTCTAGCATCGACGCGTTCCAATATTTCCATGGGAAAATGATGACACACTTGAACTAATTGCAGTGAATTAGATTGTAGCCATTGGGGACATTTGCATCGAATAATTTACGAACTCAGAAAGAATTTAAAATGAAAAGAAATGTTTCGAGGACACGTGCTCAATGAAATTCAAATATAGCAGCAGGAAGTTAAGTATGCGCTAAAAAAATAAATAAATAAAATAAAGAAACAGAAAGCCATCATAGCACTTCACCGACAGCCACGACGACAAGGTGCGACTGAAAGCGGTGACATGAAAGCTTTCTGCCTAATCACGCAGATGAGAGAGAGCTGTTTAGACGGCGTTGGCAGGCGAGGGCCGGATTAGCCGGCGCGGAGCAAGCAGGGCAGGGCGAAGGACAAGAGTGAAATCTGACAGAGCGGGTGAAACAAATCAAACCAAATGAAGGCAGCACAACAAACAGAAAGGAAAACTATTGTAGGAGAAAAAACGTGGCTCCTTTTGGCTGGACGACTGCAAATCCAGACATTCTGAGCGGCTTTTTACCAGTTAGCGTGCGAGCACTAAAGGTCAACTTCTGATGAAGAAAAATGGGCACGTAGCAGCTGAATCGTAAACGAAGCACAAGTTTGAAGTTGTGATGGGAAATGACGTTGATCATATTTGACTCGACTCTAAATCCACTTGCAACCTGAAACGTTTAGCGGCTCCGTGTTGTTATGGCAATTATTCAGCCCCCCCGGGACGATTTGATCTGTGACACCCGTCAATGGCGCGACTCCTTCAATTGACGTCTTCATGAAATGATGACATCGAGGTGCAACCCATCCATTTCTCCAAGCTGTCCCTCCTCGCGACTCTGTTTCCACCTGTGACGCCTTAACAGGATTCTGAAAAGAAACTATCATTGATTTTTTTTGTTTTTTTTCCTACTCTTTGGTCATCTGCACACATTGTTGTCTCGCGTATTCATAAAATGTAAACAGATATGGACCACATGAACACCAACGATGTCAATTTATGAACGTGGGTGGAAAAGTAACTTGATAGACGCTTAAATATGCAGTGAAAAGGTGGTCAAGTATCATCTTTTGAGTCCTATTTCCTGCATGCTATCCACAAACACAAATGAATTCCCCATCGTGGAACTAACAACTATCTCCATTTAATACAATACACAATGAAAGCTACTAAACATGGAAAGGGAAAAAAAAGAAGATGAAAAGGAGAGGAAGGACACACAGAGGTCAGCGCTAACAAGACAAGTGATCTTCCAGATCAGAGCATGCCACACGTGGGCTACAGTAACAGGAAAGGTGGCTTATATAACATGCATCTCTGCCCTAACCCCTTTCACCTGCTTTATATATTTATTCCTGGGCAAAAAAAATAAAAATAAAAAAAGTGCAGTGGAGAACATCAGAGCCATTAGCGACATTTCCTGAATCAGAATATATGCATTGTGAGCGCTGTTCAGAATTAAGTTCAAGTCTTCGTCCCAAGTCCGGAACGCATCCGAGAGCAGGACTCTTGATGCAAAATCCAATCGTTGGATGGCAAACCGGAAGCTGTTGATATCGACCAAAGGCAATAACGAAACAAAACAATGGAATGGATGCACAGGCAAGAACTTGGATGCAATTGCATCAGCTCGTGCAGTTCAAACGAAACGTGGCGACACAATTTAATGAATGAACGCACAAAATGGGAGGGGAACAAAATATTCATCATAGTACAACTTTGTCGTATTTGTGGATCAGGCCCAGAACTGATGGCGCAATCGAAAGTGAGAGTCAAAACCGCAACACCGAACAGAACTTCACCACGACACAGGAGGGGCACGCTGAAATGAAGATAACGCCTTTCCACTTCACCGACCTGAAACATAAACACTTTGCCGCATGACAGTTTTGCGGGTCAAATGACGAGGAGACTTGTTTCATGAATCGATAGTTCGGCATGGTAAGTACAGTCAAACGGTGCACGAGAGCGAATATGATACCAGGAAAAAAAAAACACGAAAAGACAGGATCACTTTGTCAAAAAGACTCCACACACAATCATCTGTTCTCCTTTCAATATTCACGCGCTGCACATTTTTGTTTTTCATATTTGATTGAAATATGAACACGGAGTGGCCTGCAAAAAATTAAAATAAAAAAATCATATTCACGCGTAGCCCCTTGTACGTTTCCAGATTATGCCGGGTTACAACCACAAATGTGTATCATTCGGATTTCGTGTGATAGACCAACACAATATGACGCACAGGTGACATGGAAGTAAAATTATTGTCGTTACGAATAAAAATCTGTAAAGTGCCACATGCAGAAGTAATCAATCTCAACAATCTGGTCTATTGCAGTGACATTAGCAAATCTTAAGTGGGCTTTATCTGGTTTGCACATCTCGGGGTTGACATTTTTGTCTATTCTTCGTTGTGGATGCAAATTTCTTGGTGGCTTTGCACTTTCTTTGTTTGCATGTCCAAACGCTGGTTTAAGCTTCTCCACAACATTATCACTAGACTGTCTTGTTTTTTGCGGGTTTTTTTACAAAACACTTACAGGGGTCATCAGTTCACGATGATGCCGAAAAATGTGGATTACAAATCCGTCATACACGGATTAAGTTACAGAATCTACAATTGTTCATCCTGTACTTATCACATTTACTGACAAACATACAGATTCAGGAACCACTGATGTTCTACTTTCCTAAAAAATGCATATGGAAAATTGGAGCTCACAAGTCCAATCGGAACGCCTACTTGTTCCTTGTGAGGAGATTTAATTGATTGACAGCCAAGTGCTCCAATCATGACAGTGCAAATCCCTGACTGGCAGGCCAAAGCTTCACTCATGACAGTTTGCTCCGGCGTCGTCTCATTTGCAAATTGATTGGATATTTTCTTATTTAAACCAAGCATTAAGATGTCTCAAGTCATCATGCAGTCACCCAAGTCAAAGTCAAGCCTCATGCCTTTGTGTGTTTTTTTTTTAATGGTCTCAAGTCATCAAACCAATGGCTCAAAACTAAGTTGACTAACTGTATTTTGATTGAAGCATATCAGTCACGTGACGATGAAAAATTGACCACGTTATTAAGGTTTAGATCCGTTATATGTCACACCACCCGAATGCCCCAAATTGAACTTGAACTAATCTGACAGAAAGGTGTCTCCTTCATGTTCTTATGTGCAGACACTCGGCTTCTTTCCTAGTCCCCGAGGGTATGAAGAGAAATGAGAATTTTGTCGGAGGATCCTTGTTTTTGCGAGCTATAACCAAACAGGATTTGACAAGTGTTTGTTTTTTTTCCTCCCTGCAATCGCAATACAAAACACAAGTACATTTTTTGGACTGATTAATAAAGAATGAAGCCAGGACACCCACTGCCAATGGCACTGTTGGTGTTGTGCGGACATTACTAGATGTCATGTAAGGGTAGTGGACATTAAAAAATAAAACAAGTGAGAAAAATACAGAAAATTCTCCACAAATGACTTGAAAATAAGGCAAAAAAAAAATCCGTTAAAAAATTGGTTGTGAGGCTGCACCTTTTAGTTTCATAGCATAATGCAGTCTTTTGAGGTATTGCACATCCTGACATACCTAATTTCCATGCAAAAAAAAAAAAAAACCTCCCACTCCAAATTGGCAGGCACTCTCCTTTGCACAGCTCTCTGCCAGTCAACCAACAGATTCCTTCGGGGCATTCCAAAATCTTAATCTTCTTCTGGTGAAGCCAGACTTTTGTTCATTTCAATTTGCAAAATGAAAGTCCTTTCCGCATCCATGTTTGGCTTTCCAACAGATGGCTGAAAGTTTGGTTTCAAGATATGAAATGTTCATAAAGCTCAGAGACATTTAAAACACACTTAAACTTATAAATATTATAATATGAGGTCAGAGTACTAATATGATATGAGCAGTACTTTTTAAAGTATTCCTTAGTTTTTACTCTGGCTTGCACAGTTCACAAAGTAGGAAGTACAGCGTGCTTACTTCAAGATGTTTATTTATCCCTTTATACCATTGACCAGGCATACGTTGTTTTCCTTCAGTAAGTGACAGCCATCTGCAGTTTTGGCTGATGAGCCAAATTATTCTCTGCGTATTTGAGGTTACCAAATCCCAAAGCATTGCAGGGTGCTTAGCATCGATGTGTCTGCACAAAACACATTCTCATTCATTTGGGCCTTTTGTGGAACAAAACAATCAAGCTGGGCTCGAAAGGCACCAAGTACATTACGGTGAAGGATTCTGGAGAGCCCAATAAAGACCCTTTTATCAGTGCCCGTTTCAATTGATTACTTTTAATTAGTGAAAATAAATAATGCAGGCTTTGCAGACACACAGGCGTGCACGTGCTCACGTGCACACTGGCGAAGGAGAGACTCTCAAGGAAAGCCTCTGGATGCTTTTCCCTTTGTTGAAATTTCTTTGCGGACTTTCTCTTTACTGGGACTCAGTAACTCACGCGAAAATCCAATCGCAATCCTTTTCACTGGGTGATTTTTCGATATTATATAAAATACATATGATACATTGTTGCAGTATATAATCGAATGGCTTTTAACGTTTACATTATTAGTAAAATATATTGTTGCTTTCGTTTCCTCCTTTCTATATTTTAATCGTCGTGCGATAATCACGTGATCACGTCTGGCGTTGGATGGTATTGTTTAGATTGCCTCTGACGTCACTTCCTTTCAGGTACGTCGCAAGCCACTCACCTGTTTGTTTGGTTGACGTCCTGCTTGCAACTGTTGCCTGTATGCGAGTTGTAACTGCTTCAAACGCATTAATTGCCGGACAGATACGTGCCATTTGTGTTGCCCTACAACTTGAAAAAAAAAACAAAGCAAAAAGTGAACTGGTGAGCTCATTCACTTGTTTGTTTTAGCATGCTGATTGCTAGCCGCTGTGGAATGCGACCCGGACAGACGTTGTTGGGAGCGAGCATTGACCTGAGGTAATCTTATTTACGTTCATATCAACATGATGTTATTCAGTTTTTTTCCAAATGGTTTTGAGTTACTTTATTTCCATTTAGTACAATGCTGTTGCTTATTTAGTCATTTGAATTAGTAGTTGACATTCATTTGCCAATGCACACTTGATGTCTGCACACGTTGTGCAGAAAGTGTGACGCATTGATTCATGGTGCAATATTTGCAATGCAATGAAATTCAAAATTACATGAAATTTGAATGTACGTCCACTGAAAACTGAAATGAATAATGTTTCTAATCCTATTCCAATTTGTATGCAAATATCAAGGGAGTTGATGGTGAACGGCCATAAATTAAGCTTGAAGAACTCCCAACGGCAACAATAGTCAGACAATGCGCTAGGAGGCCTTGCAACCTGCTCTCCCTTGAAACATCAAGCAAAACCACTTAATAAACTGAACATCCTAATGATATTTGCATGCACTATGTGGATATGCAGGACTCTCAATTGGCAGGGGGTCTTGGTTTTATGAATTTGTTTGTATAAACAATGTAGAGATTGCCTTTTTTGTTCTTGTCATTTTTGCATTTTGCATCACAAGTCTGTGTTTGAAACAATTTCATTCTTCCTCCGTGAGCTGAACCTGAGATTTCTGAGCCTAGCTTGTGTATTTGTGTGTGTGTGCATGTACATTTTGGTTCCTTTATTAATTATTATAGCATCTGTACACTAAGTATATGGTGGTTACATCAACAAGAGGATATAAACGCTTTTACAGTCCCTGATTTTTATTTTTATTTTTTCAGGGGTGGGGGGAACAAGAAACAAGCGTAACAAGTCAAAAGACAGGAAGACTTTTCGTTTGGGTGTTTTTGGGTCAGGATGCCTAAAATTTCCAATTTAATGTTCTTGAGTCGTGATAGCTGGAGACATTGTTGTGGATCATTCGGCCTCTGGACCTTTAAGGACTTTTTGCCAATTGATTTGTGGGGCTGTTGGTAAGGACTTTGTGCACAGTTTTTTTTCTTTCATCACGAAGAATCCATTTGAATGAGCTTTTTCTCTTCTCAAGGTGTCTGTTCATCCATTGTGTCGTTACAAGATATACCTGTGCTGTCATTTTGCTCCTGCTTCTGTCCAGCTTCACGTGTCTCCTCAGATCAGCTCTCTCCCTCCACTCGCGTCGCTTCCAGATATGCCATGGCATTTGAAAACGCGGGCTATATACAATACATACAGACACTCGGGACACATTTCACATTTTTCCCCTGCCCCCCTTTCCGATCAAGGTCAGCAAAGGGAGGATGTCTCTAAAAGATTATCCTGACAGATTATCCTCTGATGTGAATTATTTTTCCTCCGCAACTGCTTGCGCAATGTTGATGCATCACAATTGATACTATTCAACCTGTGAAAAATTCTCAATTGCAAATCCAGACTTCAGATTGTGACATGAAACAGAAAATAATGCCCATTATGACTGGAAGCTTATCCTCCTGCCGGAAACAAAAAGAGGACCAACTGGTTGTGTTGAATGTTTGTGCAACTGTCTTTCAGGTCTTTCACCAGAATAAAAAATGACAATTTCATAACTGCAATGTCGTTTGCGGATGATTTGGAATTTGCTTCCAGCAGCCTCCGTCGGCGTTTCAATGTGAGTGAAAAGGTGAATGTGAGGCTTTGTAAATTCTTTACAATTAAACAAGTGTACACCGTTTGCCGTTTTCTATTCACGATTTTTGCCGTTATATACACGTAGGCCAGTTCGAAAGACATACAATGACACGGTATGATATCAAACAGACGGAATCCCAGAGGTTTAAATTGCACCGGTGAAAGTGATTTATTTGAATATTCGTCTGGTACCTTCAGAGTACAAAATGTTGCAATGTTTCAGTACAGTTGGTACACACAAACACCAATTTGTTTTTTCTTCAAGAAACTTAACAGCTCGTCAGACAAGACTACATTGAAACAAGGAAGTACATTCTACTTGAAAACGCAACTGAAAAAATAAAACGGTTGCGGAAAAGGCATCCTGAGCTCTTCCACTTTGCTGCAAGCGCCCTTCCGTTTTTGGGAAGCGGCCGTGCTGCTTCACGGTAAGCCTCTCGCAGTCCAGTCACGCGTCCTTATCGTGCAGATTCAACAGCTATTTGTCATTCATCTGTACCAAGAGCCCAGAGTCAAAAGTTATACTACAGATGAATGAAAGGAAAAGTTTGGATGCCCCCCCCCCCCCCCGACCCCCTAAAATACAGTTTCCCCATGTTCATTTTGAAGAGATGAAAACCCACTTTGAACTGATTACATTTCACTGAGTACATGGCACAATTTTTACACATAGTCAATCACGGGCCTTTTAAAATGGAAACAAAAAAAAAACCATGCAAATTGACACGTTGCACAGATGTGTTATTCATTACATCTAAAAGCATTTTTACCAACCTAATTTTCTCAATCATCTTGTACTTTCCCCACGTCAAAGACTCTGAAAATCTGCGTCAATATGTCTTTTCCAAGCACAGCACAATTACAAATATTTCGACGGTGATTCAATAGTGACTGTACAAAACGCCCCGGGGGCAGTTAGGAATCCGAGGGATGGGACGGACGGGCCTGTCCTTCAGTGTCCACACATCACGGTCATGGGCAAGAAAGTTTTTGACGAGCAGCCGTCTCTGATGTTATCGCAAAGCTTGACGCGCTATCGGTCGTTTCAACCGCCGTTCTGAATTGAGTTCATGTCGTCTTTCTCTTCTGTTGAGACCGCAGCTAAACGATTGCTTTGTCAGCGCAAGTGGAGTCGAGACTCGGAGGCAAGGCGAGCCCACAGTCCGATTGAGTTATTTTACCCTCATTATGAATGTTACCATTCTTCGAACCGAACAAAATAACCGGCAGTCCAAAATTTGGGCAGCAACCAAAATCTCCTTCTCTCCTCGCGTTGCAATTATCACACTAAAAATGATTACCATTTTTAAACCTGCAGTTGGCTTCACTAAGAATTGATGAAGAACAGCATCATTTAGTTAATGGACTCTTTTCAGGTTGAAGTCAGACCATTTCCACTCTGTCATTTTCGGGGTTTGGCTTCAAATCTCCCCTTTGTAATAAATCAAGACGCAGACACATTAAAAAAATGAAAGTATGTGAGCTTATTCTTGTTCTTACAAAGACAACAAATAAAGTGAAGATTGCAGTTATGCTGCACTTTCTTGGCTGCTGTTGACAATTTTAATAATACTTTTCAATAAATTAAAAAGTGGTTTGTTGGAAGGTCCTGCCTACTCTTCCATGTTCTGTGAGATGTAGCAGTGCCAATTCAGATTTGCGTAACTATAGCAACCAAGGACAGAGTTGTTGAATTCCATATTTGGGAGCATGGCGAGCATGTGTCAAAACAGTATGAGCATCGGTTGTATTTTCAATTCTGGAGGTGTGACTTCATCCACATCCAAATTACACATGTGAATTTCTATTACTACTACTACTCCTACAATAATAATCGTTAATTCAATATAATCGATCACCTAGACCGCTCACTCGAGTTGCGGGTGTGTCGGACCCCGTCTCAGTTGACTTTGCATGAGAGGTGTTGTACATCATGGAGTCCTCCCCAGCCCATTTCAGGATACAAATAACTATTGATAATTCATTAAATTTATAAAGCACCTTTCATTAAAATAAAAAAAAAAATCAATATATATCTCAAAGTGCTACATAGCTAAAACCAGCCAAACCAGAAATCAACACTAAAACAATTACCGTAGATCGAAACAGAAATAAAGACAATTATTTGCTAAAAGCCTCATGGGAAAGTGATTTCTGGGCAGTTTTGGTTATAAATTAGAATAGAACTTGCCTTTATTAGTCATTTCATGGGTATATTTGGCTTTTACAAGAGCAAAGTGGACAGTAGCAGCACAAAGATAAAGAAGCAGAAATGTAATCAAAGTATATATTTACAGCATCAGTCAATGAAGAAAGAGACAACAATGGTTAAAAAGATACTAGAGTATATTCTATAAAATGTGATTATTGTGAACCGCAAAAATAGTTAGCAGCATTTTAAGACAAACAAAACTATACAATTTGATAAATAGCACGTTTTCAAGCTGTTGGGAAGGAAATTAACACTTGGGTCACTTGCAGTAGCGTCATCAGCAGAGCCTTGACACCTTTCAAAGAATACTATGTTCAGAATACTAGTTGCAAATGTGACCAAAATCACACCATACATGTACAATTAAGATGAAAACCGAATTATTAGTATCAGCAGCGGATTAGAATCTATCGATGAATTAATAAAAACACAGCAGCAGGAAGAAAGGAGCTGCAGTACCTCCTGCAAGCATTTGGGGTCAAGGAGTCCGACATTGAAGCAGCAGCTGAGTGCTTTGATGGCGTCCTGCATTAGGTGGGAGTCGTTGTCCATCAACCATTCCCATCTCTGCCATTCTCCCAAGGTATGTCCCAGGACAGACCTGGCCTCCCTTATTAGTCTGTGACAATTTCCCCATCCCAGCAACCAAGATGCCACTCCCAGAAAAATGTCTGTTACCACAATTGAGTCACGCATGCCCTCAGGAGGGGCCCACATTATGCCATATGATCTGAGCCTCCTCGGCAGATAGCGTTTGCACTTGATTTGTTTGCACAGACGCAGTAAAAAAAAAGTGATTATAGTAATTCCTTGTTGTCCGCCCGAACAACTCATTTGCTGTAAGGTCCACTTGTTGGAAAGTACGTTCTTTGCCGAGCTGTTCATTATTTGCAAGTGGGTAGGCTGTTTCCATCACTGTCTCCTTCATCTTCTCTGTGTTGATGTTGAGCCGTTCCATGAATTTGGTCCTCTCTCTCAGAATCGTCATCCCTGACGTGACAAGATGAAGAGGAACGGGACGGGGATTGTTCCCTGTGGGACTCCGGTGCTGTTGACTACTGTATCTGAAATACGGTGTCCCGACTTTGTAAACATGCCCATGAGAAGAACATGTTGGATGGCAATGTGGCACGTCATGGTCGTCAGACAAAAATCTGATCGGCTTGATTATTGGATACATTCGAATACAGGCAACTTTTAAAAACAAAACAAAACACTCAATTGGGTATCTCCACATTTTCCCATATGTTATCTATGTCAATGCTTTTTTGTGGATACTTTTAAAAACATGCATCTTGAGGTTAAATGCTGACTCAAAGTTGTCCATAGGTGTGAATGTTTTTTTTTTCTTTTACGTGCCCTGTAATTGGCTGGAGACCTTTTCAGCCCGTACCCCGCCTCTCAAAGTCAGCTGGGATAGGGTCCAGCTCAGCCGCGATCCGAATGAAGTGAAGCAACCCGCGACAAAAAATGAAAGATGGCTGTTTGTGACTAATAAGGAGTCGCACACAGTGATTTATTTGTTTTCATCTTATTCCATTAGTGAAGACTCATAGCAGATATGACAATGACCTCTGGAAGAGACAAAGCGGAAGTGGTCTGACGTCATGAGAAAGTGGTCTGTAATGCAGCGGCATCACTGTCATTACCTGGTTTCAAGGCAGTTTTGCCTTTCAGCGTGAGATTGTCGAAGCAATTAGTTAATAAATGCTCTGCATGGATGTTTATTACTTTTTAGATCTTACATAAAGTAGTTTTGCCTCCCAAACAACATATTTGCTCAAGAGACTCTCTGTCATAACTTACTCAGAAACACAGTGTTTTATTATGCAAGGTGTGTGTCAGCAAAATGCAAAGTTGGCGGAACCCCATTATCCCCTCTGGCCAAATACTCAAATTATCTTTGTAATGAGATATCTATCATACAGGAAGGCAAGCAATTTCAAAAACGTTCCTTGGACAATAAACGTCTTGGTCAATTTAAATGAATTCTTCAGTGGTCACATACTGGGAATTATTCATGAATTGTGACATCCATTTTATTCATTCAGAGGGTGCAATACAAATAAAAATGGCAAAGACATGTTTTCGTTTTTTTTTTTTGTCACATCAAAGCTAGCACATCGAAATAAAGCAAAATCTCAAGTACTGAAACACTGAACTCCAAGTGCTGACTCATGTTCAAATAATGTCGTTACACTCCTCCCCTTTTAGGCCTTGATCAACAAGCATGCACATTTGAATCACAAACGAGATGTAAATGTATGCGCACGAGATCATTTGAACAGCTTAAAGACAAATGAAATAAATGAAGGCGAATGGTAACAGTCAAAAATGAAAGTCGCTTGATCTTTTTTTTTTTTTAAAGTTGTTGAAAGGGGCCTATTCACAATGAAAGGCAGGGACCATCAGGTGTCAGTGTGAGCTACGTTTACGGCACAAACATTAACTCTAGGTGTTTAAAATAAAACAATGTATATATAATTTCATATATATATATATATTTATAACACAAATATAGATTCTTATTTTTCCTTGTTCATTTTCACCAATGAACACATGAGCCCGGAACAGCGAAACCATAAGAAAGTGATTCCTCCATGTGAGTTATCTAACAGGAGTCCATTTTCACATTGGAGCATTGCACCTTGGGTGATTTTAAAGATGACCTTTATACCAAAGGTAATCCATTTGATTCCAAGGAGGCAGATATAGATATATTTTTTTCTAGTGGCTAATAATAATGTGCTCCGTGCAAGAGCTTGTAGTGGCTGGGAAATGAGGCTATACTGTGAAGTCCGCATGGTGGTGTTGGAGGAGGACATAAAACAAGCAAATCTCTTGTTCACTTTAAGAGCAAACAGAGAGAATGTGAAATCTGGTTTCAACCGAGTCAGTTCCTCATACATATCCCCTCTGCATATTATAACAAGGCCTCCCTCACCAAACCGTAAGCCAGAAGGATGACAACAAGTCGGTAGCAGGCTGATATTCTTGTACCTGTGAAAAGAAGAAAAAACGAGTATGTTAAGTTAGCCACACATTCATGAACACGCTGTCACCCTAAAAATTAGCTCGTTCGGGAAAACGGGTTCCCTCCAAGTAGACATTGGACTTTATTCTGGGCAGGCAGTTGTAACAGGGTTCTGCATATTCAACTTACAAATGCATTTCCATGCCGAATGTAGCACAGCGTTATTTCATTCGCTTCAGTCCATTAGGCTGCAGTCGCAGTATTTATCAAGATCATTTCAGAGTCTGCAAACAGATATCGCGCTAATGATTTCCTGCATGAGTGTGTCTAAGAGGCCACAGCTGGAACACCATCGTAACTTTTGAACTCAAAACTTGAGAACCCATCACGACTGATTCATAGGTACAGTTATGCGGAGCAGTTTTTATGCTCAACGTAAGAAATGAGGCTCGGCTGGTCCGTCAAGTGGTATTAGGACCCTGCGATGTGATGCCAAAAGTTGATCTTTTTACATTCTTATGACAAAATGATGATCTACAGTTAAAGGGGCAAGCTGCAAAAACAACCCCAGAAAAATGTCATTTCAAGTTGAAATTGCCTTGCCAACAACACTTTATTGGCATTCATATGACTGCCGGGTCAGATGAAAATAGGCTTCTAAATGGCAATTTGTAAAGGGAGACCATTTTCTTTTCTGTCTGGAAGTGTTGTGGGGCGGAGATCCAAATCACAGCTTATTAAAATCTCCAAACCATATCTCTCCCCACAACACAGTCATACATAAGCACAGATTGAAGTCAGACAAACAGAGCCACAGATGAGCTATAAACACTCTAAGCCCAACTGAAGCACGATTACCTGCACGGACAAAGTTTCTTTATCTTGATGTGGTGTGTCTGTTATTGTTTTCATTTTCCCATGTTTTTAATTAAAAGAAAGTCTGCTTAAGTGTCAAATACCATATTTGACCCCTCTGTCCACGCTCCTCCATTAAGCGACTCCAGTCGGTCCAAAATGCTGCTGCTCGCTTCTTGACTGCTCAGTGTAAGAGGGAGCACAGAACTCTTATTCTGGAATCCCCGGACTAGCTCCTTATACATTTTAGAGTTCATTGTAAGATTCCATTATTTGTTTTCAAATGGCCACGCCCCACCTTCGCTCTCTGAGCTTCTCCGCCACAACGCTGCCTCAGATCTGTGGACCAGACACTTTTAGAGGTACTGAGGACGAAGCAAAGGCTCAGAGGGGTTTGCACCTTTTCTGTTGCTGGTTTCTTTTGACTCTGAACCAAATAAACACAAAACTACTTTTTCTTATCTTAAAAATGATGACCCATTTTGCTCGGAGTCTTGAAAATACACACACACATAAAAAAGTCAAACCACTTGCCTGATAAACATAATTTCCTTGGTTAGACAAGGGACATCTTGTTATTTGATAAAGCTTGCCAGGCCATGAATGAGAAGCAGTGGGAACAATTCTGTGTTTACAAACGACTCAAATCTGACTTTGGCAGGCAAAGGTTTCGGATTAGACGTGGGCAAAACACGCACGCTGGAAACATGCCCAGCCTGTTTATCCAAAATACTTGTTCATACTGTCTTCACGTTCGTTCATTTGAATTCATTTTGAGGCAAGTCAAGTTCACCTCTCCAGCATCCTAGGGGGAACATTTTCTCCTCTTCCTCCTGACCTGCTTATTCTCTGACATAACCTTTATTTATTTTGTGACGCAAGAGGTTTGGACTTACTGGTAGTAAATATTCATGATCGACATCCAGGACAATAAGGTGAAGTTATTTTACTCTTTCTAAGCACGCCTCCAGTGTTCAATTTATTTGGCATTACTGTACTTGTAAAGTGAGACAGGCAGTCAACTGCAAAAGCAAAACTGAATCGTTGGGGCACAATGTTGTGCGTTCGCCCATGTCGAGCTAATGTTGAAAATGCCAAAATTGGACCATTTTGTTCTATTTAACCAAACACAAGTTTGCCCAAATGTTTTGGTCGAGTGAGACGGTCCCGTGAAATATCGATTTCAAGCCTGCGAGGCAAGTTAACAAAGTGACTCACCAGCACCTCCATGGGGAGCTCAGACTGGTTTAGAGCCACTTTGATCTGTCCTGAATGGGCTGAAGAGGTACGTGTCTCTTTGACTTGTTTGCCTTATTGTCTGGTGACTTTGTTGTAAATTGTGTTGTCTGGTTTGTTTGAAGTCTGCCTCCTTGGCGGGGCCATTTGTTAATTTTTGGCTACTTCCAAAATTGGTTCTTTTAGTCTTTGTAGTTGGAGGAAATGCGCATTTGTTTGCAAGCGTTTCTCCATTTGTCTCACGACATCAGTGAGCGCACATTCTGTGATGCTCTGAGGGCTGCCGTCTAAATCATTCCATTTTCTTCCAATTTTGGGGGGATATTATATAATTAAACAGAAGCGATTTTATTACTTTCGACAGGAGACAGCCTCAGGAGATTTTTGGGATTTGACAAGGCTATGCTTTTTTTATTTTTTTTTTAATTGTGAGGCTGGACGGTTGCCCATGGAAATAAAATGAACAGTTCCACTTGCTGTTCAACACCGAGACATTCAGAAGTAAAACAACAAATGTTCCATGGGGTCATTTGAATTTGTCATTACAACCAGCTGGTAGAACGATGCTCATCCTGGGGAGAGGGAGGGGGGGCATGATAAAAACCTCAGTGGTCCCACCTGTGTTCCTGTTCGCCAAGGTGCCCATGGCCCCCATGGCTGTGCAACCCCACAGAGACACATTTATCAGCGTCAGACACATAGCACAAGCGATACCCCGCGACATAGTCGTCAGCGTAATGTTGCCGTCCGATAATCTGCGACACTGCAGCCCCCGGGGGTTGATTGAACTTGTTCCCATCGTTGAGTCGTAATCTGTGTTTCGCTTCGGGTGCGGGAGGTGTTCCCAGCCCATCGCGTGACTGACTTTATGTTTCAACTGCCTGACCGCTGGGGAAATGATTGACATTTAAAGGTGGGCCAGTAAATTTATGAGTGAAATTAGTTTGATAGGGAGAGAAATGGGGAAAAAAATATGGAGCTAATGAGAATTTAATCTCCTGGGGATAAAATGTGGACTATCGCAGTATAACGCCAGCTCTGCCGAATGAAAAGCTGAAGAAAAAAAATAATAAAATCCGACTGCAAACTATAAAATGGGCAACATTGCTTTTTAACTTGTCAGTGAAATTTGAAAAGAACTTTTGTATTCAAGGTGAGTTGAATTCATTACTGAAGCCGCATATCCAACCAAGCTTGCGTTTTCACACCGGGCGTGAATTAAAAGCCTTGCGCAACCACAGCTTCAGCATGGCCAATGTTCTGTGATGCACATTTTCCCGCGGCTATCTCTGCCTCCTCAGGATTTCATTTGACGCGGTAATAAATGCATTTTTGTAATTGCCTTTGGAATGCAGCTACAGTTTGCTTTTCTTCTTTTCACTCACACATCATGTATAGTATTGGCCTGGCCCCAAGATACTGAAATATTATCTAACGAAGAAACACATTTTTTTTTTCTGCGGGGAAAAAAAAAATATGAATGTATCTTTGTCTAAATAAGTGTTGGTAGTGCTCCGAGATACTGTTGGTTTAAATGTATTTTTATTTATTTATTTATTTTATTTTGGGAATGGCACAGCGTCGAATTCGAATGGAACAAGGTGCCCTTGTGTGGCTCAATGCGACGCGGCGATATTGTAGGAGCCGGGGCTCTGAATTGTGACGAGCACAAAAGCAATCCTGGAACAAGGGAGAGACAAGCTTGCGCTGGTGAACAAATGAAATAGCCATCATCTCGAGCAGATGGCCAAGACCACTCTTGCACGCAGGAGATACAAGAGCCATGTGGATGCATCATCAATTGGCCACTAGGGAAGCACATTTCGTCAACAAGATGATGCCACCTATTGAATTACAATGTTGGTTTGTGGCTTTTATCTTCATCCAAGGCTGTTCGTCAACGAGGTGAAGGTTTTTGTTGTAACTCTTATTATTCAGGGTCATATTTTCGGTTTTAATGATCTCTGAATATGGATACAAATAATATTTTCATTGGTGGCGATCAATGAAATCAAACTCGAAAGCAGAAGTGTTCGCCTCGACTTACTAATCGGCTAATGTTGTGCATGGAATCCGCCCCTGACTAATGGTTCGGAGTTCGGAGTAACGGCAGATTGCAGTGAAGAACGCAAAAGATGCGCAATAAACCAAACGGCATGTTTTTATCTCAGTTTGACCAATCGGAGCCAATTTAAAGTTGGTATATTTAAATGGTGATGCACATTTAACCTTTGTACTGACAGAGGCAGCCCGCTTGGCACTTTTGCTTCACAGCAGGAAGATTTCACATTTTTAACCACTTCAAGTCTTTGGATTTGCTTTTACTTTGAAGGGTGAGCACAGCGACTTAATCCCAAATCAAGAACGTGAGCTCGACTAAAAAGTAGAATGCGTGTACTGGTGGTTGCAATGGGCTCGAGTCCGCCTTTGCCAAGGATAAGATGTACATAAAATTGTGGCGCAAAACGATGTGTTCGGCGCAAAGGAGCCAACATCAACGATTGTACTCGTCATAGAAATTGTACGCTTACTGGAGACGCGTCATGAAGCCCCTTATCTGGAGCAGCACAACAGCCTGTTATCGCTACTGTGAGTGTGGCAGGCCGGCGTACGTGCATCTTTGCATTCCGTGTTTCGAAATTTGTTTGTCAGGTTGCACGTCTCACATTTTGTTTCATCGCTGCACGTAGGCCGACATCAATTTTTGTCACCTCCCGTATCTTTCACAGACGCAATATCATGTGATTTACCCGCAGCGCGGATTGATTTGAGAGAAGATCAAATCAATCTGGGGGATCTCAATTTGTTTCATTTCAGAGTGCATGTGTCCACGCGCGCATAAATAATCACTCCCGTTTAATCTGGCTGACTGAAGTGTGGAAACCCTCGGAATGGAGACATTTCCATTTTGTTCTCCCGGCCTTCAAGCGTGAGACGTGCATTCATCAGACCACACAGAGATCCCTTTGTTCTTGTTTTCTGCACCTATGCACACTGCCCCTTTAGCCTGATCAAGACTCTCACTGTGATTTTGATGACTCCCCGTTGTTGTTTTGGGAAATTAAGTCAAGTGAATTGTTAAATAATTTATGGATTTACTTTTTTGTGCCTTTGGAAGCTTTATTTAAATGATATGAAATGATACTCATTCATATACCTGAGCTGGGGGTGTGTTGATCCGCATTAGAGGACGTGTGAGAAGAAGATGAGGAGTCCACTTTCTGATCTGAGCTCATGCTGTCGTGACCCAAAGATGAGACGGACTTTCTCGGTTTCTTGTCTGTCAGGTGCAGAGGAGAGCTTTTCTTGGGGGGTTGCAATGGACGTCTGGCTCTGGCGGATGCATTGACCCTCAGCCAAGCTTGGGCTTTGTAATCCACAATCTCTCCGTAGTTGGCTTGTGTCACACGGCACTCGTACAAGCCCTCGTCACTCTTGCCGACTCTGGAGATCTGTAGCTTGTGGGAGATATCGTTGCCCTGCACTTTGACTGTCTGCATAAATAAACAAAAGAAGACAACTCTCCAGTTCCATTTTTCAACTGCACTTTTCACTTTGCTGTTGTTGTGAAAGCCCTATTGTTTCATAATTAAACCAAAGCAAAAAATAAATAAAACAAAGGTATGTGTTACTAATGAATCGTAAATTCATTAGTAACACAAAATACCGTACCGTTGACCTGTTCATTTGATCTTGGCCCGTCTCTTTTGAATATAATTAGCTTCTTGGATACGCCCTGCTGAAGACGGCCGTGTGACTTATGAAGAAAAGAGCATGCATACGAATTGGGGGCAGGAAAAGGGAGGATGTTGGAAACTGCAGTATGATTGAATGAATGGAACCCATTTGATGCTAATAATACCCCTGCCTCTATATTCGGCTGATGAGCTCCTCGGGAAGAAAGTGTTGGGGAAAATCAGTTGCCATTGTCTGGCTGCATGCATCTGCACTGGAAAAAGAAATGGCGTGTTGAATTGAAATGACAAATGTTATTTTGTCAAGTGGCTACACACAATAGAATAATTTGGATTTTGATACTCGCATTTTTGTTTTTTCATGCACGAAAAAATAACAGCATCATATTTTTATTTTGAAAAGAAAATTCATCTGATAAGCTCTACAAGTTCATCCTTGACCAACAGAAACTGTACATAATGGGACCCCTTATTTAAAAATAAAGAAATTAATGGATAGAAGTTGGTGGACTTTGGAGCCCGTGGGCACTTCATTTACTGAGTGGCTACTGGGACAGATGCTTGGTGATGGAAGAGAAGAAAGTAATAAAGCTAAAAATTGATCTGAGTCATAAATACATTCATTAAAATCGTTCACCTCTCTTTTTCCTTGAAATTATCATCGGACCAGTGTTCTCAATCAAAAAGAAGCTCTCTCTTGAGAGTTTGAGGAGATTCATTTATTCTTTGTAGGGGTCAGGGACAAGGCTGAGAGAGTTTGTGTATGTCAAAGTTGGTTTATCGGTAACCCATTGAGTACACTGGTTGGATTCATCAGTCGGCGTATGCGCAGACTAGTCTTTGATCGCCAATCGTGATTTTGGTGACTGGGTATGGAACATGAGGTGGTACATTGTAACATCTTTAGGCAAATGATCAGCAAGCTGCCGTTTTGTCTACGTCCGTTGAGCAGGCTTGAAATTTGAATCCTTGTCACTGGGCTGCCTTAATCAGATGCTTGAACAAAAAATGGTTCGCTGGACAAGCTGGCCTCAATCCACTCTTTGATGAGATCCTGCCAAAGGATGAGGACCCTGGTCTGGACTGCTGTCAGACACTGTCATTGGAGGGATTACATATGTGCCACTTGATAGTTTTGCTCACCAGTTGACGTAATTAACCGGATTCCCATATGTTCCACATTTCTTTGGTCAAGGCACATCCTTGCCAGTTAATCTCCTTTGGGATCTTGATGTCACTTTTATACCTTTTGGAGATAGTTGATAGTGCATCACCACAGGAATAGCACTCACATGTACAACCAGAGAAACAGTGTGATTGTCGAAGGTTTGGGGTATCTTAACCAGCGTTTTATTTGACTTCTGCCATTCGTCTGCGATAGTAGACACTTTGTCTTTTGTGAAACAATGTACTGTGGCTATCAGGATACCATCTAAACACAAAAGTTTGCCCCAACAGAAATGACCATCCCATACCATGGCAAATGTCATTGCGCTGTATTGCTCCTTGGAAAAATGCTATTATACACCCTCTCATTATCATTAGAAGGTAGAAAAATAATTACTGGGGAGTGAATGATTGTCCCCGAACAGCTGTTTAACTTTCAGCATTCAAGTATTTCTAAATTGTCCAATTTCTGCCACTTAGCACTCTGATTGAAATTCAAAGCGGACTTAAGAGAAGCACTGGCTTAATGGTTTTGGACTTACACTTATTTTTGTCCCCTCGTCATCGGGATGAGGCTCCGGTGTTATCTCCATCTGTGAACAAAGAAGCGAAGAGTTATTAGAGCTGAGAAAGTAGCCAAATCGCATTGGCTCCATTTATTTGGACGACATTGAATTGGAACCCCATCAGTATCGACAAACGCGACTTTCCAACAACAAAAGCTCCCATCATCATTCCAGTGGGAAAGTTTATGTTTTCAATTCTAAGCTAATATGTATGTGTTCTGATTTGTCACCATCGCCTACACTTTCCCATTTATTTCTATAGCCACCAAAGAATCTCAAAGGCCTTCACAGGTCCACTGTTGACAAATATTAATGACATATGGTATATATATTTTAGGTTTAAGCCCGCAAACGGTCCGCGAGAAGCTGCAAAACAACAGCGAGTCACATAGAGCAACATATACAGTACTGTACTCCATGTATATGTAAAAAAAAAAAATGTATATATATATATGTATATATATAGCTTTATGTAATATGTTTGAAAAAATCCGCGATGCACTGAACCCGCGATAAACGAATCGCGAAGTAGCGAGGGATCACTCTACAACGCTTATTTTTTGTGATTAATTTGTGGAATAATCACAAACGGCTGACACTCCCACACTTAAGAAACATAAAAGGGCCTTCGTAGCAGAGCTCTGCATGACATGGTACTTCCAGAGAGAGAAATATGCCTCAAGACCATCAGTCTCTACTGTTGAAGTATTATCACCGAACAAAGCTGATGGCAATAATAAAAACTTGAAAAGTAGTAAAGTACATGAAGGAGTTACACCACAGGGACACCCCCCCACACCCCTCAAAAGTTTTTTGTTGTTGTTGTTGTTGCACTACGCTAGCATCATTCTGGACAACATACAGTGCCTGACTTTGCATTGTTTTTAAGAAGCATTGCTTGAGGTTGAGTGATGCACCGGAACGGGCTTGCCTCATGCCTTCCATGCCCGAAATGAAAAGAAAAGGGCTCCTTCTGAGCATTTGCTGCAGAGAACGCTTGATTCTGCTGTAATTAGCACGTCGAACCCAGCGCTGCTCTCGGGAGGCCGCTCTATAGACAGGTGATTAATGAGCTGAATTACCGCCGCGTCCGGCTTTCTCTGTCCGCATGTAGCGTGACTCTGAACGTCTTGGTTTCACAGATGGACCTGACATACTTTATTGTATCGGAGAGACGTGGTGAACAGGGGGTGGGGGGCGAATCATCCGTCGCCCTCTGCCGTGGCGTGAGACCGTTTCATGTCATTAATCTCAGCCTTCCCCTCGACAAACTTCACAGCCGTTTTATGGGCTTCCCGCGCAGCCTATATTTGTCACCTGAGAAGGATAAAGTTTTGAGGGTTTCACTGGTGGAGAACTGTTCGGCCGGCTTTTAAACATGAAGCGTTTGGAATGGCGGATGGCATGTCGCGACGCGGTGCATCTGTGCAAATCGTTGTTGAAAAAGAAACATGGCGAGTGACCGGCAAAAGATGAGCATGACCCGGACGCTCCTGAATTGTCCCGACTTTATTGTTCAAGTCCTTGTCCCGATTGCCTGATTTTAGTTGCCTCGGCTGAATAAAAATCAAAGCACCGAGGAATACCAATGTAGCGGGGTCGTGGGAGTCTTGGTCAGTAATCATCATCAATCATACTTGGAGCCATCTCAAAGATATTTTCAGATGGGACTTTGTGAATCGGGTCTATTTTCGCTTTCAGGCTGGTAGAGCGTGTTCCCGAAGATCCTGATGGTGGAGTTTCAGTGGCTCGGTCATGAGTGAAAGGGTCATTATTTCCTTTTTTCCTTTGCGTGACGTTTCTCTGCGTATTATCCGGAGGCCTTTCTTAGTCAAAGCCACCAGCCCTTTAAAAAGTATCTGAAATTCAATCTTCCGCCTCCCCCGTGACAAAGCTCGTCCCCTGACATACTCGGCCCGTGCTTCGCGAAAAAAAAAACGTTTGAGTACTCGTAAAATATGCGCTACAATTACCCGGTCTAATAAAGCCTCGTTGATGCCCCGAAACTCAATTATTATAAAGAAAAGCTGTCAGGACTTCCACTGGAATAGAAATGAGACAATCCCGTGTTACATGACAGTTCGTGATGATTTTCACCCATGACGAGTTAAGTGTGTGATCGAAAGGATTGCCAGAAATGCTAGCATGCTAACAAACCTGCGTGTGATATCGGCGGTGTACGTACGTCCATGTTAGTTCAAGCATACCAGTTCAATGAAGGGAATTCATGTGCAACAACAACAAAAAAGGTACCCCGTAGGAGGTTTTCATGTTGGAATCTACTCTGGGATCTTGAGTCGGCTAACAATTGTCAGCTAATGAAAGCGCTTTGATGCGAGCGTGGACCTGCCTGAATGAATGAATGGAGGACTGAATAAAGCAAGCATTGTTCTTCCTTTGGGGAACCGAACCCGGCGGGGGTTCCCTTCTCTCTGGGTGAACAAATCGAGAGAGGAGGGAAGACAGCTGGGCGGGAGATCACAGGCAAGCTGTACTCTCCAAACTCTCAACCAGCCACTCGCCCGTGTGGAACAGGGCGCATATATATTTTTAATACGGTCATCGTTCGCACCTCATCGTTCGCACCTCATCGTTCTTTTCTGGAAACGGCCACGCGTTAAGGATCAATATCGTGCAACATCGATTCATAGAAAGAATATTCATCTGCAATAAAAACTTCTACTCAAAGATTTCTCCTACCAATCCCCTCTTGGCACTGAAGTATGGTAATGTCTTTTAGACGGAATTAGTTTTTGAAACATGACTTGAGCGTTCAATTTAATTTTATATTTGCGTGCGAGTTCATCAAAAATAAGAGTGTGATGCAATTATCCATCCTGACCTGTCATTAAATTAATGGGGTTTTTTTTGGACTGCTTGCACGTTGATGGCAATTGATGTACTTGAATCACTGTTCAGTCAATACAAGTTTTAATCACCATTTATAGGGTGTTTGGAAAGTCACCGTGCCCTAATCAAGTTTTCCTATTTCAGATTCCAACCACGATACGGGTTTTTAACAACAGAAGTACGTGAGTGCCAGTACAAATCCAACGTTCCAACTGTCTAGATCACAGCTGCTTTGCTTATTTTTTTTGAGAAAAAAAAAACACACCCTTTTCTTATCAATGAGTTGACGGATAAAGTGTAATGTCACAGAGAATATTTGATCACAGTCGAGGTGGATTGTAATGCAATGCCTCATTACAGTGCTCGCTGACTCCTGCTTGAAGATGTTTTTGGGTCGAAGCTGAGTTGTTCACCCTAATTACAGCCCACAGTTGACAGGAGTTCCTTTCACATGCAAACGCTAATCCCCCCTTCACAGCCCATTGCTTTATGACAGGGGACATGTTAATTACATGTAAAGCCTTCAATTGTACGTGTAAATACATGAAAGCACACTGTTACTGTTTTTTTTTTTACGCCAATGAGGGAATGTTCCCCGGACAAGTAAGGAAGTTAAGATCAAATAATGTTTCCCAGTTAAGGCTTATTAGCACAACTCAGAACATTTCAGGAGTGGCATCACCAGAAATTGATCGTCTTTCACATCATGATTTGCACCTTCAGCCAAAGGTGTGGTCCCGTTTAGCAGTTCAGCACATGGATGGAAAACTGTACTGTGTGCAAGTGCGAGTTGCCACCGCAAGCAGATGCATCAGTCCCCTCAGTACCCAATAAATTATCATTCAAATAATGACACTAATTAAACCACACAAAGATTGTAGTTTGTATTTACTGTAACTGAGGTGCTTTTTGCTGAACGGGTTCATTACCTACTTGCCAAATGAGATGGCCATATTCTCACATTAATTAAATGCAGCCATGCAGCGTGAAACGTAAACGGCCTTGATTTGAGAGAAAGACGATACACGGTGTCTTTTTTTTTTTTTTAACAATACAATCACCCAAGTCCAAATATCTAGCTTTGAAACTGTTTGCGCCCAAAGAAAGAACAGAAATGGTTACATTGCTTTATAGAACACTTTAAATTGTCCCTAGGTGTAAGTATGAACGTGAATGTGTGTGCAACCAGTTCAGGGTGTACCCCACCGACTACCCAAAGACAGCTGGGATAAGTTTCAGCACACCCCGCGACCCTCGTGAGGATAAACGGATTAGATAATGGATGAAAATTGTTCATCCACTAGTTGTGAATGTGAGCGTGATTCATGGAGATGTGCCTGTACATCAGAATTTATGTAACAGGTTTCTCTCAACTGTAGTGAAACCAATCCACACCTTGCCTTAAAAAGACAGCGCCTCTGTTGTTTTGGATCTTTTTTTATTTTTATTTTTTTTACAAGGCACTTCTGTTGGCAGCTTTATTGTTTCACAAGCCAAAAGCCAATGCAGCTTCTGACTATTTACGTCTGCGGCAGGCAAGGCTAAAACATCAGTAAATATGTCTAAGTTCGAAGCAGAGGAGAAGAGATAAAAAGGGTATTAATGGGATCTCCCTTTAGTTTTTTTATTGAAAGGAAGTCATTGTAGCTCATCATTTAAACCGGGCGGCAGTTGCCAATTATTCAGTCAGTGGAAGATATCAGATGCACTATTAATCTTCAGTTTGGGGGAGAAGGTAAACTAAGGGGACTTGTTTTTGAGTAGGCATGATATAATAGCGTACATTGATTGCTAGATATTTGTGGTTCGGCATTTGCAAATGTACTTTAAAATTTGCAAAGAGCATGTCCGTGGTTATTACCTGAAAAAGTTTCGCTCTTTTTGGGCCAAAACCATGTCCAACATAAAAATATCACTTTGGCACCATTTTGTGGCATCAAGTGGCCGAAAAACTACGTGGCCGTGACGAGAAGAGCTCATATGTTATATAATGCGTCAGGCATGGTCAGCATCAGTTCATTCCGAAAGAAAAAACATTGTGAAGGCCCGGTGACGTAAATTTCAGGAGAGGCATTTCAAAGCGCCACACGGCGCTGCAGTCATCTGACTGTCATCTATTATGCAAGGCTGTTCAAGAGAAACCCGAGGGCAGGTAAAATAAAGGAGCAGCAGCTTGAAAAAAAAAAAAAGTATTTGAAATCATAAATGAAAGCGCTGAAGACATTCTTACCCATTTCAATTAGAAACAATGGCGGCTTGTTAATAGAGGGCGCGAGAGTGCCACCCAACACTCCACTGTCATAAGACAATAATGTGCTGTCTATTTTTAGATGAGAAGAATGAATAGTACAGGAGTCAAGTTGTTTGCTTCAGCTCAGTGTGATATATTTTTTTAAAAATTCTGGCCTGGGCCACTTAAATCTTAATCCATTAACTCTGGTTAAAAAAAAAAAAAAGTTTGACATGCGGAGTCGCGCCTCTTCAATGCGTTACTGTAAATAGGACAAAGGAGCAGAATTCAAATGCAGCTTATCAACCAGTTACAGTGCTGTCATGGTCGGAAGACTGTCGTCGTGTCAACAGCTCTCTGTGACATGTCCGTCCGTGGTTGGGCTATTGGAAAATGGAGGAGACAGGAAGTCATTCGGCATATTTACCTAAGACCTTTTGAGAGGAACCCTGACCAGGAGATTAGCAGAACCTCAACGAGAGAGAGCGCTGACTCATACGGCGCTCCATAGACAGACGAGGCTAAGGCTTTATTTTGCTTTACTACCTTGTTTTCAAATGTCAGGATATGACTCAGAATGGATTGAGACCGATATCATAAGGTAATATATTGTTTTGTATCCTCTCTAATTGCAGCATGACACCTTCATGCTTCCAAGGGAGTGTGACCCAAAACTGGTTGAGATGGTTTACTGTTGTTGTCTGTACGATGCCGTCAACCTGCTCCAAGAATTATCACAGTGTAATTGATTAATATACTGTAATAGAAGACATATAATAATAATGGTGACTCCTGGCTGGAGAAAAACTTAATTTAAAAAAAAAAACTTGAACTTGGAGACAGTCACAAGAAGGAGTCATGCATTATTGCCCATGACGAAAAAGTTTTATGCCCATCAATCAGGATGCCCCCTTTGTGTATGATCAGCAATGGTGCTGCCCCCCCCCGAAAATTTTGGGTGCCGAGAGGGGGCAAGGAGGCCCCCCTCAGGTGCCCTTTGCACGCCCTTGGTAATATCTTTACAAAAACAGCTGAGTTATGTGAGTGTGTCAGCACCGAATACCAGATCAAAATGTTGTCGATTTAGCAATTTAATCCCAAACGATACTTTCAATTTGCTAAACAGGAACAGACTGTACTCGACCTTAGCCGTTCCACTGTGCATCTATTGCCTAGAAAATTATCTATTATTTTGGAGTTGACAGAAAAAAATGGCTAAAATTGTCATGCATCAGTGCATATTGTGGGATGCCGGATGATATCCCCACTGTCACGGTGCAAGAAGCGCGAGAGACTCAGGCCAGACCAACAGTCACGACAGACTGACACATTAATATTCATACATGCTGGCAAGCAAGAGACTCCAATTAACCTGAACTGATGTTTTTTGGTCTAATGGAGGTTGGCGCTCGCACACACAAACCCAATCCTGACATAAAGTAGCCTTCACCCAGTGGAAGTTTTTGCTCTAATCTGACGAGTCTAGGTTTACACTGCTTTAAAAATAATGTCTTCTAAAAGTTTCTGCAAAAAAAAAAACTTTCAAAATGAAAGGGGTGGGATTATTTTAGTGCAATACTGTGTATCACACTGTTGAGGATGATTTCAACGGACAACGTGAATGAGTTCAAACTTGCTTTGAGATACGGGGGCTTTGAACAATTTCCTGCCCGTCAGAATTTGGATCCTTTCCTTGCATTGAATCCACAGCAGCAGGAGGCTACAGCTGTCGAGATCACAGATGATATCACAGCAAGCCTCATGAAAGATCCTGTTTTTTTTTTAACCATCTTGAGCCACAGTATCCAATAATTGTACCGGCATCTATCCTGGCCTTGAAAGTCGACAGCAACCTTCTCGTGACCTCACTCGAGCATGAAGGCAAGGGTATTGTTTTGGCAACGTTTTTGTGTTTGTGAGTGATATCACGCACTTCCCAGAAAATGCAACACATTCGTATTCTCAAGTGCGATAGTGTCTATTCAATACAATTGTGCTTTTTTTTTCTTCTGGCACAAAATTGGAATCCAGCTTGAGAAAACCTTTTGCAATGGTCATGAGGTGTAAAGATGTACCGGTATATTAAAAAAAGAGCCAGCTTTTATCATTCCAGAGAGGTTCTGTGAGAAAGTGATGAAATAAAAGGGAAAGGAATTTTTTTATGATGAAAAAAGGATAACCACGGCAGGGACATTTTATTTCTGATGACCTCTAAATATTTCAGACATCTCGCTTTGACAATGCCCCCATGATGAAATCCGACGAAAAGTGCGAGCGACGGATAAAATGACGTGTGCGTTTGGCAAATTGGAAAATGGACAGAGGTGCCGTACGGGTCTGACTGCGATCTGATATTTTGGGATCGGTCCCGACTGATCCGACAAATGACGGCGCGCTCGTGACACACGTGTCCAGTACGATCACTGTTATGACTGCTCGAGTGCAACAATACATTACGTGTAATATCCTTGGACTGCTATCCAGCCAGCGGGCCCAAAAGCAATTAACGACGGAATCAATACCCCGAGTCAAAACACTGTGACAGCTCTATTATCCCTGGATGTAGGAGTCCGAGTGGGGTGCCATTTTTTTCCCCCCCTGCGTGTCTACATACGTACACTGTATATCAGTTACTGGGCACAGTTTGGCTTGGGAGCGATCCGATGCTGTCATCGATTGTTCTGAATTGGAAATAATTTGAAATCTAAAGCATTCGGATGTCAATCAGCATCCGGGAACAGACAAAATGCACCACTGTGGCATCACAGGCATTACCTGCGTTTGATTTTTATTTGATCTTTTTTCTTCTGAGAGATTTTCCACCTCTCGTCAATCCTCTTGCTAATTCCTTTGCTCTCCTCGCTCTCCCTACCTGTCAGCATCGGTCTTTTGCTGTCGAAATACAGCCCGTCATCACATCAACAGCACTTTTATCGAATCATACTTTTTTTTTTTTTTTTTATGTGATCCGACTCATCTCGTCCTCCGATGAACCAAAAAAGTCGTCACATAGCAGTAACTGGTATGACACTGGATGTCATTTATTACAATTTGGAAGGATATTTATGAAACACGACATTTGGATGGATTTGTTTGTTGAATAGCTCAACATACCTATCAGAGTTAACTTCCTCACTTATCTATTACAGTGCTCTTTTTTTTTTTTTAATTGGATTCAGCATTGTACATTTTACTTCAATCAAATAAAGCATTTCAATGGATGGAAGGTTAAAGGATTGTTTTGTGCACTAACCCTCCCAACCCCACCACCAAATACAATTCCAGTTTCATCTTAGACAAGGGCGATTTAATTCTCGGTTAAGATGAATCCGACGACTGCAAATCATTTGAGAAATTAATCATGATTGCCCATAAAAGTCCTCTCCATTGGCTGTGGCCTCTTCAGGCAAAGCATTATGGTCTCGACAAATCACCCTCTTCACTTGATTGGGGCAGGGGCCAGCGGCCATTTGCGATCGAAAAAAAAATCCCTTGTCCCACCTCATGGTGTCAAGCCGTCTCGTCTTCCAACATATACTCGATTGCCATTTTCTTGCTGTTCTTGTGCATGCGGTCCAATTAGGTATCGACATTTCGGTAAAGCGGTCACGCCGGGCACAAAGTGTTGTTGTTTATTTTCATCTTAGTTTATTTGTGGTGGTGTTGTAGTTGCGCTTGTGTGTCATTTATTATTTTTTTAAGGTGATAAGTGCTCAAGCATTCTGTGTAGAGTGGCGCAATGTTCCATTCCCGGATTAAAAATCGGAAATGTTTAGAATTGCCAACGGATGAGACGAGACGGCGGCAAAGCCCTAATTTTTTTTTTCCTTCTATATGAAACTCCTTGACTCACTCCCACATAGTTTCCTGGCACTAAGAAGTCGCGGCATTTCAATCCAAAATGGAGCCCCTCATTTCACTTCAACATGGTGTACTTGAAGATGAATGTATACAATTGCATAATATATAATATGGCTTTCATGTCATCTGCTAGAATCTTGGTTCCACACTCGAAGTAAATTGCGGAGGGTCATTTTGTCAAATCTAGTCCTTTGCTCCCATCTTCTGGGATCTTGAGGCAATTACAGTACAGCAAACCTTTTTTGGGATGGGTGGGGGGGCGGTGTCAATGACTTGGCAGCGCTCATCCACAATCCCCCGCGAATAGCGGGTGGTCTCTTTCAAATTCTTTCCATGTAGTCGAATGATTAAATACATTCATCAAGTATTTGTCTCCGGTGTCTGTCTGTTTTAAATGTTAATGCATCATTTCAGATCACCCATTCATAATGAGGACCCTGCAGACAATTCTAATCCGCTTTGTGAGCCCCTGCTTCGAAAAGGTTTATTGTCAGCCGAAGTCCTGAACAAGAGGACGCGTTTAGTATTACGATGACATGAATACTACGAGTACAAAACTAATTAGAAGAATGAAAACAAATGTACAATGACTCCGTTTCTGTCCGGGCGCCCATTAATCAAGCGAGCGCGGCAGCGCAACTGACTTTGCTGCTGAAAGGTCGCCATCCCAGTGGATGGGGAGGACTCTTGTCAAATCAAAAGCCTTTCTAGGGGTTCCTACACCAGCGTGAAAAAGCGTTCCCGTGAATTTGACAAGTTGTGTCGTGGCACTGAATCGGATGAACTTTCCTCCAGTTGACGGTCTCGCAGCGGCGTCAGGACGAGGCACTGGCGGCAGAGAGAGAATGATATCTCCAAGATGGTGTTCTCTTGCGTCACATCTGCTTTTAGTTGGACCACACTCACTTTCTGACCCCCTGACGTGTGAAGATGCTTTAACCTCTGTCATGTACAAGAGGATTGAACACAGACTTGGAAAATATGTCCCGTCAGTGAATATGTTCACCCCTAGGATGAAAAGAAGACAAAATGGAAGCTCATGTCATTTAAGAGGCGTCTACGTCATCTATACCCCATTTTCAGAACTCGACAATAAATCAATGTTTTGTTTTGATTTTGCTTCAACATATATGTCAGAATTGGATTCATTACACTAAGTTGGACACTAAGTTGAAACGTTGGCGGTTGTTTATAACGCTCTGTCCCTTATCTTTGACATCGTTGCCCGATGTCAAAGTAAGAACCGTCTCGTTTTTTAACTCAGACAACTTGGGACCTTTCGATTCAAGGCCTGCACCCAGAATGAACCCCAGATTGTAATAAGGCTTTGCCACCGCTTCAGTGATGTGAAATTCTGTCGCTCCACTTTGGCAATTAACACATTACATTTTTTTTCCATTACAAACCCAAGGCTAAAAAAAAAAAATAAGAAATGAAAATATGCGCCCGGTTATTTGGAAAAAGTCAGCCATTTCACTTGCTGTGATTACATTCGGAGAGACCATTTGGAACGTGATATAATTTTACGGTAGAGCGCGCAAAGAAACTACTGAGGCGCTCGACGCGGGGTACATGAGCAACAGTTAATGGTCTAACAGGGGGCTTAATCCGGCTAAATTCCACATGGCTGAAGGAGATTTAACGTCGCGTGCCCTTGCGGTTGTCGCACCAAGCCATTCAGTAAGAGACGGCAGGCGGAGTACATATTTCATTGCATCTGCAACGTAGCGCGGCCATTGGAACGGTGACGGTCGCAGTTGCCATGAAGCAGGCCAGCCAGCTCGTAATGAGCAATTGACGTCTCACTCAAAGGCATTCGCTCGTCTCCGGAGGAATTTAAGGTTAAACTGATAATTTTCCGTCTCCTTTCTGCTTGGCTCTCGACGAAGACGGACACTTTTTGCATTCCTGCCCTCACCCCACCCTTTCCGTGCTCGCCCCTTAGTCCTTGTGCTGTCTTTGTCTAACTTTTTTCCTAGCCTCCTACCGTATTTTTCATCCGAAGAACTAACCATGGAATTAGTTGGCTGGTCTCTCGATGTAATCGACAAAAATTTTTCAACGAAAAGAGCGGGCAGTGGGGAGCCTGCTTGCCCTCCGGGGACACTTGCTGCCGGATACGCCCTGGATCCATGGAGAAAGTGGAGACCGGTGTGCCTGGCAATACTGTCCGTGGAAAATGTGGAAAACATCTAAATTATTGTCCTTTTGATCACAGGTATGCTGCTGTTTGGTGTTGGCAGCTTTCTGTTCTATCGCAAAATTCAACCGACGGGAGCGGCTCTATTGGAAGTGAAGAAGCTGCCGGTCACTCTGGATGGCTTGGCGCGAATGTCCAACACTCAGACTCAAGCGGTGACTGTAGCGTAACAAGTAGCGTTGTGCCCCCCGCCGTTATCTAATCACCAACAAGACGTGCTGGAAAGCTTGCTTGAATGAAGGAAGCAAGTCCCCGCTTCGAGCGTTGACTGTCTTTATGTCATTGTTCGGCCAATCAAAAGAGCGATTTTGATTCACGTGGGAAAGTAAATGAGAGTAATGAGAATTATTTTGCACGCACGTATGACTCTTGCACTTATTTCCCTAGAGGCTCCAAGGACCGCTATTGCGTCACAACCCCATATGTTGCCCCCCCCCCCATCTGCTCATCCCTGCACTCCACCATCTTATTCGTCCAAATGCAGACAAATACAATCAACGCGGGTCAAGCAGTCGCTGGTCAGCCAAGGATGCCGTTTTAAAATCGGACTTTTGTAGGCACGCGCAAGGGAGAGTAAGATCCAGATCGAAAAAGGTTCGGCGAAACCCGTGCGAGCGTGTTTATTTGTTGATGGACGGCAACAGATGAAAATCATCATCGTGCATTCCAAAGGTCATTAATTCTGTGCCAAAGATGTCCGAGCAATGTTGTCCCTCACCCGGTTTCACTCGGAGCTCATCAAAAAGTGATGCTTGATGTGACATGATGCCGCTAATAGAGCTTTGATCCCACCGGGTCAAACTGTGACACACTGTGTCTCGGGCGTGGAGCCAATCACGCTGAACCAAGACAATCACTGTGACTTCACCGCGAGTGCTGCAGTGCGCTGCGGATGCAACGGCGCCGCTGCCACCCACTCGCGCTCGACGCTAAATTGCTATTATTTGATAGGAGCCGCAGCGATCCGCACGGAGGGAATCAAGCGAGGGAAGAAAGTCAGCCGTCAAAACTGCGCACCATCTGATTTAGTCTCCATCGCCGAGAATTCACATGTGATGAGCAAAGATAACATTCCAAACGCATGACTGAGCGGATGTTAATCATGGACATGTCGAAGCAAGGATGTGGGAATCCCTCTGGACCGTGATAATAACGCAGCTTGTCAGTGGAACCTTACAAAAGCGGCTTACATTTGATTATTTTAAATGAAGGCCTCGATTGTTCTTCTTAATGAAACTTTTGAAGCTCGCTCGGACCTTATAGCTCGCTTCCAGAAATGCTGATAGGGCCCCTTGGGTTCTGGGGAAAAGTTGAAAACGTCAGAGCGCAGAGCTAGCTCATCTGAGAGAATGAGATTCCAGAAGTGGACGAGGGAGGATGCTCGAGCTCTTCGCCGATATGGTCAGAAGAGTCATTAAAATATATATATATATCCAAAAGGCAAAGTGTTGACTGATAATTTTTGCTTCCTGTTTTAAAATGTCCCAGAGTGAAACTAGTATTTGAATTGAGTCTGTAATGATTCAATCTGAAGGGCTTCCGGACACAAACGAGCATTTGATTAATGAGGTTTATTTTGAAAGTGGCATTGTAATGAAGCGAACAAAGTGAAGCTCCTCCCCTGACTTCAACATAGTTGCAATGGTAACAAAATGGTGGCAATATTCGAAATAGCTGAATAGGTGAGCCCACGTTGGCTTTCAAATTACACTTGACATAATCTTGCATCAATACAATGTTACAAAGAACTGAAAATCAAATAAAGAATTAAGCGCAATTGCCCACCCCGGGGAATTCCAACACACGCCGGGGCGAATTTGCATCACAATGCGAAAAGAGTCGCTGCCATTGATTGTAAAAGAACAAAAGCTTTTGTGACCGCTGACTGTACCTGAGCCTGACAGGGAGCTTCAAGCAGTTCAAGAGTGAAATGAGAACAGGAAGCATCTGTCAGTGTGTGAATGTGTGTGTGTGTGTGGGTCCACCAAAACGCAAGCAGCATCCCACAGCGAGCTCATGTTCACCGCAAAGCATTTGGAAAGCATTACAATCATTACCGACCTGTGTGGGCTACGAGTCTGATGGCAATAGTTACTAGAATGATGCATTGTACATGACGACTCCGGGTGGCGTGATGTCAGCTCACGCGCTGGAGGAGGCTGCACTTGGGCAGCAATCACGGCGCCAGACGCACGCTAAGGTCCAAAAGAGCACGGCGTTTCACGGATTCAATTATTACCTTATTGTTGCACCCACCCCATGCAAAATAGATGGCGTGCTATGATTAGGTTGCATTTTCTTGTCTTCTTTTTTTTTTCCTTTGGTCAAAGAGGGCCGGTGCATCTGTTTGGTAATAGTCAATTAGAGTGCATTTATATTCGAACCACGGGAGTCAGCTTATCCCGTATTTAGCTGCAGGGCAGTCTTGCATGATGTCCTCTCTGCTATTTTCTTCTCTTTTTTTGAAATATCTCCCTGAAATGGAAATGCGGTTGAACGTAGCCCCCATCGGGTACCTCCAGCTGCAATGCACTTCAGGCAGTGTTGGGAGGTATTAAATGTAAAATGAATTTGTTCGAAATTCAATTGTACAAATGCGCACGAGCCAATTTCTGTAGCGCGTTGGGCTATGTTATCTCGTCCTGTGCAGCACTAGTCTTTAGAAAATGATGTTTTATGATACGGCAGGTTAGAGACATGCAGATGCACGGAGAGAAAAACAGGAAGGTTTTCAAACAATATCAGCTCGTTCCCTCATTTTTTTTTTCAACAGGAATATTTTGATAGCTCCATATCATACAGCATATTGTCGAGCTGCTACGTTACATAACGGTATTCATGACCTACGAGCGTCATTGTTTCCTATTTTAGGCTCCTGCCGATATTTGATGAAGCAATCCATTGATTGTAAGCTTTTACAAGTCCTCTCTGAAAGGAGCAAAAGCTCTCCCTTCACATATCTGACTCGGCTTTTCTTGTTTTTGTTCCTTATATCCAAGCATAATCCTAAATCAAATAGAATTAGCTGTGGAAAGGGATTGTAAAGATTTACTTAGTGTATTGACTTCACGGCAAACAGCAGAGGCCGGATTAGCTGGGGCGAAAAAAAGGAAAAAAAAATGTGTGATCAACTTTGACATCATCAGAATCCACACTAGCAGAATCGAAGCCTCTGAGGTCGGGAAAGAAAACTTTTGTATTCATGAGAATTAGTGCCATTCTGAAAAGTAATGTTTTCAATCTTCAAACCCCAATGTTTGTGTTGACTTGTTTTGTCAAACATTACATAAATTAAAAAAAGAAAACACCCCTTCCAATATACAAATCCATTGGTGCTGAGTTCCAGGGGTCGAATGTAGTTTTAAGTTGTAATATTATCACTCACTGCTAGATGGCAGAAATGTCTTTATTACACTTACACTAGGTCTTAGATTAGGGCGGCCCGGTAGTCCAGTGGTTAGCACGTCTGCTTCACAGTGCAGAGGTACCGGGTTCGATTCCAGCTCCGGCCTCCTGTGTGGAGTTTGCATGTTCTCCCCGGGCCTGCATGGGTTTTCCCCGGGTGCTCCGGTTTCCTTCCCACATTCCACAAAGGCTGCCAGGCTGATTGAACTCTAAATTGTCCCTAGGTGTGAGTGTGAGCGCGGATGGTTGTTCGTCTCTGTGTGCCCTGCGATTGGCTGGCAACCGATTCAGGTTGTCCCCCGCCTACTGCCTGAAGACGGCTGGGATGGGCTCCAGCACCCCCCGCGAACCTCGTGAGGATCAAGCGGTATGGAAGATGAATGAATGAATAGGTCTTAGATTGCGATTTCGCCCAACATGGTGTCCGCCTTACATAATTACATGGATGATTCCGTTCATTTTAATTCCATGAGCGCGATATTCTTCAGAGTTCCCCTTTAGGCGAAGGTTCGAATTAGCACCCAATGCTAAGTGGCACGTGGGTATTTTCACAAACGGTTAACCCGCAAAAAATTTAGCACGTCGTCATTTGAAACTAGTCCAAGTGTAACAATTCCAAACCTTATGGGTGTCAATTACCCGCATATTTTTGCTATTTTTCAACAGGGCTCAGGATTCCTATCCTTTCAGCGGAATCCTACTAGTAGTGCATCGATCTGTTTTCTCTCCTACTTACAGTTCAGTTCAGCATGTACTACTACTCCATAAGTGGCTTCCTACTCCTATTATTAATATTGGAGGGAAAAAACCACTTTACATAGTACAATATGTATGAAGTAGTGCCCTTCAATTATTTAATATGTGATAAACAAACAGCAGCGAGAACCCAGTGAATAAATTTGTTGTTCACATACAAGCCAGTGTTTATATTGATTAAAATGAAATGACTCCTGACGTGCCTCATCCACCCACTTTACTATCATCAAGGGTATTCTCGTATGCATCCTCCATTAAACAGTCGCTTTGTAGAGACGTTTTCATCGAGGGAGCCGCAGCAACGCGCAAGACTGTGTTTTGTTTTGAATGGGTAATATATTTCAGCCTTTCTATCAATAAAGTTGCCATTTTGGCGAAGGTGGGGAAAAATAGGGGGGCTTATAGAACACCTTGATTTAGTGCCGGATTGAATCAGAGCTGCGGCTGCCATACCCTCAGTAACGAAGCGGCAATTTGTGTTTTTTTTTTTCAATAGCAGCAAGCGCCTCGCTCATATTTGGTTTACCGCTTCTCATCTTCCCCTTTCCTCCGTTTCTTTTGCTCTGACTTGAATCAACATCATCATAGTTGTTGCAAATCCTTTCAGCAGCGTGACTACTTTTTCTTTTCGGGGGAGGGAGGGAGGCGGACGAGGGTGGGGGCTGATGCTTTTTTCCAGCATGTGAGTGATGCTGTACTGGCAGCGTCTCATTTTAAATGCAAAAAAAAAAAGAAAAAAAGTGGTTGTGAAAAGATGAGTTGTAACAATGCCGTCCACATGAATTGTCCTTTTTTTCGGGGGTGGGGGGGGGGTCGGCACTTTTACGTGTGCCAAACGATTTCAGAGTTAAGAAGCCTTTCTGCTTTGGAGAAGATGCAACGCATGTACATGGAGTATGCCATCCATTCAAATTGCTCTGACAAAACGTTCTGCCACGACTGTTTGTTTTTGGGCATCTCTCAAGTAAATGAGTCACTTGAGTTGCGGTTCCAGAAGTAAGCCCTGTGTGCAACCGAGAACAATTTGTTCATATTTAGTGAGGATTTTTCAAGGATTAAAAAAAAAACATTTATCAGCTGCCCCCTTCTCTGCCACAGCCCCCTTAGGTTAGAAACTGCTCTTCTGATGTGTTATCGGCTCCACACAGGCCCTTATACTGTACATTCGGTAAGGTTGAGTTAAGTGACAGAAATAAACCCGGTGCCAAGTCAAAAGTCTCCAGACTAGTGTTTTTTTTTTTTTGGCCTTTGGAACACTTGACTATATAGTGCGGCTCTTCTAGAACAACGCTTATTTACATTTGATGTCACAGCTTTAGGCTACATTGTACTTGATGTTGAATGAACAGAAGCTGCATATCGGATGCTGCGGGGCATCGCAGGCATTGTGACATTGACTGAATTATACATGTACCGTGGTAATGTTGGATCGTGCAAGTACTTTAGTATGTAGCGCTCGTCGTGAATATTGATCGTCGTCATCAGTCTGCAAAAGTCAATTTCGGTATTTGACACGTTCAACGTGACTTGAACTCGACCTTCACGGGCTCTTTTACAATTTAATGGTGCACACATCGTGTCACGGAAAAAAAACAACAACTATTAGTTACTAGCTTGGCTGTATGTGCGACTTTGTTTTGTCCATAGCATACCTTTATTTTCTTTTTTCTGACACAGTATTGACACCAAAGTATTGTCAATACAGTGAAGGAAATGTTATTCACCACTTAATTCAAAAATTGTATTTCCAATAATATATTCTATTCCACTCCATGTGTCCAAACATGTGGACTAATATGACTTGGGCAGCAAAATTCACCTGTTTTTATCCATCTCAGGGGGGGGAGCGGCCATTTTGTCACTTGTTGTCGACTAAAAATGACATCACAGTCGCCCAGGGCTCCGCATGACTCGTGTGTTTTCTAAGCTCGGTAGAGGGCCGCAAACACATTTCAATTTTCAAAGCTGCACCCGCACGGTTGGCTGACAATTGGGTTTAATCATCAGGGCATAGATCCATCCCGCCTTGTATCACTTGGCAGACTGACGTGGAGCAACAGTCATTATGTAACAAAGATATATATTGGGGGAGGGTGGGGGGTGGGGCACTTGAAAAGCGTGCCAATATGGTGGCAAAATAGAGCAACGCAGCACGCCGCCGGCACAACACCGGACCTCCCCGCCATTTTTGAAGTGCACTCCCACAAGACTTGCCGCGAGGTTATCACTGCGGATTGTGCCCTTTTGAACTCATGCAAGTGCAGTGATTGCCGTGCTGCTGATAAATAGTTTACTTTCAACCATCTACTATATCATTTGGGATTTGTGAATCTCAACCGAATTGTTAAATATGCACTCGGTGTGCATCCTCAAAGAGGTCCGATAGCAACGCTGTGTACAAAAAATAAAAAATAAAATCCAACAACAATCTTTAGTCAGTTCTTCCAAACCCATGAGCGAATTCTCAGCAATATGTGTTGACTCGCTCACAAAAATATATGTCCTTGGATGTTGGAAGTAAAAGCACCCAACCCACACGTTCCCGCTCTCAGCCAATATTTCTTTGATTGCCTAATTGCTGCCAGTTTGCTCCAAATGTCAGGCACATCACTTGGCATTCATTTGCCGTGAGCTTATGCCGTCATCGTTTTGACAAATTCCGCTCTCGCCCTTCCCCTACTGGACAAAACAGCCTTCCAAGTAATAAACGCCGGGTTCGAGTGTAATGTCTGCATCAGTAGGCCTCTGAAGCCCAACACCCAGGAGTCATATGGGATCAAATCCACATCAAAGCCTGGCCAATGATGTTATAAAAGCCGCGCAACAATAGAACAATAATTAAAGCCTCATGGATTTCCACAACAGTGTCGCACGCGCACGCGTGAACGCGCGCTGTATATCGCCGCTTCTCGTTGCGGTGATTGAAAGAGCTCAGCCTGATGCTTGTCACAACCTGACGCCAACCTTTTTGTCAATCTTCTCACATGCCGCTACCTGCCACACAATACGCAAGCCGCCGTTGCCGTCCATCTTGAATGCGGTAAACATATTTGAAACACTCTCATCCGCTAAGCGGTAGCTCATTGGCTCAACATCAAGCTGTCGTGAGCAGCAGCAAAACATGAGACGCTGAGATGATTTTTGTTTTTTTGTTTTTTTGGAAGGCACTATTTCATGAGGCAAGCGTCAGAATGTGCTTTTTGGACACAGGAGGCATTTGCATGAATTGCTCGGCTCGCTCGACAATAGCGCTTTATTCAAATAGCGTTTCTCTGCAGCTGCAACAAAGCAGTTTACATATGACATAAAATAACAATACAACAACAAAAGAAAGTGAAAACAGTAAATTAATGACACCAACACACAAATTGCAGACGCCAGAAAACCCCAGTTGCATCTTAAAATGAAGCCTAACATGTTCTGGAAGCCAGTGAAGGTAGTAAACCAGGATTAGGGCAATGTGCTCCCTCTTCGGAGCTCCAGTTAGGAGGCGAGCAGCAGCATTTTGGACCAACTGGAGACACTTGTGGGAGTACTATCTGACTCCCAAATGAAGTGCATTACATTCACCCAGCCGAGATGTAATGAAGGCATTATCATGTCATTAATATTCCAACTGAGCAAAATGGTTTTGTTTTTTTGTTTTTTTTAATCCCCAGATTAGTCGTGAAATACGAGTTCCTTCTATTTTCCTTGGATGGTTTGACAAAAGCAAAATCTTAATCTTCAATATTAATACTGTTGAATAGCAATGTGAGGATATGGATCGATATGTGATTCTGCTTTTTTTTTTTTTTTTTTTTTACCTCTTCGGTATCCACATCGTCGGCGGCCTCAGTGGGTTCCGGCGCTTTCACGAACCACCACTGGATCTCCAAATAAACTGACGTGGTTCCGCTCTGGAACGCGCACGCCATCTCTATGTTTTGTCCCTCTTTAACCGTCATGTTAGAGGGTAGATCAGTGAAGCGACCTGCAGAAGATGGTAGGGAGATGCGTGGGGGCGGGAGTTGCGGAGATAATGAGTCAGGGGAAGATGGAGACCAGGGGAATGAGAGAAAGCGTTGTCGAGGTAAGTTGGTGATGTCTGCATGCATAAAAACAAGCAGGAATTAACTCCCGAGACAGTTTTATTTTATTTTTTTTATTTTTTTAGGTCTCTGCCCCTCCCGTCTTCACATCAAAACAGCTCAATTGCTCAATAACGCCACATCGTAAATTACAAGCCGTTCACTATTTTTGCACGTCATTGCACGTATTGATAGAGAGCAAGAGACAGACGTGACTTTTGGAGGGAGCCCGAAAGAAATTTTGAATAAAGAAAAACAGTATATCTGGCGGGGGGGGGGGGGGGGGGCGATATTTGTTTTTTGTTTTGTGTGTGTGTGTGTGTTTTTTTTTTTGCCGGGGCGTCTAAAAGGTCGTTGTACTTAATGCCGTCAAGAAGCAGTGAGAAAGTGGAATCCAATGCAGTGTGAAGGGCAGGTGCTTTTCAGCACCTCGGACAGTGACAATACGTGGCGACGAACATTTTGCATGAGGCAGATTGAAAATGTTCCTTCTGACTAAAAAAAAAAAGAGATTTTGGGCTCGACGCGTGAATACATATCAAGCAGTCACCAGTTGCATTTTTTTGTTGGAGGGGGGGGGGCGGTTGACGACGTTGCCGGGACGTTTTTATAACACATCTCGCTACTAAGATTTCCCGGTTTCCTCCAAAGAAACGCAAAAAAACCCCCCACTGCGCACTTTTTTTTCTTCAACAGTTTCTCAGCCCTTCGCAGCCTTTAAAAGTCTTACCTTCAAAGGAGAATCCGAAATGCACACAAAACCCAGCCAAGAAAATAAATCCAGCGGTATCATGAGAGGTCCACATCATTGCGCTGCCGAGAGCTTTCTTTACATGAGCTGTAGAGGGCAAGAAAAGGCGGAGGGAATAAAGCCAGCGAGGGGGGGTGGGCAAGGGAGCGGGGGGGGCAATCAAACAGTTGCTGGGTCGGTGTTTTGAAACGGAGGCTGCCGCAGGTTGAACATGCCGCAAACTAGCGGCCGCCGTTGCTCAACTTCTCGCCGTCCTTCTTTCTTTTCCGTGTGTGTTGCTGCGGCGTCTGTCGACTGCTCGGCTCGACTCCCAGTGTGCAAAATAAGCAAGCGGCGAGCTGCGGGACTTGCTGTGCAACAGCGGAGAGACGTCAGTTAGTCTGCTGGTAATTCACAGTGTGGCGTTCGCACTTTTTTTTTTTTTTTTTTTTTTTAAACCGAGCGTTTCCTCAACGCTCCATCCTCTCGCTATTCAATTTAAACATCTCCTATCTTGATTGCCACATACCAGGAAATGTATTTATTCAGAAAAAAAAATAAACACTGACCGCCGCATCTCACTTGTTCCAAATTGAATCTAGCTGCTTTTAAGTATTTTTTTTAAATGTAAAGTGGGCGTGGCTAAAATTGCTGGGTACTTCAGCCCAGGAAAGTGTAGCATAAAATAGGAGAGGTAGGGAAGGGGGCGGGAAGGGGGGAGGGTGGGGCGGCGTCAGGGCAATTGCAGCAAGTCATAAGTCATTAGTATAGAAAGGATTCCGCTGGAATATTATTAGTCTCATGGGAAGACTGAGAACATGCAGTCCTTTTGCATTATGCACTCCTCGTGCCACTCCTTGGATTTGTGGAAATGTATTCAGAGTACAATCTGGGTGCATTCATCCGGTTAAATCACCTTTTCTCTGTCTTGAAAGCCATATTCGTGTTGTTCTTTTGGAGGTACATACCGGTAGGAATAGGTCCCTGAGGTTAGGACAATTCAGAACTAGGCCAACATTTTTTCAAATGTATGCAACCAACCATTGCAGTATTCAGGTTCATCTTCACAACACCCTGTATTGAAGAAATTGAGGCATTCGCTTTTTCAACACTTTTTGCAGTAATTCAAGATAGACGGCGCTCAGAGGCGCGTGCCGTGTTGCGACACAGCATGCCAGGTAGCGCTGAGCTCTTCTGGAAGAGATTCAGTCAAATAAGAGGACGCGAAGAAAAGCCCGAGAAGGTCCCCTACCGAGCTGTAGTGAACCCAAAGAGCCGAGAGAATAAAAAGCGACAGCGACCGGCTAATCTCTTCAGCAATACGTGCAAAAACATGAGAGGAGTCGTTGTACAGTATCACGCATGTCTTCAGCTTGATATTCGCTTCTCGCCGGACGGTGATGATACGCCTCCTGTAACATGTAAATGGGATTATGGGTGGATTATTACATAAACAACTGATGTTGTCACTCAAGATATTAGAAACATAATGTGGTGAGTGTTTTTTTGTGTTGGCATCGACCGCGATAAGGCCCCCCCCCCCTTTCCTCTTGCTGAAACCCTCAGTAATGCATTCATCGCCGACCACCCGCCGCCTACCTGTGATCGCTTTTTTTTCAACGGCTCTTCATCCAAAACCCCTCCAAAAAATGTAATCAAATAAAATATATGTGGAGCTCAACAGCTTGCAGTCTGCCCTGTACTTATATGTACCCATGACCAAATAAAACCTGCCCTAAAGAAAAACCCCCCATGAGCTCTCACCACTCGAGAGTATCCGCCACAAACTCCTCTTTATCATCTCCAAAGCCTTCTCCAACCCGACTTCACCCCAAGGGCTGCATTCCACTCTCCCAATCCCTCAGATCAGCAGATGACACTCAGGTGTGGAGACATGATGTTTTTTTTTGCCATCTCATGTTGACAAGTTAAGCAAAACGGATCGAAACACAGTTTGAAATCATTTTTCCCTTTTTCGTTGTTTTAGCCAACTTTTCTTATTTCTTTACCTTCTATACCAATGATTTAAAACTTTCCCGCAAACGTGTTTAAATGTTGCCAGTGTGTGTTCTCTTCAGTACCCCCCCCCCTCCCCGCCCCCCCCACACACACACACTCCTGCTTTGCTTCTGAATGTCATTAACAATTGTGTTGTAAATGCTGGTCGCTGGAGCCTTGTGTGAAGCACTTTGAGTTGTCTTGCGTGTGAAATGTGCTACATAAATAAACGCGCCCCCGCGTTGCCTTTCTTTGCTATCATGCCAAATGTACTTACTTTTGAACCAAGCCGACTCATTAGTAGACACCTTGAATGACGCACTTTTCACAACAGAGGAGCTAGGTTCTGATTGCTACATAACATGCATAGTGTGTGTGTGTGTGTGTGTGTGTGTGTGTGTGTGTGTGTGTGTGTGTGTATCCATCCATCCATCCATTTTCCAAACCGCTTAATCCTCACCGGGGTCGCAGGGGTGCTGGAGCCTATCGCAGCCATTTTAGGGCACTAGGCGGGGGACACCCTGAATCAGTTGCCAGCCAATCGCAAGGCACACAGAGACGAACAACCATCCACGCTCACATTCACACCTAGGGACAATTTAGAGCGTCCAATCAGCCTGCCATGCATGTTTTTGGAATGTGGGAGGAAACCGGAGCACCCGGAGAAAACCCACGCAGGCCCGGGGAGAACATGCAAACTCCACACAGGGAGGCCGGAGCTGGATTCGAACCCGGTGCCTCTGCACTGTGAAGCCCACGTGCTAACCACTGGCCTACCGGGCCGCCCTGTGTGTGTATATATATATATATATATATATATATATATATATATATATATATATATATATATATTATATCAGCCTCCATCGGCTGAGTCAGACAGTTCATGATAAATATGAGAGCGACTCAGTCCACTGGGAAACTCATGGCCTTGTGTTGCACATGCCACGAATACACATTGACAAAACCTGTGCAAAACAGTTCCATTTTTCCGCTGCATTTTTTTTTTTTGTAAGAATGCGGCACATGTGGTGGTCTTTTGAAGTACAGTCTGCGAAGGAGACTCCCCGCAGCGCTTGAACTGGTGGAGGTGGGGTTGCGGAATGGATCTCAAGGAGTGCGAATGTGTTGCAGCTTTGTAGTTTCCAGGTGGTGAACTTACCACCTAGTAGGTTCCCGATTGTATTGTAAAGATGGGGGTCGGGGGGGGCACACAGACAGACACCGATGGCACTTTTGCTTCTTTTTCATTGTGGTTTTCTTCCGCATGGGCGGGCATCATTCATTTGTGAATGGTGTGGGAGAAAAGAGAGGATTTACAGTTAAAATACAAACGCCGAGCAACCCGACGTGGATTGACAAATCTATCAAAGACGACATTTCGAATGGTGTATACGACTCTGGTGTTTAACCTCCCAAAGTCAATCATGATCAGCACCAAAGTTTTCATTTTCCCTCCTGAAATGATGTCAGTTTCGGGATCAAACTGTAGTTTGAAGAAACCCTTATCGTACTTCTGCATACGTAAACAAATGCATATTATGTATCTTTTAAGGTTATATTTCGGGGCAACTTGGGGGGGTTTGATGTTCTTTGGGAGAGAAGATAGTGTTGATGTAAAATCCTGAATTCCTTTTCACGCCTAAATGGGCAAACGGTATCACACCAACCACCACAACAGCCGTAATAGCTGTCATGTATCTCGGGGGTATTTCGACTGCTGCCTGAAATCCGACCAAATAGACGCTCACGTCCAAACCTACTCGAGGCAACATTAATATTCGATAACATTGCTCTGATGTTCCACGACAATGCTTTGATCAATCATCGGACAGATGAGTAAGAGTGATGCTGAGTCACTTCCGATGCGGTAGTTCTCACGGTTCAACTCGGCGCACGGCGAAGACAATCTGCTCTGCCAGTACACTGACCATTAGGCAGTGAAAGCACACTTTTAGCTGGTTCCCTGCCAGCATCCGTTTTGTCAGAATGCGCACGATGCTCCCCGAGTGAAACAGAGCGCAGCAACAACAACAACAAAAAAAAATATTCAACACTTTTTTTTTTTTCCCCCAGCACGGTGACGCAAACGGTTAATCGGCTAGGAGGCGAACACCGAGACATTTGTGTTTGGCGTGCACCACGTATATGAAAAAAATATATATACATATGGAGCAAATGTTTTATTTGATTTATTTGATTTGTGTGCTTTAACAGTGAAATATTTTCAGTGGATATTCCGACAGCATTTGAGAGCGGAGAGAAGGGCTTGATTTTTCAGGATTTTAAAACCCCACGTTATATAATTGGTGGGTTTTTTTTCTGAATCATTCACAGGTTGGCAGGAATATTCACAACATTTTTCACAAGTCCAATTTCTTTTCACTGTCGAGTGGCTATTTTCATTTCATTGCCAAATGAAACACCAATATCAGGGAAACAAAACATCTGGGTCGCTTGTGTCTTGGCAACCTGATTCGCGTCGGCGACTTTTGGCAAACGGCATGTTTACGTGCCTGAATAGAAAGTGTGATGTTGTCCCCGCAAGTCCATCTTATCAGCAATGATTGAAGCAAACACAATCAGCGGTGAGAGGTGCCTCTAAGCCTCTCCAAGGCTCAAACGCAAAGCCAGTCACACATCAATGAAGAGATCTCATCAAACATTTAAGCTATCAGCTGCACGGCAAATCAATTTAAATGTGTCGAGCCTTCATGTATAATTACAACCCGTGATGACAAACAGCCTCTTCAGCAAAAGGTAGAGGGACACATGATGGCAACGCGCTACTTCCAGCCAGGTGATGAGTTAAATGACAGCAGCATGACAATCTCAACACAGTTTCTCGCTTAATGATAATTGCTTGCTTCACCACGGTGGATTTTGCCAAGAGCTTTAAGGTTGACGTCACCTTCCTGCTCCGAGCCCGCCGCTGTGCGGGTGGCAAATTATATCGTGCAGAGAAAAGAGGAGAAAAAAAAAACGTATTGGCATTACTGTCTGGGGACGTTATCATCACGGGATTGAGCACGGCAAGCACGGTACAAAATGGCGGTACTTCTTATAAACCCCAAAGTGCACGACGGGTCGGCCGGTATGCACAAAAGTCAGGCCCAGAAACGTTTACATCCAACTCCAGCACAATTCACAACTCTAACCTGTCACAATGAAGCGTATGTCAAGGAAGGACCTTTGAGCGAATGAGGCTGAATTTTTTTGAATGCATATCCACGCATTAATTCTGTGACCTTGGTACATGTGAAAAGACATACAATAGTTTCCGGTGAAAGCATATTTTCATCCGTGTGAATGAAACCTCGTACAAATAGAAATACTGTCAAGTTTATAGATTTGTGTATATTGTGAAGCCTTGAAGTCATTGTCGTCACAGATATGAGTGCATATAGAATTAAATAAACAAAGGGAGCGCACTCCCCTGAACAAGAAACATGGTGAGAAAAGCTGAATTGAAAACAGCAGTTAAGAACCTAACTTAACGTGTTTTGTGTACGCGCAACAGCAACAAGAACTCAGCATCTTCCTCCCCTGTGTCATGTGTCTACAAATTCTGTGATGTGCGAGGCTCCGCCCACTGACACATCCCGATAAAACCGCAATCAGCAGAGCGCGGCAGGCTGGCAACCGGTTCGTCGAGGGTGTCCCCCGCGTACTGCCCCAAGACAGCTGGCATAGGCTCCAGCGACCCCCCCCCCCCCCCCCGCGACCTTTGTGAGGATGAAGCAGATTGGAAAATGGCTGGATGGATGGATGTTCTGTCTATCTTGAGTGTGTTTGAGCTCCAGCTGGAGTGAGGGGGCGTTTCCCTCCAGCAGGCGCACGTGTGTCACATTTCCAATCAAGCCTTGCCATGAACTAAGACTAAGGACTGCCAAGCTGCCTGGTCATTGTTGACCTCACTCGTTGTTGTGCCTTCAGTGTTATTTTCTAGACCTCTCGATATTATTCATAGTCGCTCTTGTTTTGTTCATAGATTCTTGTTTGTAAGTATTTTATAGGATTCAATTATTGCGCTTGATCATTGTTTTGATGTTACTGGCCTTTTGATATTTTCTTTGCGTATTCTCGGTGTTCTATTGAATCTTGCTTTTTGCAAGCGCTTTTGGTTCCGTGCGTTGTTTTGTGGGTTCAATTTTCTATCATTATTTTTGTAATCTCACTTTGTGTGAAGCCTGCACTTTAGGAGTCCAAAAACATTTTGCTTTGGTCTGACGCATGAAAAATGCTTTGCACTTTTTCTCTTCTTCGTCTTTTTTTTTAAAATGCGGGTTTTCCAAGAATTCATACATTTGTATGGAAACTAGCAGGTTCGATACTACTGAGAAAATGTTTGTGCTATTCAACTTCGACACCAATACCTTTCCTGGAAAGTCCAAGTCCTCTGACTTTCTCCGATTCTTTCAGTGTCTCTGTTGCAAGCCGCTGATGACACTCTGACACGCGAAGCCGCGTGGGCACTTCCCTGCGTGAACATCCTGTTCTGAAGCCTTGCAATGGCGAGGTACTGTCGAGCAACAGGTAGATGTCGCCTCACCCTGTCAAAATGTGAATGCCGACCGTTTTGACAATTATTGGCTCAAAAATCCGTTGTGAATAAACCGCGGGGCAATGTCGTTTTAGTCAATTCTTCCCTGATAACATGGCTTTGCGGACTCACTGCACCACACAGACAAACCACAGCTATGAATCTGTGAGGAAGGCTGGACTTGATGAGGTGTGGTTTGAAGTAGGTGATGTCCATGAGGTCATCATCCATCACTTTGCATGCCCCCCCACCCTCTGATCTTTGTCTCTTCATCCTTCCTGTATGACAGAAACAATATGTGGCGCTTGGCCTCTAGACCGCCGACCACAGAGTTCATAACTGCCCTCTTTTCTTATCATTCATTCATTCATTCATCTTCCGAGCCGCTTGATCCTCACTAGGGTCGCGGGGGTGCTGGAGCCTATCCCAGCCATCTCCGGGCATTAGGCGGGGGACACCCTGAATCGGTTGCCAGCCAATCGCAGGGCACACATAGACGAACAACCATTCGCACTCACAGTCACACCTAGGGACAATTTAGAGTGTTCAATCAGCCTGCCATGCATATTTTTGGAATGTGGGAGGAAACCGAAGCACCCGGAGAAAACCCACGCAGGCCCGGGGAGAACATGCAAACTCCACACAGGGAGGCCGGAGCTGGAATCGAACCCGGTACCACTGCACTGTGAAGCCGACGTGCTAACCACTGGACTACCGGGCCGCTCTTTTCTTATCATGACTTACATAAGTAACTTTTTGTGTGCGGACAACTATTTAAGTGACAAAAGGTCTCTGACAGAAAAAATGATGGATGGATATTTATTTAGTCAAGTGGTGACGTATGTCTAGGTTTGTTGTTGGTTTTGTGTGTGTGTGTGTGTGCGTGTGACTCTCAAGGTCAAATTTCGCAGAAAGTTCGCATCTGTTGGATCAAGGCAATTTTCATATTTTCTTACCTCAGTGATGTATGCTTAATTAATTTAAAAATTTGCAACGATCCTTTTTGCACAAAGTATAGGAATGAAAAACAATACTGACAAAACTCTTTGGTTTATTGTGTACGCTTTCTGTGTACGGGTTTGCTCTGTCCCAGTAGTGCGCCGTACTACAGCATCAAGCGTCCTTGACATGGATTCGAGAAGTCCGTCCAGCGCTAATGAAGACATTAACCTCATTCATCATTTCATTCATCAAATTTATAGCATTCAACTAACTGCGGACTGTAACTTAAACAGAGACGGTGGGCGCTAAATCTAAATGAGGAGACATCATTGTTTGTCCCGATCTGTCATCATTTGTAAAATGTTCAAGTAAAATGCGAAAAACCCTCTCCATGCCCGCCAGGCATTAACTAATTTCTTTTTTATGATTCATTAGCTGTCCCGTTTACGTCTGTGAGACCAAACGCGTAATAGATTAGAGAACCAATTTCTTCAGCCAGATAGATAAATACAACGCAGAATGTCAGCGAGTCCAAAAGGTGACACCTCTCCTCAACAACCCCACCCGTCGTCGTCCCCAAGTCCTGCTGCATCATTAACCTAGTTTGTTGTGATGCCCTGCCACATTTTGAGGTGGTGTTTTTTTTGGCACGTCGTGTTATCAGTAGTGATGGCCAACTGATTGCAGCCACACAAGGGAGAGAGGACATTTCCACAGCCCATCTATCACAGGGTTAGATAAACAGATGGAGGACTGTCAGCAGCACCGGTAAGCCATCCAAGCTGCACGTTTGAGCTACGGCTTTAGTCAATGTGGAAAAAGTGTTCAAGACACATAAAAGGTTCAAAGAAATCCTTTCTTGAGAAATGCATTTGCTTCTTGAGAATATACTTTCAGAGCAAACGCTCCAAATGTAAAAAAAAACAAAAAAACAAATCTCAGCCGACTGATCATTAACGGCGATGGAGGTTCATTAGGCTTTGCGCAATTGCAGTAACCGTGCTCGGTGACTATTCGCCGAGCTACGAAAGGGAGAGGCTCACAAGTTGGGAAACTAGGAAGAGTGATGCGAGGAAAAATGGCAATCTGGAAAAGCAAGCATTGGTAAATGAATTGTGTGGGTACTAAGAAATGATTCATGAATACTCCCAGTGACTCACCATATAATAATGTAGGACAAAGAAATAATTTAGCAATGATGATAATAATAATAATATTCATTCATTCATTCATCTTCCGTACCGCTTGATCCTCACTAGGGTCGCGGGGGGTGCTGGAGCCCATCCCAGCCGTCTCCGGGCAGTAGGCGGGGGACACCCTGAATCGGTTGCCAGCCAATCGCAGGGCACACCGAGACGAACAACCATTCGCACTCACACTCACACCTAGGGACAATTTAGAGTGTTCAATCAGCCTGCCACGCATGTTTTTGGAATGTGGGAGGAAACCGGAGCACCCGGAGAAAACCCACGCAGGCCCGGGGAGAACATGCAAACTCCACACAGGGAGGCCGGAGCTGGAATCGAACCCGGTACCTCTGCACTGTGAAGCCGACGTGCTAAACACTGGACTACCGGGCCGCCGAATAATAATATTATTATTATTAATAATAATAATACATTTTATTTGAAAAACACTTTGCAGTTTGGGTGATTTGGGTGTTGATCGAAAGAGAGGTTATTATCAAAAATGACACCGAGGTTGCCACAGTGAGAGGAGGGGGACAAAGCAAAAAAAAGAAGTTTCGAAGCGGTTACCAAATGACACTAAAACACGGCCAATAAAAAGCTTGGATTTAAACGCCTTTGCCTCTGCTTTCTTTCATATTTGTTGGTTGTGTGTTTGTTCTCTACTTGTGTGTCTTTTGTCAGTACTTTTGAATTCTATTGATCGTTTTTATTTCTTTATTTTTCTTCCAGTCACTGTCACCTTCCTTGTTTGTCTCTATATTTGTTGTTCCCATTGGTGTTTTGATTTCCTGAAATATTTTCCAACATGTTTGGATTCGTTATATCTCAACATGTCGGGTGGCAAAATCGGGTGCTTATTAAGGCTCGTGAAACAGGAAAGCTCAATGTTAAAGTTTCAGAAAGGTTCGGAACTTTTTTTTTTTTTTTTGTGGATTCAAGAGAACAAACTTGAAACGTACGTGGCGGCAGGATTTGCGAGAGGCAAATATTTAAGCCTCGGCGTAGGTATCCATTAATAATCGTATTTGAAATGCGAGTCACAGAGAGCGACAGAAACAGAGAGAGATTTCATGGCATGTGTGTCAGGCGAAGGCTCAAACCCATTACATACCTGAGCAGATTTTATTGATCAGGTGTCTGGATGGCACTGCGAGAAAAATCCCTTTCGAGAGACGGCGAAAATGAGAACCACAAAGAAACGGAGGAGGACAAAGTCAATTTAATATTTGTTGATGAGCGCATGCACACCGGGACTGTCGTTGTTGTTGCTCCTAATACATCCAAATCGTGCACCGGGGTAGATTCAGTGGCGTAAGGGATAAAGAAAACAACATTGACAAATCTCTAGAATTTGAACACGCTAATCCGCGATGACATTTCAACATGGAATGCCCTCACAAGAATTACACTCCAACTCCAAGTGCGACTTGACTCCAGCGGGGTATAACCTTGCGCATTGCAGTTTATCCATAAAACATTTTCATTACTTAACACGGCCATGAAATGATCTTTATTAGCCCGTGGATATGAATTGTGAGTGCACTGAAAAATGTTGTGATGCAACCATAAAATGCCAGAGTACCTTGCGATACCACGGCCTCTTATTAATGATCCGGCGGGTCTTTGCCGGCCATCATGACAGTGTACATATGGAGAGGATAACGAGTGAATGATGACGCCGTTGAAGTCGAGGTGCGTGCGGGGGTGCGCGTACGGAAGCGCGCCCGTGTTTGTCAGGAGCTTTGCGAGTCTGTTTCACTCTGGTGATCCCTAATGAGAAGCAAATGAAACACTTGGGATGTTTGCATGATGGAGTGAGTGAGTTGAACGCGCAGCCGAAACAATCGCGGGAGACGCGCACGCAATTTCAATTTCAATGTTGACTGACCTTTGCTTTCACCTTGAGCGTACGTGGATTTTTTTTTTTCCTTCTCATGTTTAGAATTTACTGCCCGCTTCAATCCGTTAATAACTCTCGACTTCAGATTTACTATGAGTACTAAGAGGCGTTTATATTTACACCATTGCCTGTTTTCAAAGTCAAATGGCACAAAAGTCCTGAAATTTGGAAAAAGACTTGAAAGTGCAGTATTAGCATTTTGACATTCTATCAACTTTTACGTACCGAATTATCTTTCTTGGCCCACAAAGTGATACGCCAAAATTCACCTTTTGGATATTTATTGATGGCCAGTAGCTTGGTTGTAAGTAAATGGTGAGCAAACGGTGCCCGCTCTTCATCAATCACCGCATTGAACTGAAAATGAGCCAAAGAGGCAAATAATAGTTTGACATAATTACCATTCGATATGTCACGATTGCCCTCCAGCTGACCATCCCCACCACTCTCATCTTCCTGATCTGTTTAATCTCTCCCACTGCTGGACCCTTTACAGCCAGCTATAAACAATAAGCCGAGCGACTGTCTTTTGTGCCTCGCGCCGCAGTTGCAGACATCTCCGGGGGTCATCTAATTAATGCAAAGGATTACGGCCGGGTCCCTGGGCCAAGGCTGAGCATAACCCGAGCCGAAATGAGTCATTATGGGGGGGGGTGAGCAATCAGTTATGGGTCGACTTTGAGGGCCGGCGGGGGGGAGGGGCTTCATCTTCAAATGTCAAAGTCACAGTGTAATCATTTTGCGGCACTGGGAATGCACTTTGTTTTCTTGTGGAAACTAGATTGCGTTATCAAGGGGATGTGATCCAGAGGACTAAAAGTGCGCCGTTGCTGGTGCAACCGCATGTATTTGACATTTTGGCCGCTGTCACATAAATAAAATACACAAGCGGAGAGTCATTTTAGTTTTTTTTTCTAGTGGTTTTGTGAAGAACATGAACCTATCGTAGCTGACCAAGGCCTATATGTCGCAGATACTTTGGAATCACCACCGGGCGATCACAGGGCTGGATCACAGACCAAACACTTATTCACACCTCTCAACAATTTGGAGTCTTCAGTTGACCCAACATACATTTAATTATCTTACCACAGAGCGGCATTCTTGGTTTATTTAGATGAAAAGTCCTAGCGAGAGCCTTTTTTTAAAATCTTGAGGTGAGAGTACCTCATTCTCTGCAAGGGCTTGGCTCAGGGACTGGCGTGTCACAGCTTTTAGGCTCACTGAGAGGCCATTAACTTGTAGACAAAATATATGGGATACCCAATTGCTGTTGGAGAGATGCCAGTTTGCTTCCTGAGCACTCGTAATGTGTCCTTCAGCAAAGCATTGATTCCCCCAATTGCTTCGAGGATCCTCACTGGAGTCGCCCCTCTTCCAGACTGTTGTGTTGCTCGTGCATATGAGTTGTGTGAATCGACTTTGGAGTATTTATTGTTGACGACGAAACTCCCTGCTGGCAGAAACCAAGCTAAAACACATCAAACACACAGGGCAACTTCGGTAGGATTGCTCGGTTTTATTTGACTTTTGAATCTCTTTTATTCAGCATGAGCCTTTTATTGAAATGACGGCATAGCTAGCGTATGCATTGTGGAAGTCAAGTTATCAAAAGTGAAACTGGGATTGGGCCGAGCAGACGCAGGTGGCGCGGGATCCTGAGAGAAGACTCTGGAATCAGACGGCAAGGTGTCCAAACTCCCTTCCCTTATGCTACCCAAAATATTGACATTTGAGGTTCTGAAAGTTCATTAAAATTTAGTTTAATACATTAAGTTTTTATTTTTAAAAAAAAAATCTCTCTAGATTACTGTTGGCAAAGTACAGGTTTTCCTCTCGACAAGTTTATCTGACATTCCATTTTAAGCTGGTTGGATTCAATCAACATATTTAGCTAAAAGTAACCACTTCACATTTGAGAGACTAAATCTGTTCTGTCGCGGTTGTAGAAAAAAGGGGGCAAAGTGTGATTTGTAATCTTTGGAGATTAAAAATGACAAGACTGAAACGGAGTTGTGACATATTTCGTGTCATCTGGATGGAAAAACACGAAAGGCCGAGTCGGTTTCGAATGGCGGCGAGCCTTTGCGATCACCGACAGGATCCGCATATTTACGGGACGTCTTTGGATTAGCACAAAACAACTGACGGTAATAAAAGCAGCGTTGCGGTGCAAGCCGGACTTGACTCGAGCCGTTCAGTTACACCGATCAAGGTAAAGTTCAGTCAGATTCTGTACCTGCCACTGTTTCCACATGAGTTCTTGATTATTCATAAAGGCGCTTCAGTATCCGATTAGCAGAGTCGGAGCTCCCAGGCCTGAGACCATTAAAGCCGCCATTCCCCACCCACTCTCCGCTGGAAATCTCCACTAATCTTCTCATCTCTCACCGCAGCAGTATTGGATACAGCCGATATTGCAAATAGTGAGACAATCGGGTAAGGTAAGCGCGGCAAGAAGAGGCGACTCCATCCGTTTGTCTATTACAGCGTTGGACGAACTGCAGGTTACGAGTGCTTCAGGATCAATGAACGACATTCTAGGATCACAGAGGCTTTACAGATTGTCATGTGTGGAGAAGGATGTGTTCTGAGGGAGTATGTTTTAGTTTGGCTAGCTTGAGGTTGGATGGACAGACTTGTCATTTATTAACTCATTCAGTACCAATTGTTGACCAAGTCGGAAAAGACGTTTAAAAACGTCTTTGGGAGTGAATGAGTTAAGAGCAAATTTCACACGGATTCAAGAGACGGAGAGATAAACGCGCCGGCTGACCATGTGATGACGCGCACGGTTCGAGCCTCGCCATAGATGCAATCGGCTCAGTCTCTGTAGCAATAACAATCGTCATTTGTGGGTCACCTTATCTCTCTATTTGAATTAGTTGGTGTAATGTATGTAAGACTTGCAAGTTCTATCAGATATAGGTAATTAATATGAATTCCACATTGACCAGACTGATTCTTTTCTGCAATCACATTTCAACCATTATATTTAATTATACAACCTTCCAGTGTGGTTCGAAGCAAAAACATTCCACTCATTAAAAATCTTCACAGTTTCTCAGTTTTTCAATTTTTAATATTTGTTTTAATTTTTGGGGTTGGGGGTCAGGTTGATTTCCCCATTCGCTCAGCAATTTGATTGACTTGCAATCTATCCAGCCAGTTGTTTGACCTTTGACCTCAGTGAGCCCAATGGTGCATTAAAACCAAAATCTCCACATTTATTCCTTGGAAAGAGAAATAAAATTGGGGGGGGGGGGGAGACATTTTTCCATGGAACACAATTGTAAAAATTACGAACAACAGCAATTATTTTCGATTCAATGCTTTGCGTCAGACAATCATTCAGCGCCGAGTGCAACGTCAAATTGAATATTCAATAAATGATATTGCATTGTAATGACTTCAATTTGTCCGGCAGTAACTTTGCTCAGCGGGCAATTGTCATTTTGTTGGAGCGATTTCATCGTCTGCCGCCCCAGAAGGTATGCGGTTGGAACACATTCTGTTTATTTGCGTCAAAGTGATTTTCAATAAGTCGTTCATAAAATTGCAGAAGAGTGACTTAATAACAGCCAGCTTTGCTCATGCGCGGCACATAAAGGAATAAAGAGACGTGCTCACATCAGTAGCACAAAGCCAGTTAGCTCGGGGGCCGTGTGGAATCGTACCGGATCGCAAAACCCTGAAATCTACAAAGGGAAACGTAACACGGATCTGATTAGATTGTGCTCTGTTCATCCTTTTTTTTTTTTTTTTTTTTGCTAAATGAATACACCGATATTAGCCGGATGAATATCTATTTGGAAATAAAATAATTGATCTGTCCATGACATTCCAGCCCGGGGCATGCCAGTGTCTATCATTTCCGAATTCCAAAACTGCCACGTCATTCCCAAATCCAGTGGGCAAAGACTTCTCAAGAAGCACTCAAGAGCGTATTGTAAATAAGTGGCAGCCGGGAGACAGACATTGAGGAAGAGAGAAAGATTTCAAGGACAATGCCGAACAATTAACTTGTGGTTTTAGCTATCTACCCCATTAGGCTTGCAGGGGGGGGGGGGGGGGGGTAACATCTATTGATTTTGGATGTCAGCCACTCTCATTTTATGGAAATGGCCTTAAATGGCAGGCCAACCAAAACAAATTGAATTTTCTGTACTGTTACTTGTATTGTGAAATTAGATATCTGGCCACGTGTGAGTGGACGAGCCAGCCTTAACGTGCACGGATGAATAAATCACATGGCATCTTCTGCTTTCCTAAGGCCATTACACAGAGAGAGGTACCGAAAACTCATCAACAAGAACGCATTACCACCATCATTAGGAAAAACGAATACACGCATGAGGCACGCTAAATTAGAAGAAACCCCACAACAACCATTAAAATAACGTAGCGCATTTTCTTAAATAGTAGTCTCGGCCAAATCATGTCGACTGTTTTTCAGATGAAGTGTGATCAGGCATGAGGCAATTCTTCATAAAAGACACACGGCACCCAAACGAATATTTTAGTCGCTCACGTTGCCGTGGAGTTGATTAGTATCTGCGTCTATTTGGTGGATGTAATATTCAAATGTCCCTCTCGCCACAATGGGAAGGTCAAGCCGGTGCCCCGGAGTATTTGCCTACAGCCCCTTCCTCAGAAATTCAGCACTCTGACTGGCGCTTTGGGGAGGTCTGCCTCTTACTGACCCAATTCTGTCTCTCTATCTTCCTTCTCTCCGTTTAGCTGTGGGAATATGCAGAGCACAGATGAATATGCATCACTCGAGACACGTTAACAAACATGCGGTAGTGCATGTTGAATACAATGCAAACACCCCCCCAGCCCCCCTCACCCCAATAGATCAATTTCTTTTGAGATTTGGAACCATCTTTCACCCAGTTTACATGGATTCATTTTTTGGGGGTAAATGTGTCATTTCATCTCACTTGCTTATCATTTCCTATAATTTCCGTCATTGTAAAAATCACAAAAAAAACCCCACACTGTCCATTGACTTCTGGAACTGACTATAATTGTGTAGCCTTGTCATTTCGTGCTGGATTTATTCCTATTCATGTCTGGCTTCTCCACAAAGTGACCAAGAGTGAAAATGTGCTTTCAGTAGAATGTGGGATGGCTGTAGCCACTCAGCCTATCCGACTATACATCATCATATCCAATTCCAATAGCATGAGTAGTTTCCATGTCCAATGCACGCCCGCATCAATAATCAATTGCAGTTGCGCCAAAGTGTGTTACGCTGAATTCTGCATGACGATATTGGATATTTTGTAGATTCATCACATTTCTAATGCATGCGAGGCTTTGAATTGCAACTGGAATTTGAAAAAGTAAATACGGTTTACAGGGAATCTGCTAATAACTGACGTCCTTTGAAATACAGTGGAGGGGGAGAAAAAAAATGTCTGAAATTTATTAGCATTCCCTGTATCGGAATGAACATGTTATAAACAGGACTTGATGGGGGGAAAAAAAGAAAAGGCTGTTCTTATTATTATTCTCTGTGTGTACACATTCTGTGTTGTGCTTTTCTTTCAAGCATAACAATTAATCACCTCTCTGTGATTGACACTTTTTTTTTTAAGTCTTCGAATGACTAATGAGTTAGAGTGTGGAGACAGGCAGCGCAGTGGAGAAGAGTGATTAGTGGTACAGAGCTTTGAAGAAATTGTGTCAGAGATTTTCTCGGACAAACTTAAAGAAATGACACGGGAAAATTGTCTTCAATATCGGCGGAAGCGGATCTCTGAGAGCGAACGACAGTTAGTTGCTCCGCGATCACACTCCAGCTCCCTTCCCGCCAATTCAGACTTTTATTGTAACATACAAGGAAAACACTGTCCCCGATATTTGCATACCGCACCCCCGGTCCGGCCCCTCTGTAGTGATTGGTTACCTGTTTTAAACATTAAACCAGCAGTACGTTGGCGGGAGTGGCCACACAATGAATTACTGAATAATACTCAATGGGGCTGGGGGGCTGAGGGGGTTATCCAGAAGCTCGGCGATTTGGTTAGCATCCTTCCGTCTTCATAATCAATCATAGCATCTTCAGGACAAAGCCAGCCTTCTTGATGAGCCCGTTTCACATTCGGTGTCACTGAATCTGATCGTGCTGCCCCAACAGATGGTCCTGAATAAAACTGCACTTGCGACACCAGAAGGTCAGAAACCCAGATTTCCCCAATATAAAGAGCTTTGGGGTTTTTTTGTTTTGTGTTTTTTTTTTTTCTTCTTCCCTTTCTCTCGACAGCCTCATAGGGCCCCGGTGCCTGTCTGTTGCCAAGGTGACACCACCTTCCGCAATAAAAAAAAAAAAAAAAAAAATGAGACTTATCCCCCCCACACACACACTTTGACACTTTGACAGTCTATTGCAACCTCATTTTGTCAGGGAAATGTTTAAGGCTGCATTTACACTGGAAGTGTAATTGCATGGCGCTGATTTAGATCAAGTATACAGCATCTGCTTAGTTTTTTTTTTTTTTTTTTTTTTTTAAAGTGCGTGTTTTGAAACAATGCCCGTGCACACACGGGCAAAACACATTGAGCTATCTCGTCACATGTCAACATGCATGAACAACAGCAGCAACGTATGGTCTATATCCTCCTTGTCGCCATTAGGCTGGGTTGGAGTTGGAGTCTATCCCAGATGACTTTGGACGAGAGGCGGGGTGCATAGTTCATATTTGGGCGTCTGCTGAAGGGAGGTTTTGTTGGCTATGGTGGACGTCAGGCAAGAGGGCGCTAAATCTGAAATTTGTGGTAGTCTTCTCAATAATACAATAGTACGGTACTTCCATTAATTCTGGTCGTCTCCCAGCATGCTGCAAAACCCATCGCGCTTGAAAACACCAAAACCCGCCCCGGGATCAATTATTTGGTAGTCTGCGGTTTGAGATTTCTCAGAATGGTGGAGACTTCGCCACAGTCAACGAAGCGGCATTTGACAGTAAGAGACAAGGTAACCGGCTAGGTCTGCAGACCGTGTTGAGTAATTTTATTTTCTCTGTATTCCTTAGTGACAACTGTACAGGCTTTTCACCACAGCCTGTTTCACTTGTTCTTTGTTTTCAACGCTCACTTCCTTCGGTCATGGCTTTCGCATTCAAAAAAACAAACAAAACAAAAAACAAAAAAATGCTATACAGAATTGTAATCTGGAGATTGATTTGGCCACTTCGAAACCTCCACTTATTTCTGCTGATGGACTTCTTTGTTGCTTTTGGTCAATAACTGGCTGCATGACGAAGGCGCTTTCAATCAATTTTAAATGCCTCTTTCTTAAAAAAAAAACAAACCCTTTGATGTCGTTTTTTTCCCCAGCCCCATCTCTCTACTTGATGTACATCAGTTTTCTTGCATCTTTCGTTACATTCCAAATGGTTCTCTTGGCTCTATTGGCTTTGATTCATTTTTTCCATCATCTCTCAGTTTTTGCAGTTGTTTGTTTTTCAATTTGAGCCAGCTCTCTGATGTTCAAGCTGATTAAACCTCTGAGTAGCATAAACTCAGTTTCCGTAGATCCTTGTTTTCGTAAATAAACGCGCCAACACCAAATAATCACCGACACCAACTTCAGCTATCGCTGCGTCATTCTCCAACGGAGTATTTTCCTTTTGTTAGTGCTTACAGAAAAGCATTCTTGGTGCTTATTAAACCAGGCGCCTTTATATGGTACACCTGCACAGTTTATCTGAGATAAATGAAGGGGGGGTGTGGGGTGGGAGGCTTTGGGCATCAAGCAGCAGTCAGGGTAAATTATTGCCAGGGCTGGTGTAGCAATTGCGAGACAATAGGATGCTTGTGAACCGGATGGTGGGATAAGGCCTCCCATCATGACACTCATTATGCAACCAGCATCTCTGTTTCCAAAATGTAATGCAAGTCACGGTCCATGTCATATCAATTTGAAAAACTGCAAAGAAAGGTCCAGGGATTGGACTGTCTACATGCAGTTGAAGAAGCAGAACGCGTACGAACGTTATCTTGAGTCCGATCGAGTCAAGATTTTGATTTGCCGCTCCTGTCGAAGCTCTCTTTTACGTTTTAAATGATGAATAGGTCAAGATTTGGGTGGAAGAATGATCACAAATGAACAGAAAGCAGATCTTTGGAAATGTTCTCATTTCTAAAAAATAATTGCAGGCCGTTAAATATGCAATTCAATGAAAGTCCGAAAAAGTGTTTTGACTGAAATGGCTTTACTCCAGTGGCACAATTTCGAGTGCTCTTCCGACATAGTGTTCGATATTTCTTTTTGGCAGATGAAATATTCAAAGAGCAAGGGAAATTCTTTATTTGACATGCTTTGAGAATATCAGGACAGCAAAGAGAGAGAGAGAGAGAGAGAGAGAGAAAATAGATTGTTGTAACCTTTAAAAAATTCCACAGAAAATGTGCAAAGATAATCATAATAAGAAGAGAAAGGTACAGAAAATGCACTTTCTTGAGAAAAAAAAATTGGCATGCCCAGAAATACATTTGAAACATTAAAATTGTTTTGACAAATTATTTTAGTGATGAGATTAGAGCCTTCCAGGTGATGCCATGCTATATAAGTACTCACCGTTCTTACCGTAAATTCCTCGTCTTAAAACTTGAGCGTGCCAGCACAGAGTCGCAGTCACCTCACCCATTAAAAGTGAGCACAAAAAAAAATTAAGAAATGCTGTTCTTTGTTTGACTTCAAATCCATTTGAGAAACAGTAATCCTTTCAAGCACCGTAAAAAATGGTTTAGGATTTTGCACTTGTACAATAGCAGTGTGAAAGATTGTCAACGCAACTCAAAAGCTGCCCAAACCGAATGCCTCATCATCATCATATTTTGTAAACGCTTTGAAGGAAAATGCGCACATATTCATCTGCGGGATTGATTTCAATCTTCACTTGAAATAATATTTGACAGTCATTCAGTTGACAAGACAAGCAGATATCTTGAAGCTTATCAATCATCGCTGACAAAGGGTTTGAAGTCAGACTAACAGCTCTGAAACACATTTCTGTCTCGTTTCACTGCTCTCGCAATGGTTACTCTGTCAATTTTACTTTTCGCTAAATCTACTCAGAGCACCTGCTCCTGGCACCTAGAGTAGTACACGGCTTCCATAAGTTATTTGCATGGCACGCTGGCCGTGGAACTGCTTTAACGCAGACCTTTTTGGCAAATCGGCAATTAGCATGCAGCGGCGTGATGACGGGGCATGTTGAATCCGCGATGCAAATGATCCCCATATGTTGCAACCTGTGAGAGGTAACTGTTGTTTACATTGGTCTTTTGATGTTGATTCGAGGATGGGGGTGCGAGGGACACGTTATGATTTCAAAGGTTAATGCACGGTAGAAATAGAACACGAGTGGGTTTGATAATCACAGGCAAACAAGAGGCCCGTGATGCACCGTGTCAGCTCAGGACGCAAATGCCTGCTTGTATGTGAAAGATTCGAGAGCAATTTGTTGAGACTCTAGTTGCAGTTTTTTTTTCCACAAGAACAAAAAAAATATGTACAGATTTATATTTTTTCGTTTATTACCGTATTTTCTGCTTTATAAGCAGCACGTGAAATCATTCAAGTTTCTCAAAAGCCGACAGCGCACCCTATTATAACATGGATCAATATTGTGATGTCTCGGACGTATTTAAAATGCTGGGTAAAGCGCTTTGTTGTGAAAGCGCTGTGTAAATAAAGCTGTATTGTATTGTAATTCCTTCAGCGTAGCTCCATCTAGTGGATGCATGACGCAACCCCCGCCAATATTGTAGCTTCTAAGTAATGCGCCTTATAATGCCGTGAAAACAGTTTTAAAATAGGCCATTTATTGAAGCTGCTCCTTATACGCCGAACCGCTTTTATAGTGTGGAAAATACTCTCACACATCACACGATTCCGCTGTGAGTATGCACATCTGTGGCCGGCATGACATCTCGGAAATGTGAACATCATTTTGGAAGGTGCCTCCCATACGAAATCTTGTGATCCAAATCATCGTTTTATGGTAACGACGCGATGCTGTGGGTGTGGGTGTATGATGGGTGTTCAGTTGTCCGACATGCCAAAATCCGTACCTGCACTCAGCTTCCTCCTTCAAGCGCTCCTTCAAGAGAGTTAACAATCCCCATGCCACCATTCTGCCCGCCATGTGTTATGCGCTGCGGCGCGACTTATATTTAATTATAACAGTCTCTTTCAAGATCAAAATGAATAGCAAATAGGCTCCGCAAGGATACATAATGCAAGCGGGTCGAGACCATCAGACAGAAGTGTGGCTGGATGAAAAATATTCCATCAAGGTAGATTGCGTTGCTGCTTAGCAGCCTTTGTTGTTTGGTGAACGACTTGAGGGACGTGGACTGACAATTGAAATGAATGAGCCTGCTTCTTTTTCTCCATTCACCCTGCCTTCTTAGGGAACTGTTTTTCCTTTTCCCTCCCACACCTTAGAGTCCATCCACCTGTGCTGGTGTGCTCGATGACAAATGGAATGCTGAGAGAAACATATCTTTTAGCGACATGTACTTAAGCTGAAAAAAAAGAGCCTCTGTGCAAATTGAATAGAATATTGAATATTACTTCAAGACAACAGTGCTAATCACCAAAATTCAACATTTTTGATCCAATGAGGACAGCTACAGAATGCCCTCCCGTTGGATGCGTTCAGGTGCAGTGGAGTGAAAAGTCTACAAACTTGCCCAATGTCGGCTGAGCTCCAGCTCAACTGTGACCCAAATGAGGATAAGCAGTCAATGGAGAGATGGAAATATCCACGATCACGCGGTCACACAAGCTGCTCATTTTCACCTCGGCTGCGTTTACTCGGGCAGACAACCATTGAATCATTTACACAGTACACAGTATATTTTTCTCAACACATTGAATATCAATTTGCTTCGTTTACTTGTGCAAAAAAAAGAATCTTGTCATGGAGATGTTTATACTTTATAAGTGCAAACAAAGTTACCCCAAAACTGAATTTGTGATTTAAGTGATTTATTTATTTTTTTTGTTTTATGTCCATTCAGATTTTGTATTAGATTGTCAGCATTCCCGAGAGACGCTTGACCTATTTTGTTCCTCATGAACCACCACGTAGGGACACGACATAAAGCTCATAAAAAATGCATTGGAGAGATTTGCCCTGTGGTACCGAGAAACCGATGCCAGATCCAAATGCACAAATAGTACGATACATTTGAAGTCATCTCACCAAGAATTACTGTGACAGCTTTTGTCTACCCGACCCTTTCACATCTGTGGCTTCCACATTTTCTATCCTCGACCAATTTCCAAAAGCTAAAGCTAACGCACAGACTGTCTGCTCTGTGCCGGATACTCACATCTCACTTTCAGAGCCAGCATAAAAGGTGCAAAGCCTCTCTGCTGAGGAATCATCATGCCGTGAGACGAGGAGACGGAGAAACTTGCTTTGGGAGCGCTTAATATAGTGAATTAGCCGCACTGTTACCTAACGCGACCTCGCACACTTATATTTATAAAAAAGAGGCTGATAGAAGAGCTTCCAAACTGAACTCTACATGATCCCTTTGTGATTTTCTGTGGAGCAATAAACAAAGAGCAAGAAATTAACGGACTGATTGGAAATTAATAGCCCCCCGTTTCGAGGCTAAACATGATTGTCTTGCACACTTGCACCAAACTGTACTTGATTAGTGAAGTCTGATGAGTCTGTTCCCACTCGGGCGGGGGTGAATCATGTTGTTTTGACTTGATGAGACTTAATCACGCTAATCAATGAAATGATGAGCTTGGGGTGACATGAAGCGGGGAAAAAAAAGAGTCCTTAAAAGATTGGAGCGAGGTTTATTGGAATCTTAATTTCTCATTTTGATGCAGACAAGTGATGACATTTAAAAAATTCTGGTGGTCAACTGTGCACGTCCGCCTCACTGTGCACAGGTGCAGGTGGAGTTTGCATGGGTGTGTGGCTTTTCTCCGGGTACTCTGGTTTCCTCCCGCATTCCAAAAACAGTCAAGGCAGGTTGACGGAACATCGCTTACAGAAAACGAATGGATACAATTCATAAAATAGACTATTTGTGGTCATTCATTGTCACTGGAAGTTACTCAAAGCATATCAGACAGAAAATTAAATCCCCTACATTTCATGGAACATGCAAAGTGCTGTTTTGTTTTTCACATAAAAAGTCCCTGAAAGTCACAAACGGAACACCGAGAGCGTTCATCGTGATATAATGAACATTAGAATCATTAACGTTAATTCCATGCCCCGCAGCCTCCATAAGCCTCGGGTGAGATTTAACCCAAAACTGCATTGAGCAAGTGCGGCCCCTCCAGAGTGTTTCACAATTCTGCTGATTGCCTGAGTTTAATAACATACCACAACGCCGTCAACAATTAAGGGTCGGACTGCACCAAGCTTTGAATACACACCGTGAACACGTCAGTCATTCAAATGTCATAGAAATGGTCGGACGAGGAAACAATAACTCACTCTGCCATGAGACAATACTCAAGGAAACCGAGTAGTCTATTTATATTTATGGCATGTCCCTGAAGCACCACTCGTGCACTTTTGGCGTGTCCATGCACATTTTGGTTGTTATCTGAATCATGTTGGTGAGTTGGAAGGTTGATGGAAGATTATACGGCAGTGCCTAACTACCACTTGGCCTTTGCCACCAATCTTGCATTGTTTGGATTGCTTTGGAGACTCCAAAAACTCTGCAGGCAGAAAGTCATCGACTGCTTTTTTTCCCCCCTTTTCTCCTTATACTATTTCTAGCATGAATGTCCACAGTTCTTTCTTTTAATTCTTTTTATTTATTATCCCTTGTAAAATTCGATAGGATAACATGGCATACAATGTGAAACCAAATTGTTTCCAGATGCAGCCGACGGGAGGTGGACTGAAAACAAACAGATTACAGAGAACACAATTGCGATTGAGGCGAGCGGTCCATCCATTTTCGATTAAAAAAGAAATAATAAGAATCCATTAACATCCATCGCTACCTGTTACGATTCGCCTGCAGGCATTTATAATTGCTTTGCGCTACGAGAAGAGTGGACACGTGCTTCTGATGAAATGTTCAGTACACATTGATGAGGGTTGGTGATATTTGAAGGATTAGTTTGACGGAGAACCCCCCAAGTGGTGCTGACAAGAGTAATTCCCCGAACTAATTGGTCAACAATTTGAATATCGGCTCTGGGCATTGACCTCCTGTTGTGAAAATGTCAGCAACAACCAGCCACTTTTTTTTTTACCTTGGGGGGATAGGAGAATGTCACCAATTGTAATCCGACACTGCCTTGTTCTAACTTTTGCTTTGTCTAACTTTATGTAAGCCCCAATAGTTGTCATGGTAACACAGCTTTGTTAAAATATGGTGTGCCGTGAATTATATGACCAAAAAAATATCTATTGCTGGCAAGCTACGTTTTGATATGTAAAATCTGGAAATGCAGGGCGGCAATTTGCTACCTGCTGCCTGCACGTGAGGCCGAATTTCAACTCGAGCAGTGTTATTCAACTCGGCAGTTGTTGCTGTCATTGCAAACATGAAGACCGAACAGAACAAACTTTGTTATTATGTTCCAGTTTAGCCAGCTGATCTCATTTAAGTCATTTCCAATCTCTTCATCAGTCACGGGTCTTTATGAAAACATATTCTCAAGGTGTGATCGCGAGTCCACACGAAAAATAAACAAGGTCTGCTTATGCAAATACATTAGCTGTTGTCGGGGAAATGGCTGCTGTGTGAATGAGTCGTTTTAAGTGATGCCGATGGCTGATAAAAAAAAAAAAAAAAGAAACGTGGAATTTGAGTTTGGTCTGTGTGACACTCAATCGCGTTATCAGTTCAGTCTATTCGCCGTTGAAGCAATAATGTGGCCGCGAAAATATCATCTATGGTTGAATAGAATTTGTGATTTGATGGGACTGAAAGCTTCCCTTTACGCAGATGCACACAAATATGAATATTTAGCTTTCGTGATGCTCTCATTCCACGACTGCCTAAAAACCCAAAACATTTTTTGCCGTCGTCATTAAAATGCAGCAGAGAGCGGTGCACGATGCAGGTCATCTAAGTCACCACATGTTCTTTGGACAGGCGCGCAGTTGCACATAATTGCTTACACATATTATACGGTGAGGTATGTGTGATGAGCGCCGTCCGTGGTTGAAAGCGGCAAACAGAATTTGCGTTCGCCAGGTCGTTCCCACAGGCTTTTTATGGGCCTTATTGTATCATCATTGCTACGCATAACCAGCTGTTATGCAGCAAGTCAAATACCGCTTTAATTTCGGAGAATATTTAATCTATTTGGGAGAAGACCGCAGAGTCGCTAATCGGGTGAAAAGGAAGATTCCCGCAAAGCTCGGCTGTTTGTTTCGGCAGGCAGAGTGAGTGGGGGGCCCCCAACCTTGAATCCCCACAACTGCATAGGGGTTTGTATCCTATCTAGGACAAGTATGTAAACCCTTTGGAATTAGCTTTTATTATATATAACTGTCGGCATTCATCAACCAGCTCGCCCAATCACTCACCACGCACACAGCAAGGGGTCACTGTCACATTACCCCCAGGCACTGGATCGGGTACCCCTCAATTGGTGGTTAACCCCACTTTGTATTATCTCCCGTCGAATCAACTCAGCTGTTGTTCTTCTGCAAAACGTCTTGATGAAACTGGAAATATAGCGTTCCATCAATGATCGTAAAGCGTCCTGGCCCAGAGGCACGAAGCAGTCACAAACCATGAGCATCATGCATTGTTCTGTTGCACCAAGGGAGAGCTGCAATGGTGCTAAAATGTCTCTCTTTGTAGTCTTTCATACATGTCATGACATCAGCCGGCGCATTTGATGATGTCTCAAATTGGCAAGGTATGCTTCAAATGACCGGTCGTCGTGGCAAATTTCCCATGGATTCCAAACACACACACACAGCACTGTAATGTGAACAGGGATCGAAGCGGAGGAAGACAGAGAAGTGAAGTGCATCATGGGAAATCCCCCAGGTGTTATTACACCATCACTAAGGGGATGATTCAAGACAAACCAGAGCCAGCTGAACCGGCAAAACAGAGGGTCGCATGTCTGCTCTGAAAATAAACCTGGCATATCCGACCCCTGAGACAACAAACAAACGAAAAAATATCGGTGACTCAGATAGGTCCATTAGTTGCGTTAATGTGTATTTGGACAGACTGTAATACAAATAGCCAGTCATTTTTTTTATTGTTTGAAAAGTGCTTCTCTAATCAGACGACAGTAAGTTTGTGCCCCTCGCAGTATGCAAGCAAAAACTGGACTAGAGGTCTGCAATTTTTTCCATTGCTGTTTTCAACCAAATTTTTAATGTAATTTTAAATTAATTACGGGCATCGGTGAATCATAGACTACGAGAGTTCCCGCATTCAAACTTCCGTCAGTGTCGTCGGGATGGAACCTTGTCGTGAACCAAGCACTATAAATAGATCTCCTATCTTTGTAATTTTGATTCTGATATGAGGATTATCGGTCCGTCCGCAGGGAAGAAAGGCAAACGTGATTTGCAAGTCTTACTGAGAGAGTAAGCGGCATCCAACTTTTTTGACGACGCAGTGATCAAATGAACGATCAATTTTTTTCAGACCGTGACCGTTTGAAAGATAAGCTAAGATGTGAAGTATTGGAAGAGTGCAATGAAAAGTAATCTTCCGCTTTATTTCCTTGTCTTAATCTGATGACCACTGATGAAGTGAAGAGTTTGAGAAATATATGCAATGGATGTGTGTGATGCAATGAAATGAAAAGAAATCAAAAGGCAATTGTATGACGCAATGACTTGAAAGAGTGAGCGTAAATCTGAACGCGTTTAACAGGCGGACGGCGGTTCGCCAAAACGCTATACTTTTCCATACACTAGCAAACCATGTCGACGTTGTACAATCGCGTTGCCGACACCGTTTAAACCAAATATCAATGGCGATTCTCTCTTCAAAGCCCTCCCTCTTTGAAACTTTACTCTGAAAGCTCCTTGGACTGAATGCGTCTTTGTGGATCTTAAAAATCGTTCAATGATCTTCGACCAGATTACGATTTTAGCCCCATATTTTTCCGAACTTCACGTCCACTAAGAACTACGACTCTGCTACGTTGTTTTCTACATTGGTGCCTTGCTCACGACTTAACACGTATTACATTTTTAAATCTATTTAAAATGTAGTTATCAGGTTATTTTTAATGATTGGGGCGACGGGGAATCTTGTGTGTCAGTTTTGCCGTGGTGGCAGACTCGTTAGCGCTGCTGCGCCATAGCATTAAGCTCCCTGTTTTGATTCCAGCTTGGCAGCTCTCAACTGGGGTTAATGTTAGCTGGCATATTCCAGCTTTTTCCAATTAATTACACAATTGTCTGACAATAATTTGCACCGCCGGTCACAATGGTCGTTTGAATGATTCAGTAGTAACTAAAGAGGGTGGCAAATGAATTACATTTGTCCATTTTTTTTCTCCAAATATCCAGTCGGTATGGTGGTTCACGTCTGACATCTGTGCGCTGAGATCTTGCCAGGAGGTATCTCTACGCCACATGCACACTGAACCCATGGTGCACATTCAACCCGATTACAACATTAACTCTATATTCATCCTGATGCCTGTTTTGTGTATCTTGCTGATTGCAGGCAGGTGTTTGTGCTCGTCTCAAAGTATAATTCAAACTTTTAATCAATCATGTGAGGTTTGTTCAAAAAAGTCAGGAATGTTCATTCAATTTCAAACCCAAAACTAGATGATCAACCAGCATAATCTGTGGCCTTTTGTTCAGTGCGCAAAAAGAGACAAGACTTGTGGCAGGAATACTCTTAGCTGCTTCAGTATAACAAGGCTTCCGCTCAGCAGGCCCTGAGCATCCGACAGTTCCTGGCCAATAAGAATAACGCTGCACCAAAGCAACCACACAACTCACTTGAAAATGTCTCCCCTCTTTTCTAATGCAAGGCATGTAGCGCATTTCAAAGCCAAAAGGTAACCCAATGTGCTTCACAGAATAATACATAGAACACTGAGTGGGTGCAAGGCAGTCTCTAATTGTGCACGTCACATGCTTGGATCCGCAAGGGGAGATCTTGCACTTCATGTGCCAATGTCAAGCCAGCATGCGGGATTACTTGAAAGGAGTCAATTTGCTCTTTGGATTTGAAATGCATCTTTTGTGATACCAGTTTCTGACACACCTAATAGTATGCAGCCGTTCCTGATACTAAGATGCATTCAATTATGGTTTCGTAGAAGAGACTTATCTCCTATTTTTTCTTATCTTGGTGTCATTGCTCATGTCCTCATTCCTGGTCAAGTGACACTGGAAGAAAGCTCTGTTTCTGGAGGGGGGCATGCAATTCAGTGACTGGTAACTGCAAGCCCCAGCTGGTGTCATTCCACATCACTATGAGTGATGTAGCCAGGAGCAACAAGCTCGACTTCACTCACTGGTGGAGAAAAATGCTGTGGGCACTTAAATTCTTTTTTTTTTTGTGTGTGTGTGTCTTGTGTTTTTAGTCTGAGAAATTCGAGTCGCAGCAACTTGTGAAGTTACCTTGATATGTCCACGAATGGCAAATGAATGCTAAAACTCGTATGCATTATATGCATGGATGATTGTAGATCAAGTCAATGTAGCTGAAAAAAAAACTCATTCGAAAGAAGAACATTCATAACCTGTTTTAAAGAAAGACCTAATAACTATACTCAGGACTAGTCTGGAGAAGTCCACTATTTCCACTGTAGGCAAGGCGGCGACGTTGTAATAAATAAATGGTGTAGGTCAGCATCTGTGCTTTAATCAGCCAATCCCTGTATACGATTTAAATCGAGCCAACAAATTGCAATTAAGCCATTTCATCAAGGGAAAATCGATAACTCCTACGTGATCCTTTTCCGAATATCCATCCATTCATTTTTCTCCAGCTCTGGATTCGATCCCAGCTGACTTTAGGCCAGAGGAGGGATACACACTAAAAGACAGCAAACTGCATGTTTAAAACTAATGTAACCACTACATGATAAAGGATAATATATTGTCTCACTATTATATCATTGTAAAGAGAGGAGAGATAAATGAGGTGGCGTGCACATTGATGGATTTGCAATCCCAGGGCCAAGGGTGATCATAATTCAGATTTTTTGGGACCTCAGAAACGCATAAAATGTGATTCAAAAGCGAAAACTGTGCTATTAATCTCCCAATGTTTGTAAACATACATTTTTTTTCAAACTTTGAGATTTGTCTTCAATACATTCACAACACCTTTGTAAGACTGTGCGGTTAAAAAAAAAACACTAAAAATATCGATGGGAATCATGTCTCGAGAGGACTCGCTTCAAGTTCACCTGTCAGGAGGAAAAGGTCCCGTCTAAGCGCTCTGTTGAGGTGAGCTGCAGCATGTCAGACTTTCCAAAGAGGCTTCACGATGTCAAAGCCAAACGTTTTGAGTATGCAACGAAAATAAAACTGCCCTTATGAGGATGTGGGGGCATTTGGCTTCTATTCTTGCGCTGGATTGGCGCGAGCGATATCTCATTTACCTGCGATTGTGCATCAACATTCCATAGTTCAGCGCTGTTACTCTTCAAGGTCGAAATGGCAATAATAATCCTCAGAGTTTTAAAAAAACGTCAATGGTGTATTCAAGTCGGGTGTTATGCATAGACCCGGAGATAAATTGCAATGCTAATCATATCCCCCCCCCCCCCCCCCCTCCCCACGTTAAACCCAAATGTTTTCACTCAACAACAACAACAAAAAATGGAGGTGACTATGTTGCGGACTCATTTGATGACACCCACACTATTGTTTATTCGTCTCTTAATTGTAAATAGCGTCTACACACCAGCTGGTCTATTATGATGATGGTATAGAAAGCTCAAGTGCCAAATTAAGGGGAAAAAAAACCACATTCACCATATGTGGGTGAGACGACCAGCGTTGTCGGGATGTATACTGTTTTGCTGAAACATACTACGATCATAACATCATTTTTCAAGGAAGGAAAATATGCACGTTGTTAAATGCATTGGAGACGGTTGAGAAAGGGGAGAGCCGATAAGGGCGTAATACGTAAAACCATCCCTGGGGATTTTTTTTTTTTCAAGGTTCTCTCTTTGGTATTGACAAAGCCCTTTTTTTCCTTCTTTTTTTAGTCTGTTGATGGAAGGACAGCATCGGAGTGGCGGGATTGAGATTGATGCTCAGTGAATATGCATGACAGGAGATGTCTTGTCTCAATGAGTTAGTCACAGTTGTATGAGGAGTGCGGCAGGCAGAGAAAATAGCCCCCAGATAGTTGCCGCTGCCATTTATTTGAACTGAATTTTGCAATGATGTATTTCCCCTTTTGTGGTGGGCGATTCATTCGAGGTCAGCGAGACAGGAGAGCAGAAGGGTGTGTGTGTGGGGAGGGGGTATGGGGGGACTCACCAGTGAAAATGTCATTTTGAATTCTCTCACTCCCGCCGTTTGCAAACGTGTGGACTGCCTGTAAAAATATTCCACTTTGTACTTTATCTAATTAGCTTTCCGCAGACGGGAACGCGTTGTGACAGCAAACACCTAGCTGCCTCGCAGCAAATTCCAGACCACCGGTTGGCCGTTTGCCAAACAGATGCAAGCGCTTTCGTCGTCCCGTTTTGGAAAACTTACAAAACGTTTGTCACCATACTCAGACAAGTGACAGCCAACGCCATGCGGTCTCAAATGAAGGCTGTTTTCCCGAACGCTATCGGTCATTTTCATCCTGTAAACTTAACGGTGGCACTTGGACTTCCTGTTTTATCTCGCATTTAATATCGTCGCGACATTTGCAAGCAGTATGGGGAGATATATGACGCATGAACAAAGAGGAGGCGGAGGAATATGGAGTTGCTTGCAAAGTTTGTCCTTTTTCATCTTTTGAAAAAAGGTCGGCCGATGGAGGACGGATCGACTGGCTTCCTTCCCCCCCCACCCCCTTTGAAACTCGTATGTGATAATGACATGAAAAAGATGAACTGATCTGAAGATGGGCCCATCTTTTTCATGTTTGTTTCAGATAAGAGAAATGAGAAGATAACTCTCTGGGAATAATGATCGTCTCGCCGTTGAAGTTGGACGATTTTGTCCGCCCGGGGGCCACGTGTTCAAAGTTTGATCCACTCATTGTAAATGAAGTCCGTTACCGGCCTCGATGTCGGGTGTCAACACTTCGGAACGGCGCTTGCTTGAAAATTGTTTACATGGACACCCCGCAAGCTGTCGATCTTGTCTCGCTGATCTACATTTTTGGGGGAAGCACACATGCACCGAGCGACGGGGAGAGAAAAAGCGTCATTTCACCTTTGGCTGTTTGCTTGTGTTAGCATCGTGATCAAAACAAAGTGCCTGCTCTTCCGCAATCTGCGTTTTTGTTTTACAAATACGTGCCTTGCTACTGTTTGAATACAGTACTGCTTAATCATTGCGCTCGGTTGTCACACTGTTACAGAAGCTTGTCATGACTTCAGTAAAACCATAAAGAACTTTATACGCGGTCGTATCATTTAATTAAATCGATTTTCAAGCTGAAACATGGGCATTAACGCCGATGTTTCAGCGAGAGTGAGAGTTCAAGTCAAACTCCAGAGAATGGTTTGGCCATTCAAATTCAGTTCATTTGACAGCAACGGAAAGCAACAACGCGCAGGTACGTGTCACGTCATGGTGAAAATGGGTAGAAAGGAAAAGAAAAATGGCTGACGCTTAATAGGGAGGGATCCGGGAGACGTCGTATGGGAACCAGTAATGCTGGAATTAATCCATGTAATCCCTGATCTTTATGTATTACTCATATTGTACGGAGGCCGACTCGAAATCCGATGGAAACTAGATTGTTTTCATTGGACATCACATAAGACGGAGTGGACTGAGTGTGAGTGCTCAGTCAACAAAAACTAACCCCCTCCTCTACCCCTGAAATTAAGTGATCTGTATTCTGCTCAGAAGTTTGTAATAAGGATTAATTTAAAGGTAGAATCATTCAGTTGACAAGACCCATCGGCCGGAAACGAATGACTCATCAGTGGGTGCGAGTGGTTAGGCGCAAGCACTTGCGTGTGTTATTGTGTGCATGACTTCACTTCTGCACTTCATGCTTACACCCCATGAGAGCCATTTCCGGGACTATCGGCCTTTGAAACGCCGACGCCTGCGTCTTGCTTCTCTCCTCTATATTTTTCAATCAGAAATATGACCATCAATATAATTTCACTGATATGACATGTGTCGCTTTTTAATACTTCAACGGCCTGTACGGTGGATTCCATTTTGTCTTTATTTTTTGTTTCTATAGCCGTTAAGTGCAGTGCGTATTTATTTATAATACCATATAATTTGTATGAATTTGTTGATATTTTATTTGAATCAATTATCACATTCCCCCCCCCCCAATATTTATGTCCCCCCCAAAAAATACAATTCTGATCATGAACAGCACAATTTAATGTTACTCGAGAGGCCAAACAGTGCACTGATTGACATCCGCACGGTAGTCGCACTCCTCGTGAAGCACCTATCAACGGATTCCAAGTAAATGCTTTCCCCGAAACCTGTTGCTTTGGCATGCACCTGGCAGCAACGCGAATGTCTTTTGCTCCGGCAAGCTGCTTGTCTAGAGAGAGGGCGCCCCATTTGTTATCTGCGATCGTGTCAGTTAAATTGGCGGTTTGGTGGAGGCTGATTTAGGTCTTCTTGGTGTTTAATTTTAGGATTAGAGCAGTGAATGCCTTCATGGATGAGGAGGGGCGGCAATCAAGATGGCAATCAAGAGGCGCAATGATGCATCCTGGTTTACGGCCGCTCTGAATATCCGCTGGCGGCTGTACTTGTGTTTTTAAAGAGTATCCGACAAAGGCCAAAGTGGAATCAACCCATGTTATTAAAGTTGTGTGACAATCAAACATTTTTTGTAAAAAAACTCATCCATTCATTTTCCGAACCGGGATCTAACGACAACCTCTGTGCCATCTGACGACTGTGATGGCACAGAAGTTGTGTTCCACCAATTTGCCTTTGCCTATTTCAAGGTCAAGGTCATCTTTATTGTCAAATATGCTGATGTATGACATGAAATTTCTTCCTCTCCTTTCTCAGTGCAAACATGCTGTGCATTCAACACACACATTTCCAATTGTGAAATTTCGATCATCAATGCCCCTAAACCTTCCCCCCCCCCCCCGCCACCATAAATATATTTGAGTATCTTCAAAGTAGCGATACACTACAGTAAACAGAGCTAAAGCTTACGACTGAAAAAAAATAATAATTACACCCTGCAGTTGACACGCTAATGGATAATGGTGCGGATGGATTATTATGTACCCGAGATGTGATTACATTGCCTCCCTGTCACTGGTTTATTGTTTCAGTAGCTCCTTGGAATGAGACTGCAGAGAGTGGGTGGGGCCGCGCGTCGGCGGCCGTTATAAACGATGCAGTACCGTCTTATGAATCACGGTTGATTATGTGAAAATGACTAATACTCGATTGTCCCCTGACTTGTCACCAATCAAACTCGGGGCGTTTCTTCCCCACCTGCATTTGCGCAGCTGAAAGGCAAGTTCACCGCCCTCCATCAATAACACAATAGTTTACCTCTGGTGTCGCTTCAAACGCTGACGCGGTCGTCCATTTATTTTAATATCTCCGCGACGACCAACCGCTGTCGTTAATCATTTGAGGACTAACCGATAGGCAGCGGGGGAACAGGAGAAAGCCGGGCTTGGAAAGTGGCCCCAGATGAGATGACGGACGAGGGAAAGAGGAAGACAGAGGAGGAGGAATAGTTTTGGGGAATGCCACTTCTCATTGGGGAGGCTGTTGCTCATCTGTCATGGGCTCATTGGGGCATGGCTAAAGGCTCGCCGTTCAGTCAAACTCCTGTACGCATGACATTTCAATTACAGAGCGAGCTCTCATAGTTCTCTCGGCAGCCAGATAAGCAAAGGCACTAAATGCCACACACAGTATGGTCACACACGCATACAGAAACCGAAAAAAGAAAAAAAAAAGCCCGATGGGTTATGTTTGAATAGATGGCACTCTAGTGTGTGACATTGTGCGCCATACAGAAAACGTGACCCCAAGACTAACCAAATGTGGCCATGAGAAACGGCTTTATTTATACACGCATGACACATCCGTATGAAAATTCAACTTTTTTTTTTCCCACTAATTCAACTCGCTTGTTGTCATAAATTGCAGCGTTTCATAATGCTTGTGAACAATAGGGGCCAAGTCGCTTCACGGTGGCAGAATAGTGATTGACGACCCCTAACCTGAACTGAAACGGCGGTAAAATCTCATTTTTCAGCTTGCACTGCTGGATGTATCCTGAAAGGTTTTGGAGGTGGGGGCGGGGGGGGGGGGAATTAATAACATTATTCTAGCAGTGAGTGCGGAGGATGAAGAAGTGGATGTCGTAAATAGTTGTTGAGAGAAAATCGCAAGATTGCCTCGTAGCCACTTTTAAAGGGACATACTGGGAGCCAAAACTCAAGTGGGTATAAAACGTTTGCTTGAGTCGTCTTCACATAATTGAACAAAACATAACGGCTTGTTTGCTCGTTGGACACAATGTACGTCTGAATTTTTTTCAATGCCTACTTAGTGCAAGAAGAAGGAGCGGCAGCGTGATTGCTATTGCCACCCAGAAGAACCTGCGAGGTCACGGTGAAAACTTCACAAAAGTGTTTTGATATTAATAAATCAGATAGACAGACAGTTGGCACCGATTTGGAAATCCAGCTTTGTACGCGGCATTCGCCGGTGTCCTGCAAGCAAAGTAGAAATAATGTAACACACATTTGGAGAAATTGTGGGAAACAAAGAAATCCGAAGAAAGTTGATTTCAGCAACGCCTCTGGGAAAGCCACATGATTACATAAAATGAGGCAATTACAGACACCGGTCTAATTTAGATGATGATTCATTTGTCAGTGCTGCTTCAAAGTGTGTTTGTGGCCACTTTCTATTGCATAACATGTCCCAAAAAGTCTGTTTTGATTTGCCTACTTCTTACTTTCTTTAATTAACACACAAGCACACTCAAACACACACACACACACGTCCAAGGCGACGTGGCAAACCTTATCAACCTGTAACCAAATCCGCAACTACCATGACTACGCATGATTTGCTTCGCTTTCTACATAATCTCTGAATATCGAAAATGGCAAAATTGTAAGCTTCAATGCGCAAAAGCAGACACGGCGGGGAAAGCCACTTTATTTCAGTCTGTTTGCTCACACTACTTACTGGATGGCACTAGTTTGTTTTCTTGAAGAGAACTTCATCTGGTCTACCCCTTCAAGCAACAGCATTATTTCAGACCGAGCATTTCCATCTGATTGGATTATGGTGATTTGCCCTTTATGAATGCATCTCGCCGTTGCCCCTAAAGAAGATGGATACTGTTTACCAGCTTTGGTTTGTGTTATATTGAACTGCTCTCCTTCAGTATACAGTCGGTGTGCCCACCCCTCCCGACCCCCCAAGTCGGAGGAGACATTCATGTCCAAATGCGCCCTAGCGATGCATCTCATCCTTTCTCCCACAGAAAGCTTTGCAGTCGCATCGTTCAACAGGCACCCGATAAGGAAACGAGTCTGGATTTATTTGTTCTCCGTCAACGAGGGGAACCGAGGCTGCATTGGCCCTGTCGTCGCTGCAGCCACAACAGTCCCCGTTTACCCGAAATGTAGCATGCCCTGGGATTTTTGTTTTTATCCAAATTCAATGTTACGTTCCTTAAGACCAGAAGATTTCACCATGCAACACCATCCGTTTCAAAGTGTGCAAGACACTTTAAAAATCTGTTTCGGGGAAGCCAGACCAGCCGCAGAGCATACTTTCTCTTCCTCCTGAATGCCCAGTTGTCTTGTGTACCAATTCATGATCCTGGTACCCATCACTGCCCCCCCCCATCCCCTCCAACGTCCTTGTCAATGTCCCTTTCTTGTTTCCTTCCTTTCCAACAAAGAATATGACACCAGCCATCTCCACCACTCTTATACAAGGGTCATAAAGAAAGAGAGCGCATGCTTGGTGCTCACCCATTAAGACCAGATCGTTGCATGGAAGTGCAGCTTCAGTATCGCCACAAGTAAAAAAAAAAAAAAAAAAAAAAAAACACAGTAATGCCTTTACCACGGGATGTGAGTCATTTTTTTGCTTCTCATTCCTTTTCCACACTTTCCCACCAATAGTAAAATTAGAACTTTTGAAACTAATCAACAAACGACATCAGATGCCTGCCAAGTTCGAGAACGATGCTCTCACAATTACATCATGCCGTTGTTTTCTGAATATAGTGCGACCTCCAATGTTGATCCCTCTCATCATAATAAGAACTCCAATCAATATCGGTCGACGCTTCTGCAATGCGCTCGACACAATCTCAAAGAGTGTGCTAGTTCAATAGTCTGGCCCTTGTGAGGAGAGCATCATTGTGTATTGTGACAGAGAACAGGAAGGAAGGTATATTCGCCACATGAGCGTGCATTTTTGTCCTTCGAGCAGCCGATGGAGGCCCGGCCTTGCTGCCGAGGATAAACACAATTGTGGGTCCTTTAAAATTGAGCCGGCATCTCTTCACCTTCGCAGATATGTTTTGGAGTTCTTTAATCCCCAAGGTCCAATCTCGATCTTTAGAGAACAACGATGGGAATAATCTCCCCCGAATAGCACACATCCCCAATTATTGACTACAGTAACCCCATAAAAAAGGTTTGCAATCGTAATACTTTGACTTTTCTAATTGAAGCTCTATCTCTCACTTCAACATAGTTCCTCGGCACGATATTCCACAAAATGGCGGCAAAGCACGACTATTATTTGGCTATTGTATACATTTTCTTGTCTGTGGACACAAAGGCAGTTATCTGACCCTGAACTTTTAAAGTTTCAAGGCAGACATCCTCACCGCTGGAATACTGTGCTGCCCGCAACAAATCAATTCACTATTTGATTCAATTTTTGATTTTGTCCATCACACATTCGCTTCAAGTCCATGCATTATGCCGTAGGCTACTGCTCTGCAGATTGCCTTGCCCTCTGTGTTTTCCCCACAAATAAATAAATAGTCTTCGATCATTTTCGTAGTGGATGTGGCACTTTGTCAAGAAACACGCGAATGTTCGTGAATTAATTACTGCCCATTCATGCTTATTTTGTTCATGACTGAAGCACATCTCAGTTTGGCCAAGTGTATTCCCCAAGCCAATTTTCAGATCAAAATATATCAATTAATCATACAGAAACACAGCTGGTCACGAATGTGAAAATGACGCCTACCAGTACTGGAGAGTAAAAAAAAAATAAAAAAGAAACCCCAAAAAGCTCAAATAGCCTACCGGTATATAATAATTTCGTAATATTACCATATGCCATAGGGAGAAGAGGTGGCCTTTTGCTTTCACAGCATGATGAATCATTCCCAATTTCATACTGTAGCCATAACCTTTGCATTACATTTGGATATTTCCCCGAAATCTCAAATGTAAGTGGAACACGACTTCAAATTTTATATTTTGTGGCTGACTTATGGAATCAATTATACTTCGTCATGAGGAAGCAAAATGACCGATGTGGCTTTCCGACTTGTGTGAATGGAAGTTCAGGTCCATGCCGTGGCCGGGGTTTGGACATGAAGTCTGTGTATGGGAGTGATAGTTTTTCCCTTATTGGGAAGTGATTTGAAATAGGGAGGCGTGGTTGGGGAATACTAGAAGCACATTCACAGCAATAAATAATTACCTGTAATGTAAAATGAAAATGTGTGTGTGTGTATGTGCGCGTTCGCAACAACAATAAACTTCTGAACTTGGCAGGCTGTAGCCAGTCTTTTTTTTTCTTTTTTTTTTTTGGATATACCTTCCAAACCAATACATTGAGGCAAACATCTCCCATTGCCGGTTTTGTTTAACCTCAAAGTCTCTGAGACAGTCGGACTTCTTTTGCACATTCACACAGACAAACAAAAGCATCCTCACAATCACAACAGATGGCGCAAGGCCACGCACAGTGATTTGCATCGTGGTCATTTGTCTTGCTACGCCGTTTCAAAAGTAGCATCGAATAATGGGAAGCGAACGTGAAGGGAAATCAACGGCGGGAGTACGGTAGGTGGACATTTTCTTCGTCGAGCGTGACGGCGATCGTTTCAGCGGATTGCACCACTTGAAGACTCCACACTGTCCCATATACCCGCTTGTGTACACCTTGTTAAAAATAAACGAGCGAGTCTGTCACTCCACATTGGCAAAAGGTGACTGATATGCCACTGACCTGTGCACTGACTAATTGATCAGAAAGAAAATGATCCAAATCTAAAACGCAATTTTCTCTCATCGTCATTCATGTGATGATTCTACAAGAATATAGATAGACAAATACAAAAGCGTTTTTTTTCCTTTCTATCCCATCCCATATGTTATGGGAACGTACATCTGTTTACTCAATCACATCTTGAATTTATTTGCACCCACAATCATATCATTTCAGGGTTTTGTGTGTGTGTGTGTGTGTGAGAGACAAACAGCCTTGAACGAGTCTCTGAGCGTTTCCATTTCACACACTCCCGTGACTTCCTGCGTGAGCTAAATGAGTCATTTTCACCAAGATTTGCTTCAAAAGTAATTGGTAGAGATGCTTATCAAGATCCAGACGCCGCCTTGTCACCTTTAGTTATTGCCCAAACGCAACCCCTCGCTGAGCTTTTTAATATCCTTCGAGATCAAACGAGCCGCTTCAAAAAGCACGTCAGCCATTCTTGGACTGAACATTTCGAAATACCACACTTCAAGGCAAATCAGGAAAAGCGTACGCCCGATACTCATTATAAATTATGAGATTCCAAAGCTACAGGTTCTTATTGTCCAATTAAAAAAAAAAAAACGCCTGAGGTTAAAGGTCACTGTCAAGTGTGTTTTATCCGCATCTCTCATCACATTACGAAACCACCATGAAGAAACTTCTCAATGTCGTGGAGTTAAAAGGTCAAAGCGTGTTTATAAGTTCTCGGCTTTCTGCCCATTATAACACTCAAATGATTTTTCGTAACATTTCAAGGAATAACCATTTTGGCAGTATTCTCATACGCTTGCAAATAGATGGAAGGTGGCGGTGATGGGGGGGGGGGGGGGGGGGTAAAGCATAATTTTAACATGGATTGAAAAGCATTTACACTTGGAGTTGATGGCACTCCTGTTGGCAGCATAACAGCTAAATGCTGCTTCACCATGTTTGCTTTGAACTCTGGGCTCCGCTACTTGACTCGAGGCAAAGCCCAAAGCCCGACTGGCATTCACATTTCTTTGAGGGACTTTGAACCATTCAGAGATTATTATTTGAAGGGGGGAGAAAGTTAGGCGACTGGTAGGATATCACCCACCATTAAGTATGTTTTTATTATTGAAAATTAGCATTCAGTGTATTCATGTAAAATAAAAATGTGATGAATTGGCAACTGGGGCAGCGAAGAACAATTGCAACTGTTAATGCAGGTGAGTGGGTGATGGCACATTTGATTCGAGTGTATCCTCGGATACAAACACATGATAGACTCCCTGCTGCAGATAATACAGAGCCACATGATACCCCTCCTTAAAGTAAATGGAAGCAGCTGGGGACATTTGACTGCGAAGAGCAGCGACACACTGATGACGTGCTCCAGTAAACACGCTTCATCAAACTTGGTCATCATCTTTGTTTGGACAAAAGATGAAGCCTGCTTCAACATGGCCAGAAAAACGCCTTTTAGCCAGGCGGTTGGAGATATGGATTTGCTGTCTCTTTCTCTGCGCCTTTCTCTACGTGACATCACTCAGTACACACGAACATACAATCTTCTGTTTTCTTCCCGCTTTCCCACCCCACACATGCAGCCCACTGGCTCAGTTTGCCAGGGTGGATTATAGCCCTCTCACGGCTATCATGATCTTACACAAACAGCATTTGTCAGCTCATTTATCACAGTTCCCCCCCGGTTGTCCACTCTTGTCTATTCATCTGTGCTCTATTTCTGCATCCCTGCCTCCAGGGTGAAAATACATGCTACCTCCACAACTGAATATAACCCCCAAAAGATCTCGGTGACATGTGTGCAAATGTGCAGGCGTCAATGGCAACGGGGCCGCGCCTTGCTAATTCCTTCCGACTCTTCTTTCATGCAAAATGGGGTGCGGGAATCTATCAAAGCACTGACACATTTTCATCATTGTCGCAGATGTACCTTTTAATAAGAAGACAATGCAGCTTTATATGTCCGTCCTCAAAATGCCTCACGGGGGAACAGGGATTCTATGGCTTGATCCGTATGAGTCACAGCACTTTGATACACATCATTGCTCAAACCTGAAGGATATGTGAGCTCGTCCTTACAACCACCCATCCAAGTATTTTCTAGGAGGGTTTTCATGTTGGAGTCAAAATAGGTAAAAAACAAAAAACAAAAACTGTGACAGCATTTAAAACTCAGCCGGAAACCTTTTTAATAGTCTTAGTGTAGATTATGTTAGGTTAATACTTGATAACACATTTGAATAAAAAAAACAAACACTTTGTTTGTTTGTTTGTTTGTTTCACACGGGGGGTTCAGTGTGATGGTCTGTAGCTGCAAATCCTTCAGGTGAACGTGTGGCCATCATTTGGTGCACTGAAAATCAAGTGCTCTTGAGGTTATGCAACAAGACAACAACCCGAAATGTAACAGCAAGTCCACCTCTGAAAAGCAAAAAAAAAAAAAAAAAGGGATTTGATTACACAAAAGCAAATCAATGACACTGTGTCCAGGATGACCATTGCATTTCGTAGGAAAAAATTGAGCTAAATAACAACAGGTGAACAAAGTTGTTGAATATCAGCTTTCAGCATATAGTTGGCTCATTTATGGGGTTTTTTTTTTGGTGCACAACTTATTGATTGCTTCCTTGACTCTTTTGCAGAGGGCAGCTGCATAGCTCCAGAGTCATAAAAGCAAATGCGATATTCAACTGCCAGTCCCTGTGGACAGTCGAGAACAATTTTTCAGCAGACCTTGGCCAGAGAGGGGAGAATAAACCTCAATAATGCACGGCGCATTCATATCAGGTTTTGACGATAAAAATGAACAGTAACGCTGACTCAATTGTAGCATAAATGAAGGCGTTTTTGGTACAGTGTTTAAAAGATTGTGTAGCCATGAGGAAAAAAAAAGGAGCAAGATGAGCGTTGACAATGCATGTGTATGTGTGACTAATCAAGGACAGGCGAGTTTGGTGAACAGCTTTTTTTTTAACAGAAAACCTTGAAGCGGGCAGTGTAAGAATGTTCAGGATTAATAATATGCCAATCAATATAACAAGTGCAGACCTTGAGTCTTGGGGAACTTGGGAAGGGTTCCGCGGCCTGGACATGTAAAGTTCTGAGATCCACTGGTAGCTCAAGCGGGAAGTTTGTGAGTTTGTTGCAACACTGCACCAAACAGCCATGGGGACAGGAAAACAGAAAGCAGAAAGGGTTTTGGAAGATCTTTTCATCTGGGACAGCAGCCTGAGGTGATGACCGAGAAAACAACGAGGCAAGGTCAGTGGCAGGCAGACTCGAAAATGAGAGCAGGGAGGAAGTGTATGTGGAAGTTTTGAAATCTGGCGAAGAGTGAGTTTCTTACCACGCTTAGAGAGCGTCTGATTGCTGATCTAAGCGCACCGATGGGCCCAGGCTGGGAATGGCTGACTGGCAGTGCAGAGCAATGCAGAGACATAAGTGGAATAACACTGTGAGCACACAGGCAAAACAATGGAGCCAAATTGGGACAATTATTATTTTTTTGGGAGGGGAGGAGTGTTTTAAAGGAAAAATATAACATTCTGTTGGCAGTTCAGCACAGATCCGAGGCGTCTTTATAAATATGCTGCATGTGCCGATCGAGCCGATGAAAAATTTCCCTCGCGGGGGCAGCACTTCATGACCAAGTTACTGAATTCGACACCATGTGCCAGTCAGTGAATATGTATTATGGGTAGCTAGGCGCTCCAGAGACCGATTTTTTTTTTTATCCAAGTACCGGTAATTATCTTCAATCGTAAAATCAAATAGTCCTGTAAATGATTCTGTTGTCCATTTGGCCGACTGGCATTGCAATGAGCAAAGGAGACGGTACAGCGTAATCATTTTGAGAGTCAATGTGACCGCATGCTGGTAGGGAATTGTTGGTGAGAGGAAAAAGAAAAAGAAAAAGAAGAAAAAAAAATTGCAGCCATTTATCAATCCCAGGTCAGTGACATCATTTCAAATGACACCTTCCTGTGGTGTTACTGCTGCTGACTAGGGCACTGTCAGCAGTGATGTCAAGCACCGTTTGTTTGGCGATGGAAAAAAGAAAATGCACACCAGCAGAGGTGGGGAATTTCAAGCAACATTGCCCCAAAGTTTAGGACAGCCTGCAGGCTTAGAGCAAGGTCACTGACACGAAGTAGACAAAAAGTGTTGCTCGAAACGAGCCCAGGATGCCATTTTGAAAAGGATGGATACATTGCACTCGGACTGAGACTTTTTCTCCAGTCGGGAAAATCACTCCGACTCCAGAATGTGTACATAGCACCGATTACGCTGAGGTAATTGAAATATGAACAGCAAATATTGAATGTTTGCTTTTACGAATTTAATATGTACATATTCTAGATGTGTAGTAAGAGGCCATGAATTTATTAGCCCTCTAAACACCCCCCCCCCCCAAAAAAAAGGATGATTAGGCTGCAATTGATTTGCTACGAATAAAGCTATATCTTATTTTGTATTTCTACATCAAATTTGAAACCTCGCACGCACACCAACTTGCTGCCAGGGAGAAAAATGCAACAGCCGGATTTCTGATCGGGTACCGTGCAATCTATCATTTTATTCAACAAGAAACATGGCAGGATTGTCACGCCGTCATTGACTCTTTGAACCTGCCTTATTTCCTAAATAACGACACGTTTTTGCCTTCGCCCCTGCTTTTGCATCACAACCATGACATTTCACGATACTGATTCAACTGCGGTTAAATGTTTGGCCCCATTAAAATGCCAGAGTGGTTTCTAACAACAGATGGCTATTTCAACTCCCCCCCCAAAATAAACGATGTGCTCTCATGCAGCAAAAACGACAGCGTCGTTTTATTTATTAAATTTTTTCCCCCGCTACAGTCAAGACGAGTTGTCATGAGACTCAAGTCAAATTGCTGTTTGCACTCCCTCGTGAGTTTCCCGTAATTAGGGTTTAAAAGTGCAAGAATAGCGGCTCACTTTCTCGCTGTTTCAACATGAGCTCCTGTGACCGGTGTTTAGAAATGCCAATACCTCAAACAACAAATTATGGCCGTGTGTTCTAAACTATATAATAGCGAGGGGGTGGGGTGGGGGGGGGGGTGTGATTTGAACAAATGACTCTGTCGTAATGGCAATGGTGTCGGTTGTATGCACACAGTTTTTGCGGACCTATAACTGATATGGTTGTTGACTGAGTACGGTGGACCATCATTCTTTCCCTGATCTAACAAAGTATTCGCTCTTTCGGGCTACGGAGTGAAATGGATTTACATCCTCCTTGCGTATCGGTGCCATTGTAATTGCGTTAAAGGGTCGGAGAATGCAAGTTGAGCTCTTGGTTTTTGTTTTTTGTTTTTTTGCCTCTGGCTGATGATTACAAACGACCGCGTTAAATACAATTATAGGCACTTATCATTCATACGGTAAGAAAACCAAATAACAAAAGCGTCATTAATACCCAAATGGATTGTTTGTGTATGCCCGCAATAGGATTTTCTTCCAGCTGATCGAATAAACGTGAGCTCAAATATTCAGACGCGAACATTTTGTGACACGTTCATATTTCAAAAAATGATGTTTTGTATATTTAGTCCCAGGGTCGAACATCCAGAATTCAATTCTGGATTTCTCCTGAAATCGAGTCGCGTAACCTTACTCACCCGACAACAAGAAGATCCGTGAGCCGGATTTGAAATGCTATTTTGGCCGATCGGAGGCCTGACAAAGCAAGCGCTGCCACTTTAGTTTCACAATTTCCTACTAAGTCTCAATATATGGATATTTTACAAAGTATTACACGCTTAGGTTTAAAAATGTGGACTTGTAAACTCGCCATTAGACAAAGAAGAACCACTGAGTTACGCACTTTTTACCCCCCCTCCCCTCCCCACCCCGCCATTGTGACACTCGGCTCACCCCTCCTCCACTGAAAAGTTATGCAACAGATCTGCTGTATTTCTGTGCTTAGAACAACGGTTCTAACTTTGAGTTACATTCTCCCTGACTTACTGGACCTTTACCCAAAGTCATACTGGGAGCAGCTCGGCTCATTTGTTTCACTGCCAGGCTGTTGGCGGTGTTAAGGCACGTGAGGCTCTTCATATGCTTCAGGTGGCTGGACTGTGCTTTGCTTCCTGGAAAGGGAACCGGGCAGAATTGTCGGATGCTTTCGAAAGATCGAGTCTCCCAGACCAAGTTCAGCCGAGACTACGAAACTCGTCGTTTGTTTCATTTGTTTTTTTTCTTCTTACTGTGGACATGCATTTGTAATTGACATGTTTATACTGTAGTGCATCTTCAAGTTTTTCTATAAACATTCATGCTGTATTATACATCATAGTCGGCGGCCATTTTATTGGAAATGGTTACAACGAACTTCTGTTTTAACGTACAGATTCGTTATACCCCCGCCACCCCCCGGGCAATGTTGTAACGAGGTTGGACTATATTTGGATGCAAGGCATGCGTTACGGTAATTTCTATTGATTAACTGTTCACCCCCCGCCACTCCCAAGTCATCAGAAATTGCTCTCCATTAATTCCTCACCATATATATAATGACTACATTTCATAGTGTCACTATGGGGTGTTGTGTGAAGAATTTTCTGAAACAATCTTATTTCAAAATAGATTTTTTTCACAAAACAAAATGAAGCAGTAATTACTTATTACTTTCTGGATGCGCTGTATCCGTCATCGTCGGAAATTGCCTCGCCTCACTGACAAGATCGAGTGCATTCGATGAAATCACCAAACAATGAGTCACACAAAAGATGAAATAGCAACACAACACAATTCTTCGTTAAAGTGGATTTAAAAAAAACAATTTAAAAAAACCACCAAATGACTGCATTTTTTTTGATTGCTTGTGTTGATACAATACATGCTAACTATTCCGTTTACTTCATCAGTCCCAGGGGGAACCTGCGCATGTGTTGACACCTCATGTTAGATGATTATTAATGGCTTGTTTGTTTAAGTCTTGAGAACTTCCTCTTCCTTGTCATTTTTAATAAGGGCGTGTTATGATAACACCATAATTGTACCGGCATAAAAATTCATTAGGAGTGCTTTATTTCAGGGACCCAATTAGCAAAAGTATGCGGTCGCCGCTTGTCTCTGGCAAATGAACGTGCGCCGTGCAAATCGCGTGCATGTTCCGCACGGAGGATGCTGAAAAAAGCAGTAGCTGACAAGCGCTCGGCGACCATGCACAAATCACAGAGGCGGACTTGCCTTTGATGTCTGCCTGCATGCGATGGTTGAATATGGAAAACGCATGAGGGGGAGTTAGGGATTAGTTTATTTGGCAATTATTGTGTTTACTCAACTCAAACTTTTTTGGAGGGGAGGTGTGGTGGGGGGGGGGATGTTTTGAGGCCCTCTGATGTGATCCTCATGTGGTCGCCTGAATTTTTATCAAATACAAAAAAGATTGGCTGGTAGAATTGGCTGTGCACTCCAATTTACGATTTTCTTAAATTGCCAACATAACAGGTGGGAATAAGGAATGATTGTTGACTTTTGTTGTTCCAAAGCTCCCTTTACAATGGCGCGGAGTGATCATTTGTGGTAAAGCCAGACTGGAAGCAATCAACATGCCCATTGACAGTACGGAACAATCTGTTTGCGTGAAAATGCAAGTCGTCCACAGGACTTCAGCAAGCGGCGGCGAGACGAGTTGTACATGAGGGGTGACGTAACCAGAAAGTTGCCTTGAGCCGTTTTTTTAATAAATGCGCCTTGCCTTGAAAGTGTACGCTATGCCTGGCAGCTCACGGCTGGGGGTGGTTTTGGAGGAAGCGCAAAATCCAGTTGTTCAGAAACCGGTGCCAGCCCACATGTGTGCTCCACATTGGCCTTCTGAAGTCCATGCTTGGATGGTGTTGAAGCACTTGGAAAAATCAAAGAACATCATCCTCATATTGCAAATGAGGCGTCTCCGCTGTGGAGAGTGGGGTCTGGGAGGCGGGGGGGTTATGACAGAAACTTCAATACTCGGTCCGGTAGCGCAACTGTTGCATATCCAGCAATGATGATTTTCTCGCAGCCTGCAGCTGAACCTCAAATCTTGAAATCTGTTGTCAGATTTCATTGCGAGAAAGATTTTGTTTCATTATTGACGATGCAATACGGTATAACAATCGCTTTGTGATTAAGCGGGTGTAGAAGTCAGAACTCTCCCGCCACCCAAATGCAATAATTGGGCAAACTGGTCCAAAAACTGGTTGTAAAAAGCTAAGCGGCCGTGTTTGGTGGTTTACCGTGTGTAGCTGGAAACTTTATTTCTTTCTCGTAGAATATTTTTCTCTTTGGCACGCCGTTTGACGACCGTACTTATGGCAAATCAGTAGTTTCAAAGTGAAGTCGCAGAAAAACCGAGGCTGGCTGGATTAGAGGCAGACGGGGCGGAACTAATCTGACGATATGTAGCTCTGTGACAAATAAAAATGGACGCGCACACCATCGCGGGACAAGTACGGAGGCGTTGGCGCATCTTTAATCCTGTATAGGGGTCTCGTTTACAACATCGAGTGGTAGCTGTTCAGACACTCCGATTTAATTCGCCCGGGACACAGTTTTTGTGCTGCTGTTCTCGGCGAACGGCATAATTCAAAACTCTGTAAGGTCCATTGGGGGGGTCTTTTACACGCTGTCATTGAACCCGGCTCACTCTCTGATAGCCACCCCCACTTTGAGGAATAAAAGATTTCAAGAGAATTATTTTCATGTGGATCAATGCACTGGGGCTGATAGTTTTGGAATTATACAGTCGCGGTCATGGTTAAAAAAAAAGTCGGACTTTTTTGATATTTTAATGAAATCAAGCCCAAGGAGGCCGACTGCCTTCATTAGAATAACAAGCCTTTATTCTGTCAGCGGCAAACAGGAGAGGGAAAGTTTTGCATATGGTGGTACAAAAACAACAACTTTGACCCCCATGATTGTGCCAAACTGTTTACGTAGTCTGAAAATCTGATTTATTTACTGACTCCGTTGAAAGTGCAAAATGTTAACAAATGGATACACTCAACATCGCCACGCGTCGCCATTGACAATGAAGGATATAACCCGAAGTTCACTCTCATTACAGTTATTTGTGTTCTCAAGGAGAACAATGCATCTCATACATAATAATGCCTTCTTAATATACCTTTGCCTAATTGGTTTTTTTTTTTAATCGCTCAGGCAGAAGTGACTGAAACTACAAAACAGATCACTGTAACAAAGCACGATCCTCTTCTTTGCTTTCAAAGTTTCTTTATTTTCCGGTCCTCCCACGGCCGGCTTGAAATAGCCAGAATGGCGAGTTATTCACAAGTATCATTAACCCACCTGACTCTTCATTGTGTTGTTTTCCCCCTCCGGAGAACGCCAATCTATTCTCATTCGCTGAGGAATTGTTGCAGCTCTTTTGTTTGCCGCCCAGTCAGCAGCAAAAGGCTGATTCTTGATTTCGTCAACTTTGTCGCGACTTTAATGCAAAGTCAAAAGGAGGGAATGCCGCTTCTTTTTAGCTTTTGAAACAATTTGTATTGGAGTGTGGAACCCTGACACCAAATGCGTGTCGCGGAGACAATGCGCCCTCCCAGCAGCCTTATCGTGGCGGTCAAATTGGATACGGAGTGGAACCAAAGCCCGGCCCAATGATTTTTAAAATCTGAGACACCCCACACGTGACGTCATTCTTTTACTGTGTGCAGTTCTTGAGAGGACCAACACGGCACATCACACACACACACACACACACACACACACACAACGATGTCGTAGCTGACAATCAAGACTCTGGCATTGTGCCAAGACTGACCCATGAGTGACGGTATGGTGTCGCAAAGCATTTGGACTGCGACTGAAATACATGCAGGAACAATTTAGGAGGGGTTTCGGAAACATTGGCATTTAAAAAAAAAAGCCTTTCTATAAGCGTCTACTCTCTATAGAGCTTTAAATATGGAAATGTAGGTCTTAATGATTACTCCAGCAGTTTCTCAGTCCTCCCTGTGAATCATTACTCTGTTATCAAATTCTGGAAAAAATGTAGAGCGGAGCGAGTCCCTGCCAAGATGTGACGAAATCAAAGCTGCTCAGACTGTTTCAATTCCGGGGCTGCTTTGTTCCTCCAGCCCTGGTAAATATATTTGACAGTGAAGCAAATCATTAGTGTATACCTGGTGTCTCCAAATTCCCCATCCTCTGACTCTCTGTGTGGAAGGGGAGATGGAACGAAGGAACGCCGATTATCTCCACTGCGGAAACCCCAACGTCAAACCATTGGCTGTCAAATAATCTGTTGGCGTCACATTTATTCCAACAGAGAAAACCGGAGTGGGGTAATCAGTGCTATTGTAAGATGGAAATCCGTACCGCGCGTTCTTGAAATGCGATCCTCTTATAAAATGACACTTTATCCGCTGACATACATACCCATGCGTGAACGCCGCACTTGGCTGCCGACATAATCATGCAGGCAAAACTGACATTCACCATTATTTTGTCTCTGTTGGACTTAAAAACGCTTATAAGGCTCGCTGCACGTCGACCATCCATTCCATATTGCTGTTAAACTATAAAGTGCCAAGAGGTAGGACAGCGGCTATTTATAAATGGGTTTATTTGAGAAAAAAACCCGAAGCCCCTCATGCCTGAGACAAACACTCGGCTCACCACAAAGTCCCCCAATAACAACAGACTTATTGGATTGTCACGATCACCCAATATGATGTTGGCGCAAGTGGGCAAATTGGCCAAAAGCAATTGGGAAAATATCTGCTTCGATTCGCCGGTCTTGCTGTCAAAGTGTCCTCGAACACGATGCCGAAGCCCTCGTACTGTGTCATCAGACAACGTGCGCCATTATCATTTTGCCAATAAGACGGCATTGCAAAAGCGCTCGGAGTACCTCTCCCGAGAAAGACGCGCCATGCCTGTGAATGGAGCCAATTTACTATTTAGGTACACTGGCTGTCTGTACTGTCTGTTCCCATCGCCTGCACTCAGAAACCACACAGTCAGCGAGGCAAAAGATTTCCTGTCAGAGATAGGAGACATGTGTGGGCTATGTTCCGAGCACCTTTTTCCAACCTCTCACAATTCACTCGGCTTTCACTCTCGCTGCTCAGGGATTCCTTAATGACATTCTACTTGAAGCTTTCCCGTGACCCGTCAATCATGGAGGTTCATGCTAAAGCACTGAACGCTTGGCAGAGAAGCGAGACGCATCAACCCCGCCCCTCTCTGCTGTCAGAAACCGCAACGTTTTTGGAAACGGCACTTAAGATTCTAAAATCCTAATACCAATTTTAGCGGTTGGGATGTATCTTATCAACATTGGCCCATTTCAAGCCCCCAGTGGACCCATAAAGACTGCAACAAATGTTTTAATGGATGCATTTGCTGACCCCACCCCCTCCCATCCTCATTGTCGTGAATTTTAAATGGCTTCTGTTTAATTTAGTGCCGTGGAATGTCAGGTTCTTTACGGAAAACGCTATGGTTTAGCACTTGCTCTGCAGAGGTATCGGCATCTGCTCAATCCGAAAGGTGCTCAATCATAAGGTGCACGGAAGAAGATGTGCTATTTTGCAGGCAAGGGGAACTGTGAAGACAGCCCGAGTCAAGTGAAAGTATCTTTATTGGCAAAGTCACACCGAGATCTCCATCTGTCGGAGCATATGCTCCTCGTGAAGCCGTCTGCATGGAGAGCAGGCAAAAGCTCAAGCCATGCAGCATTACGATTCCATTACCATTTCCGTCTGTCCTCAACATCTCTTCGCAGCTGCTCTGCCGTCTCCTCCTCGCTTTCAATTCAGGATTCCGTTGAATCCTTCAAGGTAGTGGGAGTGTGTGTCCATGTTAAATATTCCCTCTTGAAATTGTGATGAGTGATATATCGGTCAAACGGCTCTCGTGCAAGCGTCGTGACGGACCGTGGTGAATTACAAAACAATTAATCGACTTATATCAGAAGGATTCAAATGGTGATGGAGTTATTTGGAGTGTGTGGAGCATCTGCTATCTTGGTTTGCATACTGAAAAAACGACAGTTTCATTTTTGCATTTTTCGATCAGGATCGTTAATGTGCTCGTGTGTGCAAATGGGTGAGCGCCGATCGTTTGTGTTGGAATAACTGTTGGCTGAAATGAAAGTTGCGGTGAAATCCGTTTTTTTCTGCTTCAACTAGTCAACCATGAGCCGTAATTACAGTATATACTCGGTGTATTTATTTAGTGGCATTTTTCACTCTGTACCTAAATGGAAAAATGATCGGAGTCCTGTTTTAGCATTGCCCCACTGCTAATCTACAGTAGATATTATTCCATACAAGTACATTGGCTGGGATGCGTTGTTGCTGTTAATTTACTCCTGTTGAAACAATCTAAATGGAAATTGCGCTTCTCTATCTGTTCCTCCTAGACAAAATGAAGTAAGAATATAAATGACTTGGTTGTTTTTCATCCAGTCTGACACAAAGTGGATATTTAGAGAGAGATGGACCAAATTGGAAAACAACCTCTATGGCAGCAATGGCCGACTTGACCATTATAAATAGAAGTTATAAGACAAACAACATAACAAAACAATCAGTACAGCTCATTGCAAAGTGCCACCCAACCAATGGATTCAGCAACAGCTTTCTATTGTACTGTGCTATTTCTGAGCTTCCGTTCATTTCTGAGATTACGCATTCTGAAGCGAAGCTGGCTGCTCGCGCCTCGCATACAGGTGAGGCGCTGCCTCCCCTGACCGCATGTCCTCGATACACTATTTTGGACAACAAGAGCAATTGGAAAAAATAGCATGCTCGGGTAGGAAACTTGACTAAATATATTTGGAAGGTTTGGAAGACACAAGTTAAGTCGGCTTTTAACATTTTAAGGTCGGACGAAGTCAAATCTGAAGGAGAACGTATCCTCATTTGGACCCATAGCATGAGCAAATCATAATTTGTTATGGTCCTCCTTGGTGATAAAAGCATACGGAAGCTGTTTGGATCAGCAATTTCGTAACATGCCTTTCACCTGCCTCTCACAAAATAGCTCTCTTGCTTTTTATATCTATATTTTTTCCCTTCACAATCGATTTGACATTTTATTTTCCAGGTCGGGTACAATCAGGTCCCGAACATTAAGTCATTTAACGCGATCGATATGACACGGATGAAAGGTTATAGAGTAACAATTGCGTACCTCTGGCAATACTCTGACACCTTAAATTAGCCGTTGTCGTGAAAATATTGGCAAGTGGGCATGGTTCCGGTCCAAAGGGAGTAAAGTTTATACTAGGAAGAGACAAAAAGTATTCAGAGCAAATTTTACTCAAAGTAGTGCATTAATTGTACTGGTATTCCAAGCGATTAAAATCATTTTTTATTTGATGACAAGATAAGTTACTCACCCACATTATATGCCGACGACAGTAATTTTATCGTGTTTTTGTAATTCAAATTCTTACTTGTTTTAGACTGCCTTTTGAAATCTATCGGTTTTTAAATCTACATTCTGAAACAATAACATGTCACATGGTGACTGCATGTTTTATTTTTATTTTTATTTTTTTGTGTGTGCCTCCCGTGGTACAGCATTTGTTTAGTTACATGAGAATACATTACATAGTTCCATCATTCATATTTCTGCAGCAAGAGAATCCTTTGAATAACATAACAGCCAGGGAGCCATCTGACTTGATCAAATCCTGCCCGGCAGTCATTTATTTTTGCGGGGATTTTATTCCTGCTTTTTTGGAGAAAAGGACAGAATGTTTGTGTCGGTACATTTTTCATACTTTTAGTTGCAAGTGGATTCCCTGGAAATCTTTCATCCCACTCATGCATAATGAATATCTAGTGAATTAATGAAATGCGTATTTGTCCCAAAGTCCAGATTTTGCTCATGTAAACATGACATGTTTTTCTTCACATCTAGGGAAGGCCACGATAGTCACCCAGACATAACAAACTCGATATTAATTCACGAATAATGCGACGGTTGTATTTATTCATTTCTCCAGGGTTACAAATATGACAGAACCCATTTGCTTGTTAACATAAACAATGTCTTGTAATTTCCCTTACTGCACAGCATGGCCCTGTGTTAGCAATTTAAAATGAGAAATCCCTCACAAACCTGTGGCTGGTCTGCACCGCTCCGATTTTATGGGCACACCTTTATTCTTTGTCAATATGCAAGCGTCTTTTTTTTTGTTTTTTTTTGCAACCTGTGGCCATCTGTCACCCTTTGCTGCGAGTCAGAATTGTGGATTTTCGGCAGTCCTTGATGCGGTGACACTTTTGGCCACAAGATCTTGCCGCATTCTCTGCGGGCTCTTCCAAGTGCTGTCCTTTCTCCACCGGCCTCGCATAAAGCCAATGTTTACATTGAAGGAAAAATAACAGTTTCATAATGAGCTGCCCAAGTGCAGAAATTTCACCTCGCTCGAGCTTGACGTCCAGCTTCAGGAAGCAGGTTGCGGTAAATTTTAAGCCTTTCCGTTTTTCTTTTAATAAGTGGAGGAGTTACCATTTACTCAGAACTTGTGTAATCTTTTAAAAACGATACTCTTACTTGCGCACTGCACAATTCCTGGCTCCTCGACCCACTTCTGGTTGCAGCTCACGCGCACTTGCCTCTCAATTGGCATTCCTGACTCCGTTAATAAAGCCTGTTGGTACAAAGATGCAACGTAATGCTTTTGTAGTGTCTCTGAGCGGGGTTAAATTATTAACCCTGTCTGCAGGGAGTGCTCGGAATGATCAGGCTTTTCAAAATTCTTCTGATGACAACGATCACCTTGTTTCTCAGGATAAAAGAGAATCATTTGATAAACTCCTCTCCAGAATGATTGACAAATCACGTCCCGAGCGATGCCACGAGAACCCTGCAAGCCACAGAAAAAGAAAAAAAAATCTGAAATTCCCAGTGAAATGACATCCTTCAGTAATTGGCAGGTAGGAAAGATCCTGTCTTTGGGTGATCGGCGGGGTACACCCTGAACTGGTTGCTGGGCCAAACGCAGGGCACACATAGAGGAAAAAACATCCACAATCACACTCACTCCTAGGGACAATTTTGAGTGTACCATCAACCTGCCATGCATGTTTTTGGAATGTGGGAGAAAACCGGAGTACCCGGAGAAAACCCGCACAGGCACGGAGCGAACATGCTAATCTGTCGACTACTGGGCTGCCGCAAGCATATTTTTTTTTCCCGGTTGCTTGGAATCCATTATCACTTCTCAAGTCAATAACACGATCCTGACTGGAATATTTCAATAAGAGTCGCAGATATAAACTTCTAAGAGGATTTAGCCAAATGTCATTTAGGATTATTCAGCGTTTCTAAACAATGGCATTTTGGTGGGGCAACGCTAAGAGCATTTTAAGGCCGTTTTTGGATGTTTTGGGATTACAATTACTCAAGGCTTTATTTAAAATCGTTCATCTCTATAATTAGACGAGAAGGACTCTGTCTGATAGCGCAACACCAACGCAACTATAAAACTTATATGGGCAAAAAGATGTTATTGCGGCTCGTTAATATGCGACCTTCGGGAGTCTTGCGCAGGTGGGAAACCGCCAAAATGAATCTGCAGTGACAAAGGCTGCTGCCGAGTTTCAATTTAAATCCGCTGCCCGCTCCTGTCTGAGCCCAAGAATATAATGACCGCAAACAACTGAGAGGAAAATGGATAAATGCAGACTATAATTGTGTTTGGAATTTGCAATTACTGTTATCGCGGCCCGTTGTCGCCGGGGTTTAGTGTATCCGCGCAAGCAAACGGCAAAGATTGTCATTGTTTGAGTGGTCTGGATCAATATATACTGTGAGCTTGCGGCTTCACTTGTAATTACGGGTTTTTTTAATGAGTCACATCAACTTGTGTTGAGAAATAACAGGTCGATTTTGGAGCCTTGATAAAACCCTCCATATTTTTCTTTTCTTTATTTTTATTGCCAACTGACTCTGGCATATTTTGGCGCATTCCTTGTTTGCAAATTGCTCCGGCTGTCTAATTTTTAAGAGGTGTGTTTTGGGTCTTTATCTTATTACAACCCCAGGGGGGGCTTCCCTAGAACGTACAGTAGTGTTGATATAAATTAAAGCAGTGACGATACAATGCTCACGGTGATGACTTGACAGGATTCCCGCAGCTTCGATTTATCATTTAACTTTAGTTTGGCAGAGTTGGAGAACTCCAATTAACTGAAAACAAGCCGGTGCAATTAATCAAATATGATGTAATTACCAGTGGAGAAACGTTAGATTTGTTACCCTTCCAAAGACCGCGTAAATATTTTCCAGACAGATGACTTGCATTGATCACTTTGACAAAATTGGACAACCCGCATTTTTTTGCGGATCGGAGGCCTGAAACCAATGCATCTGTAAATTTGCGGGTATGCCACAGGAATGAATTCAAACTATTCTCCCAGCAACTACATTCATGATATTTTGAACATTTTGCACTGACTTTCTCAAAGAAGGTCAGACATGTTTATTTTTCTCCTAAAAACCATGTGCGTACAATTGTTGTCTCTAAAATACTCCTTTTCTGTGAGGTTGAGGATCAACTCGCAAGCAAAAAAAAAATAATAATAATTTTTTTAAAAACAATTCAAGGCTTCAAATACACCCAAAGCACCCCAAAGAGCACTTTTTGGTCTCCTTGCGCAGTCAGGTCTTGCCACACAATCTTGTTTAAAGGATCGGAGCAGGGCGTCATCACCTCTTGATGCTGAGCACAGCAAGCTTCGGCCTGGCTCCAAAGAAGGGTGCGACCTGAAAGCCTCTTCAGCATACATGTTTTTCAGAGGCAGTGAGCCAGGCAATTCTGCCATTTCAAGCTGGCGAAGCCAGGATAACGTAACCTGGCCAAGGATAATCGGATTCGTGTCAGAATATTGCTGATCATTAAACATGAAAAATCAAATTTTCATGAATTATTAAAAAAAAAAAATTAAAAGTCACTGACACTACAACTTAGCTTGATTAAAATCTAAAATGTCGTTCGTTTTTGCCTTTCATTTTAACTGCTTTTATTTTGGTGTTGCTAGATGGTCAAACATTTATTACTATATTGATAATTGTAGTTTATTAGACAAAACTTCATGAACTTTTTTTTTTTTAAATCTTGCAGTTGACAAATACTACACATTTGGGGGCAAAAGAAACCAACAAAAATAAATAAATAAAACAAGAACTAAAAGTGAAATTAAAAAAACAAATCTTTTTGAAAGAAAATAAAAATAAACCAACTGAAATTTAAAAAAAAACCTAAAAACTCTCATGCCCACCAGCCAGCCCACTTCCGCTAGGGTGTTGACTACCACATTTTGCCCAAGATCACAGCAACAGTACCGAACAAGGAGACAAGCATCTCCCCTAGAGCAAGTCATAATTTTTCAGTCCATTTGCTTTGTCCATATTGAGCAACAACGCACAGATTAAATTTAGACATGTAATTTCAATTAACAAAAATAAAAGACTTTACTTTGATTTTTCCCAGTACACCAGTTATTTACAAATTCACCCAACCATCCAAAGAAATGAGAAATGATTCGCAGCTCAACTAACAAGCAAGTTCTTGTGACTCTGTCATGTTTTATTTTCCTGTGCTCCACGAAATCTTGGCAGAAGTCCACCGGCAGAAGAAAAACAATGTATTTTTAAAAAATCATCAGCGTGAGCATGCACCTAAGTGTGTGTGTGTGTGTGTGTGTGTCAGTCTGTGTGTGTGTGTGTGCGCACAGCATATGGTGTCCTGACAAGTCCTCCGGACCACAAGTCTCCTGCCAAGACCTTTATTATTAAAGTGGCACATGGAAGAATGGGACTCTCGAGAGATCACAAACTCTTTCTAAAGACGCCACGAGGGTAAACTCCACAACTCGGCTCACGAAGCAGCACAGTCCCTTTGTTTTTGTTTTTAATAGAGAGGCCATTTTCACACAAACATATTCACAAGCCCACACACACTCACACACACCTCAACGATGAAAGCTATTTGGTAGGGTGCGGGGGGGGGGTAACGTTTCATCTCCTTGTGCTTTCGGTGAGATAGGAAGAGTCTGAACATCCCTTTATGTACAAGGACTATTAGAAGTGACTATGTGCCTGTACTTAAATATGAGGTGTTTGGCACCTGCCTGTGTGTGTGTGTGTGTGTGTGTGTGTGTGTCCATCTGCATGACGGCCCAGAGCAAGCTTCTCCCCAGAATATAACTTTCACAAGCATTTCGTTTCCTGCAGTCAGCATTCATTCAAACCCTCCAAGGAATTAAGTCGATCTACCTGCTTGGCATTTTCTTCTGTCGCTCCTGGCAGGCCTCTCTCACTCTCTCTCTCTCACACACACACACACACACATACACACAGTTTCCTTTCAAGGCATTGTCTCCCCACTCGGTCTGCAGGTAAGATAAGACTGCGTGCTGAAGAAAGGAGTCAGGCGTGATGGATGGTGTACTCAGCTGCCACAAAACACTATACCATTAATGCCTTATTGATTTATGTCCGTCACGATGTAAGAACCCCAAAGCACCTCCGTCCGTGTCCACTTCAACATCTTGTTGCTTATCTGCTAATTTGCCCCAATAAGATTATTTGGACTGCCTTAACTATCCCCATGTGATCCGTTTGAGATGTGTTCAATGTTTAAAACGTTTAGCAACCCAGTGGTCGTGTCAAGCCATCACCAGGAAGCAAAACGCATGTTTGAGTGACATGAGTAAAAACGTTGACTTTCCACAAGTCGGTAAAGGCTCATTTGACTCGCTCATTGAATGTCACTTCAAAAGAAGATGGTAGAGGACAGTAAATTGCTTCAAAGGGAGACTGATAAAAATAGACAGAAATTCAGATAGTAAGTCAGACTGACTTATTAATTCACTTGTGTTGCGCTGATTAATGGCACGGATGTGCTTTTTTGACGGTGAAGTGGATGCTCGGGTAAAAGCTGGTAATTGGGTCGGGGGAACTGTAAATGACGGTAAACCGGCAACCCAATCAAACGTTTGAGGCATAACTGTGAAAATGTCTTTCAAAAAAAAAAAAAAAAAAAAAAGAACCCACGATTGAGATTAGGTACTCAGTCTACTCCTTCTCGAAGTTGCTACTATGCCTTTGCAAACGTTCAGAAACAATCTAATGTATTTGGCGGTATAACAATTACTCTTGATTGTTTTTCATTTCCATCCACGTGGTCAGAAAAGTCACGAAAATGGTATGTAACGCTGAATCTTTACATGATTATTTGGTACTTCCATTTTGGCGCCGCCTGGTGGTCACGCTGCAGCATGTAAAGAATGGCGCGTATGGCTTTTATGTTTCCAATGGCCGCAAACAATCCGTCTGTGCAAGTACCACCTACGACAGGTACGCACAAATTGACAAAATGTCATTCCATGCCTTGCTTGGTGATGTAGCGCTACCTCCACTCGGATGACTTCTAATGACTTTTAGGGCACCCAAGAGATATAATCCTCGCTAAGATGGCAACATACTGTCACTAGATTAGTCACAAAACTAAAAAAAAAAAAAATTCAGCTGATAGATCTGCCATCTGAAAAACCTTCTCAGAACAAAGTGAATTTCATCTGCAAACGATTTTACTTTGAAACAAGTTTGGCCAAATAGCTGGCGGCCACGTCTGAGTGGCTCACCTTACCGTTTTTATTTTTATCAGCACTTAATGGCTACGGCTTGCAGTCTTTTGATGAAATTAATTTGCATCGCGGTGCATTCTTATGAAAATAAACTTGAAACAAACAGTTCCCTTCCTCTGGGATACCGAATGGTAAAACTTCAAAGGAGTGTAATGCACCGAAGGTGAGCTTACACTTTGCATGAAAAAACATCAAATTCCAGTTATCTCCTGCTCAAGACGTATTTGTGATTCCATGTGCTTCTTGAATAAAAAATAAAAAAAATTGGCTAATTTAAAAAAAAAAAAAAAAGAAGAAAGACTGAAATATGTCTTTTGAACCACGAAACAGAAGGTGACATTTTTATTGGGGTGATAATATTCCCATTTGAGCGCAAGCCACAGGATAACACCAAGCAGTATTGATGAAGCTCCAAAAAAAATATCACTCCACAGAGAAAAAAAATGAAGCTTAAATTAGGATAATTAATATATGATGAAAAGTTTTTTATTGACTGTGATTTCTCACATTTGGATTCTCCGCTCCACTCTCCCTGGTTTCTGCTGTGTTTATTTTTTTCCATCAAGAAATCATAGTCATTAGTATCTATACATAAACCAACATCGTTGCAAAATGAACAGAAACGACATTGTATGCAAATTGCCGAACTGAGGTTAACCGAGACGTGCGTTTTGAACAACAAAAAAAAAAAAATTGAGTGAATTTCTTTCTTCCACTTCACTATTCAAAACAATTAAAAGCAAGTGCCACCAGCAAACATTTTCCAAAACGGACTTCGTAACAACGCGGCTTGTGGCTGCAACGCAAAAATCAATTACTTGCTTTAAAAGTTCATTTGGACACAATTGTCTGCGCCGCTTTGACAGATGCCCGGGCAGCAAAATTGGGGGGGGGGGGGGGGGGAGAGGTAGGGGTTGGGTTCACAGCTGATAACACGTTATGATGGCGTCTGCAAGAGGTCATGATTGCCGCGGCTCCGTGATGGTTTCATGGGCTGCGGGGTAACAATCAATCCTGCCTCTCGGCACGCCGCAACCCCCCCCCCCCCCACCACCACCACCACCACCACCCTCGCACAGTATTTATGTGGCACTCTCCTCTCAACTTCCACCTGTTTCATCCGTCCCGCCTCCTCCTCTTGTTGCCTTGCTTGCGACACAAAGGATGATATACAAACCTGAAACGTAAATTGTATTGATTATTCTGGCGATGTCCACTTGTGTTATATTCGCCCCGATATCTTAATATAGTTACCCGCTCACTTGATGGGGGGTCGTAGCTCTTGCAGGCTATATAGTGTGTACTGTATACTGTATATCATAGCACTGCTTCCTTTCAGTTCAATTTATTCTTTTGTCTACAAAGCCTTTCTGCAACCCGCCCCGCTCCTCCTCCCGTGCTTGATATTTATAGATTCTTGCATTGAACCCGTCTCATTTATGCAGCACAATCTTTTTCATGTTTTTCTCTCCATTCTTGATGTCGTGCAGTATTTTCATCCTTTTTTTTTTTTGTCTAGCACATATCGAACTCGACTCATGATGTCACATGTTGCTCCAGGTTATTTGACCAAGTCAAGTGGAAAAACCAGATTGTGGCTTAAAATGATGATTCCGGCCTTCTTCTCGACCACCCTAGCTTGGATGTGTGGCGCTTCAGTCAAAAAGAAAAATGCTTTGTCGGGTAAACGGCCTGGATGGGAGAGCAAATGGTGGCCGTAATTTACATGATAACAGGTAGATTGATTTTAGCCCCAAGACTAGCATACACATTTCGAAATGAGCCAAGCCTTCATCAGTGATGCCATTTGCCTATGACAAATTACGCTCCAATTACTTCTTGGATTTACTTGCGTTGTGTTTTGCTCTTGCCTTCGTTCATGATTGACCCTTTCCCTCCCTGCCACACGTAATTCTTGTCGTTTTCCGAAATAATTCATATATTGTTTCGCCACAGAGAATTTTGCTGGGTTAAGACCTTCCCCGTTCCACTTCACTGTTATTTCCATTCAATATCCGAGCTCCAACGCACCACTCGGGCGGACCAACCTTCAACATTTTCTTAGTAAACCACCAAATGATTATATTTCCCCAATGAGCCCGCAAGGTTGGAAGCCATCGTCGCCCGGGAGCCAAAGACATCATTGTCCTTCGGTACCCCCCCGCCCCCTCCAAAAAAAAAATATATATATATATGGTACGGCTGATCGGCCCTATCGCCGCCCGCTATGAATGTCACTGCACTTTAATTTAAACTTACGCGCAAAGAAGAACAAAACATTGGAGGAATAAGAAGAGGGCATGCGACAGTGCGGGACACCGGCAGCTATCGTCGATTTCGAGGTTCATCAGTCCATAAAAAGTATTTGTTCAACATATGAAATAGGTGTGTGGTTCTTTTCGGGAACAGATAAGCATACGCATCCAACAATGACCTATTGTACTTAATTTTAAGCTTCTTTAGCTTGTTTGGCTTCCTGTGTTTTCTCTTGTCACCTGTCGTACATTATGTGTACATATGCAGTATGTTCCACCAGAGATAGAGCTTCTCCTATCCGCCCCCCCCACCCCCCACTCCTTCTCAGATGTTTATTTGATTTCTTCACCCAAACATCCTGCAGTTTTGATTTGGGCATGAATGTTCATGGGTTAATTACAGCCTTTAAACATTGTTTGCCTTGATAGAGAAAGTGGACAAAATAAAACCTTGTCGTGTGGGGGTACAAAAACCTGGAGAAGTGAAAAAAGAAATTCGGATGTAATCTACAGCCCAAAGGGCAACATTGGAATCTTTTCCAGTGGTTTGCCACTAATGACATTGCTTTTCTTGGCTTTAGAGGTGACATCTATTAGCAGTGGAGTCTGAAAACAGTCTCCAATGTCTCCTTCGGTCTTTCTTTTTCATCATTTGGCTCCTTTTAAATTTTTTATAGACTCTCTCGTGATGAATTCATAATGACGGGGGGTTGATGACTGGAGAATTTTTGGTTCCGTTGTTAAGGCTAATGTTCGGTAAAGTTTTTTGGTTTTTTTTAGATTGAGGTTAAAGCTTCTCTTTTTCATATTTCATCACGGTGCATCATAAGAAAATACTTGCCTGTTATGACAACTTCATCCATTATTCATTCCGGAGTGTCATCGTTCTCTCACCGCTTTCCGGTGTTTTGTTTTGGGATAATCTCGTCATCTCTGAGTAGCATATGTTCAGCCAGAAGACCTGCCTTTGTTTCAAGAAGTCAGAAATCAAGAATTTGAGATAAATCATTCATTGCGGAGCGGCCGATAAGCAGTTGGGATGGGCTTGTCTTGCCTGAATTCAATTATTCCGCTATATTTCTGCTTATGCCGTTATATTGTTTGGTTGCGTGCAAATTGGGCCCAGCAGTCGGTCAGTCATTCATCATTCGCAGTCGGCCGGGCCATCCGTCACTCCGTTATCGTTATGCTAACCGTGGTTCCGTCATCGGAAAAATTCCTGTCCGTCACCACTATTTTAGGACACTCAAACCGACTCCGCCGGTGACGCATCGGCGACAGCCAATCAACGTCGAGAACGTACTACTTCTTCCATTTTAAAACCTGCTTCTGTTGGTGCTCAGTCTGTCAGTTTTATCAAGTTTCCCGTCATTTGTCACTGGCCGACCAATCGGATGTCAGCCAGCGATGGACTGATGGACCTTCTGTCAATGAACAAATTTAAATACAAATATTAAAAATTCAAAAAATACAAGCCCCCTTTCATCTTGACTTTCCCCCCACAAAACAAGTTCAATCAAGGCGGGTTCATTTCAGAAGAGAATTTTTCACTGAACAAAATCAAACATCCCGTGGGATGGATTTGAACACGGAATGAAAGCCTTCTGCAGTCGCGTTATATGTTAGGCGGGAGAATTGATATGCAAATGCCAAAGACCTTTCCCGCCTGACTGGAAACGGAGGCGTTTTTCAAGTGTCGGCAAAATCAAATCGCACATCACTCACGTTCAAACTTTGTCACCTTGGCACGGCTGACGGTTAAACGGCCGATGCTTGAACCCCCTGCTACCCTGCCACGCAATGATGGACAAACACATTAGACATGGCTGACAGCAATAACAACTCACCGAGCGCACTTGAAAGTTTGACTGCTAATTCGTGCATGATTGATGGGAAGAAAAAAAAAAACTGGCGCATGATCCCACGCAAAGAAATGAAAGCGACCCCAAATTCATGCGCCATGATTAAAATACGGCCTTTGTTTTTGTACACGTGACGGCAACATTGTGTGAGTAGAGACTTATTTGACCCTCACAGGCCACTGTGTCATTGGCAATACAAAGTGATTCTTCCTCCTTTGAGTCATTCCGGACACGCTCTTGCTCTCAACACCGCTGCCTTGCCTCTGCCTCTCTGACCCGCGTCTCCGAGCATGATGTACATGGCTTCATTAGAGACCTGCCGCACCTCCCAAATGTCTCTACAAGACCCGTCTACAGTTCACTATGTATAGCATACGAGTGAGTGTCTGTACTATAATAAGCTGAAGTGAGTCCATTCCTCTGTGTTGAGTGAGCAACCATGTGTGCAAAAAGCCGGCCACCCCTGTAATATTCTCATTATTCATCAATTGCCAGCACAAAATGCGCATTTCTTTGTGGTTTTTCTTAATAGTGAAAAAAAACAACAACACTGCTTTATTTTTTGGCGGCCCGGTAGTCCAGTGGTTAGCACGTCAGCTTCACAGTGCAGAGGTACCGGGTTCGATTCCAGCTCCGGCCTCCCTGTGTGGAATTTGCATGTTCTCCCCGGGCCTGCGTGGGTTTTCTCCGGGTGCTCCGGTTTCCTCCCACATTCCAAAAACATGCGTGGCAGGCTGATTGGACACTCTAAATTGTCCCTGGGTGTGAGTGTGAGTGTGGATGGTTGTTCGTCTATGTGTGCCCTGCGATTGGCTGGCAACCGATTCAGGGTGTCTCCCGCCTACTGCCCGGAGACAGCTGGGATAGGCTCCAGCACCCCCCGCGACCCTAGTGAGGATCAAGCGGTACGGAAGATGAATGAATGAATGAATGCTTTATTTATTTATAGAGGGGGGGGGGGGGGCAGGTTGGTTGTCGAGTGTTTAACGCATTGACCCTCCAGTTTAGAGGTCATGAGTTCAATCCCGGCTCCGGCCTTCCTCTGTGGGTTGCCAGCGTGGGTTTTCTCCGGGTACTCCGGTTTCCTCTCACGTTCCCAAAAACACGCATGGCAGGTTAATTCGACACTCTAAAGTGTCCCTAGGTGTGAATGTGAGCATGGATGGTTGTACGTCTCTATGTGCCTTGCGATTGGCTGGCAACCGGTTCAGGGTGTCCCCCGTCGACTGCCAGAAGACAGCTGGGATAGGCTCCAGCCCCCCCACCCCCCCGGCGACCCTCGTGAGGATAAAGCAGATCGGAAAATGGATGGATGGATTGATGGATGGGGAAAAAAAGAACAATAAAACGCAATTATACAAAATGGAAATAAACTGTAACATAAAGTGGAATTAGGGCGGCCCGGTAGTCCAGTGGTTAGCACGTTGGCTTCACAGTGCAGAGGTACCGGGTTCGATTCCAGCTCCGGCCTCCCTGTGTGGAGTTTGCATGTTCTCCCCGGGTCTGCGTGGGTTTTCTCCGGGTGCTCCGGTTTCCTCCCACATTCCAAAAATATGCATGGCAGGCTGATTGAACACTCTAAATTGTCCCTAGGTGTGAGTGTGAGTGCGAATGGTTGTTCGTCTCTGTGTGCCCTGCGATTGGCTGGCAACCGATTCAGGGTGTCCCCCGCCTAATGCCCGAAGACAGCTGGGATAGGCTCCAGCACCCCCCGCGACCCTTGTGAGGATCAAGCGGTTCGGAAGATGAATGAATGAATGAATAAAGTGGAATTACTCTCCATTGAGTGTGCACCTTTAAGAGGCGTGGCCTTGAGTGGCATTGCATATCAGCTCGACCTTAATCAAATATGACATCGAGAAGAAGGCAAGGCTCGGAGCCAAAAAATTGACGCTCACCGCAACGAACCAATAGGAAAGGCCCGTAGATGAGGAGTGGACCGATATTCCACAGACGACAATCCGTAACCTGACAGATCGTAGCGAAAACAAAGTGTTGTGATTCGATTTTCGTAAACTATGTTTCTGTGCTCAAAATGACTGAAAGTTTTATTAAATGCTTACGAGCGTTGCGTGAACGAGACACCTCGGGAAAGACAGCCAGTGTCATAAAAGGTGAATGTTTGTGCCATTGAGCTATTGTAAAAGAAATATTACCCGAGATAGGAATTAAAAAAAAAAAAATCTATTGATGGCTTCTGCCATGTGGCAGTTAATGGCAAAGTGGATTACAAGGTAAGGAATAAAAGATCGTAAAACCACCAGCTGTGAAGATAAAGTACATCTCCTCATTATATTTATCATTATTATTTCTTTCTTGTCTATAAAGCGGCAGCTTCAAATAAATGGCACGGCTTGTATTGGTGAGCTTCAAAACGATGAGATTTCTTTTTTTGTTGTTTTTGTTTTCCTCCACAGCCTCATAATTGCGTCTCAAAGATGTTGAATCGGCTCTGATTGCAGAGGCTCCCCTAAATGCTCGCCGCCAGCGAGCGAGCGTCTTGGATGAACAGATCAAATCCACGTCTTTAACTTTTCGCTCATCGTTGATAAAGTTGTTCTGGGTTCGTTTTGCTAAATGCTTGCCGAATAGGATTTGCTTTCGTATACAGAGAAGCTTCCGTTAATTAGGTCCATATGTGCTTTGACCTCTCTATGTATCCGGGACATCTTGGGTGGAAGGTCCCGCTCATAAAATGTGCAATATGGTCAGCAGAGCATCTCTCCTTCGGTTTTTTTTTTTCATCTTTATTTATTGTGCACGCCATCTGCTTTGGGGTAATTCAGTCCGGCAGCCATATGTTCTCTCCGAGTAACTCACGCGCCGGCCTCCATTTTATCGAATGGACAATCGTGACAAGAAATTAGGGGTCATGTACAAATGACATGAGGTAAACTCCCCTTCCAAAAAGTATCGGAAGAATGCATCCGTTGATTTCGTCCTTCAAAACGCGCAGCCTTTGCTATTCGGGTTACTCGATGTCACAGAGGCGTGAAGGCGTTTAACATGCTACGTGCGACGCGGGCCATCCGCCACGGCCCGCGCTTGATGAAGCCATCGCCCCAAAACCATCAAATTACCCCCGCCCAGCTGGCTTTCAACAACTGCCTCAGCAGGGGGCGGAATAACTCCGGAGAGAGCATTTGGCGGCCATTTCAAGGGAAGATTTGCCATAGCTCAGGAACACACTGCTACGTCCATAACATACTCGCTGCCATGACAGCCAGAAATACCGATGTTGTTCAAGAGGGTAAAATGAGACACCCGCTTACAATCAAAGTGCCCAACGCAGCAGCAAACGGCGTTAGAGACACTTTATGTTCATTTATCTCAGTTGTATGCCTTGTAGTTTTGGCTGCGACTTTGAAACAAATTTCAGCAACAACAATTTTGACCTAAATTGTTGCTGGCACACATCACGGCGTGATGTAGCGCTTCAGAGCGTCATTTCAACTCAGTCGGCATGCGCAACATCGTGACCTCTTGCACACTATTATAGAAATTACAAGAGGTGTTTCTTCACAAAGAGTAGTAGTAGCGGCGTGTCTTTTTTTTCCCCTTATGCTAATGAGATGTGTGGCGGCCCGGTAGTCCAGTGGTTAGCACGTCGGCTTCACAGTGCAGAGGTACAGGGTTCGATTCCAGCTCCGGCCTCCCTGTGTGGAGTTTGCATGTTCTCCCCGGACCTGCGTGGGTTTTCTCCGGGTGCTCCGGTTTCCTCCCACATTCCAAAAACATGCGTGGCAGGCTGATTGAACACTCTAAATTGTCCCTAGGTGTGAGTGTGGGTGCGAATGGTTGTTCGTTTCTGTGTGCCCTGCGATTGGCTGGCAACCGATTCAGGGTGTCCCCCGCCTACTGCCCGAAGGCAGCTGGGATAGGCTCCAGCACCCCCCGCGACCCTAGTGAGGATCAAGCGGCTCGGAAGATGAATGAATGAATGAATAATGAGATGTCGGCAGTCCAGCTCAGTTAACTCACAACGAGTCACTTGCTATCCGCCATATGCCTTTTTTTGTCTCAAAGATTCAAAGTCACGTCATGGTCAGACGTGTCAAACGCACCGCTTCATTGTTTCGACAATTTTTTTTTTTAATCCGACCACCTCCAAACTTGTCAATATGCGAATTTATTTGACGACACAATGGCCACAAAAATAAAACGCGTTGGCTTCATTCTGAAAAAATCCCCATGCAACATGAATTCGAATCATCAAATAATTTCCGCTCCTCTTGCTTTGTTCATCAAACGTCTGTGTTTGTATGCGAGGAAATGATGAGGATTTATCTCCCAAATAATCACAGTTGCCGGCATAAAATATTATTGCGCAATATACCCTGGTAGAGTGAGATTCCCCAAATTTTTAACCGAAACTGAGTGAACTGTTTCCCTTGTCGTTTTATAGAATAATCGCATGCAATTATGCATTCCATGTTGTCCCTTGAAGAAAAAAACCAAAACAAAATAAACATCTCAAGCCGCAAATGAATCTGAGGTTAACCAATATCTCTGTTGTGACTCCTTTTGACCTCTTTGTTCCGCACTGTGACTCTAAACTCTTCCATTTTAGGGTCACAATGGTTTGAAGTTTATTCCGTGTCACTTTTAGCAAGAGGCGGAGCACACCCCGGACCGGTGTCGTTAAGGTTGCACGGACGATTTGTTTTAAGGCAAAAAAACAAATTGAAGCTCCGTTCATTCATTCTTAATTCATTCATAAGCCATTCCATTTAAGATGCTCGTTGCTCAGACATCTTTAATGAGACACTGCTGCCGAGCGGACCATAATGAAAAATGGGGGGGGGCACTTAAGCTAACCCATTAAGAACCAATTAATGCAAAAGCCTCCTTTTAATGCAAGTAATATTTTAAAGATAGATTAGGAGAACGTCGTAATTTAATTAACGTTTTGAAACGATATCTGACCGGTATCTTTTCCTCAAATATATAATACACGCACAAACAAAACGAAACGAAAGAAAACCCCGACGTAAAAATAAAAAAAAGGGTATTATCCATTCCCGACACGCCTGCATCCTCCTGAATATTGTTATTACATTTGAATGTCCACAAGCAACCGTTTCAGGCTGTTTTTCTTTATTACGGGAATAAACAGGCCAACTATAATTTAAATATGGAGCAGACCTTGACAGTCTGAGTGAATGTGGCAACCTTTTTTTTTTTTTTTTAACCTGAGGTGAAAAATAAACAAATATGTTTAAAGCAGCAAGTGGCTGTGGCGGTGAGTCCAAGAAATTTTGTGGCAAAAATAAGATATATTTGTTTTGCCCCGGGATAATCGTCAGCAACACATCCCGCAATAAAAGAGCCAAATAATTACTCTGCCAGAGGAATTGAAGTGTCTGTAGCCCCAAGTGCTGGTCGACACACTTCAGACGACCTACTGGCTGATGAGACGCCGAGATATGAGGGAATGATCGAGGGAGGTGTGAGTGATGAAAGCACGGAGGGGGAAAAAAAAATCAAGATGGATGCCAGTGTGCAGAATATATACACACAATATTTGTATTCTTTTAAAACTTTCTGACAAATGATCATCTTGAAAAAATGTTGCATTGCTAATGCACCTGCGGGCTATTTTAATGGTAACAAGAACTGTCCGAAAAAGAAATGAACCCCAAATTGAATCCAGAAACGTGGAAGCAGCAAGCAGGTCACAAAACTTCACGACTCTGATGCACTTTTCCAAACTTGTAAATCTGCTGGAAGACGTGTGCCCCAATGCAAGTGGACTGTAACGTTAGAATCCTCCCGAACAGCAAATTGTGTTGTTTTTGCATCAGCCTTTTAACTATTTACCAAACAGCGATTAAAAAAAAAACAAAAAAAAGTCTGTTTTAATTTGCGACCTCACCAAGACCATTTCTAGATTCTTCTTTGACTGAGAACAGGTTTAAAGTGCAGTCGAAACCTGACTAGATGGGATTGTGTGGTGAAAAAGTGGAGGACCCAAAAGCAGGAGGAAATCTCAAAACTGTTTACTTTTTTTTTCTTAAAAAAAAAAAAAGTATCTATGTAACAAGTGGAATAAACCCACAACAAAAGGAAACATTACACGAATCCAGGGAGCTACTGTAACAAACATCTATTTAAATTTGACCACGGCCGATTACCGTCTCGTGACATCCAGCTTTCCACTCTAGCCTTCGAGAGTGGCTTTTCAGACATTGCTATTTCCACTTAGCTCACATAATCTGCCTCTCAGCGTCTCACAAGAGCTCCGGCTTCCTTCGGAGTTCTCGCAAAAGGGCAGCCGAATCTATGCCTGTGTGTGCTGCCTGTTTAATTGGACTGATGATGTGCTTTGAGACGCGTCTGGGGAGACTTGATTCCAACTTGAGCCTGAAGAGAAACAAGAAGCTCACAGCCGTGTGTACACGTTAATGCCCGAACAGATCTCGCACATGCTGCCTAACCTACTGCGTTGGTGCTGATTTTTCCACCCGAATAGGCTTCTTCAAGCCTAAGACGTGAACTCCTGCTATGCCGCACCCAACGGCTTTTTGGTTGTATAAAGAAACAAAAGACGTACGACGTCGCCAACTCCCAGGCGAAAACCCCGCCATGTATTTTAGAAAATGTAGATGTGTGTTTCTGAGTGAAATGGAATCAATGTAATTGAGGCAAAGTAGATGAGGCATGAACTAGTAAGGTTCATGCCTCATCTCATGCCCACTGAGCCTCCAGATTATGATAAATTAACCCATATTTCCAGTCATGCATCTGCACGTTTTAGAATGGATTTACACCGCAGGTCAAATCATACAATTAATTTTGTGCGTGTGCGTGCGAGCGTCCGTTTTTACATTCACTTAGCAAAAAAAAAAAAAAATATATATATATATATATATGTACAGTATATAAAATAATTTTTTCTAATGTTTTTTTTAAATTAGCCAAATTAGTTTCCCATTAAGGCACTTAGCAAATTGGAGAGAACCAGAAACAGTTCTGCTCAAAGCCCCAGACCAGAGACTTCACTTGTCAGCGTCGTGTCTTTTCTGCAAACATTGAAGAACTACATTCATTTTGAGTCTGTCGTTGAGCCTAAATTGGATCGAGCCTTGCAATTACCGCATGAGCAAACCAGCGATGTACAAATGTGGATTAAAGCTCAGCAGTATTGATTCAATTGACTCAACAAGGCCTAAATTACCAAAAAGTTAAAAAAAAGATACAATTTAGATCACATTGATGGAGGGGCCATCGTGCTAAACGCGGTATATTCACAATATCTGTATTAATTTCCTCTCCATTTCCACCCAGCGGGACAATATCTGGAAGTAAACGCTGCAAAGTTGATCTCTGATCTCATATTCATCTTTGGACGTCAAAACCAAATGCTCTCAGTCTACGGCAAAGTCATCGGCCTCACTGTTCCGATTTGCATTTACTAGACAAACTTGCGTGTTTCGGTAGAGCATTTTGGTGTTCAATTCCACACAATGTTGAATTCTCTTTTGCCTTTGAGTTGTAAAGTAAGTCGAAAACTGCGAATGACAAAGAAACAGCTTGAAGCAAGCACACTTCTTATTAGAGGAACTGTGCGAGCAAGAGCGAGAACAGGCACCAGGGAATACTAGGGGAAAAGTTTAAGTGTGTGGGAGAGGTAAAACTGTTGTATTTAAAAAGAAGTTGGGGTTTCTTTCGATATATGGTGTCTCCATACCACAAGTTTTTACTCATTGTTGGTCGTAGTTTTTAAAAACAAAAAAAAGAAGAGACGGAGTGAATCATATAAATCAGCATGTAGTGTATTGTATTGTATTGTATGAGAAAAAATATTAGTATGTACCGGTAGTATTATTGTAGTAAGTTTTACTCTCTGTCGTTTAGTGGCAGAGCAATACTTCCATGCGGTGCCTTGACAGTTATTTAAATGGGATATCTTAACACCGCATCTTGTTTAAGACATCCCATTAAGGCAGCTTGAAGTGTTTCTAAATGGCCTCCCAAACAAACTCTCTATAGCTTCCCGCATATTAATTTTGGCCTTGTTTGAACTGTAATTTGCAACTCTTGAAAAGCGCCACAAAAGCGGGTAAACCTCCGCGTACTTACACAAGCCAAACAACTGCCCTCGGAAAACTTTCCGTTTTGTATCACGTCGCCACGTTCATTACGGCTGAACACGCTTTCAAGCGGGTCGCCTAATTAAGATCTTGTTGTCCGCATAACAATAAAGATATGCATTTCAAGATTACACACGTTTCTTATTCGACAAGCCGCTACAAATGGAATACCGAATCCCTGAATAGGCTTCAAGTAAATGAAGCAATTTGGTTTCCCGTGACATGGGAATACATATCTGAAATGTTCGTGGCCCACTTTAAATGAGTCATACAGCAATTGTTCTGAAATACACTCTTGTAACCACTCCTCATCAATATACGCGGAACAATTTGACCCAGTAGCAGGGGTCATATCGCACACCGATATCCTGCCGTCGGCGTTCAAGTCATTCTATTAGTCCGCTTGCTGATTCTCCTCTCTAGCACCCTCTGTTGGCCACGCGAGGCTAAACGCATTGCTTGCAATTATTTCATTTCATTTCAGTCACTTCCATTCGTTTAGAATCACTTTAGAGTAGATGAACACAACAGAGTTTTATTAGGGCGATGTTTCGACCGAACCTTTACAAAACGGTTAACATAAAGTAAAATAATAAACACAAGCCGTAACAAAACACGGACAGTCGTGCAATCTTAACTACTTTTCCCTCATACTGTTGTCCCCAAAAAGGTTTTTAATTACACATCGTTGCCACATTTTAGATGCCAAAGATGTTCTGTTTGTTTTGCTTCACAGCAGTCGCCTCCCCTGTGTGTTGTTATTTTGTTTGGGCAACTGTTTGCCACTTGCCTCATCAATCCCTCCGCTCTTTTTAGCGCAGTACAGCAAACCGCACGGTCCATCTATTATCCACAGCAGCGTTTCTCTACCTTTGATTAAAGGCAGCCATTTTGTCTGAGGAAAAATCTCACGGCACCCCATCAAACAAAAATAGTGTCATCGTGATAATCTCACCTCCATTTTTTTCCCCCCAAATTATCTATTCATTAAATCCGGGCTTGTGTCATGAAATCATGAAAAGAAAGCTATGCTCTCTCTCTCGCTCTCTGTCTCTCTCTTATACGTATATCTTTTGCAATTCGCTTCACCGGCGGTGACACCAACTGTAATTGTTTTTTTTCAAATACTGTATATAGGCTACACAGTATTCATATGTCGTGACAGAGTACACTCTGAATATTTTGAGACACTCTCTTTCTTCTGCTGTCTCCCGATTTACATCGCTTCTACTACATTTTCGTGAAACAAGAACATTCAGTGGCCCGGTTCTGGCCTTTCCTTTAAGTCACAACACCAGAGGCAAAAACAATTCATCTCCCATTGCCTCATTGTCAATTCTGTGTGCCACCCACCCCCCACCCCCCAAAAAATGTCTCTGCAAGGTGGTAAGAAGCACTGCTAAGAGGGCAAAGAAGCCTTGAGCTATATATAACAATATTTATGAGCTAGTGACGCAAAAAAACGGAACCTTTTAAGTATACAAACGTAGTTTCAGGCAATAAAATAAGGCGGTGCTCAAAGAAACGGAAAACTGCGGGATATGCTCAATGTGCCCAGTTGTGCAGTTCGAAGTTTATTGATGAATCAAGCATGAAAATGTCAGAAATTGTATTTTGTGGGGGTAGTGTGTATTTCGGTTTTGTTTTGATGGAGTGTAAAGCTACGGTGCCTAACGATGATGATTTTCCAAGTGTGACTTTGTCAGTGTCAGCCCTAGTTTTCTATTGTATGTTATGGTCGTGTAATAGTACAGCAATTATCATGCAAGGATTTAAAGGTTACAGTATGAGAAACTGACTCTAGAATTGCTTGTGCTCAAATAGTGGGGGTCTCAGGAGTGCCTGCCCACTCATCATCTGCGTTTCTGAAATGTCGCTTATTTACGTAATAACCTGCCCCGCAATTATTTCATTCGCCCCTAACTTCACAGTTTGGGTGGGCAAAGATCAAGCATCCGGTTGTCAGACTACGCCATCGGAAACACGATGCAATTGCCCAAAGGTAAACAGAGCAGCGCAGTGTTGTTGGAAGCACTAATTGGCGATAATAGCGAAAACGAAGTCTGATAAGTGGCGCATAATTGACTGCACAGAGAAGCTGTCAATACTTAAAAACATGAAATAAATGATTTGTACTTACTCTGTTATATATTCCCACATGCTTTATTTGATATTTTTAGCGTTCCCGTCTTGCTGCAATCAAGCCCATTTGACTCCTGTTGCGAGCCAGCCGTCATCCAGCTTCTGTTACATTGACAAGCAAGTGAATTCATCTGCCCCGTATTAGGCCAGAGCTCTTTAAACCCCCAGAAGGCTTCATTTTGGCTGGACGTATGAAAAAGCACCACCAAGTGCCAAGCATGAGATATGATGCTGTGGGATCAGAGAGTGTTGATTGTACTGTCATGCTCTTTACATGATTTATGACCGGGAGCTGGTCGTCAGTGATGATGACTTACTCAAGGCAACTTGAGCAATAGAACATCAACCTATACACATGACCCCGATGTGTGCTATAATGAGTGAAATGTAAAAAAAAATGTAAAAAAAAAATGATCAAAGCAATCTTTCAAGGCAATCTTTGCAGATAGCAATAGCTTAACGTAGCACGCGCGCGATGATAATATGCGATGTCAACCACACACAACAAAAAAACAAAACTTTTTTTTCATTCCTAGTGACCAATTTACATGATGAAGGAGAAAAATGCCACGTCTCGTTCCAATACCGGGCAACGCTCACCATACATCTCCGGGTGGCTTTACATGGAACAGGAGATCTGAAAGATGAAACAGAAGGGGAATCTAAAAGTGGATCCACATGTGCCCAGAAGTCAGTCAGTCAGTCATCCAGCCAAAGCGCCTCGCTCCCTCAAGGCATGTTATCAGCAAAGGCTGTGTGCAGGGTGAAAGTAGCTCTAATCCTCCAATTAATTCTCATTCCCCTCAAATGGATGACCCCGGAGAGTTTTCTTGACACTTCCATTAAAAAAGTAAAAATGAAACACAGCATGAAGGTGAAATGAGAGGGATCCCTTTCTTTTTGGCCCGTCTCAATAGGAGTAAAGTTTTTGGCAAGTACTTAAGTCCTCTTTCGTATTTTCTTTCTTCCTCCTGCCAGGCGTGAAAAGAGTTGCCATTCCGAACAGAAAGTGTTCCTCTACGGTGGCAGGAGAATTTGGAGAAGAAATACTAATTATGTTTCTAATGGGTCCCTATCAGTGGTTAAGGCCAATGATTTGCATAAGTCTCATGGACACAAAGAGACTCAATTTACGATGATTCGGCACGTGGCGTGACTCTCTGGCCGCTCGGTTTGCATGACATCCCGCGGTGCTTTGAAATTCCTTCTCTCTCCTCCTGCTGAGCCGACGGATCTCCTCTGTTGTCTGCGCCACGGCAGCCGTGTCATATCTCGCGGTGCGTTCTAGCTAAGTCCTGCACTGCTTTTCCCGGTGCACGTACACAGAATCATTTTCATTCAACTCTACGTAACACCACCCCGCAAGCAACGTCTGGAGTCGGTAATGAGTTTGGAGGAACTTTTTCACGACACCTTGCTGATCTTGTTCATGTCTAGCGGTGGCTTGATAAATGAATCATATCTCCGAACAACAGCCCTGAAGGCTAGCTGCTTTTAAATGCTGAACAAATGCTTACAAGTGAGCTTGATGATAAACGGGGACGCAAAGTGTAGTATGTTGGCTTCTTGAGTTCAACTGCATTTCCAAAAAAATTACAAAAAAAAAAAAAAAAGTTTACTGACTAATTTGTCAGGACTCACTTTCCCTTATTCTTGGTTTCGCAAAATAGGACTTTCATTTCGTATGTGATGCTGATGGCATTAAAAAGGATAACCGTTTGCTCTACATCGCATTGACATCTTGAGCAACTATACACACTTTTTTTTTTTCTTTTTTGCAAAGGTAAACTCATCTGAGGTATGTAGAGTCAATATCACGCAGTAAAAAAAAAAATAAAAAGCAGCTTAGTGTTGCAGTCTGGCTGTTTACTACTTGGAAGTGTGTGTGCTGGCCAGCTGACAAATTCAGTAGCTGCTGGATTAGATGACTGGCACGGTAATGGCTGGAGGTGCTGGATGACTTCCAGCGGGCTACTATATTGCTGTTGACTGACTGTAACCCAGGGGAACAGTGTACTTTTTTTTTTCGTTTGTTTTTACTGCAGACCAAAGTTAAATACTGGCAAAGGGCGATCTTTGGAAGGGCTGTGAAAAGTCATGGCAGCAGCCTGTTTTTTTGTCTAATTGTTATTCGATACTCCAAAAAGGGCGCAGTTGTCAGCAACGATCATGCGAGATATAAATCGCCAAACGCTATTTTTATTTTTTTTCCGGGCACTCCCTTAGAGATAAGGTGAGAAGCTCGGTCATCCGGGAGGGGCTCAGAGTCGAGCCGCTTCTCCTCCACATCGAGAGGAGCCAGATGAGGTGGCTTGGGCATCTGTTTCGGATGCCTCCTGAACGCCTCCCTGGTGAGATGTTTCGGGCCTGTCCCACCGGGAGGAGACCCCGAGGAAGACCCAGGACACGCTGGAGAGACTATGTCACCCAGCTGGCCTGGGAACGCCTCGGGATCCCCCGGGGAGAGCTGGAAGAAGTAGCTAGGGAGAGGGAAGTCTGGGCTTCCCTGCTAAAGCTGTTGCCCCCGCGACCCGGCCCCGGATAAGCGGTAGAAGATGGATGGATGGATGGATAGATGGATTTTTTTTCGACCTCCTCGGCCCTCCGTCCTCTCTTTACACGTTAGCTCCTCCCAGCAGACATCCTATCCAGGAGATAACGGAGAAATTAGACGCTCACTATCACTGTTATTAATTTATGGGAATGAAAGATCCATGTTGTTTGTGACAAAATGTGTAATTGAAGCTAGAAAACACTCTCTTGACAGTGTGGAAGGAAAACCTTAATATTCGTTTAATGCAGTACGGTATGGACATGTGATGAGTCGTCAACGTGCTGAAAATGCGACGCCATGCATTTGTGACATCGCTCTCTATGATGGGAATGTGAAGTTGAAGACTTTTGAGTGCATCTGATGGTGTTCGGAATCATATTGTGGTGTTGGCAATCAAGCGTTCTCTTGCTTTAATCAGGCGGCTGTTGACAGCAAACCGCCTTTGTTGGTGGAAGGTGCCACTGGTTGAAATACCGACTTAAGTGCAAGTAAATATGTTCTGTATCGTAAGGGTTTGTGATATTTGTAGCACGTTCGGATTGCCATCCTTTGCAAATGTTTCGGAGTAATACGCTATCGACATCAGTGGTGGCCATATACTGTACTTTTAAACACGACTGTATGGCGAGTGTAACTTCAGCATCGGCGTGCCTCATACATGTTTGTGGTTTTGTTTTTTTTTCCATCTTATAAATACCTCTTTCCACTCCCCAGCGTCTTTGGCACAAGATTCCACTTCCTCTTTCCTCCCGCGTGTGTGTAATAACTAAACTGGTGAAATACAAGGCACCTCTTTCAAGCAATACTTTTGACTGTAGCTCATTTGCGACAGCTTCATTTCAGTGTCTCCCTATCTCTCCAACAAGTGGAGGGAGGCACAAGTGTAGGCGAGCAGTTTATCACCAGCCACCATACACGGCGCGAAGCTCCGTTGAAGGGATTTAAAGCCAACCGAAGGCTGGAGGGTACTTCTGCTGGTGATCTACCTCTGTTTTAAATCAGCGCTCATGCTGGGACTTCACAATGGCAATGTGATAAATGAAAGGCAACAGTATGGTTGGAAATGTAACATAAATTCTTTTTATTTATTTTTTTTTACCGGTGTCATGTAGGCTATATATTTTCGCAACTAATCCTGGGCCGGGTTGTAATATTTCCTTGGAATGACTGTCACTGGAGTTGGGGTGATGAATACTAGCATCATTTACCCAAGAAAGGCATCCCGTCTGTGTGCTGTGCCTCTAAATTTTTGAGAAGGCAGACGATCTTTATCAGCGGTCACCATCCTGACAACCACAGGCACCCGCCGGCCTCTCGGGATCACCTGAGTGTTCTAAAAATAGCTCACCTCTGGTGGGAGATTGTGATTTCCTTGGAATGTTAGAGAAGGGATCGCTGATGAGTATTTTTAATATGTCTTGTCAAGAATGTTCACATCGATGAATAGCGTCAATTGTTAATAACATACTACATTATTGAAGGTCATTTGAACAAATGTGTCATTTCAGATGTTTTTATTCATAGGTACCAATAAGCTTCCACAAAAAAAAAAAAAAAATGAAGCAACTCCACTTCACAAAGACATACTTTACATAACAAAACTTTGTTTGGGTGGATTTAGAACGCACAGAATTGGATTATTTGTAGGGAGGAATAAATCTCAAAAGGCTTATTTCATTTTTACTCTCCATCACATTCAAATGTGTTTAGTCTCTGAAGGCGTACTGTCAATGTTTTTTTTTTTTTTTTTTCCCAACACGACCGCCAAAGTTTGCATGTGCGGAGTTCTTGGCAGATCAGTTCAAGATAAGCACAACCGGGATCGACATTAAATCCGAATGATGAAATAAAAAGCTTGGTAAACATGGTACAGCAGGTACAGAGTTGTTCACAAACAAACAAAAAACAGGTTGATACAAAAACAGAGGATGTATTTATCAATCAAAGTGAAAATAAAAATAGCTCATAGGCAAATGAATGAAAAAAAATACCCTACAGTCGTGGTTGTTTATCAAAGGCTGCTGTTTTATTAACATAATCCTTTCTTGACCTTGCATTTTTTTTTGGTCCATATTATTTCATGTAGTTCAGTGACTCAAATTCAACTTGATCGGCCAAGCTGATTTAAATCACAGAGGACGAAATGTCACCAGGACCAATTTGTAGGCAGGACAACCGGTGTGCCAATGGAAAGCTTTCATTTTACAGAACCATTTTTTTTCTTCTGTAATTTACCGGATACTGCTAGCATGTCTCCTCTGTCTTTATTTAGTCACCTTGACAAAGTTCTCACCGTGATCCTAGTGAATGTTAAAAATAATAGCTTGCCTATTTATTCATCATAATTTTTTCTGGGCGCAACCGACTCTTCACACGAAGACTAATATTTGAGCGCGGTTGCTTTCGCGACTGTCAAATTATCGTTTTGCACGGCTACCACAGAGACAATTATTATTCTGACTAATGAATTAATAAGAAAATTGATGTTTGTTTTTGTTTTGTATGGCTAAACATGCTGGGTCACAATGACTTGTGGGAATTTTGTGACCAAAGATTCTTTCTTGAACTCGTCTGTTCAGAAAACATTTTCTGTAAATGTCATCTTAACGGTGTGGAGGAACCTTCCCGTTCCTAAAACTAGTACGCCGTGCTTTTTGTGGACATATTGCTTCTGCTGTATTGAGAGCTTCTCAAAGATTTCTTGGATTTGGGGAAGTGTTTCAGGATCAGCTGTCTGAAGTAGGTCTGGAACTTTTTCCCAATAAAAGTATAAAAGATGGGGCTGATGCAAAAGTAGATGTAAGCAAAGTTACGTGTGATGTGAAGGGCGTAGCTTCTCTCCCGCGCCTGCTCACAATTTGGGGATCCGCCGTGTATCAGGAGCGCAATGTTGAATGGGGTCCAGCAAATGAAAAACAGCAGCACAATGACGAACACCAGCTTCACCGTCTTGAACTTGGCGACCAATTTAGACGAGATGACGGTGACGGCAATTCTCACGTAGGAGTAAACAATAATTGCCAGGGGGAAAAGAAAGAAAAGTATCAGTTGAAGGTAAAACCCAGATACTCTGACCCGAGACACGTCGATGGACGCAAAGTCTCCAGGATACTCTTGACAGTACGTCTTATTATTCATGTAATTGATGAAAGTCGTGTGGAGAATCATGGGCTCGATGCACGCAAAACTACTGATCAACCACACCGCCAAGCAGGAGACGACCGCGTAGCTTTGGTTCCTGATTTGAGATGTGCTCAAGGAGTACACGACTGCGAGGTGGCGGTCAAAGGTCAAAAGAGTCAGAAAAAGGACAGAACTGTAGAAGCCCAGATAGTAGACGGTGCCGACGACCTTGCACATGAGTTTGCCAAAGATCCAGTCGGAGAGCTGCATGTAGACTCCCAGAAAGGGAAGGCTGCTCATGAAGATCACCGAGGACGTCACCAGATTTAGCAGCAGGATGTTAGTAACCGTGCCCACCTTTTCGAACCTAGAAACACCAGATCGACATCAGGGACCGAATGTTCACCGTCCCATGTGGATTAAAAAGCCTACCCTTTTTTTCCTACCCATTACGTGTGATTCATCACATTGAAACGTGTTCACTGAATAACCCGCCCCCCCTTGCTTTGAAAATGACAGTTCGGCGTTTATTCCCGAGTACAGTGGATAATGGCCATTCATTTGTCGCAATCAGTGCACATTCACCTTAAGCAATTGGTGTCGAAAGGTTTCAGGACATGCCAAGGGGTGTCATGCAGCGCAAGCTTGTACGACAACAATTCAAAGAAATAACAGGCTTGGATGCATCGGGATTTTCGAAGCCGATCATTTTCATCAGTTGCCTAGCTTGCCGGCACTGTGTGAGAGGCGACAACGCGACGAGAAGCACGGCGCGTCTCTTTCCAATTATTATCTACTGGACTCAATAAACAAGAATGAAATTATGACATAGCGAAATGATTAATGTATTGCTGCGCTGTTATTTTGCGGGCTTGACTTTTGTCAGGATGTTACGGCAACATTATGCTAACGTGCCCGACAGTTGCCGAGCGGGCATGGAAAATTTGCTATTGCGAAGTGCAAGTATTTTTATTTTAATTGTTATTTTTAGGGACAGCGGAGAAAGCCTGAAAAAGAGCATGACAAAAGAAGGCATCGTGTCAATGGGTCACACGTTTGACGCAATCGCATCTTGACCGCTTCATGAATTAATCGTATTCACCACGGTGCTATTTCGTTCGAAATAACGCCGCCTCGTAAGATTCCTACGAGCCGCGGATGTAAATACCTGGAAATAAAAGCCGTGAGACTGTTAAACTCCCGTTTGCAATTATAGCAGTTCACTCCATTTTGCCTCAATTGCTTCAAGCCGCCATTAATCAACAATCAATTCCACGCAATTGAACACATTCTTAACGATCAATTAATCGATTATTATGCCCACCCCTGGTGTTAACGAACCATGTTACCGTCGCAATCATCCCTTTTATGCATGGCATCAAGCTTTTAAACTGCTTAAAAGTCTTTCACGTTCCAGAGTCCTGCAATAGTGACACATTTTAAACAAGTTTATTTCCATTCTTAAAGCGACGTAACTGGAATTTGAATCTTGTGAGCGTCGACGCGCGTCGCCGGCCGTCCTCAACCCAGGCTAAAAAAGTACTAACGTTATAATTATGGTAAATTACATTTTCTTCAGAGCGTTTCCACCGGAGAAAATCAAGATCTTGAAAAATGTCCTTCAGTTTGATCCACGAACGCAAGAACATATCGTAGGTCATTGTACTGTCTTTGCTGCCCCGTGTCTCTTTGATGTAATTACAAGGAGAAACTTTGAGCTTTGACGGGTCATTTTGAATCATATAAATGAGCCACCACTCTATGTGGCTGAACAGCCTCATCACTTATGATGCCTCACATTCATGAAATGCAAAAATGCTGAGTGGTACACTCAAAGGGAATGATTTCACAGCTGACATCTTATTTGACTTAATTTCAGTTTGGGGACCTATCAGTATATTTAATTAAATTATTTTTTTGCCCAGGAGATGACATAGACTGCCGCCTTGCATTTCCATAATTAGCCCATTGGAGTCCATTAGAGGAGATTTCTACTTTGAGGGGCCAGTAATTGACACCTATACGTGACGCTGTACCGAAGCAACAGCAACCCTACACGGAAACCACTTCTACTGTAATAAATTCAAACCAAAGTTTGCAGATTACAGAGGTGGCTATTTGTCACTGAGGTAGATGCAATACACATCTCAATGAACTTCAAAAAGTAAAAAAAGAAACTTTACACACTTGTATTTTTTGTTGGTGTTGCAAATCTGATTGTCTCTTAGCGGATACCATTCCTCATCAAGGCTTTCGCATGGTACTTGTTTGTAGTCCTGAACTTTAATGGGTTTTATATCTTCTTCTGAATAATGAGCACAATGTAATTCCACAAAAGTCTTTTCCAGCTCGCATTCCCATTGTGTTTCCTTGAACCTATTTTCTCTGATTCCAAAAGGCTGAATCAAGAACAGCGCTGGAGATGCCAAACAATGTGGAGGTGACCTTCGGTTTTGATTGAAAGTGTAGGCAAGGAGGTTAAGTGTGCATGGTGAACATTGGATTCTGTTCTCTGACAACCTAATTATATGTACTCGGTGAAATAAATTATTACTTATCAACCTGAGCGGCAAAATGTAGGCTAATTAAAAATCGCAAGGCATTGGCTCAAAGAGTTTTACCGTTTTGATGATCCCAACCTTAAATGCCTTACATGACTTTGAGACAGCAAAATAAATAAATAAATTAATTAAAAATAAACTCAGTTTTCTCTGCTTTAGTCCAGAGATGGACTCTGTGCATTAAATTGTTCAAGATGACACCCACTCACCGATAGATGATGGTCAAGACAAGTCCGTTGCCAAAGAGACTGAAGAGAAACATGAAGTAGTAAAGGATGGACAGCTGAGCCCCCACGTAGTTGTCGACATCCCCATCGCATGGCGCGACCAGTCGCGCCGGATCATCGCTGTAATTATCGTAGTCATAATCGTATGTTGTCGCTTCCATCGTCGCCTGGACTGAAACAAGTCAAATATGTCAGACAGAAAAATGCTGTATTGACGTGATGGGATGAGTAAAATGAGCTACTATAAACTTGTTTGGTTCTACCAAACAAACACCACTCAAAAGTAAATAACCTTCAGGGGGGGGACCTCTTGCAAAAAGCAACATTTTTTTTTTTTTTTTTGGAATGAATATCATGTTAATGAGAGCTGACTTACCGTCTGGCCTTGTCCTTGTTGTCTGACTCTCGGGACTCGAGCGAAGCAGCGAGCTGACTCACAGTGACTTCCAGTCACCCTGTGATAAATCAGACGGCAAGGGGGAAGGAAGTATCCGGGAATAATAATAATTTTTGTGCGTGTGTGTGTGACTACTGTTTGTTTTTTGGGAACTTGGAAGGCCTTTGGAATTTGTTTACATTTTGAATTTGTTGAATAAGGCAAAAACATCGAAGTACCTCGCTATGTGCGGGAGAAAGAGTTGAACCCTTGACCTCAAGACTGTGAGGTGAATGTGCTACCCACTTGCACACCGTGACACCAAGACTGTCGTGTAAATATTAATGTCAAATGTGTCATATGTCAGATCCCTGGCAATCCTGAGGACATTCAATCTGGCGGTGCAGGTTCTGCCTCAAGCTGATATCCGCAGCAGGGTCCACCTTGCCCACCCCCCCTTACATTAAAAGATTGTAATATGCCAACCGTGACAAGATAAGAATCATTTTGAGTGTGGACCTTTTATGTTAAAATATAGAAAACATTTCAAATGGCTAAATAATACCAAGTTACTAATTAAAAATGGACTTTTACTCAAAATGAGGTCAGCGTATGAATACAATATATCTATCTATCTATCTATGTATCAATCTATCCATCCATCTATCTATCTATCTATCTATCTATCTATCTATCTATCTATCTATCTATCTATCTATCTATCTATCTATCTATCTATCTATCTATCTATCTATCTATCTATCTATCTATCTATCTATCTATCTATCTATCTATCTATCTATCTATCTACTGTATCTATCTATCTATCTATCTATCTATCTATCTATCTATATATATATATATATATTTTTTTTTTAAGCCTTTCAGGGACAGCTTATCATGTTGTCTGGTTTACAGGGTGCATGAAAGAGTTAATATACTTGATCTGTTTTTAACTGTTAATAGCAGTTTGACTGAAATTATGTCACGTACTGTATAGGAATTGAGTTTGTGTTCAGTGTTTGTCCGGATGGTCCCAAACACTCGAGCTGACAATATTTATTGTCATATAAAACACACTTTTAAAAACAAAGCACCGCCACACATATTTTTTTCCAAACATCAACAAAGATTTTACTTCCGGATACATTGATAAATAATGCCCAAAAAAATAGAAATTACAATTTATCTTCCCGGGATATATTAAAGAGACATTTATGGCTTTGTGACACACACACACACAACACAAATGACCAACTAAAGGCAATGTTTGAGAATCTATCAATATAACTATTCAAGGTTTCAAACTCAGTCACAGTGTACGATAAACGGCGGGCGGGTGTGGAGGTATGTTACGATTTTAGTAAGACAAACCGTGTGATGTTGAGGCAACTACAGTCCACATTATTTGTTACGGCAAAAGCAGGAGAGTCAGCATGGACATCCACGAGTGTGATTTTGTGCTTTCAATGGTTGTTTTGAACCCGCTGTTCTGCTTGGTGAAAATATCAATACTCTGTCCGTGATTTGCCCTCACACGCGCCATAAGTCATCCGTGTGCTGTGAAAACCTATGGGCGCATTTCCTTCTTCTTGCTGATGCGCGCAGGCATTTCTGACGGTTTCAAATAACAGTTTTGTGCAGATTTTGAAAATTGAGAGAAGCCGGTTGTTCCGAGGCACCACAATTGAATCTGTAGCTAAATGCGGAGTGATACGATTTCAGTTTGAGCCAAAATTCTCCCGCTCCTTGCCGCCTACGCCTTGTAACTAAATATGTGTTTTCTTTTTGTCTGGAGAAGCTAATATGAACGCTAAATGCAGCTACCTGTCTGAAATAGCTGCTGTTTGTCTCAACGGCCGTGAATGGCTTCGGTTTATCTGCAATACCTTGGAAGCATCGTGTAATTCTGCTCTAAACGGCTTTGAGTCCCTCAGAAAGAACGTAAGAAAAATCATGCACACAAGTCATTGGGTTTTACCAGCAATCCTATTTGGGGGTTAAAAGTCGATTCAAATTGCCACCATCTCGCCTCCTCCTGCACGACTATCAGGAAAATTTCCCTTAAGAGCAATAGTCACAGAGGAGGTTTAAAAAAAACAAACAAGCTGAATCGTGTATCGGGAAAACAAGCAATAATAAGTCACACAGGCCATTATCAAGCGCTGCTTTTCATGACGGGAATTGCTATAAATCCAGATGAAAAATGTCACTTGCACTCAAAACAAAACAAAAAAATAAAACAAACAAAAAAACTCTATGCAGAGTTACTTTTCACTGATTCTGCCGCAAACATGTCAAAGGAGTGAATATTATTTTATGATATGCTGACAATGCTCAACTTAGGCGTTTTCAACTTTTTTTTTTCTTGATGACACATTAAATGAACTAAATGAAGAAAAATGGTCTGCGTTGAACAAGAATCTGAAAAAGCACACATTTGGAATTTCGGCTAAAAAGCTTCTTTTTTTTTCTTTTTTTTCCCCAGCAGGTCGCAGGCTTCTATTTAAAATATGAGAAAATATACAGTAAAAAGAAAAAAAAGTGTTTACATGTAAATGCGTAGATCCTAAAGTGTAGGTGAGGTAAATGAGAGATTTCTTCTGTAGCCATGCGCGGACATTCCACGCGTTTCGTCAGTTTTGCTTAGCAAGTCAATATAAATATCAGTAACAGGATTCCCCACGGCCTGTTTGTCACAGTGACGGGATTTTGCCCTTTTTATACCATTACAACGGATGTGAAATAAAACGAGCACACTTGATTGAAGAGCTACCAATGTACCATTGTAGTAAGAAAAAGGAATCATTTTGAGGCCCCGAAAGGGGAGGTCGTCGGCCTAACTGGATTGTAATATGTTAATACCTTATTTTTTTTAATTAAAGATGAAGGTCTACACTTAATTTACATATTGATTTTTTTTTCTTGTGGTGGTGGCAAAGATTTTGGTCAAGTCATCGTGCCAACCTTTCTGCCGACAGGCCTCGCTTTAATATGTTTAACCCTTGTTCTATTGGGTCATGGAACAAGTTACAGTTGGCTAACCCGATCAACTTGATTTGTACAATGATCCTCGCAAAACATCTTTAGATTCACTTTTCAAGAACATACTGACACGACCGCACGGTTCATACAATCATTATCGCGGGGCAGCACTGAAGCGCTCGAGGCAGAAATAACACAACTCATTGGAACGCTACTAGCCTAACCTTCACTCGGCTACGCATCAGTCAAAGTTACTTAAAGGAAACACCACTAAGTCCAAAAAAATCAGTGTTCCTATGTTTTGATGGCACTTGCGACCATAAACCTGCGGTGACTGAAAAGCGGAATTTTGTACGGCAGAACACCTCCCTCAGCTGACACTTGGACCACAAATTCTGTTCTCTCGGAATCATGCTCCACCCCTTTTCAGTTTGACTCAACTTCTGAGGTTATTTCTGCCTCCGGTTTGGCTGTGCTGCGCGCAACGTGCTCGTGCGGGGAGTCAACGGTCGCACATGAATCAGTGATTACAGTCAATGGCCTCTGGATACGTGCGGGTGTTAAACCCAGTGGCACTTGTGTCCCTCGCTGCTGCGGACGCCATCAGATATTGGGTCCTTTGCTGTAATGTTCCCTTAGGTTGTAGGTCTGATAACACACGGATAAGTCACATATCCCCGGTGTCCCTGGATTACCCCTTTTACCAGGATCTCCGGGGGGTCCCGGCTTCCCAGGAATTCCCTGGTTGCCCGGCTGTCCGATCCCATCAAATCCGCGAGGACCTCGAGCCCCTTTTAGTTAAAACAAAGGAAGAAAAAAACAAAGAATATCAGCACACATGACTACTGGTGTGATGCATAATTGATGGAGCAGAAAAAAAAACCTAACAAATCATCTGACTGACTGATGTAACCATTGCAAAAAAACAAATACTGTGCATAGCATCACCAAACAACGTTATGTACTGTAAGTGCTCACCAAAAAGCACCTACCCACGTATTTAGTTAAAAACGGAGCATCCTCCGTACTTTCCCATTAAAAGTGCACTCGTGTTTGATGAGAGCTCAGATGTCAGAAAACGGCGGTTGGTTGCGGAAACATTTGCCGCTCTCGAAAACGCAGTCATGGGAGTCTGCTAAATGAGTCTTTGATTCTCTTTTTCCATACCTAGCGGGCCGGGTGCGCCTGGGCGTCCGTGGTGACCTTCACCTTTGCTGCCCTTGAACCCTCTTGGTCCTACGTCACCTGGGGACATACGTGGGCTGCTCACAAATCAAAACATCACGTTGAACGTCACAATGGCTTCTCGAGAGATTTTCCAGTCCTGACGATTGTCGACTTTGCCTCTACCGGTGCAATGATTAATCAACAAGTAATTGATTAAATTATTTTTGGTTATTGAAAAAACATTTATCCAAATCCTTGAATTTACAGCTTTCTGTAGGGCTCCATGAAGCCAGACTGCTTGTATATTAACTATATGTTATGTGTTGTGTTTATTATTTTACTTTATGTTAACTGTTTTGTTAAGCGCTTTGTTACAGCTGCCGCTGTTGTGAAAGCGCTATATTAATCAGCATGTATTGTCTTGTATTGTATATGACATCATCTTGAAAATATGTCTTAACTGGAATACATTCCACTAGGTCTGCATCACTCGTTAAAGGTTTCTCTCAGCGAAGGAGCGGATTTAACTTGGCGGTCAACAACGAGACAATAGTGTCAATACAAAGCAATTACCAATGAGAAAGATTTGATCGGCCCTACTTCACATCGAGCATACATTTCTTATTTCACATCAGCTGCGATATCCCGTAGCTCACCTAATGAGGATGAGTGGTATATAAAAGTGTTTTCTAGCCACGCCTAAAAAAAAGAAAAAAGTTAACAAAACGCATTTGCTTGTATCTTTAAGTCCTATATGGATTTTTTTTTCATGGTCCCTCTGTGCTTCCGCGGATTTCCTCCGGCTACGCCAGCTTTCTCCCACGTTCTATAAGATCCATGTTAGAGCAATTGAAGACGAAATTGTCCAACAGGCTGAATGCGGGTCGAATAGCTTGTCCGTCTTTAACGCGTCTCGACGTTTCCTGTGATTGGCATCGGCTTAGCGGCAAACTAGAAAATGGATGGACGAGGATTGTATACCGTTGTTTGAGAAAGAATGTTCGCCTTTAGGCATGAGTCCAGTCCACGGATGGCTGAAAAATGTGCAAAACTGTTTTGAAAGGCATATCATCTGCATTGAAACGATGCACAGTTGAGCGGCAGTCTGCTTGTGGCTCCCACGCGTTCCATACGGTGTCAAACGTGGCTCTGACCTTCCATCGCAGACAATTTACTTGCGCGTTGGAGTTCAACTCTTACATAAATTTTCTCTTGCCATACTCACCAAAAAAACATGATAATAAAATCACTGAAATGAATCTCAATATCAAATCTCTGATCTACGTGCGACTCAAATTCCTAACGATTACTATGTATGATCGTTCTTATGCCGTTTCACACCTTTGCTGCTTTTCAGGATAACACCGCAACCCTTCCAATGACTTCCGTCATCCTTTAAACTAACAAGGTGAACTCACATTCAACAGCGAGTTGTTAGAGCGTGGCATCTTCCACAGAGGATTAGCCACGTGGAAGGGTTGATAAATCAAAAAACAAAAGCTCGTTTAAGTTGCCCGTGCACGCAGTATTTATTTTATTTTGCTCTGCTGACTTTTACTGGTGCTCACTTGTTTAATAAGCTTGTTTTACGGGCTACGTTTGAGCGTCAACACATCCGATTTGTTAGCCGTTGGCGCTCTTTTGATTTTAATCGTGGCTGAAAGCTGATGTAAATTTTCCCGAGCTGTTGTGTCTGTAAAGAGGTGGAGTCATTTGGGCGGGGGGGAAGGACATTGCGCTGACCTGTGCTCAGGATTAATCTGTCCATAATGTACGCCGACGGGAGTCGTTTCGCTACGCTTTACCTTTCAGGCCCGGCGGACCCTGCGCTCCAGGAGTCCCTGGATATCCTGCAGAGCCAGTCCTGCCAGGATAACCTGGGATTCCCATTGAGCCTTTGGGTCCCGGGGCACCAGTCTCGCCAGGGGGTCCCTTCACGACATGGCAGGATTCACATCTTGCCGATCGATCCAGGGTCTGAAGAAGTGCCGGGAGTTGAGCTAATGGCCAAAGACGCATGTTAGCCATTTTCCCCGAGATCTTAGGACACAGGATGCATGTAGAGTTTGCAATGAAGCCAAGATCAAATAATCATTTTCAGACCAATCAACATTTGTCTCCACACGTTCACCGTGTTGTTTTCTCCAACTTCCACTTTGAGACCTGCTTTTAAATGTTTGTGTCAGGCTCCAACAGGCGACGGGCCAAAACGACACCACATGAACGCATTCCTAGTCGGATGATGCCTTGCGAACGGAAACGTAAATCTCCAAACACAATTTCAAGTTAAAAGACATCTCGAACCACTTTACTCATATTATTTATCGTCCTCTTAAACTCTCCGTTTCTATGCCGCCACCCTTGAATAAGAAGTCAATCAGTGTTCTGTTTACCATTCAGCCGCAGCTAATAATGCGTTCCATTCTTCGCCTCAATGGTCTGCCGGTGATGGCGAGCCACTTGCTATCGCTCAAGTGACATGAGGAGGGGGAGGAGAATGGTCTGTAGACCTGAGGTAAAGTGCCCCGATACTTCAAAACTGCATTTAAATACACGATTATTGACACCACGGCCAGAACAACCTCTCCCATTTTCTCTCCTGCTGGGATTCGTGATTCGAACCTGAACCTCAAAAGTGTCAACGCGACGAAAGATGTTAATCGAGTGCAGTGAGTTGTGTTTCATGTACGATCTGGAAAGCGTGTACAACACTGGGATGCCAGGGCAGAGGGTCACCATGGTAACCACGTGTTACATCCAAACAACAGATGTGGTTGATCCCGGCGCGCACACCCAAGTTTTCCACACTGCTTCCCACTGCCTCACATTTCCCAGATCGCCGATCGAAATGGGCTGCGCCTCCTCAGGTAGGCCTTGTTACCTCGCGGTCCCCCCCCCCCCCCCCCTCGCCTCATATTCATGAAAGCTAATTGCGTCTGCTGAGTCTTCCTTTGCAACAACTGGTTTGTAATGGGAGACACCGTCATCTTTCTCACCCACCCACCACCAGCCCCCGCCCCCCCAAAAAAAACATCGCTCTCATTATTCTATCAGCATGTAATCAATCATTGTTCGTGACACCAGCAGTAGATCAATAATCACTTAGGCAGCGACCGACTGTGAGAATTTGTTGTGTCCGTTATTCATCGTTGACTTTCAGAAAGTTCATGAGATTTTGTAGTCTTATATCTGTTTTGCTGGGATGGCGGGGGGGGGGGGGCGCACATCATTTTATGCGGCCTGCTAAAGCACATGAGTTTGATTAATTCATACTTCTTGATAAATGGATTTGTTGCCAAAATAGTAAACCGATGAGTTAAAAAAAAAAAAGACAATCTAACCTGCAAACCTCTGTCAAGCTTTTATCGCTTTTATGACTGAAATCATTTTCTGGGTCGCCAATCTTTGGAATTTTGAAGAACTGGACTTTCGCCAGGCATTTTGTCCATCACCAAAATGAAGGTGGGCACTCTGCATCATAGCAAATTGGAAGTATGCCCTTGAAGAGCTGCGAGTAGAATATCATCCCGCATCAATCAATCCTATTATGAATCTGTTTCCTTGGCACCGTTGCGAAATTATTCATGAGCATGATATCAACGTCGGTCTTCTTGCCCAATATTATGAAACCTATAAATGGGCTGACTTTCTGGTTCAAATCTCTTGACACACGGGCATACTAGAACGAGTACAAAAAATCAAATAAAAATTTGAGCTTTGCATTCTCTTCAGTCTTTCAGCAGCACTCATCCAATGATGTGCAGTTGAAGAACAACAACAAAGACGGATTCAGATCATTTACGGTTTTCCAAACAGTCGTATTTGATGCGGTGTGTGGAAATCCTGATCACATTAAAAATGGATACTTACTGCGTAGGACATCAGTGCAGAGCTTCACAAGATGCTCATCTGATGGTGACTTGCCCTGAAAAACACAAGCAGATCTCAAACCAGCTACAGGTTGAAAAGAAGGTCGTAATTTTTATCTAAAGCCGGTGGCCACAAATGTGACTTTTCCATATCATGACAGGAATCACCTTTTAGTGAGATAATAACGAGCGTTCACTCACCGGCTTCCCGGGAAATCCGGGCTGGCCCGGTTGACCCGGCAACCCATCCAGGCCAGGAAATCCCCTTGGACCGACGGCACCCATGTGGCCATTGTGGCCCATGTCCCCTTTCTTTCCTTCAGGCCCCCTCGAGCCCTCATCCCCTTTCAAACCTTTCTGAAGGACGACAGATGAGAGAAAATCTTAACGTTCTACTGTCAGAACATCTTTTTGCGGCAATCAATCTAACCGCAACTTTTACAAGTTGCCCGGGCACCTCGAGCTTTGTTTTTTTTTTTTTCATGACTTGGCCTAAAGGCCTCGGTGGTGTCATCATATGACTGATAAAACAAGAAATTTCATGGTGGCCGAGACTTGAGCATGGTACTTTCAACAGCAGTCGTATCTAGTATTGATCCAAAACAAAAAAATAATTTGTGTGAAGTGTACTACACGCATCTTTTTTTTTTTTTTTTTAATGAATTACTCGATTGACATTTTGCGTATTGGTTGTGTCTGTCCACTGCTTGACAAATGAATTGTTTAATTATTTTGAAGGGATTATGATGACATGCACCTTATGATTTTGTTTCTTCGACCAAGAATGGACATGTCCTGATCATAAAATATAACAATAATGTCATTTCATGAGTAATTACCATCTCTACTGTGAATGTGAGCAAAGTATAAATACATTGCAGGGTGAAGCAATACTCTAATACAAAATATTAGGTATATACCTGTATATATTCATTCATTCATTCATTCATCTTCCGAGCCGCTTGATCCTCACTAGGGTCGCGGGGGGTGCTGGAGCCCATCCCAGCCGTCTCCGGGCAGTAGGCGGGGGACACCCTGAATTGGTTGCCAGCCAATCACAGGGCACACAGAGACGAACAACCATCCACGCTCACACTCACACCTAGGGACAATTTTTAGAGTGTTCAATCAGCCTGCCACGCATGTTTTTGGAATGCGGGAGGAAACCGGAGCACCCGGAGAAAACCCACGCAGGCCCGGGGAGAACATGCAAACTCCACACAGGGAGGCCGGAGCTGGAATCGAACCCGGTACCTCTGCACTGTGAAGCCGATGTGCTAACCACTGGACTACCGGGCCGCCTACCTGTATATATATATATATATATATATATATATATATATATATATATATATATATATATATATTTTGTAACTTGCCGACAAGTGGTGGGGACTAACTAACATGTTACTAGAAACGATAACTGAGAAACGAAACACTGAATCAGGCGCCATCCAGGTTGCAATCGAACATGTCATCTCACAATTTCCACTGGAATTGCTGCACGCGACGACCTAACTATCTAGCAAATTGGTTTTCCCCTCTTTCGATAATGTGGTGACATGAAAGTTTAAAAAAAAAAAAAAAAAGCCCGCAGCAGTTATTTGTTCGCCATCCAAAATGATGCAGCCGCAGGGGAGAAGTCTGTTTTATACATCATCAACAAATGAGACAGCACGTTCGCAAGCAGGGGAACGCTCGAGCTCCATAAATTTATAATGCTGCAGACAGTACAGGAAAGTGTTTGCTATTTCAAATGTGTTCCGGCTTTGGAAAGAATGCTTTTGTGATGTATATTTTTGCCCGGGGGAAGGTTAGATTTCCCCAAGCCTGAAGGTATTGGCTCTGTAAGTCTTCCAAAGAAGCCGTCGCGCGCAAGCTTGTCAGGGGCTCCTCACGGTGGGGCAGAATGAGAGAGAATGGATTATATCTAATACCGCAAAGTCTAATTTGACATACCTCTCCTTCCCTTCCCCTGGGTCCCACGTGGCCCTGATGCAAGAAAGAAAAGAGAGCAGAGAGGTTCGGGGGATGAAAAAGGAGACGGGGAAGAAATGTTGAAACATTAGAAATGAGTGCTTACATATCAAATGCTGAGACGGGAGTGTCAGAGGAGCGACGCTCGCAGCTCTGCGTTGGGGATGCGGAGCTGCAACCGCCGCACGCACGCACCCGACGTCAAAGCCCTCGGCTTACACAACGTTTTGGATTGCTTATTCCAATGCAATCTCCAACACTCCTCCTTTTGTATTTGAACGTAATGCAATGAAAAATGCATTTGTGATTCTTTTATTCTTTTGAAAACAGCATCTGCCGCTAACACCCATTCTGTCGGGCTCTTTTGCCGAATTAAACACTTGAACATCGAGCCGAGACTCTCGGGTCGCTCAATTCTTCCCCCCCCCGAAAATACCTTATTTTTGTTGTAATGAATCCGATCTGACGGCGGGTGTCATGTTTCACAAATGACTGTTGCCTCTATGGAGGCCCTTTCATTCACAGGCGTGGATGGCAAACATGATTTGGATTAGCGATGATATTGCGAGCGGAAATAACGTCGCATTGCAAATCAAAGCTTGCAAATGACATTTTATTTTTCTAAACAGGCCCCTTGGCGAGTAATTTTATCCATCCAAGTGCTTGAAGGAAGAAAATAAGCTTGTTCTCTTCAAAGTATTTAAACATGTGTCTTTGGAGATTACTTTTTAGATTAGATGTTTAATGAACCAATATTGTGGCAACAGTGTTGTAGCAAACACTGAGGCAAGTTCACTCGGTTGTGCTGCGTTGGCCTGAATTTAATTCCGAGCACAATGCTTCTTGCCTTCCTGCTGGATGATAAACAAAACAAGTGAATTTAAAAAAAAAAGTCCTTGTTGACAACTAAAATGACAACTTCAGTCCCATTATATTTATATCACGGTGTCTAACAACACCAAAAATGAATAATTCATTCTGATTGTTGTTCCAGTTGTTATGAATTGACTTGAATGCACTGAAATGTCCAGACTAGGAAACACAGAGCTGAATCGAACACGAAGAGCAGCCGGGGAGTCTTAGCAACCACCTGCGCAGCGCCAACATACAGTATACGGCATGAACATTGCCTTGAAGCCTTTACGACTCCCGTCTGGAGTGTTCATGTTCACCGGCTGCTGAGCTTCCCCAGTTTGTAGACCCCGCGTGTGTGATTTGGATCGTGACAAGTTGGACCTGATTCACACTGCCTACGCAAAGATGTCGGCTCGCCCATGCCCGCCGCTGACACTCGGTTATATTTTTTTACTCTACATTTTGATTGGACAACAATGATGACACTTTGCTGCAATTTAAAGTGCTCACGCTGCAGCTTTTGTAAGAACAGTGTCAGATAACTCAAAAGGCACAGCAGGTCGAAACCGCAGTGGCACAAAACGTGCAGAAAACCCCCCAAAGGGAAAATGTCCAAACTGTGTCCAAAATGTCAAGATTTTGTGTGGCCACCATAAAGTAGCAGCACTGTTCAAGTGAGCTTTACGGGTTGCCGCTGGAATCTGGAAATGGGGACAAAAGCTCGGGAGGGGCTGATGTGCGAAGAGGCAAGAGGTCCGCATCAAGCTCGGACAAATTTGTGATAAAAAAATTACGTTTCCCCGTGCCATCGTCTGACGAGTTGGAACTCTTTTATTGAGCTGGGTCATGCTGCCCACAAATAGATTCAGTACCATGTGAATCATGTCCAACGTTTTGGATTCTCACTTTTGTGTCGCATTATTTTTGGCAAATTTCAATCGTAACATACCGCACTGTTCTAAAAATATCATACTCATAAAAGATCGTGACTCCTTTTTATATATTCATCTTTGCATCCAAGAAGAAAAAAAAATTCTCTTCTTCGAAACCACGGCGTACTTATTCAACCGCATAGGAATTAGGAAGTCTTACAGAAGACAAATCGTCCCGCACATTTCAGCGGTGACACATTTGTGATTCGCCGCTGATACGTTTCACTTTAGGAGCTTGCCGCATGGAGATCTGGCCCTGTCGCTCAACCCCCCGGCTTTCCAGAGTCAACATTTAACCTGCACACCGAAAAATAGAATTGCTTTATGTTTCTCAAGTGTCTCAGCCTTAGATTACACAACTATATCTCCATGCGATACACGTGCCGGCGGCGAACGCAGAAATAAACCCGCATGCACTTGCATGCGCACACGCACGTGCACTGATTGGATTCATTGTCTAATCCCTCTCGGGGGATGTGACGATCAATACCGGGGTAATCAATACTTGGACTCGGTCTCAAATGGAACTTATTCCGTGTCATTAGGAAAATAATGAAATACAAATCTTGGCTTGGAAGTGGGAAATCGCAGAACACTCAGAAATGTCTGTCATCTTATCCTCACGTGGTGGAGAGTGATAGCTTCCATGTTTCAAGATTCTACAGTAGACTCAGTTACCGGTGAAAGATTTTTGATGGGGGGAAAATATTGAGAATGAGTATATCGTATTCTTTGAAGATAGTGGAATGTAGTTGATATACCGGTATATATTTTTTAAATGAAACCAAAACTGTACTAAACACGAAGCTAACTACATGATAGAAACCAGAATAGATTCCTCGCCATACATGATCTGGACGAATCTGCGCTAATTAAGAACATGCCTGAATAATCTGATCATATTCAGTCATGGAAAGCAGTTTAACTAGTTATGACGTACGTTTATGTGGTATGATTTGCAATATTCTGCAATATAATATTGGGGTTACTGTGACTGATTCAAGGGCACGTCAGCAGAGATGATGTTTCGTAAAAAGCAGTCCAATTCCCATGATGTTGCAGAGACTTGTTTTGTGTTCCTTTTTTTTAAATACTATTTTCAACAAAGTAGAGAGGGCGTGGTGGGGGGGGGGAACAATATGATTGGTGTACAGCATGGGCACGGTTACTGCTTTGACAGGCTTTGGGTAGAGATATGAGCCCCCAAGCCGCATTAAAAGGCTGTAACTCCTAAATTAGGTCTTGAAGACAAGACATTGTTCTTCCGGAGGATTTGCCTCATCCCCGTGCCCTTGTGCAGACACTTGTTCTCCATAAACTCATTAAGATTCACCCAAACACACATTCCCATTTTCAGTCCCTGTGCAGCAGCGAAAAAAAAAAAGCCCCCCCAAAAAACATAAGCATAAGCAACATAAGACGCCCGCACTTACAGGTATAGCTGGAGTTCCCGGCTCGCCATCTCCCCCTCGGTCCCCCTGCGTTGAGACACATCACAATTAGGGAAATGTTTGTTTACATCAGACGCGTACGTATTTCTTCTTATGTTGTGTTTCGTGTGCGTAGATGAGATAATATATGCAGCAACCGATGGAAACACGCTTGCGTGTTAAAAAAATAAATAAACAAGACATGGAGAGACAGAGAGAGGAGAAAAGGTCACGCTTACCTCGAGCAGCCAATAACAGAAACCCACAGAGAGAAAGGATAAGAACTAGCTGGCGGTAACCTTTAACAAACCTGACTCTTTCTGTCTCGTATGTGACTTACAAAAGACACTATGTATTTATTTATTTTTCATAACACGTGTGTTGATGTGTTTTCTGCAACCCTGTTACTGATACTGAGGCCCCCGAAAAATATTTTAAGTTTCATCCATCCATCCATTTTCCAAACCGCTAGATCCTCACTAGGGTCGCGGGGGGTGCTGGAGCCTATCCCAGCCGTCTTCGGGCAATAGGCGGGGGACACCCTGAATCAGTTGCCAGCCAATCGCAGGGCACACAGAGAAAATAGTGCAAATAAAATAAAATAAAATAAAATAAAATTGTATTCAATACTTGACTGACATTTACTCTAATTATAGGAACAAGGTTGAAACGCCATGCTCTTGAGTTTTTGCTAAAGCGTACGTGCTAACTGTGTTCGCGGGGATGCTAACTGGTCGAGAATAAACTTATATGAAATAAAAATAAGACACACTTTGATATATAATGTCTTAATCTGATGTGTAACAGGTTTGTGACCGTTAAAGTGACACACTCAATTACAGATGAAACGAGACAACGCTTTTCTTTGGTCGACCGCCGATCACAGCAATTAGCTTGATGTTGCCATGTCGCTCACTTTTCTTCCCTTGTTCTCTCGATGCCGAAACCGTTTTTTGGTGACCTGTGTGCATGTATTTGCATGAAATGAACCTTGCACTGTTTATATGTGTGATTAATAGTGATGCACCAAACGTAACTGATTCTAGCTAATGGGTGGAAATTCAACAAACAGCCTCATTTCTGGCTGTTGCAATAGGCATGCTTATACAGTATCTCGTGGATGCATGTTCTAATGGCGTAGTACATTATCCGTCTCCTTTTAAGAGCAATAGGTTGGTTCACTGTCCTGTTGTCATGATTCGACGTGTTACTTTCATGGAGGGGGAAAGATGTCCATAAATACTGCAGAGAGAGAGCTGGTCCAAAGTACTGCAAAGGCAAAAGACCTCAACTGCCTCCCGGTGGCTGACTGCGGTACAAGTGTATCCCCCCACCCCCGCCCCTTCCACCAGTGTTGGCAGATGGGGGGGGGGGGGGGGGTGGGGGGAATGTAACATCTGAGTACTTTTAGTGAATTCAAAGGGGATTTCTATGTTGTCCTGCATTATTACAAATGTTAAATGTACATTTTTCAAAAATAGATCTAAAAAAAACAGGATACAGTCATTGCTCACAGCCGCTCTCAATGCAAGTGTTGTCGAGAAATGTATACGTTTTTTTCTGACAAGTGCTGTTGTTTAAGCGGAGAAGAGTTCTAAAACCAGTGTTCCGGAACTGTCATTGTCTGTTTCAAAGCTATTAAAAACTTGGCAGACTTTGCCTCTAAATGATGCATGACAGCTTCCCCGGTATATTTTGCCTTTGGTAGGCTTTTTGTGGTGGCAATTAGGGAAATTTAAGAATTGACTTTGCACATGAACGGATAGCATGTTCGTACTTTATTCAGCATTACCTTGCACATTCTTGTTGTTTCAATGTTCATTGTTAGAGAATGTCTCGAAAACTCTCCAATAACAACAAGTTGTTAGAATGATCGCTTCGGGGATCTGAGTGCCCACTACCTAAGTTTTATGACTCGGACCATAAGCACACAATGCAGTAAAGTGGCGTTGGTCATCAATGTCTCATTTATATGACTATGCTATGTTATGTTTAAAAAAAGAAAAAAGTCTAACAGTGACTCAACGACTCTGTTAACATTTCATGTGTGAAGTTTGTGAAATGGGTAAAAGCGAGTTGCTGTGAGGAAATAACAAACCAGAAGCAATGTACCTTATTTCCTTTTGGGCCAGGCTTTCCTACTTCTCCCTACAGAAAACATTTATGTTAATACCTACATCAAGAATTCAAAGAAAACAAAACGATGGCATGTAAAACAAGTCGAATTAGAATTATCTATGATGCCCTTTGGTGCAATGCAGCAAGGACATGAAGCCGAATCTACGTCGTTAAAGTAAAAAGAGTCATACGCGACATGGAAAAGCAAACACGTCGATGCCCCATAGCAAACCAATAAATTATTCATCAAGCTTGAAATCTAAGGCCATCTTTTACTTAAGGCGAAAACAGTTTTGCTCACGCGTAACGTTAGGGACTCTTACCCAATGACCTTTGTACCCTGGATGGCCTGGGGCACCTGGCAGCCCTGGAAAACCTGGCTCCCCTGTTGAGCCCTGGAAATGTACATTTGTTTAAAATAAAATTGACATTTATTTGGTGGTGTGTTCTTAAATATTTCTAAGCTAAAATATGTGTTGGGGAAGCACTGGTACACTGTAGCACAGCCAATCCCTGTGATGACTTTGTAAATTGATCTTGCTGAAGTGTGCCTGTTGCATATGGTTGAATTTGCTAAAGAAAAAATAATAATAAACAAACATTGAGGCTTACAGTTGATCACACATCTGTTTCACAGTCAAAGGTGTCCAAGAGCTCTCAAATTCCTCCCAGGTTAAAAACAAATGCATGTTCGGTTTGTTGAAGACTTTAAACTGCCCATAGAGGTGAACGTGAGTGCAAATGTTTATTTATCTTAATGTGCCTCGTCTGTTAACTAGGGAGGAGTCCAGGATGTACCCCCCTCCTCTCTCCCTTGAGGTTAACAATGATAAACTCCAGCTCACCCGTGATGCGCAAATTATTTTCCCACTGAACACATCCCCCCCCCCCCCCCCCCCCTACAACAAGATACTGAAGGTCAGACCTTAGCAATGGAAGAAAGTCTACAATCTGATCAACTCACCTTCTGCCCTGGTGAACCGAGACAAGTATTAACCCGTGCATCCGCGCAGTTCCCCTTGAAGAAAACACACACGGTGTTTGTTAGATGCAACAACGTAGCATGCAAGTGAGTGAGGGTGCACCATACAGCTAGTTGCATTCGATATAGTATGGTTTAAATGGCCATTTAAAGAGGGATAATAGACCTGAAAATGATCGTAAATGTGTAGTATTTGCACTCCCGGTCCATTACAGGTCTCATTCCTTGTATAAAAGCACCAAAAGTGCCAACCTCAGTATTTCAGTGGAATCCTAGATAGCTTTCTCCATTTTTGACAGAAATACTTTGTGAATGAAATGAAGCTATTTTGTCACCCGATGCTCCGCACAATAACAATTTTTTTAACACCTCCGCCCCCTTTTTATGGATTTGCTTCATCTGCAATGCCTCCAATCCGAACATCCTTGCAGCCAAATGACCTCTGTCGTCCAACACTATAATGGGTGCCAACGATTGGAATCGAACTTCCAAAAAGCTCCGCCGACGCCGGCACCGAGCGTGGAAATGAGAGTTCTTATGGTGAGGAAATCAAAGTGGATTTCACAACAACACCATAACGAAAAACAAACAGAGATTGTATTTTTTTCTGTGATTAAGGGCTTTCAATAGCTTTTGGAAACCTTTCGATGATGACGTCAATAGAAACGAATGACCATAAAACCAATTGCAAACGTGCTAGTTCACTCGAAACTCATTTACTCTGTTAATTAAAAGTGAAGAAAAATGTCACGCAAATGTGCCATTTATTTTGTGCTGGTTGATTGAATTGTCCAATGATGAATTACCATTCTTGTTAAAACAAGCGGGATCGGCCTTCTAGGAACCCCCGCCCAAAAAAGAAAAAAAAAATCAATTTACTCCCCCACCTCCTTCTGTTCCTATTGTGCATCCTCTATCTCTGTGCTGCATCATGTAAACACACTGAAAAACGGCATGGGGCATTCCAAGGTCATGGACCTATCATCAGCGTGTCGGTGCACCTCCTTCTTCAATTGTCGTGATGGAATCACAAGCTCTTAACATCCAATTTATCAATACAATGACTGTGTTGAAGGATTTAGAACCCCAATAAAGTTTGATATGTGCGTCCGTGTGTTTGAATTCCAAGTGAATGGCAATTTTCATATGGTCAAGGCAGACTGACAATTTGATTTCCAAACCGGCTTACTCCATCCCTGCCAAATAAGCAAAATGAATTTTTCCTCCACAAGATTGTAACATGATTACGGCAGGAGGTGGGGATATTTGAACAGGCTGAGAATAGAGCCAGTCGACTGGGGAGGGCCATTTGCATAATAACTAATGATGACGTTCAACGCACAGACCCTGCGACGATCTTGGCTGATCTCAGCCGGCAGTCTCCGGGGGCCCCTGGTAGTGAGGGTGGATATTTGGATGGGAAGAGGGGGGGAGAAGGAGAAAGACGAGGGTGTGATGCGAGGGGGACGAGAGAGTAAAGGGATGAGAGGGAAGAGAGAGTTGGATGAAAGAGAGACACTGTGCTAAGGGCTGAATGTGACAGAGTGCATGACGGCTTAGTCAGGAGGCACTGGGGGAGAAATGAGATGGCTCGGGTCCACGCGCACGCATGCGCCGCATTTGCATTCTGGCGAAGGCGCACACATTGCCGAATCCTAAGCTACCAAACGGAGGGCTGCATTGAGAGGCCGGCTCGCGGCGGTGTATTTGATGAGCAAGTTGTGACTTCCGTCGTCTTTTTTTTATTTAATTGTCTTTTTCAATAATGCAGTATTTTTTTTCAATCTGTTTTTAAATGCCATATCATTTTTTGGTTTACTTTGAGTGACATTATCTATCTGCTGAGCAGACATTGTAGATTATTGGTTTTGGAAAAATAAGTCCGTCACCGGTCACGACAACATCACAAACGGGAACATTGGTAGCACCGTGATTGAAACACTAAAAATGTTGACTGCCAAAACTTCTAACCTCAAGTGCACCTCGCCCACGCTCCCATCCTCAAACAACTTGAATAACAAGTTTGTGTCTGCAGACCAAAAAAAAAAAAAAACTGCGTGTGTGATGATTGACTCTCAGGCGGGATACCAAGTCGGCGATAATAGTGGGGGACGTTTGATGGCTGTGTAATCATAGAATTTTGATTTTAGGGATGAAAATATGTTAATTGTAGCGGAGCTACACATCTGATGTGACGGTTAAAAAAAAAAGACTATAATTACTCAACTCCACATCGCAGATTTACATTTCATGTATAAATAAGCAGGCAGGTGTTAAAACGACGGCATAGTTGCTTTTGAGGTTCAAAATGGCTACAATTTAATTTAACTGCATTGCACAGTACAATAATATGAGGAGATTTAGTTGAAAGGAGAGTTTCGTTCTATTCATCTTATTCAAATGGCATATCGGGAACCGAACATGCCATTTGATTTATTTTCCATTTATTCGGGTCTAACAATAGCCTTTTGGAGTGTGTGAGACTTTGTCTTACACTGTGGTGCGCGCCAGACATCTTTCATGATGCGGTCTGCTGGGCAGCAGCATCTCGACAAAAGACAAAAGCGGGATTAACTAACAGCTCTGTCCTGAATCTGCCCCTGGACCCAGCGGACAGGGGTGGTGGTGGTGGTGGTGATGGGGGGGTGTAAGAGGTGCATACTCTAACAGCACCCACAGTGCCAGAAAGACCCACGGATGCTACGGTAATTAAACAATGCTCCAAGTCATCCCTGGAACTTGAGCATATTCCAATTGACTGAAAGCGAAAGGTGAACTATTCCTGAACGAGTCAATCAGGGACAGGCAAATATTCACACTCACATTTGCGCCATTTACTTCTCGTGGGAACCACATTTTTTTTTTTTTTTGCCCTGCATGGAAGTCAAACATATTAACTTCACTTTATGTGACAACTCTATTGCTATTTTCTCTCACGTTGGGCCATATGTCATTAAAAAAAAAAAAAAGTAAAGGTACTGTGAAGTTGCTTTATTGTCCTGCCCTCTAAGTCTACCACTATGTCACAAGAGGGCAGCAAAGCAGAGGACAAACTGCATAATCATCCACATGGTTCAAAAACATTGGGGAGAGGTGGACAAAGCAACCCTTCGCCAGAAATGCATCCTCATAATGTCACATTGTGCTTGTGCTCCTGCCACGATGTTATGACGGGCTACGCAAGTCAGCACAATCGTGCTGCAGAAGAGCGCTGGGGGGTTTTAGTTTGTTTTTCCCAACCAGTATCAAAATTGTCAAATAAGTCTTGAAGCTAATTCTTTCAAAAGTTCACAGCAAAGTGGAACCAACCGGTGGTCCTTGTATCCCAGGTGGTCCTTGGAATCCTTTCTCTCCCTGCAAAAAAAAAAAAAAACACACTGATGCTTTTTTAAAAAGTAATCGTTATCGTTCTGCCCAGATGCATCCCGGTTTGCCGTTTACCTGAGGTCCCCGTGGGCCTTCTTCTCCTGGTGGTCCCTGGACACCCTGATGATGTCAGAGCAACATGTTATGTCATTTTCAAGGCATCGATCCATCATCAAACCATACCACCACCAACTTGAAGGTAAATACTGAATATGAAACTAACTAATAAGAACTCATTTTTACAATTGCATTTTTGTTGTTGTGTTTGTTTACTTGTGATGGGAATCAGTTTCAGGCGGGGCAAAAAAGAGACAAACTGCAAGGGGCAAAAAAAAAAAAAATAAGTGTACATTTTTGGACAATTTCTATTGGTCACTTGCTGTGACATACACGTCCTTTTTCAATAAAATAGCAAGTTGTGCAAAACACACTCAAACCTTGAACAGGACACGTGCAGTCAAGTCTTCAGCGAGGGTGAAGTTAAGTTCAGCTGCTAAGGTTAGAGTGTATTTAAAGTTCATGCTGACGTTCCATAGCCTTAATTTCCCGAAAGAGTGGATGCTCGCCACTGAATTGAACTCATAAGACTCCTTAACCTTCCCTCTGACTGATCAGACTGCAGCTAATGGACAGCTTTCAGGTGTCTGAATAAAGTGAAGTATTGGGAAAATGCTCAGTTCATTAGGTCTACATATTAAGCATAAAGTGTTGGACTAAATACGCACTGCTTTCCTTTAAACTAAAACATCAAAGCGAAAGATTTTTTTTTTTAAAAAGCAAAGGGGGATTTGGCTTTGCTAGTTGAGCATTCCAGTCGTTTTCTAGAACACTCGGGTGAGATAGAAACTTTCTGAAACTTTGACTTGGGGGGTTGGGGGGGGGGACTTCTTTTTGTTCTTTTGTAAACGTACATTTGCTTTCACACAAACAGGTTTTCTTTTTCTTGTTTGGTGTTGCCGCATCACAGACGGACAGATTTATTTCCTCCACCGTGTTATAATTATTTCTGACTGCACCTTGTCCGCGTGCGTAGGCCCGAGACAGCTCTTGCCATCCAATTTCCCAGTATTTGTATGTATGTTTGCTTAAATGCAGGCTGTAAGTGTACCGGTGTTTGGACTGCAAAAATAAAGCACGTGCGTTCTCATGCTGATGTCCTAATGACTCTTTTCCTTCAAATCTCACGTGAGCCCAGTTCACATAAAAATGGCGCGGCGCCCCTCTCCACAAAACGCTTGGTTAATGGCAACTTCGTTTTGTTGTCATGTTCTGCAAGTCACGCACAGAATTTCATGTTTTTATTACACCCCTCGGTGCAATGCAATATGAAATATCAGTCCCGCGTATACTCACCGGGGCTCCTGGAGCTCCAACAGCACCAGGATCGCCCTAAGGACATGACACATGTGTCAGCGCTTTTACAAGATCCGGTGTGCTTCCTGAATAATGTGTGATGATTATCTTAAGATTTTGTCGGGTAAGCTTGTCAACACATGAGAAGGAGTCATCAAACACATCCTGAGAAGAGACAAGAGTGGGTCGTTTAGAATTAAATGTCGAGTTCCTGTTGCTGCAGTCTGCCCCGTCGACGTTTGGAAACACAAAGAGCACGAACACGAGACTGTCTGTCCCCTGACGGAGGACAAAACGATCCACCTTTTAAATATATCGTAACAAATTTGAGTGTTTTGTGTACAAATTGTAGACCCACAATCTGGCGACATATAATGGAGGTGACAAATGTGCCAATAACATTGTTGCTAACATCAGATGAAAAAAAAATGAATAAAAGGTGAATGCACAAGACATATTTTATAGTTGAAAGGAAAAACTGTCGTTTTCATTTTGGAAAGGTATTCATTTAGGGCGCCGTATTCATGAGAATTTTATATACCGTCGACTAAAATCTTTGTCTATATCTCAGTAAGATGTTCCGACTGTATCAACCAATCAGCTGCCGCGCTTTGTCTAATTTGTGATGAAACGAGCCATCCATCCTTGCGTTCCCTATAGCTCGCTTGACCTAATTTGTTCCAAAGTTTACATTTCGTCTCATCTCTCATTTTCAACTCACGCCTCGAGTTTGCCTCCCTGCCGCTAATTCGTGCCCTCTCACTGAAAATGCTCACTGGACTGCAGAGTATCATTTCATGACTCTTGTGCTGTGACTCACGGACACAAGAGTTTGCGGGGAACCTTGTGGCCAGCGGAACAACAAACTAACACATGCCGGACCACAACACGGCGTATAATTAAGGTCGCAACCAGGCCTCGTTCACAAGATTCGACTGCTTGGTTTTGCTCTCCGACCTTTCAGTACTTTTATGTTGTTTGTTGAACAGCTGCAGTATACCATGACTGGCTTTCCGGGGAAATTTGTTCCAATGTGCTTCGGTGGCAATGAACATGTGAAACGTGCTTTTAAATGAATCTCATGTCGCTGGAGTTGCAATCCTACTCTGTGTATTTTGCTCTTGTCACCACTTTTAGAAATTGCCATCTGTTTCAATGCAAACATATTCAAAGCATGTCTCAGATCATCCGACTGAGCAACTGCGGATGAGGCTGTTTTACTCTCATTTGCGTCACGGACCGGGTGAACTGGAGATGATCCCAAATGACTTTGAGGGAAAAGCTGGAAAAAAATCAAAAATAAAAAAAACGCACACAACAACTTAATTCTACGGAACATACAGAAAATAAAAATGTGCAATCATTCCACTGATGGCGCTTGCGTAGTAGCTGTCTACTTGAATGCCACTCAAACTATACCATTGCTTCGTCTGCCAAGTCGCGCTGACATTCAATCGTTAAATCAACATTTGAACCCGTCCAACCTATTTACTGAACTGAACTTGAGTAAACAACTAGCTTGTCTTTCAAATAGCCCGACAAGCTTAGGTCAATGGGAAAAATAAATTCACTGTAATTCCATGTTAAACTCAAAATCCCTTACCCCAAAATGTAGCATTTTAAACGGTGTATTCATCCACCTAAATAAAATGTTTTCCACCTCTTGGGACTTGGATTTGGCCCCAAGGCATCATCTGGTCGTCTAAGTACACAGCTTATAGTATATGACACGGCATAGGTATACAATAAAGGCCTTTCTATTTGATTTTCTGCGCACAGAGAAGATTCCAACTTCACCAACCATGTATTTGAAGTTTTAAAAAAAATGCAGCATGCTGGCAGGGAAGAAACAAGTGAATTAGCTCTCTCCAGCATCAGTTTTTCCCCTTCGAAGCACGAGGAGCAGCAGACTGCATAATTATAAAGTCAAGAAGCAAAGCAATATATGTCATGTGTCTCTGGGTGTGTAAAGTAAGAGCAAATGTAGAAGAACAGTGATACTGGCACTTTACATTTATTGAACGGACTTTGCTGTATATTGCTCCTGCTAGAGAGACGGGTTCCCGGGTTAAATACTGTCCACTGGAGCTGGAGATCTGACATGAGCATTAATAAATTGAAAGGGCAGCTGAACAATGTGTAACCGTGCAATACATTTTACCTGCTTTGTTTTACGGTATGAATAAAAGGTCACATCGGTTTCACTTTCCTGCCCTTTATTATAGTGTGGCAATGGACTGCGCAGTCAGTCCTACCAAAAGCTTACCCATATGTGGTTGGACCGATGTGATGCACGTTAACGCCACCTGCAGTCCTGTGCCAGTAATGCCCAGGTACAGTTTATGAAGTGCCCATGAATTTGGTTTGGATTTTAGTATGTAAGTCCAGTATCTCGTTCTCATGATTATCACCAACGGCCTTCATTATATCTGTAATTAATTGCTCAACTAATTAGACTGTGGGACTACAGTTAAGTGTTGGGTGTATTGTCTCTTGTTCATTTGGAGAATATTGCTCATGTTTGCACTCTCAAACATATTTGCGTTTGCATTAATGTGTTGTCCTTTGGGAGCCATACAAATGACTTTACATTATCAAACCATCCCTCGGTGCAACTATTGGTGTGATTAATTCATAATAAATATTGTGCTGAAAGTTGTCATGGTTCAACTCAAATGAGTGTTCTGTAAATGTCCCGCGAGGATGTTTTAAAAGTCCTGAACGCGATTACTTCCAATGGATATTGTGAGAAAAAAAATGATTACGAATTAGACATATGACACGGGCAGAGAGTGTTTCCTGAAAAAAAGCAACTCGGCTTTTGTGGAGGCTTTATATGAGACGCAAATGGGATACAGGTTGATGGTGTGTTACAACCTGAAAAGTTAGAATTGCTCTGGACTCTGAATCAGGAGAGAAGAAAAGATTTTTTTAAAAAAATATTGCCATGAAACTAATTTGCCCCAAATGGGACAAATGTTACTTTCCTGGGCAACATAATTTCAGGCATTCAACATTTTCCCAAACCGGGCGTTTGATCGGTGTAGAAGCCCCCCAAAAAACAGAAAAAAACAAAAACCGTTTGATCCGCTTCAAGTTGCAAAGAGGTAGTAATTGTACTTTCATTAATTACAAGAAGAGCGGAGACAGAGGTACCATCTTCTGTCACATGGAATGTCAAAAATGTCTAATAACAGACATGAAGCTGATCAGCTTTCTTGACATTCCGGTGTTTGCAAGCTTTGTGATTTTACAGTGGGAAAGTAAATAGATGCATACATGGCATGATTAAAGCCAATGTTTAGCACCTTATATGGTGTACTCAAGTTCAAGCCTCATTAAGAGTCAGTGGAGCCCGTCATGAATGGGGCCAGACATGTTTTACAGTTGATAGGAGATCTTTCTTGAGGCGATGCGTTTGTTTGATCCGGCAAGACTGACTTCTGGGTGTTCTTATAAATTCTCAACAGCTCAACCAGTAGCAAGGCAAGTGGATTCCAGTCAAAGTTGGCTGCGTAGCCTCCGAAAGCCACCTCAACATGCAGGCAACCGTTCTTTAAAACAAATAAATAAATAAGGCGGCCATGTTGAAATAGGATATCGAGTGATATCACTCGCAACTACGGAAATCTGTGTCTGTTGTCAGTTCCGGGACCATCTTGTCAACTGGACATTGCCAAGCCATAATAGCCAGGCTGTCAGGAAGCGTGATAAGAGTCCAAGATTTCGCCAGTGACTCATTGTGGTGACATTCTTTTCATACTTTATAAGAAAGAATAAGCAGTGTAAGCTTCAAATTGCCAAGTAACTAAATCGAGCAAAACTCCAACATCACATTCTCGCTCTGTAAGCAACCTGTCAGATTGTTCCATTAACAAAGTCAAATTGTACTGCCACTGTGAAAACAGCAGTGCATTTCCTTCACTGCGACTCGAGGAAAACGCAACTGCTTCACTCAGTTCAGCACGTGTACTCAAAATGAACTGAGTCTTTGTTGGACTTGCGGGGTCTTCGGCTCACCTGTGCAGGATTAAAAGTCAGAAAATTCAGCTCCAAAATAAATGTCAACAAAATTGGAGGGAAAAACAAAACATGCACCCGTCACACTTCAAGTACGTCCAACTAATGTTTGTTTGTTCACTCAGTTCAGTGTCAGTCCAAGCAAAACATGTCGAAATTACATAAATATCCACGGTATAAATATTGTATCCGTCCATCCATTTTCTAGACCACTTGTGCTCATGAGAGTCACAAGTGAGAGAGGCGCGAGAGGGTTATCAACAGTAAAATAAAACGCATGACTACAGTAAAATCACTAGGTCTGAAGACAATCCAGACATAAGTATTAAACTATGCTCAAGAGGCAATTACAGTGCTGCTATCCACGTGATCTTCTCAGAGCAGACCGGTTCCAGTAAATCGTTAGGGTGTTTAATGTTCCCTGACTTGGGTGCAGAAAGCCATCTTATCTGTTTATTGGTGTTTGTGAGTCAGCGCTGGTAGTGTCTCGCATTATTCCAGACAATGAGGATTATCGTGTCTCTTATGTACGGTTCCTACACGGCTCCACTGGGCTTATCGGAGCGGCCATCTGAATCTGAAAAAGTCACCCGGCTTCATGTTTGAGCTGCTTCAATATAATTCACAGCTTCCGGTGGCTAAACTATATGACATTGGGTCGGCACGGAGTTTTCCACACTGTGACAACGAGGCACTCTATAACAGCCACGTGAGCGCAAAGTCCCGGTCCACTTGTTGCCCGTTAAGTCCGATTTATTCATTTATTTTTTTCACTTGTTCTTCCACTCATCTGGCGCTTCCACCTCTCCACACTTGACATGCATGCACTCATGGTTGACTATGAGGCACTCTAAAGCGGCACTCAAAACACTGGTTTGTCTTTTTTTCGGTGATGTGTGCTCACTCATTGTCGACGAGGAGCTCTAAAGTGGTCATGGCAGTGAAAGATCCAAAGAGAAGCTGCATTTATGGGGTGTACTCACTGCTAGATTGCTAAGTGCACGTTGCAATTGAGCCAGAATCCATCATGCAAACAAAGAAGCCCAAGTTCTTAGACGGTGAAGTAGGGGCAGTGTTTTAACCACGCCCAGAAAAAAATATGGAAAAGATGAATCCTAGAGTCCCACAGTTGAGTTCTACATTGTTCTCAGTTTTGCACATTTTCCACAATTATCTTCCAAAGCACATCTCAGAATTTTCTTTACAGGGACTTTAAACAGTGGTAATTGCATTCACATTTTCAACATTTTACATTTTACTTTCCACTCAGGGCTTCTGTACACCATTCTCCTTTCTGGTGTAAAACACTTCCAGATTCCACGGGGGAAACACGGTTTATTATGATAGCAGGAAGAGTCCCAAATTACTGAGTAGACTTAGGCTGCTGCGGTAGAACACTCCGAGGAGTTCAGAGAAGGCCGAAAATAGCGGCGCACACATGTAACAAGTGGGCGCGCTCACAGATGTCTCTGTGTGTGCTCTGATTTCGTCACTTGCTGTTTTCGAGTTGCTCATACCGAGTGTAGCCGTAGAGTCACGTTTAGTTTCAGCGATTGACTACATGTATGTGGGCCAAACTCTTGGCCATCCGCGGCATGCAGCAACATCCTCACCACTAGCCAATGCCATGACTGAAGCAGTTATGACCGTTGTGTGTCTTGCATAGCAATTAAAAAATGATTTCCATTCATTCTGACCTTTGATCATAATGACCCCAAACAGCCCACTGATGCATGATCATGATGAGTCCCCGTTTCCACCTGGGTCAACATTCTGAGCGGAAATGTAGCATGACTGTGGCCAAATACAACATCGTGACAGTCATTATCTTGTTTTTCCTCCCACTTCAAATACCACCAAATGTGAGGTGATAGGGGGAAACAGATGCGCATACACGCATATCCAACTCGCACACGGACACACGCATCCGGCTAAATCCGGTGTCAAGATTTTTTTTCTTTACACCTTTGGTTGTCTTCAACCTGTGTGTGAACAGTTGACCGCTTCAATATAATCGTATCCTACCTTTAAACCCACTTCTCCTGGATGGCCCGGCTGACCCCTCTCCCCTGGATGACCCTGACAGGAAAATAGATGAATAATCATGACCAATGCATTTCTTTTTATATTGATGAAAATAAGGTCACCAATTACTTTCGTGGGTTTGTACGGTTCACTCGTAAAACACACTTTCCGGCATCACGATGGCAATAACTGTGATTCTGCAATGCAATTACCCTTAAGAGGACACATGCACTACCGTTTCTTGAATTATTTTACTATGCCTTACATTTTTATTCACAAATGTATTATTTATATATCTATTCACTTTATTCACACAAAAAAAAAATCTGAACATTAAAATTCAATAGATGCCGGCCTGCTCTGCTTTATATTCCTTATTTTAATTCAACTGGAGTTGTATGCACATATTAAACAATTCGTGTTTGAAACGTCTATATAAATGATTACCTGTGGTCCTGGTAAGCCCGGCATCCCGCTGTCACCCTGGTTAAAGTCACGTTTAATACAAACGTGATTATCAGTGCTACCCAACATTCATTCGTGTGTTTCTTCACAGTCTTACCTTCAAACCAGGAAGTCCTCTTGGTCCTGGCGAGCCATCCACACCCTGCAGAACCAAAAGCAGAAGTAAGTGATTCCATTTGAGAATTGGCTCAACATCCTTTTCTAAACTCAGCACACAGTCAGCAGTTCACCTAAAAAATAAAGAAACGGTATTCGACATCTGAGAACTGATCATGAGAAAATTTTTTTGTGCTTTTTTTTTTTTACCTTCTGCCCGTGATTTCCAGGAGGGCCAGGCTTCCCAGTTCCACCCTGAAAGAGAGCGAGAGAGAGAAAAAAAAGTACTTGACGTTTGAAATGTCCAAACAGCATGACTGATACATTTGCTCCAAATTTTTAACATATCAAATAAAATAGAGTTTCATACATTATGCGACAACACAATTTGTGACAATTCACTATATCATAGCACAGAGATAAATAAATAAACTGCGTACTCACAGGCTTACCATCAGCTCCGGGTAATCCGGCTTCTCCTTTGTCCCCCTGGAAACATAAAGGAAGCCTTTATAGAGAAATGCACATGAAAAGAAAACAAAAAACAAAACAGCAACACCATTATCCAGATAGCAAACCGATGGCCCAAACTGCATCTAAACCATCTGCTGTTTCTCAAAAGGACCAAATCACTATTTAAAGGTCGCACCATCTCAAGCTGCAATAAAAGCTGTTCAATTGGCCGCGTCCTTACTTCAAAATCTTCAGAGAAAGTTACAAAGAGGGCGGTAATCATTACTGGCGCTTAGTTGTGGTCTACTGCACCCACTGCCGTGTTCCCGCCTTTTATCATGCTGGTTAGCTTAGCATGGTTGCTAATCGGATCATTCTGTGTATTAATTCACTTTCGAAAGCTTAACAGATTCAGGGTCAGTGGAAAGTGGGGATCTAAGTTCAATGGTGTGTTCTACATTTTCTTCCTGCCAAGCAAATCTTTGGTTCACACCACTCACGACTCAATAATGCTATCAAAACAAAATAATTGAACCTTAAACCAAAACTAAAGTTGGGAGTCACCACAAATGTGATGACAGAATGGCGGGATTGGGAAATTAGGTGAAAACAAAAATCAACCGCTTCACACACTAAAACACAACTGCAATAAAATTCAGAGAGCTGGCTGATGTCGGTGACATTCTCAAAGACAAACAACTAATTGACGGCTTTTTTTTACCGTGCGTCCTTGCGGGCCGCGCTGCCCAGGGGGTCCAACTCCACCATAGGAGTCGTCCGCTTCTGCAATTGTGGCTTTTCGATTCAGAGGACACTGCAGAAGCAAGGATTGGACAAATGTTTAAGATAGCAAAGCCAGCCCAAACTTTTACTTATTTCATGTTTGGAAATTGCTTACTGTACTTTTTTTTAATTTTAATTTTGCCTTTAAAAGTGTATAGCAATTCCAGATTGACTGTCCTTGGAGTTTACAAGGAACAGCTACTTCATACCAATTATAGCTACATCCGCCTGAATTTGGAAGTGTTTGATAAATAGACTCTTACACACATTTGGGATGATAATTATTCAAGTAATTTCACTTACCCTTTCATCATCCTGTGAACCATAAATAAAAGAGAAGACGAGGGATGTTATTTTCAGGGTCGCATTATACATATAAATCAAACCGGGAAAAAAAACTGACATTTGCATTACTGTACAATCAGGTTAAAGGTTTACCACAGAGAAGATCTCACAAGCTGTCTCCCTCTCACTCTGAAGAGGATCACAGTACAGACGCAGTTTCTGGATTTGCATCTGATGTGAATCAAAAAAAAATCAAGAACAGCCGATTAGTGCCAAGAAGACTTTTGACTTTAGAAAATAAGTACAGATGTGGAAGCTAAACTAGTTGCGGTCAACATTATACCCCCTCCTAATTGCAGATGGCAATTAGCATACTAAACGAAATATAGCCAACATCATACCCACTAATGTTAGTATATTGGCACGTGTTAGCTTGTTTACATTTCGTTCAGTGATTCAACATAATGATGTGTACTTACAGGGACTGTGGCATCTGTTCCACGCCTCTTTGCCACCTGTGTCTTCCCATTGATGTAAATGGGCTCCATTGGCTCCGGTGTTATTTCCTGAATCCGTTGATCGTCAAGGAAGCTGGTGACCTGGCTGGGTCTCACCAGGAGTTTAAATTGATGCCACATCCCATCATAAAGAGCCTTACAGAAGGTACGAAAGATTATTTCAGATTATTAGTGTGGGTTATTCGTCAAAGCTTCAGAGCATCTCACTAGGTAGGTACAATGATTGTTGGGGATTACTATATTTTAAATTATTTTCACTTTACAGTCTGATGCTTGAGGTGCATGTTAGTAAGCACCCATAATATGTATTACCACCATTTACAGGATTTTAATCCATGCTATGTGGTAATCCTGTGTGAATCACATACAAGGGAACTCATATATAGCAGCCCTTTCTTTAATTTGTCTTCCCTTTTTTTTCTTGTGCGGCCGTGATGTGATGTGTATTCCTAAAATATCCCCAAATAGTGATATGTATTTAATTCAAAAAAATTGTAATAAATACCATGGGCCATTTATTATTTCCCTAATTGTCCTTTATTAAAACCGTAAGCCAAATACAAATGTGAGGAGAACAGAGCAGGCATTGTTTCCCATTTGCTGAGCCATAGCCAACGTCTTCAAAATGACAAATCACAGCCTACCACTTTGTGCCACATCAAAATAAATAAAACTCAAAGAAGTGCAAAAAAACAACATAATTGCAACCCTGTTCAGTGAGCCACGCTCAGTCTAGGTGTGTTAGAATTGAAAGGGGGAGTGTGCGTTTGGAAAAAAAAAACTGGCTGCTGTCTAACAGGACGTGTTATTATAAAGTGCCATGGAAATCGAAGCACACGTTCCAGGTGCGACACATTCACCAGCTAGTTTCCACCAGGGAAATGTTGCGGTTTTGATTTGGAAAGTTTTTTTTTCTTGTTTGTTTGGTTTTGGGAGGGTGGGGTGAGCTCCTCTCTGTCATCCTTCATATTTCATCCTCGGTGATTCATTAAAATAAGTGCCTTTCTTTTACCTGGAAGTACTTTTACCACTTAACAAATAACAAGTCAAGTCAAGTCAACAGTATTTATAGAGCACTTTCAAACAGCCATCGCTGCATACAAAGTGCTGTACATGGAGCAATTTAACATGCACAATAAACGTGGCAAGGGTGCCCTTTAGCGTCATTTGTTCTTTACATGTTACAGCAAAACAAGGCATCCTTATCGGAATTTAATGCAAAAAAAATGTCACTAATGCTCTTTTGCGAATCTTAGCCTAACAATTACCCACATTGACTGAAAAGTACTTCTAATTGTGCCAGATTTTTTTTCGACGCTAAAGGTCTGTGTGGGACAATCCTCATACCACTCACCTCGAGTCCCATATCGAAGACAATCCTCTGCTCCTTGTTGGTCATTTTAGTCACGGTAAAAGTGACAGTTTTGTCCTTTCCATTCAGTGTCACTGCAGCCTGGATCTTCTTGTCCTTTGATAGCACCCTCCAAAGGTCAAAGTTCAACTCTTTGGCAATCCCTTTTAGACGAACGGTGGCTACAAATACGTAGGATGGAGGAAGGCCCTCTGGGAAAATCTCTCTAGTAAAAAGAAATTTTGTGACGCATTGTATGAATGCAGCATAACATACATACACACTTTCTGTTCATGGAACATAATTAATTAAACTCTCCCAACAGCATGATACCTGGTGTCCTCAGTGATGTCAGTCGAGGTAGTTAGAGCAAATGCCGTCTCCGACACCAGAGACCCATTAATTTTCTTGCCTTTTTTCTCAATGTTCATGCCCACCATCAGCTCGAAGCCTTTCTCATCACGAGACGCCACTGGAATTCTTGTGGGACACACGGACTCTAGAATAAAAATGATCATTCGGTTAGACAACTTTAAGCTGGTCGGAAAAAAAATGTGCATAACTCTACATTAAAATGAATCGCGTCCACGCGTATGACAACTGTTTTAGTTGCATGCATTGTTGCTCATTGCATCTTGGTCGTGACAAAGAAGAAAGCAAATAGGACTTGTACCTTCGCAGAGCTTTTGTTCCATGGAGTCTCGAATACGGTCAATGGTGGTGTAATCTTCAGCGTACAAAACATAAGTGGAAGATGGTTTGTTAGCGATCGAGATTAGCTCCGAGTTGGTGATCTCACTCCCAACTCCCACTGCAAATACTGTTATGCTTTGAGCTCGCGCCTCGATGCTGGCATCCACCTGAGGAACAATTCAACTTTTGTGAAAAGGCAGGATGCGATTAGGTGGTGACAAGAAGAGGGAATGAACAGAATCGCACGGTATTAACACAACATCATTCGGATATTATCACAGTGTGGTTTGGAGCGCTAATCACATATCAACAATCGTGTACAGTACAATGTGTCACATAAGCAGTGAAAAATATTTACGACGTCATCTTGGGATTTGCCATCTGTGACCACAACAGCAATGCGGTTCTTGACTTGGCTGGCTCGCTGCGATGTTGAGAAAACGTGGTCCACGGCAAATTTGATGGCTCTGCCAGTCTACAAAACAGACGTGTTCAATTTTAGAACAGCTCAACCCCATGCATCCTATAATTGTCACCAAAAATGTGTTATGAGTATGGACATGCTGTGCCAAATGCAAGTAATAGATAACTCCCAGAAAAAAAAAACCTTAAAGCAGAGCTAGAGTGGGCACAGTACAGTGCCTTGTTTCTTGAAATTTCCATGGCGCTTAAGTTTTACAGTAACACATCATAGGAATGCTTCAAGGCAAACTTGGACCAGCCATAAGGAGAACAGTTTCCTAAACTGAATGTTTTGTTGCTTCCCTTCTATTCACCCTGCTTTTCCATCCCCTCTCAGCTTCAGAATTGCTTGTCTTGCCGGCTCTCCGGTTTTCATTTGGTTACACCTTGAACTGGTATAAATTTGAAACTGAGTGTTGACATTCAGCTGTAATTATTATTTACCTATTTAATGCAATGGGTAAGAAAACACAGCTGTCAAATCGTGATGTAAAAAACAGGAAATGTAAAATGAAATGTTGCCAATGATTCCAGTCTACAGCATGAATTAAAAGAATTGCCATCACTGTAAAACAGTAGGATGTATTTTCCTCCATGTCATAACCTTGATCCTAAAAATATAGCATCTATATTCAGATTTCACTTTTTCATGGAAATGAGGTTTGATGGTTGTTATATAAAAAAAAATGCTGTGCCTGCCTGTGTGTTTCCTCCCATGTACTTGATGCCTCTTATGGCTTTAATGAGTTCTGCGGCGCTTTGTTGTTTTCCCAGCGGGATCTCCAGACGATGAGTGTCACTGTACTGGATCACAGCAACCTGCAGTGGACACACCAAACATAAATGGTCGCTCTGTTGGCCTTGATCAAGATAAGAAAGCTAAGCGATGATCCACATAAAAAGGAAAATGACAGTAGGATATATCTTTTTGTCAGAGGAGATGCTCATAATCTCCTGTGATTGGAATGCCCCAAAAGCCAATGTTTGATTGCATATCACGCAAGTATTTCGTGCCACTCAATCTTCTGAGACTCAGCAAGTATCAAAGGACAACTTTGACTTAACTTTTTTGTTGTTGTGCAACCCTTATTCCGTGAGATAAACTGACCTCATTAAAGGGTGTTCAGCAAATATAAAGTCTCACTTTGATTGTGTCTCAGGTTATGACCTTTCCAACTATTTCCGGTTGGAAATGTTTTGAAAGGCATACAAAGCAGAAACAAAGCAGAATTGGTTTGTCTTCTACGCTTTCGAGTTTGTGTAGCGCTATATTATATCGAGGGTCGAATTAATGAGTGAGGGCGCGTAGGCAAAAGTGAGCCGCTCCACCTGGGTATAGTGGGAACTGATGTCAAACTGGCTGGTGATGTTGATAAGCCATTGCTTGGCCGTTTCGAAATCAGCCACGCCAACACTCCACGAGCCATCGACGATAAAGACCAAGTCATTGACTGCGGTGCTGCAGCCTGAACACAATACAAGTACAAAGGAAACAAAGCTCAACCGAAATAAGCAAACATGCATACATATCACAAGAAAGATTTTAACTGGCGTCAGAATTGACTGGGATTTTTCATCCCAGAGACAATTTGCGGCATCTACAATCTAGGATTCTATGCTTGTAAAATGAGCCCAGTTACATCCCATTAGTCTCTGATGAAGGCATTAATGGGAGGTGGAATCCCATCAGCTTGGATTTTAGACTGACGGGATGTAACCCAGCTTTTTACATTCCACGTAAGATTAAGAAATCTCATGATCGAACTGCATCATCTCTACCTGCTCGGATATCGTCTTCCTTTTCTGCAGCTTCCGGTGAAATCAGCAACACAATTATGCTCCACAGTGCCCAGAGCCACATGGCGGTTTAGGAGAGCGGTTCCCCTCAGTTCAGTCCAAGTTGGCTGAACCGTGATTGAAAACAACATGAGAAGATGAATTACACATCCAGCATACATGGTGATACATGCTTTGTGCGCGTGGTTGTTCCGTGTATATAGCCAACCGTTTATCCTGTTCAAGGTCACAACAATGTCTGGATCAATTTATCAAGCTAGTTGAGAGTGGATCGCCTTTGCACTTGTTGCCACTCATTCACAGGTGAGTTGGAATTGCTCCTGTGCCTGCTGCTCACCGACAGCTATGCGAGTTACTTGACGGCCTACTTCTTCGAATTCATCTCAACTCCAACATGGACACAGTTGGATGTTCCGACAAGATGATGATCCCAAACACATGACTGTTTTTGGAATGTATGGCGCTGGCAAAATAAATAAAATTGCCTCTCGAATTATCTTCCCAAAGCCTCGCTCAATCTAACCGAAAATGTGCTGATTGCCTTGTGTCCCTTTTACTTTGCAGACATGGTTCCACCAACCATAATGTTGGGCCTGACAAAATAACAATGTGCGCACTATGAAGAGCACTGATGGGAAAACTTCAGTATAAACATGGCAGAGAGCATTGCAGAGTTTTGGCAGGAGTTTTAAAGGCATGGGAGGATCGGTCAGCTGAACACAAGGCAGAGAACTCTTTTTCTTCACTCTTGGCATGTCGGATGGAATTTGCTCTCGTACAATTATGCATAATTTTGTACCAAATAACCTGAGGCCAAAATGGAACATTGAGAAGTGTGAAAACTACAGTGAGAATATAGAAACCATATTGCAGACTAGGCGGCCCGGTAGTCCAGTGGTTAGCACGTCGGCTTCACAGTGCAGAGGTACCGGGTTCGATTCCAGCTGCGGCCTCCCTGTGTGGAGTTTGCATGTTCTCCCCGGACCTGCGTGGGTTTTCTCCGGGTGCTCCGGTTTCCTCACACATGCCAAAAAACATGCGTGGCAGGCTGATTGAACACTCTAAATTGTCCCTAGGTGTGAGCGTGGTTGGTTGTTCGTCTCTGTGTGCCCTGAGATTGGCTGGCAACCGATTCAGGGTGTCCCCTGCCTACTACCCGGAGACAGCTGGGATAGGCTCCAGCACCCCCCGCCACCCTTGTGAGGATCAAGTGGTTCGACGAATGAATGAATGAATGAATGAATATTGCAGACTATAAACACCTCTTTATGTTGTCGCTGAATTCGTGGGGTGAATCAGAGCCTTTCATCTGCAGTTGGGATAGAGTTTGGAAAAAGTGTCCTGGTAATACCAAAGGATTTCTCATCTTGTCATCCGTCCATCGATTTAGTTACCACTTAGCCTGTTCTGGATCACACGTGGGACTGTGACTGAAGACTATCGCGGTTGCATGAAATGAGTGCATTTCACCATGGCAAGTAATAAGCTGTAAAAATTAATGTGGCTTAGAAAACGCCATAATTTACTTCTTTAATATATGTTGACATCCTGCAATGGCATATTGTGACGTTTGAAATGACATGACATGGTCGTGGTTCTAATGGCTTTAAGAACTCTTCATCAAGCCCTTGAGTGTGTATTTTGTTCATGAAAAGTTCTGCTGCTTACAACTGGTCTGGATCCGTAGTGCCTATTTATAAACATTGAAAAATGCAGTAATCATGTCATCCAGTGTGGCTCTACTTGGGGTGGAAACAGTAATCAAAAGGAGAGCCCACGCTTTCTAAAAATGACCTTCTAGGCCCCCCCCCCCAAAAAAAAAAAATCTCTCCTCTCGGATTGCATCTTTTCATCAACTCCTTCAGTCTGTTCTCTCTTTCCTTTCAAAGCGTGTCATTCATGACATACACACAACCGGTATAGGTACGTGCTGACACAAAATTCCAACTGACCTCACGGTACATTTGCCACAGCCGTGGTGCAGTGCGCCCACCACATCAACCACCTCCTCTGGCTTCTGAATCACAGAACATTCCTTGTGCAAAGACGTCGCAGACTCCCTTTTTTAATTTTATTTTTGGGGGGTTTTGTCAACCCATTCCAGAGACCACTTTAAGTTCTCGATATGATACCGGTAGGAGTATTGTTGACAATCTTTCTGTACTGGATAATAACTCTATTGTTGACACTTGGTTTGACCAATGAAATAATAATTCAGTTTTGCTAGGTTTAGCTCACTCCGGTTTCCTCACGAAATTCCAAAAAGCATCCATGGCATGTTAATTGAACACTCTACATTGTCCCTAGATGTACTTGTGATCGGCCGGCAACCGGTTCAGAGTGTCCCCCGCCATTTGTGTCTTTTGGATGTCCCCCCTGTGGTTTTGTGGGTCCACTCTGGGTGATTGGGCTTCCTTTCAGATTCCAAAAGCCTCCAAGTTACTTAAGACACTAAATTACTTGATGTTACTGACAATCTGCCTCTGGCTAAAGTCAGATGGGATCGTCTCTCTTTTGACTCCCTTGACATGATCATACAAAAATTCATTTGCTAATATTTGCCATTATGTAATGGTCACACAAAAAAAACAATTCTTCCAGTGTTGCAGATAAACATGAATTCTAATTTTCATTTCCAACGCGTTAAAAAAAAATAAGTTACATTACTGTCAAAGACAAGAGCAAGGACTTTACATAAAGAAACTAATTACAGTTTACAATCATGATTGTACAGTTTCACGTCTCGTAAATACGTACAATGGAAGAGGATTTTAGACTTTCCAGCTGCATTTCTTTGAAATACCAAAAGAGGTGATGGGAAGGGCTAATACTGCTTTAGCCGAAAGCAGAGAACCTCCCTGACCCATAATCATAGTGGTTCATGTGAGCGGTATATTTAGCTTTTTTTTCCCCCTGCATTGTCCTGATGGTTGGTCACCAGCAGCCAAACCAAACTAAGGCCATGAAAATAAAAGAACAATGAAAAGCTATCCAAACTCGCATCGGCTCAGCATACAACCAAAATCAATTAATTTGTCACACTGCTTGCAAATAACTTAAACTCCCTTTTGCTCTGTACATCCTAAAATTAAATCACGGAATGAAGGGCCCCTCCGCACATCACACAGCAGTGAGAGGAATTACAATAAACAAGCTTGCCTACCCTCTGTGGAAGCACAGTCAAGAAGTGATGACAGGGCCGTGTGTGACCTGCAGCGTCAAGTATTCACAAGTGACTGTGATGAGAAAGTGAGGAGAATGGAGTCCCGAATTGGTAGTGACAGTCCTCTCCCTGGTTGGCACATGGACTGGTAGGAGTGTCAGGGCCGGCCTTTATAAATCGTGGCAGCCTTCACCACAAAATGTAGCCAGAGCCCCATGCTGACGTCCACTCGACATGTGCATGTACCACAGCTTTTGGGTTTGTGTTTTACACATCTTTTGGTGTTCATTTTGTCACAAAGATGATATGGAAAGCCTCATTAGTTAACTACGTGCTGAAAATATTTTACAAAGGTAAGAAGGTAAGCTATAAATATGAAAAGAGGATGTCTACACAAATTCCTAACTAAACACACTAATTCAACAGTGGGGTCCTATTTTAGCACCAAAAGGAGGGACCGTGTGTAAAAATTTGCAATCTGTGTCAACTGGAACTGTGTAAACGAGTGTGTGCTTTCACTGAAACCACACAGTTTCAATAAATGAAAGGCTCAACAATAAATGTGAGATAACACATCGTGCACGTTGAAAAGGTGAGAATTGTTTTTTGTTTATTCTGGTCTTTCTGTGTGAAGTTTGCATGTTCTGATGCTTCTTGCTATACTTGTGTGGGTTTTGTCTCAGTACACTAGGCTTCCTACCACGTCACATTGTACAGATTCTCAAGATCTGTGCAAACGAGAAGTCACATTTGTTAAATTCAGAATTGTACAATCTCAGAGGCATTCAAAAGAGCTTGCAAATGCAAAAAAGTTAAATTACCTGTCACGACTGGATACATTACTCACGTGTAGTAATTATGCAATCTTTTTCTTTAAAAATATATAATTGATCTTAATACATGGAGCAACAGAGGCACCTTGCTTGTACAGAAGATTACCGGTAATAAGGACGTTGAGCTACTGGTGCCTCCTACTGGCCTATCACAATGAGAACAGTGAGAGACATTCTCAATGAAAACTCAATACGTTGGATAGAGAAGCAACCATTGCAGCTGTTAAACTATATTTTGTGTTATCGAGACAACAATTTTGGTTCTCACGCATCAATGAGAGGGGAAAAAAACAACAGTGGTGGTTTAAATTTCCTTGAACAACACTTCTGAGCTTTACCCAAACACACAGTGACAAGTTCATGAGAAAATGATGTACTTTGGATAGATGAGGAAAAAAATGAATATTTTATGACGTCACCCATATTCACACATATTTTCATGAATTATGTTTAAGGAATAACTATTCTTGTTGTACCATTTTGGATCTTCATCCAGTTATTGGCGGCCACACGGGCACTATCTGGTGCTGTATCGGTCACTTTTGCACGCGAAACTTGTTTTCCATTGCCTTCTGGTCACTTGTAGTCATAATTTACAGTACGCATGTTATCTGAAAGAGAAACAGGCAGAAGCATGGCTATTATGCCATAAAAGTAATCCTGAATTCCAGCCCGGGCGGCCTCTGAAGATGCTGAAACGGCTTTCGATTAATTTTGCTCAATTCAGTTGAAGTACTAAAAATCACCGGGAGATGGCAGCATTGCGCTGACTGCTAATGGTTACGCTACCGGAAATGATGTCATAGAAGAAGGAAATAGTATTCCACCACGGAGCCGCCCCGTTTAATGGCGAGCTAACAACAGCAACACTACGAGAGAGCCACTCAGGATGTGTTATATTGCCCAAACACGTCAATGATGTAGTCGCTTTGCTCCGCCATTCTGACTTTGGGCTCGTTCTCGCATCGCTGACAATGCCGAAGATGAAACTGCGGATGAAAACGGGCGAGGAAGGTGGCAACGAAACGACGGAGGAAGATGCATTGGCTCCGACGGAACGCCAGCATATCCCCAGCGTGGTCTTCTCCCCCACCTCGATGTCCAACAGCCTGGAGTGTTCTCCCAACGCTTGTGTCAATCCAGCCCGGCTGGACAAGGAGACTGTTTTTGAATGGTTCGGTCTTCATCTAAACCCTGCCAAGCGAATCGAGTTCATGTGCGGGCTAATGCACATGTGCCAACCCCTGGAGCTTCGCTTTTTAGGATCCTACTTGGAGGATCTCGCTCGCAAAGATTATCATGTTTTACGGGACTTTGAGCTTCGCGCAAATACTCCCCACGAGTTGGGGATTTTAACGGACTTGATCGACCCGGTAGTGAGGTCCAAGCTACTGGTGTGTCTCTCCCTCCTCGGATCTGACAGCAGGGAATGCGCTGGAATACTCTTTCGCATACTGAGCCATGTAGATCCGTCCCTGTTCTGCAAAAAATACGACTACTCCCTTCCTTCATTCAGGGACCCTCAGCACCACTCGTTGCATTCGGATATGAATGCTTGCAAGCAAACTTGCGGCGTCTCGACCACTGAGATCTCCCCTGGACCTTTGGACCAGTTAGCCCTGCTTTTCAGCATGGCCTCTTTACACCCAGCTTTTCATTTTCACCAGCGAGAGACGCTTCGGACGCAGCTTGATAAAATTGAGCTGGCAATCGAAGAGGAAAGACGACGGCTTCATCGAAACGCACCAACAACGGTAAGTCGAACACGGTGTCGTGCTACGTTAGCTCTTGTTTACTTTTATTTCACAACGTTAAGTTAAGGTTTCATTTTCTGCAGGTTGTTTTTGTCTTTAAATGTGATCATCAGCACGGTGGGGTCAAAACTAAACGTTATTTTTCTTTTTATTGAGCTTTCTTTCACGTCTCTCAAGTGACAGCTGTTGCAACAGCTAAAGGCTAACTTGCTGCTGGCGTGCTTAAAGTTTTGTAACTCGCGACAGTTTTACATCAGAGCACAGGTGGGGGTCATGTTACGCGTGTGCAGGTCTTACAGAGTTATGCAAATGAATGGCCTTTCACTTGTAGAGCGCGTTTCTACAATCAATGTGCCAAAAATGAGCTTTTAAAGGTCGTCCTCGTTCGCCTACTGATGATGCAGCATCACGAGCAACTTGCTCAAGGACACCTGAGGACAGTTTACCTGTTGGTCCATGCAACCTCATTACTTAACCTTCAAGACTCAAGCAAATCAAATCACCTTATTAATACAGTCATATAGCGAGAAGTACCTAAATAACAAATCATGACACAAGCGACTTTGAATCTCCACCTCTGCAACACAGTATAGGGTGCATGTGCTGTTGTCATGCCATATTTCCTCACTGCAGTCACTCCAAAGTACAGTTTCACTTCTGGGAAAATGAAACCATTGGATTTGGTTTGCTGTCCAGTATATATTTCTGATGCTGTTTTCCAACTCACCTTAATGCAGCAAGGTTGGGAAACAAAGTCAGTGACAATGGTGGTATACCTAATGAAGTGACTCATGAGCTTACAACTGTACAGTATATCTTTTGAAAGGTCTCATTTTACTCAATTAGTGTCATCATTAATGTGAGTGGAGGGAGGCCATGTGTGCTAAAGATGCTGTGCTCCTAATGAAATACATGTGCCCATTTTTAGAATGCTGTGCTGTGTCAGGACAAATGCGGTTCACCGAGCGAGTGGGGCTAATAAGCTTTGAAACAATGGCTGAGACTGGATTTAAAATGTTTTGCAGCCCATACATCACAAAATACACCACAGAATGCATGCGAAGAATACATAATGATAACTGGGGCCACCGCTCTCTGTTGAAACCCAGGATTTGCCAAGCCAGAAGGTTGACTATCTGCCCTCGTCATCTTTGGGTTTGGGAGAATGTGCAGACTCGCACGCTCCTTGCCAGAGCCGACGCTCTCGACGTAGGGCGATACAAAGAGAAGGTTAGTATAAACACAAGTAGATAACATACCATGAATTTTCTGCATTAAGGAACGGCGGCGAAACTGGATGGCTGCCACAAATTTTGAAGAGCATGTCAACAAGCTTGAAAAATAACATAGCATGTTTCTCAAGTCTTTTATTTTGTTACTGTTGTGTTGTGACAGCCACTAAACAAATGAAAATACAATTCTGTCACGACAGTTTTGTATCAATGTCTTCTTTTTTTTTCCCCCAGCTGTGCATATAGAGGCAATTGTGCTCAAGTGTATCTCTCAGACCAAAATAGACAAGGAATACAACTTTGAGGTGAGTAATTGAGCCGAAAACTTTCCACTCGACTCTATTCAATGCAGCAAGTCGAGCAACAAGTATCTTTGTGTGAGCAATACCGTCAATATTGAAAAAGGCTCCATAGGAAAAAGAATGTACCAGTACATGTAGAATTTGGTTAAAGAAAAGACTATTTCAACCTTGCTGAGAACGCTGACATCAATTCTAGCGTGCTCTTTCTTTGCACAATTTTTGTTGTTGACTAGCAAAGGCGTTCTATCAGTCATCCAACCGATGTCACTTGACTCTTTGGCACACAGTGCTCCCTTCCTTAAAGGGCAACATGCCCGCTCTTTCACAGAAAAAGAAACTTTTGAAATACTGTACATAAGACGATATCAAGTTGATAAATTATCGGTAACTGACTTTAAATACCCAGTCCATGCTCAGTTGTTTTGGTGTTCATGATGTAATTATTATTTTTTTTTATTATGATATTTTTGGGGGACTGTACATGCTTTGCAAAATGACCCACTTGGGGCTCTGCCACATGCTCAAAAATGATCCCAGACACCTTTCGAAGCACATATTCACTGTAGTATGCTCATATCAAACCGTCATGGAACAGTTTTGCTTGTTCTTGGTGTATTCTTTGAGCCTCCACCTCAGTGACCTTAACGTTTGCCGTGTTCAGCACAGCTATAGCTCCCGGTGTTGCGGTAGCCAAATAAGGCTATAAAACTACTTGTAACTGATTTGTATAAACTGTGGGTGACGTAGCCCTCACTTTTTTTTTGTTAAAAACTGGTAATGTACTTAGAAAACACATGGATATGATATATTTTAATGCAATCTTAACTGGGAGTGCCAAGTACTTGAATTCAAATCTGTAGCAACAGATGGCTCTTACAAGCAAACAGCCTTCTTGGTGCGACATCCAAAGCTCAATGTTGAGTCATTTTCCATGAGATTCGACTGAGTCGCACCATTGAAACACATCACTGAAATTGTTTCTAGTTTGTTTTTTTGAAGCCCCATTCTTAATGTAACAGCACATCGTGACTCTCGCCTTTTTTTTCTCATTTAAAAAAAACATTTTTTAACCGTTTCAGGTGAAGTGGTCAGACTCCTCCTCAAGTAAGGTGACCAAAACCCATTTGGAACTGGAAAATTTCCTTTTCAAGGTAAGCTCATTTTAATGGCTTATCCATGCACAAAGTGCCACAATTGTAGTAGCGGTGCAAACCTACCGTGATGAGTTTTGTGCATTGTGCATTGTGGGCACTAGAGTATGTCATGTACTTAAGTAATAGTTTTTTGGTTGTTTTTTTGTGAACGTATTCGTCAGAGGTGTTTGCACTGCTAATTCTATGCTTTTCAGACAATTCCACAAAGATAGCAGCCACTCGTCATGTCGCTATTTCCAGTTGAGCGTCATTAACATTTTGCAAGCCCCGACGCTGCGTTTGTTTTTGTTTACAAATCTTGTTGCTTTATTCCCTGCCGGTTATTCATTTTCCACGTTGAATGTTGTACACCTTCTCTCCGCAGCTTCCTAAAGATCAATGCACGGAGTCTTTTGAGAAGAGCCTCCTGAGACTTTTGAGCCAGGGGCACCACTATGAGAGCAGAGAGAACGAGAAAAGCCTCAGGTACATTATGCACGCTGGCACACAAACACCCAAACGCGACTGCTCGTTGAATTGAGTGAAACTGGGAAAACCTCGAAAATTAATTTTGAAGGCGTTTTTATGACATTTTGTTCTTCAGCTACAGTAGAACGCCCCCCCTCCCTCAAATTTTCCTTGTTCCCCTATCTCCAGGGAAAAGTTCCTTGCTGCTCCTCCAATTTTCAGGCAGACCAGGAAGGTGTGCATGTTCTTCAATTGTGAATCCGCTTACTCTACAAAACCGTCAAGTTGCCGTTGTAAGTAGACAATCATTCAAGTAAAAGCATCAGTCAAGTCACCAAAAACAACCAGTCACCATAACTCTTGATGCAACTAGCTGAGTGACTCACTGCCTTGAGACACAGGTGACAATAACACGAGCCATGGATCAAGCGACCTGATACGTCACAATGAAGTGAAAAGAACACAAAAAGGCTCGTTTTACAGTTGGCTTCCAGGAAGTAGTTTAACGCAAGAAAACACCTCCTATTTACTGATGTAGTGCTGAGATATTTGTTTTTCAGCAGCGAGGAAACAAAATCATTCGTAGCATAAAAGTCAAATTGACACTAAGAGTCCCGGCTTTTTCCAGTAATCATACACAAGTAAATCGCACATTAGCCACGTGTATATTTATGTGCACCTATAAAATTTGGAAACTGACATGCACATCAGAATGTTAAAAACATAACAGTGTAAATTTCGATATTCCGTGTTGGGTATTTTGATTTATGCCCACATCCTGTCAGATGAGGTCTTAACTGTGACTGTAAGAACGACGTATGTCATTGTAGAGCAACGCAGTGCAATTTCCATGTTGTTTTTCTATCTAGGCAATTGTCAGCTGGGGAAAAACTTACAAGGTGATTGCTCTGACGCCTCTAGTCAGGACGAAGGTGAGAGCTCATCATTTAAAAAACTGCTCTTATGGCTCCAAGAAAAGTTTGGGTTGCAAGAGAAGAATTAAGTAACGATAAAAATGCCTCGCACAGTCGATTAATGAGGCCCGACAAAATAAAGCTTTCCTGACTTTGGCAAAATGTAATTGTTGTTTCAAAGATATATGCATTCTCACTACATCATGATGTGCTGCCGTTTGTGTGTTTGACAATAACGGGGAACAATACAAATTGAACAATCTCGAGTTGGATTTTTATTTCTTTTACTTTCATAGGTATAGACTCATACAGTCAGGGGCACAAGAAAAAGCACGGACCCAAGAGTCAAAGGTAAGTAAGGAGATCTTGTGTTGTGAAGGGGGGAAATCGGTTTCAAACAAAAGCTCCTACAGATTGAATTGATTCCTATCGGAAGACTTCTCTCTTTAGTCTGTCTAGTGCCAAAGGCCCTCAGGGAGATAGTCGGAGGGGACCTCATGTCGCCGAGCTCAGTGGTCCTTCAGAAAGGAGGAAGAGAGGCTTCATCCCGAGAAGCATGCCGGAACCTGAACAGGTGGACAATCATCGTCTTAAATCTTTTTTTGGGGGGTCTCAATAAGGATTTCCTAAAGAACCTGATCAGAACCTGACAAAACAAAAACAGTCAGGTTTAAGTTTTACTGCCTTCCTCCTTCAGGACACAGAGAAGCGAAGCCACGCAGGAGCCAAGACTAAAAGCAGAGTCATGCCCACGGACAGGTAAATTACTGATAATCTGCAAACACTCAATAATTATTATTATTATTTTTTAATGACGAGCCAAGTCGTTATGCACAGTATAGAAAGTAAAATTAACCCAATGAGTTTGAAACTTATGTCAAGATTTATAGTTCATGCAGTCAGCTAGTCTGCCTGTTCCATCCCGATATTTCTTTGTTGACAGAGGCACGCAAAAGGGATCTTCATATGTGACCAATGGGAATCTGCCACCAACTCATTTGCCTCAGAAGAAAGGTGGGTGTTTGTGTTGTCATGCCTGGAAACTGTTTTTTTTTTTTTTTCTTTCTCCAGAATAGACTTGTCCATTTTCTGGTTGTGTTTTCTCTTCACTTTTCTTTGTGGATCAAGTGTGCAACGTTTACCGCACACACCACGAACATACTGCATGTTCTTTGAAGAATCGCCTGTTGCCATTGTGTTCAACGCAGGCTTGGTGGCTGTCGCCGGCTACGGACTGGACACGTTTGGTGAAACGTCATCAGAGAGCTACAGTTCTCCATCAAGTCCTCAGCACAGAGGAGCAGAGACTCTGGATAGTGACGAGGATAACAATAAAGGTAGCAAAACAAAACAAAAAGTGAATTTTCTTGTGTAAAAAAAGATTCCGATTGTTTCAGATTCTGAAACAGCCTTTGTATGACTGTGATGATGTGAACAAAACCGTGTGACCAAATTTGCTTTTAAATAGTTGAAATCATCATTAAGCATCGATGTTGTGGTTTGAAGACCGTTGTGCAAATGTTTAGTTTTTATTTTCTTTCCACAGATACCGACAGCCACTCTGATGACTCCTACAAAGTACCAGGCCCCGGCATGTTCTTCACTCATCAAAGTGATCCAAGTGCTGTGGGAAGCGCCATGTCTGTCCACCCTTTGCCCCCTAACATCCACGCACCCCAAATGGACTTGACTGGCCCCGAGAACAGCTTACCGTTTCCCCCCCTTTCTTTCATGCACCCTCTGCCTGACGTGCTCCCAAACGGCGCCAGTGACCCTCCGCTGACGGGGCCTCCGCTTCCCAGCATTCTCGCGGATGGGAAGCCAACCTCTGGTCCTCTGCTGATGTCGATGCCTACGGTGCTTCCGGTGATGCAGAGCCAAGGAGAACCGGATAAAAGGGACGTAGCGTTTGGTGTTTCATCGATGGGCTTCCAACCTGGTTTGCAGCCTCTGGTCCAGAGGTTCAAAACAGCTTTGCCACATAACCAAGGTGGTCACGACGGCTCGTCAGGAAGCACTTCTACTCCTGTTGCCTCGCAGTCCGCACAGCAAGCCCCGGTGCGACCTGCGGGGGCCGCGGCTTCCGGCCTCGCCCTGTACCCTTCCTCTCTGCCCTGCACGGACCCGGCCACTCTCAGTTCAGGCCTGACGCGGTCGCTCCCTCTCGGAGAGGCTGCGCATGCCAAGCACCCTGGTTTAAGCTTACCATCTGCTCTGCCATCCCCCTACGCCTTGCAACCTGGAGGTGCCCCTGCAGCTATCGGACTTGTAGCATCTCCCGGACACGTGCAAGCAGGCGCGCCTGCGGACGTACCCACGCACACCCCGGGGCCCGCCCCCAGCCCCAGCCCAGCACTTGCTCACAGCACGGCGCTCAGTGACTGTCTATCTTATAGCAACGCCAGTGCTTCCTGTGGAAGTGGCTGTGACAATCCTATCGCGCTTCAGCAAAGTCAGCAGCAACAAGTGCCCCCACAGCCGCCAGCGCCGCTGCCACCACCACCACCGCCGCCGCCGCCGCAACAACAACAGCATCTGATGGGCTGCGGGACTTGCGGCTGCCACAACAACTGCGGCAGTCGAGGTAGCGGCAACAGCATGAGCGGCTGCCAAGCGCCACTGTTTTTCCCCAACCACCAAATGGCAGCAGCGGTGCGGCAGGTCTTCAGTGTCCCGCCCCCTCTCTTCCAGCTCACGAGCCTGTGCATCAACAGCTACCTCACCCAGGGCCAGCCAACCCATCAGGCCAACGGGGCCGCCACCCTCCCTCCATTCTACCTAAGCGCCCCGCCCCCCGGCCACCATTCGGCCTACGGCCACCTGCACTCGCACCCTCACAGCCATACAGACGTGCCATCGCACATGCTGAGCACGCAGGTGGTAGCGGCGGCCGCCGCCGCCAGCTACAACCTCCAGCAGCAGATGACGCCAGGCGCGTCGTTCCAACGCATTTACCAACATGTCTACCCAAATCCTCTGGGGATGCTTCAGGCTGCTTCACTGGGTGCCGGCGGGCTCAATAAGAAGAACGGGAGCGTGTCGTGTTGTAACTGCGGCGTGAGTGGACACTATGCTCAGGAGTGCAACCAGCCCTCCATCGACTCCACGCAACAAGGTAAAATAAGCGCTCCTACTGTCTGATTCCAGTATTAGCTGATAATGAGACTTGGAAGCAGGGCGCAATATTATTGACTGCTTGCAGAGAGCGGAGGGGTGAGCAGTTACACACAGCAGTGGAGGGAGGAAGCAAGACAAAAAGGACACTGCAACCCAATGCAATTTTGCTCTGTGCATTGTTTTTTTTTTTTTTTTAAACAATACCAGCAGGTACTAGTTAGCACAAGTTCAACATGAGTAGCCCATGGTTCTGTACTAAAAATAGCCCACTAGTGGGACATTGTAAATTACAAATAGAGAAATCTTTAAAAAAAATTAGACTGTACTATAATTACCTATAGATGCCACAACATGGTGGAAAGGGACATATTTTGTCAAAAACAAGCTCCTATGGCACCAAATGGCCCATTGCTTGACGAGTACAAAAAAGGCGAATAGGTGAGTTTTTCAGCAAATGACCCAACAGGCAGTGTCTGTTCTCATTACAAGGCAGTGTAGCATTAAATCCTTTGACGTTACAAAAATGCGATCATTTTTTTTTTTTGTTTGTCTTTCTGCATATTCTGTTTGTGATCGCCTTGAACGCTTGTGTTCTCACGCCAGGTGGCTTCCGGCTAAAGTATGCAGCTTCACACGTTGCGGAGACACTCGATGGCACTGATTGAACAAGTGGAGCTGTTCTCACGCTAACGCTGATCCCGCCCTTCTTCCTGATGCTTCCGTGCGCTCCGAAAGAGCAACAACAACAACAAAAAAATGAAACCCGAGCCTTGTCACAGGCAGCGTTCCCTTCTAAGGGCTCAGCGGACAAAACCGACGAAAAAAAAGTATTTGTGCCTAAACGATGTTGACATGAAATAATTTCAATGTCTTGTGCACATGAGTTCCTCCCCTTTCAGTTAATTTTGGATGTTTTTTGCACTGAGGGTTGGAGAACATTTAACTTATTGTTACTTGATTATTATTATGACAATTTTGTTATTTCTTTTAGGGCGCTTTTAGAGATATTTTACTTTTTAAAGTGAAGATAAGCCTAAACAACAAACAAACACAAGTTATTCTGCTTCTAAACTGTAGTATTTATGCTTTGTCAACATTACTGTTTTTTTGGAATGTTTAATTTGTTTCACAGATTTTTTTTCCAGATAAAAACAATAATCAAAAATGTAATTGTTAAGAAAATAGTGTTTTGACCTCACTGTAAGTTTTTGAATGTATGTCACATTTAAGGAAGCTGATGTGAGATGTGTGAATCCAATGCTTGTTTTGCCACTCAATAAGATTGTGGGCATTTGAAGGTAATTGCTGCTTTGAATTTGAGTTTTGTTTTTTTGTTCCCCGCTTTTTTCCAAATGCCCCCCCCCCCCCCATTGTGCACTACAAAACCATAATAAGAAAATGAGTTCTGACTCATTCCAGTAAGTACAGTGAACCCTCGCATATTCACGATGTGGCATTCACGTATTTATGATTTGTTGTTTTTGTTTGTTTATAGTGTTTTGTTTTCGGTCTTACCCCGTTATTCTCTGAAAAACTTACCCTCATAATGGCGGGTAAGGGGGGGTCTTGTTGGTCTTGTTTACGGCCACGTAAGTTGTTTTTCTTGCGCGGTCATGATCTAAAACATTCTTGCAATGGGTCAAAAGGTCTGTGGATGCAATGTCAATCAGGTCAGACTTGTTATGATTCAATTCGTTCACAATAATGAATGCATTTCATGGATGGATAAATTGGTTAATTTCATCCTCTATAATAATAAAAAAAATTCAAGTGTTGTGCTTTGGATTTGTGGCACTCACTTGTTTGTTTTGGGCATCACCCATTCCAAAATGTCAATTTCTATCAACTACATGATTGATAATCAAGCAGGCACAAGAATTGCAAGCCAAATATTGTCTCATCCCAACAAGTCTGGGCTGAAATTTTCGGTCAAGAAGATTAGAGACACTTAATGAAAACCGCAGTCCACTGTAGCTTTAAAACCCAGTTTAAGGTACTATTAGTATCCTTTGTTTTCACAATTCAGTGCTCAAGTAGCAGGGCACACTAAAACCGCGGTTTATTTTGGGGATATGCGGTAAATGCACAAGCCGCTTTCCATACCAGTTTGGTAACAAAATATCCTCCGCTGAGTTCTCTCTCCACGTCCGTTGTGTTCATTTGAGCTGCTTGCCGTCGCAATTAAGAACTATGCATGTACATTTCTTGACACGCTAAGGTGTATCACTTAATGGTTGATTAGTTGGGATAACACTGTTGTCAGGATACATTTTCTGCAGTTTACTTCTGTTCCACGCTGCTTCAGAGAAATGGCTCCCTTCCAAATTTGATAGACTGTATCACAAGCATCGACGGCGTCAACCAGTCAAACTTGTGAAGAGGGAAGTACTGTGTAAATATACTGTGCAGGAGGGGGCGGGGCTTAAACTTAAGTCTTGTGTTGACCTCAGTGATGTTTAAACAACAACAAAAAAAACTGTTCACTTCCTCGGGGTCGCTCTTATGCCCCGCCCAGTTGAAATGTTTACTGTACTCTTTGATACTGGAAGGCCAGATATTTCTAGAGCAGAATTTGGATTTTATGCAAAATGTTTTAATTTCAATTAAAAGCAATAAATGGAGAAAAAAATGCCATCAATATCAGAATCGTGCTCCATTTAATGTGTTTTATTTCCTCACTGTTCAACAAAAGTTTCGCTATTTTTTTCAGTTTGTCAATGTTCCAATGAAACCACTGAAAAGACACCAGTAGAGCGGCCTGGTGTTCGACTCCAGGTAGGGCTTTGATTGTCACGCACATAGCCTTACTAAAATGGTTTTTGGCCGAAAACAAAATAAACCATGTATACATAGTAAGCCGTTTTTGGCCGAAAGAAACGGCCATGTATAGTAAGCATTTTTAGCAGAAAAAAACGACCATATATAATCAGGCGTTTTTTGACGAAAAAAACCAACCATGTATAGTAAGGCGTTTTTAGCCGAAAAAAAAAACGACCATGTATAGTAAGGCATTTTTAGCCAAAAAAACGACCATGTATAGTAAGGCGTTTTTAGCCGAAAAAAACGGCCATGTATAGTAAGGCATTTTTAGCCGAAAACAACGACCATGTATAGTAAGGCGTTTTTAGCCGAAAAAAACGACCATGTATAGTAAGGCATTTTTAGCCCCCCCAAAAATGAACATGTATAGTAAGGCTTTTTTTAGGCCGAAAAAAACGACCATGTATAGTAAGGCGTTTTTAGCCGAAAAAAAAACGACCATGTATAGTAAGGCGTTTTTAGCCGAAAAAAACGACCATGTATAGTAAGGCGTTTTTAGCCGAAAAAAACGACCATGTATAGTAAGGTGTTTTTAGTCGAAAAAACGGCCATGTATAGTAAGGCATTTTTAGCCAAAAAAAACGACCATGTATAGTAAGGCGTTTTTAGCCCCCCAAAAAACGACCATGTATAGTAGGGCGTTTTGAGCCGAAAAAAACGACCATGTATAGTAAGGCGTTTTTAGCCGAAAAAAACGACCATGTATAGTAAGGTGTTTTTAGTCGAAAAAACGGCCATGTATAGTAAGGCATTTTTAGCCAAAAAAACCGACCATGTATAGTAAGGCGTTTTTAGCCCCAAAAAAAACGACCATGTATAGTAGGGCGTTTTTAGCCGAAAAAAACGACCATGTATAGTAAGGCATTTTTAGCCAAAAAAAACGACCATGTATAGTAAAAAAATGAACATGTATAGTAAGGCGTTTTTGAGCCGAAAAAAACAACATAGTATATATAGTAAGGCTTTTTTTAGGCTGAAAAAAACGACCATGTATAGAAAGGCATTTTTAGCCAAAAAAAACGACCATGTATATAGTAAGGCGTTTTTAGCCCCAAAAAAACGACCATGTATAGTAAGGCATTTTTAGCCGAAAAAAACGACCATGTATAGTAAGGCATTTTTAGCCAAAAAAAAACGACCATGTATAGTAAGGCGTTTTAGTCGAAAGAAACGGCCATGTATAGTAAGGCATTTTTAGCCCCCCCAAAAATGAACATGTATAGTAAGGCGTTTTTAGCCGAAAAAAACGACAATGTATAGTAAGGCATTTTTAGCCAAAAAAACCGACCATGTATAGTAAGGCGTTTTTGGCCGAAAAAAACGACCATGTATAGTAAGGCGTTTTTAGCCGAAAAAAACGACCATGTATAGTAAGGTGTTTTTAGTCGAAAAAACGGCCATGTATAGTAAGGCATTTTTAGCCAAAAAAACCGACCATGTATAGTAAGGCGTTTTTAGCCCCCAAAAAAACGACCATGTATAGTAGGGCGTTTTTAGCCGAAAAAAACGACCATGTATAGTAAGGCATTTTTAGCCAAAAAAAACGACCATGTATAGTAAAAAAATGAACATGTATAGTAAGGCGTTTTTGAGCCGAAAAAAACAACATAGTATATATAGTAAGGCTTTTTTTAGGCTGAAAAAAACGACCATGTATAGAAAGGCATTTTTAGCCAAAAAAAACGACCATGTATATAGTAAGGCGTTTTTAGCCCCAAAAAAACGACCATGTATAGTAAGGCATTTTTAGCCGAAAAAAACGACCATGTATAGTAAGGCATTTTTAGCCAAAAAAAACCGACCATGTATAGTAAGGCGTTTTAGTCGAAAGAAACGGCCATGTATAGTAAGGCATTTTTAGCCCCCCCCAAAAATGAACATGTATAGTAAGGCGTTTTTAGCCGAAAAAAACGACAATGTATAGTAAGGCATTTTTAGCCAAAAAAACCGACCATGTATAGTAAGGCGTTTTTGGCCGAAAAAAACAACCGAAAAAACAACCATGTATATTAAGCCAATTTTTGCAAAAAAAAACGACCATGTATAGTAAGGCGTTTTTGGCCGAAAAAAATGACCGAAAAAACAACCATGTATAGTAAGCCATTTTTAGCCAAAAAAACCCCACCATGTATAGTAAGGCGTTTTTGGCCAAAAAAAACGACCAAAAAAACAACCATTTTTAGCCAAAAAATAACGACCATGTATAGTAAGGCATTTTTAGCCAAAAAAACCGACCATGTATAGTAAGGCATTTTTAGCCGAAAAAAAACGACCATGTATAGTAAGGCATTTTTAGCCGGAAAAAAAACGACCATGAAGAGTAAGGCGTTTTTAGCCGAAAAAAACAACCATGTATAGTAAGGCGTTTTTAGCCGAAAAAAACGACCATGTATATTAAGGTGTTTTTAGCCCAAAAAAACGACCATGTATAGTAAGACATTTTTAGCCGAAAAAAAACGACCATGTATAGTAAGACGTTTTTAGCCCCAAAAAACGACTTCTTTCTTTTGCCATTGATGTTCAGCAAGGCTTGTTTGAGGAAAGACACCCTCAAAAAAACAAATACACCTGCTAGGGAGCATAGCTCAGGGTTAGAGTGATGGAGTGCCAATCCAGAGGTTGGGTTTTCGAACCCGGGTGATTGCAACCATGTCATTCTTTCTTTTGCCATCAGTTTAGCAAGGCTTATATGAGGAAAGACACCCCCCAAAAAACAACGACCATGTATAGTAAGGCATTTTTAGCCAAAAAAAAAACGACCATGTATAGTAAGGCGTTTTAGTCGAAAGAAACGGCCATGTATAGTAAGGCATTTTTAGCCCCCCCAAAAATGAACATGTATAGTAAGGCGTTTTTAGCCGAAAAAAACGACAATGTATAGTAAGGCATTTTTAGCCAAAAAAAACGACCATGTATAGTAAGGCGTTTTTGGCCGAAAAAAACGACCGAAAAAACAACCATGTATATTAAGCCAATTTTTGCCAAAAAAAACGACCATGTATAGTAAGGCGTTTTTGGCCGAAAAAAATGACAGAAAAAACAACCATGTATAGTAAGCCATTTTTAGCCAAAAAAACCCCACCATGTATAGTAAGGCGTTTTTGGCCAAAAAAAACGACCGAAAAAACAATTTTTAGCCAAAAAAAAACGACCATGTATAGTAAGGCGTTTTTAGCCAAAAAAAACGACCATGTATAGTAAGGCATTTTTAGCCGAAAAAAAACGACCATGTATAGTAAGGCATTATTAGCCAAAAAAACGACCATGTATAGTAAGGCATTTTTAGCCGAAAAAAAACGACCATGTATAGTAAGGCATTTTTAGCCGGAAAAAAACGACCATGAAGAGTAAGGCGTTTTTAGCCGAAAAAAACAACCATGTATAGTAAGGTGTTTTTAGCCGAAAAAAACGACCATGTATATTAAGGTGTTTTTAGCCCAAAAAAACGACTTCTTTCTTTTGCCATTGATGTTTAGCAAGGCTTGTTTGAGGAAAGACACCCTCAAAAAAACAAATACACCTGCTAGGGAGCATAGCTCAGGGTTAGAGTGATGGAGTGCCAATCCAGAGGTTGGGTTTTCGAACCCGGGTGGTTGCAACCATGTCATTCTTTCTTTTGCCATCAGTTTAGCAAGGCTTATATGAGGAAAGACACCCCCCAAAAAACAACGACCATGTATGGTAAGGCGTTTTTTGCCAGAAAAAACGACCATGTATAGTCAGGCGTTTTTAGCTGAAAAAAACGACCATGTATTGTAAGGCTTTTTTAGCCGAAATAAACGATCATGTATGTTTTTCGACTAAAAACGCCTTACTATACATGGTCGGTTTTTTTGGCTAAAAATGCCTTACTAAGTCGTTTCTTTCGGCTAAAAACGCCTAACTATACATGGTCGTTTTTTATGGTCATTTTTTTCGGCTAAAAACGCCTTACTATACATGGTCGTTTTTTTCAGCTAAAAACGCCTTACTATACGTGGTCGGTTTTTTTGGCTAAAAACGCCTTACTATACATGGTCGTTTTTCACTGTCATTTTTTTCGGCTAAAAACGCCTTACTATACATGGTCGTTTTTTTCGGCTAAAAACGCCTTACTATACATGGTCATTTTTTACGGTCATTTTTTTCGGCAAAAAATGCCTTCCTATACATGGTCGTTTTTTTCGGCTAAAAACGCCTTACTATACATGGTCGTTTTTTCCGGCTAAAAAAGCCTTACTGTACATGGTCGTTTTTTCCGGCTAAAAAAGCCTTCCTATACATGGTCGTTTTTTCCGGCTAAAAAAGCCTTACTATACATGGTCGTTTTTTTCGAACATTTTTTTTCGGCAAAAAATGCCTTACTATACATGGTCATTTTTTTCGGCCTAAAAGCGCCTTACTACACATGGTCGTTTTTTTGGGGCTAAAAACGCCTTACTATACATGGTCGGTTTTTTTTGGCTAAAAACGCCTTACTATACATGGTCGTTTTTTTTTGGCTAAAAACGCCTTACTATACATGGTCGTTTTTTTCGGCTAAAAACGCCTTACTATATACATGGTCGTTTTTGTCAGCTAAAAACGCCTTACTATACATGGTCATTTTTTTCGGCTAAAAACGCCTTACTATACATGGCCGTTTTTTTCGACTAAAAATGCCTTATTATACATGGTCGTTTTTTTTGGCTAAAAATGCATGACTATACAAGGTCGTTTTTTCGGCTAAAAACGCCATACTATACATGGTCGTTTTTTTGGTTGTTTGTCCATGTGTGCCCTGCGATTGACTGGCAACCAGTTTAAGGTGTAGGATAAATGTACATTTTATTCACGTTAAAAATAAAATCATTACATATGATCTCTGTTACACCCACCAAAAAAAAACCTCAAACTAAAATGGTCTTAGTAAAGATCCCTGTACATTACAGTTATCAAAAACAACAATGTGTGTATTCAGCTCCTGATGTTCTGCAGTGAGTCTATGAGGCTCTTGTTGTAATCTGCCACTCGTTCGTAGACTTCCTTGGACACGGAGGCGAAGTCACTCTCCTGAGATTTTGAAGCGATGACTGACGTTGCCGTTAAAGAAAACAGCTTGCATGGAAATCGCACGACGACCACTGTCTCGGCCCACAGCACTTTTGGAAAGGATACATTCTTTCATGACAAAGTTATTCTGCTCCAAATGTTGCCACTTCCTCTCCAGGTTAGACAACTACCAAAAAAAAAAAAGAAAAGAAAAAAAGAACATGCGCAAACAAGTCAATTGAAAGTTAGGACTGATTCAAAATGATTCATATTCAACTCTAGGTCCATGTAATGCAGGTGTACAGTCTTGCCAATGAAATTATCCTATGAGAAGCAACAACAACTAGTCAGACACTATTTCCGTGCTGAATTGTCTTACTAGTGAGGGCAAAGAGCTTACTCGTGGATGGACCTTAAGCTGTCTGTCAAGGATGCTCAAAACATGCTCCATATGCAATTCATACAAATGCATGAATGCGTTCAGCATACACACCTGCGCGTGGGTCTCGTTTTCTTCCAGTTTGGTCCTCAGCGCCTCATATTTGTGGCTCATTTCCTCCAAAAGTTGTCGGAATGAATCTCGCCGTTGTATGAGAGCAACTCGCTCCTCTTGTAGTCTCTGCACAAAAACATCATAATGATCCTTTCGAACACCGGTTGCAAACTTGAGGCCGCGGGGGGCCAGATTTGGACCGCCACATCTAAATTGTTTTCATGTTGATGTTACTCGCAACATAGCGGGGGCAGGGATCACCGTGTATTGCTCCTCAAAGTAAAATCAAGGTTCTCGAACCAAACTGTCGGTGTGTGTACTCCTTTATGTGTGTGGCAAAGACCCCTACCATCTTCCTCTCATCCGCTGTGTGTCTCAGGGTTTCCAGGTCCCGGTAGGTGAGCAGCTCGGATTCCATCTGTTTGACATTTTCCTTCAGTGAGCTCAGCTCTCCCGTGATTTTGCCTTCCAGCTGCTGCACTTTCTCCAAGTCCTGCTGCAGGCGCTGGGACTCTGGGATTCGGACACAGGGCATGCAATGTGATTTTGGCGGGACCACGGAGGGGCGGGGCGTCAGGTGCGGGTCTATGTGGGGGGTGGGGGGGTGTCACCGACCAGAGGTCAGTCCTTTGGCGGTGCTGGCTGACTGCGACACCTCCGTCTCCTTGGAAACCAGCACGTCCTGCATGTTCCTCAGCTCGCTGGCAGTAATTGTATCCACTCGACGGAGCCGCAACATGTTCTGTAGCAAGTACATACTCGCACTCACTTATGTAGAATGTGCTAAAAGCAGTTCAAGATGGGGTTGGTTGGTTAAATATATTTGCCGGAAAAAAAAGTGTGTGTTCATGAGTGGATCCCCCGTTCCGCTTCCATCCCCATTTTTCTTCCCCTCCCCCTTTGCATCCCCTCCTCCTCGACTCACCCGGCTGCAGTGCTCCAAGAGGGAGATGATGTTCTCCTGGCTCTGAGTCATCTTGTTCTGTTCCTGAGACCTTAAATCCTCAAAGGCTTGCAGGAATCCTAGCAATGAACAATTCGGTCAGAGTAAGTTACAAGGAGCTGCGCACTTGACGTGATTGAACCCAAAAGGCAACCAATAAAACAGTGTGAAAAAAATATTTTGATAGGACTATTCTATGACAAGACATTAAAAAAAATGTACAGCATCCATAATGCATTTAAATCCCTCTCCAAATCTTTTATCACCACCAGTATATATGCAGGCGTTCAACATCATCAGCTGTTGTGTTCAAGGCTATTTTTAGATCTTGTCGTGTAGCATGTACAATGACGTGAATGTGAATAGAACAAGATGACTCCCGTGTATCAGTTACCATCAATTTCTTCCTCTTTCCTCTTCAGTTCCTTGTACTTCTGCTGACACTCCCCTTGAAAAGAAGACGCGCGTGATCATTTTCATGAAGTCTGCTGCAGATGTTTTTGTTTATGTTTTTGTTTTGTTTTTTTATACTGGCTTCTTTTGTTCAATCGAATTAGATCCGTTTTCAACAACTTGCAGCAGATGATGACCTTGAGCTTCCTCCGAGTCTTGCTCGTGTTGTCGGATCTCATCTGCAATTTGACCAGTCCTGTCCCTGATCTCCACCAGTCTGCCAACACACAACGTCACAGATCAATTCGTGACACAATTGGCCCATCCACTTTTTCTCAAATCAAAGACACGCACTGTCTGTCCATGCTGGCGATTTCCTGATTATCCTCTTTCACCTGGAAAACAAAGAGCGATGGTGTATGGAAATATATATATATAATATTAATATGGTTATCATGGACTTGTGGTGGTTGTCGTCGTGGTAGACATCTGAGCATCTACCCGCACGCAACACTGTTCTTCCATTGTTCCGTTTAATCCCAACCCAACCTGTTTCAATAGTTTCTCTCTCTCCTCTTGAGGCGTGCTGAAACTCTTGTGCTCCGCCTCCATGTTGTCCCTTTTGGCCTCCAGCGTCGACAAAGTTTCGTGTAGCCGAACCACTTCCTGTTTGATCTGCGAATGGGCCAGCTCCTACGCAAAAAAAAAAAAAAAAAAAGGCATGGAACAAAACAGAGGATAATCTTGCTGGAGATGCTTCAAACCTCAATCCGCAGATCAGGCGCCCATTGTTCTTTTCTTCCGTTTGTTTGCCTTTCTTCTGTTTTGAACTAACTCACCGCTTCGTATTCCTCCTTCCGGGTCAGCAGGGCATCCAGTTCTTCTTGGAGAAGAGCCAGCTCCTGGGAGGGAATGAGGCGGCAACATTCAAGTGATGGTCTGGGCGGTATGGATATTTTTTGGGCACACTTTACAAAGAAAGTGGCACAACAAATACCTGTAGCAGCTCCTCATTGGCTGTCGTCATGGTGAAATATTTCTCCTGCTTTGCAGCCGGCATGGCTTGGACAATCTCCTCGGCAACACGCCTTTCCTTCTTGATTTCTTCTTCAATGGCCCTGATGGCATCCTCTCTTCTGCAGAGCAAAGACACAAGAGAATAAAGGACGAGACTTGGTCAGAAACATTCAGAGAGAATAACCGGAATGAAATTCCCCCAAAAAAGAATACCAGCATACACACACAAAAAAAGGCTGACTGTATATGGTATGTATGTGTGTACGGAAGTGTGCCCCGAGAGTTGACTTCCTTGTCACTTGGGGTTGTGCTCAGGAACGAACAAGGAAACGTGCAACGACGAGCGACGTGATCAGACAACTGTTCCCTCCGGTAAAATGTTGCATGTAAGCTTTTCAGCGTTTACAACAAGGGGCAAAGGTCCTTTGCTGCGCCGGCTGCGCCGAGGTTGACACGCGAGTTCATCATCTTGCTTCTCAGAGAACAAAAAGGTATGTGGCTCGTGTTGATACTTAATACTATCGAGAAGACCATCAATAGCTGCGAGCAACGGTACGCTCGCGGGCGATTCCTCTTTACAGGGGTGTTAGGGGGTGGGGGTGGGGGGGGCCTCACCAATAGCACTTTTGCCTATCACTGAAAAAAAAAAAAAAACGATTGATACTTCTGTTTGTCCGCATGAATTATGTTCACCTCAGTCACTAATGGTGCCGGAAACTTTTTGCTTTGTTCCATTTTAAGGAGGCAGATTATGGGCCAGCCGCAGCAATTGATCCACCTGCTGTGGTTGGTCGCTTTCATAACAATATGGACAAAAAATAACCACGCTACGGTTGCCGTGCGAGATGTCCACGTAAGGATTCTCTCTTATTTTGATCTGACGTAGCACAGTCAGCAATGGCAGCTGGTCCAAGTATAGTTTTCATGCTCTCACCATCCATTCACGCTTATGTGGCAGGTGCGTAACTTAACCAACGTGTTTCTGAAAGCTATCCCCCCCGGCGACAACAACTCATCTGTGACTAGTCTTGTGGTTGAGAGGAATCAGATTACGCTGTCCAATGGGGACAAAATATCCTTGGCTGGTTATCCCCAACTTGTGGAGCTCCACCTGGATCTGAACCGGGTCACCTACATACCTGCTAGGTACCTATCGGTTGTGCCCAACCTCAGCGTGCTGTCGCTATCCAACAACCAAATCAGCAGGTAAATAGACATTTACAAAAATTAATAACTGCAATTTTGTTGATCCAGTATTGATCTTCGCAGTAACTAGCTTTTATGATCCTTTGACCAAAAGGTCAACATCAGTCTTAGTTGTTTAACTACCACTGACATGACTGTACATTTGGGTTTTATTCTAGCCTAGTACCCGAGTCTTTTTATGGCCTCGATGCACTCCGAGTGCTGAACCTGTCCCACAACCTGCTGACAAGTCTTCCTGCACAGCTATTCAGACCGCTTAATAATCTACAGGTAACGAATCATATACTTGAATCCCGAGATATTTACAGCATTGCGCAAAAAGTCTTGAGGGGGGGGGGGGCAACGATAGCTTTGTCATTGTAACGACGACTTTTGCAGAATTTTAGACGGCTAGAATAATATATTTTAAGAGACGTTTGTATTGGCGACTGACGATAACCGGGATAAGTGGAAAATAAAGTTGGTTTGATCTCCATAAAGGCATAATCCTGATCCACTCTGAATGAACTCTGTTAGGTGGTAGACCTTCAGGGCAACCCGTGGAATTGCTCCTGCCGACTGCTGAGCAGCATTCAGGAGATAAGAGCAATAGGAGTCACCATGGGTAAGAAATCTTCACCTCCGCCTTTTGTAACAAACGTCTTGAGAATCACGTCTTATGAATAAATCAGGAGCAAAACTATTGAAGAGTGATGATAGTGCAATTCTTTCTGTGTTTCTATTTAAATGTAGTCAAATGTGCAATCCTAATATATGGTCAATACGTAGTAGATAATCATATTTGGATCCACAGCAGGGACAAATACGACATGCGCTTCCCCTGAGCAACAAGCTGGAACGGATCTTTTCGAGGCTCTCACTGATTGCTATCCAAAATCAGCGGACCCCTCAAATCCACCATCCGGCACGGTCGGCCACTCTCAACAACCAAAGGTGCCACCCAATTTGCCAAAGGTTATGCTGACAACCAGTCCGGACAACAACGGTAAGAAATATCCAATTTTATAAGAAGCCGTGTGAATAGCTGTCTAAAAAAAAGACTGTTTTTAATTGAAACTAGTCCAAAAGCCAGCGCCCGGGAACACTTGGAGGTTCGCGGCATGTGTCGCGGCCTTGGCATTGGCTACATCCATCCTGATCGTGTGCGCCGTCAAAGGCCCCTCCTGGTATCGGCTCTTCCACAACTACAGACATAGACGACTCCAGCAAGAAGACAACCGAGAGGGCCGCGCGGCTTCAAGCATCTACTCAGAGACGGACGGGGGACACGTGAGCCAGAAGACGTTCACCTTTACGCACCCTGAGGGCGAAGAGGACCTGCACTACTTTGAGGATCCGTACGTCAAGGTACAGGAGTAATGGCAAGGACAAGCGGGCGCGAGGATTAAACCGAAAGACTTGGAGCAGACTGAGCCACATCAAATGATCATAGCATCACCAAAGGCAATAAAATATTAGCATCATTCAGTTGATTATTTATAATGTCTTATTTTTGCAATGAAAGCAAATCTATTCACTGGAAAATCGGCTACTTAGCTGAGACGTCATTTTTTTTTCCCTCGCCAGCTGAGGGCAAAAATTCAACTCCTCCGAAATACTTACTCTCTTCTCTCAATGAAGATGCTGTCGATGCTTTCTGCCTCTCTGTCATTCTGAGCTTTCAGCTGTTTGGAGGGGGGAAAAAAAGTGAAATGGTATTACATTTCACATTTTTGTATTCGCATCATTGACCATTCTTTGACTTTTTTTTTTGTCCTTTCTGGATCATTTATTGACAGCAGAGCTTATTGTCTCTTGACAGAGCGCACTTACACTGTTGTAGTCGTTGATCATTTCCTCCATGTCTGAGTTGGTGTTGAGTTTGTCCATCAACTACACATGAAATGACAAAAAAAACTAAGTCAGATGGCTATGTATCAAAAGGACCTCCATAGTCTTCAATTATGATTCCACTTGAGGCAAAAACGCTTTTGGTATTTTTCTAAGGCGCCATAGGTCCGCCATGATTATCTATATTTGGGAAAACGTGGTGAAAAAATATTTTTTTTTTTACTTTTTATTTTATATGTATTATTATTTTTAATATATATTTAATATAATAAAATATATATATATATTATTTTTTTAATTATTATTCTTTACACTTGATTAAGTGTAAAGAATTCAGGTGGCTTACCATGTTGTAGTCAGCGAGCTGGCCCTGCAGATCCCTGATTTCTGCAGCCAGACTTTCAGCCCTGGGGGAACAATGGGCAAATAGATCCATAAATTTGATCAATATAATTTATTGATTATCAACTGCAACTCAGTCACCTGTGCCAACCGAGATGGCCACTGACCTCTTTTCATAGGACAGGTAAACGGAGTTCTCCTGGTTGAAGGTGTCGATCTCTTTGTGGAGTTTGCTGATCTCTGCGGTTAACTCGTTGATCTTACTCCTAACACAATGGCAGCGACAATTAATTGGACCCCGGTCATGGGCTTGGATGTAACGACTTCAGTCTACACTTTCAGATGAGTGAATATAAATGATTTAAGGTGTAGGTAAACTATTTTTGATCACCACCACCCTCACCAAAACAAAGTAGTAAGTGACAGAGGTATGAATATCTGCGTGTTACCTGAGAAGACCCAAGTAATAAGACTTGTCCAGAATTTGTCTTTGAGGTCCTTCATGGGGATGGCGATGACATGGTAGTGAGAGACAATACAGAATGACAATTCATTGCTCAATAAATGTGCTTAAGATCTACATTTTCTCAATGCATGAAGACTGTTTACTAACACGCAAAATGAACACGCAGACTTAAAAAATGCATTTCTGTGTTCCCCGTTTCCTTCCACTTTGGGTCCACAAGGTCCTGCGAGAGGTGATGACTAGAAAAACTTGCTTACCCTTCAACCCGGTCTTCATACCACTGAGGCCTTGTTGCGTCACAGGCCTATCGGTCACTTTGATCTGTGCGGACAGGACTCCAGGACTGGTAATGAGAGCCCTCACGCCAGGATGAACACCCGTTCCCGGAACCATCTGGAGGATGAGTAGAAGAAACTCCATTTGGTAAAACCGGAAATACGGGTGGTTTATAGAACGCAACTGAGCCTTGGTAAAGGAAAGTTATGTGATGCATAGTTTGAGAAAAGAGACTGAAAAACATCTAACATACACATAGTGGAAGTACTGCAAACATTGTCATACCCCAGTTGGTATGCGTATGGCCGTAGGAGGAGGTCGAACTGCTGTTAATGGTCTTCCGCTTCCTGGTACCGCTGATCCAGTACGACTAATGGGCCGACCCATACTGGAGGGAGGCCGCTGACTCGACATCGTGATGTAACCTGTAAACACATTACATACTGTAAATGTATTTTTTGTGCGGTTGTTTAAGTGTTACACATCGTACTTGTGGGGTTTTTTTTTTTGTATGGTTGTTGAAGTGAACTATTACTGTGCTGTATCATAGCGAGTGTGTGGATAATACAGCCCCACATGCATTGACTTATGGTGCCAGCCAGGTGATTCGCAAAATAAAGGAATCATATTTGAATCAATACTTTTTGGTCACTGCTCACGTGCGATCACTTCATGAAGTGATTTGACAATTCAGACAAATTTCGGCTCGTGATGAAAAAATAAGTTTGACACACGCATTAAAACAAACGCTGTAAAATGTATTGACCGCCATTCTGTCAATGCAAATGCCGATTACCGGTAGTTTGTTTGCACAACCTCAGTTTGTGGATGATTTGCTGTCATGTCTGTAAATTGTACATAGAAGCTAAAGCTACCTCTATATACAAGCAAGACTTGCATGGCGTTACTGTCAGACATCATCTAGTCGTATTGATCGTTCTGTCTTGAAATATTGCGGGACAAATAAAGGATATCTTAATGTTTTGTATCGCTGCAGTATTCGCCTTTTTTGTACACGAGAAGCAGCAAGCCACTAAAAGACAGCACTGTCATATCGCAACATGAGTTTTGCAAAAACATAGTACATTACCTTGATCGCCGGTTTGCCTTTTTCGCCAATATTTCAAATGTTTATGTCGTTTGTCTTGAAGTTTGTCCCCGGAGCTAGCAAAAGAATGTCTTTACAGAAAACCCTCGACTTTGTTAATGTTACCATGGCAGCTTTCTTCATCGCTGACATTGCGGCGTCGTTTAAACACGAAAAGGCGTACTACTGCCACCAGCTGTCAATATTGTGTCATGACAGACCCAGTGTTACTTTGTCATTTACTTCACTGTATCTGTAACAACTCCCGGTACTTCTATACTGTATATATAATGTGCTAACATAACTTTTCAAATATGAATTTTTCAAATCGCGCTTTTTGTTTTTGTAAGTGTGTACGTGTGTGTGTGAGTGTGTTTTCTCCCCTGTGTCGTCAATTCATGGGGACGTCAGCAAGAGACGGCGTTTCATTGACGCACACCACAACAGTCGTCTCCGTGGTGGAAAAGGCATCCCATGTGATCATATTAAAGTGGGCGTGTGTTGCAATACAAATTTTAATGTATGAATTATGATAAAAGTAAACAGTGAGCCACTAAATTAAACGAAATTCGATCCACGCTGTTCAGATCCGCTGTAGTAAAGCACAAATACAGTATATGAAATGCTGTCCAAAATAAAAACAAGACACTTCATCATACCTCCACGTTGAGCCACGGACACTGTTGAGCATCTTGGGTACGAGTTGCCACACTTTTACCAGCGCAAAATGACATGTCGCGATCGTGTTGTGTGCAAGTAATAAAAGTTCATACGCGACACTCTCACGGATTCACAGCGTCGGAATCAATAATGGCCACGTTCAAGTTTGCGTAAACAGAACTGTTGTAAGAATAAGGAAAACGTGTTTGAAGCGATATTGTTAGTTGGCTTCATGCACATACGTCCGACTCGGAAGATTGGCTTCATATCCCAGAAAACGCCACTTGAGGACAAGAGGACAGGCGCACTTATGTAAATCACTTTCGCAGTACTTGTCAATATTTTTTACGAATATATTTTTTGTCGACAATTTCACAATGCTCGTGTGGAGTACCGGCCTCTTTGGATATTATTTATTGATTTGCTATGAAGATCCCCCCCGGGGAGTACTTAAAGGAGGAAGTTTGTTCGCACTTTTTTGGGGGGGTGGGGGCGTCTTCATGCCACCTTTGACATGGGTTCGGGAAAGGGTTCATGTTACCCATAATGCTCGACGGCGGCAATATTTCAGTCAAGAGGCCACCGACAAAGTTGACGCATTCGACGTCAAGACGCTTGAGAGCTGCGCGCTGGAGACTTTGACGTCACCAATGCCTGCGTCACGCGGGGACGTCGCTAGGAAAATCGCAGTCGAATGATAGGTAAACGAGGTTGCCTTTTCCTCCTCAAAAGAAGCCACTTTTTATCACGCCTTGACCTGGTGACGTTTTCTACAAAGTTTAAGGAAAGGTTTTACAAAGGTTTGGAGATGAGACCCCCTGATGTCCATAAATGAGTCATAACGCATGTCCCGATTGCATACCACAGTCATCTAGGCCAATTTGAAACTGCGATATTATCATGAGCAAAATACAAGACTTGTTTGTAATGTGTACATATGTGAATTACACCCACATTGAGCTCTCTTTTTCTTCAAGGCACCAATTTTAAGTGTTCAACATTTCTTCACATTCTTAGTGTGAAATTCACATCTGCCAATGCTTGTATGTTTTCCCGAACCAGCATTTACATCTGGCAAGCTCATGCTTTCCCGCTTGAAATAGTCAAATCAAAATGCTTTATATATCAGAATTTTAACCCCAGGTGTTTGTCGTTTCATATTCCACGTGTCTCAAATGTTTTAAACGCAACAAAGGGGTTAAAGTACACATTCACCTTTATTTATGAGGGTTATACATGATTCTGATTCATCGCATTGCCAATAATAAAATAATAATCTAATAAAAATCCACACGTGAATTCACACGCGCCATATTAAAACACAATTTACTTCTTCTTTGCATCATGGTAATCAGCATTTCACTGTAATGCCAATCGAGATGTATCTAATCAAATGTGCATATGAGAGAAAAATACATGCATGGTAGGCAACATGCATTACACAATTTTTTTTTCAATGTAAAATTATAATGATAGACAATGTTAAAATAAATTCCTGTATTTTAAAGCCTCTGTAAATCGGAAGGGTGTGCCATAAAACGGTAGACACATACAGGTATGTATTAGACGAACAGTTTTCTTGATTTTTCTACGTATTGATGTATTTTTTCCACCGACGCAGATTATAGCTGGAGAGGAATAAACAGTTTATTTCAGATGGCAAAATTAGCGTGATGATCCGCGGCAATCACCGCTTTTGGTGGCCACTTGTGAACTATATTGAAGGTCACATGAGGATACATTACTTGTGAACTATATTGAAGGTCACATGAGGATACATTCAAGCCGGGGTTGTCCGGGTTCATTCATATCTGAATGAATTCGTAGAATTCGCAAATACACGTGTGGCCCACGTCATACAGATGCCAGGCAAGTCCTACGTAAAATGCTTAAGACCGCATGTTTGATCATGTAGTCCACCAATTGCGCCCTTTGTTTGGACTTTGTCGCAAACAAATGACAGAGCAGGATCACATTCAAACACGCAAATGGTTTCATCTTGATTTTTTTTAAAAAAACACTTTCGCGGACGGTCGAGTTGACGCATGAATTACGTGACGTCTAACAAAGTATCACTGTGGCACATTTTAAGTGTAATAAGAATATTTCCATACAGAGCTTTGGTGACATAAGGTTCGACGCAATAAACAACCCGGGTTGAAAGGAAGACCGGTTGGCCTTGCGATATTTTTCCGCCAGATTTGTTGTCCTTTTGAAGATCATGTAAAGTTTTACGTACAAAGGAAGCGCAAAAGACATGTGATACATGAATTTTGGCACCGTCGAGTTTCAGCAATGGATGTGAGTATCACAATTACTAGTTCTGGTGTCGGGCAAGAATACGACAAATGATCATTTATATTGCATATACATTTATATATAATGTGTTTGTTTATCCATGTATTTTATTTACTCGTCGCTGTAGTTAATGAAATCGAAGTGTGTGGGTAATTGTCCGTTTTGTTGATTTTTTTCAGGATTCTATTTAGACAACGTTTACAATCCAGCCATTTTTTTCGTTTTGTTTCTACATTATATGATTATATCAGATTGTAGGATGCACACAATTGATTTATGATGCAATACGAATGATTTTTTTAAATGTTATCAGGGGAAAAAAAGAATTGTTAATTTCTGGTGACAAACGAACGAACACCATGTTATTATCTTTTTTTTTTAAAAATACCAACCGACATTATCCACCGTGCTGCACTAACGAACCTACTACTACTACTTTTAATAATATTTTTTTTGACTTATAACTGCTTTTGCCTTTAGGCTTGCTTTCTCCAAATGTTTCTGTGCACGGCAATCTTTCACCTTCTGTTATTGGGCTCAAGTAAGTTTTGGCATGTTTTACCAGTTCATGCCCTTCTTGACCCTACAAAGGTTACTTGCGGTGCGTCGCCCACTTTAGAATAAAGCCTACCACAATCACCTGCAAAGTGTGTATTAGTTTATTGATTTATTTGGACGTTTAAATAGAATAGTCGGGCGGCCCGGTAGTCCAGTGGTTAGCACGTCGGCTTCACAGTGCAGGGGTACCGGGTTCGATTCCAGCTCCGGCCTCCCTGTGTGGAGTTTGCATGTTCTCCCCGGGCTTGCGTGGGTTTTCTCTGGGTGCTCCGGTTTCCTCCCACATTCCAAAAACATGCGTGGCAGGCTGATTGAACACTCTAAATTGTCCCTAGGTGTGAGTGCGAATGGTTGTTCGTTTCTGTGTGCCCTGCGATTGGCTGGCAGCCGATTCAGGGTGTCCCCCGCCTACTCCCTGAAGACAGCTGGGATAGGCTCCAGCACCCCCCGCGACCCTAGTGAGGATCACGCGGCTCGGAAGATGAATGAATGAAATACAATAGTAGATGAAATGTATGAAATTGGATAAGTTAACCAAAGGAAAAAAATGCATCAATTGGCACAATTTCTATTTTCAAAAGAAGCAAAGGGGCTCTTAGATAGGTTAATATGATATTTGTGTATAATGAGGGTCTGGATTCTGTTTGAAGGTGTTTTTGCCCATTCTTCTTGACAAAACATCTTCAGTTCCGTCAGGTTTAATGGTTTCCGAGCATGGACGGCCCGCTTGAAATCACACCACATGTTTTCAAAAATATTCACAACTGGGGAGTGAGATGGTCATTCCAGAACAGAACATTGTACTTGTTCCTCTGCAATTCATTCCTCGGGAGAATTTGAGTAGTATTGAGAGTAGTTGTCTTGTTGAAGTATTCAGCAACTTCCAACGTTGTCACTGATTCTTGAACACTGTTGGCAAGAATCTGCTGACTGGAATCCATGCGAACTTGAACAAGATTGCCAGTACCTGCACTGGCGACCACGGCATGATGGAAAAATCAACACCAAATTTTACTGTGCGTAGCAAGCGTTTGTCTTGGAATTCCATGTTGTTCTTCCGCTGTGCATAGCACCCCATTTTAGGTCCAAATGATTCCCCATTTTCGTTTCACGAGTCCACAGCACCTCATGACAAATTGAATTCGGCTTGTCCAAATGCGCTTTAGCGTATCTCAAGCGACTCTTGTTTGTAACACGTGCACAGGAAAGGCTTCTGCTGCATGACTCCCGCGTACAGCATCTCCTTTGTGCAAAGTGCACTGAATAGATGAGCGATGCGCAGTGTCACCATCTGCAGCAAGATCATGTTGTGGAGGTTGTTGGAGCTGGTCTGTGGGTTGAGTTTTGACTGTTCTAACTGCTGTCCTGACACTCCGCCTGCACGAGAACTGTGCCTGTGGTTTTGTTTCCTCACAATGTTCCTCACGGTAGTGATGGGACCAACGGCACTGGTGTGGTCAGCACTGCGCCAAGTGTGTGTCAAACTCTGTGTTGGTGCGTGCATGGCTTTAACCGGTCTCCAAGAGTTGAAATCACCTTGAGAAATCGGAACAAAGACACTTAAAAAAAAAAAGTAATTGTTCCTCAATAAAAATGTATGAATTAATCATTTTTTTTGGGTGTGTTTTTCATATGATTGAACACTTTGGCACCCGACATCCCATACGTAAGTTAAACCTTTTAATTATGAATGAACACATTTGCTGTATTTTGCATGCCAACTCATTTGAGCATTTACACAGGGAGGAACATTTAACTCGGTTAAATGGAGCGAATGAAATTAAACAAATATGAAACCATATTTGAAGTAAAACTTAGCACTTAAATAAAGTTTAAATATTATTTCACGGGCTTATTTTTGGGTTCACAGCATGCAAGTTGTTCCTTTTTTTTTTTTTTTTTTTTTTACATTTTGTTGACCTGCAATGATTTCAGATGTACAGCAGAGGTCGCTATTGACTGACCAACACACTATCAATATAGTGTCAACAGTTTTTTGAATACACTCTTCGAGGTATCGTCTACCCATCACTGCTTAGCAGCTGAAACTGACAGCTGAAATCTCAGAGCTGTCTTTTTGTATCCTTTCTTCCGCCCATCGATCCATTTTCTAATCCGCTTCTCCTCACGAGGGTTGTGGGAGCCTATCCCAGCTGCCTTCGGGCAGAAGGCGGAGGACACCATGAACCGGTTGCCAGCCAATCGCAGGCCACACAGAGCCAACAATCATTCGCGCTCAACACTCACACCTAGGGAAAATTTAAAGTGTTCCTGAACCTGCCAGGCATGTTTTTGGAATGTGGGAGGAAATCGGAGTACCTGTAGAAAACCCACGCAGGCACGGGGAGAACATGCAAACTCCTCACAGTCGTAATCGAACCCTGCACCTCTGCACTTGTTTTTAGCCGTTTTTATTGTACCCTATTGGAAGACCCTTGACATGCAAGTGTGGCAAGCTTCCTAATTGAGCAGCACATTTCACTCCAGAATGCTTTGAGAGTGTTGATTTTGTTTTATTTTTTTTTGCACCCAGCAAACTTTTATCAAAGCTGCCAGATTTATCAAAGCTGTTTCAGGACATGACTGAGCCTGCTATTTGTTCCACAGTATTGGGTGCCAGTTTCTATGTACACCAGGCACAGGAAAAAAACTATTGGTACTGCCTTTATCATAAGAAAATTGTCCAGAAGCAGGCTTCAGGATTTTTGTATCCCTGGCTAAAGGGGGCGTAGACTGGGGGGGATGATAATATCAAGAAATATATCTTACAGTATCAAGCCAAATGCAGGAGGATCTTAACTGGGGCTGCACAGATTTGTGATGGGGCTATCGCAACCCCTGACCTTGGTGTAGTGGCACCCCTGCCCAGGAGTATTGGAGCTTGTCAATATGTATTTTAGCACATTCAGTGATTTTGTGCCCAACCCCCCCTCCCCACCCCATTATTTATCAAAAGGGTTGCATTGTTTTCATCCTGTGCCATGCGTACGAGCAAAAGAACATTGTATCAACTTGAAACAGCCAGCAGAGTCAGTTATGTTCTGGGGCTGCTTTGCTATATCCGGCACAGGGTGTCTTGAACCTGTTCCGGCTAGAAGTAATCACAGGACTATCAAGGCATTCTGAAGTAAAATTAGCTCCAGACAGCTTTGTGGAAAGGCAATGGTGACTTGACCTTTTCTCTGGTCATTGCTTTGCTAAGGACCTTTTTCTTTTTCCTTTTCAGCCTCCTCAGTCTCACACTCTAAACACCGAGGGGGCACAGACGCTGACAGCGATGACGACAATCAACCCGCAGACGCTTGCTCCTGAATCCAATGCTTTTGGCTACTATCAAAACATGTGGAATCACCCGAATAACTATTTCCCTTCAATACAAGGTATATTCCTCTTATCAATTGTCAATGACGGTTGTTATCTATAAAATCCGGGTACACGCATAAAAATCCGGAATATCGTTACCAAAGTTTTAAAAGTGAGACGGAAAAACAAGGTTGCACATTTTCACTTATTCTTTTTGTGTGTGGTGTACTTGAGATCACCGCCACAGGACATCCACCGCACACGTTACGATATCACCACCGACAGTCGAGACTTTCTTCCTCCAAATTAAATTTCTGTCGGTAGAACCAAGACTGACTTTGTGTAAGATTCAGCAGGGCACCCAAACTGCCAGAAAATAAATACCTAAAATAAATACAACAAGTGAGGCTAACTGTTAGCTGTTATCTGGTAATTGCGTCACAGATACAAACGCTTGTCATTGAATAAATGACTTGGGAGACTTCATTTATTGTCTGGAAAAAGCAAGAGTGACCGATTAGCTTCCTAATTGGCGATCATTCGGGTTCATGTCACAACCACGGAGTCTGTGGTTGTGTTGACGACACAAAAAAAAATCGGGATTTGCAATTATACATTTTGAAAAGGTTGAACATCCACACTTGGTGGCCCCAACCATTTTTCCCTCTTAACAGCCCCCCCGCCACCCCACACCACAGGACAGTTGGTCGGGATCATGCATTTTTTTCGGAACATCCAATAATAGGACCATTGCTGACTTTTAACCCGTGACTGTGACATCCAAACGACATCACATCAATTGTATTTACCACAGTAAAGCTGTTACACCAACAAGCTAACTCTTAATTTTTCTGTGTCCAGCAACATCTGGGGTGCATTTGTCAAAATGTAAGACCAGGCAAAATGTAAACTAAAATCTTATGCTTCTTAAATGACAGACTTTTCTTTCATTTTAAAGGAGGTCCTTTCTGTTATCAGAATGAGGGAGCACAGACGGTGGCAACAATGGCTATGCCAAGTACACAACCAACACAATCTCTACCCATTCCATACTGCACAGAGCGGCAGGATAACCTGCAGATGCAATTTGCTCAACCGCTTGCAGGTACAAATACTGAATTGCTTTTAACGGCACGCAAACAGGAGGTATTAAGCATTGGAAGGGTCATAAAAGTTGGAACAGTTACGAAAACCAGTGGAAAAGTGGCAGCTTTCTAATGGTTGTGGTGTGAAGGCTGAGGTGTGTGGATCCAAATGCAAGGAGGCAGGGTTGAAAACGCCTCACAAGTTGACTGCGATGGACTTTTCAGTTCATCGCGATCTAATAGAGAGGACAAGCCGTTCGGAAAATGTGCTTTGAGAATGAAAAAATAATAGTAAATAGAACTGTGCTTTGAAATGCTCAGTGACAGTTTGAAATTGGGGTAGCTTTGAGTTATAAATAGCACAGCTAATAAAAAAAAAGACTATCTATTAAAATTAAGTAAATGTAATTGTAATTAGAACCTGGTAAAATATTACTTTAAAAAAACAATTTCCAAACTCAATCCAAAAAGCAAATGCAATGACTTCTAAACAATGCTTGATGGGTACTCAAGAAATTAAAACGGTGTTAAATTACCGTTGAACTGGATGGAGTACATTATCTTGAGAGGTGTTTTACATGCACGCGGGCTCCCCAAAAAAATCAAAATAAAAAATTGCCAAGAATGTCATGATTTGACCATTTACGAAGACCAGTCAGTCCTACTGCGCGGCGTGAATAAGAACGGACTCGCGATAGGATAAGTCGCGATTCGCCCTGCCCAAGACAAAATGACTTGACTTTCTTAGAGACTTGAAGGCTACGACTTGAGACTCACTTGAGACTTGCATGTTTTGACTCGATCCCATCTCTGCTAATAATGTACTCCTTTGGTTAAAAATAGCAATACCTTTTTAAGAAATAAGCATTAAGTTTGATATCTTGGGGAAAAAAAATGTTGGGGTGCAAGTTCTGAATGTTTATCTCTGCCGGTTTGGCAGGTGACATGACCGCCACGCAGCTGCAATATGCCAACTCCATCCTGCCACAGGGCGTGGCACAGGGAAGCGGTCCTCGGAACCAATCGGAACGTAGCTTGATGAAGAACAGGTACACGGGAATTTCTGTTATTATGAAAGTGATTATTTTTTACAGACATTTCCAAAGCTTGAGTCAAATGGCAACGTTGGGTCCAGAGCTGTTTCGCGTTTGGGATCAAGGTGGAACACTTTGGCCAGCTACAAATCAGAATTCGATGGCGCTCGGCCCACAATCGAAATGTCAGTCGACAATAGAAGGGCACAAAGGGTTAAATGAGAATTATGTTTTAAAGTCCATACCAAATTTGATTCAGTCGCCTAAACATTTGCAATCCTTGCAGGGAAGCCGCCCGGGAGTATCGGAGGAGGAGAAAGGCGTATGTGCAAGGCTTGGAGGAACGTGTGGCAAAGCTTGAAAATCAGAATAAGGCTCTGAAGGAAGAGCTAAAAACCTGGAAAGAAATGTGCCATCATAACGGCCCTTGATAGGGCTGTTAAAATGGCTGCGTGGACTGTAAATATCATTTAATTCATGTACTTAAAAAAAAAATGCTGCTATCGGACGATGCCAAGGAAGGAAGTCGACCGTCTTCTTGACACATTGAGGACTAAGGGCTTTATACCTTACTGAAGAATAATCGGAACAGGTCAGATGAGGAAGTTGGGTTGAAAAAAAAAAAATCTTTCAATATACTTGACCTGCTCTGCCGTCACAAGCTCACATTGTACCAGAATACAAACTTGGAAAAGTATTTTGCACTGTGCTGGCCCACATTTGCACTAACTGTTGTGTATAATTGTCAGAATTGTATTTTAGAATTTTAGAATTTACAGAGATTTATCAAATGCCAGTGGTGGATGCTGGTCTGTCAAGGAGAGGAAGCTCAATTTCGGGCTGCATCATAAAATGTATCCTGGTTATTTATACATGAATTCTGATTCTCCGATCCTTTCCAGGAAAATGATCCGTGACCCTGTCATACCAACAAGGCGTCTTTTCCATGGTTTTAACTGGGGTGATATAAGTCAGTCTGCAAACACGAGCAACTAGAAAAAAAACACACCAGAAATAACAGATTCATCTGTCACTAGAGTGTGGCTGAGATGGTCGGCCCGGTAGTCCAGTGGTTAGCACGTCGGCTTCACAGTGCAGAGGCTCCGGCCTCCCTGTGTAGAATTTGCATGTTCTCCCCGGGCTTGCGTGGGTTTTCTCCGGGTGCTCCGGTTTCCTCCCACATTCCAAAAACATGCATGGCAGGCTGATTGGACGCTCTAAATTGTCCCTAGGTGTGAGTGTGGGTGTGGATGGTTGTTCGTCTCTGTGTGCCCTGCGATTGGCTGGCAACTGATTCAGGGTGTCCCCCGCCTACTGCCCGAAGACGGCTGGGATAGGCTCCAGCACCCCCCGCGACCCTAGTGAGGATCAAGCGGTTCAGAAAATGGATGGATGGATGGCTGAGATGATTAGAGGAAGTCTCTAGTTCAACTCAGAACCGAATTCAGAATTGAAAAATGCTCCCATGGATGCCGACACCATAAGATCGGTGATTGACTCATTTAGCTTCAATCAAAAAGAGATTCAGCCTCAGACAGATGTGAGATTTATGTGTTAGATTTATATTAGATTTATTTAGAATGCTTTTCAGTACTGCTTTTGATAAATCGCCATAACGCTCTTCAGTCTATCTACAACGTATGTTGACCTCATGGCCTATTCCGACAATATATATATACACAGTAGATTTTATTTTTTTTACCAGTCACTTAGCGTAATACTCTTCGAAGATGTTTTCGTGACGGGTGCATATGTAGCCCTGGTACAAAGATAATTGCTGTCGGTGTCCTGTTTTTCCCCTAGGCCAGATTTAGCGTTTATGAAATTGTCCTGTAGTCTAAGGTCCATTAAGACGTAAGATGTCCCAAATAACCTCCAAGTCACGACTAACTGACATGAAACTGAATGTAGCAAATCAGGTGACCAATCGCAGGAATTGCGTCTTGGTTCCTGGTTGTGTTTCCTCATCTTGGTTATTGTGGGGTTTACGTTTGATCGTGCAAGATGTCTGTATGGGAAGACTAGGAACTGAATTTTTATTAGGAACTGAATTTTTTTATTAGGAACTGAATTTTTATGCATGCACTGTGCTGCGTTGAGATGATCGGAGCACACAACATACAGTACGATCAAACCTGAAACTTTAAAAATGTCTGAAGATTAAAAAGAAAAGTTGTGCGTAAGCCTTTGGCAGTTTCTGTCCTATTTTTTCTGACTTTGATTTCAATTTGGTCCTCTAACTTGTCAAACTGTATATATCCCATCTGAGCTCATTGATTTTTGCCGGATTTATTTTCACTTGGGTGTCTAAATTTGAAAATGTGTGTAGACCGGCCCTGCGTCAACTATCCAAACTCCAGGTGTCTCAAAAAGCACCGTTGAAATTGGCAAACATCAGTGGCCATCTTGGCAGATGATACCCTGACCAACTGCTTTTTCCAGAGCCTGTTTCAGACCTCAAAGTGCACCCGTATTGTCCTCAAGAAGCATGACTCTACCAAATCTGAAACTGGATTCTCATGGTCCCTGGACTTCCCGATTCAGCAAAATCAAGAAACTGCCTCGTCTCCACACAGATGAGCACAGGACCTCATAATTCCAACTGTCACTTGGTTTGCGTCAGCGGCCGTTGAATGGTGGGACACTTCCCAGCAAGATGGGAAAATCCGAGCGCGAGCTCATGATCCACGGGTCACCGATTGCGACTCGATCCTTCTGACATTCTTTCAATGGTCGGCCGAACATCTTCGGAATAGGTACACTGGAATTGAAGATGCTGTAGAAAGTTGTGCCAATCACTGTGCCACTCAGGGCATCAAGAATCCATCGTCGGCATGGCCCAGCAAATCCACTGCAGCTTTGAGGTGTCTTCGTCATGCGCAAGAATTTCCACAAGGTTTTGATTTTCAGGTGACCTAACCAGAGAACCTGTTTCCAGGTTTTCCGATAACGGGGTTATCTGGTAATGCAATAGTGAAAACAAGTGACCAGTCCCAAGAATCACAACATTTTTTGAAGCCTTTGAACCCTGAAGTCCTGTCATAATGTCATCCTATGAAGTTTTGTTGGCGCCAAGTCCCAGTGAGGATGTTGAAAAGTTCAGTTCCAGTTTAAGACCTCGAGTTTCCTGAAACCGCCACCAACTGGCAAGGACGCAGATGAATTCCACAGGAGTCCCGTTACAGCTCGAAGTACGTCGTCGACCCGCTGAGTCCGCCGTTGTGCCTTTGAGTCTGATTTCGTGAATGACACTAAACCCTTGGAAAATCTCTGAATTTCTTTGTCTGGGTCGGCCCCTCAAGTACATTTCAGACACATCGATGCTTTCAACATTTATGAGAACGTTTTTTGGTCATGTCCTTTTCTGTAGACGCACGGCTCACAAAGTGCACAAAGGTTTGTACAGGCATCATGGGATAAACTTGGTCGGTTTGACCAAGACGTTCACTTTCACCGCAAAATTCTTCATGGGCTAAAATCCTGCCACACACTCAAACACAGAAGGTGAGTCCAAATAATCCATTACTGCTACAGAATATGCGCATCCTCCATTTTTTTAGTTCATTAGTGCAATGGCCGGTTGTTGTGATCCCTTTGTCCATGAACTCAAATGATTACAAGTGTATCGCTGGAGTAAGGTAATTTCCCATCAGCTTTCATCCACGTATACCGACTCGGCGTCCCTTAACACCCTTTGAATGTCCATTAGTGTTACCTAGGTTAAAAAAAAATAAAGTTTTATTTGAAGCCACAACTATCTTCAGAAATTTTGCAGATCACTGTGACGGGGGGTGAACATTTTGCAACATGAAGTGAGAACGTTACCTGTGGAATTGGATACTTGGTGGGGTACGGCGCCGTCTCTCTCCCAGAATCAGACAAAGTGCCACATTTTGCATCACCGTCAACCCAAAGGCCTTCATAAATGAGACCTTTGTCAGCATAGTAGAACTTTCCATGACCGTTTTTCTTGCCGCCCTTCCAGCATCCTTCATACCAGTTCCCGTTAGCTTCGACGGACAGTTCAAAAGTTAGACTTTCCAAATCATTGGGATGCAATGAATTAAAAAGAAAAAAAAATAAATCTTACCAAATTGAATTACGCCTGTTCCGTCTTCCTTATCCCATAGCCACTCGCCCTCGTAGAGATCCCCACACTTATAAGTGAGTCTCCCCCAGCCGCTGCGATTGTCCTCGCTCCACTCGCCCTCATACGTCGCATGCACAGCAAAGAAGGAACCGTGGCCCTGAAGAGGTGAGAGGTCAAAGCGAATTCACACTTCTGAAATTTTCTTCCCCACATCCTCTCTGGCTTGTTTGGTCAATTGATTTTTTTTTTCAGCAATCTCAACAAATTGCAAAATTTCATCCGGTGAGATCAGGAATGTGCCGTATAAGTCGGTGCGACGCCATTGAGAGAAATACCTACGTGTTTCATGCCATTTTTCCACTCTCCACAGTACTGCGTTATGTACTTCTTGGTGTCCGGTCGGAGTACACTGAAGATGCCATAGCCGTCCTGTTTCCCAAATTTCCACTCGCCATTATAAATCGCACCGGATGACTTCCACTCTTGGGTGCCCCAACCTTTAATGATCACAAGATGACGCTTTGTAATGCAGCTAACATATTGCCATGGAATTTGGAGACCAAACAATTTGAACTCACCGTGTTTCTTATTGTCCAGCCACTCCCCAGTGTAGTTATCGCCATTGACAGAAAATACGGTTCCGCGAAGCCCGGATTTCTTCGCTCTGTTATCCAAGACTGTGGAGCGGGGCAGGTTGAGTCGAGCTTTTTTAAGGAACGGCATCCCCTGCGGTCACCTGGTGGTGATATTTTGGGCAAGATGAGTTGCTGCAGTCACAGATTTGCTGAATTCATTTCACAAATATGAGTGCAAGGTTGATTCGCTTTACAGACATCCACAAACAAAATAACTAAGCTTCAATAATGAATCAATCAGTCCCCTGCGTCCTAAAACAATGTCCCGTGCAAAAATACCACATCCTACTTTTACAGCTCTCTTATAATCAATCACTTTTTAGTATGGAGCAGTGACGTCAAGACAACACATGGGCGTGGCAGAGTTTTCATGATAAAGACGACACGAAATTACAACACAAGGATTCATACAGTAATATCCACAAAATATCACTAATAGTGGCGGGTAATTAATTTTGCACAGGAATTTGGACCGTTATTGATCACAATCCCAACCGTCCGTCAAATCCGTCATGAATGAGTATGCGTAGCTAGATTGTGTCTACTCTGTCATTTAACTTCATACCTGAGGTGAATGAATTTAGCAACAAGCGACAAGGGCTTGACATCTGCAAGATGGCGCTAACAAACTTCATTCAAAGGCGGTGGTTTCAGGGCACTGCGGGAAATGCACATCACATGAATTAGTTCGGATTGCAGCATCTGAGCTTTTGGGCTTGGATATAAAATGGACAAACATAATCACCTGTCAAAACATATCGAGATCGCCGAATGGCGTGGAAAGATGTTTGGTGTATTTGGGAACACACATTTTAATCAGATGGCGAAGGTATTCCGAATACGAAACGTAGCAAGCGTCGTGACGGTAGGATTGGACAACGTGAAGCGATGACATAACAAAGGCCTCGAAGTCTGTGATGGTAAATGATGTAAGGGTGTGACAAAGACGATGACAACATTCAGAGCCTTCGAGAAAGGTGTAGACTCCCAAGTGTTCATGGCCATTGGTTAGCTCTAATAACTGCACGTAGTCATTTAGAAGCGGGCAGGCACAGTCAAGAAGTCTGTGGTTCCAAACTTGGATCAGGCTTTTCTGTGTGGAGTTTTCAGATTGGCCCGTTGCCTGTTTGTGGTTTTTTTTTTCCCCTCCAGGTACTCCTGATTCCTTTCCAGTTCCCAAAACATGCGTGCGAGTTTAATTGAAAACTAAGCTGATCACGCTGCAGTAATTATTCTATAGATACAAAAAACAGAATTAGTCTATCAGAAAAAATAAACCTTACTGGGGGGGACTTCACTTCACCAGTCTCATTCAATGGCTCCATTGGAATGAATAACCTCCGTCTTGGATAGAATGACAAAACACAGCCTATAATAAATGCGCCCAATCTTAAACTCCCCTCCATCAGTTTCCAAGGTCGAGGACTTGCTATTCCACAGATTTTTTTTTTTTTTCCTTTTTTGGGAGCAAGGGTGAAATCCTGAATTACTATTTTAATCCAATGGTGCACCACTAGATGGCGGCACACCATCTTAACACCGTATCTTTGACGAATGGAGAAGAACAAAAAAGATGCATCTCAGTACATGGGGTGTATTGCAATATACAGTATTGTACACTTATACTGTATATTGCGGATTTCACTTATTGTGGGAGTGGCCTAGAACGTACGTACATCGTGGGGTGGGGGGGGGTATTAGTGAATCATTAACAATTTGTAACATGAATGAACCTTTAGGCAAAAGCAATAGTAAGACTTTGTAATACACCAAAATTAAAAAAATTTTAAAAAGGTGCCCCCAGATCCTTTATTCCTGTCGGCCCGTGAAAAAAAAGTCATCTGGAAATGTAATGTCAACATATTTTATCTTCTCCTTGTAGTTCCTGTGCATGCCAAAGGGTCCAACGCATGTATTCGAACTTCTATGATCATGACCCTGGATTTGCGGTGTGCAACCCAAGAGGCCGAGGCTCCTTTAGCCTCCTCACAAGCGGTTCGTTGACAACGTTGGAGCCATTCACAACCCCTTGGTACCAGGGGACGATTATCTGGCCCTCTGTTTCAACGCTCGGTTTGGGCTCCGTGTACCCTCGCGTCATCTCCCCTCTCTCTCTGGCCTCCGTGTGGGTTACTCCGGTATCTGTGGCGCCTGATGTGGGGATCGGTCCCTCCCGATTTAGGGATGCGCTCGCCTGCTGCACTCTGGGACTGGTGCCGAGTGCCAGCTCAAGGTGGGTTGTGTGGGGTCTCCCCAGCGGTCTAGGTTTTGGGCAAGCCATGGCTGCTCCCTCCCTTTGCGGTCAACTGGCTGGACTGGACTGGCCTGCAACAAGGGGCACTAACTAACCAGACTCAACAGAAGAAAAAAAAAGTATTAAACAGAAAGCGCAAAGTCTCAACCTGTAAAAAAGATACCTGGACACGAGAAGCGTTTTAATCACATTTTCATTTATTGTTTAATTGTCACGTCACTAATTAACAGGTAGTCACAATAAACACTTTTTTTCCAAACCAGAAAAAAAAGAAAAGGAAAAAAATAAAGCGACACAAGACCGAGGTTCTGTCAATGACATGAAGTACGTCTACCGAACACATCCGATTGTTTTGTCAGCATGCTCTGCAGGTTTACGACAACTATTTAGGAGCATTAAGGTCTACACTTGTTTTGTCTGCTCGGAGTGCTACAAAGGGAGATGAAGCTCCACAGCGCTCGCGCAAGATGACGCAGCAGCCTTTGTTACAAAAGCCAAACCTACACAGCTGTCGTGAGTCTGTTTGAACCATCCGCTGATTTCAAATTGGAACCCGACACGGTCAACCATATCAGTCACAAGTAGGTTATGGTCATTTACTTTTGCCTACATTTGTTTTGAGACTATTTTCAAACATGAGAGCAGACCAGCTGTGAGGCTGCAGGAACACACTGATAAATACAAAAAAAAAAAAGAAATATCGTTCAATATGTCTGAGACATTCTTTCACTTCAAGGGCCCCTTTCAAATGAAAAAGGCGAACGTTTGAGAACAGTAATTTTCGCCGGATTATTTGTTCAATGCGACGATAAAGCATCCTATCCGTTTCGAAACCAAGGTACGACTTGACCGCTTGAACCTGCTGTTGGTGTTGTCCGTTTCTTTTTGTTCTGAGAGCGCATCAGCAATAAAATACCTATGTACATCTGTGTGCAGTCTCACACGAGCAAAATCAAAAACGTCCATCCGAATGAACGACACAAAAAGTGGGCTACAGGCAAAGAAGGCTAAAACATGGCCCAAAATTTTCAAAAAATAAAATAAATACGCCATAATGCGAAATTCTCACAAATTTTACTTGTTCAAATGGAACGTCAGAATGTGTGTAAATGTGTTGACTATGAATGAGAAATATCCGCATATCATCAAGAGAAGAACACGTTAAGTTCTTGGATCGTGTTTTTGGTAGACAGAGCCCACGTTGATTATTAGCCCACTATTATATATTACGGTGCAATGGTTGTGCCGAGCGTTAAAGCGAAAATTCCCTTTTAAATTCCAATGTCAAGTTTCTTCGGGGGGAAAAAAAACGGATATATTTATTTTTGTTGAAAAAGACTATAGTTGCACAATGCCATGGACTATGAACCACCAATCCAAAAGGATTCACTTTTTGCTTTTTCTTTGGTGACGGCAAAGGGAAAAAAAAATGTGACAGCCATAAATCCAAATGTCACACATTCCCATTTTGCAGCAAATAAGTCATGTTGGAGCACACGTTCGGTACTTTACATTATTAACAGTGGTTAACTTCACTCGTGTAACAATTAAGATCATTACAATGAAATGCTAATGTATCAATAACAGGTAAAAACCTTCACTTATTAACTTCTGCGGAACAAACGTATATTAAATCAGAGCAAAAGTCGAGTTGGACCTCAACATGTGCACCGTTAAGGTGACAAAATGACATTGCCTTTTATTCCTGTTAATAAACCTGCCAGACACTCGGAGCTCGCTACCCATGTTTGACGGATGCATTTAAGAACTTTTTTCTGCCCCCCCCCAAGCGGAAAAAAAAAAAAGATTAAATACATCAGATGACATGAATATTGTTCAAATGCTACGATTACAACTTCTCTAAGGACTTGTTCATTTGGAGGAGAGCAAAACCCGGTAGCAAAACCAATAAACACACAAAAAAAACAACAACTCTGAATTAAGAGCTAATAAGTATGGCGCCACTTGTTTGAAATCTCCCAATTTGCCTGCGTTAGTACAATGTAATCCTGGAGCTAAAAATGTCAAACCAAAAATGATCTGAAACGACTTCCTCTTCCTGTCACTCATTTTGCAAAAAAAAAAAAAAAAAATAGTTTTGAAGTCTTAATGCATTTAAAGTCCTGGATTCAAATGAAATCACGTTTCCTCCACATTCAGGTCACTTCCCGGATTACTGCAACAATCATGAAAGGGGTACGCACTTCCACATTAACTAAAAACCCTCAAACTACCTAGAAATACATCCAGAAACCACACACACACACATGCACGCCTTTCCATCGAACCACATTCCTTTGCTCACTTTCCTTTTGATGCCATCGACATTTCACCCACCTTCACTTTGTGCCTCGGAAGCATTGTTACCCCTGCGCCACGTTCAGTCCCCGCTACACTTGACTGTGTCCAAGTACATTTTGCTCATCCACGTATCATCGCACCGGAAGCAACGGAGTTTTACGACAACTTTCCATAATGCGGCCGAGTACACCCTTGCCACTGACGTTGGTGGGCGGGGCAGTGTCGTACGAAGCATTACAGTGGAACGACGCATTTTTGCAACTCCCTTTGTTTAGCGCCATCTTGCCACAAACGAGACACTTTGAAGTGCGTTGAGGAGCTTCAGTCAGACAAAACTGTTCCTTGGTCAACATCTAATGGGTTCTGGAGTTTGATAATTAAAAAATAAACAAAAAAGCTAATTGAGCACGATGCAGACTGCAAAAAAAAAATAAAAAAAAATTGAGTGCGCTCCCAGTGGAAAAAAAAAGCTGTTCCAGGATCCTGTCCGACTAATGTTGCATTTATGTCAAGAAACTTAAAAAAACCCAAATAAATAAAGGCTAAAATTGAAACAGTAAGAAGGAACCAATGCGATTAGAAAGGACTCCCATCAAAAGCTACTTTTTAGGATTGCCACTCAAAACACGATCACAAAGAGAGTTAGACAGTCTAAAATTGTTTTTGGTGTGTGTGTACGTCAACCACTTTAGGTTTCTAAGCGAGAGTGAAGCGCTGACGGAAATGAACCGAGTATTATTGTTACACTTAAGCAGAGATAGGACAGTGTCGGTTATTGAGGGAACGAGGTTATGTTCATGACGGGGGCTGACCGTCCCAGTTGGGAATTCATTCTTGGAGGCAAGGTGAAGCAAAGTCCAAGCGACCGTCCAACAGATCTTTGGAGAGGAGGTTGAGGTGGGCAAGATTGCTTTTTAAAGGGGGGGTCTGCTGTCATCAGAAGGAGCAGGTGATGATGTCGGCGCCGTGGTCCGTGCGACAGCGAGCCTTCTCGCGGAAGTTGAGCTTGAAAAACTCAATCTGCGGCAGAAATGTTGGAAAGAAACAGGAGGAGGACGGGGGGTGGGGGGGGTTAGACGGGAAAGAAAGGAGGCGATGAGATGAGGGGTGGGGGCAGAGCGACAGCAGAATTAAATGCCTGCAAGATAAGAAATCAAAAGATATCGGAGTGATCAGCTGTGCGAGACTGCCACCAGGTAGCACAGAACAAAGACATACGCTGACAGTGGACGTACACCTCACGAGTGAGCACACGTGCCCAAAAACGGGGGCCCCCCAAGCACCCACTTTTCGCGTTACACCGCACCACACCTCGGTCGGCAACGACCTTACAAAGTGCAATCGGACTTACTCGTCTCTGGGATGTGGGAAACCAGGGCCTGGGGCTCCTGGGGACCCCCGGTATCACAGAGAGCCGCCTCCTTCAGCCCATTCTCGTGGGCAGCGGGGCCCCCCACCTGCCCAGACTCTGGGCCAAGGCCAAGGGCGAGGGATGGTGTCCCAACACCCTCACCTGTCTCCTGGGGCCCCTCAGCCTAGAAACACACAACAGGGTCGGACAATTAAATGGAGATGGCACAACCTGGCTCCAAATCGAATATCACTGCAGTTGAAAAAAGTAAAAAAAAAAAAAAAAGATTTCAGAATGGAGGAAGTGTTGGAGATATAACAACAATCATGGAAAAATAATCCAGGTAGACGTTGACCTCTTTTGGAAAAAAAAATAATAATAAAAAGAGATCTGGAGCCAGACTACAGGGGTGAAGGATGGGCAAAAACTGTGAAAACGAAATAAAAAGAAGAGGATAACAAACAGAGAATTTTCAAATGCCTCGAGAATGGGATGGCAGAAACGAATCTCAAAATCTACGCACACTACAGGTGGGAAAAGGTGCAAAATGATTCCTTGCAAATAAATGGAGCATGTTTCTGAGATTGCGAGAGATTGGCTCCTTATTTTATTGTATTTATTTATTTTTTTTTTACACGCACACAACAATGGAATTCAAAAGATGTCTGAAAATAGGCAAAAAAATGTCTATTCTTAGCTGCTCGTTTGTCTTTCAGTCTGCATGAAGGCGCAAGGACGTGACTCCATGATAAATAGCGTGAGAAAAAATACATGAGCGTGCGGCGATCATAAAGCACAGATGAAGGCTGAGAGGGGCAGGTGACACCACAGGTCCAAGATAACCCAACGCTCCACAGGAAAAGGGGATTTTGTAACTCGATTGCGTGATTTTTTTGGGGGGTGTGTGGGGTGGGGGGTGAATGCCATTCAACTCTTTGTCGAACAGCGAGTATGTAAAAAAAAAAAGTAATGGGGCACTTGCGTACTCACTTTGACGCTTCCACCACCAGGCGAGTGGCTCACGTTGTCCATGGAACTCACTTTGGACTGAGCCTTTTCCCTAAAGTTGACTTTATGCGACTCAATCTTCACGACGCCGCCACCTGCAGCACACGCGCATAAAACCACTGCGGATGAGTCCCGAATAACGTCCATTTTGCAAAAAATCTAGCGAGCACCCAACAAAGCTTAAACGCGGAACATTTCCAGCCACGAATGAACTTGCTCTTCTCATCTCACCGGGCTTGTGCTTGATGTTGTCCTTGGAGCCGCACTTTGACGTCACCTTACTTAAATCGACCTTCTTGTTGAGAATCTGCACCTGTGAAATATTACCCAGGCCCTTTTAATTGTCATCATTTCAAATATAAACGGGTTTTTAACATGCGCGCACACACACAATCCTTGTTGGCAGATGCGTCGTCTTCAAACCTGCACCGGACACATTCTCGACAAAGCAGCGAGAGGACAACGTGGCGTCAGGAAAACAGAATTTTTTTGGGGTGTATCTGACTTGGCTTTCGTGAGATAGTCAACGTAGGACGGGATGGGGAAATGCAGGAATAAATTAGGGAAGCAAGCGGAAGGGACGGACGGGGTGTGTCTTGCTTGCATATTTAGTTTTAGACTATGCTCTTCAGCGACCAAGAGCTGTAATGGAAAGGCTTCAAAGGTGCTCGTGGTGGACATGATCGCTTTCGTGTCCTGACACACTCCATCAGAGCGTCTTTTCAGTATTTCATCACCTGTAAACTCCGGCAGTGGGCCGGTCTGTACTTACATTCCCTCCGCCAGGAACGTGCTTCATATTGTCCTTGGAGCCCAAGCGTGCGCCCACGTGACTGAAGTCCAGTTTTTGGGAGACTATCTGAACCTAAACGGAGCCGGCGCAGCAGCCGGAGATGGACAGGGGGAGGAGCGGCAGCCGGCGGGTGGAGGTGATTCGAGAGAGGAGGAAAGAGGACAGAGGAGCAAAGAGGAAAGAATAAGTCACCGTCAAAGATTTGGTTAGCCAGGAAAAGCGCGGGCGGATGCGGCGAGGTTCACTTGGGCAAAAGTGATCGTTTGATTGACACGACGGGATGCTTTGCCTTGCAGTGGCCGTCACACTGTGAAAGGAAGGTTTCATTTCTCGCTCTCATAGGGATGAAGACGTAAACACGATGCACTCTCTTGCTTATGACTCGCATAAAGGAATTCATATCACACAGTCCCTGAAATACGGGCCAAAGTAATCTGAAGATTTGTGGTTTTTTTCCTTCAATTTGTGTTGGCAGAGGTCATGAATTCTATTTAGTGTCGTTATCGCAACATGATAACCCCTCCTCACGTGCAAAAAAATTTGCTATTATTGAAAATCTTTTTGCATGAATTAGTATTAGTATTAGTAGAATTTCTCCTTTCTTATTTCTACATACATTCTTGCTGCTGGAGGCTGTAAATTTCCCCAGTGTGGGACGAATAAAGGATATCTTATCTTATCTTATCTTATATGTTAATAAAATAGTCAATTACGTACGTAAGTTAACTTTTGGTTACATGCATGCACCATTCCGTGAATGCTATTATTCATACCGCTCTAACAAGATTGATCTTTCCTCTAACCTACTGCCCCATGAAGAAAAAAAAAATACATATATATATATATATATATATATATATATATATATAAAAATTGCATGTATTACATAGTTTGTATATTTCGAGGGAAGTTGAATGCGCACAATTTAGTTGATGTGACACACTTCTGTTGCTTCAACTCGCAAAAAGAATTCAAATAAGTGAACAGAGAGAAAACAACAAGGTGGGCAAAGAAAGAGAATGCAAACGATCTGGAACGGGAGGAATATGAAGGCAGTCAGAGCAGAGGAGGGAGGGAAAAAAGGGCGACGGGGAGGATGGCGAAGGAACTCACTTTCACCGGGCTTTTTTCTTTGGAGGCGGGGACCCTGCCCTTAGAGGCAGCTGACACCTGGGGAGACAGGCCCACCCCGGGTCAGCGACAGACGGGAAGAGGCGCGGTGGCGGACGAGGACCGCATGTGAGCATCGCATTGAGTGGACCCTCACTGGCGCGCTCTTCCGACGGCTAATTTTTCTAATTATAGAGTTATCATATTATTCACGTGGAACTGAGACGAAAATAGGATGGCCCGTTTTTAGAAAACTAACGTGTGTGCGCTCCCACCAAGCCGTCACGATGGGAGAAGCAATAATGAGAGTGGTGGAAAAAATGGACAGAATGCGATCAGCGTTTTCCATCACCACCCATATTAAAGTTTACATGACGCCAAAATTTGCCCAAATTAACTCATTCATTACCAGCCAGTTCTGGACCAGGTATGAAAAGACGTTTAAAAACATCTTTGGGAGTGAATGAGTTAATTGTACCTTTTTCTTCACCTTTCTATAATCGGAAATTCATCACTACTATAACGATGCTGAGTTTGGAAAACAGGCGCGATGGAAGGAAAGTGGAACATGCGGGGGTGGGGGGGGGGGGATTGGGGTTGAGCAGGAGATGTCAAATTAATAGGATTGAAGGTGTCAAAAAAAACAGGACAAAAACAAATTCGGGAGGGAAAGGACTTCGTTGGACTACTGTTGGTAATTAACAAGTAATAATAAGGTTATTACTTTTTTTGTGGACAGGCAGATTGGGACATCCATTAAGATTACGCATTTGATTAAAAATAAGTCATTTGAGGTATTATCGACACACTGTCGCACGGTCGAGAAGCCTTTGGTGTCAGTAAGCATGACGGAGTTTGGAATTTGCAGTCCACGGCGTGCACCGAACCAACCTTCCCACCCCCCGGCTGGTGCTTGATGTTGTCCGTAGAGCCAATCTTCGAGCGGGCGTTGTGGATATCGGGGGCCGTGGCCGTGCCGGGACGAGCCGTGGTCCTCGCCGTCGTGGTTGTTGTCGTGGAGAAGGTGGCCCTGGGAGCACGAGGAACCGTGGGCTTCTTGTCTGTCACCGCACCAGCGGTGGTGGAAGATGAGCTTGTTTTCGGGGCGGCGGCGCGGGTGCGAGAGGCAGTGGTTGTCGTGGAAACGGAGCTGCGCATCGCGGTGGTGGTGGTGCTCCTGGGTTTGCTAGAATCAGCTACTAAGGTGAGATCAGCAAGGGGAAAAATGTTACCATTAAAAATAAAGAAATCACTTATTTGGATTTTTCCGGTATGTGCATTTTATTTTGGGGAGACTGCGCCTACTTTCTGTGCAAATCACATCAGGTTAGTCGTTGACTTTCATTTCCTCACCTTAAAAAGTTTGGAAATGATTTATCAGTGGATAACAGCCACAGCTGGCTTTTAAACAGCGGCATATACTTTTTTTTCCCCAGCCACCGTACTCTAACCGGCAACGGAACGTGGAGGCAGTGCAGCATTCGACTCACTTCTAATGTATTCATCCTCCTCTATTTTGTAGCGCGGCAGCTTTTTTTTTTTTTCTTTTGGAGTGCTGAGATATGCAGAGCGCTGCGCTCCTGACAATCTCTCCCGGGAGCCGCGCGCATATCTCCAGCTCCTCCTAAAGATGTGTTCAAGGAAAGAAATCCTCCCCTTGCTTCCACATTCAAGTGCGATTTGCCTGAGTGTAAGTACCGTGGCAGATTAAACAGCCCCGGGCTGTATCGTCACTGCTGTCAACGGCAGCAGGACAGTAATCCCTCGCCTGCAGCGGTGAAGGTTTTCAACTCTTTCACCCGCTTCTCAAAGCTTTGCAGCATTGTCATCGGCGGCCAGTGTGTGTGTCTGTGTGTGTGCGTGTGTGTGTGAGAGAGAGAGAGAGATGTCACACTCGTGACAGCTCATCAGCTGCCGTAATGTAAACTCATCTGTCTGCGGGATGATGAGAAAAGCTTTGTGAAACGGGAGTGACAAACAAAGGGTGACATATGAGCAAAGGGCAAAAGAGCAGAAAGTGCACAGTCACGCTTTTTGCGAGCGGGAACTATTTGCAGCTTTTACAATGTCGAAGCAGAACGATCTGATTTCGAAGTGATCCGTTTTGTGTGTGTGTGTTTTTTTTTTTAACATTACGCAGCAGGGTTGGGCAATGTGAGGAAATGGAAAAGTTGCCAAAAGGCCACGCCAACACGCTAACCTCAATCGTGTACCTTATTATTTTTAATGTATGTATCTAAAGCAAAATATTGCAGTGGTTTAATAATTTGATGATCAGGTTATGTTGTTATATTTTGGTCATAAAAATGAAATTTGGCCTTTTGTTTAAACATTCACGAAAACATGTCGATGTGCATTCAACCAACCCCCAATATTTTGGTGTGCTGACATTATGAGCACCAACCACTAACTCGTGTTAGCATTCTTACTTGGGCACTTAGCAATGTTTAAAAATTAATACTAAGTAAAATCCACTGCTTTGCTTCAGTGTCTCCAAGTCATCAACATTGAAAACTTTTTATAAGCACTGGGCTGTAATTGTGGTGATGTATTGCTCAATGGATCAATTTTGCAATGCTTTGCAGGTTTTTTTTTCAGGTGTCTTATTATGGAGCAATATATTTGAGGACAAAGTGCATCCATACCTGTGGAAGTCTTGAGAGCACCAGGCTTCTTTTCTCCACTCGGTTGGCTGTCCGTCCTCAATCCTAAGAAAATGATTGAGGAAAAGAGTCATACATGCCCGCGCCAGTTATGAAATCCAAACTACGACTATCGATAACCACACCTTATACTAAACAGTAAAGTACCAACTGTCTTTTTTTGATTTGATCAGATTTGTGTCAACTTTCAACATATCTCAGCAGGCTAGGTCAACCACGTCAAATCAGCTCTCTAGAAACATGCTGTCAAGTCACATTAGGATCAAACGATAAGAGTCTGCCTCACCCAGGGGCTTTTTGGTTGCCGTGGCGGTCGCACCGCGGGATGACAACGTTGTGCGTGTCGATGTAGTCGTTTTAGTGGTGGTGGTGGTGGTGGTTCCATTTTTGGAGCCCGCATGACTCGAGGTGGCAGTGCTGGCCTTTGGCACGAGGGGTCGCCTCTCTGTGGGTGTCTGATTGGACATATCGCAGTGGAACAACACATTTGTACTTCAATCACCACCACGGAAAGTGCAGCCGCGGTGACTGTTGCAACACAGTGAACACGATAAATACGGCGCAGTAAAGCCCATTATGTAACTATTGTCTTGATTTCTGAATGAACAAAAAAAAAATAAAAATAATAATCTGGGTCAAACACGCATGTAACATGCAGATTTGGCCCTTGTTGACAATTGCAGATTTCATTCATCCGAATATCCCACAATTCCGTGGATGATGTCACGCTCCACTTACAGCTGAGCCCTCGCCTTACACGCTAGCCACGATGAACCGAGTCACCCTGCACCTGTGGGCATGGCGCTGCTAAAAAAAGCCTGACTGACTATTTATCACCGGGAGTGTCACCGCGTGCTGTAGTTACGGGAGCAACCAGAAGAGGGAGACAAGGGGCGCATTTATGCCCCCCGTATTTTAGCAATACACGTAGAATGACTCATTTTAAAAACAAAGACGAAGAAAGTCAATTCAGAAGGTGCTGTGCAACTTACCAATGAGTTGCATCACATCTTGTAAACTAATTTTGACCTCCAGGGACTTGGGAAGTGCAGACATTTTCATAAATTAACAGTTTTACGACATGTGCGAGCGGTGAAATGTTAGCATCCTGACACATGACCTGATGGGCTTACATACCTGTCAACTTTTTGGAGCGCCAACCTGTATAAACTACCAAAAAAATCCTTATAAAGAGCAAAAAAATCCTTATACCAAAACATTTTATATGTCAAAATAACAGCATAAAAAACCCCAGGAAATTTTCAAAGATATTTATTGTACTGTATATCTCCATAATATAATGTCTAATCATCATTCTACTTAGTTGCATTACTGTGTTCAGAGTCGTACTCCTGGGCAAAAGCAAACGGAACTACCCGTTAGGGGCGGGGGGCAACGGAAATTTTCAGAATCCGTATGATTTGTGCGATACGGCCATATACGTAAGATTCACCACAAAATCCGTATGAACTATGGCTAAACCGTACGAGTTGACAGGTATGGGCTTACCTTGGGTTTAACATCTCGTGCAGCGGCAGTGGCTGAGGATGAAAGGCGGCTGGCAGTATTTGTGGAGGCCCGCTTTGGGACCCCAGCGGCTGCCGATGGTGGCTTGGTTGCCGTTTTTTTATCTAAGGTGGAAGTGGTTGAGTAGGGAGCGGGCCGCTTAGCAGGTGCCGCAGTAGAACCACCACCACCACCACCAGCAGCGGCTGTGACCTGCCGTGTTTTGGACACGGCGCTCGGTTTTGGGACCCCGGCAATGGGCTGATGCGCGTGGCCGAGACAGGATAGACGCAGGCACAAAAAAAAAAAAGAAAGAAAGAAAGAAAAAAAGGATAAAGCAATGGAAATAAAACAAAGGCAAAATCATAACAGCAGAAGCAGCTATTCAATTGCAAATTGGGTGAAATTATGGGATATATAAAATGATAGTTGCTGGACATGTGTGCTGTATTCAGTTGGATTCCGACACGTCGTAGGAACGGAACTCCGAGTACCCCCCCCCCCCACATAATTATTTGACATCTCCATTAAATCTTACCTTCGTCTTCTTGTCTGCACTCGCCAAGTCTTTGCTCGGTGCGGCGCTGCTGCCATTGGTGGAAGGTTTTGCCTTTTTGGCCTTCTCTCCTGCATCTGCTTTCGCAGCCTTTTCCTTCTTGTCGTCCTTTTTCTCCCCCACTTTTTTGTCACTCGGCAATTTCTCCCGCTTCTCTTCCTTCCCGCCGATCTGCTTCGCTGCCTCCGCCGCTTTCTCAGAGGGTTTCTGCGTTTCATCCTCTTTCTCGGCTTTGTGCGTTTGAGTCGAGGGTTTGGTGGCTTTTTCCACATCGGCGGCGGCGGCCGCGTCAGCTTTCTTTTCCGCCTTGTCAGGAGCGGCGTCAAGCTTGACAGGTGTCGGCGGCTGCTCGGGGGTCTTTTCCACTTTGGGTTCGACGCGTTGCTCTTGGCTGCCCTTCGTCTCTGTCTTGTCAGTCGTCTTAGTGACTTTGTTCTCGACACTTTTTACCGCCTCCTCTGCTTTTTTCTCGACTTTGTCTGTCACGGGCGCCTTTTCTACTTTTTCTGCCTTGTCAAACGTCTCCGCCTTGACCAATTTGTCCGCAGCTTTATCAGGCTTGTTTGCTGGATCCGCCTTTTCTATTTTTTGTGGGACTAATAAGTCCACTTTCTGTGGCTCGTTGCCTTTCCGTTTTTCTTCAGGCTCCTCTACTACCTTTGCCTTCACCTTTTCAGACTCCTCCTCTTTGACTTTCACTGCCTCTTTTGCATGAGGAACCTTTTCAGCGTCTTTTTCCTCAGTCACTTTCACGGCTGCTTTCTCTTTCACCTGAAAATCTTTTCCCTCCATTGCCTTTTCAGCCTCTTTTTCCTCCCGCTGGACATTTTCAGCTTCTTTCCACAAATTGAGATCCGTTTGTTTTTCCATCCCGAAATCTTTCTCCACCATGGCTGCTGGCTCACTGATTGCGAAATCAACCTTTACGCTCCTCTGCTCAGCTGGATCAATAAGGTCCACCTTGGGCTTCTCCTCCTTTTCGTTCGACTTGGCAACATGGTCTAAATTTTTACAGAGGGGTGGGAGGGGGGGTGGGAGGGGGAAAGCTCTTTAGCGATTTGTTTAAGCAAAGGCTTCAGCAATCCAATTAAACCATTTCAACTTTTGCGATTGTTTAAACTTACGTGAGGAAAAAAATATATATTACGAATGTGGTCAGGGGAAGTTGACTAAAAATATTCAGCAGATGTAGCACGACACACACAAATGTGTGTTACGTTGACTCACTCAATGAAACATCTGCATCGGCCGACCTCGGGTCGTGATGACGTCACGCGTGCTCGGGCAACATACAGTCGACACGCTTTGACCCACTTATGCTACAAACCCTCACGGGGATAAAACAAAATGCCTTGTTGCTCTAATTGAGATAATTTGGCACATTCATCACCCGGCAGTCATTCGCTATTTCATTGGCAGGTTACGGTTTCTGGTTCCCGTGCTATTTTGGGGAATACTCCATGATCTGGGAAAACACATGAAATTGGATAACATACAGCAGATCTGAATCAGAGGTCTGGCAAAATTGGAGGAAAATTCGATATGTTACAGATGTCCGCTGGAGCAACTGCATTGGAAACCCCTGAGAAATAACTCATCTGGGCGTGCTTCTGTTTTGTGTCTTCCGGTATGGACACTAAATCACAACTTGGAATTAAAACCTGAAGTGTATATCCAGACTTGGGGGTTGGCACACACCGACAGACAACCATTTCACACTCTCATTCACACCGCAACTCACAGTTGACAGTGCCACCTGATTATTGGCTTGATAGACTCGGGAGCTATTCAGCAACACTTGCTAATGTGACAAAGATCATGACATAACCCGATTCACAACAACACTTCTAGGCGATCATATCAATCAATGACAGTGAGTAAGGTGGTAAGTCAGCATGATAACTTGGAGCTATGTTGCCGCATGTCCTGTTTTTAGCATGGCATTGCTTGAACAGTGGCACACACTGCTGACTTTCACGCAGAAAAGTGCGGTTTCAGTTCCCGGTGACTGCCCAACACTCAATAGAGGGCAACGTTCACCTTGGGCGTTCCTGAGAAGGTTTCATGATTTATTCACAATGCCCGCGACTGGAAGCATCCATCAGTGACACAATGTGCTTTGGAGGGTGAATTGCATGTCCGTGAAAGGGTCATTTTGAAAACCAATATTTCATGAGAGGATGTGAGCACGGAGCAGGTCAAGTATAAATGCCAGGTCAAACGGAGCGGGAGGGGGGGAGAGATCATTTTGGAATGTCTAACAGAGAAATCAGTTTTTTTTTTATAAACGTTTCTGCCAAGGGTCTTTCCATTCTCTGTCTACTGTCAAACCTTGTGCAGTATTGAAAAGTTTTCAATTTGTGTTTCACTCGCCCCCTTTCACACCACTGCCCCCCCCCCTTCTAGTCCAATAAGTTCTCAAAGTGCAAAAGGATTTCAATGGTTACCCTACTGCAACTGCAATCAAGTACACCAACCCACGATCAACGGGTTCAACACAGCATAAGACTAGCAGATAACCGGCAAAGTGTTCGTATTCATGCACAAAGTAAAACGTCCTATCGACAATTAGCTTTACGTCCAAAACACTTGACGATCTGATTTGAGAGGTGCACGAGCATTGAACAGAAGCAATGATAAACTGGACCTCCAACCTACCATCCAATTTGATGATGGGGTTAGTCGCGTTCAGGCCAAACTTGTGAGAAGGACTTACGACAAGATGAACATCCGGTTGCGCAGCTGGTTTGTTGCCCACTTTCGAATCGGAAATAAGCTTAGCATTGGGTCCAATATAGTCCAAGTCTTTATCTGTAGCCGGTTTACCAAAACTGTCTGAGCCCACTGTGAAGGCAGAAGTGTACTCCATGCCACCGCAAACTTTGGGGCTAGGCGGCACTGGAAGAATAATGCTTGTTTGCTCTGGTTCCACCTTAAACCCTTCCGAGGGTTCTTCGAGGGACATCGGAAGGGTCGTATTGCTGTCTCTCAGTTGTAGGAATGGAGAGAGACACAGGCGAGGTTCAGGTGGGGTTTGCGTCAGGTCGACGTGTGTGGTCCCGGCTGCCGAGAGGGTTGGCGGCGTATCTGGGTGCGGATCTTCTGCAACTGTCAATGAGCGCTGCATGTAAGGCTGGGGCCGACGTGCCCCACTCACCGGTGACACGAGCTGGTCCAATTCTGCCAGTTCACCCCCGGGGTATTTGTCGGAAAGCTCTAGGCTGGTGGGCACTGACAGGTGGGAACAGTCAGACATGGCGCGTCGCATCGCCTTCCTCTGCTGCTGTGCTCTCCCCATGAAACAGGGCTCCAATTCCTCCTCGCCTTCTTCACCGTCTTCCTCCTCGCTACTTTCTCCCGAAGAGCCCGCTGATAGTTGCTCCTCGAGATGCCCTTTGCCTCCAATTTTATCCTCATCGGTTCTCTTTAAGTAGTCCTCACCGATAACGCCCGTGGTACAATAGTTAGGAGGCACCTGGGGCATGGCAACCTTTGGCCCGGACTCGGCAAAACTGGAGCTATTCCACGATTCAGAGGGATAGTATCCACTCAGAGTAGGCGCTTCAATTGAGGGGACTCCCATCGAGTTTGAAGGTATGGCTGCGGTGGGCGTCAGCATCTGCGTGCGGCCGGCTGGCGATTGAGGAACTGCTGCCAGAGAGACCCGACCGCTAACGGCGCTTTGCAGGGGAGGTGTGCAGGGTAGACTGCCAGGAGAAGCTGGCGAGGGGGAGGGGGAAAAGGAGCGGGGGCTCTCTGGGCTCTCTCCCGCACTGCCGAGTGAAGGGAGCATCAGGGAGGTGCTTCCGTCTTGCGCCTTCATTTCAACGTCCGTAGTGATCTGTTGCGTCTGCTCGAAGAAGCGCAGCTTTTCTTCGCCGCCAAGGCCAGTGGGCGACAGGGATCCACGACCTACTCCCAAACCTCTCGACGTGTCCACGTCCATGCCTGAGTGATGCTGCCAATCCCAACTCTGAGTCGGTCCTGTTGGTGACAGGGATGCCCCCTTACAGAGCTCACTATACTCTGCGAAGGGAGATCCAGTCTTCTGATCTGAGAGAGACGACATCCTGTCTCCCTTTTTTCCCCTCAAATTCCTCTCGTTTCTCTCTTAAGCGGTACCGACCGGGTTTCAGGAGCTGGAATGTTGATCTTCACTTTTTTTTCCCTTTGCCTTCCACTCAGTTGCCAAGGTATGCCGTTAATTTGGGGGAAGTCCTTCTGTACCTCCAACGCACACCGATGCTGCACTGAATGTGCACTTGTGTCTTTGCTTGCTCCGTCTCACTCCCTCACTGCTTCACATGCCGCTTCCTGAGCTTGTCATGTGACCCAGTTGTGAATGCCGACTGGTTACTTGCAAGGGCCAAATCCCGCCCCTCGCGGTGGAGTGAGTAAGCCCCCCCTCCCTCTTCAGTTTTAACTTTCCCTTCACGTCTTTCTCGCCCTGAGACACACACACACACACAGCTGTACCCTTGAAATTTTCCTTCAGGTGTCTGAAGCAAGGAGAGGAAAAGGCCTTTGGCAGGGCTACTTTAAGACCACCTTATCTTCTCTCCGAAGCTATCGTTTGTCCAGCCCATTTCAACAAAGACGACAAACATAAATAGCTTCCCCCTCCAAGTTAAAAGATGAGTAAGGGCTGGAGGAATGTTACATGCTTCCATTTGTCCTAACAGGAGTGGCGAAATGTGAGTTCGGGCAAGACATAGGGCGTGTCTACAGTCTGCCGACTCATTACAAGCGGGTAGGACAAGAACAGCGACAGATCGGGGGGGGGTTTGTGGGGGGGGGGACCCTCTGGTAAAGAGACCTTGTTATCTGTCACAATGAATCTGGTCACATTGTGGAGAATCATACTCCATTACCCTCAATAGCACCACAACAATGTTTACAAATATACAATTAGCTGGAGCAGCGATTGAAATGATAATTGTAAGTTCAAAAATGTGGGGCAACCATGTTGTTTTTTTTTCCCCTGCAGGTAATTTCAAATGACTTTGTCATCATTATTATGATGATGTTTTGAGTTTTTGTTTATTTCAGCTCTGTCTGGTTCATGTTGCCCGTAAGTACTACCGAGAGTGTTCTGATTCTATTTTCTTCATCCCATATTTCAATGCTTAATAGTGAAAAACTCACCGAATGAGCTAATTACCATTGGAAAGTCTGCATCGATGAAAAAGGGAAAAAGGACGAATGCTCAATACATAAAATCAAAGACGGACAGGTGGGCAGCTGCAGCCAGGCAGGTCCTGAGGTGCAGGCAGATGGCCAGCTGGTGTACTGTCACTGCATCTGTGTGTCAAGTATGCTAACCGATTTACTTGCTGCTCTCTGTTTGTTTGCAAAACGGACTTTTCATGGCGGGTTTCATGGGGGCAAGACAAATAACAGGGGCAACCAAACGGATGGCTTACAGGGTCTGACTGGTTGGCAGGGCAAAAGGTAAACAAAGCCATTCTCATATAATCCCACTGTGTGATGAAAATGCATAACCCACCAGGAGGGCATATAGACGAGGGGGTGGAAATGAGTGTCATAATACAGCTGCAAAAATGATCAAAATAATCATAATAATAAAAAAAAAAGAATGTTTAACGTCACAAGATTCAGGTGTGAGTATTGAATTTATCTTCACCGATATTTATAGAAAAAAAACAATGTATAATATAAATTGTCTTAAGTGTCTTTAAATTGAGATGCCTCGTAAAGGTAGCGGTAAAAAGAAGCAAAGATCACAGAAGAAAAAAAAAACTAAACACTTATCACCGCAGGGCTGTCACATATACGGATGATGTAGACAGTCAGTCTTTAGTGGTGTCTATTTATAGCTGCATCTCATCCGCTTGCCAGCCTAGTCACAACACCCCCTTCTTCGCTAAACATCTATTGTTCCCGCAATGGACTCGTCTTCCCATTAGCTACCAGAGCAACTGCCTCCTGTTGCTATGGTGACCAACTCCTAAGCTGTGTGCCTGTTCCAGCCGTGTTTGGTGGCGAAAATTCCAGAAGACTGGGAGGAAGGGGGCGGCGGGGGGGGGGGGCTTTGAACCAAGAGCTGCGAACTGAGTGACCTTGATGATGCTTTGATCATATATTCACCAATCCACATGTTTTTGTTTTCGGATATCAATCTAAGAATGCTACAGGACATAAACAAAATATGGAAATATAACGCAGCCTATTGTGCTTCGTTTGGGTTGTGTAATTAAGACATGAAACGGAAACGGTCTGTGGGTGTTTCAGCCAACACCACAAGTCGAAGCAAATCTGGCCTCTACTGCGGGACAATATTTCTGGGCATTTCTATTATTATTATTTTTTTTTTTTTAAACAATTGTCAACATTCAGGAATGTTTGTCCTTATGAACAGCAGCGTTTTTGGAAGGAAAATAATCCAGGCAACTGTCAATCAGTGCTTGTAGACATTTTGTTTCTCTCCCAACAATCGTGCATGTCATGAAACTGCATGATCACAAGGGAATTCATGCCCTCCATTAAAATAAAGTTGGAAAGCAACATTTGCCAGTCTGCAGCACTTGACGTGGAAAGCGGTTCATTTTATAGAGCCGCAAAGACGAAAAAACTAACAAACATGCTTTCATGACGAGTGAAGCTCTTGTTTTTCAGTCGGTTGGGAAATCGTGTTAAAGAGACACAACTACCAAATGACAAATCTGTTTGTGGGATAAAATTTTAGCAAGCGAGGCATGAAAAGCAAAGCTTTTCACAAACCAAACAAACCATCGGCACGCTTTGCCTTCTTTCGGACTTTGACAGGAGTTTGCAACGAATTTGACTTGCGTCTTTATCTCTCGGCTTCCATTAATCTCTTTAGCTTCCGCTTTGTCGACTGGCGGATTTTCTGTCTCAGAAGGCGTCTGTTTTAATGTTCTCTCGGTTGTTGTCTCGATCGGCCGATTTATCGGGTGTACATTTCAAGGCAAAAAAAATAATAAAAATCTTGCAAAGCCTATGTGATTAGTTACAGGCCACACTTGGTTTGCTTTTGCCTCGGAGAAAAGACGCACTTACAGTCATATTTTTTTGTCCAGACTCAGCAAAATGTGCACAGTGCTACTATGAAGTTACTGCACACACATACGCGGACGACATCCAAACCCGATGTGTAGTATAGTCATACTGTGCCCAATAACGCCGGCATATTTTGACAAGGTACAAAAGTACGGGCCAGAATCTCAAAGGCTTTGTAATCAATGCAATAATCAGTGACCATTTCCAATGACAAAAACATGCAAAATAAAATTAAGGGAGACTCACCTAGAGTGGCAAAATGTCCGAGTCCGCAGTCACAGCGCATGCAAAGTAAAAAATACATCAAATTTAAAAATCGGGCATTTCTCAAAAAAAAAAACAAAATAACACAAAAATGTGTATCCATATATTTTTAAAAAGAGTTAATATCACTCCAATCATGATTCATTTCTGGGAAGAGGTAAAGAGACAGGCTGCGAGAGAAGACAAGAAAGTTAATGGAAAGAGGAAAGAAATCATGACATCCAAGACCTTGACGCAATGAAAACATGACACAAACAATACTGTATTAATGGAACAACAGTCGACAAAAATAAAGGATTTGGTTTTTTGGAAATGACAGAGTAGATTCACTGAGGAGAACATTTGCCTGACTGGTTAGTAGCATCACACCTGTCATGGAACACGGTTAATGTTGCGCAATGCATTATTGGAAGGATTTAAGACTCTCAGATTCAAGTAATGCAATCCAGTTTGAAGGTCATTAGTCACACAGAAACATTCTGAAGTGGACAAGGCAAAAAAAGAAATTAACTACCATCATTCAGAAGTCTTCATGCAAAAAAAACACCAATACAAAAAACTCCCCGAACAGTGCCTTGTAAATTTCAACACCACGCATCATGCTCACAAGTGTCATTGTATTCTCTATGAACTGCTATTTGGTCCGCAACCAACCTTCGATGATGGGAGAAACCACACTCGGTTGTTCCGCGGTATCAGCAAAGCTGGGAAAGAAGGGCTTTGCTGCGGGGTTAAGACCAGACGCCGGAGTTCCAAGCGAGACGAGTAACGGGGAGGAAGAGGGGCTAACGCTTGGAGATTCTTGTGGAGTTAATTTCTTTGCTTCTGTGGTGGTGGGACTCTGAGCGGAGGAAGTCGAGGAAGTACGAGACTTCTTGGATGGTTTCTTGTCCGACTGCTCATTTTTGTGCTCTGTGATTTGGACTTCCTGGGCGGTGGTTTTAGGGGAGCGGAGAGGGGCCGGGGAAGGGCTGTCAAATGCCAGGTCCATGGCCACAGAATGACCGGGAGCGCTCACGTCACTGAAGTCAAACGGCTCGCTGTTGCTGCCAGCGTGGGAGTTGTTCAGGAGCCACGACGCATCCGAAGGGGAGAGGGGCGGGGCCGATGCAAACACCTCGCCGTTTGTGGAAAGGGCCGAGCCCGGCTGGGATGAGGGGCTAAAAACAGAGGTTTCGATATCGACGAGGGATTGCATAGCGGGCTCTTGGAAGGAATCGGTGCTGTCAAACATCCCACTGTCAACCACGTCGCCCGAGCCAAAGGGTTCGGTGTCGATCAGCGCCTCGATCGTTTCACGGAGACTGGCGGCCACGGGGGAGGGGTCAACTGGCCCGGCGCCGGCGGAGCAGGGCATAGTGAACGGAGCCGCCGTCGCTTTCAGATCGCTGTTCAAGACCAGCGGGCTGATGGAAACCGGTGCAGGCGCCGATATATCGTGGGAAAGGGAAGAAGGCACGAGGCCTTCCTCTTGAAAGATCTCCTCTTTCCAGGGGGTCTGGCTGGTATTTAGCTCAGCAAAGGAGAATTCCATGTTCGGGAGAGTTGAACTTCCAAGATCCTGTCGAACGTCTTGGGCGATTGTACCTGCGGCCGAAGTGGCAAACGGCTCCGGAGACACTTCCCACTCTTCGGGAATCTTCTTCCTGCTTTTGCCCTTCTTGGCTCGTCCGCCGCTCTTCCAAATTTGTTCCTCCCATCCGCCTTCTCCACTGTCTCGCTTCGGTTCAGGCCTCTGGTCGAACAACTCTGCCGAGGGAGCGCTTTCTCCCGGCGACTGCGCTTCAAGGTGACCCTTGCTTTCGAAGTGTTCGTAAGAGCCCTCCTCTTTCTGTCTCCTTTTCTTCTTTTTCTTCTGTTTCCTGTCCGATTCCTCTCCGTCCCTTTCGTCACCCGCGGCATAAGCGGCGCTTTCTCGGCCGGCCAAGGACTTGGGTGGCTCGTCGCGAATCATTGCGAGATTGTTAGCATGACGACTGATCACAGAGGTTACACTGGGGGTGAAAGGGAGGTCCGTCGGTAGGCAGGCAATCGGGTCTGGCCAGCAGTCACCTAAGGCACCTTGTTGTGGGTGAAGAGGGAAGAGTTTAAAGTTGGGGTCGTTATGTTGGGGGTGAAAAATTAACTTTATTACGCTGAACATTTTGAGAATTAGAACTAGCGATGCAAAAAGACTTCAACGCCACATTTCAATGCCATATTTTCAATGATATTTGATTTTATTTATGACTTGGGGCAACGCGTCTGCATTTCATGACCCCAAACAATTAGAATATCTGAAGTTGAACTCAGTCTCAGTTTCTCTTCCCTCCAGCGCACGCAGACACAAATACGCATTCATTTGTTACCAATAAACGGGACACCTACCCGGCCTCATACCTTACAAAGGCTCTCTGGGGGGCTTTAAGTGCAAGGAGAAGCCGACGCAATTCTGCTGTCTGTGCACTTTAATTGGGACAAGCTGAAACGTGTTCAGTGGGACTCCAATCAGGACTTACAAAACCTCTTTAGGTTGACGAACGACACGGGATAAAAAAGTACCAGGATCTCACCGCTAGAGAAAACAATTCAAATCATTGACGCCCATCAGATGACGTTGGAAAATTCTTCCAAGTGGAGAGTCTGGCATTAATTCCTGTTAAAGTGACCTTGAAATCAAATTTGTGGCTATTTTACAAGAGTGCGGGAGGACAGCAGCTAGCGCAGAAAGCTCTCCTATGTAGGATAAGAACAAATACAGCACGCAAACGCATGGATCCAGTACGAGAGGCCCCTGCAACGTTGGACACTGTATACATGACAGCATCAGATGTGAATCGACCTCAAACCCGATGATTAAATCTGATCTGAGCTGGTGTGCGTGCAAGAGGCAGAAGCTCTCCAAAGGAAGACAGACAGCTGATCTGCATCGTGCCTCCAGCGGAGCAAAAAGCAGCAGTCATGTTTGTTATGATACATTTAGCCAAAAAAAAAAAAAAACATATACTGACAATGCCGGACATGAAGGACATCATTTCAGCTAAAGAACAAAATCATGACGCGACATTTGTGACCAGTTTCAAAGTCAAATGACAACAAAACATACCTGATTGGTGTTCCAAAACGTCTTTGAAATGACTTCTACAACTCAAATAGTCGAGTGTTTCATTCAAAAATGAATAAAGAGACCACACATTTTCATCTGGGAAGGAAATTTGGATCTAACCACACCTCAATTGCTAATTCAGAGTTTCTCACGTGCGCTAATAAATCAATTGCTTCTTTGTCCAAATCAAAAGTGAAAGAGTCTTCTTAATCTTCGATTATCAGCTGCACTTGACAAAAGAACAGTGTCAAAATCTAAACCTCGACACAAGGAATGTTAAACATAAGCAGTAACACCCCTTTGGCAGTTTTAAAATAGGACATTATGCTGCTTCAGCTCCTCTGCGATAAAACATTCATAAGGAGTGGGAGGTTCCGAGGCGACACGAAACGTTCGTGACATGCGAGCAAATCTGCGGCGTGTTACCTGCTGACAGGTCCGGGGGGCTGCGAGGAGTTTGTGGTTCAGCCAGCATGGGGCTGTGGGGCACTTTCGGGCCCTCTGACACTGCTGAGGGTGCGGGCTGCAGAGGATCGGCGATACTTGGAGGCTTCTCTGCGATGAGAGCTGCAGTCCCCGCCTCCATATTCAACCCCGGGCCCGCGGGCGGGGAGAAATCTGAGAAACAAGAGGCACAAACCCAACGTCAAGATGGACTGAGCGTGATTGTGTGTTGAATCCTGGGGCGGCGATTCGGGGGCTAGCGATGCCAAGACTCATCAAAGCAACGGTGACATCTGAGTATGTCGAGGTTGGCGTCGCGAAAGCCACAGCTCAGCTTCTCATAATGTGTGAGATTGCGTGCCTGTTTTTACTGTATGGCTCACCGCAAGCCAATTATCTAATTAGTATTAACTCATTCACTCCCAAAGACGTTTTTAAACGTCTTTTCAGAATTGGCTGGTACTGAATGAGTTAAGTACATAAGTTGGGGTGATTTGAGCACAGCGGTACGCGTCACCATTCAATACTAGTTGGCAGACATATAGATGTGCGCAAACGTTTACATACAAGTTCGGAGACAAACTGCGTTGTGTACCTGAGAATAATCCCGTAGGGCTTGAATGTATCATTTGGGCAGGGTTGTGAGGAGAGGTTGGAGGGTCTGGGGAACCGAGCATGGAGGCTGACAGGAAAGGGTAGCCACCAGGAGGAAGTCATACGAACAAAAAGAGCGGAAGAAGGGAAATGGGGGATGGGGGGGGGGGGGGGGGGGTTGGCAAAGGAATAACATTACTTCCTGTCATAGCGCTAGCGTTATGATACACATGCGTGTAAAATAGGTTGAAGGGCTGCAGCCAATAGGTTCAGTCTCCACCGAAGACAATAATCCGCAAGAGGTTTCCTCAAGACCATTTGAGGATTTCAATTTTTAGAGGGGGGGTGGGGGGGGGGTACTATTGAGAGAAGGCGGAAGTCAAATCCTGAAAATTTCCTCGGAAAGCTAATCCGCTGTTAGCTTCGACATCAGCTGAGCGCTACGGACCGAGTGTACAGCGTGGGAGTTTGGATAAAAAAATACCCTGCTTGAAAAATACCCGTTTGTTTTCAGAGCACTGTGCCGAGGTGCCTATGAGCAAGGCACTAAATGACCGACACTCAGAGATCATGTTTGTATGTACTGCGGTTAAAAAAAAAAAAAAAAAAAAAACAGGATCAAAATGATGTTAAATGCTGAAGGGCATGCCAGTTGTTGGGACATTCAAAGTGAAAGTACGTTTCTCAATATCTGACATTACAACATCAAAATAAATAAAAAAAGATTCTCTCCATTCGCGCCGGCATTTGCAAATCTTTCCTTCATACCAGATAAGAAGTCTGCTGCCAAGAACTGCTGCGGATCAACTTTGTGTAGCTGCCCATCTCCCTGATGCTCTGGGAGTGACATTGATGTCTGCCCCCCTGTGGTCACTTTACAACCTGCAGTAACACAGAAAACATTGGAATAAGTGTTGCTGGCAGCATGCTGGTTTTTGTTTTGTTGTTGTTGTTGTTAAATCCAAATGTTGCACTGGGCAGTACGACACTGACAAAATATGAACCGTCGAGAATAGTTGATCATGTACCCAAACTCTCACCTGCCACATGGTCTCCAAAATGACGTCCCTGTTCCATTGAACTGATTGTCTGGCGATTTATCTGATATGCGGGTCAGTGCGCCTTTGTCTCAGTCTCCACTGCAGCCGCAGCTGACTGAGCCAGTCACACTTTGAACCCCCGGTCGCATGCACACACACGCACACACAAAAAGAAGAGTGCTATTGCAGTCAGGGCATCTGGGTTGGGTGTGACGTCCCGGGTCGTGGCCGCTAGTACCTCCCCTTGCCTGTCTGACTTGTAAATGCCCTTCAACCCAAAACAGTCTCCATCCAAGGGTTCTGAAGGAGCCGCGCGGATCAGAGCCCTCACCATTTGATTTATTGATGCAAGATGATCAATTTGACTGTCAAGAGGGGAGGAAGGAAGACGGACACGGCAGGAAGGAAACGAAGGGCAGAGAGAAAGACGAGGCGGACGATATTAATCGCGACGACATGTTATTGTGGATTTTAAGAATGAGAATCCACAGGAAGGACGGACATGAAAGGGGAGGAGGGCAGAAAAGAGAAGGAGGGAGGCGCCAATGGCAATCCTCTCCCAGCAGCATCCACAGGATGACAGTGAGGCGAACAGACAGGATGCCAACTAAAGTCACAAACACTTCCCACATGCCGACATGCAAAGCGCAGCCACGGAAAGGCGCTTATTGTTTGCCTCGACAAAAGGCGATGCGCTTCTTTGAAGGGCTCGATAATTGGTTAAAAACGGTGCGTCCCGTCGATTGCAAATTAACATTTGCTCGCGTGTTGGAGCCACAAATATTTTGCTGGAACACCGCATTGATGAAATCGTTGACGTGGAAAGGTAGCAGGAAGCCGTCCAACTTGTTGACATCACACGTCACCACTCGGTAAGGGCAGTCAGACACGAGGACGTTACGAGTTGCTAACATACAGTATGAAACCCACAAGACGCCACAGAACTCAGTGATTTCATGTGTACAAAAGTTTTGATACAATTGTCTCCGTAGGCATATCCAATTTAAACCAAACTAAGTTAGGAAGGATTCCCAGGATGGTGCCCAGAGGTTATCTTAACCAGAACGCTATAATCAGGGATAAGCCAGCAGGACGGTTGAATGTCCTCCATCTGACCTCAAGCCTCACCCTGCTCTCGCTATGCACCTTGTGTCAGCGTTGCCGCGGCACCGCAAGCACCCCGTGACGCTTCATCAAAGGGACAGATTGCAAATCTTTTCAGATGACAAAGATCAACCCCCTCCGGTAGTCTTATTTTGGGTGCACTGTCACCTTTGGCTTGGCGTTTTTAGCAGTGCGCATGCATTTAATGACAATCTTCTTGGGGTGAACTTGTCAAGTAATTACATATTTTTGTGAGCTAATTGAGCCGACAAAGCGGTGCGCTCAATTTGAGATATTCTCGTAAGATTAAATGGCCAGTTTTTTGTTTTTTTACTCAAGTTTGACCGTATTCAGTTGTAATGCCATGCAAGAACCACGGCACGCTATCCTGGCCTTCTGATGAGACCGTTGACAAAAACTGCCTGCACGTCTTTCTGGCAGAGGCTTTTCTGCACATCCCAAAAATTGTCATTCACCCTTCAACAATTCACAATGGAGATAACAAAGAGTCCATTCTCTAGCTATTCCCTATTTCCCACTCTTGAATGTGATCATGTCCAATTCGGATGCTGAGCTACAGCAACCGCTATTTTATTTATTTATTTATTTATTTTTTTATTCCAGCAATCCGGATTCCTCAAATTTGCATTTTAAGCCGACACGCTTTTCAGCAAGTCATGGATATTTGTCTAAGCCGAGATGAGCGTATCTAACATTCACCGGCAGGGAATCAGTCAAGGCGCGTCAAATCCACAGATGAAGCAAACAGGTGCGCAGAAAACGACTAATTGTTCGTCCACCACGCTAATGCCACCCTTGTGGCGAAATCGGAAAATACAAATCTAGAATCCTTGTGTGACGCAAGAGTCAATGTCAGTACAGTTCATGCCGTTATGATGGAGACCGTTGGACCCCTTTAAGGAACGATACCCAGTACAGTAAAACATCAACAAATTGGATGTCGACAGATCCTCAGAGCAAAGATTGTGCTCACGTTAGAAATTCGGACCGTAATCATAAAGGCCGTCTTTTGGTAAATTATTCTGAAACCTCAGTTCTGATGATTATGCACAAATAATGTAATGACACACCTCGGTGGCTAGTTTTAATTCAGCAAACGGTTCCTGTTTTGTAGCCGGGACGTGATATTTGGAGTAAGCTTAATAAAGGTGATGAATGCAAAGATCTCCCCAATGTCGACACTTATACGATGGTAATGTGCGGTGCATCATCTTGCTAAAAATAAAAACATTCTCATTCTCAAAAAGCCCTCCAAAGCTCTCTGCATTGAGAGATCACAGCTATTAAATTCCGGATACCTTTTGGAGGACACCAGATAGCGCCACAAATGAAGCCAAGGCAGCCCCCCCCCCCCCCCAACCCCCACCCCCAGTTCAAACGCACACATTCACACATGCAAAACGCTCAAACAGATGAAAAGTATTCTTGTCAAAGGAGACGATTTCATACAAGGCGACTTTCGGTTCCCCCACCCCACCTCGAGCTCGGGGATTAAACTTCCATATTCAAAGGCAAGATTCATGCAGCAATTTGCACCAAATCATTTCATGTCACTTGGAACCATATGGACGATGTGCTGACCCCTCCCCACAAAAAAGTGACTTTGTAATTCAATCAAATCTGTCCGTCCATTTGGTTGTCAGTCGGTCAGTTGTGCATTTGTGCTCAGGCAGTGAAATGCTCGTGTGCTACTCGGAGTGAAAGTAAAAGACCTTTATGTTCGTAGAAGGGATTCAAATAATCCTAACTTTTGATGTACTTTTATGCATTTATCTAAAAAAAAAACCTGAAATAAATGAGTACATAATTAGTGTGCTTGGCTAATTTGGCTGTTATGAAATCTCTTATTGCGGTAACACGAGGCTACGCCGTCACACAAAACCTGAGTTATTCAGGAAAGAACGATTTAATCCAAAATATTGAGGCCACAAAGGATAAAAGATGTTAAAAAAAAAAGATGACGCAGAAACACGTTTTGCAATCCGAGAGAAATTGAAAGACAAAACAGCAGTGCTTTTCAATTGTAGCACATTGTAATCCTTTTAAGCGTCTACGCTGTGAAAAGACACTCTCTTTTTTCCGAATCCGGGAGGACGAGGCGTTGTGTTTTTTCCGAAGATGTGAATGTCGGCTGAGACGGAAATATCAGTGCACGTACTCTGAAAAGGCTTCAAGGATGGAATGGGGACAATCAAGCAGTTCAGACATGAAGATTAAAAAGGTACGACTCGACGGTGGTTAGAAGAAAGATGCCAAAGACAAGGTGAGTGTGTTAGGTTGTAGTTTATTAGCATAAGATGTGGGCAGGGAAAGGCAAGTGTGGGGGAAAAGGAAAAATCCAGGGGAGAGATACCCAACTCAACCAAAATTTCCGCGATGCATACATGAGACTCGGGATTACGAAAGAGAAATGGAATGTAATCAATGTATTTGGAAACATTGCTGAGTCAATAAAAGTGACTACTCGACACACCACAGACAAATGCAACAAAACTATGCTACAAAATTAAAAAAAAAAAAAAAACCCCTCAAGACTTCTACTGACATTCTTCAAATGACCGATGGTCAACTGACAGCATAATAAAATCAGAATTTATTTTATTTCAGGAATAACACAGGCGCAAAGGAAGGAAGAAGTCCACAACTTCAAACAACTCACAATTTACGGAAAGGTAATCGACACAAGCGAGCGTGAGTGGCAGTTTAATAAAACACACGCGTTGACAAAAGTCTAAATAATCAGCCATTGGGGATATTCATCGAGTCGCACCCACCTACGTGTGTGCAAAACAGCTTCGCTACCGAGTGTTGACAGATGAGTCTCGCAGCTTTGGTGAATGACTTTGAAAGGTTTCAGACACACACGCCTTTGAGCGTAATTGTTGCATGAGTGTGTGTGTGTGTTTGTCTGGTGAAGACTTTGTCCACTGTAGGGGACAAATTCTAGGCGGGTTGATTGTGGCCGACTCCTTCGCGCGGGGATGAATGCAGCGTCGGGTCATGTTTAGTTGGAATTATGCGTTGTGTGTTCAATTTATTTGCAACTATGATCCCAAATAGCGGGCGCACAGATGTAAACATTTTTTTTTTTTTTTAAAGGCCCGCAAAACTAAAACAGACGTTTTCCTTGATGCCTCTCATTTCACCTGCGCTTGGTTGGCACCTGCCTCTCACACCCGCAAATTAAAAATGCAACAAAAAAAAAATCAGCCATTTTGACTCCGGTTTGAATACTCTATTTGCAAATACAGCTCCCCACGACTAGAAATATGAAGTGCGTGATTCGTAGACGCGGTTCGGGTTAATTGATCAGCTTCCGCGTCCGTTTGCATGCGTATTCAAGCTCGTGTGTCTTTTTTTGCAAACCTTCACAGTAATCAATCGGGCCCTACTGTAATATTTGCACGTGTGCGTGGTGTGCAATCGTGTGAACCTGCGACGTTTCCCCATTTGCCGATTGAAGGATGACATTGACAGGAGAGGAGAGTGTCTGTGTAAAATGTTGCGGAGGGAAATAGGTGCTTCGAAGCAGAAACAGCTGATGGGCAGTCAGTGTGGCGATGAAGGCGGGATCTAGTCCTCTGAAGCGTTAGGGATTCGAGAGAGAGAGAGAGAGAGAGAGAGAGAGAGGAAAAATGGGATTTGGGAAGCCAGGGAAAGAGTTTGGAATGGCAGCAGTTGAAAGAATAATTGGAATGTGCCAAAATTAAAGAGAATGCATTAGAAAAAGTAACATTGATGTGAAAGTAGGGTAAGAAAGGAATACAGGGGGGCGGGGGTGGGAGGAAAGAAAGCAATTAGTCAGGTTGCACAAATTCAACAGTCAACAAAAAAAGAAAAAAAAATGTCAAACATACATCCCCTATTGTTTCTTTGCCATATTTGAAATATTTTGGCTCATCGACAGTCACGGCACATCTCAACATGCATAAATACATGCGCAGCTGTACTTGCTCTGCCGGCACTCATCTCGTGCTCTCAATTCACCGATCAATTAGCAACTCACGTACAGATTGATTTGATGCACCTTGACAAGGTCAGATGCCTTTTCTGTTATTGATGATTTATTATTATTATTATTATTATTATTTAACTCAAATATCACTCATACGATAAGTGGAATCCGCTTTGGTGAATTCTGATTAACGCCTTGCATACACGAGCACTACAGCATGCGCAAATACTGTGCAGCCTGGTAACCATGGCGACGCAAGCTGCCCATTCCATCATGCCATGCAAAGCGGCGAGAGATGACAGGCAGGCGACTTAACACCGCAGAACAGTGTCAACCACATTTATCCCTACTGAGGCAGCCGGGAGCCTTATGCACCAAAACGCAGAATGTGAATAAGGCGAAAAAGGGGGTCCGTGAAAACCAAAAACCTGGCTCAGGTTATCACCAAACGGGCTGAGGATCTAACGTGTAAGTTGTCGTGTGAAAATGTTGTCTCTCTTAGTAATTTTAATTGGTTGAACCGTGCATAAACCGGGCGCAGAGTCAGCTGCAAGGCGCAAAGGGTGGTGATGGTGGGGGTGGGGGGTGGTGCGCCACGAGTGTTCTGATTAGTCAGGGCCATGTGTTCGCCAAAACAAGAATTTTAATCTAGTCACATTGACGACTAGACTGCTGAACATTTCATGGGATGTTATTTTAGTAGAAAGGGGAGTCATGGGACATTTTTTTACAATTCGACCAGTTTTTTTTTCTCTTCCGGCATGAATGGTAGGTTTTTAGTCTGACGCAGATCAATATGATTACAATGGTTTCCGTTGGAAAAGGCTGTTTTGAAAGGCCCAAAAGATTGTTTCCCCTCTCTCACACCCATCCTTGATCTCATTTCATCAGTCTGTTGTTTTTAGGTTTAAGTTGCAATGACAGCCTTTATTTCCAAGTGAGATGTTTTTTTTTTGTTGTTTTCTTTCTTCTTGCGTTTTGGTGTCCTTGCCTCTGTTCACACACCAGTCACAATAACAGAAACGTACATTTTGACCGAAAGTAAACGATCGGAAATCAAGTCAGGCATAGTTGGCGTTGTAGGCTAATAGAGTGACTGCCGCAATTTCATTTTGGTGGCAGAGGGAATGTCGCGATCTCTCTTACCAGGCTTTTGCACCCCCTGAGCTTGCTGTTCTCCATTTCCCTGTGCCGTACCTGCGTGTGCACAAATACACATATACGGAAGCACAGAAACAAGCAAAACACATTACTATGCTTCGGATTGCTAGTGGCTGGACGGAAAAAAAAAATCCCAGGATGTGGTGCCGATTCTCAGAAATAGAAATATGACTGAGCCTGGAAATAAAGATGAACCATGGACCCTGAAACCTCAAGTCCCGTTACAGTCACCGGGCACAAGTACCGCAAGAGGCTGCCAGGTCACTGCATCGGATTTAGCTTTCACGTACTTACGACTCGGAATGAGTTAACCAGGCCGCGAGTCAAAATACCACGTTAAGTGGAGCGGAAATGTAAACGAGGACAGGTGTTACAAGGTCAGGTTTCAGCATCTCCATCTAATGTCAACATTGGTGACTCAGCGGAGCAGATTACCAGGCAGTAAGAATAAGGAAAATCAAATGTGAAATGACAAAACCAAATACAAAAAAAAAAAAGGACGCAATACTATGCTGAAAAAACTCTGTTTTAGACAAGGCTTTGGCCTGTGAATGCAGTGAATAGGTGAGTTTTTTTTTTAAAATTTGGGGTGGCAATAAAAAAAAAACATCAGCTAATGGCGGCATTAAACTAAATCCAACCCCTTGTAAAAGAAAATTGTCGGTTTGACTTCCCCTTTCGTCATGAATGTGGGTCAACTACTTCGAGCAGAATCCATAAAGGTTATCCCGTTTTACACAGTGATGAGCAACTTGGAGAAAATAGGCCACGTTCAACCTGCCACGTCTCATGAAGCAAATTAAACCCCATGCAAGGGCACATAGAATCACACGGGGCCCTACACAAATGCTTGTGGCACTCATACATACATACAAGATGTTATGAGCGCATATGAATAAAGGTGAACGTTCTTTGCGGTGTACACAAACAACAACAACAACAGAAAAAAGAAAAAGAAAAGCACTTTCAACATTCAACTTGCCTGCAGACAGAGGACGACAAAAGGCAGACTGCCTCACCCTGCTGTTTGGCACTGCCTGTCAGCATGTCTGCATTTGTCCGTATGCGCAAAGCGTGCCAGAGCTGATCACTGGCAACACCACCCACAGCCTGTCCCGTAGCTGGCTGTCACTGACCAGCGGCCACACACAGTCTGACTGCCTGACCCAAGTGTGTCTGAAGAGCCGCAACGGCCCCGAGAGCTGAGTCATCGCCGGTTGAAACTGTCGCTTTGTTTATTTGGTAGACTCCGCCTACCTGGCGACATCTATTCATATTTAATGAGAACTCATAATTAAAGGTATGCAGTCAGTTCCCAGCCTTTTTTTTAATGTTAAGCATTTTTTCAGTAACAAAATATGAAAACAGTTAGTTTTAAAAACGGATAACATGTAGAAAAGTTGAATTTCATCAAAGTTAGAAGGGAGAAAGTAGCAACAAGCCACAGCAGACAAAGTTTATCCTCAGATTTAATTCAACCCAGTAAATAAAAGCTTCACAGAACATTGTGAAACGACGTCAATGACCCGATTGATTCCTACATTTAAAAATATAGAGCTGTGAGGAATTTCATTTCAAAAATTGTGTGCAGGGGTCAAAACTCGACCCGATGACCATCTGGATGGTAACTGCTCAGTGCGGGGGGGGGGGGGGGACGCAACTTGATTGTATAGAAATTTCACCAGCAAGCTAGCATATTCAAAGCGGTGGCCGCTAGTCTGTTTATTCTCAGACTATACGCCCAGTGGCTGAATGACATCCAAGCAGATCCAGAACGGCAGCGAGGGTCCAGCAGTGCCTGATACCCTCCGTCATTTAAGGGCATCTGCGATTCGTAGAGTATTGCATAAAAAAAACAAAAACGTCATGCTTATACATGCTCGGGGTTGCAAAAAGAACAGATGAGACTTTCACTGTTCAGGAAACTTGATTGCCAGACGACATGAAAAGAAAATCAAATCTGCAATGCGGTTGCTGCTGTACGTAAACTGCCAAGCGTCTCAACGTCAACATGCAGTGTGGGGGGGGAAGTCAAAGGATCGAGCAAATATGAAAACTGCAGTCGTTATTGAACACTAATGTGGACAGAAATGGCGGGAGCGGGTGGGTCGAATATAGAACGGTGGTGATATTTAACATGACGTTTTCATGACACTACGCAGACAGTACGTAATGAAATGGAACGTGGCCATAACACTGTCATTTGAATATAAAATAAAATTATATGCATACACACACACACACACACACACACACTAAATTCTGCACTCTTGTTGACCAGTAATTGCCAATTTTGATGGAAATTATGTTTGTCATTTCCTCTTTCTTCAGTTAAAGTGCACATTTTATCTGTGCTGTAGGTTGCACTTAGAGCATCTTGGACGATAAAGCTGACTTGACTATGGCACATACGTGCCAATCGTGGGGGGGGGGGGGGGGGGTTCAACAACTTCACTCAATTTCACTTTCACCGTTGCCCGTTTCAGCCTTTTTTCTCTCCTTACCGATCAAATTGTCAGCCATTGTGCAAGACAGGCGCACTCACCCGCATTGGCATCATCGTCCAGCAGGGGGATGTAGTCCGTCTTGCCGACGGTCTCCCCGATTTGATCATCGAACGTCTCGGCCTCCAACTGAGCCACGAAATCCCTCTCCACGCGGCTTTCTGGACCCTGCTGAGGAGCGCTGTCCACCAGAGCGTCGCTCAGACTCAAGTCTAACTCCGCCATGGCTGTGGACGGAAGAGACACAAACAATGAAGTGAATATATACTGCATCGGGGTTGGAAACTGAGATAACGAGAAAAAACACGACACACTAGCTATTACACGCAGCTCTAACTGATTAGAATGTTAAGACGGATTTTTGAGTGTTGACTTGTTTTTCATGATCATCATTTGCTTGGGAGGGTCGTGTTGAGCAGAGACGGAAGGGAGAGCTAATGGATTCTTACGCGCACCAATTCAACATGCATCATTTGAGATGCATCGATAATCCGTAATTGAATCGCAGCTCTCAAAGAGAGTCCCAGTTCTAATGTTTAGCGGCAGAGGCACTGGTTCGGTCTCGAATTTCAAAAAGTGCTATTTGAAGAGCAAATTGGCACAAGTTCACAGGCAGCCGTAAATCTGAAATTTCAAACCCGGACAGACTTAACTCCAGCTAACCAAGCTCGCAAGACTGTCACGTCCGTACATCTGCATTACATCATTTGTGTACTTTTTTTTTTGTTGTGGGGGTGGGGCCGTCTTTTGCTAGACTGCCGTCATGGTGACATACTCATTTTTCTCAACAAAACCCAGTAACCCGAGCGGCTTCATTTTGTTCAATCAGCAATGTTCAACGAGCTCAAAACTTGTCCGTCTTTCCCGCTGTCAAACCACTGCTGTTGTTTTTTATTTGTCATAAAGCATTGTTAATTTGATATCTAGACAGAATTTATTGAGTCACATTGTGTCATCTTCCAAATATAACGCCAGCTTATCTACGGTGCCAGTTGGCCGCCTTCCTTTGCTGCTCAGCCACTGTCCGTATTTATCTTGTGACCATCCTCCCGACCTTCCTGACATCCCTCTCCACCTGCGAAGGCTCTCAGGTTAACCTCACACAACCTAGCTTGCCGAAATACGACACTCATTGTCATTCAAAGCAGGGTGTGGGTCAAGCTCTTGCCCCGGGGGCAGAGCAAGGGAACACATCTGCTGCTAAAATCCAAACCGTCTTTTTTGCAGCTATACGAGCGTAGCTTTAAACTGTCTGCGCCGCAACGGCAAGTCAGGAGCCTCACATTGCATCATCCGGCACCCAAATGCAAAATACATTCAATAAAAACCTATAAAATGATTCCTTTTCAAATGAATGGGTGGGTTTTTTTTTCACCTAATAATGTGTCAAAAACAACCCCGCAGCCCCATCTGCCGGATTACTGACTTACTACATGTTTATTTTAACATCGGATGCTTCAAATTCCTTTTGGCATTCAGTGGCTGAGCCAAACCCCGGACACCAGTAGCATAGCCGTGCCTTCCTCAGAAAATATGACACATGGCTCGGGCTAAATAGGATGATGAACAAGGCTTGCTTTTGTGAGGCAAGATATTAAAAGCATATGAATCGGATGGGGTCGTCAAGCGTTACACGTTTGAATATCAGCGTATGAGCTCAGTTACTCGGCAGCCCCCCCCCCCCCCCGTTCCCTCTCCAGCTTCCCCACTGCATCAGGGTGTGTCGCAGGAAGACTGCTCGCAAACTGCCTCCGCCACAAAGACCATACGAGTCACAAACGGTTTATAATTACCATTTTTAACACAGCATCATCCGAGTGTGTGTCTGCTTGTATCAATGTCTGGTTAGGGTGCACGGCGTGAGCTGGAAACGGGTCATGACATTTCATTTCACAAGCGTTTGACGGAATAAATAGTTTTTGTTTTCCACCTTTTCTAAACAGCCACAAGTTGGTTGGCACATATTGCTCACAGTTTTGGTGTGGCCACTCGGAAACAATCTGGATTGAGCAAAGGAAGGAAATCAATGAAAAAGGCACTTTCCATTGTGTTGTCTGCTTGTGAAAAAAAAAAAACAAAAACGTGTGCACGACTCTGCGCATGCGTTTCGGGATTACTCATGTGCAGTTGTGTGCGAGCGTGCGTGCGCGCGTGTGGTTTGGCTGGTTCGAGTTTGTGGGAGAGACAGCGTTTGCCGGCTGCCAAAAAAAGCAGAGGTGAAGGTTAAGCCGCTTTTTAAATCTGCTTCCCAACACATCACCATTGTATGTAAACACAAACACACCAAAACAAGTACACATGAATTAAAAGATGATGAATTTAATAACCTAGTTATTAATAACCAGTTCCTTAATCAGGACATATCTCTGCTATTCTTTTAAGAAAAGACATCATTAATATTAGCAGACAGGAATGGACTTGTTTGCATATTTCATTAAAATCAAAAATTAAGCCGCACATATCAAATAACTCATCTTTCCACCTCCCTTGATCAGTGAAAATAGGGGGGACGGGGGTGGCAGCAACAGGACTCTTGGTTTTTTGAATAATTTTCACCTTTAATCCAAAACGCTTAAACCGGGGATTTGCTCTCACATCCCTTTCAGACGCAACACACTGCAGAGAGACTCCATGTCGACATGACTCGGCGCAATGAATAATTACATGTCCGGTGTGACAGCGAGGGGAGAAACACAGGGACCACTCCCATCTTCCTTTGCACCCAGACTTTGTGGACACCCCGTATTCCATTGCAATGTCAAGACTTCAGCTTCAGTAACGGATTCTTCCTGGTCTGGAGCTCTGCGCTGTTAACAATGCAATACAATACAATACATGCTGATTTATATAGCACTTTCAGAACTTGTTTCTGCTAAATAAATACACAGCAAACCCGTTTTTTAATATCCCGGCATTACTGCAGCGTGAACCTATAATTATGAGAGCTGGCGTAGCCAGAGCACTGGGGTACAATATCGACGTCACGGGTACGTGGTTTCGGATGTCAGTGACGGTCAATGGTAACACAAATCTTGATGATGAAATGTAAATAAAGAAAGAAAAACAACACGCTAATCATCCAAGACTTATTCCGCGTAGGTCAGGGAAGTTGGAGGAGATGTTCATCAGTTTGACGGAGACCGAGTAATCCTTCTCGCGAGGGATCTCAACTGTCTTGAGGAGTGCGTCTCGAGGACTCACGTTGCAACCGAGTTGCATGAAAAGATCAGCCGTTTATTGCAGGCGGGCTCGGAAACATCCATGTCAAAAGCAATAAAAAAAAAATGTGCGATTTAATTTGAGTGGGCAATTTCCCCTTTTGCAGTTAGCTTCCTTTATTGTGTTCCGAAACAGCTGACAAAGGGCTTTTCTTTTTCGCTCTCCCTTAATTCCCCCCCCCTACCCACACACACCTCCCCCCACACGCGCGTGCACTCACAGGCTCGGGGTGGAGTGGAGGCAAATGCAACCCCACCTGTGCTGTTTTTGTTCCGCATTGTTCCACGCTTTATAACAAGCTGACCTTGGTCCTGAGTAGTTACAATGTAGTTACAATGGCTCCGTCAAATGCATCTTTTTAATTTGAGGGGGTTACGACTGTTATTTATTTACTGGTGTTATGTTCATAAGTCAGTATTTATTCATCATTAATTAATTAATTAATCTTTGGCATTCTTCAGCAAATAAACAAATAAATAAAATAATTCTTGATGAAATAAGTTGCACCAAACATGGGAATCGCTTTAAAATTGTTACAGAGTGCAGAAAGACCGTCAAAAAATGCCTGACAAACGTTGTCCCTGGTTGCACGTGCAGCCTGAACCTTGTTCGCTCGGGTCACAAAAGCCGATGGGGGCAGGGAAGAAATAAGAGACTTGTCATGTGATCGCTGCTCACGCCAGTGGAAATCACAACTGCTCGAAGGCCAATCGAGGAACCTCCAACCGTCATCCCATTAAGGACTACTTAGTGACAACAACAAAAAACCACACCGCCACCCCACCACCAGTCCGAACTTTTAAAAAGTAACAATGTGCAAAACCAAAGTGAAATCAGGTGCATTTTGTTGACACTTGAGATGATATCAAATGTCACACCAAGTCACTACGTAAACCCTTGATTACATTTTACCTGCTTTTGAGCGTGCACACATTGACATTTAAAGTCCCGCGTCTCCCTGCCATCACACTAATCTGAGGAAGATGCTATCTCTTAACATTCCACGAAGGCCAGTCGCCGCTCACAATCGCAGCTTTGTCAACGCAGGGCCACATCAGGCTAATTGCATGTAAGGTAGGAATCCCAAAAGTGTTTGGAATGAAGCGACGACAATTGTTGAATGGTTTGCATCTTTTAGCGCAGGGGTGTCCAAACTTCATTCAGAACAAACGGAAGGATGAAATAAATGGCTTCAACTTTTTGGAACCCACAAAGGTCGGCCGAGAATCGCAATCATACGACATAACAGCTCTCCGAAATTTGACACACCAAAACACACACACACACACACACAAAATGTTCTCACTAACACACGCTTCTCTCATTTCACACGCACGACCAAGCTGACAATCATGAGCCTTAAAAACTACACTGGGAACTACTCGAGCAACAGATGTTTCGGAAGAAAGGAGTTGGCATGCAGGGCGTCAGGCTCAGCAACTACACGGACTGCAACGAGTGATGAAACTCAGAGGAGTCACGCAGGAAAACGCTCCAACCAGGGAGACAAAGAAAGATGGCGCCCACAGGCCTCTGGGCTTGTTATCCAATGCTGGGAGTGGCGCCGTGCCCCAAGGAGCAAAGACAGAATTGCGGCATAATGAGTCTCAAAAGACAAGAAACGTTGGTCGGGCATCGCTACACTTGCTTCTTGCGCGATAATGTCCTTTATTTGAAAACGAAACGAAAAGAATCTATCCGTCCAGTCATCGCTTTAGATACATTGTGTCAACTAACTCAAAGCTGCATTGGGGAACCTTGCCCAACCTTTACTCATAGCTATATTTAATGTGGTGACCTTTGACCTCGGATTTGAAGTTAACCACTGAATTGAATTGTATGGGAGGTCAGAAAAGACCCAGCACACACACACACACAAGCACAAGCGGGCACAAGCACACACCTTTGCAAGCACGTTACATCATCGCGGATCAAGTGTGTGATGTTAAAGCTTCCCAAAAAGCACACAATCCAAAATTAATGACTTAATCTCTGAAGGATAACGAAACACTGAAGCTTCAATAAAAAAAGTCCAGAGGCCTCCGTAAACGTAATTAGTACTTTCTTGTGGAATCATTCAACGGGTATGACGACGGAAAACCAAAAGTCTACCGAGCGAGATTTAACGCACTTTGCATTTGGCAAAATCTCGGCGAGATGTCGTAGGCTGCGCTTTTGAACCGTCTCAACAAACCCCCCCCCCCACCAGTGGCTGACCCTCACACGTACACACACAAAATGCCACATAGCGAGACGTTCATTTTCACCGAGGTACTATTCTTCTCTTCCAGATGCAAAGTCAATAAATTCGGATCATGTGACAGGCACCGAGCTGCATGACGTGCAGATACAGTACGTGACTCGCGGTTGCGCCAACCATAAATCAGCATCAAAAAAAATGATGCTCATCATTATTTCATGTGAATCCTCGAAATAGAAGTAGAGAACGCATTTTTTCCCCTTCAAAACATAACAAATAAAAAGTACCACGAACATGCATACGTACTTTAACAGGCCGGCTAATCCAAATGATGTGCGCTGTACACTGAGCATACATAATTCATAATATTCCATAGGATGCATAATCATGTAAAGTGCATCTATCTTTATTACGAGACTTCGATTCAAAACGTGAGAAACTGCACAACTAGTGGTGTCGAGTGTTTTCAAACGGTATACAGGACAACTTAAACCAACCGGCCAACGTGTCGTTTGCAATCGGATAGCAACGATGACGCACATAACTTGTTCACGGAATTCACACGAGGAGCAATACGTTTATTTTTTTAACCCAGGAGAGATTGACTGTTGTTTTTTTTATTTAAATAAAGCTTGAACAAGTTCCGTCAGGTTTTTTTCGTCCACCATTGTTGGTTGCATCATTCATTACAAAACATATTATACATTTCTGTCTGTGTGTGTGTGTGGCTGTCAAGATCAGCGGTCTAGTTTGAGCCCGCGGTGGAATCGAAATTGAGTGAAAATCTCAATGCCCGGTTCTGTAAGATAAACCTTATCTCGTTTTCATGTGTGGATGACAGACAATTTCCCTTAAAATGTGTACTATTTGGAACTTGACACTATTAGGGGCCACGTGCGAGCATACCGACAGGTAGACGTGTCCTGTGCCTGCCTCCCTTCCGGATTGTCCGCTCCCTCCCCTTCGAAAAAGGACACCGTGATGAATGAATTCCCTGTATGACCGCAGCTCAAGGCGTTTACACACAGTATCTCTTTGGGAACTATGCCCTATTGTTGCCTGGGCGGGCTTAGCACATTGCACTGGAATGCATAGCATCACACACACACACACACACGGGTCAGACTGATTGCAAAACAAAAAAAACGGAAACATGAAAATACCTGACCAGTTTGGTTTTTTTTTAGCTATTTGCATTATTTTCAGGCTAAACCCATTTAATGGCGTCCCTGCAGTTTAGCCACGAGCGCTAAATGAGGACTCTCTTAAATTGGCTGTGAAATATGTTCACCACAGATGGACAAAGTCCACGAGAGACAAATGACCGCGAAAATAAAATGTAACGATGCAGGAAACAATAGTCAATGTCGAAACTGTCCTGTCCACCTGCAAAGTGGTTGCATGCGGTCCGGTTGTAGTTGACAATCTCTCTTAACTGCTCAAGCGACTGACTTTCCACTTGAAATGTGTCAAGACCATCCTCAATTGAGTACCTCCAGTGTGTCCGTCCGTCAACCTTTCCACGGCCCCGAGTGCCAAGTGACCCCCGCTCTCGTTCCAAGTCCCCAGCGGGACAGATGACCGGCTACTGACACTCTATTCCAGCTGCTGCTGTTGTTGTTGATGTTGTTGTTTGTTGTGACCGGGGATTACGGGGAGCCCTTCACCCGGCACCGTGCCGCTCCTCTCCGCCATCCGTCCCTCCCGCCGTCATTTCATTCAGTCCATCTGTGGTTGTCACGCAATCTCAGAGTTCAAACATTCATCCTTCCACACGCACACTGCTGGGGTGTTCGCAAACATAAACACGCGCACGGCGACATTGTCCGACACATCTGTGTTACGGGCTGAGATAACGCTCCGTAAAGCCTCAAATCCTATTTCAAATGAGCGATTACGTATTTTATGAGAATGCTGGAGAAACAAGTACATTTTTCCAGCCCCTTCCAATGTTAAATTGACTTGAATGGGGTTGGAGATATTTGTAAATCAATATGCACAGAAGTATTTAACATTCTTTAAAATTTTTTAATTCCGTTGGAAATTCTTCAGCCCGCAATAAAACATTTCAAGATGCTGGAAGGTCTAAAAAAAAAACAAAAAAAAAAGATGGGCATTTCCCACCCTGATATTCAAATTGCCCGCCGCGTTTGAATGCACTTGTTTTACGCTTAAAGAAATAAGTTATTGCGAACTATATTCATGGGTCCCTTAGTTCTATCACTTGGGCAGCAACAAAGCCATTACCACAATTTCTGTATTGAGAATAACACATTAATTATGAATAAGGCATAATAGGGACGGAGATAGCCATTAGTATCGCAATCCAAATTCAATAAACTGACTGGAAATCTTAAATCAATTTTAGAAGTGAATCATCTATAATAAAAAGAGCATCCGCGGCACCCTTCATTTTCCAGCACAGGAGAATAATAATGCATGTATTGTCTCTGAAGCGTAACAATGGATTCACTTTCCTTTTTCAGAAGGCGGCAAGCCGGTGACCTTAAAACCTGCTACGGTTGGGACCCGTCCAGATTCCTTTTCCAAATTTGGGAGATGACTTCAACTCGACATTATTTGATGACCTGCATGTGTCCCTTTTATATTTTGTGATGAGCGTCTTCTTTGGATCATAACCATTTATGATTCCAAAACGACTGCGACGCATCTGATGTTGGCAAGGACACACAGAATTTTCAAGGTGACCAACAAAGGAAATACTTGATGTCATAAGTGAGCGTGTAAGAAAAGAGTAAAAGACACAGGAAATTATCTTTCAGGTGATTGTCAGGGCCTTGGGCAAAATGCTTCATCTGCGAGCGAAGCGTGGAAGAGCGCCCTCAATTTACGGTGACTGGATCAAGTTCACAAGAAGTTCAGGACTTCAGATCCGTCCAACCTCTGATTCCTAACTCAGTAATCTGACTCTGACGGTGGAGGATTGGCGAGTAATCTGGATAGAGGAAGGGTGGGGGGGAGCAAAGGAAGGTGACAATCCTCTCAGGCCCCCCCCCCCCCCTCCAAGATTGAATCAATCACCTAATTACTGTAAATCAGGAAAATGCTCTAAAGTAATCCAAATGAACCAACTTTCTTGGGGAATGAAAGTTCTGCGACGATTTCGAAAGAGTTTGGCGGAAATTCATGCTAGCTGCTCCTCACAGTTTCGAAAATTGATATGGGGCAAATTCAGTTTTCAAGGAGTCAAGGAATTGTACTTTTCTCCAAATTCCAGGATAAAAATATCCAGCAGGTTTTTTGTTTTGTTTTGTTTTTGTTTAGTTATACTCAAACATGTCCACGTGATTTGGCTTGAAATAAAATACCCGATGTCCCAGGTTAGCTCAGTAAGGGCCAAGACTTGTGAAAATGAATCTAGAACAAAAACAAAAATAAAATAAAATAAATATGATCAAGAGAAAAGAGGGATGCACATTCAGGGTTTGAAAGTGTGCATAGATGCAACGTGTCAAAGGTGTGGATGTGGCAGGATGAAAATGCAAGTAGTTTGAACTTCACAAGGTAATTAACAAGGTAATTTTTGTACTTGACAAAAAGAAAAGAACGTTCATGAATAAAGAATTCAGCCTGCAGGGATCAATGGGCATGAGCCTTGTTTGAATAGGTGGAGCAATGTGGAAGGAGTGCAACGGCGAAAATTGGCAACATCATGCAACAAACAGTAATACCATGTTTGGGGGTGCAAGGAAAGAAACGTGCGAAGGCTCTTCAGCATTCACGTAATTAGTGCACATATAACACAACTCTTTCCCCAGATTCAAACTGCAAATGAATGATCCGCCAGAGACAGCGTGACACTCAAACTGGCTTGCGTAATTTGCTTGGAAGCTCGCTCCTCAAGATCGGATTTACAATATTCACTTGCCAGCTATGCAACGCATGCGAAGTGTCGGCTTTGTGTTGACAGGGAGTCGAGAAACAAGAATCTAAGCGTAAGCAGGTTCAAATGAACAGAAAGGGCGCGGACATTCCGACTGCGCAGTCAAACAGAAAGTACGTGTTTCCGACCAGCACTTGAACGCACCATCATCCTGGACGCACCGTAATGTGAGATCGCTCATCCAAAATCACCGTCGTGTCACTGCTACTGACTCGAGCAACCCATCGACAAACTTTGCACGTCCCCCTAACCATGCACATTTCTTTCTAACGCATTCCACAGCATAAAAGTCCGTTTTCAGCTCGACTCACCGTTTGTTTGCTTTTTGGCAGTTTGTCGGGAGACTCCGAGCGTCGCTGTCACCGCTTCAAACCGCCCACTGGAGAAAGCTCTACCTAGCCGCAGACGATCCGCTCGCCCACGTGGAACCTCGGAGCCAATCGTTGCCTTGAAATATAATTGACCTCTTTTGTAGCCAATCACCGTAATATGTTTGTGCGCATGACAAGTTGATGGGCCAATCGTGGCTTCCAAATGTTCATCAGATTCGCTGTCGTCACCAAGGGGACTTTTGATAGACACATGGTGCTTTCAATGGAAAAGTTCGACTCCTTTTACGGTCGGGCAGAACCAATCCCCGGAATACGGGCAACCGGGCAAGGCCCTTCGGACTGGAAGACGCCCCGAGGCGTCAGTTTGGCTCGCTGCAAATGTCACTGCGACTAAAGAGTGAAGGCACAATCCCATTTTGAATCCAGCCACCGATTTTATTTTAACGCTCTTTCCGCTTGTGGATATAAATAAATAAAACGAGTGTAGGAGGGGATTAGCAGAAGAGGAGGCTCCTATTTCTCAAATGACATGTTGAACTATAGTGACACCTTGTGACCGAATTGGCAAAGGACTAGTTGATGGCAAAAAGGTACAGTATCTTGACGTGTGACCTCATTAATTCTTTCTTGGTAATCAGTAAATGACGTCATCGTGTAGTCAGCCCCGCATGAGGAAGCGCGTCTATTTCTGTTTCAGGCAAACCCGGACCTTCAAAGGAGACCTAGCCACCTTTTAAAAACACCATGAGTACCCAGCAATTTAGTGATCGCTAGTAAAAAATATATAAATAAGCAACACCGGGTTAAGAAAATTTGTCTCCAGTGTATGACAGTATGAATACAGTAAGTATATGCAGAAATATTTAATTACAGCAAATCTACAATGCAAGATTCAGAAAGATGACGTGTAGACCAGTTTTGATATCACATTGCCTGCTCTCATTGGCAGTCAAATAGTAAACAAGGCTGCGGACATGCTTCTCTTTTAATGAGTCACTTGAGGTATTTTTACACAGCAAGTCAGCTAAATTATTGCACACGTGTCAATTTGCTTTCAAAGATGTTTATTGAAATAAATATTTTTGAAATTTTTATAAACTTCAACCATTGATAATGCTATCACACAGTCAGAGCCTGGAGTTGCACCATTTCCCCCTCGAGTCAATATGATATGAAATAAGAAGAATGAACTTTGCATTTCATCGGAAGTGAATCAATAATTGAATTCATTGTCGGTACTGTTATTAGATATTGATCACAAAGTAATTTTTTTCTGAACATCACACACTTCCTTAATTTCATAATAATTATTCGTTCACCTTCCTTTCACCCTCACTCGGGTTCAAGCTGGGTTTGGAATAATTAAGGTGCACTTGATTTAACTTGCTATTTGCAGGCTTCCTAAATGAAGTGCTCCTTAAATTTGGGAGACTGTTCTGTGCAAGAGTGACATGTGTACTGAACTCTATGTATAAATTAGGCTCCCGTAATTCGGAAGATTTCCGTGATCAACTCGACGTAACAGTTTGCAAGCAGACAGCAGCAGTCAGCTGTTTTGCACATCACATCCTCTCACTTCTGCAAGATTTTGAGTGCAGCATGCAGGTAAAAATGTGCACAATTTGAAAAGTCTAACTTGGTCATCGTCAATCTTACCCACATTCTTTTTTTCCCCCTCTCAATAGGGTGCGTTTTCTCATAAGAAAATTAGAGCAAACTTTATTCACAATACCCTCTACAGTATTCTGCATTTCAAAGCATGCCAAAGAAATGTTTCAGTTTCTGCATAGTGCTGGCTATACGAGTGCCAAGGTTTTTGATACCTTTACAAGAAGTACAAGTTGGTATGTACAGACAAAGAGCGACGCGAGTAGATCCAGTATTGTGTAAACCTCAAGTGCTCAAAATATCTACAAATGTAAGTCTGGTGGAACTCTATAGAAAGTTGAATAGAGCTGAAAAATGCTCAAAAGTATGGAAGAGCTAGCAAGCGAGTGTGCGTCTGTAAGAGCGCAGAGCTAATTTAAGTGTGTTTTTTTTTTTTTAAACTTACGTTATTTTTTTGTACCAGGTGTTTTTAAAGACTCTTTCTTTTAAACACACCTTCCCTACTCATGCAGTACCACTTCCGACTCTGGTGCAAATTCCTTGCCTTCTTTTCAAAGTGTACCCTTAGTGGTTTAAGATGCAGTATGCATTACATAATGTGTATTCTCTAGCATTGAATATTATGTTTGGGTCTACTGACACTTACTAGGTCAAATAAGATACAACCACATTCTACATTTGAGGTCATCGTTCCGAATGTAAAGTAACAAGTTCAGGCCACTAGGTGACTTATTGTACTCAAACAAACAAACAAGCAAACAACAAAAACACTCGCTACAGTACATGAGATGTCAAGGAGAGCCAAACTAACGGGGAAAAAAGTGTACAGTATAGACGGGCTTCTTGCTGGATATATGAAGTCAGTCATCTTTAGTTAACAGGCCTCTCTGACACGCATCCTGTACATAGAAATGATTTTGAAGACAATAAAACATGTATGTGCTTCTTTTGGATGTTTGTAGGCCGATTGCACACAAGAAAAGGAAAAGCAGCATCAAGAGTTGGTGTCCCGGGAGCAATATTAGGCATGGTTTTAAAAAAAATTGAGTAAACTCCAAATTTTCATGACAGCAAACTGATAAAATTTTAAGTTGTGCAATTAAACACAAATATTTTAGGTTTTGCTAATGTGAAGAGTTTACAGAACTCATTTTCCTTTGTATGCCCCCCCCCCCCAACTTGAATATATAAGTAAAGCAATTTCAATAATGTAATTTCCAATAGATTCATCTCAACAGTATTTTTAAAGCAACACTGTCACCTAGCGTACAGTCAGAGAACGTAAAGTACCCCCGGACACCCATTTCACGAACTACTCGACCTATATATGTTATACTGGTATTAAATTTCTTTGCATTTCAGTAAAATAAATCTTTGATCAACCCAGTCGGTTAAGAAAGAAAGTTGGCTGTGTTGTATGTCTTTTGTGTTTAATGGACGACGTGAAGTGACAGAAGCTTTGTAGTGAGTACCCAAAAATCCATCGTACTTGGGTGATCATACGAATATTTTTAACGGTGGATGTGAGCATTAAGTAAAGATGTCAACTTCAATTTTGGTGACCATCAATGGCAGTTTTGGCACAGAAGGCGAAGTTTAGATCCCTACATTCCGTAGTTGGACTGTCATGTTGAGGAAGCTCTTTAAAAGGACGAGGACGGAAAGGGACGGAGGACGATTATTATATGAATAAGGACGGAGGGACGGGACGATAACGGAAGGGTTACGGCAAAATAGGGTAAAGTGCCCATCTCTGAGAGATGTTATTATTATTATTATTATTATCATAAAAATGGGTTCACTCCAATCACCAGTTCGGAGGAACACATGTATGACAGCTCACGCTACACTGCCAAGCCTTCATTGAATGTTCAAGCGAGATTTTGGTTTCCACTGCCCGTCCTTCAAAAGTTTTGAGTAGCACATGACGTGAGGCAAACATTATCATCAACCCTCGTTTTGTTTCACCACCCACTTGCTTTGGTTCAATACTAAAGTGCAACTTCATTTACAGCCATATTTTGCATTTACTGACGCTAACGAGGACAAACTGGGAATAATGTTATTCATTAAAAGTTATTAAGAATACAGGAATTAATCACTGAATTAAAATGATCAATCACTTTCTGTATCCTAAAAATTTGGACTTGCCTCAGTGTCAATTAGACTCTAGGACAACACTGAACAAAAACCAAACACGAACATCTGGAAGAAACATGATTACACATTTACAAATCATACAATAATTCACAGAAAAAATGATAGTAATAATAATTAAACACACAAATAAATAAATAAATTAGCTTCTACTAGCAAGCAGCAGGATACAATCTTTGAAATGCCGCCTTAAAGGGGAAGTACACCGGAATTAAAGTTCAAGGTTATGACTCTGCAAATGTTGACTATTTTCTTTCATTGTTTATCAGACAAATAAAAAAAAAAGGAACCAAAGGACACATTCCTGAGTCTCGATTAAAGATTTGCACTGGTTAAAATATAAAGTGCTAAAACGTGAATCGAAGTGTTGCGGCTGCTACAAATCACTTTAAAGGACTATTGCACTCAGTTTACATCGTGCACAAAATTTCAGGGAAGACAAGTGGAAAAGTGGGATGGAGGAGGGGTTCTCAATATTTCTTAATTATTATTATTCTTGTGAATTGATGCTAATAGGTGTATGACTTCATTGTCATGATTAGATACTGTATGTACGACTGGTGTTTGTGTCCTGGAGGGAAAAATCATTTGACACTTAACTGCAGTTAGGGAGCGAAGAATTACTTGCTGGCAAAATAAAAATAAAATAAAGCTCCTCTCATGCCATTCGGTGGGTGAGTCATGGGTGTGGGAACGACCTGCTTCTATAAAAAGAGCAAAGTCTAAGCTATCAAATGCTGACGGCCTCGCGTCTATCCGAACGGTACCTGAAATGAAAACATTATAAAGCATACGTGTGTGTGTGTCGTGGCCTTTGGGGGTGCCCTGTAACAGCTTGCTCAATCAACTCTAAAGGTGACTCATACCGCATATGAGCACGTTTCTTGCAGACGTTACTGTACATTTCTTCTTTGACTCCATGAAAGAAGTGGCATTCCGGTCACCCTGTGTGTCCGAGCGTCGTCATACTTCAGAGGATCTCAGTTCGCATCTTTTAGGTAAAAGTACAATGTTTACGTCTGGCAATAACAATTGCAATAACAAGTGGTACTATAAATTCTGAAACGTTACGCCGAAGGATTAAAAAGTCTCGGGCATACTCGGATGACCGTGTAACTATTTGGAAACTTCATATTAAAGGGATTTTACGTGTGCTGTGTAGATCCACAAAAGCAAAACAACTTGGCTGTAATGTCTCCCCAATTAAAAAATACAAAAAACTATTTGCTGTGTCCATCTACAGTGGGGCGAAGCTGACACTGACCAGTTATGACCTATGTTCTGCAGACTGAAAACAAAAAAGAAAACACTCACAGACCTCAACTTAGCACACATTAAAAAACCAAAAAAACAAAACACAATACATAAAGCGCACTCACTCGACTCTTCTTGCCAGTGCTTGCATATCGTACTGTACAGAAAATAATGGCGCATTCGTCTGGTCGTAAACTGTCCAACGTGTGTATATATATTAGTAGCTCATGACTGCTATGTACAATTTATAAGCATTCCGGGTGCTTAGGTGGAAAAACAAACGGACCAGTGAAATCTGAGGTAGCAAATTCAACAATGATAAAATAAACTCAAACCCACTGCGGACGTCAACTCCTCTGCCAAAACTCAAAAGCTTACCGAGTTGGAAAAACTGGGATTTCACGTTTGTGTACACGTTAGGGTTTGCCGATTTCCATGACAGGCATGCGAATGGTTCGTCACCCACAAGAAAATCTTGGTTCTGGTAGGGCAGCTGATATGTTCGTCAAGAAAATTCATGGCTTTTGAACCCTCCAGTTACCACCCCTGAGGTGCAAACCAGCCAGCCAGTCAAGTGTGCTCTTGGGAATTCGGGCGCAACATTTTCTCCACTTCTTGGCGCGGGACATCGGGGAAGGGGTGGGGGAGTGGGGGGGGGGGGGTCAAGGAACCGTTGACACAATGGGGCAGCGCGTTTCTTGTTAGGCCAGCTAACACTACATCATTTTGACCAACTGGTTTGTGAGGTTTCTTTTCGGAAGCGCCACTGACACATAACAATAGAGTAACTGTTTCAGTGCAAGACATGATGGCTACTGGTTTCATTATTATTCGGTCTGTTGTTTTTTTGTTGTTTTTGTTGTTCTTTTTTTTTTGTCTTTACATGTCCTCGATAAGTCATTTAAGACTGGATTCAGCAGTAAAGGGATACTCCTAAGGATTGCAGTCATTTTTGAGTGAAGTGATGCCACCCCTCTTCGGTTTGAAGAGGGGAGAGGACACCTCTCTGCTCTTCTTTTTTTTGTGAGGGGGGGGGGTAATTATAGGTTGCACTGTTGGAGAGCTCTGGGTGTTCATGCGGAATGGGGAAGAAACTTGGATGAGAGAGCGATAGAGAGAGGCATCCACCTTATTTTCCTTTCTGGGCTCAGAGCGCTCTTCATGAATGGCGCATCCTTGCGTTTAAGGTCACTGGAGGGTTTTGGTTGCAATGTTTGAAATAGGGTTCAGTAGTATCCTTCCTCTTTCCCTCTCACTGTCGAACCTTCCCGTTCTCCGTACCCTTCGCTTCTTCCTTAGCTCCCCCCCGGGTCCGAGCTGTGTCTCTGCGCTGTCCGTGAGTCCTGAGGTGGATGTGACTCTTGGAGAGACAACCTCCTTTGTGTTTCCAAATCCTGGTCAAATAGCCCCGTTGCAGCCGCTTGCTCGCCGCCAACATCGATGCGCAACTCGGAACTGAATTGCAACCCTGTTCTTCTTATGCTTGAGATCAATCCGGAAGGTGAATTTGATCCTGCGCCTTTGCCTAAATCAAAATCTAGCGCTGGGTCTGAAATTGTCGCACCTCCAGTTTCCAAAGCAATCTCAAGCTCCAAATGCTGTCCTAAGATGTCCAGTCCAGAGGAGGAGCGCTGGTACTGGCTGGTGTCGATCAAAGGTGAGTCCCGCAATTCTTGGGATTCAGGAGACGTGGCTGAGAACTCCTCAAAGTCCTGAGAATCCAAGATCTAAACAGAAACAAACGACAGTTGTATTGAATCCACCATTATAGCACATTTCAATGCTGGTTCCTAGACGTATGACTATTTTGTTGACCATGCTTGGAAGTCTAAGCATTTGCATCTCAAGTCATCTTTTCCCATGGAAAATAATGGAAATGACAATTTGTTCCGGGCCGACATCCCCTACAAAAATAAAAACAACAAATCATTTTGTGATACCGTATAGATTTTAAGAAGGAAACTTGCATTTCATTTTATGTTTCATAAAACACGGCATAGTGACATCATTCAATGTAAAGAAGAAAACAGTTTGTGCATCATGAAAAATTCATTGTGGCACCTTTTGGTGCGTGCAACCTGACCACGGTGCGGACGAATGAAGGCGAGTTTCACTCAACCACTGTAAGTGACTCAAAGTAATCTGCAGGATAATTCGTCATTTTTTGCAGAGGATAAAGAATATATGCCTGCGAATATTATTTATTGGAACATTGCTCAACATGGTAGTTTGCCAGTGCTCTCCATAATAACTTCTCATGTGCAGCACGTTGAAACTAAATGCAGTGTGTGATATGAATAACAGCTGACCGATATATTTGCAGAATTGGAAATGCGTTTCACCTGTGATAAGGAGGCCAGGGTGTTTGTCTCAAATTGTGTAACAGGCGGGACCATTTTCTCTCCAGTGCCCGGATCAGCGCATGGGGAGGCCTGTGAGTGAGATGGCATGATCACAGCGGGAAAATGTCCACTTTCTTCACATTTTCTTGTCATTGTTGTGGTCGGGATGTTGTGGTCCTGCTCTGTGCCAGGCAGATGTGATCCAAACTCATCCCGGAGTGAGGTTTTGTTCAGGAACTGTACATTGCTATGTTTCTACCTGAGGCGGTGACGATACAGCACTATAGGCGGGGGGGACCAGAGCCATTTGTCTCTGCAGCAGCTGCATGATCGTTCCGATGTCCGTTGACATACGAGTCTCCAATCTGCACACAATAATTCATTTGGGTTGAAAAACCGGGGCTTCCAGTTCAAACGAGTTCCATTCGATTGGACAGAAAGCAATTTTCAGTCTTATGAAACGGAATCACAATCAATAGTTGTACTCCAAGAGCATTTTCACTCAGTCATGTGACCATGTCGAACGTGGATCCCATTCTGCCAAAGAAAGTCACGACGTCTGCTGCGCAAAAAAAACTCTGTTAGCAAAGGTAAAATTTAGATTTTTGTTGTTGTTGTGTAATGTGGGCCAATGTGGGTTTTTTTTTTGGGTGCTCATTTATAGTTTTTGGGAGCCACTTCTCAAAATTAAAAAAAGCCAGACAACGTTTGCATTTTTTCCAGAAACTGAAATCAGTCAATGTGAGTACCGGTTAAGTTGTTTTTGCAACAGGTCGAGGCGCGTGTCCAGCTGGCTGCGTTGCTGGCGGCTCATGCTGTGCAAAGGTGTGCTGAGGGATGGGGGGGAGGCGAGGCTGCAGCTGGGAACCTCCTGGTACTGACCACCCCCTCGATTTTCTCCCCAGAAACTGAAGATGTTGGACACACCTGAGAGGGCACCTGAAAACAAAAGAGAGGAGAATTGATGAAGCAACGTTGAGATGCAACAGCGTGACTCTTTTTTTTAAAAAATCGATATATTTCTACCTGACAATGCATTGCAGGTGTTGCCCGTCTTGACTTCTCCATCGCCATCTGTGTTCTCAGAGAAGTTTTTGTGTGCCGCCTGTACATGATGGTTCTCCAACATTGCAGATGACAGAGCGAGGCTGGTTACAACTGACTCTTCTCCCTTTCAGACCAGGACATGATCACATTACTTTTAAGTATCATAAGTAATAAAAAAGGAGGGGGTGGGGGGGGGGGGCAGGGAGGCCGGGATTTTGCACCTCATCCCCGCTGGAATGGGAAGACACCGAGTTGCGAAACTGCCTCTTTGCCGCCGCCTCTTGACGTTTCTGGTTGTGGGCTGATTCTCTCTCTCGTCTTCTGTTTACAGACTTGTGGGACTTTTTAATTTCGCCGACATCTGCGTCATCTGGTCAGGAAAGCAAATGTTGGGGGATTTTATGCCAGTGTATTTCTTGTCATTTACTACAAAAAGCACTTCCAATAACCCATCGGGAGGATGTGTTACCCTTCTCTGTGCGCCGCCTAAATGATAATTTCCGTCGGCGCAATTTGTTGAAGCCCCCGCATTTAGACTCATCGCTGCTAGGAGAGCCGGGGATCATGTTGGTCTGCATAAAAGAACGATATAACATATAATATCAATATTGTTGTTGTTGTTTTTTAATTATAATACAAAACCTACATCACGGAGGTTGAAGGTAATTTCCAGGTTGTTCCAGAAGTGTTCCGCAAATTCCGGATACATGTCCAGCACCTCCAGAACGTCTTCCCTGAAGATTTTGTGAAGGTCGCAATAGGTAAGAGCCCTCACGTCGGCGTTGGATTTACCCGGTCGAGCATACAGGTTGATAGGTTCACCAAAGATGTCGTTCTTTCCTGAGAATGAGAAGCGGTATCATATAAAGAAGGGGGAGGCGAAAATCTGGTTGGCTTACACAGCAACGGAATAGCTGTGGAAAGCAACACAGTGCTCTGTGACAGGGCAAGGTGGGGATGGAGGGTGGAGAGGAGGGAGTGGGTGGGACACACCATTTTTTAAAGCAAGGGGGTGCTGTATTATTGTTATTAAAATATTATATTTGTCACCAAGTATTGTAGGAGTATGACTATACAGTCATCTTGCTTGTTTTACAAGGACAGACTGTTGGGAAAAAAATATTTTAGGGGTGTCTTGTTGGATAATTCTGTCAAGTATTATGTCAGCATTATTAAATGCAGCACACCTAGATTAATACACTATTTAATAATCAGGAAGCCAGTTGGCATTCTGATTGTCATTGACATGAAACTTTGACCAAACAACCAGCAGAGGGTGCCTCCAACTGGTGCATAATTTATTGTGAAGCATTATTAGTTACAAAGACAACAAATGAGGACAAAAGTAAAACAAGAATATACCTAATATGGCAACCACAACGTCTCCTCTTAGAATCTCTATGGATCCTCTGGATATAAAGTAGATCGCGGTGAGGACGTCCCCGGCGTGGACGAGCGTGTCACCGGGGGGTGCGTGGGTGGTCTTAAACTTCATTGCCAAGGCCCTGAGGCAGCCCTTGGTGGAGCCTTTAAAAGCCTTACAGTTCTGCAGCAAAGTCCGGTTGAGATGGAGACAGATGTCCGCCTGGAGACACTCTGGGAAACCTTTTAACACCTGGGGATAGGGCGGTGGGGATAGAGGGGACAGGATCCAAAGAGGCCGAGATGAATGAAGGGAGGAAGAAAGGTGAGAAAGAAGGTCAGATAAAGAGGGAGGCGGGCAGAGAAGGAGAGTGAGGAGGAGACAATTGGAAAGAAGGAAGGTTAAGAGGTGTTAGAAATACAGCAGTTGAATTGACAGAGGAGGGTAACATCAGTTTGGATGCGTTCCGTTAGCGTTGAGGAGCGGATTAATAAAGTTTAGAGGAGTGAGTTTCAAAGCCTGTATTGATACAGGGAAGATTCACTGAGTTAAATGTTCAAACTGTGCATAACATTACATTGGATTCACTTTTTTCTTTTTTAATGCAGTAATGCAGTATGTTAAAATACATTTTAGCTTGACTCGTATCATAAATTTGCACACTTGGCATACTAACATACTCTTTAAGGATCAAAACCTCTACCTTTTTTCATGAACACTTGGGCCTACTACACGACTGTATAAATCAGATGTATATTGTATTGTATATTTTAACGTTGGGCATTATGGTGGTCTTTGTAGAGCAAATGTTTTTTGAGATGGCAAATGATTTCGGAAAATGAATTTTTTTTTGGTTCCTGTTAACATTCGACAACTAAAAGTCTTATAGTTCACCTAATGAATGTCAGCAAACCAGAGCCTTGCTCTTTCATTTCTGGAGAGATTCGAATCGAAATCTACAATGTTCATTAGCGGTCAACACGGACGTTCAATAGCACACATCAAACACGCTTCCGATTATTGTTCTTTTAGCACTGACTAATTACTTCGAATATGCTCTTTTAACTAAAGATCCCAGAATCAACTTGACAGCTGTTCAGGATAAGACTTTATATTGCACCTAATTTCAGAGTGGACGCGGAAATGTAGCTCTCCACAAAGCAGTCAGACAACCTTTTTGGAGGTCTGTGCTCTACTGAGTCTCAGTCTGACTTTTACCCAAAAGAACACGAGTCAGCAGTTTCTGAGTTTGAACGGTGAATGTCCATTGTTTTCTGGAGTTTCACTGCAAAAGCAAACCAGGGAGGTTTTTGTGAATGTTTCAGCAAAAAAACAAAGTGAGCAGGTCCGTAGAGTGTTATTATTGTGAAGAATAGGTGCAATTTTAATGCTGCAAACATGGGGAGCCCAAGCCATTTTATGTGGCAACTTTAGGCCACTCTTTTTTTTTTTTTTTTTTTAAATGTACTCCCACTAAATAAATTACTCTCCTGGCTTCCTTTTGACACATAACAACTCTTTTGTTGCCTTGGTAATGTGTTGCAGTGGACCTCCGTAGGAGACCTTTCCTTGTTTAATGGTGCTGCAAGCATTTGCTCGACTGTTAACTTTCAAGGGTGTGCTTTTTATTTTCACGCTACATCAATATTCACCGTCGGAAGGCATCGCTGGTGTTTTTTTTTTCTTTTTCTTTTTTTGCCATAGCTTTTCTTCCGAGCACAGCTATCGTTCAAAGAGTGAAAGTACCATCATGTTTTATAAGTCTTTCAAGTCTTGTTATTTTCTGCTCGCTTATTTTCATTATTTCATAGCCCCCCCCCCCCAAAAAAAAAGAAAAACAATGAGGGGCACTGGCCCAACCGATATCGACGAATTGCTGACTTTTGTGCAGAAAATGCATAAAATAACATTTAAACCCCGATGCAGTTCAATGGGAATCAAGTATTCATGGGTTTTTGCTATGTGCAAGCCAGCATGGGTTGACATTAATTCTGTTAAATAAAAAATTTTTTTAAAAAATCAAAAAAAAAATCATGCAGTCCAAGAATGCATTGCGTAGTGCGAAATGTGTGACCCATTTATGACCGCAGTTGCGTCTGTGTGTCACGGATGAATCGATGCAAGCTAGGAACAGAGTCGTCGGGCATTCGACTGGGATGCGACCTCCCATTGGCGGTCCAGGCGGTTCAGTTGGTATCCACTCAGTTCATGGTGCCTTTGTGCGCACTGACAGGTGCGATTCACAGAGCCAACGTTGTGCCCGTCCAACATGAACCCGCCTTTGTGGTCAGCACAACCGAATGACTTGATCAGCAGTCATGCGTGTTTCATTTAGCCCTGAGGGTTTCATATGTGCGTCGTGATTGGCTGCATACTCGCCTTCTTATATGAGCTCGTGGCGGTCCAAGCGTGACATGGGAGGGAGTGTGTGTGTGTGCTATTTATAATACTCACATCTTTCCTATTTTCTCTGATGGTGTCGGACCATGCATGCTGAGACAAAGTCTTCCAATCATCCTATTAATGTACAACGCAGGCTCAAAATGCTACTCGAGCCTCGTGGTGTGTATTCATTCGGGTTCAATTTGATACAAAGACTCTGTGTACACACGTAGCGAGTTGGTACATTGTGGACCGCAGGTACTCACAGCATTCATGTCGATGCCGTTGGTATAGGACCAGGCGTGTTGGAAATACTCCTCCAGCCGCTGCCTGAGCGGGTTGGGGATTTGGTGGAAGCGGATGAACTCTCGGACGCGAAGCATCTGGGTGTGGTAGCGGGCCGTCCCCGAGTATAGCCGCTGGATGATGGCAGAGACGTTGCCAAAGATGCTGGCGTACATCAGAGCTGGTTGCGGGACAGAATGAAATCAGTTCAGACAGATTTGTATAGTGAAAGTCGGCATGGAGGATAGCGGTGGGTGAGATGGGGGAACAGAGAGCGGCAAAAAAAATTTACCTAGAAAAAATAAATGGCAACTAGGCTGCTCAAAAGGCAAATTCCATTTTGCGCATATTTAGAAAAGTATACACAGATTTTTTTTCCCGTTTGTTTGTTTTAGATGTCCAATAATATTATCAGAACTTACATCCTATGAGCATGACACAGATGGAGAAAATCTTCTCCGAGTTGGTGTTCGGGGAGACGTTGCCAAAACCCACGCTGGTCAAACTGCTGAAGGTGAAGTAGAGAGCCGTGACGTACTTGTCTTTAATGGACGGGCCCGTTCCTGTTGAAGTGTAAAGGTTACGCCGGTATGTATTGGAAAGGCTGCAATATTGGGTTGACATCACCCTAAACAATAACAAGACTGTTGTGAGTCTCAGTACCTGGGATGGAGTCATTAAATTGTTTTCCCAGTTGGTCGCCGAGTGTATGGAGCCACCCGATTGAGCCGTTCCGCTCCACGTTACCGATGGCATACCTGAGGATCGGAGATGCAAGAAAAAAAATCGAAATTATTATAATTTTTTTTGCTGATTGAGAATCTGCTCCCATTTTTTTTCTCTAGAATTACAGGTTTGGTTCAGTTACAATTTTTAGCTGCAGTACTACATTTCACAAGTGCACACAGAAGTCCAGTCACTTTTTCCCCCCCATGTATGCAAATTTTGTAAACAAAGCAGCTGCTCGTGTTGTACCAGATGCACGCCAGCCAGTGCGCGATGAGGGCAAAGGTGCACATGAGGAGGAAGAGGACGGCTGCGCCGTATTCGGAGTAGCGGTCCAGTTTTCGTGCTACGCGGACCAACCGGAGGAGGCGAGCGGTTTTCAGCAGCCCGATCAGAGTGGTGGTCTGTCGAGAAGGGAAAGAAAGAGAGTTATGCCCGCCGCCCCTGGTTTGAGGGAGAGTGTGGACACACCTTTTTAAAACTAATGAGGTACTTTGGTGGATGAGCTCCTCCCCTTCCATTCCGTCCATACGATGAATACGGTTAATTAATAATAAAAGCTTCACTGACGGTGAGCCTATAGTCCCGCTGTGTGTGTGTGTGTCCTCACGGTAAGTAATAGCTGTCTGGTGAGAAGAATCTGCAATTTCTGGGCTCAGTGGCTTTCCTGGCCAACATTACTGAAGAAAACCTCCAAGGGGAGTTTCTACATGTCTGACTTTTTTTTTTAATTCCCATCAAATTGCAATAAATAAGACAAATAGGAAGATAGAAACGCATTCCGACATCATTACACAGAGATTATTTACCACTTGGAATAACCCCCAGGCCGGGCTGCACTGTCTAGTGAATCAGTCATCTTTGGCCGCGGGTGATTTTGGTCCTCATTAGGACGTCTTCTCAGAGAGTCTCTCACTTTCGGACTCTTGGTTGGCTTTCCTTGGCTCTTCCGTCTCTTGCTCTGGTCCCCTGAACCCACCCAACATCGTTCAACCACCTTCATCGTTTCCCTTTTGTTCATTTTACCTTAATGTGTGTATACATATTTGTTTAAATATGTATGGGTGGGTTGGTGGGTTAAAACAATGCAAAAAAAATGTACACAAGCATGCTTCTGTAACATAAATGTCAGAGTAGGGTCCAATTTATTTCCCTCCCACATGAACAACATCACATCATCACTATGTCATTGTATTCTGCCTTACCTCTTCCCCGCTGCGATAAATTAGAAGGTCGAAGGGAATGGCGGCCACCATGTCGATGAGGAACCAGCCTTTAAAGTAGTGCACGGCGATTCGCAGTGGATGGCTCACCACCTCATCGTTAGAGTTCACATACGTTGTCCTGAGAGAAGAATGAAGGTAAACCCAAACATGACTCATTTTTGCAGCCAATATTTAATTTATCACAAAAACAAGTACATCCCTCTAATTTTGCTCACAATTTGTTTTTATATCTTTTCTGAAGGAATTCCACTTGGAACATTTTCACTGTTGTGTGATACCGTATTATCGTTTGCATCCAGTAACATCTAAGAAGGAAATGCTCTGAGTCACGAAAATGCACGTATTCATCGGATGTTATTCAGACCTGAAGTTGATGAGGATATCGATGATAAACATGATGTCCACGATGAGGTCCACCACGTTGAGAGGAGAGCAGGAGTAACCGCAACGCTGCATGGCTGCTTCTTCCTGAGACGAAAAGAGGATATCAAAAGCCAAAGAGAAGATCATTAGCCGAGGGCGGGCGGGCGCTTCTATTGCTTTCAGATGGATGAACATACACCATCTGGACGACAAATAGCTTTGGAAATACATTTTGCAAGACTACCTGTGGAATTTGCATCATGTATTGCCATCACAATGTCATCATTCGTTTCAATAAATGCGTGGCTTTTGTGGCGCCCCACCACTTAACTTTTAATAGATGCTAATTTCTATAAGCATTTTTTTTTTTTGTTTGTAATGACACACCTGGTCGTTCAGGAGGAAAGCTGCCGAGTAAGGAGTCAGGATGGCGGTGTAGATGACCAGCAGCAAGATGAGCCAATCCCACACCGCCTTGAAGGGACTGTAGTGCAACACGGTCCAGCTGTGGATGCGAGGAGCCTGCAGCTTGTACTCGGGCAAAACATCTGCACCCAGCGAAAGCACCTGGGAAAAATGCTTAGAGTTACCACCACCAGATGGTGGCAAAGTAATACTTTTCGATTAGACAGGGCTATGGCTTGAATAAATGCAGCTCCTGCTGTCATTTTAACATAGTTCCTCATCCCCGAGATGCCTCAAAGATGGCACAAGATAGCCAAGCGGTCCTTGTGTATTAGACAAGGCTTTGGCCACAACACAAAAAGGGGACTATGAATGGGAAGCCTCTTGACTTCATGACACTGAGACAATGTGTACTGTGGCTAAAAAAAGAAACCGATTACCGATATTCTATGGCACGTTTCATCCGCACGCAGTCGCAAAAAAATTAACACAAGGAATATGATTTGGAGTATTACACTGCAGAACTTAATCGCTTTACTGGCTGTAATATATTCCGGCATCTGCACTTGCAGGAGTGAATCCGTGACAGAGGCAGCAGGGAAGCCTGCCTTGTGTCTTTGCCTAATCGAATCAAAGAATGAGACGCTGGAGCTCGCTTTGGGCTAAAGGAATACTGAGCATCCGAATGCATTTTTGATAGTCCACGCAGACATGCCAGACAACTGTGAAGTGAATGCATATCTCGCACACAAAGAAACAACGAAGCTGCCTTGATTCTTGTCACGTTCGCAAGGCGACACGGGCTTTATTGTGTCAATATTGTACAAAGTATAACATTGGATGCAGGTTAACGCCCCTTTTTCGACATTATTATCTGATCCATGAATATTGCATGGATAGGTCCACTTATCCAGAAGCCCAATAGTGCAATAAAACAATATTAATGCATTTGGGTCCCATGCACGGCCACATTTCTAAATGGTCTGCAAATCTATTGTAAGAGTCCTGCTAGCCTCACAGTTACATCTTAAGTCATTAAATTGTGGAGTTCTGTGTATTTTATTGCACCGCATTCAGCGGAGGGTGTCCACCGCCTACTGCCCGGAGACAGCTGGGATAGGCTCCAGCACCCCCCGCCACCCTAGTGAGGATCAAGCGGTTTGGAAGATGAATGAATGAATGTGTATATATATATATATATATATATATATATAGCGGCTGGATAGCTCAGTTGGTAAGGCATCGGTTTGGCATACGGGAGACGGTGGTTCGAATCCCGCTTGGGGCAAAAATGAGCACATAACACCATCCAGTGTGGGTCCTTGGGCAAGATCCTTCACGCTAATGCCTACCTCATACAATGATGAGAGACAATAAAACGAATGACATGCCGGCTCAGACGTCGCCCGGCCAAACAAGGTCTGCGTCAGGTGCTGGGGGACCAGAGCACCTTGATGAAAAATGGGCTACTGGAACAAAGCGGAGATGGGCGAGATGCGATAACATGGCTCTGTTGGAATGCTACTACTCAAGCAACCCTAGTCAGAGGGGTTACATGCAGAGAATGTGGGCTAAATGGTTACTTCGAAACCCACAGTCACGGTTGACCAAGAAACAACTAGTAGCTCAGTGTTCCAACATCCACAAACGGCAACTGCTGTCACAACTTGAGATTGATGAGGTACAACGCAGGTTCCATGGTGAAGGGCCCCAGGCTTTCAGATCAGAGGAGGAGGTCATACAAGAGATTGGGAGGCAAGCCCCAATGAATGCAGATGATGAGATTGGGTGGCCAGCCCCAATGAATGAAATGCTGAGCGAGGCAGCAACTGACCTGAAAGCGAAGATCATGGCGAGAATGAAAGCTGGGCAACCTAGAAACCGATTACAACGACTATGTGAAGTACCATCTGAAAGTCTCATAGAAAGTGTGAATGCAGCACTGAGGGCGATCCCTACCGTAACGATCACAGAAACCAATGAGCTGATATACGCTTCAGCATCAGTGATCCTGGAGATTCTGGGCTATAAGAGCAACCATGAGATACGTTACCCACCATGGAAAAGACCCGGCCCGGAAAGATGTGAGTCAATTGACGGAGGCCCAGAGAGGTGTGATGAAAAGGCCGATACCCGAGAAGTACATCCAGATGACCATACCTGAAGCACTCGAAACTGCCAAACAAAGGCTCCAAGCCTTGTCCAGTCGCCTAAAGCGGTACACAAAAGAGAATGAAGCCAGACGAATAAACAGGCTGTTCGCAACACAACCTGCGAAAGTGTACGCTCAGTGGCAGGGTCCTAACAACAGAGCTGACCCACCAAGACTGGAAACTGAAAGGTACTGGAAAGGCATATGGGAGAAGAAGGTTGCACATAACAGCAGTGCACAATGGCTGGTGACCCTGAGAGAGGAGCACAGCAACCTGCCTGAACAGAACCCAGTTACCATAACAGTGGCAGACATACAGGAACGAGTCTCAGATATGAAGAACTGGACAGCACCAGGCCCGGACATGGTCCACACCTACTGGCTAAAGAAACTCACAGCTCTCCATGAGCGCCTAGCAGTACAAATGAACCAGCTGCTGAGTGATGGGACTCACCCAGAATGGCTAACCGAAGGGCGAACGATCCTGATCATGAAGGATCCCTCGAAGGGTGCAGCCCCATCCAACTATCGGCCAATAACCTGTCTCTCCACAACATGGAAGCTCATGTCAGGAATCATCGCGGCTAAGATAAGTGGACACGTGGATCAATACATGAGCGAAGCGCAGAAGGGCATTGGTAGAGATACCAGAGGAGCCAAACATCAGCTCCTGGTTGACAGAACAGTCGCACAAGACTGCAGGTCCCGACGTACCAACCTGTGCACAGCCTGGATTGATTACAAGAAAGCCTATGACTCGATGCCACATACATGGATCACTGAATGCTTGGAGTTGTATAAGGTGAACAGGACCCTAAGAGCCTTCGTTGCGAACTCGATGAGAATGTGGAAAACCACACTTGAAGCCAATGGCAAGCCACTTACCCAAGTGTCCATCAAATGTGGCATATACCAAGGTGATGCACTCTCCCCACTGCTGTTCTGCATAGGACTGAACCCCCTAAGCCAAGTAATCACCAAGACAGGCTATGGATACCGCCTCAGAAATGGAGCTACAATCAGTCACCTCCTCTACATGGATGACATAAAGCTGTATGCTAAGAGCGAAAGGGACATAGATTCCCTGATCCACACAACCAGGATCTACAGCAGCGACATCGGGATGTCATTCGGGCTTGAGAAATGTAGTCGGATGGTGACTAAGAGAGGAAAGGTAGTCCGCACTGAAGGGGTCTCACTCCCTGAAGGAACAATAGCAGACATTGAGGACAGCTACAAGTACCTTGGTATACCACAAGCCAATGGCAACCTCGAACTGGCAACAAGGAAAGCGGCTACGGCCAAATACTTCCAGCGAGTGAGGCAAGTCCTAAGAAGCCAGCTCAATGGCAAGAATAAGACCCGGGCAATAAACAGCTATGCCCTGCCAGTGATCAGATACCCTGCAGGAATAATAAGGTGGCCAAAGGAAGAGATTCAGACCACGGACGTTAAGACCCGAAAGCTCCTAACCATGCATGGAGGGTTCCATCCCAAATCCAGCACCCTGAGACTGTACGCAAGCCGAAGGGAAGGAGGCCGGGGACTAGTGAGTGTGAGAGCCACTGTCCAGGATGAAACATCCAAGCTCCATGAATACATCAAGGAGAAGGCTCCAACGGATGACGTACTCAGAGAATGTTTCAGACAATGGGGAACAGAAGATGAGGCGCTGGAAGAGGGACCATCATGGGAGGACAAGCCCCTACACGGGATGTACCACCGGACCATAACTGAAGTGGCTGATCTCAAGAAGTCCTATCAGTGGCTAGAGAGGGCTGGCCTGAAGGACAGCACAGAGGCGCTCATCCTGGCTGCTCAGGAACAGGCCTTGAGCACCAGAGCCATCGAGGCCCAGATATACCACACCAGACAAGACCCAAGGTGTAGGTTGTGCAAAGAGGCACCTGAGACGATCCAACACATAACTGCAGGGTGTAAGATGCTGGCAGGGAAAGCCTACATGGAACGCCATAACCAGGTGGCTGGCATAGTCTACCGAAACATCTGTGCGGAGTATGGACTGGAAACCCCAAGGTCAAAATGGGAAACACCTCCGAAGGTGGTGGAGAATGACAGAGCGAAGATCCTGTGGGACTTCCAGATCCAGACTGACAAGATGGTAATGGCGAACCAACCAGATATCGTGATCATCGATAAAGGGCAGAGGAAAGCCGTTGTAGTGGATGTAGCAGTCCCAAGTGATGGAAACATCAGGAAGAAGGAACATGAGAAACTCGAGAAATACCAAGGGCTCAGAGAGGAGCTGGAGAGAGCCTGGAAGGTAAAGGTGACAGTCGTGCCTGTGGTGGTCGGAGCACTTGGGGCAGTGACCCCCAAACTAGATGAGTGGTTGCAACAGATCCCGGGAACAACATCGGACATCTCAGTCCAGAAATGTGCAGTGCTGGGAACAGCAAGGATACTGCGCAGAACCCTCAAGCTTCCTGGCCTCTGGTAGAGGACCCGAGCTGAATGAGGGACGGACACCACCCGAGGGGTGAGATGAGGATTTTTTTTTTTTTTTTATATATATATTCTATTCCATCCGTTGAGTATGCCTTGTCCTGTTTAGGATTGTGGGTGAACTGGAGTTGATGTCAGTCTCTCAAAAGAGAAGGAAATTTGTTTAAAAAAACACACACACACACAGGCTGAGATTCATACCAAGAACATCTGACTGCCAGGCAGATCTGCCCACCAGAAACCAACATGCTGCCAGTTTAATACCAGCTTGGGCTCGAGGCTTTTGCGTTATGACTTAAGGTTCATGTGGAAGGCGAGCATGTGACTAAACAATGAAGCAATATTTATGCTAACACATCAATGTCATCAACACCTTCACCCGTCTTAATCCCAACCAAAAAACTTCCGGAGACAATGATGTGTAATCCCTGCAAATGAGCTCATTAGCACAACGGAATGAATTGCTGGGCACCAATGAGGTGCGTGTACCTAATGAGTTGACCTCCACTAACCTCAATTGACCTCTGTCAACGATAGTCGGACAGAATTAAAAAAAAAAAAAGAGCATTGTATTAATATGTCATGATAGTTTAATAACAATTGGGGAAGAATAGCTGACAGTTTGAGGAGCCAAATTCAATTAAGATATGTCAATTATTTTAAAAAAAACAACAACAAAAAACAATTTCCTGGCAGCACTGAGATTAGCGGAAAGCAAATCTATCAGTATTTGTGAGCTTCAAGGTGAGAACCTCCACAATTTTCTGCGAGGAGATTGTATTTTCTTCCTGTGCATGCGTGGGATTTTTCCAGTCTGGCTTCCTCCAATGTTACAAAAGGAATGCACGATGAATGTTCAAACCGGTGTGAATATGAGTAAGAATGGTTTGCAAGTAGCCATTAAGACTCACAGAGACTCTATTCGTAATATTTATGCATGGCTCCATTGGTTCTGAATTTACAATATGGCACCATGCATCATGAGTTGTGTTTTAATGTCATTTTGACAACAACTACAAAAAAAACCCCAAGAAAAACTTGTATAAATATCTTGCATCAGATATAATTTAATACAGGGTGTTCTGACAACCTGTCAGACAGCCCAAAATAAAAAAAATAAAAAAAAAGAAAAGATTGTACTTTGAAGAATTGCTTTTGTGCCGCAACTCAAATTTGGCACAACAACGATCTGCTTCAAGCACGAAGCACTTTATTTTGATGTCAAAAAAGGAAGTACCTGACAGAAAATGAGCATGTTAAGCTGAGTGACCCGAGAGCGCCTATCTGTTCAGCGACTTGTCGTTGCATATTTATGAAACATGACAGTCTGCTCAAGTGTGAGTGCATCACATCGATATATGAAAAATATGTATGAGGTAAACGGCAGCGAAGGGCACTAAGAAAGCATGGCACAATGCATCCCGCGTTCCATGCAGGTTCTCACTCATGCAGGGGAAAAAAGAGACATCAAAACTCATCAATTGAAAGAATTGTCTTCACACTCAATGACCCTTTTTCACACTGTCAAAACAAAAAATATTTTTGTCCTCGAGCTACAGCACTTTTTTCTTTTAAACAGACTGATGAGTCAAGAAGATGTAAAAAGTCTACACACCCTTGTTCAAATGGCAGGGTTTTTTGTTGTTATTGTGATAGGAACAAAAATGAAACCAACACCCATCCATTTTCTTCTATCTTTCAGAAAGAGGAAGTAAAGACAAACCAATAAAATCGCGTCATTGCAAAAGCGTTGACCTTCCACATGGCCTGTTTATAAATTCATGAGATTTCCTTTAAAACGCCCAATACAGTGGCTCCAAGTCGAAAAGCCTTTGAAAACATGGTCAATATTTTAAAAATAGCAAGGGGTCAATAATTTATAGTCAGTCAGTCAGTCAGTCAAACAGCAAACCCATACTTCCTATTACAAAAATTCCCTCCTTGCAATAAGCACATCAAATTTTCAGAAGCTTTCGGATTCAATTTCTACTGTAAACAGAGCAGTCTGCAAACATTATTTTGGGAGCAGTTCCACTTGTCGGGTAGATATCTCTTCAATAATGCAATCTTCAATCTTGTCTGTTTGATATTTTAAGGGTGCCATGTTTGCTGCTGGAGAATTTACCCAATATATTGACCAGCAGCACACACTCGTGTCACACATGGATTTATTTAACTTAAAAGAGGTTTAGTCCTGGTAAAAAAAAGAAAACAAAATTGACAAGCTGAGATGTCCGGATTGTCATCATGGATAGTAAGCCCGACTGATTGCCTGTGTAGAATTATTTATGAGCATATAGATTTAAAAAAAAACTGTCAGAAAGCTGTTCATCTTAAAATTAGCCAATAGTGACAATGATTAATGATCTCATAACAAATGACCCCAACACACACACAAAAAAGAAACATTTCTGTGGCAAAGTATACGTAGCTTTCCAAGTAGCATGCACTGCGGTCCTGTCCTGGAAAATGACTTCCAATGCTAATCTTTATCGCTCGCTGACTTGTCTCATTAAAGTCCCCTTACCTTAATTCGGATCATAAAACTTTCCCTTCACCTTATCTATCTACTGTAACCTTTCTGTAATCTCAAAATTCATCCCTCTAATGGAACGACCTGCTCTTGAAAAGGATGAGCCTCACCCTAAGGCAAAGTCTAACGTCACAGAAGAACAAAGACCTCCATTAAGGCCAAACTAACAAATAACATCGATCCATTTTGGAGACAGCACAGCCTGTTCAGGGTCACAGGGAGTCCATCACAGCTGATTTTGAGCAAAAGGCAGTTGACACCAAGGCCTGTTCCGCCGTCAATCCCAGGGCACAAACAGAAGCAGGAGTCAATTCATTTTTACATGACTGACACTTGAGTAACGGATGAAACCGCGCTTGCACCTCCGAGCAGATCCTGACCAAATTACGATGGCCACGAACCCTCTTCAATTGTTTGTGAGAGTCAGTTCTAACATTGGGGCGGCCCGGTAGTCCAGTGGTTAGCACGTCGGCTTCACAGTGCAGAGGTACCGGGTTCGATTCCAGCTCCGGCCTCCCTGTGTGGAGTTTGCATGTTCTCCCCGGGCCTGCGTGGGTTTTCTCCAGGTGCTCCGGTTTCCTCCCACATTCCAAAAACATGCGTGGCAGGCTGATTGAACACTCTAAATTGTCCCTAGGTGTGAGTGCGAATGGTTGTTCGTTTCTGTGTGCCCTGCGATTGGCTGGCAGCCGATTCAGGGTGTCCCCCGCCTACTGCCCGGAGACAGCTGGGATCGGCTCCAGCACCCCCCGCGACCCTAGTGAGGATCAAGCGGATCGGAAGATGAATGAATGAATGAATGAATGAATGAGTTCTAACATTGTATTTATTTTTCGCCATCGTTGTTGTATCTGTTTTGTCTAACCGCCACAAAAGCAACAGATCCAAAAAGACAAATAACAAGAGGCACTTTCCGTGAGTTGTGTAAGTGCGTTTCTGAGCAGACCGAGAGAAAGCGAAAGAGTGTGTGTGTGTGTGTGTGTGTGTGTGTGTGTGTGTGTGTGTGTGTGTGTGTGTGTGTGTGTGTGTGTGTGTGTGTGTGTGTGTGTGTGTGTGTGCCCACTTTCATCTGCCTGCCACCTCAATTGCCTTTGTGGCTGACCTTTTTCCTCTCCGGCCCCGACAGTTCTCTTGAAGGCGTAACAAAGGAACACATTTGCTCAGCCTTGATGCCTCTCCCTCTATCTAACTCACCACAGGTCACTTCTCCAATTCTTTCTACAGATGTATTTTCTTTTTATTTTATTTTTTTATCCTCAGCATGTCTCCGCCGTTGCCTTGCTCACCGCACCGAATCTGTTCCAAGATCTCACTGCCTCACATTTTAACCCCTACTGAGCCCGGGCCTCTCTTTCACCCTCTCCATGATAGCAAGGCTTAAAATCTTAAAGCGGTAGTGAAACGCTAATAACCGCTGTAGGGCCGCTGACATCGTGGGGAGGCTGCTAACACACACTCACACATGTGCATTGAAGTGTTAATCTACAGAACACAGAGACTTCTGAGTCGGCTCTTCATCTTAAGTTTTTAAATCTCCTCTTACTCGCTTGCAGGGAAAGTGCAATCGTTGCATATTGGACCTAGTCTGAGGGTGGTCTTAAAATCCAAAATGCAGTTCAACACGAACCTGTAAGGCGGATTTAAAGACGTGTTGAGGGGTGAAAAATTGCGTTGAGCATTGTATTTCTCCATTTACGGTCGACGCTGCAATATTGATGAGACTTGATGACACGGAGCTATGGCTTCAGTTCACAGGGCTTGTTAAAAGGGAGCTGCATGTGATCGGGGGGATGCCATCATGCATTAACATTCCAACGATGGAATCAGGCCACTCGAATCAAAGAGGCAGCTGTGTGGAGCCGGCAGAGGAACATACAGTCCACGCAAGATGTTATACGTAATATGCTTATTTCCTGTTAATGACCGCCTTACGTCTCGTGGTTTTGCTTTGACCGAAAACGACGGGAGTAACAGACACTCCAAGGAGAAACGATCCCAACGTCGTTTTATATATACGTGGTTCCAAAACTGATCGATAAGGGAAAACTCCTCTAAACCCCACACCACAAGATAATCGGTCAAAATAATCTCTCAGATTATCACAATGTCATGTACTCAGCCTTAGAACGGCGATAAAGACACACAAATCACGAACCCGCTAATATTTATTTGAACTTAAGACAACAGTTCATGCTTCACCGTTTTATAAGAAAGAGATGAGCGCATTTGCTGTTGTCATGGTGACCCTGGCTCACCTATTTAAGTGAGCTGTATTAGCGGACCCGCTTGGACATTACTCATAGTGTTAGAGAGGCTATAATGCATAAATGCATACTGTCAACTAGCAATGAAAAATGTTTCGGGTTTACAACCGTTTGCACGCACACACGCAAAAAGATATTGCTCACGTAGTCATGAGATCCTGCAGATTTGTGAGGGTGGATTTTAATTGCCTCGAAAAGAAAGAGGAGCGAAGGCAATTTCATGCAATGGTTGTGTCCTATTTCGAGGTTTGCCAAACTGTTGCGTAACTTTAAACAGAGGAAGCAGGTACATTGAAAGCTGAGGGGGCTTTCAGGTGTCATACAGGGCCAGTCTGAAAGCTGTGTGGGAGGAACAGAGGATCAGAGCGAAAAGAAGAAAGCAGCCGAGACTAAGCCAAAACTGGAGTTATGAAATGCTAGTCGGTGTCACGACTACAAACCATGCATATATATATATATACAGTATATACAATGCACTCTTTATTTGACAGCTGATCCTTGACTCGAGTCGTTTCCCAGACAGGAAGCTGCAACCCAAATGGTCTTGTTCGTACTAGATGTATCTTTAAACTTTAGCGATCGTCAAAAGTTTTTTTCATATAAATCATATGGACAAAACCGATGCCAAGATGCTTAGTATTAGCTACACTCAGTCAAAAGTCCAATTTCTTGACTTTTTTTTTCCAGAGCAGTCAAGTGTGACAGCAGAACAAATTTGAAGTCAAATTGAGTCAGATGGAAGGGACCATACAAGTGTTCATTAGCCTCCCTGAACCAGGAAGTAGCATACTAAACTCACAAACAGGCGTACAAACGTATTGCGGGTGGCATTTCTGTGTACGGTCATTATAGCATTGCAATCACATCAAAATCTATTGGTAGCCGAAGATTTTCAAACAGGGCTGCACTACTAAAACTGCCGGTGGACAAATATGAAGCTGAAACAACATACGCAACCAAAACGTCAGCTCAAATATTGCTTTTGTTGCAAAACAAACACAACCACTGTGTATAATTGGCATCTCAAGCAGCTTTTAACTGACTGCAACAAACTAAGCAAAAAGTTGAACAAGTTTGCAACATTATTGTGGGGAAAAAAAAAAAAAAGTTGTGTAATGAAGTGGACCAAAACTGTAATTGCTTAGTTGAAAGCGATTTCACTTCAATGGTGATCAGGAAGTACATCTCATGTCTTCATCGACATTTGTTACTGATGAAATATGGCCCTTATTATGAACCTGTCAATGACTGCACATTTACACCCTATTAAATGGAAATCTAATAATGTCCCGTTGATATTTATTGCTCGGAAATCAGCTCAGTGCACTAATGCTGCTCCTGTTAACTCATTCACTCCCAAAGACGTTTTTAGACGTCTTTTCAGACTTGCTCTAGAATTGGCTGGTACTGAATGAGTTAATAGAAACACCAAATATAGGACAGTGGCTTCGCATATATTGCCACTATGTCTTGCTGGTTAAGATGATGTGATAGAAAGTGACTCGATAAGGCCTGCAGAAATTGCAGGGAAGAAACCAGCAGCAGCAATAAGAGAGGGACCAAGATCAGCGTTTCAAGCAAAACACATCCGACTAGCAAAGCATTCAAAGTAATGCCTGCTGTAAATGTGTTTTGCTTATTTTTGTTTCGTCGAAAACCTGACAGATGGGCTGCCTCCGCTGAACATGGCCAAGGTCTTATTTTTTAACGCTATGAATATGATTAAAAAAAATGAATGCAGCTCGATGAAAGAAAAACAATAAGCATTTTATTAATGATGATTGAGCATCTCCAAATCCATAAAGTGACACATTTCTATGCACTCACGTTTGGTATTAAAAAAAACAGTGCGGTGACAATACAGTACATTCAGTTGGCGTCCAAACTATAAACTTCAATCAAACAAAGTAGAATTTCCTTGTTCTGCCCCCCCCCCCACCCCCATTGCCTCTTTCTCACCTCTCTCCCTTCGGTGGGCAGACGTGGAGGGCACTCTCTCGCCTCCCACCCACGGCGACATGAGATTGGCAAACCAGGCGGGCGTGGCATTACGGCGGGCGGACAGCAGGGACTTGGAATCCGATCGGCAGCGAGGGCTTTAGCAAAGGTCGACTGGCGCAGGAAGATGTTGAGGAGCTTGAGCAGCAATGGTAGGACCATGGTCCTCAGCGGCGACTCACCGCGGCGGGGTCAGGGTCAGGGTCAGGGCGGACACCGAGCATCCGTGACCGCTGGCTGTTCGGACCCTCGCCAAAACTTGACTAAGTGGTGCTGCAACACCAAAGATGTCACAATACCGTGGCAGCCATTGAAAAATCGTTACGCCCGGGGGCAATTGTCACACGAAAGAGCCTCCATCCGGCTTCCTGGAAAAACTCATCTTCTTCCTGCGTGCCGTCTTGTCTGTCATGCTTGTTGCAAGAGCTTCTTCCAAATGCAGTTTGCTTCTGCTGTGGCTTCCCTTTCCGTACCTCCGATGAGATCTCAGCTGGCTTTCAAGTCCTGATTAAACCACCGCTGGCGTCACCTCTCATTGAGTTTCTTCGACTGTCTTCCACCCACAGCGTGACTGCTGATGGCTGCTTGGTTGTTAACTCAATAAATCAGCATGCAACAGAGAAGAGTGAAAGATGAGGAAGAGGAGGAGGAGGAAGAGGAGGAGGAGGAGGAGGGAAAAAAAACGGAAGATGGCAGCAGGAGAGTTATTTCCTATTAGTTGGAGATGAAGCCGGGATGCTGTTCTGATGCTGAGGCTAATAGCGCTATACTGCCAGTGTGGAGCGAGAGAGAGGTGGGGTGAGAAAAATCACTGGAGGAGAGCGAGGAAATACTAGAAACATGTTTTGTCAAGTGTTTCATACAAAAAAAATAATAATTATATGATAATATTTGTGTTTTGTAATCTTGTTGGTTCATGCAGAGGGGCATTTTTACATTAAAAAAAAAGGGACAAACATGGGTCACAGCCAAGATAAAATCCCAACTAGTCTCTTCACAATCTAATGTAAAATGTATTCCTGTGTGTTTTCCTCAATGGTTCTGTAGTGTGATGCACGGTAGACCCTTTTTTTTTTTTTTTTTACACACATTTAAGTGATATAAAAGTATGATAAATGCAAAAAAAAAAAATAAAGCCAACTCACGTGAGGGGATGCTTGATTTCCAATTTGAGTCTCGCGCTAAATTATGCACTACTACTTATGCATTACTGTAACTCTGCGTGTGACTGCTTAAACACTTCCGCCTAATGAATTTTGTATTTTGACCCTCTAGGCCACCGTACATTCTCGTGAGCAACAAAGTGATGAGTGCACATCGTGGTCATTTTTGTTTGGAATGTGTGTCTACGATAATGAACAAATTGTTCGTCTTTTAACAGTGACAAATGCAAAGTAACTGTGACATCATTCTGCACTGCGAGCAAACGGCACCGGCGTGCTGAGGATTGTATTGCGAACCGACAGAGCATAAAATGTATTCAATCAGGAAATCTCACAGGCTCATTTCCACAATAACTGATCAAATATAACACATTGGAAGTGCTGTAGGGCGCGCAGACAGACGGTGACAAATTAGGAATTGAAGGGGAAAAGAAAGGGCTTGCCCACTGCCAGACTGGAGTGCTTATTGGGTTAGAAAATGCGGCGAGGAATAACACATTTTGGCCCAGCTCAGTGGCTCTTTCTTTGCAAACGGACCGTACTCAAGACGAAAAGGGCTCGGGCATGATCTGATTTAACCGCAGACAATATACTGGTGTTGGCTCCACAGTTAGACTTTATAGACGCGTTGTAGCTGCTGTGCGACCAAGTCATTCTTCAACCATCCAACACTTTGACAGTTTGCCCGCACGGCCCTCTGCCGCTTTGCGGATGTCAAATGCATATGTGGTCAAAACTGCCACGCGGTGTCCTCTGTAGCCGAGACTTCACGCAAACATACGCTCACACACTTAAACATACAGTATGTGCATATACTTCCGCTGGCAAAGGTCAGCCAGCCATCAGTTGTCGCTGCTTGGGCTGGATTTTCATAACCGTTGTCAATCCTGCATGTAACTTGGCATAACTGTGTGCAGAGGTGGGTTAGATGTTGGACACATTGCAGGTCCAGCGCAAGATGGTGGATCTGGAAGTGGTGGAAGGGCTTGCGCTGCTGTGGGAGTGGTCGCAGACAATTACAAATCATGGTCAATTGAAGCTTATCCTTTCAGTCCTTTTGAATGTGGTATGCTCCTCGGGCACTCGAGTCTCGCAGAAATGTATCTGCACCGTGAAGTTGACAGTTGACGCTTGATGATTTGTGTGGCCTGTTATGAGCAGACTTTCTGAAACCAAACTGATAAACGCAACGCAAGGCCAATACGAAAATCCGGAATCGCCGGCATTTGAGCCATGGCACAGAAGTACAGTCTCAAAAAATAGAGCCCTTGGTTGTCATAAGAGCCACTTAATCAGGATAAATGGGCGACTGTTTTTACATATTTTTTTTCAATGTGCATTCACCTACAGAGGTATCGGCACAAGATCATATATCAATGTAATGAAAAGTTAACCACTCATCCGCACATATTGATGACTGCATTGGGGATAATTGTGGCTTCATTATCTTTGCCCAAAGATACTTCAACGGCACTTGAGGGGCCCCGGGGATGTTCCTGCACTTTCATCAGTCAATCTTTTGGTTTATTTTAATTCAAATCAATTGCCTAAGTGCTTCGAGGAAAACAGTCAATGTCCAAACACTTCCAGTTATGGAACAAAACATCCATATTATATGAAGAAAAAGAGAGAAGGAGGCTGCAAAGCTGGATCATGAACCTCTTACAGCTAAGCTCCTCATTAAACACGTATTGCCGTCGCAGCCGGGGGAAAGAAACAAAATCCTTTGTTTTCTTTTTTTGCACTCGACTTCTTGTAATAATAATCAGATGTACTGCGTAGGTGCATGTGTTCCACTTACACATACACACAATGTCTTTTCAAAGTGTCTTCCATGATAGTTTTTGATCAAGTGAGACTTTAGTTTGGGCTTACACAGGAGTGCCCGCTCTGATCTATGATCAATTACAGAATGGATTAACGGCTTTGGTTTGGGATCACGTTGGATGTTTCACAGCCGGGCTGTGGTCTTTTCCATCAGGGAGTCAGCAGCTCCCCTCCCTGGCCAGGAAGTCACAGCGCAACATTCTTCTTGTCCGATTGTAGTCAGGGGACAAAATCAATCAATGACCTCTTCTTTGCAACCTAGTTATTCTTATACAATTATGGTGACGATGATACAGATGAGCCATAAGAAGCACAATCCTTTCACTCACGCTTCAGGATCATAAAAAGATAAGGTAAAACTCCAACATTTAGCAGCTAAACGGTATTGTGCTTCTATTTGAGACTTGGAGTGACAGAAAGCTGAATAAGCCACGTACATTTTCCATTCTCAAAAGAATCACTCAGACAGCTGGTGACATCTGCTCGAGATGCGACGCTCGTACCCTGAAATGTATTCTGCGTTCAAGGAGATGCATGACGCAATTGTTCCCATCAATTAAAATAGTTCCGTGCTAGGATTCGCCTCAACTACCCTGCAGCTCCTCATGAATACAGCCCTGTTGCAACCTGCGCGTTTCCGACAGTGTTCGCGTCACATGAAAATGAGCCATTGCTCATCCCGGTGCCCCCCCTTGCTGCAGGGCGCGTGGACCAAATAAGACATTGTGTTACTATGACAACCAGGGACAGACCTCGGGCGTAGCTGGAGATACTGCGAGTATGAAGGCATGATTGACCCCACGGACACAATCAAGGCTTCAATTGTGTTTTCAAACATTCAAAGTCACTCAGGAACAACCATAAGCATACGTAAAGATGATGTCTCCGGGATCATGTCATCATTTTTTTCCCCAAAGGGCACATCAGTATTAGCCAAATACATTACGGTGATGGATGAACCGTGTTATTCCCAGATGAAGTCGTCGTCCATCATTGTGCTTCCGAAAAAAAATTAACGGATCGTTTCCAGCGTGGAAGTAAATGTGAAGGGCACATGCCTCCCTGTATCATCCTGGCTAATAACTTCACATTCAATTACATCAACTCTACACCGGTCGGTTTTCGAATTAAGAGGGTGTAATATTTAATTCCCTCATATAATTGCTAAGCGGCAGTTTGTCATGAGTGAACGCGAGCGGAACTCATACCCGCGCGTTTTGTTATTGCAGCGACCCGACTTGAACTCGGACATCCATCAAGCGCGCTTTAATCGGCGATATCGATTCCATCAATCGACTTCCAATTCATATCTGATGAAAACGAGATGAAAACTGACTGAAGACACGTCTCAAAGTGAAGCTAATCTATTTGTGTCGCTTTCCAAATGAGTCATAAATCATTTTCCCACTTATTCTAATGACTCAGCATCGCAACATGTGCCATCACTTGTGATTAAAGTGAAGGGAGACTTTTTTTTTTTAGTGTAATGAACCTCACATATTAAGCAATGGTGAATTTGCCTGATCATGTTTTTTTTTTTTTAGTGCGGGGCGGAACCTATCCTCCATTCTTTGCTGAATAATTCAGTTATTTGCATCTTTTTGCCCCATCTGATGGCAACTCGGTGCTAAGAAACAACTTGAAGTGAGGGAAGGCGCTAAACATGGTCTCACTTTGTCATTTGCCACCATCTTGCGGCATCTATTGGCCTGTCGGCAATTCGAGACCCATTTGGGGAGGGGGGGGCAATTCTTCTGAGATTATTGCTGTTTTCGTGGCAGGCTTTGGTCTCTGTCCCCCAAAAATAGCAGATTTCTATCAGTCCACGGTGATAAATGTAATTTAAATGAACGTTTAGTCAAGAGCTTTTGTTAAAATATCAATCCAATGAGCTTGTTTTGCCGCAGTGTGACACGTTTCTTTAAAAACATGGGGGTGGATGACTTTTCTTTTTTTTTTTGTGCAGTGTTTGTTCCTGGCTATTACACACTCTCATTATGTAATGCGGCTAACTAAACTCAAACAGAGTGGTTGAGTGGTGGTCATCTGCGCTACTTTCAGCCACGCTCTGTCGTCTTATAATTGGAGAGAGAATTCACAAATGAACATGTGGAGTGTATTTAATAATGTTCATCAGCAAAACAAGTACGTCCTTTGACTACACTTCCCCTTACCGGTCATTTTTTAGGTGTTTTTATGCATCCCACTTGACAGTTGAAAATTTGTTTGATGGCATATAACAAAATGGCTGCTGTTAAAGTTCTTATTATATTTATAGAGGTCTGTCTAACGAGTGGACCGGCCTTGATTGATGGCAAATCACAGCCCACGCGATCATCGAATGGGAAACCTCACAGTAACAGAGAGAAACGGCCCCTTTTGGGACAGCTGTTGCTTTGATGGACGCGGGACGGGGCGAGTGGCAGACACAACGGCGAGTCTCTGAGTTGGAGAAACGCGAGTCCCTCCGTCTACATTTATAAATCAAACATTACAGCCACAGCTGCCAATGGGGTCCGAGAAGTTCAAGAAGTTAAAATTTGCGTGCCAATGTCAAACAAACGAAGCAAGCCAACAACCTGTGTGACAAAACAAGGCTGTAAAACAAAATTCAATTTAGATGGGGAATCAAAATGGGTTGCTGTCTGAAAGCTTTGGTCCATATGGATGTCTGAGTAGGCAATTATAAAAAAAAGTGTATGAGCTTTTAAAGACAGTTTTTCTAAAAATCTCACGCGTTTGCTCTCACTTGCTTCTGCAGGCTGCAGCAGCAGTGAATGAGAGTGTGTGTGAATGATTGTCTCTAGATATCCTAAAGCAATCCGAGGTATGGTCCATGTTTTGTCCAATTTCAGCTTGTGGTTGTTTTTGTGCTCAAGCCAAACCAATACAAATGTTGCTTTGGTGCCATCTAGTGGCATATTTAAGCCAAGCAAATATGTTGAGATGAATTGTAGAGCTTCATTTGGACAAAGGTTGTGCTGTGCCGCCATCATTTGGCATCTGTAGACATATTATAAACCATTAGTGGGGGATCAAAACTTGTGAGTTTTTGCTATTTTTGTGGCCTTTCCAGTCCACTGTACCAGCAAATTTGTCGCATCAACCCTTCCTATACCGAGCACATAAAATTAAGTGGCTAAACTGTAAATGCGAGAGAGGTTAAAACCAGACGGTACTTTGAAATGTCACCGATTTTGGGAGAGGGCAGTATGAGGCAACAAGAATGCACAATGAACTGTGAAAAGAACAGAAAAGACAAACGAGCCCATATTCTTTTCCCTCCCATACTTGCCACAGTGACAGAGGGCGAGTCGTGACTGCTCTGTAATCATTAATAAAACAATGCATGCTCCCATTCAGCCCTATAGGCACATTCATCTCAACAAATATATGTTTGGCAGGTCAGAGGCCATTACCGCATCAAACTGTATGTTTGCCTACGTGGATTTGTGTGTGTGAGAGAGAGAGAGAGCTACCGAGGACAAGCCATCACGATCTGCACAGTGTAGGAGGCGGTGAGACGAACCGCTGGATGGATTCTGAGAGGGTCTTGACCGCGATCACTGCATGCCGTTATTTGTGTGTGCGCGCGTGTGTTCAAACATATTTTCTTGTTCCCATTACCACCTCTGTCATTTGAGGCCGATGGTCGTTGACACACAAAAAAAAAAGATTCAGCACCTCATACCTCGGAGACACACACATGCACACACCGGGTGAAGCGTGAGCAGGTTGGTAATTAAATCATGCTAGCGTTTAATTCCATTGCCTGTCGACAGGTTTCATCCTTCCTCGTTTGGGTTTCATTTATGACAGTTCAGGTGCAGTCCTAAAATAATATGCGGGGGTTCAACGTGGGTTTAAAGCGCCATTGACGTCATACCGTACATCCGTTTTCTATATCGGGTCTCATCACTACAATGATTGCAGAGTTGACGCATATCACAGTGTAGTCTCCCGTTTTTCTGGAAAATTGGAAGATTTTAAGTCCGGCAAAAATGTCAAGGATCGGAATGTCAATGTGTTTGGCCTCGTCTTTGCCGTTTTTTTGTGATGCTACCACGATGATGAACATCAAAACGGAAATTGGAAGAGGGAGTCCAATTTATTGTTTCCAGAGAGAGACAAATAGCACGTTCAAAATTGTGCGGGTGTTTTCCTGCACTCTAGGCAACAGTTGCAATTCTCTTATGGCCCTAATTCCAATTTGTGCGGTGTTGTTACGTGTGGGCGTGTAGCTCCACCTCTAAAGGAGATTTTGAAAACATTTTTTTTTTGCCTGGTGGAAGCATCAAGAAGAAGAGCTTGATTCATCACTGAGCCACACCAGGGCTGTTAGCGTGAGGTCTTCCGGCAGAGCACAAGCGAGGCTAATTTGTCTGGCTGCAAGAGCAGAATGATGCGCACGGTATTGTGAGGAGAATTGCTTTGTTGTTATGAAATCAGACTAAAGTGTTTACCACCTTGTTTGGGTCTATAATTCTAAAACTCATCACATTTTAGTGGTCTGAATTAGCTTCAGGAGTGGCCCGGCCTATTTGGAACACCTCTACTCGATTGCAAACGACAACTGCAATAGTTGTTTGTTTGTTTTTTTTTAATGATATTAAGACCGCACTGATATAGAGAATGCAAACAGAGAATTATTCTTTTTCTTTGCCCGGCAGAATTACTGATTTTAATGTAGCCACTTGTCGTATATTTTGCAGCAATCCATCTTTTAGGCAAAGTTTTTTTTTTTTTAAATACCTGAAGTCTGCCCAATTTGACTTCTGCTGTAGACGAACACTTTTAGTTGCAGCCACTATTCCGTGAAGAGCACTGGACAGGCTTAGAGAACACGTCAAAATCAATTTCAAAGTGGATATACCTGAGGTTTCGCTCATGAGCAGCAATATTTCATCATCAAGCTACCATAAATGGACGCTGCGTGTGTGTGTGTGTCTGCGTGTGTGGGAAGAGAAGACAATTTAAGGGAAACGGGAGAGTCTTGATTTATTTGTCCAGAGTGCTGATTGCCACAGTCAAGGGCATTGCTAGTAAAGGTGATGGAGGTGGATGGCTCACAGCTTTTTTTTTTGTTTCTCTCTCTCTTTTTTTTCTCGCACTCTCTCTTTCACCCCCCCCCCCCCCCCACACGCACACACACACGGTCATGATCAGACACCCCTGGAAACTGCCAACATACCTTTTCCCATAGGCAAGAAGAAAAAAAGGTGGCGAGTGGACAATGGGAAAAAAAATTGTCTTGGATGCAATTACTGATTTATTTTGCCTCCCTTCAGTCCACCAAAGAGGTGCATTGTGTGTGTGCTGCCTGCGACGAGATGAATGAGAATGCGGCATGTATCTGATGTGGAAATCGAAAATTACCCGAAACAGCAGCAGCAACACATCTGAACAAAAGAAAAAAAATGAGTGGAATGGACAAAAAGCAATGTAACAGTAGCACAGAAACATAACTGTCATCACGCAAGACTTCAGGATGAACTCCACAAGTGTGCTTCAGTGTTTTATTTATTTTTTTTCCTTTGACTTTTTGTTATGCCACCACAGTGACATCAAGGCGGGGGAGGGGGGGGGGATGACCAATGGAAGTTAGGTGAAGTAGGGAAGAGATATCTTTCCTGGATGCAAGGAGCACAAAGAATGTATGAGAGAGTTACAGTTGTCTATGAGAGTGTTTCAAGAGAATGTATGAGAGTGTCTGTAGTGTGCGAGAGGAAAAATAGAAGTGGCATGAGAGAACTTCAGTAGTACTTCAGAGAGCATTTCAGTTGAGCTTATGACGGAATTTCAATTGTGTGTGTGTGAGAGAGAGAGAGAGAGAGAGAGAGAGAGAGAGAGAGAGAGAGAGAGAGAGAGAGAGAGTCAGTTGTACATGAGTGTTTGAGGTGTTCAAATGATTGTGCTGTTCAAAGAACAACAAACCTCTGTCTGTCATTGGATCTGCATGTAGTGACAAAAATAGTGTCCTTTGCAAGCTGAAAAAAAAATGAGACAAGTAGTTTTATAGACACCCATCTCTATTTTTGGTCCACACACACACACAACTTTTTGCTGTCCACTCTTCATTTGTGGGACTTCTCACCCTCTTTTCTGTCACTTTCACTCATGCCATATCGCCAGTAGAACAGCAGCTGAATCACAGAAATAGCACTTTTGAAATGTCCGCAAAAAACGACTCCAAACACAACCTAAAGGACAACCTGCACCAAAATACCAAAAACAAGGCACAAACATGATTGCTTGTGGAAAACCATCATGGAGTCGTTGGGGTATAACTGGAGTGGGATATACTGTATATATATACAGTATATATTATCGATATGAAGATTACTATAACCCCCACCCACCCAGATATATTTTAAGAAGATATATAGTCTACGTAAAAATACTAAAATGGTCCAGATGTTTTTATTAACCCACTTGACGAAATAAAATGGAGTATATTCAACACATTTTTTTTTTTGGTCCACCGCGGAATGACAGAAAGAAACGTTTGAATGCCTCAAGTGTCTACAGTAAGCCAGAAAGGAAATTCTTTTTCGATGATGCACAAAAAGGATTTAGGGCTGAAGGATGTTCTCCGACGTTCCTCGACGTCAACATGACAAGCGACTATCAGTGATGAGGTCAAAGGTCACATGTCCCGGAGGCCAGACTGAGGATGAACGTAAATGCATGCACATGCATTGTAATATGCAGAGCATGTATTTCCCTGATTGTGCACGCTGTCTCACACACACACACACACACACACACTTGTGTCACACCCTCACACTTTTCATTTTCTGATCATGTAATCAGCGGGGAAACACAGACACATGCACAAAACAGAATCCCCCCCCCCCCCCACCCAACTCACCTCCTGAGCCACGAGGGAAGATATCCGGACAGCCCGCCGGACCCTGGCGTTTCTCCCTCCCTCTTGAGGGAGGCTGTCCCTCCCGCTCAGCGACACCTCGCTCATCTGATCGGCCCAGGACCCTCGGCCCAAGGGCACGGCCGCGTCCCGTCGGACTTCGCCCGTGCCTCCCCAGCTGCCCCCCCGTACCCGCCCGCCATCTGCGCTTCCCCGTCCTGCCACTCCGTCGGCTGTCCTCCCCTCTCCGCTCCCTCCCAAAGCTGCAAAGTGCAAAGTTGGCACGAAAGTCAGCGCCGTCTCCGTGTCCGCACCTCCGCCTCCTCCCTTTGGGCCACCCTATCGCTGACGGGGCCCCGGTGTTAAGGCGCCTTTAGTTGGTCCCTCTTCTTCGCTTCTCTTGTGCTGGGTCTTCTCTCCGTCTCTTAGTACCTGTCACCCCGAGTCTTGGGAAGTCTTAGCCGGTTGCTCGAGGATCATGATTCACAGATTCGTATCAGATTCACAGCTGTGGCTTTCAGTGAATGCTCAGACTCACTGCTGCTACTGCTGCTTCTCTCCGCTCAGCTAACCCCCCCCCCCGACCCACACCCACCTCGCCTGTGCAACCTCCCTCCCGCCTCCCCCTGTGTCGCTCTCTCCGTCGGAAAAGCTCTCTTGCTTTCTCTCTTTACAAAGGCTCACCGCCTCCTTTTAGGAGCTCGCGAAGACAAAGCTCTTTTTTGTTTTTCTTCATTTAGCTGTACCTTAATTCACACTGTGTAGGATAAATAACACAATCTATAAAGTGTAAATACTGTACTTTGAGACAAGCCAGACGTCATGACAACAATTTTAGGCGACTTAAGCTCGTTTCCTATATTCCTGCTAGTTTACCGGATACTTTTTTATCGGATGCTTTCCACCGTTTTCAACCGACTACAGTTAGAGCAGACCGCCCTTCATGAATCACTACTCGACATTTTCACACAATCGCTGCCAGCTACCGACCGCTAAGCCCCTCCGGCCTCTCCAGGTTAACGGCACAACAGTCGTGATCGGTGTTTACGCTGATTTGGTTTTAATAAGACTTGGGGTCTGATCCGTTATCGTGCTACGGGCTGCGTTGACAAGGATTTTACCTCTCTGACCGTCTCTGATAATGGACGGCCGAGCCAGAGCCTCAGTGATTGTGATGGTATGATAGCCGATAAAGAAGCAACTTGATGCCTGACACATATGGAGAGGCAGCTGGTTGAGTAAAATATATGACTTGAGTAGATTACCGGTACTGTATATTCATTTCTGTTCCGTACATTAGGTCTCTCTCTCGCTTGTATGTTCTCTCTAAGCCTCGGTGATTAATGTATTAAAACATGCATAAGGGTAGCTTATGTTCAACGTGTGGTGAGAATGTCTCAAAGAGAATATTTGGCATGCGATATGTCAAGTGAGCACAGCGCCAGCTGAGAGGTGACGCCGATAGAATGTCATCAAGTGGAAATATGTAAACATTTTACACAATCGTATCTAATAAAATCCCTCGGTCTGTCCACCGTGACGTTCCTCTCCGATACGCTCGGCATCTTTCTCTCCTGACATTTGCTTGCCTGGCTTCTCATTACTGAGCATGCAGCTGGATAACGTGTGTGTAAGGGCATTTGTGTTGGAGAGTGTTTTACATCCTCAACCAGGATTATGCCACCGCAGCTTTTTTTTTTTGCATCTCCGTGTCACTTGCTTGAGTGTGTTTCCCTTTTAAGCCTCCCGTTTTACACTCTTTTACAGCTGAGCCTTTCCAACTAAATCATGTCAAAGCAGGTTGTAGCATTTTAGCATTCGGACATTTCACTTTGCGCTCTATTATTTACAGAGGCTCCAGCGCACTCAATGGCGACGGTTGACACTTGCAATGGTGCTAAATTACAGGCAACGAGAAGAAGACGTCCTTCCTTCAAGGAAGCATCGTTAAAATTGCTTAACGCAGACTAATTAAAATATGACATAAATACCACTTGAAACATGACTGACAAATGAAAAAAAAAAATGTTCTCCATTCCAAAACCGCAGACATTTTGGACTGCTGATTAGAAACACTGCATTTGATCAAATGTAATCAGCTAAAACATTGAAGCTAGCAAAAAATGCTTTGATGGCTTCTGACCGTCGCATTGCCTGTTCACAAATGCCAAATCGAGTACGGTTCTTGTTGCCGTCTAAAAACACCCTTCAGTTAATAATTGTGATGAATGTGTGTAAAACACCAGTCATACAATAAAATAATCAACGATGTGATTCTTGATCCGACCCCACGTGTCAAATTGACACGTGAAAAACGATCAATCAAAAGCAGTTAAACGCGTGCCGACGTGATGACTTCCATCACACAGGCCAATCATTGATCTTTAGCAAGCCACGCATCACACCGATCCCGTGGAAGCCTCCTTCTCTGGCGGTAGGTTATGATTCAGAGCAATTGCCGCGTTACCTTTTGCTGACCTAGTTTGTGTCAGTCGAGGTGAGTGTGTGCGCTTATTTGTGTTGATGCACGTGAATGTACATTTATATTTATATACCGTACATGTATGAGTCACACGGTCTGTTTCTCAAACATGCATTTCACTCTCCTTTTTCTTTGACACATCCAATGAGGAGTAAAATAAAACATCTAATGGCTTGAAAATAGTCTTTGATGAATCGCACTGAGATTAGTCTTTGTGCTTTACGAGTCTCATTACCAAACCAAAATTGTTCCAGGCGCAGCATCGTGTGTTTGTGAGACACTGACAAGTTCTGGTAATTATCCCGAGTGAGGGCTTTGCTGGCGCTGCATGAACGGGGACCACGGAGCGCCTAGCTCGGAGCAGTTAGACACACACACACGAACCAACACACGGCCCAATTCTCATGAGCAGTTTGTTACTGAAACTAGTACACATAACGCACTGTATCAGTAGAAGCCCATTTATTTTAGGTTAAAAGGACTTTAAAAAAACACACACACGCACAAACAACTTTTATAATTATATTCAAGAACCCGATCAAACATGACATCCTAACTGAAAGTCTTTATGGCCTTCTGGCTTGATACAGCCTTTCCCCATGAAAGTATAGTTTGATGGTCATTTGTGGTATAATGGAAGAAAAACATGGCTATGTCCACCTTGCTGATGTGCACAAACCAACTGGTGTATTTGGTCAGAGGAAGGTCAACGGCAGAAGAGGCAGCAGGGTCATGGGCGCTCATGCCACCTTTACGAAAAGGCGCTAACATTAATGCCATTCGAAAGAGCTCGCGAGAAGAGTTGTATATTCCTGGAGCGGAGGGCACCACAGCATCCGCAATGAAGCCGGTCACCACATTTGGTCTAATTATTGGACTGGCAGTAGGTCAAACTGTCAAACTTGTAGGAAGACAGTGAAGAAAGGTTAGAGGAGCATTAGGGTGCCCTCTTTTCACCAGATCTGGTCTCTTTTCGGGACCTAAGTCCTTGGATATGAATATAAAAATGATCCTGCACGAAAACCGAAGTTAACCGTGGCACTTTTGCAGAGTGGAAAAAATTCATCTCGAGTCACAAATATGATGGCGGCTCCCTGCTCTCCTTTTCTATTACCATGCTCAGATGACTCCCGGTCATCAGTCTTCCGCAGGGCGGAGATAGAGAGCAGGCATATTCGCTATCATGGTGCCGTCTTGGCAGAATTAGAATTGAGTGCAGCCACATGGGTGACTAAATCCTCAATAATAATTCAGCAAGTCTTGAAATGGAGATGAGACCATTTGATGGTGTGCAAAATCACAGCCAGATAAGAAAACGCACGAGGCCGACATTTTTTTTCCCCATCCATTCACTTCCTAAAAAGAAGGCAAACTATCAATGTTGCACTTTCCTAAAAAAGAAAAAAAAAAGACAAGCTCGCCCGTCAGCAGATTGTAGCTACAACAATGCTAGTGTTCCATCTCACAGAAAGAGCGGTCAGCCGTATTTAATTCGCTGAGGAGGACGATTTACACAATCACAATGTCAGGTACTACCCTCGCTGCCTTGTCAAACGCCCCCTGGGTTGTGGCTGAAACGGGCTCTATGATAGATGACGTGTGGCTGCTGCTGCTGCAAGAGCGTATCTTTACCCGCTTGTGTGTGTAAACCGAGGAAACAGTGTTTCTAATAAGCTACGTTAGCATACCCATGTAATGGTTGTGAGAATGACAGATCAGTCACGTGTGACTCCCTGCCTTGTTTGTGTATCCTTAACGGTGAAATGCCTGATTGTCACTTGGTGGGGCAAAGAAATACAATCAGCCAAAAAAAAAAAATTGCTATTTTTGTATTGCTTAAGTTGGCTTCATTTTGGGGGGGGGGAGCCGGCATACTTCCCGCAGTGATTTAGTTTCCAAAGAAACGTCTTGGAAGGACCTTGAGAGGTTAAACCTTTTGGAGGCTTATTCTGAGATCTGAGATTTCCGACCGTATGTGTCACAACGCACAACTTATATAGATTAAATGGGAAACTGGTATAACTTTGTTTCATAGCCTTGATCGTCCCGTATGGGCACTCTTAAAAAGTCCAATCACTTTTCATTTTAAAGTCGTCTGCTTTGTTCCAAATTGTTGCTATCAGCTTTACTTTTTTTCAGATTAATTTCTGGCATGTAGGGTTAAAACGTGGCAATGGGAATGCAATAGAGCATTTTTAAAAAATTTCGATACATACATTTCTGTTTTTGAGTACCGGTACTTGAAAAATTCAAAAATAGAAACGGCCCAGAATGTTTCTGATCCGTGAAAAAAAAACAAAACAAAAAAACATGTACGCTCAAAGACAAACACGCTCTCCTTTCACGAGCTTGCTTATAAAAAATGACACCATTACCTTCCTCTCTAAGGCAGATGCTGGTGTCCCACTTAAGGTTTGCCTATTGCTGATGTCGGCAGTCCCAACCCCAAAGCCCCCCACCTTTGCATTCTGGGTTGTCCCCTCAGTGTTTCAAGGGTGCATGGCTAAATGGAGAAACCCCACTACCGAATTACATACATCGTAATGTGGGAGGGGATTACAGATTCCCAAATATGACACCCAAAGTCACAAGGACAGGCAAAGGACGGCCTTCAAACCGTCTCGTCAGCTACATTAATGATGACCCATTGAGAGCGGATTGATTGACCGAGAATAATATGAGATACAAAACTGGATTTCCGGGTAAAGGTTAGTCTTTCCTCTGGGGACTGCGTGGGGACTAAAATCGGGAAGGACGACAAGGATGCCGTGGCAGAGGAGAAAGCTCCAGGGAGGCAGTGGGAGGAGAGTTGGAAGTCAAGGGTTGGCTGAGGGCAATGCGAAGACAAACACGTGGTGTATTAGGTTGGATGAACAGGACGGTGATGCATGTGGAAAATGCCCGCAGCGGGTCAGCATAAATATTCAGGCAAGAAATGAGTAAAATTAGCAATGACTCCAAACATGTCAAAAACGCTTGGAGTTTCAGGAAAGTGGTTTTACAGAGGTTTACTGTGTTGAGAGAACATGCAAAATCTCCTCCAAACCTTTGTAAAAGAACAGCCTGAAGAAAAACCTCACTCGATCCTCCGAGTCTCTAATTCAGGCCGATCAATAAATCATCTGCGATAGTCTGCAGCTCAGACCAAACAAAACCAGGATACCAAACGGTTTGAATGCATCACTTTCAAGACGATTTCAAAATATGGCGGGAGCCATAACATATGCCAACTCCAGTTGGCAACGTACGATCGGGGATTCAGTCAAAATCACACGCAAGTCACTTTGTGAATAATGGCGGATCAACAGATAAAGGTCAGACATTATTAGGTATCAGGGAATAAATAACACAAGTACCCAGCTATTAAATATCAACGACAATTTCAGAGCAGTGCGGGAAACGGTTGGTCAAGGTGATCGTCACAAGGGCCTACAAATGTAACTGAATGTTGTACATCGCCAATCGTTATTCCAGCCTCGGATGTAAATTTGCTCCTGGTCCTGGACAATTCATTACCGAGCATTTACGTCACAGTACCGCCATGTTACAACAGCCGTGACAACACAGTGACTCAACGTTCTCATAATGAGACTGCGTGTTCCAATTTATGCATTTAAACTGGTTGCAGTTTGCAAATCATCACACAAAAAGGCGCTTTTCCCCGTATCCAAGTAGACTGTTTTAGTCGCTGGATACTGAAGCCGGAGCCAGAGAAATCCGAATATGGGGATGACTTCCCACAAAAATATTAACGCCATTAATTCCGCTGACAGATGTAATGATTCTCCCAGCTCATTAACTAGCCATCATCTCTGCATATCTGATATAAATAGACATGCATGTTATTCAAAACCTCTCTTCATTTAGAAATGGACATTTAGGAAATTTTCTCCAGTGATGCAAAGTCTTTCTGACCTTGATCGTCTGCCGAGATAAATGTCCTTTGGATCACGGGTCGGATTAACCAACTCCAGAGCTAATTTTTATTATTTTTTTTGAGGGGGGGGGGGTATTCCGCAGCGACAGCAGTGGCCTGCGTTATCTTCCAATTATTAACCATGTTTTAATAATATTTGTAATCTGCTTCATTCAATGATTGACCGGCGACCTCTCCGGGGTATGATGTGGCTCTCACCCAAAATCATATCAGCCAAACCACCAATATGCCCGGGCAGGATCCACTGGCTTTGAATTGTAAAGTCAGTGTGGAACTCGTGTGTAATGTGTGACAGAACGAACACACATACACACACACTCAAACACAATAGTGTTGAGTGTTGTGACAGATTAGATGTGACAGTTTTCTTTGCAGGCTGCTCCAGGTGGGGATGACCTTTTAAGACGATGGGCAAACAGAGGCGACGGAAGAGAGAAAACGGGGAACACAGCAGGACCAAATAGTTGTGAACCGTGGAAGAATAGTGAAACCCCTACGGAGTTAGTGAGGCTATGAAGGATGTGCTCTTTCCAATTGTGAAAATTGAGGGTCGTTAAAAAAAAACAAACAAACATTTTTTTATGTTATTGACATTTTTCTTAAGACAGAGATAAAATGCCTTTTTACATTTGATTGAAAAAGAGACCGGGTTGCTTTCAAGGTTGAACGTCATCCTGTAAAAGGCCCCAGGTCCAATTCGCTGGCACTTGTCTGGTGTCTAAAAGCTCTTCCCGGAAAACACTTGATTTGAAGTGAACGTTTGTCTCCCTTTTCCCTTGCAAGCGACATGCTACTACACACCATGCGTGCACATGAACGCCATGAGCAAAAAGCGATGACGGGACGCTAAAAAGCACAATATCAAGCTAAAACCATCCCAGGTCATTTTTGAGTGCCTTTCGAGACACTCGATGATGATAAAGCATTTCGTTTTTAAAGTGCTGATATGACAGACGTTCCCGACAAAACGCCAGCCCTTCCCCTGGAATGACCCGCGCCCCATCACGACCGAGTCAACAAAAAGTTTTACGTAAGCGGTCTCATGGGACTCAATTACAGTATGCTAATAAACACTGCAATCCCTGAGCCGTAGTATTCCCCCCCCCTCCCCCCGTGTCTGGTGTCAACAACATCGTTATCGCCATCGTAATGCTGAGAATAGCAAGTACAAATGAGATACGCCACACGTTGTTTTACTTTCGACGGCTTTTCCACTTCTACTCCACAAACGATGCCGAGTCAACTTGAGTATATTAGAGAGCCAAGCGCAGAGAAAAGCTTCCCACAGAGTTTAACTTTGGGCCAAATGAGTTTGCCACTGCCGGTGTTATGCCAAGAATGTCAGCTCTGAGGAGCCCAGCCCAGACTGCAACTCATGACGGGCCGCGCACGTTATGATGGGATCCTCCAACAAATCCCTGTGGTACTCCTGCACGGGGTGGTCATTTTCCTTAATTGGAAAGTGGTGCGCTCAGCAGTTCTTTAGTCAGGAAAATAGCTCACCTAAATAAGAACAAGATGGCGATTTTTCACAGCACTGGAATATAAAGAGGCCTGGGGTGTTACGTGGCCGTCGTATGTTTAGTTTTTTTTTTCCTTTTCACATTCGCATGTACTGTTGAATTCTCCTTTTATCGACGTGATGCATTGCAAATGTGTGGATTTGTGTAGACCGTGATTCGTTAGCGCACAGATGAACCAGAAATCCTGCGTATGTGTGTGAGCATCACAGCGCAAGCTGCTCGTGCAGATGGTCCTCACACAAGCCAATGGGCAGACAATGGAGAATCCCCATCCACATATAATCGCATCTCCTGGCCAAGCTAATATGAGAACGCTGACTGTAATCTGTTGTGGCACCGCCCGTGATTTCAAAAACACATGCTTCTTAAATAGTCCAGTCACTGACCACTTTCTTCGCTCGACCTTTTTGAGTCCCCTCAGAATTCGGATTCTAATTGAGGAAATTACTTTTTAGCTGCCAAACTGAATTCAGGAATTACTTTCAGTTCACATGAAGTCAAATTTACAAGACCAATAAAGACAGCATTGCAACATCTTTTGACTCGGTGGGGAAAAGATGCTTTAATTTTTTTTTCTGGGTGTTGTATTATAAATACGGGACAGCACAACCCGGGTGGCGTTTACGCTGATATTTCTGGGGGGTTCAAGGTCTGATCAAAGGTCAGAGATAACGAGTGGGTTTAAATGGCAGCATCTGCGTCCAGAACCTGTCAAACGACAAGGAGCCACCACCGCGCTGATCTCGGGAGAGGTTTCGTATTCTCCGGTGGCGACCGCGGTCGTGCTAAAGGTAATCACATTTAGTGATGTGTGTGTGCGCACGTGTGCTTCAGAGACATAACGCAGCGAGTCAGCTATTGATTCCCATTAGGTGTCGACCTTACGGGTGACTTCGAAAGTTCACATCCACTTGCTCGTAAGCACACCGAATGTGTTTGCTTGTGCAAATTTGTGACATCGACGAGGAGAGACGGTATACCAAAATGTTGGTGTTCAACTTCCAAGCAAAGGACTCCCCTTTTTTTTTTTGTTATCCCCGCAATCAAGCGGTTCGGCACTAGGCAAAAACCAGGCCTTTACGTTTATGCTTCACTTGCATCATCCTGACAACTAACGCCAACATAATTTTCCAAACCTGTCAGCTGGACATTTTCACGTTCTCCCAGTGCATGAATGCATTTTCTTTTTCTTTCTACTTCAAAGTGGCATCCTCTCATTCCTATTTTCGGATGTAGTATGCAACCTCACAGAGTAATAGCACCTCATGTGTCACAAACTATTAGACGCTGTAGCGGTGGGCTTCAACAAAACATGGCGCGTACGCGTATGCTTGTGTGTCAGTGACGGAGCGCTCTGGCTCCGCACTTGGTTCACTCCGCTGCCTCTTGAGATGAGCCGGCTTCACCGCCCCGCCCTCCAGCTTGCTCGCGGCATGATGGATTGGGCCGAGGCGGGTGCCTGACCGGCTCACTTACCAGACCTGATCTTACCGGAACCGTCGAACCTCTGGGCATTGATTGTGCGATGGAACAAAAGGGTGCATTTCAGGTAACTTAAATTGAGTCTAGAGACCTCTTCCCAGAGATTCAAATTTGCTCTCTGCTCACGGCAGGGGCCTGCGATTGGCCGATGATCGGTCCAGGGTGTACCCCGCCTCTGACCCAACTGTGCGGTGAGAAAGGCGGGTTAGAACGTGTGTGAAGTTGAACGTCAACGCGGTCAAACACCGTATTCAGATTGCAATTCGGCACTTGGACCCACACGGTTTCATTTCTATGAAAGCAACAGAAACAGCAAACTTCTCAGTGTTTGTGTCCACCCCCTCTCTGATTCAATTACCTGTTATGATGAGGAGCCCCGTGATGAATGGGGCCGGGGCAGAGGAAATGGGTCACACCGTGCAACAGTGCGGAGGGATGTGGGGAAGGGGAAGAACAGTGGGGGGGGGGGGGGGGGGTGCTCAAGGATAACTGGCAAAGTGATGCAAAATAAAATAAAATAATACAAAATCAAGAACACAGACCGCCAGAGTAGGAAGAAATTTTAAAATGTAAACGATAAAACGCTGAAGACAATGATGAGTGTTTGCTAACAGGATTGCTTGGGGGACCTGGGTGCCCTCTCCAAAATTATTATTATTATTTTTTTCATCACCCTCCTCCTCCCGAGACATATCTGACAGTGGTTGTTAAAGGTGATTGTTTTACTTGATAAAAACGAAATGCGCATCATCTCTATCTGTGCTGTATGCATATGCCGTCATACTGGACATACAATTGACACAAATGACGGGACAGAGGCCTGCCGCCAATAGCAAAGATCCACCATCACCCGTAAAAGCCAAGCAATGGCGGCAAAGCACTCTTTTCCCCAAAACAAATACAAAAAAATGGACTGACATTCAGTCAGTCAGTACAATGTGAGCACATATATCTCGGCTTGCGCTTCAAAGGTCACGGCAGATTATCTGCTCACACGATTAGAGTTGCCTTTTAAAAATCGGAAAAGTTTGACGTGCAAAGCGAAATCCAGGCAACCTTGAAGCAAAGCTACATTGTTCCTGGCAGTTAATTTAGAAGTAATACCGCACACGTGTTAATGATGGAACATTTTCCATTTCAACTCAAATCAATCGTGATTGCCCCGTGGGACAGTGTCATCATGTTCTTACACAGCCCGAGCCCGGATTTACTTTCGAACAACTAAAGTTATATAGAGCGTTGCAAATGGCAAAATCAATGTCTGCTCCGTGCTTTTGGAAACAGAAAGGGAAACAGATTAGGTAGATATAGATTAGCTGGACGACGTTCAACCATTTCAACCCATTTTTTGTTAGCCCATCACTCATGCGTGCGAAATGACAAATGCGCGTGATTAACACTAGAAAATCAAAGATTTGCCACACAATAGTACAATACTGAAGTGTATTTTTTATTTTTAATTTGAATAGGTTATAATTATCTCCATCACGCTTGTCGGGTGAGAATAGCAATTATTAGCCGTCAGCGTGAGCAGACGGGTGTGACTGAGAGATCTGCAAAAGAACGATTGGATCTATTCAAAGAATTACAATATGCCTCATCTGAATAATGAGCAGACGTGATGGAAATATATATGCATGGCTTCAAGACACCGACAAGACGCTTCTTTACTTTGTGGGTCATTGAACTCGCATGGGGGAAAACACTCAATCAGTCTGAGGTATCGAGGTGGAGCCACAGAGCAGGCGGCTAAATTACAGTCCTGCAGGTTGACTGTGTCACATGCTTCTCGACTCCATTCCGGCCAATTTAACTGAGAGATCGAGCCACTGGTGCCAGAGCATAGAAGGAGTATTTTTTGTTATGTATTATAGTCAAACATACAATAGTCACATGCTGAAAACATCACCCGGAGAAAGGAAAAAAAAATCACTTTCGCTAACGGGACAAGCAGATTCAAGTACATAACACAGCAGCCTGCCGGTGATACGATGCCTATTATGAGGAGCTTGCTTTCTTTGTTACAGACGATGCATGCGTACATAAAGGGGTAATAGTAACTGGGGGGGGGGCAAGTCAAACCAAGCCACAGCCTTGTCTGTTTCATCCACAGCTCTAAACAGAATAAATGAAGTTATTTTCCTCCAGGTAGACTGAAAGCGGTTTCCATTGTGCAGATGAAAAGCCCACGTTTTCAATTCATTTCTGCCCTAGTTCACAAACACAGTGCTTTGCTGAGACATTGCCAGAAGTGTACGGCTAAACATAAGTTCAATGCTCAGTTCAGCCTTTCAAAAAAAAAAAATAATAAAGTCATGATCTATTTCACAGCTTCCATACGTTTAATGTGTTTTTTTTTCAACTGCTGGTTGATGTGCTCATATATCTAAACAAAGACGTATCTGAACAACCACAATTAAAATCATGTCCAACTTCACACGGCTGTTTTGTGCCGCAATCGGGTCACAAATGAAGGCAAACACTGTTCATATTCTGTAAGGATTGAGAGCCCGACTTGTGACTTGTCCATGGTACCCTGTGCCGAGGAAAGTCTTCCCATAATGTCGTTCTGCTCTGCACGACTTATCTTCCACTTAACGTAATGATGATGTCACAACAAGTGTTCTTTGTTAAGCTTTCAGTGGCTTGTGCCAGCCCCATACTCCAAATTCAGGTCAATATACCTGAATTTATCCAACAATATAGGACATAATACAACACTGAACCAAATAAAATGTTATTATCCGACAAACAACTATGTAAAAATGGCAATGGCAAAAAAAAAAGGCGTTTCAAGGAGTATCTAAATTATTCATACATATGCAGGGTTCATATTTTGAGAGGCTTTAAAATAAACGTCTCAATGCGATGCTACCACCTTCAGGCCTGGGTTGACATTACAGCTCTGCGCATCCCAAGCAAGCCATATTCTCTGCAGTAGACAAATGTATATCCCGCCCCCCTACCCATACACACACACACACACACATAAAAAGCAAGTTCGGATTGTGTTGTTTTGACCTTGCCGTCTGCAACTCGCATACTGTAGCATGATTACATTGTTGTGTTGCGTCATCAACTCTGGATTATTGTCTGTTGAGAGTGAAAAAAAAAAAGAGCACGATCGGATCAAATCATTCCTATTCCCTCTAGTAACTCCCGATAGACTCTTGCCCTAACAGATGGCTTAACTTAATCTTTAATACTCTCTTCCCCGACCCCTTTCGCTTGCTCATACGAGTTTCTTCAAGGTTATAAAAGGCTGTCAAGTCACATGGATAAAATGTTTTACGAAAACTCCGAATCAGTTTCTCATCACTCTGCTAATTTATCAAGCACAAGGAAAGCAAACACTTTCAAGACATTTCAACCACAAATGCAACTTTTTTTTTTTAAGTGACCATAGAGCGCACGATCTCGGCTCATCTCAAACCATTTCACTTCAAGGCTAATGTCATGAGATGTTGTGAGGAGCTTCATCAAACGCAATCTAGGCTAAGACAGCTCATTAGCGGCACACGCTACGTCTCTTTCGCGCATGAGAAAGAAACTCAGTCCTACCTGCGTGACTTTCTCCGTCACATTGTGCGTACGGTCGATGAGTTTGCAAGGCGCGATGATGTCCATCTCCCCTGAGGGCAGGGCGATGAGCGGGTCGGGTTTGAAATCCACAAAGTTCAGAGTGATTTGAGGAATTTTGGAGATGGTACGGTACCGCATGAGGTCAGAGTCTGATGTGGAGTTCAGTATGTTGGACTTACTGTTCACTGCACCTGCAAATGCACAAGGGGGTTAAATTGACAGACAAAAAAAAAAAACGGGATTTTGTTTTCTAACCACGATTTTTCGCACCAGTGCTTCCCAGTCGGACACTGGCTCTCCGGTTTTTCCGGTCCCAGTCAGGCCTCATGGCCTCGATCTCGTCAACGGAGGACGCGCGCCTCATGCTGTGGAAGCTCTCGCGTGAGCGGCTGCGCGACAGGGAACAGTTGGAGCCGGAGGCGTCCTGGTTGAGGCTGAGGCGATGGTGCAACGCCACGCAAGGAGACGACTGGGTAAGGGGCCCGACCGAGTGGGTTACGTGGTGAGGTCCATGAGGGGGTACGAGAGACACAGATTCCAGTAAAGTGCGGTGGTCCTCCACGTGGTCTTCTGGCCAACTTTGTAGAGCTGATCTTGGAAACAGAAAAAACAAGATGCTTAACTGGGATCCTGAGAATGAATTAGAAACCGCAACCTGCTGTGCTGACAAAGACCACTTATTAAATTTGGAAAGTATTCGCCAATTCACTGGAGCCCCTTTCAACAAAGAAGTATTGCTTTTTGCAATTTGCGCACTGAAGACGTTTGTTGAAATAAGGGTCGGAGCTTCTTTTAGACCAGGGGTGTCAAACAAATTTTTGTCACGGGCCACATTTTAGTTACTGTTTCCCTTGGAGGGCCGTTATGACTGAAAGCATGTAGAGAAGTTGAGAATAACAGTTGATTAAACTCCTGTTTAAGTTCCTATCATGAGGAAGTAAATGCTCAGGATATCTCTCTTATTTATAAGATATGATGGTTATTATTATTTTTTTGGTTAACAATTTAGAGAGCATCATGGAAGTTGACATGTTTGATTTGCTTTTGCGGACCACATAAAATAATGTGGCGGACCAGATCTGGCCCGTGGGCCTCGAGTTTGTTACTTGTGTTTTGGATAGTCCGTCGCTCTGCCTAATCAAAAACTGGTTTCTTACCACATGGCGTCTTAAGACAATTACTCTTTAGGAGGTGTTAACTACTTGTAGATTTTCTCTATTGGCAGCAGGGCTCACTGTCAGTTTACCGAAAAAGTACCGGGAAACTACTCATCAAAACACAGAAACCCTCGCGCGTCTTCATGAAAACAAATCTATGTGCTCTACCTGCTATCACTGACTTGCTCGGAATGATCTGACAGCATAGGGGGAAGGGGCATGAACTCCCCCAAGCCGAGGGCCTTCTGACAATGGCCGACCGGGTGCAGCGGCAAAGATGTGGCAGTGGGGATCCGGCCAGACTCTGCGTCATCCAGAGACACTTTGCTGTTGGAGAGCGAGCGCAGCGGAAGGCGCAACTTGAAGCCTCTGGGACGACCTGATGAAGAGGGCAAGAAGGTAGACACTTGCTTATGGGGGGAAAAAAAAATTACACAGAAAGGAGAGAGCCATGCGGAGAGGAGATCTGAACGGGATCGTGTTGAGCCGAAATAGGCTTTGAAGAGGAAATTGCTACAAAGTTCAGGGCATGATTTGATTAGAAAATAGCAACACTGTGTATGGAACATTGAGTTCACAGACAGTTTAGAAAAAAAAAACATTCTGTCAAATGTAATTTAAAAAAAAACAAAACAGGATTCACATAAGTAATTTTACTTTGCAAATATCAGGCCACCTGTTGTATATGCGGATGAATGGAACACTGAGCAAGGTGGATTACGCCGATGCTTTTCAATTACTGACTGGATAGCTGTGAGCTTGAAATTCCAAAATCTCAGTTGGGCCGTGTAAGTGATGTGACGCTCCAATCGAATCTTGCAAGTAGCTTCCCGACGGCAACTCAACTTTTTGTTTTCTTTCTTATATGCGTCTCTGCCCCTTCAGTAACAGTGCAAGCGACAGTCAAGCCAATAGTTACCAGTGACGAGCCAGGTGGGAAGGCGATGGTTGAGCTCCTGTTTGCCGTCCCGCAATGTCTCCTCGCTCATGACCTCAAAGTTGAGGATGAACATGATCACCATGCCATCTTCGTTCTTCACGGGCACCACATCCACCATACATAGGAAGCACTGACCTGCAGGGGGACACACACATCACGCTCACTTCAACTTCAATCGCAATCAGTGGAAGCTTTTATCCAGGCCATCTTATCATGGAATGTGAAATTGCATGGCTTTAAAAAAAAAAAAAAAAAAGGCACCTTGTCGCCAAATGGATTACGTGAGCTATTACTTTAGCTTTATACCTTTCCCAAATTCAGCCTGTGTCTGAACAAGAATGCAAATGTTGCATACGTTGCATTTTCTAGTGAAACAAAACGGGTGGTCGCGAATGCAAATTTGACGATCCACTTGTGCACCCGCAGCACGTTTCATCCTACTGTACTCTTGAATGGAATTCCCTCTGCCCGTAATCGGAAATGCACACACTTCCATATGGGGGCTATTGTGCCACAAATTAGCGTGAAATTGGATTCTACGGTTCAGTAAATGGTCGGGGGAACTATGGCAGGTCAGCAGGTCCGAATACACAACACACAGAAAACAGATGAGAAAGAATTGTCTTTACTTTAGATGGTGGGAGTAACATTAAAAATGGATCGTATTGCTCTGATCATTGACCTACAGTAATAGTAACTTACAAAAAAAAAAAAAAAAAAACTATATGCATCCCGGCCTCATGTCTCTTACCTGCATATTGATGCTAAGCGATCAACTCCACAATTAACAACCACGGCAGCTGACATGCAACTCATACAGCAGATAAAGGAACAGACAGCGTGCCAGTCATTCATATCACCACACAGCTCGGGGAGCGAGGCTAAATCCGATTGGACGGCAGCATAATCCCCACAAAGGAGGGGGAAAATATGAAACATGGAGAAAAACGAGAGGATTACACCATCTGGCTCGATGTCAGAGTGTGTGCATGTGTCCGTGCGCACGCCTACGTGCTCGTGGCGGTATTTGCAGAGGCTCGGATTCATTCAGAAGCTTCTGGGTCATCGCGATTCATGCCCGGATTCGCTTAACAGCCGCGATGTTGCCTTCGGTGTCGTTTTAATAGCTGAAGGTGTCGCCAAAAGACGGGATGTCACACGCCGATTCGGTCACAATCTTCCATGACAAGACTAATGAAATAAGCTCGACTGTCATGTGTTCAGAATGCTTGGAAGGTGTCTTTATGGGTCAACCTAATTTGACCTCGGTTTAAATTTGGGAATATACAAACCAGTTCTCCAACAAGGAACTGAATGGCAACATCGACCAATATAAATGGTATTTCAACAGCCCTCTTCATTCTGCCGGGTACATTTTGACATCACGAGACCGTTGGACCCGAGAGGTTCCCCTTGTGTGTAATTATGTCTGTTTAGTCCAACTGCCTCTCTCGTGTGTTTTGGACATGAAGTGAGCTTTGAGGTTCAGAGGGCAACAAGCATTTCATCTAAATGATCCCCTTGGTTTGATTCCAATTCAGCGTGGACCAGCTGGTGATTTACAAAAGCCAGTGGAGATTATCAAAACGCACTCAACACTGACAAAAATAAAATAAAATAAAAAGTGCGGAGGGCAAACTTTTCATGGAGGTGCAGTGATCTGCTGATCAAATGACGACGTGTACTCAATTAGAAGGCCGACAAACTTGCAAAACTTCAAACTGGACCATCTGTTCTATTTTGCTCGTTGGATCATTATTGGACAAGTCAAAGGATTTGGCATTGAAATATGGGATCGCTCTATTTAGCGTCAAGGCTAATTCCTGAACATATGATCACAATGATGTGAGAAATAAAAGATGGAGGGATGATTGCATGACCATTGCATGAAAGCATATTTAGAAATGTCTGCATTCCCAAGTAGAATGGACAAACACATCATCCAAATAATTGTTCCGAGCAACGAAACCTAACAACCACGGATATGAACATGCAGTACTCATCTTTGAATTGAACGTCAAACACTTTAATCAGCCACTTGCATTATGTACAATGTCCCACCAGATGGAGCTGTATGACACACATACACACACACACGCACACACACACACAATAAATAAAAGTAGAATCAGTCCCTTTTTGACCCAATTTTTGACCTAAATGTTTAGCGTGTGTGTTCTGTATGATATAATGTCGTAATAATGACAACAAAAACACACTGTCTTTTTCCACTTGTTTCATGTCTCAAGGAAAGCTATATCCCCCCCCCCCCCCCCAACACCTGAAGAGTGTTGAAATCATGATTTGTCCACCACTAGGTGGCAGGGCATCACAACACATTGTGACGAAACACACAAGCGGGCTGCGTCGGGTATCATACTCAGTTTGACTATGCGCCATCAGAAAAGTCAGTCTATTGATCTTGAGAGTGGCACAGCCCTGGAACAGCAAATGGAAACAGAAATTAAGTTTGTGTATGCGTCTGTGTGCGGTGCCCCGCTGAGTAAACGTCATAAAGACTATTAATATTGGACTTGCAAACACTTGTGCCCAAGATATGGCGCGTCAGCTGTCCTGCGATAAGTGATTTAACATTACACACACACAAACATCCACAAGCACACACATGTGCGGGTTGCTATCAAGTTGAAGCCCGGCACATTTTTCCCCTAGATTGTTGCAGGATTAGAAGCAGTTGAAGCACAAAGTATTCCTGACAACACTTCATCAGCCATCCTCACCTGTAATAGAGACAAATAAGCGCGTGTTGTGCCGTGTGTTCGCGTGGCCAATTTGGAAGTCGGTTGCAAAGCAATTTCCCGTTGAGAGCCCGTGAGGCGCATGTTGTTGTGTATTTCTGTTTCATGTGGCACAGCCGAGGCCTCATTTTGCACCCAGTTGGTGGAAAATTAGAAGTAATGGAGATACGGCTGAGCGGTGTGTAAGATTGATTTAAGGGGCCGGACAGGGGTTCCCAGAGCGAACATGTCCTCAATAAAAGATGACTAGTTGTGTTTAGCAAGGCCTTGGGGAAATTTAGGTAGACGACTGGCCAGGCAAAAACAAGTTGAATTCTCAAAGGTTGTCGGGGAAATGCTTTGAGAAAGTGGAATTCAGTTGTTACTAAACTCACATGCGTATGACTTCCCTGCCAGTTTTTCAAAGTCAAAAGGTAAGCAGAGCTGCACTGACTTTAGTCACCATAAATTCAAGTTGATGTCTACGCTAGGTATCCATGTGCAGCATGAGTTGCCAAAGATCCTGTTAAAAGTGTGAGAAATTTGATTTACGGGCTCCAATAAAGGAGACATAAATGTTGCATAGCTGTGATGCGACAGTAAGAGCTTCGAGTGCCATTAGGGTCTTTTACAAGCCCCAAAGTCCCTGAGATGACACGGATCGATAGTCACACCGTCAAGGTGCTCCCACCAAAGATACCAAGTGAGACTGCGGCGTCAAACACATCCAGCAGAGATGGCCGCATGCCTCCCGAAGCCACTCGGCTCATGTCGCAGACGGCGTTTATGAACAGATGAAACGTCACCGCTGCACTCACGATGAGAAAGGCCCCACAAATTGAGTCTGCCAAGGCATTCAAGAGAAAATGCTTCACGCTTGTGAAACTCGCAACATGTCTGTAATTCTTTACACTTTTTGGTTGGAGTATTTATTTATTTTTTTCATTCTTTGTGCCAATTCGGCTGAATACTTCGAAGGGCATGTGCCTGAAGAGTGTTTTCAATTTCCAGCACTGAGATTGAGAGTGCCCCCCCCCCCCCCCCCCTCCAAACACATGGCCGTGAATCCAGGCATGTCACTTTTGGGCTTTTTTCCATTCCTCTGCAACATCGTGACTGAAGCTCAACAAAAATGTGATATGACTGCTGAAGTTTCTCAGGGTCCATCCGTTTGTATAATAGCGCATCATCGGGTTCGTGGGCAAGCTGGAGCCGAACTTGGTCGATAGGCACGATACGCCCTGTGCTGGTCATCAGCCAAACGCCAATTAACCAAACTTGTGTATGTGTGTCTATAAAGGGTAGGGAGGGGGTCACTGAACAATATTTCAGTTGAGCTTATTTGAATGGGAAATTTGTAGGTTGCACACTAGCAAACAACAGCGCTGTCAATGACCAGGTGGGAAGCAGGAGACTCAAGCTATTTGCATGGAATCCAGCCATAGTTGTGTATTCAAGTGGCGGTCGAGTATGTTGACAACAGGTTCCATATCTGAAGTGATTTCATTTGTATTTTTCTTTTTTTTTTTTTTTTGTGCGGTGCTGCCCACTCCCTCTCCACATGTTTTGGTTGTAAGTACAAAACAACCCTATTTCAGTTGTTTTTTGTCAGCACGCGAGCAAAGCATCGTACAACATGGCGGCCGACGTGGTTATCCCCTGATGGTACGACATTTACTGCAGCTCAACTGCAAACAAAAGAGATTCATTTCTTCAGACCAGGTGAAATAGATATCAAATTGTAACTTATCTTAATGTCCAAGAATATATATATATAAAAAAACAAATAAATTCATCAGAAACGTCCACTGGGGGGCGATACCATATAAATACGACAGATTCAAATCCCATAAAAACCCAAAGATACACCTTTGCACACAACAGTGGTTTCCCGGGTGCTCATTTCCTAAGCGGACACAAAGTGAACTGTCAATGTGTGTGTGTGTGTGTGTGTGTGTGTATATGTGTGCGCGCGAGCGGCTCTTTACTGCAGTCTGTCACCAGCCATAGTTTTATAGGTTGTGTGATGGATACCAGAAGGCAACAGTACGAGCCCGAAGCTCAGCCGCTTCAACTGTTATGTTCCATACACTCAGATGGATGCGTACCGACACCAAGCCTTTCACATCCACCCCCAATCTGTCTCATTAGCACTTTCCTCTTCTTGTTCCGTGACTCCTTTTTGACCCTTCTCCCACCCGCACTTCCCCCCCGTTGATCCTGAGGTGAGGTTAGACCACCGGTGATGTATTCACTGTCACATCAATCCATAATCTGCTTGAATGTACACATCCGTATGTTAAATCAATCAATAAATACAGAAATAAATAGCGGCATCCCCCTGCCTGAGGAGCAAGAGCTTTAAATTGGGTGGAGGGCCGGATCACCTTGAAACAGCTAGATGAAGATTCCTGATTCGGGAAACCTGCTCTTGATTTTATTGAATATAAAATACATCCTATGCAGAGAAAAGCAGTTCTTGCACACCCAAATGTTCCCCACATCAAAAAACTTAATCGGAAATGGTCATGTTTATATGCACGCCTTCTTCATCCCCATCGATCTTGAGCCTGGAATCACGCGAGTATATTTCACTCTTGTTCATCCATAACCATGATCCGTAACCAATAAAGCATAACTCGACATATCAAGTGCCCACCGTGAAAAATGGGTTTTAATTATCGGTAACCGCACCCAGCCTTGGTAATATATTTCATAGCACAATCTCGGCGGGCGGCCTGACAGGAAGCTCTCCCATCTCAAGCATCAGGCGATTTATGGACAAACGGCAATTATGAACACCAGTACTCCAAAAATCTGTGCAGAAATGCCCCGAGTTAGATCAGGGGGACTTAGCCGCATCCGTCCCTAATCATCTGACTCGCTTCCTCTTTGTATTCCGTCATCGCTTCGTGAACATTGTCGTTAGTGTCACGATTCTATTCTGGGAGCCTGTAAAGTATGTAACAGCTGCGGTTGATCACAGCTTGGCGCAAGCGCGAACTGTCATGACTTTCAGCGGGCGCAACTTGTAGCCCGAAAGAGTATTTGCCATCTGAGCAGTAAGTGATAATGAGGGAGAGGGCGAGGGGGGGGTGTGCTGGTTGTGACAATTAGTTTGTTTTTGTACATGTCTGATCGTGGGACTAGAATTGTCAGTGAATGAATAAGCTATCAAATTTGGTTGGTTTAGAAGTTGGAACGGATTGTGTTTTAATCGCTGCACCATCGCGAGAGCGAGAGAAGCCTCGTCAGCGTACGGGCCCGAAGTACGTAGGTGAGCGGCAGTAACCTGCAAATCGCCATTCATAAGTCTGTCATCGGGCCATCGGCCGGCCCCGTGCCAGATGATGTCGTCTTCAAAATAGTTACCGGCAGTCAAGGACATCTGATCACCTGACACACACTCACTTACTCACTCACGCAGAGCAATTGAATCCAGCTACAGGTAGGCTTATATAAATATTTCACAGGCTCAAGTTCGTGTTGGGACAGATGCATTCTCTGCCGTCACATTGCATTTGCATGTCGGCGCCAGCGCGTTATCCGTGTGAAAACGTCTCACCTGTTCAGTGAGCCGGTTGCTATTTGTGTACATTGGCGAGATACAATCGGCACCACGAGGAACACGGCACAAACAAGTTGCAGGTGCGAGCCGTGTTGTGAACCGTTTTAGTGGGCACGATAAATAAACCTCGGAGGAGAACGCAGTACACACACCGTCTACAGTCACGACGCCCAGGGAATGCACGCACAGTGAAGCATCGGACGCACGCCTCCTAAATCATTCCTGTGCTGCCATGCATAAGTACTGCTGTAAAACAATCCAATGGGGAGGTGGCGTGTGGGGGGGGGGGACTCAACAGGGCTCCAGCGTGGAAATTTGACTGTCAAAAACATATATAATATACGGCACGCTTTATGCCTTTGTTTTGACAGCACATTTTCTTCGGCAAAGTCAAATCGGGTGGCTGCACAAAATGTCGGGAATGTGATATAGCGCCTCGACTCTATGCCTCTCTCGCAAACTGTCATCACTTTTTGACGGCGGGATAATAAATGACTCTTTACCTGGGTAGTACCCGTACACACAGCGCACTGTACATCATGGCGACATGACACGATAGACTCCTCGCCGACTCAAGCGTCTGCGACCCCGTTGAGATCTTAAACGCTATGTAGGCGGCGAATCAAATTGCAGTCGGACTGCCGCTATGTTGTGAGAGATTCTTAATTAGGAGCTATTGCGTCATAAAAACCGCCACAAGTCAATTTTAACGCAAAGCATACTTCTGGAGTGTACCTACGAGTTAAAGAGAAAAGGGATGACTGCTTTTAGAGGTCTAAATAATGAGAGGGGCGGAGTTTCGTGACCTCAATGTGACCTCTCAAACATCCCTCCCGTTGACAAATAACCAGCCAAAATCTAACAAAAGTTGCACCCCAAATGAGTTTTTTTTTCATGTATTTATTTACTTGAGAGCTTTCCTCTCTTTCTCTCCGTCAACGCACCCACCCTCGGCCCCGACCCGAATTAGACGCTCAGCTCAACAAAACACAGACTTGACAAGGTCTCCGAGAGACGATAATGTCAACGGGAGAATATCTCTCCTCCGCTCCGACGGGAAGGGAAGAGGCCATTATGAGGTGAAGCCTTCCTGAAGCTCAAGCCACAGCGCAATTAAACAATTATCACAATGTCAATGATAACACTACAGGCTATCACGCTCGAGCTCTCGCAGGATATATGCAGAGAGACCAATTTAATCGGCGCAATTAGAAGCTGACGGTAACGTTAAGATGAGATCCGGTCACGGTGCCGCTCCTCGAGGCCTCCTTTCTTCATTCGGTTCATTCCATCCTCCCCTCATGAGCCGGCCATCGGGGTTTTCTTTCTTTTGCAGTGTCATGTATCGCTTCCTGCGTCCTGCTTTCCTTCTTAGAGTTTGCAAATGGTATTAAACCTCTTCTCCGTGGCTGCAAGTTTGGATTTCCTTCCATCAGTTTCGGTTTTTTGGGACTCATCCCTTGGGGTATGGTGAAAGCGTTTCGGCAAACAAATAAAACGTAAATTCTCACCTGACTTTAACCCCCCCACCCCCCCGGACGTCAACCCCCCCCCCCCCCCCACACACACACACACACACACAAATTTCCTTGCCAATAATATGTTTGACGCACCCCCCATGAGTCTACAAATTAAAATTGTTTGTGGAATACGAGTTAAGAAGCAAAATCCGTGTTTTTTTAATTTTTTTTTTTTTAAATCCATCTGATGATCATTTATCCCTAAAATGTCAGTACCATTTTTGTGTACTGGTTCATGTGTTTCGGAATGAGCAGGCGCCATGATATTTTGGGTGTCAGATGCAAATGGTGAAAACAAACGTCTGGAGACTGACTAATATTTTATAAGTTTTCCCTTTCCCATTTCAGTCTTGGCTTGTGGCATATGGCGGCGCTTCGAAATAATATAACACCAGAAGGGAGCCTCTTCTCCTGCTGACTGAGCAATAAAAAGGGCATTTCCAAGTATGAATCATTGTATATTTGATCCAAAGCCTTGAAGCATTCATTCATGTGATTTTATTGCGTACAACCTGACCGACTAAAATGGAGTCAATGGAACACACTGTGGAGGGGGGGGGGGGGTTCTGTTTGTTTGTTTCAGTGTGGACTTCCTTTTTGCGCTTCTCTATGAACGTCAATCACGATGCACGGTATCCATGATTAGCGTGACCGCTTTATTCCATGTCCACGGGTACTTTCAGTTGTCTCTCTTCTGACAATACAATCTCATAGAGAGCTATTGAATTAACAAATATGAAACACAAAATTCACCGGCGACTGTCCTGAAAGGCGACTGAAAAGCCGTTGAGCGTATGGCGCAAGTCCTGATGCTGGTCTGGTTCTTGGTGATGAGCCTGCTTTCCCTCCCAAGGCCTCAATTACTCAAATCAAACAGCTCGCTGGCCTGCTTGACTGAACCGGTCTCATTCTGTCACTTGCTGCATCTTTTACCAGGAACGCGATACGCAGTGTGAGATAAGGTGACAACTTGAGGTTCTTCTTTTTTTTTTCCCCCTTCCTTTCTTTCCACCACAAAATGAAGTAACGCCGTTAAAAAAATAAAAAATGAAAAAGACCCACGAATGGTATAGAATCGGGCCCTCGCTTATAACTAATTTGATCTCTGATTCGCTTTCCAGCCGGAGAAGGGTGAAGCTACACCACGGGTGTCGATGCTCAAAGCAATCTCGCAATCACATCAAAAAACTCAGTCAAGTCAGCAGCATGAAATGGGCCAGATAATGAAGACTCCGATTGCAAAGACGCAACTTGACCCTTCTTGTCTGCTGGCCCATATGAGTCAAGGTACTTTTGCGACGATCTCATCTTGCGGCCGACGCTCGGCGTTGAGTGACGACGCATCCGGCTTGTGTGTCAGCATTAGTCGAGTGAGCGATCCCTGTGTCATCGTCTTTTCGCCGCCGTAAGTAAGACGGCAGTGGCGACCCCGTGCCCGTTTGATGGTGCCCACGGTTGGCATCTTGTCAGTCAGCAGGCGGCCGTGTGCGGCGCCCTCCATTCGCGCTAGCGCTCATTCCCTTGCTTCGGCAACTTTTAACCTCAACAGGCACACGCGTGAACACACGAGCCTAAGCTGAGAGTCGTTAACCTTGGAAAACAGTGACCCGCAGTTGTGGCTCGGATCGTCATCGTGACATCTCGGAAAGAACCTGACATCTGCTTCGGCCTGTCAGACCGTCCTTTCGGCCCTCCCTCTTCAACCTCCGCCCTCTCTTTTGTCCTTTGAGAGGGCCGTGGTTAATTCATGCGGTGCTTGGCTTTCAGGAATCGGTAGCCAGTAGCAAGTCCTCTCGTTGATCCATTCTGGCTGGGCTTCAATGATGAACAGGGCGCACATTAATCCGAGACCTTTGGGTTCCTGAAATCGTGCCAGTGCCGTCACTTTTCTGCCTGTCCATGTTCCAAGCAGAAAATATGACCATCTTAAGCTAAAACAGTTTCCTTTTTAGACGATCTAAATAAAGATCCGTGAAGTGACGCGAAGCAAAGTAGCTCCCATTAGTCCGGCCCATCCAGTATTATTGCGGCTGAGGTCATTTCCGATCAATATTTTCTCTCTCAAAAATTCATGGCGCCACTACGCGAAGGCCAAATACTCATGTCAAGCTGACACGAGTACAATGCCACTTATCTCCCGTAATCAATACATTTCATCAGCTAGTAAACACCCAGACATCAATGCGGGATTTGAACAACACACGTCGGGGCTCCTTGCCTGACTGAGCTACTTAAATGGCACCGAGCGCTTAAACACAACAGAGCAGCAAGTCAATCACCAGGATTTAATTTAAGGGGGAAACGAGGGGGACCCCCCCTGCTTTAAATCAGAGGAGATTTAAATGAAGGTGCCGAAGCAGCTGCCGATCACTCGTGCAAAAATAATGGAGCCCTAACATGTTTTCATTTCCAAGCGTGTATCCATGTGGAGCTAATCTTTTCAAAATGACTTGAGTGGGGTTGATGGTCAACGGAATCAGCTAATGCGGTTCTTGTCAATTTTTACAAATCTGTGTGCTCAACATGAATCTTCAGATGACCTCCAAAAACGTTTTTTTCTTTGAGCACTCACATATATTGACCGTTCGATGCTCATTTAAGAGTACGCGTTCCGACTATAGATGCGCTTCGTACACATCGTCGACTGCGGCCACCCGAGCGCGTGCGCCTTCAGCCCCGTTGTTCTGCGTGATCAATGGGAACGTTTGTTAATGAGTGTTTACTTCACAGTTGACCGGACCATCGGGTTCCACCGTTAACCGACTCCGTCCGATGCATTTACTGACATAAGAGACAATGCGCTTTGGCATGCAACATACACAGCTATTCACGCGGCGCGGGAGTTTGTCGATAACAATTTCCTCTTTCTTTTTCTTTTTTCTTTTCATTGCATTGGGTGTAATTACAACAGCAATCCTGTTTGTTATGTGTAAGATGATACCTTATTCAGAGGGGCATTTCAGAGGTTTTATTTGTTTATTTTTATGAGGGCCGAAGGAGGCTTTTTTTTTCTACCCTCTGTCTATTCGGAATGTTAAAACTGGACATTATGCCACTAGGCCCACAGAGGGCCTGGCCATCGGCTGCAAATGTCAAAATATGAATGACTGAGATTTTTTCTCTCCGTCGTTATAATGAAGGCGCTGTGGGGAAAGCTTCTCGGTCACATTTAATCTCGGCAGAATGATTAAGGCTGAGAATGTAAGGCTAAAATTGAAATTACAGCACATCATGAAACGTCTCAATGCATTAAAGAATCGTGTCCGAGCGGAAATTGTCATTTTAATACGCGTAGATGTATCAACTCATCAAGTAAAACAGAAGATTGGTCTTCCAATCAAAACAAAGTAAGAATTTGAAAGGTGAAAATTTCCCGAGAGACCGCACTGGTCGAATCCAATTTCACTCAAGATTAACAGACCATTCCTTTAAATTACAACTCAAGCAGACGGCCGTGATGAGATGAAGAAAGGAAACTCCTTGGCTGCTTGGTGCTTTCGGTGTATTGTGATTTTTAAGTCACTGTAAGCGTCGCAGCAACTTCAGCTATAATTTTTACCTGATAATGGAACCTTCCAATAATGTTTTTTTTTTTTTAATGGTATAAGCAAATGTTTATGCAGCGCCCATGCATACTTTATTGCATAAGATAATACATTTCACAACTTGAAATTGGAGAACTTCTTTCATTCCCGAACACGCTTGAGCACTTTTGACACCGAATGTCTTTCTTTGTTTTGTGTGCGGCAAACGCTATTGGCCGTGGGCGCAAGATTGAGAACGGTAAAGGCAACAGACAGCACGTGCTCAAAATGGCAATGACCATTTATCAACCACCATTCTGTGCGCCGACATGCTGTGTTATTATCACGTGTAAAATGTGTTTTGGGGATACTGGCAGACCAGTTTATGGGCAGTTCCGTATGGTATGCTGGGTAATATCAGCCGGAGCGTGTGGTAAACTGCAAAGTGATAACTTATACAGACGACAGCTGTGCGGTAGACGGTGTCTTTTTTTTTTTTTAAAGCAATCTGAAACGGTTTGCAGAGATTAAATCTAGAGTGCAGGGAGCACTTGGAGGAGCCGTGATATAAAAGACAACTCTACTTCAAGTCCAAACATTGATCTGTCCTTTGCAGCCTGTGTCTAGAAGAGCACTTTGCCATTTGTCTCAAACAGCCCTGGTCAGAGTGAGCACGTCGTTATGCAAATACATCACAAACTTAATTACAACAAAATTTATTTACTGCACAGTAGGACGCTCTTGCATTTGCATACTAATGACAAAGGTTCTCCAAAGGGTCTCCAAAGGAATAAGCTTTAAGGGTTTGTAAGTACTCGCAATGAGGCAAAATATCATAGACCATAACAGATTTAAGATCCCTTACATGTACTGTACATGTACTGAATGGTAATTACGCTTCTTCCCACGCACCAACTCACGCTTCTTAGGGTTAATGGAAGACTTTGAATTCTTCAAGTGTGTGTATTCAAGTGTGACTGGTTGTTGGTGTGTGTGTGTGATGGGATAGCGATAGGCCAAAATAAATTTGAACCCTATGATGGACCATGTTTTATGGTCCATCCGTTTTACAATCCGCTTATACTCGCGTGGGGTGCGGGTGCGCTGTAGCCTAACAAATCAGGATACATTTTATGTACTTGGCACGTTGACTGCAGACCTTGGCTAACGCATGGATCGGGATCGAACTCTTCCACGACGGGAAAACAGCAATTAACTGTCGAGCCACAAATGTTTATATCTGCCTTGATACTATTTCCAAACGCATCCTACAGCATAACATTCATTTGCGGCGAAGACTCTCCGTATCTCCGCTAACAACCCCGGCAAAACTAAAGCAAAACTAAAGAATCGCGAATTGTAAATCGATTCAGCAACAACATGCACGTTCTTTCATCCGCCGTGCACTTAATATTGCGTTCAATATCAGCCATACGCTATACAGTTGGCAATATCTGCGGGCCGCGCGCCAGCAGCTCATTAAATCCAGATTTAAAAGAAATATACATGTCGCCTACACACTACACGCTCAGGATAACTACACACCCGTTTTCTTTTCATGCGTTCCCGTCATACTGCATCATCAGTCAATACCATAAACACGCCGAACAGTTCAAAAGGGCTTCGTAGAGTTACACTTTGGCAATTTTGCACACTGGATGATAAGAGCCAGAAGGGAACATTCGGCTTCGGTGTACAAAGGATAAGCCGCTTTAATGACTGTCATATTTGAGATAATTAAATCGCAAATGGCTCTCAAATGTTTTTTTTTTCCTGTGACCAATTATCCAGCGGCAGAGAACTCCGCTTGCTGTCCTCTAATTTCGTATCTTTTTTTTTTCCACGCTCAGTGACATTTTGAAAATAAGGTTTAATGATTTTTTTTTTAAAGTGCATTCTCATATTCTGTTGGCATGGTTTCAAAATCTGCCTACGGTTAGGACTTTCCAACAACAAGACCCACTTACCCGTTCCACACAGTTTGTTCAACACAAAAGAGCCACTGCCTTACATTTCAGCTGATGCAAACGACTCAATGGAAAGTTAATCAGAAACTTTCCACTGTCCATGCACAGTGATCCCTCAATAACAGCGAACCCATTACTCCATAAACGCCATTTAAAACATCTACGTTTCACAACGGGGCGGTCGACTGGATAGCACGTCGGCCTCGCAGTGCAGAGGTGGTGATTAAGGTGAATTTGACTCATCTCAAAGTTTTGAAAGAGGATTAAAAAAAATGTGACTGGTGGACACTACTGTTTTGCCCTTTGCGCCCTGAGCGGGTGCGGCATATTCACGTGAAATAAAAGAGACGAGACAACGGCTAAGCCTTTCCGTCGCGGCCTCCCTTTCCTCGTCCTTAACGTGAATGACTGGACTGAATGGGGGGGATGAGCTGCGCTCAGCTCGGTGGAAGCTGAAGGTGAAAGCCAGTCATCCCGAACTGTACAATTAAATCAGAAAGCGGCGACGTGAATTGGAGGCAGCCTTTGGGAGCAGCCGATAAATGAGTGGGTGGTTGCTTCACCGGGATAAAAAGGACTTGATGGATTATGGAGGGCCTACCAAAGCAAAGAAAAGGGAGACATAGAGAGTCCTTGGGCCCAACACAAGCACCTTGACCTCACCTTTAATAGACCTGTCACCCGCTTTGGAAAATTTCTTCTTTTAAGCCCACTTAGGATGCTGCGGGAGACGAGCTGGTGCACGTCCCAGCAGGCCGATCTCCATTTAATCACAGGTTTGATGTCGAGTGGCTGACAGTCATCCAATTGCTGCTTTATTTGACATAGGATGCATGTGTCCAAAGCGTGTGGAAGGAAGGTAGAGTACTTCTAGAATAGAAAATGCATGGGCGGATGTTATTTAATGGATGGATAATATGAGGCAGCATACCAACTGAGAAATCGACTAAAGCTTTCTTTGGCAGACTGCATATTTCATCGAAAATTGTAGTACAGCCTTAACAACAAAATCGGTCAACAATAAAAATGCCACATTTTGGCCACATTTTTGACCTGTTACGCTAGTTCAACAACTTGTACTCTACTCAATGACTACTTGTCTTCCTCGAGACAACATGAGCCGTTTATTGTCTATAATCTTTGGTCAGAACAGTAAAAACCCTTAAAATCTGTTTTCTTCTTTTCGTGGGCTCCCCTCCAACCTTAAATTCTCACGATTTCACTTTAAGCCATCCACATCAAAAGGGGCACATCCACGTGTGACCTCTCAGTGGACATAGCGAAACCACTTCATACGGCTGCGGAATCGGGCTGAGCTTGCCGAAAGTCATGCGGTATCGGGTCATTAGTTCAATGGGGTCGGCTCCGAGTTGCTAATTAAGAGCCAACCTCAAAGTCGATGGGAGCTTAAGGGCCAGGGCTCATTAGGTGAAGGGTGTGCACTGATGCACCACTCACATTTGAGTTGACCCACTCAGCAATAAAACCGATTTCTGCTCTTTTATGCCGGGACACCAATTACGTCCTGCGCAGGAAGGAATACATCACGTATTTACTCTAATAATGTGATCCTTGAACCTTTTTACGTTATTTTTGTGTTTCTTTACTCTTAAAAAAAAAAAAAAAGATATGCCTCCAGTCACATCCACCAGGGTAAGAATTTCCATTCCAGTATAAGTTGCAAGAAATGCACATTGATAAGAGCCTTCCAGGTGATAGAACGGAGTAACTGACACCGTGTAGGGGGGAGGGGGAGGGGTGGACACCCACAAGAGAAAGGCCTCATCGGACTGATTTTAAATGCGCGCGGGTGGGTGAGCAATTGCTCAAAGCATGACTGGCTCTGCCGGGTCGGAGCATTCACAATGAGCTTGTGAAACGGTCTTCAAGATGACACTGATGATGACTCGCAGGAGAGATAATAGGGGGGGAGGACACTGGAGAGGAAAGGATGGTGATGGACCCAAAGGAGTCAATATACACAGCAATTCACCCAATGCCCAACTGATTCAATTATGGGATCCCATTACAGGGAGAATCTAGGCCTGGGGTAAGTAACGGTAAATTTCACATCGAGCAAGACCTCACGCTGCCAGGGGACGGCGATGAAGGTGTCCTCGGGTTGGCAGACAATATGAAGGGATATAAGTGGAGAAGCCAAGTAAAATTTCAAGGAAAAAAAAAATCAAATCCGATTTCCCATACCCGACTGTCTATAGTGAGTGCCAGAGAAAAAGCAATCATGCTGAGGATTAGCTTTTAAATGAGCGAGTAGACTGGTTTATCCGCAAATCAGTGCTAACCTGAAATAGAACATGAATAACATAGCAAGTCGAGCCTAGTCATGTGACCCAGCTTCTTTCCAAAACAATGCACTTTTTCCCCGACGACATCCCTGAATATGGACGCACTCTCCCTGGTTCTCAATCATCGCGGCGGGGAAGCGCGGCGATCAATTCGTCTGGCGAGATGATCGTGACTGTCGCGTCCCTAAAAAGGCTCCATCCAAATGCTGCGGTTTTTGATGAAACACCATTTTGCAGCAGGTGTCCGAAAAGCGGATCTCACCGGGAGCGAGACAACTGTGCTCCGTGACACTTTAGCTGTTCGCTGATTAAGTGATGGATGGCTGAGAAGAAGCGCTTGACTGAGACAGATGAGAGTGGTAATGGCTCTGACAGACAGCCTTTTGGAGCAAGCCAGAAAGAAAGCACAAAATGAATCCATCTGGGAATTACGCTCAGATTTCTGGCCCCGTGAGAAAGAAAAAAAAATAAAAATACATTCAACTAGCTTTACGGTAGTCACACATTTCTATCGCCGTCTGGTGAAAAAACATCAAAAGTGTTGATCATCAACTTCAACGGTAGAAGTTGAAGATTTTGTTGCATCACACTGTGCCTGGACTGGATTGTGGGCTGTGTTAAGTGATGTCAGAAGTGCTTGCAAAATCTCCCTGTCCAAATTGAATGAATGGAAAGGGCAAAGTTCTGTCAGTCAAACACAAGACAGGCAAAGAGGTTTCAATCGCCTCCTGTCTTTCGTCGCGTCGGCCGCCTTTACGTGCGTTGCCGTCAAAAGCAATCAACGACCACTTGACCTCTCTCACAGCTGAGGCAGCATATGAAGCGTGGTCATTTGAGGTGCTTTCGGGTAAGGGTCACTGTACCTATTTGAAACGTAATGCGTGGTTGGGCTGAGGCAGCTGCTAGCAAAGTCCATTAACTCGCAGCCCTCAAAGCCACCGTTCCAGTTGCATTTTCCCGGAGACTGTTCACTTTGATGCGATGTACTTTGTATTCCGGATTGTGGAAGGAGATGGGGTACACGATCGCGTGACTTCAAATTGCTCATCGTAAAACCTCGGAGCTACTTGCATTTTTTTTTAGATTTTACGCAAAAATAGACCGATGAAACCAAAAAAGCAGAAAAGAAAGACTTATCAGTGCCATAGAAGTGTCTGTTTAATGAGAATGATTTAGCTCAGTGTTTGGCCAAAATCAGCTGAGAGACTACAAGGGAGGGAGTGAGAAAGCTATTTTGAGCGCCCCGTGAGCTTTGATTAACTGGTGGTATCCCAAATACACTCTAATGATGCATGTGTACTTTTGTAACCGTTGATAATGAAGGAAGATGACAATTGTACCAACAGTGTGGGTCCGTACAAGCTGGACAGGTAGTGTGTCATTATTGAGTGCAATTGTCGCGAAACGGATGCTGCAACACTGTAATTAATTGCAGGTTTTTACGTGAGCAGCAGTTAACCTAATGACTGCTGAAGCACCAAAACGTCTATCAAATTTCCTATTAGGTTTTGCTAGCGTGTACAGAAAGAACCAAAACAGGCACTTCGTTAAAAATAACACTTGACCTTTGTTTAAATTGTCCACAAGTGTGTGTGCGGCTAATTAAAACCAAATAAATCTCTATCTGGTGCAGCGTCAACCCCGACATTTTCTTTACGATAATAACTTCCATGCAGCCCAAGCCATCCAAACACGGCATTTTGATTCATGTTGACTTTGTGGAATACGACTTAAGCAGCAAAATCAACCCATTTTTTGCCATCTCAGGGGGCGGCCATTTTCCCACTGTTGCCATACAGTTGCGGCCCGGTGGTCCAGAGGTTAGAACACCGACCTCACAGTGCAAAGGTATCGGGTTCAATTCCAGCTCCGGATGAGTTTGCATGTTCTCCCCGGGCCTACGTGGGTTTTGTCCGGGTACTCCGGTTTCCTCCCACATTCCAAAAACATGCATGGCAGGATGGTTGAACACTCTAAATTGTCCCTAGGTGTGAATGTGAGCATGGATGGTTGTACATCTGTGTGCCTTACGATTGGCTAGTAACCGGTTCAGGGTGTCCCCCCGCCTACTGCCTGAATTCAGCTGGGATAGGCTCCAGCACAGTTATATGACCCATGTGAGGATAAAGCGGATCAGAAAATAGATAGATGGATGGATGGATGGAATACAGTTGAACGTCGAGTTCCAAAAACAACAACAAAAAAGGGGAAGTATAACTTGATGGAACAGATTAACTGCATTTGATTCATCTCAGTGGGAAACCATTACCTTGATTTATGAACAAATGGACCAGCGGAACCAATTAAGTTTGTACGTTCCACTGTATAAACAATATTATGCCAACATTTAACAGGTCGTAAAACAGAAACATTTGACATTCATCTATTATCTGTATAGATGAGTAACACGTTTTTTCTGGCTCCCAAAAAAATTAACCACTCCGAGTCTTCTATTGGTACGATGACATTAGCCATTTGTCAAACAAAATTTTAATTAAAACACACTTGCTTGGAGAATACAAAAGGCCCTCCTGACTGGCCATCGTCATGGTGACTGTTGCCGGCGCTGCAGTTTCTTCATTGTCTGGATCAGCAATGCCTCCAAGTCTGTTTGGAAAGCGGTGAGCGGAGTAGCCGAGCTTGTTTTAAGTGTTGTGTTTAGGATTCAGAATGCGCACGCTTGTTTGTGAATCATCTCAGACAATCCGTGTGAAAAATGTTCAATAACCGAGTCATTTAAAAATAAGATAAACCGAGACCTTGAGACGGAATGTCGCTGGTTTAATGGGAGTCTGTTTGTGTTTTTATTCTCACTACCTCCTTTTGCCCATTTTTTTTCATCAATTTCTTTCCTCTGTGTGGAGTTCAAAGTCAATACTGCCAAGTAACTGCAAATGCATGTTCACCTTACTCGCTGTGACATTTACGTGGAAAGTTCCCGGAAATCTACGCCTTACATCTCACAACCTTGCTGTATCTTTTAAGATACAGGCCAACTTCTTTCCGTAATGCCGCTCCTCACTCTTTCCTCAACTCACTTTTGCTCACTTTCATCTTCCCTCCTTATCCTGTGCTATCATAACCTTTAAAACTTCTCCAATGGCTTCCTTTTTCGACGCATCTTGCTGATGGGTTGAATCACGTTGTCGCAAGCCATCTTCTGAACCGAGTACAGCAAGTCGGTCTAACATTAAATGCCTTCTTATATGGATGCCTTCATTATCAATCACCGTTAATGGTTTTCGGTTCCTTTTGGACAGGGTCTATTTTTCACGTCGCTCATCACCATAGTTTAACATTTACCGAGAAAAATGTAACTGGCATTTTAGTTTGGCTCATTGGTTTGTAGTCAGCATTGGTTAGCTGCATCATTTACTGCGCTGCTGCATTTCTTGCCATATCCAGTACCGAACACAAACTCAATAAGGAATAAGGAATATTGATTTTTTTTTCCCCTTTTTATTACATACAAGCAAAAAATAAAAACGACATTATACACCTTTTTTTTAGCCTGTAAACCCACCGTCACGGGAATGGAAATAGAAGGGGGTGCTCCGGAATAGGAATCATGTTCCATGCCCGAAATAACCACACCTTTTGTATTCATTTTTCTCCAAAAGGGAAAGAGGCTCAGCAGTGCTGCAAGACAACACCTCACCATCTACCATCATTGCCTCCCGCGGTCTTTATTTGCTGAGAGGGGGGGTTGCGAATGGGGTTCATAAGAAAAAAAAAAACAAAAATAAACACCATCATCATGCTGCAGGAGGGACAGATTGGATGAGAGAGGAAGGAAGAGAGCGGCCAGAGAGGAAGATGAGAGGGAAAAAATAAGTGTAAGAGGCTGCTGATGAATAAAAAGGCGGAGAAGGAAGTCCTTTACCAGACGCACCCTGCATGTGTGCGTGTGTGTGTGTGTGTACTGAACATGTTCGCCTGCGTGAGTGTGTTCATGCCGTATTCACAAAGGCAAGAACACGCAGTACCGTTAGTGAAACATTTACTGTATACTATTACACTGTACATCCGTGCCCACTCCCCTGTAAACTGTTGCTTCGGGAGTTGTTAATCTTAATAATGTTGGTAATTCAATTTCATTTAACAGATTCACATCTGGCCCATTAAAACCAGTAAGGTAAAGCCATCAAACTTGTCCTCCCATGAAAAATCATTTAAATGCAAGCACCCCGTATAAATTTTATTTATGCTCAGGAGACATTCACCCTGAGCAGCACCTGCGCTAATCACGAGGTGGAGGTGGGAATTAGACACGTTTCATTAACGGCAAAAAAAAAAAAACGGGACTACTTTGAGATGCTTACAAGCCAGGATGAATCGGCACGAGAGGCTCGGTAAGCCAACGACACCTGGCATTCCTATTTGGTTTCGCATCCAGGTACTAACCAAGTCCAAGATCACATCAAATCGGGCATACTCGGAGTAATACGGCCTAGAGATAATCAATCGCCCACGTACCGATACCTACTCGAGGTGCTTTAGTTGTGATCGGCTGTACTGAGAAAAGCTGTTTCCTGACCTTAAGGGCTTTTTCTGAAACTGTCAATCAAACAGCCCTGCTTATGCGCCAACAAGCCACTCGGTAAATATTGCCTGAGGCCTTTTGGGCCCTGAAGTGATACAAGTATACAAACTCTGACGGGTGTCCCATACTGAGGTGCAATCATATAGACAGCTTCGAGGCAAAGGTGCATTAGTTGAATCCCAAGTCAGGGGTAGTGTGCACAATACTGTGCAGTCAGCTTTTTGCTGTCACGGCCCTGCACATACACACATACAAGAGCCAACACACACTTCCAGACAAAACCATAACTTTGAGTAATACAGGAATAAACAAGCTACTGCCTCCACATCCATTTCCTTCCGAAAAGTCCAGTGGGAATGAGTTAGGGTGAGAATGGGAGGCAGAGGAGAGAACATAAACCATGACGGGCTGGAGCAATGCATCCCAAGGTCAAAAGATTGACACTGCTGATGTTTCATCAAAACACTCCAGTCGACAATTCATCTGAGAAGAGTGAAAAGTTATCAACTTGCCAAGTAATAATGTCATTGACACTTGCTGTGTGCACCACTGTCACAAAGTCTACAGACCGCACTCCATGTTGCCTGGCAACATCGGAGCTTTTCAAAAATAGTCAGCCAAACATCAGGTTTAGGCAGAGGCGTCGAAAGGCTACTCTGCGGTAAACATATTCAAGTTGCAGGCAGAATTGTGGATTTTTTTTTTTTTTTTTGTCCAATGTTAGCGGAAAAGAAGAATCCACAGTCAAATAATGCTCCCGCATCATTTATTAACCACTTGTAACTCAATAGAACTCGAAATGAGACCCTTCCTTGGTTTTCGGGAAAACAAGAGTGCCCCCTTACCCCACCTGCCACCACCCCTGTCAGAAAGAAACTTTCAGCTGCAGAACTTTGACCAACTCCTGTGGGAGTCGCTAAGTACTAACAGGCCTTTTGGGCCCGAGGGACCCCAGAGGCAGTTGATGGGTGCCGAGTCAAGACGTTGAACGTCAGATTCAGGGGGGAGCAGTGCGGATTCTTAATCCTTGCCGTGGAACAGTGGACAAGCTCGACACCGTCAGCGGGGTCGTGATGGGACTTTGCCCAACCAGACCTTGGCTTAATGAGGTTGAAGAACTCTTTCGACCATGTCCCTGACAAAGTCCTGCAGAATATTCAGTCCTTATTGATGCCAAAAAGTGTGCCCAGAGTTCTGCAAAAAATGGTGTGTTGAGTTTAAAATCATCTCGATCCAGATACATTATTCTGTCGATATATAGTCTCCTTAAATCATGTTTTTTTTTAAGACCAATTATTGTCAACTTAAATAAAATGCATTTGAATCCATATGACTTAATTTTGTGCGATCACTTGGCAAAATAAAATTTAGTCGATTCAACAACAACAAAATATGTCGGTGTGGACACATACTCAAGTTAGACACCCTGGGCTGATTGCCGGTTCATCACTTGGCAATTGTGGGAACCATTGAGTGGTAAATGGCCCACACTAGCAGCGCGAAAGTTGGCTACGTGAAGTCCACTGACCAAGCGGCTCTTATTTATCGCTCTATCAAGCTCGGTGTAAGCCGATCGGTCCACCTGCTCCCTGCATGGCCCGCCCCCCTTCGCCGCAGGGCACCTCATAACAAATGGCGAAAACAACGCAACTTTGAAACCAAATATCGCTGAACAGTGTGAATGTTCGGTCATCTCTCGACACACACACACACACACACACACACACACACACACACACACACACACACACGCAACCTTCCGGAAAAGTGGCATGTGTGTTTCTTGAATCACCTTGAATTGGTTTCATGTCATGCATTTTACATAATGAGCTGCTAATGCCGTTTCATGCCTGCAGGTGGAAAGGGTGGCTGGATGGAAACAATGTGAAGGCTGAGGTGTAGTTGGTCGGAATGTTCCACTCATGGCACGGGAGCGGGTTGAGTGCTTGGTAGAAATGTCTTGGATTTTTTTTTCTTTATTAAACTGTAACGGTACGAGCTGAAGAAAGAAAGGAAGGAAGACGATAAACACACCAGGAGCTGGGAAATGAGAGAGTGGATGATTATGTTTAAGGAAGTCTAGCAGCAGTAGACAAAGTGTGAGAGTAATCTGAATATCATGTTGTCACACTAGGGGACATTTTTCTTTTTGATTCAGAGAAAAAAAATAGATGATTAAGCCAAACAATGTCCTGCAGCTTTTCCTTGAGAATGACATTGCTAATTGGACACGGCGTTTGTTCTCAGAAACTGTGTGTAAATCCATAGATGGAAAAAAAATGTCATAGCAAATGACAGAATGATTCCCTGAAACTCAAACGGATATTTCGTGAGAAAATGGATGGATGGGGAGAGTGGAGTTCTGTAAATTCAGCACCAAGGACAGAGTCAAAAATGATGAAGGAATAAGAGCAGCTCAGTGCCAATTACAAAAACTCTGCAAATACGGCGAAAAGGTCAAATGGATTTTGACGCAAAGGGCACAAACAGAGGACACATTTTCAGCTGGCATTTTTCTCTGGATTTTCCTCCAAACGCAATTTGGCTGGCAATCAATCGCTCATTACCGAAAGGAAATTGATGGCTTTTCATAAAATGAACAATGTCACATCTGTTGGAAACAGGTTGTGTAGATTTTCAGTGTCCTCCTTAAAAAAAAAAAAAAAAAATAGCTATGCTGATGAGAATATTACCTGACTGACAAAGTTAACAAACGGAATGGCTCAAGGATGAACGCTGTCAAAGTCAGCGCCCTCGTTGCCCAACCTTGACAATGCTCCCATCGACACAGAAACTTTCATTTAAGGGGTGACTCGGTGAATCGCTACAAATCCCACTGGGGCTTCGAGTGCAGCCCAGTGTGGAAATGTTGGCAGTTGGCTGCGTCTCATTATTGGGGGGGTAAAAAAAAAAAATCACATGTGCCCCGTTGATGTCATGACAGTCAAACAAGACCGCCGCGTCGGCTTTCAGCGGCATCTAAATGGCTGCGAGACAACTGGAAAGAACAGCACTTCAGAGACCTCTGACTGAGTGGAGCAAATTGGACAGCTGGCTTTTCAAGTGTGTATCGAATGCTCTGTCAAGTTTTAATGTGCTGCTAAGAGAGGAAGATGAGGCCTTAAAAAAAACAAAAACACGCGCACACACATGCTAGAGCTGTTGCACAATATTATATTTAGAGTTGTACAAAATATTAATTACAGTGAACCACCATTTTTGGCGGGGAAACATTCCAGACACACCCACAGTATAGATTTTTTTTTTTCGCAAGTAGTTGTACTCATCCCACATGCCCCATTAAACCACTTTTTGAAATAGTAGTGTTAGTAATAAAATACGAGTGGTGATTTTTAAAGTCTTCCTTACTTCTCCCGCTCTCGCACGGAGGCACGGCGCGTTAGCTTCAGGCTCTCCAGCCTTTGATAAATTATTCAATTGTTGAGTCGACAAAACCAATCGAGGAATTTAATGTTCCGCACTGGGCAAGCGAGAGCAAGCCGTAATGCTAATGGTCGGAAAAATGACCGCCTCCACTTTACATAAGCCGACTGATAGTATACAGGCGATTCATTTTCAATGGCATCAAACTTGAATTCTCAAGATAAATTTTGTGTGACCTTTGGAAGGTGATCTCTTTGTATTTATTTCTATTGATCCTAGAGATCATGATGATAAATCAGCCAGAGTAGGGTCAAGAAAGAGGCAGAAAACAAAAAACAAAAATTGAAGCCACTGTAACAATCAACCAAAGGAGACACAGACCATCACAATCTACTGCTAAGTCACTGACGGGGCGCGACATCATTTGGATGAGATGAGGAACGAGCTGTTGTAAAAAGGAAAAGAGAAAGCAATCGCAAGCCCGAAGCCTCAGGCCCAGTCTTCAACATTGACCACAGCAGCTCAAAGCCGCGTGCTGTCTGTGCGCCTTTTCCCGGCGCGACGCATCACCTTCATCCATCAGGCTATCGATACAACACAGCCAGAGGAGGGAAGCTCAAGGACCTGCGATCAATATCGTAATTAATCTTTCGCTGTCTGTTGCACTCGTACGCTTTGAGCTCTGAATCCGGTTCTGCTGTTGTAATTTGTCTTTTTCTGAAAAAGCGAGACCAAAGCTCACGCCACTTTGATCGTGTGAGGTTTGGAGCGCTCCGTTTTACCGAGAGATGTGCCATGAACTGATGACTGCAAAGGTAATCAAACAAAGCAGCAACCATGTTTGAGATTGCGCTTTCCTCTGCAATGCTCATTCGCGATTGACTGTCAAATGACAATTGTCGGTCAAAAGCTATTTTGCTCATGGCTGCTTCAGCCGCGGACGTTACATCTTCCTAATGGCCAATTAAAGGTGGTCGAGGATGACAGTCAGGAGGGAAGAGGCGGCATTGTTATTCACACAGGAGCAGTTGAAAGGCTCTGGGCTTCTTTGAAAAGTCAAGGACAGAACTCTTTCAAACAATTTCGACCATCAGACTCACCACTCCCATCATAAAACATGTTGTTGTTGTTGTTTTTGTTTAATTTTGCTATGAGTGAGTGACAACAGGAACATGGCTGGTCAGCAACAAAACAGCTGCTGCTAAGCAAACCAACAATGTAACAAACAATTAACAAGTCATTGACTTTGCTTTGAAGCGTTCTACCGATTGATTCCCAAGCCATGGATTAAAGGGGGACAGATTTAGAACTGGCGTCGGTCGCAGTAAGGGCCTATTAAAAAGCGCACAAGAGTCATGAGCACCTGACAGCCAGAGAGTTTGAAATACACACTGCAGCCACTGCAGCATCTGCCAAATTTTGATTTGGCTACAAGGGCGGCAACCATCGCAGTCGCTGGAAGTGACATTGAACGCAAGACCAGAGAAGCAAAAAATTAAAAAAATTTAAAAAACGACTCCAGGCTTCCAAGTCAAAGAGCATTATTCCCGTTGCCAAGTAGCGACGGGTGCCGTTGTTGATGAACGACCCTTGACACGATTACCCGCCCCCCTGGATTGCAGTGTGGAGCCATTATACTGAAATCTATCGGAAAGCTGACAGTAAGAATGAATGGAGCAACGCTGCACCTTATTAATTAAACTCGGTGTCTTCTGAGTTCTGCCCGGGGCCACATTGAATCCAATTTTTAATACCAAATATTACAAAGTCAGGCTCATGTGGGGGTGTACACCAATGTGAGAATAGCTTAAAAACTAGAAACGGGAAATAGGCATACATAAGGCAAAATGAACGTGTCGTTGTGTGAAATGTTTTGTGTCTTCACCAAATTCTCAAAACACGAGTTCAGTTGCAAAAAATATTCTATCACTTCCCCTTTTTCTGTTTGGTTCCAGGTTTCATTCGGACAGATGTGACACCATCTGCGTTTGCAGCTTCGGTGCCACAGTTTTTGGAAGCGCTAATTGATATCAGAGCACTGTTGCAAAAACTGCCGCCTGGCAATACGTTTTTCTGTCCCCGACTGCAGTTCAGCGCCGGTATGAGAAGCTTTACGGTCATCACACTGCAAGTACAATTTCCCATTTCAACTGCTTTAATTACTCTTGCAACTAAACAATTTCAACGAGTGTAACCAAAAAAATAAATAAATAGTCTGAACTTCTCATTCCCTGGCGTGAACCCTGAGCTCCCCCCCCCCCCCCCCCGACCCCTCTTTCCAATTAGATGTTAAATATTTCACAGAACGAAGCAGCTTGTTTGTGTGTTCACGCCTCCGGGCTCCCACTTTAATTAATGATAATGTGATACCGAGAAGCAACAAGCTGATGTGTTTATTGTTCCGACTTTTTCTTTTTTAGAAACTTTCTCCCCGGCTTCCAGCTCACGCTTACTTTCTTGTACATCATCTCTTATGATATATACACTTGAACTTCGATGTTCTCCCAATGAAGCTGAGCAGCTGTCATTTTAAAGACCGCACGGTATTTCCGGGCCACGTCAACACAAACTCGACAGACAACAACATGGCATTTTCTTTTTTTTTTTTTTTTAACTATGCGAGATGTCCAGAGAGCCCTTGATCGTGCAAGTCATCAAGATATGTTGTCATTCACAGTAATTGTGTTATCTGATGTCGTTTGAAAGAGGAAATGAGACTTCATTATGGATGCTGAGATAAAGCCACATTCTACTGTAAAGACCTTAATATCTCTCCGGGTTCCCGTCTGATTTGGACGGGACCTGAACACAATCCCCCGCACTTTCACTATGTTTACACGTTATGTAGTTACGTCGTAATAATATCATCATGATTAGGGACATGCCTGTCTACCTTTGTCAACAAAATGAACGGGGGTGAGACGTGATTGAACTGAGGACGGCAAAGTTGGTTCATACATTACAGTATATTTGAGCAACGTCTCGATAAAATAGAATGATTCCCACTATAAGTTGCGAGGAGCATGGCTGCATTCTGATTGGATGCTTCGATAGTTCACAAAGATATACAGTATGTGGGACTTTCTTAAAATCATTTCCTGCATAACTATTAGCCTTGGCCATGCTATTGACTTTGATTTATGTGCGGGAAAAGCACAATATTGCAGAATGAATCAGCGTTTGGGCCTCGAATATGAATATCATCCACCCACAGGTTTCAGTTTTGATTGATTGAAGCATTTGCACAACAAGACAAAAAGGTTGAGACAAATGGCACACGGCGTGGGCAAAACAGTGGACGCGGGTGTCTGATTATCATTTGTTCAGATTTGTTTGTAAACGTTAAGTATGCTTAATGTTGTGTGTAAAACTGTTAAAATAAGCACCGACTGTGAATATTAAGAAATGAAAACAAATGACCACTCGGGGCTCTATTTTCTGTGAAACCAGAATGCAACAAGCCACTTTTACTGACTATTATCGAATTTGGCTGTGACCACTCCCACAGCTGCGCAGCCCTCCCGCTCACAGATTCACCCAGGTGAAATGATCAACATCAGGACTAACGCGTCTGTGCGCCTGAACGATTGATGTCGCTTGTGCTCACACGAGACAGAAGCCAAAGGAGTGTTTCCATCTCGGAATGATATCTGACAACAACAATGCAGCGAGCCTCATAGTCGCACCAGCATCTGTTTCTTGTCACTCAAATCCGAACGACAAAGCAGGCGGCACGTGTTGAATCTGAAAGAAAGTGAAGACGAGCAGCGGAGGACAGAACGGGACATGGAATTCAATCAATTAAATAATGGAGGAGTGATAATGGTCCGACTAATGAGAAACAGGACTGCCATTAGCAAGACTTGCCTGACAATTCAGAGAAAAAAAAAAACAAAAACATTCGACACAAATGTACACAAATAGACCTGCTGTCAGGAACGCTCACGCAAACACTGGTGAATTATTGTGTCTCGTCTGCTGCAAGGACACAAAAAGGCTCTCATTTCGACGGGCAACTGCCCAGCTCGCTCGGTCCGATGTGACCAGCGATTATAATCACATTTCAGACCACAGATTTTGTGATGTGATTACGAGCATGACAACATGATGCCTCCTCTCATGACACGGCTTCAACAGATGCCGCACTGGGCTAAGAAAAGGTCACCAGTCGCTCTTTGTCTACCCTGCTGCTGCTCCTCCGTCATCCTGCCGAGTGGATGCGTTCACGCATTAGGTGTCACACGGCACGCACACATGGGCAATAACAATTAATCCCATTATACTGTGTTGCTCTCCAAAAGTTTCATGCGCCGTGCTTATTGCCATATCAGCTCAGGCTCACTTTGAAGAGTCAAGTCAGACAATTTGTTTGCGGTAAGAAAAAAAAAGATTAGCGAGACAAAGGAAATGAGTTGGGTAATAACGCACATGGTGACAAACGAGCCCCAAGACCTCCCCGCTTCAATTCAGAAAGTTACGTTTATTTATTTATTTTTTGGGGAGAATAATTGTTAATATTGTGAAGTGCATCAATATTCCTCGCTGAAACGTTTGCTTATTGCCACTGCAATTATGCGTTTCAGATGAGCTGCAATGCTCATTTCCACTTCAGAATTCTAATGGACTTTCTCTGATGATTTCGCCGCGGGACGCTTGTGATGACTATTGGGATGCCGTTTAAAAGATATACTGTATATATGTCAGAAATTAATGATCTACCTTTGGCAAGGGTAAATGAAACCTGAATCATTGAGCGATGATGGAAACAACTGATCAATTGTAAATTACTATGTACATTCATTTTTGGAATGCTTTTATAGCAAAGCATAGCGATCAGTTTAGACTGCTGTGATTGGCTAACTAGCATGATTCCTGGAATTTAGGAGCAGTAACGGAGTCCGACCTTTCTTAAAAATAGAACTTTATACAGTAAGATTTAAGTTTGTGTTTAGTTTAGATGCAGTCTTTAAAAAAACGGGTGGGGTTATGAGACTGTTCTTATTGCTTTTCCACATGTGTCTGCCAGTGTGTGATTAGATATGCCGCAGTCACCTTGAGGTGTGACATGACCGACCTCTCACATGGTCCAAAAGGCAGGTGGGGTGGTGGGGGGGGGGGGGGGGGGGGATTGATTGAGTGTTTCCCCTCTGCTCCCTGCGGCCCAAACTAGCCGAGCAAGAGCATGAGAGCTGGATTAGCTCACGGCGAGACCTGCTCTAATCAGCAAGAAACTCAGGGGGGTGGAGCAGGGGACACACACACACACACAATCATTGAGCTGCCCAGACAGTTTAACTGTCTCTCTCCCAACTACTGTAGACGATAAGATAGAGAAAATGAGAGACCAACCTGAAGCCACCACACACTGAGAGAGAGAGAGAAATAAAGCGCTGCGTCTGCATTAGTATGATATTTTTTCTAAGAATGAGTCACTTAGCGAGACTGAATTCATATGGAATGCGGCTCGGTGTACTCGCAGTTGGCACCTCTGCCTCACAGCTGGGCCTCGAATCTCAGCTCAGAGCGTTCCTGTGTGGAGTTTACAAGTTTTCCCCCGTGCTCGCAGGAATATTCACAGTGCACTTCATTTCCTCTCACATTGCAAAAATATGCACGTTCACTTAATTGAACACCCTAAATTGGCCGTAGGTGTGAGTGTGAGGATACGGCATGAATGTCTGTGGTCCGCGTTAAGCCGGCAACTAACCCAGGGGTATCCCACCTCTGGTCCAAAATAGGCCGTTCTCGCCTGCAGCTCACCAGCAACCCTAATGAGGACTAGCAGGAAAGAATGCGGATCAATGGATAATATAGTGCGGATGTCAACTGAAAAAGCCTTGCCGGCCTCCGGAGGGACGCGTAGGTCTGGAAGGAAATGACCCTCAAATATGTAATAACAATAACTTGAAGAGCAGAATGTAATTGAAGTGACCTAGACATAAAACAACTGTTTAAAATTAAAAACTAATGTGCCCGGTACATGTGTTTTTTTTTTTCTTCAATTTACGGGTGATGTGCGTATGTAGGGGTTGACGTTCTGTCTGAAAATGACGAATCCACTCCACAGGCAGCGGACAACAAATGCAAGCATTGCGAGAAGCACTTTATTCCAAGTGTCTCCAATCCAAATGGCATAACACTATCTTAGAAGGTAGCGAAGCAGTCGCAACATTTCTTGACTGCAGCAAATGACCTGAAAAAGATGTTTTCTTTTAATTAAACTCACGCCTTATTTGCCTCCAAATGCAGAGACGCACAATTACGGATATCCAGATTGATGGTTTGCTGAAGAAATAAACCAACAGGGACGGAATACACTGAAGCGAAAAGGCATTGTGACCGATGCCGCCAACTGGTGTCGATTTGCCGGGGGGGCCGGGGGGGGGGGGGGGTTACCCATCTCCTTTATGGTTGAGGTTCGAGTCAGAGGTCAAGTTGGATTGTTTTCATTTGATCTCGTACATATTGACATATTTATAGTCGACGATTAGACACGCGCAATCATTTGTCAGCAGATAGCTTGTCAAGCCTCTAATTGGCTCTTCAAGTTGGCCACGTTTCAAGTGTCAAACAACACGGGCCAAAAGAAACTTTCAAGTGGGATGGACTTGGCGTGAAGGCGAAAGAGGAACATTGAGGCAATTAAGGAGATGGTGTCATGTGAGACCAAGTGACGTACTTGATCGTGTGGATTTACACCGAAGGAATAATGCATGGGCCGGAGGCATCGGGGTGTAATCGAGAGCCACTTTATGTCGGCGGTATGCGACACGTTAATCGGCATGGGTGCCACCGTTTACTCTCATCGTACAAATGGAGTTACGCTCGCTTTTAAATGCAATAGTCCAACGCATAGCGGTCCCTTGCTGGAAGTAAGGCTCTCGAGTTTCACAAATAATTGTAGAGTGGAAAGGATTAATGCTGATTTGCTTGGAATTAAAAAGTAATTCATGTTAATTAAGTGGTGGCGGGCACACTTCCAACAACACACTTATTCTCATTCGACCCAAGTATCCCATTTCAATAAAATACTGAATGACATTTCGGGATGGCAAAATGACTGGACGTTAAGGCCGGCTAAATGTCAAAGTCATGCTGATGGTGGTGTTTTTTTATTTTTTAAATAAAGGAGGAAAAGATGATTTAATGAAATGCCAAGGGATGAGGGAGCATCGTCATATCGGGCATTTAGAAAAAGTCTCCCATGATCAAGCAAAAACACACGCCAACAATTAATTGTTGGAGATTGGCTTGTTAGCGTATTGACCTGCAGCCAACGTAGAGGACCAGACTTGGGCACCCCAACATCAGCTTATAGGCCAAGTCGGCGAGGCGAGCGGCAATCGCACAGCTTCGTTTGAGGGGTTGGCAGGAGGATCAAAAAGCTCCACGTGTAACCTCTTCTTATTAGCGGCGACCCGCTGCATGCCAGGAAATCACCGATAAACGTTTGGGACTTTCAACCTGACATTTAGAAAATAATGAGACTCTTTGGATAAAAAAAAAAGCTTTTCAAGTAGCTCAATTCCCCAGCACGAAGCTCTAATGTGACCAGAATGAAAGAAGCGTATCCATCTTCAAGGTAAACGCATAATTCACTTGGATTGATTTCGGTCATGGTATTACGTTTGGACTCCGTTTGTATTGCTTTTTTGTGATATACACTTTGTAACGGTCTTGAAAATGCCTTTGAACGGGACAACGCTGGCAGTTTGGTGACTCGAGCGCAAAACACTGGCTGCAAGCTCGCCTGTGTAATATGAAGCATATATTCCAAGAAGCCGCGGCTTAGCCACACCAAGCTGCGAGTGATGAATATTGCATGCGGGTGGTGGCGGACCACGGCTCACGTGTGTGTGCGGTCACCGCGTCAGGGTCCCGGAGGATTAGAGGGGCGAGGCGCTTGGGTTTCCACTCTGCATCAAGGGCGATCTGAAGTCAGCGGGTCAGCTGACCGGCGCGGGGGATATCACCTGGCGCCACACGTGTATCTCGCCAACGGAGGAGAGTCAGATTCAGGCACGACTGTGCGGAGTGGTCGCGGATTCGGGGTGGGCGCTTTCTAACGCATCCGGAATCCCCACAGGAAATCAATAGTGCAGCCCGACGTGAGCATATTTTAAAAACGAAGGCAAAGAGCAAACATAGAAAACAGAGAGATTTTTTTTCAACAGCGCACAGTGGGTCCCCCCGTCTGCATGGAGATCGATTCGTCTATAAATAGGAAACATGGAGTTAAGCCGCCTGCAGCACCAGGGATGGTTTATAAAAAAAAATAAAAAAGTAAACTAATGGAATGATTCCTGGGACCGTGAATGAAATTTTCAAGATTTGAATGATTATTTAAGCTTCAATGAAAATGGACACGTTTGCTTCCATCGCGTTGGCTTGTTTGATTGGCTGTAAAATGAAATGTTTGAAAAATCCAAATGCTATCATGACCAACCATCAACCTACATTCAGTCCTAAAAGCATCGGAAAATACATACTATCGACAAAGTTGAGTGTTATTTTTAACCTTGCCTCTTGAGTGCTATGCGTAAACATCACGGAGAAAGCATCGGCATTAGTATTTAAAGCTTCGGCACAGGGGGATAAAATGCCAGTCCCATTCCCTGACACCGATGACATGCCTTTGTCATCGTCGGCGACGACGCGTTTTGACTTTGTGGTGCAGCACCAACGTTGAGAGACAAGAATGAAAAATGCCACGGATCAAAGGAAGGCAATTTCAATAGATAAAGCGTTTAACACGCACGCACGCCAAGATTGCAGAAGCACACTAATACCCTCTACGTTAAACATCATTAGCTGCAGCGGGTTATTAAACTTCCCCTTAACAGACCTTGACAATATAATGTCATCACTATCAATAAGCAAATGTCAGATTTTGGCTTGGTGTCGTTCACATTCACACCGACACATTTTTGTGGTGCTGGTTCCAGCTGGTTTGTTTTTTCACTCGAATTAGAATTTGCCCTTCAACACCACAAATCAATCAAAAGCTGGCTGTAACAAGAACTTGAAAATAAAAAAAAATGCTTTTAATTCCACACTGAATGCAAGGCCTCAAAAATGTACAGACCACATTAACAACAGCCTTTTTTTTCCAGTGATTATGGAACGCTCCCAATGCAATATCCGCTTTCGTTTCAGCAGCAATGAAGAATTAAAGATATTTGCACCATGGAGGAGATCACAAGTGATTGATATTAGGGTCCGCGCGCAAGTACAGGGTTTGACTGACAGGCACTGATGGCCTGCTGCCAAGAAGACAAATGAAGTGCTCAATCTATAAGAGTGAAGCCATTACCCGTTTGGATGTTGTTTATTTTTACCCTCTCCTCATCTCCGAACCCTGTTACGAGCGTGGATCACTCGTCACGGAGCACGTTCAGTTTGGCGAGTCCAGAAAAAAAAAAAAAATGGAGTGCGCTTTTTCTCAGTCACATGGTGCTCCTCTCCTTTTTTATGATGTTTACCCGACTTGATGGCCAAGCAGACAACCTCTACTCTTATTTTGTCGGATCTCATGACCTGATGGGCAATATCAAATTTCAAATTGTATGTGCACTGATAAAAAAAAAAAATGTGTTGGATTTACTCAAATGAATGACAAGTGGTTGCACACAATAACAATAACTGCCAATTAAGTCCATCCAAAGTTGACTTAAAAAGACAGCTTGCTAGCTAAATAGATAGCATACAAGGCATTTTGGCTGAATGCGAGACACATATGTCTACTTACATAATGATATATATATGACTAGCGGCCAGACAATGTTTAAACTGTTCCGCCATAAAGAACAAGATGGCCGCTTTTTCAACAAGATTACCAAAAGGTAATTAAACGGACTCTTGAAGGCAATTATGTTTGGGTTCCTTCCCTCAAATGAACAGATGGAAAGGTCGCTGATGTGTGCTTAATATCAACATTGAAACTGCTGTTAGTCTCCAATAAACAGACCAACGTCGCGCTGCCCGCGCTGTTTTGGAAGGACTCCGCCATGTTGCATCTTCGCCGGGTATGTGTCACTGCGCGTGAATGTGTGAGCATGCCAAGCAGCCCCGGCACACCACATTAGGTGACTAATGAGGCAGACACATAATACAGCACAATCACAATCGGAGGTGTCATGATCAATTATTTGGGTGTCATTAATAAAGAGGAATGCGCATGCTAACCCAGAAACAAGGCGCTTTGTCTGGAGACAGATGACCGCGACATTGATGACACGGATGCTATGCTTGCTCTGAGTGTTGCATCCCACTGCAGATAAAAGCAAGGGGGGGCACATATTAAGAAGCCGACAACATTTGAGTTGTAAACCGCATTATGTTTTTGAAACGCCTCCTCTTCTGAGCAAAACAACCAAACGGAACATCATGTGTGGAAAAATGCTGGCAGCATTCATGGTGATTGTGTGTTAGGTGCACTTAGCTGTACCTGGAGGTGGAATGATCCGTGGCAGGTAACAGAGTGCCAGCCCCCCCTCCTCGCCCCGAGAGGTTGCTTGTCTAGTACTTTGCTTAACTACTGCTGCTAGGCAATCTCGAGTTACTCCAATCATATAGTGCGAAATGCTCCGGTGTGATCTCTGTGTTAACATGACATTCTCCATTCACTACACACGATGACAAAAAAGAAAATAGATTTTTTTTTTTAAATTATAGACGTGTTCCCGGGAAACTAGTCGGGCTGCATTTCTTCAGAGCGACAATCCATTTGTTAAACCATGGACATGGGGATCATGTCATTCATTTTGTGGACACCCTCCTTTCCTAAATCGCTCAAGTCTGTGATTGAAAGTATCTTCATGTCAAAGTCTGAGCATCAAATGTTCCGATATATTATCATTTGCATATCGGGAAGCGGATTTCTTGTCTGCAGTCATATAAATGTCACACCTGATTGCTCGGACCTGGAAAAGCAATTTCCTTTTCAATTCCACTTGAATGGACTGGTAATTCACAGGAAATAACAAAGCTAAGGAACACCCAAGCTGGAGCGAGGCAATTCACGGCAGTTCTTCTGACACAATCACGATGAAAAAGCAAACTTTTTAGCGACGTTCAATAGACCAAATACATATTTGCTACTGTAATTAATTTTTCTCATCCTACGTACCGCCTTTAAATTGAATGAATCATTATTCCCTTGCTATCGCAATCAACAGCTACGGTTTTTATCCTTAGAAATTCAATGCAAAGCTCAACAAACCAAAGTGCAGGGGATGGGAACCTTGCCGGTGGAGTCGGGATCAACTAGGTCAGTATCTCTTTACCTACCGACCCCCAACCCCCCCACCCCCTGCATGCATTTTGTGTGTATGTGTGTGCAGGTTTCCCGGGGAGCATGATTGATTAAGCTAGCGAGCTATCGGCGTCGGACAATTGAGCGTGAGAGAGAGAAGGGAGATCTATCTTTGTGAAAGCTCGTGCCTGAGCTTGGCACGAGATAAATGGGCCCAAACCAGTGTGCATGAATGTGGTAGAATTGTGTTCATCCATGAGTACTTGTCGCTAAGTCATGGATATGTTCCCTGTGAGGGTAAAAACAACAACAACAACGACAAGAACACAACCTTTCTTCTCTGAGAATGGCAATTAAACGTGCTATGAAGGAAAGTTTGCTCTTTGTATTAAATGAATGATCTTTATGGTGGGAGTGAGACCAAGGTGAGCCAGGAGGGGAGTGTGTGTGTGTGGGGGGGTGGGGGGGGGTGACATTGTGTCTCATCCTTGTATTATGAATGAGTTATGTCTGTGTCGGTCAATAAGCAGTCCTTAGCTGGGGTTTATGACTCGGATGTTCCGTGAGGGCATCATCCGTGTTCGTCTTGATTGTTTTTAATTGAGTAGATATCGAACAGGGTTTTGACAAAACGCTTTAGAAGAGTAAAAACACCAAAAAAAAGGTTTAAAAAAAAGATAGATTGCATCACATGAATTACTCTGAGATTCATTACGATTTATCACCATTCCAATGCAGTTTGTTTTCGTATTTTCTCTGACCACTAAGACAAACTGTTGTGCATTGCAGTGGATGTGCAGGACATCATTCCGTGTGTACACGTACGTGTACAATTACAATCTTGGCAGACTTTAACCATATATTTAAACAATTCGCCAAAAAAAAAAAAAAAAAGCATGTAACTAACACTACATCAACAGTGAAAAGCGGGAGAAGCTCAGTTGAAAGAATCACAGATGAAAATTGACCGGGAGAGGAAAATAGAGGAGGAGGAAAAGACTAAACATCGGCCGAGAATGTAAAGCAATCGACAAAGCAAAGCTGTGAAACACGGATAACGGAGAATACTCAGCATTTTACTTCAGGAAAAACAAAGAGTGTTACGGTCAACAATGTCTCTGTTCATCTACAGTATGTGTAGCAGCCAAGGTTGTTTTTTTTTCCCATCCGAGCTTCGGGATGAGCAGTTTTGAAAATGTTTTTGAAAGATGACAGAACATTCAAACGTCTATTTTCCATGTTTGCATGCGGTGGTTCAGGAAGAGGAGTAATAAGAAAACAATTTTTAGAAGAATGAGCCGTGAGGCGGACAAGACCTCTGATTCAATTACCGTAATGAAGATTTTGATTAGCGACTTGTTTGTGTCGTAGATTACAAATTACTCGATGACAAATAGTACGACGTCAAATGCGAAGGGAAGAGACAGCCGGTGAGGGCGATCTGCGCCTCTTCCTCTGGCCGCCGCCATGGAGCTCGGATGATGTGAGAATGACACTTTCAAGCCGTTTCTCTCTTTCTTCCTTCCTTGGTGATTCCTCACTTTTCCTGTTATGCTGTTTTCCTGCCTCTCATATCTTCTTACCCTGTGGTTTTCGCCTACATTTCTTTCGAGGCCTTACATTTTCCCCACGATTTGCCTCCATCTGTGCCTCGTCCGCTTCCTTCTGCTGCAAAATGTCTAGCAGATGCTTAGAATGGCTCAGGGACTTGCCAGCATGAATACAATGGCAGCAGTTTATTGCCATGGAAGCTGCCCATTGATACCCAAACCAGCGTCCTGTTATCTGGTACTGGTCCAGCAGGCATGAGGGCAAATATAATGACACTGTCACCATTGGAAACAGTCACGTGAGTGCTCGTACTCCCCTGAGCTTCTTTCAATACTTATAGAAAGACAAATTGAAGCCACGTTAGCGGTAATGGTTTGAAAAAAAATGTTACGATTGCTTTTGCAGCTCCAGTCTCTTGACAGAGAAGTTAATTTCTGTGCAGCATCGCTGCTGAATGCTTATTCACCATGTTTGCTTTCAACTCAAGGGCCCACATTCTTAAAAGTTCCACAAGCGCCTACGGAACATACTCATCATGCAGTTGGATCACCTTGAACTAGTCAATGTCGGGAACAAACGGAATAAAGTCATATTACCTCATAAAAAGGAACTACAAGACCTGGAATGAGGTTTTAACAAATATTTGGATCACTTGATTCATCTGTTGAATCACATCTGAAAGAGAAAATGTGTGTCTCTTTTCCTACCATCTTTGCGATAAAGGTTGATCTCCACTTTTCTCTCTTCTGAACCCAGCAGGGCCTGCGCCATCTGAGCGATGGCCAGACGTTTGGTGTCGGGTCCATAGAGGAAGTTGCAGGTGCACGGCTTCTGCATGATCTCAGCTCGCGAGTAACCGCACATGAGACAGAAGCCATCGTTGCAGAAGATAATGGCGCAGTTTTCCACTCTTGCATTGGCAATGACGAACTTTCGACCTGGAGAGAAATAAAAAAAAGGCAGAGATGGTTTGAGTTTGGCTAATGGGGACACTCTGCCACATGAAATGACACAAAATTGGAATCAACTTTTATCAAGCATTGATAAAAGATAGCATGATGGTTAGCATTAAAGATTCAAAGTTGTCCTTTTTTGCAGGACAGACAGTAATTTTCTCCACACACTTTTGGTACCACTAACAAGGTCTTATTTCAAGTGAAACATACCTATTAAAATGACGACGAATACTTGAAGGCAAGAAAAAAAAAAAAAAAGATTTGTTTGGGATCATAACAAACTATAATTCAGCGAGAGGATGATTGCGGCTGCAAATATGAAGCCGGCAGGTCACTAAAAGCACCCAAAAAAAACATTTTGTGTCTTTTACATTCCATTTTGGGTGATCTTCACAAAGGCAAACTCTTGTAAATGGACTTCAAGGACTTCCAGTTCTTACTTGGTATGCGAGAACATTTGAGCCGATTGTAACTCATGCCAAAATGCATTACAGAATCATCATGACAAAGCTCTTGACCAGGCAATTCATGTTAAATATTTTCCATCCGTGTCTTTATATAGTTCAGGAAAACTAACGAAATATCTGACATTAAACTTGGGTCGGATATGTTTTAATTGATTAATAAAATAAAAACAAAAATGGAAGGTTGTTTTAGAATCGTTTTTTTCTTCACCTCAAACTATTCATATATTTCAAATAAACTAAAACTAATACTAAAACTAACAAACAAAATTGAAAGCATTCAAAAAAATAAAAATAAAAAAACAACGAAAAAATTAAATTAAATAAAATAACGATAAGGAGGGACACATCTAAAACATTCAGAATAGCGGCACTTGAGAACCAGAGTTTGAGAGCCCTAATTTAGAACGTGGCTCACCAACCTTTTTGAAAGGGCAAAAAGAGCAGCAAAGAGCTGTCGGTTTCATACACATTTCTGGAATGCAACACAAAAATTGCTGATAAAACCTTCTGCACAGCGCTAAAATAATATTCCACTTTGATTTACGCGTTTCTGTAAACATGAAACACCTCTTTGGCCATTTTCACAAACTTTAAGTCTGTAATTACCATAAGCCCGCCTTCCTCTTCCTTTTATGCCCGTGAACACAGTTTCTCAACGCTGCACAATGTGAATCCACCGGGCCGTTCTCTCTCGCAGGAGACGTACGTGATGGAAAGCCTGTTCACGTATTCATGGAAACAGTGAAGATCCGTTGTGTGGTTGCGCTTGATAGCTCGCCTGCATGAATTAGCGGGCAGCGGTGGGTCCCAGAGGCTCGTAAAACTTGATAGGTTTGTCTTGCTGCAATGAACACTTGGTAATCCAACGGCAGTAACGCCAGCGTGCGGATGTGCGAGCACAGAGCACATTTCACTTTTCCGCCTTTTGAGTATGTGCTCTTTAGTCATTGATAATGGCCGGCGGAAGGAAGATAGGTTTGTTTCATGCCGTTTAGCTCATTTCGAGAGCTTTGTTTGTTTTTGTACACAGTATGTGTGAGATGAAAAAATGCACATGAGGAGATTGGCGAAATCGGTGGAACATATGTTTCATGACAGTGTCAAACGGCAGGAAACAAGTAAGGGGTGCCAAATGTTAGGCGTGTCACGATTTGTGCTTCTCTTCATCTTTTGGCGTTGTATTTGACTCTGGAAAAGATCATTTGTCTTTTATTCGGGAGTGTGATTTGGCCTTGTATTGGTTTGCTGTGTGTGTGTGGGTGTGTGTCTTTGTTTCCAACTGAGCTGCGTCTCAGGTTACTTATTTGCAACCCTCTGAGCTCCTCCATGCTTTGACTGTGACCTGTGAGTCGTTCTCACGGCGTCATATCATCGGGGATCTAAATGGTCCTAAATGTGCAGTTTCTCTGTTTTAGTTGGGCAGTACTTAGTTGAAATGTAAATCATAAGGATGCGTTCCGAGACCAAATTTGGGCATCGGTGGTGTTTCATGTTCTGATTTGCGACAACCTTTCTCAAAAGTCGGCAGGGAAAGGCTCAAACTCACCTGCGATTCGAATGACGACAAGCAAACAAATGGCTGGATGGATTTTGAATACAAAGCGAATTGTTGACAATCGATTTACATGTATGGCAATAGAAGCGATGTTAGGGATTATTAAATGTTAATTAAATGCACTGCTATGATTCCAAACATCCATTTGCTCATACTGCTGCTACGAATACGACAATGTGGTGTTTAACAAGATCAATGCGCAAAAATCTGTATTTGTTGTCGAACCCTCTTTCCTATTCGTGACGTCAGCGACGTTTCCACTGGCATCTTTTTTTCCCCTGCAATTTCTCTCTAATGAGCCTTTGAAGCCGAAAGTGGGCTGCTCGGAAGGCTGATGAAAGACCGAGTGCGGCTCGGGAGGAACCCCCACACTTTTTATTCACACACGCGGGCACACGTGTACAAATGTATCCGCGTGTCAATAAGCACAAAGCAAGTTGGACGCGCACACGTGTTCCAAAGGCGACTCGCCAACGCAGACTGAATAATTCACTAAGAGCCAGACTTTGAGGGCTCCTCTGCAGTCTGCCAGTGAGCGCATGTGCAAGCCGTGAGTCTGCGCGTGTGGGTGGGGGAGTGTGTATCCGTGAGTGTTGTTGTGTTTGCTTGGAATCTCCCCGAGTACGCCGCGTGGGCGGATGAGGAGGGAAGCCCATGTGTTCCAGGCACAAGTCCACGCAGCAGCTCCGAGCCTGCTCGGCGCACAGATGGCAGGATAAAGGGAGCCGGAGAAAGACAAAGGATAGCGAGAAAAACCGAGTGGAGGGAGAAAAAAAGAAAAAAAGAAGATGAAGATTATTATTACGCAAGAGGCACAAAGAAAATTAGCACGCTTGTGTGTCACTGTTGCAGACCAAGCCCGCAACCGGATGAGGAATTGTGTGAGAGCTCCCTCATCAAACTGGGCTATTGCCATGGAAACTGAAGATTGGCCATTGCTAAATTTCCAAACGTAATGGGCTGTGGGAATATTGTATTCGGTACGAGCGGTTTTTAGTACAGCAATAAGAAGTGAAATACTGCCCACGATTGCACACCCAAATTTCAGGCTGCTATTAATGACTCTGTGCAATAAAAAAAATTACCGGTAACTCGCCTGCTTTCCGCTTTTTCACTTTAGCAAGTAAACACTTTTTGCTGCAAACCATGGAACCATCATACCGTGACCAGTGTGCTGTACAATGTGCATCGTAGTGGGTAACAAGCCCGCCATTTTGTAGTCTCTGTCAAACCGGTGAGGCTCTGTTCACATCATAAGTGGCGTTCCTGGAATCATTGTTTGTTTTGGATCTTTCCACATCATACACTCTTTTCTAGACTGTCATTACGGTTCCACCAACAACAAGTCCTCCAAATCCTAGCAGGGGTCAATGAAATAGCTCGTTTTCAAATTTTGACCTAATTTAAGTCCACCTCTTCTGGATACCGAAACATTTGCAAGATGCATCCAAAATCTAGCTCAAAATTATTTAAAAAATAATAATAATAGGAAATACCGTACATACACATTAAGAGTAAACGAACATGTGCAGTCAAAAGGTGACTTTGCTCAAATGCCCTTTTCTTCCATGCAACACGGAGGCCCAATCCTCCTACTGTCATTAACAGCGCTAATCCCATAATCACAGCAATCCTTAATGGGCTTGTTCGCTCAAAAGTGTCTCCGTCTACAGTGTGAACAGCATCTCCCTCTGTCTTAATGAGGTTTTCCAGATTTATGCAAATGAGCGCTAATCCAAAAGACTCTGCGGTCGTCGGACTCTTTCATTCAGTGAACTGACCTTTTCCGTGCCCCTTTCAAGGTTGCCGTGAGCAGCCCCCCCCCCCCCCCCCCCCCGCCTCGAGGAGCATGAAAAGGAATGCCGATTAGGGGAGGGATACAAACAGGCAAGAGATGAATGAAGAGATTGATGAATGACACGAGGGATAAGGCAGGAGAAGCCGCGATAAACAAGTCAAAGCGAAATGATGAGCGGGCAGGACAGGAAATGATGCCACTCGAGGGCGGGCAAAAGTCTGAGTGGACCCCGATATTTTGCAGGTGACATTTTGATCCGCGGTGTGGACAGGGAGCGGGTGGAAAAGAACCCGTAGAGGTGGAGGTGTGTGAATTAAAAGGGAAGCTGCTGGAATGGAAAGCTTACAAGGAATAGAGGCGGGGAAGGTGCAGGAGTTCAAGTACTTGGGAGAAAGTGGTCAGAGCGATGGGGAGTGCCAAAGAGATTCGAGAGAGAGAGCAAAGTGTCAAGCCGTACGCTTTAGAGACGGTAGCAATGACCAGAAAACGGGAGACGTTCTCTTATGTGTTACAATCCTAATGGATACGTTCAAAAAAAAAAGCAAGTGTGCTATGGTTCATCGTTGTAACTGCAGCAGTCCATTAAGTTCCATATTTTGCATTCTGCAAAAATGGCTTCTGCCTTTTTCTTTGTGGCAACTGACGTGTCCCCGCTCGGTTATTATTTTATCCGAGCAGGTAAGGAAAACCTGGCAGAGATGCTTGTGTTTGATGTTTTATGATTTGGACACATTCTCATAATAGGCACACAATTTTATAAGCCGAGAGTCGGAAGGGGAGACGCATCACTCGGCGATGTATTTAAAGATCTGAGGAAAACGATCAGAGGGATGACTAAAAAGAAATTGATTTTTTTTTTTCTTCCCCTCCCCAAAGCTGGTTTGAAAAGGCTTATGTATCTTCCCAGAAAGTTCCGCTGTCTCTACGGGGGCCAAAATGCTCTCCACTTAATTGAATAACACAAAGAGCAAGTTTGTCATGATGAAATAATCGTGCAATCGTGGCAAAATCTGATCTGCCGCGCTGCACTGATATCCATAGAGTGCAGATCAACCGTCTTTGGAGCAATTTTCTTAGTTATCTACGAAATGATATTTACGAATTTAGTTCAATGACAGATTTTCTTTCAGGGCAATAATTGACACTGTAGTTTACGACGTGAAAAATGTCTTCCAAGCCTGTCAGAAAGAAGGGACACGATGAGCGGCATTACATTCAAAATGTTCGAGGAGTGTTGTTGAGCTCCCAGTAGCCATGACAACGAGTGAGCGTAGTGAAAATGAGAAGGCAGGAAAAAATAGTGAAGTTCAGGCAATGGGGTCGGCTGCCAACAGAAGCTCTTCGTGGTAGCGTTCTCAATTTCTTCCCCAGTTGACTCCATGAATGAGACGCATCGACATTCTCTCCCTGACAGCTTGGGCAGGGTGACCGGCGGGACGCGCTCGGTTGTTCTGCCATCGGTTGGAAGGCTCATTCGTGCTTCGAACACATCTACACTCACCGTTCGGGCCGAGTGCTGCAAGCTCACGTTGTCCTTTGTTCAGGAAGTGAGAAGGACAAATACGGGCGGAGGAGGAAGCTACACTCGCCCGTTTACTCGGTCAGGTGACCGTGGAAACGATGGCGGATTTTTTTTTTTTTGCTGGATTTGTGAGTGGACAGACAATTCGGGATATGATGAAGCCTTTTAAACGGCTTATAAAAGGTTACTTAAAACCTTTGACAGTTCATAAATATTTAAAAGAAGAGCACGAAGAAGAAAGAATATGGAATGTGAGGTCAGCAGGAAGAGTTTACATGATCCGCAAGTTTATGAGGGGGCGGGGGGTCGTGGGGACAAGAGAAGTGGAAAACAGAAGACAAACAGTATATACGAAACGCAGCTCCGAAGCTGCTCTGCTCACTCGGGTGAAGTCAAAGAAATGGTGCAGAGAAATGTACCGAATCACCATAAAGTAACAATTTCCTCAATATTTTTTTTTTGAATATTTGGAGCGGGAAGGTCAAAGCTGATTTCACAGTTTTGTTTGCACCCAGCAGATATTTTTTTTTAGCAACCAATATGACTGATAATAAATAAAATAGTGACAAGCATGGACAGCACTGCATTCAAGTGCACTACAGTACATTTTGGGCAGAGACGGTTCGGCAACCAAAAAAAACATCATTTGGCACGAAATTATATTAAGATAAAAGTGAAGGAAAAAAAACATTCCCCCCACCAAATGTATTCCAGTAAGTGGGACATGGAAAAAAGTAGCTTTCATGGGCCACATAAGATGATACAACAGGCCGAAACTGGCCCCCGGGGCCTTCAGTTTGACACCTGTGACTTTGATGATGAAGCTGCAGAAGTGACCGGAGAGCACGATAATAAAACGTGGCTAGTGAGAGTGAGCGACGTACTGCGCTATGAATGGCCTTATTAGAGCAGAGTCTTGCACAGAGAATCTTCAGAGCCAAAACGTGTGAGTGTGTGTGCGCGCGCCGAGTGTGCACTTCCTACAGTATGTTGCATGCACGCGTTTTCGTCTTTTCAGAGGGCCACAGAAGGCATCTCTTCATCCACCCCCCAGTGGGAAAATGAAGGCTTCTCGCATTATGCAACGCATTGCCAAGCTCATCAAAGTACAATGAAGCAGCCATGCGTCAAGCGCCAAACACTCCGGTGGACGACCTGCTGTTGTTGGTAAACTCTGTTCGGGAATATGACAGTGATGCCGTATTTGTAGAGTTGCAGCTTAAGCTGTTAGCAATTTGGAGGATTTGTTTATTTCGCGGGGACTATTTAAGGAGGAGGATTCATTTGTTGTTTGTAGAACATACAGCGGAGCAGCTTTTCCGAAAATTGCTCAAAATAGTTTCATCTTTCTGCCGCCAGCAGAAGAAGCTACCACTTCTTCAATTAAAATGTAATTCCCCTAGATGGTCAGCAGGGGGTATCACTACATCCATTTTCACCACCGCTTATCCTGAACAGGGTCACGGAGGGCTGCTGAGGCCTATTCCAGCTGACTTTGGGGAGAAAGCAGGCTAACCCCTGGTCATTGCAGCTACAAAAACGGACAACTGAGCCAATCTGTCTCCAATAGTTTCAACTCTATCATTCGAAGAGATTTTGGAGTGCGTGCTCACAAGCTCCCAATTCCTCGAGAGGCATTTCACAGAGTTGAGGTCTGTGCTCTGGGTCAGAGCTCCGGTATTGAAAAAGCTACTTTTGAACTTCACGTTTCTTTGCATTCACTCTTTGGGTAATCTGCTTGCGAAAATATTTGAGAGATGTCGAGTCCCACCCAACATTTGAATATCAAGGTCGTCGTTTATTGTCCATTCGGTAAACGTTTTGTGATGGGATGAGGTTACAATACGCGGCCTATCGCTGTTGTTAGGGCGTATGTGTGTCGTACTGAGAAAGAGAAAGAGAGAGACAGTGGGCGGTTGTGTGGGTGGGTGTGTCGAGGGGGGTTCAGTTGCCATGGCGACGGAAGAGCGTGTGCATCTGTGTGCGTGTGTGTGTGTGCACTTCAAGCCGCCGAATGGTAACATCCTCCCGGGAGGACAGTGGATTCAAGCATTGTAATTGGCCCACGTCCTTCTCTGATGAGCATAACAAATAACATAAAGCCCAAAAGGTTGCCGTGGCCTCACGGTGAGGTCATAAATGTTGTTTGTTGTTGTGATACGGCATGCCGTCTTGCCCTCGACTCCAAGATGTGTGGGGAGAGAGGAAAAAAAAAAAAAAGCATCGAAATCAAACGTGGAGGCTGAGTGCAAAGTCAGCAGCGGCGAGTAGCAACGAGCAAATTTATGTGAGGGGTTACCGGGAGTTTTTGGATGGCTTGCATTTGTCAAAGAAGTTTGGATGCAATATAGTTTGGCTTCATTAAGAAATACTATTTTCACTCAGATGCATTAAGCTACATTCTGCTCATGTCCACGTAGGTTTGAGCCCAATGCGTATGCCGCACATATATCGGGAGCTCTCCAGACGGAATCAAAGTAGAAAGAAAACAAAGCACCTGTAAAGCTCTCAAATGTGAATTATGCATAGGGTGGTCAGTCAATGGCTGAAAAATAAATAGCGCACCCTCTGGCCTAACATGGACGTCTCATAATGAGCCCACATGAGACAAAGAGAGAGTGGAGAAGAAAATACACCTTTGGGAACCAACATCTTGTCCTCGCAAAAATACTAATCAAGACAAACCCGTATATACAGAAACTTTTTTTTCTGTTTTAATCTGAAAAAAATGGCGTGGATACAATCTATTTTCATTTTTCGTCATGACGGTCAATTCACATTTGGACCAAGCAGGATAGCGACCTGCGATCTATATTTTTGTGCATTTCTACTCAGTCTTTCCTGCTCGTCGCGGAACTTTTCATGGAAGCAAACATCACACTGCCCATTGATTTTCCTCCACTGGACATGTCAATAAATGCACGGCAAATAGCTTTGACCCCTCGCTCACGTCCGTCGGACCATCCAATGAGCAGCTCCATCCTGACAGGGTTTGTTGTGCCGCCTCTACCCTTGACCCGTTTGATTCATAAACGCTGTTGATGATGTCACGGGGGCCACACGGTCGACAGCAAATTAGCGCTCGGACAATCTGAATCGCCACGGCCCAGCACAGAGCCCTGAAGCACATTCGGTCAAAATCAGATTTCGATTGGTCGTTTGGAAAACACGACATACATGTCTAAAGTTCTCCTCGTCTATTTTTTCACTCCCGGGAGTGGAATAGCCAAGTGCCTAAAATAACTGTCCACAAAATCGGGCATATGTGGACAACTGTCGTCGTTTGCTCTCCTTAATCATTTTTCCCCCAAGGTTGACGATTAAGCATCCACAGTGAGCGATCCGAGCACATTATTTCAAAAGCAAGACGCCACAGTGGAAATAAATTAGCCTGCCATGTCTGTTGGAGCGTGGAGATTGCTTTTCTCTCCTGACTCTTTCCCTCCTGCGATGGTTTTTCCATCACGAACAGCGCCACAAACTCAATCGCCCGGCTTCTGATTGTCGCCCGGATAAAGTTTAGCCAGCCGGCGTGTTGATAAAGAGCCATCAAAGAGGCCAATTCTTTATCGGCTGTCTTCATTAGAGTCATGAGTAACTGGAGCCTATCCCGGCTAACTTCCGATGAGAGGCGGGCTCATTTCGACTCTTCACTTTGCCTAAAATGTGTGTTTGAGAAGGTGCAGTTTCCTCTCTTGTCAAACACTTTCATACCAGTTTTTGGCATTGAAGCATCTTAAAAAATATATAATTTTCCACCACAGCCATTAGGTGGGACTCTCCATCGCCATTAGCACGTTTTGTTTGGCAAACTAAAAGACCCGCTCCAACCACGTGAGACCACTTCGGGAAGAAATGAGTCAACGAGACATTTGGAAAGCACTGAAGTGTGGTTATGGACCTCTCAGATGCATATTTTGCTCCCCCGTAAATAATCATCCCACCCGGTAATGAAGGTGCAACCTGCCACTCGCTTGAACAGATGTAAAATCGGTGATGAAGACATGTTGGAGAAATGCTCCCTGCGTGATGACGTGTGCGCCGAAGCGAGGGGAAAATGTTCACCTTTATAGAGTCACGGAGGATCGCTTTCAAGGTCCGCTATTCATCTTGTACTGTTCTGTACCACTCTGCTTGGGAACGAGCATCGGTAAGCTGTGAAAGATTCACTTTTCGTCAGGGTGTGTGTAACTGCAATGTATCGCGGCTTCAAACCAAACCAGGTATGAATAATAGTATCGTGGAAAAAGGAAAGGTTGTTGCAGCTGTCATGTTGGGTCTTAATGCGATTGTGCAAGTGTCCCTAATGGAGTGGAGAGGAGATTTGCATCAAATCTCCACTAACTTGTGCCGTGTATGTCCTATTTGGGGCTGCTAGCGGGGAATAATGCAATCAACCTGGCAACCCGAGCTGATAAAACAAACCAGTACGGCCTCCACCCTCCTCTTCATCCTGCTCGGGGTGCATATTCAGAGAACCGCTGCCATTGTTAAGCACCAGGCTCGTTTGAAGTCTGCTCATATATTCACAAGGGTGTAAAAAAAAAAAAAAAAAAAATTTTAAACATGAATGATACGCATCAAAGTTCCAGGAAAGGGGTGGGAGGGGGCAGGGACAGGGGACTCTGGTAGACTGCAGCCTGGTTACACATTTTGCAATCTGGAGACTTTACTCACTCCATGCCCAGGGGCGCACTGAAACATTCATTCGATCTTCAAGCATCCCAAAAAAAAACAACAACAATAAAAAGAATATTGTGCCCCCCGCACCCCCCCAAAAAAAGAAAAATATAGCTTCTTCAGCCGAGCGGTCAGATCTCAACAGATAACTGCCAGAAGTGCTTCTAATTAACCTCCAATGCGAATAAATAACCATCTATAAAAAGAAGCAAAATAAAAATGAATTTGGCTCTAAATGCATCACGCCGTTTTATTTTATCGCGCACGATTTATCCGATCATCCATTTTGCTGGTTTCCAAGTGCGGTTTTCCTGCTGCTCACTCCATATTGGGCATCATCTGTCCTTATCGTGGACAATCATGGATGCGCTGCCTCGCGGATGCAGAAGAACAATAAGGATTGATTATGGAAAAGCTGCTCGAGCATTTTTCGACAATACATCCACTCTGTCTTCGCTAGTCTGACAATTCATTCCCACGAGTACACTTGAATGCCAAAGTTATCCTTTACGAGTGAGGAGAAAGGGCGCATGACACATGGGACAAATAGTTTTGTCTACTCTTAGTTCTTTGTTGAAGATGTGGGAAGGACAATTCTCATATTAGAAAAAAACCTTAATGTATTTTTTAATGGCCAAATTGTTGCCATGATATTTTACAGTATACATGGACCTTAAGGTGGATTTGAGCATTTATTTGACATCCAGCTCAGTGTTGTGAGTAATTCAAACGTGGCACTAGTGTGTGTGTGTGGGGGGGGGGGGGGGGTCACCAGAAACAGTGACCCCCATTAATCGACAGTGGTTACTATAGTCCAAGGACCTTGAAGTGGAAATCAAGGATATCAAATAAATGCCCAATCAGCTTTATTGCCATCAGTTAGTCACAACATCTATTTTTGGACACGATAAGGACTCAAGTATACAAATGTGCACAAAAAACAGTGAGTACAATCGTATGGCAAGCAGTTTTTGCCATGATTCAGAGCCACCAAATCCGGTCGGGAGGGTATTTCGCTATACTAGTATTGGATTGGAACTTACTTTGACTGTCGAATTTCCTGATGATTGTGTCCAGGAAGGTGTTCTGCGGAGCCACATGGCCTCTCCGAACCGGCATCTTCGATGCAGTGGCCCCAGGACTTTATCGGGACTTTGCTGGACTTTGAAAAACTCAACTACTCCCAAGGAAACCCTGACTGCTCGGTCCAGTCGGGGATGCAAGTTGCCCCGAGTTTTTTTTTTTTTTTCCCTCCCCCAGTTAATGAAAGTTGCGTCCTTCCGACAACGCGCAGTTGATGTGAGGCGTTCACTGCCTCCCGTTTGCGAGGTGGGGAGAGGGACGGTGTCTGTTTCCGTCCCCTCTTTGGTGATGTTGGTAGTGATGGAGAAGGAGGAGGGCGCTTGTCAGGTGATATATCCTCCTCTCAGTGGAGCTCCGCCACAATCCTCCTCTCATGGCGCACGACGGCACGCTCCCGTGAGGCGGACTGGAGGAGCTTGGCTGCGAGCGTCGTGGTGCTTGGAGCCATGGAGGGCTGCTGCCTTTGTTTCGCTTCTCATTCCACTTCTTCTCAATCCGGGCAAATAGCTAGAAAAGAAGAGAACGTCCACCTCGATGAGTATTTTGGAGGTGCTTTGCGTCGCTCTAATTCGCCCCCTCCTCTTGCGCTTCCTCCTCCGCTGTGCGCTTTTTTTCTGGATGACTTCAGCTCCACCGATTCGAGCTGCGCCTCTTTAACCCTTTGTGCCTCGACCACATCCGTTTAGTTGAATGGTTAGAGAAACCCCAGCGATGTCTAATTTTTTAAAATAAATAAACAAACACACTTTGTGGCTTATATGTTACAAATTGTGTAAATTGTCATGAGACAAAATTTTAGAGTTGGTATAAGTGATTGCTGGTCATTTAAAGCCCCCCCCAAAAAAGCTGGTGAGCACCCCATAAAATGGCTTTTTCTCTTTTCCCATCCCCCTGCTTGATGACCAATTCAAATATTAAATACAGACAACACATTGCCCATAATGCTTTTTAATTCGATTTGTATTTTGTTCACATGGCTTTCCTATTTGTAAAAAAAAAACATTTTGTTTTAGCAAAGACATATTTCAAATAGTACTAAGTACTAATACGTGGTGTCTCGACGTACGAGCTGCTCTGTTCCTAAAACTATCCATCTAGAACTGAATGAAACCGATTACAAAATGATTTATCACCTCTGTTTTTTTCCCCTTGAAAACAAAACAAGGATATGACAAAAATAATTCGAAAATAAACCGCCCGTTTTGAAAAATACGAGTGCCCAAATGATCATCTGTCTTCTGGAATGACCCACAAAGGAAATACACCTCAGTCCTGCTGTGGCGAAAATTCTTGTCACAAGAAATGACACCCAAAGGCCCGACCGATTTTAAGCTTTTATAAGGCAGTCGGTGTCAAATGGGGGAGTTTCCATTGTGTTCCACCGCAGGTCAAACCTACAGACAACACGCGTAAAACGTCTGGAGTGACAGCTGGATTCGGGTTTAATTCACACTCAAACGTAGATGAGGACGGATACGCCCATGCAAAAAAACAAAAGCGATGTTTCAGGTGATTGCCGACCCATTTTAATTGGCGTGAATTACGCTGGGGTTGAGGATTCACCACCGAGGCGTTCATGTACGTCACAGCGCGGGGTTCCCCCTCACGTCAGGCTGCGTTCACGTACCGTCGGATAATAAACCACCGAATCTGTCACGTGACTGAAGCGAATGCAATAGGACCCACAGCTGCCAGACGTACTCGCATTCATTAATCAAGGAGAAATAGAGACATTACAGTTTCACTATTGACTTTTTCGTCTTTTTACTCCAGTCTCGCAAAGACACAAATTAAAATTTCACACGGTTAACTTCCAAGTATTGCATAAAGCAGGAATATAATCACAGAAAACATTCGTCGAAAGCAGATATCAAGTCTCCATACAACAAACTTTCAGCTTACCTCAATATGCATGTTCAAATTCGACGGCACGTTTTGGAAAGCCGTGGATTCGCAGAGTTTGCGGAGTAATCCAATATTTCCTCGCTGCTGGTGCTCAGTTGGGACTTTTGGTTTTCTTCCTTGTCATTTTCAGGGCTGCGTTTGCTCTGTTCGAAGCGTGAAGACTTGTCTTTAATTTATGTGGCTTGTGCAGGTGCGAGGGATCGCGCACTAACCACTAAATTGTCATCCAAAAACATTAAAAATCACTCTGTATCTGCTGTGACTTTTTTTAAATAAAGGATTACGGCACGTTTTGAAAAATTAAGGAGTAAGAATAAAAAGTAGGGCTGAAAAAATAAACACAGTTAAAGTAAAAGATACTCAAAACATCTACTAATATAATAAAGTGTTTGTCCTACGCCAAGTGAGACCTTTGAGTCCACAACGAGTCTGAAACATTGCGATTAAAAAAAAACTCTACACGAGACACAAATACTCATGTTCAAATACTCTAAACTTGAATGGCTGTGTCCAACTGAAAATAAATAATAAAACCTGTTGTGAATTTTGTCGTTTAGTTGATATAGAGAACGAGTTGTGCAAAATTGGATATGCATTCAAAAGTTGATACAGATTCAAATTTGGTTGGTTATAGTTCATTTTAGCGTAATCTTGAATTACCTGTATAACTGATAACTATTTTCGGTGAGTAGAGAAAGGAAAACATTGATTGCAGTTGTTTATGCAGAAGTTGTTGTTTTCTCTCTTTGTGAGCAGCATGGTTTCATTTCATAGCTTTTAAATGCCTGATTGCATCAAATCACGAATGCCAAATACCATGAAAATAATTCTTCTACTACGGCCATTTATTATTGACTCGTGATTGATGACATTACGTTCAAATTGCTTGGATTGGTTCTTAATAGTGTTGTGTGAAAATATGTACCATGATAGTATTCGTGTTTCCCGACCGCAGCAGCAGAGGCGGCTCCCAAGTTCATTCTGAGGCTTTCTCCTTAAATCCATTCGAGCAGGATGTGTCACGCCCCCGACTGAGTATAAAACTGCTTTGTTTTCAGTTCCGTCATCTGTAGGCCCCCTCAAGCGACATAGCTAGCTACTCAGTGCACTGCATTGATCAAAATGACCTGCAATCACAAAGGCACTCATTTTTTTTGCACTGATCACTGTTTTAATGATTGGAAAGAGGTGATGGATTGCAGCCCCGCGGTTGGATGAGGCCTGAGCAGTCATTTGTCAAAATGTGACATTATACTATGAATTAAAAATGCATCAGTTCCCCTCCTATTACACACTGGAGTATTCGCTACATTAGCTGAGAGTCATAGGAGGCGGGTTGACCAGCCTTCCATCTTCAACACCCCTTATTTAGTCAGGACAAGCGAGCAGGGAGGAGGAGGAAAGGATAGAGGGGTGAAGAGGTGAAAGAGGATGAAAAACAAGAAAGACGTGGAAGATCTCTTTGTGGATCAGCCAAATTTCACTTTGGCTATGTATGATGACGCTAAAACACAGGCCGAAAGCGTGTGTGCAGTTTTCCAAGCAGTGAATATCAGGCATGCCTTTATTTCACTTATCGTTGTTTATTTACATTGAAGCAGCCTACGAGAATAGTTGTACAGGGATGAAACAATGTCGTGCTCTGGTGAGCTAACTGGACGTACCTTATCGCAGCTAAGCAGCCCTTTCCTGTTAAACTTCAATCCCCACCCCCACCCCCATTATGAAAATTATATCAATATCCTATTACATACGTCCTAAAATGGCTAAGCTCAATTTTTTGTGAGAAAGTTGCCTAAATCTGTCAAGATATAGCATGCCAACTCTACAATCCATCCGAAAATGTAAAATCTGTAACACGGTGCCATGTGATAGAACTGCACATTTTAGATGAAACTTTTAAAGTCACGCTTTGTCTGATCAGCATCTTGATACGCCACTCCTGTGAGATGGATGTATGAACTCGGCAAAGAAGAAGTGCTCACGACTACACATTTTGACGAATAATACTTGGGAGGGAGTTTTGTGTCGGGGGGGAAAAAAGTCGATAGATCTTTTGAGTTCGGCTCAAGAAAAATGGGAACAAAAAAAAAACTAAACTGCAAGGACATGAACTGCTTTTTTCCATTTCTGGCATGATCGTTTTCATCACGTTTCCTTCTTTACCATATCCGGTAACCCTCTGTTGTGTAGTGCGAAGTAGCGATTCATTTATTTTGCTTTGGATAGAAAAAAAATTGCACAGTTGAAAAATTATGAAGCGCCCACATGTTCAGTGTGTACAAAGGTTTATTGAATCCGATAAATGTAATAATAAAAAAAAATCACCACATGCTATACAAAGATTTGTAGTGAGCAAAACTGTCGTCTACTTGTCATTTAATTTCGAAAGTTCCTATTTAGAGTCATCCATAGGCCCTTTAATAATACATACAAAAATAGAGTTGGTAAAAAAAAAAAACTGTGCAAGACAACGATTAAACACGGGGACTGAATGTTTGGGATTCAAAGGACTATTTTCGGTCATACAAAGTTGAATGGCAAAACAAACACATTTTTATGCGGCCATAAAGAGGGTCCGAGCGGTTCATTCATCCATTGCCTCCAAACTGTTTGATTTGGCCAAATAACTCTCTCCTCTTCATTGTACACCCGAATGTACGCGTGACCGAAATCCCTCGCCCATGTACTGTATGTACTCATCGCCTGGACAGGTCACCCCCTGTGAATCAAGTTGAAACAATCGTGGAGCAGTGAGAAGCAGAAAGTGAACAGGTCATTGACATTCCTTTGCGATGAATAATAGGCAACGTATGCACAGCTTCGGACGGTGAGTTCTTCGTCTTGAAATACTTTTAAAAGTCAGTAAAAATTGAGCAGGAATGCGGCAAAATGTTTCGGGGAGCGTAAGGAAGTATTTATTATTTTTTTATTTTTTATTTTACACTCATAGTTCAGATTGTTCACTTTTGTTGGCACTCTCGGTTTATTGTTGAAACACGGAACTGATGATGTGAAAATTTTCTGCAGACGCATAAGCTATTAATTTGCATGTAAAATAAGTCATGTATGTAAAAACTCAAAGTGGGGTCGGGGTGGGGTGGGGGGTGGGGGTTGTGTCAACCATCCGCATGCTTGAGGTTGCAATCATGAGAGGAGAGCACTCACACATATCAACTGATGGCAGCTGGTCCGTCTGCGTGTGTCAAAGATTGATTGCCATAGTGACCAAATCCGTCAGACGCCGTTGTCTATGGGATTGTAGCACTGAGAAGGGCATTTGAGCTGGGGGGGGGGGGGGGGGGATGCTCCGAGTTGTGCGGCGGCTACATCCAATTAGCTTACGCAATCGGAGTTGGGATCTGTGATTGAATTATTGATGGGAGGGGGTGGGGGGAGGGGGGGGGGGCGCTCAGGCTAACATACATTCCAGGATGGCTGTGCGAAAGTGTCATTGTAAATGCACATCTCCATATAGGATATTTTGGACATTCCACTTTGGAAAACGCTTTCAAAAAAAAAAAACTGTCAGTATCAGTGGCCAAATGCAGACGAAAATCTTTTGATTGCAAACCTGTGTATGGACCTCATCCATTTCTGTCATAAACATCTTACTTTGCTGCCATCTTGCGCCGAAGGAACTATCTTACAGTCAGTTGAGGAGTTTCATTAGATTGCCACGTCGCGGCATCTATCAGCAACTGTCCGTCTCGAACGCTTTCAAGTTTCTTCATTTGCACTGTTGTAATGAGTGCCGCATGCAATGATTTTTCCGTCCCCCTCACCGCTCGCGCCAAATTACAATAGGAGACGGACATTCAAATCACTTTGGTCGCATTCGATTTCCCTCACCTTGGCAGCTGGTGCACTCGCAGCTGTGAATGACAGGCAGGACGACCGGCTCGCTGTCGCCACCGTCGCACCGCAAGTTGAGGAAGCGCACGGGGTTGTCCGGGTCCAAACGGTAACTGCAGCACTCACACACAGACCTGAGGTAGGGCTCCTGTGTCGAGATCAGAGAGGACGCCGAACGAGTAGATCAAATCGACGCACGAGCGGGTCGGTCAATAATTTGTAAGAACAACACCAATCTCTCCCTTCCACGTGATCTGACCAATAGTATTGATTTGTGACAACTTGCGTGTTGCCTCGAAAGAATCGCTTCCATGCCGTTGCTATTTTTTCAAATTTTCAAATATGTGCGGCAGTTGCAGTCATTCTCACGACCGCACGGATGACTTTTCACAGCATACCGTTTCTTCACCGGTTACCATGCCCCGTTGCCACAGTAACAGTAGGTAATGACACATTTGGCTCAGCTGATGTTTATTTTTTACTAATCTTTCAGCATGACTGGCTCTATTTTTAAAGTCGGAGATGTAAGGATGCCAACAGAGAACAAAGTCGCCATGGTGATGCGCTGCGGTCTCTGCTGTCTTGCGAGGCGAATGAATATGACAAAAGAACAACCCCAAAACCTAAAAATAAAACGAACGTTCAAAAGAGGCAGACAGAAGCTTTAACGAGCTCAGCACGTGACCTCCAACATTCTCCTTCACGTGCGCGAATCAACATGTCTATATTTAGCTCAACAGCTAAACGGTGCATGTGCCCAAGCCGAGTACGTCTCTTTGCACAAATGATCATTTGGAGTTAGACGCACAAGAGTCTATTTGCTGATCACTGCAACCCACACGGCAGTCTGCCATGGAAGAAAAATACTGTTAATAACTGCTGAGAGTTGCAGTTACAGGCCTCGAGCTTGGAAAAATTAGGAAGTCAAGGTACTGCCGTAATTTCAATATGAGCTCCAAATATGAGAGTGATCATAAAAGGCTTCGTAGCGCACTTTCGGGATATCGCTCACACCATAATGAAGCCGTACGCCGCCGTGCGAGGAAAATAAACGGCCGGAGGGTGCAAGGGAAGCTCAAACCAGCAACGTTACGAGACAATAACTGACCCGAGCTGGCCCCGGGCCAGGCTGCTTATGAGACAGACTGTCTATAATCAACACACTGTGTGTGTGTGTGTGTGTCCCGAGCTTCTCCATACCTCCAAGATGACATCAGTCCTGGACAGACAGCGCCCCTCGCAGAAGCTGACCTCGATGTTGTCAAGCCGACAGTTCCCCTTTGTGATGTTCTTGACCTGCACGTAGCGACGGCACTCCGGCGCGGTCTCGTCTGACGCGTCCACACGGAAGGAAAGGAGGCGCATGAGGGGGCGAACATAAAAACGGAGGCAAGTTAAAAGAGCCAGGAGGAAATAATTGAGACTATCTGCTTTGATTTGCATAAAAGGAAGAGGAAAAAAAAGAGAATGACAAAGCCATAGGAAGGGAGAGCCCGATTCTATCCTGGGGAACAAAGTGACACTGCTTCACACTTTGCATGTGAAGCAAAGAGATTTCAGGCCAAGTGGAGGTTGCGTAACTCTTCCTAATTGGCCACTGCGGCACAAAGGATTCTCCAGAATCGTCCGCTTCATGTCTTCCCCACTGCACATTTCTCATTTTACCTGGAAAAGGCTTCCTGCAGACTGGACAACAGCTGCCCGGTTCCTCGACTTTGACTTCTCCCTGAGCGAGAGGATGCAGTCCGTTTCAGAATCAAGCCGTATCAACAACGATCATGAGATTCGACCATGAATTCATCCCATTTCAATGTCAGATGTGAATGCAGGCAAGAGTATTAGCGTTATGCCATTTGCAAGTACACAACTATCACCAGTGGGAGGAAATACCCACAAAGTTGACCGGAACACAGATTTTTGAGTTTCAATCAATGTTTATATATAACACTACTTTTGCTATTTCACTTACCATTAGATTTTCCTTTCTTTAATGAAAGGATATGAACAATTTTGCCTCTGTGCTAAGATGGAGGCATTGAAGCCGTCAAGGAGGCCAGATTTGGTCCAAAGAAAGAGCCCCTTCGAGAATGCACAGCAACTCAAAGTCTGGCAGCGGAGGACTCGCGACACCTTGAAACTTCAGCCTTGTGCATCAAACATCAACACAGCTGACTGTTCACCCCGAGGACATTCCCTCCCACTCAACAGCGACCACCATTCTTCCCTCAGGGGTAGCAGGAACCGACTCACTAAGAGAGTGGGAGTGCATGAGCGCAATGACTTGAAGAGCTTTAAGATGGCAGATGGGATGCATGTGTGATGTGTGAAATGTTTGTATTAAGTGGAGACGAGGGGCTTGAGAATGTTGCTTCAAGAAAAAAATAGATATATGTATGTGCGCCATATGTGGAACGCGCAATAGATTGCAGGGTGAGATTCAAAGGTAGACAATCAGCTCACCTTCAAAGTTTGACCTGTCAGCAGATTTTATTTTTACCCCGGCCTTCATAAAGCTGCCGGTGAGCTCAAGACGAACGCGGAGCAAAAATCGAATGTGTGAAGCAAGAGATAGAACAAAAATTGCTCTTCATTGAGTGTGTTAATTTGCAAAGGAATTTTGATCACTCAATAAAATTCAAATTCATCAAGTATGAACTTAATCGGACAATTATTTGGGGAAATCCTGCACTCAACAAATACTCCATATAATTTTTTTTTTTAACTAAAACTAAAAAACAACACAAAAAAAACGTAAAATGTTGAAAATGAAACAAAAAATATTATAGCCCTCGACTGAAGTCAAAGATTCACAGGAAACAGTAAGTAGAGCAAAGCCCAGAGTGCACGCTTGTGGCTGGATCGGGCAATCCCATATTGATCGCCTCCAGCCAGTGACTTTTAGAGAACATATTCGACATTCTTTGTGGAGCCAAGAATGTGCATTTAAAACGAAATGACCACATTTGTGACCACCTGAGATAGTGTGCGAACTGGACCACCCCAGGGGAGCATTCAGCAGATGGGCAGGCCTGCCCTGCTGCTCTGGGAAAAAAAATCTATTTGTCTACTTGTGTGTGCAAACAGCAACTGCAGGGGGGTGGAAAAAAATATTTTGGAACAAGTAAGGGACAAGATTTTAACTGTGTTCTCCGGAAACCATTTTAAAAAATTATGTTTTCAAAAAAAACAATTTTTTTTGAAAGAAGAAATTTTTTCGTGTGAAATCTACGACGAGCCCGTTTAGAGACACGGGCGAGGGTTGTCGAGTAGCCAACTCACAAATGGGTGAAGGCTTGCCAAATGTATTTTTCACATTACGGTTTCGCTCAAAAGACGCAAGGACAAGCAGATTTTCAAAGTCTTTATATTCTAAATGGAAATGTACAAAACGGGAAATCAAATTACTGAGAAGAGGAGCGCAGAGGGGGACAAAGTAAGATGCTGAGTCATGGTGTATTTTGCGTGATGGCAGTATGGGAACTGAGCGGGCCTATTGTGTGTCTGCAGCCTACGGGCCAACTAACGCAGTGAAAGATGAAGGTCTGCCTGGGTTATCAAACAAACGCCATTATGAATTGTCCTCCAGGTACACCGCAGTCAATAATTTTGCATAAAGCAGTATTGCTATCCTCTCCGATGCAGAAAAATGCACTAAAAGGTCCATTTTAAAAAGATGAGCACTTTTATGCTGTTCTTAACAGTGGAGAAATAAAACAACCCAGTGTGTGTGTGTGTGTGTGTATACACACACAGGAAGTGCTTTAAAAAAAACACTAAAGTGAGAAAATGTGATTTCCGCCAATTTCAGAGGTTGTATGTACTCATATGAGGTCTTTACTTTTATTTTTTTCCCTGTAGTGTACCTTAATATAATTCAGTCGTGGCCGGCGCTTACAACAACCGTGCAGTCAAGCTAATTTGGATCTAATTTGAGAATAATAGCGACGCTCGTGTTCAGAAGTTGATTAAATGCCAGCGAGCGTGTCTCACCTCATCACAGTGGAGTTCAGGGCACTTCGGCTTGCACAGTTTCTTCCCGTTCACGCAACGACATGACAGGCAGTCCTCCTCCCACTCGGATCCTGCCTGGCTCACACACACAGAAAACAAATATTCGCCATTTACATTTTTAGTCAAATTTCTGTCCCCGGTCACTGAATTTTTGATTAAGTGCGGCTGGCTTATAGCTCAAGATCAATGAATGACATTGCGGCATCGCCCTTACTGTTGTTAAAAAAAGGGGAGCTTGCAGAGCAACGTTTTGACAACGTAATTATAACAGCATGTACGGACACGCGTTAGATAGAATGCACGGGCCAGCGCGTTTCTATATGTTGGCAACAGCAATCAGGGAGACTTCTTCGGTTCAGCAGATGGAAAGCACACTCCAAGGGGTGATTTCGCAGCTCACACTCGGCGGCCATTTGGCATAACAGCCGTGAGGCGGTTGATTAGAGAAGCCGTTGAGGGTCTTTAGAGCGACATTCGTCATCGCATGCTGACAAGTAAGAGGAAGCGAGGAAAGCCGGCAAAGAAAGAAAAAAAAATAAAACGTCGTTGAGATAGATATCAAGAAAAGGGGATCTGACCTCTTGTCAGCGTATGATTAATTCTCATCATCCTATAATATCCCTTTCTTCATAAATTATTCCTGGACGGCTTGCCCAGTTGCGGTCAGAGTGCTGGCTTTCTGCAGCACGGCATGCATAATTGATGGCGCTTTGAGCAGGAGAGGCACCGTGGTGTAATACGGGCCCCGGGGCATGTCACTCATCTTCTCATCGGCCCTTTATGAGTAAATAACACAATGGGAGTGAATAAGAGAGAGAGAGAGCGCGTGAAGGGCAAAGTAAGATGAGGTTCAAAGGTAGGCCACAATGAGGCGGGCACAACGGTCGCAAGGTACGAGCTCGGCCACGGGTCTGCATCCGGTATGAGCCGGCACGCACGTGCGTTCGCGTTTACCTCCCGCACGACTCCTTGGGCGTGGCAGGGGCAGAGAGCAGGAATGACGCACACGCCATGGGTGTTTCGGTAAAGCCCCTCCTGACACACGCAGCCTTCTGACGAGTGACTGCAGTTGATGGGAGTCGGGTAGTAAATGTCCTCGCAGCTCCTTTCGCAGAGTGGAAAGTCTTCTGACAAGCTCCTCCGACGCTTCCATCGCTCTCCGGCAGGACACGCTGCAGAGGGGGAAGAGTCGGTTCGTGATGAACGGGGTGTCAGGGAAAAGGAAATGAGAAAGGGAAGATAAAACCAGAAGATGACAGGACGGATAAGAGGAAAAAGGGAAATAGAAAGAGATCGGTTAAGGAAGGCAAGTCGGGATATCTAAAATGTGGAATTGCCTTGAGGATTGATGGAAGCGCTTGGCGATGAGTGGAAACAGCGTACGTTTGTCTTTTGTTACCAGCATTTGTTTTTTTTTACATGATTTTGAACTTTCAGGTTCTAAACCCTCAGCTTGAATATCTAAAAGTAATCAAGATGGGTCGCCCTCTTACTCACAACAATCTGGGGCCACGCAAGGAGCAGTGCGGTGGTCGGAGCCCTCACACGGGACCCCTCCATACTGGCTCGGCCCTACCACAGTTCTGGTAGAGCTCTGTTGTCCTGTACCACAGCTAGCTGAGCATGGACCCCATTGGGACCAGTTGGACCACTCACAGTCCACTAGAGGGTAAGAAGAAAGGATGCAATCATGCTGCTGTTTTTCACAAAAATGCCAATCAGCCATTCACTGTTGCTTCATCCGCTCCACTCAGCATTCGCATTGACCGTAAATGTTTATATGCATAGTGTAGACTATGAATATATTTATATTTGACAAATATATTTTGTTTTATCATTTTTGGCCCGTCTGTCCAAGTTAAAAAGCAGCTCGCCCAGACCCTGCTGCAGAGGCTGCTACTCCCCCATTTCATTGGTCAACCAGTACATTACGAACCCTTTGACAAACACATCGCACTCTTGACATTTGCCACTTGAAAGAAATGACACGTTTTTTGATTGCCCCGGCAAACCTTCGCTGCAATAAAGACGAGATCCTACAAAGTGTCGTCGCCGCTTTTTGACATTAAAAGCTTGAGGCGGAGCATCACTCACCGTCGCAGAGCTCGGAGGTGCAGTTAAACACTCCTCCGCGACACACACTGAGGACAATTGGGAGAATTTAGAGTCATGTCAAAGTCCTACAGTCCATGCTTTTGAATAAAGGATGACAAAATAGTCATCACATAAGCACCATGGTATATTCAGTAAAAAGAGATGGTGCAAAGAGGATTTAAAACAAGTACAAAAGCTCAGTTGAGTCCCCCCCCCCCCCCCCCCCAAATAACGTGTGTACCATGTGTTGCAGTGATACTGGACAGATGTTCCAGGCGACAGGACTTCTGTGCTCATATTCAATGTTTGGTAGGCAATCGGCAGAGAGAGAAGTGAACAGGGGCATTCTGCATGGGACACACACAAGCCTCCATGCAATACCTGATTTGGATGAGAAAAAAATCAAAAATGAAACAAAAAACATTGCACCGGGTATCCCAATGGATGCAGCTGAACGTGGAATATCTGAACACTTTCACACAAAGATATGAAGAAGTATCCAGACCTGACCAGGTGGGCAGGAGCACCCGGCGCTGCAAGGTCCTGTCAAACACTGAGTGTGAGGCCACAGGTCTTCACAGGTAAATGGACAGGAACCGGAACATTCACTGAAGACCTGGCCATCCGGGCACTCTGTAATTTACACCTTACTTAATATTCATTTACTCATCATTAGATATTTCTTCATGTAAATCAACGAACTTAAAAGTTGCAAGATTTTTATTTATTTACAAAGGTGTTCGCCCTACGGAGTGACTGGCATCAAGCCTGTCACATGATATGTATGCCATAAGACGGTGGGTGGTAAACTTTTCTATTAGACAAGGCTACGGCCTGACGAAATGAAGCGGCTTTCCTAGAGTCAACATTGTTCCTTGGCAACAAGATTCCAACATATGGTGGCAGTGCTCTATTTTTATCGCAAAACAGCAAATAGGTGACTTCTTTGGTGAAAAATGGAGGATAAATGCTCAATAGAACTTAAAATATTTTGCTTGAATTGCCCAATTTGAAATTTTAATCTAAGCAATTTTGAGTTCACACATTAGGTAAGCTGCACCGTACAGCACATGACCCAAACATAATGGACGGTAAAAATAATATTGTTCCTTTCAATCCGGGTGAAATTACTAAATTGTCCCATTTTGAGAGATTTTGGAAGTTCCGCTGATATTTATTTCTTTTACCGGTTCCACAGCGGTTGCTGTTGCAGACAGTGTGTTGCTCAAGTGGCCCAGCACAAGCGTCCCCGCCCGGCTCTGATTCCCGAAGGATTGTCCTGTTACGAGCGGACAACCCACTGCCGCATGTGGCGCTGCACTCGCTCCAGCTCGACCATTCACTCAACAAACATCCCGCTGGAAGGGGAAAATATTAGAAACAACAGATTTAAATCCAAGAGAGTCTCCAACGTATCGCATAATTAGTTGACATGCAAAGATGTTGAAGACCAGGGCACGGGCGCAAGTCGCAGCTTTCTGTCTGGATGGTTTCAGAACAGGAAGGTCCGCCCTCTCTGTCTTGGCACAGGCGCGTTCGTGTCCAGTGGCCACGCCCACACGAAGCGGAGCAGGACGTCCATGGGGTCCAAGGCTCATACACAGGACAGGGACGATCGGTGCACGCGAGAGTTCCATTCTCACACACGCTGGTGAACAAAAAGGGGCTCGAGAGTTGGGTGCCACGAACTAAAAGGAGCATTTGCGTCCGCATTTCAGTCACAAAGCGCTTGACTGAGTTTTACTCACCAGGTGTTGCAGTCCACGGCAAGCCCTTCGTTAGGCATGAACTCCAATGTCCCGTTGCCCGATGGGATACCGCAGCGACATTCTGCCACGGGTACACAATGGCTGTCCTGCAATAGCTGTCCCTCTGGGCAACGACAACCTGGGAAGAGAGGGCAGGAAGGAAAACAAGTTGATTTAGAGGTGGCCTGTTGTTATGTCGAATCAATTAGTGTCACTCATTTATGTGTTTGACTGTATTTGTACCATTCAAGAACAGGCGGATAAGTGATCGCCAACCGGCGCTCTGTTTTTTTTCCCCTTCCTTTACGATGCGTGTTGTGGAGTGGAGTGTCTTTCATGAAAAATGGATGGAAGTCATCACATACCTGAATGACAGCGTCCTTGGAGACACTGTACATGCTCCCATAAATCAGTGCAGCTGCGAGGACACAGATTGGCACAGGCCTCTTGGTAGACACGCCCCCTGTCTTCACAGCGTTCACCTTTCATACGGAACAAAGTCTTAAATATATGCCCTGCGAGACACGCTTTTCCTTTTGTTTGGAAATAGAACACACGGCTACACAATAGCATTCGTCGGTATACCCGGGCAAAGTCCTGTGTTGCAGCTCTGGCTTTGAGTCTGCTGGATCCGGCAGAGGGGTCCTGGGGGAGAGGCCAGAGGATGCCTGTAGCGCTGCCTGACTCCACCGCTGCACGGTTGGGCACAAACTGTCCAAGCACTCCACGCGCTCCACTGACATAAATCTGAAACGTGGAAAACACGATCAGACCGTCATCATCAATACCAAAATTCCATTTTTTTTATAATTATGACACGGACCACAGGAATGGCTGCTGTTCTTGTAGTCTGGCCGTTATTTGTTGTTTGTGCGCGAGGCATATTGGCGCAATTAAGAGATTAGTTTGTGCTCACAAAATCGAGTTGATTGCCATTTACATAACTCAATTTCAAAAGCTCGTGTTCCAGGCCTCCCTGTCAAATGTTTTACTTTAATTTCCAGTCAAGCTTTAGGTGGATGACTGCAAATCCAAACGCATCCCCGTACATGCTAATCATGAATTTCAATTTCCAACAATGAGCTACGAGCATATGTTTTCAGATCGCTCCATTTATTCAGATTTGCCGTCTTAACAGCTCAACCTTAAAAAAAGATTCATCATGACATCACACAAACAAAAGTCACACACGGCATTTTGAATGATCGATTTCAAGTCAGGGCCCGGTAATCTCACATGGTCAATGAAGCTGTAGTTGAATGTACCTTGGCACATGCTGTCATCCGGACACAGCCTGTCCTCAACTTGTGGATGTGGACACTGATTTTTCTCCTGCTCTCCAGGTACTGGTAAACCAGAGTCAAAGTCTAAACAGGCCCGGAAACGCCTCTGGACTGAAACCATTTCACTTCTGTTGACAGCCCCTTCCAGCAGAGTGCTGTTTGGGTTCAGGGAGGAGTAAGGCATGCAGGGAGAGCACGAAGTCCACTCCGACCATTCACTGAGGATGACTGAAAAAAAAAAAAAAAGAACATGAGGTTTTATGCAATGTAAAAACCATCAATGTTATTATTCAAGCAAAAAAGTAAAAAAAAAAAATGTTACCTTCACACTCTCTCATGTCACACTCCAACATCCCGTCATGGCAAAGACTGAAGACATGCAGACACATAAACAGACTCACTCATATCCGTTCACAACAAATTAGTTATGAAAATAGTGACTTATGGTACACGTGACGATCGCAACATGATGCAGCCCAACAATCCCTCACAGTTCTTTCTGCCTTGCAAGCAAAATGGACTGATTTACAAAACAGTGGGCTCTTAATAGCCATCGCTGACCAGGTACTGCAGCCGATAGCAACTGTAGAACCCTGAGGAACAGTGACCGGCGTAGGCGATTGCCCCGAAGGTCGGTCCTGCAAGTAGATGCAGCCACAATGCTCTGATGGTACACAGCTACCATTCTGCTGCAGCAAGCCCTGCAGGAACAACAAAACAGCATTTGTAAAATTAGATTAGGGACTGTGTTACTTTCTTATTTGTCTCGATGCTTCTGTTCTCAGCACCGGAGACTGTATCAATAGAACGGTGCTCGTGAAGAGAGCAAATTTGAAACAAAACTGAACTAAGCAGCCCTCTAATTGACTGATGCTTTTCATAGGCGACATTCAATGATTTATATGTTGCATAAAAGGTACGCCTTGACGGTTAAAGTTATCACCGTAACTCCTGCTGTCACGTTCCATCACTGCAAGGAGCGGCTTTCCGTTTCATATTTCATTACCTGCCCTCCTTACTGCTATATGTGCATGTTGTCACTTCACCACCGAGCATTTTGCAATCAATCAAACCTGAAAGCTCACAAACCTAGCTAAATAGCATTATGAAAATTGTCATCGCAGCACATATCAAAGTGATGGATTGCCGACCGTGTCAGATTTCACTTGTTAACGGTGCTTTAATGCTGGGGTGGTCCCATAAAGTAATCACCGTAAACACCGTGGACTTTTAAAATACATGCTTTTTAAGCAATTACATTTCATAAAGGCTTATATTAGGAGTCCTGCGTTTTTGTTACTGAGATGGAAGACATAATTAAGTATCGTAGTTTCACCAGAATGGAGAAACAGGAATAGCACTGTATGAAATCACTATTCATCAGCCTTGCTAGATGCAGTTGCAAAGATTCTGCTTGAAATCTATTTTAGGTTGGGCTTGTTGCGCTGGTGTTTGGAGTCAGAATAAACCTCTGCATCGAAATTACCGGTGGACAGTAGCAGCCGGGTGTACACTCTCTGACCCCCAGGCACAGGTCCGTACGGCCATGGAGCTCGCAGTGCTTCTCACAGGGTGTACCACATGGGGAATACACAAACGGCGCTTCACATTCTGAGAAAGCATGAAAAGAAGATTTTCGATGAATAATAACTGTATATAGTACAGCACACATTGTACCGTGTACTTTGAAAGCTCACCATCACAGTGGCTGAGGCTGCATGGTTTGCTCTGTGTTTCAACAGGGGTGCACTGCTGCCCCCTGGTGGCCGCTGTGACAGCTACACGGTAGCGCTGCTGCCTCTGAGACTCACATGAGCACGGAGACCAAACGCTCCAGGCTGACATGGGGCATTCTGCAAAAGGAAGCAAAAGCTGTGACTTTGACTCATCTATTAACAACAACTTGTACTGTACTTTCAACTAATATAATGTAATCCTGAAGAGTGGAACATGCGTTTTGCACTCCTGCCTGACAGTTCGTCCTGAGGTTTAGGGTTCCTGTGCTTTTTATTTTTATTTTATTTATTTGAGTGATGCCGAATTGATGAGTAATTGTTGCGATATCAAGAAATGCTACAAAGACGCCACATGTCAACATGAGCACCTGGACATGGCTGTTTGAAACATAGCTGATTCTCTTCTTGCTTCATCTCGGCTTCAATCTCAGCAGGACACGCTGCAGTGCCTCCCTTCCCGCAGACGCACACCCTACGTCGCACCACAGTCCCCGCCCCGCAACTGCGGGAACACGGTGACCACGGCGACCAGGGGCAAAGGTCATCTGAGGACGGTAAGCGAGGGATCAAGAACCGTATTTACACTCAAACAGCACATTTGATGGGACTACAGACCCAGACAGGGAGCAGCATGACATTCTTGGTTCTGTCTCTCCGGACCATCACAGTGCGAGCCATTGTTACGAGGTGGCGGGTTGATACAGGCTCGGGTTTGAACTTGTGTTCCTTGTCCACAGGTCTCTGAGCAGTCAGACCACACTGACCACGGAGTCCAGCCACCATCCACTGCAATTAACAAAGAAATGACATAAACAACCATCGATAACATGTGTCCCTGCAAATCACACACTTGTATTAATAGACTGACTGTAAGTTATGTTTCTTCAAATTTAACCAAACGGGCATAAGATAAATAGACCCGACCAAATAGCTTAACTGTACTGACTATTATTGGTGTAAATATGACCCACCTCTACAATCGATGTCTTGGCAGTAATCTCCCTCTGGAGTGCATGTGCTAGAATGTAAATAGCGAATGTTCAACTTGCTCATATTCAATAAATGTGTATATATATACACATTATATATATATATATTTTACATCTCTCTCTCTCTCTCACCATTGTTTACACTCTCCCAAAAGCCAGGTGTCTCCCACATGTAGCTCCTGGTCATCATGGAAACAAAGAGGAGGGCAGGGCCCTGGCTCACAGGGTTTATGATTGACTTCCTCAAATTGACAATCTGTTCCCTCGGTTTCTGAGATGAGAGATCTGAGACACAGCATTTCAATCAAGCGTTACGGTCACACAGATACAAAACAAACAAAGTAAGTTGTGTCGATGAGAAATGGAGCTAGAAGTTAAAAAAGGTCTCAAGTGTCAATATTTTAGTGAATGAGTAATTGGTTCTGATTTGGACGTTGTCACTTTGGAATGTACTCAAATGTACAATCGTGGGCAAAGTTTTTGTGGGATGGAACCTTATTTATAGCTTCCAGGTATATCACTATGACCTTAACCTAGATATCGTGATTTAGTTGACTGCAGTTTTACCTGTATCGGGTTCTCCGTCCGTGCCCACAAGTAACGCTACATGATGCCCAATTGGACCAAGAGCTCCAAGTGCATGTGGCCTGGCAGCTGTGATTGCTGCAGACCAACTGCCCATTGGTGCAGCTGCAGTTGTTGCAGTCGATCTGATGCCCGCTGCCGGCAGCCCAAATTTGGCCCTGCGAGTCCACGCAGTCACACTGCCACAGATGCACACACGCTCCGTCCTGCTGCAACTGTCCTGGATGCACAGTGAGTGATTTATGTTGAGCAATTTGGATGAAAGTGGACGATCTATCGGGGAATGCCCCTGTAGTCGTACCAATTGGAATTTGACCGACAAAACTAGCATTTCTCAAAGCCAGAAAGTGCTTGGGTAAAATGCTTCTTCCAAGAGTGAAACAACGTTATCTGTAAAATTACAAGCAACCAATGTCTCGCAATGGACGATATGACTGTATTTAACCCAAGAGATTCAACCGCATCTTAAGTAGCAAAATGAAGAGTGAAAAATAGCACCATTTTATTCTAATCATCACAACCTCTGAATAAACACAAGCTTAAAAAAAAAGATTTCAGAACCTTCAGGGCAGCGACATCCGGGTTGACATTCAATGTTGGTCTGGCACTCAATGCCTTGCTGGAGGTCAGCGCAGCGCTGTGGACACTCGTTGGCACAAGACACGACCTCCTGTCCCGGCGGGCATCCTTGTTCATCTGACAAAGACAAAACCAGAAGGTCGAGAATGTTGCCAAAATGCTCCAAGCATTTTCAATTCACATAATGTGCCCCAAAGACAAAAACAACAACCAAAACAAAAAGAACATACTGGAGGAATGCACCCAATTTCTCGACAATCATGAGCTTGTTCTCAAATAATGCGTCGTGACATATGCAAGGTCTGTGTGTGTTTATGAATATTTTGTTCATCTCACTCACCGCAGGGTTTAGTGTTGCATGGTTTGACCTGGTTTTTCTCTCCTTGGCACTTCTTTCCTCCGTTCTTGGGTGGAGAGCAGGAGCGGGTGCGTATGGAGCGGCCGCCCCCGCAGAGTTTATCGCACCGGGACCACGGACTCCAGCGGGACCAGCTCGCATCCACTGTAGACATGAACAATACACACAGACATTTTGTGAATGTTGCTTCGTTAAATGTTTTCTTTTCTAATGACTCAATTTTCTCAGGAGCCAGAATCTTTTGCCATCTACCCTGTGCAGTATTGAGAAAGAATATTGAATGTCGGAATGTTGACTGCCTCACCACGGCAGGGCCTTATGTTACAAAAGCGGCGCTCTATATTTCCTCCCAAGATGTCGTCACACCAGAAGCCATTGGGCCCAGGGCCCAGGAAGGTTCGGATCCTCTGCTGCTGGCCCACGCCGCAGGAACGGGAACAGGAACCCCACGTCCCCCAATCTGTCCAGGTACAGTTCCTCTCCTCACAATCGTCCCCAATGCAGAGCTCCTCACCGTCTGAGTCTGGGATAGAGGGGAAATGAATACTGTAGGTTGTTTTTTTGTAACAGGATCCATGTATGTCGTATCAATCCATTATCAACATTGCTTATCCTGAACAGGGTCACGGGGAGTTGCTGGAGCCTATCTCAGCTGACTTTGGATGAAAGGGAGGCTACACAATGTTCACCAAACGCCATTGTTGGACCATAAAACCATGCAGCTTGATGAGCCAAATGCAAAACAACAAGAGGATGTGTTGTCTGAAATGAAAAAAGTAAATACCTGGGCACTGAGGGAGGTTGCAGGCTTTGTCTTGATGGGAGTCCCCAAAGCACGGGGGTTTCATGCACTGACGATAACGGGACTTCATAGCTGGAGAGCGAGCATCACTGCATGTTTTAGTACATGGACTCCATGTTGACCAGCCAGTGAAACCAGCATCTTCATCTAGGGAACAGAGAGGTCAGTGTGTGAGTCTGGAGGACGCATGTGGGATGTGTCAATCATATTTACATTTACCTGGCAGGGTGGGTTCTTCTGTTGGACCAACAACTGTCAACGACATTAATCCAGCCATCAACGCATACCAAAAAAAAATCACTGGCAAATTATTGTGTTTTTAAGAAAAACGTCTGTTTACAACCTCTTACCTGAGCAGTCAGGGGCCTGGCAGTAGGTGCTTTCAACGTATGGCCCGATGCAACCTTTCCCTCCGTGTGCTGGAGCAGGTTGGGTGCAGCCTCGGGTGCGGGTTTTCAACCCAAGACCGCCACAGGACAGCGAGCATGAGCTCCAGGAGCCCCAAGGTGACAGACCGCCGTCAACAGGACAGTGCTCCAACGAACAGTTCCATTTGCCGTGCTCACAGACACTATAAAAGGAGACGGGTGAATTGTTTTGTTTGGTTTTTTAATGTTGGCATTCTGAGGTGAAACAGAACACATAGGCAGGTAAGGGGCTGCAACACAAATTGTGACCTCACCATGAGCTGCAGTCATGAATCAGTGTGTCCCCAGGCTGGAGCTCTACACCTTCTGAGATGTTATGAAGGAGCAGAGTTGAGACTGGTGTGATGGAGACACTCTGCAGAGATGCTAGAAACTCCTCATCGACTAAACAGGGACACTCCTGAGATCACAGATTACATTTTAGCATACTCGAAGCAAAATATTCCGGCACATGCTTAGGAATAGGAAAGGAACCCACATGCCGGCAGATGCCGTTATGTTGGAAAGTGTGCAGGGGGCAGTGACAGCCTTCCTCACAGCCATCGGTGTAGCAGCCCTCCCTGCCGCTGACCTGGTCGCAGCTAAAAGGGCAGCCCTCCCATCGCTCACACTCCCTGTACAGCCTGCCTGGGGGGCAGCCCGCTTCTGCTCAACAAAAACGTTTGCACAGCTTTGTCAAATCAGATCAAAGGGCAGGGATGTTTCCCAAAATGACTTATCAATCAACATTTTCAAAAATATTCACCCATTAATTTTATTTTATATATAATTTTTTTTTTTTATATTTAGAAACCTCCATGAAGACATTACACATAACATTAGCGCAGATCATATTTAATCCTCTGGGTTCTGTTCTGGCCTTTTGTGTCCATTTTGCAACAGTTTTGACTCTTTTTCACGCATACGTAAAAGTTCCCAATCATCCCAATCAAGTGTCCAGTGATTCAACGTTGCGTGGACTTACCAAGGCAGACCTCCGTATTGCAAGTCTTACTCTGGCGGCTGATGCCACTGCAGCCCGATGAGCCGCACATTCGGAATCGAGACTGCTGGCCGCCACCGCAACTGACAGAGCATTCCGACCACTGAGACCAGGGTCGCCAAGGGCCCACCGTGTCTAGGGTCAAGACAAAATTATACAGTCTCATTAAAAGCAGCATACATTTCTGTGAATCAGTAAACCGAATGGGCAGGAATCCGGTTTAAATAAAGTAACAAGCTGACAGCATATTTAATCTTACAAAGGGGGTGAAAAGCGAAAACCATCTGCTGCACAAAGTGCAGGCACGAATACCTGTGCACAAATGTGTGTTGCAGTCTCTCTGCTGTTCGCCAATTCCCAGGCAACCTCTCCCTCCACTCTGAGGAGATGGATTATCACACTGGCGTCTCCTGAAGTGAACTCCTCCTCCGCAGGAAACTGAACACGAAGACCAAGTTGCCCACTGGCCCCAGCCGCCATCCACATAGCAGCCGGGGAGTGGGTGACAGTGCAAAATCCCAGCTTGGCAGGAACTGAAGTGAAAAATGACAACACCTATATAAATTCATTGTCTGTAACACTCTAAAAACTCCACAATGGGGGGCATGAATCTTAAAACTGATCGGTAGACGTGCTGACCACTACTCGAGAAATGTATGTAAAATGATCCAAACCAATTTTTGCAGTCCATGATGATTTCTTCTCCTTGACTTGCAAACTGCCACTCAGTCTCGCCGGGTCTGGAATCTAAACCACCTCAGTGGAGGGGAAAAAAAAGTGAGGAATGTTGCAAAAGTAACACTTAAAACACGTCCGTTTTCAGAATTTTTAAAAAAGGACCTCTCACCATCAGCAGAGATGTTTTCGTATTTGCAGCGACACTGCTCTCTGGTTACACACACGCCATCCTGCAGGACCATGTCACCGGGGCAACCGCAGGTCTTGCTGCATCCTGGCGAGTCCAGGCACTCCGTGTCACCATGGAGATCAGAACAGGAGCGAGGGCAGGGTTTGCCACAGGGCCATTCTTCCTGGCCTCCACCGCATTCTGCAAAAGGAAATATGGCATCCTATAAACTTCATCACTGAGTTTATGACACTAATTTTGGGGAATAACTTCAAACTGAACCATGATGGGAAAAAAACATTGTTTGAGGTAGTCAGTCTTCAAGAAATCTTATCATTCAGACGCTTTGAAGAAATAAAAAACCTACCTGAGCACACAGTCATGTTGTCATGGCAACCACGACTCTGCATGCTCTCTCCGAGGCAGGGCAGACCACCAAATCGAGCAGGAGGGCTGTTGCAGTCTCTGGTGCGATTGGAGAACCCGTCACACCCATCGCATGCCGACCATGCTGACCAGGAACTCCAAGAACCTTGCACTGTATCATAACGGCATTGAGAACAAGGAAGAAGCACAAAGGGTTTAAAGTGAGTTAGCAGACAGGATATTCCGGCCTAGTCAGCAAAAGAGCCAATCCTGCCTGGACAGAAGGTGATGACGGGACAGGGCTGTCTCTGGATTTGCGCGCCAACGCCATTGTGTATTTCCTGTTCTCCGTGACAAGGCTGCCCGCCAGCTTTTGGTTCCGGACAGCCACAGCTTCTGTAACGGGATACTGACTCTGCCCCGCAGGTCCTGGAGCATGGAGTCCACATGGACCAGTCACACCAGCTGCCTGATACTGGAAACACAGAGAAACGCTGATGAATCTACAGCCAGCTCAAGTTGCTAAAGACACGGAGATGGGTACAAAGGCGATTTGCGTCCGACTCACCTGGGCAAGGGTTTTGCGAGCAGTTAAGCTTCCCGCCCTCACAGGTACTGAAAAGAAAATGGAGATCCAACATTCATTAAGAAGGACTTCATTTTCTTCATCACCGCACGTGTGTGAATCCTGCCAACCAGTTGTTACAGCCATCAGGAGCCGCAATCACGTCTCCGGGCTCGAGCCGGCGTCCAGTTGTAAGCTCAAGGCAGGGGCATTCTTCGTGCTCCAAACAGACCGTTCCATTCGCTGACAAAACCTTTCCCTCGGTACAGTAGCACCCTGGCTCACAAAGCCACTCGCAATGCTGTTTAAGAGGAAAAACGCCCCTTTAATAATTTCCAAAATGTTTTCCGAGTCGGGATAACAATAAGATGTGTTGACTGGAGGCCAACGATTCAGCAGATTTAGAGTGTTACATACAGCCAGGTCATCACAGGAGCGCGGGCAGGATGGTCCACAACTACTGAATGCCGTGCCTGGGACCTTGGAGCACGGCGCCACTGAAATCCCACCATGTTTGTTCCAATAGTATTGTCATGCAAATGTTATTTAAAAACGCATGACGATAAAACACACAAGCCTACCTGGACAGTGGGCAGTGTTACAGGCTTTGAGCTCAGATCCAAGTCCCTCACAGTAATTTCCTTCTCCTTCAGGGGTTGGACTGTCACAGTATCTCCTTCGGCTCTGAACGCCCCCGCCACATGACTTGGTACACTGCGTCCAGTTACTCCAAGAACCCCAACCGCCGTCACCTTGAAGGTGCCAAACGCATCACAATGACATTTTCGTGATAACTCTTTCTTGTACACTCCTCACAAAGTCATTGGTAGTCAGTTATCAATAGAGCGGATCATTCATGGCAGCACTGACTCACGATCACACGGGGCGGTGACGCAGACTTTGTCCTCACGGTTAGGCCCCAGACATGGCAGGCCATTGCCAGAGCGCTGAGGGCTAGAGCAGAACCGATATCGGGACAGGAGACCTGCCCCGCATGACACTGAGCAGTGACCCCAAGGGGTCCACAATGACCACTGGCCATCAGCTAGGTTTAAAAAAAAAAGATTCAATCAGGACAGGAGGACCAATCAATACACTACAATAACTTGAAATAATGGAATTATCGTAATAATAATAATGAGATAATATGTTCAGAAATAAATCATTTTTTTACCATTGCATCTGGCTTGAGAACAGTTGACAAGTCTTCCTGCTTCACACGTACTGAAATATGGGCATACGAGTTAACGTCAGAAACACATGCAGGAAATGTTTGCATTCACTTGCCAGTTTTTGCAGCCAGAAAAAATAATGTCTCCTGGTTTGTGCTGTTCTCCATCAACGTCGCAGCGACAATCAGACTCCTGGATGCATTCGCCATCCTGGGTACCAGCAATAAAATGCATTTATAAAGATTATGTACTGGGTCTTGTTCTTATTTCCGAACAGCCGAGACATTGACCTGCTGGAAAGTTCCAGTCGGACACCGGCAGCCTGGCGTGCAGTTCCGACTGAGTTCCATCGTCAGGTCTGAACATGACACTGCTCCTGTCACACACTGCTTCCATTCCTGCCCCAGCGGACACACTTTGCTATCCCCTGAAACAGGAATGAGTTCAGGGGAACAAATGAATAACCACTTGGCATTACTGAAACGAAGTGCAGAAAGTGCACCAGTTGAATGAATGCTGACAAAATGTCACCTACTAGCGGATAGAAAAAGTCTACACATCCCTGTTGAAATACACTTTGACTAAAGCCTCATTTCGAGGTGCAAGTGTGTGTGTGTGTCATACCACATGGCTGCAGATTACAGGCACTGAACTGTTGTGCTGTGCCATGGATTCTGATAGGCCCACTGGTTCTGGTCCTGTAACCTCCTCCACATGTCACTGAGCACTCTGACCACTCACTCCATGGTTCTCTGACACCTAGTATATATCGTATCATCAAGACATCACTTACATTACTTGGCAAGGGTTGGATTCTCTCTTACAAGCACACGCATGAAACAAAAAGCGACATTATGGGCAAAATATTTCCTCACCAAAACATGGTTCAATACTGCATGTGTCCACCCCAACTCTGGCGCCTTCACAGGGACGACCCCCGAACTCTGGTGGGGGATTGGTTCCCGAACGGTAACGCCTTCTCACGCCGACATCACATGTTCGACTGCAGGAGCTCCACTGAGTCCAGCTGCTCCAACCGCAGTCCACTACGAGGCACAGTCACTCAGGACAATGACCAATTACATAACAGAATAGGACAGAAAATGGCCCTATGGAAAGTTGTTTAAGCATGTATTTGATATTATTGATATTCCTTCAAATGTTGAGGTTCTTTCACTGGGACCAACTCACGTTTGTTCGGCCACGTCTTGTACATTCAACAATAAAGCCACTCACCAGGACAAGACGTCGTTCCACATGACATTTCTCCATCGGTGCATGTGCTGTTGAAGACAAACAATCCAGGCCAATCAGTCAACTGAATCAATGTCACATTGAGCTGCGGCAGCGTTTGACGAATACCAGTTGTTGCAGGCATCTACGGGAAGAGTTGCCCCAGCCGGGTATTGCTCCCCCCGATGGTAACACGGGCATTGGGACAAAGGCACGCAGCTGCCGTTGAGCAAGTACAAGCCCAGTACGCAGTAGCAGCCATCGTAACAGGCAGTGGCACACTGCACCTCGGCGGAGGTCATGTCCATACAGACTCGTGGGCATGGGCCTCCGTGATCCTCACATTCACCTGCGGTCATGTACATCATTCCTTCTGGGCAAAGACCTGCACGCAAAAGAGAGGACGTGATGCTTGAGCGAGACCACCACACACCACAGCATGGTCCTGTTGAGGACTTGGAACAAGGTAACGTCATACCTGAGCAAGGGTGGGCATTACAGTCTGCTGTCTGAATGTGCGGGCCGGGACAGCTTCTGCCCCCATATTGCGGTGGGGGCGAAATGCAGAATCGCTCTCGTGTTTGGACGCCAGAATTACACTCCGATGAGCAGAGAGACCACGCAGACCACGCAGACCAGCCACCATCCACTAGAATTTCAACACAATGACCTTTTGATCGTTTGACTCTCATGAGAAACGAACGCTCATACCTGCACAGTGTACGATGTTGCACGGCTCGTGCTCTGCGTCGTCGCCATCACAGATAGACTGAGCGTCGGATTGGTTGCAGCTTCTGAATCGTTGCCTGATTCCTACATCGTCTGCGTGATGGAAACACGTCTTACTGCATTCTGACCAGCTGGTCCATTTACTCCAATTTCCAACGGCTTCGTCTGAAAAAACAAAGATTTATAGAGTATATGAATTCGAGTTTTTGATGCATTAGGAAATGATTGATCAGAACGAAAAAGCTGGATTCAACAAAAGGCACTCGCGCCCCTTTAAGTCAGGTGTCAATGTGGGCGAATGACGAAAGTGTACCAGTGTCGCAGGGGATGGAGCAGCGCTTGACTTCAGCTGAGTCTCCTGGGCAGAAATGTCCTCTGAGGGTTCCTGTCTGATTCACTGGAGACCTAACACAACAAGTATGTTGTAAACCTCAACTTGAAAACCTCCAAATGCATCAAAGTGGACAGGTAATAATCTATGACAACTCTTCACCTGAAGCGCTGTTGGAGCCCGAGCCCACAGGTGACATCGCATGGAGACCATGACGACCAGGCTGACCACTGACAGGTTGTAGCACAACTGGAGGAGTTACAGAGGACTTTCCCATCCTGGCACATACTTTTGGAGACAAATATACACTTGTGTACAATTTACTGGTGTCAAATATTCCACACAATGTGTCAAATAGTCTGAAGCAGCTGTGAAACAACAAACATTCAGATGTGTTTCGGAGCAAAAATCTGGGAGTGATTGAGGCCACCCTCAAAGAGGGTTAGAATTGCTTTTGAAACCACAACATGGCAGCAAAGCACTTTTCTTCCGATTAGACAAGGCTATGGCCTGACCAAATTAAACTCCTTCCTGATGTCAATATTATTCCCTGGCAGCAAGATGGTGCTAAGGCAATATTTTTATCGCAGACATCAAACCAGCAACTACAGCACGTTATGTTTTTCAGCAAATAATGGAAACAAAGCAGCTAATTCGTAATTAGACAAAGCCAGGCTGTAATTCACTTTACATTATGACCATATATCAGGCCTACCATCATCGTAATGAGAACTACATTCACCAGCTGAAAAAAAACCCCTGCACAATCTCATGAGTCTCGTGAAGATCTGTCACAGAAAAAAATACATAATAATTCATTTTCAGTGGTGTCGAAAGTGTTTTAAATCTTAAATTTATCAGACAACTCTCTGTATGATGCTTTGAATGCAAAATACAACTAAAAGAGTCAACATTTTTATATTTTACTTTTACAATCATCACATAATCTTTGTGAACCAAATGTACTGAAACATTTATTTGTTAGGTGATGACTGTTTTTATCAATGCTTCAGTTTTGAAGACCTGGAATAGCTCAAACAAAAGTGCAAGATGGAAATAAAAGAGCTCAATCTCACCATGTAGTGCAATGGTCCCTGCTGATTGTTTGTCCTGGCTGCAGGTTTTGGCCGTTCCAGTGACAGACACATTGGCTTGCACTCACACACTGTCCTCCCTGTAGGTACATTCCGTTGGGACAGCGGCAGCCTGGGAGCGGGGTGGAGGGTGGGGGTGGGTGGATAAGTCTATACCTAAATCTGTATTTCATTTTCGGATTTGATGGTCAACACATCTGGTCATTGAATGAAGCACTCAAGGAAGTACATGGTGTGTTTGTAGGCCTACCTGGTTTGCATTCTTCAGTGCAGTTGTTGGTGAAGCTAAGATGTGAGCATATTGGAGGACAAGGCTCGAATATTCCACTCAGACAGTCAGCGTCGGAGGCGAGCACCATACCATTGACACAACCTGGAGAAACATTTTTCAACAAATAATCGGAATAAGATTTCAGATCAGACTCGTCACAGGGGCAGGTTTCTGCCGGAACCTGTGTATTTGAATGCATAGTCCACTGATAAATCTAAAACCCGTTTTCATAGGTAGGGGTCAAATATGATTTGGGAAATATTGTTTGTTGGAGAATTAGTCACCTGTCTGTGTTCCCGTGTCTTTGGTGCAGGGTTGACTGTTGCAGCTCTGACTCTGCTGGCTCATGCCCTCGCAATCCCTGCCGTCATTTTTCGGGGCAGGTGCAGAACAGGTTCTCCTCCTTTGCCTGACACCCCCTCCACACTGAACGTCACACTCAGACCATTCTGTCCACTGTGACCAATGACCATCGACTGCAAGAGGTGAAAATAGACCAGTGTGAGGTCTTAGCCCCGGCGCACGATTGACCATGTGTTAAAAACCTGGGCACGGTCGTGGGAAGCAGGCGCGACTGTCAAATTGAGCCCCATTGCAGGATCCTCCAGGTAGCGCTTCCCTCACAATGTCTCTCTGTCGAAAGAGCGAGCCCACACCACAGGACACACTGCACAGACTCCATGAGGTCCACTGGGACATTATGCACTCAACTGGAGGATGAAAACACATCCCGTGTCACTTCCGTGTCACTTCTTCATCGTGAATTTGATATGAACAGGATGTATTTTTCATACTGCAGTCGTTTTCATCTGAACCGTCCACACAGTCCTTCTGCAGATCACATTTGCGGTCCAGGTGAATGCATTCGCCGCTATTACAGGAGAACTGCTTGGGTGAGCAGGGGCTCGGCACGGGCGGGCGTTGGCTAGGCACCGGACTTACAAAGGAACCTAATTACTCAGTGGGGTGAAAAGAATGCCATTTATCAAATGTTCTCTTAGAAAATGTATTTGGTAACATTTTTTTTCCTGGGTTACTTATGTGTACCACAGCGCTCTTCATCGGACCCGTCCAAACAGTCCCACCTGCCGTCACACACCTGCGCCGAGTCGACACAGCCAAATGAGCGGCATGCAAACTGGCCTTCCACGCAAAGCACTCTGGGCGAGCCCCCATCATGGGGGGGTGTGGTGATCCACTGAGCTGTAAAATAGAGCGCCTGTTCAGTCAAAGCCACGTTGAATCATGGAACCATAACGAGCAACATTGTTTGGTGGCCCTCACGCTTTGTGGTTTGTAGGCCAGGTACTCCAGGCTGGTGCGATGGAGAGAAGTGCAGTCCAGGCTGGCCAGTAGTCACTTCTAATGGGGAAAATAAATTGTGTTCATAATCATACAAACACATTTGTGTTAGCCATTCATACCAATGTGCGTGGTGGTGGCTTTCCAAAGTCCAGGTTGTCCTGTGACTCCAGCTGTAGCCACACCGGGCAGACCACCTCGTGGCTTGGTGGTTTGGAGGCCCGGCGCACCTGTTGTCATGTCACCATGGAAGCCTGGTCTACCGGCGGGACTAGTTTGGTTCTGTAAACCTGGAATGCCTGTGTAGAAAGAAGATGATTGTGCTGTTCAGCTACTTCTAGAAATATACTCACTTATGAGTAGTGTGTACTGTCATGGAGTATCCATGAGTTTTCTCACCACAATTCATTTCATCTGTATGATCCTTGCAGTCCATTCGCCCATCACAAACTACAGCAATGGGAACGCATTGCTCACTCTGCTGGCAGGCGAACTGGCCTGGTTGACAGCGTTTCAGTGTAATTTTCCCACCACCAGAGGGAGAAGTAACACTGCTGGGGGTCACCAGCTCATCTACAATACAAAAAATAAATAAATAAAAACGTCACACCTTGCAACAGCTCAATTTGAAAAAGAGTTTTTCAACAGAGAAGAAGAAAATGAAACTCATCACCTCCTCTGCAGCCGAGGATCTCAACACGAAGGTTGAACGTGTGTCTGAACTCCACGGGAATGATGCGCAGATAGCGAGCCCGGACAAGCCTTCCGAGCCAGCGGGTCACAGGGGTCCGACCCACCATCCGTACTTCAAATACCTACACCATGACAATAAAAAGACCAGAAACAAACATGTTTTATTGTATATTAATCACAATCTACACCTGTGGCATCTTGATGTCAATACCTTAGCAGGACTACCAGGCTTGCCATTCCGCGTATAGTTGGTGAAGAGGCTGTCATGCAGGGCAAAACCTAATCTGTATTTTGTGAGGTAACCCCACATGCGCTCGCTGCCTTGCATCACAACCCCTGAAACCCACGTGGGCTCTAGGAAATCAACCTGGAAGTACGGTTGGAGGTCTGTAGGCAAGGGGCTCCATCCAGGTTCCATAACTTGACTGCAAACACCATGGACAAATGTTTCAGTGTATCTTTTCATTCATGATTTAAAAAAAAAACACTAATAAGGGTATCTTTGCAGCACATTGAAGTAACCAGCCCAAATTTTCACTCACACATTGGGAATGATATTCAGTCGACCGGCATCAGCGGGGTTGTTTTCACGATAGGAGGATGAGGTCAGCTGACCATAACGAATGCTTCCATCCTCCAGTCCGAGTGCAGAGGAGCAGATGCCTACAAGTATATGTCCATACAGCATGTGTAAAACATTAAAACACAAGGCGGCAGCGGACATGGTTTGACAATTATTCTCTAACTAACTTGCACAAGAACTTACCACGAAATCCAGAGCCACCATCCTGTAAATGTATTAAAAAGTGTGTAAAGTTCTCATTGACACATTCAAACTCCTAATTACATATACCTTTTAAAATATCCAGAAATGGACCGAGAGGCAGTGTCGGAGAACAAGAAAAGCAACAGAAACTTTGATAATTCCACTTACTGTTGGTGATATTGCAGGACGAGTCACAGGGATCCTGGAAGGGGTCCTGATAGGGGCAGCGGTGGGTGTGTATGGTCTACGTATATGTGTAAATGCATTTGTATTGCATATCAGAAGGGGTCAAGAAAATATGAATTACAACACTTTGTTGCAATTTAATGACCACACCTGTCAGACTGCGCCGTGATGTTCTCATGCAGGTGACATTCACTTTCATCATCTCCTCTGGGACAGTGAGGAATCCCATCGCAACGTTTTCCTGTGTCGATACAGCCCCCTGGTGGAAGGCATAAGTACTGACCACCCAGACAGCTCAGAGGACTTGTCGGGTAGGTCTGTGTGCCTGGAATAATAAGGCCAGTGCGCATATGTCAAAGTGGTATCGAGAAATAAATGAACAAATTAGATAAAAATCTCACCACAGTATATCTCATCCGAGCCGTCACCACAATCATCGACCCCATCGCAGATAACTCCTGACGGGCCGGCTCGTACACAGCGTCCATTTTTACACCGGAGTTCCTTTTCTCTGCAGCCACCGATTGGCGAGACGGTCCAAGTCGGTGTGGGTACGGTTGACCAGCGGTACCCTGAACCAGACAAGAACAAAGAGTTGTTCATTGAATATGGAGCACGTAGTATATATTGGACATAGACAACATGTACTAACCATGTTCACATCCCATAATTTCAAGACGAAGATAGATGCCATTATGGAAATCATGTGGTAGCAGGCGGACAAACTGAGCCGACACCATCCTGTCCAATTTGATCTCAGCAACCCCTCCCTCATTGTGATTACCATGAAAAACCTGCAGCAAGAACGGGGCAAATGACTTTGAACATATCAGCCAAACTACAATGTGATGACCAGACCTTAGCTCTGGGCTGTGCGTCAGTCACAAGCTCTTTGTAGATGTACCACAGTTTTGCATCTCGGCTAAACTGCAGGTATAAGCTGGAGACGTACGTGTCAAACACACCACCCCCTTGGGTAAGTACCCCTGGAGAAAGGAACAGAAGGTTTCGCTTAACAAATTCAGTGTAACATTGTGAAACGAGCATTGCCAGGTATAAAAGTGTACCAGTGATGTTGTATTCTTTCAGTAGGTCAATCTGTATGTAGGGGCTTTGTGTGTTGCTACTTTGCCCCTCGCGGCTGCGCTGTGGTAGATCCTTATATTCTTCTGGTTCTGGACTCCAGCCCTGCATATGAAGCATGGCAAAAAGAACGGCATTATTAAGAAAGAACAGAAACACGTGCCCTTATATTCTACAGGACAAGACAAGAGCATATGAATAATATTCCTGAACTATTGTACCTGAAGGTCTGTGTGGGGGTCCCAACCATGAAGGCGAGCTGCCTCAGGGGGATGACCAGTTTGCTGAGATGAGGCATGGAAACTGGAGGCCGGCAGAAACTGAACACCCAAAGGAAACCAGCACTCCTCTGTAGCAGAAGAATGAAAAATATTATTGCACTACACCTATTACAACGGGATGGTGCCATAAACATTCTCGTAAAACTGCCTGATGATGCATTCATAAGTCACTGACCGCCAGGGGGGAGCGGGTAGGTGGGCACCAAGGGAGCGATGTCCTTTCCTGGCTCGGAAGTCACAGGGGAGGGGCTGAGTGTCACTGCGGAACTTTTATTGCTCGCTGTGCAGAACATTGAATATAACACAAGCTCAATGAGGAAAAGGCAGCAACAACGAAACTGACACGACTCGCAGAGAAAAAAACAAAAACTAAGTGGCAAGATGAGCTTTCGGTTCAAATTTCAGGATAAATAAGAACAGAATAATAAAAATTTACCTTGACAGTAACAACATGTGTCACCCTCTCCGGGAACTAGACTCTGGCCCTGCATAAATTGAGAAGTACATAAATGACTCGGTTACAATAATTGGGAGAGAAAAAAATAGCATGGATAATGAGAGAAATTCAAATAAAATGACGCAAGTATATTTGAAGTCTTGTATTGTGGTATATGCTGAATTAAGGAGATAGATTTGTCTGTTACAGCTGCCGCTGTTGTGAAAGCGTGATATAAATAAGCATGTATTGTATTGTATTGTATTGTATTGTATTGTATTGTATTGTATTGTATTGTATTGTATTGTATTGTATTACCTGTGGGCATCCGGTAACAGCATACGGGCAGTAGGGAGAGCACTGCACCGAGAGGTTGGGCAAACAATGACACAAGTGGCAATGGTCGGTCCTCCACCTGTCCCCAACCGTGTGGGACTGACCTTGGTACTCGCACTCATCACAGGGGTCAGTCTGACATCTGCGGAAACGCGGATCAAGAAAGTGCATGCGAGAAAGGCAAGTTCAAGAATTGTGACTATGATGTTCATTTACAATGAAAAATCAATTACTCGCAAATGTTTGCTATAAAATTAAGCAGGTATGACGAGGCAACAGACCGACGTGCTTTTCGATAGATCCCTCTACAGTTTTTCGTATCTCTGTGGTTAGTGGGGTTGTTTGGACTCCGGAATGACCACTGGACACTCTGCACACCACATGGCCCCAAACACTGGCCCCACTCCGACCATGACGACCAGGCGCAATGTACTAAAGGGGATTGCATTTAAAAAAAAAAGATGATGAGTTAGTTTGTTGATGTGGAATAAGAAAACAAAACAAATGATTCTAAGACCAACCAGAGCAGTCCGGGTTGGGTTGGCATCGTTGAGGTCTTCCTCTCTCACATACACAAATCTCACAGTCCACCTTCATCTGCTGTCCTGGCCTGTAGCGCACGCCTGCCAGCTCACACACACACTCCTCTGGCAACACACACTGCTGGGTGTGGCTCATTACCCGCCCCTCTGGACACCAGCAGCCTGGGAAAAAAATACAACCTGTAAGATTCAATAAAAAATAAAAAAGAGATCCAGTGTGCCTACTATGGCCGACCTGAGAAGCAGGGTGCTGTGGGATCGCAGGTAGTCCCACTGCTGATGTGAGCACAAGACACTGGGCAGGGGGAACAGTTGTGCCTCACCAGGCCTGTCGGACAGCTGCTGCTGGAACAGGAATCCTCCGAACAAGGCCCTGAAATAGAAGCAAGCAGATGATCTCGGGCTCAGTAGTTACATGATGAAAGTTGGGCTTGCAGGTAAAATTTTAGGATGAAGATGCGCTCAAATCTTGGTGAACTTAATTTGATCTCTTACTGATTTCCAAGCTTAGGTTGGACGGTCCCGGGAGCTGGAAGCAATCTCGTCCTCCATGTTGAGGCAGGATGCAGTCTCTGTGTCGGATCTGCACTCCTCCACACTCGCTGGAACAGTTTGACCAGCTCACCCATGGAAGCCAGCGGCCATCCACTGGTTAAAACGGAACATTTTCATTGCCAGAATCATTCCTCTTTCACAACCCACAAAACTAACTCCACATTCATACCAGGGCAAGTGGTGTTGAAGCACTGCTGCTTCTGGACCTCCTGACCCCGACAGTGGTGCAATATGTCTCCCGCGGGACAAGATCTGCGCCGGCTCATGGAGCCCGTACCACAGGTGGTGCTGCAGGGGGTCCAAGAACCCCAGGAGCCCCAACTTCGACAACCCTGCTCATCAGTGGGACCCCCGAGCGGTGCCAGCGAGGAATCTGGGCAGTCTGCCACACCATTGCACATCTGGATAGGAAATTAATAAGGAGTTGGATAACATGTTGACATAAATCCTGCCGTCTTCTCTTTGAATAAATGGCGTGAGGGGTCAGGGGGCATATATGAACCTACCATGTTGAAATTGATACAAGATCCATCCAGACAGGTGAATTCGGGACAGGAGACGGTGGTATTCCTACCGCCAGGGGGCGCTGGTGAGACGTATTTACCTGGACATCAGACATTTTATAGGTTGATGTTTTCTACTGGGCCGCAGACCGTGCTAAGAGTATCTTCGAATAACTCACCACACAGGAGCTCGTCATCGCCCCGCGGACAGTCAGGGATACCGTTGCACACTCTTGACATGTTCACGCAGGTGCGATTGTCACATGAGAAGCTGCCGGGACAAGGTGGGATCCGGGCCGAGCCTAAATGATAAACACAGTGAACAAATTCGCCCTTTCCTCAAGTCATCCTTTACAATCAGATGACATTTGTCTCATGTTTGACTTACCGCAGTTGTCTATGCTCTCATCTGATGCGTCACGGCAGTCTGAGTTGCCGTCACACAGTTGCTGGTAACGCACGCATTGGTCGCCGCTCAGGCAGAGTACTTGGCCAGGACCGCAGAGTGAAGGGCACTGCTGCTCATCACTACCGTCCAAACAGTCGGACTCGCCATCACAATGCCAAGTTTGGGGCACGCACTGCCCACCAGTGGCACAGGCAAACTCATAGGACCAGCAACCTGTAGAGTGTGAGAAAACATTTATTATTGTTATTACTAGCTCTGCTGAGTCAAAATAACAAACCCACTCTGCTCAAAATCCACAGTTGCCTAGCCAGTGGTTTGAGAAATCAACCCATCTTTTTTTTTTTTTAAGTGTGTGACCTGAGGTTGGCACGGTCGGGGTCAAAGGTGAAGGTAGCGGAGTAATGAAAGAATAACAGTTGGCTGGTTTTTCGTCCTCTCCAGCCGGGCAGTCTCGTGCTCCATCGCACAGCGTAGTGATGGCAACACAAGTGCCGTCACGGCAGGCGAACTGGTCGGGTCCGCATGTCACTGTACATCAATGAAAGAAAACGAAAATGAGGAGCCGTCAGACACACAATTCATCACTCTTACAAACTCTACGGAAATGTTCTTTTTCACGCTCACTACTCAAATTGTTTTTTTGTTTTTTTTTTTTGCTCACATACTCTACGAAACCTCACATGCATTACCAGATGCTAAAAATGCTCATTTTACCTCCAACTGGACAGACAGCTTCATCTGTTCCAGACGGGCAATCTCTCAGTCCATCACATACTTTCTCTGCAGGGACACACTGGGCCCCTGGGCACTGAAATTCCGTTTGTGCACAAACACATCTAGAAAACGGCCAACAGATGAGATCATAAAGAATGACTATGGACTTGGAGACAAAATAAAATATTGAAATTTGAAGATCAACTGGGTTTTATTATCATTTATCTCATATAGAACCAAAACACAGATGGATATACCATATCAAAGCCTTCTTGGAATAGTTATGTTTGTCACTATTACTCATTATTGTGTTTTTTCCTTCAAAAAATGGGGAATATAGACCATTAATTATGACATACCCCCTTTCATCACTGAGATCTCCGCAGTCATCATGGCCGTCACAACGATGAAGGTAAAGAATACATCGTCCTCCAGCACAGAGGAACTCTCCTTCATCGCACATGACACCACAATCTTAGACGGGAAACAGAATTCCTCACAGTGAATAAGAGCTGGACCACATTTGCGCTACGTGAGCCTGTAAATCGCATTTCAAAGCCATGTATACGACGGCAACGGCTTGCCCGAAATATCGTTTGCACTACCTTGCTCATCAGAACCATCAGCAAAGCCACAGTCCAACCGTCCGTCACACACACGGCTGGCTGAGAGGCATTTCCCGTTGGCGCACTGAAACTCCCCCGGTGGGCACAGGGGCACTGGAGTGGCGGGGCCACAGAGCTCCTCGTCTGATTGGTCAGCACAGTCCGGGTGGCCGTCACAACGCAAAGCTAAGTTCAAACACGGTCCACTGTTAAACCCAAAAAGGAAAAGGTGCCGTTTCAGTCCATGTGGTTCTTTCATGGAAAAAAATCTTAACGTCTGTACTGTGCCATACCTCGGCGTGCTGGTGCAGCGGAAATGTTCCGGTGAGCAGGTGAATGGACAAATCTCATCAGTGCCGTCACCACAGTCATCTTCATTGTCACATACCCAGTCAGAGGGGACACAGAGACCGCTTGCGCAGGAAAACTCGGATTCCTGACAGGTTGGCGTGGGATGGGTGCAAGCTACCCCATCGCAATGCCACAGACCATCTTCGCAAGAACTGGATGAATACAAACAGAGGAAGACCACTGATTGAATATGATAAAAATCTAAATTAAAAATAGCCCAAATAACATTTGATGTCTTCCTTGGTTGCGTGGACGGACCAGTTCTGGCAGTGTTGAGTGATTGTAGTTCCAGGAGGAAACATGGACCCCTTCCACTCACATGGACACTGGGTAGGAACTTCACAGCTGTCACCTACCGAATAAAAAAACTGATCATGACTGTCCTCCTGTTGAACCTTTAGTTCTTAGTGGGTATACACTACACTATACAATACCATACATGACGATTTAGGAATACCCTGTCTTTCAGTCGACCATTACAAGCATTCTAGTTTGATCTATCTTACCGTATCGAACAGTACCAGCGGGACAGAAGCAGCCCTCCACACAGGAAAGGACGTCACACTGGGAGTGAGGACTCTGATGCACATTGGGACATGAAGGGGAGCAAGCCGGACCGCACGGGTCATAAACAAGTCCATTTTCGCATTGCAGGGCTTTGACAAAAACACAACCAAGGAGAGAAATGTAGTTACAGTCTCCTGGAACGTGGACAAATGCCATATTTTGCCTAACGTACGACACAGCTCCTGAGACCTCCAGCGAATGTACACCCCCCTGCGGTTACACTCCTCGGCATAGGTGGCGATGGCTGTGCACAAGCACTCACAGTCCCCACCGGAGTCGCAGCTGAAAGTGAAAGGAGGGGAAAATGAATGAACCGAAGAAATTATGGAGAGCACCAAGACAGCTCGTGTTGATGGCTACTCACCCACATGCATCAAAGACACACCAGTCATAATACTGCTGGAAGGGCACTTCAAGGTGGCATGGAGAGAAGAGCTCCTGAGTCAAGATGCCACATCTTTTCCTGGCCCACGGTACTCTGTGTGAGTTAACCTGCGCATCGGTTGTGTTTCAAAGTGAGATCAACTGCCCGTGCAATCAATCCAGTCATCATTTTTCCTGTCGAGGGTCACGGATGAGCCGGAGCACACCCATTGGCGGCTCTGAGCGTGACTCACCGAGCAGGGGTCTCGAAGATCTTGGTCTGCTACATCGGGGCAGGATGGGCTGACCTTCCAAGAATTCCCAAATAGCTCAGCGGTGGACTCCACGATGCCTTGTCGTGTGGTGAAGTCATTCTCCGTGTCCCCATCGAAGTTACCGCAAAGGCCTCCAACGTTTCCCCTCAAGTGTGCGGCCAGGCGCACGTACACACGCATCCCTGCAAGCAACGTGCACTTCATTTGTTGTTTCACTTCCATATCTTACCCAAAAAAAATTATAAAAATCCGTATACACCGTAATCCGTATACATAGTGAAGACATGCTGAAGCGTGAGGTTTCAGACTCGGTGCGCGAATCCTACCTCCATCCCACAGCAGGGTGACCCCAAGTCTGGAGGAAAGCGACACAAACATGCCCACTTTTTCCAAAGTCAGACCACTCCCGCTGTATGTCTTGGGTAGCGTAACTGGCATCCCATTAACGGTCACTGCCTTACCTAAATTAAAGATGAGACAATTTCGAGCTATTACGTAGTTAACATTTTATCTGCACACTTAATATATTCCCCGTCATTTCTGAGCTGCGACATCAACGCGATATTGGTTTACAATTTCCAGTAGAACAAGAGTACTTACCCCTCAGCAGGTGTATAATGGTGTTCCCAAGGCTGAGGGTAACAGACTTGGTACAGGTGACCCCGGTGCTTCCGCAGGGCACGTTCTCCGCCGTGACACTGAACAACCCGCTGGTCTCCCTCGCCAGGACATACTGGCAGTCTCCCAGGAAAGAGAAGTAGCGGCCATCGAACGTCACGTAATGAGGGTCTCCGGTAGCCACGCACATGCCGGCGCAGGCCGACTGGCTACAGTGCCAGTGGCGCTCCTTACACACACTGCAAGAGTAAATCAGGTATGAAGTATTTGTACTACATATACATAAGGGCTTTATTCAGTGAGACCGTACCATGTGTTGCAGTCTTTCGTGATGGTGTCGTTGCTGTAGTACAGGCGGCCATTATGGCGACACGGGCACTCTGCAGGGAGGACGCATTGATCACCCTGCAGGATAGACAAATTCATTTCAAACAAAAAACTCAACTACAGGCTCCCTTTAGAGAAACGGTGTCTCCATATTTTGTTTTCTTTGATAAAAAATGATGATGATTTATTTGATAAACTTCTTGTCTTGGTTTCCCTAACTGACAAAAAAAGTTTGATTTGTCACATTTTCAGGTTCAAAAAGTTGAGTTTGCACCTACAAGCAGGACAGTTCCGGGGGGGCACACACAGCCAGAGAGGGGCTCTATGCAACTCAGGAGGCCGGACCCCTGCTGCTGATTTGGGGGGTCCAAACTGGCGCACGTGAGGAGGCATGAACGTGGAGCGTAGATCAGAGGGCCAGGACACTTGTTGACCTCTTTGCAGGGGGCCCGCGTGCAGTTAAAACGCCCCTCCTCACACACGCTACGAAGCGGCGAGGGGCCAGAAGAAATATAGTTTAGGACATTGTTGTGTTTGGAATTTCACCATAAACATACTTTGTCATTCTCACAGCGATCATCACAGCCACTGTGTGGCGAAGAAAAGCAATGAAATCAACCTATCCTGTCCAAAGAAGCAGGAACATAGGGTGATTTCATCAGATCTCTTGCACCACCGGACACAACGCCTCGAGGAACATCCGCTCATATGTGCTATGAATGGTTGCAGACTGGCGGATTTTCACTATTCTAGGCAGGCCTCGGTTTGAAATGCAGCACTGCATCTGCATTTCAATTAAAACTGTAGAAAGGTAACAACAAAGGCAACCAAATCTGAATGGGGTTAATTCTGCACCAAAGTACTCATCCTGAGGCAAAATTCAGTTGACAGAGCTGCCACGACATGCCGATTCTCTGCCATCGGCTGCTCATGATAATCCCTTCTCAATTAACCTGAATAATAAATAAATAAATTGATAAAATAAATGTTACAGAATGTTGATCCGTTTGAAGTAGTAATCACTGAGTTACTATGAAGTTCGATCATCAGCGTTTATTATTTTTCCATTTAATTTGGGCTCAAGTTGCACTCTTTCCAGCAGCAAGGGAAAGTTATACTCGATGAAACCCGCGTGCTCAACTGTGTCCTTCAAGTTGTTTACACAATGGCTTACATATTAGTTATTTATGACACCTCAAGTGAAACATGCACAGGGTTATCCTGTGTGATGTTCTGTCAATTTTACAAACCTATTTTCTGCTTTTGTGCTCAGGCCAAAGGAATAAAACTAGTGCTTTGCTGTCAACTTGGTGCCAGGGCACCGTGGTGAAGTGAGCTGAGGAGCTTCATTTTGTATGTTTGTTCTGTGCTGCCGTCTTTGGGCATCCTGTTGCAAAGGAAATATTGTATTTTGAAGTGAGTTGAGGAGTTTCATTTATACAAAAGTGCGCTCTACTGCCATTATTTGTTTTTTTTATCTGGGGCGGCAAATACTTGAGATCCCATCAGGGCTCAGCCTCTATCCGCTGTGAATACTACTACTGACAAAAAAAGAAAAGAAAAAAAAACATCCTTGGTCTAATCTTTGTTTTCAACATACCAGGTGTTACAGCCGTTCTGAACAAATTCCCCAGGGAGATACATCTTGTCTCCTTGAACACAAGGGCACATCGTGGTGGGCACACACTGGCTTTGGTAGTCCTGCACGAGTCCTGCAGGGCACTGGCAACCCGGAACACAAAGCTCATCACCGCCACCGCTGCCGTCATCATCACAGCTCCAGCCGTGCTGCAGGTCTGAACACTTGCGACCGCATGCTCGTCCGCACTCATGATGGACCTGACCCCCGGAACACTGGATGGCTGGTGAGACGGGAGGAAATAGGTTGGAAAAAGACATCAATGTGTTCATCATTGGCAATGACAGAGTTAAAATGCTGAAACAAAGAGAGCATATCCTGAAGCGTTGCTTTGTAAACTCCATGTGGATTCTGTTTTCCACTTGGACTTTTTCTCCAAGCATAGATCCACTATTCTAATCTAGCCATATATTTTCTACAGCACTTTAATAATATATTCATTCATTCATTCATTCATCTTCCGTATCGCTTGATCCTCACTAGGGTCGCGGGGGGTGCTGGAGCCCATCCCAGCCGTCTCCGGGCAGTAGGCGGGGGACACCCTGAATCGGTTGCCAGCCAATCGCAGGGCACACAGAAACAAACAACCATTCGCACTCACACTCACACCTAGGGACAATTTAGAGTGTTCAATCAGCCTGCCACGCATGTTTTTGGAATGTGGGAGGAAACCGGAGCACCCGGAGAAAACCCACGCAGGCCCGGGGAGAACATGCAAACTCCACACAGGGAGGCCGGAGCTGGAATCGAACCCGGTACCTCTGCACTGTGAAGCCGACGTGCTAACCACTTGGCTACCGGGCCGCCCTTAATAATATATTGTTTTTAAAAAAAGTTCAAACACCCCCCACCCCTGGGCAAATAGTTTTCAAGCTCGCCCAAATATTGGAATTTGTTTGCAAGAAGGTCAAAGACAAAAGCCAGACGTGTTTGTTTTACTTGACATTTCATTGTAACACACCACACCATCTACAAATAAGGCCTCTTCCCTCCGCAAAGAAAACTAAATTTAAAAAAGCACAGGGCATTTTTGACAAACACATTCCTTGTGTACGTGCGGCCACGTCACACTTACGGCAGAAGGTCTGGTTCCGCCATTGGACAACGATACCCTCCTGGGCACAGTGTCGGGCAAAGGCAGTGAGCACTGTGCAATGACAGGCCCTCTGCGCCGCACAGCTGCACACTTCGGATCGACAGAGGCGAAAATAGGGCTCCCTCTCCACAACATCGTGACATGCCTAAAGGAGGGAATGAGAGTAAATGGTGCTTGTAGTTTTCTTCGGGTCTTTAGCCATAATGCGGTCTGTTATTCATGTACGTGATCATTATAATATAGACATTTGTTCTTGACCAGTTAGCAGAACAGCTACCTGTGAGCTTCATTTGATTATAAAGAATTTATTCAGCAATGTTTTTGAAAACCGTTTTCACGGTATAGATGAAATTTAAAAATTAAATCAATAGATGGTCAGGATAAGGAAAAAAAAGGGCATTCCTTTCTGGACTGACCCACTTAACGTCGCAAACTAACCTGGAATACTTGGCTGTGAATGATGGCGCAGACAACGTCGGCATAGTGTCTCTTCTGAGTGTAAGTCATGCAGGGGTCTGGAGACGCTCCTCCGGGTAGAGTGCAATGTTCTGTGGTGAATTTGCCAGCAAAAGACGACACGCTGCTCTCCACATCTCCTTCCGGGGTCATAAAATCATCATGCTGGTTCCAGGTCAGCGTTCCACAAAGGCCGCGCACCTACGAGATAAAATATAATCGAAATTAATCTGTAGTCATTTGGGCTAGCGATTTACTCAAAGAAGCGCTATCAGCTAAAGCTGACCCGACTTGCTTCTTATACCTCAGTGACTATTAAGTTATTTATCCATGTTGAAGTACAAAGGGGCTTCCAAAACTAACAGCAAGTGTACTTATATACTTATACTGTATATCCGACAATGTTGGTTTCATTGCACTAAGCACAGTGAAACTGACATGTGACGGCCACCTTGTTTGTAAAATGAGGCTGCAAAGTAATGATGATGAGGGGTCCATCGAGGTGCCACAGAAGCTGAGCTCCAAAAGTCTGGATAAGGAGAAAGGCAGACGATGCCCTCCGCACTACCAGGTCGCCGGTCACCACAGGCAACAGTTCCCTCTGGCCGTTCAACGTCACCACACCTAGAATAATGCGGAGTATTCAGATTTCAAGCGAAGCAAATTATGTTACAAAAGAAACTATTTGGGTTTTTTTTTTTTTTAAGGATTTTACAGTATCGAGGCAGGTTATCTTCTGCCGCAAACTCACCGGTGTCAGTGATGATGACTGTGGTGCGAAGTGCTGTAACTGTCATCTCGATTAGACATCCGAGGCCTGTTGCACCGCTTCCTCCTCCTGCTGTGCACTCTCCAGAGCGTACGGTCACCACAAGCTTTCGATCGACGTAGTCCTGAAAACACATTAGAGTACTGATACAATGCAATTGCATTTGCAGTGTATTGTTTTCAACGACTGGGAATTGTTTTATTGGTGAATTAAAATCTCCGATAGGGTGGGTCAAAACTAATAATTATTACAATGAATTCTTCTGATGCCGCTTTTGTATCCAATCTCTTATTTGTCAAGGAAATGTAGTGCAGTTCTCCTACCTCCACAGTAGTAAAAGGACAGTCCCCTCCTTTTAACGAGTATCGCTTTTTGTCAAAGGTGGTGACATGTAGCGCTCCCATCAGACTGCACTGAGCAGCACATTTCTCCCCAGTACACTGCCACTGACCTTCTTGACAAACGCTATATTCAGAATACGGAAAATGTCAACCAAAAAAAAAAAATGTCAATCAAGTGACAGGAACAGGAACACAGTAGCACGCAGCCACCTCACCAGGTGTTGCATCTCTGCTGTATCTTGTCTCCCGGCTGGTATGTACGCCGACGATGGTAGCAAGGGCAATCATCTCTTTTTAGACACTGTCCCTGGTGAAGAAAGAGTCCTGGAAGACACTCGCACCCCCCAACGCACTCCTCCCGGCACTGACCCCCTGATGACGCTGATCCTGGAGCCTGGGGGGATGCACAGCTAGGGGGACATGAGGACACGCAGTCTGAAAAGACTTGCCTTCTGGGACAGATGCGAGCTGCGGAGATGCATATGGTAGGGAGACAATGACATTTTTTTTTAGGGAGTGTGAACAAGAACAAGACTTTGACACCTCTGTGCTAAATCGGTTGAGTTGAATGAACTGTAGTAGTAGAAGTAGCCTAATCGTTACGTGGACATCATTACCACATAGGTTGCCTGCCCTCCAGATGATGATGACATGTTGCTGGGCACACTCTCGAGCATAGCTCGCCAGTGTGTCACATACTGCTGCTTCCCTCTCCTTGGGTGGCAAGCTACAGAAAAGATACAGGCATGTATCGAGGTACGCTGCTGGGTCCAGCTGAAAAACACGAGGGAAGCTCTGACACTGCACTGCAAGCATTTGGAGTGACATGATGCTGTGGGCTTCCAAAGACTGAGTGAAAAGAGGAAAACTGACATTTCTCCTCATGCATGATGCACGAGTAACATAACAACTTGTGTGTTTAGCAAAAGTTGATGTTTATCTGTATGGCAGCATTTGCATATTGCTATGTGGCTATCACTGGTGCTATTTAATGGGGGAACACTCACGCGAGGGTGACACTGCCTGAAGGGGATTTCTAGTAGTCGATGACACTTGGACTCTGCTTGCCGGCGTAAGGCAGCATCTCCCGTTACATCACAACTGTGTCCAAGCTCTGCGGCATCACCGCAACCCTAAAAAGAGGGCGGGGAGCAATTCAAGTCAACGACAAGGAGGGCAATACTGCTGCAACACCACTTCAATGTCTTTGGTGCAGTACTTCATTCTGCTGGTCAGGAACTTTCCATGAGTTGCCAAAGCTAGCAGCGTACTGGGACACAATTCCTCCCATTGTGGTGAAATCATCTACGACAAAGAATGTCAATAAATTACACCACCAGTGAAAAATTCAAAATCGTCAATTTTTGCGAGAGTCTTGTCAAAGTTTCATTGACGCACCATTTGGGTTGTTGTTGTAGATTCCACAAAGCCCCCTAGTGGCTGTCAGATGCTCAGATGTTACTGTCACATAGACACTGTTGACCAGGTCAAACTTCACCCTCACCCCGAGAACACTCTCCACAAACACATAATCTCCAAGCCAGTGGATACTCACTCCTACAAATGGTGAAACATGAATCACTAAAGTAAGTTTTAAATGGGGTTGCATTTTGAGATTTTCTTTGACAAAAAAAAAAAAGTACCCATGAAATGCTGATGTCACTATTATCCATATTATTGTATGTTTTGCTTGACGTAATAAATAAACACTCAACAAGACTGTTAGAATGCATGTTGAAGATCCTGCAGATAAATGTGTTCTTGTTGACGATGTGCGGATGAGTGACAGCCTACCATTTTGAAACAGGGGTTCGCCATTTGGAACGTGAAGGTTGTTGAGGGTTAAATTCCCGTGGTGAATTGTAACTAAGTTAAGGCCCATCATCATCTTTAGAGCCTGAAAAGAAAGTCCCATTGACACATTTGCACCAAATGTATAAAAACCACCTCAAGTTCCAGATTGAATTCCATTGTCAAGTAAGCTTGTTAAATATCCAAAAATATTCCACAATCATATTATCCTTGCCATAATGGAAGCGTGTCATACCTTACTACAGTCTCCTGCACTGGCACAGACCGTGCTGATGTAGACTGCCCAGGTCCCATCAATGGATGAGGCTAGCATGTAAGTGCAGCTACCTTGGAAGTGGAAGTGCTTCTTGTCAAAAGTGCGATAGTGGGATCCACCCCAAGACATGCAGGTTGCTGAGCCTTGAGGCGTCCTCACGCTACTGAGAAGACCCCCACGTACTAGCGGGGAGAACTGCGAGTCTGGAGGTGTATGAGACAATGTGAGCAAGTCATTGATTAAACAGAGACGGGTGTTAAGATGCACTTTTGTGTAAATGTGCATGTGCCTTCCCATTTTGGTACCTGGCAGGAGAGTGTAAGTGCAGGACAAGCAGGTCTGGCCCGAGGCATTCCTCCAACTTAATCCCCACTGGCTGCCGCAGCACTGCTCCATCGTCATTAGGGAGGCGTTGTGGACTCCAGGGAACTCTGCACAACTCCAGGTGGAGTAACACTGCCCATGCGTTCCTACACCTAAGCGGGAGTAGAGGTATCAGGCATAATTTTGGAAAGTGCCCCCAAACCCAGAGTATTTTTATGTGTTAAGTACACAAAATCAAATATTTATTCACTGCATTTTACTGTATCACTTTTTTCTCTCTCTCTTACCGTCCGAGCACTGCTGTCCACTCCAACCTTCACAGCATGCTCTCACTGTCTTGTTCAACATTTGGCTTTCCATGACTGGCAGTCTGAGGTGGGCAGAAAAGTTCGTTGACACCTTCATCATTGACAGATGCAATACTGGTTGTTGTCAATTCTGTGACAATTGTAAAATTGTTGACAATTTTAACCTTACCGTGAGTACTATTTATACCAGTCCCTTTCCTGAACATCTGTTTAAACTCTTAAAACAAAGGATGTAGTGTTAACTTTATATCTTCTTCCTCCTTGAGTGATTAACACAACCCAAGTGTCTTTTTTCGCGTGCCACATCTCGGGAAAGTCTCTGAAGGCTGTCAAGTTTCCCTGAAAAAGGAACTCTTATCTCAAGATTTTTGCACAGCGGGAAAGGTCTGGACTCTGTCATCATGCGAATATCGAACTGCATTGACCTTTGTTTGTGTCAGACTTTTACATAAGGGGTCGGACTGTCTGCCTCTTATTAACATATTATCAAGATATAAACGTGAGACTAAATCTGAAACTCTCAGAAGCCTGAATCGATTCGTATAGTTTTGTGATAAACTGCAGAAAAGATGACGTGGTGTTGGGTCTTTTTTACAATTTATAGAGAAATAAAAGAACCTTTGTCCAAGGAGGGCCAAAAAGAAATGAACAGCTCCTCTCCACAACAATAATAAATTTACTTTCTCACATTTTGAAACCTTGGTGCTCTGGGCTGAGAAAAAACACATAAAGAGCCAAGCTTTCCTGCAAAATGTGTTGGGGTGGGGGGCGGGGGGGGTCCTCGCTGGCTCCAATCCGACACCCAAATGACAAAAATAATGAGCCATTGCCTCATTTTTAGATTGCCAATTAAAAATACAATACACGGATTAGTCATGCGCGTCTCATTTCACGAAATGCTGAAACGCATCGCGCTGGGTGGAAACCAGACTGCCTACGTCACCATGACGTCGCCCCACCAAAATCATAAAAGCCTCAATACGCTCATCACTAAATAAACTATTACCGACCGGGATTACTCGACACACGCAGCGAGGTCGACGACACTGGCAAGTACGTCCCATCACGAGAAACAAGAGTTGACTTGACTGTACAACGAGATGTTTTCACGCGCGGGTGAATCGAGCATTTGCATGTAACTTTATCACAATGGGGTGAAAGGGAAAACGAGTTTGCCACTGCCTATTCAAAAAACAAATTGCGGCATGTTGTGCATGATGCTTCACATCTTTTTTCCGCAGCTCAGAACCTCGTCATTAGACACATATTCCAGCGCAAGGGTTCCTAATTGCAAGGGTCTGACAAACGACGTTTCGGGTTCACGAACGGCGCGCATGGAATCAGTTTGCACATCGTCGTAGGAATATGTCCAGCGGCATATGATGGCACGCAGTAATTACCGTGTTTTCTTTTCATTCGTGTTTTTTAATGATTTTTTTAATGTAAAAAATAATCGAAATAAATAACGGGACTCCGTACATCCATTTTGTATTGCTTATTCTCATCGGATCCTCGCCCATCTGACTTTTTGGCAATTTTAGAGTCTTCAGTAAACCTCAAGTAACCCGCATGTTTTTGGAATGTGGAAGGAATTTCATTCAGAGTAAACCCACGCAAGCACGGGGAGACCATGCGAACATCCACACAAGAATTTGAACCCCCGACTAATAAACTGTGCGCAGTCGGTTTAATTAGTGGATGTTCAATTGAGGTGTTGGAAAGTGAGTCCGGATGAATACTCAGACGTCAACATAAAACATGTTGTTATTGAATAAAAACATGAGATACAAACTCAAAAGCTCAGCATTACGCATTTAATGCACCAAAGTTTGCGTGTGGGTGTTCAATTGGTGCGGGAAAAAATGCTGAATGTCTTAGCGACTGATAAGTCACTCTTAGCTCACTATCTTATGGACCTTGGGAACTATAGCTGAAGAAGTTAATCATCTTTAGAGGACTGGTGATGCAGTTCAGTTAATGTTCGGCTTCGTTGTCAGGCGAGGGTGGGGGGTGGGGGGGGTTGTTTCACAATAAAAGGTACCCACTTGAATGGTGACCCACTCAAAACGTTGTGCTCTTATTGAGTAATTACAACGTACACACAAAAGTTCAAAAGAAAATAATATATAACATAAATGGTGTGTACGTGGGTGTAACTATTTATCTGTCTTCAGATATGTCACTGGCAACCAATCGCTGGAGTAGTCAGCCTTTCCCCTGCAGCAAGTGAAGCCGTATAATGAATGACGGCTTTTATGGTGGTGACTATTTGACCCAGAAAAAGACTATTTCCATTATTTCCTATCATAAAAAAAAAGTGGATGGCATCTCTGAACCGATAGCATTCCACTGTAGCGGTTTTGCACACGACCAACATGACTCGCGAAGTGTAGTACATGTAGCACGTTTTGCCTCACTATTAACCTGTAGTTGTCTGACTAGTATGCCAGAGTTGTTCATCTAGTGAGGACGGGCTTATTCCATCGAATAAATGCTCAACCAGCTATCCGTCACCCTCCCTTTTAATGCTCTAAAAGCATTGAATGACTTACTTGTACAACGAGCAGAGTGCCTTGAGACCGTGCTGTTGATAGTAGAGCGCTATGCCATCATCGCCGCCATACTTTGACCTCATGGACTCCACATCCAGTCTCCAGCCTTGGGTGTTATACTGGTACACTTCAGAGCAGCTCACCTCCAGCTGCAGGCGCGGGGTCAGGACCCGATCCACTTTTTGCTGTATTGTGTGTTCGCACCAGTGTCTGAAGGAAATATCCATGTCAGTTAATTATTTTTGCGACTTTAAACCGCCCGTCCATCCACCCACTATAAAGCCTGTATTAAAAAAATAATCTAGTGCAGTGATGCTCAAAATGTGGTACCCAATTTGTGCTGTAGGGGCTTCCACTAGTTGAATCTTTGCCTAAATACAGTTCAGTTGTATTGAACTTTTAGGGGTAATGCATTTACATGTAATCTTCATTTTAATATATTATGTATAATGTATAATATTTATTTGCTTTGTATTCAACTTTTTACATTTAGATTGAAGCCTGAAGCGCATTATTAATGTTCAAAATCGGTGTAATGTTCAATATTTTGGGGGAATTAAGTCGCATTTTCCATAAACACTTTACATTACTGTATTTTAACATTGGTCGTGATGGAGGAGAGCATTTTTTTCCAATGCATATCTGATTTCCCACTACATCCAACAAAAACACGGTTACAGGACAAAATATAAAGTTAATATTATAGGATTTGTAAAATTGTTTTAGTAGATTTAATATGTGCTACTTTGTTCATATTTTTCATTGTTAAATAATGCATGCAATGTGTTCCCATTCAAATATGCATTTGCTGTATCTTCTATGCTTACCCTTTCCCCATAACTGTCTGCAGTCCAACCAGGGTCAGTAGCAGTGCCTCCACAGTCCAGCAACACATGATTCAATTACTCTGAGGGTGGGGGGATAAACACAATAAATACAGTTTCAGCAAAAAAAAAAAAAAAAAAAAAAAAAAACAAATTCCAACTCAAACACAAGAAAAAATACATTTGACATTTGAAACGTTGTAATTACTGTGGGACACTGGAGCAACTTAAATAGATTAAAGATTTGACTCTAAAATTCTCATAATGTTCAAAAAAAACTTCTTACCTTTAAAGTGCTTCTGAAATGTTCCCCCCCGCCCCACCACAGAATGTACTCAGTATTTTTCCTTCAATTATTATTGTTATTCAGTCTGCACTGAAATTACATTTTACCTATTGAAAGGGCTGAAGCATGGGTTTTAAATGCGGGGGTCGACTCGAAGGACGTACAGTAGCATCTGAACCTTCGGTCATTGGGTAAGAGAGGAAGGTCACAGCTGGAAGCGATGGAATTGGACGTCGGCTCTTTGACGGACACATTCCGTGACCTCACAGCGTCAAACGTTATAGAACGTCGGAGGTGACGGTCAGGGGTAGCGGAGCCTTAGTCACAGAATAAAGACATGTTTGTCCAAGCCTAATCCTGTAAAGAGGGGCATTTCGGGAAGGGTGATGGAGCGGTTCATTGAATGAAGCTTGTGCACAGCCTTGGGGAATGAGAGAGTCACCAATCTATTCTCTCTGACCTCCCGGCCTGACAATGAAGGCTCAAACACAGCTGTCACCACCCTATACCTTACTTTTGCCGAGTAGAACAAACATAGCAGACATTACTTCCAAAATGTGATCTGCTGATACCAGTCATTGCCTTTTGAAAGGAATAATAATAATTTTCAAAAATCCAACCATAGCGTGGCATAATAGAAAAAAGGTCCTTTGCTGCATCCATAGGCAATTAGAAACCTTTGTGTGTGGGCATCAATTGCTTGCCAATGAATGGATGGATGGCATCAGGGCTCTGTCCTTATCCCCTTTAATCTTACCCTCCTGTAATCGTAATGATTTTTTTTCACAGCCTTATCAGTTATGAAGGCAGTTCCTGTTTTTCTTTCAATGATACATTATTTATAAAGCAGACTGTTTTTTTAATGTGATATTAGTGTCCTTGGGTAAATGTGTTTGTGTTGACTTTCCTGACTCACTGTCAGCTTGTTTTGCCACGCTAACGCCGCCAAGTTTGGAAAATGTTTTTTTTTCTGTCAAATGTTTGAAGCAAGACCGGAACTGCAGCGAGCACTAAATCTTAATTACACCAGTAAATATTTTGACCAAACAATACAGCCATTTAAATTTGAATCAGCTGAAAACTTGACATTTTGACACAGACATTGTAAATTTGTAGTTTATCTTGAATATATGCAACAACTAAAACCCTCAAAACCCAACAATACATCAGCAACATAAAAAAAGAGTGACCAATTCAATTCTGTAAATTTGGAAAGGTCAATTGGAAAGGAACTTGTTATTGTTGTTGATATTATTCTTTTGATGCTTTCTTTGTTTGTCTTCCCTAATTGTTTTTTTTTTCTATTGACTTTTAGCAATGAGGCTGCTCTGTCTGCTGTGTTTGTTCTGCTTGGCTGCTTGTGAGGCTTCCAGAGCACGAGACTGGGCTCATCACGGTGCGCCCATGTTTGCCGACCTGACACCTCGCGAGATGAAGGCCGTCCGGGCTTACCTCCACGGAATTACAGAATTTGGACTCACCGATGCAAATAACATGGCTCTCAAAAAGAACAGCATCCTGATGATGGAGCTCCAAGTGCCAAAAAAGCATGAAGCCTTGAGGGCCTTGGACCGCGGTCAGGCCAGACCTCCGCGCCAAGCCCGTGTGGTTATCCAATTTAATAACCAAACCAAGCCCAATATCACTGAGTTTATTGTCGGACCGCTACCATCTCCAAAGTCTCACGAGGTCAAGAAGTTCAAGGGCGATAGGCCTATCCCATTTGAGTCCAGGCCAATGACAGAAATGGAGTATGACCATCTCAATCACAGCATTGGCAAATTCACAACAAAAGCTCACAAGCTTCTGTTCGAGAGCACAGGAGGATTTACATTCACCAACTGCTCCGATCGCTGTTTGTATTTTATTGACATAGCCCCTCGAGGGATTGCTTCAGGTGAGAGGAGGTCCTGGATAATGTTGGTCAAGTTTGTGGAAGGATATTATATTAATCCCATTGGGTTTGAAATACTAATCGACCATAAAGACTTGGATCCAGATAAGTGGACTGTTGAGAAAGTGTGGTATAACAGTATGTACTTTGATAGTGTGGAGGACTTGGTTGAAAAGTATGAATCGGGAGCTGTGGAGAAGATCTGTCTACCCCATCACGATGACACTGATCTCTACTCCACCTACATCCCTCGGGGTCAAAGCAACACTCCCACGAATGTCCATGGCCCAAAACTTGTCGAGCCTCAAGGGCGTCGCTATCACATTGATGGCAACTTTGTTGAATATGCCGGATGGTCGTTCGCCTACAGGGTGCGTTCATCAGCCGGACTTCAGGTCTTTGACGTCCGTTTTAATGGAGAACGGATCGCCTATGAGATCAGCCTCCAAGAAGCGATTGCTTTCTATGCTGGTGACACTCCTGCCGGCATGCAAACGAAATATATTGACACAAGTTGGGGAATGGGTGCCTTATCATTTGAGCTAGCCCCTGGAATAGACTGTCCAGAAATTGCCACCTTTGTCGACCTTTACCACTACTTTGACACCGACAAACCAGTGCGCTTTAGAAATGCACTCTGTATATTTGAGATGACCACAGCTTTGCCTTTGAGAAGACATTTCAATGCATTTGGGGGAAGGTATACCTTCTACGGAGGACTAGACAACACTGTGCTGGTGTTACGGACCACTTCAACTGTTTACAACTATGATTACATTTGGGATTTCATCTTCTACCAAAATGGGGTGATGGAGGTCAAGGTCAGCGCCACTGGCTACATCCATGCTACTTTCTTCACACCAAATGGACTTAAGTATGGCCGCAAGGTGTACAACCACGTGCTGGGAAACCTGCACACGCATCTCATCAATTACAAAGTTGACCTGGACATTGCCGGTAAGAAGGATATATACGCACACCATGAACTGGTTGCCAAGCAATTGCAGGCCACACATAGACAAACAATTTGCGCTCACACTCACAAATGGGGACACTTTATAGAGTGTTCCATTAACCTGCCATGTATGTTTTTGGAATGTGGGAGGAAACCAGAGTACCCAAAGAAAACCCACACAGGCAACATGCAAACTCCACGCAGGAACCCTACACCTCTGCACTGTCACTCTAATGATCAGTCCCATTCTGAGTCAGAATGACTGTACAGGTCATATAGATTACATTTATGACGCAGCCCAAGGCAGTTAAAGTGGAAACAAACCAATTCAATTTGAAATCTAATCGCTGATGATTGCAAGAGATGCTTTTGTGTGCACAGTAAAGCCAGATGCTTCATAGTGTGTTTCTACTATTACTTGTTCCTACACAGGTCGGGAGAACAGCTTTCAGAGTATGAATTTGAAATATGTCAACTTCACAAATCCATGGAGCCCCAAGAATTTCATCGTCCAATCCAAACTCAACTGGACGGAACATAAGACGGAGCGTTCTGCCGCCTTCCGCTATGGCAAAAAGTTCCCTCGTTTTGTCCATTTTTACAACACGAATGAGAAAAATAAGTGGGGACATCCAAAGGGCTACCGTATTCAGTTCAACTCGCATGGTGACAGTGTGCTTCCAAGAGACTGGAAAGAAGAAAACGGCATCAGTTGGTCAAGGTAATTCCATTTGCGAAAAAGTAGATTTATTTTTGGGGGTTCTATAGAGCTGACTGGGTATTATTTTTTGCGTGTTGGACCGATAATTTGTTTTCTCTTTGGCTGTCAGATGATACAATAAACGTTTGTTTTCGTCAGATATCCTCTGGCCGTTACCCGTCATAAAGATAGTGAGGCCACCAGCAGCAGTATGTATAATCAGAATGACCCCTGGAAACCTGTCGTGGCATTTGAGGACTACATCCGCAACAATGAAAATATTGTCAACCAGGTAACCAGTAATATTTTCCACTATTTTTCAATTTGTTGGGACTGTCTAGAACACTTTGTGATGACTCATATCAGGTTATGCAAAGTCAAGGCATATGCTGGCATTTTCTTTCTTCCTGTTTACACGTTCAAGCACTTCAAGGAACATGTTATGTAGGCTGATGACAAATGTGAGTGGAATGTTGCCTTTCTTGTGAATAGGATCTGGTTGCTTGGGTGACGGTGGGCTTCCTGCATGTGCCTCATTCAGAAGATATCCCCAATACGGCAACACCTGGCAACGCGGTGGGCTTCTTCCTCCGACCTTTTAATTTCTTTGATGAGGACCCTTCGGTCGCATCGAGAAGCACGGTCATCGTCCGACCGGGCCCGGAAGGGAAGCCCATAGTTCAACGGTGGACGCCAGCGGTCGTAGGTCATTGTGTGACAGACAAACCGTTCTTTTACAACGGCACTTATGCGGGTGTTTAGGAGATGTCACTTGTCGGCTTTGTTTGACTCGCGTGAGAAAAACAACCATCCAGCAGTGTGGAGTTTCCACTTCACTTTAAAATTGATAACGTGTTTTAAAAAAACATGAATATGAAGAGGTTCACTATCGTGTTCATTAGATCTTAGTGCATTTCATTTATATGGCCAACTAATCTTGCTTTCAAGTCATTGAGTTGCATTCATTCATTGCCCCTCCGTTTCACTTTGCGCGACATGTCAAAAAGGGGACAGGGCGACCGCTTCTGCCAATCCAACGAGGCATTTCCATGGCTGAGGCTTAGCAGTGACCGGCATGCAGGATGCAGGATGCTCCGTATCCGCACAGCGAGTGGTAAATCTGCTGGCTCACAGCATGCTCTGCTTGCCCTCTTAGTGGGGATGTTTTGACCCGAAAGGCAACAAGGCTCCGACTGCAAACAATCTGATACTGGATCCTTTGCGCAAACAATCCAGGATACCACTTGCTACCATGGCAACCTAACTATCTAGAGACAAAACATGTCATGTAGCATAATATTTCCAGACATATTTCTGACATACTGATATCACAGGAAATGCAGGGAATGGTCAAAGGAAATTCAGTTGTGAAATCACATAGTACTTGTTTTTTGCATCAATGAGACGCTAAAATGTACAGAAAGTCAACCCTTGTGATCTGTATGGGTGTCAGTGTAAATAGCAGCAGTTTACTTGTGTGACCAAAGCAATTGTCAAAATCTGAAGGTGGTTTAATTTGTGTGTCAATATTTAACAGTGTCCGTGTTAAAAGTTCAGAGTATGAGAGCTATCCACGTTTTGGGGAATGAACGATGGAAGGGAAGCGGACACAAACTAGAGCATAGGTGTCAAACTCAGGTCCTAGCTGCCTTGCATGTTTTCCAAGTCTCCCTGTTGCAACACACCTGAGTCAAATGAACAGGCTTCCGCAGAGCTTGCTGATGATCTGATCATTTCAATTAGGTGTGTTGCAAAAGGGAGACTTGAAAAACATGCAGGACAGCAACCCTCCAGGACCTGAGTTTGACACCTCTGAACTAGAGTAACAGGAATTCCTATCGTTATTGCCATGGAGATGATGGCCATGACGTCACACAAGAAAAGTTAGTGGGAATATAACACACACTAAATGTATTTTAAAATGGCATGCAGCAACCCCCAAAAAATAGAGTGATGTTTTAATTTAGTCACGAGATAATGTATGAAAATGATTTGTCTGGCCTGTTTGTTTGCTTAAAGTAGAAATGTGTTTTATTTTACTGAAGAAAATGTAGATGAAAATATTTGGGTGAAGACTGGAACAGCTTCCCATAAAACTGTGATTGTTTCCTCTTGGGTTTGTCTGTTAATTGGGTTTCATGCATTTGTTGTCGTCATTATAGCTGAAATCTGTGAAATAAAGTTTGAAAAAACAGTACAGTGAAAAACATACATCACTGAAACGTTACTTCCAACATTATTTTTTACTCATCAAAGATGAGCTTTTCTCAAGCAAGACTTCTGAATCCCCCATGATGTGTAAGATGTAAGGCTACCAGGAACAAAACGAACGGCCAATGCGAAGGAACATTTGACTTTGTTTGTTTGTCAGTACAGTACTAGCACAAACACTCAGCCTATACAGTATCCATATTTTGGGAAGCTTGGCCGGCCGGCGCCGAGGGCGAAGGAGAGTGGGAGGCGGCGGCAGCCGCGACATCGAAGACGGTCGCGGGGAGAGGCGGGGCGAGCGTTACGGGAACGGGCGGGGTCGGTGTCTGTTGCGAGGCCAGTTTCTGAACCCCGCGGGGCCGTCGGCGCCGGCGGTCCCCAACCCTGAGCGGGATCCCGAACGCCGACGGCGAAAGGTGACGGGTTCGACGCCTTCGACGCCGCCGCGGGGAGAGGCGGGGCGGGAGTCACGGGGACGGGTGGGGATCCGGTGCTGGTCGTTGGTTCAATGTCTCCCAACAGCCGACGAGACATTGAACCCCCCGCTCACCTCCACAGGCGGTGAGAGAGTTGTGTACCCGGTGGCTGGGGATAAGGTTCCGAGGGCGGCCGGCTCGCGATGGCAACGGCGGGTACCGGTGCAGGTCGTTGGCTGGTTTCCGCCTCCCGCGCCCGCCCGCGGCCCGACCCTGCGAGGCCGTCGGCAGCGGCGGCGGCGGCGCGCCCCCGCCCCCCGATCCGGTGCGAAAATAGGCGGCGGTGACGGCCCCGGCCGCGGAGCGCTGGGACAGCGGGGAGGGCGGTGAGCGGGGGGTTCAATATCTCGTCGGCGGGTGGGAGACATTGACCCCCCCCCCTCCCCACCCAGCTCACCACCACAGGCAGTGAGAGAGTTAGGTACCCGGTGGCTGGGGGTAAGGTTCCGCCGACGGGCGCCTGACCGGGGGTGGGGGGGACGGGCGGGACGGGGAGCGGCCGGCCACGCTACGCCGGGACCGACACAGTCCCCTTCCCCCCGAGGACCCGGCCGCCAGCCATCGGTGCCCGCGCCGAGGGCGAAGGGGAAGGTTAGGCGGCGGCAGCCGCGACGTCGAAGACGGCCGCGGGGAGAGGAGGGACGAGCGTTACGGGGACGGGTGGGGTCGGTGTCTGTCGCGAGGCCGGTCTCCGAACGCTGCGCGGACCTACGCGCCCGCCCGCGGTCCCACCCCGCGGTGCCATCGGCGCCGGTGGTTCCCAGCCCCGAGCTGGATGCCGAACGCCGAGGGCGAAAGGGGACGCTTCGACGCCTTCGACGCCGCTGCGGGGAGAGGCGGGGCAGGCGTCACGGGTAGGGATCCGGTGTTGGTCGTTGGCCGGCTTCCGCCCCCCGCCCGAGCCACGCGCCCTCCCGCGTCCCGACCCCGTGAAGCCTTTGGCGACGGCGCCGGCGCACCCCCTGCCCCCGGAGTCTGGAGCGGGAGAAAAAGAAAATGGGCGACGGAAGCGCCGGCCGCGGAGCGGTGGGACGACGGCAGAGGCGGGGGAGGGGGGGGGTTAATGTCTCGTCGGCAGTTGGGAGACATTGAACCCCCTGCTCACTTTCGCAGGCGGCTGAGATAGCTGTGTACCCAGTGGCTGGGGATAAGGTTCCGAGGGCGGCCGGCTCGCGATGGCAACGGCGGGGACCGGTGCCGGTCGTTAGCCGGTTTCCGCCTCCCGCGCCCGCCCGCGGCCCGACCCTGCCAGGCCGTCGGCAGCGGCGGCGGCGCGCCCCCGCCCCCCGATCCGGTGCGAAAATAGGCGGCGGTGACGGCCCCGGCCGCGGAGCGCTGGGACAGCGGGGAGGGCGGTGAGCGGGGGGTTCAATATCTCGTCGGCGGGTGGGAGACATTGACCCCCCCCCCCCCCCCCAGCTCACCACCACAGGCAGTGAGAGAGTTAGGTACCCGGTGGCTGGGGATAAGGTTCCGAGGGCGGCCGGCTCGCGATGGCAACGGCGGGGACCGGTGCCGGTCGTTGGCCGGTTTCCGCCTCCCGCGCCCGCCCGCGGCCCGACCCTGCGAGGCCGTCGGCAGCGGCGACTCCGGCGCGCCCCCGGCCCTCCCGATCCGGAGCGAAAATAGGCGGCGGTGGTGGCCCCGGCCGCGGAGCGCTGGGACAGCGGCGAGGGCGGTGAGCGGGGGGTGGGTCAATATCTCGCCGGCGGGTGGTAGACATTGAACACCCCCCCCCCCCCCCAGCTCACCACCATAGGCAGTGAGAGAGTTAGGTACCCGGTGGCTGGGGGTGAGGTTCCGCCGACGGGCGCCTGACCGGGGGTGGGGGGGACGGGCGGGACGGGGAGCGGCCGGCCACGCTGCGCCGGGACCGACACAGTCCCCTTCCCCCGCGACGCCCCGGCCGCCAGCCCACCGCTCCTCGGCGCCGAGGGCGAAGGGGAAGGTTAGGCGGCGGCAGCCGTGACGTCGAAGACGGCCGCGGGGAGAGGAGGGACGAGCGTTACGGGGACGGGTGGGGTCGGTGTCTGTCGCGAGGCCGCTATCCGAACGCCGCGCGGACCAACGCGCCCGCCCGCGGTCCGACCCCCCGGGGCCGTCGGCGCCGGCGGTCCCCAGCCCCGAGCGGTATCCCGAACGCGAAAGGGGACGGCTTCGACGCCTTCGAAGCCGCCGCGGGGAGAGGCGGGGCGGGCGTCACGGGGACGGGTGGGGATCCGGTGCTTGTCGTTGGCCGGCTTCCGCCCCCCCGACCCACGCGCCCGCCCGCGACCCGACCCCGCGAAGCCTTCGGCGGCGGCGCCGGAGCCGGCGCACCCCTGCCACCAGAGTCTGGAGCGGGAGAAAACGAAAATGGGCGCCGGCAGCGCCGGCCGCGGAGCGGTGGGACGACGGCAGGGGCGGGGGGGGGGGGGGGGGGGGGGTGTTCAATGTCTCGTCGGCTGTTGGGAGGCATTGAACCCCCCGCTCACCTGCGCAGGCGGTGAGAGAGTTGAGTACCCGGTGGCTTGGGATAAGGTTCCGAGGGCTGCCGGCTCGCGATGGCAACGGTGGGGAGAGGTCCCCTACGCCTGCGTGGACTAGGGAGACGGAACGTCGGCGCGCGGGTGGCATAGAGGGGGCGGGGGGTGGGGTCGCCGACGTCGAAGGCGGCCGCGGGGAGAGGCGGGGGTTACGGGGACGGACGGGGTCCGATGCCGGTCGTTGGTCGGTTTCCACACCCGCAAACGCCCGCGGCCCGACCCTGCGAGGCCGTCGGCCGCAGCAGCGGCGGCGCCCCCCGGCCCCCGAGTACGGAGCGAAAATAGGCGGCGGTGGCGGCGCCGGCCGCGGGGCGCTGGGACGGCGCAAGGGCGTTGAGCGTTTGGGAGGGGGGGGGGGGGGGGGGTTCAATATATCGTCGGCGGGTGGGAGACATTGAAACAGCCCCCTGCCCCCCTTCACCTCCACAGGGAGTGAGAGAGTTAGGTAGGTCGGGGCGGAGGCAGAAACCGGCCAACGACCGGCATCGGACCCCGTCCGTCCCCGTAACCCCCGCCTCTCCCCTCGGCCGCCTTCGACGTCGGCGAGCCCAAGACAGTGTAACTCTGTCGTTCGGCCAGTAGAGGGTAGTCATTCCGTTTATACAGTATCAGGGGTGTCCAAAGTCGGCCCTCAAGGGCAGCTGTCCTGCCTGTTTTCCAGCTCTCCCAAGAGCAACCCACCTGATTCAAATAATCGGGAACGTTCTAATGCTGATTCAGAGCTGGCCGATGAGATGATCATCTGAATCAGGTGTGTTGCAGCCGGTAGAGCTGGAAAACAGAAAGGACAGTGGCCCTCCAGGCCCTGAGCTGGACTTGCCTGGTTTATAAATAACAGTAAACCAATTCCACCGGACTCGATTTAGATGAGGTTTTTAAAATAAATCAATCAATTGATTAAGACAGGTGGTAGCATTGACTCGGGTAAAAGGATTATAGCACCCCAATATAGCATTAAATACGGCGCCCTCAACACGATTATTTAATGGCGCCCCTTGTGTCAGTGATTATACATGCATTTACAAAAAATAAATTAAAAACGATGATTGTTTTTACAAACAAAACAAAACTGATAAATATTGTCTAGTATAGTTTGCAATCAGCCAATAGAAGGTGGCAGGAGGAAATAGTTATGGGGAGCAGGTACATCGGCGTCTGCATCTATTTGATATTAGTTATCCACTGTCTTAAACAACATGACTTTTTTGACAAAGGGCCACATCCCAGGTGTGCTCATATACTTTCCAACATACACATCTCAGTCCCGAAGGAATAGTGCTACCAAGGGGCCCAAGGGATCTTGTTCCAGCATGACATCTGCAGACAAACAAAAACAAGTTGACTGTTTGTGTCTCCTACCGCTTCCATTAACTCTGCTCTTATACCCTCTGGAGAATGCTTTGTGCTCCATATGGTCTGATTCACGAATATAGTGTAGGTTTTACAAAGATGCTTCTGCACCACCAGACCACTCCATGAAGATATATTTTTAGAGCCGGGTCAATAAGGTAAAATGTGTCTCACGAAAACACTTACACAGCATTACTTCAATCGCCAGGTTGTCCTCGGCCTGCCCTTGGGGGACAACAGTCCCTGTGGCAACCGAGCAATTGCATAGAACAAAGGGATGTCAAATTGATTATCACAATAACAGCATCATTTGACAAACCCTCTTCTGTTCTCTGACGCTCTTAAAAACAAATAAATAAAAGCAGCAAATTTGATATTTTGTTGCACTGTTTGCATCAGTGTGCCTGTATGCAGTCAGTAGATCTGTTTATTATTGTTTTGGTAATGTCCCTACTCCTCAGACATTCTAACCTGCTGTCATACCACCCATCCACCAGGTGTCGCGGGAGCGCTATGGTGGATTTGCTACACGAATAAGCCTATAATACGTTCTTGGTGCTGCTGGAGTAAAATTACTTTCAAGTACATAAACGGACTGGTTTCTTCATATCAAAACTACACAGTCCAGACAGTGTCTGGACTTACTCCTGAAGAGGTGGCAGATGGCCTCCTGGGGGACCTCTCGCCAGACGTGGATCAGTTAGTGAAGTCAGTCAGGCGGCTGCTGTCCTTTGTGCGATGCAGCAGCAGTGGATGCATGCATAGATGATGGTCCCAGAGGTGCTTGAGATAATTCGGGTCTGGGGAACATGATGCTTTGTGTAATGGCGTCTCTCTTTTGGATTTGTAATTTCTTTTTGGCATTTTGTGAAAGCAAGGGTCGCTCGCAGCTGAGCGTGTGACGTCACGACGAAACAGAATGTGGGTGGTTCGCAAAACTTGGAGAGGCTGGTTGATTGACAGCGCTCGCGTCCAATGACGGAATGTTGGGGGCGTGCACGTGCTCACAATCATCAAACCCTCTGATCAACTGTTGAGTGTGGGTCTACTTGTTCACTGTTGTTACTGCACGCGTCGGTCGCTCACCTCGTCGCCTCAGTTCGGGATCCCAAACAAAGCGACAAAAGAAAGGGAGCTACATGGGCGACAGGTTCGTAGTCGTCCCGGTTGACGGGGGGGAGATCGCCGAGCACCCGGGCTCGGTTAAAGCCCAAGCGGCGCGATTGACCTGCGACGATGGCTGGGATGAGGAACCTGAGTTGGAAGAGGACGCGCTGTTCAAACCGCAAGACCCCAACGCCGCGGTGCCCATTCTGGAGTACAACAGGGAACCCAACAAATACGGTAAGTCAGCCTGGCCGTTGCTACAGTGCAGTGCCCCACTTCTTATCTCTTGTTGGATTAGCCGTGTGCTTTTCACTCGTGCATGGTTTATCTTTTTGCACTGTGGGATGAAAAGTGTCATGACGCGGCGCTTAAACAGAGTTCCGTTATTTTGGAGGTCTGAGCCGCAAAACAAAAATCTGCACGATATTTCATGTACTTATGTTAAAGTGGTGACGTTAAGGCAACTTTACAACCAAACAATCAAACGAGTGAATAACAATTCTAAATTGTGGTTGCGTCCGTTTTAGCCATATCTAAACACGTAACTAACTGCAGTTATTTTCTTCCCAACACGAGATCCAAAAATGAAAGAAAAAATGAGTACAGTAACACTTAAAATGCGCTTAACCCTTAAATACTGTTCACTTACCACTCACACTTACCACTCAGGTGGCCCAGAATATCCTCCAAAATAATGGTGTCTTCCAAATTAAAGTTGCCCCCCCCCCCGGTGAATGTATCGTAACGCCTTTTATGTGAATAAAAGATAACATTTCTTCAAGAGCTGCAATTGGCCGCAACTCAGCCCAGTCACTCCACACACCGTCCCCACTTGAGCCAGCGTTCAAGCTTTAATTAACTGTCACCATCAAAAGAAAGAGTAACTCCCGACCATTTACCATGACCGCTGCAAAGCATGCTGGGATCGAGCTACAGGAGTCATCTAAAATGCAGAACTGGATGGTGAAGGAAAACAAGCATTTTGTTTCTAGACTGTTGGTATTAGTCACCGTGGAGGTGGATTTCTTTGCTGACTTCCTGGTATAGAAACAAATGATTAGTTAAAGTAGTTCCTTTTATTAGTACTGTATTGACATTACATTGACATCAGAGCTCCAGTTGCATGTATGCAGCGAAATCTGTTTGCAACACGACAAAAGTGCTCAGACAAGTGGTGCCAGTGTTTTGCCTCATTGGCTAAATTAAATTTAAAAATGTATAGAATTTTGTTCTAAATCAAATTCCGTTCCTATTAGGAAGATGTCTGTGCTGGTCATGTATTTCAGACCTGGTGTAGAACCACTCAGGCTTTACAGTACCTTTGTGACTGGATCCAATATGCCGCCTCAGCCAGTACGATACTTGTATTATTTGAAGGCCAAATGCATTGTCTCTATATCTTTCAGACAGGAAAAGAAAATTGCCTCGCAAGTGTAATGCATTCACTCCGGCATCCACCGTCTTAGACAAACAGAGCTCCATCGTAATAAGAGCCAAAATATGTGTTCCTCTTGGGATTTGCTCTGCACCGTTTCATTTTCACGCCACTGAATCTTGCAGTCATGCGAGGTGCTGTGCCCCGCCGGGGGCTGCTGAGAGAACATCGAAACGAGAAGGGCTCAATAAGCGCAGGTCATTCATTACAGGTGAAAAATCTTTTTGACTCGTGATGAGGATTGCAACAGAAAGTCTATGGGGAGATTGACCAACCAGTGTTGTTAATAGGATGCAGTGGTTTTGAGGAGATGGAAACGTTTGATGCAAGTGCGCTATTGACAGAAGAATAGTGGCTACTCAAGTGATTATCCTTTTGAAGGTGTTTAGAGCATTCAGAATGGATTTTTTTCCTGTTCCATAGTCCATCCATCCATCCATTTTCAACACCTCTTATCCTGAAAGGGGGGGGGGGGGTTGTCGCGGTGTTCCTTTGTCTTTCTTGTCAATAAATGAGTTGACATTGTCACTTGCCTCAAATGAAATGTGTCAATCGGAAAATCTTTTCAACACTTTTGTTATATTTCGCAGCACAACGGGTTATATTGTCAAACGAATTATTGGTGAATCGAGAGCATTTCACAATGGATGTTTTTACCGAGATATAAGTAACAGATGATAAGATGTCACAGTGAAGTCAAGTGAAATCACACAATACTGGCAGTGAAGGGGAATTGTACTCAACCATAGAGGCAAAGAATTGACTGAGTTTTCAAGCCAGCTCGTTACAGAGCAGGAAGTTGAACTTTTGTACATTTCCTGTTACAGTTGAATAATTTGCTCTACCTGTAACCTTTGCTGTAGCCAGCTGTAATAGTCAGACCGACACATTTACAGTATATTCTGTGCAGATGTGAATAGTCATGACAAACGGACAGGCGTTATATAAATTGGTAGAAGGACTGCAGCTCACTTCTCATTTAAAGTCAGCTCCTCTCCGTTGACTCACTGCGTTATAAACGAGCTAAATTCAGTTCACGAGCATTCTGGATTATGGACCATCACTGTCCGTCATTGCCCTCTTGTGCATGCCGGCCATCCCTATTGGAGTCACTGGGGAAGATTAATTTATCCAACAGGCATTAGTTACTTCGTCGATAAGTGGTTTTGCGATATGATCACACTCATTATTGGAATATGCGAGTGATGTAACCGCATGCAATTTAAGACGCGCGTTACGTTTGGATGCGTGCGTGTGTATTCCTATTTAAAAAGGCACGCACCTTCGGTGTCATGTGCCGACCTCTGCTTTATTTGGAGCCTATCAGTCAGCACACCAACTGGGCTCCGCCATCCACTTTATCTCCTCCTGCTCTTGTGTGCCCTCCCTTTTCTGCACGTTGGGTATGCTCCAGTCATTTTTGTTTTAATGCAAAGTTGGCAAGAAGGGTTCGTGGGTGTGATGCTTTATGTGGTCAATGTGAAAAAAGAATCATCGGTGCACAAAAAAAATCCCAGCCTTGCTTTGTTCAGATGAACCGCGTAAAATTTGACCAGCCATAAGTCTCATTTGCTTGGGAAAATTATTGGACAGGCAGTATAAAAATGGTAATCGGAGTGCAAAAAATTATCATCAGCCAAAGTTGTAACCGATCCTCACACACAAAACAACTACTGGATCTTATTATAGTGCCACCAACAGAGAAGGAGAGAGAGGCTATAAAGGCAGGTACATATATACACATCAACCTAATAATAGCAAACGTGATTATGGCTTTGAGGCTTTGTACAGTTTGTGCAGTATGCCGCTTGGTGAAGAGAAATTATTAATAACTGCGATAGCAAGTAGCGGGCAGTAAGAGTTCCTAGGCGGTTTTGTCAGTGGGTATCAGATGTCCGAAATGTGTAGGGACGTGTATCGTGTTCTGTGCGTGTCTGAATGAATCGCCAAAGGTGAAACTCAGAAGTGGTCCAGAAAATGAATGTTTGTAGGACGTCTGTGGTCGGCTCTCATTTCAAAAGATGAGTTTTCAAAGAGTTGTGAAATATTTTGTGGTGATATGTAATTTACCACAGCTAAATACCGCATAGAAAACAGCCATCTTGTATCGCAACTGGATGAATGGCAGTGTCTGTTTGGCTTGTTATACGCCTGTAGACCAGTTCTCTTTCCATGAGCAATCAGCTAGCCGTGGAACTTTTTTTTTTTAAGGCGGCGAAGGGACAAAAAGGCTCAGTCACCTTTTCCCCGTCTGGGTTTTGGAAACTCTGACAGACTGAGAGAGAAGTGGCTAGTGGCATTCCGTGTAAGTCAGTCAATGATGGATTAAACTTTTTTTCCATCTTCAAGTGCATGTCGGATTTACAGAAATGTGCTGTGGGCTCGCTAGTCCACAAATGATACAGTTTCTATTGGCCTGCTGACCTGGTGACGGCTGCATATTTCCGTATTTCCATGAGTGTCCACAAGAGGGCGACAGAGTAACAGCCAGCTAAACTGTGTGGCGTGTGACAGTTTGCTAGGATCGGAGCCCAAGTGTCAGGGCACTCACTCCAGTCACATTGTCGTATTGATGGTGTGACTTTAATGACCTTAAAAACTTGGATTGTCACAAAACTATTTTTGCATTGCGTCAAGTCAATAAAATCTGAACAGAAAGGCCTGAGCTCCACTGCTTTATAAGGCATTGGCACATTGATGGTCACGGTAAAGGGTTGCATTTCCAAAGAAGATGCAAGTCTCTGGAGAGAGACGAATGGCTGGTATTCCTGGAACACATCCATCCATCAACATCTAATTTGTTCATCCCGGATTGTGGGGGCAGGGAGCTTGCAGTCGAGTGTAGCTTCTGTTTCTAAATGTAATCTACTCTGGAGTTTCCATTTTTCTAAAACACAATTTACATTTTAACTGTATTATGCTGCAATTAAAAAACTGGCAGTCAAAGTATATCTACACGGAATAATAGGGGAATGTCTGTCAAGCAATAATATTTAACAAATCTTCACTGGGCCCCTTTGGCAAAAATTAATCGTGTAATCATGATAAAACCAAAGTACACGGTCACCACATGTGAAATACTTGAGCCCTCTGTCATTACTCAACTGCAACCCCATTTCCACTCTACCAAACGGTACAAAACCTCTCACTTTTCACACTCTGCTTGAATTCGGGCCAAGTGCAGTGAGAGAGCAGAACAATGAGGACATCATTGCAACTAGTCACAAACATGTCAACATGACGACTTTCCCATCCGGTATCCGTGATTTCATTACCGGTAGTCGCTAGCAGGCCGTTGGCTGTGTTGCAGTTGTTATAGCTGACTTTGAGGCAACCGGTGTGAGATTGACTGCCTCGAAATGAACGCCTCATAATCACCCCTGGGATTGAGGGTGTAGTCTGCATGTCGTCAGATGGGCTAGGCTTCCTCGTGCGTAAGCGGCACAGGAAATAGACGGATGCATTAAGTGGTCGCCAAATAATGTACAACTTTAACGTGTGCTAAACCCTTTTGTGGATTTGCCCCGCCCGCCGTTGAAATGCATATGGAGTCAAATAACATAGGAAGTGCGCGTCCTCGAGAAGGAAATCTCCCTCTGTGGCGTGCTTGCAGGAAGTCCTCTTTGGACAAAAGCTGACATTGCTGGAGAACTGCCTCAGGCACAGAAAAGACATCATAGACGTGCTCCCATGCACACAAGCAGACGTGCGATTCATTTTTGTCAATGTGCGTGTAAGTGTGTGTGTGTGTTTGTCTGTGTGCTCAGTTACTGCCCCCTGTAGGGGCGGGTCAATCTGGTCTTCCTTATTTGGATAACGGGGTTGTGGATTTCACAGCACAGGGTAGTCTCCTAGCGATAAGACACAAAACTTTTGAAGACCCCTGAAATACTAAAGCTGAGTGAATCGGAAAGAAAAAAGCATTTGAAAGGGAAAAAAAAGGAGCAAAGGTAAAAGTGAAAACTGGTGGACAGCTGAAGGGAGCGGACCAGCAAACACGGCAAGAGGCAGAGACGGAGATAAGGCGGTGGCAAACAGGGAGACATTGAGAGGGAAGCACATGGTGTAAAATGCCCACAAATTTCACAGTGGTCCCCGTGAAGGACAGCTCGGGAAAGGCAAGCGAGAGGATCGAAGAGGACGATGGCGATGAGAACGATGAGTCGAGGGAGAACGAGGACGCAGCAGGTGAGAGCGGATAGTTTTTGCATTTTTTGGGATGGATGAGGAGTAGTCATTACGTCAAGGCAAATGTGTCATTTTGGTTTGCCGGTTGACGTCAAAGACATTGTTAAAACTTTTTTTTTTTTACACGCACTGCATTTACTCAGCCCCCCAAAAAGTTTATGGTGTTGGGAAATACTCCTTGGGTCATTAGTGCGTTGATAAGTGTTTTGAAAAGACATTCTTTGGCATCATTTCCTCATTTTGGTTCCCGCTAGCAAGTTCTTTGGCAGATTGTCTTTGGCCTCTATCTTTTCTTCTATAAGCCTTCATTTTCAGCTCTCTTTCTCTACGCATGTGTCACCATGCTACAGTTCCAAGAAAAACTCCTCAATCCGTCTCCCATGGGATTGAGAACCTTGCTCATGTGAATCTCAGGCTATGCAAACAACTTATCAAAACCTTTGCACGACGCCTTGGTTCAGGAATGATACAATCACATTCCGGTGCCGTGGAGTTCAAGACAAAAGATAAGCATGCACATTTGCAAACCTAGACTCAAATTAAACACCGAGAAACGTCCGTAGCAATTCTTTTGCTTTTGAATCGGTACAGTCAACCAAAACGGCTGCATACAACTCAAAAGTGCAACGCTGATTGTCGTCTGTGAAGCTGTATTCACTGTGACGCCGCAATAAGCCTTCCAGCTGGTCGGGAGTTTTACAGACTCCGGGTTAGAGAGCAGTGTTTTATTGTGAGCAGACAGGGCAGAGCTGCCGTCTAATTGAGTTTTCCTTTCGCATATACCCAAGACACAGGCAACAAAACCGAGAGAAACCAAGCTATCCGAAAGATTATTGACTGAAACTCAAGCACCTCTGAATGTGGTCGGCTTCCACATGTATTTTGTGTCGCTGTTTAAAGAAAATCGGATATGTTGGATAATAAGGCCCCTGCATAAGTGGAATCATGCTCAAATATAATATTGATCAAAATAATAATGATAGATCTATTTTCCCCCCTCAGATGCTGTACTGTAAAAGTTTGATATGCAGTTAAATCAGATTTAAGTAAGATCCAAGGGAGGGTCTGAAAGCATGTTGTTGCCTCATGAGTACGAGTGAAGAACGGAATGGCTGTTAAATAGCAGTTTCTGCTATTGATTATTCTGCTGGCTGCCTTCCCGTTGGCTGTGTAGGGGGAGGTGAGGCACATGCCCTTTTCTTACCCTCATAAAGCCTTGTTGGAAAAAAACAAAAACACGCTGCTTCACAGATAAGACCGCTTTGCGCAAACACATGAGCCCTGTTTTTAACCCATACGCGTCTCACATCTGTAAAGAGCGAACAGTGATTTCATTCGTGTCGTGTAAACCGAACACACTGAACACAGTACCGCTGGCCAATTGGTCCATCTGCCTTCGAGATCAATTCCCTGCTTATTCGCTCATCAAATCTGGCGGCGTTTAACAATATTTGTGCTTTTTCTCCCCCTCTTGCTTTCCTGTCCTTGGAGCCAACATCAGGCGATTGTTCAGCTGCTAGTGGAGTTTACTCTGATGTTCTTGGCAATATCTCAGTCCTCATCATCTTTTTGGACGAGTCATTTCAAAGACAATTCTGTGCATACAGCTGTTTGAAATACTGACTGGAATGACTTGAATTCTTCTTATGGTTTGCATCTATCTGACCAGTCATAGATATGAACAATGCAAACTTTGGTCTCAGCGTGGAGGAAAAAAAAATCCATAAGTCAAAATGTTCAGCCTCTATCTGACTTCTACTTCCTGTTTCCATTTCACAGATTCGCCCCTCCCCCTTCCACCAGCTCCCTTCTGTCAATGTGGTCTGTGTGATAAGACTCACACACACTCAGCTTCGAATTCCTCCCTCTACCTCTGTATTTTAGGCTCAAGACTACAATTCAGATCAGTCTGTCAAGAACTACTTTGCAAAAATAAAACATTCATTTGAATTCAATTCGATTGTCACTGGAGTCACGCCAGGATGTCCCGAATTACTATTTTCGGGTGTGTAGACTAATTTGTAATGGTTATTACAATTTTTTAAAACTTTTTTTTGTGCCTGTGTTTACATTTTCTGATATTAATTCTTAAATAGAATTCCTAGAAAATCACAATGTCCCATTCCTGGTAAATGGCTTATAAATTGCTTATAAATGGCTTGTAAATTGCTTATAAATGGCTTATATGCATTAATGCACAATACCGGGACAGTCTCATCCGGTGGCAAGCATCAATTTTCTCAAGGCCTCTCCCCTGAGCCAGCCTTAGCCCCCGGCACAAAGCTGGGCCTGCAGGCGACTCGCTCAGGCACGTCTGCATAATGACCGCCTGGCGGGGGATTTTTCGTTCTTCCGACGTCAAGCAATTTAACAATTGTTTTAATACAATGTGTTTATCGATTCAGAATCAAAATTGGATGAGCACAATGCAGACATTTATAATCCAAGTAATTGGCTGCTATCGCGTGAATGTAGTCACATACGTCTTGGAGTTCAAAATCACCGTCGCCCTATCTGAGGTCTACTGAACCCAAAACCCCTGCAGAGACACCAGTTCACTGTTTCATGTGTTACATAACAGACTGTTATTTGCTTTAGGGTTTAAGGGCCGAGGATATCATGAAGTGGAACGCCCAAAAGCATGCATTGCACTTAGCCGCGCTGAAATTGCAGCCATCTGACACCAAACCGCATGGAGCTGTATACGATTAAATCCTTCTCACAGAGTGATTTGATTGACCAAAGCTCAAGCCTTGACACATCTAATGATTCCTCAGCAGATGTTCACCGGTCGGTCACACAGGCTGGTGAGTTAGTGGACATTTTAGTTTGTGAATTTGGTGGAGGGTGAGTTCATCATCATTGAAACACAAAGGTATGCATTAACTGGGTATGCCATCGGATGCTTTCCCGATGCTCAGTGATGAGTGCTCTCGTACTGCTTTGTAGAAGGCCATGGAGTCATGACTCAGTGTCTCACCCTGAAAACCAGCCAGTGCGCCCCAGCATGGTGCAACACACTCACCTGACTGATAGCTCGCCCGTGGCCAGAAGCCTCGAGCGCAAGCCCACACTCTGTGAGTCTGTGGCTCAAAGCCAGGCCTTGCTCTGTGCCGTAGCCCCGGTGTGGCTTCTGTGTTTTATAAAAAGTTTGGGATTAGCCTAATCTGGTTAAGTGATTTGAGTCCACTTCACATGCTCTTAGACAGAAAGATTAATGAGCAGCTCAAACAAAAGTCAGGTCATTGAGCAGGCCGACAACTTCCTGTCAGTGTTAAGAAGGAACTATTTAATTTTAAAATTTCAAACGCATGCTTGAATAGCTTCGTAATGAAACTCACTAATAATCGAGTCATTGACAGTCTTGACGCAATCCAGGCAAATGGGAATGCAATTGATTGATGAATTTTCTTCACAGCTGATCCAGGAATCAATCATCCCTTCGGTTGAACGCACGTCTCCATCCGTCCCTTCCTGTCCTGACACTCTTGCTTTTCCCAAGCCTTCCGCTTTCCTGTCTTTGCTCCTCCCACTCAGTTTGTGCGTTCACACACACGCACTTGAGTGTTCATGTGAGTAGTTGAGCGCGATTGAGGGAAAGCATGTGCGCGAGCGCGCGCGAGGGCTCGCGTGCACGCCGGTCTCGGTGGGCGGGTAACGGGTGCTTTGTGAGCCATGGCTGTCGCTGACATCGTCATCACGGGCCACTTTTCACACACACGCACATACCCAGTCACAGAAATAGCTGATCCTCACATTATCCACACAGCACAGGCAGCATTCCTGACTTCTGCACCTCACAAAACAATATCGCCATACTTTGGACGCCTATTACTGGAGTTCTGTTGGGACCACTGTTAGAACCCCTCCTCTCGATAACCTTTTTAAGCCCTGCTCCTCAAAATGGAGAACAGGGGAGGCTCTCGTCGGAGGGGTGAGTTGAATACTTTTTCAATTATTCGGCATTTTTTTTAATTGACTGAACATTATTATAATTTTGCGAGATAAGTGAGTGTTATATTGATAAGTTGCGCGTCTCTTTTCTTCTTGGAATAATTTGTCAAATCATTTTGGACTGTGTGCATTTGGTTTCATGATTCTTGATAATAGCTTCGAGACTGACGACGACTGCAATATCTGTCATTGACAAATACTCTACAATATATACTGCAGTACTACATGTGGTTGATGATATATATTTTTTTACTTACACACAACTTTAGGCTTGGGGTTTTTTTTGTACCGATTTGACAAAAAATGCAGAAGATGCTGACACAAAGGCCGACTCTAAATCCTCCAATAAATGTAATTTTGTTGGGAGTGATTTTTGATTCTTGACATCTGGGAGTTGTCATCTCTACAGCATGCTGACTGTATCGTCACTCGCTTATGTTTGTAGAGTGCGCCATGAGCTAACTCTGGCAGCGTTAGGCAGCTTAGGCATCATCACGGTGCACAGCTTAGCCGATATAAATAGGATGCCCGGTCATTTATTACAACAGTGACCAGAGAAGCTGACCTAACCATTAGCGGATCTTCAATGTTCCCGCTACCTGATGTCAAACCTGTACCGATCAGAAAGCACTGAGCTAATGGATTCTGCTCCTAGCCCAAGCTATTTGGTGCCTCTTTTAATCAGAGATGTCATCATTCATACAAAACTGAAGGAGAAAGTTCAAGCTATCGCATATAACAATCGGTCTTCCTGTATATTTATTTTTATGGCTCAATTTTGACAAGACACATCTCTGTACGCCCGGAACACCTTGCTGCGTTCCACTGGGAATGCTTGTTGCACACTATTTTGAAGTCTCCGCATTCACGAGCCGGGGCTGATGCTCCCTCAGGAGTTGGACAGGGCTCGTTTTTCCAATTGCCCTCTTTGTTTTTACTCCTCTGGGATTTTGAGGGGAACGTGTGTCTTTGGTTTTTCAGTGCTGAGACGGACTGGAAGCTAACTTACTCTTAACCTATGGCGCTTTTGGAAATTCTCTGAGAATTGGTGTGTTCCGAGTGGTAGAGTGCACTCCGCTCTCATTAGTTTTGGAGTGCAGCCAGCACTGGTGCACAGTGTCCCCAACTACAGTCAGTGCCTATTGCCCAGCGCCATTTTTGGTGCACTCTGAATAGCTGAATGACAAATTTGAGCAGCATTCTGAGTTTCTGAAGTGGGTTAGACAGATTTCTGATGAAGCTATTGCCCCTCCTATCCCCTGCGTAGCACCATTTTGCACCACATTAATGATAGTATTTATTTGGCCTCCACTGACAGCATTCGTTGATGCTGGTCCTTTTGTTTGGCTCCTATTACAGTTGCAAGCACAGCCCAAGGTCACTGGAATAGTGATTGAGAGGGAGGTGCAACCACACAAATATTTTTTGGTCTGCTAAGGAGAAATAAGACCGCAGCAGCTTTCATTGAATACAGTGTTACCACTGTTGTGTGTCATATTCCAAATGTGCTACTTAAATTAAAACAAATAAATAAAAAAAACATGCAAAATTGTATGAGAGCCACATGTAATTGATTCTGAAACATTGTATTTTACAATCAAATGTAATTGACCACTGCTCCAAGGGGCTGCCGGATACAAGGACATAGTGACTTTCCTTGTGATTACATCAGACTAAGCTATGGTGCAAGCCTCTTATTCACAGTGCATCTGCATCAAACAGTAAAAGATACCCATCAAATCCCTGCACTCTTCTGCCGTCAGACTTGTCGGTGGCTCATCTGTTTAAAATGAGCCATGACGGAGAACCAGCTGCGATTACACGTCTGAATCCCTGTAAAATTTCCTCATTTTGCATGATTACTTAGAAACAACCCATCTACTTTTCTAAAATGTGTGTCCCAGGAACTTTCTCTCTCAAAGGATGACACCAGAACATTTTAGGCTCTTTGACCTCAGTGACCAATCTCACCTAAATCACAAGAAATCTCCAAGGATTTTGTCGTCACAATTCCTGAAAGTTTAAATTACAAAAATTGAAAAGTAGAACCAAAACAAATACACACCAGTCAGATGGAGCTCGGAACCCCGGGGTGTCAAACAATTTTTTGTCGCGGGCCAGTATGGCGTTATGTCTTCCTTCGAAATGCCGTTATGACATTGAAACCAAATAAATGTTTAATAGCCTCATCATAATACTTGTACACATGTAATTGATGGATTACTAGTTTTGAAATCCGTCCAATTAACAATCGTACTTTGTCAAAGTGAGTGTAAACAGGGTCACGAAATTATTGCAAAATCTCAACGGTCTTTATTACACATGACAATTTGACATTTCGGAACAGATTTTAGCAAGGCTCATACAAGTTGACACGTGATTTGCTTTCGCGGGCCACATAAAACAACGTGGAGGGCCGGATTTGGCCCCCCCGGGCCTCATGTTTGACACCAGTGCACCTAAACACAAAACGGTTTTGCGTTTGCACAGGTGACGGCGTCCCAAAGGAAAACAGTCCCTTCATCAACAACACAGACAACGACAAGAGCAGCAGTTACGATGGCACCAACATGGCACTTTTTGAGGTAAGCGCCCATATTTGGGCCTCATACATAAAACAATGTAAATTTGCCCGGCAGAAGCAAGTTTTACGGCGGCCTTACAAGGGAAACGAATTATGTTTATGTGTTTTGGTGAGACAATCCACCTCCAAAAAAAGTTTCAATTTTTCTAAGGTAGTTCTCGGTCACAAGATCAGTGTTTCATAGTCACACTTAGGTGGTCAGTCAACAATGTTCGCCGTCGCCACCTCTGGCCCCATTTCCAGCTGAACACATCGCATAAGAAACAAAAGCAACATCACATCTTTAGAAAATGTGCTTCTTCTCTCATCTGCAGCTTCTCTTTCGAGTCAGAACGAGGCTTCCACTGATACAAAGAAGTCATATTCTTGGACTCTAATTAAATTTTCTCCTCGTTAAGCAATGCAAATATGAATGAGCTTATTTACCTTGAAATCTCGATCCAGTAGAGGCGCTGCCAAGTGCTTTGCTCTGCCTTCTGGCTAACCTTGCTGGTTAGTGATCGCTGGACTTTGTATTGATTTAATTGGAAGGCATAACCTTCACTTCATAAACCCTCCATAAGCCTGATCAGGTCATGTTGCTCTTTGCCAAAAGGTTTGCACTTGTTTTTAACATTTGTCAAGGATTGAGTTTTATCAGTTTCATTTTTTCTGAGCGACGTCCTGTCTCCTTCTGTTTTTTTTTTACAGTCACCTTGATTCTTAGCTTTCTTCCAATTGCAGGAGGAGATGGACAGCAACCCCATGGTGTCATCGCTTCTCGATAAACTGGCAAACTACACAAATCTCACGCAAGGAGCCCAGGAACACGAGGAGGCCGATGACGACGAGGGCTCCAAAAAGAAAGCCGTCAAGGTGACTTCAAAATTGTTTCCTAAGCTCTCTGTGCAATGTTTGAATCTTCGGTGGGTCAGGCGAGTGACGTTTGTGTATTTTCTCGACTTTCGGAGCATAACGCAACCCATGACTGGTAATGTCTTATGCACGTTCCCTTTTTGACCCGTGACCCTGTTGTTTCGCTCATGAGACGGCTGCCATCGTCTATAAACAGTCTGGTCTGGAGTTTATTACTGAGTCAGCATAAGCCTGCGTGTGTACATTTTTTTTTTGTCAACACAAAATTTGTCGTAATGACCGGGTATAACTTTGCAATCTCTTCCACTACCTGCTTTCGACGCTTGCATTCATTTGACAACGCTTACTTTCCCTCCCTCTAGAGTCCTCAAATGGGAACTTTTATGGGCGTCTATCTCCCCTGCCTCCAGAACATTCTGGGAGTCATCCTTTTTCTACGCCTTACCTGGATCGTCGGCACGGCCGGCATCTTAGAGTCTCTGGCGATCGTCGGCTTGTGCTGCTCTTGTGTGAGTATTCGACCAAAACGTGTTTTGCGTTTGTGCAGCATTGGTGCATTCTTATAGCTGCTGTTCTTTAAGAGACCAAGATGGCACCTAACAATCGTGTGACGACCCGTCATCGATCGAGACCTTTTCAACTCACGTCATCCGCGCTCGCAAGACTCGTCATATGACCCCACTCTTGACATTTGTTTTTTATCAAGAGATTTAGAGCAGTCACGAGCAGGATTATATAAATTTGTGTGTGTGTGTGTGTGTGTGTGTGTGTTTCCCTCTGTCTGTCTGCCTTAATGAAAGACAAACCGTTCCACTCCCCACGCTCAGCACATAATCCCCAACCATCTGCAAAGTGTCAGAAATGCTGCGATGTGCACTCTCGCACACTTGCTGCAATTTCCCAATCCCGCGTCAGACAATGGATTACCTCCGATTAATCGGGGAAAGTACATGCAGAAACCTCGGGCGCAATCTCAGCAAAATGCTTTGCGTCGCCACCCCAACGACATGCTTCCTGACACATCGTGACCATCGCATTCGCACTTTTTCAAATTGCATTTGAAATATTAAATGTCGGACGTGACGCTCAACTCCCACGGCTCGGCCGCATGCGCTCGGAAGGTTAGTTGCCGTTACGTAATAAGAAGGCTGATCTTAGTCAAATAGATTAATGTTCATTTTGATGACTTGGACCGTATGATCTGGATTGTTTACACGGTCCGTGTGCTCGTAGGTCATAGTTTGCGCGGTGTAGTCCAAATAAATAGCCTTCGGAGAGGGGCGAGGGGGCAAGAGCACAAAGTTGTGGAAGAATTGACTGTATTTAGCTTGGAGGAGAGTCATGGTTGCTTTGTTCAAGTGAAGCAAATATACCAAGCTTTGCCTGCCTTTCTTCGTGGTATCTTAAAGTCAGGCGTTCCTGGTAGAGTGCAAGTCAAGTTGTATAGCTTGGGATTTAGGAGGAAGTGAAGGGTAAAATGAACGGGTAATTGGCTTTACTCCAGCCTGTCTGCCGTTTTAAACCGGATGGTCTTCGAAGAGCCGGAGGTTTATCTTGGTCACGGATAGTCACGGGCACTGCTCAGGTCCTCGCTGTTCTCGCTATCTCTCTTTCTCCTGTTTTTTTTTCTCTTTTCCATGACCTCACCTTCACGTGTCCGCCACCCCCCCCCCCCCTACCCTCTTGATGTGTTATTGTTTAAGTTAATTTCAGCTCCATGTCCCTGTTATCTCGTGCCCTGTCCTTCCTCTCGGGTGATTTTCTGACGAGCGTTTTGCAGCTACACAATGACTGATTTCACGGGAAAAGCTTGTACTCAATACCAATCCGAGAGACTTAGCGCGTAAGCCTTTCAAGATGCATTTTAACAGGCGAAATGATGGCTTAAGCCACCCAGAGACTCCAACTATGTGTATTATGTAATGATGTCGGCATGAAAAAAAAAAAAGGAGTGACACTCTCAAGGTGACAGCCAAATGTTGTTTTTGATGGAAAGTCCACAATTTGTCCAGCAGCACATAAGACCAAATGTGAGCTTTTGCTCCCGTGTTCTCCTTCCAGACCATGCTGACAGCCATCTCCATGAGTGCAATTGCCACAAACGGCGTCGTGCCAGGTATGATACCGACTCAATTCAATCATGGTCACTCATTTGAAACGTTTTCCCAACGTCAACTTTTTTGCCCCCCATAGCGGGTGGTTCCTACTATATGATTTCTAGATCCCTTGGCCCCGAATTTGGTGGAGCTGTCGGTCTCTGTTTCTACCTGGGTACGACTTTTGCGGGCTCCATGTACATCCTGGGTACTATTGAGATTCTATTGGTGAGAAAACACGTCACCGCGGCCGGTGTCGTTTTTGCCCGCGGTGTTGGGTCACAAATATGCCTCCACTTTCCGTTCAGACCTACATTGTGCCGAAGGCGGCCATCTTTGTGGCGGAAAAGAAGGAGGACCAAGGCGACGCCCTCCTGAATAACATGCGCGTCTACGGCACGTGCTGCCTGACGCTGATGTCCGTGGTTGTCTTTGTGGGAGTCAAATATGTCAACAAACTTGCCCTGGTCTTCCTGGCCTGTGTCATTCTCTCCATCCTCGCCATCTACGCCGGCGTCATCAAGACCATCTTTGAGCCGCCCGACTTCCCGTGAGTCAAGTGTCCATCTGCGGTCGGCAGATCTAAATGGTTGTGTTAGCGTGACGGACGCTCGCTCTCTCTTCTTTCTTGACATAGCGTCTGCATGTTGGGAAACCGCACACTGCAGAACCACAATTTCGACAAGTGTCTTAAGATGGACATGGTGGGTAATGTGACGGCCACCACGCAGCTGTGGAAGCTGTTCTGCAAGGGCCCGGATTTCAATGCCACCTGCAACGAGTATTTCCTCAACAACAACGTGACCCAGATTCAAGGCATCCCGGGACTTACCAGCGGGGTTATTTCAGGTGTGATTTGAGTGTGAAAATGTTGGTCGTTTGTATTTGGAGGGTTTTTTCGCGAATCCCGGTTGACCATGCGGCCCTCATTTCTCTTTCACTTTTTTTTTTTAAAACCCTTATTTTCATTGTTGGGCGGCCCGGTAGTTCCAGTGGTTAGCACGTCGGCTTCACAGTGCAGAGGTACCGGGTTCGATTCCAGCTCCGGCCTCCCTGTGTGGAGTTTGCATGTTCTCCCCGGGCCTGCGTGGGTTTTCTCCGGGTGCTCCGGTTTCCTCCCACATTCCAAAAATATGCATGGCAGGCTGATTGAACACTCTAAATTGTCCCTAGGTGTGAGTGTGAGTGTGAATGTTTGTTCGTTTCTGTGTGCCCTGCGATTGGCTGGCAACCGATTCAGGGTGTTCCCCGCCTACTGCCCGGAGACAGCTGGGATAGGCTCCAGCACCCCCCGTGACCCTAGTGAGGATCAAGCGGTTAGGAAGATGCATGAATGAATTTTCATTGTTATTTCAAAGAACAAACACTTGCGGATTCGTTGATGTGAATGTTTCGACTGTACGGTCGTTAGAGTTACAAAATGAAGGTTTCAAAAAGGCCTTTCTTTCAGAATTTGTCTTTCGCTGACCATTTCAGAAAATATGTGGTCGGTATATGGGCCGCTGGGCATGTTGGTTGAAAACAAGAAGTTGCCATCGGTTGGGGGAAGCGACCCCACGCAGGACATCTACCTGCCCTACGTCGTCAATGACATTGCTTCCTTCTTCACGCTGCTTGTCGGGATCTACTTCCCCTCTGTCACCGGTGAGAGGGCTACCAAGCAAACACCCACAGGTTGTTCAGCAGCGGGCCTCGTGTTTTTTACAAAGATGTTTTTTTGTTTTTGTGACCTCTCAGGTATCATGGCCGGTTCTAATCGATCGGGCGATTTACGAGATGCCCAAAGGTCCATCCCAGTTGGAACCATCCTGGCTATCTTCACCACCTCCGTCATATGTATCCTTTTAATATTCGTACTATGAGAACTCGGTGGAAGCATGAAGTGCGATCTGTGTAAATAGCAGCCCGAATGAGAAAAAAAAAATCGAATCAAACGACAACATTATGGACAGCGTATTCTCCTGAACAGTTTGCCTTAGATTTCACCTGCGTGGTACTCTTTGGTGCCTGCATTGAGGGCGTTTTACTTCGAGACAAGTAAGACTTGAAACACGCACACACACTTTGCCACATCCTGCGCACGTTTCAAAATCGGCTGATTCGAGTCATTTATTTGACCAACCGGTTCACATTTCTTCATTCCTTTCGTTCAGCACGCGACGCTTTATTGGTCATGAGAATTCAATCCCAGCGCTCGCGAATCTTTTGAGCTTTTCAGAAGACTTATGAGAGTGCTTCAAATTCATCATTTTGTATCGATGAAAAGAGAAAGAGTGATACAACAAAGACGGAGTGAAGAGAGAGAGCATTCTCCCCCCCTTCGCTCCCACCCCCGAAAGTTCAAATTGTCTCCTGGTATTTGGAGTGCTGCCGACATGCCATTCCAACACATTATGCAGCGACGCATTCCTTGTTTTGTTTTTTGTTTTTTTGCTAGGTTTGGCGACTCCGTCAAGGGCAACCTTGTGATCGGCACGCTATCGTGGCCTTCACCTTGGGTCATCGTCATTGGCTCCTTCTTCTCTTGCTGTGGGGCGGGACTCCAGAGTTTAACCGGCGCCCCACGCCTGCTGCAAGCCATCGCACGAGACGGCATCGTACCTTTCTTGCAGGTAAGGCACCGACCCGTGGGCAGGCGGCGCAAGCAATCCCTTCGCCTTCGACACTTTCGCCATGCCCCCGTTTTAGGTATTTGGTCACGGAAAGGCCAACGGAGAGCCGACCTGGGCTCTCCTACTGACCGCCGGCATCTGCGAGATCGGGATACTCATCGCTTCTTTGGATGCCGTGGCGCCGATCCTCTCCATGTGGGTGTCTCGCTGCCTCCTTTTCGATTCGCCGCTTCTTGAGCCTCAACGCGGGAGGTCACGAGACGGCAATCCAGATGAATGAATCTTGGGATCTGTTCTCCTCGTGCAGGTTTTTCCTCATGTGCTACCTGTTTGTCAACCTGGCGTGCGCCGTTCAGACTTTACTGCGAACCCCAAACTGGAGGCCGCGCTTCAAATATTACCACTGGTCAGTGATTTTTTTATGAAGGCGACTGCTGTGTGTTCCCGATGATCCGTTTCGCTTTTCATTCACACCCGGACGCAAACTCATCCCCATTAAGATTAATTCCACAGCAAAGCCGACGGAAAATTCCCCCTCGTGTCCCGAGAATGTCATCACTTTGCTCCGTGTTTAAGCCATCAGCTGTCCATTCCGAAATGGGTTTATTTGTTCCTCCACCGCGGCCCGGTAGTCCAGTGGTTAGCACGTCGGCTTCACAGTGCAGAGGTACCGGGTTCGATTCCAGCTCCGGCCTCCCTGTGTGGAGTTTGCATGTTCTCCCCGGGCCTGCGTGGGTTTTCTCCGGGTGCTCCGGTTTCCTCCCACATTCCAAAAACATGCGTGGCAGGCTGATTGAACACTCTAAATTGTCCCTAGGTGTGAGTGTGAGCGTGGATGGTTGTTCATCTCTGTGTGCCCTGTGATTGGCTGGCAACCAATTCAGGGTGTCCCCCGCCTACTGCCCAAAGACAGCTGGGATGGGCTCCAGCACCCCCCGCGATCCTAGTGAGGATCCAGCGGCTCGGAAGATGAATGAATGAATGAATGTTCCTCCACCAATGAGGCAAAAGCATGGCACCGTTCTATAAATAGATGGCTTTTGAAATTAGCGGATGAGAGTTGTTAATTGTTTTTTTTTTCAGGGCTCTCTCTTTTCTGGGAATGAGCTTGTGTCTGGCTCTCATGTTCATTTCGTCCTGGTATTATGCCATTGTTGCCATGGTCATCGCCGGCTGCATCTACAAATACATTGAATACAGAGGGTGAGAATGACCGCTGATGTCCTCCAATTTTAATGTGCACTGAAATGCCTTTCAAGTGAGAAGACGCCCGGCACCATTTACACAGAGTGTTGCATCGGATTGTATTCCATTACTTCTGTGCAGGGCAGAAAAGGAGTGGGGCGACGGCATCCGCGGCCTTTCGCTAAACGCCGCCCGTTTCGCCCTAATTCGTTTAGAGGAGGCTCCCCCGCACACCAAGAACTGGAGGTACAGCATAGTCCGAGTCGGCATCGATGTAACATAGTGGCATCCAGACGAAAGAAATATGCAAGTCGGCAAAAAAGTGATTCCCTTTCCTCTTTCCATAAATCCAGGCCTCAGTGTTTGGTGCTGTTGAATCTGGACTCGGACCAAGTGGTGAAGCATCCGCGCCTGCTGTCGTTCACCTCTCAGCTGAAGGCCGGGAAAGGCCTCACCATCGTGGGAAATGTATTGGAGGGGACCTTTCTCACAAAAGAAGCCGAAGCCAAAAAGGCTGAGCAGGTATGACGGGAGACAATCGCGAAAGAGGAGAAAGCGTCACACGGCGTAGGGATATTCCATGTGGTTTTCGCTGTAATTCCCTCCAGAACATCAAGTCTTCCATGACGGCGGAGCGGACCAAGGGTTTCTGCCATGTTGTCGTTTCCTCCAACCTCCGAGACGGGGTCTCCCATCTAATCCAGTCAGCCGGGTTGGGCGGCATGAAGCACAACACGGTCCTAATGGCCTGGCCGGGGAACTGGAAGCAGTCCAATGACCCGCAGTCGTGGAGGAATTTCATAGGTACAGAGCAGACGGCGAAGATGGCAAAGCTCCAAAGCAAATCAATTATTTGGAGTACGGCTCACGTGCGGAGCCAAATGGGACGATGCCCGCCAAATGATGCAATGCTGCTTCTTCATCACGGTTGAGAAGGCTCCCGTCATTGCTTTCACCCCCGTCCGTGTCTTCCCAGAGACGGTGCGGGAGACCACGTCCGCGCACCAGGCCTTGCTTGTCGCGAAGAACGTGGACAGCTTCCCCGCCAATCAAGAGCGCCTCGGCGAGGGAACCATCGACGTGTGGTGGGTGGTTCACGACGGAGGCCTGTTGATGCTTCTGCCTTTCCTGCTACGACAGCACAAAGTAGGTTATGATGACGCGTGCCATTTCCTCGTTCGCTTTGTAGGCTTGGAAAGTAGACGGAGATACGATATGCAATAAATAAAGGTCATCGATTAGAAATATTTCAAGAACTGTCCTTCAGGTGTGGAGAAAGTGCAAGATGCGCATCTTCACCGTGGCCCAGATGGATGACAACAGCATACAGATGAAAAAAGATCTCCAAACGTTCCTTTACCACCTACGGCTCAACGCAGAGGTGGAAGTGGTGGAAATGGTAAGACCCCCGTGTGTCACGTTTCCGTGAATTGCGACGCACCGCGATGGTTCCGCAAAGAGAACCCGCGGCGAGGTTGCGCTCGTTGAAATGGGCCATTAAACCGAAGCTTCTTCTGCACGCAGCATGATAATGACATCTCGGCCTTCACCTACGAGAAGACTCTCGTGATGGAGCAGAGGTCTCAGATGCTGAAACAGATGCAGCTATCCAAGACTGAGAGGGAGCGAGAGGTACCACCATCCCTCTTTTTTTTTTTTTTTTATAAACTCCATTGACACTTTCCTAACTGATCGAATAGGGCTCTTTGATGATATGTTAAATAATTTTTGGGGGCTCCACATTGATAAGTGGCACACATCCAGCATCATTACATCAGCTCACATGAGCTCGACAATCAGTTACAAATCAAACCGAGGTCTCAACTTTACCATCCGTCGTCAAAGTCCGTGGCACTTTTTTGACAGTTGGTCCCATTTGCTTTTTATCTGCAATCACCTTTCGGGGCGGGCTATGGCGCACCACTCAGATTCAGAGTATCACTGACGAATCGCGTAACTCAATCCGGAGGAAGAACCAAGTTGCTGCCGAGGGCGCGAGCCTCAGCCGGCAGTCCTCTCCGACGGAGGACACGCAGGAGGATGAGGTAGTCCATTTGCTTTGTGCGCCCCACTGTCCCCCTTAGTGGCCCGGTTTCACAAAGTGTCATCTATGGGCTACTAAATCATAATGGCGCGGTTCGATACGAGAGCTCTGTGGTGCTTTGTGAATACCAACCTGTCACGCTCCCGAGAATGCCGCCCGAGACCATTTGATACCCAACCGACATTCAAATCGAACCCCAAATACCCCTGACGAAAGACTGGACAGTATTGTTCTCAAAACTGACCTCACTCCTTTTCCTCTGAAATGGAGCTTACACCATCTATTTATTTCTCTCAATTAGTTAACTGGTTGCTCTAACCTCCATTTGAGCCGACAATACTGTCCATTTTGGTCATCCACAGGCACCGCCCCGTTTTACCCCGCCCCCTCCTGCACTACTGACTGACCCACAGTCATTATGATGCAATATAGTTGTCAGTGCAGTGTTGTCGTGAACGTCATCAATTTTGGGGGGGAGGACTATCAAGAAATCATTTGGGTCAATAGCGGGGAATGTGGTCCATTATCTTGCGTTGTTACTTTTATTTTGTATGGTGGTCTGTGTCATGTGTCGTGCATTTCCATGTCCCCCTCCTCTGTTTTGTATCCCTTCAGTACATTTTGTGTTTGCTCCTTATCTGAATTTCGGGCAATCATCCCATCTTCCCGGCGTTCATTCATGAAATTTTCATGACTCTTGCACATTGATTTTTCTTTCTCTCTTTGTGCTACGCATCGCAAGTATCCTCGATTCTCGTTTCTTTACTGCCGGACTTCCTGTCCGTCAATCCTCGGCGTTGTGTCTTGAAGCCACGTCTGTTTTCCGCCAGGCCCAACTGATCCATGACCGAAACACGGCCTCCCGCGCCTCCATGAACGACAAGTCCGAAGCCGTCCCCGATCGGGTTCACATGACCTGGACCAAGGAAAAGCTTTTCACAGAGCGGAACCGCAACCGCGAGTGCAACTCCAACGTGGCCATGCGAGACCTCTTCAACATGAAGCCGTAAGTTGCCTTTAGCTGATGAGCCCTCAAATACAGCAGACGTTTCATGGGAAGGTTTTTTTGCCATTTTTATTTACCGGTATTTCCGACAAAGAGAACACAGTCTTATGTGATGTCATACATAGGTGTTATATACATTTTCCCTCAAGATTTTGGCTGAATTTGACACTCTGTTCAACAAGATGCTTGTGTACTAGACGCCAAAAAAAAGAACAAACCAACAAAAAGATGATTTAAAAAAAAAAAAGACAAGATTGCACGGCATGAGCATTCAAGCTGCACGGGTGAGCGTGCACGCATGTGTGTGCCTTAACGGCCGTTTCAGTCTGAGTGCACGGCTAGCCCCCCCAGCCCACTCATGAGGACTAACTCCTTGTCTATCATCATTAATTAAGTCCTCACACTACTCTCAAAAAGAACCACACCTTTTCTTTTCCACGGCCTGCGTGGCCAGTAGCGGGGCTGATTTTAGATGCATCTAAAGGCTGTCTTTGTTTTTTTTCCCCATTTTTCTCCTTCTAGAGAGTGGGGGAGCTTGTAAGTTGCATTCTGTTGGCCCCCGAGACCGCATGCGTGTGTGCCACTTTAATCCGTTTCCTTCCGTGCATGTGTGTGTTGGTGTTGTGCGCACGTGCATCGATTAACTTGCATCTAATATGACCGTGAGCAAAATTGTGCTTTCCATCTGCCAGTTAGTGGAGTAAATGTAAAATTGGGAGTCGGATGGGCATTGAAATGAACTCTGAGGGGGGGGGGGGGGTCAATTTATCTGGAAAGCTGAATTTTGTGAACACGCGTCATCATTTTCATGCGATTTGGTTTCGAGGTGTGTGTTGGCATCATTCAGCGTCAAGACAAGCGTTGCCATCGACTCTCAGACTTGTGTTTGTGTGCTTGTGCATGTGAAGCCAAGCTTCACTGATACAGTTGAGGCCGAAGGTTTTTGGCAACCACCGTGATGACTAATTTTGCTGATTTGACAAAGAATAATTCGACGTGCATAATCAACGTATTTTTATTTTATTTTAAATTGTAATTAAATGTGACAAAAGTCAGCATTTGACCCCATGACCCCTTTTTCTGACCTTTTAGTTTTTAAGGAACTCCTCAATTTCTAAATGCCCATGACAACACTATGAAAGCCACATAATGAGTGAAACATGAAATTCGAGTTGAAGCTAAATCCGATGGCCACAACTGTACTTGGTGATTCGCTTTTATGTCTCACACTGTCAACCTTTTGTGCGTCGTCTTTGATTCGTATTTTATGAACGTTTGACCGGTGACTGTGTAAAAGCGCTGTACTGACTTCTAACATCTTGTTAACCCAGGAACCAGACCAACGTTCGCCGCATGCACACGGCCATCAAACTGAACGAGGTGGTGGTCAACAAGTCCCAGGGAGCCCACCTGGTTCTGCTCAACATGCCGGGACCACCCAAGAACCGGGGAGGAGACGAGAACTGTATCCTTTTATGTGTACCTTTTCGTCTTCCTAAAAATGTTTATTTTTTTTAAGTCACGTCAAATTGTAGCAGGGCCTAGCTTGTGCTAGGCTGGCCTCGATTATTGACTAAAAAACTCACCTACTTGCTGTTTTATGCTTAGGCCACAAACCTCTTTGGGTCGATGTCAATTACTCGCTGACCGAATTGGCCTCTCCAAAGAGGTTTGGCATCGCCTATGGATACCACCAGATTGGCCAAACAAATATTTTAGTATTGCGAGCCGCTTTTGATGAGCATATGCTGCTCAAATTTTAGAAATTGGAACATTCCGTAGAAATGTTGTGTCACCATGATTGTTTGATTTATCGTGTTATCTACAACGTTATATGCTGCTTCACTTCCTTCCTCTCAGATATGGAATTCCTTGAGGTTTTGCTGGAGGGTCTGAACCGAGTCCTGCTTGTCCGAGGCGGCGGGCGGGAAGTTATTACAATCTACTCTTAGAGGGGAGTGGTGGGGCAAAAACAAAAAAACAACAACCACCTCCCACCCCATCTGCATATTATGGGCATGTCGCCTTGGATATCAGTCACCAGGCATTTATTTTGAAAGGGAGGACACTTAATTGGGTTCCTATGAAGATGGGTTGGCGGAATCACGAGTGATTGATGGGTTAGTCAGCAGTTGCTCGGGAAAGGAGGACAGATGTCGCGGGCTCGTGAGCGAGCGAGGCTGCCTCGCGCGAGGCGGCGCGAAAAAAAAAAACGGCAACAAAAAAATAGAGCATAGAGACACTTTATATTTTTCATTCAAATCGTGACGAGGTTTTTGTTTGTTCACCTTCTTTCCCCTCGTTGTTGTCAACACTCGGCGTTGACTTTGCTGTTGCACCTCGTAGTCTCTTTTACTCATTGGTGGCCCAAGAGAGTTTTGTGTGCTCGGTGAAGTGAAACGTTGTGGGGAGTTGTTGTGCCGCAGCTGTGTTATTGGAGAAGCCCACCCTTTGCATGGTTTTCTCAGCTTGTTTATCACACACACGCAAACATCCTCAGCTATGAATGGCCAAAAATGTATTTACGTTTATCATCTACTCCTTTATTGGGTGACATCATCATTGGCCTTTGCTGCATCGAAAGAGTCAACAAAAGCACAACTTACACTGACAGACTTTTGCACTAACCAGAATCTTACAAGTTTGCGTTGTGGCTAGGGCACTCAAAACCACACTATTTACCGTTTTACATACACACACACACATACACACACAGCTTTGTGCACCAGACTGAATTCGCTGAATGGTTTAGATCCATTGATAAGAAGAGAAAGTGCCAAAATAATTTAAAAGGAAACTGTGGAAGTCTTAATGTTACGCCCACCCCCAAAATAGGATTATAAACTCATAAAAATCAACAATTTCTTTCATAGATGTGACTTGGCAATTGTGACCTTTTAAATTAAAGTTTCAAAACTAAAATTTCCCCATGGCATTTGTCGCTCCGCAATTTCTTACAATTCGCAGTATTTTTTTTTAAGTGATAAAAGTTGGATTTTCCTGCACGTCTTTGCTTGAAAATGTCCAACTTGTGAGTCCAGTGGTCATGTTCATATATTTTTGTGTTTTGTTCAATTGTCGTATGGTTGAGCAGCCGTAGTTTTTTATCTTACGTGAAGTGAACTTCTGTTACTTTGCGTGTCTGTTGATTTTTTTTTTTTTATAAAAAAGGGGCAGTTTGAAGAAGTATGTGTAAATGAAGACGGCTCCATTTTACAGTACAGCTTTTCTTTTTGTTTTCCAACCCACCTGAAACGCAACCTTCCGAATACAGCAACAAACCTTTGAAGCAAGCAAGGTCCATGGGAAAAAGCTGCATCACACTGTTACAGTCTTTCTTTGTCATTTTTAGCCTCACAAAGACAACCCACCTGAAACGCAACCTTCCGAATACAGCAACAAACCTTTGAAGCAAGCAAGGTCCATGGGAAAAAGCTGCATCACACTATTACAGTCTTTCTTTGTCATTTTTAGCCTCACAAAGACGTTACACTATAAACATCGTCTAGTTTTGAGAAATTAAAAACAAAATTCATGTTATTCAAGTTTATTTTTGTTTTTAATTCTGTTCCTGTGCTCAGTGGCACTAAAATGTAATCTTATTACCTTGAACAAAAGATGGTGCAAAAGAGTTGAACGGGGTGCTGGAGGTGTTGTTTCACAACTCAGTGGGAACTGGGAGGTGACTGGAGAATGTTATCTACCTCAAAGGTGTCACGGAGGCTTGAACACACACAAAAAAATATATGGACACACATTGCAGTTTCACTAAGGAGGGAAAAATGGGGGGGGAGGGGCTGGCTCGGCTCTATGAGGCAAGCGGCATAGTTGTGTGTATTTGTGTGCGTGTACGTGTGTGCGCGTCTACCAGTGTGCATGCGTGTTTGTGTGTTCTGAGAAGTGAAGAAGAAGCTGCTTATTTTCGTCCTGCCCGACGCCTGGTGGCCGTCACTGGACGGAACAGAAAGTCACTTTGTAGGAGCACGCGTAGAGACGGTAGCCCTGTAAATTATATTTGTGCCTCTCTGAGTAACTATTAAAAGTGCTGAAATATAAGTCGTCTGTGGTCTTACTGTGCTCGCTCTGCTGCAAAGTTACTATTAAATAACTGCCTACTGCCCGAAGATAACCAAATAAAAACTCACCACAGCTAAAATGAAAGAATATTGATAACCATGCTGAGCTTTGAAAGATGTGCAATTGCGAATCAGATTAAAGATAAATGCAATACAACAAACTGGCCAGTCAATACTTCCTTGCTGGATTCAGTTCAAGTGACTTAATTTGTCCAGCAGAGGGCAGCATTGCTTTCGAATTAAATGTCAGGCAATATTGGATTCATACAGGAAAAACATTAGCAGCAGCATTCCTGTATGAAAAGCAGTTTGTGCATTTATTTAAAATGCTTAAAGTCCAGTTTAAGATCCATGTACTAATACTCTTTTCCCCCCAGCAGGACAATTTAGCGCACAAGTAGAATGACTGGAGTGCAATTGTATAGGAACTGTCTGACGAGGAATGTATTTTTCCACTACTGGTGCCAAACATATGAAGTTAAACCTGACGAGTGGACTACTAGTGCACTAGTAAACCAAACGGGCCCAATTAATAGGGAGGTGTCAAACGCGAGGCAGGGAGTTGCGCACTAGTAACCTCCTGTACCCAAAATGCCCTCCACTCGTAATCTTGCCAGGTATGTCCTCCGCTGTCATTTGTTTGCTCTTTACACTGTTGACCAAATCAATAGGGCCTATGCCTGACCCACTAAATTGTTAAAAACGGGAAAACTGAAAAGATCACAGAAGCTTAATGATTCATTCATGTTTGTCTTTGTCATCCTTTGAGCTTTTCACTAACGAATCGCAACTGAGAAACAGCAATATTATTAGTTTTTTTATAACTTGTCTTTACTTTGTGTTTATGAAGCCAAATTTGTCATTCCGTACATAGTAATTTACCCTTTTAAAATGGTTAAATTTTATACGGAAGCGGAAGGGTTAAAAGAGAGGCGTCAGGCAACTGTTAAGTACGGAGAGACAGGAAATTATCAAGGACGGCCTCGCAAAATAAAATAAAACATAGTTCTACGACCGCTATAATTCTTATAATTCTTACTAATGTAACTTGAGCTAGAGCTGTAGTTTGATGATGCTTGGTCCCTAGAATTTTTTTTCACCCCCCGCCAAGCACCCTCCACTCCTTTAGATTGACGCCCATCATGAGGAGAACAGATAATGTACTCAAGTTCTGACACTGCTGTCTTTATTCTGAAGGGTCAGCTCAAGCAACGTTTGGTAAGTAAGGTGAACTTGACGAGTGGTTCAAAGCCGCAACATCGCTGCCTGCTACCTACCGCCGCCTCCTCTGAGGATCCTTTTAAGGAGAAGACGTTCGATTGCATCACAATTACAACACATTTGACGACTTTTCATTAGGGCTTCGCTGTGTCTATTTGGTGTCAAGTGAGAGAAAGGTGACAAGCTAACGGACGCTTGGTGCAATCCGCCGGACGGACGCTCTTCGCTCCGCGATGGTGCGTTTCTATTTTGCTTTTTGACGCCGCAGCGAGGACAAACGGGCTGGTGTTCTTATTTGATGGTTTATTTCCAGCCTGATATTTACTATGATTCACCCGCCGATGTCGTAGTTGGCGCGGCAATGCACCACGACGGCGAGCGATTATCTGCAGGTGGATGGCCAACCTGACGCAAAGCCTCTGCAAAATCAAAAGCTCAGAAGCGCCGCCGGACATTTTTAAAACCGAATCATGCTTCCAGGCGTAGGCGTGTTCGGCACCAGCCTAACCGCCAGGGTGATCATCCCCCTATTGAAAAATGAGGGATTCGCCGTCAAAGCCCTTTGGGGCCGCACGCAGGAAGAGGCGGAGGAGCTGGCCAAGGAGATGGACGTCCCGTTTTACACCAACCGGATCGACGACGTGCTGCTCCACCAGGACGTGGATCTGGTTTGCATCAACCTGCCTCCGCCTCTGACGCGGCAGATCGCCGTCAAAACCTTGGGTGAGTGGCCGGGAGGGGATGGTGAGGGGCGGACCGGATGCACCTGCTGCTCGGGGTTTGCCTGATGCACCCCCGCCGCAGCAGCAGCATCAGTCAGTGTGCTTGACTCCAAAGGTGTGGCTGGGGAGAAGGCTTGAGATACGCTTGGAACCGTCCGACAGTGTGTTGACGTACCTCAGCAGAAGAATGTCAACTAACATCCACAGAAGAACTTGGCCCACTAATATAAGAATGCAAGTGTAAAAACAGCTTATTCATTCGGGAATGTTGCGCTGCTCTTGTGCTGTATTGATATTTAGATGTCAAATTTTAGTTGAAGGTTTTGGTGTGTCAATACCGTATACAATCTAAGATTCTCTTTTGTGTGTTAGTTTTATACTAAATGTCACCTGGGAGGGACAAATAATCAGCAATTAGTTGTCAAACAGGTTGGACGCTATGTATTTTTCCGTACTAGTTAACATTTTCTTTAGTTAACATGTCTGATGTTGTTTCCATTCATGATGGACACTCACTTCAAAACTTGATAGTAATTTGTGAACAACAAATATATGAAGCATCCCTCCCCCCTCCTCTCCAGTTGCTGTCTTTGTCACAATATTTTTTCTCCTGTAAGCAAACCACCTGAGATGGCATCAACAGCGCAGTTGCATGTACACTGGAAAGATGCAGTTGGTATAGAAGCAACAAAAAATGCCTACAGAAATTTAGTAGGTAATTGATTGTCACTATATAGAGGCGGGTAATGTGGCATCCTTTCTACATTTTGTATTTTCTTCTGCTGTGTGTGTGTGTGTGTGTGTGTGTGTGTGTGTGTGTGTGTGTGTGTGTGTGTGTGTGTGTGTGTGTGTGTGTGTGTGTGTGTGTGTGTGCGTGTGTCTTACAATTCGAAGGGCACCCGTTAAATAGATCCTGTGACTGCAGCCATTGTGAAAATCACCAGGCGCTTTAAAATCGGATGACTGTGCTTAGACACACGCATGCAGTCAGGCATGTGATTTGGATGTCAACTGCTAGTCATGTTGGCCGCGTAAATTTGGAAATTCAATTTAGTCATGCTGCGAGAGTGATGCAAGTTTCTCAACCCCCGTACCCCCCCCCCCCCCCCAAGAAAAAATACTTCTGCTTGGGCACTTTGTGCATTCCCACACTGTAGTCTTGTTGACTTGAGTTAAACACTCGGGAGTGCCAACAGAAGAGATTGGACCAGCGTACAATAGGCCACCGTATCCTGTTGCTCGACCTGTGTCAATATCTACAGTGCATTAAATCACAGGCTGGCTAGACGAACATCTGCTAATGCCAACACGACCTAAAATGTGATTTATTGTTTTGTCTTTATGGGGGTTCTTGTGTTAAGTTGCTGATATCGCTGTTGCACAAACTTGTTGGTCATGATCAAGATTATCGGTCACGTCCCACTGAGCTTGAGTCACAAAATGTGTATAGCTGCTTGTCAATGGCCATTCTTTTCCTCCACTTCCTCCCTGCTCATTTCCTCGTTGATTTTTTTTTTTTTTTTGTGCGAGCACTGCCTGTTCCTTCCCCACCACCTTTCCTCCTCAGGCCCCACCCTCCCCTCACCATTACAATGGCAAGCCTATGTCCAACCCTATTTACATTTTGCAGGATAACAAATTCATATCTGCGTTTGCAGCGATGACACTTTGCTGCAATGAACAGTCGTCCTTGTCCAGCTCGTATTTTTCCAATTCAAAAATAATAAACACACTGGCAACAAAAGTGAGTACACCCCTCAGTGAAAAGTCAGATGTGTGTATCCAACATATTATCAACTGCCTCACTCGTCTTTTGTCTTTGACACAGGCATTTTTGCAACGTCCGCATTGGACTCTGTTATTCGCGTGACAATCTACAAAGAACATCTGGGAAAGGAGAGGTCACTGTTATTCATGTTTGAGCTTGACCTCAAGATATTTAATTGTTGAGGTCTTCCTTGAGTGAGTCATCCAAACATGCCTTTGTGGACCATCACTTTGTGCAGTCCTGAAAGAAGAAAAGTGACCTCCCAAAAAATGAAAAATCATTTCCCTCCAGTAATTGGCAAACACGTTTTTTTATGATGTAATACCAATATCCTCGCAAATATATAAATTGCCTTTCATCTCTTAAATGCACAACACCCACAGAGAGCGCAAGCCATGACACAGACTGAAACAGACTCACTTCCTGTTGCGTGTGTGATTGTGATCTCCCTGTGACCGGTGCACACGTGTGTGTGTGTGTGATCTGATTCCTGCGACATCGGAATTTGAACTCTGTATACAGACACTTCCACCAGCAACTTGCTCCTTGCAAGTCCGAGCAAAATTTAGGCCCATGTCGTGTATGTACAGTATTTCAGGACAACCAGAGATGATGTCATTTAGGTCGGTAGTTTCAGAGGAGGTCGCCGACGTGTTCCACGTGTTGTTCAGGTTCGACTAGGCTGGGTTAGTCCTTTCGACAAACCAGTCAATCTCGTTGAGCGACGTCTCTCCTTCCATTGGGATTTATTTTGCTTTTTATTCTACCGCCTCACTACTATGACATTCCAGGGGCGTCTTATGTCACTCAGGCTTTCCTGGCGTGTTTGAAGATTGACCGGAGAATGCCTTCCCTTTATTCTGCATGTTGGGAATTCTTAAATGAGAGCATGTTAGCACTTGTGTCATTTTCTGCCAGTGTGAGCTATGTATGTTTCCCAGAGATGTGGACTTTTGGAATTAGATTGGCAAACAATCTTTCTAACGATATGAATATAAAATGGTCCCTTAATTTACAAATGTAATTTGTTCTGTGACCAAGGTTGAAATGCAATTTACATCCCCATCAAGTCAAAACTCCCCATTGAAATGAACTCTAATGTCGTTAATCTTTGCCGGCACTCCGGGTGTGCGTGTGCATGCATGCAGGAATTAGAACAGCTCATACGATCACCCCCCCGCCCCCCCCGAAGCCCCCCGGGGTCACAAATTCTGATGAAACGTAATCTATGCTGCTAACATTAGTATTTCTCTTCCCTTCAAGCACACATGAGCAATAAACCCGTTCATTACATTTCAGGGGCTTTTGTCAGCTAAAATTAGAAGGAAAAAAAAAGAAGCTTTTGTCACTATTTCTTGGTTCATGAATGATGACATACGAAAAACAGGAGATTAAGCTGATCCTTTGCACTATAAAAAGTGTACACGGGGGAAAATATTTGTACTGTTATGTATGTGTGATCCAAACGCAGGTGGGAATCTGAGTACTGAAGAGTAACGGTTAAAAAGAAGTTTCAGGTGCTATTTCTGCCGCTTCGATATTGTAGGCTGAAGGAGGAAGTAGCGAAGCCGCTCAGTACCGCGCGCGACGGTGAGCAAGAGGCATGAAAATCTGCCAATTTTCCTTCGCAGGCGATCCGCAGCATCACAACCTGTTTGCAAAAAGTACAGTACTGCGTAATCCAGTACGTTCTGCAGTCATGCGAGGCTAAATTTAGATATTTTGTGAATGGTGAAAAACTGCTCAGTGAACTCGCCGCCAAGTTGTAGAGTGACGACAGTTTGGTGATTCAAAATGTGTCCGTCAGATTACTCATAATGAATGCGGTCATACGTCAGAGCCAGAGAGCACTTCCTCTAACCTTTCTAAATGATATACGCATGATTCACATCACCGTCAGCGGTCAAATAACCGCTCCGTTGAGTGACGGCATTTGTTCCCTATCTCCGAAGAAAAACGTATTTGGAGTGACAAGACAACATTGTAACTTTTTGAAAAGGCCTGCGGCTTGTTCAATCTGGCATAAAAGTACGCAGCATTTGATAATAAATGAATAAAAACACCCCCCGATGATCAAATGTGGTGGTAGCAAACAGCGAAATTGTTTATCTACAGTATCCGCTCGCAGACACCTGCTGCGAAGACTACCCAAAGAGCTATTTATAATCCGGCCGCAAAGGGCAAGTAGGTGTCATCATACGTACGTGTCCTGATTGCTGACTGGAGAAGGTGTTGCGCAATCACAATTTGGATCTTTGGGAGAGAACAAACCTAGTAAATTCATACCAAAACAGCCCGTGTGACCTCTAATATTGTCTACAAATGAAAAGAAAATCCAGGCAATAGTGTTTTTTTTACACTAATACATTCAATACGCTTCCAAGGATTTCAAATTGTTTATTTTGTACAGATTGTTTTTCACATGTATCATGAATCTCCCACACACACACACCGAATTGTTTTTGTGGATGGAATTTGCCTGACAAATTGCTCCACCCGCCTTTGCCTTACATTTATCAGTCATTTCAATTTGATGGTGAGGGGGCCGGGGGGGGGGGGGCGTTGGTTCAAACCTAACCAGGAAACTGTCTCGGATAGCTGGCTGTAGTAAAGCTGCTATAAGTTTCTCACTGGCTCATGTTCATGTTCTCCGAGCCTTCTATTTTCATGCTAATGATTGCTCTGGGAGAGTAGTCGCGAAAGAGCCCCAGAGACGGAGAAAATGATGATGGAGTGACACCGAAGAGCAAAGCGGAGAAAGCTTTGGCTTCCTGTGAAATTGCTTTTGTCTGTTTGATGAATGGCTGAGCAGGGGACGCTCTTTCAGGCAGCCTGACAAGTGAGCATTCTTGTATTAAGGAGAAAAAGCTCCCGATCACCGCCCCCTCGAAGTCTTGCCTTCCTCTACGGCGGACCTGCTCACAGGAAATGTTGATTATGGTGTTGAACTTGGAACTTTTTGGTGGAGGGATCTCGTTGTGCGACGAAATACTGACTTTAACCGTCCAACAGGGAGACTGTTTTGTTTTTATATCGAGCCATACGATTTGTTCATAGTCTGATGACGGAACACCAAACAGCTAAGCTCACTCAAGTTGCCCTGAACTTGTTTCTGATTGTTAAAAATTTCCCACAGGCTTTAAACACATTTAAGGGTATAATTATACACCAAAATGCTCAACCAAATGATGTAATTTTAGCTAACAAAAGTCTGCTAGCTGAATGCTAATATTCAATGCAAAAGAGCCATTTACGGGTTACATTAGAAAAAAAAATGCACTTTAGCACACATGGACCAGCAACAGACACAAACGTAATACAATAATATTCACATTCTTTAACAGTATTGTCTCTGCTCTATCGGAATTACTTGAGTTTAGTTGGGGAGCTTTTCTGCCACATATCCTGAACTATGCTGCTTCTGTTCCAGGAGACCTCCCTGTAATGAACACTGTTGTTTTAAATGCAAGGTGCACTACTCTAAATTCAGATTTGCCCATTAGGCACTTAAAACCCCTTTAAACAGTCATCACTTTAAAATCTGTGACACAGCAGAAAAGCGAATAATGAAGTGGGATGTTTCACGGGGAACACATTATTCCCAAGGCAGATCTGCTGTGGAAGAACAAGGCACAGATGTCCTTCATGTTCCAGCATTCAAGAATCAGCTTGCCCATGATTTTTTTCTCTTTTTTTTTTTTTAATTGGCCGCATGGGACAATAAGGACAACATGACAATCCAAGCAGGGAGGCAGTCGGATCCTTTCTCTTTCTTTCAGGCTGATACTGATTGAGGTCACAACGTGACATTTCAGATTTCAGTAAATTGCATCTGGACCCATTCATTTCCTCAAACGTTGGGTAAATGTTGTGCTCTATCCGATGAAAATTGTCTCGTTCAATAGTGTCTTTCCAGTGAAGATGGAGACGAGTGACAGATTAATTTTGCTGGACAATTCATATCTTTTTCTGGCTTCCTCATGCTTGACTCAAGCTTTGGTGTGGCTCTGTCTGGCCGTGAATAAATTCCAGCTGCCTGCCATGAGTCAAGCACACGGTCGTTGTCCAGACTTCTATTGTGTAAACTAAAAAAAAAAAAAAACGATAATCAGAAACATCTGAACCAAAAAGTCAAGTGGTGTAATTGTTTTGCGGTTTGGTTTGAAGTGATAATATCGTGGTTCAGATGGTTGACGGAGGTTTTCAGGGGTTTTCATCACCATGACAACAGTCCAGATTTAACCAAGCAGCAAGTAATGTGTGCTCTCTGCTTTGCAAAAGTTCACCCGTGTCGGAGAGATACAAACTTCACACCACGCTATTTAGGACAGACTTCATGGTGAAGATGTCGCGCAGCTGCCCAAGGATGTTCATGCTTATCAGTTGACCGTCAGTAGTAATGCTGGCTTGGCATCTTGAATTGCCGTGTCAGATTGGGTCTGATACGGATAATTTAATGTTCAATTCATTCAATTTGTCTGGCGAGGAACACCTCGGAACAGAAAGAAACTCAATGGCATTTGGTTGCACATGTGGAAAAAAAATGTATTACAACTGTCTTGCAGCTTAACAATATTCCAAATTGCATTTGGAATTTCTTCCTCCGTTATTTCCCAACTGTAGCGTTGGAAAGTGATTCTGCTCGGCTGGACTCATTGACTTTACTTACAATATACAGACTCTGACCTCAACCACGGAATATGTAATCATTGTCTAACCGGGGCTGTGTATTGATAATTCCATGGCACTGTCTCTGGTGCTGAAGTAGAAGATGGAATATTCAAAGTGAGATTTTTTTTTTTCTACACATGCATTGTGAGCAACGCATTCTGAAAATCAAAGACACAAGTGCCCCACGTGGTTTGTATTTTTTTTTTAATGGATAAGGATGAAATATTTCATGTTAGCAGTGTTTTGTGGTTAGCATTCAAGTTGTATCAAAGCTCATTCCTGCTCATCAAATACTGTCAACATGCTCGTTTGACTCGGAGGACGACGATCATAACATGGAGCCATGCTAGTTTCATTTCACTGGTGTATGTCGAAGGCTTAAGAGTGCAAGTGTGCCGATTCGTCTGCAGTGCAGAATGTGTGCGTCTGTGTGAGAGTGATTAGAAAGGAGGACCACTATTGAAACCCCCATTCTACCCCAGGACCGCAGGGAGTTTGAGTCTGATAACGCGTTTCTAGGGCAACCAGTTTGTTCACTTTTTTTTTCATGACTATTCACCACTGTCCTCTACCCTGCTCTCCCCGCAGCCCCCCACACACAAAAAATGACACCACTCAATCCACTGCAATAATCTACCACTATCTGGAGGTCAGCACAACAAATACTCGCGTCATCTTTATAAGCAAAGAATAATCAGCAAAGTATGGACACCATGCATCTAGCGCAGTGGTAGATAAACTACGGCTCGCGGGCCGAATCCGGCCCATTTGTCTTTTTAATCCGGCCCGCCGAAGGTTGGTCCACAATTAAGGTTCGATGTTAATGATTCTATTAATTTCAATTGGACTTGTAATGACAGGCAATTCACCGCCAGGTGGCGCATTGACTTGAAGTTGCAGAACACGAAGGGGCGGGGCAATCTTTTCGACCACCTAGTACCTCTGTATCGCTCTACTTCTACTGGTCTGATCATAACCCATCTGCAGCGATGCACAGGCTAAAATAGGTCATCAACAACTTTTGTCATTTAAAAAAAGTATATGAAGACTACTTTTGTGATGTTTGAAATGGACTGTCAACAAATGCAGCTTTTTTTTTTTTATGTACCATAGCTCGTGCTGACCTGGCCCTTCTGTCAAATTTTAAAAGTCAATGCGGCCCCCGAGCCAAAAAGTTTGCCCACCCCTGATTTAGCGTGTACACAATCATGAACTCGTGTTCCATAAACGACTTTATTCGGTGGGTTAAATTATTCAGCATAACAAAACCACCTTCACATGAGGCTCATCAGCTTGCCAACAGTGAATAACTGTGATGGGGTATTTGGACGGTTTCACTTGATTCGATAAAATGTAGCCCAATGGTGGTGTTTACAACGTGAGGAGCCATTACCACACGACAGTTTGCTTTCAGTGCACCCATTAGACGCGAGTAGGCTGGTCACTAGTCATTTCACCATCGTCTTTCAGTGAACAGGGTTGGTGCAGGGGTTCATGGCAGCACTTTTAGTAATGCTAATCAAGCAAATCGAGGGCATTAGCTGACGGGAGAAAGCCGGCTGAGTGAGAGCGAATGCCCTTCATCGTTCATCCTTGGTTGTGTGCGCGATTGGAGCTTCAGATAGACGATGTAAAGCCTGTCTTTCGAAGTGCGTCAGATTGTGTGCGCACGGATTGGGACGTTGCATACTTCATCTTATTATGATATTGTTCAGTTTGGGATTTCAGACGCTTACTTTATCATTTTATTTTGTAATCCGTCGCAGGTGTATTTCATGTTGTTCCCTCCTGGCTTTGTAATTGAGTCAAGACAAATTAAATTTGGGGTCATCGCCTGCAAGATGAGCTGTCCTGGTTTGTCTGCACTCCAAACAGCTTATTCACATGCTGTATTAGATGTTAACCAAGGTCGCACTTCATTTTTGAGCCTCAAGATCCGCATTTAATAATCGGATAAAAGTACATTAGAGTGACATGTTGTCATGGTCCTTTAAGAAGGGTCTTTCTGGGGTTACAATTTAGATTTGTATTTCAGTGAATGCACCAAATGGCTGTAAATCCATGCTAGCACTGAAATTTGAAAGAAAAATACACAATCGCGTGATCACATTCCACCGGTAGGCTCTCATCAGGTCGGATTGCTGAATACAAAAAGCAGATGCATTCTGGAATGATGACATCACTGTTGAAATATTTGCAATGAGAATGCCCAAGGTTATTTTCTGTTACTTTTCATCACAATAAAATCGTGCACTACCAAATGGGTTGTTTTCCACATGAAGATATAAAAATCAAATCCATTAAAAGATGTGCTGACAGTTAAAGATCTTCTTCCGGAAAGCTGTTTGAACATGTTTTTTCCCCCTCGTTTTAAAGCCATTCAGAAGTGATGACATAAATCGAGAGACCTCGATATCTTCGTTATGATCGGAGGGATGCTGTAGATTTGTAGGGGGAAGTGGAGAGGAGAGGGAAAACAATGATCTTACCAACAGTGTGTACGATGCGCTGCAGAGCTTTGTGATTAAGACTCTAATCCACCCTGCATTCCCCCCCCCCCCCCCACTGCATTTGCTATGCAGACTTAAATAACACTCTATACATGGAAGATCAGCCCTTCCGGGAAGAGTCGTGGGAGAAAAACGATGCGAGTAAAGCAGTTAATGGAGGCGCGTGCCAAATTGTGGTCATTTCCACCTTTTGTTTGCATCAGGGATGTGTTTGGGAAGACGGTCTATTTAATCTATTTTATTATTATTATTTTTTAATCAGAGTCACATGAATTGACTCACGTCGACAGTTGGTTCTATACCCGTCCAATGATCAATAAATAATGAGCGGTAATGACTTAGCCATATGATAACCTCTCCACAGTGAAGGGCTCAACCTGTGCTTCCTGCACTTCCGATCCGTTCTCCTTCAACAATAGGCACCTAATTGCGCAGGTTTGAGCGCAGACGCACGTCCCTCTGTCACACACTCACCAAGCCTATGATGTCACCTCGCCGAATATTAGTGTGCGTGAAGGATGCAATGGGAGCCCCGCACTGAGACCCAGGTGGTATGGATCGAAGCCAATGGAGAGAAGCGCTTGACTGCAGCGTCGGCCTTTACTGAGAATGACGCAGCTGCTCTCCCTTGTGGCTTTGATTCCCCCAGCTTCCCTTGAAACAAGTCCACCATTTTTAGGTACCGTCAAAGTAGGACTCCGTTTGACTTTGGAGCTTGTCCGGCAAATCGAAACTGTTAATCCGCTCACCTTCTATGACGGGTTGTTCGTTTCGTACACTTCAAAGGTACCTGAAGTCATCCTGAGAAGAGCGCCGTCATTTCCAAGACGATCGTCGAAGGATGATGTCGAGTAAACAGCTGCAGTTTGCCACACATTTGGGAAATTGTAGTCATCATTGTAAATCTCTGAACTCCATCCATCTACTTTCATCGTTCTGCTAAAATAATAGTGTTTTTTTTCCCCGTCTCTTGAATCAAGTAACGCTCCGCCTGTTACGTAGTGTAAGGTATGTCCTGTCTCTAAATTATTGATGTTAGGGGACCAAGCTGGAGTGCTGAGTGTTTTTTTTTTAAACTTTCCCACCACACCCCTCTGGCTCTCACCCAGTTAAGGTTGCCGGATGACCACAACAGTAGTTTGTCACATTCCGTCATCAAATGTTATGGCAGCGTGGTGACAGCAGCAGCCTTCGAAACAGGCCCATGCGTCTTTGTGTGCTTTTGCTAACCAAGAGAAATGGATTGAGAACACAGTTGTGCATGTCTGTGAGAGTTGGTGGGTGGTTGGAGGGCTGCTGGGTTGGTTCTCTCTTTTGATACCTCAGATCTGGGTCAAAGGGATTAGTTTCCGTGCTTGGACAATTGCTTCTAATGACAGATTAGAACGGGAAAGTTTCACGTTCACAACTAATCGCACCAACTGAGAATCGGCTTACTGTACTTGACAAATCTTGACCGAGAATTTTTTCAGTTTTTTCAAACAAACTGCCAAACGGCGCTCTTCTGTGCAGGTATCGGAAAGAACGTGATTTGCGATAGGACGGCCACGCCGTTGGATGCCTTCCGAATGATGTCCGCCGCCCAGTACTACCCTAAGTTGCTGAGCATTATGGGAAACGTCCTCCGCTTCTTGCCAGCCTTTGTTCGAATGAAGGAGCTGTTGGAGGAAGGCTACATCGGGGAGCTTCTGGTTTGCGAGGCGCAGGTACGATCAAACCGTTTTTTGTGATGGGTTAATCGGAGCTAATCAAAGGTTTACGGCTTTGTTTGAAGGTCCACAGCGGCAGCCTACTCGGGAAGAAATACAACTGGAGCTGTGATGACCTCATGGGCGGCGGCGGCCTGCACTCGGTCGGCAGTTACATCATCGACCTGCTCACGTTCCTGACGGGCCAACGCGCAGCAAAAGTCCACGGCTTCCTCAAGACCTTCGTCAAACAGACGGATCACATCCGAGGCATCCGGCAGATCACCAGCGATGACTTCTGCACCTTCCAGATGGTGCTGGAAGGAGGGGCCTGCTGCACCGTCACCCTCAACTTCAACGTCCCCGGAGAATTCCGACAAGAAGTGATCATCGTCGGAACCGTGGGGAGGTTATCGGTCCTGGGGACCGACTTGTACGGGCAGAAGAACAATGGTGGAGGAGGGAGCGGGGCGGGCCCCGAACTTCTCCTCAAAGACACGACACCTCTCGAAAAGGCTTCGTTACCCGACAAAGCCTTTAGTGACATCCCTTCTCCATACCTGACCGGAATGATCCGAATGATCCAGGCCGTTCGTCAGGCCTTTCAGGACCAGGACGATCGACGGACGTGGGACGGCAGGCCTCTGACCATGGCGGCCACCTTTGAGGATTGTCTGTATGCTCTCTGCGTGGTGGACACCATCAAGAAATCCAACCAATGCGGGGAGTGGCAGAACATTGCGGTGATGACCGAGGAACCGGAAGTCAGCCCGGCTTATTTAATCAGCGAGGCCATGCGTCGGAGTCGGATGTCGCTCTACTGTTAGGATCCATCTCTGTCCAATCCGTATAGTTGCTTTGCCCGGCCGGATCAACTCCGACGAGAGTGTTTCCGCCTTTGCCTGGGCACACAAAGATAAACAGTTCTTTTGTGATCAAATCTTGATTCATGCGAGAGGGCCCGTCTTTGATCCGAATACTGCTACTGTGTCATCCATTACCAAAGGGGTATCGCGCTTGGAAAATAACGAGGCACACTTGTGACATTTTGTGAGAACAGCCAAGGAAGGACGACTGATAGCCTGACAGATACAAGCGAAGCGGTGCTGTAATGTTGCTACTTTCAAGGTTTACCATGTGAATGTGCTTCAGGCGGCTTCTCGCTGTCTGTGTTCTATGCTTCCTTTGTTTGGGTGACGCAAGACAGGGAAGAATCAATAGTTGGGCCGGCGGCTATTCGACTGAGCTTTAACCTCCATGTTGCTCGTTGCAAGATGTCGTCTTCGAGTTTTTGGCCGGATTTACAATGCAGATCGAAATGCCCAATCCTATATATCGTGCCTGAATACGATTTGTCTTTTTTTTTGTGATGAAGATGTGATCGCACTGTGTTTATAGTTGCTGGTTCAAATTTAGGAGAAAAAAAAATTCCATAGCAAATAATGAAAATTCAATCAATTTCTTTCGGGATTCACCGTACAAGTTTTATTGACGTACTGTGAACTTGCGTTACCCAGGGAACGAATTCCAGTTCCACATTTGGCATTATTTAACTTTTTTTTTTTGTGTGCAACTGAACGCAAAGTGTATTTCTTTCTGAAATTTGAGTTTACATTGGATACATTGCTCCACATTCGAGGTTCCACTGTGTTTTGAATTCAACGATTAATACGCCGCAAGAAAGTATCATTGTGCGGTTTTGAATGCGAGCTGGTCAATAAGGAAAAAAAAATTTCACACTGTTGCACTGAAGTACAGTAGCGTTATGGTACTGCCTGGTGGATCGGGAGTTAGGTTCATGGTCAAGTACACTGGTTTGTGCATTGTATTCAATTTGCTCTGCTACCTTGTCTTCCGAAGAAATGTGAACGGCAAAATTGTTTTTGGGAGCTCCATAAGCATTGCTTCATGCGATTCATTGGCTTGGAATAATGTCTCAGGACTCTTTCCCCATCAACCAAGATGACCGAGACGTCACTGACTGGCAGTCTTCCAATGAAAATGTTCTTTGCAACAAAAATCTCTTGTAGCACAGACAAAATTAACGACACAGACTTGATGAGGTGAGTGTGAAGACTTCTGTCGAATGTGTGACTCGTATTACTGATCAAACGGCGCTTGAAGCAGTCGAGGCAAAATGCACAAGGTGGCATTTAACCATTTTACCAAACAGTCTTATTTGTGCTCTTTAATTGTTCTGTAAAAAGGCCCAAATTCTTACAAAATGGTTTCCTATTTGATTCAAGACGGTTGATGCTGCTGAAAATTGCACACATGTCTTGACCCCTTAAAAAAAAAAAAAATCAAGATATGTGTGCATGTGCGTGTGGTTTTTGTATCGGGGCTTTACTGCCCTCGTTTCTATGATGTGATCAAGCAGACTGCACATTTTCACTTTTACTTTTCAAATAAGAACGTACGGAAGTCTTAATATTTCTCCATGCCACTCCATGTATGAGTATACAGTTGGGTTATTTTTAGGAATTCCAATTTAAGATTGAACAGTCTAAGTCATGTGACATTCAGCCTGTATAATAATGTAAAATGTAAAGCTTTCTATCAACAGATATACTGGATTGGACATTTTGGGGATTTTATTTTTATTTATTTTTTGAAACAAAGATTGCAGGATGGTTTCTTGTTGAAATGTGACTCATCTAAAACTTACCAAAACATCAACCAAACTATGAAGCATCTTTTTTTTTTACTCACAAACTGAAAATGTTACTTTTTTTATTCAACTCGCTTCCTCTGTGGTTTCATTTTCTTAAAATGACATTTTTAGCTGTGTGTGTGCAAATGGTTATATTGTCAAAGGAACAATGCTGTCTAAATTAAGACAGACTTTATGTATTTTATTTGTTAAAACAAAAAAAATGAAAGTAAGCTTGTTTTCACGAGTATTGCCAGGTATTTATTGTTTGTTTGCTGTATGCTGCTGAAAATTCATGGATCGCCATGCAGTGTACAGGATGTGGGACAGTATGAGCTGGGCCCTATATTTCCCGTCTCTCAAATAGAATTGTTTGAAACACCCTGGCCTTTAATGTGTGTGCTTTTTACCCGTTCATTTACACAGGTTTAAGCTTCCAATTGCCTCATCTATGCAGTTGCAATGAGCCGCCGTCGTTAAATGAGGCTTTAACAACTTTGCCTTCATGCAATGCAATGTAGATGTGTTGAGAAAGGGTTCGCCTTGTACATTTAGAACACAACCAACCTCAAAAGAAATCTTTTGTGGCAGAGACTGTTACTTAGCAACTAAAAGTCGTGTTGGTTTATCCCCCTCTTACACACACATTGTCACACTACCCCCATCAAGTAACCGAGGTAACCCTTGCAAATTTGACAAGTACGTAAAGCTGAACACCCCCCATTTTTTCATAGACATAAACAAATATCCACTGTGCTGTTATTATTACAGTTGCATGCATTTTTTAAAATAGTGGTCTCTTATGCAAAATAATTGCTCTCCATCAAAATAACCTTGCTACATGTATAGATTGAGTTTTTTAAAAAATCCAATTAAATCCACCAAATCATAAACGATTCAGGAACAGAATAAAGTGGAATGAGATGGGGTGAAAATTTTTGATGGACTCTGCTTACCTCTAGTGGCTTTTTTTAATACTGCACCTTATACGGCGTTTGGTTCAAACTGAATGAATTGACCAAAAACAACGCCACTTGATCTCACTTACTTTGTTGAGGTATATTCGGGGTTTCCTTTTTCTTATCAAATTGATGTTTTTATTTTAATATTCTTTGGCCCATATAAATATACTGACTGAACATTTCAATACGCCCGTTCACACAAGTAAAAAGATAACGCTCTCTGTGTTTTAGCATAAACATAACCTCTCCTTTTATAGGGTGGATTTATAACGTGTATATGCCAACGCTGCATAAAATTAGTCATTTGCTAGTACTCATATAGGGTCCAGTATCAAACTCTAGGCCCGAGGGCCAGATCCGACCTGCCACGTCTTTGTAAGTGGCCCGCGAAAGCAAATCAGGTGTGTCAACTTCCATAATCCTTGCTACAATCTGTACCGAAACATTGATTGTATTCGGTTTCACTGTCATCACGGCCCTCCGAGGGAGCACGGAACTCCCAAATGGCCCGTGACAAAAATGACTCTGTTTCATGAATTCTGGTCATAGAAAATATAGGAAAATCGATCCATTCCAGCAGCTATCTCTTGCATACCACCGGCGGGTGTTTGAAAAAGGCCTATTGTGTCATTCCATGTGTAGACAATGACTTGACTATTCTTCTCTAGCTCATATGACGATACAGGTATGTCATTCTTAAACTCGTCTACAAACGTATATACTTGTTTTACTAAAGGTCCACCTACTGGACTGAAGAGAGGGTGAAATAATATCGTTGCAGTTGTTTTGAATATCATCTATTAATAGCTGTTGCAGCCATTGAGCTCCTCACTGGAAAATGAGGTTGAATCTCATGATCCTCACACCCTGTGACTTCCTGTGACATCCAACATTTTACAGTAGGATCCCACCCTGCTCACTGCTGCATTTGTGTCCATTCCAAACGAGTGTAGAGCCGATTCCCATCATTGGATGTAGCCTGCATCTGCATCATTTTTGTGGATTTTTTTTTCTTTATTTACTGATGTCCACTTACAAAGGACTATTTGCCGAGATTCAGGCAGGACGTTTACCGAGAGCTGTGCTGTAGGGCTGCGGCCTCCTCTCAGCAGTAATTGCAACACGGCGCTCTTCCTCCTTCCAAGGCGGTGGAGATGGCTGACCCGGCGGAGTGCAGTATCAAGGTGGTGTGCCGCTTCAGGCCGCTGAATAAATCTGAGGTCGCCCGTGGAGACAAATATATTCCAAAGTTTCAAGGGGAGGACTGTGTGCATATTGCGGTGAGTAGGTGACACTATTCAAACCTCTTTGCTCGTCAGACTTGATATTACTATTTTATCTATCTATCTATCTATCTATCTATCTATCTATCTATCTATCTATCTATCTATCTATCTATCTATCTATCTATCTATCTATCTATCTATCTATCTATCTATCTATCTATCTATCTATCTATCTATCTATCTATCTATCTATCTATCTATCTATCTATCTATCTATCTATCTATCTATCTATCTATCTATCTAAACCAAAGCTGTGGAAAAATTTTGACAAACACCCAATATATCTGCCTCACAGTCAAAGGTTCTCTTTTAAAATGATGGCTTAGCTAGCAAATGTGACTTCTGCCAACAGCTTGCTTGATCTCCACTGATTCATTTTTGCTCTAATTGATTGCAGCTAAGTATACCCCAATGTCCTTTTAAACCACCCGAAGTGCCCTTAAGTTGGATATTTGACTGTAAGACATTAAAATTATTGGCTTATATGTACGTTGGTGTTCCCCAGGGTTCTATTTTAAGCCCCATGCAATCATTTGGTCATGCTATCCTCCCTAAAACATTCATGTTCACTTACAAAATTGCTGTGTGTGCATTCATTTTCTATAACGACTGTCCTCATTAACGTCTTGGATGATCTGGACCCTTTCCTAGCTGACAGTGAACAAGAGCTGGGGAAACATGCTGAGCTAGACGCCAGCCAATCATCATGCTACATATGTAACTAAATCCTATGATTAAACCACAGTACATGATGTCTCCCTCCTTTTTAGCAATAATTAAAAATGTAAATGTACTGTGAATGTTGTTACCACACTGTGTCTGAGCTGCTTGCGAAAGCTGAAAGTTTCATCAACGGTACAGTCGATGTGTTGTTATGGGCCACACTTTTGGAATGCTTTGCTTTGGGGTATCATATTTGTTGAGTCACTGGCCAGTCTAAATCCCCCCTAGGACACTTTTTATATAAAGAGGCTATTGATTGGTGATTTGAATAACGTATCTATTCTTTTGTTTTATGTCTCTTTTTTTTATTTCACTGCTTTTACCTTCATGCGTCTATTTAAAAGTCTGAGCCAAATGATTATTTTGCTCCCCTGACTCACCTGAGGATGTCTGCTCTCATACATTGAGATCTTTTTTATGTGACATATAAGAAAAACTGACATCCACTGCAATATGTATATGTATATGCATGCATGCATGACTATTGTTTACAGGGCAAACCCTACTACTTTGACCGCGTCTTCCAGTCCAATACTACTCAGGTGCAATTCTACAACGCTGTGGCTCAGAAAATTGTCAAAGGTAAGATGACACGCAATGGTTGTATTGGGATGCATACGCAAAGTACAAGCATTAACCTCGATAACAAATGGTCTTGATGAACGAAGATGTCCTTGGGGGCTACAATGGCACAATATTTGCCTACGGACAGACATCCTCTGGTAAAACACACACAATGGAGGTAATGCTCTACAGCAAGATGTGATTTCGGCTGCAACATTGCATGCAGACTGTATTGCCTGTTATGTTGCCTGTCTTTCTTTCTTTCAATCTTTCTGCCAAAGGGCAAGCTCCACGATGGTGACATGATGGGAATCATTCCCAGGATCGTGGAAGACATCTTCAATTATATTTATTCTATGGATGAGAACCTGGAGTTTCACATCAAAGTAGGGTCTTCCATTTCATCAAGAATTAAGCTGTTGCCCTTTTGGGGGGGATGGGGGATCATATCTCATGAGATGTCGTTTGATTTTTAGGTTTCTTATTTCGAAATATACCTGGACAAAATCAAAGACTTGCTGGATGGTATGAATGACTTATGGCTTATCTGAAGCCTTTTGAGCATTTATTTGAGATCCTTGGGATCCACGTTCGGGTCCATGGACAAGTACACGTTTCTCGTATGACTATTCAGCTCTCGAGTAGAATGACTGCTGCACTACTAGGACAACTACTGTATGTGCTTCTAATTACCTTCTTTTCTTTTTTCACTATGAGTGTCACATTTAGCATGCAATTAAACCTGACTAGTAAATTACATTGTTGCATTTGTCACTTTATGAGAGCCAAAGAGTGACACGTGGACCTCAAGTTGTGAGATCAAGGATAAAGAATACATGCTTAAAACAGCTTTCCGTATCGCGGTTTCCCATTTTTGGCCAAATTCAATGAATTTGATTGTGCTGTGACATTTTTTCTTATTCCACAGTAACAAAGACCAACCTTTCAGTCCACGAGGACAAAAATAGGGTGCCCTATGTAAAGGTAAAACGTGTGCAAAATGATTGCTGTGAAAAAAAAAGGTCATTAAAACATCAAAGCTCATCAACATCAAAAACAAACTGTCATGAAACATTAGTAGCTGTATGTTGAGTTGCTTTGAGGGGACAGTGCATTGACACTATTATCCACTTTGCACACTGATTAATTTACATTGGACGAAAAAAACGTAATATCAAATATTGACCAAACAGTGAGGGTTGTACACACTTTTATGAGCTACAGTTCACCACATAAAGATCCATTGGTTCTTCCCTATGTCGTAATGTTAATGGGCATTATGCAGTATCATATAAATATTGCCGAGAGTGCAGAGTGGCAAAAGGTACAATATATGAAAATGAAGTGATACTGCTGGTCCACAATTGACTATACATCCATCTACAGCACTGCGTGGCTGTATCTGTATTCGTCAATACTTGGTGTTTATGGTCCTTGATACCGATAATAATAATAATAATAATACATTTTATTTATAAATGCCTTTCAAGACACCCAAGGACACTTTACAATAACATGATAAGTGTTTTTCTGTCAAGCCAGCCCTCTACAGAGGCTTCTCAACACGCCTCCCCCTGCCTTGTGATGTGTTTTGTTTGCCCCCAGGGTTGTACCGAGCGCTTCGTGTGCAGTCCCGATGAAGTCATGGACGCCATTGACGAAGGCAAAAACAACAGAAGCGTGGCTGTCACAAGTGAGTGTGTGTGCCGGGTGCGGTGCTCTTGCCGCTCATGGGTTCGACCTCACCGTGTCTCCTGACTGCTCCTCACCAGATAAGGGATTATAGTGCAGAACTGCAATAAAGTAGGCGTGGCTCTTGATGAAGGATAGCTCAAGTCATGTGGCGTTTCTGATTTTAGACACCCGGTGAAGAAAAATGTGCAAATTAAGTGCTGTAATCATTTCAGTTGCCAATTTCCATTTTGTGCTATCTCGTTATATAGCGTTTTCATGTTATACACACTTCTGAATGGATCAATCAGGTGTATGGTACCCTCACATTATAAACATGACAACATTGCACGTTTTTCAGACATGAACGAGCACAGTTCGAGGAGTCACAGCATCTTCCAAATCAACATCAAGCAGGAGCACACTCAGACGGAGCAGAAACTCACCAGCAAACTGTACCTTGTGGATTTGGCTGGGAGTGAAAAAGTAGGAACGTCTTTCTTCTCGTCATTCTGTCCCCACGTTATGTGAACTTGAATCCTTTCGTGGAGCTCATTCCGATGGCTTGTTTTCCCAGGTGGGTAAAACTGGAGCGGAGGGTACAGTGCTGGATGAAGCCAAGATGATCAACAAGTCTCTGTCGTCACTCGGAAATGTTATTTCGGCACTGGCTGAGGGCTCGGTAAGTCAGTCTTCCAAGTTTTTGTTTTTGTTTGGTCCAGTTTTTTTTTCTTCTGTTGCCCATCAAGTGTAAAATGTTGTGTTTCTGCCATTTCTCAAACGAGGCACTCTCCGTGAAAGGTGTACCCCAGCGGTAGCCAAAGAAATTTTGTCTTTCTGAATCTTTGCCCAGAACTATGTGCCATACAGAGACAGTAAAATGACCAGGATCCTGCAGGACTCCCTTGGAGGAAACTGTCGGACCACCATGGTGATCTGCTGTTCACCTTCATCCTATAATGATGCTGAGACCAGGTCTACTCTGCTGTTTGGACAAAGGTACGTCATTTTATTTTATTATTATTATTATTTTTTTCATTTTTACAACAATTATGCTATCTATATTTGTCCTTTGGCAACAGCAGTAAGTTCTGCATCGGCGCCGACCTAAAAATGCTCGTTTGTCGCCTTTCTGCGTGACCAGGGCCAAGACCATCAAGAACACCGTGACTCTGAACGTGGAGCTGACGGCAGAGCAGTGGAAAAGCAAGTATGAAAAAGAGAAAGAGAAGAACAAGGTGCTAAGAACCAGCGTAACCTGGCTGGAAACGGAAATCAACCGCTGGAGGAAGGGTGAGAAGATTTCAATTCGACCAATTTTCACTTTGCTCCGCTGTGCTACATTTACGCGCGTCTGTTGCTTGTAACAGGAGAGACCGTGCCAGTAGAGGAACAGTTTGACAAGGAGAAGGCCAAGGAGGAGGCCAAAGCTGCGGACGCCGCTCCCAATGATAAGACAGAAGCATCGCCAGCGCCGATCAGCCTTCCTGGCGTCAAACTCACTCTGGCTGAGACGGGACATTACGAGGCGGAGATGGCCAAACTCTATAAGGAGCTGGATGACAAGGTCATTGATTCACTAAAATTGGAAAGTTACGCATATTAATACGTTATGCATGTCATGTCACGAATCAGACTCCATGAAATGAAATAAATCAAATTAAACATTTTAAAGTCACGGGCTTTGTAATGGTCCACTCGTCTAAAGATACTTGATTTTTTTTTTCTTTGGCCAGCAGATGTCTCTTTTGGACACTTTGGTTACAAAATTAGTAGTGATCATCTTGTCCATTCATCCTTCCAGGACGAGGAGATTAATCAACAGTCTCAAATGGTGGAGACATTTAAGCAGCAAATGTTGGACCAGGAGGAGGTGACGACCCACTCTCGCCTCTTATCAACACCCCCCGATTGTCTAACACTGTAACTAGCAAACATAAGCAAGCAATGCACATTTTTTTTTTCTTCTCTGCTTCTTGCTTGCGTTAAGCTCCTCGCCTCTTCCCGGCGGGACCACGACAGCTTACAGACGGAGCTGAAACGGCTGTTGACAGAGAATGAAGCTTCCAAGGAAGAGGTGAAGGAGGTGCTGCAGGCCCTGGAAGAGCTTGCTGTGAACTACGACCTCAAAAGCCAGGAGGTGGAGAACAAAACGCAGGAGTTTGAGGCCCTGAGTGAGGAACTGAATGAGAAATCTGTACGTAGTTCATCATCTCTATGGCGACTGTGGAGATAATGACTGAAACGGATCCAATTGCCAGCCCGGTTTTTATGTCCTCGCCAGAGCTCTTTGGCCTCGATTGATTGCGAGCTCCAGAAGCTGAAGGAGATAACCAACCACCAAAAAAAAAGGGTGGCAGAAATGATGTCATCATTACTAAAAGACCTAACAGAGATAGGCTTGGCGGTGGGCAGCAATGATATTAAGGTAACTAGTAAAGTTGAACTGAATCCGAAATGACAAGGCACCAAGAAGGGTTTTTTTTTATGTTGCTATTTACCGACTGGATTTTGATTGCACCCTATGAACTGATCTGCCAAGCAACATATGGCCAAACATCAAATGTCCTGCCCAGAAGAAAAATATGTTTAATTTAATACTTTTTTTTTCATTTTTATTACTTCCACATTCTCAACTGACCATTGTTTATATGCCAAAAGTAATATCAGAACAGGAATTGCATGGTTGTTTTTTTTTTTTTTTGCATACATCTGAAAGGTATATATGTGGCCCACCAGCAACACGAGAGCAGCGGTGTCAAAGACGAGGAGTTCACGATGGTTCGACTCTACATCAGTAAAATGAAGTCGGAGGTAAAAACGATGGTGAAACGCAACAAACATCTGGAGAGCTCCCAAGCTGACAGCACCCAGAAGATGGAAGGGACTGAGAGGGAGTTAACGGCCTGCCAGCTTCGCATCTCTCAGGTAACTCGTCAATCTCTCCTCAGTTGTGTTGTGCCGGTTGTCAGTGCCGGGGGCATACGCGGCGTTTAGACAAATAATCAAGCAAACGCTCATGAGCAATTAGTCCCGTTATTCTCATTATTCTTCATGATATTTGAGGATCCCGTTGCGACTCAACTGGCTGACATTTTTTTTTTTCTGCATTGTGGATTTCAAAAGTACTGTCACTTTGTTTCTCTGAGTTTGTGTTTACAGTTCTTTCCGTGTGTTTTTGCTTGTGCCTGTCTGTGGGTAGTACGAAGCTAAAATCAAATCCCTGACAGACTGTCTTCAGAACGTTGAGCAAAAGAAAAGACAGTTGGAGGAAAATGTGGACTCTCTTAATGAAGAAATAGTCCGGATCAGAGCTCAAGGTGAGCACAACGTGCACTGTATTTAAATGGCATTTAAATGATATCATTCCGAGATCACTTAACTCATATTTTATTTGGCATGTTTTTGTAATGCTAATCTTGAAGGGAAAGTCAAAACATTTTCTTTACATTATGTTCTATGAGCAACTGTGATGTCATTTTCAGTCGACGACAAGTGGGAAAATGGCCGCCCCTGAGATGGAAAATAGAAAGTATTACAGTACAAAAATGTTTCGACTTCACTTCCTCTTCGAGTAATGATCAAAATTTATTTTGTGCGTTTTTTTAAACTTATTTTTGCATTTGTTTTGTATTTAACTTCTACTCGTTTTCAGAAATACTTCTATGATAGCAAACATGGAATATCTTTTATTTTTATATTTTATTTGGAAAAGCAGATTCGATAAGGTAACCAAAAATGTGTATTAAATATATTTTACACTCTGTTTTTCTTTCCGCCAGAGAGGGTTAATGTGATGGAAAATGAGATCCAGTCCGCCAATGAGGTGAAGGTACGCTTTCACTAAGACCTCCCTGACGACTGTCATATGTGCTCAACCGGGAGGATGAGCCGTTGTACGTTTGATTCTATCCAGGAAGCCGTGGAGAAGCAGATCCTGTCCCACAGAGAGGCCCACCAAAGACAGATCAGCAACCTGAGAGACGAGCTGGACAGCAAGGAAAAGCTTATTACTGAGCTCCAGGAGTAAGAAAACCACTTTTGTCATTTCAAGCTCATCTGAACATGAATGAATGCCCCCCCCCCCATGCTGAATGCTGCTTGTTAATATGTGTGCAGTCAAAACCAGGAGATCAAGCTGGAACAGGAGAGGTGGCGAGTTGAGCATGAGAAGCTCAAGGCAGTGGAACAAGAGAAGAGTCGCCAGCTACAAGAGCTCACGTAACGTCTTGTTCTCTCTCCCTCTCCATCATCATCACTTAATTAGTCTTTTGGTTTGGTGATATCATTGATGTTACTCTGATAAGGGAGCTGCAGGACAAACGGGAGCAGACAAAGCAGGACCTGAGGGGACTGGAGGAAACTGTGGTAAGTTAGGCTTCGCGGAATTGTACGTTGGGGTGACATTTCAGGATGAGCCGAAAATACACTACAAACTTCTTTTGACCTTCTGCAACCTTTGTGTCCAACTGTTCATTGTTTCGATACTTTTTGTACTGTAGCTCCAACAAGGGGTTAACTATCACAATTCCACTCCTCCTCCAAGTCTTTGAAAATCACTTGAATAGCAAACGCAAGTGAAAAGGAAACGTGAAGCAAACAAAATGACTCGGTAATTTTACAACGGGATCAGATGCGAAACCGCTGACTCAACTTCTAGCCGCCACACTTTTTTTTTTTTTTTACTCTTTCTCTCCTAAAGCCAACGCAGCGGGTTAATTACATGTTTGCTTGCCACGAAATTACAACGATTATATCGACCGTGCTTTTCATCTGCATCAATTAAAGTGCTTTTCTTTTCATCTTTGTCTGAAACAGGGTCGGGAGCTGCAGACGCTTCACAGCCTCAGAAGACTTTTTGTCCAAGACTTGGTCAAAAGAGTCAAAAAGGTCAGTGGACATAACATAGGGTTTGTTTCACCCATAAAAAAATAAAAAATCTAAACTATGATATGGTTACTATAACTGCCTACACTATGGTCGTCTACAACCACATATTTCTCATTTCTTTTCCGATATGATACCAAACCCACATTTTCACCTCGAATGAGACATTGAAGCCCGATATATATTTATGCTCCTCATGCCCCAAATATGCGCCATTTAAACTGCACTGTGATGAAAAGTTAATGAATCTGGAGCGCACAACGGAGTTTCTGCACTAAGTAGGCCATCAGATTCTTCAAAGGTGGCAGCTGTAAATAGGAACTTGGGCCTTTAGCTCCGATCCACCAACTCTCCGGCTAAGACTGATATGACTAACAAAGCTGAGGAAAAGCAAGCTTTCTTGGAAAATAAGGATGATCTTAAATCTGTCATTATTTCGCTAAAACTGTTATATCCGCGAAATATAAACCATTTGATTGTACTGCCACAATTACTGGATTTGGAAAATAAGTCATAAAATATCATTTGTCCAAATTCAATATATTTCATACAGAACTCTCAAGTGAGCGCAGAAGAAAGAGAGGTCAGCGCTGCCCAGAAACGGAAGATCTGCTACCTGGAAAATAACCTGGAGCAACTCACCAAAGCTCACAAACTGGTATGTACATGCACAAAAAAAATCTGTGACAACAAAATGTACAAGTTGCAACAAAAATGACAAAAGAAACAAGAGGTGTCTTCCTAATATGTGCTCTCGACTCCATGCAGCTGCTACAGGACAATGCTGCCCTCAATTCTGAGATTCCTAAAATGACAAAGCGCCTGCAGACCACAATTGAACGAATCAAAGCCTTGGAGGGTGCTCTGAAGGAGGCCAAAGAGAGTGCCGCACGTGACCGCAAACGCCACGAGGAGGAAGTTGAGCGCATTCGGGAGGCCACCAAGCCCAAAAACATGGCGAGGAGGGGCTCTGCTCAGATAGGTAGGTGGGAGAGAAAATGTTTACTGAACATGGGTTTGAGAAATACTGTATGTTCAACTGAATGTGTCAAACATGACTAATCTTTTCTCTGAATCCAACGCAGCCAAGCCCATTAGACCAGGCCAGCTGCCAGGCGCCTCGCTTTTGAACACCAATGGAAACAGGTCGAACCTCATGCAAAGTTATGGTGGCATCAAGGAAGGGGATGACAGGCAAGAGCGGAATAACATACTAAATTGATTTGTCACTGTATCCACAACCATTCGTTCTTTTGTTTTCATTTTTGATTGCCTTGAAATGCAGTCTGTAATGAAAAAGATCCAAAATAATCCCTTGAGAGATGACTTGTGTATTTTTATTCCCGCCTTCATTTGTGTTCTTTCTTATCCCAACAGTTCGTGAAGGTCGGCTCACTGCAAAGCATGAAGATAAGAACCTCGGACACGTCATTCTTTTTCCATCAATGTGTACATACCGTGTTGTCTCTGTACACGCTGGCTGCGGAAGTTACCCGTTCAAACTTCCCCTTCTCTGTACAAACATTCCATCCTTCAAAATCCAACTGCCCTGAGTTGTTTCCACGTGCATAATTATCAAGAAGGAATTAAACAGTTACCATAACTTTGTCCCATTATAATTGGATTATCGTGTGCATTATGCTGTCATGAAACATGGGTTATAATAATTTGGAAACAAATGGATGTGGAATACAATTTCCAGAGCCAAATTAGCTTGATTAATGTTCAGGATAATTACATTTGTGCCTTTTCGGTTTACCACCACTGACATAAAAACACTTAACACAATTCAAAATACTAATTTTCATTGGTGGGCTAGGATCCCTATTTATACAAAAGAATAATATATATTTACCGTACATAGGAATGATGAGGTGTGAGCGTGCATTTATTTCTGAGCCGGTGTCAGCTGTCCTCGGGCAGTAGGCTGGGGACACCCTGAACTCGTTGCCAGCCAATTGCAGGGCACACAGAGACGTGGATCGGGATGAGACTGGTGAACGACACGTGGCTACTAGTTGGACCTCGTTGTACAGCACAGTAGTTTAATTATAAGATTTAATTGTAAACTGATGTGTCAAAACTGGTACTAGTAATTAAAAACAAACGTGACGAGTTTCATAAAGTCCTTTTATTAGCGCTATTCGTGTTCACTGCCAATTGTGCACATCTTGTCATTTTCGTCCTTTCGCCAAGAGGGGGCGTTCTTGCACAAAACAGTCGTGTTTTGTCAAACAAGATGTTGTATAGAACAATCCCTGTACTCACTGCTCGTGTGTATTCTTTAGTCTCCACATTTTAAGATATGATGTAAATTTGCTACTCAATTGCCTGAGGCCAACTTCGATGCTTTGACTGCTGACTGTTTTCCATGGAGATGTTGCCGTGTTACCGGATCTGTCCGCTGAATCATTCATGATGATCCTGCTTGGATGTGAAACACCCCGTTGTGATTGCCAAACATTGTACAGTCTGACGAGAGGCGTGAGCCTATTTGCATTTGCAGGCAGAGTTTTTATGGAAAGCTATGGAAATTTCCAAAAATAGGAGGAACTACAATATGGATCGCCTCCATACGATTTAACTAAGATCAGCTCATCACCTGTCATCTGTCAGTGACACGTATTTGATGCGATCACAGTTGTACTGAACAAAAACAAGGAGAAAGAACTGGAAAGGTACAGGGCGAACTGTAAAGCTGCAGTGTGCACACTGCACAATGACAGACCCGTGGTAATGTGGAATCGGCAAACCTGCATCCTGTGTTTAAAAAAACACGCCAAACTAGTTCCGGAATTCTCCTGAATGTGCTTTCAAAATAAACCTACATAAACATCTACGCTGGGTAAACAAACGCCAGGTAAGGCGTTTTAATTTGTGTGGTGTTTATGAGCATCTTCTCCACCCGAATATCAAGGATATTAAATAAATGCTCAAAAGACTTTTACATTCTTTATCTTCAATAAATATTCATACAGCTATTTACGGGTATCTGTTTTGAACTACAGTATATTGTTAGTTAACTATGTCATTCATTTCTAAACCTGAAATGCAATTATTAATAAATATACGTAAATCAGAATTTGATTTATTTTTTCTTGTTTTCTGAAGAAAAAAACTGAAGGAATGACTTGGGCCGTTATTTTAGGAGAATGATGAAATTAAACTTTTGTGTCCAACACTTTTGATTGAATCAGGTGCAACTTTAATGTTCATACCCTCCATAATGTTACAGTGATTTCCAGTAATAATCAATGTCTTTAAAAAAAATCAAATAAACCTCTCTCTTTTGATTTGACTCCACTGTGGTGACCCCTGATTGAAAGGGACTAAGCCGAAAGTCAAACAACTTGCTAATAGACTTTAATGTTAGTCGTGATGGTGGTATTTTTAGATGGTACGTGTGAGGAAAAACTGTTTAAAACCCACTAATGTCAACAATGACACTTTCATAAACCAGGCTAATATTTAAGTTTGTTGTGAAAGTAATGACCGGATGTGATCGGCATCGCTACACCTAATTATCAGAATTTCAGGCAAGGCGGGGGATTGCGAACAGACCGAAAAGCCTGGAGAACCGCTGCGGACTTAATCGGAACTGTCCATACAAAATTAGAAGGGAACATTTCCTGCACAATCACCCTCCAGGTCCATCAAGAGACGCCATTTGAGTTTTACAAGGTTAGTACGGGTCGTGGAGAGATTTTCTGTCGTCGACGTGAGGCTATTGGTTTGCGTCTGGAGTTACTTTGTTGCTATGCACGCTGTTGCAGGTTGTGTGTTTGTTATGTCGGTGAACCTGCCGTGCTTTGTCCATGCGCGAGCACCCTCGAAATTGTCACGGGAGGTAATGCCCGTAGAATCGCTGGATAGCGGCGTTTTACATTGTAAATCGATGACATGTTAAGCAAACATTCCCCGCGGATAGCGCACGCGCCGAGTTTTTGAGGCGGTTTCCTCGCGGTGTGCTCGGCTGCTTGTGCCCACTCGGGGGTGCTTCTTCCTCGGCTGCCCTTCCCTCGCCGCCGGGCATGTCTACTCGGTGGCCTTTGTTACGAAATCACATGGATTAAACTTCTTTGTGCCGTATTCCTGTTGTGTGTTGTCGGGCTGGAGGCGACCCTGCCCCCCTCCCCAACCTGTGCCCCCCACCATCACCGCCGCCCTCCGATTCAGACATTCTCCTCCTGGCACTCAGCCCCTCCAGAAACCCCAATATAGTTTTTCACCCTCCTCCCGTTTCTTCACACGAAGAAACAATGTTTGCGTCCACTCATAATAACCTGCAGAGTCCGATTGAAATGGAGCTGCAGCAATATAGGAGCACATGTTGGAGTGGATGCTGCTCTGGATGCCACATCTGTTTTGAATGAAGCACAGGGACAAAGGCTGTCCGAGTCCCACAGTAGTTTTTGCTTGCCACAGTGGCTGAGCTGCAGATGTGTGCAGACAAAGGCACAGGTTGTGATCCAACTGTTGATGCAGACCGGACAGTCTAAATCACTTGCTGTTAAAAAGCTTCACGTTGTTTAATGTCTTTTATAGACAGAAAGCCCTTCCCTCCCCATTAAGCGCTCTAGAGACAAAGCTTAATTAATATACAGTAATTTAACGTCAGACAACAACATTCAAACATAACCAAAATGTACGTAGAATATTGAAATGATCGGCCCAATATTTGGATTTTATGGACATCAAAATTTTCCTCTCCCAAGGCGCTCAAGACAGTTTGATCTCATTTACAGGTAAATGCTTCATGTCCATAAAATCCAAACTATTGGTGAAATTGTCCTAATAATTTCAGAGGTCGGAGTGGGCATAAGTAAAACATGTCCACATACATTTTGGTGACGATTGATTGCAGTTTTCTAACACTAAGCGAAGTTAAGCTTCTTTACATTTATGTTAAGAGTTTAAGACATTTACAGTACACATCAAACCATTTAATTTTATTTAACAAATGCTCGCTAGCTTGATGCTATTATACATTGTGAAACGCCAGAGATAGGCTAGTGGAAATCAGCATAGATATTAGGGTAAGTATTAACAATAAAAAAACACTCCCATTTAGCAACAGCAAAACAGCATGCCACAATAGTCACAGGATTATGTCATTTGTACTTTCCTTTTTAATTTCAACTGTACTTTAGCATCGCAGGAAGCAAATCAGCTTAACAATGTCCTTTCCTCCAAATATTAAGACAGCAGGGCTTTTTCTCCCCCCTAGACGGTTGTTAAATCTGAATTATGCCAAGAATCCCTTACGTCTTACATTATTTGTTGACAGTGATTAATTTTCACCCAGACAATTGTTGTGTTTGTTTTTTCCAGGAAGTGCAGAAAAAGACAACATAGGCAGTTTTATGCCTGAAGGGAGATTTCTTTGTCAGTTTGTGTCGGTCTTGGGTTTGCGTTGGGCAGACGGTAGTTCTTGTAGAAGGGATGCACTTGCACAAGATGGTTTTCACTATGACCAAAAAAAATTTCAATTTGGTCTCGCTAAGAATAGTCACTGATTTCAGTTGACAAACGTGCGTACCGCTTTCCTATTATGCAACTCAACCATTTTTTTCCCCCCTTGAATTCCAAATTGTACGACATCTGTGCCGTTCCACTTTCGAGTTGTCACCGTTGTCGGATGTGTGAATGCACTGACAGATGCGAGTGGTATGACGAAGTCAGCTGCTGGCAATCTAAACAGATTAAGCTATCGTCAGTCAACCTAACAGCGTGACATTTGGTTCTCACTATGAAGTTTGATCTGTTGCTGTGTCACTGCTACTGTTCCAGAAGAAAACCCCCTCAGCAATTTCCTTATATCATTTTCTGAAATTGCCCGTTTGTGTGCGGCGACATGATGATCTGCATCTCGTGCAATTCATTCCCCGCATCAGACTGCCAATGTTCCTTGAGAGAGTTCACCGGGGCATGATGATGATGATGTTGCATGCGTGACTACCGAAAGGCAAACACACTTTAAAAGTCTGGCCGTTACATAATACCGTGCGTGTTGCTCATAGTCTTGAAACATGGAAGGCCCAGACGGCTCTCCCCACTGTCGGGTCTATTCTTGGTGTTGAGACGTCAGTCTGAGCTTCAGAGTGTCTGCGCATTTTTCCTCTGCATGAGGTTGGGCCCCCTTTATAGATTCAGCGGCATGTTCTCACGCCTCTCTATAAGCACCTGCTCTTGCTGCCTACACATCAAGGATGTCAGTCCTTAGCGGCTTCTATTTTAGGGTGAAGGGGCCGGGGGTTGAATCTGATTTGAGTGGTGCAGTGACTCACGAGCTGCTGTTCGACTGAAGGAGTGGCCCACTAGTTAATGGGTTAACTGACAAAACTCTCCTCCAGGTTGAACAACAACCGGCCTCTTGTCGCCCGGTCCCCTGACTGATCTGTTCTGAAATTAAGATCTTTTTAAGGGTCACATTGATGCGTGTAATGATGTGAAGTCGCAGCACAACGGGGGACACGTGATGACACGCACACTTTTATTTTTGGGGGATGCCGTCAGTGCAGGAATTTCGCGCTGCAAAGAGTCATTGGAGCTATCGGATTGCATGCGCGCTCTGTCGGCCCAGCGGGAAATGAATCGACCAAGATCAGGAACGTGATAAGTCAAATTAACAAATTAAAATGAACTTTTGTTTTTGAACTTGCTGAATGCTTTCTCAAATGATAAACTGTTGACATGAAGCTGTGTCATCTCCCGCAGTCCAGACGTTCCCCGGCCAGACATGAAGAGCCCTCCGGGTTTGGATCGCTGAGCAGCTGAGGTCGGCGCTATAAAAACGGACAGTCCTGACAGTCATGGCCGATCGAGATGGGCTTCCTCTTGCCCCGGGTCAAGCCTACGTGGAGGTGGAATATGACTATGAGTACAAGGCCAAAGATAAGACGGTCACCATCCGGCAGGGGGAGTGCTACATCCTCGTGAAGAAAACCAACGAGGACTGGTGGCAGGTGAGGAAAGACGAGGGCGCAAAGGCTTTCTACGTGCCGGCTCAGTATGTCAGAGAGGTGCGGCGGGCGCTGATGCCCCCCCAGAAGCCCACCTTGAGGGCCAAACCTACCGTTCTGGATATCTGTATGGCGTCAAATGAGAACCTGAACCGGCCGCAGCCAGAAATGTCCAGCTTTGGGCGACCGTCGCCTTCCTCCACGCCGTCACCTTCCTCAGACCGCGTCACGCCGCCGGCTCCGCCCAAGGATGCTAATCAGAATTTGGGAAGCCCCCATCATTGCAAGGTGGTTGCCGAATTGGTGCTTCTTCACAACAACAACAATCATCATCTTGCCAACAATTCGACCCTCCCGCGGACGCGAGCCGACTCGCCGCCGCTCAGAGAGGAGAACCACCACAGCAGAAGTCCAGACAGTGACAAGACCTCACCGCAATGTGACCTACCAGGAAACGGACTCGGCAAGCTCCGCAACGACTCGGAGTCCGGCGATGAGCTCAGTAGCAGTTCAACAGAACACATGCAGGTAAGACATGAACTCATATGCTAAATGTGCCGGTTCCTCAAACTCTGCTGCGTGCCGTTGTGGGTGATTTAAAGCGCTGATCTGCTCGGGGATGAGTTTTACAGCTTACCGGTTTGTTTACAACTTCGGATCCATTTCGGTTCATTTTTGGTGACGTTAGCTGATTGATTGGCCTTGTATTGGCGGGAGGAGAGGAATGAGGCCGTAGAAACCGCAGGCTCTCCCCACTTAACGATAAAGCAAGAGTGGTCCAGGACTGCCGATTTCAGCCAATTTTTGGGTGGCTTTATCCAGCCAGGGTCAGCTAGTTTGAAGGCTCCAAATGCTGCTTGTGCTCTTTGTTGCCCGGGCGGCAGAAGCCTCCTCCACCGTGGTACGAACAAAGAGAGGCAGGCTTGAATGGAAAGTAGGTCATTTCAGAGGGAGGATCCGTCTGTAGCCCCCAGTCGCCCACTGTGAGGACCACTGTGTGAAAGGGGCCGTGTATGTGTGAATGTCATGAAGTGAAGGAGAGCGAGAATGCACACGCTCGACCACGGGTTAGCCTCAAGATAGTTAGCTAGGTCATTATTGACATCCTTTGAAATGTTCTCTTGGGGTGAGGAAATGGCAGATTTTTTTTGGGGGGGTGGGTTCTGCCAGCCCAACACCAGCCTTTTTGAATTTCACGCCTGTCAAACCACTTGCTAAATCAAACACATTTGCATCATTTGCATTTGCATTTGCATGGACAACTCCTAAGTGTGTTTTTTTTTTCAGCACTGAACAGTGCCGATAAGAGTTGGACAGCTTTAGCCAAAACTGCGATGTGGCTCTGGGCTTTTGTAGTTTCAGAGGCAGGTGGGTCCCGCTCCCCACTTCCTCCCTCCCCTGTTTTGCCTTTCTTTAGTCTCATGTTAGTTTGTCCTTCTTGGCCTGTTGCCAGGGAAGTGAGTGACCCTGCAGGGGATTCCCCCACTCCCCCCCCCCCCCCCCCCCCCACTTTTTTTTTTAAAACTCTGCCTCCGGTCTTTGCTAAGGATATTTTTTGGCACCCACAGAAAAATACTAAATCCTGGAAAATGTCATCTTGAGCATCTTAACTCATTCAGTACCAGCTAATTCTAGACCAAGTCTGAAAAGACGTTTAAAAACGTCTTTGGGAGTGAATGTGTTAACAGGCGCCCTGTCATGTTTTTATTTCTATTTATTTATTTTGATGACACTCGAAGGAGAAGTCAAATCCTGTTGATTTAGCCAGTATGAGCCTTTGAAATCCTGTTGCACGATATCATGACGGAGGTTGTTGATTTTCGGTGGTCATTTTCGCATGTTGAATATTACTCAAGTGTGACTCGCTCATGGTACTTTCTTTCCAAAGTACATGGACATAATGAACAGACACACCGTTTCCTGCGGTCATGCGTGAGAGAGCAAATTGTCTTTTTTTTTTCCACACACAAAGATGTGTCACCATGCAAGTGGAAGATGTGGTGGTCCAAAGTGATTTTTTTTTCTTAAATTTCGTCTGTGGCTATGCCCTGTGGAGCCAGTGGTCAGCCACGCACTCACTCATTCCACAATGTGATTGAAGCGGCGTACGACCTTGAGAGACCAACCCCCATCGCCGCCACAATGCTGCTTCATACAGTCAAGCTCCACCCCCCGCCCCCGCACCCCCACAGCTGGCCTTTCACCCTTGTTGCTTGCGCTCTCAAACTCCCGTCCTCAAGGGCTACTATCCTGCATGTTTTACATGTTTCCCGCCTCCAACACACCTGATTAGGTGAAGGGATGTGTTGGTCTTCTAAAACAAACGGGCCCGGAGCACACCAAGTCTCTTGGGGAAGCTTTTGGATTGACTGTTTAGAAACAAGCTGTTCCTAAACCTACAAAATGCCACCGTGTGTGCATGTGTTGACGGAAACGGTTCCTTTGGCAGGAACCGTTAAATTTTCGAGAGCGGCTTCGCTGCGTACCAAGAAGCGGACATCTTTTGAAGCGAGGTCGAGCAAATGCATACTCTTACATAATGGGCCCGGTTCAAAACGGATACAACCCGTACGTATGTCTTGTCTCTCCATGCCCTGTAATCTCTGTTTAGCCAATAGGCTTTACTCCCATGGCAGCTGAAAAGGAGGCCCGAGCTTGTTTTCCAGTGCATACTTGACATTCTTGTCTTGGTGCCCCCCCCCCCCCCCACACACACACACACAGTGCTGTACAGTGAGGAAAAAGAAAGTCAAGGAAAGGCCGTCCTCTCGTCAAATGTGAGGCACCAGACTGCTCGTAATCTAATCCAATCTGATGCTGAGCTAATAGTGCATCTTCTGTGTTCATGTGATCGCTTTTTTCCGGTCTGCTCCTTCGCTTCCTTACCCTCTCTTTCCTCTCGCTGTCTGGAACCCTCCTCAGTCTCTCTTGTACGATGTCTGCACCGCTTCCTATTTTCAACCTCCCACCGATTTTCTCCCCGAGTCATTGTTTTTGACGCTCTTGTCTGGAGTAATCTCGGTGAAGGGTAGTGCAACAGTCAGGAAACGGACAAACATGCAGTCTCCGCGAGCCTGCTTTTGGACCTTGTGTCCACCTTGTTTGGTTTTTTGTTCTCCAACCGCCCACAATTCTGATCTGTACCTTCTGTATTAGAAGAAGAGGATTAAATCTGCAAGCCCCCGGCGGCTCAGCCTTCAAGACAACCTGCACTGATTTTGGCAAATCATGCTTGGAGAATCCTTTCTGTTTTCGAGGGTTAAGGATTAAAAACTCCTTTCAAAAGATGTATTTTGCAGTTTTGTCATCACGAAACTGGGATCATGACTTTACAATTCTTCAGTTAATGACTCTAAATTAACATTGTTTTGGTGGCATTTTGTATTTTGATGAGTAGGTAATTTTCAGTGCTAACAGTTAGAAAATTTGGGGGTCGGGGGGAATTCCATGGCGCATTAATCACGGCCAAAATTGTCACAGTTATCGGTATATTCACAAGACTTCTAAAAAGGAATGTAAACAAACAACCGCATGTACTTTTTGACCTCCAAAATTGTAAATGGACACACCCAATTACAACTTTCTCACATGTCCAAACCCCACCAAATGTTCTTAAAACTATAAAGATGCATTTTGCAGGCCACATGAAATATTATGTGGTTGACGGCGCACTTGGCCCGTGAGTCGTAAATTTGAGATCCGCCGGCTGCTATGTGCGAGGGACAGATTTGTGCAGTTTAATTTGCAACTACAATGGTGCCAACTCGACTGTCGTGCCAGTTCCAGTGGTGAAGTGGTAATTTCGGTATCGAATGATGGTGAAGCATCGTTCTCTTTCCTCTCACTCCCCGGTGCTCTATGTGGGTCAGTCAATCCCTCTTCTGCCTGTCACCGCGGCTCTTTCTGGGCCTGGCTCACTAATGTCACTTGGTGGACTGGCCAAGCATGTATCCGGAGAAGGTAAGACTACCGGACTGCTGTGCTTTTGACGTCGCACAGCCATTTATCTTTCCTCATCTTCTACCTGCCGCTGTCCTCCTTTGCGATCCGCTTGAAGCAAGCTAGCAAGTGCGTTGTTGTTGTACGTATGTCGACGTAACACGTTTTAGGGAAGGCGGACGCTGGCACACGACCGTGGTGTTCCATGCATTATTTGAGATTCCTTGAGCCAAATTCTAGCTTCCTTTCAACAGAGGTCTGTGTTTAGATATAATTTGGGATGCCCAAGACACCCGCGTGCTCTAAGCTCAGTTACATAACCGAGACGAGATGTTTTCAGAGGCCTTTGAACAGCTGATATAGCCTTTTCCTCCCCAGTGGCCAACTCTTTGGGTGAGTAGACGGGTCAAGCTATTTGTGCACTCAGCCTCTTGCGTTCTCCCTTTGCCTTGTTTGTCTTGCGAAACTGTATATCATGAGACGGGCAAGTAATTTAGCAATGGTGTTTGGGCTATGAAGGTTTTCTCCGCATGGCTGCCTTGCTGGGGGGGGGGGGGGGGGGGGGGTTTGTTTTGTTTTCTGCATACCGAAAGTATGAGGAAAGTCATATAGCCATTGAATATATCCCGATTTGGGGATTGTAAAGGATGAACTTTCTTCCTAATTTATCATTTATCGCGGTCTGTAAGTGGTGCACTTCAATGAGGGCTTCTGTTTTTGCCGAATCTTCTGTCGCTAAACGACGACAATGCTATGGATGAGTCCGCTTTATAGTTTTATAACATAACCGTTATTTCCGCACAAATCCAATTGCAACACGACACAAGCACCGTTGGCATAATTGCGCTCGGTTGGGCTTTCAGCTTCGCTAGGGGGTCTTCCTTTAAAGCCCCGCCTTTTGGGGGATACAAGTACATGTCTCTGCACGTTTCCTCAAAGCTCCCCAAAATGGATCCTGGATTAAAACGGAGATACTGGGAGGCTGATCGTGTCGTCTTGAGTGCACAGAGACACCCCATGCAAGCGGTTAGTCAGAGTCTTAATGATTGACAGAGCAACACTGTCAGTGCCCATTAAGGATGCGAATATGCCAGCGCTAGCAGATTCACTTCACACTTGGAATGCTACAGAACACACAGGTAGTTTATGCCACGGTTGGTTTATTATTTTTCTTCTCCGATAATGACTAAGATTCTGTCCAAGATTCTATCCCAAAAATCTGTATTACAGCCAGAATGGACGGAAGAATTCATTTAACCTCGCTTTAGCACGACACAATACCCTCAGAATTTTGGTCACACAATTGACTTGCCTCCCAATTTGACCTCTCTTGAGGTAACATTGATTTTTTTTTCATCTTTATGGGAATTATATATAATGACCTTTTCAATTGGTGGTGGAAAAGCAAAATCATTGTCTAAGTTTCCGAATTGAATCCCATGTTCTCGATCATTTCCCTACTTCCGCCTGTACGGTTTCGACAGAGCCAAGCATTGTCATCTGCGGATGAAACCACACAGAAAGGTCAAGCCAGATTCACCTAATCATGTAAAATGTGTTAAAGGCTCTTGGTGAGCGCCGCGCACCACCGGCCGTGGGACGGAGAAGCTTAGAGCTCAGTCCGAGCCTGGACAGACCCCCTCCACAAACCCTCCCACCCTTCTCGCACGCATACTACTAGAATGCAATCTTCTTACATATCTGGATTAAGGGGTTGTGTCCAACACATTCCTGCGTTAAACCGCTCTGTAACCCCCCTCGCCCCTTCAACTCATGCCATCATGCGCCATGTTTCAACAATCCTTCCTTTATGTCACGTAGTCTGTTTGTCTCGATGCTAAATATGGTTGGGGGGAAAGTTAGGTTAGCATTTGATGACAGTCTATTTCGCCGCATATATTGCCAATAAATGCATTTCAGGATATTTAAAAGATAAGACAACCCAGGTGGAATATTCAAAGTGAAACTTGTGCTTTTTATGTGATTCAATAGTTCTATTTCATCCCTTCTGACCACCAGAGGGCGCTGCTTCAATGACGGCATGCCCCGGGATTCATAGAACCGTCGTTGCAGACGTAACTTTCATTTTAGGTGAATGTGAAAGTGAGGAAATCGGATTGGTACGACATGCCGAAGCGCTATGGTTCACTGGGAGGTCAAGGCCGTCATCCTGGGAACGGCTTTTCATAACAAAACCTGGAAGTGAAAGTGAGAAATAGTCTGAGACAAATGGAAGGTTCACGACAGTGAAAGTTTTAGTTTTACACTGTAGGCCATGAAGTGTGAGGATGATTAATCTATCAGGCGCTGAAAAAAAAAAAGACGTGGTCATGATGTCAGGGTGGGTGTCGTCTGTTGATGATGCAGTTCATTTTTCTGACTCTCAGCATGTGACTTGCTCTATCGATGACAAGGCAGCCCTCTCTCTGGCATGGACAAAAGCTTTATAGTTATAGCTTACTGAAAGTTTTCTGTGGTTGGCTAAAAAGGAAAAGGACACAGAGGGGAAAGGATTGGCGAGCTGGTGAGCTGACGTCTTTTTTTTTTTTTTACTTGAAGGTAAATCTGTGCTAACCATGATTTTATTGTTGTTCTTTGGTCCCTACGCTGTGCCCAAAGGGGGAGTGGATGAAAATGAGTTGACCGGACCCCCCTGCTGTGTTCTGGGTTTTCGCTCTCTGCCTGTGCCAATTCCATTTCCGCATACTGAAAGAGCTGTGAACATGTCAGCGCAATCGGTACGGGGTCCCTGCTGACAGCCTCTCTCAGCCCAAACGTGCCGGTCCATAAAATAATCCACTCTGTCCACTCAACTCCATGACCGCTAGTTTTCGTTTCTTCGTGGTCAAGCCATACCCGAGGGCCTCTTCCGCACTTCACTAGATTGAGATGACAAAACTAACATTCAACTGTATTTTTTGCAGCAAAAATGACAATTTAGCATCCGGCTAGCAATTTTCGAAAATGCTTGGTTCAGATCTGGGTGAGAGACAGGCTACATCCTGAATTCGCAGCGCAACAACTTGTTTTTTTTTTTTTTTTTAAAATAAATCACCCTATGCAATGACTGAATCTTGTCCCTCAAGCCGACCACTTCTTGAATTTAATGTTTTCAAAGGCTGGATGTGCTTTCATTCAGTGCAACCACAACCTACAGGTTGTCTGTGAGGAAGTTTTCATTTCCTTTGTGAGTGGCTGTCATGTAGTTTTTTTTTTTTAATACGGAAACCTTTCTCAGTTCAAATATATGCTTCCTTTTTTTTCTTTTTTGTTAGTAATCAGGCTCATCCATCCAAAAGTTATCTCATCTATATATATATATATATATATATATATATATATGTGTGTGTGTGTGCGTGTATATGTTTGTTTGTTTATTTGTTTATTGAGCATATATATAGTACACACAATAACAGGTTGACAAAGGTCAAACAAAATTATGAAAGGAAAATTAGAAAGTAAAGAAGAAAACACACATCATCACAGTTGTATGCTCAAAGGAGTAGGAAGAAGTAGATAACACAAACGGTTATATTACTATATTTTATAAGTATATCAAATTTATCTCTCTATTTTCAGTTGTGGGTGCAAATTGAGCGTGTGAACCACAGACGGTATGGCTCCAGGGTCGCGACCTCTAACCTATTTTGGCCTTTTGAGTGAACTTTGAGCATGGCCACCCGTCAAGCAATGCCCTCTTTAAAACAAAATTTTTTTTTTACTTTTCCATATTTCTCCTTCATCTGTTTTGCCCTCTCTCTGTCTCTTCCTCCGCGTTTCCTTCTGTGCAAGGTAGTCAGGTCAGTCTGCTAATGAGTGTTCCCGTTTAAGCGCCGTGGTTCGAAATAGATCTCTTAAGATCCTTTAATCAGCCACTGTCGTCTCTTCTCATCCGTTGGACGACATTCCCACTGCAGATAAGGTGAATAAGCTCCCGCAGCCTCCTTTGCACCTGTTTGGATAGTCTTAGTTGTCGCCAGAATTGACGTTTTCGGACAATGTTTTCCTACGTGAGGAGCCCACACTACATTGTGAGTAGCAAGCTTTCTGTAATGGCTAAGGAGCCGCTGAGTGAATGTGATATACGGCTTAGGCTGCTTGGCTGAGGTAAAAGTAGACCAGAATTCATTTGAGCGCCTGTGTCTTGGATGTAATTGTTACTTGTGCATATAATCATCATCCTTGCTAGTTCATGGGCTTTTGGATTGCTTCTCGACACGATGACGCAACCAGCAGTTCTGAACATTCCCCACACGAATGACGTTCACCTTCTCGACAGCATCTCGCCATTGCGAGGTTTCAAACAAGATGCGCTTTGAGGCAAGTGGCCACTGAGCTTCGAGTGTCGCAGTATCATCGGCAGGTTGCATGACATACACAGAAATGGATGAGATTTTTTTGCAAGTTTGCAAGTCAGCTCTTCAGATAACGATGGAAATTGCTTTTTTTTAATTTATTTATTTTTTTTAAGGGGACAAAAATAACTACTCTGAGGGCAAACGATGGAAACAAATCTTTAGTTTGTAATAGCTTGATGACATCACACTTCCGGGACGCTCGTTAAGATCTCACTTCCGGAAACCGATGACTTTGTCAAATTATTTTTTTCAGGCTTTATTTCATGTATTTTGTTGAATTCCTTTTGTCTTCCAAATGCATCTACTCCAACTGTGTTCAGGAAGCTTGGCTGTGTAAAACAAAAAGTGAAAGTGTCCACTTTGCACGAATATCGCTGTATTTGGTTCATGAGGGCCACTGATTTCTTTTTGTTTCACTCTGTACCAAGAGCCCTTGTGTCCCTCGCTGTCTCTGCACCCGCAGCGCTCCACTCGCTCGTCACGCTTACGTTGTCGAGTGTATATATACGCTGTCACTGATGTCATCATACATCAACCCCCCCCCCCCCCCCCCCCCCCCCCGACACAATGTCCTTGAGCGGATAGTGACTCATCAGCTCCAGAGGGCCGAGACAGCTGCCAATATTTACTGTACAATGTATTAGTTTAATTGACGTCAATCTGCTTGGATCACTCTGCCAACACTCAATCGAACGCTCTTATTGTTTAAAAAGTTAAAACCATGTCAAATAAATAATGATTTTTTAAAGTCATCGTCACGGTTGAGATTTGCCACATGTACTTCACTATATAAAGCTGCACAGAAGAAAGATGGCAACCAGACTAACAATGACAAATGGCAACAATTTACCTAAACAAACGAAAAATGTCTTTTTACCCATACTCCCATGATAATAGTCAAGTAAATGAAAAACGCTGTCTCCAGCATCCCTGCCAGCCATATTAATTGATTAATTGGGTCTGAGCTTTCCCATCAAGACCTCCAGTTTCATCACCCCCCCCACTCCGCATCTAGCCAGCCAATCAGCAAATGGGGAGGGGACTTTGTATAATTGGCTCACACCAATCACGCTGTAGGCTTTAGGTCAGGATTAGTCATGAACTCGAGGCTTAAAATCTCAGCTGCCTACTATGGAGTGCTGCGAAGTCTGAATCCGCTTCACAATTCCTGCAACGGAGGAAACAAAATAATCATTACTGGGGAAAGAGGGAAAAAAAAAACGGGTTGAATTTATTGACCGATTCCCCGCAGTCCACCGAGAACATTTCATCTAATGACTATCCGTAATTATTACGTAGCATTGATCTGCATGGAATACTGTACCAACCCCGATTTCAGCATTCTGCTTTATACTGTACAAAGAGAATCAATTCCTGTCTCTGCCATTTTTATTGTTATTCATAATTGTGTTAGGAACAGATTGCAGTGTAGCGCTTTCATCCTGCCCCCGTGCGCGTCCGCCTTGGCTGTTTTTCTCACTATTTGGAGAACAGAAGGTACTTTGTGACTGTGATGCTTCCATGCGGCTTTAAGAGTATGTTCGAGGAAGGGGGAAGTACCCATCGAGAGGAAAGTCTGCTCGCAGTGACTCATCTGCAGACCGAGACAATCCCCAGAGAGTAAATAGCGTGGCGCGTGCATCTGTTCCGATCGTCGTCCTTTGTACATATTTATCAGCCACGCATTCATTATTTTCCCGTGCTTCTCGGTTGGAAGCTGTATGTGGAACTGTTTCACAAAGAGACAAGAGAGCCTGTCAGTGCCAGACAGACTACCGCAAAGATCACTCGGATAGATTCTGTTGGATGTTTGGACTCCTTGGACCAGAAACGAGAAGGCTCCTTTGCTGCTCACCGATATTTGCCCAGATTTTCGTAAATGCTTCAGGGATGTCACTTCATGCTTTAAAAAGAGGAACGGGACTCAAGAGAGGGGGTGTCAGTCAGAATCTGACTCACTGGCGTTTGATTTTACGCTCTAACTTGAGCCTAGCCCCAAATAGAAGCTGGAAATCTTTGATCCGTTGGGTGCTTCGGAAATAACCGTTGAACATCTTGTCCCAGATAGAAATTGTTTGCTTGATGTACGTCCTGCTCATGCTGCAGAACCGACAGCTTCACTGCAAGAATGTTGTGCTCCCTGACCAACAACAGCATGCCCATATGCACATATCGCATGGCTGCAGGCTCCCCCCGTCCTCAAAATCTGTCCCTGCTTACGTCGCAGGAGGAAAATCCAATCAAATACTGTTGCTCAAACTATCAATTGCTCTTAGGCTTTTACATCAATCTGGTTTGTTTCATTCCGTCTCTACAGAAGGTGTTTTTTTTTTTCTTTGCGTAGTATCCGAGCAACAGCCGGTGTCTGTGTGTTGACTGGCATTTTAATGCTATCAGCTCAGGACTAAAAGGTTAATTGCGCACGTCACAGTCAAGTCGCCAGCCTTGTCAAACGCTCCGATCTGTGAAATTAAATTAGCTGTCGTCTTCCTGCCGAGTCGGACCCAAAAGATGCCGACTCACTTTCCGCATCTTAGACTTCATGCGCCTCGGTCGCGTCCCTCTCCGGTCGCCATATGCTTGATGTCGCCGTATTTGAATATAATTAGCATTTTCTTTCTGTTCAACCCGTTTCGCGCAGCTCAATTTGACACTGCAATTGATGGCTGGTCCACTTCAACAGTCTGTGTGTGTGTGTGTTCCCCATGTGCGCTTTGTTGTGCTCATATGCATGCCAACGTTTCAACAATCTTCTGCCTCAGAGGCAGTTTGGCTTCGCAATATGCCACAAATGCGGTGACGGGCGAGTGGGCGAATGTGGTCTGACTGATGCTCGCGGAGGTGGAAATGTAGGTTAATCCTGTCGTATGGGCCACGAACCATCATCGGCAGCATCATACCTCCTTGAGCAGTGGGAGAGAGCGAAGAGAGGGGGCAGTGGGGCGTTGTCTGAGCGGCGGCCAAGCCGAAAATGATCAACAAGGGATTATGTTGAATTCTACCTTCGATTCAAGATGCACTTGGGGGGGAAAACGGAACATTTAGTTTGCGGAGAAAATATCCAGAAGGTAGCCGGCGAAGAGCTGTGTGGCAAAAGGCGAGGGACGACTTTGGACAAAAGAACAAAAGGGAGCCAAGTAGACTGATGGTTGCGGGGGGCGTGCCCCTTACGTTCCCGTGTCTTTGTTGACTGGATGCCCTCCCTCAGCAATGCACCTCTCGAGCCAGGAGCGCCACTCTTCCTCGAACCAGTCTTCTCTAATTCAATTACACAATCGCATTACGCAACACAGTTAGGGGAAAGATGAACACATGAGCCGAGCTGTGACACCGGTCGTCGCAGAATAACATTTTCATATCCTACTGCGGGGATATTTCCATGAAGGCTCACCGTAGAAACTGGAAGGTCCAACATGAAGCTGAATGATGACCTCTTATTTTTCACAAATTGATCAATCACAATTTCCTATTCAACCGTTGGTCAAACGGCTTGCAAAATGTGAACGCAGGCTCACTTCACTCATCGGCTTCGGCGATACCAAACAATTACCAAGTTAATTGAATACTGTGACATTTCAACGGCTTTACTTATAAGTTGGCGGATTGTCATGGTGCCCCGACTATCATGTTAAAATAAATAACACAATAGAGTGCGTGCTTTTCAGCGCAGTTCCATCGGAAACCGTTCACAGGGATTGACTATTTGTGCTCATTTGGCACCGGGCATGTTTGGAGCCAGCCACTTGTCTCACAATGATTCCGGGGAGATGCGTGTGGTAATTTCAGCAGTCTCTCCACGCTAGCTGGCAATCATCCTGAGCAGAAAGGCAGAATTTTAAATCGCCATCATTCATGCGTGCTCCCTGTGTGTGTGACTACATCTAACACCACAAAGCATGTGAAATGACACACTAAAATCTCACACTCCCTGTCCCCATTTGTCCAATTCGTCATGCATAAATGATTCAGCCGCGATGTGAGCACCTGCCAATCCCCCACTCCCCCATCCCTACTCCCACCCACGCTACCTTTTGATGCTTCATGACACGCCCGCATTCACTGTAGTTGTTCATCCATTCGCGTGTGCTCAACTGTGGCAAACCATCCACTAGCTAACATCGGAAAATGCTCCTCTGCAGAAAAAAAAAAAAAAAAACGTCAATGGCTCAGAAAAATGCTGCATCGAGGCCACTGAATGGAGTTTGGGCAAAATGCTGCACAAGCACCACGTGTCCCAAAGAGTGCAGGGTGATGCAGCAGAGCGGTTCGCCATGTGTGCATATATAGAAGCCCCTCCCCCCCTCCCTCACACCGCTTCAGCAGGGCCACAGCCTTCGGATGGAGACCCCCACCATTCAGCTCGTGTGAGTCACCAAGCGGACATGCGCTAGTACTGCAAACACCATCTCCACTGCCCTTACCTTGACCCGCTCCTGCTTACGCGTTATTTATGGTTTAATTTACAACACCGCCTGAGGCATAAGTCGTTTGCGTTGACAATACAAGCGCGGTGGGACACGAGGCTGCGGAGGAAAGGCAAAAGGAAAACATTATTACTTTGTCCCAACATGCCAATAACTTGCGGAAACCATATTAGCAAGAAGCATGTACACACAAGGGCTCCATTTGCTGGCCAATTGTCAGCGGATACCTTCCAGACATGCTACCGCCGAGATGAAGACTCTTTTGTATTCAATAACACGCACGCTTCTCTGCTCACCGCTGCCCTGAGCCTGACTCCATCCGTGCCTCATTTACTCTTCCCTTCCCCCATGTGTCCTTTCCGCATTCACTTACCTGTCAGAGACCTGCGGTGTCCATCAGCTACTTGCAGCCCCATTTGCAGCATCTATTTGCCTCAAACAAATGTGCTCATAAAGATACAGTTTGAGTATTTGCTTATTGTCCTTTATTTGTTGAAACTCCTTTTTATTTTATTTTATTTTTTTTTTTGATATTGCTATACTCAGGCCATCTGGTGGCTGCCTGGTGCCAAGAGCTGTTGGAATGACTTGAGGAGCTTCCTTTTGTACTTTTCTGACATCTTTTGTCGTCTATAGGCAATTTCAGAACTGTTAGCATCATGCCAATTATTATTCACCAATCGATTCTTTGCTATCTGTAGCAGGGCTCTCTGTCCCCATGCCTCCAAAATAACAAAGCTGAGTACTAAGAAGAGCTGGTACAGCGTTTGCCTTGTTTGTGAATGAATAATGTGACAGTCGGCTCATTATTTTTGTTGACATTGTTGTCAATTTGATGGGATCATTTGTCTGCGATGTGCCGAACCACAGTATAAATGCAAGTGTCTCATTTAACATCAGACTCTGGCCCAGGGGAGTTAGCATTGAAGTGACTCAATTTACCACAACCTCATTTTTGGCCATAAACTAGTCCGGAGTGAATCAGCGGCATTTCTAAGAGTTAATCAAAGCTATTGATTGTCTGAAATCATCCCGTTGTGCTACCTCTTATCGATGCATGGAGAGTAAACGTTGAACCGCCCACTCAAGCTACCAAATATGGTTCTTCACCCCAAGATGGCTGCCTAATCTTGCAAAAAAAAAAAAAAAAAAAAGGATCTTTATTTCAGCACCATTTCCTGTTGTGCCACTGCAGTGTGCACTTGAGAGATAAAGCCCACTGCTCTTTGCGCTTTTCACTCCCTTCATTTTCTGTCTGGCTCGTGTGCGTTTGAGAGAGGTGAAGGGCAAGGGTCAATGTGCTTCCGGTTCCCACTTGGCAGCCAGCCCGCATCACCATGCGCCGTGCATTCAAAGGTTACAGGAGGGCCGGTGAGGAGGATGATGACGTATTTGTGAGCATCTCTGGATACAAGGTGATCTGCAAAAGAATTCTATGAGCGTGCTTTTTTTTTTTTAGTTGAATTCCAGGGAGCCTTAAAATGCTGTAATGCTAAAGGCCACAAACCAGTCGAAAGTGAATCATGGGCACCTCTGCGATTTGGTAAAGCTTTTCCCGTAGTAGTAATATCTTCTCTTTTAATGAACTCTTTGACTGTTTGCTTATTGCCCGCTCGGTATTTGGACTACGGTACATCCAGTGCTTGCAACCGTCCGTCTCCAACCCCCCACCCAAGATAATTTTCACAAGCGTTCCGAAGAGCTTTGATCATGATGAGATGAGCTGTAGCCATGGAGACGATGCTTTCTCGTTTTTGTCAAGTGACTTTCGGATGTTGCCAGGGCACTTTCATCCTGAGAAATGAAACAAAAAATGTTTTTGGGGTTTGAAGCATTAATATTCCATTAAATTGGATATGTCACTCATTTAAAATACTGCCCTTTAATGTGTACGATAGATCTAATCTTATACCCTCATGTCCTGGCTTCTTTTTTGTTTCCTTCTACAGACCACATCGCCAACGGGTCAAGGCAGGTCAGACTCGCCGGTCTACACCAACCTCCAGGAGCTTAAGATCTCTCAGTCCAGCCTGCCGCCTGTGCCCTCCGGTTCACCTCTGCACATCCACGGCGACTGGGAGACGCACAAAGACCTGAGTGGCAGGCATTTCTACTATAACCGGGCTACGGGGGAGCGCACTTGGAAACCACCACGCACCCGGGACGCCAGCGGCAGCACCGGCAGCTTCCGAGGAGAAGGTCACCAAGGCACAGCAGAGAGCGAGGTAAGCCAGGACAAAGACAAAAAAAAAAACTTGGTTGGTTTTCTTTTGAGGCGTGATGTTCTATGCTGGTTCTGTGACACATTCAAATCCAGGGAATTTCTTTGAGAGGAATTATAGGAATTCAGTCAAGTCCAGTTGTTAAAACGGTTCTGAATGATGTACAGGGTTGGCAGGCCGAAAAACTAAAACAACACTAAAAATGTCATTTTTGGTTATTATAAGCACAAACGAAGCTGACAGTGTTCAGTTTTGAATTCTTGACAGTCGGACAGCACCACCATGTGGTATTTGGCTACATTGCATTATTTAATAGGGGTTGATGAGATTAAAATGCAAGATGGGCTCCATCATTCAGTCCCAATGTCTCTTGTTCACATCCAAATTATGACTGACCGATTTTATTTTTACTTATCTGATTGTTTGGATAACTATCCAGGAACGAAATGATAATGATTTGCTTCCTATTCTTTAAAGTCTCTATTCATTTTCAGGTTTGCATAATACCGACGAGATGGTTTTGGTACCAAACTGGGCTGGAGTTTCAGACAAGCCGTTATGTCACACTTCTTACAGCAGATATAAAATGATGTCGTTTTCTGTTCTCTTATTACTATTAAGATTATTTTTTATTTTTTGAATAGCTGCTTTCGTCTGAAGAAAACGGTCACAGCACCCATTCCAGCCAGTCTGACAGCCAGTATGGGTCGCCCCCCAGAGGCTGGTCTGAGGAACTGGATGAGCATGGGCACACCCTTTACGTCTCTGAATACACACAAGAAAAGGTGCGACGTCATTTTAAATTCTCTTGATTTTATACCATTTCTTTGAGCTGCTCTCCTATTGTCCAAAACTCATGCATGGGGAACATTTAACTTTCCGTTTTTTTATTTTTTTATTTTTTATTTTTTAAAGCTTTCACTAAATGCAGACTCTCTTTGCAGTGGATCAAACATGTTGATGAGCAAGGCCGACCCTACTACTACAACACTGACGGATCCAGGTCTGAATGGGAATTACCCAAGGTAGTATTACTTCATTATTTTCCAAATGTTTTTTCTTTCTTTTTTTTCTTTTTTTTTTTTTTTACTGCACACCACACTCCTGAAAGTCTTCTCAAATGACCTCACCTCCAATCGAGCTCGCACCTTTTGGCGTGCCGCCCGAGTCCTGCTGATGTAAGCGTCTGGCTGGCTCACAGGACCCACTTTTGTAATTGAACGCCTCCTGCAGGCCGATTTATGGCTCCTGCTAGGACTAATCAAGAGGTCTTAGGATCATAATAATAATAATAATACATTTTATTTATAAGCGCCTTTCAAGACACCCAAGAACACTTTACAATAACAAAAAACAGGTGGGGGACAGGAGCAGAAAGCAAAAGCATCCGCCTTCGTCGAGAGCCAAGCAAGAAGGATCAAATCAGAACGGGCCGCCGAAATCTTGCGGTGCAGATGCTGACGGGGGCGCTCGGTGGAGTTGCAACTTTCTATGGTTTGATCTTCTCTCCACACAGTATAACATCTCCCCTCAGTCTGGTGAGGTCCCCAAGAGTCGCAGCCTTGAGAGGAAGCAGCCGGACCCCATCATCCTCACCAAGTGGAGGCACAGCACTTATGTCCTTGATCTCAACGACAAGGTAGGGGCTCCGCGGCTTCCTATGAGGTGGAGTCAAGTGAGTAAAATATCTTGGAAAAGAATGCAAAGTGTCGGCACACACTCTTCCGTGTGGATCCAAGTCCAAATGTGCTCTTCCTCTTTATTATGTAACTGCAACCCGATGTTCTCTGATTCGACTCCAGGTTTCTGATCCATTTCCTTCACCCCACTAACCCACTGACTGAACTGACTCCTGTAGTTGCCTGATAGTCCTTAGAAAAATCTTCACGCCGTGCCTCTTGTTGTTAGGAGTGTGCTACGGCGCCCAAGCAGAGCTCTCCCGACTCTGACTCCTGCCCATCATCTCCTAAGCACCCCTCAACTGTTAGTATCCCAGCTTGCATTGCATAGCACTCACCGCCATCTCACTCGCATCCATCATGAACGTCTTTCTTTTCATTCTCTCTCGCTGTATCATTCACGTCTTTATCATCTTCTGCATGTCACCGTGTCTCGCTAACCGCAATTACAATGTCATGGTTTTCTTACGATATCTCCAGTGGAAGCTTCCATTTTGAATTGCTTTGAATTTTTTTTTTTTTTTTGGCATGAAATTGGCACTCAACGTCCTGAGCTGGCAGGTGAAATTTTCAGTATGCAACTAAAATGGATGATCGGACGACAGCTCTGTATTGTCGATTATCCATCTCATAACTTTAGGTTCCACTTTATGACCAGCAAAAACCCGGCTGTTCAAGCCATGTGATACTTTGATGTATCAAGGCATCACAACCAACGCCGCCGCGTTCATTTCAAGCGTCACTCTTCTGATTGTGATTTGCTTATCTCGTCCTCCTTAGCCGTCAGAGAAGTGCGGGGTCCTAAATGTCACCAAAATCACGGAGAATGGAAAAAAAGTCAGGTAGGGAGCTATGAAGCGCTGGCCTCGAGGACTTTGCTGTTGATCGTCTCCATAATGTTTTTTTTTTTTTGTCATGGTTTTGGACACACAGGAAGAACTGGGCATCCTCGTGGACGGTGTTACAGGGTTCCTCGCTCCTCTTTGCAAAGGGTCAAGGAGGAAGCACTAGCTGGGTGCGTATTCATGGGCCCGCTTTTGGCCGAGCTCGCTCTTCCTGGACGTCATCGCCGCCGCCCGTGAAAAAAAAATATTGTCATCCTCTGTTCATTGCTTTTTCCTCTCCTCCTTCCTGAAGTCTTTTTACCGAAACGGCTCCATCCCCGAGTTGCTCCTCACTCTTCTTAGCAACTTGAAGCCATCAGTCAAGCCCCGCCCCGCTGTCTCCTATGTAAACTACAGCCCCGCAAAGGCTGCTGCTGCTGCTGCACGTCTTTTTTTTTTTTTTTCCGTCGCCGCTACTTTGGCCCTAACTGACGGACTTGTGTGTGTTTCACTGTGTGCTGCTAATGGTTCAGGTTGAATTATTAACCGCATCGCTCAAAAATCTGGCACTCTTAACTCAGAAACGCTCCTGATGGGACTTTTGAGCATTTTCAATGAAGTACTAACCAGGGCTGAACACTTTTGAAAAAGAACGTAATTGCAGTTTCTCCCCCAGACTTGAATTTATATTAACCTGACTCCACAGGAGGACTTTCTATTGAAATGTCTTATGTCTAGTATTATCCCCGTTGCTGAAATCCTGGTGTTACGTCAAATTCATAGTCAAATTTGTTAAATTCCTTGTCATTCATCTGATAGTTTACGATCTAATATGAAACGCAGGTGACGCCAATGTCGTAAATGTGCCGAAAGTCATTGCGGCGGCCATTTGCTTGGATCGGAGTAACTTGCCATCGTAACATGACTAACAGTGATTTGCCCACAAAAAAAAAACAAACAAACAAAAACAATCCAAGGAATTAACACCACTTTAATCTAGGATCTTAACCATTTTGTATTTGGATCCTATTTGCCATTTAACTGCTTGTGTTGATCTTAGACCAGTTTAACCTCACCCCCCACCCCCCTGCGACATTCTCGCTTATGCTGCGTCACTGCATTTCAGAAGTTTGGCAGCAACCAGTCGAAGCCCGAGTTTACCGTTGACTTGCGCGGGGGTTCCGTGGAATGGGCTTCCAAGGACAAGTCCAGCAAGAAGCATGTCATTGAGGTATCGAACATAGAGACGGTCTGGCCCAAAATATATACCGTACACGAATGGCACTTTCAGGTGAAATTTTAAACTTAAAATGCACGATAAACTTGAACCGGTACATTTAATGTGACCCTCCAGCTATTCAACTATTCACGACGTGTTGGAGCAGAGTGACAAAATTCACAAGTCAAAGTTATTGTGCATTTTATGCTAAAGTTTCACCTAAAAGCCAAATATCTCCTAACGTTTCGTGAATAGTGCTCCTCTGACGTCCAACCTTTGGATTCCTTAGCTGAAGACTCGTCAGGGGACAGAACTGCTGATCCAGTCTGAGATTGACAGCGTCATTAATGACTGGTACCGGGCCCTGACCGAGACCATTAACACATACGTAAGTTGACTTAGTCATACTGGCATGTGTGTGTCACCAGCCTAACTTCATCGAACAGAAAAAAAAAATGGCTCATGTCCAGGCGTGGGAGTCGGATGAGGCCATCGAAGAGGATATGCCGGACTCTCCGGGAGCTGAGAAACAGGACAAAGAGAAAGATCAGCGAGAGTCGAAGAAGAACAGAGGTGAGGCCAGTCGCTCACATCCTTCCGTTAACCGAACCACTTATTCTCACCTTGCTTCCGTTGTTTTATACTCTTTTTTTTTTTTTTTTTTTGCTGCTTTTAGTTGTGATGAAGACCTCCGTCAGTATGGACTCATCAGACCAGAAAAAAACCCGGCTGAAGCTCAAGAAGTTCTTGACGCGTCGACCCACCTATCAGGCAGTACGAGACAAAGGCTACATCAAAGGTAGCCCGAGCACCGGAGCGCTGCGGTTTGAACGACGCATTCCACTAGACGCGACGGAGGAGTTGAGTTTAACGTCATTTTTCCTGTTCACTCTTCAGATCAAGTTTTTGGCTGCAGTCTGAGCAACCTGTGCCAGCGGGAGAACACGTCCGTGCCCAAATTTGTGAAAATGTGTATCGACCACGTGGAGAACACGGGTAGGAGTCAGCTCACCACCCGCTCTATGTCAATTGAAATAATGTACATTCCTGACAGGTTACATCGGAATCCATTATTTATCTAATATCGTGACACAAACTTCAAGGATTGAACATGGGCCAAGAGAAATGCTCCCAATGGAGTTCGAATAGATTCCATCAATCACGTCTTTGTCATCATCTTTGACCTTTAGGTCTCAGTATCGATGGCTTGTATCGAGTGAGCGGGAACCTGGCAGTGATACAGAAGCTCCGCTTTGCCGTGAACCATGGTAGGACACGCTCGCTCCAAAATCGACACTCACCTGTACACTTTTTTGGTGCACCTACACATGATTGGTCTTTTTCTTGACAATTACTTTATATCATTTTTTGTTTCAGATTTAATATACCTACATTGTTTGGGCATCGACAAACTAGTGTTCAGTTAGTGTAGTTCTAATCAGTGACCACCAAATAGTGCAATTGTTTCACACCCAGCTTGTTTGCTCAATCTCAATTCATTTTGGTGTAGAATCATTTAAAATTCTATATAATAATAAATAAATTATATACGTCCGCGAGAGCCCCCACCCTGCATGTTGTGGATGACGCTCTCCTTCAACACACCTGATTCCGATACCTTACCTCTATTTTCTTCCCCTGCATCAGACGAGAAGGTGGAACTGGATGACAGCAAATGGGAGGACATCCACGTCACGACAGGAGCACTCAAGATGTTCTTCCGGGAACTTCCAGAGCCTCTATTTACTTACGGATCCTTCAATGACTTTGTTAATGCAATTAGTGAGTAACTTGGACGACTGACCTCACCGTTTGAGTCCACTCGAAATGATTGATTTCTCCATTGTGGCCACGAGGTGGCGCCGTACGCATGTGAAGTCCCTGAATGGCTGCCCGTCTTTTTGCTACAGAATGTTCTGACTACAAGCAGAGAGTCAATTCAATCAAAGACTTGATCAAGAAGTTGCCAAAACCTAACCACGACACAATGCAAGTCCTCTTCAAACACCTGCGCAGGTAAGATGTTTTCATTCGTCCTAAATGAAATGAATTGGTGTGAAACCAATTCATGGGCTCATTCTGATAAATTAAGACACGGTGTCCTTTTGTAGTAGCTTTTGCTACTTGCAAAACAACTGCTGCCCGCAGTGCAGGATACAGCTTTGGTTTTTCATCGTCTGAAATGTACACGTGAGTCGCGAGGCTCCGTATCCTCCATTCGAGTCTCTTGGGCAGGCCTGCGAAAACTTTTGGTCATGTGACTGCCTGACATTGATTGATTGGTGAATGGAGTCAGATGTCACAAGGAAGTCTTGTTGATGAGACAAAGCCAAATTAAATAAATGTTGAGAGCGGAATCTTGATACATATAATGAAATAAAAGTATTGCTTCTTCTTTAGCTAAATACTCAAGTTTAAAAATAATAATAATAATGCATGTTTATAATATAATCCTCTTTTATATTGCAGTGGCAGCTTCCTCTCGAATTTAGAGCACAATTGAACTTACTCGCATCATTTATTGTTCGACTGAAGCAAATCGGAACCTGACAAGGGGGGGGGGGGAGAACAATACTGATGAAATCAGAACGTCATGAGTTAGTCCGAAGTACGTCTCAAGTTAACAGTAGGTTATCTGATTACCCTCTTAAACTGCAGCGTGAATTTGAAAGAGGTTACGCATAAACAGTCCCCCCCCCCCCCCCCCCCGCCTTACCCACCAGCAGCGGCATCCTATGTTCTCAGTGACATTTGCCGAGCTTTCCCATTTGCATTTATATGGCACTGCATTTGCTGTAATTTAGTACCGACGAAGTGGCGAAATTTACAGCGTGACATTCAGTGTATGGAGGACTGCGTTATATCAAGCGGGCGGATTTGATCTTATTTTCTCTCCTCCATAAATATGTTATTGTTTTGTGCATCTGCACGGAAAGGATGTAGCTTCTATTTAAAAAACGCTATTATTGCTCTACTCTCGCCCGGAGCGTCAGCGGTGTTCCGAGGCTTGTCTTGGCGCTCCATCTTGAGCCTCGCTGATGCGTTTTGAGACTGTAGGAGTGCTTGTAATCTTGTTTTTGTAGATGAAGCCCCCGAAGCTGTGAATCGGTAGGTAAACGAAACCCTGACCGGTCTCCCCCCCGCTCCCCCTCCCCCTTCCCGCGCAGGGTGATCGACCACGGCGAAGCCAACCGCATGACCACCCAGAGCGTGGCCATCGTTTTCGGCCCCACGCTGCTCCGGCCCGAAACGGAGACGGGCAACATAGCGGTCCATATGGTCTACCAGAACCAGATAGTTGAGCTCATACTGCTGGAGTTCGAAAGCATCTTTGGCAGGTAGACGCAAAGGGGCTACAGACTTTTTGCCTCTTCTTCCTTTTTTTTTTTTTCCTCTGTTTTTGTTTTTGACTGAACTCTGTGTTGCCGCGGACCTGGCAACTGCGAAGGCCAACTCCTCCGTTTACACATGCATGACAAGGCATTGCACTTACCAGTTCTGGAGATGAGTTTCAAGGGGCAACAGGCCCCCCCTCCACCTTTCCAGCTGCCGTTCCTTTGCAGACGGGCGGCAACCTTTCAGTTGACCTCTCGTGATTTGGTGAATTTGAGTCTTCGGGGTTGGGGTTATTATATATATTTTTTTTGGGGGGGGTGCCGCAGTCACTGAATCCTATAAAACCTCCTTGTGTTGGGGAGCGTTCAGGGATGCTGCTCCGGTGACGTTAAAGGCAGACGCAAACCTCATGATGTTGCCTGAAATGTGTTGGTCTTCTGTGTTGTGGCGCTTCGTCTGTGACGCCAGTTATGCCATAATCAGTGTTGTGTTAATGGGCCGATGTTTTCTTTTGTTGTCGTTAGTGTCGTTTCTGTTTTTATTTTGTCTCAATTTTTTTTTTTTTTTTTTTGCACTTGGATGAACTGGAGCAGTGTTTCACATTGTGCCCCCACTTCCCCCACCCGGTACCCCTCACCCTTTAAGTGTTAACCCGATGGAGGGATAAAAACAGTGTTTGTTGTTGGGAGTGAATTAAAACCTGCACAGAAGCATCTTTCGTCTTGCCACTTTGTACAGCGATGTGTCGTGTCTTGGTGTGTGCTTCAGTGAAGTCCGCGCAGTCTGTTCTCCTTTACAAAGTAAAATGTTGGTTCGTCCTGTGGCAGGATGCATCTCCGAGGTCCCGCGCTCGCTTTCGAGCCGCGGTGCAACGTTGCGTTGTGCGGTGATGAAGCTCCGCTAAGCTAATGATGAGGTATTCCGACAGCGGGGACGATACAAGGAGCGTTTTATGGTCTGACGTATGGCCTGTGAGGTGAAAGCCTTTCAAGCCATTTCGGAGTTCATTGACTCTGACAGAAGCTAGTTGTTACCAAGTGTTCCAGTGACTTGGCTTTGTGTGTGGAGTTGATTTTCCGGTTTGTACATTTGAATTAAAATATGACAAAATGCAGGTTGTGAAAAAGAAGAAGAAAAAAAAAGACTGTTCCTGCAGTGTTTACGTGTGATCAGCTGCACATATGAATGTAATTTTTTTCAGGCTAACTGCTGTTTGTGAAATTGCTCTGTCTAATAAAAAAAAAAAAAAAAAGACAAACTAAACGAGGAGGCTCCCGTGCATTTCCTGTCTCGGTGATAAAAGCTTGCCATGAATGGAGGATGGAGACCATAAACGTGAAAGACACAAAGGTGAGTCTGCCGTTGGACTTCAATCAACTTTAAAGCTTCAGCTCCCTCTCTGCCTTAATTACATAATTGAATTAATCTACTCAACACTAATATCTCGGTTATTGAGCGCAGTGATTAAGCTTTCTTGTCGCAATCAATTATTTTCCTAGCCGTTAATTATGAAATGCACTTTAGTATATTTCTTTATTTCTGAAATGTATGGCAACCTCTGCCGCTCCGCTTCCATTAATGTCCCCGCTTTTGTCATTCCTCCGCGGGTCATACGTGGCTGCCGACCTGAAGGCTGCGTATTAATTGATGACTAATTAGGAAATTGCCAGTCTGCCAGCTTTGATTAAGAAGCCCGCATCTTTGGAGTGCTGAGCAAAGCTGCCTGCTATCAGGCCCCTTGGAGAAAAGCTTTCACTTTGCTTTTGTATTGGCTTTGCGTGCTGGAGTGAAGTGCCTCGTCGTATATTTACTATACAGTATTTTTAAAAAAAGTGGGTGCAGATTATGCTGCAAAACTCAGTCCTGTTTGGCATGATGTGGGACTACGCTGAAGGTGCGCAACTCTAAAATGGGTCAACATTCATGAATCATTAATTATTTGTATGTGTGTCACAGAAGAATCACTACTCTCTTTTGGAGCTTTCAGACAATGTATCCTGTGGCACCGGTGAGGAAGAAGGGGGACGGGGGGGAACCCACATCACACAGAAGCAAGTGAAAAGCAAGAAACGGTAAGGCCCCCTCTGCTTCAAAAAGCAACCGTAACTGTCTCAGATAAATAAATAGATGGCATGAAGAGGAACTATTATCCGTCATGGCGCCCTGATACACTCCAGCTTTCTATTTATTGCCTACTTAATGGACTTGATTGCGTTACTGGCGGTAAGAAAGAGAAAGAAATCCACTGGCGGCGAGGAGCGTACTTTGGGCACTTCGCAATTACCTTATGTAAATCCTGTCGTGGAATGTTGATCCACCGCTATTTCAAATGCATTGGATTTCCATGGGAAATGATCCACTCCTGCCGCCTGAAGCCCATTAATAACGAGTGGGTAGGCGGACGTTTGGTGTCCCTTACGTGCGACGGCATGCGTGCAACGACGCAGCCTGTGCGGTCGTTTGACATGCGCTCGAGCCTGACCGCACCATTGGGAAGAAATATGGCGGTGGCGCTTCAGACAATCGGTGACTCGCGCAGCGGGGTCGCGGACGACAGACCCTCGACTCCACATGCGACCCTCAAGCTGACGTCAAAGCCACTTGTACAAGTTTCAATATTAAACGGTAGATACCGCATGCTTGTCTGGCCTCCTAGATTGAATATGCCCGTCAGGTCAGTTTGAGTTTGAATGATTGTTTGGCTGTCGATCTATCTTATAGGCCCAAAATCAAATGTCTCTCACGCAAATGGTTGCCTTAAAAATCTCTCATACGCACACAAACTCACTGGCACCAAAACCCCACTCTCATGTGAGATCTCTCACACTCATCCCCCCCAAAAAAACTAAAACACAAAAGCTCAACACAAAAATCTGTTACTTAGGCCAAATAAACCTCTCAAACTCACCTCACACACACAAAAAACCCTTCATACACAATTAAAACAAAGAAAGAACCCCACAACCATCCAAAAACTCATACATACCCAATAAATAATCTTCTCACACTTAACAACAAAAAAAATCACCAATAATTTAGCCGTCCAAAAATAAGCAAAAAGCTCTTCAAAAATTGTCACCGCCACCCAAAAAAAAATTTTTCACCTACATCAAAAACACCCTTACAAATACTAAAATCCTCTTCATCACCCAAAAAACACTAATTTACCCAAAACTCTCTCACAAAAAAAATCAACTCTCAGCAACTCTCTTACCCATTTACAAAAGTCATCCACCAAAAAAACACACACACACACACAAACTCTCTCCCTCACCCCCCCCCCACCCAAAAAAACAACCTCTCTTAATCTCACACTTACCAATAAAACTCTCACACACAGCAAAAAAACTTTTGTTCCCATTCCCAAATGGTGAGAAGTCTTCATTCCACCGTCTCCCGGATAAACCGCAACTCTGACTCATACTTTAAAAGGTAGCGGTGAAGGTATCGAGCTCTTAATTGCTGAGCGGTTAGATTAGAATCTCCTGACCATTTTGTCTCTCCATGCGGCCACTTTGGCAAGAGCCCACCTGCATATAAAGCGAGTGGGGGGCAGAAATCACCGCGGCCATTAATCTTTCATGTCGCGTAATGGCATGTTCACATTACCTGCTCGCACCTCAGCTCCGGCCGAGCAAATCCAGCCAGCGCCGAGATCGGGCCGGGAAACCACCGTGAGCATATGGAGCACTTCAAACACTCTTCTCCTCCCCGCGCCCAGGCTGCGGTCGCGCCCATGAATTATAGAAATGATCTAATTGTTTTCTCGTTTGGAAATTGTGAGGGCCCTCCTTTTTGCGTCTGCAGTCGGAACGGCGGCACGGGATTCAGCGCCGCCAATCTCCGATGGGTTTGTTGATTCTGAGGCGCCCGGGCCGTCCAGTCAAAACAGAGCCGGGCCTGAAATTTGGGGAGGACGGTAAAGAGCAACGGGGCTGATCGGAAGGCACCGGCGGTTTTGGACACGCAAACGCGGCTTTTGGCAGCCATTCGGTTGTGGCTCATCAAACATTCAGCGGTGGCTCTTTCCTGCGGGAAGAGAAAAGAAAATATGAAAAAGAGCAACGATAAGGCGTACATGTGGCCAAGTTACGAGCAGAGCGCGCGACGTTCTAAGCCAGTCAAGCGAAAAGAAAAACACAGAAAGGTATATAGCGTGTAAGATTTAAAGACGCTAGACCCAGTCATGCGGCGCCAGGTTGACGGCCATTTATAAGTAGATCATTTTAAATGGCGGTCACGGGGTGCGAACTTTGCCAAATGTTCAAACGGATATCCGTTATGCAATCGCAAAGATGGGCAAGGAACGCTTTAAAAACAAACCGGCCTGCTGCTTGTTGGCCCCGCGAGGTCGACGTGTCACTGCAGCGTCGGACCCGCATTGTGACTCGCGTCTCTCTCATGTCCCGAGCACTTTGTCTCATTAGCTAGTTAATGATAACGGCGCATGTTTCCCCCCCCCTGGTGCAGAGGTTCTAATTAGGACATGTCTGATTGGAGGAAAAAGGCCGAGCGTAATTACACAGACCGCATCAATGTTGTCGAATGGGGAGAAGGGGGCACTCTCCCCGCCCCCCTCCCTTCAAACAAATCATACCGGTATTTAATTAAAGGATCAAGCCCTGACACATGGACGCCGAGGAAGAGTTGTGATGCTGGAAATCAAAGAAAGTTTTCCTTCTCCTCGCTGCAGGTAAACCTTTGAGAGGGCGGACTCGACGGCTTCGCCAGCGCTCAAATAAGCTCATTGGATTTGCTCCCGTGCCAACATCTTACTTAATTAGCCGGCACACTTTTATGGGCATAAATCGCTTTTACATCGCTGCCAACGGAGCGCGCCGCAAAGTGGGTCGATCGTATATTATGTTGATCCTCCTTGGCGCAGTTAAAGCCATACATTACATTTGAATTTGTCGAAGAAGCCGGAGGGCCGCTGGCATCCTTCTTCTTTGTTGTGCTGTCAGCGCTAATCTCTCCCCAGGGGTCTCGGCAGCAGCTCTCGCCTTCTTTCTTGTTGCTGCCCCCAGACTGCATGAGTAAAAGGACGCGGGGATTGAGTCGAGCCAGGAGGGCACCCACACATCCCCCCCCCCCCCACCTCCGTGCCCCCTCCCCACGGATAAACCTGCCTCCCACCTTCCGCTCCCTCCAGGCCTCCACTTGAAGCGTTTATGGCCGCGTTGATGAACAAGTTTGCTCGACCACCTCGAGATGACGTGAAAAATACGGGTGCGTCCACATATGCTTGGATTGATGGCGTGAACCTGAACTCGCAAAAATGTTGCTCAAACTACAATGATGTGGACCTGCAAGTAATTGTAGCCCTTTCTAAAAAGGTTTTTGCCAAAGCACAGCACTACTTTTATCTCAATGAAACTCCTCAACTCACTTCATTACACCTTGTAGTTCCATTTGTACCAAGATGCCATAAGATGGTGGCAAGACAAAGCATTACTTTTGTCAAAATGAAGCTCCTCATTTCAGTTCGGCATAGTTCCTTGGCACCAAAATCACACCTAGGCATTCTCTGTCTAAATACATCTCAGCTCATTCCAACACTGTTCCAGGGTGTCATCATGGTACCCAAGCACTGTGGGGTTTTTTTTCTGAACAAAGCTCCACAGCTCACTTTGACATAGTTCCTTGGCAACAAAATGACACCCAAAGCACTACTTTTGTCTCGATGAAGCCCTTAAAATCATTTCAACATCGTTGCACCGACACGGCAATAAAACACTACCATTGTCAACATGAAGTTCCTCACTTCACTTTAACGATGTTCAAGGCGCTTGAGCACAAAAAAACAGAACATCGATCAGTTGGATTTAACTGAAGACTATAATTCGTCTGTCAGTTCGACTGTTAGCGTGAATGGTTTGTGGATATGTGCTTTGCAACTGGCTGGCAAGCTGTTCAGTCAGCTGGGCTAGGCCCCAGCTCGCCTACGGCGCTAATGAGGGGAAAAAAATGATGGATGGATAAATATAATACAGCATTTCGAGATCTTTGAAGTTGTTTTGATGTGAGTTCAACCGAAAGAATTCCAAGCTAGGCGCATCTCCAACACGATTGCCATCCAGCCTCTCCCCCTTTGTCATCTTTGTGTTGGTCCACTAGGGGGTAGCGAAGAGCATACATTCACTTCCTTTCCATCAAAACTTGTGCTGGGTTTTGCCCCTGATTTTACTCTGATTATCCTTCCCTAGTTGTGCGTACCCTACCTCCTCCTTCCTCGTCAACCACCTCCGCTTCTTGGCCAATGTGTTTCACACATATTCGCACGCAATTTTCTTTGCGCTCTCCACTCGTCGCATTAGCATGGAAGTCAACCTGGTGATTCATGTGTTGCCAGTTTCTTTGTTTTTATGTTTTTTTTCTCTTCATGCCCCCCTCACCCTCTGCCGCCCAGGCTAAGCTTTGTGAGACGCAGAAGGCGGGGGTGGCGATTAAGGCGAAGAGAGGCGGAGGAGTGGTTGACCGAGTAGACCCCAGGGTGGTGGGGGCGGCTAGTGTTCGCAGCCCCCTGCTCCCCTTGATGATGAGGTGGAGCCTAATTGATTTGTCAATGTGGAACCATCTGGCACGCAAAGATGGGCCTGCAACCTGTTCTCCTCCCTGCGCTGGATGACGGGGTAAAAGGCGGGTCGGATTACTAATAATATTTTCAATTTTATGCGCACCCCCACCCAAATCACACCTTATTTAATTAAGTGTGCCTTCCTCAATCTGTTTTTTTATTCCACACTGACTTCTCGGTCCCCTTCCGTTGAATGATGACATGGGTGGCAGAAGGCATGACACAGCCCGGAGGGTGCAGTCCACTGGCCACGAAAGAAACACTCACTGCTCTGAGTCCCAACTCAGGGCCGAGGTGGGGGGTGCGGGTTGACTGGGATCAAAAGGTCAGCGGTGCTAATGTGGGGGTGGGGGGAGCCCTATGGTGTGTTAATAAAAAGAGCTGGAGGAAACGGGGACAGATGGGAAAGGAAGGAACGAATGGATGCTGCTTGCTCTGATTAGGATTCACCCCCCCCCCCCACATCATCACCGTTAATTCCCCCCCTCCTTTTTCTTCATTTCTTCTGGCCCGCAGCCTCATTTTAGTTTCATTTGAAAGGTTGCAATAAGAAACACGAATGAAAGTGCCTGTGAGTTATTTGACAATGACAGAAATGAACTCCCAATTTCTGTTTTATTAGCTGCGGTGAGAAAGCACATTAGGAGACAAAGTGGAAACTTTCGGGCCCCAAAACCGCCTGTGTCTGGTTGACTTCCAATTTGTTTGGATTTGGGAAAAAAAAAAGGTTGCCATGGGGGGAAATAATCTGTCAAACTGTTGCTCTGTTATGAAATAATTGTTTACTCCACATCTTAATCAGTTGATGCAAGTAAACTTTTGTAGATCAGATATAAAATATTTTTTTGACATTTATTCTGAATCTCCACTTTTTTTTTCTCTCTCTCCCTCGAGTGCGGGTGTTCCCAACCAGTCGATCGTGATTGACTAGTACACTGAGGACTGGACCCTTTGTGGGGCCAAAAAAAGTCTTCGGAAGGTATGTGCTTGTGTGATTTTTGAGGCATGTTTTTGTGGAGTTTTGAAAAGTCCAACCTCGGGGGCGTTCACTTTGACAAATAAAAACAAACAGTACAAATGTTTTAACCGCACGCCGCAGTCAAGCTGTCAGGAGAAGTGCGACGAGTTGATTTTTGGCATCCCTCGAGCAAGTTGATGATGACTTCATTTCCGATTTAAGTCTTAAGACTTCTCACCGTGTTGTGCGTCACTGAAAATGTGATTATTTGTCAAATAAACAAGTTGTCCAAGATGAGGGGGAAGAACACCTGAGGCAAAAAAAAAAAAAAAGACACTGTCAGCCCACCTTGATGTGCTTTGGAAAATTTGTTTTGATTTACAACCCACTGAGGAGTGAGTCTTGTTTGTTCTGCAAAGGCCGATAAGACAGTGGCTAAACAAATGCTGTGTTCCCGTCAACAAGTCATTGGGCAGATTAAAGCGCATGTTAATGAAGTGGCACTTTGCTGTGTTTTTAACAGCAACGATTCCAGGCACGTGCACACATAGACCCAGAGTGGTATATATATATATACAGTATATGTATATGTCACAAGTGTCATTTTGGGGGGTCTTTGAGCACTCGAGCAAAGTGGAGTTATCTGGTTTTGCATTTTTCTAGGGATGAACTGGAGAGGAGGAAGTGACAGGGAAGGTACCGGACACCAACAATACCCAGCCAAGTCGGACAAAGGCCAAGGTTGGAGGTGAACCTGTGCGGTAGGAGTCAAACGTCAAATGCAGCAGGAAACTACGGTAAGTGGATGTGTTCGGATTATAAGAAAAGGTGCATAAGGAGACCTGAAACCCAGCGGACTAAAAAAAAAAATCTGTTGAGTGACTCCGAAGCTTGAATCACATCTGGAGGTTTGCTGCATGACTTGTCTCGTCTACTGTTGGTCCACACGCTTCCCATCCTCAGGGAGCGACGGGCCCAATGCATGAACTCTCCTCCGCAATCGAACATTGTGGAATAATACGGATGTTTGACCCTGGACACTATTAGTCAGCAATTTTTTTTTAACTCATTCACTCCCAAAGACGTTTTCAAACGTCTTTTCAGACTTGGTCTAGAATTGGCTGGTACTGAATGAGTTAACTGTTAAAATTTTAACACCATACTCATTCTGGTGACTTTCATTTTGCTGACCTCGAGTGACCTTCCAATTCTAGGCGCGAGACCAGTACTGTGTGAGTGCTTGGATTTCTTTCTTTATCGATTTACCTGACTAAAATGACACTGACAGGAAATGTCAAAAGTTTTCATGAATGAACTCGTTGCAGTCCAGTACTGGTAAACCGTGAAAACTTAAGAAGGAAAAAAAAAGAATCCCCAATAGAAATAGGACGTGTTAAGGAAGAGGCATTTTTATGGCTTTGTCCTCTGACCTCCGACAGCCAATGAGATGTCAGCTTTGCAGATGATACATGGGAGTGGGTGAAGGGGAGGGCGGGCGGGGTGGGGAGTCGAGGCGGGGGGGTTCTCTGAGGAGGAGGATGACGGGGACAATGGGATTACTTAGAACACACACACACACACACACACACACACACACACACTGAAGGGCGCAGGAGAGAGGTGAAATGATCACGTGTGTGTTGTGTGTGAATGTTTACCCGTGTGTGTGTGTGTGTGTGTGCATGCATGCACGTGTGTGCACAAGCAGGTGGGCGGTAGCTTCTCAAGGAGCGGACTATTTAATTGAATTCTTTTCAGCTCCTTGTTATTCCAGTCAGGACCGAGAGCTCTTCCAAGTTGTCCCAGCAGTGTGGGAGGCCTGGCTCTACCTGCAAATACACACACACACACACACACACACACACACACACACACACACACACACACACACACACACACACACACACACACACACACACACACACACACACACACACACACACACACACACACACACACACACACACAGACTATGTGAGACCAAGGCAGGGCCTGCAATGTAATAGTGGTCACTTTGGTGTTTTTCTAGCACTACTTGAGTCGCGGTGTGGTAACGAGGGGAGGAAGTGGTGAAAGTTAAACCTTGAGCCTCGCCCTGAAATAAAAGCATGACAAGCCGGCCTCGACGCTAAAGCAATTATATCTCGTAATGTCGCCTTCAATAACAGTGTGTAGCCGTTTCACCTTAAAATAACAGCTTGGAACATGTTGTGAAGCCACTTGCGACGGGCCCGGGGGGGTTCTGAATCTGCGTTGGTTCATTTGTTATGATCGCAGTGATTTATCTCCAAAGTCGAGTTGACTTCATTTGTATAACGCTCACCCAAAACGGCAACGGTGTATATAGTGAGTAGGAGTAACCAGGCAACAGTGTGCACAAGGTCACCGGGAGAGATTGCATGATGACCACATAGCAAGAAGGACACCTGAACCCTTCGCGGCTCCACCGCTTTAACGATTGGTTTCATATTGCCGGAGCTGAAGGGTAATCCTCGGCGGCAATGTTTAAAGGTAGGAGCTAAATACGGCGCAATGACAATCCAATCCATCCCTTGCTACGCGCAAGGGTGCGCTGACCCCGGACTCCTTTGACCGCTTCTACGGTGTGTCACGTGTGTGTGTGTGTTTGCGTGTGTGTGTGTGTGTGCACGCATGTTAGTGCTGTGTATTGATGATTAATTACAGCAATCAATATGTTGGCTGACACACATACGACAGCACTCATCGTTTTGACTTTGCAGGGAGGAACAATAATAAATAAATAATAAACTAATTACTAACGCCCCCCCCCAAAAAAAAACAAAGATTGTATTTTTTTTTTAATGCTATGAGTTTTTACCACATACACCATCACAAATGCTCGCTTTTGAATTTTACGCTGACAAAAAAAAAATCTGGATTTTCCCCTATGTCCATGATTTCCAAAAAAAAACATTTCTGGACTCTTCAGACCACAGCAAACTGTTCCACTTTGCGATAGTCCATCCCTGAAAAGCTTAGCGCAGAGAAGCCGGCCACATTTCTGGATGTTTTTTTGAAATGTGGCTTTTGCTTTATGCGGTAAGAGTTTTAACTTGCATTTGCTTTTATCGCAAATCGTGACACTCACCTGGTTCGAATCAACCGGTTGATCTGAGAAGTGTTCCAAAAAAACCCTCCTTGAGCATTCATCGACTTTCCTATACTTTTTGTTGGCCCTGTCCAGGCATTTTTTGGGAACATGTTGCTGGCGTCAAAATCATAATGAGAAAATATTTGCAAAAAAAAAAAACAATAACATTCATCATTTTGAACATGACATAACTCATCTTTGTAGTGGATTGCATTTAATGTTGATTGAAGAGCATTTGCAAATAATTGCATTCTGTTTTTAATAAGGTTTTATGGAACGTTCCGACTTCATTGGAATTTAGTTTTACATTCTGTCTATGTGTACAGTATACAATTGATCACGTGCTTCATGAACCGTGGCCCTTCGCACCTGCGCTCACACTTGAGACGTCACAGCGAGCGTCTCGCTATTTGGCGCTGAAAAAAAATGAACCCGACCACAAGTGAGTGCTATTTCCTCAACACCAGCGTTGCTTTTCCCTCCTCCGCCGCCTCCCTTTTTTTTCTCCCTCCTCCAGGCTTCTCTCTAAATTTCCCCGGGGAGCCTCGGTCCCCCGGGCTTGGCGGCGTGTCAGAGCCTCGGCAGCCGCAATACTTCATCAGGCCTTTGCGCCATTATTGGCAAGCGCGCTCCATATCCTCTTAGCGGTTATAGCTTTTCAATTTTCCTTTGAAATGCTGAGAGCAGCAGAACATACGGCAATATCTCCACTTTGGAGTCGTGAATGCCTGTTAAGACGCGCGCGCGTGCACGTGTACACGCACCACACACACACACACATCCCGCACATGCAGCTGCAGGCGACACACTCCTTGACCTTTTTCCGGAGCTTCCAGCGACGTTTTGTGACCACAGCTACAAGCCGTTGGTAATAGGCACAATTACAAGATGCTGTTTGACAGTTTGACACGGTAATGTTACGCTGCAAGCTGTCCTGTAAAGCATTATCTCTCCACTTTTCCTCCGTTCCCGCGGGCCGAGTCTCTGGGGAGCCACCGGGCTAGATGATTATGGCGAGATCAAACCTCCTGACAGATCATTCTATCACGCAGTCGACACATCCCCGCTCCCAGATTCATATCACAACAGGTCAAATCATTGCAATGCACGCGCACACACACACACACACACTCAACCAGCATTTCAGTGCTGCCCCAATATATGATTTTTTAAATTTTTTTTTATGTATAGGCCAGTAGTCCAAATTTCAACTCGTGTGCCTTCGGTGTAATATGTTGCGCGACAATGAGGTCAACTGGAAGAGAGATGCAACGTAATTAACAGCGAGAGGCGGCTCAGAAAATCCCCAACGCATCTCCGGTAATAGTCCTTCCAAATGAGCAGAGAAAATATATGTGTAGCATCATTCGGTATCTACTGAATAGCTGTGAATGTAACATTTGAGTTCATGTAACATTTAGGCTAATATTCATTAGCCTGTCGAAGGTGTTTCACACATTAAATGGTCACATAATGCGAGCAGACTTTTGAGAGAGTGATATGGTTTTGGCCGTTAGATGTTCAATTCTCTTTTTCGCGTTAAACGTTGGTTTTTAACAGTAAATGTTGTCTGGGAGTGACAACTTGTTGCGAGCGCACTTTTTGGTTTGTCGCTTTGGCTCGGGGAATCACATCAGTGGTCTTTTGGTTTCATCAAAGTGATGCTAGGAGTTATTTCACAAGCACAAGAGTTAGAAAAGCTGCCATGAAACACTTTAAAAAGTGTATTTTAATAAGGCTGAGTGTGTTTTAATCACGTTAAGTGTTTCAAGCAAATGGGAGGATATAAAACTGTTATTTTCAGCCGTTGTGGGTGCGTCTGGTACAACTCCCTGCAATAAATGCGATACCCACCCTTAACTTTCATTTCAGGGAAAAAAAAAATCACATTAGAAGTGCTTTGGCTGTCTCGGGAGACCAACCACCAAGTATTGTATTATTTTCAACTGCTCAAAGCATTATGGATTTCTTGTTTGTCCATTGCATTATTAATTCATGCTGGCAGAACGGGCTAGATGTTGGTGGAGCGGGGGGGGGGGGGGGGGGGAAGGTTGACCCCAGTGGAAACCTAATCTGAATCAATAGGTATGACCTTGGGCGGGGCTGCTAACAAGCAGACGGCACCGACTGGAATAGGACGCTCCCGATAGATCACTGACAGCAGTTGAAAGCGGCACTCCAAAAAGCGCAAATTGTGCGGACGGTCCGGTGGCGGCCATGACATTGGCAACCCTGCGTTTCAGTGGTTAAAAATATGTAGACGAGCCACAGCATGTCTTTTTTTTTGTCTTTATGTTAGTTTCAATGCTAATGTGAACGGTTTGCGTAGGGTGGTTGTACATCTGTATGGCCAGCGGCATTTGTTTACAACTGACATGGAGTCGCTCTCCGATGCGCGTGACAGGAAGCGGCGAGTCTTGACAGAGGGTCGCCGGCTAAGTTAAAGGCAACGGTGTGATGGAATTGCACCTTAAAGGCAGCGGCGTCAAAATAGCTGGACTGCAATTGCCAATTGGCTATAGCTAGCACAAGATGGCGACAATTTTTGAGTACTGAATGGCTTTTAACAGCTATCTACCTTGTTTAAAAAAGGACATGGAGCAAAGGAAAATATCTCACTTTTTTTTGGGGGGGGGGGGCCGTTGGATGTCCACAACATTCCGAACGTGTCTTTGCTGAGTGAAAAATAAAAACGTGACGTTTTGAATTTAAAAAATAGCTTTACATTTCTTTTTACCCTTCTGTTGATTGAACCTCTTTATAATGAAATATAACACACACTATAAACTCTAATGACAACATCACCACAAATCTAGTGTTTTTTTTTTTTATTGTGAGATGGGGAGTCATTAAAAAAAAGAAAATGAAGAAAAACAATCACAATTAAAAAAAATCGGGTATTTTTTTTTAAGGGGAGGGTTTTATAAAAGTGGGCATGGTCTCGACGTAGAAAGCAACTTGTTGGCACAAAAAGAAAAGCGTAGGAACAATATTATTTTGGCTTGGCAAAAACAGGACAGTTTGGGGTGGTTACGGGTCATCCTTCAATACGACAGCACACTCATGCTATTAGACATACAATTATTGGTTCAAAAAAGTTCAGTAGCTTCATATAAAGAGAGGAAAACTAAAGTAACATGAGCATGGATGCAAAGAGGTCACAGGTTCCAATTTTTCAGGCTTTGAGGGATTATTTGTTGGAGAAAAAAAAAACAAAAAACATACTTCAGTATGCCGGAGTCTCATTTGTTTCAAGCTTGTGGTTATGTTGCCTTTTGAATTTTTTTTTTTAAATCCCATACTAAAATATATTATCGTATTAATACAAACTACAGTATTGTACACTACGTAGTGTAATAAATAAACCATAAAGAAATATAAAAAAATAAGACACATAAATATAAAAGTTCTCTATGACTAAACAGACAAACCCATCTCTTTTTGGGGAAGGGGCAAAATAATACTGCAAATGCTGAACATACAGTACAAACGCAGGAACTGGAAAAAAAAACGGAGAAAAAAAGTCCAAAGAGAATACTGAAATGTTGAATTTAAAGTCCTGGAATTGGCCTACAATACCTGAAGAGACATTTGATCATTTTTAAACAAGTGCACGGAACAAGCTTTCAGAAGACTGCTCACAATTCGAAGTCACGCGTGCCGACTCCGGTTCCAATTGCAAATACCTTTCCGAAAATGATGCGACAGTTGTAAAATGTGACGTGGAACTCCGTTGACCGGCTGATCTGGAACCTGCTAATACCTGATCTTAGCTGCTAAGCTTCCATAGCATAATGGCACTTTTCAGATGCATCGTTCTCTTTTCACTGTTCTCTTTTTGCATAAGGCTCAGGTGTGGAGTTGGCTTTTTTTTTTTATTTTTTAAAAAAAGCTTTTTTGCTAGCTTTGAAACATTTAGATCACATTTTGGGGAAAATGCCCATTCACTCTCTCGTCCATGCGGATTTGTAGAAAAGAAAGTCAAAGACTCACAGTAGCAGGAAAAACGCATCTTGTTCCATCTTTTTGAGACATCCGCGTCTGTCTACACATTAAATATGTATTGTTAAACATCTGATTGTCCTGGAGACTAACTAGCGTATTATCATAAAATATAATTTACATCCTTATAATTGTTATGGCAAAACATTCAGTCGCAAATGCATGCGGACCATCGGCTTGTATTTTGTCACTGTACTGAAAAAAAAAATAATAATTCTGCGGATCTCTGGTACGAAAAGAGTACCAGGATCACATTGATCTAAAAAAAAAAAAATTCTTTCGCAATTTATTCTTTCGCAGGAGCATAATTGTTAACATGATTGAGACTAATACATCATTTAACAAGATAAGACTTCATGATATTTCAATGTTATTATCATATTATTTGTATTTCATTCTGGTAATTATCACTTTATTCGTTTGCTTTTTCCCTTCCCAAAAATGTTCCATGGCTTCATTGAACTTTATTTCAGTTGGCGCCGTAGAACCTATTTAAAAACTTTGAACAACAAATAAAAATTCTGCACTGGTTCTTCGACTTTTCTGGATTGAATGTGTATTCACGTCTTCCATTGACCTGCGGCTCCACAAATTTTGAGAGAGTGAATCGGCTTTTGTCCCAAAACGTCCAAAAAAATTGTATTCTACAAGAAATGAAAGTCACCTGGAGGTGGGGGAGGGGGGGGGGAACCAAACAAATGGCTGTAAAGACCCGTCCTCTGGCCGATTTTGATTCTTAAGGCTCGCGATCCGATCCGAATGAACAGCACAACCCAAAAAAATAAGTGTGACGTGGTAGCGGCGGCGTCTGCATCTCTCGGGGCGCTAATACTGATGGGTAGAAAACACAACCGAACTGCCCCATCCTCACGTAAACCAGGCCACTTGTAGTGCACAGGATTTTCCTTCCAACTTAATAAAATACTGACTTTTTTTTCTGTTCATTGGCATTACAAAGGTATAGAAATATCTCCCAGCTGTACAGCATTTAAGGGTTAACATACGAGTGGCAAAATTAGTAACACTGACAAAAAGAAATGAACCACGGTGTTTTAGTAATCAAACGTGATCTAAAACTTGTCGGCTCTAGCTTCCAAAGTCTGTATAATGCATTTCCTTCCTTTCGTAAAATTTGCATTCTTCATTTTTTTTTTCTCTTTACAAATGGACTTGAGAAATCTTTTTCTTCCTGCGGAAAAGTCACGAGTATTTTCCTCTGTTTCAATTTTCAGGCACACCTGGATTTGGACACAGTAGTGAACTGAAGCGAGCGAGCGGGAGTCTCGACGGCTCCTCCCGTCTTTTAGTCGCCGTCTCCTTTTTCCCGCCTCTCGTCGTCTTCGCAAGCCGCGTCCGCGTCTCCCCCGCTCTCTCTCGTGACCTCCTCTTCTTCCCGCGGCGCTGCCGTCGCCCCGTCTCCCTCGGCGGCGCCTTCTTGTCTCGTGTCGGCGTCCTCCTGCGCCTCGGCCACCTTCTCCTCCGCCTCGTCGCCGTCGTCCCCTCCTTCGTCCCCAATCTGCACCACCTGGATATCGCCCATGTCCACCGCGCCTTCCTCTTCCTCCTCCTCAAACTCTTCGCTTTCCTCGTCCTCTCTGGTGCTGCTCCCTCGCTCGTCCGAGTCCATCTGGAAGGGAGCGAGGTGCGAGCCCCGCACCCGGCTCAGCGCGTCCTCCTCCGGGCTGTCCCGGCCTCCGCCTTGGCTCTGAGACTCCTTCTTGCAGTAGGAGTAGCGATGGTTCATGTGCTGGGAGTACGAGCCCGAGTGGGAGAAGCGTTTGCCGCACTTGTCGCACTGGTAGGGTTTCTCCCCCGAGTGGAGGCGCGTGTGCTCGATTAAGTGGTGTTTGTGTTTGAACGCCTTGGTGCAAATGCTGCACTCATGTGGTCGTTTCCCTGTTGAGAGACCCAAAAAAACAGATTGGGATCAACCAACACTTTAGCAGACTCTTCCAAAGTTACAACAAGTACTCCAACCCTATACTTGGGTCCGGATACTTGTTCACCAATTTCAACCAGGCCTGGGCGATCCGTTTATGCCATCAGAAGGTAGACATTCAAACGGGACGTTATTGAGATCAAAATAAGCCATCTGTGGAGCGGTTTCTGCTTGGAGGAAGCAAAAATGCGCGTGTTGCTCAATACGAAATTCTCCGACACTGTCATTGGTGTCTGAGCACTCGTAAGTTTGTAAAGGCAGCTGTTCCAGCGCTCACATTTGATTGAGCTGCTTTAATTAGTGGTGTCCCCCCCCCCCCCGCCCCCTGCTGTGAGTGTAATTGATTTTGGAGGGGGTGGGGGAGAGACAAAACAACAAATGGGAGGAAAACTGCATCGTGCTTTGCTTTCATAATATGGAAATGAAAGTAATGAAACAAAACAATTCAGCTTCTCAAAGCCTTTGAGGAAACTTAATCCAGGACACGGAAGGGATTGTTTCACCTAAACTGAACTCATTCAGAGCCGAAAACAGCAGTTGCTCGCCAGGTAGAAGGGAAATAAACGGGGGGGGTAAATAGCCTCAGAGAGGGGTTGACCTGCACTTGGCTCAAAGCAATCCAAATCACTACCAGAGCTCGCCTGTTACGGCATTTGATGCTTCATCCGAGAAGCTGGCAGTGCGCAGGTTTGGGAGTTGGCGGAAAGATGTTCTCAGACCTCTTCTGTGCGCGTTGAGTAATAACCTGCTGTAAAATCCCCCACCCCCCACCCCTTCACTTGCACTCTGACTCAATGTTCCGAGCCCCAGAAGCTGACGGATCGCCAGGCGCGATCTGCTTTCTCTTGGCCTCGAAATAAAACAATTGGCATTTGGTACCTGTGTGCTCGTATTTGTGTCTGAGCAGCGAGCTGCTCTTCTGGAAGATCTTGTCGCACAGGTCGCAGGCGTACATGCCGCTGTCCGTCTTCTTCATCTTCTTCCGGAGCGGGCCCGAATCGGAGTCGTTGTGTTCTTCCACGGCGGACATGCCCTCCGAGCTTGTGTCCTGCTTCTCTTCCTGGTCAGGGGAAGGAGACATGATGGAGTCAAGGTGGAAATAAACAATGCATGAGTCAGAAAACACAACGCGGCGTCTGTCTACAGCGAAGGAAGTCGCTGAGTCAAACTAAAATATGTCCTGGCGACTAATCTGTAGTCTGGTGATATTGCAATGCCGGGCGGCCCAGTTTTACGAAAGAGACTTTGAGGGTAAATAGAACTGGTTTGGGGAGTAGCATGAGAAAAGTTGCCGCATTTTGAAGCCGTAGAAGGGAGCATGTAGTGGTTCAGGTAGTGTCCCGTTCACAATTACCATTTCATTGACGAGAGAGCAATGCAGGTTAGTGGGTGATACAAGATGTGTGTCAAATTGTTACCTGTCATGGTACGGTATCAATGCACCGATATCGGATCGTGAAAAATTTAACACACATTCAGTAAGCGTTGGTGAAGTATGGTATGCAGCTCCACAACAAATCCCATCCAAGGTGTAGTTCTAGCCTTTCCTAATCAATCTTAAGCCCCGGGCGTGATCAGCATTTTCTTGAAAATTGATAAACCATTTCATTTAACTTTGGCGCGTCAAGGAAGAAATTACTTTGTCGTTCATTTACGAGCCTGTAAAATCCACCCGGTGGTGCTGGGAAAGACAATGAGTCGTGATTAAGAAACCAATACACACACATTTCTTCCAGGGCAGTCCTATGCCAATCCACTTAACCCAAACGTGTAATACAACAACCATAAGTCAACGTGAGAGGCAGAGGTGCTGCGTTTAAAAAGATTCCAGCAAATCAATAATTTACTCAACAGTACAGTGCGTCCTCGTGTCCTTTGGGTGACGGACCAGAAGATCGCTCACACACGCCCACAGAATCGAGCGACATCCATCACTGCTGCCCCATTACGGGGCTTGCACAAATGGCGATGACCGAGGTCTGTTATTGTTATTTATTTTATTTTGTACAAAGAGAGGTCTTCGGTGATTTCTGGATTTGATCGATTGATGACATTTTAGTCGGTGGCAGGCGACATCTCACGTTCCTACGGCTTTGGACAGGGAAGGTGGTCTGCAGTGAAAAAACTGTGCCGTGCAGATTCAAAAACAGGAAGTAATTCATCCCTTCGCTATCAAACAATGGTGTTTCACCACCTTGCTGAGGCTGAACACCGCAGGAAGAAGAGAATCACACTGAATCATCAAACTAAAAACCTTGACTCGATTCAGGAAATAATGCGTCGCTATAATGCGTCGCCATTTTCAAAAGTTCATGACTGTGCAAGTAACGCCTGCAACCGCTGCTATTTTAAAAGCGTGAAAATCCCGCGTGCCGGGAATCAAAAATGACCATTCCGAACCAGGCCAACTTTTTGACAACCTTCGCTCAAGATATATTCCGATTGAGCCATGTGCGTGTTGGCAGAGAATTGCTTCCCTGTGTTCGAAGTGAATTGGACAAACCTTAATCCCGTTAAGGTGGATGGTTTCCTGCGTTTCGGTTCCAGCAGGGCTGTTAGCCGTAGTGGTATAGGTGTACGCCAGCTGAGGGATCAGGATAGTCTGTTTGTTGTTGGTGGTGAGCGCCCTTAGACATTGCATGCGGCTCTGGTCACCGATGGCCACCAGCGTGGGGAGTTGAGTGGTCACAATATTGAGGGGGTTGGCACTTGGCGGGCTGGCGTACAGTGCGATGGGGCTGGAGCCCACACGTGAGAGTGGCGAAGCCTCTTTCTTTGTGCAAGTTAAGTTCAAAGGTTCAACCGGATTGGTGCAGACGGAGGAAGGCGAGGGGCGATTGCGGGCTTTGACAACCGCGGCCTCCGTTTCCTCTTTGTCGGGCTTTGGCAGGGACAGGTCGAGCGGTGCATCGGTGCTGTGAGGGGGCCAGTCTTGGAGGAGACCATCGCCTCGAAGGTTGAGTGGTAGAGGAGAGGCCGGGGAGCTGTGGCTGCCGTTGACCTCCGCCGGGGTTGCTTCTGTTGGACTGTCCTGAGTCGCAGAAGGACTCATGGAGGCCTTCCCTTGGATCAGCGAGACCACGCTGTTGGTATCGCAAGCATCCTCCTCCTCCTCCGAAGGGGGCGTTGGCGCACCCAGTGATATTTGGCCCTCCTGCATTTTGTCAAACCACTTTTTGACCACATGAGTTGGTAGGCTGACCGAGTCGGAGATCTTGGCCAGCTCTTCCTTGGTGGGCTCCGCGTTTAAGGCAAAGTAGGCCTTGAGCAGGGACAAGAGGTTCTTGGGCTGGTTGGAAAGTCCTCCCTCTGACAGCAGGGCAGCAACTGCGGAGTCCCCATTGAGTCTGAGACTTTCTTTCTTGCAGTGTTTGAGGCCGTGCAGTCCGTCTATTCCGGCGGGACAATTATCACACAGGAGACAAGTTTTAGTGGTTTTATCCTCTTCTTTTGGATCAGTGGCCCTCGTGTTCCTGATGGTCAGATCTTCAGGGAGTTTCTGACACTTGAAAGACTCTGCGGTTGGCGGAGCCGCCGAGAAGGGCTCGTGCTCTTTCTTAAGGTTTTGCGCCGTGAGCTGGCCCTGGTTGGGGTCCAAATTGTAGTTGATGATGATTTTTGCGTTTCCGTCCTGGCCCACGATAGGCAAAGTGATGGCTGAGATGAGCTGCTGCTGGGAGGGGTGGAGCGTTCCAGTGGTTAACCCCAAACTGGCCTGACCCTGGCCTTTGGCGTTGCTCTCCAGGACTTGCCGAATAACGTTCCCGTCCACGGCCACTTTGAGGGCGTTCTGCAGGTCCGCTATATTGATGCTGATGGGCGACACCAGTCCCACGTTGGGCAGGACGACAGCTTGCACCGTGCCCTGCAGAGGTGCCGCAGCCCCTCCGCTGTAAACGCCGCCGTTCACGCTAGCCAGAGCTGGTGAGGTCATCACCGTGGGTTTGTATTCATAGTCCATAGGCTCGCTTTTGATCTGGTTCAGGGGCAGCTGCTCCTGGAGGGGCTTGCTGTGCTCCAGCTTCTCTCGAATCTGCGTGCGCAGGACGGAGGGCGACGTGGGAAGGATTGGAGTCTGAGCCTGGGTCTGGGCTTTGTTGTTGCCCACTCGCTGTCTGCCGTTGACCGCGATGAGGCTGATGCACTTCTTGCTGCTGATGTGCGAACTGTAGGAGCCTGAATGGGAGAACCGCTTCTTGCAGTTGGAGCACTCGTAGGGTTTTTCTCCTGCGCGGAAGAGAGCGAGCAGTGAGATGCGTATCCGTTAGTTAATGAGCAGACTTGGCTACAGAAGATGGGGGTGCGGGGGGGAAAATCTCTCATGCATTTCACCGGTGTTGGAACGCTGATGTAATGACACAATTGGGAAATGCCCTTCTTTAATTGCTCAGTCATATGCTTAAAGAAACAGTTATAGCACATTAACGAGGCGTACACATCGGCCTGAAACATGAAGGATAATTATAGGGAACTGGCTAAAACACACACACACACACACACACACACACACACACAAACACGCTCCACTTCCATGGTGACGGGAGGGATTGGCCACTCACCACTGTGAATGCGTAGGTGCTCCTTGAGATGGTGCTTATATTTAAACGCTTTGCCACATTCAGTGCACTTGAATTTGCGATTGCCTCCCGACTGTGTGATGTGTCTCTGTTGAAGCAGGCAAAGGGGGGGTCAGTCAGGGGGGGAGAGAGAGAGAGAGAGATACACAATGACAACATTACCTTTGAACCGCTACTAATTCATGACACAATGTCATCAATCAATCTGGGGACAAAAGTTCATGTTTGAGCGTCGTGTTTTGGAAACGAGACGTAAAGCTGCGTTGCCATGTATGGTTGTGTCACTTAGAATCGTTTTGTTGCAGGACATGACGATTACATTTCTCATGTGAGCTTTACTGCAAAGTGCCGTCCCGCCACGGCATACCCGTCTCGTCATCCGAAGCTCTCAGGGCAATGTTTTGTCGCGCTCTTAAGAGCTGCTAGCAAAGAGTGCTAAAAGCTAACCCTGAATCGTGACAGACGTCCGTGCCCTGGTTTGATACAGTGTGACTATCGCATGTCATTTGAGTTCAAACCAGGGCCATTAATCGACTGATATAGTCTCGAAGCTTTTTTTTTTTTTTAAACCAATAGTTAATCAGAAATTACCTGATCCCTTCCCGGCTTGTGGGCCGTCATGTGTCTCTCCAGTTGTGCGCGATGTGCAAAAGTGTAGCTGCACTCGGGGCAGCTGAAGCATTCTTCGGTCTTCTCGTGCCGATACTTGATGTGCTCCTTCAGGGAGCTGTAACGTTTGTAGCCCCGCGAACAGTAGGGACAGGTGAGCAGCTGAGAGAAGGAATCGGGAGTTCCTGAATAGAATTAAAAAAAAAAAAAGTCAGAAGAAGGCTATAAAGATGTCATAGCCGATGGGAACAGGGGTGAGGGCAGCTTTACGAGCACATCACAACACATTTTTTTTTAAACTTTCACACCAACCAGTGAGTTCCTCCCCGACAGGTAACCACCACTCAGGTAACCAAATGGCTCCGAGTTAATGACTGAGTCAACAACCAAAACAAAATAACACAGGGATGCCATTTGGCTTTTGGTCTCATAAAGTACACCCATCAGAACCCTCGGCTATTTACAGAGGTGACCAAAGTACTCGCTCCCTCTGCAACTAAGTACAGATACAACTGATTTTAGAAAAGGCCAAACCGAATCTCGCAATAGTCCAGCTCCCACACGGGTGAAACATTACTTTGTTAACAGGTGATGTATTAAGTTTCCCTGCAGCACAGGTGAGGGCCCTGGGATGGAAACACACACACACCTTATCGCACAGGTAGCCATGAGTCAGAGCTCACACAGATGTGGCAGATTTGTTCAGGTGTTGCTATTTCTCTGCTGAACTCCCCCCCCCCCCCCCCCCCCGCCGTTGTAGCAGGTGAAAGCCACATGCCCAGAGGCCACAAAAGGCACTTGTTGTGTGCTGCTTTTACAAATGGTGGCACGGCGTGGGTAATTATGTTGCAAAGTGTTGCTAATGAAGGGGAGAGTTAGCGCCGGAGGTGAGATGTAACCAGGTAGAGAACGAAGAGTGTGAGATTCACAGCAGACAGCCTTTTGTGTCCATTTTCGGTTGAAAACTTTTTGTCTTCGAGGGAAATGAAAGGATGTTTCCCCATGAAAAGACGCTGTTGAGGAACGTCACTTTGATTGGATCCACGTAGATCATCAACCACTTCTGTACCGTTTTCATCGTGAATGCTGGCGTCGGGGGTGCCGTGGCGTTGCAGCTCCTCCTCCGGGGCTTCTGGGTAAATGACGGCCGTGTCGCCTTGCTGAAGCATCTCCTCCACCAAGGCGTCCGTGCTCACGTCATCCTCGCCGTCTGACACGCAGTCTTCTTTCACTAGCAGGTGACAGAGCGCACTCCGGTTAGAGACGTGCAATGAGGTGCGTCGGTGAAACCATTGCAGCGTAAGAAAAATGCGATGACTACAGTCAATGGCATCGATTTATTAAAGGTGAACTTTGTGTGTGGGTCCGCGCAGATTCAAACACAATTAAGGCTTTCACTCGGAAAAGATTGAAGGAACTACATTGGCCTTTAGGGCCGAATACAAAGTAGGATCGTCATGCTCTTTGAAAGAACCGAGTGGCAAACCAATCTTCATATGTCCTAGCTGAGTATGCGATTCATAATTACAGGTGAATCGTGACCTCCGGTATACGAGTGTATGGACATCATGAGACATAAATGCCGCCACTCTTCTTTTGAGAGGCGGGTCTTTGGTATTTCGGAAAATAAGAGCCTGCACTTGGTTTCGTTTGATATGCTGGAGGTCAACATGTTAATAAATGAAAACACATTTAAGAGAAAAAAAATCTGAATCTCAGTTTAGTATTATCAGTGAGTGCAGTGGGCCACAAAAAAAAAAAGAAAGAAAAAAGACCATGTCACAAAAGTGGAAACGCGGGTTAATTTTCTACCTTTTCATCTCGTGAACGAGCATTTAAATAATCTCCCTGTCAAGAGTTGCACAAAGAAAAATTACCGGTCGTAAATAAATACTTATCAGGCCAATTAAGTGAGACTACATCATTTAACTGCGGACACACTGGTATGCGGAGCACGCGCCGTGGGAATCTCTGTATTAAGATGTCGCGGGCTTCTGTCTTGCAACTGTAAAACAAAACAAAAAAAAAAGGCTATGGAATCATTTGCAGTGTTTTCTCCTTTACATCAGAGGACTGTGTTGACCGACAAGGCCAGCTGCGTGCTCTCCTCGGAGACGGTAACAGGTGTAGCACCAGAAGCCTGTGAATATCCGTCATCTTCCAGGGCTTCCTCTGGTGTGCCGTAACAAAGCCGCGAAACAATATGAGCGCCGTCATTTGTTGCTATGGTTATCAGGAGCATTGGACGGGGAGGGGGGGCCTTCTGCTCCCCGTAATAAACCCTCTTTGCCACGATTTAGAAAAAAAGATTGTCTATTGGCGAACAGAAGTGCGGGGATATGCAACAGCTGAGAATTGCAGAATTCATACCACACCGCTTTTCTCCCATGACCTAAACTATGGAATAGTGGGTGACAATTATATAAATGTCCCAAACAAAACTTTTTTTGGTTTTATTTTAATTTGTTGTGGATAAACAGTTGGAAACAAGTGCTGATCTAGCAAGTGTGTTGCTGAGGCGCACACCTCCAGGCTCCAAAATGTTGCGCTTGAGTGTGAAGTGCGGTTCCCCCAGCTGGGGGGGGGGGCTGCGAAAAAAGGTGCGACATCTTGTTTTGACTCCCCGTTTGTCGGGCTCATCTCTTTGTTCAAGCGCAGAGTGAGGCCAGGGGGTTGAAGCGGCTTTGTGCTATCAAGGCTACCTCCCCTGACATGAAACATCACGCGGGCCGTTTTTACGCTGACGCATGCGTAAATGCACCGCTGCACAGGAGGTGGCGGGGGGAATCAAAATCTGAGAATGTTGCACAAATGTTTTGTGCTGTAGGGTCAAATTAGAGATGAACAAAGAAAACATTTTCCTGCTCTGTAATAAGATCATATGTGTCTCTTGTGGTTATGCGTCCAGACTGATTTGCAGCTCCTCGCCATTCCATATACGTGGTGTCGTCGTACCGGCGATAAGGATGTGCAGGGAACAGTTCTGACCCTCCACTATCATTTGCAAGACTGCAAACGTCCAAAATAGAAAGATGTTCCCAAACAAGAACGCACTATTGTTCTTGTCCACGCTAAACTACCTTTTCGCCTCGCATGACATTTTTTCCTTTCCTTATGCTGATGGGCGGCTCACTTTTTACACCACAACATGACGCAATGCGCACAGGAATGTAGTTGTTTTTCCTGTGCGTCCCCGCTGCTCCAAAGTGAACTTGAAAATGACGACACCGCCGTCATCAATGCATGTCTTGCAACCACGCGGTGAGGATTAACGCTGCGTTGCGTTCAGGGCCATTGGTTGTCGTACTTGCACTCTGTACTGTACTGAACTGACTCAAGTCCTGAGTAAATATACCTGTTTTGATAACTTGGCATATAAATGATGTGACCAATTCAGGGCTCGTTTGTTACTCTTTGTATTATCCATGTCTTCAGTTTGCCATCAGTTTTCCTCTCGAGGCAACGTCAAGGGAGGTTGGCTACAGTCCAGCCCTCTTTTACCCTTAACACGATTGGCTATAGTTTTCTTTCTAATGTCCTTCACTTCTCTTGGTCCATGTTTTCATCCATCGTTTTTGTCCTAACCTGTTTCATGTTTTTTTTTGTAATTCTGTTGAACCACACTTCAATTTTCACGAATACTTTTATCAGATTCAAGTTATTTCCATGACCAATGTGGGTTTTTCGTACCCACAACCAGATGATTTTTTATTTTTTTATTTTTAAAGCCATTAGACTCGATGTCTTCACACACTCCGAGTGGAAAAGTGCCTCATGATATCAAAAATCCTCCGACTCCACCCTGTTCATTCTGTGAGATGTAATCAGCTCTACAAGTCATCAAAAAGTAAAAAGAGTCCTCCCAGGCCGATACGCTCGACACTTTCCTCCCCTGAATTACTCAGCCTGATCTTGGCCTACACTTTAGTACATCCACACTGGGCCGCTCCACCAAAGCATAATCACTTAGGAGGGAATGAGTAATGACAGCGAGCGAGGCGCCCATGATACCATATAATCAAGAGGAATGAATCAGAATATGAGACGCAGCAAGGGAGAAAAAGGGTGTAAAGAGAGGAGGAGGAGGAGGGAAATCGAGGTAAAAAAAAATGGCTTCGGCCTGCAACAATCCCGCAAGGATGGGTGTCGTGCCTTTAATTTGAAATCAAACTTGGGCTTTGCTGAGAAGAACATTAGTGGGTGGCGCTCACGTTTCAATGCAAGAATCTCGGTTCTCAATAGTGTAACCGTCGGCATGATGAGACCAAAAAAAAAGGTTGTTGCTTTTTTAAAGGATTGCCGCTTGCGTCGAGTTTCATCAGACGCGGCGAAAGATGTCGCCCGATCGCGTTGAAGTCGAGGCAACAAAGAGTGTAAACGTTCCATGTGCGCGCACACACAAGGGAGGCAAAATGCACGTTTGCACAAGCCTAACTGTGGCGCACAGCCAGCCCACGCTGAGCTGTGTCACTGTAACTCCCGCTTTTCAAAATGTTTAATGTTCACAGTTCCAGGCCAAACCAATGACATGATTCCTCCTCCAACTTTTACGCAAGGAGATACAGCTGGAGAGCTGCTCAGGAGAATGACATCACAGCATTGGGATTAGGCCGTAACACTGCACGGCGCTGTAATTGACTTGATATCGGAATGTGAGCGTTTAAGGAGAAATACAAGCAAATGGTCATCAGTTCAATTTCAAACCTTAACTCTTACAGCAAAACACGATCTCAGGCCGCACTTGATTTCCAGAGTAATCGATGGAGGACTCAATCTGATAATTGACTCTAAAACGATTTGTTTGTGACAGCCCGAAACGATATTCTTGATGATTCTTGATGTTGCATACCCTTCTCCAAGCTTGAAACACCAACATCGATGTTGGGAGGGGGGAGGTGACATATGTCCTTCCTCTGGATCTCGCTTGTTCTGACGTCATGTCAAGCAAGTCGAGGTAAAAAATAAAGTTCGCGGTGGCACTACAATGCCCACCATTGTCATAAACCTCTCCAGTGGTTCCATGCTTGCGAGGCTTTTTTTGTGTGTATGTGTAGTTGAAGGTCTCTCTCTCCTCTGTTGGCATTGTCTTTGTTTAATATTGCGCTTCCTGTCATGGTTGCAAACCAACTGCTTGGACTACCTGTTTCCTTGCACTGTGACACATATCCATGCATGAACAAAGTAATTATTTTCTGTAACAAAAAAATTAATAAATAAATCGGGGCAAGCAAAAGCATGTAGACGGGCGGCATTGTGTGAGTATCCAAACAAAATAAACAAACTACAGGCCTATTGGTTCCATAGAGAACATAATACAGTATATAGTGAAAGATAATCCAGTAAGATATAACACCCATTTCCAAGGTAAACTGGATGCAGATGTAAGAAAACCTTACTGGAACAGCTGAACTTTATAGACTGGTGGCAGGCATGTACTGTCTTGCCATTTGAACGTGCATGAGTTGACTTTTTATATTCAGTGTAAAATAAGAGGCAAAAAAGACAAATGTTTAAATACAAATGTGTTGCGCTCACAAGTTAAATACAACTGAACGGCACCGCAGTGATTCTTGTGCGTGCCACTAGAGGGAACTTTGAGAATGCCTGTAAGAAGGTGAAAATGACACGCAGTAAATAAATGTTTCCTTCAATCGAGTGAAGTAGTGCAGCACATATTGCAGACTGCGTGTGATCATGCGGCCCACAAGCATCCAGCTGGTCTCACCTCGGTCCCAGTGCTCCCTGGGGTGCTCGTCGTCTGGTAGGGTGCTGTCACAGTCCGCCCCGTCCGCCAGGCTGCCTTCCTCCTCCACGATGTGCAACTTGTCCTCATCGTCTGAGTCTGTGCTAGCCTCCACCACATTATTGTAGTTGGTCACTAAACAGGCAGAAGGCAGATGGCAGGAAGTCTGATTAGATTGCAGGCTTTCTCTGACATTTTTTTTTAAGCGATGAGCGCAGGCTAAACCCAATCAGAATTTTTACAGTTTCAAAAGTACGTGAGCACAGTTTGAGGGGCCAAAAGAAGTGTAATAATACACGCAACGTATTAAAACTAGGATCTCAAGGTATGGAGAGCTTTGTGCCATTGTTTGAATTTTTTATCAAGAAATATGCCTAATAACAACAAAAATGAGTGTAAAGAAAGTAAATAGTTTGTGTCAAATTGTTTGTTTCAGTTGAGTGGGCATTCGGCTGCACCTTCTGGCGTGCACATCTTGGCCACCTAGGGGGCAGTGTAATGTAATCTATTGTACATGGAGTTACATTAGTCATTCTTTACAGAGGATAAAGAATATGTCCTACTTTTAAATTGAGGTTGATGAGCATCTGAGAATTGTTTAAAAACAGTGGGACTACAGTAGTAGAACAGAGCTAAACCCAATTTTAAAGCGTTCTAGTCGTAAACTGTAATTGAGTTCAGAGCTTTGGAACAACAGGCTGTATGATACATAAACAGCTTGCGCACGCGCACACACACACACACACACATTTAGAGCGTGTGTTTGTGTGCGCTTCAGTGTTTGTGTGTGAGCGTGAGTTCATTAGCTTGCAGGCTCAAGTGCAATGTGTGTTGTGTGGGAGTTGATGTGACCTGGTTGGTTAGACACAGACACTACCCCCCCCCCCCCCCCCCCCAAAAAAAAAGCGAGTGAGTATTCGCTTGAGTATTTACCTAACCGGTAAGCATGTGTTCCCTTGTATACTTTTTATTTTGTCTATCATATTACAACTCTCTCGATGCCACCTGTGTAAGCGGCTCGGTCCATCTCATTTCTGTGAGGAAGCTGCACATTCTCTCAACAGGCCGAATGAATTCTCAAGTGAGAGAGGCTCAGTCAGCGCAATGCTCAAACTACCCGCCGAGCTACTTTATCTGTCTCTGACACCCAGCACACACACACACACACACACACACACCAGCTGCCTTGGCTCGGCCAATATGCACCACCTGAACATTCGGTTTCCCGTACTCGCCCACTTCTTTCTGGAGAGACTTCGAATGTTGGGAGGAGGTGTATCTAGGATCACCGCGATCCTCAGTCTCAATCAGCGAAGGTTTTGAATCATGTAGGTCATTGCGAGTGGTCGGGATGCAAAAGTGAATCACGCAGTGCTCGCTGAGGAGGAGGCAAGAAGGTGTTTGGCGGGTGCTGAGAAGAAAGGTGTGTGAGGAGGAGGAGGAGGAGGAGGAGGCGAGTGAAGAAGCGCTGCTATTTTCGTAGGGTCATCACGCTGTGCTGCCGTCGCAAAATGGGAATGAGGTTTATCTGGAGAGCTTTGTCATCCCTCAACGGCCTTTTATACGCCACACTATGATCTGCTTTGTGTTACCATGACGCAATCCCAAGAACCTTTACTCATTCAGCCAGTCAGCTGGGGGGATCCAGCTTTGGCTCCACTATGTGTGTGTGTGTTATTTTTTTTTTCCAGAGAAATCCCAAAGATCAACAGAATCCATTTACGCCTAACTACCAGGGAGACTTTCCAACAAACTCAACAGAGCGCTGACTGAAAAATCTTAAGTTGGATCTTCATCACCGTCGGAGATGAACGCCAACTGTATACAGTATGTCTGCTTTTTGTCTACATGGCTGTTATTTATTCGATGTGGCTGAGATGACACAATTTTAACTCTTCCCCTCATGTGGCCTAGAGAACCACAATTAAGGGTCACAAGCTGGTGTATTTCTCGTGTTGGGTCTCCAGCCAGGTTATTATTGTAAATGACGAGCTAAAGTCATCCAGCATAAAATCCAAAACATATTCAGTCGATAAGGACTGAGCCCTGCTGAGAATAGTGAGACTCCCTTCCTCAAAATACCAACCGATGCCACAAGATAAAGGCAAAAGCACTGATTATCTCATCGTTGAAGTGAAGCTCCTCCCATCGCTACAAAATAGTTCCTTAATAGCAACATACTACAAAATGGTACCAAAGTAATTATTTTACATTGGACAGGGCTTTGGCTTGAGCACCAACGGGGAATGTGAGTTTTTGTTCGTTCTCGCCAAAATAAACAACAACTAGGTGACTTTGCAATAGATGAATTGGGAAGTGCACTGGTGTGCTTCTACTACTTTTCCATCTGCTTGCCCTCCGTCAATAGATGCTCCTCCTCAGGTGCCCGTTGGCCCTCTCGGCCTTCTCGCTTTGCCCAATTCCGACGGATAGCCCAAATGGCATTTTTTGAAAATACTTTGTTCCTAAAGGCCGTTTAGAAACACACTACTCAGGAATACAATTACAAAGCAACACTCTCCACCAGCAGTGTCAAGAGATAATGATCAACTATAAGGCCGCAGAGAGAACAATCAATACATGGATGGGAGACAGCAAAAGCAGAAGTGCTTTACAAAGTGGAATGAAGAAAAACGCAGATGGGTGAGGGGGAAAAAAATTAAATAAAGGTTTGGTGGGTAGTGTCGGTGTCTCGACGTGGTTGCGGGGGGTTATGGACAGCGATAATCTTCCTGTGCCAAATGGTTGGCGGTTTTACAACAAAAGTGTGTGTTCTGACAGCCAAAGTAACACCAAGCATCCACAAAGGCTGTAAGACCCTTCTGGCCAAATGGCTGAGCGTTTGGACAGCTGCCGTTATTAGCGCTAGCATGCTAACACGCAACAGGAGGACCACTCCTACGCATGCGAGAGGCAATTCGCTGGTAGGTGGAAGAGGTGACGCACAGCCTGCTTCCTGGTAGGTTGATCTGTTTGGGAAACAGTCTTACAAAAGTCGGGGAATTTTCAAAGTTGGGAACGTTCCATGGGAATTCAGATATACTACTATTAAAGTGAGTTTAAAAAAACAGCGCAATCCATTTTGCATGGATGTATATAAGGAAATTGCATCAATGTTACATGCGTGCTTAAACGTAATCTCATTGCATTAAATAACCCTTAATTCTTATCAAGTTCCTTCAATTCCAATAGAGTAATTACCATGGAACACTTTCCAGTATGTAACATTTCCAAAATTCCCCACCCTAAATTCCCATTGACATTTACCAGAAATTTTCCATCCCGATACAGGCGCCGTTGAAACACCTGAGAAAAGAATATTGTGAAAGCGCAGTTCGTGACCTTGGGCCGTAGATCACACATTACTCCTTCACTGCAACATTCTATTGATTTCACTAATGTGCTACAATCAATGCAAGCTAAATAACCTCAACCAAACATGACCTGACTAAAGATTGCCTAATTGCAGAACATGGCATGCTAGTTTCCTTTTTTTTTTGTGGTGTTGCTTATGACGTCTTTAGACACCAAAATACTGAGTCTAATATCATGGGTGAGTTGGAGCCTACCCCATCTGTCTTTGGGACGCCAGGCTGATCACTGGCCAATTGCAGGGCACAAACTCGTGAACACAAACAAGCATTCCAACTTACAATCACACCTGAGGATCATTTTAAAAGTCTTCAATAAACCTCAAATGCATTACTTTGGAATGTGGGAGGAAGTCGGGAGTATCAGGGGGGAAACCACACAAACCCACGAGACAGGATGCTAAGCCAACACATTAAGACTGGGGCCCAAAACTCGAACTCCAGAGCTCAGCAATGTGAGGCAGATGTGTTCACCACTTGTCCATAGTGCCACGTGGAACTGCTCACATGCTGATTTCAAAGCACACGTGTACAATTAAGTGCATTCAGACCAAGTCTCATATCAGACCATGCAAACCACATACTTCATTTTGATTCCGCATAGGTCTGATTGATGAATAGCATACACTTTGAATAGACCAGAGGCAATGAAAGAACCCAACCTGAGGGAGAAAGAGAGAGCTTTTGAACATCAACATCTGATGAACACTTTTTTTTTTAACCTCATGTATTTCTCGAAGCAGCTCGTCAAGGAATTGCATGTCTTGTGACCACTATGACCCATTTTGGCTCCCGGTAACTCGAAATTATGGGTTTTCTTTGCTGCTGATTCAAAAGGACACGAGAATCAACTATTCGTTTTTTAAGTACAGGATCCCTCACCGGGGTAGACAACATATCAAAGTACCTCACGATGGGCAAGCACGCAGGTCGCGGTGCAACTACTACCACAGGCATTCTGAAAGAGTACAGACCCTGCCGTCACAGAGTCTGCCCTTGTAGCTCGGCAGTGCTATTTTCTCAGGGAAGCCAACCACTACAAAAAAACCCAGCATGAACCAAAGTAAAACAAAGCAGTGCCATTCAAAACCTCAAGTATGTCGTCTCAAGGTGAGGCGCCTCAAGTCAGCGCCGAGGTAAATGCCACTGATTTTCTTAAAACAACAGCCTTCCTTCCAGATTCAGGAAGGTCAACCCAAGTGTCGATAATGCCAAAGAATCGGGGGACCTTTCTCGGTTGGGCTTTACTCGGTGCACCTTCAGTTTGCCGGCCGATTTTTTCTTTGCTCTTATTAAATCTTTCTGATACAAGATTGCGACGTGACACTTTTATTTACAGATTCCTAGAAACATGCATGCTACTGCTGGAAGGTGCACTTGGCCTCCCATTGGTGTGTTTTGGTGTCTTATTCAAATGCCTTGGCGACTTTGCCCTCAGACGAGTCAGCAACTTGTTAAGCTGCTCTTGTTTTAATGGGTTAAGATCAGTCCTCTTGTCTTTATAATGATACAGGTCAAGGTTTTAGCCAAGTTGTTAATTGGCCTCTGTGGGTCGTTCATCTGTTGTCTGATGAGTACTTTGAATGACAAAATGGATGTTAATGACAACTATTGTTCTCTTAATCTACATGATGACATGGGGAAGTTGGTGTTTGTTAGGAAAAGCCAAAACATGAAGACTTTTTCTTTGCCATGACCTTTCTGTGCTTTGTATATTAAGACTTTTGTTTTTCAAGTGTTCTTTGATATGCTCTTGATTTAGTTTGCGTATTAAGCCCTACTAATCATTAGTATTGATAGGAGAGGATAATGTAGTGAAATGGCACCCATGTATTGGTCACCTGGTAAAGTTGGTGGTTTTCGCTCCAGATAATAAGCACAGTGAGGACCCCCACCCCCACCCCCACCCCGTCACCTCACCCAAAAAATTGGGATTGCACTGCACATCCTTCATTTGTGTTGTGACACTCATGGATACTCTAAATACGATCTGCTTGGGTTAGCCCCAGCCGCAGCAATAATCATAGTCACACTTAAATGACCGTTTAAAAGCAGAGGTCATCGCAAGTTGGCCAAAGCAAACACCTAAACCCGAAGCTACCGCCGCCTGCTTATAATTCAACCACCCTTGGTGGAGAGGCCCGCCGCTGTTATCTGTGGTGCCAGAATGTTCAACCAGTGAGCCAACCTGGCTATTCACGGTAAAGGAATGCGATTTTAAAAAAGTTGCACACATAGTACTTGGGACATGGGAAAGCATAGGAGACGCTCACAGTCCGTAAAGCCTGACACTAAAACACAAACGGTAAAGTTGGACAGTCTAATAATATAAAACAGTCAACATCTGTATATTCCTTTGTCATTCCGCGACGGCGATTCGACACAAACGTTTGAGCTAGTCTCCACCTAAGCTCGATCAAGCGCCAGGGGGAAAACTAAATGTCCCCGTCACCTCTGCTGTCAAATCCTATTCAGGCTGCAGCTGTAGTCTAATGTACTTTGAAAGCTTCAGAGTAGTATGCTGGTGCCCTTCCCCTTTTTGAATTTTGTGTCTCAGGTTGACATTTTGAGTGGGTGCCCTGTAGAGATATTATTAGAGTCATTGCCTTAAGGTATCCAGACTGTTTAAATAGCCACTTGCATCCATTACATAGCGTGTGTTATTTTATTCGCGGCACAAATGTCAGCTATATGATTTGGTCGGCCGATACTGGCCCGTCAGCGCATGTTCGGTTAGACACAACAAGGTATGGTTTATTTGACTTCAGAAAATGTAGTTTTGTTATTTCAGGTCATTCGTAGTACGGCTGTCTTGTACAGGTCGTGTGGCTACATTTCACGACTCAATTCCCCAATTGTGAGAATTCCAAAATTGGTATTACTCATTGTTTGGACCCAGTGATGAAGTGTATTTGTCATTGCAACTCCATAATCTCCAAATTGCTGCCCTCCAGTCTTGCAGCTTGAACAAATAATACTTCAAGTCGTTTTGCATTTGTCCATTGTGATTTTCAATTCCACAGTGCTACATGAGGCCCTAGAACGCGGTTGCAATGTGGTGTGTGTTTAAATATACGCAATGAGCAATAATAGCGTTATCCAACCTGCTGGTGTGGCGCAGGTCTATATTAGGTTAGTGTAGCACAAGGCTGTTGCATTTTAGGAGCAGGTGACTGGACATTCCTTCCTGTATTAGGCCTGACAGTTTACTGTGGGGGAGTGTAAAGCAAGGAGAATTACAGGGGTCTGAGAAGGAGGGAGCTAGCACTGCCAAATAACTCTCCAACTGGAAAATCTCATTAAATCTTGCTTACCTGTTCGTAAACCGCATTCGATGTGGCTATCAATAAAGTCAAACGGGAGGCTGAATGTCGCCATCAGCAATGTCAACTGTGCCGTCACGTAGCCTGTGGTCTGAAGGTGGATTAGAGTTTAACCTGAAAGTTGAACGCACCTGAGGTTGTGCAATTTGGAATGAGGGCAGAAATTTGGAGGAAAACGCGGCTCTCAAGATGCGCAAACATTCAGAGTTGGAATATAGTACAGAAGGTCGAAAGATTCAAATTTTTAAAAATCCCCTCCTCCCCGAACACATTTTCATTTAATAAAAAGATAATTAAAAGTGATACACATCACATGGCTGTAAATTCCAACCTGGTGTGGCTTAATTCTATTTTATTACGCCCTAAAGAATATTTTTTTTAAACGAGGCCAACAGGATTGTGTTCCACCTTAAGTTGCGTCCAAATAACATCAGGTCAGAAGAAACAAAAATGAGGGCATCAAATATAAACGGGCGGCGTTGGATGATGGCAAGGTGGGAGGAGAGGAAGTGCTAATGGCTTAAAAAGACAAAGCTGGCCTGTCACGCGCGATGCTCATCCGAAGTGATGGCTGCCCCTGGGAGGGAGTGTCACAAAATGTCAGAGCGAGACGACGACGAGTAAAGACGGAGAGAACACAGAAGAGAGAGGGATTGGCAAATGCGTCGGGATGAAAGGATCTTTACAAAGAAAAAAAAAACAAGTGCCGATTAATAAAATACAAACACTCATCAATGGTAAATAACACAAGGAGATGGAGAAACATTAATAAAGATTGCCGCTCACGCATTTTCCACTTGCTTTGGTATTAAAGGTCAGGTGTTGATGCTGTGACTTTGGCTGACATATGTCTCATGGGGGTGGGGTAGGGGGGGGGGGGGAACAGGCCATAGGCAACAAGGCAGGCACCGCATACACACGCATAGGGTACACACACTCTAATTCTCAGCAGCGGATGCAGAGAAATGTCTCTGATGGGCCTTTTAATCCATGCTGTTTTTTTCCAATTCTAAATGTCATCCTTCATTTCCCCTCAAATGAAGCCGAGGCTCGGATGCATGTTGACAACCCACCTTGGTTTCTCTTAATTCTGACACGTACAAAAAAAAAAAAAAGTGCAGGGAGAGCTTTTCGAATTCGGAGCAAATTGGCGCCTTTGTGGCATTTTGACAACAGCTGACCACACTCCCCATTTCTCGGAATGTCAGCTCAGTCACAAGACTCCCTGGGGCAAACATCCTGGACACCCCCTGACACGCACACACGCACACACACACACACACACACACACACACCCCTCGCATAATCAAACACGCTGCCTCAGGCTACTGCTAAGTTGTCACAGTAGTTTCTTGTTCTTCATGTGATGCTAGGCGAGAGAGCGGTTAATGCTGTAAACTTGCATCCACAAAAGGTCTTTTGTCACCTCATTCTATCCTCGCTCTCTTACAAAGTGGTCTTTCCCCATGTGATCAGGGAGCACCCCCTCCACCCCACCCCCACTCCTCTCCCATGTTCTCTAACACCCTCCTCCGGGGCGACTAGCGCTGAGGAGCAGTCAAGCAGCACCATACACACCATTACCCTGCTGTTAAATGACCATGAGGGTGCACTGCAGACGACGTGACTGCTGGGACAGTCACAGGAATAGATCTTGTTAAACCAGGCGAGAAGAGGAGTGAATGTAGACTGTATGCTGGACCTCAGAACGTGGAAAATTAGCCCACCTGATTCTTGTTTCTTCGGCTTACTGTGATTCGCAAACCCGGGCCAAAGAGTTGCAAGCTCAAAGGCTGGCGTTAAAAATGCGTTGCCCCTCGTAGTGCTGCAACACCTTGGTCAAAATTGACATGGCTGAGGCAGCAGGTAAACTCAGGTTGTCAGCTATTGATGTGTTCAGGGGTGGTCGTGTTCACGACACCCGGAGGTGCTGGGATGGTGTGTGGGCGTGTGTCTGGTTGCCCAGACCGGCCCGGGAGACCGTGAGTCCACCGTGTCGGAATTCGACAGATGTTTGACAGTTCAGCTGGGGGAAATCGATAGTCACAGATCGCTTCGCTACCCAAGTGCCATCTAAAATAAAGCACTTAAGAGTTTGTCAGGACGATGCTACAGCGCAGGTAAAATAAAGATGGGAGGATAAGCCGATCCATCCATCCGTTTCCTAAAGTGCTTGTCCCTCATTAGGATCGCGGGTTAGTTACACCCCAGTTAAACCATTCTGTCATTTGGCCGAGGGAGGGCCACTGAGAAAACTGGGCGAATTGCTTGTCTGACGATTTTCGTCGTCCGTTGTCGGAAGGTATGAAGTGGTAGTCAAAAACCAGATTTTACATCAGACAAAAGACAAATTTCATTACCATGGCACACTTCATTAAAATGCCATTCATTGTTTTAACATCACATGTACAGAGTTGTGTCTTTTCTTTCCTGTATTGGCCTGATGCAATTTTCTCATCCCTCATGTCGAAAGATGGAGGCCACTGTCTCATGTTTTCCAATATGCAACAGCCAACAGGGTGGGGATCCAGGATACATAGCAAAGTGCAAACATGGGACTAGATTCTCATGTGATGTCACCAGTCACGTAACTAGGCAGGGATCATCCAGATGTTCTGTTTTAAATTGTGAGTGTACCAAAGTAATGCCATCTAAAGTAGAGAAAGACCGCTGTTCTTTTTCAGGGCCAATACAGATTCATTAGTAGTCAACGTGGCCGATAACCCATATAGAGAAAATCAATAGTCGTTTTCAGTAAAAGGTTACGTGAACATCGAAGCAAATAGCTCCCTACAGTTTTTGACAACAAATTCAGTTTTCCAAAATTTCAACATAAGAGATATGTTTAACTCTCAAATCAATGGATTCCGTTCCCAGCAATGATACTGACCAATCACGTTCTTGGACGCAGATCGTAGCACACACTCCGAAAGCAACAAGTGTCCCGCTTTTTGGAAGAAAAGCCGCATTTTGCAAAGACTGGCACACAGTAGATATGGGCTTCTCTCATATTGACACGTTTCTACTTTTCAGGATTCAAAGCGCTTCCTCGTTCACCCAGTCCCACGACGTAAGACGTCGTCGAGATGAAAAAGCAGCTCATTCATACGCGGATGACACAGCACCAGAAAACGCTTCAGGCGAGGTGAGATGACATGGAAAGAAGCTTGGAGCAGTTTGGTACGGAGGCTGAAATGGGTCAAATTGAGTTAATGGATTTTTTTTTTCTCCTCACGCATGTGAGTGAGAATCGTAGTTTATGGGGAATTCCACTGGCTAGTGCATGACCTAAACATTGGCCTTCCTGTTCAACTCGGGTGATTTGTGCTCGAATCCAAAGGGAAGGGAAATACAGACAATTCTCTCCATGTACGTTTGTCAGTGGACATGGATGTCCATGACGCATTTTTGCCAGCAAGAAAGATTGTGACAGGACAGTGTATGTCCTGTACCAGTATACAATATTTTCTTGATGATGTGCCTGTGCGCAGCTGTTGCAAACAGATCGGTGATAACGCTTTTAATAAACTCCAACGGCGTGTGTACGTTTTACTGTCTCAGCGCGGTGCATCTTGTTGAAACATTCAGGCTACGTGATTGATGTGCTTCCACAGAGCAACAGGAGCACTCCTGCACACATACTGTACGTTGGAGGTGGGTTAAGAGGTTTAAAAAAAGGAGAAAAAAAACGCCACATGGTCATATTCAGCAAAAGCTCGGCTAATGTTACTCATCTGAGTGAGCTGAGCCTTCAGTGTGTATGCGAACAGTACACACAAGGTCGCACTTTATTGAAACTTGAGTCAAATTGCTGCAGTATGTTTTCTGGACAGTCAAGACGCCTCTGAAGTTGCACAATGCAGAATTCTGTCAAAATGATCAGGTCAGTGTCCCAGAATGGAATGTGTTCAACCTCAACAGGTTCTGTAGTCTGTGATCAGGTAACCACGAGTAAAATTGGACTGAAAAGAGATTGGAAAAAAAGTGACCAAGCCAGGCGGGATATTTATTTTGGGGTTCCTGAACTGTAATCAGCACCTACATCTGCTTCCTCCCAGGTGCTGGACATCGACCGAGGAGATACACGCTGCACAGAAGAACAGAAAAAGAAGAGTCTTCTCCGAAAAGAAATGTACTCCCTGGAAGGTGAGGCATTGGCGCTTGTGTTGTTCGGAATTAGCTTTCATTTCCATATTCTGACTATGGAAGAAAGACAAAATTTCTAGTGCCAAACCCCCGAGGCTTGGGGGAAGTTTTATCTTTGCAGCAGGAGGAAGTGGGGGGTGGGGGGTGCGTTAGAGAGCTGACACCGCACTTCCACTGGCTGCCCGAGGAGGCTGGATGGGCGACTACTTTTAGAGGAAGCTAGTCTCACTCTTAATCCTGTTAGACATCTTGTGACTTGCTCAGTGACAACGCATCAACAGGTGAGGCGAGACAACACGAGTTTGTCGAAGCCATGAACAATGTTTTCCTCTTGTTCTGTGAGGCAACATTACATTTGTGATTATAAAACGCTTTATGGTTATTGTTTGCAGAATCCCTCACACCCTGGATTATAAAACTTTAAAATCTTTATCACCCACTTAAGAGAAAAGAAGCATTTTTTTTCTTTAGTTTTTTTATGGAATGTTATACCTACTCTTCAAGCAAAACACGCCAATGTATGAAAAAGCAAAAGGGCCGGCCCATTTTGCTTCATAATTATTTCCCACTGCCCAAACTGTGATTTTAAAGGAGGGGATTTTCGAGCTGGACACTAAAAAGGGGAATTTTGAAACTTGGTTGTCATGCTGAAAACAAATGCTACCACGGTACTTAGTGGTGTTGCCTAACTGTCACAAGATATAAAAATGAAGCCAATAACTTCTTCCAAAACACAACAACTCCAAGAAGTGTGCTTCATGACCTCATTGCTTTCAATCATGTATTCTTTTGCAGAGCACATTTTCATTAACTTTGACCAATACATATCACTCACGGTCTTCAATCCTTGGAGAAAAGGAGAACAAGCAGACTCCACACAGGAAGGACGGAGCCGGAATCGAACCCTGGACCTCTGCGCTAACCAGTCACCACCGTTCTGCCCCAAGCTACACTTACCAACCAAACAGCTCGGGTGAGACAAGTCAGCAAGCACTGCATCCCATAATTAACTCACTTTCACAGTGACAGTTTAAAAACATAATCAGTGTATTAGCACTCATGTTCCATTGCATCATGGATAAAAACACAATCAATCATGGACTCAGCAGCCACACCCATACTGACTTTTTTTTTCAATCCTTTTGAATCTAATTCCATTAAATTGACTTGGTGACCAATCCAGTGTATACCTGACCTCTCGCCCAAAGTTAAGAGCAATACGCTCCAACTGGCCCACAACCCAAATGAGGTTATAAACACAACAAACAAATGCACATCATACAGTCTGGAACTTTTCGTCACATCTTAGCCTCTGCTCACGTACAAATTCTCACTGTACACATTGCAACATTGTCAACCAGTTAAATCTTAAGCGCCGAGCCTTTGATGCCACCGCATAAACCAACAGATTATAGATGATCAATGGACACGCGCCGACTGTTGTAACACCCATTATCCGTGCGGATAGTGATTAGTGCGACAAACACCGCATGTGTTTGCCTGTTTTGAAATGCGACTTCGCCATGAAACAGTGGGACGTAGGCGCTAAGTGACAAGAAGGGGTTGATTGCGAAGCTTCTCGGTCATATCTGTGCAGTCCCTCCCCACAAAAAAATAAATAAAAATGATGCCATGCTGAACGATCACAATAGCAGCCTGACACACGTTGTGGCTAGAGTGGCACAGTGCCAGCCTGACCCCTCCTCTCGAAACATACAGTCACAGCGGCAAAGTTTACCGCCTGTCTGCCCCCGTCACTCTCCTCTGCCAGCAGCAGTGTGAGGATTAAGGGAAAATCCTGACCTCCTCATCCACCTCTCTTAAATGGCCGCGCTCATTTTAACCAGCTCCTGCAAAGCTGGATTACCTATCCGGTTGCCTTCTGCTCCACATCGCAGATCAGCAAATGTTGCGCCGTTATCATTCGTGGTATTGACATGCAGCATGTACGAGCCCGAGGCTGTGAAAGAGACACGATTCGGGATGGTAGGCCGTGTGATGTGGTGATATTTAATTAACCTGCCCTCCCCCTCGCGCTAAACATACACATGCACGCCTCCCTGCTCAAAATTCCTCCAGCAGGGCAAAAATGCAGACTCCTGTCCATCACCCCGGCAACATTGCTGGCATAGCACTTTTATTGTCATTTTCATCACTATTTTCAACCTCTCCGCCTATGATCAGCTGGCCCTTTTCTCCCGAATGCATTTTTCCAAAACTGGCTCACCGCAGGCACGAGGAGTTGTGGAAGGTGGGAGATGTTGACAGTTTTCTCATCTTCAGTTAAAATGTGCTGACATATGTGAAGACGAATGCCTCATTTTCATTGCGATACTTCCAAGGCAAAAAAGTAGCATCGTAGTTCTCTGGCGCATTGGCCAATAAAGACAATTTAATGGTTGGGTTTGTACCACCGTGGCAAAGGAAAAACAATCAATCAGCAAACTCGTAGCAGGCACAGGCCCCTTAATTATGATTTTGTTTTCAAACCACATGCTTCCAAGAGAGTGCACCGTATTTACATTTGCTTTGTCTGGTCACAGATGAAGCTTGCAGGTATCGGGAGTACAGTATTCGGGGAGAGGTGAACCTGCATATTTCATTCATCCTGCACATAAGTTATGCATGAAAGACTTGCAAGGGAAACTCGCACTGTGGCCGTTTGTCTTTCTAATGGAGGGGGGGAAAGAGCAGCGTCTACGGGCAGGGAACAACTCTCATGCTACTTTAATGAGAATGAATAAAGGATGAGTCGAGGCTCAGACACCAGCATAAGAGGCTGCTTAGCACCTCTGGCTTGAGGCCAGGTGGTGAAAGAAGATGATGGTACTGAGTGGACCAAGACATTGAGAAAGGCAGCAGGGAAATCAGCAAACGGTGGTGTAATGTGGTGGATTCAGGGGCTGGGAAATTGCTCGCGATTTTTCGGTAAATCAGTGGCGATACAAACGATATTTAATCATGCGTCAGCTGAAGTGTGGAATTCAATTGAATCAAAACAAGCCCAACAGAATCGCCCTGAGGTCATACAATTCGGAACTCAACATTTTATTATATAATATATAATATACATACTGTATACACTTATTACATAATAGTTAATATGTAATTACATGTCCCATATTCAACCTTGGTGCAGTAACTACTCCCAATTAAGTCTTTCTCCAGCAGTAAATTCAAGCAGACTCGGAATATCCAGATGGGCTGCAGGGTTATAAAAAGCTACTTGTTGGCGTTGACTCTCGTGCTGTACGCCTCCACAGACCTTCACTGTTTGATCTGCCATGGGAGAAAAAGCGATACAACAGAGAGCAGGCACCCGAGCAGAGCGATCTAAAGCAGCGCCTCTGGGAAAGTCCTGGTGGTGTTGTAGAGGAACAGGTGGTAGTGGGAGTCTGCGCCCCGGCCGGCCGAGTTTCGTTAGCTATGCCAATAGTTGCATTGAGCGCGGACCGAGAACAGAATCTGGCACAGTGACGATAGAACCTGCCAGTCTGCGGCATGAGATAGAGCCGTAATGGCTGCCACCTGCCTCGAGTTACGGCAAATAACGCAAGCTTCTTACAGCAGCTGGCGGCACCTGTGCTCAATTGTCAAGTCGCCACATCAAAACAAGGTTGCAGGATTAGCGGGAGCTGGGGGTGGTCAAAATGCACACAAGATGTTTTTGTTACTGCATTGGCATCGACGGTTAGTCATCTGCTGCCGAATTCAATCTGCCTACACAGTCAGCCCCACATACTCGCAGTTCGGCCTTTGCAAAAGAACCGATTCAGATTTATTTTTTTAAACCAATACTCCTTGCTGTGATACTCAGCGAAATCGTGTTTTTTGTGCTCAGTTCATAGCAACAAAAGCTGGAGTGAGTTGAGGAATTTCAATTATACAAAACAGTGCTTCCTGTACATCTTGTGACATCTACAGGCAACCTCAATTATTAACTATCTGCAGCAAGGCTTACTCCCTGTCCTGCGGGAAATAACGGGGAACACTGTACTTGAGCGCGCATAACTTTTGCAGGAAGGAAAAACAATATCAATATAGTGTATGACAGGTTCAAGACAGCGTATGTGAGGTGCCGCGACTGACTACTGGTGCCCATGTGACACAGTCTCTTATTTTAGAATGCGAGGTTGAGATAAGATGTTAAAAAAGGGGAGGGAAAGGAATGCTGAGTTGTCCTCATATGCCCCTCCGTAGTCCCACCGTGCATGCTCCGCCCTTTCGATGGAAATGTTTCGATTACAACCTCTTAAGGCCTGAACCGCCATTTGTCCTGATCCTGACCATTTCCTGGGAACTGCGGTCCACTTCAAATAGATGATGCCTTCTGTTTGAGCCTCACACTTTTTCTCTCTCTCTCTTTCTCACTTGCTGTCTCTGCGTTCAGCAGTTTATTTAGCTGCCATGTTTACATTCCAGCCTCTCCCGAGGGAGGGTGACTGGACCAAGCAGTGCGTCTGAGCCTCCCATCCCCACCCCCCGTGGGTTTAAGTCACTTTCACATCACGACGACCGACACTTCCAAATGGTGTGACCAATCAGTCGATACAAGCGTGTAAACATGAAATTAGGCATAAAGGGCATTCGACACCGGCACTTTAGACCCGACGACAAAAAAAGTGAAATCTTGTGTCTCCGCTCCCAAGTAATACAACAAAACAACAGATTGGTTGCAAGGCAAGGGAGCTAAGTGGATGAAGCTTGCGGCAGTCCTGATCGCTCAGGACCCTGGCACTTCGCTGGCCTCATCATTAGACTGCCTGGCTCCTGTGGCCTCCGGCAAATCGCTGTCTGCACGCCCTAATGACCGCTGACTCACTCAGCACGCAGCATTGCCGCCACATTCGTTCAGCCCAGAATAGCCCCAAATAAAGAGAGATGGGAGAGGAGCGGTGATGGCTGGGGCCTGCTCTATTCCTCCAAGATTTTACTCGAGGCCACCGTCGGTTCAGTTGAATTGCGTTCGGTTTTGTTATTACCCGTTGCACGTTGCCGGGAGACAAAATTCAAGTCTAACATTGATTCTTCTAATATTTTGATAATCAGATAGCAATGAGAATTTTTCTTTCAATTGGCTTTAATAGTCATAGTTACCACAATTCATCCCCAAAAGTGTCCTACAATTGTTCATGATGGTCAAAAATAATGTCATGGCAAAAAAAAAAAGAAAAAAAATCTATTTCCCGAAACCCGAAAGCTTACTCCAAGATTATGTAATACTTCTCCTTTATGGTACTTGAAACTAAAATGAACAAGACCTCAGAGTGTCATTTCAGATCGTCCGCTGCTGTTCGACACTGTAAGTCTTTAAATGTGATAACACTGTAAAAGGGTGTTAAATGGTTTGGGGAAGAACAGAGCCTGCAGGGAGCTGCAGGGTTACCCTGCTCGCTGATGCTGTGGTTTGTGTGTGCTTGTCCATATTGGGCGAGTACGAGAAAAAAAGTCACACAAGATTCAAGAGGAAAATCCCCCCCCCCACTCCCTCCATCCTTTTTTTTCTTCCTGTGACCATACACCTGTGTGTTAAGGGCACAGAGGGAGGACACATCTGTTTGGGATTTGGAACTGGGCTTTTTCACCTCGTGTCACGCGAGCCTAAGACAAAGCGGGCAGAGAGTGTGAGACAGACGCACCCTGTTCCGAATACACAAAGAGTCAGACGAAATACTCCTAACAAATCAATACAGTTTATTGATTACATCTCCAGTGCGCTTTATACAACATCCCCACTTCAGTGTATAAACTATGGTGAAATCACAGCTTTGTAACGCGCAGAGAGCAAGGTAAACCTTCCACGCATGTCATCAAATGAAACAACGTGAGCCAATGGCCCGAAAAAATAAAAAAAAACTGCTTGCATCCACCCATTCATATGGGGAGGAGTGTGAAGTTGTGTTCTCAGATTGCTTCATCCATAGAAATAACAGTCAAAGAGAAATTCTTGTAAATCAAGCAAAGAGTTGGCCCATCAGCTTTAAATGCAAGTCCAAAATGGTCAAGCGTGGCTAATTGCGAGTGAGACGACTCATTGCTTTCTAATGACCCAGCCCGCTCCTACGCACCCCTGACCTCAGCCCTCTCACATTCCTGAAAACATTTTTCCCCCCCAACACAGCAACATTTCCGCCGGGGCTCAGATGGAAGCTAAGGGATGGCCCGCGCTTAATCGATAGTGCCAGGTTGCCAAGACAACCTTGATTTGCTGTCACAGTTTTTTGCAGCGTGCCGGTGATTGCGCCGGGTTGTCCATTGCACCTGCCGCCCTCTCCTCTTCCTCTTCCAACATCTCATCAAGCTCTCCCTGCCCCGTACCGCCTTGCCTCCCGATACACACAAGGGGACAAATATACAAAGGCATCACGGATTAGACTCGAGAGGTTGAGCCGGCGCAATCAAAACATAGCGCAGAGTGTACACGCCCTGTTATCTCTTAACTATGCCGAGCTGCGACAGCTATCACATCTACCTTAAGAGGGTGATGTCATTGCACCTGCGGAGCTTTTATTATCAATATCCCTCATGCACGCATATACACAACCTGCCTCCCTCTTCTCCACAAGAGGTTGGCACCTTCTGTTTTTTTTCATTAATGGAGAGCTCATTAATCGTGAGTGATAACGAGGACACGAGACAGGGACATGATGAAGAGGCTTTCTCTCCTTTAGCTGGGCGCCCTTGGGAATAAATAGCCAACGGGGTACGTGTTGTAGTGTGTGTGGTCCGCATGTTAAAACGGGTAAAGGGCATATTGTATATCTCGTGCTATCGCGAGGACATCTCTTGTGTTGGACCCTGAACATCAAGTATGCCCAACACACCAATTGCGCATTATACCTCCGTACACCTTCCATTCGTAACTGATTAAAATGCTTTTTGACAAGTGTGTTAGTAAACCGGATGATGCAGATAAAAAGAAGAGAGTGATAATCCGTGACGGCGTGCAACTGACTCAAGCAAATGTAATGAATGAAACCGATCCAGAAACATTGCAGGGTGACGTGATGTCACAGGAAGAGAGCAGAGATCAGGCCCAACATCCACGAGGGCTTTGCAGTACAGCAATCATTTAGCCTTACACACACATTAAATCCAATCTGTCTGGACCAGGACCTTAATCCCCTCTCCTCAACCATGGACACAAGCAGACAGTAATCCTCCATATTTGTGTATTAATAGCAAGAGTCTCAAGAGCGGACTATCTATGCGATTGTGATGTATGTTTTATTAGTTGGGTAATCTGCTTGTCGATCAGAGGATCTGGTCCATTTAAAGCCGGACTTTAATAAAAACACAGCCACCGCTGCCTGAGGGATAAGCTGCCCAAGGACAAGGGAAAGAGCATGGTTGTGTTGAATAGACTCATCGCCAACAATAAACAGCTCTACATCAACGTTATCTGTCATGCCGCAATACAATTATTGTGCGGAATCCAGCCCCCGGGCCTCTGCCCTTTCCTATGAAGAGGGTTAGATAAAAGCCTGACCCAAATATAAACCTGCTACCTTGTTTCCAGGGTGTATGCTTCACTTGTCTCTAATGTTATTTCAGAGGTGCACTTAAGATTCATTGTGCGCCTTTCCATAATAACGTGGCGTTGCCCTGAGAAACGCTCCCTGTCCTCCTGAAGAGCCGACCCTTACATACTCCAGAGGAGCAGATGCCGTTCCACATCGGCAGACAGGACAGGCGCAGAGGTGAGATTCCTTCAGATCTGAATCACGTTGGGAGTCATCTGCCCACTTCTCGCCCTGTCTCGACACTGTTTAACTCATTCACTCCCAATGACGTTTTTAAACGTCTTTTCAGACTTGGTCCAGAATTGGCTGGTACTGAATGAGTTAACTGCCACGCCCTGCTGGACATCGGTCCTCATTCAATAGCTTTATCAGACAGACGTTCGATCCGAAGAGTGCTGCTTTGAATTAGCAGGCAAGTCGGGGAGAGATGAAGGAAGACGAGTCCAGAGGGCCATTACCGCATTGGAAACGCCTTCCTGCTTACCAACAGTCTTTGGTCCCTTCAGTCACGCCTGGATTTATTTAGCCTGTAAACGCAAAGTCCTCAGCAATGCCATTACAAAAATCCCCATCCGCAAAACACATTAGCAGAGTGTCCAGCAGTGATGCTACCGCCCCAAACGGAATGATCCTTTTAGCCAATCAGAGGCCTGAAGAAAGTCACATCCAGTAAAGGTGCCATAAAAGCAATGTCAAATTACTTGATACCGAAGCTAAACTGTTACAAAAGTCACCGCAATGACTTTCTCCCAGATTATGAATTGCGGCATCAGCAAACCGTTTTTACAAAGCGTTTGTCTTTAGATAAACAAACAAATCAGTTTTGAGAGGGAGAGAGAAAGAAAATGATTAGGCACCCTTGGGACAGAAGTGATTTTCCTTAAAGATTTGTTGATTAGAAGAAAGGAGGGGAGGGGAGTATAATACTCCCCCAAAAAAACAAAAAAGCCTAAATCGAGCCGGTTCATCACCAGGTCATAATTCAAGTGGAGGTCAGAAATCCACTCCGAAAGATTGTTTATTAAACTGATCCACAAACAGAGAAAGAAAAAAATAAACAAAAAGCTTGCCTTGAAACATATTACAGTCAAACAATGTGACTCTCACGGGGTAATCTCATGGGAGCATCCCCCACCAATGATCTCCCTGATGGACTGTAACAACAGGAAGTCAGCCTGCAAATGGCCTGAAAACTACCACCACACCTACAGATAAGTGAGTTCTCCCTCGCGCACACATCACATTGGGACGCGGACACACTCGCAGCCAAGTAGAAGGCACAAACAAACACTGTTCCAGCTTCCCTCAACCCTCAACATTCAGACGTCACATTAACGACGGCCATTTATCAGTCCGGTCAGTGAAGTCTATGTTTAATCCCTTTAAAAGAAGACTGTGAGGAGCAGAAGAATCAATGGCGCCGTGCCCACTGCTGCTAGCGTCTGTGGCAAGCAAGACGCGCTGCAGCCTGGCACTGAAACGCGGAGGGGACCGAGGCGGGCGGGGGGCAGGTTTTTCAGGGGCTCAATAGCTCTTGTTTGTCTAGGTCCCTTTGGGAAGTCAGGACACAGCAGTGAATAGGAGCCAGTTAGCAGCGATAGCATAATAAAGAGTGGGGGGTGAGTGGGGGGTGGGGGGGGTCATTGAAATTCTGCACAGGCTACTGTCAAGACCAAGTATCATTGCCAGCTGTGGCAGCAACGCGATGGACCAATGGGGGTGTTCGACAAGGCTCAAGTTTTGGCTGAGAATCGTAACGTTTGGGAGATAGACAATCTTTGATCAGACACGGACGGCTTTGTCAGCAAAAAATATTTGATCCGGGTTGGAATCTGTAGTTGATTAGACAGAACTGAGACTAGACCAGCCAGGCATGTACCGTAACAGTGACTCATTTAAGACATGAATTTCCCGAGGAGGATGACACTGACATGACAGGCAAACAGGGCAGGCATGTTTTTTTTCCCCATGTAGGTGTCTGTCATAATGTGTAAAGACCCTCGGCTCTGTATGAGGTGATAGTAAGTGCCGCGAGTCATAGACAGACACGACAATCACAGTGTTCTTCGCCCCCGTTTAACTCATTCACTGCCATTGATGGCTACACAAGTCCAAGATTCATTTTAAATGTCACGACCGGACAGCTTGCTGCAGAAATGAGTAATTTTGAGGGGTCACCTGTTCATCGAAAAAGACCTTCTTTGTAATGAGTCTGACGAGAAATGCTTACTCATGCTTACTAAGAGTCAAGAGTGTTTTTTATGAGACATCTGTTATATTATGCGCGTTTTCCAAACGAGTGCAGCAGCTCAATCTTAATACCACCAAGAGTGGCACTCAATGACTTTACCTTTCGCCAAGGGAGAAATGTGGTCTCCTCAGCTCACACTAAGAGTGCACGTAAAGATAAACCACAGCTAAGAGATTGAGTTGCCTGTTGGAAAACATTAGCAGCACTGTTTTTGTTTGTGGCTGTTTATTGTCCTTGGACCAAATAATACATGCTGCCAAACTGCACCATGTCCACTTTTTTTTTTTTTTTTTTAAGAAAAATGCGACGGCATCTGTGTAACTGTGTCTTTATGGTCGAACCGCCCTCTGCCCCCCAACCCCTCCTCCACATGTAACTGCTCCAAAAAAAAAAAATCAAAAAGCTAATTGGGAGGCAATTAACTTTCAAGAGATGGCTCATGCATTCAACTCTGCAAGCAGCCAATCATATTGTGCCCTGCTTAGAAGTCCTTTCCAAAAAGTAGAGATGAGCTCATTACCGATGACAGACAGAATTAGCGGTTATTGAAACCTTGACTTTTTAAAACCGCGGCAAGTGTCAAACCGGCAGTCGGCCCATGGCTCATCTTGCACCATCATTTTTTTAAAAAGTATAGAACCGATGGGGTATGAGTGGCTGCCATAAACTACTTTTCACACTCACCATGCAAATTTACTGGCTTACTTGAGGCAAATGCAATACCATTGAAGTTGGGATGTTGTGTACAACGCAAATAAAAGCAGGTAACAATGTCTTTCACGCTACGGCACGTTCAATGGAATGAACTTTTGTGCCGCCGTTGCACCGTCGTCGACATAATTGAATTCTTCTGAATGTGCTCTAAGTGGCAACACGGTAGCTGAAGGGTGGCGCTCGACTCGCTTTAGTTCACTGATGAATCGACAGAGAAGCATGTCGAATACAAACAACTGTTTCGTGACGTTACACTGCCCCGCTATTTGCATAGCTTAGGTAAGCAACCATCATCAAACAGCCTACACGTGAAGACAAAGGTCAAAGATTAACAGTTTGCACTGACTTGGTGTGTCAGTGCAACACCAAGTCATTTGGCGCTAACCTAATCGTTCTTATTTCATAAAAGTCTAGCAAACTAAAAGGTTTGGGTAGGGTAACATCCTGGTTTGTGGTCTTCGCAGCCCCTGGTGAGGAGCCTTAAATAGGTTGCCACAGGTGCCGGGGGCCGGGGGGTGTGTGTGCAGGGGGTGGGGGCAGCCTGGATGGGAGCCGGGCCGCAGGAAGCTTCTTGTTTTCACAGAGATAAAGGGCTTTCAGGTTGCATCCTGGGCCGTAATCTCCCACACACTTCCTGGTTTTGTTCAAGGCGAGGCGAGAGAAAATGACAAACTAACCTTCGCCACAAGAGGCTGATCAATAACTTCGGATGAAGCCGGATGTGTCTGGCATTTGACAAGCGTTTAATAGCAAAGTGACTTTGATTGAGATTATAATGGCGGTCCTTGATTTGAGGTGATTTATGTATTCATATATTCTGAGTGCCCGGTTCATTAGCGATGACGATAAAAGTGTGCGTACACGTTATTTTCTGACCCCTTCCGTTGCTTTAAAAGCATAATTAACATTGCTCCAAGCTCTTATATCCTAATTAAAAGAAAAGGTAGTGCTTCCTTTCTCCAAGTTCAAGTCCCTCCTTGCAGTCACTTAGCGAGAGCCTTGTGCTTAAAAAAGGTGACTTTACGCGATATTTGCATGAGAGGGTTTTATCGAAAACTCGCATCGAGGAGAAGCACCAACACACATCAGAAGAATGAGAAACACTCAAAAGTAAGAAAGCCCACATTCCACTCCGCAATTAGAATGCCTGCTTTTCGCCCGCGAGACACACCCTGTTGCCGGAGGAAACTTTCAATCTCCTCTCAACCTCGTTTTGGCCGCAGCCGTGGCTCTCTCATACTTTAGTCAGGTGTTATTTATGAGTGGTGTATTGCTGAGTAGCTGCATGCCTACAGCACCTGCTGGTTTGGGAGAATCTGAGCCAAGGCAGCTGCCAGGGACTGGAAAAAGAGAAGAAGCAAAGGGTAGGAAGAAAGACTACTTGGGGCTCGCAAACTAGCTGATGAGTGAGACTTGATGAAGGGACAATGAAGAGAGTCGAAAAATGCTGGGAGTTAAATCACACCGCCGCTGAGCAAACGTCTTCTCCGGCTAATGAAGGTTATTATGATGGGAACAGAAGGAGAGAACAAGCAAGTGACGAGGAAGCGCTAATTAATAGTGTTGTACAACTCGGAACATAATCAATTAAAGGCCATGCTACATTGACTCACAGGCAAAAAAAGCACTGGCGCCAGAGTAACTAGGTGGGGTGAGGCTGGAGGGACGTGGGGGGGGGGGGGGTTGTTCGTCAGCACGAGTAAAAGGACAGATGTACAAGAGCTCAAGTAGCATCCTTTCTCCTGCTCCATTTCCACCACGTGTTTTTAAGTGTGAAGAAGTGATTCTTGGTCATGGTTGCGTTGAAACAATTGACTCAAGGCTGTGATAAGGCAACGTGAAAGTCGAATTGCACAAGACGCATGCATGCCTGTCAATAGCGGGTTGAAATGGGTCAATTGGTCTGGGTAGTGATTAAGGAGCAGTTAAGATGATTACACAGCAACTAAATACGAGCCTCTTGCAGCAAAAAAAAAAAAAAAAACGTTTTTTTCTGCCATGCTTTGTATTTATTTCTCACATTTAAGCGTACAGTAGAAATACGGTAGCGAGTGTGCCTCGTCGCGGCTTTCTTAGATTGTGGGTCACACTCGGGGGGGCGGGGGGGGGGTCACTGGGAGCTACCGAAAAATACTTGTGGGTTAAATGGGGCAACGCGGTTGCTCCATGCCTCCCTCTATTACACCCTCCCTCTGCTTTCAAGCAGACTATTCTCCTCTCATTAATCCCGTGTGGATGTTTATCCATGTTGACATTCAGCATAGCAGACGGCCCTCTTTCTGACTAACAAACAGGGTGACTAAGGTTTTCTTTGCTTGAGCTGTCATAGGGCTCTCGCCTAGCCCGTCTCGTTCGACGTACAAGCTCGGGGAGGTGGGGGGGGGGGGGGGGGTGCCACAGGAGTACTCTCGATTTGTTAGTCATTGTGACCCTTGGGACATCAAAGTCAGGCTGCGCAACTGGAATCAGTGTGCGAATATGAATGTGTGCCCCCTCAGGAGGGCCATTATCAGTTGTGTGTGCTATGGAGAGGAAAATCAATATGGTCATCATAATGGGCTGGCAAAAAGCCAGCCACTGGGGCTGTGTTCAAAGCAAAAGCACAGCAACGGATTACTTCTCATCTGATGTCATCCAATTTCATCCCTGTGGACCGAGCCGCTGTGGGACGACAATAGGGTCAAGCACATAAGAGGGGGGCGAGCCGACAAACGTCTTTGTGCGAGGAAAAAAAAAAAAGTTGACAAACTGACAGTCAGGTGCTCTGAAGTGATGCTCTCGCAGAGGTTTGCCCTAAAGAGCTTTTGCTTCGCACAACACAAGCTGGCGTGAGCGCCTTACTGAGCCCGCCTTCTGCCTATTGTGTCCGTTCAGTCTTTTTCATTAACCGCTCCAGTGAGGACCACAAGCAAGAGGGAGGGGACGGACGGATGGATGGGCAGGCGGGGGAGAGAAAGGAGGTGGCGGTAATGACAGGGGTGGTCAAGGAGGGGTCTGCAGACAGACCCGAAGTTGGCCTAACCAATGCAAGCTGAAAAGTAAACACAGACAGCACAACTGGGGAAACCATACACAATGTATGACTGTATTCTTTATACCACTAACGATAGCAATTAAGATTTAATCACTCCTTAAGTATACACATCACTCGAGAACATTATCTCACCCTTGCACCTGCTGGAAGCGGCCAAGGGGGCAGAGTGAAGCATAAGGAGAGAAAAGTTGGCCAGTTTTTGTGGAGCTGAAGTCATCTTGCGAACCCACCTGTGCCCATGACTCACAACTTTGGTGTCAGGCTTACGTGACACACTGAACCGAGCTCTGCTTCGTGTGCTGTGCCGCTTACATCGGCATGTGTGTCTGCATCAGGGTCGTGGCTGCCTTGGACAGTTTCCCAAGCATAGAGCCGGGGGGGCCAAAAGGGGTTCTGGGTCAATTTGTTTTGATTTTGTCACCTATTGTCATCTTCAAATGCCCTTCGATTGATCACCACAGAATTTCCTAGCAACGGGCTTGTAGATTTTATGAGAAACTCAGGATGACTTTCACGAGTTTATAGCTAAGCACTGGTCTCACAAAAGTATAGCCGATGATACTCAACAAGCCCTGGGAAGGAGTAGCTCATGCTTCTCTTCCAAGGGGTGGGGGGTGGAATGAAGGGGGGGGGGGCGTGCATTTTGCAACGGCTGTTGTTTTGTTCAGCTCATCAAGCTGACGCGTTGCTGCAAGCGACCCCCACCGCACCCCACAACCTCCAGGATATTACTTCCCTTTTCAGAAACACACTGCTGCCGGTCTGCGGATGGTACATGGCCCTCATTCGGGGGGGAGTTCAAGGTGTGCGCCCCCTCCCCGTCGCATTGTCCTCGTGGCTCATGCTTCAGATTGAGTGAAGCTCCTGCCTACTGGGCCATATTAAGCCTTCACCCTGGCGCTAAAAACAGCACGTTGGGCACCACCGACGTGCCCACTAAAATACACAGGACAGAAATGTAATGAGCAGTATGTAAAGGTGAACAAGCGTGACGTACATTTACAAGATAAAAATGTCAAGAGTGCTACAATGCGGGTCCTTCAGGGCCTTAGGCTGTGTGGGAAGGATTTGATGAATTCTGCTTACGTTCCGCGGATTCCTCCCTCGCGGGGACCTTCAGGAAAAGAATGGGTCATATGCAAATGGCATGCACAGTATGGAGAAGAAATTTCCCACAAGCCCAGTGTGAAAAGGGCTCTCCCTCCCCATGCCAGGCCCGCTGAAAGGGCCTTTTCTTCTGCCACTGAAAGTGAATGAGGTAGAGCAGGCTAACTGCAAAGGTAACTAGGCTCTTTCTCCTCGGGCTTTCTCACTAAAGCCTCAACACACAATGGTTCATTTACGCATTCAACCACACAAACCACAATAAAGCACATCCAAGCGCAGTTAAGGGGGTTACTGAAACTGACTCTGGGTTGAAAACTCCTCCTTTATGCAGGAAGAGCACCTTTTTATAGGCTAATGCTCTCTGCCTCCGTGGGGGCAGCTAATCATTAAGCAGCCTGAACAGAGGTGGGATCGTACATCATATAATTTTAATTTCAAGGAGCAGCCCACCGAGGAAAGTAACTCTTCTACCCTGACAATCTCACTTCGCCGTAAAACCTTTCCGCGAAAAAAGTGTTACCGACATGCGATAACGTACGAGTCTCCGACACATAGTCCGTAATCTACTGTACCGGAGTGCCGCTGCCAGGGGTCGTGTTTTACATCTGCCATCACCGAGTCTTTCAGCTGTCACCTGTTCTAAACGTCTTTGGACACCTCCGCCGCTTCTCACCAACTCTCCATCCACCCCCCCCCCCCCCCATTTGCCAGTCCAGGGGGAACCCGTAGCTCACAATTTAAGGGGTCACCAAAGAATGGACAGAGAGAAGAAGAAGGGAGAGGAGAAAGGGCCGAGGGCTCCAAAACTCCCTCCCTCTCCTCCCCCGCTCTTCCCCTTTCATTGAACAGACTTAAACACAAACACAATTGGACATGCTGGAAGCCTCACAATGGCACAGGGGAGGAAAGTGAAGTCATACTCTAGGCACGCTGGGTGCCTAGGTCAGGGGGCAATCAACAGCACCCATGGCTACTGTGTCTTAACCCCTCCGCCTTCTCTCTCTCTCGCCCTAAAATAAAGGAGAAGCTGGAGGGGGGGGGCGGGGGGGGGCAATTTCTTCTTCCTTGGCACTTTCAAATGAAGCTGCTGGGGAAGTTGGTGAAAGACTGCGAGATAAATGAAATATTTCCTACACTGCTAAAGTCTTCACACAACAGCGGGTGAACCTTTTAAATGTAAACAACGTCTTTAAAAAACACTCGCGTGAGCATGTGGGGGCGACACCGCCAATCACCACCTCCTCCAAAAGCCATTGCTTGTTTCACTCGACAAACTGTACCCGCGGCTCGTATTGTTCCCAAGCAAACTTACAGCATGTGGTTGTATTCAAAAGTTTTTTTAGGCGTGGTGACAGAGTCCAGCGCACTCGGCATACTGTAGTTTCAGCAAGCCAATAAACAAGTACTCAACATCACACAAGTAGTTGCCAAGTGCCGACCTCATTTTACTTATTTGATGGGTGATTCATCGGGGGGGTGAAGTAAAAGAGTGGGGGAGGAAAGAAGCATTGCACTTTATTAAATGTTTTGATGCAACAGCTATTGAGAAAGAGTCCCAAAACCAGCCCAACCCAGCCCTGTTTATTTTTGCAAAGAATGGTAACGCCGCTCACATTCCTCTATTCCCAAATTGCTGTGTTAAATTACCATCGCGGGGAATGGCAATCATTCCCGAGGGGTGCGCAATGGAGAGACGCGACAAAGGGAGCAGTGGTATCCCACCAATTGCAAACACCTGTCATCCTGCGAGCTGTTAACACCTCTCTGTTTACAGCAGAGAATGGAGCTCACCTTGAGCGACGCTACACATGATTGCAAGCGACCTAGCAAAAGCCACTGACCGTCATTGATGAGGCACAGATATGACGGTCCAAACGATGACTCATAAATATTGTATTCAACTTACGATAAGAGCATTTCACATTATTATTAAAAAAAAGTTAGATATTACTAACATTCCCATTGGAATTCCATTATGCTGGTTTGTATCACGTGTCACGGGGTAAAAGGAAGTATGGATATTAGGGCAAATGCAAATGAGGTCAAAGTAACAGACAAGACATCTGCCCGGTCACGGACTTTAAATATCAATAGGCCTGCGTAAAAGCCTGTCAATTCAAAGGGGGCAAGTACACATTTGGAATTCTTTGTAAACGTGGTTCCATTTTATACATTTAAACAAATGTGTTTATTCCAACGCTAATCAGAAAGCCTAATTGAAGAAAATTACAAAGCTCAAGTTTGTGAAACTCTGCTCTAGAGTGCTTGTGTACAAAAAAAAAAAAAAGTTCTTCGCTGTGCTGTTATCTAAGGCGTGTCCACATGTTTACACCCAATCCCCAAAGACGACGCAGCACAGTGAACACGCCTCATAACAAACTAAGATGACAGTGGAAACAAAAAAAAAAGGAAAATACATTTTTCGACAATGCTGTGACAAATCAGCAATGAGATAAACATGGTTTGGTGCTATGTTACCGCCCACAACTACCATGCCTGACTTTTCCAGCTCAGCACATCAAAACTGGCAGACATTCCACGAGCTTTTTCCACCTTGCCATTAACTTCTTTCACGTTTGAATCGTCATTTCAGACTAACACTGCAATTTGCACATCACTCCAGTGCCATTATTAATATAGTCACCATTATAGCTCTCGCTAATCTGCAACATTTGTTTTTAATTGGTAGTACCACAGGACTGGACAATTTATACTGTTTATTGACTTGCTTTGTGTTCTAAACGCTGTAAAAAGGGGGCTCCAACTACCTTCGACAAATTCTTTTGTGCGTTTTCACATTCTCAGCCAATGAGAATAATTGTGAGACTTAAGAAACGGCACGTGTTATTTCCAGCATCACCCCACTTCCTTGAGGCTACACTGGGTGGCACAATACACAATACAAGATGCAAAACAACCTCGTCACTTGTCACCGTTGAACAATTACAAACAGAAAGCCACGCAGAGGGATGCAAGTGGAACTCACATGTTTTTTTTGTTTTGTTTTGTTTTTTTGGACGAGTATTTTGTTTTAAAAGCTGGCGAGGTGACAACTGTCCCAGTGGAATCAAAAGGATTCCCAAACGCCACAGGCGGAGAGCCCCGCTGTCCTTATATGGACTGCGCGCAGCTCACATAAACAGGCGCGTGAGCTGTGCCTCGCGCTCCGGAACCTCAGTCAAACGTCGACGTCTTTCTGATAAGCTTTCAGTTCCTTATTGACCGTTATTGATTAAGAAAAAAAAAGACAAATAGAAGCGGTTTCAAATAATGTGCAAAACAGACGCGTTAAACGCTCGACGGCGATTGCGTTGGACAACATGGACATAAGTGTTCCAAACAACAATTTGAATCACCTCTACCCCCAAACAACCAGGGTTTCTTTGATAAAAGTTGTTCAAAGCGCTTAGCATTGCTGAGCAGCTTCGATAAGGCAAACCCCAAGTTATTCCGCCCTACGGTGCAGCAACAGTGTCCCTCGCGTTACCTGCTCGGAGTACATTAACGAAAGAAAAGAGCATAAAAGAGTTGTTGTGTTTGACTTTGCTAAACACGAATCCATCCACTGAAGCACAACAATGCTCGCGGATAAAAAAAATATATTAAAACGGCCCGTCGATAACTAATAACAACCAGGTAAAAACAGGTCCGAGTTTGACCGAGAGGGTTTTAACTCGACACAACTCGACCAATAGTATCTCTTTCTATGAAGAAAAATCGTCCACGAATAAACAAAAACGTCTTAAGGTGAGATCAAAGCGCTGTCCGTCCGTTTATAACAGGGTGAGGTGCTAGTAACGGTCTCGGGTGCAGCGGACCGCTTCAGAAAGATAAAAAATATTTCCAAAAAAACTCGACAGAACGTTCTTAAAGCACGTGAATAACGGAGGAGGGGAAGTATAGTAATAGATAAACATAAGATAACAGCGTGTCCGTTTCTAAAAGGCTGAGGTGCAAATAACGGTCTCGGGTGCAGCGAACCGCTAGGCGGAGGGCGAGACGCGACCCAGGTATAACGGTACACCACATAGGCAGCAATACAGCGCTCACTTGCGACTTCACAGCACTTTCGGTGACTAAAAAACACACTTTTGCACATCCAAAGTTATCAGCAAAGTAACCGATGGGCAAAACAGCGTCCCGATTGTGCTCCCGAACGAAACGCTCCTCATCAGAAGTAGTTTTTACTCACCGTTGTTCCTTCTCGGGTTCGCCTGCTTTCTGCGCTTACACCTGGGGCCATCCGCCATGATCCTTTCGTTGTGTCTAAATGCTGCCGGAGAGTCACCTCCTCTCTCACCCCCTCTCCCCCTCCGTGTCCTCCCTCCCCTTCACCTCCCCTTATCCGCACCTGGTTTACGACAACTAACACTTTACGACATCACCTTCCCGTGTACCTCCCCAGCCCGAAGTTGCACGCACCGGTCCCATGGAACGAAGCTATGCGAGTGAGAAGACAGAGACGGTCGGCAGCTTGTCCCGGCTTCACCTGACCAGCCTCTCGGAAGTGAGCTATGTAGGTTGGCTCTTTTATTTCTTCTTTGTTTTGATCATCAAAGGTAAAGATGATGGATGTGCTTTGCAAGATGTGCACGTCATAAAAGCACCACTACATGTATGACTTGAACACACGCACGCACGCACGCACACACAAGTACAACACTTCAAACTTGTTTTTCTGCCTAGTTGCATCCGCAACGTGCAGAGCATTTTGTTTGTTTTCAGTAAAAAAAAAAAATCTATTAAATTTTTATGGAACATAAGGTCTAATCAGTCTTGTGTTAACTAAAGTATCTGAAAGTGATACTTGGGAAAAAGCACAAAAACCCAAACAGAAAATAAATGGTTGCTGTCACTTTGTAGCACACCGTTAGAGTAAAGTATCAAACGTGATTTTCTAATATTAATTTTAGGGGTAGATTGCTAAGTAGAAATTAAGCAAAATGAACTGTTCACAAAATGTACACAATGATGATGCATTTCCGCAAGTCAAAGCAGACCAATGCCAAATACTATATCATCACTCTCTTAAAATAATGTCCTAAGTTATAACTATTTTTTTTCGCCTTCAATATCTTCTTAGTATGATGGCCATCTCTGCTCAAATCGTCTACATCGTTCTTTAAACAGATCATTCCTTTATATTCCTGACAATAAATTATTAAATAGAATATATTGAATAGATCTTCCATGGCCTTAGTGAGGTGAATATGGATGGTCTGTATTTATACAGCAATAAAATAAAAGTACTAGTAATGAATAATAGATATGTGATAAGGTGGCAGGTTGTTAGCACACTCGCCCCACTGTTCTGAGATCGAGGGTTCGAATATAGCCTGCGGCCCGAGCCTTTGATGTTCTCCGGGTACTTTGGATATCCCCAAAAATATTTCGGACTTTTTTTTCTGGTTTGTTTATTGAACATAAAACATATACAGTAATAATAATGTCTGTGACCCCAATGAGGATAAGTGGCATATAAAATGGATGCATAGATGCAATAGTAAATAAACATTTTTAAAAAACTAAATGTGCTTAATGACCGAAAGTAAAAGTAAGTAAGAATGAAGCAAAGTGTGTCGATCAATTAAAATTGAATTTCAGTTATTTCATGTACTTTAGTGGCGTAGTTGTCCCTTTCATGCAGGTAGCCCAGGTTCAAAATTGGCCGTTGACCCAATGTCCGCCCATAGCCGGTCTCAAGCACTAAATAGCAACGGAATCGGGCGTATAAACTCTTCCAAACAAGTCATGCGGGTGACTCACTGTAACAACTCCTGATGGGGCATGCCGAAAGTCATGACAACAACTTGAGGGTTGTCGTTGACAGTCAACTATATGCCTTACATGATGATGAAAAGCGCATTGATGTTTTGACTTCATTGATATCAGTTGCATAGTTTGATGATTCTTGGGCCATCTGCACGCTTCATATCGAAAGTGCATTTTTATAATAAAAAGGGATTAAAAACAAATGTTGCACCACAGTATCAAACCAAAATGTCAATCCAGGTGACTTATGAGAGTCCCTTGCTGCAGTTCCCCATTACATACCAAAGAATGTGAAGATTTCCGTTTCTGGTATTTGGTACTTGTTGTCAAGTTGGGTGACTTTATTTACATTTTATTTTTTTTAAAGAAACTCTATTTCATTTATCAGCCAAATTTTAGGGATTCCGCTCACAGACATTACGTAAACACCAGTAAAGCGTCTTTGTTTTGTCGTCCCCCCCTCCTTTTATTTATTTATTTTTACTCATCCTCGACTAGTATTTGAGTGTGTGAAATGTGTGTTAGCGAGAGGAAGAAGTCATGAGACTGTCATCACTGATTCAATCCTCCGCGTAAAGAAAGACCCCGCTGTTCTTCTAAGTAGCGCTTACCTCAGACGAGGAGGACACAGGCATGCCAGTGCAATCAGCAGGTTCAGGCTGCTTCCAATCAGATGAAACCTTCGTTCACAAACACACAATGCTTATCACACCACGCTCTGAGCAAACTGAAAGAAAAAAAAACTGCCACATGTCTGAGGTGAATTCGTCTTGTCAAAAGGAAAGGTGAACTTTATAGACCGCATGAAGGGTCAGTCACATCGACATTTAGGGGTCGGGGGGGGGGAGTCGCGGTTGTTCTGAGGCATTCGGTGGCTATTCTTAAAGCAGACAACTATAAGGTTTCGATTGCCTGTCATCAGTCACTTTTGTCGCAGTTGGGGAGATTAAGAAACGTACTTTCCGTTTGATATCCTGACTCGCCCAATGAGGTTGTTGCACGGCTGTTATGTTTTGTGGTCATCCCAGACCAGTTCATAAACCTTATGCATGTTTTTTGAAGGACCTGAGGATTCTATGTTCTGTCATGAGGAAAATCTGCAGGCCCCGGGCCATCGTCTTCCTTTTAGTGCAACTTATCCTTCAGCTACGGGTCCACGTAACGTATACCCGCAGACAATTGGCACTCCTTAAGACTGAATAATTCAGTAAGCAAAGAGCAGGCCCGCTCTAAGGACAGGCCGACCAGCCAGAGAGTAATAGCTTTAGCATAAACAACACCTCCAAACTTGCACTCTTCCAATAATTGTCTGACAAGGGGAGGGCTGGTTGACCAGACACTGCATAGCTTGCTGGAAAAAAAAAGAAAGGCCCCAGAAACAGTCTGAATCAGCAAAGATCAATGGCGAAACTTTCAGCCATCCACGTGGTCCTATCGCGGTGGCTCCTTGCACACTGAGCATGGAAAATAAGATGCTTGTCAGCCAATGGAAAGTCCAATATTTTCCCATTTTCCTTAGAGCACTCCACTATTAACATGAGGGCAGCGCCTGTGGAAAAAAAAAAGAAAAAAAAGAATAACAATTGTGCGACTCCACGTAATGTAAAACAGCCCGAAGACACCATCTGATGTCTCAAAGAAAAGCTGAGGATTTTTTTTCCTCGCCGGCAACTGGCGTAGACTTCAAACACGATTAAACGAGGGATGCAATTTAATAGCTACAGTACATACCTGCAAGGTTTCTGATGTCTCTTGTATGGTATGAACAAAGTCAAGACATGGTAAATATAAAGAGCGGGATTTTATTCATTTGGACAAGAATAAAACCGACTGCAGCAGTCAAATAGAGACCAAAAGCGAATATGAAGAATCCCGTCGCTTTTTTTTTTAGTAGCAGCAAACTCTTTTTCCAGCAACATTTTTATAAAGTAACTTGAGAAGTGTGAATCTGTCTGTACTGTCAACTTGTTTCGCAGGATGTTCATTCGTAATGGAACTGAAATCTATTTTCAGTTTTTATAGTATATATATTTTTTTCAAATACAATGCAGTGGAAAAGGTGCATAATACTGCTGCGTTCGCTGGTACAAATCAGTTGTTGGCTTTGTAAACTTTCGATAACATGCTAACCGCATACGTAAATTAACTAAAGATGGATCCAGTAAATCAGCTGTCTCATCTGTTTCCAGCCTTCCTGCAGTTACATCACCGTGATACTGTTTAGGGCCAAAACTGTTTTGCTCTGGCCATACAAACCGCACTAAGGGGGAACTGGAAATAAGGCCAACCCCAGAGATGGGTTGAGTGTTTAAAAAATTCACTCAAATAAGAGGAGGCTACTGTTATGTTGGTGAGTAACTTTTTATTTTTATTTTTTAACTCATTCAGTACCAGCCAATTCTGGACCAAATCTGAAAAGACGTTTAAAAACGTCTTTGGGAGTGAATGAGTTAATTCGAGCAAATGAGCATTTCTTCCTCGCAAAAGTATTTCACATCAAAACTATTCTGACAAGTACAATTCATTCAACAAGTTACTTCAGTGAATGCCATGGAGTTAATGTAGCACGTTACTAGCCACTTCTCGTCAAACCTGATGACACGTTTGACGGTCGGATCGGACCGAGCTTGGATTTGTTTGGAAACTGTACCCGGATCACTGACCACTTGAGTTGATCCAAAAGCGCACTTTTCTGATGACAATGACGCCCAGATATCATCTTTGCTAATGCGGGCCATGACATGGAATGAAATGAATTGCAGACTTTTGTTCTTTCTGTAGGGAGTCGAAACCGAAAGGATGAGGGGAGGGATAAGCAGCCATCCTCTACTACATTAAGGGATCATGCTGCTCCCTGAAAATGAGTATTGATCCTCTTAGGTGCAGGATCGTTTAGGAGATTAATGTGAGAAGTGGTTGAGCTCCGTAGTGCTCCACCAGGACCGGGGGGGGGGGGGGGGGGGGATGATCAGCTCAGTGGGACAGCCGAGCCACGGGTGACAGAGGTGCAATTGCGCAATAGCGCAGAGAGGCTGGAGAGAGCAATTCGGTCCTGTACATCCTCACTAAAGTACCGCCATCTGGGCTATCAGCTAAGAGCGCCAGCTGGACGTACAGGTTAAGAGGGAAGGTGAGGAGGCCGGAGCGCGTCAGATAGAAACGGTCTGAAGAGAGAAAATGAAACAGCTACGTGTCACGGACAGGCGGCGTGGATAGAATGAAGGGCAAGGTAAGGAACAGAGGAAATGAGAGTAGAAAAGAGGAACAGAAAGTGCAAAGAGGAGGACGACGGAAAAGGTACACCCTGCACTACACCGAATAGAGAGGAGGAACAAGACGCCGTGGCAGCGATAGAGCGACACAGAACAGACCAAACTGCTTAATCTCTCCCCGGAGACGGCGACTAAATACGAGGTTCTCCTCTTCTGCTTTCCACAGACCACCAACCCCCCACACAATACCGCGGCACTCTGCTCAGCTGCAGTCGAGGCTGTTATCCCGCTAAAAGCCACAAGCGCAAACTAAAAGTGCATGAGCGGGGCCCATTTGGAAAGGCTCACTTTGAGCCGAGCTGTTAGGCCGACGCTGCACAAAATTAGTTGTGAGAATGATCAGTGATTTTGTCCACAAAAAACACTCATCTAATGATCTTCCTTGCAGCAAATAAACAGATCCGATTGCAGGCCTGAGATTTTTCTCATATATCTCCCTCTGGGGGGTGTAGCAGTCCTGGGGTGGAAACTCTTAAAACAAATATTAGCTCAAGTATTCAGCTGCAGTTGAATGCGTGCTGTCAGAGTGCGAAACCCCAACAATGCAATGTTTTTAGGACGAGATGTCAATCCGATTTTTTTTCTCGCCCACCAAGCCAGCAAATTATCAACACACTTCCGCCTTCCTCTTGTATTTTTATTTATTTATTTATTTATTTATTTATTTTGGGGAGCGGGGGGGTTGTTTCTCAAGACGGGAAGTTTCTGACACAAAGGTTGAAGTCAGCCACACCCCAAAAATAATTTGGGAAAGGAACAGTGAACCAATATCATGCATTTTCACACCCGAAGAGTTGATATGTATGTAGCCCGATCATATCATATGCTTATGCGAAGGTAGGCGGCCACACAACTTTGAGTTCCTGACCCATGGGTGAACGTAACGCTGCCTGTCTGCACTGTGGTCCCAGATATATACTTGTTTTGGCTAGGAGGATGTGCGCGTGCGTGTTATCCTAACACGCATGTGCACATACACACAGTGCACAACTGCAATGGCCCAGAAAGCCTTGCCCCAGTCATATTTTATGGCTGTCAATTGTAGAAAGCCCGGCTTCCATTTATATTGTATTCGTTGGAGCGGCTGTTACATTCTAGCGTCGGTGTGTCCATGCTCTCTGTGCACATCAAACTAAGCATAAAACTTCCAAGTATCAAGGTGTTGTTTCTGGCTCACTCTCCCACTCAAAACCAGTACACTGTCAAATTATCGGTGTGAACTGAGGTGTTCGCCGCACCGATATGGCAATGACTAGTCTGCCGTTTAATCCTACTCCAATAGAATAATGCTCTTTCGTTCATCTTTGTACGTAGAAGAGAATTACACGGTGTATATTTACTAAAGTCCATCTAAATTCCTCTCATGAACGAACAAGCAAAAGTATGAAAACTATTTTTTTTTGTGCTTAAAACTAACATGATGTCCCCACGGTTGATATCAGTACGAAGGATTTGAAAGTGTGCTTTGACATTTCCTTGTTTCTAGGTGCAAGTTTAAGGTTGACTCTGAGAAATGTGTATGTGGTTTATGTTTGCTCGGCGTCTCATTTTGTGATTGGCCAATACTCTTTCACCGGGTGAGTGTGAATACCAAACACCTACTCTTTTCCCACATGTTCTCGTAGTCCATCAGAACATTTGTCGAAAGTCAATGCACGAATAATGGCGCGGTACTCGAAATGAACATTCAAAATGCCAGGCAATTACTCTGGGTGTCCCTTTACTCAGCCTTTGCATATTAAAGCCCGCTTGTCAAACAGATTGTCTTCGCTGCTCTGAGCAGCCCTCACTGTGAAACAATTTTCATTAAGGGACGACCGCATGGACCTTCGGCCGGCGGCCTCATGTAATTTCATAGCCCAGCGTCCCTGTGACCACTTCAAGGTCCAGCGGTGGCCACCCACACCTTTACAACAGTCAGAGAGAGGTGCTGAAAAGGTGACAGACTGCTAGTAAGTTTTAGACCTGAAAAGGGAGTCCCAAAATGAAACCCCAGTCCAGGAAATGACTGCTATCATAACATTTAAGCTTTGGGAATGAAATATGTAGTGGGGCGGTCCTCATTTGCGCCGGTGGGAAATATTCCTTATCTTCCGTTAGAAGGGCTTCTTCTCACATTCCCAAAATGTGTTATGCTAACTGAAGACCTCGATCTTGCACGATCACGCACATGATGGTTGAAACTCTTCTTTTTTTTTTTTCCTACAACAGTACGCAAAGATGTGAGCCAAACAAATCCCCAAAGTCTCTATTAGAAACATATGCAGGGCATCGCTCATCGAAACGTGTTACAGTGTTACGGCCTCAGCAACATTTAATGTGCACACAAAAAAAAACTCAAGCACATGCCTTAAACCCATCCATCCGTGATCTTGTTCGGGTTAACGGGGGAGCTGGAGCCTATGCCAGCGAAAGGAAGACTATACACCCCGGACTGTTGGCCAGTCAATCACAGAGGGCACATATAGAGACAACCATCTACACTTTCATTCACTCATCCTGTCAAAGGATGCTAAGTTACTTAAGTGAGCGAACCATGGAAGTGTCAGAGACCACGCCCCCAAACGTAAATCTTACATTTGCATGCCATGCACCGTATGCCGCATTGTTTGATTCATTCATCAGAATCGAGTTTCAGTACTGTAATTAAGTGATGGTGGCGGTCGGCTGAAGAAAGCGCTTGAATTTGTATATTTCGGACTTAGTTCCTGTTGCTTATGTCAAACTTTTTGCCAAGTTGTGCTCCCCCCTCACATTTACAATAAACACCAGTGACTGTGTCAGAGTAGTGCACATCTGTCAAGACACAAAAAGGGGGTGTTGGCACTGGGTATGGCTTATCACGGCATCCAGACACCTAACTTTGTTACTTTTAGCAATATCCTAATCCAGCAACACAGGAGGGCCGATCCTGATGTCACATACAGTAAAATATTTGAAAAATGTAAGATGACAGCAATTTCTAAACACGGCAACACATGGAGGTGGCATGTAATTGGTTAGAATTACACTACAGCTGCACTGCGGGAACACAATTTTGATTCAAGGCTCAATATTGCATGCCACAAATAGTACTCTTGTAGAAGCCAAATTCATCAGTTCAAGTGAAATTAAATGTTTGGGGGGGTTTTCCCCCTCACAACCCAAACAGTTTTTGTGTCTGCTAAAACAGATTGCTCCATTTTGAATGATTTAAGATTGCAGGAATGACCCCAAAAATGAGCAGTCTTTTATGGCTTTATCAGAGTTTGTATGTGAAAAAAAAACAACATGATATTGACATGTGTCAACTGTTTTAAATTGCATAAGGCACCTCGTTTGAGATTTTGACAAGAAAATCTCAATTAATAAATTTCATCCCGCAAAAAAAAAAAACACTCTCTGTCATAATTGAACAACGTCAGCTAAAAGGAGTCCAAAATGGCAATCAAGTTAAGCCTCACGTTGTGGACCATGAGCGAGGATGCTCATGCTTATTCAGTGTGTCCACTGAGGTGTGCAGACACTTCATTTAATATTTCCATAAGGTTGCATATGAGGGAACGTGAGGCATGCCGGTAATAGCGAAGTAATGCATTCCGTGCCAATGGCAAAAAGGAACACTTGAAATGAGCAGCAGTGTTCAACTCGACAGTGGACACATACATAATTAAGCGAAGTAAAGAAATGCATTTTTCATCCCCAAACATCAAAACACCTCAATGTCTCTCATAATGAGCAAGGTACATCTTTTTTATTCACTGAGGGAATGCAAAACGAGAGGCGGGTCAATCAGAGTGCCTCGGCGGAAAACTATAAAAATACAAATATTGGCAGAGGAGAGAAAAGAAAAAAAATTGATCCACATGCACAACTTATTTTAAAGTTAAATCAAGCAGGGACATAATGCAATGCATCCTTGAGCGGGCGGTGGGGTGAGGCGGAGATTCTTACGATGAACCTTGTTAATAAGATTAGATTAGTATAATATTAGTGTCACTCTGAGTACTTTTTGCCCAATCTAGCTCTACTCATGCAAATCGCGCACAGCCCGCAGTAGATGCAAGAAAAAGGAACTCTTAAAGCGGGCTCATTTCATTGAGATTCAAATTTGACTCAAGTCGACTAAAGTGGTTTTTATATTTACCAGCGTGTGTTACATTAAGGAATACGTTGGAAATGGTGAGAATCTTAAAACTACGCAACTGCATATGCCATCAATGTGTGACTTTTTATTATTATTTTTTTTAAATGTACCAGTGTTCAAGGGGGAGCTTGATTTGGTTGAATTGAGGCTCGCCCTTCTTTTGAAATTAAGGTCACCAAAAAACGCGACAAACCAAAGAAAAAGCAAAAACACATGAATTCTTTGATGCTCGTTGAAGTGAGATGTCATCAAGTGTTTGGAGATCACGCAATTTAAAAATTTGTAATTACAATTTGGTCAACTTTTAGAACATCGGGGCCAAGGGACTTGAGCGGGTGCAATCTACTCTGCGATAGCTTTATATGTCTACGTGTTAGAAGACAATGTTCAATAGTGCTGAGGATAGCGCCGCTACTGCCGTACCGTCTTTGAGAACATTACATCGACCATCCTGTGCGATTCTGACCGTCTCCCTGCACACCTTCGTAGATGGGAATTAACCTGACACAGCTTAAAACGCCTTACTGGATGTTGGTCGATAATGTCATTATCCTAAAGCAATTCTTAATTCTATTTGGACCTCGGCTAAAGATCCCTTTATTGATCTCAAAGTCGGATGACACGACTACTTTTTCTATGGTTACGACTTCAATGTGCTTCTACGGCCCATGCAGCTCAATACGCGACTGATGGCTTAGAATATAATTTGAAATGCTTTAGCGTCTCTTTCACAATGATACTTGGAGGATTTAATCAAGAGTTACAGTTAGCGGCTCGGCAAATGCTGGCAAGTGATAGCTGTGTCGTTCATCAAGGCTTACAGAAAAAGCTATTTCATATCCTATTTAGAGAGATGAGAAATATTGATATGGGTCACAGAGCATTATCAGCATGAAACAGAAGCAACCGAGCCTCTCTTTTTCTTCTCAATCCTTCACTCTACCGCCGCATTCCTTATGTGAGCGAGCGCTTAAAAAGAATAAGAAAAAGAGCCCTAAGTTGCAGAAATGCATGTTTTCGCTTTTTGACCGTTTGTCATCAACACGCACAAACAAACTGACAGTCAGAGAGCACCTGTCACAGGCGATCCTCTGTAGGCCGTGACAGTGGTTAATAGAAGGAGACACGTGTAGCCCCAGGTGACTCAAACTGCAAAACTAACAACACCATGCTTCACTGCCCAAAGAACGCGGTGCGAAACACTAGCAAAAATGGTCTGCGTAAAGGTGCACATTCACATGTATCTAAATGTTTTTTGTTTTTTTTAATGGATTCATTAGACGTCAAGTAAAAGTAAACATTGGTGCTGGATGTCATTTATGGCATGAATTACTGTAAATATTGCACACAACAATTCTTACAATAAATATGTGCTCATTGGGAACCGTGGTTAGATTTATACTGAATGTTTCAAGTGACACAATTATATATTTTTAGCCTAATATGTATATACGTCCTGTAAAGAGAAAAAAAAGAACCTCACTTTGGGTAAGGTGTGAATGTCGGGGTGTATACAGTAATTGGATCAGGTTCTACCTTAGGAAAATAGCAGCATTTTCTCCAATGTACTATTTTTAAAAATATATTATCACACGTTTTTGCAAGGTGCTTACGACTGGGTTTGCTTTGGCATACCCAAAATTAACATTAACATCAACATCGATTATTTACTCGCAACTCTGCGCTCCTTAAAAACGCACGCCAGCGAGAGAAATACTGTAGTGATGTGTCGTTCGCGAACGATCCGGCTCCCAGAGCCGGCTCTTTGAAGTGAACGATGGGAGCTGGCTCCCACCTCATTGGGAGCCAGCTCCTCATTGGGAGCCGGAACGGGAGGGTTATAGTGATGTGTCGTTCGTGAACGAGCCAGCTCTTAGAGCCGCCTTTTTTGTTTCTCCAGTTGTTCCCCCCCCCCCCCCCCCCCCCTTCGGTTAAAGCCGCACGTGATTGGTCAAGATCTGTGGTAGACGGGGGAGGGGGGGTTCACACACACACACACACACGCGCACACACGCACACACGCGCACACACACGCTACAGTTTAGAGAGGGGGGAGGGGTTAGAGGAGAAGAGACACAGCAGCGCGCGAACGAGACAGACGAGGAGACGACAGAGCTAGTTAGCAAAAAAAGAACACGGTGGAAAGCGAAAAGGTGAGAAATGGATAGAAAACGCAGTGAAATTTGGACTCATTTCAATGTTATTGATAGTTCAAAGGCAGCGTGTAGACTCTGCAAAGTTAAAATATCCCATAAATCAGGCTCCACAAATAACCTGCACAGGCACATAAGAAAAGTCCACCCATCAGTACAATTGCGAGAGAAAAGACAAGCAAGGGAACCAGATGTTAATGAAGGTGCTAGTGTGTCTGCAACTGTTGCTGCTGCTCCAATGTCACAACAACTGCCTAGAAGTACAACCCAGAGCTCTATCCTGTGCAAGGGTCTTCAGAAAGTGACAGCTGAGCATCAGACCAGCGTAACCACAGGGAAAGTGAAAGAGTTAGTGGATGCTCTCTGTGCATCCATGGACAGAAAATTCCACAGAATGGAATGGAACACTGTTCTGTCAGAAACCACCATTCTTGACCCAAGATTCAAGAAGCTGGCCTTCACTGACAATAGAGCGGTTGATGAAGCTCTTCAAAGAATAACTGCAGCAGCAGCAAGAGCCAGCCAGACAACTGCACTGCCAGGAGGCGAAGAGGGAGCAGAGCAACAACAAGAAGAGCCACAAGCATCTGCTGTTTGGAGGTTCTTTGAAGAACGAGTAACTGGAAGCACTACAAGACGGAATCCTTCATCAGATGCAATTCTGGAAGTGAGATCCTATCTTGAGGAGCCCCTTTTCCAGAGAAGTGCAGAGCCTTTGAGCTGGTGGGAGGCCAAGGATTCACTGTACCCACGTCTTACACATGTGATGACACGGAGGCTGTGTGTTGTCGCAACATCTGTGCCCTCAGAAAGAATCTTTTCCAAAACAGGGCAAATGTTAACAGAAAGGAGAAACAGGATCAACCCCTCAAAGCTGAGGCACTTGGTTTTTCTTAATGCCAATCTTCACTAAAGACATATTAAAACTTTTACCTGGATGCTGCTTTTTTCTTTTTGTTTTACAAATTTTAAGGTATAATGTGTTGTGTTGTATTCAATGCTTACTTGTTGTTTTACTGTAAACAGTTAAAAGCTTATAAATATAAATATTCAGAGATTGGAACTTTTTGTTGACCTTGTTTTGAGGTGGGTCTTTGTACTTTGTTTTTATTTTTGTAGCACTCCATGTTGTACTCCATGTTGAGTATAAATAAATATTTGATATACTCTCTATTTTTTGCATTAGTAATTCATTTTACACATAATATTACGTTATTTTTGGTAGTAAATTAATTTAAGCAACAAAAAAACTGAGGAGCCATTGGGAGCCATTTGGGAGCCGAAAGAGCCGGTTCTTTTTAGGGAGCCGATCCAAAAGAGCCGACTCTCCAAAAGGAGCCGGAATTCCCATCACTAAAATACTGTGACACTAGTTTACTCCCAGGCTGAGCTCTTGGCTGCAGCCTATCAGACAGGTGGGCTGTACCATTTCTTCCCATGGGAGGTATAATAACCTCAAACATGTCTATAAAGCAGCTTTCTTTGACCGGTCTCAAGCAAAAATAATCGATCTAGATAATATTAATTTTTAATCTTCTTCTTAAAATGTATATGAGCCGATTTAATACATAGAATAACAGATGATAATTATCTCCTGCATATGTGGCAGCACCCCCATGTGATCTAATTGATGGTTTGGCCCAACATGGCTGCAGCGAAACAGAAATGAGAATCGACGATTTTGCAGAGTATTTTCGAAAATGACCTCGTCTCTAGAGTGAAAGTGGAGCCTCCAGCTCTCTGGAGATCCAGGTGAGACACCATTCGAGGTAATGCAACAGTTAAATGGAGCGTGCTGCTTTGAGTCACGTCAACGGATCCCAGCAGGGCTGAATTTGAACTGTTGTCAGTCACCATAGCTGGTCATGTAGCTCGAATGTCTGCATGAAGTCATCGTTTACTCTTTGTATAACACAGTCAAAGTTGAGAAACAACAACATGCACTACAAGACGACTGACGTACATATGCACATGCACCAACTTGCGCGATGGTGAACGCTATCGTAACATCTGTCAGTTTGTGTACAGTTAGTGCAGCGCAGGCCCGTGCTAAGCCTACGGCAATGCTACGCAGACCACCGTCACTAAGTTAGGCTTCCAGCAGCAAGCAAATGTCACCAACAACCTCAAAGTGATCTGCAGAAATTGATCGCCGTTTAAGGATGCAGTGAATCTCGTGCGTAGAACTCGTCCTTGTTGTCTCTCCAGTGCTGATTCGGTCTTAGGGTTTGTTGTTGTTTACAGACTTTGATGAAAACAGTCCGTCCCCCTTGTTTACAAATACAATAGATTTTACAATGCACACACATTAAGTCAACATATCAGTAGCCATTCCTCCAACAGAGCAGTGCAATGTGTTTTCATTTAATTGATTTATTGCACTTCGAGCAAGATTACGAAAAACTAGTGAAGCAAATTTCAACCAGGCAGTGATGTTTGTTTCAATTCATGTATTCAGAAATACAAACATTCATAACACTTGCCCTTTTGCCACTGCAAGCTTTCATATCTTGATTTTCAATCAAATCTGCCCGCTACCTTTATTATTATACTGCAGGGCAATGGGTTCATTAAAAAACGTAGCATTATTTTTAAAAAACAATCTCACAATTTACTCGTGTAATATTAGTCAACTACTTGCGTCACAACAAAACAGCCTCTTTAAAAAGAAGAAACTTTTTTGGTGTTATTAGAAAACCACAAAAGCTTCTATAAATTATTCACTACCAAAGCTGTCAAAACTGAGCATTAATTCGGTTGCTTTGAGGTCCAATTCAGGTTGCGCTACTCGTGACACTGTGGAAAAAATACATTCAGTGTCTGTATTTCTGAAATCGTTTTCACTTTTTTACAGGGAGACTTTCAGGACCGAAGCGCTGAAAAGGTGCCCTACATGAGTGGGGTTGCATTGATGGATTGTGAGGCCCAAGTTTTACGAAAACTGGTATGTACGTTTGTGAATCCTTTCTGCCATATATCAAGGATGACACGTGACTGGTCAATTGTGTATGAAGTGATATGCTTCATAAATGGGGTCGTGGCACAGGTGAGAAGTGGAGCAAATGATGCACTTTACAGAGTTTGCTGCCTATCATACATTCTGGTAGGCCTGTGACGATTAATTTAATAACCCAAATCCATTACAGAAAAGGTCAAAGCTAAATCTCTGACTCAACCCCAGCGTGTGGAAATAAGTTGACATGGACCACAGAGTGCTTGTCCACAAAAGTGCCCCCACCTCACCAGCGATGAGTCCATCATTCTCCTATGCAAGTTGTAATAAACGAATGCTTTGGCATGATAATTCATATTCTTATTGCAGCTCTTAACCTAAAGTATGTTTCCTGTAAAAGAAAGTGAGTCGGTTGAATTTACAGACTACATGCACGTTATGGCGCATGGTCAGGATGGCACCACGTATGACTCGATTTGCACCAGGAAAAACCCAGCAATCCTTTTTTTTTCGTATTTTGTTTAGTTTGAAAAAAATATAAATGATCAATATAAATCGATCCAGTATTAATTGCTTATATCACGATACACTTTTCAGCCATATCACACCCAGCGCTACTTGAAATGGAAGATTATGATACTCGACATACTGAAGAAAAGCCTCCAGTCAGTTTTGCAGTGCCGTCCCGATGTCAATTGGCAAGCCGTGGCCGAGGAAATGATAAGATGACAAAAACTAAGCTTACGATGGACACAGGTCTTTCCAAAAGATACCTGAAATGAAATAGAAAAACACCCTGTATGGACGTCGTGGACTGGTTAGAAATTACAACAAAAAAAAAAAAGTGTGTGTGTGACGGATCCATGGGCTAGACTTTGGATATACCTGTGCTGGTTGGTTTGGATGAATCTTTCAACTTCTTTGTAAAGGTTTGCAAATGTTAAACATTAATCCTGCTCATGTAATGTGTATTTAGCAAGCTGGCGCGTTTATTGACTCAACAATCAAGTCTTAGAATGAAGTGACATAAAGTGAGGTTTTTTTTTTAGGGGTGGGGGGGCGGTTGCCCCTATAATTAGTGAACGTACATGTAGCTTTAATGAAGAGGACTCTGATGGCGAATTCATCACGCTGGTAGTTTATGAAGAGAAATGTGACGTGGTAGTGTTAATAAATGTGCTTCTTTTCAATCGAATAGTACAGCGTGCTGTAATAAGAGCAATTTGTTTTGAGTGATTAACTGGCAGTTGCCCAATTTGGCTTGAGTTCAGAATTTTGACGACCAGTTTTGGCTTCAAAATAGAGGCCGAATGTAACCTCTGCGTGTGTGCAAGAATACGAGTAAACCCGTTTGATGCGCATGCAAAAAAATATTGACTGGCTACTTGTCAGATTGTCACGTTTCTGCTCACTCTGTCCCGTTGTTGATTTGTTGGGCCCACCTTGATGTTAAAGACAGAAAATGTGTTCGATCACCGTGCAAGTTTGTCTTTTGAAGTCTCTGCCTTTTTCCGTTTTTGTTGCCGCGTTTCCAGATAAACATGTGAAACAAATGATTTTGTGGAACAGCCCGGCTGCTGTATCCGTTTCCCAATCGATTGCTGACTGGAAGCTTTCTGCCTGATCAGCCACGGTTGGCAACTGTGAGCTTGCAGTATGTCAGTACGGATGTTTCTCACAATCAGTGAGTCCAAAAAAACCCCAAAAACGTTTAGTTTCCAATTCTTGCCAGGACTAGCATACTTATTTTGTTTGAATGTTTGTTGTGCATTCGCATGCCAGCGATAGTTGAAATGTATCTTCGATGTTCATGATCAGCTGTGATAAATCGAAGCTGTGTCATGGGGAGGAGAAGCTGAAGGAGAAATCCCCCTCCAAGCAGGGCCAACATACTGAAACTGGAAATAGCTCACTGTGGCGTATATTCCAGAGGGGGGTTTCGGTTTTCCTTTCCAGGTACAAAATATTATTTTCACCATTGCCAGGAAGCCAGGTTTTGTCACATTATAACGAGCTGTAAAGGTCAGCAAATCCCCCACATGCTGCAACTCTTGCAGGAAGTTTTCATTTCGCACCCCTTCAAGACCTGCACTTTTTTCTTTTTTCTGAGCTGTTGCCATTTCAAATGTCTAGCTGTCATCGCACGTTGCCCCCAAAAGGCTAGCGTGCATTTACCCTTCACTTGCCCCGACTAATTTTTTTTTCCTGTTGAGCTTTGGGACTGGGGTCTTGTGTCAATCTACTGCAATTCATCATTCAGAGTGTATTGTTTCCTGATACAAAACAAAACAAAAAAAATGCAAGTACCATAGTCTGTTGCTTGAGTCGTGTTTATATACAAATGGAAGCGTTTACAAACTATCCGTAACTCTGTACTGAGCGCATTTCCGGTATATAAGTCAGTAAAAATACATCATAATCTGTAAAATATGCGTACAATTAGATGCTGGCTTTCTAGTTCGTTTCAAAGCAGCTTACTGCTCACTTGGAAAATTGGTTAGCTGACACGTTTTTTTAAGAGTTTTCACAGGCCCAGTGCAGCGCTCAGCTTCTTTGGAGGAGTCGGTCACAGTTGGACTGTGACAGCCTCGTTTATCACGCCAACCGTGGCAAATCGCTCACACTTCTCGAGGTGCGTCACAGACAATGGCTCGATGGGAGGAGGAACATTGTCGTATTTTTCATCCCTCCCAACATGAGTAAGCGGTTGGCATGTAAACATGGCACCTCCTGTAAACAAAGTCCACGCCATTGGGCCGGTTGCAATGTTGACTTTGGCTTCTGAGCAGTTCCACTGTGGTTTCTCATGTGGCAAGATGAGGAGGGTGGAAGCAGGCAAAGGAAACTTAGATTAATGCCTCGCGTTTCCGCTCAATCCAATGATCATGTTACGATATAGCGCGCGCTCACACTCGCTGTACTTTCAGGCACCACTCATCACCGTGCTTTGAAAAAGCAGTCTAATTATTCAGCAAAGAACTGATAATAGTTAAAAAAAAAGTCTTGCCCTTTTTCAACAACAGTGATTTAAAGGTCATTTTTTGCACAAGAAAGCGAGCAGTAATTTCAACTTTTTGACCTCAAGATGGGGAGCACTTGTTAGTACTTTTGCTTTATTTTGGGAAGCACAATAAATGTTCATTGTGACGCAGCTTTCTGGCTATGGGGCCAAGAAATTAAAAAAAAAAAGGCCTATGCTAGTGAGGCTAAGCGATACAGACAACGCATAAGCGGATATTACGTGCACACGTGAGCTACTACGTCATAGAGATGCTCATTGAAATACGTCACAGCCCAAGAGCAAAGTCACTCCAAGACACGGGACGGGCATGTGCTCTCCACTCCCTAGCCCTAGTCGCCGTAGCAACCTAGCTCAGCGCTAACTGCGAACCAGGAGTTGACTTGGTGCGCTCCCCCTTTGAAGATGGGAAGAGGTGGCGGTGCTTGGCAGTCCAATTGGCTCTTTAGACAAGTTGTGTAGATTGGCCGCAGTGCAGTTCTCAAGGCTAAATTCCAAAGTGTCCGCGTCTACTTGCGTCCCCAATTGCAGAGCATTCCAAATAAAGGCTATGTGCATTGACGCATTCATTTCGACAGCCCGAATATATATGTACTGTGTCACCCCACCTGGCAGCAGGGGGGAAAGAATTTTGGGCATTGCTGCTCTAATCCAATTGGCCAAAATGGTTGAAGTTGGCTTTTTTCTTTTAAAAAAGCATCTTTTCTCTTTTATACTCGTGTGCTCATCCGTGTTTTGTCGAGTAAGTGCTGCCCAAATACGTCAAGAGCGGATGGTTGAAGAACAAGGAAAGTGCATCTCAAGTCTAAATATTGTATGACGACCATATGGTGGGTGGAAAAATGAGTTTGTGGCTCAGGAATAGTCAGGCTAAATTGTTTAATTGTTTCTCAGCGAAGACTTAGTTGCTTTAAGGTGGAATGATATCGGACAGCAAATGATAAACTTTCGATATCGGGGCGCTTCTTTACGCCTTGCTCTGTCATTCAACAAGTCAATTTCATGACAGCTTCTGTGAAATGCTTTTGGTTAACAGAACAGCGTTTCGCCCTTCTTTCAAAACTTGCCCTTGAGCAAGATATTACCTCAAACTATATCATCGCACCAGTTTTATTATCTTTTAAATGGAAAGTAATTCATGCTCTAATTGTGTTTCGTTTCTGTGTGTTGTGTGTGTGTTGAAGCACTTTGTGTTGTGTCTCAGAGTCTATTCCGGGACAATTAAGATTTCATGATTTCTTCAAAGTGACCTTGAAATCGATGATATTCACTTCCATTCATTTCTTAAGAAAAATGCAATAGAAATTTACAATATGAATGAAGAGCGGCACTTTGGATGACTTCTGGGCCAAATCTTTCAATTAGGAGGAGGAGGACCGGCAGAATTGTTATGTTGGCGCACATACACAAAATGTTGCCTCTGCTTTTGACATGCATAGTGGCGTTTATTAATAATAAATCATATTAAGAGCCCGGGCGGCCGGGGGTATGGAGTGTCGATGTCTTGCTCGAGGACACCACAGCCGTATGTCCGAAGGATGTTGGGGATGGAGGGTCTTGAACCGGAATCCCCACGACAGCAAGCGGCGATCCTAACCGCATTGGCTCAAGAAATCGGTTAACATGCGAGACATGTTTCTTCTGTCTGAGACGGTCTTATAAAATATGAACCCTTAAGCCACACCCTGTCATTCCTCTGAGGGTCCTCCCACTTCAAGAGGCGCAGTGCATTCATGAATGGCGGCGTCCATTCCATGCCGCGCTACGGGGCGGTTTCCAAAATAAACTGCCCCCCTGTTAATTTCTTTCATTACCCCACCCTTTGTCTCCTCGGCCTCTCATCTTCCTACATATCCGTCGAGCGTACGCATTCTGCGCGTGTCCCGTTCTCCTTCCCACGCAGCTATGATTTAGGCGTCACGGTTGCGCCCACTCCCTACGAGTCCTGGATCACGTTACCCTGCCATTACTCAGTCGTTCCCCTGCAAGGGTCCTCCCGTGTCAGCAGTAGTGGAGCCCGCCTGCCTCATCGGGGCCTGCAGACGAGCACGATTTAACCACAGACGCCCATGGTCAGTGGAGTTGCTCCAGCTATGGCACAGACGCTCTGGAAAGTTATGCAGAGTGAGTGTCAGGCAGCGAGCTTCGCTGCTTTGCAGCTGCAATTTCTATTTCAAGACTTCTTTGGTTGCACAACAAACTGATCGTGTTTCAGATATGTGAAGAAATGTGTTTTTTTTTTTTTTTTAGGAGGGGTGGGGACAGATTTGTTCTCACTGTTTTATGAGCTTGTTGTTAGTTTTGCTGATGATTATGACAATGGTGGAGAGATGCAGGCAGTGTGGCATGAGGGCAGCGGTATTCCGTTTGGTCCTGGAAGGATGAATGCATCGACCTGCGTTAGCTAACGCATGGCTCGGCAGAAATTCCCTGGGCTTCGGTTTGTGAATTGATGAATGCCCGCTAAGTAAAGCTACCGTATATTGTCAGGAATTGTGGGATGCTATCGCTTTAATTTATGAGCAGTAGTCAGTGTGTAACCGTGTCTCTGCCTATGTATTCTCATAGGTTGTAAACTTTATAGATGCCGGGGCAACCTCTTGCTATTAAGCTTGTTGTGCGCTCGTGTGGGGCTACAACTCCTCTCGTGCAAATCGCCTTTCATTCCGCAACTCGCTAAATTCATCCTCCACATGACACATTGCCGTCCTGGGTGAGGCAAGCTAGCATATCACTGCACGGGAAGAGCCGCTCTGCCTGGGATAATCTTCTCTAATTGAAAAGGAGGCATCGTTGAGGGCCGGTGGCTTCTATGTGGCTCATCCCGCTGCTTGTTTTGCAGTAATGAGACATCTGGGGCTGCACAACAGAGATGTTTGTAGAGGACTGTCAGAGGCTGAACAACAGAGCCCGCCGCTTGTTTACGAGTTCCTGTCCGCGATTCATTACATTTGCGAAACGATCGCAATGTGATAAAATTCAAATTTGACTGCTCAGGCAAAATCACACCACGGATTACAGCCAGATTATGTGCGTCTCATGACGTACGCCGGTGGAGAGGCAATGGGAAGAACTGTCAAGACCCTCTTTCAAATGTGTATATGCAGTTGCAGTGTCGGGGGCAAAATCGCAATACTTTTTTTTTCTCAAAATTGTTCAACCCGGTTTTAGTTCTGAATCTACAAAACAGTACGGTTCAATTCAATTGTGTAAAATTTGTAATTTGGTATGCAACAGATATGCTGGGCACCCTCCCATTGGGGGTACCAACCCCAACAGTCCTGAACGAAACAGAATCACCACTTCCTTCCAGTAATGGAATAGGAACAATTGGAGAGAAAAAAAAGGAGGGATGATTCAAAGCCGTTTGTGTTTATCAGCACACAGCACTGACTGTAACGTGTGGCCTTCCTCTTTTTTCGGGGGGGGGGGGTGTGAATTCAAAGGTTGTGTCACCATTGTACAAAGTCACTCTATTTACGTGACTCAAACATGCACAGGGCTCCGACTAATTCCTACATTCCACATATCTGAGTTAGATTTGTAATCGTTTTTATTTGTTTCTTTGCCATTCGTATCTGGCAAACATAATTTTTCACAAATTTAGTCAATCGGTCATCAGAATTAGACTCTGCCAAATATCGCAATCAACATGGGCCTAGGGAAAAAAAAAAGTCCATGTAGGTCGGGCCCTAGTTACTACCTCCGCCTTCTTCTGGCCGTGTTACTTTGCAGTGCAATCAAGCAGGTCCGCGGCTACACTCCAGATCCAACTCGGCCCACTAAGCCCTCTGCAACTCGCCAGAGGCCTCTCTGAATTGCTGCTTTTCATCACCAGAAAAGCACCTCGCATGTTTGAGTCAGATTTAAAAAGAGCTATTTTTCTCTCCCCCCAACTTTGATCCCACTTCACAATTGCAGACAAGGATTCTGATATACTCTGTAGCAAACTGCAGGCGTAGTCCATCTATCGTTTAAGGGCCACATCGCTTCACGAGTCGCCCTGCTCAGAAAACCACACTCTTTTGCACCTGAAAAGCTATAAACCGCCGAACCTAGCATCGATACTTGAGAGGCTTAAGGTTAACACTAAACTGCTGTAATTCATTATTTGGTTGGTTCAGAGCAGAGATAGCAGTGGTTCAGCATGTACCTGTCAGTACTAAATGATTGCTCATTTCCTGCCAGAGAGTGGGGGTGAGAGTAATCGCAAGCAGCTGCCTCAGCTGGACCTTCTCCCTCCTCGATCGCAACGTGTTCTTCTCAAGCCAGCCTCGGTGCCAAGACGCCTACTTCGTGTTCATGTTGCGCACAACCTGTTTGAATGTGTCACGTCTGATCAGACAATGCTTCAGTATTGAAGTCATCAGGTACAATTGACCGGCGTTGTTGGACTTGAAAGTCTACAAAACAATTTATATTGTTTTATCATTAGCCATTTAAATGTATTTTTTGGGGATTAGCAAAATGTTGAATCCGTACATCAAAGCTCAGGCATGCGGAATGAGGGAGCCATTTCATTACCTACCTCCTTGACTCTTTCACTTAACATAAATCTGGGGCATGCGTCCGTGTGATTTCAAGTCTACTGCATAGACATAAGGACCGTAGGAAAGAAAGCCAGGTTCTGCTATGCTTTCCTCTGGCAGTGGAAACCCATAGCTGGAGCTCTCTGGGCTTTGCTGATATTTGATGGGGGGGAAGAAGGAATCCCACCTTCAGCAAAGGCAGAGGTGCAAATCAGTTACAAGCGCTTTTGAAAATGGGAAAGAGGATGGGAGAGATTGTTGAGGATCCCTCTCAGCAAATGCAGAGGGACTTCGGATAGACCAATGCTTCACCCGTGAATCAGCTCATTACGTCCAAATCTCTGCTCCAGGATGGACCGTAAACTGTCTGTACATTAAAATAGGCCGTCAAAAGGACCCTTCCGGTCACGACGGGCGTAAATGAAAGCCTTCAGACCCATTCCTCTGTTATCCTCCCCGCGCGTCTCACAAGGGACCATCTGTGAAGAACGAGCGAGCCAATGTTAAGTCGAGCTGCAGCCAACGTTGCTCCAACAGAAGCTGTGTTCATAATGCATCCACTATACATATTTTAACTTATTTCAATAAATAATGTCACTCCAAGGCATAGATCGATCTTGCCGGGGCGAGACTGACTGTAAGGCACACCACATGATCTCATTTCTTTTGTGGCAAATGAAAGATAGGAAACGGTTTCTTCAGGAGGACACTGATCAACACGCACTGACTGGGTGCAGTAACCTCACCATGTGATGAATGGATGGATGTGTCTCTTATTTTGGTGGTACGGGCTGCAGAAATATCACTGCATATGAATTTAGTGTGCAAAAAGATTTGAATTTAGCGGTTAAAAGAGTCAAACACTCTTGTTGTTGCAAACCTGTGTATTTTATTGCGTATCTTATTATTAGGGATGATCCTCACAGTGGTTCCCACAAACCCTCACTTTTTCATTAGAAGTAAAGCAAAATGCTTTCGATGTGCCTTAAAAAGTGAAGAGACGGTAAAATAAAGCAGCAAGGCGGAACAGTGGACGGAAACGAAACTTCCTATCACCTATGCACACACGAAAGTCTTGCCACATAAGCCGATTTGAGGAAGAGAAGGCTTGTTGTCAGCAGCCACAGTTCAGGACGGTGGAATTTCTCTATTTTTCTTGTGACTGGGGAAAGGTCCATCCTGTGTCAGGGGGGTGGGGGTGGGGGATAGATTCAGTCAAGCCACCGTAGCAAACATAAAAGATCATCAGGTATCCAAAAAATGCGCACTCACAGATCAGTCATTCGATTGTGGTAGGTGAGTGCACCATTGGATGCCTTCGCAAACATCAGCTTGCCGCTAGCTTTGTTGCTAATGCGAGCTAACCGACGAGCCATAACGCTAGCAGTGTCAGCCCGAGGGCGCTTTGATTTAAATTCTGACAGCAGAGAGTTTGGCATCTCTGCTTGCCGGTATTACATCATAAATATGATCTGTGGACAAAAAAATTAATAAAATGTCGTCCCTGGCCCCTGATTTGTGCTTTTAATTCAGTATACAAGAAAACACTATGCCTGAAGAACGACAATGAATATGTGAGACAAATACTTTTTCACCGCACTGTATGTTTTGATGCGAATCGGTCACGTCGGTATTCAATTTGCAGAGATGAACCGTTAACAGGCTCACTTTTCGGTTTGCATGTTTGTCATGGCCTAAATGACTTCCTCTTGTCTTTCCTTTCAGGCAGGAAAGGGTTACTCTCCATATTTCCTGTCCAATTCCCTGAGCAGTGGCTATGTTCTGATTGCTTTCTAGATGTTAAACATTCCCAGGCTCTTATAACCTTCTTGGTTTGCCTCTGCTATCCAACAGCTGTCCCAGGTGAACAAGTGGGCGAACCTCCTGTTTTTAAGGCTACAATCGACATTTTTTTCTCACAGGGGCAGGAGATACCGGCACGGAAAGGGGGCAGGAGGCTCTGAGATGAGACACGTTCGTTCTTTGCGTTCTGCTAAGTGTCTCTGCAAGACTGGGAAAGTCTATCCCAAACATGACATTGTTGATGAAATTGCGCAATGCCGTCTGATGGAAAAATGAAATAGTCGACATCGGATTCCACGATATTAAGCCTTAGTTATAGAGCATAAGGGAAACGTTTCCTTTTAGGGTTTGTTCCCACTCCTGGCCTCACGAGACACCTGATCGACAGCTGAGTTATGTTATCTCGTCGGAGTCAGCCAGCGGAGCCTTCGCATCAGTCATGAAACAATCCAGATTGTGCTAACATATGTGCGTGGAGGCCGCATTGTGGACATGACCCAGGAGCAGAGCACGGCCAAGCTGGACTATATTTAGCCCAGCGATGCTCGGGCTAATTGCCCTCCCAGGCCTAATCATTTCCAGGCTCTGCCGCCCACAAGCGACTGAAGGGGAGACCAAACACCCTCACCCCCCCCCCCCCCCCCCTCTCCGTGTTAAAGAGATGTCAGCATCATCGGGTCGGTCAATGCGCTTCACAGACAAGACGAATGATCCGACGACGCTTTCGCCTCGTATTTTATGAAGCTGTACTACAAGTGGATTGTAGAGGAAATTGTGGCGGAGGATTTCGACCGCTGTGTTGAAAAACACTTTGTAGATGTTTGACAACAGTGCTGGATTCCCGTCATCTCGTGGACCGTTAGCATGCTGTACGCGTGGCTGTCCTGGGCTTAACTGGGTTGACCAAGTTGGTGAAGGTGGAAAAGCTTAGCCTGCTTTGTTCGGTTGTTATGTTGTCCCATTCCCCTCTCGGTTTATTTGAGCTGCAAGCCGAGTAACATTCCTGTTCTGAAATTGTGCTTTTTAAAGTGTGGTTCCCGACGTCTTGCCCCGGGTCAAACGGGGCCACACTCACAGTGGGTGGGGGCAGGGAGGGCTGTTTGATGGGATGGACAGCTTGGTCTTCTGAAGACAGCAATGAATTGGCCGCACCACGCCGCCCCACCACAAATGGTTTTGTGCCAACTGCGTCCTGGTTATGAATTTGCCTAAGGCTGCCAATTCCCCCTCCCCTGTTGATTAAATATATTGCTTCATCAATATGGTCACCTGAATGAGGTCCGTCGTACTTTTCTTGATTACTCAAACAGCTCAATAAGCTTCAAAGGAACTATGTTTAAAAACTTGCCAGCCTAAGCATACAATTACGCGGTCTGATTTTCTCATTTATGCCAGAAATATAGCGCCCCCCCCCCCAAAAAAAAAAAAGATGGAGGTGACCGACAAGGCGTACATCTACACTTTGACTGTGTGTATTTTGTGCACACGTTGGCGAACGGTAAGTCGGTCGTGAGTTTGGCAGCCCGCAGAGTCTCTGGGTTGCTCTGATAGTGCTCGTTCCATTGAGAGCCAAACACGACACCATCTTGGTCCAGGGTCTGATCTCAGGCCAGCTTGAAATGATCCAACGTCCCCCGCTGCCAAGACTTGGGCAGAATAAAGATACACTCGCAATTGGGTGAGCACATCTTCATATGGGCGCCCGGTGGTTTGACAGCTGATACCACCCGTACTCTTGACACTGGCTCTTTGCTGGAACACATTGATGCATCGATGCCCCCCCCCTCCTCGGCAAATGGGCCCACCCTCTTGTCTAGCTCACCTCTCTTGATCTGCCATAACTGGCATCTCTCCCTCACACCTCTCTGTTCTTTCTGTGCCCCCCCCATCCTTCCCCCACACGCAAAACAGTCTTTCTTCTCTCTCCCTCTCCTCCCAGTTCCTCATCAGATCTGTGGGGCCGGAATTTTAGCGCTTTTCTGCAAGTCCTGCGAGGAGAACCTTGAGGGTCTCAGTGGGATCAATTTAAAAGGGAAGTACTTGTCTCTCCTCCTCTCCTTGGCCCTCTCGGCTGATTGGATTCGCTCACCAGAAACTTTGCGGGCTTTTGATCTCACCCTCCCCAAACCTACATCGTCTCAAAGTTTTTGGCCATGCCTGGCTCAGGGAAAAAATATATATATATTCTGTTCTACTTTCTGAGAAAATGGCCCCTCAACCCGTTGCGTCTCACCTGTGAGTCGTGATGGAGAAGTTTTGTCAAGCCACTGGGTGGTTGGAGAAAAAAAAAAAAAACAAGCGCATGCACACACACACACACACACACGCTAACCGATTTCTCTTTGAAGATATGAGAATGATCCCGCTTTCGGTCTTTGGGTGAGAAGTTGCTGTGAGCGGCAATAAATAATTTACAGGGAGAAAAGGAAAGGTAGGAGGTGCCACCTTGAACGAGCGTGTTGATGTCGCCTCTTCCTTTGTTCGCCGTATAGAGACTGCCGGCTGAAGCACCTTTACCAGTAATTTCAAGTTTCAACCCTACTATTACAGTTTTGTGTCCCACCGGGCATTCTTCTGTCAGGTTACTAGAAGGCAAACAGTTTTTGTTTATTTTTGTCTTTGCTCACTGACCGTTCTTCTTCTTGGAAAAGCCCTGTCATGATCGTATTACCAGTCCTGGTAAATTTAGCCAAACCTGACCACAAACTCCGGTGTTTTTGTTTTTTCAAGACACATTTGAAGAACATCCCCCACACCCCTACCCGGGGTGAACCTTTCTCGTCTGTGGAACCACAGTGGAGAAAAATTGAAAGTTTGAAGTGGCTCAGACACAAGCATTTGTCATTTGAAAGAAAAGTAAGCCTTACTTTCAGGACTATTGACTCCCACTGCAATGGCATCATTGGCGAAGCGGTGAGCTAATTGAGGTTTAATGCTAGAGTAGAACGAGCAGGGCTGTAATTTTTCCGCCAGGGCCCGGAATAGACAATGTTTTCATGTGGCCCCAGTATATTTAGATTGCACTCTTGCCCCACTGTGGGACACCTGTTTTATTTTTCTTCTTTCTCCTTTGCATTAAGAAAAAAATGGATTTTTTTTTTTTGCCCAAACATGGACTTCAGCACAGAATCTGTATCGCCAGTCATTAACTCATTCACTCCCAAAGACGTTTTTAAACGTCTTTTCATACTTGGTTTAGAATTGGCTGGTACTGAATGAGTTAAATGGGATTGGTGGATGTCATCATGATCAAAGTAAAAAAAAGCGAACCTGTACGTTCACTTTGGAAATATTAAATATATTATTATTATTATTATTATTATTAAGCAGATGTACTTTGATGGCCTTAAACAAAATTTTCATAATCCACAATAGCCAAAAGAAACCGTTTTTCAAACAATATTTTTAATGGTGCAGACAAGTGTCTCAATGTCCCAAACCAGTTTTTGATGCCAATGTCATATTGAGGGCTGGCTGACCGATACAGGGAAGGTCAGAAAAAACTCTTAGAATCATTGAGCATTTTATTGTTTCTATTTTTCACTCTGTACAGGTAAAATATGAGTGTGTAAAGAACTTTGCGGCTTGTTAGCATCAGTTCGTGACACGTTGATGACTTCCTGTCCCTTCTGATCTCATTTCAGGCGGCACAGGGAAGCATCCAGCGCATTACTCCGTCGCGTGTGCCGCTCTCCCTTTCTTCAATAATTCATCCAGACAAGTAGAATGATTATTCTATGAATATGCAGTAAAAATTCATTTCTCGTGCTCTTTCTGTTCAAGTGTGCGCATGCCGGTGTGAGCTCAATTGTGTGGCCTTCCGCACGTGTGTTGCTGTGTGAGCGCAGCTCTTTTCTGCTTGAAACAAAGGAGGTGTCAGGCCGAATTAGCTCTCTTATGACTGAACGCCCAGAGAGCTTAGAGATGCACCACAGGTTCTGCTGAGTCGCTCATGAGCCACAGTGTCGGCCTCGTCGTCGTTTTCTGCCGCCCCCCTCCCCGCGTCCCCCTCCCTTTCCACTCCGGAGTTGCTCTAACAAGGTTGTTGGAGGAGGATAAGGCGTGTTAAATGAATAATTTACACACAAGCGCGCTCCTTATTTATTTAATATGGATGGATCTGACTGAGTGGACAGCCTGCCTGCCGAGACACTGTTGGCTAAACGAGCGCTCGTTCTGTTAAATGGAGTGTGTCTGCATGTGTGCAAAGCCACGTGTGAATCATGTCCCTGCCGAGAATGTACTCGTCGCCTCACCGTGTTACTCTTTACACTTGAGATCGCTTGAGAGATCTTTCACCTTTGTCGTCGTCGCATTTCACTATTTTCGCAGCCAAACACACCGCGAGGGAACATTTGTTGAATGCTTGCGGGAGAGCCGACGCGTGTGCTGCGTCGCGCATCCGTTACAGAATTGTTCATTTACATTATTGTCGCGAATGCAGTCGGGCATTTGGGCTAATTACATTGATCAGGAAGGACATAACTTTGTGTCGTAGTGTAAGCGCTTGTGAGCTAGTTTCCGTTCGTACCTGATCATTCCATCGCCGTTGACCCGGATACATTAGTTTTTGCTACTTTCTCTTTGCATATTTAATCTAAAGGTGAAATACTTGATCTCTTTGCAGGAGGATTGCGGCGAGGTGGAGGGGGGGAAGGACAACAACCCAGGATCCACCTAATGACGAGGGAAATCACCAAATAGGTAATCTTCGATGAGTTAAATCCGATTTTGAATAAATAGCCTCAACTACAGGGTCGGAATTGTTATTTTACTCGATTTACGTAGAGGGCATTGTTAAAAATGTATTGCGCAGTTGCATCATCCTACCTCTGCCAATTTCTTCTGTTGATGGAGGTAGACACGCACAGCAGGATACATCACTACGGCTTGTGTATGGATGTGTGTGTAATTCCCAAGAGGAAAAAAAAAATCCCATAGCTCACACTGACCTCATTATAAAAATAGCTCATCTATCCACCCATCACATTTTTTTTTCGATTTTCCCTCTCCTCTGCAATCCTTTAGACATTGTGATCCTTCCTACCTTTCCCTTTCTACTTTGTTTCTCTGTCGGTGTTTGCGGTGGATTGAACACAAGATTAAAAGCTTACGCAAGTCTTTGTAACATTAAGGTTTCTCCTGCACCTGTCATTACCAATCTAGTCCTAATCTGGGATCATAAGATTTCTTTTAATCAAGAAACCTCTCAGGATAACATTTAGGGAGGGGGGGGGGGCACAAATCAGTGCTTCCGTGATGTGTCGGCCGTGTCCTTTAGCTACAAATGAATCTACCTTGTGCATTCTCCATCTTTTCTACCTGGTCTCTCGCATCGGTTAACTTTGCCTTCCGTCATTAGAGTGCTCACATCCTTTTTAATTAACGGCAACGGCAAATTTTATGGACACGCTTGTCTTTGATGTTGAGAGTCTCCTCCAATTTCGCTAACAACCTGTCCATATTTTCAGAAATAAGCAGCTCACAAAACATTTTCATTCGTGCCATTTCAGTCCGGACGGGTGGGCGGCCACTCGAGGATCCCAACTCACAACGTGAGTTTTCCTTCAAATAATTGTATAAATCGATGTCCCCTTTTCGATGATATCCTTCCGATCAACTTACATCCAAGTAATCATCAAAACATGATATGTGTGTCTCTTCATTGTTTGATCCGTTTCCCATTCGTACTTGTAAGAGACCTCGGAACGGTCAGAAATATCAAACATTCTAAATTTTAACATGAGTCACAATTTAGGCCAAGCAGGTCATTCATGCACTTCTTCAGAAGATGATGCTGTTGCCAAGATTGGCCTTAGAGACTTTGAATGTTTGATTTGCTTTGAGTCACGTCGCTTTGTGAACTCAACGGAGCCCAGAAGTGCCTCTTGTGTTGCAAAGGAGCCCAGTCTCACCTCAACGGGAGAACTGGAGGGATCATCTGCTTTTTCTTTTGATCTTACACCATGTCTGGAGGAGCAGATGTAATTAAAGGAAGTTTTACAACATTCCCATTTGTCTCTCAAGCTGAACCGCAAACATGTGGCGCTTCTCTGGTTGGTACTTCACTCCATTTGAAGTCCTTCGAGACCTCGCGTCCACATTTTTCCTCGCAGTCACGAGTCGGGTTAAAAAGCTCAAAGCCGCGCTTGCGTGGCCGACACTGCGTCAGTGATTTGTGTCTGTTTCGGGTTGCCCTTGAGGTGCATTCCCCCTAGCCCCTCACCTCCGCCTCTCATTTGTCCTTCTTCCTACCTTGCTGTTTATCTATCTCTGGGTCCATCGGTCCCTGAACCAGCCGTAATTAGCATCCACATAACGCTGTTTATTTACTCAGGTACTGGGAGAAGGGGTGGGGGGGGGGAGAATGAAAGAAATCGTTGGAACCAGAAAGCTGAGGAGAGAGAGAGGCGAGGAGGAAGAGAGGGATGAATGATTCTGAAAATCAAAGCGCTATGAGACTCTCTTTCATATCGGATGCATGAGATAATGATACGAAGAATGACGCGATGCAAAAGGAAAGAAAAAAAAAAGTCCAAAATGAGATGCGCCAAACTTTTCCTGCTTCTCTCCGCCTTTTCCAGTGTTTCATCATGAAATGCAACGGGCCTAAAATTAGCATGATGGCATCTTCCTTCCTCTCGGATTCCCCATTGAATTTGTCCCACTGAGTCGAGTGATCATCAAGGTGTTTGTGTCCCAGTTGAGGTTGCACCGACGTCCCCTTTTCCCCCCCGACAGGGTTAATAATATGAACAAAACTCTCAACTATTGTAATGTTTAAATATGACGGCGACATCCAACGTTTCAGCCTTTTGGTTTTTGAGAGGAACATGCAAAATCTTGATGTATTTTAAGGGGTTTAGTGGTGGGTTTGGGAGAAAGAGCAACTGCCCCCGCCCCCCACGCATCCCCCAGTTCAGATGCTTTTTGTATCATGAGCAACGTGACGTGCCAGACTCAGATCTGTAACACAGTGTCATTATATCAATGGAATTCTTTTGATCAGATTCGCTGCAACTAGATGAGGCACAATCAAATGTTCTCGTTCTTGATCACCTTTGAAGACGAAGGTTGCGAAGTCCTGATTTCAACCAGATTTTGAGATAACGGGCCTCTTTCGTCGCACGGAATATCGAATGTGAACACACATGCATGACCACATCCCGACATAAAGCTCAAGCCCTCGGCTGAGCCTGTACGCTTCCGTTTTGTCAGGAGTAAGGTTGCCAACAAAGAATTAAAAAAAATACAAATACAAAAACAGTTATCCTGAAAGAATAAAGCAAGAGAGAGAGCAAGAATGTCACACCCCCGCCCTCTATTAGCATATGTGATCCAACCCATTTGTTATGAATTTGGACACCTCCTGTTGCTGGCGATAGCTCTCCGTCAACTTCTCTTCATCTTGAATTTGTTATTTTTTTTTCCATGTACCTCCCTTCCGTTTTTCTTTCCACACTCTTTAGTGCTGTTTGACCGATTCGAACGAGTCCAAATGTCACCGCGTAAGGAAAGGTCAGGTAAAGGTTTAGCGTTGCGAAGTCTGGATGACTAAGGCAGTCTGGCTGCCTGGGGAGGGATAGGGTGTTAACACTTGAGACCACGAACAAGCATTTCTAGACATGCCCTTGGACGCACCGCTGTCACCTTTCCTCCACATTGATGCCACTCACCACCTTTTGCCGTATTAATTGTATATGCGCACTCTCCCAAGTATCCTCATTTTGTTTGATTTGTGAACTTACATACTGCGGAGGAAATCCAGCTTTGCCGAAGAGTGAGTCAAAGGTTACTTACTCACATCAATAAGCAACATTTTTGTGTGTGTGTTTGAGGCCCAAAAAAGGTGGGGTTAAGTTCATTCAAGTCAGTTGAATCCCGTATGAGGAATAGCGGGTTCGCAGTGGGGTCTCTTTATCGATTCAGTTCATCCACACGCAGGCTAAATCGGCATGCTCCTAATTGGAATGGATTTCTCCCGTGCATTGATTCGCTCAGGTGACACAGCGGATGACATATGGCTGTGTGTTTGTTTGTGCACGCCATGCATGCCGCCATATGGTGCCGTGAGAGAGAGCAGCACCTTTCATTGTTGTCCAACGGAAAAGACAAAATAAGCAGCTGGATGCTATCAAATCACGATTGGTGTGTGCCGTTTCATCCGGCATGAGCCATGGGACGAACCGAGGACCTCTGCAAACAACGAGTTTTTATTTTCCCCATCACTGCGCCTGCTCTGGACACGAGAGAGTTTATCGCTTCTACACGCGCGCGCACACACATGCAGTTTTACATGGAGCTAAAGTTGAAGACCGTTTTCGCCCAACAGTGATTGAGCAGTTTTGCATACCGTGTGTGTGTATGGGGGGGGGGGGGGGGGGGGCATCCAACAACTATCTAGCATAGATAACACTCGATAAAATGAACAGTTTGACCTAAAAAGACAACTGTCAGAAAGCTTCACATGCATGAACCTCACTCACATGTTTGCATGGAGGAAGAGGATTGTGAAAGACGACTGCTAGACATGGCTTCTCACAGCCGGCTGGCCCCGACCCCCCATGATCCGCCCTCTTATCTAGCCTAGATCCTGGCCTTTCATCTGCGCCAAAACCTGGGGGAGTTTGGCCTCTGCTGTGTTTTTACCCCTCCCGCACACAAACATGGACACGCAGTTCATTCCAGACCAGCTCCATCTCTCGGCCCCGTCTTTGAGTCCCAGATGAGTGCTGCTTTACCCTTACCGAGGAGATAACAAACCTCACAACTATGCTCTCTGCTGTCCTCTCCTCAGAATACAAGTTCTGTTGAAAAAAATTATAAATAAAAAAGAGCGACGGGTATGCATGTCTTTTTTTTCCTGCTGTCAATCTTTGGAAACTTGACTGTAACATGCCAGCATTTTGGTTTTTATTTTTATTTTCCTTGGGATAAGCATAATAGATACATTGATCATTGAAACGGGACTTCAGAACTGACAAGAATTTCGCAAGCTCTGAAATATATTTGTAAAGTAATCAAGGGCATTTAGTGCCGAGACAGCTTGAGTGTGTCTCCACAAAATGATTGATTGTACCGAATTTGAGCTATAATGGCTTTTTTTTTAAGGCACTCTTGGAAAAAAAAATGCACTGCGGAAGACGCAGCACTTTCCACATCTCTTAAGCACAACTTTAACCTGGCTCAACATCACTAATGACTGAATCCAGTTTTGTCTGGCATCTTATTTTTCTTGCAGGGGCTACATTTTTGCATGCGTCCCAACTCTGTTTTAGCAAGCCAGCCAAATGTTCTTTTTTTTAATTTATATGCTCACTTAATGCGCCGTCTGCTCACACACTGCCCTCTTATTCAACCCTGACCTCTTCCATGCATAAACATACGTTCCTCACCTCTCACCCCTCTGGCTTCACCTGTTAATCTGTCTCCCCTTTCCCTCTGTCCCCTGCATTCCCGACAAAAAAAACAGGTTTTCTGCATCATCCTAGCCCTGACTTATGACCCCAGTCAGATTAAACCTAATAGCGTTTAAAATCCATTGGCAGATTGAGTGGAAGCTGTGACTTCCACATGTATTTTCCTCTCTCACGTTTGAGCCCCTTTAAGTGTAAGATCGGCATTATATTGTCACATGGATAGCTCGTTTTAAAATTAGAATACCAGCCAGCAATTTTTCTTAAAAGTGAAGCTAATTTGAAAGAAAAAGGACCCACATGATTTGCCTTTGCAGGCCCCACAAAATGAAGGTGTGGGCCGGATCTTGTGCCTTACAAGTTGATACCAACACTCCAGTCTTCTGCTCATTGTTGACTTTGTAAAATAGTCAGACCCTTTTTTGGGGGGGCCACACGGTTTTGTTTTAGGTGTTTCAATACACGTATTCCAACGCTTTGCTGTGTTATTGTACAGCAGACGCCCCATAAACCACGGCTATAAAATTTGGAGCTGGTCAAGGGAAGACCGCTTGAGACGAGAGCAAAATGAAACAATAGTGTGGAAAACCAAAAGTCTCATTAGATGTGACTTTGAGCTTCAGAAATCCCCAGGGGAAGAAGGAACCTATTTCACAACTACATCTCCCCATCAAGATCTCACTCAACTGTCAAAAAAGACAGATTTATGCATCCAGTGGAAACACAAGAAGAAAAGGTGAGGCGCGCACTTATCGAGTCAAACGGGGTTTGACTGACGAACTGGCAGCAGCTGTTTTTGGAGGTGTAACGGGAGACTACAAAACCGCACAGTGTGTTTGGTGGCTTTTATGCAGTCCACTTATTTAGCTTTGCACCGCCTTTCACAAATGGCTTCGTGTGGAGGTTTTTTTTTTTCTGATAATAGCAAACATGCAGAATTCATGCAAAAATAAAAGTCGAAACGTCATTTGTTGAATCACTGCTGCCAAATCATCAATGGCACTAACTTGGCCAAGAAAGACTATTCAGATTCTGTTTTTGCAGGCCGACTATTATTATTATCATCATATTTTTTTCAGCCATGAATGCACACCGTTCCCTTAATCATCATTTCTTACTGCACACTCTGAGATGGTGGGACAAATTTCCTCCAAGACATTCAAATCTATGGCCACGTAAATTGCCCCGTCGACCAAGCATCCCTTGGATAGATTCCACTGATCGTTCAACCGCAGGAACAATCAAAATACTATCAATTGTCTGCCGTATAGAGAGAAGGAATACCTCCAGTTTTATGGAGCTGTCATGTGGTCGGTTACCGCGTAAATATTCTTTGCCCAAAAACACTTCCAGCTGTTGAACAGTATGCCTGATGCAGTTTCTCATGACTGACTCTTCTTGAAAAAGATGTTATCTGTCTCACTTGAGTTTCTTGTTGTATTGTTACAGTTTTTTTTTTGGTCATTTCTCCCAGAATGCTTTCTATACCGCGTGGTATTAGAGTGTGGTTTGCTGTTCTAAATGCTTCAATAGAAATAGTGCTCGTTGTGAAATTGAAACCGTCGCGTGGTCGTTTTGCTCTTGAGCTTTGCTGCATTCCAGTGTTAGCTCCGTCACCTTTTGAAAGAAAGATGTGGTATTAATTTCTGGGAAGTCTGTTTTAATTGGGATTTGACTGATTCTACGGATCGAGTAGACTGAGATCGGAAAGGTTTGCTTCTCTACTAGCTGTACTTTCCAGGAAGTGTGTTTTGGGGGGGGGGGGTGCAAGGAATTCACCGCAATGGCTCAGTTGGAACTATGACTACACGCTGAGTTCAAATCAAAGAGGGCATTCTGCCCTTAGCCTCGGGGGACAAGATGACTGCTCTGTGTGACCAAAGCGATGTAGCAAAGCAGACAACTGGTCACACTAGTGCAAAGACTTTCATTTCTTCTCTCTTATATTTGATTTTCCCATTTGAGTTGCGCACCGGGAAATGAAATTTGTCGTCCAACTGTTCATAACAATGACTCCCAAAGGAGATGTTTGTTTAATGTCCACGGGCGAAAAAATGCATGGCACCTGTAGTGCTGCAAGGCTGTTATCTGCGGTGTTTGAGAGTTTGGTCCCAAATAATAGCTGATCCAACAATTTGATCTGTCTTTCAGCTGGTTTCCAGTGAATCCAGCCATTCAAATGAAGAGCCTTCAGTTCCGCAACATCGCCCCCAAGGCCCCAGTCATTGTGCCTTCCCCATCCTCTGCACTTCTCGCCTGCCAACCTCCCCCTGCTCCCCTTGAAGCTAATAGCGGCTCCAGCCCTAAATCCATCGTCGTGCCGACCCAAAACTATGCGCTGATGCAAATAGCTGGCCAGGATGGCACATTCTCTCTGGTGGCACTGCCCCCTCCTGTCTCCTCTCAGACAACACAGCAACAACCATCTCAACAAACCCAATCCATTCAAAAGAATCTCAAGCTGCCCATACCCAGATACAAGCCTGCGCGGAGAGCCGGGCCCACGGAGAAGGTTAGATCAACACCGATAGCTCGAAGGGTGAAAACCGCCTCGGGGGTCGGTGCGACAAAAAAGCCGCTGAGTGCCACGTCTTTGTCGAGTAAGGAAAAGAAAGAGGAGTGTGCTGTCACTCAAAGTCAAACGCAAAAGGAGGAACCGTCGGAGCAGGTTATTTTTATCGACCCGGCTCGTTCGGAAATCTCTGTCCCTACTCTTTTACCAGACAACGCTGTCTTGTACCCAGGGTCCCAGTTAGAACAAGCCCCGCATAAAGCTGAACAATCTGCCATGACGGGCGTAATTCAAAATCTATGCCCCCCTTCTACTCTCCCGGCGGCTCTCAAAACGTCGCCGGGCAAATCCCTGGAGCAAAGTGGCACGATGATGGGGATGTGCCAAGCTAAGCCTGCCTCAGCTCAGCCCGCGAACAGCATCACCGTTATCTCTCCAGCCATCTTCGGTAAAGCGGTGCAGATTATCCCTTCCCCTCCTCAGGGTAAATTGCCCATCCTGCCCTACTCTAAAATGAAGACCGCACTCATTCCAGCTGCCAAGCTCAACGTGTCCCAAGATAACAAGGATTGCTTAAACCAGTCAGGTCCCATGAGCCCCAAAGATCCCACCTCCTCAATGCGCGAAACATCTCAAGCTTGGGTTGGCAGCCAAGTGCCAAACTCATCTCATCAGCCTCAGAGTAAGAACCCAGTCATCCCTCTGTTGGGTAACCTTCAGAAGCTGCCGGGAAAGAAAAGAGGCAGAAAGAGAAAGACAATGGAAGACATCTTAGCATATGAGGCCCGAAAGAAGAGGTCCTTGTCTTTTTTTCGTAGACGGGTCCCTGAAAAACCATCAATGGTAGGTTCAGGTTCCAAGGAAAAAGAAGTTGACATTTCAAAGAAGTACCGTAGCATTCAGCCCAAGCCCCTGTTGGTGATGGAGGCTCTTCCGCAGCTACTTAGCTTGCCTGCCAGCTCTTCGGATGGTCAAGAACCGGAGCTTGTCCCGAGTCATCAGCCCCCCACACCCACCAAGGAGCGAGATCGTCCTCCGCAACATCCCCCGGTCTCTCTCCATCTGAGCACTGCATCTCATCCCAGAATTTTGGTCGCCGGCCGCTTAATCCATCGTTGCCCCACCTGCAGCCGCTGCTTCCAGTTCAAGCATCACCTCCAGAGCCACATGAACAGTCACACCAACAGTCGACCGTACGTCTGCCTGATGTGCCGCAAAGCGTACGCACATTCGGGCAGCCTGAGCACCCATATGAAGCTTCACCATTCTGAGGCTCGATCTCATGGGTCACTGAGCTGTGAGTTCTGCAGAAAGGCCTTTGGGTATGTGGGCGTGTACTTCAGCCATCTGCGAGAGGTGCACAAGGTCTTGCTTACCGTGGAGGGCTCCATTAAACGTCACGAGAACGACGTGGCCGTGAAGGGGTAAGGCAATTCTTGTCACGTTATCAAGTTGTTTCAATAAAATCCAGCGGGGCCTCGAGATAGGCCAGTTCTAGTAACGCAAAATGCTTGAATTTCAAATAGTCTTTCCTCATTGAAATAAGAGGAAATGCATTTAAAACAATCCTATTTGTGTTTTAGGTAAAGGGAATATTGTCTATACGACTGCACTTAAAAGCAGCAAGTAATTAACTTAATGCAACGACATACATTTTGTGCATCATAATTTAATGCGGGCGGCCCGGTAGTCCAGTGGTTAGCACGTCGGCTTCACAGTACAGAGGTACCGGGTTCGATTCCAGCTCCGGCCTCCCTGTGTGGAGTTTGCATGTTCTCCCCGGGCCTGCGTGGGTTTTCTCCAGGTGCTCCGGTTTCCTCCCACATTCCAAAAATATGCATGGCAGGCTGATTGGACGCTCTAAATTGTCCCTAGGTGTGAGTGTGAGCGTGGATGGTTGTTCGTCTCTGTGTGCCCTGCGATTGGCTGGCAACCAATTCAGGGTGTCCCCCGCCTACTGCCCGGAGACGGCTGGGATAGGCTCCAGCACCCCCCGCGACCCTAGTGAGGATCAAGCGGTTGGGAAGATGAATGAATGAATGAATGAATGAATAATTTAATGCTGCAGTCCAAGTCGTCATTTTGCTCCTTCCTGTGTCTCTGCTATGGCCACCAGGAAACAGTGCAATGCAGTCATGCCAATACAAACGAGGACTACTTCTACTTTTAACGTGACTCAGTAAGATGGCGTCGTATTAGTCGTTGATCGGATGAGGATAAAGAATATATGCCTTGCCAGTATTGTTATATTATCTGTCTAACACAAACACACACACACAGATGTCACATTTGTGTGCGTGTGTTTGTGCGTGCGTGTCAATGTTGAACAGATATTTGCTAATTTGGTCCCAACAGGGACAACTCTGAAGCATTAGATGAACAGGATCCTGAAGAATGTGTGGAGCTGCAGATTAAATGCGGGCGCTGCCAAGTGGTCACTTCCAGCTTCGCCGACATGAAGATGCACCTCGTCTATGTTCATGGGGAAGAGGTCATGATCCAACTTCAGGCGGGGCAACCCTCGCCGGGCGATGAAAACACTGAGGAAAAACTGGTCAAACGTGCCGCACACTACTGGCGGCAGCTCAACAAGAAGCGCAACCTTGTCAAGTGCGGCAACTGCGATGAGGAATTCTTCTCTTTTGCTCAACTCAAGAGGCACATTTTGTTCCACCACCGCGGAAGCGAAGGGGACTGCAGAAAGACCGCACCGACGTCGGATGCCATCGGATGCCTTGGGATACTCGCAGCGGGTTCGGCCTTTAACTGTGTTCTCTGCAGCCAAGTGTTGAAAACTAAAGAAGAGGTCCTGGAGCACTGGAGGGCTCACCACCACTGTGAGCAACCCAGCTTACTGTGGGCTGCCCTGAGCTCCTACTCGGGCCTGCAAGACGATGAGGCCGACGGGGGTCTGGACACTCCTGTTCCAAGTCCACATTAGCCTGCCCAACATGGAGCCCGTTTACTGGAACTTGTCATCATCGTATTCATCCACTCGCAGCCAAGCAGGGATTTAGAGTTTCTCTCATGTTTCACCACTTTGCGCGTCCTTCAAGAGTCCACATTTATAAACGACGCTCAGTTTATGTTGCACTGTTTTTTCAAAGTTATTTAATGTTTATTTAAAAACAGTAAAACTGTTCAAATATCACAAGTAAATATCTCTGATATATAAATATTTGTAAAGCTAGCTATGAATGTAGTTTTGGTCCGACTCGTCTGGGACGTCTGCATCCATCAACGCCATTGCATTCACGGTCTTGAAAATGGTTCTTGTTCTCCGGAGTTACACAACGGCACCTTATTCCACAATGGTTTGCAGGTTATTCTGTTGATATGGTCAGGAAACCGGGAGTGTTTTTTTCAGTGCGTTAACAATATTGCAAAACCAACCCCAAATTATTTGCATGGTGTTTCACCCTCAATGGAAGGTGTTCATTTTCTATTGTTCTTGTCTTTTGTGTAAACCAAGGGGTGTGAGTAGTAAGTAGCGAATAGACTATCAACACTGGAAGACCATTTAAATCTGTTGGTCCAAGAGTTATACAGGTAAATCGGAATCTATATAACTATATTGGTACTGCGATAAAAAATCATAGCATTAACGGCAGTGCTTTGGGTGGCACAATCTGTTCGGAGTATTTGGGCAACACTGGATGAAGAGTCGTAAATTCCCATACCGCATCAGAACAATGTGCATCCTTATCAGAAACTCGAGGCACATTCAACTGATGACCGCGCCAATGTGCCAAAACATTGACTTTTTATTTTCACGTGTCACGTGGTTTTTTTTCCCTCTCACAGTATTACAACTCTACTCTCATATGAATGAGTTCCTCTCATTTAGTACAATTGTAACTTAATTCCCTCCATGTTGAGACTTTATCCTTCTCATATCTCATTTCTAATTGTAATTCAAACCACAGTATTTCCTTTTTTTTTTCTTCCCTTCCTATTGAGTCTTGTTCCAATACTCCTTCAGAAGGCCCACTGCCAAATTGAACCCAACCACACACCTGACCAGCACTCATGTGACTGCCTTGTGGCCTTTCAAAAGAATCAATCCAAGTACTCCATGTGTTTTGTGGCTTCACATTTGGTGGCCAAGAACTCCTTTGCTCGTTGATTGCCTACGCATGTATTCCAGGGCTGTGAAATTTCCGCAGATTCTTTTGTGAAAAAATGTGATTTTCATAAAACCTTGATTTTTACATGAAAAATCATTGGGGGAAGGGGCAGCCCTGGTATTCTGCGACATGCCACGGTTCTATTCATGCAAGTGATTGTCCACCCGTGTTTAACCACTGACATGATACTGTCGTAGCTAGTTGATGTTGTTGCCAGCTCACGGATGCACCTGAGCAAATCTATTGACTCTCTGTAGAGTTCACGTACTGTTGCCCAGAAAAATATGCTATTTTATACCAAATTATTGCAGAAATCTTTTAGGATGCGTTTGTTCAATGCGGTGTCACTCAAAAAGTTGAGTCTGGTTCAAATATAGTTTCTTGGTTGGGAGGTACTGTAGTTAAAATTGGGTGAGGGGGGGGGGGGGGGGGATAATGACCGGGTCAAATGAATGTACCTGTTTTAAAAATCATATATTGATATATAGATAGATAGCTAGGTTGTGAAAATTATATAAATGCCGTATACATAAATATATTTAAATTATCAGCTGCTCTCTTTGGTCAAAACAGAACACAAAGTTGTCCTCAGTTTGGCACTAAACTTGGAAGTGGCTAGACAGCAGTGCTCATTGAATGCCGTGTGCGTGTGTATGAGTCTTTTTTTTTCTCCTTCCCTTCAAGCCTCAACACCAATAAGGAAGGAATAGGTTGAGTCGAGCCTTACATTTGCTCATTGCATTTAAAACAAGCCTTGGTGGGTATCCCTCTTCAATATCATCAGTAACATCCAAAAGTTTAAAAAAAAAAAAGGCTTTGTGGTCGTGCTCGTTTGTATGTGTTGAGAACCAGTTTTAAAAATAAAAACATGCTTTGCTGAGACGGCTGACATCGCTTGACTCATTAATCGCGTAGCGTTTATATTTGTAATTAATGAATGCAAGTCTGCTGAAATTTGGAGATTGTTGCGAATCTTTCGTTTGAAGTACAGTACTGTGCTTAGCAGGTACTTAGGTGGATACGTTTTTTTTTTTTTTTTCTCCGGGCATCAAAGTATTTCTCCAATTTTTATTAATTTCATTAATTTATAATGTAATCACATGACAGAGGTAAAAAAAAAATCCATTATGTCTTTGTATCTCACATGAAAGGCATGAGGGGTGCGGCGGCTTACAGGAATTTGACTTCCAAGTACATTTTCGTAGGTGTGAAAAAAAAAATGCCTGTAAGCAGGCTGTTTCGCTTTTGGCATGGAGTGACATCACAAATGTGTTTGGAGATGTCTGTTGGCGACAAAGTGCCGCTTCTGCAAGTGAAATTTCCATCGGTTATTCTGTGTGATTTGCTTTTTAAAACCAGCACTCAACAACCCCGCTCTACATTTGGCACTTTAAAACAGCCGCAGCTGCATACAAAGTGCTGTACATGGAGCAAATATAATTTGGACAACAAACAATAAAGCAAATTAATAAAGACGGTACGGTCAAACTAAAACTTAAGTATCATGCTGACTCAAAAGCCAAACAATAAAAATTAGTTTAAAGATGGGCAACGAAGGGGTGCTTGTCGTCATGGTAACAGAAGCAGTTCTCACTCCAGAAAAGTGTATATACTGTGCTGTGTGTGACCCTCGAGCCTTGTTCGCCTTTAGTACCTTTTTTTTGTTGCTAACTTCACTCCATTAAGTTTTTATCTTTTTAACCCTCTTTGAATTTCAATGCATTGGTACAATTTGCATGTGTGAAAACAATGTCAAAAGAGAAAAGATCCCGTTTTGTTTTGTTTATAATGCCTTAAAATTCTCTTGAAACGCAACCAAATTGGAGGTCACTCATTGTGTCGGAACGGATAGTTTTCCACTGTATCGGTAGCTCCTGAGTTTTGGTTATTTTGTCTTTTCCGAGATGAATGTGAGTTTATCAGTTTCCTAGCAGAGCATTTGAACAGCAGCAATATTGTTTTTTGATTGCGCCATATTTAATATGCCTACTTGTCTTCTTGTTCTCTCAAGCGACATGAAACTCCACTCTTTTTCTTTTTTTTTTTTTTTCAAAGTTCCAACAGACAGCAGAGAGGAAAATAAGTCCAATGAATGGAAGCTCGAGCCTTGCCGCCACCGTGTCGAATGCGGGTCCTTGACACTCATTGTTTTGGAAGCACATGATTCTGTGTCACGGGTCAAAGGGCACCTTTAGCAGGGTTTCTGCGGCTCGTCAAAAGACAAAATCTCCTCGACCGTACGTGCCCTTATTCTCTTTTATTTCCCTCTACTTTGCAAAGAAGGTTCTAAATGAGACACTTCAGGTGGTGCTTCAGCCGCCGAAGGTGCAACATCAGTTACACGTGGCAGGCGCAGATGAAAAGAAGCGCGCTATACATTGATGCATATTTCTCTTTAATCAGAGTCAATGCTCAGCATAGCCGTCACACAAGCGCTCTTACTTCCTCATGGATCTCAGAGGGATGAGTCTGATCAAAGCCACCCCCCACACTTCGTGATCAGTGAGAATGAAGAACTGAAGCTTTCTCTTTTCTATCTTTGCATCCGATTCTTTGTGTGCTTTCTGCTTCTTCGGCCTTGGACGTTCATCAAGTTTTTGTCATCGTTTCAGTTCAGCTCGGTGGTAGTCAATCACTTTTCTGACACCTGGAGATATCCCAAGACCCATAGACGATATGAAATGGTCTATTTTCGCCTCCTCTGTAAAACAGAGTGGAAGCCAAATCACAAACAATGTGCACCAAGACCCGAAAAAGGAAAGATGGCATCACTGGTGATTTATTGGCCCGTAAAAATGTGATCCGCTGACCACTGAGAACATCTTAAGTGGCGGTGAAACGTGAGCGCAACAAGCAGTGTTTTGTTGAACATGAGCTCCACTCCTCTTCACTCACTCCTCACTGGCGGTTGCCAGTCTGTCTTGATTCTTTAACGTGTGTGACGACTCTGTCGGCACACGCGGCGTGTCGGTGATATGTGTGCGCGTTCATCAAAGTGATTCTACGGTGACGTGAAAGATTTATAAAGAGCCGACATGTCAGGACCAACATGTACGCGAGGCCCGTATTTATTTATCAATATGGGCACGTGAGCCGCCCTTCCTTTCCCCTGCTGCCTCTGTGCCGGTCTCGGGTTTCAAAGTGTCCAGTCCTCCCTTGGCCCTCAGAGATTAGTCATCTAATGAGCAGTCGGGCTGATCAGGTGAATAATTGATGACGGGCGGCTGGAGAAAGTCATCGATCCGCTGGAGCTCCAAATGGAGTCGAGAGGCAGACACCTCAGGAAGATAAGCTGGCGCAGTTACCGCCAAACCAAAGACCGAAAAACACATGCAATGTATCCAATCCATTATTTCTGTCCTCCTTAGGCTCGCAGGCTTAGCGGCAGCCTATCCCAGCTGAGTTTGAGTGCTTAGGCAGGTTACGCGCCAGCCGACTGCAGTACAGTATATGGTAGCCTTATGATTTCATCACGGCTGTGCTGCAGCATGTGCGTTACGGCTCAATGGATACAAATAGCTAAAGAAAGTTCGGAGGTTTTTTTCTTCAAATTGTTTAAAAAAAAATAATTGCATTCAAGGGTTTATAAAAGCCACTCAAATGAACCAGGCACTGGAAGCTTCGTTTCCTTTTCTTCCTCACGTATTCCATGTTTATATATTCATCAACGCCTCATGGAGAAATACCACGATCGTAAGATAAGAGTAACAAACTCTCTGGTTCAAATCATCTACCTTAACTAAACATACCATCGACCCCCCCCCCCCAACCCCCCTCCACCCACAACTCCACTTCCAGTCTGGATCCATTTAAAGCTTCCTGAAGAGCATGAGAGATGACTGCACACTTCCCAAAGCCCAAACCAGAAATATGCTTTTGATTTGTATGTCTGCCAAGCTTGGCTCCATACATTCCAGCAAGTGCTTACACTACATGAGGTGATGGACAGCTTACAGAATATTCCTGAGATTTCCTTCCAATCGTGCATGCTTTAGAACTGCAGCTCCACTGCCCCTCCGCCCCCCCCCCCCACCCCACTAGCCCCACCCGCGCCCAACAGCTGAGATTGAAGAAATGCTCAGCATGTGTGCGTGCGTGAAACATCGGGTTTAACTCTTTGAGTGGTAGATGTGGTTGCGATTTAATTTTCAGCTGGAACCCAGCGTGAGATTGCCGAGGCAGATGATTGGATCACGCAACCTTTTAGTGTGCTTGACACCTATTAAAAACTGTTAAGGCACCCACACACTTAGGTAGGCGCCATTCTCAGGAAAGCTTTTTCTGATTGTTTTTTTTTTATACATAGGCAACGATAATCATTAGTGGGATAGTGAAGACAACTTGAACGAAGTTTAGCCTACTGTACAGACCCCCCCCCCCCCCAAGCACCCATGAAGCACTGATGAAAATGTGTGCCGCCCTCTAGCATTTAAGTTGCCCTTCCCTGGTCTAGAAAATGGACTGATACATGTAGAGAGACAGCGCCTACTGCTGGATTCGGTCGGACATGCCCCCCTCACCCTCGCCTGTTCCTAAGACCCGATTCTCACATGGCTCGTGGACATAATGTCGGTGACATTGCTCCAAATGGGCCTGCCCGCTCTCTCCTTTTCCATGTCGCTTAGTGGGGAATCCTCCGTGGGATGCTGCTCGTTGCCTTTCTGTCCAGATGGTCAAGAGCTCCCAGTGTTCAGTGGGGCAGGCGCCATTCGCCCAGGGGAACTCCTGCCATCTGTTCCAATCTTCCCCTCACTTCTCATATGACTCAAAGTCTGCTATCCACTTCATGTACAGGCTCGTAATCTTGCATTTATCGATTCATTCTGGCGAGTTCCGTCCTTAATCGCAAAACATACATTTAGAATCCTGGGGGAAAAAAAAAATCTGGATAAAAACATGTATTTGTTGACATTTTTCATATGACCTTTCCTGTCCAGATCACATCGCCTTATTCTACTCGTGTGCGTGCACATGTGTGTACAACAATGCTTTAAAATGAGACAGAGAGCATCTTTCCGGAGTCATCTCAGCTCGGGGGAATATGGCGAGATAACCGGATGCTAATGCCGACACCGCCTATGGGGAATTACGGAGCAGTAACCTACATTCACTGAGTTGTCTCCTACATGAGGTTAATGAATCAGGCCTGCTGGAAGGACGAGCGCTCTCTCCACTCCAGGCGCACGCACGTGCGGCTAATAACCACCATCAATACAATACTTCTAGACGCAACTCGCAACAAGGATGTCTGTGTTTGCTGTAGCGCAAAAGCTAACAAGGTTTGCAAGCAAGAAGCCATCTGAATCGCTAATTCAGTTACACAGTCTGGCTCCAAGGAGTCGCGGATGCGTGGGTAATAAGAGGGGGAGTGTTTTTCTGCATAGAAATGTGTTTGAATGTTTGCATGTGTATGCAGGAGACATACTTGGGTGCATTGCTGTTGTTTTAGTTATTGCCTCTGTTTTTATTTGACTGTTTTCATGCTCGGTGCAAGTGGGGTGCAAAGCGTGGGTGGATTTTTCTTTCTTTTGCTATCGTTGTAGGTGCACATACGTAGAGATGGGCATCTGCGCCATTGTGGGCGTGAACACAGCCAGTTTGTTTTCCCACCAATGGAAGCGGCTCCCATCATTACCTTAAAATGCAGCGCAGGAAGTGACGCGTAGAGGGTTCTATTGCTCGAGTCATTGCAGGAAATTGGCACGCGTCAAGTATCTATTGTGGATGAGGTGAAATTGGCCACCATGAAGTGGTCACACGGACACCGCCTTCCACTCTGGATAGTGCGTCCGTGTCAAAATAAGTAACCCAACCTTGGGTAAAAATAACCCAATCTGCTCAAAATTCACAGCAACCCAGTGAGCATGTTCGGAAAATGTGCATTTTTGTAGACGCAACAACCATTCACACGCGTAGACAATTTCAAGTCTTGAATGAATCTAACATGCATGCAAGCCGACTCAGGCCGGAGCGAGGCAGACACTATTACGGCCCCTTTCTCAAATGTTCACATTTTTACTTTACGTTGCCGCCGTATAAACGCACGGTTGGTATTTTACTAGAGAAGTGGGATAATCTCCACACCTCTTTCATACCTCAGCCTCTTTCCCTCCCTCCCCCTCCGTAACGGTGACTCTGGCTGGGATCCACTCACCGTCTCCCCCCTGGGAAGAACGCCATCTGACTTGGGTCGTCAGAATCAATTATACTCATCCCCCCTCTGCCCTCCCTTTTTCTCCTCAGCAGCATTTACGTGAGTCACTTTTTTTTTCAGACTCCTTCCGTCTCCCCTTTGCCGAGCGCACCTCTTGCACCTCGCCCCGCCTTTCTCCAAACCCCCGTCCCCACTAACCCGAGGCGCCCCTGTCAGGATCCAGGAATAATTCCACTCCTTTTGCATGCTTTCGGGAAAAAAAAATATAGTGTGAGGTGATAAATCTGCAGTGATGTACAATAGGAGGGGAAAAAAAAATTAATGAAGGGGGTTGAGAAGGAAACCCGGAAGGCACTTTTGCATGCTCAGCACAGCAGGAAAAAAAATCTATTGCCGTCTTTTAAAGGGTTGGGATGAGGAAGAAGGGTTAAAAGAGGAGTCAGGGTAGCCAGTACACTCGGGACTGACCCTATGTGCCCTCGCTGTTCTGACAAAATCATAAAGTATTGAAAAATATTGTATTGCGTTTGTCAAAAATTGACATGAACACAAATTTAATAGAATGACTGTTGACTTTGTTTCATTCCTCGTTTGCTTTCTTTCTCACTTGCGAAGCCAGGATTCGAACCCAAGGCCTTCAACTGTGAAGCAAATATGCTAACGACGACTGCACACTACTGCGTTGTTCCCATTTCCTGTTTTCCATCATTTGTTCCTTTCTAATTTCCTTTTTCAATTCTTCCCTATTGGCCAACTTTTTGGTCCTTTTTGTACTTTCCTCTGCTGCCAGTGAGCATAACAAAAAAGACATTTAGCCACTAAAAACCAGACACTTGTTACCTTTGTCAACAATTTAATCGCTCATTTTCAGTTGAACAAATGCACAAGATTACTGACACGGTCACCCCACTTTTTTCCGCGTACGCGAAGATACTCAAAAGCATATTATTGGCGAGAGCAAAGCTTTTCTGCGACACCCAACTGTCCTCTTATTTAACAGATGACTGCTTCCAACCGCACTTCATGGGCAGACGGCAGGTTGGGGCGGGGGGGGGGGGGGGGTCGATACGTTTGAAGGATTTCTGATGCAAACCTGGACCACCTGCCTGACGAGCAACACGAAATCCAAACAATGGCGGGTGTAATTGGCATCGATGTGCTTTAAAAGCCCTCCTGCTCCCCGACAAACACCTGCAGCTCATGAAGCCGGGCGGCCCCCCACGGGAAATCACACATTAGCATTTAGCCGTTTCATCTGCCGCTCTAATCGGAGCCAAACGTTTCAATAATACAACATAAGAGCGGTTACGCAACGGCGAGCAAAAAGAGGGGCAACTCGGTGAAAAGGCATTTCCAGAGATGCGTGAGCGAGTGAAGTATTTGGCTCAATATCCGGAAGGTTCTGGCGGGCTACAAGCTGAGCGGCTTTCCGTGTTGTTTATATAATCACGGTGTTACTAATTATACTTCAGATGGCCAGAAAATGATTGCATTAATGTAGCATCTAAATCAACAGGTCAGGAAAGTACGGCCTTGCGAGCAGATGTGTAACGATACACACGATAGCAAACGTGCTTGGGAATAAATAAACGCTGACCTTCTCTCATCAAATAACGTGTTCTGGTGCAATAACCGGGCCAACAAAGTCAGTCGCCGTCAATGTACGCCATTCCGCAATGGAGCGAAAGTGTGAGAGGAGAGTGAGGGCCGTTAACTCATTCACTACCTACACTCTGTTAAAAAGGGATCTCTGACATCTACCGCCGTCAGTGGCAGTGAATGAGTTACAGAGAATATAACCGCTGCTAACTCGTAGAATGCTACTTGCCTGTGCGGTTAATCAACGTTTTACGGCAGTGTTTCCATGGGAGCCAAACTTTTCAAAAACACAAACATCCTTGTCATTTTTTTCCCCGAAAACTCACCTATTGGCTGTATTTGTGCTCAGGACAAAGCCCTGTCTAATATGAAAGTATTGTTTTGACGGCATCTAGATGCCATGGAAATATGTTGAAAGTTAGAGGAAGAAGTCATGACCCGTTTTCATCTTTTCTAGTTCATTGCAAATCCATCCGTTTTCTACAGCCCGTATCCCCGCAAGGATTACCTGGAGCCCGTCCCAGCCGACTTATGGCGAGAGGTGTGCTACAATAGGAGTCTTCTTTACAGAACTCCTCCAAGCACGCCTTGAAATTTGGCGTGAGTTGCGACTACATTTCGGTTTAAATCTGAAATAAAGCTCACGGCTCTTCCCGCTTCTAGTAACAGGCAGGTTAGTTCGGCTTCCGCCCACTCTCAAACCACCCACCCCATCATCCACCTCACAAAGATTCCAAGCTTGGCAGCTCCCGATGAGCCTCTCTGGACTGCAACGAGCAGCAAATAGGCCGTTGTTGCGAGGTCATGTGAATTCTAATGTTCTCGGCTCTCTCGCCGCGCACTCTGTCCTGACGGCCTCGGCGCTGTGGGCAACGGTAATGCGCCGAGTATATACGAGCACCTGCCAAACTCAGCCGTCCATCAGTGGTGCTTTTACCGAGGAAGGGAGGGGATTCCCTGAAGACTTGTGGTGGAAACGAGCACCTCTCCCACAAGTTGTTTCACGAAAGCTCACCTCGGCGCCCACTCGGTGCAACCTTGGAGATTTTCTCTCATCTCCCGCAGCTCGTGTGAACGATGCTGCGCATTGGAGGCGATTGCGGCGAAAAACTGACGGAAACACGCCTGTTTGTTCCCGCCGGAATGAACCTGAGTCAAACACTTTTAGTCTCTGCTCAGCGTGGCCGTTCCCTTGGAAACTTCATCTGGTGATTATTCAATTCGCGAGGTAACACCCGCGGTGAATCATTTCCCAACCTTTCATTTCAGCAGCAATGCGATAACCTTTTGCAAAGACGTTTTTGAAACCAGCGTTTAAAAAAAAAAAGTTCAGGGACACGTAAAATAATCTCTGATTAAAATTTGCTGTTGACCGGTGTCATCAGATGTCACGAAAAGTAACCTCCCAAAAAGAGTCACCAGTTAAATGTCAGCCATTTCCCCTCCCTTGCAGTCAAAATCGGCAACGGACAGATTCTTGGACATCCCTCAAAGATGATTATTTGTGAATAAATGGCAGAAAAGTCTTCCTCTAATAATCCAGGCTAAACTAAACTCCTCCCCAACGTCTTTCCGTCCAGATGCAATACTTCCAACATGCTTTCCTTGACACAAATTCCTCTTTCGGCAGCAACTTGCAAAAAGGTGAATTAGTGAAGCGTGGGCTGTGAATATACAAGCGGGATTACTGTTATTACACATGAACAAGGCGTTTGCTACTCGGAGCAAAACAAATGAAAAAGTTGCACCTTTGAAGTACCTCGCTTTCCTAATTCAACAGCGTTTTACTGTCATCATCCTTGAGGAGGGGGAAAAAAAAAATGATCCTGTGAAATATAATGAGGTGGATTTAAAGTTGGGTTTCCGGGAGAACACTTGACAACCTTAGGTTTGGCTGAGGTAGAATTTTACCTTTTTATTCATGTGTTGTTTGAGATAAAAGGTTCTCAGGCAGCATGGAGAAACGCTCTGAGAACTTGAATACTTCTAAACAGGATTCCCCCAGGAGGTAAAAGATGTCGAAGGCGGCGTATTAAGGTAATAAAAGGCTGTTAATCTGTCAGATTAGTGACAAAAATCGAGTGTGTGGGATTAAGGTAAAGCATGCGCCTTCCTATTGCTTTATTACTCATATTACATACTCGGGGTTCTTTTTTCTTTTTTTTTGGAGAGGCTCTGCACCTAAATGGATTAAAGTCACAATTCACCACTTGTATAAAAACAGACATTGAAGCATACATCCTCCTCTCGGTGTCTTTGTGAGTGCACGCTTTGATGCTCCAAGCAGACGCCCACCGTCACTGTTTTAGAGCTCCGCAATTGTCTCGCTCGCTGGCGTTTAGGTTTGCCATTTTTGGAAACGCTTAACACCGCCATCCCATTGTTCTTCTCATGGCTGCGGATCATATCGTTGGGCGAGCATTGATGAAGGAATGCCGCTCTTTGACTTGGGTGGAAATGTTTAGAACAGTGCAGCACATTTGGGTCACCTACGAGTGGATAGTCAATTATTTTTACTTTGTTTGACTTTATTATTTGCATTCAAATTTGTCGAGGATCTGGAAACATTTCCATTTTTTTTTTGGAAGTATATAAAACTTAATCTCAAGGCAGTGTTTGGGAGGATGAGTGCTCGCAAGCAAAAGGAGCAGCAGGCCTATAAACTTGCAAGTCGACATAAAAGCAACAAAGCTTTGCCTGGCGTCGCCTCTCCGCCTTTTCCAGTTAATTTGACCGTAATTACTGTCGTGCACTAAGGCGGGAGAGATTATAGGAGTGAGTTACACCTGATGCTTTTGGGGAGTGTCGGGAGGCGGGTGGTGGGGGGGACGCATACATTAAATATTTAAGCACTCGTTTTACCGTGAAGCAAATGAGGCAAGGCAAACATTGCATAATGGCAATCAAGATGTGTGTGTGGTGTTGTTCGTTGACTCCATGTTAGAATATTGCAATGAATGCCTGCTTGCAATGCATGGCGTGTGTTATATGAAATAAGTGGGTATCGAACGAAACACTTGGGTTGGCTCCGCGCCAGGATAATTACATCACTCGCTGTCTTTTTAATTCCAATTTGCCTTCTAAATGGCAGAAGAAAAATTACAAAAAAAATGTGTAATGGAGACACATCCTTGCGGAGCCTCAGAATTGAAGAATTGATCCGCTTTTTTTTCCCCCCGCATAAGCACTTGTTGGTAGGCAGGATTAATATGCAATATATGTGAGTATATATCTATATCCAATCCAGGCCTCTTAAGTGTGGGTGGACATGCGTGTGACTGAACGTAGGGTTCGGTACACCTCACCAATTCTGTACCATTGTGACAGTCAGCCTCCGCTTACTGCGGATACAAAGCTGGACATTGTTCACCGCCCCTCGGTCATTTTGAGCAGAAGCGTCTTTAGTGGCGCATCACAAGAGGCGACACAATCAGGCTTGCAAATCTTTAAACGCCTTGTATGTTCAAGTGACCGTGAAATGACCATCTGCAGATTTGAAGTGGCCTACAATACGGTCTGAGGTCACCTTTGCTAATAGAGGCCAGTGACTACAATGACTGTGCTCCGCTCAAAACTCAGGAAACATGACCTGGTCCATCTTAAAGCAGCAAATGACTTGTCTGCTCCAGGACGCCCTCTACAGTTTGCAAATATATTCACTTTGAAGTCTGCGCAGTAGAAAGAGAGAGCGTAGGAAATGAAACACAAGCATTTTTTAATTTTTTTTTTATATTGGTATATTTTAAGGATTGTTTACTATTATCCTCTTTGGCGTCACAATGTCTTAATCTACTGTGCATTGTATGTGAACAAGGAAGGGTAGGAATTTAAAATGCCAATCACAATCAAAGACGTATTGTGTGAAGCGCATGTTGAGCTGGCTTTCAAAAATGATCTTCTCTACCTTCATCGAGCGGTGACATTGCGCCAGAGTGGCGTGCTGGAGGGTTGACGCCATCTCTGCTTTAACTGCACTCGTCCACCTGTCAGGTTGACAACGGGTGACGCTTGGCTTTGCCGCCATGACTGAGTCAGCTTCCGCGAAAAGACATTTAAACAAGCAGAGCAACATTAGATGAGATGGTCAATTCTTGTAGAAGATCCACATTCAAGTTGGTCAAGCTTCACTCCAGCGGAATAACGTAAAATGCTCTGTTTGTTTTTCTTCGTTTGGACGTGACTAAACGGAGCTTTTTGTATTACACTTCGGCGTGCTGGTATTCCCCAGATGACTCGCTCTATGTCTCCACTGTTGCCGTGAGACTTGTGTAACGTGTTAGATACACATCTATTGCCTAGTTAAAGTAAATGCGCAGCTGTTTCGAGCCTGCATGCCAAATCCGCTATATTGACCTTTGGAGGATTTAGATCCTGAAAATATGGGAAATGTTTTCCAGATTGAGAAATACTGCGTTGAGGACTCAGACTGTAATTTGGAAGCAGGTTGCTAACAGGTGATGCTAGGACATCGCTCGCGAGGCGTACGTAAAAATACAAATTGGCATTCAAACTCATTACAACAGTTCTCCAAATAAAATGTTGCAAGTAATTTGTCGGCGGCCCGGTAGTCCAGTGGTTAGCACGTCGGCTTCACGGTGCAGAGGTACCGGGTTCGATTCCAGCTCCGGCCTCCCTGTGTGGAGTTTGCATGTTCTCCCCGGGCCTGCGTGGGTTTTCTCCGGGTGCTCCGGTTTCCTCCCACATTCCAAAAACATGCGTGGCAGGCTGATTGAACACTCTAAATTGTCCCTAGGTGTGAGTGTGAGTGTGAGCGTGGATGGTTGTTCGTCTCTGTGTGCCCTGTGATTGGCTGGCAACCGATTCAGGGTGTCCCCCGCCTACTGCCCGAAGACAGCTGGGATAGGCTCCAGCACCCCCCGCGACCCTAGTGAGGATCAAGCGGTTCGGAAGATGAATGAATGAAAGTAATTTGTCATTCCCTATTTGTTTAGCAGCACTGTACAACTGACATAGACAATAAACAAAATCTTTTATTCGATCAAAAGTCTATGAGCATATTGCTAATACAAAAAATGGTGTTTGTTTTTCTTACACGGCTTCTTCAGCACAAAGTTTCATGAAAATTAATTTGATCCCAGCCTGCTCGCTAAACAAAGGTGATCAAAAAACAAAACAAAAAAAAAACGGTACATTACCTCTACTGGGGCAATTATTAATGTTTGAACGTTGTCATTCAGTCCAACTGTGCACTTTTTTTTCTTCTCCCCGAGAGAGTGAAAGCAGAGAGCCCGGTGGAGCGGGAAAAGGTCTCTCGACGGCGGATAAGTGATGGCTAAAGTCGAGAATGCGTCCGTGCAATAGATGCTACGCCCCTGGAGAGCAGAGGAAAGGAGGGATGACAAAAGAGGATGAAGACATGGAGGAGGAGAGCGAGGGGTGAAGCGTTTCAAGTGAAAGGCAAGTGATCTCTTCAGGGAATCGCCACTTGCCTTTCGCTCGTTTCGCTCGGGGTGGCTGCGCACACTTTATTGTTGTGAGAGCTTTCGGTGACGGCAGACAAACAGACTGATCAAACGGAAGGAAAAGTCAGAGCAAATAAAGTTACGCTCTCCCTCTTTTGTTTTCCTTCACATTGTGCCAGAATGGAGTGGATGTCGAAGGAAGAAAGGCCTTGTTTCCGTACAGAAACGCTGTATGATTCATGTTTCCTCCGCTTTGATCTGTGAGCTGTGCACAGCCTCGGGATAAACCATTTCAGGTTGTCTAAACAATTTCCAATCACCGTTTCCATATTTAGGCTCTTATATGAAGCGGAGAAGAGGCGTGAGAAGGCAATTCTTGCTGAGCGGCGGACAGGATTTCATCCAGCCGGCTGATGTGCAAATAAACACGCGCGCTTGTGCTGTAAGTGGCATACCACGTGCCCCCTTGAGGGTCAGCTTAGCGGCAAAGTGAGACCCTCTTGAAACCGCCCACCCCCGTCTTTCATCCCTGTCTCCAAATGCACATCTGTTCCCCAGTGTCCCAACTCTCATCACCCCCGGCCCACCTCAACGCCGCCACCTTTTCCTGTGTGAAATCCACACAGGCTCTTATTAGCAAACCTCACCACCCCCAGACCCACTTATGCACTCCCTGCTGATTACCCAGCATCCCTCTGCCCCAAAACACCCCAACGCTCTCGTTGAATGTGTCCAAACTTTTCCACCGATTAAAATCAAACCATCTATTGACACTGTAAAAAAACACAGCGTGTCAATTATATAAATGTAAATGCTCCTAGACCTGATACGTATGTAAATATATATACCTTGAGAAAAACCGGAGTACCCGGAGAAAAGCCACCCAGACACACGGAGAACATGCAAACTCCACACAGGAAAGTTGGAGCCAGAATCGAACCTTGCACCTCTGCACTATGAGGCGGACATGCTAACCAGTCGCTCACCGTGCCGACTATTATTATGATGATGTTTGTTGTTATTATGATTTTTAGGAAATGTCATGAACCAACTTTGGCCCGCTGGCCAGATTTTGGACATGCTTGCTGAACACTAATTCTGGCCAACACCTCAAGTTTGTACTGTATCGAAGCGTGTGTGTATGTGTGTGAGATACATGACATCATTCAGCTGTTCCTCTGGGCACGACTCCATCCAACTAAATAATCCAGGCCAGCCCCATAAAGCAGGGAGTGCCGCCACATTCCCCGAGCCATGAAATATCAAGTGGTATTAAGTCACCGTAACTGTCAGCCGCCTTCCTTCCTACGCACACACACACACACACACACGCACAAACATCCACGCACGCACAAAGAAGCATGCTTTATGCACAATCAGCTTCTTTTATTCGGCGGAATGTTGAGCAACCAACTTGTATTGTAGGTCACGCAAGCAGTTCGCATGCAGTGTGTGGCTCCATATTAACCTTAGGCCACTGTCGGAGCAGCAGAGTTCACCTCAAGGATCTGGTTTCTTTCATCCCTTCGTCCCTACATCCCCATGGACCCCCCCGCCCCCCCACCCATTATAAATGACATCAGAGTCTCCCCACAGCTGAGGCCAGAGTAGCGCATCAGCCACAATGCACTGTCAATATCACCTCGTCACAAACAACACGTTGCGATTATGTGTCTGCTTCATTTTGTCGGCTCCAGTGAAATCCAGGTGGAATTTTGGCCCCCCACGGTTCACTCTGAGGAGGCCACGGTCCCACTGGATGAAAATGCCCCCCCCCACACCCCCCCGGGACAAGTGTGTATTTTCAATAACATTTATCATTTTCATAAAATTAGATGCTGAATTCACATTCAATGCATTTCAGCATTTATACTGGTGACGGAGAGAAACAGGTGTGATGGACTTTCAGGTTACATTTTCATTGTTTAGAAGCCGTGACTGTTTTTACTTCCCGCCTTAGCATTTCAATTCCACAAGCACTGTGGAATGTGAACAGGTGCTGGCTCAACTTTCGAGCCGCAAGAAGTGCGACAGGACCGAAGAACTTGAGAGCGCACCTGTTTTCCACCAGGCTTGGAGGAATGAGATTGCATTTCCCAGATCACACTTAAAACAAGGCACTTGGAGCCAACATTTTTGTTTTTCTCACAGCTTTAGAGACGCTTGTGCAGTTTGCAAAGTCCTCGGGTCCTGCGTGATGGACAAATTGAGGAGTTGTGTTTTGTTAGGGGCGGGCTCACAAGCAACGTAAGCATATGATGTCATGGTCAGATAACCGCTGTATACTGTTTTTCACACGACTGCTTCATTTTTATGGAAAATACACTGTGTGTTTTTCAGTGAATGCCATTGTGAAAATTGTTGAATTTTATTTTGGATTTAGCCTCTTCAGCCATACGTGACGTCGGTGTGTTCGGCATTGTACGTGTATAAACAGCGTACCAAGTGAATTCGAATTACGACATATTATGTCTTTTCCAAGGAGACAACATTGAACCTCGTTCTATATTAAATGAGACGCCATTCACTGCTTGTCAGACCAAATGATAGATTTTTTAATGAGGATTTTCCTGCCGGGATCCATCATGTGTCTGTGACAACATTATGCTAATCAGTTGGCCTTTCGGCAGTCGCACACAGAGAAGCCCTGTTCGGGTGTTTTCAAATCGCCCTCAGATTGATGTTTAGTCACGGCAAGTTTGAGCAGAGATGAGCGATGGCCCAAACTGCATCTGTTGATGTGTTGACGGTGAAAGAAAGCAGCCCTTCCCCGGAGGAGTGCTCCGCCAGAGACATGTGTTACGGCTACTTAATAGACACACACACTCCGTTAAAGAGAGGCAGAATTCCTGATTTCGGCTTGGATCCTTTCCAAGGACCCGTAGGTGCTGTTGAGACATATGGATCATCTGGGTCACCACCTGCACTCGGAGGTTCAGAGGTGACTCATTTTTCATTGACATTAGATTAGACACATTTAACCGGATTTAAGCAGCGCTCCCTGTTCCCTTCTGCCTGGCCCTGATTCGATTTGAGCTCATCTTGTAAGTCAGTGACTGCAGATAGGAAGAGTGTGCAAGAGCCTTTCACTGACCATGCAGCTGATTTGACTCTCGCAAAGTAGACAAGCCAAATATCCTCTAATTGAGCTCACTTTCATCAAAAAATACCCTAATGGAAAAAAAAGTATACTCAACACAGCCCGTTTTATTGGTCTTGCTGAAATTAGCCTGTGTTGATGCGAGTGAGACGCTGCTCATTACACCCTGCAAAGCAGAAGATGCGGGCATGCTAAACGCTAGCTCACCATGCCGTTCAACTGATTTGATTTGATGTCATTGTTCCACATCTTGCCTTATCTTTCATGAAAAGTCCTTGCCGCGTTTACTTTTGGCAGGCTGTACTCCAAACGGATGCTAAATGGTGTACCAGACACAAAAGCCGATGATGCGAGTTGAGATCTCGCTGGGATGAAATTGACTTTGCTCGTTCTCAAGTGGCCCCCCCAAACTAAATGCTCCTCACTTGACTCAAATGACCTCTTGTCTGCCGTCAGCTCTTCATTACTTCTCTTCATCTGCATATGCAAAGTGAAGACAAGTGGCCAACGTACATATCATGCTGTGAAGTGCGGATAAAAGTCAAAACTATGAAGTGCAGAGAGGCATCGCTCGCAAACAGCCCTATGAGTGAGTCACAACAACCGAATGTCTCCCTTCAATGAATCCAGCCAAGGCTGCTTGATTGATTGTTGATGAGTGTAACTCAATGTGCTTCACATCAAAAGGCAAAATAGGACATTTAAAAGCAAAAGAAAATAAGACAATTCTAAAACTAAATTTAAGACATTGAAAAGGAAAGTAGAGAAATAAAAAGTGGTCGACTAAAGTAACTCAAAGAACATACAGCGCAAAAGCTATTGGCAGCTTATTCCATTTGCATGCAGCATAACAGTGAAATGCTGATGCACCATGTTTGCTTTGCAATCTGAAATGAATTCAATTTCACAAGTAATTTGTATGCTGTGTCACACAGAGTTAAGAATGACTCATTTGGACCGGAAAGATGATTTGATGTGACTTTGGCGTTGGTGCCTTCTTGTGAGCCATGTGATATCTTTCTTGACTTTTAAGATTTTGAGTTACTAAATAGAAAATATTCCTTGTCCTGCAAAGACTTAACCTTCACCCACGCTCGCAGTGCAAACCCCCATCTTGCTTGCTCTCTTAGTTCTGTCTAACTTCACTATTTTGATTCAAAGTAGCAGAGCAGTCAAAAGGAAAATAGCAGTCGTTGCATAAATTCAATCCACGGCGCGTATTCAAAGCGGGTAAATGAGAAAAGCGGAGCAATCGAAAGAAGCAAAGACCCGAGTGCATGTCTATTTAAACGCAGCCTAATAAGATCTGTGCCGTACAGAATGAATTTTAAGACTCCTTTTTTTGTGTGTGTTGATGTCCACCAGCAGGCATGCACGTGCAGGAATGACAACAGTGACAGAATGTCTCCACCAGCCTGCTCACAACAGCATAAACACAGCCTCCATCTGGTGCTACTTCTGAAAAGGCTGCCTGAAACATGTTTTGGACAGTTGCTCATTTTTTTTAACCTTTTCTGTGGTGGTTTTAAAGGTAACATTATGTGGATTTTACACAATCTGGCTTCTAAAAAGACAGAAAGCTTTTGGTTAGAGGCAGCCTTTAGACACACGAAAGTAGGGAGGAAAAAATAGATGAAAAGAAATGACTTCAAAAATTCTTCCTCACTCCAAATTTCTGCCCATCTTTTATTTAGGATGTTTTAAAGCACAGAAGTAAACTCAGGGCTTAAAAAAAAAAAACGAAAACTAACTTCGCTGCTCAGCTCACTGTTTGTGTCTCTGGGTGAACTTTCAGGTTTCCACGCTAGAGCAGGTTAGCCATTGGCTGAAGATGATAGGAGACATCGCAAACATCTCTTTTGCCAAGGAGGTGGTTTGGAATGCAGGATGTGTGGCCCACAGGTCACCCGTGTCTGCTTACTTGTACAGCTTTTCGGCGTCATCCCAAAGGGGAAAGGCACAAAAGCCAACATTCTCACGTGGGCTAAGTCCACACGGGTGGAAGCCAACGTGCTCCACTTCAGAACCGAAACCACAGAAGCAACCAAACTCAAACGAGAGCACTTCTCGGAGGCTTGGAAGAGAAACCCGGGCTCCAGCCTAACCCAGTCAACCGGTCCTGACCACATTGTGGAAACAGATGGAAAAGAGAACCTACAAGAAAACAAAGAGCTCCGGCGTGGAGCTTTTCCAAATCAGTGCCTGCCTTTGAATTCCACGTTGAAATGCGGTTTGACATCCAAGCCCGAAACCTTGATTGAAACACAATACGTCAAATACTCCGCAGCAGGTTGACTCTGCGCACACGTGTTCGGATTTGCGTCACTCAATTCGGTTTTGTTGTATAATTTGTGTTTGGATGACAATATTTGATGTTGCAGCAGGAGTTCATTGGCCCGGAGGACAAATCTGGCTTTTGGATGCGGATGTGGCTCCCTCATAAGGTGACATTCTTTGACGTCTATTATTAATATTATTGAATGACCGTTCATGTGCACATTCACGCCGATGGACAATTTCAAATCTTCAATGACGCGACGGAACATGAGAAGTCTGAGGGAGGCAAATGCGCTCCCCACTCCCGTGCTGCCTCTGTCTGTTTTTAGTTATTTGAAAGCATTTCAAAGTTTCCAGTGAGACCAGCTCCCTCACTCACATGTCATCTTGTGCTTTTTAAAAAAAAATTATCTAAACCGAGCAAATGAAGCGAAAGATTATGTTATTACAGTCACCCAATATTCTACTTTCTTTCCTTTTATTTTGCTTTCTCCTTTTCTCTTCCCGTCTTTTTTTGGGGTGTGTTTTCCAAGTACTATCATTATTATGCCATTATGCTTGTCAAAATATGGTGGTCATTTGGTGGTTTCTTAATGCTATTCTTCAGCCCGTTGGCAGTCCAGGTACCCTGTTGCCTTAAAAACCATTTGGATTGAATTTGACAGATATGTAATGGAACATTGCACGGTCTGCTATTTACTGTGGGCAGTCCAGAGTTTTGAGAATGCAAGCAAAACCCGTTTACCTTTCGAAAATGTTAAACAGAAACGTATGTTTTGCATAGTTTTGTTTTTTTGTTTTGTTGCTGCAGAACGTTTCACCCAATGCCAATGGACTCATTTCAGATGACGGCGCATCAAGTTGAGTGGCAGGAGAGGCGCTGAAACACGTGCGGAAGGTATGGAAGCGAGCGCCACGTGAGCACTTTTTCACTCGACGACCACATGCATATCAGCCTTCATTTTTATTTTGTAAACTCTCACTAACCGGACAACACCCTTTCCCAAATCCATGCTGAGCCTGAACTAATGGCCACATGGCACACACATACACACACACACACACATATTGTGCCCCCCCCACAGAGAGGAAGCGAGATGAGCTTTTTGTTGCTACTGTAATTCATTTATCCCTCAATGCTGGAGGCCAAGTGGCAGACAGGAAGGAGGATTCTGCTGTGTCTGTGCTTTGCTTATCCTTTTAATACACAGGTGAATGCCTTTTTGCTTTCCCCATCTTCAGTACAGCGCTCTACAGTAGTCCCGATGCCTCGGGCCATCGTGGATGCCCCCCCGCCCTCACCACGAAGCTGCCATCTTAAATCCAGCGGTGAAAAAGGGTAATTCAGACATGGTTTCCCCCTGCGGGAATTTTGCCACAGGCACGGCGTGTTCTTTCATGCCATCTTTGCGGCCACGCAAGTGTCACAAGCACTCAAAGCTCATGCTAAACCGCAGGTATCCAACGCAAGGCTCTGGGGCCACATCTGGCCCACCCAAACATATTATGTCGAAAGCAAAGAGTGTGTGCTTACGTCACGCTTCTTGCTCATAGGTTGTTTCTTTCGTTATGGCAGAAAATCCTGACCCCAAGAATTTATTTTTCACCGTATCTTGTATGCAGCATATGCTGTGTCATACATAAATTGAACAATAGTTGTATATTCAAGTATTTCCATTAACTCCCACCCGGAGCCCCCACACTACACGGGCAATGATATTTTTTACAGTGTGCTGGATCAGGAAAGAAGCAAAAACAAACTTTTCGTTTCAATGGGACTGTGGACGAGGTCCAATCAAATACCGGCACCAGCCAACAAAATCATCTCAAATGCCGATGAAAAAAACGGCGTCAATTCATTAAAGCTAACAACACCCACAAGATTCGACAAGATACTTTGATTCCCTTGGCTCGAAAACAAAAATAGTGAAAGAGGAGTTTTTTAAAATAAATAATAGAGGTTCCGCCCCTCCCCAAAAAATAGTCTAATAAATTAAATTCCAAATGCCAAAGTGCGAAAAGGTGGGAGGTTGCCGTTGAATAGGTACTGCATGCATTTGTATAGTTTTGACAGCCATAACAGCCCCTTGTGAGCAAAACCATACATCGAGTGTGGGCCAAAATGACTTTTGACGCCACCTAAACAGTTTGATTGACAGTTTTTTTGTAGGAGGTCCCGGCGACTGTTCCAAACATCATCAAGCTGCGAAAATTGCAAGCAACCGTACACTTAGCAACCATGTGTTGACTCACACATTTGCACGCACTCAGGTTAGCAACAATCTGGGGCCGGACCTCCTGCAAGGCCAAGCTTGTTGGAAGGAGGTCACATTCTCCAAAGTGTGTCTAAACCAAGATGACATGTGGATGTGTTGGCACGAGAAGGCGCTGCAGGCTCCCCACCACCGCATCTGACGCCTCTCTCTGCAAGAGAAGCCGACAGGTTTGTTTTCTTTCCTTCTACCTTCTCCACCTCCGCCCTATTCTCTTTACCCCCCCGAACAGCATCTCTCAGCCAGAGAAAACACAAGAATTGTTTGCTTTCATGGTCGTTGCGTTCCTCAGTTTTGTACAGACTTAAAAATGATGAATCAAGTGGAGGATGAGCTTGACAACAGCAATGATGCTTGATTTGGAAGCGCGCTCACTTGCCTTCTTTTCCCACAGGGATTTACTTTTTGTATCACAGTGTACCCTGCAGCCCCCGATATCACAAATTTCTCAGCAATCATTTCCGTTGCTTTCTACAATATGCAGGATTTTAAGTTGCTGGCCTTCAATGTCAGACCAGGTTTTATAGCTATCGTTAGTAGTTACCATTTATAATCCCGATAGGATTTAAGCTAATTTCTGTGAGCCAGTTGACAGTGTTTTGCATTATGACGTTAGCAAAAGGCTAGCAGAATTTTCTTGGAAAGCACGATGTGGCTTGGTGTTTAAATATACAATGTTTGATTCTGTTTTTGTTTTATGTGTCAGTTTTACAGGAAATTTCCAATGGGAGTGACAGACAGACAGACGGACAGACAGCCACACAGTCAGACGTTCGATGGATGGATGGAAAGATAAACAAAGCAGTGGGATTTCTGCGTGTGTCCCACAACTGTTGTTTACATCTCCTAATGACATCACTGCAGAGAAAACAAGCCGAACACAATCCTCACAAGCTCACCAAAGTATTCACCCGCTATTAAAATGAGTAATGTCCTCCTGGTTTGTGTCTCGGGTCCGACACTGCGTTTCTATACATAGCCTTCTTGCTGATTCGCCGTTAAGAGCTGACAATGCAGGATCACGGCTATCTGGTAAATGGAAATGCGACAATCACCCACCACACTCAGCGGATTGCTTTGGCTTGCATCATTTTGGCCGAATGAGTGCTTAGTAAGTGCTCATAAAACAAACGTGAGCTGAACACCAAGTTGAGCTTGAGGACCACCATTGGGGAATTGAGCATGTATCCCATTGTAAGCCATTTTTAGCCGAAAAAAAACGAGCATGTATAGTAAGGCGTTTTTGGCTGAAAAAAACGACCACGTATAGTAAGCCGTTTTTAGCCGAAAAAAACGACCATGTATAGTAAGCCGTTTTTAGCCGAAAAAACCGAGCATGTATAGTAAGGCATTTTTCGCCTGTTTTTGCCCTAAAGAAAACGACCATGTATTGTAAGGCGTTTTTGGCCCCCAAAAAAACAACCATGTATAGTAAGCCATTTTTAGCCGAAAAAAACGACCATGGATAGTAAGCCATTTTTAGCAGAAAAAACGAACATGTATAGTAAGGCGTTTTTGGCTGAAAAAAAACGACCATGTATAGTAAGGCGTTTTTGACTGAAAAAAACGACCACGTATAGTAAGCCGTTTTTGGCTGAAAAAAACGACCATGTATAGTAAGCCATTTTTAGCAGAAAAAAACGAACATGTATAGTAAGGCGTTTTTGGCTGAAAAAAACGACCATGTATAGTAAGCCGTTTTTAGCCGAAAAAAACGACCATGTATATTAAGGCGTTTCTGGCCGAAAAAAACGACCATGTATAGTAAGGCGTTTTTGGCCAAAAAAAACGACCATGTATAGTAAGGCGGTTTTGGCCGAAAAAAAACACCATGTATATTAAGGCATTTTTAGCAGAAAAAACGAACATGTATAGTAAGGTGTTTTTGGCTGAAAAAAACGACCACGTATAATAAGCCGTTTTTGGCTGAAAAAAACGACCATGTATATTAAGGCGTTTTTGGCCGAAAAAAACGAGCATGTATAGTAAGGCATTTTTCGCCTGTTTTTGCCCGAAAGAAAACGACCATGTATTGTAAAGCGTTTTTGGCCCCCAAAAAAACGACCATGTATAGTAAGCCATTTTTAGCAGAAAAAACGAACATGTATAGTAAGGCGTTTTTGGCTGAAAAAAAACAAGCATGTATAGTAAGGCATTTTTCACCTGTTTTTGCCCGAAAGAAAACGACCATGTATTGTAAGGCGTTTTTGGCCCCCCAAAAAACTACCATGTATAGTAAGCCATTTTTAGCCGAAAAAAACGAACATGTATAGTAAGGCGTTTTTGTCTGAAAAAAACGACCATGTATAGTAAGCCGTTTTTGTCTGAAAAAAAACACCATGTATATTAAGGCATTTTTGGCCCAAAAAAAGACCATGTATAGGAAGGAAGCCATTTTTAGTGGAAAAAAATGCCAATGTCAGGATTATTTGATGTAAAACACAAAACAACCCAACCAGGGGTTCTGTGTAGTGGCATGGCTCAGGGGTAGAGTGGTCATGTCCCAAACCAGAGGTTGGGTATTCAATCACTGGTTGCAGCCACCATGTCCCTTCTTTTTAACTGTATAGTAAGGTTTATTTGAGGAAAGACCCAAAACAATCCAATGCTTGCGTGTGGTAGCATGGCTCACGGGTAAAGTGGTTGAGTCTCAGTCCAGAGGTTTGATGTTCAATCCCCGGTGTTGGCAATTTTCTTTAACCATCATGGAAAATAAGGCTTATTTGAGGAAAAACACACAAAAATAACTGACATCTATGTGGTGGCATGGCTCAGGGGTAGAACGATGGATTCCTTAAAAAAAGAGGTTGACTGTTAGATCCTTGGTGCTTGCAATTGTGTTTCATTTTTCTTTACCCACCATGTAAAGTAATTATTTGAGGGTGAAAACAAAGCCATCTATGTGGTGGCATGGCTCAGGGGTAAAGTGTTTGAGTCTCAGTCCAGAGGTTTGATGTTCAATCCCCGGCGTTGGCAATTATCTTTAACCATCATGGAAAATAAGGCTTATTTGAGGAAAAACACACAAAAATAACTGACATCTATGTGGTGGCATGGCTCAGGGGTAGAACGATGGATTCCTTAAAAAAAGAGGTTGACTGTTCGATCCTTGGTGCTTGCAATTGTGTTTCATCTTTCTCACCATGTAAAGTAAGGCTTATTTGAGGAAGAAAACAAAGCCATCTATGTGGTGGCATGGCTCAGGGGTGAAGTGAATGATTCCCAAACCAGAGGTTGGGTGTTCGATCCCCGGTGGTTGCAACTAGTTCTCTTCTTGAAACAATCAGGCTTATTTGAGGAAAGGCCCAAAACAAACAAATGCATCTGTCTGGCGGCATGGCTCAGGGGTAGAGTCATGTATACAACCATGTATAGTAAGCCATCTTTAGCCCAAAAAAACGACCATGTATAGTGAGGCATTTTTGGCTGAAAAAAACGACCATGTATAGTAAGGTGTTTTTGGCCGAAAAAAACGACCATGTATAGGAAGGCGTTTTTGGCCGAATAAAACGACCATGTATAGAAGGCGTTTTTAGCCGAAAAAAAACGACCATGTATAGTAAGCCATTTTTAGCCGAAAAAAACGGCCATGTATAGTAAGGCGTTTTTGGCCGAAAAAAACTACCGAAAAAACAACCATGTATAGTAAGCCATTTTTAGTCGGAAAAAACGACAATGTATAGCAAGCCATTTTTAGCCGAAAACAACGACCATGTATAGTAAGGCGTTTTTGGCCGAAAAAAAACGACCATGTATAGAAGGCGTTTTTAGCCGAAAAAAAACGACCATGTATAGTAAGCCATTTTTAGCCGAAAAAAACGGCCATGTATAGTAAGGCGTTTTTGGCCGAAAAAAACTACCGAAAAAACAACCATGTATAGTAAGCCATTTTTAGTCGGAAAAAACGACAATGTATAGCAAGCCATTTTTAGCCGAAAACACTGACCATGTATAGTAAGGCGTTTTTGGCCGAAAAAAACGACCATGTATAGGAAGGCGTTTTTAGCCGAAAACAACGACAATGTATAGTAAGCCATTTTTAGCCAAAAAAAAAAAACGACCATGTATAGGAAGGTGTTTTTAGCCGAAAACAACGACAATGTATAGTAAACCATTTTTAGCCAAAAAAAACGACCATGTATAGTAAGGCGTTTTTAGCCGAAAACAACGACCATGTATAGTAAGCCATTTTTAGCCGAAAAAAACGGCCATGTATAGTAAGGCGTTTTTGGCCGAAAAAAACTACCGAAAAAACAACCATGTATAGTAAGCCATTTTTAGTCGGAAAAAACGACAATGTATAGCAAGCCATTTTTAGCCGAAAAAAAACGACCATGTATAGAAGGCGTTTTTAGCCGAAAAAAAACGACCATGTATAGTAAGGCGTTTTTGGCCGAAAAAAACTACCGAAAAAACAACCATGTATAGTAAGCCATTTTTAGTCGGAAAAAACGACAATGTATAGCAAGCCATTTTTAGCCGAAAACACTGACCATGTATAGTAAGGCGTTTTTGGCCGAAAAAAACGACCATGTATAGGAAGGCGTTTTTAGCCGAAAACAACGACAATGTATAGTAAGCCATTTTTAGCCAAAAAAAAAAACGACCATGTATAGGAAGGTGTTTTTAGCCGAAAACAACGACAATGTATAGTAAACCATTTTTAGCCAAAAAAAACGACCATGTATAGTAAGGCGTTTTTAGCCGAAAACAACGACCATGTATAGTAAGGCGTTTTTAGCCGAAAAAAACGACCGAAAAAACAACCATGTATAGTAAGCCATTTTTAGCCGGAAAAAACGACAATGTATAGTAAGGCATTTTTGGCTGAAAAAAACGACCATGTATAGTAAGGCGTTTTTAGCCGAAAAAAACGACTATGTATAGTAAGGCGTTTTTGGCCGAAAAAAACGACCATGTATAGTAAGGCGTTTTTAGCCGAAAAAAACGACCGAAAAAACAACCATGTATAGTAAGCCATTTTTAGCCGGAAAAAACGACCATGTATAGTAAGCCATTTTTAGCCGAAAACAACGACCATGTATAGTAAGGCGTTTTTGGCCGAAAAAAACGACCATGTATAGTAAGGCGTTTTTGGCCGAAAAAAAACGACAATTATAGTAAGGCATTTTTAGCCGAAAAAAACGACAATGTATAGTAAGCCATTTTTAGCCAAAAAAAACGACCATGTATAGTAAGGCGTTTTTAGCCGAAAACAACGACCATGTATAGTAAGGCGTTTTTAGCCGAAAAAAACGACCGAAAAAACAACCATGTATAGTAAGCCATTTTTAGCCGGAAAAAACGACCATGTATATAGTAAGCCATTTTTAGCCGAAAACAACGACCATGTATAGTAAGGCGTTTTTGGCCGAAAAAAACGACCATGTATAGTAAGCCATTTTTAGCCGAAAACAACGACCATGTATAGTAAGGCGTTTTTAGCCGAAAAAAACTACCATGTATAGTAAGGCATTTTTGGCCGAAAAAAACAACAATGTATAGTAAGCCATTTTTAGCCAAAAAAAACGACCATGTATAGGAAGGCGTTTTTAGCCGAAAAATACGACCAAAAAATCAAATCATGTATAGTAAGCCATTTTTAGCCGAAAAAAACGACAATGTATAGTAAGGCGTTTTTCACCGAAAAAAAGACCATGTATAGTAAGGCGTTTTTAGCCGAAAACAACGACAATGTATAGTAAGCCATTTTTAGCCGAAAAAAACGACAATGTATAGTGAGGCCTTTTTAGCCGAAAAAAACTACCATGTATATAGTAAGGCATTTTTGGCCGAAAAAAACGACCATGTATAGTAAGGCGTTTTTAGCCGAAAAAAACGACCATGTATAGTAAGGCGTTTTTAGCCGAAAACAACGACCATGTATAGTAAGGCGTTTTTGGCCGAAAAAAACGACCGAAAAAACAACCATGTATAGCAAGCCATTTTTAGCCGAAAACAACGACCATGTATAGTAAGGCGTTTTTGGCCGAAAAAAACGACCATGTATAGGAAGGCGTTTTTGGCCGAAAAAAACGACCATGTATAGAAGGCGTTTTTAGCCGAAAAAAAACGACCATGTATAGTAAGCCATTTTTAGCCGAAAAAAACGGCCATGTTTTTTTCGGCGAAAAACGCCTTACTATACATGGTCGTTTTTTTTGGCTAAAAATGGCTTACTATACATGGTTGTTTTTTTGGTCGTTTTTTCGGCTAAAAACGCCTTACTATACATGGTCGTTTTTTTCGGCGAAAAACGCCTTACTATACATGGTCATTTTTTTCGGCCAAAAACGCCTTACTATACATGGCTGTTGCTTTCGGCTAAAAATGGCTTACTATACATTGTCGTTTTTTCGTCTAAAAATGGCGTACCATACATGGTTGTTTTTTCGGTCTTTTTTTTTGGCTAAAAAAATCCTTACTATACATGGTCGTTTTTTTTGGCTAAAAATGGCTTACTATACATGGTTGTTTTTTCGGTCGTTTTTTTTGGCCAAAAACGCCTTAATATACATGGTCGTTTTTTTCAGCCAAAAACGGCTTATTATACGTGGTCGTTTTTTTCAGCCAAAAACACCTTACTATACATGTTCGTTTTTTCTGCTAAAAATGCCTTAATATACATGGTGTTTTTTTTCGGCCAAAACCGCCTTACTATACATGATCGTTTTTTTTGGCCAAAAACGCCTTACTATACATGGTCGTTTTTTTCGGCCAGAAACGCCTTAATATACATGGTCGTTTTTTTCGGCTAAAAACGGCTTACTATACATGGTCGTTTTTTTCAGCCAAAAACGCCTTACTATACATGTTCGTTTTTTTCTGCTAAAAATGGCTTACTATACATGGTCGTTTTTTTCAGCCAAAAACGGCTTACTATACGTGGTCGTTTTTTTCAGTCAAAAACGCCTTACTATACATGGTCGTTTTTTTTCAGCCAAAAACGCCTTACTATACATGTTCGTTTTTTCTGCTAAAAATGGCTTACTATCCATGGCTGTTGCTTTCGGCTAAAAATGGCTTACTATACATTGTCGTTTTTTCGTCTAAAAATGGCGTACCATACATGGTTGTTTTTTCGGTCTTTTTTTTTGGCTAAAAAAATCCTTACTATATATGGTCGTTTTTTTTGGCTAAAAATGGCTTACTATACATGGTTGTTTTTTCGGTCGTTTTTTTTGGCCAAAAACGCCTTACTATACATGGTCGGTTTTTTTTCGGTCGTTTTTTCCCAGCCAAAAACGCCTTCTTATACAAGGTCGTTTTTTTCGGCAAAAAAACGCCTTTCTATACATGGTTGTTTTTTCCGCCAAAAACGCCTTACTATATCTACATGGTTGTTTTTTACGGCCAAAAAAGGCCTACTATACATGGTCGTTTTTTTCAGCTAAAAACGCCTTCCTATACATGGTCGTTAAACATGCGTGGCAGGCTGATTGAACACTCTAAATTGTCCCTCAGTGTGAGTGTGAGTGCGAATGGTTGTTCGTTTCTGTGTGCCCTGTGATTTGCTGGCAACCGATTCAGGGTGTCCCCCGCCTATTGCCCGAGGACAACTCGGATAGGCTCCAGCACCCCCTGCGACCCTTGTGAGGATCAAGTGGCTCGGAAGATGAGTGAATGAATGAATGAATAGTTTCTCCCGTTTCCGGTCAGAGGCACACTCCATCCTTTTTTGGATGGATGGTCCCTCTGTGAGTGTGTGTGTTTGTGTGCTCGAGTGTGTGCTTATGTTCTCGTCCGCGTACACGTGTATTTATTGGTCAAGGGGGCTTAAATGAGCTTGTTCGATGCCTGTGAGTGACCTTTGCCAAAACAGCAATGGAAGTGTGTTTGTGCTTGCGTCTTCATCACTGCAAGGCAGTTGGCGCCAGATGACAGGCATTTTTTTATTTTTTTTTAGCTTGTGGTTTTGTGTCTGTTTCCCCAGCTTTGGACAGCATGGTGGCGAAGGGACTGTGTCCGGAGGCTGAGTCACTCTCTCCTCTTAGTTACACCGCTTTGTGTTTTTGTTTGGATCCTGAACGCGTCTGAAATTATAAAAAAGTGTACCTCCTCTTTCCTCTGAAAGGTTTCATGTCAGGCCGCATGTTTTCGGGATGACACAAGCAACCTCTTCCAACTTCACAAATCCACTTTGGGGTTCTGCAGTCCAGCAGGCAGAACATGTCTGCAGCAAATTGCGGAATGGAAAAGCAACCTTCGTGCCATGGAGGCGGGAATGTAATTATACGCGACTGCTCCCCCACATCTTCAACCACCACCTGGCATGATGTCTGCCTTCTTCATCGCCCACCTGGTAAGCAGCCCGTGACGCCAGACTCCCCCTCGCCTTGCAAGCCTTCCGACGAGTCTGCTCTCCAGGCCTCGACCGCAGCATGAGGAGGAGGTGAGGAGGGTGGATGGAGGCATCAGGAGGTATGCGGGAGTGCGGCTTGTTGCTTTTGATTCGAGGATCAGATGCACTAGTGACGCCAGGTGGCGGTGGGCGGCTAGTTTCTTGACTCTGGCCTATCTCCAAAGACTTGGGTTGGAGATATTGGACAGATATGCAGGGCAGATTCGGTTACTTTTACCCCATTGGGTCAAGCAAGTTGGGTGGAGATTGGATTTGGGCTGAAGCCACTCGCCATTTTGGTCACAGTAAATGTAATGTCACATTCTTTGATGGACTGGAAGCTTCCTTTTGAGCATTAGAGGCTTCACGAGTTACTGTAATACTTTCCTGCTATGCAGCCAGCCTGCCTTATGCCGGCCCACCAATTTCAATTTCATTCCTATAAAAGCGCCGACGTTAAAGCTCTACTCCTGCTCGCTTCCTACATTGTTGAATTTTCTATGTATGCCAAAGCCATAGCAGTGGAACACTTTGAAGGCCGTCATAAATCCGCGTGGAAGTGAATCCAAACGTGCAGGCCTCAAGTTGAAGTGTGTGGTCCCATTTTTCCAAAAGACGAGCAGGCTCTGGCGACCGGGTCCAGCTTTAAAAGAGAGCGTCCGGGTTTTGAATTGGACAACAACGAGGAGCGTGGCGGCGAGTTGAGAGGACCCAAGGCACGGGGCTGCGCTCCACATAAAATAAATCCACACCACTTTTATGGGCTTCATCACAGTAGCGATCTAAATCTGGGTTAACAAGCGCAGCTTACCACTAAGAGCCCAGGGCACCACAGAAGAGGTGGAAAAAAAAAAAAGGTACCGTACTCTTTCTTGAAATTCATTTCCCATAAGCCATCTGGGCCCGCTTCCTTTGAAGTGGCTTTCTTCGACTTTGGACAGGAAGTCTACAGCTTAGAGCGTTGCCAACCTCAAGACGGAGAGAAGAAAAAGAGAGGTAAAGCGTACCTGCATTGTGATGCCGCGAGCAAGTGATAATCCACACATAAATAGAAAGTGGGGAAAATGCAAACACAACGTGCAGAATAATATGCGCTTAAGCCTTATTTGGACTCGCTTTGTGCGCGACTCGTCCTATTCTGCGCGGTGACGAGAGCAAAGAGTGGTTGTCGAGTCAGGCACGGCGCCAAAATGCAAATACTGCCAAATCAATGACACTAAAGCCCAATGTGCCACTTTGCACCCGAGCCCGCCGAATTAACACCGTTATCATCAACAAAACATTATTTTACGACGAGCGTCGACAGATGGTTAAGAGCATTAGCGCGCCAGCTGCCAAAGGGCGCCGCTCGCCCCTTGTTCGCCGCGATAGAATTCACAGGTGAGCCAAGGCGCCAACGTGCCCTCGGCATATGGCCCAGTAAATATTGACTGATATATTAATTACTCTTTGCATAATCTAATAATTAATCCCGTACATTAGAGTTTCACCTTTCCGCAGCGCTACATCCCGGCTGAAAGCGCCAATCTCTCTTGGTTATACGCTTGCCAAGGTTACAGGCAGGAACACGGGGGGGGGGCCTTTCCTGACTATTCAGGTGATCGCTGTTCCTATTTTATGTCCGTAGTTCTTCTCAGCGACTCAAGTTTGCAATGGCTAACCCGTGAAACTTGTAAGGAATTTTGTTTGCTATCCGTGGAAGAACGTGTTTTGTTTGTCATGATACCAGCTGGCCAAGGAAGCGCTCTCGCGGTCAAATTTTTCAACCAAGAAGACTTTTGCTGACAAATGGCATCATTATAACCCCCCAAAACACGAGTTGAACTTGTATCAGTGTGGAGTCAGGAATGCAACTGTGAGGCCTGGGGGGGGAGGGGGGGGGGGCGTACCGAGGAGACGAAAAATGGATGAAATATGCTTTTTGTAATTTGGACGAACTGCCACACTGCACTTAAGTAAATACTCCTGATTACGATTTTCTCTCTCTCGTTTTTTTTTTCCTGCGTGATACTGACAGCATCTGGGCCTCATCTGAGCATCTGTGCGCAACTTGAGAAACTGACCTGAACCTCAGCAAAAGAGAAGCACACAAAGCCTCAAATAACCTCATTTGGATTCATTTACTGCAATGTCGCGTACTTAAAATACAGGATGTCATATTAGCATACGGACTGGCCACTTCATGAGTTACACCTGCACTTTTGAATGATCAACTGATGTTCTTTCCATGACCCTTCAAAGACCAACAGGCGCACGTTCCTACGAGAACCCGCGCAATTGCGGTGGGAACGCAGGCAGTTCACGGGCCAGTTTCAAACTCGCCGAGGACACTGTGCCTGCATGTCCATTCAAGCATGCAGTTTTCCAGTTTCGAGATCCCAACCGCTTTGTCTTGATTTCACACATGAAAAAGAAACCCGCCAATAAACTTTGGCAGAAACGGGTCAAATTTGATGCAGAACAGACTCGGCATACACAAACTTGGCTAGTACCTGCAAAAAAAAAAAAGAATGACACTTCAAAAGACTTTCATTTTGGGTTAATTTAAGAAGTTGTCAAATAAAGTTGAAACGAAGGGCGACCGTCACTTAAAAGAATCGCATTATTTCCCGCTACGTCTTCAGGCACTGCTGAGCTTAGCTCTTGCATGGTACATTCATGTTCCACGCGAGTGTACCTAATGAAGTGGCCTGTGAATATCCATTGTACTGGACTGTGCTTGCTTGCTTGCATCTTGTTCTGGGATACATCATGCGCGCACTAGATTTGCATGCTGCATATTGGATTGTATCAAGAGATGGCAGTAGGCGCGCTCCACAGAAACTTGGATCTGAGTCAAAATGGGCTTGCCGATAAAACACACACACTTGGGAGAGACATGGGGGAGGGGGGGAGGGGGGTGGAGAGGTTGGAGCACGCTGCCCTGAGTGGGCGTGGAGGAGTAGGAGGGAGGATGCGCACCATGTCACACATCAAACTCCTCACAGGCCACAGGGGTTCACATGTGTAGTCGAAGCATCCAACAAGTGAGCACGTAAGAGAAGGAGAAGGCAGGATGATGAAAAACAGCGAGAACCACACACAGTCAGCCTTTTTTTTTTTTTTTTAGCTTCAACATCTTCTTTCTTGTTGGCGTTTCAAGACAAGCTGTCAGGAAGCTTGTGCAAATATTGAGCAACACTCTCAGGCAACAGTTGGATGAGCAGAGCGGGCGCTGCATCAACAGAAACCTGCTGTGTATATTGTTCTTCTGTGATTGCAGGAGCATTCCCCGCTAATTGCTCTTGTTCCTCATTGCGGGCCAACTGCTGACACTGACAACATCGGAGATGTGAACGCGAAGGCAGACAATTCAATCGTGCACAGGACTGTGAGGACAATGAGAGGAAGTATGGAAAGGCCTTTAGTCCATTTCCTTTAGGTCTATGTGTTTGCTACCCTCTTTGTCCTAACCAGTAAGACCACTCAGTGCACTTGTAGAAGTCGGACACACAAGTCAGGCGACTGCGGTACCAGCATTTTTTTTTTTGGAGGTGGGGGGGGGGGGGTTACCGTGTGAGATTTGCACAGAAAAAGAGATTGGTAAAAATATATTTTTGTGTGTCATTTTAACAACGGAACATTTGGTACAATGCTGCCATCTGCTGGTTCTTCAGAAAAGTGCACATAGATTTTTCAGGAACTGCAATACACTGATTCTGTTCTCCCAAAATACTCGGTCATGAATGCACGACCTACTTCCATCAATTGACATGAGAAATTAATCGTGCGCAGCTGCACAACGATGACAAATAACGTGCCACAACCACGTACTGTAATATGTTTTCAACCATTTTGGTGAAATTCTTCCGACACACGCTTGTCAGTTTAAATCCCAGATGTGAGCAACAGAAGATGACGCATTACCTGACATTCATTTGCACATTTATTTCACTTATCAGAAAAAAAGTCCTCATAAAGCAGACTGTATAAACTGTACACAAAAGCAAGGCACTACAGTGTAGTTTAAAAAAATGCATTACATGATCTCAAACCATCTTTTGTTAGTCATTAATTAAACAACAATCATAACACAAGTTGCATTATTTTTGATGACGTGGCAAAATGGTTTACAAAAGATTACTGGTACCAAAAAAAAAAAGCACTATTAAACACATTGTTTTCTATCTCGGTAAAATTTTAATATGCTTAGTTTTGTCCTACTTGGACATAAATATAAATTATTTTCCCAAAGGAATCAAACAAATGAGACAAAAAGAGATATAAATGCTACATAATATGTACATGCATTCACACTGTAAAAACAGCCCTCTCAACCACACTCGCACCAATTTAGTTGACAAACACACACGGAAGACCAAGAACAAAAGAGGCTCGACTCAGGAGAGGCAGCTCCTGACCCTCTCAACCCGCCCAAAAACGCTGATGACCTGACCTGGTTTACGTATCCATTATACTTAACTGCGGCATCTACTGGCTGCATTTAGAAAAGCCCTTTGGTTTTCTTCAAGTTGACCTGCTTCCACGCTGGCATACTGTCGTACTCCTCCCTCGTCATCTCCAAACTTTTCTGTGGGGGAAACAATCGCACAAAAATCAGCATCAAAACCAACGGAACCCCCCCACAGGAAGCCAAGAGAAGGCACATGCATCTCCCAACTTTTTGTGAGCAGTGTATGTCCGAGTCAGTTTGACGTCCACGCCAGCTGCCCGATGATGAGTTAACATGTTAGACAAAAATGGATGTTTTAGTTCATGGGAAGAGAACCAAAAAAAGTTAAGCAATGATGCTCCATCCATCCGACCACTCACCTTTGCACAAGCCCCCACGCCCTGGAGAGCGGAATGGACAACAGATACATTAAAAAAGGCTCAGCGGATGGGCCAAGATGGAGGCAAAAGATAAGACGACTGATGAGGGGGGGAACTAAAGATTGAATCGTGAGATTGAAGGGACACACAGGAACGAAATAACACCAAAACTCCATACATCGCAACTTTCGAGCTCAAACTTGGTGACTGATAATTTGCTCCCAGTGGAAATAATGTTCATTGAGATCATCCGTTTCAAGGTAAAAACGATCACCATTCGTCTAGACATTTTAGGTTATAATTAAAACACTAAACATAACAGTTGAAATAAGTTAACTTTTAATAGTAGTGCTGGCCCATTTATCGATATTTATCATTTGTAGTGAACTGCATAATTCTCTGTTCATCACTTGTAAACTTTTGAGGGGGGAACTTATCCTCTCTTATTTGCTGAAAAACTCAACTAGTCGCTGTACTAAGGCCTCAGTCATGTCTAATCTAAGTATTTTATGTGATCTTGAAGCCAAAGAACTACGTTGAAATGAATGGAGGAGCATCACCTCGTTAGGCCATAGCCTCGTCTAACTTTAAAGAATCTTTTGAAAGTGCTTACATCGGCATGCCACTGTGAAAGGTGAGATTTGTTCATATGACAATTGTTCAAGCGTTTAAGTACCTGAAAGTCCTCATCCGAGAGGTAGACTTCCAGGCGCAGGGGGTCGACGCCCTCAGGCAGCGGCCGGGCCAGGAGATCCTCCAGAGGGTATGCGGTCTGACATAGTCTGGCTAAGACATCTTCCACCAGAATAATCTGGTTACACACCTCGGCCTCCTGACAATACAGACGCACATGTTTCGGTGCCAAAAGCTAAAAGCACCAGGAAAGTCAAAGTCAATTAGGAACATCAATAGCGATAATACTTTCCACATGGGCTGACCTGCAATTTGGATTTGTTCTGTACAATAGTGGAGTGCATTTGCTTGTGTTTCACTGTGTGGAGCATCGCACGGGCCCGTATCAGGTTGCCGTGCGATGATGAGATAATGTCATTTCATCCACGCACCCGCTCCGTGATCTCGGCGATGTCCTCGCGGTGCTCCCAGCTGGGAAACATGTTGGTGAAGGTGAGCGGCTCCAGGCCGGCGTGGATCAGATACGCCTTCGGGGCTTTTTTGGGATTCTTTTCTAAGCAAATCAATTTAAAAAAAAAGGGGGCGGGGGCAGGTTATTAGCTGGTGTAAAAGAGCAGCAGAAGATGCTTGGGTACTGCTATTTATTACAAATAGGTCATTTCATAATGTTGGTAAACAACATGCGCCAGGATGCGAAACAAGGACAAAAACGTCTAAACTGGATGTCATAAAAAGTTGTCCAGAGAAGATCGCGAGACGGCCTCGTGGCACAGCAGCTACTTCTCAAAGGAACTAAACCATCGAACAAAAAAATCGGCATTATCGAAGGTATAGAAAAAAAATTGGGGTTGTGTTGCTCTTATGTAATTTAGCCAAACATCATGGCGAGCGATTTCACAGAGCACGTCTTTTCCAATAATCACAGAGCAGAGGTCAATGAATTAGCACTGGAGAAGCGCTACCTCGGCAATACTGCAGCACAGTCTCCATTGCGCACTTCCTGTCCGAGTCCCAACGGATTCGGGCCGAGCCGGTACTTTCGCTATCCTGAGGCCACCAGCCCTGCCACAGGTACACTTCATGGTGGTTATCCACCAGGAACAGCGCTGACGGAGGGGAAACAAGACCATGACGTGTTTACAAGTCATCACTATTTTCACTTCAATTCCCAATTCAATTTCCACCTCTATGAACCAAACTTGAAATACCTCTCAGCGGAATAAAAGCTCATTCTGAGAGCCAGGTGAAATTAAAAATATGTAAACGTGTACCTGGTTGGGAGGCGGAATAAAGGTCCTCTTGCAGGAAAGGCATCGAGTTGACCTGCTGGCTGTCCCTGGCTGGGTAGAGAAACTCCACCGCTACAAATTCCCCCGAACTGCTGCTCAGCTGGTATAGACGAGGTGTGAAGTTGAACCTGCCAGGATCTGTAGGTCAGAGGTTGAAAAAAAAAAAAAAAATCAGTTAGGCGACACAAATTTCAAGGTTGGAAAATAATCGTGTATTATAGATATAATGATAAAAGGTAAACAATTCAAAAGAAATGAGCGTTGCCGATCAAATTTGACTTGACTGTTGCTGAATAAAAATGAAAACAATTCAGGGATAAATAAGTTGGTACCAATGAAAATTTGCTGCATTCACCTGCCCGTTATTTCTTGTCATGATCACCCACCTTGCAGCATGCAGTCGTACGCCTTCCTGTCTCTCCTGCCGAGGGCCTCCCAGAATCCTTGAGGTTCCGCTCCCTCGTCACATTCTCGTATGGTTACCTTGCTGCTGCTGTGGAGGCCTGCTTCCAGAGGACAACTGAGCAAAAAATAAAAAAAAGCTGTTGGAATAACTGTTGGGCAAAAAAAAAAAAAAAAAATACATGGTTTCAATTCTTTGCTTCTAGTTCCCCTCACTGGTCTTTGATTCTGCTGGCAGCAGTGCGCGCCACCTCCCGTGTGTGCGCTTGCGACTTGCAGCCGTGCCAGAGGTAGATGAGGGACTGGCTGACGCTCAGCAGGACCATGGAGACTCTGGAGCGCAGGCTGCTGCAGTGGCACGCCACCTCCACAAGGTGGCTCTCCACCTCCACTTCTCCACGCACGCAGTACAGGCGCCAGTCATCTGGGATGAAAGGTTGCGAATAAATAGGCTGTGGAAAGCCGGTATTCCCTTGAAGGTACCCATGAAGGGGTAGATGCCAACTAGTAGAATGTCATCATGTTACTAGTAGTACTGGTAACACACTGTAGTTAACTAGTGCAGTTAACTAGTTAACTACACATTAACTAGTTAATGTTAATGTGGTTGGAGGAAAAAAAATGCTGCCAGAAGAAGTAGCAGCATTTCTCTAGTTAACTACACATTGTAGTTAACTAGTTAACTACACACTGTAGTTAACTAGTTTTTGTCCCACTCGTGGCATGTGTCATTTGTCCTCTTAAGAATCCAACATGTGCGTCTAATCAAAAGAAGACATTTACTTTGTGAGGTTTCCTCCTCCTCTTCTCTCTTCCCTGCATGGACGATCATCCTTCCTTTGAAGCACTGCAGGAAACACGGGGGCTCTTTTCCCTGCTGGACTTGAATCTAGTTGAGAAAGTAAGCAGTTGTTCAACTAAAAATACAAAAATAAAGAAAATACAATTTTTTGTTGTTGTTGTTTTACTTGTGCTCCTCGCTCCTCATCCAGCTCAACAGTCATGAGCGCCGACGTTCCTTTCTCGCTGACTGTGGAGTTGCGACCCTGCCAGAAGAAGTAGCAGCATTTCTCTTTGCCCGGCCCCGCCGTTTTCAGCTGCTCGGGGTTCTGTCGCTTCCAAACTAAGAGGAAACAGTGTCAGGAGACACTTCAGGATTGTATAAATCAACCACTTTCAGCGGTATGTGTGCCTGTCGGGTTGCAATGAAGCATTTTTGTACATTCTTGGTTGACATGACTGACCTGCGGTGCTAACCATATATTTCCACTTCACCACGTAGGTATCGCCCTCGTGGAACTGGCCGATGCTTTGACGCGGCAGGCGGCTGTAGTCGAACTCCAGGATGTGCCACACCTCCACGGCGAGCGTGCTGATCTCGTAGCAGCGCCAGTCGTCCACCTCCACCGACCCGTAGCCCCGCCCCACGTTCAAGCCGTCCACGACGGTGCACACGGGCGCCCGGTGGAGGGGCATCATGAGGGCGGCGTCGTAGGCACGGGGCTGATCTGAGGCGGGCTGCTGGTCCTTAGGAAAGAGCAAAGGAGAGTGGAGCAGACGCCACAATGACGACGCGACTTTTGACGGGGAACTTTCGAATACCTTGTGATCCATCGTATGGTCATTGCTGGTTTGAGTGGGGCTGGGGTTTTTCCTGGAGTCGCTCCAGTCTAAGAATTTCTCTTTGAACAACGTGGTTTCATTGTGATGAGTCAGTCTGCCAAACACTGCCCAGTCGGGACGGCCCAGGCCTTTCCTACAACAGACCAAGTTTAGTGGAGCGATGGTATCAAATAGAAACTACAGTCAAGAACCGCATTCGTCTGTTTGCCTTAAGCGATCGCAAATAAGTGGTTGTTGTTGTACTACGTGCGCTTTTTTTTTTCCATACTTTGGAATGAGGGGGTTGCATTCTCCGGGATCGAGAGGGTTGATGTCACAATTTGTGTAGTCAAACGTTCCGTTCCACAGGTGTTTGGCCAGCTGGAAGGCCACCTTCCTCTGAGCCAGGGTCACTTCCTTCCCATGCCAAATGTACATCTCACTCCCAAAGTCAAAAACCAGAACCTGCACGCAAAACAGCATTCCCCGCCCCGCCGACACAACATAAAGGTCTGCTCCGACCTGCGACTTTGTCATGTGACTCGCACAGTTAAATGTCAGACCTCCTTCGGCTTGAGTAAGGAACATCGGGGTATCTTGGCCCAAAAATCGTCATCTGGAACCAGCTTGTTGTCCATCAGACGGTAAATACAGTTTGTCTCTACAATGGCGCCCTCGTAAAGCTCGTCTTCATCCGGCGTTCCCGCTGCTACACGTACAAAGACAAGCCACTTAGGAGCGGCTGTGCGCGTCTTTGGACTTGAACTCTTACTTACCCTGGTAACTCGCGTGGCCTCCCAGGATCTTCCAAAACTCCTTGGCAGCGTGGCTGTGAATATCGACGCCTTCCTCGATGACCTGGACATAGTCGGCACGACAACCCAGATCTCTCTTGCTTTGGATGAAGTTGCCCAACTCCGAAGCCTGAACGCACGGAAAACAGTCCGGATGAGCAAATGGTGCGAAGGGAGTAAAAATTGCAACAAAATGAAGCAATTAAAGCAGGGGTGTCCAAACTTTTTGCCAAGGGGGCCAGATTTTATGTGGTAAAATGTCGGGGGGCCGACCTTGGCTGACATTCTTTACATTGAACAACAATATTGTTCAACAAATTTTAGTAAGCCAGTCTGTTTCACATTTCCATTTTTATTTTAATTTCAACAATCTTAAGAATTTCTTTGGGTTCATTTGAAACAGGAATTTGAAATATGACATATCAGTCAATATAAACACGGAGTGATGTCTTGTTAACTCGTGAGTGATGCCCTCTGGTGTCTAAATGCTATTACTCATTTAGTGAATGCTATTACTCATTTAGCCACTAGAGGGAAGCAGTACTCTATGAAACATCACTCCCCAGTCTACGAGACCTCAGTCAATGCAACACGTGTTCCATTGCGCCCAACCTGCGGGCCAGACGGCACTGATTTTATGACAGGGGCCGAGGGCCGGATGAAATTCGACCGCGGGCCGAATTTGGCCCCCGGGGCCGGACTTTGGACATTCCTGAATTAAAGCAACATGTGGCTTAGCATTGAAGTGTACATTTGTACAGATTTTCTATCGGTTATAATTTGATAAAATTTGGGAGGAAAAAAAAAAACAACAACATTGGCGAATGAAAACTTTCCACAGAATCTACCGGATCGTGAGCGGTATTCCAACGAAAAGCGCAAAGCTATCCTGTTGTGTCAGCAGCCGCTTTGGCCAGCTGACCCGCGGACAGGAAACGGCTTTGTGTTTGTCTCGGCTTCCTGCAACCTCGCACAGCAAAATATTGAAATAAACCTTCACCTTAATTATCTTTCCCCCATCCTGGCGGTGTCGCAGCCATCGGGGCCTCACCTTGTTCTTCTCAATGACGTTGGCAAACTCTCCGGTCCAGATGAAGCAGTGATGAGGAGTGACGAGGAGGAAACAATCGCCGCTGTTCAGTGATGATGCTCTCGGCTCCACTAGCCTGGTCTGGATATGCCGGCGGCCTTGCGGAACAAAACGCATTTGATGACCAAGTCACCTATTTGTTTATTAACCGTAATACATTTTGTCTAAAGAGAATACATTTCGCGTCTGTCAACAGCAAAGAACATGACTGACCTTTGACCTGTAAGAGCATCAATTTCTTATAGGGCACGGCACTGTTGTTGGACATCTGCTCAGAGATGTTCACGCTGCGCAGGTTGACGTTGCTGAAGTTCTCTTTGCTTGCGAGACCGGCCAGGGCCACATCGGACAAATTGGAGTTCTTGTTGGCTGCGTTTGGGAACAAGGCAACGCGTTGTCATCGTTATATACAAACAACCCGCAGTGGCCGCATTTCAGGCATCTGTCTGGCGGACGTAAATAGAGAACACGAGATGTATTTATTCCTGTCGGGAAATGTAGGAGGTAATTACAAGAGGGGGCCACAGGGTGTCACACTCTCAAAAGAAACTAACAGTAACTGAAATTCAGAGTGGCGGAGTTCAGTGCAGTCGGAGCAGCGGGGTTTCGCCGCATTTAAATCCCGCTCACTTTTCTCCGCCTTCATCCGCCTGCTCTCCAGCAGACCGACGTTAAGGCGCTGCTCCGTGTATTCGTGTCTGATGTCCTCTCTGGCAGCGAGCATCTTGAGCGGGTTCTTCGATGCCGGTACGTTACGCGTCGGGCGCACCGCTCGCTTGTGCTGCACCATGTCCGACATCAGCCTAAAGGAGAGGTTAGAGAGCGTTGTCGTTTTCTTGCGGGTAAACTCATCACTGATGAATGGATGTCCACACTTACGTTGGAACCTGAGGCCCAAAGATTGCGTCAAAGTCATCGGCCAGCTCCACCTTGTTGGTGATGCTTGGCGGGTCCTCCGCTTGGCGATAGAACTTGGAAAAAGTCTCATCCTCCAGCGTCATGACTTCTTTGATCTTCTTCTCTGTGACCATGACAGTGGCCTCGGGCAGCGATGCTACTTAGGTGACAACATGAAGGCCCATTTTTAATTATTATATACACGCAACCAAAATCAACAGATTAAGCGATTGAAATCATTCACTCCCAAAGACGTTTTTAAACGTCTTTTCAGACTTGGTCCAGAATTGGCTGGTCCTGAATAAGTGCGTGGCACAAAGAATGATGTACCCAACTCAATCATAAACCAAGAATCCCCTAAATTGCAAAACAAGTCCGGCCAGCGTGAACGTGTGTGCACGAGGCCTGTTCTGACCTTTACTATTGATCTTGCCGAGGAATGACTCCAGCTTTTCCAGTTTCCTGTCCGACTCCAGGTTCAGATCCGGCACCGCCTTGATCTCTGCACCGCAACGTGAACACAGCTGCTATTAGAATCATAAAGCTGAGCCGTCCGTGTTCGATTTATCTCGCCAGCCTTTTCAGAGCAGGCAGGCAGTATGTCGCGCATGGTGACTTTTAACAACGACCGTCAAATAAGAACATCCAAATCTACTTGCAACCGTTAGTCAAAAGAAGTCACACGCGTTCACTTCATCAACATTTTTCTATTCATTTTAAACGGTTGAAAGTGTTTGTACACGTCTATTTATTTATTCAATCATTACACTTTTAAAAGTTGACCTAATGTCAGTAACAACAATACGACGTTCATCTGCCGACTATGAACCATCTGCCTGTCGCAGCCAACTCATGACGCCTCGAATTGCTCAAGACGTGATGAAATTAAAACGACTCCACACAATTTACGGCACAATCACAGCAGACACGTTAGCGTTTGAAACAAAACAAAACGGCACATCGGCCAAGAGCTGAAAAAAGAACTAAACCTTGGACATCATCCATCTCCTCCACATCTGTTAGAGATAAATACAAAACACGGCCGAATGTCCATTGAGCTTCTCCTTGAGTGATTAATATTAGAACGAAACAGGAAAAGAAGCAAGTTGAAATGGTCAAGAGTTCATCTCTCAAATGGAAAATGGTAGCGGCGTGACAAAAATGGTACAGTGAGTACAGTGATGGGGCGGAAAAAAAAAATACTGACCATCGTGCGGTTTGGAGATGGCAGGACCGCCGTTCTTGGGTTTAGGTGACGACAATGATGAGGGGGAGACCAACCCTGCGAGAAGCAAAGCAAGACTCACGCGGTTCAATTCGATTGCGCAAGGTGGCGGCCATGATTAATAAGTCGCGAGGAATGATTGAATAACTTTAGGACGCGTCTGAGCTGCACATTAGATGCTATTGTGGCAGTTCATCTAATCTTCTGACCTTTCTTCGCCATGCGTGCAGCCACAGTGAACTGGGTGGAATCGTTGGCCGCTCCGTAGCCTTTCGACTTCCACGCCTCCTCTTGAGCTTCGATCTGCTCTTTCCTCTCCTGGATGGACATCTGAGCCTCAATCCTCTGCGACTCCATTGCGGCCTCGGTGATTTTCTGGTACAAGAAAAGAGTGACAACCGTTCAAGCCAACCACAAAATGCTCCAGGAGTAATCCTTTTTTTTTGTGAGTTTGATCGCTCTCTGGAGTATTTTGTGCAAGATTTTAATTCAAGGCGGATTATTACACAGCACACAAAACGGCCAAGCGAGCGCTTCTAACCGGGTCAGTTCAATTAGCATTTTCTCAAAGCAAATCGAATCAATCTCTGTGAGGAGCTTTGGAGCCTTGTGCACTTAAGACTGCCGTTGGGTGAGAGAAGAGTGGGTGGGATACGTTTTTTTTATAGGTCACCTTCCGTCTCCAGGGGTGCCTCTTATCCAACTGCATTGATCTGAACGATTTGGGGGCCTTCATAGCCAACAGAAACAGAGAAAGGGAGGAAGAGAGTAAGACGGTAAGTCAGGATTGGGAGTGAAGCTGGAATCAGGCCGAAATATTCGGGATGAGCCAGAAGCCGCGGCAGACACGGCCTTTGGGAATCATCGGTCGAGTTGCACGGGAGATGCACAAGATGAATTTTGATTTTATGAGCTGAAAACTTCTCGTCACTTATAGCACAGTGAAATATCTTCTTGATCCAAGGGAACATTAAAAATACCTGTAGATCTATAATAATTTTGGTATATATATTTTTTTGCTTTGGTATTAACTCGAATGATGATGCAGACAAATGGAATTATATGTGCCGGGTTGTATTTGAGAAATGTCGTCACAGCTTTGGCAAAAGACAGGTAAGATGAAGCACACGTCAAGAAAATACGTAGACGGGAAATTGGCAAACAGCACAAAAAGCATCGGCAAACTCAAACAGCTACTCAGGGGAATACGTCAACAGTCAAGCTAGCAAAACAAGTTGCACGTGCAAATAGTCGATGAGTACCGTGCGTATTCGGTAAACAGCAGCACTTTGCAGTCAACTGGCCTTACCCATAGTTGGTCAGACACCGCAAGATCATCGATCATCAGTTTCTCATCGCCCTACACAAGCGGCGGCAGGAAAAGTTTTATTTAAAATATATATTATTTAAAATTTTAAGTCAAATGCCGCCGAGCTCGGAAAATGGTTATGGTCAAACAGATGTGGAAAAAAAGATAAAGGAATCCCTTAAATTGTCAATTTTAAGGGAAAGCTCATTGTTGTACAAATGTACTACAATCACCACGTTTAAAAGGTGATGTTTTTAAACATTTTAATGATGAACGCGACAATGTAAAAGCGAGTGAAACAAGAGACCCCTCTGCGATCAGCATCGACTCTGTCATTCATCATTTAAGTGGTTGGTTTTAAGATTTGATATTCACAGTGGTTAACTTATTTTTACACTTGTGTGACAGTTAAAATGTGACCCGTCGATGATACTTTTTCCAAAACGATGGAGAAAAAAAAATGTGTCAGGGCAAATCACAAGTTATTGAGTGTCCAAGAACAGATTGGAGGTTCAATTATATTCTGTCAACATCTTGTTTTAATACTGCACAAGTTCAAAATCGCAGACCTTCACTTCGGTTTCCATCAATAATAGCTCTCGCTACAGAGATGATAAAACAGCAGCATGTCTAAACTGTGAATGCCAGAGCAAACACAGCAAAAGAAAAAAAATGATCAGCCAAAACAAAAAACAAAAAAAGACCAGTGTGTCAGCAGAGGCGCGGGGAGGAACTGAACACACTCCGATATGGAGAACATAAACAGATGAGGTGATGTAGTCGTTCTAAATGAAACTAAACAGAGAGGTTTGTGTACTCGCACCTTCCAACATATGCACACACACCCTTCAAAAACCATCACCCGGCATGCCAGAATGCCCAAAAAGAAATCTAGAATTTTTGTACATGCATGAAAAATTGAGAGAGCCTCCAAACTCTCAATAATAAACTCTGTTGCATAAAAAGAGCCAAACGGGAAACATCAACACTGCGAGGCATCGCGCCTCCTGCATTAGTTCTGCATACAAGTCACATGGGCAGAAAATGCTTTTGTGACTTCAACTGGACAAAAAAAAAAAAAAACAGAAAAACGATTTGAGCAAAGCGTCATTTTCCATTTCGGCGCTGTCATCTGCTTACCTTCTTCTTGAAGCTCTCCTCCCACAGGTGAGCGTGCTGCTCAGCCACGGCGAGCTTCACTGCATCCTGCTTTTTGTTGATCCTGTTCCTCCAGTCGTCCTCGCCGCTCTTCTTTAGCAAAGCCACCCTACACGGGGGAGGATTCAAAAGGAGGGGAATTTGTCCCGCGGGTCATTTGAGAGAATCAGAAGTCAAGAAAATTGGAGTGGAGACAAAGCGGTCCTTTGTAGAAATTCATCCAGTGATCCTTCCTCCACTGAATGGTTCACCATTCAACCGTACTTACGGATTAGCAATCAATTCAGTTACATGATCTTTTTTTTTTTTTTTAACAAGTGTCAGACCACAAAAAATAAAGAAATGTCTGATGTTTTTTCATTCATTTATTTTCAGTATATTTCCATTTATTATTACAGTCGTCAGTTTCAAGTTATTTCAGTGTGGTCTCCCAGCCCCTCCCCCTGAACGGACAGGAATCATTTTTCTTGACCCTGTACAGATCCTCGGGTTAGAAAGTGTCCAAAACAAACCATGGAGTCCCCCCCCCCCCAGCCACCCCCCTCAAAAGTCCACAGAGTGAAAGGAAAGTCAGGAAACGCCAGTTTGAAGCTGCCAAGGTCACATCACAACTCAGTGCTCAGTTGGATCACAGATGAAAACACTTTTGAAATAGAGCGCTGCTTAGAAATTTCAATGCAACGAGAGTGGGAAACTAAGACGAGCTGCAGGGAAAGAAGAGATTTCATGTATTATGGATTTTTTTTTTCTTATCCTATTTCTGAGAGTCTCCAAAAAAAAAAAAAAAAAACTTGACCTTGAGCTTCTATGTTGTTTACATTATGTCACCAGTCAATATGGATGGCAATGACTGTCTGGTGCGTGCTTTCAAGAGCAACTGTGAAAATGAGACCGAACCCAGCTTACATAATTCTCGTGAAGCAATCAATGGCAGGCTCTGATAGATGCCATTTTAGATTTCTCGTGCGGATTTCGCCGCAAATGTGTGCACTGCGACTGAGTTTCTCATGGCCAAACCCGCCGCATGGTTAAAAATTGGATCTGAAAACATAAACCCTTATCCGGTGCCAAGGTCCAGATTGAAGACGTCAACTTTTTCGGCTTCTCGCGTGAATTCCCACTGCAAGTTCTAACAAGCGAATCACTACCTCGCTTCAAAACGGTATGAAAAACATCTGTGCAGAAATCCTTGGATATAAACGACTGCCGAAAGTGAGGGTTAGGAATCTCAAATGCACTATAACCTTTACATCTGAACTTAATTTGACCTTCTCAAAACCTTTGAGTACATATGTCCAATTGCTCAATGTTTCAGGAACTGAATTTCTACTTCCCAAAAGCAGGCTCACCTCTGTTTGATGGACATGTGTTTGGCCGTCATGTCGCACATGTCCTCTTGCAACGTGCCGGCTGTTAGTTCCGCGTCGTCGGAGTACGTTTCGACCACGTCAAGCTGGCGTACGCCGCCCCTCGATGAAGCGGACGCTGCTCTGGATCTCACAAAAGTGAGCTCGGGCAGCTCGGCTGTGGACACACACACACACACCGCAATATAATCAATAATAGCTTTCGACTATGGGCTGAAATGCGCTATTGAATTTCTCTGATTGTGGAGTGGGGGGGGGGGGGTTAAAATTCAAAGCCGTTACATTCAAAGCCGTTTTGTAATATTGCCAGACTGGCATAGCTTCTGCTAAAATCAAAAGTCGTCATTTAGATGAAAAAATATATCATGAGCACACAATGGGGCGCCTTTTACTTTTGTATGGTGGATGTAAAGCACAAAAATGTGAAATATTTCTTTCATTTTCACACGGTATCATATTTTGAACAGTGTACACTACATAAGTAACCAGAGTGAAAACAAATTCTTTTGTCCTCACCTCCACTGAAGGTCCTGCTCCTTGGATGACCCTTTTGTTCCTGCATCTCCAGCAACATATCGTGGTTCGAGTCCGGCATGTTTTCATCAAAACTGCCTCTGGATAGCCACTGGTCCTCCTCTTCCTCCCTTCGCTCTTTTCCAGTGTGTGGCTGAGGCAGGGCTGCCTGCCTGACTTCTCCCTCAGGAGAGGGGAGCGCCCTCTTCCCCCCTGCCTGCTCTGTTCCTTCCTCCGCATGCTGCGACGCTCGATAAGCCCGAGCGTAGTGGTCCGCGGGGTCGCGGGGCCTCGGGGCGGATTCAACCGGCAAACTCGTTAAGTGGATGTCGCCTGCGTTGTCGGTGGACACCGTGCCTCCTCTCGGCGCCGAGGATGACGACGCAGGGAGGTGTTCAAACCCAGAACCTGTTCCATTCTGAAGCTAAACAAGACCACAAATGTAAACGTGTGTTAGTTGGTGTTTGGAAGCTGCCGTGTAACATTTACAAACATGGCCACATCAAATCACAGAGAAACATGCTGACTCTGGTGCAGTGTACTTCCTGCCCGTCGCAGGGTGGCCCATTGCGTTGGCGAGCCCACATCACAAACCCATGCCTGCTACAACCTGCACGTAATACTTTAGAGTGTGCAATGAGCTACATGTCAACTGCAGTAATTAGGGATGATACGGTTTAGCGATAATCCATGCTAAAGAATAATAATAATAATAATAAAGAATATACATAATAATAAAGATACATGCTTCTGAAACATTTATTTTTGTGCATGTAAACACTGTTTTTTTTCTTCTTTCTAACCCCCAATTTTGCTGCTGTAGACTGTAAATTTCCCCAGTGTGGGACAAATAAAGGATATCTTAATTAATCTTAATTAATTAATCTTAATTAATTCATATTAAAATTTACCACAAGTTATTGTTATCATTGACTCTGTAAAATTGTAATTGTAGTGAACCCTTTGCGTTACATGGGATTTGGGATTTTTTTTTTCAACCTAGTCACCATTTGATGAAAAACTCACTTATTCGCGGTTACTGTGCACAGGCCAAGCAATAAAAGTATCACTTTGGCGCTACTTTGTGGTATTGTGGTGTCAAGAAACAATGTTGAAGTTCAGTGAGGAGCTTTATTTGGACAAAAGTAGTGCTTTGCCACCATCTTGTGGCATCTCGGTACCAAAGAATTATGTTGAAGGTAGATGGTGTTCCAATTGGATACAAGTAGTGCTTTGATGCCAGCTTGGAGCTTCTCTCTCTCTCTCTCAAACTAACCTAGCACTTATGATGAGCCAAAAGCGAGAAACTACACCTCACATGAAAAACTTTGAAAACTCAAAAACAGCCTCTGACATGCCAAACAGGCATCTAGCCAATGTGGCGGCGTAACTCAGCGCCGCCACAAACACACGGACATCTTGCTTGTCCGGTGAGTGCACATCCACACCCACAACAGCCGCCGCTTGAGCGACACAGCTCGAAGACGATGACGATGAGGCACCACTCAGTCAGAAGCTTGGCCATGCGCCGCGCACTCAGAGCGCAGTCCCGCCACAAAGACAGGCCTCAGGACGTCATCCCGCGCACACAAGCCATGTGACGTGCCGACAGAAATGTGCGATTCATTTCCGAGAAAGCGCCTCCTCCACGGACGCTTTGTCTACATTTGCGAAAGCGAGGGCACGCTTACTTGGTGGACTTCTACCGGCTTCTCATAACGCTCCTGTTCATCCTGGCAGTCAACATCTGAAGACTCCTGAGTAGAAATACGCATAACGCCACAATTCTTTGTCTAACATAAAAGAAAAGTAAGTAAAACTTTATGTAACTAGCTAATGCCACGACAGCATGCTTTTTTTTTTTGTCATCCTAAGATTTACATTAATTATTATGTCCATTATGTTATTTCCTACTACCATGGAACTTTTTTTCCACCCCGAAAGCAAACAAATGAGCCGCAACTGATTCAGAACTGGAACATTTTCACACTGGAATCATATATTGTCATTGAAGCAAAGTTCAAACATTTATTTGTTTTAGTTTTAGTTTTTTTTTTGCAAAGTAGTACTAGTTGCATACAGTTACAGTTACTAAGTTTAGTTATAGTGCACAAAAAATATCTCCTATTCACTGCACACAATAAGAAGTGGCGTTGATTTTTTTTTCAATTAATATAAAATGGCACCACATATATTTTTTTATTATTATTTGAGGGTGTCAGCAGAAACTGTTGGTGCCTACCTTCTCCATGTCACCAAGAGTGATGGGTTGCGTCCGATAGCGGGCGTTGCTCCGGCGCTGGCGCGTGTCGCCCCTAGTGCGTGTCACTCTCGTGGGGGGCTGAGCCAGCCGGTTAAACAGCGCCATCTTCTCCGCCAGGCTGAGCGTGCAGAGGTCAGGCTCCTCATTGGCCTGCGCTTGATCTTCCATTGAGGCCGCCTCCTTGCACTTCTGAGTCTCTTGTGTTCGTTGAGCCTTTGGCGCCTGCTCCCGGGCGGTGGCGTGGTGATGCGACGACGCCTGCAGGCTGCGAAGAGGATGAGAGGAAATACTTAGCTGTGGTCACCTCGTGCTATCGAACAAGATGCACTCTGCAGACTGTACATCAGGCCGACTTGTGTTGCTCTGTGCTGTTCATTCAACAGAGATGAAATCTGACCGTACATGCAGTGAGTCATCACCGCTATTTTAGAGTCCTAAGCACGCAATTCCAAGCCATTAGTAAAGATCAACGGTGGAGTCACACGCCGGTAGTCGGGTTCGAGCGCTGGTGCGCACACACGCGTGTCCAGGATACCTGCTTGGAGGGAAGGCGCTGCAAACGAGGGTGGGGCTAGAGACGCGCGCTACAGCAGCGTGCGCTGTCATAGTCTGTGGCACATGGGGGGGGGGAGCGCTAGAGTGGTCCAGGACGCAAACGTACAGTGTAATCCGACGCACATTCACAGAAAAAAACAAAAACAAAAGGACGCCAACGTTAGACTTTTCCTTGAACATCAGTGTGTGCTCATGTCTTACGTGGTGGCGATGACCACCTCCTCGGTGGTGACTGGCTGAGTTCTGGATCGGTCCTGTGTCCGCCTCAGCCTGCGGTCCACTGCGGCGTTCCTCGAGCGGGGTTTCCCGGAGCCGATATTTTTCTCCAGCTCCTGAAGATTAGAATCAAGTGTTGCGTGACCATCAACAAAATCCAAAGGATATTTTATATGTGTGCAAAATGACACAATGAGCGACGCAGGAACAATTAGACAACGGTCATGAAAGGCTGATCACCCAGATAGCAACTGCTGTCAGAAATGTTTGGAAATTAGTGTTCAGAGTCGACCCGGAATGCTCGAGGCTAAATTCATGCAGAAGGAAGTGCTTGTTCTATCGTAGCGCTTCACACGGGCCCAAGGAATGCAGTGAAAACAAATCAATATTTCCAGGTTGTTGGTTTCAGCTGAGAGAGCCATAGAGGTGAAAGTCAGTGTTGTTGATGAGGAGCACCTACGCCGATTTGAAAATTAGGGTCAAACGCATAAAAAGTCGGCCGCATCAAACGTCGACGACAGAAAAGACGACAGGGGAAAAGAAGGTGAAGCTCACCCTAAAGAGAGAGCGCTTGGCCGCGACGCTCAGTTTGGCCCGTTCGTCCAGCTTCTCTTCGTCGGCTACACAGACACACAAACAAAAGGGGAGGAGACCGAAAAATGTAGTCTTGTGATAGCCCATCTCAATCTTTTTTTTTTTTTTTGTGCCACATTCAGCAGATGCTCCAACTTTAGTTAACTTTTGTGAAATGTTGCAGTCCAATAAAAAGCATGCATGTCCATATTCTGTGTTTTTTTTTTTGTTCCCCGGAAAAAAATATATAATTTTGGTAAAACAGAAAATGCGCTTTTGCGCTTTTGACTGGAATCTGAAACGCAATGTCTCTCTATTTTTATTTTGACCATTCAAGGCCAGCATCCGTTTTAGTCAAGTTGTCTTCTCCGCATTAAATCCCACTTCAAGGTCACGTAAACAATTCTGGGACTTGTATCGGTATGACAAACTTTTCTGCCCAATTTAGACACAAAAATTAAATTGGCACGTCACACCTCGGTATTGAAAGCGGGCCAAAATTTGAATTTATTGGCGTTAATGGAAGAGAGGTCCTTTCTTTCTCCCCCACGCTTTTTTTTATTTTTATACTGACTTAAAGGGGAGGAGGGAGACCAACTGTCAATCAAAGAGAATGTTTATTGGATGATGTCATGTCACATATCCTTTAGAGTGTTTGTTCGTGCAGCCGTGCCACTCACACCTGTCTGCCCTCGGCTCAGACTGACTCAACAGTGAGGCCAGCCACCGCTTTTGTGGTTTCTCTTTGCTCCCAACTATGCGCGATGCGGAGGACCGCAAGGTCGTAAATCCAGTTACAAAGATTTGCAAAGCGAGCAAAAAAAAAAAAAAACACACAAGATGTATTATGATGCTTATTGTACAGTACAATAAGCCTTCGTGTCGATCCAAACACCACATGAAACCGTCTTTAAAAATAAAATAAAAAAGCTAGTAGCTCAGCATTTTATATTAGCGCAGCTGTCACCCCAATCAAGGTCAAAGGTAATTCTACCTTTTGGCCTCAACAAATGCACTAATCGCTCATTACCTTCATTGGTAGCCAACTCGGTGCTCACGCAGGACCTTCAAAAAAAGAACAAAAAACAAACTATCAGTCAAATCGGCAAGACGTCCATGCAGATGAAAGCAAACGGTGACGAGCTGGACTCTCGACACAGGACGAGAAGCAGTCTGGTGAGCGGCAGACGGTTATCGTGTGCTGAAAATGTGACATTGAGGGGTTAGAAGAACAGCAAAGCAAAATAGGATGGCAAAAGAGGCGGCATTAAGGACGTCTGTTCAGTTCCGTTGTTCCGGGGAGTCTGCCAACAAAGGGCAATTCATGCTTTCCGAGTCTGATCACACGTAATGACCACTGCTGTGAGGCCCAATCGGAATAACCTTTGACCTTAAATCACCGTTTCTGTTTGCTCATGTAAAAGCCAAGGGACTCCTACTTGGCATCTCCATATTTTCTACCATGGAAAGCGGCCTGTGGCAATAATCTGGCTCACGCCATAATGCGATTATGGACGATTATGCAAAATTACTTTTGACGAAACGGCAACAACCAAACGCTTCAATGAACAATTCCGATTTCTCCGACATGCCCCGCACGGCCATGCGTTGTTGCATCCAAAGCGGTAACTATCGGTCTCCCGGCGCTCGGAAGTGGTGATGGGCTGCGTCCTAAACCTCTCTGATGTCTTTCTACTTTCCCCCGGATAGATATACTGAAGGGTTCTGCGGCCCCTGTCCCTCCGACCCCCCTTCACTGCATCACGGGAAGGCCCACAAAGGAGAGGGAGCGATGGCAAAAAGTACCCAAAGGAAAGAAAATACAGCATATGAGGGCGAGAAAAAAGAGGCGAGTAGCGACAATTTGTTCAAATGCACATTCAAAGTGTCGCACACTCACAAAGTAGGAATGACGTTCAGCAAGTGCATGTGTTAGTTTCAAAAGTCCAAATAACTGACTGGCTGCACATACAAGTTAAGGGAGCAATCACGAGAAAGACAAATGTCAAAGCCGCGTAGCGTTAGATGAGCATCGCATGAGTTAATTTTCGACATAACAGATAGTCTGCAACAGTTGCTCGTGAAGCAATGAGCAGCAGGCGATGTTAGCTAACGAGCGCAAGCGTGAGGTCCACAGCAGCTAGCTCCAAGATGCCCGTTTCAACCTACAGTGCGGCCGTGCGGCCCGTTTGAGGATTGGCGGAGCTTTCCATGTAAGAATTTCTGAGCTGGGCCACAGACACACGGCTGTCCTGGAGAATCTCGGCATGATCTTTCTTGATCGCTTGAGGATGCTGCATGGGGTGATGCAAGCTCCTATTGCTTTGCTCTTGATCACCGGGATCTGCTTTGGGTTGGACGTAAGATGCAGACACGCCTCTGTGGACGTAAATGAGATTCTCACGCTCTCGGGGCCTGCTGTGTCTGGAGGGCTCAACGGTTTCCCATCTGGCTCTGCCTCTGTGACCTCTTCTTACAGGATCTTCAATCTCAGTCAACGCTTTGGAAGTACTCATCTCATCTTCTCCTCTTCCTCTGCGCGGGTCCTCTGTGCTCCTCTCCCTGCGGCGGATCTCCGAGGGTAGTACTGCCTTCCTACTACGTAGGAGGCCCTCTGTCCTAATGCCGCCCGTCTCCTCACTTTCTTCATCTGGGAGCTGCTCCACTCCGGGTGGAGCACCGGAGGTCATGGATAGATAACCGGGGTAACCAGCAATATCCGGTGCTGCCGGTGGGCCCGAGGGACAACGCAGAGATTGTGCATGATGGTGAGGGTAGGAGTGGTTATGCTGGGGAATCATTGGATCCGTATTGTATCGCACGGACGGCTGGTGCTGAAATTGTCGGCGGTATGTCGGAGCCTCTGCGACACTTCCCAGCTCTGGGCTCCTCTGGCGACAGTCCTCCTTGGCAAGCCTCTCCCTAACTCGGATTCTTCAGGGAGACAAAGAGCTGGTCAATATTTGCGCCAAACCTTGTAATTGACATCTGCACATAAAACTCCATTGTACTGTATTCAAACTAGTCGTGACCATTTCCCAGGCTATTAGCACCATCTATTGGTGGAAGGTTGATACTGCAGTCAAGCAATGCGCTTTTCGCTGTCAAAGCGCACGATATGTTTGGTACAATTTTGGAAAATCCAATGAATTATTTGATTGTGCAATGCAATAAGTGATTGGATAATCAATTCTTAATATATACATATATTTCGAAATAAACTCTTACATTTTAACAATGAATGTGCATGACAAGAAACTAAGCTCAAGAAAATCTCAGTATGGGATCAATTTAAATTCCACATGAAATAAGTATGATTAAACCACAGTAGTGTTTGCAATATATATATGTAAATATATTTTAATATTATGAACAATATTAGAACAGAGATGCAACTCTACTACTTTTTCCCTATCAGATATCGTATGTTTTTGGAGATAAATAAAATGTTTGGGGGCGGGTGGTTTGTTGCGCAATTATGCATAACCTAACTTGTTATGGTGAATCTGTTCATTAATAACACAAATCATCAATCAAAACGGCATTATTCCTGCAATGTCGCACTGCAATATTACAGGTGGTTAATAGGTTGTTTGTTATTGCCGAATATGGTCCAGTCCTTCAATGTATATCAACTTTTCACACCAGAATGAGGTTGAGAATGAAGTTATGATCTGAGGAAAGTGAGCAGACACTCGGGGCAGTGTGGATGATGGCGATGGGGCCGGCTGACTCTCTACTCTCAACAGCAGAAATTCTTAAGTGTCATCTGGTCAATCAAGGATCTTAAACAACAATAACCATACTTTTACTCTCAAAATAAAACAGCTCCGAGAAATAAAAAGGAGCGTTTCAAGGAGTCGCGCTGGGTCTTGTAGTGACAGTTTAAGAATCACTGCTCTTAAGGATTGATGGAAAAGGAACATGAGGGTGATTTGGGATCAGACGCGGCCAGCTTTGGTGTACCTCGAGGGCCAGTTGATTAAGGAGTGGGTGTCGCCATCAGCGTCAGTCTTGAGGAACCAATCAGTGCACAGTTTTGCCCTTGTACTGTACCGTTGAAGGGAAATATGTGAGTCCACGGGGAAAATTCTACTCATGTGGTCCCCTCCCCCACTCCAACTCAAAAAGTTCACTTCACAAAGTGCTTAATGTGCATGACGGGTGCTCGGGCTACTAACAGAAACCTTTTAAGGAAGCTGGTTGACTCTAATGAGAGAGACATTTAATGAACATTGTGACATTGACAGAGCTGTTCCACACCAAAGCAGCTTGCTCAAAGAAGCCGTTTTTCATATTTTACAGAATATAGCAATTGAAAATGTGTTGAGGAAAATGCACATTACTCGACATACAACAATTGCAGCATTTAGGTCGGGTAGCGGATAGCAACGGAACAAATCAAATTCCATGTGGTCTACCGAATGAAGTCGACTAAGAACAAGATGGCGCTGACCTCGATGAACGCGTATGTCGTCAGACTCCACGCATGGAACTGATTAAGTAAAGATAACCAACAGTTGGGAAAGTAAACAAGTGCTCTGGTGCAGGACAGATGTGGCCAATGAGTCACACCTTCACTTTCAAGCACTAAAGAGGAATTACAGGGGATGGGGGGGGGGGGGGGGGGGCATCCAAATGAGGATGAGTGAAAATAATGGCCTTTCCCACCAACACCTCCCCCCAGCCTCCCAACTCCCATTCCCGGACGAAAGGATAAAAGCACTACATTTGTTAAAAACAAACAAACAACAAAAAAAAGTGGCCAAAGAGGAGCAATTAACTTTGCTCAGCTACAAATCCAATAGCACCATTGCAACAGCGCGGCCTGGAGTTGAACTCAAAGTTTCTCAATCTGCCGTATTTTGTCACGGTGTCAAGTAGAAGAAGGGTCAGGAGCAAATGGACACATCAGGTCTTGGCGATATGCCAAACACCAATTCTGTTAAGTTTGCAGTACACAAGACACCATTTGAGAATGGAAAAGAAGTACTCACCCGTGTCTGTTGAGTATGTTATGGGCCTGCTGTTCAATAAAGAGGTCTCCGGGTGACACCCCGTGTTTAGGGGAGGGAAGAGAAGGCCGTGGGCTCATCTTGGGTGAGCTTGGCGGTACGCCCGTGGCTGTGTAGTCCTTAGCCGGCACTGCAGCACTGGACGATAATGATGTAACATCCATGTAAGTGGAGGACTCGGGAGCGGCTGCTCTGCGTTGATTCTCCAAGTTCATCAGTCTTTCCCTCTCTGAGAACGAGTCGACTCTGCTTCGACTCGTTTCATAGTGGCTTTCGGGGTGGCCATGTTGGGGCACACTTTGCCCTCTCCTGGGGCTACTGGCGGAGGCGTAGGAATTCATTGCGACATGGCTCTCTGCATCTGGAACAAACGCCGATGTGTTGCGCCTCTCGGAACCTTCAGGCTCTTTCAGAGTACGAGTGTACCGGGATGGATGCTCCATGTCCGGCTCCTGGTCCAAAGAGATGCCGTAGCGCTCGGCTAGCTGCCGACGCCGCTCCGCCTTGTAGCGGGCAATGCGTTCAGCTTTGGACTCGAGCTCTGGAGCCACTTTGGTGGATGAGGATGAACTGGAGACATGATCGTTGCGAATGGCGGCTTTAGGATCAGATCTGCATTGAGTTTTGGACTGTCGCTCGGGAACCATCGGCTGCAGATCTGGATTTTCAAACCCTTCCATCCCGTACCTCTGCACAGTAACTGCAGGGAGCACGAGTTGGGTCTCGTTTGTATGGCGACAACTAAGTCGCGAGTCATCGTAAGAATCCTTACCACCGCATGGCTCGCAGGGGTCAGAAGCTCTTGTGTATCGTGGGGTATCTTCTTCCAGAAGTCGGTTGGCCACCAGATTGGGCACCTCACCCTCAATGCCTTCCACTCGCCGAGCGATGCGCTCTTTTCTAAGCACATGGGCAGGAGCAGCGTTATCATCATCAGTAGACTAAAAAACAAAAAAACAGCACAATAAAGTCGATCATCTCCCCACCTGTTCATTTCCCAGTCACTCGCGCTTGTGGTGATGCCTTCAAATCGTTTCCTCAACTCAGAGACTTAAAAAGAAATGAAGGGGGGGGGGAATAATCAGCCGGCTAATCTTCAAGACAATATATCACGTACAAAAGATATTTGTGTGTATAAAAATAGAAACAATGACATACCTTTGTTGAGATTAGCCAAGAGACTAACATCTGTCTCTTTGGGAACTTTGATTGGATCACCTTTTTCGTCAAAGGAGAATTCTTTTTGGAAGCTGAGGGTTAAAGGAAAAGTAGTATTATTGCCTATTGAAACTGAAAAAACAAATAAAAATGTGAACAAAATTGATGTACTGTAGCTGGAAATGGAATGCTCAACTAACCAGGGTTTGATCAACAGTTCATATCAAGCCGCTTGAGGCAGAATGCTCTTGAAATATGAATTATGCATTCATCCACTCATTTGAATTCAATTATCAAGAAACACCGGATCATTTCAGCAAGGATCTCGAATGATATGGTTCAGCTTGACTAAACCCTTCAATCTTAAACAGATATACAATACATCTCTCTATGGTGACTTGGAATTTGATCTAAAACCTCCCCAAAAAATCTACTCCAGATGTGAATAATAATAATAATAAAAGTTCTGTGAGAGTTTTTGCCGCTTGCGGAAAACCACAGCGTTGTTGAACCTCGTCTACAAAAACATCAACTCCTTTGACTGCTACATTCACAATGCTGTTACGTGAAAGCCTCTTTCCCACACTTGTGTTACTGCCGCGAAGGTAATTTAGCAGTAGAAGGCTAACGTGGAGGCCGGGTGGAGTATTTGCCCGCCTGCCGAGCAGTGCCTCGAACGCTGCAGTAGGATGGTACTATTTTAGCAGGCGACGAGGTGACAAACATTGACTGAACTGGACACGCCCACTGGTTCTATTTTCTTTTCTGCAACACTGCTCTCCCAATAAAGGCGTGCTAAATTTGTTCTACCATACAGTATCCTTTTTATTCACGTCCAAATGAGCTTGTGAGGTTTTCACCAGGGGCGTAGCTAGGGGCATTTTTCAGTGGGGTGGCCAAAGGGGATACAAGATTTCACTGGACAAGGGGTGGTCAGAGAGCTCCGCCCCTGATATTCATCATCATCACCTTCATTTTTAGGTGGGGGAAGTTGTTTTGAAAACCAAGCAAATTTGACATTGAGCAGGATCATAGGAGCAGCTTTAGCGGTTTCAATCTATTTGACATTTAGTCAAACTAATGGTGCACTTGGTTTATTTTGTGCCAATGAAAAAAAAAAAAATCACATACGATACGAGTGTATCTTACCCAAGAGCTCTCCTCTGAAGCAATCTGGTATTGCCAAGTGAAATAGGGCTGTCGCTCGCGAGTCCTGAGGACAGAGGAGAGAAACATTTCACGTCACGATCATCGAGCCCTTTGCAACGGTTTGAGCATTTGCAACCCCTCGCAAAACATGCACGTATATATTGACCTCACTGCTTCTATATCTGAAATATTTGTGTGTGTGTGTGGATGATGTCACGGCCCATATCTTTTTAGTAACAGCCGGTGTGTCACAGGCACGGTTAAGTCTGATCACACGTCAAGGTGGCTGTGCAAGTGCGGGCTGGGACGATGCCAGGGAAGAGTCGAGCACATTCTTGGCTCTGGGCGGTACAAACAGCATGAAAAAAATGGAAGACCGCCCAAAGAGAAGTGACTCTTCTTATTCCTTTCTCCTCAAACGCCACTGGACGTACATTGATAAGAAAATCTACTCACATCAATGGTTATAGTCAATACAGAGTCCACCTTATTATTGGTGACGAGTCCTAGTGTCAAAAGTTTGTTTGTCGGAATCCTTGGACACCGAGAGTTGCTCTATGCAGGCGACTTCACGACCAACGTGGTCTTCGCTGCATCCTCTCAAGAGTTTACTTCAGGGCTGAGTCACGTACTGGCTTCTTTCTGCTCCACCCAAAACCTTCCCCTTGAGACCGCTCGCTTCCAACACCACCCTCTGTAGCCCTCATCGCCACAATCTCGTCTCGGTTGGTCCGATTAGGCATGTTAGGGTTGATACTTGAAAGCAGTCCCACTCGAGCAAAAAATATTTGGGGATGAAAGAAAGCGTGTTTGCAGAGGGCAGTGTGCCTGGTTGTGTTTGGGGAGGGTCTTTTATTGTTTCAGCTGGCTGTAATCCGGTCCATGCAAAAATCTGAAAGACAGCCATCTCATGGTTCGATACAAAATTGTCGTACCTATGAAAACGGACGCACGCAAAGAAAATCAAAACAACCGTATTACGTCAGATACCGAAGAAAGAATGTCTCTCCAATATATCGATGACTATCAATCTGCCATGAATGATACTTTGTTGAATAGCAAAGTCGTTAATTTCTGACCTTTGACCTAACGTGTCTCACACTCAAAGTGGAAAACAATATTATTTCTATTGGCAGTACTGTAGTATGACATCATGCTGAAAACTAAGGGTAGCAAAACCAAAGAGACAGCATATGTACAAAGTGAGATATAGGATTAACTTTGATTCTCGGGATTACAGCGTCCAAAAGGAAAGGCGACATGCTTGACATCACACTGCGCGAGCGCGTGCTGCGCGTGCGCATGGCCGTCGACGTCTCCGTGCAATTACCCACATACTCCGTTTGCCTTCGGCATTCATTGAGGTGGACAGCCTCAAACTGTGACTAAAGCCTCGCTGAGAGCAGTTTAGAAGGCAAAGCGTTACAAAACAGATGGGGAAATCGCAAGCTGAGGTGAGGCCAAGGCTGTAAGCATTGAGATTTAACAAAAGGCTACACAATAAGCCAATTAGGCTTTCAATGCTCCTTACAACTAAAATGCCATTCTGCGTGCAGGCCTCACAGACGGAATAATCATTTCGAATTAAATAGCATAGACCCCTTCCCGCATATGCCTGAATGTTATCATTAAACGGTTCATGCATTATTTTTAAAATGTTTTGAAAAAGTGATGACAACATAACAGCTTTGGTAGACTACTTTTTTTTTTTCTTTTTTTTCCAGCATAGAGGTAATGAGTATTTGGTCCAATGAAAAACTCCGTTGCGGGATCGAAAAACAGGCAGCAAAGAACATTGATGTTCAATCAACCAAACCTCCTGCATGGGGCATAAAAGCTTCAAACTGTGAGCAGCTTCTAGCGGATTGCAAACTATTCCCCCCTGGGGGGAAGCGGGTCTCAACACTCACTCTTCACTCGGGAAACGTCACAAAGGACGGGTTGGTCATGAGAAGTAGACGGAGAGTAGATCTGTGGTCAGTCACCAGTGCCAAAATCATTGAATCAAAAAATATATAACTATAATATAATAATATATAATATTAATAATAATATAAAATAATAATTATATATAAGAATAATATAAACTTCATTATTCATCTAATCATTTGCTAAATTTAACAAAGAAGAACGGTGGCTAGCTAACATCGGGATATTTTGTTGATGGTTCAACAGAGTTAGTACTTGAGGAGAACACTCTTTGTTGTTAGAATGGCAATTTAGTTCATTTAATTTCTCAAAAAGATCCATGACATAAGTCTAAAGAGCATCACTAAGAAGATTATATGCTTTTTTTTTTTCCTCCTCAAAATCTAAGACCAGGTGTATGCACATGCCAGAAAGTAGACTCCCTGGGGGGGGTGGGGGGGGGGGGGGGTAACAAGACCACTGCATAGTTAAGAGTCCTTTATCTCGGCTGTCCTTGCAGGCTACAGCTGCAATGCAATGACAGCTGGCTGAAAAGTGGGACACAAAACAGAACGGAATCAAGTCTGCTGTGCATCACCTGACAACTTCTCTGATCTTATCCACGGCTCCTCAATCTGCGTAATCTGTCACCGACTCCAAAACGGAATCCCAAACCTATGTTCCGGAGCTGTAGAGAACATTGTTCTTACCTTCACTGCAAAACTTGACATGGCTCAGATAATTGGAAATCCACGGGTTCCGGTACATTTTGGCAAAGGAAAGGGGGAAAAAAATGGTAGCAGAGGGTGAATTGAAACAAGAAAATGGAAAGAAATGCAGCTGCACTAGATGTGATGCAGCGAGAAAGCAGTTTTTGCAGCTTTGGGACAGCGTGAGGGAGAGAGAGAGAGAGAGAATGAAGTCAGGTAGCATTCAAGTCCGGAAAGAGAGAGAGAGAGCGTCGCGAGTCTAGCTGCATGGCTAATATAAGAAAGGAGGTCCCGGTTAGTTCTCTGGCGACCCACTGAGGGTGTCCACCACCACCACCACAACATGCAAAGCTACAAGCTGTGCTGCACGTGCTAATCTCATTAACCCAGGCCTGGTGACACAGGCGGATTGCAGCCGAGAGGTTTGAATCAGCCTTCCAGACACAGAGGAGCAACAAAAAAAAAAAAAAAGAAAAAGATGAGCGAGAAGCAAGGAAAGTTGGGAGTGTCCGAGGAGAGTGCTGCCTGCTTTCCAAATCCTTGGCTCCTACACACCAGTGGGTTGCCAAAGAAACCCGTGCTGGACATGAGGGGAAGGGGAGAGAGGCTCGATGGGAGGAAAGCAAAGCAAAGCGGGACGAGAGCGGTAGAAATAACCCTGTCAACCTGATGAGAAATTCCAGTATTCTTCCAGCAGGAATTAAATAAAAGGGACAGAGACAGGAAGCCAGATAAGATGTGACACACGCTGGAAAAAGAAGAGGCAAGAAAGAGAGCCCAAGGCAAATTGAGACCAATACTACTGGAGAACTGTACCCAGATCGAACTCGGTAACACAATTCCAACAGGTTGGAAGTGGAGGATGATGTACAGAAAGGGACCCGACCATTTTTGATTTTGGCGCGGGGTGAAAAATGTGTGTGTCATTTCACTTTCTGCTCCGTGGAGAACAGTGGAAGGCATTTGCAACAGCTGGACAGAACTCTACGATTTGAAATCTGGGAGATGAATGAGGTTCAGAGTGGCAAATTCATATTTTTACACCCAATGTGCCGCTTGCACGCACAGTACACGAGTTCCTCAAAGCACACATGAACCAATCATTCCCATCGCACAGAGCCGCCACGTACTCGATACACCCTTTCCCTATTCGGATCATCGCACCCGCGAATGCCAAAAATGCACCCCGTGAAAACTTGCAGACATACACGCGTCCACGTCCGGGCGTCAGTGACGCGCTTATCGAGCGCGCTGAGAAGGCGCCTCAACAAGGAGCCTGGCATGAAGCCCGACGTGGTTATTCTGATGCTGACGGGAAAACAGCGCGGTCTATCTTATCTATCTGCGGCATACGCAGTAACCGCGTCACCATGAGCCAGGTCATTCATGACTGCCGGGATAATATATTCAACTCCCTGGACAAATTACAGCGTCAGCCATTTTGAAATTTGAAATCAGGTGAAAAATCGACAAAACCCGCCATGGTAGAGGGCTACATGAGGAATTTAATATGAAGCCCAGCAGACAATCGGGGGGGCGGAGGTTGAGAACACGAAAAGGGATGACGTGTTTAAGTCTGCTGCGATGAGCTCATCGACGAGCACGTAAACACGCTGACACAGACAGACGCTCCAAAGCGAGCGTTTTGAAAGGTGGGACACAAATGCTGCCATCCGGAACGCTATCATCACCTCTGCACCTCCAACCATGTTAACACCTGCCTGGATGTATGTATGAATGTATGTCTTACTCATTGGGGTAATGTTTGCTTCTTTGACTCATCTGTCAAAGATGAGACCAGTCCTGCAAAAAAAAAAAAAAAAAAAAAAATGCCTGATGGTTACTACTGTGTTATTACCAACGATGAGCCTCAACTGCTGAGAATGGGCAAGACCTTACAGGTTACTCTAATGAGGCAAAGCTTCTCTGTGTCTGAAACCTTGGCGGGGAATTGCAGGATCAGGTCAAGCAATAGAGCGAAACGATGAAAGGGATTTTTTTTTAAATCATGATTAAAGCGATTTGATTTTCCTGGCAACGATTCAAGGCGAACATTCCAGCTCAATAAAAGAAAACAGAATGGGTCAAAAGGTCAGTGACAATTGTGATTGATTCCAGGATGCTGTATCTATTCAGGAACACATTGATGACTGGGCCCAGACCTTTGTTCTTCCCACTCTCTGCGATAACATTTTGTCAATCTGAAATTATAACGGATCATTGAAAACCAGGATTGTAGGAATAAACTCATGCATTTCAAGTGGACCTTACCAGTACATGTACATATTGAGGCTTCCCCAAATACAAAACGATCCCCGTGCAGGAAATTACAAATCCACATGTACGAAATAAATAAACAAAAAAGGGGAATCTGCATCATTAAAAGCAAAACAACGAAATGCACTTCTTAAGTACCGCAAGAGAACTACGAGTGTGTAACGGGCGAAAAAGGGTCATTTGTTGTTTCATTATTTTGTGCAACAAAGTTTCCCCGGCGTATCAAATCCTATCAGCTGATCACAATTTTGAAATGAAACAGTGCAGAGAACCAGACAAGCATAACAGAGCTATTCCTCTCCACTAATCACCTCCCCAGATGTTCGGTCAACGACAGTGGATGATTTCGGCCTGGACATGCTCACATGTGCGGCCGGTCATTATTAGATAAACACTTGCAGACAATTATTTTTTTGCCCATACTTGCAAACATTTATTTTTGCCCATTATTTTTGAACTCTACAAGACTCTTAAGTACTTTCCAAGAGAGTTGAAGTGGCATTGCATCTTGTCCAAGGTGAAGCAGACTCTAACAGAGCTCAAATCTGAGGTCAACATTAGGGAAAGACAGTACAGTCCAAGCCCCAAAGGACGATTAGTGGCTCATCATAAATCACCGCTAATTCATTAAACGAGGGCTGGTGGGTTTTAAATAAGATGACGCGGCGAGGTAAATATGCACTAAATACCACCACGTGAGGCGACCGGGATTACAGGCCTTCGGACAAGATTTTAAATGCAAACCTAAACTGCTTTGCAGACGGCTAAGGCAATTTGAATACTCGCTTGAACGGTGTCACGTGATCACCAACGGGACCTCACACTGCAATAATAACCGACTACACAATCAGAAGCTCACATTTCTGATTAGTCGGCTTCGCTCCCGGCCCAATAAGGAGATAAAATGCGGTGGAGGTGAGTCAGTTAAACCACGGCGACTCCACAATCACTAGCTGAGAAAAGGTGATGGCGTCACAGCCGGTCGAGCTGTGACGATGAAGACTATCACAACACCGTGCCGCACACTCCCTTACCCTCCACTCTAGACCAGCTGACAACCCCCCCCCCCCCCACACCCCACCCACCCTATACCTAAAAATCAGGTCGTCAAACTACGTTAGTAAACCAGGCCTCGTGTATATTTGGGCCGTGATGTAAAAATAAACCAAGCATCAGGATGACTCCAATTAAATCCTGTAAATGTCCTAAGTTCATTCGACATTCATAAATAACGACGCAAAGGGAATAAAACCCGCCTGATATTTGGGTTTTCTTGTCTCGTTTAGACATTTTGACTGGTTAGCTTCATCACTTTGCTCAACACTCCTGAGAGTATCAGCGACGAGGCGAAGCGCTCAAAATTTGGATGGAAAAACTTGGGGGAATGTTTGGTGTGTGTGTGTTGCTGCACTCGGCAGCACTCTATTTCTGTCGGTGTTCTGACAGGGTCGGAGCAGGTGCGGCACAATGAACAACTGGAGACCGAGCGCAGGGTGAGTCACATTAAGAGACCCCCCCCCGCTCCCCCTCCCTGTCTGACACAAACTGCCTTATTTTTTTCTTCTCAACTGACATCCAAAATGAACACAGCCAATTACAATTATACTCAAAATTATTTCGGGGCAAAAAAAAAGCATATTTTGGCAAAATTATTATTATTTTTTTTAGAATTTAGAACAATACTTTCTTTTTTTCCAAATCACCTGAAATAGTTTACTCTAGATCCTTCTGCCAATGCCAGTATTGATATTCAGTTGACACATAAAATGATGAAGAACAACACGGTTACATTTTCACAACAAACGCATCAAAAATCCCTTAGCCTAGAAACTGTTTGGCAATTATTAAAATAGCTTCCAGCATTTTCCTCAATGGCAATCGGCAGCCCAATAAAAACTGACCCGTGACCCATTTAGGGAACTTAACTCTAAATTTGGTGTGTTCAAAGCTTTTACCCTGGCAACATAATCACAACCAACACTTCAAGTGAGCCAAAAGTTGTGACTGAAACACGAAAAAAAATTTTGCGTTGCCCCACAAAATATAAAAGCCACATACCTTCGTGATCTTCTTAGACGGTCATTCAATATAAAGTTCAAAAGATTCAGGCTGAATGTTCAAATTTGTTCCCGTTTTAGGTTGGCTGGAGAAGATTAGGGATCTGGAGACGTGTGGAATAGGACTACTGGGACATAGAAGATGGACCGATGGGTCAACTTGTCGTTGCAATAACGCCCCCCCCCCCACGTAGCCCCCACCCCCTTACCCCTACACACACACTTTCCATCTACAACCCTCCTTTACGGGGGGGTCCATGTGTCATGGATACATCTCCAGCAGGCATGAACCCAACGGAGGGTGCGGGGGTGATAAATTTAGAGCGGTGCATTCCCACTTCATCAACACTGAGTCAGATCAATCAGATGAAGAGTGCGACAAGTGGCAGTCATATCTGGCAGTTAGTGGACCGCAAGAGAAACAAAAAAAAAAAACAACAAGCTCGCGTATGTTTGGAGTTCTGCGTCCTTTGTGTGTCAAGTGGCATTTTCATCAATTGTTTGGTTCAGTTACAAAGCCCTTAAATCTCGGTGCTCTGTGTCATGAAATGGGGAAAAAAAAAAACATCCAGCAAACATTACCATCTAGTGTTTCCAGATGGTATCAGCACAACAATCCCTGCTCCTGTCATGCTTTCTTGATCAAACCTTTTTGAAAGCGAGGCAAATTTTTAACAGCGGGGCATGCGTACGCTGCTCCCAAAAAGGTCAAACTTCACCTCTTCTTTGCTGCCCTGTCTCAATGAGCCCAACAAAACTAATTTGCGCATAATAATGCATCGTGACCTCGTGACCTCGTGACATTGTGTTTTTCATCAGTTTATTTCACTTGCAATACACTCCTCGGCCCGCTCTTTTACAAACTTGACTGAGCGCAAATCAGGTCCACAAATCTGCATTCGAGGAAGGAAAAGAAGAAAGCATTTTTTAAAATTTGGTGGCCACAAATTGAGAGTGGAAAAGACAAGTACAGTAGTGCTGGCAGTAAAGTGGTTCTTCAGGGTATGTTTACACAACAACAAACTTTTCCAAAAAAAATTCACTGACTGATGATAATGTCAAAACGATCCCATTCACAGACCTGGAAAAGTCAACCAAAAATACTTCAACAGGCATTATATGCATATAAAAAATAAATAATTTTCAGTGGGAAGATCTCACTTCGCCGGATTTAGAATGTATTGCCTGATCACATGACATCAAATGTCCATTAATAGTTGTTGCTTTGAACGAGGTCCACTCCACCCCAGTGCATGAAAAGCACCGAAAGAAAATTGACCCAAGTCCCCCGCTGCAGCTCTCTACCGCTCACTGTCTCATTTTAACCACACGTAAGCAAGCGTGCGTTCGTGCGCTTGGCAACATCGACTATTGTGTCAGCGCAGCAGCTGTTTAGGTCTCCAATTTCCAACATCAAGGCAACAACACAAGCATCTACGCAACAGGGCCGTCAGAAGATCTTGCGCTAGATAATCATGTGAACAGCATGAGCCGCAGGTATCTATGCAGACAAGAATGTCCGCTTTTCATAGGGGAGGGGGTGTTTGTGTACTGACCTCTCCCCCAGCTCACAGCGAGAAACTTGCAAATGAGGAGTGGAAGGGGGCAAGCAGCAGCAAACTGTTGGGCAGCAGGATCCAGTTGCCCTAAGAGACCAACACGAACAATTAGAGAGATCTAGCAAGTGACTCCACCTAGGTCAACTGACAGAAGCAGAAGTTAAAACGTAATTGCGGCACACGAGCATCACGACCGGCCACAAGCTTCGCGGCAACTATTGCGCTGTCATGAGAACCAACAACAACATCCACTTCAATAATCAAATTGTGAAATTATCTCTCTGACTGGGACAAAATGAAGCCTAAGTGTCTATTTTACTATAATTTCATTTAATTTTGACAGGACTATGTTTTCAATCTTTTTGGATATTAAAGTGGTGTTAATGTAGCATTCACTTGGTAATATATTAAACCAAGTCTACAGTCTGTTGCTCATTCACCTCATTTTTCACCAGCCCATTTAAGGCAAAATGAGCGTAGCTGCGTTTCTTTACTTCATACGGCTTTAAAACTGTATCGAATCAGATTTAGGCCATGACCTCAGCAACTCTCCTCTAGTGCGTCGAAATATTACCCACCTGGATAGTACTGCGTGTATAATATGCTGTTATCAAATATCTATCTGTTCTTAGAAAACACTCCCTCATCGTATTTGTAATGTGAATTAGTCGGTGGAGCCAAAACAGTGCACGCATACTAATCCCGTAGAAGGGCTTGTAATTTTTTATTTCCCCCCCTCAGTGTCCTTAAATGTCAATATTTTTAAAAGGCCGAACACAATCCGTCCTCAAGTACTGGACAGCCTCCAGTTTGTTGGAAATGACCAGTACAAAAGACACAAAGCCAGCATAACATTTAACTGTATAAGTATCTTTGGGAACATATGCTCTTCAACGTGTTGGTCATCCGAAAAGAAGGGTTGGCTACTTAAAAAACCGGACCAAAGACAAACTGTAAACATCTGAACAGGGCACAAAATTGCAGGGGGAATAGTGAGAACAAAAGAGGTGCGGTTGTTGAGGATTACAGGCCTATAAATCATGGCGTTTTTCGTGTTTTCGCGACAAAGTCATGGCAACGCAGCCCTCCCGAACCATACTTTCAACATGATGTGGTGCTTTGTCAACAAACGCTAATAGACTAAACCCACGTCCACCGTTTCAAAAACAAAAAAAAACTTTAACATCGTCCTTGTAAATTTGCAGGTGGGCTCTGCTCACCCTTGTGGTCTCCCAAAAGAAGAGCATCTGCTTCCAATAGCTTCCCAACTCCTCCTCCCCCTCGTGAAGCCAAAGCTTCGGTTTTATGGAACGGGCCCCCAAAACAATGACGTAACACACGACAGACTTATGTAACAAACCCATTTTGGCACTTTCTCTCTCTGAACTTAGCGGGGAAAAACTAAATCAGCAGGGGCCACACTTAAGCCATTTCCACAAAGAACATTTGGGCTGTTTCGAAACGAAATGTTTTCTATAGTTGCAAATCAGACCTGCACCAGAGGCGGGAGAATCATTGAAAATGATCATTGTGTTTTACAAAACCGTTTTAGTCCAGCAATATCACGAGAAATCATGCCACGCAAACGTAATGGGGTTGAGGTCAGGACTCGGATTGGGACACTCCAGAAGTTGCATTTACTTCTGTTGAAGCCATTCAGTCGAGGGTGCTTCATTCCAAAAATCTTGATGAATGTGTGAGTACTTTTTTCTTCAATGATAGCAACGCGTCCAGGCCCCGAGGATGCAAAACAGTCCCGAGCACGATGCCCCCTCCACCAAACCTTTTGAGGGGGTGATGCTCAGCATCACACCACCCTTATTTGACAAAAACACCAAAGCTATAAATAAAGTCCAACTAACTGCTAAACTATGGAGACCACGTATTTTGGTCGAATTTTACACTACCTGTTACACAGGAAGGAAGAGGGAAATACATTGGTTGGTGCTGCACAATAGGTGGATGTATGCATGCGTGTATCTGAACTGTACAATTGAAATTGACAAGCATCTACAAAATTCTTATCTCGGCTCAATTCAGGCGTCAGAATATCATCGTGTATACAGAGTGTCTCAATGGATGAACTTGCTGTGGGATGCAGAATGTGACACCAACTTGCATTTTATGTCAAGTGAGAGTTGTCAAGCTTCGCATTGAATCAACCGTGTTGATGCAGCTTTCCTTCGTCGTCATGACAGCTTTCAGTTTATAAGATGAGCTTGTTCATCGGCCGCGCGTCCGTCGTATTAATAATATGCGAATAAAGCAGTTCGTGAAGATTTTAATTTGCAATTTCACACATTTGTGCAGGTCACGGACTAAGTGCGCTGAATTGTTGGTGACTAAAAAGAGCGTGCTCGTAGGATACTAGACGGACTTTTAGCTGGATATTAATTGAATAAAGGCGTCAATGGCTTTCTATTGACTGCATCTTGAACGTAATGATGATCATGATGGTGATACGCACCGTTTTTGAATTGACAACTGAGCATAGGTTTGCATTCGGGGAACCACCGTCTTACCTCCTGTATATTCCGCTTTTAAGAAAAATTTACACCTGTCCGAGAAGGGCAGGGTCACCTGCATAAATACATCATGCAGGTGACAGTCGTAATACGAAATGTCCAATTACCGCAATGAAGAGCTCGCGGTGACTTGATCTTTTAATTATTTATTTCATTTTTAAAACCGGACAGAATAGTGAACTTCGCACAAACGCAAGAGCACGATTCGTGGTTGTGTTTTAGCAGCCGAATGAACCAGACTTTCATGATTGCAAACTTTTCACGGCCGCTTGTTTGAATTCCGCTGCGGCGAAGAAACGTTTTGCACAGAAATGTTTTTAAAGCAAACAATCGAAAAAGACATACTTACTTGTGGCCGTCTGTGTTGAATCAAGCACGTCAATGGGACACCAGGCTAAACGACAAATGGCTATAAACAAACTTTCGGAACATCCCGCTTGCACACGCACGTACAAAAAATGAATACACGACCGCTGTCATTCACAACCAGCCAGCGCTTGTCATAAACTTAATCACGTGAGTCAAGCTGTTGGTGGTGACGACCACATCGGCTTCTTGTGATTGATTTCAAAATAAAAGCGTACCTTCGTACAGAACTGTATTTTGCTTCTCGTGGATTCATTCGACCCCGCCAAGAAGCACGCGTCCAATTTTGATTGCTTATTCTTATTTTCACTCCATTGCTGTCACGATAACAATGAATATATTGACTTCTTCCCAATCACTGTCTTTTTAATGGCTTTAATGTTGAAGACATGCTCACAACAGCCGGTTCAAAGATGTTGTTCATCCTGAGTTTACATACTTCCTCTGCATTCTTCTTGTGACCAAAAAGCCAGAGTTTTTCTTTTTGTGAAGAACATTTTCCTAATTGTCATACAGATGGGGAATTCAGGGTGATAGAAGAAGTGGATGATTTTGTGGTTTCCACAAAGTGCATTTGGGTAGCCTGTGAGAACATTTATATCCACTCTTAAGACATGTACAACGTCTAATCTCCAGTTCTGCTTTCATGAACTCAGTTAGGCTCCTCTAATATGGATGCTGCACAGATGCAAAGTAATGTAAAGTGTTTTCCTGTGCTGACGTACTACATAAGCCACAATGCAAATGTGCATTCAATTTCCTGTTTGCTCTAATGGTCGAGGAAACAGTCTGCATATCCTGTCCATTAAAAACATAATGTAGCCACGGATAAACATTCAATATGACCGGTGTTAGTGCCTCGCCAGTCTTTGTGACTTCATCAGCTCATTTGTAAAGGGCAAAGTGGCATTTGAGGAGCTACTCACTTCGTTTATGACAAGCACTTGAAATTGTCTGAGGCAGTTTTCACTGAAGCGGAAAAGTAAACGTTTGACCTTTGTTTGAGTGGCTCGTCTCCTCTGCTTCTTGTTCACGTCGCCTTCTTTGAACCGTCTCCAGGGTGGTGTTTTCTTTAGATGGTGTTGTCGAGGGTAACGGACGAGAGGCGAGCAAATAATGTCAAAGACTGGCTAGTGAGAATATTAGTCATGTGGAATTTAGCAGCAAAAGTTAATTTGGAGCAGATGTAATGAATGCCATACATTTTAGTTCCTCCCTCATCCAACAGACGACCACTTTCAAAGCCACACAGTGGAGTAAATATCCCCTCGCATGTAATCTGTTTTGTGCGAAACAAAGATAAAGCGTGCTTTGCGTGCTGACAAGAGCCACCTCAACACAATGCTTTGTTGTTGCTCAACATTAATCAAATATATTTGGCGATGCTGAGAAGACTGACAGTTGTTGCTGAATTATGCATTCCATAAATACCAAAATTATGTGAGAAGTAAAGTGACAATTAGACACAGATGCCGACAAAGGCACATCTGCTGTTCACGACACATTCTACGGTACTTTACTTTTCTCAGGGGGATGGAAAAAAAATATGCCATCAGGCTGATGTAACGTTTCAAGCAGGGTAATGTGCCAAATGTGATGTGCCCTATTCAACCCACATGTTTGTGATTCTTCTCTAAAAAGTACTCCACGAATGACATCTCATGTACCATTTGTATGCATTTCATTTTCTTTGGCTCATCTCATAACTCCACTGGTATGTTTGAAACCAGGAAGGAATGACATGATATCTCTGTAAAAATGCTGTCTTAGAAAATGGAGACATTTCAGATGCATGCCAAATGAGTGTGCATTCTTGTCATTGGTGTGACCACTATAAACCCCAATAATGAGGTCAAACCGGCAGAGTTCTCCGGCGACGAACAAGACCTCTTTTGTTTGCCATTGTTCTTCATAGCGCCGGGCTTTTCTCCAATGCCGTTTACCTTGTAACTTGTCTCTGCAGAGCCAATATTTCAGACCCTCATTACTTTTAATTGCATTTTGCGTGACTACGTTTTACAGTTGCCAGTGCCCCGACCCCACACCTCTCCTTTTGTGTTTGTGTGATGAGAAAGAAATGATAGACTTGTTCAATATATCGCCATCAAGTAGGGAATTGACCTATAGCCATGTTAAATGTCATCTACCATCCACCGACTATTTTAGTGGCTATCCATAGAAGACTGCTCAATTTTTTTATGTGTTTGAAGTCCGCCAATTACATTTCAAATACCATTCATTGTGTGCGCAATGAGTTCATAGATGAGGCAAATGGACAACATTTGGACACGCATGCGATCATGGTCCTTGAAGCAGAGAGAATTGGGATGTGCACAATGTTTTGTATGAGTGGAATATGGCTTGGTAGATTCATTTTTCTTCAGCTATAATTTAGTCGAAGGGTGTGTCAAGTGATATGGAGGTTTTTGTTTTTTTAATTGAATAATGACCTCCTCTATTGGGTGAGAATATTAGGAGGCCCAATTTGCATGAAGAACTGATATTAAAAGGAATTCCACCATTAAAGGCACAGGATATTGATTCTCTGCTGCTTTTAGCCTTCGTGTGAGAAATCCTTTCAGCATACATATCACTAGTTGACCTCATAAAATTTGTTTAAACTCCCCCGAATTTAATAATAACAGGTGTTAAACGACTTGTATTTTAAGCGAGGAGTCTATTTCAGGGATGATTTTTTAATTATTATTATTTTTTTTTTTTAATCACAAAACTGCTTTTCTAGCCTTACTGAGAAGGTGATGACATAGTCACATCTGTGAGTGATTTGTCAAAGAACACTGAACATGAGATGGTTCGGGCGCTAGCCAATAAGAATGATGTAACAGTCACTCTTAATGAGGTCACATTTAACTGATTTGAGGAAGAACATCAGGACACACCAATGCGATGGGAACACATCTCATATATTCAAAAATCATCTTCAATTTTTCAATTTTAACACTTTGTTTATGTTTTAAGGGGCATGCGATCCTATTTATCTCACAATTCAAATTAGTTCCCAGGTGTTTTGATAACATGTCTTAAGATTTGGGTTTTGCTTTTGTTTTTGTTTAGTTTTTTTGTCCAAACACTCCAATGATTGACACTCAGTCTATTTTGTGTCCTGTTGAATCGAGCCTGTGTTTCAAGGCTGCAAAGGATGAAAACATCCACTTCACAATGCAGCACACAATATCAATGTTTTTAAAAGTATGACAACACAATTACAGTGACTCGCCGTGAGACACTTTGCACAGTATTGCTGATATGTAAATGTCCGCTAAAGTTGCTTGCGTCCATGTCAGTGAGCTCCAAAACGGTCATTGTCAGTGTAGAGTGGCATTCGCTTGTCGTCGAACACAGACCCACACAGCTCTCCCACTACTTTCACATCGTCAGTGGTCCACATTGTGCAAAAATGATGCGTAAATAAAAAGAAAGGATTGTTTGAAGGAATACGCTGCCCTCGTTCTGCAACACGAGAGAGCAGAATGAGCTCAAGGTCTTCAAGCATTCGTTAGATCGATCGACAGATATCACAACAGACAATCGCAAGTCTTCTCCCACAAGAAATCTGTTGTAGTACCAGGGCTGACCTGCGAGAAGCAGCATGGTGTCACGGCAACTCCAGACTGTCCCAAAACGTGAAGAAAACATTCAGAGATGAAGACCGGAACTGTATTCATAACTGGGATGGCGGTCAACACATTCAAGGCTGACTAGATGTTGCCAAAACCTAAACGCCTGTAGTGGCGTATGATATTATCAAGGATGAACAACATAGAATCCATCTGTGTGTTGCTCTTTTATGCCGCAGGTCCTTCCCTCTCATCGATAATGAATGAATGACAGCTCAACGGCAAACAGGCCTCCGTACTGTTGGTTGCCCACTGTTAGCCAGGCTGAATAATTCAAAACAGCCGATGACAGCAACGACATCATGCGTAGTTTACTTTGTTCGCCATGCGCCGACATAACAAGAAGGCCGTTTGCTACATAGCAGATAACCACACATGGATTTAGAAAGGAACGTAGGTTCTTCGGCACATGGCAGCTGCTACGCAGGATGAAGTGACTCAGCCGCCTGCTATTTCACTTGCTCATCAGGGTGGATTTTCCCGACGTGACAAAGTTTTTCGTCGGCCTCTGCCAAAGTACTGCAAGCAAATGATTACATTTGAGTTGCTGTGGGGGGTTTTGTCCTGAAAAACAGGAAAACGCTTCAGCTTTCTTCATTTCATTTCACTCAAGTTCAGTTGAGGAATATTTTTTTTTTTTTACGTATTATTTTGTAATTGGTCAGTCACATTTAAACGGGGTACTCGGCAGTGGGTAAAGTCAGCAACATGGCAGTTGAAATAAGCGTGTGGATCTGAGTTTTAGCCTAAAATTGCTGCTTGCGAGCATTCTCATTCTGTATTTGTGCATTTTTACAAGCCAATAAAGGACTGAAAGTGCATTGGCAACTGTTCTATTTTTTTCACTTTACACAACCGGTGGAATTTCCAAAGCTCACTCGCAACTTGAATTTGGATTCACAGTACAAAAAGTTTTGTTTTGTTTTAATGACCAAGCAACTGGGGGGCCACAGAGGGCCACAAACATCCTCGCCAGATGAATAACAATTATATCATTTTAAATAAGAACAAAATATGTGCAAACGTCTGTTTTTTTTTTTAATTGAACCAATTGGCTGGCAACCGATTCAGGGTGTCCCCCGCCTACTGCCCGGAGACGGCTGGGATGGGCTCCAGCACCCCCCGCGACCCTAGTGAGGATCAAGCGGTACGGAAGATGAATGAATGAATGAACAATACACAGAATACAATGGTAATATCTTTTAATGCTCCACTGCAATTATACAGGAATAATTCCCAAACTACAAAGGCTTTGAAGCAAAAAAAAAAACAAACAAAAACTAACACATACCATTTTTTCCCCTGTGCAAAGGGATCTTTTGCAAGAAAACATTCCTAAAGATAGCACGCAACTGCTGAACCGCACAGCAACATGAAGTGCAACAACTTATTTTGTAAACGCCGTTCACACAGCAAAGAGCTGTGTAGCTACGGTCAATATTGGTTTCAAAAATGAATCAGGTACTCCAAGTATGGAGTAGCCCTCATGTAGAGCAAACCAACAATTCGTTGCCATCGGGTGTCATATTGAACTTCCAGTGACCCATAATGTTGTGTGTGTGACAAAAACGCAAATGTCACACACCTGCTGCCCGCTCGCTCACTCTTGAGATTATGTAAGAAGAGGTGAATGAAAAAAAGAAGCCTACTTTGCGGAAGGAAGGAGGAGAAAACAGTTTTCAACAGTATTTGGAATGAAAGTAAAAGTCACAGTTCTAGTTCATTTGCATGGGGCTGTGCAAAAATCCGTCAGTGACGCCTCCTCCCGTTGACGTATCATGACACTGCTCAACACAGTATCTGTTATCAGACCTCTTATATACTGTGCAAGTCTTTTGCACATTTTGTTTCAAGTATTCAAAGCAACACTTTTTTTTTATCACCACAACCATACCAGTGCTGGACAATACTCATTTGCTCATATTTGCAAAATCATTGAACTAATCCTCCATCTTGATAAAAAAATTTGGATTTGCCTCCATGATTCATGTCACAATTTCAAACACTTGAACAGTTGGACAGTTCTATGACAATTCCGCATTGCCTGCATTCTGGCTTTATTTTTTATTTTTTGGAGGGTGAGGGGGTATTTTTTTAAATTCCAGAAATCTGATGTGATTGAATTATTCGCTAGCTTGTGACATAAAATCACTGAAGCTAAACATTCCAGAATATTCACTGCAGGCTGCATGTACAAACGTGTCCCGGTAACCAAATAATTAAAAAAAAATAACTGTCATATTATTAACAGAAGCGTGCAATTCAAACGCAGACTCTGAAAGAATTCCAGCCAGTTGTGGGAAAATTATTGAAATTTCTGTTGCCCCATTTTCCAGGTTTTCAGTTCTTCCTTCAAGGCCATATTTTCCGTTTCAAGCTTTTCCGCACGTTTCTCAAGATCTTGAATATAGACCTTTTTCCTCCGCCTGTATTCGCGGGCAGCTTCCCTGGAAGAGAGCCCATGAAGCAAATTCATACGTATGTGTAAGCTGAAGCATGTAGAAATAAAACTAGAATACTCTTCCTAAAGGCGCCTATCATAACCGTTCACATGAACATGGCCAATTTATCAACTAAGCTTATGCAACTGACATTTCTTCTACCTGTTCTTCATCAGGCTGCGTTCTGACTGTTTACGAGGGACGCCGCCCTGTGGCACGGCATGTGTGAAAATGGGGCTGGCGTACTGGAGATGAGGGGCAGTCAGGTCACCTGCAGACCCGGCGGAGATGTATTAAACGTGACACATGACATGAATGGCCTATACAAACAACTTCAAAATAAAATTATTCATTCTGGTTCTTTTGTGTGTGTGTGTGTATTTAATCTCCCTACCTGGTTGCGTCGTCGTCAAGGCGATTGGCACAACTTGCGCTCCTTCACTCTGGTAGCAGAATGCAGCACCTGAAAAATATGTTCAAACACTGGTCTGGCGTTACATCAGAAACTTCTCTTTGGAGACCTCGGTTGCGTTGATGGGAACAACAAAGTTGTTGCGAACGAATCTGACTCAAAGTGTCTCAATTCATGGACGGTACATTTTAAAGTGGAACGATGACATTCGGACGTTCGAAAGCCCAAATTGAAGAAACTGGAAATTCCAATGTCCCTTCTTTAAAGTGGACAAAACATCAAAAAAGGGAGAACAGCCATGTTTGGAGACACAAGTACAAACGATTTTTACCTTGAAATCCTGGGAAACAGTGATTCTGATACGTCCATGGATAGTATTCTGAAGAATTTGAATCCGATGGAAGGGCCTGTGAGTTGATGGTCATGGCTGACAGTGTCTGTGTCCCCTCAATGGATAAATTGTTCGATGGGGGAGACTAGAGAAAGGGACAACATATCAATCAATTACATTTCACAGCAAGCACTGTCCATTCTTTTGGACACATGATCAATGGGCAAGGGCAAGGGCAAGGTCAAATTCAAATTCAAATATATTTCTGTATAAATCATGCGTGGGTTAACTTTCTTCAGTCTGTTCTATAATCACAACATATCTCAATAAATGTGACATAAAACAAAGTACTTTAACCTCACAACCTTGAAGTGATTTTATCTAAATGTTAATATGGCCTCTTACTAACTTAAACACGTTTTCAAATACTCACATCCATTGCAGTAACACACTGCCCTGGCTAGGCCCCAGAAAAAAAATGGTTGAGAATGTGCGTGCTGGTTTATAAGTCCAACCCCCATTGCACCCACCTTTCAACCGGAGCCGTTTGCCTTTATGAAGTGACAAACCAGTTACATCAAAGATCAGAATGTGCTGGCTTCAAAGTCACATGACATTGGGGAAATACTCTAAAATGGGCATGGAAAACAAATATCTGTAATCTAGCGGTGTGAATCTCACCAATAAAAAGACCATTACAGGTATCTTGATACGCGGGGTACGACATGATTCAAAAACAGCACATTTTCAAGTGGAATGATTCGATTCAATTCGATTCAGTGGGATTACGATTTAATTCAATATGGTAAGGATGTAAGCTTTTGTGATTTTTATTAATATGGAACAACATGTAAAAGGTGCCCAAATCTGAAAATGTTCAAATTAAATTCAGAGAAACATGAAATCATTTGCGGTGTCAAACCAATATGTACTAATGAATACCTAGTGGTCATCGCTCATAAGTAATGTGATTTTCATGTTATTTTCTTGCATGTTTTTCGACCCCAGGTTACTGCAGCCTTGTTCCACATTCCAGAAACATACTTGCAAGGTCCTGACTGAAGGCTCTCAATCATTGTTGCCCAAGTGTGTCCCCCAAGAGCCTGTTTTTGATGTCTCCCCCCTCCGGCCCCCCTGACTTATATGATGAGGATCGTTGTCAGGCTTCTGCAAAGCTTGCTGGTGAGCTGATTATTTAAACTAGCCCCTGTTAGAGGAAGGTGATATTTAAATTAGGCTGGAAAGGGGCTCTCGAGGCCCAGTTTCCGATGATTTGAATCAGATGTGTTGGAGGAGGGAGGCATCTAAAACAGGAACTTGTGCACCCTCGGGCTCGAAATTGTCGACAGGTGTAAATGGGAGTGTGTATAACTGTGATATAACAAGCGTTCATACTCTATATTTTTTGTATGTCCGGTACAGGCTCTTAGACTTTTATTTTGAAAACCAGCGATTGTGTTTCCTGCTCTGAAATCTTCCGGGCACGAGATTTAATGCATTGTGTGCAGTACCTTCAGATCACTGACTGGTTGCACACCGATTATAACGTAGCGAAGCGACAGTTGTAATGTTTGCAAATGTTACCTTAGGTCAGCGATGTCTCTTCCGCAAAGCAGCGCCGCTGGAGGGATTCACGGGCTCCTTTTGAAACTTCACGAATCACTCGCAGACGACGATCCCGGTCGTGCGTCTCTGAATTGTCAAGACCTAGTGGGAGACTTGGGGCAGACGTGCATGCTAACACCCAGCGACAATGAACTGGGTAACACCATGCACTCTCATCAAAATGCAGCCTTGTTTTGAATGCGACTGCTTTTAATGGATGCAGTGGTAATATGCTGTTTATAATAGTTGTCTAGTGTTAGGCTTGCAGAAATCCCTTCTACTACAGTCATGATCTTTGTAGATTCTCAGTCATGCAGTTCACTATTGTAATTCGCGAAAGTTGAATCGAAGGTTTGGACTCCCAAGAGGAGCCCTTTTTTTAGCTGTAATAGCATCGACGGGTAGTACAACTATGGTATACTAGTTCGACAATTACATTGTAACAGTTAAGCAGCACTACACTAGTTAAGAAGTGAATGCACGAGATTCAGCAAAAAAACCTAACAAACAGAGCAATATAGACTAGCATGGTTTTAATAATACATTTATAATTTTGTTTTGTTGTATTATCGTGCAGGAGAAAAAAATAAAGCAGCAGCAAAGCAAAGAAGATTCAAACACGCGACCCCGCACTCACCGTGCAACGCGCTTTACTAATTGAGCCAATGCCACCCAGCAAGACCAACAGGCTATTATTGACCTGCTGGCAGCTAGTGACACCGGCTGGTCTCCAGTTATTACCAACTCTTAGCAACATGCTGGTCCTGCTGGGCAGAATGTGTGTCTCAGTCATTTTATTGTGTCTCAAAGCCTTACAGACATCATTGCTGTTTTCGAAAGACTATGGGCTGCTCATCTTCCTCAAGAAATCTTTACCACGAGATGAGGTGGGAACCGAGAGTACATCTTTGAAAATAAAAAAAAGTCTCATGTTGAGAAGTGATGTAATGAAATGCCCCCCACCCCTTCCAGCTCCGGGAAGCCAGGGTTAAGACGTTGTGTTTTTTGGCGACGTTTTTGGACAAGCTTTCTCCAAAGGTCAAAGGGTGGGAGAAGACATACGCAATTGACATAAGAGTAAGTTTCCTTTGGACCAACAGATTATATTCTTACAGTATTGAATACGCTGATTCCAAAGTCGGTCGCCCTTTAGAGCAAGGCAAAACAAAAGCTCAAGAAAAAAGTTATTTATTCCCCTTCCTGCAGGATACATGTATGGTGGTGTATGCAAAGGAAAAAACTGCCAAATGTAGGAGTGCAGTGCTGGAGCTGCTTGTTAAGGTTGGTTTCTTTTGTGATTCCCCCCCCCCCCCCACCCCCGACATAAAGCTTTTGTACTGCCTGAAAAGCATCACATCTTAGCAAATTCCTAAAATATTTTCATTTCTAAATATTTGAATTCTGCGGTTGCCAGTGATCTTATCATGGACAACTTTTGACTCAATTAGGTTCTTCTCACAACAAAAGCTTCCACTGTGGCAGCGGAATTGAGAATTGGTGAAATATTCACCAAATTTTACAGTGAACTTTATCAAAAGAACAAACTTCCAGATTCGGGTAAGGACTTAATTTATAATAGGGAATGGTATAATAATGATGGATTTTTTTAAATCTGTTGTATTTCTTGTTGTTCAATAGTCCTCGGCATCATCTATGAATTGCTGGGAGTTGTTGCCGAGGTTCACCCCAGTGAGATGGCCAACTACTCGGACAAACTCTTCAAAGCCTATCGAGGGGAGCTTAAAGAACAGGTGTGACGGCCTCAAACTCAACTGACTTTTCTGCCACTTGTATTTATTTTTTACAGCTGCGGTTTTATTGTCGTTTTTGCAGATGACTTCAACAACAAGGGAGCCCAAACTCATTGTAGTTGCTGGATGCTTGAGAGGAATCACTTCGCTCATGGTTAACTTCACGAACGCAACGGAGGAAGGTCAGCCGGGCCGTAGGATTCGCACCAGGAAAATCGTGCATATATTTAGTCGCCTGTCAGATTAATGAGGAGTGTTTGTCTTTGACCTGCAGACCCGGAAACCTCCAACGAAATTTTTCAATACGCTCTAAAAGCAATTAGTCCACAGGTAAATGTTTTTGGGAGCTCCCTTAACACACAGTGGTGTCAGGATGTGTACATTTAGATGCACGTGAAACTTACTCAGCTCAGATGTGTTGCGTTTAAGTGCGGAAACTTTGTGGATTGTGCGTCTACAGTTTTTAACTCTCGGTCCTTATTTTTTTTTCTTCTAGATGGAAATGAGTCGGTATGCCGTCACTTTCGGTGAGTTTCCACTTTTTATGCATTTGAAACGCTCTGATTTAGTCACCACTAAAGCTGGATTTCTTAAACAGCTGGACTTAGATTGTTCACCCGGCACGCGCCCCAGTTCAGCAGCGGCCTCATAGCCCACTACAGGGAGGTGTTTGATGCCATGTCCAAGCTCTGTGGTCACTTCAACCATGAAATGAAGAAGACCAGTTACTATGCACTTGAAGCCTTCCTGAAGCAGGTGACTCTCGTCTTGGTTCACAAAATTTTCCATCGCGGAGAATTTCGTGATCAAGCGGCGTGGATTTTGGCTCGCCGTATTTCCAGGTTTCGCTACTCGTGGCAGAAAACGTTGAGGAACACAAGGGCAAGTTGAAGTTCTTCATGCAAAAGTTCTGCAACGTCATTAAGACCATGGAGTCCACCCACAAAGAACTCTCCATCGCCATACGAGGATATGGGTTGTTTGCAGCTGTAAGTTTGTTGTCTCGGGCAAGAGCGAGTGTAGGCAGTGTGACATTCCCAAGTTCAAATCGGAATTTTGTTGGGTGTACAATTTGATTTTGTCTCTCTTCAAGCCGTGCAAGAAGGTCTGCCCGCAAGATGTGGAACTGATGTACACCGAGTTGATTCAACGCTGTAAGCAGATGTACCTGACTGAGTCTGATGGGGAGGACGAAAGCTTCTACCAACTGCCCAGCTTCCTGGACTCTGTCGCGAGTGTCCTGATTCACCTCGACAAGGTCACAAACTCAGGAACTCATCGTACTTTTTTCGCCTTGCTTCTGGACCCCTGGAGGTCTTTTAGAATATCAATACTTGGATTTAGCGTTGCGACATTACAGGAAATGTCAAACTGAAATGGACTATTCCCAGCACACTATCACACTATTCACAAGCTTTTATATTTCACCACTTCCCACCCGCTCTGACCTCAGGTTCCGGAGGTGTACACTCCGCAACTGGAACGTCTGCTGGTGGTACAGATTGACAGCTTCCCTCAGTACAGTGAAAAAATGCAGATCGCTTGTTGCAGAGCCATCATTAAAGTGCTGGTGGCCATGGCCTCCAAAGGACCTGTACTGTGGAGTTTCATTAGTTCTGTGGGTAAGCGGACCCGAGTTCAAAATGTCTACAATGAATCATGCTTTGTGGGGACTTCAGAATTGTGTGAAATAGGGGGCCCTGGCTTTATGAAGGTGTGTACATATGCTGTGTAAGGATTTGACGTCACGAGGATAGTCCACAAATAAATACAAAGGATTGGGGTTAGATTAATGACTAGCAAGTAGTGTAGTACAATTTTAGCAGTTGTGTTTTCAGCGATATAAAGATCTGTTTTTTGTTATAGATTTTTTTCCAAGCCATTAAAAAAGTAACAAACCTGTAATCACGTGTCAAATTGAGGAATTATGTTTCATTGGATTCTTTTTGTATTTTTTAGTGCACCAAGGATTGATTCGTGTTTGTTCTAAACCCATGGTCACTGAGGTTAGATATATCTTGTTTGTTTACAACATCCTCAGGTTTTGATTAACCTCTTCATAAATTTGTGGGGGGGGGGGGGTTGTTTTTTTTTTTAATAGGCCGAAATTTCTGAAAATGATTCCGAAGTTCGTGTTGGAAAGTGGAAACTTCCATCGAGTAAGAACTATCTTGCCCTGTACAGAGACCTCCTTGACTGCGATCGGTTGAAGGTACTGTTTTCTGTGTGTGTGTGTTTGTGGCCTGAAAGTCCTTTGAACAAAAAACATCAATCTATGAGCTTAAAACCCTCCGAAACAAACCAAATAAAAATACAGTGTGTAGTCGTGTATGATGAATCGGGCAGTATGGTTTTCCTTTTATGCTCCCGCCCTCACATTTGTCTGCTTCCACAGGATTCTGGATTTTTGGACGGAGCTTTTGAAAGTCAGAATGCGGCTCTTGTGCCCTTGAGTCGCATTCTCTATGATGAGCTGGTTAAATCGCTTCTTCTGATTATCGAGAAATTAGATTTGTCATTGCAAAAGGTCACACCAGGCGAGGAGGTGTGTGGTTGTACTTTGTGGACACGGCAATTGCGACCAATGTGCCAAACTCTCCTCAGTGACAACCTGTCTCCTTTTCCTCGTCAGGCTCCAGAAGATGCGTCTCATGTCGTGCCTTCTTCTGACCCGACGGCTCATCTCTTGCCCAATAAGATGAAGGACTTCACTGCCTTTATCAATTTAGTCGACTTTTGCAGGTTTTTTGGGAAACCGTTAAATCGCACTGTAGTTACTTGTACCCCGCCCAAAACCAAAGAAAGCCTTTTAACCAACTTGTCCTGGCCAACAGTTGAAACCTTTCTGTTGTCTTTGCTTCTGTAGTGAGCTGTTGCTTTACAAGCATGTCGAGTATTTTCGGACTTGGATGTACCCCTTCAGCCACAAACTTATCCTGCAGTCAATTCGAAACCCACTTGTCAGTGGTTTTTACAAGTTGCTCTCGGTCACCATGAAAATTGCCAAGAAAATGAAATATTACCAGGTAATTCATCTGTGATTAAGTCATTCACTCCCAAAGACGTTTTTAAACGTCTTTTCAGACTTGGTCCAGAATTGTCCGGTACTGGATGAGTTTTAATATGTTTATGTCATCGGTTTTGCTCCATTGGTGTGACATGCGTGGAAGTTGAAGTCACGAATGAATATAAACTGTCTTTTGCAGGGAGTTGGCCTTAGAAGCTCAGCTTCTACTCAGAGTGACAAAGTGCAAAGTGCTTGTTTTGCCCTCTTCTCAAAGTTTGGAAAAGAGGTAGAATCTCTTTCAGTCACATGAATGGGGATATTTAACCTTAGTTGTTGTTTTATTTTAATTTTTTTTTAATCACCAAGCTTTTCCCCAGGAACTTGTGAGTGAAATGCGACGTGTGTCTGACTGTAGGTCTGTGTGAGAATGAAGCAGTACAAAGACGAACTGCTGGCATCCTGCTTGACGTTTGTCCTCTCGCTGCACCACAACATCGTCGCGGTGGACATCAAGGTGTACTGTCTCGCTCTGGAGGTGGGTCCTGCATTTCTCTTTCTAGCCGAGGTGGAATTGATGACGTCACCTTAAAGCTTGATATTTTCGTCACGCAGGCGGCTCTGAAATTGGGCCTTAGTCACGTCCCTTTGGCGAATGCGGCTCTAGATGCTTTAGAGACCTGGTCCGGTCACATCCCTCTGGAGACCATGCAGCCCTGCTACAAACTCATCCTCCCTCTCCTGGACGGCTACCTCAAAACCAGCGGCAATGACAGTAAGCCTTTAAACAGCAAATCCTTCCAATAGCCACCGCTTAGAAACATGAAAGCAATGACCCGATGCTGATGGAAACAGATGAACCGACTCTTGGTTGACTTCTAGACAAAGAGGATAGCGTGTGGGAGGTGATGTCTTCTTTGTCCTCAAGAACCGACATCGGATACAGCCGAGTGATGACAAGACTTCTGAAGAAATCCAACCAGCTTGCCGTGGTAACGTAGATAGCCGCATACACCTAGTCAGAAAAAATCAAATGCAAAGGTCAAATAAAGCTCACATGTATAGGTATCGTGGATTTTAGGTTAATCTGAAAATTTTATCTGAAATCTTTTTGAGTGGTGTATGTAAAGGTTTAGGGTGGCTTTATGGCACATCATCCATCTGTCCTTTACATGTCAATGCAGGAGGATGCCCCTCTGACCATGGTGAGGCTCAGGGTGGTGAAGTTGCTTGGTCGCTTGGGCGGGAAGCTCAACAGAAACCTCATAACTGGTATGGATTCAGACAGCTAAGCAAGTCTTTCTTCTGTTTTCTTTTTGCACGCTGAAATGTTTTTAATTGCTATTGCTCCAAGCGGTCGGTTTTGTTGTCACTGTTCTGTCACTTAGTGGTCTCATCGGAGGACATGATGAAGAAATTTGTCGCCTGGGATACTGAGAAGAGGCTCAGCTTTGCCGTGCCGTTCGCCGACATGAAGCCAGTCATCTACCTTGACCCTTTCCTGCCTCGGATCAGTGAACTCGCTCTGTCCACAAGTGACAGACAAACCAAAGTGGGTGGCCCAATGTCATATTTGGCTCTCAATTGACACAAGCAGCAGATTCTCCTTTGACGGATCCCTTATACAGGTTGCAGCTTGTGAGCTGCTCCACAGTTTGGTCCTCTACATGGTTGGGAAAAGTGCTCAGATGGTGGAAGGAGAGAACCGTTTACCACCCATGTACAAGCTGCACAAAAGACTTTTTCCTGTGCTGTTGCGCCTGGCCTGTGATGTTGATCAGGTATGCGTCACGATCATATAATAGGAAGGCGCCAGTGTTCAAAGGAGCCGCAACTCAGGAGTCGTCCACCCCAGCTGCGTGGTTTTGGGGTCCAGAACCAGCAGACAAGAACCTATTTTTTTAAGCATTGTCAAGCTATACATTCACTAAATAAACATGACAATCTAAGGGGGCTGATGGTAAAAAACAAAAACAACAACACTGAATGTCGTGTATGTGATTGTCAAAGCGGATCAGAAACACGTCAGCTAATGTGGACTCAATTAAGACCGGCTCAGACAAAGTGTGTGCTCGACTCTTTTGAGTTCCGATTTTCAAGTGTCAAACACTCGGTGAATTTGCCATGACACATGAAATATGTATCGAAATGGATTTTTTTTCTGCCAGGTGACCAGGCAGCTCTTTGAACCACTGGTGATGCAACTGATCCACTGGTTTACTAACAACAAGAAATTTGAGAGCCAAGACACAGTCGCTGTTCTTGAAGCTATTCTGGTAAGCGCCAGGATGTATGATAAGATGTGCAGTCAGATTGTTTGGGGGGGTGGGGGGGTTGTCTTTGTTTTTTTTTTTGTGGACAATTATTTCCTTTGTCATCAGGATGGTGTTGTTGACCCCAAAGACAGCACCCTCCGAGACTTTAGTGGGCGCTGCATCGAAGAGTTTGTCAAATGGTCAATCAAACAAACCAGCCCCAAGCAGCAAGAGAAGAGCCCCACAAACATGAAGTCACTGTTTAAGCGCATCTACAGCTTGGCTCTCCACCCCAATGGGTTCAAAAGGCTGGGCGCAGCTCTAGCTTTCAATAGTATCTACAGGCAATTCAGGTGCGAGAGTTTTTTTGGTTTCCTTATAAAGCCACAAAGATTGAGAGATGATTATGATTTGATGGATTCCAACAACAATGCCAACTTTTCTCTTCCAGGGAGGAAAATTCCTTAGTGGAGCAGTTCATCTTTGAAGTACTTGTTATTTTTGTCGAGAGCCTGGCTCTTGCACACACAGATGAGAGATCAATGGGTAACTCTTCTGCAACTAATCAAACTTAAGTCTCCCAAAATAAAAAAATGCAATCTTCCAATAGGCTCTGTTTTAACTCAAGAAGACAAGGAGGCCACCAAAGTCACTTCAGCTATTAAATATAGAAAAGATTACACAAGCATAATATTACTGCTTCATGCAGAAACAATTTGTCACGAGCAACCTGGACATCAACTTATCATGACAAACTTTGTTTGAGACACAAAACTTGTGACCGTCTCCTCCTGGACTGCCGTTCATTTGAATTTGCGAAAGGTACCCCATTTGCTTTTGTGACTTCCACAGGTACATTGCAGCAATGTAGCAGCGCCATTGATCATCTGAAACGAATTATCAAGTACAAGGCCCCTGCTCTGAATCAGCACAATGCTAAGAGGCGCGTCCCGAGGTTGGTAGCCAACGGGCAAGCACGTGGCTCATGATATATATTAACCTTTTCAGTACCAGCCAATTCTGGACCAAGTCTGAAAAGACGGTTAAAAACGTCTTTGGGAGTGAATGAGTTAAACGACAACATTTTTTTTTTCCCCCCACTTTGTCCTCTATCAGGGGCTTTCCGGCTGATGAAAAGCTGTGCCTGTCCAGTGTGGTTTTATGGCTTCTGGGACATTGTGGACGACCGCAGACCGAATGTCGCCACAAATGCTTGGAGCTCTTCTATGAGTTTGTACCTCTCCTCCCAGGTGAGATGATTATTCTCGACAACGGCACAAAGAAACACAGATTTGAAATCTTTTTCCACTCTGTCATTTTATATTTTTTACAATGTCAATTTTAGGAAAGAAGTCTCCACCGCAATGGCTGGAGGGGGTGCTAAAAGATCACGGAATGGCTTTCCTGGTCGCAAAATTTGAAGGTGGAGGTCTGCTCTCCCAACCTACTCTCAGGAACTTGACGGGGCCTTTTAGCGTAAGAGCCACTCTGCAGTGGATGGATCTTCTGCTGGCTGCCCTCGACTGCTACAACACCTTCATCGGTCTGCATATCATCAGACCAAGTCACATGCTGAGTAAGTTCTACTTGGCACCAGAAATCAGTTCAGGCGTTCGCAGTTTAGGTGCAAGATGTGCTTGAATTTTGCCGCCATAAGCTGTAAACGTCCGATTTGAATCCGGAGTTGGCTAGACGTTGTGCTGAAATGTAGGAGTTGTATTTCCTTCCCCCAAGATTCCAAGGAGGAATCACGCTTTCTTCAAGCGGTACGTTTCTTTTTGACTGAGCTTGCGACTCGAGACCTGAGCGCGGCGGAGAGCTGCTTCCATCGCGGCCAGAAGAACGCTCACTTCAGTCCGATCGAGGTGGAGCAGTACAACTACAGCAAATGCACAATCATCGTACGCCTGCTGGAGTTTACTACCATGGTCCTAGTCAAGGGGGGCCAGGACTTTTGCAAGGTGAGACAGATTTTTTTTTTGTTTGTTTGTTTGTCTCCATGCTCACTTGCTTGTTTTTAACCTAAGGTACTTTCCCTCACTGTTAACAGCTTCTGGAAGAAGATATTTTCAGCTGCGTATTTTTTGAGCTGACCGCCATGGTGGTGCACGAGCCCGCCGCTGTGGGTTTCAACATGGCAGATGTGGATATAATTAAGAACCTACCCGAAGTATGCGTTCCGCTACTCAAAGCTCTGCTGGCCTCACCGTACCGCGCCCGTGTCGAATGTAGCTTGAAGAAAAGAATTTCACATAAAAGGTATTCTGAGCATGTTTTTGTCTTTGGCAGTCAGTTGCAGGGCTAAAAAAAAAAGAGTGATCATAATCCTTCACTGCCGGTAACAAATTTAAAAGAGAAATTAAAAAAAAAAAAATTGTCAGACCTGACAGAGTTGTGCTTTGTTGGAGAACTTTTCAAGAGGATACTTTCATGCTGCTTAAAATGTGCACACACAGTTTTTTCTATAGCTAGAGGTCATTTCTGTTGTAACAAGTGATACTCGGTCTCATTGACCGATTTGTATTTTGCTTTTGTTGCCCTTCAGTGTCGAGGCGCTGTGTGCCGTCAACTTTTTTCACTCCGGAGACCACGGCCAGTTAGAAATGGTTCTGTCTTCGTGCAAGCAGATCCACAAAGCTGGCTTCCTCCACTCCATTTTGAAGAGCCAGGTTCTTACCCTGACTTTGCTTTCATACACAAAGTTTGATGGCCTCATGGTGACAATGTTGGGGGGTTTGGGGGGTTGTCTTGATGTTGTCGTTTGTAATCAAAGTTTTTTTTTTTTAATCCTGTTGTTGTTTGTCATGAAGGATGCAGATCCCGCCAAATCGCTTCTGCTGACGGTGTATAACGGAATAACTCCCGGCGACAGGAAGTCGCTTCCATCCTTGGACATCAATACCAAGAAGCTTGCCGAGGGCCTGCTTCAGCTTGCCTTCTCCATCTCTCAAATGGTCAGCAACGTTTCATTTCAACAGAATTCCATTTTAAGTACAGAAAAATTTACCGGTAAGTTTTGGTCGGGCGATGACTCTTTGGCCCCACCTGCTGCCTTTTCAAATAGGGTGAGCAGCTACTGGACATCCTGCTGACTGGAAGTCGCTGCCAAAGCTTCCTGAGCTTCTCCCATGCCGAGTACTTCTACAGCCTCTTCCCTACGGCCATCAACACCGAACTGCTCCGAAACATGAATACCACAGTACCTCGTCTCATGACGGCCTCCTCTCTCAACCCCAGCATGGTAAATAAGTTTTGTTTCCACTTTCCCCTTCTTGGCGCCGCTCGTTCATAAACCATCCAATGTCCATTCAAAGCCGGTGAACTTCTTTGCTTTAATGTCAGGTTAGTGTGTTGCTGAACGGCATGCTGGACCACAGTTTTCGAGAGCGTTCGTCTCGGAAGACTCAAGGAAAACAGCTGGTGGCGGAGGTGCTGCGAGGGTGGAGGAGCCTGCAGTCGTGGTGGGCAGGCCACGCTTCAAACGCGGAGAGCAAAACCGCCACGCTTTTGCTCCTCTCCAAACTCTTACAGGTATTTCTGATGCCACTTTGCTTCGTTGCTGAAATAGATCATCACAAGTTAGTTAGAATAATCAGAGATGAGCGGGTTGATCGAGCGTCTTTGAATTGTTTCATCATATTTCCCCCTCTCAGATCGACTCGTCCGTGTGCTCCGATGTCAACCACGAGGGGTTTAAGCCGGTGTTTTCGACTTTTACCTTGCTCCTGGTCGACACAAGCCTGCCACTGAATCTCAAGGTCAGATTGATGGCACGTGAAAGTCACTCTGTTGGTCAATTTCCAGTTTGTCTGTGTTTTTAAGCCGCATGTCCTCATCTGTCTAGAGTCAAGCCCTGTTGGTGTTGCCATTTTTTACAACTGTCCCAGAGGAGTCGCTGGCTGAGCTGCAGAAAGCGCTCGAGTGCCTAGTGGCCTCCCACTTTCCCATGCAGTCGGATGAGTTTGCAAAGGGCTCCCTTCACCGCAACAACTACATGGACTGTATTAGAAAGGCGAGTGATTTTATTTGATTTGATTTTTTATTGAGCCTGAGAAAGAAGGGAAAAAAAGAGTTTTTTTTTTTAATGTAGAGAATGTGTCTTGTGTAATGCGTTTGCCTTAAGGGAAACAGCATGGAGGCAGCTTAACACGGAAGTCAAGTTTTAACGAGACCGTCTGTCAAATAACAGTTGGACTGGCATTGGGAACTTTGGGTTTGAAACAGAGATCACTTGCGTTACAGTTGCTGGATGCGCTGGAGCTTTCTCAGAGCCCGCTTCTGCTCAAACTGCTTGCCGGAATTCTGTGTCGAGACAGAAAGCACATTATGGAGGAGCAATTTCAAACGTGCTTTCAAAGAATTGCTCAACGGTCAGTAAAGGTCATTGAACTGTACTAACATTGTTGTCGTTGTTTGTGAATATTTTTTTTTTTTAATATATATATAATTTCCTCTGTGTGATCAGACCAAGCAGTGAACGGCAGTTCCAGCTGCTGTGCGCGATATATGGAGTGATCCAACAGGGGGATGTGCCGAGGAGCAGTGTGCTTCAGGCCATGGTGGAAAGAGTTCTGTTGCCTCTGGCCTCGCACTGTAGCACAAAGACACTCAGAGACTTCTTTGTGGCAAATGTCACGGACATAATGGCTTTGCTTTCCAGTCGCTTCACCAAGGTTTGTTTGATTTGGCCATTTTGCGATCCTTTTTAAATTTTTTTTTTATCTGCAATGATAAAGTACCTACCGCATTGCCTCTTGAACCCTCACTGTATCTGATTAACAGTTAATTGTTCAAGTTCATGTTGACGTCTAGTTTTCGTGAGATCTGAGGAACACACTTGTAATTTTTTTTTTTTGCAGGCAAGCGAATCAGCATTCGAGCTGCAGTTGTCCAAGAAGAACGGCTGCTTCAAGCTGATGGAGCTCCTGTATTCTCGGCTTCCCAAAGAGGAAGTTTATTCAAAGGAGTCGCGCATCAATTCGGCTTACTGCGGTACAGACAAAACTGAAGGGAACGAGCTCTCAAAGAAATTGCTCAAGTAAGACGCCGAGGGACCATAATGTGTTTTTTTTGTACCCAGTTCCCCACGGCTACACGATGAAGCGGAAATCTTTGCCATCGTTTATCGCAGGTCGTGTTTTGAAACGTTCACCGAGAACATGGCCGGGGAGACGCAGCTCCTCGAGCTTCGGAGGCAGTACCGCTGCGCCGCGTACAACTGCGCCATCGCTGCCGTCAGCTGTAGCTTCAGTGAGCCCAAATTCTATTATGGCTTCCTCTTCAGTGACAAGCCCGAAAAGGTGTGGCTAAATCCATCCAAACTGTCACCGTTACTCATGTGTCACAAATAAATTGAGTTGTTTTTTTTTTCCCGCCCCCGCTTGTCCAGAACCAGTTAATTTTGGAAAATATCATTGACGTGGAAAGGACCTACAGTTTCCCAGTTGTCATTGAGGTATGTTAGGGTGTTTTTTTTTTTTTTGAAGTTTAGAAAAAGGCAACATTTCATCCTTTTGTATCCTTATCCTTGGAGGTTCCGCTCGAGAGAAAGAAGAAATATACTCTGATTCGAAAAGAAGTGGGCGAAGAGAATGGAGGTATTTCATCGAATCCCGTTTTACTGCTGTTTATTATGACATCTGTATTTTGTGGTAGCGATATTAGTTGAGCCTTGTCCTTGTGGCTAATTCCGAATACATTTCTTTGGTGTCTAAAGAGGTACCAGTGTATCTGTCCTCCCAGTCCTACATGGCCGACAGCAGTCTGAGCGAGGAAATGAGCCAGTTTGATTTCTCCACCGGCGTGCAAAGCTTTTCCTACAGCTCCCATAAGCCCGAAAGGGAGCGACGCCCCAAAGCAAAGACCGTGAGCCGTGTTCATTGAACTCAAGCTTGCCATGTTTGTTTGTTTGTTTTTTGTCCATTAAACATGATGTGATCGTATTTATTCGTCGAGCAGATAGAAGAAGCTCCTTATTCGCCGACGGCAACAGTGGATCTGGAAATGGATGAGCTCAACCAGCATGAATGTATGGCGAGCATGACGGCTCTCATTGGTCACATGCAAAGGAACAACATCACTCCCAAAATTGAGCAGGTCAATAAAGCCAAATGTTTTCATTGTGAAAAATAAAAAAAGGAGTCACTGTTACTGTCATTGGTCAAGGCTCTCCCTTTGTTGATGAAATAGGGAAACGTGCCCAGTGACCTTCCTCCATGGATGAAATTTCTACATGGGAAATTAATGAATCCAGCCACAGCGCTCAATATCAGACTCTTCATTTCAAAGCTAATCATCAACACAGAGGAGGTGAACATCAATTGATTTGACTAGAAGTCAACTGTCCACACACCATATCTGTTGATGTAAAAATATTGGGTGGTTTTTTTTTTTTTTTTTTCCTTTGTCATGTTTTTCTGCAGGTCTTCCGACCGTATGCTAAACACTGGCTGGGGCCACTCCTGCAGCTTGTTGTATCTGGAAGCAATGGAGGAGAGGGTATCCATTTTATGGTTGTGGATATTGTGGTGACGGTGTTATCTTGGACAAGCGTAGCGAGACCCAAGGTTGTATATTTGTACTCTTGCTCTTGTTGAAATAACCCGAAAATTTGCACTGGTCAATTTTTACTGTCGGTATCCACTTGCCCGGCAAAACATTGACAATCGTAAGAGTATTTTTCTTACCTTAGGGGAACGTCAGGGATGAAGTGCTCGCCAATCGGCTGCTGGAGTTTCTTATGAAGCATAGCTTTCACTCAAGAAGGTCGGTGTTTCGCCATAATCTGGAGATCATCCGTACTCTGGTGGAGTGCTGGAAAGACTGTCTTTATGTGCCTCACAGGTAGGTAGTCCTCCAAACGTTTAAAAATGCACATTTGTAGATTTTTATTCCTGTTCCAGCCCCGCCTGGAAAAAAAAAAGAACCCACATGTTGGATTGATATTGTTCTTGCTTGAAGGTTTTAAGAAAAATATGTATACGATATGTAATAAATGCCTTTAACTCATTCACTCCCAAAGACGTTTTTAAACGTCTTTTTAGACTTGGTCTAGAATTGGCTGGTACTGAATGAGTTAATGGTAATGTATATTTTCTTTTAATAAAAAAAAAATAATAACAACTGGTATTTTCACTTCATGTTTGATTTTAGTCTGATATATGAGCGCTTCTGCGGCACGGACCCAGAGAGTAAAGACAACTCTGTCGGACTTCAGTTGCTCGGAATCGTCCTGGCCAACAACCTCCCTGCTTACGATGCCTCCTGTGGAATTCCGTACGATAGGTAAACCTGCATGGAATGAAAAAAAAAAAAAGGCACGGGAGTTTGCTCTTCTACCGTACCGCCTGTCATGACAGGTACATCAAGTCCCTCACCAACAACATGACCTTTGTCCGGTATAAGGACGTCTACTCAGCCGCCGCCGAGATTATCGGACTGATCTTGAAGAACACGACTGACGAAGAAAACGTATGAGATGTTCCTAGCGGCGGTTGTTAATGACTGTTATTGTGGGAATACATTGAAGAAGTGAAATAAATATCAAATGAGAGTGAGGCGTAACCTTTCCAAATGATCCCCCCCCCCCCTCCCCTCAGCATCACCTGGAGCTTCTCCATCTTGCTGCCAGTCAGGTCACGAGTCTGAAGAAAAGAGAGATGAATGACAAATTCATTATTTGTGTGAACAAAGTGTCAAAGCACTTTCCTCCTTTTATGGATAGGTGAGCATTGCGCCCCCCACCCCCCCACACACACAAAAAAAAGGTTTGCAAAGTGCATGGCTGCACACTATTCCTCGTTTGGCTCTTGCAGGTTTGTGAGTGCCGTGTTCTACCAGCTGCCCAAGATGCACGGCATCTTAAAAATGAACTGTCTGGAGTGTGTGCTGAGTCGAGCTGAAGTCATCCCGGACATTTTTTTGCAGCTCAAGACCACAGGATTCATTCAGATGATGGGCCATCGGTAAGCGTCAACCACTTTGTTTCCCCAGCTCCTTTTGTTGATGTATTTGAGTTCAGATAGAACAAGGTTTTGGTGCATTTTAAGTGTCCCCCCCCCCCTCCCCCAAGTACAGTCGTGTGCATTCAGTTTCCCGTTCTGATGTGGCCGGAATATTTTTTTTTCTTTTGTAAATGTTTTCCTCTCTGTGCCGTTCATGCATTCAGGGACGAAGCAACGCAGAGAGTGTGTCTCGAAATCATCCGCAAAATTCTTCCCCGCCTGACTCCACCTCAACTTCAGGAGATCCTCGGAGCCGTGACGTCGTTTGTCTCCCACCCGTCGCCGGTGTGCCGAGAGAGAATGTACGACATCCTCATGTGGATCCAGGACAACTACAGGTGTGCTTGACCGTATCGATCGCAAATGATGAACAGAACAGATATTGATTGACTGCAATCCTAAATTCGCCTCGTTGTTGCTCTGGCCACTCGACCGCCGCGCTGTCGTCGTTCTCCTCTAGTGATGACGAGAGCATGACGGACAGCACCTCGCTGGACGTTTTGAATACAGCGAAAGAGACACTACTTCAAGGCTTGTCCGAAGAGAACCAAGGCCTTCAGTAAGTGATTAGACACTCGGGTGATACGTCCTATTACAGTACCTAAAACGTAAATCCGTTGAATTGTTGTTTTTGTTTTGGCAATAATAATCCCCCTTGTGTACGATTCTTGATTTTAGGCTGTACGTTCGTAATTTCTGGAGTCAGGAAAAGCGTCTCCCGAGCACAACGCTGGAGCGAATGTTGACCGTGCTTCATTCTTTGTACACCTGTCAAATCGAGAGATGTTTCTTAAGCCTGGCAACCAATCTCCTGTTGGAAATGACCAGTCAGAGTCCTGACTTCAAACGAAACATATTCGAGTACCCGCTCTCAGAGTGCACCTTCCAGGTCCTTATTTTTTGGAAACACATTTGACCGTATATGGACCGATCTCGCAACTGTTCCTCTTACACCCAATAGGATTATTTGATTGATTCCAACTGGCGCTTCAGGAATACAGTGATGACTCCAATGTTTGTTGAAACGCAAAGCTCTCAAGGCCCTGAGAGCCTGACACTTTCCCAATCAGGAGCCATGAAGGGAAAGCTTCGAGCAACTCAGACCTCACTTCAGTTTACCCAAACCCAAATAGCCGGTACCGCTAATTAATCGCATCATTTGCATATATTTTTTTTTTCAATATGGAGATACCTCAACGGCAACTCTGACGGGTCTTTTTTTCCTTTCACAGGTCGACACACAACATATAACTGGCTGACTGGCAGCAGCGTCGACACGGTTGCCGAGTATTCGGCATCCGAGTCTCTGTCCTCCTTGATGGTGTTTGAAAAGAAAGCGGCGAGGCAAAGTATGGCGAGACGGCCGGTAGGGGAAAGCTTCGGACAAGGGCGCCTCGCTGCATCGACGGACGAGGTGGACAGTCACGCGAAAGGTCAGTCAGCTTTGTCATGAGCTCTGAAGGATCAATAATTGAATCAATAAATTCTGTTAAAATGCTAACTGGGCGGCCCGGTAGTCCAGTGGTTAGCACGTCGGCTTCACAGTGCAGAGGTACCGGATTCAATTCCAGCTCCGGCCTCCCTGTGTGGAGTTTGCATGTTCTCCCCGGGCCTGCGTGGGTTTTCTCCGGGTGCTCCGGTTTCCTCCCACGTTCCAAAAACATGCGTGGCAGGCTGATTGAACACTCTAAATTGTCCCTAGGTGTGAGTGCGAATGGTTGTTCGTCTCTGTGTGCCCTGCGATTGGCTGGCAACCGATTCAGGGTGTCCCCCGCCTACTGCCCGAAGACGGCTGGGATAGGCTTCAGCACCCCCCGCGACCCTAGTGAGGATCAAGCGGCTCGGAAGATGAATGAATGAATGAATGAATGAATGAATGAATGAATGAATGAATGAAAATGCTAATTGTGTATGTCCCGGGACGGCATTGGAAAAAAAGGGATCTATTGTGTCTCTTTTCAACAGAAGAAAATGAAAAACGTCAAAAAATCCTTCAGTTGAGACGCAGATTTCTCAAAGACCAGGAGGAAAGCCTCATTTTTGCACAAAAAGAGGTTCAGAGACAAAAACGACTCAAGGTAATAGACACACCCTCAAAATGTATAGAGCGTCATGTCTGATCCATGTCAAATGAAACAAGTTTGCTTCGCCGTCGTCTGCAGGAGCAAAAAGCTGATCAGAGGCTGCGAAAAGAAGCTCAAGTGACTCTGTATCGCAACTACAGAGTGGGCGACTTTCCAGACATCCAAATCCCGTACAGTAACCTCATCGCCCCCCTTCAAGCCGTTGCACAGGTGTGACTCCACCGCCGCTTTCCTTCCGGCATGGCGTAAGCTTCTAAATACCAAAATGTCATCCATGGCGGTTTTCTCGCCTGCCCCTTAGAGAGATCCGATCCTGGCCAAGCAGCTGTTCAGTTCACTCTTTAGCGGCATCCTCCACGAAATGGAAACTCAGAAACCAAGGCAGCAAGCATTTGAAATTAAAGAGGACCTTCGATGCACAATGAATAAATTCCTCGACAAGAGTACGCTCTGCTTCCCACCGTTCATAGCATGCGTGCAAGTATGTCTCCGTCGATCCCACAAACAAATTTTCCGATTTTTTTTTTTCTTCTCTCTCTAGCGAAACTAAATGACAGTGTGACAAATTTGACAGCTCTGACTGCTTTTGTACAGTCGCTTCCCCGTTTGTGCATTTTATGAACAATTATTTTCATGCTAAATGATTTTACTCCACAAGGACATGTGCTACCAACATAAAGACCTGCTGCATATCGATCCAGCGCTTATCAGCTCCACAAGCCTCGCAAGTCTCCAGCAGCCATCGGGCGTTCTGCTTTTGGAAGAAGGTCTGCTGCACATTGGCGTCCAGGATGAGCCTCCCACCAAAAGGTCACGGGGGCGCAAAGAAATCCCCCCGGACACCCAGAAATGGGTCCACCTCGCAAGGTACTCAAGTTCAGTCTAGTAGTTGACTTGAGCTAGAGTCACTTTTTAATATGACCCCCCCCCCCCCCCCACCCATCGTCCAATAGGCTTTATCGAGACTTGGAGGATTATGATGTTGTCCGCGGAATCTTTGCCGGTAAAGTCGGAACCAAGCCCATCACCAGCGCTGCCCTTCGAGCCGAAGCCAGCACCGACTTTGCTGAAGCTGCTAAGCTTTACAATGAGGTATGGGAGCCCTTCTTTTTTTGGCCGACGCATCAATGGCAGATGAACTGACGTATTTATATATTTTTTGTGTGTGTGTTTCCATCACTGCCAGGCTCTGAACACGAAAGACTGGACTGATGGCGAGCCCACAGGATCTGAGAAGGACTTTTGGGAAATAGCCGCAATGGAGGCCTATGGCCATTTGACTGATTGGAAATCTCTTCAGTACTGTTCCACGTTTTACATCGATGAAAATAGCCCCGCTAACCTCGACAACATGTGGCTCGAGCCCCTCTACCAGGTAAGTCAAATATGACATTTCACTTTCTCGCCCGAGTCCTTCTCATTCCAGCGCGAGTGAGGCCGATTCGCCATCCGTCATGGCCGAGCGTACCGACGCCATTTATATGCTTTTAAGTCGTTGGTTTCCTTCTAGGAAATGTACCTGCCGCACATGATTCGAAGCATGCTCAAGCTGCTGCAGTTGGGTGAGGGCGACCAAAGTCTTCTCAGCTTTATGGACCAAGCAATGAAGGTGGAGGAGCGCAAAAAGCTGCTGGAGAGCCGTTACAGCCGAGAGCTCAGCTTGCTCTACGTCCTGCAGGAGGACTACGACCGAGCTAAATACTACAGCAACTCCGCCATGCAGATGTTCATGGAGGTACGGTTTCAAGATGAAAGCAGATTGGGCCACATTTATTTATTTTATTTTTTTAAATCGGGTTTTTACTCCCCTCTATGCGTTGTAGAGTTACTCAAGTGTGGATACGCTGCTGACTCAAAGTCGCCTTACCATCCTGCAGTCAGTGCAGGCCTTGACGGAAATCCAGGACTTCCTGCAGTTCATCAAAGGAGAAGGTGAGGAGTTGACTTAAAGGAAGGGGAAAAAAAACCGCATGGCTCACAGAAATAAATGATGAGACTGGATGGAGACTGTTATGCTCAGGGGCTAAGGTCCTGGGGACAACAGGATCGAGCCATTTTATTATTCTCCCTGGTGGATTCTGACAGCAAAATCCTGATCCGTTTCCCCCGAGCTTACTGACACTCATTGTATGCGTAAATTAGTGTCTGTGACGTCCCTCAAGCGGCTCATCGGTTCATGGACCGAGCGATATCCCGACGCTAAAATGGATCCGGTGAACATCTGGGACGATATAATTACATCCCGGTGAGGAATGAAGAAAAGGAGGGTTATCATCTCCTCAGATCAGTTCAGAAAACTTAATTTTTTATTTTTTGGGGGATTGTCTTCTGCCCAGATGTTTCTTCCTGGACAAAATCAGGGAAAAACTTCAAAGCCATGCTGACGATGATAGCATGGAGGTGGATGGCGCGGACGAGAGCGCAGAGGACCTAGTTAACAACTGCAAGTTCAACATGAAGCTGCACATGGCTGATAGCGCAAGGAAGCAGGTGACCCGACTGAAACGAATGCGGCCTATAAAATAAAAATAAAATAAAAAAGAAAATCGTTGCTTTCAGAATAACTTTTCGGTGGCCACCAAGTTGATGAAGGAACTTCAAAAGGATGCTAAAACAAACAGGAAATGGTTGCGGCGCTGGGTCCACAGTTTTAGCCGCTACAGCCAGAAGCGGTGCCAAGCTCAGGGTCCTTTGGAGCAACTCAATATCATGCTCAAAGCGGTCCCACTTTTGGGTGAGTCGGGGGGCCAAAAGGTCAAACTCACAAATACAAAATGAAAACACTCGCAAGGAGCATGAAGCGACAGGGCATGTCGCAAAAAAACTCAACGACGGTAACTAACTGCTTGTTAAAAGGGCCAAATTAAATTTTTTAAAAATGTTTTCCTGCAGAGGAGATTGAGATTGACTGCCGAAATGCCCAACCTGAAGTGTACCGAGACCAAAAAATCCTTCAAGGAACATCTTTCCACATCATGGCTTTGGCTGTACGCAAAAGTCCTTCAGTCTTGGAAACGATTGAAGCTGACAAAGCAGAAAGAATCGTCCGACTTTCACAGAGCGCTTGGCCGCCGCGAGATCTGAAGGTCACAGCACCTCCGCCGATGACAATCGCAGGATTTGTTGATTTCTGTATGTCCGGGTTTTTTTACTGAACGATATTTCCCTGCAGAAAGTGGAAGTGGGGCTGCAATTGCGAGCGTTGACGCTAATGTGCGATGCCACCGAAAAGGCTGACGAGGAGCTGCAAACGCATCAAGAGGAAGAATGTGTGGAAACCGGCAGCATTGTGGACACATATATGTCTTTGGCTGATTTCTGCGACAAACTGCTGCGTCAGGAGGATCAGGGTGACACAAGTCAGTCTGCAAATTTAGCGCCCCGACTCCCATTCTAGCCGAAAAAAAAAAATGTTGATCGTTTATTGATTGCAGACAATCAATTCCCGGACCTGTTGACCCTTCCAATCCATGTTGTGAAATGCATGCTGAAAGCCCTGAAAATGAACTCGGAGGAGGCTCGTCTCAAGTTCCCTCGACTCCTCCAGCTCATCGAGTTGTATCCATCCGAGACGTTAGACCTCATGACAAATGAGGTTTGTGTCTTTGGTGAAGTTCTGGACTTTTTTGTTGTTGTTGTTGTTGTTCCTGAGCGGCATCGTTTTTTTGCGTACATAGATGGAATCGGTCCCTTGCTGGATGCTGATTGGTTGGATCGGTCAGATGGTGGCCCTTTTGGACAAGCCTCAAGCCGTGGCCGTGCAGCGCTGCATTGAGCGGATAGCGGAAAGCTACCCCCAAGCTCTGGTTTACGCGTTGATGATCAGCGGTGAAAGTTATCACTTTGAAGACTCGGCCACTGGCCACCGACAGCGGGAATTTGTCAACAGGTCATAGAAATAGCCATCCCTTTGTCATTTAACACTTCCTCATGAAGGTGACGCAGGTGAAACCGAATCTGTGGGGGGGGGGCAGGGGGGGGACACACGCTCAGATTCTCACCCACGCGGACGTTTTTGGGGAATGTAAAATGCAAATTCCAAAGGGGTGTATCTTAAGTTGTCTGCAATTTTAACGGGTGTGCGTTGCGCTCCGATCCACAGGCTAAAGAACATGCTGGACAAGGGAGAAGCCGTGAAGACATTTGTGGATGCCCTGCAACAGCTCACAAATCCCGAGATGATTTTTAGGGTAACGGTTGCCACGTCGGCCGCGACGCGGGTTGAGCTGCCGCGCGTTTGACTTATTTTTGTTGTTGTTTTGTGGCACCTTCAGGATTGGTGGGAAAATGTGAAAAACGAACTGGAAAAAAGTGACTTTGACCAGGAGAAAATGGAGAACATGTACAACGAGATGCACTCTTCGCTCGGGGACAGCAAGAAAGAGGGTCACGGGATGTTTCGCAAGAAATTTATCCAAGTTTGTACAATTTTTTTGTGTTTTTTTTTATTGTAACTTCTATAGCCTTGCAAGCAATTTGAAAGATCTCACTCATTGGCATCCATGGGAATTTGTAGTTCATCATTTGTACATTTGGTGGCAGCAAAGAGCAGAAATAGAACCGGTGGAAAACCATGGCTCTATTTCATCCACAGAAATTTGCCAAAGACGTGGAGAATTTGCTGGGAATAAAAGGCTGCAAGCTATTTGCGAAGAGGAAAGACCTAAACTTTGTGCGTGGCGTGGATCAGTTTGCGTCATCTATGCGGGGCTATCAGAAGGAACCCGGGAACCTGAAGGAGTACTCGCCCTGGCTGAGTGCCTTTCAGGCCGACCCGTTCAGAAACCAGCTGGAGATCCCCGGTCAGTCAATTTTATCCGCCAAGACCGTTGAGCTCCGATTGTACGACGGTCTTGGAATCCGGTGCAATTCTTGCTGTTGACCGACACCGACGAGTTTCGTTTCGTTGTTGTCCTCCATGCGAGGACATTATTCTGGATTCTAGGTCAGTACGATGGCAGATCCAAACCTTTGCCCGAGTATCATGCCAAGATAACCGGCTTTGATGAGAGGGTAAGTATTACGACTCGTCAACTGTTGCTTAAATTTGAAGACTTTGGGGAAATATCGGAAACTCAGTAAGTCTCCCCATGTAGCTCAACAGTTTTGGTACGACCGCAGCACAAATTTCGACAACTTCGGCGGCGTTCCGACTCACGGCTCGGCTGCGTCTCTGTTGTGTCCCTGCAGGTCAAGGTGATGTCGTCCATTCGCCGTCCCAAGCGTCTGATCATCCGCGGCGACGACGAGCGCGACCACCCTTTCCTGGTCAAAGGTGGCGAAGACCTCCGACAGGACCAGCGCATCGAGCAGCTCTTTGCCGTCATGAATATTTTGTTGAGTCGCGACGCCGCATGCGCTCGCAGAGGCCTGCAGCTCCGCACCTACCAAGTCATCCCCATCAACACGAGGTACAGTGAGCTCACGGCGTCTTTTTTTTTAAATGATATGGATTACATTAAAATCGTGCACAACGATAATGACTCCCCCCCCCGTCTCTGATCTTTACAGAATCGGACTCATTGAATGGATGGAGAACACGTGCACCTTAAAGGAGTTTCTTGCAGCCGCTATGACCGAGGAGGAGTCCCTCAGGGCAGCCAGGTACACGTCAGCGATACGCTTCTGTTTCCATGACGACCTTTTGGGGAACTGGAACCAAGATTAGATTTTTGTATTTATTTATTTATTTGTTTGTGATCTGTAACTGCTGTTTTCCAGATGTGCTGACATCTACAATAAGTGGCTGTCCACCTTTTCTCCAAAAGCGGAAAAGTCTCCCGTAAAACCCTACGCTCTAGCTTACATGTAAGTGAAGTGACCCTACGCTCGTTTCGAAACCACAAAAAAAAAAATGCAGTTTTAGCATCCGTCTCACATTTTGACGCATCGTTGATTCTTTGGCAGGAAAGCAAAACGCCCTGAGACCGTCAATAACTTCTCCAAAGTGTTGCAGCAAGTGCCCGCTGATCTCCTCAAGTATGTTTGCTCTGCGAGTTGATCACTGAAGAGAGAGAGAAAAAAAAAGAAAAATCATCAAACATCTGTTTTCTTTCTTCTTCCTTCATTTTTAGGAGAGCTTTCCTAAAGATGTGCAACAGTCCCGAGGCCTTTCTCTCACTGCGTTCCCACTTCATCAGCTCTCACGCTTTACTGTGCGTCAGCCATTGGGTGCTGGGCATCGGCGACCGGCATCTCTGCAACTTCATGATCAATACGGAAACGGGAGGCATGATTGGCATCGACTTCGGCCACGCGTTTGGCTCGGCCACACAGGTAGAATGACGTGTGTTGAAACTGCGCGACGGCCACGAGTGAGCTTTGTTGACAAGGAATTGCTCATTTCACCGTCTGAGTGTTGCTAACTCGAGCGTGGCGGCTCTTCCTGCCAGTTCCTCCCTGTGCCCGAGCTCATGCCTTTCCGGTTGACGAGACAGTTTGTGAACCTGATGCAACCCTTGAAGGAGTCCGGTTTGATCCAGAGTGTGATGGCGCACTCCCTCCGAGCATACAGGAACGAGCCGGACCTGCTGCTTAACACCATGGATGTGTTCGTCAAGGAGCCGTCGTTGGACTGGAAGGTCCGCCCGCACGCGTTCCTATAAAGCGGGGTTGTCCAAACTTTTTCCTCGGAGGGCCGCATACAGCAAAATAGAAGGATGAAAGGGCCGCTTTAAAAATTCTTCAACTTTTTGAAACACGTTTGGCGGGCCGCAAATGGCCCCGTGGCCAAAGTTTGGACACCACCGCTATAAAGTGTCGTTGGTCTTGTCAATGTTTTTTTTTTTTTGTGATCACCGCAATCCACACGTTTTCCCTTCAACAGAACTTTGAAATCAAGCAACTGAAGAAGGGAGGTACGTGGACAGAGAGCGTGGATACCAAAGAAATCAACTGGTACCCTTTGCAAAAGGTGAACTTTGCCAGACAAAAACTGGAGGGTACAAATCCCGCCACCATCACCAGGTATGAGCACCACATGAGCAACTTGTTAATTAGTTGCAGTGTATTGTTGAAGGGACTCCCGTTTATGTCGGCTCTCTTGGGATTCTGATGTTTTTCCTCGTTTACAGTGAAGAGCTCAAGCTGGGCTTCGAGGGGCTTCCAGCCTTCCAGGGGATGCAGTCGGTGGCCTTGGGGACGCCGGAGCACAACGTCCGCGCGAGGGAACCGTCGGCGGGTCTCTCCGTGGAGAAGCAGGTGGAATGCCTACTCGACCAAGCCACGGACGCAAACGTGCTGGGGAGAACGTGGGCGGGCTGGGAGCCGTGGTTCTGATGACGAACGGACGCATTTAATCGCAAACCGGTTTAGCGGGTGCGCTTTCTCCAATTGCTCACGAAAATAAATGTGCCAGCAAGCATGACTCTGCTTGCCCCCAAAATTTTAAACTACACTTTAAGGATCGACATCATGAAATGAAACAATTCACTGCCTTGCACTTCATTTGAAGGAAATTGTTTGCTGGAATTGTTGATGATCAATACAGATGAACTACTGTTTGGAAAAATTGACCATGACGGTGACATTAGGTTGTCAGTTTTTTGTGTGTGTGTATACTTTCTCCATCCATTGTTTGAACAGGAACACGATGTTGAGCACTTGCACCGCCCGCTCACGATTTACATGGACGCAAAAAAAAAAAAAACACTTATCTGGAATTACCGGTATTATTATTATTGTGCTAGTGTACCTAATGTGCCGACATCATCTCAAGAGAACACCGGTAAGAGTACAGTACTGTTACTGGGTAATACAATCAGCAATGGCGAAACAAAGTACGGTATGTTGAAAGACAACTGAAGGCTTCAGGAAAAATTCCCCAAATTCCAAAAAGGAATGACTGTCTCAGGAAACAGCAAAACGCACCTTGCTTACTATGGACATTTATTAACCGTCATGGAAATGAGGCTGCTCGGATTTCATCTTATATACAAATATGTGGCTGCGGAACCCATAAACCACGGCAAGTTTGCAAACGAAAGCAATTTTAAAATGACAAAAAAATAAAAAATCATTTTCCGTTAGTACGTGTGCATATTAGACAAGTCAAAATAAGCATGCAACACCGAAGGGAAAGCAAACGTTGATCCTGTGTTTACGCTCCTCGAGTAGGAAAGGAACCGCAGAAATACATCAGACTCGATCAAAAAGAACGGGTGGTACAGATACGGATTTTTATTTCATCAGAGAAGATGAGGTAACAAATCATGGGAGTACAACGACCGCGCTCAAGGGGGCGTTTGGAACCTCAACGTATTTCGTTGTTTTGCGCGCAAGGTCAAAGCGATGTCCAACATGAAAAATTATTGCCAAGGAACAAGAGTTACATACAAGGTTTTTGCTTGAAAAGGTTTTCATAATGCTGCCTTTTTCTGGAGGGGGTTGGGGGGGGGCATACTCATCCTGACTTTTTTTTTTCTTGTAACTTTAGTAGGGTAGACGTAATACAAACTCATATAAAATACACTCATACAATACTAACGGTCAACTTTCTCATCCCAAGACGTTGGCACAAAAAAAAAAATAATAATTTGCCAAAATGAAATTTCTTTTTTTCCATCACAGGACACTTAATCTACTGATGATGACGATGTACCATTTTAGTTTATTAAAAAAAAAAAAAAAAAAAAGAAGAAGCTTGAAGTGCATTCCATCTTGGGATATTGAAGCTTTGTTTGACGTTCTTACTTGAACTGTAACGGCAGTAAAAGTGCGCGATGCATATTTTGATTGTTAGTTCGAGCGAGACATTGGCTTAAGAGGTTCATCATTATTTGGTAGTAAAAAAGGCACAGTTAGAGGGCAGAGTGGGCGAGAAACTGCTGAAAGCTCATAGATAGCCATCCATAGCTTCGTAGAGCGTCACTTCAAGATAATATGTCGAGAAAAACTAAAAACCTTGCCGTACAAATTCCGGTTAACGTCGCTGCCGTGACAACAGAACAAAATGATCGTATTCAAATCTGCGAGTAGCCCTTAATTCGATTGCACTGGAAGACTGCAAGGTGACAAGACCAAAAAATAAAAATAAAAGAACGCAATGGGGTTCTCGTGGCCAACACTACATGATGGACATTCCGTGTTTTTTTTTCTCCTCATTCGAGCAAATGAGGAAGGTGGCAAAGGAGGTGAGGAGTGAATTATCTGAAAGTGGCAACAGAAGGGCGGGGTATGCACATTCTGATTAAGCCCGAAGAGAAATCGGATCAAAGTCTCCAAAGGCCTTTTTCTCGGGTGAATCTGAAGGATTCTCCTGTGACCACACGATGAAAGGCTCTTCTCTTTGAATATTGTGTCAGTTTGTGTCCACTCTGCTCTAAAAGCAGAAAAAAACCTTTTTTCTTGTAGTGCGTGGAATATCTCACATAAAAAAATAAAATAAAATAATAAATAAGATGGTCAAAATCAGTATGTGTGCAGCCCATCAACAGGTCTGGAGATAGTTTGCTTATGATGCGCAGAACCTGTAACGCTGTCCTGCACCTTGCATGCCCCCACAAAATAGCAGTCCCATACCATTTGGTTTCTTTAGCAGATAATCTTGCTCCCTGTGCCAGTCACATCAATGATTACACTTTTTTTTTTCTTATATTTGTTGGCCACAACTTGAAGGTGACAAGAACACTCGAGACAACAAAAAAGGAACAATGTTGCCCACATGAAAAACGACCCAATAAAAAGTGCGAAATGGTTCCATCTGGTTTGCGAATAACAGTCACAAATTTTAAAGAGTGATAAGGAAGGCCCCATTGTGACGCCAAGGTCACATTGAGACCGAGGGGTGCATAGCAAGTACGGTTTGTCAAAGGCGGTCTCGGCTGCGGTCATATCTTGGGCCTCCATCCGTTAATGAACTGCATGAGTTTCTTCACCTGCAGTTTGCTCAGTTTGAAGTCTTCCGAGAGAATCTCTTCGGTGAGCTGCAGTAACAAGTTCCCGTCGATCTTCTCCGAAATAAAGAGGGAGGCGATGTCGTCGGGCAGGCCGATAAATTGCAAGGATTTGGACACCTCTTCGATGGAGAGGCCGGCCAGGCTCGGCGGGGGCTGCCAATGTGCTGAGGGGGACTCCGATATGGAACTGGCGGTTTCCCAGGTGGAGGTGGAACTCGGGTCTCGTGTTGCCTGTTCCCTCTGTTGAACGAGGCAGGAAGTGGAGCTGTCCTGCTGACTGTCGCAGGCTGGTCCCAACGCTAACTCTGAACTCCTCTTCATGCTGTTTGACTTTGCCGCCCTGGGCGGCAGGATGGGGCAAGAGAGCCTCTGCTTTGCGCTGCATTCGTCCGGCGCTCCGTCTTTGTACATTTCCGAATTGGAACCGGAGGATTTGGTGCAGGACTTGCTCGGAGACTGGTTCCGCAACCTGAGGCTTTTAGTGCCGCGCGCGAGCTCCGGGCTGTCAAAGTCGACCAGGCTGCAGGTTTTGGGATTGCTCGTGGACCTGTTTCGCGGGTAACTGTAGTAGCTGCGGGAACCGGGTGGGAGAAAGTCATCCAAAGCCTGACAATCCCCCCCGCTGAAGTTATTGGGCCAAGACAACCTGGACGACATGCCGTCGGACGGCAAGCTGCTGCTCGCCAACGCGACGCCCGGCTCGCCGCTGGCGGCGTGGGACCACTTACACGGGTAGCACACGCTGCTTTTTTCTTGTGGGTCAGACGCCTCTTGTTCGCACGATCCACTATTGAGAGGGGGGTGGGAGGAGTGGGGGGGTTAGATTAGATACAATGTCAGAGCTAAACATTAGCAACATTTGAGATAAAACGAAACAAAAACGCAATTTGGGTTGTCAAGGAGTGGAAAAAGGTCTCATTAAAATTCAAAGGACTTGAAGATGGGGAAATAGATTTGTTTTTATCCCCCGAAATGAGATCTGATACAAGGAATTGATAAATGAATTTGCTGCCTGAATTTATGAGTTCATGAAAGAAAGACCTTTTCACACTGCACTTAGCAGAGCGTGGAGCGCCCTCGCCCTCGGTCGACCCATTTTCTGGGGATGTGCTGCCGCAACATGACGAGTGAGCACTGCCAGGGCGCGTACGTTTGGGTTTTGACGCCTTCTAGGCCAAATTGAAAAGTGTTCCGTGTCAAATGTCCCGACCAGTAGGAAAGGAGAATAAAAAGGGCATTTTTGGTTTCATCCTGAAACAAAGCCCACACAGCCAAAGTTTCCCGTGAGGCCTGTACCACTTTGGAAAACCCGCCTGTGAATGACAACATATCATGATGCGCCTTCTTACATGCTGTGGAGCCCAGAAGAGTAATAGGAAAGGGTTGGACTGGGCGAGCGGGTGGCTTGCTGCCGAGGCTTGGACAGCAGCGGAACCGATGGCATCCGTTTCAAACTACGCGGCGGAATCGGCGGGGCGTTCAATAGGCGGCATTCTTCTTTCACCTAGAAATCGATGACACGTGGCTTAGGGAGGCTCAGCCTGACGAGCGTTACGCCGAGATGAGCGGGTGATACTCACGGCTTCGGATTTGGGTGGAACTGGCGGCGGCGTGAGTGCCACATCGGGAATGGTCACCGGGCCAAGGGGGCACGCGAGCGGGTAAGACTGCGATGCCGCCGTCGCCGCCGTCGTCATAGCGCAGCCGTTGTTGAGGGCTTGACCGCCCTCGGTTAAAGACGACTTGGGCATCTGGCTTCTTAAGTGGTCCAACCACAGCTTCTCATAGGGAACGTCGGACTTGATGAGGGAAGCCTGCTGGTTGGGGCAGTCCAACATTTCGGCGGAAAAGCTTTCGTTTTCCGCCGGCTCTGTCGGAATGCTGTCGGAAGGCAGAAGTGCCCAATCGCCGCCGAGGCTCATGCAGCCCTGCAAGTTGACCTCGCTGTTGCCGTGCAGGTTGCTGCCGTAGACGCACACCGAGAGCCGGTGGAAGGACTGCGTCAGTTCGTCACGGGCGTACGTTAACGAGCTGGGCATCTGCGTGCTGTTGGGACACCCGTTGGAGGTTCCGCCGCCGCCGCAGCAGTTGCCGTTGCCGCCGCTCTGCTTCTTGGGGCTCTTGCCTTCGTCGTTCCAGTCCGTCCGCACATCCCGCACGGCGCGCGAGTAGTCGTCGATGTCAAACTGCTCCTGGCAGAAGGAGAACCAGCGATGCACCATGGTGTCCAGCCACAGCTCGCCTTGCAGCAGCTCCTCCGGAACAATAAAGCGAGGCAGGGCCACGTGGAAAGGAAAATGGACGGGGAGGATTTTGTTGCTGCGCAGGACGCAGCACACCACCACCGTCTTGGTCTGAATGTTGACCAGTTTGTAGCGGTGGCCTTCCCGGATGAGGTGGAGGTCGTGCTGGTTGCGAGGCGGCGCGCCGGGCACCGTGACGTTGACCGGCAGCCGCGTTTTCTCCACAATGTTTCGAATGGTGTGCTCGCCGTCCTGCATCTGAAGCTCCAGCGGGCTGCACGTGCTGAAGCGACCTTTGCACTGGAAAGGCAAGCTGATGCTCTCGTTGGTGCGGTGGTTCATGCAGATCAAGCAAGGCATCTTGCCTCGACCCATCTTGCTGATGGAGTTCAGCTTCCCGATTTTCTTAAAAATTGTGTTGAATCTGGATTTCTCTTTGGACGTTTTGGCGTAGAGGATCTCGGCTTGGCCCATCAATGTCAGCTCGTCGCCGGTGCTTAGTGTTATATTGTAGACTTCAGTGTCTTCGTTGCATTCCCCTGAAGCCATCTAACAAGAAACCACACGGTGCAACCATTAGGAATTGTATTTACGGCCAATCACTTCATAAACGTTTTCACCCCGCTACGCCACAATTATCCCGTTTGAAAGATTAGCCGTACCTTTACATTGAACGTGATTTCTTCCATGACGTACACCCTTTCAGGAAACGCTTTGGCCACTTCTTCCACACTGTTGAAGTATTGCACAGGCTCCTTGACGTCTCGATCCTGTTCCAGCAGCTTAAACTGACCTGAATTGGGGGGTGGTGGGAGGGGGTGGGAAAACATGCCAAATCTACTGGCTGTCTTTTGTCTATGCCAATGATGCGGCAATTTACCAGGAATGCCAAACAGCTTCAGCGGGATACACACATAGTGACCATCGGGCCCAATTTGAGGGATTTTCCTCTCGTGGGGGGTGTGTACCCCACTTCAGATGTCTTACCTTCATAGTGAACAGGAATTTCTATTTTAGGTCCAATCACATAGTGTCCTTCATCGAGACTGTGAGCAGTAATAGTTGTCCACTGACGACAGGAATGAATCAAGAGGTAGTCATTGTCTCGAAGCCCTTCAACCAACTGGCCTGGAATGGGTGAAAGGGGGGGGGGGGGGTTAAAAAATGTAATTTACACCCAAGGACCAATTGTTATTCATTGCAATTACACAGTTTGAGTGGTTTGTCCCAAGACTTTAAGATTCACTTTAACACACTTGCAATATCTAAAATATAACAAAAGCTTTAGTTTCACACGCACATTAAGTGCAGTGTTAATATTCAAACCGAGTAATGTTACAGTGCACTTGTACATTCAGCTGCTCTCATGATAATCGGCACTACACGGTATGCGGTGACTTAATCCCGTTTTGTGCATACTTGCCATCCCTGGGCAATAAAATGTGTGCAATCTCCAAGTGTTGCAAATCGTCCAAATGCATCTGCCATCAACAATCATGTCTTTGCACTGATATCCTCACACAAGAATAGTTCCTTATTTCCAAGGCTTTGCCGTGCGTGCCCCTAACTTCGCCAGTAATTCAAACACATAATACAATCTCCACAATATAGGCGACAATTGTTCGCAATGGCACAAATACAAGTCCCAGTTCGTAGCAAGCAAAAGATAGTTAGCTCCAAAGACTTTGCAGCTTCCAAAAAAAAGTCACTGACCGTTGTCCAGCTTGACGATTTGAGGCAACCTATATGCACTGACAAGTTGATCTAATGGCAAGGCTGTCGTACTCCACGTAACATCTTTTAAATTGTTGTACAACATTGTTCCAAGGTCCATCTTGCTAGCTTACATTAACCCACAGAAGGGCTAGCTACGTGTAAACACGGTCACACAAGGCTACGCAGCGCTCACAAAACCAACGATTGCATCGAAACTCCATTTACGGCTTTGTACTTGGCACGATGTCTCTTGGTTTTTACATAATATTGCCTATTCATCTCTTTACGAGCCATTGAAATCCGTACTCTAATCATTAAGCAGAGCCATGTTTGTTTAGTTACAATCTACAGCCGGATGAATAACGGAAATGCGTAATTTTTATTACAAAATAAAAGATTGGTTTAGTGGCTCTCACTCACACGCACGTTTCAGGGAAATGTTTAGTTGTTGTTGCGATGATATAGCGTAAAATATTACATTTTATATATCTTTATATATTTAGAATTCAAAATAAGGCAAAACAAACTGGTCATGTGTTTAAGCAGGAAATTAAACTGAAGCAAGACCTTTGATTGGGATATGTTCTGACCTCAAATTAGTTTGCACAAAATATATCAACTGTTCTGAGACAAAAATATTACTTGTTTGGCGGTTTTGGGGTCATGTGATTTTGTTGATTTGTCTTCCTCGAACTTGTTAAATCATTTATTTTTAATCACAAACATACTGCACTTATTCTCTGAATTTGACTCAACAAACAGTAACTACAATCTGATTGCTAAAACCGAGGAAGAGGGGGGAAAAGTGAGCTGAAGTGACATCAAGCTAATCGTTCTAATTAGTGCTCTCTTCTTTGTACATGTTTTACTATTTTGATAACGTGGCACGACTTGGATGCACACAAAATATAATTTTCCATAGTCTGTCCCCTTAAGATGTGAATTGTTGCAATTTGGCAAGCGTAGTGATGGTGTAGTTCTGTGTGCCAACTGTGAATGTCATCACTTCCTGATGTACATTAGAGGAGCTTCCTTCATTTGCTGTGTGATCACAGAGTGTAGTCCTACCCTGTGACTAACAATGTCTTTTTTGGACACACTGCGCCAGTGGGACGATGCTATAACGTGTGTGGACAGAAGCGATTTGACTGAAGCACTCAGAATTTTCTTGGACATCCAAGAGCCAAACTCCAAAATTTGTTTCAACATCGGTTGCCTCCAGCTTCTCAACCAAAACCTGGATGCTGCTGAAAAGGTAATGAGTCTTTGTAGAAATAAATCATTATTAATATCTATTTAATTAGAAAAGCAGATTTATTTTGTAAAATCTAGGTTGTTTAATTTGAAATGGAACCATGTGATATTCTATAGATTGAAAGTGCAAGTCGCTAAAAAAGAAGAAGTAGGGCTCATTTGTTCCGAAGGAAGTAACGCATGATTTGTCTTGGTTTCAGGCCTTTGACTGCAGCATATGCAAGGACGAGCATTTGGCGGTCGCCTTCTTTCAAAGAGGAATCACCTTTTACAAACAGAACCGGCGAGTCTTGCTTATCACTTCAATAACTGCAATACTTTCCATTTCAATGTTCCTTTCAGTAACAAACCTGATGTGTTGCCTTCAAGGTATGAGGAAAGCATTGGTGATTTCCACCTTGCCTTCAAGGCTCTGCGAGGCAACCAGTTGATAGATTACAAAGTGCTTGGTCTCAGATACAAGTTATATGCATGTGAGGTAAGACTGTGTCACTCGAATATGAGTTTGCATCCAATAACCTCCACCCGAAAGTGCCATTGTTGATCATTACATATTTAATGAAGAGACTTTTGCCCGTGAAACTTTCTTCAATGTTGTAATCACACTGCAAGTGCATTTCAAAACCTCCGAAAGTTGTCGCTCGCCAGGTCCTGCATAACATGGCCCTGGCGGAGGCTCACTTGGGTCAGTGGGAAAAGGCCCAGAGGAACCTAGCGAAGGCTCTCGAATACAAGACTGATGCCAAGCTCAGCATCATCGACAGAGCTATGCAGTCAACCCTGGTTTGTTCAGATATGTTGGTCTCTGGGACTCAATCATGAGATACATACTATATTTTAGGAGCGTTTGATCGCAACCCCCATCTGTTTAACAATAAGAAAAGAAGATGAGCTAACCTTTGTAAATATTGCTTGCATTTCATCACCAGAAACAAAAGGTTTTTCAAGCAGTCGAGTTCCCATCCGCTGTGCTGTTTCGGCCGAACAAGCACTATGTTGCTGAACTGGAGAAAAAGGACTACTTGGGAAAAGCCAAGGTAATCCATCCTCTGTGGACCAATCCAAAAACAAAAACTGCAAACCGGAGCTTCATTGGCCATTGATTTTGCATATCTTTGGTATTTTTAGGTGGTTGCTTCCGTTGTTCCCCAGGATCACTTCTCTGGATTTGCCCCTTTACAGCCACATGTAATGCAAACTAAGCAAACTCTTTGGCATTTTATGAACTGTAAGTTTCAAGAAAAATTGTGAAGACCTTGGAATTACCTGGACGAAAGACAGACTGATAGTTTAAGCTTGCCAGCAAAAAGTATTGGGAATTCATTGGCCATTGTTGATAGGAATATGTCCAGGTCATGAAGTAGCAAAGCAGATCCATACAGTGATGCCCCATTTCATACATACATACATACATTTCACTGTTAGGATGACGTTTTGATAGCAACATGCACTTCCAAACAACACAAATTTGCGTTCATCTTTCCACACAATAGCTTGTCACCAGTGTTGTGGAACTTCTTTTGCAAAACTTTTAGCAATATTTTTGTAAAGAGTTCAGGAGCTTTTGAGCCTATGCAGAAATCTATGCATTTCCAAAGGCTTCACTTTTTTTTTCTTGCAACTGTATGACCATAATACTCTATGTGACAAGATTAGATTCGTCTATACGGCACTTCTTGTAATACTTCAACAATTTTGCATGTTTTTACTAATGTGACTTTTTTCCCCCCCCATGTATACAGGTTGAACAAGAACCTTCAGGTCCGAAGGAGCCTGAGGTTCTAAGGTAAAAACGTGAACTTTTTTTTAAGCATGTAATTTAAGCATCATCATCCCAACATAAAGTATAAGCCAAATGGCAAAGACAAGCCTTTTATTTAACGAATGTGCTGATAATGCATTTCTTATGCCAAGTGCATTCTGACCTCTCTTCAGAGCTTTGGAAGGAGACCCTCATATTGTGCGCTATGAGTTTATTCCCGAGACGAGTGATGAGTTGGCGGTTGTCCCGGGCAACATTGTTTTTGTCCTGCAGAAAGGTTCGGATAACTGGGCTTCAGTTCTTTTCAACGGAAGAGTAAGTTTGCTCTCTCTCTCACTCATACTCTACCAAAAATCCACATGCCTTAAAATTTTTAAAAATAAGATTCCAACTATTATTTAAACACAGAAAGGACTTGTTCCTTACAATTACCTGGAACATTTGGAGATGTCCTTGGGCGGTCAGCAGAAGAACGTAAGGCCCCTTTGCCATCATATTCAAAACCTGTAATGGACACTGTTGAATAACAAAGCCTCATTATTTTCTGGTCCATGTTTATTGGAAAACAGCAACTCTTAGAACCTCCAAGTCGGGTACCACCAACCAGGCCCGAAAGGAAACAAGGTACATGTTATTAGACAACAAATTGACAAAATAAATGCGGCTTGGTAATAAAAAAAATGCTCACACATGAAATTTTTTCAAGGTCTTCTTCGTGGGGAAAGCAACAGTCAAGACTTCCAACAGAGGGTATGCTATTAGAAAAAATAATCAAAAGAAAAAAAAAAGGAAAATAAAATACCGTATTGGCCCAAATACATTTTTTTTGCATTGAAATAAGACTGAAAAAGTGGGCGTCGTCATATATTCAGTGTCTAGACATTATACCAATTCACAACGCTAGATGACGCCAGATATCAATGAAGCGAATGCTGAACTTGACTCCCCAGGCCAGTGACCCCCTGCCATGAAGAATAAAAATAGTAGCACGAAGAAGAAAAATAAAAAATAGCGGTAAGAAGAAGATAATAGAAGAGATAACAGAAAATGGAGAAACAGTGACAATCTGGAGAAAAGTGGGTCGAAGATCGTCCAGGTTAACCGGCAGCCAAGGAGAAGTTATGATGTAATTTACATTTCAAAAACCAGAAGCCATTCATTTACGAATGTGATTGCACTTTAGATTATACTGAGGCAAAATAACATGCTTTTTCTCTCAAATATATTGTTATAATCATTTGTTTCCGACGTACTGTAATTGTTTTCTGTATTAATTTCATTTAAATAGATTTGGTGTTCAAAAAGTCTTTTTTCAAACTTGAGTCTTGAAAGAGTAGGGGTCGTGTTATATTTGGGCCAATACAGTAAAAGAAAAAAAAGAAAAAAAGAAAAACAAACACTTCCCAAAATAATTGTGTCTTTGCTTCAGGAAGCCCAGAATGCGGACAACTTGTTTATTGTCAAAGTGCATTACAAATTCAACTTTGCAGTGTCACTAGCGAGTGGTTCCACTTATGACACACTGATCGAAAAGATCAGTAAAAAACTTAACCTCTCTCCCTCGTCAGTCACACTGAGGTAAGGTACACAACATGAATAGATAAGCTAAGATAAGATACCCTTTATTTACAGATACATGATTTCGTCAGTGTCCGTGCTTACAAATTTGTGTTCCATGTAGGTTAGCGTCGGATGCAACAAGTGCATTGAATGACAATACAGATATGGAGAGTATTTGGAGCGCTCAAAACAAGCACATCACATTGTGGTGTCATACGAAAGTAGTAAGTACTTTAATAAATACTCCCAAAAATTCAAATAAAGTGTACACGTCATCCGAAAGGATGAGGATAAATTAACTACATGTTGTTGTTCAGCAAACTGCAGAAAAGCCGCAGAACAATAAGACTGTTCTGGTGGCACTTCACTCCTATGAGTCAACAAATCCCGAGGACCTTGGTTTCAATCAGGGGGATAAAATCACACTCATCTCTAAGAGTGAGAAACCATCCCTTTCAACATAATGTTTTGAACTGATCAGACATTGTGTAATGCTTTTGTCTCTCCCCACTGCAGTTAACCAGGACTGGTTGGAAGGACATTCTAATGGGAACACTGGCATCTTTCCTGCTTCCTTTGTGGAGAAAGTGAATGACTAGTGATGCTTGCAAATGGGCAAGGATAGAGTCACTTTCCCCACGTTATGTCCCCTAAAAGTCACTGATAAGTTAAACCACTTCGAAGAAATGCCACTAAGCTCCTTCTTCTTCATAGGCGATAGCGATGCCCCTCCTGCCCTCCACAGCTTTCTCCACGGGCGTCTCCCCCAACTTCTGCTCCAAGCCGCGCCAGCTCCGATTCGCCAAAAACGATGCTGAAAAAGAGAGTGAACACTTGAGTGTGCTTTCACTTTGTACCGCAAGATTGCGATAATAAACACAGGACAAAAACATCAACGCGTCTTCTCGTGTTTGAAATGACATGTACCGGCAGAGTTGCTGTTGGCCACAGTCATCATCTGGTTCCTCAGGACAAGCGAAGAGCCAAACTGGGAGTTTGCGTGATTGCAGTCCAGCTTGTTGCTCCTCAGAGCCCCGGTGATTAAAGATACATCCGTCTCGTCAGAGTCCTCCTGCCCCGCTGCCAAAGGTACGTAACTGTGTCCACCTGGAGACAGAATTGTGGCAGCCATGAAGAAACATTAGATAGACTGAAGACAAAAGGTTACACTCAAAAGGTGATGCTTTGAAGTCTAGAAAATGGATTCAAACCTGGCAGGAGATGTCGAAAGTCAGTGACGTATTCTGCGGACCACTCCCTATTCCTGTTGCAGGCCACTTCCATCTCGAACGGCGTCACCACGGGTCGGTAGAACTCACTGGAGTCCAATAGAGAGTTCTCCGGACACGAAATCAGAACAAAAATGTCAATTTCCAGAAAGTTGGCAAGCTTGGGCACGTTGAGCTTCCCCATGGCGAACAAGTAACTCTTCTTGCCGGCGCTGCGGATTGTCTCTTTCAGCTGCTGGATGATAGCCAGGTAGTTGGCCACACCGAGAGTGCCCACCAAGATGCCCACCACGTTGGCATCCTTCGCCCTCTCGATAGCATAGAAGCGCTTCATCAGTGCGCGGTTGACGCCGGCCGACTCGAGCCTCCCTGCAGATGTCACGGGGTCGAAGGAGGAGAAGCAGCAGCGATTCCACGTCATCATGAAGTTTCGCAAGGTTGGGCCGTCTTGGCCGATGTAGAACACATTGTAATCCTCAATGCTCAGTCCGCTCTTCAAGGAAAACTGCCTTCCAAAGTGAATGCTGGGCTGGTCTGCGTCAGGCTCTCTTTCGCGCCGGCCGTGGCTGTAACACTGCTCGCCTTCCACCACAAGTTGTGAAGAAACAACGTTTGGATAGTCTTCACACAACAGTGTCACGAGATTATCTGAGGAGGGAGAAAACTCAGTTATGAGGGTAACCATCCTGCATTTTTTACAAGGTCAACCCATTTGCATATATATTTGAAAATATATATTTTCAAAATCTATCCAAATACATGATACAGTTAGTAAACCACACTGTCCACAAACAAGATTGTCAACGTTTCACAACCATGCATCAATACAGAATGCTTTTCATTTTTGGGGGGGCTTAACATCCACTACACCGACCAAAACTGAGGCCAAGTATCTTCTTCCATCTGTGTGCTTACCAATAGCATGCGTGTATCTGACATCATACAGGATGAGGATGTGGGCCTGTGTGTCGGTATGCAGTTCTCTGAAGACCGAGGTGCACTTGTCCACGTCTATGCTGGCTTTCTCAAAGACGTACATGAGGGGCAGGCGTTTGGAAGGGCTCAGGCAGGCTCGGCCGTAGTGCACCATACAGTCGGCTCCAACGTGCTCTGCTGCCACCTCATCCACACAGCAACTGACCAAACCAAAACACACCAAATGGTGGTAAGTGGGGGGAGGGAAGAAATATAAAAAAACAACCTAAACGTAAAAACTCAAATAGATTCCATCAAGACGATTTAAAAAAAATAAAAATCACAATTACCTGCCATAGGAGGTGTCTCCCAGAATGAACACCTTCGCTTGAGTAATTCTTTCAATCTCAGCTGCAATTGCGCTCGATTCGTGCAGGAGTTCATCAGGAAACTGCAGCGCAACCTAGGAAATGAGGGAGAGTGGGCACGCTATATTGAAGTCTCGTTGGTGTATTGCTAAACATGCAGGTTATGCAAGGGTCCCTCACCTTCTTGAAGTGATTCTGAGAGACAAAGTCGCAGGTTTTCTGAATTTGATACAAGTCATCAAGTTCCCCCTGAGGAGTTTTCCTCGTTTCTTGGACGTCAACCTGACGCTTGATCACATTTTCCGAGCTGCTGCTGAACGCATCTGCCATGACTACACTACTGTACTTAAAACAGCTCCTGTGAAAATGGCACATACACAACAACGAATCTGTTAACATACATCGAATTGTAACCGTAGCATTAACTTAAAAGTATATCGTTTAACTGACGCATAATATAAATTACTTAAGTCCGGTTTTTAAACTTAGCTTGCAGCCAAGAAAAAAATACTCCAACTTGTGGCACAATACGCATCATTTACAACAAAGAACGTTCGAACAGTTGGACATTTCTGGGTAAAGTTAAAGCGCACTAAATTCGTTTGGGTAAACACGTTCCCAAAGCGAGGTGGCTTTTCAGGAAGTCCTTACACTTCCGGTTCAACGTCGTTTCAAAATAAAAACACTTGCGCCCTTGGTTAGTGCAAGTATAGTATTGTACTGGCACGCTCGATTACAGAGGTCCAAAAATAAATATACACCTACCTGCGAATTCAGTTGTAGTTCTCCCATGATAATCGACAACAATATCCACAGCTTTTAAAGCTTGAGCTCATCTCCTTGGGACAGTCTCCTGTTGTCTCCATGGCTCATAGCATTGCATGATGCTCCTGAATCAACCTGGAATCGCTGCCATTTTGCATTGAACACAACATTGAGAAAACACTTTTTGCCCCAATACAATACATCCTGATTTATATAGCGCTTTCACAACAGCTGCAGCTGGAACAAGCGCTTCACAAAACAGTTAAAGTAAAATACAACACTATAAAAAAAACAACAACACATAATGCTCTCTGCATCGATCATTTGGATCAAGATTTGTTTTCCAGGTTGTTTTGGTCGCACATCCATCTTTTGCTTTTTACTTTGTTGAAGTGAGCCATCCTCCTTTTGCCGTGTTATCCATGTTGCGGGTTCACATTCCTTTGCCGTTTGGTTCAGAGCATTGACAAGAGCATTACGGTTTTGTTGGTCCAAAATGATGCTCCTGCCATCAGCTGGTGCATGAGAGCAAGTTTTGTATTTGAAGTTTTTTTTTTGTATTCGGTGTGGTGAGCTTGCTCTGCAACGAGAGCGGTTCCTTTGGATTCCAGTTTGCCATTCCCATTGTTTCCTTTGAAGATACCCAAACACTCGTGTTGCAAGTGTCCCCCTTTTTGCAACCATTTATATTTGAGGAGAATAAGTTGGACTTGCTCACAGTATGGACATTGTCCCCCACCTTTGATTTTGTGTGTGCATGTCATTGTGATGAATACCACCGTGATTCGCAATACCAGACACGTTTTCCCAATCACCATCAGTATTTTCCTTTGACACCCAGGTTTTTTTTCCAATAAATTGTGTCCACCTTTTTCTTGTCACAGTCCACGTCAGGTCATAAATCCTTTGAAAAGTATTGCGTGAAACCTTTTTCACCACACATTTCAACGAACCCAGAGAGATTTTTCAAATCTCTGTAATATTACCACCTTGCAAGAAACCTTGTATTGTTTTCCCCGAAACCGATAGTTGTGCTTTTCTGCCATTTTGTGCATCAGTGAAGCCCAAAGCATAACCTTTGTCCCCTCATTTGCATGTCAGAGTCACCGGCCACCGCGTTGAATAGCCAGAACACTCTCATTTGACAAGGAGTCCACATTGAACCCAACTTTTGGACCTTAAAATTCTGTCACAGTCAACACAATACGACACGAACCAAAAGTTTGCCCAACAATTTCGTCATCAACCAATGCATTGATAACATTTCCCTTGTATGCACACATATTTATATCGCGATGGAACGGTGGTAAGCGCGCCGCTTCTCCGACCTTGAAAAGTATTGCGTGCAACCTTTTTCACCACACCTTTCAACGAACCCAGAGAGAGATTTTTCAAATCTCTGTAATATTACCACCTTGTAAGAAACCTTGTATCGTTTTCCCGAAACCGATAGGTGTGCTTTTCTGCCATTTTGTGCATCAGCGAAGCACACAGCAGAACGTTCGACCACTCATTTGCATGTCGGAGTCACCACCTTGCAAGAAACCTTGTATCGTTTCCCCGAAACCGATAGTTGTGCTTTTCTGCCATTTTGTGCATCAGTGACCCCCACAGAACGTTTGACCCCTCATTTGCATGTCAGAGTCACCGGCCACAGCGTTGAATAGCCAGAACACTCATTTGACAAGGAGTCCACATTGAACCCAACTTTTGGATCTTAAAATTCTGTGACAGTCAACACAATATGACACAAACCAAAAGTTTGCCCAACAATTTTGTCATCAACCAGTGCATTGATAACATTTCCCTTGTATGCACACATATTGAGATGGCGATGGAACGGTGGTAAGCGCGCCGCGTCTCCGACCTTGAAAAGTATTGTGTGCAACCTTTTTCACCACACATTTCAACAAACCCATAGAGAGATTTTTCAAATCTCTAATATTACCACCTTGCAATAAACCTTGTATTGTTTTCCCGAAACCGATAGTTGTGCTTTTCTGCCATTTTGTGCATCAGCGAATGCCAAAGCAGAATTTTTTTTTTACCCCTCATTTGCATGTCGGTGTCACCGGCCACAGCGTTGATAGCCAAAACACTCGCATTTGACAAGGAGTACACATTGAACCCAACTTCTGCACCTTAAGATTCTGTAAGTGACAGTCAACACATTACGGCACGTAATATGACCCGAACCAAAAGTTGACCCAACAATTTCATCATCAACCAATGCATTGATATCATTTCCCTTGTATGCACACATATTTAGATCGCGATGGAACGGCGGTAAGTGTGTCGCGTCTCCTACCTGAATCCATGTAACAGAGGCAAGCTCTGCATCTCCTACCTGAAGTCAAAGTGCGGCGTCCAGAAAAATCAAGTGATGAGACCAGAGGCAACTTTAACCTGCTTTGTCTCTTCTGTCGTGGCATCCCATGCATGAGTGGTTGCTTAAAACGAGCCATTCATAAAACGGCAATCAGACGATCTTCACGCCATCGAATTGTAACCTTAGCTTGAACTTCGAATCATATCGTCATTATGCTTAATATCAATTCCATATATCCCGTTTCTAACCTTAGCATGAACTTCAAAGCATATCGTCATGATGCTTAATATCAATTCCATATATCCCGTTTCTAACCTTAGCATGAACTTCAAAGCATATCGTCATGATGCTTAATTCCATATATCCCGTTTCTAACCTTAGCATGAACTTCAAAGCATATCGTCATGATGCTTAATATCAATTCCATATATCCCGTTTCTAACCTTAGCATGAACTTCAAAGCATATCGTCATGATGCTTAATATCAATTCCATATATCCCGTTTCTAACCTTAGCATGAACTTCAAAGCATATCGTCATGATTCTTAATATCAATTCCATATATCCCGTTTCTAACCTTAGCATGAACTTCAAAGCATATCGTCATGATGCTTAATATCAAGAGCCATTCATAAAACGGCAATCAAACGATCTTCACGCCATCGAATTGTAACCTTAGCTTGAACTTCGAATCATATCGTCGTGATGCTTAATATCAATTCCATATATCCCGTTTCTAACATTAGCTTTGCTGCAAGTTTACTTCAGTCTGTAAATTCAGACTTGCACACAACGCGCATCATTTACTACTAATAACGTTCAAAGTGTTGGGCAGCAGTGGCAAAATTAAATGGCATCAGGTTCGCCAGAAATGTTACCATTAGCAAATATGAGGGACCCAACCAATATGGTTTTTCAGGTAGTCCTTACACTACCGGTTCAACCTCGTTTCAGAACAAAAATTAATGCCCCCTTTTGTTATTGCAAGTACTGTACTGTACAGGCACTGGAATTATGACCTCTAAGTGACAAAGCTTTAAGAGAGTGAGATCTTACCTTGGTCGAGTCATAAAAAACAAGCGCCTGAAGACATGGTCGATTTATTCCTCCACATTCTTTGCTGTGATCCAAAGCTTTTCAACCCCAGTTCCTTTCGTTCTACTCTTGCCGCTAACATTTCCCATTAGAGGAACCGATTACCAAAAGCCCCAATGAAGCGTGCACCGAGCTCGTGTTTGATAACCACCTTTGCCAGCCACAGGGTGTCTGCGGCTTTTTGGCAAAACCCGTGTTTGCGGTTTCAGTCAAGATTTGTTTTCTAGGTCGTTTTGGTTGCACATCCAGCATTTGCTTTTAACTTTGTTGAACTGAGCCATCCCCCTTTTGCTGTGTTACCCATGTTGCGAGTTAATTTCCCTCTGCCATTTGGTTCAGAGCATTGACGAGCATCCAACTTCCTGTTTTGTTTGTCCAGAATGAGAGCTCCGTCCATTAGCTGGTGCATGAGAGTAAGTTTGCGGTCCGTTTCGTATTCGGTGCGCTTGCTCTGCAACGAGAGCGGTTCGTTTTGATTCCAGTTTGCCGTTCCTGTTGCTCCAGTGTGCAAGTTTCCTTTCGAGCATCCACTTAGTTTTGTTTGTCCAAAATGAGAGCAAGTTTGCATTTGTTGTCTGTTTCGTATGAGTGTAGTGTGGTGTGCTTGCTCTGCAATGAGAGCGGTTCCTTTGGATTCCAGTTTGCCATTCCCATTGTTCCAGTGTACGTTTCCCCTGAAAATACCCAAACATTTGTGTTACAAGTGTTTCCCCTTTTAGAAGCCATGAGAGCAAGTTTGCATTTGAAGTCCATTTAGTGGGAGTGTGGTGTAGTGTGGTGTGCTTGCTCTGCAATGAGAGCGGTTCCTTTGGATTCCAGTTTGCCATTGCCATTGTTGCAGTGTATGTTTCCCCTGAAAATACCCAAACATTTGTGTTGCAAGTGTTTCCCCTTTTTGAAGCCATGAGAGCAAGTTTGCATTTGAAGGCTGTTTAGTACAAGTGTGGTGTAGTGTGGTGTGCTTGCTCTGCAATGAGAGCGGTTCCTTTGGATTCCAGTTTGCCATACCCATTGTACGTTTCCTTTGAAGATACCCAAACACTCGTCTTGCAAGTGTCTACCTTCTTGCTTTCATTTGTATTTGAGCAGAATAAGTTGGACTTGCCCACAGTATGGACATTGTCCCCCACCTTTGATTGTGTGTGTGTGTGTGTATGTCATTGTGACGAATACCACCGTGATTCGCAATACCAGACACCTTTTTCCCAATCACCATCAGTATTTTCCTTTGACACCCAGGTTTTTTTTCCAATAAATTGTGTCCACCTTTTTCTTGTCACAGTCCACGTCAGGTCATAAATCCTTTGAAAAGTATTGCGTGCAACCTTTTTCACCACACATTTCAATGAACCCAGAGAGAGATTTTTAAAGCTCTGTAATATTACCACCTTGCAAGAAACCTTTTTCTCTGTAATCTTACCACCTTGCAAGAAACCTTGTATCGTTTTCCCGAAACCGATAGTTGTGCTTTTCTGCCATTTTGTGCATCAGCGAATGCCAAAGCAGATTTTTTTTTACCCCTCATTTGCATGTCGGCGTCACCGGCCACAGCGTTGATAGCCAGAACACTCGCATTTGACAAGGAGTCCACATTGACCCCTCCATCATATGAACCCAAGTTTTGTACTTTTAAGATTTTGTAACCGACAGGTCGAACGACCCGAACCAAGTTTGCACAAATGCAAATTGCATTGATAACACTTCCCACCCCTCGTGTGCACACATATTTCGATGGCCATGGAACGCCGGCAACCGCGACGCATTTCCTACCTCAATCCGTGGGACAGCGGCAAGCTTTGCATTTCCAATCGTGTTCCAAAGAGATTTGTTCAATTTATAAAATCCAACAACGAGATGATGCGTGGCGTCCCAAACCTGCCGTCAAGGCGTCCCGAAACTTCTGTCAAGGAGTCTCGAACATTCTGTCCGCAGCAGGTGCTTTAAACGCCATCAACCACCTTTCCCGGCCCCCAAACACACGGCGTTCTTAATTGGCCTATTTGACGTCAGACGGGCCCAAAAGCCCAGGAATGCAGTTGTTGAACTTGCAAATGACTGACAGTTATGGGGGCTTGAATTGTCGAGGCTAAACCGAAATTTGACCCGAGATGCTGCATTTGTTTGGTACCCTGATTTATGAATGAGTTTCGTGTGCCATATATTTCCTGCACGTTTTTTAGCGAGAAACTGCAACGCATTGAGACATAGGACACTTTTAAAACTGCTGAGTCCCCCCCACCCTCCCAAAAAAATGGAAGCGTCCTACTACTTGAGTCAGGTTGCCCCAACTTTCTGGGTTGTTTTACAGAAAATAAGCCCTTTTTTAGGACACAAGAAGCCAAATAGGGTTATTTTTGACTGAGCAGTTTTGAAAATGTACCACAATTTAAAAAAAATCACTTTATGTTGCATTCATACAAACAAAATGACATTGTAAACAGAGGACACAGTGTCATTCAAATAAAACTGCTTGAGACATCAACAATTCATTTTATTCGTTTCACAACACACGTGACAGTTGAAACAAGACACATTTGTCAACATTCAATCAAGTTGAAGTGTAGCTCAACCACCACAAATACACAAGTCATATTTCATACAAAAGTTTATTTTTCCCACTCCATAGAACAGCCTTCGGCCATTTCTTGACTGGGTTGTCATGCTGGTACACATTCCTGGAAGACATCTGCTGCATCCTTGTATTGTGCTCGACTTGAGAGTCCACCAGAATATGGTCAGAGATCACAGAGATTTTGTCTGAATGAGCCGAATATGAATATAGAGGAGTTACAGTACATCACTCCCTGAGAGTGCTCCTTACATCCAGATACGATAGAAACCTAGGACCACGGTGAGACAAGTGAACACTGAACCTAGAGGAGGGAGGGAAAAAAGTCTGAATTTATTCCAGAAATAAGTACAGGTACTCTTTAAACAGGATGTATATGCAGTCAACTTCCAATGTCGACTCTCGAGTGTCTGTCCACTCATCAAGTATGAAATTAAATCATGTGTTTTGTGACTTTAACCGTGGAACTGTACCTCGGAGATTGCAATGAGATATTTAATAGCCTAATAATGTGAAAAGGATTTATTTGTCAATATGCTGAATGCCATGTTCTACCTGCAAGGTATTTTATAGTGTCCAATTTATGCGACTCTAACATGGTTTTCAAACCCGCCACTTCAGTGTCGATTTTCATGTTGGTCTTAGTAAGATGACGATCTTGCTCGGCAGTCTGAGGAAACAAAACAAAAAGAAAAATACTGGGTCCCAATCATAGGAAGGTGGAAGGAAGATGACTTTGTAGTGACAAATATGACGCTGTTATAGGCACAAACCATTTCCAAAATTTCTGTCCGTGTTTCTAGAAGCTTCCTCTCATGGCCTGCTTTCTGGGGGAAAAAAATGAGGAGGATGATGTCTTTTAAGTAACTTCCGTTTTCAGCAAAATTGATCAAGATTGGTGGGATTACCAGTTCTTTCATGCGGCTCTTTTCTAAATTCATGTCCAGAAATGTCTCTGAGCGTACTTTATTCATGACGTCCTAAAAGGCAGCAAGCAAGAGATACAGTGAATGCAAAATATCAATTATATATTTATATTGGAATCAAAATTTGACTAAATCATTGCAACATTTTCTGACTTACAGCTAGTTGCTCCTTCAGTTGCCCGAGCTGGATCTTCAATTTCTGAAATGTGATTCTGCTGTCAAATCTTTCATCAGTCATATGATTTGTTTGCAGTTTTTTTTGCCTCTCTGGTGTAGCGATTGTATATTACATAATCAGAATATTAAATTCTCAGGATTCAACGTGCTTACCTCACTCTCTTCCAATAATGTGGAGAACTCGCTTTTCTCCAGAATAACCATGTCCTTCTTTAAAGACGCTATTTGAGACATCACACGTTGCATCATAATTTCCTGAAGAAGGGACACGATCCATAAGGAATTAAGGTGCAGATACTGTATACAGTATTCGCCTCGCAATAACACGGTTCATCTTTCACGGCTTTGCTGTTCCAAGGATTTTTCTCGTGCATTTTATTTTATTTTTTGAGAGGCATTACAATATTGCACAGGGCGCACCAAGGTTGGAAAACTGTCAGTCACATTCATCAAATTTAAGAGGCTTACGGCATTTTTTATACAAACAAATGAGACACTTACCTGCTGTACTTTGGTTACCATGTCACTATAAATGATGTCCATGGTAGAGTTTGTCATCTTCAAGAACGCCTTAACTAGTGCTTCAGCTTGCTGAGGAGTGAAGGCTGTTCAAAGAAACCTACAGCGTCAGTTCACAAAGCAGAGTAATATCGTGAAACAACCGTGGTGACGGCTCCCACCGTTCTCTTCAAGGAGGTGAACCACCGCATGAGTGTCAAAGAACAGCTTCCGGACTTTCGGGAAATCAGGCTGCACATCATACTGAATGGAGCGGTCAGAACTCTTGTCTAAAATCAATGTTGGCAAGTTATGGTTCAACCTTTGCTGACTTGACAAGACTCTTTGATTGGAATGATATTTTTGGTGCTCTCAGGCGATGTGAGGTGCACCAGTTTTAAGATTTAATGATGTATTATGTAAATGCTGCTTCAGATGTACAGTAGGTGGGAAAAAATAAGCATGTGTCGCTTTGTAACTGTACAATTTTAAAGATTAAGCATGGGGTAAACACTGCAATTATGTCCCACACTATGTAGCACCACCCCTTAATCTGAATGAACGCCCCTGTCGAACAGGACATTCTGTAAAGGACAGTCAGTGGAATGTACTAATAAAGTTAAAAAGAAAAAAAAACTGAATCAACAGTTACAGTTACGTCATTCTTCCGCAGTAAAATATTTGGTCACATTTTACAATTATTCGAAACAATGGATAACTAAGTAAATACACGTCACCTTTTCCTGACAGGTGCACGAGTCTGAGCCCAGCTTGCCGCCTCGCCCGGTTAGTGTCAGATGAAGAACTCACGAAACTTGCCGAGGACTTGAAATGTAGCCAACTAGGTTCGGTAGATGACATTTTCCAGGGTAGACTCCTGCAAAAGCGCGCTCTATCTGCATTTGTGGCTTGGTTGAAGCGCTTTCCACTGTGGCTAAGAGTAAAAACGTTGAGTCGCGTGTGACATTGTTTGAGTACCATTGTGGAAGCGTAAAATTGAAACTCTACCACGACAGAACGAAACTACTTCCGACTTTCAAACTTTAACACTTATGTATATCCGGGTGTGCCTTTCAGAATAAATTCCACCATCTCAACACGACAGCTTTTTGCCTTTTAAATTTCATTCCTTAGCCTTTTAGTTTGAATAAAATACGACAAAAATTGTGTAAATCACCTATTTACCTATTTTTTCCCCAATGTCTCTCGCTGTAATGGAATGTGTGACTGAAGTCAATCCCGTTTCTTGTATTTTCAGACATGCATTTAATCCAGTATCTCAGCGTTGGCCAGTTAATGTCTTATGTCATGAGAAAATACACACCACAGGTTCCCCATAAAGATGTTTAATTTCCTTTATTTGTCTAACACAATTTTCTGCCTATCAGTTTGCCAAACAGGTACTTGATGCATATGCAGCTCTAAGTAGCCAGCGGTAGGATGGGGAGGTAGATCATTTTCCAGTTTTAGAATGGTGCAGTAAATCACATATTTTAAGCAAATTGCTGTACGTGGAGTAACACAACCGAGATTTTACCCATTTCTAAAAACGGACTGGTGAGAAAGGTGAATAATGCGACTACCGGTATGCACATCCTCTGGCATGTTGAATCCACAATGTGCTTTACACTGATGCCGTATTCATTCATTCATCTTCCGTACCGCTTGATCCTCACTAGGGTCGCGGGGGGTGCTGGAGCCTATCCCAGCCGTCTCCGGGCAGTAGGCGGGGGACACCCTGAATCGGTTGCCAGCCAATCGCAGGGCACACAGAAATAAACAACCATTCGCACTCACACCTAGGGACAATTTAGAGTGTTCAATCAGCCTGCCACGCATGTTTTTGGAATGTGGGAGGAAACCGGAGCACCCGGAGAAAACCCACGCAGGCCCGGGGAGAACATGCAAACTCCACACAGGGAGGCCGGAGCTGGAATCGAACCCGGTACCTCTGCACTGTGAAGCCGACGTGCTAACCACTGGACTACCAGGCCGCCCTGATGCCGTATTCATTCAGTGGATATACCTATACAAAAAAAATCCATTATTTCTTATTGGGCTGATACTCTAAAGTTCCATTTACAGTGCATGGTCAGAGGTAGGTAGTAATATATATATGTAGAAATTTTGGCTACACTATCCACCTTTGTTATTGAGGTTCACAGGCCTTGACCCAAAAAAATGTCAACTGTGTATGTAATTTTTACTCATTAGAAGAAGAAAATACAGATGGATAAAGTGGTTGCCACCGAAATGACAACACACAACAATAAGAGTGCCACAATGAGAACGCGCCGGCCTGCAGGTTGGCGTCCGGCAAGCTGCTCGTCATCCACAGAGAGCAGGGCCAGGGAGGCGCTGTCAGCGCTGCCGAGCGGTTCGGCATTCAGCGGCCCATTGGGCTCCACCATCCAGCGCAACACGTTCACCTTTGTTTCCATGTCCTCAATCATGTGATCAATTTGGTTGATCTCCTGCTCCATGGTCTTGTGCTCTTGGCTCTCAAAGCCATCGATGAGATTGGAGTTCACAGCCCGGTTCAAATCTGGGAGACTGAGGGCTCGAGCAGCTATTTCACTGCTCCCTCCTGCGTGAGGACAAAAAGCGAAATAGTACACGGACCTTAAACTCGACTTAAATAAAGGCTCTCTTTAGGCCTGCATCAAGATTCTAACATCTCGCTGTGAGGCAGACGAGTTTACCGTTACCCAAATTAACCTAAAATATACACAGTTAAAAGTTGTTGATTTTTTTTACCTTGCATGCCAGTTTGCACTAAACGAGGAGACTCAAGAGTGAAAACTGCTCCCATGTTGTAAACTTTGCACATGTCAACGTGGAGGAGCTCCAGGCTGGACGATAAGGCCACCCAAAGGAGCTCCATCTCTTTGCGCTGCTCCACAGGGAGGCTCTTGTCACGAAGATGCAAAGTGAGATGTTGACAGATGGTCGTGGCCAACTCGCGGGCCCTCTCTCTGGTTTGCCTCAACTCATCTCGCAGCTTTAAGCCATCAGTGCAGCCGCCGACAAATGAAGCTAGATGTCGATAGCATGCCACCACCTGTACCAAGTCAATCAATGATAAAGAAATGGTTACATTCAGTAGGTAAACAATTCCAACCCAACACAAATGCAGATGGCTAAAAAGTGCTCACACTCATTGGCTCTAATGAGATGTTATGTGAAAAATCCTGCGTATTTATATACAGTTTTTACTCTAAGATGTATTAAATTTAAAACTCATTGAAGAAGAGCGATTCCCACAATATTGACCTCAATTTTGTTCAAAAGTGGAATGCGGTAAAGGACGAAACAAATATTAAAAATTAATATATGACATGCCTCTCTATAGCTTCTCAGTGTACCAATGCAAAGTGACAAGCTGGACTTTTTCCTTCATGTATGAATGTTTAACCATTTTATTGGTTTGTTAAAACACATTTGTGATGCTATACTTTAAATCCTAAAAAAAACCCATAATGACCTTAAAGTATTCCAATATCCATAGTGCAAAAATGTCACTGGTCAAAAGGCGAGTGTAGGCGAACGCATTAACACGCAACTGAGGCCCAAATGCATTGCAACCTACATATTTGAATGAGCACAAAGATGCAGCGAAGCAAGAACTCCTATTCATTGAGAGTGCCGTTTTAGCCACAGGGATGAACTCGCTTGTGTTGTTCTTATATTTGCCGCTTAGACGGGAATCGGAGGAAATGTTCCACAACTTTTGAAAACCACATTTCTTAGTTGGTGGTTTTACTAGATTTTGCATAAATATATGTGTTTGGTCCACCTACTAAGTGATCCAAAAGTTAAAAAAATACAAATAAGTGAATAAAATCTCACTAGGAGAATTAAGCTTACCTTATTTAAAGTATCCACCATAGCTTTGCCATCAACCGAAGCCGTATTTGTGCCAAGTGTGCAATCATCTCCAACTTTGTTACTTACAAGTGGCATGAGGATCACTTGCCAAGAACAGCGCACAAAATTCTGTCCTGGCTGGCCGCCTTTCACTGCGCAAGATGCTCCGTTTCCCCTCACAAGTCGTGTCATTCACAGGTTTAGAGTCCAGTCAGGCTTCAGCGATGCATCACCACGCATTACCATATTCCAGCTCAATACTCCATACTCATGTCATCCGTCAACCTGCAAGTACGCTTTGGAGACTGACAAAATATTAGAAAGTGATGAACCAAGAAAGAGGCTAACTTCAGCAAGTTGCTAATCCCGTGATTGACCCCTTTGCCCCGACGCAGGATAAAGCCAACAGCAGTAATCTCATTAACTGTCACTGAGAGCGAAGACAAGAGCAGCTGCCCGTCCCCACCACAACTGTCCTTTCACTAAGGGGGAGGCTTTGCTCTTGCCTCAACTGACTGCAGCTCTGACGCTCAGCTCCAAGGCAATATGCTTCAACGTTTAACACAAACTAAATTTTACACCTAACCTATCAGTATCCAGGGAGACAAACAAAAATTTGATTTGGAAGACACTTTCTGCCTCATCACCATTCGGCTCAAATCGGCCTCATTTTGATAGGGAAAAAAGTTGTTTAAAAGCCTTGTCAAACATTACTGCATTAAATGCATAATTCTGTTCAATTAAGATTTTTAACAAGATTTTTTTTGCACAGCATCTGCCTTTGTTGCAATTATGGATAATATGGTTACACTTGGGAAACCTGAAAGTTTTACGCAGTTCCTTTCTTTCGTGGCTTACTTCCCCCTCGGGCGGCGCATAATGGACGCCCTCGTTTGACCATCTTGGTTTAAAGGAAGGAGCACCAAGCATAAAGTACCCTGGCGTGATGTTGCTATTACAGTCTATGAATGCGTGTCTAATAAGCTTCCGTGAATGATCAAATGGAGGGGGGGGGGGGGGGGACACAAAAAGACTGAAACCTCTAAACAGCATTGAACAACTGCAACAAAGAGGTGAACTGTGATTTTTACACCTCGAGCAAGAATCTCCGTGTTGTGATAAAATAGCAATCATTTTATTACATAAAGGCTATAAAAGAGATCAATACAAAAACAATGACCGGCACCAAATCCAATACCTGAAGTTGAAATGTTTTTTCTTCATTTTGCTGAATTTTAAAATTCCACTAAAATCCATCCTACTTAGTAAGAGGACGTGCTGATCAGCGGCGTGGAGTTTCAGCAGTTTTCCTGAGGGTCCGGCTTCTGGTCTTATGAGGGGACTTTACCGCTTCCTTGATGTTGGCGAGAAAGCCTTTCTTGGTTTTGGCCGGCACGGGTGACTTTGGAGTGAGCATGGCGAGCTCTGCCTTTAAGGAGGCAATTTCCTTGTCCTTTTCCAAGGACTGAGATACAATTCCCTGCATTGATTTCATCTTAAGAGACATAAAAGCCATCGTCTGAGCATTTTGTTCTCTTTATCATTGTGACAAATGCGCTCCAAGTTCGGCGCCTCTTCAAGCTTACCTGTTCTTGGGTCTTCACCTGGAGGTCCTCGAGCTCAATCGATTTCTCCAGGAAGCCGTCTCGAACCGTCTGAAGGGTTTTGCTAAGCTCCATCAGTCGTTTCTCCAAGGACAAGATCAACTAAAGGGTGAAACGTATGACGCAAAGGACTGAACCAAAGCTTTTTTTGGTTCGCGGATGACAAAAAAAAAAAAGGCAAATGCTGTAAATCTCCAAACACTGACGTTTAGAGTACCTGTTGCTTATCCTCACACATCTGTTCTATGGCACTTTTCTCCTTGTAGAGGCGTTTTAAACATTCCTCCCCTGTGGCGGCGAAACAAAAAAAGTTATTTTGAGGAGATTGAAGCGTCTTTGTTCACGTCTTCATTAAATACATGCAAGGCCTGCAAAAATAGGACACAAACCCGCAGCTTCGAAATCCGTCAATGGTTGACACTGACACGAGGCGTCCGCAGTCGCAACCGTACACGCTCTGTTCTGGGATGCAAACTGCGAAAGCTGTCGCTCCAGGGCCTGCAGACAAGTTTGAATCCGATTTGATCGATTCACTTCATCCGCAATATACACGGCCGTCAATTGACTGCGTCTCGCGACCTCAACTTTCTCCTGCTCGGCCGTGAACTCGTCAAGAGGCACAAAGTCATCTTCGAGGTTGCTCATGGCACTCTTGTAAGCGTGCTCCTTGATAGCGTCCTTATACATCTCAAAAGTGTTCTCCATCTTTTCTTGGTAGCTCTCCTTCAGCTCTTCAATCTGTTGGCTAAACGTTCAAAGACGCGCTCGCACCGCCGCCTTTGCGAAATGATCCCGCCGCCCCCCCCCGGCAACGCTTCGAAACCTGCGCAGTTCCTCGCTCTCCATGATCTGCTGTAACATGGCGTCGCCCATTTCCTTGCGGATCTCCATCTCCTGCTCCAGGTTTCGTCTTCGCTCGGCCAGCAGTTTTGTTCGGAGGTTATCGATCGTGTCCAATAGCTCCTGGGGCAAAGTTTTTTGGTCAAGTTCTGAATTGTCATGCTGACAGAGAAGAACAAATCGATACTACAAAAAAAAATTGAGTTACGTTCTGCGTCAGTAAGGACATGTCTGCGTCTTCTTCCTCATATAGCAGCTCATCTTCGGACAGAAAACTTTCCAGGGCCTGCCTGTCAATCACCCCATTCCTCACCAGAGAGTTGCCATTGGGACCCACCAGACACTGGGACAGAGATTCCAGGGACTTATCCGGGATCACCTGCACCTGAAGATGTCATACGATAACCCCCTCGATTTGTATTCATGTGATAAAAGTGGCCGAGGGCACTTGCGCCTGCGGCGGCCATTTCCAGACTTACCCGTTTGGCGACAGCGGAGAACTTCATGACGTGGAGCGTCTCATCATACGTCGAAGCACACTGACTGACGTTGACGATCATTGAAGCTCGTCCTTTGCCGCAGAAAACGGCCTGGAAGAGCTTGGTCAGCTTGCTCTCTCGAAAAGGGATGCAAGCGTTCTTCATTCTGATTGGACGAAAGAGCGGTTGAGCTGCACGAGGAGCCCCCCGCGGGCTGCAAAGACGACAACGGATTGTACCTTTCGGTCTGATTGTTGCGCAGGGCGTTGATGCACTTCCCCAGGATGAGGAGCGAGTTGTTAATGTTTCCCGCTTCTTTTAGCCTCTCGCCAAAGGTTTTGGTTTTGTTGCATCTTTCGGAGCCAGCCAAGTCGCACAGAGAAAACCTGAGGATTGCAAATTTTGTTTTGGTAGGGCGATCGCTGCTACTGGCTGTGATGATATTTTCATTTAAGATCAATCAAGTATTTTTTTTGGGGGGGGGGGCTAGTAGTACAATTCATTGAAACTTACTCTGACATCCTTTGAGCTTTGTTTCCATCCATCTTCAGCAGTTTCATGGTAAATATGCTGTGGCTGTGGGGAAAGTTAGTCGCTTTTTTTAAAGAACGTGAAATGATTAAAAATGTGAAGGAGTGATCGGAAGAGTGGATGTTTACCTTCTGCTGGAGGACTGGTTCATCGTGGTGGCTACAGCACTTCGGTTTTTCTTGCCAAATTGCAACAGTTTGCTGGCCTCGGACAAACTCTGGATGTTGATCCATCGAAGATCTGAACATGAAAATGATTAGGAAACAACAAAAACAAAGACCGCTTCTTTGGGCGTGCTGAGGTTGGAGGTCATCCTCGCACCTTTAACATAAGCGTTGCCAGCGCCGTCATCACAAACACGAAGGGCGGCGCGTTTCTTGGACTTGGAGCAAAAAGACGGTTGAATGAGATCGTAGACGTACTCGTTGTAGATTTCAAAGAATGCCACCCATAAAGCAAATTGACTGCTCCCTCCTCCTGTCAGAGGATCAAATTGAAGGTCAAAAAAATGGCAATTGAGGTCCGTCTTTTTAAATCTATTGGATCTCATGGATTGGAACATTAGATATAGCCTATTATATTCCTGATGGTTACCTGATTGACAGTCAGATGACTGCGAAGTGGAAGCAATAGAACAGGGCAAGGGATCTGATCCGCTGCTGGGTCTCAAGGGCTCACATTCCTTCAGGCAGACACGGAAAAAAAAAAAAAAACACTCTCCCAATATGTAGCCATTCTGTCAAACTAGCTTAACTGCATGGCAATCATCTCACCTCTCCGAATGATGCAAAAATGGCATCTTTAGCACTTTTCTCCTGTTTGACTTGCTCAGCATCCAAATATCGTGTATCATTCCTGAGGTAGGGCTTCACGTCCATGCCTTCATACTGCCGCCCTGTGATGTACTCAAAGGTGGCATCCAATACTCGAGGCAATATTCCTGGTTCTTTTGAAGTGCCTGATTGAATTTGACAATTTTAATGGCACTCGTGAACAAACTAATGGCCTCATTAAAGTCCTCGACAATTTGCATTTTGACCTTGGATTGTAAAGGTTTTCCCAGCATTGGTGACACCATAACTGAAGATCAGCAAATTCTCCCCATCCAAGAAATCAGACATTTGGCTTTGGACGGTGTGGTCATAAAGCTCAGCTTGAGTTGTCTCTGGTCCGAAAATCTAAAAAAAAAAAAAAATGCAAGTCTGGAGTAATAAAACAAGAGCTGCCCCCATTGAACAAATCAAAGAGTACAAATAACATATTTTCATGTACATGTTCCCTATTATAGTTAGTTTTTTTTACGAGAAATGCCGTTTGTTTGTTTTTTTTAAAGCGTGTTCGTTTTGCTTTTATTTCGTTAACGAAAATGGTTCCTCCAATTTTACTTTTCAACTATATTTTCATTGATTTGAGCTGCACATATTTGAACAGCTCCACTGGTACAGGCATTTGCAAGCTTGCAAAGTGAGAGTTAAGGAATTGTTAGGGTCACAGCAGTTAGAGCAGGTTGGGGGGAGGGGGAGAAGAAAAAAATTAAAAGTTGCTGACCCTTGAAAATGAGAATTTGTGTACAGACGTGGCGATCCCCTTCTCGCTGCACTTCAGGTTGGCAGAACCTTTTGGAGCCTGCAGCGTCACCATCTGGTCGTTTTCGATTACTATACAATCCTAATTCAAATAATAAATAAATCAGTCATCAAAATCAAAATGAACAGGGATTAATGAATGGTCAGGCGAATGCAAGTATACAGCACCTGATCCTCATTGTCAGAGATCTCCTCTTTTGAGAAAGGTCTTACTCGAAGGTAGACTTTCATAGTCTGCTGATCCCCTCTTGCCGTCTCCTCCTGCAAAAAAAGAAAGAATGCAATTCGTAGCAGAAATGGGATTGACAAGTCTGGTGTGAGAAAGACATATAGGACGCAGTTTGACGACAAAAATCGCAAGGAATTGTATGTTGAACCTGTGGGGGCGAAATAAAAGCCAAATCCATGTCACCAGACTGCATGGTTGCTGAAAAGGCGCACGAAATCCTTCCCTAAAATTGTAGATACGAGCAAAGCGCGATCAACAGAGCTTCTATGGTAGCTTGCCAGGCAATTAGGATTAACTCAGAGCTGGTGCGAAGTGAAAGAACAGCCAATTAGTTTGGAGCGTTGCGCTTTGATGACGTCGCGGGTCAGCGTAGAGATGCATAAAAGATGATGTGGTCCTTTTCTGGGTGGAATCTGATATGATATTTATCAGTAGTTCCCCCCAACTTTTTAAATCAGGCATCACCATTAAAAAAAATAATGCAATAAAACCTGTTCAAAGACAGGGTTCAGCCACTCCATCACAAACAGTGCTATAGTTAAAAAAAAAGTTACATAATGGTTCAATTTCTTAACATTTAGACAAGTGTTGAAAGTTTTGGTTCATTGAAAAGGCTCTAGTGCTTTTTAGGTTTATTGTGAAATGTCAACCGGATTAAAAAAACATGTGTACTCCATTTTTAAAAATACTGTTTGGACAATATAAACAGCCACTGTTCTTACACTCAGAATGTGTTATTTAAAAAGACTGTAAATGTGTAAATACTTGTCATATAAACACGCCTATGGGTGTAAATAAGGCCGTTCTTTATCAGATTTCACACTACTTCAATACTGGCCTGGAATGAAACCCAGGATAGGATGGAGGAGGAGTGAAGATTATTGTGCACACAAGTTGGATACCATAGTGTGATTCATGTTTTTTCCCCTTTAACATTCTCATGAAACTGAAACCCATTTGTCATTCATTAAAAATATTACACCCACCCCCACCCCGACACACAAACGGACAAAAAATAAAAGGCAGAGCAGTTTCCCTCTTTTCTTTATTGCATCAGTGCAAATTTATGCATCAGCAATGGTAACTTCAACCTCAACACCAGGCTCGATGCTGATGGAGGTGATCTGCTTGACAATTTCAGATGGGCTGTGCAGATCAATCAGACGTTTGTGGATCCGCATCTGGAAGCGATCCCAAGTTTTGGAGCCTTCGCCACAGGGGGTCTTCCTGGTGGTGATACGCAGGGTCTGGCGAGGACAAGATGAGAAATGTCAAAACCAGCACTATCAAAAGGAAACGGCTTTTCAGGTGTCCCCGAGGTCATGGCCAGTAATTGTACAGTCAGATGTGACATGAAGTACATATTCTGCATGAAAATTGCAACAGGGTGGTACCTTGGTTGGCATGCGGACTGGTCCCTTCACCTTCAGGTTCTTCTCCTTTGCACCACGGATCAAGTCAGCACAGACTGAAGAGGACAAAACAACTGTCACAATCACTTTTTCAACAGCTTTTAGACATGATATTTATAGGTTTAATAGCTCAGAATAGCGTATTTCAGACATCAGGGGTATCAGAAAAATTAGTATCCTCATAGCAAATGAGCAACACAATATCAATCTCTGGCATTATACAATGGCATACAAATGTTGTTGTGCATTGTATAATGACAGAGAATGCTTATTCAGGCTTGTTTGATTACCCTTTTCCAGAGACTTGACATTGCGGCTGGTGAGGGTGATGCGGATGCGGTGAATAGCCACCTCCGTCTCAACGGCTGCCTTCCCAGAGTCCTTGAAAGCCTGCATGCAAGTAGACAAGAAGTTGCATAACTTCATACACCTCGTGCAATTCCATCTGAAATTCTAAATCATGATTATTTGAGTTCACAAATGTATCAGGTAATTACAGTGTGGCCTGTCTGAACTCAATTCAGTGAAGCCCCACATAGTTCTATTTGTAGAATCCTCGCCGCCACTACCATCTTAAAAACGGACCTATTCAGCAAATTACGATTGGACGCTGATCTAATTTGCCAACTACAAATCCATACGCTTCCCTGTTATTACTGCTGAATCGACACAAGAAAAAGGTGTTGGGTGAGACTTTGAATGTATTGAATTCAGGTTGCTCATTTGTAATCGTAAGGCCAAATATGTTTACTGCCGTTTTGTGAATAGACTGCGTGTGGCGGGTGCAGAAGCGACGAGGGTTAGCCGTGGTATGCTAATGTTCATATAAAGAAAAATAAAGAATGCCTTAGAATCACGATCAGATCTTCACGCGAACTTCATGAACGCAGTACCACAATTTCCAAGCGGTAAACATACCATTGTGATTATTCCTGACCGACTTATTCGGAAGAAAAATCAAGCGAACAGCGGTGAGCCAGGAAAAGTTCCCACAACGTGGTTAGCTTTTCGAGAAAGAGGGCTCGCTGATGACAGTTTCCTCAATATGTACCGTTCATCCGGGTTCTTCTCACTTCTTCTTTGTGGATTTAAAAATCGTGATACCGACACCAAGTGGCAGAGCACGGAGGTGTATGTTAAATGTTATTTTTGAATAAACATTATTTTCTTAGCTGGCTCTTTGTTCTCAGCACTAGTGATGTTTTTCCACCAACTAGTTCGACCTTGATCTGGATGTCAAGAATATTGAATGCATGGATGAAGTAACGCTCACAACGGTTTTACATACAATGCTGAAAATAAAACAATGTTCGAAATATAATCCATACATGCATGTTTTTTTGGAATTTATGAGGAAAGCGGCGCACTCAGAGAAAACCCACGCAAGCAGGGTAGGGTGGGGTCGGGGGGGGGGGTGTCATGCGGCGCGTTAATGAAATATTCTAAATTGTCCCTAGGTGTGAGTGTGAGCGCGGATGGTTCTTCGCCAATGTGTGACCTGCGATTGTCTGGCAACTAGTTCAGGGTGTACCCCGCTAATGCCTCGAAGACAACTGATATAGGCTGCAGCACGTCCCGCGACCCTTGTGAGGATAAGCACATCAGAAAATGGATGGGTGGATGATAAAACAGCAACAAAAAGATCAATTGCAAGTTTCAAAGGACTGTTTTGTTTTGAAAAGAAACCGGAAATAATCTTCGAGTAAATGATGCGAGTCAGACAATTCTTGACCAAGTAACGGGCAACAGGGCAGTGTTAACCGGTGGTAAACCAAAGTCACCAGTTTTCTAAAAAACAAAAAAACGAGAGCTTGTGGGTATTTTTATAACCGAATAATACGAAAAGAAATTTCTAAAGTGTGTTGCTGTCCCGCTTCGACACAAGGCAGCGCATCATGCGGTCCAAACGCAGGCCGAGTGAGAGAGGAAAATTTTGAAACTCTTCTTGCTGATAATCTAAAAGTTGAATGAGGGCGGAATAACAATACCGAAGGCGGACATGAACTTCGGCGTCCCCGCTAACTCGCTGCTTCTTCTACGTGCCTGCGATGAGGGGGACTACGAAACGGCTCGGGGAATCCTGGAGCCCGGAGCCTCGAAAGACTCTGGGAGACAGAGCAGACTGCGCTCGGACGTGGGCTCGGAGTGCAACACGGCAGACTTGTTGTTGTCTCTTGTACCGGTGGACTGCACGGACGAGGAGGGAAACACCGGCCTGCAGTTTGCCTCGGCCAGCGGTCATGAAAACTTGGTCCGTTTTTTGCTTCGAAAGGGAGCCTCCGTGGACAGCCGTAATAATTATGGTTGGACGCCCCTCATGCAGGCTGCCAGGTGGGCTGACACATCCAACATCTGATTTCCAGTTACTGCAAAATGATTCGTATACACTAGGGATGGGCGACTACAAACACATAGGTTTCGGTATCAAGCCTATTCTAACCTTATTTTAAGGTATCGGGTACTCCTGGGGACTTCCGATACCAGCCACTGATACATAAGGGAAAAAAATCTGGAATGAAATTTTCATCAAAAGTAATAAATGTTTTAGTACTCAGTATCAATGAGTAATCAATGAGTTAACACTCATACTGGTATCACTTTGAAAAAAAAATCATCTAACATCCCCCAATAAATAGTAACCTATCATTTGCACAGGCAAGGTTTAGATCGACAATTGTTTTACACTATAACAGTAATCTTTCCTTTGTGTCTCTTTGCATGCTTAGATTTGGTCACCTGACCGTCGCCCATATCCTACTGGAGAATGGGGCAGACATGAATGGACGGAACAGGCTAGGTGCAAGTGTCCTGACCATGGCCGCGCGTGGGGGACACACGCATGTCGTGAAGCTTCTCCTGGAGAGCGATGCCTTCGTCGACGACTTTGATCATCTGGCAGCGGCTGCAGAGGCAGTCTCCAATGGAAACAACAACAACAGCTGCAGGTTTGGCCACGGTCAAATGGATGTGCACTAGTCACAAAATTATTATTAATATTTCTTTCACTTTCATGTTGATTAACAAGCGTATGAAAAACAAATATTTTACTGTACATTTCGGACGGGCATATAAAGCGCGATTAATCGGCGATTAATTGAGTTATTTGTAGAAACCTTGTAGCTAACAGTAATTTGCGCAAAATGTGCAGAAATATGTCGTGGAACGTTTCATGTTGCGTGTGCATTCCCTGCGCAGCGCGGTCGGTTTCGGAGCCAGCGAAGGCTGCGCAGGAGGCGGCGTGCGCGATTTCATGGATGTTACAGCGCTGATGGTGGCGTCTCAGCACGGCCACGAAGCCACGGTGCGTCTGCTGCTGGAGTGGGGCGCAGATGTCAGTTTTGCACAGAAGACCACCGGCTGGGGTCCCCTGATGGTGGCTGTGCTGAGTGGGAAGGTCGGGCCTTTCGTGCACTCTTAGTGCGCTCGACTTTTAAGAAACAATGACAAATCGAGTTGTGCTCTCCGCAAGGTGTCTGTGGCCCAACAGCTGGTGGAGCGCGGCGCTGATCCGGACCACGTTAATGTGTTGACAAAGACGGCATTTGAACTCGCCATGCAGCTAAAACAGAGAGAGATCAAGGCTTACCTGGATTCCATCACTACTGTACGACCACAGACTGGTATGACTTCTTTTTCTGGACCTTTCTTTTTCCAAGCATTATGCCGTGCTGGTAGTTTCAAGTTAGCTTCAAAACATCTTTTTTGTTTTTCAATATCATACTGTTCTATCTTTTGCAGTTACTCAAAATTTGCACCATTAATTTCCATTAACCACATTTTATAGAGTGGGGTTGTCATGTTTAAAAAAAACAGTACATTATATTTAAAAAAAAAATATATATATATATACACTTTTTTTTCACATGGTCTCTTTATAGCCCCCATGACGGTTTAGGGGAAGAGAGTTGTGCATCGAACGACATACGTCACATAAACACAAAGCATTGTACTGCAGGAGCTCTTTGTTGCCGAGATCAGCCTTTACGGCAGTTAACGCTTACGTGAAAGCGAAAGCAAAGGTGGGAAACGCTTCCCCAGTACGTTCGACCGCTTTGATGCTTCTCTGCATCAGTAGTTTTGTATTTCACCAGGGGAATGTATGCCGTTGGTGATTCATAACACCCGAGGTTTGGAAGGGAAATGGAAAGTCTTGATAAAGTTTGTTTTCATGGTTTCAAAATACCCAAGTTTTGGAGAGCATTTTTTTTTAAGTGTTTACATGTTCAAACGTGTTTTATGTTTCTTTAACTAACACGCAGGCACACATGCACACGTGCACCTACAAGGCATCTCTTCTCAGTCTTGATTGTTTCTTCCCAGATGATGAAAGACGAAGGCCAGACGTGTTCAGCGCCCTCAAACTGGGTATGTTGAAGTGATTACCTTTCTAAATATACGTTTATGGATTTTTCGAAGTTGTTCCTCCCCCCCCGTGTCTATGCTCAGGAAATTCCCAGCTAGTCAAAGAAATTTTGGAAGAAGATCCCACTCAGGTGAATTCCTCCAATCAGGAGGGAGCGTCACCACTGATGATGGCGGCAGTGAGCGGCCAGTTAGAAGTTGTGCACCTAATGGTGGACAAGAAGGCCGACGTCAACAAACAAGATGGAGTCCACGGGTGGACGGCCTTGATGCAGGCCACGTATCACGGGTGAGCAGGAGCCGCTCCAAATTTCACAATATGAGTGAGGGTGATGTCTATCTATGGTTAATTATAAAATCACGATGGAAAACTTTTATTTTTTGATGATGTGGGATCATGGTTCCCCCCCCACATTCCACATCCAGAAATAAAGATGTTGTCAAATACCTTTTGAGTCAAGGGGCTGATGTCAACCTTCGAGCAAAGAATGGATACACAGCTTTTGATTTGGTCATGCTGCTGAATGATCCAGGTATCCACGGCTATGGATTAAGTAATGCAATATAACATTGATTTAATTATTATTTTTTTGACATGATTTTATTGTTGAAATTACTGTTTTTTCCCCGCCCACTTTTGACTTCGCGCTTGAATTACAGATTACCCTTCATTGCTTTTATCTTGGGTTTGTTTTGTCAGACACCGAGCTGGTGCGTCTGTTAGCATCAGTGTGTATGCAAGTGGATAAGGAGAGGTCCAAACACCGTGGCAGGAATTCTGTCGGTCATTCCAAAGGCAGGCTTGCCCTCAACAATGCTCCTGTGCCTCCTGATGACAAAGGAGGCCTCAAGGTGAGTTTTTTTTTTTTTTTGGTCATTGCCATTTCGTTGCTCTCATATGCTGTTAAATCAATTATAAATACTCCCTATGATGGCAGTACAGTGGTGCCTTGACTTGCCATCAAAAACATTTTGTGGTCTTTTTTTTTTTTTTTTTTTGAGGGTGGGGGAGAGATTAATGGCATTTGTAATAAAAAAGATCTTTGAATTTGCAATTGCTAAACTGCAAAGATGAATGAGTTAAATAATGAATACACCCCACAAATGGACATGCTGGGCTGCAACGCCATTTCCAGTCGTGGTGGAATAGGATGTCAAATCGGTTCCGGCGGCTGAAGCTGACTCACACCCTGAGGCACGGCCTTTTGTCCAATCGACTGGCTCCATTCCCTGACGACGCGGAGACGTCCTTGGACGCCACGATGAAAGCTGATGCAAAACCTGCTGGTTCCGTCAACGCTGTTGTGGCCCCCACTGGTGCCCAGGGAGGAAGTGACAGCGGCGCCGTCTGGGCAGTCAAAAGCAAAGACACAGGTAAGACACAGAATTGTAGGAGTGAGAATCGAGAGGTCAGAGTCAACTAAAAGCATCCGTAAAATGTTTATTCTAATTTAAATATGGTGTCGCTTTCGTCCTCAGGTCTCTGCAGGGCGTCGTCAGAAAAGGAGGACATGCTAATTACCACAATGGTAGGAATATTTACTTTCAGGAAATCATACTGAGGGTTTATAGTACAGTACATGAAGGTGCTCGATATGAAAAATGGCACAAGAATAAGAAGAATGTGCTGAATTAAATTTGGTTGCAGTGAGCGCATTAATAATATCATATTTGGCATAATTTGTTGCGCCCACAAAGTGTTGAAGCCTTGGTAGAGGTCTGCACTTTTTCAGTGTTCCTGATGTGCTTTTCGCATTCAGCTTCGGAGTGGCGCTCCCCTGGCCCGCCTACCTAATGACAAGCTGAAAGCAGTGATCCCTCCCTTCCTGCCCCCATCCAACTTCGAATCATGGAACTCGGACCGCTCGCACCTGCTCAGGGAGGGAAAAAGCGAAGCATCCCGGCTTCCTATGCCTCCACAGAGAAAGTTGAACAGCAGCGGCAACTCTGATATTGTGAGTGTTTGTGTGCGAGAAAGATAAGGAGTTTTTATCTGCTCAAACCTTTCATGTTTGTTCCCCCCCCCCCCCCCCCCCCTCTCTATTGATCTAGACATCAATCAGTCGAGTGGTGAGCAGGTCCATGAAGTTTCCCGGCATTCCCAAGGGGCCCTCATCCTCATCTCCTTCCAATTCCGGCCACTACCACTCGCCTCACTCCTCTGGCGGTTCCAATGGCGTGGCAGGGCTCAATCGGGACACCCACAACCGCTCAGGTTCACATGGTCACAGAAACGCATCGCTACGGAAAGCTGTTTTGTGTATTGGACATCCTTGATATCCAAATTACGTTCGACGGAGCATTAAATTATCTGCATCTACTTTGCTGAATTGTCTTACTCGTGAGGATAAACGTCATACTTATACACATTAAGCTGGAAATTAAGGATATCGATATAAATCCACGCATCTCATATTTTGTGTCTTTCACAATGGATTGTTCACATTTTTTCCCACTAGGGGGCAGTGCAGACGGTGTTCTCGCCCAGATAGCGGCCCAGCGGAAGAAGGCTGCCGGCTTGATTGACGTGAAGACGCAACCTCCTGAGAAACGGCACAGTCAAACTCTAAGTCCACCTCCTTCCGCCACCGCCGGCATGCCAGCACCTGATCCCAGCATCCCTGACACCTCCTCACACCCCAATCTGCTGACCTCTGACATCTCCTCAAGAAGGGTCAGAATCCTGTTTTATTTGTGTAGCGAGTTTGTTAAAGTGTAAACAAAGTCTACTATAACATTGGACCCAGACAGAACGAGTTAGTATATCAGACCGACATGAGGACTGATCAGTCGTATAGATTTGTGAAATAGGAGACCCCAAATGCAACATTGCCATTATTTTAGTTCGGGTCAGTGGTAGTCACTCACGTTTTGCCTCTCAGTCATACCCTGCCTTTTGTTTTCTGATTCGATGAAGATGCACCCGTTATGACTAACAAAACATTCTTCATTCCTTTCAGAAGATGGATTTGAAGAGGAGGCCTCAATCTGGGAATTCATCCACCTCGAAGAGCACATCGCCCACTCTGACCCCGTCTCCTTCGCCCACCCCTAAGCCTCCTGGTGGGCAAGACTCCTTGTCCTCGGCTTCTTCCCATCCTCGCTCGAAGAGCAGCGGCGGCTCCAGTAGCGGAACCATTACGGATGATGGTAATGAAACGCCGGCGACATGACGTGAAAGCATGAAATAAACGTCTACTTTGTTACCGTTTGGATTTTTCAGATGAGCTTTCGAGTATCTTAAAGAAACTGTCCTTGGAAAAATATCAGCCCATTTTTGAGGAACAGGAGGTACTAATTCCTTTCTTCTACGCTTCCTTAAAATGTTTGCCCAATGCAAAGATTTTTGATTTAACCCTTGCATACTGTTCAATTACCACGCAAACGATCGTTTTGGTTATTTTAGCCAAAGCAGTACGTAAGGGTTAAGTTGTAATGACAAAAACATGCTCGGCGACGTTAAATTGCTGTGCGTAAAAAGGCCGTAGTTGCAGATACGCTGATCCGACCAGCCGGGAATTTTTCCGTTTTTCTTTGTCATTCATTAGGTGGATATGGAAGCTTTTTTGACACTAACTGATGGAGACCTGAGAGAACTTGGCATCAAAACGGATGGACCTAGACAACAGATCTTGGCGGCCATATCAGAGCTCAACGCTGGGAAGGTACACAAATGAGTTTGACGGAAAATCGTTTGCCATTCAATTTCCTCTCACACCAGATTATAAGAAAAATGTTTTCATACGTGATGGATCATTGGAGTTGGACAAAAGATGTCATCATCCTTTCCTGAGAGTGCGTAAATCAAACTTGTGTGCCTCGTTCAGGGCCGAGAAAGGCAAATCCTGCAAGAAACCATTCACAACTTCCAGTCATCCTTTGGCAGCAGTGCCAGTAACCCGAGACCACCTGGAGAGCCGCGCTGTGAGTTTGTTTCCTCACTGAAAGATTTCGTCATTTGAGGGAATGTTCATCTTTCTTGTCTTGCTAAACAGTGATGAATTGACACGTGGATTGCGGGGATTCAGACCTCGTGAAGAAGCCTTTGAGCCACGACCACCATGTCGTTTTTAATTTTTATATTGTATATTTTTGGCCGAGAAGTGGTTTCCAAATCCAAATATTTACTATCATTATGACTTTACTACAGCGAATCTTGCCGAATTGCAGTAGAATTGGCATCACCAGAGTTATGTTTTTTTTTTTTTTTAACATATCCTTGATAACAGAGAAACTCACCTATTCGCATTCCCCCCGTTCGAGCAATGAATGAATTTACATGATAGTAGGAACAAGGAAATGAATCAGCGATGACCTTGTAATGACTGTTTTAACCCACATTTTTCCACTTCAGCTCCAGCTAACTGGATGAGGCACCAGGTTCCTTCCTCCAGTAAGAGGTAACTCTGAAATGGACTGTCAACCACTGAAATTAATCCTCAAATCCCGTTGAGCCCTACTTCTACGGACACTCAAGCGGGGAAGGTGTGGCACAGTTACTACAGAATGTAAAAAAAAAAAGTCCCGGTACAAATATACTGACTGAGAAAATGTGATAGACACAGCAGGTTGTAAGTTTGTCAGGAGGTTTTCAATGGCAAAACTGTGACCAAAAAAAAAACGTGCAATTGTGAGGAAAATAAAGGGAGGAGAAGAATAGGAGATATACAGGACTGGGGTGCTTGTATGAGTATTTTCTGTCATGATGGAGTGGTAACAGAGTTCAGTTGTGAATTAAATAAACATGAATGTGCATTCATATTGGTAGTTTTTCTTCGTATTTTAGATCTAGGAGTCGAAATATAAATAACATTTTCCAGGGGGCCTCGCATTCAAACTTTCTCCGAAACTGAATGTACTTGGAATATATTTAAAAAAACTATATTTTGAAATGTATTTTGCCCCTGGCTATGCAACACTCACAACATTTTTGGTGTCACGTGATCATGATCTTGGGCAGTGGCTTTCCTGCATTGTGTGTGTGAGTACCCCAGAAGACCTCTGACTCGTTTCTCGCCACGCTGTCAACACTTGAACGCATCCATGAAAGTTGGTTATTAGCAGCTGCGTCTAACACCCACCGAACACATTTGTCTCAGGCCAGCATATTGTTAGCATAAACAGTTGCTGGCTCATTTGACCTCACCTCATATCACTGTCAACATCCCTCCTTATAACAGAGTCAAGTTGCCGCCGGGAATTGCTCAAGGCATCTTTTGCTGTTTCTGTTTCCACTCATGTTGAAACGTTGTAGCACCTGCACAAAAGAACTACGTTTTGAGATCTTTTAATTTCTGTGTCTTAATTTCAGAGAGAAGGAAGTACATTTAAGGGTAATTAGTATATAAAGTATATTTACACCTGGCCCGTCATGTCCTGATATAGTTGCTCATTCTATCGATGCATTCAACTGATGAAACGTGGATGCCAAGAGTCAAACGACATCTGTCTGTCATCACTGACATCTGTCTTTGCATGTGTTGTCGTCGAATACACATCAGGACAGAAGAGGGCAGTGGAGTACACTGTCCATTTATGTTTTCCCCCTGAATTATCAAGGACAGGGAGATTTTCAGTGGCACGCTTTAAAGATAATAATAGCCGTTCATGTAATTTTAATGCAACTTCCAAAGTGTATGTTTTTCTCTGATTGCATAATTTCCAACTCAAAAATGTGCTGTTAATGACAAGCAATCGTTTTCGCTGTATCGTGGCCATTTTTATAACAGATCGTCAACAACACATCAACGGAGCAAATGAATGACACAAAATGGAGATACCCTCTGCTGCGCATGGAGAAAAATGTCATTTTAATTTAAGAAATAGAAGCTTCATTTGCTGACTGTGAGGGCTGTCGTATTAGCAAAGTAATTTAAAAAATGGCACTGTACTTAGAATTAAAAAAAAATTCAGGTTGCCTTATACCCAGCACGTTGTGCAAACAAACTGGAATATGAAGCAAAATTATGTTGAATGAATGTTTGAATAATTGAGATATTTTATAATATTCACTAGTAGCAAAAGAAGCAAAAATCAACAACAAATCTTAAACTTGCTCACGAGTTAGTTAAAAGGGAAGTAACATCGAACAAGGCCTGAGAGTTAAATCACAAAATATAAAACAGTTAAAAAAATTAAAAGCCAAATTGTGGTCAAGGCGCAAAAGGGATGGGCGAAAACTGTATTTCCTGTAAATGTTAACACGCTAAAACTAAATCATCGAACGAACATGAAATTGGTCAAATATATTCTATTGGAATCATCAATATTCAAATATCATGGCCAACATCGGCCGTAATAGCCAGTGGCGAGAACGTTTCCTCTACAAACAAAACTATCCAGTGTATTTTCTCCATCATGCTCTTGTTTTGAAGGCTAATAACATAGCTTCCGTCCCATGCTCCCCTCTTCATTGAATTTGACGCGATTACTAAAACCTGACTTCGAGTGTCGCCAGCCAACGTTTAAAAATCCCCGACACGTCAAATTAATTCGACAATATAAGTCCAGTTCGGCAAAGGATCGCGCTCGAGCATACTGAATTTCCTCGTAAAACCAGTTTCGCAGCAGGAGAAAAATCTTCCTTCTCGTAACTGGTGTTCCCGACTACAGACAGTCCCTAGTTTGAATGTGCACATTAGCGGCTGGACTGCCCCTAGCGTGTGACCCCTCCCCTAACGCTGCTCTCCGGTTGCGTATGCGCGTGCATACAGTGTTGGGGTCGGTTTGGGCTGATTACCGCTTCACGTGAATCCAGTTAAAATTCAAGCTATCTTTAGATGGTTAGGATTTCAAGCTAAAACGCGTGATTTATCATCAAAGATGTCCTTAACAATACATCATATATTTTTACTTGCTGTTTTTGTTTTTGGAGTGCTGAAGTCCAATGGAAAAAGCTGAGATAAAACTTGACTTGTTATGTTACGTTCCCTACATGTTCCTTAAATGTGTTTTAAACGTAAAAACTCTGTGTTTTACTGAGGTATTGAAGTTAATGTGTTACAAATTAGACTCAAAATCAACAAGCACGGCACCGAGTAGTATGTTTTCCAATATGCGGACATCACCTGAAGGCAGCATAAACCTCGTGAAGCTAGTATGCTTATGAGCGTCTGTGTGTGTGCGTACGCGTGTTTGCGCGCGCGCTCTGTTTGTGAGGCGGAGTTGCGTGCGAAGAGCTCGACATGTCATTCAGAGGAATCCGCCACCTGAAGGGCGAGGAAGTGAAGGCGACTCAATTGGGTATAAAGCATCAGGCAACATCTGCCGCAAGCAGTACAAAGCTGACGAAAACATCAGCTCGGAGCTTTTCGATTGATTTGATTTTCCCGTGGATTTATCACTTGCCACTCTTGGGCGGGTACACCCCCCGGCCCCGGGACGCATCTCTCTTATTTTGTGCTTAATGTGACTCCACTGCAATACTATACTGGACTTAACTGACAACCACAGCGTGTCTGGGTGAGTTGCACTTTATTTCTAATCTGATTTATTGAGGTTATTAATATGTTATTTTGCTTTTCTGACTTGTTACTTTCCATTTCGAACTAATGAGTAGTTGGTATGTTATTTACCTAAACTCCGTTCTTCTGTAGTTCACTGTAGATAGTGTCCAAATAAGCCACTTGAGTTTGAGCCCAACTTTTCTCTCATGCTGTGAGTCTCAAAACAAATTGGGAGCCACATTGAAGGTTGAAAAGTCCCCCCCGTGGGTTTTTGTATGTATGTGTCTCCTTCCACAGCGCACCTGTTATCTCCACGGAGCGCAAGATCATGATCCCTCCTGGAGACTGCATGTACGCGGGCAGGAAGCGGAGGAAGCCCGTCCAAAAGCAGTTAAGAATCATATTTTATAATTTTGGGAAAAAAACAACACGCGCATTGGTGGATGCACGCTAGGTTAGGAGACTTGCGATTGAGTGACACATCAGTGGTCTTACACATACGTTGCAGCTATGATGACATTTCGACCCATATCAGCCAAACAGCACGAATGAATTTGACTATATAAGATGCAAGCAAATGTGGTAATCCCGCTTCAGCTTTCCTGTCTGTTTGCAGATCGCGTGACTTTTTTTCGCCTGCATATAATTTGTATGTTCTTGTCTTTGAATATACTTGTTTTGTAGCCGCAGGCTGAAGAGGTTCTGTGTGTGCATCGTGGTGTTGACACTTTATAATATATACAACATACGACCCCCCCCCCCGAGCCACCACCCAAACCATGTCTGCTCCTTTCATAACTATAAAATCTGTAAAGTATGACATTTTCAGAAGTTGTCATCAAAAGGTGACAAAAAAGGAATACACGATACAGTTTCACGCACTACATTTTAAAGGCGCTTTAATAATCCTCCAGTGATGTATGATATGTCATCTATTATTTTTTCTTTCGTTTATCAAAAGTATGTATCAACTCTGAGTTGAATGGCATAATTCAGTATTATTTAATTAAACATTTAAGCAGTAACTTAGTTATCTTCCATGTTGACATAAATGCCATGGAGAAAAAAAAATGCATGCACCAGTAACCTAACAAAATAAAACACCAAAAAAAATTATCTGTAGGGTCGTTGAGTTTAACTAAGGAAAAAAAAAAGTCCCAGTCGTTACAAAAATATAATTCATGCCATTCAGGACAACCATATTGTTGTTCTTAAATCATTTTTTTTCTGTAAAGACATTTGCTGTTATTGGAGGAAGAACAAAACAGTTTTGTGTGGTGCACTGAGAATAGCTGCCGGAAAAGTTCGAAGGCAGGAGCATTTGCAGAGATGATCATGTGTCTCTGCCAAAAAACAACAACTCATATTTTAAAAAAAAGAAGTTTTTTTTGTTCCATCAATTTATGGCCATTCTTTCAAAACATGCCAGTGCTTCTAATAATTGATCGTTTTATCTTGTAGAGCAAGATCATCAGTGCCCGGCCAGCTAAAAGTGTGAGCTTTATGAAAAAGGGGGAAAAAAAAAGGTCAAAATGTCATGTTGTTATTGTATGATTTGAAACTAGCTTTGCCCAAAACAGTTGGTGAACAAACTGTTTCTGACCACTTGTCACCATGTTTCCAGGTCTAGGCAAGTTTGTGAAAAAAAAACACACACACACACACAACACGAGTGACACATTGGAATGGGTGAAAAGCTCCAAAAATATTTTTTGCCGTGACTTCATTTCCAAATCTTTGACTGACTCCCCGTGCATGTGCGGCTCACCTCACCAGGAAGCCGTCGTCTGCGAATGAGAAAACGAACCCGTCCAAGCGGCACCGGGACAGGCTGAATGCCGAGCTGGACCGGCTGGCCAGCCTGCTGCCGTTCCCGCCGGATGTCATCTCCAAACTGGACAAACTGTCTGTGCTGCGCCTCGCAGTTTCCTACCTCCGCGTCAAGAGTTTCTTCCAAGGTAAAGAGGATGACATTTGTAAGGACTTGTGCATGTATGGCTAAAAGAACTCTGCAGGTTTTAGACACGCAGCGAGGAGCATAATGAACGCACAATATTCTGTATGTTTTTGAAGACGTTTTGGGGGGCAAAATCTGTCCCCCGTAAACTGAAGGATTTTGCTCAACCAATCAGGAGAGCACCTATCAAGAGCGCACACTCCATTTTAAGATGCCTTTACCATGGATGCTGTTTGCTAGCGCGTGTTTTTAGTTAGAGTGATTCAAGATTTCAAAAGCCTTTTCTTTCTCAAATAAAGGTACACTGTCGTCATATTTCATACAATATAACAAGCCAACTTTTGTTGGAGTGTTTGTCAAATACTTAAATGCGCTCTGGAGGTTATCATTGGATAGCTGCACACCTAAATGCGAATGTCTTTTTGTTTACAAGACTATTTGCTTGAAGTGGCCTTGCTAACGGAGGCCTCGATCAGCCTCGCGAGTGGTGAAAGGAAGAAGCAATTAAGTTTGGTATGATTAATTTCCTGCGCGGCCTTCCTGCGTCGCAACTTCATTCAGCACGACTCTCGATGGGGGATCAGACAAGTGCGGATGATTTCTATAGGATGTGACTGACAGTAACACGATGAGCTCTGATCTGCCAGGAAACCGACCCCAAATCCCCATCTTCCCCTTTGGGTTTTGTAGACCGGGCGGTGTAATGAAAACGTTATTTTCAGGCCCTGCGCTTGCTTTCCGCGCTCCGAAATCCACTTTCAAATAGGTTTGGAATGCCTTTGAAGCACAGAAACATCTTTTCTTTGAAGGAAACAATGGAGAGGTTGTCTTTTCACCTTGCTTGAGAGGAGTCGGCGAGCAAACCGGAGCAATTCTGTTGTTGCCGTTTGAAAGAAGAGCACTATCTAAGACAAAAGTTTATGATGCACGTTTTAGGGCTGGTTTGCAGACGTTTTAAGGAACCCTTAGCTTGGACTTCACTGAACTGATTTATTTGTGCTTATTTATCCGCGACATCCCCTGAGTTGGAGTGACGGGCAGTGCAGTTTTCACACAAACGTCCACCCTGCTCACCCGTTCTACTCATTTAGCTTAGCCATCACGCAAAGTTCCTGTACAGGTGCTAATCGGACTTATTAAATGTGCCTTTCCCGGGCGACCGCTCACGCAGGGGTAAAGACGACAAGCGTCGCCTCCGGGGAAGAGCCGCGACGGGAGGTGTTGACGGTGTCGTGAGGGGAAGGCTCGGAAAATGACAGCTCGGTGAAGAGTGGGAAAGTGACGAGAGGTGCGGTGGCAAAGTGTCGAAAGTGACGGCGGGTCCGGTTTTGCTCTTGTTGCGGAGTCTTTGCGGAGTCTTGCATGTACGCCGCATGCCTGCATGTCGCGTCGAAGATCTGGACTCATTTTAGGAGCTTGGCTTTGAACGCTCATCAAGGGATCTCTGTTGAGTTGCTCTACTTCTGTCAGAAATCTTATCAGCGGCGCCGGTTGACCGGCTCACGTGTCTTTTGATGCTCCACTAATGAAAATAATTAGTTGGACTGGAACCGAGGCCTTTGCTTCATTATAAATCTGCAACGTGCGCCCGCCGCCCTCTCCGAACTGACCTTTGGATACACTCGGCGCGGAGGGAGTCCTTCTATATTTGACAACAACAATCACATTGTGGCGCCGGTGCTATTCCTCGCGCTTCTTATTTGCTCACCAATATGAAGACCGAATCCAAGTTGATTTCATTGACGTTCATGTACTTCTGGTTTATGTCCACTGGAGGGACTTTGTGAAGTTGTTATGTGGCGAAGCACAGATTTGAGAGACTTTGGTCTGAGCACAAGATGTGCCTTTTTAAGAGTTTTCCTATAAATGGTGTGCATCAACTTGACAATAATAATGAACCCTTGGCATCAACTACACAACCCCCCCCCCCCCCCCCCCCCCAAATATCCATGCAATAAATGTCACTTTCCATTTCCTTTGTGGTAATATTTGCTTGCTTTTTAAAAAAGGGGGAAATAAATCCTACATTTGTATAAAGGGAATAGACAAAAATATCCCCTAGCTATTTTTTCATAAACTATTAAAAATGTGTGTATGTGTGTGTATGTATGTAGGTGTGTGTGTGTGTGTGTGTGTGTCGGGTGACTGAAATTCCCTCCTCTTCCATGTTAGGCCCCGGCCTTCCCTGCAATTGTTGAGCTTGTTAAATATTTACTCTCAGGATTAACTGTCTCTCCTTAGTTGTCTTTCTGCCCCAATTACCTTTTTTTTTTATCCCCTTGAATGTCGTTTTTTAAGGAGCCTGCCCGTTTGGCTGTCTCCTTTGATATTTTCAAAACAGTTGTATTTTGTCAAAACAAAAACCAAATGTTTAGTATACGGTATGTGTAGGTTTAAGGGTTGATCTGGTGCGGTACATTATGCGATGGCTTTCGTTTTAGAAATGCGTTGCGTGGTATGGTCGGGTACAGTATACGGTAGATCAAGATTCTGGGTAAATACGTTCAACCAAATACGTTAGAAATTGTGCAATCTGGCACTCCTTCGAAGCTTATTTGAAACCCATTGACGTTTCGGCCGTTGTAGCCTGAACTGGTGTTGCAGTGTTTGCAATTTTAACAATGGGACACCAAGAAGGCCATTGGGGCTCTTTCTACTCCATGAAAGACCGGCATGTATTCAATCATTTGGCCCGGTATGTATGTCTGCTGTAGTAGGAATAAAATATAACGGAATGATTGGAGCTTGACGGTTGCAAAACAATGGCCTAGCTCATGCCTGAGGCTCATTTAAATTCAAAAGATGCGATGATGGTTAAAATCAAGATATCGTCTTGCCCATACGTCGCCTGGCCACGGCATCGCCAAGGAGTGCTTTAACAACATGTCGATGAAATCCCAGATCGGAACAGAACATAAACGCCGCTTATATTTGTTCCCAGATTGAAGCTCTTTCTTTTCACTTATCAGCCCATCCGTCAACGCTAACTGATGCTGCCACTCAAATAAATACCTGAGGAGTAAATATATCCCTGACGCGGTGAGGCGTGCATACATAAATGTGATCGTCTGCAAGCCCTCAATTAAACCCTCAACCGTCATACCGTTTGACGTGATGAAAAAGGGGTGCGCATAACAATCACTCAGGTGGACCGATAGTCACAAATTACGCGTGCAACCGTACGACAAATGCGTGCGAAGGGAATGTGCGCCATTGTCTGAGATGCCTTAAAAAGAGGAAGAGAAAGGCAGCCGAGTAGGCGGACTCACGGCAGTCCCACGCCATTCGTGACGTCGTTCGACAGACAGCAGACAGCTTCAAAGGGATTTTTGCTTACGAGTGGAGAATGTGAAACGGGTCACATTATCGATGGACTTTGTTTGGACTCAACTCTCGCTGACCCTCGACAGCACTGTACCGTCAAGTTGAAGTTGAAAAGTTGACCGCTGTAAGAGTTATTTTCGTGAAAAGCCCTTTGCATTCTGCTCGGGTCCAATTTGACTCATTTTGGACATTTGAAAGCAATCCAAATCATCTTTCCGACACCCTGAAATGTGCATTTTATGTCCTGAAGTGATCCAAAATCTGCCAGTCCAGTCAAATTGGACATTTGTATTACACAAATGTGTGTTTCGAAGGGTACGGGGAGGAGTTTGAAACTGTCCCGAGAACTGTCGCCACCACATTTTTAGAGGTTCGGGCAGAATGGTGCACCTTTCGGTGGGTCGTGGGGAAAACCTTGAAACCGTGAAATAGGTCAATAGTATCAAAATGATCGTACGAAACATAAGTGACATATGTCATGTGGCTGACCAGGGGTTGTAGCAAAAAAAAAAAAACATGCGTGCCTTTCTTTTGACCATTATTTAGGAAAAGGTAAACCTGTGCCAAACAGCGTCCCTGAATGTCCCCAATATTTTTCAAATAAGACATTACACTGTGCGGTGGATGTTCTTTGCTGTCGTTAAAAAAAATAATAATAATAATTTAAAAAACGGACACATAGTAGTAAAATAAGGTCAAGCGAAATGAAGTAAAACTAAATAGAATAAAATGTAAAAAAAAAATAATTAAAAAACGGGCACATAGTAAAATAAGGTCAACCGAAATGAAGTAAAACAAAATATAAATATAAATATATATTAAATATAAATATATAAATATAAGTATAACAAAATATAAAAATGTAGAAAAAAATAATAATTTAAAAAACTGACACATAGTAGTAAAATAAGGTCAAGTGAAATGAAGTAAAACAAAATAGAATAAAATGTAACAAAAAAGAAAAAAATTAAAAAACGGGCACATAGTAAAATAAGGTCAACCGAAATGAAGTAAAACAAAATAGAATAAAATGTAGAAAAAAAAATAATAATTTAAAAAACTGACACAGTAGTAAAATAAGGCCAAGCGAAATGAAGTAAAACAAAATAGAATAAAATGTAAAAAAAAAAAATCATAATAATTTGACTGAATCCTCCGACGCTTGTCAAATGAGTTGCACCGACGTGTAAACGGTTTGAAATTTGGTGCATATTTTTTCCTCGCGGCTTGTTGCAACCTACACGGAATTGACAGATTTTACCTTCACTTATTGTCTTTTGATCATTTCATCGTTGATCAACATCGTTATCTTCACAAAGGCAGTTTTCCCTCCCGCATTGGATCTCATGAGCTTGCGCAAGTGGCCAGAACGCGGCGGGCGGGTGTCTGACCATCACGTAGCTGCACAGCTCAGTGACTCATTTGTTACGTCTGTCCACATCTTTTCTCAAGTGAACTCAAACCTATCGAAGGTCAAAACCTCTGCCCTTTGCATTTGCCCCACCCGCCCCACCCCTGTTGTTTGACCCCAGCCCAGAGCCAGTCACCCAGAGCACAACAAGCAACTAATCACCAGGAATCAGTCGAACTCGAGTGTCAATGCGGCGAGCCGCGAAGAAAAGCTGACGTACTGTTTAGTGGAATTCTTCGTCGCTCTGGTCAAGCTCACTTTTGAATGCTCCGACGTGCGTTTAAAGCCTTCGCGGGCCAAATGCCAAATGTCGCGCGTTTGCAGCTCAAGTGGACTGAAGTGTTGTTTTGCCGCACGAAAACCACTCGGCCCGCGCATCCACGCCAACGTGGGCAAACGCGTCGTCGGGGCTGCGATTGCATTCCCACGCTTTTCTTTTGACGTTTCGTCGCCTCTCGGCTGTTATACTCGTGTTGGTGAAGAGCGCCCGGGCGGAAAATGGTTTGGGAATCTCTCAATCCGCGCGCTTGGGAAAATTTGCTCTTATGCACGATGATCACCTTCAAATGGGGCAAACGATGGAGTTCGTCACGTCATTGTCGCCGCATCGCTTCTGCCACCACCTCGTCCTTCACTCAGCCGCCAGCTCGATGTCTCTCCGTATTTCTTTGATCACGACTAACACGTTGTTATTTCCTCCCCGTCGTCCTTTGCCCCGATGGGGGTTCTGCATTTCTGCTTGTTTCACGGACCTCTGTGAAAGCAAAAAATAAATAAAAATCACCTCTCTGTCTTCGTGGGCTTCATAAAGAGTGCGTGACGGGGCTAAATGCCAGCAGCGCTCAGGCTTTTTTTTTTCTCCTTCCTCTTTCCTCCACATGCAACGTCGGTCATTCCGTGACACCAAGTTGTGCGCACAAAGGTAGCGGTATGGATTTGTTCTACGTTCCCGCTGTAAAACGTTAACGTGTTCTGACAAACCTCACGCAGGATCCGGGACTGCTCTCCAGAACCTTTAAAAAAGGGCCTTGAATCATCTGTTTGACGACAGCTTGGACTATTTTGAAGGGTGAAAACGAATCCAATGATCATTGCCGACAGGAATGGAATTCCACCTGGTCAAAAAAAAAAGGCTTTTGTTCATTTTTAACAGCAATAAATCTGTGTTGTGATATGAATTCTCCTTTGGAGCCCGGTTTAAAAGTGTTTTGCTCAAACCCAAGTACAGTACACGCAGAAACGAGCAAAGAAAGACAGGATTGGACATACATTTTTGTTGTTGTATGATGTTATTTTGATTGCTTGGTGAGTTTTGAAGCCCATGCGTGCTGGGCCTACTATTGTCTGCCAAACATCTATGTATATATTGGGCGTCGTCCCGCACGCGGTCTGTCCTTCCGTCTGTCCCTTTTCAAAACGTACTTCAGCGCGCCGCTGCGCGCCGCCACTGCACCGTGCCACTGCGCCGCTCAGGCAGTGGCTCACTACGATCGCGCGGACATCTTAGCGAAAAAATGTTGTCTACCCACAAGCATTGCAATGAAATTGTTAGTTATTTAGTAGAGCTAAACATCTCTTTATTTTCGCGATAAGCAATGAAGATGAACAAAAAGTTGAACCAAGCAACAACACTTTTGTGGGCCGAAGACCCACCTTACCAGCCTTCCGCAGGAACTAGCTGATGAGCCGCCCGGAGGGCGGCGAACCAGCTAGTAATCCATAAAAAAAAAATCTTCCATTCAGTCATTGAAGATGAGCTCTGAGCTCTTACAGGTGGCCCGAGACTGTTTTTTAATGCACGTTCTCATGCTGGTTTGGGTTTCAAAAGCACTTTGTCGTTTCCAACGTAGTTATCATCTGCGCTAAACTGCACGCTAGTTGCATGTCGGCTCACCCCCCCCCCCTCGCCCCGCACCCTCACGCACGTATGTTGGTCCGCTCCCCGGTAATGGGCCGCACAATAGGCCAGCCATGCTAATCCCTTGTATGTGTCGAGAAGCATGAATAGAGACGCCGCCGTATGCGTTTAGGATCCTCGCAGTTAACTCATTAGTTGCTTGAATCAAAGACATGACACTTGCTTTGTCCCTGCCCGGCGTCTCGTGCCACGGACATTGAACTCGCTTGAGTGAAGTCGGACACTATTGGCTCGGGGGGGGCCGACAAAGCCCCGCGGGATCACAAAAGGCCATAAGTGAATTACTCAAACCAGTGCCAAGGGGGTCCCCCGTTAGACGCCAACTGTAACAGCTAGTGGCAGCCGTGCGGCAATGGGAGGCGTGTTCCTTTGCGGTGTGTATGTGTGCAAACAGACGGGCAGAGTGTGTGTTTGAGTTTGAGTGAGTGTGAATAGACAAACAGAACTCATGCGGAGGGAGCAGAAGCCTTTGTTGGCCCAACACTATTGTTGGAGGCTGTCTTGTGTAATTACTGTCACGGCTACCGCCTAGCGCGCCGCTCGGCTCCTCCCGGGCAAGGAGAGCGCACAGGGGACCGCGAGGAGAGCAACAAGCGCGCTGCAGATTAGCTCACGGATGCTCTTAGTGCATGTGATGCTCATGTGAGCGCACTGTTGAAGTTGACTATGGAGTGCTTTGCATCGTATCAAACAATCAAATCTACTGAGGTTTTTTTTTGGGAGGGGGGCTTTTTTGTGACACTTGTAGTGACGCAGAGTGTAATAAACTGACTGATGTGCATAGTATTTTTTTGTGCTAAGGTTAGCATGTTTTTTTTCCCTTCATATTTTTAAATTAGGCCCCCCCTCCCCCCAAAAAAATCAAATTTCTTTTCACATGTTTGTGACATATTAGAGGTAAAAAGTTCTAAGATTCATTCTGCCACTGAAAAACACCTACCTGTGATACTTCTCTATATAGACTATAATTAGTTAGGCAGTTAGCACGTCGGCTTCACAGTGCAGAGGTACCGGGTTCGATTCCAGCTCCGGCCTCCCTGTGTGGAGTTTGCATGTTCTCCCCGGGCCTGCGTGGGTTTTCTCCGGGTGCTCCGGTTTCCTCCCACATTCCAAAAGCATGCGTGGCAGGCTGATTGAACACTCTTAATTGTCCCTAGGTGTGAGTGTGAGCGTGGATGGTTGTTCGTCTCTGTGTGCCCTGCGATTGGCTGGCAACCGATTCAGGGTGTCCCCCGCCTACTGCCCGGAGACGGCTGGAATGGGCTCCAGCACCCCCCCCCCCCTACCCTAGTGAGGATCAAGCGGTACAGAAGATGAATGAATTAATGAATAGTTAGGCAGTCGCCTAACTAATTATTTATTTTTTTATTTTCATAAGTCCCTGTGGGAAACATGGTTTCCAGTTCTGATCGGAGGCCGACCAGCGTCATGGAATGAATTTTGTTTTGACTTTAGTACATAGCTGTCGCTTCGCAAGTTAGCATCGCTATGCACCAAACCTTGCAGGGCTCCAGTAAGAAGATCCTGATAAATGAATGTCTGCATCAAAAAATAAAATAAAATAAAACAGAGACAGAGCCACATTGAAAAAAAGCCTTCTGCTCCCGCATACAAAACAGGTATTTTTGGCGTAAAAAACATGGACATGTTTGGGATTGTCTGACTCTATGAGCCAAACCCAAATCCAACTGACCCCGGGTCAGATTATCTTTAAATCGCCAATGGTCATGCAAGTTATTTTTTTGGTCCTCCATAAGGCAGGTGTTTGTGCAGCCTAGAAAAACTTTGCCCCACTTCAAAACTTTCTGGTTTGCAAAGTTCACTGACAGTTTAGATTCAAGCAACCATGCAACCAACAGACTCGGTTGATCTCGATGCCAGCATGCAGAATGAAGAAACTGCCTTAAACCACATGTCGAAAGCCCATTTGTTAAGTCGTTATGCCTTTGAACGCTCATTTTGTTATGTGAACTAGAATGGCATCAGGGCGCTTCCATTTGTCTCTAATCTCAAATTTGGGACTTTATCGGACGCAATAAAGTATGAACCATTTTATTCAATGTACCGTATATCTTTTTTTTAATTTCTCTCTTCGGATATACACCTAAAGTATCTTTTTGGGATTTGTAACATCACCGTACGTCCGGAAAAGTATTTCTTGATTCTGCTAGAAAGGTTTTCCGTCGTCATCTGCACACCTCCCATCTTTCTGTTTGCATGGTGTACAGACAAACCACAAAGAAAGTGATTGATGTCATGACACAGATTCCCTCCTCTGAACCAAAACCTTGGCCGTCATCCTCAAATGGCCCCCGGTTTTCCCCTCCCAGTGAAAACCTATTAGCTATGGCACAACCAATTTAACATGGCCACCCGCATAAAAAGCTCAGTGGTGTCAGTAATGCGATCTGTTGATGGCTAAACCGAGCGAATGGAGAGCCTATTCACAGTGGGTGATGACTGAACTTGGTGACACCGCTGCTCTGGCACGATATGGGTTCCCAGTGACAAACGGTTAAATACAAGCACAACAATGTGGAACAACGCCCCTCCCACCCCAAAGAAAAAGTGACTGCGGCTGCTTTCATTTGGCGTGAACTGCTTCTGAAAATTTGTAGCCTCGTGATGGGCCAACATGGTTGGAAAGAGCGCGAGCCAAAAGTGGCATTTGACCCGGTACGGCTTGATGGAACTTCCTTCAACCTGATGAGGTTCCCTTTCTTCATCATCTGATCTGGTTTTAACACAATAGATCGTCACTCGCTTAAGTCAAAACAGTTCCTCATGTCATGTAAAGTGAAATGGATTTACGGTGTACACCCCCCCCGCTAGATTGTGGTTCGTGCCTCACTTGCATGTCGACTATCAAAGCAAAGTGTAAAAATTCTAGTTACCGGTACTTAATCTGCATCGTTATTGAAACTCTTCTGTTTGGCATGTGTGACACATCCACCAAAATTGTTTTTTTTTAAAGGATGCTTACAAACAAAGATAAAAAGCGCTTTCGATGTGAAAGTATTTGACTTCCTACTTTGTCTTTTCACGCTGACTGACTGCACTTGACTGAATTTTGTCATTTGAGCGCAAAACATCAAACCAGCCTCTGGGTTATTTAGTGGCTGTCTTAAGATTCACTCTGCCCAAAATATCGTCATGTACTACAAACGCGAGAAAGATAAAGCCAGCGGAGGGAATGTGACGCAAAAATGGGTTTCGTGTTTGTGTGCGTTTCATCGGCTGGCAGGCCACGGCCTCGCAATGAGGACCCGGCGCAGCCTGACCTCTGATTGAACTCCCGCTCTCTGCCGAATTATGATCGAACGAGTGCGCCTGACAAAATAATGCATACGGAGGGCACAGCGAGAAGGAGAAATTGTAAAGACGCCGTGTCCTCGTGTCACACCGGACGCTTCCGAGGCTTGTCGCCAAGCACAGACGGACAAACCGAACGACGACGAGCCACATATTGTTCTGATGGGGAGGAAAAATGTTGCATGCACTCAGGCAGGTATCCAGTTAGTCAGGATAGTGAGTATGTTGACAGAAAGAGCGAGAGAGGGAGAGAGGGAGGTGCATGAAAGGCAGGAAGAGGCAGAGAGGAAGAATTGGGGGGGGGGGGGGGGGTTCTGGTTGCGTGACTCGCGCTTTGCTCTGTCCTTCAAGCCCCGGGCTTTATTTGTTAGCTGGGAGAATGGAAGGTATATTTTTAAGTGTTTGACAATAAAAGCTGGGACATGGCTCCAACGCATGTCGGGATATTAGAGGGTGTGCACATTTTGTCTTTGAGTGCATGAGAAAACAAATTATACATTCACACCGTTTTGATTTGAATTATGGAAAGTAGAAATACTCTAACGTGAACGACAACAGCAACAGATTTGTAGAAGCAAGAGATTCTCCCTCCTTGGCCTTATTTTAGCACGTTTGTGTTCCTCACGCACGACTTTGGCAAAGATGCTCTGGATTAAAAAAAAAACAACAACAACAAATCCCCCCCAAAAACACGTAAGCAGTTTCGGTTGTGGAATCCAAATATTACCAAAGCTTTTTTTCAATATGTTCTCATTTTTTTTAAGTCCTTCTACTTACAGTTGATATAAAAAGTCTACACACCCTGGTTCAAATGTCAGATTTTTGCTATATTAAAAAAAAATTAGACCAGAATGAATCATTTCCAAACCAGTCAGTGTTCACACAAAAAAGTTTTCTGGAACAGCTGAACTTCATTTGGGGTTACTCACGGACGCTTGAAATGATGGCAGGTGTGTGCTGACTCCAATTGAAAATGAGCCACATCTTAGGGTGTGTACACTTATGCAACCACATGATTTCATTTTTTTTTTCCAAATTAAGTTGTACAGGTGATAGGTCACATGAATGTTGGGAAAAATGTTTGGAAAAATGTGTTTTGGTCTCATATTTTTATATGACCAAAACCTGGTATTCGAAAAAGTGTGTGTACATTTTTTAACTCCACATGGATTCCATACTAAAGGCCCGAGTGCGGCGATTTTTAAACCATCTGACTTCGAATTCATCTTCCGTATTATGAGGAACATGGGCCGATGTGAGTCAACGTTGGCTCCGGCGTGTGTGTGACCTCGTTCGCTGCGGCGCCGCGGGCCTCAAACTCGCGCACCGTCCAGGCACCAGCGCTAACATGATGATTTATTCACAGACACAATGACATGACCCCCGAAAGAACACACATGACAACAGATCCAATGTTTCATAGCGCGTGCAGGAGCTGCCAGGAAAGTCGTTTCCGATTTAAAGTCAACTCAGAGATATACGATGTGCAATGTAGTTCCTTTTTGAAATTTTGTCAAGAATATCGAAGGTGACAGAAAGCGGCGGCGAGTGTGTCAAATTCTCTCTCCGTCCATGAGGATCATGTTTAAATTGGCATGTTGCAGAGAGCGCTGAATTTAAACAGCTGCTAGCTTTTCGCCCACAGCTTCACACTCGCACACACACACATACACACACTCTCGCCGTGCAGCCCTCCCTTATTCTAAGTTTGCGTGCAGAGCGAGGAATTCTCCATGCTAATGTGCCAGGGTTTGTTTTCATCATCAAATTGCAAATGTTTTAAATATGCATCACCCACACGCATACAAGTCAGAGCGCTGAGTTTAAATCCTTGTTTTCGTAAAGTGCCGCGGCACAAATATTGAGCTGGATGTGGTCAGACCAGTGTCTATTTTTCATGCACCACTCCTATTATTTCCCAATCACGGTTGATTCGTCGTGGCGCATTTCTTTGACCTGAACAGATGTCAATGCTTTCCTTGGCTGCGGATGTCTTCATTCACACATGCAAAGGCCGTTCCCGTGCATCAGACGTATTTAGAGGCGTCGGATAGATTCCATTTGATCATTATTGTGGCTTGTAGCGGTGGAGAGCTGCAGGGCATCAAACTGAGGTTTGTGTCTGACATTCGGTGCCATCCATGAAGCAAAATAAAGCAGATCTGAATGATTTTGAATGACAATCTAATTGCGATACAAATATATATATATATATATATATATATATATATATATATATATATATATATATATGTATATATAAAGAGAGAGAGCGTGTGTGATTTGATATTTTTTCCAAAGGTGAGTGCCATGTAATTAAAAAAAAAGGCAGTAAATTAATTGTTATTACATTAAGTAATATCAGATTTATTATACAAAAAGCAGACTTTCTGATATGAATGTTTGGTCCTGCAAATTGAAGTCTTTTGCAATTTGAAAAATCGCATTCCACTCCATTGCGATGTTGTTTTGAATTTGATGAACTGTTCAGCCCTAAATTCATCAAAAGATGTCCGTGCGTGATTATTTCCCTAACGTATCAATTGACAAATGAACACAGTATCTTGGCAAATGCATTTATTTGTTGATGACAGCGTTTGAAAGTTTGGCAGCGGAGTTGACAAATTAATGGCGATAAAAGCCAGTCTAACCCAGTTTCTTGGCTGTGAAACATCATTCACACCCCCCCCCCCCAAAAAAAATGATGTTGATGTTGATGTGACAGGCTCCATCATTGTCGGACGTCGGTGTAAATATAGCTCCCGAATCAAAGCTGACTTACATCCGCACGTCCATACAACTGCCAACGGCGTCATATCCCTCCATCTGTGATATACAATATGTTCAAACTGATGCAATTTGTGCACACGCTGCGGTGCCACTGTCATGTAAAAATCCGTTTTGCGTGGGACCCAATAGAACTCAGCTACCTCCATGCATTTTTTATTTTTTTTTGCCTCTTAGATGTTCACCGTCAGGCCTTATTTGATATTCCGGGGAACAACGTCCGCTATGAGCTTAGAGCTATGGCTAACCCAGTTTGAGAGGCGGCTCCTCTTGCGGGTTCAAAAATTGGAGGTGAAGCGGCGTTAGCGTTTTTGTGCACTTGTGTCTATTTGTAGAAGTGAGCAAATTAGAGCGTTGGTCATTTAGCCGCTCTCCGGAAGATCATGTAAAACGTCTTTCTTTCATCGCGGTATGAGTTCCTGAAAATAATGAATGGCTAGACAAACAAATTTTCCTTTTTTTGTTTTTTTTTCTCAATGCAAGCCTAAATCTAGTTGATGCCGAGACTACTTTTCATTTTTGGTACGGCATGTTGCATTTTTTAATTTTTTTTTGGTCATACGGCAAAAAAGATTTAGTTCTTTGCGTGCGAGTGTGGTGACCTACTTGTGCCCTCGATGAAACGCACGCACACACAAAACAGAAAGAAGAACACTTTCATTTGTTATTCCTTCAAGCTTAAATGTCGCATTTTTATATTGTCTATTTGTTCAAAGGACGGAGAGGAGCTGTCGACGTAAGTGGCGGCTATTCTGAATCCGAGCCAAAGACATAGCGGGTCCACTCAAGTCAATGAAGGTGTTAGAAAAGTGGGATCAAACAGCAGAATGTGGAAAATAGAGGAATTCGGAGGTAACCGCGCTATTTGATTCCCGCTTTTGAGAAGCAAAACTGAAATGGATGCCGTGAAACGTCACAGTCCTTGCATGAGTAGTATGGGTGTAAACAAAAGCTCGCTGGAGAATCCTTCCTCCTGACTCATGGAGAGTGAGAGAAAAAAAACATGGATGGCGGAGGAGAATAGCATAATTGTAGCCGTTTGAAGTCGCATCGGGCCTAAGTGCAGGCTGTCTACTGGCGCCTTGCCACTCAAAGGCCGCATTCATAGAGGCGCTGCCGCACTCACACAGGGCAATTGGATCCGCCGGATCCCCTTCCCTTCTCACGCGATGTTGTGTCGACTGGCAGGAAAATGTCCCCGATATGTCCCTCGACGAGTTAAAGACGCCACGCCGACTCACAATGTCCGCCGCCGTGAAAATGCTCACGTCGATTTTATAAACGCCACACAAGCTCCCCCCTGCCCGTCATGCGTCTGCGTCCCAGTGTCCCAGTCGCTCGTTCTGTTGTCGCTAAAGAGCAAACAGATCATCTCCGCCATCTGTTCATATTTGATTCTGATGTCTTTTTATTTCGTGGCTTAGGCAACAAAGCTATCAAGTGATTAATATTCAAACAAGCCATCCATCACAGCTCACCAGAGCAGAGTCGCCACGGACAGTTGCGATTGCTTACGGTGAGCCGCGACAAATAGTTGCGTTGTTTACAGACGGTAAGTGGCGCGCAAACTCTTTTTATTTTCCAACTGAATCATTCCTCTGTGAGCAAGGAAGTCTGTAAACAACCAAATGAAAAAAAAAAATATGCGATTATTATTTTTTTTTTCTTTCCTTTGTTTTACCCCCTCGTCACTGCGCCAGAACCGTGAACGATACGGTTCTTTTTGTTTCACGTCATTCTTGGAGAATCAGGAAGTCGTCTCTCTTGATTTACAAAAGGACACAAAAACTTCCACTTCTGTTCAATTTCTCTTTTGGCTATTGAGCTTTTTACAACGACGTCACACGCGCTTGAACAAGGCATGACGTCCATGTTGTTTGAGCAAAGTAGACAATAGGCTTGAATTGTGATTTTAGGCTTCTTTTCTACCGGCAAGAGTTTGAAAGTGTGTCGGATCAGTCGCAAAGAAGACACTGGATGAGGTGAATTGTTTCCAAGCCAGATGGGATTTTCTTTTTCGTTGACAGATGAGTTACGATGCTTCACCCCGGTCCCATTCACACTCTGTCTGTCTGCTTTCGTCACCTTCTGTCGTGCCATCTCCATCTTTCTCGTATTTTTACTGTGATGTTATTATTTCCCCTTTGTACTTTTAATCGCTTGTCAAATGCTTTCGCTCTGAAGGCTGGTCAACCTCAATCTCCACGCTCCGCTCCCCCTTCGTCGCTGTTCCTCGTCCGCAAGCATGTGAGCGTAGTTTGTAATTTTTTTCATATGTCCGCTTCACGTGACGCCACTCCGCTTTCCTTCCTTCCCACAACTGATCGGTATAGAGAAGCAATTCCATTACGTGAAATGACATTAAACGTCCTTCTAATTGAGCACCACGGCGGAGCTAAAAGAGGACCCCTGCAATGAGGTCGACATGTCACGCAATCACATTATGCCGTGAGTGACCCTAATGCGGAGCCGCGTTGAACTGGAGTGGAGGGAGATCGGTCGGTGAGGGACGCGAGCCCGAATTACCGAAGGGAGGCCAAATTAGAAACGTTGAATTTATTAGGGACTCGCCAATAAAGCGTCCGTCGGTAGGCCTGCATTCTTATTTAAATGTGTTATGTAAAACAACTCAGGACTGGCGGAGTGACGTGTTTTACTGGAGGGGCGGAGGGGCGGGGCGACGGGTCCTGCACCGTGTTGTCATGTCATGTTTGTTTGCCGGGTTTGGAACACACCTCCTCGGAGTGGCTTTGTGAGCGCTCATCCAGTATAAACAAATAATTACAACTTTTCTCTTCAGCCAGTTCATTCTCATGTATTTAGTCAGCGGCTGGACGGCTAGCAGAAACTTAACACCTGGCAGAAACCTTGTGAGCCCAACCTTTTTCCTCTTGGCGAGCTTTTCGCCCCAGCTACTTGAATTCCTTCCCACCCTTGGGCCAAACCTGTTGTCAATTTCCACGCCATTTTGGGGGCTGTCTTGTTGATATTCTGCTCACCCCTCTTGGGTGAAGTCATCACCAAATGAGATTTGATGAGGCGGAAAACCTTCCGTTGCAAAATTACACAGCGTGTGTCAAGATATTATCTTCCTTTGCACAGTGAGTTATATGGCACATGTTTGCCTGCCACACGTTTGTGTGTTCATCTCAACACGAGTGTGCAGATATTTGCAGATATGTCAAATTGTGTTCAACTACAAAACAAAATAGGGGGGCGGGGGGAAAAAATGCAATTTTATTTCATTTTGTCTGTTTTTGTAGTTTTGGATTTTTCATGATAGTTTCATTGTCTTTTTGACTTTTTTTTAATTGGTTCATTTTAATTTGGTTTTAAAGCATGTTTGTGAGTTTTAATTCATTTTTGTTCATTAGAAATGCTTCGTTTTATCTTAATTTGATTAGTTTTACTTTTTTTAAATAAATGGAGTAATTTTCAAGAACAAGGTTAAAAAAAAAGTAACTTTTTCCAAGTACTGTATTGTGTAATAAAGTAACCTACAATTCTCAAAGCCTTCCTTCTTCTGTAGCTACGGATGTACAGCAATACCGAAACGAACACATTTAAGATGAAACCCAAAAGCTCATGTATGATATCAAAAGTGAAAACAAAGGACATGTTCGCGACAATTATAGTTTTAGTTAGCTTAATCAACATCAGATGGAGTTTTGGTTTTAATTTTATTCCATAAAATATATATTTTTTTCCGTTTTAGTTGGTTAGATTTCATTAACTATAATAACCTTGCACTATACCGTGTGTTGGTCAATCTTAGGTTAGATGTCATCTCTTTACGCTGCACAGATATGTGCATTTTGCTTTGCAACCTCCCTCCCGCTGTAGCAGAATGCTACCTGAAGTGACAGCTTGCTTCATCCTCCAACGTCAGTCTGTTTCATCTCATCTTAAGCCAGATGCATTCCCACCCTGCAGCCACAGGTTGCAAGTGTGCTTTGGAATGCCATAGGCGCCGAATGCCAAAAATAGACTTGCCGACCCCATGAAAAAAAAAAAAGTCTGTTGTGGCTGCATGGGGGGGAGGGGGGGGTTGAAGCTACGCGCTCTTCCTTTAACGCGGGGTTAAAGCACAGGAGTCTGCGTGCGTATGCGCGTGCACGTTTGTGTAACGCTGACTGAGCAGGCGAGGGGGGATTGCGTGACTACGGCAGACACGGCGGTGACCTCGGAAAAGTGGTTATGAAAACGATCTGTCCAACCGAATGGAGAAGGAGCCAGAGCGCCTGTGAATGAGTGTGAAAAGATGCGTAGATGGAAGGGACGACCAAGGGTGTCATGAGAGATTTGGGCCACATCACTTCAATGCCGTATTTTAAAAGCACATATATATATTATTATATTATTGTGCCTTTGTCAGTCATGTAAGAAAAAAAAAAGGAAGGCGAGTCAGATCACAAGGGAGCGACTGACACCAAAGGGCAGTTCACACAGGAGCATTCTCATCGCGTGCTCGTGTATCGTTGCTACACGAAGCCAGAAATGAAAAAAAGATGGAGGAAATGAATATTTTTGTCACTCAGTCAGCGGGAGAAAAAAAAAAAAGAAAGAAAAGTATCGTATTCCTGATGTGGCACTGGCACGCTCGGAATATCCAGGAGAAATGTCTGCGGCTCCAGCTCCGTTGGAAGCTGACCACGAGGAAACAATTGAAAGGCGACATGCCGTCGATGCATATATTACATACAGTACACAGCGGGGGTGTTTTTGATGCTCCTTTTTTTTCAATTCAGGGTCGGCGTTTGAAAACAAAAGCTGACCAGGATGAGCATTTCCATAATGACACTGATATAAATTGAGCGCTTTGATAAGCATAAGCATACGCGGCGGTAATTTGGTTTGAGAGCGACCCCCGAGCCACCGCTCGGCCAATTCTGTGGCATATTAAAATATGCCGAGTCTATTGCAGATGGAGACTAATAGTAATTCTGCACCGATCGAACTCCTCGGTTTCCGCTTCACGTGATCAACAAGGATTCCGTTGTCGCTGAGCCACTGTGGTTGGAAACATGTCATTAAAGAAAGGTGCAAGCTATTCATTTGCAAAATAAGCTTGCCACACAAATGAAAATGCAGAAGAAATTGAAAATGTACCCGAAAACATTTTGGATGTGCGACGCTTCGTCTTCTTCTGTCACCACAAAGGCAATTTTAAGAACTTAAAAGAGAAATGAATCAAAGGCCGGTGTCACTGCGAGCGAGTTCGTTCTTCTTTTTTTGGGGCCCGTAAATACACATCCGAGCGCAGCCCCATGGTGAAAAGGGTTAACGCTGAAAAGTGGATTAAAGAAGGGAAATACAGAAATAAAGATAAATGAGAGGGAGGAACATATCGGCGTTCCGCGTAGATTGCGTGTGAGCGGTAATGCTAGCCTTCAAAGAGCACAGTGGAGCACATTGTATCCATGCATGAGTCGCTCGACGGGGACGGCGGCATGATGGAGGGAGGGAGGGCATACCAGGACAAGGGCTGGGAGCGCGATGCGGGATGAGCCAAAGGAGAGGCGAGGAGGCTCAACGGGTCTGTCTCATGACAAACGGCATCTTTGTTACCAAGACGGCGACCCGCTCTCACGCTTTTAAGCGGGGGCGCCACATGTGGTCGCTCGCTCCCACACTCGCCCAACACTTTATTAGGCACACATGCCTACTTATAAATCAATCGCATTCATCTCATTCGGGCATATTGAAGAGTCAAACTCAATTGCAGAGACAACCGTCGAAAGAAGAGTCACAGAAGAAAAAAAGAACCACCGAAGACAGTCCCGAAAACCTTGAATCGTATTGGAAGAAAGCATAATTGATAACCTGGATTGAAAACATTTACACCCCGGGCTCACTTCGCTTCGATCGGCACCTTTTTTCCATTTACACGCAGCATAACATCTGAATGCTGACGCACCATGTTTACGTTGAACTCTGGGCTCCTCTGAATTAAAAAAAAAGTAATTCATCAAATCCAGGGCTGTGGCATGTATCTTAACACATTTGAAGTAATTATAACCCTCCGGTTTGAAGTTTTGCACGCAGAACAAAACGCAAATGTGTTCATAATTTGTGTTTCTAACAATTTAATCACTGAGTGAAAGATAGCTCCTGCTTCAATGATGATGGATATTGCAAATGACGCTTTTTGTTGATGAAACTGTAATTTCCTCATTTCCTCACTCAGTTGAGCAGTTCCACTCAAAGGTTGGAGTCACCCCCCCCCACCCCCACCCCACACACACACACACAACCACTCCCAAATCACACACACACACATACACACAAATCTGCCATGTGGTATCAGTTTGCATGAATCATCACCAGTCAGTGAAAGCAGAGAAAATGCATTTCTATTCCATATTAGAAACCGGCTCAAGTCTGGCGTAAGGCGCGATCTAAATCTGCGTCGGGGCGAGCTGGAGTTTGTTTTGGTATTTTCGTTCCGTAAATCTTCGTAGGGGCGAGCTGGAGTTTGTTTTGGTATTTTCGTTCACGTTCAGCCAAGCAGGCGTTTTGCGCCGTGGTGGGAGTGAACGCGGGCGACTTGATTCGAGAAGCGGCCCCACTCATTCCCTTTAAAATCGGCGCAGTGCTTGACATGGCGGAAAGAGGAACTGATTTGCAGGAGGTTGAAGCACATTACATATATTACCGAAAACAAGTCTATTATCTTTATGTATACTTGCCGTTTTGTGCGAGCATTTAAAAAAAAATTGTGAATTGTGTATGTCAATGTAACACATTCATATACAGTTATAAACTGCTGCGTCACACCATCATTGCTCCCCCTCCCTCTTCTTCCGCTCTCTTTTTTTTTTTTCTAGCTGTCACTTCTACTGTACGTCTCCATAGCCGAGCGTGATCACAGCCAATTATGGCTTGTTTTAAGCGTGCGACTCATCACGTTCGTGGTGATACATTAGCGGCAACTCGTGCCAATTCCTTCCTCCATCCTCCATATGTGTAGCATCTCTCACGCTTGCGCTACATGTCGCGCTTCAGTCTCGACACAAGTGTTGGAATGCGGGTCGATGTGAATTTAATGCTGGGGCATTTGCGATACATATGTCAGAGTTGGAGGATGTTCGAAAAGTAATTGATGTTTATCCTAAGAGGATTCTTGTGTTCCCTCTACGCCATATGAACAGCATCGCATGAGTCTTTGATTCATTTAACCATCTTGAGTTATTTATTACTCTAACGCCCAAATGTAAGACATTGTTTACGAAATGCCCGAACAACGGAAGAAAAGTCTTGATAGTTCTGACGTGGTCGGAGGAGGAAATGAAAATAAGAAGCAATTAATCAGGGAGTCCCGATATTTGTGTTAGACCACGTCAAATCGCGCTTTCCAAATTTGAGGCTCGCACACGCCAGCTTTGCACGTTGGCCAAGAAAACTTTGCTCGTTCGCCAACATGCAGATCGATAACTGCACCACTAAATAACATTTAAAATGGAATGAATCAAATCAATCAAAAGCCCAGCCGCTCACTTTACTTCACAAGTTGACTTTAATTTCTACTGTGCCTCAAAGCATCTTAAGCTACTTGAAAGAAGACTGTGATCATCTGTTAACTTCCTCCCAGCGCAATTAGCAATCCGAACCTGTCTCTGTGTCATCTTGAGACGTTTACTACCCTGCTTTCTTCGGCGTCTACCCCGCAAGGAGCCTCGGCTGCCCGTCTGACCTCTTCTGAAATCTTCCATCACGCTGCTGTTTACTGTCAAGCCGGCGGGCTATCAGCGGATAACCAACGCCAGCTACTCCTCCACTACCATCACGCGATATCTCAGGGCATCGCGCCAAGAGCAGAAAACTCGTTGAAATATGTTGTCTCGGTTCACTCACAAACCTACTTTGTGTGAAATCTGAGCCTGTTTAGCTGAACATGAAGCTAATATACTTCCAGAATATGAATAAAGACACGCGCCAAGATTGTATTTATAATTTTCAGATGAATTTGAGTGATTGGATAATGTCTTGCTCCGCACCTGAACATCTCTCTTGACAGACATGTTAATGTGTCAACAGTGCTAGTTTAATCACGAGAGTAAGGTGCCGTATGAATCCATTTTTCATTTGAAACAGTCTTTGTTCAAAGTGTAAAAAGAAGTTCACCACCATGAATATCCATCCATGCATTTTTTATGGTGACCAGCTTCATCTCTTCGGCCCACCCAAGTCCAATCGTCAACCCAATCTGCCCAAAGTCTTTCCAGCAAGTGGATTAGGAAAATAACTTTAAAAAAAATGTTAATTGGGTTTGTTATAAAATTGAGGACTTGAACTTAATATGAGATTAAGTAACCCAGTATTCAATGCCTCAAAGACTCCATAGAAGCAATCACGTGCTCCTTCTCAGCTCTTGATTTTTCTGCTTTGGCTGAGTTGTGCTGCCTCGCACGGCCTCTGGATCGTCACCTTCCTGGTGCGGTTTAATTGGGTCTCACTCGGAATGGGTGTGTTTGGCCTCGGCCTATTCAGCCGAGGCCTACTTGACATTGCTCATCAATGGCTCCGGAGACAGAGGACATCGCGTGCTCCCGTCGCAGTGTTAAATCTATTTCGGGCCTCGACTTATGCGAGGAAAAACTCAGTGGCATGTTGCTGAGCTAATAATGTTTGACCGCTTTCCCAGTGAGACGCACAAGAGAGAGCGCGATGCGGGCTAGCGAGAGCACTGTGGCATGACTCGACATAAATGACCTCTCTGTTGTTGCGTGCGATGGGTTTGTTTGCAATACCGGCCACATGTTTGACCATTACATAACTCCTTAGTTGTGGTCTGCAAATCACGGAGTATTTCGGGATGTTGGCGCAAGTGTGCGCGCTGATGTGTGTCTGCTTATTCGATTTCGAATGACAATTTCAACATCCATCAGTTTGTGTGCGACGGTACCTTTTTTTTAACTTTTATCGCTGTCCCGGAGATTCTAAATAACGATCGCACGGTAGAAAATGATCAGCGTGATTAATTTTGGTGAAATAATGATTCACGGCTCGTCTCTATTTCCCGTTTGTTCCGTAACTGCGTCTCAGTATGTGAAACGTGGGAGCTCTAAGCTAAATGAAAGGCTAATTAAAGGTCCCCGTCTGCGAAAACAGGCACGCCTTTGTCGCACTGTTTGCACAGGTGCTGTGCATCCCATGCCGTAATGGTGTCAGGTTTGTGCAACGTGTTCGCACACATACTAATATGAGGCAGCGTTCATACAGTATGTGTAGATTTTATGTGGATTTCCATGGCAGACTCAACGTGAGTACGTAAAAGTTCTCGGATGTTCCAGTTTGGCCGTGAACTGTACAGTAAACTAGTTGTCCTGTTCTTACTCATCTTTGCCCTCACCTGCTGTGGAGAAGCTCAAGCAATGTGGAAATGTGTCAAGATGTAATGTTTACCAGATGTAATGATTTTTAGCTCGACATCATCTTTTCTGCCAGAGAGCTCAGCTGGATGATTTGCCGCCCGTAGCACAACAGCAGTGGAGATGCCATGCATGGGTTAAATTAGTCTCGCTTTAATGCCTCTGCAGAAATGAAGTGAGGACGAAAATGCATGGCAGCGTATCGTAGCAATCCCCAGATGTGATGTAAATTTGTCGGCTTTGGATTATGATTGTCACATGCGACGGTATCATGTAGCGAGTGGGGAAAAATGTTGAAAAAAAATCTGAGGTGTGGCGCAGTGCACTCCACGTGACTGCGTGTAGCAGCTCCAGTTGTGGGGTGGACTCATCATTAGCCAAAAGCTAGTAGCCTGAGGCCCCGACATTTCCAGGAAACCTCAATGTTTCATAGAAGTTCATGGCTCAAGGTTATTTAATTTTACAGCAATTCGTTTTGTTGCATGCTTAATTCACACGCTTAAAAACACACACCTCAAAATGCTTAATCTATCATGCTCATTTCGATTGCCCTTCCCCTTCTCGTGCAATGGACCAGCCCACCTTCTTACAGACGAGATCTTGTTGGCATATTAGTGAGTCGGCGTACAACATGTTTTGTCCGCTTGCCATATCATCTCGCTAAAGCCATAAGCTTATTTTTCACTGAAAAGAGCCGGCCAAATGCTGTACACATATTACTGCAAGATAAACAAAAAGTGATCTCTCTCACACACACACACACACTCACACGCCAACAGTTTTTTTTTCCCATCAGTGCTCCGATCTTTGCTGCGCTGACCACCCACAATGCAACTACTTTGTACAAGCCCCTCGCCGCAAGTCTCGTCGTGCCATCCACAAAAACTGTACCGACGAAAGCGTGTTTGTGCCGATGTGCTGGAAACTAAATCGCACGCATACCAGTCGAGCGGCGTATGGGTTCATAATGTCTTTGAGATACTGTAAGTGGCGTTGACTCGGAGCCTACGGTGGATATGCATTTCCATCTCACTCGGCCACGCAAACGACAGCTATGGGTTTAATGGGGATGACAGGTGAGAGCATGGTGGGAACCCACTAATCCTCCCGCAACACTCGAATAAGTGTTGCACCTAACCAGTTCACTGGGCCCTGTTACAAGTGTGTGTGTGTTTGTATATGCAGGGGCGTGGTTTAGTCCAGCAGTCCCACCCTGCTGCACGCGATGCCTGGGAATCCGTGCCTGGTGAGGATTTACTGAACTTGCTTTAGGGAATCCCTGCTTTCTGCCTCCCACATAGCAACACACACACACACACACCCCATGCAAACACACACATACAAATTCATATCATACAAAACACCCTTTCCACACGCGGATTCATCATTCACACACCTTCAGGATAGGGAAGTGACACACCTGAATTTCATCAGATACAAACGCTCTCACACACACACAATCATCACTTCTTTTGTTTTGTTTTGTTTTTTAATGTCGCCCGTCATGAAAACACGACACCGCGTGATGTGCCAGATTAAAATGAAACACTGTTTATAAAGCAAGACTTGAAAAAACAACTTTTTTTAAAAAAGCATTCGATGCAGCAGGAAGAAGAGTGCACGTGCTTGCTGGCAACATATCAAGCAGCTTGTTTGGATTAGAGACAAGAGACATGAATTGAAGCAACAGGAAGGCAACCGCAGCGTCGTAACAAGCAATATTTCTTGCATCTGTCAAGTCCTTTAAAGTGAATGTTACAGACAACAGAAAGAATAAAAGAAAAGCTCGACAGTTTATAAGAAACAGCCTCGGGTTGAACAAAGACGAAAGCCACGTTCCCACCAACCTTAAGCTCTGCTCGCTCGTATGCCCAACGCAGGCGTGGACAGAATCGTGTCGAACGTTGTGATGTCTGCAACTATCCATCCATTGATGCATTAAAAAAAATAAAAGCACAAAAAAATAACTTTATCGAGGGTCCATCTAAATGTGACAAATTGTGAGCAGTACATCACTTTAAGTGTGCTCTTCCATTTTAGGGCGACCTACATTCATCCTTGACTGGAAAGTTTTCATTGAGTGAAATGTCACCCTGTATTATTCCACCAGGAAAAAAAAAACATGAAAAAATTATTTAATCGCTTTTTATATGGCACAGAGTCATTGGGGCAGGTGGGAAATAGCATTCATATCAGCTGTGATTTTTCTTTAAGAACTTAATGTGGAGCAACTGATCTGAGATGCTCCCACTGGTCCTTCACTCGTGAAAACGGTCATAGATGAGATTGTGTGTCATAAGGCAAGACAAAATTGGAACTGGGAATTGGAACAAAAATTGTGTCACAATGTCCTCTCCATCTAGTGGACGTGTTTGATCATTCATAAAGAGGACCTACAAGGTAACATTGTATTGATTAATGTAATGTCGTCCCACTGATTGGGTATTCAAAAGTAAATAAAGACCATCATCGCCTAAGTTGGCAACAATGATTTGCATTTTGGTTGTACTTTCGAAATATTTGGTCTCCAGTGCCGCGTTTTTAATAAAACCAAGACGTTTTATGAATGCATCTTGTTGGTGTGAGGACAGGCTCATTTTTAAGCTTTGCTCTTGTACGATTGTTCGTCCTGGTCACTTTATCTTTTTTTTTTTTTTTTTTTTGCGAAATGCACTGTTTGGGAACCAGGTTAGGCCTCGCAATTAAAGCAGTCGTCTGTATGTCATGTCTGCGAGGCGAGACCACTTCAGTAAGTTCCACTAAGAAGAAGAAAACAATGAAACTTGAAGCACGTTTGATTCACATCTGGCACACCCACTACAGTGCAGTGGAAGCCTCAAAGGACTTCTTCCTTCATGTTTTATTGTCCAGTGGGAACATGACTCTCAATGCCTTTTATGACGACTCCCTCCTGGGCTCCTCTTTATCTTTTGCTCCCTTTCTGCCTTTTTATCTTCCAGAAAAGAAAAAAAAACTAAACAGCTTTTGCATTGCTTTGTTTAACTTTTTGTTTGTTTGTTTGTTTTTTACCTTTAAGAAACAGCAAAGAGAGCCGTTGTTTGAAAGTTTCGAATTAATCAATGATATTTCACATTCTGGACTCGTATTAAGCTGGCAGACTTTCATGAGAGGAAATATGGTTTGGCTGAAGATTTTAATTTCGGTGTTTAATTCTCTTTTGTATCACGGCTGGGTGGACGCGATAGATGGGAGATAAATGGGAGTTCACTGGACGGGAATTGATGAGTATGCCCGTTGCCCATCCCCCCAGCCGCCATTGTCCACTTTGAGCACGGCACGCCAAAATGCTTCCACTGATTTGTTTGTACACATGATGTCGCAATGTTGATGTTTGGCTCATGTGCTTTGTCAGTAATTCAAAGCTGGATGAGTCATCAGGTTAGCGCAGCTCACTATGAATGTGTTGGCTTCCTCCGTCTCCAACATATCTAAGGGCGTTTTCTTTTTTTTTTTTTTAATCAGTGTGACTGAAACCTTTAAAGACATTAGCAAGCAAGCGCCGTGTCTACAATGACACATCAGGTGTCCTCTTGGCTCACCCAAACCACCGTTGGGCAGATGCAAAGGTGTTTTGTCAGCACTAAATGGCTTTGCGGTGCCGGCAATAATTACTGGTGTCACGCAGGAAATGGATAGGCGGACCACAGAGCTTCGGCGCCACTTCCTGCCGCACGACAATGTGAAAGGAACGGGAGTTTGGGCTGTTTTTGTGACTCAACTTCTTGTGTCTAATTTTCCATGAAATGCTGTTATGTCTTCCTCTTCTCTACAGGTGTCTCTCCTCCTCGCTGCCAATCCCTTTTGACTTTTTAAAGGGTTTAACTTGGCAGGGCGCACATGACTTGATGGCCAGCTACTGCTGGGCTTGACACATCGTATTAGGGCCTCTCACGCTATCCTCGACTCTGCCTCAGCAGTGGACTGCCATGTGTGCGTGTGTCAGTATGGACAGAGAGTGTATGAAGGGGTGGCGGGGGGGGGATAGTCGGCCCAAAATGAATGTAGTACTTCACAAAAGTGACCTATCAACTGTTTACACACTCGCACGCACAAACACGCACACACAGGGTACACTTATAATAAAGGTGCAATACATCGTAAATTAAGGGTAAATATGCAATCATGCCACTTGGAATCTGTGTTCAATTTAGAGCTGATCCAGTTCCGGATCGTTTGGCTTGAGTGATCGCTACATTTGCTGCTGCTTTTAACCTAAAAATGGCCAAATATTCCAATTTTAATCCACGGTTAGTCCTGAATATTCATTCGAACTCTCTAATTTCCGATGTGGTCACGTTTTTGCAACCGTTCTGATGAGTCAAATAACAGATATGGAGCTCAAAATCACACGAGGAGACCTGATCTTAGTCACTCTGCTGATGCTTCCTCCATAACAGAAAAGTCTCTTCTGCAGGAAACATCCTGAATCTATTGCTCAGGCATTCCAGTCGGTGCTCATAAATCAGCGGAAAGCAGAAAAGGCTTGCCTATATGGTGACGTACTGTAAAGGAACAGTTGCGGCTCCGGAGAGAACTGTTTTGGAAACATATGTTCTTCTCATCCCCTCAGACATCTGCGGTTCCACGGCGTGGAAATTGCATCCTTTGTTTATATTGGGGAAAAATCTCTTTGATGCCTTCAAAAAAGGGCCTTGAAAGGCATTTATTTCAAGTCATGCATATTGCGACGCTATATGTTGCCATGAACACTATATTTTACGATATTCTAAGTGGTTAAGGGTTAGCGGGTCGGAACTTGTTGTTTTTTTTTTACATGACGGCTATTTTCATGAGCGGCATCGCGATGTCTTCCTATGAATTACTATGCTTTACTTTTTTGTGAGAACGGCCTTACAAGTGTTTGCAGTTTATATCAAGTATTGAAAAACATTTCTTAAATGTCACAGGATCTGCGTGTGCTTTTCTTTGGCTTTTTTCAGGCACTTATTCCAAAATATTGAAACGCGGCGTCGTGAGAGAGGAAGACCATTCATATGCGCATTTAGTCGACTCATATTCACAGCCACTCGGACTCAAGTGGTCAATGTTGTCAAAGTTTTGAACACCTCAACCTGTTTTTCACAGACTTAAATCAAATGTCGGATTGGTAAACAAACAAAAAGACACTTTAGAATTGCTGTAAGGTTTTTCTGATTGAGAGTGGGCTTTTTTTTTTGCACATCAAGTGTATACAAATCCTTTCTCTACAGACAAAACTTTCTCAATGTGAATGACTGTGTCTCGCCCTCACAGCGTCGGCCTATTTGGCAGACACTTCAACGTTTGTTTACACTCGGCAAAATGCTTCCGTTAGTTTGCCATGAAACGTAGCATGCGCGAATATGCGCGCGCTGTCTGCGGACTGTCTGTTGTCAGCATCACGCGAACAAAAGAGGCCAGGAAGTGAAGTGGCATCCCCCTAGAACAGCAAAGCCTCAGCATGCGTGACTCCGTTCGCCTCTTATAGCATGCTCGCGTGATCCTACGATCACTTCCCATCAAGCCCTCCACCTCCGATATCCTTCACACACACGCGGACACACATTGCTGGGTGGTAGCACGAGTCGTGGATGTTCTCCCTCCCTGTGCCAAATGGAGCGATCGGACTGTTAGTTGGAACAGGGCGGGATTAGATAGTTGAGATGACATGCAAGGGGCACAGATGGGAGAATGTCAAGTGGACGGTCACGATATGGACGAGGCGGACTTGAGCCGCTTTATGTCTCGCTCAGTGTCTTGTGAGGCTCACACCGGAATATGATCACTCATACGCCGTGAGGAGCAATGATGACCTTGGGTGAGGTCATCACATCGGGCAATTGAAATATGATTGATAACAATGATATAACAATAATACAATATAATACAATAACAATGATATGATAACAATGAACAACGCCCCCCCCCCCGCCCCCACACACACACACAAAAACAACAAATCAAATATTGGAAGGGGCTAAAAATCATTTTTAAGACATTTGCTTTGATATCAGCTCTATGACTGAGCTCCCCTTGAGTGTACACGATGAGGTGTTGGGAGAAGGATAATCAGATTACCGTTGGGTTAGCGTGTCACTTAATGAATTAGCTCACTCGGGAGCCAAATTGTTGTGCGATATTGTTGGTGCGAGCCGCGGGAGGTGAGCGGCTTGATGCTTAAGAGCAACAGACAGGTCCACGCCCAGTATGGTCGCTGGCCTTTAACTGTCAAAGGCGACGTCTGCGCTATATAGCCGAGTCACAGGAGAAACGGTCATTATGGATCAAGTCATTGATCCATGCGTTGAGATCTTGTTGTCCAATTTTTAGTCATTACATTTTTTAACAAGGATGCTGTTGACAGCTGTGTGGGGAGGGTGTGGGGGGGGGGGGGGTCACAAAAAGGGTGAACGTCCTGACCTTATGACACCGCTACCCTAGATGACTATCCACACGCATACAGAACGGACGCGCAGGCGCACACACGCACGGTGGACACACAACACCTATGATATCATCTACTGACAAGTTAATGGCAGTCATACATAAAGCATGATCAGCATCACACCAATCACTTGATCCCCCCCTCAAGCCCCGACACATTAACCACCCCGCACCCTTTTAATTACACATTGGCGAGGCTTACCCTCCGGGGTTTCGTTTTGGCGTGTTACACTCCGAGAAAGCTGCTTGAGCATTCATTCGCTATCCTCAATATCCCGAGGAAGACAACCCAAAATAAAGGATATTGAATCAATGCTCAAACGGCCGTGCGAATAGTGGACGAGAGTTGTGGCAAGAAAAAAAATTAAAAAAATGACACTGCTTGCTTGCCAAAATGCTCCATGCAGAAGTTGGGAATTGGAGCACAGCTAGCCTTTCCATAGCATTGCGCGCTAAAGTCGTTTCCCCTCCCCTATGGATTCTGCCTGAGGGACCATCTGCCCAATATTTCCCTCAATGGGCCAAGACAATACCATAATCTTTTTAACAGATTAAAATAGACTGCCGTTCATTAATCAACTCTTTTTTTTTTGAAGGGCTCGCTGTTTTTTTTTTTCCTCCAAACCTGTTGAATGTAAGCAAATTGCCTGCTGTAAAGTGGTTCTTAAAGTAGACAACGGAAAGAGGTCCATGTTTACTCAATTTAAAACACAGGGACCACCGTTACCTTCATGGAATTTCAAGCTATATGCACCTAAAACGTAACGCTTTTTTTTCTTGTTATTATCAGATCATACAGTATATTTATGTATTGTTATATAATATACTTACATCTGATTGGCGGGCTAACTATAACTAAAATGTCATATTTTAGATGATCCTTATTGTTCTAAATATTTTAGTTAGATTCCAAATATATGCTCAGTTGATCTGGATACAGTCGACCAAACCGACGGGCACAAAGACGTAAGCGATTTCAAGCTCAGATTGCTTGTAAATGTGGTGATTGTGTAAGTCAAGAAATAGGAAGCTGGAACTTTATTGTGGCCAGGTGGGGTTCCTGAATGCAGCATTTATCGAGCGCAGGACTCCTTCAGAGAGCAACAAACCCACAAGCCTTCACATGAAAAACAAGACTCCGAGAATGCTATTTATAGCCGTACAATGCAAACACGCCATGCATGGGTCCATGCGGAGCCCGCCCTCACTCACTCTGGGCGAAAGGCGAGGTGCGCAAATTTTCCATTGACGATTCTCCACACACCCCTTTTTGTTTTTCCAAATAGCCACTTTTGCAATGTGAAAATGTCATCCTACTATATCGCTGCTTATTTCAGATTCAAAACTTTAGCATGGTTTCTCTTTTCTTTTGTAGCTTTTGGAATATCCCGTCACACTTGCCTTGAGAAGAAGACTAATACCCCTCTATAAAATTCTCTCCTGGACCTCTTCAGCCTAATTCTGTGCATGCAATCTCTAAAAAACAAAGGCAGGTGGCAAGATGCTAACTCGGAAGCTATGAACTGTGAGCCATATACCGTACAGCCCCTTAAGAGGTTCCTTTTTTGTAGCACATTTGAACCCAAGAAATGGAATTTGACTTAAATACGGGCCCAGCGACGGCCTTGGTCTATCCTCTGTGCACATCGACGTCAAAGTGGTGTCATTTTACCTCTGGGCGCCACATATCTCGGATAAAAATGACTCATCAAGGTTTTTTTTTTTTTTTAATCCTCACGTCCAGGCTGAGCGGCCGGTTCGTAAGACTGCCGGTGGAAGGAAGCAAATGCCTTCATATCTCCAATTCGAAATACGCAGTTACGTTCATTTGAGTATAGTCAAAATGAAAAGCTTTCCTGCATAACAGGCTCATGTCACGTAACACATGCTTGAATGCAGAACCGTACACCATTTCAAGCTGCGGCACATTCTCCTGAAGCTGCCGTCCAGTCGCATTCTGTTGCCTTTCCTAATTGTCTGTATAAATATTTCACCATGTTGCCCTTGTGTTGTGGTTAATTTCCCCCCTCCCAAAAGCCTGACAAGGTTAATTTAGGTGTGTTTTGACAAACCCGTAGCTGGTTCTGCCTGCGCGATACTCTTTCAGTGAGTTTATCTGACGACTAATGTTCACGGCGGAGAGACTTTGTGCTCGCATAAATCATGTGCGCCACAATAAGTCACGCTTTCTATTTCAGACGTGATCTGATGATGTTCATACCGCTAGACCTTAAGTTTGTGTGTGCGTGGAGGGAGTGCAATTAGCCAGCTTACTGCCTTTGCGACACGTTTGCACTTTACTTCCAAGTAAGGCTGATACTGACTGACTGAACTGGCCACAATTAGGTCCATCTGCACAATATCACGCTGAAAATGTAAATGGGCTGTTTAGAATTATTCCTGACTATAACGACACCTCAATTCATATGCTGTCAGGGAGATATTTATTTAACCATGATGTGGTTGTAATTCGCATCATATCGAGAGCTGTTTCTGATATATTCTCTTTGTAATGCAACAAGCGATCAAAATATGGCATTAAAAAATCCTTCATTATGATGCATTGCAGTTCATGCCGCTGCAAAAAAAAGAAAAACAACCCACCAAAGTTCGACTGGCGCTTTCCTGCCAGTGACGTGGAACGTACGGCAAGATTCGGCTCTTGTATTCGATTCTGTTCACTTGCACAGGTGTGCCTAAAATTGTGGCTACTGAACGTGAGTCACTTTCCTCCTGCCCAGCAGCGTGACTTGTCTGCTCGCCCACCAAAGTAGAGAAGTGGAAACAACCGCTTGTACTTCCATTTTCATGACTTTGTCATCATCATAATCACTTCCCTCTAATTCTGGTAGTGTAAACATGAAAACAAGACATTTGCCTCTCACACTTGTGTACAGCAAGGCATTGATTGGTTGATTTTTTTTAAACCACAACACAATGTACTGGGTTTTGTGCCATTTCACCCACCCGATTTACGTAACGTTGAACCCAACGGATTTGGCAGTATAACTACATTTGTATGCCAATAAAGCCTAATGAAGTAATTACTCCACCTTACTTTTCTTTTTGTTTTTTTACATGTAGTTGTACAAGGTGATACAAGGAGACTATTGCAAAATGTATTTGGCATGGAAGCACACAAACGGGTTATTATTATATTATTATTATTTATTCTTATTTTATTTTATATTATTTTTGCTAATGTTGTTTTAGAGCGAGAATTAAGCTTGCAAGCTTTTTTAAATAGTTGCTAGGGGGTGGAAAAAGTTGTAATTAAATATAAATTGCTTAGTTGGCAACACTGACTGTACTTTGCGGGAGGAGGGTCAGGCACTTGTCAATTGAGTGTGTGCCTCTTTTTGTGAATAATGCAAATCACGTTTTCTTTTTTTTTTTAAAGATTACTCCTGTTCACTAGGCTCTAGTCCCCCTTTTGTCTTCAAGCAAACACTTCAAACGTCTACTTGTGACCGGTTGATAGAATATAATTTTGTTAGGTTCCCTTGTATGAAACAGGTCATTAAAATATTTAGTTTGGAGTGTTAAAAAAAAAGTGTGTGTGGGAGGAGTGGGCGTCAGGGGGCATCAATGGGGAATATTACGTTTTGAGTTATGACCTAAACTTTCTCTGAGGAAAAAAAATGGTGCTACCATTTGCGACTTAAGCGAGAAAAACGTCAAACTGGTTCGCCTCGGATTCGAACACTGTGCTCTGCGGACATGTGAGCTGTGGTATAATGAAGTATTAGCTTCCATTACAGTGCAAGCTTAACCTTTTTTACAGAGCAGCATTGAGCGCTTGCCAGCAGTCATCAATATTTAACAGCTGTTGCTATTATGAAATTCTTTATGGGCTAATGTGGCTCGCCGGCTTGCACGCAAGGCCTTGGCCGCCCGCCAGCACTCTGTCGGGAGGAAGGGGTGGGGCGGCGGGGGGGGGGGGGGGGGGGGGGGGTGAGGGAGGGGGATTGACAGACGGCTCGCTCGCGTGACAGCCAGCCCTTGATCGACCGTGTCTCTCTCTCTCTCTCTCTGTTGTGGATTTCCTGCCTACACACCCACGCACACACACTCACACACACACACACACACACATTTGCAGAGAAGAGCGCTGAGTGAAGGGGGCGGGACTAGGCAAAGAAGGTGGCCTTCAGCCAACACAGGCCCAACACACACACGCACGCGCACACACATGCACACACACGCGCGCGCGCGCGGTTTTTCCTCTCCTCACGCAAGGCTCGTCGAGGGGAGGGACTGCCGCGCCGTGCACGCATGTTCCAGTCCAAGGCGCTTCTTTACGAGCCAAACACACAGCTGAGCATCAGCTGCCAAAAGATGGCACCGTGCTGCCGAAATGTAGAGAAAGGCCAGACGCGGAGAGTGCTGCGCAAAAGGCGGCCAGTCATTTGCACGCAGTAAAAGAGGAAATAGTAGGACTCATAAAAGTTCACCAGATCATTCACAAACACAAAACTCCCACAAAATCAAGGGTGACCAAAATTTGGGCGAGAAGCTTGATTAGGTAACCTCCTCAACCTACACATGGATCCAATGTTTAACACAGTGGACACCCCGAGATTAAATTATTTTGTTTAGGTCAAAGCAATATTTGTATTGCTTTGGCACCATCTTGTGGCATCTTGGTACAAAGGAACCCCCTTTTGTAGTGAGTTGTGGAGCTTCATTTAAGATAAGATAAGAAAAACCTTTATTAGTCTCACAATGGAGAAATTCCCAATTCACAGCAGCAAAGTTAGACAAATGTAGTGATTTGGCATGAGCTTGTGGCGTCTTGGTGCCAACAAACTGCTATGTTTAAGTGACTTGAGAAGATTAAATTTAGACAAAAGTTGTGCTTTGATGCCAGGAAACGATGTTGAACTGAGTTGTGGAGCTTCATTTAGATAACAGTAGTGTAGTAGCACCATCGTGTGGCTTGCCGATGTAGCTGACAGTGTTGATGTGAGTTGATGAGCTTTATTTTGACAAATTGTGATTCGGAACCATCTTGTGGTGCCTTGGTGTCAAGGAACTATGCTGAAGTGGGTTGATGTGCTTCATTCAGGCAAATGTGGTACTTTGCCACGTTTTTCATGAAGGGCGCGTCGATTACTGACTGATTCATATCAAATTGTGGCTTTACTTTGGAGTCGGCCATTGTGTCTTTTCTCTATTTTGGGCTTTTACGCATTGCTACCTGTTTGCTTGTTGAGGGCCGATGTTGCACGCACGGTGAAAGGTCAAGGTTAAAAGCGTGCAGCAGCTGGTGTTGTGTCTGCGAGCAGCCATGTATGAACACTTTTTCTTCGCTCCTCACTGCACATCACGGCGGAGAGTCACATGGCCCCAAAGAGTGGACCTGTAGTATTCGCGACATGTGATGCGTGCCACCATTGTGCTCACGGCTTGCAAAAAACACTGGCGCAACAAGTCCGGAGTCATGCGAGAACTCCTCAACATAATGTCATGCCATTCCTTTAGGATACAAACGTCCTGTTGAAATATTCATCCGTGCGTCTTTTCGTCATTTTGTGAGATATTTAATTTCACATTTGACTGTCAGCTTTAATTAAAGCTTTCAAGGACTTTCTCGTTTATGATGAAACTGTTTTAGGCCAAGTGTGTGACATTTCAGAATCTTGCCTTAAATTCTAATCCATTTGTCTCAAAAGATATTTTTGACACTGATTTAAAAAATGTTTCCACTTTGTTTCTGGCACATCAGGTTTTGGAGATATTTTCATTTTTTTTGGTTTTTAAGTTTGAGCGATCAAAGCTTGCACAATACAAATTTCTAATTTATAGCTGTGATGTTTCATAAAAAGATTCCACCGGTTGCTGAACCTTACCCTTGATTCATAAATTGTCATACTATTATGAAAACCTCATGTGCTACAGGGGGAAAAAAAGCAAGGCTGGTTCGGAATCAGCACAAAACATTTCATTTAGAAATGTTACTGGCATCTTTGATTTTAAAAAATGTAGACATTTGTTGACCGGTGTTATTCTTTGACAGAAAACTTCCTATTTTGAATCTGCTGTGGTGCTGTACGACTAAAAAAAAAAAAAACACATTCAAAAAGCTGTCTTATAAACTTAACTGAATTAGTTTCAAGATTTTGAAGAGCTTGTTGTGAGATTGCATCGAACAAACATGGGCGAGGTTTGAGAAATTACAGCAAAACAAAGTTTTCTTGTTGAAATTACTCAATTTTATTCAAAGGATGCATCTTATTTTGTGCAACCACTTGACGAAATGAAACTGAGTAAATTCATTTTTTTTCCCCGTGGAGCTGGAACAGCCTCTAAAATCAAATATACAAAATCCAAACCTTCCTCAGGTGTGCGTGTGTGCGCGCGTGTGTGTGTGTGTGTGGTCAAGTCAAATCACTTCATAATAATCTTCCTCCCATCACTTTTCCTTTCTACCAACAGGTGGCTAATTAACACGTGTTTAGTTTAGGTGGTAATTCTCTTTTCAAATGACTGTTTTCGAAGACCCGGGAGAGCTGCAGCTTTTGCAAAATTGAGACATCTTAATATTTGGCAGGTGGTCCTAATTTTTGGTGTATTCACAAGTGGAAGTGGAAAGACAGATCAGGGCGAGTTAAAAGAAGCCGGCCACGTTGGGCCTCACCCCTTGGCAGCGGCAACATCCCGCTGTTGTCATTTCTTTCTTTCTTTTTCGACTCTTTCCTCACACTTAAACGCTTTGACCATTACACACTCTGTTTTCCTTCTTCGTCCAGAGCGGGAGAAAATAGAGGCAAGAAAAGCAAACCTCAAGACGCGAGTCGCGATGGATGAAGGCCGCATTGTTGGCAGAGGAAGTGCCTATGCCGATAATTAATCATCCCGCATGTTTGTCTTTCCTGACGCCGCATCCTCTCCAAAAGCTGCCGTAAGAGGCAAAACAAAAACACACAAGGCGTTGACGGAGGAAAATTAAGATCTGTTAATTGATTCGTTTCCCCGTGCAATGATTTCCACCAGTTGGATGATGCTGCGGTGACTGAGGAGAATAGCATGTGTGTGTGTGTGTGTGTGCTCGCGCACGTTTGCTGTCTGACTGTGTTTGTTTGCATATGTTTGCACCTCGCTGAGGCGGTGACAAAATACTTTATTAGCTGGCGCTTATGAGTTAATGAGGCTGTCGTCGTAACGAGGGGAAATAAAGCACTCCTATGTACGGGCACCGCTTTGCAGTCAGACTACAGCCATTTGCGGCTTTAAGGAAAATAACACAAATAAAGAGGTTAATTATGACATTAAACTTGGAATAAATAGCTAATAAGCAAACGGCTCATAAAGTAAGTGCTTACAGGGCACTTACTGAAATACCGAAAAATACATTTCAGAAATCTCCCACTTTTGAGACTGTGGTTACCATGGTAACCCCAAAAAGGGGGGGTTTAACACTGGCAGGGGGATCATTGACATGAGAGTACCTTATTGTAAATTTTTTTGTACGGATTTTTTAATCCCAACTAATAACTTGTTTAATTATCTGCAGTGATGTTTTGAATTTGGAGATGGTAACGGGCATCTTAGAGGTTTGCAAGAGGGAGCGGCGCGGCGCGATGTGAAGCGCAGGAAGATGCAACTATTTATACTTTTTTTTTTTATAATGAGCCCGTGGTGGGTGTGGGTGTATACGTTGTGTTGCGTGACTAATCCGTGCCTGCTACAATGAGTGACGGAGCAAAGAGCTGATCTCTTGGAGTGAGCCACATGCCCCCTGACAGCATGCCCATCAGAGAAACACGCAAACATGTATCGAACACGCAACACACACGTCACCGATGCCCATGTGACCGCCCTGTGCACGCCACCCTCTCCGCGGGCTAATTGCGCACTCGTCTGATTGCGTTGTAGGTAGAGCTTAAACATGTATTTTCTGTTGTTCCAAACAGCAAATGGCAACAAGAGGATGGGAACCGTGTTCAAAAAGATTACAATTGTCTCTCGGCTGTATTCTTTTGCCCTTGGGGGATTGACACAAGGGCCCACGTTGAGCTCAAAAGATCATAAAAGAACCTTTAATTGAATGAAATGCCGCCTTTGCGGGCCTGGAAGCGTTGCATGTCCGTATGAGAGAAATCCTCCACGGTCATGAAATCCTCCACTGTTCTGTCTTGTTAGACGAGGGGCTCACCGGGCCCTAATACCCGGCATTGGCACAGCAAAGAGAGACTTCTATCTCATAACTCTTCATATGTATTCCACATGTGCTGTCTTGACTTTGAGAGGATATTGGACAATTGTCACTCATAGTTAAAACAAAATCATGGCTCTTGTAGTAACAGACAGATGTGAGGTGTCTTATAGGAAATAGTCTGAAGGACCTTCACCCCTCCCGCCCTCCCCCAAGTATATAAAACTAATGTCTACGTTTTCTTTTCTCACAGCAAATCAAGACAAGGCTCCCAGGAAACACAACAACACTGCATCCTCCAACCCCGACCCCGGCAGGAAAGAAAGTGTCCCAATGTGCACGGGCGTCAATGAAAGCGGCCTGCTCTTGGAGGTAAGAAGCCATTCACGCCGAATATATCCTTGTCAAAAACTGCACCAGCTGAAGTCTTAAGTACAATGCACCAGGATGGCATGTACTTTATTTTCCTCAAACTACGGTATGCCCGTTTCCTGTAGTATAACATCACTTAGAGGAAAGGAAAAGAAGACTCGCGGTTTAAGACGCAATTAACCAAACTGCTCAACCAAACCAGATCATTCCGTCGAACGAAAGTCTCCTAGCTTCTTGCTCAGGTCTAATGTGAAACTCTTTTGAGGGGCTACTGAAAATTAGCACACACGTAGTAATTACATAGGCCTTAAACAACTGCAACTTAGCACACACGGACATGCAACACACAGTTATATATTCTCTCTGCTCTGTGGGGAAGGGGGGGGGGGGGAGACTTCATGATTTGTAGTTGGGGATCTTCTATTTCTTTTCTTGCTCTTAATTATGCTGCTTGTCTCCCTCCCAGTCGCCCTCGGTGGTGCCGGGCATGTTGCGGCATGACGTGCTACAGACCAAAGGTGCTCAACTTTGAATTTGCACATGCGATAGTGGGGACAGGAAGGACGAACTGCGGGGGGGGGGGGGGGGGGGGGGGGGGGGGTTGCCTTCCACACTTCACGCTTATATGCCCCATTGGCAAGATCGGCAAATATGAGCAAATTGGAGAACAGGAGGGAAGATCTCGTGTGCGTGTGTGACCTCCGGCCTTTGCGCCTTACCTCTTTTGCTTGGTTGCCGCCTTGCGTGACATAAGGATGAGACGGGAGTGTCGGCGCTAAAGGAGGGGGTGGGGACTCGTACATTTTGGCAACTTGAGCGACGTGCGAGGTGTGTGTGAAGGTGAGCAAAAGACAAGCCAAAAGGCAGCACCCAGCCCGTCAACAGTAATCGGCACAAACCCAAGATGTCGTTTCATCACTTCACCTTCCAAAATCTGAATCACGCACGTATTTACATAGCTCATCTTTCATTAAAACCGGCACGCCGCGGCTCCGTAGGTCGACAGCACGCACGCGAGGACGACTATTCGCGCCACGGAGCCACGGCGATAAATCAGATCACTGTTTCAGGCGCGAGGTCCTAATGATGACACCGATCATCGCAGCCCGACAACTATGAGCAACTCACGCACACACGCAGAGGCGAGCCGAGCCACTGATGCTTCTGTTAACGTGTTAGGTTGTCTCAATAGGATGGCGGACAAAAGACTAGATTGACCGTAGCGATGCGCCGCCTCCCGTTGCGTGACTCGACCTGCACGAGGGCCTCAGCGCAAACTGTGCATTAGTTGTTACGCTGATGGGATCCCAAGCGGGACAAGAGATCGTGCCGTGCGTGTGTCGCTCTTCGTGTTCGGCTTTGAATTTATTCAAAGGTATGTGCGACAGTTAGGTCGCGGGTTTTTATCATTTGGCCTTTGTGCGCGCCGACAGTGGATCTCAGCAAATGTAATGCTTGCGATGTCGATGATCGGTCTTTTCCAAGTCACGACTGTGGAAAAAAACGCTCATCAAAACAAAGCTGACGGCGATCGGTCAAGTCGTGTGCTTCGAGTTGCCGAGCAAGTCCCAAATCCTAAACTTGGTCACTCGAGTCCTCCACCTGTGTTATGGAGGAACTAGAACCATTTCACGAGAAAGTAAATTGCATCATTTCCAATATTTTGCCCCTCTTCTGTCGCTAAAAATCACACACAGAATTTACATATGAACCTAATGATCTGTCTGGAGGGTAGTGACTCGTCGAGGGTGGCTAATTGCTCTCAAAACATGGCCAAAATATTACGACTGTGAACATTTAGCACTAATTGCACTGTGCGTAGACGGCAGTATTTTTCATCCGAATTAGACTGGCGTCCCATGCCAAAGAGCACGATGGCTGTGATGAATGTGTGTGTTCCCGCTGGCAGAAGGTCACTATTTTAATCCCGAAACCCACCCACGCTGTCTTCATCTGGCTAAATCAAATGGAGCGAGACTACGTTGCCTCTCCTCGCCGGTCTTCTCTTGCCTCCAAATCCAGTGGAGAGCCGACATCTAATTTTGGGCTCTGCGTGCGAAGGCCCTCCAAAGAGCTTTTAGTCTCCCAAGGGCAGTTACAAGAGCCGGGGGCGCCGTAAATTGAAGATATGTTGCAGACGAGCCAAGCAGCAGGTGTCTGTTTCCATTGCTTACGTGCCTCAGTGTGCGAGAGATGAAAACACACTCCTACGGCAGCCATGATAGAGAATAAAAATATTCAAGTGTATCAACTTATTCCAAGAACAATTGTGTTGTCCAGTCAAGTGTCTTATGTTGCAGGAGGAAGAAAAATAAAAGCATAAAAAAATGAAAGGGTCAGGGTTTGCAAAAGTCCTTTAATGCCCAATGTACTGTGTGTGTGTGTGTGTGTACGTGTGCAAACACATATACAGGTATATATACAGTAGAGAGAGAGATTTTGCTCTGCATGTGATATTTTTCTTGATTAGTGTGTGAGCGTTTTGGTACATATGTGTGCAAGGGAGATTTGTGGTGTGTGTGAGGTTTGTGGTAGCGTGCGAGTTTTTGGGTGCGATTTTTTTTAATGTCTTGAGTTTCAATGGAGTGAGTGGGTTTCCTTGGTCAGTGTGAGGTATGCGGTTGTGTATTTCAGAGTAACGAGAAGTGACCAAAAATTCTCTAAAGCAAAGCTACACTGTCAAAAAATAAATAAATGTTGGGTGAAGTCAAAATTTCAAAGCAGCAAACTTTGATTTACAATTGAGGTTGAGCAATTCAACTCGGCGTTTCAAGTTTTGCTGCTGTGAAAACTTTCCTGCATTTCATCACAAAGAAAAATAAAGTTTAACAGAACGGTTGTAACTTTTTATTCGGTTCATCACTTCAATAAGTTTTAAAAACAACTCGCAAGCTGCCGCTGACTAACATTGTTGCCGTAAATGTCAGTTAAATGACTGTTTTAGCCCATAAATACTTTGTTGTCTTCTTTTTTGTAATTGATGCATTGGCTGGCGTGGAGATATATTTAAAAAAAATGGGCATGCAATTTGATCAAACGTTCCACGAGTGGGAACTGATCTAAAGCATGACTCCCATGCCGTTAGCGTGAAGGAAGCCGCTTTGCTGAGGCAATCGGATCACTGACACAGAGGCCGACAGAAAATTGTGAGTTCATACACACAACAGGGAAGACCTGCGTAGTCTCGCAGTAAAATAGAGGCGACAGACTCTGGCAGCGGCAGTCACGCAACTCAAGTAGCCTTGCCGTTGTCACGCTATCGCAGCTGCGCGCGGGCTCGCACGCGCACGTGCTCAGTGACACATCTTCCTGCGCTTTCTTCTTCCTCTCCCGCTTGTTTTGCTCAGCTCTCGCCTCACTGCCCATCTGGCTGTACATTGACTGAAGCTTTGCTTTTGCTAAATTATGTTTTCATCAGCGCTCTATGATTGATGATCATATTTGCAGAGCACTTTATGACCACAAAGTGTGCCGCTAGTTTGTTTACCACTAAGCATAACAACATGTTTGGCGGTCTTTGAACATGAGGGATAGCTATCTCGTGCTTTGAAAAAGTGAATATTAAACTATCACACGGAATCTAAAATGGATATTTTACGCACAACGTGTCGAATAGAATTGAATAAGCTCATATATGGGACGTTTTCAGGCATGTTGAGGCCACCAAAAATGCAATTCATATAATTAAACGGAACAATTCCAAGAGGGCCATCACACCATTTGCTGCTTGGGCTGTCATATTATTTGATTGATCCACTAAGGATGTATGGCGACATTTTATTGGTCTTGTGCTGTGTTTGTTGCAACCCTGCGACAGATACTCAGACATCCCCAAAAATATTGTTAAATAAATCCCTTACAATTAAATAAAATGTTTGAAAACTACTTTTAGTTACTCTAATTAGTTTCTGTTTGAGAGTACATTTTCGCCGTGTTAGCGGCTATGCTAACTGGTCAAAAGCACACTTTGCTGTGTCGTAAAAGAGGTATTTAAAATTGTATTTAGGAATCACTTTGTCTTCAGCTACATTTAGATTTTGTTCCGGGACAACAGCGCAACAAGTGTAAGTTTGTAAAATTTCACCGAAGAAGTCCAGAAAATGTCTTTCAATTCTGGAACGACCCTTATACTGTCTCTCACAAAGCGGATCTCTCGATGTGTGCCTTCTGGTCTTTTGTTTTGTGTTTAATTGCTTTAGGAGTGATTTGAGAGACAAAAAAGACCCACGGTACTGTACAGGGGAATTCTAACACGCCGTGAATGTGTTTGTGTGCGTAGTCTCTAACAGGATTTGCCCTGGTGGTGAGCAGTGACGGAATGGTCTTTTACGCCTCTTCAACCATTGTGGACTATCTGGGATTCCATCAGGTGGGTTGAACTTTTCTACCATTGTCGAGAAGCGTATTGTACACAACCCGCGGAGCATCAAGTTTATCTCATTTACTCTCGTCTGACTCTGAAGCATGTGTCAGACAGAGGTCAGCTCCTTGGCCTGACTCAGCAAGTTCACCCTTCCCCTTTTTTTTGCTCTTTTTCATCTCTTGCTTAATGAGCCAGTGTAAATTCTGATAACTACGCCAAATTTTGGCTAAGAGGTTCCGGAAAGGTGAAGACCTCAGTTCCACTCACAGAGGTCTTTTGCGTGTGCTTGTGTGTGTCTGTGTCGGTGTGTTGATAAATCCCCAATGGTGATGCTTCCTTCCTCTCCAGTGGCCATATCAAGCCGGTCATTAATTATGGATGATATTCAACATGGCCTCGCCTGCCCCACGATGATGAAATCTCTTAATAGCCACAAATAAAGTTCCTATCACTGTTTTAAATCCCAGATTTTGCTCCCCTGTAGCCGGTACACACATGCACACACACACACATATGGAAGGAGTGTCTTGTTGTAAAATTGTGGCTGTACGTTGTAAAGTTACTGTTGCCGTGGTATAGCATAGACATTATGGGTTTTCTTTTTTTGTTCAGCCCCACGTAACGATTTCCAAAGGCTCAACAACGACATGATTAGTATTTGGGCAGCAAGGAGGTTTAGCGGTTCTGAAGTACCGGGTGTGAATATCAGCTGCTGGCGGGGCAGTTTTCCTCACTATTTCTCATTCATCTAAGAATAAATGGATGGATGTTTCAGATATAGAAACAGTTTGTCATTCTCTCTTATTATGTCGCCTTGTTGTGAAGCCGTGCCGAAAAGCATCCCGGGATGCCGACCGCTTAAGTGCGGTTAGCTTTTATGATCATCAGATTCAGGAAATAACTGTTTATGCTTTCCAGAACGTCAACATGACAATGCAAATCGAGTCGTCAGAGTTCACAAAGCCCCCAAAACGGGTCCCCCCGTCAGGAGATATAAGTGCGGTTGACGCTGAACAGTTGATCCTTCACGACCAACCCACTGAGTCTTTTCAAGTGCCCACAGACCATCGTGTTGTATTTCAGACACTGTCGACAAAAACATTCCCACAGACTCTCTCGCAACAATTTTTGTTGTTGTTTTGTTTTCAAGTCCCATAGTTTGCTTTGACAACATGTCATGTAATCTGGCGCCCACAATTGTAGTCAGAGGGGACACTTATCCCTAATATACCACAGGGAAGTAACAGACATAGTAACACCACAAAAGAAGACAAGGAATCCTCCAACGGCCTTTGATGGTATTATACAGCCGCGGTTATCCTTTGAAGGGCTGCAAAATTATCACGTCTTTTCCTTTTCTTTCCTCTTTCTTTTCCTCACTCGTTTTTTTTTTGAGCATAAACAAAAGTCACTCGATCCATCTGGTGTCTACCGGACTGCCGCTAGGGTACCAAACCGCAGGATGAGGCGCGCGCCGAGGAGAGGGCAGACGATCAAAAGCCCTCGCGTGCCACCAGTGTGGAAATTATGAAGGGCGGGGGGATGGGGGGGGAGGGGGGGTAGGAGGCAGAGAGGGAAGAGGAGAAGGTTGAACATGCTGGTGAGGAATCTGTCAGGGAATGACAGAAAGCAAAGCAATTGCTGGAAAAGAAAAAAGAGAACGATGACGAGAGCGAGCTGGAGTCTGACTCTGTGTGTGTGTGTGTGCACGCGCGGATAGGGAGGGTTAGCTGGACCGGACTGCTGTTCGGGAGCTGGTGTCACGCGATGTTTGACAAACACAGCTGCCCTCATTGGCCCTGCAGCTGCCCTCAACTCTTACTGTACTTTTAAAAAGCTGTGCAATTCTGTGACTTGCACCGACTTTGTTTGCGCTGCGCCGACCAAGTTAAAATGGCTAAAGTGCTCTGGGCCTTCATGAGAGGCGAATCCTTCGCGGCGTTGAGTGTAATCCTCCCGCCAAAACGGCACCTACCACACTTGGAAACAATTTCATCATCACAAGTGCAGTGCTGTACTTGAAATTAATTATTTAAGAGTTATGTCATGGCCGTTTTTTTTAATGTTCAGTATAATAAACCAGCATTGTATCCATCGTGTCTTCCCTCTAGACTGATGTGATGCACCAGAACGTCTTTGACTACATCCACATAGATGACCGCCAGGAGTTCCGAAGCCAGCTCCACTGGGCCATGTGCCCTCGGCAGCACCAGGGAACATCAGCACATCAGGACGCCCAGCTCGCTGCAGGGACCGGTAGGCGATTTCTCACAAGAGGAATCATCAGGAATGATTTACCTAGGCTCAAATTTCAATTCCGTCCATCACTTAAATAACGCAATGAAATCCATATCCATTCCTCTTTTACGTGGTCTCATTTTGAAACCTTCCAAAAAGAAATCAACACGCGCTCTGGTTTTGCATTTTAAGGTGACGAGTTTGTGGTGAGCAGCCTGTTCCACTCTCCAGAGGCGGGGGGCATTCCTCCCGAGCTCTCCTGCTTTCTCAACAGATGTTTCATAGCAAGGGTCCGATGCCTGTTGGACAGCACATCTGGATTCCTGGTGAGTGACACAAAGCACCGCGCCTGCTAAACTGCACGGTAACTCGCAAACCCAGTCATAAAAAACTCTCCTGGATGAGATTCAGGTGAATAAAAATATGATGCATCTGCAGCAGAAAATTTTCTTTTACCGACGTCTGTTCGTTTGCTGTAATGTAGAATTGCCGAGCTAAGAGTTTAGATCAGTGGGTAGACACGGGGGTGGGCTCCTTCAAGACACCGGTTCACGTTGTATCTCACAGCCTTGAAATGGAGATGCAGTGGAAAAGTGCTGGAGGTCAGAATATGGCTTTAGACCATTTTATCAGGGTCAGTAGAGTTTACCAAGTCCATTCTGGTTGACATTGGCACACAATGGAAACCTCTCCGTGGCAATTTTCTTCACTGGAAACATGTGGAGCGCCATGGCGAGCCAATGTTTAGGAATGTTTTCCTCATCAGTCCAAATGATTGCAGCAAAGACACAAATGAGTCATGCGTGATCAATCATCGCAAGACTTGAAAATGAATTGTATTCCCAACAGTGGTTGACTCGAGCCACGGTCGCGGTAAAGCTCTGTGGATGGTCCATCCAGTCTGACTGCGCCACCATGTTGATACTGCCCAGGAACATCTCAAAATGCATTCCATCAAACTGGAAAGTTGGAAATTCCTCATCGACTGCTTGGAACAGACAAAAAAATAATAATAAACGGTATTGCATCACAGTTCAAGTTTGGATGATGCGGACTTCACTCAGATCTCACAAGCCTATTGTAAATGCAAAACATGTTTCCATTTTGACTTAAAAATAAACAACCAAATAAACAAACCAAACTTTTTTTTTTAATTCTGGGATGAGATTTGGCAGTTTGGTTGTGGGTAGGCTCCTTTGTGGTGCACGGAGAATGCCATTTCCCATTTTTCTTTGGCGTGGCCGACTTGCAGGAAGACATTAACACATGTTCCCTTTGACTAACTAACCACCGGAGAAACAATCAAAACACGACACTGCAGCCATATTATGCATTTCAGTATCCAGTAGCAGAAGAGGACCAGTCCTTTATAAGCAGAAAAAAACCTTGAAAGGTCTGTGCTGCCATTAATTTGAACCTGGAAATCATTCCAATTTCCATTTTATTTTGAACCTCCACAAGAAAGTCCTTATTGCGTAGTCCTTACAGACCGGGACACTGCTGCCCTCATAATGATGATCAATGCAAAAGAAGCACATAATCATAGACCTGCCTAAAAGTATGACTTTTAGATGCGCTCTGATGTTCAAACCGCTAAATCCTTCCTGTCTCCTGCTTCCAGACAATGCAGTTTCAGGGTCGGCTGAAGTTTCTCCAAGGACAGAAAAAGAAGTCCGCCTCCGGGGCTCCGCTTCCTCCCCAGCTGGCTCTCTTCTGCATAGCTGTACCCCTTTTACTGCCCTCCATTACCGAAATGAAAATGAAGAACATGTTAATGCGAGGAAAAAACAAGAGCGGAGGAGGGATTATCTCGGCACTAGAGCACGGGTAAGAGTTACCCCAAGTGTACGTTGAACATTCAAAGGGCTTCGTGCTTGTTTATTAACATGACCAATGAGTATCTTAGCGGGGGTTTTGGAATTAAAGGTCAAGCTTTCAATACTAACTTGATGTCCGAGCTCCACTTTCACAGATCCTGATTCTTATTTTTTTTTATACATTCTGGCAACTTATTTTGACTCCTGGAAAATAACACAATTTGCAATGTATGCTCAAGCTAAATGTCATCGTGCCTTTGTGACATAATCTTGTTAATGCCTGAAGTCCCCTGCTTCAATGACAGATGACTTTAGAATTATGAAGTTTCATTGTCAAACAGTCCAGGATGCGTCCCCATGTGGACAAGTGGTACAGAAAATTGATGGATCGAACATGAACCTCCACAGGAATTTGCCCATTTCAAAATGTGTTGCTCTCTCCGGTCAAAATTACAAGACCGTTTATTATTAAGCATGCACTAAAAACTGGACAAGTATACAGAAAATATAATATTAAGGAATTAAATAGCGCAATATAATTCTCATAGACAACGTAAACGTATACAGTACACAAATCAAAAATAACCCCCATTTGCCATATACGCTTGTTAAAATTCACTACAAGGGCCTGCTAATGCTAACAATATTATGCTAGCGGACAAGCGCTAGCATGATAGAGGTCTAACGATAGCTTACTACTTACAACAGTAAGAATGCAAATTATTGCAAATGTAAAACACGTAAAATAGCTTCTTCCAGTTAAATTGAGAATTTGGTTCCGTTTTTTTTTTTTACATTGTACTGCATTAATCCACAAACATGCACGCCTGGCCATCACTGATCTAGTGGTTGAGGATGTTTATTCTGTTTTCAATTTTCTGACACGACACTCGGAAAAGATGAGTCACATTTTGAACGACACTCTCAGTGAACTTCTGTGAACTAAAATTCGGCATTTGTCCTTTGAGTCATTCGCGTATTGGTTGAGAGTGACACCAAGGCACGTTGTCGGAGGCCAAAAAAAGATACGGTACTTGGATTATTTTTACAGACTGATTTTTCTGCTGATTCCAAGATCAACCAAGTATACAAGGTGTACACTGATAGGTGAAAATCCACAATGTAGAGCAGGGGTCACCAAACTTTTTGAGAGTGAGAGCTACTTCATGTGTCCTGATTGTGTGAAGGGCTACCAAATTGATACACTTCTGAAATAACATTTGTACAAATTACATTTAATAATATTAGAACATTAGCTAGTTAGATGTATACTGTAGCTAGCTAGTTAGATAGCTAAATAGGTAGCTATAGAATCTATAATACTGCCCATGTTTGCATTTTTAAATCATAATTTCTACGAGCAAATCACAATCCTAGCACTGGCGGGCTACTGGTGTGGTCCTCACGGGCTACCTGGTGCTCGCGGGCACCACGTTGGAGACCCCTGATGTAGAGAAACAATATTTTTAAAAATCTATTTTTATACCGTACATACTATAGTATCTGTGTGTTAGATATGTGCCTTTAACTCATTCAGTACCAGCCAATTCTGGACTAAGTCTGAAAAGATGTTTAAAAAAGTATTTGGGAGTGAATGAGTTAGAGGTGGGGCCTTGTGGGGTGGAAGGAGACTGGCAGGTTGTCTCAAGCTACGGCGAGTCTGCGTGAAGGTGTCTCGGAGTGAGCCGTGGCTGACAGCAGGTCCTTCTGAGTGTTCTTTGTTTGTGTTGAATTGTATTTCATCCTTTACTCTCTGAACGTATTTTTCATGTGTTCCTGCCTGACAGAGATCGAGGGGAACACCTCCGGAGGCACTCCTTCAGTGGAGGAATGGGCGACGTAACAGACCCTCTCCTGCTCTCCTGTCCAGCCGCTGTTGGCACCCAGAGGGGCCAGCACACTCCCTGGACCCCACTCACCAAAGATAACCTCAAGTTCCGCCCTGATGGCTACTACAACCAGGAAGAGCCCCTCAATTTCTGCAAGTCATCAATGTCTTCCCATAAGGGCCTCGGTCCGGGCCTGGGGAGCGCTTGGCCCCTGCGACAAAACTCGGGGCACCTCAGAGGGGGCCAAGGGGTCGGCTACATCCCAACTAACCGCTTAAACAAGGCCGGCCAATACGGGAAGCCATACCGCCTTTCCCCGAGCTGCAATAGCAGCAGGAATGGCGAGGTGTTTGTGTCGAAACTCTACGGGAGCCTGCAGATTCCCGCGGATCCGGACGCCTACTGCGTGGATTTAGTCAAGAGTGAGAACGGCTACGGCGAATACTACGACGGTCATTTGATGCCGCCTATCAAAGTAGAGCACGACTCCGACTCGGAGAACGGCTGCGATCCCTTCGGGCGACCCTGGGCGCATCGGGATCCGGACGCGATCGACCGTCGCTATGGTATTGGGGCGTACGATCAGAGCACCGGCGTCCAGCTCAAATCCGAGGCGGATTATTACGATCTGCAGTACTCGCCCTGTCAACGGGGCAAAGCGGGGATCAGCCCACCGTACAACAGCGGTAACTATCAGAACTATGCGGTGAACAACAGTGGACGTTTGTTAAAATGTGACAAAGACTTGGCTAACACGAACGACAACAGTCAGTTTAGCCCCCAGAGACTCTCTCACTCCCAATGCAGTAATCAATCGGTCAACCTCATTGACTCTCACGTCTACCAACAGGAGCCTCAAAAGCCCTACATGCACCAGGACTTCGACAAGCACGGCACTTACGAGTTCAAAAGTCACGGGCTGATCCATTCCATCAAAAGGGAGCCCATTGACTCCCCGCCGTGGTCTGAGGGCGGCCATGACATGAGCCAGCCCATGATGGTTGCTCCAAGGAACATAATGTCATGTGTGAGCACGGGGCATCACAAATCCAGCCCTTACGTTTATATGCCCTAAAAAAATGAGTTGCGCATCACCTGCTCTCATTGACCACACACACACACACACACACAAATGTAGTGTAGTGTTCCTGTTGTGTGACACATACCAGCATAAAATGCAGAACGTCAACATTCTTCCATTTGCCGAAGAGGTGACAAGCGAGGCTCAGGTTCTAAGTGTTAGTGTTGTGACAATCAAAAACTGAATCCCATTTGATGACTTTTTATCCTTTGCAGGTTTTCCAAGCACTTTGGCATTTAGTGACAATGAGTCGGATCATGTCCAGACGCACCATTTATTTCACGTGTCGTGCATACCCATTGTTTGACGTTTTCGCTGTGATGTTGTCAACCAATTTGGATTCGTCCGCAGCAGATGACTCGCCTCTGGCAAGACTCAGCTCTGTTTTTCTATCCAAATGTGCTCGAAGATCTCTGGGTCTTAGTGGTAGTTTTGCATGTTTTAGCACTTTAACTACAAATCGCCCACAAATGAAGAACACTGGGTTTGTTTCTATGCATTACAGCAACGCGCTACACAAGCTTGCAAAGACATGCGGTTAATACACGTTGGATCATTGGAGAATAGTTCAAAAATATCAAGCGGGACCTCTGAGGTCAAGCGCAATCATTTCTGAGATGCTGGTCGACTTTGTTTACATTTACACCTTCTTCCCATGGAAAAGAATCAAACTAGTAAACTACCGTGGTCTACTAGTAACATTACTAGTTCCATCTAGTAGGCATTTATCATGCACTAGCCTGCTGGACACTGTAAAACAAAAAAAAACCTCACAGTTAAAATAAATTTAATAGTGAGGTCAAAATTTCACAGAATACGAACTTCGATAAACATTTTACGTTGAGCTATTCAACGAAATATTTCAAGTCATGCTGAAGCAGTCATTTAATTAAGATGGAACAACTTCATTAAATGACTGTTTTAGCCTCACCACCCCCATTTTTTTAACAGTGTCAGTTTCCAAATCCAAACAAATTAAAAGTGGACCAGCATCCCACAAAACAGGAACCCGACAGTATTGTTGACTCGACACGATGCAATTTGCAATTTGCAGTTGACTGAAAGTGGAATCCTGTTACAGCTTTAAATCATTTTCACTACACTTGGTTAACAAATAAAACTGCCTATCGGTGGGATTGAAGTGCATTAGGAAAGCCATAAACACAAAAACGATAATTTGGCTCTGAGTTAAAGGGTGCTAATTGGCACCATTTTCAAAACATCCGTCATTGAACACGTGATGGTCACCGCGAGTGTCAAAAAAGATGGCGAAAGGGCTCAACAAGCATATTGTCAATGGTGGAAGTTTTCTGAACTCAAGTTAGTTTAAAGTGAAGGAGCAGGTCATCTGTTGTTGACATTTTAGTCTTCTGTCAAAGCGCACAGTAGCATCTTGACCTTAGAAATGATATCGTTCAATATTTTCATGTCACAACTTACGTTGTACAGTTTAGTGTTCACTGAAGATCAGCATTTCATGACAGACTTGACACAATCTTTTTTTTTTTCCTTTCCTGTTGATGATGCGGTTCGGTCAGACAACAGACGTGGTCGTCACAATCCATGTTTTTGCACAACGAAACGAAGAGCACCAAATTAATGCGACGTCACGGCCCCGGTTCGGTGGCGTTGCTGTGGTAGCTTCAAAAATTGCACTACTGAGAGTAGTTCAGTTGAAGTTATTATTATTATTATTTTTCTTTGAATTAGTAAATACACATACACGTGTACATTGTGTCACTGTTCTGAATTTGTCTTGCTCAATGTGTGTGCTCATTTCAATAAATGTTTGATGATTCATATTTATTGTAAGGCAAAGGTGTCTAATTTAAAAGCTGCAGTTTGAAGGCTTTTCTCTTTGTGTAAGATCAATCCACGTGGCATTTTCTTGCTACCATTTTGATAACTGTTAAAGAGAAGAAAAAAAAAGAAAAGAAAATGCCCTACTTGTTCCATTGAGTAGGTAGCTGCAAAGTAGTGAACACGGTGTAAATATGCAATGTCTTCCAATGTTTCTACGTGTTTTTGCAAATGAGACTTAGCTATTAAAAGACTTCTTTATATGGAAAAACATGGCGGCTGTCTTGCTCTTTTAACTGAGACGTGATTTGTGGTTCGACGTGTTCAATTTGCGACATGTAACAATTAGGGCAAAATTGCAGGACAGACAATACAAGTGGTGGAATTAATAATGCTATACAGTAAAGTGTGACGGTGATTCGAATCCTGAAAAACTTACGTTTGTCACACATAGACAAACAACCATTTGCGCTCACAATCACATCTCGGAACAATTTCTATCAATTTCGAATTCTATCATGTCTTCTCATGAAAGAAACTCTTTAGTTCCAGCTCTCGCCTATTTAGTGGCTTTTGAATTTTTCAAGTCGGCGAAATGTGGTCTTCATCCTTCAGATTTGTGCCTCTATCAATAATGAATAGTGGCCGGAAGACAATACGGAGTATCTGTAACCACGTGTCTGTCTGATAAATGTGCTGTTAAGTTTACGTACTGCATGCAGATTAAGTAACAGATAGGCAGCGTTTCTGAGTTTCCCGGGCGTTCAACCGTACCGCCATTTTGAAAATCAGACGGATGACAAGAGTGATCAAAGTTTGAAATTTGGATTCAACAAGTTGAAACTGTCTTGTGTCATGTTTTTTGTTTTGTTACTTCGGTCTTATTTTGTCGGGCTTCATTTACTCGTATGTCAAATCTGTGTTGCCCATTGAGATGTCATTACTGATCAGTTTTCTGGACGCGGCCTTCAGAGAGAAAACGTTTGGATGAACAAAAACTCTTTGAGGCATCCGTTCTTGGTAATACTGAGAGGCTGGTCATGCCCAGTATGGAAAAAGAAATTCTTGAATTGGTAGTAGCCTTATTACATGTCGCTTGGCATGAAGAAACAGAAGTGGAATAGTAAAAGTGACATGCTACCTAACTCATTTTGACACATAATTCTCCGCTAAACTGATTGCATTTCCGAAGACACTCTTAAGCGTGAATGAGCCCTTTTTTTATATGTTACGAAACAACAAACACCGCAGTGTGTTTAACATGGACTACATACGCAACACAGTCGCCTTTATAAGGGAGAAACGAGCATGCAAATATCACGTGTAGGTTTTTGTTTGACTTTAATTTACTGATGTGATTAAGAAAGGCGTGCGGGGCAAGGGCGGGTGCTAAAAGGCTACGTTTAAATGTTTTATAATAAGTCACGCAACCTTCCATACATCACGCCAACCCAACGACACTGGTTCTAAACAGGGACGATTGGGGTGGGGGGGGAGGGGGGCATGGAAGAGGAGTGGCAAAGACAATTAAAGGACCAATCAAGAGAGAGGAGCAAAAACGTGTCCAGGCAAAGTGTGTGATGCTTGTTGTCGACTGTATACGTTTGTGTGTGTAGTCCGAGACCTATAATCCCATACCATGCAAGGTTGCGTGACTGTTCATGCCCCACTCTTTGCTGCTTTGCACACCATTTGTCCTAATTGGTCACACCCACTCCCTGTGTTTGTGTGTGTGTATCAGCCTCTCTCTCTCACGCACACACACACATATATGCATATAGGCAGATGTAGCAATGCAAATCACATCCACAGACACGACAACATCCCCCTCTCTCGCTGATGACAACGAGGCGAATCCTTGAGGGTATGTCACAGACATGACATGTACGTCTAATGCATATTAACATGCACATATACACACAGCCGACTCAACATATGGGGGACCGTCACGCAATCCACCAACCCCAAAACAAACCTGTAACTCATGAACACGGACCGCTACGTTTTGTCATGTCGGTGTTGGTTTCAACCAATGAAGGAAACGATGGCAATAGGCTGGGGAAAAGCGGGCCTTTTTTTTTTAATGACGACGATCAGCTCATCAGCAAGCGCTGCAGAAGCCTGACAACAATCATTTGAATCAGGTGTGTTGGAGGAGGCAAACATCTTAAACATGCGGCATAGGGGCCCTCGAGGACCGGAGTTGGTGGTCCCCTGCTCTGGACAACTGAAAAGGTTTTAGTGACAGAGTTGTGTGTATAGTGAGAGACATAACTTCAGAGTATACTATTTAAGATGCCTGTGATTAAAAAAATGTTTTTTAACAATTACAAGGGAGACATATGAATGAATTATCACCCCCTTAAAAGAAAAGCTGGTTTAAAATATATTCCATCTGTTTGGATTGATATGGTTTGCCATTCATTTTGGATTATGCAGGCTGACTCACACATATACTCACTGGACACTTCCATGAGCTACACTTGCTTGAATTAAAAACATGATAATGACCAACGTGCTTTTTTTTTTTTTTTAATTGACTCTTGCGATGTAAGTACTCGATGGTACAGGGATGATAAATGCACCCAACAGCAGGCTTTGCATGGCAGGTCTATGAGCATGTGTATGCTAAGGAGGAGCCGGTGCAGTCAATTGGTGTTTTCGTGGGTCTCACACCTGAAGGAGTGTTTACCGGAGGTTACGTCAGGATATGCGCCCAATCCGCAAACAAACGCTGCCGCCTAGTGAACAAGGACGCGCATTGCATAGATCTCAAATACCCTACTTGTGGTCACATTTCTGGAATTGTTTTTAATAAACACACACACACACACAGACTGAATGTGTAATTCCAGTACAGTTTAAGGTTTGGATGGACCTTACGAATAGGATTTTTTTTGCTGTTTTTGTTTTTAAGTGTGCACATACAATTTTTGTGATTTTCGAATACGACATAATTTAGATGAGAAATCAAGCAAAAATATGTTCTCATAGTGAAGCTCCAGTCACAGTGAAACTTCCTTGCACACTTACGTGAGGTTATTCAAACTTCCATCTCTTCACATTCACTTTTGGCTCATAATGCACAATGAGCTGCACCAAGATGAAGGAGTTAACGATCAGAAAGAGCAGTCCGGCGAACCAGATGAACAGGAAGGTGTTGTAGCCCTCAAACTCCAGGAAGTAAGCCGGGACCAACCATACAGTCTAATGATGAGAAGATATTAAAATAGCTTTTAGTTAGCCCATGCATTTTATAAGCAAACTAATTCATTAGGTTGGTACACTCTTCAGTTGAGTAAATGAAAAAAAAAAACTCCGAAAGACATTTAATAATCTAAATATTCACCTGTCCAGCAAACCAGAGGAGCAGAAGTCCCACTCCTTGTTTCAGCGAGAGACTCAAATAAGGAATGACCAGAGGAAGAAGACTCAGGTACCATAGGAAGTACTACACACACACAGAAAAGTCATGCATATATCATGCAGTCTTTGATACTCTGGAAACAAAGAAATTTAATAAGACAGGGGGAATATATCAAGCCCCCCCCCCCCCAAGACATATAGTCATTTGTTTGACCTCTATACCTGTGATGTGCAGACTTTGTTGAAAGTGACAAAGATGGCCGTGTGTAGGAAACAGCAAAAGGTCAGGTCACGATGAAAAGCCCATGACGTTACCAACAGGAGTATTAACTGTGGAAGGAATGCGGCCAGCCCAAGCCACTGGCTCCACTTGCTGTCTGCAAAACATAACAACTGTTTAATTGCCCCCCCTCCAAAAAAAAAAAAATCATCACCCCACAAAAAGTTCAGGATATTTGGATTTATAACCTTTCCAGGTGAACGTGAACTGTTCAATGTTGCAGCACGTTTTGCACATCTTCCTTTTAATTTTGCCGTTCAGCTCCTTGCCGATGTACAACTTGTGCAAAAAGTACTAGAACATTAAACAGCCATTCAAAATGTTTAGAGGGTCAAATCACACTAACTTCACCGGTAAAGGTTATGGTGCATTTTGGGTCCTGAAATTTCACCTCATGAACCTTTTGTGTTTCATTTCAAATGAATTCATGCCAGACTAATAAATACCTGCAGTAAGGTAGAGCATGTAGAAGTATGGAGAGAAGTTATGCCGAATATCTCTTCTGGTTAGATGATACAAGTATGTCTCATGAAGGAATGTCCAGCCATACCTGAAACAAGTTCATCTGTACTTGAGGTACACCCGTGCAGCTGTGATTTGAATTATTTATAGAATACGAATGTATAGTACTCCTTAGAATCAACAAAATACTGAAGAGTGCTTCTAAAATTTTGTTTGGGGTATTGAGACAGGAGAGAAAAAAATAAATGTCTCTCGGTATGATAACAGTGAAAATATGTGAACATAAGCACTATTATGGAGCTTTTTGTATTAATAAAGGTGAACAACTTTTTTGTATGACATTCCTGACCACCATTTTGCATCACTTTGATTGTTGCTCTTACATGTGATAGAAAAGTGCTGTGAGACCACAAAAAAGACCTCCGGCCACACTTGCAAAAGAGAACAACTCCCTGTTGAAGAAACTTCCACAGAAGTCAATTACGCTCCTCCACTTATTTTCGTCTCTTTTAATGTATGGTGTACGAAGAGTCAGAGCAATAGGTAGCGCATATGTGATGGGGTAGATCTTCATATGAACAGACAGGCCATAGAGCAGTGCTGCCCACGTCATGCGTCGACCTATGACACAGAAGACAGAAACTATTTTTTAAGAAGCACTGGGTATGAAGACAAATGAGATGTGATTCGCCAATTTGAACACTACCCATCCACCAATTTTCTGAAGTGTCTGTCCATAAACTTACTCTCTATACAGAGAAGAGTCCCCAGCACCAAAGCGGCCAGGATGGACTCTGCATTCCCTCGGCTGGAAACTCCCATTGGCAGGGGGTTGAGCAGCCACAGCGAACAAACCCGTCGTGCCGTCTGATTATCAAACCCGCCAAAATAAGAAACACATTGTAACACCTCAAAAGTTGAATATCGATGAGGTTATTCAGATCTAGTCAGTCAGATTAAGGGGTTATTTCTGTGTTTAAATGTACCACTTGTAATTTGGTTTTGTTTTATGTGTCAGTTTCACAGTCAACAGGGAGAAACAGTCTGAAGCAAGCAAGCTTTGATGCTTATTTGGAGAACTGTGCAAGTGAGTCGTTTTTCATTTTCAATTTTACGGCAAAAGAGTGAGTACATACTGCCAGTAAACACACCTCAGAGCCAAGACCTCGAAGGCAAAGGATTCTGTGGATCAGCAGTCCAGACAGGACATCACATAGGATGAAAAAGAGCTTGCCAAACACCATGTGGATATAAATGTTCGGAGTCAGCAGCCAGGCCAACAGAGGCGTGTATCGATAGGTTGATCTGTTGTACGGGGACTCGCCCTGGGAACACATTTGATTGATCATGTATTGTATTAGAATGATTACAGCAGAATGGCAAAGACTTAATAATGTCATTCTAAGATGTTTTGTATTCAAAATTTAGAGTGCCCTTTTGTAGAATATTTATTTAAATGTTTTTAGTTTAGAAAACAGTGAGACAAGGGGCTGCATGGGAATGGAGACGTGAACAAATCTATACTGCATGTAAGACACAACTATTATATCTGTGTGCAGTATAATCATACTGCCCTAACAATTCCAGCTAAAACTGTGACAGAATATAAGGCTACCTGAGTAGTGAACCTCGCAGCATCCGTGAAGACGTGATAGTCAATGTCAGTGTACTTCACTACCATGGTCCTGTCGTGGAAATCTCCATAAGCAACCAAGGCAAGACGCATAGCGAAAGAAGCCGTGAAGAGAACATGTTTCTCTGTCAGTTTGGATATTAGCCTCTCCATCGCTTCTAAACAGAAAGTGCGTACGGTGCTCGACATTCGCATATGCTCGTTACGATAGCCAAACAGTGCCCAACACGTGGACCATATGGTGTCTTATTAAATTGCACACGAATCGATAGACATTTTGCGTTCACGTTGCATGTTAACATTCTCGAATTTTTCCCCAAACATTTGTTTCCGGAAATAAAGCAGAAGTGACATCGGCTTGGACTAACCCTCGTTACGTTTTGAGCGCCCCCAGGTGTTCAGGAGGGACACGGCGTTTCAGTTCACAAGTATTGTACTTGAAGTAGAAGTACAGATATTTGTTGAAAAAACCAACACTGGTAAACGTATAAATTGTGTGTAAATGACAACTGTAGGTATTTTGTGTTTTCAAACAGACTTTTATTGCATACATAAAGGATTATGTATCGACAATATAGAATAGTTGAGCTGTTGATACTTCCATGTTTACTTTAGTTAATGATTGCAAACTGTACAGCAGTGTACATTCCTGATAGGGGTTATAACATCACACAGGTGCTGATAATGTATCTTTATCTCATTATTCTCTTTGGTTCCATACAATGAATGGAGTGATGGGGATGAGACAATGAAATTTGTTTTCCTAACGCTCCAGGAAGGTTGAATTTGGAATATGTGCTTTGAATTTGGAATATGTGCTAAGTATACGCAGTACAGAATGGTAGTGGAAGGCACCTGGCACCAAAGGCTCGGCTGTTAAAATCTTGGCTGTTTTTTTATGCTTTTGCTGCTAATCTTACTGGTAATACCAGCAAGACCAGCGCAAAACAAAAAAAATAAATAAAATCCATGCTGGTCCATACTGTTTGGTTTTGTTTTGTTTTTTTAGCAGGGAACCTAGAACCTAGGAATGCTAGAGATTAAAAAGTTTGCATTGAAGCATGAAAATGCTCAAATAGGGGAGCAATATCGGCCAGCAAAAAGTACACTCATTGACGCGTTGTGTCGAATGAAGAAGAGGAAGGGGTGGTCCGCGATGAATCTGGGTGTTATCGGAGCACAGCGCAACATCATGATGGCAACAGACGCGGCAGCAGCCTCGGTTCCCTCCTCGTTCACCTCGACAAAAGCCTTGTGGACGAATTTTGTCAATACCAGGTCATTGGCAGGTGACATGCCTGAAAACAGAAGAGAAAGACAGTCGCAACAGAGAACATATTTTACGTGGTTTGGGCTTGGGTTAAATCAATCATTGCAAATGGATATAAGGTCCCCAACAGTCTCTGAATGTAAATTCCTCCAAATGGGGACAGTTGAAACTGTCAAATTCAAATCCCATCTGAAGGCACCGCGGTTTATGTTTTAAGCAGGACTACCAAGGATCAGACCAAAGATCACAATTAAATGCCAGTTTTTGGATCGTGATACTGATTATGATTTTCTAGGCACAACTCCTACCAGAAAAATCACTTCTTCCCTTGTCGAAGGCATCCACCATTCCCATGCTGACCAAGACATTCTTCATGTCATACTTCTCCTCCATCTTGAATCGAGGCAGGCCAACCTGGACCTCGACTACATCCATCATATCAGGACGGGTCCACTCCATGAAGTTGTTATAGGTCAGGTTCTTTTCTATCTGTGATCAATGTGAAACCAAGTTTAAATTTGTCCGTCACAAAGCGAACAGCGTTGTGTGTCTTACCTCACTCAGACCCGTTGAATTGTCATTTATGTCAGTGGGTAGAAAGATGAGCATGCTGAGCTCCTTCCCTACATAAGGCAACTCCAAGACCTGCTCAAGAGAAATTTTTGTTTGTTTGTTTGTTTTTTCACTATGTGTGTTTTTCTTTAATTGTCACAAAGATAGAATGAAACGTCTGTGTTGTTGTTTTGGGTGGAAAAAGATCATAGTACCTGGCAGTTGATATCAGGAATGAAGGTGAGGGGGAATTTGGATTTCTGGTGCATCATCTTCACTGGTTTGGTGGCATTCTAAAAATAACAGCAATGAAGATTATGAGTTATCACATGCCCCGTCTTGTAGTGATTGTAATTATTTTGCTCTTGAGGAGACAACAATGAACCAAATTACCGGTAATATATAAAAAAATTAATTCAGTGGCTGCTTCCTGAAAAAAGAATGAATCAGATTGTTTTTTAAATGCAAATACTGTAACTAAATGTTCCTGCAATTTTGCTGCACTAGTTCCTTTTTTTGCGCATGAGCCTTGGTTGTTGAAACAGTTCAGACAACTCGGAGCAAAGTTCCTCCAAAGCTCCTTTTTGTTCCATTGTGTCAGACTAAATCAGTTTGTCCACATGGGCGCGCCTACAATTATGCAAGGTGAAATTTGACACGTCTGACCCCAGCTCTGCCACTTTGTGAAGTTCTAATTCCAATGAGTGAATGAATGTTATGTCCTTGTGTATGTACTAGGCTTTTAACAAATGGGTGGAGGTGCGGAGCCCAACCAGGAAAACAGGAAGGAAAAGAAAACATTGCAGCTCACAATAGTTTCAAATAAGTTCCCATTGTTCTGCTAACTGAGTCAGTATTTCACCTCTAGAATGTGCATTACCTTGCTGATCCTAAATTTGGCGTCCTGTGTTGAGGTCTCCTTAAATTTTTTGTCCCAGTTGCCTTTAAAGTAGATGGCATTGACCAGCACCAGCCTGGTCATGCTGTCCAACACACCCTGGACCAGTACATCCTTAATTTTACCTGGAAAGCGAAAATGGGAAGGGCCACACAGTGGCAGCCGGTGAGTTCAACAGCGTGTACTACTTTTTTTTTTAAGGTATGTAATAAAGGGGTAAAAGAAAGATTAATCAAGAGGAAAGGGTTAGTCTGTGTAAGTGTGTGTAAACTCCACCTTGTGTCTCCTTCTCCACCCATTGGTTGATGTTGAGCCTGGCTCCCTCGTGGTTGCCGATAAAGTCCACAGACTCTAGCTCAGCTTTGTAGTGCTTCCTTGTTTCTGCTAGGAAAGTCTGAAACCATGAAGATTTTTTTTTTATTTTAATAACCATGATGACCATTAATGACAATACCAATTTTATTAGAGACACTTGCAAACTCTATCGAGATCCAGTCCAAAGGTCTGTATCAAGAATGCCGGCCTGACAGAGACGATGCACAATTTTGACTGTCACGGAGCCATTATTAAATTGTGTACACTTGTTAACGTAATAGAAGAGGAATGTTTGGCCGGGAGTCACCTCCCTCTTCCTTCCTTCATTCACACCCCCGCCCCCCACCAAAAAAGTACGATTTGGGTCTGTAACGCATATTCCCTTTCACTCATCTTTGTGCGAACAAAACCTGACTTCTTCAAGAAGGAGTTGCAGGCTGCGACACATACCTCAACAAACTGGTAAGACTGCTCCCCGTACAGTCTGTTGGCAACACTGAGGGCGTACTGTGCATCTGGTTTGTTCAGCTCAGCCAGCAGTTTGGCAAAGCTGGCATGAACTTCATCCTGGCCTTTGGTTTGCAGACACTGTGGAACCAACAATGGGTCAGACAGTAACATGGGTGATTGTCCCATTAATAAGTGAATAGCCATGTACCTGCGTTGACCTGCAAATCCTATGAAAATCAATGGTTAGAGATGGAAAGATAGAAAACCTTGACACAGATACAAGCACATGCAATGCCACCACCAAGTTGTTATTTTTGCTTTTTAAGCCCTCATGTACATGGGGGGAGTGTTTACAAAAGTATTATACAGTATTTGTGAGTTAGGCCCCTTTGCACAGTACATACTGCTAGATTCCGAAACGGGCACTTTGCGAATAAACAATGAGGACAACTATCAATCCTGTGATTGACTGGAGATCAGTTCAGGGTGTCCCCCGCCTATTGCCCAAAGACAGCTGTGATAGGTTTCAGCCCCGCGACCTTTGTGATTATAAGCGGATCAGAAAATGGATGGATGGATGGATGGATGGATGGATGGATGGAAAACTATCAATTAGCTGAGGAATGCTGCCCAGAGGAGCTGGCAAAGCACAGGCCTGCATGCATTTACCTCAACTTCCTGCAGTGGGTCTTCTTTCGTGGAGAATGAATCCCTCCTAACAAAACTATCGACATGTTTTTTTGTGTATGGTGCATCTGTTAAATCCCAGAAATATGTTTCTCACCAAAATGTAGTTCTAAGCAGACACACCAGGAAGAAACCAAGAAAGAAAAAGATAGTATCTCACTCTTTCACATTACGCAACACCATTGGGTGTGGAGCCCTGGAAAAGCCAAAGTATAACGTATGACAAATGAAACCGCTCCCTTCTGCAAGACTGACCGACAAGCAGTGCTTTCCTATCTCTACGGATTCACCCTGTTTCAACCAACACCACCCAGGCCAGCAGTTAGTAAAGTGTTCCACATGCTTCCAATATTCTAGTTGCTTTGTATATGTTACCACCTTTGGCAGAAACATGGACTGGACTTGTTGCATTTGCATTTGCATTGGCTCTGGCCGTGCCTCTCGCTGAGTGAAATTGAGAACCTGCGGGGTGCAAGTGGTATTGTTCATCGAGTTAGATATCAAGATGCGTGCAGGGTATAAAATAAAATAAAATTCAAAGTTTAAAATGCACAGATGCCTGATTCTTGTCATGCATAAAAATGACAACAGCTGAACTTTATTTGGGGTTCACCAAAGGCCCTTTTACGAGAGTTTGGATGAGACTGGTCAATTCTGTTGCAAATGTTGCAAAACAAGGGGTTGTGCCACTGCAAACTTATGTAACCCCGAGCTGGCATTTCTGTGGCCATCCCTATTACACATACGTCCCAACTGCAACCACCAATAAAAACACATTTCTAAATTAATGAAAGGTATCAAGTCTCTGCCGAGTGCTGAATGTTTCTAAACACTGTTTGCAGTCATGTACACACACGCATAAACAGTGCATCTAGCACCTATGAGCTATCAGGGTGTGCCTTTACTTTGGCAATCCTTTTGTAAAAATCACACTTGGTATTTGTAGAATCAAGTTTCAACCCACATTCCAACGAATGCTACTGAATAGACACTGATGCTTTCAGGACAGGGCCGACATTCTGCCAATAGTGAAAAATGACATTAGGAATTTTTTTACAGTGAATTTTTACCAATATTTGGCATACTATCCTTTAACATCCATAAAAATCAAGAGGACCAGTGCAAGAATATATTGCTAATATAAGTTCAAGTCCTGAAATACTGCATTCTTACCGTAAAAAAAAAAGTGTCTGCATGCTTGTGTGCGTGCGTGTCTACTACCTCTGACATCTGTGTAGCTGTGTTGCCCCCCGATCCGAGCATCACCATGGCCAGGGCTGAAGAGATGCTAAAGGGGGAAAAGAAGATATTTGCAGTCTTGTCATCATCGCCCAATTTTTTCAGCAATTCGAGAGAGAAGTTGGTGTTAGCCTTGGAAAGAGGGGTAGATGATGCCATCGTGTCTGAAAAAAAAACAACAAAAGTGCACAAAACAAACCATTAGTTCAAAATTTTTGTTATACAGTTGCGATTTTCTGTTAAATACTCTATTCTAGACTCCAGATGTTCACCTGAGATCAAATTTACTGGTAGCACACACCATTATTCTATCCATGGCAAAATACAGTTCTGGGGAAAAAAGGGAGGAGACGTCTGCAAGAGTTCAACGGTGAAACAATGTAAAAATAAAGGACTTCAAACTCAAAGATGGACTTTGAGGCAAATGCTGCTTGCTGTATTCGTTTCGCAATCATACATAGGTTGAGTGAATATGATATAAAAACTTTGTTTCACCGCTGATATTTATTTACATGGCAGTTGGTATTAACTGATCATTTTGCAGTGGCACCGTGTGCATACTCCATCACAGTTGCAAATGTACCTGCACATTTCCCACCGTATCTTATTTTTGATGATTTGTTAGAAAAATTAACCAACTTGCTGGATAAATTTCGAGCTACAGCACTGTACTGTACAGTATGTATATAAATGATAGAACGCTTGCTGTGAATAAAGTAGAAATTCGTTCACAAGTGAATGGATTACTTACTGACAGACGAGTTTCTTCAAGCAGTCAGTAAACGCAGAGACGGCGGCTGTCAAGTGTACAAGTATTCAATCTTTTTTTTTTTACACTGACACGCCCATAAACTCCCGAAAGCAGCTTCCGCATTGATGACGTAATCACGGAAGCGTAAAGAAAACAATCCGGCGCAAAACTCCTTTGTATTCTTGTCAAAAAAAGAAGACAAAAAAAACCCAAACTGTTTTTATTCGTGACAGAAAACACATGTAAAGAAAAGATAGAGATATTTAATCATTGTTTGAATTTTTAAAAAATTGTGGGATGACTGAAACTGAAACTGATGTTCGCCACCAAAACTAAAGGGAAAAATAAACTACCGGTAAACAGTTTCACTTTTTAAAAAATCATTGCATTTTAGTTACATTTGTGAAATTGCAAGAGTAAAATGTATTATACTATTGTTATTATTATTAGACACTTCCGATTTTGACAAAATATTTTAAAAAACAGTTTTCCCACTCTTTGCATCAGTAAATCCCAATGAAATACATTTACGTTTGTGGCTTGACAAAATGTGGAGCTCAAGGAGTTATGAATACTTTTGCAAGCCACTGTATTTTAGATTCATTTCTTACAAAAAAAGATGATGTGAAAGATGTGAAAATCAATAAAGAGGTGTTATAGGAAATGCAGTGCATTTAACGAAATATAATGTACAAACATCAAATTCATGTTGCATGTAAACATTCTATAGTGATTTAAAATTATTGAATTGCTTGTGAAACGTGGTTGCTTGTGAGATTTTAGCGCATACAAATGACTCAAAACACAAAAGCTGCACATGAAAATGTATTCAACTTCTCTCGCTACCACCGCCAGAACAAAAATCGCAGAGACACTTCCTATTTTGTGACTGATGAACACACGACACGATTAGGATTCGTGGTTACAGTTTGGAGGGAACCTAGTTGCTTCTTCCCCAAATAGATGAATCAAGAGATACTTTATTCATCCTGCGAGGTGAATTAAATGATGAAATAAAAGAGCTAAAGTTCTGTTAAATGAATTTATTATAGAAATACACCGTACAAACTCACTCGGGTGTGGTGTATTGACCAGCAAACAAGATTGTCTTGGAAGGGTTATGTCGGATAAAGAAGAGGAACGGGTGGTCAGCAACGAAGACTTTGGGCACTTTGGGTTCACCTACTGAGGTGATTACCGCAACAATGACAGCAGTGGCTGCAGCAGCTTCGGTTCCCTCTTCATTTACTTCTACAAAAGCCTTATGGATGACTTGTGATAATGCCAGGTCATTGGCTAGAGACATGCCTAAAACAAAAACAAAACAGATACAGAATGTCTATATATGGCACTCAGCAATAACTATTTGCGTCTGTGCGACAGCAACATTTTGTTTTGCATTATGCTGATTTATTTGTTTTTGCATTTATTCGCCACTAATTGCTTTAATGCAAAAATGACTTTGGTTTTTCTTGTCCGGTGAGTTTGGGAATGATGCGTCAGACATGATTCATGCACTTCTTACCAGAGAAGTCACTCCTATCGCCGTCGAAAGCATCCACCATGCCCATGTTGATAAGGATTTCCTCCAAGTAGTAAGTGACCTCCAGCTTGAATCGAGGCAGGCCCACCAGGACCTCAACATCAATCTCCATCTTGTCTGGTTGTGTCGACTTCATAATTGTGTCATAGGTGAGTTCCCGCTCCAACTATCAAAGTGAAAATTATCAAACCAAATTCCAGGTTGTTTAATATTCTGTGTGCTGTTTTTTTTTTCTCATGTGTTTTACCTTCTCCAAGCCTGTTGTGTCATCCTCAATTTCATTAGGCAGGAAGATGAGCATGCTTACATCCTTCCCTTCGTAAGGCATTTCTAGGACCTGTCCAAAGTTATTTACATGTTCATTTAAAGAACATTCATATTTCCATCTGCAAAGAGATCATTTCATTCTTGTTCTCAAACTTGATTGAGTTTATGAGTATGAGACTTTGATTGTTTTAAATAAAGGATAAGAAAAAGAAAGAAAGGAAAAACAACACCAAAAGTTGTTTTCTTACCTGGCAGTTTAACTCTGGGATGATGTTGAAGTTGAATTTACTGTTCTGGTACATCATCATGACTTGCTTAGTATCATTCTAAAGTCAAAATGAAAAGTGAAAATATATATTAGAAAACTACACATCTGAGAATTTGTAGTTCATTATTAATATTTGTTTTCAACAATTAGACTATACACCAGAAAACACCACATAGAAAGGCTGGAATTTAATTTAACTATGGCTAGATGGATGTTGTTGATACAGAGCCCGCCTAAAATAAATGAACTTGCAGGTGTAGAGTGTACGATTCAGTAAGCGCATTCATGTTCCTCATTATTACAAAAGTGATACCTTATTGACTCTAAACGGCGCTTCAACAGTCAAATCCTCCTTGAACTGTTGGTTCCATTTGCCCTTGAAATAGATGGCGTTGACCAGCACCATCCTGGTGTCAGCATTCAGCTTCTTGAGCAGGTCCTTGATTTTACCTGGTTAATGTTATTGACATTTAACATTACATTGTGTATATGAGGTCTCAATGCGGATGCAGCGCATGCATGAATGTTGAAGAAAAATCTAGCTCGCAAAGCACATAAAACAATGGGACAGATGAAGGTTGATGATTATTTTTTTAAATGATAAATTATTGTTGTAAAATGGTAAGTTATATTTTAAGTTATAATGTAGGCCAGGAGTAGCTAACTGCACGGGTATAAAGAGTTTAAAAATAGGCCACTCCTTCGTATCGTGCTGAACAAAAAAATGTAGACATAATCACAGCAACACTACCATTCAACACAATATTTAAAAACATATTTTGAGCATATAGAAATGCATAAAACAACATTACATTACAAGAGAACAACAATATAATGGCATAATGTATTGCCAAAACATCAACAACAAAACATAAACAATACGTGTGCCTGCCTGGCAACCGATAAAATGTATGTCAATAATAAAGGCACAGCACCTTGTGTTTTCTCTTCCACCCAGTTGTTAATGTTGACCTTGGCCGCTTCTGCATTATTCTTGAAATCCACAGACTCCAGTTCGGCTTGGTAGTACTTTTTGGTTTCCTCAAGGAAGCCCTGGAACATACCACAACGTGAAACGCTGTACAAACAATCAAATTCTCATTTTAACAATATTTTGTTGCCCAAACAGTTTTTCCCTGGTTCTACTGTACAGTGCTTATTTTCAAAGAAAGAAGTGTGACGAGTATACCAGATAACAAATCAATCAGTTGCCTCTATATTTTTATTGGCTTCTGTCTGCTGTTATCATGAAAAGTGATTTACATTTGGGCGTAAAAATGCAGTCAGTCGTTGTGTGCAAAATACTATCAATAATTTACTCCAAATGATACGAAGCAGAACACACACCTTATCAAACATGTATGTTTGCTCTGCATACAGCCTGTTGGCAAGGCTGAGAGTGTACCCGGTGCTTGTCTTGTTGAATTTGGTCAAAAGTTGCTGAAAGTGAGCGTGGACTTCATCCTCACCAGCGTCGCGTTGCAGAACCTGTGAGCAAACAGGCAGGGGTGTCAAACTCAGGTCCTGGAGGGCCGCTGGGGGCCGCTGTTCTGCATGTTTCAAATGATCAGATCATCAGCAAGCTCTGCAGAAGCCTGACATTGAACCTGTTCATTTGAATCAGGTGTGTTGCAACAGGGAGACTTGGAAAACATACAGCACAGCAGCCCTCCAGGACCTGAGTTTGACACTTATGAACAGGGGATCATGCCTCCCACACTGTAAAACATTTTATTGTGCTTGCATGCATAGATTATGTGAGCAGAAGCGAAACCAAAATCATCAGAAACCAAGATCTCACAGTGTCATTTTAAATGATCGCTGTCACACTTTCTAACCCCACGGAGTGCTTATTGTGGTGTGTACGCCCTGGCCGTTAGGGGTCAGTAGAATACAACTATACATACACACACAGTGTCACGCCCATTTAGTACCGTAATCTGCAGTAATATTAATAGTTTTTCCGCAGATGATGAAGACTACATGAATATGAAGAGTCTTATATTTTTGGCCAATAACGTTTGTGTTCAAATGTGTTGCTACACGCATTAGCCTGTGTCTGTTGTGTTTTAAATTGTATGTTAGCACTAAACTCGTTTTAGTTTGACAGGTATTGCAATAAATATCTGCCAATTTGATGCATGTAGTGTTGTGTGCAATCACTTGATGGGAAAATTTGCACAGAGAAGTCCAGGAAACGGAACTAAAATGTTGAATAATCACCAGATTGGCATCCATCCAACAGCCATCGATTTTCTACCACATTTGACTGTTTCCCAGTTTAGTTGCCAAGCCTAATTATAACACACACACACAAATACACACACTGTCTCATACTTAAAGTCACAGAACAGGAATTTCTCCTCTTGGCGGCCTGAAGCTGCCTAAAGTTACCGTCACATGTCAGACAACCAAAGCCATCACAGTTGGCATTCACACCTTTTTTAGATATAATGGCAGCTTGCTGGAGTGTTGCAGCTGTATCCGCATCTGCTCTCGCGTTTTAATTTGCATTTGCATTGGAGACTGCTTCATCATCTGTGTTTGATTTTCCTCCGTCGGTTGCTTTGTCTTGGTGAAACAGAGGACCTGTAGCCAGAATCAGAGTCATATAGAGCTGCAAGAAAATGCCAGTGAACCCTTGGAATTACCTGGATTACTCAATAAAACGGTCATAAAATATGATCAAAACAATAGACAAGCATTTATTAAACCCTTTTGTTAAATTGAAGTGACACAATCAAATGTTTCCATTTTGTCTCAACTCCAAATTGTTCAACTTCAGTAAATCCACCGTGAGGTCAGTATCGGAAAGCAATGACATTACTTGGGGTTTAATTTTCTGTTTGAGGATTTCAAACTGCACGTAATACAATTAATAACCTGATTCCACACCTCATTTTTTTCTGTTGCAATACAACTCATCGGCCACGCAGGTCGGCACACATCCAGTTGCACACAATGTGTGCCTGCATCAACATGTTTGCCGATATGGTGGACTGTTGCTTTGCACAATTGACACCTCATGTGCCTCTTACCTCCGACATTTGCGTGGCTGTGTTCGCCTTGGCCCCCAGCATCACCATGGCCAAGGCTGAGGAGATGCTAAAGGGGGAGAAGAAGATGTTTTCCGCCATGTTCTCCTCGCTGAGCTTTTTGTACAAAGCCAAGAAGAACATTGTGTTGGCCTCGCTCGGAGGGTTTGCTGATGCCATTGCGCCTGAGAGAAAGACAAAAAGAAGCGCACCGTTTCTCAGAATGAAACGCAGCTTGACACATCCTTTCATGCATGCATACATATATGTTAAGATTATCATTAAGACTCTTGCAAACTAAGGACAATGACAGACAGCATAGCCTCACATCAGTCAGTAGTCTACTCAGTGGTGGTATACAAATAAACACATTTTGATTAAAACAACCCTTTTGTGGATATAAAAAAAATTAAACATAAATGCATTCGAACTTATTCTTGCACTCACTGTAAAGCAACTACAACAATTACCGTACCCTTCTCACTGTGAAAATTGAAGGGACAATGACGTGAAAACATTGCAAGGCTATAATGATTTAAAAATCGATGAACTATTTTCAAGAACTGAATGAATCATGGTTCTTTTCGTGAATGGAACAATTGAAATTTTCAGTCAAGAACTACAATTCGTTTCCACCTTCGTTCGCAACGCACTAAAATCACGTGAGTCACTCAATACAAATGTTTTACTATATTTTATCTGTAAATTGTTTCCATTTTCATATCTGTATCTTTATAAGGATGATACGCTGTACTTACAGAGAGTGTGCCTCAAGACAACAAGTTATCAAGGTAAACTTAACTGTGACTGACTCGTTTTGCGCTATTATACACAATTGCCACACCCAAATAGGTTTAGCTCCTTCCAGAGAGAACTGATTCACACCCAGCAGTGGAATGGGTCTCGTCTGTGATACAGTCAAACCCAACCCCGGCTTTGTTTTGCCAAAAACGCTGAGCAGGGTAAGTTTAGCGAACAAATAGAAATACATCTGGTATATTGGAAACATATGAAATGCACTGCTATTTAAAAGAACATGTCAATTATGAAATTGATTAAAAAAAATAAAGAGCAAATGCAGAGGTAACGTTTTAACCAAAACGTTACCATTCTTATTAAATGGGATGTAAAATTATGCATCCCCTCATAATAGTAAAAGGACAGCTTATCTAGTAAAGGAGTGTTGAGTGCATTTTCATCAACGGCCACATCAAGGTTACAGTTACACAAATGGCTCGTTATAACGGTGAAATCCTCAAGGTATAAACTATAATCATATATTGATCATTACATGATGGCACCTGAATTCAATCATTGTTGACCTTTACCGCCCCCGCATAAAAAAGAATTTCCAAGTCAGAAGTCAAGGGAAAATTGTATCTTAAACATTACAATATACTGCCGGTTTAATGATCGTGGCCGTTTAGAATCTGGAAGTAAGTATTCCAAATGTTTTGAAAGACAAACAAATCCAGGGTTGATCAGGGTTGCATTGATATGGATGCATATTGTCTATCTATGTATATTTAAGATGTATATTAATGAAAAGTACATTGAAACATAAAATCCATCCATTCATTTTCTGTTGTGCTTTTTTGACACTGATTTCAATGTCAGTTTAAAATCATAAGAAATAATGGTTATATGTCTGACATGTCTGGGCTTTAATTTTGATAGTTCAACTGATTTCTTTCAGGACAGCCATATCCTCGGGTAGAAAATGACGGGACGTGATGTCTGAGTGAGGCGTTTGACACATGTGATCAAGTAATACAGAGATTTCGTGACCTAGTGTTTATTCAGCGTTCCAAACTCCATTACCCCAACCAATGGGACCTTCTCGGGAGCCACTTGCGTGTTTTTACTACCCTCGCGTGGCTGTAGTAAGTCACTGCAGCTGTGCACCGATACTCGAGTATGCAAACGTGATACAGAGGAGCAGATGACTCTGCGATGTGAAATGGACAAACAACAACAACAACAACACAATCACACGCCCGGCTGCCTAAGTATAGTTAAGGGGCACCTTACCTGCCTCAGGGTAAGTCAGACATTGTGGTATTCGTCTTTTGAACTGTGCCCAATATCCACATATGCTAGTCTACGAGCTAACATGGTCTTGTAATGAATTCATTTCGAAAATACTCCTGGATGATAACAGCAAGAGTTGTATTTTGATTTTGCCTAAGTATAAAGTTACTTGCCTACTCGACTGTTTTGATATTTTCGGTGTGATTTGACTGGTGACTGATTGCACATGCTAGCTTGCAGCGTTTACAGATGGTTTTTAGTGACCAACAAACGGGTCGTTACGTCGACTAGTCGGTTTCAGCTGATCAGTAAGACATCAATGGCGTCACGACTACATTAAGTGATTTATTTTGGTGCGAGTCGGAGGGGGTCGAGTGCCTGTATATCCTGTACAAGATGTTCGGATAAGCTGCAAAACGTTTCTTCTACTGATAGTTTCACTTTTGGGGCATTAGTACACAATTCAACGTCGCTTGTAAACCACTGTGCTGCATGAGTAGCTCTACTTGGCCCAACGACTTGACATGTACCATGCACTGGTATCCTTCTGTACTCGACTCGTAGCATCAACATGCCCACAACTAGCCTTGCTGCACTTATAACACATAGTTGTCCAACTAATATACCAATTGTGTTCAGAAATGTAATAGAGTAGCAGAAGTAATTTAGTATGGTCTTTGGAGGAATATTGATTGCTAATTGGACACACGCACATAGCATGAATAGGAAAGTTGACCACAATATTATTTGTATGCTTCTCCCACTCTGCACACAGAATGTGGACTTCTTTGATTTATTTATTATGAATTGCATGACGTAGTACAGCGGCCGAGTGTACATGTAAAACATTTTGTAACATTTTTCTCCAGGTTGTTGACCGTCTTCGCCAGCACCTCTGACTGAGCATTATTGTCAGGCTTCCGCATCAATCTGTACGACAGAGTCAAGTCATCACGCTGGGACGGCGGTGACGGTCACTTCGCAAGGGGATGGCATCACCGTTTGTGCCTGTCCCAGTACCGTTGGACAGAGTCTCATCATCGAGTGGCAGTCACAAGCTGAGAAGGCCACCAAGAGCTTCCTCGCTAGGAAGCGTCTCCAGCAGCTCAGAGCCTTCATCCTCAGTAGTGGGCGAGCGTGAAAAAAGATGCGGTAGTTCTCAACGTCAGTCCCGTTGCACGGACAGAAGCACTCGAAGTCAGATGCCGACACCTCTCCGGAGCCCTGTCACGCTGTCAAGAGAAAACAGGACTCTCGAGCCCTCGAAAGTGTATTCGAGTTGCCCTCGCTCGATTTCGGCTCCTTTAGAGAGCCAACACGGAGGAGGAGAGGAGAGGCCAATCACCCCAACTGTTCTTGGATACGAGGTCATGGAGGAGAGGTCAAAGTTTACGGTACAGAAACTAAGAATTAGTTACATGTGACATCTGGAAGATACGTTTTTTCATATTACAACAAAATGGGAGTGATGTACTGGTACTCTGCAATTTTTGAAACTGCGCGCTATTTCTTGGGTCTGGATTAATTCAAAAGGCTATTAGTTTTGATATACACTGCTGAGGATACTTGAACTACATGTCAGTTGTGGGTTATTCACACTTGACTGCAAATACTGATTCATTTTCCAGATTAGACTGACTAAATATTTATCGAAATTATTTATTATTTATTTATTGAAATGGATTATGATTCCGTAATTTCCAAAGTGCAAGCAGATGTTTGCAAATATCTTATTTTGATCAAACAGAAAAGCAAATCGCTTTTCTTTCGCGAGTGATTCCAGAAATCAGAATATTTACTGGGCTGAGATCAAAGGATTTCGACTATCAAACAGTCGCTCTGAACAATGATTTTAATGATCAAAATAGTCGTCGTCGATTAATTTGACGATTCTTTCATTGTCTATTTCAATGTTGACACGGCCCAAAATATCATTTGCAGTTGTAAACATGCGTGCCTTGTGTGTGGTGTCTGCAATTTGCTGTAGGTATATAAAGTCCTGGTCAGGAAACCCACGGATCAGAGCTGGGTTATTTTCAGGAGGTACGCCGACTTTTCCCGACTCAACGACAAGGTGCGTTATCAGCGAGTGTTTGTTAATACATGGAGGGAACTACTACTCGCCACGTGGAGCTCAAGTTCGCAACGCAATAACCCCCGGGCGATTTGACTGCAACTATGCCTTTTGTTTTCTCAGTCTGTTTTGTTTTGGATCGCACACTTGGAAGTGCTTATAGCTAAACAAAGAAGCCCACTATTCCCAAACAGTCAACTGGCCTGAATTGACTTGGCGAGCAGGACAGTTTGTTCACAAATCAGCAGTCTGCAACAAATGGAATTCCCTCTGCTTTTTCCACAGTTGCGCTACAAATGAACAATTTATCTTTTTAGCCCAAAGTCTTGATTCGTCATTCTAGCATATTGATTCGTCATTCTAGCATATCGAGTATTTGGGATCTATTTTGTGTGCGTGCACCCGCGTGTGTAATTTCGTTCAGGCTTTTTTCCGTGACCAGATATCTGTGCATAAAGTCAAAATCTGTATTTGAAATAAACAGCAAGTTGCTCGTAACATGCGTTTTAGTCTCCTGATGTGTGGCTGGCGCCAGTTTGCGCCGTGCACACCACGGCTGCCTTTTTAAGCATTTTATATGAATTTGGATTCGGCCCACATCCGCTGCCATTTAAAGTGCGCCCGATTACCACCTGTGTAAAGTTCAGCCTTTTCATGGTTTTGCCTGACATTTTTGTCATCACATCTTAAAGCACAAGCCGTGGCTTGCAGAGAGTTTCCACAGAATAATCTCGCTCTCAGTGTTCAAAAGTACCAGTTGGGAGAAGAGTACAGAAAAAGCGATCGTAATTTCGGCGGCCTATCATTGATGAGCGTGTTCAAAAGAAAATAATAGCAATAATCTATCACCGATCCAATCAGAAGATGGGAGCAATATACTGGTAAGAAGTGATGCGTATCTACTGAACAAACCTGTTTATGTCCTGCGAATGTCCTTTCTCATCAGTGCATTTTAAAAATCAAATGTGGATCAATACATCGTAGTTTCTCTGTTTTTGTGCGCTTTGCTGTAGTTGAAAGAGACGTTTCCAGGCTTTCGCCTTGCGCTGCCTCCGAAAAGGTGGTTTAAAGACAACTACGACAGCGACTTCCTGGAAGACAGACAGTTGGGTCTTCAGGCCTTTTTACAAAACTTAGTCGCGCACAAGGACATTGCCAACTGGTATGTGACACAACCGTACTGTTGAAATCTGTTTTTGTATCAATGTGATCTTTTTTTTCTGTGTTGAACACAAAAGAGTAACACTGAGGTCATGCCACTGTCTCTGTTTGACAGCCAATCAGTGAGAGAGTTTTTATGTCTGGATGAGCCGCCAGGGCCCTTCGATAGTTTGGAGGAGAGCAGGGTAAGTAAGTCTTGGCATGTGCCGCAAAGAGGTTTGTGTGGTCTGATTTTCTGTGGTGTATATTTATGCAACTTTATATTCTACCGACATATTTATCTGCTGATTGTATGTATCTGGGGCTTAAAGTCCATCAATCCATCCATTTTCCGAACTGCTTAATCCTCACTAGGGTCGCGGGGGGTGCTGGAGCCTATCCCAGCCGTTTTGGTGCAGTAGGCGGGGGACACCCTGAATCAGTTGCCAGCCAATCGCAGGGCACACAGAAACGAACAACCACTCACACTCACACCTAGGGACAATTTAGAGTGTTCAATCAGCCTGCCACGCATGTTTTTGGAATGTGGGAGGAAACCGGAGCACCCGGAGAAAACCCACGCAGGCCCGGGGAGAACATGCAAACTCCACACAGGGAGGCCGGAGCTGGAATCGAACCCGGTACCTCTGCACTGTGAAGCCGATGCGCTAACCACTGGACTACCGGGCTGCCGGGGCTTGAAGTGTGTGTCGGAATGTTGACATTGTCTCATGTTTGAATCCTTTTTTTCTGATAAAATTATAGGAGAATTATCCATGTGTTATTGTCATGACAGCCCCCCCCCCCCCCCCCCCCACAAAAAAAAAAAAACAGAACATCACTAACAATGTTCCTTTCCCTCAAATTTCTATTGATTTATTGGGCGCCGTGAAATGAAATCTCACACGCCAGGCAGTATATTTTGAAAACGTTTTCGATAAAAGCATACATTTGAACTTGACCGGCAAACCTATGCGAGCCAGAAGAATCAGACTCGACAGAAAATTTGTGTTGGCCTCAACCAAAACAATTCTTGACTTTCTTGGAACTGGCCTCAGAAGGCTGATCTCCTCGACGTATTTCAGAAAAGATGCTCGGCCCCTTCAATTTTCTTATCTCCAAATCCCAATGCTTGGAGAGTGTCTTAGTGAATAATGGCTCTTTTGCATCTTTTGGTCCCAGAAGAGAAGTAGTTATTGAGAGAAAACTACATCTTGTCCAACATTGAAGCAGCAATATTTATAACCACAAACCTCGCACTGACAACTCCATGGCGACCATGTTCCAAACGTAATTGTGCCGTTGAAGTTTCCAGACTCACCCCAGCCACTTCTCACCACTGCTGGGAACACAATTTAGGATAAATGCAGTTTAAGATCTGCTGCCACTCTGTTCGAGCCACATGTCATGTGCAAATTCTGGAACTATGCATCACACTTAGTGTTTTGCACACCACATTCACAGCCAAAGCTGACAATAAAAAGTGATTGTTGACAATCTCAGCGCTGTATCCCGCCACCTCGTATCATTGACCCCTGTCACAACTTAAACAGTCTCAATAAAGTGTAGACTTGTGCAACACCTATTAACATAACGAAGGCCTGTGGCAATATTTTTTTATTGCTTACATACAACCAGAGCATTTCAAAGCCAAACACTGCTTTTTGTCCCCTTCTTTCATCCACCTCAAAGGCTTTCTGCGAGACTCTCGAAGAAAGCAACTACCGTCTTCAGAAAGAACTGCTGGAGAAGCAAAAAGAAATTGCCTCGCTCAAGAGGAGCCTTGAGGAGAAAGAGCGGGCCGTTCTGCTCATGGAAAAGCATATCAAGTCAGTTGAAAAATCAACACTCGTTCCGCAATTTTTTTCTGGATTTCATCTACACCGCTCATAATATGCTCTATGAACATAAATCACCCACAACGGTCTCGGTTTGTGTGCCCATGGGCTGTCAGCGGTGAACGTGTGACCTCTCAGTCTCCGTGCGGCCGATCAGTGCAAGGCAGCGAGAGCAGTGTGGAATCATCTGTGGCGGAGGCCGATCAGGACATGCAGAGCGACCCCGGGTAAAGAAGCGAAACGCATGAGAGCACCAGATAAAATCCATCACCCGTGGCCAACACGAGCATAACAAATGCAAACATGCACACACACACACACAAGTATTTCATTTACAGTATATTTAATGAGCTAAAGCCTCAGCCGCGTCAATCTTCATGCAGCATTACTATTACTAATTCTTTCCACCAAGTCTTCTGATCTGATTTGGTAAAATGATTCTCAGATTAAAAGAACCAACAACTCACAGATTTATTTTAGTCATGTGAAAAAGCAGTTTGGCCCACGAATGAATTACATCAGGTTCAAGTATGTTGTCACACAGACATAAATTATCATTCTGCGGAATACATGCAATGATAAATGCGTTTGGTTCCAGAGCAGATGCAACCAGTATGCCAAAGAAATGAATCAATTTGTGGTTTTCACAAATCTATTGTGTCTGTTAAAAAGATGTCCGACATCATTTTCCTCGCAAGTTAAATGGGCCGTCGATGAAAGCGAGTCAGCAAGCGGCATTGGCAATTTGTCTCAAGTTCATCAAAAATATCCAAATGGGTACCAAATATGGATGAGTCACCCTCGGCACTCTGTTTTTCTAAGCGCTGTTTCTAGCATACTTCGATTATGTTTCTGAAGATCAAATATTTTGTTTTCTTTACCATCCCTTCTGCTCTTGACAATCGCATCCTGCAGTCATGAGGCCCCAATCTGAGAGCAGAGTCCAGAACATGTGAGGTACTAAATTTGGCATGTTGGGCTTCTGTCTTTTTTTTTTTTCTTCCTCTCTACATTAACATGCATTCCACACTTTACTGCTGTCACCGTTTTGTGTATATGGGGTGAGAAATGTTGATACTTGCTTTTAATAGAAAAATCATGATCTCATTTTTGTAGGTTGGGGTCAAATCTTTTCAAGTTCACCATATTATAGCGCCGTGCCACATTGTACTTTGCTTATCAGCCATCATCACCGTAGAACGCCGGTTTGTGAGGTTTGGTGTGAAACAGAGGTGCGTCGTAACACCGCACAGTTACTCTGTTCGATTTATTGACGGAAAGTAATTCTTTTTGAGAAACGTTACTTTTCAGAGTAGTTCTAACTTGGGCTGGTCAACATTGGCTCTTTTAATACCACAACACGTTTCCACATTTTTATTGCAAAGTTAAACAAATAAGACAAATTATTGTCACATGATCTGTGCGTAATAATTCATATTTTTATTGTTGCATTAAGGGACCCAAACATTACTTTTTGTGTGTGTTAATAGTCAGACAATTGATTAGTTATCAGAATTTTGTTCTGTCAAATGTGGGCATCGGCTTTGGCCACAAAAAAAAAAAAAAATACCCATATGGGTTGGGCACTCGTTTTTATGCTGCATTCTTCTTAGGAAGAAAATGTAGTTTTACTCCACTCCACTCACTACTTTTATATTTAATTGATCCGTGATTGTTTGCTTTTGTCAGAGAGACTTCTGCCTTGGGTGGTGTCACATGACTGTGTTTCACCAGTCCAATACAACCACGAGTTTTTTTGGGGGGGGGGTGGACTCCATCTGCCTCAGGCAATCACATGAGACATGAAACAAAATGGCTCAGTTCAACGTTGCAATCTGCCGCCATAGAAGAAATTTTACAAACCTTTGAACAGATTTGGACCAGGGGAATGTGGACTATAAGGGTTAAAGCACCGTTTCTTGTAATTTGTGGTAGATTGCTCCCTATCTTAAAATTTGTTTTGCCTTTGTGATCACTTCTCCTCTGCCCGACACGTTACGTCGACGGCAAGTATGTAAAACAGTGTAAACGGATTCCACAAATGCTGGAAGGCCTTCACAGGCATTCATGGAAGCTCCTTGTGAAGTTGGTTTCAACTGAAGGGACCACAGTGCAACAGACCAAATATTTTTTTTGGGGGGGGGCTGCTACATTTAAAAGCACAGCGCAACTGCTGGTGCAGTGCCACTGGTGAGAAACCGTTTGTCTGACTCGGATGGGTGCATGCGCTCCTCTTCACCCTCAACTTGGGCACCCCGTACGACCTGGGTGGGACTTTGAGCTCACGTTATTATTATTATTTTTAATTTATAGCCTTTTGCTTGTTTTTCCTATGTAGTCAACGGACTCATCTGAAAATGATTTGACTCCAACCGCGGTGTCTATTCTTATTACGCTCTGTGTTTGTATCTGTTCTTCCGTCCCATCACGTCTGACTAACACATGACCATCCGCTCATGGTGGCCTGATGTGAGAGCTGCAAGCCTCGGCGTTGCCGCTTTCTGCTCTTTCACCCCATCCGACGTCTTGAAGATTAGCAAGCGGCGACATCCCATCAGAATATGCAAATGTTTGCTTGCGACGAATGTGTCTTTCTCTTGTGCCATTTAACGGAGGCTTTGTTTGGCAGAATTTGCTCTTTTCGTGGCTGTCTAGTGCTTGCCCACATGTTGAAATGTCCCCCAGGTAGTGTCACGTTCAATGACTCATTTGTGCTTGTTGCTCTGCAGTGGCACGTGTCAGGTCCATCTAGGGCGATCGTCCGCCTGTTGGTGCGGGCCGTCGCTCAGCGCCTCTCCGCCAATCATCCAGGTCGTCCAGCTGGACTAACGAAAGATGGATTATTAAAAACACTGGTCTTCCTTCTCCTCCTACTCCTCTCACCATACGACTCAAGCCATGTCCATCACCAGCTTGACCCCCCTCCCAGAAAAACCCCCACATATAGATATGAAAACTCGATGGGTCGACATATTTCTTTTAATGCGCGCTCATACTTCCGTGCCATTACTTTAACCTCCATTAAAAGTGTAGACAGACCTCGACATCTTAAAAGCAGGTTTTAGACCACCTGAACCATCAAAGCGCTTCAGTCTGCTTCCAAGTTTTTCAGGTATTGTCCGATTAATCCGAGACTCAAAATGTCATAACCAAGCTTGCAGGCGAACGCATCACTGGAACATGATGTATCAAAACCAACAATGGAGGGAAAATAGTTTTGAGAAATTCGAGGCAACCAAGTGCAAGTTGGCTCTTCTCATGTCTGTCTGTCACATTCCACAGTCTCACGCACTGCATCTGCATTCTGTAGGCAAAGCCAGATCGAGTGCAAAAAAATGTTTACAACATTTTACCTCCCCTTGCAATGAGCTTCCAAACAGGAAGTTGGCGAAGTATAACCTCCTAGCGAACTGTGACGGGTATCGATTATTATATGTGGAATAAAAGATAGTGACTCAGAATGGCCGTCACTTTAATAATTGCAGCTTTAGCTTGATTGATTTTTGTTTGCAAAAACGGTGGCGAGGAAAAGAGAAAAAAAAAAGTTTGCAGTCTTGTTGACTTTTTACTATTGCTAAGGTTGTTGCAGTCTCAAAGCCATATGTATATTTTTATTTTGAAACAGTCTTGGTCTTTGAGAGGAATGTGTGAATACAAGCTGTTGTGACTCTCTGAGACGGGCCTTGGAAACAGTGGCTTGAAGCACTTTATAGAGTAACAATAACACTTAATAATCGTTGATGTGCTTTTAGTACTGTGTTCGAGTGTATTCGTTTGAGAGAGAGAAATAAATGCCTTTCTGCTCACAGAATCTGTCTTTATTCTGAACCGCCTCTGCATTGCCATTCCTATCAATATGGTTTATTGTGCTGTGGGATTTTGTTTTATTTGCTTATTTATAGAATGAAGTGCCTTTAAACGTTTTTCATGTGTTTCCATTTGGTGGGTTGCTGTAGCGTTGGATAGAGAACGTGTGACTGTATATCAAACTACCATGTGCTGTATAAAGGTCAAAGGCACATTATATATAGAAAAGATTTTTTTAAATCTTTCTTGCATTTCTCATGTCTTATTATTTTTTTTAACCAAGTATAGCAATTGCTGTATGGCAGTCCCGAAGCTGTAATTTAAAGCAGGGGAAAGAAACAAAAGCCATGCCCCCTCACATCAAATCTACATGAGCCTTCCCAAGTCTCCTCTGCTCCATGCCGGCCTCACAGCAGTAAATATTCTCCGATTTCTGTTGTCTTCCATGCAGGCTGACTGATTATCTTTGTTGTCAGAATAAAACATTTGCAAACATCTGCTTTTATTTGGCAAAATAAAAAACGTTTTTGCCCTTTTTCTGACAATGTCACATAGCAAACAACTAACTGAATCAGGAATGAATCCAGGATGACCAAGCTGCATGTATGCTCAATAAATGACATTGAATATTAGTTTGAAGCACATTTGATAATAAGGGGTTGTATGTCTATAAGCTGTCGTAGCGTTGTGTTTTTCAAATTTTGTCCCTCGTTAATAACAAAATGAGTGCCTGATCGTTCATATTAGAAAACTGGGATTTAGGCAGTGTTTTCCTACAATTATCCATATAAATACATAAAATAATTTACATATTCTGAATATTTATCAGTTTCACAAATATCACGCCCGATACCATTATTGGACTGCTTTAACATTTTTGGCTTTATTTCAAAAGCAGTCCTTTTAGGGGAAGACTTTAATAAGAGATCATGTTTTTACAGGACTACACCATATTTCCCAAGGCTTGCTGCCAAGGAACATTTAGGAGAAAGTCATCTTTGTTTGTACATTAAAAAAAAAAAGTTCACATTCCAGCAAAACTAAAAATGCATTGTCAAGAGTGCACGATTGTCTGTGTCTCATGTGTTGTTTTGTATTATTTTGTCATTTTCTTTGTTAACTTTTATTTTGATGGCGGCGGGGACACCCGCAGCGGCTCCTCTTATTTTGTGTTGAGAGGGAATACATTTTAATTTTTTTTTTATATACAGTACATTTGACAATAAACTTTATCCAATCCAAAGATGTCTACTGGAGGCTATAAAACTGCTTTAAACATACTTGTTGGCTGATGTGATGGGTTTCGACAAGTTTATTACCATTATTATCAGGTTATGACTTTAAAATTAGATTTGACACATAAATGGCTCACTCTCCGCACTTTTTAATTTTCTCAAGATGTGCACTAACAGTCCAACGCATTGTTTGAAGGAAGTAGCGAAAAAGTTGGATGATTATGACAGAGAAGATCTAATGGCCTCCAAGTTCCCAACCGTTAAAAGAAAAGACAGGAAAACGTGTCAATTATAGCCGCATGGGGCTTGATTAAAGCAGTCGATGTAAACCGCTGTCTGATGAGCTTGATTATGGATGCCCCTTTCGAAACGGCAGGGGGGTGTCTATGGATGTAACAGTTTTCTGAGCAAATTCCATAAGGTAGACAAGATTCGACAAGAATTGGGAGTTTCCTCTAAAGACAAATTTGACTGATTATTTTATTGATTGTTTAGGTTTTTTTTACCCAGTAAAATGCTGATTTTACACTTTGGCGGAAGTGTAGAGTAAATGTGTATTTTACATTGAAATGTTAAAATATGCATTGACGCTGAATGCATGACATACACTCCTAAGGAGAATTGTCAATTTCTCTATCCTTCATCTTTGGGACCTTTTTTTTGTTATTGTTTATTTCTTAGGGGTAAGGTGAGCGCTGATGTCCAAAATAAAAACACAATAGGCAACCAAAGCATGTGTGTTGTGCATTTCCACACTTTTTAGTATGATGACATCTAAAAAAAGCCTCAGGGAAAATTGACCTCTATTGGACTGTAGTCCAAATTTTTCACCTGGAGGGCTTCGGCAAAATATTAACAGCCTGATGGCTACTGCATGCGATCGGTGTTACTGATTTTCACAAGTAATAAAGTTACTCAGTGTCCTGCTTTTTCTGCGGAAACTTGTGATCGCTTCAAACTCAATTGGCGGACTAATGCTGAATTAGCTCCGGTCATATCTGGTGCCACGATTTTCAAAACAGATTTTGATCTGCAACATGACAAATTATAACTTTTTTGTTTAACAAACAAAACAAAAAAAATGCTTCCTTAGCCTGAGGACCTCAATGGGACTGATCCTTCAGCATCCATAGCTACGCCTAATGGAACAGACTTTAAGCTGCAGAAGCAGGAATTGAGATGAACTTTGAAAATGTAGTCATATCATATAGCTGCGTCCTGTCACATGCTCCTCGTATCATGTCAGGATATGGCTTTTCATCCACCTACTGTAGTCATCAAAGCATTTGTAAGGCTCCATTTACACTATGTTTCTAGCAGCCACGGTAGCCCCTTTTTGCCCCAAAACGTAGTGTGCCGTGGAATTTGATCTACCCCCTCCCTCGTATAAAAATGTTGCTTAGTTTTATCTTTTGTTAGTTGCGTCCCCACTCACTGCGTTTTGATGGAGTCCCTCTTGTTCGTCAAAGTCTGTTACGGCTTTCCACAGGTGAAATTTTGAAAGCCGGGCATCTTTAGGTATTAGTAAGTATTCTTCAAAAATGAAACATAAAATAAGTAGATTTACACGTCGTGTATTTAAAGCAACGATGCAGCTGGTCAACATTTTAGCGGGAAGAGAAAGGGAAAAAAAATGAAGGCAGCCTGTGCGTACATGTGTGTGTTAGCTCATAGAGCGAGTTTCCCACATCAATTTCTTATGTTTTTTTTTCTTCATTTTTGTGTTTCATTAACACGCTGTGTAATGTGGTTACAAAGCTGGGCATGGTGGTATAGTGGTTTTGGAATCCTGACACTTCTCATATTTTGTGCTTTTGGAACATTTATTTTAATTTAAGTCAACGTCTAAATGACATTTGGTCTCGGTTTGTGCTTTGTTGTTATGAATGAAAAAGTCTTTGTGTTTTGAATATTAGAGTACCTGTAATATGTGATCTGACTGACCTCGAAAATTTGACCTCAATTGCGACTGTTTCGGATTTATATTTGAGAACTGCTACACTCGTAGCCATTCAGACGGGTGGGCCATCGGTGGCCGTGCCCACTCACCAATATGTTTGTGCCCCCCACTTGAGGCACGGATCTCTAAATATAAACATTTTTGTGTTTAATTCCATGTGGTCCCCTTAAGACTGAGGTCTGAAGAACGGGTCTGCCTACATTGTACTACTGAAAACGTAGTTATAGCATCCACAAAAACATCTGCATGATTGCTTTTGCCAGAGAAATTGGGACAATTGTTTTGTAAATTGAGTGACAATTTTTTTTGTTTTTTTTAATGTCTGCAGCTCATTTATAACCACAAAAATGTTGGATGATGCATCTTCAAAAAGATCATTCATCATGAAACAATAGACCAAACTCATTTGGGATTTGGAACAAAAATAAGATACACATTTGTTGCTGAATCCTGACAGCAAAAAAATGGGTCTACGATGTCCGGTATTTAATTTGGGTCAGCATCTACATTAACATTATACTGTATGGATTTAAGACAGAAGAAAAAAAGTGCGTCACACCATAGCTCTCCAGGTTTTCTCTTCTTTTTGTTCCAAAAACATTTCCAATTTGAGAAGGAGCACTACGACTCAAAGCTGAACTTTAATATCAGTTTTTGAAAGTAAGCAGCCTCAACAAACCCAACTCGAGAACTGTCATGACAACTGTTTGCATGCTCTTAATTTGTTGTTTGAATTTCTTATCAGTCTCATGAAAGGGGGATTTCTAAATTATATCAGAAATGTCTTTTGGCTCTTACTGACTAATAAAGAGGTGCCAGGGAATTTGATGATCCTTTTTTCGGTCTTGCTGTAATTTGGTCAAATAAAGATCTCGAATGCAATGTTTTCTTGCTGTGGTTTGTCCATCTTTGGTGGGCCGTGGGCTTTTCAAGGTATAATTGAATCATGAGCTCATGAGATACCATCTTTGATTTCAAGCTATCCATGTGTTTTTTGTTTTCTTATGTTTTCTTTTATTTTTTTCATACTTTGGTCAAATGGCATTGATTATCCAAACCATAAATGGTGCCAAACGTCAGTTCAGATTTGAAAAGAGAAACATTAAAAGCAATCATGTTTGTTCCCGTTTTTGCACAGATAAACATTTCGTAAAGCAAGCCTGTGAAGAGTAAGCACACATGTTCCGATCTTTTTATTTGTCATCTGAGAACATAATCAAGCCCTTTCAATGTTTCATTGTAGGGAGAGTGTTCTTTTTTTAAATTGCTTTACTTTTGTATCTGTAAAGATAAAGTTGATATGCTTTGCCGAGAGGGTCCCTTTTTGTCTTAATCTGTCTAAATCTCCCAAAAGCTTTGTGGTTTCAGAGAAGGTATTGTGGCAAATTCCATTCATGACTTTTTTCATGATTCGGTTTCAACAGTGATGTCCCCGTTGTGCATTTCCCATGAAGTGTACTTTTGCTGAAGATATGACAGATGGTGCGGTCTGATATCGATGTGCCTTGACCTTGGATTTCACCCTTAATTTCTTTGGAGGTTATTCCGGGATCCTTGGTCACCAGTCATACTAGACATCTCTTCAATTTGTCCTACCGACAGTCACATTAAACTTCCAAATCATGCGTGCAGCTGTTGTCACAGTCTTCACAGCCTGTTAAGATAAGATAAGAAAAATGGAGAAATTCCAGATTCACTGCAGCAAAGTTATGAAAGGAAGAAGTAGAACAACAAAATATAGGAGCTGCTGGAAAGGCAGCCACTCATGTGGCGCCATTTTTGAAGTCAAAATAACAAAAATAACACAACACAACACATAGGACACAGACATTAGTGCAATCTTCACCACTTTTCTGCATACACTTTGTTCTCTGAAGCAGTTATAGATGAAAGAGGAGAGGATCAAAGTGTCCTTTCACCAGTGGATCAGAGACGTCATGCTGAAAATGTGCACACGTCTGCTACAAGTTAAGTTTTGAAAGCAAACACGAAGCTGTAGCGTCCATTGACGAAAAATAGATTGGCTCACATCTCCTGTCCCATGTACAGTAAATCCACTTCAATTCCAAGCCGCGACTCCCAGTTCCACATCCGCATCGGTGCCCCGCGCTAACGCTCCTTACTTCTTTTCGTCGGCTCCTCAAGTCTTAGATCCATTTTTTTGGCTGCCTACTCGGGCTGCGTACTTCAAAGACTTTAACCTTTAAGTTGTTTGCTTTCCTAATCTCCTGAGACATCTCTCTCCTTAACTTTCTACATACCATGTTACCAAACGGCACCCTGACTGTTATCTTCTAGGCAAACTGGCAATTTTAAAGACACCCGTGATGCTAATTAGAATGTGCACCTTTGTTTGATGTGCCTACGCTCAAATCATTTTCAATATTTTCCATCAATTTTGTCCAGGCATTTTTCATTACGTTTTGATACTTCTGGGGTTTTCTTTCATTAGCAGAGGAGTGATTGCAATTTTGTCTGTGTGTAGAGTTTGAAGGTCCAGAAAAGAAAGGCCGTATAGGTCAATTATACACGGCTGAGAGCCGTGAAGACAAAGAGGGGCGGGTTCTGTTTGCCTGCTTCTCAAATAAGTGCGAGTGCAGGGAGGCAAAACAGATGAAGCAAGACTGAACTTCTGGTAAGCAGGTTTGGAGACCCCTGTCAAATACTGAAGGAAAAAAAAGCGCTACCTTGTCACAACAACTGATTGCCGTAAGGATGAAGCTATCAGTGTTGCTTTTATGTGTTCTTCATCTGGCCTTTGTCAGCGGAAGGCTTCTCACCAGCAACGATCTTCCAAGTGGCAGCGGCAATTTTACAAAGATCTCCCGGAGGGCAGGTGAGATGGCGCCACAAGCCAGATTATTTTTTTCCCCTTCACTTTATTGAGTTTTGTGTCATTATACAAGTAAATTAGAGTAGCTATGAATTAAACATTGGGGTTGTTTCAATCAATGGAACCTACAGCCCTTGGCCCAATTATAGCCCATGAGATCATTGTATCTGGTCCACTCTGCAATTCTAAAAATAAATTCAACCTCAATGGAGCTGTTATTCTCATAAATAAAATAGATGTATTTTATTCATATCTTTAATATGACCCTTGAAGTGGCAGTGAACAAGGAGCAACCTGAACTCCGGTCTTCCTTCCAGGATTTTCTCGCTGAATTCCGTTGGGTGTTCCACGACCCGATCGGTGGAAAGGAGGCCTGGGGACAATTACTAGACTGTATTCAAAGTAGTCAGTCAGTCGCTGACTACTCTCTTAAATTCCGGATATTAGCGGTGGAAAGTGTGTTTGACAAAAGTATTACAAGTACAGTTAAACTAGTTAACAAATGCAAATAAGATAAGATATCCTTTATTTGTCCCACACTGGGGAAATTTACAGCCTCCAGCAGCAAGAATGTGGTTAGAAAGAAGAAAGAAGAAAAAACAAACAAACACCGTTCAATTAAGTGCAATATAAATACAAAACTGGTGGCAGTTTGGAGTGGCGTGTCTGAAGTCCGAGGTGTAGAGGATGAACAGGAATGGAGCCAGAACAGTCCCCTGCGGCGCTCCAGTGCTGCAGAGAAGCCTGTCCGACTCACAGCTCTGCAACCTCATGTACTGCGGCCGATTTGTGAGGTAGTCAATGATCCATGCTGTGAGATGGTGGTCCACTCCGGCGTTCTGCAGTTTGCCTCCCAGTAAGTTGGGCTGGATGGTGTTGAAGGCACTGGAGAAATCAAAGAACATGATTCTCACAGTGCTCCCAGCCTTCTCCAAGTGTTCAGTTCAAATGCATGTTCAGTTAAATGATTTCATTGATACATACTGTATATATTTTTTTTAATTTAGAGGCTTGGTATATATACAGTTCATATTCAGTAAGTAGAGCCCTGTTTTAAATTGATAATTTTGCTCTAGCAAAATCTTTTTTTTGGGGGGGGGGGGGTATTTTCACTCCTATTCAGCTGCTTAGTCACAAAGAATGATGGATCTGTATGCATTTTAATGCCAGAACAGGTTTTCTGCTCCAGCAACATAACTGATGACAGGGAAGTTCTTTATGCATGCCTGCACCTCAATGCAAATGTGATTTGCAGGTGTCTGGAAAATCTTTACCTGACACGGCAAAAGATGAATGTCCATCCATGGGCCTTACATTAACCGAAAAGCAGATGTCCACATTTGCTTTGGGCGATCTGTCCACCTCAAATGTCAGACTGTTGTAACTTACCGTAACCTTTTATTGGTGAAAACTAACTATGCATTAAAGGTGCACGTGCAAAAAGCTGATCCGCGTGTACTCCGCCTTTCATTGAAAGTCAGATTGAAAAGGCCCCAGCACATCCATCGTTCTCATAGGATAGAAAGTTGGTGGATGATAAATTACAAAGAACCAGAGTCGCATTATTATTTAAGGTTTAACCCGTGCAAATGTTTCAAGAGAGCTCTTCCTACATTAGATCAGACATGGAATGTTCCATGATGTGGTTTGGGTTTGTGCAGTACATACTGTACAAAATTACTTCAACCGTTTACACTGTAGCTGGTCTGAGGAGCCTGTTACAGCTACTTCAGGGTGAAAACCATGAGAGGTGGGCACATAATTCAATTTCGATAATACCAATGTGAAGGTTTTAGTTCTATGTGATAAAGCAGACAGAGGACGACGTGTGATGATGGGCCATGAAAACAAAACAAAAACATTTTGGTGCAGATCCAAGAGCTTTTCCGAAAGAACGCAAGCTGGAGAACTTTATTTGCATCATCACCTTTTTTTCCCTCCTTTTGGTATGCACAGCCCCTCCACAAAACCTTCCAGAAATCAATCGTAATTTTGCCATAGCCGTGCAATCCCAATTGCACACACATGGAACCTGCGAGTGGTTTTTGGCCTTGTGACAAGAAATGTAGAAACAGGGCCGCCACTTCAATCTGGCCCCGAATACCCATTGACATGATTGTTTACAGTTTTGCACCGACAGAGGTCTGCGGCATCTGGTTGCTCTTGTTTTGGCAGACATGGTTGTGAGCAGGGACGTGCGGTTAGTGGAGGCAGGTGGGGCAGAGCCTCACCTCTGAATACGCATTGCATTGCGCAATCATCACAAACTGGGTTGATGCATGCAACTGGCTCGTGCTGCTTGCTGTATATCTGCATGTCACAAATATAATGTTTAGTCAATTGCATAAGCTACCCTTTTTGCTGTATATATTTATAAATCCGACACTAAAGGAGTCAGTGCCTCAACAACCATGAACCTCACCGCACGCCACTGGTTGGGAGAATGAACCTTTTCTCATCAGTTACACATCCAAGAGAGTCAAGATTTATAATGCCAACGAGGCCCTCTAGTGAACACAAAAGGAAGTGATTGATAACGTGTCAGGGGACACCTTGTATGGTCATTAGTCAATCGACTTTTCTGCAAGAATTAGAAAAAAAAATAACTTTTGTTTTTCTCGGAATAGGCAATTTTCCAAGCAGATACCGAACACTGTTTGCAAGAAGAGAGCAGTATGAAAAACAGAAACTTCTGATGATGGTAAGTTGGTAAGAATATATTATTATTATTATCATTGTTGGTATCATCTATTGCTGGTCGACTTGTTTGTATTTTGAACAATCCCCTATACCAGAGGTGGGAATGCCAAAAGCCGATTTTTGATGCTTACTTTTTATCAGTGGTTTTTCTTTTCTGGTGACACCTCAGAGGCCGAAAAGTGTGCCTGTTCTTTCCGAGGACCCCCCTACCAAGGCACCACCAAAACCTGCTTCTGCCACGTGTTCCCAGCTGGGACAAAGCTGTTTGCCACATCAAGGCTGCTGTGTGCCGTGTTCCACCTGCCACTGCCACTTCTTCAAAGCCATCTGCTTCTGCAGAAGGATAAATACGCAATGCACCAAAAATACCTAAAAAAAAAAGAAGTACTTATGCCTCCATTGTGTTAATGCAGACGTCACTCATCTTCACTTTGAAGGACTTAAAAAGGCAACTGCTGGCACAGCATTATATGCTTTCAAGAACTGCGGGGATGAATTGGAACAACAATGCTATTCAACTATTATCAGTCATTTTTTTTTATACTTTTGTTCAAATGTACGTCATTTTGTAATATTGTATGCAAGGGAACCATTAGGGGGTGTAAAGTGATGATGATTGTAAGGGCCCTCGACAGACAGGGGCCCCAGAAATTTGAATTTTCAGATGCAAATGTGGACTCCACTCCTACTCCCTGGCGGGACAAATGATTTTATGCTATCGCGCAAATGTCGATATCATTCTGCTACATTCTGCTTCTGTTCTCGGTTTTGTTATATATATGTATTGTTTCCTTTCTATCAGTCTTAAATACATTATCTACACACACACACACACAGTATTATATTGCAGAGCACAGAGGGCTTCCAAATAATAGAACACCCCTTCTTGACTGAAACTGCTGAGATTGTATGTTTTTGTAAAAGATCTAAATAACCAATGAAAAAAAAACGTATTGTGTATTTTTTCTGTTTCTGAAATTGTATCTATATACATACATACAATACAGAGACGTTTGTGTACACGTCAACTGCACAGTGTGTAATCATTCACAGGCTGTTGTAGACATTCTCGCAATGTGTTTTTCACTTATTTTTCGATCTCTCGCTTTTCATGTGAGATTGATTGAGAACTAACAGTAAGTAAACCCCAAAACCACACAATAATGTTAATAAGTCTCATGAATGTTAATCATGGCTAGCTCACAATAATAAAACATTTTATAGTCACTGTAAATTCTACCGAAACTTCTTGGACATGTGCTGAATTGCATGCTTTTATTGTTTCAGTATTTCTTTGGGGCCTGACTCCTTAGCGGATTATTTTGGCAGGACTAATTAATGAGGCCATGATGTACTCTGAAAAAAATAAGACCATTTGCCGAGCAACAAGTATAGTTCATGAGGAAAATATCATTCTACTTCAATTCAGTGTGATGTACAGTTATAGTTGTGTTCGTTCCATATCAAGAATTGGGTCTAGGTCCTCTTTGAGCACTGAAGTGGTTCTTCATTTATTGCCCAACTTGCCGTCTATAATAGTACATGTTCTTTTGCTGTTTGCGTCCTCTTGAAATTTACATACATTTGTGTGTGCCGGGTAAGCCTTTACAGATTCTAATAAAGTACATCATAGCAAACAACAAATCTAATGTTGTTTGAATGACATTTCTGCACACAAATAGGTCAACTTGGGCATACTGCTTGATACAGTAGTTGTAGGATAACTAGAGTGCATTCATGATAGGAAAACCGTGCACTAGTTGATAACTGTGTGCCACTCATACCAGTCGCACTAGTAGGCTTTCAGAAAGCACACAGATGTCCACTAGTCAGTGCATTTTCGCCTGACGACAGAGTGTACTGATGCGTGGACGATGGCTCAATATAATGGATACAGAATTCATGCGGAAAAGGGCCAATGTTGGGACTGACAAGTAAGTTACATGAGGTTCTGCGTTGTGCACTGTAACACTCGCACACACAAGCAACATAGTTCAATTGTGTCGAGCAGGGTAAAAGTCCATGAGTTTATGCAATCTCGTGCATAAATCTACTGCAAAGGTACTACTTCCGAGTGCAACGTCTGTCCCGTTATTACACAGCGATTTTGTTTCAGTGGGTGGCGTATTCGTCACCGCTCAAGTGGGGTTTTTTTTCTTCTCCCCCCCTCCCTGCTTGCTTCGTGTTTTCTGTACTGGGATGGCGAAAGATCCGGACAAGATTGGAGGCCTTCACCCTTAACAGGACTGACTGATAGGGAGCCACCGACGCCGAAAACAGCCCGTGGCAAAGGAGAGGCAAACGGACAAGGTATCGACAAACGCCGAGGCCTACGCTGGAATCGTCATGACTAAATGACGATCGTAAAATGTATTCCACACATCCAACAAACGGTTCTGTACGATGGCGGACGATTAGCAAATGCTGCTAAAGTTTGCTATCAAGCCGGCCAGCTGACTCGGCTTTGTGAGTAATGTCAGCCTTGTGTGCTAACCCGTATGTAAGACTTGGACATATATTGTAGCACAAATAGAACCCGAGTGATCGGAGCAGTAAAATACATAGAAGCAAAATGAAACTGTTTTCTTGTAACGTTAGCTATGCAGCTAACTTGACAGTTAGCAAGCTAGCTTGTTGACTTTAGCTTTTGGCTGCCGAACATTGTCCTGTCGTTCGCAAGCCTTATGTGGCAGATAAAAATGTGACAGTTGCAGTTCAATCATAGGTTTAGATTTGCATTGAACCAGACGATGTCTGGTAAAATGAGCTTTTAAGTCAGGCAAACTTCCTTGAGCTACCACTAGCAAGACAGTACATGTCCAAAGATAGCAAGTGGTGTTAACGTCATTGTTTTGAAATCTCACCAAGGTGTTATACTTATAAAACCAACACAGGGATGAGCTGAGCAAAACAAGATGGTATGAACGGCTGATGGTTAGAACCTGGCTTTTAATAGCTGAGTCAATGACACTAAAAACTAAGACAAGGCAGGCGTGCTGTTTGAAGAGCAATCCTGTGAGGTAGAGTATGACAACCTGCAATGATAGTGACATTATAGAGAGGTTGCACACTCTGTACTTATTGCTGACTTCATATTGTTATTCAGACCCTAGACTAGTTAAGACCAAATCAACAAGAACTCCAGTGGGTGTAGTCAAATAAAAGGAGTCCATTTTGCCTCAATTTCTTCAAGACACAGTTAATTAGCAATGCAACTGAAAGCCGAAAGCACGAGCACAACCAATGAAATCATCCATTGTTATCCATTTTTGTGTCTTTGTCGAGTGTTGTAATTTGAATTACATTTGTTTTCTTTCAGATCATGGGACACGGAGTGGACTAAACAGGAAAATCAAATAACACATGCTAACTGTAAGTATTAAAGAATGCAGGAAAAAAAACAAAAAAACAACGACATATGCATCAACGGTTGTTGCCCACAATGCTATTACCTGATTTATAAAACTCTTCCACTGATACAATTTCAATTACACTTCGTCGTGACACAAGATAATTGATCACTGGCACTGTATCTTTATTCTGTCTAGTTAAACATTGCTTTTCCAGGAAAGGCAGCTGGGTGCACTTTCTCATTTGCAGTGCCGGCCGGGCTAAATGTTACCAAAAATCATAATGCATAGGTGCAAGTGCTCGAGAATCACATTCCGCAGTATGTTAAAGAATGGAACCTTCTCAGAGTGAAACACTTTGGTTTGAACTGTAGTCATTCATTCTGTCATGGGAGACTTCTGTTTTGTCAAAATGACAAACTCCACAATGTATTTTTTCCCCCCGTTTTTGTGTGTGTGTGGTTCCGCAATCAAAGTGAGACAATGGTCGCAAAGTGTTATGAAATAGAACTGGAAATTGCAACGGAGGAACTTGTCTGGCTGCTCAGCACAGTATCGGCGAGACAAATAATGAAACATCAATTACATACTCACAATAATTTGGTCATTTTATAATTGGTGACCTAAAATAACAGGGCAGCCTGCCAACTAGCATTTTTCCCCCCGTTTTAAAACCAGAGATATTACTTTGATCTAGTTTACACATGCAGGATTAACATTTTTACACATTTTAGGTTTTTTAATCGATTCACTATTGTGTATTTACTAGTTACATGATAAACACTGCTGAGAGTTGAAGCTTGTTCAACTTTGGACACTCCACTGTGTATTTTGTTAGTGCAGAATATTTAAAAAATACATTTTTAGTGTTTAGAATAATATTACAGATGACTACGGGTGCTGGTATGGTTTATGTATTTGCAAAAGCATTGAAACATGGATCAAACTTGATAAAAAAACAAACAACCAAGAAAATACAGATATGCGGCGTAATATTCTATGGCCTTCTACTATTTTGTTCTTTTAATCTGAATTGTAATGCAAATCAAGATGACAGTTTGGGTTATGTAATCTTTTAAGTATAAAAAAAAGTTCAAAGTGAAGAATTGAATGCAGATAATGAAAAAGCTCCATTTGTATAATTACAATGTATTGATGTAATTGTGCATGTAATATGGGCTAAGCCTGTGTGTGTTGGTTTGAGGTTTCCCACTGTGGTGTAGGACATGGCCACAGCCTCGCTCAGAGCAGAGGCAAGCCCTAACTACAGAGGAACATCACAGCTCCATGCAGTTGGTGAGTCCAATTTATGTACCGGATGAGATACATTCAGTGCTTGTGGGGATAACATAAATGAGTAGCTAGATCTTGACTGTCGAGTCCAGATTGCCTTATGTATGCATTACAACGCTGCTGCCATGAGACTTTTGGAGTGTTGGATTGCTCCCAACCACTATTTCACAATAATGAGCATGAAGCCAAGTTCATGTTACTGTTAGTGTCTGTGTAATTCCTAAAGCATGTACGTTTTGGGTAATTGCTCACCTACGTATTTTCCAAAACAAAGGTAAATTGATTCTGCCTGTGTCCTCCCAATAGTTTCCTGTGCCAAAATCAAGAGGAAGAAAAGCTTATTTGGAGTTGCCATTTACGTGGAGGTGACAGCAGAGGGGGAGTCGCATCGCACAGCGAAGTCCCACAGCTCATCTAGTCCTAAATGGGATGAAAGGCTTACTCTGTAAGAGGCAACACATCTTCCCTCATGTGCTGATCATTGGACCGTTCATGTCTCAACTTTTTATCCAACATTTTGAGTTTAACTGTAAATCTTGTGTGCCTTTAAACCAATAGGAATGTAACACCACGCAGCCAGGTGGACTTCAAAGTATGGAGTCACCACACCCTGAAAGCCGACGCCCTGCTAGGCAAAGCCTCGCTGGACCTGATAGAAACCTTGGAGCAGCATGAAAGAAAATGTATGATTCAAAAGACAATATTTCCAAACACATCCACGTTATATTAGTGAAGCTGTGTTCGCCATCGCTTGCAACTTCACTTTGTCTCCGGCCACTGTCGGCGGACCCGTTTCTTTATACAATACAGAAATCTATTGCATGTTGGTTGGTTCTTAACCCGTTCCTTTTTGTTGGCTCCACAGTGGAGAATGTGAAGGAGGTGCTGAAGCTGAGTGTGGAGCACAAGGGCATTTTGGTGCCTGCGGGGGAGCTTACGGTCTACCTGGATGGTCTTACTGTCGCCGATCAGGAGGAACTGGCACCATTAACCAACGGGAATACAGCAAATGGCGCAAGTATGATCGGGATTTTCTCTTGCCACTTCTGATTTCATGATCCACTATACTGTTGGCCATGAACATTTTGCTTGTCACATCCATTCTAGGCTGATACAAAGTGAATTAAATTACATTCTGTTGTGACAAGCACCCAGTATTTCTTGGCAGAGTCAGTGAGGAAAGCATCCTTTCCGACAAGATAAGCCCTCGGTGTGCTTACCTTTTAATGTCATTTCCCCCCTCTCCCACACACACTTCTGATAAATCTAGTCCTGTGTCACCACCCTCAATAATGTTTTCTGTGAGATCACATGCACACTCCTCCCACACATTTACCCTCAAATTGTCAATAACATCCTCCACGCCTCCCCAGAAGTCCAGCAGAATGGTGACGCCTTCCACGAAAATGCAGAATCCTCTTCCTCTTCATCAAGGGCTGCCAACAGGTAAAAGCTTTTCATAAACTGTGTCAGATTTACATCCATAAATCACATGACCACCAAATATTTTTAAAATGACCAGAGATCAAATGTTGTCTTTATTAAGGAAAAAAATGCTCAAAGTACAAATTTGTTTTACAATCGTTGTATAGCCAGATATGCAGATGCAAGGTCACTAAACTAACTTTATGAATGTCTAATGAATGTCATCACCTCTGGCAGTGAGCCTATAGCCAATGTTGTGCAAAACATGCCATGCCGTCTTGTTGTGAGCACATTGCTTGTCATTTTGCCCTGAACCTTATTCTAACATCACGATTTCATTCTATTCTGTTTTTTTTTCCTTCTCACAATTGCTTTTCATTATCTGCATTACACAAGTGTTAGTTTTTGAAGTGCTAATCGCATAAAGTATTTATAAATGCCCTCACCTGGCGAGGTCGATTTGCTTCCACCTGCAGCACAGTGAATGGGACAGACTTGGGCCCGCGCTCAGCTTCCTGTTCAGCCTCGAATGGATTGAATAGTCAGGTGCCTTCCAGTTCCTGTAGCCCGGCCCTGGGTCACGTCATCAATGGCGATGTCACTCCCAACTCCACACCGAGCCACCAACCCTCAGATAGTGATACGGAGAGTAGGACTCGTGAGTATGAGCTTTATGTTGCACTTGGCAGTATCTGAACAACAGTCCCTCCACCGGCTAAGTCCATCATGGCACCATTTTGTGAATCCACTGTTGTTTGCGGTGTAACTAATGAATGCATGTTGTTGTTTTGTATTCAAATGTGTGCTTATTTAACGTTTGAGCTTTTTTGTTCATACTGCTTGTGCGTTCAGATAATTTTACTATACTGTATCTGTTGCTGTATCATAATTTTCAAGAGACGACATGTACAATACTCAACACAAATAAATCCCGCTATGTCCATTTCTCAGTGATGGCTAATTACATTGGAAAATACAGATTATGAAATGAACTTCCAGGTGTGTGTGTGTGTGGGGGGGGGGGGGTTGTTTGTTTTTTGTTGTTGTTTTTTTCAACAAATTGGGTCATCATTTGATGTCACAGGTGATGCGTTGCCTCAAGCAGAAAACGATGAGGACTGTGCTCCAGATGCTCTTCTCCCAGAGTCCGATACAGCTCCAAATGAGACGGCTCAGCCGCCACCAGCACAGGCTCCACCCTTGTCTTCTGCTGCCAAGCCGAATGATGGTGTTGTTGCCGCTGATGCCGCCGCCACTGCTGCCTCTTCCACGTGCACTTCCTCAGCACACGGTGCCCCCGCCATCCCGACGTCCTCATCATCAGTGTCCGCCTCGCCAACACAGGCAGAAACAAATGCGTCAGCTGAGAGTGGGAGCAGTAGCAGCGCTGCAACAGTAACTACCGATGGGGCCAAACCCAGACAGCAGGCCCCTGCAGCTGGGGCCCCAGATCCTCTTCCACCGGGGTAAAACAAACAAACAAACAAAACCATTATTTCGTATTCCAAATACCATTATCACGTCATCATTGTAATGACTCAAAGAACTCGTAATTCCCTTTTATTTTATCTTCAGAATCTTTCTGAAAACATCCTTTCAAATAAGGGCCTTTGTCATCAATGACATGATTATGCCTCACAGGTGGGAGCAGAGAAAAGACCAGCATGGAAGAACATATTACGTAGACCACAACACAAGAACTACGACCTGGGAAAGACCACAACCACTTCCTCCAGGGTGAGCTTGAATATCATTGTTCTGGAGCCTCAGCCCACTTCGGGTAATTGGAAGGGAATTCAGTGGGTTGGGAAAAGAATCTCGGATGCTCCTTTGAAAACTAGACCAAGTGTTTTATGCACCCATGTCTACTTTTGGGTCTATGTATGTGGAAATTACATACAAATGTAGTTCACATTGCTCTTATTGATGGATAATGTTTGAAAATGAAACTATCAATATAAAACCCATCTCTTAAATGAGGGACTGACGGACTGTTTCCCCCTCTCTTTCTCATTTGTCTCTCAATTAGATGGGAGCGCCGTGTCGATGACCGAGGCAGGATCTATTACGTGGACCATAACACCCGAACCACTACGTGGCAGCGTCCCACAATGGAGTCCGTACGGAATTTTGAGCAGTGGCAGAGTCAGCGCAGCCAGCTGCAGGGAGCTATGCACCAGTTTAACCAGAGATACCTCTACTCTGTAAGAATATTATCACCCCATTTCATGCATAAGCCAATCTCCTTCCTCTAGCATTAGAATTACATTTGCCTATCCCAAAGACATTTCAAAGCAAAACCTTTTGGCTTCACCAAGTTGAATTTTCATAAATGGACGTGCGTCTACATTCCTCATTTTAGGCATCCATGATGTCTGCTGAGAACGATCCACTAGGCCCACTACCTCCTGGTTGGGGTGAGTTCACATTCTGTTTGACTCAAGAGGCTAGATATACTGCACGGGTTGACAGTTTGAAGCTTTTGTATATATTTACAAATGTATTTAAGATAAGATATCCTTTATTCGTCCCACACTGGGGAAATTTACATTTCTATTCTATTCTATTTTATTCTATTTTAGAATAGCTTTACAGCGCATACTTGTTATCAGTGGGTTGTCATTGAAAACGTCTGATTCTATTTCTGTTGTTTACAGGCCACGGGAGATGCATTTGTGTCCCTTTTTAAGATTCTATCCAATTTTATTTTCTTAAATGTTTCTAGAGAGGCGTGTGGACTCCAATGACAGAGTATACTTTGTCAACCACAACACCAAGACAACACAGTGGGAGGACCCCCGAACCCAAGGGTGAGCTAAGACGAAATGGCTAGACGAAGTCATGGGATGTGTAACAGATGAAATGTTGCGAAAGAAGGTCAATTTACCAACAATTGGGAAAATATTGAAAAATGTTCAGTTAAACTTGAGAGTCACGCCAAAATATTGATTCAAACATGAAATCTAAATAAATTTTGTATGCGTTTCAGGCTACAGAATGAGGACCCTCTACCTGAGGGTTGGGAGATCCGCTACACAAGGGAAGGTGTTCGATACTTCGTCGATCATAACACCAGAACAACGACATTTAGCGACCCCCGCACTGGAAAGTCCTCTGTGTAAGACTAAAAAAAAAAAAACATTTTAAAATACTTGTAAATGTAGTCTAAAATGTAATCTTTAATGGACAATCTTTATTACCGTAGTGGGATCTTATTTGTCAGTTAATCGTGCTTGTAATTGATTTGCACAATTTTAGTGACTCTATAGACAGGAAGACGCGTGGCTGAATTTCCTGGCAAAAGCCAGGAAACTGTTTGGCACGCGTGTCCCATTAAGCACCTACTCATTCCATGTAAAAGTAAAATCTGCCACTCCACTTCACTTTTTGTCTTTGTGTGTGTTCAGCACCAAAGGTCCACAAATTGCATATGAGCGCAGCTTCCGGTGGAAACTTGCCCATTTTCGCTACCTGTGCCAGGTCTGTGCATGGATGCTTTTCCTTTTTCCATCTTGCATTTTGAAAACCATATTATGCATTTTCAATTCATATTTTATTTGTACCCAGTCAAATGCCCTCCCGAGCCATGTGAAGATCACCGTCTCCAGACAGACGTTGTTTGAAGACTCATTCCAGCAGGTAAATGGTTTGTTGTACTTCTGCTTCAGTGTTAAAGCACACACACACAGTGAAAATATATACAACACTTTTACCAATGCTACTTGATCATCGTGTTTTTTTGTTTTTATTTTGTATTTTTTAGATTATGGCCCTGAAACCTTACGACTTGAGGCGGAGACTTTACGTCATTTTCCGAGGCGAGGAGGGTCTTGATTATGGCGGCCTAGCCCGGTAATACATGAAAATGAATGCTATAAGCTGCATTACTGTAACCCTCTGAAACCTGAAATGTATTCAATTGTTTTTCTTGCCGTCTTGTCCATCTCCTTCTTTCTCGACAGGGAGTGGTTCTTCTTGTTGTCGCATGAGGTGCTGAACCCCATGTACTGTCTGTTTGAGTACGCTGGCAAGAGCAACTACTGCCTGCAGATCAACCCAGCTTCTGCAATCAACCCGGACCACCTCTCATATTTCTGCTTCATCGGCAGATTTATTGCAATGGTATGCTGGCAAAATCCCTCGCTCACCGCAATATTAATGGCCTACAATGCATGATTGAAAGGTGTTTTGATAGTCTACATCTTAACTTTATTAGATATCATATGTTAGACGGTGGTGTAGAGCTGCAATCATTCATCAACAACTTATGGATGATCAGATATGAATAATTATTTTTCCAAAAAACGATTGCTTCAGAGACCATCTTTAACTTGTTCTCCAAATCCTCTGAAATTATGCTTCTCAACAGTAAATATTGTCAGAGTTGTGATGTCTTCCATGAAAGCCAACTATATTATTATACAGTACATGCGCAAAGCTGCTCGGAAGGTCTCAAAACAATGAAGAGGAATACGTGATAGGCCCGGTATACTTTGGACTCCTCACCAGTTAGTTGCAGGGCACCTGTAGAAAAGCAACCATTCATGCTCTGTTCGCAATTAAACTAAGTGCTGGGACCTAATACAGGTTTAGTCTATTTGATGGAATCAATTTTATTTCTCTCTGCGCCATAGGCACTTTTTCATGGAAAGTTCATCGACACAGGCTTCTCCCTGCCTTTCTACAAACGGATGCTCAATAAGAAGCTCATCCTCAAAGATTTAGAATCCATCGACCCAGAGTTCTATAACTCGCTTATATGGATCAGGTGAATATTTTGCCGATATCGATATTGACTGTTTCCAGAGTATCAAAGGTACTGGAAACCGTACTGTTACTCTACATGTTTGTTGTTGTTTTTTCATGTAAAACTGTGTCTTAGGGACAACAACATTGAGGAGTGTGGTCTGGAGATGTATTTCTCAGTGGACATGGAGATCTTGGGCAAAATCACATCCCATGACCTCAAACCTGATGGCACCAATGTCCTTGTCACTGAGGAGAACAAGGAGGAGTACATCAGGTTGTGGCAGTGGCTTTTTAAATTATAATGTTTTTATTTTTTTTCAGAACTGTGCCCTCTGATCTCAATTTGCATACCCGACATATCGAAATGTGCTCTGTGGCTTGCAGTTTAATGGCAGAGTGGAGGTTCTCCCGTGGAGTTGAAGGTCAAACCAAAGCTTTTCTGGATGGGTTTAATGAGGTGGTTCCACTTCAGTGGCTCCAGTATTTTGATGAAAAGGAGCTGGAGGTAAGCAGCATGACTATTCACTGCGTTATCGCAACATTGTACCCGTGGCGAAACAAACAGAAGGATCAGTTATGATTTGGGGGGGTGCTTTGTCAAATCTTAAACAGTGAAGTACCAACAATTTTGTCCATGTGTGTTTTCTGTCGTGTGCGTGTGCGTGTGTGTGTGTGTGTGTGTGTGATCCAGGTGATGCTATGTGGCATGCAAGAGGTGGACTTACAGGACTGGCAGAGGAACACGGTGTATCGCCACTATACCAGGAACAGTAAACAGATCATCTGGTTCTGGCAGGTACTGTCACATAAACAACACACATGCCATCCAGATGTGGAGAAGCATATTTTTCTTGCACGCAGTTTATGAAGGCGGCATAAAAAGAAAACTGCAAACACATGACAACACTTGAAGCAAATGTTCTCTTTTTCTGTCCAGAAGTATTTTGACACCTCTCCAGACCCTGACGTATGCGTGTTCCCTAAGTAGCTGTTATTGCTTTACTTGCCTTTGTCTCGCGGGCAGCATGTACATAAAATTGGGTGGTTGGAGTTGCACTGTCCAAGTACTTTTTTTTTTTGTCTAATCAAACATTAGAGTTGTACCAACCGCCGTCAGGTTCTGTGTTTGAGTGGATCAAAATGATTCTCTGATTTCTTGACGGAATTGAACATTTTTTTACTTTTATGATCGTTACATCGAGTAGAAATTGAAACAGTGCATTGTAACTACTGTTTTTGTTTTCAAATTTTAATATGTGGTCAACTTGACAGGAAGCTTAACTGGTTTTGCTGTTGCTTTGTGTAACTGTTAATTCTTTATGGAACAGACTGTCCAAACTTAGTTGTTGCAATACACAGCCAACAAATAAAATAAACAAGAATAAATCACCCCCCAATTTTTTTTTTAAATGCCAGGGGTCACCAACTTGGAAAATATATAGCAGTACAAATGATGGGTGTGGATGCTCCCTTCTTTCCCTGCATGCAGCTCGTGAAAGAAGTGGACAACGAAGTGCGTCTGCGCCTCATGCAGTTTGTCACTGGAACCTGCAGGCTTCCGCTGGGCGGCTTCGCTGAGCTCATGGGTGAGCTGGGCCACACAGACTTTTGACATATTGTTTTGTAATTACTTTTTTTTGCCTCCTTATGTTCTTGACCTTGCTTTTCATTGTAGGAAGTAACGGGCCTCAGAAGTTCTGCATTGAGAAGGTTGGCAAGGAAACATGGCTTCCCAGGAGCCACACATGGTGAGTGGAAGGCTCTGACATTTTTTTTGTCATTATTTTTTGTTATTTTTGTCATCATTTGTTCCTCGGATTTCAGAACAAAACTTTAATAATCCGAACTTGAATAGTTCCCCAAATAGATGTGATTTGCTCTTTGTGAGGTCACCTATTTGTAGATTTTTGGGGGTAGTAGCATCTTGGTGCCATGGAGCTTTTTTGAAGTGAGGGGTGGAGCTTCATTTAGTCAGGCAAGTGGTGCTTTATCGCCATCTAGTGACCGGTATAGCCATTTATTGACCTCAGATTTTCATGGTCCCTCACACTACTGTCATGTAAATGCAGGGCGTCCACAGTTTATGACGGACGTCTGTTCCTGCAATGAAGTAAACCAAATTAGTTTGTAAGATGCACCTTGTATGAATTCAGTTTCATCAAACAAGGACCTCTTCTAAAACTACGTCTAGCAAGTCAACCACCTGTAGCTACGTTTGGCATATTCAATTTTATTGATTCCACTGGCTCGTGAATGGATTGAGCAATATTGTTCTTAAACTAATCCTCGGGTGACATCATGTGTCTACAGCTTCAACCGTCTGGACTTGCCCCCTTACAAAAGCTTCGAGCAGCTCAAAGAGAAACTCCTCTTTGCCATCGAGGAAACAGAAGGATTCGGACAAGAATAGACAAAGCGCACCTCCCACAGTTTCCTCCTCCGCCCTCCTCATCACTGATTGTTTGACCGAAATCAATCAAGTAATTGCACAAGATAACCACCGATGTATCTAAGCTATTTTTCAGTTTTAACCAAATCTTAATTTGCAGCATTATTCTTGCCGCAGTCTTGTTTTACCAGACCTTTAATATATGGAGCCCCCGACAAGAAATATGCAAGCTACCCTAGCTTTTTGATCTTGTTTAAAAATGCAGAAAACACGGATATTTTCAAGATGAAACCCCCTTAAAGCTTTCAAGAAAAGACTGTGTTTTGGGACATGATTTATTGTGAAGCTCTAGTTCTATAGAGCTTTTAAGTAGTAGTAGTAGTAGTCTGGTGCCTATTATCACTGAAACTAACCACCACTCATAATTCATTAAAACGGCAGATTTAAACAAATAATAATAAACACACCTGTAAAATGTTTGTGCTTTAAAAATGGCCTGTACCATCCAGTGAACAAATTAAAATATAATGTTGGTGGATTCAATTAAAAGTAATTTGGTTTCACCCTTGAAACTACGGTACATTAACAAACAAAGCAGATTAGCTCATAGTGTTCAGTACAGTGGCTTGTGGTGGGGTTCTGGGTTCAAATTGTACAGGATGTTTTATTTTGATTTGCTAACTAAATATTATTCAGGAGAGTGACGTAGAGATTTTTTTTGGGGCACTCTACCTTTGTTCCCCCCTGAATGGCTACCTCCAACTGCTGAGGCGAACTGCCATCATACACACACACTTGGCCTCATGTTGAATACAACAGAAAGTACCCATTAAAAAAATGCTCACTTTCTGGTGACTTATTGAAAGTGTTGCAGGTTCACGGTGACATGTTCCTGCCCGTCTCGGTTGCAGTGAGGCGGGATGACATGCTGAGTCATCAGTGGGCTAGAACAGAGGTTTTGAATTTTTTTTCCCCCTAGGTTCCAGCGACAAGGTGCTGTAAATTATTTCATTAACTAAAAAAGATGCAGCACTAAAAAAAACATAACATTTCAAGTCCAAATGTGTACACATGGAACACAGACCTTTTCATACCACAAGTATTAAGTGGGTATTTGTTAAAGTTCTCATGGAGAATCTAATCTACAAGCTGTGAGTGTGCTTTTGGGCCAGGCTTCAAGCCGTAAATTCTTTTCTGGCTTCACTTCTAACCCCTTCCCCATAAGTTTTATTTTATGCATCATTTAGTACCCCAAGATGTAAAGAAAACAGTCCAGTTGGCTCAAAGTGACATATGAACTTTGCAATTTGTCGGCAGCCGTACCCAAAATCCATTCGCTTCCCAAAATTCCACCGCTTGTCCTCACTTCACTTTGAAAAATACAGGTGCTTTTTTTGTTGGGTGGTCTAAATTAAGACAGAAATTTATGTTGGATCAAGATGCTTTTAGTTTTTTTTTTTATAAAGTTGTTTATACCAGATCTAGCTTGCGCTGGAAAGGATGGATGATATTACGGAGGAAACGTTATTGTATTGTAGCAAAAGGAGCCGACTTTGAAAACTGTGCTTCCTTTTTCGATCGCAGACCTGTAATCGAAGCAAATCCGAAACTGTGTATGTGAATACTCATTGTATAAAGATAATGACAGATAGCATACGTAGATATTATTATAAATCACAGGGCCGCCATTCCAGTGTTGGGAAATCTGTGATGCCTTTTGTTTCATATCAGAAATAGACCGGGAGCGTTTCGGGCGGCCTTCAAGGCAGGAAGTGCCAAGCGCGCCAGCTGCAGCGTAGGCCGTCTGAAAGGCAACCCGATTGTAACATATCGCGTGTAGATACACACTGTAAACAACTACTACACTGTACAGAATGGCCCTTTACCGGTGTATAGAGGATTCATTTTTAAATCAGCTTTCAGCCATTTGAAATGGAGAGATGGATTTATGAGATATAAATAAATACGTGAATGACTCCCTTCCCCGCCATGATTGTGCTTTTATTTTCAAGTTGTGAGGACGGCACCTCGTGGAAACGAGTGATTTCTCTGTCCAAGGCCAAGCATAAACTATGTTAACAATTAGACGACATTCTCAAAAGGTGCCAGGTTCATCTGAACTTCTTTAACAGGTCAGCGGCTTCTTTATGGACCTGGACAGAACGAAACAGAGAAGGCACATCGTCACGAAGCGCTCCTCATGTGTAACACAGTAACTCCAGATTGTTTAGTACCTCTTTGTCTTCGTGCGTGCGAGGGGGGTAATCTTTAGCTTTGTTCAGCCATAGCAGAGCTTTCTGCTCATCCTTCATGGCCATGTAAGTCTTCCCCAGCATGAGGAGGTTTTTACTGTAGAAGTTTGGATCCACTTGGAAAAGACAACAACAATAAGGGGCAGCAGTGACCTATTGAAAGCCCCCAACAACCCCCCTTCTGTTCTTCCCCTCCTTAAAGTTGGAGCAGAAAAGCACGTTTTACCTTGTTCAGCTTTCAGGAAGAACTGCAAAGCCTTGAATGAGAAGACTTTTTTTTAAAACTAAACTTGAACGCATGTTAAAATAATAATAATACTAAATCTTACCTCCTCATATGTGGATGTGGGAGGCGATGCAAAAATAACCGCCGCCACCTTGCGTTGATACCACGGCAGCTCAGAAAAGGTAAAACACCTGAAAAAAAGATTTCAATTATTTTTACAGGGAAGTGGAAGATAAAGTGTCCTACATCAGCCTAAATATTCACATGAAATCATTTTATGTTCTCTATTTTTTCTCTTTGTTAAAACGGCTTGTTTTTTTTGGGGGGGGGGCGTTAATTTAGACCTTTTTTTTTAAATTTCCGCAAATACAAATAGTCATTCATATCATGTGTTTGGTATTTTTGTTTCTCAAATATATATGACAACACATCAGTCTGCCAAGCGTAGATTTTATCGCTAGAACAGTCAACTAATCTCATAATTGACCAATATGATGAAGATATGAATATGTTTAGCAAACCTAAACGCACTGTTTACAATTAACTCAAGTCGTTATGGTTTACCAGAGCACAAAAAATATTTTCCGACTCACCAGTACCCCAAAATGTGCAAGGATGTCGCATCTTTGGGATTGAGCTCCAGGGCTCTCTAGGACGAAAGCAACATTCACAAAATTACATTTTATGTAGTGACAGGATGACTACAGTGGGCTAACTCTCACCTCTAGATGTTCTCGGATTACAAAAGAATTTCCAATTTTAACCTTGACTCCCTCATACTCCCCCACATCGCTCAGGCATATTGCATACCACTGTGGGATTTTAAAAAAAAGTGTAAATTTGAGAGACATGTTGAAATTGCAATGATGTGAATTATGTGGAAGTAGATACTTGTCAAAATAATGGACATCATTCACACAATTACAAAGCACAGATATCTTGAAATCGTGCCTGTGTCTTACTTTGTGTGCTGCAAAACACTTGTCATCTTTCTCCAAGGATTTTTTTGCATATTCAAAGGCCTCATACACCAGCTGTTTCTTCCGTGCCTCCTTGGTGTCGGGCAGCTCAGAAACATCACGGGACACTCTTGCCAGCCTCCACAAGAACTCTGCATTATCGCTGGACACACAAGCACATACAAACCGTACTGAGGGGGACAGTGATGGGCACACAGGCTGGTAAGCAGGTCCGATGTGAAATGTGGCTCCTCACCTGTCTTTGTACTCCAGTAGGAGCTGGTAGAGTTTGTGTGTCTCCGCACAGCTGTAAAGGTAGTCGGCCTGCTCAAGAACCTCCTCTTCTCGGAACACAAAAATACATCAAACCCCAGTTCGGTATTATCTTTCTTTTTGCTGATTCAGATTCCACAATTATTCATTCCATACTGAATTGTGAACTACCTTTTTCCAAAGCGAGGACCACAACTGAATCATGTACCATGCGATAAGCTCCATATGTCAGACACGACAGCGTTGGGAGTCCCAGCAGGAATGCAGCCCTTACACCCTTCACACGATGAAGAGAAGGTATATTGACATGACGTTTTGTTCGATGTCCGAAGGCAGTTCCCGAAACGTGCAACATGTGTGGCCGCACACTGGTCAATATCACAATAGCCTAAAGTGTGTTTGGGGTCCTCATTAGAATCACTCATCATGAACATTTTGCGGAACAATGAATTTTGAGGTCTCTTAAATGGCCAGAATTTCCATATACACCAATACAATGATAAATCTCTCATTTCACACTTTTTTGGGAGAATGACAGAGCGAAGATCCTGTGGGACTTCCAGATCCAGACTGACAAGATGATAATGGCGAACCAACCAGATATCGTGATCATAGATAAAAGGCAGAGGAAAGCCGTTGTAGTGGATGTAGCGGTCCCAAGTGATGGACGAGGAAATTTTTCATATATAAACTGACAGTTGAATGTTGTTGCCTACTAAACTCTGCTATTAGATTGTGCAGGTCTCCCTATTTGAGCCGATGAGCAATAACACAGTAACACACAGCATCAATGAAAAATATAAAATGCAACCGGCACGGTATTTACTGTGAGAACATTGACGACCCTTCTTGTGGAGGACCAATAAAGCCGATTCGCCGTTCTGATTCGGATGCCTTTTGCCCACGTTGCATATGTGAAGGTCCTGTTGAGACACCGCGTCCAAAAGAAGCCAGGCATCATCACATCAGACGTCCAAACCGGGAGTGAGAAAGTTGCTCACCTGTCAGATATTTATTTACCAACGGTCTCTCCCTCAATGAGTGACATTCAAGAACTCTTGTTGGAAACGTTTCAAAACTCATCATCATTTATATGTTAGCTTTAAGCTAGCGGGCCATTCTTAGGGAAACGTTTTTTTTTTTATTTTGTCGTGATTAATTCGCTGTTATTGAGCAAATGATACTCATTACTTATACTGCAGAGGTTCTTTAATTGTAGCAATATATTGTCCAAGTGTATATAGTTCGTGTGCCTTTACGAATATATATATATATGTATATATATATTGCTTATTGTTGTCCATTTCAATAGAATGTCACAGAAGGCAAGTTGTTGTACAAAGCAAAAGTATTTAATGTCTCCAATACCGCACACTTTTTCAGATACATTTTGGCGTTCTTGAATGCATCCCGTAAAACGATGTCCATCATTTTAAAGTAGTCGATAAGAAACTTGAGAAAGGCTTTCTGTCCGGACCAATCGTTCGTACTTTCTTAACTAACAAGAGACAAACAGTACTGTGCTGTACTGTATATTATGTGCGTTTATGATGATAAACTATTTCCAATCAACTTTAAATGTCGGTTACATGTCGTGAGTTTTGGTTTACGACGCAATTCTATCACTATAGCGGCGACCTAACGAATTCGTTCGTAACTGCGACGTACGTCGGAACATCCCTTTGTCTATCAAAACGACGCACACGCAGTAGTGAAGTCACGAAGACACGCTGGCTTGTGTTTGTTGCTAAGTGAAAGGACAAGCAGGTTCAGCAGCGACCTGAGGGGGTAAACTGAACATTGCAACAATTTACAGTAAAGAAACCTTGCCATCATGACCATGTGTTCCCATAAGATGGTACAGTACATAGTGTATTGCTGCCGTTATGTTCTCATATGTATATATTTACATGTAATTGAAGTTGACAATACATTAACATACACTTTCTTTAGTCACTAACAGTGGATGAAAACATATACAGTACGAACAGACTTTCCACTTGTCATATCAATAACAAACACTTCCAATAAGCAGTAATAGATTTCCATTAAATAACTTGTGTATATTTCCCAAATATTTTTACCATTCTTATCAACACACTTATGTGAAATTTCCTTGGCTGCATAAAAAAAAGACCACCAATATTGTACATTACTGTATCTTTTGAAAAATGTCCTCATTTTCGCAGAATAACAGTCAAGCGACAATCAAGTACACATTAATTACACACCATGTTTTGTGCCAGTTTATCTTTTGAGAATTCTAGAAGCATTTCCTACAGTAATATGACTGTTGGCACAATTTTTGCTCTTTAAATGTACTCCATTTTTATCCATCCATCCATTTTCTAAGCCGCATCGCCTCACAAGGATGTGCCGGAGCCTATCCCAGCTGTCTTCGGGTAGCAGGCGGGGTAAACCCTGAACTGGGTGCCAGCCAATCGCAGAAAACCTTTGTTTTTTTAAAGTTGCATGTGGAACCATATTTCTTTAAGCACAATATTTGCTCATTTATACGAAAAGTTGGATTTGGACCTGTGGAGCTTTCCATCACTTGTAATATAACAGCGACTAAAAGATGGAGTAGAGCTTGGATGGCTTATCAGGAAACCCAGCTTAGCCAAGGACGAAGACAAAGGAGTGCTCTGATGCCCCCCTGGCTTGACGACATCTCTACTGATTGGGAGCCAACCATACCTAGTCAGTATGTTTTTCTTTTTTTAAATACTCTGTTTCAGGTGCTTGCCACAACCCAGTCAGATCCTCAAAACAGCACAATATGAAACAAATATATTTGAGTACTATTGATCATTGAGTTGGATGGCATGACTTCTTTCAACACAACCGCATGATTAAATAAACCCACAACTTTTGAACGCTTCAGATTTTAAGATAAAGATATCCTTTATTTGGGGACAAATATTTATTTTATTTATTTAAGTATTTATTGACGCGACAGATGGGCAAGGTGCCTTTTTGTTTTGTGCAGTCCTTGTATGGCTTATATTTCGTTGTAGCCACTGTTTGGTGTGTATTCTAACCCCTCTCACTCGAACCATTTCAAAAACATCCATCGGATTTCACACGTCACTACGAGTGCAAATCTCGAGAAGGAAACACTGGTAAGTGTTACAATATTTAACCTTGACATGTCCTGCAAATCCAGCTCTTATGATAGCATTTACTTGGTCAATTAAGACCACACTCATTCAGAATTCTCTTTAATTAAAGACAGCATTTTTTTAATCACCTCAAATCATCATCTTCATCAAACCTGGCAAATGACATCAGAAATGATTAAAAAAAAACATTTGTGACATGGGTAAGAGGTACATACTGTGCGTTCCTACATATTAAAGAAAGTCTTGACCGTCCTTTCATGTCTTTGCTTTTTGTCATTGTTTTTTTTTTAGGTCATGAATGAGGAAGGTAAGTGCCGTTTGCGCAGTCCTTGTTTGGCTGACATTGTGTTTTCTGACACCTTCAGTCTGACCACTCGAAAACCAGCAGAACTTGTGGAGTTTTAGTTGGGCAAGTACCAATATTAAGGGTGTTTAGAAAATCGTTTCATTGGAAAATCTTTCCATCCTTGAATCGTATATCTCGCCCGAAGATAAGATAACCTTTATTTCTCCCACACTGGGGAAATTTGCAATACTACTAATTTGAGATACAAAAATGTGATTGTTGATAAATCAAACTATTCCACTATATGACAACTACATAGATTAAGAAAAAAATCCTAAATACCGTTTAAATTCACAAATATACTGTACATCAAATTTCAAGTCCAAAACAGGACAACTGCACTTAATACACCAAAATGTAGTGGTTGGAAACCAGTTTATCATTTTAGAAGGCCATCTTAATTTTAAGAAAAATATAATCAACAATTTATATACAGTATATATTTAAATATTTACATTATTTGCCTAATTTATTTGGCAAATTTCACGTTGGACTGACTAATGCTCTGCCAGGTGACTAACATGAGCACGTTTTGCAGTTGTGTTTGATTCGATGCCCCGAAAAGGAAATGACCTGGATTGGCTGAAATATTCACAAGCGTAGTTTAACAATGCAAAATTGTTTCGGGGGAATCCCTGCTTGCTTCTGACTCAAACGTACTGTATGCATACTTAGTATCAGCACAGAGCTCCATCCGTATGTGTTATACTAAGGTTAAAATCGTTTTAGATTTTTATTTGGGTTTTTTTTGTTTGTTTGTTTTGACTTTTTTTTAAGTTATAGTTTTAGAGCATTGTGTTTTTATTTATTTTTTTAAGAAAATGATTATTTTGTTTTTCAATTCATTTTAGTTAGCTTGTATATAAAGTATCGGTTAGATAATAATGGCGGCACGGCAGTCGACTGGTTTAGGACACCGGCCTCACAGTGCAGAGGACCAAGGTTCGATTCTGATTCCAGCCTTCCTGAGTAGAGTTTGGATAGTCTCCCCGTGCCTGCGTGGGTTTTCTCGCACGTTCCAAAAACATGCATGGTAGGTTGATTTATCCTAATTGTCCTGAGATGTGATTGTGAGCGCAAATGGTTGTTCGTCTCTGTCCCCTGCGATTGGCTGACAACCAATTCAGGGTGTACCCCGCCTGCTATATGACGACAGCTGGGATAGGCTCCAGCACCCCCCACGACCCTTGTATGAGCGGATTAGAAAATGGATGGATGGATGGATGGATGGAGAGATGAAAATAAATCACTGACATGTAATGAAGCAAAGTAAACTCCAGTTCCCAAATGATTGTTTGACCTTCATTGTGTGTAGTGTAGAAATAGATGTATTTAAAATAAGCCCCGAAACTTTATGAACGGAAAGAATAAGTCTACATTTTTTGTTTGTATTCAACATCGTCTTGAGCAGGAGTCACCTGTTAGCCAGAGGCCCGCATGACTAGTCCTGACCTAGACCTGATCATTCCTCTGTTTTTAAATGAGTAATTTTGAACAATTAATAACAATCAGTATCTTCGCATAAATTATTGTCCATAAGATTTAAATGCAAATGGTTATTTCAGCTGGATCAAAATGGTGTCACCAGCTGCACCAACATTCGTGAGCTCAGAGGTGTGCCAACTCATTTTTGAAAAATTTTTGTTCAATTATTGTTTCAGGGAGTGAAAACAGGGTAACAAAATTATTGCAAAATGTTATCTTTATTACACATGACAATTTGACGTTTCGGTACACTATAGCAAGAATCAAGGAAATTGACACACAATTTGCTTTTGGGCCGCCTAAAATGATGTTGCGGCTGGATCTGACCCCCTGCCTTGAGTTTGCCACCTGTGCCCTAGCTAGTATGCTAGCATACTAGAATTCCACAGGAGCCCCACCTCTCGCTTTCTAGTATGCTCACCTTGCTAGTTTGCTTAATTGTAGAATTTCTTGAACCTGTTGCGCCAAAATCTGTGCTGGTGACTCGACAGCAGCTACTCCCGGAGAGCATTGATCCCTGTGAGTTCTGCTTACATGAAACCATTCAGATAACTCACTTAATTTACCACTATAACAATGCAGAGATTAACGCAAACCATTCTGAACCAGGAAAAAAAATCCACAGTTTGATGTTTGTTTGGGGACAGTGCCACTCCATTCCTAATCAATCTACTGGTACGAAGCTTCTTGGAGCTTATTTGTGACGTCACACACTGATACTGGATGAGAAAGCCTAACTCAGTGTCCACTGTTCCAAAGGGCTCCTCCTCTCTTGGGCTGTTTCATCAAAAACAATCAAAGCAAGCCCCATAAAAAGGCGATAGTTTGGTGCGAACGAACCTTCAATTACGAGGGTTTTTTTGACTGAATTAGGATGCAGATGGAGTCAGGTCATGGGTGAGCTTGACATATGGAAAGGTCAACAGTCGGTTTTAAGATTGTATTTGATCATGTTGTGTTAGAATATTGGAACACACCTCAAAATGTATTGCCACATTTAAAGGGTAAGTTTAAAAAAAGTCTTTAAGCACCCCCACTAATCTAAACATGGTATTCGTTAATATGTTGGAATATGACAAGTATTCTTCTGTGATTTGTTATGCGGTTGGCAACGTACTCCCAACGACTCATTACTGCCACAGACTCATATTTCACTTTCCTAAGAGCAAAAAATTAAAAGCCAATCAGCAGTCAGCTTCTCCATAGCCTCTTGATCGAATTCCCTCCATGACCTCTTCATTTAGAACATCTTTTGATTGACTTTGCACATCGCAACAACCACTCCCTTCACCTGAGCCAATTTACTCCAAAAATCCAAATTCCCTCCCCCGCTTTTCGCCTTTGCCTTTTCTTTCCCATGTGTCAGTTGTGCAATCGCCACACACCATCTTCATCTTCTGATCAGTCATCAGAATGGGTTTCTTTCTGTCAGCATCTCAGGGCCAACCCCCAAAGAGCATTTAGGCACTGTGATGTCATTTTCTGTCAATGAGAAAATATGGCCACCCCGCGATAGGTGGATTTTTCTGCTAAAAGCTTTTTCCACAAAGATAATTAGAATGCTCTCTTTAGACTATAGTGGGGGTGCGTGTAGTGGGTAGAACATTGTAAAGGACATTTCCGATTCGACTTCCCCTTTTGACAAGACACCCAAGGTCCTGCAGAAGCTGCATGCTTGATGTCCTTGATGAGGGGCATCTTCTATTTGTCACAGATCAACTTGCGTTCGGTCCGGCGCCTTTTCCAGCTGACCTTGATGAGGCGGTGTCATCCACCCAAATCTCGCGGGAACTCACACTCGAACAATATCTGAACCATTACAATGAAATAGAGACGTTCCTGGCCTTACCACGTGTCTATTTGTAAGTCACTCCTGTGCGAATCATTTGCCCTTCCTCGGAGGAGTGGGTTTATTCTTCCGTGAAAATACAAGACGAGCAAGTTTTTCACACTTGCACTTCATGAAACTATTGGCTTGCGACTGAAATCCTCAAGTGAAAGCAATTCATGTTGGCCATGGCACCGGAACAGCGGATGAAGAGCGCCAAGCCGCATTCCTGTGTGGGACGGAGCCTGAAAAGCTGGAATATCGGGGTATTACCTGCAAGATCAACTCTCCACATGCAAGGTATGCTCTTTGAACATTTGACCCGTATCCTGCATGTACATTTTGCTTGAGCAACACAAAATCAGTTGCTTTTCCTCTTTCTCCTGTGTGTGAATGCACATACAGCATAACAGAATCGGGGGTGATGAATTAGCTGCGTACACACCCGATTCAAATGGTCAACATTGTTATCAGGCTTTGAATCGGGTGTTCTGGAAGAGGGGGACATCAAAATCTGGGAGGTTAGGGGGTCTCGCGTAACTGATTGGGATACCCCTGAGTTACATGTTAAAAGGGGAGTAAGTAGAAGTAAGATATCACTTAACACAATATATCAACACCTTCATTTTCTATCTGGGCGTAACAAAATCACATACCAGATAACAATATGCAATACTGTCATATTAAGATAAGATATCCTTTATTTGTCCCACACTGGGGAAATATCAACCCAATAATAACTTGCTTCAGCTTTGTCCTTGTATCAATAACCTATTACGACACAGTCGGACACAATTTGATAACATACCTCAAGCTAGAGCTTTTTCTTTTGACAATGGCCCAATCATAAAGCAAATATAAATAACACTTCTTCATACCTAACAATAATCTAGTCATACATACTGTCATGTTACATCTACATTAACCAGGTGGTCCCTCCTCTATGCTGCATCGCTTCTACACTGAAACACAAAAGTTGTACTTGCATTACAAAAAGACATAGGTTGATATATTCAAATCTAAGTGTGTGTGTGTGTGTATGTGTGTAACTTTTTTTTTTTACACGGGGACAGGTAGGTAGGGATTTTTTTGGGGCTCTAAAAATTTTATTGGCATTTAGAAACTGCATTTTATATTTCCTTGGGTAGTCTGTGTGATATTAAAATTGGTTTCATGAACGGAAGTCTTTCTAAGAAAGAACACAGAAATCAGGATGGGGCAAGTACTGTATTTCATCTTGGGTACGGAAGCGTGCGCGCATATACTCACACACACACAGGCGCGTGCACGCACACTCTTGTGTTACTCTGTCCATCCTCCCTTTGATTTATAATTTAATGTCACACAAAAAAAATCAACCAGGAGAAAAAAATAAATCCTATTTGGACACATTGCAATTATCCCCATGACATTAAAATGTAAATTCTTTGCAACAAAACAAATCTACATCATCGCCACTACATTTTTATTTGACCTTTTCTTACAAACGACTTCGGATCCATCGATTCAATAAATGAACCGTCTTTACAGAGTTGATGTTATACTGTTCATACCGCCGGCTCTCGTATAACGGTTCGGAAGTGGCTTGAATGTCATAAAAGATGTGGTTAAGTGGAGCATGTCGTTTTCTACTTGCGAATGATGCTCACTGTATTGACAAATATGTAGTTCCTGTTTATCATATTCAACAATCTTTCGTGTTAATATTTGACTAACTCAGATTTTTGTCGTCGTGCACAAGTCAATTGTATTCGTTTTGTTGTACCATACCTGTTTGTGGATTAGTTGCCATTTAGTGCTAGGGAAAGATTAATCTGTGAGATTTTTGTTTTTGGTTTGCTTAATGTATTTTTTAACCAAAAGACAAAAACACACGTGTAATTTCCGTAACACCAGCCCTAGTAGCGGCGTTCATTAGCCACACGCAACAACAAACAACTTTGCATCGATCTGCTTACGTCGTGAGAGAGAGAATAACGCAACACACGACATCCTACGTAGAAACAAGCTAAAGCACTTCGCATCAAACTGCTTACGCAAAATGTCAATTGAAGCGTTGATGTACAAGGGGCGCTTGCGACAGCAATTGTCGTCACTGCGTTTACTTTATTATGAGGATGGGTCGGTGGGCATGGACACGACTTATTCTCTTATGTTAGGGAAATTAAATTGGAACAGTGTATCCTGGTTTTTAAAGATATATAATGACTATTTTGACCTTTGAAGTCGCTTTTTAGTGGAAACATTAACTCGTTTGACACATTATAATTATTCTGGCAAATTCCAAAATACATCAACCTAAATGTAATCACCAAGACGCTACATTAAAACCATATTATATAACACAAGAAAGCCTTTCAAACTATTGCTTAATGCTCTTTTTTGTTCAAAATCTCCCTGGCTGCGCTTCTTATCGACTGTTAGTGGGAAAGTGACAATCCTAATTATAGCCAGCAGGTGGCAGTGTCAAGGCACGATCCGAGGCGCGCATGCTCAGCAGGTCGGCCATCTTTGATCGGTAACGATGGAAACAAGACTAAATCGGAATATCTAGGTTATACCTACTATGAAAAATGAAACATTTGCACCGGTTGGATGGATGGAAGGATGGAGAGATGACCTATGTGGTTATTTTTGGAAGCCTGTCATCTTCAGTCATTATTTGAGGCCAGCTCAGTCCGTCAGTCAATCCATCCATTATCATCATTAAATGACATTTCATCACCACTATTTTAGGGGGGTCAGTAAAATGCTTCGAAACAGTGTGGACCATATAACACAAAAATATTAATACAATTTCCCCTTCTCGTCTCCACACTCAGATGAAACCACAAATACAATCTAGCTTCACTGTTTTCTACTCGCACAAGACTCATCCGGGTCTCTATCGTTTCCACTGGAAGCAGAAGAAAGTACTGCATATACATTTTAGATACTCTAAATGGATGACCATCTTACATGACACAACAAATTGATGGATGAGTACTTTTGAAATCAGAGGCGAAGTACGCTGTTGAACCATTTATTAAATTTATCTTTAAATGGTAACAAAAAAATCTTGCTAGATCTCATATCTCAAGTGTTGTTTAATGTGAAGACAATTTGTATGAGCCATGAATTTGCCACAAATGATTTGCCTTCACGGTCCAAATAAAAATGATGGTTCGGATGTGGCCCCCGGGCAACACCTGTCTTCTCCGTATTTTGTCCTCGTCTTGTTTCCATGGATAGCTGATCAAAGATGGCCGACCTGCTGCATATGCACCCACAGATAATGCAGAGGACTCAGATTGTGCCTTGACAGGCAGCATTGGGTCGCTTTTGCCTGAGATCACCATGTTTTAAAGGATTGTGGAGGCAATCGGAATTTGGCGAATCTTTCCAAATTCGACCTGTACAAGCAACTAGTAATTGAACAAAGTGTCACATTAACTCTATTAGTGTCACAAATGAGGGAGATGAGTTTATTAAGTGATGACGTACCACATGCTCACACACGTTACTAAATACTACTACAAAATAGAATGCAAATATTTAGCAGCTTGTAAAAACTTCATCGAGCAACTTTGTCAATTTTTTTTGTTGGTGGTGGTTATATAAAAGAGAACTGTTCAGAGGTTTGAGGAGTCACTAAAGCAAAAAAAAAAAAAAAACAGTAGTTGTTTACATAGGCATAAAGAAAGGATAAATCGGAATATTTCAAATTTCTCTTGCACTAATAGCTTCTCTTCTTGTAAAAATGCCAGGCATTCAAAGAGTTACATTCAACAGCTGATGACAGTGACCTGAGAACACCGGTGCCAATTGCAACTTGATAGCAAACGGTTGTTTGCATTAAGGCTGCTCCATTTCAGTTTATGGATTCTCCTTCGCGTGCTCAAACGATACAAATTGCACAGAGGTTGTCATCAGCCAAGTGTTCAAAAAGAAGAAAATCTTTATTTGTTTCACAATGGAGAAAATCACAATTTACAGCAGCAAAATTTTGAGTTGATTACCTAATTTGGAACAACAAATATATTTTGTACAAAAATTTATCCTTTTGTTTCCTTAGAAAAATAGGCGCTGGTCGTAAGGCATTTATTTGACAGCAACAATACATCTTATTCAGAATTCTTTCATGCTTAGAAATTTACAATTGCGCCAATACAATATGACATTCTATTTGATGCAATAACTGCAGAAATTAAAATACTCAAAAAAATAAGTTAATGCTTTTACCCAATCCTGTTTCCTCCCATGTATTTTAGAGATGGAGATTGGTAATTGACTCAACATCAAATTTGGAACGATGTCTGTGCCGTTTCAGAAAAATGCTGTCTCCATTCATTCCATATTTTGTGTCATACCGGAACTGCTTTTTTACTGATATTGAGAAACAGCTCCCAAATAAGTATATGCTGACTAATAAGGTGAAAAAAAGTGAGTTGTAAAATATTACATGAACACCATCGGCCCAACTGTGACATGACTTAAGTTTAAAAGTGACATTGATGTGGGTTGCTCTTATTGTGGAAACCACCCGCGAGACCCACAAGACCTCTTGTGGATCTGCTTGCACTTTTTTTTTAAAGATTTTTAAAAAATCAAAGTATGTGAATGAAGATGCCGTTTTAACAACTACGTAACACTCAGGGCTATATTTTTTTAGTCGAGAATTGCAATCGGAAACCTACCTGTACATACTTTCACATTGATACTGTCTCCTTTTATGAGACCTGTGACTAACAAAAAGTCATTTTTTGCTGTCCCCGTTGTTCCCTACACATACTTTGTATAATGTTAATTTGATGTGGGGTTTTTTTTTTGGTAGGGGGGGTGTGTACAACAAATATTAATTGCTTAGTTTACGCCTTATTCTGCTGCGGCCGCTAGTTTGCGGTTTGAAATGTGGACCGGACGACCGATGCCGATGGTATGGATTCGCAGCCATGCGCCCAAGGTACATACTCGTCGACCTCGCGGCGTACGTGATAATCGACCTCGCGGCGTACGTGATCACCTTTTCCGGCGGTACATGCCGACACCGCGCGATAGCCGCTGAACGTGACCGACGTCGGGTTAGCGCATAGAGGCCTGTAAAACGTCGCCGACGACAACCAGCACCATAAACATGCTGACGGCTTGCCTACGTCCAACATAGCAGCGACGAAACGGCTTGCTGCGCGAAAGTTACGTAACGACGTAATCATTTTCGTAACTGACCGGTGCGTTCTTTATCCACTGCGAAAAACGATTAATTAAAAGGTGAAAAACCTATGCAATCCCTGTTATAAGTCATAATGCACATATGGAGATGATAAAATGAAGTTTATTGCACGTTGCTCTCGAGAAACCTGCGGTTGTTCTTGTTTGTAAAAAGAGTTCATTCAATATAAATATGTTCTCAATGTACTTGCATTGCCTTTCATTGATACAGTGCAACATAGATTTCACATTTACACTTGACATCCAAATTAGGCTCTATGATGCCCCTGAACTATTCAGAATTTTGACACCCATGCTCTAAATTGACCATACTGTGGGTGTGAATAAGTGTGAATGGTCAGGCGGCATCGGCGCCAGCTCACCAGCAACCTCTGTGAAGACGAGCTATGCAGAAAATTGTGGATGGGTAATAAATGGGTTTTGCATGACAAAATGGGGCGAGTGATCAGGTTTGAAGAGGTGAGTCTTTGGATTGAAATGTGTAAGTAGTGGCTTTCTGATGTCCTCCGGGAGGGGGTTTCAGTGGGTTTTGAGGAGGGATGGCGGAGCAGGTGAGGTTATCGTACTGCTTTTTAGGTGATGAGCAGGAATTGATAACGCTGTGTATGTTTGATATTTTGGTCAAAGATTCGAGGGAGATGGGGGGGGGGGGGGGTCGGCAGCACTTAGGTGGTGAGGGTGATGTCCCGGGTCCAGGAGAGGACTTTGGATTTATTGCAGTTTGGTTTGTGGAAGTGTGTGATCATTCAGGTTTTAACGTGGAAAGGCAATTTTAGTTGATAATTTGGAGTAGTGCCGAGTGAGATGCCTGGTTTGGTGGGGATGGAATATTGAGGAGGCACGGTGGTAGAAGAATGTCCAAGAGGCAAGGTGTACAGAATGAACAGGTTAGCGGTTCAGCGCGGGTTGAAAAAATTATTGATCTGAACGATTGTGGCGTCCTGTGGGTAAAAGTTCAATGGCACGGCAATTGGAACAGTCTTTGGAGGCTTTGACAGATGTAATTGCTCTAAGTTGTTTGCGTTGTCCTTGAAATGTCACTACTACATCATGCTGACAAGGATTCATCACCGCTGTCGGACATGATGTTATGTAATCCATATCCATCCATCTTCGATATAAACTGTGGCGTCGAATGGCTAACGGCTCCATAAAATGATTCAAAATACAGAAAAACAAAAATGATACTTTTTTGCAGAATTAACTCTTGCGTGACCGCCACAGTCTTTTTTCTAATTGATAAATGACAAGCGCTTGGGATCAAGATCTGTATTTCTCACCGAAACTGGATCAAAATGCACCCGATCAGGCCAGAATGCCACCCGAGGCTGATGCTGCCCACTTTCCCCGTGGGGCCTCGTTTTTCCCAGCCAGCCACAATGATGACGGGCCCGAACATGTACAATGTACCGCAGCAGATCAGACCGCCGGTGCACCTTAATAGTCATGCCGGTTTCCATAATCACAGTCAGGTAAGTCGTACAACGTCTTCCCAAATATCATCTAGGGGACGAGCAAAAGTCCTCATAAGTAATGGTTCTCTCGGAAAAAAACAATTTTTGGATTGAAAGCGACTTGTTACATGAAGACAATTGCATGTGGCATTGAGAATAGTCTAGATGAAAGATTTCCCCCCTTTCTCAATTCTACTTTGTTTTTATCGTGGCTTTTATTTTTTGTGAACGTTTAGGCTGCAATAGTTCCAGCTTCGCTTTCCTTGTGCACAAACTGATCGGTCGTCTCCGCATGCATGGGCCTGGTTTCTCTTCTCGCAAGAAACAACCTCGGTTACATTTCAGCTCTAAGATTGCTAAGATTTGTGCATATAGCCACCGAGATGGACCAGGCAGTGTGTAATAATTTGACTTTACTCTTGAACAGCAGCAACTGCCGCATCAATGGCCTGTTCAAAACGTCCTCGGTCCCCATCCTCAACAAATGGTATGAAACCAACTTTGTATTTCTGATTGAGTGACTTGATGGAGAATTTGTTAGTTCATGGTGAACGCGTATAATTTCCCCGTCCATTTTTGAACAGGCTGTGCATAGTGTTTCAGTATGTGATAATCACCCGAATCTTCATTTTTTTTTTTTTGCACGGCGTGCTCAAAAACAGTTGGAGTGAATCGGTTAAATTCAAAATCTCCCGTTTCAGATAAGGGCGCCATCAGGCATGATGATGACGCCCGGGGCCCCGCAGATGGTACCTGTTGGTTTTATGTGAGTGAAAGAAACCCTTACAAAGGACGACTGAAATTAAAACCTTATTCACGTCATCACAGTCTTTCTATTCCCGTTGACGCAGGAATGGAGAAATTTTGTTTGAGCAGGTGCATCCTTTAATGTCTGCAGCTCCTCCGCAAAACCTCTTCACAACTATGTAAGCTTTGTTTGCACAAACATTTCCATACTGGCTCATGAACTGTCGATGTGTTTTATTTGGGTGTGAGTATAGTGGATATAAAAATGGCTACTCAGCCCTAAATGCCACATTTTTGTGGCATCAAAATTGAGACCAATTTAAATGATTTCAAAATGTTTGCCCCATAATGAATGTAACATCCAGCACTAAAAAGAAACCGCACCTTTATGTAATTGCATAAATGTGCACGACCCTTTTGAGACTTTGAGATTGGTACCACGCTTCATTTGACTCTGACAACGTTTCCTAAAAGACGCCCGTTTTGTGCCCTTAATTTCAGTAACACGAGGAAGACTGAGCATGTGCGGGAGCGACCCTACATCAAGAAACCGCCGAATGCCTTTATGTTGTTTGCAAACAAGTACAGAGAAGTAGTCACCATGCAACTGGAAAAGAGAGACAGTGCATCTGTTCATGTGGCCCTCGGAAAAATGGTAGGTTATGCCCTGTTGGAGCAACTCTCAGGAGACGTACGGCACTCGGTTAAATGTCATGCCCAAGTCCCCTACAAAAGTATTGGACCGGCACGGTCAATTCATTCGGTTTTGTTGTACCGGTTGTTGAATTGCTCCATGTAAGGCACTTTGTATGCAGCGATGGCTGTTTGAAAGTGCTCCATAAATACAGTTGAGTTGAATTGGAAGACCTGCGGGCTTCAGATCAAAAGACGAAAATGAATCCATCTTTTTATTTTCAGCAAAAGTATTGACATGGACAGGATTGAATTGACTAACATTTAATATTTGGTGGAATAACGCTCACTTGCAAGAACCGCATAGCGCCTGCGACCCAGTGACTTGGTCCTTGTGGTAGGCTTTGGTTGAAATGCTTTTCAAGGCCTTCACTGCAGCTTCTTTCCCTTCTGAGTGAGTCCTTTGTTGTGTTGGCATTGTGTTTTGGGGTCTTTGTCCTGTTGCATGACGAAGTTTCTCCCGATGAGTTTGCAAGCAGCGCTTTCTTATTTTTTGGAAATTGCCCGGCAAAGTGGGTTTGTAGACATCAGAATTCATTCTGCTGTGACTGTCATGAGCTCCATAGTCAATATACAGTCTGGTGAACCCGTTTTGAAAGCAGCCATGACCCCACTTAACCCCCACTGCGCTTCACATATAAGTGTGTGTGTGTGTTTTGAATCATAAGCACATCCTTTCTTCCTTCATACTTTGGACATCACTTTGGTAAAATCATAGGTCCATACTATTTTGTTTAAAAAGATGAGTGGCTGGATCTCTTGACTGATATCTGCATAATCCAATCTGGCCTCCCGATTCCTCTTGCCGGATGAGTGGTTTTCATCTTGTGGAATGGACTTGATGTTTCTTCTCTGACCTGTTTGATGTCTATTGCTCAGTACGGAAGTACTTAGTTATTTTTTTCAGGACATTCCAAATCATAGTATTGGCTCTGCCTACTGTTTGTGTAATAGCTCACTTTGATTTTCTGGTTGCCCCACCCCCGTAGACACCACTCTGGTCTTCATCGCTTTACAACAGATGCAATTTTCACAGATGAAATCCAAAAATGTGAATACCATGAAATAAAATGTGGAATTCTCGACATTTATTCCTTATCCTACTTTTGATCTGAAACCCAAATGTCTTTGCTACACAACGAAAACAAAACTTTTGGAGGGGACTGTACAACACTGACGGTACTTCTAAAGGCACTTGTCAAGGAGCATCTTTAGAACTGGACTCATTGGACCTTCAACAGACTCATCAAATGGCAGAACCAAGTACTTGATAAGTGTCAAATAAAATTTTCATCTACAAGGAATTTTTGGAGAAGCGAGATACTCACACCCCATACGCAACATGCATTACGCCCATGTTGAGTACAATCAGTGCATCAGTTAGTTGTGGAGGTCTTGTGTACAATGGAAAGTTTTTAGGAGGTTCCAAGTAGACACAATCTCTGAACTAGTCTGGTTGGTGCTGGTTCTCCCAAGCATTTTACACAACCTTAACATACAATAGTGTATATTCTTAAAGTATATAGGGTTTTTTTTAGGGAATAAAAAAGTTTAAACCACCGTATCATGCACTGTGTATACATTTAATGCAGTGATTCTTTGACACACCACTAGAGGGAGCAACCATCACCGGTGGTGCTGCCACCACATTTCGATAATCACCGTTGTAGGGCAAAGTTTTTTTGCAGAGCAAGATTGTTCCATGAGTTCCGTCATTTGGGATTCTCTGCGAGGTCATGCACTTTTTGGTATTGTCATGGGAATCGCTTAAGCAGCGGTGAGAAAGGAAACGGCAGGGTGTGGGTTACGTTGGGGAGATGGAGGCAGACGGCCGTGTGGGATGCAGTGGTCGTTTCGGCGCAATTTCGTCCGACGGTATAATCCTGTGTTTTAAAAGCAATAGTTTGTTGATAGCTCATACTCGTCCTGGTTCCTTTGTCCAAGCTAAAACAGCGCTAAGAGGACGAGAGCGAGCCAAGCAGTTGCTGACAGTGGCTACTGCCGGAGCCCCGTGATCACGGAGCCCCGCTTGCAGACAGTGAGGAAAAAATGATTTCAACTATGTAAAATTGGGTTTTAATTGGAGTGGGGGAGACGCAGAGCTCAATCCGCATTGTGTGGTTTGTGACTGGGGTTAAGTAAAATACATGTCAACCTCATCGTAATCCTTTTTCGAGCCAGATTTACCATCAACTACTTTGACTTGTCTTCTGCTCATTTGCAAAACATCTATTACGACACGTCACTGAATTTGTGTGCATTTCAGTCTTTTGTAAATATGTGCCGATTTGGCATTTACCCCGAGCAGTCGACGTCCTTTTTGAACATGTTTGTGGGTTGTTGTTTTTTTTTTGCATTCACAGTGGAAGTTGCTCCCACAGGCGGACAGGGACAAATACTATGAAGAAGCGGATGCGCAGAAACGGCGGCACGCTCAGCTTTATCCTCGTTGGTCCACCTGTGAAAACTATGTTAGTTGCACATGAGCGTCCGCGACCCGCCTGATGATGACGGGAATGGAAATGTTTTGATTTGATCGTGAGATATGCTGAAGCGGGTGTTTCTTTTATTTTTTTTTTCCAGGGGAAACGCAGGAAGCGGCGAAAGAGTAAAGTACACACTGGTGTTCCAAGTACGTCACCACACATCACCACAAACTAGCCCGCCACATCGTTAAGAGTGAAACGCCATTTTGTTGGGCAGAATTTTGACAACATGGCAGACATTCTTGTTTGATGCAATGTTGCTGTAGTTTGAGCAAGCGGAAAAGATAGTTCTTCTTTTGGTCTCTTTGCAGAGGACACACCAGATCCCGAAGGTGCACATACCAATAGCATGTGCCTTTCGACAGTTCAAAAGGACATCATGGCATGTGATGAATTGGACTCCTCTTCCGAAACAATGCATTACAACTCGCAGCCTCCTTCCGCCCTCAATTCAGAAGAGTCCGTGGAAGCACTGATTGAAGAAAAGAAATTCATGCAGATGCCGTGCGGCAAAAATGAACTTTCAATTGCTCCCGAGGGGCAGCCTCAGGGAGAAACTCTTGAGAACGACCACGCACTGAATCTCCTGGATTGTATGCTTCTTTCCCCCGCTTCTCAGATTGAGCTTCAGAGTGTCGAAGATGGCTTCCAGTTGTTACTGGAGCATTTTGAGCCTCAGGGCCTGCCGTTGCTTACCGAAGCTGAGGAGTATACCAAGCCCCTGGGCATAGGGGAATCGCAGCAGCTCATCATCAAGGTGTTCGAAGGTCCTACGCTGACGGGAAACATAAAGGTAGAGACCCAGGTGGACCTGGCTGTGCAGGGTCACACAGTAACAGCCGGCCCCTCGAAGCCTCTCAACAAACCCATCCAATTAGCACTGGAGCATCTTGACGCAAAGGAAGAGATGCAACCACGCCTCATCGCGCACTGTCAGACGCTGGTGGCAGAGACCATAAAACAGGAGGTGCTCAATCAGGTACCTCTGCGACTTCTTGAGGCACCTTCCCCCGCCGCACTCGGCGTTAAGGAAAAGACCCAAACGACGACGTCCGTGCAGAGTCAGAAAACAAAACAAGTATTCAATCCCCTCACTGTTCATCATCACAAAGCAGAGTCCTCCAGACTACTGAGTCAAGACACGGAGATCCAAGCGCCATCGGTGGACTTTGAGACTTCCGTTAGGAGTCAGAGTCAGAAATTAGGGTCCATCCAGTCGCTGAGTAAGGAAAAGCTCTCTGCACCAATGCCGCATGTTGAGACCCTGTCCGCTACATCACATTCAAGAGGTGGTGACCTCCTCCAGTGTCTCAGTTTTGGTGATGAGCTACAATTCTAGTTTAGTGGTGTCCTCCAGATGATGAATCCTGAACATCTGTCCTGTTTTCTCTTGTGATGGGACATCAAGGAACTCCTTTTTTTGAGGGGGGGATCTTTTCTAGTTAAACCTCTCTTCCAATATCTGTATCAACACAATCCACAGATTAAGCACACGCAGGTCGGCATACCGCTATTCCTTTTAAAATTACATTTTAGAATTTTTTTTCCTTGGACACCAGCCGAGGCAGTGTGTTGGTTGTGCCAAAGTGAGATGTACTTAACAGCTAAAGAATCATTGGCTCGGGGGTGAAAATAAATATCAGTTTTCTGACGTATTATGGATACTGTATAGTATACAATATGCCAGTATCAATTCTATCGTGATACTGTCACCTTCCGATATGAAGCCATTTTTAATACGTGAGATGACACATGAATGTCTAATCGACACAATTTGCTACTTGGAATTTGCCATATTTTGAGCGCAAAGCTACTTTTTTGAATAAAGCAAGTTAAAATACATTGGGATAAGTAACGTCATGTATTGCGCGACGAAAAGGACGGTTTTTGCTGAGATTGATTTTCATGTCAAAATCGAGCATCTAACTCTGGATTAGTTTGATTTCTATGTAAATTGCTTCATGTTCCTCATGTATGCTTCTTGGAAATCATATAACCGTTTTAAAGCTTCTTGGAATTCATGTAACCGTTTTAAAGCATATACATATGGTGATACATTATTACGGTAATATAATGACAAATATGTATTTTTGTATCAAATTATCTAATGTGTGCTTTTTTTGTGCAAACTGATGGGACAAAATGTCCACCCCAGGGATGGCTCCAGGATTCATTTTTCCCCCCTTGGGATTGAAACACGGCTGGGAAAATAATTTAGAAATATATTTTAGAATATCAAATACAGTGCTGGTGGGTCTGAACTGGGCTAAACAGTATTCTACATAGCCTCGGGTCCGGTATCGTGCCACCCCTGATCCATCAGGGTCAACAAACACCTTAACCGCAAAACAGTTTCTTCCCTTCTAATGGACTTCTATATATTTGTCCTGCTGTAATGTAACAATGAAAATGGATTTACTGGTAGAATCAACTTGTGTGTTTTGCTATTTTTGAGTTTATTTGACCAGTTTTCTGTAAATTGTCTTGGTATACTATGTATATACTGTACACTCATTTATGTAACTCTGAAGATGAATGAACACGTGGAATCAACCCTGCTGAAATAAAAGTAATTATGAGATGAGCCCACTCCATGCTCCTTTTGTGTGACTAAAGTGACAAATACTTCAGGCCCTTGTTTCCATGATGCTATTATTTTGTTAATTTCCTAAATCTCATAAATCGGGGGTTTGTGAGTCCTTTATGAAAAATGCCTAATCAATGAAATTACCTAATTCTCCTTTCTACTTACTGACATCAGTGTTGGCAAATTAAAACACGCACGGACTTTATATTAGCTCCTGAACGCACCACAAAGAGTCGGTGCGCTCCCGAAATGCAACCGATATGAAACCTGCCACAAATTTTTCCCGTTATTTTTTTTTCTCTTCATGATGAATATTTTGTACATGTAAGTTTTTGTGGCACTGCAAAACTAAACTTCAATTAAGAGTACAGCAATCAATACGACATAATTTTACTCGTTTTAATGAGCTGATAAAACGTCCACAGTAACTGGTGACGGTGCTGCCCTCTGGTTGCTCTCTGGGCGCGTCAGATACAGCCCACACACGTTCTATTTCTCGTTCGTATTACCAACGGTAACAGACAAGGATATTTCCGGAACGATCACACAAGTAATTTTAAATAAGTAAGATAAGATAAGATATCCTTTATTCGTCCCACAGTGGGAGTACACAATAGTTGAACTTGTAATCTGTTTTTAATGTCCGCAGTGGGGGCTTGACAGCTGTAGCGAGACATGGCCACACCCACTCAGCCGTCGTCGACTAGTTGAAGCATGATTTTAAGCTGACATGCGTTTATATTGAGGGTTTGGTGCGTGCGTATCAGCAGTGTCTGCCCCAATTGAAGCTTTGGTGGCCCAACCAACTTCTCCCCAATTATCAACCATGTCGCCCATTTTGCCAGACAAGTTCTTTACCAGAATAAAGCTGCAGTAAGTAGCTCATTGACACATTAGGTTCAAGTGTGTGCTTGTTCTTAATCGTTTTAGCGACAATGTTTAATCGCACTCAACGTTTTCCCTCTTCTTCACTTGTAGCAATACTTTGTGCTGCTCATCATCACGGACGGCGTGATAACAGACATGGATTTGACGCGCACGGCAATCGTCGAAGCTTCTCGCCTGCCCATGTCCATCATCATAGTGGGTGTCGGAGGCGCAGACTTCCGCGAAATGGAGTTCCTTGACAGCGATGACAAACCGCTGCTTTCGCTCAGTGGCGAAGCCGCTGCACGGGACATAGTCCAGTTTGTGCCTTTCAGAAATTTCTGCGTGAGTAGCAGGCCACACATAACGGTTCAGCATCATCGTAATTTTTTTTTTCTTCTAGTTATGTACACAGTTGCTTCCGGAACCCCCTTCTTTTCTTCCAAGTAAACAAACTCTTTCTGAATAGTATCTCATAAGGCATTTGTGTTAGACCTTTGGGGTTTCATTGCATTTGGGGTGTGCTTTTTCTGCGTAACCCACATGACACTCATAGTCCTTAAAGAGTGTAAAGAAAGACTATTTAATGTTTCTATTAATTCTCTTATCTGTCATTGCAGGGAAACAGTGTGGCACTTACACACAGTGTCCTAGCGGAATTGCCTGAACAAGTGTCGTCCTTCTTCAATTCTTTCAAGTTGAAACCTCCGAACATAAACAGTGAATAAAAGTGATCTGAGATGCAGTATGTTGCTTAAAATGAATGCCAAATGCCTTGTATTTATTATTCATCTCGATCTCTTTTAACCTTTTTTTCCAATTTTAGCCAATTGTCACTAGTTTTTGTTATGCACAGCAAATTCTCACCGGTACTGTTGCATGTGAAGTGTCCAACCCGTATGTGTTTTATATTTATGGGACTTGTCACTAGCAAACAATATCATCTTGTCACATGAATAAAAGCTTAACAATGTGTGTGTGTTTTTTCATCTTAAAATCTGATACAATCAATCATTTTGGATGACATACGCGGTCCTTGCAATGTGTTGTAACAATATGACTGGATTTATGACTTGCATAACCCAAGGAAAGCCTTGACTCGCTAGATTTTCATCCCGCAGTAATACGTTCAAAACCTGAAGTTACTTATCACTTAAAAAAAAATCTTTTTCCTCGTGGGTTTGCGTATGAGGAGTAAAACGGGTGAGCCGGTGAGAAAAACGAAAGCACAGGGCACCGCCCACGACACACGCCCTTCCGTTCAGTGCTGCACTGCGACGTGAGTTACAGGCGAAAACAAACTTAATGTTCCGTAAAATATATTTTGTCTAGGCCTTACCCTGCCATACAGTATTAAAATTGTATCGGTTCAACATTCCTGCCAACGTTTAAGCGGGGCTGTCGAGAATGGGTTCGCTTTAAGTTCCTGAATTTTTTTTTTTTTGCTTGCCTAAAACCGGACTCGGTTTGAATACTGCTTCTACTTAAGTTTGACAAATCCATACACAGAGTTGGACGTTTGAGCTCAGTCCGTTTCGAGTACATTCAGCATATTGTTCGTTGGACTAAAGCATTGAGTTTTATGTCGACTGCTCTTTTCGAGTAGTTCATTACTTGCTTAAAGCGTTAGCCGAATTCCCATAACGGTTTTATGATCCGAACTATCCCCATGCTTTGCCTTCGTGTAATTTTACAATCTCGAATGCGGTTAAGCGTGTTATATGCTGCAGGCTACGACAGTGACATAACACAAAACGTAAATTTATAATCTCGCGAATAGCGTATACAGTAGGCACGAATGAGCAGTTTTGTGTCTCAGTCATTAACTCGTGTTATTATTGTGTTTTTTATAAGTGTTTCTGTCAGGTCTTGCGTATGTCAACCCTTTAGCTGGGATGGCAGCAGTTGGAAGTCCCCGTCCTGGGGTCCCTGACTGTGTGACCAGAGTGGCCCTGAGCCTCTCCTGTCAGAATCTGATTGACATGGATGTCCTCTCCAAGTCTGACCCACAGTGTGTGTTGTACATAAACACATCTGGAACAAGTTGGGTAGAGGTTAGTGTCATTGTTTTTACCCTCAATTATCCCCAGTAAGGTGTCTGTTTTAGAACACATCAGAAACGAGGTCAATTCCTGTTGGTTTGCCTAAAACTACACCCAGTGTGAGAAAATGACTTTTGATTCAGGTTGGTCGGACGGAGAGAATCATGAACTGCCTCAACCCCAAATTTTCCAAGGAATTTGTCATTGACTACCACTTTGAGACAGTGCAGAAGTTGAAGTTTGAGGTGTTTGACATTGACGACAATGTCGGTTGCAGTCTACAAGACGCTGACTTCTTGGGGGAACTGGTGTGCACGTTGGGACAGGTAAAATGCTGTTTGCTTTGGAGATCTTGTTTTTTTTCTTCTTTCTGTTAAAACAATGCACCAAAAATAACTGTGCTACATTGTACTTTTTAAGAAGTTGGTATTGACAGCGACTCTGTACTGATTATGTGGTGATTTTTTAAATTTATTTTTTTTGTCCAGGTTGTGTCTTCGAGGACTCTAACAAAACCACTTGTCATGAAGGACAAGAGGCCTGCAGGAGCTGGAACAATTACTGTGATTATTCCGATTCTGAGAGCTTGGATTTGCTTTAAAAAATATTTCAGTCAAGACGATGCTTTTTCCATATTGACAGATACATGCAGAAGAAAGAACGGACAGCAGAGTGGTGCGATTTGAAGTTGCAGGTAGACAACTGGACAAGCAGGTATTATTAACTTTTTGCACCCGAGGGTGAGCGTAGAATAAATCAGTGTTTTTTAGATGGCAAATACCGACAGGCTTCTGCAAAATGCCCGTGTTTGCCATTTGGGGCACCTGTGCAGCAGATCGTGCGTCACGATTGAAAAACTTTCCAAACTGTGGGTTTCAACCTCCCTTGCCTTGTTTGTTCTAAAACATCAGAGTTTTTTTGGCAAGTCTGACCCATTCTTGGAATTCTACAAGGAGACAGCAACGGGATGGCTGTTAGCTCACAGAACAGAGGTACATGCCACTGACAACGTGTTGTTTTTGGAACGTTGACTTTTTGAGCATTTGCAAGATGAATGTGACGTTGTCTCATTGTGCAGGTGGTAAAATACAACCTGAACCCAGTATGGAGACCGTTCCAAATCTCGATTCAGGCACTCTGTGGAGGTGATGTGGAGAAATCTATAAGGGTATTGACAATTGCAGTCCATATTTTGGGTTTAGAATGTGCAGTGTATTGCTAATTCATATTGCATATTGATTGCTGCCGTCTCATTTCTTGAGACTGTTTTCTTCATGCCTCTCGACAACTGTTTTCAACTCTGATAAAGAGAACATCTGGCTGATTGTGCTAGTTTTTTTTTTTTCATCGTTTGTACCGGCATCTTCCTGTCTGTCACACTCTGTTTCCAGGTCGATTGCCACGACTACAGGAGCAATGGCTCACATAACTTAATCGGATCCTTTCAGACCACACTGAGCCAAATACAGCAGGCATCGCAAACTTATGCGGTAAATTCTGCTCTCACCTCAAACATAGTTAACCGGAATCTTACAACAAGGGTGTTCAAACAACGGCCAGAGGATTATTTGGACCTTGATGCCTCGTTTTAGCCGTATATTCTCTAATTAGGAATTGATGTTGGAAGACAATGAATAAAGGTAACTAAGTCTCAGGAGTGTGAATGGCGATAGTTTGCTCCACTTCCTGTTCCATCTCAAGGTCCGTTTCAGGGCTGCCAGCCACTCGATAATCTTGAAGAGTCTTTACATTTGTATGTAATGTCAAAGTCATTACCTTCATAATATATACGTTTTAGTGCGTTGCTCTAAATAAATCCAGGTGAAAAATGTCAAAGTATCCCCCGTGTCCATTGAGTTCTCTGTAGACTGTTTAGGCAGATTTCTCTCTGTTTTTGCGCAACGTGGATTTCAACTTGATATTTATATTTTCCGTGCCCAGGCTGAGTTTGAATGCATCAATAGGAAGAAGAAGCAGCGCAAGAAGAGCTACAAAAACTCTGGCATTATAGTCATCAAACAGTGCAAGGTATTCATGAATGTTGTTTGCTCTTTGGCCCACGTTTGGTCCTCAAATCTCTTCTGAAATGATTTCATTCTCGAACTGTGCTTTTTTTCCCCAAATATATAAAATTGATTATTTTCTGTCGCAAACACGCATATGCAGATCGTCAAGGAGTACACTTTCCTTGATTACATCTTTGGCGGCTGTCAGATTAACTTCACCGTGAGTGGAGAGTTACATCTCTTATTATTATTATTATTATTATTTTTTTGGTCCAGCACGTTATTCATATCTTGGGATATATTTGTAATATTTGTTATCTATCTGCCCGGGCCAGATCGCCATTGACTTCACAGCCTCCAACGGGGATCCCAAATCTCCACAGTCCCTTCATTACATCCACCCTCACGGCTATAATGAATACCTTTCGGCGATCACAGCAGTTGGTAATGTCATCCAAGACTATGACAGGTAAGTAGGCTTTACATCCAGGAAAGTAAAAAGAACATTGTATTGTCATTTCATAGTTGGACGGCCATGATACGATGGCCCCTGAGTGATCTGAACTCTCAATTTACGAAATCGTTTAACAAATACAGAAGGTGTTGTCCGTGTGTCATTGGCTTTTCAGAAATGGGGGAATCATTGTAATCTAGCCATTTATCATCTTTTGGAATTCAGTAATCAAACGCTTTGTTGTATTTTTGTGCAGTGACAAAATGTTCCCCGTGTTGGGCTTCGGAGCTCAGATCCCTCCTATGTGGCAGGTGATTTTTTTTTTCCCCCTGTTGTTGTTGTTGAGATATCACACTCACTTGAACCATTTGAGTTTTGTACTGTATTGGATCGGCTGAATTGAATTTTCCAGGTCAACCACGAGTTTGCTGTCAACTTCAACCCTTCAAATCCATTTTGCGAAGGTAATGAAAATCTAAAGAGAATACTTTTAACTTCAAGCCACATCAACACAAACTGATAAACACACATACAAAATGCAACAACCAAAGAACCTTATTTGGCAACCTTATTGATTGAAATGGATGCAACGCATAATGTAACGTAGCCATGATCTGCAAAGTGTTCGTCTTGATTTTGGCGTGTTTTTTAGGCATTGCAGGGGTTGTGAAAGCCTACCAGCAGTGTTTGCCGCAGGTGAAGCTCTACGGCCCGACAAACTTCTCCCCGATCATCAACCACGTTGCCCATTTTGGTCAGCAGGCCTTACAGCAGCATTGTGCCTCCGTGAGTTGTCAAGACGAGATGTCTCGTCTGGCATTTTGTTGTCCATGTTCATTTTGGCATCTCGTGCCTTCTGCGCCAATCCAACTGAGAATCACATTGGCGGAAATGTTTTACAGCAATATTTTGTACTGCTCATCATCACTGATGGCGTGATCACGGACATGGATCAGACTCGCGACGCCATCGTCAAAGCCTCGCGTCTGCCCATGTCGGTTATTATCGTGGGAGTGGGCAGGGCCGACTTCAGCGCCATGGAGTTCTTGGATGGAGATGACGGACTTTTGCGCTCGGCTGCAGGCGAGGCTGCCATGAGAGATATTGTCCAGTTTGTTCCATTTAGACAGTTCCAAAATGTGAGTTCCGTACAGCTTTTCAAATGTGTGTGTTTATTTTTCTTTTTGGGAACTCCCAGGCAATTTATCCTGTTTTTTTTTTTTTTTTTTTACATTGACAAGTAAAATGTTTTTGTCATTTCAGGCAGGAGCTGCCGCCCTTGCCCAAAGCGTATTGGCTGAGTTACCTGACCAAGTGGCCTCTTTTTTCAACTTGTTAGACCTGAAGCCCCCCAGTGACCCCAGTCCTGCTTAGAATTGTGAGCAAACATAACAAATTATACCACTATTCAAATTACTCACTCTGTTAAACCACTATTTCTTTTATTTAAAAAGGAAAATAAACACCTCTCCTGCCTTTATCCTATTAAGTGCCAGTTGATATTTTCTTGATATGCAAAATGTCCGAACAGCCACGTGCCTACTGATATGTTTACAAACCCACTTCAAAATATCTACCTCCTATGTTTTGTAAAGTGTGGGTTGTTATTATGTCAGTGTTGGCTTCCATTCTAGCTTGCCGACCCCACCTCTCACAACAACTTGGACGCTGACATGCTGTTTACGCAGCAATATTGCAGGATTACCAAACTGAAAATTTGTTATGCCCCGTGTTGTACTGAGGTAATTTTACATTTCAGAGTTGCCATTTCTCATATCAATAACACTCAGCTTATGAAGGCAAAGAGTTATTTGTGAATGTTACTATAACAAAATTGTAACTCTTGTCATTTTTATTGTCTTATCTCAGAGAATTGTATTTGTATTCATATTGATTTTATTTGTATGTTTTGTATGTTCGAGTATACATCATTGTATGCAGTACAACATTAAAAACAAGTACTGGAACAACCTACTTTGATGCCTTTTTGAAACCACCAATATCATGAAGCAAAAGAATATGTTTTCTGTGTTTAGTTTGGCGGCGGGATTCACTGGATGGTTGTCAGCCTTTTTGTTCTCAACAGTGTTTTTGCAGGTCTCAAGGTGACAAAAAGTAACGCGCTACTGTACTATGTGGCAGCATTTTGAGTTAGCCTCTTGCGTCCAATCAACATAAAGAGGGACTACATTTTTTAACACTCCTCTATTTCCGGAACAGAAATTGCATTCCACGTTGTTTGTTTAGTGACAAAAATACACCACATATTATTACTATTACCACCCATACATTTTTAATTGTATTTATTTTACCAAAGAGGCGTGGTCATGTTGTTGGAAGGCGTAACTGTTGGAAGTCACTATTCACCACAAACATTGAGGTAGTTGACAGGGCGAGGGTGAAAGTCTTCACGTCCATCGAAGCCACGCCTAACGAAACAAACATTTCATTGGATTTTGGAGACGTGTGTCACTTTTCTAACGGTAAGTGTCATGCGAAACAATCCCAAAGCGCCTTTGTAAGTAAATCGTAGTGGCTAGCTTAGCTTAACGCCCTAGTGTTGGCGCAACGGAGCGGTTGTAATGTTTTAAATTAATATTCAGAAGCCTCAGTAACATGTTGAACACGCGAACCCGAAGCAGCATTGTGTTTAAGTTTTAATCACTTATGCCCCAAAAATATACGTTATGTAACCTGAAGACTACGGTGTTGAAACAACAGAGATTCAAGTTCCGCCAAATAAAGATACTTCGAGCTCATCTGTCATAAACGCCCACCAGTATTTTTCACAAACGGAACTGTGCCACCGTTAGTGAAGGAGTCTGTATTCTAATGTTTGTGCATTTCCAATAGAAGCCCATGTTTTGGTCATTTTGCTTCCGTATTTTGAAAATGAAATCAAAATGTTCTCTCGGTTATTTAATCCCAGTCTGTTAACAGTCTGTCAGAAATGGCTGCTCAGTGTGTGACCAAAGTGGAGTTGACAGTTTCCTGTGATAATCTCCTGGACAAAGACATTGGCTCCAAATCAGACCCTCTATGCGTCCTGTTAATGAGCACCGCGAACTCCCAGTGGTATGAGGTCAGTCGAGAGAATCTGCATTCGTTCCTTTAATTCATTGTCTGGTAGTTAATGTTGATTTGTCCGCCCTTTTTGTTTCTGTGTGCGAAGCAAGCTCACTCTTGACCTGAAGGTGGTTTGTTCAAGACCCAGCCAAAAAGACTGTTGGAATATGCTTTCATTTTTTTGCATAAAGCGAAAAATGATCTCTCTCAAAAATATCCCAACACAAGTGCGCCACTGATTTTAAATACGATTTGTCAATGCGCACAGGAATGATTTCAGTAAAACTTATGTTCCCCCGAGAAATGGTTTCAAAGCCGATTCCTTCTTAAAGGGGTGTACTAATTTATGTTGACCACTGTGTATCGTGGTACTTTCAGAGCACAAGTAATGATTAACCTACAGATGGAAATACCCGCTTTGCTAATCAGTAATACCTTTTTTTTCATTACTGTGTGTGTTTCAGGCAGTTTTATTTAAGATTACAACACTCGATGTTCTACTCTTATCATCTGAATGAAAACGCTAACAAAAAAAAACAAAAACAAAATCTGTGCATAATAACAATGCAATTACTTTCTCTACAGTTGGAACGCACAGAAAAAGTCCAGAATTGCCTCTGCCCAAAATTTGCCAAAAAGTTTGTCATCGACTACTACTTTGAGATGGTGCAGAAATTGAAATTTGGCATTTATGACATTGACAACAAGACCATTGATCTTAGCGATGATGACTTCCTCGGAGAACTGGAGTGTACCTTGGGCCAGGTAAGGTTTTCCCGACTTGGGCTTCCACTTGTGTGCGAAGACATCAGAGTTAAACATCTTTTTTCTATTAGTAAATGTTCATAATCACAGTTATTATTGATGTCAAGCATCCCCCTGGGACGCAAAGCTCAATACCTTTACGTCTCCAGTAGGTTCAAACGTTTTTTTTTTTTTAAATTATATCCAGGTTGTGTCCAGTAAAAAACTGACCAGGCCGCTGGTCTTGAAGAACAAGTCACCCGCAGGAAAAGGGACCATCACAGTGAGCAATTGAGAGTGTTGCTTCATTGTGCACTGTGCACCTCACCCACCCTGTTGTTTAATTACTTGTCCATTCTGCTGTAGATCAGTGCTGAAGAAATCAAAGATAACCGGGTGGTAAATTTTGAGGTGGAGGCAAGAAAACTGGACAACAAGGTATTTAGAAGATCAGTGAGGAATTTGAAAATGTTGTCATGTTATGAATTCAAAAGTGCTTCTTTTAAAAAAACCTGACAGGATTTCTTTGGGAAGTCTGACCCCTATCTGGAATTCTACAAGATGACAGAAACTGGCTGGCAACTGGCTCACAGGACCGAGGTAGATGAACTCAAATTGACACTGTTGTGTAATATGCTCTTTTGAAATGGATGCAATGATCATTTCGTCCTGTTGATCCTGTTGAAAATCATTTCCTCATTTTCTGGCAAGATGAAGTAAGCAGTTGTTCTGTCCTTAGGTGGTGAAGAACAACTTGAATCCTACATGGAGACCCTTCCGAATCCCCCTGCAATCTCTCTGTGGCGGAGACATGGAGAAACCTATAAAAGTACCTACATGTGTTTGATTGATTATTTTTTTATAACAACAAATCAACAAACGCCTCAGTTCAATGCTCAATCTTCTGGATTGGTTTAGCCACATTTAGGGTGGCATCATCCAGTACAGTCTCATTCTTTCAAAAATAAGCACTTCATTTGCTGGTCATACAAGTCACACGCCAGACATGGTGACCTGATGAGTGTATTTAGCGCAGGCCTGATGGATGACACGTCTTCTCTTAACTTCTAAGCAAACTTGTCAGGAAGGAAGCTGTTTTCAAGCGTACAGGACAAGTGAGTTATCCAGATCGTCGTTTTTGTTTTCAGTTCATCTTAACATGACTTAGCTGGAATGGGTGAAGTGTGACTAGATTACTGTAGATGGGAAATACACTCTCTTCATCGAAATGTCTTTTTCATCCAGCACATATGACATTTGTCCGCTGCCGGGTATATTGATGTGAGTTCAATTTGGCAATATGCGTATTGCAGACGCTCATGTTCGCATGTCTTTTGGGACTTGGGCATCTTTCAAGTTTTGTTCCACTTAAGTGACATTAGAAGAGTTCAAATATTCTGGTGTTAACCAGTATATTTCTCACTATCTGTCACAAAGTATACTTAAAATGAAAACTGTAGAAATGACCATTTTGAGTGGAGCAATCCTTTAAAGCGCTGTATTTGTTACCCTTTGTGTATCCTTGACATTTGTTGAGTTTGCCACATCACTGGCTTTCCTCTTTTTCTAGGTTGACTGCTTTGATTACGACAGCGATGGCTCGCATGATCTCATCGGTACTTTCGAGACCACAATGAAGCGCCTTCAAGAAGCATCGCGTACCTCACCGGTACGAGCATATTAGGCAGTGTGTGTTCCCTCCAAAACAACAACCACGATCTCAAAGTAGTGAGGAGCATGTTTTTGGACAGTGGGCCCAGTGGTCAGCCGTTTGAGATTATGAAGCGCGAAATGACATGACTAAACACACTTGCTATGTACATTATAACCTATTGCTGTGCCTTAGCTCTGGATGCTGCTCCACTGTGTGCTTCATTTTATGCTGTCCTCGGGTTGTGAGTGGCCATTAACACAAAAAAAAAAAAAAGTATCTTTGTATAGTTGTATAGTCGCACAGCATGCCAAGCAATAGCAATGAAGTATCGCTAAAGTCACTATTGCTTGTGAAGTGTGTTTGGTCCGAAGTGCTAAAGAGCCCATTTTCTCCTCAGGCAGAATTTGAATGCATCAACAGTAAAAAGAAACAAAAGAAGAAAAGCTACAAGAACTCTGGTGTTGTGAGTGTGAAGCATTGTCAGGTACAAATATTGCTGTGCTTATGCTGTTTGGTTATGCGTGATAATGTAGTTGTCAATCAGTGTAAAAAAAAAAAATATGATTTTCATTTCACTTGAAAGGTGGTCAAAGAATACACATTCCTGGATTATATTATGGGGGGCTGTCAACTCAATTTCACCGTAAGTCCCTCTCCCGCCCCCCCCCAAAATTAGAATTTGGTGTGTCTGTTATATCATTAGCCACTTTTTTCCCCTGCTCACCTTGTCATGTCCTGGCAGGTGGCAATCGACTTTACAGGTTCCAATGGGGATCCAAAGTCCCCTCTCTCTTTGCATTACATCAGTCCACAGGGCATAAACGAATACCTCTCTGCTATTTGGTCAGTGGGCAACGTCATCCAGGACTATGATAGGTAGGTATGTGTGAAATGTGAAATGCAGTATTGTAGTTTATACAATGATGTCTGTATTCCTTCCTCACACCCAAGGCTGGTTTAATTTAAATGGCAACGCTTTATGTTTGACACAAGTAGCATGTCTTATTTTCTGTCACTCCTTTCTAGCGACAAGATGTTTCCTGCGTTTGGCTTCGGGGCCCAGATCCCCCCAACATGGCAGGTAAGACAATTTTTTTTTTCATGACTATTTCTGAGTGAGCTGTGTAAACATGACATTTCTTGAGCAGGTGTCCCACGAGTTTCCACTCAATTTCAACCCAACAAATCCATTCTGTGCAGGTGTGTTAAAAAGGAGAGGTGGCATCTCTTGATATTAGACTAGTCTGTTATGAGTTGATCCCGTTGTTGTTATTGTGTTTGTGGTGCGCAGGTGTTGAAGGGATAGTGGAGGCCTACAGGGTTTGCCTTCCCCAGGTCAAACTTTATGGTCCAACAAACTTCTCACCGATCATCAACCATGTAGCGAGCTTTGCACAGCAAGCCCTGCAGCAGAACACCGCCTCAGTGAGTGCCTGTCACTTTTGCTTCCCGACACTCCACATAATTGCTTTTTTTGTTTTTTTTAAACACAATGCTCTTATGTCGCCTACCGGCAGATTGTAGACATTACTAATGTACACTTTTTTTTTTTTAGTTTGCAGTTGTGCAGCTTGCTTGCTGCTTATTATGGACAAAAATTCATACGGCAACATTCATGCCAAATGTATTGATATGATTGCTTAATTGAAAAGAAAAAAAGGATGTGGAAAGTGCAGCTGAACTGCTATGAACTCACTCTGTCTGTCTGTCTGACTTGTTTGTCGGCATTTCAGTGATTTAACGGTTGTTTTTTTTTTTTTTTGTCGCGCCCAAAGCAATACTTTGTGCTGCTCATCATCACCGATGGAGTGATCACCGATATGGATCACACACGTAATGCAATCGTCAACGCCTCGCGTCTGCCCATGTCCATCATAATCGTGGGGGTGGGCGGCGCAGACTTCACCGCTATGGAGTTCCTGGATGGAGACGACGGCCGTCTTCGCTCTCTGACTGGCGAGCCTGCCATGCGTGACATCGTCCAATTCGTACCATTCAGGCAGTTTCAAAATGTAAGTCAACTGAATTTACTGTATCATGTAAATTCAGTGTGCCTTGCGGTTACATTGATTCCTCCCGCACCCCCTTGCGCCCCATCTTAAGCTGTTTACATCACTAATTCGTTGCTTCAAGGGAGACCTATATGACATTTTTGTCAAAATTGAAAACAGTTCACAGGTGTCCTCTGAGCATGTTTGTGCGGGCTTTCCTCAAACTATCCCGAGGAGCAAAAAATATCGCAGAAAAATCCACTTTCGTCTGTGTGCCTTATTTCTGTGCAGGCACCCAGCCAGGCTCTTTCACAAAGCGTATTGGCAGAGTTACCTCAACAAGTGGCGTCCTTCTTTGGGTTACTCAAACTGAAGCCTCACCACGAGCCCAGTTCTTCATAGGGGTATCCCATATATTTGGTCTTAAGCCCCATATAACTCTCCCATGCTGTTTCCTGCCTGACAAATACTGTAGTGCAACCCCTTGCTCAAATGAACCATGGCATGCATCTCATGAGCATTCATCCGCTCTCCAACTTGAGGACCTTATTTATACTAGCTCTTTGTCCTCACGGTCAGAGCACTCATAGAATGTCTGTCTCCACCCACTATTGCATGCCATTTCTACATACCAATAGGACACCTTTGGCATACTGGAAGCACAAATACATACTCTCAGAAGCCGTGGCAGTATCTTAACCACTTGAGTTTCGGACCAGTGGGTTGAACACACAAAACCGCGCAAGATGTATTGTCTTCTTCCCGAGCGCTGCTAAAATGCCCTCCATTGTGCGTGTCATTTTTATTGTTCATCGATATTTGTTATTTTCACATGTGCAAACTGTTGTGTGGCCAATTAAAATTTTGTCTGTCTTTGTCCACATCTCTTTTCTTTTCCGTCATTTCATAATTGTTAACTCCTTTAATGTTTCCGTCAATGCCAAATCTGTTCTCTCATTACCACAGGCTCCAAAAGAAGCATTGGCGAAGAGTGTGTTGGCTGAAGTTCCGGGTCAACTCGTGGAGTTTTGCAACACCATGAAGCTGAGTCCACCCAACACCAATCCTGTGTCAAAATCTGCAGAGGCCATCTGATGTTGCTGCACAAATCAACCGGAACCCAGACCACGGCACAGTACCCCCTTTCTACCTGACTTAATCTGCAGACTAGGAAATGCAAAGGAAACACTCCAAATTATTGCCCAGTCATACTCTTTATAAAAAGCATGTTGTTCTGCCCCTCAAATCTAAAACATTATATTCCAGGCAGCTCACTAAAGATGAACCTTCACTGACCAATTTCATCCTTGATGACAGGGCAGGCACTCCAATTATTTGTATACAAACATCAGTCTATAGTACGTTTCCCTTAAGTCCATAGCCGTTCATTCTAACATTTACTTTTATATACACTGCTGCTGTTTTTATAATCTGTTCTGTAGTGCGGGTGCTTTATTTTTTTAAGAAAAAAAAAGTTAAATAAGCCAGTCTTGTGTTTAACTTGTGCCATGAAGAGTTAGTAGCGATTGAATAATTTTAGGCATCAACAATCCTGTCGTCAGTACGAGCAAGTTTACAATCTCATGTAATCAAATCGCTTTTTACAATGGTGTTTTGCAAAACAATTATTGTTGCCTTTAAAATGTTATTTTATTCACTGAAATGACAAAGCCCTACACATACCATATAGTATGCTATATTTTAAGCGCACTTATTTGAAATGTACAAATGCCATTGTGATTTAATTCTTTTACTTGATTAATTAGAAGCACTTCTCAGAGAACCAATGCCACAAAAACTAGGATGTTTTTGTTCACAGAGGAAACAAAAATAAAATGCATCAGTGTTAATATACAGTAGACATATTTATCGTAAATAAAAACTGACATTGCAAGTCTATACTTTGTGTTTCATGGTCATTTATGTGCATATGTTAAATATCAAGGTTTTTATCCATCTTGATGTATGCTACTTATCCTCTGAACAATAGGCGGCGTAAATCCTGGCCTGTCACCAGCCAATCACAGGGCACATATAGACAATTATTCACAACGAAGGACAATTTAGTATTTATTTATTAGTAAGACCAAAGGGAAAACAGTCTCTTCTGCAAGAAGTCACACCACTTTAATGTGAAAGTCCACAAAAGAAACTTGTGTGCAGTGTAAGGTTCAGTTCTTTGCAAAAATATGTACGTAGTGTACTATATTTAATTACGTGTAGTCAAGCAGATACAAGATTTTATTTACCATATAAAAATAAGTGTTAAATAACTGTTCAATTTCTACAGGTTCACCTCTCCACCACTGTGCATACAAAGCATCTTTGAGAGACATACTTCCTGTGAACCTCACATGATAACTAACACATGAGCTGGTTCGGGCTAGACCAGAACAACCAAAAGTCTGAAATGACAGAGCGATACCAATCCGATGGTAGTAGTGATTACATGCGGTGAATGTTGGTGTGATCCATGAATTGTTTTAGATTCTGCAAATTGTCCCACCATTTGAAGAGGAAGGTCTCTGCGATTAGCTGAAACCACGGAGTGATCTCCAGTTCTTTACGTTTAGCCTTCTCCAGCATTTGCCGTAGCTCTTCTTTGCTCACATAACAGTGACTTTTAATTTCGTTGGGGTCCGGGCTCAACTCCACATCCTTCAGAGACATAAAAATAAAAAAATCAGCACAGCTCTGATAAATGTTTTTTTTTTTAAATAAAGTACCGGTATGTCAGAAGACTTGAAGTCTTTCGGGTAGTTAACCCATCATGACTGATTGCTACCTTCTGCATAAAGAGGATGTAATCAATCTCATGTTCTCCCCAATCGCCATCTGACTGCGCTTTATAATGGATCCTTGTTAGATACGCCATTTCATCAGGAGTCACCTGCATATCGAAAGCAAAGGGAGTGCATATGCACCATGTTAACACCTTCATCTTTTACCTTTCCTTTCATCACATTTTACCTGTTCTATGGGGATACCCAGTTCTGCTTCGAGTCTCCTCTGCGCAGCTCTTCTCACTCCAATGGCGTCTTTCTCCTCCAGCTCACTGTCGGTGTATAATGGGTGACTGCAGCATGTGTTGGTGAAACATCCTGAAAGATAGACACTGTATTACACTTACGAACTGCAGAAACGAACCTTGTGTGGATGTGCTACTCACCGGGAAAAGTGATTTTGGCATCGGAGCGCTGCTGTAACAGCAGTTTCTCTTCACTGTTAAAAATGAAGACGCTAAACGCTCTGTGTAATAAACCTGGCCAGAAAGAGTATGAGATGAATAATACATGCCAAAAGGCAGGACGGATGTAAAAGTAGGGAAAGTTCACCTTTCTCTATGTTGGTGTTTAGGTGGCAGTTTTTCTTTGTGTCTGCGCCAATCCGTTGGTCATTTTCATCGATGAGGATGCACATCTCGGCCAGCAACTGCACCTGCTTCGCATCCAGGTGGTCTGTCGTTATCTTAGGCATTTTGGCCGAACACTGTTGGCGCCTCACGTCACTGCAGCAAACAAGAAATCAATTTTGTGTACTTTACGCCACAAGTCTCAAAGTCCGGTCCTCGAGATCCGCTGTCCTGTATGTTTTCAATGTCTCCCTGCTCCAACACACCTGATTCAAGTGATCTGGATCATTATAAGGCTCTAGTCTAGTCTTTAATGCACATAAATACTAAACTACCCTCTTATTAACTAGTTCTCCCAGAACTACTATATAGACCAGTTCACCGTTATGTCAGATGTCACGGCCACGCATTCCGACATGAGGACTTCTCTTGATTTCAGTTTGCAGTACAGTATAAGCTTTGTTGTAACTTCAAGCGACATAATGTTGAACCGAAAGCTTACCTGGATAAAGACCGGGAGCACCCAGTGACCAGTCGGCGAAACGACCCGGTCTGAGGTCGATAAGCGCCTGCGTAGCCTGCAGGTGCGTTTGTTTTCAACGCGGCTGCTCCTTGGAAAGTCACCGCCCGTAACACCGCCCACAAGGCCCGCACCATCGTATGACCAAAACTGCAAACCAATCACGTGGCACTTGGACGTTGGGTGCAGCTAAAATATGGATCAAATCTTTTGGCCTGGATCATACATTGACTTCACAGTGACCCCCGCTATTTCACGGGTTAGTAGTGTTATTGTAAGTGTACTAGGGACCAAAGTACAAATAGAGTATTGTTGATGCCTAAATTTTTTCAAATTTCTGTACTGTACCTGTGCAAATAATTTTGCTGATGACTTTTATTCACTGTTTGAAAATTAGCTGTACCCACTCCTAATTACTTTTGTCAAAATAGGCATGAGAGGTCGAGTCACCTACAGTTTGGATTTTGATTGAGTTCTAGGGGACTTATAAGGTGTAATGTCAACCAGGGAGATTTACCAACTATACCAATCAAGATTGGGAGAAGCATTCGTTGATTATTTTGGACGCCGCATATATGTGTTGCCAGCCTAAAAAACCACAATTTTCTGGTGTTAAAAAATCCCGTCTAATGTTTCGAATACATTTTCGAGACTTGCAGACATCAGCGAGAATTTAGTCCATTCTTTTGATCCTGTTCTTATTTTACCGTCAACACTGCCCTCACACACGCCACCGGACCACAAGTGCGGCCCAGCTCCACCCAGGCCTGATATAACGCAAGTACGTGCGTTTTATGCACTACATAGAACGTTAGAGAAAAGAGAGCATAAAAAGACTTACTGTTATAACAATATCTTGCGTTGGAAAAGAAATCCGCTACGTCTATTTTCCCTTTCGCATTCGCTTACGACGACATTTTAGGCGCAATGCTGGCTGTGAATCGCCCGACTACTAGCACTTGCGTCACACTTCACTGCTTTTCCATTGGGCGTAATATCGGCGTGGCAGCTCATTGGTGGGTTTAGAACAAAACGCAAATGCTAACACGGAAGTATTTGCACCATCGCAGTCTGTAATGTGTCAAAAAATTGAAAGCATTTTCCGACCGTTGTACCGTCCACTGCCTCATAGCGTTTTTGTACTTGAGTAATGTAAAGAAAATCATGCGTGATTAGTGCACACCGAGTGACGTTTCACGTTGCGGCGAGAGTTTGTGGTATGTAGGCAATGACATCTGAAAGAAAGTGCTAGATGCGCTCATCTGGGTGAACCCTGACAGCGGTGAGTCTTTTTTGTCTTTGTATTCCTGGTTTCCAAACGTCAACCTTGACATCTGTCAAGTGGTTCGCGGATTTGTCAATATGCTAATTGAATTAAATTTCACGTTTTAAACCCGTTACAACATTACAAACGAATTTCGAAGTTCCCTCGGGTGATCCGCAAAACAATCACTGCCAAAGTATACAGTTACGTTTTTTTTAATCAAGTCCATAATTATATTGGTACAGTTTTTATTCACAGGTAATGTACATTAAGTCTTGATGTCATGATTATGTAAGTCTAAGGTTGGTTTCCCTGTACAGGGCACTGCTATATACGGTGTATAATGCACGCTTTAACATATATACTACGTACATATGTATGTATGTGTGTGTATATATATGTATGTGTGTATATGTATATGTATGTGTGTATATGTATTAGCAGTAAAACTGTTTGTAAAACATTTCTTGAACAGTTCTTGAATTGCCTCTGTACCTGACACACCTGTTGGAAACCTGTTAGTTTTGTTTGTCCCTTCAGACATTCTTGTTATTGTTTTGTAATCTTAGCATTCCCCTATCGTTCGAGGTGGCAAAAGTACTCACACTTGGCTTTTGTCAAATATCCCAAGGATCACAAATACGAGTCCACGTTCCACCCGCTATTTGTGCCTTGGTGAAATTGGCTCAGTTTGCTATACATGCAATTGAGTCATGGTGCATCTTCTCTAGAATATATGATCACACATAGACGCAAAGCAAGATACGGATAGTCCCGTCCCAACCACAAAAAATGTTTAATGACTTTTGGGACAGCCTGTCTCTATATATTATGTAGAAAGTATGAACGTAGTTGGATTTTGATTAATCTGTCATTTTCAGGGCATATTCTTGCAATTTTATTGAACTGGAATTTGCCTTTGACCCGCAGGCAGATGGTGCTAACTGAACAGCACTACCCAACCATCAGCCACCCAGCCCTGTCGGGTTCGTTTGCCTGCTCTTCAGGTAGGAGGTAAACCGGGGGCGGGACCATCCGGCAAAGTAGGCGGGATGCCCGTTGAGGGTGGGAGCAGCGGCAGCTCTGCCTCAACTGCTCGTCACCCCAAACAAAAGCGCAAGGCTCACAGCCTCTCTATTCGGCGCACGAACAGTACGGAGGAGAGGCCGCCTGGCAGCCACAGAGGAGAGATGCTAGAGGGACAGGTGAGAAGCACACCTCGAGCGCCGTGCGAACATACTTTTTTTAAGCCGCTACTGTGTTTCCTCAACATACGCAGGACTTTGGGAAAGAACATTGGCCCCCAGTGCTCTGCTACATATCATTTGCTTATTAGATGCTGCTTTCCTCTCGAGAAAGTACAGTACTGACTGGTTGAGCAACAGTGCTTTTTTTTTTTTAAACAGCTCTTGCAAATCTACGATTTCCATGTTGTTACAAAATGTTAAATGGACTCATTTCAATTTAACATCACTCTTGTCATCTAAAGTTTACTCTAATAATATAAGAGGATAATATAAAATCCCAATGACCTGAGGTTTAGTGCTTTTTTTTTTTAAGCATTACATTTATAGAACACTCTTCAACTTAGTGAATCCTCTCCAGTGGTGGTTACATTTGAAGTTGCTATAACTGATTTATTACCTTCAGAAAGGCACGCTCATAAATATGAGGTGGGTTGGTATTTACTTATCAAGACAAGGACACCCGATCACATAGATCCCGGTCGTTAATGCTGTCTAGTTGTTTTTCCATCTGTATGATAAAGTGAGGAAAGGTTGTGCAGGTTATTATTGGCACTTTTCCCACGCTGACATTATTAGCCTGAATTATGCCGCGGGGTTTTTCGTGGCACAACTTAAGCAGCTTTGTGTACAGAATGGCTGCCTATTGTTTTCTAATTCGTCTTTTTCTGCAAGCGTGTGGCGCCGACACAATGGTCAGGAGACTAACGTCGCAGTGACAAGCTGTTGGTGTTGAACTTGTGCCAGGAGAGAGAGTGACAGCGGAGTATTTGGTTCCCCGGTCCTCGTATTAGTTGGCCGCAGAGAGGAAATAAGAGTCAGGCCTTCGTTTGAGCTGTCAAATGCAGACGTTTGTCATCGCGCTAGCTTGTACTTCTCTCGGCGGGTAGGTGGAGCGTAGACATGTGATCATCTTTTTGGAACTGTGTGCTTGCAATGGAGGTAGGTGAACTAACTAGTTCCTCTGTATTACTTGTTTCTTGGTTTCACACTGACCAGCCACAACGTTATCAGGAGATCTACTGTATTTGAAATTCCTTTCGAAAAATAATAACACTCCGTTTTGATTGACCCTCTCGACCAGCTGCTGTTTGTAACGTATGCGTTTGAGCAAAGTGAATGTTGAGTGGGCAACAATCCCCATCTGGTTTAAGTTTTCTCTATATTGGCGTATCTTTGTAGGACTCCAAGCTACCGCAGTCTCTACGTAACAATCTTGTTGACCTATTTGGCCAGATTGAACGGGAGTTTGAAAATCTCTACATCGAAAACCTTGAACGTGAGTACACCGGTTCGTCCAGACCTTGAGATGTGCTTTGTAAAATGTAACCAGGACAATAAATATCGACAATTTAAAGCTCAGTGACACTAACCCTTTTGTCAACCTATATTTTTGGAGCGCACTTTGTTGACCTTTTCCTATTGATTCTCTAATAAACCAGGATGTAGACCGTGTTTGTCTACTAAGGCCTTGTCTCTGTGCTAACATTACAGTACGACGGGAAATTGATTCCCTGAATGAACGTCTGACTGGCGACGGACAGAATCCTGAGGGAGGAGATCTCTCCAAGGGAGCCCTGAAAACAAAAGGTCTTGTATTTCCTGTGGGATTTGCCGGAGTAATTTTTTTGTTATTGCTCGTGCAGTCGCCCTAATGCAGATTATGTGGCTTCACTGGAAGATTTGGAAATGCTGGCCTTAGGTTCCTAAGCACATTGGCCGGGAATGAGACTGTAAGGAGTAAAAATATGAGTATTTTATCTGTCGGTCAAAAAAAAAAAGTCAATCTTTGCCGTGGAGAGATGACATGCCGGCAGCAGTGAAAACTATCCACGAGGTTTGTCAACAGCGGTTTCCAGTTGTAATGTTGTCTACGTCTTTGTCGCACATGCAGCCAGCCACAGCACCAGCCAACTGTCACAGAAGCTGAAGACGACCTACAAAGCCTCAACCAGTAAGGTATTGAACTCGTTTGCCTTTTTGTACAGCTAATAAATGTGTTACTCGTGTCAATATTTGGAACGGCTTACATGATGTCGCTATCAAACGGCGCTTTGTTTCCATATGAGGAAAAGGAGGCGCATCTTGTCCCACCCACGAAAGGTCATGTGCGATGTCATGCGCTGAAGTGTAATTCATTGACAGAGCTGCCTGCTTTCAGACACTCGCACCTCCCTTGAGTTCTTCCTTTTGTAATTTCTTATATAAAACGATTGTACGCTTTCAATGGCAAAGTATGTGGACCGTGCCAGAGGCAAAAGTGTGACCACTTGAGAGTTATGAGGAGGCGAATCAGGGGTAATGTCCCGTGTATACTGTTAATCACATGCTCCGATTCTCTTTTTAAACTGCAGCCTGACCTTGACTCTGTATCTCATCCCCCGACTTATTTTTAGCAACAGCGGCATTGACACGACATATAAAACCCAATATTTCCTCATGCAGTGGCTGGGGACAATTTTACTCACTTGTAGTAAGTAGCAAGAATCCATTTGGGTGGAAAAAAAAATCACGATTAGATTCGTTCGAATGGACTTTTAAGGTTGGATATAGTCAAGGAACAAAAGGCAGAACATAAGTGTGATCCTAACCACACCCGACAGAATAAGAGCGGACATGAACGCAGTCTGACACGAGCGAGTCGGATGCTTTGCTGCACTCTCAAAGACGGACGCCGTTTGCTTTGGTCACTCGTCGGCTTGCTGCTTGCTGCTTGCGTTATGTGGCACAGCAGGAGAATTTTTTTTGCCGTGTTTTAGTTAAACCACCGGTGACCCGAGTCAAGTCATGCGACTCCAGGCCCCCACCTCTCTCGCACGAGGCTCATGCTTCTATACTCAGCCCTCTCCTTTTCACTTGGTTTTCATCTTCATGATGCCTTAACTGGAAAGTAGCAGCGCAGTGGTGTTTGGTGTGTTCTAATTGATGGTCCAGTGAAATAGAGATGTCGTCATGTAATTGCCTGCCTTTTTTTGGCATCTTGACGATCTTCATTTTGCAGCAGTTGTAACCCTGTTTTTTTTTAATTCTCTGTATGACTGCATTTACTCCCATTCAGATTGTATCCAGCTTCAAAGCCACAACAGGCTCCCGAGCTTTGTGCCATCTGCAAAAGGAGTATGTTGGCCATCGGGATGGAATTTGGGACCTCAGTGTGACCAAAACTCAGCCAGTCGTCCTTGGAACCGCTTCAGCAGGTACATCGCCATGCAATGTGCAACTCACGAAACCACTTGTCTCATCATTTTCAATCAAAAATTGTGCTCCAAGTGCAGTTTCTACATTTCGATTTATATGACCTTACACCATTTTGCCCCGGTTGTACACTCTGCTTTCATACGCGATTTAGATTTCCGAGGTTGAGTTCTCACACGTGCTTTGGCAAAACTGTGACCCCGCTTTGTTCACAGACCACTCGGCTCTGCTTTGGAGTATCGAGACTGGGAAATGTCTGCTCAAGTACGGTGGCCATGCAGGATCAGGTAATCACAAAGTGACTCCAAACGGCATCGATATAATCTCTGCCCGGTGAGGCTTTCGTGCTGTCGAGTGTGAAGGCCTCTTGTTGAAAAATATTCACTCGCACCGACTTGTCTGTCGTTGCAAGTATTTCAGAAGTCTGTTGGTGCTCTGAGTCATTTGTATTGATCTCTCTTCCTCAGTCAACTCGATCAAGTTCCACCCCACAGAGCAGATGGCCCTCACAGGTAAAAAGTTGAATATCGGTGTCAATATGTTATTTTGCCTCCTTGCTTTTTGAGCACGCTGTCCCGATTCTCGCTTGTCGAGCCGATACCGTCGATATTCATGTTTGTTCCCGTGTCCTTGCATCGCCCCAGCCTCCGGGGACCAGACGGCTCACATCTGGCGCTACATGGTGCAACTACCTGCCCCCCAGCCAGCACCAGATGTCAGTGTAAGTCACTTTCTTCTGCTCAATTTGAAAGAGTTGAAGAGGCTGGAATGCCCTGGAAATTGACATTCCCGACTGATTGATTTGTCATCTGTTCCCTAGAACTTGCGACTCAACATTTGTTTTGGTTGTTTTTTTTTTTTTTTTTTTGCCATTTTAGGCACCGTGTGACGATGACCAGGATTCTTCAGACCGCGAAGAAGGCGAGGTGGACGGCGAAGGCCCTTGCGAGGTGCCCACTGTCCGGGTACCTACGGCAACCCTGAAAAGTCACCAGGGTGTCGTTATCACAGCTGATTGGCTGGTGGGCGGCCGACAAGTGGTGACAGCTTCTTGGGATCGTGCTGCCAACCTTTATGAGGTGGAGACCTCTGAACTGGTGCACACTCTCACTGGTACGTCAGCAGACAACGCAAGGTTTGCCTCCACATTTCAAGTATTTATTTTCTAGTAGCATTTTCTATCCATGTCTGCTGATGAATAATTGACACGCCTACAACAGGGAAATTACACATCCCTACAACAGGGATGTGTAATTTCCCACGCATGCCACAAGATGGCAGCAAAGTGCTTTACGCTCAGGCGCTTAGGTTCCTCAAAAGGTTGCAAAATGAAACTGTGAAGATGTGGGGGTTCACTTTATTCATATCGGCCCATGTGCAACTTTCATGTAAATGAAATGTTTCATAGCAGTTTGCCTGCAACCTTATTTTCATGCTTCATGAGCCGTATCAAAATGTAGGCTACTTTGATGCTAGGATGTATGTTCCCACAGTCGTACCTTATGCTCCCCATGACCTGAGATCAAGACTGATTTCTCGCTGTGTGCGCAGGCCATGACCAAGAGTTGACCCACTGTTGCACCCACCCCACCCAGCGGTTGGTCGTCACCTCATCCAGGGACACCACCTTCAGATTGTGGGACTTCAGAGATCCATCCATCCACTCCGTCAACGTCTTCCAGGGCCACACCGAGTGAGTTTCGCACTCAGACGCACCTACACAATTGAATCGGTGCTTGAAAAGGCCGCGCTTCCCCGCAGCGTTTATATGAACCACAAAGTGGCGCTCTATTCTCTCTCTGGGGTCTACTCCTCGAGGACTCCCTCACCGACAAATTTGCTAAGCCAAATCCTCCACTTGCATCTCATTCGTTACTAAGTGCCTCTCAGCGTCTCTCGGCATCTCTCTGTGTCTTGTGTACAGTATTTATCTGGCTGCTTCGCCATTAATCCTCCACTCTGTGTACTTTTTCCTCCGTGAGCATTCAATTGCTGTCACTCATTTTAGCTACGCGGCAACACCTTGTCTGTTCTTTAAAAGGTGTGTGTGTGTGTGTGTGTGTGTCTGCAGCTGTTTTGGGGAGCATTTGATCCATGGTACGTACATTATACCTGCAGAGTCGCACCTTTTTCAATCACATAAAAAAAATCAACTGGTCCGATCTGATGTACGATACCCACATTCCGTTGCAACTACGACCACACAATTACATGCTTCCAGATATTTTAAAATTACAGGTGGTTATTTTTGCAATTCATTAATTCCATTTCCAGTGTGTTTTAATTGTCAGTTTTCTTTAATTTTGACAGTCATGGTTGTGTGGTCCCAAGAATGTGTGCACGTGCGTCAGTAGGACGGGTCTATTTCCTGTTTTCCCCCACACCAAAGTCGGATTACTATCCATACGAACCGAGCTGCCCACACACACACACACACACACACCAATTCGTGTCACAAAGGAAAGGTCCCATTTCTGCTGCTAATTTGTTCATTATGACACACAGATAAATATGAATGCGTTCCAGCTTCAGGGTCCAGCGCTTCACATTTCTTCTGTCTTCTCCAGCAATGAGCACTAATACTTACTGACAACAATGGCACAGCAGCTAAAAGTGCAGCATTCACCCTGCATGCCACTACCCTGCCATAATTGCGACGTAATGACAACAGCGGCAAAAAAAGAAGAGTCGTGGACTTGGTCCGCAAATTCAATGTCATGTCACATTTGTCTCTTCTGATACCAACAGCTTTAGGATAGACTGTGATTGAAATGCTGTGTGAAGCGCTTGTGTGTGTGTGTGTGTGTTTGTATTTGTCCTGTTTCTATTACCATGTTGTAAGCATATACCTTTATTTGATCAATTCTGTATATTCCTGTCCATACAAAAATATTCTCTTTGTTGCATACTTTTTCCACTGTCTTCTCCTAAAAAAAAAAAATCTTGACCTTAGCTGTCAGCGATGCAGCAGAGAGGCTATTAAGTAGCGCTGAACACTTCCCCTCCCTCCTCACGCACCCTTTCTGAAAACGCTTTAACCTTAATCAACCTTTTAATAAATTACCTTGTCTGACAATGCACCCCTCAGCTCCCCCCCACCGAGTAGACCCTCCTAGACTTCTCCCCCTCCCCAGCTGACACCTCCTCAGTTGGGTTATGAGACACTGCAAAGGCACTTCGCCTCCAAAGATACAGCCGTTGCTGTGAGCATCTGCCTCACTTAGAGCGGTTTGGTCCTCGCTAATTAGCCCTTAATTTCGTGTCAGTTTGAATTAAACTTGCAGCAAAAACTCGCTGTGTGTGCGCGCGCGTGCATGTGTGTTGCACCGTGCTACAGTGCGAATCTGTAATTCTAAAGCTATTGAAAATTTAATAGCTTTTATAATAGCTATTTAATCAAAATAAAACTATTGAAAATTGTGTTGTTGTGGGCCAAGCAGATTTTGGAATTATGCCCTAAAAAGTACAACCTTTGAACCATAACAAAATCTGTGTGTGTATGTGTGTGTGTGTGTGTGTGTCTGCGTATATTTCTTTGCAGCACGGTGACATCAGCAGTGTTCACGGCTGGGGACAACGTGGTGTCAGGGAGTGACGACCGCACAGTGAAAGTGTGGGATCTGAAGAACATGAGGTCGCCAATAGCAACCATCCGCACCGACTCGGCTGTCAACAGGTAGGCAAACTGAAGCAAAAAGTGTTTGTTGTTCCACCTTTTGGAAAAATTAGAAGAGGACTACGTGGCCCAGTAGTCCGCTGGTTAGTGTGTCGTCCTCACAGTGCAGAGGTGGAGGGTTCGATTCCAGTTCCGGCCGTGGGTTTTCTCCGGTTTGCTCCCTCCATTTTTTTTGTCTCTGCTATTTGGAAGTGCAGTCAAACCTCTTTTTAACTAACCCCGTTTACGTTTCCACTCCTGTGACGCTCACATTTCAAAGTCTTCGAAAGTCTGACAAAAATGTTCAAAAATAGAGAATCGAACTAAAGTGCTTACCAATGGAACCGATGAAGAAAATACTTCACACAACAGTCACAAAGTGTTAACTGAAATATTGCAGGATAAGCGTCTCCGCCAACCAGAGGATCATCGCCCTGCCGCACGACAATCGACAAGTGCGGCTGTTTGACATGAGCGGCGTGCGGCTGGCCCGACTGCCTCGCAGCAACAGAATGGTACGAAGGGAACGCAAGCTTTGAGTCGGTGAGCGTCGCGAGAACGCAAACGTCAAATATGTGTGTCGATGCAGGGCCACAGGCGCATGGTGTGTTGCACGGCGTGGAACGAGGAGAACCAAACGTGCAACCTGTTCACCTGCGGCTTCGACCGGCAGGCCATCGGCTGGAACATCAACATCCCCGCCTTGCTGCAGGAGAAATGAAGCCCGCTCGAGCGTTAACGCACGCAAATCCCTCCGCATAAACTGCCGTCTCACACATGCTTGGAAATAAAATAAGCTATGTTCACATCTGGTGAGCAGGAAGCTGTCTACGGGCGTGAGGCCGAAAAATATTGAGATGTTGGGCTTCAGCGTGAAATTTCAGGATGACCCTAAAAGGCACTCTAAGCTGTTCGGCTGAATTGCAATTCCATCTGTGAACTTTTGAAACCGCCGTGGAGCTTCACGTTCGTGAACAGCCTGTCATGCAAATAACACTGAAAAAAACGGTTGGAAGTGCATTCCAAGGTTTAGATAAGGTCGAATTAAGTTCACCCGTGAAGGTGGTCGTGCATCCTGAAATTTCAGCCCAAAAGCCCACATCCTCAACTTTTTGTGAGTCGCGGATGTTTGTGTGTATTCACATCACCGCTGTTAAGTTACTGCTGAGTGGTTGCATGAAGAGAAATCGAGCCATTTCTATTTCCAAGACAATTTGTTAAGTATGATAAAATGTACGTCTTGTGCCGTTGCCTGAAGAAGTGACCTCCATCAGATTCTTGCAAATGAATGGATTATGCTGTTGTATAGTACACATCCTTTTTGTTTGGAAAGACATCAATGAAGACGTTGTGATCATTTAAGACTTTTTGTCAAGCTGTAGTAGTGCCTCATGAGAAATCCAAATGATTTGCTTCCTTAACGTTTCACAGCTACACCATTCCAAAAAAAAAAAAGTTTGTCCGCAGTGCTCCGATGTCAACAGTTCAAACTTATGTTGCCTGGTTCCGTGTTTTGCACTGGGACTATTTCCTTTCGCTGTTTGCTTTATTCTGCCTTTCTAAAGAGATGCAAAGTGTTGTAAGTTTAGCAGTAATGTGTCAGGTTGGTGCATCTTTACGCTCTTTTCATGTGAAGAATTTTTTCGAGTAATTATACACCAGTGTTGTTATTTTGGAGTAACTGCGTCCAAATAATGACCCTGTAATTCAGCGACGAAGTGCATCATCACCTGCCTGTTGCCAACTCAGATGTCTTGTGTTGGTGATGTTTTTATCCCCGTCATGTTACATACACAAGTTGTTGGTTACTTATGTTTCACGAATGTGACGTTTACAATTTGTTTTCAAAAATCCCTGTGTGACCTCTTGCGTCTTTTTTAAGTGGAACACTCTTCATCTGAATATATCAATATCACCGTCTGAAGATTCATTTGCATGGGCGGGTGACAAATACCTTGAAGCCCTTGGGCAAGATGTAGCCATCCATGTCATTTTATGTGTTTCTGCGTGAAAGATTGCCACCGTTTTCCATTGATTTGTGTTCAAAACTACTCTTCCGAAAAGCGATGAGAAACACATGCATACAAACTTTAAAATATGATTTGATTGTTTTTAATGGTTAAAAACGACCATGTATAGTAAGGCCTTTTTAGCCGAAAAAAATGACCATGTATAGTAAGCCATTTTTAGCCCAAAAAAACGACCATGTATAGTAAGGCGTTTTTAGACCGAAAAAACCGACCAGGTATAGGCGTTTTTAGCCCAAAAAAACCGACTTCTTTCTTTTGCCATTGGTGTTTAGCAAGGCTTGTTTGAGGAAAGACACCCCCCAAAAAACAATTGCATCTGCTAGGGAGCATTGCTCAGGGTTAGAGTGATGGAGTGTCAATCCAGAGGTTGGGTGTTCGAACCCCGGTGGTGGCAACCATGTCCCTTCTTTCCTTTGCCATCGATGTTTAGCAAGGCTTATATGAGGAAAGACACCCCCCAAAAAACAAATGCATCTGTGTGGGAGCATGGCTCACATGTAAAGTGTGTGCGTCCCAGCTAGAGTTTGGGTGTTCGATCCCTGGTCCGAGTAACAATGTTCATTCCTTCTTAAACCACCATGTAGACAAAGTTGTTTTTAGCCGAAGAAACGACCATGTATAGTAAGGCGTTTTTAGCCAAAAAAAACGACCATGTATAGTAAGGCGTTTTTAGCCGAAAAAAACGAGCACGTATAATCATGCTTTTTTTGCCGAAAAAAAACACCATGTATAGTAAGCATTTTTGGCTGAAAAAAAAAGACAGAAAAAACAACCATGTATAGTAAGCCATTTTTAGCCAAAAAAAACGACCATGTATAGTAAGGCGTTTTTAGACCGAAAAAAAACGACCATGTATGGTAATGCGTTTTTGGCCGAAAAAAACGACCATGTAAAGTAAGGCGTTTTTAGCCAAAAAAAAACGACCATGTATAGTAAGCCATTTTTAGCCAAAAAAACCGACCATGTATAGTAAGGCGTTTTTGGCCAAAAAAAATTACCATGTATAGTAAGCCATTTTTGGCCGAAAAAAACGACCATGTATAGTAAGGTGTTTTTAGCCAAAAAAAAAACGACCATGTATAGTAAGGCGTTTTTAGCCGAAAAAAACGACCGAAAAAACAACCATGTATAGTAAGGCGTTTTTAGACCGAAAAAAACGACCATGTATAGTAAGGCGTTTTTAGCCGAAAAAAAATGACAGAAAAAACAACCATGTATAGTAAGGCGTTTTTGGCCGAAAAAAAACGACCATGTATGGTAAGGCGTTTTTGGCCGAAAAAAAACGACCATGTATAGTAAGACGTTTTTAGCCGAAAAAAACAACCATGTATAGTAAGGCGTTTTTAGACCGAAAAAAAACGACCATGTATAGTAAGGCGTTTTTAGCCGAAAAAAACAACCATGTATAGTAAGGCGTTTTTAGACCGAAAAAAAACGACAGAAAAAACAACCATGTATAGTAAGGCATTTTTGGCTGAAAAAAACGACTAAAAAAACAACCATGTATAGTAAGCCATTTTTAGCCAAAAAAAACGACCATGTATAGTAAGGCGTTTTTAGCCGAAAAAAACGACCGAAAAAACAACCATGTATAGTAAGCCATTTTTAGCCAAAAAAAAAACGACCATGTATAGTAAGGCGTTTTTAGCCGAAAAAAACGACCATGTATAGTAAAAGCGTTTTTGGCTGAAAAAAAAACGACCGAAAAAACAACCATGTATAGTAAGGCGTTTTTAGACCGAAAAAAACTACCACGTATAGTAAGGCGTTTTTGGCCGAAAAAAACGACCGAAAAAACAACCATGTATAGTAAGCCATTTTTAGCCAAAAAAAAAACGACCATGTATAGTAAGGCGTTTTTAGCCGAAAAAAACGACCATGTATAGTAAAAGCGTTTTTGGCTGAAAAAAAAACGACCGAAAAAACAACCATGTATAGTAAGGCGTTTTTAGACCGAAAAAAACTACCACGTATAGTAAGGCGTTTTTGGCCGAAAAAACGACCACGTATAGTAAGGCATTTTTGGCTGAAAAAAACGACTAAAAAAACAACCATGTATAGTAAGCCATTTTTAGCCAAAAAAAACGACCATGTATAGTAAGGCGTTTTTAGCCAAAAAAAAAACGACCATGTATAGTAAGGCGTTTTTAGCCGAAAAAAACGACCATGTATAGTAAAAGCGTTTTTGGCTGAAAAAAAAACGACCGAAAAAACAACCATGTATAGTAAGGCGTTTTTAGACCGAAAAAAACTACCACGTATAGTAAGGCGTTTTTGGCCGAAAAAACGACCATGTATAGTAAGGCATTTTTGGCTGAAAAAAACGACCGAAAAAACAACCATGTATAGTAAGGCGTTTTTAGCCAAAAAAAACGACCATGTATAGTAAGCCATTTTTAGCCAAAAAAAACGACCATGTATAGTAAGGCGTTTTTAGCCGAAAAAAACGACCGAAAAAACAACCATGTATAGTAAGGCGTTTTTAGACCGAAAAAAACGACCATGTATAGTAAGGCGTTTTTGGCCGAAAAAAACGACCGAAAAAACAACCATGTATAGTAAGGCGTTTTTGGCCGAAAAAAACGACAGAAAAAACAACCAAGTATAGTAAGGCGTTTTTGGCCAAAAAAAACCAACCATGTATAGTAAGCCATTTTTGGCCGAAAAAAACGACCATGTATAGTAAGGTGTTTTTGGCCGAAAAAAACGACCATGTATAGCAAGGCGTTTTTGGCCGAAAAAAACGACCATGTATAGTAAGGCGTTTTTAGCCGAAAAAAACGACAGAAAAAACAACCATGTATAGTAAGGCGTTTTTGGCCAAAAAAACCCGACCATGTATAGTAAGGCGTTTTTAGCCGAAAAAAACGACCATGTATAGTAAGGCGTTTTTAGCCAAAAAAAACGAATATGTATAGTAAGGCATTTTTAACCGAAAAAAAACGACCATGTATAGTAAGGCGTTTTTGGCTGAAAAAAACGACCATGTACAGTAAGGTGTTTTTTGCCGAAAAAAACGCCCGAAAAAACAACCTTGTATATTAAGCCATTTTTAGCCAAAAAAAAACGACCATGTATAGTAAGGCGTTTTGGGCCGAAAAAAACGACCATGTATAGTAAGGCGTTTTTAGCCGAAAAAAATGACAGAAAAAACAACCATGTAGAGTAAGGCGTTTTTGGCCCAAAAAAAAACGACCATGTATAGTAAGGCGTTTTTGGCCGAAAAAAACGACCATGTATAGTAAGGCGTTTTTAGCCGAAAAAAATGACAGAAAAAACAACCATGTATAGAAAGGCGTTTTTGGCCAAAAAAAAAACGACCATGTATAGTAAGGCGTTTTTAGCCGAAAAAAACCACCATGTATAGTAAGGCGTTTTTAGCTGAAAAAAACGACCATGTACAGTAAGGTGTTTTTTGCCGAAAAAAACGCCCGAAAAAACAACCATGTATAGTAAGCCATTTTTAGCCAAAAAAACCGACCATGTATAGTAAGCCATTTTTGGCCGAAAAAAACAACCATGTATAGTAAGGTGTTTTTTGCCGAAAAAAACGACCATGTATAGCAAGGCGTTTTTGGCCGAAAAAAACGACCATGTATAGTAAGGCGTTTTTAGCCGAAAAAAACGACAGAAAAAACAACCATGTATAGTAAGGCGTTTTTGGCCAAAAAAAACCGACCATGTATAGTAAGGCGTTTTTAGCCGAAAAAAACGACCATGTATAGTAAGCCATTTTTAGCCAAAAAAACGACCATGTATAGTAAGGCGTTTTTAGACCGAAAAAAAACGACCATGTATGGTAATGCGTTTTTAGCCCAAAAAAAACGACCATGTATAGTAAGCCATTTTTAGCCAAAAAAAACGACCATGTATAGTAAGGCGTTTTTGGCCAAAAAAAATGACCATGTATAGTAAGCCATTTTTGGCCGAAAAAAACGACCATGTATAGTAAGGTGTTTTTAGCCCAAAAAAAAACGACCATGTATAGTAAGGCGTTTTTAGCCGAAAAAAACGACCGAAAAAACAACCATGTATAGTAAGGCGTTTTTAGACCGAAAAAAACGACCATGTATAGTAAGGCGTTTTTAGCCGAAAAAAAATGACAGAAAAAACAACCATGTATAGTAAGGCGTTTTTAGACCGAAAAAAACTACCACATATAGTAAGGCGTTTTTGGCCGAAAAAACGACCATGTATAGTAAAGCATTTTTGGCTGAAAAAAAACGACCGAAAAAACAACCATGTATAGTAAGGCGTTTTTAGCCAAAAAAAACGACCATGTATAGTAAGCCATTTTTAGCCAAAAAAACCGACCATGTATAGTAAGGCGTTTTTAGCCCAAAAAAACGACCATGTATAGTAAGGCGTTTTTAGCCGAAAAAAACGACCGAAAAAACAACCATGTATCGTAAGGCGTTTTTAGACCGAAAAAAAACGACCATGTATAGTAAGGCGTTTTTGGCCGAAAAAAACGACCGAAAAAACAACCATGTATAGTAAGGCGTTTTTAGACCGAAAAAAACTACCAAGTATAGTAAGGCGTTTTTGGCCAAAAAAACCGACCATGTATAGTAAGCCATTTTTGGCCGAAAAAAACGACCATGTATAGTAAGGTGTTTTTGGCCGAAAAAAACGACCATGTATAGCAAGGCGTTTTTGGCCGAAAAAAACGACCATGTATAGTAAGGCGTTTTTAGCCGAAAAAAACGACAGAAAAAACAACCATGTATAGTAAGGCGTTTTTGGCCAAAAAAAACCGACCATGTATAGTAAGGAGTTTTTAGCCGAAAAAAACGACCATGTATAGTAAGGCGTTTTTAGCCCAAAAAAACGACCATGTACAGTAAGGCGTTTTTAGCCAAAAAACCCGACCATGTATAGTAAGCCATTTTTAGCCAAAAAAAACGACCATGTATAGTAAGGCGTTTTTGGCCGAAAAAAACGACCATGTATAGTAAGGCGTTTTTAGCCGAAAAAAATGACAGAAAAAACAACCATGTATAGTAAGGCGTTTTTGGCCAAAAAAAAACCGACCATGTATAGTAAGGCGTTTTTGGCCGAAAAAAACGACCATGTATAGTAAGGCGTTTTTAGCCGAAAAAAATGACAGAAAAAACAACCATGTATAGTAAGGCGTTTTTGGCCAAAAAAAACCCGAGCATGTATAGTAAGGCGTTTTTAGCCGAAAAAAACCACCATGTATAGTAAGGCGTTTTTGGCCGAAAAAACGACCACGTATAGTCATGCTTTTTTTGCCGAAAAAAAACACCATGTATAGTAAGGATTTTTGGCTGAAAAAAACGACCGAAAAAACAACCATGTATAGTAAGGCGTTTTTAGACCGAAAAAAATGACCATGTATAGTAAGGCGTTTTTGGCCGAAAAAAACGACCATGTATTGTAAGGCATTTTTGGCCGAAAGAAAACGAACATGTATAGTAAGGCGTTTTTAGCCGAAAAAAACTACCATGTATAGTTAGGCATTTTTGGCCAAAAAAAACGACCGAAAAAACAACCATGTATAGGAAGCCATTTTAGCCAAAAAAACCGACCGTGTATAGTAAGGCGTTTTTAGCCGAAAAAAACCGACCGTGTATAGGAAGGTGTTTTTAGACCGAAAACAACGACCATATATAGGAAGGTGTTTTTAGCCGAAAAAGCCATTTTGTAGCCTTACTATACATGGTTGTTTTTTCGTTCGTTTTTTTCTGCAAAAATTGCCTTACATGGTCGTTTTTTTCGGCAAAAATTGCATTACTAAACATGGTCGTTTTTTTCGGCTAAAAATGCCTTACTATACATGGTCGTTTTTTTCCCGCCAAAAACGCCTTACTATACATTGTCATTTTTTTTCGGCCCAAAACATCTTTCGAAATGTTTTTTTTTTCTGCAAAAATTTCCTTACTGTACATGCCCGTTTTTTCCCGGCTAAAAACGCCTTACTATACATGGTCGTTTTTTTTTCGGCCAAAAACGCCTTTCTATAAATGGTTGTTTTTTGGAGGGTGGTAGTCAATAGGATGTGGGGCCCCTTGCTTTAATATGTGTTCATAGTCTCCTGAGGGGCGGTGTGGGAGGTTTTAAAAAATTATTATTATTATTATTTTTTTTTTATTGCAAGCGTGTACTTCAATCGCACTGGAATGTAATCATACTCCACTTCAAATAAATAAGATCACATTTCACAATGTTGGGGTTTTATTCACATTTACAGTACAAACATTAACTTTTTTTTTTCCAATTTGTCACTGAAGTGCATTTTAAAAGACCTTAGCAGCAGTTCTTCATATACAGTACTATAAATGTACATCATCATTTGACATTTGAGGGGCTCTTCTCAACATAGATCGTAGAATTTTACATATGTACAGTTGTAGGTTGAATATTGCCATTCAGACATGGATTGAATGTATTTTTGGAAACAAATGGTAAAGTCTCTCTGTGATGAATGTCGTTGACACGTACAGTAGGTGACAAATAAAGCTTTTTTGATTTACATATTTGAAAAAATAGTGGCGGCAGGTTGTTTAGCATCGTGAGGTGCCATGTATCACCCGATCACATATCAATTCACCACAACATCATGAGCACTTGCACAAACTACAACCTGAATAATACCGTGAAGTTTGAATTAAAAACGGGGCACTGTCATTGCAAAGGCGGATGTTGGCTCGTATGTTGACTTGCTACTTATCCGATTGTAAAAGTGTCTGCTTCTCTGGGCGGAGGGGGCGCGGGTCAAAGAAGCATGGCATGGAATTGCCACAAGATGTCACTCTCACTGCTTCCACATTTAACAGGTCGGCCGCTAGTTGTCAGTCTCTTTAATCAGAATGCAGATGAACGCTGACTTGTGGATAATGTAATACTGAGCTACATTAGTGAGAACGCATACTCTCTAAATCAGGAGCAATGATGAGGCAGCACATGGACCTCACGCTTGAGCGTTCCATTTTTTTTTTGTTGGGGGGCGGGGCGGTTGCATAGGTACTCCCACATTCCAAAAACATCCTGGTTTGACAAACTAAGGACTGAAAATTAAATGTGAGAGAGTATATATTTGCAGGGATGGCTAGATTATTATTATTTTTCCTCACCTGGGGCTGAAAGGGAATTTCACCCACTGATGGGGGGGGGCGGTATGGGGGGGTAAGAAAAAAAATTATAAATATACTTGACACCGTCATTATTCATTATACCATTATTACAACATGATCAGGTCAACAAGGCCCCGGTGTTCAAAAAGTGATGTGCAATACTGACACGTGGATCCAGGTCAGAACATAAAAAAGGGTAAGGAGACATATTAGGTATGAAAGAGTTGAGCAGAAAAAAAAAAAGGCGCTCCCTCCATCATCAGCTTCACGCGCACTTTGAGAAGCGCTAATGGCCGGGCTCACGCACCTCATCTTCTCCCGACCCAGTGGGGTGTATTAACCTGTCGTCTTGTGTTCAACTGTGCTGCGCTTGAAAGGCGAGGCTGCCGTGAGATTGGCAAGGAGCAGTGGGGCTGGGGGGAGGGGGGGGGTAGTGATGTGGACAAAGGACGTGGCCAGAAAAAGGGCCGAGTCAGAGGGCAACCACAAAGAAAGGTGAGGACGGGTATCTTGAGATGGCATTGAATTGTGTCTCTCCCTTCTTTTTCCTCACTTTCTCTTCCTCTATCACCCATCACCATGACAGGGCCAATAATTGGACGTGGTCCTCTCTTTCTTTCTCTCTCTCGCTTTCCTTTCCTCCGTCTCTTTCTCTCCCTCCCATCGCTTTGCTCCTCAGCGGGAGCTTTGGGGCCCGGAAATAGCTGATGACAAGATAGCGGCTGCCTTTCATTTAGCTCAAGGTTACTCCACCCTTCTTTGACAGTCGCCACACCTGAGGGTTGGGGGGGCGGGTCGGGTGGGGGGTTTGTAGGAGGGTGTGTTGGCACACACGTGTGTGTGTGTAACTGAGTTTAGAGGAAACATAGCATTGAAAAATAAAAAAACAAACAAAAAAATAATTTCCTGTTCCTTTTGGCACATCTAGTTGACCTTTCGTTTTTGTGGGGTTTTTTTCGGGTACGTTGAGCGGTGGAGTGGATGTGTGGCCCATTCACAACCAAACACACGCACAGTTTCCGCTTTGCGTTATGCAGGTGTGTGTTTTGCAAAGAGCATGGCCCCTACCTTACCCTAAAAACACTTTCACACTTACATACACTGAAAAAAACAACCAAAAAAAAAACGGTGTGCTGAATTTACCCAACTTTATATTGTCAAGTGGTTGCACGAAATAAAATCATCTGGATCCCATACATTGTTTACATGAACTATTACTTGAAAAATGCATCTAAAGCCAGATGATTCCATTGTGTGCAACCGCTTGACAAAATATGATTTTTTTTCCGTGTTCACAGATGCACAGAGAAAAAACACACTCTTCAGTCCGATAGCAGGAACTGTTCCTGCTCAGGTGGCTTCTTCACCCAGGTGCCCAGGCCTGTTTCTTGGAGAGACCTGAACCACTGCTGTTTGACTGTCTGGTAAGGGCGTGCCGCCATCTTGGCCTGGCAGTAAACCGGCTGGCCGTCCTCCGAGCGATACGCGGGGATCCCCAGCTAGCAAAGACGAGAAGAGCAAAAAGAAAATCAGGACGTGCGTCGTAGTTTCCATTGTGACCTAGTACGTTTTTCACACGGGTGAGGAAACATCGTCGTATCGAGCATCGGTTTGCGCAATCACTTGGCCCTGACAAGTACTATGGCAACAAACGATCTGTATTGCAAAGCTCCGTAAATGTAAAAAAATGGGAATCGCTGTCCGGCCTCAATTTTACGCTTTTTTCTGTCGTTAACATGAACCAATTTAGCTTTTTTTTTTTTTTTTGTCGGGTTAGTCAATTGACATTAGATGAAGTTCATAAGTACACAGTCTGCACTCAGTACTTTTACTTTCACCAGTTTTTTTTTTAAACTACCTTTCTATTAACCCGACGAATGTCATTCGAAAGAATAAGACGGAATCTGCTGAAAGGCTAAAGGTTGCAGTGGTTGAGCGAGGGAAGATGACGAGCAAAACAAAGCGAATGAGGTGGCACAAATGCATTTAGGAGGGGTTGCGGTGGGAGGGGGGGCGGGCCTTCAACAGCTGTGTAATCTCCTCCATTTAAATTTCACAAGCAATTGAACATTCTCGGCGCTTTCTGTGCATTACTACTGTCGCAAGGGGAAACAATGAAGATCAGCGCCCAGACAAAGGAGCTGGGGGGGTGGTGGGGGGGGGGGGGGGTAAGAATGCAAAAGTTTCTTCTGGAGATTGGAGTGACTGCTCTTGCGTGGCCCTTATATGCATCGCGAAGGGAACACTTATGTGAGGAGGAGAGAGTGGAGGGGAGTCGGGTGAGAAGGGGGGCGGGGGGGTTCGAGTACTTCTCCAAATAATTATCGTTTCATAGTCATTATGCTTTAACGGCCGCCATTTGGTGATGAAGCCACTGTTTGTTACATCAAGTTTCTGAATGGAAATTAGAGTGCAGCGAGGTCTGCCGTTAAAGATCGACGCTGGCAGGTTGCGATAAGCCGCCAACAGCCCATGCTGGCGGGTCAACGCGTTTATCTACGGGAGAAAGACAAATGCGTTGCGCTTGTGTTTTTTTTCTCTTGATGTTGGCACAGATCTCCCGATAACGTGTGTGTGCGTGTGTGTGTGATAGAAATGGGCCGTTTACTGTTTTGATTCAATGGAGTTTTGTCACGCTATACAATTAGAAAGGATTGACATCATCCTTCTCGTTGTGCCATTGCGTGACACTCGCGCGAGCCCTTTAAGAAAATGACGAATCGTCATTTTATTTTCCCTTCGGCACTTTCGAAATTTGCAAGAAAAGAAATGGGAAAAGGCAAGGAGGAAGCTTTCTGTTTTAAAGGAATGCCAGGTTATAATTCTGTCGGTGAGAAGGAGCACTCTCGTCACCTTCTTATACGTGCGTTGACAGTTCCGTAACACACATCGGTGACCTCTAACGACCTTTGTAAAATTGTTCAAGGGCAATATATGTTATTGTGAAAAGCGTTTGGCTTGTTTTCACACGTGAGAATGTTACTTCATGTCTGCACGTTTTTACCTTAAGTGTGTTGTTATTCGGATTTGACTGCCTTGAGTTCAGTGCTGCGCTTTGGTTGTTGTTTTTTTTTTTCATTAAAACTTTTTTTTTTTAATGAAAATGACTCAGAGGAAAGTAAACATTATAAAGCCAAAGGCTATTTGCTTCTCTGAGGTGTCGTGTTTGCCGGCTGACATTGCAGCAAGGGCATCTTGATGGCGCGCCGTTGTTCTTTGCGCAATGACCTCCCACCATTATGACGAGAGACGCGGGCAACCTCCCTTTGTTGAACTAAAACATTACACAATAGTTGAACTTATCCAAAATCGGATTTTACCGACCGAAATTGCTTAATGCATCATCGGGTTTCAGAGAGGTGTTATCTTCCGTTTGCCGTGAGTAGCTCACAATGGAATTGTAACCTTGAGGGAACATTTGCCACGGAAATGTTCCACGCGAGTAAAATAAATCAATGTTGGCTGATCCACAGCTGAGACAAGAAGGGAGAGTTGCCGCTGTAAAAAGAGGAGAGGAACGCATTTCTGGTCGGACGGACTCTGCATGAAACACACTGCTTGGCACATTTAAATCGCATCTCAGATCTCGATGACTTAGAAGGAAATATTCCAGGCACCAAGTCTTCACTTATGACTCGCAATTTTTGTGAACTAAATGAAATTCCCTCTCTCAGTCCAACACAGTTGACGCCAAAATGTTCCTTTTGGCCTAAGAACAAAAACAATAGGTGAGTTTTTTTTGGGGAGGCGGGGTCTATCCCCCCGCCCCAAAATTTTTTGCAAATAGTCAAATTTGCAAAAGCTGAACCGCAGATATGCAGGACTCCGCTGAACATCAAACCCGATGGCGTGCGCATTTCATCACCATTTGTCAAAATAATTTCACAGATCTTTTTGAACCTCACAATGGCTCCTTTCGGCAGAGTCGAGCGAACGAGTCCTCACCTTGCAGGAAAGCCTGTTCCAACGCGTGAACAGTGCGTGTTTGCAGAGGCGTGAAGGCATCCCTGAGTCACGTCTCCGTCCCGTGGCGGTGTTGACCACCTCCAGTTGCGCGTCGCCCAGCGTCCAGTTGACGCTCACGCACAAGGCCTTCCCTGAATGCTGATACTCGTCACAGCTTAACCCTGCGGGAGAGCACCAAACACAAAGGGAGACTTGACGAAACCGCTCGAAAAGCCCCAGTTGATCGCCAAGTGAAAAAGTCCCTCCGTGAGGTGTAGCGAGTTTACCAGTCAAACGTGACTGACACCTGACAATTTTTTTTTCACATGATTTGTAGTATCGGCCAATCTCTGTGTCGTGGGGTGAAGGTCACCATGATCTTGGACTTTTCAATTTCAAATCACATCCAAGCTGATGTTTGCTTGATGGGAAAAGGACGGAAGTGACCCTCACTTCTAACCACTGTGACCACCCACTGATGGGGGGGCACTATGGGGGGGAGGTAAGAAAATAATTTATAATTATACTCAACACCGTTATTATTCATTCATTCATTCATTCATTCATTCATCTTCCGAGCCGCTTGATCCTCACTAGGATCGCGGGGGGTGCTGGAGCCTATCCCAGCTGTCTTTGGGCAGTAGGCGGGGGACACCCTGAATTGGTTGCCCACCAATCACAGGGCACACTCACACTCACACCTAGGGACAATTTAGAGTGTTCAATCAGCCTGCCATGCATATTTTTGGAATGTGGGAGGAAACCGGAGCACCCGGAGAAAACCCACGCAGGCCCGGGGAGAACATGCAAACTCCACACAGGGAGGCCGGAGCTGGAATCGAACCCGGTACCTCTGCACTGTGAAGCCGAGGTGCTAACCACTGGACTACCGGGCCGCCCCGTTATTATTCATTATACCATTATTAGAACATGATCAGGTCAACAAGGCCATACCGGATTTTTGCGTCTCAGGAATTTGACTGTGCGCCTCGTTTGGTCTATCCCCGTGTTCGCGCCTTCCTCGTCTGCTCCACGCGACTCTCCAGCGCCATCGTTTGCCTTTGAGTTGTAAATAAACATTTCCGGTTTGGGTCCACGAGACTTTGGCTGCACTCTGCATGTCGACAAATCTCCATTTTCTCCATCATCCCCATTATTCCTCCATACCCACAGTTGCTCTTCTTTTGCAGCCTGCCAGACGACAATCCGCACTCTGTCTTATTACCCGTTTCCTCTCTCTTTTACAGACGCACTCCTTTGTACAAAAGAGGGGCTCTATCCATCTTGCCTATAGCCTCCCTTTTTTTTTTTTTCTCAAAACATTCATGGCTCATTGGATCGTTTCAATGGACTCTTCTCCTCTCTGTCTGTAATAGCCAATTTCATTTTTCTTCCCCTGATGGAAGACGTGATTGGGCTCTCGGTCTGGGAGAGACAATGCTCGGCAGACGTGAAAAAGGCGAGAATTAGTGCGTTTAGTTATGAGACCTGTGACGGTATCACACAGCGCCGGGTTTAAATCAGAAGTTGCCTATCCCGTATGTGTTCACTTGTTTTTTTTTTGTTTTCTCATTCATTGCTCGATTATATTTATTACTGTAAACATATTTTTAGCAACAACATCCATAGACAGAGATGCCCCACGTGGCATGCGTAAGTTGCTCAGGGAGTGGCCTCGATTGGAAGCGATGGCTGACGCAACGTCGACAAGTTGGATGTCATCCAGAACCTTTCCCATCATTCAGCTTCACTACAAACTAAATTGTCGGTTCCCGGTGGAACCTGCAAAGCGGCGTTGCTTGTCTGGCTGCCACGATGACACTGTCGGGTTGGGCAGCTGGATGAGTTTGTGTGTCTGTGATGTTTGCATGCGCTGCTGCTGCTGCAGCTCATTTGGTACAAAGTTGACACGTCTGGAATGAGACGATAAACCTCGTACGGCAAACAAAACACAACCGTCAAAAAGGAAAAACAAGAAAAAGAGATGCTTCAAGTCGATTCTAAGGAGGCATGTTTTAGGAATGTAAGAAATGGAAGTGGATATTGATAATCTAGTTGAGGGGGAAAACCGTCAAATCGAGTTTTAGCAGTTTGGAATTGATGCGGTTCAGTAAGATCAAGTAGATACATAAAAATATTTGGATTTTACCTCAGCGTTTGTATTGTAATCCCTTCACTCATGAAAATCAGGCATAAGACATTTTGTATATGTGTGCATGTGCATTTTTTTTTTCTTTCTTACCACTGAGCAGCGGCTGGTTGCGTCTATAACTGGCGGGAAGGGGGCCCAGTCGTTCCTGCCGCTGATTCAGGACCCTGCCCAGATGGCCCGTGTGGCGCAGGCTGCCTACGGTCATGCTATGAAGGTACACAGGCTCCATTAAGTGGCTCAACAGTGCCCCCTGCAGGCCAAGAATATTCCACCTGCGTACAAGGAAGGAGGAAGGCTCCACTCAGGAGTGTTTTATGCAGATGACAAGGCGAGGTCGATGGTGTGGAGAGGAAAAAGGTTTGAGGGGATCGCGGAGGGATGGCGAAAGTCAGCGGTTGGTTGAGCTAAGAGCACGGCGACAGGCAGAGTGAGGGGGGGGGGGACCGATTTGAAAGCTTCGATGACAAGGGGAGACAATTTGATGGTTATCTTGATGTGGGACGTGATGAATAACATCTGCCGGACCGTCAATACAAACAAACAGACCATTTTCCCCCTGGTTAGAGAGACAAACCATCAGCAGTGGCAACAATAACAACAACACTGCCACAGGTCAGCGCATCAGCATTCATTACCACGGCAGCACATTAGCATGCGTGCATTTGTCAGTGCCAGTGGGGTTAATGCACTGCACAACGTCGCAGGCAGGCCTCCGTCCATCACCGAGCGAGAGGTCGATCACTGCGAGTTTGTTAACGGAGATCCGCCTGCGTCGGCGGGGATTCATCCTGCCTGCCTCACTCACTGACGGTTGATAAGGTAGCCAGCCGGACCGGACTTGGAACACCAACCGGCTGGAATCCTCGGTTTAGCGAGCAGATGGTTTCATTCGCTGATGGAAAATGATCATTTCAAATTCCTGCTCTTGCAGAAGGCGGATTTCTTCCGAAGGAGAGGTCTCCGATGTGTAACATTGGTTAATCAGCGCCGCTTTATCATGGGCGCAATTACAGTGACTACTGTTTTTCTTTCCTGGCTGACTTAATAATCAGTCATTACAGCGCCTTTCACTTCCTAAAGCAGTCAATTAACATTAGCGGCTATCTGGGAATCGCTAAATGAGCTCATGATGCGGTGGCCACATTTTACCTGCAATCTGTCCACACAGGCGCTCGGAGCTTTGCGCGGACGCACACGCTACCTCTGCCAAAAACCAAAATGGTTTAGCCTGAAATATTAATTTAGCCAGAAAGCGACACCGTGAATCAGAAACATCTTCTAATCTCATGCAAGAAAAAGCAGCCATCTGGCTCGGGTGTATGAATTTAAAAAGTGGAGAGAAGAGAGAGAGAGGGGGATGAGACCTCTGTTCTCGCTCTCAGTCGCTCTCCCCTTTCTTCCCACCCTCCGTAAACGCCGCCATTAAAGTAATGTGATCATCTGCATAAAACTACGAAAGGATGGAAAACATCATGATTATATGAGAGCCATTCAGGACCCTCAATTAAACCCAGCTGTCAAATCAAATATTAGCGAAGGGGCATCGGCGGGCATCGGCGACTCTCAGCCTGGCCTAAGAGAACATAAATGGCTGATTATCGCCATGTGGCGTCCGTGTAAGTGACTGAAAATGTTTAGGATTAATGGAAAGAGCCTCCAAAAATGCTCCACGTTCAAGGCTAAACTAACGAAAATAAAGTACAGGTCCCGGAGGAAGAGGGGGGATAAAAAAGTAATAGCAGTGTAGAATGGGTGTTACAGAGGACAAAAAGAGCATTGACGGGGATCACTTTAAGAGTGTGTGTGTGTGTGTGTGTGTGTGTGTGTGGTCACATTGCAGTCCTCTCACCCTCCACCTTGACCTTGATAAAGCGGCCCTTGGTGACCCACTCACTTTAACGATGAACACCGGTGATTTACAGCGATATAAAGAGTGCTCAGAGGAGGCTGCAGAGCAAAGAGTGTATCTGGCTCGATGGTGGGAGAGGGGGAAGAAAAAAAATCAGGGTGTCCCTTCACCCTCCTCTGTCACTCCATTTTTTTTTAACAAAAAGTAATTGCTTTCACCCTTGGTGGTGACCTGGGTATATTTAATCACACCATCTCCAGCCCTTGCCAACTGAATCAAATTGGTCAAATTAACCGCGGCGCCACAGGAGGAGGGTTGGCCTCATGCTATCACACACACTATCTGGCCCTTGACATGTGCTTTTATCAACCTCTTCACACAACAGAGGACTGAGCGATGGTCTTCTCAAACTGCAACTCTAAGGTGCAGGTCTCGATGAGGCTCATTTTTAAACATATTAGCAATTGATATTAGAGACATATTTTTAAAATTCACTGTCGGCCTCACGGTGCAGAGGTGCAGGGTCGATTCCGCCCTTTGAATGCTCTCCCCGTGCCTGCATGGGTTTTCTCCGGGTACTCCAGTTTCCTCTCACATTCCAAAAAACACGCATGGCAGGTTGATGGAACACTAATTTGATGATTAGAAAATGGATAGATGGATGGTGCTTCGTCCCGATTTGTATTTCTTTGGCAGCCCAAACCTGGTCATTTTGTCAGTGCAGGACATGGTGATGAGCTGCTCTCCTTGTAAAACGCCATCCCACGTCTGGACGGACCCCCGACGCCTGACTGGGACGGTTCCTTCGCCGGATTCGATTTTGGTTCGCAGGTGGCAGCGGTGCTTCCTCATGAGGTGTCTGCTGCTGGGTACTGCAAAGAGAAAAGACGTGCAAGAATGTGATGTGACAAAATGAGGGAGATATACTGTACACATTATGCTTGTGGAGCTCCGTAATATTTTCCAGGCAGAGATGGTTTTAGGTAAGCACACACTTACGGTCTGTTGTGATTTCGTAGGGCGAGTTGAGTCTTCCATCCCCGCACGGCGAGGTGCTGATGTACATGTGGAAGTGGACGCTGTCTCGCAACCTGTAGCTGCGTTCCTTATGCCGCACGAAAATAGACTGTTCCCACTCATCTGGCCTTTTACTTTGAGAGCAAACAAGCAAGACAAAATAAAACAACATCATGAGAATAAGCAACATAACAACTCTTGTGATGTTTTTCATTTGCTGTTAACAAAAAAAAAAAATCACAGCATCAATCCTATTGTACGAGCTACGTCACTGGCATCGGCTGTGGTAACTCCCACAGCAGCGCAGACCTCCCTCTCTCAGTTACGGGTGCCTTGCGTGCAAAATTACCGACACGGGTTCAAATCTTCACACAGTCACGCCGTGCGCCATGCAGTTCATGAAAATAAAGCCCATTGAGTAGAGTTAGTTAAAAAAAAATCAATCATGCTTTACCTCTGAATCTAAATTCGAAAGTCTAATAACCCTAACAGTTCTGTAAAAATGAATGAAAAACAAAAGCAACTTGGAGACAGCCGATCACAAGTGGGTCATTGCCTCACAGGATGGTATATTTAAAAAAAAAAAGGGAAAAAAAAGCATCGCAAGCACTCTTTCAATAACCTCTCATCTGTCTGTGGTGTGCTTTCACTGTGGGTAAATATGTCAGTTGTGGCATTTTGGTTGGTCATTTCATTATGAGTTATCTCCTCCATTAGCCTTCTTGCTCAACCGCAACTCCTTGTCACTGCCATCCAGCATTGTGCCAAGATGGAAAAGTCTGGCTGTGTATGCAAATATGACATTCTGCTATCTACACTTCTTGCCGCTAATCTGATGAATCAGCCTTGCCATTAAGTTTTCGGCGGGCGGGGGAGGGGCATCATTTTTTTTTTTTTTGCTCTTGGTGCCTATTGTGGGAGTGTATGCAGACTGGACCACGACACTGAGAGCACACAAATCGGGTACATTTGCAACAATTCTATTTAAAAAACAAAACAAAACAAACACCCCCACCTTCCCCCGAAGGTTATCAAGACTCTGAGGTGTTCCATTAGCTGGCACGCATAAGGTGTTGTGATTACTAAGAAGTCACAGTGAATGGAACCTTGCCATGGAGCTTATTATAGAAGATTCCTAGCGCTGCAGTAGGAGGTCACGCCAAATAAGCTCCTTAATGCTATTAAGAATTGAATGTGATAAGTTATTAAAGTTGCTGCAGGCATCTTGGCAAGAAACGCGATGCAAACCTGGCAAGTTGCGAAGCTTGAGCCCGTGCGTTGTGTTCAAATCATCGCAAACATCAACTTTAAAGGTAATGCCTCCGAACATGCTTCATTTAGCTCAGCGCCTTCAGAAACAAAAGTGATGTTTTTGTTCATGACTAAGGTAAACCTCAACTTGCCCGTTGCCAAGCTCTCAAGCAGAAACTTGCAATATTGTTGTACAATTGTGACTGATGACTTGGTCGCAAATAAATAGAGAGACTTTCAAAATAAAGTGCCACCAATGGAGCAGTCAATGTAAAGCCAGACCGTAGTAGCACTCGAAAACCATGCACTCGAGTCTGCGCTTTACCTAAAGAAGAGCTCAAGTTGAGAGTAGAGGAAGCGTAGCAGGGCTCTGCGCACAGTCACTTCAGCATGACAGTCATTGACCACTTGTCCCTGGTCACTCAGATTCTCCCCGTTGATGCACTTGGTTCCCGTGGACAACGCCACCACCTGAGCATGGTTAATGTCCAGACCTGTCCGACACACAGACACGGTTGGCGTGAATACATTTCCAATCATTTAAAAAAAATAATAAAAAAGAAGCCACATAATGTCATTGAAGTAGATGCGTCTTCCAATGTTGAACTTTTTTATTTCTTAAACAGAGGAATCACATTTATTGGTTTATATCCATAAAGAGGGATAGAACAGGTCTTAGTGAATTGTAGTTTTTATTTCTGGAGACGATTTGAATTCGAAACGCGTCACACTGACCCGATGAGAACAGAAATTAGGCAAAGATCAACGGCAGAAAGCCGCCAAGCAATTGTTTGTTTCCCAGTGCCTGCGTGCGTCTTCTCGATACCCTCCAGCTTCTCCCTACGCCTCACCCGATCCGCCATTAGCTTTTCCGGCTCGATCACCTGTCATCCATCAACCCAACAGCTTTCTTCCTTTTGCCAGGTCATTGTCTCGGCTACTGCATTCACCAGCTCCCGTCAAGACTTTTCGTGCTTCCTCGTGTGATTAATCATCATTTACCTCGGCTCCCCCGGGTTGCCCTCTCGGGTTATCGTGCTTGCCGGGTGGCCCACCTTCCCGCCACCTTGTCTGCTCCATTCGCCACCCTCTCATCCCTGGTTCATTACATCAGTTCTTTGCAACTCACTTCATTATTCTCTGTCAGACTTGTCGTGCTCACCGACCCCCTCCGCTAGATACCCCGTCTTTCCATGTAATGTCACAATATATTCGCACAAATATGAGAATCTGTGTTTGGGTCAAGAGCGAGTGGCTGCATATTTTTAAAGTAATATTTGCCTCACACTCCAAAATTTCTCATCGTGATGATTTCCGAGAGCGGCGTAAGGCCGTGCGAGCGTGTGACGCGCGGAGGAACATGAATGGCAAGCCATTCCTTTGTCGGTTGCCTCACATCACTCCCCTCGCCTCAGAAAGTCAGGCTCTGTTGGCTCCAGGCAGATCCGCAGGCGCTGCCGGACCTGCGCATGAGCTTTTATCAGCTTCAGCCCAGACGGCACAGTGGAAGGAAGAATCCTGACACCTCCATTGATGAGAGGAAATGGGGGCAAATGTTGGGAGGGTGGGAGTCATGGGTGGCATGAGGAATGTGTGTGTGCAGTTGAGGGGAAAAAAAAACAAAGGGAGACATAACACGAAAGAACCCGTATTTGATTATTGTTTTTTAGGGTGCTAATTTGTGGAATACTGGTTAGCACTGCGACAGATCGGTACAATGATTCCAGGTTTGAGTCTTGTCTTCTCATGCAGATTTTGTATGATCACTCTCAAAGCCTCTCTGGTTGCTCTCCGGAAACTTTGGATTTCTCTCCCGAGTCCAAAAACATGTAAGGAACAGTATGCCAGGTCGGCCGGTTGCTCCTGTTGATTGTAATCTTATATAGGGCAAGGAAGCTATGGGAGGTATTTACACTTCCAGTCCATTACGTAAAATCTTTCATTTTTAGTTTCCCTCTGCACTGTGGCACAAATGATATCCGTCATGCATCAGGCAAAAATTGTGAAAATCAGGCTGTAGTCAAAGGAGCCTTCAGTTTGGGGAATTATTTTATGATACATTGCCTATCCGTGTCTATACCGGACAAAATGCACACTCAATTATGAATCGAGTGCATCCAAAAATCTCTCCATTTAAAAATCCGCACTTTGCATTCCCCGGTAAGTCTTCACTATATTTCCTTCACGGTGGAAAAAGTGAGTTCGAAAAGGTAACAGACTCCCAATTTGACTCTCCTGCTTCTCCACACCGTTCCACTTTGCAATTGTTTGGATCAATTTTGCAATGGATAATTTCTGTAGCGCTATTCGCTACCGTGCCATGAAATTGGCACCGAGTTTGCTGTTGGCTCGCCGGGGAGTGTGAGAGAGATGGATGCAAGGTGGAGGGCAAGGGGGCGGGAGGCGAGCAGAGAGAGGCAGACGGCTACAGATAAAGCCCGCCCTCGAGCTGTGTTTTTAAAACCAGAAATAATCAGCTAAAATACAACGACAGAGGGTCAAAAGTCACATTCATTCTCACAATCATCTTTTGATTATTGATGCTGCAGTGCTGCATATATATATAATTACATACTTTTTTTTCCCTGCAGTCCATTCCGCTAGTTCTGGATCTTCCTTTTTGTCAACCTGGGGCACACAATCGATCCAGGACACGAAAATCAATAAGCCCCCTTGCTCCAGCACTACCAGAGGAAAGTGGTGAAGCATGACAGGCTACACCGAGGTCACAATTAACACAGAATTTGCAGTACTTTTACACTGAAGAAAAATGCAAACTATTTCTAGAAAGTATAGACGTATTATTAATCTATATCTCCATGATTATCTTACCACGGGCCTCTACAGATGCAGTTCCATTTGCTGGACTCTCCCTCCAGATAAAAACGCATATTTTAAAGAAAAGAGTTTTCAAGCCATTCCAGAGGAGGAAAACGTTTGTCAGATTATGTTTGGCATGAACATGTCACGGTTTTAAAGCCTATCTTCCATGGGTTCTTTTTGCCACATTAGGTTGCACGTCATCCAAAATGTTCTTTGGATCATGGGAAACCTCTGAAAATCCGTAATGCTTGTAAAGAGGAAGAGTTGGCAAGAATAGAAAGAGCACCCTGTTGAATCTTTATTAGTTTTAGCAGTCAACTGCTCCTTGCGTATAAGGGGCGTCTTTGTGCTATGGTACTGAAGCTCCCAAAAATCTCTCCCTGGGCTGAGACACACTGTGAACATCTCTGCTACCCCCCCCCCCCCCCTACCGCCCTACCGCCCCTCCACACTTTGAAAGGGTTTTCTTGCCGCATACGATTACTGACGGGTACGTTTTCATGCAGCTTGAAAAACAGATTAAGTGGTGGGAAAAAAAAATCCCTGTTTGAAAGTGAACGTGCAGGCTAAATAACATAACTTAGCTGTCATTTGTAATCAACATATTTTAATCCCTTTTCTCTCAGATTTTTTTTCTTCTTCAGTCTCTCTTGTTCGCTCTTGTATGTTTCGCCATCTTGCAGCTAAGCTTCAATCAAGAAAGATGATTGTGGAAAAACCTTTTCAACCAAAAGCAGTTTCCCATGCAGATTTTGAGATTTTTTTTTTTAATGTCTTTGAGCCCATTTGAACATGAAAATCTCCACACTATTTGATGCCCCGCGCTGCTTCTTTACTTTGACTCGTCTCGCGACTCTCACCCCGCTGGCGAGGCTAATCTCGATCTCATTGGGGCTCAACTGCCTCAGCGGGACTCCGTTGGCATGTGGGTAGGGGGATTCGCTGTCTGTCTGCGCTTCAAAGACAGACCCTGATTAAGATTCTTGAGGCGCAAAACGGGGCATCAGACACATGGAGGGAGACAAAGGAGGAGGGGATAGTGGGGGGGGGGGAAGGATGGGAAGGCGGCGGCGGCAGGCAACACAGAACAGGCCTCCCCAGTGTTCCTGTCAAGTTCCGTGCCTGCGCGAGCGGCGGCAGAAGCGCCGAGGCGGCCACCTCTGCAAAGGCGCGGGCCGTTTGTCTGGATCTTTGTAGATAACGCGCTATTAATAAACAAACAGAAGCAATTACTGGGAGGCAGAGGAGAGGAGGAGGATTGGATGAGGTCAGGATGAGCGCGGCCGCTCTCACTGAAGTCAACATTGATGAGCTGCTGCACCGCCGCAGAGATACCGATCCCTCCTCGGTCACCCTTCAAAGACTGCTGCTGGTAGCCACAAGGGGAAGATAATTCTCCGGGGTCGGAGGCATTTTCCCAATGTGCCTCTCCACTTTTTCATGAACTCGGTACTCATAGTTTTTGGAAAACCGGCTCATTACTTTTGTGAAATCTCACTGTAGTGGCAAGGAAGTACTTCATGCTGAAGTTCATTGAAGAGCTTCATTTTGACAACACAAGGGCTCTGCCGCTATCTTATTGAGTCTATAGGTGGGGATTTTGAGCAGATTGGGTTACTTCTTCGCCATGGTTGGGTTAATTGTGGGTGGGTTGAAGAGCTGAAGCCGCTTTGGAGATTTTCCTTGTGGAATTGTAGTTAATTTCAAGTAGGGGCAGAACTCAAGTGAATGCCTTGCTGGGGTGACCTCTGATGGGGCAAAGGTGCCGTTTGGTAGAAACTATTCTTAATAAAATCATTTTTAACCACAGCTTTACTGATAACCTGGGATTGGAATCCTTTCGGGGAGCTGTAACTCACCAGTATGGCTACTTTTGACCCCTTATTGGAGCAACATTTTGACGCAACTGAACGGGTCGAATTGTCAACCCAAAACTTGGTGTCTTCTGAATTTGTGTTACTTTTAACCGGGCAGTTTTAAGAGTGTAATCGAATCTAGTGACCTGACCAGGGTGTGGTGGTACCTTTCGACCCTGGAACAGAATGAACAATGTAGAACATGGATGGAAAGATGGGGTGATCGTAATGCAGCATGTGTATGCTTTTCATAGAGAGGTGCAATGAAATATGCAAGCTGATTAAAACCACGGTTCCCGACGGAAATAAAACACATGTCAAAGTTTACTCGATAAATCTGATTTTGTCATAATGTGGGGAACAAATACCAGGCTTGTGTCTCTAATTTGGTCGTGTATGCAGGTGACAATCCCCCCATAATGCGCAAACGATACGACATATAAAAACTCTGAATAAAGAATGAAAGATGAATGCGCAGTCATAACTCATTGTTTCACATCACAGCGAGAAGTGTCCTGCGCCGCGCTGTTCCCGCCACCGTGTCACATCGTCGGTTGTCAGATTGAAGCTGATCTCGTTAGGATTCCCACCGTGTCATCGGCAAACTTGTGTCAAAGCTGCTTGAGCACGGAAAGCGCGGCCGGTCGGAGGGAGACTGACTCTACCCGGCATGTCTCACCAACCCTCCGAGATTGAGTCATCAATAATTCATTGGCAAGGCATAAAGTACTCCACGAGCGCAGGAAGTCTTCATAATGTTTCTCCAAATCTAGACGTCCTTCCAGTTGCTCATCTTCGGTCTCCTCTTCCGCGCCTCTCTCTATATTGCGCCGCCTCAATAATTCAACATGATATATAAAAGTCAATGAAATTTTCCATACCTCGGGTCATTACGATGCCTGCCAGGGATTTGTGTTGAGTGTACGCCGGATTGCAGCCGCCCACCAGCGAGCGATACTTCTCCCTCACCAAGTGGAATATTGAATCGGCAAAGTCCTGGAAAAACACAAAATAATTGCCACCTCGCTTTCTGCCAAATGAGACTTGTATGAAATTATGATTCCTTCATAACTTTTAAATCCAAATATGTCCGGTCTAAAAGCAAATGGAGGTTTGACTGTGCTTTAAAAAAGAAACTTTTAGGTTAATTGAGTACCTCTACTTTTTTTTAAGGACACAATTATCTGTACTTCTATGCAAGCATGGTATTAGGGATTTGGCCGCCTCCGCAAATAAATAACACAAAACACCCACCACACTCGGAAACACCAAAACCCAGTCACTGTCCTCTCTCTCTCTCACTCTCTGCCTGTGGCACCGTGCCACCTCATGATGTCCCGTTAGCAAGCGGAGGCTTAATTTGTCCAAAAAAAACCCCACTCTTCTGCCAATCTGTTACCACGTCCCGGTGATCCATTTCAGCTCTGCGGTTGGTGTGAACACTGCTTGAAAACGAAGCCCTTCATAATAATTGCCCGAGTCAAAGGCTCAAAGGGTGCGTGGGGGGTGAGCATCATGTCCTGGCAACAGCTGTTGAACAGTGTGCAGTTAAGTGGCCGGCTGGCGGGAAACCGCTGACGTGGTTCGAAGGAGGTCTTCAATGCACAGTAGCTCGCGTGTGAGTGTTTACAGATGCCTGTCTCGCATTTGGCCTTTGTTTTTCCGCCCAACCTGCACAACGGCATTCCTCCCTCAATGGGACGCGAGTTCTACCTTGACTGCGGGCCTAATGTGGCAGAAAAACGGGGCCGGGGGATCGCGCTCCGCAGTCAGAAAGATTGTCACGGCAACCTGCCGTCAACTGTGAGCGGGGATCACGGCACGTTCGGCTCACTGACCATCTTCCTCTCGGTTGAACACTGAGCTTTGCGCCCCCCGCTCCCCGTTAGCTGCCCTTTCATATTTGCTTTTCAAAATGAATTTCACTTAACCGGCACGATTCGTCTGCGCCAGCGTGAGCCGTGCTGGAACTGCTGCGGCGGACATTGTGTGACTCACCCCACCTGGTGTCTCTGCTGCATTAGTTCTGAACAATTTAACAAGCAATCCCTTTGAGGCTCTTCGGGATGGAGAAAACAAGCGGCGGGATTTATTTGGCGACTGCTTTGGCTGCACTAAAGAAGATTGATTGGAGGAACACTTGTATCAATTCAAATGCGTTAAGGCACATGCTCGTAATCTCCGTTTGTCAAAGCGGAAATATCGCGGGTGGAAAATAGCCTACGCTCACTCGACACGCATTTTGGAATTTTCTTAAAGTCTGAAGTCGCCATGTTGATGGGCACCTAAGACAGATGCACACGGATGTATGTGCACGCACACACTTTTAACCCAAAACCTTCCCCTCTTATCACCTGGCTGCAGAGTGGCCGAGGCAGCATAAAAACGGGGCCATGTCTTATATTTCTTTCTAGCGCTATTTAACAATTCATTCTCCCGAGTTTTTTAATAGCGTCCGCGCTCTGCCCGGATATCTTCACTCCCCCACCAGCGCCGAGCCCACCTTTCCTTCTCACCATTCCGGGCTCTGCCGCCCATCGAGAGGCTTTTGAAATGATATCTATTTATTTGGTCGCCTTCGGCGACGTTTGAGAATCCACGGCCGGCCTCCTTGCGCTGTGAAATATTTCCGTCGTGTTTGTTCTCGGCGTGACACACGGCGATCCTCACTTTATTCTTTTGCTTGGCCTTTGGATCTCTGCCACCAGAACCTTGTCGCTATTTCGGTTCTTTCACGGCTCAGTCCTGCTGTTCTCACCTTGATGTGAAAAGTGCAATGAGGACACCGATTTCTATTAACAAATTAATCAGGTCACACTGAGATAGTTTGCTGTACTTTCTCATTCGTGTCGGCTCCCCTCCTGGACCAGCAGCGTTTCCTTTCTTTGTCAATAATTTGAAAATGGTTGCGCTGGCCAGCATTTGCGTTGTGATCGATGGATGCGGTCTCTATAAAATAAATCAATTGGCCCTTTTGAGATGTTTGCCGTGCTAACTGAATTCCACCTTGCCTCCTCTGGAAGAGACTTTCAGTGGGGCCTGTCAGTCATATCAAGCCATCGGGGCCGCGCCATGTGGCCATCGTCAGCTCTGCTTTCCTTTTAATCCACATGCTTGATCTTCAGGAGCAGGAACAAAGGTACAACACATGAGGACGCGGTGACAGATCTGATCCGTCTTTCCTGGGGCTCACCTCATCTGTGCATGCGAGAGGGGAGCCGTGCGCAGGTGGGATGATACGCCGCAGCAACATGGAACTCAAGCAGAGATTCCTCATTAGCTTTGAAAAAGTGGAAATAGGACGTTAAAGCCTGAGATCAGGATCAAAGTCAAGGATGAGCACTGGCAAGGACGATGGCTCCATCCAACAACCAACGGCTCAGTTTACCGATGATGATTATTTCTTTCCGCACAGTCAATACATTCAAACTTTGATCCTAATGGGGAACAACAAAGGGGAACAACAAAGGCACTCAGTGAAGGACAGTAAATGCAAAATTTCAAATCAAGACAAAGTCTAGTTTGCCGTACAAGTGATTGGCAGGGCTTACAACCATCTGTTCCAGACTGCGCTATTGTAATTGACCCTCAGGTCCTGCAAACAGCGTCTTGAAATCAAATTCTTAATTTCAATTTTACATGTCAAAAAAAATGAATAAAAATAAATCACGTTCATGAAGCAAACTCTGCAAACTCTCATACAACTTGCACACTTGCTATAGAACAATTCCTCCAGACTGACTTTTCTAAGTCGTTGATTTTGCATTTCCTTTTGCTTTTCAGTTCTTCCACAGCCAAACTCATTCAACCACCCCTTTTTGTGGTCTTGAACTTTTGCCATATTCAAAACCATAAAAACCTCAACTTTTCCAACTAACTTCATCGACTGGATGCATCTGCTCAAATCCATTGCAGCTCTTAAGCTGGAAACCAAATATGAATTTGGGAAATGTAAGCCATCACCCTCCCGACACAGAAGCCAAAAAGGACTGCAGCCAATGAATCATGACCGCAAATCGCAAACGTTAAGCATGGCAGAATCGGGAACTCATTATCAATCTAAATCGTAGCCATCTAATCTAACAAGCAGAGCCAGTTAACACAAAGAGTGCCACGATCAGACCCAAAGGCCATCTGTGGCAGCATATTTGTTTGAAAAAAATGCCAGGTCCACCGACCTTCCATATCAACCCGCTCACTTGAGCAGATGACAGCGTGTTTACAAAGCGAATTTAACTAAGCTCTGTGTAGCACGTTTAAAAACGCAAATCTTTCGGATCAGAAATGAGAACAAATACGGAGTATGCATCGGCGTCATGGATGAGGGGCACAATCTGATTTGGCTGTGCGCACTGTAAATTAGATGGTATCGCTAAATGCAGATTTTTAGAGTTACTGAACGCGCCTGCTGCACAGCAAATGACATAAAGCGTTGCTTAGGAGAAAAGAAATCCTAACTTGGGTCTGAAAGGTCAGTAAATGGAGCAAAAATGTCATATAGAAACACGCAATTTGATTGGTTGGTGGCGTCACATGGGGCGCCGTGCCGGCTCCAAGCGGAAAAGCACTACAGCTCAATGTTGCCCATTGAAGGCAGCCTACAGATCAACATGTCCGTTTTAACCTCGTTTGCACTCACCCACAAGAAAGAGAGAAGCAGGGGGAGGAAGAAAAGAATCTCCCAGGACAACTCAAGCTTTTCATGGACATTTGACTTTCTCATTTTTGGTATTTTACGGGTTTATCCACGACACGCGGGAACCCTGAAAATCAGATACAAATGGCTGATTTAAGTAGAAACCCCTTTTGACCAACCCTCCACGGGAAAGATAAAAGAAAGGATATGGCTCCGACAACTTAATAATGTCAAGACAGTATAAACCACACACCAGAGGCCTCATACGCTATGCACCAAAGGCCGGCAGAAGAATTCCTGTGAAAAGATAACATGACCCTACCCTTAGGGGAGGCGAGGACAGCAAAAGAGAGCAAAGAGAATGAGGACTAAAACAGACGGCCGTGAGGAAAAGAGACTCGGTCGACATGAGAGGAAATGAAAGTAATGAAGTCGCAACCGGTCTATCATCTCCACAGGCAAACGGGGGCCACCCCCGACTAGTTCATTATATTGCATCACACATAATGTGCACTAACATACACAGTATATATTTCGCCAGGGAGAGAGCACCTGTCGGCGTAGTGCCTCACCAGATGGTTGTTTTTTATTTCTGTCAATATATATTTAATAGGCAGCATGGAGGAGTAGAGGTTGGCGTGTCTGCTTTATAGTTCAGAGCAGGGAGGGACGTTCGGCGGTCCGTGGACCGCACGTGGCCGCCCCCGATCCGAGAAGACATTTAAGCGTGAAAATGTAATCCAACACATTTGTCCAATATAAAAGCACGTATTTTCCTTATTTAAAATGGTGTTTTTTGTCACACATCCGGTTAGAAAGTGCGCGGTCCGATGTGGCCTCCGCAGAAGCTCTGACACATACGCACACAAGAAAAATGTGGCGCCCCCCCATCATTGAAGTCGCCCACCCCTGGTTAAGAGGTTCATGGTTCCCATGCTTACCTGCCTCCTCCCACATCCCAAAACGTGCGTGCACGGTTTGTTGAAGTCTCTAAATTGCCCGGATGTGTTACGTAATTCTCAGTGCGAGTCCTGGGTGTACATTTTGAGATATGGTACTACCTTAAGTAGCACGACACACACTACGCACTGCAAAGTGACATCCATATTTTCTGCATGCAATATCTTAACACCAAAGCCATGCTAGAGAGGTTATTAGAAGTCTAATACTGGTATAGAATAAAAATATACAGGGCAAATAATGCTGTGGAGCTGTGGTCAGAGAGACAGACCTCCCGGCTGTTATAACAGGGTTGCAATTTTTTTTTTTAATAAAAGTCATTTCAGCACTGCGTCTCCTCTCAAACATATATCCGTCTCACAATATTGTTGGTCTCCCTACAGAGAAGTTCAGTCTGGAAACCGCTATATTTGATATGTGTCAGAGCAAACAAATATACTTTCAGATCCACAGAATTCATTTTTGAAGTACAAAAAATATATAGATATTTTTTGGACATTTGGAAGAGCCACTGAAACTAACTTTACGCTGAAATATAAAATGACATCATGTACACATTTCATAAGATTTCCGACTATATTTCTTGCATTGCGGTGCTTTCATTGTTCCGAGTGCTTTTTCCAAATTCCTAAAATTTGAAGTGGGATCACTTTCCAAACATCACTTCATCAGTTTGGTCCTCGAGGGGACTGAGGACTCAGACATAAACGGCGCGCCAATGCTGTTGGGTTCCGACTATGTCGTGCTTTGGGTGACCGCTGGGGTTTTGCACCTTGTTTTGGCAACTGTTTTTTGACAACCTTTCAACATCCTCAGGACAAACTAAATGCAAGTTGTCAAACTCTTAAGCAGTGTTGCTCAACTGACATTTGGAAGCGGTCAGCCCCCAACAGCAATGATATGTTTATCTTGCAGATCGAGGCTCTAAGTTTACACCTGGCCTTTGCAGAAACTAGCCTAGCTCTTTTCTTTGCTGATGAATATGGCGTCTAAAAACATTCCATGACAGGAGCAATCGCTCATATTGCCAACCCCCCCCCCCCCCACACTACTACAATGCAACAAAGTGTATTCTACACTTCACAGCCTAAGGAATAATGTGTGAAATGGCGTAGAAAGCCTTTTGAATGTGAAAAAAAATGGCCCATGTTCTTTTAACATTTCTTGAAATCCATTATGTGTCGTCAGCGAAGTCGTCAGATTGACTGTAACAAATGCATCTGCTCTCTTTTGTCATCTTTTTTTTTTTTTTTACGTCAACCCCCGACAACGAGCACACATGCGATCGCATATTCACTCAGGAGACGGACCACTGACGGGTGGCGCAGTCAATAACGAAGCACGCGGCATCAAAAGCAAAGAACACGAAAAGTATGGCTTGTATTGCGGCTGTCACTGTGAGATTCTGAGCGCAGTCAACAACTTTGGCCTCCATGACGCGGTGACAAAATATTACGGCTGAATATTATGATTCATGGCAACCCTATTTATCATCTGCATGCAGAGTTCAGCGCTTCCTGCATAGGAGGAGACGACGCGCCGTCAAAGTAACATCCTTGTGTGACAATAACAACTCAGACAGCATTAGCAGGCCGCTGTAGGGCCACATTTCAAATCATGAGCTGATCCCTGTGACCTGCATTGCAAATTACGATTTTCTGGAAGCACAAAAGTAAGATGGAAAAGGTCAGCGGAAGTGTAGCGAAAACTAAATACATCTAAAAACATACAGATCAGGCTACTTCCTTGGTCAGAAAGGATAACAATGGCGTGGCTCTCAGGGAGGAGGGAAAAAAATCTTATTGTGACTCAAACAATGAGGAATTTGCCACAATCTTTGAAGGTGTTCTGTGAAGTGAAGTCGTTTGGGATTCGTCTAGGAAAGCATCCCTGTCACATTTGAAATTCAAAACGGGCAAATTTGGTCCTCGTAAAATGTATACGACAAACATTTCACCCATTTGCTGCTGATGTGACATCATATTTTGGATTTATGAACCACGAAATGGGGTATAAGAATCTAACCAGAACAGAACGTGGCACATGTATGACCCTGACATTATTACCTAGTTGGACAATGTAAAAAAAAAAAAAAAAAACCGACAGCGATGGAAAAAGGAGGCGCTGCATATATTAGTCAACGGTTCCAGGCAGTGCACAGGTCCTAACTAGCTGCCTGTTGTATACTCAGGGGTGCGCAGGCTGAAGTATGAGGGCTGAGGACAGCAGATCTTCCCAGAATGCTAAACTTTCTCTCTGCTGGCTCGCCATATCTCTCCGTGCGCCCCATCCCCCCCCAGACCGTGTGTCCTGAAACCAATCTGACGCCTAATTAATCCTGAAGGTCTTTTGTTCCGCTGAGGTTTCCCTCTTTCCCCCACCCCCCTCGACTGCAGTCCATCCATCCACGCAATTCTGGATTTCCCCCCCTGCACGGCAACACACCAACGCGGGCACATTCTGTACACCTTATTCCTCACTTTGCCCATTTCGTCATCCCCAGAGAGGCTTGGCCTCGTCTTGCAAAGCGACACAAAGGTAACCGATGGACTCAGTTTTACACGTTCAGCATCTTTTTTTTCCAGGCACAAGATTTTGTGCTAATTATAATAAACACAGAGACCGAGAATGAATTGATGTTGGCGACAATGCAAATATCATAAAGCACAGCCGCTGAACAGCGAATGTGTAATTTTTGACCAAAAATTTTGAGGCTGCTGGAGATGCTATTTAAAAAGAAAAAAAATTCTCGCTGGTTACTGAGCGTAAAAATAGAAATAATAAACTGAGATTGTGCTAAATTATCGGAGAGATTCTTATCCAACATAATAAAAGAGAATGTCAAGACAAAGTGTCATGACTGTACATTGAGACAAACGAAACAACACAAGAAACCGGTGTAGCATTAAAAAAACGGGCCTAAAGGAACGTGGCCTGTGGAAATAGTCCCAAATTCAAGAGGATTATTTGGCAAACTGTGAGAAATCATGAGGCGGAACTTCATGGATACACAGCAGTCACGTGAGTCCCCTTTCTTGCATCAATTACAGAGGTCGCAGACAATAATTACCGGCGATTAGGGCTGTTAAGTTCATGCGTTCATGACTAATTAACTTTAACGAACTAATGTAACATAATTTTAATACCCCTATTTTCTTTAACGCAAATGAACACATGCTTTGCTTTTATGACCTTTTGATTTTGCGATAGCTCAGAGCGAGCAGCTCATCAGCTGTACGTGCGGGACTGTCAAACAATAGAACACTAGTCATGTGTTCATATCATACACTGTTAAGGGCGACCGTTTTTTATTCATTGCTTTCATTGTTTTGATCGTGAGAAGTTTGGGTGAGCGCCACAAACAGTTGCTCCCCAAATGTGCCATTTTCATAACTGCATTATTTGAAACTGGCTGCAGCTTTCACTGAAAACATGATTATCCCATAAAGCCGAAGTCCAACAGGTGGATTTATTAAGATATGGATCCCGCAAGCCAGTGGAGTCTAGATTTTCGCATCCGGTCTTTACAGTGGATATGAAAAAGTCTGCGCACACCATTCAAATTCAAGGTTGAGACCAAGATCTGGCATTTTTTTTTCTCCACCATTACTGTGGGCTACAAACTGTACAACTGGGAAAAAACAATTATATTTACCACTCACATTCAAACTAATTTGAAATTGGAATCATCATACTCCTGCTTTGAAGTTCCATTTACCCCAAATCAACTTACGGTGTTCTAGTTGGCTTTTCCTGACATTTTTGTTCTTTCCAGCAGTAGCCTGAAGTTCAACCTTGGTTTCATTGCGCCTTAACACACCCCGCCGCAATTTTGAACTTGACATACGGGTGGCCTTTCAATGTTTCACGCACACAATTCGCTTGCAATGTTGCCTCATCCACACAAATATGAAACCAGGAGCAACTGGGAGTTTATTATCTTGCTGTGAGAGAACGTGGGATCCTGAACCAGAAGTAACTCCCCCCCCCTCCCAAACCTATAAGAATAAATGCCAATTTTAGATGACAAGGTACATTATATGAGGTGAAAGCTAAAACGGACGTCTGCAAATAGTTTGTCAGGCTATTTGCACTACAACCTTGGGTTGTTAATCACAGCTGATCCCAAGAGGACAGTGTGCTGCGGTGGCTGTCAAATAGTGTTGATCTGCCGTCATCACTGCCCACATGCTGCGGTTGTAACACCACCAGTGCTGATTATGAAGTCCTCTCCAATGTGTCGTTCACACCTTCTCTCTCTGCTGCTTGCTGTTTTTTTTTTTTTTTTTGGAAGACGAGCGGCTTGGCCCGATCACTGTCTCAAATTTGTTGTGGCAATATTAATTAATGATCAGCCCATCACAGCTGTTTATAGTGAGACGGATTAGAAGTGGGGGAGATTAGACAAAGAAAGCAATCTGTTGAAGACCCGCCTCCTGACGGGGGTCACCTTCAGATGCCTCAAATCATATTTAATTTGCTGCGCTGGAGGCAGGGAAATGATTCCACTTGACCATTTTGTAGCCTTCTCTATCTGCGAGGAGTAAGTGAATCAAATCACTTTGTCACATTTCATTTTAGATGATATCGCCCCCGATGCAAGTATTCTGTAGGAGCGCTTTGTTTACGTCCGCCATACCGCTTCCCTGCGTTGAACCTGCCCTCTCTTTTTATGCTTTCTTGGTTCACTTTCCCCTTCATTAACCTTAATTGTCATTCAGCTCTGCCGCAGAGCACATTTCCCTAATCAAATGAACCTTAATCCAAGGTGGCAGAGGGCACCATCCTGACCACTAACCTCCGTGCTGTCCTTCCGCGAGCACCTGCACCGACTCTCTCTCTGCAGCTGCACACGTTTCAGACTCGGGCGACATGGCAACACTGCAGTGCCTTGTGATGGAGATGGAAGAGAGATTAAATGCCCAGTCGTGGCCCGAACAGAAGGCTAATCAGTCCACTTGGTTGAAATAGGTGGCGGGATTACGCCAACGTGTTCTCATAGGAAAGACGAAAGGTATTTTAAGAGGCGAGTTGGACCTTGATTGTTTTAGGATATAATCATTCCCTGACCTGCTCTACTGCAGCTCTGCCATTAGTATCAACACCCAAATTGTTTACCGACGCACTTTCTAGCCAAGGCGAGAGTGATTGAACACAATCTGTTTTCGCAATCGGTTAGCTGAATATTTGTGATGTTGTGTTTATACCCCTGCACGTGTACCGATATTGCTGAACTTTTCTCCTTTAGCATTTGAAATGAAGAAGTGGAAAGAGTCTGGCAGACAGCGCGCGCCTGACTTTCAAGAAATTTCCACAAAAGAGTGCTCTCTGGAACGAAACTGGTGCGGTAAATCCTCTTAAAATCTCTTTAGACACCGTGGCAGAAGGGAGAAAGGAAAAAAAAGTTTCTCCAAGGCAAAACGCGCAGGTTTGCGAGGTTGATGTCATGCTCCGGGGAAGGACACTTGCTGGTTTATTTTTTCGGGGATGGGAAAGGATGTTAATGCTACACAACATGCTCCTGACACAATGGTGTCAATAAAAGCCTTCAAGGAAGGACTTTCGGCAAGGAGACTATGGAGACACCGCTTACAGAACAAGAAATAAAGTGTGGTGTTTTATTCGGCCTACTACTGGTTACAGTTTTATTACAACTGAAGATGAAATTGTGCGCCTTGACAGTATAGTTCTGGAGAATTTTAATTCAAAAAGATGTGAGGTTTAAAAGAAGATACTTTTTTAAAAAAAATTTGGGCAATTGAAAAAATATAAGTTTCCAAACAACAAAATATAATTAGGAGAGTTTTCTTTGGATGGAAGTCTGCAGCTGAAATGATGTTGGAATAGCATCAACAGGTGCCAGACAATTTTCTAAGTAGCTTCCAATTTCCTCATGTTCCCCCAAAACTAGTTTCCTGGCTCTGATTGCAATTTGGGTATTTAGCTAAATGGCCACGACGCGGGCTCCGTGTTTTGTTTGTCTTTTTTTTGCTATGAAGAAAGTGACTGAATTTATTCTCGTCAACACCGTGTGGCCATAAGACAATTTGCAAAATGGTCAATCAGTTTTAACCCTGTCCTGATGCAGATTTTGTTTCATTTGTTTTCTACCTTCTAATGCATGTCAAAAAAACCAATAAACCAATAACATGAATTTAATGATCAATTGTGATCTGTGATACATTTGCTTATTTTTGTCAATGGAGTGACAGCCCTTGGGGTCTTGGAATTCAAAATTTAAGTTTCCAGAAGTATATGCAGCGGGAGTTGCAAGTACACTTGCATTCATTCAGTCATGACAGTACCTCGTATGTTTGGAGCGCGTGCCAAACAAACATAGCGACACGGGCAAGAGAGCTAATTCTGAACTCACCTGGGGTAAATGAGGGCATATCTTCCTGCTGGTTTTGAGACTCATCCGGCCTTCAGGGGCTGTCCTGATATTGAAGAGGGCTTCAAGAGCACACTGGGCTGCCTGGCTCTTGGCCATCTTCTTGCTGCGACCGCAGCCCTCAAAAATCCGTCCATCCACGCGTACGGCCATCACAAAGCTACGCAGTCGCCTGCCCTCGGCTCGCTCAGAAAGACAGGCGTAACGCAAGCCGGGACGGAGCTCATTGAGCAGGACCACGGCACTCTTGGGCGCGTTTGGCTCGGGAACAATTCCCCCTAACCGTTGCTGAGCTTGTACCATCAGGTCCAAGGTATGGCAAAGTAAGCGTCCATGTCTGAGTAGCTCACTTGATAATAGCTGACTTTCTGCTTCCGAATTGCAAAAGGAGAGGCCGGCAGAGCACGGGGAAGATTCAAACTCCTTGAAAAGAGTGTCGGGGAAACCGGCTTGGTCCGAGGTGAAGTCAACGGATGGGTTTGAAATGTTTCCCATGGCGAGGTGGGCCTGAGGAGCATTGGGAAACTGAATAAAGGATCTAAGAGCTTGTTCCGCAGCCCTCATCTTAGCTTTCTTCTTTGTGGGACCCGTTCCTTCAAAGGTCAATCCGTTCACCTCAACGGCAATGGAGAAAACAGGAGCGTGCACCGGGCCCGTTTGTGACACCATGCGATACTGAAGACCTGGCCGGAGCTCATTGAGCTGAACCAAAGCATTCTTTGGTACCTCGGACCAGGACAGTTTCTTGTAGATCAGACGGAGTTGGCTCAAGTGGCCGTTGTTGTCTTCCTCCAGAGGCCGTTTTCTCTTCAGGCTAGAACTCCCACTTCTTGCGGAGTCAGAGCAGAAGCGCGATTGACACTCAGCAGATGCTAGGGAGCGATCCTCCAAGTTATCAACGTTGCGGTTTTCTTTCACCTCTGCGCTGCTGGTACCTGAATAGAGGGAAAAAAAATACTAAATCAATGCTGAGCAAAATAGATCCAGGAAGTCTTTCCTTCAGATTGAACAACTTGACATACAATGAAACTATAATGAACCAATCTCGTACCGCTGGGCTGTGTGCTATTTAAGTGTTTTAAAATATAAATCCCTTAAAATGTGGATGCTATCTGCCACATCATTCTGTAATCTGCCTCTAAATTGCTTGGAAATCCTTGTTGTAAGTGAGAAACATTGGTCCCTGTGGCCAATGCAAAGTAGAAATCCGATTCGTAACGGGGGTGGGGGATTCCACCAGCGAGAAAGGATGAGAGAACTATCTGTGGCCCGCTTTATTTCGCATTTCTCTCCTTCACGAGAGCAGAGGCTGAATGGCTATGATGTGCTCTTCCGCTCTAGTTACAAAGCGGTGTATTGCATTACTGATGAGAAATGAACAAAAGAAATGGTTTGATCTCGCCCCCAAAGATTGCAATACCATGTTTTTTTTGATGAGGATTCCTTTTGCACATTTGAAGGGATGTAGTAGCGTTGCTGTTCTGTAGACTGATTGAATGACTGATTGAAATACAATATTTCATCACCGCTTTCAGACCAGACGTTTTGGTCCAAACGGTGACTGAACGGTCACTTCGGTAAATACCAAGGAAGAGAATGAGAGAAAAGCGACATCGTCTTACTTAAACTGTCCTCGTCCTCCGTGCTGCTGTTCCCAGGGCTTGTGTACTTGAAGGGAGGGATCAATGCCGACAGCATACTGACTTTCTCTGGAAGTGAGACAAACGACATATACAGATACGGTCAACATGAGCAAAGGAGCACTGGCATGGTTCTGATCGATCAAAAAGGTAAGGTGGCAAGGTATCATCGATTAAAAAGTCCTTGCTACGTATTGAACCAAACTCGGGGATGCAGCTCATGGGATTGTACACCTGCCTGAGGTCTTTTTTTTTTTGTCTAAAGCCTGACCATGAACACATAGCCTTCACTTTTGGTGATAAACTGCCCTTCTTATTAGAGCTAACCCAAAGGCAGCCGCTCTCCCCCCAGGGAACCTCCTGTAGCCCAGGTATGCGTGTTGTTTGCAGATTGAAGCCCTATTAGAGCAAACACTGAGTTGGATGCTCTTCATGCGGTACTGAGCCGAATTGACAGACCAGTCAGGCTCCTTACACTTGCTCTGTGTTTGGAACATCAGCTAATCATCAATAAGAGAGATTTCAAGTAGAGCGACGGTTTGCAGGAGGAACAACTCGCTTTCAGATAATTTCCCATAGCTCAATGCTGTTTAGGGGCGGCACGGTGATCGACTGGTTAGCACATCGACCTCACAGTGCAGAGGTGCAGGGTTCTTCCTGAATGGAGACTGCATGTTGTCCAGGTGCATGCGGGGGGGTTTTCCGGGTACTCCGGTTTCCTCGCACGTTCCAAAAACAGGCATGACAGGTTAATGGAACACACGAAATTGTCCCTTGGTGTGACAGAGAGCGCAAATAGTTGCTCGTCTCTGTGTGCCCTAGCGATTGGCTGGCAACCAGTTCTGGGTGTCGCCCGCCTATTGCCCAAAGACAACTGGGAGAGTCCAGCACGCCCGCGACTATTGTGAGGAGAAGCGGTTTAGAAAATGGATGGATGGATAAATGCTGTATAATTTGGTGCAACATTACAGTGCAACAAACATGGTTGAGTAAGAGCATAAGGTTGTGAATGTGATTGGTCCTCGGTGAGCTCTTGCTCTCATCACAGCTCGACAGCACTCGAGAGGTAAACGGAGTCACTGACATGCACTGATATGCTCTAAACACAGAGGTTGTAAATATACTGGTCCTTAAGGGGCCAACATCACAATACAGCCTTTTGAATTTTGACCTAATTATGGCCAAAAGCCAAATTCAAGCAGCAATTTGGACCTAAATGACTCTCCCGACAACCGTTATTTAGTCCATTTCCAAATCAGTCTCAAATATGGCTTTCCATTTTCTGAGATTTCTTCGAATTACATGTAGTCAAGGTGATTTGCTCACATCTGTTTCCTCCGCGTCACACTTTGCATTTAAGTACGCATGCGATGTAAATGTCTTTCTCGAAGGCACAAAATGGCATTGTAATGCAGATGTATGAAACGTCATTGCTGGATAAAGCCATGATCGCCAGTCATTCTTAAACAGGTCACAGGAGGGGGCATGAACTGAGAAGACGGGAGCGAAGCAGCCGGGGCAGCGAAGAATGAGGCATGTGGCTGGAGGAGATCAGGTGGAGAAAAATATGCAACGAGCAAACTGGGAAGGCACGGACGGACATGCGGAGACAGGAGAATAAACCAAAACTGAACTGCTTTTTCCCATGAGGGTCGAGGAGTGTTTGAGCATAACCTAGCAGACGTTGGGCGAGAGGCGGGGTATATCTTGGACTGATCGCAAGATGTGACATGAATCCCAAAATAGGAATCAATATTGATCTATACTAATGTAACGTTGAACTAAAATCCTGAAATGCCACCACGGATCCGTCATTTCATTGCTTTACGCAGTGCTAGCACAAGCACACGTTGCTCTGAGTCATGAGCGGGCTACAGTGCGCACAACAGCAAAGGCGGGTTCTTGTAGTGGTTAATAGTGTGAAGGGTGATTGATTTTCCCATTGAGGCGGTGCGCCTTTTCAACCTCATCAATCTGAACAGACAATACAGAAGTATATAACGGCTATTGTTTTGAATATCGGTAAGCTGAGATGGAAAGAGGAGATTTGACGCAAGAGCTCGTCTCATTGCTGTCAATGTACCGGTAATTGCTTTTCACATCTTTGTCTTAAATAAATGCTCTTGTTCACACTTTTCACTTGCCTGCATTGGATATAAAGTCAAGTGGATCTGTACAAAACAACAGAAAAAAATATATTTTAAAATAAAGTAGCATTACCTTCAGATGTTGGGAAAAAGATCACGCTGTCTGATGGTTTTTTTTTGTCCCAATAACAATAGCACATTAAATTAGGAAACAAAACGAAAATTGAAAAATGTTTTCGTTAATGACATAAAAATGAAAGTACTTTTTACAAATATGAAAAGGGCGAACTAAAACTCAATATAACTACAGCAAAAATGTCCTTTGCTTTTTTATTATTATTATCATACATGATTTTTGGGGGTTCATTTTAATTGCACGTTTTGATATTGCAGTACAGTATATCCGTACAGAAGAAGTGAAGGTCAAACAGCCGTTTGAGAGTTGCAATTTATTTTACTTACACTTAACTTTTTTTTAGTTTAATGTTGCTCTCAATGTCCACAAAATCTAGTTGTAATAATATCCTCATGAGTCAAATCCTTCTAGCAACCAAGGTTCTATCCTCGGGTCAAGAAGGTGACTGTACATTTTGGGAGAAGCGACTTTCGATTGGGTAGTCTGACTGCAAAGGCTTGATGGAGAGTTCATCAAAGGTGTCACGCCTGATGTGGACTCCGTTACCTTGGGCGCCCTTCACAGTATCTCTCGTCCATTCCTCCTCATTCATCAGAATGAGCGAAGGAGACAACGCATGCCAATAAAGTCTCAGCTCACTGCGTCCATCCCCTCGGCGCACGGCGTGACACAGACGGACGCGATTACGCTCGTTTGTTTCCACCAAAGTCGGGAGAGGCGAAGGAGAGCCTTGGCACGTGGCCACGGGCCCCCGGATAGTGACAACAATTTGATGTGTGTCTGTTCACCACGTGAATGACTCCTTGCTCTTCCTGTATCCGTTATGAGGAGAGGGTAATGAGCCCGAGCAGATTTCCCCGTGGCTCCGCACAACGAATGGGTCAGATGAGTGAAGGCAGACGCGACAGAAACAGGCTGTGGAGAGGGGGCATGGGTGAGGGTGGGGGGTGGGGGGGATCATTGACTGAATTTGTCTCTTTCTCACTCTTTGCCTCCACTCTCTTCATCTTGTTTGTGTTTGTCTGCAAACCTCAAATTCACAAAATGAGAGGCTGCCTTGCCCCTCCTCCCCCACCCCACGCCTCAAACATTCAATTTTTGTCACATCCCTAATTTGGGTCTTCTGTACACTGCAAAAAAGTGGGGTTAAGAGGCGTTTTTGTACCCATTTGTCACGATAGGGATCCAGAAGTTCTCGCCTTTCCCTGCAAGACCGCCTTGGCAGAATAAATTTAAGGATCGAAGGGAGCAAACATGGTGTCTTGAGCTGGGAGTCATGAAAAACACTTTTTATGGCGCAGAAGTCACCGAAAATATAGAAATATTTATTGCCTTGAATCACCTTATTCTAATTCTTCTTTTATGGCTGGCAGATTTTGCTTCTCGTGTAATCACATTAAAAGCGATGCATGAAAACCTTTGAGGCTTGCGAACCATTTAATGTGTGTGAAATCCCTGTGTTTGCATTGGGGGGGGGGCAAAAACTCCATGTAAGTTTCTAAAATAGCATTTGCCAGAAAACAAAATGGGGAAAAAAATAAAATACAAAGTCTGTGTGTGTGCATATATATATATATATATATATATATATATATATATATATATATATATATATATATATATATATATATATATATATATATACACACACAGTATATTAGAGCAGGGATGGGCAAACTACGGCTCGCGGGCCGGATTCGGCCCGTTGGTCTTTTTAATCTGGCTCAGTACACACCCTTGAGGAGAACCGGTGCTGAGTGTGATGGTGGAAGAGAATGTTACATTATTACTGGCATACAAAGACATTTTCTTTATTTTCTATTTCTATTTCTATTTCTAACTAACAATATTTTCTGCTTCTCATTTGCCCCCCCCCCCCCCCCGGGAAAATAATTGCCCACCCCCTGCCTTAGAGTGTCGTGGCTGGTTTCAGATAAGAACAAACTTGAAGAAAATTGGATGATAAAAGCTTTTTAATGTCACACGTGCACTCCAGAAAGACGGTGTTCAAAATAGCAATACGATATGAATTTTTCACACCATGTTTCATTGATGTTGTGCATCTAGCCTTGTCAAGTGAAAGTATGCTGCCTCTTGGACAATGTGAATACAAAAGCTTTTAGCGCTGGAATAGAGGGCTCTCAATAATAGCGGGTTACAATGCCGAAAAGCCTTTGGGGGAAAAGATACGTCTTAAAAATGAGCAAACTTGCAGTAGAAATATAAAATTGTCCATTAAGAAAGTTGGCTCGAGAAAGAAATGAATATGTTCCTGTTGGCTCTTGACTGCCAAAAAAAAAAAAAAAAGACATAAAAGAAATCACGATCTGTCCCTGATAAGTGTCAGCTGTAATGCACACTCCTTTTCCTGCTCAACAAAATGCATTATTGATGTCGGCCGTCATCCATGAGAATGAGTCATTAACAAGCCATCGGACGAATCTGAGGACTCAAACCCGGATCAACGTTGTTGCATCGCTCTGACGTATTTACAAGGCACAGCGAGGAAGATAACTCTTCGCCGTCATGACACAAAGCAGGTCAGTGATGTGTCTGCCGCTGTTTTGTTGCACAACTCGCTCTGGCTCCTGCGGCACCCGCAACATGCGCAGCATTGTCATCGACACTAAAGCTCTTTAAAGCGTGTGACTTACTTCCTCTTCTCACATCTCATATTCATATTCAGCGCGGCCGACCGTTAATAAGGATTGTCAGTTGAACGCAAACCTCCACCGAGGCTCAAAAGGGGCAATGGAAGTCTGAATATGGGCCTTGTCTTCCATTGATTGCTTGCTGTGTTTCAGGCTTGTTTACCTTTTTTTTTTTTTTAAAAAAAATCTTATTTTGTGAGTTTTGTGATATTGCATACAAATTTATTTAATAAAATCTCCAGGAATTTTCTCCTGTTTTAACAGGAACGGAACTTGCTAGCCATGTGGTTAGCAGATGTCCTGTCCACATGCAACACTTGGCTGCCCCTCAATTCTCTATCTGACAGGAGTGTAACTGTGCATAAATGTAATCCAAAGTACGCGTGAACAAGTGCACAAAGAAAAGTGTATTCCGCTTCATCCTGTGATATCAAGCGTCCATCTCAAAATATGACAGAACTAATCTGACTAGTTTGCACTTTTGCGTTCCATAGAAACTGCCGCGCTGTTGGTTTAGACAAAAGCACAGATGGGACGTGGCCACTTTGTACGCCGGCTGTTCCATATCGCAGAGCCCGGCCGGCACATCTGGAAGGCAGCGAAAAGCATCTATGCGCTAATTTGTTTGTCACTACAAATTGAAGGTACGATCTGTCATCCTGCCATGCTTTGTTTTGCAGCGCCATGTTTGAAGAACATGGCTAGTCAGAAGTTTATGGCGGCTGGGCCACATGAGACTTGCTCACATGAGCCATCTGACGGTTGGGATGAAGAGGGACGATGGCCGGGATTGGGGACGGTACATCTGAAGTTCTTGAGCTTGGTGCAATGTACATTAAGAATAGAGGTCAGTAAGGTCAATAAGAACATCAGTGATAAGATCATTGAATGTGTCGTTTCAACATTTCACCCACTGGGTGATGGGAACCACTGAAATCCTTTTCTGTTTTTAATTTTCCATTGCAGCGTGCAGTCCCTGACAGGCCACTTAAAAAGACTCGCAACGTTCTTCGAGCAATGAATAATGTTTCAAACACTGACATTAAACTTTTGAAACGGCTGTTGTTTTGTTCTTATTTGATCATGAGGGTATTTAAGATGAATAGTATCTAACATACATCTTTCTAAAGATACCTTGGAAAACAGAATTCTACAAGTGAAACTGGAAACGTGGTGCCTTTGACTGAAATGTTAATGACTGCGCCGGTACAAAGATGTTTTTTTTTTCAGGTAAAAAAAAAACAACACTTATCTGTTGACAAGCACTTTCCTGGACTACTTAAGAACAAATTAATATTGCAGGAGAGGATGTCGCTATGGTAATAGTAGCTGCAGAGAGACTTCGGAGCACTCTGCATCTCAGACTATTAACTTTAAGCTTTATTTAAATTGAAAAAGCAAAAGCAGCCGCGTCGCACCAACCTCCCACTTTGGTTGAAGAAACTGGCAAATGTTCAATTTTTAGACAATATACAAAGTGATGCTGGTACTTACATCTTGCAATTGCACAAGCGAATGTTTCTTGTAATGCAGCATTTTTCAAAAGTAAAAGTTTCGAACATTTAATTGAATGCGAATCGACGTTCAACGCAGAACATGTTTGCGAGAGCCATTTACTGTTGTTCTTTTTCTATGATCAGAAAAGGGAGCCCTATAATTTTGAATATAATCTGGCTAAGGTTTCTTAAGGTCAAAAATCACGAGACCATTTGTCTTTAATGAAACCAGTCCTAAGGTCAAGTCAGTCCTCCCCTAAATGCAGAACCGCATATTCCTTCTACAAGCGCACTTTCTGCACATTGATTGCGTGGTACATTCATGGAGGGTTTAACCGGTGCAAAAAAAAAAAAAAAAAGCATTCACATGAATAAACGAATGAGCAGAGAGATAAAGACAAAAAAAAGAAAGATTCACAGTATTTTGCCTTTTTATTTTTTTTTAAATTGTCACTACCTTCTGAGACGTGGCTTAAATAATGAAATGGCAGAACGGGCGCCTTCAGACGTTCTAAAAGCGTTTTGCTGTATTTCTTTAACGAGGTGTCACGAAAGTGAAGGTGTGTTGTCTCCTATGTGACAGCTTTAATACTGGCTGTTCTCAAAAGTCGAGTACGTTTTTAATCTTTAATTCCCTCGCCACTTCCTTCATGAGTCTTACTTTTTGTTAAGTCACTTCTTGGGTCCAGTATTTTATTTTTTATTTATGTATTTTTGAGGGGAGGGGGGGTACCTCGACTCCAGTATCAAGATGCCTTACGTTGCTGCAAGGAGGACAGATTTTAGATACCAATTTAGTATTGACCCATGAATGGGTCTCATCATCATGGATGTTTTTATTTTGAACTTTGTCAGTTTGAGGTATCGGATCAAAGGAGACACAGACACGAAAAAAACCCCCATAATGCCAGTCTAACGTCAAATTCAGTTATCTCGCATGGATGGGTTGAAGGGCGAGCAAATCATAATCCAACAATGTAAATTAAGGTGCATTCATTTCATTCACTCGGCTTCGTTCATTCCTTCAATGTTCATAGACGAAAATATGGCACTGGGATAGTACTGACTATTATTATCTCTGTGAAAATCATGTTTGAAGTCCTGAAAATTGCTTCCATTCATGCAATCCTGGCATCTTTCACTCACACACACACACACACGGGCGCGCACACACACACACACACACACTTTCTGTGAGCCAGTGCTACCTTCCCACCACAGTCGTGCCTCAATAAATTAGAAGTAATCATGATGCACAAAGAGGTCGTTATAGACACGTGCAAATTTGAATGGGCACACCGGGTGCTTCATTTGCACAACATTCACTTCTTTTGACTTTGAAGTGCATGTCACACCTGACCTGAAGTGGGGAAAACTCGTGTAGCGCTCACTGCCACTTTTTTTCCAAGTTAAAGATGCTAAATTATTTCCCATATAGTCCCAGAAATGTCATATGACGATGTCCTCGGCCCGGATGGAAACCGACCTGGAACCAATGTGTGTGGAAATTAAAAGTATGAAAGGGTCATTGATCGTGTCATTGAACGACAGACATTTAGAATGATTTCTTTGAGAATTTAGCACAGGGTGTATAATGGAAGACGAGATGGTATCTACTTTTTGTGGAAAGCAAAGCTTTTTACTAACGGTGCATGACCCAAAACAGGCAAGTCCATGGAATGGAACATCGGCTTAGTATTGCTCTAATAGCCTCTGATGGGTAAAAACAAACCGAGCTTGGCAGTGGTACACAACATGGCTGTGTGTACTCAAGAGCATGCTAAATGCTCTCTGACACTAATACAAGCCTCTGTCTGTTTAGATCCATACGACCGAAAAAAAGGGGAACGCGCTTGTCCTTGCCCAGAGTCCAACTGTCTACTGGGTGTGTTAGCATGCCGACATAATTTACGAGGAACATGTGTTAGTTCTGAATGCCACTGGGGATATTATTTGTGTCCAATGTCTTACTCACCGTGAACACAACCAGTAACAAATCTGATATAAGGCAGGAGAGTTCGATCGATGCGGGCCTCCTTTTACTTAACAACTTTCACGCCAGACTATAAACGAGAAGTGATAGACATTTTGAGTGTGAAAATATAGATATATATCCAAACAAATAAACATGTATGCTCACATTCACAGCTTCATCCATGACACGATGCTTTACTAATTCTCCCTTTGCTCTTTGGTTCTCCACTTGAGTTGTATTGACCCATCATGAATCATCCTCCCTTTTCATTATGTTGTGTTTTCACCTTTGTGTCATCATGGAAGTATTAAATCCATGTTGATGCAAGGATTTCCTGTTCCTCCCAGAAAAGGCTCACAACAGAAATTCTATTGGCATTGTTCCCTAAGCACTGGCACGTAATATGAACACAGCCATCATGCCGTGCTGCGTTCAGATATTGCGGTCAGAAAGTGGGATGCTTGTGACGACATTCTCAGGCTATTTTCAAATGGTCAACAATTGCTTGCCTCCCAATCCACAGTTTGCGCTCTGTCTCTCTTACGACAAATGTAAATTCAAAGGCGCGTCTGTCCGCACGGATGCTTTGATGACACGACATCAATCACAGTTTTTCTATTGTCTCGCCGTTTGGAGTAACTGGCAGAGGTGGGCGTTCGCTCAGGACCGACAGAAAATCCATCCAACGGACGGACGGCCATTTTGCTGAGAACTAACGATAGACGGGAAACTACAAAACCGAACCGACAGACTCGTGGACCGGTGAAATGTACCGACAGAAACGATGGCAGAAGCGCGGTTAAAATAACATGACGGACTGAACAACCGACGATTACCAGTTCGGTTCGGCTTGAAAGAAAATCTGTTATATTGAAGGACAAGTAACAGTTCCACTTTTATGGTATCAGAATTTCATGGCAAATTGAGCAGGTTTTCTCCGTCGCCTCAACTTACAGTTTGAGGAACATTTCTGTTCAACGGTTTGCAATGCCCGGTTAAATTTCAGCCCGATGGCTTTGTGTTGCCATGTTTCATTGCCTGGTCAAGCCGTGCCTTTGCCTCCAGCGGAGAGCCCCCACCTGAGTCACATGTCCCTGGAAGCAGCTTCTCGACTTGGCTGCAAGGCGCCCTGCCTGTCAAACCGGCTATCGACCTATCAATCTGCGAGTGTGTCCACCTGCATGCGATGATAAGGAGCTGTGGGTGTCTGTAGCCCTGACACCAGCTGATTTATGCCGGCCCCTTCCCTTCAGGAGTCCAGTTAGTCAGAAAATCACCAGTAACTCATGCTGTTTTTGTGCAAAACCGCCGTGACTTGTTTAGGGAAAAATATGTATACATTTAACACGGCAAATAACTCGATTATTCTGGGTTGAAGCTGGTAAACGCTGTTTACGTTTTTCACTGTGTCGCATGCAAAGCTTTTCCAACAAACAAAACAGGTCGCTTGATCACCTTTCGACATGAGATGCGCATTTTCCAATTTCAATGATTGCGTGCAGTAGTCACATAATCACCGATATGATCCCCTTCGATTAAACATGACATTTTTAAAGCCAGGTGTATCATCATTGCTTTTTTTCTTGTCGTGCTGGTGCCAAGTGACTCTGCAATGATACAGTCATAATGAGACAACGAGCCTCTGCGCGGTTTCGGCTTCCTCATGACTCTGATAGAATATCGTACTGTATATTCAACACACCCAGAGTCTGTTTGCTGAGATAATTAAATTCTCAAAGGATGTGATGAGATGCAGCACGTAAATTAATTTGAGCTGCAGCAACAGAAAGGATTGATACCCGCTTATTCACTCCCAGAACAAATAAAATGGATGCTTTTTTTTAGTTAATTACTGTTCCAGTGCCATTAAACAGCATCACTTAACAGATGACTACAAAACAGAGTCAACACTTTTGATGTGTTACGACGACCTAAATGATCCCTTCTTACTAAGCCATCAACGCTTCCTCACAAACATCACCCCGAAAGAGGTTATGAAGAAGAAACTGGAACCAGATAATTTCTAATTTGCTGACCACTTGCAGGTGAGCATAACATTATTAACTTGGGCTAAAAGACCGTACAGTGAAACTTAGATTCACTAATGAATGGGTTTACTGCCAAAATCTCGGCACACATAACGCTTCTGCTCAAAAACATTTGTGAACGCTCACAGCGAGCCGCCCGCACAATCTATATTAAATACAATAAATAAATACAATCTCATGGTTCAGAATGTCAAACAGAAGAATTACCGCAGGTGTAACTGATAAGAGTTTTGAGTCTCTTGGCTGGGCTCTCTTTTAAAAACAGAATACACCGTGAGGTTTTTAGGCTCATATAAGGGACTATATTGGTGGGGATGTTTAAATACTACTAAAGCTTTGTAATTTTGATCACAACACGCTGTTGGAAAATAAAAGCGGTGCGCGAACACACAGTAGTACTACGTTTACAAGGAAGGATGTCAGTGTGACACATCCCTGAATGGCCCTTTGTCTTTTCTATTTATTAGTGGCCTTGAGCGACACTGCAACAGATGACTCGACGCCACAGCTAAAGGCCCTATTTTTTTTTCCTCCCCCCTCAAGTTTGGCCAATGATTGTAATTTGGGTGTCAGTGAAAGCAGTGATTTATCATTGGCGGGCTTACTTAGCGGGCAACAAGCAAGGTGTTATTCATCTCTGTAGCAGACAAACTCAGTCAGACAGACACCGTTGTTGCCAGCGCCACCGTTGTGACCGATGCGGCCGGTGAAAAATAAAGTACTGGAGACAACACTTTACATGTGATGAGTTCCAATTTTCATGATATACTGGGCGGGAAAAGCCCAGTTCACTCAACGAGAAAATGGGGCTCTAACATTTTTTTCCCGTTCTGGAGGAGGATGCCTCATGAAAGTGAAATATCGTGTGCAACATCATGTTTTCAATCCATTCCTATTTTATTGGGGTTGGATAAGAACCTTCGTTTTTGTCCATTCTATGGCCAGGTAACTATGTTGAAGTGAGGGGAGGAGCTCCATTTAGTAAGACTTTATACAATACTAATATGAATACAATTTCAATTACATAGGAATGAAGTCTGCTCTTTTTTTTCCAGTGTTAAGTTACAAACGGTACCTTATTATTTCAATATGATATACGAGCGCATTCATAAAAACACATGCTACTGTATCGGTCCCCTCCCGCACACATCTGGTTTCTTCTGCGCTGCCAGGCTGAAACACCAGCCTGTGCTGCTGATAACAAAGACGAACCGCTTGCTTCCCTGCAGGTGAAAAACAAGCTGAACACCCAGATATCGTGGCTCGTGCAGCATGCTGAATTTACAATAAAACCTCTGTGGCATCAACATAAATCTACAGCATGTGCGTGTCCGGGATATGCATGACTTAATGCCCTAGTACGAATGCCAGAACATATATTCGTTTTAGAGGGAATGCAGAGACGCAATGTACGCTAAGCACTTCAGCAGTAAATGGGGTCAAATAAAGTTCTTGCAAAATTGTAAGATTTGATGAAAATATGATTCTGATGTCACACACGATACTGTTTTTTTGTAGTAGTAGTAGTATTCAGATTTAGCAATGGTTAGCTTCTTTTTACACCTATTTCACACTTTAGCTATTAATTACACAGTCGTTATTACCAAGCACTAAAATTTGATGTGCTGTGTATACTGAGCAAAAATACAGCAACCTATGCACCGAGTGAAATTCATGGGAACTCGGGAGAAAGGACTTCAGATACATGCCCGCTCACCTGAAAGACCGCAGCATAATTATACGCCTTCATTGAGGCTGGAGAAAGACATGGACGGAGAAACGTGTGATTGCATCTGCAGTCCGTCGACTCGTGTGGGTTGTATCAAAGGAAAAAAAGTAATTAAATCGTTTGAGGATGTCATTGGAAATGAGGATTCTATCGTATGATGCCCGGAGCTTATCATGTGCGCGTTTGTAACAGACGTGCCACTGTGCAGTGGAAGACGACACCTCTGTTGTGCGTTTGTTAGCCGACGCAGCTAGTCACTCCTCATTAACCTTCGGAAAGATAAGCCCCCTTTTTTAAGCCATGTTTGAGCAGCCTGTATGAAGTATCTCCCACTGATATGCGGCTAGCCAACCCCCACGAGCATCTTTCCCCTCATCTTTCCCATTTATTACTCCTCTTCCGTCATCTCTGTCAGATTACCAGAATTAAATTTCAATTTTAATTACAGGCCGAAATATCTCCCCGGATCTCGCACCTGAGCCACGTTGAATCGGGCAACAAGCATACTGGGATGGCGTGCTGTCGCGGGCTGCTAACAAGGTTAAAAGGTGCACGGTGTGTGTAATGGGAAGCAGAGGAACTCACTGAGCAATCGTTAACACTATGTTAGGTACTCTCCCTCTTTGTCTCTTGCCATGTTACCTTCCTATTTTCCCAGCGAAATACACAGAGCGCCTTGTTAGAGGCACCAGGCTAGAAGTAATGTAATTTAGCTAAGTGGCGAATGCAGAGGTGCCAGATGTGTCTTTGCGCTGGATGCTGTCAGCTGCCCCGACGCCTCAAGCGCAGATAGCCGTGTACACCAATAGGCCTTATTTTAGCAGCAAAAAAAACCCCCAAAAATAACTTTCCGCTCTTTCTCTGTCGTCCGATTGTCCAATTGGACCAAGACATAATTACATACTTTTTTTTTTTTAATACTGGAGGCACAACAGAATCATTTTCAAATAAACAAATAAAATCTGCTCATTTAACTTTGCACTTGAGAAACTTTTGCTACTTTGAAAAATGGTCAAAAAATCAATTGATATTGTTTAAAATCTATAGATAAAAAAAAAAGGTGTTTCCTCTGCAAATCGTTTTGTGGTGTTTGATCGACAAGGTGAGCTGCTGCCTATCAAGAGAATAATCACTGAGTCTGCACTCTCCAAGTGCGACTGAGCAACACTAAGTCCCACATATGCTCTTTGTCTCAAGCTGCAGGCGGCGTTTTACCGGGAACAATGTCATGCAGTCGGTAATACAATTACGCGTGAGAGGACTACATGTCGGGATGGTGAAAGGGGTTTTGTGACGGGATTTCATGACTATGAAAAGAGATTTTCTAATTAAGCAGTGGTGCATAATGGAAGTCTTTGAGCTTTCCGCTGTTGGAAATTGTGTGGCAATTAGATCATCATCTAAGTTGTATGTGGAAAAACAGTACATTTAAGAACAATATCAACAACATTCTTCACGCCATTTGTTTTGAACCCTTATTATATGACCTTTGCACGGCAACACTTGGGTCGGGTGACATTTGCCAATCAAATTTTGGAGGAGAGTAAACCAACCAATGAATGTCAGCAAGAGCAACACTCATCCGACACATGTGGACTGTAGAAAATTGATGCGTCCGATGTTACGATAGCCAAATATCGACAACCCCTCTTCATTTCTTATGGACCGGTCCCACGCTCAACGGCACTGCAACCACAGAAACAAAAACAACTGTGGAATTCCTTCCATCTGGTCGTGTCAAATCGAAAGTGAACTCATAAAGGAGGACATTGAAAACTACAAAATGACTCACAAGTCAATAAAACTCGTTTCTTCCAACGTAAATGCTCAGTGCACCGAGCCGCAGCCTCTCTGAAGCTTGGCGGTAACCATAGCAACTGCAAACAATACCAGCAGCTTCTCACACCAGCGAGTCCTTGATTGCAAACTGTGCTCACGGATTTATAAACAGAGATTGACATATTCTCTTTGTTTCTCTGCACTGAGCTCCACACACACACACACAAATCAGTCAAAGAAGAAGTGCGCTCACAGAGCTCCGGCCTTTGCAATGGCTTAAACGTTTGTCACCTACCCAATAAGCTACGCGGTGCCACGTGCAAACGTGCTCACACTTTTTTGCCCATTGAAGCAACTTTGGCGGCGAGTCAACAGCGCACCCCCAAATTAACACACTGGCCGCTGTACCCTACAACTTGAGATTCAACCAATATTTCCTGGCCAGGTCTTGCATTTACAATAACAGACATTTATTTGTACTGACACTCGAGCCCGCCACAATGTCTTTTCTACTCATTTTCCATTTGCTCAACCGTCTGTACCATTCCTGATGCAGTTTTTGTCATTGAATGGCAGGAGACGGTGACGAACCTAACGAACCGCACGCTTTCATGCCTTAAATATCAATTTTGTTTTCCATTTGTCTCGTTAGAGCCAACTGTCATATAGTGTTGTTCATGCAGAAGCTCACCGCGTGCCTTTACGCACACCTTGAAATTAACACCTTCTTTGGGTTTCACAGTCAAGCGAGGGAAAGCAAATTCCTCGACTCCCCAGACAATATTATCTCATATGCACAGACAAATTACCTCTTTGTTTTAAGGACATGAGTATTTTTTTTTCTCCCAGAAGGAAACATACACACACACACACACACAAACACACACGAGCACACAGGCACATTATGAAAATCCCCCCATAAATAGGAAAAATAAAGCACTCAAAGGGAAGCTAAAGTGGCACTTAGAGATACTCGGGCTAAGAAATTCTCTCATTAAATGGATCGCCCTCTCGCTTGCCTCGATGCAGAACAGATGAAATGAAGGTTACACTGTCCTCTCTCATGGCCGACATCCCGATGCCAGAGCTAATTGCATAATTTGTTTCAGAATTAAAAGCTAATAGCAGTCCCTTGTAGGCCCCAGCCAGCCCTCTCCTTTCCCAGTCGCACAGCCGCACATTGTCTTTTATCCTCCCATCACGTTTTTTTTTTTTTTACAACGTTTTAAAATGTGTAATTACAGGTGCAAATGATGAACTTCGATGTCATCGTTTTGGTCATGCTCATCTTTCCACATAAGCTCGTTGAGAAAGTTCCTGAACAGGTTGAGCGAGCCTGTGCATGTGACAGTAACCTTCATTTTTCCATATGATGTCTAAAACTGAACCCAAACGACGAGGAAGACGGGTCAAAAGAGCACTCGGTAGGTATAGTACAGTTCTGCATCGCTGCAAACCACATGCCAAAATATTCAACGCATCGCTGACACTATCAGTTAAACAAAAGAATGATGAAGGGAATATTTGTTTTTGTACATTTTTTTCCCCCCAAAGGTCATTGACAACCTGACGGCAAGGCAGGTGTGAATTACTTGACACAGGCTTGATTGCAAAGCACACAAAGGTCACCCTGGTAAATATTTAAAATATTTTCCTGTCACACGGCTTGACCCGGGTAGTCAATGATCTGTATCTGGCTCTCACTTCTCGCTGATGCATACACCATGCAAACGGAGCCCCGGGCACAATTCTTAATTAAGTTCCTGCTCAATGTGCAACCTTCATCCAACGTCACTGAAACAAAAAGGAAGAAATAATAGAAAAGGCAGCCCTACCTCCTGCGCCCTTTGGAACATTTAGGAAATAACAGCTACTCGATGAACATACCTCATACCTTCGCCTGGAATGTGATTATGACCTCAGGTCACCGTTTCTATTATGCTCGGTAATAATGTTCCCGTGCATTGATCCAGTCTGTACATTTAAATTTGACAGCTCCCCCCCTGGTAGGAATGTGAATACATTATGCAGTGATATGAAAAGAGAGGTGAAACATCAAATAAAACGTTTTTTTGAAGAAAAAAAAAAGGACTCAAAATGTGTGTGTGATGTCATTATTCTTAAATGCTGCCGAATTTGCCACACCAATGTAACCTTTCGAGAGTGGCAGTATAGTATGGCGCGCTGGCCGCCCTGACTATTTGTTTCGTACCGCATGTGCACGTGTCATGTCACTTCCCTTTCTGCAGCGCAACCTCTCCCCCAACCTGGCCGGAGCAATATCAGCGGAAGCAGAGACCGCATGTGACCCAGCTTTAACTCATTTCGGCTAAATCCGTATAAGACACGCACACACATGCACGCGCACGGGGCTGCGAACGGCAAGTTAATAACAGTCCTACCTGCTTCCCAGAGTCAGCAGCAGCAAAGAGAAAGAGGGGGGGGGGGCACAATTGTAGATATGAGTGGCAGCACGGGAGAGGAAATACTTCATGAAGCACAAAGGTTATAAAACATAGATGTGGCTTGATAATAAGAAAAAACAGTGTTAAGAAAAAGTTGCAAACGTACAAGGTACAGTCCAGGCTTCCCGTTCTGCCTCACCCCGTCGGTCGTTGTTTTGTTTACGTTCCTCTGGAAATTCCATGCGTGTTGTCAATCTAATTTCCTTGTGGGACTTTATAACCTTGACAACAATCTTCCCTTCCATTCTGCCTGGAGTGGCTTTGCTCCCCGTCGCAAAAATGAATATTTATCGGCCGACAAACGAGCATTTGATGAATGATGAATTTGCCTCGCATCAGGTAAACGATGACGACGATTGGCTTTTGAGTGCAAATGGAAGCGGGAGATTTGAATCGAGATTTGAGACTGTCTACCACGATTGGCATGTAGGTTATCGTTACGTTGTGTGTCAGCCTCCTAAAGTATGTTTTCCTTATCGCCGTTTAGCACATTGATAACGCCAGAGAACAGCAAAATGTCATGGTTTTGCTGAAGGCGGGCCGATATGTCTCTGATAAACAATCTCTTGCAAATAATGCAGTTTATCTGCTGCAGATGTAGTGAATGGACTATATTCAATCCAGATGCATTTACAATGTTTTTCCACGTCTATATGAATTTGTTATGTAACTGTCATGCAAATATGAAATCATCTTGATTATTTATGTATTTTTTTTTTAGGGGGGGGTGACAAAACCCTTTATCCATAACTGTAGTATATTGCAATCAGTATATTGCAAGTGGTTGGCCAATTCATTTTGCAAAGAGGCCACATGAGAAATTGGAACGCTGGCTGAGGGCCGAACCGGCCTGCTGACCTCAACTTTGTTTCTGTTATTTTTCCTCTATATCGACAAAAATCAAATTGTTGGAAATGTTATGAAATATAGCGAAACTGTCACTTAGTTAGGAACACTTCAGACACAAGCTGTAGCTTTTGCTTGCTGCCTCGCTTGTATGAGCGTTCACACCCGTGCACATAAAATAAAATCACAACTTTCAAAATAAAAGCAGCACATCTTTTACATTTTACTTTGTCTTTGCGGTCACGGGCAAGGCCGGTCAGAGATTGTGGGCGGGCCTGATGTGGCTCCCGGGCTGTCCTTGCCCCAAGTCTGGGATATTGTGTGCTGTCCCTTTGGGTTGTGATCAAACATACAGTAAGTACAAATTGTTCAATTGTTCAATCCCGAATGAGTATATCACGAGACGACTTGCAAGATGATATAAAACGTGGAGCAAGTGAAGATGTATTATAACTGTGAGGAGTGGGGAAACCGAAGATTTTTGGCTGAGGCTACAGGCGTGAGTTGTCAAGCTGAACAGCAGCTTGCCGTCAGCCTTGCCATTTGTCTGTCACATGAATGATTCCGTTTTGACCAGATGTGGATCACATATGTACTAACATGTGGCTTGCCTCAAGACAAAACAAGACAAAAATTCGTCCTCTGGTCCAACTGCCTTGTTTGCTTATCCCAGCTGTCCTCGGGCAAAATGCAGGATACACCCTGAACCCTGGTTGCCGGCCAATTGCAGGGCACACACAGACAAATAACCATTCGCGCTCACACTCACACCTCGGGACATATTCGACCGCTCTATTATCCTTCCATGCATGTTTTGGGAATGTGGGAGGAAACCGGAGTACCCGGAGAACACCCACGCATGCCAACTCCACACAGGAAGGCCGGGGCCGGAATCAAACCCTGCACCTCTGCCCCGTGAGGCCGACGTGCGAACCATTTAACCACCGCGCCGCCCACGATACCCATTGTCTGCGATATTGCGCATGATATTGCATGCCCTTGCCTTTGTTTTGCACACGCAGTTGCAAGTTTATCTCTGAGGCGAAAGCGCAGCGAGTCGTGTTTGTACCGTTTGAGACCATTTCCGCACAGATGTTTCAGCGCTGTCGTGAATAACTCTCTCATGATTTGATTGGCAGGCCAAGTTAGATAGCGACGCGGCGCCATAATTACTGACGGTGAAGCTTGTATGCACAACACAAACAGAAGCCGACACAGATAGCTACTTTTTGCTGCTCAACAAAGGCAACATCCTAAGAGGTGTGCTAACATTATTCAATCACGTCGTGGTTGAAGTTTCGCGCCTTTATGGCAGGAACAAACTCAAAGGAACACGCTTATGTCAATTTTTTTTTTATTCTTCCCTGTTTTTAACTGGTCTCTCTTTCAGGCAGCCACATGTTGCCCTAACAAGCAGTTATGCAGTTGATGAACGAGGGAAGGCACGGAATGGCGAGAGGAGCTGAAATTAGCACAGTTTTTCTCACCAACATCCATCCAATTTTTTTTTTTTTTTTTGCAAAGGAGTCAATTACTAACTAATGACTTCTTATAAACTCAGCGGTCCAATGTCATGTTTTTAGCAAGAAGCAAAGTTTTGTACAAAACTCCATAAATGCCTCAAGTGACTGCCAGTGAGGGTGATGCTGAGTTGCCTTGGCAATCCTCTCATTTTTACAAACCAGTCTAGCCAGCAGATTATGACAAAGCGTTTTCAAGATAAAACAGCATATTTGGTGTTACAGACTGGATAATCCAGACTGCGGGTTGTGTGTGAATATCCTGACTGCTTGTTTATGCAGCTTTTACTTTTCATGTATGAGGGAGCAATCAAAAAGGAATTTTAGGAAAATCTATCGATCCGCCGCACAACTCTGTACTTTAAACACCTGATGCATTTTCGGATTGCACTAAAGATCTGGCGGTATGATATGACAAATAATGAGAGGTGCGCTATTACGTATGTCGCCAAGCAAGCAAGGGCAGGAGGAAGGCTCATTCTTCTGCCATCTGCTCCACACAGAGCCGCAGTTGCCTCTTGCTCCCATTGATTTCAACTGGCTGGAGGAGCAGCCAACGCTAAGCCAAGCAAGCCACAAGGAGGAGCATTCAGTTGCTGCCAACGCTTTCACCAGATCACTTGGAAAAATTAGGAGGCCAAAACGTAAAAGGATGACAGTGAAAACAAGCGAAGCAATAATTAGCTGTTAAGATTGCACGATAGTTGGCAAGACGTTTGTTTGTCGTTTTTGTTGAACTTTATGCCATTGTGGAAAACAAAACAAAACAAAACCCAACTGGCTAATTAAAATCGGTTTGACGCGTCCGTGAAAATGTGTCGTTATTCTGCGAGGCCAGCAGATGAGGTCAAGCATTGCAGTTGGGGGAGTCCAATTAAATCGGTTTGTACGCACTCAGCCAATCAGTATCGAATGGACGGAATAAAATAGCAAGAAAATCACAGATGCACTCATCGAAAAGCATTGGAAAGAGTAAAAAAAGCAAATCAGCCACACATTCCACATGGTAGACATTGCCGAATGAATGGACAAAGTCAACGATGACGGGTTGGATGAATAAGATGCGCGTTCGGATGATGGAGAGGGCTGGTCGAACGGTCTCGAAAATAAACGTGGTCGCAGTTTAACTCATTCCAAAAATCTTGCCATCAAAATAAATCTGACACCAACGCAACTGTAAAGCCAATTGCAGAGTGAAGAAAGAAAGAAACAAACAGCTGGCTCCTGACAGCATCTCCTTGCAGCACGTCTCTTTAGCAAACGCTTCATGCGTGACCACTGTCATGCTATTAACTTGGGAGCCGATGAATAACAAGGGAGCGTCAAAAGTTACCGAAATGACAGAATGAGACACGACCAATGAAAAAAAAACAAAAGCTGAAATTCCCCCAAATGTCTGGGTCGATATTAAAAATCAAGCTTCGTGAGGAACAATTGGGCCTCGACCAATTCCTGATTGGTTAAGAGGCATGACACAACACTTGTGGATATATTTACCGGAAGAGATTATGGCAGCTTTAAGTATCGCCGCCAAAACCTGCTAGCTCCAATATGATGTTGGCACGGGGAGGCTTTCAGGGAATATTTTTAGTGCTGCGCACAATCTGTTTTTAAGGCTAAATATACAACAAAGAGTAGGCGCATGGCAGTTATTCAGATCTGACTCAAGACGTAATAACTAATTGGTTGACCATGACTTCAAATGATTAATATCATTCTTGGAACGCTGCGTTGCTCTAAATCTGAAAACTTGCGTCTCCGCCAAGGAAACGCCGAGCCAGCCCACAGTTCCATCTTCCTCTCATTGTTAGCCCTAATATGCTTTCATACTCTTGCCTGAAGCATATACATGTTGTGAGTATATTAGATGACGATGTTGTGGGTACTGCTTCACGCACAGCAGCTGATCATCTGCGCGGATGCATTTAACTGTCAAATATCGTAATTGCGCCTTCCTCCGGAATGCTCATATGCGTGGGATTGCATGTCATCATTTTATCGTCTGTCCTGACGTTGAAGTTACCGAGGACTGGCCGCCACTGCCATTGCTAAGCCGCCCTAACATGAATGTAGAATGAATGTCATCCCGAGCTAACTCGCCCCGTGTTGCGCACGTATTAGAAAGAGGGAAGCGTTTCCTCCGAGGTCATGCGGCAGACACCAAACACTTCAAAGACCCGCTGCGTTATACCGAGCATGAGTTGTGCCTAAAGACACGAGGTTGAAGCTCTGATCCGCCACTGTTTTCGTTACGATTAACCACGCGGCGGAGCAGAATGTCTTTTAGTCTAACACTGTTCTGGTGGATTTGCGGCACTGTTTGTCTTCTTAAATCTACAAAGGAGGGCTTGGCAAATGAACCCTGAGCCCCTGTGAATAAATCAACATGAGGGGCAGAGGGGGGGGGGGGGCGGCAGGGAACGTGCTGCGAAAAAGGCTCGATCAGCAAGAGCATTGGGGGCCCAAGAAGCATTGAGAACAATCGGATCAGAGTTGATGCGGACCACAGGTGTCAAACAAAAGACCCCGAGCCCACATCAAGACCCCACATCATAGAATGTTTGCTGCAATTTATGACATCACAAGTGGCCCGGTAGTCCAGTGGTTAGCACGTCGGCTTCACAGTGCAGAGGTACCGGGTTCGATTCCAGCTCCGGCCTCCCTGTGTGGAGTTTGCATGTTCTCCCCGGGCCTGCGTGGGTTTTCTCCGGGTGCTGCGGTTTCCTCCCACATTCCAAAAATATGCATGGCAGGCTGATTGAACACTCTAAATTGTCCCTAGGTGTGAGTGTGAGCGTGGATGGTTGTTCGTCTATGTGTGCCCTGCGATTGGCTGGCAACCGATTCAGGGTGTCCCCCGCCTACTGCCCGGAGACGGCTGGGATGGGCTCCAGCACCCCCCGTGACCCTAGTGAGGATCAAGCGGTTAGGAAGATGAATGAATGAATGAAAGTATCTTTACCATACATAACAAACGAGTGTTTAAATGTAACTCTGCCAACGTCAGAATATTTCAGCGCTATGGAACACAGACTTTGGAGGTCATTAGCTTCGAGAGACAGTTTGACCTCGTGACATTTCGTCCGACATCGTCAGTCATTCCTCACTAATGAATATGTTTGTGTATGGCCAGAGAAGGCCTGCGTAATTTTTCCCTCCTTTTATCACATGGATGCAGGCCGGCACGGTGGTGGCATACGTTCAACACTCTGCAGGGACAGACAAACAAGCTCGGCCAACAAGATGGAGTGTTGATGTATTTCCCTCATCAGCGGTAATATTCAAATACCTCTGTCCATTGCCATTGTGCGTGTGCCACGATGGGGGTGTCGGGGGGGGCAAAACCTTTGGCTGGATGTCTCAGCCAGTGGACATTGTTGACAATTCAATGAGCCCTCCTGACCCACAGGCTCTTATCATAATTCTAACCCACTCGATCATTCACTCAAGATTGTTGCTGGTTCCTGCATGACCAGTGAGCTCATTAACTTGCTATGTTGGGGAGAACATTTTTTTTTGATATGTACAACCTTCTGGCTTGTATTGACTTTCATTTGATTTGTATTATTTAGATTTTGACTAATTACGACTCCAGGCGGTAGCACGATGGAGTATGCAAATTTGCGACGGTAAAGATTTCTCAAAACATGTATGCTAGGTTTATTCAAGACTGCCCAGCGGTGTGAATGTGAGTGTGAAAAATGGCTCATAAAAATTCTAGATTATTATTTTTAATCCAATGCGGTTTAACAATGTGACACATCCTCAGTGGCAATGCCAATTTCGATTCGGAGGGACTAAAAATTGCCCGCCAACTCGGAGCTACCTTTTCATTATTTCCCATACTGTGCATGCCATTTCACATTGAAGGGTCCATGGGCCAAAAGCACCGCCAATTTAACATTTCACAAAGTCAAATGGTGACATTCACATTGACTATTACCCTGGCGACATCAGAAATGGGCAGGAAGTGGAGGACAATCGTGCTACATTTTAGCAGCTCATTTTAAGTGGCTTAGTGGGCACCAGCAATCTGCAGAGGGCACCTTCAGCAATCAACAGCAGAAGCTGCCACATGTGAGCTGCATTTTCGATACTCAAAGGCACTGAACAATGTGATTAATCCCACAGGATGGAGAAAAAAAAAGACATTTCATGCGAAATTATAGTGCCACGGCCGCAACCTATTTGCTACGAATGGCTCTGTAAGTACTCTAAGTACTTTGTTTAACAATAATTGAATGAGGACAATTCTGAAAGGTGAACATGTGGGAGTGGGCTGGCGACTTCATGCCCGCTTTTTTTTTTCTTTCTTTCTTTTTTTTTTTTTTTATAAACCAGAATTGTATTTTGTGCTTGACTGAATTAGGTGATCATTTTTTATCTTGCATGCGGCTGTGGCTTCTGGAGTTTCTTGCTTCAATTGGAGAGGAAGAAGAATTCCAACGTTTATCGCATGCTGAGGTTAATCTCCTGAAATGGTGGGATTTGGTCAGAGAGCAAGTAGAAAATCCACGCTAGTACTTGCAAGCTGCATTACAGTCACATTTCCTGTGTTATTTCTTCACCCCCCCCCCCCCCCCCCCACTTCCCCTTCCTCTTCCACGCTGGGAGTCAAATCCTTGGAGCTCAAGAGTGGTGACAAGGCGAAGCAGCAATGCATAAATTAACAATGACTACACTTGTCACTTGCTCGGATTCACTAATAACGTTATATGCCGTTTGAATTCTGTCTTTAAAGGTAAGAAAGCACCAGTTCGAAGGGCGCGTGGAAAACATTGATGGTGGCGAGAAAGCAGACGGCAAAGGCTTTCATTTGAAAGGTTTCTAATGACTGAAAAGCAGTTATTCATAGATTTGTTGACAAATAAAATGATGTGCTAGCAGGTAACCAATTAGAAAACATATACAGTATGTATATAAAAACACGGGTGTTGAAAGACTGCCGGGAAAGGCCTAATCAAATACAAGAGTCACTGAGAGTCTCCTGGGAACAATGAAGTTGCCAACTATATAGGAACAAAGAAGGCTTCAGCAAGGGATTTGCGCTTTGACTTGTTGTATGCCTAATTATACAACTCAAAGTTGTTCAGGGAGAGCTTTGGACGTTGTTTTCAAGTCTCGTGTTTGGTTCGACTATTACAGCCACAAGAATCACTATGAAAGCTATCGATGAAAAGTCCTTTCTTCTACTTTTCAAAGCATTTGTGATGTAACTTCCCGTACCACCGCGCCATACGTTTTGGGGAGCGATCTGAAGATGACGTTTGAAGTAAACTCCCAATTCACTCGAGGGTTGCTGCTCAAGATTACGTGGATCTGGCGAGGAGATTTCGACCTGCACTTGACGGCATTTGCAGGTTACCTGCATGTGACCTGAGGAATTTCATCCACACAAATGCGAACCGCTTCCAGCTGCTTCCAGCAAAATAAACTCCCCCTTCTTTTCATTTTGCTTTCTTTATTTTTCCCCTAAGTCGGTGACAGCATAATATGGCCCGTCCATTTAGAATAGTTTGTGTGGTAAGTGGCATATTTTACTTGTTTTCTTTCTGCATAGCCCACAATGGCCTTTAGGATCTTCCCGAGAGGGCACCAGTCATGTCACATCAATCTGCCCGAGGGGACTACAAAGCACAATTCAGGTAAATGTGTTCGAACGACGCAACTGCATTTCTCCATGACCTACCATTCAGGTGCGTCAAACGCTAAATCATTCCGACGCACAAACCGCCGCGGTTTCTGAAGATATCATTTCCCATAAGTCAAAGCTGAAGTGAATTCTTCCCCCCCAGACCGGCAGGCAAGTGTTCTCATTTGAAGCCTGCTGTTTTTGACAAAGAAATGCCTGACCCGCTGTCAGTAGTGAGAAACGCTCAAGTGCGCCCCCCCCCCACCCCTCCACTCCCCATCTTGTCAGCCACTTTAACAAACCACTCTCATGCCGCGTTGGCTTGTACCTCGGCAGCAAGGCCGGTGGTCTCATCGCTCCACACTACATACTTGCCTGTGTACAATATCTCCTCTCATTAAGTCAGCTATAATGTGTCCCTCCGGCAGGAATGGCGTGTAATGTGAAGCCGTCTCATTAACGCTGTCACGTCACTTTCATTTAGGAGCCATCCAACGGCATTATGCGCCTCTTTGAGCACTCGGGCCCTCCCAGGCTAGTTCAGCATGTCCAATGACTTATTCCTGCTTAGCGTTTCACATTTCCTTAACTTTCGCTCATTATGGCTGGATTATAAAAACATATTCCCACAGGAGTTCCGCCAATTGAATCTTTTGTTAATGTGTACGGTACAATAATCTAATAAGCGCGAGTTGAAAATAAGGCTCGGTAAAGACGGGAGGATAATTAATCAATGGCCAGTCCTGAAGAAATGTGCAAATGGAGCTTGGATAGTCATTCCCTAGACAGATGACAGTGGGGGGGGGGGGGGGGGGGGGTCAATCCATTTAAAATATCATACTAACCAACTGCATTCCAAAATGGTCAATTAGAAGGAAGGTTACTTCCAATAAATTAATAACTCTCGACCGCCTCAGGTCAGATGTCATTTAAAATCAATTAAATTCTGTCTTAGACGTTGACCGATAATATTTAAGTAAATCATTACAGTAAAAAAACTAAACGAATACATTCATTTGAAATTGTGCTATAATTGTGAATTGTGATATTACGTGATAGGCTGCCACCTGTGAGCAAATTTGCTCCATCTGACTCCACCGCACCCAATCACAGTCCAGCTTTCCCTTCCTACTTTGGTCTGCAAGTTGAAGTAAGCAGAATTGGACAAATAAATAAAAGAAGAAGCAGGAACAATGATTTAACATGCAGTTAAACGCACAGCTCATGCGCAGCCATGACTTGGCCTAATCTTCCTCAAGATGAAGCTGTTTTGACAGGAGAATTTCCCTCCCGTCACTTTTGTGGCATGGCATCCACTGGGGCTCTGAGAAATTGTATTTTTGAATATGCATGGGATAAAAAAAAACCCTAAAGAGAAGAAAGATTAATATTTAAATTTAAAGCTGGCAAAGGAAACATGTATAGCATGCATCTGGCATAATCCTCATTCATGAGCAATCAAAGGACAATTTGCAACGATGGATCCGAGGTGGTGAGTTTATGCCGATAAGACTCTTGGGCCTTTTCCAAATAAATTTTGTGCAGTTCACTTGACACCGCTTATGACTGACAAAACGGCAGGCAAACATTTAGAGCGAACACCAGACTGTGTTTGAGATTGCTGACAACACAATCTCACATCTCTCCATTCACCAAGCTTGGCACTTTTCTTCCCAGCAGGGTCCCCCCCCCCCCCCCCCTCTCCTTCTTTGTCAATCCCGACCTCATTTGATCACCTCTTCCTTCTCTATCCTTGTCCAAAGGAGAGACAAATTAAACGACTCCCCCCTCTAATGGTAGAAACATAAGCCTCTGGCAGTGCTCTATTAGCCAGGCTGCCTATTTGTTAACTGGCTGGATTAATGTGCCGCACTTGATATGGGAGGCCACCTGCTCACACAGTGAAGGGTATTCACAGGCTCACCAGCCCGCACACTAATCTTCCTCCAAGGATGATTGCAGGTTTCTGTTGCATGATAAGGAAGCTCTTCTCCTCTCTTGCTTGTTTTTACATCAGTTAATTTTATGACCTGAGGTGTCAGCTGAGACTCCTCCTTTCAGTTTACTGTACTCAGAACTCAGATCTTGCTTCAGATTCATATTCTTTTTTTTACTGGCACTCTCAAATGTATTTTTTAAGAAAAATGAAAATCAACAGTTGAGAATCGAGCTCTGGGGTGAGCAACAGCCGCAATTTTTCATCGGGGCTCCTTTGGGGGCCACATAGGACCATGTCCTTCCTAACCAAATGTATGGCGAAAGTGCCACTTTTAACATGAACAATGTGCATTTTTTTCCCACAAAAATCAATGCACTCAAAATTGTAATAATATTGAGTTACTAAGTTTGTACTGCATATCATTCCAAATCTGCAAAATGTATTAGGCCTACTTACGTTGTAGTATAGGGCAATATAATTACGACTCAGCCGTCTCCGCCATCCAGTGGTGAATGGGGATATTACAACTTAAAACCATGGTTGACGCCTGCATATTTGCGCCGCCCCTTTTTTCAACATATTTAACGTCTCGATTCATTCATTCACAGAAAAATAGCTCTCACACTGGACGAACCACCACAACATGCTTCAAAAATACAATTTCTTATTTAGCTGCTGTGGGTAGGAAAACTTGAGGTATACCCACCACCGTTCAATGCGCACGTTCAATGGATGAGAGCGGTTCGTGTTTTCCCAATAACCTATTATCGAACAACAACAACAACAACAACTAAGAACATTTGGCTAATAAAGACACTGTGTGGCGAGGAGCTCCGTGAACTCGCTTGCCGCAATGGCTGGTGAGCAAAGAGGTAATGGTGTTACCTAAAGGGTGTTAAAAAGCAAATTAATTGAATGTCACAAAGGTTTGTGCTGATGGCCATGGAAGTTGTAGGTCACACAAACGCGCGCAAGTGCACACATACAGAGGTGATGTCACACTGTCGGATACCCTTGGGTAGCGCTATGTTCCACGGCTGGGAAGAGAAATGATCTGTGAATCCTAGGGGAGCAGTCAACTAATGTGCACTGAGCCCTGGGTCCCTGCACCGCCTGGATAAGTGACACGGAGGCTTCCCGTCACTGCTCAGCCTAGTCAAAGATATTACATTTTCCCCTGAAAATTCATTGATCGATGAAGGGACCGCATGGTTCCCTCCACCAAGTAGGAAGCAGTGAGTCTGTGATTGGTATCCATATGTCATTCAGATCGGATCACCACATTCCTCACAATTTCACTAAAGTGTGTATCTTGGGTGAAGTCATTAGAATTTTATGAGACGTCACCCGGTGGCGTGTAGAACTGTAAGAAGTTGCAATGATGATGCTTGGGGGGTTTGGTGGGTCCACAAACACCATCGTGAAAGACGAAGCCTTACTGGCCAATTATATTTACCTCATTGTGGCCCCTTGTTGTAAAATAGATTTTTTTAAACGAACCTGAACCAAATGATCTGTTTTGCCTTTTCGTACCTCAATTGATTTTTCAACGAGAAACGGAGGTGCGAAAAGAAGGAGGCGCTTGCCCTGCTTGAATAGAACATCATTACACAGAAACGAGAAAAAGAGAGATGATCATGAGGAGCGCGAGTGAGAGAAACCTAGCTGGGCGCCACCACTCTGTGTCGACGGGTGACACGATGCATGGCGCCCGCGGCTTCAGCCAATCATAAAAGCAGTCGTAGAGTGAACATGCAGTGTCATTAGCGATTGTTTCATTTGCAATTTGGCATTTATTTCGGGGGGTTTGGTGGTGGTGGAGGGTGGTGGTGGCCTTTTTTTTTCTGCCTCCCCTGGGCTACATTCCTCAGCTCCGCCTGACATAACTGTGGTAATTACTGTGGTTCCTGCTCCCGCCCAGCAAGCTGTTTGGTCTCATATCACAATTTAGAAAAAAAAAAAGGCAATGAATATTTGAAGGCAAAACGCACACAATGGGAAGAGGAAGAAGAAAGACGGGCTGAGTGAAAGGGGGAAAATCAAAGAGAGACAAAACACAATCACAGGGTGAAATGTGAATAATGATGTTAATTTTAGCCCTAATTGTCACATTGCTTGACTTGTTGTGTGGGAAAAGCTTCGCAGCGCCGAGCAAGTTGTGAAGGAAGGTGAGAAGCGAGGCGTGTTGTGACTGAGTGAATACGTTGACGTGTGCCTTGAGTATGAGCACGCTTGAGTCATCAAGTCCAAGTTAAGTACGCCAAGTGAGCAGTGAAACATGCCCATTTGAAGCCCGGCTAATTCTCGACTGCTGATAAACGCACCGCGACGCATATGATGAATGACGATGTGGTGCCGACCTGTGGCTTGGACTATGGCTGAGGTTAATGTCGGCTGCCTTGGCCTGTTCGTGAGAGGTCACTGACATACTGTAGATGTGATGCAACCCGTCTCATGAAATTGCACCTTTGTAAGCCAAGCGGCGAAATAGTACTTAACTGTTACATGGGAGCATCAATGGTCGCATGGTAAAAAAAAAGGAAAAAAAGAAAAAAAGAAAAAAAAGACAAAGCCAGGAATAAGTATGTGTTAATATTAAACCATAACCGAACACACTGTGACCATATTACGTTTATTTTTTTAAAAATATATTTGGTTCTGTTTTTTAACAGTCTATCGACTTCATTAATTTCTTCATTTTTATTCGGGGACCAATCCACTTATTTCTGTTTTGCTTATTCTTTAGGAATGTTTTGTGTTGAATAACAAGAGACCATAGTAGGACTATATTCGGAGTATTACCATTACATCGTTGCACAGATGAGACCGTGTTAAAAAAAAAAAAAAAAAAAAAAGACTTGTACTGTGCAGCCTGGAAACCTACATATAGGCGACACATGTTTAGTAAGTGGGGTACATTACTATTCTGCCATAACCTGCGCAGGAAAGCGAGCGCGTTCATTGCACTGGAGGCTACCCAGTGGTGTGGAGAGGGAAAAAATGAACTCCATCAGGTTCATCCATCACACAAGCTGCCTCCAATGCGCCACAGAACACGAAAAAAGGAGGAAAACAAATGGCAAAGCAAATCAATTACATGAAAAAGAATCATGTCACCTGTCAAATATACACTCGGCTCTGTGTTGTACAATTTTTTTTTTCTTCTTCAACAGTCCACCTTTTCAAGATTGAATTTTGAAATCCCTTATACATTATTAACACTCTTCGTGCTTCATCAATTCGGAGCGGTACGCTACGCTTTCTTCCTCTCTCCGCTTATGAAAAAACATGTTTGTTCAGGGCATGAATGTACTTTATAATCCAACGCGGCGGCAGTAATGTAAAACACACCTCTGATTTAGTTTCGTAATGCTTAATGAATTAAACATCAAACGAGAGAGACGAAGGGTGGCAGTGAAATAGCAAGAGTCGAGCAACGCTTCCGAATGTCGAAGAAGCGAAGCACGACCGGGGGCTTCAAGAGGCCAAAGATGGCCACTTCGAGGCAAACTAAAAAAAAAAAAAAAAAGTCTAAATGCAGAATTTTCAAATTTGCACTTATTCAACATAATTGGATGGAGGCGGAAAAAAAAGGTGAACTCATGCCAGTGTTGTCACTTTGACACCATCTTGAGAAATCTAATTGGAAAAAAAGAGATAAACATCTTTCTGTCTGTGTGTACGATGCACTAGACTACTGGAAAGGAAGCTCTCATAACTGTATTGATTATCATTCCTATAAACGAAACGATTCACAAGGAAGCACACTTCTTTCCAAAAGCAGTTGTTTTGGATGGCATAGGGACACGGCGCAAATTTGAATCCACTTCTCACCTTTGAATCCAAAACACTAGCTTGGGCGACACATTATTTGTAGTGACGGAGCCACTTCTCCGACGCAACAGAAGTCACGAAGAGGGAAACGTGCTAAAGTGACAAGCAAATAAGAAGGAACTTGAGAAATCTTTGCCATCTCTTACCAATTATCTTGTTAATTACCAAGCATTGTCAACCCTTGCCACTGTTAACGGGCTTGCTGATTATACAGTGCACTTCTCCCAAGTTTCCACAGCCTAATCGGTAATTACTACCTGCGGCCGAATCCCAGCACACAACACATTCGGCCATTTTGCGGCGATGGGGACCACTGGACGATTTGAAAGCGTTCTGCTCAGTCTGTCGGCAGATGGATTTTGCCTACTTGGTGTGGAGCTTCGAGCTGCACTTTGCATTGGTCACCAAACAGTCAACGGGTCTCATTTTCACACCTCCTTGTTTTGTTTTTTGTTTGTTTTTTTCAAACTATGAGTAACATTATGATGATAATTTTGCGATTACGTTTACTACTGTGAAACTACCAGCCCACCAGGCAGCAGGTAGGAGTATGAGCAAAGCTCTTGTGTCTAAACATTTAGATGCTGCACAGTTTCTTCCAAGCAACTTAACAAGGGCCCTATTTAAAAAAAAAATAAATGAATAAAAATAAAGAAACCCTATTTCGGCATAGTAGTTCAGCCCAAATTTCTCTAGTTCCTATTGGCCCCAAAGTGAACCAAACACAACCAATCAAGGACAATGTAACCACCGGAAGCAGTTAATACATTGCCACACCTGGTTGTGCTTCCGTGATTCATTTGCTTGTGTCTGGGGTCATGTGCACCGATCGGCACCGGGAGGATTTGCTCGCCGGTAAAAATCAATGCGTACCAATAAAGCAGCTTCATAAAAGAGCCATCACGGGAGAGGATTACCTCTTGTTATTAAAGCATGAGTAGATGGTAAGAATAGTTCTTTGAACTGTTGACGAGGCCATCAGAGGATGAGGGGGGGCATGCACAGTGTGCGTATGTATTTGTCAACATTTATGAGTATGGTTGGGATGATGATGAAAAGGCACGATAAACAAACAAGGCATCAATGGAGCTGCTACAGAGGCAGTGGTGCAATTCAGGCTTTACAGTATGTGTGCGTCCTTGTACGTGGTTATGAAAATGTGTGCTCGTGTGACTAGTCAAACAAAAAAAAACTGGCGACCCTCGGAGGTCAGGGCTCCACTGGCAGACTATTCATCAGTCACGTATGGCTGTCTCTGATGCCACGCACGGTCTGACTGGGTTTATTCTACGTTTTCAAGGTAGACACACACCCCTTAGGCATTTCGACTTCAGTTGGAAACCGTAACAAAGCTAAGCACAATATACAGCTGAACTCTTCAATTTTAGCGCAACATAAGCATGACTGCAACGTGCTCTGATGTGTGCATGCGCCAAGCCCAGAGGCAATACATGCCAAAGCTGCGAAACATTCGGTGGAGCGCAGACCTCCGCTAAGGCACCCTCAACGTGTCTAACGGACTTGTTTAATTAAAGACTCGTGGTATGCCAGGCAATAACGTAGGTGGCGGTAATACAAAATACAATACAATACAAAATACAATACAAAAGTGAAATGTCCATTGCAACCCAAAGTGTGCTTTTTCATGACACCGCCTTCTGTTGCATCTGCTGGGTAGAAATGGAATACAATTTCTCAAAATTGCACGTGTTATTTGTTTGCAAGCCACACAGTTGCAGTTTCTGGGACTTTGTTGTTCTAATGTATGTAATGTAATTGTATAAACCTGCTATTTGACTAAATAAAGCAATTCATGCAAACAACGCCTCATAACAACAGCAACAACTTCAGTATAGCTTCCATTTGTTGAGTTGGACTTTCGGTAGATGTAGGGCTCTTCTTTATGTGTGTGTGTGTGTGTGCGTGTGCACCCATGAAGTGCTGGGGATGGATGGATTAATGAAGGGGAATGATGGAGAGGGCCCCGGCGGATGCGGCAGGTACAGGAAATGATGGGGGATGGCAAGCGTGAGGGTGAGAAGGCATGCCAAGAAAGAGGAGGGCTGGTTGGCGAGATGGAGGGCTGGATGACACTGGAGTGGAGAGAAAGGAGAATGCTTCACTGCTTCCACTTGACAGCTGAGTGAGAGGGGAAGCAGAGTGGCTACTCCATGTAATTTGTTAGCAGGTCCATGATGCATGCAGGCATAATACCGCGGCAGGACCGGAGAACACACAGAGGCCAGCTCCAGACAGATGACTGATACTAGGCAGAGTTTGGAGTGTGAGAGAAGAAAGGACAAATCTGGCTCTGTTGACCAGTTGGGGCCTGTTGGAACACTCCCCCTTCTCTTATTATGATTCCGAGAAGGATACTTGGCAAAACTGTGTCAAGCTTCATTCTGCTATATGTCCTTAAATTTTGCATCCATTTTGCCTCAAGTCCAGTTTCCACACCACATATCCTGTTGAGGGTCACAAGGAGGTGACCAAATGAATTTAGTCTTCAATAAACCTGACATACATGATTCGGGGTTGTGAAGCACCTGGGCAAGCAGAAGCCGCTGGCAAAGGAGTGCAAGGTCATGGTGAGCGAGGGGGAGAGAATTTAGATTGTGATGAGAAGGGGTCCAAATACAAGGCTTTGTGGTATGCCTTTGGTGACTGGTGATAGGGTGGATCTGGAGCTGCGGTTGATCACAAAATGTTCTTAGGTAGACCGGTATGAGTGGATAGCCTAAATATGCTCTTTTGTTGTTTTTGTACAGTCATAATGATGAGTCAATAAGAAGGTACTGGGGAATGTCATGTGGACTAAAACACACACCCACACACACGCTGTCAGTGTCTGAAATACCCATTTGTGCGGAGTGTTGTCACCGCTCTTTGTATACTTTATGGAAAAAAAACAACATGGCACGCCCAAGTTTATCTCAGCTTCTGAATAAAATGACAAACACTGCATGTGCATCGTGCCACTAATAATAACACCGTGTTGACGTGTGTTGGTGTGCAAAAGTGTGTGTTTGTGGCTCGTTGAAGTGACACTGATGAAGCATGCCGTGGCAGCTGTCTCCCTTTATTACATGGGAGTCGGATCACACATGCGTATGCACACATGAACACGGTCACACACACAATCCGGATTACCTCATGAGCCAAAGTCTGATTGGCTCCCATTTTTTTACACCGAAAAGATGATACATTAAAAATAAAAAGGCCTGTTTTTAGGAAACAAGTCTGTTGCGTCTGTAATTTTCAAGAGCGAAACGAGAATGTCTGGGAGGTAATTCTGAGACTGAATGGCGCAACAAACACCGTCTAACGTGTGACTAACACATTCCTGCCATCATATACATTCACTGCAGTCAGCGACCCACTGTTTTTCAGCCCACACTCGTTTCGACGTTTCCATAGTGAAATGTACAGTGACATTACGTGCCTTGAGACTCCACCTGGAGTGAAAATGGAGAATTAGTGTCATGCATTGATCGAGTAGACCAAACAAAAATGAGGTATTTTCACCCACTTGCGATTCATATTCTCGGTGGAGGTTGCGTTGTGCGCAATCCATCCCAACAGGTGGGTGCACACATGTCAGTTGCCGATAATGGCAATCACCCTCATGGCTGAGAGGCCCTGATGCATCATCATATTCTTTTTCTCCTTGGAGATGGGCCTAACCAATTGTGAGTATGCATGAATTGTAATCCGCTCAGAATTGTGCTGCATCCAGGGATCTTTCGGAAATTCAACTTTGATTATCATAACAACACCTTATAGTTGTAAAAGTTCCCAAAAATGTGTAAAAAACAGAAAGATCTAGATTTCATTTTGTTTTTGTGCTTATTGTGGATAGCGGCGCAAAACTTCACATGATGATAAAATTTTATTCGGATAAATTATTGCCTTTTTGTAGCTCGGAAAGCACACAAAGGACTGTCGGTCCATATTGTGAGTGTACCTAATGAAGGGGTTGGTTAGTTAAGTTCCGCATGAAGTCTCACAAGGGAGACTGGCCAACAACTACAGGAGAGTAACACAGTCGGCTTTGTCTCTGCGGGCACGCCTACGCAAGAGAATCTCTCTTCTTCTAATCCTCCCTTTAACAAGAGCAGCCACTTTCCCAGCCATTGTGGTCGGTCGTCTCCCTCCATTTACTTCCTGCATGGCACTCATTTCAGCCAGTTTAACGTCGTCTGGGTTCCAGGGGGAAGGATTAGGACATGGTGCGCGTCAGCTAGTGTGGCGACAACATTGACTACATAGTCACGCCTCTCTCCTCCCTCAAGGACACACTTGTGGTCTGAAAATTTTCCCCATGAATTTATGCTGATTATCCGCCGAAGCGTGCATTCTTAAACCAATCAGGCGTTGCAGCAGGAGGGGAGCAGCTGTGCTCTTCGCTACATTCAGATGATTCCAGTTAGTCCATTTACTCCTATTAATCCTTTTTTTCTCTCCTTCAAACTTGGAGGCTGATGCGGGGAAGCAATCTTGACTTGTTTGTCTGGAAACAGCCGGACTCTTCCATAAATACGGGAGGGGAAAGCGCGAATATTTGGTTGCTTCTATTGGCAGGGTGAAAAATAACCTGACATCATTATTCCACAAAGCTGTGGATCAGTCATAGCCCTTTTGACACTTTAAGCTTGAACATCCTACGGTTTCCAAATGTCGATTCATCACTTAATCATTGGCAAACTCGTATCATGAAACTTTACTGCTTCATAACCGCTGACAGATGTTGGGTAAACTGATTTAGGGTCCATCATGAACGTAAAACTCTTTTGGTTATTGGGTTGTGTCGACTGGCTTCAAAAATGGATGCAACTGATATTTTAAACTGAATATAAGGTCACATTACACGTGACCCAACCCAACCCAACCCCACCCCCCAAAACCAAAATGAGTTTCAGATTCTATTGCCACAAGTAATTCCTGAAAGGCAGTGTCAGTGGATTCCACATGAAGAAGATGGTTAATGGCAGGTCACTTATTCAAGTGGAGTGGGAGAGGTTGACACCATTTCATTCGGTTTGCAAAAGGTTGACACAAAAAGCCGATTACCACAGTGGGCACAGCCATTAAAAATCTGACCTTTTCTTTTGGTAAGGGTGGCGCGCATGTGTGTGTTGTGGCGGGGGGAAGGAACAAATAACTTCCATTGACTTGGCCTGCATGATTGAGTATTTGTCGTGTGTGCCGGTGATGTAAAGGGCAATATGCCACTTGAAGGAATTTCAAAAATTTTCTTGTTTTAAAATGTTTCCTGTCGAGCTGGAGCCAATCCAAGTAAACGTTTGGCGAGAGGTCGAGTACGCCATAGACCACCAACCGATAGCAGGGCACCTTTTATTTAACATTGAGCCACTCACTACATTATCAAGATTAAAGTGTCCAATATCAAATCAAAACCGCCAGTCAGAAATGTCCAAATTAAATCTGGCCATTGGCGAGCGTGAGAAGTCAACAACGGGGATGACGGCGGGGGGGGGGGGGGGGGGGGGATTCCAATTCCTTCACCCAAAAGCGGAACAATGGCAGCAATGGCCGAGCCTTGACTGACAAAAGGAGACTTTACAACAGCTGAGGCGAAAAGGTCTTCTGGTTGACTTCCTATTATGTTTGTCGCGCTGAGTTGTTGTGATCTGAATTTTTTTCCCCCCCTCCAGCCATTCACTCACACATCAGTCCATTATCTTTAAATACATGTTTGATTTCCTCACAATATGCTCGCTCCTCACAGGGAACAATGAATGCAAGAGGAGGGAGAGAAAACACATTAAATAAATGGCCTCTGAGTGAATGACAACAATAAACATATTTGCACGGAGAGAAATGAGCAATGCTCATAATGATAAATGATGTATAGCGGCGGCGATGCAATGCAGTCACCCGAGACTCCGGGATTCGAGCGAGGGGGTACGCTAAAAGGGAAACAGGTTGGAAAAAGACATCAAGTGTTCATTTCAAAGTTCCACGCGCATTTAAATTCCATTTTCCAAAATGTCTACAACATAAACATATCATAGCAGAGTTAAGCTTGCCCAGCAACACCGTGAAATCCTGACATTTTGTTCCAATATAAAATAACATTGGCGGCATTCTGCACAATGTGGCCAAAGGTTAGCATGCAAATACATTCACAAAGACAATGGCGGCTAATGCCAGCATGATCTTAGAGGGGAATCACACACCGAGCGAAAGGCAAACGACAACATCGACCGATCAGCAGTTTACCGCAGGACGAGTGGGAATCAGTACCACGTCCTCTACGCAAGTCAACTTAAGTGACCCACTACGTGAACAACACCACGATAAGAACAATGAGCAAGATTTACGTGCTTTTTCCCTTGAATCTCGACTTTCGGTCAGGGTTGACGCGCTTTATATGCGGTCTTCAGCTCCTCCGAATCATTGAAGAGGAAATGACTGAACATTCAAATTGACATTGTGTGGCGCAAACCCAGCCAAAGGTCAAAATGTTTAGCCGCTTATTTTCAATCTTACAGCAATTACGGAACATACAAAGGCCCCATGAAGCGTGACAGAATAGAAAGTTCTAGATCATATTTGAGGGGATGGACATCGTTTCACCAGCATTTTGAAGGGCTTTGCTAAAGCTGACTTCAGACGGTCTGGAAGAGACGTTTTTCTTTGTTTTTGGTCAACGGCAAACATGGGACACTACACAGAGAATAAGAAAGAGTATTAAAGAGGTCAGCAGACATCAGCCAGGAAGTTCTAATCTCACTCACTCGGAATGAAAAAAAAAAAAACTCTCAGCAACCACGCCAAACAAGAAAACAGAACTATTACAGTACACAGTGACAAGTGGACTCCATAGACCAGGCTTCAACACAGCTCCAAGACGGGTTGTGTTTTGAGTTAAGAAAAAAAAAAATCTGACAGCTGCTTTGGTTGCAAACAAAAGCTCTTGACATCTTTGTACAGTTTTGGCACAAACTGACAGCCCAATGGACTGGAACCTTTTGCAATATTCACATCACGCAATGTCATTTCATTATTCGCAAAAATAAGATGTTACATTACATATTGTTACAGAAAGACCGTACGACTCCATGTGTGCTTTTGGAAGAGTTTTAAGGAAAATTGCGGAACACAGAATCGAGTGGAGCATTCATGTGCTTTTCAAAAAGAGAGCCACTGGTTGGAATCGTAAATTCCCAACAGAGAGTCACGCAAAGTAAAACTCAGGATTGGACATGCATATTCATCCCTCCCCCGACAGAAACGGACACACCACCGTGGCGTGGCTCCCGATCCTGAAGGGAGGCTCATCATCACACCACACTGTGAGATAACTGTTGAAGAAAAGCCAAGGCACTATGGGTAATGCTGCTGATTCATAGCATTCAGCAGACATTAATGCCCTATGATTATCTGTCCTGCATTGTGCCTCTCTTTCTCCCCCGCGATGCTAATTATCGTGGTGTCGCTCTGAGGGGTCAATTCAGTTTTTTTTTGTTCTTTGACGCACAGTTTTCTCCCGCATCATCAACGGTTGCTTCTGACAACCAGGATCCAGCCAGATGTTGCCATTAAAAAGTATCATAAATCATGCATCGCTATGTAACGTTTGTGCAGAATGAGCACATGTCTGGAATTGGCCTTGTTTTGATATTAACTCTTACTCATTTCTTTGAGGTCGCCATTGTTTACGCACCTAAAGTGATTACGTAACGCAGGTTCGACGGTGTTTCTACAAAAAGTACGCCGACTGATCCGCTCAACCCCAACCGGATCAGAATCTCAAGAACCTTCATTTGACTTCATTCATGCATTGCATAAGAAAGAAGTGTGACCGGGTCAGTAGATTTTGTAGAAATCTATTCGGTGCACATGTTCAATGCTTGTTTATTAGCTTTGAGTTTAGTATTGAACAGCTGGAGATTTATAGAAGCCGTTTACCACTCGCAACCGCAATTGAATCGTCGGCATGCCGACAATGAAAATGATGGTGTTGGCACTTAACTTTGTCTGCTGTTTGTGATGTGCTGTAAAAAACGGGCGCGGAATGAGAGCATACCAACGTTAGAATACACCGGCTCGTGACGAGCATTTATGGGACTTTTGAATCAGTGCTGAAATAAAGAGACACTCCTCAGAAAAGCCACACAAACATGCTGACGTCAAGACTACCAACAAACCGAAAAATGATGATGCAGAATCTCAGTCCCCACAGGTGATGAGTGACAAGACCCAAGAAACACTTGACAGCCTTATTAAGTCCCCCCCGAGCCTGAATGTGACAACATTGCTGTCAGTATGCGAGACGAGGCAGCGTTTTCACTTCCACCAGAGACAAGCTTGAACTGGGATGCAAAACATCCGGGAATAAAACTACGACTGCACGCAAACACAACCCCTTGTTGTTTCAATCAGCGTTCCGGACACAGTCTTCCTTCTCCCAGGGGCTCTTCTTCCCTACCGTCGGAAAATAAAGATGATTTACTTAAAGGGCCGCCGCAGTTGTGTTGTGAAAGAAAGCTCTCCGGCAGAGCTCGGGGCACTGGCAGGGACTTCTCGCCGGTCCCTTGCAACAGTTCTGATTTAGCCCAAGGGGCGAAGCAGCTCAAGGTAGGATGTGAGATCTGACACTTAACATGAGCAGGGGCATGACACATCAGACAAGGAAGGTCGCAAGGTCCCGTTGAAAGTGTATGCACGTGTGTATGCCGCTGTGTAGCGTCAAGACGACTGTGCATAGTGTGTGTGTGTTTGAAGAGATAATAGAAGCTGACAATAGTGAGGTGCGTCCTGGTACTCTGGGACTGACAAGGACATGTGACAGCAACCAGGCCAGCTCAGCTGTCAGCCCCGCTCACCGAGGAGCCATACTGATGACAGCAGACAGCATCCAAACACCACCTCTCAAAAAGTGCCGCACAACTCTTGTTTTCATATTTACTGCCACTTCCCGGAGCACCCCGAGTGAGATTGTCTTCTGTTTGAGGATGTCGGAATTGCTCCATGTCAATATGTTGTCCAACTTTCCATTTTGGTTCGTTTAACTTTTCACATCGAAACAGAGCAAGGCACTTGAGGTCACAGGTCATCTTCTCTCATGGCTACCATAATCCAAATTACACCTTTTAGATAGCCATCCAATTTCCGAAACTCTTTATCCTCGGGTAACACCTCAAACCGGTTGCCAGTCAATCGCAGGGCGCTCACAGACAAACCATGAATGTTTTTGGGAATGTGGAAGGATCCCAGAGTACCCTGTTGACTCTCTTAACTCTCCTTGACCCCTTACCTATTGTTGACCTACACAACAAAGTGGAATCAAAGCTCTGTGATGGAACGAATTTCATTTCAGGCCTGTCTTTTTCCCATGCTACCGTCAGCAGTCTGCGCTCAAGCCTCCAGTGCTCACACATTTTGCCAGAGCAGCATCAGGGTCTATGCGCACACATCATCCCGAGTGCAGTGCAATGCAATGTTGGCTAGCTAGTGGGTATAACGGCTTTGCAGTGTGAGGCCAATATGTATCCCGACAGTCAGAAAATGTGCTTGGGGAAAGTGAATGCCGGGGTGACACGTCACCAGAGTTTTGGGTGACCAAACGCTTCGGGCAGGAGAGGGAACAGAGAACAGCCTGTCACAACAAAAGAGAAAAACGATGACTCCGGAAGCTGACCTGCATCTTTCAACTTTGATTAAAAATGTCCTGGGGATCCAGCACTAGAGATCTCGAGTGAGCACAACTTACACCATCAGGCCTTCATTTCGCATCATCAAATTTGACCTTTGCAGCTATCTATGGATACAACAACAAAAAAAACAACACCAATGAAACACTGGAACGCTTCAGATTTCAGGACAGCGAGGGTCCATTTCAAGCCTATTCAGGATCTGGATGGATGTTCACCCTCAAAATTTCTAAACTGCCTAAAAAAACCAAAACATTCTGTGTTTTCAATACTTTTCAATGTTTGAGAAGGGTCGGTGTGACATTTGGGTCCATATGACGCAATGCTACCACATACGTTTGCTGCTGTTTTAACATCGCATGATGACATCATTGAAATGCTTGATCCATTTCTATGTACACAAATGAAGCTGCCACAGGTAAAAAAAATAAAATAAAATAAAATAAATCATTCTGTTCTCCTTGGAATCCCCCACAGAATTTGAAATGTTAATGAATCAAGAATTTTCTCCCGTGGCTGCATGCAGCAGAATCGTTTCGTTCATACTCGATGCTCCTTGCAGATAGAAAAAAAAATGTAGCATGCATTTTGTTATGATTACATTTTCCAAATCTGATGGGATTGTTAACGAAAGGAAAGTCAGTCTGGGGGTGTTTTTCTAACATTTCCAGGCACTCAGCGGGTGGGAGGGGGGTTTTCCAGCTGGGAGATGATATCGGCCTGAAACGCTTACGCGCATGCAGATACACACAGTCAGGAATACGCGCACACACGTTCCCCACATCAACATAATCAAGTAATAAGAGTGGCAATCAAGACTGGAATAACAGAGCGTTTTCAGGGCCATATCAGAGATGCGAGGCTAATTTTGATCCCCTCTCTTGAAAGTCAGAAGGTTGCTGTGCTAATTAATGGAGCATGAATGGTGTCCTGAGGCGTTCGCACACATGCGCGCGCACACGTACACACACAAGCCCATATGCCAACCGATTCAGTTGGAGAAAAACTCCACACACAAAAGGAAATAACTTCATATGCAAGTGCAGTTGTGTTTGTGCGTGTGCGTTGGAGGAGTAATCAAGTGGCATGCAGCTGCACACTCAATCATACAAGCTCTGATTGGAGATTGGAGACAGACAGACAGACACACACACACACACATACAGGCAAACGCAACAAGCTCACAATGACACATTTCCTGTTCTCTGATCATGCAGTCATAATGGCGGGAAGGGTCTGATGGGCGTACTGTGTACTAACTGATAGACTACGGCCATTAGAGTGATACACGTGATATTAACGAGGCCAATGGTGTCTTCGTAAAAGCAAAAAAATTGGAGTACAGCTACTGTACCGGGCTCGTTATAACCAGGAGGTGTACCCAAAGAAGTGAATTTTATGTAGTCCTGTGAATTCAGGGTGCAAAGGTGAATGTCAGAGGCTGGTATGAGAAGGAAGACAACCTTGATTATACAGGACCTTACTCAGAATACCACCACCGCTTACTGCATAACAACACACAGCGCAGACGCGCACACGGCCGCAAACAGCATAAAACAGGACAAATGGCAGGCTGGGAAATATACCAAAGCCAGATGGGACGAGGCAGCGCATACACCTGTTTGAAATAACACAACCTGTCAGCAGACAAAAGCCTGCAGTGGCTGACACGATTCGCACCCTTTATTTTCCATCATGGGGCCCCGCGCGCGCTGTCATCGTGAATCATTAAACTGAGCACTAAACTGGGCTGACTTTGTGATGCCTCTCAGAATTCCGTGCTTTCTCGCAGCTATTTTAGCCGTGCGGGGGAAACTGGATGAAAAGGTAATGCTGCTGTCTGGTGTTTTTTCAATCAGCTCTGGGGGTATACAATAATGGCAAAATCTTTGAAAACAGTGGCGTCTGCAAGAATCCTCTGGGGTCGGGTGTGAAGGGGGCTTTCCCTCTAGCAAAGGGACTCTGATGCCAACCCAGTTTCTAAATGACTCCATTCTTAGGCTGAATCCTGACCCAGAAGCATAATTCATTACAACCGACATCATGTAACACAATTTGAATCGGAAGAAGGAAAAAATATTCCTTATAAAAGTCATCAGTGGTGTGACAAGGGCAGTAAATCTTCGCTTGCACTCAGGTGTGACTGCGTTTTGTGAATCAGGTGTTAAATTTGGAATTAGCTGCTTGCTGGCTAACAACACATACATCACGCTAATGCAGTTCTGTCATTGCCGCACTCGCCCTTAATCGGGACGCATCTGTGTTCTGATGAGCCACCTCAGTTCACACACACAGACGCACACACAGGGAACGATTTGCACCGTTCTTGTTGAGTTGGTCCTAATCGAAGATTCAAAGGATGGATCACATCTCGGAGTTTCCATTTTTACATTTATGGATACTGCATCTGGGATGGCCCTAACGCAGTTAATTTGGACTTTTCATTTCCCTAAGCTGACCGTTGCTTACGCTCGCATCCTCATCAGCAGCACCGTCAGCAGGCAGCGTCACACTTGACTACGGGACAGCTCCATCGGTGACTGGTTGGCCTTGGTTCATCCCAGGGATTATCAGCTATCACCGACTGACTTTCCTGCGGAGGCCGGCTCTCAGCTCATCTGCTCCTGAGCAGCGCTCCACTGCCCATCATAATTGAGGCCGATATCGTTCCCCTATGGCTGCCATCTTTAAAGCGCTCTCCCCTCCCCCTTACCATCATCCCATCCCTCTGTCTTCCTCCACGGGCCTTATCAGTGCACAAAAATCCTCCCTGGACCAGGCGGGAGAAATCTACCTGACCTTTTTCATTTTCTGACTGACAACAAAAAAACAAAATGATCCTGGCTTCAAACTGCGATTGATTGAGAATCCGCTCCACACATTCAACAGATTTATTGACATCGGATTATTACCTGCTTGCCCTTCCAAATACTCCGGCAACGACGGAGAAAGACTGTAGATTTAATAGGTCAATTTATCCAGTGAAATTAATTTAAATCTAATTAATCGGAAGCCAAGCATAAAGTGAATTCAAAGCACAGTCAAATAAGCTCATTCAGACACTTCTTATTGACCCAATTCTTCAACATGTAATTCAATGTCATTTTGCTGTCACGGGAATACAGCTTAGTCTCGTTGTAACAATACCCAGACTAAGTAATGATGTCCTCCTCTCAAACTAACAAAGCCATTCCACTGAGCAAACTTATAAAACGAGACATCATCATCATCATCATGCAGAAAAAAAAAAGTCTGCCGCACATAAATCCACGACGAGTGACGCACTCTACAACTGCAGAAGTTGTCAGGTTTTGCCGTGGGAGAGGATGGCATCTTATTATCTGCTCACGTTTCACCACAGGGGTGGAAAGTGTTAGGAGGAGGAAAAGAGGGCGGGTTGGGGGGTATTTTTGGGCAGAAGCAGGCGGTGGGATGAACTTCCATGAGAATGCTCCGTTGCATCTCCGCACCATCAGCGTGGCAGTCTGCAGGCACTGGAGAAGACAAATTACCAGACGAATGACTGGAGAGGACTGCAAGCACCCCTTCCCAGCCTCCTCCAGATGGACATAATTAAACCATTAGCCAGCAAGTGGGGGCTGATGACTCCATCAGGACCCATTTTGGGATTAAATAAACGATAGAAAATAAAGCTGCGTTCAAAATTGCAGGCCGTTTGTTCACGCGCCGTTTATTAGCAATGTGGTGTAAACCGCCAAAAAGGAAGGGAGGCTCTTTTTCCATATTTATCTGATTTTTGGAGCGCTTGTAAGCAGGTTTACACATAAGTCTCTGTACATTGCTGCAATTGTCTTTCTGTCCCTTACTGAGTCGTTAACAAGTCCCTGCCGCTGAAAAACATCCCCACCCTTAACATGTGTCACTCTTGGGATAGTATAGACCAGGTGATGTTCCGTCTTTGTCTCCTCAGACCAGAGAAGTTTGTGTCTCATGGACTGAGATTACTTCACAAAACCACATCACAGATTTTTTTTTCTTTCGTTCACGATACCATAAGCTAAACAGTGTTTTGAAAAGCGACCAAATCGAAGGTCATGTGACAGTGCTGAGTGTATTTGATTCCTGAAGATCCACTGAGGTTCACTAGGCATCACTTCACGAATCAAGTGGAAGTGGCTTGCTGGCAACGCCACTGTAAGGTCTTAATCGGAGTTGATTTAAGATGAAATGTTGAGGGTTGAGCTCTGACGAGACTCGCTTCCTCTGGGGTTTACATTGACTATCATCACCTCAGCTGCGCCATATATCTCGGCAAGGACATCATTCTTGCCGCCATTCACTTCGCCTGATACTCGAAGAGCTCCTCTGAGTACCACTGCAAGTGCAGCGCCAAGCAATCATGGCCAGAAGGGCACCGCATTTACTCCCTTTATCTCCTGCATTTTCAGCAAATATAAGATGAAATATATATATATTATATACAGGTATATAATTTTCCGTGGATGTTTTCTTTACAACCGGATTTAACCGAAGCCAAGTAAAGATTTTCCTATCACGGCTGCAAAAAGGTAGTGACCTGAGCTATTGCACCATGCTTTGCTTTCCTTCCCGTCTGACTTCAGTCGCATTACTCATACTTCACCCTGCCCAATAGTTGTGAATAAATACAAAATAGCAACTGTGAAATGTCCATGACCCCACAGTAATGTCAGCAGGTGTCACCTCCTGAGGATGTAATCATGGCAAATCATAAATTGAGAGGATGATATATAAAACACAAGGCCTAGCTGTTGTATGGTTGAAACCTAGTCTGTCAAGTTGATATGAAATATATAAAAAGTACCTTTCACACTCACACAAATCTATAAAATGATGTGGGTCATGGTCACGTACTTGGATCTGCAACAGAATTGGTTTAGAACCAGCATGGGAAACAAAACCCAGTCCATTTAAAGTGGACCAACCGGTGCAGGTGTGAATACAAGCGTCAATAAAATACATGTTAATATTTTGCCGATCGTTGCACTGATGTCTTGCATGACAGTGGCTTAAAATCCAAATATTTGAGCGGCATAAAGTACTCCAAAGACTTTGTGGGTTTGCGCAACCTCAGAGGCCTTCGAGAGGTACTGTCTCCCTGTCCTTTAGATTTCCAATACCACATTTCCAATGCCCCACAATCTGAAAATGTAACCGAGGGGGAACTCCTAGGGTCTCTCTTCTTCACTTTTTATTCTTATTTTTTTTGGTAACCATCTGTGTGTGTGTGTGCGTCACCGCAATCCTGATCCTTTCTCAGCGTACCTCCAAAAAAATCTCCACTGCTTCACTCCCTTTCTTGTCTCTGACAATGAAATACGGTGACACCAATCTCGGGGTCCCTCGGCGCCAACCCACAGCTGTGCGGCTGTTCCACTTTTCTGCCATCCAGCAGCCCGCCCGCTGACACTCGCTTCACTTAGTTCAACCGACAGCACTGATTTCCCTTTTTCTCCTTGTCATTTCCTTTAACCTGTCAACTCCTCCTTCTCTGTTCTCTCCTTTTCCGTCACCTACTTTACAGGAGGTTGGCAGCGTCGTAGATAAGGGCCAAACAAATAGTTTACGTCCCTCTGAACATCTGCTCCGTATTTGCCGCTCGCTCGCTCGCTCAACTGCTCCATTTTTAACGTTTGATTTCTCCTTCTGCGTCTGGGGAGCAATAGCGTGAGCTGTGACTATATGACATGCTAGAAGGCTTCCAAAGAGGCCTTGTTGAATTAAAAACACAAGCACATGCTGCTGAGAGCACCTCGCGATGACACGAGGAGCAGAAATACCCTTTCATTAGGAAGCCGAGCGCCTGTACCAGTCAGGTAAAGCAAAGTGTTTACTGATATAATAGCTTATTTGGATACCTGGAGAAAGCCAACACCGTGTCAGTTTAGTGCAGAGAGGGCAGGACTTCATTCCACTTCTAATGGTAATGAGAACAGGGAAGCTTTATTGATGCTGCTGGGAAATTGCAACAACGAGGTTAGCGGGAGGAATCTATTACGGGACACCCTCGATGCCCGGATTAAAAGCCGTTGACAAAATGCGAGAAAAAGATGATACAATTTGAACCTAATTAATATCATCCGTCAACCACTGGCCATTTCAGACATTTAAGACAAGTCCACGTGAACATTTGTGCAAGGCCAATCATTTGCCATTCAAGATGAGACTTTTCAAGTTCCACATCAGCGTGTAAAACATACGGTTCCCGGTCCCAACTTATTGCATAACATTCAACATACAAACAAACAACCATTCACACACACGGAAAATTTTGGGTCTTCCATGAACCTAACATGCAAGTTTTTTGCAAAACGGGTAAAAGCAGGAGTTCCACGGGAAAAGCCACGCAAGCACGGGTAGAGCACGCCAACTCCACACAGGAAGGCTGGAAAAAAGGCGAAAAGTTCAGCAATGTGTGCTTCGAGGCAGCTCGCCGGTCGCATTTGAGGTTGAGTGTTAATTATGACACACTGACACAACAGCAAGTAGAAGCAGACTCTAAAAAAAGGGAACCGCTGGCATTGATCCAGAGCAGCCGCTACGAGGCCAACCACCAGCAAAGTAGCGCGTGTGTGGTGGTGGGGGGGGAGATTGTGTCTGTCATGTTCAAGCTGAGACCCAGCAAGAACACCCTTTAGTCTTCTCTCTGGATCGTCCTCCAAACCCTCTAATAATCACTGACACTCTCATCCCTCCCCTCCTCTCATCTGGCGTGCTGCAAAACTGGCAATTGGCCTCAAATCAGCCAGACATAATTTCGGCATTCTCCTTGTTTTCCTGGCCGAGGCTGCGACTCGCGCGAGAAACAACAGAGAAAGAACAAAGGCGTCGGTAGACTTCACATCTTGATCTGGCTCAGCCTCCTCTCGTGTCAGAGAGAAGTGGTGTTTAGCGCAGTCAGCTAGCATCGTGCTGCCTCTATTGTTCTGTATAATTGCACTCAATGGACCTTGTGAAGACGACACACTGCAGCCGGCCTTTAACTTTCATGCAATCGGGCAACGCGGAGTAGTGCTGAAACGAACAACAAAACTTCCAACAATACGTTCAAGGTGCGTTTCTCGTGTGTTACGCACCCACTTAAAAAATAAAAATAAAAATAAATAATTCTCAAGGACACCCATAAAAGTGGACAACTTACAGCAACATCATGTTAATTTACTATTGCCGAGTTGTGCTCTTTGAAATATTCGTCAGTTATTTAGCAAAATAAGACAATCGAAATATGGACAAATGCTCATGGGGAAGTTTCGTTTTTAATTCGGGTTTGCAGTTTATATGACACCGTCACTGGGCTCTGACATCCATTTCTAACGCAAATCCGCTATTACGAAACCATTGTTACTCTCTTGGCTTGAGGTTTTGTTTGACAAGCAAGACAACATTGAAGGCCACACTTTCAACGTGGCAAAACGTGACTATGGCGATCGTGGCCTTGAGTTAAGGGAGCTAATATGCAGTTAAAATTGCATATTAGCATAACAACTGGCTGTGCATGAAATCTGCATGTGTGCGTATGCGCGTGGCTGAGCAGAAAGAGGAGTGGAGGGGTGGGGAGGGGGTGAGAGAGGGTCTTTGAGCAAATCAATGCTTGATCCCGTTTTCCCAACTTCTATTCAATGGCTTGCGACGGTGCACATGTGAGGGCGTATCTGCGGCACGCCGTTTGACTCCCGTCATTAGGGCGGAATGGTGCCAGGCTACAGCAGTTTTATAAGCATATTTTTTTGCAACAACAACCAGCTGGTAAATGTGGCAAGCTAGGAAAACAATGGCGGGGGGGGGGCATAATTGCACCGTGTGAAACCAAAATCCCAGTGGGATGAAGACTTGGGTATTGCTGTGGCATTCATTGTCAGAGGAGAGTGCTGTTAGTTTTTTTTTAAGTCTGTTCTCATGCATTTGAGTAGAACCTCGTTGAAAATCTCTTGAGCTCTCTGCGTAAACAGACAACTGGGTTTAAGAGACTTTGCATCTTTGCACCTACTAACGTGGCACAATTTCGGTCCAATTAAAAAAAGAAACTTACTAATCAAGCTGCATGTACATCTTTAACAACCACTCAGGTAAATCGTCTCAGCTGTCAGGTGTAAACAAGGCTCAGAGTGGCACAGGAAGGAAAATCAATCGACATCTGTTCATTTATCTCAGGCAGGAGACCAAATTGAAAAATGGATTGCTTGACTGTGCGCTCGGCGAAAAAGATTGGTGTTGTAATGAAGGAGCTATAAGTCTCAGCACCTGTTTAGCTCATGATAATGGGCACCTCAGCACTTTAGCCAAGTGGGCAGCCGGGAATGGATCGGATCGCCGTCTTGGCAACGGATGGTTGACAAGCAGGTGTAGACGACCGGAAGTTGGCTCGGAAGCTCAACCTTAACCGTCTGACACTACTTTGCATATCACCTGGAAAAGAAAATAACACGCATACTGTCGTAACTTTTTAAAAAATGACGCAGCACATCGACATACATAAAACGGTCTACTTTCATGCGTAACGCAGAGAGTAGGCTCATTGAATTCCCCTCACTGTGATGCTTTGATGTAATTCCACAAATTTCCCATCATGTAGCCATTCTTATGAGCCGCAGCTGTAACACTCAGGTTCCCCAAGCCGCCCAAAGGGATCATTAAGGTTTCATGTTGTTTTATCTTATCTGAACAGGTGACGTTAGCGTCTAAGTAGAGTGTGTAAAAGAGGCGCATTTGTGCTCGGAGCAAACCGGTCTTCATTATAGGAGTCTAATGGGTGAGAATGAAAGACAATGAATATAGTCGCCATTCAGGGTTGTCTGGCACATTTCACAGCGGCCACACTAATGATAATGCACTCGCTATTTTAACAAAGAGTCACTCTGTACGGCCTAATGCTCATTACATTGCACAGCCAACTATGTCTGCAGTAAATGGAGAATGCTGATTGGTTTCTAAGTTATGACTTTTTTTTCTCTCCATATCGATGGCATCCTTGTTTTCATTACTGTTTGCAGTTCATCATTGAAAAGCGATTGGTAATTGCGCCGATTGTATTATTGCGAGCGATGATGAAAGCTGCCAAAACGGATGCGCTTAAAATGAAATGGTCATCGGTAGTGGATATTTGCATTTTATCACCATCATCATATTAAATGCAGCTCTTCTGCAAGACTGATTTTCCTTTTTTTTTTTCTTTTACATTTAAAAAAATCCTTTCCGGTCAGGGGATCCTACATTGGTGTTCATTGCTTCAGACGCGAAACATATCAGGCAGCATCCAACAAGGCTTATAACTACACAGAAGCAAACGGGTAAAAAGGGACATTTGTATAAAACATGACACTGTGTGTCGGTTGCTGGAAGACAAATACTCCTTTGACCTCTGCATGAACCACCTGCCCCCAGTGCGTGATAACTCATGACCCGGTGGAATGATAGGTCATCCGTCTCTCACCATGATGAGGATGAGTGCGATGATGAACACCCTCCCCGTGCTGCTATTTAGATAGCCCTGAAGTCACAGCAATGACAAACTACCCGCACAGGGACCGAGCCTCGTTTATACGGTCGAGCCATTCGACAGCAAAGCGGGAGTGTATAAAGTCTAACTGCACCGTAGGCAGTTAAAATAAGCTCAGGGTCAACTTCAGAGAGGCTTGCGCTGTCCAGTTTGACGGTTGAAATTCATCTATCTCGCATATTGCTATTAATGAGACACTTTAGATGACAGTCACAGTTAAATATCGCTAAATTGTTACACTTGTTCCTTTTTTTTTCACACCTGGAGCAGCAAAACATAATAAACAGAGCATCCGGCAAATCTCACAGGGATGGTGCATATTTTCTTTTGGCCTGCGAGAACAATAAATATTCAAACCACAAAATGTGCTAATGTATGACACTGAAGTACTCGTCAATTACACTGCAGCTCTGCCGGTAGACATGTCTGACTTGTAGTAGCGCAATGAAGGTGCGCAACTCAAAATTCAGGCTTGCCTGGATAGTGTAAAAACGTTTCTGTCATTCTCGGCGACATTTAGAGGAGTGAAACCTCTAACTCCAGAGTTGACATCGGTCGAGATTGGTTGGTCGAAGCCAAGTACAGGAGGTCGTCCGTTGAAGACGGAGTTCCTTTCCTATGGCGGCAACGTAACACGAATTTGGACTTCCGTCTTTAAAATGACCTCGAACAAAGGCTACCAAGGCTAATTTCTGATTCCTGTTTGGGTTATTATTTCAAATCTTTGTCTGGCACATTGGCGCTTTAATCCTTAAACCGTCAGAGGAAAGTCTGCCGGTTGGAAGAGGCGCCGATGCGATAAGAGCAAGCGCAGCCCAGAGCTGTCGCCTCGTTGACCTGTGGGCGGCTCTTTCTCCATTGCCGCGTCGTTGCTGGAGAATGCAGACGCCACACACTCGCGCGGTCTCCTGCACTTGCTCTTCCAAAGAAGACTCAGCACACGTATGCTACACGAGCGAGCAATTGACTGCTTATTCAACTGATGGCCTATTCAAATTAAAATGAAGCGTCATCACACTAATAGGAGTCGAGAACAAAGCGCTGGCTCTCTGCAGTCGGCGGGAAGAGCGGCGGGATTACGACCGCCGTCGTCCGTGCTATTAACATTAAAGGCGTCGTTTGTTGCGTCGGGAAAAGAGCCTGTGCGCGGCTAACAAAACAGTACGTTTTAAAAATAAAAGAAGAAAATGAAACGTCTTATTATTTTGTCGGTTGCTTTTTTTATTTTCTAGCTTCTGTTGTCCTTTCTTCCTATGCGATTATCCACCTCCACAAACGTGTGACCTTGCCCTAATAATTCGTATCAGCGTCCAAATGTCTTACCCTCCCTTCTGTGTCTTATATTTCTGGTTGTCCTGTACGTTGGGTAACCCGGGATTCAAAACGGTCATGGGCTGAAGTATTAAGATATCTTCATCCCTTCAACTTCGATCGTTCAATGTCTCCCGTCCTGTGTTCTTTGTCTTGCATGCATTCGAGTGAATCAAACTTTTATGTTTGCGGCGGTGTCGGTCGACAACTCTGCTTTTCAACCCAGAAACATCATTGACTCTTTGTCCTTTTATGCAAGGAAACATTCGTCGCCTCGGGTCCTTCGCACCCTTCATCCATCATTGAAGGCTGCAGCCCCAAAGCACAGAAGGAAAAAGGGGGCGAGGGATTTCAACGCCGAAACCAAAACCCATCCGAGCAAACCTGCCAAAGCGCCATGTATGTACAAACAATTCAACTGAATTTGAAATGATGTATACTCAGGCCTTATCGGGCCCAAACCAAATACACTCTGAGCTATCAAAGCCAATGGTTGGGTGATTGGAACGCTTGGTTTGTTTCAGCAAACGCAAACACATCCACTACGCTCGATCACTTCAAGCTGTACAAATCAAAACCGGGGCGGAAAGGAGGAAATAAACACTGTGCCGCCGCGTGACTGTTAAAACTTCGAAAACAGGATTGCGTGCGGTGCGCAGAGCAGCCCGCAGGTTGATAAATATCCAACTTGGCCATCTGTACTCACTCAGTGGTGAGCGGCAGATGGAGGTAATGCAAGCAAGGATTTTTAATACCTTTATCGGGATTTGTATGATAAGTGGCTCGGTCTCACCCGGAAGGGGACCCTTGAGGATGTTGGAATCGATGGTTGAGAACGGATTTACTGTAAGACGACGAGAGGGAAAACTGTGCAGAGATGTGAGCGGAATAATCGAGCAATCGTCATTATCAATGGGCTAATCTGCCGTGAAGAGATCCCATCAGTCATGGATCTGGAAACTTAACATTTACCGAGGGAGCTCAAGCCGTCAGATTCATTTCCATATCGAAGTAAAAGAAGTCAAAAGCCACTCGACACTCTTTACACGGAGTGGAATAAAAGTATTCCGCTGCGACGATACATTATTGACGCAACTCGGGTCGCCGTGTCGCGCCCGTCATGGAGCGGCAATAGCGTTCAACGCAACGCCGTACCGTAGCTCGACATACGTACGCGAGTCGGGGTACGACCGTTTGAGAAAAAACCATGACTGATGAAAACCTCTTCTGGGAGTTTGTTGAGGTGTGGGATTCTCTCCGACCTCCGGAGGGATCCCGAAAGAGAGGCCCCCGCCTTGTAAAACACAGCGCTTCATTAATGGAAATAGATGCGGTGAGCACCCCACCCCCTCGCCGTCAGCAGTAAGAAGCGTCTATTCTTGGCTAAAGTCTCCTTCATTAATGTTATCTCAAATAGGCACCCATTCTGATGGGAGGAGTAGGGGCAGTGTACGGTTAAGCCGCTTCATCCAATTTCAGGATTCGGTAAGGAGGTGGGGTATCAATGTTGTCTTTGCGATGTCAGCTCAGCGGACGGGGTGGCTGGGCCGTCATGGGGCCAAGGCATGACATTACTGCTGATCAAACTCAACCAAAGGGGAATACGTAGAAATGTCATTTTCATTTTTTTCCCCGTTTCTCAAACGTGCTGCGGTCAGCTGGCAGGAGAACGCGTTTCCTGATTTGTCCTGTTTTTGAAGCATACTTCGTTTCTAACACCCTTGCTTTCACTATTTTCCGCTGGTGAAATATGTTCTTTTTCACAGTGGCGGCCATCCCGCTGTGCATACATGCGAGCAAGCTGTGGGACAATGATACAAGTGTGTGTGTGTGTTTGTGTGTGATCAAATGGGAAACAAGAATGAAACTGGAGCGAAGCGAAAGAGAGCGAAAGTGTTGGGCTTGTGGGCCGTCAAATGATCTGGCGCATCTCCAGGCGTGATGACTCGGGGATGACGGCACAGTGAGAGCCAATTAGGATCATAAACTGGAGAAATGTTTTGCCTTCTTAATACATGAGGCAGCGCAGGCAGAACCGTTCGACGCGCGGGCTCTGGGCGTGGGTTCGAAAAGTTCCAGGACTAGGGGAGAGTCAATACTGGTGATGAGTCATGACAAACTATAAACCAAACACCAGAGCCTTCAGCGGGAGATGCAGAGGTTGCCAAGCCCAAAGGACCAAGAAATTAAAAAAAAGTCTAAGTCCAGTCAGGTTGATTGCGTTCATCGATGTTTGAGGCTACCTCCATTGTCTTGCCACAGGGCCAAATGATTAGCCAACATGTCTTCAAAGAGATCCATTTGCTTCACTGAGTGCGCGAGAAGATGCAAGAGATGTTTCAGGACAATTATTGGCTGCACACCGTGACAACGAGCCTGCTCACGATGCCTAGAGTATTCCTACCCAGGAATAACATCGCCGTGACCTCACCGAGTTAGCAGATTTGGCGCAGTGAGATTTTATTTATTTTCCTCTCTCAGGCTCAACTGAGTCATCAAGGTGAGCCATTTGGAAGCCATCAATGATAAAAGGTGATATGCACCCCCCACCCCCCAACAAGGTAAAACAGTTCCTGGCCCTCACATAAAAGAGGCGAAACCTCCCCCATCCAAGCTTCCAAATAATGTCTGGAGATACACGGTGTAGTATGCCAATCAGCCAAACTATTATGTCACAATTTTGACGGGCAGGAAGGCCCTCCATACATTCCACTATTCCTACAATGCGAATGTGGAAGCACAAGTGGGGGGAAAAAGAAACGATAAGGCCGTCGTAGTGTAGGAAAACAAAACTGACTTGCATTTTGTGAAAATCATTTTTTTTTGCCAACCAGCCACAGAACCTGAAAATCTTTTGACAGGTGCTCGGAGGCACCTTTCTCCTCACTGTGGGAATGTTACTGGCGTGCACACGCAGACACGCATGCACACACGCACACCGGTAGGGCGGCGAGAACGCTTCTGACTTGTTGTGGTACGTCTCTGTTTATGAAGACTGACAGCTCGCTGTGAACTCCAACACGCGTTGTACAAATGTCAGGGAAAAAAATACACCCGCAAACATCGCTTGCCACACGCGCCGATTTCCACTTATGAAGCGGGATTGCATCGTCGCTATTGCGGTTGTCAAACTCGTTGTTTCCAACTCGACTGAGAACAAATGGAAGAAAAATAACCGCTTTGTATTGTCGCCATAGTAACAAGTTCAACAGGTTAACAGAGGTGTGAGTCACGCCGTCATGTCCCCAAGTCTGCGAGTCATCACACAGGACTAATTAATGCCAAGTCATCCCGTGCATGTTTCATGTCTGAGCGTGTGCCTCTGCTTATGTGATTCACTTCTTTGCAACCTAACTGCAGCGTTTCGCCATTTGCTGGAACAATTTGTGTTTTTGTTGTTGCCTGAACTTAAAAGTTGATTTTCCGACTACCACACTGTAAAAAGCCATGAGGGACTATTACGAGATAATGACTAATTATGCTAATGTGTTTTGCCATTTCTTCTCCTTGGTCATTTTATCATCTGTCCTCAAGAGACCGCAGTCAGTAGTAATAACCATTTTTTTTTTCCCCCCTCAGCTCAGCGCTCAGTCACTTTAGAGGACACTGTGTCCTAAGCTGCAGAATTCTAACACTGGGCCCCTTAATCAGGACGCTTTCTGTAAATTCACATGAGCAGGCAGAAGGAGCGCAGTGCTGTTTGAATGGGCGCTGACCTTCATTAACCTAATAAATGCCGGCGGTGTTTCTGTCGCAGCACTTAATGTGTTTATCAGCACAAACAAACAAACAAATGTGACAAAAGCGTTTCGGGGCGGACACGGGAGTTTCCCCATCTGTGAAATGGATCCCCTCACCCACGAGTACCTTCTCCACCCCCGCCCCCCTCTCATCTTCACCACAAGCTGCGTGACATTGGTCTCTCCTGGCACAAAACACAACCAGAAACAAGACAACCGTGTTTTAATACCTACTCTAGGCCACATGTGTTTGTGTACGCTGCTGGATGATGCAATTATCAAACAAGTAGCAAAGTCACAAAGTGTAAAAAACAAAAAAGCATACACAGACATGGTAAGTTCTGTAAATCGAAAGAGCAGAAACGCGTGTCAGGAAGTGAGTGACAGGTAAATATGTTAATTTGTTCACTCACAAAGACATTATTGGAATTGTTGAAGAAAAAAAAACTAACAAAAATTGTAAATTTTTGTAGTGTAGTAGTACACAATGCCTTTCACGCAGGTAGACTCGGTAAAAAGTGATCCACCATAAAAAAATCAAATTCAGAAGTATTCAGTAGTGACGCCTGGTGAGGGATGCTAAATAAATTTTAAAAAAAGTAATTAAACTGCTCAATTGGTCTACTTTCAGTCATTGTCATTGCTTTTTGCACTGTTGAGCATCCAGGGCGTTACGAAATTTCCAATGGTTTCAGTTTGGCTTGGTTAACCCAGACCAACTTGGTGTGTTGACCAATGAAGAGATGCAAACTGTCAAACTGCCCTGCTGGACTACGCTAACGTCCACCTCGGCAAGAGCGTACCTTAATTCACGCGTTTCATTCACAAGAGTCTGTGGATTGCCCAACGATGGCAATGGAAAATGAAATACACAATAAATAAGAGATAATGGGTTATGCGTGTACAAAAGCTAACGGCTACTGTATTGTTATCCACCGACACGCCCTGTTGTGGGAATACAAGTAAGATATAATATAAATTGTTGTAACACTCGTGAGAAGAGTCAGGATTAGGCGACAGGTTGAATTAAAAACAACCTACCGAATGCTTGTTTTCTTTTTTTTATTTTATTTTGGCAGCAGCAGAGTCATAAACGCACGGCGCCTCTTTCCCCTCTTGGACTCGCAGGCCTCATTTAGAGTATTGTAAATGGAGTGGAGGCTTTTTCTCAATGAACTCTGAAGCGCCATGCTATCTGGCTTTGAGACTATCTTTATTTATTCTTATCACAAATGACATTTCAAGCGATTTATCAAGGCAGTCATTTAGTCCTCAGCAGACACCATGCGGTTCCTTGCAATGCACGGCATATGAAAGCAAGCTATTCATGGCAGTTTGCGCGCAGCTTTGAACAAACAGGAGCTTCCCATGAAAATAATCATACAACGGAAGCATCAGCGAACACCAAATGCAGCCCGCACGCTGAATTAAAAAAAAAAAGAGACATTTTTTTTTCCCCCACACAATTCTAAAACAGTTTCGAGGCAAGGTTGTGACATCATTTCAATACATTACATAATTTTTAAAAAATCATATTGGCTTTTTTTTTTTTCAAAATAACCCAATATGTGTGTTAATTTTGGTTCCATATGTTAGTAACTCCTGTGTGTGAGAGAGTGAATGAGGCCACTCGCCTCGGCTAATGGCTCTGGCTGGAGCCCCTCTTGAGAGAGCGCTGACCCCCATATACTCTCGCTCAGCTCCGGCCCACACACTGCCGTCCTCCACTCGACCCCTCTGCCGACCCTCGTTCGGAGGCCGAATGTAAACAATAATTGCAACATGAATTATGTCCCCCAAACGCAGCGTCTGCCCGGCTCCGGCTCCCCTCACCACAACCACCGCATCCCCCTAACGAGGCAGTGTTGATGAGATGATGATCTACTGTACTGTACGAGGTGCAGGGCGATGAGTCTGGCTTTTAAAGAACCACGTCAGCCTATAAATCTTTACGGTGCCTCCCGTTTGATCCTCAAACTCACATTACGGATAAAAGACCAACAAATATGTGGTCCATATGCCACAGATAAAAGGAGACGGGTGGGAGGGGGAAGGGGAGCGGGGCCATGTCATACTGATGGAAAAGATTGACAGACGGGATTTGGCAGGCAGTCAACCTGGTTTGTGCTATAACAGGCAGTGCGGCGCTTTTTTCCCCCCCAGATGTTCCTGTATATCACCAGTCTGTCATAGATGCTATATCGGTGACAGAAATATGGCAGAGTCGTTGGAGAGGGGCGCATCCGTAAATCCCAGCAGCGTGATTAATTAACAGGCACATACTGGATACAGCGTGTCAATAAATCATTCTGGTCGAACACCGAAAACTGACGTGCAGCTTTAAGGGTCGGCAAATGCATCTCCACGGCGCCGCGCTGCCAGCTGCAGTTTAACAGCCAACGAAGAGTAGCGAGCGGGTAGGTAGGTAGGCTTTTGCTTGGTTATCGAAGGGGAAGTGGAGACGGGCGACAATTGTGACCGTAGCTCCGCTTTTCAATCCGTCAAACTGGCTGGAGAAAAAGGAGTGAACACGTGGACAAAGGCAGCCGGAGGTTAGGAATCATTCCCAACCTCTCGAAATCACACTTGCTGTCGGTTTACGTGAGCCCATCTCGGAAATAATCTGCAGCCTTTTGAAAGGATTACGCCTCAAATGCCTCGCGGTAACCCTTGAGGGCTATTTATTTACTTATTTACTCATTTGACTCAAGGTGCACAAATAAAAATGGCATGAAATCACAAGATTATGATCACTTGGTATTTTATCTACACGCAGTCAGACACAAAACAAAATTGCTCAATCGGGCTTTTTGGAGTCAAACTCAACGGTTGCGAGAATTAATTGCATCGCCCTTTTAATTTTGCCAGCCGGATAACCGAAAGTCGTCATTGCAAAAGAAAATGGACCGCACCGATTTTGCCACCTCCCGCAAGCTTTTGAGGAGTCAGCGGCTATCTTCACTTTGCAAAGACACACTTCATTTTCAACGGATGCCTGAACTGGGCCCTAATGTCCCGTGTTATCAGAATGAATCAGCAGTGCTGATAAATTAGCGGTCGGAAAACACGCTCGGAAGGCCTGTCAGCTAATGGGCACGCTTTGTGTGATATTCATAGGCAATGCTTAATGTTCTGGAACCGATTCTGTCATTTCCATTATGTAAATACAGTTGCCTCGGTGCTATATTTTAATATATTGTCTCCCTTGTCTCAATTACTTGGGCTATTAAAAACAAAGAGGTGACGGAAATGAGGCGCTGTTATGTGTTTGCAGTTTGATGGCATGTACTAAGTGTTTATGAAAGCTCGTTTCACATTCTGCTGCATTCTGATATGTCAACACACTCGAAGGCGTTCTCTCCATTTGCCTCGGGTAGGAGGACTTGAAAATTTGGAAAGCATAAAAAAAAGAGAGCGGTGAATTAAACTGTGAACAATATGAATATCCACTGAAAGTATCATTTAATAGCGGCGGAAATGGTTTGAGTTTTTGTGAATGGTGATGAGTTTCAACTAATTAGCCGACGTAATTTGGTTCATTTGCGGCGGAATCTTTTTACAAGGGCTGACATTTTGCAATGTGTGACACTATGGTGACTAATGGTGAATACACACAGTTTCTCGTGCTCCTTAAAATAGTCATTTTGACCCCCCCCCCCCCCCCCCCCCTTGTGAGCACCTTAAACCGCAGGGTGGAAATGACTACTTATCCTATGGCAACGCTATTTCACAGCATGCTACAAAAGCTTGTTGGATTTTGTGATTTTTGTTGGAGAACGCCTTAAAGGAAAACGTTTCATGTTCCCTAAAAATATACCTTTTTTTTCCAGATAATGAAATGACAACGACCACTGTAGACTAAGCCACTGCAGGTTGCAAAAAAATATATATGCTATATAAATATAAACTATATACTATAGTTTCTTACACTCAGCACACATTTTCACTTTATTCCATTCTACAGTTTGTTTGTTTTTAATTTAGGGTTGCTAATACACAGCTAACACAATAGTGTGCATGTTAAACATTCATTTTTATTTTATATTTTTCAAAAGAGACTAACTGCAAATCACAGGTGCAAAGAAACCCAAGCCAAAATCCACGCTTGATTTTTTTTTTTAACCACACTTTTGTCTTTTAATTTTTTAATCTTGCAGGGGTCACTCAAATTTGCTTCAGATTTGAATAGGACTTCATCTAGAGGTTAGTTCCAATTATTTGTGCACATTTTTAATTGGGATTATTCGCTAAACAAAACTCATTTAGCAGTACTGGAAAGAAACCTCATGTGCATGGGTAACAAGTGGTTCATTTTGACTGCCTCAAAAAGTAGAGGAGCCATTTCGACTTCAACAATAAAAGAGAGAACTAATAACAATAAAAACACTCGGAAGGAAGAGTTAAAACATCAAGCCGTTCATCGTTGCAGGGATTGAAACTCGAACTTCGGAGTTGAAGAAAATAAACGCAGTTGAAAACCCCGGAGTGATCAGACTACTCCGCCTAGACAATTATCAGCATGTTGTTTCTCATATTTGGCCAATGTATTTGATTCCAACTTTCACCAAGGCAAACGAGGTAACGGGGATGGCGAATCCGCGCGCGGTCACCGGGCTGCTGCGCTCCAATGACTCGCCAAGGTGCGCGCGACCTCCACCGGCTCGTTAAAACAAAACAAAAAAAAAAGCGGTCAAAACGTGCGAGGAAAAGTTGTGGCTTTCTTTACCTTTTCGCTTTGATCTCCTCCTCCTCCTCCTTTTCAGCTTGCATTTAACCTGGCCACCTTGAGCCCCCGACGCGCGGCCGCTGTTCCCAAGTACGGACGCCATCTGCCCTTTGGAACGACTCGTCGGAATAACTTGCGACTTGCGACTCTTTCGCTTCCTTTATTTGCCCCTCCTCACTGGCAAAAAAAAAGAAAAAAAAGAGGAGGGCGCGTTGTTTTTAGCAGCTCCTATTATCGCAAGCTTCTGGCTGGAACTCCGCGACTGAAGGAGACGGTTTTCTCTGCGCTCAGCATCACTATTGCGGGTGCTCGGTGCTCTCTGCCTCTGTGGGAAATTTAGGCGTCAGCTACTTTGGGATTCAATCAAGCAGGACACGCGTGACGCCTATCTGTTCCTCAGCCAGCTTTCTAATTAGAGTCCAATCGCGGCTGTCTGGGAGGTGTGACATCACATCACAAAGCTCCACTCATAAACTGGCGCACCCCCCCCCCCCCCGCCCTCTCTTCTTCACCCGCGCCTTTGTTTGTGATACTTGTGGCATTTTGCTTCATACTTGGGTTGTTTACACTTTTGTTTCTTCCGCAGAGAGGACCTTCATTGTGCCTCGGGAAGTTCAGCTGTGACGTCACCTTGGCAGAGGTAATATAGTAGCAGGCTGGTTTATCACTCGTCATCATTTGCCAGTTGTCCATTGATGGATAATTGAGCATGACTTCCGCAATGTGGAAATTGTTCTTGAAACGGTCACAAGTTACTTGTTTGTATGTACAGGGTAACTGAAAAGCAACACCCGATTGCAAAATATTCCTCAATAGTATATTTATGTATTTATTTTAACGTCTAATAATCCAATCCAAGTTGCTGATGGTGTAGTGATACATTTGGCGGACTTGTGTGCGGGCATGTGATGGTGGTTCCCCCTCACTGACGGAGGGCATACGGGTGTGAATGGTCGTTTGTCTCTAGATGTGCCCCGCGACTGGCTAGCGACCAGTTCAGGGTGTACAGGGAGTCTGCTTTCCACCCGAAGTCAGCTGGGATAGGCTGAATGGGCGGATAATCAAATGGATAAAACAAAAAATGTCTTTTTTTGTCCACCTTTCAAGCATTCAGGTGGCGAGAGTAAATACACGTCGTTAGTTGGGATCGTTCGGGTGTTTGAATGCAAGCTTGAGGTTGCAGGGCAAAACTCCACTGACAGAGTAGACTGTGTTTAACGGCTGCAAACTTTGAAGATTGTGACATTTTGGCATTGTTGTGTGAAAGTGGAGTGTCGGGGCTTTCAGAAAGCATTTGTGGCCAGCCTAGCTGGAGGTTATTGTTTTAGTTTCTCGAATGCGTTAGGTCAGGTGGGTGTGGAGTGAAAGCGCTCTGGTACCAAGCGGACATGTTCTCAGACATCACGGTAGGTCGTTTTTTTTTTTTTTCCTGTCCAAACCTCATCAAAATAAAATGTTATTTACATGTTTTTATGTACAGCAGTCTAAATATGCGAGCTGCATCTAATTTATGTTCATCGAGCATTCATGGTCAAACTGAACAATAACACAAAGAGAGAGAGAGAGAGAGAGAAATAACATGCAGAAATAACAGCACAACATGTTTGTTGATGTCAGAATCCAAAGTCACTTTGGGGCACTGTTATTGGATGGAAACATTTCCACCTGGGCCTTCGGGCAGAAGATCGAGGAGAGCGAGGGTGTCGGGGACCGTGTGCCTGCCTGTCGCCTGCCCTCAGGACGCCCACAAATATCCATGTAAATTGCAGTTTAAGAGAAATCAATACAAGTGACAAGTTGCCAATGCCACTATCTGGGGCAGTAATGAAGGTGTGCTGGCAGGGGCCTGGAGCGCACATAGATAACGGAAAACAGGCTCGGTGGGGCAGGTTACACACACATCCAAACACAATACCAAAAGGTCAGTAGTTCTTACACTGGTGCAAAGTGCCCAGAGAACCTTAGACTCCCATTTTTTTACAATGTGCCACATGTTGATCAAACAATGACATGAGCATAAAATACGGGACGTGCACACGTGTGAGAGATAAAAATAAATAAATAAATGAAAATCCGAGGATGCTATATCTCGGTAAAACAGACACATATGCTTCAAACGCCAGGACTCTGACCTGATGTTTTTGGCAGTGGAAATATAACCCCCCCCCCCCCCCCCATCCCTCCATCTCATCTGACGTACATCAATCAAGCTTTGGGGTTTTTTTTCTTCCTATTTTAAAAATATGCTAATTTCTGCTTCGTAATGCATGCGATGGAGGGTACCGATGTTTGTCGGCGTGAAGCCCTGCAAATCCAGGCACGTCCGCGTATTTGTTGTGAGCCTTTTTCGCTTGATGTCATATCTACGGATTGAAGAGATGTAAAACTGAGATTACACCAAACGCGCAGTGACAACTCTCCTTCTTTCCCTTCATCGAATCAGCCACCTGCCATCTACGATAAGGGGACCAATCGCTGCGCCACTCTGACACATTCATTGGCTGCAAATTGTCTTTGGAGTTTATTTATTTATTCTTTTTTTTTGTTTTTTTGAAAAAATAAATCTTTTAAGACTCAGACAGACACAATGTTTCTGTTAAAATACTAGTACGGTCTTCGAGGGTTCAACATTGTTCTGTTTGTACGCTTTAACAGCAAAATAAAGTCCTCGCACCCTACACCGTCTTCAAAATATATGACAAATATGAGAGAATACAGTCATATCTGAACTCGATGGATTTACTCGCCTTATCAACCTTTGCAGCCAGGTTGGAGAGATGGAAGCCTGGGAGCCCCCCCCCCCCCGCCCATTAGTCTTTGGGACTATATTGACTTTAAGCTTTTAGTTTGCTTTTTCCAAAGGTGGAGCTTTGGTGGTGGTGTTGGTGGAGGGGATTAGTTGGCTGTCGTCTTATCATGTGTTCAGACGGGCAACTGGGAGAAACGCGTGCCTTCATCTCCCCGACACAGTCACTTTGTTGCTCTTCGGACACCACAGCAAACGAAACGCAACGGCAACAGTCTAAGACTGGCAGCCACCGTCCGTGCCTTTTCACAGGCTCCGATTTACTAATCTGGTAAGATAAATAAAAAAAAGTTGTCCCAAAATAAATAAATCAATACAAACTTGGAAGATCAGATTGGATGATAGAAATATCTGACACAAGATATATGATTTCAGAGACCGATACAAACGCTTTCACAATCACATTTTACTGCTCATAATGACCGTGTGGACATGCCAAAATATTGATTGAATTTTTATGTTAAATTTAATGCACAACAATGTTGGATATGGTTATTTTTTTTGTCATCATAGTTCTTGCAGTTTTTTTTTTTTTAACCTCTCAGTAGGATCCCGGCGCACCACCGTAAAATACAATCAAAATGTCAAACATGGGCGGCCCGGTAGTCCAGTGGTTAGCACGTCGGCTTCACAGTGCAGAGGTACCGGGTTCGATTCCAGCTCCGGCCTCCCTCTGTGGAGTTTGCATGTTCTCCCCGGGCCTGCGTGGGTTTTCTCCGGGTGCTCCGGTTTCCTCCCACATTCCAAAAACATGCGTGGCAGGCTGATTGAACACTCTAAAAAAATTGTCCCTAGGTGTGAGTGTGAGTGCGAATGGTTGTTCGTTTCTGTGTGCCCTGCAATTGGCTGGCAACCGATTCAGGGTGTCCCCCGCCTACTGCCCGAAGACGGCTGGGATAGGCTCCAGCACCCCCCGCGACCCTAGTGAGGATCAAGCGGCTCGGAAGATGAATGAATGAATGTCAAACATTTTTGACTACCTCCGTCACACTGTTGCTAAAAATGGCAATGTTGTCTTTGTATAGGCAATTTCAACCTCATTCAACGATGCTGTGGGCTGTGAGTATACGCTCTGTGTGCAAGTGCAGTTTGGAATACACCGGAGGACTTTTTCCTGATGTTAACATGCCACCAAGGTTGTTTAACGGTAAGTAATTGTGGGTGACAGACTCCAGCATGCAAGACTGGCCACACCTGCAGCTCAAATCCACATAAATCCAAAGATGTACGTCGGCAGAACACAAAAATGGAGAAACGGTTGAAGAAGCACAGGAGGCACGAAACAGAGAGCCGGGAGTCAACACAAACACGCGAGACGAGAGGAAAACTGGAAAAAGTTCGAAATGAAAAAAAATGAACACTCCTCAGTAATCGAAATAGTTTCCAAATCTGTCTTGCGGTTTTCTGTAAGGTGCACAACAAACGACCGTAAGAGACTGACAAAAAAGCTACCATACAGCTTCAGTCAAGGCAGATTTTCAAAGGCCCGCAACGACGCTGGTACTGATTGCCGAGCGTCTCCAATTTGTTACAAAATGCTAAACAGTATTTTAGTCCAATTGCACTTACTTAAAGCAAGATGTGGTTTCCAATGTTAATTTGTGGGTGAAGTTTACTGGTGATGTTTTCAAGTGACCGCAAACTTGGTTGAAAATAGGAAAAAGGTGTTAATAAAAGAAAAAAAATGATTGTAACAATGTCAGAAGTGTTCACAGTTTCTTGATTTGAGCAACTTGACAAATGTTTGCATCCATAACTGTGACCGCTAAAGTTCACATTCCCAAATGAAAACTTTGAAAGTGACATTGAAGACTTCATTTTTAGTGTGTGTCATAGCAGTGGTCGGGGGGGAAATATCTATTGCAACACTTTCCTCTGGCTGCAATCTTTTTTTTTTTGGGGGGGGGGGGGGGGTTTCTCCTCTCTGCAACCTTCCTTCTAGCCTTCTTAATTGACAACCATTAATCACATTAAGTCTTTGGGAGAATTGTCTACCCGGCGTCAGTCATGGCTGACCCCAACATTTGGAGAGTGAAGATAAAGATGATGCAGTGACAGCTCTGAAATAGCCCCCCCTTTTTTCCCCTGGGTCAGCATTTCGGGATAATATGAATGTCATTATACATAAGAGAGACGAAACAAATGAGTTCTTTAAGGGGAGTTGAATGAAAGTGGGATTTTTGAGCGTTTCCGCGGATAAATTAGCTGGGTGGATTTCAAATTAGCATACGAGAGGCGGAAGTCTTCATATGTGCCTCTGCATTTCGGTGAGATCATCTTGCCCGCTTCACATCACGACATTATTCGTCTTAATACATTTATTTTTGATTGTTTGTATTTGCGGCGACGTCTTATATTGGATTTCTTAATTTTGGAATGTGCCATTTGCTAGGCTGAATTCCAATCTAAATGTCTCTGTGAATAGAAGCTAACATCTTGCCCTTAATGTCACATAACATTATCAGCCCCGTGGTTCCGCACAATAGAGCCATTGTGCTCGGTGGGGACGAGGAGGGGGGTGTGGGGGGGCTTATCAGTGAAAGACAGGAAAGGAGAAAATGAATAGAATAAAAGTAAATTCGATCTGTGTTTTGCAAAGACGAGAGTTCTCCAAATGGTATTATTCAATGCCTGATTCAGAAACCTCATTCAAAACGCAGATGAACGACAACGCTCTTAAAAATCACCAAGGGCATATCCGCCGTGGTTTTTCTTTGCACTTCAAAGCGTATTTGCAGTTGTTGATCATGTGACTTTGACTTCAACACTTTTGATTGACTTGTAACGGCAGAAGACAAAAAAGCAGACGTTCCACGCACCGCCTGCTGATTTGTCTGCCTTTCTTGGACAATGCCAGAAAATGGCCGTGTATACGCCTGGACTGTCCGTCGGTCGACAGGGGGTTCCGTTGTATTTTGCTACGTATTAGAACTGGAGACCTGTCGTTCGCAGGGCACAGATAGACAACCATCACTCACCGAAATGATCATCTCTGGATTTAATTTTTAAGAGTTATTCTTCCAGTTCTTTGTATTGTATCTCATTGCTCTTTTGCTCGACATGCCGTCGTCTTTTCCCTTTGAGCTGCGTTTTCAGGTGCAAGGAGATCTGTACAGACAAATCGCGAGGAGGTCCCTGAAGCTACATAAGCTGGTTGTGCCAGGTCTGATTAAAATGAATTCTGCATCGAGGAACAGGAGGGGAGGAGGGGTGGGGGGTATGGAGTCTGGGGGCTCAAGACAGGTAAGGTTGCTCTCCTGACATCTGGCAGAGCAATTTGACTTATGTAATTCAAAAACAGCACGCCAACCCTCTGCTGTGGGTTTAACGCTCCTTTTCTTGTCAATATTGCTTGTAAATTCACATGAGACAACCCAGAGGAGGACAAGGACATTAAGTGTTTCGCACCTCAGAACTGCATCTTGGGAATTCTGTAATCGAAAATCGTAAGACAAAATAATATTTGACCCGTCACGAGTGGCTGATTGACAAATGTGCTTTGGGCCACTTGTAAAATGCATACTTGTCTAATTTTAGCGCAAACGTTTCGGCCCCCGGGACAGACAATTAGATTCCAAAAGATTCTCAAGGCCTTGAAACTCAGCTGCATCTCATTTGGGGAACACCGATTAATTGCCTCTTTTCCAAGGCAACATTAATCCTGGAAAGTGCCTCGATTTGGTGCTCCTGCATCTCAGGGAGCCTCCATTCATCTCTCACACGCCACTAAAGCCGTGGCGTCAAGTCAAAGCGGCCCTCCCCTTCCGCACACACTTTACGACATCACTAACATCCAGCTCATTAGCACTTTAAAGCTTTCCTGAATTACTTTAAGTCTTGTTTGATGTATTACAGAGTCGCAGTTGTGCGAATGGCAGGAAGCACGAAGAGCAACATTGTCGCTTCTCACGGCGAGCAGTTCGTTAATCTCGCCATGCGGGGTAATTTTCTAGCTCGGGTGCACTGGATTTTTTTTTTTCCCGGGCCCTTGTGGTTTGCTGCTTCAGAGCCATCTAATACCTCTTGGAATGAACGCAAAGATCAGAGAGGGAGGCACAGTTGTCCCTATGTGATATTTGCAAGGCGCCGTTTTAATTAATTTCCCCTGTCTTTGTTCACGGGACCGTGTGCGTGCCGAATGGCAGCATATGGTGCTGTTCTGTTTTGCAAATCCTCCAGAATCCAATGGTGTGGGATTTATGAAAGTAACAGATGAGGTTTTGATCATCATGGTGGGCCGCTGATCGTCACCGCTGGAGAAAAGCGGTTGTGCTTGAGATTCGAGTGGCCCGGCATATGCTGAGCATGGACGGCGAGAGGTCATCCAGCTCACCGGCTATTTCATTAGTATACCAACAGATGGCTGCAGGAATGTTCATCATTAAAACATCCCTCTGCTGAATCAGTTGTGCGTCATTAAATTTTTAAAATTGACTCGCACTGTCATAGCTGATATTGAACGTGTTGTCTGGGTTTCGACTGTTCTGTGTCAAGTGTGACCATGAAGATGTGCGTCGTGGCAGCGGAAATAGAAAAAAAATTGAATATATTCAAACTGGAATCTTGCACATGTGAATAAAAAGCTGATATGTAATTTACCAATGGGAGCGCAGCATGAATAAACCGATCTGATATGGGCTTTCAATACAAATTCAACGTAATTGATTGATGATGGGAACGTGATCACGTCTGCTCAAACAACAAAAATGTTTACAAAAAAAAACGACTATCACTCCAAACCACAGCGAAAACATGCAAAATCAAATTTGGTAGCTCAAATCATCTTTCCCCATTGATATATATGGAAATGCTATGAACCTGTGAATATTTTCATTCATATTGATACCTTCTAAGGTGACAGGAAAAAAAATGACCTGGAAACTGATTCACAATCATTATTGGTTTCTCACTTAATACAATACAATACAATACAATACAATACAATACATGCTGATTTATATAGCGCTTTCACAACAGCGGTAGCTGTAACAAAGCGCTTTACAAAACAGTTAACATAAGGTAAAATAATAAACACAACACATAACATAAAACACAGACATACTTAAGGTGAATAGTTCAGTGAGATTCTGACATTTTTGAGAAATTGAAATCCGAAAATCGCTCATACATTCCGTGTTTTATTTCAGACCCACTGCGCTGGTGTAATCAAGGCCAAATCACTTCAAACTCATCTTGTTTACTGCACACTGCATCAAGCTGGAGATAATTCATGCAGGGCTTTCCCACTCAAGATTTGCCAATAAATCAAACGATTGATTGGAACTCACTTGCCAGCATTCTTGATTTAAAAAACAAAAACAAAACACGTTTGTATGTGCCGGGGACAAGGCCGATTTCGACTTCAATCGCACCCCCGGCACCGCATTGTTCTTGATTACAAGGCCCCACTGAGTCACCGTGCCGGCATTCTCCCCTCCAATGACAACGCAGGGTGAATGGCGTGTAATCAATTTTTGATCCAATCAGCGGCGGATTCTTGCATGATTGACAGAGGGGTCTCTGTGGGACTCTGATGAGGGCGAGCAGGCGTGCTCCCTGGGGATCAAGGGGCCACAATGAAAAGATATTCTGGCAATCATTTGCTCAATTCTGCTGTTTCTGACTCCGTTTTTCTCCATGTTGGGCATTAAATAGGGCCAATTTACAAGGACAGGGATATATATATAATATATATATATATATAAAATGTAGTTAATAGGTGACCAGTAATGTGATATGACTCAACAACTCCTTCATATGACCAGTAGATGGCGGTAGTTAACATTTTACATGGAACTAAAATCGAGCCAGCCTCTTTTCAGACACAAGCATCAGTCATAATGTGCAATGCTTGTCCTTTGCCCTATTTTAAAGATTGTTTCCCTTAAATGAACTACACATTTAGGCAAACTTGTTATTCTTGTCATACTGACTGTGGCAAGCATCACCATAATGCAAGTCATTTGATGACAGCAAAAGTACTCAGCTGGCCAAAAGTTGGCACAAAGACAATGAAGACCAAACAACACGCATTCCGCCACTGTATACCCAATATTTATCTGATTTTAAAATCCACAACGTGTAACACGGACACAGTTACAGTCATCAAAATGAAATTTATGCTATGCTCGTCATCAAATTCAAAACAACAACAAAACAACACTGCAGTGAGACAAATATAAAAGACCCAACAGCAGCAGCATGTCTTTGACTTGACAGAGCCGAGGGATGGTAAACTGTCAAGGGAATTCTCTTTTGCCTCTTTAGTTAAAATTGATTTCTTCAAAGGCAACTCTTTTTTTTTTTTAATTAAAATATTGAGCTAGCTAATTGTGGAATTGATTGTGGCCGTGTTTTGTATGGTGTGAAGCAATACACAGATGCCCAAAGTGCAATCCTGTATCTGCATCAATAAACTAAAGTGCACCTTCTGCCCGTCTTGCTTCGTATATTCTAGCATACACAGGAAGGATTTTTTGTATGCTTAATGCTATAATCTCACATCCACTCAAAACGCTGCAAGAAGCTACATGTACAAGTGACAGCATGGGAGCCTTTAACTCACAGCAAACCCGCTAAGTAGCTTGAAGACTATCAAGCAGGATTATACACTGGACCCATTCGAACTTGGCGGAGGGATATGCACGTGGTTTTCATGTACGATAGCTTCTCTGGTTAACGGACAGCTGAACTGTAAATGTCGACTCCAAAGACTTCTATGATGAACTCGTACCTCTCGCCCTGCCAGTAAGATTTATGACGCTTGTGTGATGGAATTTCTTCTGGGAAAATCATGTGACAAACCTAAACCTTCACATTCGTCTTTCTGGAGGGCTCACATTACCTTCAGAGACATTATATCTCAGCCGAGCTTTTTGTCAGTGGATTCATCACAAGAGCTTCAATTATTCACTGAGTAGAAGCCTACAATCAAGTGAAAAAAAATGGTTCCCCATTAAAAACGACAAAGCTCTCCAGGCAAATGTCCAAACTCACTTTTTTCTGTTATTTACTTACTTGCACACACTATAATTAAAATTATATTATGTACTTGCATTATTTTGAAAACATATTTTTTAAAAGACAGACAAGATCAAGGGCATCACTCATTTCCATCCCGTGCATCCATTTTCTGATCCGCTTCTCCTCACAATTGTCGCGGGCGTGCCGGACTCTCCCAGTTGTCTTCGGGCAGTAGGCAGGGGACACCCAGAACTGGTTGCCAGCCAATCGCACGGCACACACAGACAAACAACCATCCGCACTCACAATGACACTTATGGGACAATTTCGAGTGGTCCATTAACCTGCCATGCATGTTTTTGGAATGGGGGAAGAAATCGGAGTACCCGGAGAAAACCCACGCAGTGACGGGGAGAACATGCAAACTCCGCGCAGGAATGGGACCTTGTACCTCTGCACCGTGAAGCAGACGTGCTAACCAGTGTGCCGCCACATGACTCACTCATGAACTTAAAATAATTTGGTTCGTGAACAGGATAGTCCCACAGAAATCCACTGAACGACTTGCGTATAAGCTCTGCTTTAGTTGATGTGGCGATTGAAGCTATGACATAACCGTGAAGTGTACATTTCAAGTACAGCAAATTAACTCCCACCAATCTAGTGTTGACTGAAGCAAATCTCTCTCCGTTGACCCATTCGCACACGTAAGCACACGTACGGAGACGACTCAGATCTGGGCCTGACAGACGTGACACATCATGAGCGGATCGGGCTGTTAAATATGAAAGGGAAACGCGTCCCTTGCTTTGCTAGTTCAACATGTTGCAATTAATTACGTCTCACTCAAGCGGGTCGCTAAATGACTCCAGTCAAGTTTTTACATTCCTTGTCAACATTTAAAACTTCAACATAAACACATTCAGACGCACACTCGATAGTCAGCCCCCCCACACCCCCCAGTGGGACATCATAAATCACACTCGGGAGCCGATGAGCAGCTTCGCTTTCCTTCTTTGAACCTTCCCTGTTAGCTGTCCTGTCACGTTAGCACCGCAGAGTAATTAGTACGACGTATCTGCAGGGAGAGAGTGCCACTAATACACAGTGAGGTGCTACTGTAATGGCCTGGCGACACTTCTATCCCGAGAGAGAGACAACAAGGGTTATGGAGCACCTGTAAACATGACCCTGTTGCTGCATTTATTAGTAGCGGGCGATATTGTGTAAAATCTCGCTGCGCTGACATGAGCTGCTTATTGAACAGCGGTTGTCTCGTCAGGTACGCGTCGAGAAAAAAAAAATGAAGCAAGGAATGAGGGGAATAAACATTGACATTTTTTCACAAAACGAGGAACGAGTGAGAAAGCTGCAAACGTCACCACTGAGGAAAAATCATTCTCACTTCAATCCTAGCGAGACTAAAACGGATTCAAGGATTACGCTGTGTGCTCACTTAGCTTTAATCAAAGTGCAAAGCCGCGCGGGCTAGTTTGGTCCTTGTTTGACATTTAAGACAAGCGCGTTGTGGAACACAGCCAGGAAAGACTCGTTTTGCAACATCTACCTCGGATCTAGGACCACATTTCTATTTGGGGAACCTTTTGCAATCGCTTCCCCTGTGCATCTTTTAGATTTCAAACATTTTCGGGCGATGACTTTCATCGTGATCATCTCGTGTGTTCCAAGTTCATGTTCAACACCGATTGCTCTCGGTTGTTTGAAGTGGTTTTGGCGTCGAAATTTTTCTCCCGGAGCGCACTTTGTGTTTGTGTATGATCTCCATATGGAAGGCTGAATGTTGTAGGCTTGATCTCTGGAAAGCAATAAGGCAGTTTTTGTTTTTTTGATTTTGCTTTACCCACACATTCCCTCTGGGATGAGGTTTGCGCGACTGTGAGTCCTTGTACAAACAGTGCAGGTAAGTCTGAATTTGTCTCGATTCTTTCAGGAGGGTGAAACGACAAAGAGCGCCATGAAGCTTTCTCACACGAACAAAACATGGGGAAAAAAAGTAAACGCGTGAGTAGGCATCCAGCCCAGGAATAACCGTCGTAAAAACCTGATATAGAAGTTAATGTCTATGGAAAACCTCTGTTTCAAATCTATTTTTTTTCATCTGTCTACTTACAAACTGAACAACACACTTCATTGCCACCTGATTTTTTGGCTGCTCCATACCTTTTTCAGAGCCCTTAAAGAGGCGATTCGGAATCACCCTTGTAACGCATGACGAGTCATTTTCCTCATTACGAGCAATTCGGCGACTATATTCAATTGGCATCTCTTCTCTGCTCACCGGTGTGAACTTTGCGAATGTTTCTCACTCATTATCAGTCCAACCCAGATAGACCGTGTTCCAGGCCTGAGATCAGGTCCACCTCTTCAAAGGGATAGCGGGGGCAGGAAATGGCCAGGTTACTAGAGAGAAGGATTCCGTTTAATGAGTGAGTCCAGACAGTGCCGTCGGCAGACAACCTTTTCCTCTGGGATAAAGGCCTCAACAGCTGAGGTTCAAGCCAAGAAACGGATTCTCGATTGCTGAATTGAGTTGAGGTCATGTATTTGGGCTTCTATCACAATCCCCGCACCCCAATCAGGAAAAGGTACATTTCCTGATTGACTCATTTCCAAATTGCAGGTTGCCATTTATTTGCCAAAAGAAAAATGTAAATGCAAATATAACATGCAATATTGGGCGGCCCGGTAGTCCAGTGGTTAGCACGTCGGCTTCACAGTGCAGAGGTACCGGGTTCGATTACAGCTCCGGCCTCCCTGTGTGGAGTTTGCATGTTCTCCCCGGGCCTGCGTGGGTTTTCTCCGGGTGCTCCGGTTTCCTCCCACATTCCAAAAATATGCATGGCAGGCTGATTGAACACTCTAAATTGTCCCTAGGTGTGAGTGTGAGTGCGAATGGTTGTTCGTTTCTGTGTGCCCTGCGATTGGCTGGCAACCGATTCAGGGTGTCCCTGCCTACTGCCCGAAGACTGCTGGGATAGGCTCCAGCACCCCCCGCGACCCTAATGAGGATCAAGCGGCTCGGAAGATGAATGAACATGCAATATTGCCAGATTTGGACAAATGACACACAAAATGTCATTCAAGTCAAAATGAAGTGCCAAAATGTCTGACTGGAATCAAGTTCTGTTTAAGATATTAGTAATGGGAGCATTTTCTCAACCTTTTTTGTGTTGGATCTCGTCACAGTACATTGTTCCGTTCGTTCGTACATTTATCAACAGTCCAACAGGTGGACATCAAACTAACAAGGAACTGGAAATGTAACAATGTTTTCCATTACTGCAACTCCTCAAATTCTATTTGAAAGGACTGGCAACACACCGCCGTGAAAAGGGAAATCAAAGCAAGTGAGGTTTCAGGTCAGTCTCACAATTTTTGAGGGCCAACAAAATAGTGGCATCATCATGTCGTAATGACACATTCTGAGTCCAAGGGGCTGCAGCTCAGATGATGATGATGATGATGATGCGGCCTGGATATACCTTCTTGTTTCATGTTGACTAATATCCAGCTTTTTGCCAAATCATCTTCTATGGTCTTTTTTTTTTTTGAGAAGTCTTTGATGCTGGCTACAAAGTATAGCAGAACAAAGACCTCGACTCACGTTGATCTCTCGCTACTTGTGACATCTTCTTTCCTTCCATCCATCCATCCAGGACTTCTCTTATTTTTTTGCTGAAATGGCTTTGAACTCCCAACAGACCAAAGTGAGCTCCACTGCGCTTCTTTGGTTAGGTGCTTAGGTGGGATTAGGAGGGATGGATGAGGACTGAAGGCATCTGCTCTCTCCTGAGCACGAACCCCACACGGAAAAGTCGATTCCAGCAGAGCGGGCGGGCAATACATTGGACAGTCCCGAATGCTTCTTTTTAACTCGCTCACAATCAGATGCTCACCATTTAGTTTCTTGTTTTTCGCCTTAATCGCTTTTTAGTTTGTTCTTTCACAATGCGCGACAAAGATCTCCACTTTAGAGAACTAAAAGCACACTCGCACGATTATTATGAGATACATCACACTCTTATTTTCAATTGGTAAGGGAACAACATCAAGCTCCTGAGAGAGTTGCGCAGAGTCATTAGCTAAAACAAAAAACAACAACAACAACATGTAATCTGTTCATAAGAGGAATGCCGTGTATAGGAGAACTGCCATCTAGTCCCCGGTGGGATTAATTTTTTTCCACCGTACCCAACGCCTGTCACCCGGGCTTCCTTTGAGCTTTCCTACCCACTTGAGAGAACACGCGAGATGATCCACTGCTGTTTGGCTCCCAGCGAGTCAAACACAAACCAAAGAACCTTTCAAAGTTAAACAAATCACCCTCGGGTCTTGCGTCCTACCACATTTGGCTCCGACTCTTGCAGCAAAGTAATGTTTGTCGACTCCCATAAACAGCTGCTTGCCACAGAAAGCCGAGAAACAACATTAGGCCATGCTACGATCTTATTTAGCGTACATGAAATCAGCAGGAACAAAGTAGCTTATTTGAAATGACGATCTCAGTTGTTCACGAAATGATCCTCGTGCGAAATTGGGGCTCTTGAGTTTTACACTGTGAGCGTTAATAAGTCACGTGGTATTGAAACACATCACTCAAACATTATGAGAAAGATTGAATCTATCAACGGTGTTGAAAACATTTGCTTTACAACATCTATCCAGCAGCAACAGGTCATGGAAAAACATGGCCGCAAGGCAAGATAACCCAGACATCCTCTTTCCTCATATTACAGCCCTCCAAGGAAAGCCTGGGGCATTCTCAGGCCCTATGAGCTGTATAATCCCTCCAGCAGGTTCTCGGTCCGGTCGGTACGGGAAGGAGGCGTCCTGATTAAATACCACGACCACCTTGGCTCCTTCGTTTTAAAAGGGGAGGGGGGGGAAGACAAATTCTGGCCTGAACTCCCTCCAGATTTGTTGAGCTGCTCAACAAATCTCAGGCTGCCTGTACCCTTATTTGACTCTTTTGGAGACGCCCCTTAAAAACTGTTTCTTGAAACTACAGGCAAAGGGCGGAACATGTCAGGCAAACGGTCAATTATTGATCTTTGGTTCGTTCCATGGCAAGACACCCCTGTGGGTTTAACCAAGCAGATTTTTATTTTACTGAAACTCGGTGTGCTTGTCGTGATGTTAAATCTGAACTTTCAGATCAGTCGGCGAGAGCGATTTGGGAGCTTCGGCCCAAACAATTTAGACATTTTCGGTCACAAGGTGCATGGGCGGCCTCTTCAACGTTGTTTTACTTTGAACATCGCAGCCATGATCATGTTCGGAAGTTATATTTTGGGGCCTGGTCAAATAACGACCACTTTGAAATCGGGTCATTTTAATAAGGTAAACAAACATTTATGGCAAAACATTTTTTTTAAATCTATAAAGGCTTTTATACTCCCCTCTTACAGCACGCAAAACTGCTTACCTCGGGCAGGAAATAGGCCGAAGGCTTCTGTGTCTTCCACCATCCTCCTTCTCTCAGCAAAAGAATGATTGATCTCTCCATCGCTGATAAGAAGCTCTTGCCCATTAGGTTCCTGCTGCCACCCCTGTCCCACTTTCCCTGAGCTATCATGGTAGGTCTGCCTGAGAGGCCGCAGATAACGATAGACCTGGGACACAAAGGTAAATCAATCTTAGCAACGGAGGCGGGAGGTGGAAATGAGTGTGGGTGTACGTCAGTGTATATATTTCCTCAACAGCTGTCATGGGCAGGTTACGACAGCATGCGCGGACATTTAAATGTGATCAAATACGTCAAGATACTGGGCAATTTATGGTTTCACTGTCTGATAGTCATATCTCTTATTTGGAAATGGGTACGGGTTTTTTTTTCTTTTTGGTTTAGTTTTCTTTTTCAAACAAAAGGCTCTCGGGTGATAAGCCAGAAAGGAAAATTGTAGCGACAATCAAACACCCCGACTGCCATTTAAAAGCACATTTACGACTATAATTAGATTTGGCTCTGAGTGTTGCAGACAGCGAGGCCGACTTACAGATTCTAGGAGTGAACTTTTGATCCGGCAGCACAGAGGCATTTTTACTCATTTATATGAAAATGCCAAAAATATCAGATCTATACATATTTGTTTTCAAAGATTGAAGGTAAGAACTATCAGCGCTGGAGAGACATTCAATAATGATGACGCGTTTTGAAAGTGATCATGGAAAATCAATCAAACACCATCAGAAATATTTGCTCATATCTCCCACATGACCTTTCCCAAACACAGTTTGACATTAAACTAATGTCTTCTTAGTCAATATGCATTCCGCAGTTTTAACACAATATCGATTTTGTGGGTATGCTCACCACTGCGTTTTGTCATTTCATTTGGAGACATGAGATTTCAAAAAATGAAAAAAAAATAGTGTCGCTTTGTTTTAATTTTGTCATATCGTCCTTCCACATCCTGCTCTTTAAAATATAATTTTGACAGTTGAGCAAATCAGTTTGTTGAAAACAAGAAGGGGGAGGGAGGGTGGAAAAAAAAATCAATATTTGATTATAAAATGTGTATTTCTTATCTGTTGTCACTATCACAGCAAAATCTTGTTATCTTTAAAGCTCACCTTGACAAGGTTATGAGGGATTTAGCGATGCTCTCTGCTCGCTGCTCTGTTTGAGTAAGCACCAGTTTAAATCCAAGGATACATGCTGGACCGCAGGCGGGGGAAATGAACTGTTGAACAACGGAACAGCCATTTAGCCAAGTGTTATGCACAGCCGGGGAAAACAGCCAAGGTGAACGTGCGCTTAGTCACTATGCTGTCGGAATCATCTGGACAAATACCAAAAGAATATATGCACATCGTCATTCAATATGAAGGGAGTCATAACCATCAGGTTTTTTTTTCCAACTTGAAATTATGATGATCAAATCTAGGGGGAATTTTTCTCACAGTCTAACGGTACCGTATCGTAAAATGTTTATTGTGTGCACAGCGGCCGAAGTCCAATTTTAACATTATTAGTGTCATAAAAGCAGAAATGAACCCTTCAGTATTAATTAGGATTCATGTGTAGAAATAACTTAGCGCTGCTTTCGTTTGATGACGAGCATTTCTTTGTTGCCATCGTCACTTTCACCCCCCCCAAATAAAATCAACAATTAAATCACTGCATTGAGGCCCTTCCTTCAGGGCGGGCAATTGGAGTCCCTTTAAACAGAACAAATGGGATAAGACCCCTTTTGATCCGAGAGAATAATAGCAATTTGTATGAGTCACATGAGACTGCTCAAAAAAGTCACCGTATAAGCGAAAACAAACCAATTAAATGACCCAAAAAGAGTCAAAGGATCAAGAGTAAACTATTTTCTGGTTAACAAGTCAGAAGTCCAATGGGATCAAAAATTCAAATCAATAAATAAACACTGTGATGCTTTTGGGGTGGCCCGGTAGTCCAGTGGTTAGCACGTCGGCTTCACAGTGCAGAGGTACCGGGTTCGAATCCAGCTGCGGCCTCCCTGTGTGGAGTTTGCATGTTCTCCCCGGGCCTGTGTGGGTTTTCTCCGGGTGCTCCGGTTTCCTCCCACATTCCATAAATATGCATGGCAGGCTGATTGAACACTCTAAATTGTCCCACGGTGTGAGTGTGAGTGCGAATGGTTGTCTGTTTCTGTGTGCCCTGCGATTGGCTGGCAACCGATTCAGGATGTCCCCCGCCTACTGCCCGGAGACGGCTGGGATGGGCACCAGCCCCCGCGACCCTAGTGAGGATCAAGCGGTACAGAAGATGAATGAATGAATGTGAAGCTTTTGCTGTTTTACTGAAGCTTGCTAGTATCGCAGCTTCCACACGCCATATCAGACTTTCCATAGACAGAATATTTTACGGGATAGATCGAACACAATCAGAAGTGACCTTGCCCAAGTCTCCTTTCATTTAGTACCCGTCTACTGTATGCTAACTGGACTGGCTCGCCATTCTTGTTTTTCGGGAACGGCTCTCACCTCCTCCTCCCACAACAATGTACATCCTGTGATAGTAGGTCCGCGCGGTCATATCAGTATTCCTCACCAACCAAAAATTAAGAATTTAATTACAGCGGCACAAAAGAGAAGGCAGCGGCTCGGTGCAGTTTCATGCTAATAAGGCGACGGGAGGTTGAAGGCGGCATTTGTAAAATAATCATTGAGCTACACGTGAGGAATTTTAAATGAGGGGATAAAAGGTGACGTTTGCAATTGCTCGTCTCGTAAGGTACAGAGGATATCCAAATGTGAGATTTCAATCACGTTGCCGTCTGTGGGCCAAAAGATACCGACAAGTTCATGACCGGGTTGTATCATGGGAACGAGGCCGAACGTGTTTGAATCAGATGTTGCCGTTTTCTGTTTGGAGATTTTAGCAATCAGTTTATTGGGTCACACAAGTCAACTGGAACTTTATTTGGAGGTTGTCAGACTGTATTCAGCAAAGATGATAGCAACATACACAACGTGGCCTGTAACCGGACATGATTCTTGTACTTGCACCGTGGTGCTGCGCTTGTCCTGAGCTTCTGGTGTGCAACCGAAAGATACGACTGGCAACAATATTTTATAGTTGTCTGCCCCCTGGATTCTCTCCTGGATGCTAATTGTGTACCAAATGATCATTGTGCTCCATTTAATAGAACACAAATCATACAGAGGTTTCCATTTGTTTTCTTTGAGTTGCTCCATCCCATGTCGTTATTTGCTGCGATGAGAGAAGCAAATGATTAGAAACACCTCTCGGCGTGATTCACTTCGATGAAGCGGCAGCTCTTATCTTAGTTCTCGTTTGGCTGGGAACGTGTCGCCAACGTGTCTTGTTTATGCTAACCAAAGAAAGGATTTCTCACCATAGGTTTCACCCTCGTGCGATATGATCTTAAATTACAGCACGTCATTCATGTTTGGATTAAAACAACTATTGTAGAGCTGAATGTTTTAAACTAAAGCGCTTCCCCATCAGGGTATCTCCATAAAAGAGAGATTTTCTGACTTCATTTCTACGTGTGGCTTGGATCGCCACCAGCAATTTTAGCACGCTGGGAAAAGAGTGAGGTACGACTAATTTGCTCCTGTACTTGCTTTGTCATTCCTGCTCCTGGGGAACAGCCGTTTGCCCGGTTTGGACTATTTGTCGGTGCTTAATAAATTGTAAAGCAGTGATATGATTGTAGCGTTCCCAGGCAGCTATATTTGTCTGACCAAGCACGGAGTATTCGCAATAACTACTTGGTATATGACTTTCAAAGATGGCATAACTCGGGCAACGCTTTGAAATAATGTAAAAAGGGCCTGGCTGTGACTCACTAAAATACTTTGCGCTGAGAAAGTCAGGCCCATTCAGTACAGGAAAAGTCGTTTCTGGAAAGTGATTTTTCTAAATCGATTAAAAGCAAACCGAATGCGCTGATTGGTAAAAATAGCAGGAATAAATGAGTTTCACCTTCGTCTTTCAAATGAAGGGCTCAGTAATCAGGGTAATTGCAAATAATAACCCCGGCCCGTGGTGTAGGGCCTGGGGTTCTCAGCCAGCCCCTTCTGTCACATTCCTCGTTCCCACCGTTGCCGTCATTAACGTAGCGGGGCTCCGAGGCACATCCCGCTGTTCAGCATGATTAAGATAGGCACCGACTCTGTGTCATCAATTCCAGTTGCAGCTATTTCTAACTTACTTGTTGGCGTTCATTTCAATCCCCTTGCAAAGTGAGGTGGCAACTATCCTACCGAGAACGGTCGTGGAACTAGTCTTGCCGCAACTGGACTTGCTTAACACTATGAACGAGATCGTGGTAACTGGATGGATGTATAGATGGGATTTGGGGACATGAATCGTCGTTTTGTTTAGCCGAGCAGCCGCTTGATAAATCGACATGAGTTGTCTCATCGATTTTTCATAAGATGACTATACTGGCAAACACAGGCAGTTCTTTTACATCACGCTTCAAATGATCGCCTGCGTGGTGGTCCCTCTCCATTTACAACACAGCGGATGATATTTGTCCAGCATCTTAATGCTTAGATCCCTGTCTCCTAATTGATGTTGTTCTTCAGACAAGAATATCGATGGCGCAGCTCAGCCAGATTGGCAGCCGCGCGAATCGTTATTAGCCCGGCAGTCGAACACCGCGGCACGTTGCGAGACGATGTTCAAGTTATGCTGCTGGACCCCGGGGGATGTGATCGCGGCTCAGAAAAGAGATAATTAACCATCTGAGGCCGACAGCCCGCAGGCCAGCAACCCGCTGAGTGGGTGAAAGGGAGGAAAGCACAGGGTGGAATAGCGACCCCTGTGGTGTCTTCGCACCATGCAAGCAGTTGATGGGCATCCAAACCCTTTTGGAACAGTATAGTATGAACCTTTATTTGCATCCCTGCTGAGAAAGTGTGACGACAGTATGTCAGGAGGATACTAGTATACAAGCGTACTAAGTTTAATCCGTTTTGTGGCCAAGCTACTTGAACTTTAATAAGAATAAACTCAACTCAACCGCATTTATAGAGCACTTTCAAACAGCCATCGCTATTTATAAATAGTCACAAATTTGAATAACAAGCATAAAGATGCTTACCAGATTAATTGTATATCATTATAAATTGCTGTGCTGATAAATCGCGCAAAAAAATAATAATAAATAAATAAATAAATAAAAGCTGCATCCCATTATCAGAGAAGCATCTAAGTGCAGATAAATGACCTAAAAGCAAATCGCTCAGCTCACTTGATATAAACTGCATCTTTATCGGATTTGCATAACAGTTTTGCGCTACATTACGACCTCGGTTTCCGCCATTTATTCCTAGATATTCCAACTTCACATAAACAGCTCTGTCTAAGCACATTTGTCATGGAAGTGAAGAGGTGCGCATCTCTCTAACGCACCTCAAGCGTTTGTCACGTTTTCCCGCACGTGACAAGTGCAGGAGGCCCTTTGAAACAATCTCAGAAGACATTTTTGCAGGGCTTAATCCATATAGTTTGAGATGGTATGCTCTCAGACACAAACCAGAAACACACGGCAATAATTCCACCCCTTCTGCCTCCAAGGGAAGCGCTCGGAAGTCTAATTGACCCGCAGATCAAGTGAAGCAATGCGATGGAGTAGACGGCGGTTGTGGACGAAGGATTAGGCGCCATGTTCATTTTGTGCTCAACACGGATATTGACTTCCCGTTGTCTTACAGTCACTTCATCCCTTCTACACTGGGGCCGTGAAGACCCGTACTTTTAAGCATCGCGCTGACACTAATGTGGTGGCGAAAGAGCGCCGGCTCTCTCAGACTACGTCAAGCTTAATTACTATTACCGGGTGCTCCCATTTGTATTCATATTCATTGTTTGTTACTTTTTACAAAAACAATAAATAAATAAAAAAAACTAACCATTAACCACTGCAAATTTTTACAGCGCACAGATCGTCGGTCATCACGGGGAAGCACAGCTGGTGAATTATTTTCCGTACGGGACCATCCCATCTTTTCATGTGGAGTGATATATTAAAAATATGAAGCTTCTGGAGCTCAAGTATTTATTTACAACCACAGTAAAATATTTTCACGACGACTAGGCATCCTCATAGGAATTTATGAGCTCTTCAGATTTATAGCACATTTAAAAAAAAGAAAAAGATACGGACAAGATACCAACCTTTTTTTTCCTATCTCACGTTTCAAAACAAGTCCTGTGCATTCCATCAATCACACATGCAAACAATACTTGTATTAATATTTATTTAAAAATATTTCATTTATTTTAGCCAAAACCATCACGATTTTCTTTGAGCACATCCTGACCTTTTATCTTTTTTTTTTTTTTAAATCAAATAAAGTTTAACATACTATACTTCCAAGCTGACAAGGTTGAAAAAAAAGTTCCCTCTTCACAAGTGAAGAGAGGAAATGAGCAAGGAGCAGGAAGGGGGAAAAGAAGAGAGAGGAGAAAAAAAAAACCTCAACAAGCTGCAAATTCAAAGGCTGGTCGACATCATGTCCATTCATCACCTGCTGCAGTGTGAAGAATAGAAGTCCCCGTACGAATGGAGTCTATTATGGACCGAGAGAGCCGCTAAGCCCCTTGCCACTGTTGATTTCTTGCAGAAGTCGATAAATTGAGCAAGGCCTAAGCAGGCTATACATTGTGTTAAACAGTGGGTAGCGCTTGGCACGCTGCATTTGTCACCCGGCGCTTTAGCTGATTGCGTCGCTGTATCGACTGGCAGTATTCATCCGCTTGCCATGCAGAAAATGCACCAAAAGAAAAATGCTCTCTGATTGGGCTATAATGGCGCTAATAATACCTGTCGTTTGACACTGTGTTCAATTAAACCAAGATCGAGCGGGGTGCGTCGCAGATTTGGACACCGAGATCACACTGGGCTCAGGGAAAAAGGCGACGGCATGGCAAATGTCCATCCCATCTATTCTTTTAGCTACGTTACAGAGACTTCACTGAAACAAAATAACTCTCTTATATTTTTGTTAAAGAATTCCTAATATTGAGAGCACAGACTTTGCCGAACGTGTTAGAGATGTGGGAAAAGACGGAGCGAACCGTGCGGAGGCAAAGCAGGATGAATAACAACAGAAACAAAAGAGGCTAAACAAGAGACTTGGGAAGAATCAAAATACAAACTCCAAAAAGTCCAACAAAAAAAGTTTCAAAGTATCAGCGAATAAACCTGTCGGAAAAAAATGAAACTTACTAGAACATGGGCTATTTGTTCTCGTTAGAAAATTCAATTTGTCTCATCAAGATGACATTTTAACCTTTAGCTGGATGTCGAACATGCAGTAATTAGGGATGCGTGTAAATACAATTCTGTCAATGTACAAATATTTCTGTCGATCAGATAAAGCAACAATGTCCAATATTAGTCCCACAGTCGTGTTTTTTTTAGCTTATTTTTAGCCATTTGTCCTCCTCTCCTTTTTGCAGTCAGCGGCACCGTGCTTTGCCATTGCAGGTCTTTGCCCCCTCCCGCAGAACTGCATGTTTCTCATTATTCACCCTCAATTATGTGAGGAGTTTGTCCTGCACTGCTTAATTACTTCTTCCAGGAAGATAATAAATTAATTTTTGCGATTAACCCCCTGACACTTCGGCAGACGAGAATATCGTGAGGCGATTACCATTTTTTTAACAGGCTGACATCGGGGGCATTTATTTACACATGTGAAAGAATGCTTTAAAAAAAATGAAAAAATATCTATATATTACACACAAACACACACACATTTTTTTTTACTTTAAGAAAAAAACTAAAGTTCGATGTTTATTCATTCCGAAGCAAAAATAAAATGGTTGGATTGATCGTTTGATCGCAAAATTGATTTAAACCGGAACTCCTTTCTCTCGCGTTGAAATGAAATGTCCGTGGGCCCTTGACGGTATTGTCATGTAAAGAAGATGGCAGGAAACAAGTTGCAATTAGTGCTCTGGCTCGCATCCCTTCATCTCTCTCCCTCTCCACTGCACCGTCTCCTCTGATTACTGGCATTACAGCAAATTTGCAGTTGATAATCAGCCTCGGATTCCCGCTAAATTTCTCATTACTCTGCTGGCGATGTCACTTGGGCTTTGAGTTTGAATTAATAGGGTTTAATCTGCAAGTGTTTTTATGTGTGTGTGTGTGTGTGTGTGTTTGTGTGTGTCTGGCCGCGCATCCGCCGCTAACGCAAGGCCTCAGACACATCACACGTGTCAGGTACAATCTTGTAAGGATTCCCATGATGCCTCTTGTTTAACAATTACCCTTCATACTTCATTATTTCGGAGCGCTGCAGAATAATTATGTTCAACCTTCTGCGAACAAGAGCTCAACAATCTTCGCAATAAGTCCAATCATAACTCTTTTCAGCAAGAAGCATTCACGCTCACATTTCCCGCCGACGGACACGTTAGCATCTTCAGTTTTCTTAACAATACCAATACCTCACGAATTACTCTTACACTAATACAACAGAACCTGGAGAGGGTTCGTAAAATTGCTTAAACACTGGCTAGTTATGCATTCTTCCATGTTTACGTGCAATGGAATGGAATAAAATGTATATTTATTTTTTATATGAAGGAAAAAAAATGCGCAATCCGACGAAACCTTAAGTAAGGCGCATAGGTCTATTTGTCATTCGTATGAATGCATTTTTTTTTGTTTTAAATATGCCGTTAACAGATGATCCATGACCTAATAGGGTCCCAGTCATTAATATTTTATTGGTTAGTAGTGGACAATATCAACGCGATTCTGCATTTTTGGTTCTGAATCAAAAGGTGAGGTAAGACACTGTGCTGCACATAAGTGGATCATAATCAGTTCCCAGTCCGTAATATGATTGCGATATGGACACCTGGCTTGCGAGTAAACAACACTCACGTGCCCCCCCGCCGCCTCGATCACTTGAAAATCATCCCAGCAAATGCCACTTTGCTCATTAGCAGCAAGATAGCTTGTGGAATGATCAGGACAAGGACATAAGAGAAAACTTCCTGACAAAAAAAAAAAAGTTTGTTCAGGAGCTTAACATTTGTGCTTGTTCTTTTTCTTGTTTTAAGCTTGCTGTTGAGGGAATGATAATCCTGTCTCAACTTGATTGGACTGCTTGTTTCTGATCGGGGTAATTTCTGCTTATTGATACTGAGAGCAAGAGACTCTCAAGTACTTCCTTTTTTTTGGCAGGGGAGTAGGGGGCGGGGGGTAATTTCTAACCTCTATTTTCAACTGGCTTCACGTCCTGTCTGTTCTGCGGCAGATTCACAGAGCCTGGCTGTCAGACGCGGGCCGCTTTACAGATAAGCAACCAGTAAGATTTAAGCAGTGGGCGAGGTAATGGGAAAAAAAAATCAGCCTTCTCACTTCATGCCGCGCAGCGCCCCAACCAAAGGCATGTAAATAAATAAATAGATAAATAAATACGTTGGCAGGAGACGTTGCTCTTGAAGCGGCATTAGTAGGCTGACGGCTTAAGCTTAGGGAGAGAGGAATGAGGGACAAATTTAGCAGCAGATCTTAGAATAACTAGGTGGGGATAAAGCTTATAAAAAAGTGCAAATGGCTGCACTTCTGGACAGCGTGCTTAAGGATGACAGGGATGAAATGCTGACTTTAATATTTGCAGTTGAGCAGAGGGAGGGAAAAAAAAAATCATGAATATACGCACTGGAAAACTCTCGTAAAGCAATGTATTCACAGCTACGTATTTTCTTAGTCGTTGTTGTTGCACGGAAGGAAATGGAGCTTTGTTGATTTTATTGGACTCGTTTCTAGCTACCATTCACAATCACCGGGTTGCGTCGCTTAAGAAATGATGAATCAAGCAAGAAAAAAGGAGAAAGGTGAAAGATTGGATGAAGAAGGTGATGGAATATGTATGTTGTGTGTAAAATGTTGCTTTGTTTCTATATGTGCCTTGCAATTGGCTGAAAACTAAACGAATAGCGTCGACGCAGCAGTCGAAGTGACAATGATTCGAATAGTAAAATACTCGAAACAATCTTTTTAGGAAAGCAACAATTGACTACATACTGTTTAACTTGTGGGCGCCCCGGTAGTCCAGTGCTTAGCACGTCGGCTTCACAGTGCAGGGGTACCGGGTTCAATTCCAGCTCTGGCCTCCCTGTGTGGAGTTTGCATGTTCTCCCCGGTCCTGCGTGGGTTTTCTCCGGGTGCTCCGGTTTCCTCCCACATTCCAAAAACATGCGTGGCAGGCTGATTGAACACTCTAAAAAAATTGTCCCTAGGTGTGAGTGTGAGTGTGAATGGTTGTTCGTTTCTGTGTGCCCTGCGATTGGCTGGCAACCGATTCAGGGTGTCCCCCGCCTACTGCCCGAAGACAGCTGGGATAGGCTCCAGCACCCCCCGCGACCCTAGTGAGGATCAAGCGGCTCGGAAGATGAATGAATGAATGAATGTTTAACTTGTAAGCGGGCATTACTTCCAGGGGCCTTCAAATTGTGATCCCAACACGCCTTTGAAGCAGTGGAGGTTAAAGGTGATGTTTTGGGGGGGGGGGGAGGGGGTTGCACTTGTCGCGCCTGCTGCCACCGACTCGTCATCGAGTGTCTGTCATGTCACAGTTTAAGAAAGAAAATAGTTCAAGGGACGCAGGCAATGCTGGTTCCCTGCGCATCCTCCGTCAGCAGCTGATAAGCGGGATTGGACTCTCAGCCTCAGCGACCGGGACTTCTGGGACTGAGCGCCGACATGCACCTCTTCCACATTGGTCCGTCATCATCTACAAGCGTTCAAACGGAAACGTTGCTCCTGCAAGTCTTCCACTCGAGTCAATTCGGCACTTGCTCCTGGAGCTATTACCGATATGCTCCGGCCAAGTGTAAAACTTCTATCTTCTACTTATCAGCACACCAGCTATCGTCCGGGAAGAACTTCCTCATTATGCCACACCGCCTCTCTATTTTCTGCAACAATGACGCAGAAGTTGTGCCGCCGCATTCGTGCATTGTTCCCTAGTCGGAGTGAAACATAAGCTTACTTTTAAAAATCGCAGGCATGCAAAATGACACGTGAGCACTTTTATGCACGCACCAAACAAATGAAGTGTGGGTGGGTGTTCCTGCGCTTGAAAAATAAGTGGAGCCGTCAGAAACTGATTAAACTTCCGAAACAAATTTGGTCTTATGACAAATGGACCCGTGTTTTGCTTTGAGATCATTTGTAAAACCAAATGCAAATGGCTTTCATGAAAACACCCATCATGACGTGACATGTTCTGCATTGTAAAGCGAATCGCATATCAAAACATGATCTTTACAAGCACTCCTTTAAAGCCCAAGAAAGCGGAATCGCTCTCCTTTGGCTTTCCGCTAGCACGCTTCGGCCCGCGGGGTGGCTAATTTTGAATGTAATAATCTATTTAATCACAAGTTAACATTATTGATCCCTACGTTAAAAGCTATTTACGTGAAGGCCTGCGGGATGGTCGAGCGACAAGTGCACTCCCCTCTGTGTCATTAATTTCCCATTTCAGGCAGCCTGAGGCTCGCAGCCCGCTGAGGAGATAACAAATTAAATGTGTGGGAAGGATCGTTTATGCCCGGGCTCAAGAGGACATCGTAACTCCTTCCTTCGGTCATCACAAACACATTGTCGTGTACTGTACAGTCGGTGTGTGTCGTGTGGCTGAAAATGACACTTAACATTTGAAAGTTTTCATATAACTGACTTTCCCTTAGGTCTTATAAAGCTATCATTCTTTTTCTTAGAAAAAAAAACAATTTACAATAATTAATTTAATGTCAACGGAAATCCAAAAATCATTGGAAGGAGAAGTGAGGAACTTCTGGACGCTTCAAGGTCAGCACCATGGACAGCACTCCCTGTTCTTTGCCCATTTATTTTTGCTTTGCTTTGAAATTGACCTCGATTTAAACAGGTTGCTCCCATTGAGATGAAGAACCTGTGTTTCAAGAAGGACCTGCCCAAGATATCAAGGTTTTGAATTCATTATGTTTAGTTTTTCTTTTTTTTTTAATGGAATGGGACCTTTCTTGCTAGTATCAGTGGTTGAAACTCATTTTGCAACGAGTAACATAAAAAAATAATAATTAGCTCAGGAATTAGCACACATTGATGAGCGAAATTAAAATGGATTCTTATGCGTTTCGCTCGCGGGAGCCCACCTACCACGAGCGGTACCCGTCCCACACTTTGCAAAGCCACTGCACTGCAGAATTTGCCTTCCTGAAGCCAAAGAAGCTATTAGCTCATAGCGACGCCTCAGTATTTTATTCTGGGCTTTTTATGGGCTCTCCAGTGTCACTGCGTCAAAGGAGTCGTGTCTGTACATGAATCAAAGCATGCTCACCTTCAACCCCATTATTCAAGTGAAGCTATTTGTATCCTCTTAGTGGCTCTCGCACCATTACCCTCCATGGGCAGTCCCTCCTACCCTCCTTTGGTCCTCCCTTCCAGCCTTACTTTGTTCTTGGAAAAGGAGCTTTGGCCACCATGTTTTAAGAAGAAAGAATGTTATCCGTTATTATCGAGGTTCATTTTTGAGGGGGAAATTGTTTTTTTGAAAAAGCTCACATCCATCTTTCTGCTGTTTTCCCATTCAACGTAAATGAGATGATTATTTACCCCGAGTTTTTCTGAAGCCACTCGCTCACGCATAGCCGATCTCTCAAGTCGACTCCGCAGAGGCTGGGCAGATATGAGAAACCCCCAAGGATAATTGGAAATTGATTTTGATCTTCCCCTATCCATTTGAATATGATTAACAGTGAGCCTGGCACAGCGCGTCAAATTAATAATGACGCACGGTGGGGAAAGACGATCGAAACGACAAGATAAATACAGATAACGGTTCATAATGATCCCAATGCAGGTCACTTGCGCTGATAACAAATGAAGCGCTCGCACGCGAATGATCATCGGGAGTCATTAATGAGGCAGGTGTAAATGAACGAAACAGCAGTTTGACATCACCTCGGGCCGCAGGAATTAACCGAGCTTCTTGTCTCAAAGTTAATCTCTTCTGCAGCTTGATAGGAACCTAGAGGTCGTTTGGCACGGCGTCACTCCTCCGCCATTGCCGCCCCCGCTGCTCCACTGTTTCCGGAAATCAGAAATAAAGTGGCGTCTAATGAAAACGAATATCACATTTCTATGCCATTAGTAGGGAGTAATGTAGTGGGGGAGCGTCGAGAGCGCGAGCCATAGTTGAACAGCCATTACGCGGAGGTTAACGTCTGGGCTCGACACCGCGCTAAGCTTCTCACATTATGTTGATTCACTGAGCTATTGAACCATACTCAGTCTAATGAAAGCATTTGCTAACTTTTTTTTAGCCCCTCCATTAGGCAAAAAAATGTTAAACAGTGTTCAGTGGATTTAATTGTTTGTCACAAGCAGGGCATCAGTCAGAAGCTGTGTGTGCAATTTATTATTTTTCAGGGTGTGGTTTTTGTGTGTGTGTGTGTGTGTGTGTGTTACTAATTATATTTTATTTGGAAAAAAGATGCTTTGACTAAATATACCCATCCATCCATTTTCTACAACACGTCCTCATTAGAGTTGTAGATTGCCCTCTTTTGTTGGCTAAACATTCATAGTGCAGAGTGGAAAAAGTATGTGAACTCCAAGGCGAATGACTTCCGGAGTCAACCAACCTCAAGTTTAATCGATGTGATGGGACTGGAGGTCTTAGTTAAAGATTCCCTGCCCGCCAAATAAAATTCAGAATTTGCTATTCTCAAGAAGCATCGCCTGACATAAACCCTGCCGCGCAAAAATATATATTTTTTTACATTCCACGAAGGATTAAGAAAGCATCACTGAAAGCTTTGGCATTCAACAGTCCATGGTAAGACTGAATGCTACAATAGCACAGCACATAATGCTCAAGGAGTCAAAGAAGACTCCAAGTGTCCGCTATAGATTTACACACACACAAATACACACGCGCTCACCACATGGGTGACAAATCTACTCCGAGTAAATGGGCAGCAGAGAACATCACTGGGACTCTTCTCTTCCTCACACGCAAGCCATGCGTATCCAGTGCCGAAAACACCATTGGTGGTTTTTCACCCCCCTCAACGTGGCCTCTGAAAAGAGGTTCCAAACCACGGTGGGCAAAGTCCAGCCGCTAACTGATCTCTTTCCCCTTCAAAACGAGAGGATTTTGATGGGCGAGCTCATAAATGGGTTGGCTAAAATCCGATATATATTGGAAGAGCAATCGTACCGGGAAAGGCGCATGAGACTGTATCATCTTGATCTATAGCCTGATCTCAAACCGGGGACCCATTTATTGTCGATTTCATCCAAAAGATGGGCCTGTCAGTTAGGTGGGAGCCTTGCCGCTGTTTATTTTCAAATCAATACTCAATTACTATAAGGAAGATCCGCTCCCTTGCTCATTTTCAAGATGAAATTATGGACTGCGGCAATAATGCTCAGTTCAGGCGAAACTGTGCTGGCATAGATTCACAACTGAGTAGCATAAACATGCTGCGATTAAACAGTGTCATACGGGGGAGGGGGGGGAGGTTTTCAATGCCATCTCCTATTCCATGTACCTATTATTTATGTATCATCTTGTGTGACGTGAGAAATGATCAGGGGAAACAAAAAGAAGGCTTTTCATTTCAAATCCATCGACCGCAGCAACCAACAACCCATCAATGCGTGTATTTAAAGCACTTCCTCATTTGTTATTGAACAGAACGGAGAGGCAACAAGAGGCTCTTCATAATTCATGTCATTGATTCGCTAAATGCCAGACATTTGCCATCGGACAGAGTGCTGTCGATTGCTTTGGCAGGGCGTCTGTCAATGACTCCGTTATGGGGCAGTTACGGGTATTTATCGCTGAGAGAAATTGATGGCGGATGACATAAATGGACATGGATTGTGTGGCTGTGAGTTAAATGTCGGCTTTGTTAGGTAAGCCAGAGAAGGGGAAGGAAAAAAAAAAAAAAACAAGCGTCCTGAATAGCACGACACTTTTTGGCCATAAAGACAGACAAGGCATCGTTCACTGTAATACATGATGACAGACAGACTTTGCTCTTGTGAAAAAAGTAGGCTAGATATGTCCGAGGGGCGCGAACCGGGCCTTTCGGGAGCACTGACATACAGCTCCGTTGTAGTTATTGTTAGTGTCGACACCAGTTCAGCCGAAACGGACATGAAACGTTGTTGGAATAGTGCCGTCTTGAAAACGGAAAATGCAAACGGGCTGCGTGATAACAGAGCCAGACAGAAACGGGCCAGAGCAGTTCAAAGAAATCACCATTTCTTATGTGCGGGTCATGACGGAGGTGCGGGAATTATTTTCTCTTCTTTTTACAAATGATGCAGAACAAAATAAAGAAAGAAACAAACAAATTGAAAGCTGCAAAGTCTGGAACGGAAGAAAAGTTCATAACGTAATCATTCAAGTCAGGAAGGGATCAGACTGAGCACAGTTGAAAGTCGCTATCAATCTCAGATACAAAACGCGGTCGTTTTATTTTTCATGCTCATTTTCCTTCAGTGTTGTTTGCTTAATACTCTGTTCAGTGTGACACTCCAGACCACAATCAGGAGGTTATTGTGTGGGCTTTCCTTCTCTAATCATGACATTGTGGGCTGGAGGACCTTCTTTTATTTCACATCTAGGCAAAAAAAAAAAGGGAAAGAAACGCTGCATGGCTGTTTTTACAATGTATGACCGGATGAGAACATTTTTTCAAGTGATTGCTGATGAGGCAGGCACAAGTGAGCATGTGGTTGGCACCTCAGCCTCACAGTTGACAGGCTCTGGGTTCAAATCTCATTTTGGGTCTTCCTGTGTGGAGTCAGCGTGCTCCTCCAGTGCTTCGATGAGTTCTTTAGGCTCCCACATTATTATTATTATTTTTTTTTTTAAAGCCATGCATGATCAGCAAATGAAAGACTTGCTCTAGGTATGAATGATAATTGTGCCCCCTCACAATGATGTACATAATATCACGTGTAGTTAAAAAAAAAAAAGCCGGGGTGGTGGGCAGGGGGTATCGTATTTCAGAATATCTCTGAAATTCATGTTTTGTTGTTTGCATGGGAGGTAAAGGCGAAAGCTTCACATACAGTCTGGTACAGACATCTACCCGCGCATAGAAAGAATACAGGGTTGTTTCTCGTGCAATGCAGCATCCATGGAGTAATTACTAACTAACTTGTGGCATCACATCAAATCATCCGAAATGTTTGTGCTAAAATATCAGCAAATCAGCAATGAATGACTTTACGAAACCGCAATCAGCATCTCATTAGCTGTTCTAACGGCTAATTTAAGCTGTCATCAATAAAAAAAATGTAATTAGTGCTTCAAAACTCCAAAAATGGTGACAGCATTGTGGCAAATAAGCGGGGGAAAAATTGCCTGCTCGGCCATGTTGTTTGCTTGCCGTGCTGTCAAAATAACGGATAGAATTGACACTGACATGCAAGAATCAAATGATCGATTCTTAAGACAGATTCCTATCAAATTTGTAGTCAGGCATAAGTCCTGACCACCCCTGGCTACCTCTGCTACTGATCTTGATCGGTTCAGTTTGCTCTGTAAACTGTAAATCTGTCGACGGTGGCCCACCGCGCATCTGCCCTGTGTACCAGATGGCCAGTCCAGCCTGGTCAGCCAGGCCATCTTCCCAACAGCATCTGTCCACAGCTTCGGCTTTCATGATCCGAGAGAGACTCGGTGGCTTTCTCCCTGGTTCCTCCGTGCATTCCCCCTGTGTGCTCCAAATGATCAATTGGTGGAATCAGAAACAACGGGAAAATAACGAGCAATGACTAAAAGTCACCTATTCCGATTTGGAAATGTTCTCCCATCGGGTCCATCACCCCGTTTCAGCCGTTGCTACCATCCTGCCGGCTCTGACTTCCTCTCTAGTCAGGTTTCACTGATCTTTGCCCTCGGCTTTTGGCGACTCAGCGGCCAGGAAGTTCATCAAACCCGCACGCCCTTTCGCTGTGGCCGCCACTAAGGCCTGATGAATGATGAAGGCCCTTGTAGGAGGCAAATCACACGAGGGTTATGAAATAGACCGACAAAATAGCTCATGTAATAGCACATCTATTCTAAACTGTAAGACACACTATGGGTCTGAAATATTGCCAAGACCATGTACAGTTTCCTAAAGCACCACGTTTATTCTGCCAGGCAATTTGCTTCATTAATTGATTTTCTTGATGCCTTAACATCTCCCAAACTTTAATTGCGCTCATAATTGCAGCTCATTAATTACTCAAAAGAGCGCAGAATTAGTCAGAGATCAGCCTATGCTGATAAAACAAAATTATGTCTCCTGACAAAAAAAGATTTTAATCTTGATTCTAACATTCAAACTGCAGCTCAGTAAAATGTCATCATGTTGTCCACCTTTCAAATACAATTCAGTGTGAGTGTGTGTGTGTGTGTTTACTTTAAGAGTAATGAGGTGTGGTTATTCCATAAGCTGGACTTTTGAAGACTAGCATTTAGTGACTTATTTGAAGTAGATGAAGAGCAAAGGGATGAAAGATGCCTTTGAAGGAAGAAATGCCAAATTCCAATCAAACATTTGCGAAGGTTAATGAAGAACGGTAGCCCGGCATCAATAAATCTCGTCTTGTACTTGCATAGGATGCATAATTTAGATAAGGACTCCATCAAGAGCTACAGTACGTACGGGCAACACAATGACAGGGAAGGAAGAATTGAAGGAGTTACAATGATGAGAAAGTTGAACAAGAAGAACTTCATATGTTTCGAAATTCATATTTACGGACTTATTATTGATCAAGTAATAGTGCATGTCCAACTTCATGAGTCACTGAAATGAAATACAAAAAGCTTTTTACAACTTGAATAAATGACAATATCACGATAAGTTTCGGCTACGCGGCGGTTTCCGCTCTCTTTTGGGAAGTGATTTAGTTGTTCATCTATTTGTATCTCTTTAGCTAATGGCTCATCAATTTCCAAAGTGTCCTTCTTGACACATCCAAGTCCTAATGTCGGCATTTTCTATACTCCATTACTCCTTTCAAATGATCATTGGACTACTTAATTACATGATAGTTGAATTATAGCCTCATGGATGGCCGCGACCTTGAAGAGAAGTTGTGATGTGACAAATGGCCGACGCAGAATGACGCATTGTTTTGGGTGGCTCTTAACGCTGCCTGGTCACTTTGAGGATGTTGAATGCAAAGTCGTCATTCCACATCGTTCTATAAATGCCAGACACTTCATTAACCATTTCCAGAAAAAACGGAATCATGATTTATAAGCCCCTCTGCAAGCAATGGCGTTCGTTAAAAAGATGAAACATGGAGTCGAAAAAGACGACTGCATGACCAAGTTGGACATAAAATGTTTTTTTCTCCAAAATATGCTAAATGTAGTACATTACATATGAAAGATGAAAAAAACTATGTTGCTGATCAACCAAGATCAAACAGTCGTGAAGCTTTATTTGAGCAGGGCTTGGCAGACCGGGTTTAATGGACTTCCTGCCCCATCTCGGAGGTGCTACTATCATTCTTGATGTTCAACACCACCACCGCATCACTCCGGCAAGCAAAAATCGCCTGAGATGAATCTTTTTTTTTTTTCCTTCCTAGCCAACACGTGAAATATTGCTTTGCTCTGTGTTCACTCAAGCGAGAAAAAAAAATCATTGGCTCTTTCTCGCTATAAGGTTGACAGATGGCTATCCATACTGGGAGAAAAAAAAACAATAGCTCGGATGCCACAATGACCAAGCAGGTCAGACTGTTTTATCCCCTTTGCCTTTCAAAAACTGCCGCCAAGGTAACAACGAGCCAGCTTTGGTTGAATTCCAGTCAATATTTTTTTAAATTATTAAATGTCTCTCTGAACTTAAAACCCGAAATTTGATTTTTGCAGGATAGTCATATCAGTACAAGGACAGGTGTCAAGAAAATGAGACCGGTTTTGTTCAGTTGGATGTAATTGAGTCCTTCTCACATTTTAAGAACAGTGCCCGACATAACCACAGGTTGTCGGCCGCATGAATGGTATCAGATGAATTACTGTGATGCTAATTATAGGGTGGCAGAAATACATGAGAAAATCCTTTCATGCTCAGCACTGAACAAAATAAGCGGCGTTAAATACCGTGCCTGAAGTTGTTGTTTTTTTTCCACACTCCAATCAAAATTTATTCCCGAAGCGCATTTAAAAACAACAGCGTTGAACAAAGTACTGGCCATTTATATTTAGAGTACAAAACATAAAGCAATGTATTGCACATAATGGGAAGCAATTATGCAAATGTTCAGTTTCTAAAGTTAGGACCTTCTAATTGCGCAGTGGTGCCTTTACTGATGAGTTTAGTTTGTTTCGTGACCAAGCGTGAATACAAGACTACAACAACTGGAATGAAGCGCTAAAAAAGAGAAATGAGTACAGCACGGAATGCGGCAGGAAAAATTGCACACTCAACCAGGAAAAAGAAAAAAAAACAGACAGGAAACAATGCCAAAGATGCTGAGTGGGTGTGCACCTGTGGCTCCGCCCATCCGCCAGACCAGGAATTGGAAAGCACACACACTCATGACAGATACGACTACATTCTAAAAGCAATTTTAAAGTAATTGGGGATATCATGGGGCGGCACGGTGCTCGACTGGTTAGCACGTCGGCCTCACGGTGCAGAGGTGTAAGGTTCGATTCCGGCTACGGCCTTCCTGTGTGGAGTTTGCAGGTTCTCCATGTGTCGGTCCGCATATGGACGCGGTCACTTCACCTGGTTACCAAGGGCGAGAGGCTGGTCGCTCAACCTTGAAATGACATGCAGAGGGCGTTTCGATTTGCTCAAGCTACACGGAAAAGCCATCACATGGAGAAGGATTTCACTCAAGGAGCAGACAGGCAGAAATTTGGAAAGCTGAGGTGGTTGGATCGAATAAAGGTTTGAAAATAAGGTCTGGTGCCGGGTGCTCACATTCTTGGTGAAGCAGATATTACCACTGCGCTTCAATAGTTTTCAAATTTGGCAGCTCTGTGGGGTGGCCATAACTCAGTTAAGGTTTAGTTGGTGAAGAGCCTCCCGTCCCCGGCAATCAAGTCAGCGTGACACGCCCTCAGATTTGATTCGAGCGCCGTTCCACTGACATGGACAAAGACAGTATCTTGGATCTGTTCACCTGATAATGCCCACAGCTCAAGAAGAGGAGGACATTAAACCAAGCGGACAATCCGGCGAATGTCGGGAGAAGGAGTTTTGACAATGAGGAAATGGGTAGCTGACCCAAGTTGGCCACATCGCGCTTTGCTCCGACCCTCCCATTTGGCCTTGACATTGTTTTTCAATTAATCCCGGCCACTTTGCGGCAAACGACACAGACAGATGGCAAGGTCTTTGTCAGGGTTCATGAACGGGGCGAAGCAGATAGTGCTTACTGGTGGGGAAAAGTGAATTTTGGGGCTAAATGATACACACCCCTGAGCAGAGCAGCTGAGGCAGATTTCTAAGTGCTGATCTATTCAAAGTGCAAGGAACCAGGAAATAAGGTGGAGGAGTCTCCAGTTCGAGAGAATATTAGCCGGCCATGGCAAGGGAGGGTTGTGCATGATGAAGAGATGCAATTGAAATGTGATCACAGTCAGTCCATTAGGCTGGAAACTTTGATATACAGCCCCTTAAAAATATCAAGAACGAGGATGGAAAAAAACTTTTGTAACAGTTTTTTTTTTTCCCATCGCAAGAGCTTAAAACGTAGCCTTAGTTTTTATCATTGGTCATAATTATAATGTGGGCGGCCCGGTAGTCCAGTGGTTAGCACGTCGGCTTCACAGTGCAGAGGTACCGGGTTCGATTCCAGCTCCGGCCTCCCTGTGTGGAGTTTGCATGTTCTCCCCGGGCCTGTGTGGGTTTTCTCCGGGTGCTCCGGTTTCCTCCCACAGTCCAAAAATATGCATGGCAGGCTGATTGAACACTCTAAATTGTCCCTAGGTGTGAGTGTGAGTGCGAATGGTTGTTCGTCTCTGTGTGCCCTGCGATTGGCTGGCAACCGATTCAGGGTGTCCCCCGCCTACTGCCCGGAGACAGCTGGGATAGGCTCCAGCACCCCCCGCGACCCTAGTGAGGATCAAGCGGTTAGGAAGATGAATAATTGTAATGTAATTAACTTATTCCAACTTTACTCTTTTCTTGACTAGTAGGTCAATAATGGGTTGAAGAACATGCGATGACTAACCCCATGTGCTAGCAACCAGCCAAATGCACTTGTCCAAATCAGTGGACAGTTTGATGGATTTATTCCTGCAATCCATTTTATATTTTATCAACACTACCCTATAAATATCTTGGAAACTTGTGTGTCGGGCTCTCATCCAGAACCGCAGTGAGCAGCCCCACAAAAGTAAGAATTCGGGACTATTAGTTAGCCTGAGATGAGTGTGCAGCAGTCCGTTTGCGCCGATCGCTCTACTTTATGGCCTACTAAAGCATCGGCATATGTGTTGTTAAGTAGCTCCCAATGATTGTTCGTCGAGCCCTAACTTCTCCCCGGTGCTGAACTATTGATTTTGCATTACATAAACATGAATCTTGTAAATAAGAGGTGCACGTGGATCCATTGACTCTCCCCATTGTGCATGAGACAGAGAGAGAGAGAGAGAAAACGCATTAAACATTAGTCGACACAAAGTGCAAAGCTTCATTTGAGGCGTAATTATCTTTCGCAGTGAAGTGCAGTGAGGGGACAAATGGGAGCGCCAGAGGTGACATCGATTGTGGACTGTAAAGGTCAAATCTTGGAGCCAAAAGACCATTGAGGGGGGAAATAGACACTAATAATGACTAACAAACACAGTTTCATTTGTATTCAAAAGTTCTCTCTGGAATAGAGATGCAGGTAAGGCCTATATGCTCAATTAAAAAAAAAAAAGATCTCTTCAACCGAAATTCCCATCAAAAAGATAGCAAGATGTGAATCACAGTTTTTCCAATGCTACGCTTAGAAATGAAATCATATCGTAAAAATATTTACAATAATATAGCAGTGTTATTTGTTTGTTTTCACACTGGAATGCTGAGTTTTCATTTCGATTTTTGAAGTCTGCAATACATGTACTCAAAATTACATTAAAGCAGATGTGATTTGATTTTTTTTTTTAATCCACGCATCTTTGCTGAAAGACCATCTAACTCAAATGTTTACATTGAAATTGCCCCTCTGAAAATGCTTGCTCCTGCACACAATGTGAAGAAAAAATTGACAATGGTTCGTTCATGATATTGTCATATTTTTATTGTTTAATAGAACCCTCGCTTCAAGTCCACAGGATTAAACTGCAAAGAAACATTCTCCTCAGAAAAAAAAAACACAAATACTTCCAGCTTTGGACTGTGATCCTCATGAGGACAAGAGGGACCTAAAATGAATGGCTGGGTATGTGATTCCAAAACATTGACGTTACAAGTTTTCATTTATTGCCCCCCCCCCCCCCCCCCCCCCCGAGTGTGCTTTAAGTTGTCAAATTCACTCCATTCCCCCTTTAGACGGCTACTCGGCGTAAGTGAAGATAGAAAGTAAAGATACTTGAAAACGGGTCATACGTCTGACGAGAATTCCATCATTAAAATAAATTCAGTCTCCTCCGAGGATGAGACACATTGGAGTGAATAAAGCGATGGTCCCTTTCACAGACCGGACTCAAAAAGTGAGGTCTGCCGCACAGAAAGTCACATTGATTCATAACAATAGCTTGTCGCATACACTATGCGATTTCCTTTCACGCAGATTTTTCATCATGGATTTAATAACACCAATAATGGCCTTGAAGGTAGACATTCATTTCCGACTGGCGCTCGGTTTTCATCCAGCTGTTGGAGCAGCTTTTCTCCTGTATATGGGGGGAAATTTATGAAAACCTCTAACAAGTCTGATTTATATTTATTGGCCTCTAAAAAGGCAGGTAGTGAGTGGAGCTGAGGGAGCACTAAACAGAAGTACATAAAAACAATCGAGCAGGGATTGGATCAGCTCAACTGAAACGCATTTGTCCTGAAAAAAAAAGGGGGGGGGCATTTCTGGCAGCACAATGTGCAGTAGCAAGCAAGGAAAGTATATCTGGGAAATGGAATCCTTTCACCATTTATTAATCAATAATCACATTTGACGGCATCAAAAGCGTGACACACTTTATTGGGTTTTGTACTACATCGGGGTTCACTTGACGACCCCCCCCCCCCCACACACACACACACACACACACAGGATGAATAGTAGAGGTATTTCTAGTATTGAAATGCTTGGAAACCTTTTTTTTTCCTGCAAGGAAAAAAAAAAGACAACAGAAAACATTTTAACAATACTGAGCCGTCGGTCCGGGAGGAGTTTTCTAAATGCTATCATCTACTTTGGAGAGTATGATCCATATTTTTTATAATATTGTTTCTCTGAGCCGTCAGTCTGGGAGGAGTTTTTTTAAATGCTATCATCTACTTTGGAGAGTATGATCCATATTTTTTTATAATATTGTTTCTCCAGATGACATACATGGCTGAGTTGCGTGCTAAAGTCTACACTGAAGGCCCAGGTGCCAAATAAACGACGTGCCACTGTGTTTTAACATACTTAATGGTCATATAAGTAGTAAAACAAACGATACAAGATGAACCTTGAAAGATTGTCACTGTGAGTATCATCGCAGCTGTCACAGAATAAGAAACAAAAAGGCTTATATTTGAAGGGCCAGGAAATGCAAATTCTGGATGTACAATCGCAACGCATAAAAGCGTTGATATCCAAAGACCTCCATATCTCCTGAATCTTTTGGTCAAGGGAGGCAAGTTGGAAGCTGGATGAGATTAAAACGGAAAGCTTTCCAGTTTTATTTAACCCTCTCCCCCTGATTCAATATGAAGCATGTCTGTGCGCAGATGATAACTCGGTGCAAAAGGTTGACATCAATAGGACTGAGTGACTGTCAGCCTTGTGTTTGTGTGTTTGTGTGTATGTGTGTGTGTGCGCGCGTGAGCGTGCCAGTCGGTCTCCGAGCCCCAACATGCGAGTTGGATGGCGTGTTTAGATTTGATTTCACAAGATGCTCGTGGTTTTATCCACATGCGTGCACAATAACATCGCTGACAGATGAAACCGTCTGGCCGCCAGTGATTAGTGCAACCTACTATACACTAATAATTCTCGCGTAAGATTCTCTCGGGAAGATGATCTGATTGATTATTGAAATGTAAGAGGGGGGGGGGGGGGGGGTTAATTACGTATGACATTTCAAGGCTTAATTCGTCGTACCTCTGCGCCTTTAGCATTTCAAACTCAACTCTGCTATCAAAGTGGAAAATCATCCTCACTCAGCGTAAGCGAGCAAGCGCGCATGGCATGATGAGCAACAGCCATAACACGATGGAAATATAAAAAATAAAGTCGCTACAAGGGTTTGTGAGTTTGGTGACAGGGAAACAGCTGCCTACCTTGGTGAGAGACGTGACGTGCAGGCACGGGGCGCACTTTGGCACCATCCTTTGCCAGTGCCATCCATCGGTGAATAGCGGACCAAACAAATTGAATGAGAATAATACTAATACTAATAATTAAAAAAAAAAGATGGATCACAAACGCTCTGATCGCAACCTGCAACTGCGGACGACTGACCCTAAACAACTTCCTGTGATGAAGGTCACACGCCACCGTAGGTTAAAGGTGACTCGTCTTTTTCATTTTATTTTTTTACATACTTATTTTTGTGAAACTGATATCATACTTAAGCTTGCACTAGCAAAAAAAAAAATCCGTAATATTAATATGAATTAATGACACGCACACAGACACACAAATCTATTTTATTTTATTTTATTTTTTTATGTGTGTGTGCGTGAGTACAAATGACAGTGGCCTCAGAGGAGTGTTTCTTTTCTCAGCATACAGTTTTTCCGGCGTTTTCATTCAGTTGTTGAGCCGTTGCAATTACAACTCCGAATTCCCTCTTTTCTTCCCTTCTGACTTTAGATGCTTGAAATGATTCCTCTTCTTGCCTGCACTGATAAGATGTTTGGAGCCTCGCTGAGGGGAACCCGATTAGATCTCAGCAATAAAGTCACTTTAGCCTTTTCTGAAAAATGGCCGCAGGGCAAAAACATCCAACGGTAGAAAACTGTAATCTGCAGAAATGTTCAAACAGATGTTGATACTTCGAACCATGGCGTTCAATCAAATAAAGCTTTGGCTTCTTACCTTCTGACCATGCTTTGTTGGTGAACAACAACATTGTTTGCCTTTGTTAATTTCCATCGGCTATAAATTGGTTAAAAATCAATTGTTAAGAAAGATTAATATCACACTGAGATTCAATGAGAGATGTTATGTTTTTGTGGAGTGGTCGTGGGGGGGGGGGTTGTTTCATAGCAGGATACAGTATATTGCCACAAAACACTGTGGAAAGGTCACAGGCGTTTACAAAAATAACAGTCAGTACACGTCAGAATACAATCCAGCATTTGGAAACGTACAATTAAAAATATTCCCCACATTATGGTCAAATGAGGCCTCAATTTTTAGCTTTCATGTGCGACCGGATCAAGACAAGGATTGTCTTGCCGCATGGACTTGTGGCCATGGGGGGAACACAATCGTATTTTGACTGGTGGTTCAAGGTTAATGCATGTTGGCTCACCTTTGCACACACACGGCTGTGATTGATGTCTGCTTAGACACCATGCCCGAGGGATTAACACGGGTCTGAAGAACGGCACGTTTACCATCACTGACCTCTTGCATCATCTTCTCACCAAAGCACGGATTACAGAAAGTTACATTGACTTTTTTTTTTATTTCACAGAATTGTATAAATGAGGTGATTTTTTTATGTCGTCGGAAGGAAATCACTCAATTTTAATGAAAACATCTAGTTTGCTCTTTGACATCCTCTGATTTCACTTCCCACGAGCTGCGAAAATTTCAACATTGCTATGAGCCAGAAAAGTGTCAGCATGGATACCGCATTTCGTGCTGAAGCTTCACTGAACGATCGGATGGCAGTATAAATCTCAAAATGTGTTCAATGGTTTAATGGAAATTGTGGAACGGAACAGGCCATAAATTTGTGGTCTTTTTCCCTTTTATTTGTGTGTGTTCAAGAAGGAGGTGGAAACAGTCTCACGAACTGTCTATGTAGCCAGCATATTTACATCGGATCCTGAGGAAAAATGCACCTGCTACTCTTTGATGACTCAGAGGACAACCTCAAACTGGCAACAACAACAAAAAAGATCTGTACATCATGCTTGTTATGTGTGTTCTTAAGTCATCATGAAATCCGTGTGAGTGGCAAAATAGATGGAACTGTCATTCCTCCCATCAAATCAACAAAAAGAATATCCTGAGGGAAAGCGGCTTCCACCCCTTACATGATTACAATTCCGCCACTTGGATGATTCAACTTTTCCCATTCATTTGTCACCCATCTGGATGTAGCGCAAGCCGGGCCCCTGGGTGGTGCACACGCTGCATGTTTTTTTTTTGCAAGACGCGCGAGTCGATGGCAGTCCATCTGGCCAGAGCCGACATGCGCTCCGCCCAAGGAAAACTACACAAGCAACTCATTTGTAAGTGTCGCAGGGGTCCCCCCGTGTCCTCAAACACTGTAATGAGAAATGACGGTTAGTCCACCGAGGATCTATCTTCATGCGGCGGCCGAAATGCAAGGACACCTAGAGTCAGTTTAATAATGCAATATGTGAATATGACCGGCAGGCAATGTATTAATGGACACAATGACCTTCACTCAGGTGATTTATAAACCGTGTGCATAGGTATATTTTTAATTACCGATGATAAAATTATATAATCAGCAGCATTTTCTTAACTAGTTTCAGCGCATGCATTTATTTGGAAACTTTTGGCCCAAAGGCCAGCACAGGAAGTCGCGGGCCCCTACCGAACTGCGTTGTCTCTTTTCTGTAATCGCGACTGGTTAAAGAGTGGCAGTGTGAGCGGGGAAGTGTCAAGGCTGGGATTCATCATAGTTGGCACCTGACACATTTATTTGAAATGACAGAAGCACTGCAATGCCTTATGGGGCCGTGTGTCCACAGGGGGGGGGGGGGGGGGGCTAGAGAAGGGCAGTGGGTCCAGGACAACTCTATGACCAAGGACGAGGGTTGGAAAGTCAATTTCCCACCCCCACGTGTTTTCAATGTCCAAAGCTTTTGTCCCGTTTTCCTCCAAAGTATTTTGTTCCTCTAACAATATAATGTTCACAATATAGTATGGCTGATGGATCATCTGCTGGATTGTGGCTGTGCACTAATTATGGTGGCTTGGAAGCTAACATTCCTTTTCTTGTCATTCTTGTCTGGAGGCCCATCAGGAGAAAATAAAATGGTTCCAACTCTGTGCAGGTTTTTGTTCATTAGTTGCTTCCCCTCCTCCCCCCCAAATCTAATCCTCCCTGTTTGCCTCTGGAAACAGGAATAGGTCATTGTAATTTTATTTCCTGGCAAGGATTAAACTGAAATGCTGATTACTGCTACCTGACAAAGGAAAATGAGACCACGGCCGGAATTTTTCCTTTTTTTTTCCTTTTTCCCCACCCAAATCTGAATTGACAGGGCATAGGTGGCTGGTTAGGTTCAATCCAGTTCTGCTGATGAACCAGCTGATTTCTATTAACCCGCAGCCTTCAGATCAAACAGACTGTTCCATTCGGATGCTGAGCAAGCGGGAGGAAAAAGAGAGCGGGAGTGAGATTGCTGGCAAATTTTATAACATAGAAAGCCTGTTTAATGGACTGGGAGATTCTTCCCATCCAGGCTGGTGCGGAAATAATAGCAACCTGGTCAGTGTTGAGGAAAAATGGCTTCTCCATGTTAAGTCGCTCAGTGGAATGAAAATCAGGAAATTATTAGCAGAGTGATCAATCATCGAGGCGTATGCGCTCCTGCAGGAAAATCCCCAAAGTTTCTTTGAGATGAATCTTTGAGACTTCACCTGAGAAGTCATCGAATCGTTGCCTGTCTCATGAGCTCAACTTTGCGTGACGGAGCGTACCAACCTTATTCCGATTTTTCGGATGAAGCAATTGTTTCCAACACCCTGACGCAAGCAGATTTCAACCGCTTTGCAACATTTGCGACATTCAATGGACAATGAAAGAAACTTGGTAGTCTAATTTGTTAGCTTTTCAACAACAAACTCAAGACTGGTGCGGTCGTGATCTTTTCAATGGCCTGAAAATGAAATGACCAGGATGAATGAGAATAATCACAAACCAATTTTTAATATGTATGCGCAAAATGTGCTGTCCCATCTTTGGTAAAAGTACAATGGTGAAAAGAGAAAAAAAAAGATTGATGCTTTTGCGAAGACATAGTAGTAATGTAGTGAAACAAGTCCTGTGATGAAAATGGGCCTTGTGATGAAAGGTAGACGGGAAAATCCTCAATATAAATTGTCTCTATAGGACGGGATGAGAGGTGAGGACGACTCAGTGGGAGTAATGACCAGAGAGCTATCCGGGATGGCTATAGGATAGTGAATGTGTACGTGTGTGTGTGTGTGTGTATGTGTGTATGCAAGAAAAAGAGAGAGGAAGCGGCAGCAAGGGGCTGTGCGCTGATCACTCATGATGACACCTTAGAGGCCGTCCTGTAAGGAAGAAAAATGAAAACTATTATGGGCTCGCTGGGCTATGTTGGCTTTGATGTGTCAGCAGTTATTAGCCAGGGACACCAGTCACCAGTCTTAAGGTCCTAAAAAAAAAAATGTTGCAGAGGGGGAAAAAAAAGACATGACGATGAGCTCTTATGACCAATGGTGCAAAGATTAACCCCAAGAGTGGTTCCAAAGATGGTAAATTCTAACGTTATCATGTTTTTTCCCGTCCACTGAATACGGCGTAAGTGGATATTATTCTGAGTTTATTTGATGCTGAGCACTTCTACTGCCTCCTTGATTATATTTATGCAAAACTCTACATTGTAGGACACACCAGTAGTATCCATTGGTTAGTTTGTAATTTCTTTTGTGGCGCACATTTTCTTTTAATGTACCTCAATTAGCAGCGCTATATAAACCAATGAAACTCACATTTTTCTTCATAAAATATTTCCACGCGTAAAATATTTACACGCTAACACAAAGGCTCACCCATTTTTCTTTCATAACTGAGAGAGAAGGTTAGCTCTCGTTCAGTCATTACAATAATCCGAATTTTACATGCTTTCATGAGATCATCCTCATTAATCTGTGCATTCAGATTTTTGGTCATACATGGAGAAGGATGTGTTGGCAATTTTATGAGTGACTGAGGGGACTATGCCAAAGTTACAACAACCAAAGGAAGTTGGTTCAGATGCTTAAATTGACGAAGCAGTCTTAAGAGTTGGAGGACAGACTTCAGCACACATCAAGGCCTCACATTAACTGACATGCTGGTGTCTTCACACTACCTCATCTGCAGGTACTAAAATTAAAGCCTTAACGCGTTTATGTGCAACTTGTGATGATACTTTACATTCATTCGAATTATTTGACTTTTGCAAACACATTTTTTAGGATATAATTATTTATGAATCGGAATAAAACAATGCAAATGAGTGACTTCGGCATAATCACAAATGGAAACTCTTATGTGAGGTTATACTACCCTCTAGTGGTCAAGTGTTATTTCACCCAAGCGTCACAATAAAACTACAAATATTGGGATTGATCCAACATTTTTAACACTATTGTGTTGTAAACAGATAGCAACGCTAATTTGCACACTTTAGCTAGTTCATTCGGAGAATGGAGTTTGATATGCTTCAAGGTATTAACCGGCGGTTACTGTCAAAGCAATATATATTTTAGACACAAATGCAGTTCAGTATGGTTTCCCCTCTATTCAAAAGAAAGAAGGTTCTCTTTCAACGTCAGCCTTCGATGCCCATTATCATGTCCTAATAGCTTGCCCAATGGCGCGGTTTGTTATGCGGGTTCACTGGTCAACTAAGTCACAGGCCATTAGCCCAAGCAAACGTTACTTTGCAACGCTACCCAAAACATACCTTATTTGTTTCACATTAGCTTCTTGATGTGGCATGGTGTGCTATACCAACAGCAGCAATTTATCACACAATTTTGGCACAGTTATGCTCCACTTGCAGCACCACTTCCAGTCTTCTATGAAAAGCCCCGGCAGCAAATAAATTAAACATGTGTCATTGAGCATGCTAAATGGCTTGCAACACATAATCATCGTAATAATTATAAGGCTGCCATGAAAGTGAGCTAGATGGATGACACGTATACCGCGGTGGAAAAACTGGGAGTAATGGTGCAGAGGGGTTTAGCTTTTCTGTGTGATTTCATTCCGCCAGTTTTGTTCAGAATCACAGGCTCAAAGTCTTGATGGACAATGGGTTGATTAGCCCAATCAGAAAAAGCGGAGAGGAACCGTGGGTAGGCCGCGACACTTCTCACGTCCCATTGTGTCCTCCTCCATTTCATTAATCAGCAACCAAAGGCCCTCTGAGTCTGTTTGGCAGGCAGCCTGTTCACTTATTTCATGCCATTGCCTGACCCTACACGATCTCTTTCTATGGTCATTACTACTTTTCTTCGACTTAGGAGAAAAAAAACAAGTTTCTGGTATGCTCCCAAATTTGTCATCTACTGTATCTCCCCATTGATTAAAAGTCTTAAAAAAATAGAATGTATACTGTACTTATTTTCCTCCCTCTGAATCAGACCAACTGTGTAAACAGTATCTCAACATAAACGACTAATCTGAACCACAACTCCAAGCCGATAAGCAAACAATCAATGTGAGCCGGTTGCACAGTCCAAGTCCAAATTGGGACATGATTTCCCACGGGACACAAGTTACAACCGCACAATGCAAGACAGCCCAGGTTATTGGCGCTCAATTACAAGCAACAAATGCCATTTGGAAATAAGTAAGGTTGTCCATTGGCAACTGGGGCAGGTTTGATTCCTGTCAATATGGTCAGAAAGAGATACAGCTATCTAGCACACCGGGATGCAGGAAGACCGTGGCAGCGATTTATTGACATCGCTCAGCTTTGACATTCATGAAATGTCTTACCGTTGCCCTTGTCCATGTGGCCAATTGGCTAATTACCGCAGCGGAAGACGAAATTTACTGGGCACAGTCCTTATTTCTTCAGGATGACCCAACACATACAATCATATTCTACACCACTTGTCCTTCGTGTTGCTGGAGCCTATACAAGGTGACTTTGGGCGAGAAGCTACGTATACCCAGAACTGGTCGCCAGTCAATTGCAAGGCGCACACTTGAATGGATAAACAGTCAGTCGCGCTCACATTCACACACCACTGACACTTTATAGTTTTCAATAATGCAACGTGGAAGCTGGTCGAAATGATAAATCACAAGGCCGCCCGGCATTAAATCAAACATTTATAACCTTTGCTTGTAGTTTCATGAGTGTATGCTAAGCTATAAATAAAAGATAAAGGTATGACTTTTTGACTGAAAAAAAAAAAGATCTATCGTTCATATTTTTTTCATGACAATTACTTTTCAACAGTGCTGTGAGATGTATAACTCGCTATAAATTCCATTTGAAATGCCCTCCATTTGGATTGCTGGGGCTGCACTTTGGGTGAAGTTGATAAATTCAGTGGCTTCTCATAGCCATAAAAATGCTGGAGAACATTAAATTCTCAGTTTTTTTTAAAGTGTACAGGTGAAAACACCCGCGTCTTCACTCACGCAAAATTGTGGAAAACAACACCATCTATAGGCTAGAAAAATAAAATGCAAAGCAAAATTCAGGAGAGGGCGACAACTATTGTTCACCCGGCAAACGGGGCGCTTTTCAGATTCAAGGTTGTGGTGTGCTGCCATCTAGCGGTAAAATGACTGTAACTGCAACTAATCAAGTCTCGAGTCTTAGCTGAAGAACACAGCGAATGAACGCTGAAACGATGTAATAAGTAGAATCGATTAAATATTCTACCTTCAGTAAAAAACAAGGTGACAAATGGTTTGGTTGACATCGCTAAACATATTTGGTTCAACACTGTATGACATAAAATACATTTTATTTGCAGTGCATCCTGGCGTCCTGTCTCGTTTATTGATACCTCTCAGTGGTCATTCAACTCTTTTTTTTGGCTGACTGGGTCGTGCAAGGTGCACCGAACGGACGACTGAATAAATAAATAAATAAAATGTTCATAGCTTTCAAGAGATCCAAGGGGACACGTGGACTGCAACCGTAATAATAATAGTGCAAAAATTGACATAATAAAGACGTTTTCCTGTTATTCATGTTTGTAATACATGTTATTTGCCATGCATTCATGTCGATATCGGTACGTGAAAGACCTCGCTTTCAGTCGATTTTTATTTCTGCTTCAAAAAAGTTTTGATTGAATGAATTCGCGTATTTGCGGTATATGACTACGATGGCCAATAGAAACGTTGCTGTCATCAAGGATCGTCAAAGTCACCGCAAACGCAATCCGAAGAGCCTTCTTTGCATTGGTTTACACACCAAAGAGGAGGCTCGACTCGAAATGCGATTGGCCGACATAAGGGCCACTCACCACCGCTGTCATTCAAGCTATGCGAGTGAGCAAATAGATGCGGAACAGGGAGAAGGAGAGGGGGCGGTAGTCTGCTGCCCTTCACGGTCATTTCTGCACAATTGCATAAAACCGTGGCCATCTCGTATTATTATCATCGGTTGTATCGGGAATATAAATATCAACCGTGAAGATGGCGCAGTCAGACACCAAGAAGATATTCTTTGAGAACCTCTCCGGAGCAGGAAAAGCCATCGCGGTGCTGACTAGCGGAGGGGATGCTCAAGGTACTGTCTAGGATACAGTGCAGTGACACTTGTATCAAATATGACACCGTAGTCATGTTAAACCGACTGTTAAAACACACCCCATTCAATGATGGAATTACTTGCCGATTCTGCAGATCAAGTATTGCGCAGCAACGAAATAATATAACAAAATATATCGATCATTCATTGAAATAATCCACCGGAGAGCGCGCTAACGTGACATATCGTGCTATTGTTGACATTTTTTTTCTTCCTTGCCGTGACAGCTCAGGGGATTTCAAGGTCGTATAATATTTACGCTTACGAAGCAGTCATAAATGACAGCTCGATTTCAAGCATTTTCAACGATTACGGTTATGGCGATGGACGGGGCCGCGGAAAATAAGTGGATTGCTGTGGTCGCTCTCTTCCAGTCATACACATCAACAAAATAGTAAAAATAGCAAAGTCAAGATCGAGGGGTTTGCAGGAGGAAGTCCCTTGAGGTTCGCAGTCCCCCGAGTTGGCCTGTTGTGGAATGACCTCATCCTGTGTACGTGATGTGCCGCAGACGACTCGGCCGCTTCTCTGCTAGGTTTGCTGACGTCAGAGAGGAAACCCTGATCACGTGGACAGTGGCTCGTTTCCCCGATAGCGTAACTCTTCCAATTAACTGTAACTAATGAAGTCCCAAGCGGAACATATGAGCATGTAACAATCCATTTGTAAAACAATCAAACAGTAAAAGCTTGTTATATGGCACCCCCAGCTCTGTTAATCATCACGATATAGTGCATGCGTTTTTTCAGTGTATTTCCCCTAAATAACACCAATGGGTAATATATTGCTTCTCTAAATCTGCTGTGTCATCACTATTGGTGCTTTTAAATGAACAAAGTAGAACGTATATTTGCTTTCAAATGTTCAAGTTTGTTTGACAAATTATTAATCCGGTTCAGATACCTGAAAAATATGCAAAAGTACAGCTAAGTTATTTGGACTTTGATAACTTCCCACCCCTGGACATTGGATTTGAACTGTATCTGCAGTGCAGCAAACGTAATCCTCGGAGACAACAGTTGCAGTGTGTTGCTGATGAGTTGCTCACGGCCCTTTCCCGTAGTTGGCCGGAAAAAAAAAGAGGCTATGCATGCCTGACAAGAGCTGAACGCCAGTGTCAGAAGGCATTATGTCGCAGCGGCTTGGTCCTTTCACTCACTCAGCACCAGAAAGTGTCATTCATGCATAATGAGAAACCCTAACTTACTATTTGAATTACAGGATATGGTGACTGGGTTTCCCACAGCACTTGAACTATCTGATTTCTGCCTTTACTTGACTCGATGTTGCTTAGTTACAACAGCACGAGCCAATTCCTGTTGGGAAAACATCCCGCCTCGTTTTTTTTTTTTTTTTTTTTCCGACACTCATCCGCTTTTCCTGTGGGGCTGCTGTGGGTTGAAAACGTTCAATTTCCCTGGCAGTGTTTGACAAACCTGCCATTGACATGCAAGGCACAGAAGCGGCATCTAAATAGTGACTCAGTTCATTTGGATTGGTCACAAAAGCAGTAGCTCAGAGACTGTCGGAGGAGCACGCAAGCATTTTGACCAAATATGGTAGCTTGCCAAGACAAAAATATCCTCGAAAAACATGCCGAGGACAGATCGTGCGCTGGGCAATATAAGAAGTGTTGCTCTGAAATATCAACTCGCTCTTTACATTACACTATATCATGGAGACAATTCAAAAAGCCCAGTTTTGGTTCAAGAATCGGAAGCGAAGGTATTTTTCGTGCAAATTTAAAAACTGTTACAATTTAAAGCATTTTGGGGTTACGGAGGCAGAGTGCAGTGTTTTGCTTTTGAAAAGCAATAAAGATGATATGAGACATTTTTGCCACTGAGGTTGATGACGGTGTATTGATGTGCTATTTTTTTTAATGTTTCAGGGATGAATGCAGCTGTGCGTGCTGTGGTTCGAATGGGGCTATATGTGGGAGCAAAGGTTTATTTCATTCGGGAGGTGAGTCGGTGCTGCTTGAATGTAACTTTCCCTTCTCTGGTCTGTCAAAAGGCGACATCAAGTTGTCTGATTTGTCGAGGACCGGGTCACTAGTTTCCTGTCACGCAGGAGGCCGCGTTCGGCACACACAGCCTTTGTTCCCAACAGTCTGTGTGTGTGTGTTTGTGAGACGGGCCTCCTTGCTCAGCATTTGTTATATAACCGACTTGATGCCCTGTTTAAAAGATTTCCCCCACCCAGGTACTCAGACCTCATGTTAAGGCTTCCTCTGCAGAAGGTTGTGCAAATAGAGTGCTTACATTTTAAGGCCATCTGGACCTACCATAGTCCATCCAGGAAAATGTTCTGTGGACACATGAAACCAAAATATGTTTTGTTTTGTTTTTCCTACCCGCATGTAGCGTACCGTACAACTACATTTGGCTTGATATACACTGGCTGGCCACACCGACGTCTAATCTTACAGTTGGCGGCGTTATTTTTTTTCACATTTTAAATGAGCGCGTGTTTGGAAAGATGTCCTTGTAGCTCAACTTTACATTTTGTTTTTCATCAGGGATATCAAGGTATGGTGGATGGTGGGGAGAACATAACAGAAGCTAAATGGGAAAGTGTGTCCAGCATGCTTCAAGTGGTAAGTCGATACGACGGGAAATGCAAATGGTTCATTTCATCTGTATGGACCAGATAAGAAGACGTAAATACCAATGACATGTTTGACAAGTTTTGTCCTTATACCAAATGACACAGCACTCGTGTTTGCATTAGCAACAAGGGAGCAAAGAAAAGACACGAGCTAAAGATTCAAGTCATGTTTTCTGCCAAAGTCCTCCAAAGCCATGCACTTATACTGACTACAAAGTGATGATTTATTTTTTTTTAAGGGCGGGACGGTCATTGGCAGTGCCCGCTGCAAAGACTTTCGCACGCACGAAGGACGCCTGAAGGCCGCTCTCAACTTGGTGAAGCTCGGCATCACCAACCTGTGTGTGATCGGTGGAGACGGCAGCCTGACGGGAGCCAACCTCTTCAGGGAGGAATGGAGTGGACTGCTCGCGGAACTGGTCGAGCAAGGTCCCGGAGCAGACAAATGCCCGTCAATTTTTCCCATTCAAATGAAATGAAATGAAATGCCCTTCGTTCTTTCCCTTACCCCGCAAAACACCCGCATCTTATTCACGGCTTTGATAAAGGCAAATAGCAATGTCAATGTTACAAAAAGTTTGCTCATCACTCAGGTTTTGGCTTCAACTCAGAGCAAAAAAAAAAAAAAAAAGACCAAGCTACTGCTCGCAATTCGAAAAGTTGAAGCACTTGCAAGTCGAGGTACCATTGCGTAATGTATACTGCACATTCTGTCAAATATATATTGTACCTGCATAAGAAGCAGACTAACCCCAATGATATTCACCATTCCTCTTGAACTCAGCAGTTTCCACAGCTCAGAGCTACGTCGCTTATTGTGACAACAAACTCTTTTAGAAATCCGCTGGAAAAGATGGCGGCACGTTTCAGGTGACCACAGCGTGCTTCTTTCTCCTTTTCAGGTTCTATCGAGCAGCAATCGGTTCAGACCTATTCCGCCCTTCACATCGTCGGTATGGTGGGCTCCATTGATAACGACTTCTGTGGAACCGACATGACAATCGGCACCGATTCTGCTCTGCACCGAATCATTGAGGTGGTGGATGCAATTATGACAACCGCACAGAGGTGAGAGCTGCTCGTGTGCATTTTTGACGATGCATTGAATTAAGTTTTGAGGTTATCTTGTCACTTGTGTTGTTTTTCAGTCACCAGAGGACATTTGTTTTAGAAGTCATGGGCAGACACTGCGGGTAAAGATTTGATCCTGCTCGTGGCACATTCCCCTGTGACAATTCATCAAGCCCACCAAATCATGTCATTGTGTGTGTTATTGTAGCTACCTGGCCTTGGTTAGTGCCCTGGCATGTGGGGCTGACTGGGTGTTAATCCCCGAGATGCCTCCGGAGGATGGCTGGGAAGAGAAGATGTGCCAAAAACTGTCTGCGGTAACACTGCGTTTAGTTGCTCCCGCACGTTAAGGATTGCAACACACTTAACTCAAATACATGTTTTTAAAAATCTCAATTTATTCTCGATTAATCTCAATTCTTCCCAAGCGTGTTGTCCCGCCTTTCATCCTGCAACACCGCCTCAGGTTGTGGCATAATAAAAGGCCTGAGTGAAGCTTTATCACGATCTCCGGTCAAGGTGTTTATTGAAGATAATGCGCAGATATTAGAGTGGCTTTTTATTGTGAGGCACACACGATCAATGTTATGATCCTGTACTTCGGGGGTGTTCAAACTTTTTCGTTTGAGGACCGCATACAGAAAAAAACGGACGGATGAAAGGGCCACGTTCAACTTTGCCAACTTTTTGAAACGTTCCAAAGCAAGTCAAGAAAGCAATTATTTATCGTTTCTGTGGTCGAGTTAATTTCATATCACATATTTCAATAGTTGAAGTTTTTGGGGTGGCCAACCGCCTTCTATTTTGCAGAATACATCCGAATTCCATCCCCACATTCAGAACCAACAAAAGCAAAAACTGTAGTAAGGTGACCATTTCTTCGAATATACATTTATACCAAAAAATATTTTTTTGTCATATCGCAGGCTGCTGAAAGATGGCTGGCGGGCCGCAAATACCCCCCCGCCATATTTTGGACACCTCTGCTGTACTTTATCTTTCACTTGCCAGATGGATGACTTAGTCAAATCCAAATATTTAGAATTACAAAATCCATTTGCGAATTTAATCACATTTGAAATCAACACAATGTGACCGATTTTTTGCATGTAGTACATTTCTCATATTTTACCGACATTCATGGAGTATTGGATACACAGAAAATGCATATATACATTCTATAATTCAGAGTTTTGTATTTTGCACTACCTTAGTCCACTTGGTCCGACGTCCTTGTTCTATCCATGTTTGAATGTATTTTTCTGCTTCTGAAAAATTGATGTTGTCGTTATGATGCAGACCCGTTCCAGGGGCACAAGGCTGAATATAATCATAGTGGCAGAAGGAGCCCTTGATAGACACGGGAAGCCCATAACATCTAGTATTGTCAAGGATGTGAGTACATGAAGTCAAAGAAAGGGGGAAGCCAGAAGCATGGAGCCATGACAAGCCATATATGTACCATGCCCCATGATTAATGGTATCAATATATCGGATAAAAAGAGCAAAGTTAGGCAGGATATTGCTCGTGAGAATGAGCAAAGAGCTCCGCAAACCGTCGGCGCCGACGACACGACACGCCGTCTGGTCCCCGTGCTTCTGAAAGCCCGCGTGGCAGCCGCATTCACAATTTTTCCTGTCATGCTGTGTCTCCGCCGCACTTGTAGAATCGAGCAGTGATGAAAAGGCTGAATATCATAATAGTAGCCGAAGGGGCCATTGACCATAACAACAAGCCCATTACTACTGACTGTATTAAGGACGTAAGTACAGTGTGGCGCGTTCCACCCTTTGACCTCCGACTGCCTCCTACGTGACCTCTCCTTACTTTGTTGCTGCCCTGGTGTGGCTTTGACCTTGTCGCTGTGTTTCTGGAATGCTCTGTACGACGCTCTCGTAGGGTAAGGCCCCTTTCACAACTGTCGCTACTACGACAGCTGCTAATCGTATTCTTACCACTGCATCACTGAACACGTGTAAAATGTAGCGGCTTTAATACAAAACAACTATCCACATTATTGTTGGCTTTTTGTTTTGGTTCTGCGAGACGTATCCCTGACCTTGCACTGTTATTCTTTTGTGTACCGCACCCAAATATGTGTTTTACAGTTTGATGTGGAGTTCAAGACCTTGCCCTCTCCAGCACCTCCCCCCACGCCCTGCACATGACTAACATGACTGAAAAATTAGAATGGCTTGCCTGTGCTTTGCTGTTTCCCCTTCTCTTCAGCTTTTTAAAAATTATTATTTTAAACTGTGTTCTGTTTCAGTGCCCGTGTTTGTGTTGTTGCGTAATGAACTACGTATTGCTTATTGATAAAAATATCTATAATTATAAAGATTTTTAGATACAATTTGACGTCAATAACGTGGGCGTTTTATTGGCATGCGCCGTGTCAGGAGTCAGTATGTTTTGCGATGACGGCTTAATTTCTGCATTTCGTACTTCCAGCTTGTTGTCAAGTGTTTGGGTTTCGACACGCGAGTGACAATCCTGGGTCACGTGCAGCGAGGAGGCACCCCTTCTGCTTTTGATCGTATCCTGGTATGTTGACTGCATCCGTAGCAACAGACCCCCCCCCCCCCCCAACCAAACCCTATATGAATCTCTTGATTTGTATCTTGGCTTTTCTCTGTGCTATTCTGAACTTTCGCAGCACCTTTTTTTGTGGACGTTGTAGTCCAGTTCCCGTAATAATAGTAACGCTAAACTTTTGGCGGCAATATGAATAAGAAAAAAAAGCAAAAGTGTTGATTCTGCAGCGTCGCCGTTTAATGATCTGTTCACGCAGGCCAGCCGAATGGGTGTGGAGGCTGTTCTCGCCCTGCTGGAGACCACAGCCAATACGCCAGCCTGCGTGGTGTCTCTGTGCGGCAACCAATCAGTGCGCTTGCCTCTGATGGAATGTGTACAGATGGTAGGTGGTAGATTGGTCTGGCAACGCGGTTCGACGTTGACAATAAAGACGAGCCTTAATTGCACCGATAATGGCCGCACGCTCAACAGTGATGGCGTATCCCGTTGCGCGTGGCGATGCGCCATTCGAGAGGCATTTGTGTCCGATTCAGAATGATCCAAAGCCGACGGCAGAGTTTCACTCAGTGAGAGGGACTGAGCAACAAAACTTTTTGAGTTTCATTGCATTTCTTGATACTCGGTAGACTTTTGATGGAAAACATTTGGGCGATGAGTATTTTGGTTTCTGCCCGCATTCATTCGATTTGTCATTTGTTTTTTTTTTGGTTTTGCACCTGTCTTCGTCATACGTTTGAATGACCGCCTGCCGTTTCAGACTCAAGAGGTGCAGAAGGCGATGGATGAGAAAAAGTTTGAAGAAGCAGTCAAGCTCCGTGGCAGGTAAGACAATCGTTCTGACCTCGGCTCACTTATGGCCAAGACAAGACGGTTTTGGATTTACGAGCTCATAGAGACAAATGGAGCAAAATGTGCGTGCATCAGCGCAAATGGATAACAAGGCACTTTTGACGACACAATCATAAATCATCATAAACCTTATTAAGCCTGGAATATTTCCCCTTTTCAACTGCAATGGGCTCCATATTTCCCGTCACCCTGATCAAGCTAAGAATTTCTCTGTGTGTGTGTTTTTACGACCTGCAGGAGTTTTGAGAACAATCTGAAGACGTACAAATTGCTGGCTCATCGTAAACCGGAGTCTGAACTGCCGACTGTGAGTCACAACAATTTTTTTTTCTCCGCCGACCTGATATGCAAGTTGCTGCTAACTCCAAACAGAAAACAACAGCGTTCTTTGAACATGTTTCCGGTCCGCAATTAAAGCACATTTTCAGTCAAGTGCTTGTCACGCATAATTATCAAGTCAGATGAAGCGCTCTGCGAGAAGAGCGAGGATATATCTCAGCTGCAGTGGTATAAGACCTCTTTGGTCCATGCTGAGGGCTGACTGTGCTCATCTCCCCGATGGGCTTTTGCAGCCTGCCGCTGTGCCTCGCTGCGGAGGCAGCTTTGGACAGAAAATCAGTGAAGTGTGCAGGCAGCGCGGCCCGCCTCATGCTGCGGCGCTCCCATCAGGGGCACTCGTGCAGCTGTGGAAACGATCGAGACAGTCGGAGCGTGTACCTCGGAGCAGAACACGACGCGTTTATTGATTCCTTCTCCAGCGCCTGCCGCTTCACTGTTGAAGCCAACCGAGCGAACTTGCTGATCCACCGTAGCTCCAGATGTCGCGTTTTTGAAAATGTTTGAGAAGCTGTTGATGACAATCGGCTTTGTTTCCGATGATGCTCACGGGATTTTTGCGGTGATTCTTCTGTCATCAGAGCAACTTTAATGTGGCGGTGTTGAACGTGGGCGCCCCTGCGGCAGGCATGAATGCGGCCGTCCGTTCAGCTGTCAGGGTGGGCATCTCGGAGGGCCACAAAATGTTTGCCGTCAATGATGGTTTTGAGGGCTTCTATAAAGGTCAGGTAAGTTTCGTGCTCATTTATGACCTGGTAATCCACGCCATCACAATCACACTACATTTTACGGTTAGAATCGCACAATGCCTTCAAAATGGTCCATGCCCCGCCCCTAAGCGGACCCGTTACACAACGTAGGCCTCGTGTTTGCCAGCTTTTTTGTTCCGCTTCAACCGAATCTGATGTAGTCGTACATTTGTCCAGTAGAGGTCCTCGTAGAGTAACATACTGGCTGCCATTGCATGGTGAAATATGAAAACATCAGGATTTTAAACAGAAAAAGTAAAAGTCGACAGAGTTATTGAGGTGATTAACTACACTGGTCAAATATTTACCGCATTTTTCAGTCAGAGAGGCAAGTACATTTGATGTTTTTTTTAATTTATACGCTGATAATCATCATATACTATGATGACTAATATGACTGATGTGCTATAAAAAAAGACATTTTTTAAAATCTACATCAAAAATATGTTGAGGGGCACATAAAACCACCTCTGATTAAAAAACAAAACTGTTATCTGTCTTCATTTTTCTCTCCTGGCTATAATCCGGTAAACGTTTTTTTTTTGTCTGTTCCCTGACTGTTTAAGATGGTTTCTCTACTCTTTTTTTTTTTTAATCCTGTCCTGACCTTTTCACAATCACTAACCTTAATTCCCTAGACGGCCAACTCCGGCTGATTCAAAGGCCAGCACATAATGAACAATGTGGCCATTTATCTTCACCCAAACTGTCTCCAATACCACTGGTTAGTTAAACATCCCTTGTGCACTCAGTGCTATCTGGAAACTGGCTGCTCCAATTGACCCAAAGAAAATGAGACCGGCAGGGAGTAATAGATTTCTTTTCCTTCAGTGCTCTACACGTCCACTCCCTCCCCTTATGGATAAAGAAAGTGTGCCAGAAAATCCCTTTTCATTTAACATTGAGACACCCCCCCCCCCCGTCCCCCAAGGAGGAAATGTTTGATCTGCCACAGACTGCAGCAATCAGAAGGACAAAAGTCATCAAAGTAACTTGTTAAAGGACGTGTTGCTCCTGTCTTCCCGTCAGATTAAGGAGATTAAATGGTCCGATGTTGGAGGATGGACAGGACAAGGGGGATCGCTGTTGGGAACTAAAAGGTAAGGTCACCGTTACCCGTGCAACTCTTTTGATGCCGAGGCAATGCAAATTGGCGGATTTAAGTGTCGTTACTGCAGCAAAAATCTGGCCTGTTTTCCTTCTTAGAACACTCCCCGCAAAGCATGTCGGCAAAATTGCAGAGCAGATGCGAACTCACAACATAAATGCACTGCTGGTAATTGGTGGATTTGAGGTATGTTGCAAGCATCCTTTGTACTCTGAAGATTACCAGCAGCCTTTATATTATGGCATGAATTATTGTTTAGAATATATATAGAGGATTTGAGTTAGGAGTGGCGGCCCGGTAGTCCAGTGGTTAGCACATCGGCTTCACAGTGCAGAGGTACCGGGTTCGATTCCAGCTCCGGCCTCCCTGTGTGGAGTTTGCATGTTCTCCCCGGGCCTGCGTGGGTTTTCTCCGGGTGCTCCGGTTTCCTCCCACATTCCAAAAACATGCGTGGCAGGCTGATTGAACACTCTAAATTGTCCCTAGGTGTGAGTGTGAGTGTGGATGGTTGTTCGTCTATGTGTGCCCTGCGATTGGCTGGCAACCGATTCAGGGTGTCCCCCGCCTACTGCCCGGAGACGGCTGGGATGGGCTCCAGCGGTACGGAAGATGAATGAATGAATGAATGAGTTAGGAGTGTAGTCAAGCAAAATAACCTCGTACCTCAAGACGCATTACTTGATTATTATCATTACTACCTCTACAATCAATTTCACAAAATGCAAAGTGTTTTATTATTTCTGTGGTAGTGTTCATTTCCACCAGTCCTTGCCTTTTACCACTTTTGTATTCGTGTTCATTTTCAAACATTCAATGTGGGACTTCATTTCAAGAGAACTAATCATAATGACGATTAACAGTTCATGTTTGCTATAGTTGTTATTTCGTTCCATACTATCCTGTCAGCGTCCGTTGCTTTTTTTTTTCTTCTCTAACTGATATGTTGGCAAGTACTGTACTATACAGTATATTGTGTGTACCGAGATGCATTTGTGTGTGTGTAATGCAGAGAATGTACGTAGAGTGGTATCTGTCTTTTTCGCTGCTTTCCGTTGTGATAGGCTTGGCTCCTCCCTTTGGCACATTTCCTCCGCATTTGTCCTTTCCCTTCCTCGTGGCAAGTAGCACCCATTCAAACAACCCCCTCCACCCAACCCGGCAAAAAGTGCCACCCGGCGCAAACACTAAAGCACTTGGCTCTGCCCTTGCAGGCCTTCCTGTCGCTGCTGGAGTTGTTAACGGCGCGCGGGAAGTATGAGGAGTTCTGTGTGCCCATGGTCATGGTCCCGGCCACGGTCTCCAACAATATACCGGGCTCAGACCTCAGCATCGGAGCTGACACAGCTCTGAATGCCATTACTACTGTAAGTCATGGGCCTGGCCACTAGAGTAGCTGCGCAGGACACAAAATAACACTTAAAACACAACACCTTTGCACTCTCCACACTTGTTGGAAGAATCTCCCGCTCGGAAAACGTTGCCATCGAGGCACTCGTCATTCGCCAGGTAAGGAGTACAGTGGGGGCGACAACCGGGCTCTCCCGCAATCGCATCCAAAATGGGGGCTGAACAGCATGCCTACGCTGCGGACTTGGCTCTCAATGCACGCGCCACGCCAATTTTTATAATCCATCTGCCCGATTTCATCAGAAATTCCCATCGAGATTATGATGCGGGAGGTCTTGATGCCACCGTCTGCCATTTTCTCATCTGTTTCCCTCCCTCATTGCGTATTCCCGTTGTATCAAAGCTCGCCCGGTCCATCCCGGTTGCGGCCGTCAGCTCGTTTCTGATGGTTCCGCACGTCACTCTCCGTTCAAGCTCACCTCCTCTGGTGTAGTTGGACATTTCATTTCTCTTTTCCCGCTCTTCATTCTCCACGTTTGTTCATTCCTGTACGTGTTCACGCCGTGCTAAAAAGGGCAATCGCACGGGAAGAGACGGAAGGGCAGATACCCTCTCGGAGAATGAGAGGGACGTGCCTGTCGGGGTGGCTCTAACACACGTACTGTATTTAAATGCTGCCGCTTCAGGCGCTTGAGAGTCTGCTGCAGCTGTATGAGGCACGCGCTACCTATGAGGACTTTTGCATCCCGATGTGTATGCTGCCCGCCACCATAAGTAACAATGTGCCGGGTACAGACCTAAGTATTGGTGCAGATACGGCGCTCAATGCTATCGTGGAGGTAAGGCCGGTCCATCCGTCACAACACCTTGTACAGATGATGACAAGAGGATGCAAATGATATGACTCTTTTTTTTTTTTTTCCAACGGTGATTCAATCATTCATGTTTGCAATCTGACATGGTTTCTTTTAAGGCAGGATGCCTGGAAATAGCGAATCGATTCCAAAGGCTGGGCTTGAAAGAAGAGCGAGGCTATTGCTTTGGAATAGATTTCTTGCGCATATGATATGCAATTACTGTAGTTGTATTTCTGGCTAGTAAATATCGTCTTAGACAGACGGTGGTTTAATTATGCACCAGAATTTGCGACAAGTCTTGTTTTGAATCAAAGCATGTTGGCATGAACATCTGTCGACTAAATCTGCAGACCGTTTAAAGGCAGAACCGCCTTTGGAATATTCTCTCAATTTTATTTCATGCTTGTTTGAGTCTCGCTCGGTTCTTGGTCCTTAAAAATCATGCGCTCAGAACGATCGCTTTACATTCTCATGACCACAAAAAAAATATTTGGTATATTAGAGCTGCTGTAATTCACACACCAACATCGGCCAACATTAGTCCTTAAAAAACAGGACAGATGGAACAGTATTGTGATGATGCCCACTAACATAATATTTAATTCGGGGTAAGGCTCTGAGTTAACGACTATTACTCATTAATAAACGACCGTGTAACATTGCATATCCGCACGTATCAGACTTGCGACCGCATCAAGCAGTCGGCCAGCGGGACAAAGAGGCGCGTGTTTATCATCGAGACCATGGGGGGCTACTGCGGCTACCTGGCTACCGTCGCGGGCCTCGCTGCCGGTGCGGATGCCGCGTACATCTACGAGGAGCCCTTTGACATCAGGGACCTGCAGGTGACCCATCGTCTCCCTTCGAGCACGCCCCGATTCATTCTTCGTATGCGTTTTGGTCTGATCGTGCAAAAGGGCTTCAAGCCAAGAGCATTCACAGATTTGTGTCGTGATGTATTGAATTTCTTCTCTCCCACAGGCTAATGTTGAGCACTTGACGGAGAAAATGAAGACAAGCATTCAACGAGGTTTGGTGCTCAGGTATTTAAAACTGTCATCACGCCATCAAAGAAAACTAAAGTCGTTTAAATATTCCAAAAAAAAAAAAAAAATCATGCACCCAAATGACCTGATTTTTTTTTCCCCCCCCCTGTTAGAAATGAGAACTCTAATGACAACTACACCACAGACTTCATCTACCAGCTGTATAGTGAAGAAGGCAAGGGTGTGTTTGACTGCAGGAAGAACGTGCTGGGGCACATGCAGCAGGTGGGCTCTCAACTTGCCTTTTTTTGACTGAGCATCGCCACAAGTGCGCATAGAGGAACGGAATATCTTCCTTTGCTCACAGATGGGCTTTGTTTTTGTTTTTGGTCTGGTTCCGCGTCTTGAGATTAGCGCAGATAAAACTGGATCAAACACGCTTTTGATGAATCCCAGAAGAGACATTGGCTTTTCTCTGCAGCAAGCGAGGCGATACAGAAAACAAAATAATAAAGCGCATTGGGGAATTAGGTCCGTAACTAAGAACTGCATACATCCATTTAAATATGGAATACAGAGGCAGGAGAGTTGTTGTTGTGTGATGCCCCATTAGCTTCGTTTGTTTCCTCTTCCTCTGCTGTGATTCCGCAGTGGAAGGGGCATCGTGTGAAAACCTCCAAATATAAATGAACACAACCGACAGAATTCTAATGAGCAATCAATTGTGGATTGGAAATAATTAATGTGAATTGCCTACTCATTCAATGCTTGAAAAAGGGGGGCGCTCCGTCTCCGTTTGACCGAAACTTTGGGACCAAGATCTCAGCCAAGGCGATGCATTGGGTCACCAAAAAGCTGGTGGAGACTTTCAGACAAGGTGAGAGCGGAATGTCCTTTCCCCTAATTCGAGAAATGATCGATGTCACAGTGGTCGATGTTCCCTCCCCAGTGAGATGTGGTATTCATTGAGATCTGTCATGGAGTCGCTCCACCTGCCATCTTGGTGTATTTTTAGTCGCTCAACACCAAATTATTTAGCGATCATTTGCTATACAGTTAGTATGATGCGTTTTGAAGCACCACATGAATTCAAGTTCCATCTAAAGTCCAGGTGTGTCTCTTTTTTGTTGTTGTTTTATCTATTTCATATTCGCATGGTGGATGACATAAGATGAAGGTAACCGCATGTTTTTTTTTTTTTAAGCTGGCTCCATGACATCTTCCTCTTTTTAGCTCCATGTCTTTGTCAGTTTGCCCCATCCCCCATCCGTTGCGCTACCGTGTCAACCAGCGTCGCCGCCTATTGCAGTTTCCCACCTGCCACTCCATTTCTAGACTCGAATCATAAATGCACCGTACTGGTACATTGCCACGTAAGTCACGCTGACACTCATTGACTGCAAGGATCATCACGCTTATTTTCGTCCAGTCTATTCCTTATTTATGACTTATCCAAATAACTTGACAGCGAAGCGTCTATAGTCGTCAATGGCAGTCAGTGATTTAGGCTTTTTTCAACCAATGGATATTTACGATTTGTAATGACTCAATTATCCAATGGAAGAGTTTTGATGAGTATCCCCCCACCCCTCACGAGGCAGTGTACCAATAGGTGTCATGCTTCCGCAATACCTCTTCATCGCTCAAGTTCAAGAACCCCGTGTACATTTGTCGTAGCTTGGCAACCCGTTTCCTCAATGTTGCTTTTGTCTCTTTGTAGTCACGTCTGTTGTCTCATCCGTTTCTTTGTCACCGCCGACTGTCTGCCGATGCCTATAAATACAGCTTGGTCTATTTTTGACTTCTGTGATGTATCCTTTTTTGTTTCTCATTTGCAGGCAGAGTGTTTGCTAACACCGAGGACAGTTGCTGCTTGCTGGGAATGCGCCGCAGAGCTCTGATATTCCAGCCAGTGGTCCAACTTAAGGGGGAGACCGATTTCGTGTGCGTATGGTCGGTCATTTGACCAGTTCAAAGCGCACGACATCAGTCAAAACACTGCATCCAAGCTCCAATTCTCAATTCATAGATTAGTAAAACAAATGGACAAAGAAAACGGGTATCATATAAAATAGTAATTATTCTTATTTTTAAACCCAATCAGAAATTGTTGATTTTAATTGATAACATTATTTCATGACAAAATACATATATATAAAACTGTTGAATTTAGATACTACCCGTGTGTACGTACACACAATTTCCAATAAATCAATCCATCGATTATTTAATGATCAAAATGGAAAACTGCATAACCCCCCCAAATATGTTTCACTTAAACCAGTTATTAGGGGACCAAAGCAGTTAAGAAATGTAACCATTTTTTTACAACTTTCGTGACAATGTAAATTCTCGGTGGGCCTAATTAAAGAATGGAGTGGATCCAATAAAATATTAATGCCTCAAGTCTATATTGCATTTATTTGGCCTTTTATGCCTTTCTTGCGCGATAACCCCAGAAGATAATAGGGAAGGCAAAGAGAAAAGAAATAATTATGACCACACTTGCTTCTATGACAGTTGAAAATGTTGCATTGAGAAGACTTGTGCGGTGTTTGAATGGGAACAACTGAATTTACCGCTGTGTAATACGTTTAACCTTTTACTTGGTTATTGACGATAATAACTCAAGCCAGGCAAGTGAAGTGCATCTTTGCTCCCGTCTGCCAACAGTCACAGAATCCCCAAGGAGCAGTGGTGGTTGAAGCTTCGTCCCCTCATGAAGATCCTCGCCAAGTACAAGACCAGCTATGACGTATCGGATTCAGGGCAACTGGAACACGTCGTACACAACCAACCCAAAGACTCAGACGCTTCTGTGGCCATGTGAAGACGTCCGGTGTTCTTGACGGCGGCCCGCAAAGTCCAAGTGTGTGTGTTATTTGAGGTGTGATCTCCACATTTTGCACCAGTAATACCTCACCTTCGAGGCATCCCGATGTGGACGTAGTCATTGACCTGTAAGCTAACCTCACAAGTGTTCCTAGTGACAAATGCACATTTATTTTCCTGTCATACACACACACACACACACAAAATGATTTTCCGACGCACATTCTGGATGCTTATTCATGTCACGGTTTGTTTTTAAATTTTGCACTTTCCCTGTCTCGAGTCAAGTGGGCAGGCTCTGCGGCCAGAGTTGCGCAACTAACACTGCTAGAAAAACAGATTATACATCTGACAAAAAATAAATATTGGGGATATTGGACTGCAAAGGGTGGACATTTCAGGATTTAGGCCAAAATTGCATTTCCATCTTTTACAGTTAAGATCAATTTGACCTTCCCGAAACTTTTTGGAACACGGTTGTACAGCGAGAACGGACGAGTTACAGAAAGTCCAGAGGTGGACATCCTCAGAAGCGCTCAACGCTCAAATACCTATTGTAAGCTTTGCCCTTCAGCTCCTTATTACAGCGCGGCAACGTTTGCAAAATGTCCTTCAAAGGTCAAGAGGTGGTCAACTTAAGTTCACCTTTCGAGGTTATAACGCATGTATAACGCATTTTAACCTTCATCCTGACATGTCATCCCAAAGCTCAATACTGCACCCTTCATTTTTTGTGAGCGGCATCCTGTGTGCCTCTCTGTCTTTATTTGCAAAGAGCGTGAGGCTCTACATGCATGTGAGATGCAACGCTGCCGACAACGCAAGCAAAGAAGAGTGCTTGCCAGGCTTTACACTGAGACCTAATATTTATCTTTTTGACATCAGATTATTTTGTGTTAACATGGGTATGACGTTAATCATGAACTGTGAGCACTGCTGTAGCTGTCTCGGCACAATGCACAAACATGTTAAATGTGAATAAAAATAAATAGTAAGTTGACATGTGTACCCTATTTATTAGTCACTGGCTTTTTCTTCATTTGTTTCTCGTTTATTATCCACTTTTTTAAACCCAAGCCCCATTAAATATCTCATTTGTTTTCCGTTAATGAGTCGCTATCCACCCATCTGTTGTTGTCAAGCATAATTTGATTCAGTGCCGTTACATTCTAAAAGGCACTGCAGGCGCAAATACTGCACACCATAAAAAATAAAATAATGAAATTAATCTGGACAAAGTTTCCTCTACAAATGATACGCGTTGAGCTTTTATCAACTCAATTATTGTTATATACAGTCCGTGATGCTGTCGTGCAGAGTTGTACTGCAAGCTGCTGGGATTTGCTGCTAATGTTTTGCCTCTCAGAAAAATTAAACAAGAATTCATCATCCTCACTTGGAAGATTGTCACTCTGAATGTCTGGGCGCAGCTTTAACACCACTGCAAAATATGACCATTCGTAAATTAGGATCGCTCTCTGACAGACCATCCATCCACTTTATGTCTTGGGTGATCAAGAACCTTTCCAGCTGACTTTTGGCGAGAGGCGGGATATCAACTGAACTAGTCGCCGGTCAATTGCAGGGTCTCAGGCCATCAATCAAAACAATTTGTGAAGGTGATATTTTGATGATCAAGTGTGTTACTTTTGTTGTTGTTGATCGACTGATATGGACGTTTATTGTAAAAAAAAAGCTTTGGGCCAGGAAGGTACTGGATAGAATGGTTGTACAGGGATTTTCTGTCTTTATTTTGTAGGGAGTAGGGGCAGTTTCAAAATTCGTGGGGCGGGTTGGGGGGTGGGGGTGTATAGTATTAAAACAGAGTTACATAAAAGAAAATACTTTGTTTACATTGTCATGTCACAAAAGTGCAGCAGGTGGCGCCAAAGTGCCACCACTTCTTCTTAGCTTCCGGGTTCATTGGGTCCATTATGACACGGATTCCTTCCATCAGTCGCTGTCCACTTTGGCTCAGGATCATTTCTGAGATGAGTGGCTTATTACCGACGCAGATTAACGGCGTGAGGCCACGTGTGCTGCCACAATTAGGGAATTAATCTTAGCATTTGAAAGAAAATTTCAATTTCCCACAGGCGTATTAATTGGGCTGCTTTGCTCTTATTAAACAGTTTTTATTATTACACAGTAATTACATGCATATACGGTCAAGCTGAGACCATTGCTTAGTGACAATGTGAAATGTAATTTGAAAGAGGGGGAGGAAAATAAAATCAACCTGAATCACCTTTCCTCCCTAGAGACCCTCCCAGAATAATTATTCTTAACTTAAACCAACATTCTTAATTTGACTTTACTCCTCCACCCGTGCACAAAAAGACACCTTGTATCCCATCATTGTAATTTCCTCACACAGCCGATGGGTGCACGGTTCACTGTGACTCCTCTCCCACCTCTGCATGAAATTAGTAAATTCAATAATTTGGGTTGATTTAAGAATGCACGGGGAGACTGAAAGGGTCATATGCACATAGGTAATCAATACTAATTAGCATTTCATTTCTCCACCCTCACTTTCTTTTTTGGCTGGAATGTGATCTCATCGGGCTGATTAAAGGTTGCAAATGAAGGCTCCTCACTTTGGGACTCTCATCAAATCCCGGAGCATTGAGAGCAACTTTGTCTTCATTTAACGCTGCATCATCTTCAGACAAGACTGCAAGCGTAGCGCTGGAATAGACGCTTGAAATTCATGCTCATATTGACCTTTTTAGATTAAAAACACATTCACCATCTCATGTTCTGTATCTGTCCTGGATGTAGCGGTTGGGTTAAAATGCAGTGGCACTCATCCAATAGGCATCATTTGGATTTCATTCCATTTTAAGCATCAAAAGCACCCCCCCCCCCCCACCCCACCACCCCAAAAAATAAAAATACAAAACCTGATGTGCTTTTCTTAGTGTGTTTTTCTGTCACCATCACAGGTGCCAGTGATGGCGAAAGAGATATGTGAGATGATAACCACAGAACTAGAAGGGAAACCTTCTGTGACACAGGGAAGGTGTGGGCTGCTCAGATCCAGTACGATATGCGCAAAGATATTTTAATAATTCAAAATTACATACACACATGTCGAAAATGTGTCACAACCAAATTGACTTTATTCTGAGGCCTGTGCGGATTTTGGGGGGAGAGTATGAAGTGCTGCTCCCATGACTGAAAATGTTTTTGTCTTTACGGGCATTTGCTTGTTGTGTCAATCTCAAAGCGCCACCCCTAGCTGTCATAATAATCATAAAGCTTAGCGTATTTTGATCAAATCAGAACGCAAGGAAGGTTTTAACTGCGGAGGGACAAGAGCATCTTATGTGGCTTTCAATGGGAACAAATCGAAAGTCCATCATTGTCCGACACCATTTACTTGTGAAGTTCCACTGAATCTCACTGTAAAGAGTGTTGGTAAATTATCTCACGTTGAAATAAGCAATCATTTTTCAGTTCCGATGAGCAGCAAAACATGCAAGGAATCAACAAGGACCCGCCGAGCTCAAAGCTGAAACACCAACAGCGTTTTCAGTCACTGCAGTCCCGATTGGCTGCATTGGAAACTTTGCCGCTGCCTTTTCCAGACACTGAATAAAGGATTTGATCCAGCTTACGCAAATGAGAGGCGCTCTGGCTTAAAACAAGTCCGGCGAGTTGCTCTCCAATTTAGGCTCCCCGCAGTACTCATCGGAGAATCTCCTTTTGACAATTAAGACACCCATGGAGGCATGGAAAGCTCTCAATTCCATTAGCCTCTGTTGCTGTTTCACTCTATCTATCCACTGAGCCTTAACTTACTTATTAGTACAAGCTGCCGTATTTTGTTAGGGAAGCGATTAGTGAAAACTACATGAAAAGGCAATTTCCCCCCCCCCCCCCCCCCTTCTCTCCCTTCACTCTCATTGAGATGAGACAGATCTAAAGAATGGCATTTGCGCGCTAATGAAATTCGCTCTGCATCATTTCAGATGTTAATCTTTGGGAGAAAGTGACTTGTGTCTTTATTTACTCGTTTCTGGGTGACAAATGGCCGCGGTTGGCTGAAAATTACATCGCCGGCTCAGACTTGAACCGGCGGCTAGGAGCGTCAGCTTAGTGACTGCAGCGCCACTTTGATGCATTGGAGTTAATATCTGCCTGACATTTCTCAGCACAGATTTTCATCACTGGATTCATCTGTACATTTGGAGCAATATGATAAATGAGGCAGGACAATCATTGCCCCCCCCCCCCATTCCTCTGTGCAGAAAGGTTACGTTTGTTTGTGCTCAAACGTGGATTTAAGGATTTCAAGTGTTTCGCACAAGCTTTGCGTTTGCAATTGACTTTTTGCGCATATTTCGTTGTCGTCGTCGTCGTCGCGCCCCGATGTGCCGACGCGAAGGCCAATGTGGCGGCCGTGCACTTGTGACACAATATAGACGGCGGCGGTAATGGAACTGACGTTAATTTGATAGAGCGCTCACTAACATGCAAAGTCACTCGCAGTTCATAAGAATAATATTAACTCGGCATTAACATGCAAGGCTGTCTGTTGCGCCAGATGCCAGGCGATTTACAGAGCTGGCGCTGCAACCTGTCTTTCTGGGCCACGAGTGGATCGTGAATCATAGCCCAAGATTGTGCTCGGTAAGACGAGCTTAATTCTTACTGTCTGCCAGTGTGTGCGCGCGTATACAGTATTTACATATATCACTGTGCTGCTGACGCACTGGCTGCAGGGAGACATTGTGACACAGACACCATTCTTGAAAAGCGGAAAATACTCTGCACTGCTAAATTATAATAACGCCCTGACAACTTTGTGAAAGTAAACCCCAATTTTGCCTGGTGGAATCTTACCGGTATAAAGCGTAACGTGCAGCGCGGTCACACTAGACTTATTCACACACCGTGGATCTGTTTACTCAAAATTTAGTGCCACTCATTTCTGTATAACGCGGTACCTTGGCTTACAAGTGCCGCGGTTTATGAGTTTTGCAGTTGGAAGATACACAGACATTGCCAGTGCAAATGTTTTTTTTGGGCAGAGAGGCGGTACCAGATTCATGATATTTAAATACATTTTTATGAGGGGGAGAGGGGTTAATATACAAGTAAATTGAGTTATAAACTTAGTCAATAGCCATATGGAGCCAATTGAACTCGTATGTCAAGGTACCTCTGTGTATTCTATGACTTGAATTTCAAGGGTGCAAACAATTACGACAGCCGGCGCAGCTTACGGTGCAGGGTGAGACACCGAACATGTTTATCACTATGACGCGAATATAGCTATCCCAGCATGATGAATTGCTAGCATGCCCTTGAGCCCAACATACACACACAAAATGCACGCTCACATATACAGTATATAAAAAGTGTAGCCAAAGGCTGACGGCTATTTAGTCCCAGCCATTAACACTAATCAAACCTCCCTTCACCTGATAAGAGCCGCAGGGGTCATCTACCGACTGCGAGCGGCCAGTTTACTCCTTGCTAACGCTGACCAGCCTTAAACAAGGTGCCACCGGTGCAAAGCGCGGTGGTGATGAAGGGATCCAAGTGCAACGTTCGGAAAGTGAAAGAAAGCGCAATAGATTACATAGATTGTGTCGCAAATGGGTAAGAGCGCATTTGAAATACATTTATTGAACATGCCCTCGTGGAGACACGGCATGCGGGGTTGCGCATATCACACCGAAGCGCACGCGCGCGCACACAACTAAACACGTACCGTTTCCATGGTTTCAAAGGAAATTGGATCACAATGATATCCTTGCAATTTTCACGCCAGGAATTTTGTGCTTCTGATGAGTGTCAACCATACAGAAAAAGGCAGAGTGAAGGGGGGGGGGGCTACACTTTAGATTCCATTGGAGGCCGTTTGACCTTCGATGTAGTCATTTTTCTTCATTAATATTCAATTTAGGGATAATGGGATCAAAACACTTAAAATGGAATGTAAAATGTTCATGCGTTCATAGAAGAACAAATAAATTAAAAAATCTTGGCTCGCCTCTGGGGCCCCCACTGTCTCATCCAGTGTGTGAGCCCACTCTCTCTCCAAAATTAAGCATTCAAATAATAAAAACACTGTACCTGCTGTGAAGCATAGAGGAAAATTATGCTCTGGGGGCTGCTTTACTCCAGCTGGGACTGGGTGACTTAAATCAGGCGAAAGCCCCCAAAACACAAAGCTAAAAAGACTCAAGAATGGCTAAGAAGTTAAGAGGACTAGAGTATAATAACTAGTGTCTCGTTATCTCTTTGCCCACAAAAAAAAAAAAAAAAAAACTCATTTTCATCCCAAATGAGGTACTGAAATCGGACAAAACTGCTGCTACGGCACCCAGGCTGTTCTCTTTTGACTGCACAAAAAGGTACCGGTAATTGTTTCTTGCTTTTTATTCATCGAAACAATGACTGTCATGGTTGCTTGTTTTCATTGTACAAGGATTGGTTTCATATACAGTATATATATATATATATATATATATATATATATATATATATATATATATATATATTTTACAGGACAGTCAGTACGCTTTATAATATGGATTTTCCAGGATTTACAGTCCTGGATTCTTGCTAATCCAGTTGCAATACAAGGTTAAAAGGTTGCACACTTGGGTGACAATATGTAGATGAGCTCAATGACAAAAAAAAAAGTGTGTTCGTTGACTGTATTTTGAGGGAAAAAAAACCCAACTCTGCGCAAAATAACATGCTAAACATGAATGTTGTTTTAAACTCACGACACATTATTGTTACCCTACAACAAGTCCAGAATGGTATGTCGTGAGCACTGTCCGGATAAATTCTGGTGTGGGACACACATACGTATACGCACAGGTGCCTATATAATATGGATTGGTTATTGACCATAGCTCATGAAAGATGCAGTTATGTATATGAGCTTTGGGTGAGTGAGCACAGGCCAAAGGGTCAAAGCAAGCCACTATCCTCAAACTTCAGCTCTTCCCTGCCACACAAACCCTCTGCTGTCATAATGATTTCCTAAAACCAAATCACAGACTGCAGTCTTCATTTCATTAGTCAAAACTGTCACAATAAATATTCCTCACCGTTTTTTTTTTTTTTTTTACCCTTCATGATGAAGATGAGACACTGACTTGCAGAAAAGAGTAGCTGTTTAAATCTTCACGCGGAGAAAGATTGACTAGCGTAGTGTTGGGTGACTGAATAACAAACAGTAACGTTAGATTCAATTTGAAATTAATATTTTCTTTTCCAAATTGTATGGACTGAATACCCTATGAGAGGACTGCATTCAGGATTGCACCGCTGTTCAATGCTGCTCAGCACGTGAAAAAGTTGATTGAAGCCTGTGGGTTTTGCTTGAGCACAAAAACCCCCCAAACATATCTGCTAATAGGTAAATGTGTGAATGTCGAACCATAAATATGTACTAAGAACTGTACTAAACTGGAGGAGGACGCCTCGAGCATACGGTTTTATTGTATGGCCAGACACCCCGTTCCAAATATGCTCTCACGCAAACGCTCTCTTGACTTTTTTCACGAGTCTTGTTTTCTTCAAATCAAGGACGGGTTTCTGACCTGTAAGCAAGTTGTTGTTTAACAAAAACTGAAGAGGTGCACAGGAAGCTGATTCCTACAAATGCACAAGAAAATGGCAAAATGAAGGCTACGTATTTTAAAATTATACCCCCGTGGCTGAAACTGAAAAGTACCTTTGAAGCAAAACTTTATTTTTTTCACTGCTATGCACTATTTCTTGAAAGAGTTCTTGTTTTATCCAGTAACTTGCGTTGACTTCCCCTCCTACACGACCCACTCAAACAGCATGTTTTTCTCTTTTGACTGCAATGTTTTTGATGCTTTCGCACTTGCACACACTCTTACCTAAGGAATATAGTAATTTGCTGCGGAGTGGGATGCGAGTATACGAGCACCCACGTACTTGCTCACGTCTAGAGTCTGGAGGTTGTTTGGGCATGTATCACGAGCGGAATTAGTGATGAGTTGCCAAGAACATGTTGCAGAAAAAGACAAGAAAATCTGCACTGTCCTAATGTAGATTTCCATTGCTTCATACATGCATAATTGCATTTAATAGATATAAAAAAAAATGTTATGCGTCTAAATATTCATAAACGATAAGAGCTTAAGGCAAACTTGGCCAAACGCGTCGCATGTTTGAAAACTCGTTTTCTACGACATGCGTTTCAGTCAGAGTTGTTTTCTTGCCTTAATAAGGCCAATATGGCAACCGGCACACATTGTGCTGTATTACACCATCGCCACCAATTGAAATAATGAATTCCCAGCCTGACACAACGGCAGATGAGGGCATATTTGAACATTCAAAGAGCGAGCGTGGGGAGGGAGAAAAAAAAAAGAAGAAGAGGTGGGGAGAGGAGGGAGGATAAAACATTCCCAAAATTAATTTTCATCTCCAGGGTTCATGCATATTTAATAGCGAGCGCTTGAATATCACAGGGTAATGCTAGCCCGGCATGCATACAGAGGCCATGCTGCCGCGAGAAAATAAACGACCATGATCGTTGTCATGAGCAATAACTCTCGGTAGAGCCAGGAAACAAAATAGCCCGAAATGCTTTGATGAAGGCGGGAAACGGGGGAGGAAGAGAGAGAGAGAGAGGTAGCAAAGAGAAGCAGCAACAGAGGTTAAATACTGGCGGAGTGATGGGCCCTTTGCAGTTGCTGGGGCTGCCGCTGTCTTTGTTTTGGAAGAGCCGGGGCTGGGGAAGGGAGTCTGGGATTGCTGGGGAGGGGCTGACATGTGAGTGACAGTAAGTGACAAGCCCCGTGGACGGCATCCCGAGAGGCTTTCTGTTGCCAACAACCACCTCCATCACCTTTCAGTGAGTAAACACATCACAGAATCAGCACATGAAAGCACGCGACACTGCCAACGCGCTTGTCTCGCACTGGCGCGTGTGCCTTGCCGCGATAAAAAACCCACGCTTGTGCACACCTCCGTTTTTCGCCTTGTAAAATGCACGCCGGCAATTAAAACTGTACACGCAGTCCGTCCCGCTGATAAGAGCGCGATTGTGCGTTCTCACATTCAACTTCCCGTAGCCCCAAATGCACTCAAAGCTCATCCCAGCAGTGTCGCTTCACCTATTAAGGCCCCTTTATCCTGTATTCATTCCATGTGCGGCAGAAAAAGGGGGGAAAAAAAATGAGGCATGAAACAGCGTTGTCATGCCGAACTGAATTTTAATTACCAGACCGCCCCCCTCCCGCTCGCCTCGCGAGCTATCCCAGTTGGTGCGAAATAAAAGCAAGAAAAGGAGATAGCGAGAGAGAAAGATGAATGAAAGCAACGCATGCCTTTCTGAGGGGCAGACGGTGCCGTTAACATACGCAGCTATCACAGCTTGATGGGTGGGGGGGTGGGGGGGCAATATCACAGACAGTGTTCAGAGAACCTGGAGCGGATCACTTCAACTACCTCAATATGAAGGAAAAGAGAAAACGTGTTTTGTTCAATGGCTGCGCTGAAGTAGTCTGACGTGACATCATCACGCAGTGGCATCTAGCAACAAATTAGCTTGCCTTGCACAACATCCCCCCCCTTGAAAACAAAGTGGCGACTGTGGCTGCATCAGCCAGCGGTCATGAACCTGACAGGACTCCAAAGGGTGCCATGTAATGTCTTCGTTTGAAGCTATTCTGCGGCTGATTTACTCTTGCGCTATTTTGACGTCGTCGTATGCCATCGCACAACCTCTGTCGAGTTTCGGTTGGCACACGTGGTGTTCGGTTCACAGGCAAAACATCCGAGTCATTTTGGAAATTTAACTTCTGGATCAATCGCTGCAATCTATCCACGCCCCGAGGCCAACGATCCCCTTCCTCCACGCTTTATCGCTGGTATAAAGTATTTCTGCCCACAGAATACTATAGCGGTAGTGCTGTGCAAACACACACGTCCTCTTTTGCTCACTTCAAATATGCAGCTACATGCTGTCCTTGTATGAACTTCATGAACTCTATTATAAAACAAGAATGGAGGTCGTGTGAGTTAATTCGGTGGTTTGATAGTTTTACTTCCCCTGGATTTGGCAACGGAGATGGTAGCATGCATCTCTGTCATTATCTCCTGCTCTGCGGTCATTTTCAGTGGCACAGAATTGAACTTCTTGCATTCATAGACAAACAGGTTTTTATGGGCTTTTTATTCAGAAGGCCCGTTTAAACGAAGGGGTTCGCATTTTTCGCTTCTGCGCCCTAATCCACCTTGGGAGAAAAACTCAAGCTTTCGTCTGCTCCAATTTGATTCACTATTTACGCCGTGCAACTGTTTGACTTCGGCCCCAATTATACAGATGTGTTGAAAAGTGTTTTGTGGGTATCCTAAAGGCCCTGTCAGACAGTCCCGATCATTTGCTCTCCTCTAATGCCACGTGGCCCGTAAGCTTGATCAGGGTTTGCCCTCCATAACCATAACATGGCAAACTGCACTGAACTGTTCATTCATTCATTCATTCATTCATTCATTCATCTTCCGTACCGCTTGATCCTCACTAGGGTCGCGGGGGGTGCTGGAGCCTATCCCAGCAGTAGGCGGGGGACACCCTGAATCGGTTGCCAGCCAATCGCAGGGCACACAGAGACGAACAACCATCCACGCTCACACTCACACCTAGGGACAATTTAGAGTGTCCAATCTGCCTGCCATGCATATTTTTTGGAATGTGGGAGGAAACCGGAGCACCCGGAGAAAACCCACGCATGCCCGGGGAGAACATGCAAACTCCACACAGGGAGGCCGGAGCTGGAATCGAACCCGGTACCTCTGCACTGTGAAGCCGACGTGCTAACCACTGGACTACCGGGCCGCCCTGAACTGTTCATTTTGATGAAAATGTGATGATCCCTTCCATCCTCCCCCCACCACCTTTTTATTCCCTCGTTCCTCATGATCCAGCCCCCACGCCGGCGCTCTGAGCTCTCTGACAGCTCAGGGAGCCCCCACTAACTCATCTTAGCCTCTGGAGCCGCGACATCCTGCTTGTTTTATTTCCCACGCGCTAAATTGAGTCGTAAAGACTTGTAAAAATAACGACGGGCCACGTTTTTTTCCTTTTTTATTCTTTATTCCCTCAACCGCGCCACCGCTCCCTCGCACGCCCACCTCCCTCTTTCTGGCGAGTCCCAGGTGGGCTGTTTTGTCAACCCATTTAAAAGGTGTGACATGTTAACAAGACCGAGGATATTTACGCAACGCTGACCGGGGGCACGTCTGGATTCGGCAGCGTCTTTCAAAACTTCAAATATATTCATCCCGATCCGTCACGGGAGCGGGGATGGAGGCAGATCTAATCCCTCCGTCAAAGCGTGTGTGGCATTCGTTTCTACAGCATTATTCGCCATTTTCCCACGTCATGATGTAAACATATGGACACAAACAGCGTAGTCCAGAGCAAGAGGTTAATTTTTTAGGCTCAGCATGAGAACAAAAGAGCAGATCCATTTTGCATTCTCTCAATCTCACGCTGGTTACTCATGAACCCTTCCAGATCTGATGGTTGGTCCCACCAGCACTCCGCCTATGTTAAACAAAGGCAGTTAAAATGAAGAGGATGTTAAATTCCGCAAACGACAATGCAATTCATTCGGTGTAATTTGGTGACCGTGCACCTCATCAATTTCACCGCAGTGCTAGCTCAGCTACAGTACAGGCTACAGCCAGATTAAATTCAAGGAATCCTTTCACCCCAAAGCTTGCGATTGCTCTCAGTGTACAATGAATGACACTGTGCACAAATAAATACACGGACGACAAAAAATAAACAAAAAGCAAGTTTTTTTAAAAATTAAAAATAAATGTTTATTTCTTTGGTTATAATCCATAGTTTTCCCTTTCTTGAAGGGTTTAATTTATTATTCAGGGAACACACATTGCTAGCGAACAGTCTGACAGCCAACAAGGTAGATTGCTTCAATTTAAATGTTTCCCTTGCGGCCTTGTAGACCACCATAAAACCTACTTTAATGCTTAGTGTAAAAAAACAAAAAAAAAAGCAGCAGCTAATTCTTGGAAAGGTGCTCGTCTGCTAGCCAGTCGCCGCTGATGTGCCCTTGAGCAAGAGAGGGTGGAGATGCCAGCCATTACCATTCAGGTAAGTTGTACTTGTATCTCCTTGAGGGCTCAGCCATGTGTAAAGGAAGGCCACACTCAGTCTGCTTGTTGAAGGAGGGGGGGGGGGGGGGGGAAGTGCTTTCCATGCGAGCCGTGTCACTACGGATCTGTGTCACTTCTCTGCACCGAGCAAAGATGACAGTTGTTTTCATAGCAAAGGGTTGAGCTTGTGCACGCCACTGTGGTTCCCATTCAAAAGGAGAAATTAAGAACTGAGCAAGTGTTTACTGCAGTCCCCCGGAGGCGACAGGATTACATAGGATTTGGCTTCCGTCCAAAGAGGTCTCTTGTCACTGCTCCACCAGATGCACTTCCAACTCATCTTCAAACTCCGAGTGATAATTCCTGTATGTCAAAGCAAGAAACGTATTGATTTTGAATGCTATCCAAGACAAACCAGCCCAGGCGATCGGGTTCAAAGATCAAAGCGGTGAAGTGGGTTCCTTGCCTTCAAACGGTCCGGGATTATTGTCTGAGGACACGGCAATAAATGTATTGATTCTCTGAAGATACAGTATGTGACCTGTGATGCTGGGCGATATCTGAAACCTCATCTCAGATAAGTAGATACATGCTCCCTGTCAAAACCCTGCGCCAAATGAAACAAGGCTTGAAACGTTCAGAGGTTATCAGTGGAGGAACCTATTCATTTGGAATAATATGCAATTTCAGCACTCTGCGATTTAATTTCCATCTGATTATTTTTTGCTAATCTGCATGGCAATTTGTAGTTTGGCGAACAGGGGCTGAAAAAGCAATTGGACCGGCTCAGATGGATCATGTGGAAAAACAGTCAGTAATGGTGTTTGGGAGCGAGCGTGAGACGGGAGAAGAATCGAGTGAAGAATGTGCCGTGATGTGAGAAAAGCTTGAAAGCAACATGAGAAGAAGCTGCCTCTTATAGTAGAGCAGCCTGAAACGGATGGACGCATAGCTTGTGGGCAAAAAAAAAAAAAAAAAAAGGATTCAACTAGAAATGAATTGTGAATGAAAGGGCTTTGACGGCGATGAGTCCAGTCAGACAAAAACGAGGAAGGAATTTTGGCCTTCATTAATTTGTATCAAAGCTTCGTTCATGACTCCAAACACACTTTGCCAGATAAAACTTTCTTGAATGAGGGCGCAGCGCAATTGGAATTGACCAGTCTTTCTGCCTTCACTACATTTTTGAACACGCGATTCGGATAACCACATCATTCGAAACACTTCAGCACGATGCAGTTTTGTTTACTGCCGCAAGCTACGACAACAAACTGAAATGAACGCTTCTCTGAAGGTCTCAGTCGACGTCCGAAGTTTGACAGAGCGCTTGCGGTGGATCTCTTTCTCGTGTGATTCTGAAGCTTCCAGCAAGTGTATGAACTGCACTGTTACGCAAGAACAAGGAAGCTTCTCTTGCCAAATGTCCTTCAACAATCGTCTTGCATGCGCTTTTCACAATTTCAAATTGCGAATACTTGAATGTGAATCACGGTCTAACGTTGCCACTTTAGACTGAAAAAAAAGGGAAAAAAATGATATGATGAAAATGGTGTGCTACACTGTCCTAAAATGAATAAATAGTGAAATTTATGAAAATAAATTTGTCAACACACAAGCGGTCCGTTGGTCCCAGTAAAACAGACGCCCTTCTAGTCCACATCTGCAAGCGCCGTCTTCTTTTACAGTGGAGAGAGGGGCACACATGCACTATCAGCAAGGAGAAATAGAGTATCATCCTGAACTCGAGAAACACGATTCAAAGGAGCTTGTTATATTTCCGGCACTTCAAAAATCTTTGATTTAATCTAGAAGTTACTCTTTTTATCCTGCGTTTCCATGGAAACAAGCAAAGTTGGGGCAGGAAGGAATAAGCAGGAGGCTGGGCGGTGGGGTGGAGGGGGGGCTGATAAGGGGAAGATGAGAGAGGAGTGGAAGGGGGAGGAGTGACAACAGAGGGCTACTTTCATTTAGGAATTGAGGCAAGGGATGAAGGGATGAGGATTAGCTGTCACAATGAGGAAAAGGTGTCTGTCCTGTAGCTTCCTTTCCATCGCTCCACTTGCTCAAACTCCCTTCACCTCTGTGTCCTTGACAAGTCTGCTCACAAAGGTATTTATCAGCCCCCATTCCATTAATTACCATCCAATTAGCGACTCCCACAGTGGAACTGCTGCAAGACTGCGGTGTCGAGTCGCTTCACTTAGCCCAGTCTTGACACCTTCATGTTTTCCACTTCCCTCAAACTCGCAGCAAGAGCGCGAGGCGTGTTTTTCACAAAGAATCCCGAAGCCCGCTAATGCATCCGTTTCAATCGCATTCATTCATGCCGATGCCAGATTTGTCACGAAATAGCGATTTCAGCTAATTGGCGAGGCGGCTCGGCCGTGTGCGCTTGATTCCCCGTTTCCTGCTTCGACATTTTGCATGTTATTGATACAAGCTTATTTTGCGCCCCCTTCATTCAAAATCCTCAAAGGGAGGAGAGGGTGCAAAGTTAAGAATGACTTCTAAGGAGGCGAGGGGCTGGCCCTGAGAGAGCGGCGCTAATTGGCGCGCTTTGAGACCGGTCCGTTCGGGCTGTGGGCAAGGACAAGTGTGTGGCATCTCGGACTCGTCAGCACGGAATTAGCCGATGAGAGCCATTTTGACCAAATGCTTCCAGCCAGTGGCCGTCACGTGGGCTCATTGTGCTCCTCTCCGCCTTTTTGACAAGTGCAAAGCAAACACACTTGTGCTACCCTCACGCGCATCCCTGCACACACACACACGCGCGCAAACTCATTAAGCCTGTATGCTAAATACCTCAAGAGCTTGCTTAGCTGTGTACTTTGCATTCACAACAAATCCACTTCCAGTTTGTCATAACAAGCTCCTGCACACTTACATCTTAACCCAATTACAAAATAGCCATCCTCGTGGGTAACAAGCATATTTGCAGGATGAACGCAGACAGTTAGCACGTTTGTATTTGTAGAAGCTAGCCCATGATGTGTGTGTGGAGTTTCTGCAGTACTTCATGCCACCCACACTGCGCGCTGCCTCGGGCTGTTGACGAGTTCTTTTTCTGTGTACTGTTGAGGTTCCCCACCCCTCCCATCCACCTCAAAAAAAATAAAAATTCTACCACCCACCCCCAGACTTGAAGTATGCTGACAGAGCAGCTGCTGAGATGAACGCACTCTCTCTCACTCACACGTACACACACACACTGGTGTTTGGCGCTTTGATCAGACGCGCATGCCGCATTTGAGTGCAGGCTATAACGCAATATTTAGAGTAATTTGGAACGTGTCTTTGCGCGCGTGTAGCTGTGTGACGGAAAAAAATCTTACAATTTCCATTAATATTCAGATCACCACTCATAACTTCCATACATTCAAATGTATGAGAGTCAAATGACAAATTGTTACCGTTACACCTTAAAATTATGAACAAAGTCACATCTGCAACCATTTGCTGTTGTTGTTAAAAGTCATTTCATGTTGCATTACTAGCTTTTGAAACATACAAACAAGAATTAAACAGACTCAGCGGTATAGTTAAATGTGCTCTGTGGTTTCATTGAATCAATCAGATGTCAGATAAAAATCTAAATAACTATTCTTTTCAGGAAGGGAAAAAACTTTTTTCTTTACTCATGAGCTGGACCCAACCGCAACTAACTGGCAAAAGGTGGAATCCACCCCACTCAAGCCATTCAGACTCACATTCGCATCTACGGTGAGTTTTGCATTGAGCTTGGTTTCATTTTTCATGACTGGTCTTCTGTTGCAATTTTGCGCCCAGTCAATCAAAAGTATTCACATAGAACTGCAACAAGTCAGTAAAGAGCTGCATTTTTTTTCAGCTTTAAGACACTTTTCCGAGCTAAACAAATTAATTACTCTCCCCATCAAGCCATACATGTGACAGACAACTCAAAAAGGCAAGGCAAAGAACTGATCAGATCTGTAGCGAGAGGCGACAGTGCACACACAAGGACGAACACATACTGGCATAGGGCAAAGGCAGACCAGGACCATTTAAACACAAGGCAACAGGTGGAAACAATCAGGGCGGGGCTGACAATCAGAAAGGAGAGTCGTTCTTTCAAAATAAAACAGGAAGTGACCAGACAGACACAAACGACCCTCACTGCGGTGTCACATGCAAAGAGATACACCAGAGTGAAAGGCCCACTCAATGCTGCACCCCTTGAGCTGCTCACACTATCAACGACAAGTAGCAGCCATCTTGTGTCCAGAGTGGGATGTGAACTTTGACCCTTTAACTCCAAAGCACAGGACATCTCATCTTAAAAAAACAGGTACATGCATTCTGCAGCAACCTGTGCAAATGTGGCAGATACAGGAAAAGCAGATCATGATCGCATGGACACGTCCTGTGAGGATGGTGAAATGCCTCGGTCTCCAAGTGGGGACGCGAGGTCGTTAGCATCCGGAAATCTAAAGTTAAACACATCGGAAAGGTGCGAGTAAAAAGACAGAAAAAACATGGACTCAATGGACTGATTACAGACCTGACCTTTTATCTGATGGCTCACTAATTGAATCATGTGGTAAATAGATGATGATGATGGTGGCTGTGGTGATGATGATGATAATCAAGAAAATGGCTTTTTTTTTCCAAGGGAGGAGGTAGTCGTAATTGCCTTTTAAATGGAGGGCTGTGTGGGAAAAGTCAAAGACATCGGGATGACATGAATAATACAAGAAGTAGGTGAGATAAAACCAGAAGCCCTGAGCTTGCACTAAAATAGAACTAACCTCGCGATTATTACTGACACAAAGCGAAAACGATCATTATGGGGACCATATACAGGCCGTTAGTAATTTGGAATGAGCAACTGAGCTCAAAGGTAATAGCACTGGAGGCGAGGAGAGCATGAATTTTTAAAAAGTTTTTCCTACTGTAAAAAAATAAAATTAAAAAAAACCAGACAACACCCCTAGAACAGCCATCACACACAGGAGCGGAAATCAAAAAGTGTGAGACTCAAGCTACTGCCACTTGATACGGCTTGGTGCAAGAGAGTCAAATGATTGACATAATCAGAATCGTAATAATTGCCACGGAAATAGCGCTGCCAATCAAGCAATCATGTCGGTGTGCAGGCGATGGTAATTGGGAAACATGGTGACTAACAACGTCAATGTGAGCTTTCCCCACCAACACCTGCAACATTGGCACAATTCAGTCACACAATAATGACAGGCAAGCCCTGTCGTCAGAGCGTTGCACAAACAGGGACGCCTGCTCGTGCCTTACGACTGAGAAAATGTGCAGCTCATTGCGCAGTGACAAATTAATCTAATCCAAGTTGTGACCACGCTAAAACGCGGTTATTCATGAAAGCTTTACTGATTTGGATTTTCAGATTGTTGGGGGTGGGGGGGGGGGGGATCACGTCAAAATTACAACCCGGTGAATGCGTTTATTTGCTGTTGCTTGTGTTCAGGGCCAAGGGTCAGTTGGAGCCCGTTGCAACGGACTTCAAAGTGAGTGGAGGAATTTGCCAGTCAATCACAAAGCGCATACAGAGCATTCGAGCAGTGATTGGCAACCAAGGTGCTGCGGCACACTCGCGTGCCTTGAGGGATCATCAAGGGTGCCGTGGAAAAAAAAAATATCCATCAACGTGAACGGGTGCAGAAATTCAGCGCTCTACCTTGGCAAAGTCTTTTGTATTGCACGAGGACTAAGCGTGCATGCCAAACTGGGAACAAGGGTCTATTTTCCGTCAGCTATTCGCCAAGTAGAGTTTGACAATTTGGCGTAAACGAAGGCCACTGCTCGCCTGCTCAAATCTCTCAAACGAGGCGAACCTTTCGAGTAGTTCGGCAAGAGATTAAGTGACCTCCCTGCCATGACCCTCTATTAGAGAGAATGTGACGGCACAATCCCTCCTTCGCCCTAACAATCCTGACTTGAGAATTGTTTTCCCATGATTGTTCCTTCACTTTTGAGAGCTGAAGGTGAGGGACTATGCACTTTGTCTCTGTATCTTTTCTCCACAGAAACATTCATGTCTGTTCCCCCCCATTATATATATCCCAAAAATTCAGGATTGCGAAATGATCCCTGATTTTATTACTTCTGATTGGAATGCTTTCATCTGTTGTGCAGGGTGTTCGGAAAGTCACGGTGCACTTAGGAGACACATTTTCATTTACGAATGCAGGATGTACTCTTTTGTGTTGAAACTTGTCTGGTTATAAAAATAGAAGTGCACAGTACTTTCTGAACATCCTGAAGTCTGCTTTTTGAATCTATAGTGTTTTTATGTATTATCCCCTCCACCCCCAACGTTCGCATAGAAAGTATCAACTTTAAATATGCACATAAAAAGCTGTGAATGAATCTGCGTATGAACCCCGGAGCAATGTCGCATAAAAGGTGTTTTCAGATTATTTTAACCCAAATGAAGGCAGATTTGGAATTCACAATAATCTGATTCAACGGTAAGAAATCGAATGGGTTCCAATCATATTCATATCGCCTTGCACCAATGCATTTCATTTTCTGTTCGTCCACTGCATTGGCTACATGTGTGGATCCACCCGTTCAGTGAAGCGTAATTTGTCGGCCTGATGATCAAGTTCCACCATCAACGGGGAAAATAGAGTCATTGCTTGTGCATTTCTCTTCTGTTCACTTTGCTGTTTTCTTTTCTTTAGCCTCAGGGCTTGAGCACAAATTCAAGGAGCCACAAGGCACCCCCGGGTCTGTCCCTGGTCTTCATGGTCACACAAAACCAGATTCACATTGGCAGAGCGAGCAAAAGAGGTGAAAAGTGCTCTGTAATTCTTGAGCCTTGATATTTTCACGAGAGCAGGTCACATATACGATATACTAAGACACCTGGGAGCTGTTTCAATTTCGGGAAAATACGCAGAATATGTCTCCTTTAAATAACAGGATTACGTAAAAAAACGACTCCACTGGTTTTGCAATATTTGGTTCTCATACAAATGAGGATTGTTTGCTCCGGGCGGAAGTCTGCTCTCTACTGATTGTCATTTGAGTTGTCGACATCCCGAATGAATAAATGAAACACTTGGAAGCTATATGGTCATGATTTTTTTTATTGAAAATGTCTGTTTCCCTGGCTGCGCGTGACACGGCGAACTGTTGTGTTAAAGCAGCAGGACAAGCTTTCGGATTTATACGGTGTCCCGTCTTCCTCCGTGGGAGCCTTCTTCCACCTTCACAGCCCTCCTGAGACAGAGAGCAGCGGTGCCTTGGACTCCTCTGTGTGCCTTCATCCGTTTTCTTTACGTTCAACGTCTCTAAGTCCTCCTTAACTTTTTAGGCATGTTGAGATGTGAATCACATTATCACGGATTAGCGGGCTGCATGGGACTCCATTACGATAGATAATCACCTTCTGCAGCGGCTGCGCTGCGTCTAATACTATTCGGTCCCGCTCCTCCACGGAGGGCCAGCATGGTGTGAACAGCTGGCGTCTCCCTCGGTTATTATGCCGAACGTTGCAAGGTTTGGGAACTGGTGTATGTCTGAGGCTTGTGGGCCACAGTGCCACATGCCATCGCCCATCTCCACTTTGCACTTTTAACGCGATTTACCTCCAATAAGACAAATCGCCTAAGTCGAAATGTTGTTGTGGTCTCAGACTGTTGATTGTACATACGATTATACAAGCTAGGGAGAAAGTCTGAAATGTCTGAAAATCAGTTGCCAATAATGGTAATGGAGGGAACAAGTAATATCTTGTTTTGTTTTTTTCTCTGCATGTGGTTGGTGGTTGGCAACAGTATGAAGAAAGATTTTTTTTTTTTCCATGAGGGGATTCAGAGCAGCAAGAAAATACTACTGCACCATAGTGGAAATTACGGAGTGCAATACTGGAGTCTTTTTTTTTTTTTTGTGGTCATTACTAACTGTGCATCCTCATCTCTTACAACAGCCAGCACTTACATCACACATACAGTTTGCTTCAGCAAACTCCAGCTGTGCCCGTAATGAATATTTCTGCAACCTAAAGGAATGGAGTGAAACCGTAAAATCCGGCTTATCGGGTTTTAAACATCAAATGAAGGTCTGTGATTGTTTGGCCTCGAGTAAGCAATAAACCGAATGTGTAGTAAACTTTGGGGCGGTTAAATTAGTTTTTTTTCCCCAGTACAACTTTTGAATTTGATGTATGGTGTTCCTAATGATTTGGCAACCGAGCGTATACAAATGCCGAAAAGCACCCCTGTATTTGCAAAGTGATTTCTAAATGATATATTTTGGCATTTTCCTAATTACATTATACAGATTGACTGACTCGCCCACTATCTCTCATTCTCCACCCATAATGTAAAGCTGGAAATCATCTTTCCTCAACCTCCCACGGTGGCCTCAAGTTGACTCAACCTTAAGTTCACCCCTCTTTACACACCCCAATTTCCTCGCCACGCTAATCTCCCGTGTGCATTTTGCTTCACATGGCTCAATGTTTGTCTCTGGCTTTCACTCGCCACCCCGGGGCAGGTAGCCGTAATGGCCCAGACAGGAAACCACAGTGAGGCTGGACCCGGTCGTGTTGATCCTAATGAGAATGGGAACCAACAGACACACACAAATTGGGCAACGCGCGTGTGCGCACACAAATTTGTATCGCTTCACGTTGTTCTTATTGGAGCCACGGGGGGGATTTGATGATTAAAAATGGCTCTTTGCAGCCACAAGACGTTTCCTAGATTTCTGGGCTTTTATGTAAAGTGGCACTCTCAGCCAATAGGATGTGCAGTCGTTTCAATATAAACACTCGGCTATACTTTCATTTTTCTTTGTAAACTCAATTAGTCAGAGTTACAGAAAGTGCTGCCGTCAACGGAACAAATGAGCGCAACTGAGCAGTTGTTCACAGTACATTTGGACAGATTTTCTATATTTACAGTCTATAATGAGATGTAGCACCTTTACAAAGATCAAAAAAATAAAATAAAAATCTCAGCGTCAGCAATATCATCAATACAGAATGCATATTTGTATCTCATTATATTAAAATACCTACATTAAAAAAAAAGGTGTATCTACCGTTGTGGTTGTGAGTGCACATCCAAATTAGTTGAGGAGTCAACTCGACACACTCACTTTTGGTGGAGTTAGTGGATTCTTTTAAGCTCTCATTTATGTTTGGCAGGCAATATATTCAGAAAATGTTTAATACTTTTCAGATGCTAACGATGATCTCAAAGTACTGAGCATACAATACATTGGAAGAAAGTCAGCCACAACAGGATGTCTATGTAGGTGACGAATTAAAACATTCTCAATAGTTTAACACAGTTTAAATCATCAGTTAAAATCATTTTATATTAATAAAATAATTATTGGAATTGGATTGAGTTCTACCAGCTGAAGGTAATCCAATATTAATGCAGACTTTTTTTTTTAGGAATGTTTTTCCTAAATGCAAAAGCAGGCGAAAAAGCTTTCTTTCCCTGGAATCATCAGTGGCTTTAATGTAATTCATGTGAATAATTACAGATAATCACGCTCAATTATGCACCTAATGCTAATATGACTAATCACGTGATTTAATGAACACAGCCCTGACAATTAGGAATATACCAAAGAAGATTATGAAGTTAATGAATGTAAGAATTATTGCTGTCAGTTACTTTTATGCTTTCTAAATGCCTACCCTGCATCTCTTTTTGTTGAGTTTGGATGTCAAAGCACTCTCACTGGACACCTCGTGAGGTATGCGCGCAAGATAGCCTACATCGATGTGATTTTGTCTATTTTTTGTACAGGGACACACAAGTCAATCAGCACCATCTTGCACACTACTACTACTAATGTGTCTTGGAGGACTGGAGGAGTTGGTCAAACTTGACCATGACGGAGCGAATGGGCCGGGGCTCCCAATCCCGGGATCCGGTTTACAGGACATCACCCTTGTATTATTCATGCGATGGCCCTTTTACATGCTGTTGTCCCCGAAGGTTTGTTCCCATCTCAAAGCGGTGGGTGTACCATTAACACAATGATTGTGGCTAGTTGAAATATAAAAAATGACCTTTGCTCGAGGGTGCCCGCGCCATTAGCCAAAGGTCAAAAGAGACAACGCATTTAACATTAGCCACAGAATCGGTGGCGAGGATATCGATCACTTTAAATCACACTGGACCTTCAACTTCATTGCTCACCGTTTGAATGAATCAAGCGACTTGGGTGGCATGTTTACCTTGATGACCTTTGGCTTTGTTTGCATGAACGTACATAAAATAATATTTGCGTGAACGATGTGAGTGTTGATGTTTGAGTGTGTGCATATAGATGTACCACCGATATAGGTGGTCCTTGTGACCACATCATACTTATTGTTTCTCTCAAACATCACATCTCGCAATGTGTTGAAGTTGAGGTCAGCAGAAGGGGTTATTCAGGAATAATACATGATAACGAGCTTTTCCAGCTGGTCCTGTTCTGTTCTGGTCCTGTTCATGAATGCAGCTTTCACATTTGTCCATGTCAGCCAGTGTAACACATGTAGTATACGTGTTATTTAACAGAATGATACTCAAAAAGACATCCGGATCAACAAACCAGGGCTATAGAGGTTCGGAATGTACCTCAGCCTTGGTCCGTCAAAGTAGTAAATATTGCAAAAGACCCGTGAAAATGAGTCGTGCGTGCACCTTACCGCAACAAAAAAAAAATATATATATATGTATATATATATAAAAAAACGAAACATTTGTTAGGTTTTTGAGATCCGTGACTCAAGTGGGTGTGGCGCAAACAACTTGGTAGGCGGACCTGTCTCTCTTAGGCCCCTCCTCCAGGTTTTGATCCCATGCAAATACTTTTTTTAACGATGTATAATTATTGTCAAATATTAAAAATATCGTCATCCCTCATAAAATATACACGCCTACTACATTTTCAAATATTAAAACATTCGTCGTCCCTCATGAACGTTCAACGTTTGAATTCCTCGCCACTGGTGGGCAGTTAAAAGGACACAGACGTGTCTGGGTAGCGCCGACCTCTCGGCCCTGTGAACACGCATAATGTTGCCATGCTCAGACTGATGTTTATAATGGAGGAACAGGATGACCTTTATGATGAATTAATAATTGATAGAGTAATTGGACTGGCCGTTTACTGGGTCAAGGAAGCCCAAGGTTTTCGCCGCCAAAAGAGAGCCATTATTCTGCTTTGTGTGGCCAGCAAAGGGCAAACAGCAGATCAAATATTCACCATCAAGTGCGCACACACAATTAGCCCTGGCCTAATATGGCTGACTTCACAGAAAGTCTCAATGCGAAGCGAGCCGCAGCTACTGGCGGTCACCTTGCAGGGGTTGGTCAACATGGCTGCGAATATGACGACGAACGACGCTGGCGGGGAGAATGATGTTCATCAGGGAGTGTCAACAGTGTGGCAGACAAACGGTTGAATATAAATGGGTTGGGGACGGGGAGTGTTTTCACTTCAATTAAACTGGATTGGCACAGAAATGCGTAATGGGTCACGCACGTGAGCGCGGTGCCGTGCGTGTCTCGAGCATGTCACTCTTGATGTGCTCCCTCTTCCAGACGTTCTCATATTAAGATCAACGGCATTCACCCCTCCGAGCCCCTCCAATATCCATGAAATGCCACCAAGGTTTGCATGTCAACTTTTGACATGGCGGATTCGCCATCCATTAAGGCATAATGACGTGAAAGATCTATTATTTGGTGCTTAGCTCTGCATGCAAATCACACGGAGGTCAAGTGTAATTGAAGTGTGGTGTTTGAGTGCCTTGTCGACTTTTGGAGTCGTCCCTTTGAACACTAATGGTGTGTTGTGATTGATTCGCTCCTTAGTTTGACGGTTAAATGTATGAGTTTGCTTGTCAAGACACGAAAGAAACCTGCGATAGGTTGGTTCATAAAATGAAAGCGTTTTATGCAATGGAAGACAGAAAGCAGATGATGGGTCAGGGCCTTCTCGATAGCAGGAAGCGTAAATTGCTCTGCATTGACGAGAAGAGCAATTTTGTTGGAAAAAGTGATACAGGCTAACCGACTTTCGGAATGCACACCGCTTTATTTCAGAAATTATCATACATATTTCCTTTTCAAGTCATACGGATGGGCTTTGACTCAATAAACTGACCATGAGGAAACTGACCATTTGCATTCATTTTAAATCGCCGAAAATACATATTTCTCATTTAGCTGAATAAGGACTCTAAAATATTGGGATCTCGGCGTGATGCCGTATTATCATACAGTACGACCACAAAAACAAACAAGGAACGTTTCAGGCATTTTTGACACAGCTCTTGTATTGGATCTAATTAAATGTTGGGGCCAGTGAGTTTATATATCCCTCCCCCACTCGATTTGAAAAAAGAACAAGAGCTAAGAATGGTTCTTTTTTTAACAAAAATGGAACAGTCAAGCCTCGTAGCCCAGACGTCTGCTTTGAAATCTTCTTCCCTGCTGCTCAGAGTTGTGTTGGCGCTCAGTCGATCACCTCGCAAATATTCTCTCTGCAACATGACAACTGATTCCAACAGATGTGCAGAGATGAGGGCAGATGAGTGTACCGACATCAGAAAAAAAAATCCTCTCCTCTCTGAATGGGACCGGAGTTGAAAAACATGCATTGCGACGTGCACATCAGACGCAGGCAAACTCCACCGTGAAACTATCCCCTCCTTTTCTCTTCTCCTTCTGTACTGAAGAGGGAGTCAAAGAATGCTTACGCGTGGAAAATTCCAAGGCTTTGCGATCGAGATCAAGTAGAATTTTTACTGTACTGGTGTGGGGTGAAAATCCCATGCTGCATTTGCAGAAGGGGTGCGATCCCATTAGCTATTCTCGTCCATTTCTGAGATGGTGCTTGGGGCAGGTGGGCCCTAAGGAGCCGTCTGGATCCCCGCTGTGATGAAAGACGTCTGGTTGTCACGCAGATTTGATTGGATGGTGTTTAATTGCTACATTCTGGTTGGATGGCCCATCGGTTAATTGGAACCCAACCCCGTCTGTGAGCTCGGAGTAAATGTATGGGGAACATATGGCAAGGGTTGAATATTGCAGATGTGTCCACAACGCGGCAATTCCTTTTGGCACAGCAAATCCACCTTTGTTTATCTGAACTGAAAAAGCCACCGAAACCTCAAAAGCACTTTTTTGGGGGGTGACAAATTCGTTTTTGTAAGGGTGAGTTCACATGAAAATGATGCATTTTGCCAGACTGACGGGGAAAAAAAGTTGGCATCGACTTGCAAAAGTGAAAATTCCATGACGCCTGCATGCCAATGCAATAGTCAGCCATAATCTCACACAACGGCCCTGTGCTCAGCCATCATTGTGAAGTACACATAAACTAAATAGTGCGTGCTTAATTTTCAAAGGAAAAAAAAACCATCTGTGATAAAATCTAATGACCTGCAATTGACTGATGACCACTCCAGTCCGTACAGAGCTTCCCACCTACAGCCCACTTCCCGTCTAGGCACCACCTTGCTCGCGATCCGAATAAGGGCAAAATGGCAGTCCAAAATAGTGTTGCAAACAGTCCCTATGCTTCTGCCATAGGGAGAGGTACAATCCTGCTTCAAAAAGACGTGAGGGATCAGAACCCCTCCTAACCCCAAAGGCCCTCCCAAACCCAAAGGAGAAAAAAAAAAATCATCAATCTTTGGACAATTGACCAACCCATTGTAAACCCAGGATCTGGGACTTATTGACTTACTGTCAGTGTAATCCATATCATAACCATCTGCTCGGATGCTGTGAAACAGCACGAACATATTAGCTGTGCGTCCCCTTTGAGGGTTTCAGCTGACAGGAGCCCGCAGGCCTCTGCGGAGTCATTTGGAAGAGTACCTGTAAAGCCACGCAGCATGAATCCAAATTCTGCTAATGTGTCTGCTGAGAGCTCAACACTTGTCTTGCTTTCTGATCTTATTCTTGGCATGATGGGCAGTTTTCACCTGGAAATGATGAAAGGACACGCGTGGATTTGATTCGAGAAAATTGTTATGAAATCAAATCATTGTCATGTGTTTTTTTTAAAGGTAGTGAGGCACCCCACACTGTATAGTGTTAGCATGAACACTCATAAGTGTTCAATTAAACACTCAATAGTGTCATTATTCCTGCACTGTCGACAGTACATTTTGTTTTCTGTCACACACTATTCTGTGTTGAACATTAACACTTTTGTAAATGTTACTTTAACCCCGGGTTGTGTGGATGCATATAAACACTGCCTGTGTTAAAATGAACACCCTCGGTCTTGAACTATCACCAGCAGATTTGCGGTGCATGTCTTATGAAGGAAGAGGTATTTTTTTTCCAAGAAACAACTATCGTTGAGATGCTGACTGCTTGTTGTGATGAATTAACAATCACATCCCCGCTCTTAACTATGGATTCATCCACGAATCAGTTTGTTACTCACATCCCTGGTGCTGCTGCAAATGTGGCAGTCTGACCTCTGGAATTGTCTAACGTCACCGAATCATATTCTGAAATGTCTTTTGAAAAGCTCTGGCGGAATTGCCGTCTGGCGGATGCCCCTCGGCTTCCCCAGCTCCTAGATGGTTCTGCTCAAATCGGCCCAGCAGATAATAAAAGGTTCAGATGGTTCTGCAGTCCGGGATGTCCCTTTTGTAAGCTCTCGGTACAACAACATATAATAAACTCAGCGGGCAAAAACAACCGAGGTCATCCGCTGTCAACCAACTCCAATAACCTGCTGTTCTGCGCTTCCCCGAATCCATGGACGAGCTAGTCGCCTAATCAAGTGTGCAGCCGACTGTCCGATTCAGGCTTTTTTTTTTTTTTAATTAAACCCGGCGACTTCCCGTATTCCACCACGACATAAGTGAAATAATGAAACAAGTGCATATGTGTCTGGAGGCCTATTTATGCGCCAATCATTCCCTTACTCCGGTCACGGTCCTGACGTTGACCCTGGCGTGACTTTGAAATCGGGAGCAGCGCAAATTTCACCTGATGTTTGCTGAAATTTCACCTCACTTTCATCAGCTTGTAACGGAAGGTTTCAGTTTGACTGCCTGTATGTCACAGAGCTGACGGGGCTTGGAAGGGGGGATTGGGAGGGGGAGGGGGGGTGTCGAAGGGCGGGCGGTGTGATTGGTAGGCAGCTAAGATCTTGTCTTTGTCACTAAATATCAAGTAGCCTGCTGGGATAACAAAGCGTGACAATGCAGGATAAAGTGTTCCAGTGGGGTGTTTATTCCATGTCTGCTCTTGTTCACCTGTTATCGCTCTCTATCGTGCTCTCTCTCTTACGCACCCCCCCCCCCCACCCCAACCCCCACCCCTGCACGGTTATCCAAGGTCTGATCCCTCTTCTTTGTTTTAATATCTTTCCCTGAGAGTCAGAAGATGAAATGTTTTGGAAAAGAAAAACAAGTAGGACCGCTAGTAAGGCATAATCAAATCGTTTCATCATCAAATACAAGAACCATATCACCCATACACACAAAGATAATAATGTTCAGCGTATATGGGCAAAATTAGTGAGCTTTATTAGGTCAATCTGTATAATACTGCTATATTTGACAAAAATTCTGCCTTGACAATATTAGTGTGATCAATGCAATTTGGAAGGGGGTGGGGCTTGTATATATTATATCAATGTAACCGAAGAAACAATCAGAAAGTGTTTTCTTGCATATAAGCAAGCACAATCATTAAAGATGTATTATAAATATATATTGTGGTTGTATTAATAATTATAAATGCCACACTTGTACAGTCATTAATCGCAAATGTTCAAGCTGCAAGCAGACAGATTTGAAATGGTGTGATCAATGCATTTTGTGTCATCATAGTAATAATAATAATATCATAATCATCATCATCATATCTATAACATTCATAATCAGACATTGCACCGAGATTTTATTGATGGACAGACAGCAAAGTGCCAAGGTGTTTAAAAAAAAAAAAGCCTTCTGATTTGCCATTTGAATTTGGCCATGTTTATACATGAGTGGAAATTTACCATCAATTATTATGAACGGCGTGTGTCAAACAGCCTACCTTCAGCAAAAATCAGCTGAAACATGAAATGCATTATGCGTTTGGGCACTTGAGTGTATTAAAATGCAGCGGCGGTGACTTTTCACTCTTCGTCAAAACAAAATAAATGGAGCGGTGAATAGCGGAGCAGCTAAATGTTAAAAACACCAGTAATAAAACCGTGTTTTATCACTGGCTCAGATATGATGTGGGAACAGTACGTGGAGGAGAATACTGAGATTCACATCATTTGATGATATCGGATATCGGACTCCAATGCTCACTTTTTATAGACATCCGAGAGGTGCAGTTTACAGTATGTTTATTGTCGTGGCAATAGTTGTGTGGAACCGCACTGCATCGTGCGACGACTCGATCTCACATGCCTAGATATTAAAAACACCTTCTTGCTGCTGCTGTGTGTGTGTATATATATATATATATTATATATTTTGCTTTGTTATAGAGAACAGACAATGACCTTATAATTAGGCTCAGTGCAATTTGTTTACTTCCGCCAATAGCTGAACGTTAATCCCTTGCATGACAAGACAAGAAAAAGGCTTTTCTAGACAAGGGGAGCTGTCTGGCTGCCCCTGGATCAAAAGCAAATACATTACCTCATCTTCAAGTTGACAGGGAACATGCGCACACCCACACACACACATACACTTCCACTTACATGCAAGCTCATATTGGCCGGTACAGGGCTTTTGCCTCTGAGGGGAATTAATTTGTTTCTTTTAAGAGGCCAAGACAACACGAGGAGCCTGTGGTGTTAAATAGAGATGATCATTGAGCTGTCCAAAAACATATGGAGATGGACCCTGAGAGACACGGGCAATGAAGATAAAGCTGTTCTCCAGCAGCCATGAGCACTAATGTAATAGGCTCGGCTAGACAGATAAACAACATGGCACCTCTGGTGAGTAGTGAACCCCCTTATAAATAAAAGTTAAGATGGATCCTCCTTGTTCGGAGTCATTATAGATTGCCTCCCTCAACAGTCAGCCCCTCCCCCCACCGCCTGCCATCAATCTCCCGAGCTCTCCATAAATGCCTGCAGCCGATAATTAATGATAGATAGGTGGTTAATGAAAGATTTAGGTGGCATAAAAGATGCTTGGCAATCCGCTGGCGTGTTTGAGGCTTTTGAGCTTTGATAGCCAATGGCCCATCAATTGTGCCCCCTAAGACAAGTGAAGGTAATGGCCTGACAGTCAAAGCAATGACAGATGTCGGTAAAGGTTAAAAAAAAGGAAGAAAAAAAAAAAGGAAAGAATGAGCAGCCACGCGTCCCGTGGTCACCATTTGTGACATACGGAAACAGAAGGCGTCGCGGAGAGTCTTTGTGACAACGCAGACAGCCGTTTAACCTCGAGCCCCCGCTTTCGAGGCATGCAGAAGAAGGCCCGCAAGACACCATGGAGGAATTGCTGTGCCACATACCAGTGAAAAAAATAATTCCGACATAAAAGGTTACTCTACAATAACGCAATCCCTCTTTCCCTCACAGTTTTCTCCTCCACAGCATTCAATTTATTTCCTTCAGATGCATGGCTCACTAGATAGATGTGGTGCCCCTCTAACCCCCCCCCCCCCCCTACTCCTTTCACCCCTTTCTACAAATACTGGCTTATGAAGTTTCCATGGCAACTTGTCGCATCCACTCGTGTTTTATTCCAGCCTGTTGGGACCCCATAGGGTCTACGGCTTCAAGCTGAAACACCAGGAAGCGGGAGTTTAGTGGGGGGAGAACAACCTGCGGCAGCGCTGAAGAGAGGGAATGCTGGAAAATTGCCCATTGCCCCCGCTCCATTTAACCTGCTATGAGGCAGTGGAGCTGAAGCACCACCAGTTTTCATGTCATTGGATCTCCTTGACTCTGGACAAATATTTAAAAAAAAAAAACTGACAAAACTACGAGAGCTTAATCGACCCACAGGAAACAAAGTATTGTTGCTCCACAATAAAATACTAAAAAAAAAACCTCACACACATACAAGCTAGAATGTCAAGGGTGTATTTTAATATCACAGATTTCACTTACGAGGGCCACGTTCTGGAGGGTGAGTTACCGTACGGCTATGCTAGGCTACGCTCAAAACGTGGAAAAATGGAAATATCATTGGTTGTGTGCTATTAGTTTGATAAAACTATGTTCCGATGACAATTGTCTTTAGATGAATATCCATTAATTTTTCACGACGAAATGATGCAGTTTTTATTTGAACGCTTGATAAAATGCCCCGTGTCGGCCAACCCGTCAAAAGTGTTTTCCTTTCTTCCACTGTAGAAGATGCGATCTAGAAAATGGATGGATTATTGACACACCGTGTAGCATAAATCTTACCATGGTAAAATGCTTAGCTAAAATGGTCCAATCTTCGGCTCTCGTGAAAACAACTAATAAATAAAGTACAAAGTCGTTCTGCGCGCATTCGCATAAAGTTTCACGCGGATAAATCACAACCCTAACTCAATTCTTCCGCGCGGCTCGCATTACAATTGGGAGAGCGGAGGCGGCGTTCTTACAGTGTGTAACATTAGGATAACGACTGCTGAGCTAATATGGATATCTGATATAAAATTAGATCGCGCGAGTTCATTTCATTTCTTAATTATCAATTCAACTCTGCAGGACCTTCTGAAAGAGAATAGATGTAATCTGCTGCCGTATAAATTGCCATGCCTAATTAGATTTGACAATTTTGAATATTCAAAATGCATATATAGTGGCCTTGGCTAGTTATTCCGACAGAAGAGGATATGAATAATTTGAAATACTGCACTGTTATTTCAAAATTGCTGTTCGGTGTGCATACCACTACACCCCCCCCCCCCAACCCTACCCAGCGACTCTTCATGCCTCCTCCCTCTGTACAGTCAAATCATATGTAAGTGTGCTCGTTTCATCAACAAAGCTCACCAACATCTTTTGCTTGTTGCGATTGCTCACACGTCAAAAAAAGCCACGGAGCATTTCATTGACACTCTCCCATTAATGGTAATCTCATGAGTGCAGAGTTGCGGGCTGAGGCGAAGGTCAAATAAGTGTGTGGGTGATGTGGAGAGACGCCTTAAATGAAATCATATCGATGAATTCTCGTTCACTGCACGAAATCAGTGGGGTGATTTATTTGGGGAGCGTGGACAGATGTAGATGCTCCGGCATGAAGAGGATTTGGCTCGCTGGGAGCCAAATTTATGAAATCACTTAATCTGTGGCTAGAAAGGATAATTAGGGACAATTAATACGCATCCTCCTAATTGTTTATCCCTCTGCCAGCATAAACCAATTAAAATACAACCCAAACCCATCAATTTATCCCCTTTATGACAAGGGTATTATAAACGACCTCATCATTCACGGGCAAGTTGTTGGACAGAAATGAAAAGATGATAATGGCTGGGAGTGGGGGGAAATGACGGAATACACAAAACACTCGGTGAATGGTGATTGTTTAACATAAAACATTGGGGGGATCTGAGCTCTGCAAGCAAAGCCTGATTTAAGGCGGAATGCCACTGAGGAGGGTGGGGGGGGGGGGGCAGATAGTAGATCATGAATGGTTCCACTGTGTCTCAACCGAGAGCTCGAGAACGACACGCACACACACACACTGGCACCCACTCTACACACTGGCACCAACTACACACTCCTCTCACCCAATCTTTTCATTACCTTGGTGTCACTATGGAAACCCTGCACACCATCACTCCCACAACTGTCCTCTCCCGAGTGATCCTTCGGGCTGTATGGGAAGGATATTGAAGCATGACTGAAAGGAATGGATTGGCTGCTGGAAAACCTTTAAAAGGACAAGTGTCGCACGCCTCCGGTTATCCGTCCGCACCTGGGCCAAAAGGTGCACGCAACGGAGTGAAAAGGAGCGGATGTTTGCGCTCCACTCGCGCGTGCGTACCTTGAAGAGAATCGGACATGATTAGTAGCAGTTGATCCGCAAACACGCTGTAAATACCGCTTGGAATGCATTCGCTGCCTGCCATCAGACTGTGGCACAAAAGGATCATTCTGTCAGCGCGGTGATCTCATCACGGAGTAATCTCTCCCTCACTGTCAGTGCCATGACCTTGTGGGGACATTGGACATTTTCCACGTTTTACCACCGCATCTCTTCTTTTTGTGTCATAAATGATCAGCATTATGCTCTACTTTTTTTTTTTTTAAGGCATCTTCCCCGCGTATGATTTATAACCACGCTTCTCCTCTACCCGATATGGAGTTTCCATTCGTCTGTTTGTCACCCTACCGCGAGCGGAGGTCCAGATGAAGTCACGATACGGAGCAAATAGGAAAAGGGGAGAAAGACACGAGGACGTAACAGGGACTCCCAAAACTTCAAGTGGACAAGGAGAGTGACGCCACTCCAAGAAAACAATATTAGAGGGAGGCTCGCATAGAGAAGAGGGAGGGAAGGACGAATGGGGATCGAGCACGGCAGGGGGTGAAAGACAGAAAAGGGAGGTAATGAGTCCCTCTTCCAATCTGGTGTTGTTGAGCAGGGCTAGTATCCGAGCACACATTCCATTAGGCAGTAAATATTGACTCAGCAGTGAACAACTGGTTTCTATTGCATAGCAAACAAAGCTATTGTGTGCCTGGCAGGCCTGAAAGGCCTCTGTTTGCACATCACGCTCAAAGCTGATAAGTAGGCAGTCTCATTCACTGCAGGGGTCTTATATGTCTTTCCGCCGAGACACACACACACACACACACGTTTTTCCTGAATTTTGCCCATCTGCCTCCCTCTGTGGGTTTATACTGGGACCAGCAACCTTGACTGTGATACTCCTTCACACTTGCAAGTAGCAAAATGTGTCAATAGATTCATCATGGGAGTTGCTCCCGCCACACGCAAATGTTATGTTGTAATAACCGCTGGCAGGAAAAGCCCCATTTACACAACGGTATGATGTGGTTGTCGGTCACTGTTGTCTAGATATGGCACAGGAACTGACTTAACGCTACACCAATTTCAATCGTCAGTGGAGGGGTGTCGAGACGAACGAGCGTTTGAACTGCAGGTATGCTCCTGCTCAAATGAAGCAATAAATAAATGAATAAAGATAAGGGGGAGCGACAGTCGACGCACTTTTAAGCCATTGATTGAATGCACAAATACAAAATGGAACAACTCGTAAAGGGCATGGAGGAAAAGGTTTGAAATGGTATTTTCAACAATTATTGAATCACAATCGCCATCATTCTGAATGATCAGTGAGTTGAGTCACTTGGCCTGGCAAACGAGATCTCTCCTCTTGAAACATGAATCCACTCATAGTTTGTAAAAGCCATAAAGAGAATGATTAATCAGCACCTGATTGTTGCTCCAATGGTCGATCGAGGAAAGCCATGCGTGTGCCCATCCCAAATGAGCAATGCGGCAAAGTTTACCTTGATGACATTGTAGAGGGTGGGGACTGTTTAGCTGCAGATTACAGTCAACGTTTATGTCTTGACCTCTGAACCTTGGAAGCTGAAATGTATTTGCTTTGCTCGGGGAGTGGACTTATCATACCTGCACTGTAAATGTGCGTCCACGCCCACTTCCTGTCTGCATTCGTGATGCATTGCCTGCTCTCCACTATTGCGCCACGCGGCCTGACTCAGGTCACCCGGGTGCGGTTGTGTAACCTCCGCCGAGAGCGACATTTCACCGTTCTCGTTCTATAGTGTGCACCGAGCACGGCGACGTAAACTTGAGTGTGAGACAGACACGAAGCAAGTTGTTGCTTCATCAGGGAGTGCCTGCGCTTTACGATGCACACGCAGATAATTGGGATGTGTAACTATGGTGTACTTTGACGTGCCACGCTTTGCGATGCCTACGAATTAAGAGTCTGTGGCAAATACTGTGCTGCTAAAGAGAGGTAATTATGAACAGCTATGCAAAGACTAAATTATGCACGTCATTAGACTTTTTATGCACTATATACTCTGTACTTGGACGTGACAGGGATCGAAAAAGAAAAGGACTTGGAATATTTCAAATAATCGTGAGGGGAGCGGGGTTGCCGCCACGATGAAAACCACAGGGCTCTACTGGTGAAAAACATGAAAAAAACGGTGCTGCTATTGCATAACCATTGGCCGTTGCGGAAAAACATCAATTTGGATTGAAGAGGAATGAAACCAAAGATGTACTAAGTAACAGATGCCAGATTTGTAGTTCAAGGCAAAACAGTAGGAGTTGACGACAGAATCATTTTGAGAGCTGAAGAGAAACATCCTCAAGGTCTTAAAAAATGCTTTGCAAACCCCCCCCCCCCCCCCCTCCAACCCTACCCCCACTGGCTTTTCAGCGGAGGAATGTTGACATACAAGGGAATTAAGTGATTTTGCTTTGCAAGCATTTGTTTATTTCGGATGCGTTTTGCCTTGGAAGGCACCTAACCTTGCCACAAGTGAATATTTCAGCTTTTCAGGTGTTGCTGTAACCATGACAACTGAGTTACGTTGCGTTGTCAAACATAACCAGATTTTGGAAGAAAAATCTTGGGAAATGCTACAGTTGAAGTGTCAGATGAGCTCATGTATCTTAAAGAACTTTGTGCTGCCTCATTTATTGTTGCATTGTCTCACCACAAGGTAGTCTGTGATATTATTCAATGAAACCGTCAAATCTTTAAAATATATACAATATATTTTTGTATTTAACGTGAGGATTGAAGAAAGTGGTCTCATAATTATTAGACGAGGACTTACTTTATGTGTCTCAATTGTTCAATAACCAGAAGCAATAGCGACATCAGGATTTAATATGTGGAACTTATAACATATTACTTGAGGGAGCGTTGAAATCCGAACGACGTATGACTTAGACACATCACGTGGGTCTATTTTCTTTTCGACATTTGAAGTTTCGAGATCCGATATGAAGCCACGGATTCAATCAGGACAAACCGAACCCCCCCCCCAACCCTATGGTGAAATTACTTCTTCACATTACAACACTGACGGGCTGTAAAACGAGAGCCATGTTATTATTGTAACATCCAAGCTAACAGCACACTTTCATGACTGCTTCAATGGCTGAAGGCGATGTCGAGCACACATGTGCAAACAGGTGTGATTCACATCGACGTGCAGACGGTGTTGCAACCCAAATGCGCACCGCATAAAACTTCAGTCGTTAATTTTAAACGTAGACTAAAAAACAACGAGACCGCTGCGTGTTGTTTGCGACGTGCGCGCTTTTTGGTCCGCCAAAGTGATACCCACAAGCCCGCCACGATCACGCTATGTGAGTTTAGCTGACGCTATGTTGTAATTATATTACTTTTGTCACCGTGCGGTGTTCCAACAGATGTTCGGAGAGGAAGTGCCCAGGAAGGCAGTGTGCTGTTTATCACGATCTGCAGCAAGTCCTGTAATATCAGCTAAAGATTGAAGACTTTAATACTGCTCCTCCGCAGCAAAGAAAAACGGCAGTAAAAATGAAAGGCAACCCATCAAAGCACAATATGTCCAGGCGACAGCTTTGCAGGAGGCTCCCCCTCTCATCCTCTCATCTTTTCCAACCCCCCCTTCCCATGTCTTATTCTTTTCTCTTCTCACATCCCAATCCCCCCCCCCCCCCCCAACCCCCCCATTTCATCCCCTCTTTTAGCTCCTGCAGTACCAAGAGTGAGTCCGTCGCCCAGGTCTGGCTGGCTGCAAGTGGACTTGAGGTCCCACTGATAAGGCGCCTTGACAGTGACCTTTCGATTGCGCCGTTGCCACTTGGCAGTAATGAGCACGGGACTCCTTCCAAATCAAACGTTGCATTCATAAACGCCCCTGATTTGAGGAGCGACAAGGTCCAGTAATTCCAGTGCAGGACACGAGGACCTTCGACGGCAAGGACGAGAGCGTCCGAATATCCTCATGAATTTTCCGGCTCTTTTGTTTCTCTCTTGCTGCGACTAAATGTGAGGTTTTAGTGTGCAACGGGGAGAGAGAAAACCAAAATGAAAGCAGAGGCACATCATTTGAATAATGTTTCTGTCAGCTTCTTCGCTACCCCACCCCACTCTCCTCGATCCTGCTTCACTCTCCCGTCAGTTCATCTTGCCGTCCCCCTGGGAGGAATCTGCCACGATTTTCTGCAACACATAGCGTGCTCTACGTGCGCATTCCAACACTAAATGGTATGTGCACGCGTTAGCTAGCAGAACACCATCCCAGAGACGAAATTTTACCGGGTTGGATTTCAAAGTGAGAGTTGATTGAATTCCCTGCTGGTTCCCGAATGCAAAATAATGTCCCAACATATTGCCTATTGTACAGGATTTTTTTTTTCAAATGCCACTCTTGGCTGAGGATCAATGTAACTCTCAGATGTTGATTCCATTCAGCACAAGCGCATGTCATCAGAGGACAAAGATTGTAGCCCAAGGCGTGGTTTGGCACACGTCCGTATTCCCCATAGGAGGCGAAGGTGTGTCGACGCTGCTACTTTTTCTCATCGCAATGTTAACCTCTTTTTTTTCCATCATCATAGAAAACACATTTTCATGTGGATCAACCATAGGGGCTTATGCAATTTTATGCTTTATGTTATATTGATATCCACAGCATCTCATTTTCATGAACTCATTGATTTTAGTACTTTACAAGATGTTAGACGCCGTAAAATAGACAATTACATGCAAGCCCTTCAGAAGCAAGTGGACTTAATGCATTTTTTTTTAATGCACCCATATTAGCTTAACGAGTATTATTAAAAAGGTGTAAAATGAATGGGAAAAGAAATATTGGAAATATATAAGGTCCGAGTATCGAGGCTGAAAAATCCCTTCTGGAAAATAAACACAAGAATTTTATAAACCGACATAAAATGAAAGAGGCAAATTTTAAGATTGACCAGTCAGTTTCTTATTACTTTTTCTTTCTTTTTTTTTTTGGGCAACCATAATCTATATTGCAAAATCAATGGTTTTAAAAACAATCCTAACACTTTTTCTTTTTAGTATATCCAAACTTATTTAGTTCCATAAGCGGCTGCTCTTATCACATCCACAGGTTGAAATGAATGACAAAATAAAATACACATACATGGGTATCATTTGTTGGAGGGGGATATACAGTATTTAGAAGTAGTTTAATATTGTTTCTCATTATCTCCGAACTCATGACCGAGACAATATTGAAACCGGTACCAAGACACTTTTCTTTGCTTGGAAAGGAAAAGGTCATAAAAGTTGCCATGTGAGGAATCAAATTGTCTGAAGATTTCAATATCGTTTGACGGAACGGCTGCACCGTCTGCTTTATGTCCTTTTTATTGTCTCATTTCAATGACATGGAGAAATGACTGAAACCGTTTTATCTATCGGTCTGCCTGCCTTTCTCGCTTGCTCTCTGGATGGATGGATGGACAGATACTCTTTATTTCGTGGTGTCCATCCTTAGCCTTGGTTTACCCCATTCCTGTCGACGGCCAGCAGTTGAAGGCGTCAGTTTATTGCAATGTCATCACATTCCTTCAACGGCAAGTGCATTTCTGTCACCAGTAATAAATGATATCATCGATATATTGTATTACATTTCAAAGTATAACCCGCCGAAAGAACACATGGGCAAAATCGAACTTATTTCACATTATGGTGTCAGACCGAATTAAGGCGGCTCTGCATCGGTTGCGAGACTCACGTGTAAAAATGAAAAATAATGATCATAAACAACATATAACAAGAAAAGGAAAACATCAGGAAACAATCAACTTAAGAAACATTTATGGCCGATGGATATTGGCTCTGTCAGAGCACAATCGAGGCTGTACGCCGAAGTAAAATGGCAATCAGTTATTGCGGGATTTATGTTCAGATGATCCTTGGACAAGGACAGACTGATGTTGGTCTTGCCAATTAACACAATGCTGTGCGGTAAGACAATAAATTACATTTTTTTAAGTAAAGTCTTACCAGAATATGATTCTTTGAATGGTGGCACGCGCAGTCATGAATGATAAAGAAGAGCACGCGTGAGTGCTTCAGTCACTTCAAGACTTTATGCTGATTCGGCTGAAGCTCAAACTACCCATGTGCAAGTAAAACCTTTGGGTACTGCAAACAGTTGTGGAGAATGAACATGTTGAGCAATAATGAGCAAAAAAAAACTCATGTACAGTATATTCATCTCGTTCTGTTCAATTGTGGCAACGTCGTCATACATGAACAGTGGAGCAGAGCGTTCCACTTCCACAGTGCATGTCTAACCCGAGGCCCGTCGTTCAACAAGGCTCTCGTCTAGAAGGACTGTGTGGAGAATCGCTAAAGAGCCTCTTATGTTAACAGTTGTCAGCAATGGCCACTGCTTGAACCACTGCTGGCTGGGAGATGAAATCAACTCTTGCGCTGCGGGAGAAGAAGGAGCAAGGTTCTTATTCAAAATCTTGAAGATGATTTCATGAAGAAAAAAAAAACCTCATATTTGCTTTGTGGCAGCCTCATTTCCAGATCACCTCTGCGGTAGAGCTCATTAATGGCTGAGAGCTGTGACACAACAACCTGTGCGGTACACATTTGTCCCCCCCGCCCCCCCCCCCAAAAAAAATAAATAAAAATTGAAGTCAGCATGTGCACATACGGAACAGACTGCTCTCGTATCTCTCCTACTGTTCAACACGGACCTCTTCGGTTTTTGTGTGTTTTTATGATGTAACTCGGCAGCTGCTTGTGTCCTCCAAGTAAAAGACATAGCATAAGCCCTAATGTTTGGTGACCGGAATGCTGATGACTTGAAATCTTTCATGTGCGCTGCTTGTCCCCCCCCCCCCCCCAAACCCCCCCTCACGCCCTCTTTTTCTTCACCCCCAGTTCTCGCAGCTTCAGCCTCTACGCAATGTAAGTCAGTGAATCACAGAATAATGAGTATCTCATCCTCCCGCGGTGAGCCGCGCACAGAGCGCAGCAACCCCGGGCTTCTTTTGATATGTATTCTGTTTAAATGAGCCATCCCACCTATTGCTGGGTTTCCTTGAGAAGGTCACACTCTCATTAAAATCAATCAGCGCAAGAAGTTTTAAGATCACCCAAGCCTCCCCCACCTATCTCATTTTTGTGCACGCTGAAAGCAAAATTCAGTCCAAAGTCCAAATCTGGGCAGAGAAAAAAAAAAAAAGAAAAGCTAGATTCTGCAAGATCAAAGAAGAAGTTGGCTTCCCATCTATCACTAATTTTGCTGAGATGGAATGAGGTGCCACCGCTGTCACATGAGCTCCAATGCTATTTAAGAAAATTGATTTGATGACATGGAAACCTGGAAATGCCAGCTCAATATCTGATGATTTGGGCTTGCAGCCATATCCGACGGTGCGTGTGACCAGACACACCATGTTGTCATTCATGGCAGCATAGATTAAATTAGGTTGGAAGAGATGTGTAGCGCACAAACGGCAACATCCAATATATTCCAATTCCACAAATTATTCAAACACTCCTGCCAGGCCTGAAGATGTGAGATTAAGCACCACTTGACATGCTTCAACTCAACTTTTTTCAATCAGATGTTGGTCATGATTGCATAATTAATGGATGTGGACATTATTTGTAAAATATGGACTTTGCAGTATAGGCTATTGCATGTTGCATTCATGAGCAATGAATTTGTTACTTAGGGGTACCCAAAAGTATGTATATTTGGGTACATTGAAGGTAAGGGTTGTATTGTACTGAATGCGCTCGGAAAAGCCATTGCGGTTCAAGCCAGTGGGTTGCCAGATGGCTGTGCGACTTCAACGCGAAGAACCAACGAGACTGGCTAGCTAGTATATATTCAGGTGGATCCGTCGCTCTTCCTTTTCAAGCAACATCAAAATATTTGCAACAGTTCCAGCAGTGATGAATGAGGCTGTTCCGTCGAGTTTCCAAAATAAAGGCGTGAAATAACATGGGCGCGTTCGGAACTCCATGTGAAAGAATTGTTTTGGCAGGAATCCAGAGAGTTCCTCCGGCTGAGCCAGTTAAAACACAGATAGCTGCACCAGTCATTGTTATGTCGGGTTCCGCCCCAGAGCTGGGATTTGTTGCGTCGAGTACAAAAGCACGGAAATCAAATAGTAACACAAACTGGGTTGGGAGGGTCTATTCCATCCTGCGGGGATGGAGTAATGTGACAGCAGGGTTATTTGGGGTTGAGGATACATCCTTGGGGAGAGGTGAAACTTAACAAAGGCCTTCACATGCTCAGACAAGCACAGAAAGTGCAGCTGAACATTTCGTAATAAACACTCCCGTTATCCACCAACAGTGTTTACTACTGCAATTTCACTCTCAGGAAACATGGGCAGCAGTTTGCCGCTGCTGGCGGTCCGCTCTTATTCTGGGGGACCTTGAAAAGTAGAGTCGCGTTTGACTTGGTTTCACTGTTTGGAGAATATCGGTATTCAGATGATTTTTTTTTTTCAATGGCAGACAGGGCTACAAATATAAAAAGGGCTATAAAATCCATTACGCCATTTCAGCAATCCTGCTAAACTAACCTACCCAGCAACCACTTTGCACCAAGGCAGACGTTGTCAAGACGGTGCTTATCCTTTTCCTACCCTACTTGCCAAGAGAGTCGACACCTACCCAGAATTGTCAACCGTTGCTTTCAACTGCGCTACTGTTCTACACAAATTCCCATCAGGAGCATGTTACCCGCAAGTCAGAATACATCTGCCTGAAGACGCACTTTTCTTGGCAACAGAAGGGTTTTATCACTTGGCATCATCCGTTGCAGTGAGTAGCTGTTCCACAACGAGCCCTCCAGAGATAAGTCTGTCCTTCATCTGCTGTGTCTAAGCACCGAACCCAGATTACACGGCCACACAGGATTCCCTACAGGCTGCCCGTTCCTCCGCCACATCTCCTGGACATAAATAAGGATGCTGCGGGAGAAGGGGGGAGGAGGGGGGAAACAGACTTCCACTGTGCTCAGCTTTGTGATCTTGCATGGGGCTGTGGATCTTTGTAATCTCATACGTCACGACTGCAGTAAGAATAGCTTCAGTGCCGAGATGGAGTCATGAATCGGGAGAGTTGAATGTGTGGTCCAATCACCATGGCGCCTTCGGACAACCTCATTGTGTGCCGCGTCTTGACGGAATTGACTGGAATGCCACCTCACACTGCTTTCAGAGCTCTTCTCAACTTAATAGGGCTACTCATTTAGCACTCCGCTTTTGGTGTCACTTCAGACTTTTTAGCTTCTGAGTGGCTGTTGATTTGTCTCATGTTCGTACCCCTCCCCTTACCCTAAATCAACCAGGATAGACTCCAGCATCCTCCCGGACATGAAGAGCATCGGCGATTCAGATACACTGTAAATCGGGTAAGCTGGACGGCAGGAACATGGCGCGTATTGGACAAATGAGAGTTTCAATCTATATATATATATTGCGCGTCGTCCCTCACGCGGTCTGTCCTTCCGTCTGTCCCTTTTCAAAACGTACCTACTTCACCGCGCCGCTGCGCGCCGGCACTGCGCCGCTCAGGCAGTGGCTCACTACGATCGCGCGGGCATCTTAGCGAAAAAATGTTGTCTACCCACAAGCATTGCAATGAAATTGTTAGTTATTTAGTAGAGCTAAACATCTCTTTATTTTCGCGATAAGCAATGAAGATGAACAAAAAGTTGAACCAAGCAACAACACTTTTGTGGGCCGAAGGCCCACCTTACCAGCCTTCCGCAGGAACTAGCTGATGAGCCGCCCGGAGGGCGGCGAACCAGCTAGTATGATATAAAAATGAGTAATAAAGGTAAGAATTAACAAAGGGCTGTTCCTTGACGAGCTACTTGATTGCATGTGTTATTGTTGATTACATTACTCTCAAAGCAATCAAGTGCAGTACTTGGTTGCAACCGGCAGAGGTAGAGTGTCAACTATTCCGCTTGCATGAAGAAGAGCGCAACCATAGCCTACATCTACACGGGCAGTTGCTCCGTCTCAACTGCTCTGGTCACTTCAACGCGAATGTTGGAGCCAATGATGGTATTCCAATCATTTATTCTGGTGGAACAGATGAGGGACCACATGTTCTTGCATGACAGAATTGTGCTGATGGAGCTCTTTGGGTTCACAAATGGTTGACCGTGACATTACGTTCGGTTGTTTTTACCGCGCATAGACGTTCAATAACATTGCAGATGCTTTGAAATAACTCGTCAGTACACAGTGGAAAGCAGCGTTATATTTGGGTTGATAAATTTTGCAACACCCTGTGAAATATGAACGCGTGGAGCCTGTTTTTTTTCCTTTGAGGTATTTTACAGCCAAACAAATCAGTTTAACAAGAAACACGAAAGCATCACTTTAAATAATCCTCCTTGACTTCAGAAAGGCTGATTTGCATTCTTCAGGAGGTATTTTTATTTTTCCAGATGCACAGATTTTTACTTTTTTTTTTTTTTGCCTTTGCGTGTTGCAGCAGCGTGCTGACAATACTCTGGTGAATCCCCACCCCCTGTTCCCCCCCTTAGATAACTGCCTTTAGCAGACGATATCCTGTCGGCACCTGGCACCCAGGGGAAGGTAGGCCTCTATTCCCTGCCTCACAAACACACACACACACACACACACAAATAGCTCCCCTCCAAGCATGGGCGTGTGTGCTATGAGAAAATGTATCTGTACGTACATGCACTTGCGTGCTCTTGCACAACTGCGCTGCATGCCTGTGTCTTGTGTGTGTTGCTGCTGCTACTGCAGCGTTATTATCGTGCGCCAATGTGCTGGTGTTGTCTGTCAATCCACCCCCCCCCCCCCCCCCCCTCCACCCCTGCCCCCTGGTCCCAGCCTGCTCTGGCTGGTTATATTGAAGCAACAGACAGCGTGGGCGCACTCACACAAGCTTGGAGCAGACCTGATCCCCGGCTGATAGAGACGGAGACTTGCTGAAGTTGAGAGAATAGCCTCGGGTTGTCTGCAGACCACAGGGAACATGCCCCCGAGTCACACCTGCACACACATACACGCGCACAATAGAATAGAAGCCCAAAACTGTGATAAATCTCCTCTACTAACACTGACATTCAGCTCCCTGGCTGTCGACCTGAATGTCTGGAAGTCTGACTCCCACTGTCATCCGAACCATTACCCATTTAAACTCTCCATTTGTTGACGTTTGCGTTCATTTAGCCACCACCGTCGATACACGTGTCTTTTAGCATTTCTTTGTCCGGCGGCTAAGTTGTTGTTCTTTTTTGTTCATTGGTGCCATCAATCTTGTATGCTGAAAACCAATGCATCAGCAGTGTAATTTTGTAATCAGCGCAGCGAGGAATACAAATCAGATCGGCAGCGGGCCTGTAATGCATGTAATCCATCAGAATGAAAGTGTTACAGACACCTGATAAACATGCATTTTTTTAGCCGATTAAATGACTGAATAACAGATTGATCACTGCGTATGCTCACAGTTTCCTTTTAGCGTGAATCGTGATGAACTGGACGTGCAGACAGACAATCCTGCAGACTAATCAATTCAATTATATTCACAATCAATGTGAATATTAAGAGAGTATAAAAAGAACGCCAGCAGTGTTCAGAGTTATTAGAATCCGTTTATGAACAGTAAATTTCATTGAGTATGGGAAGGTGTTTAATTGCTGCGGGTGATTTGGATTGTCTCCGTCAAAGCTTTTTTTTTTTTTTTTGACGATGCAATTAAATTTGTCACCAAAAAAAAAAAAATTGTCATAAAAAAAGTAAACCAATATCGCTACACGAAATTGGGTGTTAGCTCGGGAATTAATTTTTGGTTCATTCATTTCCAGTATATTTCCCGTGATAGTACTGTACTTGCTCCTCCTGTAACTTTTGCTCCTCCCCAAATCCCACACCTATGTTAGACCCTTCCCCAGTTGCCATCTCGCGGATGGGTTGTAGCACCACTTTCGCCCAGAAAGTTGAGATCTGTCGTTTGGTTGTTTTTTTCCCCTCCTTAGGCTACAAACTTGGAATGACATAAGTAGTTAGTCATTATCACTGTATCCATGCACTGCATTGAATGATGTAGTCCAATCAAATGGTATTAGTAATTCAACTATTATTGTATATGTAATGCTTTATTTGAACCCACACATTTTTTTTTTTGTGGATGATATACTTCAACTTATCGTATTATTTAATATTGCTGTGAATTATATTCTTTTGAAATTATGCAAATAAAAGCCAGAGAGTAATAAATGCCTTATTCCTAATAGATTCTTGGTGCTCTCTGGTGAGGGCCACTAATGTGAGGAAAGATGCAAAATGCAAGACCAACGTTAAATAATTCAATTTTAAGGCATTGTTGCCACATTATTTTGCGAGACTTCTCACAGACCTTTTCGGCAAGTGTCCTGCACATGACCCAAACAATATAGCAGCATCTTCAGCGTTGGGGCTCGCGAATTAGAGACCCCGGGTACGAAAGAAAATACAGTTAATGGATAAAAAGAATAACAGCTTTTAATGTTGCAATAAAAACACGGCTCTTACGTTTGCTTTAATTTGCTCATGTTGGCTGGGAACGAAAGCTTATTAGTCTTCATAGCTGAAATGCCATGGCCTGTTTCTTCCTTTGGCTGCCGAGGACTTTGAAATGCCAGTGGGTGGGGCGACGTCGCAAGGAAGCTTTTGCCGCTTGAAGTCTCCAAACTGCCCAAGGCGGCGAGCTTTGAAAGCATCTGCCAAAGTAATCATCGATTCATTGCTAACGATCAGCTATCCTCTCACTTCCTGTAGATGTATGACGGTCATTTTTGTACAACGGGGCCGAGAGAATACCATCACTTATTGCTCTTTCATTGCGAGCGGCAGTTATTCCGAGCTCGACACAACCGCAGGGAGTGCCAGCGGAAGATGTAGCGGCTGACATTGTTTCCCCAGTAGTCAAAGTATTGGACCTGTGCAGCTTGGCCCGGCTGTGGCTATCTCAATGAAAGATTAATGAGGCTCTTCAGGTAGATACAAAGCTAAGTGTCTTGTTTATTAATGTGCTGTGATTGAATCCATTAGTTGCCTCGCGCAAACTAATCGTCGTATAATGTGTGTTGTCATTTCGGGCTAACTGCTCATAATGTATTCCTCCCCCGTCTTTGAAAATGCTGTTATTTTCTAATAGACTGATAGAAATAATGTTGTGTCAGGAATAAGGATTCCCCCCGCCCGCCTTTCTACCACCCCACCCGGCCAACTGAACTGTAAGCATGTTTCTCATTCACATTGATTGCTGAATGGACTGTTTGCTCTTCTCTGATATGCATGCTTGTAGGGATTCAGGGGGTGAATCAAGTCACGATGGAGCCCTACCTGTCAGATTTAATTCTTCCGACCGGAGTGCCATTTAGCTTGAAAGGGTGAGGAGTTTGTAAAAGAAATTGGGTCAAATCCCTCCTGGAATATTCGAGAGACAGCCTTTCCCATCTGTGCGACATCTCCAAAACGCATCAGAGCACAGGCAACTCGGAGGACAGCGATTATTGACTCGTAATAGCAGATCTAACGGTAGTACTTGCACTGAAGGATGGGGGGGAGAAAAAAATACATAAAAAGAAATAGCATTGCAGAACCACAACAGCATCATTATCAAAGTGGCTGACATCCAGCTTGCCATCTTCGGGGATCAATTTCATCAAAGCGTAATGTATCTCTTTTATTCTCCAAGTGAGTAGCAGAGTTGGTGATCTCGAGGTGTGGAGAGACTTTGAAGTGCAAAAGAGTCAGAGATGGAAGATTCGGAACGCCGCTTTCTCTCCCTCGGTGAGACGATGACCTCCGGTGAGCAGAGCCAACCTGAACAAATTGAAAAGAAGTTTGAGTGTGTCGCGCCACAGTTCGCTGTAAACGTTCGTGGAAAGTAAACCTCGTGGAAATACCTGTCAGGATCAATTTGAATGCCAAAGGGTTGCAAATTATTTTTTAATTGCGCTCCCCTGGCCAAACTCTGACGTTTATAGAACCTCCAAGGTCGGACACATTGCTCTACCACAACCATAGCAAAGGTATTGAATGAATCCAATCAGGTCGTAACCGTCGCCATGAGAATGTTAACGTTAAAAGCAATGACAAAATTAAAAGTCTCTCAAGGTGTAAAAAAAATGCATATATATATATATATATATATATATATATATATATATATATATATAATATATACTGTATATATATATATGCATGTTAAGAAACCAACATTTTGGTTCATATTCCAAACTTTGATGAGCGACAGATCGGATTTTAAAAAAAATTGCATTTTCCATCAGGCTACACCACTCTTTATCCAAGCAAACACTGTTGTTCCATAATCGGATATAAAAGTGAGAAGAACATTTTTTTTTGTAGGGTATAATGAACACAGTTTGCACTGTTTTTGTTTTGAGTTATTTTCCTAACCCCCTCAAAATTTAGCTACACACATGCATGAGTACTCTCTGAAGACGACCCACAGTTGCGCTTTTCCAGAACAGGAGAGTAGAACTGATTTGCATAATAACTTTTGTTTGTAACCCATGCCCTCTTGAAGGTACATAAATGTCAGCCGACGTGTTTTGTTTCATTGGCTAGTCATCACCTCGTCAGACTTGTATTCGTTGCATCTCGTCGACATATTCATCAGCTTATTATGCAGACAGACGCAGCAGTGGTGCTCTAAAAATAAAACCGCGTGGCTTATTCAGGTTCAAATCGACGTCTGCCACTCGCATGGGAACGCGCCTTCACAAAGGGCGGCACAACAAATATTGCATATGGAGAGAATGTGGGAACAAAAGGCAGAGATTGTGTCACTCTGCGGCGCTTCGTGCCACCCGATGTACCGCAGGACGTTGGAACAAAAGCTGTTTGGGAGTTGGTGTGCGTAGTCGTTTGAGGACAGTTTGCTGAACCTTGAATGAGAATGATGGACTTGAGGGGGGAGAGCTGGGCGGACTGGAGTGGGGCTCTGGTTATGATTGTAAACAACTCTCTTGGGGGCCACGTTCACACAAAAGAATTACTAGACTGTTAAGGAGGCCTAACAAACGGGACCTCTCCTCTTTGATTTTGCCGAAACTGTGACGCTTCATCGTTGTTTTCATTCATCCTACAGTTGAAAGACGCAAAATGGAATGACTAAGGGCATTGTGAAAACGCAGTTCTCATTTTGTTGACTTTTCAAGGTAAAGTCTGCGACGTTAAGGCGGAGAGCAATATTGGAATGGAGCTTTTGCCGTCCCTACACCCCTCACCAATGTGCATGTGATATGCAGCTGGACAAACAACGTGCGCAGTTAGCCGAGGCTGCTAGCTTAATGCTACCAAATGAGAAGATTTTGCGGGAATTGTAAACTTCATGCTTATGCTGCATTTCTTCCAGTAGAACTCTGTGCTAATCATTGTGGTACATTAAAAAAAAAACAACAACAAAAAGACATTAAAATGATTGGTTAAAAATCCGCACTTCAGCAAGGATGTGGATGATAAACTGCGACATGCGGCGTTTCCCCTGATTCACTTTTAATAAAACACTCTAGAAGGTGGACAGTTCCGAGCATAATTGGCGGTAATTGTAAACTGCAGTAGAATTTCACTCATAAAATATCTTATGCGTCCCTAATTTAGTGGCCGGTGCGTGGTGCTGACAGAGCTGGCGGGGGCAGTGTTGGAAAAACACGTTTCAACAAAGGGCCAACAGCTCATTCTCTGCACCATGTGCAGTATTTACACTGGTCTCGCTCTCATTCTATTGTTCCTGTCCTAAACACACCTGCAATTCCTTCCTTCCTGCACCAAGTTTCCCACAAATCCAATCGGACGAGCTGAAAGGGAGAATCGCAGTCATGTAATTATTTCTCCAGGTTCCCAGGATACACTGAAAAGAAAACAGAAGGGGGAAGGGGGCGTGATTCAGGACCATGGCTGAAAAGGAAAGCCAGTTTCGGTTCTTTTTAAAAGGCAACCAGGGTGTAAAGCGATTCCGGATTATCCTGATACATGATTTAATGGCACATTCTCCAGTGGTTCAGCCCCCCCGAGCAGTCAGCAGGATGTGTGCTTGTCGGCTTGTCTAACCCAACAAGCGTATACGTTTTGCACTGCCGCTTTAAACAATGTATTCACGTTAACGCAGCAGTAACAGCTTGTAGGTTTTTAAATGGTGCATAGAACATGAGTTTTGTAAAATCTCTGTGTTTTTAGCTCAAGATCGATAGTTTAAAAGCACAAGGTTCCGGCCTGCGACTGGAGTACGGGAAATATCCTACATGCCAAACATATAAACGCTTATTTTCTCAAACAATATATTCTCATGATTATTTATTGAGTGAGAGTGGGAAGAGACATGTTTACTTTCAAAAAAATGTGACGGCAACCGTTTATTTTTGAATTTGTTTTTATAACCTTATGTAGGCGCGTTTTAACGACAGTTATTGGAAAGCTTATAAAAGTATTAGCAGTTAAAAGCTTTTTTTTTTTTTGGTTAGGGGGAGAGTTGTGCTTTAAATATGTTTTCTTTCCTACTTCCGATAGCTTCCTCCAACTTCAACTTGAAATGATTTGTGTTTGTATTTGTCCTTGCGGCCACTGCGCAATGAAACGCTCTGTCGAGGGGATGCAGATGAGTGCTCATTACTTTTAAGTGGTATTTCGGTGCTTTTTCAGAAATAACCTTCCTTGACTTTGTTTTCAAGCAAGCTGAAGTGTCTCGGGATTTATCTGTGACTGAAACACAATGGCGTTATGTCACATGATAGGCCATCGGCCGCATGTTTAATGCAGAGACGGAGTTTAGGAAGAAACATGAAAAGGTGGAGGCTCATGACATCATCGTGCTTCAGTTGGAGAGTGGAATTCGCTGATACGATTCCGAATTTGATTAAAATTTGGGGAAAGCTTCGGCCGGTAATTATTAATCATCCAAAGGCTTCAACAAAATCAGAGAACTTCCCACCAAAGTCTAGCAAGAATTCATTTGGTTCAATGTTTAGCTCCCCCTCCCTTTTTTATTTTCTTTCTTTTTTTCCAAAAATAAGGATTTTTCTCATGGGATACTTAAAAATATATATTTACCAAAAGAGTAAGTACTTCGACAAAAGGTTTACAATAATTTTACATAATAGAAAAAAATGAGATGAAACACATCAGCAATGCAACTCTATTATAACTCCAGCATTTTACCATTTTTATGTTTCAGTATTAATTAAGTTTTACACTTGTATGATCATTAAAAAGGGACATTTGGACATTGTAATAGCCTGAAAACAAATAGTTTGAGTCTTTACGGTGGGTCGCCCAGCATCTAGTGTGAAATGAAACAACCAAGTAAATCTGTTTATTATCTGGCAACTTGCACACTGCAAGAATCAAGACAAGGGCACGGAAAATCCTCCTGGATCCCCCGCACCCTGCCCACCACCTTTTCCAGCCACTCCCCTCAGGCAGACGCTACAGATCCATGCGCACCAAATCCGGTAGACACTTAAACAGCTTCTTCCCTCTAGCCATTAACTCCTTAAACAGTCACTGACGTAGTCACTCTTCTTGCACCACAAAATGGTACTTCAAAACTAGTGGTTACTCTAAAATGGTTCAATTATTTTGTTGTTTACGATGATACTAGTGCAGCGTGTTATACCGGAGACAAATTCCTTGTGTGTTCTACATACTTGGCCAATAAAGATGATTCTGATTCTGATTCTGATTTCTGAAAATGTAATAAGTGAGGCGTTCTACATTTCTGCCTCTCCTTTAATTTACATGATAACCACCTCCCACACCGAGTTCCTCCATTAATAACATGACCAAAAGCAATGTTGGAGCGAGCATCTGTCATATTTAAGACGCGGTTCGGTTCGCCTTGAGCTACATCGAGATTGGCTGGATGCACAGACTTAGATTCTAATAAACATACTTGATCACAATTGTGGTTAATTACAAACACAGAAGACTGCAAGACCAAACAATTAGCTCCTGTAAGGTATGTCTCCAATTAAAACGCAACCCAATACAACACACACCCAGACGAACTGTCTTGTACCTAATCAAAGCGCTTGGTGCAAATGGGGCTCAAGAGCTCACAAAATCTCAAGCCGCTTGACAAGAAAGTATTTCGTGCTGTGGATTGAAATTTACGATTCATGGTTTAAAAACGTCTTTCACATCTCAAATAAAGACGGACTTCTTTTTTTTTTTTTTAAATAGATCCAGCAGCCATCAGATCGGAATTTTTTTTTTCCCTTACGGCGTATTACAGTCATGAGGAATGCGGATGTAAAACACATCAAACAAACAAATACAGGAAGTACAGAACGATATTGCGAACATGAAGCGGACTTTCCTTCTCGAAATCATGGAAAAGGCATCGACTAATTTGAATGTTCGCAAAATAAAAGGACTCCTTTTGTCTTCTGAGGGCTTTTTGTGATTTTGCCCATTAGTGCTTAGTTGACAGAGTCCTGGACTAAGCCGAAGAAGAATGCGAGTACTGTCCCAGCCATGGCACAGTCCCAAAAGAGGAGGGGGGGGGGGCGGCAAATGGGGTGCACAAGAGGGCACACATTCACCCCCCAACTCAACATCCTCCCACCATTTTTCTCAGCAATTCTGCAAAGTGAATACTGTATGTAATCTTCTCAATGAGCTGAGGAAAACAGTCTGCCATTTTTTTCCTTTTTTTAACTTTCCCCGCTCGCATCCTCCTCTCCCAGCATTGATAAATCTTTGTTTCATTCCCCGACAGCCAGTTCACTTACTACGTGTTTGACGTTCATTTGTCACAACTTCAAAACACACTGGCAAGGAATAAACAGATGTTAGTCATGAAATATTTATCCGATGAATTGTAACCTGAATTCTTCGCTTGTCTTGTGAGCTTAGCCAACACGTGTGTTATTAATGATGGATGACGATAGATATATTTATATATATTTTCTGTCAGCTCCGTGTTGATTTGTAAAATAGCCGTATGAGTGCTTTTTGTTTCCCATTTCGACAAAAGCGCGGAGCCGATGAGGAATGATTGGAGGCGGTTTAAAAACAGCAGGCTCAGGTCTCCTTTCACTGGCGTATCATCTGAAATCCATCTTTATCTGCTCTCCAATGGTGATGACCGGCCATTTAAAGATACGCGGGCTGTCTACGGAGACAGAGCCAGAAGTGTTTGAGCCTGAGCCTGGATCCTTTTCTCTCCCACTGCTTTGACACATAAATAAAAGAGAGTAATCATGCTCGGTGGCCGCCTGAGCAGCATGCTAATTTGGTTTAAAGTGCCCTTTAACCAATGCACCAAATCAAAAGGACAAACATTTGGCACCAACCAATTTGTCGAGAGCTGTCGCCGAACATCACTCGGGCAGTCCCTGGTTGATTTTGTCTTTAGGAATACAAAACCAATCATGACTCATTATGTGAGCTCAATGTGAGAAAGTAGAAAACCTCCGGGCACCTAAATAAAAATAAATCTAGCGTGCTTTGTTGTGATTTGTTTGAAATCGGGCATACACTTTTTTTTCCCCCCCCTCCTATTAAGTGGTGAATAAAACAGCAGTGGTGGGAAATTCAGAGGGTGAGATTAATTGGCATGCAAGCAGAGTAAGAGCCCGCAGTCTGCCAATCACAGGACTAGCCAAGCATGACAAGCATTGCCTATCTTCTACTTTTCATTAGGCCACGGATGGGGCCAGCCACAAGCTTTATTCTAAACAGGGTTGATATGGCTGTCTCACTCTCCCAAATACCTTTACACCCTCAAAACAATACGACAGGATATATACGGGGGCAACCAAACAACATATAAAAAAAAAAAAAGGATGGCTCTTACTTGAAGCGAACAAAAGGAGTCCGGCCACGGAAATGAGAAGGACATGAGGATTCAAGAGTGCAGACATTGATGTGGGGGAATCTAGCCTTTATTCTGGGAGCACCTTGCTCAGTTTTCAAAACGTACATTTCATTTAATGGGATCTATTAACTGGGGGCAAAATGGAGCTCTACACCACTCTCCGAAGCGATAGAAACAGTGAGGCCAAGTTCGATATTTGGGGTCCTTAATTTTTTCTGCAGACTGACGCGTGTTTGACTTGAAAAAGATGAACATCGCTTGTTTGAACCCAACCGACCATAAAACACCAACTCCAATATACAGTATCAACACTCCTCAAAAGGAAGTCGCTTCGCCAAGTCAATCAAATTCTTATAATTTCACATATTGAAGACTTCCCCTTTGGGATGTAATCTGATAGAATATATAAATCGTGTAAGGAAATGATACGGAAAGCTATGAACAGTTGAACTTTGGCAGAGAGCTGTGCTCTACTGAGGGCAAATTTAGTTCATTTTAAAATCCCCAAAATGAAATGCAAGCAAAACTGAGCTCTCCGCTGTCATTATGCAAAGCTAACCTAATAAGTATGATCTGTCACAAAGGAACCCCCCCTAAAAAAAACAGTGGCTTATTTATTTACTTAGCTAATAGAACACATTAGTTTAGAGCAATTATTTTCGGATTAAGCTGTCATAAGAGAATGCGCAACCTCAGTATGTCTACAGTCCCTTGGTTTGGGAAAAGGTGCGCACAGATATTATGAGAGCACTGAATGACACATGCTCTTCATTTCACCGCAGGCAGCTTTCAAATGTGCATTCCAGACATCTTGAGGCTGTGTAAATATACGTGACACCATTGGCAGGCAAAAGACGACATACTTAGGCTTCGATGGGGGGGGACGGGACGGCAGCAGTTCCAAGAATGCGGCGTCTGTTTGCTCAGACCATCTCCAAATGTGATCTGAGAGATCGAATCTCAAATGTCCTGATGGCGTTTACCCCTGCGCGCGTTAATATCGGGCGGTTTCCCATTTCTGTTCCCCATCTATGTTCGGATCACAGCTTCTGGCGTAGCTTCAACCCCTTTCATCCAGATGCCAACCAGCTGCGATTTAAAATCATCCTGAATTTCAATGCCTGCCGAGGACAGGTCCCACTTTACCGCACAATTTGATTGGGCAGTCATTGGCCAGATTTTTCATCACCAGTCATGCAATCAGTGGGCAGTTGAAATGACAATCAGCGTTGTCACTGATTGATCATTGTGGTCTTCATACAATGATTTCACAGGATCTTAGAAGTTGTTCATGACACGCTTCCCATAAACGTGTTTCAGACCGACATATATTGGGGTTCATAAAAGTCCTTTAACATTTCTGTAAAACAAATAGCCCTCTTTGTCTTGGCGAAGGAAGGTAAGGTTGGAAAATGCGCCAAAGAGTTGCGTCTTCTCCTGGTGGATACGAATGATCTGTGCTCTGTAGCTCTCAGCATCGGGACTTGGTTTATGGATATCGTCTCTCCACTGAGCAGACACCTCCAGTTCATCATAGGTTGCTTTTTCATTGGCTCTTAATGGCCAAGAGGCACATAAAGAGAGAAGAGGGAAGGCAGGGATCTCGTCTCCCCCACTATTCTCCTCGACCCAAGTGTCTCTTCAAAATGACTGAAGAATGCTGAGGGTTTGAATTTAGAGTCCGCGTGCCATGTTGTTTCTAACGTCCGGATTAAAGCCATCATTATGCAGCCAATGGAAAAGCTGATTCTGCCCTCTGTCCAAGAAAGAGCTTAATGCTACAATGGTTTTGTAGCCCCCACCACCCCTCCGCAATCTGGACATTGGCAAACGGTTCCTGAAGGCCAATTGGAAGCACAATATTTTGACAGCGGACCACTGCTTAAACGACTAAACCCTCAATTCCTGCCGGATTGTATTTTTCAGTCCAGCATGTGGGGTAACGTATTCACAGCCGCTGAGTGTTAATAATTCGCCAAACAATTATGTCAGTCTTTGGTCTCCCATGTGAGAAAGTTAGCCCTCGCTCCCCTGCTGTGTTACAGTATGCAAATAGGAAACGTCTGAGACCGAGAGCTCATCGAGGAGGGTCAGACAATTGTTTTGCAGCAACATGAATGGCATTTGTAAGGCATTTGAGCATGTGCGCGAGGAGTAAAAATAGATGTGAATTAGCGCACTATTCCCTGGGAAATGGATTGTGAATCATGGGGGCGGTCTTTTTGCGCACGGTGAAAAACAAGGGAAGTGGGAGTGCTCAGGGGAGTGGCAGCGCTTCAACGCCTGGCGCTACCCACCAGCAGAAGACCCGTTTTCAAGTTTCCATTCGCTCTGTGTGCCCCTACTTTTAACTGTTGAAATGGGGAGGGGGCACACATCTAAACCGATGGATTAAAGACATGCCCCGTATGACATTTTGGATGATTCTATTCCACACTGGAGTGAAAGGCTCTTTACTGTTTACAAAGCCATAAAAAAAACAGCTGGACATAATAGATAGAGAGTGCATGCCAGAACCTCACTTAAGTCCAACAGCATCGGTAACCTTTGACCCTGCCAAGGCTCTTCTTGCATGAATGGTCAAAAAAATCCCTCCAGACACACTCAAAAAGAAAGTCTTTGCAGAAGAGTGGTCGCTGTAATCGCTGACACGTCAACGAACCATCCATTTTCGCTTTCTGTATTTTGGCTCTCGATGCTTTGGCCACTGGCGCTCTGAAAAAACAAAAAAAAAAAAAACAACTCACAAGGCTCATTCGTGTCGTTGGCACGTTTCTCACAGCGGTAGCAATTTGAACGCAAGGTTGTTTGTTGTCGTTTTTGACAGGAGTTGTGGTTGAAAGAAGGTATGGAATCTTGTCTCCTGAAAATGTAGGTTACCATGACAACATGTTGTATTTGGCTCAGTTTCAGCACCACCGACTCTTTCACATTCCAGAAAGCTGGTTGAAAGAAACCAGAGGGTTTCGGCTGACACCGCTAAAGTTTTGAAACGACACAATGTAATTCGTACCGGCGATGTATATCTTCACCTCGTGCGTTTGTCAACGCCGTCGCTCCACACACCTTCGTTGTGGCAATGAGAAATGAGATGGCGGAAGCGCAGTCAACCCCCGCTGGGTGACAGAAGCTGGAAACATAATCAAAATCTCCGGGGATTCAACTTGTACTCTTTGTTTCCACTTTTCTTTTCCACTGTTAAAAAGCCATAAGCGCACTTGATGAAGAAAACAGCTTGGAGCCAAGATGATTTATGAGCAACAGACAATTAATAAAAATTGCCTAAACATGTATTATTGATTGTCCCCCCCACACACACCCCCCCTCCCTCCTTTAGTTCTCATGAATAACCGTCTGTCATAAATTACCAGGTTCATTTACATTGCACCAAGACTGGCTTGTGGGAGATTGTAAAAATTGCGATGGGGTCAAAGCGACCTCCGTGCTCTATAAATTATGCGTCCGGCACATGTTTAATCACATGCCCGTGAACAAACCCTGGCTTGACCTTCTCATAATTAAAATGCAAAGTAACCTGTTGGCTGTCCGTCGCTGTGATTGGACGTGATGTGGCGCAAACAGCCTCAAACCTCGCTCCATGCGGCAGACAACGGCTCGCAGATTTTTTTTTTCCAAGTTCACTCCAGCAATTCATTTATCTTGATATGGAAAAAAAAAAAAAGGAAAACAAACGTTCAAGCTGACCTTTTTGTGAGATTAAAGGCCAAACACGTTTGATCATTTCAATCTATTTTCACCTGGGCGATTGACTTTCAGCAAAATTTGACCCCAAGTTTTATTTTTTTCTTCTTCCTATTTTATTTTGGAGCCGATTGCTGCTCTAAAAGGCTGCATGTTTTCATTAGCCCCCACGGTGAATTCAGGGTCACCACGAATCCTTATAGTAGTCAAAGTTTTTTCACACTAACTATTTTGTGACTCTTCCTCATGACCCGAAAAGAAAGTTGGCAAAACAGCACTATTAGCTTGCCGCGTTGGAGTCCAATGTTGGATCCTTCACGACGTAAAAATCCGTAAAAACAGTGCAAGATCAAGATTTTTACTGCATTCACCTCACATAGCGTCACACTGTTTAGCATAAAGATCAAGTCTTCAACACCAGCGGTAACTTCTTTATCTCTTATATGCTCTTCACTTTTTGCATTTGATAATTAATTAGTGTAACCAAAAATTAATTAGGGACTAGTCTAAAGAATGCTGTAGTGCATTGCTAAATGGATTCTTGGAGATGGAGGTAGAGAGAGAGGTAGAGAGAGAGAGAGAGAAATTAATATCCAGTGTGAGTGTTAAAGTTCGTTTGTTGCTTCGGGCTTTAATGGGAGATGATGAAGTCAAATGTAAATATCGAACCCGGAAATTCAGCGATTAACCTAACATGGTCACATTTACAACCTTGTGAAGCAAAAGTACACAATCATTTAAGATAGCCAAATCATCTCCAGATAACGATCATTCCAATGTCTGCCTGTGGTGGGTGATTTCTTTTTTTTTTTCCTATCCATTTCATACCACAGTCGTTTTGTTTTTGATTTTTGTAAAAAAAAATTCCAATTATAATAAAAATGGGTTTTTACTATTGCAGTTATTTACATTTTCTCCCACTTTATTATAAAACATCCTTTAACTCGTAGTTGATTTTAAGGAAACAGCTTAAATGTTACCATCGTAAAATACAAGGAACGTCTAAGGTTGAACACACAATTTCACAATGAGAGCTAATGGAAATATAAATAATCTGTTCCAGGTTTAAACGTCCCTCGTCAAAAAACCTCAGCTAGCGATGAAGGCAGTGTTTTAATTTATACTCGCATTTTCGTACTTGTAGGATTGTAAATCATTCACGACAGAGGAATGAGTCGCAGACGCGCGTCACCCATCTCACTTGGTAGGATTCCTAATCGTCACACACGTAGCAGGAAATGAACCAATGTTTAAAAAAAAAGAAAACACAATGAAACACGAATAATTGAATTGCTTTTGAAGCATGTTAAAAAAAAAGCTGTACAATATGAGTGTTATTCAATTTAAGAGATTCTGGCTCATCTTGTTCATATTTGTCTTGGAAAGTCTGGTAATCTTGATGGACGATAATGTCCCTGAACTGTGAAGAATGAGTAACTCCCCCAACAGGTGATCTTCGCATATCTTTTAAGCACTCATTTTAAATCACTGTAATGACAAAAAAGAAAGAAAATCATCATTTGAGTTTATTTTTCATGCAAACCGAAATCGGATGCCAGCCTCGAACCATTTCAAACCGTTATGACTCGATTACTTGCTCCAAAGGGGAATAATTCATTGCAAAGTGTACGTTCTGGTGATAATTGTGATGTGGTGTCAAGCAATCGGGAGTTCATAACTTATTGAAGCTGGAATGACAATTAGATGCGGCGCTGTCCGCAGACTCCGACTGTGATTAATTTGGGTGTAAATCATGATGTAAATGAATCACCTCCCCAAAACCTTGATGTATACTGCAGACAACAACTAGCATCACTGTAAAGGTCAAGTCTTGCCATTTGGTTTTAAAGGCACGACACCTAGCTGCGATGAATTCTTCATGAGCAATTCATCCGAGAGGACGGCACGTGAATTTAGATGCAGAATAGGTTTCTTCTCCGGGGCTCTCGTCTTGCGGACAATTCTCCGTCGTGCTGCGAGCTGGCTAGGCTAAGCTAACATTTGTCGTCGATGTTCTGCTGCTACGCGGACAACGAATTGAGAAACAACTCCAAATCTGGTCATCGCGATTTCGGCTCGACCCGTTTGATCTCCCTCAATAATTTCCAAGACATTTTGAGAAAATGACAGCAGGAAGAATCACCGAAGATTGAATTGGCAATCGGTTTTCATGCAGTGTGCGAATGGTTATGCTTTTACTTCACTCCTGTGTCAAAATTGCGAAATGCCAGTTTATATTTTGAATACGTACCTATTTTTAAAGTCTGCCATGGCATTTTAATAAACGCGGTTCAGAAGAAACCAGAATCACTTTGAAGCTCGAAGCAACCTCGAGCATGATAAGTGAATGCACGTGTAAAAACGCTAATTCATTTTCCATTGCCGCGACACAGATGAAGCGAACAGATCAGTTGTTGAAAGAGCAACGCGCAATGCCGTCATCTCAGCTATTCTCGACGTAATTGTTTACCGAGCACAGCGGAACGCATCACATTGCGGCTGAAAATGATCAGATTGGGCGAAATGAAAAGAAAGGGTTGCATGGGGGCTCTCCCTCCATCTGTCTGCACAACAACATATCGTCAGGGGGCGCTTTTCATGGTGATTAATGCAAATGCTCACGAGCAACATGCAGGAAAGGAAAGGTAGCTTTCCAAATTGTCGCACACCTTCGCTTCAACAAGTGCGGTATGCGTCTCCGCTCACTTGCCTCCACATATAATGGCAGGCGAAATTGAAAATCATAGCAGCTTTAACGCAGTTTGACATCTCGCTTGACTCTTGTAAATGAAATCCCTTCACTTCAGGTTGCGGACGGGCTGTGTGGATCGGAGGGAAAATAATAGGTGGGTCCAAAGTACAGCTTTTGAGAGGGTGGAAACGGCAAATTGATGTCGAAGCCGGCTGCGATTCCAGAGAAGTCCCGTCACTTGGGCAAAAAGCCAGTGGGAGAAATTTCTATCATGGCTGGTTCGTGCAGCACATTACGCCATATCATCTCCAATCTCCAGACACCTTGCAAAATTGATGTGACAGGGTGCAGAGCTGCATCTTAATCTCGACGAGCAAGCCATGCAAATGTAAATTTCTCTGCCGCTTCTAATCCATTTTATTCTTTTCAATTACGCCATTTGTTTTCTTAGAGTTGAACTCTTCACATGTCTCTGGAACACAAACGTGAGTTGCACATCAACCGATCATCAGACGGCGGTCGGTGACGGAGCAATTTCATTGAATCCGTTGAAACCACAGTTTTGAAATGCATCTAAGTGGCTTCATTTGACCATGTCATCATGTGATTCCAGTTAAACTCACTTTTATTTTTAACGATTATAAAATGACCTTTGTCGCCAAAGTGGCCAAAGATATATTTTGTTGGCACGCAAGCGGACAGAGCAGTGAAATTCGCTCCGCTTTTATCAAGTCACAACCCAAAAGTCGCATCTTCTGTGTTGAGCACCCACTGTTCAACACGCTAAAAGCATCATCGGCACCTAACGTTGCGGAGCCAGACGTCATCCAAATATAGACCTGCGCCCAGAGCGTGAAAACTGTGACTTCACAGACAAGTGTTAAAAAAAAAAATGGAGACAACGAACTATGCGAGTTCAAATTTGGCCATATAAACATACTGTGTTCTAAATCCGCCCCGGACAAGTAAACAATATCATCGCAAAAATGTGCTGAAAGTCGAACAGTACGTGTCAGATATTTTGACAACCTTTTCAATGGAAAGAGAAACAAAGCTGTATGGCACGTCAAACAGGCGTCGTACGAAATAAGTGCTCTAAAATGCCCCGAATTAGCCTGACGGTATATTCCGGATTGACATCGAGTCTACGTTAATGCGTGCTCTCCGTATTCACACGTGACGATACGTCTGGTGACCTAACATAGAAAGAACTCATGTGGAATCACAATCATCCGATACGGTGAAGCGACATGGTCACAGTGCATCTTTAGTTTTAAAAAGCAATCTGAGCTATCGAGCATGCCCGATACTAATGAGCGAGCGAAAGGGCAGAAGGCGGAAGCATCGGACCACCAGGGAACACGATAAGGGAATGCGGCTTCACGTTCACTTGACCATTTGACCCCCACTTGCAGTGTATTTTGGTCCATCCTCCCAAGCACACCGTTACTGTCCGGCGGAGTGACACAAACCAGGGACACTGAGAGAAGTGAATCGAATTACCACGGCGATGATGACTCTTGTCCGAGTTTGACCCGGATTTGTGATCAAATGGACTCGTTCACCTGGAGCTCCAGCAAACGCAGTGGCTACGAACCCCATCAGTGTCCAACAGTGCTGTTGTCATTTAAGAACATGCTCTTGTCAAATGAGATCATTGTGTTTTCATCTTAACCTTTATTGATTTAAAAATGATCCATATCACCAGATGGTTCCCTTCAGGGCTGCCTACCATTGTTTATTGATTGTCAACAGGATCCGAGCGGTGTGAAGAGCTTATTGTGTTACATGACTTCCAACCATAGTCCAAGTAGCTTCTTGTTAAGGATGCTGAATTCAAGGCGAGGCATAACTCTGTCTGTCTCACGTGAACACAGTGTTGAAGCCGGAATATAAATACATCTTAAAATAATAAACAGGAGTGCTGTTATGGAAATGAAGAAAATAAACAACAAATAATCTGAATATACACAGTACATGGAAGAGCTTCTGGTCTTTGCTCCGAACACACCCACCCACACACACACAGGCTGCCATATGTGCTTTTACAAGCGATCCCTCTTCGCTATACGGAACTTCATCTTAACTGCCGCTTGCTCCTGGCCCGCTGCTAACCCCAGCTAATTAGATGGCGATTAGTGGAAATGTTTCCTAGGACGACGACTTAGCCTCGTGACAAAAACGAAACAATGTCAACGTTTGGCGCCGTCAGCCATTATGCGAAGATCAATTCATAAATATGCGTCTTCGTCGTCATCGCAAGCATGGAAACTACAAAAATCACAGGATTATGGATAATTGCGAATGGTCATAAAGATGTGCAAAACTGGCTGAAAAGAAATCGGTGCAACATGCATGCCAGGCGAGGAATATTGGCAATTTCACTTTCCAAAGTGCATTTTGAATCACCTTCATTAAAATCAAAATGTCATTGTGCATCTTTCACTGATGGTTCTAGCCGTGTGGTAAACATGCACATTGTTGGAAAGAATATTTTGTTTTCCTTGCGGAACTGCAGAAAAAGTGGAGGACTCAAGTGCAGGGAAGCAGACTGCATGAATCTCCCCTCACCAAAAAGAAATAATTTATTTCCAAAACCTTTTTTTTCTTCACCAACAACCAACCTCAACTTCACAATAAAGTTGTATTCAATTCAATCCCAAATGAACAATAAAGATTCAAAGAAACACAAGGAAACATGACAACACTTGGCAAACATGACTTGCAACGACAACAAACCAACACAGACTGAACCAAAGCAGGAAGTTAAATACCCCCTGGCGCACCTGGATGACACCTGATTGGCTGGAAGGAGGTGATTGGTTGGCACAAGGAATGTCGCTAACGAGAACAGGTGAGACAAAAGCCATGGGCCTGTTTACATTTAGAAACGTCTTTATGGTGAATAATAGAAAACAAATAACAGAATAACGTCAAGTCTAATCATACCATAATAAATAAAATGCCAGAAACAAAAATGAGCGCAAAGTATGTCTGGTCTATTCGGCTAAGGGCTGACAGACTCGAAAACCAGTCACTATGAGTCATTTCAGCGCATCGGGACCATTTCTGCCGGCCTTTCCTAAGCGTGCTGTTTGCAACTTTTATGCAGTTGCTTACTTCACTCCGTGTAATGGTCGTACAGGTAAAAAAAAAAAAAAAAATCAATCCTCAAATACGACTGCTTTTAACTGTTTCCGAAGATTTGTGTCCTCTTGCATTTGTCTGTGTTACCTCGCCCGAACATAACAACGCACGGCCTCGCTCCATTTCCAACAAATTCCCTTTCAGAGAATATGATTCATTGTGCACATTAGTTAACGCTAATTTCATTTGTGTAATTGAATCTCAGCAGAACCAAATAACGACATCATGCCGATCGGGGAACTGCTGTCGCTCTCCCCGCTCCTTCGTATTCGTGCCGCTATCACGGTCATTTCGACGTCTCCTCATGGAGTATTTTAACAGGCGGGGTGTGAGGTGAATCCCCGTAAGCGCGTGGCTGAGACTCCACCTGTTTTTGGAGGTGTAACTTGGTATTGTCATCGTGTCGGATGAATGTCAGGCAAATCTGGCAGATCCGCTCTAATCATTCCCACATGAGCAAGCCGATGTCACCTCCAAATCTTTCGCGAAGCTTGTGATACTTTGGGCGGGTCAAGTTTAATTCTTAAGAGGATTCGTGTTAAAAAGATGCACTTTGATACATTCAAGCGAATCCTCAGCATGAATGTGGAAAGGCACAAAGAGATTCATTATTCAGACAATATGGACTCGAGTGCCCGACTGCCTATGGACAAAAATATCGCGAGATTTTATTTTGATTACGTGTGATTCTCTCGAGTTGCTGTGTCGAGTGTTGGTGTCGGTGGCACAAATTGAAAAGAATACTCAAGTTCTTGTCAATCTTCTGGAAGGCCTTTCTACAAGATTTTAGAGTGTAAACTTCTTATCTAGTCATTATTTCAAATTCCAAAAAACAATATCCATTCACTAAATGAAAAAGGAAATTTAATCCCCTTTTTGGGGTTAATCGCATTACAGTACTGTTTAAAAAATATTCAGCTGCCGACCTGTTGGGTCGTGCAAAAGCCCGCATTTTTATTTATTTTCATTTTTTCAAAGTGATTACACTCGCTTGATTGTTTGTGGATAAAATGGACCGTGAAGGGGTTTGGAAAGGGAAAGGCGGAGAGCGATGTGGGTGATTACAGCGTGGTGGCGGTGACGACTTGGTGGGCACTTACGGCGTAAAAGAAAGGTTGGTGACCTCCGATTTTGGTTCTCTTCCCCCAATAAGACAAGTCCTAATAGACTCCATTAACAGGAAGCGCTGCAGGGAGGGAGTCCCCCTCCCAAACCCCACACACAGGCTTTCACAGTGAAATCGGCATATGTGATGACTTGCAGTCTGGCTGGCTGAATGGACCAGACTCGGAGCCTGATAAGCTCCTCTTCCCTTATTATTTCCCCTCATTTAACTTGCTCGGGGGGCCTTCATCACAGTCCATTTTCTCATGCGCGTCCGGCTCAGGCGCAGTTAATGCAGTCGCTCACTCTTGCTACTCGTCTGTTATTTCACAGGTTGGATCAAGTGGTATTATTTTAATTCCTCCGCACTTAACGGTGAGAGAGATCGCATACAATTTATTGTGAATGCCATCGATTGAAAACACAACAACAAAATGATTGAGCAACGCAGGGCAAATCTATCATTTGCGTTTCCATCGGGATCAATTTCTTTTGCCATAAAAGACAAAGGGAACGTGCTCCGTAGCCGTGTCGTGTATTGTGCGGGGTACCGCAGGTAGATTTGAAGTTAGCGAATCAAGCGGAGCAGATCAAGGAGCTGCATGCAGCATTCCCGGGCAAAAACAACATCCCTTGGCAAAATCTGTGAGCTGCTTTAAAAAAAAAATAAATTGAAAAAAATGGGCTGATTACCAACTGCTTGCAAGCCTCATTTAAAACGCAAAAGGGCTTTTACTGGAAATCACAGGCGCTAATAAGTTGCCTGCCCATTCGAGGTCATCGGCATAAGCAGGGGAGCATGTTATTTCTCGTTAGTTTACAACTTAAACTCGGCTCTTTGGTTTACCCACTGCTGTTTTGTATCATTATCTGCGTTAAAGAAAGTCATCATCAAACAAACGTATGAAAGTGGCTCTATAATTAAATGCCATGGGCTGTAAGAACTACAGATCAATTATTTATACTGCTTTGATGAGCATTAGCTTGCTGTAAGGAATGGGGAGCTCATGGAATTTTCAACTATTCAGCAGCGTTTTGCAGAAAACTTTTCTGGTGGGGGTGGGGGGAGGGTCAGTGCATTGGGCGTCCATGTTTGGCAAGCTGCTATTTTCCAACTGCTATTTACAAGTCAGGAAAAGGTGAGGCCCTTGAGCAACTTAAAAAAAATGTAGGAAGGATGTTGCACAATGGAGCACCTGGTAAACATCATGTTTCTAAATACATTAGGAAGGTGACACACACACACACACACACACCAGAGTTCATCTAATTTTTGTCTGTGTGACCGCAGGGCAAGAAGCGCTGGCGATAAATGTCGGCCGACCGAGGAGACTCAACAAATAAGACGAAGGAAGCAAGGTCAGATAAGAATTTCTTATTATTCCAATAAAAAATACATTCATACAGAAATATAACAATTTTGCAAAACAATTCCAAATAAAAATTTCATAAAGCATAAACATAACAATTTTACAAAAGTTTTTTTTTTTCCTTTTATACAAAGAGTCAATTGAGAACAAAGCTGTGTGCGTGTGAGAGAGAGTGTGTGTGTGTGTGTGTGCGTGTGTGAGACAGAAGAGCTGGAATAGTGGCATGAAAGAGATGACGTCGAGTGAAAGCGATGTCAGCAAACAGAGTTGTTTCAAGGCTCAATTACGATTTGAACTGTATCGGCTGCCAGCTATCTCCGATCCATGCTCGTTTCCAAGTTTGTACACGTTCTCATGCACCCGCCCATCCGAAATCTTTATATTGCGGCACAACATCGGATTCCTTTTGGCAAGGTGGCGGCGAATCGTTTCATCTTGCATGAATTGGGGCCTCCGCCTTTGGGCAAATATCCATTGCAACTCAAGATGCAGATCACCCCCCCCCCTCACCCCCATCCCGGGCCGTTAGTGTTTTGCCTCTCTTTGCTGCTGACAAGCAGCCGTCAATGGTTGATCTGGAGTCCCCTGTCCCTGCATTTTTTTTTTGGGTGGGGGTGGGGGGCAAATCGTGCTTTTGGTTTTCATAATACTGTTGCCGCCTTGCTAAAACAACGCTGCCCAGACAGGTCAATATCCAACCTCCGCAGTCAGCAATCTGTGACAGATTCCATGCCAACAAAGCCTTTAGCAATTCATTCCTGTGAGGCACTACAAGGCGAGGCCTGTCCAACTGCAGCCTGTTAATTACAATAAATCTTTAGCCGTTTCTTCAGTCCCACTTGCAGGCATAAAAGGGACAAGGGGGGGAACGGTGGGAGGGGGGCTTACCGAGAAAAGGATCAACTTAAAAATGACGGGGCTCTTTTTGTACCTTTTGAGCTGTGTTTGATGGACATCAAGTACATACTACACAGTAGTTGACATCGTTCATAACGAAAAAATAAGTGCTTTCAACATACAGCATTTGAACTATTTACAGAATTGTCACTAAATCGGGTGCTCAGACTCCCAAAACAAAACAAGTACTTGAATGACCACACTTAAGAAACGAGAGATCGCCGTCACAAAACACAAAGAGAAGACCTTTGTAATTGAGCCTTGATCAAGCTTGTCAAATCACCCATAGAACAAACACGACCTCCCGAGCGGAGCGCACCACCCACTGCCTCGGGGCCGTCACTTGCATAAGGCACCATTCAGGTCAACAGTGCATTATTAGATAGAAACAAAGTACAAAAAAATTCCAAAAAATTGTCACCCCAAGGCAGAAGATGAATGAGAAGAACGAGCAAGCAGTGGTGAAATGAACAACAGGAATGAGGATTTGGTTAAACAAAAAAAAAAAAAAGAAGAGGGAATCATCAAGGCTTTATGTACAATATTGTAACCATTTTTTTCAACCGTTTGCATTTTAGCTGCTCTTTAATTTAAACTATTTGCAGTCCTGATTATAGTGGAAACGGGAAATGATCAAACCCTAGAACCATGCAACACCTGTCTATGATACTGACGTTATAGTTATGTTATACCTCTAAGCACACAGCTCATACAATTGGACTACAAAAGGAAGCTTTGTAGCTCGTAAAAAAATAAGAAATCAGGCTACATAACACATTGCACATTTAGTAGCTGCACCAAAAAACACCAAAACAAAAACAAACAAACAAACAAAAAAAAACTCATCTCATACAGCGGGCCACGGGGGTGAGTTTCGGTCCTGGACCGACCGGAAAGGTGACATGGTTTTCCTCTGGTAGAAAAACCTTCTCTCCCCCCAAGGTTTAGGTGCCAGACAGACTGCCACTGGGGAAACCTAAGTGGAATGTTTCCCCAAGAAACCCCACTCAGTCCACAGCAACGTTGGTGCCAGCCCCCTCGGCCCATCCAACGAGCCATCCATCTTGGCTTCTTTCCCTCCCCGAAGCCTCCTTTTCTTCCCGGAAGGGGGCAGGCAGCCCGTGCCAGTCATTCACAGTACATTCGTGCTCACCTCAGACAGTTTTTGCAAAGTACCAGTGTATCAGCTGTCCGATGGGGAGATGTCTCCAAAACATCATGCACCATACAAACAAAATCATTCATTCTTTTATTGTCTTTTTTTTTGTTTTGTTTTTTTTTCTTCCTGACCACTTGAATCAAAAATTGCTCTTAGCATTTTTGTCCCCTAACATGGATGATTTTGTCCGCTTGTTGCAACCTTCAGGGCGCCCCTCCTCTGAAGAGAGGACCCGGAGGCACTGGGTTTCAGTATGGTGCAAAACAGCATGCTTTGGCTGGAACACACTCCCACCATTCTGCTCTCTGGCATAAGTTCAACCAAGAGACTGGTAGGGAGACTGATTTTTTTTTTCTTCCCCCCCATCCCCATTTAAAAAAAAAATCCCACAAAAACAAAAAAAAATTGTTGCCCTCCGCTGTGTTGCTTGGTTTGGTGCTCACCCCGGCTTCAAATGTGCCTCTTCATGTGAAGAGCCAGATGGTCAGACCTGGAGAAACATCTGGGGAACGGGAAGGAGGGAGGGAGGGAGGAGAGGAAAAAAAAAGTCAATCGTGGAGCAGAAGCTGGAAGATGAGGCATGCGTTTTCAAGGACGACTCGATGGGAGATTTTTGCAGACGATCCATTAACTTTTTATTATTTATTAGAAATATCCCCCTGCTTGGCGGTCGGAATTTGCCTCAGAAAGTGTTTTTCCTAAATCAAACAATTCCCTTTCTTGACAGAATCCGAACGTGCATAAAAGACAACAACGTCTACCTCGACGCTTACCGGTGCGGCAGTCATGACGTAGGAGTCCCCCCCCCCCCCCCCTTCCCCGCTCTCCTTTTTATTTGCCATCGTCGTCATTATGTCTTTTCTGTTAATGACCTCCTTCTGTTAAGTTCCATGTTTTGAGCATACTTGGCCAATAAAGGTCACTTTGAAGTCATCTTGCCATGTTGTTTTGGCCAGTCAACATAATGAGACTATGTTTGCGGGTGACCTTTGAAGGCATTGGTGTGGGGAGAAAAACCAAAACATAACTTCTCTTCAATCACCCGCTCATCGTGTGAAACCATCTCCCCTTGGTTCACTTTGCAGATCTTACTCCGAACAAAAGTTTCCATATAAAGTTCCAATCGACTCGTAAACACGTTTGGCTTACCAGTGTGAAACGTTGCTCTGCTATTGGCCGATAAAATAAGACAAACTTACCTGTCACAGTGACTGCATTTGAATGGCTTTGCCCCGGTGTGCTTCCTGAAGTGTCTGGTCAACTCGTCGCTTCGTGCAAAACGCCACTCGCAGCCCTCCCATGAACACCTGTACGGCTTCTCACCTGGAACAAGCAGAGATAAAACCCCTTTGAAGCCATACGGATATACAGGAGTGGGGGTAGGGGGGGGGGGTCTTGAACTCAGTTCTTATTTGCATCAAAATCAATCATCCCTCGGATCTGATGAGTCAATCATGCAGAGTCACCCAAGACAGATTCCACTGAACCCGTTGGATGACTCCCGTGTTTTGTTTCACTCTTATAATGCAGCAGTAGGCACGCTGGGAATGCTGCAGGTGATGTAGGGCAGACTGTGCGAGAGCTGGATATACAAAACCAGAAAAACACATCCATGCAATTTCACTCCTCTAATCTAAAAAAAATAAAATATAAAAAATGTAATCGAAAAGTGACCACCATTCAAAGCATATCAAACGCGGCGGACCCCGCCACCCGAGCCCATTCTGCCTTTCACGTGGCGAAACTGTTATCCGTTTTGAAGTCCTTTGATCTCCCGTGTGCAACCCCTCCCTCCCCCTTACTCCTGTTTGCGGCTCTCTCACTGGGCCAGTCAGTCGCATTCCACATAGATTAGGTCACCGTTTAGGTATCCAGCCATGCAAGGCGAATGTTGTTGTGCACCAGCTGAGGACATCACGCATAATTGTGTTACACGTCAGATGTACGATACCATTGGGGGGATGGCGGGGGAGGGGGGGTTTCTGCATGAGAACCATCTTCACTCAATTAAGGCTTCTTACGTCAGAAAATGCTTCGATTTAGCAAGGCAAGTGTACTACTCACCTGTATGAGTGCGCTGGTGTGCTTTTAGGTGGGAGCTCTTTGTGTAAACCTTGCGACATCCGTTGAACTGACACCGGTGTATTCTCCTCCTGCCGTCCGGAGAAACATCCCCGCAGGTGAGTCCCGTCTTTTCCGAAGTCTTTGCCAAGCCGCCGCTCCTGATTTTGGCCGGCAAGTGCAAGTCGCCGTGCATGCCGACCCAGCCGTTCACGACACTGCCGGGCTCGGAGATGGCCTCCGGCGATGATGGCGGAGTGCTGATCACGGACGGGCTAAAAGGTCCAGAGCCTACCAAGGCAGAGCCGAGTGGGTTGGAGCTAAAGCTGTGCGTGGGCGAGAGCTCCTCGGAACTGTCTGACGCTTCGCTGCTGGCATCCGAATTCACACTGTTGGTGTCAAAAATTTGGCTGTCGTGATTGTCCTCCTCCGGGGGCGCAAGGGGCAGCTTGGGGTCGGACTCAGCTTTGGCCTTATCCCCACAGGCCAAGATCAACTTGCTCCAGAGATCCTCCGGGCCGTCAAACTTCAGATCAGGAGTGGAGACGTACGGCTCGCTCTGAAGGTAGCGCTCCAGTTCCAAACATGTCTGAAGCAATGACAACAAACCAAACGGTAGAGTGAGAAAACATGAATTTTAACACAACTCCTGGCCGAGTGTAGGCTCATTCACGCTGGATTCTACTCTGGGTGAGGGATCCTTTTCAATGATGTATGTGCTTACAAGCCCAAACACTGGATGCGGTGGAACATTTGCCTGCAGCAGCAAGTGATCACATGGATTCAGAATCCAGGTATTAGAAATGCCTTTACGTATGATGTCATCAGGTTCTACAAACTAGAGTTGAATTCATACATATTTCCAAGTGTCAACCTGTTTTCGGGTTGTGTATCGTTTCCTCTTAGATTTTGCAGGTACGTGTTTGTTGCCGTGATTGTATTTTACATGCATTTATCATAATTGCAGCAGACAGCAGAGAGCTTGACCTGTGACTGGCTTGGATACCATTTCCTTTGAATCACCATCTTCCTCACTCTGGAAGATATATTGCAGCTCTCAACATTGTCATTTCAGCAGCCCATTGAATCAGTGAGCAAATTTAGATACCTTTTAAGGAAACTACTCAACCCCCTAAGCCCCCCCCCCTCTCCCGCCCCAGCATGAGCTATTCAGCTGCTTTTCCTCATGCGTACCTCTGACATGCAATCACATCCTTCCTCACAGTGTCAGCTACACTACACAAGCTCTCCAATTTACTCCAGCGGCCATTAAAGTTGAAAGACAGGCCCCATTCATTAGATGCTGCTCAGAGACAACCACGCTGACTACGTTCATGTAGAATAAATATATCCTCCGCGAAGAAATATCTTTCTCGCTCTCGTGCAGCCTTAACAGCGTTTCCCAGCTGGCTTCCATGCATGCCAGTCGGGAATTGAAATTTGATCTGCTCTCATCTTGTGCTGCCGATTCCAGTTTCAAGATGACAAACACACAGTAACCATGACATCTGGCACACTCGTACACATCTCGTGCAGTTTTCAGAAATGTCTTCGCGGTGCGATCATGTGGTTGTAGTTTATCGAACTGCACTGCATCAGAATGGCAATAATTGTTTGCTTTATTCAGCCCAAAGAGAGGAGCAACATATCGGAATACTGCAGCGCACACCAAAATGCAACTTCAACCGTGTAAATAAGCGTTTAAAGCTGACAGCGACAATCACAACTCGTTGCCTGGGAGCCATTAATTGGACACGAGTGTACCTATTCAAATGTTGGATGTGTTTGTGACATTCTTGAAATGATAGAAAGCCAGGCAAAACACACATAAAATGATCCCCGGCTTTTCGACAGAACCAGTATGAAATGCTTGAATGGAGTACGGTGGAGTCGTGGCCACGCACGCAGAAGCACAGAGCGAGATACACGCGCACGGGGGTGTTTTGGACTTCCAGCTGTCAGACGTGACACAGTGATCCACTTCGCCCAGAGCTCCACATTCAAGCCATCTAAGCACAAGCAATTGACCGGGCTAAACCTTAAAACATGCGCATGCGAGTGCACGTATGTTATTTCGTGACTAAGCTGAAGATAGAGTGGATTGACATATTCACCTGCTGCCAGTACTCCTCCAGTGACGGTAAGGCGGAGAAATAGCCCGTGTCGTGAACTATTTGAAGTTCTTGAAAGATGCTGCACATGGGTAGAACATCCATTTTCCCGAGCTTCTGTCAAAGTAAGCCTATTTGATTTGCGCGTTAAATGTGTTATGAGGAAGAAAAACAAGCCAAGAGGAAAAGGAGCGAAGAGTGTCCCCTGCTGTAACTCGCATGCGACGCAAACCAAGCAGCGCTTGTTTTCAAGCAGCCTCCTTTTCGTTCCCCTCCTTCTTCTCTCGCTCGGCGTTTAAGGTATTTGCAAACACTGCACCGGACTAGATGGGAGAGCAACTGGCTCTGCAAACTTCCCTCTTCAAACCTCCAAGCCCGTCCCCCCCTCCTTCCTCATGGCTTGATGACGCTAGCTCCGGCTCAGCCAATCGGCAGCGAGCAGCCTCCTGCATGCCAAATGATATCACAACCGACCAATGGCAATGAAGCTCCGCACTCATTAGGCTAACTATCCGCTCTGATTGGTGCGTTTGACTCCAAACGTTTCGTCTTTGATTGGCCAGTTATTTTTAGCCAGTATATAAGCATCAACGCGTACCTCCACTAGCCCCAGTCTGTGCGTTGCTAGCTTTACGTTTGACCACAGGCAGCGCATGTGAGCCGAAACTGCTTGAGTTTTTGAAAACATCATCTGACTGTTTCTGTGCTCTCAAGTAGCACTGTGACAGCAGCGTTTAAACACTATGAGCTCACCAAAAGTGTGATGAGGAGTGTGTGTTGACATTGGTCTCAGGAAAAAAAAAGTTTCAGCATATTCTTGGGACACTGGTTGCTGGAAGTGTCTAGTGATTACATAAGCACGTATGTTTTATGAGTTTAAAAGGAAATTAGATTTAGTTAGACTTGCAATGTAATATTCAACCTGGCATGTTTCCATACAAGAGTTATATTTTGTAAAACGTAGTTTATATTAGAAACTTCAAACTTTTTTTTACTGCTTTTTATTGCTTTTGCTCACAATTATTCTAATTTCATGTTTTGTTTTGCAGTGAATGATGCATGGACCTAAAATTATGTACATGCTTGAAGGGATAAACAGAAGTTACATTTTATTTGTGACGTCTTCTCATAGGCATGCCTATTCTAGATACAGTATATCAATTCCAAACACATTTGACATGAAGGTTGGAATAGTATCATTTTCCCTAAGATTTCTATCTCAGGGAGTCTACAGTATAGTGACACAACGGTGAGGCCATGCACTTCTCAGCATGCTTTACAGAGCTCTTTGTAAATATTTGAACATGGTTGTTGCACTATGATTGCTTTGTTGTGAGTGTGCTTATGATGACAGATAGACAAAGGGGCAAAGGAACATATCGGATGAAAGGATGAACTAACTCGATAAACTTGAATGCTGGCTCAAGTGTGGAGTCGGTGTGTATAGTGACTGGGCCTGAGTTACGGCCGGTGGTAGCTTTTGAATGAATGTGCCCTCTTGTTAACGCTCAGGAGAACAAAGAGACTGAAGAGCATCAGCGACTGTGTCATCATTTAATAGCATTTGAACTTGTTTAATTGGAAAACATTGGTGTGACATACAAAGTGAGTTACAAGCTTAATCCTGGGATGAACAAAATTCATAAATCAAGTACTGTTACTGTCTGTGCTTTTTGTCACTTACTTTGGTCCATTATTTTCTCTTAGGGTTGGGCGTGGCCTGGTTTCTTTATTTAATTATTACGTGGTTCCTCTGTCACTTAAGTCAAAACATCAGTGCCCTCTTCCACTGTCAAATTCAGCCATGTTCTTTTTCATTCACTTGTGCCGTTCACTACCTATTGGATGATTTTGGTTTGTGCGTTTGTTTCAAAAGACCTTTACTTTGCCACGTCCAAATGTTTGCTTCTTGCATTACAGGTACCAGTACCTTTGTACTGCATGGTGTGTTTATTGTGTAAATTGTTTCTTAGCGCTATACTGCAGGCGTTCATGTGCTTTCGCGGTCTCACTCTAGGTCATTTCCCCCTCAGTAAGTTCAATTGAACCTCGGTGCAAACGGAGCCAACTGATTCCAAACAACCTCTGGTACGGCTGAGTAATTGTGAGAAAGCAGTCTGTGCACAATCTCATGGTCGAGTTGATTTCCAAAAATTTGTCTTCGGTTTAGCACACTGTTAGTGTCTTCGTACTGTTCATACTGAAGCAATGTCTTCTTCTTACTAGGTGAAGGAGGAGCATTATTCTAAAGTTGTGTTGAACACTTTCCAGTGTCCCATCCATTTATTATTGTCTAATATTGACAAATGTGTCAGCTGTTTCAAACACTTAGACATACAGCAAACCTGTTTTCCTCTTCTGTCCACAAAAGCAAAGAGAGCACTCACACATGTTTGAATGTGTGTGTGTGGACTTTTTTTTTTTTTTTAAACAAATCTCTCACCTGATTCAGACCAAATAAAGCCCAAGTTTGTTGTTGGTTAATGACACCAGAAAAATACAGTATATATCTCGTGAAAATTTGAGGCAGCCTTAACAACATTAATAATTATGCTACTGTATAAAGTTGCATTAGGGGAAAGTGTTGGGTGAGTTGAGGACACTTACTGATAGTGACTGCAAAGCCAGCGTGTGTCAGCGTTCCTTTAAAAATTCCATCTCTTATAAACCTGCCCGAGATTAGTTTTGGATGAGGATGAGCCTAGAAAATCTCCTAACCTTGCAATTTAGGTTAGAAGTCTTGCTTCCCTCCTCTGTGACTGGAAGTAACCCAGAAGTATTTTACCCCTTCACATTCTGCGCTTGACACAGAGTGCATTTTTTTTTTTGCTATCGTGAGCTCTCAAACATCTTGATCGCGAATGATGCATCCGCTTGTAACATTCCGTGACATAGTTGGCAGTGGCTCAACGTCACTCGAGACGTCTTCTTATCATTTCCTCTGCCACTGCGCCGGGCCGCACTTCCTGCGCAATATTGCATAAGTCCAGAGAGTGAAGTTCGTCCGCAACCTGGCGCGCCATCTCCTGATGAGATGAACAACATTTGTAACACAAGAACCGCATTGTATTCCAAGTGGCAGTATTTTCTGTAGACAACTGAGCATCCTTTGTGCTGCTCTCAGCTGTGAGGCCGTATTTGTCACCTACGGCATCTGATTTAGTCATATGGTGGCGGGATGCCTGGAGCTGGACCGAGTAGCCCCGCGAAGGAATTCCACTGTGCTTTTATGTTTCAAAAGAGGCTGTTCATTGTGTTCTTGTAGACCTCAATGGAAAGTCTGATTTGAAAAGTGTCTATTTAGCGGCGCTGCTAAAACTCCTTTTGTCACAGCACATGAAATGGAGAAGAGTGCTCATTGCGCAATAATGGCCCGTCATTACTCATACATTTTCCAAGTTGCCAAGGCTTCCACTGTACGTATTTGATGAATAACATAGTCCACGTTTAGGTCCCGCCGGAGCATTAGTGGGCTGCTCTACGGTAATCACTTCCTTCAGAAGGCGTCTTAGATGAAGCATTTAGAGAATGTGCGGGGTCCTTGCATGGCAGTTTTATCTCGGAAGGCCAGGTCTGCAGCTTTATCATCGTTATGTAATTCCAGGCCCGCAAGTAGCCGCAAGGAAAGAGCAATTACGGGGTGACCCATTTAATGCATCACTGTCAACCCAATCAGTGACTTGTTTCATGGAGCTTTTTTGGGGTGGGGGGGGGGGCGGGAATTCAGCGAATTGAGACCCCTTTAATCTTTTAATGGTCACCATGGAGGACCTGAGCGAGAAGTCAATGATCCAATGTTATGCCAGTTTTTTTTGGCCAAACAAGCTTATTTCTCACATTTGTCTTGTAGCGAATTGTCAGGAGTGCTGGAATCTAAATTACTTGTAGTGAAGCAGACGATGTATAGAATATGATGACAAGGGACATTTGACTTCACAATAAAATGCTCCTGTCCATGTGTTTGTATTTAATGACCTGTTACTCCGAGTTCAAATCATCGGGTCACCGCCATTCATCGACTGTACCCATAAAAGTTAATGTGCAAAAGTTACTTTTGTATGACGGATTAGTCACCACTTATCAACAGCTTCCACGGAAAAGCGCTGATGAATTCACATTGAAGTCACTAAATGACCTCATTTTGGATGTCACAGGAAAAAAAAAACACAACCCAGTGACTATTCATTCGGGTCAACTAAAGAACCATGTCAATGCGTTTTAAATGAGGACTTCAGAAAACTATTCTTGTGAAAAACATAACCAAAAACAAAACACAAAGGAATAGAACCCATTTTTCATAACATATTATTGAAATGTAACAGTAGGAGACAAACTGTATGTTAGGTCATAATGACACAAAAGATAAAGAGTCTTGTAATGTAGAGTTCAGTCATGATCAAGTATTTCAGTGAGTGCCCTTTAAAGGGTCAAAGAGCAAGATTCAGTCGAAAGTGAGCTGACGTGTTCATTTAGTATATTTGTTTATGAGTGTCACCTAAAGGCTCCAGCGACAAATTTACCGGCAGACGATGTTTATGCCGGCATGACAGATTCCGAAATAAACCTTTGCTCATTATTTCCCCGCCAACTATCAGCAGGCCAGTTAGTAATGAGGTACATCACTGTTGATAAAGATGCATTGCCCTCTGCGGGGGCCAGTGAAATTTGTCCAGGCTTAAATAAAATGAAAATAAAAATAATTGATTGTAAATCAATGCACGTGTATTATTCACTCTTTTTTTTTTTAAAGCAGAAATGGATGGAGAGCGAGAGAGGAGGGATTGGGTGGGGTGTGGGGGGGGGGGGAGAGCTCCTGGAAAATCAATATTCATTCAAATCATAAATCAGAATTGAGTCAGCGCTTGCGGGGAGGGGAGATAATCATTGGCCTGGTTTTGGATTACATTACTTGGCAAGGCTGAGGCTTGTCCAGCCTGCAAATACGTCCCTGCACATCATATGCACACACTTAGCACAGACACACAAATAAGATCCTCTCGTTGAAATGCAATGATGCTTTCGTACGACGTTGGCCTCACGTCTCGCTGTCAGCCCACGTCTGGGGACAGATCAACATGAGTATACTATGGGCCGCATGGTGTCACTTCCATCAGTCAACGACCTGGCTCTTGACCTTGAAGATGAAGAGTGGCGCCCTCCCCATAAGTGTGTGTGTGTGTGTCATAGCTGCTAAACAGACATGCATCAGACACAGCAATCAGTCTGGGGGCTCTTATGATGTTTGGTGATGGTGCTTCACGAATTGGTCTGTGTGCTCGCATTGAGAGAAAAGCGATACATCAGTTTGCTCTTACGTGGGGGAGAGGGTGGATCAATATCATCCACCACCAATATGATAAAGGATTTGGGATTCTAGCTCCACTCAAACGAAGTAGACTTTGATTTGGATCATCAATTACAAAATCTTATGAAATAAGGAAATCATGTAGTGGATTATTAAATCACCTCTGCATTTGTGAAAAACATCGTACGTACAGTGCCTGTATAAACGTTATCGTAAGTTAAGATCTGAAGGCCCACGAATGTTCATTTCACGTGAACCTCCTTTAGGTAACTAAAAATGCTTCTGTATTTGAGCGTCAGAAAATTATGGAAATATGATATTTCCATAATTATCAAATATTGTACATTTTTTCTCCCAAATGGGACCAATTACACTGATACTAATTTGAATAATTGCCATGATAAAATCACATGGGCCTACCATCTCAGTATATGGGGTCCATTTTGACCGAACTTAACTGTGACCAAATATGGTTCCCTTCTCGCTGAAGGGCTTCTTCCACTGACAAAAAGTTTCCATTGTATATCATACTGTAGTTTGTATGTGATGTTGAACCGCAGCGGTTGGGCATAGCGATGTTATGCATGCATGTTCATCCTTGTATAGCATGTTAGTACACAAACATCACATTATTAGCGCAATGGAATGTGAGCATCTGTGCAGGTATTCAGCCATAAATCTAAGCAACACTTAGCATGTACTCATTACTATCTCCCAGCATGACTTTTGTACACACATTTTTTTTTGAGGCATCCAAAATACCGGAAAGATAACATTTGTCCCTAAAAGTTGTTTGTGGATTTTTTATTTTATTTTGGTCAGAGTTGGGAATAGGAATGTTCATGCAATTTTAATTAACTTTCAGAGTGATTGTGTGCTTAAATCTTTTGAGAACATTTTAAAAATGTAAACCTCATTAGTACTGCTGCCAAATAGTGTAAGGACCCATCCATTACATTTTCCAGAGGCCAAAATGGCTGCTAGCCACCAGTTGGGAAGCATAAATATTCTGCCTGACTAGTCAGCAAAAACAACACAGATTTAGATCTAAGAATGCATTTCATTCAAACCAGGGGTCACTTTGGATGGATGGATAGAACTCCAGTCAAATGGGGGTTAGCAATTATATTTTTTTTCAATATAACGTATAACATTTATCACCCCGAACCATGCAGGCTTTGTCATCCAGCCTTGAGGTTATCATACAAGTGAATGGAAACATTGTCCGCCTCCTATCATTGGTTGCCTTGAGCGCTTTCTATGTTAAAATTAAACCGATGAACAAATACTCCCTTGCTGCGCCCAACACATGCGCGCTCCCTCAAAACTGCAGTCGGCAAACACAAAAAGCGTCACATGCACCTAGAGGACTTTTAAGTTTGTTTGAGCATTGCAGTCACGTACAAAGAGATTTCGGCGGCAGATCTTCAAGGTGCTGGAAAATCAGTGGGACAGTTCAATAGTCGTTGTTTCGCACAGGGCGGTGCATTCAGAGGATACATGTTGTTTTTCCTTCCATTAATGCCAACGACTGAGGACTACTATATTATACTTGGTGAAGGAATGCCGGGTATTTTATTCTTTTCTGCCAATCTCTGTGGGAACCAGGACTCTCGGGGGCGGGATTTATCGAGGCCATGGTATAAACAGAGACCCAAGCCGCTGATTAGCAAACTTGGATGTAGACAATGTTCACATTCCGGGGGAGGAAAGGGAGTGGGGCAGGTCTGGTTGGGGGTTATGATCAGGTTACCATGACCATAAATTTAACGTGCTCTGGTCTGATAAAGTATCACCTATGACCAATCTGAAGACGGCCCACTCACGCATTCTTGGGACATGAGGAGCACGTGGCGGTATTTCATAGTTTAAATGCTACGTTGCAGGAAACACTGTAGTCAGAGTTTATCACTCACGCCATAGCCAGGTGATTGTTGTCTCACCTGGCCTGGATTGTGTCTGGAATTTGATGGTTACTAAATCCAGAATTCAGTTAACAAAGAACTTGTTTCACATGATTCACTGGCACTCTTCAAATGGAAGCCAAGCCTTTTTTTTTTTTGGTTTCTGCAACTCTGCTTCTGTTTGGTAGTTTTTTTTTTCTTAGGGGTGGTGATTTTCAAATCAGGGCTAAGAGATGGGGCCACAGAGCGATGATTTCCCCCCCCACCCACTGACTACTTTATTCATGAATGACTTACTATCAGGTCTACATCTACAGTTAAAAAAAAATACTCTCGACTAATTAAAAAAATATTTAAGCCCCGGCCCTCAACCGCCTGTTATTGCTGTCATGGGTTTCATTTTGGCAACAATGTAACATTTTAATTGTATTCCCCTTTTACCTGTGGACGTCTCAATCTTTGGCATTGAGAGGAAGGCTTTTTGCCCCACAGTGGGTTTGTCTTCACACAACAGTGAACAATGTGAGTCTACCACTTGCTTATCATGTTTGTCCAAACGCAAATCTATCATTTATTGCCACAGATCTGTGTCACGGGCTCAGATAGCCGACTCCTTTGCTGGACTGATCATTGGAGTGATGAGAATTACAATGGGATTTTACGAGAGGATTTATTGTCTCTGAGGCAGACAGAATGGGACTTTTTCCACTTGGTTAAGTTTCTAATGAATGGCCATCTGTTTTGAAGTGAATCTTGAAGCAGTAAAAGCACTCTGAGTAAGACGTTGGACATCGGATAAGGATTCCAATTTCTTGCAGGAATACAAATAATGCAAGCGAGGGATTGTGGCCTTATAAAAAAAATGAACGTGCGTAAATATTCTCAAGTGTAGTTAACCAGAATAGTGTTATTGTCAGGAAAGCTGATGAGCCACCGCTAATGCTTCGTGTGAACTTTAGGAAGCTGCGGTGTATAGAAAACACATCAGCTCTCCTGCACCTTTCGTCAAGGTCGTGACTTTTAAAGGTTGACTCCAAACACGGGCTTTGTTGACTCAGCGGTGGTCTGTACATTAGGACACTCTTAGTGGGCAACCTAACAGCCTGCTGTTGCCAAAGTAACTATTCGGTATGACCTCACCGGCCACTCAAGGTAGTTGGACTTTGAACAGTTAAGTCATTTATTTGATCTGTGTGTCACTGGCACTTCCTGTGGTAAGCTCCTCCCATCTGCAGCCTCCCTCCCCTGTCGTTCACCTGCCTTCTCTTTCTGTCAAAAGGAAACCCTACACCAAAATCCACTTGTTTTGCTTCATAACCCTTTATGTCATTTCCTATTATTGGCTTCCATTGTGAGTTTTCTCTCATATAATTGTTACGATGTTAGCCCTTTTCATTTCATGCATGCAAGTCCATTCCAAGCTTTAATCGTGGATATCATTGGTAAGCACTTTGATTTAGAGTGATCCACACAAGAAGGTTTTACGTAAACAATTACTTGCACCCCCCCGAAAAAAACCCCAACAACAGGAATAACAAAGTGAAATTCATGTTCAAAATAAAATTTTAAACGGTGAAAGGTTCAATGACGCCACTGTCCTTTTGCTTACTTCCTCACGGCTATTTTAAACACATTAAACAAATATCCATCAAGTTCCCCATTAAAAAAAACATGTGGTCTAGTTTGTACATGATTATCACGGTGGTTGCAGCAATCAGGTGATAATCATCCACGAAATAGAACGCCCTTCTCTCCTTCACCCAGCAGATACCTTTGCCCTGCTGAGAATGACTCATTCGTATCTCATGACCGCTTTCCAACGTAACACGTTGTTCCTAGCGGCATTTTACTGGCAACAGGATGAGTGGGGAATTATACCATCACAATCACCTCCAGGGAAAAATAAACAAACGTGCAGCAAAATCACCAACTGTGTTCAGTGATGACTCCTATGTATCCATACGGACAATACATTGAGCAAATTGTTTCATTATAAAATAATCATGAACAATTACTGACTCTACCATATCTGTTCTTTCCTCCAGTTCTTTACATCCGCCACACAGCGCATCATAACATGATATCTGAACGCGTAATTTGGCTTTTATCAAGGAGAACAGTGGCTTTGATTGCTGTCTGAATATTTATTGTGCTGATAAGTGTGGCTATAGTTCACATTGCACCATTATGAAGGCGTCTTTGTGACATTCTGAAAAGAAAAACAATGATAATAAATCTATAATATTACAAGACAACACATTTTTTTTAACCAAAATGAGAGAGGGGGAAAAAAAAGCATACTATGAATGAAGAGTGTGTCCCCTGGTGTCATTCTGAGGCTGAACAAGGGGACAGACACCATGAGGTCTGCTACACTGCTGCAGCAAGGTGACATATAACGACGGACAGACAAGCTGGCAGACTGGAGTAGACAGGTAAACACACGGGCAAACAGGGTCGCGCGAACGCCCCAGAGAGCAATGACACAAGCCACCGCCTCCATCCCACAACACACGAACCGAGCGGGCAGACGGCTTTCCAATGACTGCGACGCACGACTCGCCGCTTGCCTGAGTCAAACACACATCTTCTAATGACAGGAGACATGGAATGGCGTCCCTTGGGAACAATATAAGGGAGGGCTGCACCGTGGCAAACAAAAAAAAAACACCTCTTTCCCCAAATGGCCCGGGCTCAGTAAATAACAAGAGCACCGAGCCAAATAAGCCATGACAGCGTGCCGGGGTACCCACACCGGCACCTAATTGATCATTCTCTGCTGGTGACTCGCACCCGGCTGAGACACTCCGCTCTCACTTTTGCGTCTTGACTATTCTTAGCGCAGGTGGGCTGCACGGCCGCATTTCCTATTTCGAGAGCGGGCGCTTTTTGCTGCAGACGCTCGGAAGCTCGAAGCGCTCAAGTTTGCTTCTGTGATACGAGAGAGTTCTTTATTGCGGGATTTGCTTTGACGTCAACCCACGGCAGGCTGACTGTCCCATTGTGAGAAGTCATTAGCAGCCCTGGCAGATTCCGCCGCTGTTATTTGGGACTTTTGCTACATAGGTGCGATATGTGGGTCAGTGTGGAGCAGGAGCAGGCAAGCCCAACGTCACGAGTGGACGTGAATGCCATCCTCGCGCTATCAGTCCCTGACAGACACGTAGTAAAGCACGCTTATCCCAGCCGGCCCTGCTGACCAGCACGGTTTAGCATTCCCCGTCTTTTACAGTGCCCTAATCTGGGAATTTCACAATGTGTCTGGTCTTCCAAACCAGGGCGCAAATCCTTCCCGCTCCCTCCCTTTACTGGTTGACTCTGTATTCATCCAGTTAGCACATGTGCCCACCCACAAAGCGACAAGTAGAACTTCACACTCTCGCACCCTGTGCTCATTCACCAACGCCAGCCACACGCAACACTGAGTCACACCAGGATGCTAATAAGAGCTGCGGCTTTCTCCTCTGCTTCCTTTTTTTTTTTTTTTTTTTGAGTTAACCTTCTCTGTGAGACCTTCTGTAAGTAACCTTCAAACTAATAAACCTGCACCGGTGGCTCGTAAGGTCTTTAACTTGCATTATGCCGCGTGACATTGACAATGTTGAGAGGGGGGTGTTTGCACAGCAGAGGTGGAATCAAATCCACAGAGAAATCTATCTCCTCCAGAAGCCAAACACAAACGGGGGAATAATCGGACACATCCTGACATGCAATTAGGCTACAACTGCACTTTGGGAGAATTGCAATTAGCATCTGTCATTTTCATGCTTTTTTGGTCATCACCCCGTTCGGTGGGAGCTCCTTGTGTTTCTGCTCAGGCCATCGCAAGGGCAGATGGAAGAGATAGTCAAGGCCGGTGTCGGAACCTCTCAGCTGAATGCGGTAATTACTCGTGTCCTTGATATTTGATGTGAAATGGGGATGGTAACCTTTAGTGTTTACTTGCTAGCCCACCCCGCCTCTCACTGCCTCTGCCCTCGATTGCCCTCCCTCCCTCCCCCTATCACTCCCCTGCTCTGCTTGAGAATAGATGGAAAACAGGAGGCTCACTTTGGAGGGAAGTGCAAAGTGCGTTTGCGTGCCAGCTGGTGCCCTGGGACGTGGTTGAACATCCACTGGTCCGACGGCGCGGTGTCATGACTTTGATGCAGGATGGAGCAGGAGATGCTGTCAAGGGAAAACGGGTGAAAGGGTAAAGGGCCCGAGGTGAACGCTTTGGGGCGTTGAAAGATCCGTCTCCCTTTCAATGAATTTGACTTACTGTTTTATGGTCGTCACTATGTTTATCATCAGCTGAAGCCTCCTGATATTTATTTATTTCGTTATTTGATTTCAATAAAGGTATTTCAGGACACTTGTCTGACTGTTTTTGGACATGTCAAGAGAAAATATGGCCGCACGTATTCAGAAAGTCAACCTTGTCAAGAGTCAAGTTTTGTATTATTGTTATTATTGTATTATTATTATTATTATTTGGTATTGAATACACATTCAAAAACTGGACTTGTGATGACTCGCTCTTATAACGGCTTTTCTCGGAGTGTGTGGAGATTTCAACATGGCCCGTGGCTACTAATTAGACGAACTATGCCATATGTCTCTAATGAGCGGTTTTAATTGGCAGAACAACAATTGAAGTCACCCTTGCAGCTATTAGTGGAAACTAAACACGGGCCGCCTTTCGGAATGCATGCTGATTGTTGCATGTCGTAAACTCTCTGCCGGACTGTAAACAGTGAAGCGCTCGATGGTTTGGTAGTCCGCCGTGCAACTTATTGAGGCAACCGGGTCACAATATTTCATCCCACACAGCGTTTTCACCAAGCTCTGTTCGGTCCAAATATCTATCTCGAGGTCACTTGATCGAGCGTTCGATAGTTGATGTGTGATCCAATCCACATCCAGCTCGTTGTTCAGGCAGCTGGGGATTGACCAGTAAATTCAACTTCATTGATCATTTTGTCTCCTGCTTTTAAGTCAGCGTGTTGTGCAACACACTTGTAACACTACGCCGCAGAGAGCCCTCGCCGACACATTCTTAGCAAGCGTGGCGGGTTGCGGCATGTCAGGTGTTTTGACAGTCAGCTTTGCGTGAAAACATCTCTCTTAGGCACCGACGTCAAGTCGGGTTCTGAGGCCCACCTCGCCAGCCGAAGAGCTCTACAGCTTATATAACACTGCTTCACATTCATCAAGCTCTACATATCAATGTTTACTTTTGCCTCCCACTATTTTTCTTGGAATTCCATGTTGCACGGAAAGCCGCAATGGAGCGTAAAGTGGTCACCTGCATATTTGAGATGCCTGCCGGGGCGTATCATCACCGAGTACTGTAAACACACGCATACTGATCCCTGTGCACGTGCTCGACGAACGCTTCAGGAAGCCGTGCAAACAGAATGTGACACTTGGAGAAACACTGAAAGGGATCAACGACACCCGAAACTATGTTTAAACTTGCCACTGGTAGATGAAAAAAAAAAAAAAAGATAGATTAGATGTTTGTGTTGGAACACACTGGAATGGAAGTAGGTGCTTTGCTACTTTTACAAACATGAGGCGCCTAGAGTATCTTACTGTTTATTAATGTTTGGCTCGTTCCGCTGAGAGGAAATATAGATGTTGCATCAATAAAAATATCACAACTGCTTTGTAATAGGCTATAATATTGCAATTACAACTGGTTAGGGAATTCGGCAGTAAAACAGTAATGGCTTTCCATTACAGCCACAGCAATAAAGACGTTTGGAGTCACATTATCTACACTTATTGATATTTTTTGTCATTACTTTTCCCAGCTAATTTCAAGTCAGCCATTCTATACGGGTCTTATTGATTCGCTGAAAGAAAAAAAAAACACTGAGAAGCGGGTAGAAAGATATGAAGGTGAAAGCAGGAGTGAATGTTGCAGAGCGACTGAGGTCAGCACCATTGTGCATTCGTGATCTCCATCTTCATCCATTGTCAATCCGTGGATGCCGGGTCTGAATGGGGCTTTTCTTTCTCCTTGATACACTTTTGACCTACGCATATCTCCTCCTTGGCAAAACATGTTGACCTTGTCTCGCTATGAACTGAGCAGCTGAGCAGCTGAGCTCCAGGACTGCGAGTGACAGGAGAACATATCTTGATCAGTGCAGAGTGTTCACGTTTGCAGTTGTCACGCATTTCACACAGCGTTAGTTTATGATTAATTGTATGCTTTGCAAACCGGCTAAAGTTCTCTCGACGGTTCTTTCGACAAAACAACAACTTGCAAAGGGGGGTGCAATGAGCGCAACCACCAAACAGGTATGCGGGCTGGCCGGGAGAGCACACAATGATGCAGGCATGCAGGGGGAGATGTCAGGCAGATGGACGACACTCCTGAGCGGAGCTCTTGAGAGGTCTGGTGACTTTCTCAGGGGAGGTTTGACTGTAGCCAGGCTATTGACGAGCTTCTTTCCAACAGCTAGTTGCACGATCTGTTGCTTTTTTAGGACTACAAGAATTCAACCCAGGATTCAATTTTGAATTTCTCCTTGTTAGCATCTTCACCAAAACGAATCAGTGGCATGTGAGCTTGTGTCAAAAATGGATCAGGAGTGACGGGTGGTCTCGAAGAAGCTCTTTGTTGATGGTTTCTCCGTGCGCTCGCTTGCATTTTCATCACACATGCTCATCTCCCAACTTTTCATCAGAGGTCGTTAGCATCGGGTCGTGTTCTGCTGCCAAAGTACTACCGCACTGGCTCCGTTTTTTAAAATACTTCTCTAAGGGGGAGGGCTCGGGAGCATGTGATTGCCACCTGCCACTTCATTCAACTGCATTTTAATCTGAGCCGTCTGCAGGAATCTTGTTTGGCAAATGACTTCAACAGAGAAGTGGCGGCGCAGACGGAAGGGAGACGAGATTTTAGCTGCTGATACCTCGTAACAAATCACCTGGATATGAACTATCCGCTCTCTAATGGGAATCCATATTCATCTTCCTCTCCAAAAGCTCTCCAGCGGGGATGCAGATGTGCGGCTGCTTTTACATCTTCCCCTTATCAACTTTTCCATCCATGTCCCCTAATCAAAACCTCCCCACACACACACACACACACACACACATACACACACACACACATCGTTTGGGCCCGCCAGCATCCGCATATTGTATTGCCACAGCTACACTATCGGTTTTATGGACCATCTTTGGGATTATTAATGACATGGCACAGAGTTCTACATATGAATATGGAGATCAGCCGCATTGTGCCTACGCTCTCCGATAAAAGTGGATCGATGTAAATCTCAAATGCCTTCTGATTGATGGCGCCACCCTGCTGCTCCACCGGCTTTTCTTAATAATGTGGCTTTCGTACCGCCATTATCTGTATATTTCCCAACCAACACCCCCGAGCCACCTCCCCCCCCCCCCCCCCCCACACCCCCCATAAGCAGCCATGAATGATAACTGTCCTCAACACAAACGCCCGACGCTACTTCAATTCAGTGGGCCGCATTGATAAAGGGGTCAACTTCACGCTTACGAGGGATCACACTGAAATCATAACAGGTTTAGTTCTAGTGGTCTCTTCCAATGTAAGAAATGTGCATTTTATTTAGGCATCCGGAAGGGCACCTTCATGCTTGTTGCTATTTCAGAGGTGCTTTGCAATACTCATGTGATGCATGGACAAGATATGTGGGATGAATTATTACAGTCAAGCCATTGCATTTGTTAACCCGCCCATGGAAGTTTGGACAGTGCCCGCTTGAATGCGGAGATCTGATAGCCGCGCTTCTGGAAGAAAATAATCATCATCATGGAGATAGTCTGATTCTACAGCAAAATTAGTTTGCGTGTTCGTCGACTAAAAAAAAAAGGTCAAAGGAAACATGCAAATGCCACACTTGTCTGGAAGAGTAATGTGGTCAGCTTCGCCAGGGATGGATTCAATGATTCCCGAGCAGCACGCCACACTTGTAGTCATTTTGATTTGGTATTATTTATATATATATTGGCTATTCCATGCAGCGCGCCGTCTGACACGGTGACTTTTAGAAGTCAGGGGAGATACTGTGTGTCTCCAACTGTTAAATTGCAAGTTTACCTTTAGAACAGACCGCTGAGATCAAGTCTGAAAAAAGCCCGCAGCCCTCTTCACTGTTGCTCGCCCTCTCCAGAATGAATTGTTTCTTGCAGCTTAAAGCTCGCAACTTCAGAACACTTTCAGAAATGATGGGTCCGGCATCCAATGAGAATGTGATGAGGCCGTCTGTCAAGAACGAGGGCTGAGTGCTACGCTTTAATGTTTGACAAAACGTTTGCCGTTGTTTTTATTTTATCGTGCGTGGGAGTGAAAGAGCAGCCTGCTTGAGTTATCCACACTGACCTTCCATGTCACTGTGTACTATTTAAACAATAGATCATTTGGGGGGGGGGGGGGGGGGGGATGGACCACAAATGATTTCCTTTCAAATCAAAATTTGATTCAGCAATCATTTTGCAATTTGAACAGACGCACAAACTGTACAAAAAACATGGCCGTGGGTATTTATAGAATAAGGACATCACCATAGGAACTGTTGTGACTGTCTCTTGCGGAAGAGTCACGGATGCATCACGGCCTTGCCACAGATGTAATCTGTCAGTTCTGTGACAAATACACCAGCAAGACAGTCATAACGAGAGGTAGGGAGCAACAACGACAACAGTGGTGAGTCCCCCTGCGGCTAAAATTTGGGGTTTGTAGCAATTTCAGTGAGAAACAGCAGAAGCACATTCATGCAGCAGCAGCTTTTTTTGTTTTTTTTTTGTAATATAGTCTGTTTTGCTTCCCCCATGATTAAGAGGGGTTCACTCTAGTGGTATAGCCTCTATACTTTTCCTTATGAAGTTTTCAGCCACGAGTAGATGATGATATTGTCACTCCCGCCCTCTGGAGGTTGATACGATGTCACTCACAATTGCTTCTAATTACAATATCTTCAAAGAAAACCGCACTTCACATTCAAACCAAATTATGCCGCGATTACAAAAAAATAAGACAATGAAAAAGACGAAAAGACCCAGGCGTAACCTCTTAACCGCTAATGCTCTGTCTGTTTGGGTGTCTTACTAAAATTGTTTGTCTGTTGTCATTGTTTGTGCTCAAAGAGGTAGTGGAGTTAAAGAGCTTTCTGGGCGGTTCAGAACTGCGCTGCTAATGAGGATCATCTGCACATGCTTGTGGAACCCCCCCCCCCCCCCTCCACACCCCTCCCACACACACACACACACACAATCAGCTGATAGTCATGTTTGTCCAGGGTTGTTATTCCGGTTTGAGAAACGGCTTGGTGTAAACAAGCAAACAGAGCGCTCACACATGAGACCAGCCTCACAGTAAATGACATGGGACCACAGGTTTTTTTTTTTTTTTTGGGACACACTTGCTTTCCCGGTTTCATCGTACGCTGATGATGCATCATCTCAGCAAGGATTTGGTGGGGTTTTGACTGCAGATAAATGGCAACTCTACAGCACACCGGCAAATCCTATCACTCTGGGGGAAAGTCAACTGTGTTTTTATTTGGGAGCAGCAATTTCATCTCAGAGTCTTCACATCCGTCCCAGGAATCCAATAAAGATGACTGACTACATTTTATCACTGCAGAATTTATCTTGAAGAAAGATTTGCATGGCGTCCCCTGATAACATGCAAGAAATGAAATGAAACATATATATAAAAGAGGGGTTATTTATTTATTTTCGCTCTGACTTACATACTCAGAAGAGCGATTAAAACATTTAATGGTACATTTACTACCGAATAACACAATCAGAGAGCTGATTTGTAGCTCCGCTGATACCGCCTCATATCATTTGCCATTTTGTCACACTTTGTGCACATTTCCACAACTTCCCATTGGAGATTTTCTTATCTGATCCAAACCGACGCACTGCTAGCGGCTCTTTGGCCCTGTGACTCAGGAAGAGCTTCTTCCACCCTTGACCTTTGTCATTATCCACCAACAACATCGTGGGCAGACAATCAAGGGATCAAGGCCGGCCAGGAGAAATCCTGTCCCTCGACATAAAAAAGGATGCGCCGGGCCATCTTTCCCCCCACTCATTGCCAGGAATTCAATTTCACTCAGCTAACATCTGCCGCAGATAAGTGAAACGTAAACAATGTCACTCACAAAAAGTCAGCGAGTGAGAGAGGGGGAGAGAAAGCTCCATTTCTTTTCGGTACTTAAACCTCCTTTAATGTACATAACCGTGCAGTTTTTATGCAGAATTTGTCTCGGATCTCTGGAAGAAGTAAAATCCCAGAAAATCCTTTGGCTAGAACAAGGAAAGCATTTGCTCGACAAAGGAGCCCCTTTGTCAGTGGATGGAAGAAGTCAATTTTCCTCAAACGTACCATTGATAACAATGTTCCCGACGGGGCTAATTGCCGGACAATAATCCAGTTGCGCAGTAGCTCTTGCCAGAAAACGTGACGTGTCACGTGTTCACACACAAAGGTGCGGAATCACATCCCGGAATGGCTTCCCCAAGTCTGAAATGAACGACGCTGCGATTGAAACCAAGTTTCCACACCAACATTTTCAAGATCCATTTGCTCCTGATACTGACTTGACACCCTCCAGGTCCTTCTTCTGCTGATGTTTACTCCCGTACAGCTGTTTGTTCATTTGAAAATACCATCATGGTTGAGACGACGCAGGCGGCAACAACAGCCTGCCAGAACCTGATTGGCCCTCCTGGAGGAACAGCATCGCAAGCTATGTTATTTACATGATGTCAGTGAGAGGCTGCCGTGTTAACCTGTGCCAGTACACACAAGACTTTGTGCTCTTCAACATCCCTTTAAAGGCTGAGGAGGTTTGTGGATTATAGGCTACAGTCAAGTGTAATGTATATCGACTTTGTACCATGCACGGGCGGCAGCTGCTCTTTTTAGTGTTACCGGTGGAATGTACTTGTGGTCATCCGGAATAACATTTACTGTATACATATTTGCCAAATGAGGCTTTATTAAGGACATTTCTACTTCCTTAAAGTAAGATTTTTATTATCCGTGGCCAGATTGGGTTGACAAATCGTTTCACTCATGCCATCAGTAAAAAAAAAAAACATGTGTGCAACTACCTGTGGTACCCCTGTGTGCATTTTCATCAGTGTCCTGCATTTAGATTGATTGCTTTATTGAAGTCCATAAGGCAATCACCTTATCCCAATAAAAGAATATAATTTTACCTTTACTTCCTCCAAAGAAAATATAGCCCACTATGATCAGTATGTCTACCCCTGAGAGGAAACAAAAAAAGCGCTAAAGGCGTCATTTGTATCCTGCGTGTGCCAGTTGCAGGTGGCAAACCCGGTAAAGAATCAGTGTCCATGCAGATTTTGGTTATTTGGTGAGCAGGAGCTCATTATATTAGCATACCGGGAGGTAAACGACAAATAAATGCAGCGCTCATCGCCGTTACTATTTCTGCTCGACAATGCGATGCTGCATGAATGAATATTGATGCACAGCTTCCCTTGGACGATATATTTTAAAAGGGCTCCTTTTTGGAAGGTGGCGCGAGGGAAGGGGTAGAGAAGTTTTAAAAAAAGAAAAAGGGCAGCAAGGAGACTTGGAAGTAACGCGCATTGTTAGCCCTGGAAGCGCTTCCTGCTGGTAGTCAATAAACAGGATGCTTGCTTGCTGTGTCATCCCAGACGTTTGAAGACAGCTGCCGTATGGCAAAGGGAACAGCTCGGTGTCTGGATTTTGGAAACTGCAACTATTTCTGGGATTCATTTTCATCTTCTCGCTCCGAAAGGGTGGAGACGAGGATGAATGAAAGCACGCGCGCTCTCCAATACTTCCGCACGTCTCTCCTCTTCCCCTGCCGCAATTCCCTCTCCTTGCACTTACCTTCACATCTGTTTTGTTGTTGCATCGCAAAGAGGATTACACTTTTTAGTACAGATGTTTAAAAAAAAATGTTTGGAGTTTTGACAATCACCAAGTCGAAGTCACAATTCAAACTGCAACTACTTTTACTTTTGGAGCGACCAGCAACCACAGTCACACAAATGGATACTTTTAGACCTTTAGTTTAAGCCGGAACACCCAAAGGCAACCAAAGCAAGCAGAGGGGGAGAACTTCACATATGAAGACTGGAGCCAAGATCCAAATCTGTACCCCATTGACTGTTGGCACGTGAAACCAAAAATCGGAAATGTGGAGAAAAAAAAAATGTGGTTGAAATATTATAAAAGGCCATCGCATGAAAATACAGTCGACTGTTCTCCCTTCTGGAAAAAAAAAAACAAAGTCCTACCAGACAGAAACTGTATTTCAAAACAATGTTCTGTTTAGAAATTCAGAAACTCTGCCTCCTCAATCCCAGCTCATTAATAAAATCCAGACTTGATGAATATGCAAATGTTTGCTATCTCCAAAGATATCTTCTTGGTTGGTACACTGGAGCTTTCAAGTATCCACATTGCACTTATGTCATTTCCATATTTCGAGTTGCTTTTGGCCTGCGTTGTCACCAAAAAAAAATACAAATAAAATAAAATCTGTTGGGAGCTTATGTGTACAACACCTAAATAAAAGAAGTCTTGCAATGAGCTCGTGACAATTTCTACATTGCACATGACTCCGAACAGGAATGCAATCGGATGGCCCAAAATGAGGTGTTTCAAGGTTCAAAGGTTCAAGGTCAACTTTATTGTCAAATATGCTTCCATGTGACATGCAGCATAAATGAAATTTCTCTCTCTCAATCAGTGCAAATATGCATGCAAACATGCTGTGCATTAAACACGCAGCTGAGAAGATAGCAGCTCAACAGTATAAAAGACATAATATTCTCTTCAACATAGTCTCGTGCCCCGTCAGAATTACCATCAACCTGCACGTTGTTTCTAGTTCACCAATCTTTTTTTTTTTTTTTCTGGAACCCCCCTGCAGTTCCAGACGTCCCCCTTGACCCGCTCTCGTCAACCCCAGCCTGAACTGATGCCATCCAGCCCAGCTGGTGGGTAACCTGCTAGTTGATCCTCCCCCTGGGAAGCGACTCACATCCTTCCTCTCCAGTTCGCGCTCTTTACTCTTTCTCCATGTATCTTCCGTCCAGCGTGAGAGGATCACCATCTGCTTGGCCAAATCCCTTCGCCAACTCACCCGTTCCCCAACGTGCCTCCCGTCTCATCTCAAAGCTTCCTTCCGCTTGCACATCAGCAGGAAGCATCACCTGCTGATTTACCTCACTACCTGCTGTCAGAATTACTCTGGGTGTTTGTTTGTTTTTTTTTCCACCGGTCCTAACAAAAAAAAAAAAATCCCAATTTTGTTTGGTCTTGACTCGTTTGATTGTTCCCTGGTTCCCACAGCCGAGGCTGTATTTTAAGTGTGGACACTTAATTCTCTCGCACAGACAACCTTGGCTACCATTTTCTCCCTGACCCGGGCCACTGCACGACAAAGATGCCGGCATAAATCATACCACCTTTGTTGGTATCTTGTCAGATCTTTCATAATGTCCTTTTGTAGGGGGTCTGTCATCTTTACAGCAACATAAAACCGACATTGTGCCAGCTTGACCTTATACTGACTGTAGGCCCAAAAGAAAGACCATAAAAGATGTTAGACTACATTAACTCCCATTGCCGCATTCTTCTGTCACAACCCATTTGCCTCCGATTTTTGCCATTACACAGCTTAGGAAATATTCTTATTATTGTTTTTTTTTCTTTTTGTTTCAGCAGCAGCAGCTCTATTGAGTTAGGTAACTCAAAACAGGATGTTTCGCTGTGCAATTACCGCTCACGAGGAATGATGGAGGAACAAACAGAAGCTGAAGTCACAAGGAGAAGTGATTTCTGTTTCTCTCTGGGTGGATGTCCATTGTTTGACGTAAATCTGCTTCCTGTCCTATCACAGGACCAAAGAGACTCAGCTGACCCATGGCTGCCACCCCTGTATGCTTTTTTTTTCCCTCAGTGTGATTGTAAAGTATGAAAAGTTCATTATTTTCTCCAAAGCAGATCAAGACTGGTTCAGCAAAGGTCAGCGACGATAGTGGTCGTAGGACCCCTTTTTCAGATGCTCATCTGTATTTTGAACTCCAAAGGTTGAACATCATCTTTTAAGGGCATATTTTTCCGGCAAATTCAATTTCTTCCGGTACCGAAATGTGCATGCAATTAAAGACCAGTTTCTGTGGTATTCATACTTACATTGTAGTCATAATAGCCAACCGTCATAAATAGCCTGCATGACTTTAAATCGATCGTCAGCCCCTGATTGACATGGCTGTGTGAAGCTACTAATAGCACATTGCACACCTTGAGGCTAAAGCAATTGATCCTATACGATGTTTTCACTTGGGTCGAGATGTAGAGTATTGATATCGTGAATATGGATTTGCTCTATTAGAGTTTACAAAGATTTGAACATTCTTGAAAATGAACATATATTGGCTCCCGGGCAGCAACGTGGATGACAAAACATGATTGGTTGCTGTGCTATGTTCAAGGCGTTGCCGTTTAGGCGCGACAAGAGCTTCCTGATGCAAATACAATCATAACTAAGTCAGCCAATAATGGCTCTTCCTGATTAATGAGCTCCAAGACTGATTGATCTGTCTGGGAAAGTCATGACGGACAAAAAATGTTTCATTATGGAAATCAATAGAATTGTCTGTGTTGACAGCAAATGTTCAAGTGTGCAAATAGCTCATCTAACGTTTGATCTAGAGTTTATGATGGGGCTTATTAGGAAACTGGGTTCAAAGATCAGAGCCGCTCGAAGATGCTATTGATGATATCAAAGCTGTGTTGCCAAGGCGACTAACCAGCCAGACGAAAAACAGGAAATGTCATTGCCTCTCTCTAATGTGCAACGTGCAAACATGCTGCATTTTCTTTTGTAGACACAATGGGAATATCAAAGTCACGGTGGATTATATGTGCATAGGCAAGCTAACAAAATAGCTACTTGTCTTTCCTATATGTTCGTAGCCACAAAAAATTGGTTCAAAATAATCCCGATGTGCACCGTGAGAATTGTTGCGCTGAAATAAGGTGAATGGGACCACTGCGCCATGAGTGCCCCTTTCTTGAAATATTCAATTGCAAACAGTACTCCACGTCAATCAACTCGTCGACAACTCCACATTTGCAGCAGCCAATTTGTACTAATGGCAGTGACGAAAGCAAATATTACGAAATGATGATCCAATTACGCTTTGCTATGTGAGCTGCACTTCAGCCGCTGCTTCCTGAGTCCATTGGAAAGCTTTCTAATGTGTGCTCTCCGCACGTGCTTTGCATCCGCACTTCTTTCACGAGAAGCTGTGTGCAAACCACTGGGACGGGTTGATAGTTGCCAGGTCTGAGCCAGAAGGGTTCATCTGTTGGAGATAAGGCTGAACCATACCGCAGAAAGCCTCGGGCGCTCTTTCTGACATCGTTTAATGCCTCCATGATAGAGCTGTTTGGAATGTGCCATTTCGTACACGTCTTCAGCAGCGTAGTATTTGGACTTGACGAGCCTCAATCTCACCGAATCGCCTTGTTGACATCCTCATAACATAGTAGTACCTCTTGCGGTTGAGACAAAGACTTTGGTGGTTCCACTTACAAATAATTTGTAGCGAGGGGCTCTTTCTGAGGGGCTCTGGTCTCATCACAGGAGGCACTCTGAAGCCTTGCATCCCTGAAAACATGGATGGAATTTGGCTGCGGGGCAGATGGGTATCATTTTGACGCAAGAAAGGTGGAATGTGTTTTTTTTTTGGGAGGGAGTACATGTGTTGAAGGAAAGGCAGATGGGAGGGGGAAGGGGCTCACATATGAGTCAGTGGCTTAGAGACCTTATGTGATGTAAACTTGTGGGGAGGTGATGAAAACATGCTGCTGTAACAAGGGAAGTGCTACTACATAGTGCTGGAATGTGTTGCCTGTTGAGATGACCTCATGCATGGCAACAAATTGAGCATTTCCGGCGGAAAGGTCATCATTTTCCATTGTCAATATATGTTAAAAGCAACTAGGACCACATCTCACTGGAAAAAATAAAAAAGGGGGTTTTAAAAAAGAGGATATTTTGAGGTGAGTTTCTACTTTTCAAAGATGAGGAAATAGCTCCTCCTGCCAACACCGCTGTGTGCCGCAATGTATTTACACACAGACCAGATTAAACAAGCCATAAACACCAAACGCTAAAGTGCTGGTTGCATCCATTCTTCCGTTCAGGTCGGATACTTGCCCCCTGTCAATTCATATTTTGCGGTTGAAAACTGCACGCAATGATCACGTTTGCAAAGCGGCATACAACGTCGTTACCCAGCATAAGAAGGCATGTAGGCCAACAAAATTACTGTAAAAGGAGATATTGAAAAATCAGTGCGTCGCTTTCGTTAACGTCCCACTTAGATCGTGTAGAATTGTGTGTTACTGGGTTGCAAAATTCAAAATATGTTGATTTATTGTCCACTTCAATGGCACTTTCATGGATCAGTGTGAGAACCTTTTAAAAAAGTAGGACCGTTTTCATCAAAAGTATTTTTTGGGTCAAAAACATTTGAAGAGCCTCCTTCAGGTTACACGTGTATGTTATAATCCGTAAAATAGTCTTCAAGAGGAAAAATTACCTCCTGATGACTGCAAGCATCTTTATTTTAGTGCTCCTTGACCTGATTGCTCCCGTTGATGCATTTCTAGTGATTAAAAGACGAAAGCTCGGTCAATAATTTAGGATGACCCCCCATAAATAATATTGTGTCTGTGTATAAATATATGTGTGTGTATGTGTACTGTCAGCAAGAGTCACAGAAACACACACACAAAAACGATTTAAAAAATATATTAGTTGAAAAGACGACTGTGTATGGAAACAAGTTTGCAGATTTTAGCAGGTGAAGAAAGTTTTCCCACTCTTCCCTCCACCCCCTGGTGTCACTTCCCAGAAAAGCATTGGACAGGATTACCTTACCTTCATTTGAGACGCCGCACAAAACTTGTCCTAAATCCTGCCAGAATTAGTTTGAAAACTACGCCGATTACTTTCAAAGCACTTCACGGCATGCATTTTATGTTTTTATCGCAACCAACAGCTCCTTGCTTAAAAATAAACAGTCGCAGAGGAGCTAGAAGGGAACGAATAACTACTTTCCGAAATGGAAAAATGACACAATGCTTTTTGACTGACAGGTGGTCTTTGGACCAGGTGACATTTTGCGCTAACGATTGAGTTTGGTATGAAGGGAAACTGCCGGTTTACTGGACATCACCGGGCTTCTTTTTCATCCCCGTGGGAGAACAGTCACTTCCCATTAGCCAAGGCTGGCCGCGGAGGAGTTTCATCTCCAAAGACATGCATTACCTAAACATTGTATAAGCATCTTGCATTATTCATCCATCTTATTAGCGGAGGTGGACTTTGGGTTATTGCGAATCAGAGGAACAAATATTATCCCATAACATTAGCATAGGAATGAGTAAGCTTCCCAATGAATGACTTGCGTGGAGGGCCTTCATCGAAGATGCCCTCGAGGTAACATGCAGATTCAGACCTAATAAAAAACAATAAAGGCTTGGATTAAAATTGAATGACCAAATCTGAGGCGATGGCTTGTGAACTACATCGGTGTTAACATTAGAAATAGCACAATTAACCTCGCAATTAAAGGTCACCGAAGCGTGTTTAAAAAAAAAAAAAAAAAAGCACATGATAAATGATCATAGTCTACGATTATGTGGACTTTTGTACGCATGTCTGCACACATGTGTCCCTCTTTATAGCTTCTTAAAGCGTCAATTAATTTTGGATGAAAATCAATGATCCTCCAGGAGCAAACGGTCTCGTTATTGCCTGAGGTTTTGTTTTCCCCGAGATTGGAGACTAATGAGGCAGCGCATGCATAGTTCAATCCCGCCCCACCCCCACCCCATCGGATGGTCTTCAACTCCACATGCCCCGATGCAGATGTCTTCAACACTGGATACTCATTAGCCATAGGCTGAAATTCCAGCCCAGTCTCGCTTTTTCATTTATTATGAAGTAGAAGTATGGGAATTATTCAAAACCTGTGGGCGGGATGGGGCGACTGGCAGCAAGTAATGCAAACCGATCCGACGAGTACACCCATATACGTTTCCAAATGGGAGTACTTTTGCTCGAAACAGCCCACTACACAAACACAAACTACTAATGGATCGTCTAATTCTATAGAAAATGTTTCAAAGATGAGCCGTTGTATGATAATGACGGGGTTTTCAAGAAGCTGCATCGAAATGTTTCACGCTAAAATGACATCTGAAGTGCTCATTTCTTTCAATTATCCCCATCTTTGCGACGTTGCGCCTTGTTCGGAACCACGCCGGATGGGAGCCATCAGACTTCAGTCAGCGGGCTGAACGTGCTCCCGCTCGCCGGCGAACAAGTGACGTACGCGGTTCAACTTTGCTTGACCCTCTTACATCACTTAGCTGTCTTTCGTCTTACCGCACCGGTCATAATGACATTATCCAAGGGTGAGCATGCGTGTAGGTGTGTGTGTGAACAGAAGCTGGGGAGTCTGTTTTGATTCATTCAGCTTTTGTTTATTTTCAGTTGAAGCTACCGTGCGCAGAGAAGCAACTTTGACTCATGCAATTATTTGTGATACATGTGCTAAAACGGTATATGCGGCTAATGCATTTCGGGAAAAATTTTTCCTTTTGAACATGATGCTTCTCGGGGACATGTAATTCAAGGAGGGCGACGTTTGCATTTTCAAAGAACCAATGGGGTTGGGGTGTGGGAGGGGGATAATGAAAGGTGTACCAACAACACTCTTACACGTTATCTAATATATAGATTTCTACCAATAAAATTCTATGCCTGCTGCTTCAGCGCTGCTCATAAAAAAGGATGCCGAGCCCAGTTACAGCTCCGACTGGTCAATCACACCTTGGGGACTTGTTAAGTAGATGGTCAATATCCAGTGTACACACTGTGCTTTTATAGTATGTATTCAAACCTCCAAATCAAAATCATCATGAATCCTCTATTATGTATCACCTCAAGCAAGACTTTTGCACGACGTAGGGAATTTTTAGAGGATACGGGGATTTTCCTGGCTTAAATTGAGGCAGAGGTGGTCGCATGCTGACCACGCGCCATGACGTGCGTGTCTTCTGTAAATTCATCGGACTTACTTTTGCCTCACAGGAAACATACTTTAAGTTAAGAGTTAATATGAAAATAATCATATTCTTATTATTTTGAAGTGGGCTTCAAGAGCTCTGTGGTCCATGTCCACCTGTGCTTCAACAGCACGCTGCACTGTCCTTTTTAACAAATAAAAGGGTAAATTTTATTCATATGTCATTTATATATAATATAGTTTTTATAATGTAACGTTGCGAGGTGGTGGTGGACCCCAAAAAGCAGGCAGGAGGTAGGAGCACGGTGAACTTGAAGTGTATTGATAAAAACACAATAAAAACTAAATCCAAAATCAAAGTCCTAAGAACAAAAATAATCCAAAGTATCAAACAAAACCATGACTGAAGCTAAAAAACAATCAATAACGGAAACATGACCAAAAACATGACCTAAACATGACAAACATACATGACAGCAACAAAGAAACAATGACCCAACACTGAGTGGTCGTGCTGGGAGTCCTTTTAAAGCAATAATTAGATAACGACCAACAGGTGTGCAGCTGCAGGGAGAGCCCTACAGTGCCACCTGTTGGTCACAAACACAATCATGACAGGTACGTTTATTAGCATCTTTAATCTACTTTCCCTTCACGTCTGCTGCATCGCGAAAAGCCATCACCTTATGCACTTTTTCCCAAAATAAATAAACGTGCATGATGTAATAAAACACTCATGTTCTCCCAGTTTTCCGCTTGGTCTTAGGATTTTCCATGCCTTGCGCATGACTTTGAAAAGCCAGTGTCAACAAAAGCTTGTTTCACACTTAAAACGTGCAGTGGCTAGGTTGTGTTGGCTGGGCCTTCTGTTATTTTCGTTTGACCAGATCCAAAGTGGGTCAGCCATGGAATAAAGGCCAGCTCCTTCGTCCTTCGTCTGGTAATTTGGAGCATTGATTGAACTCCGTCTCAACTTTACGTTAACCTGCGCAGAGGGGCATGAGGCACGGCATCACTCAGGAGAAAAAAAAAATCGGTGAGGTGAATGAAGGGGAAGATATTTCCAAATATCCGATTTGTTCTCTGGAATGAGCAGTATTTAAAAATACTGACTTGAGCATTTCGTATTTAGACCTTTTACCCCCGTAAAACATTTGTCAGCCAAAATATAATGACTAGCATGTTGCTGTAGTATGATGCCAGTAATCACTTTTTTTTAGAACACCCCCATTTCAGTCAGCGTGTGTGCAGTACTGCTTGAATGTATATTAATGATCCCACATTTCAATACCTGCTAATGCTCACCGTATTGTTTGTCCTTGCCACATTTCATCACGTCCGTCGCGTATCGAGTGCCATTCATCACTCCTCCGTCAAACGCGATTCATGCGGGGGGACACATAATGTGGTCGTAAAAAGATGGATGCCGCGGCGCATAAGAAGTAGTAGATAATGGCCCTTTTTGGACTTGAGGGTATTTGTCACTTTTGTTTGTACACCAAATAGCAAAGTACATCAACAAGGACAACTGCGGTTTACACGAGCCATTGGCAGGCAGCCAAGCAAAGAGTAATAACCGAGATGGGAAGGGGAAAAAAGGCGCCTTACATCATGTGTTGTGTTGAAGACTGGCAGGAGAGCGATGCGCCGTCGATGTGTCACCGGGGAGTTTTAAACGGGCAACAATGGCGGCAAAGACTGTTACGACAGGTACTTGGAGAGCCTCGTTTTCCACCATATCTCGCTATCGGCACAATTACTTAATGTGAGGAACACAGAAGAAGAGTACTGGATCACAAGCGATAAGCAGTGACGCCAATTTTCCTGGATATTACTCACGTCTTCCACAAGGAGATGAGCCGTTTTGAAACGTTAAATTTGTCTATCGTCAATTTCCAGCGTTCCGAGGTCAATAGAAAGAGGGCGCTCCTACGCACCCAAATTGCTAATCCCTCTTTCTGCCTGAGCCAGATGGCATCTCTCACCGCAAATGAACCCCTACAATGAAGACAGCCCCCGAAAAAAAAGACAAAAAAAAACCCGTCAGAAACGGCAGCGGTGCAACATTTCTGAATAAATAAAGAGGCGGCAAACAAAAGGCGCTCTGATCAACAACCCGCCTGGAAATCTCTTTTTAATATGCTAAGACCTTCAGCATATATCAACCTGGCTGCATTAAACTCAGCTTAACATTTAAAATCTACGGGGGATTCGTGTCTGAAGAAGCTGTTAAATCCTCATTTGTTTGGTGGAAAAGTACTCTCGTAGGTGTGCTGCGGTGCTTCTCTATTAAATATTGACGTTGTAGGTCTTTCTTTTTCTGCTTTCTTTAAATGACTAACTTTTTTTTATGACTGCCATGAGATGCAGCTAGTTATAGCGGCGGTAATAATCCGGAATGGTGAACAATTCAGGGGGCAAACAAACATCTGAATCAGGAGATGTGTGAAAGTTATCCAAATTGTGGTCATTCATATTTTGTTCAGGGACTGGTTGTCACAGTAGGAACTCGGCAGGTTTGCGTGGTGGGGTGCGGAAAAAAATAAAATAATGGAGGACTCAAATGACCCGTCACAGACTGAAAGAAAGCAGGGAACTGAATACCAGCACACTGATGAGACAACGAGGCACACCCGGCCGGACAAGACGAGATGCTCATTCCTTTGACGTCAAACTACGACGATCCACAACAAAATCTGATGAAACGTCAGCCATCTTGACTCTACACGGATGCGTGACATACTTGAATCAATTTTTTGGGGTCCACGTTTCACATCAAAATGAATCCAGATGTAAAAGAGTAACAAACACCGGCAGCCCCTGACCTTTTGCTCAACCCTTGCGACTAAGGGAACGACACGAGGGGTGTTTAACAAGAGACCGTCGACCAAGTTTGGTTAAATCAGCAAAGTGGCCTCATTTACTTGGAGCGCCAAAATTCTTCTCAAAGCCTTATCGCCTTACAGTAGGAACATTTCATGGTTGGATAATGCGATGCGGGCGGCAGCGCCTGACATTTCAGCGCAGGTTTTTGCTGATTTATGGAGTCAACCTTCATCATCAATTGTTTGTCTATCGCATTGACGTCAACTTCTGTTTAATCAGCTCTTTTCTGACAAAGGTCATTGGGAAATAGCCAAACGTGAACTGCCCGTATTAGCCTGATCAAGACGGCGTGCGCCAAAACATTTTTTTTTTTTTTTTGCAAGTGATTAACCTTTTCAGAAATTATGTGTGGATTTGACAGGGCCTGGCATAATGTGCCTCATCCCTCAGCCTGGATTAAGTAAGCGTAGCTGTGTGTTAAGCAGGATGAAAACCGGAGTGTTTGCGGGGAGACAGTTTGACGTAAATTGTATGTGGGTCAGGTCCAAACTGCCAGACTGCGAGTCCGTATTGAGCACTGCCATCCCTTTTCTCTCCGTGCAGCCTCTCAAGCTCCTTTCACATATTGACCGCATGCATTACGGGGCTTGGGGAACATGACTACAAAAAGTCCCTCGTTAGAAGTTTGGGTTTCTCTGAACATTATATGAGAGGAGGAGGAGGAGTATTGATCGCGGCAAGATAGCTAACTGGAAAACACTTCCCATCGGAGCCAACTGAAGCTCATTTGGGGGGTGGGGGGGGGCGCCGTATCTGGCAAGCTGGAGACTATTCCACATCTGGTTATTGGACCCCGGGCGATAGTGACTACAGTGTGTTCCTCCCGCAATCGGGAAACACTGGGAAATCTATATGTGGTAATTACAAATTCATGCCACCACTGTGAAATTGAACACTTGGCGTCATTATAAAGTAATGGGGGCATTAAATTGAAGTTTGCAGCGATTATCTCCCACTCTGCTCGTCAGTAGCATCAGCAGTGAGCCACGCAGTTGCAACATTACACTGTCAGATTGCAAAAAGGAATCATACTTTATTGTGAGGGAACGCCAAAGTGCTATTTTTCTTGTTAGGCGCACAAAGTGGGCTTAAAAAAAGGGAAAAAAGGAAAAAAAAAACAGCTAACGCAGCCGCTTGCTGTAGTTCACTCGGTTCATGGTGCATCCTTTGCATTGCTTACCAAGCTCAATGAAGAACACATGATTTGCCATGGATTGCCACGGAAGCCAATTTGTACGTGGCAATGTAAAATACGCGATGACTCGTCCATTATCTCCATCTGTAATATAATTGCCTCACATGTCCTAACTCCCACGACACTTCCATAAATATTCATGCAAATTCCAACTATTCATAGGAGACACACATTAGCTTCAACTCTGAAGTGGCATCTGCTTTATTGTAAAAAATACCCCCGACTCGGTGTTTGATGCCGGACGTGAATGGCCGCACTGACAGTGGAAGACGCTTCAGACGGCGTTGACGCAAAAGGATGCGGCGCTCATTCTGACGTGATCGTTACACTAGATGGAATAAAGTGTCAAACTGAAATCATTTTGTCCGTTTATATTTAAAAAAATGCATTTTTCTTACTAAATGGAATCGACTCAGCACAATGATGGCACATAGACTTGTTCCACAAGTCCGTCCATAATATCTTGTAGATTTTAGTTTTCCTTTGATCAGGTGAAAACAAATAATTTCCACCTGAATTTTTTCCCCACGGTCTTTTTGCAATTAAAAATGCACTCACATTATACATGTATTTATGTACGCATGCATATATGTGGGGGAAAACCAAACACCCCCGAAAAAAGATGAGTCGAGCTGAGCCGATTTGGTAACAGTACAGTGGAAAAATGGCTTCAACGGGTTTGGTCATGCGTGATCACTTCATAGCCGAAGCAACAATGGCAACGTCGCTGCGTTTGCGTTGCGTTTTGAGCGTAACATTGTCTCATATTCTCCTATTTATGCGTCTTAACCGCTTTTAAGCCAATGAGGGGGCATCCCAAATACGATTTGAGATAAGAGCAGAGAGAGGAGCAAAAAAAGTGGAAGTTCCAGTACCTTGACAGTGTATAATACATCATTGATTGCTGTAATCGGTGATTCCTGGAAACTCCAGCTAGCTTGAGCGAAAGCAATACTTCTTCTCATGGTTCTCGGCATTAAAACATCAATCGTTCCTCTGCCATTGTTGAGAACTCTTTTCCTTCCTGACGAACGCCTTGTTTTCTCACCAGTCTCCGAATGAAGTCTCAACACACCCACACCGCTGTTAAGATGTCAACTCAATTATGAGTCCGACGTTGGGAAGCTGTGATTATTTTCCACGCTGTGTAGCTAAAAGGCTTCTTATAATTTAGCTCATATATCAGGACCACCGCGTGAAATGTCTATTTGTATCTCTCGCTGCCGCTACCGGTCCTTGGTGTCCTGCAGTCATGTGGAAATATGTCGCATTTGGGAGGAGCCGTTGCTGTTTGTTCTGGCCATGGTTGGCGAAGCTACTAATTGTTCTTGGCTATTTAAAGCCAACATATGTCCCGAAACAACTGTGTACGGTCGATGCTGGTCTCCGGGGGCAGCGGTGTGCACAAGGATTGAAAAACTTGGAGCTTTTTCGACTCGGATGCACGCAGAGAGGCCAAACGCTATTTGACCGCACTGACCTTCTCATTATTCAAGAATACAAATCCAAGAAATGATCAAGTAAGACTAAAATCTCTGTTCCGCTAATTACAGCCAATTGCTTTCATTCAAAATCATCCAAAAAAAAGTAAAAAATATATATACAAGAGACTGTTAGTCATCGTAAATTGCGAAGTCATGAGTGGATTGCCCCAGTCCCTTCCGTCAAGCTGTCATGCAAGTTGAAAATAACGTTTCTGTTTGTGAGACAAATGCAAAACAAAGATATTAAAAAGTGTTTGTTTGGAGTGAAAAAAAGTGCTGGGCAACTTGAAACAAGTCATGCATGCTGTGCAAGAAGAGTTTGTGATTGGGTGGGTCGTGTTTGCGTGCCACACCAAGACATTTACACACCATGTTCTCTCCCGTTCGCAAAATGCATGCGGACCGATGTCAGCTTTGCGATGAGGGCAGCGTATGAAAGCCGTCGTCACCTTGATTGTATCACCCGTTTGCCGCTGTGGGATCGGTTGTGAAGGACCGAGTGTGAAAATGCGTCTCGCACAAGATATTGCAGGGCGGGCGCCCTTCTCCTTTATTCATTTAACTGAACCGCTCAAATGATATGGAGGATAAAAATGAAGAGAATAGAACATGCTCTTTTTTGTTACAGTTTGTTTAAGAGAGGCTAATTTCTTTTTTCATTTGTACGACTCGCCCCAGTGTGCAAAATGATGCGTGGTGATTGCGACATAGCTCACCTTACGCAATTTGTCATTTATTTTTAGACTTGTTTGACAACCAGGATTGTTACCTGACAATTGTCTGTGCCGTAACAGCATGGTTAGAAAAGAATTGATGACACATGACGGTAACTCTGGAACTAATTGCTTTAATTTTAATTATTTCCCACGGGTCAAAAAAAATTCAATAAAGCAACGAGGCAGAGGTTTACCAGCACAGATTTGAGGTTCCGTCACTTTGCTGTTAGTTGATATATTCTTGTTTGGATTGTACAAAAAGTCGTTTAAAAATGAATTGACCTGTTCTAGAATGTTTAAAATCACTTTCTTTCTTTTTACGACGTGACTGCGGACATTTTGAAGCTGTGCTGATTTAAGGACCATTTGCACCAAAGTCTTTTTCCAGAGCTGTTAGCACAACAACAGAATAAAATCACCCGCGGCGTCTTTCATTTCGAGCTGTTAAGTTTGAGTGTAGCTTATTTCAATTTGGATCATTTCGTAACATGAACTTGCCGTGGATGACGCCATTGAAGGTTTGCTTCCATTTGCCATCTCGAATGACGATTTAGCAGTCGTGGCGGACTGATTGAGTGTCGGCCCTTGGAGAAGCAATTCTGTGTCCGTCGAGTTGGCTTTGAAAATGTCAAATGTCAAATATCCCCCGATAAAAGAGCAACAACTCACATCAAGCATTGACCAACACTGGTCGTAAAAGCAAAATATGCTCCTTGTTTTCCGTTTTGTGAAGTGATGTATTTCAGTCATCATCGAATATTTTTTTTCTTCTTCAGTACTGCAGAATCCTTTCTGTTTGGATTGATTGAGCGGAAGACCAATCGCGCGTCACTTGACCATGACGCACACTAATGCATAGCATCGAGCGAATGTATAAATCTGACGAAAGCACTCGCGCGCTTCATTTTTCAACGTAATGGCTGCAGCATTAACAGCTGCTAGTCCTCGCCTTATAGTCATTTATTACCACCTATGTTATCCTAGTCTGCCGTTTTACTAGCATAGCTCCATAAATCAGAGTGGGACAAAAAGAGGGCCCCCGCTCCCCCCCTTCACCGTCATGCCTGCTTCTTGAGAGAAATATGCGACTGTGTAAAGGCTCACGCCAACCCCAAATCCCAACACACGGGGATCTACTGTGTGCGCTGTTTCAAAATCAAACATTCGCAGCATTGAGAGCAATGGCAGCAAGCGCGGCATATACCACGACCAAGGATGTCATGTTTTCACTTTTCTTTGTTGCAACTAACTTTCTGCATTTCAGTACATTCTAGGTTAATAATTGAACTTTTCTTCTCAGCTTTGATTTTGAGACGGAATATCAACTTTAATGACCCCCCCCCCCCTAAAAACCTCACAATATCAAAATGTAGAAATGAATCTGCGTTCGAGCAAGAGAAATGAGTAAGTGAGAAGCAAACATGACAGGATACTCGGTGGAGAAGTTCTTAGCAAACAGCGAGGTCAGCCATTCGTTCCTGTCGGTCACCAGCTTTGTCAGGGCTAATGTTGGGTCTTTTCCTCTTTACAGATGCTCTGTAAACTGTCGTTTGGCGAGCGAGAATTAAGCTCCCTGCATCGAGTTTGGAAAGGATGTAGGTCTGGAGGCAGACTTGGCCCCTCCGTGACCTTAATATGCAGCATCTACTCCTTTAAACCTTTGCCATTTTGTCTTCTCATAATGAAAATGCGCCTTATGTTTACTCCCTAGCTATCCAGAACCATTCACTGATCTATATATACACTGGTATACATTTTTTTTCTTGTATGTTATTTTACATTGATCAGTTTGGTTGCAACATACTCATTTCACCTACTTTCGACACGCTGCGTTCTCGACAGGAAGAAGAATACAATTGCTTTTGCATCCTGCAGCTCTTGTAAGTGTGTTGCCAGGAAACATTTGGCGGTATCGAAATGTTATGGCGAGCCAATGTATTTCTACTCGGCCCATCGGCTCCTAACGCGGCACGGCCGCGCGCTGCGTTTAATTTACTTTCGGCTCGACTAAACGTACACGGGAAGGCGCTCCATAATTCATGAAGGAAGAGAAAGCCGGGCGAAAACATGATGAATCTTCAGTTGCTTTTCATGTATCCCACTTGTTCTGTAATCTAAATTTAATGATAATGGGCAAAGACAAAAGACAGAAATTGAGATTACAAAGTTGAGACAGATACGTTAAAGGGAAAAACTGAAATGTGCAGAGACTCTGTAATGATGTCGTTGAGAGCATGATCAATGAGGAATCATTGAGCGATAGTCCAAAAAAAAAAAAAAGCACAGTCAAACTTACATCCATCACTGCCATTTCCCTTCCTGCCTTTCTTATCTCCATAATTAAGTAATTAACTCTCCCTGGTGCTTGTTAGGCTGTATTCTTAGACTGGACACAGCAGGAAAAAAATAATACAGTAAATTACTGACTCCCTTACCGGAGGATTCTGGAAGAGCGTCACATGGTGATGAAAGATTAAAGGTAATGAGTGAAGAAAGAGATGTTGCTTTGGCTGCAGCCGGGGAAGAATTGTTCTCTCACCCAGGACGGCTGCGGCAAACACATTTACACGCAAGCTAAGCCGAGCGATGAAAAATGACCACGGGCATTTTCACACACTTAACACGCGCCGATTCAGCCACACATGCATAGACGCGGCGTGCAAATCAACACCTGACAGTCTGGCATTTATCACCGATCTTTGCACTTTTCCGTGGCACGAGGAGACGAGCACAAATAGCGAGGTGCAATGGTGATATATTGCCAGGATTGAATCTCATGATCATGACAAAGGTAGACTTTACACCGGCTAGACAATGAAAAATGGCAGTCAATTAGCGATTGACTTTGTTTCTTGATTTATTTATTTATTTGTTTATTTTGCGCTTGCCAACAAAGTGGTCGCGGAACGCAACGGATGTGTCACGGGAATAACGTTTGGATTCTATTTTTCCTCTCTGCGGTGTTTGTATGTTGCCTGCCAAAACCTGCGGAAGTTTCTCCTGGATTCTCTGCCTTTCTCTTAAAGTCTAAAAACCAGTTTGTAGAGTTCACAAAAGACAAATGTGGGTGTGACTGCATTCGTCTCATTTAATTTCATTTCCATCACAGAAGAGGATTGTTTTTGCTTCAATTTGCTGGGCTGGTTTTTCTTTTTCGGGTTTTCATTGTTAAAGAAAAAAAATAATAAATTCAACTACCCAATGTTTTCCTTTCTGAAATATGACTGTAATTTCCCCATTGCGGGACAAATAAAGCATATCTTAACCTTAAGAAATTATCATTGTCCCGGCTTGATATTCAAAAGTTCCATTTAGAATGAACAACTCTTGTTTTGACATTACCTTTCCGGCAAACACATATGACGCTTCCAGTTAGGGGTGACAGCGCCACCCGTTGGCTCCATTTCCATCCACAATGGCGCAAAGAGATTTTATTGGCGAAAAAACGTCATCTCAGTTTGAAAGGTGGGCTAACTTTTGATCTGGCATTTCACGAACGCATTCACTTTCACTTGACTTCCCGACTTCCATAAACAGAAACGTCTGGGGAGGAAAAAAGCAAATGGCTTTTCCATGTAAGGCCGCGTACACCTGGAATCTCATGATGATGACAATTTATTGAACGTGATCTCACACACGTCAGTAAAAGTTAACAAGCGCTCTCTTAAAACCAGGTTTGGACATTTATAAGGTCGTAGGAGAGCTCGTGTTGCTCGGCCCTAAGTGAAGACGATACAGATGTCCGCTGTTCAAAGGGCCGCTGGTCATCACTTGCTTCGATGGGCTGCAATAAATTCATCTTTTCTTTCATCGACTAAACTTGTTTATAACGGCTATCTATTAGCGGAACACTCATTACCCTTTCCCATGAGTGATACTCAGCCATCTTTTACGCACACACGGAATGACTATTTATCCCCATCGCAAAGTGAACGTCAAGCGGATTTAAAAAGAGAAATGCGCCTCCTCTTCTGGTGCCATTATTGCAACCAGAGGTGATGTTCGGGGCTGTAGATACGCTTCACTGTCGGGGACTAAGTCATGTCGTGCTCCACTTTTTTTTTTGCTACGCTTTTATTAATGGAGAGAAAGGGAGGTCTTTCATTATTGCCGCTGTCTGGGATAGTTAATCCCGCGTCATAATAGGCTGGCGTTGACTCAACAATTTAGCCGAGCATGTCCCTCTGATTCGAAGGCCTTGTTCCAATCTGGCTTCAATCAGCAGCGCCGGGTTTGCGAGGGTACCGCTGATTCTCTCGTCTCAGATGAGTGATCGCCGGGAGACAGTCGGACATGCGCCAGCTGCCAAAGACAGGATCACACTTAGTGAAAAATAACACAATCTCCCGCTGAAATGACCAACTCTATGTGTGTGCGCGTGAGTGTGTGTCTACGGCCAAGGCGCGAGTTTAAACCAAAAGGCACTGGCTGGGCTCCAGTTTGAACATCCTTTAATCCTCCATCTGCACAAAAGCCGTTTCCCACACACGCACACGCACACCCGCACACAGCCTTAAGCGTGAAGACAGTGTGATATTGTGTTTTTGATGTGGGTGGGTAAAGAATTAGAACGAAAAATCAGGCTCAGTGGGAGGAAAAAGCCACTGTTTCGATTGAAGTGCACTTGTCAGCGGTGACCTGCTGGATCGAAACAACCGCGACGTAACCCCTGTGGCGACAGAACCTTTGACGCTTGTATTGTCTTTACACGTGACATTGTAAGCAGTATTATGAACGCAGTATGAAAGGGCTGCAGGGCATGTGAAAACAATAAAGTAGCACAAATACAAGACTAAAGTTAGGATTAGTGGAATGAAGTCATCATTCTCCGAAATTAAAATCACCATGACACATGAAACAAAGCCAGAATTTTGTTGATATGAAAAATGCAAAAAGTTAATGCGAGAGAAGAGAATATAGGAGGGCTCATCTAAAATCGGAATTTTACAAAGACATCTCAGCATACTGAGATGAAAAATAACAGTTTCAGAAATGATATTTTTGGGGGTATGTTCACTCATCAACCAATATTTTAAATTCATATTGAACAATATTACCCGAGCCTTGTGAAGGACACGTGCAAGGAAACGCTTTTTCCTCATTAACTCAATTTTCAGAACTTACCCTCAACTTTTTTTTTTCTTTTCAAAGTGGCCCTTATACTAATAGACATTCCTAAGGGATGCCGATATAGGTTATTATGTTGTCAGAAAAAAAAAAAAAAAGTTTCCAAATCACGCACGCAAGACAAATATTCTTCCTTTCCTGGCGACAGCAGGTGAAAGTGTGAGCGGGGGAGTGGCTAACCTTCATACTGACCCAGCTCATACTGCCTGATATATGATGCGGCATCACAGCGCACACTGCACATTTATTAGACGATGTGTAACGATAAAAAGATAGTTGGGGCGGGGGGTGGGTGGGGGGGATAGATGATGGTTGCATGGGGGGCCCACACACGCCAACGAGGCCCCTGCTTGCAGTCTCCTGGTGGTAGTGTCATAAAGCAGGCAAGAGACGCTGCCTCCCAGGAATACAAATGCTGCCTCCAAGTCAGCAACGTGCGGCCGGTGATGTGCCACCGCGCTGAAAAGGGAGGAAGATTCAACTCTGCAGACGATTAATCTTTGTCATCACCTTAGCATTGTGGAGAAGTAATTTAGATGGTAAATACAGTTTGTGTTCCATACATCATCTGGTTGCTGCGATGGCATGCCAGATTTAGGCGGCACATTTAGGGGCTAAGCAAGATTTATGCTAAATAAATGGATGTAAGTGTCACTGGTGGGGTGTTTTAGTGTTTTTTTTTTTTTTTTTGGATGTCTGAATTTCATCACTTGTGGAAAAAGGGTAAACTTGTAGAATTCTTCTTCTTGGGATTTTGAGTAAAGGGAGGAATTTGTCCAAATATGAGACTGCTGCCAATCAAGAGAAATACCAAAACACCATTTTGTCGCCAATGAAGACTGGCCATCAATGTACCTGCCAAATATTCAACAGAATTTGACATTCTGTGCGATAAAATCCCCACCCAACATGTAGGGCCCCACCCATAACCTCGCCCAGCTGGTCTACAGTCAAACTTCAAGCCATATTATTTTGTTTTTTTTTTTCTAACCCAGCAGATTTACGGATGTCACGCTTGGTTACACACTGGACTGGTTGTCAGCCAATCACAGGGCATCTAAAGACAAACAACAAACTAAAGACAAAGACAACCGTTCCGTTTTAGAAAATTGAAATAACCCAATTTACATGCGATTGGAACATGGGACACACACACACACACTTCACAGTGCAGAGGTACCAGGTTCGATTCCAGCTCCGGCCTCCCTGTGTGGAGTTTGCATGTTCTCCCCGGGCCTGCGTGGGTTTTCTCCGGGTGCTCCGGTTTCCTCCCACATTCCAAAAACATGCATGGCAGGCTGATTGAACACTCTAAATTGTCCCTAGGTGTGAGTGTGAGCGTGGATGGTTGTTCGTCTCTGTGTGCCCTGCGATTGGTTGGCAACCGATTCAGGGTGTCCCCCGCCTACTGCCCGGAGACAGCTGGGATAGGCTCCAGCACCCCCCGCGACCCTAGTGAGGATCAAGCGGTTAGGAAGATGAATGAATGAATGAATCACCTTATACATACATACACATATTATATATATATATATACACACATGCTGCATTTTAGCCGCGCTTCAAACCAATATTTGTAAAGTTGAACCTCCATCGGTCCACTGAGAGTGAATCATGTGCCTTCTAGTCTCTCAACACATCTTATGTCATATTTGCAGACACGGAATGAAATTTGGAGGATTTTTCTCACAGCCACTCCAGCCCCATCTGGCTTCCCTCACATCTGAATATTCTGGAGCCCTCCCAAATCTAAAGCTGCCTTAACGCCAGGAATTACCAAGCGGTCCCACTACTCCCCCGACTGCAATGCATGAGATATACTGGCTTGATATCTGTGTTTGAAAACATCTTTACAACTCCCCAGGAAGACTGTAGCGTAACAGCTTCACTTCACTGGCCCGGTGACAGACGTGATGCCAAACGCATGTTTATATATTCACAAGTCAACGGAGTGCGTAGTGAGCTATGCCACATTCATGCGGTAAAGCACGCAGATTGTCCCCACCGTGTGCATAACAAATGCGGAACAATTTCCGGATGTGGTATTCGTATGACATGTGGAGCTAATGGAAAAGATACAGAATACGGCTCCTCGCAGAGTGATGGGATTTTAAATTGTATTCTACACATGAATGCCTCCCAGGGTGAGCGTCGCTCTCAAGAAACCGCTTCATGGTAAACAATGAAGTTTGTCGTGTTTTTTTTTTTTTTCCCCCACCCCCTGTTAGGCGATGAGAGGAAATGCGAGCTTTCTTTGTTTTTGTAGACTTGCTCTCCCACTCAGTTCACGTCGAGCAAGAAAACTCCCAACGAGGGTGATGTCATCCATAGAAGTTACACACACTGACCTTCCATCCTTGTAGGGAACCCTTGTGCACCGACTGTGGGGGAATTGCAGCTGCGGGTAATTGACAAGTAGAGCAGCTTTGAAATGCTGATTTAGCACAACCTGCCACAACCTCCCCCTACCACCCCCAGACTGTTGGATCTGCATGCGGAGGAGGGAGGGCTTGACATGGGGGAGTAGAGGTGGGGTGGAGGGAATCCGTAAAAAGGCAACGCTAAGGGATCATGCAAGAATCAAGGCCGCTTCAGCAGAGTCTTATGTAAAAAGAAAAAGGCGAGAGGCTGTTGGCGCAGCATTCATTAGCCGTCCCAGCTTCATTAAAACCCGCTTTCTCTTTATGACTTCCTGGGAAGCGGCGAGAGGATTTTGCCATATGACTCCTGTCGCATGGCCTACGTTGCTTTGCGCCTTCGCCGTCGCTCTCTGTAGTGGCCCGTTATGTTCTCGAGATCGGGATCGCCTTTGGAATTAAAATTTAAAGGCTCATTCATTCTTAAACGGCCTGCCAGAACGTCTTATGTTAACATTGCTTACAAATTTTGTTCAGTTCTAAGTGGACACGGCAACCTATTACTACGGTTTATGTTTTTTGCAGCAATTCAATAACGATCTAATTAAGGAGCAATCATTGTGATATATTTAATACCCGGCCAAGGGATTGAACTTGAGAGACTTGAGATTCCGCTATTGTCTCCCGTTGCCATTGACAACGACGAGGTCAATGCACCGGAGGTCATTTGTCTCCCCCTACCTGATGAGAAATATTGACCGAGACGCAATGAAGAACCCGCTAAATGCCAACTTTTTCACTTTGACGTATATTTGTGGCACTACGCCGAGTGTGGATTAAAAGACTTGACGCGGCCGAGAGAGTTATCACTCAGGAAGAGGGATAGAGAAGAGCCGAGGGGATGCGCAGGGGTCGTTTGGGCTGTACCTTTTATTTTTATTTTTTCTTTTCTTTACGGGTCGATGGTCAGTAGCTACAAACTGGAAACTCATAGGTGGAGGCGAACAGGACAAAAGTGATGGCGCACCCCCGTCCGATGTCACCCAGAGATCGGTCATATGTGTCCCTCGGGAATGGAGAGACCTTCCGGCATAACTCAGGCCTTTGACCTTTCACCCTCTCGACGTGGCATTTTGATGGATGACTTATTGTGCATGATTTAAGTCTCATGACTTTCACAGATGAGCGCCAAATGTTTACTTTTGGCCTCAGCGTGTACTCGTCCCCGCTATGCATCTTAACTGTATAAGGGAGGCCGGTCTCGCATTTAAAGCCAATTCAGATTTACCGATGGATACAACGTCGTGTAAATCATAGCGGGACCTTTCGGTTGACATTGCGCTGTGGCAGTAACTGCTCTCTTTTTAATAAACGGAGATGTTAAATGACCTGTCCCCGGCCAAGTGCTGCATCGTAGCCTCAATGCCTTTGAAACTCCCACAATGAAATCAGTTACATCCTCAAACTTGTTTTGTTCTCTGACAAGGAGATATTGTTCAATAATTTCACACACATGCACACACCCCTTAAACGGGCCCTACCCCTGACTCAAAAGTAAATCTTTTATTCTTTGAGCGTCATAGCGCAAATTAGAACCACAACCCATAAAATAACCCGAAGGCCATTCTTCTTCCGCAGTATGACAGACTCTGGGAGTGGGCCAGAATTGTTGAAGATGTATTGGTATTTTATAAATCGTAAATATATGACATCGGGGAAAGTTATCGCAGAGATCAGGATATAACGTGAGACAAAACGAGCGCACCACATGTTTCCATTTGATTTTCAAGCTGTTTTTGATTGATATGCTTTATTTGGCTTCAACTTGTTTTTTTTTTCAAGAGAGACTTTGCCTATTTAGTGATCATTATCTAATATGCAGGGGGACAAATGTTGCCGATTAGATCGGAACCAATCACAACCGGCAGTGTTTATAATTCTCAGTGTAATCAGTTTGAATGACATGAAGGAGGTAGTCCACAGTGCAGTTTAAGAAAAATAAAATCCCCCAAATCAATATGTCTGATTGTGTTCGAGTTGAAGAGGGTCCTGCACGTCATACACTGAAACGATTGCAATTTCTTGGTATCTGGACAGGTGTGATGTTATGTTGTGCCGCACTTCTCAGTATGTGGTCTTGCTTTCAGTCGAAGCTGCGTGATGAGTCATTGCAGCTTCCTGGCAACACTGCACCTCCTTTCGACTGATGATGGTTCTTGTTATTGCGGTGCAAAAAACTCTCTGCATTGTCTTACGGGGTTCAGCACTGCGACACACTTGAATGACGCTTACTGTCCACTCGCAACGGCACGCAGGGGCCACAAAATTAAGAGTTTGTGATTCAAAGTAAATCAGGCAAAACCACTGGCACAGCTCTTTAACCGTCAAAGCGAGAGTCTCATCTGTTGCTAAAGACCTTGGAAAGCACTTCACTTCTTTGACTTATGCCTGAGCTCTTCTTTGTGCCTCACTTGTCATCCAGCTACCCGTCTACGTAAGCTACTCTTGAAGGATAAAAAAAAAAAAAGAAAATTGTGAATTCTGTCAAGCCGTGGACGAAGTGCAAATGGAATGTGAGCGAGCTGAAAATGGACGGAGTCCAACTTGAACACTATTATTTTGACTTCTCTTAAAGCTGTTTGCTCTTTACCCCGGGATTGAACCTAAGCCTCCGTGCTTTAAATCCTGTCAGATTCGCTATTCATGCAGGTAATCCTTTGGTGTACACAGGCAGAGTGGAAAATTACAGACAGCGCAAGTGTTAAAGTCGACCAACGTGTTACATAATAACCTGGCAGGTTAGAACAGTGCAAGAGGCTCCCAGCATACATCTGACCCAGAAATATCCGTGGCAGCTTTATGACACATGCGACAGTACACCTCTGACTTTCACACAATGGCTTGTGGCTTCTTTCCAACATGGGCTCTATTCATGCCAAGAATGAAGAAAATAAAAAATAAATCTGAACGGCAAGAACAGACGACAGATGTGCATTTCGATCACATACGCGCACAACTTGCCAATCACGTCTTTGCTGAAATGGGAGCAGCTACTTTGCACAGTAAAATCACAATACGTCCAAAGCGTGGGCAGTTGAAGGCTGTGAAATTACCATTCTACACATAAGATTTAAATTCATACCAAATGCAAGGTCTGAATAAAATGCGGATGAAATGTTGCGAGATGTCACATGACAGCTTCTAGTTCTTCAAAAACATTTGAGTTTATTAAAACGATTGGTTTATTACCTAACGATGGTAAAACAAAGTCAATATGTGTCCAATTTGAGTCCGCAATTGGCAGACAAAACACGCATTTTACAATTAATCAATGATCCCAATCCAAACATTATGATGAAAAAAATAGGCAGGTATAATCAGCAAAATTAATAAGCAGAGGTTACATTTGCAACCAAATATTTGGACAAGGGCTGTTTTGTAAACGTGACACATGCTATCTAAAGCAACCTTTCAAAAGACGTCCTTTTTCCATCCGCGACAATTAACAGTGACACAGACATACCGCCCCCCCGCCCCCGATTTTTTATTTCCTGAAAAGAAGGAATTATACAGAATAGCTTCGAGGCAAGTTGAATTCATTTAAAACTCGCGCACACATCAGTGAATCACTTCCGAAAGCTTCCCTCCCACCCAGCTGTGCTGTAGTGTTTACCACTTTGTGTTGTTTTTAGATTACATGGTATGCACAAAGGTTTTTTTTCCCCCCCTTTGTGTTTGTTACCGGTGGCAGAAAGGATAGAATGAGGAAAATGAATAATTAGACAGATCGGAGAAAGAGATCCTTAGCCAGAGGTCATGCGGCTGATAAATGATCGGCTCGTCTGCGACGCATGTTAAGTGAGTCGCAGTTTAATTACCCAGACTGCCGCATCATATGAATGTGTGCGATGTCACAGTCTTTTTTTTCTTTGCTTTCACAATCACTGCCGACCGCCTCGCCCGCCAAAACGTTTTCATTCAAGACGTTCATTGTCAGACGTTCCACAGACACGTAGTGAAGGTCACTTGACCAGAAGGAAAAGGTTAAGGGAGGGGCTGTGGCAATGACGGACTCATCATCCCATCACCACTGACTTGTGAATTTAATTAAGACAGAGTGACTGACACCAGCTCCGGCCTCCCTGTGTGGAGTTTGCATGTTCTCCCCGGGCCTGCGTGGGTTTTCTCCGGGTGCTCCGGTTTCCTCCCACATTCCAAAAACATGCGTGGCAGGCTGATTGAACACTCCAAATTGTCCCTAGGTGTGAGTGTGAGTGCGAATGGTTGTTCGTCTCTGTGTGCCCTGCGATTGGCTGGCAACCGATTCAGGGTGTCCCCCCGCCTACTGCCCGGAGACAGCTGGGATAGGCTCCAGCACCCCCCGCGACCCTAGTGAGGATCAAGCGGTTAGGAAGATGAATGAATGAATGAATGAATGAATGACATTTTTTCTCCTGGCACCGTCCCTTCTAGCCCGAGAGGTTCTGATTATCAATTATATGAAAGAATACGAACTCCATGTTCAGGAAAATGGTTTGATGAAGGTTGAAGTGGGGCTCGCTTTCACTTATTAACGGATTTTTGCGCTAACTTTTTTTGCAGTCTTTGTACTACTTTTTTTTTTTAGGACGAGTTCAAGTTTTCGAAACACGGCAGCAGCAATCTTCATTTAAACATCAAAAGAATTTGCAACAATCCAGGCAGCAGCTCATCCGGCGTGGACCTCCTTCCTTGAAAATGAGAGGTGCCCGTGCCACGACAATCTGTGCTTGCTTTGCACATTCTTCAGAGCTGATGAGGAACACTGAGCAATAAAAGGAGCCCATTCTGAGTGAAGGTTTGGTGCCGTGTTTCTGTGGGCGACATAGAGGAGATCAAGGGAGCCAGAGAACTGACTGGGCAGGCCTGGAGCCTTCTCGCTCTCCGGGGACTCCTCACTTTAATCACACTACAGTCAAGCAAAGTGATCATGAACTCCAAATGCCTTCGGTGTGTGACGTTTCTCTCTTCCTGCATCTTCATCTCCTCCTCCTCGTATAATGCCCTCCTTTTCTTTCTTCTAGGTGTTCCTGAATTTTGTTATAGATTTTGATTTGCACTACAGATAGGTTTTTGCATTGTGGCGCGACCGAGGCCTTCATCGTGTTGAGTCTTCCGCTAAGCAAGGAATGCTTGCTGCACAATCTCTAATTGAGGCCTAGACATGTCCCTGATCACCAAGCCGCCAGAGGCCAGCTGTCATAAAAGTAGTGCTAGGAGCTGTCATTACTGTATAGGAAAACATATGGTGTCACGTCTCTGTACACTTTACTGTCCAGTCACAAAGCTGACAAAATAGAGACTGGGGACCAGGAACCAAACATTATGAGAAATCCTGCAGGTGATGCACAGCAGAGGGGCTAAAAAAAAAAAGCATGTGCTTTACAGCAGGCTCTTGTCTCCTTTCTGTTTTATTGACAGACCCAAGATGTGCACAAGGCCACATTTGGAAGGTGCGATGCCACTTTTGTGAACAGCAAACGACAAAGACAATTGGTATACCTGTACGTCTTCCATCATATCAGCATGCAGGCATCGTCGGTGTTGTTTTCAGCAACCTCAGTGGTTTGGTTCTACGGTCATTTTTGCTTTGGTAAAATAATAGTCTGATACCATTTCCCCAAACCATTGACCTAACCCCTCGTTAGTACAAAATAAAGTCCAGTGGAATTGTTAATTGACGCTTTAAGACTTCCTCAAGTAATAGTCTACAAGGTGGCTTTAAACAGAAAACTTAAAACGATTTCAAATGATGACATTAATTGAACTGCTGTCATTTGAGGACTTTGACACATTTCACGTAGCTGCTTGTCATCGGCAAAGCCATGACAGGCAACAATGGCTTTCTGAAGCATTGGACCCAAGGTTAACGTATTCAGACTGAACAAAAGGGGTCCAAGGACTGACCCTTGAGGGACCCCCCGTCATGGCCATTCGAACAGATTAAAAACGTCCAGTGTTCAGTTTTATATTATTTAGTACTTTAATAAGAGCTGTTTCTGTCCTGCATTGAGACCAAAAACATGATGGGGATTCATCAAAAAGTCAATTTGAGTTCAATAATGACTTGAATTGATTAAATAACACTTAATCATCTTGGATGTTCTGTAATTTGCTGCCAATGAGACATCCAGCGTTTTCTTTTGTTAGAAGTGGCTTTAACGGCGACCACTTTAAGGGGTTTGGGAAGCTCGCCCGACTGAAGTGAGCAGTTTTTCATTTGCCGCAACAATAGCGGTTCACCTCTGTCACTCAGGGTAAAATTGAGACTATTGAACACAGTTGGGCTAATTATTCGACTCTAAAGTGGTGCTTTGTACAATTTAGGGGCCATGTAGGCCCAGATAAGTACCCGAGTTATAAAAGTCGAGTGTCAGGTGGAGAGCAGTACCTTTGCGAGTAGCGCCCCAGGGACAAGTCATTTTACTTGATGTATGTGCATAGTGTATGATATGTTCCTCAGCTGCATGAGAACGGTGGTTGTGATCTGAATTCATCATGCAAAAATCTAACCTGTTGTGGATGTGAACATGTTTTTTTTTTTTTTTAATTCCCGACCAGAATACTTGTCATGCCTCTCCCACACCACCTTTAATTTCGTAACTTCACACTTTAAGCAATTAATGAAAGAACATGGTGCGGATCAGGACAATCAGTGCTTTTGTCTTGCCGACTTCCATATCAGAGCAGATCAGCCAATTAGAGTGCTTTCTCTCTCCAGTGTCCTCCAACCGGTTCGACATGCTTAATTGGCTGTAAAAGCCACCGGCAAGCCTGACAACTGCTAATGTGCAGAGTGCACTGTGAGATACGGCTGCAGACTAAATGACAGCAGACCCTGAAACTCCAACCCGGTGTATGCTGCATCGGTCGGAACAATTGCAATTCCACATGTCCCGTCCTCAAATGTCTGGGTAGCATGAGATGCAAAAATATATAGCCAGTAAGTACTCGAAAAAAGAATCAGTAAACACTTGAACTGAAGGTGCCTTGCTCAAGGGAACTTCTGCAGTAGGCAGTTAGCAGCCCCTTGGCTGCAAAGCCAAAGCTCTTCCAAATAATGTTTTTGTACTGGATCTGATTATATTGTGCAGATGTAGACCTGAGAAGTACATAACTGTATGTGTACTACTTTTAGTACAACAACATTGATTATTGCAATTTTGAGCAGCACGATCCGATCTCCTCTTCCAATGCTGTTATCAGATGCAGAGTCGTACGAACGTCACTCAATGTTTATCAAGTCTATGATGTTCCTGTTGCGTGGCAGCCGTCAGAAATAAATGACAGTTGAGGCTACGTCTCTGTTTCGAAACTCATTTCCTCTGGTGTGAATGTTGCGGGGAGGAAAGGGAAGGGAAGTGTTATTGAGGTTGCCATGGTGATTCAATTTAAGCCACAACCCCCCCGTCCCCCCTCATTTCCTGCCTTCGACAAAAAAAAAAAAAGCAAATATTTCTGAGAGAAATTCCCTCAGCTGTGGTGGCTACCACCAGCCGTTCTCAATGAGGTTTAGGTTATTTCCCTCTGGGAGGATCTCCTCGCACACATGCGCACTCTCCCTCGCGAGCTGCTGAGCATAGATTTTGCCCCAAATAATGTCCATTTCTGGAATTTGAAGTGTGTGGAAAGCATTTGAACAGAAATACAGTAATTGGAAGACTTTTCATGGGAGTTCCTAAACATGTATCTTGGAGTGTAAATGTCAACTTATAAATTCTGTCGAGAAACAAGAGTTTTGCGTGAAATGCGAAGCGCCATCAACTCCGATGTCACTTTGGAAAGAACCACATGGACGTGGCGTGACATGGAAGGCTTATGTGTTTGTTTGAACATCAAACAGCAAGGCTGGTTATTCGAATCTCCACCCTCCTCTCAAACGGGTCCGCTGAGCTTTTATTTTCCTCTTCAAAATAGAAAGGCTGGTAACTGAGGGAGACCTTTCCAAATTCCCCAAACAGTGGGTCACCTCTTTTTTTTTTTTAAACATCTCTCAATGATAACAAGCAGCGGTTCTCTTTCCCACAGCTCACAATCGCAGCTCTGAAGTGAGAGCTTGTAAGAGCTTCTGTTCTATCAATACAATACAGTGTTGGACTGTGATCTGGGCAGAGCAGTTTTGGGAGACAAGCACGCGTGCACACACTGGGTTCGTCTTCAGTTTAAGTACAGCTATTCCTCCCTACTGACTGTCTCAGTCACCATCTGCCATGTTGGAATTCTGCCCTTCGTCTGGATATGCTGTCTGGTTTTCTGTTCTTCAAAGAGGTTCTGTTCTCTTTTCCGAGAGCATTTCACAACAAAAACAGCGGCAATTTTGCATAAGAGTATTGTACAGAAGATGACACGGGCCTGGGTGTCAAAAAATAGCTGTATATTTCTTAGCAGTGATTCAAAGCCGTGGCGCAGCATATGCGGGTTTGAATTTTCGAGCCGTAAAACCGATAAACTTCCCTTGCCCGCAACATCCAAGTACTGAGCATTTTTTACCCTCTTGCGTTGGGCAATTCAATTTCTGAACGGCCACATGACAAACTGGAACGGTTGTCGAGGGCTATGCTGACGTGCTAACCATAATTGTGTTCCATATTAATTTAATGGTCGAAGCAATAAATTGCATTGTTTAATAAGGGGCTATTTATGTAATTTTGAAAGAAAACCTTTCAACCCAACGATGAGCACTAACAATAAAATTACATTTGTATACAGTATACACATTAAACCCACATTTATTTGCCTTTGCTTGTTTTTATTGCCCGCACAAGTGTTCAACGAAATAAGAGCATCACTTTCAAAATAAAACAACTGCATATTTTAAGTTTGGACAGGCAGCATGCGGCACGCGGGCCCACTTATGGGCCACCATACTTTTTTGCATGTGCTCATCAATGTGGGAGTGGCCAAAAAAGTCACAGATAGCATACAGAACATGTTAAGCCACATTACCGAAACAAACAAACAAACAAAAAAAAAAAACAATCAGAAAGACCACTCGGCTACTTGTCGTCTGTGCATTGGCTCCGAGAGATTTGAAGAGAAGTTTAAAGCGTTTCATGCCCTACAAATTGCATTCATTATCAATATCCCGCTGACCTAAAGCAATCTCTCAATACAGCGCACCAGTTTGACAGCATCCTAAACATCGTCTGCACAGGGGAGTAATTATAGCCACCGCATGTGCGGGGCTTTCTAAAAGTCGACCAGTTGGCACCTTTGACGAAGATGGGGGGAAACCCCGAGTGGTGCCAAAAGAGACGCTTTACGGGAATCCATGCAACAGCGAGTGCCGTCACTGGGCTGAAAGGGAATCCCTTCCTGTTTCCGATGTTTTGTCAGCCGCGCGCACGGCTGCTATGGCAACTCACTGTTTACCGAGCCGGCGGTTGGCAGCCAAGCGGCAAACACGCACAGCACACGCTCATACAGTCATTGCTATTAATACACTTCAGCCCCAAGTCTGTGTGCAGTCTCAGTGGAAAGTGTGGCCAAAGCAGTAGGCCGTGATTTGCTGAGCGACCGTTCTGTGACTAAATCACAATCTAAATAGAGAAGGACAGAAATACTTCAGTAATGTGGAAACTTAATATCCATGGCAACCGTATCACAACAGTGAGGATTACTGGATGTGTGGATGGACAATTTAACCTCTTTCACATTGGGATATCAGTAAAGAACAACATCTGTATCATTTAGTTTCCTCATTCTAGTCCAAATGATTTGTTAAGTATACCAAGATACCCCCCCGCTCCACCCCTCGCTCACATGAATAACAATTTTCTCGATTGCGTGGTATTCTGCATGCATATTTAAAAGGGGAGAAAAAACAGGAATTAATGAGACATTCCTGGCACCAGTGCAAAGGACCACCAGATAGTTACGCTCTGTAGAGCTCAATTAGGAATCATCGCTATCATTAACTCATGCTATAAACTATTAATGGTCTCGAGCTATTTTTTTTCCCCTCCAGATTAGGATTCACACGTATAAAAAAAAAAATCTCATGAGGATCTAAATTAGGGACCACAGGAACCAAATTGGTGTTACCTACATGTCTAATATCAAATGAAAAATTCCAAGTCAGGATATTTTATGATTTGCAGCTGGTTCAGCGCTAATAAATTCATTTTAGTGAATGCACAGTTTCAATGCACACTGTTGTGCCAGGCACATGCAAGCACAGTGTTGGATGGGCAAATATGAATGCAAACAGAATGCATGCAGGACTTGCACCCTGATGCAAACCTCTTGACATTATTGTCTCTCATGTGTGGAAGGCACACCGACTTCCAAAAAAAATGAAAAAAAAAGAAAAAAAATCACCATTAATATAGCAGGGAGCGTTGTGCATTCACTCTATAGTATATCGCACTGACTGTGCCTTCCGCTGGTAAAGAAAAGAAAATCACTGAATTTTAAATAGCTCGATAGGAACCCAAATGAAAGCAATGTAAAAATGAATATTACATTTACATGACTTCCTATGCGGTTTAAAAAATAATGAGACTGAATAAAAAAGCACTCACGTTAATAGCCTTGAAATATTGTGCCCCCGATATATGTGTGCATGCGCAGCTCCAGGAAGGAGGCAACGTTCAAATTGTTGGCATATTAGCCTCCTTTTACATAATGGTTGTGTCCATCGGATAACTTAATTGTTGTCTCCATTAGCTCGAGGCTTTTAAGTAGCTTGACAGGGTTTGCAGATAAAGTCTTAAAAAAAAAACTCGTCGCAAGAACTAAGTCAGCATGGAGGCTCCATACATTCTGGATGTGATCATGTGTAGGAGTGAAAGCAGGGATATCCCCTAATAGTGTTTTCATGGCTGAGCACATGATGTCTCAAGGAGAACATGCCGTTCTGGCTTCCAGCTCCAGAGGAAGCCCACAATCTCTGGCAAGGAGTTGCCTTCCGTGAATTCACTGAATCTCATTAGTGCGGAGCGTCTCATAGCACTCCAGGTCAACGCAACCTCACGGGAGAAGGCAGAAAAAGAGAACATCTGCTTGGTATCCATTCACAGTGAGTTGATGGAAACAAATATATTTCTGGGGAGAAAAAAAAAAAGATTGGTGGAATGGACAAGGCTGTCAAATGAAACGTACGGGAAACACATTGTGACAATGTTTGTCCTCGCAGTTTTTAAATCTACAGCAATGATAAAAGTCTTTGTTTTGCACCCCTTGAAAAAGGAAACGAGTGAAACCAAATATTAGCAAAATGGTCCATTTCTCCAGTGACCATTCAGTAGAACAAATCTGATAGCGGTGTTTTTCTTTTCTTTCCATTTATGCGAGTCACCCAGCGATATTTGAAGCCTGTGTGAAGCTGAAACGCAATTTCCACTCTGACATCCACTAAGTTTGATATCCTCTTTCGCATCCGCCTATTCTTGTGAGAATTCTGCAGCGTTTTTGCACAGAAGACGACGCAGCGCAAATTAGTCGCAAACTAACTAGTGCGATGTGTATTCCTGGCATAGCAATCATGGAAATTGTCTTATGAACCCAATGCAGTATAATTGCATAATTGTAGCACCTCATTAAAAAATAATAAACATTTATTGGGACCACACTGATACATTCCATGCCTTGTGAAAAAAATGGTTGAAAATATGATTATTGGGAAATGATCCATTTCTGAAATTTGGATAGCGTATGACATTTCTGCAAGGACGGGGATAAATGACAACATTGGATTCAATTTAAAATGAGTTGCCTGCACATCTCGTCATCAGTGTCTGTTTGCATTTGGAGGGGATTACGACAAACCCAGCAAACTAAGCGCTGAAGCTGCGTAATTGGGAGCATCTGGATGTCATTTTGCTCTTTGCAGTCCCGCAATCATGAACACTATTACATCTCGTTGAGCCATTTGTTGCGGTGCAGGCCGGCTTGGAAAACAAATTCCAGAAAGAAAAATCCCCGTCTCACTTAGGGATAAAATGATGTTCAAAATAGTGAAAAAACAAACAAACAAACAAACAAATGGAAACTTAATCTATCGAAACATGTTCGGCCTGTGTGTATTCTTATTGGCAAATATGCCAATTTGAATTTCACGTAATATGGCACATTAGTAATTTTGAACACAAGCTTAAAAAGAAGTGGGGAAACAAAAACGTGAGACATAAAAACACCAAGACAATCAGCTTGAATTAAAAAAAAAATCCTGATATGAATTAATTAGTTTCCCTCTTATTCACTCGGAATTAAAAGAAAAGAAATAAAATGAAATCCGAACAAACCGAATGTTAGACAGCCTCTTTGAAAACTGGGGGGTGATTGTATTCCTTTTATTTTTAACCCTACTTATACGCACTACTTCAACGAGATGCAAAGACAAAATAATGGAATTCCAAAAAAAGACTCCCAATAATCATAGAACGTAATGTTGGGGTAGCGAGTGAGTAATACAATCGAAGCATGCAACACCTGCAGGTTTTGTCCCGCGGGGACCCCTTCGCAAAGGTTAAATTGTATCTGACAGTCAGATCACCACGGAAAAGCCTCGAGTTGGGGTCGCTAAATGAAAACAAATGAGCTCTTAAATCGCATGAAGGAGAGAAGCTAAATGAAGCACAGGTGGCCACTAATAGGTGCTAGTTCCGAGTTGAAAAGATTTCTGGGCATTCCAGCAACTCTCCTTTTCCTCCTCCTCCTCTTCTACGCATGCACGCCTTTGGTATTTACTCATTGTTTCCCTGAGGTCACCGGGACTAGCTGATGGGAATGTGTCCTGTTCCTGTGTTTTCATTGGCTGGCGTGGGAAGAGGGGTGGGGGTTGGGGTGACATGGGAAAAGAAGCCGGGTATCCTCTGTGATCCCACCCCGAGCAAAGGAACTCCCCCCTCCAGCCCTGCAGAGCTTCACCGCACGTAACCTCTTGCGCTCTGCACGGAAATACTACTTCATTTGGACGCACCTGAGTCGAATAACTCGATGGTAAACGTTCCGTTAGGTGGGCAAACCGCATCTTGATCCTATTACACAAATCCAGTGGCTTCACCGTATTCCACACAATTGTCGAATAACGCGGCTAATTTTTGGGCCGCCGTTGCCTGGAAATAAACGTTCAATCATCATCCTCGTAAGTGGTCTACGGCAGAGGAAAAACACTCGGCTCTTACGTAATCTCAGTTACACTTCAGAGAGAAGAAGTGTGCCCATTTACCTAAATACCTCAGAGTGTATCCGTAGCTATTTGTTCTCGGAGGGAAAACATACGCCGTAAGCTGCTCGTTGAGTTCACTTGCTTATGATCCGATGTTACAGAATGGCTGGAAGAAAAATGACTGTGAAGCGGCGCACATTTTGCACCGCGCAACATCACTTTTGGCAAACCTGTACAGGATATCCACTTTACTCGCCATTGTTTTCCACTAAGTGGAAAATGAATTATTCAAAACCGTCTTCACACAAAGGAAGGGAGAGTAAATGCTCTATGATGCACATGAAAAGGTTAAGAAGAAAAATACACTGTCAAACAAAAGCATGATCGTGTGATCATGCACATCAAGTTTTTTTTCCTCAGTGTCGTAAGGTGTTCATGAGGAAGCTTCCGTTGAATAATAGCTTTGGACTTTTTCTTATGCTAATGTCCCCAACATAGTGACGATGTGACCTCTTGGCTCTCTGATTAAGTGAAACCACTTTAGCAGTGAATGATCTGCACTCCTGCTTCCGCGACATTTTCTTTCGATATTTTTTGTTGTTTGTGCTCACCGGCTTTTCCTACAAATCCCAAAGGTTATTTTGCACCCCCTGCACTAAATACAAATCAGCGGCAGTCACTATTCATTAAAAATTGGATTTGCTGAAGACAATTCCTCTAAGAAGCTTAAGAAAATTAGACCTTGTCAACAACCGTGCGCACAACCATCATAATAATGTGTCGTAATAATGCATCATAATATGTGTCGCTGATTCCTAGTTGGCCAAGTTTTATATGTCCGTCAGATTACTCACAGGGCACGTCCATACCTATGATTGATATTTTTGGAAGAGTTCACCTAACAGATTATTTTTAAACATCGCTCAAGGCCGTTTTGTTTTGTCGCTTTCTCACCAGAAATGAAGCAACCATTTGTCATGCTACTTACGGCCTATTCCGACGGCATATTAGTGAAAGAAAAACACGCCCATACTTCCGAGATGGGGCCAGTGTGTGTTTTGAAAATACAAAGTAGAGTAATTAAAGTGAGTTAAGCAAGAAAATGTGCTTGGCGGCCCTCTTTTCTCTCATATTTAGTTTATAATGGGTGGGGTGCAGTTAAAGTCCAGCTGCCGCATAGTGAAGCGGTGAATAAGAAAATAAATGCTGTTTGTCGAGGCCTACATCAAAGACTACGCCTCCGTAAATCATGAATAGGAGGAGAAGACGTCCTCTGAAGAGTGTTCTCCTTGCCCTTTTATGGCTTCCCACTTGCAGTTTTTACCCAGACTTGAGCCTTTCACTGGGACCGGGACGGGACCGACTGTGACTCACGCTTAATTGACGGCTATTTTAATCACAAAGAAACACCCTACAAGGAAGACGGCGCACGGTGTACATCCAAGTGTCACATTGTAATTCGTACACACTCACGTGGTGTCTGGCATCTGGTTTGTGTGTTCGTACAACACCGCCCGTGGTTGTTTTTGTTTTGTCGCTCGGGTTTAATGAGATCCAGAACAAGAGCCGCATCAAACATTTTTGCCTTTACAAAAATAAACAATGCTAATTTAGGAGTGACGCTGTCTCGAAGGTATTCAATAATTATTAATATGTGCGTATTGTTGTTTGCAGATGTGTAGAACTAAGATCCTGTAAATTAAAGTCAAATTTAAACACATCTATTGGCACAATTCAAAATGGACCACAAACTGTTCATTCTCGGTGCAGGCAGAGTCGTCACCACTATTTGGAAAGGATTGCTTTCACGAAAACATGATTCAAATATTCATAAAATCAAAATACAGCAAATTCAGCCATCAAAAGTGATCTGAAAATACCGTTGGTGATTCCACTTGTGAAACAGCACAAAAGAGAATGTCAGGATTCTTCTTATACCTTTGTAAAAGTCAAAAGCATGTTGCATTAAAACGACTCCGAAAGCCACAATTCATTCCAAAAGTTACGTCTGTAAATGGAACAGAGGAAACGTCAAGTCAGTGTCCACCTCTGACCTAATTAAGCATCCAGTCGGGGAGAACAAGATCATTTTAAAGGTTACTGTGTGCGTGTAGAATAATGACCGCCCCAACAGCAACAGACTTGTGAATCTTGCTGTAAAAGAGCGGCGCATTTTCATGCGATTATATGAATTACCCTTTGTATTAAATGTATTTTTGTCATCCTGTGACAAGGTATGAATAAAGGCGAGGCATTTTTTGTTCAGATGGGGGCAAATTATCTTCAATTTGTATTTTTATATTTACTTGAGACAGAAGCGCAGTCTGTATCCATTTCTCATCCTATTTGCCAATCAATGTCAGTCTTGGGATGGGATTAATGAGTGACATTTGGGAGTCAAATCGCTTCAGGTACAACAGCGAAAGATTCGGTTTAGCTTCAGCCCAACGGGCGTTGGCACATGGGTAGGAATCAAAAAGACCTTTGCCTTATTCCTTATTGATCTCCCCTCCTGCAGGGTGTCATTTGTTTGTGGGCTGATACACGTAAGTGGGACTGATGAGACCGAGTGGCTTGATTGATTTACGCGCACACGATGCGTGACGTCCAAGGGAAAATCACGGCTCGGAATTCATTTGAGGCGAGTCCATCTCTTTCTTGTGAGGAAACATGAACATGGCGTGTCCCTTGCGAATATGCCACTTCAGGGACAGTAGTCAGTATGCGAATCATAAACGTTGGAATGGTACTTAAAACTTTTGGAGTCACTGATTCTAGTCCTGATTGTTTGGTAGGGTTGAAAATCTGTGCCACACAGAGGCAACGCCAACTGAAAAAAGACATTTTTTTTGCTTTGAGGCCTCCTCAATGAAAAAACAAAAAAAAACCAACAACACTGTTTTGACATATAACAACATTTCACAACATGCATCCCCCTGTGCAAGGTAGAGGTTTAAAAAAATGCTCTGTTTAAAATCTGTCCAATTCCTCCCGCGATATCAGTTAATTACCTTGTCGTCGAGTGCAACCCTCGCACGATTTCACGGTAAATGCCACTGTGATATTTTCCCATTGCGAAGCTCTCCACATCTTTCCCCAATGGCACAACAAATTATTCTCCAAAGTGACGGACACAGTCGGAGTATCTCCAGTTCGCTTGCTGCCAATTTCATTCAAGCAAGGTCATCTTGAGTTTTTGTTTTTGTTGTGTTTGCAATTTGTAACAGCCATAAACAGGTTCTTGCAATATTTTCAGAAGCTAATTTTGAGCAGTTGGTATCCAAAATAGCACAAAAGGCACACAAAACTCAATGGACTCTAGCCTTGACACATTTTTAATTGAGCACCTGATTCAGAAAAAAAGCCACCAAAATCGGCACCGTTCTCGTTAATTAAATAATAATAACACGAAAGTCACAGAGTAGTGGTCATTGACATCTGAGTTATTAGCATTGTCACCAACCTGTATACACATTGTGTCATCTGTGCTCACACCCACAACGGCACAAAATGCCCTTATTGAAATCTGCCATGCTGGACACCTCTGTGGAAATACCAAAACCATGTCGAACCAGCTTCTGAAATGTGTCTCTTCTCACACTTAATAAACCTCTACCCAAGAGTTGAATCCATTTCTGTGGCCCAGGCCGTTCCTCAACTGGTGCTCTAACATTTTTGTAGCATAGTTTCATTCGACAACGCAGAATTGATTAGTCGGTCCCGAGCAATGGGTTCAAACAGTTTAATTAAAGCGCTTTGTCCCATTACCATCAACAAATCATTTAGAGCAGTTTACACTCCAATTGATGCGGGTTAAATGAGGCACTGCCGTGGCAATACACTGCTACAGCAGCTACAATAGCTTGATTCATTATGGTCTGTTTGTTTGCTTGATGAATGGAGAAAAAAAAATCCTTGGATGTACTTTGCTGGGGCTTGAAGACTTGTGGTCAGTGAAATATTGTTTTGCAGAATTCTTTTCAGAATCGGACCAAAATAAAAAAAAAAAAACTTGCGTGGCAGAATCAGTCAAATTGCTCCGCTTCAAACAAATTCAAGGTCTGGAGCTATTGGGACAATCAGTCCCAATTATGCCTCTCTCGTTATAAGAGAACCACTTAGCCTGCATCTTCTCCTCGCAATTGATCTTGAATGTCCTTCTCTCTAAGGGGACTTTAGTTTGTCCCGTGTCCTTAATGCCTCTCTTTCTTCCTTTGTTTGCCTATCGCGCGCTCGCCTCCCTTGTTGCGTCTTGCATGCATATTAACAAAATGTGCCTGAAAGACGTTCATCCCTAATGCGAGAGGAAGTTGCAGCTTTATCGGCCCCCCTCATGACTTATTCAGGCTAATGTGCGACAGTGATGCCCTAATGGCACGCTGTTGTAGAGCTGCTCACAAAATGTAAGGCCTTTAGTGTCCGCCCAGAGTCTGATTGATAAGTGCTGGCCATCAATAGAGGTGGCCCCCACCCCTGGTGAGATGTATAGGAAGGAAACTTGACAGGACACCAGTATGGACAAAATACAGACTGGACCGTGTGGTGACCATCTCAAGGTGTCCGCATGAAAGGCACAGTGATGGGCATAGAGTTACAACAAATAAGTGAGCCGAACTTCGGGATCTTGCTCAAGGGCAATTTGTTCGTCCGTCGCCTTCATTAGCCATGAAGGAGGAGTTCAGAGCCTCCGGTAATGCAGAGTCCTATCCGCGGGTGCATCCAGTGGAAAGAACCAGCCAGGAATTTCTCAACCTGAATTGCTTACCGTTTCCTTAAACTGTTTTCCTCTTAACCATATCGACCCCGGGAAAAGTCCGGCACGTTGGTGGTCAGCGAAGACACGAGAAGCCCATCAATAAAACTACAGAGGCAACACACACACCAGGGGAATGGCACGTCCCCGCAAGGCTTTTTTTTTTTTTTTTTTTTAAACAGCTCATGTTGCTTTCCCAATAAACTCCCAAACTATGACGAGGCAATTAACCTGCATCATTAGCTCGAGAGAAAGCACTTTTAAAAAGGCAGAACCACAAGGCAGAACTTTCAGGAGGGTTTGCATTATTGATCCGACGCCGGGGCCCGGAAGCAGTCGTCGTCAACGGGGAGTTGACAGAGGCTGCAGCGAATTACTGTAATGGCTATCGGTGCCATCTGAAAATCAGCTATCATTGTTAACCACAAATGGGCTGTAACATACTGTTAGCGTGCTTGCTAATGCATGACATATCAGCTGGATTTGGTTTTCTCCTCGGTCTGTTTTGAAGACCATTTTTTGCTCCTACTCGACTCTGCATTGGAGAGAAATTTTCAATGACACTCAGTAAAATAAATGACTGCTGACATCAGAAATTCAGTTTTTTTTTTTTTGGGGGGGGGGGTATTCATATAAAGGGTTCATGATCACGTATTACTTTTATCACCAAATGTTGGCCAATAATGTCACCATTTACGCATTCTTCATCAGATTCTGAAGTGCTTTGGGACACCATAAAAAAATATAATTCCCCCCCAATAACACGGCATGTATTATTAACCACCGGAGACGAGATACCACAAGCCATAAACACAGCACAGAATGGGCGGCATGTATGATCAAACCCTTTTTTTTTCGGTTAACAGACTTTTTTAATAGTAATGTGACATTTTGTCCCGTTACTCATTTTCCCGTTTCAGTGTTAAAACCATCATGTAAAAGTTTGTCTTTTTTTTTCTTTCCTTCTTCAGAATATTCTTAGGCCTCATGAAGGCACGGGCACGATCACACACTTTGGAAGCAAAAGAGCAAGAGAGAGACAAAGGTAGAAAGAATGAAATGAAATCCCAATTATGAACATGCCGCTTTGGCGCTGCGGCGCTTCCCGCTTATGTGCGCCATGAGCACGCCTCATTACCTTCAAAGAGCATATTTAACCATCATTTTGGGATGGTTGCCAACATTTCTTTTTCTCCTCGGGAAAATTTCAAAACAATTTGGTTTCACTGCCTTTAGATTTGTCATTTTTGAATCATGAATAATTAATGTTAAGTTAATTCTCCTCAAGCATGGCAAACATTGATCCTTCCTCCTCACGTTACTTATCAGGAGAGAAATTGAATGCATTGATATCGAGATGGTAAAATGTCCTTGCAAGTCACACCATTTTGAATTTGTCAAAAATGTTTGGGAGAAAAAATATTCCATGAAAGTCCCATAAAACTTTGGAGTTTCAAACATTTTCATCACATACTGTGCAAGACGTCAAGGAATAAAAATCATGAGACAAAAAAAAAATGTACCAAATATACACAAGGAATAACATACCGAGTGTCGGTGACTAGATTAATCAGTGCAAGAAAAACAAAAAAAATCCAAGCGGTACAAATGTGACATTTAAAATAAAGAACCAATAATGCGCCTTCAAAAACAGACATTTGTTTCAAAGACAAACATGCTCAACCGGATGAAACTCAATTTGCTTAAATGTCTTCTGAGGTTGCAGCAATATATATCAAGATCAGCCCTCCAGTTATTTTATTATTTTTTTCCCCCTGCTCTCAAGTCCAGATGCAATTATAGATGCTCTGTTTATGTGGAGGGTGCATTTGTGTTTCCATGCCTGCACACACATGCAGCGGGTGGACAGTGTGCGCGGGATGGTTTGAGTGTACTCAGCTGTGGAGCTCTTCTCTCTGTCTGACAACTGATAGCCACCCTGTGGGCAACTGTGGCCTTGGTGACCTCTCACCTTTACCATCGCTTGATAAAATCCTGGCTTCCTGTCGCTGTTTGTTGCTTTGTTCCAGCGAATCAACTAAAGATACATTTGGGAAATATGCACAAATAAAATCATGTCCTTTATGCGTTGAACGATATTTTTATACAACCGCCCCCCCCAAAAAAAACACACAAGCACTACTTTTGTACAACCTTCCAACACCATAAATTTCATATTACTACACACAGCTTCAAACAACAACGTGGCTCGTTTGCAATTATTTCAACTGGATTTAATTTTCCAGATTTTAAGTGCAAACGCTTTTTTTGTAAATCAAATCTGCGCACATTAAAAGATTCTAATCAGTATTCAGATCGGCTCTGCTCATGTGCAAGTGTTCATTGTGCCAAAAATGTGACACTCTTTTTGTTGTGTGTGTTTTGGCACCAGCAGTATTCTTGCCTCAATCTTTGTGCTGTTTTGACTTATTTCCTACAATAGTCTTCTGCAATTTGTCTTCTCTCATGTTTGTATGTATTCTTCATCACGGCCATTACTAGCCTAAAATAGGTCCGCCCTCTTAATAATGACATAGAACGGGAAATGCTGTAGACAGGCCGATGGAAATTAATTACCCTTGCCGTGGAAGTCATTTGAAACCATCGAAGACACATTACTTCTGCTTCAAAACAACAGTAGCACACCGAACAGCATGACTCACAGGCATATATTCTCGCAACTTTGTGGTAACAGTTACAACTGCCGGAGTTTAAGTTTGCGGACTAAGCTAATTTGTTTGTCGCACGACTGTCACAGTCAGGCGAATGCGTGCACACCCGAAATGACGGCATCCTTGAGTGAGTTTGGCTCAGAGTTCAGTTTTATTGTCTGCATTAGATCTACCACAACTTCATAGTGTCATGAAATTTGGGTGGAGAGTTCGGGATAAGTCTTTTTCCAAAGACTCAGAGAAATGAGCTGTGGGTCCATCCATCATGACTGACAACATTGACATTGTTCTTTCCAGGCAGACACGACATGAACTGCTCCTAACACTTGAGCAGGGGCATCTTTTGTTCCATAACCTTGCAGTGCACATCTCTCAGGGAGTCTTTCCATGTGGGGAAAAAAAAAAAAAAAACATGTCCAATAATGAAACAGAGTTTCCTCCTGTCATAGTGTTGAGTGCATGTCAAGGTTTTAGCAACAACAGGGTGTTGAGGACGGGCCATCAATGATACGCAACTATGAGATCTTTATGCATTTGAAAACAAAAAAATGATACAGTGTACGCTGCTCACAAACAGTGTAAAACGATTAGTCCTTCGGAGGAATTGTAAAATCTAATTCCCCCCCCCCCCGCACACACACTCCCCACTCAGAAAAAAAAAAAAAAACATCTTTAATCAGACATTTACAGCTCTGTGGTCAGAAATGAACAAAAAGCCAGGCATGAAATTCAAAATCAATTCTTTTGATAGCAAACTATGGTCACACTTTCACAACCCACAAGCACAATATCCAGCACTTCGATACACAACCCATCAAGTTACATCCCATCACTGTTTGAAAAAGAAAACCAGACAAACAACAACAAAAAGCCAAAGCAAGCAAGCTGCTGCTTAAATAGCCCCAGACACTGATTAGCCTGCCCTCTCAGATGCACCACACAGCTGGCACTCATTCTCTAAATGAGGAGCACCAATGCCACTGAATTCTTGAAAAAAAAACTAACTAAAAATGACAACAACACTAGCTTTGAATGATATGCAGCTATGAGGTCTTCAAACTGATTTGAAGAAGCCATAGTACCATGCTTGAAGAGAAATACAGTATAATAAATGTCCTTTTTTTTTTGGCCAACACATACAATCGGATTTTTTTTTTCAAAGTGTGCAAATGTGCTGCCTGAACCATATTTAGTGCCATTGTCATTGTACATGATCCAAAATATAAATATTTCTTGCATTCCCAGTAACATTTCTGAGGTCATAGGTTTTGATTTTTGACTGATTATCCACTAGTTGAGCTCTACCATCGAAATACGTGGCTGTCTCTGTCCGACTGAGATGAGAGCAACTTCCTTGGCGTCGCCGCAGCCCAAATCAAAGTGGAACTCTCCAAGGGGGGGCTTGGAAGGACACATGCGGTGGTTCCTCGAGCAGCTTTTAGGTTCAAAGGCCTTTATCACCTCCAGGAGCTTACCACTGTCAACCCCATGAGAGCTAACTTGCACTGATTGTGTCCTTGTCTTTTCAGAGGTCACCTGCCTGGGCTAACACATGCTCAAGACGCTCATCTTTGACAACCGGGGCCCGGTGAAGGGCAGACAGAACCCAAACTGAAAGAGCAGTTGAAAGTGATAATACAGTCATTTTATCCTAAAATAACAGCTGCAGAATCGTTTTCTGGTACACTGACTTATAATGCCGGTCTGTGTCATTGCCAACTGGCCAACTTAAGTGGTCCATTAAAATTGGTGGACCAGCCAGGACACCTCTAAAAGTGTTCAGAGTTGGGTGCTGAAAAGTGCAAATCAAAAATGTGTGTGTGTGTTTTTTTTTTTACTCTATCTGTGTTTTGAATGTAAACTTGCTCGCTGTCATGTCCTTGTTTTAACAAATGTTTACAGCTGTAGTTCGATTCAACAACCATCAAGGGAATGGGATTTTAAAACAATAAAACTCTGAATTCCTGTAGCGACTTTAAACAACGATTAATACAACGTGCGTGTCCTTTCTTTGATTAATCGTGTCCTTTAAAATGAATAGGGCAGTTGATGTTCTTCCTCACGGGCCTGCGAGTAATCTCCCATATTAACTTGCTTACACACACACACATACACACACTTTTTTTTTTGTCAAAGTTGAAGAACCTTGATTAAATCAAGTTAATGGCAACTGACTGCGATGGCATCCAAATGTCCCGCACAGCCTATCCTGTTGCAGGAAGTCGCGTGAATTCCGAGCGGGTTGGAAGAGAGCAATGCACCTCATTGGCTTTCTTGTGATGTCCTCGACCATCTTTGAAGATGTCCTCCAGCTCCATTCACCTTTGAATTCTTATCACGGACCAATAGATCAGTCATGAAATATACCCTCCAAAGTTAAGAATTCATGAATTTTACTGAGGAATATCTTTTAGCAAGTCCGTATGACCAAGGGAAAAGTTCTTCTTTGGCAAAGAGGAAGTTGGGCCGCTGAGGTTAAAAAAAAAAAAAAAAACTGACAAACACATTGCAGTATTGATATTCCATGCTAACACTCGTGTCATGTTTAGAATTAACGCATAGGGGAGGGTTCTTGCTTATTTCATAGAAAGGTCACCTTTTTATATGCCTGATAAAGGTTGAGATCATGCATCTAGCATGAAAATGATATACTGCATTCCATCCACCGTGTGTGTGTGTGTGTGTGTGTGTGTGTGTGTGTGTGTGTGTGTGTGTGTGTGTGTGTGTGTGTGAGTGCGCTGAATAATGAATCAATATAAACTGATAAAAGCACCCACTAAACACTCACTGGACACAACATTAGGAATGTATAAGATCCCACACAAAAGCTGTTTGGAACAATTCTGCTTTTAAAAAATATGACCACCATAGCATTCAGCGCTTCGATCGCGCTAGTGTACCGAATATTAGGAGGTGAGTGTATGAAATCCTAGCGGGGGTCTTTCAGCGTTTCTGCCGTAAGTGAGACTTTGTTCTTTTTAATTGCAAGCGTGTGTGTTTTAATATGATTGCTCAAACCCAGCCAGGAATGGAACACCGTGTGCTGAACACAAGTATATTTATAATCATTAAGTGTAATAGCAACTTGTGCACACACAGGCAAGCATCTTCGAGATGCAGATAAATGGCCGTGCGTCACTGACTTATCCCATTTCTACGCATCTACTGTCCGCTATTTACACACCATGTGCCGCTGCAGTTTGCACAAATGTGTTTTAAAGAGCGCAGAGATGCTGACCTCCGTGTCGGCAACAGGCTACTGGTGTTTGTTCTCAGCCGATTGTCCCTCAGGACAAATGGAATCAAGGGGGGAAGCAGCTGGAAGTGGAAGAACACGCATCATATTTACAATAGGAAAACACACACTCGGAAAGAAACCCGACACACACAATATGACATCCTCTTCTCTTATCGGGCCACATCTGTTTCCTGGAGCTCACGCCGGCTGAGCAACTCCATTGAGCCCGAGCTTGTGGTGTTTCGGGCCAAACCTCTCTTCGCAAATTCTCATCTTCCCAGAGTGTTTCCCAAAGAAGCACGGGTCCCCTCGTTTATCTTCCCCGACTCGAACAAACTATAAACACTTTGGAAGGATGTTAGCCGTGTCCTCGGCAGTCTCCGCGGCTTGCAGTGACGATGGCGAAGCCATTGTTGACGTGCTCTGATGGCCGCCGTGCGGCTGTTAAATATTTGGACTGAGACTATACTAGACTGCGGCTCCAACATACGCAATTTCAACGCCAGGGTGATTCCAATGACTTTTGCATGTGCAACTATTCTTTAAACAATTCCTCTTTTGAATCTATTATTTAAACACCCCCCTCGGCGGGGTGTTACATTTTCTAAAGCACAGCTCGGAAGCACGTTTTCCTGTGTCAGAAATACACTTTCACTCTGACAGTGATGTCTCGAATGCATTTCTGAAATATTTTCATTCAAGCAGCAGTCTCCCACTTTCCAAGCTCATTCGTCGAAGCAGTTTTGCCACACTCTTCGGACGATAATGTCGATCTTGACACCGACGCAGATTGAAAACGAAAGGTAATGTGGGGTATGCCTTTGCGAAGGGGTATCAATCCATGTTATTTGCTTTGTCTTCTTTTGTGACGTCAGTGGTGTCACAACTTGTATTGGGTTGGTCCTCATGGAGGCCTATTTTTGGTCGCCAAGTTTGTCACACCTCGTCGTTTGGTGAACAGATGAGCCCGCTATTAACCCCGAAGGCCTCATGTGTCAGTCCTTGCATGAACCGTATCATTTCAATATTCAATTCATGTCGACATCATACACTTTGAATCAAATTGTTTATTGTGTGCACACTTGCTTACGTATGTACATTCTGAATCCGCCTATTCTGCTTGAGAGGAATAAGCGTTGGTTTTTGCAGAGTTTAAAAGTACAGAGACACTTTCCGCAAAGACAGGCTTGCGCAATGCCGATAAAAGGCAATTTCATTTGGAGCTAATTTCTCCTCCTGCGCAGTCTGCACATATGATGTGCATCTGTAAGGCATGTACCCCCCCCTACCCCCCCGGCCTGGCCGGGCTTGCTGAGGTCATGTATTGTGAATCACAGCAGCTGGAAGAGATTTACCTCCCCACCCTGTTCCGTCTGTCCCTGCTTGCTCCATCATTCCATCCTACAATAACAGAGTCGGCTCCCTCAGGTAGTCCGGCCAAAAGCCAATGTGATGACCACAACGTAGCTCGATGTGTTTGTCTGCATTTTGTCAGCGTGCACCTGCATATATGTAAGTTTGGTATGTGGACAATCACTGAACAAAGCAGACCCGCTCCGGGCCCACAATAGGAAACTCCACTTCCCGTCCTGTACGCACAGACCCGTGTACACAAATCAATGCTTTAAAAAAAAAAAAAGACAAGCGAAGTGAATGAATACAAAGTGGAAGTCTTGGTGATCTGTGTTTTTCATTCTAGCTAATCTTGGAAAATAAAATCATGGTGAGTCATGGTAACTGTAATATATATAAAGTACGGAAAAAAATACAAAAAATACTCCGCTTTTTTTCTGCTGAGGTCTCGTGATTCTTTGCCTCTCCTTGACCTCTTGCTAATCATAATGATGTTAGTTTTGCCATCCATTCCCCTCATCGCTCCATTTACTCAGTTACAAAGTGATGCTAACTGCACCTCTAGCGGCGTAAGTAAAACGGAGCTTCTGAAGTATCATCGAGAGGCCAGTGAGCAGATGCATTTCTTAGCAATCTCTAATGGAGGTCTTTTTGGCTCTCCTCCTATTGGTGTGCAGAGCCAAAGAAGCGCAGACTAAAAACATGGACGATCAATGCCAGGCTTCTTCTAGCGTGAGCTGAATTCCTTCAGCAAATTCTTTATTGGGTAATATATTGTGCCACGTGTCTCGTGTGTTTTGACTTTTACTTTGTTCACATTCCCTGCTGGCGGGCTCTTGTTATGTTCTTGGATGTTTTGTTTTATTCACCGTCGTATCACTCAGAACCATTCTTATTCATATATATCTATATTTTTTTTTTACTCGATGCCATTAAATTGAGACTGCACATTAAATGGCAGCAAAGCTATCGTATTTCCCCAAACAAACAAGAGCTAACATTCGGGTCAATTTCACAATGTACTTAAGCAGGGAACTTGATTCCAATGCTCGATCTGACCCAGCGATGGGTCTAATATGACAATTACACACTTGGAGTGCCCTGCTTGCCAAAAGCCCTCACAGTTAATGACAAGAGATGGCGGTTAATCATATCCCTATGCAGGGATCAGGGTGTAGCTCTTGGGAGCTCAAGCCTCATTGCAACCTGCCAGCACAATCACCTTCCAGCAATTACGCCAAGCATTATTCAATATAGCTCGGCCAACAGCTTATAACAAAGAGACAGTGCGGCGTGGCGGCTGTCTGGCGTTAAAACTAAGTACAGTTTATAGGTCAAATACACCCACTCGGAATCAATTTAACAACCCTTCGCCATGTAAAGCATATGTGTGGGGAAAATGCGTGTCCCGGATGCTAAATTTGTCACACGTACGCGTTAGCCTTCCGACTTAGGAGGGCTTCACTAATGTTATCAATGGGCAGCGTTGGATTGGAGGCACTACATGTGTTTGGCCCATATGGAAGCCAGAGAAACACGTTGATGAGGGGAGACGGTTCATAAGATCAGCTGTTCTTCATGACCAACATCTGTTCGCCCGCCAATGCCCAAGGCGTCGGTTGCGTGTGCGGCGGCTGATTTAGTGCAGCGATGCTCTGCACGTACGGTATAAAAAATATCTAATGGCCATATGTCCGATGAATCCAAAACACTCTTATCTTTTTACGTCTGTGAATAAAAAGGAAGTGGCAGGGGAAAAAAAAAAAGGTGCCCTCGAAACTTGACATCTGATCTAATCTCACTCTGCAACCAGAACAGCTTTTACTCCAGTTAATTATTTCCAAATCTTAAGCAAATACATAAGGTACATACTTAAATTTGATTTCAACTTACAAATCTGGCCTCTCGCGTCCGAGACCACTGCTGCTCTGTATCCATTTTTCCTCGGCGTAATCAAATGACTGATAATGCTGGCTGTGTGTTCTCAGAGATGAGGGGAAATGCAGCATCTTACTAAGATAAGAAATCAGTTCCTGCTTTTTTTGATTGGATTACATATGGGGGAGGGTAATCCTTCATAACGCTCACTCAGGGAAGCGCGCAGGCGAGACAGTAAATATGGAAGAGGGAGAGCGCCAGAGGATTTTGGAGATGGAATCCCAAGGCGAACTCAGAAGATTTCACTCGGGAGAGGAAATTGGTAACCCCTTTCCTCAAGAGTCAGGGACTGAAGTGAAGTGCTCTGGAGCATATCTAGTTTAGCATACTTTTTTTTTCCACTTTCAACCCCTTTCATTTACAAAAAAAAAGTCACTGGATGATACGCAGATTTTTTTTTTTGCATAATTTATAATCAGTCTGAGCTGCATACAAAAGAGAAAACAAGAGCATAATCAAACCAATTGCCTTGCTGTGATCACAATCTTCTGTATTGCATATCATATCATTAGGATTGACCTTAAAATTGAAAATTGAATCGCATTATTTCAGGCCACTGAAGTAAAACCACAGCTCCACCAATCAGTGCCGTATATAGAGCATATGAAAGGTAAAAAGTAGTCGTCATATTTTTTTGTAATTGTTCAGTTTGTATACAGTTAAAAAAATCCTTCAGATGACTAAGAAACACAAAAATGTAAACGATGATGATGAAGTCCTGTTTTGATAATTGATATATGGTCAAGGGTCTCTTTATCAGTTCTGAGATGATGCCCAGATGGTTAAAGTAGTGGGCTGGAGATAAGTGGCTCGCTTTTAAACAGGGCTGTCTTTTGGCCTCAGGTCTGTCTGGATGACTGATTGACCTCTTGGGATGTGAGTCTGACTCCCATTGGACAGAACCAGAAGGACATTAGATGGTGCTGACAGATAGTCGGTCACCTTTCTCCTCTCTTGTGAACAAGACAACCCTCACTTTCTCTTTAGGGCTGAAAAATAGGTTTGAGATGCTGAGAAGTGGAAAGAATAATAACTTTGAAAGAGTAGCAAAGTGCATTCCTTATTGTCAGACAGTAGCAAACTGTTGGGCCATGTTTGACATATAAAGTTGTTATTCAGAAATTAACTTCTGATTTATTTTTTAAATCAGTGATCAATAAGGTGTGTGTATAATTATGTTTCTCATCAGAGAGAAAGAGAGAGAGAGAAAGAAAAAAAAGCATATTTGCGCTGGCTGAAAATGTTTATGTTCTCTGACCCCTCATCAAAAAGTGCAAAGCCGCCTGAGGTAAAATGAGTCACTAAGTCAATGGTCACGTTAGGTATTTCGGTGTTTTGTATTCCTTTGGTATGCAGCCTGCACAACCCCCCCCCCCCCCCACATCCACCCACCCCCTCACAGCACAAGCGAAAAATTAATAGAAGCTCCTATTTTCAACACATCATCATTACTTTGCGAGACAAACATTTAATCCCTGTGCAATAGAGAACCGAGTAAATTATCCCCACGTCTCATTCAGCTTCTGAATTAGATGATACGGAATTAGATTATGCTCGAAAATTAGGTGTTCACGCCAAATGAAAGCAATCACGAGGGTGGGATCGGAAGATGATGAAAGCCCTCCCAGCTAATCCTGGCCAGTAGAGGGCCTCCTCACTACTAAGAATGCTCATCCAGTGACAAATGCTGCTGACGGTAACCAAGTGAACAGGCAAACCGCACGCTCCTGTAAAGAGGTTAATAGTTGAATAGTTAGTTAATTAATTTGAAATGTTGATTGTGGTTCGTTACTCGGATCACACCTTCTGGCTCTTATCGTGCGTCCGCGTGTGATACCCTCCCCGCACATAGTGAGAGGGGTGCCATTAAAAATATTTTGAAGATAACTGTTATAATCTGTTCAATTAATTGGATTCTTCAATGATTCCGAGGGATTGTCCCACTCATACTGATGATAGTCACTGACCTCCATCAAATCCGCCAAAATTGTGTGAAACCACCTGCACCCAAACTTAGACCTGCTTTTAGTTGTGTATATGTTGAGCAATGTAGGATCTGTCTAGTTCAGCACCTCTATGTTAAAATGCTCTGCCGAAAAATAGTCGGAACATAAGGCCGCATACACTATGTAATCAAATGTACCTTTCACTCAAACAGCCCCTGTAAATCAGATAGCATTCCAGGAGTTCAATACTATTGTGTAAGAATAACTGCCCAGGAGGATAAATGCTCCAGAAAGCCTGCTTGCTCAGGATGGAGACAGTCTTTGACTCAAAGTACTGCCCACTGACTGATTGCGTCTCTTTCTAGGTGCAGCTCAAGGAGGCGGATACTTTATGTCCGTTTCACCATCAAACGGGCCAATCTGTGCAACAGGGAGATAAATCGAGCTTTGCAGAGCAATGTTCTAACCCGTTATGGCCATCCTGACTGGAGGCACTCCCGCAAAAAAAACCCCCACAGAGTAAAAAGTAACTCCTTAGTCCAACCACTTTTTTATTGCCTAAATCTGCAACATCTCATTTGGTTTATTCAATTTCTGGTCTTTCAGTGAAAAAAAAAATACCACGAACATTCCAGGCAGCTCTGGAATTTACTCCAAATTATTGTTTTGCTTTGACTCCTTGTGAATGTGTGTTAAAGTGTATTGGTGTGTGTGTGTGTGGGTGGGTGGGGGTGGGTGTGTATGCATTGCTGCAGGCTAACGAGTAGTGAGGGAGTTCCCCACATCTGTTCACCATAAGAGCTTGTTGACAGCAGCTCTTCTCTCTCTCGTTCTCTTCCAGCTCGCAGTTCATCACCCCTTTTGATTCTGTTGGCACCGCTCATCCAAGATTTAGTAGAAAACAAGGTCGGCCTCGTGTTTAGGGGGCCTTCTTGGCCGCTCATATGAAAACTCGAGTAGGATATTTAGCTGTCAATAACAAAAAAAAAAAGGATAAAAAAAGAGTGGTCTTTGGAAATGTTGCAGATTCTGCAATTTTCTTACGACTACGAATTACTTTTGTTTAGTGAGGAAATGCATGTCGATGAATTACAATGCTCATTGACATAACTTTGAGTTGACAAAAAGTAATCGGCTAATAATATTTTTTTTAAGCCCGTTGAGAGATTCTGGCTTATTCCTCAAGAGCAAATTCCTCCAACCGTCGCCCATTTGAAGGGGCGACGCTTCTCCATCTCGTATATTTTCATACACAGATTCAAGACACCCCATACTGGACTTATCAAAGCAACCCCAGAACGTAATCAAGCCTAATGTATTCACTTTGCTTATCGACAATGACGGTGATGCATCGTAAAAGACGCCTGCCTCCTGAAAAACATTGAAACTTTCATGCATCAAAATGGGCAAAGTCTGTCATGAATGAAGTCATACAGCAACAAATCCAGATGCCGCGACTTTCATTCCGAGTAACGATGTCAATGGGTGATTGGTAGTCAAGTCGTGGGCACACAACGCTGCTAAACAATCACTTTGACAGCTATTAATGTAACAATCGCATTGTTACTGGAGTTGCACCCCCTCCACTCGTGTCGCTCCATTTCTTCATTCAATCACGTTCCATACATACACAGGACATATCCTGTGCAGGGTCACGGGGAAGTTGGAGCCTCATCCCAGATGTTTAACAGTGTGAAACCGACTACACCCTCAGTTGATCGACAGCCAGTTATGTAACCAAATATTTGAACCTGCTTTCAGTATGACGTAATGCCAAAACATTATTCTGTATCGACAGTGTTATGAATGTTATGGACACGTAAAGGTAGAATCTTTCTGGACAGCTATGGAGTAATATGTATGTATATATTTAGATTTTTAAAATTTTTTTTAGAAAGGGCCAAAAACGTTGGAGTTATTTGAGTACCAGAGGTTTATTGCGCGTTTTGCTCGCGAGGAAGCAAAGGCTGCTAAGTAGCCATCGAAAGTCGGTGTCTAGGTGAGAGTGTTTCTGTCGGAGGATTGAAAGGCACCTAAGCCTGTAATTGGGAAAAGGTCCATTTGGACGACCAGAGTTGTCCATTTGTTTTTAAAAGGGAAAAGCAATCGATGGGCAGCATTAAGCAGATCTGTGCGAGATCTAAATGCCTTCCATTGGCCACGATCTTTACTTCTGGCTTCGGAGATGCAGACCTTTAATGACCAGACCAAGAAACAGAGATAGAAACAAAGCTGTAAAAGGTGCCCTTTAGATTGACCCGATACTATGCAACCCACTGATTGACCCCCTTGATGATCCAACCGCCTTTACCTGATTGCTAATCACGGGCCGCGAAAGGAGCCAATTATTATTTTTGGGGGTTTTCTTTTTCTTTCCAGCTTTGATTGCACTAATTAGAATGTGTCCAATGGTTTTTGATCCACTCTGCATACCAATATGGTGTTTAGATCAGACAGTGGAAGCAGTATAAGCAGGAAAGGGAATTATCCACCTCATAAAAGCATTTTATTTCCAAAGCATCATGTGATCACGGTGTTGTGCGCTGTAGAAGTTCAAATACATTGAGAACTGCAAAGCCTTCGCACCTGCTCGACAGTACGAGCGCGTGTGGCTTAAACCGCTGAAGCTGTTCAAATGGGTCCTCAGAGGACCTCTCCATTTCTCTCTTGTCTCCATCAGAGTGTAAAGTTTTCCAACAGCTGGTAGACAGTAAAAAGTGAGTGCACTGGGGCTGTGATTGCAAAGATTTCCAGAGGTTTATGGAAGGAGGTGAAGAAAGCGCTCCGTTATGACCGCAGCTGAGAAACGCATAATGAGTGATTTAATTGATGGAATTTTCTGTTTCGTTGCCATCAATGAGAATTAATCATTTGATTTTCAAGCCAAGACAAATGAATCCGACGCGTTTACTGTTCATGCTCCTCAGTGTGGCCCTTTTGATTGTTTCTCAGCGACACGCAGTGGACGGAAGGCACGATGGTCACGGGGTGTCGACAGAGGCAGAGACATAGGAATGCCGATCCCTTTTGTTTTGAATTGAAAAAGACAGCTGAACTCGAGACTAAACGAAAGCAACCTGAACCAGCCAAAATCAGACCCAATTTGGGGGCTGCCTTCTTTGAATTCCCCTCCAAATCTGCATCGCGCAGATGGAATCCTTTCTAGTATTCATATCTTTTTGCTATTCAGCCTCTTGGCGATTCCTCGTCTCTGGACGGGGCCCACTCTCCTTTCTCCCAGTCTCTTTGTTCCTCCAAAAAGTGCTCGTTTTCCATTGGAGCCGCGGCTGTTGCTGCCTCTTTGATGTGAGTTGGGCAGACACAGTGAGTTCTCACCTGTCAGCTTTCATGGCTCCTTGAAGGTTGACTTTGAGCCGGTGTCTGTTAAATTGGGATTGATCGGAACAACGGGAGCCACACATTCCGCGCACCTAAGGGGGAAAATAGTGCATTTCCTGACAGTCGCACTGGGACCGCTATTGTATGTTGAAGAGCGTCATATTTCACGGTGGACGAGGCAGTTTGATGTGACCATGGAAGTCATTTGTGAGTTTTTTTTTTTCTTCCCCTATGGCTTGGAGGGAAGTCAGAAGAGGTTGCAGGATATGGAAGGGATGCTTAATGCCTGCATCGGATTCGGCAAAGTCTTATTGGACAGAGTGGTTCTTCATGGCGCATGTCTGAATTGCAAACTGTGGTGTTACAGTTGGAAGATTGGTAAAAACGCTTTTTAATGTAAAGAAAAAAAGAAAAAAAAGTGGCAGGATATGGAAGGGATGCTTAATGAGGAGCAACCACTATAATTGTGAGATCATATTTACCGCATTTCTCTAATAGATGAACACACTAATTACTACTGGTGAATGCTCATCGTTTGACATCATTATCCCATGTGATCTATTGCGAAGCAGTTAATCAAAAGAAACCTTGTCCGGATGCGTTTTTTTTTTTTTTTTTCTGTGTGCTTAATAATGGAAGTGGCTCCTTATTTGCACCTTGACCGGTTTGTCCAGACACGATGAGCAAGAGATGGACGTGGTCAACTGATTTGCCTGCAATAGAAATCAACACCAAGCCATAAGGTAAAGCTGGTGATCCTCCCATTACCATTTACACAACAAAGATCGTCCTCCAAAGTCATCATTGATCAGGACTAAAAAAAGAAATTCTTTCGCCAAGTCTCCTTATCTCCAGAGAAGAATGCATGTGTGCGTGTGGCGAGAAGAGTGGCCGAGAATAGAGATAGAGGAGAACGAGGAGAATGAAAGAGACCATTAAAGCAGGAGAAAAAGGAGAGGAGAGCCCCCCGTGGATGCTACTGTCAGCTGTGGGAACTCAGATGAAAGTGGTGGAGCCAGATAGCAGCTCTCTTTGATCGGGCCTTTGTGTGATAAACATCGCGCTATGCCAGCCATGCTCGGTGGTGCATCGTGCCAGGCTGGCTGTGAAGGTGAAGGGCTTTGAGCAGGCTTCCAGCTCAGCTCCTCACTGGACCAGCAGGCATTTGCCATGCCAGAGAGCTGTCTGCGGAACAGAATGCCTCTGAACGTGCACACACACACACACACACACACACACACACAGCGTGCATTCTAAAGAAGAGTGCTCACACTTTTTACTGTCTCGCTTTTCTCGCTCCTAACCCCCCCACACACCCTTTTTTTTTTACATTCTTCTTTCATTCAGCCTCCACCCTTGAGATCTTTTTTAGCAAACGTTGAGATACTTGTTAGAGATGCAGCCTCGCTTCCAGAGGCAGGGTCTCCTGCTGTGGAGGCAGCACTCTTATTCCAACCAATCAGCCAGCAACTTTTTATTAAATTACAAAAAAAAAAAAAAAGTGTGCCATGAGAGCATACATGCCTTTTCACTGTGTTGTAATAGTAATACAGCTGTTGAATATTTCATACCGAGCGATGCTTTGAAACGGTGCAGGTTTACAAAGTTAGTTGTAACGGCAATGCTATGAGGGAATTTTGCCAATGTTGTTTGCAGGGACCCTTTCCTCTTTCCACCTTTAGCTTTCTTTCCACATTCAAACATCCAGTTGCACTTTCTCTTTTAAAATGATGTGAAGCTGCCGTAACAAAGTCTCATGCTGATTTGATTCAGTCAAAAGAAAACAGGCTTACTCTTGCCTTCACAGTGAAGAAAAGCAGTTCAGTGCAGGGAGCATTGTGTGTTCATTTGAGGAGTGAATAGGACAGAGTCACAGAGGGGAGCGCTGAATACTGCGCATGTGTGGGAAGTGGTTTTGGCAAGATTTGAAATTAATCATCGCAACATGTGCTTTCGCTAAGAGTCATCAAATGAAGAAATGCAGACAAAAGCACTTGCATCGCAACCATACAAGGGTCACAGATCGAGAAGGTGTCAGACACAGACTCTGGAAAAAGACTTAAAGGGACCGCATCATGCTAAATTATTATTTTTTTCAGCTCTTAGACATGGTGAAATAATAAATGCTCCCCAAAAACATTCCCAAAGTGGGGTTTTCCTCCATTCACTCATCTCTCAGATTTTCTGCTCATTCCTCCTGTCTAAGCAACAACTGTCCTAATCCAGTGAAACGACTGCGTCCTTACTTTTCCACATCGCAAAGTGAGTAGCCACCCCCGTATCTGTCATGCAGACTAAATACGAGCACATAGTGTGCAGTCACCAGTGAAAAACTTTCATTCTTGCACCGGAGTTGGGGTCCCATCACTTGGGTGAGAGGTCTCCAGCCACCAGAGTGCAGCTCGCCGCTTTCCTGACCCGATGGTTGCGGGGATGGCGGCATGGGTCACCCGCCGACCAGCTTCGGAAGCCGCAGAGTGAAGCTTAGAATGGAGTGTGGTGTGGGTCTCTTTGGGACTAATGGAAAGAGGCACCAGTCGGCTTACTGATAATAAATGTTCATTATTGTTTCCTGGGTGGTGCGCACACACACACACAGGTGCGCACGCAAAATATATATTTATATTTTTGTGTTCCAAGGCACAATTGGCACAATTGGTGTGTGGGCCACCAATATTGTGCCCTGCCAAAACTAGCATCCAAAGGTCACTCACTGTGGCAATGACATGAGTGTTGTTTTTTCCCCCGTGTACAAGTCAGTTTGGCACCAAAAGCATTTTGAAGCCCTTTTTAAGGGACACACACACACAAGCCAATGCATACGATGCTCGGGCATGCTGCACCCTGTTTGACGAATATAAAGTGCCGAGCTGGAGAATGGAACACTTCCCTTCCCCCAGCATGGTTTAATATAAGGAGTTGTGACTGAGCGTGGTGCAATTCATTAAACCAATGATAAAAAATATAAGTTAGTTAAAACATGGATGAATGCAGTGGTGTGGGAGTGCTGCCAGTCGAGTAGGATAAAACCGGTCTAGTGTAAATTACAGGGAGGCGGAGAATCACATATGCACACCGCTGGCATTAATTTTGTCTGCAAGAAAATGCAAGAAAAAAATTCCAGAAAGGATGCCTCGGTGCCCGTCATCGAGGAAAGTGCAGGAAAATGGCAACAAATAAGATGCAACAGGAAGACCATTTCAGTACGTAGCACAAATTAATTCATGGGTGTAAAGAAAAAGCATTGTCGGCACGGAATCTGAACGAAAACCAAAAAGCTTACGCAAGGACGCGGCGCATCTCAATCCACTCTATGCACTTTAACAGACAGAAAAAGATTCTACTCTTCAGAGCTGTGAGACGTGCCAATCAGTCTATCTCCATGGCAGCATGTGACATTTAAGTGGGGGATGGTTTGACACATGGGAAGGACACCTTGCAGACACTTCGGATCGCCCGACGCGACATCTCTCTAGTGATGCATGTTTCGCACAGATGGCCGGGTTATGCATACGTGACCCCGAGTTCATGACGCATAGTGGAGCGGCTATAAATGAATCTCGGGGCTGCTCCCCTCTAGATAAATACAGACTTTTATTGGCCCGAGAGGAAGACAAGATGGGAAATTTATTGGAACGCCTCACTGAACCTGAAATCAAATATTCACCAGACAAGGAAGAGATGAACGTCATCTCAGGGTGACTTGCTGTTTGGCTTGTGGATGAATTAGGAAGAATGTCATTGGAGAGTCACTGGATAAGATTCCCAGCATGTATTAGCGAATGTGCTTTGTCATTGAAATGTCCTCTGCTGTCCACAAAATAAAACTAAAAAAATGTTCCTGTCGCTCCAATTGGGGATCGTGTCGTCCTATAAACTGAAGGATCTGGCAACACTTGGGCTACGGGATCAGAGAGAAGGCTTGTACTTTCGATGACTAGATGTGCTAGCTAAAAAACAAAAATCAGCATCAAAAATAGGTTTAGGTCCACACGAATCTACCAGAAATACATCTTTTATGCAAGCAGACGTGATGAAAATATGAAGAGGTTATCAGGGTTATCAACCGCAGAAAAGCCAATATTTAACGCCCGCATGACTGGCAAATTCCCCACAATCGGTGTCGTTAAGACAACGGCAAACCCTGAGTGAGATATCACGAAGCGTGTCAAGGTATGACGCGGTTGTCTCAAGCCACTGAGCGTATCCAACGTTGTCACTACTGCTTTCCTGTCTGCCAGCCGTGAACATCCGGCACTGACACCGGGCGAGCTTCGGCTCTTCCCGGCATCGGTTTTGGATCACTACTTTCAATCAAAGCCAATCGAGGAGGCCCCGCATAATGTGACAGGGCTTGTCTCGCTCTCTTTTTGATGCCTGAACGAGGCTCAGCGAGAGCAACCCCTGTCAGAAAACCGCCCAAAGGCTCAGACACAAAGAGATAGCGGGTTGGAAGAGTAGGAAGGAAGACAGGTAAACAGACAAAAAAAGTTGCAGACAAACAAAAGGCCAACAAAGAGTCTTAAAGTCAAACTGCAGTAAACAGACGGGCAGCGATAAAGACGACAAATGAATCAAAGCGGCTTCATATTCGGCTTATGCAAACGCTATCAGCGCGTGATAAGACTGCATTTTTCATTAAACGGTCCCCGTGGACCGGCTAAATGTATTTGCAAATAACAGCAGTTAGATTTACTGACACAATGAGACATTAAAAACAAGAGAGACCCCCCCCCCCAAAAAAAGAAGAAAAATCACCGACTGATCTTATCATCATCTTGTTTCGTATTGATTGCCATATCTGATATCTTGTTTCACATCTTTCCTCATCTAATGCAGTAACAGCTGTGGAAATCGGAGCTGATGGCCTGATGTTAACTGCGCTTATTGCGGTCATGTAATTATAAACTGTAATAATGCGCAATTTATTCGATTAGTGAAAGCATTGTAAATCAGTAATTGGAGGCCGGCGACTGCTTGCCGCTCAGCTGAGACCTAGCTGTTGTAAACAGTGCCATCTAGTGCACCTTGACTGGGGTCCCATAAGCAAAGGGGACTGAGGAGAAGGTGCAGGTCAAAACTGGGATCGGATCGCCGCCAGTTTTCAATGTGCAAAAAAACCCACGCCTTTCGACTCTGTCAGCAATCACGTGTTGCAGAGGGTCAAGGAACCCCTTTGTAACATCCTTACTTCAAAGTCACTCTTTTAAGTGAGGTATGCAGTCGGATAAATGCAGCAAGTAAGCGTTGGACAAGAACCATTAGATAGGAGGCCTTTTTCTGCTCCAGGATGATGATGCCGTGCTGCCTGGAGTGAGTTCTATAAATGATTAGGATTAGTCATTTGGGAAGTGGAACCTCAGTTAAAAAAAAACAGAGCTACTGGTGAAGAAAAAAAAATGCACTCAAAAAGGTGCCTTTCCCAAAAATCAAAATCAAATATTTCGCTGCTGTTGATAGCAGTTTCGGGAAGGACCCGTGACCTTTGGCTGAGTCCAAGCCGCCTGACATCTTGATTGACAGTTTGCTCCAGGCTGCATTGATAGTCTTGCGGTGCAGATAAAAGACATCCTGTGCGGGATGAAGCAAGGCAGCCAGCCCCACAACATCGCCAAGACTCCTTCATGTTTAGTTATTCACAGCCTGCACAGTTCCACACGCACCGTTACTTGTTCTTTTTCGGCGTATGCTTTATTTTGCATCTGCGTAGCTGATGTGATTGGCTCAAAAGGCCCACCTTCTCCCACCCATCCGCTTTGCGGCTTTTCAGTTACTCCATTGACCGCGGTTTTCCTTTTCTTGAACACGTACTCATCGGCTATTTTCACCTGTACCTGGACTCGTACCAAATCAGAAATTCATCTCGATGAGTCCAGAATAATTGACTTCAATTTGGTTATCTAACTCAGTCAACAAAATTCACCCCAGGATAACACTGCTTCAGAAAGACGTAGAAGAGTTCCCGTGACCGCAGCACATTCTTCAGCGTTTACACCACGGAAAAGTAAGCAACGTACCAAATTTACACCAGATCATACCAGCACTTATTCCCAAAATAGGCCGTGACCAGAACCAGACAGGCTTTCTCGCTTTGAGGCTTCCTATTCTGCTGTGGCAAAGTATCAAGGAAAATGTTAGTCAAAGTGGATAAATGAGATCAAGATGAATCAGGAGCTCTGGATTCATTCGAGGCCTCTTGAACCACAAGCTTTCCATCTGCAGCCGAAAGCCCGGAGAGACGCAGATGTGCAACGCCGGGGCAACTTTCAATGTGATTTCCTCTCTTAAGCCTCGAGTGTAGGTAAAGGCATTATAGCCAATCAAAGCTCTTAGCCGTCCTTCTTGTGGGATTTCATGTACATTACTGACAGTGAGAAATGGCCTGCATGAAACACAATATCTTACTTCTGGAGAAGATGCGGGGAAGAGATGGTGTGTGTGTGTGTGTGTGTGTGTGTGTGTGTGCGTGTGTGTGTGTTGGGGAGAGGCTCATTACCATGCCTGACAAGAACTAAAGAGGCATGAAAAGGGCATTTTTAGTGTTAATGCTGTGATTCATTCCTTAAGGGGGTTCTTGTTTTTCCACATGATGGTTTTACAAGTTTTTAGATGTAACTAATAAAATATTAAAATACATTCCAGTTTGCCACAAAACAGTCGGCGTTGCCACACTGTGTGAGCGCGAGATATCCAGTGTTCCCCATTTAATTTTTCTGCCCCGCCCCATGTTTAATTTTACTCAGCATTGAGGTCTCATGTCTTGTTTATGATTTCGTTGTCCACGAATAAAAAATGAAGCGGAGATTTATCACATAAGCAAAAAGTGTGGAATCAAATTGTCTACTGATATAATAATAGATTTGGTCAAATATGAGATTTTGAAAGAGCCTTATAATAAAATGTGACGTATCGCTATTGCGCAACATGCTTAAAGGCAGAAATGAAGCCAAATAAAAACCACATCAAGGTGGCTCCTCTATAATTGACCATTCCGCTTGGCTGTGTTCACTTGTACCGTGGCTTATCTGTGCCCTTGCCCATGACATAATTGAGCTTTTGGCAGCACATTAAAAGCCCGCCCCATGGATTAGCATTTTGAAATGAGAGCAATTTAATGACTTTATGAACCAAGTGTCTTGCTGCATTTTTTTTTTTTCGTTGCCGAAGCAGACATTGGTTCAGAAGAAGGAATCCGGATGTTTCCGTGAACCTCCTTTCACCTTCCAAAGGACATGTCCAACTTTTGATACTGACAGAGAAAAAGTACAAATCCACTTTTGCACGCGCACACGCGTGCGCACGCGCCCACCCGCTTCCTTCCATCAGTGAAACCGCGCTAAAGGGACTTCCTGCTCTAAGTGTTATTTGCTCGATGCCCACTTGTCTCTCCCCAGCAAACCTCTTCCTGTTCCTCCCTTCTGTTCCTGTGCATGTCTGACAGCCTGTAAAGGTATGTGTGTGCGCGCTTCAAGTGCATTTGTCTCGCCGCTGCGTGTTTCCACGCGCAGTTTGACATAACTATGTGTAACTTCACAGATGCGTGCATATTTTTCTGTGTTTGTCACAAGACAGGTGACATCAGTTACCCTTTTTCGCTAATATCCAACCAACGCGAAACCTTTCTGGTCACTGAGCTTGCATCCCTCCAGGGATTAAAAAAAAAAAAAAAGTGTGTAAATCTCCCGTATTTTCTCATTGGAGTGCCAAAGCCACACATTTTTATTCCCACCGTGTCAAGCACGGGCGCTTGGCCAGTGGTTCGCCGCTTCGAAATATAACAATATGTTGGAGGAGTTCTGAGCTATTGCTTGACAACAGGTGCTAAGGATACATCAAAAGTCACCCGTTTGTCGAGAAAAACGCAGAATTTACAAAATAAAACATCAGGCACATACTGATACTTGTCACATTTCCAACCATAGTAACACGAACAGCAGCTCAGAAATGTTTTTGTGTTTATAATGTACTTCAAAATTTTACTTTTATCAGCAAATCTAGGAAGCATAAATCACACTTGTAATACCCGAAAAATATGCATTACTGGAAATGTGTCTTTTTAGCTCAACACTTCCTGTCCCAAAAAAAAAAGAGCTTTCGCCATCAGTCCACTCATTACGTACTAATCTAATAAAAATGCTTACTTTATCATTTCGATTATAGTCTATTTTGCCAGGGCCCCGCATTTGTAATGTATAATGAGTGAGCAAAAGAGTGACGTGATCTTTGCCTTTCAGAGCCACTTTCCCCCCCGACCCGGAGTCCAGAGGTTAATGACATCATTAGCATTCTGTTGGGGCTTGCCTGGCTTCTCTTTCCCAGCAGGGCCTGGGCTCTGCTTAGAGGCTGACTAAGCCAGGGAATTAACATTGGCCAATTGTGTGTGGCCAGTGTGTGTGTGTGTGAGTTGGGGGGGTCTGTCTGTGACTGAGAGAGGAAGAAAAGGGAGCAGAGAGTGGTGATCGTATGGTGGTGTGATCATTTGGTTGTCACAGGATACCGGCAAAGTGAGTCACAGCCTGAGGATGAAGAGGACTATGAGAAGGGTTGAAGTTGGATGGGGTGGGAGGGACAAGGGGCAAGATGAGAAGGAACAGGATGTACCAAGAAGTGACTCAAACTGAGTCAGAGGGAGTGTCCACAGGCCCCACACATACACGTGCGTACGTGCATGCACACACACACACACACACACACTGAAACTGGCCATACAATCCTTTAGTATCATTTGAAAGCATAAAAATAATAACAATAATAAAACTGTGGAAATGAAACATCCTCAATGGTGCTGGACCACTGCGCCAAGCCTGATTGTGGTGTCTTTCTGCGTTAGAAATCTATATTCAGAAGCAAAAAAAAAAGCCACAATGACTAAAATTTGCAACCATTTTTTTTAACAAGCTGAGGCTTCATCTCTTCTAACCCAAATCCACAGAAGACAGCATAATAAGGGGTTAGTGGGAGCTAAACGCTCCGCAAGCCTAATTTTATCAGACAACTTCACTCACCTATTGCTCAGGGTGAAAGAATGGGGTTGCAATGATCATAGCGAGATTTTCTTTGTCTGATTTAGGCCAATCTTGCTCTCCTTGTACGACTACAGAATGGGTCAAGCAAGACACAACTCTGGAGCTCAGACATTGGAAAGATACTTATGGTGTCAATTACAAGATAAACAACATGCAATGGAATGCGACTGCAACTCTGGGGGAAACGTTCTCCGGCGCTACACTGAGAGTTCAAAACTGGAGTTGGAGCACATATGTGCGTCAAGTACCCCAACAACGCTCGCTCTCCTGTTCAGCAATGCCTCTTTTTGGGCCAACTGAGTATCATCTTTCAAGCAGAAGTCTTTGCCGTATCAACGGTAACAGAGATGCTGCATGAGGAGGGGGAGCAGCAACAAAAAATAATCTTCCTTTATGATAGTCAGCCTGCTGTTAAGGCAATGGAATGCAATACGGTCACATCCGACACTGTTTTGCATTGCATCGCGAACCTTAATGAACTGGGTCAGAGAAACAATCTTCTCATTGCATTGATACCCGCTCATTAGGAAGTCCAAGGCAATGAGGAGGCTGATAAACAAGGATTGAAGCTCCTCCTCGAGAGCCCAGAACCCTTCAGGCCGAGTATGCCCGCAACGTGCCTAAAATGCTGTGTAAAAGAACAAACTTATCGAGCTCCTCTTCACCCTCACATTTTCCAGCGGTTTTAAAGCCCCGTGGCACCACGCTGCCTCTCGCAGGTCAGTCTTAGTAATACAACAGACATTTTTTTTAGCGTAGTGGACTGCGCTGGTCATCTCGAGTACACTAGACACTGTAATAGCACAAAGCACACACGTGTAGCCCGATGTGAAACTTGATGAGCAGTATTCGACTTTATTTTAAGAGTTTGCAGCTCCTGGCAAAAGAGGTTGCAGACCCCCGCACTATGGGATGTCACCGCGTCATCGCATTTCCCTGAAGCCGCCGCTCGTGACTTATTGACAACCCTGCAGTGCAATCACACTCTCTCATGCAACAGCGACTGACTGTTGCCACACAAAGAACAAGATGGTGTGATAAGATGATGAGATAAGTCAGGCTGGCACGTATTATACCCCAACAATGTGTGTCATTGATTGGAAACTACGATAAGTACTACAAGTCTGGCTCAATTGAGCAACAGGGGGGTAAGAAAAATAAATATGATTGGTAACTGTGATTAATGTTGATGTTTTTGTTGTTGTTTGCTAGTTTACTCCTACAGTTGTGAAGTATTTGAAGACACTTTTCTGAATTAAGAATTTGAGTGAGGCCGCTCTCCTTATTGCAAGCCAGTATTCGATTTTAAAAAAATGAAGACGGTAGACATGATGGGAACACGAGACCTCGGTCCTAATTGTCCTTTGTGTGCTCAAACATGTGCTGAAATGTGTGTTCAAATGCACCGTACGTGTGTGCGTTTTAATTTCTTTGCCAAAGGAGGAGAGGGAACGCTGTTATGTAACGAGGGCTTTCGCCTTGTGGCATGCCGTCCTTGGGGATCAGCCAGCACTTACCTCCCTCACTTTAATTTCATTTTCACTTTTCGTTGTGATTCATATCCCTTTTCAATTAGACCTCTGCATAAAATTACATACCGAGAACCAAGAGACATACAATACGGGGCCGCCATCACCTTTGGCTCCATGCCACTGTGTATACTATGTCAGTCTAGAGAGCTGGCCAGGATGCATATTTCAATGCCCATAAATAAACTTCTCCCCAGCATGAAGGCAACAGTAGCATTTAGAGCCATTCGATGACCATCATCATTTGCAGCAAGGCATGAGGAGAAATGCCAAACAGTCATTTTGGCATCTGGAGCACTGACGAAGGAGGTTTTGTGCATTCCCCTCGGGTAATTGTGTGGGCCAAGTCAACAAATTAATGAAGGACAAGGAGACACGGGAGGCCGCCGGGTGATTTTCCATGCAGGTGAATTCCACTTTAGATGTGGACTAAAAGCTCTGGGTAGCAGAAAGCGTGTTGACCTGCACACAGCAGTGTGACACTTCTGGCTCATTGTGGATATGTCACGCCTCTGTGCCGGAACGCTGGACGGACCCAAATATAACCTGGACAATTCTGACGTTCCTCCACTTCACAGGTCACATTCATCAAGGCAAAAATAGGAACGCGGTTCAAGATGCCAGGAAGAACAATCCTCTACATTTTCTAGAAATCTATGGTTACAGCAATGTATTACTTTCATGAATTCAACCACAAGTAACCTGGCGCAATTATCAAAGACGAAGCAGTTTGCCCTGCATGGACACTGTTACAGCTTGGCAATGGCGACAGCTGACTGATCCTCGCTAATAGCCGGAACAAAATATTTTAGTGTTGAGATGTGTTCCGATATGACATTTTTGCCGTTCAATCGGCAACAATCCAACGATGACGGTCACCGCCGATTGGATTTCCGAAGGACATACCGTCATGGCTTTCACCCCTATTTTGGGCAAAATTCACAAAATGAGCCTCACGCCGTATTAGCGCGCATAGCTCATATTGTTTGCTGGCGTCGTAAAGTGGGATCGTTTATGTCCTAAAACGTCAATTCGGTCAAACTGCTTTGTGCAAGCAAAAGCATTGCTCCCATGTGTCCCATTCTTCCCTCAAACCAATGAGTGTTTTATCACGGTTTCTCCATCACTGGAGGATGTGAGCCTAGTGGCTTCACAAGCGTCCGAGGCAATCAGCCGACCTCAACTACGGATGACCATTGTCAATCCCCCTGTAGGTTTTGAGACCTACTAAGTGAGAATACTCAATAGTCTTAAAGTACGCTGCACTCAAAGCACATTTCAGCACCATGACAAGTAACTGCAACGCAGCTTGCAACGCACCAAAACTCTGCAACCCACCCCCGAGTTCCCTTTATTGCATCGAAGCGCTGACTGGCGACATCCGCAGCAAAGAGAACTCGTGATGATGGCTCCATTATGGCCCGCTGCAATCTAATAAACCCACAAACCTAACATTGTGTCATCCGATCTATTTGGACTCAGTGAACAATTCGACAGCTCGCCGCACTCGCCCGTGAGCTTTCCTGCCGTGCCGAGGCGAGCTCCCCGAAGAGGAAATCACCTTGTTGTTGAGAGGAAATTGTATTTGCGCTGATACGGTGGCCCGCATACTAAACCACCCGGCGTGCCACACCTGTAAATCACAGCTATTCCCTGTCTGGGTGACACTCCGCATGTTACAACAGCAAAATGGTCAACAATTTAAAGCTCCCAAGTTGTCTTCAAACAGATGGAGGAGTGTCAGGCTTCTTCTTAAAAGCACCTGCCTTAATTCCTCCAAGCAAGGAAGGAGTCGAGCAGAGGGAAGGGGCAGCATATGCGCTTTGAAGATATATGAGCAACAAACAATCATGCCCCCCCAGCCCCCCACTGGAAAAAAAATGATTGCTGAGCTGCCTATAGCCTGTCAGACAATTGCTCATGGCTAGTGATAGGATGTAAAATATGCTGGAGGAAGTGCAGCTGTGGCGGCCCGGTAGTCCAGTGGTTAGCACGTCGGCTTCACAGTGCAGGGGTACCGGGTTCGATTCTAGCGGCGGCCTCCCTGTGTGGAGTTTGCATGTTCTCCCCGGGCCTGCGTGGGTTTTCTCCGGGTGCTCCGGTTTCCTCCCAGATTCCAAAAACATGCATGGCAGGCTGATTGAACACTCTAAATTGTCCCGAGGTGTGAGTGTGAGTGCGAACGGTTGTTCGTCTCCGTGTGCCTTACGATTGGCTAGTAACCGGTTCAGGGTGTCCCTCGCCTACTGCCCGAAGACGGCTGGGATAGGCTCCAGCACCCCCCGCGACCCTAATGAGGATCAAGCTGCTCGGAAGATGAATGAATGAATGAATGAATGAATGAAGTGCAGCTGTTTCAAAGTGCGTACGCTGTCGATGAGATGGCGGCTCTCTCGTAGGAAAGTGGTGAAATTTGCACGGGCCAGCTTCACAACGCCAATTGTTGCAACATTTCGAAGCGAGGTGTTAACTAGCTGATCATACACCGATCAGGAAATGTGAATCAGATTTCATTCACACAGTATACGCCGCGGCGTTTTATTTTGGGAACAATTTTGAAGCGTATGTGGCTCTGTTATTTTATACAGCTTGCCGCATAAATGTCATCAAATTCAGAGGCTCATACCTGTACAAGATATCGGACCAGTCATTTTACCCTAAATCACAGCAATCACTTCCCTCGCTGGCTCTTACTTAATGCCTTGAAAGCCGGATCGTCGGAAGTGCATCTCGTCCATAATATTTACTTTGTTTCCTCGACTTTGGCTGACCCTGCAGCATCCAATCTGCCCAGGAAGCAGAGAGCTTTGTAAATTACATTAAGATACTGTGTGAAACACTAGTTCATTCCAAAATGCCGTATCGGCATTGACAGCTGCCAATACAATTTGTGACATCTACATCATCACCCCAAGTGGAATGAACAGCGCTTGTCAACCCGCGCAGTGGGATGGAGGCAGCTGAGGAGAGGGTGGGGGGGGGGGGGGCCTTGAGAGGAAACAACACACCGGACTAACGGATGCACACAAAGTCATGCCTATGAGGAGCCCGGATACATAAGAATGCGCATACGTTTCTCATTTTTCATACGATCTGGTTTCAGCACGTCAGTGCAACTGGTCTCGCATTGAGCTCCAAGTGTACCCCCCTAAATAGGGCAAACAAAGGGCGTTGCTGACGCAATACATGCAGAGAGTCCACGGCTAATGCCATTTTCCAACATGTGTCACCCTGAGAGAGGTGGGGAGTTCACGCCTGACCCCAACTCCTTCAATCCCGCACTGTGGAATCCGTGGAATAGTTTTACATATCGAGCCAGCCTGTCCGTCCTGCGTGACCCCCGGGGGCACACACGGAACACGCCGGCAGCCTTAACCAAATCTCATGCAAGCCGACTGAAAAATGACGCTGCGGGTCTGCGAAACCGCATCCTTTTTGCAGCCAGACACAAACACGCGCTCACGGAGGGGTCCCAGGTGAATTGCGGCGCTTTTAAAAAGGCCACTTTGAATTCCAAGGAGGCTCCGCTGTGAACAATCAAGGAACATGGCTAGCTGATTATGTTCGCTCGGCGCTGGGAACATTCTCATTCATTTATGCATCTCAGCACGCTCCGTTCTTTATATTCATTGTATGAATTCACAGCTCCCTTGAAGTCAGGAATTGTGAGGAAAGTCACAGAGTTACACAACACCAACACATGTCCTTTAAGGTTGCTGCCACTGTATAAGTATTTGAATTATTTACGCGTGCATCATGTTTGAGCACGCTTGTAGAGGCTGGCATACACGTGACCTATTGAGTCAACCGGGCCACCTGGTTTGGCTGTGATGTGGAAGAAAATGGCTCCAGGCAATGTGATGCCGCTGTCATTTGTGTTGCCGGCCAGTCATAATGCCAGGTAATAACACATGACCTTTCACCACAAAAATGGCAACATGGATGCCGTGTTTCCAGTGCCAGTTTCTGTTCTCTCCTCCTGGTTCCTCGCATTGTATTCTCGAATGAGAAATATAGTGACAGCGTCAAGGACAAATTTGCATTTTCCCAAAAAGAACTACATGGCTATTTTTTTAATGAATTTCCTCACATTTTTTTAAATTTGTATGTATTTATCTATTTTTATCATCCCACATCAGCCCTCCTGATTAGTGGGGTCTGTAAAATGCCTTGGTGGGTTCCTTAATATTATTATTATTATTTTAAATAATATTACAGAAACAAGGGTGGCCCGGTAGTCCAGTGGTTAGCACGTCGGCTTCACAGTGCAGAGGTACCGGGTTCAATTCCAGCTCCGGCCTCCCTGTGTGGAGCTTGCGTGTTCTCCCCGGGCCTGCGTGGGTTTTCTCCGGGTGCTCCGGTTTCCTCCCACATTCCAAAAACATGCGTGGCAGGCTGATTGAACACTCTAAAAAAATTGTCCCTAGGTGTGAGTGTGAGTGTGAATGGTTGTTCGTTTCTGTGTGCCCTGCGATTGGCTGGCAACCAATTCAGGGTGTCCCCCGCCTACTGCCCGAAGACAGCTGGGATAGGCTCCGTCACCCCCCGCGACCCTAGTGAGGATCAAGCGGCTCGGAAGATGAATGAATGAATGAATATTACAGAAACATGGGACAGCCCAAAGTGGAGTCACTGAACCAACGAAATGAAACAAAAAAAATCAGTCGGATGCGGTAAAACACACATAAAAAAAGTCATCACCTCATAACTTGTGTTGTGGTTGGTAAGCTTATGTGTCAGCGGGAACCACGAAACAGATCATCCGCAACTGCCAACAGTATGACCCAGTTGACGAGTGTATTTCTTTTTGTACTTAAAGCTATTTAATTAAATATACGTTCCAGTTACGATCAAAGTATTTTGCCTCGCATACCAAAACCAGTGACCTGTGAGAGCGACTGACGTCGTGCGTCAAGCGGTCGCTTTTCTTTGGCTAAACTGATGTGGCACAGTCTGTACTCGGGAGGTCAGAAGTTAATGAAATTCCTGTGTTCAGTTAAATGGTCATTTAGGTAGTATAGTGCCTTCCACACACACCAGCCATAAATCATTCTAATTTAATAAATGTAGGAATAATGATGAGATGTGATGTGAAGACATTTACCCAGAGACCTCATCCCACTTTAATAGTCACCGTGTAAAGCAGAAAGATGTCAGACTGCATTTAAATAGAGATCTATCACAGACAATTGGGTCAAATTCTACCTGAGGTTTGGGCGTCCAGCACACATTTGCCCATCTGACCGTGGAGAAAATCTCTTCTGTAAAAAAAATAAAAACTCAATGTTCTCTCCGGTACGCCCCAGTAAAAGGAGCCTAATTATAATTTTAGGCAAATCAAAAGCAAAGTGTGCATAAGCCAAGATGGACAATTTACAAGAGACACTTTTCTGTGGGAGGGGGCTGAAAAAAAGGAAGTGTGAAGGAGAAAATCTGGTGTTTTACAACCCCCCCAATGAATATCAATTGTGTCATATCCAGTGGACTGAATGGATGTCAAGGTGTGGATTTGGAAGCTTTCCATCACATATGTGGCCCCGCACGCCCTCTCAGTGTTGCTGGATGCCATGTGAGTCAGATCCAGCTTGGAATGACTCAAGTCATGCACAGTTGGAGAACAACTGCGGAGGACAAGCAGACACGCTCACAGCAAGAAGCCTTCCTGCAGGTGTCGTCAATTCTGCAAGCCGTCGTGCACAAAGTTGAGGACGCCGCACTGGGACTTTTCCCATTTAAAAAGAGACAAATGGCAAATCGAGACATGTGCATGACTCTAATCGTCACCACATGTAATATTTTGGAGGAAAAAAAAACAGATTAGGACTCAATGTGGAAATGTGAGTAAATGAACATCATGCATGACTAATGGCAAAATATGTTTACATTTGTAATTAACATTGATTTGTCAAGATACATAAATCTACATTTCTATCTAAATCTTATTTTAACTATTCTATGGCAGAAATGGATGCATGTTCCGTCTGGCACCCTGAATACAAAATAAAAATAAGGTATTCATAAAAATAAATCAATATGCACCTTCAAAATCATCACAGTTGCTTTCTTTGATTCGAATGAAAGTCAATGGGCAAGCCATAGTTTAAAAAAAAATGGATGTTTTTATTATTATTATCCGCAACATAAAGAACTGTCTAACTAACCATGCATAGACCAAAAAGCCATTTACATTCTCTGTCTCCATGTTCCATTATAAAATAGTGCCCCCTAACGGAACAAAACCGTCAGTGCTTTATCGAATATTTATGGGACGAGGTCACAGGGGGGAAAAATCCAGCCTAATTTGAAACCGACAACTATTTGGTGCTGGACAACAATAAACTGCCTATTTGCTGTTACTGTCAACTACGAGGGTGTGTTTGACTTCCACGTTCCACAAAAATGCCAAAGAGCGCAAAAGCACCATGTCTCAGGGTCTTCTTTAAAGCTTCAGTGCCTGTCTTCCTTCACTGGTGGCTGGGCCAGTGTGACTCAACTGGGGAAGAACAAAGGGGGTTAGTGTGAGAACAGAAAGTATCTGACCTTCGCTCTCTGATTAAGGAACATAATAGCAACTGCCCTGGAATGCACAGAACTACTGACAGTGATCTGGTGCAGGCTCCCCTTCCGGTAGGTTCCTGTAGAAAAAAAATATGTGGGTGGAATCCCTTGGAAGACAACAGTTAATTGACGCTTCCCTTGAGAAATAATTCCATGTCCAAGCTAATCAACCAAAACAGTTCAGCCTAATTTGTACACGCGATATGTGCAGGAAAAACAAATAAATAAAAACTATTCTCTGGAGATCATGCATAACCGGCACTCAGTTATGCTTTCAATGATCCCCGGAGCTGTTTGCTCCTTTGGTTGAATTGACCGTGCCCCCCCCCCCCCCCCCCCCACCACCAAGTACGTTGAAAAAGGGCCGTGGGGTCATAGATAGAAAGATAGATGCACTGAACTTCACATGAGTGACACGCTATTCTAAACTCCTCCGAGTATACGTTGAAGTGCAATTCTCCACCTGAAAATGCAATCCAATCTAAGTGCCGCGCAACACGGCATTACATAAAACATACACATCACAAACAACATCACGCTATGTTCCAATCAAGGGCGAGATGATGTTTACAGCGACGACGGGCTTTTCTCATCTGAGCACAGGGAGGTTGGCTGCCATGCTGAGTGTCTACTAAGTGTCAAGTTGACCGATCAGATTGCTTGCCTGGAACTACCTTAGGGTTGCTTGTCAGCTATGGTTTACTGCCGTGATAAATGCGGTTCTCATCTTGTGGGATTTCAGCTTTTAGGGCTTTCAAAGCCCCATTGGCAGGAATTTCATTTTCGCTTCCAATCACCTCATGTCACGGGCACATACCAGTAACGCCTGAGTTATAAAGTTCCCGTGGCTAAAATGGCCTGATTGCCTTTTGTCATCGGCCAATAATAACGGCCATATTAGAGGGGGTAGAAGGGAGGACAGCACACGCAGGGGAGCGATATGAAGGCAAGGAGGAGGAAAGGAGGAGGCAAGGAGGCATGCCCATGTCAGAGGGGATCACACTAATGATCAATGCCTCAGTCATTGTGGCATGTCTCAGCAGGTAGAGGGGAACCATGCCAGCCGACTATTAGGAGCATGCACCGGCTCTCCTCTGCTTCCTGATATATTTCCTCACATAGTGAAGCGAATGGCATATTCACTTCAAATACATCGAGCGAAACACATAGTTATACAATGAAGTTCTTTTGGATTTCGATACATCAGATTTTACAAAGTTGCACTTTAACCTCATAACGGGGAGAGAATATCAGGGGTTCTGTTTAAACGCATATCTCGGCCACGGTGGTGAAATTAATTGTCGTCGCAAAAGGTGGAGGAGTTGCAAGCCAGAGGCTACGATTCCCTCCACGCTCGGCTGCCACGATGTGATTGTGTCTGAGAGCAGTGATTCGCAAACGATGGGTCGGACAGCTAGTTAAAAACTGCAGGTGGTCCTTTTAGTTAATGCCAGGGCCGAACAGCAGACAAGAAACTAGTTTGCGCAATGGTGTTTGAAAATCTTGGCACATGGTGATTTAAAAGAAAGCACACACAATTTTTGTATTGCTGACCCAGGAGTGGTTTTCACACAAATATTTCCTGTACTTGTTACTTTACAACCGTGTTAGCGTACGGTAGGTTAGAAAGAGGCTATGTTGCATTGCAACTTGCACATTTGGGCTGGTTGGCCTTTGGAATGGAACTCTATTGTAACAATTGGGATATTTAACACCCATTTCTTATCCTGAAAAATAAAACAAAAATAATAATAATAAGACATATTACAGCAAATATATTTTTTATTCCACACAGAGTGCTACTGGTAAGTGGCCACCATTTTACTCCGTAAACAAATACAGCACAGCTCAACCTCTGGCTCGAAGGCAGAGTGGAGTTATGTTTAAAAAAGAAATGATATACCGTACATTTGTTTTTATGGGCCATTTTAAAAATATGCACCTGCTTTATTGTTATCAAGTTCTATAAAAGTGGATCACCACAAACAAGATTTGAGAGCCAGTGGCTCGGGTACACAAGTCAAGCCGACAACTCTGTTGATGTAATTAGTGGAATTTAGGCTTGGATGGATGACCATGAAAAAGATAGACATATAAGGGCTGGAAGATAAATAAGGCGGTAAACAATTAACACAAGCGCATAGATCAACTTCAACTTTAGTCCTTCATTTGTCCCCAGAAGGCAACTGGTACGGCAGCAAGGCTGCAAAAAACAGAACAAAACATCGAGAAAGGGGCATGGCGGTACGTGGGGAAGGGGACCCTGCAAAACTTTCAACACTAACATGGAAGAATTGAGTTTATTCTGTTCTGTTTTCAAATGCGAACAACGATTGGCCGAGCGCGCTCATTTCAATTTTTCTTAACTGTGCTATCGCTCCCATCCGCGGCCACCATCGCTTTATCCGTATATTCATGCCTGATCTGAAGAGAATATCAGCAGGCTTCAAGAACATGTCGCACAAGAACATGTGGCTTGAAAGCACCTATTAAATCATGTTAAATTACAGGCACTCAGTGGAAGATTTCCTATCATCAGAGATGATCACAGAGGATGCCTGGTGCTGATGATCTCATGTCTATATCGTAGAACCGGAGTCCATCATCCTTCATTTAGTAGAGATGACTTAAAATATCTTTTTTTTTTTTTTAACGTGTGAGAAATTGCCGATCAGGGTGCGGCCCCCTTGAAAGCGTCGCAACATTTTGAACTGAGCTCACTTACTTACAACATTGAAGGGGCAATGTTTGCATCGAGTATTCCCAAGCAAGAGGAGCGTGACCTCGCCCTCATCCTGCAGCTGCGTACGCTCTTTCCATCGGCTCGACTAGACGGGAATACCGATGTCTCGTGATGGTGACTGACCCTTCCCAGAGGAGGGCCGTCGGGACAGCAAATGACTAAGGGTCAGTGCTCACTAACAACTGGCCTCTGGCACCACGTTGTGATGGATGAGGCGTGTGAAATGGCAAACAGAAAATTGGTCTCCTGAGGGGTGTAAGTTCCAAATTGTCTGGCGTGGGTGACACCATGCGGCACCATGTTCCCGTTTAATTAGGTTTACTCGAACAATTGCCTTATGAGGAGAGAATATTGATGTTAGTTTTTGGCGTATTTTAGTTCAGAGTGATGATTTTATACCTTCAATTAGCTTAATGTGATATGACAGATAGCTTTCATTAACTCTCGATGGCACCAAGTATAATGGAATGCTTTCCTAATTACATTGTCATTTATTAATGTGAACGTTTAAAATTATAGCTTTATGTTCATGGGCTGAATTACAAAGTAGTCTACACACACACACACACACACAACAACTGACAAATCCAATGGACACTTCAGTAGGTCCACTTGCAGAGCATATCCAGAACAGTAATTGAAATTCTGCCTCAACAAAGATAATAATTGCATTCACTATAGTGGCTGTGGATTGAAAGAGTAGAAACTCCTTTAACCTTCGACCTCAATTACCGGACATTAGAAACGTCATTCATTCCGTGCACCTAAAGGCGAGCAAGGGTCTGTGTTTAGTCTCGTTAACAAATTACCAATTATAAACTCACACCGTTTGGGTCATCATTTCACATAGAAAATCAATTTTAAAAAAAAACACACGACGTCCCTATGCATATGCCAGAATAGAGAAAGAAATGTGCAAACAGTCTAATCGATTTGGACCATGCAGCCCCTTGTTCATAAGAATCCAGGATGCAACCAAGCATGTATGTTGTAACCAGTAAATGCATTCATCTTTAATATTGTGGAGCCGTCAGCAAGATAGATGAAACAGTTTTGCAGTCCTCAAAAATGACAGCGAGTGCGCAAACCGCAGTCATTAAACTCGAGTGAACTGCGTGACCTGAACCGGGACAGCATACAAATGGCGAGAAACACAAGACCTTCGTGGTCTTTGACCACCGTTGCAGTCGCAGTGTGGTTTGCTGAAGTCAAAGCACATTGAGTGGGTGTGCGGGGTCGTGTAAAAGGAAAAGTGTAAGGATGGGTCAAATCCAAGGCTCAAACAATACTGCACATTTCTTCATAGCCACTAGGTGTCAGCAAAACCCAACAACTGTGTTCTTCCTGCCTGGGCGTCCTCTACCGCTAATGGTTGTTTATAACATCCCTGAAATAAACTCTCCAAACTTTTAAAAAAACACATTGCTAGCATACATTACATACAATTATATTTCAAACATGTGGAAAAAGCGGACTAGCCACAAAGAAATGTGAGAAAGTTGGAGCGAGGACAAAAATAAAGTGTCTGTTGGAATTGCTACTCGTGGAGAAATGACCCTTCATCATGCCTTCAAATGTGAATCACTACCTATCAAGCCAAAAACAACACATCGCTCGCCTCGTGGAAGATGGAGTCGCTCGCCATCTAACAGAAGAGGAATAACATGCCAACGGTTGCGTGTGTATGCGTGTGCGTGTCACTCTTTGTGGCCGAGCGGACCGCCTTGAATTGACCGACGAAAGCACAGATGAAAACACCAAGGTTGCTGCCTGTGGTTAAGACGAAAAAAATATATATTACGGTCCAACCTGATTCGAGAAAAGCACCGGGTGTGCATCGGTTGGTGCAAAGCCACACTGTACGTGGTCAATGCCGGGGTCAGAGCTTTTCTGGTATGAAATACGGGGCCATTTCTCAGAAAAATAGGCCGAAGAATTTCTGCCGAATATCCCCCCCCCCCCCCCCCCCCCCCGCTGACGTTAATCATTCATGGGTTTGGTTTAAGCCTATGATCCGTGCGTAAAGCTGCCGTGGTGTTCAATACCAACAACATGAAAGGATTTAGAACAAATTTACAGTCTACGTTTTGTTTGGAAAAGCCAGAGGGCACACTGGCTTCTATGGCAGTGATTAGAGGTGAGGTGATGTGTCGACCCCTGACGCCAGTCTTAAATTCTGATGTGTTGACTTACTCCAAAGTTTGGGGTTTTATTATGCTGCCAGGGCAATCCTTGCAGGGATTTTTTTCAAAGTGAATGATTGTGATGTTCTTTCTTCAAGTATGATAGAGCATTGCAAGAAATGAGTGGATGAACTTTCTGCCCGTTATTATCTGCCTAACAAATCAGCAAGTAGTCAAAGTGTAAACTAGAGTCGAAGATTGAAGACACTCAATTTTGAGTGATGGTTGAAATATGATCCACAGCAAATGGGAGATTTTTCCCATTATCTACCCTTTAAACGTGCCACTGTGTCAGTGGCACGTTTAAAAACATCCCTGTCTTATGACAAGCCACAGTAAATATGGAGATTTTAGAAGAGTAGAGAACTTGATCTTTAGATGTCATGCAAACATAAGTGGGAGTGAACTTCTGGACAGAAAAAAACAACAACAAAACGACCGACCTCATGTTTGTGAAAACAAGTAAGTGACACCTGACTTGGTCGCAAAGTCATTCTCACAGTGCATTCTGGCCAAAAAAAATAAAATAAAAATATCCCAAAATGATTTAAATTAGAATACACAATGGCCATTCAGTCCAAAGGTTTCAACTGCAAATAAACTACCGGAAGATTTCAACTATTCAATGCTGCTCTTGTCGCAAAGTTCTGATAAAACCCGGTTACCATGACAGCAGCCACTTTCAGACCACAGACACGGACTTATCATGAAGGTCAATTACTTCGCAAAGGTTCTTTTAGCTTATAAGGCAGTCAGTTCAACTTAAATGTGATCTCATCTCCTGCTGCTCTAATTTAAATAAATAAATAAATAAATACAAAATTAAATAATCCGTTTAACATGATAGTCAGATGAAGGGGCAGGTAAACAGCACACTCTCATCCATCACGGTCCACTCTGAGGACACATGTAATCAATCACAACCAAGCCAGGCACAACACAAAAGAGCAGCCGATCTGACTGGAATGGGATGGGATGCCACCCATCATTTATGGGTAACGCAACACTTGCACCCTTGGCTTTGATGTAGTACATTCAACAGACTACATTGTATGATGCCTTATTAAATCTTGCGCTTCAGTGGCCTTTGCTGTTAAAGACTTTGCCTTAAACAGGACAGACTTGGGTTGTATTGTATTTTTTTTTTAACACTGATCAACTCTAAGCGGCCCGGTAGTCCAGTGGTTAGCACGTCGGCTTCACAGTGCAGAGGTACCGGGTTCGATTCCAGCTCCGGCCTCCCTGTGTGGAGTTTGCATGTTCTCCCCGGGCCTGCGTGGGTTTTCTCCGGGTGCTCCGGTTTCCTCCCAGATTCCAAAAACATACATGGCAGGCTGATTGAACACTCTATGGTTGTTCGTCTCTGTGTGCCCTGTGATTGGCTGGCAACCAATTCAGGGTGTCCCCCGCCTACTGCCCGAAGACAGCTGGGATAGGCTCCAGCGACGCTAGTGAGGATCAAGCGGCTCGGAAGATGAATGAATGAATGAATGATCAACTCTATAATTTCACCAGGCATCCTTTTTTTTTTTTCAAATTACATGCCTGACCCTCACGCCAGGATAGGATTTCCCTGTGGTGTATTTAGCGCAAGCTATTTTGAAACCCTCCCACTGTGATTATTTTTGAGTTTGGGGTTTTCCTTTAATCATTTGTGTTTGGTCTTGAACGGAGCGCTAAAATGTTTATGCGCCGCACGGATGCCAAACATACTCGAATGACGTATAATTGCAAATTGCTGTGGAAAGGAAACGCAAATCTGTTGTTCACAGTTGTGCTGGGCCAAGTTCAGTATGTGATTCTCAAAATCAACACTACGGGGTGCCAAGACACAAGCGTAGATCACGAGCATCTCAAAAAGTTGTCCTTTCTATCCAAATTCCATACACATTTTTGTTAACCTCTCTCATTAGACATGGTGTCATCAACGTGCCCCCTTTATGTAAAAAGGACCTCGTTAAAGTAGAAGAAAAAAATAAAAGAATTCAGCAGCCTATGTTCACTAAAATGGCAGAATGAACTTGCGGGGAGAGCACACACAGTTGAAATGCACAGAGCTCTGAGCTTTGGAGCTTTCCCACTTAACTGAATTTTGCTGCATTTTCTTCTGATTTACGCTTGCGTGGCCACACATAAATTGATACAAATCCATAATCCTGATCCAGCTTAAATGTGTTTCTCTCCCCTGCCTTTTCCTTACACGAGTGTGCAATGTATTGATCCGGGCCTAAATAATTGAGCAGCTTAAGTTAAGCAAGTGTAAGGCAGTAGCATGCGTGGGTTACACAAGCGTGGAAGGAGGAATGGCACTGGATAGTAGATCCCAAAATTGGCCATCAAATTAGTGTGCATGTGCACAGAGCTGCGGTATAAGTCAACAATATAGCAGGCCTTTGACTTGGAAGGAAGTTGGGAGTTGTCCAAGAAGAAAAATAAATGCAATACTCCTTGAAATGATCACCAGACGATCACAGACCTCACAGAGAGAGACCAAGATTGAAAGGCTTTCGAAAATTAGAAGGAAGCTAACTGAACGAGAACCCTCAAATTGTATACGGTGAACGTGATCATTCCTCACGGCCCATTTCAAAAATCAGGCGTAGATTTCCAACTAAACTTTCTGTCCTGTCTAGTCATTTAATGACAAAACCCCTGTAAGCAATTCCACGAATTACTTAACCCCCCCCCCCCCCCCAGCATCTTTGCTCAAACGATCATTCAAAACTTAGTCATTTATATATATAATAATAATAATAATTGTCATTCCTATAAAATTATCCGTAATAAAGATCCCTGTCATGCACAATCCTGTCAAGTGTGATGGAGATAATGACAAGGTCAAATTAGGAACCCGGGCAACACAGATGCTGGAGCTAATTTCGTAATAGCATCACATGCAGCATGATTAGAATGTGGTGCAAAATGTTGGGAATCCTCTAAATATAGCATAATAATGTGCTTGGCATCATCTTATGATTTCTGATATTTCTTTTGCCAGCATTGTTTTGCACCATAACTGCCCTGACAGAATAGTTTTCTTTTTTGTCTTTTTGTATCTGATTGCAAGAATTAAATTGAGGTCAGCCTCACACCGAGGAGACTCTGTACGACACAAGTGTTTGCTCTCAGTGATTTTTTTTTCTGAATTTCTATTTTTGTTCCTCCCAAAATACAAAATATGAAAACGGTTTCAAGGTACCCGAGGTGTTCGGGATAAGCTTTTTAGGGTCTACCAGCTTGCATGGCATTCAGTAATAAAACGGAAAAAGAAAAAAAAAACTGCAATGACATTTTCATTCAGCGCCTCACTATGCATCGGGAGACGCTACGATGACCCATTATAGAACTTCAGAAAAAGAGACAAGCAGATGTAGACACCGATACCGCAGGCCCTCTCGGTCCTACGGATTCGGGGCATGTGATTGACACATCAGTCTGAAGTGCTCCTAGCGCTACGTGAGCTCGCCGAGAGCAGAAATTTAATCACGCAATCATTCAAGGAGAGCGTGCCAATTATCGAGAGCTTGGAATTAGATGCATACAAAATAGTTTTGTGCATTCTGCGCATATTAGGGCTTTGGCGTTCCTGAACATGCCGCCCATTGCCCATCCAACGAGAACACTGACCACTTGTGTAGCAGTAAGCATCGCGAACGGGTGGATTTTCTGGGCTTTATTGTTGGGCGGTTGTATTTGTGAAAGAGGTCACGGCAACAGCAAGGCAGCGCATAACATTGGCATGAGTTTATTTGAAGTTGAACATGAGCTTCACAAAAGCAGAATGACTCAAGGAACAATCGAGGCATTGTAGAGGATCAAATGGCAGATCGTATCGGAGGTTTGTATTCAAAGTTGAGTTACATGATACAATTTAAATGGCAACACAAAGAGCACGTATCAGGGCTACGTTCGGAAAACAAATACGGCACGGGCGCTAAACAAAGTTCAAATCTTCATTTTGATCGGAAAGTGTGATGTCAGAATGATTGAACAAAGTGAGTTAGACATTGTATACAGTATGTTCTTAACTTCTTGTCCTTCACTTGCGGTTTTTATTTATTTGAAAGGCTTCGGTGGCTCTGGGATACTTGGATGCTAGGGGGTTCCCAAAGTACCGCACCGGCATCATGAGACCAAAGCCATTCCATTTCATGACATGTTTGCATTGGGAGGACCCACATGGAGGGTCCCGAGGTGTGATTGTGAGTATGGATGGTTCTTTGTCTTTGTGTGCCCTGCGATTGGCCGGGAAGCAGTTCAGGGTGTCCCCCAGCCTCCTGCCCGAAGATGCTTAACCCTAATTTGAACGAAAACTGAGACAGCTATTGAGACTTAATGGTCTTTCCTGGTGACATGCTGATGTATTTTTGACCGTCGGCAACAAGCCTGCTGACAAAGATATGACCAGGACATCCTGATGACCTAGTGTGGCAGCCAGCTTCTTTCTGAGGATAAAAGAACAACAGGCAGTGGAATTTTGACCTGTCACCTCTGTTCTCTGCTTACCTTTTCCTGTTGCACGTCACTTTGACTTACTACTGTATTGTTGTGTTAAAGTATGGAGGGCAAGGGTGTTGAAGTTATAAAAAAAAAAAAATACAAATGGTTTGGTCTCACGTCATGGGTAAGGAGCTCATCGCGATGGGATTTCATCAGGATTCTCTCAAGGCTAATTTCAAAGCTGTTTTACATAATATAGTTCCCGTTTCATAAATGCACCGACAGGCTCACAGTTTGACTTTACGACTTGCGATATTGTCAAGAAGCAGTCAAATATTTCTTTTAAGTCATATTTTCATAGATACCAAATAATGAGTGAGTGATTTTTAAAAATATATATATTTGTATTCAAATAAATCATATTATGCTTGAACCCCCACAAATGTGCTATTGGTACGGTTCTAGTCATGCAGTACAATAATCTTTTTGGCTTGTCCTGTTTTCCCCATTGGGACTGCAATGACTTATTTCCATATCTAAGTGAAGTTTCACAAATTGCACAAAAAAAAAAATGTTGGCTGTTCATTCTTGCCACAGCAGTGTAGACCAAACAAAGCTTTACATCTCGCTGAAACTGTAACTTGGAAATGCTTGCTCATTCTTACCCAATTATCTCCCCGAGCAGTGTGGTTGCAACTCTCAGTCAGGAAGGAGTAAACAAGACCCCAGCGGGAAAAAGGCTCCTGTCTTGGCTAGCCAGCCAATTTTAATAAATCGATGCGCTAATCATTGGATGTGCACCGAGTGTCCTGGTCGTGCTTGCAGTCTTACTCCCTTTGAGGGTCGTTTAATTAGGTTTCCAATGCTGAAACACTCCGCACATGCACAAAGTAAAAGGTGAAATAGATTCCCCCCCCCCCCCACTCCTCCCCACAGTATTTTTGGCATTTAGCTGGTAACAGCAAACAGGGTGAAGGGAATTTAATGACAAAAACAGAAAACAAAAGACCCAGTTTGTGTGGCTTAGGGGACATTTAGCTTACGATACAGCTGAGGTTTAACAAAGTGAAATTAATCCCTCGCAAATTGGGTGAATTTATCGACAGACCATTTCTTTCTCCGTGTTTGTCCTCAGTGTGCTGTCGTTGTTCATATGTTACACCCAAGGCCAGTTTGCTCATTAATCTGCAAATCCATACACTGTGCGTTTTTATCCTTTTGGTCTGCCCTAAAATGAAAATATCTTCTACATTTGGAGAGTGTGTTTCACAACCGGCCAATTTTGAATGATGAGAACAATCGCCACAATGATATAAAAAGACAATTCAACATTGTGAAAAGTCACATCTTTGGCTCGACTCTTAAACGTTGTGGCCGTGTAATCTCCCCTGAATGCGTCAACTCATGCATTGTCATACATTGTCCGCAACATTTTTTTTGTGCCTATAACTTCACGTTTGAGCCGTGAAAATATGCCAATTTAAAGCCTCCGGTGGCCGTTATACATCTCACCAGGTCATCTCGGGGCTTTCCAAACCATGAGGAGAGATAATAGCCACCAGCTAGTTTGCGAGCTAACAGGCTTTAGGGCATAGGTGTCAAACTCAGGTCCTGGAGGGCAACAGTCTCCCTGTTGCAACACACCTGATTCAAATGAACAGGTGCAATGTCGGGCTTTCGTAGAGCTGGCTGATCATCTGATCTTTTGAATCAGGTGTGTTGCAACAGGGAGACTTGGAAAACGTGCAGGACAGTGGCCCTCCAGGACCTGAGTTTGACACCTATGCTTTAGGGGATTATGTCAGCTGCGTCACTTCAAGTCAAAATATCTGGTCCTAAAACTAATATTCAAGGGATGTACGCTGTTTTGTGTCCTTTTGTTTCCATCCATGCTCCTACTCGATGACGCAAATCCCAACGGGGGCAAATTGTGTTACTGTAATATCATACATCCAACCAGACACCGAATTTTTTTTAAATTTTATTATTTTTTTATTTGTGCAGCATCCTTTGCCAACACTGGAATCAACTTTTAAAAGCCTGCTCTTCTCCAAGCAAGAGAAAACTGTTATTTTGGTGCTGAACAGTACCCCAATGTATGTTCACTACTTTCTTACCTGGAAAGAGTATCATGTCTAGAGGTTCTTGGGCACTTGAAAACACACAGACACACACACACACACACACACACACACACAATCTGGGATTTGGAAGGCTTCTGCAGAACCTTTAGGCCTGTTTGGCTTTTGTATGGAAAACTCCCTGGAAGCGGGTCCCAGGACGTCAATGTGTGTCAGCTCCAGTAGTCCGACAGCATTTTCTCATTTGACCGACTGGCCAGGGAGGAGGAAATCCATCGTCAAGCAACAAGGTATACTATTTCACTTGACATCCGGTATCCACATGCCGGCAATCGCTCCAAAATGACTCTCCAACCTGGGCTGGGAAGTTTTCGAAGCAGAGGAGAAGAGTATGGTAGCCGTCAAGAATTTTCGAAAACTACCGGGATAATTCCCCGATCAAGCACTGCAGCACAGCAAAGTTGAGTAAGCTCAACTGCGTTTTCATCGAAAAATGGTTCATTCTTAATTTCTTTTGAAGTTGAAGGTGAATTAGGAAAAAAACATACAAAGAGTAGTTAGTTATATCTGTTTATTACGCAATGATTGCTCAAATGTAAAAGGTGGCATTTGGGCACAAACAATTCTAATGACACAAGTGGAGCGAAAATAAACATCACAATCATTCAAATGAAAGTTTCCTGACCTGAAACTCATGAACAGAAAAGCGCATTTAGCCCCAAACTGCGCAACCTAATGGCAATCAGCGCTGTTTATTATCCTTTGTTACGAGTCCAGCTGTCTGCTGTCTCCGTGACACTCCCTGTGTTACAAGTGTTTATTTTGCATAAGTTCTGCGTTGTGACTGCTGACTCTCGCTAGGTGGTCTCGCCTTTATTACCAAGTTTGTATGTTTTGTTTTCCGAGGGGCCATGAGAAATGACATCCCGGTGGATGCCCCTGGGAGAGCAAAGTGACGAGGGACTACATGCATGAATTTGGATTATGGTTGCAAAACCCAGATCCCTGCTTGCTTTTTTTTCCTTTTTTAAAAATATATAAATAAAGTAGTATAAATGATAAAGTACGAGGTGTTTCTTGCAGGGTCAATTCATGTCCTCTTTCATGCTCTTGATGGGTGGTCTTCCTTCATTACCCCTCTTCCGCTGTTGCCGCCTCTCAACACAGACGAGCCTCAGCTTTTGCGCACGTCTTCCGTGATGCGAAGGCGATTCGCAAGCGAGAAGCATCAGCGCGAGTGGTGAAATCATCATCATCTCCACTGAGACTTTTTTACGACGCTGTGTTGTCTTCATTGTCTTCAAGTTTCCAATCATCAGCACTTGTCTGAAATGTTTCTGAGTCTCTGTCCCATCACCGTCAACCAAGCCAATCATTCTTTGTTTCGGAAGTGCAAGCAGATTCTCTCAAGCTCGGAAAATGGTTTTGTCTTACAAAAGGCATGAATTTAGATTTCATTTGTCAGAGTGTCGGCAACGTAATATCACAGCAATGAGAGCAAGTGACATCCGAGTAAGCTTCCAGTTCCTTAAAGGGTCTCTTCATCCAAATCGTGGACCAGAAGTTATTTTTCTACCAGTGGGAACTTGTCATACTGAAAGCTTTGCTGTGATAAGACAACGGAAAGGAAAGGAAGTGTTTCGCTGATGTTTCTAAAGGGTGTTGATTTACATCAGTGGCATGGAGCCAAGTCCGATGCTTCCTTGTTTATAATGTTCTCTGAACGTACACTTTCCAACTCGTTATTTTGCCAAACTGCTCGATTTTTCACACATCCGTGACACAGCACTCGTTACCACTTTGCCATTAATTATAAGGAATGCTCATTATTATGAGGTGAAACCAACAAATGACATAACTTAAGAATACTGAAGTGCCTTTCAAGTTGAGAAACACTTTTGGACTTTTTGACAGTTGGACAATGAAAAAGGATTACTATTTGTTATTTACAAATTTATTACAAAGTAGTTGACAACTCCAAAGAAATCGGAGGTCAATTTGCATCCCCCCCCCAAACCTTCGAGATTCCACAGTGGTGGATCACAGCAAGTCATGGTTTTGTTCCAAACCGATGAGGGCGGTGACAGTCTCGACTGCCCGATCCGCTACATTTTTCCATGTCACCTTCCTCTCTTTGGGATTTATTTTCCACTTTTAGAGGTTCTGTGAGAAACATCTCTCAGATTTTGACAGTTCATCTCAATCAACGAACGAGAGACCGAGAGAATGAGTGTTTCCCTCTCGGAAACAGTGAATCCGAATTGAGAAGACGCACGCACGCAAACGCAAAGGCAAAGGCGTTTGGGCTTCCTTGAGGGGCCGCCTGACGGCTCGAGCAGGGTGGTGGAGGAGAGGCTTGTCTGCCGCTATTGGACGCTGTCAGCGGGCATGGACAGAGGTCAGTCGCCGCCAGGCCTTATTAGCTCCACATCAGCAAAATGCGGCTTGTCAGACATTGCATTGAAATAGAGGAGGGCTCCCGGTGTGCCTTCTGCCTCTCAGCACCAACTTTCTGGCTCGATGGTCATGATCAAACCCGTCTGGCCCTACCTACTGCGATGTCTTGTGTCACTCCATTAAACAGCATGTATTGCTGGTTTCACGCCAAGTTAAGGAGGTGACAGCGAAAGTCAACTTGACCTTGAAGTCCGGCGGCTGTAATTCCTTGAATAGTGAGCACAGAGTTGAAAAAGAACATTACTAATTGTACCTTAATCAATGACAGTAAGTTTTCTTTTTCCATACTCTCAGTATGTTGACTGGAGTTTCATTTCATCACCATTTTGTGACGGCATTGAATTGTATTTCTGTTCTATGGGGGCGATTGATGGCGAGTAGGCTAGGTGGAGCCCTGTGTATGCAATCCAAAAGCATTCCATTGACTCCTAAAACAAAACAATTGGGCGGCTGATGGATCGCAGGCAGAAATATTTAGCTTAGTCTTGTGTTTTTGATCTGGAAAGCTCAATGTAAACAGCTAAGGACCTTAGTAACCACTCGCATAGTAAACTCTGGGAGTTTGTTATGATAAACAGTACTCGTTATGTAGATTGAGGGTTAAATGTATTCCGGTAACAGATTCACTTTGTACACGGTTAGATTGCATTACATGGCTGAATCTTTTGGGGCTGCAGAGTTTGGAGAGTGATATCGCAGTGGATTACTGTGCCGACATTGATATTTGCGGCAAAAGTATCATTTACCACTTATCAAGTTGTAACTCCATGATAGATGTAGTCACCTATCTGATAGCGACACAACATATGGTCAAGTAAATATGTACAAGATTTAATTCATCCAAATACTTATCATTTAACATCTCGTTGCTTTATGGTTGATCTCTCCGCCACAAATTGCAGTGTATTGCTAAGGTCCAGGGAAAAAAACTGTTAACGTGAATGAAATGCCGATAATATTGAAGCCCCAAGTCTAAAAAAAAACCCCAGCACAACTCCTTCACATCCACCGGGATCAAATGACAAACTCACGATGACAGCTGCTTCCTGATATGTTGATCGCCGCGCTGCTTTGACAAGTGGCCTAATTTAATGAAACCAGAGTATGTTTTATTTCTGCCAATATTGCCAACCTCGGGTGCTGCAGACCCCCTGGACCACCACCTTCGGCCACCGCGCTGCCGTGGACCCTGGCCACGGGGTCGAAGTGCGGGGGCGGGGTTGCGACCCGTACCCCTCCCTCACGCTACATAGCCCCCAGGATGGCGATTCTCCCCCCCCCCACCCCCCTCAAAAAGAATGCCGTCAGTCAAGGAGCCCAACACAAGCGATTTTCACGCAAATTGCTTCAGAGGTATTTTGCATCAGTGCAACAGTAGAAGTTATGCTCTAAGTGGCCTCAGCATTAACAATGTTAGGTTTGAGAAGGGACCGAATCATGTTTTGGGTCCCCAAAATGTAGACAGACACAATGCAAACAACAAAAATGTTTATTCTCAAAAACACAAAACCGAAAAAATCCAAACAGAAATCGATGGTCACAAGGAGCCAGGAAAACCAAGGCATGATCAAGAAGCACTCGCAAAGAGAAAGGTTAAGTAACACAGAAAATACAAACAAAATGACAGGAGTCCAATTCACACAAAAAAACTAAATCAAAAAGTATGAATAAGACCGATCTTTCCAAAACAGAGCAAAATGAACGCGAATAAGATTGGCAGGCCTAGAAAACAACAGCTGAGCATAAACGGCAAGTAAGTTCAATAATTCAACAATGACTTGGCAGCTTGGCAGACCTTCAATACATGGCAAGGCTTGATTAGAAACAAGGAACAGGTGGGCCTCCTGCAGGGAACCGCCCTTCACTCCAGCTGCAGCTGAAAACAAAATCAACACCGACAGACATGACAACATACTGCAATTGAATGACTTCAGACACCGAATCACACGCTCCATTATCTTTTGAACAGCTGTGCACATCCAAAATTGTGTATGGATTTTTTTTCACAGCCTAAAAACTGACAAATTTTGCAAAGGGAACACAACCACAGAATCCTAGTTACTGTAATTTATGGGATAAAAAGGCTTTTTCTGTTGTCCTGAGCTGACGGGCACCGTACAACCCAAAGTTGCCTGCACTTGAAAATCAGCAAATCAGCATCCAGCAAAGATGAATTGGACGTGCACCATACTCCCAACATGTGTTTTCGCTGATCATTTGAAATATGGCGCTCTGAAGGACGCAACTGAGTAGCTCCCATCTTGAGCAGTCAAAATTGTGATTTGCTTCCCCTCTTAGTCTGTTGTGGATGATTTATGCATAAGGGAACTCCGCCGGCGTGGGTGAAAATGAAGCGGGGAAATAACCGAGCAGCCTGTGCATTGTTTGTTTTTTCAGCAACATTCCGTGAGTCGACAGCAATTCCCTTGTCGGGAGAGCATGCAATGTGCTACAAATTTCCAGACCCAAAACTCAAGAGACGAATCCCCGTTAGACGAATTAAACTGAAGAATGTGTGTTTTGTTTACACTCGGAGTGTGATGACAATCACAGCAGAAAGGGTGAAAAAGGGCCGCAACTCATTCATGAAAACAAATGTGGGTGATGTGAAGTTCAATGGGGAAATACTGCATGTTGTGAAAGTCGGCTTTAATTAATGAAGTGAATTCACAGCACTCTTTCCTGCTTTAGAGTGGACTCATTGTGATTTACATTTATATTGGCTTGCAGGAATTCTTCATGTGACTGCGGAATCTGACTCTCGCCAGGATATTTCCACACCAGTGACCCCGGAAAATCTCTGCACAAATTTTCTATAGTCCTGTTCTGAGAAATGTTGTCGTGACAGAAGCGTTATTGTGACAGAATTCAAAGAATGCATGCACATTTCCAAAAACCGAGAACCGAAATCTTGACTGTCATCGTTACACTCTAGATGAGTTAATAGACTGTAATGGGAAATATTCTACTTAGTTGACTCCTCCGCTTTCCAGCTTTTATACCTACCGTGTTGTTTCAGTTTTTAGTATTGATCGCACTCCGCCTTTTGAATTATAAATTGTGCTGCTGGATTCAGCGGTGTCCCATATGGGTTCATCAAAGACAGAGCTCCCCCACCACCACCACCACCACCACCACCAGCCCAAAACAAAAAACGTTTGTGCAACTTGGCACAGAGCTGTTAGAAATCAATCCGGGTCAAAATCGTGTCACCCCATCGTTCTTAATTAGCCGGGGGGCCAAATACAAGCTGATAGCAGAGCTTCGAGGTAAAATGGGGATGTGGATGAGTAGTTCCTGTTCCCCTGACTCTCGTGATCTGGTTCAATACCGGTGGACACCACTGACTGCATGTCATAATCATCAAGGTGCGCCTGAGCCGGACAATTCCATCTATAGTCGACTGGTCCGCTCTGTGCTGGCTGACATTGAGTGGTTTTATGTCATCACGTTCTCTGCAGGATTCCAAGAGTGCAAAGATCCGTTGTCCAATTGGACTCTTGTTTATTTATTTATTTCTTGCATGACTAATGTGGTTTAAACGTTGTTAGCAATGCATGAAATTGGGACTGGACATAGTCTGGCAAACTTGTTGTCGAGTACAATGTATTTGTTTAGCTACAATCTATTTTCATATAGCGATGTTAAGAAGGGGCATGTTTTGATGACAGTGGGACGATGTCAACAATGAGATGAAATTTGACACTCACTCCTTAATTCAGATGATGTTTTAGATTTAAATCACTGCCCAAGCGGGCTTCAAATTGAATGGATCATGTCATGGTATATTCCAAACAAATTCTCTATGGGCTGAGGCCAATATAACGGATATGACTAAAAGGCAACAAAGACCGCGTGTCGGAAATGCATTACCCAATTTCATCAGCCACTAATACTTGAGAAGACGTTTAGAGCGTAAACCCTTCAAGAACAAACAATGTGATCCTCGGATACAGGCGCTGGGTTTTGATACGATGAACAATGGCCGCAGAGTGAATCAGGTTGCATCCCAGTCTCGGCATGAAATTTCCCACGGAAGGGCGCGTCTCCCTAATGGGCGAGCATTGCTTTGGTGGAAACAGTCACAGGGCTTAGGGGTTTATAAATGTAAAGGAGCGAATGCACAACAGGGTCAAACGAGTAAATCCGGTCCCTGTGTTCTGGTTTCTTTTATTGCGAGGGTTGCCGCATGGCGCGGTATGATGATCTGAACACTGCCAATGGAAAGAAGCCTCCTTTTCACAAGCCGGCCGACCTTTTAAAAGCAGGCGTGTCTCAGATATAGTTTCACTTGGAGCCCTCCCCATTTGGCCATGCTGGCGCCCGATCCGGGTGCTTGACGGGATAGAAATGAAAGCAAATCAAGACTTTCGGGTGAAATGCTTTTTTATTTTTTATTTTTAATGATGATTTGTGTTTTGTTTTGTTGTTTCAATCAAAAAGCAATCTCACATTTTCACCCCGAGCTTCGGAATGAATTTCCTCGATCAACTATGACCAAAACTGAAAACAAATCACTTTTTCATTATGTATCCATTTCTTGCTTTGCGCGATGTTTCAGTTTCTCTCTGAATGTTGTCATGTTTCAACGTTGCCCCAATCTCCGCAGCATTCTGCTTCAAGATATCAGCAATCAATACCACACATGCGAAAATGTTTCCTAAATGTCAACAAATTAAGTCAGCAATTGTCATGCCCATACTTAGTGCAGTGTCAATTTTGTGACGACATGAAACCACAACAATCTAATACGACTGGGTTTACGGGCATTTGTTAATTGAATACGGTAAGCTCTTTGACTGTATGATTGTGGCTGAATTAACTCGCTAAAATTAACAAAGACTTCAAAATACAGAACCAGGTGTGGCTTCGAGGCTATAATTCGCAGTTAGGGCGCATGACCTGCTGGAAACATTCTTTCACAGTGACATCATCTCCAAGCTGCTGCCGCACTTTATGTAAGCAGAAACAAGCATGGGATGGAGCCAGAGACACAACATCCGCCGCATTCAACTGACTTGTTTTTGACCCGACAGAACATGTGAATGGCTCTAAATAAACCCAGGCGAGGAAAAGAGAACCTGAAATCTTTGTTCGAATTCTTATCGCAGACTGTACATTTCCTTCGTGGGCTAAATAGGTCCAAGAGTTTAGACTCGTGCCTGAAAAAAAGAAAAAAAAAGTCATGCAAACTGCCTTCCCGTGAGACAACTGTGACAGGGCATTCGTTTTGGTTTACAGTTAGAATTACTGTCGTCAATCCGACTGGGACATTGACAACGCTAAGGATGTTGCCTTAAACTCTATTTGTGCACTTTTCAAAGTAAAATTGAATCCTTCAAGTAAAAGAGATGACATTTTGACATTTACAGTCAATTCCCAGACTTCAATTTGTCCCCTGACTGAATCATGAAAACCAGGAAATCTGTGAAGTCAGAACTAACGAGAGACTATTTACTTTGGGAAAGTGGGAAAAACTACGCAGAAAGGTGTTTCTTATTAGTTGTGTCACTCTGTAAGATAAACAGTCCAAGCTTTTCCTCACTTTAGAAAAAAAAAAGAAAAGAAATAAAGCATGGCCGTGGAAGGCAAATTGGCGCTGTTCGATGTTTTTAAACGTCAATTTTTTTCCAGTTCGTCATAGCGGTTACATCATTGTTTGCCAAAGCCGGACTCAACCGTGAAAACGCACGAGAAATAATCTAATTGGAGGAGATGTAAACATTCCCAATATGTGTAAGACGGGCGACCGAGCTGCCCTCCCGTCAACGTCATATTTCAAGTTATGAGTAATGCTCTGGCCTCGCCGCTTTTCAGCCCCGTATTGCCACTTTAGTGAAATTGATGCCCATTGGCAAAGTAACCGCTGTTCAACACGGTTCTTTTTCTATCCCAAGAGGATTGGCGAAATCATTCTAAATCGAAGCCGCGTTCAATTTCCTCAAATCATAAAAACATGATTGAAACCAAGTGCATCTCCCCCCATAGGTTTTCTTCCATGGTTATTCCCTCACGAGTCGTTTTCTTCTGCCAGAAATAGCGCTTTGGACGCTTCATTGGGCCTCGGGGACAAATATGGAAATGTTACGCCGTAATTATAGTTGAGGTGCCCTCACCCTCTGCAAGTCAGGCAATGGAAGAGACCCCGGAGTCACAGTGGAGTTTGGATGTCGCGTTCAAGCTTTCTCCATTGAATGATGGTCGGCTTCACTTCACAGCAAAGATTAAACGCATCTTTGCGTATATTAGCTTGCCTGGGTCATCAAATGGAATCCTAGCCCTCTTAATCGTCACTGAATGGAATCATGAGGTGGCGGCAGATTCCTACTCAGACGAGTTAAGCGCTTGACGTGAAATTATGATGCGGGTCAAAATAGAAATCCTGGCCAAGATCCGGATTGCTGAAACACCTCGATAGTCATTCTGATCATGAAGTTCCTCGCGAAGGGAAAAAAAAAAATCAAAAATAGTAGCGACACCATCACGCTACTGCCAGTTCCCGGAGCTAAGTGCCCCTCTGGCTGCTGTCACAGTTCATGAGAAGTCGTCATGACGCAACACTCTGCAAAATGTACTAATACAGCAAAGGTTCTTTTCAGGGATATTTTGGTCTAGATATGTAGCGACTGCATGATGGATTGGGAGTTGATATTTGCGGCTCATGTGCTACTGTCCGATAGTTTTCCATCAGATTGCGGATATGATAAATATTTACGCTGCCGAGTGCTGCCGGATACTTCTGCTGGGAGGCACTTGAGAAAGCAGCTTTGGACAATACATCTTGAAGTGATCTCTTCATATGATGGCTGAGAGATGCTTTCATCAACCACTCTCGGGTCATTGCAAATACTGTCATCAAAGTACACTGAAAGAGGTTTTTGTTGAATTTGCTCAATTCTATTTTATCAAGAGGCGTCACAAAATGAAATAATCTGGATATTTTCTAAGGAAATGACCCAACGACTTCAAAATGAATCAAAATCAAGAGGATTTTATTTTGTGCAGCCACTTTGAATACAATGGAGTCAACGCAACACACCGTTGACACGGAAAGACAAAAATCCATTGATTCAAAGCCATTTGCATCCATAGATGATGCATCGATACCTATGACAATGTGAAATCATATCGTCATCTCACCGAATTGGAAAATGGATCTAAATCATAGTTCAACCTTTCCTTTCCATTTCAGCAAAAGTTCTTGTGGCTTCGAGTCACATGTACAGTACAAAGGATGTTGGTGCTTTCTCGCTCACTTGCAGCCAGGGCAAACAACTCATGTGATTCGTTTGTCACCGCCTGGATGACGGCCTCCTGTCCGGGGAGCAGTTAGTGCAGCACGTGTCTTTTCTTTCCGGTCGTTTGTAGGAATAATGGCGCACCGAGGCCAGCACTCCATAGTGACCGAGGCCTGTTTTCCCAAGCAGCCACAGAGCTGCTCAGGTAATTAGTCAACGATTTGGATCATGGCGAAACTCGCTGCCCCGAGCGCATGTGCAGAGGAACTTTTCTTGTTTGTTACGAGAAATGTCTCCAAGTGATCATTGAAACTCTGAAATTTTGCTTATGGAGTAAATATATGTGTGTTAAATAACCGAAATAAAGTCATGGAACTGTGTTGAGAAAGGCCATCATTTGATTTCAAATTAATAAATTATCTGGTTCGGACGGCTCATCAGCTAGTTCCTGCAGAAGGCTGGTAAGGTGGGCCTTCGGCCCACAAAAGTGTTGTTGCTTGGTTCAACTTTTTGTTCATCTTCATTGCTTATCGCGAAAATAAAGAGATGTTCAGCTCTACGAAATAACTAACAATTTCATTGCAATGCTTGTGGGTAGACAACATTTTTTCGCTAAGATGCCCGCGCGATCGTAGTGAGCCACTGCCTGAGCGGCGCAGTGGCGGCGCAGTGGTGGCGCAGTGGCGGCGCGCAGCGGCGCGGTGAAGTAGGTACGTTTTGAAAAGGGACAGACGGAAGGACAGACCGCGTGCGGGACGACGCGCAATATATATATAGATATATAATGAAGTATGCAGATTAGACTCTTCGCATCACATCATTTGACATCCAATTTGAAGATCACAAAACACGGAATCATCTCCATTCACGACGTACGACCAAAATGCAATGAATTGGCCATCTGTTTGGGATCGTACCATAAGCTCTCGCCCAAAGTCGGGTGCGATTTGGCTCTAGCTAGCCTGGATACTGCGTGGACAAACAGGACATGTAATGGCTAAATTATAGTTTTGACCCACCTTAAAAAAAACAAACAAACAAACAAAAACACTCGCACAATTAGCAACTTGGCCGAGGCTAAGAGCAGGCCTCGGACGCAATTTGCCTACTTTATATCACATCTCAACTCAGAGTTGGATAAATGGATACATAAATAGTAGCCTTCTCACCAAGTTTGCAGGGTAATGAGAATGAGAATGGCTCGTATAAAGATATCCATATGTGAATAGTAAAGACAGATTCTTGGATTGCAACTACAGTATACGACCGTGGAGTCCAGAAAACTGAGTAATATTATTGTTTCAAATTGTTGGCCGTCCGTGCCCTTACTTTTCACTCGAAGAGCTTCAACGAAAGAATGTGCAAGTGATAAACTCCATCTGTCATTCTTTGTGTTCAGTAGCAATCCAGAGGCGCCGGCGTGATCGTTTGTAACATTGCAGTTCTGAATTTCCTCCATTGACATTTCAGCTCTAGTGTCATTGGACACGCATGCCGTCAAGTTGCGTGCGGAGAGCAGTGCGAGGAACTTCAGCGGTTAACCACCCCCACCTCACAGGGGAAGGCTTCACAATGGATTTACAGTCTGTTTTGACCCCATTAGGCCCATGAGTACGTCTGTATCAACAGTTCGAGGGAACGTGTGCACGGATGTATTGCGGGGAGACACAACGGATAAAAGAGTGTGGAAGGGGAGCGTGGTGGGTGAGAAAGAAGGCTTCCGAGGCCACTGCAGAGAAGGGTTCTGAGCCTTGCGTCAGTCCCATGTTTATTTCATAAACATTGGCTCCAGCTGTCAGTCGAGAGGAGATAGGGCACACGCTCTCGCTCACCTCTGAAGCCATCCGCTGGAGTAAATAAGCAGCAAGACTCCCGAACAATAGTGTCCTCGGGAACAGACGATTCTGTCTACATTGCATTCAAGTCGCGGTTACAGAAAAGGGATGACATTGCCGTGAATCTGATTATATCCATTTTGTCAAAAGCAGATGTACGATTCGAGCCGGAGAGGGCAGCGTTCACGTCCGCACGGAAGGTCAAAAAGCCACCTTCAACTGTTACACATCCATCGGCAGCGATATACTTCGTTTTGCTTTTCTTGCTATCCCATGATGAGAGACGTATGACTCGAGCGGATATCGAGGTCCCCCGGGTCCCTCCACCCGCAGCAACTCGTGTGGAAAAAAAAAACAACTCTCCGAAAATGCTTGAATCGATGCCCTTAGGCCGTAAAACCTATTGACTGCGGGTCTCCTGTATTTATTTGGAGAGAGGCATTCATTCGTAGCTACAAAAACTGTATTGTGACATATCTGCTTTTTGCACTTTGTGTGTGCATGTGTGTGTTTGTAAATTAGACCAAACTGTTTCTCCACTCTGCCTGCTGGTCTTATGTAAATAGAGTTGTCAGCCACTTGTTATGGTCGGGCTGGGAGTCATCAGGAGGCCCTGGCAGCCTCTGGGTCCCTGGGCTCTGTGTGATTCATAGCTGGCTAGGGAGACAGGAGGGAAGTTTAAGTCTGCCCAAATCCAAACACGGAGAGGGAATAAGATGGGGTGGGGGGTGGGAGAAATGCACCAAGCGTGAAGAGAGAGAAAAAGAGGGAGTGACGAAGGAGGAATAAGGAGAGACATCAGGTGGATTGGCAGTTTGTAAAGACACAATTGCTGCGGCAAATTATGGGTGTGTTGAAGGGGCTGCTTTCTGCCTGCTCTCCCGCTTCCTTCTCTCAATCACTGTCACTCCAGTCATCGCCGGAGTTTATCCCTGCTGCACTCTTGCCCTCATTAAAGTCTCTTCTTGCATCTCGCTGCGTATTCGCCCTCCCTTTATTGACTCCCACTCACCTCTAGCCCAACACATTGATTGGCATGAAGCAATTTCTAAAACTTTAATTTTCTCTAAACCCCCAATGGAACGCATCACCTCGAACTATTCTCGCGTTTGACTCAAAGTTGTGGAGCTGGAGGACTTGTAATGATAGGGGGGGGGGGGGGGGGAATGGAATCCGTGGCAGTGTTTGAATAATATAAACATCAGCAAGAGGTAAAATTGGGAGCCACTGCTGGATATCCATTTAATTGCAGCACAACTGCATTTTTACTGGGCGGGACCTAAATTATGAACTGGCAGACCCAGCAAATTAATAAGTCATGATTCTGAAAAGTATTGAATATTAATCATTCGATATAGACAGCATCTCCCGGTAGCCATTGTTTGCCGTTACACTGTTTTAATCCTCCGTCGCTTTGCTGATGCTGTGTGTCTGTGATGTGTTATACGAGACGTCCTCTTGGCCGCTCAACTGCGAGCAAAATCGAACGGGTCGTTTAGGCGTGACCTATGTAACAGTGAACAAGTAAACCTTTCAACATCTTTCACGTGGCATTCAAGATGACTTTCCAAATACACAATTCTACTACAAAACCATAATTTACGACGACGTTGGCCCTATTTTCAAGGCCAGCGCAAGTGTAGCACAAAGTGCAGTCGAACTGTGCATGAGTGGAGTTTTCTTTTGTATTTTTGTAGATGGGTGCGGGAACAAATGGGCATTTGCGCCGGTGTGGGCATGATTAAACTTTCAGACTACGTTATAAAGAGCCCTTGCGCAATGCATATCCTATGCGTAACCCTAAAGCTGGACCAGAAGAATATGGCGAGCCACTGGGCCGCAAGTACTACTACTACTACTAATAATACATGTAATAATAACATGGCAAGTCAGTCTACATGTACATATTTTCTGCTTGTACCAGCAATCGTTATACCTTGACACAGATCAAGTTTTAGGACACAAGTGGAAGAAATGCACCCCCCATTCAAACATGGTCACTGCTAGAATGTGAGGTGGCAAATCATCTGCTGCCTCTCCACTATATTTCCCCTGCCACTTCACCACGAGAGCTTTACCCACTAAAAAAAAAAAAAAAGAGGTAATTCAATCTTCCCGCTCTCACGAAAAGCACAGCTGTCTACCAGCAAGCACCGTGGCTCCTCTTAGTGAATGTAAATTTTCAGTTCATGGAGCTGCGAGAGGCGGAGGCAGTCACCGTGACAGTGTCCGCCCAGGATCACCGTTGTATCCATATAACTCGAGACAAAGACAGTATGTGAGTCAATGCATACTCAATATTGTGTGTGGGTTTCATCAGTTAATCTTACTTGACTGCTTTTATATGCTAATGGAGCATAAAAAAACGTTTTTATTTGGGGCGGGGGAGGGGTTTTTTTTTTTTTTTTTTTTGCTCAATAAGAATTTCTTTAGGTTTTCTTTTTCCTCTTCACTGTTTATTTTCACAGCCAATGCTTCGACCTGAATTTTGCAAAGCCATCCGACTACCTGTATTAAGCCCCCTTCACACTGTCTGTTAATGGCGGTAGTTTTTTTAACCCCACCCAAAAATTTCCTGTTGTACCAGGTGTGCACAAGGTCACAGCCAGTTCGGAACCAAAAGCTGTCTCGTATGTGTTCAGACCTGTCTTGGAGCTTCTATTGTAAGCGGGGGCAGCTTTTGTCGTCTTTATGATCGTGGTTCAATGGATTTAGACAAATGAGATGTGAGCTCAGTCATCCCACGTGACAGTCGAGCCAATCAAGCCTCTGCGTTTCAGAAAGTAAACACCGTGACTCTATAGTACAGATATAGAACAACAAAAGTTGGGTTAAAGATAGAGGAAGGGAGAGACCGAGATGACTGTTGTGGAGAAAGTTGAGAAAATGACAGGGTACACCAGATTAAGGGAGAGACAATATGGAGCAACTGACACTTTCCACACATACAAGTGGAGAATGAAAATAGACTTCAGCAATCTGTAATGGATCTTCGGGCAGTACGTGGGGTACACCCTGAACTGGTTACCAGCCAATCACAGGGCACACATAGACAAAGACCCATTCGCGCTCCCAATCACACCTAGGGACAATTTTGAGTGTTTAATCAACCTGCCATGCATCTTTTTGGAATGTGGGAGGAAACCGGAGTCTTTTTTTTTAGCATGAAGACGCGGCAAAAAAAGACGTGGTCTTTCCCAAACATGAAACAAAGTAAAGGTGTTTTGCTCATCACTCCTCAATGAAGTAACGAGTGGAGGATGTTTTGCATCAAAGTTGTGACTTGTTTGCCAAAGCACTAAAACAACTACCGGTCCCCTTTTTTTGACATCAACACATTTTATACGTTACTTCAACATCAGTATTTCTAAACTGCAAAGCAGGAAATTAAGCAGGGCTTTTTGTCTTCAGATTATAGGTGTCATCACTAAAATAACAGACTATCATCGGAAAGGTTTAACACCAGCCTGGCCATTATCTTCTTTTCTAAAATAGCTCTCCTTGTACATGTACAAAGAATGTTGTTCTTTCTGCTGCACCATATTGTGTCAAACTGTTTGGCTTTCATCGGGGTAGTTTAGTGAGAGGCAGCGCCACTGCATGTCTACTTGGCTTTCCCCACCAAGGTTGTCTCTCGTTTGTTCACTACGCTTTGTGTAATCTTCTCATATTACACAGAGAAATCCCGGTTAAATTGTAGACATGTGTGTCCAAGTACCTACCACACGGCCACGGTGGTTATTTTGAGCCCCCAAAACCAATGTTCTAATGTCATTGCACTCAACCATAAGACCATAGAGCAAACCTAGGCTGAACGGCGTATGTCGTGCGGTATCGTTTCACTGTACTTAAAGCTGCTGTGAGTATTTTTACTCAGTGCTTCCATCAGGATGCATAATGTACAATATATGTATATATATATGCAAAAAAATAATTAAAATACAGTACTTGAATCATTTAAGCATATGAGTCTAAGATATATAAAGGTATTCTGCAAGGATACGCAGTTTTTGCTGTGATCATGTGACTCAAATGCGCTCATCAAATATAATTGAATTTGCATTAAGATAAGAGTAGATCAGATTTAACACGGCTAATCCGATTTTAATATTTCTTTGTGCTTATATATGATGACATGGTGTGCGCTTGACTCCAAAAAATACATGATGGTTCTGGATAAAACCTGACCTTCATTAGCTCTTATCTCATTATCTTTGCAGGTGACTCATGTTTTCGCCTCGCTTTCTGAGCGCTCTTATGTTTATGATGCTTTTATCATGTACAAGTACAGCTTTGTCAGATGCGGTTCTGGCAAGCTTTGAACTACCGCATTCGGGGTGTGTGGCGGTCTGTTTTATATTAGCATGTAAAGTGTGGTGTGTGTTTTCGAGGTGTTTTGTGTCTTTCTTATTCAACGTGATAGATCCCATGACACATGCAATTGCCCTTTCTTGGATGGCAAATTGCGTGAGGACCAGTGTTTGATGACGGGGCACTTTGATGAATCACCGGAGACCGCTTACCAGACGAACGGACAGTAAAGAATATGCAAGGAAGCATCTTGAAAGCCGAGTGGTTTCGCTTCAATGCCTCCGAGCCGCATCTCAAAAGAAGACCGAAAAGGGACAATCAGCACTTTAACTCCTTTTCTGTTACCTGCTTCAGCTCGGAGAGAAAGGTGGGTGCCAGGTGTTCTGGAAGCAGGCGTGATATTGATGTGATGTTATGGAGTTGACCCTGCTGAACTTTCTCTTTGAGATGTTTATCCTTTGGATTCTTTTAAGGCCCAGTAACTTGCGAGTGCTCCAAAATAAAAGGCTGGATTGGGAGCTTGCCATTCTGATGGATTCCTGCTTGAAAATAAATAAATATGACTCCATCACCTGTAAGAGTGAACATAGGATGTCAATTATTTTGGGACTTTTATCGTTTTATTTTCCGTGATTATTTAGAATTGTCTGTGTGGTTGTCACAATCATGTTATGAGGGCTAGCGCTGCAGGCGATGCAGCTCACTCATTAACATGGCTATTTTCACCATAAGGAAGCTGGGTTTGGTTTTCTTCCCTTTTAAAGTGAAAAAAAAAGAAAGTAACGGCGTGCAATTTCAAGGAAAACCATCTCTCGTGTTTGAACAGGCGAAAACAAGCGGCTATATTTTGGCAAACCACATAATCTCGCAGCGTATTTATCCAAACGAAGCCCGGTCCAGCACCATCCCGCTGCGGCTTGAAAACGGTTTCTGCATCATCCTAGTCGATCCCTACAATAATACCGGCAGCCTCTGGGCTATTTTCAGATTTCCCAGAGTTCCTTGTTGAAATACAACACTTAGTGGTTGAGCGTGGTCTGTCTCACTCAGCTGTGTTTGTTTGTGCAGGTAACATCTGATTATGGCTGATAGCTAAAACGAGCTATATGCAGTTAGATCCAAATAGTACAAACATTTGTACATGTGGCCAAATTCTGGAAATTCGTGACGATGTTTGGATGTCTGAAAGCTCACATTTGAAAATGGATTTGACGTGTGGAATCTCGGTCTGAAGGGTAACGTGCAATTCACATTGGGAGCTTAAATGTGAAGCCAAGTCTCATCAAGAAAATCAACTCATCTCTCTGTGGTGTTAAGAAAGGTGTTATTAACATGCACTGCAGGACGAAAAATGCCCAAGTCTACAAATAGATCAATTCTGTTTTCATGAAATCCCAAAGACCACTTTTTTTTTCCTTTTCAATTGCCCAACGCATTGCAACAGGAGAGTCAATTCTTGTGTGTCTGGGAGTAAACACAAGACCTGACGCAAATGGTTGTGGTTCCATCGGCCCCTCTCACACAGGTGTGCCAACAAAAGCTCCAAATGGATCCAACCACCGACCCCTGATAAAGGTCATGTTGAACTCCAATCTAAATTCCTGTCTGACAAAAGCCATTAAAAAGCTGTCTGAAAAGGCTTGCCCATCTACGATGCGAGGCGGTAACACAAATCTTTCGCGAGAGAGGTTTCACTCCAGACATTTGGAATGCGTTATTTCTTTAGGAACAAGGTGGAGTTCTGGATTACAGTTTCCAAATGAACTGTGGCGGTTTAGCTCCTGCAGGTATAACTGGCTTTGCCGTCAAGGCCTCGGCGAAGCCCTGCCAGAGAAAACCCAGAGGAGGGGGCATTATTTTGCCCTCAACTCTACCTCAGAGGTGCCCACATAGCTGTCCCTCACAATTACCCCAAGCGTGATGACGCGCTGGGGTTCGGTATCGCTAAAAAGCAGACTCGCCTCTCGGTGTACTTGTCTCTCTCAGATCGCCGCGGTCTCTCGATCGCCCTCGATGCAGAATGGACGAGCTTGCCACGAGCTGTTTCCAGGGGTTGAGCCTTTTCAGCCTTTGACAACCATGTCCGTGAAAATGCAGAGCTGTGACCTTGGCAACTGTGCTCCTGCCACGCTACATTCAGCCAGGAAGACTGAATGTTGCTCCTTAACTACGGCTCTGTCTAATTATGTGCACACCTCACTTGAACTACTCTTAAAGGAAGCTTCCGGAACTCTCAGAGTTCTTGAGAGGCACTGAAAAACATGTTTGTTTGTTTGTTTTTTAAACTTATATATTTTGACGGGTACGTTTAACGACGTCTTATGCCTATTTATTTTTTTTCCAGTCGTGGAAAGGCTGTTGTGAACGGTTGAGTGCATGTTAGATAACATATCGTAGCTTTCTCATCAGCCCGCTGTGGAAAGAGGGGGAGAAAAACAAAGCGGACAGTGTCTTTGCCCGGCAGAATTGAGTTGCACTGGCAGAAGCTGGCAAGATTTCTCCCCTCTTCCCCCACTCTATTGACTCTGTGGATAATCTTGACTCCCCAGGAAAAAAAAAAAAAAAAATCCTCAAGCAGCTGGCCACAAACCTTGAGCTCGATGCATACAATATCTCCCTCCAGCCCTGAGGTTGTTTTTCTTCACTCCCGCCTTCCCCTTCCTCTTCTTTCCCAGTTCTCCAGTGAGCCAACATATCTGGTGGGAGAGAGAAAAAAAATGCATTTGTTTGTAGTGACTGCAATAAAGTGCCAATATCAACAGCGCTCCCCTCTTCGCGCAGACCTGCAGCAAATTGGACTCAAGCTTCTCGGACCCATGTGAGGCCACGGTCTTCTGTCTGAGCCCTGCAGTGAAAGCAGAGTGCATGTGAGTGTTTCTGGTTCAAGGAAAATAATAGCAAAGCGCAAGCTCGGGGTAAAGCATTTTCACTATTTCCTGTGTAAACACAGATGCCTTCTGAGAGTCCGTTTTGGTTTGTGACCATACAGTTTCTTAGTGTCTGCTGTGTTAAGGAGATATTAAGCGTGAGTGCTCTAATATGATGACTGTAGGCTTTGAGTATGCGATGCCAGAAGTAGAAATGAACGTAACGTGCAGATGGATTCAACAAGACATCTTAATTACATTCGCTCATTGAGGTAGCTGCTTATCTCCTGTCCCGAGGCTTCCCGATCCCACCAAAAGGAAGCGGCTCCAGCATACAGAATATATCACCTAAGAGCGCCTTATGCAAGACATCCTTTTGTTTGATGGCATTTGCCCAGTTAAAGGTTAACATGTGAGCTACACTGCGACGTTTTTTTCTTATTTTTTTTTGTCAAACTGATAGCATTCAGAATAATGCGACACCGTCAGTCACATGGTTGTAGTTAAAATTAAAGCATCCCATTGTCAGGTATGTGATGGGGGTTAAAAAAAAGACCAAATTTAAAACTTAATTGAGAAGGTACACTTCAAAATAATCCGAAAAAAGCCAATGTATTCAGTTTCATAGGTAAGGTTTTTCAAATAATGGTCACTTCCATTGTGCGGCACACATTGTATTTGGAGATAGTTTTTTTTTTCCCTCCCTGCGTCCGACTCTCCTCTGGTCTCTTCTTTCTGAGTGCTTCAAAGAGCAGGTATCCACAACCCCCCGGGGCTCAGTGATTGAAAGCTTAGAAAGAAGGACCGAGTGCCAAAGTCTTATGAAGAATGCAAGAGAAAATACATATATTATTCAGATGACATTCTAACACTTCTGCCTCGCGATGCTGACATACATGATCCGGGAATGAATTTGAGAAATTCAACGGTAGTTGGTAAAGTCAGAAGTAAAAAGTCATTCGCTAAGCATCCGTGTCAAAAGCCCAAAGATGGCAGACTTCTGTGGGTATAACGGTTTGCAGTAGGATGGGAGAGAAAGAAAAATATGCCCTCCTCCATTTGAATGGTTATCCACGCTAGACGTGATGTGTGACCACATGAAAAACTCCTCGAAAGCGAGTGTGATTTCCCCTTCGCCGGAGGGGGGTTCCAGATGTCAAAGTACCAAGCGATTAGCATGGCTCTGACATTAAGAGGAGGGCAAAACCTCAGTTACAAACATATTCATAAACTGAACTCCAAAGCAGGCCTCCAGCCAAACCGCCGCCGCTTTTGCAATCTACTCTTCTCCCGGCTGTAAAAAATCCCTTTCCTCAGCCTGTGTGCCATCTCAGCACAGTTAGCCTCTCCATGTAATCAAGTTATATCAAAATCTCTCTCAGGCAAGATGGACCCCCACGTTGCCAAGGGGCCACACGCTCAAGCAACTCTTTGCTGGCATAATAACCGCCGCACACGTTAGACACACTTCTCCAAGTGATGTTCAAGTAAGAGTAAATTATGCCGAAATAATATATTCTCCCATCTGAAATGGCCACACTATTATTTGCAATATTTGTTTGCAGAGCTATCTCATATTTGACTTTGTGCATCGGACTTTGGCTGCGAGATGAGCTAAATGAATTTGTCATCAAATTTTAAGGTTTTTGGCAGCTATCCTGGAGTCAGCCAAGGTCCTTGAAGTCGCAAAGGCTTTCCTGCCGCTCACCTCCTCTGCATCCCAGCAGGTCCATGGATTAAATTTATAGTTTCTGTCAAAGCCCCTGACAAGCCTCAAAGGGGGAGCAGCGCTTCTCTGGCTCCCCCGATATCATTCCCCAAGGACTGGCAAAACAAGACTTTTTTTTTTTCATGAGCCGCTGCGATGCTCACGGTGCCCTAGTGAGCCGGTATAATGTGACTCTTGGTTTGGATGCCACTCATATCTGATGCCACCACCACTTGATTCGATCCACCAGACTTTGTATATCTGTATCATAAGACATATATGTATAAGTAAAAACGTTTAGAGCTTTTTTTATGTTCATATCATACATTCGGTTTTCTATGTGGCCATTGTGAACTGGAATATAAATCCATATAATAACAGGACAACTAAAGCTCTCTGGGCCAAACACCAACATGTCAAACTCTAACCTTGTTTATTAATTAATTAATTATTTTTTTGCATTCACACGCAACCCCCCTGCCCCCCGTGCTGTAATTCTTTAATTATTGATTTTCGTGCTCTCCGTCCTCGGCAATGCTCCAATTATATAACCACAAGGATTTCCATTGACGGCTCCGAGACCACTTGTCTAGTACTCCTTCAGATGCTGTGCCCAGCCCTGGAAACAAACCTTGGGAAAGTGTTTGTGGGAGGGTTAATGAATTTAGATCAGGGTTTGCCGCAAACACAGCCTTGCCATCCACCGCGGCGGGCCTTGAAGTCGGCGTCCCCGGGGTTAGAGTTGGGTCATCTCTGAGACAATGCGGCTGATTAGGATGGCAAACACCAGGGACTGTGGAGGCATGTCTTGCAGCCAGAGACCCCAAATTCAAAGCCGGGGCCCTCAATGACAAACCCAGGAGGCTTTGGTAAAACGGAGAAACACAGAAGGTCTCTTAAATGCACTCTGCAGTCTTCGAAGCGGATTCGATAAAATAGTCTTCCAATATGCAAGAGTAAAGTCGTGGATTTCCATCACAGAAATGCGTTGACTGCAAATTGTTTCTCGCAAGTTGTACCTGATCTCTGGCTACTGTAAACTCCGATCAACCACAGGTTAAAACTGAACTCTCACAAGATGGAATTTAGAAAATATGACCGGGGATAAACATTTGCATCGTAACAAATGAATTTGGAATGAACCCCCGTGGCAATCACACTGCTTATTTTCATTAGCAATATCAACTTGCCTTCAGACCAGCGTGACCAAATAGTGGAATGGCGGGGGAGCTAATTGCTCAGCGGTGGCCAGTGGCAACATGCGAGTCTATAATTGGAAGACATAAAGCACATTTGCATATCGCTTATACCATCCTTTGAGGTGATGGAACATTAATTGCGGTGTCGGTGCTGACAATATTCTTTGCCAACATGTTTTGCATGCACGCCTCAGTCGAGCTCCCGCTATTGTATTTCTCCTCTCGTCCTACTTCACATGCAATGGGGCTAATTAAAATTGTCAGGCCAAACGGTGTCCCCTCTGCAACATTAGGTAGCAAAACATTCATTTTCAGATTTCAGCTTTTCTGGTTGACTTGCTATCACTCTGCCAACTACAAAACTCCACAACTTGTTTCAAGAAAGATTTTCAAGAGTGCTTCTGCTTCTTTGGAGACCCGTCGCTCTGCACGAGGCCTCGCTACTGGGTGGCGGACTCTTCATTGCCTTGTGGGGATCTGCTTTCCCAGGCGGTTGATGGATTTGAACTGCCAAGTAAATTCCTGAAGACAAGTGAGATAACTGGAAGATGACACACTTTAAACATGCGTGAAAAATGGTGCTCAAGAAAGAATCTTAGTCAGACAAAGCTGCTGACGTGTATTTTTGACATGTATTATTTACGTACGACCAAGGCAATACATCAGACGTCTAAGGTCTTCTGAGTTTCACTTAGGTCCCGTGTAAAGGTCTGACATGATGTCAAACATGACAGTGATTCATATTGCATTCAGCGGCATTACATACGTACATATTGCACAGTTCAAGCTTCTGGAAAAAAATAAATAAATAAAAAATGATCACGTGTTGGTGCAATGTACAAATGTGCGCCAGATGACCGTCAATGTGATGGTGGGATGCATGGCCGTATTTCTAGCAACACCGAGAGGGCCTGACGCCGACACTTGAAGAATATTGTGTCACAGAGGCCAAAAGGAGCAGCCTCATTATTACAGACGAGTACGCAATTTCCCCACTTTGATGAGCAGTCCCCCTTCCAACCTTATGGGGCTTGTTAGAAGAGACAATATACCTCGGCACAGCAATGCCCCGATGCCTCCACCCTGTTGAACAATGAGCCTGTTGTGCTTAGCCCAGTAGTGAGGAAAGTCCTGGGAGACTGCATCGGCAGCTGTGGTGAGATCCTGAGACAAGGGCTGGAGCTCGAGGAGAAGGAGAAGAGGAGAGGGGGTGGGTTTGAGGGGGGGGGCGGCGTTTTGGGGAGGGTGTGTGGGTTTATGGAGTCTAGAGGGCCAGTGTGTTGTGGGAACCTCAATCTCCCCGCTCAACCTTGTCCTCCCTCCAGCCACCCCCCATCCTTTCTGACTCCTCCGAAAAAAGGCCAATGCGACAGCACCTCGATTTGCAATGCAGATCATGTCCAGGAGGAAAGTATAAAAGAAGTCGGGAATCAATGGTTCCGTATCAATCTGCTCCCTGCTAATGTCTCCCCCCCGCCCCCCCAAAACCCTGCCACATTCTGATTCTTGACCCCTTCCCTGCCATTCCCAAGAGAAACCGCCATTGTCCCCAAAGGCCCCACCTTTCCCCCTTCAGTCCATTGCGCAGCAAAAGATGCCACATTAGGCAAGGAAAACCCACAACTCAAGGTTTCTTTGAAGAGAGTCGCACTAAGTGTCATTTAGAAATGTGTTAAGCAGGTTTGGGGCCGTGACATAATGGGCTGAAAAGAGAAAGGACTGAGAACGGGGAGGGTGCAAACGTTGGACCAGTCAGTGTTTCGGGAACAACATTTAACCCTTGTGGTCATTGTCATAATATGCCAATTTGTGTCACAAATCTGGTTAGAGTGATACGGTAAATCAGAAGAAGAAAAGAAGAGTGTCAGGTGACATTTTTCACTGACAAAAAGAGAGGAAAGACGATGGGAGCTTGCCGGCTCCTCACATCAGACCAATCGTTTGTCATTTTATGATGCGTATATCATTTAATCGCAATAAAAGTCATGATTTATCATCAGCAGCTTCGTCCACGCATGAGTGTCTCCGTTAGAATTGGCAGTCCATTTCCAAGCTCTTGACCTGCAGGTGAAGAGAAACAGCTTGAGAGGAATAAAATTGGCTCGTATGTGATTCTGAAGCCAAAAGTTCAGCATGTGCGGGGCGGCTGGCTGAAGGCCATTTATTATGCAGCAAGACTGAGATGGAGCGTCGCCCAGTGGCACCTTGGCTCTCATTTGGAGCAGCTGAAAAGACCACAAATGGATGCAGTGACCCTTCAACTCACTTTGGGACCGAGTGAACTCTTGAAATCAGCATTGGGCAGCCAACTGGGGCCATTATGTCGGTCGCTCTTCTGCATTTCTCTCAACTGCACATGTGGATGACATTTCATCGAAACAGCCCACACCACAACAGCAGCTCTTAGAGCTAACAGACTACATTCAGACCTTTTTTTTTTTTTTTTTTGGTTTTGCAAGGGAGTGGATGGGGGGTAGTTCCATCATACCAGAAGACCTTTTTCGTCTTCTTGAACAAATCCTCTTCAGTGGTGGTGCATATGCATGATTTCTGACCGGCTGCTCCGCAAGAAATGCTATACAACTAGCAACGAGTGGTATAATTTGAAAGCCAGTCTGTCAGCTCCCCCTGTCCATGAGAAGCCTGCGCAGTCCTGTTGCCTGCTGTTTATTTATGAGCAGGTCTGGGCCCAACGGTTTTAATCATTCATGAAACTTCGACAGGCTGAAAAAGAAGTCAACACCAAGCCTTACCCGAGCCAATATTGTGGTGTTTAAAAAAAAAAAAAAAGAGAGAGAGCAGCATTTCTCCCGGATTGAGATAAAATATACAAGGGTAAAATCCATAAACACGTTGCACATAGAAATGAGCGATTGATTGACATCTCCATGAAATAAACAACTCAGAACTGTCATCCCAGCTCTCGCTATTATATTTAGCATCTTGTCAATTGGCCTGAATGACAGCGTATTCCACTTGATATTCCTCATCACCTTTGGCTGCAATTCTCATTTGGGAAAATTAATCCCAGTGGCAGGCACCGGCAAAACAAAAGTTGAATTGTGAAATTCCAGCATACCAGCAAGAAAATTATGACCGGATGAGCAAAAAGATTCCTTTGTAGTTTCAGTGGCCATATGACCTCGATTTTGCCAGAGTGATCAGGAGCATTTTTAGGGTTCCTTGAAAAGAAAATATTGGTGAATCTTGTGAGAATAATATTTCCTAATCTTCAAACTTTATGGGGAAGGCAATTTTTAGCAAATGTCAAACAGGCTCATCATTATTTTGGAGTCTGGCTGATGTTGATGTTCACACTGTAGATACAGTTGTACACACGTGTGTTGTGTTTCACTTTGTCTTGGGAAGCTTTATAAAAGCCCAGTGAGAATTCATTTGGACATTTTTTTGTTTACTCTGCGTATGTGCCAGGTCGTAAGTGCTTCTAGCCCAATGTGAATGGTATATCGTAAAGCCGTAAAGCGACACAATTGGACTTTATGAGCACACAAACAAACAGCATTATGCCTCATTGACGCTTCACTTCTTGATGGATGGACTTGTTCACCAACACTGTGGCTGACAGTACATTTTCAAATATGGTCACAAAAAATGCGTTACTGGGTGCCTTGGAGAAAAACCTTTTCGGCGCCATCAGCTTGATGCGTGATTAAAAAATCAGGAAAACCATTAAAACGCCTCAAATATCAACTAGCAAGGGATTCAGAGAGTGAGTCTTGTTTTACTTGGCATTGTATCCTTCTGCTGCGGTTAATGTAAAAACAGCTCAACGGAAACACGCCTGAGTTATGCAATATTTGCCACCAACCGATTAAGTGCGCGCCAATAAAACATTGCAAGGTACAAGTGCATGTGTGAGACAACAACGTTCTATTTGTATTGTTTGTTTTGTTTTGTTTTTTTGTTTACATGTGCACAAACTGGGTCTCATCCAAAAAGAATCTTGCTCTGTACATACATCGGAAGACTTCAAACACCTGAGACAGTTCTCAGACAGTTTTCACAGATGAACGATAACTGTGTTGTTCTCAAAAAATAAGAAAAGATTCCAGTTTGGAGTCCCGTGTGATTCAGAACACATAAATCCTTGTGGTTGACAGACTTTGACAAATGCGGCGGCACAGATGCAACTCTCATTGCGTGGTCATGCCAGACCTGAATATTAGCTCCAAACTAAGTTATATTGATTTGGGAATTGCAACAAATGTGTTCTATGAACCCCTCTCCCAGTCAGGTGTCATCATGAGGTCCAGCGCAAGTCATTTGAAAAGCTTTGCCAATTTGCCTTCCACAAAGTGGAGCCAATTGCCTCGCTGTATTCATCAGATACAATTGCGATTGATTGCGTTTAAAAATTCCGCGGGGTAATAAAGGAGGGCCAAACATATATGCAAATGAGCCTGACAGTTTCCAAACTGAGCCCAGATTGACGAGCAAACCTAAGTAAACTGTAAATTCAAGCATTGGGAAAGTGACAACAAAACGTATGACGTGAAAAACAATGGCTGGGAGAAAACGAGAACGTTTTGAAAAGTTGCCATTTACATTTCAAGAGTCGCCTGAAGCAAGCGTGCACAACAGCATGACCACATGAGCTCAGTGCAAACGCCTTGATCTTGCAAAGACAATAAGAGCCCAACGGGAGAAAAGATGGATTGGACACTCACTGGGTCACGCCGCTGTTTGTGTGTTTGCTTTTGGTGTTTGCAAAGAACGCCACTTTTTTTTTTTTCCCCTTCCTTTTACGATGCCATCTGCGCCGCGGCAAGAAAGGCTTACATTGTACGCGCGCGGCCCTTGTGAATGATCAAGGCGTTAATGACAATACCGTTTCAAACTTCCCACACTACTCCTCTGCCTCCATTTGAAAGTTTGAAGCCAGGGAAACAAGCATAAAGGCAGCAATTATATGACGCGAGGCCGCTCCGATCTTGTGTGTCCGTATGCCATCGCTTGTGTGGGAGAGGAAAAACACAGGCTTGACAGCGCAAAGGGCAGAAGTTCAATTCGGCGGCGAGAGGACTGAAGTGGACCTCGTGACACAAACAAAACATTATTCAAACAAATGTAGAATTCTCCTTGACAGTCTCTCGTGTTGCACCAAAAGGGCCACGAGTAGATCACTCAACTCAAGATTTATAACACGCTTCCTTGTAGTTCAATGTTAAGCCTGTCCAGAAACCTCATACGCGGAGGGAATGCCGTATTTTCACAGACGATGAACGAGTTGAGTGCGGTGTGTCCGTTCCGTGTTGACAAAACAAGGGAAAGCCTCGTGAAGCACGGTCACATTTCCTCGGGTGCCATCACGAGCAAGACGAGGCAAAGAGAGGAAAAACACGGTGGGTCAAAACACGTTCAAACGTTACCTGCATTTCAGATATCATTTTGAGATGACTCACTGAGTACCTCCCAGGAAGATTACCTTTATTTTGTCATCTAAAGAATCATCCATAAATGACCCGCACATGTGATGTTCAATCAGAATTTCATAATTTCCAAGAAAGTGTGTGTGTCTGAGGAAACTCACCACCTTGAAATATAATCATGCCAAATGTTTGTCAAAGAGATCCAAGGCAACACCGGAAGCATCTTTGAATCAGTCTGGGGTAACGAGGCATTCTAATATGTCGAGAATGCTATTCAAGCTTTTCGGTTGCCTGGCAGAACTGGTACGCCTCGCCAATGTCTAAACAAGCCAATGTAAAGCCTGTCACCACATTCAGGCAAAAACAAAAAAAAAAATACAAATTGAGAACTTGTGGGAAGAACTTTACACGCATGGCGCATCACACACACACATACACACACACACACACACACACCTATTCACGTTGTGGGGAAGTGAAGGGTCCACTCGAGGCGGCGGTGATAATTTTGTTTCTCTTTTCGGAGTTTTCTATGGCAGATGTGCCGGCGTTGTAAAAGCGGAAGGGATGCATCGGGGGCTTGTTAATTAGCAGAGTGTTTTGAAAGGCCTCGCATACCGCCTTGGCTGGCAGGTTGGCAGCACCTGATTAGTGGGGAATAGCGAAGCGCTGAGACGATGCTCTAGTTCCCCAAAATAAAGAGGAGAAGCATTCACTCAGACAAACGCACATACGCACACTGAGAGCCCATATGCTGGCCTCATTTCCCCCCCCCCCCCCCCCCCACCCCTTGTCTTCATCTGACAAATAGCATTCACGGTATGAAAAAGAAAATGGGAGGGAATACATATGTCTAGAGCTACCGTTGGAGCTGAAAACGGTAAATTTCCATGCAGCATTGTTTTGCCGCATAAAGCGATGCTATGTTGGAAAAGTATAACTATGATCAAATAGTTTGAAAGTTTACAAAGTTGGAGAACTTGTCAGTTTTGGCATAACACGGCGCGGTGTATTTCGACATCCCGATCAATCTTCCCCCGCTGGCCACAACATTAGGGATGCCATAAAATGTCGTTGTGTTTTGATTGACGCGGTCAGATGGTTTTCTTGATTTATGATGCACTTGTGGCTTGTATCACGGAGGGTGTAGTGGTTTTGTCACCTGACATACAGCGTAGATGCCACCAATCCAGGGTAGGATAAGCTCACCCAAGACCCTCCAAAAGGACAACAATTACGGAAAAGGAATTATGGATTCTAGCAGTGTAGAAGGAAAGACAATGAGCAAGGTTTCATGTGAACAAGTCTGCCGTTGAGTCTTGCTGGTTAGGAAAACTTGAACATGGGTACGCTAAAACTATTTTGAAAAAGCGAGTCAACAGGTTTTAGGACGAGTTTATTTGTTCGCTGTCAGTGAATGAGACCCGATGTCCCTCTGGGTTCTGTGATTTCAGAATATTTTTGTTTGTGGAACATGTTTTTTTATCCCTACTCTGCCCTCGGTGTCAGGACCACCGTGCGAAGGCTCTCCTTGTGGGAATTCAAGCTGGTCTTCATTTCGCGAATCAAAGCAGAATGATTTTGCCTGACTCCGCTCGAGCTATCGTGTTATTGATGTAACTGCTTTGTCAAAGTGAGCCAAAACACAGAGTGTGAAGAGCCAACAAAAAAAGTTTCTTTGGGATGACAGTGTGAACTTATAGTATAGACTGAGAAGAGGCGACTGTGGAGCCTTCCAGATGGGGACACCAGCTCTGAGGTGGTATAGGTTACGAGAACCTCCTTTTCAGCGGCCCCAGGTTCAGCTAATGGACATCTGTCACAGTCCCACGACAGCAGACCCGGCCAGTGTTCGCGGCGGTAATGAAATATGTATGAAACAAGGATGTTCAGCACTGGGCTTGGCACTCCTAATCAATGCTTCGATCCAGCGGCACACGCTGTGCAGGCTCCATTTATTACACCGTATCTTTTCATGCAGTCAATTTTATGCATTCGGATTCCACCTCCAGTCATACGGCGTTAAAAAAAAAATGGGGCAAAGCAGAAATTGTGTTTAAAAATTTAAAGTGGTGCCCCGAGCTACATGGCTCCCTCTCACTGTCAGGCATGCAGGATTTGTTGGAAGGTGATCTCTCACTCCAACCTCTCGTCTCCTTCTGCTCTTTCTGCTCTCCAAATTAAAGCAAACATATTTTCTCCAAATCAATTTGATCCTGTCGTTCTAATTACGGGAGGAGAAAGCAAGCGTCCTGCGTGGCGAGTTGCAGTTAAGTGACCTGAGCTGCAATGGCTGCCAAGGGCAAAGCGGCCTAATGTAAAGCAAATCCTGTACCTGGGGAGAGGCAACTATTCAGGCTAATCCACTCGCCTTCGGGCTGCTGCTTAATAGGGGCTCCACGGGCCAAGTCATTGTCCTCTCTTGCACCCTGCAGCATGCTGCAAAACACACACACCGTAAATATTTATCGGAAGCATATTGGGTTCGCTTTGAATCTGGTAAAACATGATGAGCGCTATTATGAATACATCTCTTATCCCTCAAAAGAGCTTTGACTGGAGGTTAACACTGACACCAACAACCAAATAAAGAATATTACAAAAAGGTCAGTATGATCCGAATGATGATCCGGTGGTGGACTGCGGTGGTTGCATTATCAAACCCCCTTTTTTTTTTTTCCACGGGCCTGTCATTTGGCACCATCTAACAGGGGGAACCAATAGCAGATGTCAGAAGCAGCCCTTTACATATCCATCCTCCGATTGCATCTCATTGGATACAATTCATTTTACCTGAGGGACTTTTGTCATGCCAGTCAGATTCTTCCATCGCGATGTGCGCGTGAGTGCGCGCAATTGCACATCTGCCGCACGTGCACATAAAGAGTACGTCTCTGGATTTCCCTCCGCCTTGCGTGTGCACTCATGCATCACATACGTGGGAGCGGCAAAGCGCCGCGTATTGACACACATGTTTACCCTCGCTGCCATGGGAGCATGGAGTACGCCAGGGGCTGTTGAGGTTACACAGCAGGGGATCGAGCTACCAAAGAGCTGCCTCGGAAAACTCACTGATTATATGTACCATTAATTCACACCCCCTTGACCTTACTGCTCAATTTATACCCCACCGCTCATAGCAAACGGCATGGCTCGAAGAGGCTCATACAGCCTAATCTGAACTTGACACACGCCGTGGCTCCAGGCAACAGATGTGGAGTCAGTCTGTACTTCATATTTAGAGCTGATGGACCTTTTTTTTTTTCTTTTTTTTTTTTGGCAATTCCGAATTCCAAAGTGACGTTTTCAAAAGCGGCACGGAGTCCGCATATCCATTTTCTACTGAAAAGAGCTAGGTGGCTAGCAAACTCCCTGGTCCGGTCGCCCGGGCGGGCCTGAGGTGGACAGCCGTAGCGGGTGCAGTCGTGGGGCTAAACTGAAGGCTTGTGAGCATATCGTGCTCCGTGAAGACAGCTAGGTCGAATTAATCCAGTCTGCAAGGCTTCCGTTTGACTCTCAGCTACCTGTCTGGGCTGCCGACTGATGCCACAGGACCGTGTGTGGACAGAAATGCGCATGCGCGCATAAAAAGCAGTTTGTCCAATTTGTCTTTGCCGCTCCCTCTTCTATCTTTAACTCTCTTTCTGCAGACTCTTTCCTTGTAAAGACATCCTCCAGTCAGTCGCCTGTTTCAGTCTCCTCCATTTCCACATTCATGATGAGATGGAGTAAAAAATAAAAAAATAAAATCAAGAGACACCGGCAGAAATAAAGAGTCACTTTCGGTAAAATGTATGCCCTCCGCACAGATAGCCCTCTAAACATAGCCTGCTTGGTTCAACATCAACTTCAATTTGGGGGAACCTCAGAGTATTTTGTTCCTGCATGTAGCAATTAGAATGTCAAATCAAACTTGGAAAGGCAAACAGCAGAGCAAGCCTCCACGCTGCTATTTCGAGCTACCACGTCTCTGTCTCAAGCACTCACACAGCCAGACGCGCACACAAACATACACACACACACACACACACACGACAGGCTCTCTCCTACTCCCACACAGCCAGCTCCAGCGACTAACGATGATACAAAGTTTCTCAGTGAGAGAGCTCCTCTACCGCTCACATGGACACACACAAACACAGTGTCATGGAAATGATCACATCCCCAAACAATTGTTGAGTTTCTGACCCAGTAATCCACGGAGCCATAAACCGGTGGGGTTCAGAGAGCGCCTGACCTTTGACCCATCCAACACCCGACCCGTCCTTACTGTCAGTCAGCTCTTTATCTCCTCCTGACCTCGAAACATTACCCAGACGACAACAGGGTAAAGGCAGAGTCTGTATTCATTCGATTGTTGTCAACAAAGTTTCTCACCGTGACATCAATATATTTTCCAATCCGATATATTCATCATCTGAAATGCGATACGAGTACTTTGGATCGATTTTATTGTGGGAGAAATCTACACTACTGTGAGACACTTATACAAACTCCTCGAGATACACCCCCTTTCGGCAATTACGCGGTGCTTGGGTATCCTTGGCATCTAAAGTCTCAAGTTTTTATGTCAATGCTCTGTGATGTGAGGACACACTTCCCTTCGCCAAGCTTGCTTGAAAGAAGTTGGCATGACCGGAGCACTCTTGCTCATGCGCTGGCACGTAAATTCAAGTGATCGCTCTTCTGGCTGGTGAGTGATAGAAACAACGAGAAATATTCAAAATGATCCACACAGTTCTCATGTGTCATATGAGTTGATTACACGTCCCATGTTGCACTTTGCAACGAAACACAATGCATACGAAACACATCCTTGGTCTAGATATTTCAAGCTGGGAACTGGTTGGAGATTCTGGTGTAGAACAGGCATGTCCAGCTCTGGGCCTGGAGGGCCACTGTCATGCTTGTTTTGCAGCTCTCGCGGCTGCAACACACCTGATTCAAATGACCAGATCATCAACCAGCTGTGAAGCAGGATTAGAATCAGCCAGATTGTTTGAATCAGGTGGGTTGCAGGACAGCGGCCATTTACTTTGGACACCCCCTGTTGACTGTTGTAGAAGGACTTCACCAACGGCATGAACTGCAGTGACTTTGTGATAACACAATGGAGAAAAATGTGAATGTGACATGTCTTTTTTTTTCTCTACTGCATATGTCTAGATATTTTTGGGGGGTGTTGTACATCATTCTTTTTCATGCATGTGGCGAAGAGAGTCAAGCCTAAAATTAAGAGAACAGACAGTTCAGGATGAATAAGGTGGAACAAGAGTGTACAATTATTATTGTTAAAAACAGTGATATTAAATCAGTGACTGCCTTGTCTCTTGGGCAGCACCTTGGAAATGAAGGGTTTTCAAAAGCACAACCACATGAAAGCAATGTCTTCTTTTTGCCACCGACTCTTTTATTTAAAAACTTCCTTTTCCCTTTTAACTTCAAAAGCTTGTAATTTATAATTGCTTCAATCTCATTCAAACGCCTGTAATGACAGAGCAATTCTCTGAAATGACTGCATTTGGCTGCACTTTGTGATACAGTAACAGAAACACTAATCAGCGTAAGCGTGCCATTGCATGAACTATTTATGCCAGTATTGGCTTCCCTTTTTTTTTTTTTTTTTTTTTTTTAAATAAGGCATTTTCCAAAACAGTCACTAAGTGGAACAGGCACCCTGCTGTTTGTCTGCAAAGAAGGAGACGCTTGAGAATTTGGAGGCGAGCAGGGCCACCGAGGGACATTGCACTCACTCTGGGTCACTGCCTCTGAGGTCAACACCCTCCTCCCCTTTTGGCCCCCTCTCAACCTACAAAATGCCACGAGTAACACAATTTCTCAACTTGGTGAACGGATCCACGGGTCCACTTTGACAAGTCCCTTAATCTGGTACTGAGAAGTGTAATCATCTATCCTATATCTGAAAAGTGTATACGTGTATATATATATATATATATGTATATATATATAGGCCACTGTACAGTTGCTAAACTTAACCCTGGACTGACAATTTTGTTTAAAAAAAACCAACATGGAAAATAAGAATGCCAGCTGCTGGCATTACACAACGGCACAAAGAAAGTAAACCGAGGTACTAAAAATAGGGCACTCTGGCAGTAATTGACAGTTATTAAGAAAAAAAAAGTTCTTATCCGCTATGATGTTTACACATTGTGAAGTGAATGGAGCTTGGCATTCTTCCCTAGCTTAGCGCTGCTTATGTTGGAGGATATTATCCGCCTCTGTGAAGCCTCCTCCCAATGTGATGACAAGCTGCGGAGTAACCCTTCACACAGCTGGAGGCTCAGGGCCCCAGACTTTAGAGGCGTGCGCCGGGCCCCTCGACAGGACCCACGCCGGCGTACAGTTTTGTTACTTTGCTCCTTTGCCTCTCCCTCCTCACCTTCCCTCCCACGCTGCCTGTTTCTAACACTAATTTGCCATGCCGTCACCATTCAGAAAATGATGTTCAGTTTTGACTGACAATGTTTATTTTTGTGGCTCAGTTAACAGTGGTTATAAAACTGGACTGCATCGTGCATGTGAAGTATTCCCACAAGTGGGCAAACACCACAAAGGACGGCGGGTGACAAGATTTTAACCCTGAGCGTCAGAACTGTGAGGCACGTGCTTACCACTGGTGGAATACACTATCTACTATCGAGAACAGTTTGAAAAATTTTGCAATAGCTATTAAAACAATAAAAATATTGCCATGGTTTTAAATTTTTTTGTGCAAAATGGTCATCACTACTTTTTTGTGACATCACTGAAGTCCTCAAGTGATGTTACAACATAATTTTCCTGGTCCAAGTTTGCAAATGTCCAACTAGGACACTAGTTTTTGGGACGGCATCTACAGTTCCTTTCATTGGGCAAACTTGAGTGTTGAAACGGAATAGCCGTATACACAACAAAAATATTTTTTTCCCAGTGAAAAAGTTGCAAATCTGGGCTCCCTCCCTCAGATCCCCGCAGTTGCCCTCGGGGCTGACTTACGGAAGGCCTGTAAAAATCATGACTGATTTACATCCTTGCTGCCTGGGCTTCCACAGACAACCGGTGCCTCCCCGAGGGGAGATACAGAGGTTTTTAGGGTACAAAAACCAAACAGGAGTGGGGGTACTTGTGGTCCACGAAAGAATAGTCTTGCAAAAATGTGAACTAGACGAGGGAGAAACAAGCAGGGAAAAGCAAGGGCATATGAGGAGGCGGGTGAGGGGTGGAGGGGTGGGGGGGGGGGGTCATAAGGGCAGCGCAGGGCGTTCCCAGTCATCGCTGTGTAAACAGGCCTTCTCCTGGAGTGGACAGGTTGCAGGGAACGGGGGTGGGGAGGGGGTCCTCCACGGGCCACTGAGGCTGTCAGCAGAGTAGATAACTGATGGCAGGAATGTGGCATTTATTCTCAAAAAGAGAGAACAGGAGGACGAGAATGGAGAGCGGGGAAGGGGGAGGAGCTCAACTAGTGGCAGAAAGCGGGGGCCGCCAATTAACATCTACTTGATGCATTCATACAGCCGGGCCTCTGGCTCCTTAAGAACTGCAGCTGCATTTGTGCTGGCAGGCAGCTCCCTGCCCTCCCTGGCCTGGCCCCCATACATTCACGTAGACACGGCTTTAACGACACAAAAACAACATGTCGGTACAGTGCTCTCCTTGTCTCGGAGTTTAGTCATTACTCTCGAGACCGGTACTCATCTGGTAATCGATTTACAGGGTTAATCTTGATTTTACATTCATTACCTCTGCCATAGTTGATCAACATGAAGAATGTCAAACACGTTTTTAAATGTTTCTTGTGACAGTTTTGTCAAAACAAGGGCCCCAGCAGATGGCACTGTCCGATTTATCACTCGCTTGCCCGTTTAGTAATACACAATGCAGACATTTGGGGGACAGGGGTGTAAAGTCATTCACGCAATGCACTCGGTTTTCGTGACGGAGTGGGATGCAGGATGACACACGGACAACGGCGGCCTTTTGCAACCTTGTGCTTCTTCGGAACGGGTTGCAAAAGTAGACCGGTGCCATTTCTATCCGGTTTGGACAAAAAGTAGGCCACAGAGTGACAATGATTCCTTTTGCATCCCAGAGCCTGGAACACTTGAACACGGCATCAATAATTTTCACAGCGAATGCTAAGTGCAGTGCATCAAGTCCTTCGTGATATGGCCAAAATCATGATTTTGCAATTTACCAAGTCACATGGACATGTTTCGGATTATTCGACGTCAGCATTTTAAATGTCATTTTCGTGGGTACTTAATACTTGAAAGTTTTCCCAATTTACACCGTAGCTAGTTTGTCAGCACGATATGAACCCCTGAACAAAAAGTAGTGCAGCCTCAGCAGATTCCTTATTAATTCTAATCTCATCCCCTAACACGATGAAGGTTTTTCTTATCATCAGATGCTTTTTTTTTTTTCAAGCCGTCTGGCGCTGAAGAACTTGACATTAATTGTGATAGTCGATGGCAGCGGTGACGTGATCCCACCGTCAAGTTCTGTCTACCGCCTGTGTGTGTGTGTCCTGCAACCCGAAGATTGGCATTCTCCTCCCGATCCCAAGGCAGTCCTTCGCCTGCCCTCCCATCAGGAGCATGCAGAGTCGAGTTTGTTTGAGCTGACCTCAAGTCTGCGGTCGACAGAACCTCTGAGGTGTACCTCTGCACTATCCATCTGAGAAGCGATTCTCGTGTTTGACCCTCCCTCTTGCACCGCCCGCCGTGGTGGCCTTTGAGGCCAAGTGAAGTGAAAACAAATCCAATATACGCGGCATTGTAAGGCACCCTGAGGATCCCAAAGAAGTAACTCCAGAGGTACAAATCACTTCAGGTCACGGTTTGCTTGCTTTTACTTGCTCTATTTCCCTGGGGCTACCCGGCCAGCGCCACCATCATACACGTTTATTTACATTTGGACTTTGTAGATTGATTGAATGGGCCCCTTTTTGGTTTAGACCTCCACTGGCCTACTTAGTGGTAAAGCGGGCCATCTTTATACTCTGAAGGAATGCCGCACACACCCCATTCCTTCACTCAGAGTGATATCTTACTCAGGTCTGTGCAAAGTCATGATTCTCACTAAACTTCAGCGACTGGTTAAGTAACAATCACGGCTCAATAAACTCTAATGATTATAAGAAAAATACTTCCATCCATCCATCCATTTTCCAAACGGCTTGTGAATCCTCCCATCTTCTTGGAAGGATTAGGCGGTGGATCGGCACCGTCCTTATTCTCCTAATAATTTATTAGCACGATTTACAAAAGAAATACATTATAATTGGATGGAAAATGGACAGTTTTGGTTCACTCTGAAAAGGTAATTCTTGAGAAAGTATTCAAACGAGCTAGTTCTCCTTCGTAACCACCTGCAGTTTGATCACTGAACTGTCATTATCGATAGGAGGTGATTTTTTTTTTTTTTTTTGCTTCCCTGCAAATGTAAAAAGCAGCCTGCAAACGCTGCTGCGGGTCAGCGGGGCATAGGACAACGATCCATATCCTGGACAACACCCTCTCCTGACCTGGCAGGCGTTTATCAGGTCACCGTGGGTTCAGCCTCGGGGCGTAACCCACTGACTGTCTGCTCGATTCATACGGTATTAGGGAAGAGCCGAGGAATGTGTCAGGTTGTGTTGCGAGGAAGAGAAAAATCAAGTGTACCGAATAGCTTGAATTAATAGCAAAGACGGAACGCACCGCCGTCGACGATGGGTTATTGTGGTTTTCATTTTTGATTGATATACAGTATGGAGTGCCCGATTGAGCGTCATCCTCCTCGTGAGTTTGAGTGAGTCTCTGCAAAGACAAAGGTGCGTGAGTGTGTGCGTGCTTGAAAGAAATAATAACATACAAGCATCTGCCTGCACATAAATAAGAGATTGCCGTATGGTCCAATGACTCTATTCAGCCAAATATGAAGACGAGTACTTGTAGACGGCAGTTGCTCCAAATGCATATCGCTTCAGTTGACTTTTGGGGTAATTGGGTTTGACATCACTCTGAGAACGATTGCCGCAAAACCCGTGTAAGCAGCAGAGCAGGCTGACTGGGAGCATTGTCTGAGGAAGCAGCAGGAAAATACTCTTCAAGCACGGCGGCGTGATTACCATCTGTGCTTCTCAGCCCCTTTTTTTTTTTGTCCATCCTGTCATATGTTCTAAACTTGTTCATTTATTTATTTAACAATTAGGATTCTTGGAGGGCTGACAGACTGAGCCTGTCCAGGCAGACAGCCACAAATGAATGTTGCTTGACTGTGTGAACGCTGAGTGTTGAGCGCCCAGTGAGCTAATAGCGCTCAAATATTTCCAGGTTATTCAGCTACTCTGAGTCCAAATATTTAGATTTGAGGACCATCAACAGAAAACACGGACGCAGCGGTGATGTCACCTATTCCAGCATGGGAGTCATGCCCGAATTTCCCGTGATGTGTGTACTGGCATTTTAGCATTCAACTGCACTTTTCTTGAACGTAAGAGTCACGAGCGGTGGCATGGCCATCGTTTTAAATGATATGCAATGCAAATCCTGTCGTACTGGCGTAATGACGTCAGTGGCGACATCTGGTGTGATGCTTTTCTCAACATAAGATGGTGAAAGAAAGTCAGTGTTGAGTGTCAAACTTCACACCGATGTCCCGATATTACAGCATTCCCCTAAACACAGACGCCATACTGCTTCTGTTCTGGCAACCAACCACCACCCACACTGGAGTCTGGAGTCTGCTATCTTGGTTTATTGAGTGCTTTGATGCCGGCTGAGCTGAGCCCGATCAAGTCTGCCGCAACATCATGTCACCAAAAACGTTTTGTCTTTGGAGAACTTGAGGCAAGGCAAGGGCAAGGCTAAGGTGGTTTGATTTCAGTAGTGCATTTCATACGCAGGCTAACTCAATGTGCTTCTCAAAAGTAAAAACACAACATTTAGAAGCATCCACAAACAAACGAGTAAAAGGCAGTTCGAAGCAAAGTAACGAAAGAAAAATTACACTGAAAAGATGGGGTGTTGAATTTGCTCCGTTTTATTACGTCAATCAAATTACCTAAAGAACGTACGGTGCGAGAACAAGATTTTTGAAGAATTCATTTTTTAAAATGCCTGAAAAGCCCTTAATCGTCAAACCGGGTTTGCTCATGACTGCGCTATTAAAAAAATATGCGCTTGGCTTCTTCACGGTCTTGTTAAATTCCTTATGCCTGTCTTATTGCATTAGACTAAAACACATTTTACAGCCTTGACATACAGTACATGCAGAGAGTTCACATGTGTTAGTCATCTGACAAGCAGGGTGCAAACTTTGCATGTTCCCCAATAAATCAGGGAGACAGAGCAAGTTTTATTAGTTATCAAAGTTAGCCATTCATATCGCAACAAGGCAGGCCCACGACATTCTTTGCAAATCAGCAGCTCTCTCTGTTAGCCATGTCGGAATGTCGGGATTCAGACATACGTAACGCCATTTGCTGATTTCTGTCACGCTCTGGCACACTCCACAAACCAATTAAACGAGAATGACAGTTTGAAGACTGATTTGTCATCTCTTCAACTCCATCCGTCAAGGATTAGTATTTGCATACCAGCAATATTGTCATTGTTTGAACTGTGAACCAAGTTTCCTATTTGGGACTTTTTTTACAGAATCATTTTAACAGACTTGTAAGTGCAATAATAAAGTCAAGCATATTTCATTATTTTAAAAATTATATAGTATATAAAGTTTTTTTTAAACATTATTAACTTATCACACGTGACAACTAAAAGCATCACCATGTGGGATAAATGACAAACTCGATGATCAACCATGTTGTTTTCTCCAAAGCATATGATTTAATTGCATTTTTTTTTCTTTCTGAAAATCACTGCACGCATCAAGTAGCGTCATCTTGCTAGGTGTGTTCTGTGACAGCTTTGAGAACTATTTCAGCCCAGTGCCTGCAACTGATGGCTAAAATATGCTCCTCAATTATGCATGAGGCAAGCCAGTCATCACCCCAGGGCCCCTGTACACCTCCCACCGTTGCACTCCCACCCTCAGTCCCACACACACCCGTATTGTACAGCCAAATACAGTGATGATGTTCCCTTTGCTCAAAGGTGAGTAAGGCCTATTGATTTGGAGACAGAAAGCCCCCCCACTTCTCATCTTCTCGGGCCCCAGCTGCAAAATGGATTGGGGTTGAAAAAGGGGGGCGGGGGGTGGCTATGGCGGGGTGGGAAGAGAATGTGGTAGAAGGCTGTTAGATGGATTGGGGGGGGGGGGGGGTTGAAGGAGACATAGAGAAAAGAGATAAACTAGAAAAAAATTGGTACCAGTGCTTTTGTTACCCTGTCAGAGTCGATGACGTCACCCTCCCACTCCCCCGCCCCCCAAGACAGGGTGATGAGGTAAAGAAAAACAGGAAAGTTCAGGAGAGGAGAAAAGTAGCTGGTGGTCTCCAAATCTTCTTTGGTGGACTTGGAGGCATTGTGCAACAGGCAGAGTGTCCTTTGTTGCCCCAAGCGATGCCTTTTTCGAACACATTTGGAAATCAACGCTAATTCAACTCAATCGATTGAACTGAACATTTACAACAATGAGACAGGTGTCATAAACAGCCAAACCCCAAATGTAATATAAATGTGAAATTAAAAACTCTGCACACATATGCATAGGTGTGAATTTGTCTTTTGTATTTGTGGAAGGGTCAAGACGACATTGAACGAATTCAAATCGCTCATCTCAAAACTCACCAACTCAGACGACTCATATCGATCAATCTCAGGGAGGTGGCAGCTTTTGCCACTTTGACTGGGAAGCCATACAGCATAATACATAGTTTGGAGTTCACAAGAAATACTTGGAAAGCTCTGAAGGCTGAGTGCGCTAACAGATGAAAACAAATGTTGTGGACACAGGCCTTGAGTTATGTTCTATGTAACTCTGGCCACAAACCATGGAAACAACCCACATGCCACCGTGTACTCTGCCGACTTTATTCACGATTTGAAATATGTTTGTGCTTTTCCTTTTTTTTTTTAATTGTCACTCAAACATAGTATGTACGAGAGGGCCTCCCCGGATGTTGTTCTGTCGTGCGTCTGCAACGCTCTCCTGTTATCTGGAATACGAGCTCAGCTTTACTTTGTTCACGGATTGAAATATTTACTCCCGTCTTGTTGTCCATTTAGTTGGAACATGAAACGCGTATGCTTGATTGGCAGATAAACATTCAATACCAGTCTAGTGAACCAGAGCGCAACTGAGATAAAGAGCGTTGTCTCCTCGCTTGTCTTTACTCCGTCCACCGATGGCTCCCCTAAGTGGACTCGCCATTGATAATTGCACAATGCTTCCCTTCCTGTGCAACAAAGGCTCCCCCAACCAGATGGCAAATTAATGCCAATTGTTCCAAAACAATGTAGACGTCTGATGACAGACGCTGAGGGCGCACGCAGGAGACGACAGTGCGCCAGTGTTTGGATAGGGTTGTTTTTTTTTTTTTCTTTTTTCACTAGTCAGCCTCCTCCCGCGCTGCGCACCCACACGGAGCGAGGGGTGACCCAGTAGGAATGATTTACTACTCGAGCCGTTTCAAGCACATCCACCCAGTTCAAATTTGGTCTTTGTCCTTCCGTGTTTTGATAGACAGCCCAGTCGACTTCAGTAGCTCCTTTTAATGCGTACAACGTGTTCATCATTAAGGAAACGCTGATTACTATGTACTGTAATCTGGCTTGTCATCAGTACGACACAAAACTGCAATGTAACATCATGCATGTGAGCCACTCACATTATCTGCAGCACTATTTATCAACCAAAACATGGCAAATATTCACTGTTGTGAAGTTTTGGAATTCGGGTTGTAAATGTTGGTCAGAGATTCTAATCGTGCTAAAAGGCCATTAGAGAAAGTCGTTTTGCAAAAAAATGTAGCCATGCAAGAAAACAGTGGGAGTCTACAAATGATGATTGGGATTATCTGCTCATTTGTGGTATCTGGACATGTAACCTGCACTACTTGTCACGTCTCTCCTATACACGCACAGCTTTGACTCCCCCTAGCCACCCCCCCCCCCACCCCCACCGAACTCGCTCTCTCTCCCTACCTTTCTCCTACTCCCACCAGAGTGCACGTCTATCGACCTTGACTATTTCCCCTGCAGCAATGACAGGATTATGTCTGACATGTTTAAGGAAGTGGCAGTCTAGAGGAGGCAGGGAATGAGACAAGACACACACACACACACACGCACGCGCGCACATTCCGGATGGCAGCCCTGCTTCAGTAACAGTGTATAGCAATGCAAGTTTGTCTGTCAAAGTGCTGCTGAGATTAATCTGAGAGTAACGAGTGCATGGCAGATGAGCCAGAGAGGTTTTAGCGTTATCATTACAGATGTCAAGCAAGATGACAGGGCAGCGGCGATGCCGTTGGCCAAAGGCCTGCGCTGGGATTTCAACAAGGAATTATCCCACTTTGTCAAGTGGAAGTGCGGGTACAGGTGAGTATTTATTTACTCGCTCGGTGGTGCGAAGGAGAAGGTCTTTCTGCCATCACGTCCTGTGTGCGGATATTTGTCTGCCAAGAATATGATGAATGACTCCGGGGGAGTAAATGCACTCTCCAGCTCGCCGTCTCCATCTCGAATATCACAACAGCTGAAGCAAATTCCAGCAGAATGGCATAATTGAAGGGCGCTTTCCTTAAAGGTGATTCAATGTGAAATGGCGGCAAGAAATGAGCGGGGCGGAAGATTCCGATTATTTTCCTTGGGTGGGATTGCACGGGAGACGTACTGTAAGACACGGGCGCAGTTGATGAGTGGACATGCCCACCCCCACCCCCTCCCAAACCACTTCCCAAATTATGCTGAACTGGCACCCTGTTGTAACCTAACTAGTGCGGAGAGGAGGATGATATGCGTGTAAAAATAGCTTCCTCCTGACCGACCCCTCCGCCCTCCTTCCCCCAACAACTTCTGAAATGTCTGCAAACCTGCTGCAAGAGCAGGAAGGGAGAAGGTATGGAAAGGGGAAAAACAGGAAGTAAGTGTGGTCTCAGTAGGTCAATAATAACAGAGTGCAAGAGCAGGCCCTCGTATATGCGCTTTGCTATACTTTCCGCATGAACTGCCGTCTTGAACTACAGTGCGAGGGCATACCGAGTGGTTCCTTTGAGCACGCTTTATAAGTTAACATGTCAGAGCGTGTCGATTCCCTCCGATGCCTGCGAAGACTCACTGTTGGTACAGACGGGACAAACTCCATGCCTGTCCACAAAAGCGGCCATTCATCAGGTATTACAGGACGTCACGGTGCAGTAACTCAAAGACGTTGACAGACTTTCAGAGTGTCTTTGAAAAGCATACGTCCGCGCAGGCAGCTTTGATTTGTGGTGCGAGTGTTAAATTGGGTCATTTATCAGATTCACATAAAAGTGAAGCTAAATGGAGAGTTTATTGGCTGAGAGTGGCTCCGACTTCCAGACTTGGTCCCACAGGTGTACACAACTGATGAAACTAAGCATTTAAAAAAAAATAGAGGTACAGTTTAGGGGAGAGTTATAAGCCGAGAGTTGCAAGTATTCCCCTGCATGTTGTAGAACTCAAAGATGCGCATGACTGCAGTCAGACAGTCGTAGACACTAAACCTTGTGAAATGTATTCACAACAATGGCTGCTGGATGACTTACTCCCACTGTCTCCTCAGGGCTTTACCTGTAACTGTGAGCCGTACGGTAAGAAGGCCATTGGCGGCACAGGGAGAGGACTTTTAACGGCGGCGGATTAACCTCAACAGCGAACTGGGACGCCACGCTTGCGCGGATGGCAATTATTAAGACGATTTATTATACTTTATTCATCCTCGAGGGGATTTTGTCTGTTGCACTCTCGGCTGGGGATGTCAGAATGTGGGAGCTCGACAAATATGATGTGCCGCAGCAGCAGTTGCGGCCCTGGCCTCCAGCAGCCACTTCTTTAGCAACGGCGAGTTTTGATCTTATAGTCCCCGATTCTGAAATGTTACAAATTGGTCCCCAATAAGGATATGCGGAATAGAAAATGAATAGATTGTTCCACACCTCACAACAGACAACTGTTCAGCTTGACAGCGGTGTTGACGTGCCTACCGTCTGGTGTGCGGTTAGCCGTTTCCAGCTCCAGTTCGCTTAAGTACTGTATGCCTAAAAATGGCCCATCAGCCATAAGGTAAGATAATCAATATTTTTGAAAGGGGGAATATAATCATAGATATGAATGTGAATGCTTGATTTTCTGTATGTAGCAGTCCATGGTCACCCCAGGAGAGGCTCCATGATAACGGATTGTGGTTGTGGTCAAATCCCACAGATGTCCACCACGAAGCGTGTGCGTCCCGAGGACTGCATCACCGCAGAGCTAAGATTAAACCTTGGTTTGTTACAGTCGTTTGAACACTGACTGTGGCTTCTTCATGTGGTTTCCGACACAGCTCATTTTTCCCTAAATATAATTCTTGAACACCACGACATCATCTCGCCCTCCGTGTGCCTACCCGAACGTGACCAACCCAAACATTTACTCAGTGTAAAAAGACCATGGAAATTTAAATACTGGATATTAGCAACTAACTGGTTTTACACTTCTTGTTCTTGCCACGCAGCAAGTGAGACAATTTATCCTGGGTGAGATTTTTCCACAACTTGACGGTTGGTCTGGCATGACAGTCTCTCCAGTGCTGATCCTATTTCGGGCAAGGACCCGTTTTGGATCATTTTAGAAGTGCCCAAGCATCCAAATGAGACAACACGTTTCATTTATTCCAAGAAATTAAGTCAGACAATGAATTTAATAAGAAAAATGTTGCATTGTACAAACTGAAATAATTGTGTCCATTTTATTTTGTGAATAAAATAAAATAAAAAATCTCTCCTCTTTCATCTCAAACCGCTTCAAACAACAAAGCGTGTGACGGAAAAGTGGTTAGGACTGCACGACTGTTTGTGTTTTATGTTGTGTGTTGTGTTTATTATTTTACTTTATGTTAACTGTTTTGTAAAGCGCTTTGTTACAGCTGCCGCTGTTGTGAAAGCGCTATATAAATCAGAATGTATTGTATTGTATTGTATTGAAGTGGTTGCATAAAATAACATCATCTGGATTTTTGAAATAGACGATATATATATATTTTTTTAATACCAAAAAAGAAATACCTAACTGGATCCAGATGATTTTTATTTAATAATTTTAGTACCAATCACAGCAATAAAAACTCAAAGAATATCATCCTTTGATCTTAACCAAATTAAATGCTTTAATGGAAACTGGCATGATGAATAAACAAAGCTCTGGACTTTGGTGTTCTGAGTCGCACTGATGCTTGAGGATTCATGTGAACCTGTTGTGCATGAAGGCTGATCTCAATGTGCAGGCATGCTAAATCATACGTTGTGAATGGGGTTGCTCCCTCAAGGGCAAGTGATGGCAAATGTTCAACATGTCACTTCTAGTTCAGGTGCATCCGCTGCTTTTTTTTTTTTTTTTTTTTTACAGCACCTCACGGAGCACTGCTTCAGACTGGAAAAACAATTCAGACTGAATTTTTGGTTTGGTTTTGTCAGCCAAGAATCCTTCACCTATACAAACACAGGAAGTGAAGTGTGCCAGGAGAATGCGAGCCAGAGGAGACGACAGGACGGTGCTTGCTGGTGACAGCTGGGACTAAAAGACAGTGCGGCAACCTCGATGAGTGACGAGATGTTCATGAACAATCTTGATTGTTTCGAATGGACCTGAACAGGACCGAAGGCGTCCAAGTTCTACGCGATGTGTGCCTTTTTTATTCCAGAATCGAGGCCAATACGGTTCGATCATCATTTTCCAATCATCCATCAAGTCCCTGTCAACTTGCGGTCGGGAATTCATTTATGCATGCGGGCAAGAATTAGAAAAGGGACTGATTGGTCTTTTAGATGGGACTAATTTTCGAAATAGACTGCGGGCATGTCAGGCAGACAGCAGCCGTGAGCCTCCCGGCACACAATTCTTAGCTCTGACGATGACGTAGTCCTCTTCTCTGCTTGAAATTCAGCAATTTGCGCCATGAGCTTTGTCGGAGTCATTTTTAAAGCAAGACCATAAAGTACAAGTAATAGGGACATAGTGCAGAGTGTGTGTGGGGGGGCGGGGAATACTTACCGTATTACAACACAAAATGTTCTTTAAGCAAGCACCACAAGTAATTCAGACTTTTCCAGGTATCTATTTTTTTATTTGGTTTTGCAGTTATTTTTATCGTGTTGAAGACAAATTTTGCTCCGACATGAACCACGTTCTCCCAAGTAAATATCATTTTGTCATTGTATTGCCAGAGGTCTGAAAAATAAATCCGAGTCCTCTGTGTTTAGTGGCATCTATCAATAAAATAGCTGACACAGCTGACTGGCCAGGAGCCACCTTTCCTAAAGCAAGAGTGGGGGAAAATGACTGGGAAATGCAACAAGTTTGGTTGTTTTACTTGGGCTAGGCCCTTCCTCGCCCATGCTACGCAGCAGCTGCATACGCACCCGTCCAAATAAACGTGGGATGCCAGGGGCTATCCTCCTTTCAGAACACGCCCGGCACCACTTATACACACAAACGAACGCAACCTCGCGCGCTGATTCTCAACTGACTTAATCACTCAGTGAGTACGTTCTTCGACAGCCACCGGCCCCATAATAACCCCCAGTGGCAGGAAGGAAGTCTCGTTGTGTTCCATCTCCGTTGCGCGTTGCAGGTTGAACCTTGCCGTGTGGATTCAAACACAAATAATCTGGTCATGAACGGTCATGTTTGATTTAGGAGCAGGCAGATAGGGCAGAAGACTTTGGAATTTAAACAAGAAGGGGCCTCTATTTGGATATCACACACACACACACATATTTGAAAATGACCACTTTTGTACGTTTGGAGAAATGTAATTTGGTTATTAAATAGTATGCATGTCAGATGTATATTTTTTTTACCACAATAAGCAAGGGCCAGGAATGTCAACATCTGCTAACGTGACACCAATAGGAAAACAACGGTTAAGTTACGTTCAGTGAGTATCAAAGGATTAACCCTGCGCATGTTTTACTTATTCTTTGACTTCCGCCGCCTCCCAACCCATCCCAAAAGAAGGCCTATCTTCAACAACGGGTGTTAAGAGATGAAGAATGCGAGAAGAGAAGGAGAACCAGACGTTACATGAAGCAAGATGTCCTGATAGCCATTGTCTGGTTTGGAAACGCTTGCTGGTAAAGTTGAGGGTTGTCTTTAAGCTTCACGATGATTAACTACGTTTGACGCTTACGTGATAATGAAGACGCAACTAGATCACATCAGTAGCCATAAATTTAAAGGCTGCGCGTGTTTTATTGCTCTGGCATTTGAATGCAACAGTGAGTACCTTATATTTGCAGTAACACTTAGGAATGTTGACTTCCAGGGTTTTATGAAGGCATTGGGTTTTTTGACAGTATTGTTGAATGAAAACTTCTCTGCAAGTGCCAAACAAAACAAAACAGGATGTCATTTTAAAGCTATGATTAGAATGCTCCGGCGTCCTTATTTCCCTAACGAGCCACAAGCCAAAATAGGTTCACTTGATTACCCTCAGGTTCTTCTTAGTCACTTACTCGCTGGATCTGGCTAACTAGAATCTGGCTCACCTGATCCAGTGTTGTTGGTCGCCAAATTGAGAAAACAAAATTAGCAGTTCAGGGTGTCCTCCACGTACTGTTCGATGCCACCCTCGTGAGAATAAGCGGTTAGAAAACCGATGGATGGATTTTGCTCGGTGTGAGGAAGTAAGCGTTTTGCCCAAATGGAGCAAACTTGAGCTTAAAGAGGCAAGCTAGCCAAATGAAACCAGCTCCGAAAAAAAAAGATGACATCCAAGTTCCAACTCCACTCAGGACCGATACGACTAAACTTTTCCAGTCCTGCTGCCCCACCGCACCTCCGCTACTCCTTCTCTCCCCTCCCATCCACCTCCTTTCTTCTTTTCCTTCACATGCTTTTACAGTGAGGTCCGCTGAAAGCTCCCTTTGTGGCCACGGTCTGTGGCGTTTGAATGGTACCAAACAAGCGCCCAAGTGCACCGAGCCCCCAAGACGGCCCGCTGAATAGAATTCTTCCCCTGACTTCTCCCTGGCCGAGCGACAATGACTGGGACCACTCCTTTCTAGTCGGGCCCGTACTAATGGCTAAGACAATATTTGCTGGAATGAGGGGGATTTAATTTGCATTCAGGCTGTCTCCATTTCTTTTCACTAGACTTTGGCCTGCTCAGTTCAACGGTGCCGCAGCCTCTGAAACGACACCGCCGAATCTGCTTTGATTTTTTTTTTTTACCCCTCCACCTCCACACAGTCAGACCCCCGAGCCAGGTTTTGTGTTTTTTTTTTTCAATCCTTAGTTCCTGTAATTTAAAGTGGAAAACGAACAGTGAGCATCTGGGTGTTATTGGAAAGGAACAGGTGTGACTCTCTAAGATTAAACCGCCCTTACATATGAAATTTATTTTTGATTCATGCAAATGGAGTGCATTGATTTCAAGATCCTTTGGTGTAATTCCCTTTTGTATAAACCCTTTTTTTCACTCTGAAGGCTCCTGATGTAAGCTTTATTGAAAAGAATAGATGTGATCAAATGCATGTGTTATGTTCAACACCTCTCAAAGGTATTGTGACAGGTACAAATCGGGCTTGGATAACAGACATCATTGGTAAACAATTATTTCAGGGGCGGTGGTTGCTTTAGATTGCAACGTAGAAATAGATTACACAAAAACAACCCCGAATTCTGCCTGGTAGAGGTAAGAGTGGGTACGGCTTTGTCATCGCCCAAATTGTGTTCTTCTTGCAGGTTCATTGAAGTCCCTCAAAGCACACACGACGTCAATGTCCCCACACAGTGATAATTAGTCACTTTATTTTCACTCTAGAAAATAAAAATGTTCCTGAGGATTGTTACCAGAGGAATCCCCTGGCTAAATAGTCACCGCATCAATTGCACTGGAGAACAACCGACTTTTATGTTTTGTTTTGTTGGGCAGTAAGGGACTCAGTGCCGTGCGCCAATCAAAAAAGGACAACTAAGCGCGACATCGATTTGAAAGCCGTGGAATTTATCCGTGATGTGTCCATTTGCCAGCAGAGATGCGTATTGTTTACATCTTTAATGATAGTAAAATCTATATCGGTACGTGGGCCTCGGCTTACTTTGCACATGGGGTACGGAAGTGGGGTGGGCGGGGGTGTGACACGAAAATGAGCTCGGCATCAGAGCAAAAAATAGGCATGCGGTCAACTTTTATGTTAATATTTGAAGTGTATATCATGCATCACACCACTTCCTCCTTTTGATTCCGCCGGCACAGCAAGAAATATTTTTAAAATGTCCCCCATTAAACAGGCACCTAATTAACTCCAAACAAAAACGGTCCCTTGAAAGCATGGGTCAAACAGAAGGCCCGACATCCAGATCTGGCGCGCCACATCATTTTCCGAGGCTCACCAAAGAACTTGTGATGTGTTTACATCAACTTTCTTGATGAATTGATTTGTCCCTTAACATTTGGCAGGAAATGTGTTCCCAAAGCGCAATTGTCTTTTTACAGATATTACAAGTCTTTTGGTTTTCTTGGACTAAATCACTTCCCTTTACCTGAATACCAGGTGCTCTGGGACGGACCCTTGCTTTTTCAAGTGGCCCTTTGCTAAGTTGGCAAAGTCAAGTTTTAAAGCAAACACTCAGCAACCCTACTGTAAAGAAGATTTTTCTTGCTCTCTCTAAAAAAAGAAAAAAAATACATACATATATATATATATACACACACATACACGCACACAGAGCGTTTCTTTGATTCAAATTTGTCCTTTGGGGTTGCAGCACGTCATTCCCGCAGTTGGAGCAGTAAACTGCAAAACGTTACTGTTTTGAAGACGCATTTCAGAAGGAAAATGCTTCTTCTGTCAAGAGGTTTGTGCCACGGGAACACGCAGGAGGGAGGTAAACAGACATTTGACAGTGCCGTTCACTCACCGCAATAGAGCCGGTTGTGTTTGCGTATTCTGTTTGAGGAGTCGGAGCAGGTTTTCCGTACCGACGATTTGCTCTGACTGTTTTTTTTTTCCTTTGCTCATGTTTTAAACTGCTCACATTAGGAAAAATGTTTGACCTTGCGTAGGACCTCGTCTTCACAAAGCTCGTCCATGCTTATATCCTGAATGATGTTACCCTGAAATATCAACAAAGTGCTTGAATGCGGTCAGTGATAGCAATCCGCTGCCTACGGATTCACAGGTTAAGCGTGGTGGGCGTGTCGCAAACCTTGATGGGACATACACACACACACACACAAACACAGGTGACCTTGGAAAATAAAAATTGAATAATCATGAAGAAAAGAAGTTGAGCAGAATCAGAGATGGTGAAGGAGTCCAAAGTTTTGAAATGTGCAGTGCGTCTTGGGCTTGGATCGGCGCAGAAGGGGATTTGTGAAGGCAACCTCAGTCATAATGAATGCGACGCTCAATTTTTGCCCAGCGACGGTTTCGGACTAACTGGGGGTTCGGGGATGGACCAAATCAGCCATCTTTTTTTTTTCCCCTCGCCTGCGGCCATGTTGACTCCAGCCAGGCTGTTGGGTCTGATATGACTCCAGGCTATGTGTGAGCCAGTCCTGCCTGCCGTGTTTCGCTGTGGCCAGGTGGGTTGCGGTGGGACGCTGGGGAGGGGGCTGCGGTGATGGGCACTTTGAGATTGAGTGTAGTTTTCCACAGGACAAATACTCATGCTCCCATCCAGCAAATTAACAAGATGAAGTTCCAGCGATAACCATTGTGACAGCTTGTCTATCTGCTATGTGCCTGCTGAAGTGAGACGGAGCCGCCGAATGTCTATACAGAACAAATTCCGATGACGTAACTCAAATCGAATTTAAACAATTCATATACATGACAAAGATTGTCATTCCTGTTTGATGTCATGGTAAGTTTGGTAGCTTTTTAATGAGCCAATTAGACAATTCTGGAATCCCTAACCCTGGAATTGGCGTTTTCCTCTTGTTGTTAATTACGTTGCATTGCTTCCAGTAGAAAATGTGGCGCTACGTCGAAGGGTCTCAACTTTAAATTTACACTTGCCCGCGGAATATAAAAAGCATCCAGACCAAAAATGTTGCGGCCGAGCAGAGGCGCAAATGAACTGTCATATCCGGCGTGTTGTCTGTGCGACTCTTGTCTATTCAGACGTGGAGGAGCTCGGCTAAGGTGGCAATTAAGCGGAAGTCTGGAGGACAAGAATCAACAAGAGCGGAGGAAAGGGGAGGCTCAGGTACCCTTAAAGGAATGTTCTATTTACCTTCATGGGATTGAATATTTAACAAAGCGCTTGGTTAAAATATAACACAATGCTCAGGCATTGGCATTCCTATCAATATTTAACTAACCGACAAGTGTATTCACTCGTGTGTGTGTGTGTGCGCTCTTGAAAATTGCACAAAGGCTGCAGGAAAATATGATGCCGGATTAAGACATTACTCTGACCTGACGCGTGACGCCGACCCTCCCCAGTTATGTTTTCACACTTGTTTATGGTCTGACTAAAGGAAAACTGCTTCACGTTGACGTTAATAAATTAGGTCACATTTTTGGCAGCGGGCCGCCAGGTACCTCATCCTGGTACCGTGCAATGTTTTGTTTTGTTTTCACCAAGGTCCAGATGAGAATCTGTTTTAAAAGGTTTTGTATTCTGTCCATGGTTTATTTATTTATTTAATGTGTAACTTTGGAAGTGCTTATCGACTTTTTAGGTCATCCATCTCCAGCGCTTTCACTCTTCATTAGGATCGCGGTTGAGCTGGAGACTTTCCCAATGGACTTTGAGCAAGATGCAGCATACGTCTGCACTGTTCGCCAGTCAACCACAGGCAAACATTCGCACTTGCGCCTTGTATGTACAATTTAGAGCCTTCAATTAAACAGCAGACATGTGAACATCATTACAAGAGGGACTGAGTCCACACTCAAACCCAGAAAAATGTGACTGTGAGGGAGAAATGAGAACTGCAATGCACGTAAACCAGGCAACTCAAAAACAGACTCAACGCTTTTAGGACGGTTGAAGTCAAGATTTTTAAATATTTTCCTCAAAATCAATGCATGTATAAGATTTCCATCTATGCTGTATGATAATGGCAAGCGAGTTAAAACTGCACTGTTTTTTTTAATGCAATTTCCAAAGGCTTAGCTTAGAGTGTCAATATTGGGGGGGGGGGGGGGGTGCAGTTCTTTCACACAGAACTGCAAAAGTGACTGAAAATGCTGAACTATGCATGCCAGGCCAGTAGGTTAGCCACCTTTTTAACCCTTTACTGTCCTTTTGCCCCGTTGCCATAGAGCCTCAGGATACATTCATACAACACCACCTTCATCAAAACACGTGTTTAGAACAGTGTTGACCCACACAAAAAAAAAACCCTGCTTCTTTCCAAACTTTAAAACAACCCGTCAATGTGTGCTGCGTGTGAAAAGACAACAGTAGTTAATGTGACTCCAAAGGACATGTTAACAATGCAGCACTTCAAATGTCATTTGTGGAAAACACAATTAAAGCACTTCAATACATATTTTATAGGTGTATGGTTTATTTGTGTTTATTTTTTTTAATAGAGTATCCGAATTTAAAAAAAAACAACAACAAAAAAACTGGGAGTGCTTTTCGGGGAATTTTGCAGGCTGCCGCTACATACTTTGTTAAGTGTGTCTTCGGCTCGATATGTGAAATGTGCCAACTAATTTACTCACACTGGGCAAGGGCATTAACAAGACAATGGCTCGCGTCTGCCGTCACACTGACTGCTGCTAATTATATATTTGCACAGAGCAAGCAATCATAGAGGTGAGAATTAAACGATCAGATTCAATTCTTGTCTAATTTAGAGAAATTCAATGCAATTTTATTTGTTTAAGAGTTAATGTATCTCAAGGCACTTAACTTGAGTCTACAATCATGCTCTTTAGGCATCAGGAACCCCGACTTACAAAATGTCCAACAGAGGAGGTTCGTATTCATTCGTCATGGAAGCTGTTTCGTGGGCTCTGGAGGTTGTAGGTTATGGGAACCTGCACCGTGGTCAGTGCCTGGAACCGTAAACACTCCAGGTGAGATCTGATACTGACACCATTCATTCCAAATGGCCGTGAGATACAAGATCACGGATGCATGGAAACAGGATGATGATTTTTGACCTCCCAAATGTCACCGTTGTGATATGTCCTCTGGACTGAGCGAGCCCACTCCTTTGTTGTTGTGCTTCCCAAGAAGAGGAGGTTGCTATTTGCCCTCCTGTCATGTCATACACCCCAGAGAAGCCAGAGAATAAATTATAGTTTTAAAGCAGCTAATATCATTAGTGAGTTCAGCAAAAACCACATCCTCTCTCAGTTTTTCAATTGCGATTAGAGTTTTGCAGCCTCTGGATGCTTCCCTTTATGTCAGATTAGAAAATGAGTTCTTCATGAATATACAGCTGGTTAGCCTCAATCCGCAACATTGGTCCCAGTGTGGTTTTAAACCCGTTCCGTGAAGGTAAATAGAGTAAATACAGACAGACCTTGCAGCTGCTAATGTACTTAGTGTGAGCAGTAAACAAAATGGGATTACTGTGGAGGCAAGGCAAACTCCGAATTTGATTTACTCAGCTTAGCGTAAACAGCTTGTCAAACTGCCGCTGTGCTGCAGTGAAATGTGTATTTGGCTAACAAGCAGTCTAAGTGTTTTTTTGTGCTCGTCACAAAATGGATGAGGGAATTGTCGCTGAAATTGGATGGACGCGTGTAGACGTCTCCCCCAAAATATCTTTTTTTTTTCCAGCTTTCTTCACTGCTCCGTATTGAATTCTGGAGAACCACGGCAAATAACGCGAGCATAAGACGCGCTCATTTGCCACAACGTTCGACGCAGCTGCACGGTTTTAAAATATCCATTACAGTTGATATACTACAAATTGCCCGTTGACGTTTTGGTTGGCATTGCTTGAACAGTAAAAATATTATGAAATTCTAGAACCACAAGAATAGGCAAATTAAAGACCTCCCCGACAATGTTTTTCGCTATGACAAGATGTACCGCTGCTTGTGGGAATAAAGGTTGGTTGAACGAGGAAGGGTCTTTTTATGATCATAAATGGGATTTTTTCCAAGTTGCAATTTATAAGATACCCCCCCCCCCCCACACACACACACACACATTTTTTTTTGTCTTGTTCCGATGACTACAGCAGTCATCTTATTTCTCTCTTCTCGTCAGGGAGAAAGATTTCAGCTTCTCCCCCTCATAAAAGAGAGGCTAATTACACGTCATTGATTCAATGCCTAATTTTAATGGCCAGGAGAGGTCATTTGTTCCCCTTGTCTCGGCTGGCGGATGATGATGATGAGATTAAGGATGAAAGATAAGGCTGCAGAGAGAGATTGTAGGTGGGAGAAAAGTGGGCCAGAGCATACCGTAGATAATGTAGGTATATTATATTCTTCAGTCCTTTCACCCTTCGCAGATGGTTAAAAATGTCTTCCCAATGCCTGAGCCGATAATTGGGAGTACGGACAGAAAGGGGGAAGTAGTTTCAATTACAATTGACTGCTCCAAAAGACACCAGACAGGATGTTCCAAAGAGAAATTTCCACCGACCGATGGGTTTGGCACGGAACGTTAACACGGATAATGATCATAACACATAATAAGTAGTTTCATTCGCATTCCATTCCTGTTTTCACGTTGAAGTCATAATTCTCAGTCAACCAGTAGCGGGCAGCGCTCCGCTACGAGTCGTCTTCTGCAGTTTGTCCTTTCAATAGCTGGAAAACAAAAGGTAGTGCAGCCCATTTTGGATGGGTTACCCAATAGTAATAATAACACGCACGAAATAGTGCACTCTACTGCATGGACTACTGGTGGTTCACAAGCAGGGCGCAACGTTTGTCTAAAGATCGTATTACTTGCATGTCCTAATGAATCATCCCAGGTGTCGTGGAACCCCCTCCCCGATAATCAGCTCCACCCCACCCCCACCTCCCGACTACCTGCCCCACCCAGATTGGTAGTAGATGAAGGCATCACAGGCCACTATTTTACGAGGAGAGCACTTCCTCCAGGCCTAATGGCCTCTGAGCTGCAGCTTTTGTCCCCTGATTAGCCGGCCTATTGAAGGCTCAGAGCCCTAATTGCACAGCCTGTTTAGCAACCCAGCATTACAGTGAGTATTAATGAGACACAATTACTGCGCCCAGGAAATCTCTCGTCTTTCCATTTTGCGGAGGTCCCCAAAAACCTCCTTGAGTGTCGAATTCAGCCCGCTGTGGAGCAAAACCGAGCGCGTACACACACCCCCTTATATCCCACAGATTTTCGGGGGGAGAGAGAGAAAAAAAAATACATGAGTTTATTCGAAGCCATCTCATAATTAGGCCCTAGAGTGAATGACGGACGATTGAGTGTGTGAGCAAGGCGAGGGGAGTAAAGAGAGGAAGGGAGGTGAGGGGATGGTGAGAAAGCAGCATTCAATAGCAAAAAAAAAAAACTACAAATACAAAAGGCAGAAGAATGACACACACACATGAGTTGCACCCTGCTTGGAGAAATAGGGGGAGGGAGAAGACTGGAGTGAGGTGATGTTACCATCGAGTCGAGGTGGTCAGAAACAGATTAAAAGATCCGGTTTAACATTTTTACGCTGCGTCTTTGTCGGAAATCTACAATATGGAAGCTGCCCGAGGTGACTACAAAAGATGGGACAGTCAGCTAGCTCCCGCGTCCGTTCCACTGGGGAGCTGAAGGTTACTGCTCCGAGCCACTGTCGGCGGAGGGCTTTCTCTCATGCATTTTATCCACCATATACACACGCGTGCACACAGTGAAATTTGAAACGATTTCTCTCTCTCTCTCGCTCTTTTTTTTTTGTCATTTCAATTCAGCACAGTCGGCTAAAGGGGGGAATAATTGCCAAACTGTCATCGCTTCGGCTGTCCTCAGAGGCTACGCGGTCATTAATAAAAACCCACGGACAAGGAGGCTTCCCCTTTTTTTTTTTTTTTTTTTTTTCAGACAGCAGGATTTACATTTGCATTGAAGAAAATCTCTGCCTCTGACACTGTGCGCATTAGGGATAAGTGGGACAGTACACCACCGGATGCAGCAGATGGCATCATGTTCAAAAAGCTCGGGTTATTTTCTGATCCTGATTGGCTTGAAATTCATTTATATGACTAAACGTAACAAATTCTTGAACACTATTATGAACAACAATGTTGGCGTCATCTTTTTAGTTCTGTTTCGCGGGTGAGTTTCCAAGGCTACTTTAAATGCAGGAGCGTTGATCACACCTATGTTGTTGCCGCGCAGAGTTGACACTTTTGACACATTTATGTATAGTTATTAACGTGATTTTTGAGTATACACCACTTGAAAGGTAGAAACATTTACACCAAATATCGTACTACAAAAAAAAACATAAAGGGCACTTGGAGCTGCGGTGTCAATGCAACCTTTCTACGTTCTACTTCCCAAACAAGAACGGACCAGTTCTATAGATGAGATAAAACGGAGAGGTGGAAATGTTGCTCCCCGCTCCTCTAATTAACATGGGGGTCTCAGTCACTCATCAGCATTCCATTCCGTCTGCCCCACTTTGGTGAAGAGACGTGCACCAAACACGCGTATTGATTCCTCCTCCGCCGCCCAGGCGGATTGTGAATGCGTTTCGCAGTGAGCCAGTGAGGCAAGAGCTCCTCAAGTATTTGTGCGTGGTTTGTAAGGTCTTACATTGGGTCGAGATTAGCCTCCATAAAGAGGATTTGCAACTTTTGTGTGGAATATTTGTGACACTGGCCTCGACATTTCAGGAATGTTCAGGGGGGGCTTTCCAGAGCATTGTGTTTACTCACCTGTCACTCTGTTTCTCTTTTTCCCTCACTGAAATCCCCTCACACACCACCGTGCGCGCTCACTGCGACCAAGTCTGTCGGCGTTGACAGTGCAAACGTGAGTACGTTAGCCTCATGCTGTCTGTGCTTGGGAGCCTGTCTGTCTCAGCTCAGCTCAGAGCACTTCACCTGAATGGCCTTTGTTTCGACGTGACCCCCCTTAGAGCGGGTCGCCGCCCGAAGCCATTCCACCCCACTGTGGCCCTCCTCAGGTTTCCTTCTCCCAGAGATATCCGGGGGAAGAAAAGAAGAGGATCGCGACAGGGAGATGTAAAAAGAGAGGTTAGGGGCTCAGGTGAGCTTAGCGTGTAGCTTGTCAATCACACATCATAGGGCATAGCTCAGGGGAGGTTCTTTCCTTCCATTCCAGTGGCCCCTCTTCTCAACCCACCATGCTTCATTCAAGTTTGAATGTCATTCAAGTCAGCGTCCGGGCTCCCGGGAAATGCATTAGCTACTATAATGTGCACGTCACGAGGCCGGACCTGACAACATGACGCAATGTATTCCGTCTTCTAAAATATACTTTTTACTGGGATGGAAAATGTATCGATTATTATTATTCTTATTACAATTATTTGCCATGGACGATTATCAGCTATTGGGCCAATATCGTCCTTACTTTAAGATATCGTAGAGGCTGCTGATATCAGCCACAGATACTTAAGGGGAAAAAAATTGGCCAAGGAGTAAGTCCTCCTTAGCAGCACTATACTGTGATGCGTGTACGAATCCTCATCTGCTTCAGATTTTTGACGAGAGCTATCGGTACTCAGTATCAGTGAGTATTCAAAGGGCGAATACTGTACTCTTATGGGGGTTGGTCTGAAAAAAGTGGCATTGAACACCTTGTTATTAAGAATAATAATAAGCCGGTGGCCATGTCAATCATAAGCGTGCTTTTCGATCGTCAGAATGTTCGATACAGCTGATAGAATCTCATTGAGAAAACTCACTCGATCAAATGGTCATCCGGGTACGCGCATTTACCTCGACAGTCTGCTCAGCACTCTTGCATTGTGAGAAGATGCCGATCTAAATGGTGTCCATGGCTGATAAAGACGTCCTCCGTCCCTACGAGGTGAGATAACATCAGTGACCGGAGAGCCGAAGCGTTTGGAACGCTGAGCTTTGCTTGCCTGATGCAATTGGGAGCTCAGTCAAGCCTGCTGACCTTATTTGAGGGAGATGATGACCTTGATTGATCCAATTATTGTTTTTTGATGGACTGGTGGACCCTGTCATGTTCTCAGATGGAGAATAGTGCGAGGACAGCGCTTTCATCTCTCAAGTCTCAATCCCCCGTTGACCAATCCATGAACAGCAAGACGACAAGTTCCATCCATTGACAAGTATTTGGACTAATACCCACCTTGCTCATATGGACAGTCTGGCAATTGGAAAAATAAACACCACAAGCCACGATTAGATGGAATCCGCTGATGCTGATAAAAAAGGAGGGCCTTGTTTGCAAGAGACGGTAAAATGATCGTGATACAGTTTGTGAACGTCATTTATGATAAAATCAGATTAAGATTTATTTTTCTCACCATGGAGAAATCCCCAATTTACAGCAGCAAAATTATGAAAGGGAGAAAGTGGGGTACGGCTGTAATCGTTATAAATTCTGATTAATTATTGATAGAGAAATGACGCCGCTGTCAGTGTTTATTTGAAAAGGGTCAGATAGAGCTTGACAGGATTCTGAAGCGTTTCTGTTTGTGAAGAGATGGGGAGAGGGGAGATGGGCGGGGCGAATGGAGGCAGAGATTGCGGTCGGGATAAGGTCACCCATGTCCCACTATTTGGCCTTGGGGATTTATCTCTTGCTTGTACACTGTCAGCGAGAGATTCAAATATAGTTGATGTGAACTCGGTGTGAAGGTTGTGGCAAAGTGGGAAATAACAACATTGTTTACATACATAATCATGTTTTAATCAGCCTGCTAATGAGCACTATAAGATGCCCAGGGTAGCTCATCAGGGGCATTGCTTAGCCTCTGATGTGCATAACAAGAACAATTCTGGAGTTTAAACGAGCCGCGCCAAGCCCGAGTTGCAAACTCCACAAGGCCATTTGTGTTCCACATCTGCTGTGTTCATCCCAACCCTCTGCTTGTGGTTTCCCGTTTCCCTACCTTGCCATTTTCTGCCTCTCTCACTTTCCCGCCTTCCGTCTGGCGGCCATCCTCGCCCGTGCCATCTGTTTCTCCGTGCGCCGCACGCAGACGACACAGGCGGTCTGAGAGAGGGAGCAAAACAGGGGATGAGGGAGGAAGACGAAAATGAAAAGTATGCCCGCTTGGAGACACCGGAGTCATTTACTGGGTGCTGGCCCAGATATTGAACCAAAATAAGACGTGTAATTAATTCAAAGTTGGCTAATTTGACTATCTCCAGTGAACTGCAGATAAATTTGGGACAAATTAAGCGTTTAAGCAGCCAGAATGAGTCACAGCTCCAAAATGTCATTCCCTCTAGCAATGAAATGCGCTTTTTGGATGGTTTTGGCATTTCAATCAAATCAACTGCATATATTTAATAAGCTAGGCAGGAAACCCCCGCAGAGGGATTCTACTTTTAATTTTTCCGTGATTTCATCATTTCTATATTATATTGTCGCCGTTTTCCCTTGACACGCCACAGCAGCAAGTCTCGAAAGACTTTCTCGGTGGTCAAGAATGTTGCTGCACATGTACCGGCAGGAACTAGGAAGTGAGATCAGATGTTCTAGACCGGCTTCTTGACATTTCAAATCCTCCTGCTCGTCTGCAACCCAATGGGCAGCTGATCTTAATTCAACATCAATATGACATCCCGACCCCCGCATTGGCTTGAGGGCGCTTCCGATTTAAGCAACAAGTGGCCAAGCAATCAATTGGCAGGACCAAAAATATGAACAACCAAGAATCTGAATATATCTGCAGACAATCTATATCTACATCTATGTATTTTCTTTTTCGTGTTTAAAATGCTTTCTACAGCACTTTTGAGTTGCATTTCTAGGGATAAAAAAGTGCTATATAAATAAAGTTTGATTTAAAATATCAAAACAGAGCTCAAGTAAAGACTCATTTTAAAACGATCCACTGCGTTCAAACATTGAAACTAACCCGAGTCAATTGACGGAGAGGTCAAATCTAACTGGAATTTCTCAGTGGGTTAAACAATGTTATAACAACGTGCGTGTGTTTTCTGTGTTTCTAAGCAAACGGAATCCCCCGCAAATCTTCCTGAGCGGAGAGAACAAGTTGCACGCTGTTTAACAAGAGGGGAGATAAATCTGTCAGGAGTGTCAAGCAGCAGGCGTCAAGGCAGCCAAAAGCAGACTCCCGCGAGCTGGCCAGATTCTTGTGGCATCCGATGGCAGAAAATGCCAAACAATTGCACAATAACACTCACAAACAGACACGTACACGCGCGCACACACACGCACACACGGGAACGCATACGCTTGCTTGGCTAAGGGACAGCAGCCAAAACCAGTCAGTTCTTTGGCTGAGGCAGAGCGGGCCAATTCTTCTCCTTGTAGACAATGTTGTGTTTTAATTAATTTTCAAGTGACTGAAAAGTACATCACTTGTCTCAAGATTTCAGGAAGAATCGACCTCACATTGTTTCTCACATTACACTTTGAACTTTTTAAAAAATATATATTTTCCGGGACAACATACTGCCGTAATCACAAATATGTTGCACTGGTATTTCTCTGGCAATCTAACCTGACTATTACAATTTTTATGAGGACTTTTTATAGATTCTTGTATTAGAGAAATAAATCTAACTCTACTGTGGCAGTGCAGTATTCATTTTACAGATTTGGATACTGTTCTTGTATTTGTTTTCGTAGATGAGGCATGAAATACAACCACTAAAGTGGCTGGTGGCAAACGGGAATTTTCATTTTCCCAACTACTATGTTGTGATTAGCTTTTAAAGTGGCGCATAATAAGATATAAATCACGTCCCCGTCACTTTCGGAGTTACCATCGTAGAAATGTTGCTGGACACTTGGTGGGGATATCGTTCCGTTTTCCAGGCCTTGTTAACTTCTTGTTTCTCTCACTCAATGGATTTCCTCCCGAAAACGCACACAATGGCGCGACCGCAGCTGTAAAGAAGGATTTACGGGGGCCGCCTGTCCTCCCAGCAGTAGGCTGATTGGAGGGGCCGGCTGTGTTTGTTAAGGTAATGGGCCCCGAGGTGAGCTAATTCACAGGGTACACGCTCCGCGCTCTGTCACCTCAGCAGCACCTCGATTGGGTGGGGTGGGGTGGGGATTGGTGGCCCAAGCTCTCCCCCGGATCTCCTTGGCCGTGCTCCGTCTACTTCAGCTCCACCTGAAAGTGATTAACCGGGGCCAGCCATGAGCAAACAAGCCCCATATGGAGTGTCTATAGGCTGGAGCTTCGGGAGCCTTCCTCCACCTCTTTGCAGAAAAGAGGCCTGAGCAAACATGGCTAATGAAGTCTTAACAAGGAGCCCCGGGTTAGTGTGAGCCCTCTAAATGCCACCGAGGCTTTCGGAATTGTGTCCGGCAGATTGGCTAAATCTCCTCCAAGCTTTTCCCCTTTACAAGATAAAGTTGCATTAGCATATCTCCGTCTCGCCATCTCATATCGTCTTGGAACTGAGAAGCGGTCACACTTGATGGGCTTCCTCTCGGAACACTTGATTATGCCGGGCAGAATTGGCGTTTAAATGGAACACATTAACTTGACTTCCTGATGTTCATTGAGGATTTTATTCATTGGTCACACATCCTTCTCAAAGCTTTGGTGTGCGCTCATATTCTCTAACAGCATGAGGCCGGCGCAAGATAAGCAGATAGCATATCGTCATTGCGCTGCTCTGCTCTGACTTTTTTTTTTCTCTCTCTCATTCAACCCATCATGAGAGATTTCACAGCATTCATTGCATGCACAAACAAGCACTCGTCCATAGAGCCTGCTGAACTCTTGTCTGGCAGCCAATAACGGCGCTCTCGGCTCATTTAATCAAGCTGTGCTGTCCATGTAAGCTGAACTCGGGGCTATTGCTTTCATTCGGCCGGTCGAGGCTGTAAAAATAGCTACCTCACATCATAAAGATCAGGCTGCAAACCAAACCTAATATCAGCAATTTGGACTCCGCGCACACAATGTGGCACTATGCTCGGATGTGGATATTGGAAGATGCCTGTTGTGCTCGACCAGAACTTGGCCCTGCGGGAAACTTAACATTACATCGGGTATAACGCGCGTCCTTGGCGAAATTCCATTCGTACGTCTCCAAAAACATCTGGATGTATACAGAAGTTGGAATATGCCATTGCCCAGCACAAACCAAGACAACGGAGGAGGAGATATTTGTACATGAAATACTTCTAGGCCACCGAGATGTCTCGTGAGCCATTTGCAATCTCAAAATGTCATATGTCGGGACCGTCACAAAACCGAAGAGCCCAGTGGCGTTTTTTTTTTTTTGCACACACACACAGAAGATATAGTTTTGACAAATAAAAATCAAAGCTTTCTGAGAAAAAAAAAAACTACTTTGAACGATCTTCATGCATGATGTCAAGAAACATGTCAGCAAACCTCAGAGCCGGCCCATGTTTTGCTCTTTGTTGTGTTTTGCGTATTCCATAAGAAGTCCCGACAAAGAAAATGAATATATACTGTAAGTTACAAGAAAGAAATAGACTCACATTCAAAGTCAATGAGTGTTTTTTTTAAATATTAAAAAAAACAACTTTTGGCTGACTACCAAGAAAAAAATGGTACTTCATATTCCCCGTGGAGATAATAAAGGTGACACGATATTAAGAAATGTTGTGCGTTGAAGTATTAAATGTGATTGTGAGCACAATGATTCTTCCATCATTTGGGATATACGGAAATAATGCCACCTGAACAATGTTATGTTCTGTCTTGAGTGTGTTCCAGCTCCAGCTGCAGTGAAGGGCGTTTCCCTGTAGCAGGTACACCTGCGCCTCATTTCCTCATCAAGCCTGGCTGGGTATTTAAGCGACACCTCGTCAGATCCTTCTTGCTGTCCCATTGTTTTGAGTCACTGCCGTGAGTCGTTTGCACTATTGTACTGAGTTTTTCTTTGTTTGTGTTTGTTACTTTGGTTTCGTGATGTTTTTATTTGTTGTGCATGTAATGTTTCCATTGTTTTGTGAATACACTTTGCTCAGTCCACCCTGCTTCTACTGCCTGCCTGCTTTTTGGGTCCTCTACCATGCAAAGCGTGACAACATTATGCTGAGAGAAGGAGCACTTGCTCTTATTAGTAAATGTCAAGTGTATAATATAATAAGTAATAAAATTACTGCGTTTGTCCATTTAACATGAACCAAATGAGGGGGAAAAAAGACGCCACTGTGGAAGAACATATTGTAGAGTAAAATTAGCCTACTTTTGCACTAGACCTCATGAGTTTTATGATCACCTAACATTGTAGAGTCAACTTTTTCATTGTTGACAGGAAAACTCTGACCGAGCTCTCGCACAGCAGAGATAGCTAGATAACAGCAGGTGATGAAATCAGACTGTTTAAGTGCCGACGACAGAAATAACACCGAGTAGATATTTGTGCAACTAGGAGATCTACAGCCACACGCACTTAGCGCGTTAACACAGACCTGAGTTGCTCAGTGTCAGGTTGCTCTGTCGCGCGCAATTACGCCTCCCGTGGAGCTCTGTGCAAGCGTTAAATGAAACTTCAGCACCTCATTTGAAAAATAAAACAACTGTTCTAAAGGACAGACAAAACCCTGGTCATGTAGTCTTAGCAAGCGCAAATGAACCAATTTAGCAAACTGGCCTTTGGCTTGCACTCACGCACGGTGGTGGGGGCGATGACACAAGTTTTAACACAAAATGTATTTCATACAAGTCCAACTAATTGACCTTTCACATAAATACAGAATGATACAAAATTACATAACATTAAAATCAACAATCTTCAATGAGATGAGTAAAAAATGTCAATATGGATTATTATGCTATATTTAAGATTGAACTGTGTACATTTTTTTTTTCTGAAACGTTATTTTCCCCAGTGTGGGACAAATAAAGGATATCTTATTTATTTTGTGCAATGAAACAATTTGTTTAATAACGGGGCATTGATGTCTTTGTAAAGCAAAATGGCAACGATTGTGAGCATCATGTTATTCGTGGCCAATGTCAACAAAGTAAAATCAAAACAACCTTTCATGACTTCACCTTGACCCCGCCTTCGCCACGTTGTGATTGGAGCAGCTCTCAGAGGGGCGTGACCCGCCAGCCTCCTGTGTATATATGCACCACTTGATCGCCTCGCCGCTGATTTACATGAGAACCAATAACACAGGAGTAACAAACGCGCCGAATGCTTTTCTGTTCGCACGGGACAAGCGAAGACGCACGTTTTTCTGACAGCAGAGGATTTGCGTGTCTTTTCTAAACGGACTGGTGAAAGGGTAGTGACAGCGCTTAAAATAAAGAAGACGGTGGATTCTCCTCTCAGCCATCTTGACTGCTGCTGCTCGCCGCACTGAAGGCTCGTCGTCTCCTGCTACATTCAAAGTAAACACAACCGTGCCGGCCACTCGCAACTCCATGCAAGCTCCACGGAGACGCGAGATGGGCTCGCCGCGTGAAATCTGACCGGACTGAAGGCGGGCGGTGGAGGATTTACGGCGGTATTTGGATCAGACAAGGCAGAGGGAGGGAGCCGAGGCGCGCAACCGCTTGGAGAGATGGAGCCCGACCTGTTTGGGATTTACCTGCTCCTCTCTCTCGCCCTCCTGCCCAGATCCAGCGGCACCACCGCTAAGGAGATCACCTGCCAGGAAATAGCCGTGCCCCTATGTAAAGGTATCGGCTACAATTACACCTACATGCCCAACCAATTCAACCACGACACGCAGGACGAAGCGGGACTGGAAGTCCATCAGTTCTGGCCTCTGGTGGAGATCCAGTGCTCGCCCGATCTCAAGTTCTTCCTTTGCAGTATGTACACGCCGATCTGTCTGGAGGACTACAAAAAGCCGCTGCCGCCATGCAGGAGCGTGTGCGAGAGAGCCCGTGCCGGCTGCGCGCCCCTCATGAGGCAGTACGGCTTTCCATGGCCGGACCGCATGAAATGTGATCTGCTGCCGGTGCTGGGCAACCCCGACACGCTTTGCATGGACTATAACAGAACAGACTCGACCACCGTGTCGCCCGTCCTCCCCAAGCCCACTAACCATCCCGCGAAGGGCTTCAACCCACCCAAAATGAAGCCAGGTAGACCGAGCCCACCTCGGAAGTACAAGCCGGCCGCGGGCGCCTGCGAGGCGGGTTGCAAATGCTTGGAGCCGATGGTGCCGGTCAACACGGAGCGCCACCCGCTGTACAACCGCGTGAAAACGGGCCAGATTACCAACTGTGCCATGCCTTGCCACAGTCCCTATTTTACGCACGACGAGAGGGCTTTCACGGCCTTCTGGATCGGGTTGTGGTCCGTGCTGTGCTTTGTGTCAACTTCTGCCACGGTCGCCACCTTCCTCATAGACATGGAGCGCTTCAAGTACCCGGAGAGGCCCATCATCTTCCTCTCCGCCTGCTACATGTTTGTATCCGTCGGCTACATCGTCAGGCTCATCGCCGGGCATGAGAAGGTGGCCTGCAGCAGAGACTTGGACGTGGAGCACATCCATTACGAGACCACGGGACCCGCACTGTGCACGGTGGTCTTCCTCCTCATTTACTTCTTTGGCATGGCCAGCTCCATCTGGTGGGTCATCTTGTCGCTGACTTGGTTCCTGGCAGCTGGGATGAAGTGGGGCAACGAAGCCATCGCCAGCTATTCCCAGTACTTCCATTTGGCAGCGTGGCTCATCCCCAGCATGAAGTCAATCGCGGTCCTGGCTCTGAGTTCTGTGGACGGGGACTCGGTGGCCGGGATCTGCTACGTGGGCAACCAGAACCTTGACAACCTGCGTGGTTTTGTCCTAGCCCCTCTGGTGATTTATTTATTCATTGGTACCATGTTCCTTTTGGCTGGATTTGTGTCCTTGTTCAGGATCCGCAATGTCATTAAGCAAGGCGGCACCAAGACTGACAAACTTGAAAGGCTCATGATCAGAATCGGGGTCTTCACGGTGCTGTACACGGTTCCGGCCACCATCATAGTGGCATGTTATTTCTACGAGCAGCACAATAGGCAGAACTGGGAGGTGACCCACAACTGCTCCAACTGTTTACACGAGAAGGACCGCAGCCGGCCGGACTACGCCGTCTTCATGTTAAAGTACTTCATGTGCCTTCTGGTGGGCATCACGTCCGGAGTGTGGATCTGGTCGGGCAAGACTTTAGACTCTTGGAGGACTTTCTGCACCAGGTGCTGTTGGGGTAGCAAGGCCACCAGCGGCTCCATGTACAGCGACGTGAGTACGGGCCTGACGTGGAGGTCGGGCACGGCCAGCTCCGTGTCTTGCCCCAAGCAGATGCCATTGTCGCAGGTTTGAATAAAAGGAAAACAAAAGCGGCTTATGGAGGACTGCTAATTGTTTGGGAGATAACCCATCACACCCTGTCTTAAGCAATTTGCATTGTAATGAACTGCTGCTGAGGTGCTGCCCTCTTTCCTCCCTCAAACTGCGGGGAGAACGTTGAGACAATGTCCAGGCAATCACACAGGTTTAATTCCTCCATTCTTCCCTGTTGATAGGAATTAGAGGCTCATCTCCAATTTCGGGGGCATTACTTCTTGTAGCCAGTTCTTAACAAACTTCGTACAATGTGTCTTTTATGAAAAAAAAAAAGAAATTTTCTACCGATCTCGTGCCAGATAATGTCGAAATGTCAATCATGTCAAGTATGGTTTAAATTAAGCCTTAATAGTGCCCCGGGTGTTTTTTTTTTTTTTTTTTTGAGCGGGTCATACATTTTGTAAGTTCAAAAATGTATTTATATATGTAAAGCTCGTGTACATTTGTGTATAAAAAGAAAAGTTTATAGCTATTGTACATTTGTAAAAAGTGCAGATGTGTTTTTCAGGAGAGCAAAAAAAAAGACATTTATTTTGACAATAAAACATTTGATAAATTTAAACCATTGTTTTTTGTTTTTTTCCCCCCATATGTGTCTATGTGTGTCTGTCTTGCCGAGCAGGCGTGTTTTGCGGTCATCATTTTTAAGGGCGACAGCTTTTCAGGGTCTCCAGCGAAAGGGGAAACCCTTTTAACCGTCAGAAAGTGGTCATTAGAGGCAGGGGTTGAGTTGGAGCATCTCCATGATTGTTAAAGTCCTCTTCACATGCCTGCAGAAGCCTGCTTTCTTAATTCGGTAAAAGGGGGACCGGCTGAATGCAGTCTAAATGCAGGGAAAAGACCCTTTTCATCTGCTCAAACTTTGATCTTTCTTTTCGAACAGCGCCGAATAAAGGTGGTGTGTGTTAGGAGTGTCCGTCTGATGTGCCAAGGTTCCCCTAAACGTCCCCATTTGGAGTCTTTGATGGGCATTCGACAATTGAAAGAGCATTTTGGATCCTTTGCTTCTTGGGCGATCGTCAGGACTGAAACCTGCCAGTGCCCTTGGATCTTGTGTGTGTGTGTGTGTTTTTTCCCCTCCTCTTTTTCTGCGGGCCTGAATTGAAACATCTCTCCATCGGGCTCAAGCTGTGTCAGCGAGTGCAGGGGCCTTGACATGAATGATTGTGAAATTGCAAAGAAAGAGCCACAGGTGGTCTGTTCACATGTTCTCACATCTTAGGAGTGTTTAATTGAGGTCTTTTTGCAACAAATGCGTCCTGTTTTGGTCTTGATTAAGTCTTCAAGCCTCTAAAGGACGTTATACTGTAACGGTTTAGAAATGCATTTGATTAGCTCGTCACGATGTGTTTTTCAGGGATGTGGCAGAGCAGTCAACGTACAACTTCAAAACGAAACATCATATGCTGTTCGTATATGTGTGCAAAATATGGACTGGAAAGACATTTTAAGTTGGAACGTCTAGGCTTCCACCAAAGTACATTTTCCATCCACCTTGCGCATTGTTTATTCGGGCCTTTACCTCCAACCGCTCAGGCAAATAAAGCACCAGCTACTAGTGCCATCTAGTGGTCAAAGAGCTTTTGTACAGCTTTGACTCTGCTGTGAAACGTGACATTCATTTGCAAACAGTAGCCTCATTGTCATAAATCATCTGTCCACCACAGAAGCATGCGTCGTCTTGCGGTTGCGCATACAACTGTGATTATCAAGAAAGTGGGCTGCCTGCACTGCTTTGACAAGCCTTGTAGGAGTAGTTTGCAAGCAAAAGTTCCACGACTGTCTCTGAGGTGCATCACACAGTCCAAACTTGGTAGGGTCACTGTGGCAGGTCAAAGGTCCTATTTTTATGTTTCTAGCACATTGCTTAATCCATTAGCTCGACCAATAATTGCGTTTTTTATATTGTCTTATTTATGAATTATATAATTTAATGTTTGGCGATTTTTATGTTATTTTTTAGTGTTGTGTTTTAATCTGAGAGGGGAAATTCACTTCATGTTCTTATCGCATGCATTATTCCACGTGTTTGTGCTTATGTATCTGTTTACTGGGGTCCACATTGGCCAACATTGCAAACGAAAATACAATTTAATGTCAAACAGTCTCAATATATCTCGTCATTTCGTTTTGAAAGTCCAGATTACATTTGAGCACAAAGCACGTAAAGCCACAGTGGGTGTATTCTTACCCTAAATCAAACACATTTCTGCGACCTCTGAGTCGGCTGACCTTTCTAGATTAATGTTGGAACTTCCTGACCTCCAAACTCAGGCATTTATTCCCAGTTGACTGTTTGAAACACCAGATGTTTGAAAAATAAAGAGTGACTGCAGGGCAGTCAAGGGGTGTCACTAAAACTTTCAGTTTTGGCCAACATCTTGTTTTTCCACGCCAGACAGGTATTTGGTAAAAACACTAATTGTGTTTGTGAAAGCTCCTGACTTGCCTCAAGTACCTCAAAGATGTCAAGACAACGAAGTAGAAGATGTAAATGAATCAAAGTGCCATTTGTTGACATTTAGTGATATCAAATTTTATTAATCGTAGTTACAAAAACTGTCCACCTGAGGGCGCTAATGCTACTGAATGATCCCGGTACGTGCATGCTTATGGTAAAACCAATGCCGAAGTCCAATTCTGTCAAATAAAGGGACATCCTATGGTGATGCTTGTGGTCTCGACACAAGAAGGTGCGGCGTAGCCACACCTGAGGTGATCTGAAGAAAACAACCCGTGGTCACCCCAGTCACGCGTGAGTCAAAAGGCCGAGCATTGTCAAAATAGATGAGATCGGGGAAGCCCGAAGCTTTCTTTGGTCATCACTTTCCAAAAGAGAACAAAGATCAGGAGGTATCGGCTTACACAAAGACGACTCTCCAGGCTGAATGAAACGCGTGCAAGCAACTGATTTACAATGGGAGCCTCCACCCACGTCGGCAGAAAGCAAATGAGACTGCCAAACTCTCGGCTCACTTCAGCCGAGCTGACTTGAAGCATTCCGTGAGACTGTCCGGGTTTGACCCGAAAAATCTGTGCTTTGATCAAAGTGAAACCGTATCAGACATCCCAGAGGGCAACAGGCAATCGTGGTCCTTTTTCTGGGCTCCGTGTCCAGTAATGTTGCTCCACTAAAGCTCGCTAGGCCCTGAAATTGAGTGACAAGCCATGAAAACTGAAACTTAAGGGGGCGCATAATTAATTTGTGATTGTGGTGTCCTTCAACTTCTGATCAACCGTGCTTACTCTAATTGGAATCCGATTATAATGCAGTGGATCTGTTGACTTACAAATGTAACTCATTCTGTGACCAAGCGCGTAACCTAATTTACTCAGATATTAAACCGACCCCCCCCCCCCTTTTTTTTTTTTTTTGCACCTCATTTGCGCCGTGGCATATCTGACACTTGCTCGTAGCTAAAGCAAATACATATGTTACCGCTGTAAGCGTCAAACAGCCTACCAACGATGGGCTCACAGGGTCCTGACATGAACTTTGACCTCGAGGGTGAGGGCATGCAAAGCGGGTCATGGCCTCTTTTATACTCAGTGTGGTCGGGAGTGGTGGAAACAGGTGAGCTGTACTTTTAGACGAGCTCAAGGACAAAGAGCGCCCCACCCAATGAGGCTTAAGGCACGCACATCTTCCCTTCCACGACCCGGGGGAGGTATTCTTGACTCATGATATTGTTGCTTTGCATCAAAGGGTATAAAACACAAGCCCCCGCAGAGAAGGCAACGCGATCCGTCGGCAGTGTGTTGATTAGCCACGAGTGAGGTGCAGTGAGGTAGAACGGCCAGCGATCCAACAGTTGTTGCCACTATGTAAAGCTGGTTCTCAAGTTGCTCTCACATCTTATTTGCTCGGTCTCATCTTGCATAACAACCCTGCAAATAAAGAACAAAAAAAAAAGTCACACCCACTCGGATCTTTTCTCCTGGCCGTCATCGTTTGATCGGTCCGCACCATTGGCCGGCTCGGCCAAAGTGTACTGACCAATCCTATCCACGGCGGTTCCTGTCGTCATGGGCTCATCTCTCTTGAGTCTCGGTGACAGCGCCGGGTGACGTCCAAGGTCCCGCCTGGGGGGTGGTGGAGGTTTGAGCCTGCTAGGTTTACTAACACAAATGGCTTTAGGGGTCCCCGTCGGTTCAAAGGAAAAGAGAGCCAGCTCGTCACCTTCCTTCTCAAGAGGTTCCGAAAAAGGGTATCCATTGTTTCTGTTGGTGTCGCAGCCCAAAGGTTCCAAAGGGCGAGGGGCTGAGGTTGCATCCCGAATTATTCCGACTGCCCTCCCTTTGCAAGAACTCCGGCTGCCTTGCCTCTTGCGGAAACTCCCTCTTGGACCAGCCTCAGTTTCAACAGTTTGACATCCCATGGAAGAATTGGGATCTGGGGTCCCCAGGAAATCGCGCTCGTCCTCATAAACACACTCCATCAACTTGCTTTTACCCTTTTGCCTCACGGAGCGCTTGATTACACAAATAAAATCCAGGGCGTTTAGGAAAAGGGACAGGGCGGACACGCCCAGCATAAAGTTGAGCATCAGCGTCTTCTCGGTGGGTCTTGAGATGTAACAGTCCACCTGGGTGGTGCATGGAGGGTGTTGGCATAGAAACCTCCTCGGGATGGAGAAACCAAACAGATAGTAGTGCGCCGCCCCAAATCCTGCCTCCAGCAAAGTCCGGAGCATCAATTGAAAAATGTAGGCTGCCGTGAAGCATCGGACCGACTCTCGCTTTTTTCCCCCGGAGGTCTTGACGGACAGCTCTTGCCGGGTTTTGTGCAGTTGCGTAGTTTGACCAGATACCAAAGAGCTCGGGGCTGCAGCCAGGCCATTTGACACCTTATGGGTCACGTAGATTGTAAAGATGATGTAGGGCAGACTTAAAGTGACGAGTTGCACGAGCCAGAAGCGGAAAAGGGAGATCGGGGAAAATATATCGTAGCACACATTGGCGCAGCCCGGTTGAATCGTGTTGCATACAAAGCGCTCCTCTTCGTCCTGGTAGAGAGGGTAACCGGCCAGGAGCAGGATGAGGCCGCGGAGAAAAATCAGGACCAGCCACACTTTTCCTGAATTAAAAGCATGTCAGGATTAGAAGTGCGCTGAACTTCTGGCAAAAAAAAAAAAAAAAATCATCAACATTCACTCACCTATCAAGGTGACACTTTGATTGACAGAGATAAAGATGATTTCTGACAGACTGGATCCCGCCATGTTCCGTCCGTCCAGAGTCATTCTTTCAGCACCCGAAGTTTTGGGCCTCTCCTTTAACTCTCCTTGCGGTACCTCAGCATTTTGTCTTCTCGTAGACCTGCAGGAACCTCACTAACACCGAGTTGGACATACCCAACAGTTTTGTGAGCTCCAATCCAACATGATCCCTTTTGAGTTCCCCCAAAAACTAACGGAAGTAGAAAGCAGGGGAAATGCTCCCGAACTTCCTCGCTCTGAGTCCTCGGCAGACAACTGAAGACGGCAGCGAGCCCCATTGTGGATCTATTCTTAACACGCTTGCAAAGGCACGTCGCTGTCCTGCATGGCATTGCAGAGATATTTTGGGGACGCAGGACGTCCTTACAGGAAGAAGTGCGACCTCCGGGGTTACGAGTTCTAATTTCAAACTAAATTTCAAGCACGTCCAAACTAGCAAAAGCATAAAAATGCAACATCTTTGCTACCGCAGCATGGAAATTAATTGATGATTAATCAATTAATCATCAATCAATTAATTGATTAATCAATTAAGAAATTAATTCTCTCTTCTCTTCTAGGTCACTTGAAACATTCGATTCAGCTGAGTAATCATGATTGGACGATACAATCGTGAAATAAACAATCTCCAAAATACAACAACACCTTTCAACACTTTGCACTGTGCAATGTCGTCCTTCTTCCTCCAAAGCCAACCTAAACCGCCTTTGGGCCTCCGGCACTTTGGTTCCACGTCTTCCCTTCTGGCACCTGCTGGTCAGAGCCAGAAATAACAAGGACCAGATTTGGGACCAGACTGTCAAGTGTGGCAGAACGATCCTAAACATTGTGCACAACTTTCATAGTTTTTTTTTTTAATTCAACTAAAGGTTACCAAAATCATGTTCTTATTCTTGCAACGACTTTGATTTCCTTGACACATACTGTATGTAAAATTATACAATTAATTTTGATTCTACATCTTTGGCCCAAATTTGTGCGAAATTGCGAACAAGTTGCAAGCTAAGTGAAGGAAAAATATGGAGATGACGATGCCATCTCTAAAAATAAATCAAGTTATAAGTCGTTAACGGCCTGCGCACTGCAGTCCCATCTTGATGCCGAAAGCGTGTTTCAGAAAAGAAAAAAAAAGTTAATGGAAACAGATTAATCTCAGCTTGTTGTTTTTATAACGATATATATATATTTTATATATAAATTCAATTTACAATACAATGCAGTGAAGCACCCGGCAAGGTTTTTCAACTTCCAGATAACAATTTGCCGGTGTGGCCGTCCAAATAACATGAGCTTCTTCATTTCAAGAAAATATGACACAATCGTCCCAGACACGCTTAAAAAAAAAAAAAAAAAATCGGATCAAATCATTGACTGTGTGCGGATAATTATTATTGCCCTATGTACCACATATTACCACGACAACTTTCTGTGAATAAAAAACACTGTAATAAGAAACAAGACAAACGTTTTTTTGATGGTGGCTCCCATTGAAATAGTTTTATCTCAGGTTCTTTGAATGATTCGTCGCCATTGCGGCCCACCTCGTGTACAGTAGAAACGGATCCGATATAAATATTCTAACGGTACGACCGCAGATGTTGCACACTGGCACCGCTATGTACACTATATAAAGACAACTTAGCAAAACGTATACAATCTGTGCGTGAACAGTGTTAGATAACGATCACATTGAATAATAATACTACTCATTCAGCTCGTCTCCAGAACACAAAACTACCCTGAAGAGACATGTTTTTAGTAGCTTCTGAATACAGAGTGTTCACTTGTGCTGTTTTAGTCATGAGCAGGAAGGAACCATACAAAATGGCGTCGGGATAAAAAAGTTCTTTGTTAGTTATTTGTTCTGCTCATCAGTGGTAAGGAGTTGGAAGTCGGTTCTTACAGGCACCGCAGGTTCGGACAATGGCAGTGATGAAGAAAGTTCGCCGTCACTTTTGAAGTACATCTCGGAACTTAAAAGTGGATGACAGCGTGCCCCCAACCCCCCACCACGCTTCATTCGACCTGATCGCACCAATGAGGCGACGCATGAATATTGCTTGAAGTCAATGTCCGAGTCGGATCAGAAGAAGCGTCACCAGTCCTGTCAAAAGTGTCAAACACTGATTTTCATTGACGCTGTTGGCTCACAAAACAGGAATGCCAGGTGGAAGGCCGCTTGCTAAATCAACCCCGTGTAAAATACATACGTCCATGAACAGGTGCTGATATGCAGAATGGAATGCAGGGTTGAAACGGGAATGGGCAGAAACGCGATACAAACAAAACAGGCGAAACTGGAGGAGAGCTCGAATTTAAAACTGTCGAGGAGCTCTTAAAAATAAGCGGCGAAACGGAGGAAGTGGTTTAAAAATGAAAGGAATGCAGCCACGCTGCTACTTGATCTCCCTTCCGACGTCATTGGTCTCCGCGTCCCGTTTCAACTTCACTTCTGCACTTCTTCATTTTGTTGCACTCACACACTTCGGTTCCGCTCATTGTTATTTACAACGACTGGAGAGGTGCAATCTTGCTTGGTAAAAGTGCCAGATTGTGTTTGCGTGTCTCGTCGGGGAGACGGAGCCACATATCCACAGGACAGCTGCCCGCCTCGGAGTCAGCTGACAGGTTCCACTTTCCGGGTGCTGCCGGCGGCCATCGTTAGGAAATGATGGCCGGACACCACCGCGTAACCGACAGGTTGTCTGCGCTCACTGACCGCTTCTTTGCTAGCTTCTTCAGGTCCTTGTATTTGTCATCGCACAACCTGGATATAGCCTGGAGGTAAAAATAAATAAATAAATAATAATAATAATGAGAGGCGGAGGTGAAGACGACGCACGTTGTCACATTCAAAAATGCAAAGTATCCTCACTCAGTCTCAGAAACGCGTCAAACTCGAGGCCCATGGGCCAACGTCATACCAAATTATTTGACCATTGCTAACCTCAAGTTTCTGGGCCTTGTCTCTGCTGAGGGCCTCGAGAGGGAAGCTGAGGTTGTTGGCCTCTGCCAGGGAACGCAGGTCAAAGTAATACTTGGCGTAGACACTGGACGGCACGTTGATGTTGAATTGCAGCAGCTCCAGAAACTGCCGCTCCAACTCGTTCCTTGTTTGGATAAAGAGGGCCCGGTGAGTTAACGCTGCTCATCGACTCAAAACAAACATGTCCGCTTGCTTCAATTCCGTCCATTCCAAGTTGTATTGCTAGATGCATTTCAGTTCAATTTTTCAAGGGACTTTGTCTGCCGCCCGCGCTCATTTACAGGCGGACGGCAACACACAGGCTAAAGTTAGCCTTGTTGACAACCAAATTCTGCCTAACATTTCGAACTGTGGCAATCGTCCGGCTATTCTGATGCCACAAAGATACGCACAGATGCGCACACGCTAGTCTGGCTCAACTCCGAGGCGGATTCCCCAAACAGGTGGCTTACAGTCACGGCTGAGGGGTTTCTGAGGCCAAGGGCAGGATCGCACAACTAACGGTGGGGACGAGAATGACTACGGCAGGGGTTGGAGGTCAAGCGGTGGCAACAGTGTTATGTTCCTTCTCAGAATAAATACAGACAAGATTGCCTTCAACAAAGACGGAAAGGGAATAGAGGTCAGCGGGGTGTGCTGGTCCTCGAGGTGCTTTCCCCGCTTTCATTCTTGATCTTTCCTTGATCACCATCATGTCTCACTTCAGTGAACGTTTGTGCATGTTTGTGCTAAAAGGGCAAAGGCAAAATTTGAAGCCAAGCCAAAATTTAGATTTTCACTCCACAATTGGGAATTCTGGTAAAGCCACTTTCCAAATAAAATAAATCCAGAAAAAAATGAGGTGAAATGTTTTCATATCACTCACATATCCTCCACAGTGATATCCTTGAGAATTTGGCAGTAGTCGACATTCCACACCGCCTGGTCATCCCAAACTTTGGACGCCAGAAGGATGGCTCCTAAAACAATGCGCTTCCAGTTGGCGGGGCAAATGTCAATCTCAGCATAGGTCAGGAGCCTCTCTAAATACACCTTTTGACAAGGAGAATGATTAATACTGATTAGTGCATAGTTTTTTGAGCCAGATGTAGCTTGTGCTCAGATTATTTGAAAAAAAAAAGACATTTATTAATTAGATCACCTCTAACTTTCAAGTTTAAAACATTTTTGTGCTGCAAGAAGCAGTTTTGTGAAGTGTGTTGAGGTAGTGCCATTTTTTTCCCGGCGCAATACGACGATACGTTTTGCTGAAACGTATCGTCCAATTCAATCGTGGTGCCTTATTTTTTACGACATCCTATTATAAGTGTCACATTATCTTGATGTGTTTCGCAGATGAACCGCGCCACAGCCGACCAATGGAATCCTTCACGTGTACACTTCGAAAAAGAAAGAAAAACAACGGGCCACGCTATATTAAAATAACGGATACAATAGCAGACTACATTATGAGGTACAAAAGCAGCACCCAAAAACTGTCCCCAGCGCTAAATGTACACGCATAGAAAGTGCGCACACTCACCAATGTGACGATGGCGCATTCGGCCGTGAGCTGTGCGGCGCTGAACAGCGTCCTTACGAAGCGATAAATCTGCTTTTGCTCGGGGTCGTGCTTATCGTAGTCCGGAGGAACTTCAGACTTCTGCGGTGACGATATGATGCACAGGACACCAGACATAGTGGTTAGGTAACAAATTATTCAAATAATAATAATAAGACTCGGAATGGCACGCAATCGACTGTGAAAACAGCTTTTGCATAACATAAGCATCACGTACATGCAATGACTCCCTTACCGACAACGGGTGCAGCTTCTCATCGAATATGTCTAATAACATTCTTCCGTCGACCTCTCTGGAATAACAGACGGCAAGACACATCAAAGCGCATTGCACATTTGCCCAGGACATGACTACCACTTCAATAATGCATGAGCGGACCGTTTCACTGGATTCCTTATTGCGGAAAGCCCAAAAAAATATCAATTGATTCAAAACTGCGCACCGACCAAAGAAAAGGGAAGAGATTCTTGTTCTTACCTGTTTCTTATGTGATAGAATATCGCAAGGGCAACACTGGTAAAACACAAAAACAAAAGATCATTAACTTACTGTCTACTGCACATATCATGCGGTTTGGGGAAAAAAAGTACGGGAAGAAAATAAGAGTTACCATTTAATGGTGTATTTGAGGTTGGGTTGACTGACAGTGCTGTCGTCAAGGAATATGGTAGAGCATGAGCTGTACTTCCTTCTCACTGGGCCTGAATGATGCTGGAGTGGGGACACAAAAGTAAAAAAGCATGTATGTCTACGACACTCCATCTTTGTCTTTTTGGACCAGTCAAAAAGTGCGATAACAACGATGGAGGTTTTTAAAATACAGTTGAGAAGTGATGGGATTGTCGATGGGACAGCCAGCTCGTACAGCTTTGTAATGACACCAAATTGTTGTCGGTTTACATGAGCGCATCATGCATCACACTGAAGATGTGTCATCCGAAAAATGGAGACGTAACAGCACAATGGATGTTGGACATTATTTGGGATTTTTTTTAATTTTATTTTACCTTGCTCTCCGAAATGTGTGTGAACTTGCAAAAACAAATAAGAGACAGCGATCACCGTACTATTTGCACACTCGATACATCACAACCCAGAACAACATTTACCTGCGAGTTTAAAATTATTTCATAGCAAAAGTCGTATCTCGTTTGCGGGAGCAATTCAGGAAAAAAAATGCTCCCTTGAGTTTTGTCACTATACTCACATGATTGATGTAAAGGCTCTTCCTCTTTTCTCGAACTGAAAGGAAAGATACAGAAGCAGTTGAGCGATCGCCTCAATGCAGTACCACAGACTAGCCGACAGGTGTCAGGATTGATCCAGAGTTTCTTGAATCTCAAACAAATGCTGGTACAGCATGTCGTAGCAAAGACTACAATAAACAATGCACGCTGTCTTATAAGAGAACATAACTTGGCTGAACTTTTTCTCTTGACAAAAGTTAAATGATTTTATTTTTTGCTCGAACGAGATTAAAACAAACATATATATCGTGTGGGGTTTTTTTTCTACAGGAAGACAGCTGCACACACACATTGTTTTTCCTTCATCATCTGAATCCCAGTGCTGAGATGCAACTGAGCTCATAGAATTACTGAAAACAAACGTTCAATTAAGTAAATACATGAACTTAATTCGAGGTTGAAGTATGCCTCATATATGTTGAATATAATCATCCAATTTGCATCTTCTTTACTTTTCTTCCCTCATGATCTCACCTTTGATATTCTGATACAAAATAAGCGGAACAGTATTTCAAAGGCACTATTTTCAGATCCTAAAACGAGTCACAAGGGCAACAGCTCCGATTAAGTGCGATAATATCAAGTAAGAAAGTAACAATGATCACTTTGGTGACCAAAACTTTTTTTTTTTTTTTTTTTTTTTGGTGGTATCTCTGCAGCCCTCTTCACAAGAGAACATATCATGCACACGGTTACAAAACAGATACGCAAATTTACTGCAAAGCCACATCAAGAAATTTTTAAAAAACAGCGACACGTTGCATGACGAGCAAAAAAAGTGCAGTTTGCAGCAACAGGTGAAGCACAGTGAACACGACGACGCTACCTGTCCTTTGTAAACAAACACAGTCGTGCCCTTACCTCGTTTGCTGTGCACAGCAACTGCAAAAACAAAAGCCCAGGTTGTCTCCATATCGTAACAATCACGAAATGTCAGTGAGAAAGCTTCAATAAAGATTGGCCGGATGACATGTTTGACGGTTTACCGTGATTTTAAAAAGTCAGTGTTTCAATAACCGCTAATGGTGCTCTGGGTGAGCGGCCCTCTAATGGTAAAAAAATAATATATATATATCCTTTTTATTTTCCCAAATATTTCAAAAAAGGTCATTTTAGAGCTGTCAGACAAAAGGTTGATTGAACTAAGTTCCAAAGTAAAGACAAACGTGTGCCACTCATGCAGCGAAACTCACCATCGGTCTGGGACTTGCTGAGGAAGATGGTGCTGGCTCGAGGATGGTCGGAGGGATTATACTCCATCGGCAGATCTGAAAATAGAAGACAAAACGTCAGTCTGGCCTCTATTTCAAAGCACGCTTTACATGAAAATTGCCCAGTCATCACCACACAACAGAATTCTAGCATGGTAAGAGCAGTACACTGTGGGCGGTGAACTTTTACTGCAAGGTATTGTGGTATTACTTTAAGATTCCAATGTGTGCATTGTGACATCACATTTTGTGTCTGGTAAGAAATCCAGGTAGCTATAAAGGGTTCACTAACTTGTTCTTGTAAATGTGTTTCAGTTCAAATCAAGCATGAACAATTAATATCTGCTGCCAGCTCAATATAGAAAAGAGCGAGAAACAATGAAAGTATGAACTTCACCAAATCCACAGAGGTTGAGGAAAACACCCAGCAACAGTCAAACAGTGCGCAACCAACACATTGTCAACAGCTTCCTGGTTTCGCGGATGAGGTCAGTGAAACAGGAAAGGTCAGACATCCTTGGAGGTCAGTCTGAACTTAGCATAATGCTAACGATAACCGTGACATACACTGCACCCAAGATCACACGGCCTCTTTGGGTACGCATCAGGTTTTGAATCCAAGCAATCGCTATTGTGCCAAACCCTTTTGAACAGCCATCTTTTTGTGTTAAAGAGCCACTTGAAGAGCCTCAAAGGATACAAATGCACGCTTACGCACACAAAGAACCACACTCATGTAGGAGGCGGTGCGTGTACGAAATATGTTGTCCGGGGGAAGAGGCAGAAAGCAATAATAGAGGGTTAAATGATGCTCACAACTGTTGGGGTGAAGGCAGGGGGTGGAGGGGGTGAATAGATCAAGTCAGTCAAGAAGAACTGAAACGTTGTGCTGAAATTACAAATCAATGGGTGCATTATTTCAGACAGGAAATAGACTATTCGCAGACACTGGTGTCAGTGACCTTTGGCGTGGTTCTACTCCCAATAGTTTTCACCAACCTCAACATTTTGGGCTCTCACGTCACACTGCTGGGCCGCACTATCTGAGAACCACCCGCATGCAAGGTCTAACTAGGCATCTTAAAATGGTGCATAAATGGGAGTATCAGAAAGTAGTTTGGATACAGATCGGATGGGAATCATTTTGGAATTAACAGTAAGATGACCTTAAGTCCTTTTTCTCTCAGTGCTAATGCATAAAATGCTTCCTGCAAATGAATGCATACGTGTTGATTGCATTACATAAGGGTGTGGGGGGGATGACAGAAGGCTCAGTGCAAAGATTGTGTAGGGGTTGAAGACTCCATGTCAAGTCGAGGGTAGTCATTTGCACTGCACCCAACAGAGTCACAAACCCGCCCGCCTTCTTTCGCTCCCCGCTCATCCCCTCATCTTCTTGCTGTAACTAGGCAACGCTGGCTTGAGACGACTCAGATGGTGGAGGCAGGACATTCAAAGGCTTTTGCAGTCTTTAAATCTGCCTCGCCCACTGATTCAGTATCCTAATTGCCGGTGGGCCTGATAGAATTGTGACACTGTCAGGCATAATGGCATTGTTGAAACAACAAAACACCGGCAGCTTTCTGATTCGGAACAAAAGTCGGGATTTCCAGTGGAGGGTGAATGGCATCATGTAAGAAGGCCGGTTCAGTAATTTTGTTAAAATGTAACGAGGTTAGACAGTTTGGTGTACTTCACAAACAGACGTATTATAAACAGGCCAAAAAAAAAAAAGAAAACCAAGCAAGTAATCCAGTGACGGCAATGGAGGGATATATTTTTATTAAAAAAACAACTCACAACAACAGCATGTGACCTTTGGCATCAGATATTTTCCCACAATTGCTGTGGCAGCTTAACACACATGTCGGCCTGCCAGTTATTGACACTTGGTTCAACACCGTGAAGCATGGACGCGACGTTTCTAAGAAACCGATAACTATAAACCACTCCAAAAGTGAAAAGGTTTCGTGATCACATTTAAAAAAAAACACATGTACAGTGTTCATTAACGGTAACATATTTAAGTAACCCTAAATGAGTGCATATTTATTAATGGAAAATGTTTTCCAATTCTCCCACGTATATCGGACATGTAGGTCAACCTGTCTGGAAGTCATACTTTGGAGAGTCCCCAGGCTCATCAACCAGGCATAAATAATCCATGCCCAGATTTCAATTAGCCTTCCAGCAATACTCGTCAATATATTCATGTGTGTGCCCCACAAATTAACTTCTGCACCATAACGACAGAGAGGAATGTTGGTGCCTGGAGCCACTGCTCAGTTACAGATGTCAGCCTTGACTAACATCCAGTCAGTGAGACATGATTCCGTTTCATCGTGTACAACTCTATTATAATTTTCATTTTGGTATTGAAGGCTAATCTTTCCTCTATCCCGCTTATATAAGGGTCGGTGTGAGCTGGAGCCTATACGAGTGATTCCCTCTACTTGGGATTACTGAAAATGGAACAAAGAATATTAAAGCACAAATACATTGTATGAACCAATTAATGTCAAAACATGGTACTGTGATTGATATTGCTTTTGTGGAGTAAACAGAATAATCAACGGACGAAGGGGAGGAAGGTGGTTTCGAAGCCTGGAGTTTTAATGAGGAACCAGGGGAACATAGAGACAGAGGACGACTGCTTGGGCAAATCAGGTTTCCAGTAGGCCTGCTGCTGATTTATAGTGGGGACAACTACTAATACATACTTGGGATGAGCGGGCATGTTGCTAGCATCACCAGTGTCAGCAGTTTTCATGAATGACTTTGTTTTTCCCATCACATGCTTGTAATAACACACACACACACACACACACACACACACACAATTCTTACCCATATGGAATATTGAATACTGTAGTCTTAAGTGTTGCTCTCAAACTTACTTTGGTAAACACAGCACCACGTGACATCATTGGAGGTGAGGGGTGCACGCCTCTCGCGTGTCACGTCACGGGTGCGCGCCCGTGATGTGACACATATATATATATATATGCCTGTACTGTATATGCATTCACATTAAAAGTCACGTTTGTTTTATTCATGTGAACGAATACATAAAAGATCGGATTTAACAACAAATAAATAAAAAATCAAATTGAGCATCACGCCCTGCAGCGTGAACCTTGCCAATCATAGCAAAATTAGTTCAACCGATTTGCTTAAAATGGTATGTACTGTTGACTTCGGTCACAGTAGCTGTTGTTCCGCTGGTTGTATATGTTGCTAATTCGTGTGTTCATGTAGCAGTTGTAGCAATATGAAAGTTTATGATTACACGAACTGGTTTCCTTATGCCCGTCTGTGATGCTTCCTATTATTATATCTTAGCTTTAAGCACTTTGGTGTTTAAATGTGCAATTAATGTTTCAACTCTGTTTTTGTGTCAGTTTTAAAACTTAATGCAAATGTTAAAATGAAATATGGACTATGAACATTCTCAAAGCAAACCTGACCATTTCCTTTATGTTGCTGCCAGTTGTAGAGACTGTCAAACAATAGCTCACTAAACGAAATGATTACAAATCTATAGGAGTTGCTGCTGCAACGAGTGGGTGGGTCCTATGCACAAATATTGCAAGTAAGAGTTGCAATCGAAAAAAAACCCACAAGTACCATTGAATGCATATTAGCAGCATCTTACCGTCCAAATTTTCTCTGTCGCTGATGTGCTGGAGGTTGCAGCCCGTATCCTCCCGGCTAAGCTCCGGCTCTGGCCGATAGGGCTCCAGTCTGGAGTGGTTGTTCCGCCGGTGTTTGGGGCTCGACGCCACGCAGCAGGAAGGTGTATTCCCCATGGCGAGATTAGATTAATACGAGTCGTTGGACGCAACTTTTAGTTTCTTGGTATGGGAAAGAGATGGGCGGTAATCCGAGGAGACAAACTACAAACTGGCCCCGTTATCCGCTCGCGTTACACGCCCTTTCCCCGGCCTAGAATTCGCTTAGCTGATGACTGCGAGCCATTTAAAGGTTGCTATAATGCAAAATTAAGATAAAAGGGGAGCCGAGCAACCCCGAGCTCCTTCCAAACCTTCAGGCGAGGGTTGATTATGTGCCTCCATGTAACACACTTAGCTCTTCTGACGACTCCCTTCGTTTTGTTAGTCCAGACTGAGGGTCCCCTCCTTTTTCACCAAATCGTTTTATTACGCTCTTACGACCAAACGAGAAGCAACGCATGGCACTTTTGGTCGTTCGGCAAATATTTGTTTCGACATCGGTGCTACATTGTAACCGATAGTGTGTGCACATCAGCAGTGGCTTCCTCCGCTACCATGTTGCTCTCATATGCGTCGGGGATATTCCCCTTCTGCCCCATAAACATCAAACATACCTCGACCCAGCCTTTTGCCCGAATCGTACGTTAACAGCGCCGCCATGTTGAATGTGTCAAAGTGCCCCCCCCCCCCCGTTGCATAAATTGCGTTTGCGGACTTTGTGGTTTATTCCCAGGGTGAACCCAGCGTCCAAACAATTGTGTATTTCCCAGTTAAAAATTTCACCAATCAAAATTTTGAACGGCTGTTTACCTAACATGACCTCACATTTCTTATGTTATTCATTATTTTCCAAAGTTAAAAACCTTAGCGAGGACTTGGAAACCAAAAAAAAACGGCGTGTGCAAGTCTGTCTCCGGTCATTGTCAATAATAGTAGCTTGATATAAATCACGACATATCGAAATCAAATAATCACAATTGAAAATGCTTGTCCTCATTCATAAAACCCAAATGTCACATCTACTGTACATTTCATGGGATGGTTATTGTACACTCCGATTCAATATTTCTTCGTGTGTGTGCGTGCGCGTGTGTAATAAACAAGATATAAAGTCACCAACGATTTTGGAACCTATTTGTTTTTCCCAAATAAATTTGACACGTGCGCTTGCGTGGATGGGTGAATGACAGGCATTCATTTTGTGCACTTTGTGGGATGTCGCTTTATGAAGTACAGTCCGTTCACTTGAGGATACCGTGAAGATCTGCCACATTCAACAAGGCGGATGAGCTAACGCATTTCTGCATCCTGTTACCCTGCTCCAGACGAGATCTAGGTCTAACTACAGTACAGTACTGTACTGTACTCTCTTGTCTTGACATTCCGTTTCCCCTGTTTTTCCTCGTTTAGCGTCATGGTCAACTACAGCCTGTTTATACAGCAGCGCTACTCACTGGTCAGGAGTGTTAACCCTTAATGTTAACGAACGTCTACATTACGGTACGTTGTACACTGAGTGAACAGTATGGTTTCGGTACTGTACAAAATTCTTTGAAAGAATCATTTGTGGGTCACCTCTGGTAATTTCAGCCTAACCTTAAACGATAATTTATTTAAATCACGCAATTAAAATGAGACATTGTACATTTCCCGAAAACACGAGTAACATCATGGCGCTTTTATGGACAAAACATAACGAAACATTGTTTATGAAGACGGACTAGATTCACAGAAGAGGCATTCATAATTTGCCCAGTTAAAACTATGGCATCATGACACTAAAATGTTACACAGTGAAACAACTTCCTCATCAAACGCATGTACAGGTATCTGGCATCAAATTGTCTGTCTGTCAAGGCATGTTTCATGGTGCGTTGATACTAACAAATTGTCAGGTTAAGCAGGCTATGTTGGGTGTAGGTAATGGACGAATGACGTATTTTATTCAAGCAATTCAATACATCTACTTTAAAAAATGTATCTGGATCCGCTTGTGCAACTGCTTGAGAAAATTACCATAAATTTGATCAATTCACCACACCATCATTCAAAGCTCTTTTTTTTTTGTTTTACTCAACAAACCAACAACTGTTGTTCAAACGCTGGAGGAGATAAGCAGGGCACAGAATAAAAAGACTCTTAGTGTTGTAAAATGAGCCCGCACATGCTGCTGCTCTGATTCCTGGTGACCGAAATCACGTTGGATGGTTGGTAGAAAAAATAGAGACAACTAAATAAGCTTCATCGAAGAATACATAAAAAGAAGCCTTGTTTTGTTCGACTTAAGATCAGGTCATGGTCTAATGTGAATGTAATTTAGACTAAACGGTAAAAGACAATGTGACTGCAAGAAACATTTTCCGACAGTTGCATCTTTGCATGGTTATTCTTTTTTGTCCTGTTTCCAACACACATGATCTTGAAGACTGACATGACCTAACTTGCTGTGTTTGCTGATGTTGGCACGTTAGAAAAATGCTGAAATCTCAAAAATGTAACGAGGGATTTGGGGGATTGTTTGCCACGAGGGTTTTACAGTGGAATTTGCGGGTGCTTGTCCTTCCTCCATGTTTCGAATGAAAAAAAAATCACTCGACTTTGTGTTGGTAGATGTCTTTCATGGCTCTTAGCTCCTCGATCAGAGTCTTGTTTTGATTTTCAAGCACGGCCACACGATTTTCCAGGCATTTAACATACTCTTTCTTCTTTCGGCGACACTCCCGGGCAGCTTCCCTGGAAGAGTCATGCAAAGACAACAGACATTCAACATTCAAGCAATTCAGCAGCTTATACCAGCGGAATTGATGAAACATGAGTCAAGATTAACACTTCCTATTGCTTGCATTTAGTTTGTATTGGAGAGGATTGGTGGTTCACCAAACCACCGATTGTTGAAATATTTCTCTTATTTAGGTTCGTGGATGAGCTGAAATTTCATGGAAATTCATCTCACCAACGGCATTATGTTGTAGTACCAAAATATAATCATTTTCGGTCTTTCGAGATTTGAGATCCCGTTCACTAGCTGAGTCCAGTCTGTCATCAAGTATGTTGAACAGCTGATATTCAACGCTGACCTCTGTGAAATAAGCCAATGAAACAGCCTCATACCTATTCTTCATCAAGCGCTGTTCCCTCTTCTGTGACACATCTTCGAAAGGCTTATGGGGGCTGTGAGCGCTGCTCTGTGCCACAGCCAGCCGGAGAATGGAGCTGACGCCAATGAGCTCACCTGCGGCGCCTGCAGATACAACAGGGTTGGACTTTGAGCGCCAGGCCATACAAGATCGTGGGGGGCATGTTGTGCAGCATGCAGGAGGTCTGAGGGAGCGATTGGAAGCACAAAGCTGTGAGGCAGACGCGTCACCCCCTTGGCAACCGCGCCGCCTCGTTTCATCTTGAACTGCCCATTTTGTTTTGTTTTTCTGTTGCATCTCCCAACAAAGTAGAGGCCCTGCAATTATCTTTGGGATGGGGCCCCTACCTAAATGTACATTTCTTTCTTGTCATATGGTGGAGCATGAACTGTACTTCCTTCTCACTGGGCCTGAATGATGCTGGAGTGGGGACACGAAAGTAAAAAAGCATGTATGTCTGCGACACTCCATCTTGTTTCCACGGCAGAACTCTATTTACCGCAACACATGAGTATTTCATTCTGCGATACGCTACAATGTAAAAGCATCTGAATAGAATCACACCAAGGCTGGCCACTGACGTCAGTCTCCATCTTACTCGCTGCATTACATACTGTGGAGACCTTTAACAGCGACGTCAGCAACTGCTGCTATTTGCTTTGCGTGGGCAGAGCACTCAAGCATTTCACTGAAGGAGAGAGAGGGTCAAAACTCAAAAGAGACAAAAGCCAACTGTTTCAAAATGTGGGAAGCGTTCCTTGTTTTGTAACAAATATTACAGTACCGTATATCAAAGAACATGTTTTGTTGCGCAAGTTTCAACCGCTATTGCTGCTATCAAGTATCCCAGTGATGACTCTCATCATGATTGGATGAGCAAACAAGGCATTTATTGCAGTAAAATATGTCAGGAAACATACCTGTTTCTGATTCGTCCCCAGTCACAGCCATACTTTCCTACTCCCTGGATCTTCAAGAGAGTGTGTCCCTTCCCGCGTCTTCTCTCAGACTAAAATATTACCACACTCAGCAGCAGCGTTGTGGAACTTACATTTAGGGGCATTGACATCATTATGACATCACTGGACTCCAGTGTCGACAGTGATGCACACTGTGAGTGAGTCAGGGGCTCTGCTGTTTGGCTGTGGGGAGTTTTTTGTTTTGTTTTTGTTTCACAATTTGTTCATGACTCTAACCTTTGGCACTGCAGTAAATACACAATACTTGCATTTATAATATTTGTTTTTTCATCAAGTGAAACAGCGATGAGCGTGTCTGCCTCACAGTCGACTCAGGCCATCCTGCATGGAGTTTGCAGATTCTCTCAAGGTGTTTCAGCTTCCTCCCTCATTCCACATTAAGGTAATTGAACACACAACATTGCCCATAGATGTGAATGTGAGAGTGAATTGTGCATTATTTGTCTGTGCCCTGGAATAGCCTGGAAACTGTCCAAGATGTTGATCAAAGTCAGCTGAAAGGAGAATATCATTGCAACATTGTTGTATTGCATACAGATACTAGCAGCCACAAAATGATTAGCACATCAGAGTATGTTGTACTTTCCTACATTCACATCTGTTTAGCTTGGTGGTAAGCAACTTCTTGCAGAATGTGAAACGGTATCCCAGCCAAGGATGATTTGACAACGTTGCACAATCCTCAATAACGGCATATTTGTATGTTACCCCGCAAATTTTCTATGGAATTAAGGACCGGAGTTGGGCTGGCCATGATGTAACTCAATTTTGTTACACTGGAAACATGATTCTGCTGGTGCGTTTGAGCTCATTGTTTCTTAGAATACCCATTTCATGGGGATTTCCTATTCAGTATAAGGTAAATTAGGCAACATGAGCTCCGTAAGTAGTGGGTGACTTGTTTTTTTTTCTCCTTTGGATTTTTTTTTAAAACAAGTGTACGTCTGTGTGAGTTCACTTCAAAATTAAGGCATCTGTCTCCCTCTGCTGTCATCGTGTGGGGAAACATCAACCCCAACAGATAAGAATGAAACGTTGCTATACGTTTTGTTCAATAAGTGTAGAATCTGAGACAATTTACTCATACGGGAGACCAAATAAAAGTCAAATTCAAGTCGAATTCGAATGTGTGGGAGTAAAACCACTGATCGTCGTACGTTTTACGTCAGAAATATTCAAGCCAGAACGACCTGTAGTTTCCTATATTTACGTGATGAACCATCTCCAGGATCGCTCTATTCTCGTATTATGCAACTGAGTTAATTAAAAATTACGTTTAATAAGCAGCTCTCTCTGGGATATGTTCTTTTTTGGTTGTATGATGTAGGGTGGACTGTACAAACATGCCGACAAGCGACTCTTCCTGCACAATTCCTATGAGCCTTCCGTAGTTATGGGCGGTACCACTAATTTAAGTTTGCACTCACATCTTAAACCGATATTTCGCCTCTTTGAACCTTTTTTTTAATAAATGAACAAGGCACATCAAGCTTTTAAAACGATTTCAACTGCGCGTTTTACTCTAAAAATAAACTAATATTGGCGAGCAATTAACACAATTCTACCATGACCCCCTTTCAGACAATGGTATAATCCAAGAGGCAGTGAAGAGCAGTGAGACACATCAAGCCTGTGACAGCGTAGAAACTTGAGTTTTATAGCAGGGATTTACAGTACAGCGGTAGGTACAATCCTGACGTTTACCCTTGGACGCAGTTGGTGTCGTTTCAGCAGCATGATTACTGAGCTGTCAGTGCCAAACGAGGGACATCGCAGAGAGTAGATGAGCATTTGCTCGCGATAGCTGCGCTGCTGCCTGTAGCTTCCTGCTAGGTAACAAGTTGTTAGCTGGTGCCTTAGAGTGCAAACGAGCAAATAGAAGTAGCATGCTAGAGAGATGCTAGTTAGCGCGATCGCTAGCCATCCTATTTTGGGACTGACATTCCGGCAGCCGGTAACTTTCATTTGGCTGCCTCCTTTTCTGAAAAGAACTCTTATTTATTCGTTGCGCACGTCATGTTGCACAAACGTTAACATACAACGGCCGTTAAGAAATGGCTAGTAGCAAGGCAGTGGCTGACGTTTTCTATGTGTGAAATTCATCTATTACACAGTTTTAAAACCAGAAAGCGAAATCAAACCACGTTTCAATCTGCTGTTATTGGTGCACGCATTGCACCACACAAAAACAATGCATATGCATGCCAAATAAGCGCGTGAGGACCATTGTGCACCTGAGCGGTTTGGGGGTTAGGTGCCTTGCTCATGGGCACATCGACACACGGCTCAGTAAGGACACTAGCATCTTTCCACTAACCAGTCCCAATGTTATGTTTGAACTCAACCAAGAAATTCGATCCGTTTCCCCATCCAGGGTACACAAAGGATTTAAAGACTTCACAGACATCATTGCAAAATACATCAATAACATCTTCTCCCCCATTGAGGATAAATATAACGGTTGAGTATTTACGCAGGATAGTTGCGCAGTATTGAGTCAATGTAATGTATTTGTTTTACTGTCTTAAATCCTACAAGTGAAGTTCTGTTTTTCATGTAGTTATTCGTGTATTGGACATAAGCATCATGGTCGAACCAAGCTGTGAAAGAGGACGCCATGAGAATGAAATGTTGAGTGAAAGAATGCCTCTAAACAGTTTGCAGGGGGATGAGTGCTTTACTCAAGTGTACATCAGTGATGCTGAGGATACATCGACCAAACACATTTGCTATTATATGATTTGCTTCCGCATTCAACTGAAGTGTAGGGACACAGGATGGCCATTTGTTTGAGTGACAATGTGGAAAATTGACCAATCAAATGCAGACACCTGCTTTTGCTTTGCCAAATCAATTATCATTACTTTTTTTGCCATGTTGTGATCCAAACCAGTACCTGAGTAGTAATCATAAAAAAAACCCGACCAAAATATGAGGTCCCTCAGTCCTCTTAGTCCATGTATGTCCTAATGGAGCTGTCGCAGGATTCTGTCGAAACTGAGCATGGAAACAAGTGAGGTCTGTTGCTCATACTGTATTTTGAGGAACATCAAGATACTTATATTTATATAAGGGTCTTTGAAGTCAAGATGGCGCCCGAGTAGGCAGACGTCGGCAAGTGCTCTCATGAGCCTTGCTTTTTTTTGTTGTTTTTGTTTTTGTGTTTGTTTTGTCACTTTGTGTTTGTTGTTACGTCGTGTGGACTTGATGTGGACCTTTTTCAGCATTTTTTGGCCATGACATTCATCAAGGAGGAGACTCTGCTTGGTGGTTGCGCCTTCTTGGCAGCACGCCTGTACCAGTACAGATTTTGATTGGGGAGGGATGTCGGCGCCATTGACTGTCGGTGCTGGACAGTCCCGGGACGCTTGTGTCTTGCGCCTATAATGGGCAGCATTTTTCACAGCCGCGCTTTGTTCAGTGGAGAGATCCGTGCTCTTGAACGGTCTGCGGCTGGATGGATGTAAGTCTTGAGGAGCCGACGATGAGAAGAAAGGAGCGTTAGCGCGGAGCGCCGATGCAGATTTGGAACTGGGAGTCGTGGCTTGGAGTTTGAAGCGGATTACGTGGGACAGGAGAAGTTAACTCATCTCTTCGTCGATGGATGCTACAGCTTCGTATTTGCTTTCAAAACTTAGCTTGTAGCAGATGTGTGCACATGTTCAGCATGACGTCTCTGATCCACTGGTGAAAGGACACTTTGATCCTCTCCTCTTTCATCTATAACTGCTTCAGACAACAAAGTGCATGCAGAAAAGTGGTGAAGATTGCACGACTGTCTGTGTCCTATGTGTTGTGTTTTGTTATGTTTGTTATTTTGACTTCAAAATGGCGCCGCGAGAGTGGCTGCCTTTCCAGCAGCTCCTATATTTTGTTGTTCTAATTCTTCCTTTCATAATTTTGCTGCTGTGAATTGGAAATTCTCCATTGCGAGACTAATAAAGTTTTCTTATCTTATGCTATGCAATGCAATGCTTGTGTCTGTTGTCTGGCATGGCTTGAATGATTTTGTGTCTGTTCTTATCAGGCTAATAGAAAGGCTGCACAATGTCCTTGAAGCCACGGGTGGTGGATTTCGACGAGACATGGAACAAGTTACTAACGACAATCAAGGCTGTTGTGATGCTCGACTATGTGGAGAGAGCAACGTGGAACGACCGTTTCTCGTATCCTGACCGAAGTGCTTTTTGTTGAATGTTAGTCAGCGGTGACTGTATGTTTTGAAGAGTTACTGAGTCAAAATTGTTTGAAAACTGTATTTGACTTCTTTTACATTTTATGCTTCCTGAACTGCGACCCCAGTGATATATATGCCTTGTGTGTCGCATACCCTGAGCCTTTAGGTGAGAGATTATACAGCGAAACAAAAGTCTTTCTCGAGAATCATGTTCGGAATTTGTACAAGGTAAGCACAACGCCAAATCCGAAGTGGTGCTGCGTGCGGCTTTTCCAGATGTTTATCACGACTGTGCTTGCATCGTAGAAAGTCTTGGAATCTGAAGAGAAGGTTTTAGTGATGTATCACAGATATTGGGACGAATACAGCAAAGGGGCGGACTACATGGACTGCTTGTACAGGTAACACAGTTGCCGTACGCTCGCCACCATCTTGCTCACCATATGGTTTAAGAGACTCGTTGACTCTGTGAATGTCTCAGCTGTACAGTCTCGATATCAGGGGTGGCTGGTTTGTTCTATTCATTTCAGTTTACCGTGAAACTTCGGATGTTTGGCCCATGTTCATAATGACCTACACTTTTACCCTCTCCAGGTATCTCAACACACAGTTCATTAAGAAGAACAAACTGACAGAGGCAGACCTCCAGTACGGCTATGGGGGAGGGGACTTGAATGAGCCACTCATGGAGATCGGAGAGGTATTGACCAATAGAGCATAGAAGCGACAATAACTTTGCAGTGCAATGATGAACACGTTTTAATTTGACATTATAGTTGGCGCTGGATATGTGGAGGAAGCTCATGATTGAGCCTCTTCAAGCCATTCTGATCCGGATGTTGCTGAATGAAATCAAAAAGTAATACTACCCACACAGTTTCAGACACTGGAAATGCACGTCAAGTGTAGTTCGAGGCTCAGACCAAAATGTTGTCCCTACAGTGACCGCTGTGGTGAGAACCCCAACCAGAAAGTGATCCACGGGGTAATCAACTCCTTTGTTCACGTGGAGCAGTACAAGAAGAAGTTTCCGCTGAAGGTGAGAATGTGAGCTCGATTTTAACTTTGAAACGTTTTGCTGATATCGTTGTGCCACATCTTTGCGGCCACGCAGTTTGCAATAACACAATTTCGATCAATGGAAGACTTTAAATTGTCCGTCGTTGTGAGAGTCTATGTACAGTAAATGGTCATTTGTCTCTGTGTCCTGCGACCGACCAGTCCACGATGTGCCTCATGTAAGCCTGGCTACGCTGCGGTTTAGCCGTAACACAAAGGTTACGTGTTTGTATGCTTAAATCTTTTCTTTTATTGTGTTGCAGTTTTATCAGGAAATCTTCGAAGGGGAGTTTGTGACAAAAACGGGAGAGTATTACAAACAGGAAGCGTCCAATTTACTCCAAGAATCCAACTGCTCACAGTATATGGAAAAGGTAGGTACTAATAGAATGCTTTGTAAGTTCATGTGTTAGCCACTAGCCCCGTTTAGCCTTACCCTATTTGTTAATCTCTTTTTTTTTTATATCCGTATCCAATGTACTGCGACCTGTGTGCACTGTAAATTGACTCAGTGCCCTGGTGTGTAAATTCATATTAGTCTGATGTCATAAGTGGTTTAATATTCCAGCAAAGGGGGTGCAACATTGTATCTGACCTGCTCTATTAATGCCATATGGTTTACTCCTTGGTTACTGTATGACTTGTGTGTACATTGAAACACTCTGGAGAAGGCTGTGGAAAACCGGTTGAGGCGGCCCAGGGCCCTTTGCAAAAAGAAGCTGATATGTATCCCCTTGTCCAGGTTTTGGGGCGGTTGAAAGATGAAGAGATGCGATGCCGGAAGTACCTGCACCCGAGCTCCTACGCCAAAGTCATCAATGAATGCCAGCAGAGGATGGTGGCGGACCATCTGCAGTTCCTCCACGCAGAGTGTCAGAACATTATTCGGCAGGAGAAGCGAGATGGTTGGCCTTTTTGTCATCGATCCTCCTCCCTCGATTTATGATCGGAATTTGTCGCGGCTGAGAAGAAAATAACTTTGTTTCTCCCCAGACATGGCCAACATGTACACACTCTTGCGAGCCGTGTCCAACGGTTTGCCGCACATGATCCAGGAGTTGCAGGTCCATATCAACAATGAGGGGATACGAGGCACCAGTAATCTATCTCTGGAAAACGTAAGTTTTAATATAGTCACATGCACTACATCATGTGACTATATTTAAAAAAAAAAACATTCAAGTTTTGTGCCAGTCCAGCGTTAAATCCTAATTTTTTCACTGTGACCTGTGGAGGTGCCGTGCACAAGTGATGCTTTTGTAATTGGACACATTTTGAAATGTGTGCGATATATTATGGTCGTTTTATTTTGGATTTCAGTGACCGTTCTCTGTATACCCATTGTAAAGAGGTTCAGATTCTTCCGTCGACGTGTGCTTCTTACGAAGACCTCCTCTTTTTTGCACCCTTTTAGATGCCGACCCTATTTGTGGAGTCAGTGCTAGAAGTTCATAGTAAATTTGTTCAGCTCATTAACACAGTTCTGAATGGAGACCAGCACTTCATGAGTGCGCTCGATAAGGTAACAAACTCGAGCCTCACTGTAAGTCACCGAATCATTTGAAACAAACATTTGAATGCACTTTTTTTTTGGTCTATTTACTTTTTTTCGTAGGCTTTGACGTCAGTAGTCAACTTCAGGGAGCCTAAGTCCATCTGTAAAGCCCCAGAACTGGTCAGCGCACTCGCACGCACAAATGCTGTGTATGATGTCAAACTTTGCCGTTCATGCCTTGACTGGGTCACTGTCGTTCTCGTGCTTCTGTGCAGCTGGCCAAATACTGTGACAATCTCCTGAAAAAATCTGCAAAGGGAATGACCGAAAATGAGGTGGAGGACAAACTGACCAGCTTCATCACCGTTTTTAAGTACATCGACGACAAAGACATTTTTCAAAAGGTGCAACGACAAGTTTTACCTGGTTGCTCTTCTCTTTTCGCCGGATAGTTTTGACTTGAAGCCGTTAAACTGAGTGCTGTAATAGAAAGAGAATTGCATGTCTGTATTTCGTGTCTTCAGAAGGTCACGTCTTTTTTCCCTCTTTTATTTTCAGTTTTATGCCCGAATGCTAGCAAAGCGATTAATACATAGTTTATCGTTGTCAATGGACTCAGAAGAAGCCATGATCAACAAATTAAAGGTAAATCTGATCACCCCCCCCAAAAAAAAAAACAATTGCTTGCTCGTCTTAGAATTCCCTGTTGTACGTATTCCTTGGTGAAGCGCTTGCTCAGAACAAACTATTCTGGTTCCTCCCACTCTCACAGCAAGCATGCGGCTATGAGTTCACGAGCAAACTTCACAGAATGTATACGGACATGAGTGTGAGTGCCGACCTCAACAACAAGTTTAACAATTTCATCAAGACAGAGGAGACCGTCGTGGACTTGGGCATCAGCTTCCAGATATACGTATTACAGGTGAGTAAGAAGCCATTCGAGATGCGTGTAATGTGCCAGATGCCTTGTTTTGGACCTTTAAAACGCAGTTTCCGCAAACTTTGAGAACCTTATCAATAGACCCAGCGTTTATTAAAGAGAGCAGTGAGGCAGAATGTTACTTTCATCTCCCTAAAAAATACAAAATAAAAATAGATTTGAATTTGATGCATGACCAATGCATTGTCAGCCTCTGGTTTGATGTCGAAAATAGTTCGCCTCTGTCCCTTCGATCATGTAAATCTCCAAGGGACTGTTAATTCAATTGAGTACAGCATGTCGGTGAAGTGCTCGGCAACATTTTTAGCGGTCCTATTCCCCCTGTTGTTTGGAGATTGAAGTAAGATACGAAACTGTAATGCTGGAATAGCGACGGAAAACATTAACAGCCTTTGTCTCGCCCGAGTGTCTAACACATGTGTTTGCAGGCTGGAGCGTGGCCACTCACACACATCCCATCCTCCACATTCGCCATCCCACAAGAACTGGAGAAGAGCGTCCAGATGGTAAATTGTTTTCATGGAGCTGTCTTAAGAACATCGCTGTTGTTAAATAATCCCGGGTTCCCTTTTTGCCTACAGTTTGAATTGTTCTATAATCAGCACTTCAGTGGGAGGAAACTGACTTGGCTACACTACCTCTGCACAGGTAACGTAAATGCACACGTGAAATTCCCAAGTCACTATTCCTCAATGTCCCCTTTAAAAGTCCGATGTCACAAGAGATGATGAATGACAAAGTTCTATTTCAACTGCCGAGCTTTATAAAACAAAACAAATGAAAAGTAATTATCACTGTTATTAGATTCATGCCTGTTACCTCTTTACTGCGCATTATCAGGCGAAGTGAAGATGAACTACTTGTCCAAGCCCTACGTCGCCATGGTGACCACCTATCAGATGGCCGTGCTCCTCGCGTTCAACAACAGTCAGACGGTGACATACAAGGAGCTGCAGGATGGTACCCAAATGAACGAGAAGGAGCTACAGAAGACCATCAAGTCCCTTTTCGACGTGAAGATGCTCAACCACAACTCAGAAAAGGTGTGAGAAAGTCAGGCTTCGATGCAAATACAGATTTTTTTTTTGGCCTTTTCAAATGGTGCCAAAGCAGTACTAAAAACCTTTTTTTTTAGCATCATAATTCAGACTGAACAAATAATAAACACTTGCACTGTGTCGATGTCATTCTTTCTGCCAACAGGAGGAGATTGATGCTGAATCCACGTTTTCGCTGAATATGTCCTTTGTCAGTAAAAGGACCAAGTTCAAGATCACAACGTCAATGCAGAAGGACACCCCACAGGTTAGACGCTCATTGAAAGCCCTTCAATAGCTTCTTTAACTACGACGAAAAAAAAGGGATGCAACTTTTTATTTTCGTCCGTAACCTTGCTGTGTAGGAGATGGAGCAGACTCGGAGTGCTGTAGACGAGGACCGCAAAATGTATTTACAAGCTGCTCTAGTGAGAATCATGAAGGCCCGCAAAGTGCTCAGACACAATGCCCTCATACAAGAGGTGGGTTGGTTTTACACCGTCGTCGTAACGTCGTCTAATTTGCTGTCCGAGGAAGTTGCTTGGTCGCGGCAATGTTCCTGTGTGGTCTGTTGGAAACAAAAGAACTCTGGTTCTCACGTGTAGGTCATCAATCAGTCCAAAGCCAGGTTCAACCCCAGTATCAGTATGATCAAGAAGTGCATAGAAGTGCTCATCGACAAGCAGTACATCGAGCGAAGCCAAACCTCTGCGGATGAGTACAGCTATATCGCTTAGCGATGGAGTCGGGAGAGCCGCAGAAAGCAAACCACACAATGGACTCACACATCCCGTTTTTTTTTTTTTTTTTTTTTTTTTTTTTGCGGGTTGGCTGTCGCCATCTGCTGGTAGCCAAACATGGTGACTAAAGCAGGCTTGGAAAGCCAAGACAATTTCCCACACTCCACCCAACGTCTGATTTTAAGCTGTTTACAAGATCACCAGTGCCACGTGCATTATGTGCGCGTACGACGACTCAAAGAGAATGCCTGTGTATTGTGGTTATTGGTGAGGAAAGAGCAGAAGGGCCTCCGAAGTGACTGAAAATAAAATCATAGATTGGAAAGTAAGTCGGGGCATCAGTGGTGCATTGATTGCTACACATTTTAAAAACAGGCTTTCTTTTCTCATGTTTGCAGTTCTTGTGTGTGTGTGTGAGAGAGTGCGTGCGTGCGTGTTTTTTTTAATGTTCTGATTAGGAAAAATTCTGTAATAAAAGCGGTATACTGACTATTGTATTTACTTTCAGATGTAAAAAAAAAAGACAAACATGATCTTACTGCTTGTCAATTAAATAAAAAGAATTCACGAGGCTTTTATTTAAACTTTTGCCCAATGAGTTTATTTCAGTACCACACGTTTCTGTCATTACGACTTATATGGGAGCCTGTCTAGACTCGGCTTTTATTGTGCCAGAGCACCATGGGGTGTCATGAAAGAACATCTTAGTGTCTGATAAATGAATACGGTTGTATTTGGGACGAAAAAAATAAAGGGAACTCGTGGAGTTCCATTGTGCTGTTAAAGCGTTCCCTTTATTTTATTTTTTTTAGCAGTATATAAACAGTCCAGAAAATAGATGGGCATGGTTGTAATTTCCCATGTTAACCATATTGCAGAGTATGGATACAGAACAGCAGTTTTTAAAAAAAGTGTAATCCACAAAATCCTAAACTCTGAAGCTGTAATTTTCCTCCAAGTTAAATTAAGGGATGGATTTTAGGAAAGCAAGGATTCATCTCGAAGCGAAATGTGATGTTATACTTTTTAGCTCCAGCAGGTACCACTCTCATTTTATATTTATTTATATATGTAAGAAGCACTGCCAAACTTCAGAATACAGGATGATGGTCAAGAAGTGAGACTTTATAATTATAACTATTATTATTATTTATTCTTTTTTTAATATTGTACAGTCAGTACAGCTGACATCCATGCAATTTTTAGGGTTGCAGGGTGAGATGAAGCGGACACACAAACACACACATTCAAATGGACACGTACACAAAGAAAGGGAATGGGATGTTCAATAAAAATCAATAGAGCAAACGAGTTGAGGCACTCACCTGAATCAGTTTTCCTTCTCATGGGAGAAATGTGAGTTAATCCCCAAAAGGTGCTGCCCAAACATGCCCGATAATGCAAGCCACCTGAAATAGCTTTTGTTGCACCGAATTTTAAAGAGGCAATCGGATTTTACTGACTTTTAGATTCATCAAAGACATCCAGCTTGTCCTGCTCTAATTTCTTGTTCCCAGCGTATAACCCTAAAACTCAGAAACGTTTGAGGACCCATTTTTATTTCACAGTCTGGGTCTGAACTTGGCCTTGATGGATGTTTACCATCTTGAAGCATTCCTGTCATAGCTTTTCAGTCAAGTCTGTCCGTAAGAAAGATCGAATTCAGCCTTTGACCAAATGCGTGTTCATTTCTAGTACTGTTTTAGTTGTTTGCCATTCATCAGGCTAATTTTAATCATTTTGAAAAGAATATCAGCACAAGTGTACTATTCATTATTTGTCAGCTTGCCAACACATATTCTCTCTTTTTGTGTAAAGGAATATTTAAGTAGAGTGCTTTGCACTTATTAATAATTGTATATATTTCATTATTAAAATGAGGTTGTAAATATATCATAACTTCTGAAATATTAGGATTTGTTATTGCATGGGTTGGGATTATCCTGTAAGATTTAGACATCATTTCACTTTTTTTCATTTGTTGTTGTTGTTTTTTTTTTATAACTCTTTTCCCGGTTATTCATAATTTTCTTTGGAGGTAACCCGTTCTTATTTATTAATTGTATTTAAAATGAAATGGCATTTTTCTGACACACTGCACTATCACAAAGGCTTGGAAGAAGGAAGCTAGAGTAGGGATTCATGATTTCAATGGTGAATTAGGTCACCCTGCATCTCAGCCCTGGGGCTGATTTTACTCTGCATCACGGTTTAAAAATTGCAGCATACCCCATAGTTTATATTACAACCATGACCAGTAAAATACCTGTTAGAACTGTGATTTTTTTTTCACCCTGAAATCAGACAATGAAATATGAAAACAGTCAACTTGTGTAGCACCTGTGACACTCAAAGGGCGGCTGCCGCTATACCACCTGGGCAATGCTCCCAACTGATATTTTTAGTCTTTCATAGTCATTATCATAACCAGTAGGTGTATCATGACAACGAAACCGCTATGTCAAAAAAAAAATGATGTTACCTTTGAATTACCGGTATTCAACTTTTCTGTTGCACTTATTCATAACACCGATGTGTTCTTTTGACGGTGACGTTTGCAGTGTTCTGTAGAGCCAATATTAGCCAATATTAGCTAGTACTTTCTCGAAACCCCTTTGTATGTCCATCCTTCCATTCACTGTTTTCTCTTTTCTGTTGCTTGATTATGATTATTGTTATTGCGTTGTTATTGGCTGAGCTCTGCAGAGCCTCAGGTACTAAGTGCAAGCAAGGTGACGAGCAAAACATGGACTGGATTCACGGAATAAGGACATTCTCAATACACAAGTGGAGCATTGGATTACAACGCACCGGAGCTGCCACACGATGAACTAAAGGTAAACTGACAGATTTCTTCTGATCATCCTGTATTGAAGTGAAAAAGAAATAGCAGGTTGCGTGTATTTTTTTCCACGCTGATATTCTGGACATCTTTTTCGTGAATTTGGCGACACCTTAGTGGTAAAAAAATACATTTCCAATTTAAAAACACTATTTAGTGAGGCTGGGGTTGTGAGGGGGGTGGTTACCCTTGATAGCAGGTCTAGTGACGCCCCTGTTTGGTACCTGTAACTGGCTAAAGAACATTTAATGCAAGCTTGTATCGGTTGTTAAAGAGTTAAGTAGAGAGCGCGAGTACTTTTGCCAGTCCTGCTGGTTGCGCGCAGGAGACATTCCTGGTGCCTGCTCCAACATGTGGGGCGACCCTCGCAGCGTCATGTCAGCTGTACGCTCCCCGCTGAGAAGCCGCTCGGCTGGGAAGTTTCTCTGAAGTGAGTCAACACGAAGAGAGGACGCCACCCAGTCAGCCGGTCACAGCAGCCACTGGATCTCGTAGTTTGGACTTGTCCACGCTTTTCAAAACGAGCTGTTCTTCCACAAGCTGCGGGGGATTTTTTTTTACGCTTCCCCAACGCCGTCAGGGATGGTTTGCGTCCCTTTGACGCGGCGTCTTTTTTTTCCTCTTTGGAATTAACGTGAGGACATGAAGGTGACTGTGTGTTTCGGACGGACGCGGGTGGTTGTCCCGTGCGGGGATGGAAATATGAAAGTCACCAGCCTCGTCGAACAAGCGGCCATGAGGTACAAAAGGGCCATCGCGAAGGTAAGAACCGAACGCGTGCATGTGCAACGTCTCGTCCCGAGATAGGGCGACTCCAGACGCCACTGGAGCCGCAACATGGCGCTTTTTTTTCTCGGGCAAATAATGAGCCAGAGGGCGGTGGGAGGAGGTGTACTTGCTTCCCAAGCGTGAGCCAAGGAACCTAACTTGGACTCCCGAGTTTGGAGCCTCCTTGGACTCAATTGGTGACTGGGAGGCGCAACTTGCAAAAACCGAGCTATTTTTTTGCAGTCTTTTGTATGGTTACAAGAAAAAAAGTACAAAGAAGCGCCACGAAAATCCAGTTTGTGGACAACAATTCGATGCATGTTTACTTTGTGTAATGTACTCGGAAAGCGGAGTTAAACGCGCGCAACATGGTGCGTGTTTCTCTGCAGGTATGTCAAGAGTCTGATTACAGATTATAAACACACTTTAATGCAAAAAAAAAAAAAAGAAGATACAATTGGCATATGACGCAATAGACTTTACACTTAACGGGTACCTGCACGATCGAATGGAATGTGACATGCTCTCACCATACGGTACTGTAATAGTATTTTTTATTTTTTTTTGGGTCGTTTGCAGTGGAGCTGAATTGCGCTCCATTAGAACAATATTTCGATTACCCCGTTCAGCCGCATAGATGTGCCATCAAATCTAGAAGTGGAAAAAGTGTTCACATTCTATACTTGAGTCGAGGTAGATGTAGAAAAAAGTTCAAGTACCGATTCAACTCCTGCGCCGGAATAAAAGTTTAAGAAAATGCTGACTTTGAACGTATTAGAGTAAAAAGTAAAATGATTACGTCACCAATTTGTTCCCATGGCTTGCTAACGTGAACCAATTGACCCCAACCCCCCTCCAAAAAAAGCAAAATTAGCTCATGATGAAAGATTTTTTTTTAATGCCAGAAGAATGCCAGGCTGGCACAAGATAACACATTGGCCACAAATCATGATTACCGACGTTCTCATCTAAAACAATGATCTTAAATGAGATCACCGATGGGGAATATCTTGTTTCTCCAAACCTGTTGCAGTCATTGTCTGTGTTTTGTCGCTGCTGTCCCTGTAAATGTATGTCGTAAAAGGTTGTTGGAAAAAAAAAAAAAATTACACTAACGTGCAGGTACATGTGCAAGAACATTTAGCTGATTTGTACATACACACTCATGCAGGTCAACCTGATGTGGGCAACAAATGTAAAAACAAGTCCCATGAAAGTACTGTATATATGTACACTCATTGCCTTCTTTTAAATGCTAACCATGTTCGGAGCATATTTAAGCGTTATGATGGAATGCCAACCCCCTATTCCAAACCTCAATGGGTCCTGACAATGACCCATTGCTCTTCTCTCAGCGGGTGTCTGGTCTTTGTTTTCAAACCCACTCAGTAAGTTAATTACTGGTTGGTAGTGCCCTGACATTTTCTCCTTATTGCCAGTATGTCTATTATATATATATGTGTGTGTGTGTGTGTATATATATGTGTGTGTGTGTATATATATATATATATATATATATATACACACACACACACAGCAGGACAGCATTCCTCCTTAAAGAGCACTGCTTCTAACACACAGACACCCACCCACCTATGATCACACATCGCCTTGATAGTTTTCCGCGGCTCAGCAGAATGGAAGCGACTGGTCCATTGATCCATGCTGCGGTACTGTAAATGGAGAAGCGTTTGGCTCCGGGGGAACATGGCCATCTGCAACAGGTCCGTTAAGCTCTTTGGGCCTCTGGAAGACATAATCGCTTGTATGGAGAGTCACTTGAGAGTTTAAAATGTTCTCCGAGCTGACAAAGCGTTAAAGCATAATCCTTCTGCTCAAATTGGAGGATTTATTAGGAGTACGCGGATGGATGGGAAAGGAAAAGGTATCGGCGTAAATATTAGCCCCGTGATGTACGAATCGTATACCCTCAAGGACACTTGTCCGATCAAGTAATAGATTTGAACAGGAGAAAAGTAAAAGTTGCCATTCAAACCACACATAGACATGATGGAGTTGGGAGTGCGGACTGTGAGTCACCATCAGACAAAACACGATAGAGCTGCTGATTCTGTCTTGCATGTAGACAAGACAATGTCATTTTTTCCCCCCCACATTCAGGACTCTCGTCCATCAGGGAGACTGCGCCATATACTGGAAATGACGATAGAGGAACATGCGGTATTATTCATTCCAATTAAGCTCTGTTAAAAAGGTTGTGATACTTTGACATCAGCAGTTTCAGGTACGATACGATCCCTAGAATAACTGCTCATGATCGAAACTGTTGTTCTCATTTCCCAGTGCACCGTCATTTTCCGTAGCTCAGCAGAATGGCGGAGACGAGTCCATTGATCGAGGCTGTGGCACTGTGAACGTAGGCTGGAACACAGGTCATCGAAACCCTTTTGGATGCCGTCTCACACGCACAGGAAAACATTCTAAAAGTTAGCCCTTAGAATTTAATCTCCGGTAAAATTAAACACGCTCAAATGCACCACGAAACAAAACTGAAAACGTGTGGAAGCTTTTCATAAATAATTCGGTCACCATACTCAGGAACTCGTTTTCTTATGTCATAAAGAGAGAAGCTGTATCCGAATAGCTTTTGCACAGCCGTGCATAGTAACTGGAGATGTAATTTTGGGAATAGAGAGCGCAAAGCAGAGCTTGCGGCTCCCACAAGATGACGGGAATGCGGCGTGATTGATGGTAATGGACGATGGATAAGTTCAGGCTTCTGGTCGAGCAGCAGAGATTTTTCACATTCATTTCTGCCACATGAGGGAATAGAGCACGGGACTTGAGAGAAGTGTGCACTCAGTAACCTCTCATTATCCTCTTGGGTGATTCTCCTTTGTGTGTGTGACTCCTCTTCTATCGTTATCCTACTTTTTTTTTTTCCTTACTTGCTGCATACTAACCTTGATCTCATGCTCCTCCCCTTTTATCCACACAGGCGATTGCCTGCCAGTGGTTGAGTAAAACACTTCTCCTGCTTAACATTGATGCTCATCAATGCGGGCTCCTCACCGGTTTAAAAACTGCCTCTATGGCTACGTGACGTAATACATATTTACTTGATTATTACCGGCACGGTGGTCGACTGGTTAGCACTACGGCCTCACAGCGCAGAGGTGCAGGGTTCGATTCCGGCTCCGGTATTCCTGTGTGGAGTTTGCTTGTTTTCCCTGTGCCTGCGTGCGTTTTCTCTGGGTTGTCCGGTTTCCTCCCACATTCCACAAACAAGCACGGCAGGTTGATTGGGCACTCCAAATTGTCCGTAGGTGTGATTGTGAGCATTTGTCTCTGTGCGCCCTGCGATTGGTTGGCAACCGCTTCAGTCAGGGTGTACCCCATCTACTGCCCAAAGATCCTTGTGAGGTTAAGCGGATCAGGTCATCGATGGATGGATATTATGGCCACATATGCTCTTAAATTTTGATTCGGATCTGATTCCTGCATTTATTACCTCAGCCTAAGGAGGATTTTAAATCCACGTCTGTGTAGGGTGAAGTTTATTTGTGCTTCTACTGCATTTGTCACATGTATAATTTATCGTCAGAATTCATTCATTCACCGCTGATTACCATGAAACTTTGCAACAGGGGTGGCATCAAGAAAGAAACGATGCTGTCACTTTCTTATTGAGATCCTCATGCCAACACCACAGGATCGCAAAGCTGACATTAGGGAATATCGCATTTTACCTCCGTCCTTGCCTGATTGATTGAATGCAGCGCGTTTCCCCCACTTAGTCGGCTGGCCCGAAGATCAACGACACAGCAGTAAGGCCCCCTTATCTTTATCAAACAGTGTCTCTCTTCAGGGTCAAGGTCAGGGCATATCACGGCCTACCCCCGTTCCAGTCTAGAATGCCACTCGTGTGTGTACACAAAACAGTTGCACACGTGCTGTGTAGGTGGTGGGGAGAACGCAGGCATGCAAGGACTTGAGCGAGCCAATGGCGCAACAAACATCGGGGCTTCTCAATTCAGGGTTGAGCTTGAGTGTTGCATGCAAAGCTGCAAGGATTTCTGGCGCCTCTTGCCAAACGTAGCGGTCGGCAAGCCGCGTGTAATAGTGCCAAATGCCGCTGCCTTGCCAAGTCATTGCATGAGTGGTGTTTTTTGGCTACATAGGGTACAATATATCCGGAGATTTGTGGTTTGCTTCTTTCATCATTGCTGGTATGAATCAACAAAATTATATGTATTTTTTTTTTTTGCATACCACGAAAATGCATGGTGACATTTTTTTTTTCCAGCAAGAGTGTGCTCGGCAACTTCATGCGCTTTCACAGCCTTATCTAAGAACGAGAAAACGGGAGACATAATACAGGAGCTCCGGTGTTCCTGCGCGAGTGTATGGTTTCTTATCGAAGCCAACGATTTGAAAACTCTGTGGTTCAGAGAATCCAGGTAATCATTAGCCAGCCCGGTACTGTCAGAGGCATTACAATAGAAGAGGCATACTCGTGACGTTGTCGCTGTCCGTATGCGTCATTAGGCTTTTTCTCAGATCATCAAAGAAAAAAATGTATGAGTGTTGTGCCAATTTATTTCTTGATATACAGTAGTCAGTTTTAGCCAAGGTCTAAATGAGACCCACCCCTCATTCGTATTTCATTAAAACATGTTAGTGTTGTTCAAGAGACAATTCTGACGATGACGATCCTGATGCGATCAGAAAATACAAGACGCAACTTTCTCATTTGGACTGCGAAACAAGGTCAGGAAAAGAAGCGGTATTTGTTTTCCCCCCACATGGTGTGTGTTGTGTATCAGCTCCCAAGTATAACCTTCAGAAATGTCAAAATGGTGAAGGTCAACATGTCAAATCCAACATTGACTCCAAAGGAACTTTGCCGTTACTTAAATCCATAAATGTGTGTCCAAAATACAGTGGTCGTCGAGAGTAGATGGTCATTCATTTTGGTTGCTGCTGTTTACAAGTGATGATGTGCAAAAGGTACATAAGGGCACGGATGCTGTGCTGTAACTCGTCAAGCAAAGGACTGACAACAAAGAGTCCAGCGACAAATGGAGAGAGACTAATCACAGTCATATATTCCATATACTCTTCAAATAATATCACTGCCGTACTGATGCGCAGCGAGCAATCCACTGCTATCTTTTATTTCCACTTTATTTTTCAGTTGTTTTTCTCATCCCGCATCTCCCGTTTCCTTCCTAAACCTGGATGTAATCAAAGTGAGCAAGTCCTAGCAAACGCCAGCTATGTGGATTGTTTCGACTCAACATGACAAGCCAGGCCCCTCTTGGGTGTGATCCAGTTGACTTCTACGACCGTGATTGCACTTGTTGTCGACCTATTCATTACAAATGTCCACAAACACACACATATACTGTGTGTATATATATGTGTGTGTGTGTATATGGATGTATTATTGTGAAAAATATTTAGACTTGAGACCAGCTACCTAGTTGCTATTCCTTTTTGTTTCTTTTTGTAGCTGCAATTTTGGTCTGTTTTTTTTTCAAGCTTTGGAGTGAAAAGGACTGTCAAGGCAAGCAGTAACTTAACTCTGCCTTTTCAAGGTTTAATGTGAGCAAACAAACCGTCTTTTCAATTTTCCGTGCCGGGATTACCAATTCAAGTACATGTTAACTTTGCATACGTGCGAAGGAAAGTTGCCCTTGTATTCAAAACATTTCTCAGTAGGAGACACTGAGGCTTTATAAACGCCAAAATAACCATTTTTTTTAATAAAGATACCGGTAATTGTTGTCAATGGAAACGAGCGCTCAATAAACCTCCAACAAAGTTGCTGTGCCCCCTCGAAAGTGTCGGCTTTTCATGCCAAACGTCCGATGTATTTTTCATTACTGTATTTATCTATTTAGTGATGCCACTCAGAGTGTTATAAAGATAAAACGAAGAAAACAAAATAACCCGGGCTGACCATTTGCAGACGCTCATGTCACACCCTTTCCAAGAAATGTGAAGTGAGCCAAATGCTTTCCAACGTAGCCTCACATTTGGCGCCTCCATGGCGATATGCGAGAATTCCCTCTGACAATACTCCATCAAATAAAAGGCCGAGTTGGTTCAGCTGGCGTTTGCGAGATGTACCCTGACATTATTACACCGTGGCGTACACTCAAGTGACCGGACTTTGCGGACCAAACTTTTAAAGGCGTGTTAGGAGTGCAACTCATTCCAATGCGCGTCGTGCCATACCATGAGAACGCTTAATGATGCTAAGTGATGATTTTTAGTCGAATGTGCCCCAACCTGCTGACCTAATTCCCCTCGAGCAGATGATTTTGTGTTTGCATCTCATTACTGTCGATTGCGCAGCTGGTCCAAATGAAGTGTGCCTAATATTCATTTGTTAATAAAACAAACAGTGAAGTTGGCACATGCAATTTTGCACAAAAAAAAATAAAATAAACATTTTCAAATCTATTCCGAGATGTTCCTGTTCTCGTGCAAACAATCTTATTCTTCAGGGCATTTCATTTCATGGTTCATGAAGTTGTATTCATTTTGATGAGAATACATTTGAAGTCCTGAAGTGACTTTTTCAGGATGTGGTTTGGCCTGATTATCCGAAATCCCCCCCCCCCCCCCCCCAGCATTTCAAATCTGCTACCGGTGTAACAGTGATGTTGATTTTTTTTCAATGTCTTCTACTACCTATGCCATCTACAAAGAAGTCGGCAAGCTCGCTGTCAGCTAAGGAGCCCCGTTTTCTCGGTGAACACATTGACAAAGAAAACTGATGCTGATGTTTTATTTTGAAAACGCATTCATCACAAACCAGTATGAATGTGCTTTGCAATGGCAATGGGATGGAGTTGACCTCACAATTAAACACCAGTTACACTTCATCTGTCATCAAACAATTATCAGAACAATACATTTCCTAAATATTAACGATTGGTCTTTTGGTTTCCTAACTTTTCCGTTCAACACAATTTATACAAGATGACTCGCATTTGTTTAAATGTAAGCACGTAGGCGTTTCGCCAACATTGCCCACCATAATATCCTCGCCAACACCCGCACTAAGCTGTAAAATAGGACAGATGTACTCGGGGCTGTTGGCGAAAAATACCTTCTTCGTTTGCACACTTTTGTTGGCGAGGCTGCGAGGAAAATTCAGTCATTTGGACCGGCAAATTCTGTACTCAGCAGGACCGTGTCTGTCTAGTGGAAGTAAAATTTGGCACTATGTTGAAGTATATTTCTGTCTTCATGCAGGTAATAAATGCAGAGTCAGTTAGTTTGTGGTCGTTTTTTCTTTGTGGCTCTTTTAGGTCTTGTTCTTTCAATAAAACGATTCTGTGCTTTCTGGACATTTACAGTAGTGGGGTTGTGGAATATTCCAAAAGTAGAAGGCAGGGGGGGGGGGGGGGGAAGGCTGACGTCTCCATCCGCTCTGAACCCCTCAGCAATGTGCCATGCACATCATCAGGAGTAGTTAACAACCAATAATCTGATCATAACATGACAATTGTATACTGAAGTCTGAGCATCTGATAACTAAATTTATTGACGTGTGCACATTGCCATGGACCAATATTCCAATTGAGGTTGTAAATGTACTGTTGGTCAACGCTTCTGATCATTTTTTAGGCCAGCAGGGAAGACCACCAACCAATGATTTAAATATAAATAAGCAAAAAGGGTTTGTTTGAAGAAAAAGAAGAAAAAAAAACACAACTCGATGGGCTGCGGTGCATAAAGGTAATAATGGTGCGCTGCCAATTGTTTGCTTGGACTTTGAATCTAGGTCAGGTAATCCAGACTGAGGAAGTGCAGTAGATCAATGTGGGAACTATTTGGACGTAACTGTAAATGTGAGGCAGGTTCAGGGGTTAATAATAGTCGTTTCAAGTTCTGAAGTCACGTGCAGAATTCCATGCTGTTGATTGTTTATTTCCTTGGATATAGTTTTCCATTTGACCCCGTAAAACACATTTGTGATTGTGCTGCAGCAAAATCTTTCAATTGACACAGGATATTCCGTTAAGCAAATGTCAGTGTCTTCCTTATGCAGGAAGAACGGCATTTACTGTTGTATCAAGATTTTCACCCTGCCAATCCATTTTCCGCATCCCTTACACAAGCGGCGCGAGGTGTTAGTGGCATATCCTGTTTCTGCTCGGTCTCAGAGAACAAGTCCCTTCTCACCTATTTTTTTTTTTTTTTGAGGATGCCGAGCCGCCGTTAACAGGTCACTGATGTTTATCTCCATTTTTAGAGCCTTTTGTTGCCAACACGCCCATCCCCTAAGTCTCCAGGATGACCAACTCAACAAGATGGCTACAAACGATACGTCACATGGATGGGTCTTGATCTCACTTTCTTGTGCCAACGAATTTGAATGCTACTAAAAACAAGACTGTGTAAACATCTACCATCTGTGCGACACATCTGTCACCCGCTGAGACTTCCTCACGAATAATTATTCGGTTTTGTCACGGAATGTGTGAGCGGCATCCCGTAGAGTGTGTGTGGGTGTGTGATTGACCTGGTCCAGCCGGTTTCTCACTCACTGTTAACAGCGACTATTTCTTTCAACGAAGCGCATTCACTTTGCATATGACCGAGTGCCCCGAAGCACCGCAACATTTTAAACATTTTTTTTAAAATGTGATTTCGGAAGGGTTTTTGTCTCCAAGAGTTTGGTTAAATTCATACTGGGCAACCTTGTGAGGTTTGACTGGAACTGTGTGATATGATAATACATTTTTTTTGGCCAAGTTACGATGTCTGCCACGCGGCCAACTTAAGCGTTAGCTGCATGACTACGATTAAAGACGTTTGTTGGTAAATGGGTGTCGCTCCACCACATAGCTATTTTACTCCCTCGTGTACATACAAAACATGAGCTATAGGGACATGCAATATTGCGAATCTAAGTGGCGTTCTCCTTTAATCTGCTTAGGCAGAAAGCCAAAGGTCAAGGGAGTAGTTGATTTTGACATTCAGTTAAGAATCCTGCGAGACAATCAAAAATCAACGGCGCGGTGCAAGCGGTATTGCTCCCGACTCTTGCGCTCTGGCTGTCATACTTCTCGGCGCACTAATGTGTGTGACTTTTTACAAGCCGCAATCACGTGTACATTTTTGGATATCATTTGGTTCCAACCTATTCTAATGTCCGGCGATGTACCAAAGACATGTAAAATGTCACCACCAAGATGACTGCATGTCGTTCCCTGTTCTTCTCGGGGAACTTAACCACGTGCGACTCCAGCAGGAATCCGGCCAATGTGAGCGGCGCGGCGGTGTTTGATGTCCTGTGATCTCATGCTGCTGCTCACACAGCTGCAGCACACCAGTCCCAGGCTCAAACTCCCTTTGGTTCAATAAGAGTGGCTTAAAATCTGCTCACTTTGATGTAAAAGACTCCATTGCAGGGTATCATTATATCAGAGCGCAGCGCAGTCGACATTTGACGGCGGTGATGGTTAAATAATTTGGGGGCGAGGTGTTAACGTGCCAACGTGGGCCAGATGGAAAATGAATTTTAATACATGTGTGCTTCCGAAGCTCTCGAATAGAGTTTCGATCCTTCTATCAGGCGGTAATGCTCTTATTCAAACCTTTGCGTGCACACATAAGCAGGCTGAGTCATCTTGTACACCAGTTTTTTTTTTTATTAATTAAAAAAAAGGTTTCATATTAATTGTATTTGTTTAAAAAAGGAGCCAGCTCATCATCAGTGATCCTTCCTGGGTGACTCAGCAGCAATCCCTTGAAGCCACCGCAATATTAAGTCGACTCGTGAACGAGTGAAACCTGACCGACTTCTTCTTTCCTTCCATCAGTTTTGGTGATATATGATCTTTCTTGGCGTTTAAATTTGCTAGGTCGACCATAGTTCATAAATATTTGTCAAGTCCCAGGGGCCTTTGAGACCTTCTGTTTTTAATCAGCCTTGGCGAGGGCATCTACAGTTCTTCATCCCCACCAGCGGACCACAAAGGACTCCTGTCACCATTTCCACATCATCCTCCTAACCACCGCGGGCCACCAACGTGGCTCCGTGCCATGTTCTCCCTTATTTTCACACCACGCCTGCCGTCAGCACTGGTGATTAATAGGGAGACCCTCCTTCACGCAATGCCTTGAATGAGTCGCCTCAGTGAAAGCACAGACAGTCAAAGTGTAGCCGGAGGTTTGCTTGTCACACTGATACAAAGCTTTTTACAAATGTCTTGGTAATATTTGGGTGAATCGCTGCTGTTTGTTGACAAAGGCAATGCCCCCCCAAACACCCCCAATTCTACCCCAAACATTTGTTGTAATTACTGTATACCTCTGAACTTGAGAGCAGAAATAAATAAAAAAGCTCTTTCATTGAGTTAGGAAGGGAGGATTCAATATGTCTAATATTCATTCATTCATTCATTCATCTTCCGAGCCGCTTGATCCTCACTAGGGTCGCGGGGGGTGCTGGAGCCCATCCCAGCCGTCTTCGGGCAGTAGGCGGGGGACACCCTGAATCGGTTGCCAGCCAATCGCAGGGCACACAGAAACGAACAACCATTCGCACTCACACTCACACCTAGGGACAATTTAGAGCGTTCAATCAGCCTGCCACGCATGTTTTTGGAATGTGGGAGGAAACCGCCGCACCCGGAGAAAACCCACGCAGGCCCGGGGAGAACATGCAAACTCCACACAGGGAGGCCGGAGCTGGAATCGAACCCGGTACCTCTGCACTGTGAAGCCCACGTGCTAACCACTGGACTACCGGGCCTCCCATATGTCTAATAGAATGTATCAATTGTTCAGTTCCTTTGGAAGCTTGAATGGTCAGTCCATTAGCAGGCAACAGACAAGGGCAGGATAAGTAGTGGGTGGAGCAGCACGACATCCTCAATATTGCCCGCCGCTCTTGCCCCATGAGTTATCCAGCTGCCGTTCCAGTGGGAAAATAATTCAAACCATCTGAAGCCACTAGTTCTTCTAAAAATATGATGTTATAGTTAGAGGCGAAAAGGCGGCCTAGCGTGGGAGATTGGAGTGACAAATTTGAAGGAGAACAAATGGGCTTTCCATTTCCGGATTCTTTTATTTATTTTATTTTTTTTACATGTTATTTCTGTCTTTGGCTAGGTCTCAAGATTCGTTGTCGTGTTGCTATGCCACCCACCATTTTTTTTTTTGTTGTTGTTCCATTTTGAACAATGAGTGCACAGTGTGAATCCACCATTGACATAAGTGGCAATCAGGGATGGAGACGGCATTGCTGATGACGGAGCTGCCGCCATCAACATCCAGCATGAGGAATGCAAGAAGAACCCAGATTGGGAACATGCCACCGCGAACGGTGGGTGAGCCAAAAGTCATTGTCAGCTTTTGACTTGACAGGCACCAAATGCCGCCAAGATGTCGTATTTCCGAAGCGTAATCTTTGGAATTACGTACAGAATGACATGGGACGGTACATGGTCCTTGTGCATATTGATCTTGAGCATGAATCAGGGCAACCGGTTCTTGCCGAGTGTACTGGACGAGAGGCGGATTTTAGTGATCGTTCTAAATCCATCAAATCTGAAGTGCTAAAAACATGCAAAGACGAAGAGTAATTGCTGAGAGAGCGCGCTAAACTCCACTACGTCTTTCACTCGTGATTGATTCGCTGTGAAATTTCTCTGACCGCCGCAAAGTAAACCCTGTTTATATTTTGCCAAGTCATCATATGCCGCTTCTCACATCTGCGAAAAATACGTATATGTAAGACCATTCTCGTTGGGCTTCTCCGGATGAGCAGATGGCTTAAATGTGCCTTCTCCCTCAGGGATCTGAGGCGAAAACATCTCTCTGTAACATGACACCCACCTTCTGCTTCTTTCCTCTAATAGCCACTTAAATCCTATTGTTGACTCATTCGTGGGGTTTTCATTTGCTTTTTCCCCATTCCCTGGGCTATTAAAGTGTGTGTTTTCAGCATTTGTGCCAGACTATGTGGGCCCTTACCCCTTGCTATAAGGTGTCAGCCCTACAAAATGCTGACATAGGACCAAGGTGCATGAAATGTATTTGTTTGTGCAGTTGCACATCTGAGGCGTACGAAAGAATCAATTCACTGTGATGTCTAATTGTATAAAGGGGCTGTTACTTATATAGCGCTTTGCTACCTTTGATACTCAAAGCACTTTCCACATCACATTTACCTACTGATGACGCAGCATCAGGACCGACTGGGGGTTCAGTATCTTGCTCAAGGACACTTTGACAAGGTCGCAGTGGGCGGGGATAAACCTTACCCCAACCTCCGCCTTGGGAGACGACCACCCTACCACTGAGCCCCTCGCCCCCACCTGATTTTATGATTTTGGAAGTGTCATGCATGCTACGGATGTCACTTATGCTCTGTGGACTACGAACCTCATCAATCTGAGGCCTTAGAAGGACCAAGAGACGTATGCATCATATTTGCAAATGAACATCGCCTGACCCTCGGTTGACTCTGTAATTGGCTTCAAGATGTGCAACCACTCAATGAGGTCCCGATTACCATAATTTCTGATGGCAGTAGCAATTCCGAGTCCTGTTGAGTCATCGGGCAGTTTTTTGTTTATTTGGACCAGATGTTGAGCTTTCGATCTTCTGTAATCATCAAGGGTGTTGAGGATCAGAAGGTCACACAATTTTTAGACTTTGTTGAAGAGGACTCCAGAAATTGCTTGCTTGCATTACGCTGTAAAGCTCAAACTCAACAAACTGGGAGGCTGGCAGCTTCGACTTGTGGTTGGAGCTGGTGAGTCACTGCGAGGTCGAAACACCCAGCGCTCGGAAATCATAGGATAAACTTTTCATCTTTTTTTTTTTTTGGTGAAAGTTTTGCTCAATTCAATTCTCAAACACTGTTTTGTAATATACACTCAGGATCATTGAAACCCGTATCACTTCTGTAAGTCTTCAAGTCTATTTTCTCAGTCTCCAGGTTTGTCTAGGATTTCTGTGACTTTTAAAAATGACACTGCAGCCTTTACATTCCTCTACCGTACCCAACCTGAAAAGCTTCCTACTCCCACAGAGGCAAAGTTAATGTTTGAAAATCATTGGATTGTGTCGACGTAAGTCTTTACACAGCCGTGGCCAGGTTAAGTTAATGAACTCTGCTGTATGTGTCTGATGGTGTGATGAGCTGATGTCTGTTTGCTGGCCATTCTCACAGCATCATTGTCTTGTATGACTCATGATGCAGGGCTCAGATCTCACCCGGTTGACAAAAGAGAGCTTGTTGATACTATTTTTAAATGATAACAGCCACCTTTCATCCTTGTTGCGAAATCTTTTTGGAGATGTAATCACCAGTTTGGAACATTTCGTAATGGAATGGATGATTGTCATCGGGGAAAAAAAAAAATGAATGACCCCGACGTGATTTGAACACGCAACCTTCTGATCTGGAGTCAGACGCGCTACCGTTGCGCCACGAGGTCCTGTTCTGGGTGGCAACAGAAAATCTAATTGCGCTCGCTGTGGGAATGGCAACAGCCGCGCCGCAATCAGAAACATCCACAGGCACATATACTGTATTCTTTCGCTCATGGCCACACAGTTCTCCCTTTACTGTTTCACCGCATGGCATAAGCTTTTGTGCAACTTTTGTTGAGGACAGGAAATCTGGTTTGGTACAAAGACATGGATGACAGGGTGAACAGATCGTTTGGTGAGATATTATGTGTGTGTGTGTGTGTGTTCTTACATGACCTTATCCTGTTAACTAACAAATCAGTGATGAGACTTAACCGCTGTGGCAGAGGTAATCAATGTTTGATAACATATAAAAACACAACAGCAGACTTGACACTCTCGACACAAGCACAGACCTTTTCCGAGGGCCCTTTCAGTGGTGAAGTCTGATGATACTTCTGTAATGAGGGCTTTGCAGTCATATTTCATACGGCAAGGCACCGTGGTTGTCACGCTCCGACATCACGTCAGGCATGTCAAATCCAAACAGTCTGTGCTCATGTTGTTTCAATTCCACAAGTGTGTCTTTGGGATTATGTTTATGTGACTGAGCTGTTGTCAAAAGTAATCCATGTGAAGAACAAGCCGGGAGGATGTCTGTGCCAAGTTGACATCTGGCATTTGAATACAATATTTGGGTTGACTCCACACCCCGAGTGCATCCGTATGAGGTGGATTCAATCATATGTTTAACTGGATATTCAACATCAATGACCTCTTTCTGCTCAAGTTTTTTTTGTCTCAGTAATGAACTTAACACATTTTCCTTTCCTTTTAACCTAAAAAAATAAAATAAAATGTAACACACCAACATTCCTTTCATGAGTTGGACCATTTTTGCAAGTGAACCAGAGTGGAGTTAAGTAAAACAGAGCCCAAAGGCATTTGACCACAGACCCCAAGATAGCTCTGTTTGGAGCAGAGCGAAGGCTGAACAAAACAAACAGACAGAGGGAGGACACAACATGAGGACATAAAAGCAATAGTCTTCTTGGTTTCTCTTTCTCCTCTCGATTGCTTTTAATGCTTCAATGCTACCTTGAGCTGGCCAGAACCCGAAAGAAAAAGAAATGAGGGCAGGAAATGGACTCAAATAGAAGCCTTTGAAATTCCCCTTTCAGCAATTTTCCACCCAAAACTTTCCTTGACTAGTCATATCCCATGCACATGTCCATTTTCTTTACCCCTTGTCCTCATTAGCATTGCAGGTGAACTGGAATCTGGCCCATGTGACTTTGGGCAAGAGGCAGGGTACGCAATGTTGAACAAATTGTTTAAGATCGTCACCTCCCCCAACAAACGTGCCACTAGGTCACATGATGTGGTGGTACGTTTGTCCCAAGTTGATTTTTAACACAGGCCTGAGATTCTTCAGAATCTCTATTGGAATTCATGACAGAGCACATAGAAGATTAAAACATTTCATAACAGCTAGAATGAAGTCAATCCATGAACATGTCACAATGTGCCAACTGAGTAGCGCATTGATGACCCACATCGTGATCAGATCAGCTGATTCCAATATCTGTTGGTTTGGCAGCGATCATACGTGGCATGGCTCAAATAGTGTCCCAAATCCTATGCACTTGTATTGCAAATAAACACAATACTCTAGATTTTTTTTAACACAACCCATTCTCCCTTTTTCCAGGACCCCAGCTATTGGGTCCAGGTCTATAGGTTAGAACACCGGGATGGCGGAATCCTTGACCTGGATGATGTCCTCAGGGATGTGGCCGAAGACAAAGACAGGGTAAGTCCTAATGTTTGTATCAATAACAAGATAAATTCTTTCTATAATGGTGTCTATTAATATTGCTGCTTCACCTATTTACATTTGCATTGTGCAATATCACTTGTGGTTGAACTAATGAATGTGATAAAAACAAATGGCTGTCATCCAGGCTACGTTACTACTTTACGGTTAGAGCTGTATCAAACATGTAATGATTGATACTGTTGACAAAGATAACCATGCTTCATTTTGATTGCCACTGTAATGAACGTGCAGCTTGCTTGTTGTTTTTTGTGGGTAAAATCCTCAGTAGTAGTAGGCATGCATTTGGTACATGAGCCTTTAGAGGGGACATCAATTAATCAAACTCTTCACATCACCAATATTACATTAAAATTACCATATGTAAGCCATCAATACAAAACAAAAATGATAAAAATATAACAGCAGGCAACTGTGCCACGTACACCATGCACAGCAATTCAGAACCAGTATGTATCTAATAACATGGGAAAAAAATATATATAAGAAAAATAACATGCATTATACTCATGGCAATGCTGACTTTTAAATGTATTAATGCTTGCAGATTGCTACAAACATGTTTTGCAACTTGGCTCGTGTGTATGAGCGCTACTAAACGTTTGCACATGCGCATTAGAATGACGAGGTGCCATGGTAACAAATCAGGTGATAGCAGCTGAGAGAGCAGCTGCTTTGCACCCGCACCTGCTCCCACTCTATTGATGTCAGTAGCGTCTGTCTGGCCCCGGAACGTAAAATCAGTGATGTTTCCCTGCTTTTCACCATCTCATTACCTGAACAGACGACAATGAAGGTTAGTCATCGAGATTCAGTCACTGCTTTGTGGCAGTCACGTCTTAAATGTATATAAATGTGATACCAGTTTCCCCCACAAGATGCTGCTCTTGTATTGTCCTATTTTGTGCAGATTGTAAACGTCATACTTGAAGCATATTGCTTAAAACTCGTGGTGTCTGTTTTTATTTTTGAACAACGAAACAACAACAAAACAAGAGGCCCCAAATTTGATCTGCTGCTCTCATTCTAACAAGATCCCCTGATAAAAATCACATCACGCCCATTCTATAGTAACTGCACTGGCTGCCCATTCACTCCTTATTTCATCAAGATACTCCTCCTCACATTCAAAAGCCAACAATATCCTCACATCACAGTGTCTCGCTAACCGCCGTCACCTTAACAGACCCAGCCGTTCTCCCGGTGAAATGCTCCAGACGTCTCTTGTCCCAGTTTTGCTTTTCCTGCATTATTGGGATGTATTGTGTAAATGTGTGTCCGCAACGGCTCAAATGAACAGGAGAAGAGCTTGTGTAAATACACCGTGGGTGTTTGGTTCCTCTTGTGCGTTGATAGTTGTAGCAGTAAATCCAGTCTGTCCAGTTCTTTTGATCGGCAATCAACTCTTGCCCTAGTTTCTCTGTATTTTACAAAGGACTTTCCCCTTAATTTTAAGGAGCTAAAGCTAATGCTGATCACTTTACTGTTGATCTAATGCTTTGAAAGGCAGTTTTCACCCTTATGCGAGTTCTTTAATGTTTTATTTGTCGCTAGTAGTGGTTGCAGTGAATACGAGTGAAGATAGATGTGCCGTGATCAACAAATCATATCATACAAGTTGTTATTAAAACATAAAAGAAACTATCCAGCATCATGAAGTGCTTCAGTGTGGTGTGTGTGTCAGCTGAATACAAAAAAATGAGCCAGCTCCTCAACCAAAGGCTTGTCTTCAAAAAAGAGTTGTGCAATTGTGCAGATAAGGAACATTATTGTGTTGTACCACCTGGTTTCGTTTTGACCTGGGTTGATGTATGAGCTTGAAAAAAATTAATGTTGTTCCTTGTCAACATCAGACTTCGTTTTTTTTCCGGTTCTCTGCTGCCATCAGGTGGACACTGACTGAAAATACAGATGTCAAGAACAACTTTCGTTACGTCAGAGCATTTCGAGACTGAAACGGGACCTAAAAAAAAACAAAAAATCGAGCCTGTGTAATGGCCCCAAACAGTTTTAGTTTCAATTAAACCTTGCGCCAAACGGAAGTGATAAATTCACCCTTAGAGTTGAAACAATGGAATAAAGCCATGGATTCATAAATCAATGAACCTGGTTAATTATAGCCAATTCTCTTCAACCGAAGTACACAATTACAGTGAGATGTAAACCTGGCATTGCTGCCACTAATTACATTAGTAGGGAAGGATTTGCATTCAACAAGTGCAGTTTAAAATTGTAATTTTTAAAAATAGTTTTTAGTTTGGTGTCTTGGATCGGCCTTATTATGAGCAGAGGTGAGCAAGGATTCCCTTTCCCTCTGAAGCTTTTTTTAAAACACATATTCGAATCCCGAGGGCGCAAACTAGAAAATGCTCATTGCAGAAGCTGATGGCGCCTTGACCAGAAACATGACTGGAGTTGTTTCACTTTTAGACCACTCGGAGGTGCTATAGTCCATGTTTAGTATTTACGGCAACCTTTGGGGTACAAATGTGGTCTGTTCTTGAGAATTTTGTTTAAACGTTTTAGGAATATTTTGCTGGTGTTTAAACGACTGTTTTGCCGAGGGAAATAACGGTGTATGTACTTGCATTACATATTAACATGTATTTTGTATTCTAGTACAATACTCTTATTTCTGAAAGCTCATTACAAGAACCAAATGCACAGCTCTTGTTTTTTTTTTTGTGGTGGTCGATTTGCAATCTCTTGGGCTCTGAAGTTGGCATTGCCATGGCAACCACCATTGGCATCAAGTGGGCACCTGCTCTGGGTTGAGATCAAGCTGTGAGTGAAATTAGCCAAGGCTAAAGCGGGGTCCATTCAGCTCTACCCCAGGTACCAGAACGCTGCCAGGGGAAATCAAAGCCTAATTACTAATCACCAAGTGTGTTTGTGTGTGCCTGTGTGTGTGGAACAAAGTCTTTTGACGTGCACGGCAGGCTACTGTGTACCACCATTTTAATCCTCATGTTTTTATATATCTATGATCAAGTGTCATGAATCGATGCGCCTTTCATGAAATAAGTTAATTGATCCATATGGATCAATTTGATTTGCACCTTATCAGGTGTGCACATTTTGTATTCTGCAAATGCAAAACTGGGACCATTAAAAGTGGCGTTGCATGTTTTAATATGTGCTAAAATGGAAATCTGATGAATGTTTCAGCTACCTTGTCATTTCTTCTGGTTTGTTTTTGAGGTGAAATTTCATGTGAATTATCACTTGGGGGAAGAGTATTGATTTCATTATATTGCTTAGCTTGTCTGAATGCCATAACCGTTACAACATTGAATGCACTGACTCGTCAACTTTTAATATTTCACAAAAGGATGCTCGAATAGCCAAAGCGGTCTTTGTAGCGGCTTGCAGATGCTGCGTGAGCTCTCGCATCAATGCCATGAGCTGTATCAAATAGTCTGCCTTCATGTAACATTTCCAATGGGAGCTCTAAAGTGCCTGCGTGTCTACTTAAGATAAATCAATATGCTTTTTATTCAATCATACATTCATTATTGTGCATTTAGTTTGCCGCGGTGTGGAACTGCGCTGCATCATAATAGGAGCTGTTCCTCATCTTTATGACTTCATACCAATTAAGCGACAATATTGTTCAATGTAATGAATACACTCTTAGCAAGTAAGCAAAAAGACACTCGTGCTCTTCATACCTCAACCTGGCAATGCCATCGACTGTGCAAAGTTTCTTCGACACTTTTGACTGCGTAGTCAAGTGCGCATCAGCATGCCGGGACATCGGTCAGCTCTAAATCTGCATGCAGGCAGGATAGCCCCACCTTCACTCGTCTGTTCTGACGTTTGATGGGCAACAGCAGGCAGTTTTTCCATTTCATTTCTCTCCAAGGCTTTGAATGTATCGCATGTTTTTGTTTGTTTATTTGGACGTCAATTTCGTAGCCACATTTTCTTGGGAAAGATTGCTGTTCCTTTTCAGCGGCTCCCGCCTTCACACAGTTATAATCCCTCACAGAGGGGATATAGCCAATGCAATCATAGCCTTTGTGCGCCTCGCCATCAGGGAAACCACAGGATTTACTTTGAACAACTCCGTGGCCTGCTGGTCATTTTATCCTTGTAAAACATGAGAAAACACAATAGTTTCACGGGAAGTCATCGACATTTTGAGTGGATGTGCATGACATACACTCCTAGCACCAATTCTTGTTGTTCCAGACATGATCTGAACTCGGCAGAATACCGTCTGGTCATGCTGTTGGTGTTTCGCCAGAAAATTACGGAAGGAAAAACAAAAAACCAAAAAAAAAAATAAGACATCTGTGAAAGAAACATTGTTACCACGACATCGAAGCCCCACCCTCCCCCACCCTTGCCATGAATAGGGTAGGCTGTACTGGTTGACAGCTGTCAGGGCCTCTTTGACTCGAGTGACTGGGTAGGTATTTTGCCAAACAGGCCTATTATCTGTGCCGTTCCGTGGTGAGCCTTGGGGAGAATAATTGGGTCAGAGACAAAGCATAAACGAAGATGACAAATACAGGCCCTCCCACTGAGCTCCCGGCATCATATCATCTACCCCTGAAGGTTTCCGGCAAAGTGACGAGAAGTGTTTTTGTCTTCTCTACAGAAGGCCCTATAGGGACTAATGGCAACTCTGACCAAAATAGGGTCAAAGACATCAACCCGCGTCTTCTTTGAAATCCTATCGTCTCACAGTGTGGCTGCAGGGAGTTTATATTTCTTTAGGAGCGCTCCTCCTGGGAAGCGTTCTGTTCTTCATTCTCCATGTGCCTCTGGAGTACGATGGCCTTCATGACTATTTACAAATGGAATTGAAATCAATTTAAATCTATTATGATGACTCGAAGAACCTCCATGAGCTATTTACTGTCTCGGATTTTTACCAAATTAAAAAAAAAACATTTTCTAGTCACTGGTTTGTGAAATGGATGGATGGATGGTTAAAATCTGCAGTCCTGTAAACATCTTTACATTCCCATATAATAAGCCAACTGTTTGAGAAAAAAAAATTCAAGTCAGTGAAGTCCACTGCTTCTTGTTGAGAATACAGAACCAAAACACAAGCTCACAAGGCTCCTGTGTGGCAAAGGAGGGTGTAAAAAGTATAACATTAGCTTCCGGGGGACCTCCCGATACGGCGTCGTGAGTGGAGAAGAACTGAAGAGGAGCAAAGAAGGAGAAGCGACCCACTCAGATTTTGAGAGCAGGCACTCAGGCCGCGAGCTAAGCCGAGCCTGGCATTGCGGCTGGCGCTGTTCGGAGCTGAAGTTGACACTGGCGCGTTGGAGGCAGGGAAGCGGTGCCAAGGCTGAGGAGCTAAGCTTGGTCGTGAGCACTTTAGGCTCGCATATTGTTGCAGGCGGGCAGCTGAGGATGTGCACCATCCGAGTACATCCTCGGTGCCGCTTCACTCATTCGAAAGCGCTCTTCAGATTACGTTGTCTTCTCTTCTCTAATGCTAAGGCTTACATACATCCTCCGTCTCCACTGTAGCACCACTAGCATGGATATCCTCTGTTATTAAATTGAGGCCGTCAAGAAGAATCAAATCTCTATGTACTCAGTGTCGGGGTGCATCTTTTTCGTCCCTCTCTTTTCTCTTCATTGGCCTACTCGTAGGATAGCTTCATGTTAGTCGTGAGGCAAAACTGTGCAGTCGTTGACAAACGCGTGCAACTCAAGACATGACAGAATTCTACTAGTTCACATCGGAGCTTCGCAAGGACTACTATAGTAGAATGTACTTTCGCTATTCACTAGTGCATAGTTTTGCTTCACTGGTAACACTTTTGTGGTCTTATTAGTCTGTCAACGTTGTCAGACGAGTGTAGAAATGTCTCACATTAGCGGAAATATCCGAACAGTAAGAGTCCTTCTCTAGCAACATATTGAGGAAATTGAAGAACTGCTCAAATGGTTTTAATTCAAAACCCAATTAAGGGCCGACCTGCTGCCGACCTCAACCTTATGATTGTCAGAGGACACTTTTAAGTATGCTCAAATATAGCAAACAAAGGACAAAATATGCACTTTTTTTTTCATCCGTGTGTGTGTGTGTGCGTGTGTGTACCAGCCTTTAATTGTATTGTGCGGTTCTGAATAATTTCCGCACCCCTTTTAGCCGCCACTCTATCGCGACCACCAGCTGGGTCCTCCTTTCTGCTTGTGATGTGGAAGGTGGTAAGGGTTGCCCTTAGCCATGTTGGAGGGGTCGAAGGGGGGGATCGATGGGCCAAGCAATTTGGCAGGATATTCAGAGCTTGGCCAAAAGCCCCATCAGCGTTGCATTGGCAAATATGGCTCCCTCTCTCGCCACTTGCACCTCTTCTCGACTCTACGATGCCACGGCAGCGCACATTCCGTCTGCTGTTCTACTTTTTGGCAAAACTTTCTGCGCCTTCTCAGCGATTCGACGCGATTCGACGCGCTCTCAGTTGTCTTTTCACTCTCCGCCGCCGTTCTCAGTTTGTTCCGCTCCCGACATCACGCTGTCTTTTCTTTAGATCAAACCTCCGCCTGCTAGATTTGCACGCTCGGCTCTTGTGTCGTGTCATTATTATGTCTGGGAGAGAGAGTTTGGAAAAAGGCAAGCGAGAGGTATTGCATTGGAGTGTGTGTGGAGCTGCAGGTTGATATGAATATCAAAGACTTCTTTTCCCGCCAGCAGGTGATTGTGCCTGCACAATGTCTGGTAGGGTTCGTGTTGCGTTTCTGCGGGTTAACGCACCACATCGGATTGCGGCCGCTGTTATTTTACAACCGTGACGTCTCATCCATTTTAAGGAGCCCGATTTCAGTGGGGGTGCGTGTCTACCAGGTGGAACATAAAAGTCTTCATAGCCTGCATTTCACGGTTGGCTCGGTAGAAGAGAAAGTTGAGATGAAATTGCAAAATTCGATTGCTTCTGCTTTCTCGAACAGGTTTGATTGTTGATTTGTGAATCCGGAGTGCTACTGGAGAGGAACAAACTTTACTCGCAAGAACTTACCATTTAGAAGAGGAATCTTTATTGTGATTTTGTTGGGGGGGAAGGGTTTGGAGTGACTGCATTATTTCTCGAGGAGGCAGGTAACCATGGAACTTGCACACCTATTAAGTTAAGAGGACACCGGAGAATTGTTCATGTATACAAAACATCTCCTCCTTATTTGTCATTGATTTACCCAACATGCACTGGGAACACGTCAGGAGAATAATCATCTCTCCAGGGTGTCACAATGATCCACTGGCTGAAAATGGAAGTTCCAGTCTGTGCATTGCTGATTTATGGCTTCCATAGGTTGGACTTTCCTTAATCGACAGCAGGGGGCACTGTGGGGTTTCCATTACACATTGGAATGAGCAGACTGGACCAAACTCCTCTAAACCTAATCCATTCAACGGAGTTCATGAATAGTTTACTTTGAGTGAACAGTTTCCAGCATATCGGGCATGTGCGCGATGATAATCTTTTTCAAAGTGAAGCACAAAGTGTTTGAGGTGGTGGTTACCTAGAATATCTCCTTCCTTGATGTTTGATGGGTATTTCAGAGGGACGTTGAAAGGGTGCTCACTGTTCGGCGCCCTCTTTTGTCAGAACCCAGTGCTCTGTTCTGATGTTTACGATGACGGATCCCTTGACGGACGTCTCATCACAGCAGGAGTCTTGTGATGTGAACTGTTCAGAGGGCTGATATTCACACACACACACACATGCGCGTTGATTGAAAACTTGTTAAGTACACCACGGCTGCAAACTTGGAACCAACTTTGCCCAAAGTTCCACTCAAGTGCTTTCATAGGAAGTGCGTATAACACGCGTGAAGCCTTCACTTCCTCGCTCCACATCACAGTTATGACAGGAAAGAGTGGGAAGAGACATTCCTTCTCCAGAGGCAGGGAGGGAGAGGCTCCCATTTATTATCCACTGTTGTCGTCCTCTTCCTCAGCTAGATGCCTTACATCATGCGTGAAATGGCTCCAAATGGGTTCCCTTTGTCTATTGAAAGGATTCCTGTTCTGCTTAACACGTGAAGCTTGACCTGGTATGCGGCTAAGTGAGATTCACCCTGCCTCATGGGACTCACTTTGCAAACGGCAGGGGGACCCCGAGCACACCTGTAATACAAGATAAACCCGCTTAATGTTTTGTCTTTGTTTTACTTGAGTACTAAGGCTACTCTGCCACCTCAAGGTTCTTTGCTTTCGTCCGGATCACTTGATGGATTTGTCGACCTCACCTTGGAATGATGTGATTCGACACTCCTATGCGATCGAGGTGACAATAGAAATAAAATGCACCAGACCTTGCAGCGGGTTCCTAATCACAAAGTTGCTCTTCATAAAATGTTTTTTTTTACCCCTCCGATGATCCAGTTTGTGTCAGTCATGAATATGGTTCACACATTAGTCCTGTACAAGAAGATCGTCTCTCTGTGCGGTGTTTCTCCACCCCACAGTATGCTTCAATTTCCTAAGCCCTCTGCTTCCCATTTCCCACCGTACACATCTTTGGAGAGCGGCTCATTGGCGTTGCTGCACATCACCGAGAGCTTACGGCCCGAAAGCGTATTGGCCCATCGCCGGTTCACTTCCCGGCTTATGCCGTTGATGAAGTCAAGCAGCCATCACCGGCTTCTCTTATCCCAGCTAAAACCTGCATTGTGCTCCTGAGGTTTAGAGATGAGAGAGAGCGAGCGCTGTCAATAGAGAAGAGGGGAGCGGGAGACAAAGCAGGTTGCAAAACTTCCGCTTCTGAGTGGGAGCTCAAAACAAGTCTGTGGAAGGGAGACGCACAATTTCCTTTCGATCTTTATTTATAACGCACATTACCGAAATGTCCATCGGGGGACACGTTCAACCGCATAACTCTGATTGACACTAAGTTGTGTTCCACCAAAGCTGAAGTCGAGTGGCATCAAGACAGAAACCTTTGTAGAACGTCTTGGCTCTTAAAGTGGCAGTCACACATAATGCCATGGACACACACACACACACACAGCTTCATGATCTGTAATTATATACTTTATTGTGATTGTGACATCTGGAAGCAGTTCAACTACAATATTGACATTACACTTAAGCAGTATTGACTAAAGGGGACGTGTTGTGTGACTTATGCGGGACTATTAAACCCGATGGAGCTTGGAGTATTGCGAGTGATCTAATGACTCTGGCGAGCAATGTTTTGTCTCTGAAGCTGTGACTGAAGGCAACGAGCCCCTTTGGGGAACGGCTGTCACGTTTCTTTGTACTCCTGACCAACTTCGGAAAAACATCAGCGGGTGATGATGGTGTTAAATTATACAGACATAGACGATATTCAAAGAGTAGAGCTGAGATGAGTGCGACGATACAATTTGCTGAAAAGCACTACCCTCATGATGCTGCCCGGTTTTAAGTTCTCCAGCGTAACCTGCTTACACTAAAACACAAATCTTTTTTTTTTTTTACATTATCCAGTGGCAGCAGTTGCTATCGGTCCTTAATGGAACTGAGGAGGAACAGTAGTTCTGTGCCTTTGGCGGGTGGGTTTTTATTGCCCCTCAATGAGATGAGCTTATTGGAAGCCTCTTTTGTAGGAGGTGGGGTTTTATGGCTGATTGTGTGGATGTGAGCCATCATAAACCCAAGTGGAGGGGACCTTATTTTATGATCTCGTTTGGGACTGGGCTTTTTTTTTTTCTTTTTCAAGAATAACACTATGTTGAAGAAATGACACTGTTGCTCCTGCTGTTGGTGAAATGGTTGTCAAATGTTTGAACACGGTATGTCTTGTATGGATTGCTGAAGGTGATGGCAGACAAAAATGTCGCCCGAAGCCAGTTCTCACATGAAACAAAACAAGTAAATCACCTTTTGAAGTGAAGTTTGATGGCGTTTTGCACTTAAGGTTCAGCACGGCGTTCTTTTTTGTTGAAAGTCATGCAGCAATGAATTCACGCTTTTAAGAGATCTCCCGAGATATTTGTTTTTGCACATTTCAGCTGTGTGTTGAGCTTTGCAGGCTTACTTGGGCATGACAATCGGTGAAGTGTTCTATAGAGGTGCAGATGGAAATGGCCGTTTTTAAACATTTTCTTCGTCAGCCCTGTCTTTCATTTATTCATTTATTTATTTTTGCCTTGTGTTTGAAATCTTTGAGGGAAATTACAGTGACTGCAGCACGATGAAGCATGTTGTATGAGGTTACGGCGAGAGCGTTAGTGCCGAGCTGCGTGGGGAAAACGGTACACCTCATCTCTGTGCTCACACAGCCGCTGATAGGAGGCTCATTATGCATCAAATGGCCGTAAATAGCCCTCACATTGCCAGTCTTATCTGGATGAACAGTGTTCCTCAGGCGCTCCAATGCAAGTGTGTGCGTGTGTATACCGCATGTATGCACATCCAGCTTATGTTTTAACCTATCTTTATTTTTTATGTGCGCACGCTCAGGTCCTTGTCATTCTCTTAGTGCCATTGTCTGTTGCTGACATCTTAAAAAAATTATGAATACACGGATGGATTTGCATATAGCTGTTTACTAGCCTGTTAATGTGTCCGATAGTAAGCCGTCCCTTCCCACTTCTGCATTAGCTCACCCGGCTGATAGAAAGCCGCGATAACACCCGCTATCACATCAAACAAGCCGTGAAAGGGGATTGAGGGGAGAATGCTATCCTTCTTTCCACTCCTTTTTTTTTTCTTATCCTTCTTCCCTCCATCCCCATGTTAAACCAATTAACAGTAATTACCAAGCCACCGAGGGCGCACTGTCTTTCTGCTGGCTCGGCTGTTTCGTCCCCATCACCACGCTGACATGAAGGGAGGCTCCGCTACGTTTCGGGAAGCAGGTCATTACTGTTTATTAGCTAAGGGAGGTTGATTTCCCCCGATGAGCCCTGCAGGAGCACGGTAAAGTTGAGCTGTTTGGTCAAGCAGCTTGACTTTATGAGTCAGTTTTATGTCTCATCGTCAGTTGAAGCGATTTTATAGTAGTACAAATATCAATGCAAGTGCAAGATCTTTATAGAAGCTGCGTCTTTTCGTCTTTCATTCTCACCGCAGATGCGGTTGCGCCAACTGATGTCATCAAGCATGACTTCCCGACTGTGCCGCCGTCTGTTTTCCCCCTTTTCGTTTACGTTTAGAATGGAATGGCACTTACTAGAACTCAGACCTTTGCAATTCTAAACTTCATTTGCATTGATTTTCTTCATACAAGGATGTTGAAAATTCTTTTTCGAGATGCTTTTAAAACAGATGCAACTCCAAACCACCACAAGCGCCAAACAAATATATGTTAGCTATTTCACCCCCAATCTCTTGACTGGTAGCACGATCCAAATAAACTATACCTGTCAAATCAAACCTCACTGTTTTCAAACACATTTCAGTAGATCAGCAAGGTTCAGACTGCACACTAACATATATGCCTCACTTTATGCACAGTCGGAGCATGCATTCCCCAATCTAGTTGACACTGCTCCTGACTTTTACTCTGTTTACACTGATTTTTTTTTTTAATCTCTCTCTGGCCTAGACCATTGACCAGGAAAATCAATCCTGCTTCACATAAACCTTGAGATGATTTTGCGATGTGCCAAGTGACGAAAATGTGCAAAATAGGATATGACCCATTGGAATATGAAAAAAAAAATGCAACATTGCTGGCTGAACACAAATTTGTTGGAATTGGATCAACCTATGCAGGGAATATTGGTTTCAGTTGAATGGCAGCAAACGTGACAAAGATCTCCGTTGGCGATGCAACTCGAAGGGTTGGCTTCACACGGATCCCAAAGCAGACAGCAATTCTTGAGCAATGCAGAAAGCTTTTAATTCAATCTAGGTAGAAATACAAAAAAAACAAAAATAATGACGGCAATAGGTCGCAAATAAATATAATACTTGACTTCCCACACACTACACTCATAAAATGTGACACCTTCCTTCAGTTGAGGCCGAGTTTAAATGCAGGTGGGCGTAGTTGGTAACGTGTGCGCAAGGAGGCTCTGCCCACCAGTGCTTCTGAAAGACAGAAAAAAATATGAGCGACAGACAGAAAAACAACAACATACAGTAACAAACATTATTTTCCACTTATATAGCAGACTGCAAATATGAGCGATTTAAAATATTGTGAACCATGTCATGGAAAATCTGAATAACGCTCCCCGCATATTGAAATCAGGAAAAGAGAAGCAGCTGTTGTTCATATTCAAATGAGTCAGTCAGTGCAGAAAGACATAATCAATCGGTCACAGATCACGGATGACTCAAACAATAAGACAATCAATCATGCTTAGCAGCTCTTCTTCTAACCTGTAATCACGGTGCATGGTGAAGCACCATGCTTTCTTGAATATGTATGAGCACGCGTGCGCACAAACACACGCGCACACACTTCATTAAAAAATGTGTTTTAGATGGTAATCGCAGCAAACAAAAAGAGATAACTCCAACACATTCCATAAAACTGCTTGTTCGTAAGAGACCTGGAGTGCCACTTTGCACCAGTTTGGAACCACACAACAGACTCCCACATACATCAACTCGCAAACATGCCCCCAGCCTCTCAAGTGTTTGAGGGACCATGACCTCATCGTTTTAGAAATCATCCATTTCCCTCGTCATTGTATGCTTGAATTATTTAGTATCTTTTTGTATTAGGCGCATTGATATTGGTGTCCGCCTCAATCCCACGAGGTCAGTTTCACTGAGTACAGGGATGGCTGCAATCGTGAGTTGGGGCCGATTCATCAACAACGTGGTGGGTTGGTTTAGAAACATGAGCAGATTGACGGTTGACAAAATCTCACCATTATTTCATGGTGAGACCACAAAACTAATGATAACTGTGTGTTTGTGAGTAGTGCACATTAGATTTTTTTTCTTCATAGGGTGGAGCAGATTAATGTCATATCCATTCATGTCAATGGGGAATTATGATTTGAGATACAGTATGCAGACACAAATGTCATAATAGACAACGGTGTTGTTTGATTCAACATATTTGTGTGAGACCAAATGCTGAATATACTTTTTGTGTGTATTAAATGGTATAATGAATGAGACAATTGGTTTCTTTCATTATTTTCCACACCAAACTGGTTCCAACAAAGGATGGATCAAAGCATACTGACAAAAATCGTTGGGGTGATACAGTTGTGATACTTTCACAAAAATCCATTTGCACATCTCCAAACATATGGTCTAGTCCAAAGCATATTTCCTTCCTCAGCAATCAGCGTTAAGAATAATATTTTATACCGCATCTGGGTTGTTTTTATAGCGTCTCCCAGCTGCAGGTGGCTGAGCAGCCTTATGTTTGCGGGGCTTGTGAGGAGGCAGGGGGAGGCACTGACCTGTTAAAACCTCCGGCCTCAGCCTGCTCACTCTAATTCAATAAGACCATTCAGACTGCACGAAACCAGCATATGTGGTTGCCCATATGTCATGAAGGTCCCACGTAGGGCAGCTTGAACCACTTGTCATGCTCATTTACCACTTGACTTACGTTTCAAGCTGCTTTGATACTTTGTTTTTAACTAAGCTCTACTTTTCCGTCGTCACGCTTTTTTATGATTAATCCGGACAAAAACCCATGAAGAAAAACATGTCGAAGGGCTGAAGATCCCTTCGATAGTGGTGTCCTCTCTTCCAATTCCCACTTGCGGTCTCTAAAAATGGCAAAGTCGGAGAGAATGATGTCTCCTGATGTGGATGGATAGATGGAAGGAGAGCAGTGGTTGGGGCTGAGGGGTGGGGGGGTGCAATGTTGACAAAAGGAGAGAAGGAGGCATGTCTGTGTGGAGAGAAAAGGGCAATGGGAGGTATCTAATTACCTTCATCCTCTTCTGCCTCTTGTGGCTGTCTCCTTCTTATATCAGTCCTTGGCACCTCCAAATTAAATTTGTCCCGAGTGGGGGCAAGTGAGGGGGATGGGTGTCTAGATCACATGAGGGAAGGTGAACACACTTTGCTCCATCAGGGCCCCCAGAGGACCTGACGAGGTTGCTGACGATGACAAGCCAGATGCAATCAGGGGTTTGTATTTGTGTGTGTGTGTGTGTGTGTGTGTGTGAGAGAGTTGAGTCGGGAAGACAGGAGAAGCCCCCCTCTGAGATAAACAGTGCAGCATCGGTGGGGCCCAGAGGCCGAACCAAAAGCCCATTTCCTGTCTGCCGCTCATGTCCACGCACACAGAATTGATTCCTCTTCTGTGCATGCGGACCCATCAGTAGATGTTTCTCAGCCTGTAGCTTACTGACTTGGTGCGTCTGACAGAGGAGCAGATGGACAGCAGATGAAAAGCAAAAGGCGCCTCCAGAAATGTGGAGTAAATGGTCTCAAGTCACAACTGAGTGGCACCGCTCAGCCACTTAGTAACAACAACAAAAAAACAGCAGACTACAGTATCGGCTCCTCAGTACATCTATTCTAAATTGATTGAACCTTACCTGTACATAAAACTTTTCTTTAGTCTATTACACATCTGCAAAATGCAAGGCAACCAGCCGAACATCAATTGGCAAGTTGTGGAATATGTTTGCAAGCTTCCAACATATGTTGTCATAATCAAGGCAAAGTTTTTTTGAGGTGTTTGTGTAATCTATGTATATGTATCTATGTATGTATGTATATATATAATGTCCTCATTTTCATTTTATTGTAGATTAAATGGATGATTTATGAAGCTACACACAATGCTCATGGTGATCCTATTTCTCATGGGAATAATATCGGGTTCCTCAAGGAAAGAGAAGGGTCTGTGTGTGAGGGTGGGAGGCCAGACCACCCATCCTGTTGAATGTAAAGCACTTAGCACTGGCTGAAGAAAAGACACAGTTTAGCCAACGCAATTCGTTAGTACAGTACCAAGGTTGTTAAAGCCAATACGACTTGCTTTACGGATGTAAAGTACAGAGTTGGCATGATCAACTAGTATGCTAGTCTCCAACTACCGATCCACGGACCGGTACTGGGCCGTAGTCTACTTTGGCTCAGGCCTCGGTGAAAGGAGAAATTAAAAAAAACAAACAAACATACTTTCCAGTTTATTTATTATCTGAGGGTGAACGCCTTGAAAACAGTTAATCCCCCCGCTCCCACTTCTCTCTCTATCTCTCTTTTCCTCTCTATCCTCCCTCTTGAAAACATGCTCACACACACTTTTCCTTTGGCTGGCATGACAATCCCTCATTAAAACATGTTAATTGCATTGACTAATTGAATTCACCGACAGTCCACCTGTTGTCATCATTGTGCTCTTTCCAGGTGCAGCAATGGTGGCAAAATGTCAGGGTGTCATTTTTGTTGCATTTGTATAGCATTAGTACCATATAAAATTTTATGTCCATGCCTCGGTTGTTGTATTCTCAACACACATGTCCTGTTTGAAATGATTTAGCATGCGTTGTAATCTGCGCTGCAGACAATTCCCATTCGCTCCTTTTGAGTTTGTTTTAAGAGAAAACCACGACAAAGAGAATGATTCATAACCTGCTTTAAGTGCGTGTGTGTGTGTTAAGCAAAGTTAAGCAGCCTATAGGCGAAAGGTGCACCCTTGGGAGGGCTTTTATTCCAATCTAAATGAAATCCTACATCAAGCACGGTTCCAAGAGCCTTCCCAGAGGCCTGCTTAAGAAAATATCAACATCCCATATTCCGGATCCTGTGAGTTTTCAATTCTGGGAACGGCTGACCACCTTGCTCCTGCTATTCCAGGACCCCCCCCCCCCACAAAAAAAAGACAAAACTTTGTGCTGTCATTGGTTAAATTATTTTCAGTCGTGATTGAAGATATTTTTTTTTTTATCCGGATCACCCACGATGTGCACCCTGACCATCATGAGAGCTTCATTAATGTTTAATGATGTTTGACTCATGTTGATCAAACACTTATGTAGAAGAAGCTGAATCACTAAAGAAGGGTTACATAATGTCATTTACCGTTTTCTTTTTTTTAGCGTGGCAGCACCATGTGGTAGAGGTTGGCACGTCTGCCTCAAAGTTGACACGTTCTGTATTTGAATCCTGGCTCAGGCTCTCCTGGGTTTTTGCATGTTCACCCAATGCTTGTGTGGGTTTTATCCTGGTACCGGTACTTAAGTAATTTGAAGATGGAATATTGTCCACATATCTAAATGTGAGTGTCCATGATTGGTTTGAGATGTGACTTGCAATTGACTGCTGACCGTTTGAGGGTGTACCTGGCCTCTCTCCCAAAGTCAGGGTGGGACCGCCTCTCACCCCAGAGGAGTGCCGATTGGGGTTGAGATGTGTGACTGTGCTCCGCTTGAGTGATTTTCCCATGCCTGCAAAAACACTAATGCATGTTATGGAGAAAAAGCAAAACAAAAGCCACAACAGCCTTATGGTTGATCGAACGTCCTTGTATTACTCAACATATATGTGAAATTAAATGTCCTTGTTCCGGTCCGTAGGAAGCACTGCAGTCTATCAGGAGGTCAAAGGGGTGCATACATGAAGTGGAGGAAGAGTTTCCGGCCCAGTTACTACAGAACTGTTGATCTCAGTTGAGGGCTGTGTGCCTCTGGTCTTCCTCAAGAATGCTCCGTAAAGGCGACATGCGTATTAGGCAGACTGTCAATGTTAGATTCTGTAACTAGATCGTGACAAAGTGCCGGACATTTGCCCAAAACATAAATTTTCAAGATGGAATGGATCTGCTCGGAATGGTGGTGACCATCTGCTTTTAGAATTACAGGACAGCAGACACCTCAGTGCCAAGTGGGTAAAACTGTGAAAATGATTAGGGGCTTGAGACACACAAAAGAGCCTTTTGTTCTTCTTGAAAATGAGGCACGATGCTGCTGTTATTCTACTCCTGACGATGGCATACCAAATCGATCCATTCAACTAGGAAAAAGGGCCTCTACTTTTTTAGGGAGTATTTATTTTGGCGCGGTTTCATTTTCATCACTGTGCATTTTTTTCTGCTGGTTCTCAGATTAATTACTGAGCCCCAGTGTCTGTTATTTTTTTTCCATGAGACTGGACGAGAAATAGACTTTCATTCCACCAGATGCTCCTTTTAGGGAAACTATCAAAAAGAACCACAGTGGCATCGTTTTCCTTTGAATAACGGCAATAAAGCCCGAACTAAAGGGTTTTTTTTCTGAATTAAAATGGACAGTGCCCCTTTTATGTGTAAAGAACAAAAAGTATGAAAATGACACAATTTTTCAACATTTCTCAACAACACGTTTCAAAGCGTAGCAACATTTTAAAGTCATAACAAATTGGGACCGTGACCACTCTTACTCTATATTTCCGCTTGATAGACGGCGACCCAGTGTGTGTCCTGTATAATTTGCGACTCCAGTTCCAAATTGCACTAAAAATAAAGCGAACAGTCAACATTTGAAAAGCCCATAGATAAAACTGTCACCTCAAATGAAGGTTACAATGTCACGTACGGTTGGCTTAGGACGCAAAATATAAAATGTATGATTACGTTCTGATTTGCCCTGCCCCTGATGCTTAATCTCAAATTTGTGTTGGATGGGTTTTTTTTGTTGTTTTTTTTTTTTGGCATATATGTTTGCATTGACGTTCTTCATAATATTGAGGTCTGGTGCACACTTTCAACAATGCCGAACTGACACCGCTTCAATGAAGTACACATCACGAGAATAATTAAGACAGAAACTCCAACACACAGTGGCATTTCATGATCTGGAAAAATATCACATCAAATGTAAATGGGCCATTCCAGCAGTCACCCCTCACTGTAACAAATAGCTTGTTGCAGGAGAGAAGCTTTTATAAATACCCATTCGATCACACAGACGTCTGACTGCCGGCTTTGGGACTGCACCCCAGCTGCCTGAATGGAGCTCTGAGTGGCATTCATCAACAGCCATTGTTATTCTTCTGACTGCTTCATTGGAGGTAATTGACTGGAGAATTATGTCGCATGATCAGTGCACCTATGGAGATATGAGCAGTAGATTGATTTGCTGCTGTGGGCCTTGCACTGAGATAGTCTTACATCTCAGGAAAATGCTGCAATAAAAGATGGGCGATGAGCGCCGATGGGTAAGAATGAGTCTAGGCCTGGAACCATTACTGTGGTCCATTTATTTAGGTGCTGCATTTTTCATAATGAACCGTTTTGGCCTGTGCGCTGTTGTCAATTTAAGAGCTGAGATAATAATAGCTTGGAAGGAATAAGTGAGGTTATTATACTGGCAGGCGGCATGAAACCACACAAACACCAGCTAGTTCCTTGAATGAGCTCTAAATAACAGCCAGTCTGCCTGCAACAATAGTAATGTGAATAATAATAATACTAATCACCCTCCAAATAATCCTCTCTGTCATCCATCCATCCATCCATCCATTTTCCACCGCTTATCCGGGGTTATTTGCTGGGTTTGAACACCCCATGCCATTTTAAAGCTCAAGTCCAGATTTTCACCTGTAGGGATGTCAAATTGAATGGTACAGATTGGACCCTTTGACCCACGATATGTCAATGCTAATGTTGTGGTACACACGACTGACTTATATGGCGCCAATGTGGGTCTTATTTCCGCTGAGTGACTGCGGGGTTGAACGTGAATGGTTGTCTCTCTAGGTCCTGTGTGACTGAACAGTGATCAGTCCAGTGTGTAGTGTGCCAATTGGGAACTGAATCCAGCCTCCCCGCGACCCTGAATAGGATAAACTCTCGAAAATGAGGGATGGATGGATGGGCCGCAGGTACCCAAAAAATCTTAGTGTGAATAGCCAATGACTTGGATGCGAAACAAGTCTGTGAGCCCAAATTCCAGCAGGACAATTTTATTTTCCGAAAAGTGACTGAACAAGAACGCAGCCCAAATTGGACCAAAGCTGTATTCTCAAATTTAAGCAGCTTAGTGCTGTGTCACATGTATGTCCCTGCATGTGTAATAGATTCACTCCAGTGACTTAGGGCTGTGTTGGTCCCCGGAGAGAGCGCAGCACTTCTCAACTGCTCAGCTCCGTCAAATCAAATCCTCGGATGTGACATTGGGAACAAAATCCTGATTAATACAAGCCTTGTCGGCTTCTGAACATGTGCGCATGCAATACAGGGTGACTGGCATCAATAATGAAAATGCTATTCGTAGTTGCATTAATTTGCTTCATCGTTGTTCTTTAATGTGAAAAAGGCCACTGTTTTAGACCAGGGACGAGCAACGTAAACAAAAGTGCAGACAGGGGGCCACAAGTTTTCTACTGGTGGGCCCACACATGTTGTATTCGAGGGCACTGATAGTATCACCTCTGCATGCAATGTGAACAGTGTAATTCAGATTTGTCACTTTACAGATGCATTCCATTCACATTAGAGTTAAGAGCTTGGTCATCGAACAAATGTAACTTGTAAGTCAAGGCACCACTGTATTTTAATTTCCAGACTGTCTCGGCAATCTGTTATTGTAGTTCTCAGGCTGTATGACAAATATCCAAAGTAAGATCTTGAATAAATTTAGTTTATCTTAATGCCAGAGATAATAATGAACAAAATACAATTGATCTCTACTCATATATTGGAGTAGCTGTTGCAAATCATAAAGGCAAATAATCGGCTACGAGGTTGTACCATCCTGTTAAAAATGACATTTCTGCTGAACTTTCTAAAAGGACTTGCTCCTCTGCAAGAGGGAGGCTTTGCATTGACAATATCACAGCGATGCTGGGCTTATTGCTCAGTCAAACATACAGAAGCGCATTCAAACAGAGCCTTCCTTGACCATATTGGAGGCCACAGACATCCTCATTCGGGTCAGGGGACCCAAATGTCAGCGCCGTTACTGAACCGAAACATTTTCATTCTGCCGCTGTCATAGGCGCAAATTGGCTGACTTAAGTCACAGCCCTTGAAGGCCTTCTGCGCCCTTCTGCTCCCAATAGGTTGATTTATCACCTGAGATGAGAATTTATACTTTCCCTTTTGAAAAACAAACTAAAAAAAACTAAAAGTGATGTCCAGTTATTAAAGTTACGGTGATTTGATCATTATCATCCTTGGATGGAATTTGAATTCACATTAGGGTTGGCCAATCAGTTTATTTTGATTGATTCGTTTTCCTATTCAGGATGATTATTTGATGGGTTTTTTTTCTGCAGTTTAACGACACTTATTACACTGAACGGAGATCAGCTTCTTTCTGGAAGATGCCCGTTTTTAATTTTTTTTTATTTGAAGGCCTCTGTTTTATGATGTATGACTAAGTTTGACCGTATCGAGCTGCCTCAGATTTGATTGTCCCTCTTAGGGTTTGCTGAAAAAAAGCAGGATGTATGAGAAGAAAAGAAAAAAACCTTTATTAGTCTCACAATGGAGAAATTCCCAATTCACAGCAGCAAAGTTATGAAAGTAAGAAGTAGAACAACAAAATATAGGAGCTGCTGGAAAGGAAGGCTTGAATGATTATTCCAACAAAACACTGAAATGTCAAATGTTGACAACCTCATGGAGACGATAGAAGTTGGCGAAACTAAATTGACATCCCTTCCTTCGCCTGAGGTTGTCCGAGTTTGGCTTTGTTGAGTAGTCTACATGACCTAAATGAATAAGCATGACTCACAAGACAAGAAAGAGACCCTCTCAAGTTTAACCTAAATATACAGACCTCATTCCACCACCTCATTGATAAGGAATGTTTTTTTTTTCATCTCGCTCCTTTGTTTTCCACCATGTAATCAGATTGTGCCGTAATGAGGCTGTAGGGCAAGGGGCAACAATTATGTGTACAAAATGAGCTCAGCTCCTCTGTTGAAAGCGTATTTAAAAAAAACAAAAAAACATGTGGAGGAGATGCCGCTTCGAAATGGCCCAGATTGCTCCCCATGGGGCTGTAACGTCGCTCGCTACTGATGGCGCAGTGTGATTGCAGACTGTGTGGGATTTTCATGTCGCTTGTGTCAAGCAATCTAGAGACAATAATAGGCTGGCAAACTCAAACCCCCATTTGGAGGGAATTGTCATCCCCATAGTGTTGCATGCATCCTTCATGATGAATTACAAACTCTGTCATAGCACCTCACTCCCTCCATTTCACAGTCGCTATAATAAGCGAGGAGATTGGGAGGTGAGCCACCAAAGGCTTTGAAAATACTGTCATTTACGTCGCTGCTGTGTTTTGGCACGCACACGCTTCTCCGTCTTCAATCCATGTTCAATATTGTGTTTTTATCCAAGATATGCAGAAATTGACATCATTTCCAATTGACTATCCCCTTTTTTGGAACTTTATTACAAGCCCTAGTTTAAAGTGGCTTCTCAGGAGGTCGCAGCATTTTCACCTTGTGATGATTTGACATGACATTAAACCCTGCTCGTCTTGCGTGGGTGGACAGTTTGGTTTTGCACTTAGGAATCATCTTTCTTGTGATGGGTATTTTTTCGAAATGCGGTTTTGGAGATGCAACAGGCAGAGATTTTACTTTGTTTTGCCTTCATTTCGATTTTCAGCTTTGAGTATTGCAATGACTACTTCTGCCTTTCTTTTTAGAGACGTTTCATTCGTACATTCTTGCCCTGGTTAAGATAAAAAAATATGATGATTACATCATCCAATGAATGTAATCTAATCTTTGACGAAGTTCTGAATCTATGATAGACTGACATTTGACAGGTGAGATCCCGTTCTGTTCATTACTAACAAAGGCACGCGTACACATTCACTGTCTTGCTGAACATCTTTGCATTATGGACTTCCTTGCGCCCCCCCCCCCCCCCCGCCCCCACCTCCTCACCTTGCATTTTTTTCTTATAATAACCTGGGCCAGTTTCCAAGACAACCACTCCATCAGCCTCTCAGCCTCTCATGTCTTTGCTTCCAACAATATACCTGAAAATGTGTGTGTGCATGCGTCTGTGTGTTGTTTGCTCTTACATGTATTAGAAGAAACATGACTAGGCAGATGTATGTTCTTGATGTCTTTGTCAAAGTTTACCCCATAAAGGTGCAACACTCTCAGTTCACAAGAATAGCTCGCATGCTCACACTACATACGGATTGTGTCTCAGATGTGCGTTTCATCAGTACCTAGCACTGCAGAAGCACACACACACACTCGTACGTCTTTGTTCCCCCTCAATCAAACCATTCCACCGCAAAGCTGAAGCTCTGCCCATTTTATCCTAGTCTGTTTTTATTAATATGGGGTTTTGTTCCTCTATTTTCATAATAAAGCGCCCCTGCGTGCGCTTGAGTGTATCTGGTGTGAGACGGCGCTGTTGATCGACGGGCTGTCGGTGGTAGATTCAGAGGGAAGCAGGCCTCATTTAATGAAAATCCATGAAGACGGACAGAACATCCCAGTGCGGCCAGGCCAACTTTGCTGACCGAGAGAACCTCAGAGAGACGGAGAAATGAATGAAAAACAAAACTAAACCGCAAAATAGATATACCGTACATTTACAATGGGAAGAGGTGGGGGAAGAGACCAAATATATGCCGGATTCATTTGAGTCTTTGTTTTTGGCATTCTCACATACCAGTACATAGAATATGTTTAAATGGTACATGTGATTTCATCATGTCAACATCTGACATGTAAGTGACACAAAAACAGACACTTAGCAACACATAAATATAATGGCAGTAATTATAAAAAGTACTTGGCATTAAGCTGCATCCTTATCGCCCTCTTCCCTGTTTTTGATTTCCATATTACCAGCTCCTTCCCATCAGGCCTGTTTTGTAAAGCCAATAATACTTTCACTGCGCAAGCAAATATTAGATTCTACTGTTGAATCCCTAAATAGACCAATCGATGCTCCGGGCATTAACGTTACGTATAATTTCCCGCTGGATATATTGACCCAAATCTTTTTCAAGATGAAATATTATTTTCATCCATTGTTGGGTTGACACTACGCACACAGCTGCTGGAGTGAAATTGGTGTCACAAATTTCCGGCAAAGATTTTGATCAGGTACCACGGAATATATCTTTTTCTCTCTTTTTGCAGTTCAGACCGCCCAGTAATTGCACCTGAAAGTACACCAAATGGCCTCGAATGTTTGGGCCGGCCACAAACATAAAACATGTCTGTGGCCTTCGTGTCATCGAGCTAATTGGGCAGAGCTAGGCATCCTGGATGCATAGCTAATGAGCACCTCCGTCTCAGCCGGGATCTCTTAACGGTCACATAAATTCTCATTTATAGGTCATAATCTTCCATTTATGTATATGGGCTGCCCCAATTAGAGAGCTGGGCTTTGAGACTGAGTCCTCTCCTGGGGATTCAAACCTCTTGTACCCACGTGCACATGGCGCACTGTGAGTCGCAAACACTGCCTTGGTGTCACAGACAACCCTTGAGGACTTGTGGTAACTTGGCTCATAAATGCTGCTGGTACTGGGCAATCATTAGAGGTGCTCGTTTTCCGTGTCCGTTTCTTTGTTTGTTAATTAAGAGGCAATGGCAGCAAACTAGCACTGGGTCTGGTATAGCTCTAAATGGGCCTGTAGACAGTTCTGATGTTGCCACCCGTTCAGCCATCTTCTATAGCACTTACGCTGCTCAGGGTAAGCTCGGAGATGGCGCACGTCCCGGCAGACTCGGCTCAGAAGCGCAGGCCACAAATAGAGACAACCATTCACACTCACGCGGAACTGCTGCCTGCACGGAGGTCTGGCGCCTGAACCCCTGCACGCCGTTGGATTCTGTTGTTGCCATTTAAGCCGTTCTTCTACTGCCATTTTTACCAGCGGAAAAAAAACAAGTTCGTTTTGAGTGGCCAAATGTTTAATAGAGCCTGTGGGCCAAATTTGACTTGTAAATGGAGCATAAAGCTGGACAGTCTCACTTTAATTAGAAGAAAGAATGTGAATTGCCAATGAATGCAGACATTTAATTCTGTCCCGATGGAATCGCCTAAAGGCCAAGCAAACGCATCGCTATAACCCCACGGACGTGTACTTTTGTAGAGTTGGAGAAGTGACAAAGAGTCCATCCTTTAATATAAAACCACAATAATAAACATTGTGATCTGAATTACCTCTCTGTCAGAAAGGGTATTTTCACCGTTTGCAAAGTCAACAGGTACGTTTTTGGATAGGACATGAATTCTTGCTTTGTAACGAAGCACTTTTACTTCAAGGTTAACTTTGAAACGTGGCAAGAATTTTCTCAACTCCGTGCCATTTACTGACAAATCAAACCTGGCAGTCTTTTATATTGCTCACAGCACTTAACTGTTGACCATTTATCATAGCGTGGACAAAGTCATTGAGTTTTTGATGTGGCCTATCCCCTGCGATTATATTCCTGTTGACATTCATTCCGTACACGATACTACAGCCTCCTCCATTTAGTGGTCAGCTCTGAATAATGCATATTAAGTAATGAGCTTCCCAAATGGATCGGTAGGCAGTCAGTTAGGCCGCGCATAAAAGCAATCAATTATTCGATCAATAGTGCTCATTAGGCCATCATATAGTTAAGCTGCAAGGATGGTCCTCTGGTCGGAATTAATTATTTAGCAAACACAAAAGAAAAGTGCGACGGCCGGTCCAGTTCACGGTCCCCTTCATTAACAGTTTAGGAATGGGAGTTCAGACGTGCGGTATCACTTCTGTCCGTGTGTGGCAAAACTCATTTAAATGTAGAGAAAAACACACCTGTCAAGTGGCTTGGAGGGTGACAACTCTCTAATTCCAAAGTACCAACTGTCGGGATGTAAACTGTTGGCCTGATTTTATTTTATGACCTGCATCCAATGTCCACCACCCGAAAACAAAGTTAACATTTCGTCCCAATTCCCCGTTAAATGTCTTCAATCCCCTTCCTGGCGCGCTTCCTTTCTCTAATTGCATCCAGCCACTGGGAGCAGGACCTGAATAGTGGTTGAGGTGTTAATTGGTTTGAAGGACTGCTAACAAGACACACACTGGCAAATGGCGAGTTAGGAAGGTGCCTGTGATCCTTAAAGAGCGCAGCGTGGCATGAGTGCTGTCATGTCCTATTTAGACAGAAGGTGTCGTGGCTAATGCCATTGGGCGCTCTGGAGTATCATCAACATGATCAGACCAGTTCATTTCCTTCCAATGCTACATTTAGCCTTCCCATTCTTGGGCCAATTAAAAGTAAGAATTTCCATTCATTTAAATGCCCCTGCGGGGTGAAAGCAAACAACTTGTGCCGTTAGCTGCACTCACCAAAAGTTATCATTCACACTGGGCATGCGTTCCATTGGGACCACTTTTAGAGCCTAATAAATGATTTACTGAATGTTTTTTTTTTTTTTTTTTTAGACTTGACTCTGGACCACTTTTGTTTAATGCCTTCAAAAATTGTTGGACAGGTTTTACGAACTCTTCATGTCAGCGATCTTGGTTTTTTTTTTGTTTTTTTTTTGGCAAGTGTCAAGGAGTCGGAAGCTGCTGTTTTGCTGCGGAGAAATCTGCTGATTTTGGTCCTTAAACCTGCAGCTTACACATCTTTCTGAAGGAGGAGATTATGCTCTTGGGATGATTTTTTACGTTGCACCTCAAGACACATCACATGCTAAGGCCTATTTTCTACGCAGATCAGCTGTCCACCTGCTAGAGGAGCTGACATTTGGCTCCTGCTGAAGGCTTCACTTTCCAAAGGAGCCTTGGAGAGCAGCTTAGGGGATTTGCATGTATGTTATAGCAGAGGGGATCTCCAGCTGGTGTTGGCGTGGTGGGCCAACAGAGCAGGCAGCTGTTGCTCTGGCCGGCAATGTTTTTCCGGCCTCTGTGTTGCGTACGGATGGATTATGAATGAATACTTTTCCACAACTGTTTGGACATCCCAACACTGACAGGCCGTTAAAAAAACAAACTTGCAAACTTTTGATCTGTGAAAATCACCTGCTTTGGATTTTAACCAAGCAAAGCTTCCATCATGCTAACTGCTTTATTGCATCTGGAAATATGAGAAGTTGAAAACATTTGATTATATAGATCATGGGTGAACAGTAATTGATCTGTTCGAGTAGAAAAGTAGCACGGTGTGCCACAAAGAGATGGTAGCATTGGCTAGTATTGATCAAGTTTACTGTGTGGGGTAGAATTTGCCAGAATTCCCAGATTGTAGACCTTGAAGCGGTGACGAATGTGTTCAACTCCTTGACACGCAGATCCAACATCTGATTTGCATGCACACCATCATTTGGAAGACGGGACTGAGCTCCCAGCTATCTTGTGAAGTGCGGATCTGTCTTTTACCTCAACATCTCCCGCTCCTTATTTCTCCCATCGTCCTATGGCTAGACTCGCTTTTATGCGTAATCCTCCGAGTTTTGTGCGGAAACACTTTGAAGAACTTTCTGTCTGGTCTCAGTGCTGCAAAAGTTTGCGTTGTTTATGAAAGTCAAGGATGCCTCGAGGCAATTCTCACGTCTATTTGATGAGTCCCAGGTCATGTTTTTGCCGTTTAGTACCAGAGATGACCTTGTAGGCAATTTTTGATGTGTTAAATAACTTCAAATAATGGTGGCGTCTTTTGATGTCTGCTCTTGACAGACGAATGAAAAACAAGTCACTTAAAATGTTGCTGGCATATCACCACTACACGGTAACTCCTGTTTTAAAGTTACTGACTCAGGGCCGCGCATTGCACGTAGTACGTGAGGGTAGACGCACGAGATGGCATTGACACGCGAGAAATGAGCAAGTCACACTAATCGCCCCCCCTACCTGTGGAATACTCATTAGCCGTGACGATGAAGAGCTGGTGCCGGCTTTTGCTCACCAAGACCTCAGCCTCGCCTCATTCACCTCGACATCCCTCAGGCGCCGGCAGCTACATCCGTGAATCTATTTAAGCAGTTTATATGTGATTCATTCTTCATGTTTGACTGTGATCGATACAGATATATGGAGTTAGACGTAATCGACAAAGTAATCCCAAAAAGCATGAAATAAAAGAATACAATCATGTTATGCAAGAAGATAATCGCAGTGGCATCATGCAAAGCGCGCAGCATTGGAAATAACGACCACGACAAAGGACCTCAATCACATCATGCAAGAAGGGCTAACACACTATATTGTGTTTTGAACTAGTATCTTGTTCTTACAAGGCCATCCGAATGACTATTCAGACTATGAAATGCCCGTCATTCGACATCCTTCAACACCTTTCCTTATAACTCAAAGCTCCTTACGTGAAAACCATACTTTGCTCCCATCCTGAACTTTCCAAGCCGGCTGAATCCAGATGAGAGCTCTGCCCAACCCTGCACCACTTTCCAAGGTTACGACAAGGAGAAATCGTGAGGCGATTCTCACCATCTGTTTGATTTGAAACCTGAGCCATGTCTAGCTGTGCAGGGCAGGTACAGAAGAAGAAAGGGTCCACTATACTTTCATATGGCTGTAAGAGTATATTGGATGGGGGGCGGGTTCAGTGACATATTTGGCCACATCAAAGCATAACGTACTCTGTCGCTTGCATTTCTATTAACTGAGTGGTGTCTTGGTTGAAGTCTTTCTGGAGTGGGGCCAAAGTGCACCCGACCTTCTGCAATGACAGCTTGCCGACATCAGCGAGCCCTTAATTTACCCACATCGCTCCCTCGGACTTTGTTGAATGAAACCAGAGGCGGTAAAAAAAAAACACCTGAATGGCTCACTACGATTTTATTATTTCTATCCATATTCTGGTTCACTTTTTCTTTTGAGTAATTCCGGTTGAGTGGTCTCAAAATGTCCGTGTTTTGGCTATTTGACAACCAAAGCCATTTGAACAGAATAAACTTGTTTAGTTGGAGGAAACACTCGACTCACTTGCTCAAAGCTGATAAATACGAGAGGATTTGAGGCAGACTTCCTTTGGCGCAGATTTATTTCTTTTTGCTGCGGTCTGAACGGCTATTGATGGCTGCTCAGAAAAATAGTCTAACCGCTCAGAAACTCAACATGCAATGAGCACAGGCCAATTAGTCTTTCCTTGTATATCTGACAACCATCAGGTTTCTTTCAAAAATAAATATTGTTCAAGAGTCCCAGTCATGGGAAAACTCTGCTCTGACCTCAAAGCAATGTCAACCCCACCCATACACATCCCGAACAAACGCACACACTCCATCAAGGTCACCAAGTGAAACTAACCAGTCTCCTTGCCTAACTCTCTCCACTAGTGTGACATCTTCATCTATCACAGCCTTGATAAGGGGTATCTTTAATTACCCCCTTTTCCACAAGTGGATCTGTATCTTCTTTTCATCCCCTCCATAACAGACTCCCATCCGTCCCTCCCGGTAAAGGCTATAGCATGTCACAGTCTCAATGCTTGCCACTCTGTAAGTCGATCCAACAGGAAATCAATAGCAAAGTCTAATGCTGAATAATTGAGGTTATGGGAGTTCAGCAGTACTCCCTAGACGTACTCCCTCCTCTTGTCCTGTAGTCTCCTGCAATGTATCGAGCGAGGAGCACTGTATTCGCCACATCCCGTCCTTTCCAAGAGTTGGATGCATGTATGTATACACTTGTTTTCATGCAGTGCAGTGCTCCGCCGAGTTCTCTCATATAGTTGTTTCATCTAGTGACAAATAGGATTTTAACCAAGAGTGCTGTCAGATGACCCACTCGGAAGCAGTTCTTCATTAACAAAAACTTTATACTAGATTGTATAGCTGTGTCCTGCAGTGAGAAAATACTGGTACTTGATATTGCCATTTCATAGTGTTGTGTTCACTAGGGGGCACGAGCTGCCTTCAAAACACACACTGATCTCTCACTGGAGTTCAACAAGTGCCCCTGCAATGAGCCATCCATCCATTTGATGCTGGATTGTGTCCCCACTGACCAGGAAGCATGTAGGATGAATACCCGGAATAGACTCAGTGAGCCCACATCCAAATCAAACATTTGTTATCGTACTTCATCTTTTAAATGTTGTTTTCTATACATCTTTCAATCTTCTTGTTGCCATTTTTAAGAAGGTAGCGGCACAGCCGAAACCTGCAGTGTCACGTGTACAGCAAAGTGAAAGAAGCAATAGCGGTAAATGAAAAATGTCTTTGCTCTTCTCTTCTAAGCATCAGGGCTAATTTTGTTTTCTCCACCCAATTCTGAATCTCGTACTCTCTCGTGTACAGGCCAAACTTTGGAACGTGGAACACGCAGCTACACTCCCCCACTTTTCCTGTTGTACATTTATGTTCTCAACCTGCTTTTGGGTTCATAGGCATGCCATATTGTCATGTGTGCATCAAGTTTTATCCATGACATTGCATCTTAACCCAGCCACAGTTACCAGCTATGAGAGCAAGCACTCCCTCCCTCCTTGTTGTCTCCTCTCCCGCCAAGCCAAGAGCACTCGGACATGCAGATGGCATCTTAAGACAGTGATGTCCCCACCGGCGAGTTATGTGCATGATGGACTCAGAGCGTGCATTCCTGTGAGGCAGGATCTTGTGGAGCCATTTCGCCGTCTCCTTGCTTGCCGACTGAACGACCGGCACACTTTGCTCTTTGCTGGTGGCTGTATCGGAGGTTCTTCAAGTGGCCATCAACACAGAGCGATCGACTGAGCCAAGCGTCTTAGTGGATGTCTAAGTGACCGGCCAATTTAAAAACTTTGGGTAGGCAGCGAGAACGACTGACTTCATAAATGGCTCAGTAGCTTGGAGTGTGAAATTACTCATTAGTCGGCTGCCTAGGTGACTTACTGACTGACTGAATAGTCGGGAGGCAGTCAGCTCACCTGACAGACTGGTCAGATGTGGTGGTTGCAAAGGCTCAGGAAAATTACAGGTTGGGAGAATGAGTGTGTTTTAAGAATCTAAGGGAGTCGACCATTTTACGGGTTTGACTTTATAACAGAACGACTGCAGATACGTACAGCCACTGTGTATGTTGCTCTCAATGCTATCTCCAAATGTCTTTAACATAGATTTGGTGAGCTGGAGCTCTGTTTTGACAAGCTCAATCTATAAGAACACGGCTTACCCAAGCAGAAAATATTCACTTTGGCGTGAAAATAAATCACCCCCCCTGAGCAAATTTAAGTGTTTTGGTGGCTAATTGGTACTTTCTTGTGATATTCTGGATCTCGTTTCATATTCAGCTTGTGCCCAACAACAAATGCTCAAGCTGATGGTAGAGAGAGTCTTCATAGCGTTTGTTGACTCAGCCTCGTTTCCTATAGTTCATGAATAATATACAATTATTAATTTCTTTGCAGTATTTAATTTGCATTTGTTTTTTTTTAGGCGCCAAACACTCTCGGGTATTTGTTTTCATCTTCCGCTATTTAGTCCCAAGCTGAAAGGGCTATTTGCATATTTAACAGTGTGCCTGCATGTTGTCGCTGCATGGCTCGGGGCTGTGAGAAGCTAACTTGAGGCCATCCCACTGATGTTAGAGGCCACCTGGAGAGTTGTTTTTCAACTCTATGCACATCAAAACTATGAAGACCAAATAATTCCCTGGTGTCACATTAGACCTGGCTTTTACTGCCAGTTGAACGTTTGATCTTTGTTGAAAGTTGTCTACATGTGTTTTGTGGACTTGGAGAAGGCGTTTGACCGTGTCCCTCGGGGAGTTCTGTGGGGGGTGCTTCGTGGGTATGGAGTACCGAACCCCCTGATACGGGCTGTTCGGTCACTATACCACCGATGTCAGAGTTTGGTCCGCATTGCCGGCAGTAAGTCGGAATCGTTTCCAGTGAGGGTAGGACTCCGCCAAGGCTGCCCTTTGTCACCGATTCTGTTCATAACCTTCATGGACAGAATCTCTAGGCGCAGCCGAAGCGTTGAGGGGGTCCGTTTTGGTGGCCTCAGTATTGCATCCCTGCTTTTTGCAGATGTGGTGCTGTTGGCTCCTTCAAACAGGGCTCTCCAACTCTCACTGGAGCGTTTCGCAGCCGAGTGTGAAGCGGTTGGGATGAAAATCAGCACCTCCAAATCTGAAACCATGGTCCTCAGTTGGAAAAGGGTGGAGTGCCCCCTCCAGGTCGGGGGGGAGATCTTGCCCCAAGTGGAGGAGTTTAAGTATCTTGGGGTCTTGTTCACGAGTGAGGGCAGGAGGGAGCGAGAGATCGACAGGCGGATCGGTGCGGCATCTGCTGTGATGCGGACGTTGTATCGGTCTGTCGTGGTGAAGAAGGAGCTGAGCCAAAGGGCGAACCTCTCAATTTACCGGTCGATCTACGTTCCAACCCTCATCTATGGTCACGAGCTATGGGTCGTGACCGAAAGAACGAGATCCCGGATACAAGCGGCCGAAATGAGTTTTCTCCGCAGGGTGTCCGGGCTCTCCCTTAGAGATAAGGTGAGAAGCTCGGTCATCCGGGAGGGGCTCCGAGTCGAGCCTCTTCTCCTCCACATCGAGAGGAGCCAGATGAGGTGGCTTGGGCATCTGATTCGGATGCCTCCTGAACGCCTCCCTGGTGAGGTGTTCCGGGCATGTCCCACCGGGAGGAGACCCCGAGGAAGACCCAGGACACGCTGGAGAGACTATGTCACCCAGCTGGCCTGGGAACGCCTCGGGATCCCCCGGGGAGAGCTGGAAGAAGTAGCTAGGGAGAGGGAAGTCTGGGCTTCCCTGCTAAAGCTGTTGCCCCCGCGACCCGGCCCCGGATAAGCGGTAGAAGATGGATGGATGGATGGATGGATGGATGAAAGTTGTTGTGGTTTTACCATCTATTCTATTTCGCTGTATTTATTTTACGACCTTCTGATCAGAGCATAACCCTTGTCTGATTTAAAGCTACTCCAACTGACCACAGTATCGGGTGACCTATTTAATTGTTTTTCGGCAAATAAGAGGTTGCTTTGCCACAGTTAAGAGCAGCAGGATACTACGTAATTGTGTGTTTAGATTAATCATATTTACTTAACAACTTAATTTAACAACTTCAGAAACACATTTGAGCTACTGGTTCAGGTTTAGCTATTTGCCACCGTGTGCCATGCCATACATTTTTACAACATTTTTTTTGTATCCTTTGCATCACAGTGCAATAAGCCACTAGCCTCTGAAAGGCAGTGGCTTGAATAGTGACTTTTGTAATGTTGCATTGCCAGAAGAATACTAGAATCCATCTTGTTGTTTTGTGTATATTTGTTTTGGGGTCAAGGTGTATTCCAACATACGTGTAGATTTCGTACTTGCGTTTGTTCGCGTTGCCTCAAGAGAGACTACCTGGCTGTTGTGCTCAGACTGTCTCTGAAAAACGTTATTGGATGGTGTGCACAGGGTGGATGGAGGCAGACTTGGGAGTGCAGGAAGCTTCATATATTGATTATTTATTTTATGAAGAAAAGTTTGAGGCTGTGGAATCTCAAGGTGCCTTCGGCGAGCGGCTTTGAGGGAAATGTCACTCGTAATAATAAACAGGCTTTTGAACTTTTCAAAGTAAAAAAGCTTCAGTCGTTGGATTTGTAGTCAGCTGTCTGCCCCAGGACCCCCCACCCCCGGACCCCTCACATATTCAGTGGGATTTAAAAGGCAGGTAAATGTTAAATTTCATATCATTTGAACCGGATTGCTTTGGCGAGCGACTTGGAACATGAAGTAAAAAAATGGCATTTCTTCTTCCAATCCTTACCTCATCTACCTAAAACAAATGACACAGTTAAAAATTTAAGAATGGCAAACTCAAGTAAATTGCCTTTTATTTTGCCTGAAGTAAAAATTGAACCATGACCCTGACGGAAAAAAACGTTGCTTACCTTTCGTCCAAGGTTCGAATGGGCAAACGGACATAAATGAAGACAACTTTAAATGGAGGAATGATTGATTGTTTGGATTTCTGTTTTGTAAAAATAAAAAAGCTCTCTGTTTTCACATTTTCATCCAACATCATTTATATTCCCTAAAATTTCCTGAAAAAGTAAGCTTGTGTTAGGACCCGCCTTAACATGACCTTGGTTTACTCTTGCTCTACCTGTGGAAATATTTTCTGTGTGTATGGTAATCGTGATATTTTGCCACAATTTCATGTCTTGCGAAGAGTTACCCTTACATCAGCCCGGTGTCACAACCCCTGAAATATGCATCCGTTTCAGAGGCGTGGCGGGGTTACCGTTCTAGCCTTATTTGATATGCTCGCAATGGCAGGCCAGAGTGCTTGACACTTATTCTCTGAATATTTGATGGCCTTAATGAGCAGGAAAAATACAGGACCAAGCACTTTGCCGGTTCGCTCCAACTTGCATGTGCGAGGAATAAAAGACAGAAGGAAAAGCATGAAATATTCAAAAGGGGCAATTCACCGCAGCCAGGAAGAGGAGGAAGACTTGTCCACTGATGTTTCTGACGCTCGTGACTTTTATAGGAGGGAATATGCAAGGTCACGACCATCAAAAACGTGATGAAAAACGGAAGCGTCGAAGGACCCCCATGACTTGCACTCTGAAGGCGGTGTGGATGGAGTGCAGTTGATGCAATGGCAAATCATCGCCATTACTCAACATTTTGAGCCCTTGGAGTTTCTGGTGGAATGATTCACAGTTTCTACCTTTACTGTACTTGTAATAACTTTGTGCCCCTGATACCCTTGCAATAAAACTAAGAAAAATGATATGGCCGAGGAAACTTGGGCTGTTTGTGTTACACAGTACGTGTATTCTTTTTTTTTTCTTTATAGTTTTTATTGCACCTGTTTCTCCAACCGTGTGTTTAATACAAATTTAATCAAACACACAAGAAGACCATTTATCACATTACTATCTCTCCAAGACTGTGGAGTTCAATGCGCAATTTCTGTATACCTTTGTTAAAGGTTATGCAGACCCAAAATTATTCATCATTCCGGATTACATTTTGGCAGGAGAACCAAAGGCAGTGAGTGATGTGGTACCTAAAGGCTGGCGATAGAAGTTTTCCCTTTATTGGTTAAGCATCAAATTAACATGAAATCTATCTTTTCGTAGACCTTTAAAATGCTGATTGTCCCCAATTTTCGCCATCGGTTTACTGTTTGTGCTCTTCTGTTTGAATGGAACAGCATGGGTATGACTTTCACAATGAATTACTCGTAAAATCCGTTCCGTTTTGACACATTTCCAAAACTTTCACTCTCAAATATAGGGCGACTTATGTCAACTGTCCTTTCCACTTGCCTTTGAAGTAAAAAAAAAAAATCTGTCATGGGGAATATGCATCCAGCTTTGCATCATCACACTGCAGGTATTACATATCTCTTGTTGTACTGGCAGCTCTGCCCGCGACTGCTAATCAGCTCCCTTTTTTTTTTCACGGCGCCACTGTCTGAGCACTTGGGACAACTGTTTTGTAACGTTGCCAATCCTAATGCCAGTGCTCTGTGGCAGATCAGACATTTTTGGACGTGGATGTCTTTGCTGAAGAAGTAAGGCTAGCGAGACACGAGAGAAGCCAAGGGAGCCCCGGGTTGTCAAAACAGCACCCCGTCTCGTCGTCAGCTGCTTCCCATCCATCTCGTGCTTTTCTCTTCTTTGCTGCCAAAAGTGGGAAACGGATCAAACGTGACGGACATGAAAGGCATCGCTGACACTTTCCCCCGCCGCCTCTTTCCCGTCTTCCTGCTCTCACTGTGATGGAATTGGAAATATTGGACCCCAACTATCACCTGTCGGTTGCAAGGAAATGCCTTTGCATGTTCTGCGTCATCTTAACTCTTGAAATTTATCATCTCCCGGTCGTTCGTTGCTCTCCAGCTTTCATCCGGCTAACCCCAAACCGAACCCAGATAGCGGCTGACAGACGGTTGTTGTGACAGTTACTAGACCCAAATAGGTTTGGGTAAGTGTTGAGGCATGGGACAGCTGCATTCCGTTCACTCATGATTCCATTTGGAAACAAACTGGCTAGCATGTCCACATCACAGTTTGCAGGCATGAAAGTGATACCTAATTTTGATAGGTAAAATGTGTCAGATCATACGACTTCGGGGGACAACGGGGTTCATAAAGCATTTTGTATTGTATCTTGGAAAGTTTTATTTTCTTTCCTCCTGTTGATGACAAGATTGAGTTTCTCTTTCATTCACTCACCATTTATCTCGAGCTTGGAAATAATGTTTTCTGCATTCTATTGACCCTACCCTTTGTATTGTGGTTCTAAAGTTGCTTCTGTCATGCTTCTTGACAAATAGCCATGCTGCTTTGTGTCGCACAAAATGTTGGCCTTCTGGAAAAAAAAAAAAAAAAAAAACAATCGTGCATTTTAGCGCTTTCTGTACAGAGCTGAGCAGAGGATAACTTAAATGCAAAAACGAAATATGAAATTGTGCTGTTTCAAAACTGTCCGTGACCAATTCTCAAAGAAAGGGAAAACAGCGCTGTGAAGACTTTCATCATGAAGCCACGTGAGAGCTGCCACTTCAGCAGCAAGTACAGCTTGAGTTTTCCCTGTGGCCAAAAGTGCCCTCTTTTCCGAGACCACATTCAAAGTAGTTGGAGTGAGGCAGGAAAATATGATTGATAGCTACTTTTAACAACCCACTGACGAAACTACTACAGCAGATTAATAATGAGAGCGTAGGCTAATCATGAAATATATTTGCTACTCATTGCACCACCATGGCTGAACTGACATACTTTTGCAAACGCATTTATAAATTGACTATTCCAACACCAGACTTGTGGTTGCTACTGTACATGTGTTTTTGAAAAATGTGACTTTACAAAGGCAGCTAAAATACCGCTCACTACAGCATTGACTTCGGAAAGGCTGAACAAAGCAAAACATGTCTGGGTGGGGGGGGGGGTAATTATTATATGGCAGGTGAAATGGTTCCACTCCAGTCCTGTAAGTGGCAGTCACACGTGACAACTAATGAGTACTGTGGGCTCTATTTTCGTGCACTGTGCAAATTGGCGTGAGGCTAGGCTAGACTGAGTTTTGTTAATTTCACAGAGCCTTGCAAGCCGGTGCAGGGCGCCACATATTAAAAAGAAAGAAAAAGATGTTCTGTGTTCTGATCGTGATTCGAAGCTACTCCTCTCATTCACACGCTGATAGTTCTTGACATGGCGGGACAAGACACTGTCTTGCTCAAGTCCATCGGCAGGTGAAGGCGTGCAATTAATATTCCTTATTTCGCTATGAGCTGTTACCAATACACAGTTGTTGTGAAGTATGAGCCCCTGTTCATTTGATCCTCGATTTTGTTGTATGATGTGTCTTCAAACTGACCACATTTTGTGATGTAAAATGTTGCGCTTTCAAAATGTATTAAAAGTTTTCCGCCACACCATCAACAGTCTTTATCCTGTCTTTAAATGGACAGCTGGCAGGCAGAGAACTCATTGAGTTGCTAAATACTCCCAGGAATGTATGAATAGGAGGCCTGATTACTTTGTCACTAATTATTCATTGGCTCATCACATTTACTTTGGACAGTGAAAATACCTCTGGGGGCATCTCTCGCTCTCTGTGTTTGGTGTTGCCATTGTCACGCAGCTGTCCCTGTCATCATTATCATAGAGAATTGCTGATTGCGTTTCTGTAGCCTGATTAATCCCCCCATCCTTGACACTCAACTCCCCAATGCATTGTTTCTTATTTTGGGTCTCACGTCTGTAACTCACAATAGTCCAGAAAATTTTACGCTGTTATACATAAATATATATTTTTCAAAATCTACAGCTTCAAATGTGCTGATAAGTACACTTTCACCCAAGTGTCTTGTTGAGCCGTTCTGATAGTTTCTTTGGTACACTGAGCAAAATTGCCATCAACCCTCACAAACATTGAAATGCAATTGGGGAGTGATGGGAATGCAGCCTGATTACGGTGGAGAGGGTGATTCAGTGATAGACATCTCCCACAAATATTGGTATGCACCGCAAGAAAGAGCTCAGGGGAAAATCTGAAGCCTGCTTTAATTGTGCAAAACCAGCATGATGCATTGCTGTCAATTACATCAATGATAAATCAGGTGCAAAGTCCCACAGGTGTCTCACACAGGCGCACACACACAATAATTGTCTATTAATTTAATGAAAAATGAATGCTTCATCGCTGAATATAGTTTTTTCATGTGCGATGCAAGCAGCCAATGAATTAATATGCAGAGGATGGTCTTCACACATGAAGCGCTAACCATATGCAAGTGTTGCATTTTCTGTGGATATTAACATTTGTATATTTCTCCTGCGGGCCCTTCTCTTCTCTGTCGGCAATCGCTGTGAATAGTAAAACATAGTTTGAGCACCATATAATTTGACTTCCAATAATAACATGTCACCACACTTGCAGAAACACTGCATGCAGGCACACGCTAACTGAAAAAAAGTTGTCCTTGTTGTTCTCAGGAGGGCATCCATCCAAACAAACAAACAAACAACTGCCTCCTTTTGTAAAATGACACAGTGCTGTGGAGAGCAACCAAAACACAGATCATCTCATTTCAAAAAGTGCCCTAAAACAGCTGGAGTAGGCTCCAGTACGCCCGCGACCCTCGTGAGAAGTGGATAAAAAAAAAATGGATGGATGGATTACTGAACATGTGAACATTTCTCTCATCAGTTGGTGGCTGTATATGAAGAGCAAGATCCTCACAATGGTGGTGACGGTACAAGCGCTAGCTCGACAGGCACTCAGAGTCCCGAACCGTTTGCTGGCGAGCTGCGGTCAACGTCATCCTTCCAGCCCTACCAAGCCAACAGCGAGATTGAGGTCACCCCATCGGCTTTGAGATCAAGTGAGTCCAATCCGTTGCGAGCGCAATTAGCTCATGAACTTGTGACAACTTACTGTCGTAGTATTCAAGTAGAGTGTCAAAGTGTCACTCACCACAGCTGTGACATTCATGAAGACATCAGCCAAGTGTTAGTGGACTGAGCTGACACCCTATGGACAAAAAAAAAATACATATATATATATATATATATATATATATATATATATAGACTTCAAACATAAAAATAAAAACTAAAATGAAACCAAAGCACAGTGGCAATACTTATGTGCTTTCATTCAGCTATGTGTGTATTTGTTGTGAAGCTTTTAGGGGAAAAGTGAAGAAAACAGATGAACAAATGTGAGGTTTTTGTTCTCTTTTTTAGAAATCAATCCTGCTGGCAGCATGTCAGTTCGTAACAAAATGAAAAATGCATTTCTTCAACTCCAAATGTCCAAAAACCTTCCATCCAGAAATCGTTGGACTTGGGAGGGATGGGGAATCAATTGTTACACTTGACATTCTGCAGGTGTACTATGCGGAGCCAACTGTCTGTCAAGACCATGCCGCGCATATAGGGAATGCCAATGTGCTGACTCTAACCGACAGGCGAAACCCACACAAAGAAACGTAACTGAGACACCGTCGCGGTGTTCAGTCATGCGCAAATTTGAGCGTGCACGTTTCAACAAAGGTGGACACGCTGGCAAGCCCAAAATGCCACCCCGAGACATTGACTCAGAGGTTGCGCGTGCACGCTGTGTTGACGTTGCGTGAAGTGAAACCAGTAGGCTGATGCGCCGCTGTCTTCAAACTTCAAAGCTCATCCATGACCAGAACTCACGAGGCTCAGCGTAAAAGTTCATTCTAGAGTCTCACACTCAGTCTGCAGGAAAGATTCACGGAAAAGGTTTGCAGAGAGTCGTTCGTGGCCCCTGACAGTATGAAAATCATTTTTGATTGAACAACCCTTCTTCTCCGCCAACTGAATTCTTCGGCCTACCAAAAGCAAAACGTCCGTGACATTTGAAACTGCAGAATTGACTATGAGACACGGCATTGTTGTTTTGTCAGTAAGTTCTGATTACAATTCCGGGGCTTGCTCAAGGTCTCGGGGTGTTGTGATTTAATATTGTTGAGTAACAGACACACTTGTGCACAGAAACAACAAAGAAAGGAGCAACCTTCACTCCAGAGTTGTATATAAGCAAACAACCGGCGGGGAAATTGCTTATCAGAAATCAAAGTGTGATGTCATCCTTGGCAGGGAGGCTATTTATAATCATCCTTCGGAGCCAGAATGATTGATTTCCCCATTGACGACTCTCAAATATTGCCTCCCTTGTTTTGTCTTTCCAGCACGTTGTGGCCGATTTTCTGGCGTGCTACGCAGGTCAGAGTTTTAATAACTCGACTGGAGATGAGATCAAAATTGTAAGAAGACATTTTCCTTATGTTAGTATGGCTTTAAGTCAGGATTGTGGGTAAGGTTTGGTGGATATAATTGAATTGATTTTTGAATATTTCTTTTCAAAGACTGTTGTTGAAGTCTTTGTTGAAGACATTTCAACAGAAATACATGCACAAATTCAGTACCTGACCACTGTCCAGCCCCGAAAAGGGTAGCAGGTGCTCATTAAATTGATTGGCTGTGTTTGTGTGTGTGTGTGTGTGTGTGTGTGTGTGTTCGTCCATAGGTGCATGAGTGCATTAATGCGGGTGTGTGTGCGTCTGTTTGCGTGAGTGATTGAGTGTTTGTATCAGTTGCCTTTTGACGAGGATGACCTTTATCTAATCCAATTTGTCTTTCAGAACTGCTCTGATAGAGGCTGGATGGCACCGGCCAAGGCCATATAAAAGTCGCGATGATACAGTTTGACGAACACTTGCCATTTGCGTTCACCTTGTCGCGTTCTAAATTTGACCTTTTTGGTGTGAAATTCATTTAATTCCTGAGAAATGTGCTCTTCCATAGTCTTAAAAGCAGCTTTTAAAAACTTTTTGTCAAAGGCTTAAGCTCATGATGTGGACTGCTGCTCGATCGGAGCCTCACCCAGCGGATTTTGGGTGACTTCCAAAGGCGATTCCCCATTATAGATAAACTACCAGGTTTAGGTTTTGCAACCACACGTTGCTCGGTCCGATAGCAGCTACTGATACCGATCTCTGTCATCTGCCTTCTTGCTTTATCTGTCCCCTCGGTCCAGAACCACCACCTTCATCTCTCACTACACCAATGAGCTGGTGATGCAGTACATTCTTAAGGTTTTGATAGGAGGGGAATCATGACGTGCTTATAGGTCCCGTCTGATGGTGGCCTGTAATTATTATGATCCCCAGAACAGTTGGGCTGCCCAACAGGAGAGTTGGGTATGTAATTCAAATTAAATTTCTATCGTAGATTTGACTATTCAGATAAAATCGATTTTTGCTTGTTTCGTGAACAGTTATGAATATGCAAGGGCGTAAATAAACATTGATGCGACACACAGGAACTGTAGTTTTAAGCTCATGGGTAAATCCACATCTGGTTAGCTCCCATTAGGGTTATCTCAATATTTTCCCCAGCAGCCTCCAGACAGTCATCTGTGCATAACCGCTCTTGACTCAGTTTGCTCATTCACGCTGGAGTGAATCACACAATCGGCAGCGAGAATGTCTGCCTGACCGGATCAACTTGCCTCGTCATGACAACACTGATAGCACTTTTAAACTCCTCAGACCCCCTGAGCCCTATCTTCTACTTTATTGAGCAGAGGGGCTATCATACTCAGTCCTGTTGGGGGAGCAAGTAGGCAGTTCACTGACTGGGGTTTGGAAACTGCTAACGAGTGGGTGTTCAGTTCACACTCATTGGTCATAAAAACACTCATACTGTCATAATATCATCCCCAGCCTATTATAGATAATTATTGAAATGGCTCGCCGTGTTAAATGGTGAAGGGAGCGTTTTGGAAATGAAGTGTGAAGTGTTTGAAGTGGCAAAAGACCCCACTCAGCACTGCTGGGATTGTGTTACCGGTACCGTGCCTGTTATTGCTCCTGTAAGGGTCTCAATAAAGGCATAGCCAAACAGCTGAATCATGCTGCGCTATATTTGTGTGTGTGTGTGTGTGTGTGGTTGAGCAAGAGCTTTTTGACTGCTTTATTACTTCCTTCACACAGCTGAGGGCAATTCTGCTGAGCGTTTGTGTCACACTTAAACCGACATAAGAGCAGTCAGGCCTGAATGAGAAACATAATGATTTACGCGTCGTGACATGGAGACATCAACTTAAATGGCGAGCGGCATTAACCCTGTGACACAGAGCATGGGAAGCAAGACGGTTTGTTTGTGTGCCTCGAATCGGGTGTCATGTCAGCAGCATGGATGCTTCGCGGAGGCAAATTACAAAGACAGATTCGTGGGCCGTGACAATCACAAATATTGGCATTCATTCAAGTTAATAAGGCCAACAAGACCAACGGCAGGCTTTCATGTAAACTTTTCAGTTGAAAGATAAAAGACATTCTCAGTGATAGATATGATGCAGTTCTGCACAGACTGAGAATGCGAAAAACGACAGTCATAAGACATGCGGGATAACAAGTAATTTCCGACGTGTGCCATTTGAACTCTCTGGGGTTCATTCGCATGACATGTGCATAGAGGTTCACGGCTAGCCGAGGGCATTGCCGCCCACTACCGCCATGATCAGTCCACAAAGCCATTTTGGGCTTTTAGCATCTTTTTGTCTCCAGGCTCTTCATCCCTGCGGATCCGCGAACAACCCCTTCCTCCTGCCTCATCCGTCCCTTTTGTGAGAGGCTCCCTTGTCTCTCTGCTGTGCTGCATTGACCTGTGCCAAAATGCCAAAAGAACACACAGTGGTGTACGGTATCGCAGTCGATGCATGCAAGCACTTCTCTGGGCTCCTCAGACCTCCAATATGAAGACACAATTTACATATTTGGATGGTATTTGAAGTAAAATGTTCTTTCTTTCTTTGGCTCCTTCCTTTGTCTCTGATTTTATTTATTACATGTCAGTAGTCAACCTCAGCTTTCTGCAAATTGCCCGTAATTTATATTGTAAAACAGAGGTATGAGTCATCTTGGCCCGCATCTTCTTTGAAGTTTCACATTCTGCTGCTTTTCAGCCTCCTGTTTTTCATCAACCTCACCGCCCGAAAGAACTGCGGTGATCCCTTTCCGCTACACTCCTATCTTGCCTCTTACAGGGCCACTTTCAGGGGACTTACTTTGCCCCACAGCTTTGATCACGGTGAAACACGGCTCCTCTACACTTTTTTTTTTTTTTTGCAACCTTTTGAAAGTTACAGGGCAAGTTACTTGACGATTTAGAGCAGCCAACCTTCTTTAGTTGACGAATGGAAATCTGTAGTTCCTTAACATTTATTCCCATAATGAAGGAAAAACAACAGGTTTGGGATCCGCATTTATTTTTGGTCACAGTCCAGGCCTCCTCCCATTATATAACCACCATACGCTTACCTAAAATGGAGCCTTTTGTACCCATGTGGATGGTCTGGGTCAGTGTGCAGTGGAAATCCTCCTTTGCTACACGCTGGAGACATCAATATGTAGTCAGTGGTTGGAGACGGAGAGTTAAAATGGCTTCGAGCCATAATTTATTCAAGTATTGAACGGGCACAGACTTGATGTATTCAAAGTAACCCAAGGGGGCGGGAGAGCATTTAGAGGTTCCTTGAAGCCACGGTTGCTTGGTATTTTTTTATTCATATCAGTTGAAAAAGGGAAGTCATGGATTGAGAGCACACCAGGAAAAAAAAAAGGCCACTGGAGAAACATACGCATCCTCCGCCACACATCGAATGCATGTCATTGTGCTCATTGTATCAGAAATTTAGCTATTGGGTGACTGCAAATAATTTGCTTTGAGAGCTGCAAACGGAACCAATGACACGTTTGGATTTTTTTTTTTTTTTTGTGAATTAATTTGTAGTGCGCTGTGGGTTAATGCATTTGCTTTAGAAGATTGCTCAAGTTGACTTGGAAATAGTTTGTTTTGGACTACAATGTAGAACACCATTCCACCAAAGATTTTTTTATTTTAATTTTGTGTAAATGTATTACAATAATTAGACAAAAGAAAATAAATACAGGTAGAGTCAATTGTGTCAGTCTGTAGTTTTCATGTGATGGCCTATGGACAAATTACACCCACCGCAGTTATAATTTGCTCAATTTAAGAGTAAGCTCAGCTGTCTTTCATGATCAGTCGCGGGGTATGTGCTCGTGTGTGTCCTCTAATATATGCCTCCTCTAAGCAAGGTGGAAGTAAATAGTAAAAGGTCAAACCAATAAGAGGTGATAGCCCTTTAGACTCGTGCCCTTGTGGTAAATTGTGTGTGGACCCTGCGCCTTGGCCATAATTCCTGGATCTGGCCACCTTTTATTAGCCCGTCACCACCCCCAGCCTTCTGGATTACTCTTCATCCCGGATCGATGGCTGACTCAGTTGGAATCTGTCTGGTTATTAAACATGGGACTAAACCCTCCCAGTCTCCCATCACAAATTAAATGGGTCCAAATGTTACGAGGGGCAAAGAGGTGCTATTTTCATATGGCCATCTTCATAATAGGAGAGCTCACTAAAAACTGTCCCATCTGTCCTACTTTGCCGCCATGGTGTGTGGCTTTTCTCATCTCTCAAGTGACATGTTTTATTTATTCATTTATTTATTTTTCAAAAATTTAATGAGCGCCAAAGTAGCAACACTTTGTAATGTCATTAGATCATTTTCGAGAGTTTTTGACTCTCTCAGAGCAGATGTTTTAGCTAAATCTCAATGTGTGGCCTGCCCATAAATTACTCTTGCTTGAAGACACCACTAGGTAATCAAGATTCACTTGGATTTTGCCATGTGTAGGCAGCACTTCATTACCAATCCACAAACTTGTGGCACTTGTGAATAAGTGATCCATGCATGCGGTGCATGCAGCTGACATATCACCAATCACAAATACCATCAGATGGGCAACTTAGTGGCACATATCAGTATGTCCCAGTTATAAAAAAACTAACACTTGTATAACTAGCTATTGGTAATCTGCACAAACACTGCAGCTCTGCTTACCCTACTTACAGTTCAAGACCAAGGCAAACGCCCAAAAATATGTAATTGTTTAATTCCACACATGGCGAGTGGGCAGGCACTGCAGAGATCCAGCTATATGTCTACGCAGTAATAAATGCATCTGCGAGAGACATATTTCCCCATGACACACGAATGAGATTGATCCACATTGATGCTAACTTTTTTTTGTCAGAGTTGCACTTTCACAGGACTTGTTAAATGCGCTTTGAGATTTAACGGTTGAGTAAATCAAGGTAACATACCTTCCCATCATGTTTTTGGGGTCGTTGCTCGTTTAAATCCCTGTGAAATGTATTAAATGTAGTGAAACGAGTCACCAACATTGGCAATCTGGGGACAGCCGTTTAATGTTCTGTGACTGAAACAGCTCCCCTGTTCAGATAGCAGCACATTCCTTAACGCATTTTCTGTCTCGATGGTCCGAACAGGACATGAGACATTAGTCAGCGCCCTTGCATGTGGAAACATTCTAGATCTTTTTAACGTGTAGGCTTCCATACATCACGATTGTTTGCTTGACCATGAAGGACATAATGAGGGGGAAAAAATGGATTAAAAAAAAATCCAAATCACTAGCAAGGAAGTCTTGTGATTAAATCAATGGACTAACATCATTTCCTTCATCTGTTGTCAAGATTTCTTATGTTTGGGGGGTGGGTTGGGGTGGGAGCATGTCACTGGGATGGATTGGTGCATTTGATTAAATGGGATCAAGGACAAAGGCACACAGTTAAGAAATGACCTTCGGGGTCGACCTATTGCCATCTTAAAATCTTTATTGTACATTTTATTTAACAAAAAAAAAAAACTGTTGGTAACAAGCGACAGCATTATTGGTGATGTTTGAGTCCTATTGCTCTTAATTTGGGGTGGACATTTGACAAGCAGACTTTTTTGCAATCTCATTATTGTCACAGTTACTGGAGGCAGCTGCAAAAATCGCTTACGGTGTCTTTAAAAGCTACCGTTTTAAATATGCATGTTTTGCAGAGCAGCGTACGGCGAGATTAATCTGCGCTGCTCTTACGACTAAGACTTGTCTGTGGCATATCAGATGGAAGCTTAGCACCGGCATATGCTCGCCGCACTGATCCGGTGATTGATGACAGCTGGTTACCAAACTATTTGCATGATTATGGATATATCGCTCAAGCAGCTTGAGCGATAAAAAACAATTCCATCTGGCCTTTGGGGAGCTTGCTAATGATTCTCACTTCACCAAACTCTCAGATCTACTTAACTGGCCTGCCTTTGTAGCAGCAGGCGTCCAAACCGAATGTTTTCACTGCAGTGAGGATTGGAGCGTCACCTTTATTTCCACTCAGGATTCAGAAAGTTGAATGGTGGTCACTGCGCGCGGTCACGCACAGCCCAGAGTTTCCCGTGTAGCTTTATTTACATACTGTGTATAAGCTCATGGAATTAGACCGGACGTTCTGAAATCCTGCGGTTTTAGAATTGATGTTATATATTTATGTGGCTGGAATTTCTTCATGTATTGTAAAACTTTAGGATTACTAAAAGGGAGGCTATTCTGTGTTTGGAGGAAATTCGACTTATTGCATATTTTATTTTGACAGTACTCGAGCCAAGAGAAATCTTCCATATATGAAAGGATTCATTATTTTATGGGACCAGTTATTGAGTGGGAAAACTACCCTCAGTGCTGCCACAACTGACCACACATGTGTGAAATGCTCCCTTCCTGGATGCAGTGTGACGTGGAAAATGCTTTGTGTTTTCTTTTTCCTCATTTTCCTTTTAATTCTGTTTCCCCGACTAGACATGCCTCTCCATGTCCGTCGCAGTAGTGATCCTACCCAGGTTGGACTTCCAGCTGGAGAAATCCCGCTTGGTGAAGAAGAACCCTCTAGAAAGGACCCAAGTCGCTGGACCACAACTGCTGGTTTCCAAAAGTATAACCACAAGCCACACCCGAACCCTGGTACCAACAGCCTTGAACGAAAGGTAAATATCCCAAATGCATTTCAGACATTGCCCTAAAAAGCCGAACTGAATGTCCTTTTTGATTTCCTTTTATTATGTCTTTTCCAACATGGAACCTTACGTGAATGAAACATGTGTCAAACTAGCTCAAAAAAATCTAGCTGAAAACCCCCCCATAAATACTACAAAATTCTAATCCTCCATGACTCTATTTTTAGCTTTCATTCTGATTTTTGGGTGAAAACCATTTTTTTTACTTATATAGCTTCTGCTTATCAAGTTTCACAGCAAAAATTACAGCAACCAAATCTGATTCCTATTCCCTGTGACTTAGAAAACACGACTGGCTGCCAATTAACCAGCGAAATATAAAAATGGCCACACTCTCTACGTGGTGCACACAGACCATTACTTCTTTCTGAGACGACAATGCAGTCCACAGGATGTGACACAGCAACCCTCCGTACGATTAGTGTGTCTTGCTGCATCGTCTGATAATCCTTTTTAAAGACACTCCACTTGTCAGAGCGGCAACACTTCCGAGTGAAGAGAAGCCAAAGGCTATTAAGCTTTTTATTTGGTCGAGAAGGTGTCCTTTCGGGCCTGGCTTGCGCTGACTCGTTGTCCTTGTGATTGAAGGAAATACAGTTGAGGCAACAAGGCCTCAGCAGTGTTTTGCCCTCCTTGAATACTATCTGATTCTTTTGTTGTTTGTAAAAAAGCTGCTTGACAATTTAATAATTTACTTTATCGTGAAGCTCCAAATTGAGATCAGGTGCAAGCTGTTCGCACTGATCATCCTTGGGATGATGTTCTATTGGAGTCCAGCTGCGGTCAACTCAGTTCATTGGACATGAATTCAAAATGCACACTCATGACCGTAAAAGGTCCCACAGTTGACAGTGCATGTCAGAGCACAAACCAAGCATGAAGTTCAAGGGATTGTCTGTAGACCTCTGAGACAGGATTTTCTCAAGGCTCAGATTTTGGAGAGGGTACAGAAAACGGCAGCTACTTTGTAGGTCCCATTGAGCACAGTGGCTTCTATCATCTATAAATGGAAGGAAGTTGCATCAACTGGGACACGTCCAAGACCGCTGGACTAAACTGGGCGATTGGGGGGAGAAGGGCCCCAGGCAGGGAGTTGACCAAGAACCCGATGCGCACTCTGTCAGAGAATAGCAGATGTTATAGTATAGTTATAGTATAGTATAGATAGAGCGTTAGAAGCATGCATCAGCAAAAACTGAAGCCAGTCTTGCTATCGGAAAAATCTTTTTTGGATAGTAAAGTTTAACAGGTTTGCCTGCGCAGCTTCCTCTGGCCCGTCACGCCACATTAAACATCGTTAAGACTGTTAAGTATGGTGCAGGGTTGGATTACCATCTGAGTGGTTTAGAAAGCCGATATTTACTCTCTATTGAACCAGAGATAAGAGAGGCATCGGCTGGTGGCGGCCAATTTAAACTCTGGGAATGTTTTACTGGCTAACTTTTCTCCTCCACATGCATAAACTTCCGAGTTCATAATCCCAAGAAGCCCACAGAGTACTTGGGTCACACAAAATGAACTCTCCATTCAAGTGATAACCCATGCTACAGAATTTTCCCATACATTATGCTCCTAGTCTTACAACTGTCATTAGAGTTGAATGTGTTCTACGCTTTCCTTTAAAGGGCAGAGGTGGCCATGCCTACCGGAGTCTTCCACGAGATGCCAGTGGCCGAACCGCTCAGTTTCAAAGAGAGATGACCAGATCCTCCCTAAGTGCAAATCACCCATTGGTGGACCGTTGGCTTGATCGACAAGAACAGGTATGGTGGTGCTGTCGCGACATTTAGAATATGAATTATAAGACTGTGGCTCTTTGTCAAAACACATTTGTACATGCTTTGCCATTTGATGAGTTCTCACTACTGGCATTTTGGAGAGGATTACTCCAGGCTTCTCTTTAGTGGGCATAATGGGATGTTCTATAGGATTGAAATCAGGGCATTGACTTGGTCAGTCCAAATCATCCACTTCATGCCCCTGATGACTCCCTTTGTTGTTTTGGAATATTGTTTCATGTCATTATATTGCAGTAGGATGAATGGTCTTCCAATTACAGTAGTTTGGTTACATCTTTATTTCATTTTGCAGACTAAATGTCTCTGGACTCATAAGTTCATTTGGTTTCTTCCATTGTGCGTTGCATTAGTAAATTAGATTAATTATACCGTCCCAGGTGATGCGATGCACGCCCAAGGTCTGGCCTCCATGGCATTCACAGATCATCTTGTATGTTTTGCATCATGAACTTTATTTTTTTTTTCAAAGCGTTAGCCTGATGTTCACTTAGGTGAAGGTTTTAAATCTTTCTACATCTGCCAAGTCACGGCATGAGATCGCGGTATGGGGTTACCCCAGCGTCGCATCTGTAAAATAATGCCTCACACCACTGGACTTTGCATACATCTCTCCTCACTTCACACTTTTCATTTTTCCGTGTCCACTTTGCGATTGTCTCTTACAGCCACTGGTACCTCTATTGCATCATCTGTTGGGGGTGCGGGAGTTGTGGCGAGGAAAGTGTTCAGTGTGAAAGTTATCAAAAGTGACAGAGAGCAGAATAGAAATGACCTCAGGAGCAGACCTTGTGTAATGACTTGACAGCCTTCCCATGTCCTTACCACAGAAACCTGTTCTGACCTGTGTTTAAGTTTTTTTTTTTTTTTTTTTTTTTTTTTTGACTGATAGCTTCCTCTACCTTTTAGAATTGACATTACTGTTATTGCTTAGCTGGGTAAGCCAAGGTATACACTCTGTATATAAATAATACATACATATAGAGTTTTGCCCCCGTCTCCTTTTATTCTCACTTTACTACACACTTGTATGTTATCGGTTTCTTCTTTTTGTTCCTTTTTTTTTTTTTTGCCTCAAGTTCCAATCCAAATGCTTCATTGGGTGTGGAGTCCTCTCTGCGCTGCTGCTCGTTAACGCAGTAATTCTTGATTAAAGTTCATGTGCTCGGCATCTCTGATTTGCCCCGTGGAGTGAGAAATCACTTTCTCAATGAGAATAATTGAACAGGGCGGTGCCAGCTCATTACCCACAAATCATTGGGAGTCGGGGCACCTTAGCTGCAAACAATAATGACTTCGGGGAATAAAATTGGGGCGTCGTCCTGGATCCAAACCAGCATGGACAGCAGTGAACAGATCTCATCTGACAATACAATTAGCATTTGGTAAAATAATTCCTGGGATTCATTTGTCATTCCGTTTTAGTGGGCTAGTGAAGACCAATCCTGGACATGTATGGGAGAGATTATTGTAATTAAAGCCAAACTTCACTGATTGCAGCACAAAGGAACCAAATGTGTCATTCTAAGCATGGACCAAGTCCATCCGTCTGTCCGTCCATTCATGTTTTTGTGCCACATATCCTTATTAATCCTGGCCATGACAGCGGGGTTTGACCAGTGTCACGAGTGACTCTTAATTTGTTTTTGCCATTGGTTCTCACTTTTTCATATTTAATATCTCCCCCACAATCCCAGAGTGTGACTCAAATTGGGCCACTTCAACACAGTGCGGTTCCCTCACTTTTTATTGGTCATTACGGGCTAAATGCTTTCAAGTTGCCGAAGAAATATAACAAGGCCCTGGCCGACAATAAACATCATCTTCACAATGCCGAAGAAAGACATTATGAGATGAGACTGAAAGGCACATTTCATTTGCATCGCCTGTACTACAAGAGTGGTCACAGTTCGATGCGATATGCATATTTTAACTTCCATTTTCATCTCTTGATAATGGATTGTCGACAGAATTTGATCCACAATGCACTTCACCTCACGAGATTGCTGTGGCCTGGTCGGAGCATTTTGGGACTTCATTACGAATCCGACACGGGCTCCTCATTTTCTGCCCTTGTCTAAAAACACAGACTTGACCAAATAGCTTGATGTCCCTCCTTCATCCGAGAGTCTCAGATTCCAATGAAAACCAAATAGCAGCACCTCCAACACCACCTTGAGCTCCTCTCCTTCCATTATGGCCGCCTGCTCAAATAAGACGGCAAACATTGATCTGTGGAATGAATTGTTGAGCCCCATAATCATCATCTGAAATGTGTACCTTTGGTTTACTTTCTTCTCAATAATTCATCGTTCAACATTCTCACTCCCTCGTTTAACAAATCCCGATGTTTACTGCCTTTAAGATGGAGGTTAGAGTGTCAAGACGTCATTGAATATAAGACTTTGGAATTAAAATGCTCTTTTCTATATTCCGCATTATTCTTCGGTGTTGGGATTCCTACTTGTTGATTCTACATGTGTGCGTTCGGTAGGCAATTTGGCAGTGCAGTGATGTGTGATACTCATTCACGGCAAGATTTTATTTTTTTTTAACTACATTTCATATCTACACTATGTGCACGCTCATTGAAATTAACATCACTGATTCACTGGCGCTCACTGACCTTCACAGCATAAAAGATGGATTTGACGTTTTGAAGCAGTTGAAAGCAGACTGTCCTCCCACTTAATAAGCTCAAAATGATGATTAATCTCCGAGAAGCACCACCAAGCCCCTTTTTAATGTACTGGTAGAGACTCAAGATTTAGAGGAGTCCATCCGCTCCCAACATCCTCAGTGCCAGAGGATTAGTTCTTCACATCGCCTCTCCATCACCTCAGTCAGGTGTCTAAAAACTTAATATGCCTTTTTAAGTTCTCTTTCATACATCAGAAACCCCAAATCCGTTTTTTTTTCTACTGATGCGAAGTGCTCTTTGAATGTAAAAGACTCCTTACATTCCGTTTGATTCACTTGCCTTGCATTTGCGTTCAAATGTAAAACTTGCCGGGGACAAAAACCTGAGATGATAACTCAATTTCCACTCATTCCACACCCGACGTGGAACCGCTGTTCTTTTTTCCGTAGCGGCGGGGTCTTGCGCTACCGTTATTGATGAGGCTTGTTAAAAGTCATGGTCACTCTGCCTGCTTAGGGTTCTGCTATTGACCCGTGATTGATTTCAGCTCTCATAATTAGCTGGCCTAACTACGTTATAGTGCAATTTAACAATACAGTCGGCAAAGGCACAGATAACTGTGTCATTGATTGATCGGTCCAGACCTGATATATAAAACAGGCCCTGGCAGATGCTATATTCAAACGAGCAAATTTGCCTTTTAGGGAAGAAAATGCAACGATTGTGCATGAGAACCGAAGGGGACATTATCCCATCGAGAAAGATAAGATTCCTTTTCACAAATGTTCCCCAAACATTGCTGCCTGCCTTGTAACCTTCCCTCCATCCACATGCCACTATTCTGTTCCTTGATGTGGACAAACGCAGCCTCACATCTCTGATTTAATTAGCTTAACTACATTAGAAACCTGTTCCTCTCTCTCTCTCCCTGTAATTTGCCTGAAGTAAATCCTCGTCAGAACATTTACAAGCCAGACACTCTTTCCAGATCAAATGCAGACAGATTTTAATTTGGTTGGGGTTGCAGAGGGGAGTCGCTAAAGTATAAACCTAATTTGATATACTGCGGCTTCGAGTCTCCAACTGCACAAACAAAGCTTCGATGTTGTGTTTTGGCACCGGGGGCGGGTGGCACTCGATTGCTTAAGGGCACTTCGACCAAGTCACAGGAGCTCAGGTTTGAAACTATGACCATCACGAGGGGAGACAAACATTCTGCTACCCTGAATCATGCTGCCACATAATTGATGTTGCCAAGAAATTCTGCCGCCTGCCCAAGCAAGCACCCCCAAATATTGTCTGAATAACTCATCCAAAAAGTTGTTGTAATTTTGCTTAATTTTCAACCATGTTGAGCTCAATGAATAGTTTTAAAAAGGTGAGTAAGTTGAAGGACATCACAAATTGTTAAACAGAGATCGAGCAACCACTTTATTAATTTGGCTCACAGATGCAGTACTTTCAAATTATAATTTGTCATTCTTCCTTTTGTTGCACACCGTGAGAGATGGCAGGCGCCAATGTCAATGTCTTAAAAAAATATATTTACGGATAAGGACTCAGTTGAACATTTGTGAAAATGTTATTTCAACACAAGGTGAGCCAATCACTGAAACTGAAAGGGCCATCATCATCAAATCACAATAATTAACGGAGATCCTCATGGCCAGTAAATTCTATTTAGGAACTTGTGTTCAGGATAAATTGGCCATTATGACCCTTTCATCCACTGATCAGGTTCCATCCTTGAAAAAAAAAAGGCTTTCTTTTGGTCGACATCAATATAACTTAGCGTCACCTAATCTTAGTTAGTGTGACATGTTGGTTGTTTTAATGGTGGTGTGGGATGACATGCCGGCAGTAAAGGAAGGGTTAAGGGGATTAGAAACGCTTGGGACTCTGTCATTGGGCGCAACGCTCACGTCTTAACTCAATCATGGAGGCCATTTTGGGGAGTCATTTACCTTTAACGACAGTATTCTTCCGGTTTTGAATGATACAAGATGATACAAGATCCGGCACGGGATTTTGACGGTGACACATATTGGAAGATATTTTCCCATCCTGGGTTGATTAATGCTTTTAATGCTCACAAGCTTGATCTAGGACACCTTTCCTTCCACAACAAAAACATTGTTTAGCTGCAGCTCTAAACAGAATATTCTGGCGCGGAGAAAAATCTGAGTTCAATTGTTTTGGGGCGTTAGAGGAGCATCAATGAAGAGTTATTCCGAACAGCTTGTCTTCGTACATCTATGCCAGAGTGCATAACAATCGCTCTGTGGTGTCCTGTATGGGCCTTTGATGTGATGCACTGTTTAGGTTAACCGCAGCCCGGCTGGCGCTGCAATTATGATGTTTCCCCTTCACCTTTCTACCGCCCCATTGTTTGCCGCCTTTCGCAGGCTGACAATATATGGTCCATTTCGCATAACCCAGTTAAACTAATATTTTGAACCCGTCATATCAGGACGTAGGTGAAAGTGTGTCATTGTGCATATTTCAACACGTCGGTGCTTTACCGTAAATTGCTTACTTCCTCCACGTTTACATAAAGTGAAAACATCCATTGTTCATTCCAAGACATTTCAACATCCTGCTCTTTGGCCTGCATTGTTCTGCTTGGCACAGACCGGTCATTATAAATGACCGGGATGGTCTGCCAGAGAGGCTCGTTCAACACATGAAGCTGTCACACATATACACATGTGGACTTTAGCCCTTAAGGGTGGGCGAGGACCAGAAACCCACCATTCTTCGTGACCTTTCACCCTTTCCTTGTTAAGCCGTTGATGCCAAAGACGGGCTCAGGAGGGTGCCTTCCTCTTCCCCAGCTCCCCAAACAGCGACATGTTGTACTTGGCCCTGGCTAATGGCACAACACACACTCACGTATGCACTTACAGTGCCTTTCCTTCAGTGCGTGAGCTGTTGGGGGTGTGGGGTGGGGGTGGGGGGGTCGCTCCTCAACACAGCCTTTGTCCCATCCCCCAAGCAGTGGACTTTTATTGTACATGTGAGTGTGTGTGCATGTATGTATACGTGCGAGTGATTCTCCACCCAGCTGCTACCTCCTGTTTCACCTCTCAGCTTTCTAACCTGCCAGTCAATTTAAAGGTAACAAGACTTTGCACTTTGCAGCTTTGTCTCATTCACTCCCTCTCTCGCCTTTCTCACATTCACCCTTGCTCAATAAAGACGTGACCTCCACATTTTGCCTTCTTTCCCAATGCCACAGATGTGGATTTTATAGGGGTCCGGCAATGATCTCTAACCCCTCCCTACTCTATTGGATAAAGGAGGTTTCTGGGTGAGTTAGGAAGGAGGTTTATTAGAGAAAAGCAAGAAGGGCAAAAGAGCAAGCCTGGACTGAGTGCTACGGCAATCTGAAAAGACTTGTTGTTTTCCCCCCACTCCACTGGTTACCATGGGACCACAGGGTGCTAAAAGCACTCGAGGGAAAGGAGAAATAGAGGTTATGGACAGGCGATATTCAGACTAACACAGAGACAAAGAACGGCAGAGGTGATGTGGAGTTGAAGGGGAAAGAGCTGAATGTATATTTAGGCTGTCTCTCATGCTGTCACTCGGCGCTCAGTAAAAATGAACAATAAGCAAAGGTTGGCATTGAGAGAAGGTGATGGTCACCTTCTGCCTCGGGTCACAAGGACACTCAAGCATCATTGTGTTACCCAGGGAGCAAGTCAGCAGCTATCCTGTAAAAATGATGTTCGGGGCAAATATAAAGCACCTTCAGTTGAAAGAGTGTTATTTGTCTGATGAGGTCAATTGCGGAGTAGTTACAGTGCATTCATTTTGTCCAATATTCTCACAAGAGCACCCATTTTACACGGGGTGCTCTGCCATGACTCACTCGGCAACTGTAAAGTAAAAGATTGCCTCTGAGTTGCATTTTCCTATAGATTTATTCCCATGATTGAATTTCGCTTTGAGATGTAGCTCGCGATGTCTTTGTGGATTCCCTCAGGAGGCTCGGTCCTTTGTCCACTTCATATGTATGCATGGAAATAGTCAGCTCTCCTCAGGGGGCCTTTCTAAAAAGCCTTGTGAATGATGGCCCCACCGGCAAACCCGGACCTCAACTGACATACAGTATAATTAAAGGTGTGCCTGACTGGATGACTGATTTAGTTTCACAGTGCCTCTGTATGTCACCATAGATACGCTTGCCTCTTGAAAAGGGCTGGATCAATTTCCATTCAAAAAAAAAAGTCACAAGTCCTTGTTTGGATGTTTAACATTTCAGTAAAAAGAGAAAAAGACGAAGATAGTCGGGGAAATAAGGTGTGATGGAGCAAATGGTTTCTCTAGGATACAGTATGATGTCTGAACCAGATGTGGGTAAATTGGCAAAAAAGAATTCTACTCAAGTAAGGTTACTGTTGCTTCAGAATAATATGACGCGGGTACCAGTAAAAAGGAGTCCTCCAATGAATGACTTGAGTGATGGCGCAAATGTAGTGCCTTACCACCCACCTGTGGTCTGAACAAACACGCACAACTGATATTGCGCTTGCTACTTGTTAATTAACCTCACCCTTCTTCGCCATAAGTACAGATAATCAACTGCAATTGTTCTCTGTGTTATTAAATGTCTGCCTCCATGAAAGTTTCCCGGTATGGAGGCTCTTACTTATTGCAGCAGGTAATTGATTTAAAAACCGGTGCACATTAAAAAAAAGAAACATGAGCGAACAACACTAATGGCAAAATTGCAGAGTATGGGGAGGGTTTTTGTCTTTTTTTTCTTTTTGCACATAGCCTTTTTTTAAAAAAAAAATTCATGTATTTTCATTTTCTTCTTTTGTTTTTAGGAGGAGGAAGAGGCAAGGCAAACGCATGACCAAAGAATTGAAAGGATAGAGCCAGTGGGGAGAGCTGACTCCGCATTGGACCATTCACCTGTGTTAAGTCTCGAGTGAGTAACCCCCATACTGAACCTTTTTTATATTTTTTATTTTTGCAAAGTCACAATGCCACATTTAAAAAAATCTAACCAGATGCCGACACTTGCTAGCTCCGGATTTGGTTCACATCATCGTACTGTGACATTTGTTCAGCGAAAAACTCCGCTAGTTGACGTGAACGTGAGCGAATGACTGAGGCGAAGCCATTGTGATCACATTTGCCTGCTAAAGTTAATTTGGCTCAAACATGGATTGTCTGCTGTGAATTCCCCAAGCAACTGCAAAAGCCAAACAAAACAACAGCAGAACTGCATTTCCATAAACCAATAAATCGAGAAATAAAACACACTCGCCACATGAGAATGAGCAGATAGGACAGAGGCACCGCGGTCACGTTTGTTCATTTGTCTTCATGTCTTTATCTGCACAAAATAAAATAATGTGCACATTTCTCAATTAGCCTGTTTTCGTTTCTAACACCAATTTGATCGTAATCACTTAAATGGAGTCTCCATTTGAGTCCATCGTCGACAGTGAAAGTCTTTCACTGGCGTGACTTTTGTAACGGATGACTTTGCATGGACAATACAATGCAAATGCCACACTGAGTCCACGCTAACCTTTGCCCCGCATAAATTCCTTCAGCCAGTCATGTTGACAATGCCATTTTTATACCATGCTTTTCTTTACTAATGTCATTTGTGGGTTTTTTTTTCCATGCATATCTCCCGCCACATTCTCCCGCCCACCTTCTCTCACCCCATCCATCATCATTTTGCAGAGCCATGCTCAAGCCGGTTGAAGTGTCCAATAAAGGAGGACCGCTGGGGATCCACATAGTGCCATTCAGTTCGCAAGATGTCAGGTAAAGAGGAGGGAGTCTTGGCATCGCACCTAACGGGCTAAGATTTTGGAATTGCTTTTAGTCAATTAAAGGCGGTACATTGACTTCAACTTTATTTATTTGCCAAAAGATAACCCTCCTTCGCCCACAATATGTCTTTTCCCGGGAATAACAAGAGATTCAAGTCAGTTTTACTCTTGGCTGCACAGTTTTTAAAGCCTTGTTATGTTTTTTTCTGTTATAACCTTTGTCCTCAATCACAATAATATCTGCTCAGCCTTGAAGGTGATTTGGCTTTCTTTTCTTTCCATAGTTTTTATTTATTTATTTTTTTTCTTGAACCAATGCATGCTGAACAGGATAAGCAGCGTATCGGAGTTCATGGTTATTTCAGCAAAAACATAAAGGACGCTGGACGCAGCCAAATGTAATCAAACTAAAAGCTTGCCCATAACACTAATCCACGCTGCTCGCCAAGGCAACATCAAGGTGAATGTGACTACTCAGCTCCGCGGAAAGGGAGACGGGCAAAATGAGTCGGAAAGACAGAGAGCAAAGAGATGAAGTGGCATGACATTTGAAGTCGAGGGGCGTGGCCGTCATGAATATTGGATAGGTGTCGTTTCTTTAGGGGCATCAATTCACTTGCCGCGCATAAATAAGCCAGTGTTGGCGAAACTATATTTAGGTTTGATCTATTGCCATTGGCGCCCTCGGAACCCGTGACACCTTGAAACATCCTGCATCAGAGGATGAAAGTAGTGATGAAGGGCAGTATATTTTCATGTCACGAGACATTTGGTGATCAACTGGAGTCTTGTTCTTCTCATAAAAACGTCTTGTAAGTTGTACTTCTCCGTAGGACTTTTCAACCTGAACCTTTACCTGCTCCTTGCAAGCCAACCTGAAAGTTCAGCGCCAACAGCTAGTTTATTGCTGTTGAACATATTTTCCTCGGTTTCCTCGGAGCCTTCAGATAATTTTGCATTCGCAAAGTCCCCGTGCGTCCACATCTAATGAATTCACAGTTGAAACTCTGCATTAAATGCCATTTAGCTACGACTCCCCCGGTTTCCGCAACTAATTGGGTGCCTGTGTATTACCGTCATCACAGTGACTCGACAAAATCATCTCAAAAACTAATGAACGTCTTGCCGCTATTGAAATACCGATCAATGATCAAAGTCTCCTTTGACTTTCCTCAAGTGGTTACGGTTTACCAATGCCGTAATCTGCGTGTAGGCAACACTTATTGAGATGAGGCCGCTTCCAAGGCAGCCCCAATTACGCTTGTGTTCAACACAGTTGAGATAACCCGACAACGTGCTATCAAACAGCGAGGAAGACGAGCGTGCCTCTTCTGAGCTTTCATTTTCTTTGAATGTAATTGTTTACCCCCCATCGAGGGGCCGAGATGAGTCCGTAATGTGGACGTGGATCTCCATATTATGAAGCCAATTAGGGCAATGTTCTAAGAGTGGCCTATTTGCCAGAAATGATAACGAGGTCTGAAGATCTGCCCTTGACATCGTCGTTGATAGCAGGGTTACATTTTTTACAAGTGGCTGTTTATGAGTCCAATGAAAATCGAAGGATTAAGACCTTGAAATTGCTATTCCCGCAGAAATTGACAGTTGTCAACCTCAAGTGAAAACAAACCATCTGTTCTTCTTGCAATGAGGAAATGCATTCTTTCTCAATATTGATCATTAAAACAAAAAATCCAGATATTGCCTCGACAGAGGTCTTCATTCGCAGATATTTTTTTCCTTTTTTTTGAAATGACTGGAACTTTGTATATGTACATGCGATCTCTTTCCAAATGGTTATCCCCGAGGAGCTCACTCGTGTATTTATTTGGAAGAGGAATTGATGGGGTGGGATGTAAAAGTAAAGGTAGCCCTTTTTAAAAGGGATTGCTGAGATGGCGCAGGTATGGGAGCGCTTAATGTATTTATTACAACACCAGCGCCTCTCGGCTTAAGCTCCGGTGATGGCAAAATGCACGTTTCTCTCAGAAGATGCAAGATTATCTCCTGCAAGTCTGCGGTTGGGATTGCCCCACACAAGCTGTCCTGTCATTCGCCTCGGCCTGCAGACAGCGTGGGTGGGCAAAAGGAGCCGTCCGGGCTTCACATGTTAGTCAGCAGGCCAAGAGAAATCTTTACATAGTTGAAAGTTGTAATTCAATACGGTGGGGTTATGCTGTGGAGTATTGCTCAGCTCAAAAAAGACACATTATTGGCTTGTGTGGGTTTACATCATGAAACGTTGTGTTGCACTATTCATTGGCTTCTTACTTGTCGATATTTCTTCTAGAATGCAATTTCCACATGGTTTATCTCAACAATGTAATATAGCTGATGTGTTGTGCGATCCCTTCCAGAACCCAGGGCTTGCTCGTCAAGCGTCTGGAGCGTGGAGGCAAGGCAGAGCAGGAGCATCTCTTCCAAGAGAATGATTGCATTGTCAGAATCAACCAGGGAGATATACGTCATCTTCGCTTCGAACAGTAAGCTACAGTTTTCTTTCGGTCCGACATCATCCTGTGCGTTTTTGTGGTTACCGCTTCTCATTATATTTATGGCACATTCCATATTATCAAATGACGGCATAGGCAAAGGTTTACAGGTTTCTTTATACCACCTTTCTACTAAAGAATGAGGAATGTTTTTGGTAAGTTGATCAAATAGGCGACAAAATTGTAAAAAACAAAGAAAACAAAACAATCCAAAAAAATAATAAATCATTGAGTTGTAATTTTACTTCTTCACGTTAGTACTCCTTTAACTCATTTTTTAACGACCATCCCAATGCAGGTTGTACTCATCTGCAAAATATTATATTGGATATTTCATGCAGCACTGCTCACACGCACACACATGCTGAACTGCACAATTAAAGTGAAATATTCCCGACATGCAGGCCTTACAGGGATAGGTCTTGGCGACCTGCAGTCGTTGACCAACGCTTCACCTTCCAAAACTAAGCACGTACACACTCCGTATCCGCCGACTCAATGCCCCCCGTTTCATTTCTTAAAGTGGGCTGATGATTTAAGATGAGGCCTTTGACCTCACTTGACCGGCGTCCAAAGCCTGAATGTGCATACTCGCACGCAATATATACTTGCATATGGGCAATATATGAGCCATAAAAACGGGTGGGATTGCCCCCGACAGTTTATTAGGTGCATCTGTCCAAACTAATAGCTCTAATATGACGTCTCTAAAAACAGGACTTTTGCATTCAAACATAATGGTGCTTATATTTGATTGACATACAGTCGATGGTGTCAATCATTTGCATTTATCAAGACAGCTTTGAGTGGGAAATGCGGCTGGCACATCCGCTTCAGAGCAAAGGGCTGTCGATTCAACTCTCAGGTGTGACCTTTCAGTGTGCCATTTGTACGTTCTCCTCATGCTTAGAGTATGTACGTTTCTGTCGGGGCTCTCTGGTATCCTCCCACATTCCAAAAGCATTCATTTTAAAGGAACGGAAGCTGTGGTTGACTTGTGATATGCCAAAGGTGCACTTTTGTCAACTCCAGCTCAACAGTGACAGTGACCATGAGCAGAATAAACCGGGGATGATGCTTAACCTATGGTTTGCAATAGTGTTAGTTCTTTGCCATCTGTAACATCTGTTAAAAAAAATGCAAGAAATAAATGATTTTACATGAGTGCCTCTGTAGCCGTAAAACTCGGAGCTGGTGTTTTTTTTTTTTTCTTTCACATTCGAGCACACTGAAAAGCTGTTTTGCTTTTCCAAATGTCTCCCTCCTCTGCCAAACACGCTCCACGCCGACATCAGCTTGCGTATGATTGTAATTGTGCATCTCACGAAATTGAAGAAGGTAAACTCTCCCTCCCTCCATCTCTCTGCTTTCCCCTGCCTTGATTGTGAACCCCACAGAGGAACCCAAAAAAAAAAAAGGCTCTTCAAGTGATCTCAGCAGATTGTTTTGCTTGGGTAAATATTTTGATACACTTGATCCGACAGAATGATTTATCGATGGGGTAATTTGTCATTCAATTAGGTCGAGGTGGAGGCTGATTGCACTGCACGTGTGTGATGTACAAACAGACATATAGACACACTCGTACCCGCTAATCATTATTCAAGTCTCGGGGATATTTGGAAAATTTCCATCTGAATGAAAGTGGGAGGGATATTTGTGGCTGTGTTTGAATGAACGGCTGTGTGCTGTGGCGGAGTCGTCTTAGCAGTGACATTGAGGGAAACCCAGCATGGTATTCCCGCTACTGTCTTGGATTTGCAGCCGCACTTGCTCCCGGCCAGCCCATCTATATGCTAAATGCCACTGGCAAAACAGACGAAACAATTTTTGAGACTGGAAATCTTCATTATTATTATTCTTAATGTTGATAATGGTGCGAAATCATCAGGATGATCATTTTCTTAGCAGAGATGAATTTGCATCCGTCCATTTTCTGAGCCATTTAACCTCGGTATGGTTGCAACATTTATAACAACAACAACAACAACAATTAGTACCCAAGAAGCAGCTCTCAATTTCAGAAGGGTTGGTGACCCCTGGAAAAATCAGCGGTACCGGCCCATTACCAGGCTGAGCCCGAGTCTCTTTATCTCCTCTGACCACACACTACTCATTGCCTGCCCGTTTCTATCTGCAGAGCTATAATATATCATTTTGTACTTGTCTCTCTTATCTTGTTATGACAAATGCATTTCTGTCCATATGTGATGTTCTTTTCCCACTGCACCAACCCCAGAGCCCAGAACATTTTTAGGCAGGCGATGGCTTCCTCCCTCATCCTCTTTCATGTGGTCCCGGCCGCCATGAAAAGGCAATACGAGATACTTGCGGGCAAGAGTGAACTCAGCTCACCTCATTCCAGCAGAGTCCGCTTCAGCCAAGGCTCTCTGCATTCGGGTGACAGGACTAGCCTCGTAGTGGGGCGAACCTCCAGGTCTGTGACACATCTCGGTCTATTTTACTGGAACACCGTTGAAAAAACAAAACAAAACAAAAAAGTGAACCCGTTTGCCCCTTTTTGTAGTCAACGGGGGTCCCTGGCAGGGAGCACTCCGGAGCCAAGACGGAGATATGCCACGCCGGCGCAATCATTAATCTCGAGTACCTCTTCCACCTCATCCACCTCCCTGCAGCGCAAAATAAGCACAACACAGTCCAGCAGCTCCTATGTTAAACGCAAAGGCCGCAGATTCAACGTCCAGCTGAAGAAAGGTAAAACACAACAAGTGAACTACGTGATGGTGTCATGATTACTATGGTCAACATTTTGGTCCAGACTGTTTAAGATGTTCTTTTTTGGGGTGGGGGGAGTGTCTTAAAAGTGATCAAGAAAAGTTTGACTCCATCAATACTTGGTCTTCATTGTTCAATTACACCTGAAACCTCGTCTCTAACATTTAATATTGCCCAAGGCAAGACGCTACCCCCCTTTCCTGGGGGGGGGGTTCTTTTCTTTCTTTTTTATTATTATTTTTTTTTTTTTAAATAAACTCAGTGACATACGTTTTGTTATGATTTTAATGGTGTTTCCTGTAATGGATGTCCTCGTTTTTAAGGTTCAAGCAATTTGTTAACTCCAAATGGGCAGTAATTATTTCCCACATGTTACTGAAATGGTAAAATTAGCTCAGATTGGGCCGGGCTGTTTTCACAGTAATTACCATCAGAATGGTAATGCACTTTTAAATGAGCTGTAGTTTTGGCCATTGACTTATTGCTCCAAGTACTAAAGCCGTGAGTGCAGGTCTCGCAGTGTAAACATGCAAACGGAAATTGGTTTCGCCATACACGTCCTCTGTGTATTGTAAGTCCACCTACACAAATTTGATTCAATTTAAGAGCTGTAACTCTTAGCAAAGAAACGCGTCAGTTTGAAAGATCGAACATGAAACAGCCTTTTTCTGCCTGATTATTATTTTGAAGCCAACACACACTCAGCCAAGGTGAAATTTATACCTTCATGGGCAACCTCTTTCAACGTTGTTTGTGCGCTGACGCCTTAAGAAAGTTTCCAGCCACGCTGCGCTCTCGCTGCGCTTCGTCTTCATTTACACAATCACTGTCAGCCAAACCAGTGACAGGTCGACAGATTGTAAAAAAGTCGAACTTGGGAAACTACAGTGTAGGTCATGATGGACTATCAGAGGCGCTTGACAGCCTTGTGAAATGAGCAGCTACTTCGACGTGAATACTAACATTGGCATCCGAAAAAGCCCCATTGAAACCACATCAAATGACTTTTAAATGCCACAAGATCACGCAGGGTAGAATCTATCCCGTGAAAATGAATAAATACTCTTTTGGCAAAAAAAAGGAATGCACAATAGATTTTCAAATGCAGTTCTGAATCACCAGCTGACATTTGAACAACTTTTTGATTGTATCGGCAAATTCATGTCTCCTCTGCAATAAAGGTCAGGTCACGTGACTTTGGAGTTATCAGTTACTGCATTTAGCCATTTAACCCTCGACCAGCAATTCATATTCATTTGCCGAAACTTAAAGGTCACCGTTCTTGAAACCAAAAGAGGCTTTGCGCAGCATCGAGCTCAAGGGCTTCCTCAAATTGATCCAGTGAAATTCACCGAACTTGTAAGAACATCTGGAGTCAGAATGAAGGAACCATATTTCGTTTAAAGTCGTCATGACTCTGAGCACATTGACTCAGATTTGATTTTAAGCCTTTACTTTTGTTTTTGTTTGTGTGTGTGTGTGTTTATATCTCGTTATACGTGAGGATCATTTGCATATGCTGGAAAGCAGAAAATGAAGACAGAGCTTCTTATTTTAGATTAAGAATGTGCGGAACAAAGTTGTGGTTTATTTTGTTTCGCTAAATCCTCTTTGCTTATTCAACAATTTAATGCAGCACGATCTCACACGTTGCTGAATGACTGACATATTTGATATTTGTAGTTGTGGGTGTGGTCGAGAATGATCCTTTGAAATGTATTTATTTATTGGTTGATTTATTTTTATGTCAAATGTGTTCATTCCTGTATATTCATGTAGGTCCAGAAGGTCTTGGGTTCAGCATTACCTCCAGAGATGTCCCTGTTGGTGGCAGTGCCCCGATTTACGTAAAAAATATTCTCCCACAAGGGGCCGCCATCCAGGACGGGAGACTAAAAGCCGGAGACCGTCTTCTGGAGGTAGGAATCTTGAAAACAGTTGAAGCCATCCCTATATACTCTATTATTCAGAAGATACTGCATGTCATCACAAAGATTAAATGCGCGGTTATTGTCTTGGATATGTTACGAATGAGTAACTTGAATGATATCTCGATGGCTTTCGTTTTATTTCACGGCGGATCTCACTTGAAATTCTAATGGGAACTGAAAGATGAAATGAATTTGAAGATGGGTCTGCTCTGATCACTCAATTTGATTCCAAATGTTTGGAAGCGTCTTTCTGGCCTCCAGTGGGCGTTCATTCATAAGTCGTACGTGTGCTGCAGGTGGGTGGTGTCGACTTGAACGACAAGACTCAAGAAGAGGTGGTGGCTTTGCTCCGAGCTGCACCTTCGGGTGGCACCGTGAACCTGTTAGCTAGTCGCCCGGAGGACCCTCTGCTGCCTCGAGAAGTGGTCAGTACCCCAGTCAGACACAACAAATACCACTGACCTCACTTGGAAGCATGATATGCGTTGATGGGGGACACATGCACAAGCACTCAAAACCTGCCGACGTGGTTGTCGATGTCCTGCACGCAGAGGAGAATGACTCACCGATAGACAGGCTAAGGCAGATATTCCCCACATGGACACGCCTACCGCACTGAGCTTCCACGCAGGGTGACTTTGGCTGTCACCCAGCAGATGGTGAGGCCACTGCCCTGGTCCAGCCTGGCCTCCGCCACTCTGACAGCAGGCTCAGTTGTCAGAGCACCTTGGCAGACCAGAGGCCCCTGATGCCACAACCTCGCTCCCAGTCTATTCGCAGCCTGGCGTCTGTACTCAATCAGTCCCATCTCACGATATGGTCACTCACTAGTTTAATTTCATAAAATATGCATTTCAGAAATAAAAATGGCATCATTGTGCAGCATCTCATACATACGCTCGTGCACAACGGTCTGGGGATATGCCTGTTAAATAAGTAGTGATCCATACTCTATCAAATCGGCTCAACCCGAATCGAGTTTTTCTCTTTGGCCATCCGCACAGCGAGCAACATCGCCGAAGGCGACCAAACTGGCAATCTCGCGCGGTATAAAGCAGATTACGCCAGTGGAAAAACTGCACCCCCATTCATATTCTGTCAGAGCGCATTTCCGCGGCAGAGACAATTCATACTTCAGTGCTTCGTAACTTCAAGTTCACCAAAAGAATTCAGTTTCTCGTTAGCGCTCCTTCAGCGATGTCAGCAATGTGCGTGATGTGAAACACGCCACTTCATAAGTGAATCCTCGCCGTGTGAGTGTGGCTGCTGCGCATTTCATACCTCCTCAGGCATGAACGAATTAGAGAGGAACCGTCATGGAAAAGTCAGTCGAATAATCTCTTTGGTCTTTGTTTTGTTTTAGCCAACTTTTCCAAGCCGAGCTTGACTGTGAGTTATATTTTTCATTACTTTCCTCAGGAGATTAGTCTTTTCTTCCGCTCACCCTCCCTGCTATTTATTTATTTATTTATTTCAGTCCTCTCTCATTCTGTTACACATTCCCCAGCACTGCTTTCACAAATCGCAATAATCCCTACAAGTATGTTCATAAAAATCAGATAAGGAGGCCAAACCTCTGCCAGTGACAGTTATTGCAAAAAATGGTGGAAAAGCATCATGGGTAATTGCTATATGAGCCTGTGTGTGTGTGTGTGTGACAGAGAGAGAGAGAGCGCAATTATGTTTCAAACCGTAGCATGTTTTTCATGCCTCACACACAGTCACACACTTGTCGGTTTTCCTTTTTTTTCTGATTGACACATACCTGCTTATGTGCCAACAATCGTACCGTATCATCCTTTGGTTTGAATTATTTTTTTTGTTTTTTTTTTTCCCACCCCAGCAGGATTATCTCGCACTCTCAGCGTGTTTCGATTATGACTTCAATTACCATTGGGGATGGGGGGCTATTTTTATTATTTATATTTTTGGGGCTATCAATTGCATTAAAATAAAATCATGTTTTTTTCCAAAGGAATTTTGTTCAAGGTCTGTGTACTGGATATATTTTTCTTTGATGAACTTTGGAACATAAGGCATACCATATTCTTTTTTTTTTTTTTAATTCTCAGCCCCTGCTGTCACATTAACTGGCTTTTGTTGCTGTTGGCCTCGATATGAAACATATTTTTGCCCCCATCGCAGATGCTAAATCATTGCACGCGAAAAAAAAAAAAAACTCAAAATATGGATTTGCTGAGTGCTTTAGACTGCTGTTCTTACATCATTCAGTGGGCTTCATTTATTATTTTTTTTATTTTTGACATTTTCTGAACGGCGACGAACAAATGGGCTTAACGAGTCTCAGTCCTAAAAGTGCGGTCCACGTGAGAGCAATTAAAGAGTACGTTAAAATCCCCTTTAGTGATCATATCTCACTTGTCACTGATCCATTAGTAGCTATATCTGCCAAGCAATGAGATTCTTAATTGCACAATTAATAGCAGCCTCTGACTGATGTGACAGATGAATTTATGGCCTCTGTGAATGCTGGAGATGCGTCAGACAAACGAATGACAGCGCTGTTGATAATTATAGCGGGCTAATGGCCCGTTTCATAAGTGCCAACCCTGGTGGCCTGATTTAAAATCCCCCATATTCCGATTTTACAGCTGCACAGCGATTGAGGAAGATCATCGCAATAAATAATCATAAATTAACGCTGTTTTTCTGAGTCATCTAAATTGCTGGATCGAGAAAAAAGAGAGTCGTGAATTCACGTGCTTGAACTCAAGCGTTTTATTTAAATTTTTTTCTTTTATGAGTGCTGATTGTGGTCGACGGTGTTTTTAATCATCCCGCTGATAAAATTGATCTTCAAGGTTGTACAACTCATAGCTTGTCATATCGAGGCCGGAAGACAAATGATCCAGAGATCGATTGACTTCAGTTCACTCGTCTTCATTTCATTTCCTCAAGGGCAACTTTAGCTTTATCATCCTCGCTGTCATCGGGCATTTCATTTGGAATTGCGTTCTGGATTGAAGACATTAAAAACCTCTGAACAAGTGCGGGGCTAGAAAATGGCGGTAGATTTGGAAATGTATTTATTACATGACTTGACTCATTGTCCCATTGTGCATATATATAGCAAAGAACTGCTGGCTTGTCAAAGCACCCTATTGTCACTTTAACAGTACAGGAATGAGATGGCGATAAGTGGGACTAAATTGATATAATGCTGTCTTGACACAACCCCCCCCCCCCCCCCCCACAAAAAAAATCTTGTCTTTGGTCTTAATATAATTAGATGAGACTTACAGTGGAGCAATGCTTCTTACCTCAGTGTTCTTGTTAATTAGGCGATAGAGACACAGCATTTATTTTCTCTTTCGGGCAGTTGAATAAATCAATGGATTTTAGCTTAGCAAAAAAAGTCCATCACTTATTCAAATTACAATAAGAAAAAAAAATACGGGAAGGCTCTGGAAAGCCGTAGTGGATTTAACTGGAATGAGCAAGGTCATCTATGACTTGCTGTCGCTATTTTGAACAATTAAATGGTATGGGCTGCCTTTCAATCTATGAATCACGATGAAAAATACTTGAATGATGATGCCTGGTAACAAGGATTAGCTTTGTTATTATAAAACAAGACCGTTTTGTCATTTTATATATTTATTTTTCAAACGAGGAAACTCGCCTCGCATGTCCCATGCATTCCTGCAGGCTGTTCAAACATTAAGTTAACCTTTGAAGGTCACAGCCGTTTATTTTTTCCTCCAATAATTAAAGGAAAAATGTTCTCTGTGCTGAAACGGTGGCCGTTGAGCTTCGGATCAAAAACTTCTAGCCATTATTGTTTGTGAATGAAACAGACAAAGAAAGAGTAACTGACTGCTGTGGTCGAAGTACCTTTACGGGAACTTCCAGACACAATTTGAAAGAAAATCACCATAACACAGGCAGTAAGGGATATCTGCTCAATTTCCGATTTTTTTTTTTTTTTTTTTTGCAAGCTGCTATAAAGTTTGAGCCCTTAGGGTCGACTATATTATACGATGTTCTTGATGAAACAAAGTAATCTGATGAGTCCCCCCCCCACCCCGCCGTCCCCCACCTGTATTATCTTTGAAGCCCCAACCGATGCTTTGTCATAATTATAGATTATCCTTCCAAGTGCTATCGAAGACAATGGCAGCCTGTCGAATGATTTCCAAGCACGCAGCGCCACCTGTTTTCGTTTAGCACTTTTCAGCAGCTGTTCCTATAATTATGGTTGCTGTCGGTGCAAAGAATGGGAGCTTGCGCTGCAGCATAGTCCCTTGCTGACAAACAAGGTTGTTAAAGGCCACTCGTGGCGACGGTTACCTTTTCCCAGAAGAGGATTCGATGTGTTTCAACAGCCCATAATAGATTGAAGGGTGTACTGTATATGCTGTCGGATAGAGTGCAGCCATTCTTTCAGCCACCGTTACTACCGTGATCTGCCGAGGAAGATCCTTTGGCATCATCAACATTTGCAATTAAAAATAAATGTGACAAGTAGACATTCTGAGCGTTGGAATTTTGGATAATCCTACTCTACGCAAGAAAACCATGCCGCCAATCCCTCGCTTCAAGATTGCTTTAAACCTTTAAACCTCCTTCCAGCTTGTTACCGTCACGCTTCTGAAAATTCCCCTGTACCTGAAAAAGCTTGGATTTGTTTTGTCGTCATCTAGACCTTTTGTCACCAAAATGACACTGCCTGAAGAAATTTGTTATGACAATACTCATCACACATTTTGCAATTACACCCATGGCTGACTTCTTTTAGCCTCTTTGAATTTATTTCCAATGACCTTTATGTCACCAAATTAGGCCAAGTGTGGAGAGAAGTTTCCAGCAGTGTTAATTGTTTTAGGCATTGAGGTGCGGAGAACTCGCATTTGTGTGTGAAAAGGACTAATTGTGATTCATTTGCCCGTTTCCCCTCCTCCAAGGCGTTCTTGCTTCCTCAGTGCACCTTCCTTGTTCATATGTGACGAGTGAAGTCAGGTGGAAACAAAATAAAAAGCCCAATTAAGCAGAGGATCGCAGGTGCAGGTGCACTATTTTTAGACTAATGTAGAGCATTTTCTTCCATTTGTCCCTCTTTGTTCACCGAGTCGCATGCCACCACCCCTGTAAAAAAAATCTATGGCTGTCTCTGGCCGAACAAAGTGTCGGCGGGCATAAATGTGTCTCTTAAAAGTTGGAATTGGGTTAAAGCACAGGTGTCAAACTCAGGGCGTATCCGGTCCACGGCATCATTTTTTATCTGAAGACGTTTCTCCAGTTCACACATTTTAGTTCAGGACAATCACGATTCTTCGAAATCTTTCACGGGCATGGAGGGTCCAACGAGTGGGTTTGTGTACTTTCGCAAATTCCAAGCAGGCACACAGTGAACAATTCAGCAAAGGGTGGCCATTTTGGGCGTTATGTCCATCATGCGAGTCCGCGCTCCTAAATGAAGCCTGTTCCCATTGCGGACTGTGAGCACGGGTTTCTGAGCTAGTCGTATCCAGCTCAGTTTGAGCCGTCTTGAATCGACGCAACAGGCCCTGTCAGGCAGCCTGACATACTCATTCGAGCCTAGCAGCACTTTTTCCTGTCTAATGAAAATGTTTCACTGCTCTCTCATCCTCTGCCTTGGCCCGCAATTCCCGGAACACTGCTTTGAGTGGGCGGTTATTCTGTCATCATTGTGGAGGGAGTGGGCTTTCAAGCACTCACACACCTTAAACACTTACATTCACTCAGTCTGACCTCGTTTTAACACGATGTAAGGGCTGGATGAAAAGGGTTTTTTTTATAACTATAATGAATAATTTTGGGTTGATTGATTGTTGTCAATAATAATAAGAAGAAATAATTGATCATTACTAATTTGTTTCAAATATGAATTCATATCAATTATTATTATTATTCCTGGGTGGTGCAAGATGTACCTCATAAAGTGTGGGGTGATGTTGATTCACATTGAAAGTGAAATTTGACATCAAACTGAGTCTCCGTTTTTGAAGGAATCTGGAAAAGACCATTGCCTCTCATTTCTTCTTTTTTTTTAATGCTGTAACCGTGGGTTTTGAAGCATTGTGGTGCTCTAAGGGTCAGAACGTGCAAAAAATAAAATAAAATTAAAAAACAGCTGGTGGGTAGTACAGAGGTCGAAAATGAAAGGGAAATAGCAGAAGCAAAAAAAATACACACCAAAAAAATCATGGCTGTCTAGCGTGTTGGGTGGTGTTCAAAAGAACTTTCACCTGACTGCCCTGCCGCATCCTAATAACTCCTTAGCCCATGAAGGGAGAAAACGAACAGCTTATGCTCTGTTTTACCTCTTCCCTGTGCTTAACACTTTATCCGAGCAGCTGTGAGGAGCACGCACCTTGCGGCCATCCATCTGGCGCCGTGCAAGTGTCCCGATACGCGTCCATTTAAATAGTCTTGCAGTGAGGTCTCCTGGGTTGATTGTGCTTACTGCCATTAATCTTCAACTGGACGTTATCTGGCCAATCACGACATCCCAGAACTGCTCCCGTGCTCTCAATCTGCAAACAGGGAACACGTCAACAAAGCACAATGTTGTCTGTGACTTGAGACTCAGGCAACTGGGCTTTTTTCCTCCTGATTTTGCCCATTCTTGCTCACAATCACATCGAGGGCCAATTTCGAGTGTTCCATTAACATGCGTGTTTTTGGAATGTGGGAGGAAACCGGAGTACCCGGAGAAAACCTACGCAGGCATGGGGAGAACATGCAATCTCCACACAGGAAGGCCAGGACCACATTCGAACCGTGCACCTCTGCGCAGTGTGGTCGACGTGCTAACCGGTCAACAGCCATGTCGCTTCTCTTTTTCAGAGAAGCCTCTTTTTTGTTTTTAAAGATGAACTTTCTTGTGGGATTAATCCCATATGACCATCCTGCCAGTTGGGGTTGAAATGCTTGTCGGTTTATCTGACTGTGGCTTGGCATATTCACAGAACAACGAAGTTTAAACACTACCGATGAGCATTTTCCAATCTTTACATATCGTTTGAAAATTGTTTCCCTGATCGACTCAGTCCAACTTCTCTCACGTCGTTTAATTTTTGATAATTATTTTAATTGATGGATTCGTATTGTATTTAGTTAGATGTACTAAGTTTGTCCTGAATTTCTCCAGCAGCTAGGGAATGACGACCTGGTGTTGACCCCCGATGGTATACGGGAGTTCCTGACCTTTGAGATCCCACTCAATGACTCTGGTTCAGCGGGCCTGGGGGTCAGCGTCAAAGGTAACAGGTCCAAGGAGAACCACGCCGACTTGGGCATATTTGTCAAATCCATCATCAATGGAGGTGCTGCCAGCAAGGCGAGTAACACCCGTCCCTCCTTTAGCTAGCTACACAAACATATTCAAGTTTACAAGGCTGGTCCTCCAAAATGCAGTATCTATTGGTTTGAGGAGATCTAACGTTTATCTCCAGGATGGGCGTCTGCGCATAAATGACCAACTCATCGCAGTCAATGGAGAGTCACTGCTTGAGAATAGCAATCAGGAAGCCATGGAAACGCTACGCAAATCCATGTCAGTCGAAGGCAACAAACGAGGGATGATCCAGCTCATCGTAGCCCGGCGGGTGGCCCAAAACACAGAGGTATCTCACAGCCGAACTCAGCAAGCAATGCAGACACAAAGGCTTGACTTCTCATCGCTTGAGTGAATGAATTCATGCATCCACATAGCTGCATGTGTAATTTTCCCAACTTTCTGAATACACACAATATGCGGGTGCAGTGGTCCATGCTGTCGAGTTCCGTGTGCACGTTGCAGGTCCATTGCAGGTGTTTTCTGGACACAAAACCAGATAAATGGGAGGGTTGCGGAAAAAGAAGGGTTCTGGTGTAACGTCACCGTGTGCATGCGACATACTGCGACGACCCTTAATCCATCTCACTGTAGATTTCGGAGCTGCAAAATAACTAAGGGATAACTTAAACGTGGCGGCCATAAAGTACCTTCCAATATTCTCTTTTCCCGTGTGAGATAGCTGATAGCGGCACACATTTATTTCCATCCTCGGTGTGACTGACTTGGGCCACATTGGGCCTTTGATCTGATATCTAAGAAAAGCTTTGCTCTGTTATGATTGACAGTTTTGCTGAAAAACACAAGTAAGATAGTCCGATAAAGGAAGATTTATTCCAGCAAGGTTTGAGATTAATATAAGCAAATAGTTGAGCAGAAAACTTGCAGGAAGGTTGTTTTGAATTGACTTTTTTTTCACCTCTATTTTTGAATGTACTGCAGCATGCATACGTTTTCTTCCGGCTGTCATCATTCACTGTTCGAGCATCAGATAAATAGTTTTTGCACAAACGGCACCCAGCTCGATGGCTATTCCAAAAACAAAACATGTTCAGTAATTGTCTGTTCCCGCTGTATTGCAGCTCCTTGAATTTGTAAAATGCAGGGCTGTTTTGTGCTTTCTGCTTTCCCCTTGGCATTTACATTAACTTCCCATGCAACCCCCCCGCCCCTCTCCTCCGTTACACTTGAAGGAGAACATCCATTCCTTCTGGAAAAGCACAGCCTGGAGGTTTAATGAGTTGTATCACTTTGCTCCAATTCCTCACTTGTCCTTTTAAATCCCTCACCAGCATGGAGAAAGTGGCCATCTCTCCGCAGTGTGATAGCCGACCTTATGTTATAAGGTTACGTTTTGATACTCACTTGACATGACGGTTCAGGACTAAGTTAGAATCCTGAAAGGTAATTTGAATCGATGCCAACATGCCGGTTTTTCATGATGCTCAAGAGGAGTGAGAATCTAAGATCATGGCAGGTCCCCAATCGGAAAAGTAGACTTCTCCTCCAAGCAACCAACAACCCCCCCCCCCCCCCCCACCCCTTCACAATACCGGACCCCTGGCCAGGCAGATAGCATGTGGGGAACCAGCGCCAGTTTGCCACTGTCACCCAGCAGAATGGAACTGAGCACTGGGGGCCACCATTGAAATGAATCAGATCCATCACTGTCTGCGGGGGATAGGAGCCGAGCCGCACGCACTAATGCATCGGAGGGGGAACCTGCTCCGTCCTGCAGCCTGTTCTACAACAGAGCAATTTTTTTTTTGGGGGGGGGGGTTCACAGTAGCACACCTACATCCATACATCTTCATACTTGAATACATAAAGATTTAGCCAATATTTCTGAACTAGCCCATTTAATGGCCTGCATAGTAAAATGTCACAGATTATACAGTTTGAAATTCAAATATGCACTTAAGTTTGAGTACAGAAATATATTCAAAATATAATCAATGCCCTTTTGATGAGAAATTGATTGCAGAGTAGCTGCGTGCGCGACCAAATAACGCATATCTTTCCACACTGGATTAAATTCCAGTTGAACAACCCAAGGGGCATTTACATTCAGTGAAAAAAAACTTTTACTATATCCACTCACACTCAACTTCTGAGTTAAGAAGAAAAAAAAAATATCCAGTTTTCCTCTTAGTTGTAGCAGACCCTTGCTTTGAAGTAGTACCCAGTACGTGACGGATGACAATCACGCTGGTTTTCTTCCAATGAAAGCCTTTAAGTAGTACGAATGTATGCCATCCTGTTTTCTTTCGCGTACAACTGTTTTGATTTCAGTCACCGTGTCCTACGCGCAAGGGCATATGAACCACAGGCACACTTCTATCTCCGCTAGATCTCCCCCATGAACAATGATTTTCTCTCTTCAGGCGCGTCTTTGAAAAGTTATCTTTCCTCCCCAGATCAAGGAGACGATTGGTCACTGACGATTTGTTTGAAGCTTTGTAATTGCATGACTGCTTCTTCATACGGCCTAATTTTTCTTTCCGTATCTTTGTTCTATGACTGTTCTGCGACGTGTGTTCATGTTAAATCACGTTTCAGAAAAAGCAATTTCAATTCCATTTATTCTAATGCCACGCTGCTTTAATGTTCCAATTTTCATGGAAAATTACTATCACTGTTTTTTTTTCTTTTACATTTCTATTACTTTTTTTTTCGTTACAAATGATGCTGTCTTCTCATATTTTCAGTTGAAATCATTTTTTATGCTAAAGCATCAAAGGCTTTCCAAGTAACAAATACCAAAACCTCAAAAACATCAGAATGAAAAGGCATCCGGGAATTAATAATGTATAGCATCTTGAGGATGTATTATGAAAAATTTCATATACGACCAGTATTAATTCAGACTCACACACCCATCCAGATGTAGACCCAGATGTAAAGTATTTGTCTTTTGATGTCCAAACCAAAATTGTTCCAGTACTATTGGAGAGAAGTATATACTCCCATAATATTTAATGAAACACTCTTGGATTTTGATGAAGTCGGAGGACATGCATAACAGAAATTATGGCAGCAGGCGTTGGGGCAGGGAGTGAGGGCAGCAGAGAACAAATGGAGACCATTTTTTGCGGGGATGGGGGGGCATGAAGAAATGTAATCGAACAGGCAGGTAAAATAAATGAACAATGTCTTGGGACTGAACAATAACCATCAACAAACGGCATCTGATTCTGCGGTCTCCTTTCAAAGAAGTTTCAGCGAGCATCAGTTTCTGTCTGTCACACAGCCGCAGTTCATGCCCACCCCCTCCCCCCCAGCATTCATGGTATTAATCACACCTATATCTATCTGAAAGTGGACAGCCTGATAATGAATATGCTTCTAGCGGGCACAGATTTGAAATCGACCACAGAACGTCAACCCGTGCCTGTACGCACATTTGCGGTGTCATTTAAGTCCGAGATCTCCTGCACTGACAGGCATTATTGACAAACTGATTGGATCTGCTTTTTTTTTCTTACCGTCACGACGCAGAACTTTGCGCACAAACACCGATCCATCACCCCCGCGTCACCTGACACTTGCACACACATGCATTGCATTCATGATCCCATTTTTCACAAGGTGTGCAGGTGTATTCAGAAAATCTCCACCTAACCCTGCGCACGAAACAAACGTATCATTCCTTTTTATTACTCATCAAATCAATTATATTGATCATTGCAGACATTTGCGTTCCTGCAAACGACAACAACAACAACTGCTGCCAGACATGACTGAACGTACCCTTCAGTCACAACACAGCCAATCTACTGGGTGTCGTGTTGAAATAAAAATATCTTTCAAGTTAGTATCATTAGCCTGCCACTGACGGACTTGTTTGTCATGCACTCCAAAAGCCCTGAAGTCACTTAGGGAACGTTTATGTAAAGGGACAAGGAGGAAGGAAGTTGCTGGCCTGAACAAACGACATACTCTTGGACCAGGAGCTGATCGATAAATCCTGGAGAGAGCTATCAATCAAAACCCCAGCCTAGTAATTTATGGTTTTATTAGTATTGAGCTGACCACTGCTGCTGGAGAACTTAAAACCCTGAGATGCTGGCTAACAAGGAAGCAACATTCCTGAAATGGCATTTATCGTAGTGTTTTATATATATATATATACAGAGTATATTTAAATAAAAATAAAAACATTCCTGCATATTCCCATATTCAGTAGGTTGAGTGAAAGACGTCTTTAATGATGCATTCTGGGAAACGCGGTTTGCAATGCAGCGGTAACAGTATTGTGGGAAGGAGAGGAAGCAGAGTAGCACAAATACGATTCTAGCGCCTCCGCCCCTTGAATTCTCGGCCTGCTCTCCGCGGACTAACTCGTTTAGGAGAAGCAGGGGAAACTCAATAGGACCAATTGAGAAATAATATATTGAATCTGGTGGTTAAGTGGGCTTCTTGGCCCCAGTGTAGGACGACACTGGTGAAATTTTTGTGTCTGAGAACATAGCCAGCATAGTCGGTAGGTGTACCTATGAAAGCAAACAGTCACACGCGTTCTTTCTGTTTAAAGGATGCCAACCTAAATGTGTGGTCTATCATGAATTCATTCTTCCCCGCGGACCAGAAGCGTTGCATAGAGAGGCAGGAACAAAATGTGTAATTGTGACTGAAGGGATGAACATTAAATTACATTGGACCCATTTGCTCTCCACTGATCCTTGCAGTGTTTGAAGTTGTAAATATAAAGTAACATAACTAAAGAAATTAATTAAAAACATCATTAATAGCAATAGTTAAGGTATCTTTAGACGTGTGACTTTTATTTTCTTTTGGGCAAAATATTTTGCAATCAAAGGGATATGCCGGCCTGCTAAAAGAGATTGTACCAGCCCTCAGTGTTTACGCTCTCTTTTTTTACAATTCAACCTGTTAAAATGATCAGTAGGAAACACTGGTTTTATAATCACGAGTATAACCATAGCGGCAGTTTTTGGACTGCAATCATGTCCTACGTTTGTGTCTTTATTGGTGGATGTTTGGGTTGATTCGGGCAAATGGAATTTTTGCTAAGGTATGATCTAAACGAATGGAAGTGAGCTTTCCGTCTGGAGAGACTTGGCGTGTGCCTGTGGCGAGATGCAGCAGCTTAAGTCGGTAATTACAGCATTACGGTAGAGGTGACTGGATTAGGGCGATGGCAACAGGCTGATGCTCGGATAGAAGGCCGGCAAATGGCAACAGACTTGACATTATTAGCCTTGGGTGACAGTTTAAGACTCTCTGTCAACACTTTCTTTTCTTCCCCTCACTGCAACTGAAGGTCGGCGAGATGCTGACAGAGAGGCCAAAGCAATTTGTGTATGAGTTTGCATTTACCACAAATATTGCCCCAGAGAAATGGAGGCGATACACACACACACACACGTATGAGTTTGTGATAAATCAAAGTTGAAATAAGCACAGTCAGTTTTCTTCCTTCCTGCTCAGTCTACAGGTTAATCCACTCAGAAAACTGGATTAGGACATATTAAACACACCCTGGGGTAACAAAAAATGATTAGAAGAAAGTCTTCAAGAAACACACACACAAAAGAAAAAAAAAAGGTCTTTGATGAAAATGTACCGTATTGGATTGGATTGAATGATCAAAATATTTCTTGTGCTGAACTGATTGCTTAGTCATTGGGTTGCGGTTAAAGTTAGGGTGGGGAACAATTGGAAGGTTCACTGACCATCCCCACCTCGCATCACGGCCCAAAAATATCAAGGAAAAATATTCCACATTCTGCAAACAACCTCTCTGGGCCTGAAGTTGTGGCTAATTGATGCTTGCGCTCAATAATGCAATCGTTGAATAGGTCCTCTTGGAAGTAACCTAAATTTTTGATTACCGGTACTACTCTGGCATAGTAATGCCCACAGTCTCGGGATTTCACAACAGAACACAAACTCTATTTAAAACAGATCCGCAGGGTGAGATTGTCTGATTTCTTTCTTTATCTTGATCTATATTTCTTCTCCTTATATTTCTGGTGTTTTAATCTGTCCATTCTCAGCCAGTAGTTTACAATGCGGCTCCTAGTTTACGACTTTTTCCACGCCAAGCAACCACCACATGGGATTGACTGATCGAATGTCAAGCGTGTCAAATACATTTTCATTTCGCAAATTTGAACCTGACAGAGTCTCAAATCGTCGAGGGCCACCTATTTACGACCACTGCCTGTGGTGATCATATTATATAAATGCGTTGACCCAGGCATTCGTTTAATGCACACTGCTGCTCTTCTGTTCGCTTTCATCAATGTTGTTCAGCTGTTTTTTCAACCTTATTTAAACCAATCCAATAAGTCCCAGTTGGCTTGTACGCATCTCCGATCTCGAGCCAGGTTTTGCCACTCCCTTGAGAGTTTAACATGGCAGCTCTCATAATTTAGAGGAACAACAGATCATGCAAATTTCATCACTGTGTTTGCCAGAGATTCCCTTTCTTGACCTCATGTTTTGTTTTTTTTCTGCGTCCAAGGTTTCTATTACGCTTGTCTGTCCTGGCTGGAAGCCAGAAGAGAAATCTTGGACATCAATAACTGTATTATCTTGAGACTCCTGGTTCAAATCATGCTTGAGTTATAGAGTCAAACAGATCTTGACTATTGGGCTATGAGCGAGGTCTCTGTAAAAATGTTCTATACAGGTCTCTAGTTTGTTGAAGACAAAATGCATCTCTACCAATGTCTCCTGAAGCCAAAGGCTAAACCGTTCTTCACTTATCAAAACTGGTACATGCACTGATGTGTACATTAGGGTAACTAGCAGGCCTCCACATTGGCCACATGACAAATATCACTTGTTCCGGATTTATTGTTTGAGACAGATGCCAATCGACCCACGGGAAATCCGTGGAGTTTTTATCGGCTCTTGGCCAGCTTAGCTCACTGCGGGAACCGTTTCGCATCGCTCAGCCGGAAAATACTGACGCAAGCTGAGATCAGTCTCTCCAACATGATTTTGGAGAACGGCGTTTTGTCAAACACTCAAATGAGCACTTCCATTCCATACACATGGACGAATTTAAATGAGATACAACTTTGGACTGCTCTACCGCTTTGGGAAATTGAACTCACACTCTGAGCTCCTTGTGCCACCATTTATTTTCACATATTTATATTCTTATAGATGTGTACAAGTGTCGAAGCTTCTGTTCATACTCACCCGGTCTTGTGTTTTGTAGGAGGTCCCTGGCAGCCCACCTATCCCGGGCCATCCTGGAAACCCTTCCAGCCATCAAGAAAAACACGAGCGCCGTATCTCCCACTCCCTGTATGAAAGCATTGACGGTTTTGAGAAAACCTCCACACCACGAGCAAATTCAATTGGACGGATTGGTAAGTCATATTCACGTCATTTTTTTTTCCAATGCTCTCTTTCAGCACAGTTACAGTCAGATTACAAGGTCCTAAAATGTGCATGTGTTTGCCATTTACATTAAAAAAAAAGTGTCTTTATAAAACAGTGCTAGCTTCTCTGATATCCCCCAGTGCTCTCTCACAACCTTCTCCGCACCCCGATAGCTCTTCATCGACACACCACGTTTCACCATTCAAGCCCCGAAGGGATTAACGTCATTGCTAATCTCCCCCGTGCTCACTCCATTCCTGACCGGTTTCACTCAAGCCAATTCCCAATCTGTCCTGCCGACATCAACTGGCTGACATCTTAGCTCTTTGACCGTATTGGAATTGGCAATTCAATCCACCACCAGTCACTGCTGTCATCTCACTATCAATGTGCCTTTCACTTGCGTGCGCACCAGCCAGGTTGAGCGAGTCTGTTCCTATGGGATGATGGAATGAAGCCATTTTTCATCTCACCTCACCGTCCGCAAATAGGGATTTCTGTTGTCTCGTGTTCATATATATTGCTTACTGTACTTTGTACCCTCCCCGCCCCCACCACCACCACCATCACCTTCTTTCATCTCTTCTTGCTCCCTTCCTATTCCATCTTGAGCCCCTCTTGAAGCACTTGACTTTTAACCAGCGATAGCGAATGGGGTGACATTGTCATCGGTCAATGAAATTCGCCTTTTCGTCATCCCACTCTTCTCATTCATATGCGGATCATGAACGCACGCACAGGAGTTCAGTCAGAGTGGTGCCACTCTGCCACTGATGATTAAGCCTTCAGATCAATAAGCCTGACATTTGACTCCATACCTTTGACACCCCATCTCCCTTTTTTTTTTTTAAAGATTGTCTTTCATCTGTTAAACAAACAAAAATACATCCAAATTGATTGCGTTTTCCTCCTAGTTTAGTTATTTATTCCATTGGCCGTTCTGACATAGGCTTGTGTGAATTCCGCTGTGATCAAAAGCTGCAACTGCCGCCGCTCTGTGGGCAAGAATGTTTCTCTCCATTGGAAACTTCAAGGGTGCCCGATGCCCATCTCATCCTGCAGACTTGCAATCCAACGGGTCAATAGGAAAAGTTTTCAGAATGAAGGCTGCAAAGTTCACATGACGACTAAAGCTCAGCGCCGTCTTGGATCTGTGACTTGCTGCGAGCAAAAATGTCTATTTTGTTCTTTGTCTTGAAGCTGCCTCTGAGCCTTGCGCTCATTAACCCATGCCGATTGGCTGTGACAGGCCTTCTTTTCTCCGACGTTATAATTTAGTCTTGGGAGACACTACTTGAGTTTGAAACATCACAAAAATATTTCATTTATTCTAGGTCGCCGTCTATTCATCCTGGCAGCTTATTATTTGTCGAAATAGGCACAACTGAAATACATTGACAATGGATACCAATAAAAATGGCGTTGTCCTACTGTTAGACCTTCGAGGGCAAAAAAATACATGTTTTGAGGCAGTAGCTGTTCTGACATAGATTGCGCGGGATGAGTGAGATGTGAAAGTTGTGGTTGCGGGGCAGATGTTATGATGTGGCTCTGCAAGGTCATGATATGCTGGGCCTTGACTGACAGCTCGATTTATCGAGAACTGGTAAATTAGAAAACGTCGAATCTGTGGAGCGTGTCCATGTAAGTGCATGCAGTCAAGGCTATTTGAATCATCTTGTGCATGGTTGCCATAGGGACAAGTCGAGCTATTGAAGTTACTTTTCACACAGTATTCGACTTCATTCACATGAGAACAGTCTGACATGACACTTGAGCCAGATGCTGTCATTGATTACAACGTAACTAACCCGTGGTCTTTGATGAGGGGTTGCAGACCATCATTCAGACTCACTGATGTGTACATTTTTGTGTATGAACCGCACACATCTGATATTAATAGTAAGAAACAATCCAATTTTCCCCTTTTTCTTCAGCAAACCATGCGGTGTGGTGGTATTGTGAGCTTGGTCGTCACGCATGCACAAAGCTCTCGGCTGAATCCATAACTAAGCAGGGGGTGAAGTGCACTATATTCTGGGCGACTCCTGGCTCATATTAAATGTGTTTGACACTTTAGTCCTTTTCTTTCTTTCTCTTTCTTTCTTTCTTTCTTTCTTTCTTTCTTTCTTTCTTTCTTTCTTTCAAACCGCCCACCCTTTTGCCTTTGGGGACTGGAAGGGCAGGACTTTCTTTCGCACGGAGAAAACGGAATGACATTGGGTGTGCGGAGGAGAACTATGAAGTGGAGTGAAATTTCCAGTGCGCGCACAGTGTGACAGTGACAGCCAGGCGAGGATGCAAAGGTTGTTATCACACCCGGCTTTACCTTCCGTTCTGTCTGACTGAAAAATGCTGCTGGGTGTCAAGTCCACATGCTGGGGTGAAAATTGAAGCCCGCGATCCAACACTCTGTCTATTAATGTGACCATTTGGCCAAGCTTCCCAAGCCAGCAGGGTGTGGGATCTGTAGGTGGCAAAGATGAATGAAAATCCTCTTGGAAAACAGGAAAAGAACATCTTGTTGCGATGTAGTGTGTGCATGTTCACTTTTATCTTTCCTCCCACATGAAATGTCCCAAACACAAAGTGTCGCAGCACCTGTCTCGCGAGAGCCGATCTCAAAGGCAACCACTGTTCCTTCTGTCGATGGCATCGACCGGTGGATTGGCGCTAGCTTTGTTTGTGCTTTGCGCCCATTATTTATGATGATAAAATGTGTGAATAGAAAAAAAGAAAAAAAATGATATTAGATCGGTGCTTGAGTGGTGTCGTCTCTCAGTCTTGTTAACGTCTGAGCCATTTGGTCGAGTTCAGTGTCATTCAACTAAATGTTGCGTTTAATTGCATTGACGACAAAATCCCACGCGCAAGGTTGGGGAACACTGTGAGCAAATTGTGCCTCACTCTCAGAGCATTTGGTTTCCCCAACAGCGTGTACTTAGTGAAATTACCCATTCCGATATATGTACGGGACTGATGGCATTGGCAGCATGGGTTCACGAACGACCCGACCCCGCCATCATTCTGGTCAATAGGCCATAAAGCGCCCCAGATGAATAAACCACAAGGGAAGGATAAGAAAACAGAGCAGAAAGTAGAAGTATGCGGTTTGGACACAAGTGGAGAAAAGTCCATTTCGTGTGACCTCTCACCTTAGAGCTCAATATCTCAGTGGGTGGCACCTTGCTCGGAAGGCAGAGAGTCAGAAGAGTGAATCCACTGGTCCACCGGAAATGGTCCGACGCCAAAGGGAGAAAAAACATTGCGGCTTCAATATCACCAAACAGCTGGCACAGAATCTGAACATTTTTAATGACATAAAATAAATAAAGTGAAATACCTGACTGTGACAGAAAGTCACATGTTAGGATGTGAATTGAGGTGTCCCATTAGCACCTCGGTTCCTCCAAACACGGAGTGAAAGTGCTAATAAGTCACCTTTTTGCTGACAAATCACGCCAAAGAGAATGATCGCTCTTTCCTGCATCGAGAGTACTTTTCCAACTCCATGGCCATGAGCCATGCCCTGGAATGACACTCTGAAATGGCAAGTTCCTCCTCAACAAACTCTATGAACTGCACTGAAAAAAGAAAAAAAAATCATTGTTTTCCAAAAAGTCAAGCATAACCAAATATGAACCCTTTCTGGATCTTGAGAGGAAAAAAATATGAAAATAAATAATAACTACTTACAAAAGCCACATTGAGAGCAGAGACGTCCTCCAAGGCCTATTGCAAATTCAGAGAAGCACTCCTTCATACACCTCTGTGGATAACCTGTATGTTTGAACTTACATTTTTAAAAGAGGGCATACCAACAAAAAACTTGCGTCAGACACTTTAAGTAAAATCGGATGGAAAAAAAAAAGTTTGAACTTTTTTGAAACATTTTAGCTGTCAACTGTCCTGATATGTGCATCAGTGAAGTCTAAGTACTTTTTGTGCTATTGTAATAGTGACAAAAGCAAGAGTTGCAGCTTCTCTAATTATAATCATCACCGTACCACTCAGTTCAACCTGTTTCTTTCCACACATGCTCTTTAACTGTATTATATTATATTGAACAGAACGGGCAGAGAGTAGATTTTTATTCTTCATGCGTTTCCAGACTTTACTGTGAATGGAATAAATTAAAAAAAAAACATAACCCTATGTAGACAAAATCAGAGATCTAAGAATGCGGTACGGTTGGCCATATAAAAAAATAAAATGGGGCATTTTATTTTTTATTTTTTTATAAAGTTCTCTTCATGCAAAAAAAGAGGCTTTTTTTGAGCAGCACTCATCGGCTTATCATATCCCGCATAACATAACAGGGACATGCTTTTATTCAGATACATGTAGAACCCTGACCATATCATTTCAGACAAACATCACCAGCACGAGCAAGTATGATCACTGTATGTATGCATGTTATCAATGTCCAGCGAAATTGAACCCACTCACCCAGACAGCTCAGTTTCAGCAATTGCCGGGAGTTTTTGACTGGCCTTCCCCAAGCTGATTTACAGTGCCCATGAATTCAATTACCCAGAGTTCCCCGTCAAGCTGCCCAAGTGAGAAATTGCCTTCATTTCCCCTATACAATGTTGGCAGGTTAACTTGTTTGTAGGTGCTAAATCTAAATATCCTTCCACGAGAATCCGGCCTCATTTTCATTCACAAACAACATGTTTTAAAAATAACAGCGGTTTGTGTAAATTCAAATGACTCACAGACCACGAGACATGAAACATATTGGACTGTATTATCAGTTGAGTTAAAGGTTCATTTTAGTTGCGGCAGTTGCTTCCTCTGCACAGCTGTTTCGTATCTTTATTTTCCCATTTATTAATTTATTTTGTCCCGGCAACAAAGTAAACTGAATTATACACCTCATGGCTACGGTAATTGCTGCTCAAAATTACTTCCGCAGCATGCTTCTGTCATTAGTTGGCACTCTGTGAAATTAAATACCTGTTTGAATCATTTTGGGGGTTTTGGCAGGGCGAACGTTGTTCTCTGCTGTTTGCAACTCCGCGAACGTTGTGCCTCAGCCATTAAATCGTCCAAATGTCTCTCTGCTAATGAAAACACAGGCACAGCACAAAAGGATTGAGCATCTCTCAATGCCTTTTGTCTAATTGTAATCAGATGTGTTCTCAAACTCTTTTCTTGACTTTGCCTTCAAACTTGAAAACTTTCCACCCTTTACCGAGACAAAGGCCTGATCAACGCGCAGAAAGAATCCGCCACCTCTCTACTCATTGGGACATCTCACAGGACTGAACAACCCTTCTTCTCCCGCTCTCGCTATTGAGTGTCAACCAACGCGGCGCGTTTCCTATTGACTTTGACTGCTGAGGAGATGTAAAGGGGCAATTCAAAGAGGTCTGCTACAGGGAAGGTCGCGCAGGACGGAATACAAATCAGAAAAGCTCTTCTCCTGCACATCTTTGTCCTCTGAAAATGTTCGAGGAGAACGGCTCCGATGACTCATACTTTAAAATTTGGTCGGGCCTCGGGTGATATTAGAATTTTGCTTTGGATGTCAGTTTTGGGCTTTTGCTGACATTCAGCTTTGCAAAACAGCACTGGATGGGAGTTTCGTGAAATTAAATGTTGATTTTGTTCCCCCCCCAAAAAAGTTTCTTGAGTCAAGATGACAGCAGGCTGACTCGATCCATTCTGTCTTTTGTCATCTGCGATAGGTAAATACCAGCTGTCTCCGACTGTGAACATGCCACAGGATGACATTGTGTTGATCGAGGACGACAGGCCACCGCTGCTTCCCGTCCACTTCTCGGACCAGTCATCTTCAAGCTCGCACGATGACTTGGGATTTGTGGGAGAGAACCCGATACCGTGGATTCATGAGCTGCCAAGTCCGAATGACTGGTAAGCAACAGACTGTCCCACTCCCTTTCGCGATTGACAGCAAATGCTAAAATGAGGGGGAAAATCTAGCTTGTCATTCACAAATGTTGACAACTGACAATGTGTTTGAATTGAAAAGTTGGCCGTATCCTGTAATTCAGCATGTCCACATCTTAAACAAGAAATCATTGAAAGGGTTATTGCAGTATTCAATGTTTTGTATTTTTACTTGGGAAGGGTCCAACATGGCGAAATGACTTTTGGGAGTATTTGTAATCCCGGTAAATAAGATATAAAGCCGGATTCCATTTCAGGTCCGCGCCCGCTCTGATTTCTGTCACACGAGTGATAGTCGGACCAACTCTCTATTCACAGAACGATTCAAAGTTTGCATTTATTGGTCTAATCTTGAGATGAATACATTTATTCAGCATTCCATGAGGTAAACATTTTCCATGTCGCGGATTATTGTACATTCCATTTGGCGACGGCACACTCAAGCTTCCTCTCGGCCGGTACCTGCTCTCGCACGCTTATGCATGACTTGCGAAACTGCTCACAGGACAGAGGGTGTACTCTGTACCACTGCCGAGGGTTATGGTGAATAATTCATCTCGTCAAAGTCACATACATGAACACATGGCGGGCACACGTTTCCTTTCACTCAAAAGCTCACAGCTGCTTAAATGCATTCTCCTCCTGACCTGTGGTGGCTCTCTTGCTCCTTTTTAAAATTATTATCATGAACAAGCATGCCAAGTAATTACCGGATGTGGTCCAAGAATACTTGGTATTTGATTTTTTTTTCAATTTAAACTCTTCCAGCAGTGTAACAAAGGCCCTGTATATGTTTTGAATATGTATTACGCACCGTTTCACCGCAAGGTCACCTCAGTATTTTGCAGCTGTCCTTACTCATGGGACACTCTTTGCCAAGGTCACAACTGCCCTGCCAAAATCATTCAAAGTCAGGTTTTTAGTGAGTGATGTAAAGCAATGTGGAGAGGAATCAGTCTGACAAAAGACATAAACTGGCCTACTTTCCCATTTTCTTGGCCTCCCCAGCCAATAATGTGTGATCATCTTCCGATCTGTTTGTGTACGTGTTGTATTCAAAACGCTCGCGTGAATAATGAGAAGAGCCAGAGCAGCTCCCTCTACAGGCCTTACAAGCAAATGTAGAAATTCAACAGGGCGCGATGACCCAGTGTCACGCTTTGACATTTAACAGTGGCCCGTGGCCACGACGCGACTGTGTCGGGCCACCTGAAGTTCACTGACTGGGCTAGTACAAATTTCAAAACTAAATGCGATGCAATCAACTGGTTATTGCTTTTAATCTGACATACAGCGGGACTGTATGTTCACAACCGAAGTTTAGGAAATATGGCATAAAGGTTTGGAGATTTAACTTTTGAGGCCCAATGGATCTGTGGACGTATGACAGCAAACGTATCCGTCCAAACCTAACCCGGCATTTCTTAAAACCGTAATACCCTGACAACCTGTTCAGTAGCTCAGCTATTTTGTTTTCATCCACTTGCTCAAAATCTGTGCGAAATCCCCCAAAATGACAAATAAAGCATCGCTTTCCATAACATATGTCAATCCCCGTGTTTGTTTTGAATTTGCCCGGGAGTTCTGATCTACTCCGTCAACCTGCCGAGATTGAAAAGGACTGCAGGCAAGCAGTCTTGCACACGTCGACACACGCATGCACAAACACGCAAACAGTCACGCACGTCCCGACCTGTGTGCACATACCCGCCTGCTCGCACACTCTGTTGCACAGAGGCCCTCAGTCTCACAGGTGTTTAGATACACATTGGCTGGTAAACAATATTGCGCATTAACATATAAAGTGGAAACGGTCCATATAGACGTGAACAAACTTTCAGGCGAATATTGCAGGCGGGGCCCGCTTCTTCAGTTGATCCGCTAATAGACTCGGCCATCAGGAATACTGTATAACTAAGAATTACACGCGCCTGTGTGTTTTCCCAGAAATGCTAATGGTCCCCTCTAGCTTCATGAATATTTACTGTGTCTCTGTGGTGCACCGTTGGTACAAGCATGTCATACATGCTCCCTCTTTTCTCCTCACCTTGCATATGTTTCATGAGGCTCTCCATGCGGGCTACTCGATGTCTGTGACCTCCTTTTTGCGGGCGAATATCAGCATGAATAATGCTGCACGGCAAACAGATACCTTCACGTTTGCCAGAATAATTTGTTTTCGCCACCGTTTAATTTAGCAGATGAAGAGAACTGTGACTCTTATTTCAGTGAAAAGACGAGAGCAAATGACAGTGGGAGCTGGGATATTTTGATACTCTATCAAGTCACGTACTTTTTTTGTTTGTTTGTTTTTCAATAATGTATACGACTGGAATTGGCTTGTGACCACTCCATGGCGTGCACCCCTGCCTCTCTCCCAAATCCAGCGGCGATAAACTGTAGCTCACACGTGACCCTACTGAGGACAAGTACTATTGACTGGATAGAAGTACATTCATCTTCCTAACCGCTTGATCCTCACTAGGGTCGCGGGGGTTGCTGGAGCCTATCCCAGCTGTCTCCGGGCAGTAGGCGGGGGACACCCTGAATCAGTTGCCAGCCAATCGCAGGGCACACAGAGACGAACAACCATTCACACTCACACTCACACCTAGGGACAATTTAGAGTGTTCAATCAGCCTGCCATGCATATTTTTGGAATGTGGGAGGAAACCGGAGCACCCGGAGAAAACCCACGCAGGCCCGGGGAGAACATGCAAACTCCACACAGGGAGGCCGGAGCTGGAATCGAACCCGGTACCTCTGCACTGTGAAGCCGACGTGCTAACCACTGGGCTACCGGGCCGCCCGATAGAAGTACAGTACTACGCAAAGTTAAAAGTGCTGGCAACAGGGTGTGGTAAGTACATAAAGTTCAGAGTTCAAAATTCAACGTCGGACTTCCTGGTTGATGTCCTCTAAAAACAAGAAGAGCTTTTAGCATTTTTAATGCCACTGCAGGGATGCTTTGACATATTTAACTGCCTGCCAGGAGAATATGGAGACGGTGAAGGTTGATTTAAAATGCACTCCAAAGCATTGCCTGTGAGCAATGCTCAGCGCTGGTTAATTTTAGATGACATCAGGACGCTTAGCGTAGACGGAAGCATCTGCTTGGAATGTTGGAAATTGCTTTTAAACGCTGCTTACAGAAGCAGAGATGAGGGAACATTTTATCCATATGGGTTCGGGCTCACTTTTGAGGAACGGCCAGAGGCACTGACAGCAAAGCTGGACTCGGGGTGGGTGGGTGGGGGGGGTATGTTCAAGGTAGTGCGCTGGTGTATGTTATGCAAATGATATACCGCAGTCATTTTGACGCTGAATAATCACAAATAGTGGGGCAGATCAAGTGAACAACATTCTGCATAAATTATATCAAACCGATTACTCTAAAACATTGTCGAGTGGTGGCACGTGAGCCGAGGGAGAAGCCATTACGTTTTAGCAAAGATCTGGGAAAAGGTGCGGATGCAGGAATTGAATTCACTTTCAGTTGCAATGTCGATTCACTCAGACTGGAATTGCAACTGCAACTAAATGACGGAGTCGGCTTTAATTCTCTGGCAGCCTAAGCTCCGCGCCATATCATGTGGTCGGCAAATTGCCGAGTTGATACGAAAGCGGTGACGTCAATGTTCAATCACACGCGGAATTTGATTCCTTACTGCAGCAATAGAATCTATGGTTATGAAAGGGCATGCCGACACTGTATTTAACAGATTGAGGGCAACTCCTGATGTTGAATTATAAATAATATAGAAATACAACCTCATGATCATTTTAATACCCTATTTGAAGTGTTCACTCGACACTTTTTCTTACCATGTCAAACATATTTTCTCTAGATGAAGGTATGCTGTGTAGATTAGTACTATGGTCGGATGGATTTAAATCTAGATTCTCATCGTCCAAATTCCAACGAATGCAATTCACACAGCCGCTCCAGAAAACAGGGCACCTTGTCTCGCTAACTTGATTTTATCACCCGACTGTAAATTGTTAGAAAGAACAAACCAGTAAAAATGTCTGCATTGTTAGGAGACGTTTTCTTTGCGAGCATGGATTATGCTTGCGTGCACACGGGGAACCAAATTCAGTTTTTTAAATGCATCTCACACCTAATATATCGGAAAATCTGAGCACAGCACCCAGCCTCGGTGTATGTGGAAACTTCCGAAAACAAATATAAATTTAATTTCGCTTCGGCTGAAGTCTCCCACTGGACACGCCAAGCTACTTTTTGCTTTTGTTTATGTTTACACACTCTCTGTAGTCATTTATCAGAGCAGCTAAGCCGCGTGAGTGAAAAATAGATTCGGGAACCGTCTCAATCAAGAAAGATACACTTGTTTGAGACAAAACAACGGCGCGTCGTGTGAGATATGGGAAGGGAAAAGCGAGTGATGATGAACGAATGAATAATACATCTGTGCTGTCACTCCTTTCTTCCTGCACCACTTTCTCTCTTTCCTGTGTTGGCGGGAGGCGGCCCCGGTCTCGTAGGAATGGCGAGCGCGGGTGACGGCAAAGTGACACATGAACACCGGCCTCTCGGTGACACGTGAAGCACGTCTTGTGTTGAATGAAGCGCGACAAACCAAATCACAGTTGTTTGCATGCAGGCGAGCGTCGGCGCGTCTACCAGTGCTGTACTCGCCTTCCTATTGTGTGCTCATTTGTAAAGTGGAAAAGAAAAACACGCCTCATGCTCGCAACATTTGGAAGACTTCATTAGTAGCACATCTATCTCCTTGAATGGCAAGGTGTTCACCCTCATTGTAATGCAAATGCCAGTGGCCCCTTCACCCAAACTCTGCCTCTCTCTTCCCCTCCGATTTTCAATTAAGATCCAGACAGAGATATAGCATCTCAAAGGTAAATTGCAATGGAAGCCTGGACTCTGCTCCTGCCTCAGACATACTGAGGGGGCAGGTGGTGGAGGGCGGTGGGGGGTGTGATTGAGTGATACTGACCCCAGAGCATCCTCACATCAGGGTGTCCCACACAGAACTAAACTTGCCCTTAACCAACCGAGCAAGGCGTTAAGGTGTCCTTGAATACAATCCTCATCGTAATGGTGAAATAGGTTGGCTGTGTATTTTTGAAACTGATGAGTATAGAGGGATGTTATATGTAACGGAGTGTTTGAGGGGTTTGGGGGGCTTGTTTGAATATTCATTGCTAGATCATATCACCTCATTCATATGATCAGAATTGCCCCTGCCGTTATTCCTGCGACAGGTGGATGCAAACTAGACCTGCTAGCCAGCCACAACGTTACTAAATCCAACACACCGCCTCCTTAAAGCTTTAACATTTGAAATGTGATGTCATTTAGTTTGGATTGACTCTGTCAGAATGATATTATTTCAAAGAATATGTTCATTTTTGCAGCGGTGGAAAAAAAAAATGTCATTTGATTATGCTGATTCTTGAAAACTGCCTACCTAACCGTCTCTTTTTCATCTACTGCAGCTCATTGAGCCCCGATGCGGATCCGGATGGTTCGTTTCAAAGGGAGGGCTTCGCCCGGCAGAGTATGTCAGAAAAGCGCACCAAGCAGTATGAAAATGCTGCTCAGTTGGAGATCATCAAGTCACGCAAGTCCAAGAGCATGGATCTGGGTAAATGCTTTGCTCGTTTAATACTACGCATAAATGTTAGAACGTGAACTCTTGGGGTTTTGTCTGCATGCATTAGAAACCCATCCAAAAGCACTGCGACCGTGACTCTCATCACGACCACGTTGTATGTTACGTTCAGAGTCTTTCTTACTGATTTTAAAGTAATTACCTTCTCTCGGAGTGCTGATCGAATCTTATCTGACATCTCCATTCCTCACTGTTTCTCGAGAGATGATACAAACCCTACCTCAAACTTGGGTCTAGTAGAAGTCTGTTTGCCTTTTGCCTTATAACAAAGTCCTGCGCCAAAGTTTTAGCTTTCAGTCAAATTGCAATTTGAGATTTGTGTTTGTTTTTCTTCCCAATTAGCATACATTTTTCAGCGTCGGTCGCAAATATAATCAGACTTGTCTGAGGACGGGAAATGAGCGGAGTGCAAAGAGGGGATGAGACGGCTCATGGCTGCAAATGCACCTCTTATCTCTGGACGTTATCAAAAAAGCCTCTCGATTGTTCCAAAGTGATGTCAGCATTTACTCGTCGATTTGATTAGTTCTGAAAAGGAACTGAGTTACTGTACTTATCAGACAATCTTTGAATCAGCCTTGATGCATTTTTCTAATATCATTATATCACACATGTACGGTTGGACGCATTTGCTTTGGAAGCATTTGAAAGCCCTGACTTCAACCCAATCGAATCTAGTTGAAAATAATGGCTCTTTGATCCAGGCCTTCTCTCTTTACCATCAGTGACCTCTGGCTTCATAAATGTCTCTCGAAAAAGTATTTGACACAGACTCGATGAGCTTTGCAGAAGATTAAAACGTGAGGTAGCTGCAGAGCCGCTTCATATTTCTTTCTATTTTATATTGTGTTCTTTTTAGTAGGAAATGGCTTCCTGTAGAAACCTGTATCGGATTTTGGCTGAAGGTAGAGTCCACGAACGGGGATTTCAGGTGCCAGCATGAGCTCTAGTTGTGTTGAGTTGAAATGGCAGGACCAGGAACGCTGTGGGGAAAAAAAAGTGTGAAAAGACCTTTCTTTTCCTCGTTACGGAGGCTTCTCTTCTTCGGTACTACCTTGGCGAAGCGCTTCACACGCTCACCGACAAACTCTCACATCAGTGGCCGTAGGGAATTCGGTTTTCTCTTCTAAAATCTATTCCGGGTGATCCCGTATCACAGCGGCAGATGGATTTCTTGTCTTTGAAGAGCCTCATTGTTGAAATATGCTAAATTGATCAGACACCCCGTGTTCCTGTTCCATTTAGATGGCGAATGAGATTGGGCAAAGAAAGAAAAAAAAAAAGATGCGAGGAACCTCAGCTTGCAGGAATATCTGTGCCTTGTAAGCCTCGTGACTGACAGGCTCATGCCTGGGTTGTAATGTTCTCAACTTTGAAACCCCATTTTCAAATAACACAGCTTATTTTCCCAAACGACATTGTCCCCCTCTCTCTCTTCTTTGCATGTTGCATGATCGCTCTCATGCTTATTTGTGCTCTTTAACAGCAGCCGATGAGATTAACAGCAGTGCAAGAACCAGTGGAGGTAAGCATATGTGCCTGGACTTTTATTCAATTATTACAATGGGCCATTATGGTGCCATGGGTCGATAAAAGAGATTACACAGGTGACTCCCCTCTTTTCCCATTACTAACTCATTACAAGCTAAGGTTGGCTTTCTCCTACGGCTTCTGCACAATGTTCAAAGTAGTTGGATGGCCGTGAATAGTGACCGGCAGTGATGGATCGTTTGCCTCGGCGCTCACAAAGAATATATTCAACACGGCTCAGGTTTGAGGGCTACTTGTAGCCAAGTGGTGAGTGAGTAGTAGTACTTGCAAAGGCGTCAATTGCTCGTTAGCCGCTTTGGCTTTTTGGATTTGATCCATTGGAGGCCTAGTTTAGCTCTGCTTTGTAGCTTGTTACTAAAATGAATGGACATGCTCGGGTTACTGGAGACAGGAATAATTTGGGATTCATCGTATAAAAGGCCTTCATGATGAGTGATCAGTGCAGCCCACGAGTTGGGTTGGATGCACATGATATCCCATCCCCGCGTACGAGAACATGAGAACTGCGCAAGAACTCAATCATCGAAAATGTAAACACAAATGTAAATGTCAGCCCTTCTGTTTCCGGCAAGGACTGCAGTTTGTTGAATTCACTCTCTACATATAAAAAGGCTTTGGATTCCCAATATTATAATCAGGGTATTATTTCTGTTTTTATTCTTATTTTTCACGTTTGGTTTGGAATGACTCCATTTCTGTTTTGGCCATGCTGCGCCAGATACAGGGACTGGGACAACCTTTCACAGGATGATGGAATAACTTGAGGTCTGGGATTTTAGTAGTCTGGTCAAGTTTCCTTCAAACAATCTCACCCAAAATGTTTCAGGTTCATTCTGAGTCACGTGGAAGTGTAAAGTTGTCCAAAGTGTCGTGGAAAATAATTTTAAGATCCAGGTGAGACAAAGAGGTTTAGTTTGGCCATTAACGTTGAGCAAAGCATTCATGGCAAGGCAACCTGTAACCCTGATTGAGATTTTACCGGTAAATCCCCTTAATTGAGATCTATTTATTTATTTATTTATTTATTTTAACGACACACGAAGGACGTCCTCTGTCATGCTAATTATATCCCACTGCCAGAGACCTAGGAGGGTGACTGACTCCAGGGATATCTTCTCTCCTTTGGGGTACCTGGACTTGGCCTTTCCCTGACCACCTTGGAGGCTATTTTTACCGTAATTACCCTTTTACCGTCCCGGCTCTTTGAATAAATTATGTGTAATGGGGCTGCTGTCCGTACACGCATCTTTACATGCAAGGGCCTATGCTGAATGATAGCCGGGTTGCAGAGTTTTAGCTGCTCTAATTATAGTATGGGCTCCTGTCCACGTAATAACGGCTGCTGATTTATTCATGAAGTTTGCCACGGCTCCCCTTTAAGGTTTAATAGCAATGGATCTTCTCCAATTAACAGCCCGTGCACTTAATATGCCTAAGGAACACAAAATGGTGGCCACGTTTTGCCGCCAGACGTGACACAATTTCAGGTGCGCCCGCTATTTGTGGAGATTAGCTTTCTTTGTGTGCGTTTCAGTGCGATGATTTTCATTTCTCCTCCAGGCGTGTGGGGAGTGGCAAACGCTTGTCTGTATGCAATGGGGGAATATGTATTTTCATGGCTTTGAATAAGAGGGCGTCGAGGAGCAGAGCGCATAGGCTCTGGAGATAGGAATCACATAATAGAATGGCAGACAGAGAGCTGTCTGTCAAACTCTCCCTTGAGAGCTTGGGATTTTTCTGATGAAAACAAAGGAAGGTTGCAGCTGGCAATGGTCTTTGGCCAAACTCTCTCTCTCTCGCGTTCTCCTTTCCCTGCTTATTTCCATTGTCTTTGTGTTTCTGCAAATCTCTGCCGTTTACCAGACTTGTGAGAAACAATGGTGAAGTGGATGGTGATGCCGAATGGGAGGATAATTCCCGGGTTCCGAATACGGCGGATGTCATTTTGGTTCCCATCAGCTGTTGCATCCTGTATGAGCTTGCAATGCTCTCTGGCTCTACGAGTCTGCTTTCTCTTGGCTTTTCACAAAATGCTTTCGTGTGTGTGTGTGTGCGTGTGTGTGTGTGTGTGTGTGTGTCTGCAATATTTTTATGCTATTCCAGTACAGTCGAACCTCGTTACAACGTACCTCGAGGGACGTTGAAAAGAAGTTCGACTGCATGGTGACATGTTTGGTCATTCACCCAGTTCGATCATTTCTTTGAAGCAAATTGCATAACCACACCCCCCATGGCATCTTTAGCCCACGGTACAATTTTATTTAATTGTTAGAGCCTGCATGAAGGTGCGCATGTAAACTCATCTGATGAGGCATTATAGGATTGTTCAGTTATTTGCAATGCTGCTTTCGAAATTGGTTCCTGGTTCTCCTGAGATTGGACGCGTTTACTAGTATTGATGAAATCCAGGATAAAACGGAGTTTAAAAATCATGACGGTGCATTTAACAGTCTGGAAAACAGACTCCAGTGGATAACAGCTGACCTTTTTAACCTATTTGACTTCTTAGACGGGAGATCTATCGGCACAATGAATGGAAGAAAATAACCCGCACTTCATTTTGGTGCATTGGTAGCAGATGTAGCAGAAGGAGGGGAGTCCCTTGTGCCACTAAAGACCTTCGTCTTCCTCATCAGCCCATTCCCTGAGTTGGCATTGCTCCAACTCTTCTCAAAAACAAATAGATTTTGGGAGAGGTACTGCATACAGGATACCACATTATTTTCTTAAAGACATGGGGGATTCTTTTCTTTGCGTAATATGTCTTTGTCAGTGCAATACTCCACCTAAAGACCCACTGGGGTCACGACTAGCAGCAGTGGGTCACACCTCATTGAGCCAAATTCAAACATGCTCATATCCCCGACCGAGAATTGCGTGTAAGTGATATGGTTTGTGTTATTCTGTTGAGATGTCTGAGTCCCCGTGTGAGGAACTCAGAGCAACGACACATCAAATTTTACCAAGCACGTGTTCCATGTGGTGTGTGAAGATGTCGAACCATTTTCAATATTTGCCATTCATATCACAGAATATTACCACAAAAGAACTTTCGATCTAATTAAGGTCCTACTCCACCACGTGCCACCACGTACAGGTATATGCATGATTGACACAATTTCTTTTTTTCCCCCCGGTTCTTCAGGTCAAAATGTCGGACCCTCGCTGGGCCTCAAAAAGTCCAGTTCCCTTGAAAGCCTCCACACAGCCCTGGCTGCAGCAACACGCAATGGTGAGATCAATGTGAACAGGCCACGTTCTCGAATCATCAGGGGCCGAGGGTGCAATGAAAGTTTCAGAGCGGCAATCGACAAGTCGTACGACAAACCAGCCAGCAATGCACCGGAAGAAGAAAACAGCATAGATATTTGTAAGTTGTTTTTTTGACATTATTCACTATTGTTTTGAGTCATATGCAATCGTCTGGTTTCCGGCTCTAATTAGGCTGATGTGTCCATGTTCATCTGGATTTATTAGACCGCGTGACCTTTTCCCATTGCCCGAGAGTCCAATCTGAATGCTACCCTTCCCAAATAGCGTCACGGATAAGGCTTTTCCTTAAGACTACAAAACAGTATTATCCTAATTCCCGAAGAGGTTTTCAAATTATGCCTTGGAAGGTTTCATTATAAAGAACTTATTCCAAAACACTTCTGTTACATTTACTCTGTTAGGTCAGCACAGGTAGGGTATTATGTACTGTATAGAAGAGGTGGGCGTGAGCCTCAAACAATTAATTTGCCGCAATAAATAGGGTGGATCATAGGTGTCAAACTCCGGTCCTGGAGTGCCGCTGACCTGCATGTTTTCCAAGTCTCCCTGTTGCAACACACCTGATTCAAATGATCAGATGATCAGCAAGCTCTGCGCAAGCCTGACGTTGAACCTGTTCATTCGAATCAGGGGTAGATCTCCTACTGGAAATTTCCATACAGCCTTTAGAGAACGTCTGTATTCCCAAACACAATAAATGTCATCTCCAGTTGCTCGACATGAGTTTTTTATGCGCCATTCCCACAATTGTGGTTTCACGCAGAGCGCACAGCACACAATGTCTTGGTTACATGGTCATTAATATGAAGACAGTGTCATACTCTCTGAAACTGTTCAAGGCCATGGCAACATGTTTTCCCATGCTTACATGCTTAAAATGTATTACCAGGTAGTTGAACAGAAGAGGAAAAACTCACAATTTATTACTGAGGAAATTCCTCAATGCACTTATTCTAAGCAAACACCAAAAAAAAAAGCCCCAAAAAACCTGCACCATTCATACCAGCTCCTAAACGTATCCATTTCTCTTTGCTGTTTGCCGATAAAAAGGCATGTTTTGGGCATAGTGAGCTGAATGTCTTTTACTTTGCCAACAGGTAATAATACTGCAGCACCACAAGAGTAACTGCAATATATACAATTTATCCACCAAAGGATTCCATTAAACACGGACGAGGGAATCGTTTGAAAAAGAGGGAAATATTTGCCTGAAATGCTTTGTTGTCATAAGCTCTGTCGGCGAGCCACTAAATACAGTCTTATCTCTGCAAAGAAAAATGGGGAAAGCAGGCGATTTCCGCCGCGGCGGTTTATTGCATCCACCGCCCCTCCCCGCGTGATATTCAAATAGCTCTGTTTTTCAATTTAGATAAAAGCAGCCAGTTTGTGCTCGTCACCGAGGTTAATAGTCAAAGTTGACAGATAAGCCGCCACTGTCCTCTGCTCTAAGACTTTTATGTAAATAAAATAATAATTTGGCATCTCCTAAGTAAAAATGTGTCCCCATAAGATATCCTGCTCGGCAAAATGCATTCCTTCTTGTCCAACTCGGTGTTGTGTCCTTTAAAGATGATTTTGAAAAAGAACTGAAAAGTAATATCTGCACTTTTGAGCCCAAAAAATAAAGTGTTGTAATGAGACAAGCAATTGTACTTGTCTTTCATAGCCTGAAATGACAGTCCAGCGTTAACGTTCTTGATTTTTTTGAAAGCATGAACGTTTCACAAAAATGGCACCAAAACGATTCCGTTGGTTTTTCTCCCCCTGCAAATTACCTCCTGACTCTTTTGTCGACGCTTCCCCGGCTAGTTGGGGCTGTCTGTCAGGTCTTTAGGATGGCCATACCTTTTCACGTATGAAAGGAATTTAGCGATTTCTAAATGGGGGAAGACTCATTCAATTCCTGAAATTGAGGGAATGAACGATGAGGAAACGGCGGATTCCCTTTGTCTGCACTGCCTTTTAAAGCAATGAAAACCTTTGAGGTGCCTCATATACAGAACACGGCTGCCTTTAATACCAATGCGCTTGCAGAATTTCTCATCATGATTCCACCCAGCGTCATTGCCACAGCGGTATTTACCTCACTGCTAATCTCGGACCATTTTTAACGACCATATTCTCCTGGCAGCAGGTGCCCTTCAATCATGATACGAAGATTGAATATGAGAGAAAGAAAACTTGTAGGGTCTTATCTACTTTGGGATTGTGCGGGCAAAAAATGCATCATTGTCTCCGTGCAACACCTTCCTTCTTTTTCCCCTCCTCCACCAAACATGCAATTTCGATGGTGTTCCATCAGGTCAAAAGTTGCATATAACCCTCACATCTCGGAGAAAAAACCATTTCATTGCAAGACGGGATCATATGATTATAGCATATTTGCAATTAAGTTCCCGCTGAGCCTTTTTCAAGATTACTTATACGCTATATGTATAATTGCGGACAGATTAATTACATTTTGCACATCACTTCTTATTAGATGTGATGGGAACTTTGAGTTTAATCAACCGTATATCACCTAAGGAGTTTGGATTCCATTTGATGTCTGGAATTGAATTAGACTCAGATGTAAATTACAAACCCGATCCACATGACTACCTCGGTCTCATAATTTATGTGAAATAGGCTGAAGGAGAAAAAAAAAAGTTCCAGATGTGGGCAAAGGGGCGAAGTTAAATGCACGCATTTGAAAGTCGACTTTGAGCAAACCTACTGAAGTTTCAGATGACTCCAAATCTCATGGGGAGTGAAATGTAAATATATTCAACTTTAATGAGGCTGCGGCATTCTGTGTGTTTTGCTCAAAGATATCAAACCACGTGAGACATAAATGTTCTCTTAATGGTTTTTTCTGATGCAATCAGGAGCAAAAATTAAATCGACGCTGTTTTGTATTAGGATTCAAGTGCAAGATGTTTTTCAGTCATATTTTGACTTATATCTAAATTGGGGTGTACACAACTTGCTAACCCGGCCGGATTTCATCCTGATTGTCTACTTTCATCCCTTCCGATCAAATTCAGGCCCGATTATCCGACACATAGGTGATTATCCCGTCTGTCTAACCTCTCACGATGTTTCTTTAACTCACCCCCCCCCCCCCCCCCCCACATGTTGTCACTCAAGTGGACGAAGACACAGAGGGAAGCTCCCGATCAGGTCAGGATTCAATGTCTGCCAGTGGTGAACTCTTCCTTGGCCCCGCTGTCAATGGCAACATCTCCAAAGATGACACGCCGAAACATCTGGAAAAGGTGGAAAGGAAGAAGTCCGATCGGGAAAAAGAGAAGGAGAAAGACAAGGACAAAAACAAAGCAAAGAAAGGTGTGCTGAAGGGGCTCGGCGAGATGTTCAGGTAAGACCCGATCTCGCTGCCTGTGTAGCCTTGAGTAGCGATTGCTTTCTGCTTTATGCCATGGAACACTTTTTACCACAGGGTCATACAGAATTTGTCTGCCTTCCTTCAATGTTGAAGTGCTCATTAGGAGCTCCTCTCCTTGAACCCAGCAGGATGCAGGGAGAAGGTGAAGGGGTCCATTGATATGGACCTTCAGAGCCTCTGGCACGATCGACAGATTATTTTTAATAAGGCCGACATGTTTTATTTATGACGAAGCATGTGCGCGCCTGAATTTAAGATTTTGTTGACGGCCGCTACTGTTGCTGTGTGGTGTAGCCCGGTGCTTCTCAAAACCAGTGTGCCGTGGCACATTCGTGTTCCGTGAGAGTATCATCGGGTGTGCCGCGGGAAATGATCCGATGTTAATTCATTTGATTTATTATTTTTTTGTGAATTTGGGGGGGGAAATCAATCGCTCTTCCACCAGATGACGGGAGGTACATAATACGGTATCTCAATTTTTACTGTTAAGCAATTTGAAGGGTTCTTGTGGTTTCTCTTGGTGTTTACCTCATCAACGATCTTTGAGCTACCGGTAGTTTGCCTTTTTAGTTTGTGAACACCGTGGCCCAAAAAAATGAAGAAGGCAGCCGATTCAATGCACATTTAAATAGGTCATAAATGAACGATGGATGGGCTGCAAGGCTCGTTGTGCTTTAAGTTGCTTCTGTGTGGATTACTTGAATGGGATTGGCGGGCGTATCGTATCATGTGATTTAGCGATGAACAATAAAGTCCATAAGTGTGTTTTGGGGGTCACGATTGAGACACGCCAAAGCGTTGCTTGTTTTCTGTTCTAGGCTCATGTGTGATGAAAACTAGTTTTTGCACTACGAATGAGTCGATACAACGTTGGGTACAGGCAAGCCTTTCGAGCCTGACATGAGGCTGTTTAGTGATTTTCATGATTGCGGGTGACCCTTGCATGTGCCCTTTGTGACTTCTTCACACCTTGTTTTCTTTGAGTGTCAAGTCCATTTAAGATTTGGCACACAGTGGGTTTAGCGTAACTTCCGATACATAGCCAGCTCCTGCTCCCTGCGTCTGAATGCAGAGCAGGAAGAAACTCTTGAATTAGCATGCCTCTGACTCTCAAAACATTGCCTGTCCTCCCCTTGGATGTGAAACTATTTCCTCCTCAAAAACGTTTGACTGCTCTTACACCCACTGCACTGTTCTATCATCCTCATGTTTTTTTCCCCTCCAATCCAGTTCTATCAAGTTAAAAAAACGGAAAACAGGTGAGAATAAATGCATCCCTGTAGATCAAATAGGAGAACTTTATATTTCAAGAAGAAACTAGTCATAAAAATTGCCAGAGGCAACAACTTTAAAAGAAAATGTGATGTGAGCAATTTTAGCAAAACGAACAAAAGCCCGACAGTGATTTTAGATTCTGTGCTTGACGAAGGCTTTGTCTTGTCAGTAAGTCCAAGACTCTCAGGCTTACGGATCACGCACATGCTACACATTAGCAAGTTCCGCATGTAAGCACATCCCTGTTGTATCCAAACATCAAAAAAGACATCCTGATGAGGTTAATCCTTTGTAATGGATGTCTCGAAGGTTTTGTGTCACTCTTTATCCCTGCATTCCTCTCCCATGCAAGTCTCGTTTTCCGCTCCCTCCAAGAGGGTTTCAAGGAGTTCTGCATTGGGTGCTGTAATTTCAGGTCATTTGGATGTAGGGCCTTTAGACAGCCTGATGAATGTGGATTCAGTGTCCGATTGATGGGCATCCCGATTGGGAGTGCGTTAAGGGAAACAAGGATGGCCCTAGCGCTGGATGTTAATGTAGTACACTTGAGTTTTGAAGTTTGGCAGAACAAATGGTGGAAATACAATCCAATGTCTTCAAACAAATACAACCAAATAAGTGAAAATTGTCTTCACCGACTCCAAAACTAAATGAGCCTCTGAGGACGTAAACTAGGAAGGAACTTGGAAGTCTGGCACGTCTAAATGCGTCAAAACCACCGCAATATGAAATATACACTTGGATAGGAAAACGCAAGTGGAAAGGAAGATGCAGTAGCCCAAAACTCCTCCAGTATCTGTGATTATTCATGTCCTGCCTTGCGGATAACGTGTGATCATTAGATTCCAAACCTATCAGATTAGTTTAGTTGTGAGAATCTTTGCCCTGGGCTGTGTTAGCGTGCTCGATGGCAGTGATGTCTTGGTCTGGCCCGTGAGACTGCCTTCAGACATGCCTAATGAGGTGTCATTTCGCCGACTCTCACTACTGATTGACTGACCTCCTTCATCAAAGCCGCATTCCCATTATTTCTTGACCTTATGTATACGGATGAGTATTAAACTGATAACTAGACGGCACTCGAGGAGCTCCATTTCCGCATATCATCACGCGAAATTACATTACAATGCTACTTTGACCCCATTAATGTGATTTTCACAGTCATACTCTCCTTGGCATTTTTTAAACCTACTATATTAGTGATTGAGACACTTTGGAACCATTTTATTTAAGAACTACGACCCAGTTTTCATTAAAATGAACTGCATGTTTTTTTTTACTTTTTTTATAGGAATTAATCATGTGTTGTAAATGTACCACGCTGCTGGAAAATGTCCAAAGTATAGTGTGGAAAAAGCATATGAGTGCACAATGTTGCTTCGATATCTCATACCAATTCTGTTGTCTTATCGCTCTGCCCCCTGCCAGGGCAATTGAAGGCCACAAGCCTGCATGAGCATGCCTGGAATATGTGATTTAACTTCTTGTATGTTTTGCTGTTCAATGCAGCATCGAGAAATAATATATATATGCACATATATACTGCACAATACTGTATGTAATTGCCGTGGAAAATACCCCAGTGGGAACATGGAAAATTACCATACATTTTTTCAACCCTTTGTGTCACTTAGCTGATCAAAGGATGTTCTCAACAAATAATAGCAAAATTGTTTACTGCTCTTTTTTTGGGGAGGGTGGGTATTGTTTGGTATCATGCACATGTAAAAGATTCCTGGCCGAAAGTAGCGTGAAGGAGATGTGCTGGTGGAAGCTGCAATATTGAAAGGCATGGCGAGGGCGAGGAAGTCCGGGGGGGCAGGTTTAAATGGGTGAGAGTGGGAGCATGTGCACTGGAGTGAACTGGGGCACCAAGGGAGAGTGGAGGAAGAGGGATAAAAAGAAAAAAGGAACAGTGCAATGAGAAAAGAAGGGAGCTTTTCACAGTGGCGCAGTCACGACATCGTGAAACTGTCTGCCCGCAGGGAAGGATTAAAGCTTCCCAAGCAATTTAGCCTTTTTTTTTTTATATATACTTGATGTCTGCACCCGTTTGCATGTTAGTGTGCATTTTCATGAAGGATGTGAATCCTGCGTGTGTGAGGCATGTTTCCTCATGTGTGTAGATGAAAAGGCATGTTAATGGGATCTGGCATCACCCTCACCAATTCTCCAACCCAAAGGCAGACACACACACCCTCAGTGCCCCGGCCCCCACTCTGATAAGTACCGCGCCTGACGTCGAGCCATCAGCCGACATCGGAGCTGGCTGTGACAGCCGCGCGCCCCCGCCTTCTCTTTGCTCCTCACCCTCCATCACCCCAGGGGACCTCCTCGTCTTGCTCTTCCCAACAGATGAATTCCCACTCAAGGCTACCCAGAAACGGGCTGGAGAAAAAGGGCGTGGAGAAATACATGATGTGGAAGGCCTTTTTTCAGTTTATTTTTCTTAGGCAGTGTGGAAGCAAGCTGGATGTGTGGGTGTGGGTGTGGTAGAGGTCTTACGTGTGTGCAATTCACTGACTATAATACAGATGCCATGCGACAAAGGCATGCCCTAACTAATGTGGAGCATGAGAGTAAATGTTGAGCCTGTTCCTGCACCATTCCATGTCTTTAGCCCATATGAATGTTTCTGCTTATGCGGGTGGGAACAGCAGATGTCTGCTAAGCCCGTTGGATCATTAGCACACCGACATGACACATGCATTAGCCTGGCTTTTTATATACGCACACAACCATTCCGCCGGCTTGCCTGATAAAAATCGGACTTTCCACCCCCATGCGCCACTGTTTGCCTCTGTCATCCTCAACGCACATTCACATATGCTGCTTGTGTTATGGCGCAGTTGAGTTGAAGACGGCAATTAGCCACCTCCACATGTGGGCCGCAACATCTGCTCGGCGTAATCTGGGCAAAAATGATAATTGTTCCTCATTGGCGCCACCTTGCTCATCATCATGTGTTGAGTACAGCTGACGCGAGGTGAAAAATAACAATCGTAATGCAACAAAGGCAATCACATGTAAACACACATCATGATTCGTGATGACCACGAAAAAAAAATCCACATATGGGATTCAAATTTCCATGATGAGCCAGGTTTTATGAATATTTTTGTCCATTATGACTTTGACCTGCCTTATACTGTATGTTGAGCTAAATAGATGAACTGAGCTGCCTCTGTCACGCTTACATGTTATCGAGAGAACTCGATATCCTAAGTACAGTCGCAACTCAATGTCACCAGATCCGTATTTTTTCAAATAACTTCTGTTCTGGCAATGACTTTAAGCAGAGCTACTTTCTCAAAACTTGACTGAGTGAGACATCCCATTACTTACTGTGCTGGAGGTCATGTAGCAACGAGGCGCAGCACAGGGGACACATCAGCAGTTATTGCAAATACAAACATCGATGTTACAGGAGATGGTGGGGAAGGCAAGCGGACACCTTGTTTTACAAACCTGGAAGCAGCTGTGCTGCGGGCCTCAGCGAATTGGACACCACTTTCAGTTCTACAGGAGGCTAACGTGTTTAGATGTAAGGAGAGACATTAAGTGATCAGATTAAGGAGTGGGAAGACAGGACTCTCTGTGACTTTAGCCGCCACATGAGAATGAGAGATGACTGTACGAACCATTGGTGGAGACCAAAGAAGTGGAAGGTTTGGCTCGCCAAGTTCTCTTCCGATTCCTTTGACCATTTGACGCGAATCAAATTGGGCACCAGTGGGCCTACATCAGACACACCCACAGTGATTAGGTTTGGAATGATCACGCGGTGCGCCGATCGAGACCTTGAAGAGTGGGAGCGTCTGGTTTGTGTGTGAGGAAAGATGGTGCTGCAAGACAGATTTAATTGAATCTGAAATCTTGTCAACCTGAAATGAGATCCAGAGATGTCTCTCGCGCCGCGTCTCGGGCGGCGAGCCGATGTTCGCAACCCTCTCGTCTGTTATTAAAAGAGCTCAAATTAAGTGGAGCGGTGCACCCTTCACTGTTAGGCCTCCGACTACTAATGATACAACACCCGAGGGATCGCACGCAGACCTACCATTGTCTCCGACTTCTCCCCTCAAGATGTGCTTACTGTGATGTACAAAAGCCAAAGGCTACATGAAATTTGTTGTTTTAGCGGGTAGATAACTCTATGCATTGTCGAGGCAGACTTACTCGCACTACTTCAAACCCCTGCACTTTATAAAAACAACCGGAAAATATCAATCAGACAGTTCTCCAGTGCACATGGGCGAGTATTTATTTTTCCTTCTGAAGAAAGTGGAACGGAAGCTAGCCTTACAATTAGCAATGCCAGTCACGCTTGATCTTATAGCGAAGAGACAAAAGAAATACGCATTTGAGAATGTATTAATGTAGTCCTTATGTGCAAGGTACATGAAGCACTTGCTACTGTAGAACTCATTGCTAGTCTGCTCATCCCACCACGGGGGGCTTAGCATGTAATGAAATAGGGGCCTTTGGCTGAAATGACCTTTCCCATCCGATGACTTCCCACCTGCTGATGTGTGCGTACATCTCGACATGTAAGCCATAAGATGGGTCGTGGTGCAGGGAGAGGAGAACAGTGCGGGCAAGAGAAAGAGTAAGCTGTGAAAATTGCTTTTGAATTACAATGGTAATATCAATCGATGTTGGATTACGCCACTGATTTTCATCAAAGGCACCCAATTAAATGCAGACCTATAGTGCTTCTCGTGTTGTTCGTGTCTTGACGTGTTTGGCATGTAATGGACCATGGTTTTCAATTGACTGACATTATTTTAACCCAGAATCTGATGTATTTATTTTTTTTCTAAATTGCATTCCTAAGTCATTCTGCCTTGTCCTGAAGATCAATTTGGAGGTCTTTGCCTGGACAAACTGAAGCTGATCCCTTGTAAATGACACACAATTCACAAGAGACAGTCCATACGACAATGTGTACAAAACATTGAAGAATAACACACATACAGCAATGATCAGTCTTATGACTATATATTATGTCGATAATATATTGTCATAAGACAGATGTGGTGCGGTGTGCATTTGTGCAAATTTCTTCTGTTGCTCATCCTCACTTTACTCACAATTAATGTCACTCCCACCCATTTCTTTTTCCGCCGGTATGCACACCCATATCCCTCCCCGCCTCCTAACATCCCATCTGCCCCATACATTCATCGTGGCATTGACAGAAAGACCTCTCTCGTCTCCCTCTGGATGCCGAGGAGGGTGCGGGGGGGAAGGGGGGGCGATGCATATCACGGATCAGTGCTTCTACTGTCTTCTCTCTTCAACAGACTCAAATGCAACATTTAGAACAGTGTGTGTCCATGCCTGTATTCCAAAGTCGGTCTGCGAGACACAAAATGCCCTTGACTGGCTATTTTGTTTGTTTGTTTTTGTTTTTGTAGAGTAGCTTGGAAATAAGTCAATAATTTATTGACTACATCACAAAGACAGGAAGTAATTACAAGGAGAAGAAGAAAAAATAAATTGACCAAAGTATAAATAAATATCCAAACATTAAATCAGATTAAAATTCCACACAGTCCCGTACATATTTATTTTGAATCCACAACTCTCAATTACGGTTTCTACTATCTGTGGTGAAAGTTGTTATGAATACAACCTCCCGATATATGTTTTTATTGTATTTTTTTTAAAACATATGTAACACAATATCAGTGAAACCACAGTGCCCCTTCTCAAGTATCCGATCCGCCACTCTGTGTCGTACAGTGGCAGTGGCGGTTGCCATCATCAAAAGGACCGAGTATACTTTGGTTACTGCGTCTGCCGAATCCCAATTTTGCGTGCCTGCGATGGGCGCCGGCAGCCGGCTTGAGGATAACGAGAGTGTCGGCGATCAAAATGGACCATTAGGAATGCAGTGTGCCGCGCCGTATCTGGGTCACGGACTGAGCCGCCAACGGCAGCGCCTCAACTCGGAATCCTCAGCACTGACCCCCCCCCCCCCCACTCCCTTCATTCTCATCCCCATTCTTGTATCTCTGTGCGCGAGCATGTCGCCAGGTTTGGTTAAACGCGACCGTCGTCAAATGTCTGCGAGCGTGTAAGATTTTGCGTCGTACTCGTTTGTGTTTGTCGGGGTTATCGCTGTGCCTATGCATAATGTGGATTCCCATTCAGCCAATTCCATCATGCCAATTTCCCTCCGAGGTGTTTCTATGTAAATTCTCCTTCAGAACCTCCCCACTCACTGTGCTTACGCACTCAAACAAATGGATGTTTGAATCCCTCCGGATTGTTTATTTGTGCTGTAATGAGAGACTTTCATCAGGGGGTGTCAGGGATTTGAAATGTTTCTCATAGCTAAAAGAAAAACGCCCAAACATACACACTCGTGTCCATGCAGTGGGCTACGATTTATGAGAAACATTAAAGGCAATTATGTTGAGGGAGGCCTCTTTTTTTTTTTTTTTTGTATTGTGCAGAAAGCACACGTTATCCATTGTGTTGCATGTGCGTAGCGATGACAACACGTCGGCTCACTTGAGCGTGACTGCTCCTGATACAAATGGAAACGTCGTTACATCAAGAAAATAACTCTGTTTATTATTGATGGCCTTATAATGATACAAACTTTATTTGGCCGTATCATAATGCAGCCTTTACAAAGAACGGTAGTACTGGTAAGAAGCAAATGTCGTCTCCATAAAACTAGCATATTATTGTGAGCAGTTAAAGCGAGAGATAAAAAAATATAAACAATATTAAGCTGGCCTGCCCCCGTGCATGTAAATCTTTCTTTTTAGTTGTGATTTTTTTGTACACGAAACAACCAAACTGATGACCACAGAAATGGACTCCTCCAAAGTCCAAAATTTTCTCAGCCGGCTTGTTTTGGAACCAATCGAAGATATTGCCTGCAGTGTGTCCTCCCACGAGTGCATGGCCTAATCATGAATAAATACATTTCATGCCTCCATGATGCAGTACATACTGCTTTCCCAGCCAGCATGAAACCTTCTGAATCCCATTCTCACCCCATCATATGTCACCCCGCTGCGTTCTTTCTCTTTCAGAACACATTTAGCAAGCTCCCCCCCCCACAGCTGAAAATCATCTTTCGTCACACAAGTCCCAAGCGTTCTCATAGTACGATTCACATTCCTTGATTATGTTCGGCCTCGTCCTCAAAAGCCCCATGTTTATCTGCACACTCGTGATACTTGTACTATGAGAGTTGCTGTCCCCAAAATCAAGTTATTTCTGCTTTCGTTTTTTTTCCCCCCAAACAATGTGAGCAAATGAAAATGTTGAAACTATTCTTTGACAAAGCCACAAGTCACCCTGCAAATGTGTCAGAAATTGTAGACTGTGTCGGACTTCCAGATGCATCAATAGTGAAGGCTATCCCCCACTTCGAAACAAAAGATTAGGTGCACTTGCAAGAGCTAATGAGATTTTCTCGAGAAATATTCTCGTAAAAGAAAGACAATCACATTTTGCTCACTTCTGCAGGTGATGTCGTTGCAGTGGCACACAACAAGAAATTACAACAATAGACGACGTAGAACGTATCTGAAAGCGGCCGTTGAAATTAATCAAATTACGTCATCATATCTGCTTGAATGTGAAAGAAAAAGTAAATGGAGGTGAAGTTTATTCTTTTCACCCTTCACAGCAGCAAATGCCTCAAATGCGTGTCGGAGCTCCCGCCTGGAAGATTCGGATTAACTTTCAGGTTGGCCAAGCAGAAACCAAATGACTCGTCCATGTCTGCCCTTGAAATTATCTTCCCGTCACTTACTCCCATACAGTAGATGGATCCTGTTTATTCATGCGTTCTGAGTCCCACGTTCCTTTATCAACTCGGAATGATGCAAAGTATTTTACGGCTAATGTTCTGAAAGTAATGACGCATTTCAGGTTGCTGGGAAGTCGGTACAACCCCAAAGTGTTCTCGGTGAATGAAGTACAATGCAAAGAGGCAAACATGGCTGACAACGGCATCTCAGAAAGCGTTTGCCTTATTCGTGAGGAGACAGTTTAACAGCAATCTCTGACAACAATTTCCAGCCCTGCTTTGTTGAAGCGTGGTGTGTGCGAATGAACAACCCTGAGACGAATTGCAATGGTTGATCACGTCTTGAAATCTCCCACCCGAACGACGGGCGCAAACGGCATCGCTGTGCAAAACCGTGTTTAGGGGACAAAATGACAAAGTGACAGAACTGATCTTTTCCACACATGTCAAATTGTTTTACGGACAAAAGCCTGAAACCAAAATTAGCGTGGTATGTCTGCACAGCACAACGCAACAATTAGCGCCGGTCGCTCCCAAATTTGAAATCCAATGTTACGCAGTATGGGTAGATTTGCTCTCGGTTAAAGTTAAATCACACACTCACACACACTCATATCAAACGTGAGATTGACTATAGCTGAAGTCTATTTCTCTCATGAGCTTGCTGGGCGTAGATATATTCAAGGCACGACACCGAAATTGAACGCTCCGACTTTATTCCTGGTGGGTCGTCACATTAGTCGCCATCAAAGCATTGAATCTATTTGATATAACGGACACGTGGAAGATTGCATACTGTCCAAATGAGGCTCGATGGCCATTCAGACATTTTCAGGCCAAGTGGTGATGGATGGCGCAGTGCTCCAGCTTTGCGGGTGACTCCTACAGGTCATAGATATTCTCTGGGCCCATCTGCATTCGCTGCTTCACTATCTCATTGATCAGACGCGCGTGTTATCCAGCTGCGCGCTCGCTATCTTTTCATTCAGTCGCAAGCGCTTCACTCCATCTTTCTTTGTTGTTTTTAGAAGAACTCCGCACGCGTGCATTCATCACTTTCAGTTGACTGCTGCTTGCCTCAGTGAGATAGATGCTGAAGAACGGATCATTAAACAGTACCGCGGCCAGTTAGTCACAAGCAGAAGAGTAGATCGCAGCTTCGTGGGGATGTGCTGGTCGATTTACATGGATAAAATAACTACGCCAGAGCTACTGTAAATACGATTAGCAACATAGGCCTCGTGCGAATTTTATGCAACTGCTTTATTTGTTTATTGACACGGAAACGGTGAATATTGTGAAGGGTTACACCCACCGGAGACTGCGTCGGGTAATGACGATAATCGAATGAGGTCCAACACAAGAGATTTACCAGAACCCTACCCACAAAAAGAAAGAAATACAAGTACATATAGATTTGACAGTCGTGAATATGATTCAAAACTTCACAAATTGCTGAATAGCTTTCCAGATTGGCGTAAACAGTTGTCAGTAGGATGCAATTAGTACCATAAACATATTACACAGATACGACGACATCGCTCGTCTTTTGTTATTCTGGAAAATCAAATCAAAGTATCAAACAAGTCGACTGAAATGAATGTCTTTTGTTTTGGAATGTTTTGATGTGACATTTGTATTCGTTTTATGAATCCATTCCGATGTTGTAATTGAGCCCTTCGGTTGTTGTTTCTGCAATGAGATCATGTAACATTTGTGGCAATGAAGAAATAAAAAAATCACATGGGTAGCAAAATCATGCAGACCTTAATTTGCTCTGGAGAGTCTTGAGAGTGGTAACCATGGTTACACCTTGTAGATCTAACAGCGGTTTTGTTCAAGGTCACCCGCTGATAACAGTCACAAGTTGCACACATTTGAGCTCCGCTCTCTGTATTTTGTGTGCAACCGCTTAGACAGCAGCTTCAGATCCAATGGTGCCTTCACACTGGCACCTTTTACTTCGTTTTCATTCAACTGTAGTTTGTTTCCTCTTTTGCTGCATCTTACCTTGATCTGCTAAAGCCTGCGCATGGACGGAATACATTTTTGACTCGAAATGGCTCTGCAGGGATGAACATGATCATTTTTGGTTGAAACACACTATTGTCATTCAAGCAGTGTATTTCAGTGATCAATCAATATGTTATTATCAAGCCATGTCAAATTCTCTGTCAATACAGCATGATTCATGCTACAGTGCCAGTTTGAAAAAAATAAAAGAAGTGACTGAATTGTCTTTCCTCCTGGCGCCGTTTAACCCAAATAATTGTAATTGCTCCTCAGTAGTATTTTTTTTTTCGCTACACGAAAAAGGCCGTAGGAAATACTTTGATGTTCAAGTAAACGTAATGTTATTGCTTGTCTCGATGGACCGGTGACCAATCCAGGGCGTGGTTTCCCTTTTGCCTGCAGTAAGCTGGGATACGTTCCAGCTCCTTGCTACTCTCAACAGGATTAAGTGTAATAGTGAAGGAAATATGGAGTGTTTGTCTTTCACTTGAATGTTTCACACTGCCAGTAAGGAGGAGGTCACTTTTCATTTGATGGCTGCTGATGCCCTGGTTCTGTCAAACCTGCCAATATATTTGACAGTCACAAATTACCCAATGCACTGCTGTTGATTCAGAAGATAAATTGAAAGTAGACTTTTTTTCTTTTTTTTTTTTGGACGTTAGAATGAAATCTGTCACCTGCGGAGATGATGGAAAGCAGCCTCAGGATAAATTACTGACTCTTACTTCCTGGAGCTATTTGTTGATTAATTAATTAGGTAATGCATGTAGTCTGCGGATGAGATTCCCAAACATTATCACCTTGACCTCTGCTGGGCGTAAGCACAAAATCTCCCATCTAGCCGCAGACATTTTTAAAATATAGCTCATCCAAAGCAGCCACGTCCAAGGAGGAGTCGTTTTTTTTTTTTTTGATGGCTGATGTTCAGCCAAGCTGGAATGCTAAACAAAGAACCAAAGACCAGCCAATTTTATTCCACTTGGACAAAATGGCGCGTGAGCCCTTGGTTGTCATCGTGAGTTCAGCCACTCTCGCAAGCTTATTTGTGGAGGTATAAAAGTGGAAATCAGATCTCTCGCACTGCCACAAGCACATAGGTGTGAGTTATGATGTTGACGTCGTCCGATTGTGTAGTTCTCGATATTGTATGACGGTTTTGACTTCTCCTCATGAGGACACTATTCTTCTCTATTGCATCCCTCATCATTTTCAGCCTGCGGGTCCGCTGCCGTCGATTCTCTCAGTACCAAGCTTGGCTGACCCGAGTAATTTACCATCCTATTCCCATTTCACCGTGAAGCTGTCGTGGCTTTACCGCCACACGTGTGTAACTGCTGTGATTTAAATGTAAAATATTTGCAATGTTGCGGGACAACATTGCATCCGTCCTGGTTTCCTGTCGTTCTTTCCAACTTACTCAGGAGCTGTCACTGCTCTTCTTGGCTGTTAATTTTCTGGAAGGTGACAGGATGCCAGAGGGTGTTTACGATTTTTTTTTTTTTTTTACTTGATGTTATTTTTTTCTTTTTGATTGTATTCACATGAAGGAGACTAAATAATTCAACCAGAAACGGCGGAGACTGTGTTCTCAGCCGTCTCCCCCGGTACACACTGAACCTGAAGAGTCTGACAGTTTTGACACTTTAATTTCCTTTCTGAGCAGTTTAACCTGAATATCGCCGGATGAGGGAGGTGACATGCGACTTTCAGCAGTCGGAGAATTGCAAAGTAAATGCGCCCGCACCTCTCTTTTGCTTAGGTTTGGGAAGCAGCGCGGTAATGAACAGCCAGCAGACAGAGTGGAAAGGAGGGCCTCCAGTAAATCTAAAGCTGAAGATGTGCACGCCTCTGAGGAGGACACTCAGCGTATGAGGCTTGAACAAGAGAGGTGAGTGCTCAGCACAAGTTCGGGCCTGTTAAAATCTTCTCAGCAAAACTCTTGTGAAGGGGAACAATGCTGAAATGGACCGTGTTCACATTGTATTAGATATTTTTATTTTATTTATTTATTTTTTAGCAAAACGGGAAAACTGAAAACAAGGCATTTCCAAAAGGCTAAATGCATAGACTTGGAAAAACAATGAATATTCATGCCTCCCATTGAACTATGTTGACATGAATATTCAGCATCTTCAGAGAATTCCATTGTAGTGCTCCAATCAAATTGTGTAGACTGGCCATAAAAACAAAACAAATACCAATCTTGAAAAATGATGTTTCAATTCTTAATAGTTAATAGTATTTATAGCCTATTGTTGCCTGTGCTGTTCAGAAGCACTCACCTAATGGCGCTTGTCTGTCCCTGTGGATTTGGCATGATTGAACTGTGCTCCTAATTATAGCAAAATCAACGCGGCTCCGCATTTATTTCGCACTGCAGCCCGCCGGTGCTGTTAATCACTCTCGAATAGACTGTCCTTTCATATTTTCCGTCGTTTCGGCTTTGTATTAGTGGACATTGGGGTGCGCGGGGGAAGAAGAGGCATTTCAGTTTGCAGGGTTCGCCTCATCCCTTGTGGATGAGCCCTGTTGAATTCTCTAGCAGGGGGTGGGGGGGAACAATATTAATGCGGGCTGAATGAAAAGACAGCTTGCTGCCTCATTGTTCTCCATCGACTAAATGAACTCGCCGATCAACCAGCCGCTGGTAATAGCGGCTAATTGAATAGAAACAATAGGGCTTGATATCGCTCCCTCTTTCGGCAAATGAAGAGAAGGGTGGAAGGCTGTCAAATGCGGCGGAACGGTTTGCACACACACACAACCTCACAAAGACTCTCTTCTCAACTGAATGAAACATCTGGAGGCCTTGCTCAGAAAGCGCGAGCACTTTCCTCCCTGGTATTTGGCTCAGACATGCGGCGAAGGTCCTCCCCGCCACCAGTACACCCCCCCGCCCCCACCCCCCATCCCGCCCTCTTCTCTCTGGCTGAGGGCCGAACACATTTTCCTCAATGCGCCCCGGAGACTGCCCGGCCCTGCAGAAGGAGCTGCTCCATCCAGGACTATCTCCTTTGAGCACTTCCCAAAACGACTGTCATGCTAAGCAGCATAATCAACACGCAGACACACAGAGAGCGCGGGAGATAAGTGCAATTCGCTCCTCTAAAATGGACACACGCTATTTAAATCCCAACCGCTGTCAGACAATTTCTTTGTCTTGCACCGCATTCTCATTCCCACTCCGTTCTGCATGCGTGAGCTCCCATCCCAGTTGCTGGTGCACGGGGCACACCCAATTCTTCTATTCTTTGGTACCTGCTCTCAAATCCCATCACTGCGCCAAGCCTGGATTGTCCCCTGGTTAGTGGAAAGTGAATCCTGAGGGAAATCAAACGGGCTAATAATAATCCCACCTGGCCTGATGTCAAGCCCATGTTGAAAGTATTCAGGTTCAGATGGGCCCACAAATGTGTCTTGTTACTTTTTTTTTTTTTGCATTTCACCGCACGTGATTCCAAAACTCACTTGCTGGGTCAGTGCGACCCTGGAAAGGCTGCAACCCTAATTCTGATTTATAGGCAGTGATTAAATTGAGTTGACACTTTTGAAATGAACTGTGTGTTCCAAGGAGCAGTCAACCAGGCGGTGACTCCAATGATTGCGACTTAATATGGTTGCTAAGATGAAGAATTATTATTCAGGGGTAACAAAATGGATTCCCTGATTGATTAATTAAATGCAAGAGTGAAAGGTGTCCCTCAAGGCTTGTATTGTATTTTACCACCGACATTTTAGATGGAAGGCGGTGAAATCATCTCAAACGTTAGCACTCTAGATGAAAGCAGGCAATCGAAAGCTTTATTTTATTTATTCATTTTTTAAATTTTGGCACATTCTTTTTAGTGGAGCTTATGAACTCTTTGGAGTCGCATCAAGGCAGGACTTGAGCCCGTAGGGTTTATCCTGATCTCTATCCGTTCAGGCCAGTACCGGCAGCCATCACCCTGGCCTCTTTTATACTTTGCGGACACGCTTATCTGATTGGTTCCCATTAACAAGACTGTGGAGACAACAAGGTTTCCCATTGGACCTTGTCAGGCTTGGAAGCGCGGCATTTTCTGCGGCTGTCACCCGCTTCCATGCGACGGCCTTGGGAGAGAAAGGCTGAAAGAAAGAGAGCATGTGTGGTGCTGTTCAAGCCTCTATCAGTCTCTGACTTATCTCTGCACGTGTTGGCCCCGAATCTATTTTTCCGGGCAAAGTGGGGGCACATAACCGACAAGTTGACAATGCTGCCTCTTCATTTTATGCCTGACGTGAGCTCCATTCTCTGTCTTCCTCCGTGGCAGTTGATTATGATGTCCATTCTCTCTTATCTGCTCGGCTCTGCTTGGCTTCTAATCAGCGGCCGGCACTCCACTGTGACTTTCCTCGTCCCTGTTCCCCCCAGACCACCAAAGAGCATTTTTTCCTTTTTTTTTTCCTTCTCCAGCACCGTTATTTTAATTTGTCACGTGTCTACTTGCTGACTCTGTCCAAAAATAATCGGACCAGTGTTTCAGATCATACAGCAATTCACTTTGCATACAAAGAATCTCGATGAGGTGTGTCTCCAACAGTATGTTCCAATGTTCCATCACCATCCTCGATTAATGCCAACGCCACGGACGGAAAAACTAAAATAGCAGCCAGAAGAACGCAGACCACCATCAAGGCCAAACATTCAATGGCTGTCTCATTTCTTTTGTTTGAGCAGTCTTATTATTGCCGTTAGTGCAACAAGCAATAAGCATTTTTAATGGGTTCATGTTCAGCACATGTAATACCCCTCCCTTTTTTTCGCACAGTACCTCTCACCTGTGTCCAGATTAGAAAAAAAAAAAAGCAATTTGCTTAAAGGCACACTAATGCCCTGTGCAATTGGGAAATCCCGATTGCACAGGGCATTAGTGTGCATCGTGGCCCCATTGTTATTATTATTCTTGTTTCTCAAACGACATCATTATTTCACAATCCTATTTGAGTTCCCTAAGTTCAAAGGAAGCGCGAACTGTGTGATGTGGAAGTGTGATTACGATCATAATTATTTTTGTGATTACAATTATAATGATTTTGATACCTAAGGCAAGTTAATGTGATTATCTCCCCTGTAAATGAACACCCTGGAACACGGACAATTATCTCTTCGGATTGCATGATGCTATTATGGGCCAAGTGTCAACGGAAAAGATGGGCTATCTGGGAGTTTGTAATTCTGCACAGACAGCTGCAAGGAGTCATTTGCTGCACTTTTGATTGAATTCACATATCCATACGCTGCCCTCCATCTGCTCTTCACAACAAATAAAAATGTTTTGATGAGGCTGCAGTGAAAAGAAAAGAAAAAAAAACAACTATTCAACGTGTATGAGAAAGTCAGAGTCTTAGTTTTGTTTTTTTCATCTGCTACGGTGACAATGCATACCGAAAAGGCAGTCTCTCAAACTTTTAAGAGTGTTGACTTCAAAATAAAGTGCCTGGACGTGGACCGTCCTCTGTCCCCTGACTGACTTCTGTTGGGCCGATTAAATATTAACGAACGTCCGCTGACTATTTTTGGCTCAGAGTAACATTGACAGTGGAAGGACATTGGGTGGACTGACAGGTTTTTACCTGTCTCTAATTTCCTCTCTTTGAACGGGGCGGGGCGTGTAGACTTTCTCAAATCCAGTGTATGTGTTACTCTGGATTAGTTTGTAGTGTTGTGAATGCTGCACTGCTGTTTGCGACCCTTCCTCATGATGGCAACATCGGAAGGCTCTAACAGAGTTGTATTCGAGTAAAATAATGCACACATAAACATTTCCCTGCAGGAAAGTCGCTGTGCTTTGTGTCATCAGTCCAGGCAAGGGGCATTATCACATTACAAATGTCAACGTTGTCATTTTTATAAATCTGATTAGTTCTTCAACGAGGGCTGGGGCTTGGTTCCCAGTGGACTTCGGAGAACCTCCGCTAACACTATTTTCGAGTCCTTCCTGGCAGAGATCAGACATCGCTTCAGCCAGATGGCAGGTTTAAGGGATTTGGAGAACTGTGTTTTCCAGTTTTGAGACTTACGTTATGTCTCGCTGGGCGGGGGGCTGCACCGAGAGCGCACGACTCGTGCTGTTCGTTAAGAATTTCTACATTGTACCTGCTCTGTGGTCATGTAAATAATAAAAGAACAGACATGTTCATGCACGACTGAGGACTGCATATCATACAAACACCGCATCAGGCCGCCATCAGAATTTAATTGTGGAGATAATGCTGAGCAAATGGGATTTGGGGAGGACTGGAAATAAATAAGGCGGTCTTTGAGTTGGATGTGGGAATTGGGTTAATCCGCCGCTGAAAAATGGTGATTGTCTGAAATATGATTACTGTTATTAAAAATACAGACATGGAGGACCGAGAGTCTGGAGGGGATTCAAGGCCTGTTTCAAGCGTGTCAATCGTCTGTGAGGCAACGGTGAGAGAGGAGTGGCGTTGGATGTCAAAGGTCGTTTATGACCTAAGGTTAAAGGGATGTGTTGCAATAGTGGAAGGGAGCACGCTGGTGTCCGTTGGCGCAGACGTGTGTGTGTGTGTGATCCCACGACGGGGTTGCAACATCTGGAACCTGTGAGCAGTCGGGTGGCTGCCGTCAAAGTGCCTGCAGCGGGAGGTCGACCTTCAGCCTCTTACTCAAATGCCAGGTCTTTTCACTTCCTCGTTGGCGCAGCATCATTAAATCGTTCTGTTCGCCACTTATGCATGCGCATTCGCCCCTCTATGAGACAGGAAGAGACTTGTGAAAGACACCATTGTCTTGAGCTGACCCCTGCGAGGAGAAAAAGCAAGTAGGAGAAGGTGTAGTAACGGAGGTCGAGAGGTTCTATGACTTCCTACCTCCTCTAGGCCGGGCCCGGATTTCACAGATAAGATCAATTCAGGTTTCTGGTGGCTCATTGAAACCGTCATCGTTGAATAAAAAGAAACATACATTCAACCTTTTTTTTTTTTTTGCGTGCGGATATCAGGCCGAAAGTGAATAATCTCAAACTATGACCTTTGTTTTTTCCTAGAATACAGGCCAAGAAGCGTGAGCTCCGGGAGAAGCAGGCAAAGGAGCGGGAATACGCCGAAATCCAAGATATCATCGGCCACTCCGCGTTGAGTTCGGACGAAGAGCACACCTACGCTGGCATCGGATCTTGGGACTCGTCCGCGGACGGCAGCAGCTTAGACCCTTACGGCAGTGTCCACCAGTACCATCTCCCTCTGGGTCCGCAGAACCCTCATCCTTCTTCCAATCTTCCAAACAACAACCCACCTCTTGAGGCGCTCTATGCTCAGGTCAACAAGCCTCGCAATGGACGCCCTGCATCTTCAGATAGGTAAGTCAACAGTTGATGATGGATGTCGCAATGCTTCTGACTCATGATACAAATGCGCTCAAGAGGAACGGTAAGACGACCTTTATGCCTTTTGTTACACAGTTTACTTCACATGTGGCGTCTCATATGGCATATCAACTTTGTTGCGGTTGTATTTTCTCATTTCGCTTGTCACGGATAACAAACACTGCACACTTGACAACAAGCGGATTTCATAGGCAAGGTGAAACACCAGCAGGAATCTTTTATCTTAGCGCTAGAATGTAATTTCATGTATTTTTTCCCTCATTATCCCTGGATCAGAGGTAATCCTTTCAGCCTCAGACACTTTTTTTTTTTTCCAGTCATGCTCTGTTTGAGTTCATCTCCGTTTCACTCACGGCTTCTGTTGAGCAAAGATTATCTTGGTGTTGTACCACCAATGCCATGGAGAGTTGAAATGGCGATAGCAGGTTCCAAATGAATTCCAAATGCTACTTAAATTACTCATTGATTTTGTTGCGCTCACGCCTTTTTAACTCAAATGCCAGGAGACAACATAGTTGTTTGTGCAGTGAGCAGCTTGGATAATATGTCACGGATGTCACTAAAATGCACACTGATTTGAGCTTTCAATGGAACACCTGACGATAAATACATGAAGATAAGCAAATCTGTCTCACTGTTTTCTAAGTTAGGGGTTCAAATCCAGAACCCCCAAGCTTTTGTGTAGAATTTGCATGTTCTCCCCATACTTGTCACGGTTTGTTTGTATTTTTCTTCCACATAAGGTTCATTGAAGTACATTGGATGTTACGGTACTCTCATACCTGGTGTGGCTTATGAGTGCACACAGTCCAACATATGTTATACTTGTTGTTTTGGTAAACCGGGAAGCTCATATTCAGTGTGTGTGTGTGTGTGTGTCTCCAGCTCCACGAGATGCGTATATAATAATCATTTTCAAGCATCCGTCTCCATTCTTTGACCGCATACTATCCTATATAAGTCAGTTACAGCAGCAATGACATGATTATCTGGCCAAACTGATAACTAGCTCAATCCCTATGCCAATACAGGTATGGCCCATCAGTCGCAAGATAAGATATAGCCCCAGAATCTTAACGTTTTATATTGGAAATATTTTTTTCCCCCCAAAGCCAATTTTGACACTGGCAAAACTAAAGATTTTCCGGCAGTCTTGGATATGATTCTATTAAATATCAATTAAAGCCGCAAGGATACAAAAAAAAACAGTGTGGGGCTTTCACTGAAAAAAACACGTGGTTCTTTCCCTGAGAGAAGTCGAATTGTGTTTAGCAAATTCCGATTGCATTTATTATTAGTAATTCCCTCTGACCATCTGGCTAATGTTGTTCTTTCTTTTTTTGCCCCCTCCTTGACAAATGTTTTTGAATTGAAATCCAAATACATTACACTAGTCATTACATCGTCTCTGAGAGTAATTGGTTTTTTAAAGCAAATAACTCCGAAAGAACCTGCCTTGCAGGGTATTGGTCTTCCACTCTCTTGTCTGACTAGTTTCGTGTGACGTTTATTTTTTTTAATTGTCATGGGTTCCAACAGTGTTGTATGTGAAATATATATTAAAAAATATATAACATATACCTGTATATGAAAGAGGTTTTTCTATTCGGTCCATTTAACTAATTCGAGGTCGTTTCCAGACCCTCGGATGAAGAGATTAGGTCCACATGCCTCCAATTGGCCGTTATGCTTTATTGTTGTTTTGCAATTTGGGCTCTTTTTGTGTTTTACAAATGTACATTGGTCGAATGTCTTCATAAAAGCATTCAACCATGACTCACCCACAATTTCGAAGCTGCCCACTTGTTTCACCTCTTTAGGTCATAAAACGAGGCTGCAGCTGGACAAATAACCCGGATAGGCACGTTTCTGTCTAATGGACCTTTGGTAATGATGCACTGATGGCAAGGTCACGATGACTGTAAAGATGGAATGAGTCAGACCATGTCATTAAAAAAAAGAAGATAAAAAAAAAACGTCGCTCACTCTGCTGTATTAGCTGTACTGTTACTTCACAGTATGAATCTCAAACGAGCTCGTTTGACAGTTTATTACCAGGCCCGCTGTAATTAGAGCTGACAGATCCAGCCATGTTTGGACAAATGTGTCACCGAGTAAAAATGACGGACAAGAATAAAAATGCATTCTTCATTTATGTCAAGGTTTATTTCAGCACAGCAAATTTCACTCAAAGTCAGAGCTTTAATTTTTTGTTTTTATAGCCGAGTTAACTTTAGAGGGCTAGAAAGAAGTGGCGATTGATGTTGTTTTAGTTTTGCGACACCTTGTTCATTAAAAAAAAAAAAAAAAAAGTTGTCCTAGCAAAATGGAATGACCTCATTTCTAGACAGACAGCTGAGAAGTTAACTATTCCATCTGCCAAGGGACCCCGGGGTTTGGGTGACTGGCACCGGATGACGCGTTTGAGCACGAGAGCCTGACAAGTGCCAGCCTCCGAGGGATTTGTGGGAGGCTGGCGTGAAACAAAGCATCACCTTTTGAAACTGTTGTTTGATTGACTGCTGCTCCCATTAACCATCAGGATTCGAATACAGAATACAGAGTGAGAGCGCTGCAGTGGTGGAAGGAAGCATTGGGGCAAAGCGGGGAGGGGGAAAACAAAAAAAAAAGACGTGGAGCGGATAGAGCTCAGCAGTGCAGAGCTTTTGAAGTCCTGTAAAACTCAGAGAGGCTAGCAGGTAGGGGATGAGAGCGCAAGAACTCCAAGATCGACACTTAAAGAAATACTTTTCTCAAAAGTCGAAACCCACACTTGCATGTCCTTGAAATTTGATCACGAGGTAGCTAATACATTTTACGAAGCGGATAATAGACCAGGTTTTCCATCCCTGGAGGATAGATAAAGTAAGTGTATCTTTCCTGGAAATTGAGACACCGCGATGGAGTACGAGTGTCCCACTGAAAATATGCAATATCAACTTGCTGAAGAAAAAAAAACAGCTCTTATGCATGTCATCTGTACTCATATTACATCATAATCTCACTTTGGACACACCTGGTCCAACAGAACCACTAATGCAGCTAAATAAGATGTGATGTGTGGAATTCTGCCGCGATCGGTCGCTTGCTGAGCCGTTACGAAGTCAACATTTGTTTTGTTTTCTCTCTCCTCCTTAGTTAATTAAGTCTGCAATCAACAAGCCGTCTCTGTGATTTTTATTGTATGCGTTTCATTATTTTGCAATCAAAAGAAGATTAACGGCCCTTTTTGATGGCAACATCTGTAGCTTTGATTAAATTCCACCTCTCAATAATTTATTGGTAAACAAATTAATCTTTTACGAGCCACGCTTCTGCGTGTGACTTAAATAACAGCTCTTAAGTCTCTAATAACTTTTCATGTTGCTCCCCAAGGGAGCAAACACCATGCGCATATTGAAGCGAGTTTGCCTTAATGAGACGCATGCAATACCGTTCTGGAGTAGAAATGAACTTTAAAAAAAAAAAAAAATAATGGAGTATCTCTGTATGTGTTGGGAAGTTTATTCTGTTTTTGTTTTGTTTGCCAAGATGAGCAATCTCAGTGTCAACCATTTTTATTTGTCTGATCTACGATCATGTTTGAAATTGACGTGACCGGAATGGTTAGTTCCTTCACGGTCCTGTTCAACTCTTTCCACTGATACAACTGAGCAGAGACTTTAATGAATTGGTGAATTAGTCAACAAAATCTGAACAGTCAAGATACTTGTTTGGGAGGAATCTGATGAGTAAAGTGGTATCATCCGACACCTGCCTCCCTGTGTGGAGTTTACACTTTCTCCCCTTGCCTGCGTCGGTTTTTCTCCCTGTACTTCCTTGCCCGGTAGGTTAATGGAACACTGAAAAGTGTCTCTAGAAGTGTGTGTGAGCATGAATGGTTGGTTGTCGATGTGTGCCCTGCGATTGGCTGGCAAACCGGTTGAAGGCGTACTCCGCCTACAGCATGAAGACAGCTGGAATAGGCTCCAGCACGCCCGCAACCCTTGTGAGGAGAAAGAAAATGGATGGCTGGTGTAAGAAGGAGAGAGAGAGAGAATGGTTTCAAAAAAATCCTGGTCCTTGTGTCTGCTGTTGTTCCCGTGCATGTTGTGAATGTTTTCATCCAATGCGGTCATAACAGTACAGCTCTGGAAAAGCCCCCTTGTAAACCTTGTACCATATGTTCGAAAATAAGGTCTCCGTGCGGATGCCAAAACGCTGGCTTTTGCCCTTCTCCTTTCAGTCTGCGCTTGTGCTATGATGATAGCACAGGAGGCCTAATGTAGAATATGTACATCAAACTTATCACATGGCTCTACGCAGATAGCAACGTGTATCTCCGAGGCAAAGCAAGTGAATTATTTTCATGCCGTTTTCATTTTTCCTCCCACCCTTCTCTCCCGCTTCACGGAGAGGCCCCTGTGGGAGAGATGTGATGAGATGGAGCACGCAGAAAGCAATTTATCCTCCGTTTGTACCATTACGTTCATTTAAGAAAGCAAACAGCCTGCAAGCAGACCAACAAAGGGTATTGGGGGGAAAGTGGGGAATGGGGAGGGGGGTAGTGAGATACACAGACCCACCTCTCATTCAACTCAACATCAAGTGGATCAAGCTGATTAAGCTTGCACGTACAGTATGTGTTTTTATCAATACGTCAGATGAAAAGCCTGGAAGACATGCGAGTAATACCTAATGAATGTTCACAAGACGATGAAAGGGAGGTAGAGGGTTGTTTTGCAATGAGCACGGGTTCTTCGACACAGACATATGCAAAAGGGAGCTGGGAAAAGCTTGAAACGATCCCTACGGCTTTTGAAAACTGCTGATCAACTTGTGGCAATCAGCAGCTGCAAACAGATATATAACCTGCAGCAGTAACTCTTTCCCGAGGCACCAGCGTTTGACACTTTGACTTGTACTGGTGCTCTTGAGAGAGGTTATCAAGATGGGGAAAAAACCATATGCCGGAAGAGGCTCAGTTGTTATCAACTAAGAAAGGTTACAGCAGTTAGTTTACATGACAAGCTTTTTTTCCGCTCTAAATATGATCTGGGAAAGGGTTCTGCTGGGAACATACATATGACGAGGTCGACAAAATGTATTGTGGGCCACGTACGGCCTTGCTCCATTGTGGGCCACGTACGGCCTTGCTCCATTGTGGGCCACGTACGGCCATGCTCCACTCTTTAGTCTGGCGCACCGACCATCAGGGGTCACAGATCTTTTTGATGCTAAATGCTACTACTTTGGTCCTGATGCGAACCAGTTTGCTATAGACATATTTCTGAAATTAAGAAAACGGGGGAGAAAAAAAATACACCTTTTGTCTCCAGTCAGTTAAATCAACGTAGTCCATTTGGAGTCAATGGCATAATGTAGCAGGCCTGTTTGTTGACTTTGAGGTTACATTCTGCTTTTCACATGCTCGATAACCTAATTTCATAAACTAATCACAAATCCACTCTGCTAGCATAACATTGTTGCTTTCATCCTGCAAACAGGTGCCCCCATAGAGCCCTTGCCAGAAATAGATCAGGTGAGGAAATTGATGGAGATGTGTGGCACCCTGAGCCGAGTCGGATGCAAAGATGCGCGCCACCTCATCTTTCTTACCTTTCTCTCATTTCTATCTTTAGTTGTGTTCAGTGGGAACACACGTGCACATAATGTAATGTAACGCGTGACCTGAGTGTGCCACGGATGACATTAAGCCTCTCTCTCTCTTTTCTTTTCTTTTCTTTTTTATTTTGTGCACTGGTATTTTCGCTCAGGCTGGAAAATATAAGTTAATGCTCTCAACGGTAACGGTATTATAGTATAGTAAAACCGAATTAGAGCTCCTCATTTTGCGTTGACGCTGGTCAGTGTTGCCCAGACAATGCAAGAGTTTCATTATTTAGCTCATGCTCTCTCTGACCTGTTTATTATTTAGTTTTGCAATGTTTTGGCATGGACAAGCAAGGAAAATAGGTGATCAAAAACGCTTTGGTAAGGTGAATGGGGCCCATCACTCTTCGAATGCAATGCAATTATATGGCACGTTTGAGAGAATGATGACCATGAAGCAGTGACACAACAACTGAATGATGGTTCTCTCCGGGCAAAGTGAACTGTGTGACATTTACTCAGTTGATCTACTGTCAAAATAGTGTTTATGTTTTCAACAAGAGTTACAATAACCATCTGGTTTTAATGTCAACGTCAATGGCATTTTGTTTTTGACATGTCATCAGAAAATAAAGCAGATCACACAAAAGGCTGAGGCTCCCCTATTTGTTTCCATTTTATACAGGCCCAACCGGGGCATCGATTTGGCTGGAGGATCCTTTATGCGGGATTTGACAAGTGGTCTCCTTTGTTCGATCACCTGAGCCAAACCTGTTTGAGCTCCCTGTGAGACCTCATAAAACCTTGTCGGGGCCAGCAGACATAGACAGAGTGCCCGTAAAAATGCTCTTAGCCGGTCACAACCCAGTAATGACAACACACAGACTTATTTGTCTGCCGTAATGGGACCATGATGTCATCGCAGATCATCCTGGAGCCATAGGTCTTGAAACCTGGCTTGGTCTCAAAGAGAAGGAGCTGTCGTCAAGAAAACCGAGTATGTGGGTTTTGGGTTTCTGCTTTACCCTCTGTGATTAGTGGACTCTGTTTACGCCGGTACAACGCGACTGAAAGGTATTTTCACCGAGTTATCGTCTGTAATAAATTGCTGAGTTGGCTTACAATTGAACCGAGTTACAGAACTTGCCCGTCACCACGATTGCACACCATGTGTATTTTCGGCTTCTTTGGATTGTTAAATTGAGCTTGTTGTAACATTGTGCAGGACTTTCTCAGGTCTGGGTGTGTGAATGCCACTCTTAAAAACGGGCAAACTCCTGTGTGACTCGCTATTCTTTTGCTCGACAGCATCCGCCGCTGATGGTCTCTAAATGTCACGGTGAGAGATGGGACCCCGGAACCACTTGTCTATACCGCAGTGATTAAACATAAAGTATAATCCTCATCCTGCAGTTATATGGCGGTCATTAAAGGCTCACTGTAAGGCCAACCTGCCTTTCCCCTCAGATAATGGTCATGTTTTAGTGATAGTTGGCGACGTCAATTAAACTCCACATTCGTTTTACGACTTTTTGAAGCAAGTTGTTGCCGATCCATTCCGTGGCGGTGAGGCTCTGTTCGGAACCTATGATTTCCAAGGCGGTTTTTCTTGAAAGCAACTATGATACACAAGTATTAGCGCGTGGCACGTCCAATTTGTCAAATGAAACAGGGCACAGATGTCGGTGTACTTTTGTGTGTGCGCGCAGGCTCTTTCTTTTCATTAGAGCCAGGAGGAAGACGCATACACACCCAATGATGCGCCCGTACTGTAAATACGCCGAATGTGGAGCCCCCAAAGCTGATTAGTTAAACTTGTGATTTCCAATTTCAAACCCGTGACACAAATCCCGCATTTCACATTTAATCTTCCTGCAGACGTGGTTGGGCCCGTTGCCGTCCCGCGTCGCCTCAGGATTTTTGGTTGTGGGGTTGGAGGTGGGGGTGGGGTGTGTGTTGATGATGGTAGCCTGTTAATCAGCTTAGTTAAGAGGATGAAGAAAAAGAAGGAAGACTGAAAATGTGATGTTTCTTTATTTTGTGCATGCTCGTTAGATGCCCCGTTAGTGAAAATTGTCCACACACGATGGATGGTCATCTTATCAAAAGCTTCGTACCCGCCACGTAACCCGCCACACGTTCACGTACCTCGTCGTGAGCAGAGAACAATCATTTCCTTCTTCAATGATTTTGCTTCTGTTGTTGTTTTATACAGTTGTTTGTTGGTGCCGGATTTGAGCCTTGCCATGCTTTTACACAGACAACACTTTCCTGTACTTTCTAACCGGGACAATGGTCTTATCTTATATTTTTGTTTTAAAGAGCGAGACTGAGGGGGAGTTCACTGCTCTGTCTGCTTTCTCTAACCTTGTAATCATGTCGGTATGTTGTGTAGTCATCACGACCCTGCAAGCGGAGAGAACAATGGGGATGGGGGGGGGGGGGGTCAAAGTAAGATGGTGTGGAGAGAAAGGGAGACCCAAAAGATAAATGGCCAATAAAGTGCAGTCATGGTAGAGGAAGAAATATAAGCGTAATGTCTCCACTTTCATATCTGTGCGGTAGAAGTTATCACCGCCTTTACACCTTAGACCCTTAGAAACCAAAAGAGGATCCATTTTCCCTTCTTCACAAGCTCATTTTCTCAATGATGCTCTGTTAGAACCTCCCCGCCTCCCCTTAAAAAAAAAAAATCACAATTATTTTCCCTTCCCATTATTCACACTGCTGCTTTGACATTAATATAGTTTGACTTGCCCTGGTGCGTTTTTCACCTTTACATTTCCAGAAATGGTAACGCAAATAAGGCTTCTGGCGGGTGTCCTAATAATGCAACGGTGGTGATCAGCATCTCTGAACTTTGAACTTAATACCTCCGCATAACATTGATTGATTCAAATGTGTAATAATATGAAAGAAAACGTTTGATAGTCGTACAGTATTTGTAGCAGGCTGTGCGGATAAAAAAAGCCTTAAAAGATGAGGCAAAGTAGAGAAAGACAAAATGGTGCGAAGGAGCGAAACATGCCGAGGTGATCCTAAGGACAAAGAGAATCCCGTAGGAAGAGCGGCTGGAAGGGATCGTAATGAAAAACAATTCACTCCTTTGCCTTCCTGTTTAGGCCGCAGCTGTAGAACTCCCATTCCATCATTCATCCGTGCCTCTGTGGAGCTGTGTGAGGTGTTGCCAGTCTCCGCCAACGCTCCATAACTCAAGCCTTCCTCTCCAAAGAGACTCTGCTCAAACAGCACCTTTTTCCATCTCCTCCCAAGCACTCTCATCACTCCCATCAGTCTGTCTTTAAAACAACCAGCGGAGACATAAGAATCAACAGCCTGCGATCATCAGCGTAACTCCACATCGCTACTTGCCTCATCCCCACAGGGCCTGAGGGGGAAATGTGGCAGACATGTGGTTGATCTTGCTCCTCTGGGAGACTTTAGGAAAAATTGCAGCAATCGAGTCTAGAGGGGCTATAATTCACCGGGCCTACTCCATGATGCTGTGACATGGTTATTAGCCATATAAACTAGAGCTGTCACTGTGCCATTATTGCTCACATTCGTGTGAAACCATCCGTTTATTTACTCATTTTCGTCTGAGTCAACTGTTGGTTGCACTTTTGATGACTTCAGCTTATTGGGTCTTTGTCATAGGCTCATGAACATTTCATTAAAAAAAGATATGCTAAGAGGAGATCAAATCACCAAGCTTTCGTCTTTGATCGCAAACAATGTTGTGTCTATGTGCACACACAGCACTTGACTGTACCATACTAGTTTTGACTTACCCTGCCGGACTATTTTGCCGTATGAAGCCTCCCTCCATCACTTAATTACCTTTCCGAGGTCTGATGCTCCACTTCATCTTCAGCAATACTATATTTCAACTCATCCTTTCCGTCTCGCGCCATCTCACTTCTTCACTCGTACACTTTTTAGCATCCTCTTTGACATGCACGTACACACTCGCATGTCGGCGCCCTGAGGAGTTGCTGTCAATCACCCATCAGGCTCCCGGGTCAATTTGCCAGGCTGCCAAATGTGTTGTATCAGTGTGCTGCTCGGTGTCAAGAGCCCTCATTATAGGCCAAAGGCTAAACCAAGGAAGAGAATGAGTCTCTCCTCTTCATTATTCCCATTCCCCCATGACCTCCTAACCTCTTTGTGCTTTCTCTGACTAAATATCGCCACCCCAACCCCCATACGTCGGCATCACAGCAGTACTTTTCACCTACCAAACCGGCACAGCCTCCTTTTTCCTTCAGGCTTCAGGCAATTGCTCCGGCGACGAATGTGGATCCACTCATGGTTCCGACTTTGTATTTCTCACATCTTGCGCTCTTTCTGACTTGTTATCTTGTTCTCCCAAAAGCGTTCAAAAGAAATGGAAGGCACTGCAATGGAGGTTTGCTTTGTATAGACTGCAATAGATGACCAATTATTTCCTTATTCAAGTGTGTGACAGTGACTCCGGGACCTTTAGGAGGGCTTGACATGTTGCACTTTTTTCTCAGGAAGATAAACTCCGACAGACACAACCATCATTTTTGTGAGATAAACTGTTTTAATCCTCAGGATGACTTAAGACACTGTAGGAAGAGTCAAAATCAGAGCGTGCATGAGGACGCCAGGCACAGTAGCTAAACCTAAGGCCCATTCATCTTTTCCTCTTCCTTCTTCAACTCCCCCTCCTGCTCAGTGGTCCATCCCAGCATATGCCAATGTCAGGCTATACAGTGATGCATGCCCCTCGTGGAGACTGTTCATTCACCTCAACATATGGTGCTTTGCCACTAAGGGGGTAAAACAAAAGAGGAAGTGTGGTGGGGGAGACTCAAAGACAAGAGAGCATTCTCAAAGTGATTCGGGGGCACGCTAATCCTTCCTCCCCTACCAGGTGCTGAGAGAGGAGATAACCTGGTAGCCAACACCAAGCATCAGGCCTCACCACGTAGACCCGTAAGTGTGCTGTAAGTGTGGCCAGGTTGAGTGACTGGCTGGCTCGGAAGAGCGGCGAGAGGGATAACAAGAGCGAGTAAGAGGATGTGAGGGGACTTTGTCTTTGTTTTTGCAGAGGCTAAACAAGGATTAGTGGTTTGCTGACATATTCTGTCAGTTGCCCCACTGTGAAGTCTGCTTAGAGGCCACAGCCCAATAATGAAAGTGGCTTTAGTGAGAATGACCTTCCCCAGATGTAGTGCTTCACACACGAAAGCAGTGACTTTGCTGATTCAGGATTCATATGCTTGAGTTGAGAATCAAACTGAGAACCTCTCAAACGTGAGGCAGACATGCTAACCACATACCCCCCCCCCCCATGCTACCTTCATTCAATAATATATTTATTGATGAGTGTCATTTTTACTGGTTTAGAACTAAACTACAGGGGAGCTTGTGGTGAGCATGCTGTCAGCATACACATTGTGCACTTCGTGATTGACTGGCAATCAGTCGACTGTAGGTAGGCCCATCCATCAGCCTGCCTGCACTAGAACCGGACTGCACATCATACCAAATTGTGAGAAATTCATCTCGCAGTCATGGCATTGACCAAAATATTATCATGTACTTTTCTCGCTTGGAGAGGAAGGGAGATGATGTGATAAAATCCCACCGAGCAAGAACAGACATGACATCACCTTGAATGCCCCTTTCTTAAGCGACACTTTGGAGATTGTTTAGCGTGTTCCTTCGAAATAACACTTAGGAACTCATGGGAAGAACGCTTTCTTTTTTTTCCGCGCAAGAAACATTCCCAGCTGGATGACATGGATTAGTGATGTGTTTTTGTAGAAATAATCACACTAAAACATCCTGCCACCATGAAACGTTTGCCTGTGGTTGCAGTGGAGGCCATCTCTCTTTGATCAAGGCACACTTTGTTTGGAAGTAGCAGGAGAGGCCAATAACTGCCAATGATTGGAGTTTTGGTGTTATGGATGACTTCAGGCTTGACTTTTGTGCATTATGGCAGATAACATCACAATCAGCACCTTGTCGGGCTTTTTGTGGGAAAAAATGGTGCAAGGCGTGTCAAGATGAAGCGCTGTGAGGTGTTTTCACAAACACGAGCCACAAAAGAGTGAGAATGCATCACATCATCTGTAAAACGGCAAAGCTTTAGAGAATTACTTTTCAGCAGCGAGCGGAGGAAAAAAAAATCGGAGATAAACTGGTGTGTAGCTTAACTTTTGTGCATATCACGCAGAGAAGAAGACCACACACATGCAGGCATTTAAAAGAGATGTCAGTATCTTGGGGGCTGAGTGCCTTCTTTTGTTGGCAGGGCAAATCGGCCCATGACCCTTTGGTTCCAAAGCCCAAGAATGAGTGACTGCTGCTTCCTTACAAGCGAACCTCCAAAAAGCCTTTTTAAATGCAACTCCTCAAATCGGACATGGGGAGAATATGCAGACTTGACACAACTGAGAGACAAACCTGCAGTTCTGATCTATCAGGCAGGCATACTAACCACTGCCGCATTGTCCTGCCTGAGCAAAGGAATAACACCCATTAATATTTATTGACTTTGCTACACACCAGGTATTTGGGAATAGCATTAGTCAAGGTGTTTGTGTAGCACAAATTCAGTTCTTTACTCAGTCCCTTCCGGCCCCCTTCGCCCCAGCGCATCTATATCTGAAGAAAGGAGCTTGACGTTCTGCTAGCCTCGCGCTCCGTCTGGCTTGGTTTGATCTCAAGTGACAAGTGAGGGCTTTGCAGACAGGAGACGAAAAGCAGCCTGGCGTACGAATCAGGTGGCTTTGATCGTTGAAATTAATGAGGCTGGATATGTTTGGCACCGCTCATTATGCCTCCACATAGACCCCAAACCCTGGGGGCCCAAGCTCTGCTTCCCTTCTTTGTGTCATGATCCCTCCGCTCCTGATTTTCAGCCTCCTCTCCACTTTTTCCTCTGTTCTCGCTACTTCTTCTCTCTGCGTTGCTCTCTATCCCCCCACTACCTAAACACCCTTCCTGTCTTTCAAAGGCTGTGTCTGCGATGTGCAAGCACGAGATAACATAATCAGCCGCACATGGTGAGAACAATAAGTGTCATGTCGGGCTAACAAAAAGCAGACACTTCTTCAAAGGCACCTAAACATTCCACTTCTGCCCCCAAATGAATGCGGTGAAAGGAAGGAGGAGGGGTGGAGCTTCTTAAGTGTTACTTCTCACTGTCAGGTAAACCTTCCAGAACTGCGAGTTCTGACTATTAAATGCTGCAATTTTATTTAGCATGCCTCCATATGGAAGAATGAGTTCATTACTGTGTCATTTGTTCCATCGAGGATGATATTTTTCAAACACCTCACCTTCCTGTAATTATTAAATTCCAACATTGTTGTCCACTCATTGATTTTGCAAGTGACACATTATAAAAACATAACATAACAAACAAACCTCTGCAATAAATCCAAGCAAGAGTAACAAATTTCCTAGTACCTATTGGATGTATGTTTGTATTATTATGTTTCTGTGTGTGTTAAGGGGTTGACGGCCTCGAGGTTGGCTCCTGAGATAAGGCGGACATCTGTTAGACTGTCTTTATCTCTGGCAGAGCTCCTGACACACAGTAGTGGAAGGAAGCCCCATCTAATCAGAACAGGCGCAGTCTTGTTGGGGGTGCTTAGCATGAGTGCCAGCTCAGGGAGCCTTCCACCCTGGGTTCCGCAAACACACCCAAGTAAATGTTCATTCACAAACGGCTTCAAATTTTACACGATGGCAATGTACCCTTTTTGTGCTTTGCCTTATATAGCAGCAAAAAGACTGGATATCTTCTCTCGTAATAACAAATTCTCAATGTCCCTGAATCTCATTTCCACAGCGTCTACCCTTGTGGGGTCATGAGTATGAGTGTGTCGCAGAGCACAAAGAGAGGTTCATTCCGGCTTGGAATGATGAAGTTATCACAAACTATTTCTTAGTTTCTTACCTTCCCGGCCTCCGATCAACCTGCCTCGAGCATTTTGGCCTCAGCACCCTTGAATGGCAGCCCTTATCCCTGATGCTCTTTGCTATGCTTCCCAATCTATTTCACTCAGCTCGAAGCAGTGCTGACCGTGTCAACTGCAGCCAACTTTCACGTCACACCTAATACCCGTCGAGCCCCTTGACACAAATTGGCTGATACTGTATTGACTGCACAGAGTCTCACAGTGTATCAAGATTGATTTAGTTTTTCTTCCTCGCTTTTCTATCAGACGTTTGTTTGGCACAGGTTTTGCTGTATGTGGGTGTGTGTGCGTGCGTGTTTTCATGGTAACAAGCAGTGACACCAGCCTTCAGTGCTCCGTGGAACCGGTCTTTTGGAGGCTTAATGGATCTTGGTGGGCCTTGTCACTGTGTGTTTTGGTGCATTTGTCCCGATAGATCATGCAAGGGGACGGTTTATACAGCTGTGGTGGTGGCTCTCTCTGTGTTCAGGGCATTTATTTATACAAAGTTCCATCCTGACCTGTACTGCCTTCACTCGCGTATACCATACTATGAAAGAGGTAGCTTGAGGCAATAGCTTTAAAAAAGTAGATTTGTGCCAGAGAATATGGACTTATTTTACACCCTCTGATATGGGAAAGAAAAAAAAAAGTAATTCCCCACAGTTATTTTCTTTCAAGATTCTTAGAAAACAATGATGCTGAATAAAACATGACAGCAGCAATTTTAATAGTTTTATATTTTTCAACAGTCTCCCCGCCGGCCTTCGTTTTCATTTTAATGACTGTCTGAAAGAACACTAACACCTGGAGATACCATCTTTCCTTTCCTTTCCTTTGATTGGAAGTTAACTGTTGTTATTGCTCCTCTCTTCTCCGTAATGAAAATGTTATGCAATTGAAGCAGCTCTTGTTAAAGGAAGCTAATTCATATTTCAGAAGGGCTAATCAGCAATGAAATGTCAGATGAGAAACCAGATCACTGCAAGACATAAGCATAATGCTCTCAACTTCATTATGGCCAGACGAGGACATCTTTCAATTCATATTGGATCCCAGAAAGAGACGAGAAACAGATCAACCGACACAATGAATCCCACCTGTTGCACATCTTCTCCAAACAAGCTGACATATGGCTTTCCTCAATATGGGCTGCCCAGTCATACTTACTTCATTTCAAAAGTCAAAAGTCACACACCAAACCACCTTTAATGGCATCAATTAATGCAATTTTCATTTTATTTTCCACAAGTCTCAATCCTGTCAATCCTCACGGAGGGAGACCTTTGACTGGTGTAAACCCAATCCCCCCCAATCATGTGACTGCCTTTGTTATGCTGAGTCTCAACATGTGTCACTTTTACTGCTGTGCTGTTTCCCCTACCTCTTTAGATAAATGCCAATTTAAAGGGTCGTGTGTGTGTGTGTGTGTGTGCGCGTGTGTGTGTGGAGAAATTACGGCATCACATGTCCAATTGGAGAAAGACCAGACGTTGTCTTGTCTGCACTCATTCCTCTAATCATCTCCCAAGTTTTTAAGCATTTTCCAAACTGTAGGTTCAAATTTTAAAGCAATATTGTGTCATTTTTATAGAAAATGCCTTTTTCAAACACATTTCTTCCAACTCCATCATGTCAGAACACAGAACCAAGTGAATGTATTCACTGAAATGCTATTTTTAAATTCAGCGCCATCGTCACAGAATCAGTTGTCATGGAAAGCACCAGCTACTGCCTCAAGCGTTAACACTCACTTCATGCAGATTTTTACTTTTATTGTCCTTCATGATATGCATTTGAACCGTTTACGGACTTGCATTATCACCACCGGCAATACATTTGAGACAAAATACACGTTAAAGACATTTGAAGATATACATACTGTCGGCCTCACCCTCTCTTGTGGATTCACGAAAAAGCAAAGTCTGGTATTGGTTAAATACCAGCACTAGCCGCGGCTCAGATGTCCGATTGTGATCATTTGAAATACTGCCCCATGAAACTCCAGCTGTAACGACAGCCATCTTTGCACTGTGTGTTACGACTGCAATAATATTGGAGAAGTGATGTGGTCGCGTCGTGACATGGAGTCATGCGGTTCACTGAACTAGCACATAATGGTGTAATCAATAGCTTTCACAAGTTTAATGATGGAGTACGTGCAGTGGTTATTTTTAGATGTGCAGAAGTGTTTGAACATACTGGAACTTATGGCTGATTGCAAAAACCTTCCCATGGAGACCATTGCACAGCATGGTTTGTTTCAATGTACTTAAGTGCAAGCTGTTGCATTTCACCCCTCCATGATGTTTCTATGGGAACACTGTTCTTGGTTTTGGAGCAATGTATTTTTGTTTGCTGTGTGAAATGCTCTCAACATATTGCGGCATATGTTGAGACATGGGGGAGGGGGGGGCAAAAGAGAAAACATTTTGTCCCCGGATTAGAGGAATTTTGAGGTTTTAGCGTTTGCTTTTGTGGTTACAGTTGTGACAGAAAACAAGTTGCGACCACTGGCGGCAAAACAAAGGAGGGAGAATATACACGAGCTTGCCTAAAGCAGGTGCTCAGAGATGTTGCTCTTCGATTGTTGGTCGGGAGCAGTCCTGCTCCGACGCACAATAGGTGCTGTGAGGGTTGGCTGGGAACATCTACCTTTGTGTCAGAAGGAGTTTTAACGGCCATCTCCGGCAGGTTCTCGACCAGCACCTAACAAAAGCAAAAGTAAAATTCACAAGCCTTGAATTGTCGCTACAATTTGAGCTATTCAATCATCATAGTAGGAGAAGATTGTTTTTCCTTCTTTCCTTGGTATGTTTGTGTAAGTGACACTTGGTCGGTAACTAAGCAACTTAATAGGCCTATTTCTTGTGCCTGTAGGCTTGGATTTACTGCATCCATTTATACACTTTTTTTTTTCCCCGTCACAGTGGAAAATTCACTTTTCTTAGTTTGGTGTGTTTGTTAGTTTTTTTTTTTTAAATCATAATGTTTCCTGAATTGTAGCTGTTACCATTTCTGTGGGTCAGTTATAATCATAGCTTTAGCTTTCCTTATAATTATGTTGTTTTGACTTTTGTTTTTAATTACAGTTCATTTTAATTAGTTTTTGGAGCGGGGTTGTTAGCATGTATTTATTTATTTATTTCATTTTAGTTAGTAATTCGTTCCGGAAAGGAATACATTATTCCTTCTGTACATAGTGAACCACAATAGGAAAGGTCAATGTTTCCCTCTGTAACCGAATGCTATTTTTTTTTTTTTTAATTCAGTTCAGTCAAGGCAAACCGTGGTATGGGCCAAGAGGGCTTTCTATTCTTCTTGTTGCTCATGATCTTCTTTGACAGAAAAAATGGCCACCATGCTTTTTACCACATTCTGCTTACATTGATCCCCCTGTATCTATTTTCTCACTGTAATGGATGGCGTTGGCCCTCCCTCTTCGCTATTATTACAAATAATTGCGAATCAATATGCACTTAAGGCCCGGCATTGGAATAATATTTTAACACCATTTATTTTCAGCCATGTTCATCAGTCCCTCCTTTTCAAAGGAGTCAGCGGTGACCACAGCCCTTGCCATCCTTACCGAACAATTGATGCAATGAGCTAAATACTCTCAACTAACGGAAATGTTTTAGTTAACCTGTTTTGATTTAATCTCCGGACCAAAATATCAGAAAGTTCTAATGACTTTAATAAAGCAATTTTATTTGGAGCAACGCTCGTTTGTCAAAACAAAAATCACTTTGAATTTTCAATAATGCGCACAGGCTAGGTGATGTAGCTGAGGTCAGAGGTTAAATCACTACATGTTACATGTCACCTCTCAACCCGGTCTAATGTCAAAGCAAAATCACTCCTAGATTTGAAAGGACATCCGACGCAAGATGCCCAAGGCAGTGTGGGTCAAAGGTCATGTGTGTGCATGTGTTTTGACAGCTTTACAAAACTGAAGTGCGGAGTGTTTCTGAATCAATTCATCACTATTGACTTTTCCCAACAACTTATAGTACACTCTACTTAATTAGCCTTAATACTTAGTGTTTTTTTCCCCCCTGTCCCTACCCAGCGTTTTCCTTTCTGAATTCTGATTGTAATTTCCCCATTACGGGACAAATAAAGGATATCTTAATCTTAATCGTAATAATTAATTAGTTAATTGTTTTGGGGTTTTTTTTTTCCTGCATAAAGCGTATGAGAGAGGAATAGTGTTGATCATCACAAACAGGGATGACCATATGACCAAAGGGATAGTCAGGTTTCTCCTGGAATCTCCCTGGTTGGTGTTAGTCCATCTTCAGTTGGCAACAATACACACATACATACAGTACATGGGCACCAAGGGAGCGTGGAGTAAGGGGAAATCCTGACGATATCTTGCTACTGGTGGGCGTACAAGAGAAGCTACAAGACCTTTGAGAGCACTTAACATAACGTGTGTCATGCCGAGAGCCCAACACTACTCTATATGGTCAAAAGTTGTGGTCGTACGCAGAGAAAAGCATACTATTTGTTGCCCCTTTGCAAATAAAACTCCATTTATCGAGCAGAACGAAGTTCATGGTTACTGATGTCAACCTTGGTTTTAGTTCAGGCCCTTTAATGGATATATGGTGGTGTTGTCGAGTACGATTGATGCGCGAAATGCTGTGTGTGTGACACCCTACCCCTGATTGATTGATCAAATTCATTCAAGTGTGTGTCTCGATTCATATTGCGGATGAGATCAAAATGTATTTATGCCGAGTGAATACATGGTGGCAAGGTTATGAGCTATAACGGATTTATCTCAACACGTGTGTCCCTTTAATGTTTTACAGCTCTTGCTGAAAGCTGGTTCCTGTTTCACAGTCTGAAATCGGAACAATAACAGTGCGGTTTTTAGGTTTAGTCGGCTGTAAATCTTATGGAGGAAGCCTGTCGACACCAGAAAATCCATTTGCCCCCCTTGCCCGCATGCTATTACCTGAACAACGCTGAGCTAATGAACTCTGCAGAGTGGCAGGGTGGCACTTCCCTTATCGGTCTCTTTTTGTTTCTACCTTTTTATTCAAGCCATTTGCATGATGCAACTTCCAAGCAGCAGCTTTGTTCCTTAGCGAAGGCGGGGTGGGGTGGGGGCAGATTGCTCGGACCTAATCCTCAACCTCACTCTAATCAAACCTGCCGCTCCCTCCTTTGCATTTGAACATTGACTATGAGATGAAGGAAAGCCGAGCCAGATAGACGCGCATAAATATAAGTGCCGGCGAGCTAATCTCTTCAAATCCAACCTGCAATGTTCAGTCGCTTTGCTTCCTGGCTTGTTGTTTTCGGCGGCAATCTCTTCCATACTGCTGCAAGTTCAATGTATTTTTTTTTATATGACAGTTAACTCCAACCTCAGTACCAAAATTGCTTCAGTGAAACACCTCAGGCTGAAATTATAGACTGTTTTTTAGGATCGAATCAGTGACGGAATTGTATTTTTTCTTTTTTTATCTCTTACACCTATGACTTTATTTTCTCCTATCACAACTTTTCACTCATTATATTTATCTCACTGTTGCCATGACAAGATCCCAAAAGATAAGTGAGATAATTTCTCTCGGCACGGATATGATTGCCACCCCCACCCCGTTTCTATTCGATGATGCTTTAGCCCTGAAGCAAAATGACACAATAAAATACATTTTTCTAAAGTGATCTGAGCACCCCAAAGCTCCTGTGACATTCAGTCTGGATAAAAATCTTTAGGGTGGAATCAGCAACATCCCAAACAGTCTCAGCATTTCACCGCCGCGAGGAAAAGCAATAAAAGTACAGAGATAAGATGATCTGATGAGGGAGACATTTTTGGCACAGATGCTGCTAGTGTTTTTTTGGGGGGGGGGGGCATTGTTAACTCTTGCACCAACCTTTTTTTTCTGTAGCTCTCATTGTCGGCTGCCTTGTTACAAAGCTGAAGGAGCTGCCTCACACGCGTATTGACTATATTGATTTTACAACATAGAATAATGATGTGCATTTTGAGAACTGTTGAGTGCATGCACTCCCTCTCTTCATTTTTGGCAACAATGGGGACTCAACTTGGCTCTGTATTTATGCAGTGCGTGCACTACTTTATTTTACCACTGAGGCGGACTCCTCAGACTGAAGGAGGGTGGACTTCGGAGTAAACACATATAAGGGCTTTTTACACCTTTAACAAAAATGGCATTTCTGCACTTAGATCAGCACTTGCTTGCTTGGTTGTGTAGTTTGTTCCTTTGTTTTGTGTTCACCCCGCCCCCATATAATTTATTTATAATTTATTTAGTGATTTCCTCTCTTAATTTTCTGTTTGGCGCATTAGTGTTTGCTTTTCTGAGTGTCATTGAAGTCATCGTTGATTTACGTTTTCGTGGGCGGCAGAAGGCACGGAGACCGAGAAGGAGAAGGACGTGCCTGTCCAGTAGTCGCTTGAGTTGTGTATACGTTTTAAAAAGAACCAACACGACAGCTCATTTGTTTTCTGTCATTTTGCTCCGCTGCAGAAACTGCCGTGTGAACGCAAGTGGGGCTGCACCGACGCTGTGCCGGTGCTGTCACGCTCAGCAGCTTTGTACGTGTGAACGCTCCACACAATTTGCTGTGGTGCAAAATATATCGCAACAAAATACATTGGTGCAGCGCCGGAGCAAATGTGTGCCGTGTGAACACCCCTATAGATGGATGGATGGATCTATTCTGTCATAGCCATTCATGAAATGCAAAATGTATAGACCCTCAATTCCACGAATATAGTTTAGACAGCGTGAGACTAACTGCTTAGTGGTCTCCTTTTGTGTTGGACCTCCCTTCACAGTAGATGCCCCGAGTAATTCAGTGGACCCCCCACGCCACCCTCACCCTTAGCACACAAAGAAGAGACAGAGTTGGCCTGGGTAATTGGGATAATAATTATAGCTGCATTTACTGCCAGCTGGGTGCCTTAGAAGGTCAGGGAACAGCGTGAGGACACCCTTATCTCCATGTTCTTGCTGGCTTCCATATGACAAGAGACAATAGGAGCAAGCTTTGGCCCTGAGCGGAGCCGCATGGCACAGGCCCACCTTCCGCAGACAAAACACAACAACCGCACAGCGAGCATCAGAAGTGCCACATTGGCTTACTGGCAGCAGAGTCAATGGCTGCACTGTAGCTAGTCGTAGTCCTCTGGCAATAAAAGCCAAATGGAGATGGAAAGGGGAAGAAGCAAAAGCGGTGAAATAGATTAAAAAGAGCTACTTTGGGGGAAAGGCCCCTTTCCACACCTCCAACTTAAAATCATGAACTTGTTGTCTTTAAATCCTTCTTCCATCCGTGACGTCCACGGCTAACATCTGAATGACTCCGATGACAAAGACATTCTTAATTTATGAAGAGGACTTTGACCTTTCTATTCAAATTCTACCTTGATGCATTAGCCTGGTAAAGGCTCAATGAAAACGTCGCAGGGAGAGGTAGAAAGTCAGCTTTCTTTTCCAGCCACCCTGTTGCTCTCCTTCAACTGCCCCTCTGACCTTACCCCTCTCTGAGTTACCATGACACTGAAAGCTCTTGTAGCAAAGCTCCCTTTTCTCCATAAATCTGATTTTTACTATGCTTTTAAAGTGTATCTAGTGACGGCTCTATTTTATTCCAATAAGTTGGAACGCGATCAGTGGCCCATGTTTCAGGAAAAGAATGTAAAAGTTTCCGCATGCATGTTTTTTTTTAATGCACAGGCTTGAGAATAAGCCTTCAGACTTAAAAAAAAACACAAAAAAACACGGTGGCAGTTCTTTGCTTTCTCTTTCATGCGTTCCCCAATGCCTTTTCCCAGCGTTTATCTATCTAAAAAAAAGGACCTCTTGCATGAATCTTTTTTATGATAACTCGTTAGCAAAACTCTAAATAAGGATCAGCTATTTTCCCCTCTCTTGATCTTAATTAGATTAAAAGGGAACTTGGCAACGTCCACAGTGATGTTTCCACATTGAAAGTCACTTTCTCCATGCCGCCTGATAAGAATCCGAGCTGGACCACAAAAAAAATAACATGGGTGACAGGCATCGCTTTAAAAGGGAGACATATGCCCATTAACTATTTCAGAAAAATGTTGAGATTTGGCCCTTTTGCAAAATGCATTTACACCTCCGGTTGTATAGTGATGTTGGAAGCTTACCGCTAAAATGTTTTGTTGAATTGTCTTCTCTCTCTTGTCGAAAGACTTGTATTAGGCCAATCAAGTTCCTTCCACAGCAGACCTATTTGAAGGTGGCTGAATGGAGCTTGATTTGTGCTGGAACAGAAAAGGGTCTTCCCCATATTGTTCCTACAAAGTTCGCGGAATAGTGCCACATCTAAAAATCTATCCCTTGTGTGTCCTTACAATCTTCTCCCTTGTTGCTGCCTGTTGCGACAGAAGAGCACCGAGGACTCAGACTGTATGATGGTCATGACCGTAATGATGGGCACATTATTCCCCTTTCTCCCTCACTGTTCTTCCGCACGCCTTTTCATCCGAGGAGAAGAGTCTATAGTTGATTATCTAAGAATTTCCTCTTGAAAGGGCACGGCTGCAGCGAAGCATGTGGCAAGGTTTCATTACGACCGTCACTGTCATATAATCACTACCCACTTACATCCAAGACAAAGGAAGCTTACTTGTCCAGACCCGGCCCGTTCCACGTTCATATTCAAATCCAAGTCAGGAAATGAATCTGAAATTGCCTGTATAGAAATTACCATCTCAAACCATTAGCGCTTGACTTTGCAAAGGCAGCAATGACTGATAGAACCAGTGGTGAGCATTTGACTGGGTGAAGAAATTGCCAATTTACATTACACAAGCGTGAAAGTCTCCCTTTGATAAAATGTTGTAATGGCTTTGAGAAAATGTGGATTTATGCAAGGAAAATATAACCTGCCACGGATAAAATGACCAGATCTTGCTTGGTAATACTAAAGTGAAGAAAAACATCATTTGTCTTACAGTAAGGAGAGGCCACACACAGTCGAGGACAAGGAATGTGCGCACATTGAAGCTCTTAAGAGGAATCGGCCTAATCAGTTTTGCAGAGCATTTGTGTTAGATGTTTGAAAATATTAGCTCATTGGTTCCTAAGTAAATGTTAATATTTGGCCACGTATCAAAACAAATCTGCCATGTGTGTGTTTAGCTTAATTCCCCCCTCATCAACGGCACAGACACATGTTCAGATCTTAGAGCTCAATAACACAAAATGTCAAGCCCGACTTTATTTCAACCAAAGTTAAGGTGGCTTTTCCTCTCTCGGCATGGATGTCATCCCCTGTTTTGGGGAATTAACACTGTGTGAACACCAGCCAATTGGCAACTTCTGCGACCAGCTGTGTTTCCTTCTCTTTCACCCGTCGACTCTCTCTCTCTCTCTCTCTCTCTCTCTCTCTCTCTCTCTCACTCTTTTATCCCCTCTCATTAATCCTTACAAGATCCAAGATGATGGCATGAGTTAAGCTTTATCGTACTGTACAAACAGGCCTTTGAGGCCTGCTAAAGCTGTTCTTCAGGAATGTTTCAGTTTTCATGGGACTGTGATGGAGGATGCCAGTTATAGGGCCATTTTTTTGTAGCGAGTTTCATCTGTCCTTAAAGTCGTGGATTATATAAATTTGGGGCGTTTTAAAGCCATGAAGTAGAAAAAATTACAAGAGAAAAAAAAATAGTCCACTTTTATTGTGGACCTTAACACGAAGCAACATGATTACTCACCAAATATCAAATATACGGAAATGTAATATATGGTCAGTACATTTTTCATATTTAAACATACACATCACACAGTCAAAAGAATGCTGTTTTAATAGCTTCACACTACAATGTAACAGTTGTCAAATGATTGATCAATGCATCAGAACGCAATTGTTTTCCCCTACCTGGAGCTGATATACACACTCAGCAGGTTGAGCAAAAACATAATTTGGAGTCCTCCAAACACTGGCCTTTTAATTAAAAGACACAATGTTTTTGTTCCCGTGCTCTCGTCCCCAACCCCCACGGCAAGGGTGAAGGGCGAGTTCTGTGCATTTCTAATAAGAGAATCTTCACGTAGACGGGACTCGCTGATGAAATCATTCACACGTCAAGTACCACAGTCACCATCTGTGCCCAAACACATGAGTGCCTGGTCTCTTTGGGTAGGGGGCGGGGTTAATCCTCTGTGGCTTGTCTGGGACTCTGGGAAAACCTCGTGACATCCCTTCACCATCACCCATACCTTTAAACCACCTCATCTTTTGTTGTTAATGCCCCTCATCTCATTTCAATTAAAGCGCATATTCAACCGTAGGTGCCACCTAACAGGGCTTGAAAAATGCTCACGGACATTACAAGGGACATTACAGAGCCTTGGCTGAGTGCTCGGCTGTGTCTCATTTCAAATGGGACACCTTAGTGGGTTTTTGCCCACATAGTCTTGCCAAAGACTCGCCAGTTCATGGTCCCGGAACTGGCGACACTGGGCTTTTTTTGTGGGTTGGGGGGGAGGGGGGCTCCTGTGATGCTTCATGGTTTAAAAAGCAAGGAGAAGAAGCACACTGTATAAATATCTATTTGCATACATACACACAGTGTAAACATTTGTCCAAGTATTATTATTATATAGGCAAGTGTATGTCACTGCGCAATAGCAATTTTTGACCCTGCTACAGTACGGCAGAGCCTTGGGAGTTCATTACTGGCTTTGTCAAGCTTTTTCAATCGAGCTTCTTTGTAATATTACATGATGAGGCTGTGTTCTGACTGCCTTCCTCGACTCAAAGTGTATTCATGTAAACCAGTTGATATTTAAAAATGCCATTGATCAAGACGTGCAGAGATATCGACTGGCGGGGCTACTTAATGCCATTTTGGTCACAAGGGAAGTGAAAACCGTCAGTCTGGATCATGTGAATCGAATATGTGACTATTTGTGTGTCTTTACTGGAAGTTGCAGTGCATACAAAGAGGGTATTATATTTAGGCTTGAACGGATGTCACCGAGGCTTTTGACTGATGGGTGCCTGGTAAAAGATGATGAATGCATATTCAAGTTGATAATTGAGTGCCGAAAAGCCAGGACTCGCTGCGGCCTCAACAGTTGAAGGCAGCATTAGGGCTTCATTAAGACAGAGCGCCATTAGAGCCATAGATCATAGCAGTGACAGGTCAACACTATGTCTGGTGGGGTTGATAATGATGTCATGAATGCCAGGGTCAAGGGTTGAAGACCCATTAACGTATGTTAACCTTCCGATACTGATGGGAGATTGTGTCGTGGGCGCATTTATTCACTGTGACATTGTGAGCTGTCAGAAATGCCTTGAGTCCATGGGTGCCTTTGGTATTTTGGTGCGTGAACGTTTGTGCGGATCACATTTGTGAGCGAAATAGAATAAAAATACAACAAATATAGTTTTTGAAGTGGATTCCATCCATTTTCTGTTTAGAGTCCCGGTGAAAAATGTTTATATTTTAATGATATCTTAACTTTAATGGGCACAAAACGGAACTGAATGTAACAAGTAATGTCTTTTGTTGTTGTTGTTATTTAACCGCACATTGTTAATGCAGAAGAATATGGAAAATCACATGACAGTAAAAGTCAAAATTGTCCTAAATTTGAAAAACCAGGTTGTCGCCAATTCGGTGACTGGGCGCACAATCACTTCAAGTGATATGTGACCACCAGGGAAGTCTTCTGAAGTTCCAATTGTTGACTTGTCCTCTTTTCAACCTCTTTTGAACCTTCCTGGTTCAGTCGCCCCATCTGTCAGCATATGCCGACCTTTTGAATCTTCCATTGATTATTACGCAAAATTGACAGTCCATATTGAAATCATGCCGCCAGCCATATTTTCCCCCTCTGTTCATGTGTCTAGGTTGCCATTATTAAGGGTCAGGAACTTTGATCTCTGGCCTCCTTCCTCTTTCCTAATTTTGTCTTTAAGATGAATGCTCCAAGACTTGATAAAGTAATGGCGCGGACAACGCAGACAACCAATTGGTGGTTGAGCGGGCCGCCCCTCTTCTCCCTTTTCCCCGCTGTCCTACTCTGTACCTCCCACAAACAGCCCCCACCCTCATCCTCTTCAAGTCATCACTGCTAAAAGCTGGGACCAGCTGTGCCAGGAACAAGGAAGCCATTTTGCTCCATCTTTTTAATTCTGGTTTATTACTATCAATATTTCTGTTGTTTAAAGTGGCCCTGACCCTTGCTGTGCTCTGACAAGAATTCCCCTGTGCCTCTTTCTTTAATTATATAAAGAGGGAGCAGTGGCCACGGCTGTGCGTGTATTGGCCTGCAAATACAAATGATTCTGCGTTGGCTCCAGGTTCACCTGCAGACTGCGAGTCAGTGACATTTAGAAAGGGAAGAGTAGCTCCGCATTGACCCATGTCTGGTATTGTGCTCGAGTAAATGAGGTACTTTACAATTGTAGACATTCTTGATGGAACCTCTGGGACCTTTGTGCCCTTTTAATAGACAGGATACTTGCTTGTTAGGTTCGAAAGGCTCCTTTCAATGACTACACCGTTGACCAGTGATGCTAGGTGAAATTCTATACGAGCCACCCTAACATTCAGGGTTTGTTTGTCTACATCACAACCTTGGGAGAAAAGGAATCTTATTTACATGACATGCAACATAACCGAACAAGCCATGCATGCCCAGCTGCAAATCGTCACGGTCAGGTGCACAATTTGTATGTCCAAACCTTAGTACATTTTCTTTTGTTTTTCCAAAATCAATACTATTAGTCCGTCCCCATGTCGACTGTCTTAAAAATGTAAAACTGCGCCTCTTGCATTACTCCGTGGGAGTTTTGCAGCATTATGTCGACGCCAATGTCTTTTAGCTCATAACATTTTAAAATAGTTACGGTAGACATCTGAGAAAACCTATTTTGTTCAAAAAGGATCGCTGTAATGCTCATGTGCAGAAGGAACTGGTCAGCCATGAAATCAGAGTAAGTAAGTGCAGACTAATTTTCTGCTTGTCAAACTGCTTTGTCAGCCCACCATTACATGTACTGAATCACGCATGGCTCCAAGACGATTGACATAGTTTGGGAAGATCATCTAACCAAAGTTGTTTGACATTTCTTCTGAATACTAAAAGGCTTTTTTTATCTGATCGTCCGTAGCACGAACACAGACTTTGATGCGGATGGCTGGCACAGACTTTTGGTATGCTAACGGGACTTAATGACAGAGTTTTCTGAGAATAATATATATTTGTTTGGAAACATCCCAGCAACCAAATGCTTTCCAGAATTGTCCACCATTCCCTCCCTCCGTTTGTCTGCCGTCCGACTCCTGCACTGGCATAGCCACACATTGCTAAAACGACATTATGCTTGCCTGCGGGAATCCCAACTCACGGCAAGCTGGAAGATGTGGGAGTTTCAGTTTGGAAATGTGAAAAGTCAAGTGGGCGGCAGTGTTCAAACAGCTGAGTGTGAACCTCACATAAACCTGCTTGAAGGCTCTTATCTTCTCTGTATCGCCGATTTGTATGTTTATTTATTTCTGTTTCAATATGACTGATTTAGTTTTGGGTTGTTCTTTGCTTGTTTTTACTTTTGACAATCGAACTGGGATGGTGTCCCATGCTTCAGTAATCGGGCAGAGGACAATGATAAAATGAGAATGCAGTTTTCCTTTCATCCTTTTTGATAATCAACACATTCAGTCATGGATCTATAGGAATAACCGAGATGAGACGGGTTTCAAATGAAATATTTTCTGAGCAATTCAATGTTTAGTTTATTTTTTTTAAGAATATGAAAGTAAATTAGGGTGAACTCGGTTGTCTTAGACCCTTTGTGTTCTTGTGTAATGACAGCTTTATTGGTCTCAGATTCTCATCATAATGTCCTTGTTCTTAGCCTCCAGAGTTTTCCATCCAGGCAGAACTAAGTTTTATAATTCTTTGTAAACAAAAAAAATAGAAAGAAAGGAATGATCTGATGCCAAAAACTGAGCAAAGCAAATGGAAAATGACCTTTTGGGTCACCACTCAAAACTGCAGTTCAGTTTTTTTGTATGGCATTTTACTGAGGATAGTAATTGAAAAATGTGATATTGATTGTCTCGTTATGACAATACTTGATCTATTTTTAACATTAGGAGGAATTAAATTGCGTAGTTTGGTCTTGAGTAGAGAATGCGAATTCCTGCTGTAATAAAAAGTGTCGCAAGTGTCCATGCAATATTTTTGCAAACGAATGCCTCATGTTACCCAGCCGCCGAGGACCATGATTTGGGCTCGCATCCCCTCAAGGACCCCCTCATGCACACACACAGGCAACCATTAATAGCTCAACAGCAGCAGTCTCTTCTCAGAGGAGGGTATTTTAGCTGCCGAGGCCCATTGCCGGTACATCAGTCACATGGGTACATTGGTCAAGTCATAGCCTGACAAATCCGGGGTGTTATTAGGCCTTTGTCCAGCCTGCAGCTGTCTCTTACCAAGCTGGAGGGAGCGGATGGGGAGGAGGGGTGATGGGCTGACGTGAATTCATGACCTATCCCTGCAAACGATGGCTTAGGCATTTAGAAATGACAAATGACACGAAGGGACACCAAAGAAAAGAGAGAGAAAGTAAACATCTCTGATCAGATTGCTTTTGGAACATGAAGACAAGTAATATGGAAGTGCAAAATACATCAAATCATCTTTTCTATTCAAATTCCCGGTTTGCAAATTTTCCCTGAAGAATAATAAGACATTTCATCTCCATTCTTATAAAAAATGACCAAATGCATTTGTAGATCTAATCGTCTTTCTGCCATCACGGGACGTCTCGGTGGCGGTCCGTCACCCTTCCTAAAGAACTCATTCTTTCTTTGAATTAAATGTTAGTCTAGGGTGCGATGAAAGAAAGATGAGCTTAGCCTTAGACTTGACGCAAGATTGCCAGAGGGCGCCGGCTGAACAGGTCCGTCCCATCATCTGCTGCACTGAGATACAAAGTTATCAAAAATAAATAAAAATAATGCTAAGAATTGCAATCAACAGTTTTCAGATAACATTGCATTTTGAAGCCATACCGGCTTCTTTTGCTGTAAATGACAACAGAAAGTCAGGCAACGCTTTTCCTTTCCTTGAAATTTGATACTTGTAATTAAATCTGTTCCTAAACTCTGACACGCATATGCTCATGTGACCTATGTTGTGTTCTTTCTTTTTCGATTACTCATTTATTAGCTCGTGTGTGAGTGTTTATGGGTCAGACTGAGAGTCAGCACATGTCAGAAATGAATGCAGGCACTGTGGCGTTGTTTGCATCCTTGCTTTAAGTCCTGACCGTGGTGTCGGAGACATCTGCCTAATCCTCCCGGATCAAAGGATGACTATTACACCGACGGGCATCCAGAACCCCGACACCCCCCGACCCCAAAAGCGGCTTTCGAGGGCTCATGACCTCTGTCAACAGTTCAGGTTAAAAAACACAGGTGGGATGGAAGCGCGACATATGTAAACGCAGCAGCTCGTCACAAAGCTGCATTCATCAACGGATACATTTCACGAGTTCATATGAATTTGATGATTTTTTTTTGTGATCAACATGACAATAAATATCTTGACTATTGATACTTGGGCGCCTTTCATACAAAACAAATGTATCAAGGGGAGCACATACAGGGGGGAAAGTGGGTGGATATTTAAATATATTCAGACGTACCATGGCCAAGTCAACTGCTGACATTGAGTATACAAGTGAACAAGCAAAAGGAACAATGGTGGCCACGAGGCTTGTGTGGCACACTGTTGACCTTCTCTCATTTCCAAAAAAAGGTGAGCAGTGTCAGGCAATGGCGAAAGTCCTGTCGGTCTTTTGGATCACATTGCGGAAATGTGCATGTAGGCATTAGTAATTTTATACAAGTGACCTTTTGTCTTGTGCAAAAACAAATGACTTGAATTGGACTAATCCAGGGCTCATTCACATTTGCTTTCACGCATCACATCTGCTGATGTAAAAGCCCATTATAGAAGCATGCGGAGAACTGGGAAATTTAACGTCGGTGCATGTGTAGCGGAGCTGATCGATTACATCATTTAAAAAAAAAAAAGATTTGGGAGATAAAATAGTCATTCTTTTGACTCCCAGTCTTACATCAAGCTGGTCTAGCACTGGGTTGCAGGATTTAATGCAACCCTTTTCTTCATCAAATGTTTTTTTTCAAGAATGAAACTAATTTAGTACCGCCCAGCGGAGAAAGAAGCTCCTACAAGTATTGCGGATATTGCCGAGGCCCATGCCATCATGTCTTGTCAAAGGCCATCATCGCCTGCGTCTTTATTGCAACGATGTTCTACTGGCGTTCTCTACGAACTTTTCTATGCGAGTGACCTCTCTCTGCACCCAATTCTGCAGTCTAATGTCCAATTATGGCTGAACATTTGACTGGGTTAGTTGAAAATCTATGAAAACGTGGTGCATTCCGCTGACTTAAGAATGTGATTTGTTTTGTCAGATTTCGGCGAAGGACGAACCAGTGAAATTACAAAAATGATGTAGGAAGATATTAGCGGATGAAAGCCATTGATTTTCTAATGAGCAGCTTTTCACATAATGAAAGCATTAGCTTCCTCTCACTCTAGTGAACCACTTAATTGCAACAACCGTATAAAGTGTATGCTTCCTGCGCTGCTTTTCACATGAACCATCGCAAGCAAATGGGGTATAACTAATACAATTGATTTTTTTAGCCACCAAGTCCTACTTAGGCCAGCTAACAAAATCGCTGCACCGTCGACGTGCGGCCTATTGTGCTTTTCGTGATGCTTGATTGGCTGTACGTCCAAGCGCTTATTATCATCGGCCATCTGTCATCAGAGTTCTCCGTACCCAAATAAACAATGGCTTGCACCACTGATTTGCGCACCCCCCATGCCCCGTAAGTGTCGCTTTCGAAGACGTGTACGATAACAGCGCTGCAGGTCCTCAGTTCACATTCACACTTGTTTTTGTTTTTTTTAATCTCCCCGCTGATGTCGGCCTTTGTTCTGATGAACTGCGTTTTTCTTTTCTCTCACATGCTCTTGTTTAACCTTTCACTGTTTTTCACTCTGCAGCAAAGCAAAGCACCCCTGTCCCCCCCTTCTACTTTTATCTCCCGTTCCTTGGCTCACCTTATATTACTGCAGAAATTCCTCACCTTTTGTCATTTTCATCCCTTTTGTTTGCATGCACGCAAGCAAGGCAAGCTGGCTTTCCCATCATAATTATGTGTTTTGTCATGCACCGCCTCTGTAGCTGGTGATAAAAGGGGAGCCTGATTAAGCTGAAGGAAAGGCCATTGATTCTTATTGAATGGCCTCTCAAAGCCCTTTAATGTCGGGGAAGGTTTTGCACAGTGTTTAATGACAGCATGCCAAAAAAGCTCGCAATCTTACTTCCGGAAAAAAAAAAAAGCACAAGCGGTGCCCTCTTATGGCAAGGTCAGAAAACCATGATTGGGCTTGTCTTGACCGTGTGGGGGGGAAAGCTGAGTCAGCTTCATGAATTTTAACATAAACAATATAAACAATGGCACTTTTAAATTTAAATGTAAATGTGTAAGCACACATCGGACTGAAAACAGTTTGCTTTGCTCCCAGCAGTCAGACGGCTCCGAGTAACCATGACCGGATACAAAGGCTGAGGCACGAGTTCCAGCAGGCGAAGCAGGACGATGACATCCATCCGCAGTCCTACGGCCTCCATCCGTCTCGGGTGAGTTTGTGTCCACACAAACAAAAATATTCAGTGGTTAGGAAACACATTTTAGCTAATCAGAAGAAAAAATAAAAGCAGAACCTTGATTGGGCCTTGAGAGGTGTCATTATATTTTAAGTATGCATCATCAAAACATCACTCATTTTGGCATTGGTCCAGTCTGTATTTCCGACGTAAAATGTTTCTATGAGCTTGAAAAACATACCGCCGGTGATCCCTCACCCACACGGAAACGACAAAATGTATTTGCTCCGGATTTGCATCCATGTTAGCTCAAAATCTCGGTTAAATCTGAAAGTAGATATCTTTCCCAATCACATTCCTAATCTCTTTCTTCCCATGCTCACTGTCAAAGTGAGATACTATCTGTTTGTACAGCACTAAGCAGTCTCCACATTTTTCTCTCGGCGTCTGAGCTCCTAATTGCTTGTGATTGTTGACACTGTTGAGCATGCCCTCGTTATTCCGGTCGTAATAAGATACTGGGCCAGCCTGAAGTGTGTTTTATTTGTCCCCTTTCCTGCTATTTTCATCCCGCCTGAACAAGATTCACAAAGGCAGTGCTCCTGCAGGTTGGTTCTCACGAGTCTTAAAATATTCAAAAAGCTTGTGCACATATGCCACTTTTAGATCACATACTTGAACTTGCGTTTCATGACGTGAACGACCTTCCATAAACGGTAATGATATGACTTATTGATCGTGAAACATAAATGAAAATGTTATATAAAAAAAAACATTACTTAGAATCTGTGAATGGTGCCTCACGTCATATTGATCAATTCGTGCATCATAAAACTGCCAAGCTGATGCTCACACAAGTTGTTGCTTTTATATTCCCGTCTCCTTTCCCCTGTTTGGAAAAAGGGGATTTCCAGATGTTCAACATAAATTGCTCAGTGCTTTCCAGTGTTTGTGTTTGTCTCTTTTACTCTCTTGGGGAAGAAAATTACGTAATTGTGTGCCGTTAGCATGACCGCACGTAAAAGGCTGAGCACTATGCTGGTTCAATGGGGCAAATCTTTGTACTGCATGTCCCTTTTTTTATGTATATATCTTCATGATATCTGCCACTGCCTGGACAATCATGTCTACTGCACAAAGTTTGACTTAATATCCCGGTTTGCCCACAGATAGAGCAAAGTGAGAGAATGTCGCAGGTCCATTCACTCCCTTTTGATAATGATTTATCGCTAGGATTGTTATCCGAGAAATCTTTCCACACGTCGCGACAACAAAGTTCTCAACTTTTAGCTGTGCCCTTTCAGGAGCTCCATCATGATATGTCGAAAGCCGAGCCAACCTTGCATTCGTGTGGTCAAAAGAAACAGGAAACGGCAAACCACACTGCTTCCTATCTGATGGTTTCTCTGCCCGAAGCTACAAATCACCGGGACCACCAACCACTGATCTGAATTAATTGACGCAACTACATTGTCGCACGACTCAAAAGAAAAAAATCCATCTGGCCTTTCTTTTCTTTTTTCTTTTCTTTTGTGTTTCCCAGGGGAGTATATTTCACTTCCCTTGCCACGTTTTTCTGTAATTCATTCTACCCACCAGCAAGTGAAATGCCTCTGATTTTTTTTGTTTACCTGCTTGCAATGTGGTTATGTTCAAGTCATGCCTGATTTTTTCCTGGTGTATCTGACAAATAGATCTAGAGGCTTGGTTTGCGGTAGGTTTTTCGGAACCTAAGGCTGCTTTCCTGGTCCCGTATTTTATTATTATTATTTTTAATAGCTGTAAATGATTCCGCTCGTGTTGAAACAGGTGTGGAACATCCTCTTTTCCACCTTTATTTGTCTGACACCATTGGCAAAACATGAAATCCATCAGCGTGTGCCATCATCTTTCAGCTTATTGGATAAGAAACAAACATGGTGGTCTCCTTGATTTGATTTCAACAAATGTCATGTTTTATATGGCGCTGTATTCCAAGGCCCAGCCGGCCATGCACTAATTTGATTCGACTTCCTGACCTAATGCCATTAAAGTGACAGATTTTCTCTTCAGGTTATTTCTCATGTAACTCTCCTGGCATGGCGTCATCCACCTCAAGCCCTTCAGTTTTAACCCCAATAGTCCCATGTCCAGATTCCCCACCACTTCCTCTCAAATGACCATTGCATCGGACTAATTTTCTTCCCCTTCCAATTCGGCCCGAGTTTAAATGATTTCTTCTTGTTCACTTCTTGTACATCCGAGAGACTTTTCAACTCTGTTGTTGCTCTGAAATTTGAACCATATGAGTCCAATTGGCTTCAGCTCGATTGAATGCTGCGGAAAGGACCTGCTGTTGGTGTTGAGTGAAATGTAATTGCGCTGTTATTGCAGCTGTCCAAGCGATGGGGGGGAAAAAAAGGCAACCGTTTCACAAGAAGTGAAATTCCTTGCTGACAACCTTTCCGTCTTCTAACATATTTTTTCAGCCATCTCTCTTTTCAGACTCCATCACTACCTGAAGGTTTTGGATATACATTGGATGGGCTTAGCATCATAGACACGTGCAAAATTATCAGGTTGATAAAAAATAAAACAAAAATGCTTAAAAATGTCAGCAATCGGTTTAGATTGACGCTATCACAATGGTGTTAATTGAACATAAAAGGTATGAGTGTGGCTGTTGTTTGCAGTTTAGATGTGTTTTCAGAATGATGCGGCTAAGTATTGCGCCGCTGGGCTAGATCATTCCAATGGCCCTCTCGAGCAGTGTCTCTCAGAATAAGATTGATCCCAATGAGACACTGTGGCATCGAGACAGCGCATTAAGACACACGTAAACACACTTTTATTTATCACATACTCCTCTGAATTGTAAAAGATTGTGTGCCGTAATTCCTCACTACTCCTTGATCTTTTTCCGTTGCCAAGTGCTCTGTGCCTCAGCTGTATGAGCGATTGGGTCTTGATTTGTTTCTTTTGATTATAGTCTAGTAACGGGATGGAGATGCAAAGTGGGCGCCATTCGGTAACCATGGAGTCTCAAGTCCAAAAGCAGCACCAGGAGGACGGGGGCAGTTTCCGCCAAGCCCAGAGACAGTCCAATTCTCTGCCACGGTAAGTTTCTTCTGTCCGTCTGTAAACTTTAAAATCAACTTTAAAAATGACATGTGGACAATTGTCACATGGGCTGATAGTTGTTTTTTTTCTTTCAAGGAAGACGACAAAGCATTTCACTGTGGATGCAAATGTCATGCCTTGCAATTTAAAGCTAAATTCCACTCTGTGATATTTTTGTATCATCGTGACTGATCCATTCACATTGTGTGAAACTTTTCTTTTATTGGCTTCGGTTCTTCCCTTTTGCTCAAACAAATCTTTTTTTTTTCCTATGACATTCCGTTTTCATTTCCATTGCTGTCTCTTAACAGTCTCATTTGGGTCGATGAAAACATGTTTGCTTCTGCGGATATGGATTTGCGGTCCACATGGACGCATAATCAATGTGTTCTGTATAGGCCAGACCAATCCATGCATTCCTTTCATAGGTGTTATCTGCTGGCATCACATATGATGTGACAGTTGACTCCCAGGCTCCCCTCCCACGGTCGGTCGCTTCTCTTGGGAAAGTTCATCTGGCCGGCGATAAAAGACGGACTGTGGTGGCTTTTGATATGCATTCCTACCATAATCTCTTAACACTCTTAGTGGGCGCTTGCGTGAATTTGGGCTTCGTGTTAAACTATGGCAAATGCCTTCCATCCCTAGATTAAAAACCACGATTCTCCTCAGTTCCCCCATTTTCAGACATGTGTTCTCCTCGGGAATTCCCTTTTAAAGTAAAAAAAAAAAAAAGTCCAATCCCAAAGGAGCTTCCAGAAAAAGCCATGCTAGCTGCATATCTGATGACAGGCAGGCTTAGCTCGCCGTCTGGGATGTGAGGATAGCAGGAGCACTAATGAAGGGTTGTTGTTCAAGCAGGATTAGCGGCGGCAGGCGGTGGTGGGCGAGGAGCAAGTGTGTTAGGGGGAAAGAGAGACCGCTGATTAGCTTGAAAGAGACACAACATGCATAACACTCACATGAATGTAGTTAAGATCAGATTCTTAACAGCGGGGAGGTTAAAGGAGGCAGGCCGCACACCCTTCCACTCAACAACCCCGCATATATTATATACACACACACATATATATATATATATATATATATATATATATGTCAATTAGTTATGAAATGTCCGCTCGGCCATCACTGGCTGGCTCATTTTGTGCAAAATTTAAAAAACCTATACGTTACAATGTGTGTGTGTGTGAGCTCGGGCACAGGCACTGATGCCCTTCCCATGAACTCAGATTTGTCCTCGCTGTTAAAAAGAAACACCCTGCAACCGCAAGTTTTTTCCTGAGAACCAAGTTCCTAGCTGTGTTTATATTCTGTCACTCTAGAGCTAACGCTCTCTTTGGAGTAATATATTCCCCCCCCGCCCCCAACCCCTCTGTCTGCAAATTTAATCTATTTTGTGACAGATTCTGGCTCAAGAGTAGATGTGATAAGAGCGCTCCTCTTATGCATCAATCATGAGTGCATTCCTGTGGGAAAAAATGTTTTGGTTTTTTTTGTTTTTTTTTGGCTCATCCTCTCCAAAAAAAGCTTCTCAAATTTTATTTTATTTTTCTATAAAAAGTAAACTGTGATTGCAGAAATGTGGATAGCTGCCTTGTGTGACAGGCGCACAAGCAGTTCCCTCATGAGTTTTGTTGGCAGCCCTGTAAGCCAAGCCAGGGTGTAAATGCATGTTGGCTCAAGGAGACAGCAAAAGCCTGATGTGGAACATGTGGTGCGGCTCGATCCGCAGTCTGTCCTTACATCTGCCCCCGCTCCATGTTATCCTCACATGCCTACTACATATACTAATAAAAACACACACGAGCAGAGGAGAACAAGATGATCAGCTTGAGTTTCACATGGTCAGTGCATAAATGCATTTGCAGCTGTTTGCGTGTACATGCATGCAGAGTTGTTTGCTATGTTGGCCTCTGGACAGGGGCATTCGTGAGCTTTGCTCAAACGGGGCAATTGTGCACATTATTTTTAAAAAAATGAAATATTAGATGTCCACAATCGTGTTTACCACGTCGATGGTATAAGTTTTGCCTTCAGTGTTTTGTTTCTACGAGTTACCGCTAAATGTAAATATTGCCGGACACGTTTCACACAACTGTGGAAAAAAAATGACCCCAGGTGAAAACACTGCCATGTCGTATCACTGTCAGTGTCATGATTCAATAGTTGCTCATCTCACACGATGCTTTGCTGAGGTCCCTCCTGTTGCGCCCTGCATGAAAATATAACCATTTATGAAGTGGCATTTCCAGTTATTAAAAGAAAACAAAATCCTCCCCGTGAACCATTTAAACTGGGATCAAACTGTTGTCTGCCTGTTGTCAACTTGACATCCATCCTAATCCCTTCACCGACTTTCTAAATATGTCCCTAGTGATCTACTGCATCGTCACTGACTTGGAGTGGAAGGCTCCATGGCGACTCTCGCTTCGGCAATTTGGCGCTGAAAATGATATTTTAAATCCCTTACATTTGAGGCTGGCATAAAACAAGCCTTTAGCAGTTTGATTAAAAAAAACAGTTCTACTATATACAGTGTGTGTGTATATATATATATATATATATATGTATATATATATAATATATATATATATATATATATATATATATATATATATATATATATATATATATATATATATATATATATATGTAATGTTGTGGGGGAGGGGTGCCTGCCGCACTTTTACCTTTTCAAAGCGGCTTTTTTTCCCTCCTCTTCACCACTTTGAGATCAAAAGCCTTTAAAGACTGCACCAGGTCAGTGAAGCGTTAATGTGTTTTTTTTTCCTTAGCAACCTGTAATGGAAATGGAAAAACAGATCTAACACTTTAGCTCAAAGACCAAGCAATTGCCGATCATAGCTCGTGGCTGAATTTTCCAAAGACGTACATGAGCAACAGATACCTCCTCAGTTGATTCCCAACCCAATTTTCGTTCTCTGTCTCTGTCTGTTTAGGCCACGTAAGAATCCAAGCAACGTGTCCCAAGACGTGTGGGACAAGGCCCACGCACCGACAGATGGCTCTCAGGGTGCCAAGGACAACCCACGTCACTCCGCCAGCCACGGATCACATAACGGCTACCTGGGAGCTTCCAACTTTAACACCCGCGTCCTCTTGGAGACTCAGGAGTTGCTGAGGCTGGAGCAAAGACGCAGAGAGCAGGAGGCCAACAGTGCCTGTCTACCTCCTGAACAAGGTCCCTCTAGCACCAGTAGCAGAGAACACACTCAAGCCCCCACGCCCAATCCGCCGAAATCCAAAGGTCCCTACAGGCAGGACGTTCCCCCATCACCAACTCAACTTGCCAGGCTCAGTCGCCTTCATCAGGGCTCTGAGAAAGGGAGGCAGTTTTATTCCTGAAACCAACAAGTCAGGGGGCATACAGGAAAGATAGGACTGATTTTATACAACATTCATAAAAAAATTTTAAAAAATTATATAAAGCGAGCAAGGAGTCCAAATGCTGTGATATTAAGAATTTTATTTGAGTATTGATATTTAACTTTTTTTTAATGACATAAGCCAATCATTTTAGCTGTATGTAAAATAAAGTTTCGTAATATTTTCTTATCTAGAATATGTATAGATCCGATAAGTGCCTTTTCCCCACGTGCATTTTCCCCCTTTGGTACCAGCTTTGTGTTTTTGGACGTTGTGACAAGTGACAATAAAATGCTGGATTTTTACATAGCAACCGGAATGTTTGCCATTGTGGGGTGATTGGCTCTTTAGAGGTTTTCTCTAGAGTGTTTGTGTGTCCTAAGGAATCCGTGCTTTTTTTGCACTGTGCATCAATCCAACGTTGGATTTCTTTCATCTTACTTACTTTCTTGTTTTTCCTCTCTTTCACCAGACTTAAAAAAAGCGGGAAAAAAACAGCTTTAGAAGTATATTATTCCAACTGTGTCTGTCCTACCCGGGGACTCCAGCTTTATAAATTGGGTCAGGTCAGGGTTATTAATTAATGTACCTCATTAAAAATGAATGCATCCCTTTTGTATTCTTTTTTTGTTGTTGTTGTTGTAAATGTGTTGCGAGGAGCGAGAAATAGCAACCTTGCTGGCAAGGTTTCGGCCCCGGCCTTGTCCGGAATGATTGGGTTGTAAGTGAAGCCTGCTGGCCCTGAGGTGTCAGAGCTGTTCCTTACTGAATATTTTATCAGGGTGGTCACATGGGGAACAGCGGCAGCTCTGCAGTGGGTGGCCCTAGTTTGCAATAAAGTGTGTCTTTTATTGGCTGAATACAGTGAGGCTGATTTGGGTTCCCCTCCATGATGATGTCCAGTAATGGGGCTCCACATGGCTGTGTTTTGGGCATTCTGTCAATAATTGGTGGTGATTTTTTCTTCTTTTTTTCACTTTGTGGTGAGAGTGTGAGCTTTGCACTTGAATTTGTGCAAATATGATGGCTTAATAAATGAAACTAATGAATAATAATTTGGAGAACATGTTGACTAGAATATTAGATCACAGTTATGTTTTTTTTTCTCTCGCAAAATATGGGCAAATCTTTCCACGCTTTTCTCTATCAGTTCTCATTCATTTAAGTTTGAACCAAGGGTGGCCATTCGCTGACAAACGGCTTCATAAGTCTTGTTCAGCACGATGCTTCCTACCGTGTTGGTGTGCTTATTCACTGTTCAGCATGTGAATACAGTTTGAACATTTTCGTGTCAGCGATTGCTGCCAGTGGCTGAATGCTCCAATATGTCAATGTCTTGGCAACCTTGCCGTACGAAGCTTATGGCTCCAGATTTGGAGAGAAGCAGATGAGGAGGAGGATGACAAGATGGGAGCTCTGACCTCGTCGATGAATCAGTCAGAGGAGTAAATCGCAAGTATTCCTCTGAGTTTCTCTTCGAAGCTCAAGGTTACCGCTCTCTTTGTTGCTGTTTCTTCTATTCAACCCCTTCGTTCTTCATCTTGCACGTCTCTTCTGGTCAGATTGTGCGTGAATGGGTTAAATTGGCTGTGATCGTGCATTGCATAGCACAGTAAGGAAAGGCTAAAGCGCTTGTGAATGTACCAATATCCTTTCATGCAAATGTCCTCAACTGTGTTTTTATTATTTACCTCTGGGATATTGTTTTGGAGAGGGGGGGGGGTGAAGGGGGCAATCCCCCCCATCCAGTGCAAAATATATTGTTGAGTTGTGTTTACAGTCATCCTTCATTGGGTTTTATTCTATGCACATGGTACGACGGTGGTTTAAAAATGTGTTAACACAGTATCCTCAATTTTATAAGAGAAGACGATTAAGAACTGACTTTCTGCTCTTTTGTGTACATGTAATAAAAAAAAATGTAAAAACAGGCGTTTAGGTTTTGATATGTTTGCAAAACTAAATGAGGAAGACCCATCCACCCCCCCATTTTCGCTAAGTGCTTCTCCTGTTAAGGGTCACGGTGAGCCGAGGCCTCATTTATCAACCAAGCGGATGCACAGAAGTGTTGACAATGAGTACGCACGAAGATTCCCCCATGAAATTTATCAGATTTGTGGACTTGTGCGATGGAAGATCTGGATCTTGATTGTTTTGATTTTCAAATGACAAATTCCATCCATCCATCCATTTTCCAATCTGCGTTATCCTCACAAGGCTCGTGGGGGTGCTGGAGCCTATCCCAGCTGTCTTCGGGCAGTAGGTGGGGGGCACCCTGAACCGGTTTCTGGTAAATTACAGATTTTACTGTCGAAATAAATGATAACGATGTGTCATCTTTTTTTTCCCGATAGACTTCTCTTTCCGATGACCCACCAGAAATTGGAGCCATTATCCCACGCCATTTCTTTATATAAATTGAGGTGAGGGGTACTAATCGCTGTGGTAATCATACTTGTATCTGACCACAATGACTGCCACAACCATCAATTCTATACTGGCATGACTTTAAAAAGAAAATATTCTCTGCATTGGTCATCTGGCTGACAGATCCCCCACTTTACCTTTTGCATAACTCAACGTTTTACCATGAAATGTCTTCAGCAGCTATACAGCCCGCCGTTGGCCGCAAGTCAAAACATTATAAAGCTGGAGCAGCCATAAAAAGATGCAATGAAATTAGATCATTGCAGTTTCTCCATCCCTATAATCTCCATTCCTGATTTGAGTTTTGAACTGTGAGCTGACTCAACTTCTAAAAAAAAAAAGGCTTGTGGCGATGAAGGCAAAAACGTTTTAGGAAAAAGCTAACGTCGGGTTTTAGATGTCAGCACCGGCTCTTCATCAGACTCCTTGCCAAAGCTATCTTCATCCAAAGGAATGGAGATGTGCTTGAAATAATCAAGCTGGCCATTCAGAAAATAGATCCACTTGATGATTCCACCCGTCTGGATGCTACCTTTGGGGGGGAAAAAGGGTAAAATGAAGGCGAAGCCTGAGAGGAGCCTGAGCAGCGGGAATTTATCCAGCTTGAGAGGGTGAGGCGAGGCTTTAACTCTTAATACCTTGCGGGGAGTTGTTAAAAAGCACCGTCTCTCAAGAAACTCAAACTTTGATCATCCGTACTGAGCCACAGTCCAGTTCCTCCAATATTATATTAATATAAGTGAGGGTATATTGAGCGATTTGGAAGGCGATGATCCTTGCGTCCAGTCCGGTACTTGCCGAGATGGAAACCCTTTCAAATCTTTCCGCTGTGCCAGCGATGGCTTCCTTTTATAACCCATATTTTACAATTTAAAACCGCTTTCCTGCAACACAAATTGTACCCCGTCAACTTTTGCAAATCTTCCAATATGCTGGACCATGGTTTTGCACCCTGGCTTCCTCCCAGTCCAAGCAATCAGTCTGATTTATCGTCTGTTTTGTTTCCCCTCCCGGTTTTATCTTGTAATCGCCTCTCGACTTTAGTCGATTTCAATTTTGCAACGGGGGACAAAGTATAGCGGAACAACGGCGCTAAAGCAAGGGACAATAGAACTGTTCCTGTGTGTGAGTGCTTGAAATGGTGAAGAGCAGAACCGGGGATAGAATGTGAGGTACAGCAAGCCTATGGGGGATTAAATTGTATTAAAAGGCTTTTGAATCTTCAACTTTGGACAGATTTATAAGTGCGGATATCAAACGGTCGAGAGAAAACTCTCCTCAAAAGCTCTGCTGAGATTTAAAGGCCAGTAAAATTCAACTTCATTCCCAGCATGGTGTCCAACAGAGCACGGAACATATTGGGTGCTCTACTATAACCCCGAAAACCTTTATTTCTTTATGATCCATGGAGGCAATAAAACTGTCTTTGGGTCCCTGGAGTTTCCCCATTTCCATGACAATCATACTAACGAAAGGAAAACTGTCAATGAGTGACAGAACAATACTCTGACATCTGAAAGCCAGGCTAGTAGGCCCATGTACTGGGAAGAACAGAGGTGATGGTAGATGAAACACTCTGCCAAGTAGATTAAAAGCCCGTTCCCTCAGAAACCAGTTCACAAATTTTCACAAATGCTTTCTACGTTCATCGAAACGGAACTGGCGTATTGGGAGGCCGAATGTGATGGGTTTTTTCTCTTATTGTCTGTTTTTGGTGACTTCCTGTGGCAGCGTGAAAGGTGCAACCTGGAGAAAAAAATGAAAAAGGAAAAGATTGGTTCCGTTTCTGTGTGGACATAGCCCATGTGTTTTGTCTTTGGTCAGGGTCACCCGTTTCGAGTTGTGACTCAATCTGCTGCGTCATTAGGGATTTGAAAGCGTGTTACCTAAATCCTGGAAGATGCATAATAGAAGACAATTGAGTGAGTCTGACTAGCAGGTATGTACATACACACACAGATACGTAAGTTCAAATGTTTTAAACTAACATCTGGTGCGTTTGTTCTGCAGGAGCATAAGGACCCTCTTTGGACCATGAGAAGCGAAGCGTGTGTGGCAGGACCCAAAGAGGTATCGAAAGCAGATTTATTGAGGAGAAGAAGAAGTATGGTTTGTGCTTATTGTTTTGACCTCCCTTCTACAGAATTGCAAATTTATTTCTTATCTTCAGTGTCATAGACACAGATCATGAAAAACTGGCCTCTGGAAAATGCATTCGCATGTGGTGTCAGGTGAAAATGATTTGAAATCCCTCTCATCTCTCACTGGTCGGCAGTGGATGGGTGCAAGAATATAAAGCGGAAGAAGGTTTGCCGTATTCAACGGTGAGTGCAAAAAAAAAAACACACACAAACACAACAAGGAGCATGTTAGAGACGAAGACCAACCTTTTGAACACGGGGACCTTCCCAAGCGCCTTTTCCTTGAAGGTAATGGGACCTGTCGTCTCCCACACTCTCAAACACAGAGTACAGGAACGTTCGGGACCCCTTACTTTTCAAGTAGCTTGTCAAAGCGGCAGATTGAAAACAGAAGGTGTTCTGAGAAGCCGTTTGATTGGCGACACATGGTAAAAGAGCCCATTAGGAACGACAGAAGTGGATTTTCTCGCAAAGGCGCCTTTGATTCCTCAAACGCGTGTCTTGAAGGCATCTGCCCTGCATGAGGCATCAATCTCATGCTCCTGCGAGTCACCAGGGAGCCGATGGAAGGTCTCTGCAAATATATACCGAGCTTTCAAGGATACGCTCCTGAGTGCGGGCTGAGTAAATACAAAAGTAAATATTATTCACAGCCATGTGCAACTGAAGACTTAGATTTGGTTGGCCGGCTTTGAAATGCTAATTTATTGTTTGAAGTTTTCTTTTAGAAAAAAAATAATAAGTAGCACAATGAATGCAGATATTAATGATGGTTGATTGTTTTTGATGTCATAATAATCTCTCCCAAAGAATTCTGGCTGTTTCTGTGTACAATAACTACAACTCGGCCTAAACAAAGAAAAACAATCCTTTAATTAACTAAATAAAGGTAGAAAACACTATTTACAGGCTGTATGTTATTTCTTGAATTGTGGCATCTCTTTAATGAAGACAAGAGTCCCGTCAAAATCCACGCATGTTGTTGTCGTTATGAATCAAGGTGGAAGCCGCGTTTCTTCCAAACAAGATCACAGAACCAATGAAGTTTGTAAATTGAGGTAGCATTATCATTATCACACTGGCAAACTGACAACCACTGTGCAAGCCACCAAATGTGGTTGCATGCCAGATTGTGTTCAACATCCCATTGTGTCAGTTGCGCTGACATTTCAGTAGTTTTGACGTTAGGTTCACGTGGCTTTTCCTTCATCACTATCCTGCAAAATGACAAGCTTGATGTTTATGGATTCATGAACAAAAAAAAAACATTTCAGGCAGAACATTGAGCTAAAGAGAAGAGAAAAGGTTCAATAAAGCGTCTCTGTATAAAATCTACATGGGAATAAATCCGGTAATCTCTGCTCCGTTTACACAGTAGAGTGGCTGAAAGCAATTACTCCTGACAAAGAATCCCCCCCCCCCATCCTTGGCTTCTATAACATTCCCAATGCCTTGCCTCCAGTTAATCCTCTGAACTTTCCAAAATATCTTTCTCTATTCCCTTTTTCTGCATGAGTGCAGGCTGCAACCCCCTCAAGATATCGTACAGAGAGAAGAGGCCATCGAGATCGAGAGAATTTCCCAGTGTCTTGCGCGCGCACACAAAGCTCTTTGTTCTACCTGACCCCCACACTTCCCCTTTTGCCCCCGTCTCGACACGTAGCCCCACTTAGAGAAAGAAAGAGCCACATCAGGTTATTATCTCTTCTCGGTGGGATCCTCGCAGGTGCTGAATGATGGCCGCATGGGAGCACGGGGAAGGTTTGGGAGTGGATTTGCTAAGGAAAATAGCAGGGGGCGGGGGGGAATGGCATTCAACAGAAGAAGAGTGGCTTTCTTTTTTTGTTTTGGGTGGGAGGGTGGGAGGAGTTCTCCTACTGGTGATTATTTAACGAGAGTGGGGAGGGGGGTTGCATCCTGACACCTGTGAACGACTTTGAGGAGGTGGGGGATGGAGGTGGGACGGGGGCGAACATCTGTCGCAGTCACAGCCGATGGAGACGAGAGGCACCGATAGCCTTCCACCTGGACCAGAAATGTTAATGGCATGGCCCCGATGCATATTAATCACACATCTGTACATCTTTTGGATCATAAATGCAAAATTTCAAGTACGTGCTCCCACATGCTTTAGATGCTTGTTCCGTATCGCTTGTCACCCTCCTTTGGTGCTTTATTGGTTCATTTTTCATGATTGTATATTGACTCTTGCTTTCGTTCCTCTGGTTACATAAATACCCCCAAACCAAACAATACATACTTTAAATAACTACACCGGTAATTAGATTTTTTGTTTTGTTTGTTTTATCTGTTTGTTTTTTTTAACGATAATTTGAGTTTGATTGGGGATGTAGCAGAGCAGGGATGATGAATTGTTTGCTGAGTAGAAGCAACACTGCGGCAAGGTTACAAGATTTCACAAAAGATTTTGGCTAAAGGGAAGGTTATTGGCTGGATGATGGCGGCGCTTGTCAATGGATTCTCTTTTATCTCATCATATTTTCTTCAATGAGAGTTTGGACACTGACACCGGTAAATAAATGAGTTTTTGGGAACACTTTTTTTTTTTTTTTTGGAATGAGATAAGATCATGCTGCACGGTACTCTAATCCTAAAACAATTTGCTTTCTTGTCTCTGAGAAGATACAGATGTTGTATTTGAACACAAATGCATGTGGGATCTTCGGTCTTTCCAGAACACTGGCTTTCTTCCTCTTCAGTGACAGCGTGTATCTTTAATGGTCACAGTGTTTTTGTTCTTCATATCTCCTGGGACAGATAATGGGAAGCGCTCCCCTTTGGTGGCGAATGGACCAGAGGAGGCTCTGTAAACATGAGGGAATGAAGATTAATCACACACTAGAGATAGTGCTCCCACTTTAATAATCGGTATTGATTACTGTCACCTTACATCTGCACCAACAGCTGCTGCGAGACGGGCCCGTCGCCCAAGGCTGGTCTACTTTACACATCCCCTGTTAAATCATTGTGTATTCAGTGGAGAACAGCTCGATTATTGTCAAAAAAGAAAAAAGAAAATAATCCGATTTGTTCTGTTTTCTGTGTCATGATCATTTTTATATTCCAAAATAAAAGACATGATGAAATCGTCAAAAGGTATGTGGCCTAATATGATAATGGCTGCAGAAATGATCAAAAATGGCAGACCGTAGTTTATTACAAACTGTCACTGAGTAGGAACTGTACTCGTGCAGCCTGCACGGAATTCTGTATCCCTATTCGGACAATTTCTCGGCTTGGCTGCTTAGTTGGTACTTCTTACCGACTTGCGCTTGTCCAGTTTGCTTGATTTTGTTTTGAAATTGTGTGATGATGTTGGGTGTTAATTTCATGCTAATTTCAAGTCCATGACCTCCCACTACTTTTGAAGCCTTGCTTTTGATCGACCCATCCCAGAAGCCTATTAAGCGGGAGCCTTGATCTTTGCCTTAATTTTCATCTTGGTCTTTCAAATATGCTTTGACATCATCATATGACACGTTGCCAGCATTTTATTGCTCCCTCGGGGCAAATTCAAAGAAACAAAACTTTGTTTTCATGAAGCTTGGCTACATGTACTGTATACACTGTGTGAATCAAAAGTGCATCATGCCTTTAGGACACCGATCTAAACATCGAAACACCACCGCCAATTGTAGCCGTAGCCATGTAAAATGAAAAACAACAAAATCCAATAATATCTGAACTCTGACCCTGAAGCTGATGTGGGGTGGCGGTGGTGAGATGACTGCGCACAGACAGCACATGTGGGTAATGAGAAAAGAGAAACTGTGATGTTGTTCTGAATGAGAACACGCAGCGTTGTGACCCCAGGATGGCCTCTCTCCATCTTGAGAGCCAGGGGCAGGGCAATTGGGTGAGAGGGAGTCTTTTGGGGACTGTTTGATTGGCACGTGCACACTGTCGATATATAAGAAAGCTGATGTGCAGTGTGGTGAAACCGTAGCTGAGATGTCGAAAGTGGAGAATAAAATTGCTCTAAATTGCAAATGTAGGAAGTTGGTTAAAGATTCGGGTGTCACTTGGAATTCTTATGCCATGTAGCCACGTTGTCATTCTTGTAAACATATACAACCAAAAAAAAAAAAAAAAAAGAACTCCAACATCAGTCTATTTTAATGATCGATGCATCAAAGCCCAGCAAGTTGACCCTCCTTTCATAATTGGTTGTTGTCGCCATCACGAATGATGCTATTTTCCCATTTTAATGACTCTGAGGGTACGTCTAATGACAGGTTAGTTGAGCAGACATATGACAAAGCCGGCTATTATTTGCGTCATACTTTTGAGGTTAGCGTTTCAGACAGCATTAGGTCATCAATGTGTGCAATGCAAAGTTTGGCACATATTAATGGACAACACAATTGCTTCTGGGTGTTTTGATTTGTTGTTGTTTTTGTTTTTTTTGCCTTTGTAATTTCTGGGGAAAATTGAACAATTATCATTACCGCTATCAGGCGATGTCTAACGAAAATGTTTGTTTTTAACGATGGGATCGTCATTGTTAATTCAACATTAACGTGATGAACATGAAAGTTTCCGTGTCCTCATCCGGTTCAAGAACAAGCTAACCTTTCTTCAAAGGGTGAGGCTTAGTTTTCCAACCCCTCTTTTCCACAAAGTGATCCAGGGATAGATAAGAGTGATCACTTTGGCTGACTAATCCCACTTGGCATGGGTTTTATAATAATTTTAGGCAGCCAATCCGCTATTTTCAATGGATTATCCTTTGAGAGTAACCTTGCTAGCCGTATTAATCTATTACGAGTCACCCTTGTGTAATTTCGTATTAAAGTGGGTGACAATTCATTAGGTGGGCGCGGCAGCTTCGGAGTGCTCGATGTACTGCAATTACAGCCCATAGTGGAGGGCTCTGACCCTGGAATGACTGCACGGTCGCAGTGACCAGGGCAGCTAATGGAAGTAGAGGACTAAGGGGACAAGATGGCTGTCATACTCTCACCAAAGGGCTTGACCACACTGACAGGTGAGGACGGGCCTCTCAGCAATTATTTAGCGAGGACTGGAACATTAGGACAGACAAAGGAAAATGGTGACCGGACAAGAGCCTGGTCTCAGGAAAAAGAAAGATTTATTTATTTTTTTAAGTAGATGGTTCTTTGTCCTCTGTAGTTTATCGGCATGTGTGTGACGTTCAACATGAGCAGGACTTGGAAGCCAAGATGAATGAGGGCAATTTCCTTTTTACAATCCAATAAGATTAAGACATCGCGCCACCTTAATGTGATCATTTATCCCTAAACTTAGTAATATTCCACCAAGGCAACATTTCATGGGTTGTTTTATGTGAACTGCAAACTATAATTTCAACAGCCGAACAGCCTTTGAGAGAATAGCGCATCCCCAGAAAATATTGTTTGGGGGAGAAAAAGACAACACTTGCAATGCATTTTAAAGACCAAGTTTTTATTGAGTCCTCTGTCAGTTTGTGTCTAACAAACAACAACTGAAGGAATTTGATAAAGATCCACAACAGACCTCCATTCTGGTCTAACTATCCTGGCAGCATTAGCCTACTTAATACAACACTGGCATGGAGGCGTTCGGACCATTCAGGACATTTTGTCAAATCCCCACCCCTGTCATCTATTTGGAGAACAGCTAGTGTCAAAAAATCTCAGATCAGTATTGGTAGCCGAGTGAAGTTCCCAGAAAAGTTTCCTTATACTCAAGCTGGCACCCACTGGTAGGGGACATGTCTCACCACCTTTAGAGGTGTTGAATCTCACAGGTTAAACATAGAGAGACAAGCGTGGGCTGCCACTCCACCTGTTACTTCTCGTCACACCAGGCAGGCTGTATCGGGGTCAGGAACTACACAGACATTCGACAAGGGTGCGATGACAACACAAATATTTATACAGACCGGAAGAAAATGTAGATATGGGAAGCAAGCCAAAATCCTTCCATCAGACGAGTCTGACAGCTATCACGGCCATTGCTGGCACACGCTCAGTTGAAAGAATGGCGTGTATCTATCTCATTTTACATTTCCTAGACTTACTGTGACTGGGTTTTTTTTTCTGAACCCCAAAAAAATCATACTGAGCTCAGGCAAAAAAAATGGTTACAACGTTGTCTAGCCAACTGCTAGAATAATCATTATATATATAATATATATATATATATATATATATTATTTTTTTTAAATTGACGAGCCTGCGTCAGTGCGCATGGAATTGTCATTCTTATTGTCATATTGCTCTGAGTTAGTGAATTGCCAGCCGGCCACTGAATGGGTCTGTCGAGACATATGTTCTCTCACTTACTTATGTTTGTATAGTCTAACATAACTGAATGAGGGGGAAATCTGGACTGAAGTTACGTTTCATCAATTTTCTGGAACAGTTAAATCACAGCAAAGAACGCAGTTAAGTCTGTCACACTTAGCATCATGTGAGACAGACGAGTCGAGACGGAGAGCGAGTGACGCCAGATCCAATGAAACTCTGTCTCTGGTGATTTTGCTTGGTCCAGACTGGGACTCATGTGGAGGGGGTTTAGGGGTAGCTGCTGCATAGCTAAGCTTCCGCTGCCGCTGATCTGTTAAACAGGAACAAGACTGCCACTTGGGTGACAGTGAGCCTCGGATTAAGAAAATGGATTTGGGTGCTGGTGAAGCATCGCCAAATGGTGAGAATTAAGGCAAAAAAAAAAAAAAAGTGAGCACTCAGGCTCATCAAGGCGTGAGGCATTCCGTGAGGCCCGAGAAGCGTCCTCTGCCCGATACTTGAAAGTTTATCTTGGATGCTGCTCCTGCTGCGGCCAGTGAAAGCAAATCTCGACTGTGCTGAATCTGCTCAATTTCGAGCCTTTACAGGTTGTTGTGGATTTATGACCTTTGCGCAGGAGTTTTTTTTTTTGACTTTATTATACATCTATTTGCATGGTTGGAACAGATATGGAATAGAAAGAATTGAAGAATTTGTCCCCATTGAGCCATTTGTCAAATGCTTTTGAGTCATTTTGCACAACTTTCCAACATAATGGCCAATGTTTAACGCAGTACATTGGGCGAATCCACGCAATGAAGGAAAGCGCTCCCTTTTTGATAGGTCAGTTACACGCCTTCCATTTTCCTTGGCTTTCAGTTCCAAGTTGAGCGCCCTCGGTCGAGTTTCAGTTGCGCGTGGGCTTGCGTGCGCACCCGTGCACGTGAGCGTGTCGCTACACAAAATGCTGATGCTCCTTCATCTCAAACTGATTGCTGGGGCTTTGTTGCAGTGACGAAGGGGTGACAGTGGCTGTCGTGGGGTTGTCAGATGGCTCAGCCTGCAGCATATCAAACTGCGTTTCGCAGCGCGGCTTTTGACATGCTCACTCGGCCATTAAAGACAAATCACTGTCAGCGCTACATTGCGTCTGACAGTCAGTCATCACAGGGAGGAGCGTCATCGATGCCCTTGAAGCCAAGGTTATTGGATGAACTGAAGGTGATTGTGAATCAGATTCAGGTCATTTCAGATACACATTGTATTGCGTAAATATTAAGTCCATCTTCTTTTCCGGTGTGAAAGGCATCCAGGTGTGGCCTCCTTGATATGCCAGATGTGTCATCTCACAAAGCCACCTGCAGCAGAGTCAACTGAAACGAGGGGCTCGAGGTCCAACTTGGGAAGCAAAGTGTGCACGCAACTGTGCCACGAGCTCGCCCTCCTGGACGTCGACTCCTATCCCATAAAGGTGGGTTGTTTTTGTTTGTTTTTTTTTCAACATTTCCTGTGCCACACCCAAATGTTCTTCAAATTGCGAATGCTCCAGATTGCCTGTCAGATTGTGACATCTTTTGTCACTGAACTCCCTCAACCTGGATTTGCACCAAAGTACTTTGGTCCATGAAACTGCGGTTTGTTTCACTTGTTGCTTAGTTTGGATCAGCCACAATGTTTTTTTTTTTTTCATATGCTCATTTAAATGAAGTTGTTCAAAGTCATTGTTAATGTATGCCGTTGTATGCTGTGGACGCGGAGAGATACAAATTCATTTCTGACATGAGAAAAAAAAAATTGCAAAGCGAAATCAAGGTTGCCTTGTTAGTGAGGCATTTCTACCAGAGTTCAATTAAATTATGTGATCAAAATTGTGCTTGGACACCAGTAGGAATTTGTTTGCCTTGGGAAGCTTTTTTTTTAATGAGATTTCTCCAGCGTGAAGGAGAGACGACTCCCCGTCCTAATGAATGGCAAACCTGTGATCCGTAGTTACTTGGAGGTGGCCTAACATTTGCAGCTGATGTGGTTCACAGCTCTCAGAATTCAGAGAGCCGGCACGGCTTGATTAGCTTGAGGTGAATTTGTCAAGATAATAGATGAACAGTGCTAAACTCGAAATAAATAAAATGAAATGGATACGCCAGAAAAAAAAAAACATCTTTCTTTTTTGGTTTAGAGGAGCGCGGCCTTGGCTGTTGTGGAGTACTTTTTGGGGGGGAATCCTTTTGGTGATTCTAAAGACCAAGGTTCCCCGTGGAATCATTGTGTACGATTAAAAATGGAGACAATTTGAATGATGATGATGTGGATGAATGTTCTGACGATTCTAGTTGTTGATGGTGTTTGAATGTGTGAAGGGCAATTCGTGCTCGACTTGATAAGGTTTGTTAAACTATGCTAATGTACTTCTTGCCGTCTTTGCACTCAAAATACTGCATTAGCTCTTTAATCGGCTAACAAGAGACATAGGGGAATACTATTCAATTACCATGTAGGCGCAGATTATTTTATTCAAATTCAATTGCTGTTAAAATTCACTCTCATGTCAAAGCAAATGCGGGACTTTGAAAATTTGGTTCCGCTGCGATTACGAATCACGACTCCAAGTTTGGGAGGGTTTGCAGGACTTCAAACAAAAACAATCACCTTTCCGTAACACTTTCAACAGTTTTACACTAAAGGAGAAGAGGCGCAATGAAGGTCACGCATAATTCCAAAATCTTGCATACAAGGCTGATGTAAGAGGCTGAAACAACCCTGAAATGAATCCCTTCAAATACTGAGGCGTGAGATTGAGCCGTGCGCTGTCTACAATGGAACATTAAAGTTAAAACGTGCCACCGCACGCAGGAGCCTTCCTGCTCCTAAAAAAAAATCAAGTGGAGCTTTCCGAACAGCGGGTTACGTATATGTGGGCGGTGAGGGGCCTTTGAAATCCCTCCGCGTTTACTGTTTCAATTTAGGAACCGTACTGCGGACCGTCTGCGATAATGAAGACAAACATTATCTCGTATCGTTAAAAACTAAAGAAAGTGAATCATGAGGAAGGGCCTAAAGCGCTCCGTCGCTTGGATCACAAGACTTACAAAAGTTAATTCTGGGGTCAAAAAGCAGCTGGTGGAGAAAGAATGATGAGCTAAGGTGACTGAGAAGGGGGCTGCTGGAACATAGAAGAAAAGAGACTCGCTTTAATCCCCTGAACTTCTTCCTGAAGGCAGTACTTTTTTTTTTTTTTTACGGATTTATCCTTTTCCTGGGGAGGGGATATTATCAGCTGATGCTTTCTTCTCACCCTATCCCCTTTTCCTCTCCCTTCTGCGATGCATCTGCCAGGTGTGATAAGGCAGACAAACTTTTACCTTTTACAGGGCTATTAAAACCCTTTCCCCCTGCAGTTTTGAAATGATTATCGCCTTAGGCCCACAGTTCCAGGTGAGCTGATAGCTCACCTCCATCTGCCCATATCTGTGTGACTCTTTGATGTTCTAGTCCGGCTGGGTGGTTGAAGATTATATGCATTTACTAAACAGCTTGAAAACGGTAGAAGGGACGGGGGGCAGCAAGGGTTGGGGATGTGGAGAAGAAAAAAAAAAAAGGAAGGGAAGAATGGAAAAGCGCTGGGCATCCACAATGCTGCCGTGGATGATAACGGAGACGGTGACAGCTCTTCCGCTTACTGTCTGAGGCTTGGATTGACTTAATGTGGGACACATTGTCAGCTAAAGGCCAACTGGATTCGTTCTTTTTTAGCTTTTCTTGAGCCTTTTTTTTCTGTACGTTTTGCATCGGTATAAAATATCCATTTTTTGAATCCAAACACTTTTACGCTTTTAGCAGAAAAGCCATGTTCAACTTGAAAGGGTGAATCGTGAATAGACTTGCAAACAAAAGACAAGCATAGAATTAATGGATAAAAAAACACCCCAAAAATCCTTTTATTAATTATGTGATGACATCACAGCAAGACTTTTATTTTTTATTTTTTTTGCTGTCCATACCAGTTAGCTCATGTGCGCGAGGACGTGGTCTGAGGGCAACGAAATAAGAGCCGTCAAGACAAAATATTTTGTGGTTAAACTCAAAGCTGAAGAGCTCATTAAATGTGAAACGAGTTAAAACCGTCTTCTGCAAATTTCTTACAGAACAATCCGACAACTCCAATTATCATTTTGGAAGTGAGAGATATACATTAACATTTCATTTAATTGTTCGTGGGGAATTCTCTCTCGCGTTGAACTCTGCTACTCTACTACAGCATAATTGCAAAGGCCGTGTCAGCCAGATACATACTGGAAGGTCAGTGACCTCGCAATCAGCAGAAAGAATTAAACAGATGATAAGGCAGGGTTTACAACATTCGAATGATGAATGATCAGCTCACGGAGCCTGCAAATTAATTTTTAATGTAAACCTTTACGACAAGTCTGGTGGAAAGAAGTGAGCATGTGGTTAATAAGACCAAGTGGGAGGCATAAAGGTTCCTAGAAAAAAAAGAAGGGGGGGAAAAAAAAACATCTGTTCCAAATGCTAAGAGTTCAAGCTAGTGAGAATCGCGGGTAAAATTCTGGTACGCTTCACGATAAATGCAAAAGTACTTGTTTCTTTGACATTTAAGATGCAAATTACTGCTTTTTTTTCACCGTTAATGTACTGTCACAGGTCCTCGGATGATATGGAGTACTTGCGATCAAAATACTCTAAATGGTATCAGAAAAAAATGAGACGGGGCTCTGTGTAGGAGCGGTGAAAATATTTGCAGCTCAGGATGTTGAGTGCTGTTTTAATCCGACCTTGCGGCGAGTCGCCTCTTTGTTATTCTCGACGACAACATCGCAAAGCACCTTTGACTCCAGAAGCATCCTTAACGAAGGCATGTTGCCAGAAGTCACTGCGGCAACTTGGGCACCTCGTCAAGGGTCTGCACCCGTGGCTTGCGATGCAGTGTTTAATGAGCTATACGTATTTATATATATATGAATTTAGGTTCTGTTCTAAAGTCAACCCGGTCCTTTTTCGCTGCCTCCAAACACCTTTGGAAGATTCATTTTAGCACCTACTGGCTTTGACAAGGAATTCAAAACAATAATTTAGAAAACTTATTAATAAAATATTTTGAAACCATTTACTGTTCATTGATTTCCCTAATTGTCAACCACGGAGACTGATGAACGTCTTATTTATAGGTACGCCCTTAACTTGTCCAGCGGGGCACGTAAAGACAAATGCTATTCATTCTTCACGTCGCTTCATAGCTATTTCCTATTTCATTTAGTTGCCCTTCGCATTGCCAGAGACAGCTCCCGTCTCCGTGTCAAATAACTCCCTTCCTTCCTTTCTTATAATATGGCATTATTGGCAAATGCATCTCGACCCTGACTGTGAATGCCTCGAATGCATGAAGTCCATCAACAATTAAACGCCAGCGTGACAGAGAATGGCCGCGGCGCCGGGAGCCGACGTTTGCGTTGATACAATTATTTCATTTTGAGGAACAGACGCAATTGGATTAGGAGCACAGCCCTCATGAAAATGGGGGGGAATCAATGGTACGGTCTAATGTTTGGCTCTCGATCCGTTTTCCAGAGAAACAATTGTGCATATGTTTCTTTAGACACAAGATTAAAATCTAGCGAGCTAACGTTAATGCAGAGAATTTTTACAGTATATTTATACTCTCTCTCTCTCTCTCTCTCTCTCTCTCTCTCTCTCTCTCTCTCTCTCTCTCTCTCTCTCTCTCTCTCTCTCTCTCTCTCTCTCTCTCTCTCTCTCTCTCTCTCTCTCTCTATATATATAATATATATGGCGGCCCGGTAGTCCAGTGGTTAGCACGTCGGCTTCACAGTGCAGAGGTACCGGGTTCGATTCCAGCTTTGGCCTCCCTGTGTGGAGTTTGCATGTTCTCCCCGGGCCTGCGTGGGTTTTCTCCGGGTGCTCCGGTTTCCTCCCACATTCCAAAAACATGCGTGGCAGGCTGATTGAACACTCTAAATTGTCCTTAGGTGTGAGTGTGAGTGCGAATGGTTGTTCGTTTCTGTGTGCTCTGCGATTGGCTGGCAACTGATTCAGGGTGTCCCCCGCCTACTGCCCGAAGACAGCTGGGATAGGCTCCAGCACCCCCCGCGACCCTAGTGAGGATCAAGCGGCTAGGAAGATGAATGAATGAATGAATATATGCTGTATGTATGTAATATGATATTTTTGGTGAGCTATCAAAAAAGAAATTGACTTCCAAGATAAATAATGTAAAAACGTTGTCGTCATAAATGCAACCTATAACCTGTATACGTAACAGCACTTGGTCTTCTTTGGGTACAAGTTCATCTGTATTTGACCAACCTCGCCTTGTTCTTGAGAAAAAGCTCCAAAGCTATCAGATGGTGTGAACATCCACAGATGTTGAACTGTTCATAATTCATCTTATGTCATCAGATAGAAATGGGTCATTGAGTATAATGACAAAATTAGATGAGAAAATAGGATGGCAAGAAGAGCAACGACATCAGTCAGAGACGTTAGTGCACCTTAGCCTCCCAATAAAACGACTACAGTGTAGTGGTATCTCACAATGTTTATAATGTTCTTTACTCTGCCCTCATTTGAGCCTGAATCAATTCGAAGAAGGATATCCTGAGCTTTTGGGGCAACGTCGTCAAACTGACCACGTTTGAGATGACCCGTGCTAAAATCTACCATTACATGGCGGGAGTCGTCATAGCTTGGCTGCGCTTTTAGCTGAATGTGTGTCAACAAGTCTCAGTCATCACTTATTTATAGTGTTTACGCTGGCTCTTCCCCAAACGAGAAAAGGAGAAAGAGAAACTGGAGGGGGAGGGTGCGGGTTGATTCAGAGGCCCGAGCCTCTACAGGGACCTTGTAACAAACCATGATTTTACATACAGTATTTATAGAGTCAGAGGTGTCGGTGCGCTGTTGTCGCCCCAGAGCTTGAGTCAAGCTACGGTCATTTGTCAGTCGTATCTGCTGTTAGGTTATGTACGCTGTGTTGCCATCAACTTGTCTCTTTTCACACTAAGCCTTACTGAATGCGTGACGGTTGAACAAATGCATCCCGTTTAGCTAGAAAGAATATTTATGCCACCGGATCCAATGCGGCTGTGCTCTCAAATTTGGGTTACCATCCCAGAGTCATCAATCACACATGCGCACACGGTTAATAATTCCTTGTGATACCGCAGTCTCGTGCCCATAATGCAGATTTCTCTTGGGGGGGGAAAAAAAACAACAACAAAGACATTTGCAATGAAGGGCACGTTTGAAAAATACAAATCTTCAAGGAGCATCCATTCAGTACAGTGCTTAATATTAAACAATGGCCGATTTCTTTCAATATTTCAAAAGCTTTTGGAATATGTCTCCAAAAGAACGGAATACCACCGGGAATGAATTTCACGGAATTTCAATGATTCTTTACTTTAATCGGCGATGGGCAACTAAGTGGATTTTTGCATTCTTTTGATTTCATTCAATCAATGAAATCTATTAGATTAGTTCCCGTTTCATGGTATCCGCGACTCTCACTGCACAGCATATGGTGGACACGTGGGAGAGAAGCGCACAAAAGTGTTCTCCTGACTTTGTTCTACAAACCTTAAGAGTAATGACCAAAGACTTTTTCATTCGGATTCGATCAAATCAGTCGTATTGCCCCCAGGATCTGCCGCATCTCCAGACTTTAGACTTTATCGTGGTTTGGCGCCAACCTCGTTAAGGTTTGGTCCTTGTCGCGAGCGAATCACCGGAAGCTGACATCATCCTGCTGCAAGCTGCATGGCTGATTACAGAGGCTCACCTAATGATGAGCACCCATCTTGTGGTGCGCTGAAAACAAATGATGAGCACCCGGCTTTGCTTTCCAAGGCAATCGAGCTGACAGCCGTCGTGGTGAGTGCTGGAACTGCAAAGCTTGTTTAGAGATTCACCCCCCCCTCCCATCATCATTTTTTAAAAATCACAACAAAGGCTCAAGTTAAGCTCTTTATTCCTGAGGAGGCACACTTGGAAATCTCTGGCGGTTGTCACCGCCACATTTCGAGATCGGCAATCAGTTTATTTTATCCTCTATAATGCCTCAGTCATATGCTTAATATTCAGATTTAATATCATCATTACTGGATACTACTACTATAGGAATTATACAACTTTTTTCCCCCTTCAGAGAAACCTTTTGATGAATCTGTCCAAGATTTGAGTTAATCAAATGCAAAATTATTTTATAGTGATTGGCTTTGTTGTATTTGAAACTGGATTTCCTTCCAAGCCAGTGGGACGAATGAATGTGAGAAGAATTAATTTCAAAACAGAAATCTGTGCGGTTGGACGAAGATTATCATGATAAAATACGAAGGCCTCCGATATCGTGCCTCGTGTAGTGTTTCACTCCAAGACCCCATTTACTTATTGTTTAATTCATCAGCATAAAATGAGCTGCACAACATGGTCCCCTGCAACATGATTATAACATTGACAATTAGCTGTGGCCAGGAAACAGGGATGGATATCATTTAGGTGGCACTTCATTACGAGAATGACTTATCAGCTGGCCTGTTGGGAACAATTCCTTTGGCCTTTTTTTTCTTCTTCTTCTTCTTCCGCTCGAGGGAATGACGGAAGAAGATGAAAGTGCCAACACGCAGGCAAATAGCAAGAGACTGCTGCTATGCTAAAAAGTCAATAAAAGCAACAGCATGGAAGGGAAAAAGTGATTAGCAGTAAAACTAATAGATTGTGGAATATTGTGCTGAAATGCCGCCTGAATTGCTTCCTTTTCAGTTGGAGATTAGACGTTTTAAGTGTATCGCTAATGTAATTTGGAATAAAAGCCAAGTTAATTTCGAATGTTTTTAAGGTACCCTACAACGATGCCTGTTGTTATCGGTACGAATCTTAGGACTGTGCTGTATTGGTGTGTTTTTTTGTTTTTTCCCAGGAAGTCCCTTGTGGAAATAATGTAAGATGTTTTATAACCCGCACCAATATCAAAATGGATCTTCTTCTTGCGGCATGTTACGAATCCTCAATGAAGTGCTGATCTTATCCGAGTCCACTCTCCAAATGCAGATCTCATTCAATCACCCCGTGATCTCTTCCTTATCTCCCGGAGCTTTTCTTTTTGTGACGCGCACAGGAGTCGATGGTTCACTGCGCATCGCGATAACAGAGGTGGGGGGGGGGGGGTAACGAAATGGAAGGAGACGAGTTTACCTTTAATTCAGTATGCCAGCACGAGGGCAGTCCAATTGATGTCTTGGCTGAGACTGGAAACGGCGGGCATATGCGACGCCCTCCTCTGCAAATGAAATATTCAAAGAGATCTTACATAATTCATTTTTAGATCCTCTGTTTTTGGTAGAGCCCGCCTCAAAGTGTCACTGGCCCTTTTAATTTGACAAGTCTGTGAAGCTGGCGCGCAAAATCTTGACTGCTTGGCTTCTCAACTTTCTCGCGGGACGGGTTGATACTGGGATGATAATGAGGCACTCCTTTCAAAAGAATAGATGAATTAATAAACAGTTATCTGTCTGGAAGGAGGAGTTCAAAGGGCATCATAAGCCACTCCCCCACATGGGCCTCCATCTCAATGAGAGTAAGAGCGATTCCTTCCCGTCATGCACATCGGTTACTAAATAAACGTGTATTCTTTTGAAGTCTGAATACAAATAGTAAACAACCCTGGGGACTTCAGGTCTAATATGACATTCAGCTGATTCAAAGGTAGAAAATATGTGTACCGAGGCCAGTTGAAACTGTCGTTTTCCGGCCAATCAACATTCAGTCAGTTGGCTCAAGACTGAAAAGAAAGCGATGATAATTTGTTCTGATTTGGAAACCGTTTTAACAAAACGGCGCAACTAAATAACAATTGGAAATGTATTACTCGGACAATGCCGCCAATGGCAATGAAAGAAATGTTCTCATTTTATCAGGAACGTCTACGCGCGTCTCATTTCATGATGAATCAGTCGCACTTGTTATTGTTTCCCATCCATCATTTAGATTGGACCCCGGTGGACTTCTGTCACATGTCACATCCTCCAATAATGTTAACAATGGCCGCTCTTACTTACTGTGAATGCAAATTGATGTGTCGAATAAAACGAGATACTTTTTTTATTTCTGGAGCAGCTCTCTGCTTTTTCAGAGTAAATTTCCTCCTGACGTGTGTAGCGTACCATTATTTATTCCTCAGTGGTTTGCCAGTGAGCCCCATTGTCCTACTCAAGTCAATCCATGCACCGGAGCTCTCCGGATTGTGTTGGCCACAATCGTGATAATGATGTTTTGCAGATTTGCTATTCCCTTTGATTATCTTTTGACTAGCTCGAGTGTGCTAGTTATCATTTTCATTCCAAACATGCTTTCTCTTCTTTGTGAACCCTCCCCCCCTTCCTACCCCTCCCTACATGCACGTCCATGTTTTCTAGGTCACATTGCAATAAATCATTTGGAACTGGAGCACATATATTTTCAATTCACCAGACTTTTCGATCATTCATCTCCTTCATGGACCATCTCAAAACACACACATAACAGAATTACACTCCGTGTTTGTTAGCCAACACCCACCTGGAACCAGTTTTCTTCTCAAGTGGTCCAAAATGAAATGGTCAGGGCCAAAGAGTATGTATGAGAAAAATGTGTGGTTCATGTTGCAGCCAACTCATTTGGACCACCTGTATTTATTCCAGCACCCCAAGACAGCTGGGGCTCTTGCAGCCGGATACGAGAAGCCATTAGCAAATTATTTAACCCTTCCATTCCCTTAGGACATGTATCCTCACTAGGCCACTTTCCAATCAGTTCAGGCACAGCTCGGTCCAATCTCTACATGACTCAATTCGGTTTGCGATCTGGCGATACACGTTTCAACCACAGAAATGCGTGTGAGCAAATGAATTCAACAAAGAGAAATGAGACGGCCAAAAGTATTGCGTTCCAAAGCCTGTTTTGACTCTATGATTTACCTGAGGGTCATCCTTACATTATTCCACTGGCCACTGGTGGCAATTATTTAAATTGTCTTATGATCCCCACCCCTCTAAAACATCCTATTTATTTTCATCTTATTGTAATTATTCTGGGCGACCCGGTAGTCCAGTGTGGAGTTTGCATGTTCTCCCCGGGCCTGCGTGGGTTTTCTCCGGGTGCTCCGGTTTCCTCCCACATTCCAAATACATGCGTGGCATATCATTTAGGTGATCGAACACTCTAAATTGTCCCTAGTTGTGAGTGTGAGTGCGAATGGTTGTTCATTTCTGTGTGCCCTGCGATTGGCTGGCAACCGATTCAGGGTGTCCCCCGCCTACTGCCCGAAGACAGCTGGGATAGGCTCCAGCACCCCCCGCGACCCTAGTGAGGATCAAGCGGCTCGGAAGATGAATGAATGAATGTAATTATTCTTGAGGTTATTATAGCAATGATAATTGTGTATCTGGCAAGGATTTTTTTCCTTGTGGAAACATCATTTCATTCCCTAGCCACCGAATTACACTTGACAATTAGTGTCTGGATCAATGCTTTGTGTGCACACAAATTAACCAACACAAATACTGTATTGCATCAGCAGCTTCATCAAGCAGAAGTATTTGCGCCTTATCAGAATCGAGTTGACGCTACCATCCGACAAAAACCCAATGCAGCTCCGCTGACCTTTTATCTTTCACATAATGTTCCGGCCCTTGTAGTTTTGGTTTGAATGTGACAAATCCATGCCGCTATTAGCTCAGCCGTGGGTGAGAAATTATGTGTTGGCACTGTCGTGGCAGTTTAGTTTCACACTCAATGTACTGTATGTGCCGGCCCTCTCGATCATCAACTATTTCCGTACGAGCAATTACGATGTTATTTCCCCCTAACGTTTCCAATTTAAAGTCAATTTATTCAATTGATTGGTCATTTTTTAAGCTTGGGTTTGGCATGGTGCGGGGAGGGTTCCTTATTTATTTAGATACTTTACCACTATGCACTCAGCAAACAATGTGCTGAAAATAAACCACCGACAGGAAGCCTGACGGAGTTTTTCACAGTCAGCCTTCATTCCGTGCATCCAAAATGCTTAGATTCACTCTCGGTCACATTCATCTTTCATTCCTATTGTTCGCATATTGTTTGGCGCGGTGAATGGATGTTGTTGATACTGCTGAATTCATATTCACCACCATGCTTGAGTAGCTTGTGGCTGTAATTAAAATGGGTGTTGAGTTACATGTTGGATTGAAGCTCAGAAATGACTGGGACTGTTTAATTCGATCTTTGAGGATGGCCGCGTGCTCGTATGACAAGACAACTGCAGCGGTAACTGAAATACTCCTCTCCCTCTGCCTTTGTTTGAAATATCCACAGCTCCATGTCGACGCCTGCTATTGAAACCAAGGGGGACCGCCACACATCGGGGACAGAACAGAAACATTTCGATGCGGTGCGTGACAGACATCGTTTTGACAGCCCTGACAACGCTTCTGAATTTGTGACTATGTAACCTGTCCTAACGATATTTTCTTTGCTAGGTTCTTAAAAGCCCATGGCTGGCACTTTGTTAAAGCGCGAGCAAAAAGGCCACTGACAAGGCCTACCGGGAACAAAGATGTTTGAAAAGATGTCCCAATCATCTCAAGTCCTCGGCGGTGCAACATTGTTCCACCAAGTTGAACGAAAGGGCACACTGGTAAGATTTTTTTTTTTATGCATATTATCTCACACACATGGGTAAATATTCTCGGGTGCATTCCTTTTTTGGGGTCAGTTTTCCATATTGTAACAGAGGAAGCAAATGTGTGGGAACGTGAACATTTGCCTCGGACTATAAACAATCAGAAATGTTATCTTGAACAGCAGGGTTTCCCCCAATTCACTGCCGCCATCATTGTTCCAATTACTCTGAGCATATCTTGCATGCGCACGACAAATGCGAACGCTATGTGTCGTTAAGATGTTTAGCAACAGATCCGCACCTCAGCAGTAAGGGAGCTAGTCATCTGTCCAGCATCTCTCCAGCAACCGTCATTCTTTGCAATCCGTGGCAGATCTCTTTTTTTTTGTCGGGTCATGATCCCTGCTTCCAAGTCAGGTTGTTACAGATGAGCCAGCGCTGGTCCTCTAACTGCAATTAAGCGCAGATATATATCTGCCTGTGGCAGGGTTAGGTGTCAAATATGCTCACACTGCACAAACTCAACCTGAGCTGGACTCACAACTCCTTGACTGTACTCGCTGAGCCACGCCTCTTAAAGGCTTGCGTTCTTATGCTACAGTGCATGTGCGACTTTGATTGCACTCCGCATCGTAAAACAGTTAATTCCTTGACTATCATATTTTATTTTTCTCATTTTTATTTCCAAATAGTTCTCCAGAAACCACAACAAATTGAATTCCAAAGTTTAATAAAGCAGACTGCTGATGGGCCGGCACTCTGTTTTGAGTCTTTTTATTGTTTTCATTCCAAAAATGCTTTGCGCTGGTTTGGGGGAAAAAAGTATTTCACAAAATGAGTTTGAGAACTGCTGACAGAGAGGACGCACACATGAATCAGTGGGTGGCTTGCAGCCCAGACATATGCCACTTTCGTGACTTTGCTCTTCTGCCACTGATTTTTATTGTTGCATTTCCTTCTTCGCTTTTCTCTGCAAGTGGCTTAGAACAGGGATAATTAGTGACGGTGATGAATTTTAGTGGACGCCATCCCAAAACGCTAGTGGAGAAGTCTTACTCAACAACGACGGCCTTCCCCCCCGTCTGTAAATGAGCTGTTTTTTCATACGCCAGTCAACAGGCGGTTGGGGGATTTCACTATGTTCTGCTTAGTCTTTGGAACATTTCTTGATAATTACTCTGTTGCTGCATATGTGTGCAAATTAAGATATCATATCCAATTAACGCTCACAAAAGGCAGACACCTTATAGTGGATAGTGCGGTCTGCTCATCGAGTAGGTGTGCGTCGCTTTGCGTTGAAATTTCAGGGATGCTTCGTGGTTTTCAGGGATTAAGAAAAGGTCTGGTGTAATCACCTGGGTAAGGGCCCGACCATTTCACAAATCAATTTGGCAGATGGTAAACTTAGGCTCCGCCCTTAAAAACAGAATAGGGATATGCAATAACTGCAGTGACTAATTACAAGCCAGCTTTACAGTGCTGACCTTTGACAAAACGGTATGGTCTAAAACAAATTTAAGCACAATTAAATTTAAATAAAAGCACAATTAAGTAGCAGAAACCAACACAAATGATAAGAAGTCATAATTTCATATTTACTCGGCTTTAGGTCGCTGACATTTCTGTAATTTTTTTTTTGTCTTAGCTACAAGCTGCGTCTCTTTTCGGTCTTTCACTCTTGATGGCATCATTGAGAAGTGCGAAGGCCATTTGTGGTACAAAAATGTCAGTTTCTTTCGTTTTCTTGATGAAGACCTTCAACATAAAAACGGGAAAGCCATCTGGCGATGTGGTTTATGTAAATGTCAGAGAAAGGAAAATGTCAGGTTACTGCGACAGTGGCTCCGGGCTTTGTTTTGATTAGTGTAATTAATTCTAACCTCCTGTCATTTTTTTTTTAAAGTTATTGCTTTACCTCTTTCCTCAGCCCCAAATCAGCCGGGATTTCCTGAACGTCTCATTAATCACATAAGGACTTGGACTTATGCGCATTATAACATGTCCAAGTTGGGATACACAACATAATCGTGTGCTAAAACACGTTTTATCATTTGTTTATTGGATGTAGGAGTGCCCCAAGTTCATTTGGTTCTCATCATCATTCACAGAGGAGCAGCACAAAGGAGATAATCAGTTCAATCCCATTCACACCTGGGCACGGAAACAAAAAAAAAAAAAAGACAGAGTGCAGCCTGGTACCACCTGACTGATGAATACACTCATGCATGTGGACACTTGGCTAGCGCACAGAGAATAACAGGGAGGGAATCTGGCACTTCATCAAGTAGACCCACTAGTGGGAAATCGTCGTGCAAGAGCGATGAGGATGATGCGTTTATATCGCTTCCTCTGCGATGCATAACTGGCTCCGGTCGCCTCGTTCTCTGTTGCGCTGAGTCTAATCAAACATTTGCGGTGTTCGGCTCAACTCCCGGGGAGCTTTCGTGGCGAATCAATTGATTGCCAATTAAATGTACATGACTAAGCCCCGCCATCGGCTAGCCGATGAACAGTCCGATGTCCCCTGCCTACTTGCCCAAAGTCCGCCGGGGTTTGCTCCAGCTCACCGGTGCCCGTAATGACAACAACATGTCGAGATAACAAATTTAGGGATGAATGTAAATCACCAATCTATTTTTTTTTTCTACCAGTTAAGTATTTTTAATTTATGCATGTTGGATTTCACTTCGTGGCATTACTCTGTAAGATGCGACTATAATTGCAGCCTGACTTTGTGCCTTGGAAATTAAAACAACAAATTTTGCAGATCAGTAACTCTGTCCTTTGGATGGCAAGCGTTTTCAACAGGACCAATGATTTGATGCACTGACATTCTCATTTTATCAAGTTTAGTTTTGTGTTGGCCTGAATCTGTTTTTGGAGAAACGTTTTCCTGGAGTTATGACTTTACTACTGAGTTAGCCTACACAAGCGATAGATAGTCTTTAGTGTGCTCCGACCTTTGGGTCAAATTGGGTCACCGGGTGTCTTTGGAATTCAACTTCGAGGATTTCTTCCGATGTTTATTCTTCCTGAAAATCACTTTATACTTCACTCACTTTTTGTTAAAACTTGCCTCGCTAACCTATTCTACTTTAGAACACGATAATTGCACTCACTCCAATAAAGAAGGAGCGTCATCACAATTCGCCATTGGCATAATGCGGCCCTCTTTGAGAGGAACGTTTTTGCAAAACATGTTGCAAAACATGTTTGAAGACGCGCATAAATGAGGCGCGTACACTCCGATCTGTAATGAGATTACAGCTGAGGGCTCATGCGAGGACATTTGTGCGAGTGAGTTAATTGGCAGCCAAAGGACCTAAAGACGAGATGCTCTGCGAGGCCTCGGAACACAACAGCACGTCATATCCAGGGCAAGACTAATTATTCCAGGCGGTCTGCCAAATTCCCAATATTACGGCTTCACAAAGGCATCTGATGCGTGCACTCGCTCATTGTTACATTATGTGGCAGATAACATCTCTAAGTGTGTATGTATGTGTGTGTGTATATATATAATATTTCAGCCCTAGTGTATAATTTTTGTGCGTCATAATTTATTTTCTTTTTTTTTAATCTTCCAGCATTGATTGTGTGTGACTTTTACACTCCAAAAAATGCTGTAAATATACTTTCATTAGAAAAAAAATCCAGTGTGATTATTCTTGGACACTTGGCACATTTCAGGCTCAGATAAAAATAAGCCTTATTTCTCTTTGCCTGGCACTCAATTGGTAACATTTGTTGTCTCAGTGTAAGATCTGCAACTTGGGTAACGAGACAATAGCGAGGAAATAAATAATAAAAGTAACATAGGTGGGGATGGAGGTTGGTTAGGGCCACAAAGGTATGAAAATGCCGCGAGGTAAATAAGATTTGGTTCCATTTCTGTTGATATCTGTCAAAACACAAGCACTCACGGCTTAAGATAAGATAGAAACGCAGCACATGCACGTGTTTGTGTGGAGGTGATTATGCCTCGGGTGGCAGTGTGGGGGGATTCTTTTATTTTTTTTTTAAATATACATTGGCAGAATACATTTCCATTTAACCTTGAAAAAAAAAAACATTTGTTTCATGCCGTGGCCAAAATCTTATCAACCTCATGATGAATTGGTGTTTATTTTTCACCCCAGTCAATTATGACCATTCCCTTCTTTGCTTGACTGCAGCCCCGGACTTTCTGTCATCTGTCTTACTCATTTAGGCATCGACACGAGACATCTGGCACTGGCCAGACATTCCTGAGCCGCTGACCAACGTCCTCAATAGCAAGGATATATGGCTCCATTAGCCGGCTTGTGATTATTTAATCATTTCTTAGAAGCCTTTAATTGAAATGGTATGATGGATCATCAAGAGGTGGGCTCGCCACCAAGAGCTTTAATTGGGCTTCTGTCCTGCATGCCTCGCTGTGGATCTGTCATCTACTGGAGACTTTATTCAGTGAGCCAGGTGGGATTGCTTACTCAAATCTTAACTTGGACATGAGGAGAAAAGTTGAAGTGTCTGGTATGATATGCCATCATTCCGTTACCTCCACACATCGGTCATCCAGTGGGCAATAAATGAATCTATTAATCAATAAGGAACAAATTTCACACATTGACTTCATCGAAGAAGTGCTTATTTCTCCGGCTCATTTTGAAGAAGAACTCAACATGCAAAAGAGAACGCCTTCGTCCTGTTGTACACTCATGCTCAAAGCGCCAAAGCCTCAACGACGCAGTAATTGATGTGTAAATGTTGTCTTTTGATTTGTGTAGCAGCGCTTTCAGGTGCCAAGCAAAAGTCAAAATTATTTGCTCACCCTACTGCCTGGCACAAAGTACAAATCGTTTCCGCTTGCATTGGAGCAAAGCAAAGCAAAAGGAAAATGCCATGAAGATGAACCATTGATTGATCATATGGAAATGTAATACATATGATAACTGTGTATGCATTACAGAGCAATTGTGCAGAGAAATCATTCCGCTGGACTTGGAGAAGACGTATTTGGTCAATTTTTTGTGGCGTCGACGCTGTGCTCGAAGGGCACTTCAATGTCAAGCTCATGTTAAATAATGAGCATAATTCTAGATACACTGTGTCTCCCTATATTATAATCGCAATACAAACTCTTCGGTGTTTATATTGTGATAAGCATCCTTGTGGACTTATCAGACAGTTTTGTTATTTTAGTGGATTTGTGACGATGACCCATTTATAAGCATGTTTGTTGATGCTTATCTCACATGCAGTAAATGGCTCAGTGGAAACCAGGTTCCTCACTGAATTTGTTCTTCTTGCAAGTAAGAAAAAAAGGGAAGAGGTAATGTGCATGCAGTAGATTGTATTAGCCCCATTTTGGAATTTTGAAAGGGTGTCTTTTTGTTTGTTTATTTTTTTTCCTTGTGGATGTTGCGCTTGTGCCTCCATGACACATTTCTGCTTGTTGGCTTCCGAGTTTAATCGGAGTTGTTACGAAAAACATTGGGGTGAACGTTTATTTGATTTTTGTGCGTATGTGGGTGACAGGAAAACGTGTTTGCGTGTTCCCTATTTAAGATAAGAGGAGCAGAAGAGATTGTGGAAGTCATTTTCCCCAAACTCGGGCATAAACTTGCGTCAAGGACACAAGATGAGGATATTTTGTATCGAAGCTGTTACCATGGTGACACTTGATTATGGTCGCTTTGCATAAAAGAGTCAAGGTAAATTAGAAATCCAATTTGTATTGTTTGCTATGCTCGGAATAGATTACCAATGTATCAAGCCGCTGATGCTAATTCGGTTGGCAGTCTGCGTTGTTGTGATGAGAAAGGAGCGAAGTGAGGGGGCGGTATTTGTCGAATGTGTTTCGTTGTTTGTCATCATTTTTATCTTGCAGCCACTCCACAGGCTGCGGGCATATGGTTTATGATAATTATAGTCCATATCAGGTCTCCCTCTCACCCCGAGTCATTCGCGCATCATCTGTGATTCACCGCGCCCCTTTATTCACTTTCAGCATACACTTCCAAATTCAATACGAGTTTGAACAGTCACATTAGCATACGGCCCAAAGGTGAGAAAAAAAATCCAGTCTTTTCTTGCGTTTCCGACTCTTGTTTTGCCTCCAACTCCATCGAGACGAGGTGCCGGGAGAGGTGTTGTTGATGCACTGTAATGTTAATTTCATCCCCCGGTGAAATCCGATACAGCATTTTGAGGCCTCTCTACTTCAAGGACTCCGAGCCAGGAAACTGATGGAGAGAGAACAATTCCCATGCATGAATTCTATGGTTAACCTTATTTACCGTCAATGTAGCGCTAGTCTGTATGAACAGGCGGTATTTCCGAATTTTTCAGCGTGTTTGTTTGCTTTGTTATTTGTGGTCTTGTGGGATTGAATAAAACATGATCCTACTCTGTATTTTGGTCAGTTCACCCTTCACACAGTCGTTGGGTAATGCACATGTCAGTTCCCATAGAGGGTTTAGTATTAGTTTTAGTTTTTGCAGACATATGGAGTGTTTGTTGAGTGCAACATTATAGCCAATGCTGAACAGCAACTGTAGAAATATTACATTTGCACAACGGATGATGATACTGAGGTCTTCATCTGTAGTTTGTGATTGCCACTGAATGTGATACTGTGACTGAGAGCTGAATGTACCGGTAATCCAATGTTACCATACAAGCTGATGAAATATTTTTATTGTTCATTGTTGATGAGGTGAGATTGGTCACAGAATCTGAATCACAAGTAAAGCTAGATCAAGTACAGCCATTGAATCGGATGCTAATTTTAGATTTGAGATAAGACCCGCAACATGTGTGTGGCTTTGATAGAAGTAACATTGTCGTGGTGGTTCTCCATGATGTGCTGCAAGCCGCAACGGGTTGGGATTTGAATGGAACCACATGTGAAAACAGTTCATCATTCCAGACATTAGCATGCACTTTCAATTATTAAAACCAATTGGGACTGTATGTGGACTTTTCCAGATCACTTTCCAATACTCGCTGTACATTTCTTTTAGCTGGGCATTCGTCCTTTGGACCAATGCATTTCTTTGTAAGCAAAGTCATAAAATTCCTTTTCATCAGGAGAGTTGCTCTCATGCCAAAATCAACATTGAGACCAAACTGGAAACAGTTGTTAAGTTGAGAGGAATCCATTCAGCCTTGGCAGCATCTTTCATGAAAAGCAGCATTGTTTCTTTTGACAGCAGCTCCGGTAAGCTTTCTCAATTGTTGGCCTCCATCGGTCCGTGTCACATCCTGTCCAAATGAATGGCTCTAGTCTTGTGATTAATTTCTATTGTGATCAGACAGTTCACTCGGGTTTGTGCTGAATGATGAAAACAACAAGTTTGTGAAAATTAAGATCTGATGCAGAGCTGCTGAAGAAACATCTTTTTTAACAAATCACAAAAGCATGCAACAGTGCAGAGGGCATATTGACACCCCGTATTCAAAAGCCAAATGTAGCATGCCAAGCGGCTGCCACTTTTGAAGAGTGCAGGTGTTCGGAAGCGTTGCAGGACTGACAGCGTGCTTGTTTGTCACTCCATGCAGGTGCCCAGACAGATATAGCAACACTTGGCTAGGATACGAATGTCATGTACCAACCTGCTAACCTCAGCAGGGTGATATCGTGCCAGGGGAGTGCAACTCCACCTCTGTGTGAACTCTGTCACGTCGCCTAAAAGCTGTCCGTTGTCCACGCAGTAAGCTTTTTTTGTTTTACATTGTTTGGGTATGTTTGTATTTAGTTGTTCACACAAGGCAAGGTGTAGGACAAAACAATGCCCCCATAGTGGATTTTCAATGTATTCCGACAAGAATCTGGTCAAAGCAGTTTTTTGTTACGTGTAAGTGAGTGCCATGACAATTTGAAAGGTGGGAGGGACATCACCATCAAAACGGTTGTGAAGCTGGACCACCAGTGTGTGACCAATTTCTGGGTACCCTCTGTGCTTGATCAAATGCAAAGCGCACATTCATATTGAAATCAGACTTCATCTTGAGCGTCGGAGGCTGACTGGGGTCAAGAGCTTGTCACTGTGTGTTTTAGCAAAAAGGCCAATCGCATCAGTTTGACTGGAGAGCTATGACAAATGGTGAGGGCTTTACTATTCAGCTGTACTCTTTAAAAAGATATATTTAGAACTGGCTAAAATATGTGGATTTTCTACATCTCAAGCTGATCGACATTCTCCGTGAAACGTCCAAATGAAAAAGCCACTTTTTCACCAACCTTGACAAGTGTTTGTCTGGCCCATTTGCAGAGAGTCAATCACAATCGTAGATCACCTTCTTGCAGAGGACTTGCAATGTGGCGAGCTACAAGGTTGAGATGGAGGCTGGTAAAAAAAAAAGTAGTAACCGTGGTAATGAGAGGCTTAATCTGCTTCACAACAGCACCCAAGCCACCCTCCCTAGCCTCAACCAATGGAACACTGATTGCAATGTCAGAGAGGCCACTCTCAGGCCAAAAGAACATTTTGTTAATTTAAATTCATTTATTTCATGGGTTGTGTTATTTAAAGTTCCTTACAGGTTCACAATTCCCCATTCTTATTCTCGCGGCATTTTCAAGGTTGCATGAATGAGGATTTTTGTTGTTACGGCCACCCGGTTTGTACCTTATGATCTTAGTAACAGGCCACATCAGAGATTTCGTCAGACCGCACAAATGGGAGAGATGTTTGGAAGGGAAATTAATATTTGTATTTGATTTATTGTCTTTAACAGAGAATCAATGCCCAGAAAAATACATGGGTTTGAAAATACAGTTTAAATTCATCTGTAGACCATCATTAGAAGTTCAAGGTTCGAAAAATGGATGGATGGACTTCAGTGCAAAATTTTCCCAAGTATGAAAAGCAGAACTGCATTGTTGCACATGCTGCTCTTTCCCTCCAGACTAATACCGATCATAAGCCTTGGGTATCAAGTCACCCTTTCAAATTCCACCCAATCTCCAAACCCTTTGATATCATCAGTTTGAGTCCGTGAGATCTCGCAGGCATACGCCGTCATTAACATTTGCCAATCTGAGAGCCTGTCAAAGCCTATTAGATATGTCAGAGGACCTGAGAGTGTTGGAGAGGGGGAGGTACCTGGTGTCTGGTGTCAGACCTGTCAACTCAAACCAACCCCCCAGTCTGCTTACATGCCTAATAAAAGTGGACGTTCTGCACGCCAAGTAGCAAAATCAATGTAGCATGGCAAGGTCAACATCTAGACAGCTACAGTTGCAAATTGGAGGAAGTGGTTCCTGAGTGACTGGGTGAGGGGCTGGAGGATGTGAGGTGCTAACATCCTTCACTTGACCTGTACTTTACTCTGTTGGGGTCACATTGCAATAGAAAACTACCCTCACAGAGAGATATGTAATAGGAGAAAGCAAGTTATTGTCTAATGTCTTCCGAGTCAACGGGTGAGTTTTTCTTATGTGCTGTAGCTGAACATCCACCAAAATATCAAATGGTGATAGAAACCGACCTCAACGGGCAGTTGTGGTATCAGAATATTTTTTATCTGCATATTTCCACATTTACATGTGCATCCATCCATCTAGACAATAGTCAGCTACGTGAACCACAACACAACCATTGGACCGAAGCTAAATACCAATTATCAGCGGAGCATATTGCATTCACTGTATACATAATGTGCACGTACAACAACATCAAAATTATCAAATATGTCACCCTGGGTGGTATCAGTGTCTGTCTGTCAGCTACTCTGAGTCCACACGCTTGAAGGAGGTGAAATGTGGGTCGGCGCTCCATTCATTCTGGCTGCTGAACAGTCGGGGATACGCTGTTGGAGATTGCAGAGCATGCTGCCCTGAGGCAAGGACATTATTCATTGTTGCATCACCATCCATTGTCCGAATATGTCCACACTCCGGGAACCGAGTCTCGGAGAAATGGAGGCCCGCATCGCTGTTTGCCAGCTACATATGGAAACAAACTGACAGAAGCATACAATGGAATGTTGGGACGTATCATTCCTGCTTCTCCTATTCGGAAGAATCCCTCAATACAAGGAGTATTGTGTACCCTGACAAAAAGGTTTAAAGGTGTTTCAAATTTGTCACATAAGGCTTGGGTATCAATAGAGGGTGTAGAATAGGTTTCCTCACTTGTTTTGACAGCTCACGTTATTCATGCAAATGGTCGTTTGTAAAAAGTTAATACATTTGCGTTGGGTGCACCAGTTTATCCGTGGGGGTCTATTTGTTAAACACAATGATCTCTTTTCGAAAGGGAGTCGAGTGGTGGGTGGAGGGAGGCTGCGGGAGGGTTGAAAATGTTTGCATGCTGGATGATTTGAAGTAAAATCCATGGATTGAAGCCGCCTTCGCTTTGATGTCTGACATGTGCAGTGCAGAATTTTATGTAGGTTACCAGAAAGCTTTTCATTCCTGTGCAGTGTTTTCAGTCTGACAAAGGGGGAATACAAATCAGCCACCCCAGAATTTGTGGGTGACTACCTTGTTGCATGTAGACAAACGCTTTCATCAGAGGAAGTGGGACGGGGATGTTATTTATAAATCAAAAGTGTGATTTCAAAGCTCCAGCGACAAATGATCAGCGATGGCATATGGCAAATCTAGGACTGCATATCCCATGACTCAGGTTGCCAGTGCAACATTTTTAAAATGTATAGCATCTCATGAATTCTTTCATTGTTCCAGCTGAAGAAGTTTGTGCTTCTGTTTGTCTGGAGACAAGCAATCTGTGCAAATGGGGCCAAAATAATAGAAGGCGAAGGTCTGGGGCTAACCGAAATAAATAAATAAATGACAAGGGAAGACACGGAGCGCTTCCGAGCACTTGTGTCTGTGTGGTGAGCGTGAGACGAGGGCAGCTGTGGCAACAGAATACATTTGAATGCTGATTTTGGTTAATAAATAACTTTGTGAACTCAAGCACCTGGTTTCTTGTCCAATGCAGTGGAGGGGGTGCGGGTGGGGGTGCTGTGGCAGCCCTTGACAGTTGAGGTGAAACAATCATTTTAATCAGACATTTTTAATGGTCACAATGTGGAGGCAAACTATTTTATTTTATACTCCCAGTGCTGCCTGTGCCTGTGCCTTTCTTTTTTTTTTTTTATTTTGTGTTTGATTCTTTTATTAAACCAACTCATCTGTAACATTTTTCTTTCTTTTTTTTTTTTTAAACCCAAGCATCCGATCACTCCATGGGGGAGGACTGCTGGAGGGGTCTCAAGATTCGGCGGACCCAAAATGTATGTGAATGTAATGACACACAAGGCAGTGCTTTCCAAATCTGGGTTACACATTAAGCATGTAAATATCCCAGCGGCACTCCAATTAAAACATGCCACTACTTAATCCAATGCACCACCTCCCAACTCTCTTTGACTCCCTCCCTCCTCTCATTAATATTCGCAGTATGCTCTGTCACTTTTCCCGGGCCTTAACTCTTGCTCTCAGGGCAAACTGCGCCCCTGCTGGGAAAGAATGAAGACCAGAGACCACCGCCCCCCCCCAACCCCACCCGCTATATCATTAGACTAAATTCCTAAAACCTCAGGGTGTACTAATGAGAAATTTTAAGTAATATTAGAATTATTTTTTTTAAATAATTGTCTGTGCCAAGTGATTACTGTATAGTCTTTCATTCTGCACTTGGTTCAGATTTGTGAGCGTAGTAAAAGTTTTTTATAATGTTTTTGTCATTCTACTCCACATGTTCAATGATCAAGAGTAATTAGAATGTCTTTGATCACCCAGGGTGCCCTCCCAACTCATTTAGCTTAAGTGCATGTGACATTCTATCTCATTGTTTCACATCCTCATCCCTGAGGTCACCGAGAAGGAAATGGAGAAGCTGTTAAAATGCTAAACATGAACAACCACGGCTGATTATGGAGCTGTTGGTTGCAAATTATATTTAAAAATGTACTTGTTAGCAAACTCTGCCGCAGCAGCTGACCAATTTATTTGGACGTCGAGGCTGCAGAGACGAGCCAAACACACCGTCATCCGGGAAACACACGGGCAACCATTCAGAGAACATGAAATGAGGCTGGAATGACTTGAGGTTGATTAATACACGCTTCAGAGACTAACAAGGCTTTGCTGTCTGTAATTTCAAATTACATTCCAACATTTTCTATTCGAAACCAGGTCGTATGAGGCTTTATGCAGTTATAATTTCACACCCCTGGATTTTATGCATTTACCTTTACCTCCGTGTTGCTTATTTAGTCGGTTGCAAGCAAAACCTATTTTGCATTCCTGAACATGCACACACCATAAATATCGGATTAAGTAAACAATTCCATCGAGCTCACTTCTCCATCGTGTTGTTGAGTTGGCCTTTACATGCACTGATGGCACGGTCACAGTGTTTGCTTGAGACCCGACATGAGGGAGGGGTGGGGGTGAAGTGAGAGCAAGGCAGAGCTGTGCATTAGGGGGGGCGAGTTCTAAGTGGTGGTCTAATCTTACCTGAGAATGATCTCACAGGTGCATTATACAGACTGCGCTATTTTTGGTCAAATTGTGAATCGTATTTGACTTTAGAGGTTCAACAGAATTTGTGGGGCTTGGAAATGACTAACGCAGCCGATTGTCAAACAAGCTGTTCTTTGACGCTCCTTGTTAGGCAATAAGGCATGTTCGTTATCTCAACATTTTTACAGTCCCTTTTAGAGTGAAAATACAAATGTCATTCTTGATTATCTTTTTCTCCTCAGTCGAGACACTAAAAATGGTAATGAAAGCCGTAAATGGCTATCCGGCGTAATTTAAATTGCCGTCTTTTTATCTAAGGGGCAGCATCCCAGACCACCCATGCATATATAAAGTTACATTTGTCGGGATCCTGCGTGCGTGTTCCTGACTTCATTAGAATTGAACCCTGCACATAAATGTCCTCCCTAGAAATTAGCCTGATTGTAAAAGCCGAGATGAGAACAGACCAGCAGCCTCCCCTTGGGCATCCAGTATCGGGTGTCGCAGAATTTTAATGGCCCTTTACATCAATGCGTGAGCGCGGCAGTGGATCGACTGGCAACATTTGGCGCTGTTTTATGGGTTTCCTTAGCATCAAGATGTCCCTCGTGCCCATGTCATGCAACAGCAGGCATCAGCTCCGAGGAAGAGCCCCCTTGCCGAAGAACCGGGAGCATACGTTTCTCGCTTATTGCTAATATTCCATATTCTCTAATGGTTATGTGCGCAGTCATTCAGAGGGTTGCTGAGGGAGCCATCAGTCAGGATGCTGCGTGGCTTATGTGAGCCCTACCCGAGAATTTTATCGAGCGATGTGTGTTAGTTTGTGAACGCATGGAGCATGGAGGGCGGGACAATGAGCACCCCCGAGATGATAGCTATATAAAAAAAAAAATCCTCGTTTCACCCCCCCTCGGGTGGTGTCCTTGGGACAATTTAGAGTGTTCAATCAGCCTGCCACGCATGTTTTTGGAATATATATATATATATATATATATATATATATATATATATATATGGTTCCATGGCTCTCCATCTTTCAACAGTGGAATTTTTTAAACTAAGCATTATTTTGTTAAACGTATCGCCGCTCGCTGTGTTCAAAAGCTTTCACCAGGTCACCGTTAAATCGTTGTGACAATAGTGTGCAATAAACAGTACAGTATAATGTCTGAGGCAAGACGGCCAAAGAAGTCCCTGTGGCCTGGTGTTATGAGACAGACTTGGAGGGGGGAGAGTCTCACTATTAAAGGCCCTATTGACGTTCCCCCCCGGCCCCCCTTCCAATATACTGTAAACATTACTGAACCCAGCAACATCATCATTCTAAAGCCTGATTTTCACATCCTTCATCCTACCATACATCTCGCATGGTGATTGGTTTGGCTACTATCTCTGCGCAGCAGTTCTGTTTGCGCACTGCCTATATGTGTCAGAAAGGAGGATAATGTTAATTTCATGATCTGTCATACCTCCTGCCTCTCTGTGATGGGCAGTGGCGATGAGGTCTGGGCTTCCTTATCGCTTCGTTCATTCCTGTCCACCACTGCCAGGCAAAAGTATCATCACTTATACGGGGATCAGGGCTGAATTGGTTTCCATCTGCTATCAAGAGTGGATCCACTCACAGTGAAGATTATTTTGATGCTTTGACTCTCTGAGCCAATAGCCTCTTTCAGAAAGAGGAGTTTGCTTGTTTGATGGTAGTGAAAACTTTTCCATGTATTCAGAATATATATATATATGATTTTATTTTCTCAATGTATGTCCCCTTGTGCAGAAGAATGACTGAAAGTAATCCTGATTTTTTTTTAATCTGCTCATTGCTGGAGGTGTATGCAATCTATAATCAATCGAATTCCAACTCTTTGTAGAAGAATCAATATGAATTTGTCAACATGTGGTTCTCGATTGTTTGCACAACAGGATGATGCTCTGGAGAAAAAAAGGTGATCGACGACAGCCTGGGGAGCACACTGATGATGTATTATGGGCCTTGTTGTTTTTTTTCTGAACCATGAGCTCTGTGCCAGAAAGCCTTCCCCTTTCCTCCCACTCTTTGGGTCTGCTAGGAGAACACAGAGGGGAAAACACAAAAATAAGAGCCTGGAAAACGAGATGGGAGGAAAGATGAGAACTCTCCCACCCATTTTAGAACAGTTCCCACATGCTGGGCTTTCAGTGGGAGGACTGGGTTATTACAGTAGTTTGTCAAGTGTTTTGTTTGGAACCATCGCTGTATCTTGCATGTTTTCTTTTTTTTTTTTTTCCAGTGCTGGTTAATTGTTGGAGAGCAATCATATTTGATTGCACTGAGTTCATCCTCAAAGCAATTTCAGCCTCTCACTGGGTACTTTAAAAAGCTCCATTGTCTTTCACATGAATGATGGACATAGCGCACGCTAATGAGCAAGCATTACGTATACATATGTATCTATATATGAATGACCTAGGCTCAAAGCATGTTGAGGACAATCTTTTTCGTTTTTTTCCAAGCTGGCACAATTAAAAAGTATCATTTGTTTTTGTAGTTTTACAATATGTCCATGGATTCATTCATTATTATTATTATTATTATTTTTTGGTCCTGCTTGTCCTCATTAGGGGGGCCAGAGAACTGGAGCCCACCCCGGCAGACTTTGAGTGTGACATATTTACACATATGGACAATGTGGTCTTTAATTAACCTAATGTTTTTGGAATGAGGCAATAAGCCCTTGTGCTTGGAAACAAACACGTACATGCACACACACACACGAACACACCCCACACGGGGAGCTGAGATGCAGACCAAATACAAATATGATACAGCATAAACAATAATAATGATAATGTTGTCGAATACTGGGAGGAAAAAAAGTTCATCTTGTGTTCGAAGCTCATGTTTTGTTTTTTGTTTTAATTTTGAGGGATTCGGAACAAAGGAAAGCACTAGGCCTCGTCAAGCACGAGGACTGGTTTGCATGGGTTGTGTCTTTCGACTCCAGTCGGGGGTGGCACACTCAAGAGACCAGGTGGAAAAATATGTCGAGCAAATAGAGCAGAAATTCTCTTGTTGTGGGTAATGACTTTCCATAACATGCGGTGAATATGAAAGGGACCCCCCCCCATTCCTTTCCCTGAGAACCCCCTTTTCATCTCACTATTCTCCTGTCTATTTTTCACTTTATAGTCAAAGCCATCTGCAGTGCATATGCACCGATAGCCTTCAAACACTGACAAAATGGCATACCTATCCAAACACATGTCAAAAATGCATTTATTGTTAATTTATACTTTATACTTACTGTACCACAAACAGCAATCGCCTTCAGTGTATAAAAAGCAAGTGCCAGTCCGTTGGAGGTCGCATAGCTGTTCCTTATTATCCTATTATGCCCGTTATATACTTTTACTGGATCCAAGCAAACAAATAGCCTCGATATCGTGAGGGATCATATTTTCATATTGACCTAATTTGGGCTCTAGTCACGGCGGCTTACCGAAAGTGGTTTGTGCTTCGCTACGGTTCCCACAATATTTGACCTCAAATGTGCCGTTTACAATATTCGAAACCAAATCATAAGTCATATGTGTTAAAACTATCAGTGTTACTTAGTGCATGAATGAAATGACCGATGCAAAAAAATGAGTGGTCTTCAGCCCCATGTTCTACCTTTAATCATAGATTTTTAAGAAACCGGAGATGATAGGAGATGAGATGCATTCACGATCTAACTGGAGCTATGAACAATATGTTACCAGACAAAAAAAAACAAGAACTAAACGAGCTGCTTTGACACAACCCCCACGACCCCAACCCCCAGAGCTCATTTTGTTCTGCCAAACATTCAGATCTGCATTCATCATATTTTGTGCAATATCATCACCAGTTCGGAAAAAAATGTGCAAGTACTCTATTGTCCCACAAATTACATCTCGTCAATAACAGGAACTAGAACGGAGATTGCCACATACTGTACAACCCCACCTTCATGACCTCCTCCCCCGTAATCAGTAAAAGCAAAACACCGGAGGCAAAAAGAGAAACGGCCGTCATTACCTTGGCATTGCATACTGCATTAATGGAGTCATTCTGACTCGTCTTCAACTTCAAAAGAGACGAAAACAAAGAACGGAATGATAGCCTCAAGCCCCAACATTGGATTGCTATACATTACTGGAGACTTTTTTTTTTAAAATGTTGTTGCATTCATGTTGAAAATGCAATACTACTGAGCGACTGGTGGCATTCAGCTGTCTGATTGATTGAATGAACTATATCGCACGTATTGTCCATGTTGGCAATTGCTCTATACTGTGTGATTTAACAGCCACGCAAGTCTCCTAATTGATGCGTTTGTGCAACACAAGCAAAGAGACGAGCTCTGATGACAATCAAGCCAAAATGAGCGTGGTGAGCTGCAGGTGCCGAGTGCTTGAATCTGGTAGCAGAGGATGGCTGCGCTAACTCCATTGATTAGCAGCAGCCACCTTTTGCCACGCAATCAGCAACTCGCACACACTGTTGGAATTAGCCACCGACATCTGCTCCTTGGCTTTGCGTCACTGTGAAATGATGATGAACTCGCTTGAATGACCTTTGTGTTAAAATCGGTGCTTTGTATCGTCACAAACTGTGTTGACTGTTGACACCCAGGAATGTTGGTGGAGAGAATGACACGGAGACCACCAAAAACACAGAAACAAAGGAATCTTGTGTGGGCTGAGGAGAGCACAAAAGCGGTAAAATGGCGCCCATCATCGATATCAGACTGCAGTCATGACATTTGAGAAGCTTCGGGAGAGGAGGTGACTCGTGAGAGAATAGAGAATGCTTGATCCGGGAAAACACAGATCTTTTGCTTGTCTGATTTATTCATTTCTTTCCTCGTGTTTACAGCTGCACAAATCCTCAACTGAAAGACGCAAACCCCAACTCAACATCACAGACGACTTAAGAATCGAGAATGGAGGGCTGACTGAAGCAGCATATTGTTGTTACAAGAGATTATTGCCACCTCCCCAGAGTACCAACAAGCAACGTAAGTCCTCTGCCACAATTCTCCAAATTCTTCGCCTTAGTACAAAGTATCAAGAAAATGATTTCAAGTTCGACTATGGAAAAGTAAAATTCACATTGGCTGCTTGAAAGAGGCCGGTTTACTTTCTTGTAAATAAATAAGCATCATGGCTACAATATGTGCTTGACACACTTTCGAGCCTGATGTCTTTTGAAACTTTGTGATCTTCAAGGTTATTACCACGTGGATTGCAATTCTTTGATGATACTATTTTAGGTCATGTTTGTCATGCTAAATATGTAAATCTTCAGTGTTTACCAAGACGATGCATATTTGGTTTTGTCTGTAAAGAAATCCACAAGGGGCGTAACCCCATTAGCGCACGACAGGATAAGCACACAGGGGGCTCAGGGGAGATCATTATGAATAGGCTGTTTGCTCCCCTCCGATATGTCATTAACAATGCACAGAGAAGAATTAGTTCAACAATGGTTGTCTTATCGTGGTTATTGTTGAAGGTTGATGCCATTCGCTTCATACTGTCAGAATTTTTGCACCGAATTTGATTTAGTTTCTGCAATACAGTAAATTTTGAGTAGAGTATGTACCAGGATGGCTTGAACAAGGGAATTATCAAGTGGTGAAAATAGAATTTCCTGTTCCTTCTTTACGGTCTTGGTTTAAGACTTTTAGGTAAGATGTGTTTTTGGTTTGGCAGGAAAATGAGATCGGGATGAGCAAAGGCATATGTGTGGTTTTGCACATTCCCCATGCGAGCTGTGATTTTGCGCATGACCGCTTTATATTTACACACGAAGACGGCACGACCGTAGAATGATTCCATGAGGGATGCACCTCTGATTTGTATTCCTCCCCAACAACAGAGAGATGAAATGAGAAGAAAAGCAAATATGTGTGTTTTGGTGATAAAATGGGCAAAGAAAAAGAATGAAAAGGCTGTCCGCCGCTTGTGACGATGGCGGTCACTTTGATTGGCGTTCTTTTGTAAATGACATGAATTCACTGGAAGGAACAGGTGGGGGAACTGGTTGTGTCCGTTTTGCGGAGCGTCTGGAGACGGTTCCCAGAGGCAAACGGGCAAGCGTTCAAACAAATGCCAGCTTCGTTTATCGGAACCCTGCCTCATCTCGCCATCTCGCCGGCGCTTGCCAAGTGGTTCACAGGCTGCTGCGTGCGAAAGGCGCAATTTCATGGGCCGTTGGCCAAACTTTCTGAATAGATGGGCTCAAGTTTGTTCAGTCATATCATTTAAGGATGTTGGTAATGCAGCGATGGTCAGATGTGGTTGCGTGGCTTCAGATTCCACCCCTGATTAGTTGACTATCTTCCACCCCAGTTCTTGTTAGCAATGGACCCCACGGCCTGGACTTTGGCCTCTATTTTTTTTAGACTTTTTTTTTTATCCTCATTTGTCTCAATGGAACAACCTTTGCCTTTGGAATGTTTACGCACGATTGATTTAACGGTGTATGTTGTGTCACAGATACCAGTAATCCTGCAAAGTCTGCTGATTGCGGAAAATAAATGAAGTGACAAATATTGAAGGACAATTTTGGCTTTCTGTTGTTGATTGGTTGTGTGCAGAAGAACGAAATTACCTAAATTTACTGCTGCTCGCTGTGTCAATAGCCTTGACAAGCATAAGGTAGCAGCTGGTCAGCGGCGTTTCCATTTGGAAATGAAAATGCTTTCATATATAAGTGGGGAAGCACACATACGCACACGCACGAAGCGGTCTGAAATAGCCTCAAGTTGTTCCAAAAGTTCCAGATGAGCAAAACTTTTGAAGTTGTTGGACGTAAATGTTCTCCAGGTTTCGCTGTGAGATGACTGGGCTAGCCTGGAGTCCATATTCTGCTTTTGATGATTCAATACCTGATCCAAAGGATTATGGTGCTCAGACAGGACCCATATGATGAAAGGTAGCGAGAAAAAGTGTGTGGGATCTCATAAATGTGACACCTCGCTTACCTTGTCATATACTTGGTTTCCTGTTGCCGTCATGTCTAATTTGATGCAGGGAAACTTTCTCTGCAGGCACGATGCGCTCGTGTCATGGGCTTTTTCTGCAGGTGCAAGTTGCATATTACCAAAAGAGACAAATGGGACTCAAACGGAGCTTGAGGGCATCGCGGTCTTTCATTAGAATGCTGATCCCGTCAAATGAGCCTTAAAAACACAAACTTGGTGAGGAGGAGGTTGCTTGCCTCGTCAGGATTTTGCATTCATCCAACCGAAAGGGCAGTCCCGACTATCGTTTTTCCTTCTCTTGCTATCTTGCTATTGTTCTGCCCCATGGCTTCGTCAGCATTTTCCTCCCATGGGAAAGCGCGGGATTATGCAAGACTGGCGGCATCAAATGATAGGTAACTTACCCCTTCTCTTGTCTTTAAGTCTCTTAAATGCTGAGCGTGTATATCCGCGAAACCTGGAACAACACAACAGTCAAGTCAGGCGAGCACTGTGAGCGCGTACGTGCATGCGTGCGTCATTCACACACGCAGCAATGCTTTTTATGCATCAAGGTCAAAGCGCAGAAGAATACGTGCAGCTGATATAAGCTACAACGGCTATGTTGGGCATGGGGTATCTTATACGCCGTTACAGTGGATGTCCTTAATCCATTCTTGCATGTATTGTCAGTTTCTCGACGAAGCAGCAACATCAAATCCGTTGTGTTGAAATTTTCCTGCGCATGCTTTTCAACTCAAAGTGTATTGATTATTGGGTGTCAGCGAGTGAACCGTCGCTCAGGCATTGTGTCTTATCTGTGGCATTGGAACTAACCGTGTCCTTTTTAGTTGATGAAATCGCTCTCTCCCTGCCCTTTTAAACGATCCAGTTCAATACTTGTTCCGTGTGTTGGAGGTTTCTGATCCTTTGATTCATGTTGATGAACTTGTCTGCATTGCAGCTCATAAATCCTACCAAACCAGTTTGTTTGCATTTGACCAAAATCATAAATTATTCATTCGATTGTTTGCAATGCTTGTCGATTTGTTCACTGGAAATGTTGCCAGCACGGCAATTACAGAGATCCGGTTTAATACGGAAACATGGATCCAGCTGGTAAGCCAATGATCCAATAAACATACATTGCCTACTTTGCCAATTCAAATGGATCCAATATTACATCCAGTAAATACTTTGCTCTATTTAATAACACCATTAAAGTTTACTGTGCACGATGAAAAGACTACCCAGAGCCCTTGGTAGCAGTGCAAAAACAAAAGCGGATTGCAATTTGCCCCACATCATCAGTACGACTCTGTTTTATTGTCAGCGTAACGACCCATTGCGGTAAACAGCGTAATAATGCGGCTGCAGGTACGGCGCGTTTAATTCAGCCATTCAAGTTTGACGTTGTTTCATAGTTTGAGAATTACTAATGCATCTTTAACATTGCTGCGCTTGGTAAAATACATCAACAGTGCGATGAAACGTTGCAGCCTCTTCCTATGCACGAAGCGTCACCCTGAATTACACTTCGGTGGCTGCACAGTAAACCAAACAGGCTCAAGTCGAGCCTTGCAGGCAGTCAGTCCTTCTGCCCAGCAACACCTTATCCCAAGCATGACAGATAAGTGTGTATGTGTAGAGGGGTTGGGGGGGGTCGCTGAGGGGATGCGGTGTGCAAGGAATGGATGGCTGGGTTCGATGTTTGGGAGTGAAGGAGTGGTGGGCTACTTGAGCCTTAGCTGTGTAGGCACTCAAGTGTTTTCCTTGCATATTTTTCAGATTGAATAGTGCGTCTCCGCAGATTTAAAGTTTGGGTGTAGATTCTCCCGGTGTGTTTTTGTGTTTGATTTTCACAATAACAGATGGGCAATCTCGTAAAGCACACAGTAGCTTTGGCTTCATTTAAAATTATATCTAGTGTGGCAAATATGTAACCAACATGTAACTTGACACGGACAGAAATGTTGAAACAGGAAGTGAAATTGCTGCACAATAGTTGAGTGGCAAGCGCAATTGCGGGAAACACCTTGCCGACTGATGCATTGCTATAGGTTAAGAGGAGCCGCAGCTGGAGGTGGCGAGCAGCTATAAGGAGGAGGTGTGGCAGATGGTGGGGAAAAAGGAACTTTCAGTGGAGCAGAGTCCATGACAGTCAGGACACATGGGGGAAGGCAGGTGGTTCAGTCGTGATAAGGAATGAAAGAGGCACAGAGCCACACGGAGACTTGTGATGGCTTATTCTTAAAAGAACTGAACATGAGAACCCATGACTGGTTCCGGTCAGCAGTTGAAACAGATTCATGGATGAAAGAGAGGAGGGACGTGGCGTTGTCAGTGGTGGGGAATGCTCTTGGAAAGATAAAGGAGGAAGCTATTCCCAGGCTGCCCATTTCTATCTCTTTGTCTTTATACACCGCGAAAGCGATTTGAGATTAAACAAATCGACTGAAGGCTTTTTCAGTCTTTCATCTTAATTCCGTGAGTTTCACCCAAATGTGTTAGCTCTCGAAGAACTGGAATCATCCTAGTGTCTATTTTCACGGGCTCATCAGCAGAATGACTGATCAGTATTTCTTTTCCGCTGTCGTCTTGTCCTCTGTTAGATCTCATAAGAATAAAGCCCATCGGAGGCAATGCCCCCCAACCGAGCAGAGGTTTCTTCCGGCCTCTCGAGGGTGACACATGAACGCAGCGCTTAATTGCGTTGTTGTATTTGTACACAAGAAAAACCCGTGTATACTGTACATTGTTGCTGGTGGCGGTGTGTACTGTCACATAACATAAACTTATCTTTGTAAATACAGAGAGTATATGTTGAGGCCGCACTTTTACATCGAGCAACATCAGTTCTGTCTTCAATCTGTGAAACTACAACGAGACACCGTATCTATGATCATGGATACAATTCAGCGAAACTGTTAATCCTATACTCTGAAGAGTTATATCCATATCCTGAGCACCCCCCCCCCCCCGCACCCTCAAAAAAATATATATATAAATTTTTAGAAGTGCTTTGTTGTGGTGAGTTTTCAAAACTGCGGCTTCAAATCATATGCTACAAATCAAGCTGCGGATGTTATTTTCACAAGAATAGTCGATACTCTATATGATCTCACAATGCCGGATGGAAGAGTAAACACCAACGTAATCAAATAAATAAATAAATACATCCCACAACATGAAGAATCAATTGAATTAGGTCTGTTGTAACATCAAAATCACATTGCGATGCGGGTTTGGGTAAGAGCTGGCTCCAAAACGCAACAGATGTTTGAGCAGGAGATGACGGGTTTTCAAATCTTGTTAAATCAGTCTCGTTTGGCTCTGTGTGTGCAATTGTGGGCGCGTGCGCCGAAAAGGGACACGAGATCATCAGATTAATAACTACCTCTTTTATTAAGAAAACACCGTGACTTTGTTTGTTCATCTGAGCATGACCAACTAAGCCAATACACTCGCCGCCGCAGAGCTGATTATTGTCCATTATGTTTGTTTGGAGGACTTCGGTCGGACCCAAACGGATTAGGGCTGATTTAAAAGACTAAAGAAAGAGGGGATTTGAGGGGAGTGTGCGGTTGTGTACAGAAGCGGTTCCTGAAAGTCGGAAGCAAACACTTTTAAATCAGTCTGGTACTGTATAGCCTTGTTGCCTGGTGACTCTGTTGCTAGCTGCTCTGACAATGCAAGAGGATAATGAAATCTCTTGCTGTTCCAAGTCTCCAGGCAATGTCACAAACAGAAGAGGGGGAAATAAATAGACTTCAAGTCTTTGTAGCCTGTGGATTACAACTCACTTAATAACCCCTTTTGCTCTTTGGGACATTATCAAGTATGACAAGAGAAAAAGAATCAATTCCCACCGGAACCTCTGCTAGTACTGTAAAAGTTGCCTGTTATATATATTGTGTGCGTGTGTGTGTGTGTGTTCACTTTTAGTTCATGCAAAATCACATGAGAAAACACTAATAACGACAAGGAATGGGGAAAAAATGCAGGCACTCAATGGCCACAAGAACTTAAAAATTCAAAGTGAAGCAGTAGGAGGAGCTATAAATGGGACATTGGCTTCATTTATTTAGTATTGAACCTTATTCTTAGCATTATTTCTTAGTGCACTGCACTGTATTCCCTTCATCATATACACACACACACACACATACCCTGGACGGTTGGCAGCCAATCGCAGGGCACTGTTTGTTTCCCTTAACTTCATTTTCGTCGCATTGAACTTTGATCGCAGTCAATTTGAGTAATATTCTAGCCAGTCTATTGTTGCTCACTGGCAATTTCAGCCGCTCTGGTAGGCTTCTCTGTTCATACCTGTCATTAGTGAAGAGGAGGCTCTTCCTCCTCTGGGCAAGTCACCTTGTGGAAGGTGTGAGGAGAATCTATTACAGCCACCTTTGGGTTTCTTCTCAGGGGCGATGAGAACCTATGAGGATCTCCGTTCGTTTTTGCTGCATGAATGTGAATGTATCCATGGCATGCCCACTTTGCCTCACTATTTATTTTAAACATTATTTTCACTGCTGCCACTCACTGACACTTTGTCTGATTATTTATTTCTCTTCCTTCCTTCATTTTACGTAATCTATTCTGTACAGACTTGGCGGCGTGGCAATTACTAGGAGCAAAGGAAACAACATCCGCGTTGAAAAACAATACCAGAGAAATACAGGACTGTCAAGTGATGACTTGGGGCTCGAGCACGCAGACGCGATAAACATTATCATGCATAGCTGCGTCGTGTTATTTTGTGCGTGTGAAAGCATCCTCGCCGTGCTTCATATTAGCTGTTGCGTTCATTAGCTCGGTGAAGGGATTAGACCTTCAGTCGATCAGAGTGACGGGTTAAAATGTGACTCCCGTCTGTCTTGTAATTACGTAAACTAGTGAGCGAAGACCAATGTTGAACAGAGTTCTGCTTCGGAGTTTCTAACTCCTGCTTAACATTCTGGTAAAAGACAAGTCACTCTAACGTTGTCAATGTCACGCTGGCGGCTGCGGTGCATCGTTGCCATTCCAGACGCCATTCGTAACTTTGAAGAAACGGTCTGTAGTGCAAAACTCCTACCACTTGAATTCAAAGGAATCATCTTTCAATGGTATTGGCAACCAGGGGTGGGAGTTGGGGGGGGACCCTTGTGTATCCATGGTTACGTTGGTTTTATTGCTGTTTGTTTTGGGCAGTAGGCGCAATAAAAGTGCTGTGAGAGAAATGAGTAGGCACCGGGTGCAGTTCCAAAAGGAAGCTCATAGAATTCTGGTGAAAAAAAAGCCCTCCTTTTCAAAGCCATCTGCTTTCTAAGGGTCTCGTGATTGGATTGCCCATGAATGCACGCGTTCATCATGTTTTAGTTTTCCAATTAAGATTCAGAGTGCAAGAACCCTCATGTCTGCTATTAAAAAAAAAAAAAAGCCAAATGGAAAATTAAGGGTCTCTAGGAGCAGGCTTGATCAAGCTTGGCCTCATTTCGGTGTTAATGAAATATAGCAGCGACGATTCATGCATGTTCAGAGGAGGGGGGAAAGGGGAAAAGTGCACGGTGAAGGCAAAATAGGGTGTGTCAAGGCACAAAATGCACGTGAAGGCTTCATTTATTCGATGGTGGAAATCGTACACGTTGTCATGGTGAGAAATGTTTCTTGATGCTGATCATGTATTGTCGGACATCTTTTGAAGACGAGTTCATCTTAAGGGAGAAATACTTGGCATGTCCAGTCCAGACTGATCACCGATGGGGAGTTGGAACACACACAAATTGACACAAACAAAAGGGCACAGACAAGGTGGAACATTATTGTTCAATGCTGAACACTGTTGAATGTTGATGATGTGGCTCAAGGTTACAGTGAGAAATCAAGACAGGACAAAGCTTTTCTGCATGCAAAGTTCTTCACCGGGAAACATATAGCATAGTCTTTTATTTTTTAGATGCTGCGTTCTTTTTTTTTTTTTATAGGTTATTTATAACTTTCGGGAGCCGATGATGATGTGCTAAAAGGTGTTATGATGCGAATATGCATATTTTTTGCTTTCCATGCATCCATCATGTGATTCCGCATTGTTAACGTTCAGGAAAGTGTTGAAATGTACATCAGTGAAAAGAAATGACACGCTGCTTCTTCCGATGTATTTATTTATTTATTAATTATCAGTTTGCCACGATAAATACTGACTCGGATTGTAAATGATGAATATAAAGTATCAAACACCTTCTCGAATCAAGCAAATAATAAGGATGAAACACAAATGTGAAGTTAGGAGAATTATGGATGGTAGAATTGACCTAAACCATTTTTTAATTTTTTTTACATTTCAACGAACTAAATTTAGAGGAGATAACACATGATGCCAAATAATCGAGGTCCACCAAATTAAGACATTTGATTCATCAGTGAGAGTGCGAGCGTTAGGGGAAGGGCTCCCGTGAGAGCTGGACAGGGGATGGTGGGGGGGGGGGGGAGGGGTCGGCATCGCACGGTGAGCTGCACTCATTTAGGTATTCACCCTTGGAGGACCCGAACTCCCTGATGTCTGCCACTCATAAACTAAGTTCTGATGAGAGAGAGGCTTTGTCTTGTACTTGCAATGAGATGCCTTTCTAAACATTGTGGTTAAAAATGCAATTATAATCTATATTTTTTTTAAAACATAGGTTTGCTTGTTACTGAGTACACACAAAAAAAACCTGAATTAATTCTCAGGCACATTTCAGCCACATTGTGAAAAATCTGAAGTTTGAAATGAAATGTTCATGATGGAATTGCTGTCCACCTGCCACCCCAAATCCTGCAATAGAAATAAACTAGAGTACGCATCTGGTTTATTGATGTTATTTTCTGAAATGTAATTGTACTCTTTGATTTCCTGTCGAAATGTATTAGATGATTTTTTTTCCCCCCCCTGGGTGAATTTGTTGTTTGCAAATAACGAGGAATAAACTTGAGTAAATGTAACCACCCAAACTGCAGCAATAATGATCATTCATGGTGACAGCGCAACACTTATCCAGGCTCATATTCATCATCTGCTTTTCCGTAGGCGTGTTCAACAAATTGGACGGGAGACGTGTCTCTCCAATTATTATTTAGCAGACTGTGAGGAGGTGCCACAAAAGCTAAATGCACCCTGTGCGTGACTTATGCAGCAAACATGAAATTAGACACACATCAGTGTCCAAGGGCAGACAAATGAGATGACGAAATGCAGTCAAGCGTCGAAATCCGAAAGCGCAACATTTGCCGCGTTTGAGCCGTTCCTGATTGCTATCGATTTGACCGCATAGGAAATTTTATTTTGAAATGGATTTTGGGTGAACGATGACACCAGATGCTTTAAAAAAAAAAAAAAAAACTCTCTTGATTCATTAAAAAGTCACTGTCACCGGAGACGAGGTGGGGACGGAGGTTAATCCTTGCTCATAATGTGTGTGTGCGTGCTTGTGTGTGTGTGTGTGTGACACAGCTGAATGATCCACCTCATGTCTCTGAGGGGTAATTAGCTTTGGCGTAGCCTGTCGGTGTTGTGCAGGCCTCCCCTTTCCCAAGACTCAGCTGGCTGTGTCAGGGCAGAGGCAGAACTGCGTCTGTGGGGAGAATAGCAAGCAGTTTGGACGAGGAGGTCACGTCCCAATAATATGCCCGTCAGACTCGGGTCTTTGTGCAAGAAAGATGTCTGTTATCTCCCCTCCTCTTCTTTGTGTGTCTTTCTTTTCACGGCCACCTTACCATTTTTGGGAACTTTATTCTCTCGTGTTTTTTTCTTCTTCTTCTTCATGCTTTTCATCAACATTTCTGACACATTTCGGACATTGACTGTTTTTCCTTGATCATTTCTAATCCATCTGTCCGTCTGTCATCGATCACAGGGTGTTAGTATAAAGCAGCTGGATCTCTCTCTCTCTCTCTCTCTCTCTCTCTTTCTTTCTCTCATTCCTATATAAAATCATTTCATTTCTGTTTCCATCAATCCTTTGTCTTTTCCTTCACTCTTACATTGATTTTCCCAAACACACGGAGCATGATGCCTATCAATATTTCCAGCCGCGATGGCCAACAGCCATTCACCGGCGGTTTGAACACGAAACTCGCTCATTCGAATGTTAACACACTGGGGCTTGTATCTACCCACCCAGCCTCTTATATAATTCCACTAACGTTGTTCATTGCTGGCCGCCATATGGTCCGCTGCGTGATATGATCAATTGTCAGTCTTGTGTTTTTAAAGAGAATCCATCGTGGATAAATTGTCGGTGCCATCGATACAGCAACGACATGAAATTGTGACTCTAAAACACAAGTTAAGCACAACATCATTTCAGAAAGTTGAATACACTATTCCTTGTTCCAGTTTCAATCGAAAGGTTTCGCCATGGAACTCCTTGATTCAATGTCGTTACTTTGATATCGGATTTCCCGATTTAAAGAATTGATTCTAAAGTCAGAGAAACTAGAATTAATTGTGAGTTCTCAAGAGGTCACCGTCATGTGTTTTAAAGCAACCTGCCCTTATTCGCCAACTAGATTCCAACGGCTCTTCCATAGATGCATTGTCAGGATAGTCTTTAGTGTTGACATTTTTCACAGAGTAGTCAGGGCAAGCAGATACATAAATGGCTCATGGTATGGAGCGAAATTGATTAAGCCTAAGGCCATTGGATGTTCTTTGAAAAGTGAAACTTTAATGACAAGAATTGAGTTTGGAGAGTGTAATTAAGGAAGTGAAAGTGGGGTCGCCAAGCCTCATTAAAAAGGCTGACTCTTATTCGGTGTCCGTAAACAGACAGCTTGGTTGACTATCACGATGCCATTTCGCTAATGATCGGTTCAGCACCTTTAGCCATAACCCCAGAGTGCCAATCACACGCACACACACACACACACACACACACACACACACACACACACACACACACACACACACACACACACACACACACAATAGTGTTGTTTGTGGATGCTTGGATGGGGAGTGGTGGGGGGGAAAGGCCATTCCGCGGAAGTAAGAAGGGATCTGCCATCTGTTTGAGCTTTTGATTTGGTGTCATCAATACTTCGGAGGCTAACTCGTATTGAAATTGAAACTTGCTGCTCACCACATCATAAATGATGTATCGTCCGCACTGTGAAAATGGCATTTTTGGATCGTAAAACAATTGTACGTGGAATACAGAGTTCTATTGTAGCTTCAATAGACGCGGATGATTAGTGAGCGTGTCACCCGCCCATTCTGACAATTTAGCATGATAAATGTATGTCTTAATGACTTCCCTTGTAAGGATAAAGCCGATCGGAAAATGGATGGATAATGACTGTAGCGAACAAATAAACACAAACGTAAACACCTGAGAGCGAAGGCTCCCCAGGGCTGGATGGATTATTTTTCTCCCACATTCATAAGACACTTGTTACAACATTTGAAGAATACATTTTGTTTGTTTGACCTTAAAAGGAAGTGGGAGCAAATGTACAGATGGATGGATGTGGCCGTGACAAGTATTTGACAAGTTCTCCCTACAGCAGTGCACGGCTCGCAAAATGTCTGGATCATAAATCGTGAAACAAACATAAACACTACAGCAGATCGGGAATTACCCCTCCAACCCCCCACCCGGTAGCCAGTGTTGACCTTGAGGCGGGAGCTCCAGCCACAGCAGAAACGAGGGCTGCCCCACATCCTGACATCCCTTAATGAATGTGACATTTAGCTGATATTTGCATGATGTTAAATCAGCATGCTGAAACACTCAGCTTCAGATTAGACAATGCTCAGCAAACGCACACAATCCATCACGCAAAAGATTTACTACAGGTGACCCATGACGCTTCGCCAGGAAACCCACTTAGTCCTGCTTCCTCTATAACCTTCATTTAAAATGTTACACACACGCACACACACACACACAACTTATTTACAAAGCATTGGAGCGAAACACAGAATCTCTGCAGGGAGAAACTTTCAATCCCAACCGTCACCGGATGAAATTGCATCGGTGACAAGTGGCAAAATATCAATCAGAAGTAATTTCTTCCCACCGCCTCGGAATGTCGGCTCTGCAGCAGAAAGTTGACCCTCTGTCGTTCCACATTTGTTTAGCCTCTGCGTCATCCACTACGCTGACTACAAAACACTCCAAGATGTTGCTGTGGCGCCAGCAACGTGAGAATATAAAGCAGCGAGGTCATTTGTGTGTCACGCCCTGCTCGGTGTTGCTCAAAAAGGACTTGAGTAAAAGCCGCAGATGGGTAGAAAAGTGAAGGCCATATTGATTGCTTCTTATATTAATCATATCATGGCAATAACCAAAGTCGACCGTCAACGCCCCTAATGGCAATGTTGTGTGAGCGGCAGACAGCTATGACCAATAATAGTGCTTCCATCAGCAGGTTGGGGCCCAGACAGCCTTGGGAGGCCCGCCGGAGTGACTGTTAAGGATTTAACTGATTGGTATTACTGGTTCCAGTAGAATGAATGTCACTCCAGCAGTCAACACCGTCTTTGCACGCGTCTCAAATGTCAGACCGCATCCAACGCCGGGGTCGCCTGCAGACCAAAACACTGAAGCGCCCGTGAAATGATTCCTTTAGCTCCCCGTGCAAAACACGGCGGTTGGGTATGTTGGAATAGAAATGTCAGGTCGTTAATAACTAGTATCACCGCCTTTTTGCATTTTCTATACCTGAGGCAGAGAAAACGCCGCTTGCTTGAATAGATTTGTTTCTTGCCGGGTTACGGGGAAAGGTGATAAGAATGGCATTTGAAGTTAAAAGTCAAGTGCGGATGCCGGTCCGGCGGCACTTTTCCAAGTAAAATAATATAGTCATTTACAGAGGCGGTTAACGTGATGCGGTGAAATGGTTGTAGCAGCATTCTCGTAATGAAAAATTCCAATGCAACTGAAACTGCACATTGCCATATTGCTTTTGCGTCAACTGTTCACGCAAGAAACGTGTCACGACACACAGTGTGCGTTGATTTTCTTGTGTTCGTTTTTTGTGATGTCACAAGGGAAAGGCAGCCAGTGATGGCAAATAGTGAAGAGATGACATTAGTAATTTTAGTAGCCGCCATTTTTATGCCAATTCTATTTTAAACGTGTTTGGGTTTTTTTTGTAAATGTGTTTAAATATCGTGTTTCTTCTTAAGTGAAGCATACTGAGCATTGATCGGATGAGCTGATCACAAAATGAAGGAAATGTTCAAAATATCAGCGTGTGATGTTTTTAATCAATAGTAAATTAAAATCATTGCAGCACAGGAATGCGGCGGCGTGCAACTGATTACTTCTCACAATTCACAATAGTAAAATACTTTTTATGCTTGCGTGGCGGGTAAGAATGTTGATCTGCTCTTGAAACATTGCCTGATTAGTTTAAAAAAAAATGAATCGCAAATGTGCCACAGTAAGTACATTCATTTCCATCTCAACAATAACCAAAAAAGCAAATGTGAAAATAAAGAAGAGAGACGGTCTGCTCCCATGCTCATTTACACTTGTGTCCGCTGCATCTGCTTTCCTGGTGACCCCCCTCAGGTTGTGTGTCTGTTCATCACTCTCTCCAAGATATCTGGGCGCCGAGAACTCATCTGCGGGCTTCCTCTGGAGCCTCTTGAGAGGGCCACAAAGGCTTCTAATTATCCCTGACCTTCTGGCTCTCCCTCAGCTTGGCTCCCTCTCGGGGCCCCTGTGGCTCACTCAGGACGGCTTTCTCCTCATGAGTTCCACATCTCCCCGGTTTGCCCCATCTCACCTCCAAAATAACCCCGCAGCTTGGCCCCAGCCGCTAATTGCTGCCATTTAATAGACAAAGCCTGTGTTTGGTGCAAGGCAATCCTTGAAGGTCAGTCAAGGAGAAGTGCTCAGCCACCTGCATTGTCTGCTCGGGCGTGTGGGGTGTTTGCAATCACTTTGGTCTGAATAGGTAAAAACAAATCTGATACATAAAAAAAAAACTGACTGTTAAAGGACCGCCTCTGAAAAACGTAAGGAGAAATGTGAGGATGAGCAGATTAGAAAATGGATGAATGGATGGATCTTCCAAACTCTCCTTTGACAAAATGGTTTTTAAAAAATGCTGTGTATGAATGCCCCTCTAATAGTTATTGCAGCTGCATTAAATTCATAATTCAATAACGTTACATGATCTTGTCAGCAGATGATGGATGAGTTTTAGACAAGCTGAATTTTACTTGATACTTCAAGCGTGTTATAGCTTAAGCAGTGTTTGTTTATTTTTGTTTATTTATGGTTACGCATGCATCAGAAATATCTGAACGTTGTTGTCAGTGATCAAGACAAAGTGTCACGCTTTTCAGAATAGCGATTGATCACCTTCCTGAAAGGCAGCCTTGCCGCTTGCACTGGCCCACGATGAAGAAACCGAACCCCGAAACCGATAACTTGTGTAGTTGCTGCTCTAATTTTATTGCTACGGCATCAGAGGCCCATAAACGTTTTTGAAATGATAGCGTTTCCACCTGCCACAAACCACCAACCATCTGGGACTTTTTTCTCTTTTTCATTACACATCATTGCCGTAGATCAAAATGTCCAGTGAGTAACTTGACCAAAAAAAAAAAAAAACATCACATTGAAGGCTGCAATTATTTACCTCCTCATGTGGAGTATCAAAATAGACATCAGGAAAAAAAGGGGCTGGCACTATAAAGCATGTCAGTTAATATCAGTGCGTCAGAGCCCTGTTATAAATCATCCTCATCACTCCACTGTCGCACTCTGTCTCTCTTGCTGAAACCTTGCCGGTCGCTAAGAAAGGGTTGCCAAGGAAACCGTGAATGAAATACATCGGCAGTGTCTTGACAGGTGGTTTTAGGGACTTCATCATGCGACACTGGAAATGTCCTGTATACACTCAACACACTGATAATCAATGGCAAAGTTGATATTTTGATACCCCAAAGCTCACCATTTTCAAGCAAGATTCGGGGATTCTTGCTATGATGCTTGCGAGAGCTCCAGGTTTTTTTTTTTTCTCAAAATGTAACACTGCATGACTAACCTTGAATACTCGTTTTCAACCGTAACAGGAATGACAAATACATTGCAGAGCATAAACAGTACCGTGTTTGTTGAAGTGACCTTGACTCACATGAACATTTAAGCTTCTCACCAAATTAAGCATCAAATCCCTTAGCTACTGTTTAAACAACTCTTCATAAAAACAACATACTCTGAGCGATGTGTTTCACAAAATCAACTAACGGTCTGGGTTTTCCGTCAGCAAGTTCACTCACGATCTCAAGTTCTAGTGTACATCTTCGGTGACAATAGAGTTTGCCCAAGTGATGCTGTATGGCGACTGATGAACGAGAAAAAAAAAGGTGTGTTTTTTCATGGCGTGAAAGAGTGATTTGTTTTGTTCTTGTGCACCAATGTTATCTTGTCATTTTTCTACAATTACAGGTGAACAACACAAGACCAGAATCCCCCGGTTCATCCATAATAGATCAAGCGATGTGCTAGCTGCTCGTAACGGATCACCCTCGGAAAAGGGGCCTTAAACGACTCGCCGCATCTTGGCGCTCGTTCCAGCGAGAGGATCGAGGACCCATATGACAAGGATTGGGAAGCCGAGGCAGAACAAAGCTGCTCAAATATTGATCGCTGGTGGAGGTGTGGGGTGTCTTTGAGGTGTTTAGTCTCAGTCAGACAGCCGCCCGTGGGACTTGGTGGCGGGTTTAAAAGGCTATGCAGCCAAGAGTGTAAGTGCAGGCAGGCTTCGTGTGCTTTATCCACCTTCCGCTGTTGATTCAGGCAGAACAGAAGAGCCACAAGTCCTCTGAGGGAATGGTGCATCACCAGAACCGTCGCATTGATCAGTGAGGATTGAATGAGTTGGGTACTGAAATCATTGGAGGCCATCCAACTTACTTCTCCCGAGCCAACTTTTTATTTCTGCAGGCATACAAACAAAATTGTGACAGAAGCAGAGTGACTATCTAGTTGATTTAATCTAATCAAGCACCCATTATATTAAGTCTAATGTTACTCTTAACGACCAATGGCCTTATTAAATGTGTATGACAAAAACCTGCAAACCTTAAAAAAAAATAACAGAAATAAAAATACATTTAGCAACTTGTTTCACATTTGGAATGCCTACAAATGGTTGTTTTCTGAAGCGTGAACATAATGACGGGACACGCATATTATCAGGGGCAGGTTGGAAAATGAAAGCACTTGCTTGGCTCCGCAGCTCATCTGGCTGTTCTCTAATTAAACGAAACTTTTTTTGATGAGCCCCCAACTTCTACTTCACCTAGGTAAGCTGCCAACGCCGCTCCGCCTTGCTTCCCGTGCTCTCAGAGCTGATTTGGATGACTGCCACCGATTCCCTGCATGTCAACACAGCATCAGGTGCATTTCGACTCATTCCGTGCCCATTTCAAATTTCCATCCTCGGTACTGCGGGCTGCTGAAGGGCGACGGCTGGCCAAACATCTCCACTTTGCCAGAGTGCCGGCACAAGCCGCAGATGCACACGGGAACACGGGGTCCCTTCACCCTGCTGGCACGAGCCCCGGCCTGGCCATCTGGTGCTTCAAGAACGGGTGCCAGTCACCCATCACGCCTGCCCTCCTATCTTCCTGAAAGACACGGCCCTCCGACGCGAAGGTCCTTCCACCGGCTTCACAGCTCCTCACCGCCTCTCTGCCAACGTACTTATCTCCCACCGGGGACACTGCCCACAAAACAGCAGAGTGCCAGCGTGTTAGAGTTGTTCAGAATCAGCTCGCGTGTGCAAAGTGGAGCCCCGCGCGGAGCTGGGATGTCCTGAATAAGTGAACTCGGCTTGCCATTTTGGCTGCTCCAGAAAAAGAAGAATGTCTGTTGAATGCACAATCACTCGCCGCTTTGTCTTGTCCATTCACGCCATGCTTGAAGAGGCGTAAATGTATCGCCGGGGAAGACAGGCTTGTGTCAACACTCGCATCAATCCATCCCCTGTCACTCAAAGATGCCATGAAAGAAACCACAACTGGGAACGGAGGACGGAGACATTGATTTGACTGATGAAATTCCCCTCGACATTAGCACGTTCGACGAAGCCCGTCGATATAGCAGAAGTCCTTTCTTCTATCAGACAAGTTGTCCTTAAAAGTGATGTCACACGAGTACCCTCTACTCAATGCCGATACAAAACTGAACAAAATATCAGATTTATTTCCCTATCGGGTTTCCTACATTTAGCCTACCTTTGTCTTCGAGTGGGTGTGCGTTACACTCTTGTGTGTTTTCAAGTCGCAGGTTGATCAGAAAGCTGATGTGCAGTTGTTCTTGACTGCATTAACTCACCTTGCACAGACAATTATCTCATGATTTCTGATGAGTCGGTCCCGTGCTTCAAAATGTTAAAGCATGTTTTGCAACCCACTGATGGTCTTATCTGGAAATTCCTAACTACTTCCATTTGCTCCGCAGTCACGCACGGTTATATCTAAAACTTGTGAAGATGGCGTAAGCCAGACCGTCGACTCGACGCCAGCCGGATTTTCTCGCTATTTGATCCGTTTTAGATTTGTGTTCTTAATGTAAGCTTCGCACCTGGACCAAATTCCAGAAAACTGTTTGCACGTGTGATGGATCTTTGACTTTAACACACATTCTTCTTCAGCAGACTTTGTTAACGGCACTTATTAGCCTTGCCATCTTCCTCCTCCTCCAACAGCATCTAAGTAGCTCTTCAAAGATAGCGTGCGCCCCCCATTGTATTCCAGCAAACAAACGCCACTACATTGCCCTTTAGACCTTTTAAAGATGAACGGAGGCGAAAGTCGCCAGGAGAATATAACACGGGGATGCATTTGTTGTGTTTGATATCATCGACATGGAGAGGACAATCGAGGCGCAGAGGGACGTCTCAATGGGAGAGTTCACGACAAATGTTTTTAGCACAAATACGCCACTTTGTTCCCTTTGCTGGGATCTCTCGATGTGAAGAGAGCAAGTGATTGCGGTGCTAGAGTTTGGGAGAATGTTTGCGTCACCAAGTGGAGTAATCACCACTTTAACGATGTAAAGGTGCCGTTCAACGTTTGATGGCTTTCAGCTAAGAAGTGACGCCGTTTGCTGACGTTTCATCGTTTAAGTTGGTTTAAGCCAGTTACTGCTTTCTGGTACCAGGAAATGACAGTTTCCAATCATGGCTATGAAGCACCGAGGCAACTTCACTCTGTGGCGAGAAAGTACGAGTTTTCTTTGGTTGGTCTTTGGAGTTGATTTATTACATACTAAACGAAACTTTTGTTAGCTGAGGATATTACATTTGCGACACAGTGAAGAGTGTGTCGCATCTCGTGAAATGCGATTTCTATGTTTTGTTGTGTGAACCTAAACTTTTGACCAGTATTATATTTGCCTCGCTGCATTTGTGTTTGAAAATGTGCCACCTACAGGGAACTGCACACCTAATTTACAAGGGAAGCTTGGTGATGAAGTGTTGCCCTCCCAGGTGAGAGTCTTCAGAATCAGTCAGCAGAAGGACAGGTGAGAAAACAAACAAACATCTGTTTGATCTGTTTTGAGATCTGGACTTCATATGTATAAACCTGCTATCACTGCTTCTGCACAGGGACTGCAGATAAAAATGAGCTTGTAGCTATTTCTGTTCCCCGTGACACATTCAGTGTGCATTGTCCCTGTGAAAGAAAGAAAGGAAGGTCTTCAACAAAACCACAGATACAAGGTCATTTCAAATATTTGAATAACAATGTTTTTTCTGTAAGGAGGGCGATCAAAATCCCACTTTAAATGAGAGTCAGGCAAGGGAAAAGATGGATCATAAATAAAATGAGTTGGCTGTGTATACTTTGTGTCCTTGGCCAACGATTGCAAGTGGAACGGCGATTAGTCTCCTAAGCGTTTTATCCGTCAAGATTACCTGCGCGATCGTTTTGCATCCCGATGATGCTTTACGCAGGACAAACGTGCAAAAGAAAGCATTCGGCAATCGGCTCTTGATCTCCGCAAAAGCCAATTTGTTCGTTGTTTTGCTTCTGCTGCACATCCACTGAGAAGGGAGTCACTTTGGTTTTCCATTTCCATCATCAGCACCAGTCAAGAACTCTTGATTGTCCCCAGTGAGTGAGTTATTTTCAATCATGATATGAGATTCATACAGTATCGCTCATGAATAAACATGGCCAATAAACACGGTCTTCCACCCCCCTTCCCCCTACATTGTTATAATTCTCACCTGCTGTATTAAAATGTGTAATCTGCTCACAATTGCAGCCTGAGTGATGCCTATTGTATCAACAATATCATAGCAAGCAACAAAGACCTAATTAGTACCTGCCTGGATATGATGAGGAATAATTAGCGGCGTCATGGAGAGTCAGTGACAGCAGTCTTACAGGCGGTACACGAGGCCCCGTGAATGGCATGAATCGCACAAAAAGGGCCTCCTTCAGCAAATATTTTTTTGGGGGGTGGGGGGTGGGAGGCTTATGAAATCCTTCTCATGTACTGAAGTCAAATATGGTATTCTCCAACGGTGTCCTGGATCTAGTAGGATGTCAGAGCCCGTTATGCCCTTGAATGTTCTTGGTATTGTATACCGGTACATCCAACAATTATTTTTTTTTTAATAGACATCTCATCTCATCTTCCGTACCGCTTGATCCTCACTAGGGTCGCAGGGGGGTGGGGGGTGGGCGGGTGCTGGAGCCCATCCCAGCCGTCTCCGGGCAGTAGGCGGGGGACACCCTGAATCGGTTGCCAGCCAATCGCAGGGCACACAGAGACGAACAACCATCCACGCTCACACTCACACCTAGTGACAATTTAGAGTGTTCAATCAGCCTGCCATGCATATTTTTGGAATGTGGGAGGAAACCGGAGAACCCGGAGAAAACCCACGCAGGCCCGGGGAGAACATGCAAACTCCACACAGGGAGGCCGGAGCTGGAATCGAACCCGGTACCTCTGCACTGTGAAGCCAACGTGCTAACCACTGGACTACCGGGCCGCCCTTTTAATAGACATGTCAATGATAAAAAAAAATGAGATCAGCCCAAAGATCTAGACAATATTCCAAAGCAAGTGCAATTGATAGGTGAGGGGGCAGTTGCTCATGCAGATGAAATAGGGTAATAATCTGTCAAGGCACAACACAAGCTCTGGGTAATGGCACAACACTGCAATCTGGTCCTCTGAGTGGAGGGCGGGGGATAGCGAAACGAGCATCCTCATTTCAACTCACCCCCGAAGAGAGGATGAGTGAAGCTGACAGCCAGCAACAAGAAAGACAAAGAGGGGCTGCTTTGGCAAACCTCACATTCAAGAAATATACCGTCAACTGGAGGAAAGGGATCCCCCCCTCGCCTCCCAAGTATGAAGCATAAAGAACACATGAAAGGAAGGAGCTCTCCAAAAACTGGGCTGCCTATAATTGGAAGAAATAAGTTATCACAAAGAAGGGGCTGGATCACTCAGCATGTTGGTCTAAGTGGAACATCACATCTCCAACAACTTGGAGAGTCGGTAATCATTTTGTTGTTGCCAACAAATGATTACTGACAGCGCCAGGTATGTTCTGTGTGGAGCCATAGGCTGCTGTTTCTTTGGGTTTTGTGTCACCAATAATGCTAGCGTTTGTCACACACTCACTCGCCGCAACCGAGAGCCAACCTGACAATTTTATTTTCACCACTTTCTTCCTCCTTCTATTTCCAGCCCCTCGGCCATTAACGTGCTTACTCATTTGCACATTTTGATGAGTTTACCCCGCGGGTGTCATGTCAACATGGACATTTTACTCATGTGCCAACATTATGTGAAAGGACTTTTCACGGTACTACGAAGGTTGCTTTTCTGTGTGTCTCTGCAAGCATGATCATTTTGTGTTAACCCCTAAAACACACACGCACACACGCACACGCAAGGCGACACAACAGAGAGACTGATGGCACACATTGAAGATTGCTATCGGCCTGTGAATGCCTTCTGGTTTGTTCTCACTTGATTGATAAGGGAAACCAGGCCCAAATGCACATGTGCGTGTTCCTGCTTGTTTGTAGAGAGAATTGGAGATAGAGCGACAACCACAAAAAGGTAGAGTGCAAAAAAAAAAAAGCTGTTATGGTAAGACTATTTGTAATAGTTTCAAACTCCTATATTTTTACTAAAAGATTTGAAGATAGGGCATATGTTTTCTGTCTTTATTTAATTGAAGTTATTGGATGCGTGCTCGGAAATATGAATTCTCAGCAATGCCTTCTCCCTGATATTATTTCATGCAAATGATCTGCTACCAGGCTTTCAGCATTAAAAAAAAAAAAAAAAAAAAAGACGAAGGGGGAACTCCAGCAAAAATCTCGGTTGGCTAATCAAAAGATTTATCAGAGCGCTGAAGTTGAGAACTCACCGTGATGAGAATGACGAAATTTAAATTGAGTCCTGAGGGGTGAACATGAAGGAATTTATGAGCGACCCATCAACTTCTAACCTGCCGTCACCCCTGCCCCCCAAAATTTTCAAATAAAACAAAAAACATTCATTATTGCCCTGTATACAGTATAGACAAGAACTTGTCCCACTCCTTTGACCGCATCTAGTTTGACTGATTTTTTTTTCTTTTTTTGTGTGCGTGATGCTGCTCACAAACAAATAAATCGCAATAAAATCGTGACCTCATTCATAGAGGAAATGATCTTACACACGCGTGCTAGATCAGTTCCGGCTGCAAGATAGTTTACATTGTCCAGACAGCTTCGCCCCGCCCCTCCATCCCCCCTACACAGGAGCCTGTTTGGCCACAGAAGCCAGGTGACAGATAAAGCTGGCGGACACTTCACATCCAGCGCTGTAACGTCACTGACCTTAGTCAACATAGATAATCAGTGACTCATTCAGCCCACGAGCACAGGACTCGGGTTGTTTCGCAAGGTTATCTTCAACCAAAAGTGGAGTCTGGACCCTGCAGGTCCATGTGACAGGATGGCAAGCTTATGTGACCTTGTTAGGGTGTGCGACTCCACACAGATCCCAACAGTGCCCCTGGTTAAAGGTTAACACCCGCAGATGATAAAAGAGGCTCTGTTATTGTTGACCTCTCCCATGCGGCATACATTGGAAGGCGATCTAAAATGGATGTCATTATCTTTGTTTGATTTGTTTCAATAAAACGGGATTCATATTTGACACTTTATTTTGGTTGTAGTTTTCAATGCTGATCATACTGATCTTAATCACCAAAAGACTTTGACCTTGTTCCTATTATGCAGCTAATTCTGTGGCCGGTTGATATAAAACAAGTCACTTATTCATCATTTTTGTCAGACCAAATATTCAGTATCAAAAGAACAAAAGGGAAGCCTCAAAGTAGAGAAGTGTAGTTTTTTTTTTCTTCACATGTCCATGACCTCCGGGCATTTCTTTGCGACCGAAATCCATGACTTGGTGGAGTGCAATATTTACCCAGCACAATGGACAGCCTCAGCCTTCTTTCAGAGCGCTGCGCCCAAACCGAGCACTCCCGATCCCATCTATTTGATTTTTCACAGTCCTAATATAACCTCTTCCACGCGAGGCTTTTTATTACCGCTCAGGGAGACAAGCTTTATTTGCAAGCTGTTTGCGATTGCAAATTGTTATTGCTCTGTGGCATTTCAATTGAGTGAGATAGCAATGTATTGTGTCGTTCACCGGACAGACGTGACTCCAACAGTAAAATAAAATATCGGCGGAGGGATTTTGTTCAAGCGAGCTAGCGATATGCTTCGACATGTAGAGCGTAAGAAATATTCCACAATAGACCGGCGACAACAGGCCTCTTGCCAAAACTGTTGACTGTAAATTCTGCAAAGGTGGAGGCTTTTTGTGTAGGCTCACGCTCACCCTTTATGAGATTAAGGAGAAAGGCAACTTATCCTTGGATCCAAGATGGCGCCAGGACCCCAAAAGCCAAATATTATCTTTAGATAATGAGTCCCTTGACTTGTGCCCTTTCAATACTTTAGGCTTCGCAAACAATGGAGATTTTTTATTAGGTTTATAATAGTTTGGGATATTCATTGTAGTTAATTTTTTTTTTCATACCGAGTTAGTTTTAGCTTTTAAAGCAAGTTAGGTTTACTGATTTATAAATGTAAGAAGTCGTTTCTGTTCATTTAATTTTCGTTTTAGTTATTTTCAGTGAAGAATTTGGGCTTCCGATAAGTGTGTCGGATGATTGTGGTTCTAAGCTGCATTCGGAGCATAGTTTGGGTGTGTGGTTCCGAGGACTAAGCTCAGAGGGGATTGCGCTTGCTGATCCCTCCCTTTGGAATGACCTTCCGTTAAGACGCTCGTCCCCACCGCGTCCATCTTTAAAACTTGTCTTGAAACACATTTTTATTCTTTGGTTTTACACTGAGCACGATGCTCTGCATTGTTTTAAGAGTTTTATTGTATGGGCAGTCTTGTATGCGGTGCACTGCTCGCGTCGAGTGAGTCTTGCTCACAGTGAGTGGCAAACATCATGTCGAAGCGAGGCCAGCGTGCTGACTCGTTCCCTCGGATCAAATTACAAAGGTCGCCAAAACCGAGGAGAAATGTTCTGCGCCGTGGTGCCGTTCCTTCTTTGCCTCCTGGCCCCAAGTGATCTCCGGCTTCTGCGTCTTTGTCTCTATCGCCTTTGTTTCCTTGCTTGTCTTCATTAAGGTTGTCAAGTTCTCGCGGCAGCTTCGCCAGCCGTCTTCTTCTTACGCTTTGCCGCTCTCATCAGCGTGCCCTTCAGTTGCCTGGAAACTGAGCATGACGAAGACCCGAGGAGAGCAGCAAAGCACACCTTCTGACGCCAGCCAAACATCAAATTGAGTTATATAAAGTGGATGAAAAGTTTCAGGAGCAAAACGACTGTGGAGACGCGCTGTCATGATTGCGCAGTATACGCTAAAATCGAAACGGCGCCGATGAAAGATCAAAGACGGCTCTTGCGTTGGTCCACCTAACAACCTATTGAACGATGCAGCAGACTGCTGACTGTCACGAGAAACAATATGGCGACTTGATTTAGGAGTTCACTGCGCTGAATTTACTGGACTTGACAGCAAATGAAATGGTATAACGATTTATTTTTAAACCACCGATTGTCTTTCTACCACCATGACTTAGATTTGTTCTTGATTTTACTGCCTGGTGCTTTCTACTGCCTTTATTACCGATTTGTCTTACTGTTTGTTGTGCATGTTGGATCCCTCCATGTACAGCACTTTGTATGCAGCGATGGCTGTTTGAAAGTGCTCTATAAATACTGGTACTTGTGACTTGACGGTAAATACTGTGTGACGGCCACTGAAATGTTTTGAAAGGAAATACACATCACTCTAACGCTGTTTTATCATGAGAGATAACAGGATAAATAAATATGATTCAACTTTGATGAGGTCACCGCCGTAGAAAGGACGAAAAACACTGTACTCAAAGGTAATCCGTTTTCCCTCCGCAATTCTGTTTTCAAGAACCGTGTTCCTGTTTCAAGTGTAAACATTCGGATACTTCTAGTGGTTGCACACCTTATAATCAGTGCCAGATTTCCTGTCTTTGTGGATTCAAGCTCCCTTCCGGATAGTGAGCTTTGCCACGACTTCCCACTTTTCCGAGCGCGAAAGGAATCATCGATGAAATGCAACGTCTCTTTTCTTGTTGACAGCTGCCGGGTGCCTCTCGTCAGTGCGTCACAAACATCAAAATGAGCTCCCTCCAATCACTTTTGAAGAAAAAATAAAAAATAAAAAAACGAAGCACGGCAAAGCTGATTCGTACATCGCTCTCAGGCGGCGCGTGATGTTAAATCGACGTAAGGGGGGGGGGGGCATGTATTTTTGCGTCGCTCTTTGGCTGCGTAGCTAATGACCGAACAAAACAGATTGAGTGTCTGCTTAGAGGGATGATGGCGGAGCAGAGTGGCGAAATAAGGAAACAATGAGGCACCTATCGGAGAAGAGCACTCCATCTTATCGCGCACATTCGGAGGGTGGTTGGATATGCTGCGCACGGTGTGATTTGACGCTGATTGCGGCCACCGTGCCGAGGCGGGATAACGTCTGTGTATACTGTATATGTCATTTGTGCATTGACCGCCCATTTTTTTTCCTTTTTTTTCTCTCTTCTTTCTACATACATTCTTGCTGCTGGAGGCTGTAAATTTCCCCGTTGTGGGACAAATAAAGGATATCTTATCTTATCTTATTGTGAGCCTTTGAGAGGTTGAAGAAACGCTGACAGGGCGGACAAATCAGACAAGCATGTCTCTAAATTGGATGCATGCGAGTGAAACTAATGGACTGAGAACCTCAACCATCTTAGCATGTCAGTCTCACTCTGTTGTTCCATTCTGGGTGGAGCACAGATTTTACCATTTGACAATTGTTGCCAAAACTACACAGCGCAGCCGGAACGTATTCAATGCACTACGCTCTTTATGCCTTTATTTTTTCCACCCAAATTGTACACACGACACCCGATCTTTGACACGCCGTAAATGGGGTAAAGGTTGAGAGCTGACAGATCGGGGCCCGAATCCGCACACAATTCAATTACAAGATAATTATCAAAGTGACAAAGTAACATCTGTGCAAACAAAAATGTCTGGGAGCCGACACAAACCAGTAACTCAAAATCTGGCATCAGATCCGCATCAGTGAGGCTGGGCTCGGGGAAGGCCGGGGGTATTTCACAATTCGGCAGATCCTGTGTCCAATTCCAGTTAGCAGGAATTCACCATGTTGGAACCGATGTGCGGTTTGCGTTTGTGTGTTGTTGCCCATTTTGAAACGTTTTCGCAAACCTTGTGGCGATGACACCCAGCCATATGTCTCGTCTTTATCTTCTCAGCCACGCCAATCCAATCCATTTAGCCTTTTGAAAGGACAGCCACTATCTTCAAACATTTTATAAGTAACCATAAAATATGACTGGAGGAATTGTGGTTTGACGTCTTTTTTGGGAGGTGCGGGCATGGGGGTTCTGACATCCATAAACAGATTCTGGCTTCTTGCTGGGTGATGTCATTCATCTTCATGGCAAATTAGAACAAGACCGTGTCCTCGCTCACGCTCTCTACCCCGCTACATTTCTTTGTCATGCTGTCTGTCTCTATTTGTTTCTGCGGACATGTTGCTTTTCTCTGAGGGCTGCACTCTGACACGGTGTAAAGAAATAAGTTTGCTCCTGCAGTGACAGCGCCCACTTTGCTGCCAGGATAACAGCTACGGATATTGACAGAGTTGAAGGAAAGGGTCACAGTTGGTTGTCAGTAAGGAGGTGGGAAGCTTATTTGTCTCAGGTTACAGTAATGGCATAAAATGCTTCAAATAAAGCACTGATGTCGTAATCATCCTTACATTATCACCTTTGGAGACTGAGGGAGTCTCTATTCTCCCTAAATTCTCCCTCTTTTGCCACATACTATTCTTCAAAGACTGTAAAATTAAGAGAGGAATAAATGGAGGCCTTGAACCCGCCCCGCCGACGCAGACAATCAATTAGCCCATAGAATATTTTAGAGCGCCATATTATTTTACATCAATACATATTTGGTACTTTTAAACCCACACTCATCATATTATATCAATGTTGTATTTGCCGCGGTACGAGAACAGGGTGACTTCACCACAGTTGCGCTTGCTAAGAGACCTCGTTTCGGTTAAATAATCGGCGGACACAAACAGCACTTTATGGAGCTACGGTCAATGAAAAAAGACCTTGAGCAAAGTGTGTTCATGTAAGAAGGTCAAACATTATTAATCTTTTCTCTCTTTGAAAAATGTTCAGATTGCTTAGAGAGATTCTGCGGAAATAGGAAAAAAAACCCAATTGAAGTTATTTTAATTGAAGAGACCGCACCTGATGCTTGAAACTGAAATACATTTAACCATGAATATTGGGTTCAAATATTGCAGACTCTTTCCCCAGCTCAGTCTTTTCTCATGATGATTTAATATGATTGTGAAGTTATCAATTTGTATTCTTTTTTAAGAGTTAATAACGTTAAAATGCCCTTCCAATTTTCCATTATAGTTAATAAGATGAGAGAGATAGTTTGACCCTGGGTGGAAATGTAATTTATTTACTTATTTGTTTTTTAAAAGCAAAACTTGAACAAATGAAATACTGACCATTTGTTCAGCATGTTTCATTGTTTGGCTGATCACTTTCCAGAAGTGGTGTGAGTTGAAAATCGCTTGCATCACGGCCCTCATATAAGAGAATATCTGGTTGGAATCATTTTCAGCGACCTTAGATAATTGGGAAACAATACAGGTGTGGTGACGATGGCTTGAACTGAATTGCCTTCAATGTGAGCCAGCGAACATTACTAACTTCAGTTTTCTGTCTTCTCCCCAACTTCTTACAATTCATACTCTCTTTGTTGCAGCTCGGCCCTTTGAGAAAGACGCATTCAGAATGAACACTTTGGAATGCTGAAACACTACCGCTGTAACTATTCAAAAGACGTCCCTTGTGTTGCATAAAATTCCTCAATGATATCCCTTTGGAGGACAACAATGTTTATGTTTGATCCCACTCGTTAATAATGTCGACAGATCTTGTGATGTGACATAACGCATTTACCCGCATTTCACTCGGAGAAATTTGTGTTCATCAGACATCCCCTTCTCGTGCAAGTCACATCCTGTTGAGAGCCTCCTCCTGCCTGCGAATATTGTAAGACCAAGTCATTATCTCCAGCAACTTTTGAAGCTGTGCGTTTGTCTATGGTGGCCCCATGACAACTGTAAGACCTTGTGACACTGAGAGGAAACAAAGCATGGACAAAGCTACAATTTTATGCAATGAATCGGGATTAAAATTCCTCATTCACAAGTAATCAGTCGTTGAAACTTTATGGCCTCTGAACCGAACAGAGACGTTCAGAGCGCACTTCAGTGAGCCAATTCCAAATTTTCACCAGTGTGCGTATGTCGTCCTTGATTGACAGATTCTGCGATACGATCTGAACAGCAATGTCGCCGATTCTCAGCTTTGAACTGAAAATCCTTTTAAAAAATATATATATATATATATATTATTGAAAGCTGTTATTTTAGGGTAAAATGTGAGCATATTGCTTGACTAGCCCTTGTGGATTTGTCTCAGGGCACACATAATGTATATCCACCAACGCAAACACGCTCTGACTGATTGAGGTGCCTCCCACCCCTCCAGCTAGACTCTTACACAAAGGCCAGCTTCTCATCTTCCTCATCTCGCCCGTCTCACAGTTTCAAGTAATCGTCACCATCACAGGCATTGTTGGGATTTCCTCTTCTTAATCGCCAGGACTTTGGGCTCTCTCTGCTGCCGTTTCAGGCTCCATTTCAAACTGGCTTCATCAAACATTCGATGAAGGTGGATTGGCCAGAGGGGGAGCTCGGTTTACCACCTGTTGGGGCAGTTCCTGTTACTTAACAAAGTGCGGATGACAATGGGGGTGATGTGGTGAGTTCATTGATTCCATTGTGATTCTTTTATTTTTTTTATGGATGACGAATGGAAATCTTTGTTGAAGAGCATTTGCATGATGACACGGTCACATTCCTGAACACAATTGCAATTTAAAAAATACTTTTTTTGTTCTACTGACCTTCTTTGTGCGGTTCTCCACCTCCCCAAAAATCATTTGTCTCATGTCAAAGTTAAACTCCTTTTGACCTAGTTATTGGGCAACCTTTAAAACTAAAATATTGGTTTAAGCCACCGAAGCTTGCTAATGGCAGTGACTTTTAAAATTTATAACCTGCATCATTGTTACACTTTAACATCCAAGTAAACATTTACGGAATCAAGGTTTGTGCTAATTTTACTTCTGAAACCTTGAGAGGAGAACCCGTAAGGTTGAACAAAGTCCATTGGGGGAAACGCCGGTATTGATTTTCCAGTTCCAGGGTCAGATACGCCGTCCCTGTTTTTTTTCCTCTCCGTTGCAATCAGATCTTTTGCCGTAGTTGCCATCATGCTGATCTTTGTTTTCCCTTGCAACAGCAACGTAACAGATTGCAGTCATAGGGTCTCAACTCGGGGTTTTGGTGCAATTTTACGGGTGTTTTAGTTTTCTCAAAATGATGGTCCGCCCATAAATGGCAGAGGTTCCACTGTTTAATCTCCAACGTGAAGAATGGATATCATTGATCCCCCTCGGGAGCAGGCTTTTTGACGTCATTCACCAAAGAGATTTTAGTGGGGGTAATCTCTCATCATTTAAGTCAGATGGATTCAGCAGAAATCATATCAGCCCCCCCCCCCTTTACCCCCCAGACTGGGAGCTGAGGCGGCAATATCCCAGTGCAATTCTTCGCTGACCTACATAGCTTTTTCTGGCTGGCACTTCCCTCCTGGACGACAGCTCCCTCTCCTTCAACACAATCATCTCTGGGGTTTTCTCCCAGCGCACTGTGTGTGCGTGTTGACGAGTAGTGCAACATTCATAATCTCAAACAAAACCAAAAAAAATAAATCAATGAAGAAAAGGCACAGATCCATCGTAAAAATGAAACAAAGACAAATAATTGGGTGAGAAATTCAATTTCCCAAAGCAAGGACCTCACGTGCTTTTCAAAAAATGTAATTAAAGATGTGAAACAATTGCAAATGGGCGTCTCAAAAAAGATTGCTTGATTAGGTATCGAGGATTCGCTAATTTCCATCAGCGATGTGAAATGGTGGTGCCGCAAGAGCGCGTTTCGAACGCGTGTGAATGTGGGCCGCGTGCACATACGCGCACACGGCGGTGTAATGGCGTAGCATGTTAACTCGCACGCACACCCCGAGACTGACAGTCGGCTGCCTCATCATTAATTCAGGAGCAGTCTCTCGCACCCTCCTTCTACCCCTGAGAAGCTCTCAGCGCTTCCCGGCAACATTATGCATATTTATTCATACATCTTTCCTGCTTCGCTAAATGTCACTGTAAATGTGTCTACTACCAATGAGGCCATTTCTTTGTTTTTGTTTCATTCGTTTGACGCCACCTCCTCTGCTTGTGGTGCTCCCCCCCCCTCCCCCCCACACATTTACTTGAATGAGCATCCCCCTCCTGCAAATGTTCCACGTTCTTGAACTATTACCATAACGACTCTCAACTTCAGATGCGCTTTATTCAGCGCTCTGCTAATTTCATTCACACTCTGGTTCACCTTGCAAAAATGCCTCGGCCCGAGAGCGGGGCGCCTTTGTAGCATTTACACCAGAGCTTGATATCACAGAAGGATGTTCCTCCTCCCTCTAAACCCCCGCACTCCCACTCCACCCCACACTCCCACTACCATCCTGCTGCTAAAAAATGAGTAGCATAGAGATTTGTTCGTGTCCACTGGCACCCGTATCTTCATCCAGCGAACCCATAGAGAACCATCCCATTGCAATTTCCAGTTATCTCCTTTTTACTTTGTTGTTGATTTTTTTTTCAGCCTGCACTATAAAAACGTACATGGACAGCAATGTCTTTTTTTATCCTCCGATAAAAAAAGAAAAATGGATTCCCAGCTCGTAGCTTTGCCTCAACAAGCCTGTTTGGAGTATGCGAAGCATTTCATTGGCTAGCAATAACCAACATCTGCCTTTTTAACTGTGACAACATTAAAGACCGTGTCAATGTCTTTTACTATGGTTGTCATGAAGGGCAGATCGGAATACAGTAATGGTGGAAAAAGTCTTAAACTGTTCAGAGGTTGCGCCTCTAATTCTGGCTGTAATTCCTTGGAATGCTGCTACCGTGCTCCTCGCCAGCTATGAGGTCCCCAAGGTCTGGAATTATAATGTTTTTTTTTCCCCCCCCCTCTCAGACTTCAGTCTGCATCATGTGAAAGTAGATGCAGATGCTTGCATCATTGTTACATCTCCGACAGCAATCGTCACAAGATTTGCTGAAGAGAAGGAGCACACAGGCCAAGGTAGAACCAACAAAACTTTAGGGCAGGTTTGTCTAAGTGGCCTTGCAAGAGGAACGGGCTCTAAAGAGTGCGCCGGCATTACATTAATCTTTTCCTTCCATTCAAAACCTTTGTGTAACCTCTCATCCATAATAGCTCGAAAGTATTTAATTGCAAACAGGTTGTTAGGTTAAGACTTCAAAAACACAGATTTTTCAATCAGAAATCCAGGTCGGAATGTTCCTTGCTGAGCCAAATAGCTTGAACCTGAAAAGCTTAAAAAATAAATGCTAATGAAATCAAATCCACCACTTCCAGCAGCAATAAAAATGTCTGCTTTTCTTACCAGACGTAATTATTCACCCGCCTCTACAAAAGATTATTGGGGCAATATAAGAAAGAGCAAATCCTTTAAATGGTTCTTTTATTGTTCCTCTCCAATCAAGCCCTCATTGCAGATGACACAGGCAGGCACCCTTGTGAAATGACTCTCCACATTGTTCCCGTTATCCCGAGGACACCAAAGCCGAGTTCACTTTGCCTATGATAGAGATGCCCGCCGTTGCCAATTTAACATTTGCATTATCAGTAAGAAAGAGAATGTCGAGAGTTGGGATGGGAGTGAAGCTCTTGCTCTCGAGGACAAAAATATTCATAATATTCTTCAACGATGGTCTTATCGTGCGCCACTGTGCTGCATAAACTTTTTCGGCAAGGGTCGTATCAAAGGGCGTGCTGTCAAGTCGCACGTTATTTCGGATTTGCAATTCTACTGCCTTAACAAAGATAGCGGTGTTCCCTTTGATTGCTTCGAGGAACTTATGTTTTGCATTAAAAAAATCAACACGCCATTGAGGGACAGTGACAATATTTTGGGGCCTAATTGAAAAACGTTCCCCGGTAGACCGTACTGTTATCTGCTTTGGATCCAAGGCGGTGGCTTGTATTACATCGGAACGCTTTACTCAATCGAAAGGCCTGCGTGAGTCGGATATCACAGCCATGTTTTCAACTTCAAAGAAAACGTACGCATGAATTATGGCCGCTGAAACTCGTGGTGCCATTTTTGAGCCTGATTAAAATGCATACAGGATGCTGTGCTGAAAGTCTGACAACAACCTTTATTCCACTTTAATGCGCTTGTCTGGAAACCAGCTGTGCCATCAGTCTTTGAGGCGAAGGTGCACTGCTCACCGACACCGCCGCCACCTACCGCCCCCTATAGGGCACAAGGCTCATAACGGCTCAGCCCAGCACCTGGAAACGCTCACTTTAGCTATTGGAGTCAGTGGAACTTGAAGCCAGTTTTTTTCAACTAGATTTGACCTCCAGCCACAGGGACAGGGGATTAAGAATTATAGAATGCATCTATCGTGTCCTGAGGACAGCATTCTCAAATTTCCACTTGTATAACCCTTTCTAATTAACATTTAACTTTGCGATTTCATGTCATTGGTTTGTGTCATTTCTTATATTCTCAAATCATGTACAGTGAAAAAAAATGGTGTGTTAAATATTATTTCAACAAGTGGTTGCATGAAATGAAATCAACATTTTAATACATATAAGTGTAGATCTACTTAAAAAATGTATGTCAATCCAGAAGATTCCATTGTGCCCATTTCATCATGCCTTATTTTAAACTCGCGACTCAGCTCGTTGTAACTTTCAGATGAAAAGTGTTGACGCATCCATAACGTCAGTGGTGGCAAAACTACTCGCAATCTGACTCTGGTAAACTCTAGACTGGTAAATTCAATTGCTTTACTTAAAACTGAATAAAGTAATTCAGTCGAGAGGTACAAGTCAAAATGATTTTTTACCCTGACTTAACACCTGCTGGCTCAATGGGAACAAAAGCTGCACGCAGAATAATTTTCTGCGTTTCGGCTGACACAAAACAACCCATTTGATGTCAATCATTCGGAGCGCTAACAACATCAAACAATAGTTTTCAATAATGGATGATGGGGGAATATCTCGCTTCTCTCCATCTGTTGCATCAGTGTCTGACTGTTTTCCTAGTTCGCGTTCCTCTGTCGTCTCCCCGCCATCTTCCTTACAATGACCCCAAACAAGACCTCAACCACGATTGACCAGACGTACAGTAATCCCTCCATTTACGTCTTTTACATCTGTCAAAAATAGAGTGACTCTAATTCCCATTTGGCCGAAGTCAAAAGTAGATATGGTGTTTTTAAAAAAAGTCATCCGAAAACATTAAATAAGCCTATACTCAAAGCGAAGAACCATCGGGAATATCTATTCAAGTACAGTAATGGAGTATTTGTACTTGGCAAGCAAGAAATTGGCTTCAAAGGCGCCCTTGCAACTCCTTGGGGTCAGCGCATGAAGTTCAATAAATGCATATCGGCTCAAAGAGAAAAAGACAGCTGTGTGAACTCACGCACACACGTGCGCGCTCGCGCGCGCCGACGACCACGCGCACCCGCGTGCTCATCCTTGGTAAAAAGGGGCGTGTGGGGCTGGCAGGCACTCAAACCTTTGGCGTTTTCCATCAGAGCAACCGCAGCAGTAGCGCGCGTACCATACGCGGAACGGGGGGGGGGCGAAGAAACTTGCGCAATTGTCTCGCTGTGGATTTAATCTGTCGCTTTATGTTATTTAAATCCATCGTCAAGACCTAGTGGAACACTTTTTTGGCTTCGCCGTGCCGGGTTTGAGACAAGACGAGGGACACCCGAGCGAGTGAGCGGCGAAAAGCAGCCCGGGAAGCGCGTCTGCATGCGGGGAAGGCGGCGAGGAGTCTTCGGGCATCGCCTGCGCGTCTTTACGCGGCGGGGAATTCGCCACGATTGTGGTTGTTCCTCGGTCTAAAAAAAAAATATCTATACACTCATCATCAAAAAAGGAAGTTAGGGTGTATTAACTTATCTTGATTTGTTTGGAAGACCACTTTGCGTTATTCGGAGAGTCATTGGAGGCAGCCTGTCGGATCGCAGCTTCTAAGTGCACTGATGCACGCACCTCCACACAGGTGAATATTGCTTTTTTTTTACCTAAAGAATGTTTCGATTTAGTGATTTTGCAAGCACTTGAATGATGTGAAATGGCTTTATTGATACGAACCACTCACTGACTGCTAAGTTTTCCATTATTGTCTTATTAATCAAACCAGCCCAAGAGAGCTTATTACAAAATTAAGATAACAAATGTTGGCTTGCGGTTTGACGGAGTATTGTAGCACATTCTCGATAATGTAGTATACAGTATGTAATAATGTAGTATATACAGTATATGATGAATACAAGTCGTCTTTGTTCCGATTTGTGCATGGTGACCCTATAAAAGCAGCCTGGAGTAAAACAGCAGGACCATTTTTTATGCTTGAATTGATTGCCCCTGAATTTCAGAGTGCTTTTTTTTGGGTGTCAGTGCTGTGGGGCAAGCTCATCTCGATGTCAGCGGAGCGTGCAAAATGTCAAGAACAGAGAATAATTTAAAAAAAAAGGTTTTATTCGACTTTCCGAGCAGAAACTGACATTGCAACAAGCGCCGATTGGCGTCTCGCTGACTTTTCGGAGTATAGCAGGGCACATGCTGAGAGAAGTTTCAATGTGAGATGCTGAACAAATTAGAATAAAAGCGACATTTTAGTTCTAATATCTACTTCGTCGTGGAACTATTCCTGCAGAAAGTGCTGTTGCGAGAGGGCATCTTTCATTAATGTCTTGCTCCTCTGTGTCCGACAAGACAGAAGGGTGATGAGAGGGGGGCAAAAGAGAGAAAGAGAAAGCGGGGGGGGGGGGGGGCATTCCAATTCATGGACGACCGCAGCTCCGCTTTTACGCATAAAAGATGCACGGCTCGTGCAACGCGCAGTCCTTTTGTCCAATGAGCGCGCAGCATTGAGAGTTTAACAGCTTTCCGAGTTGTCGAAAGCGAGCAACTTGGGCGCTACACTTTCCAACCTGCGTGCTCGCACCTGCTGAAACGTGTTTGTCCTCTCCGCAGTGGAAGATTGCTTCCGGCCAACTCCTCGTTTGCCTAAAATCAAAAAACAAAAAAGGACGCAAAGTGGGACTGGATCGTTTTCTTTCAAGTGCGCTCATTGGCACCGGTGGCGAGGATATGGCCAACTCCGGCCTGCACAGAAGAGCGCAGTCGGCTGATGCGAGAGGGAAGAGGAGCTGAATGACAGGATGCCAGCGACCTGAAGCCCAAACTCAGCAGCTTCACTACAAGTGACTCGTTCTGGTTTTTTTTTGTTTTTTTTAATACTGCCGAAATAAGAAAGGACCAGTTGGCCAGCCGAAAGGCTTTTGGAGGATTCCACCTGGGATTTTTTTTTTTGCTCATTTTATTTCGGGGCTGACAAAACGAGGATGCATTGTGGATTAGTCTTTGTCCTGTTGATGGGATTCCTCTTGGTGGCCAAGGCTTTCAAAAACGGTAAGTGACACCCGATAGCTATTTATTGATTAAAAAAAACCCCTTTGTGTACTCAGTAGAGCAACTCATCCCAACCTACTTTTTTTTTTTTAAAAGATTAGCTCCCTGATCCGCTGGTAAACTCTGAGAAGCACCTTCAACCTTTGACAAAAGTCACTTTTTGTAAGGATGGAATTTGTCCTTATTCTTATTAGATGTATTCAAACATTATGCCTCATTTGCAATCAGTTACACGTTTAAAACTACTTTTAGATGAGTCATAATTCAATATAAGACTTTTGTCAATCATGTTTTGAAATATCTTTGGGTTCAGCATTTATTTTATTTTTTTCAATTTCCTCTTTACTAAACCTCCAATTTTTTTAGCATCACTTTTTCTTATTACACTTTAAAAAAATGATTTTTTTTACATTAAAACCAAACTGCAAACTCAGAAAAATGGTCTCCTATCAGTTCTTGAGCACTAAATGTAATAATTTGTTCGATGAGGACACTTTAGAAAAAGTTTCAACCTTGCATCATGTCTCAATTTCGATACAGTATGTGATGAATCAGTGACCCGTTTGTGTGTGCGAGAACATGCCACAAATTGTGCTGGTTTCACGTTTTGCAGACAAATGTGGAGGCAACATCCGGATCTCAAATGCCAACTACCTCACCTCTCCCGGGTACCCCATGTCTTACACTTCCTCTCAGCGCTGTACGTGGGTGATCTCGGCCCCCGGCCCCCACCAGCGGATCCTCATCAACTTCAATCCACATTTTGACCTGGAGGATCGGGAATGCAAGTATGTACCCAGCCAACTGCTTCTAACCTCTAAGAATAGTCACACACTCTTTGGGATCTGATGTCTGGTGTCAATCTATATTGCATGTCATCATTAAGAGTGACTAGAATCCCTGCTATGGCAATAAATAATCTGGGATGCAAAGTAAACAATCCACAAACCAAATGCTTTATTGCACAAAATGGTAGATGAGGAATTATTGAGGTTTTGGATCACTCCCCCCCCCAAAAAAAAAATAAAAATAAATAAAAAAAAATCATGAGTGGAACTTTTGGTCAAAGATTGACTTGAGTCCCTTTTTGTGGAAACGTCCTCATTCTCCCTCTCACCCTTTTTACATATTGCGCGTGAAACTGCGCCATCTAGCGATCGATGCGACCCCGATCTTGCACTGCATACAGGAGGTCTCAGCCAGCTCCGCGTTTGTGCAATGTCTTCACTTCCTGTCGTTGTGGCATGGAGGAGTCACATGGCTTTGGGCTGATCAAAGTTTTGTCATCGCACGGGGGAATTTTTGCAGCTTTGACTCAGAGCGTGACGTCTTGAATATACGTTTCTTTCATGTCCTCCGAGGTTGGAGGTTCCACTGATTTGTTTGCAAAAATGAATCATTTTCGGCACTGAAATTAGAAGAAAAAAAATCACCAGAAGAGGTTGGCTTAATACTCCTATAGGCCTCTGTCAAATTTAAGATAAATCGGGAATGTCAGAGTGATAGTTTGAGCGGATGAAACCGGAGACGGACACTAATGTGATGAGTCGATGTCATTGTGGGTGCCCGGAGGTGCGCCTTAGCTGGGCAGACTGCCTTGCTCTGATTGCCTGTCTCTGCATGTGTGTGTGTGTGTGTGTGGTTCGGTACGTGTGTCAGAGCCTCTGCCCCGCTTTGTCTCAGCTGTTTGTTTACGCTGCAGGGCTCAAGAGAGTAGAGGGCTTTTCTGGATCCTGTTACTGTATCCCCACTCCACCCAAAACATGGACCCGGTCTCCCTTTGTCACTCCCCGAATCGCTCCTGTGTCTTTTTGCAGGTTTCTTTTGATTTTTTTTTTTAATCGTTCTTATTTTTGTCCCAATGTAACCTGTTTGTACCGTTGCATTCATTAATGGTTTGGTGTATTTAAAGACTAGATGCTCCCTGGTTGTTCTTTTGGGTCAGATTTCAGTACTGGAGAGAGTGAGCGAGGAAGCGACAGGAGAAGTGGGGGATGCCTGCAACAATGATCACGCTAATCAAATTAGCCAGGAATGAATTTCCTGTGTCTCAACACAGACAGGAGGGGGAGGAGTGGGGGGGGGGGGGGGGTCTCGTCTGTAAAGGCGCAAGGAAGCCATTTTTTTCAGGATGACAAGAGGTGGGATTTTCACTGAATCATTAAGTATTGCACCTCTCTTTTTTTTAACTTCCAGTCACTGATTGTTGAAGATTGAGTGCTAGATAAGTTGGGTGTTGAGAGTTATTTACATGAATGAGCCTTTAGAGTTGCACCTTACAAATACTGTACAGCACGTGAAAATGCGACCAGTGAAACCTCTGAAATCGAACGTCCTTACCATTTGCCATTTGCTGACATTTGGGGACAAAAATATGCCCGTGAAGTCACGTAGAGTCTGAACCGCCGCAGTGCAAGTGCAATAGCGCATGGGCTTTTTCAAAATGTTATTGAGGCTGTTATTACAATAAAAGGATTTGACGAATAGGACTCCGTGAGGATGTTTAGAAAAAAAAAGAAGACTTAAGTAAATTGGTCCTCAAACAATATCCGTGTACATGTTTGAGCCTGGAACAGCTTAATTCAATTCCAATTCTATTTTCTATGAGAAAAATGAATTCTCTACTCGAATGAATCAGAAGTCAGACAGCAGTTGTCTCATTTGAGAGGTCCCGCTGTAAATACAAATATCATATTTGACGCCTCATGTGAACCATGCAGAGATTGCACGGGAAAAGCTGGGCTGTCCTGACCTCAAAATGTTTCTATCTTTAACCAGATGCTATGACGTTTCATTATTAATGGTTTTATAATGGAGCTGTTTCCGTGGGTCTTGAGTTGTACTGCACATTACTTTCCAGCTTGGGAGGTGGCCACCCTTCAGTATTTCTTCAACTTTAACCAGGAGCTCATTTGTTTTGTTCTTTCACAAGATGTGGATGGGCTGTTTTTTTGGGGGGAATACTGTCAAGTTTGTTGTATCTTTTTTTTTTCCAACTCCATTTTGCAACTCTATTCACCAAAATCAGCCCTTACAAAATGGACACTGACGAGACACACAGAATGGCCTTATCTGATTGACTGGCAGGGTGGGTGGAAGGCGGAGGAGCCAAGGGGTGGGCGGCGGGTGCGGGTTGGGTGCTACAGTGCACGGTTCAGTGCACAGCCTTTTCAATCTAATTAGTGGGCAAATGGAACACACATGCACCACATGTTCTCCAACATTGCCGTTATCAGCAAACCAAACAAGAAGCACTAAAAGCGGTGCTGGTAAAACGGAAAAAAAAAAGTGGAGTCTGAATGCACCGGTGTTGTTGTTGTACGTGCACGATATCCTTGTCGGGTTTGTTTGGGGAAGTGCATGGGCCTGTATCCTGAGAGGAGGAGAGGGAGGAAACCACTTCATCACAAAGATAAGGCGACTAAGTGAGCCCTGCGATTCTGAATGCAGAACGTGTTTACCTTTCACGCACTGTTGTAGACTTTCACAGAGTGGAGTTGAAGGTGGGGGGCGACCCTCGCAGGTAATGAAGTTTGAGCCGGAGGCGCACAGCCCGTGTGGGGACAAATATTTGAAATGAATTCGCTCTTAAAATCAGGCCAATGCGTATGCTTCACTCAAATGGAAAAACAAAACAAAGAAAAGAGATGACAAACCCCGCACTCGTCTGTACTTGGTGATATAAATGTTGTGAGGCCTATCTGGCTTTTTCAGCCGTGCATCTGAGGAGAAAAAACAAAAACAAAACATTTTTTTCGCTCAAATAAGCTCAGAAAAGCATTTGATCCAAACATGAAAATAGACGGCGGTTGTTGTCCTTTAAACGCTCTTTTTCCGTTTGAAAGTCTGCTAATGTGTAACCGAGGCAAAACCTTCAATCGTCCATCTGTAGCTGCAGGCTGTTCTCGCCATCTCACCCCCCTCCCACACCCCCCCTCCTGCTGACTCATGGAGGAGAAGGAGCTTTCAATACATATGATCCTGGCGGTCATGATGAATCATTGATAACATCACAATTGCTGACCATTCCGAAAAACACGTCTTGCAAAAATCAATCCAAGTCAGGAAGTCTATGTTGCAGCATATGTTTTAGCATGGCTGGGAAGACGGGACTTGGACTTTTCTGGATTCCGTGGAGACGAATTCCAATAGAACTTTGGATGCAGTTGACAAAGGGGGTGGGGAGGTGGGAGGTGGGGGGGGGGGGTTTGAGCGAGACCAGATATATGGCAGAGAGGTACTAGGCAATCCAAGTTATTTCAGGAATGCCTTCTCAAGCAACCTTTTGTGGAGCCGAAAGAACGAAACCATCGGTTCAAAAGTCTGCAGCAGCCCCCCTGCCTTCAGGTGACCATAACTCAAAGCTTAGAAAGCGCTTCTTTCTTCTCATGAATTGTAGTCTTTTTTTCTCTGCCGCCCGACCCACTCAGATCTCCTGCCGCGTGGCTCCCGTCAAGCTGCTCGGCCTGCTGGGAAGGCAAACATTCTCTGCTGTGCCCCTTTCTCCTTCAGACAACGTGGCCCTTCCTGATATTTCCAACTAGGCTTGGAATCCACAGATCAGGGAAGAGGCAAAGCGGGGTATTACCGGACCCCGGATCTATTGTTAGCTCTTCCTTTGCCATTTGAAATCCCGCTTGACAAAGAGCGCCACCTGTTTTTGGGAAGCGCGGGTAGAGGACAGAAGGGACTTTGGGGTGATGTCCTCTCTGAATCCTATTCGCCCATCCGCCTGAAAGGAACGTCAATGATAAAGAAAGGCGGACCTGCACAACTGTAAAGTCTGATAGCTCCTCCCTCTTCAACATCAAAACTCCTACTCCCACTACAATCCCACCAGAGGTGAATTAAGAACAAAAGAAAATGGCTCCGTTGTCCTGAAACTGTACCTCTGAGGATTTTGCTATGAGACTGTTCCTACTTGAGATTTTGCTGTTGGAAAAAGCAAGCGGGTAGCATATGAGTGATGTCAACCGCTTCTGGTCACTCATTGGTTGAGTGATTTCTTGTCATTCATTTCAATGAATATTGTTTTCTATTTAAAAAACCCCAACAACAACAACTCTATTCGCCACGAAAGACTTATTTGGGGCCAATAAATGAAACGTCTGACCAAATGTGGTGGAACTGTCTTCTCTCTGAATTCAGTTGTCATCTTTTATTCGCTTCAGAGAGAATGGCATCCATGCTGCGGGAGTCCAAAGTGGAGCTGCAATTGTGTGTTGGGTGGCAACGATTCTCTTAATGACCAGCTTTCACAAAAGTGGCCCAAATTATGCACCTGGTATTTTGCACAGCAAAAGAGCACTGCAGTCGATGACAATGGAAATGAAATTGCATCTGAAATTACACTGACGCGCCACCCCGTCGGCACAAAGAGCCAATCCACTTTGAACATTTCTTGCTTGCCCTTGCCGACAATTATTGCAAACTGTCAACACGGTGCAACGTCATCTTGTGCGCCGTCCTCGCGACTTCTTGCAAAAATACGGCAGTTGACAAAGCAGGTGAAGCATTGGAGGCAAACGAAAGCCGCCGAGCTCAGAAATGTGCAGTGCTCACCTTCTCAATTAACCAGAGAAGAAGTCCGGCCTACGGAAACACCGCTGACCTTCCCTCTCATTACTCTCTTTCTTCATCACGTTGAAACATAAAAGGTTACTCCCTGGCTAATGAGCAGGATTAAAGCAGGCCCCCCTGCACATGTGCGATAGAAAGCGTGCAGCACTACGAATGACCGTGTTTTTTTTTTTTTTTTTTTAAATCTGCCAGTGAAGTGTTTCACCTTGGCTCAGACTTGGAAGGGCAACCTGATTGAAAAGCTTTCTGGCTGTGGCATCTGCCATCCTCCCCGCTGCTCTGTCACCACTTTGATTCATGCACAACCGGACCACAAGCGGGAGGTGAGCCACTCTACCTCGCAGCGGGAGGGTGGCGCACTTCACAGCAGAAGAGTACAGCAAAAGGAGGGGTTGGGGGGGCGTGGGGGGGGGGAGGTGGTGAAAGGAAAGGACCAGCGGCAGTGGTCATAAATAACTTGCCGGATTTCGAGTCTGTGATTGCAGCTCGCGATGTTGTGTGTAGCAGCACATGTTTGCGATGGATGGAATGTTGCTCAGATGTCAGCACGCTGTTGATTTTTTATTTTTTTTTTTTCTTTCCCTTTCATCTCGCAAGACTTCTTTCCAAGCCCGAACCGTTCCTGGCCTCCTAACATGGAAGTCTCTCTCTGTGGAAAAGGAAAAAACTGCTCTCTAAATGGCTTTGACATGTTACTACAAAAAGAAGTGTGACTGGAAAATCATGTTTAAATATTGTATTTTGTATTACAATGAAGACATTTTTGGGATTGATAGTCCAGTGTGAAGGCGGCCCGGTAGTCCAGTGGTTAGCACGTCGGCTTCACAGTGCAGAGGTACCGGGTTCGATTCCAGCTCCGGCCTCCCTGTGTGGAGTTTGCATGTTCTCCCCGGGCCTGCGTGGGTTTTCTCCGGGTGCTCCGGTTTCCTCCCACATTCCAAAAACATGCGTGGCAGGCTGATTGAACACTCTAAATCGTTCCTAGGTGTGAGTGTGAGTGCGAATGGTTGTTCGTTTCTGTGTGCCCTGCGATTGGCTGGCAACCGGTTCAGGGTGTCCCCCGCCTACTGCCCGAAGACAACTGGGATAGGCTCCAGCACGCCCTGCGACCCTCGTGAGGATCAAGCGGCTCGGAAGATGAATGAATGAATGAGTCCAGTGTGAAGTCAGCTGGGATAAGCTCCGGAGCTCCACAACCTTGAACAGGATCAGCGGAGAAGAAAACGGATGAGAAAAAAAAAACAGTTTTATTTTTATTCCTCCTTCCTTTCAAGTTCTTCTAGAGACAGCGTGTACGGGCTTGTCTGAATTGTTTTGCCCCGGTAATCTAGCTGTATTTGCATCTCGTGATTTTGATTGATGCATGGCTGCTGCAAAGTCTCCTGTTTGTTGCCCTGTGCTTAAACAGATCCACACAGGTCACAGTCGAGGGCTTTCAACAACTCCAGGATGCTTTATTCAAAGAATGAAGTCGATCCCATGAGGGCATCGGAATGAAATGGAGTTTGTTTGCAGCGGGGGAGAATTGTTAGGAATGGAAGTTGCGGCAGAAAGCCCCAGATCCCCGGGGTCATTTTCGGTGCTGGTGATTTCACACAGCGGGCTTCAAGTTGCTGGTGGTTGTCCGCCACTCAAGGTGTGGCGTGATGCGGACCACAGGACAAGCAGACGGTGATTGATGGGCGGCTTTCCCGCTGCGCTTTGATTGAGTTGGAGCCACTTCACAATCTCTCACTTTGTTTGCTCTTTGCGTGACCTTGCCTCACTTAAGTGGCTCTTTCTTTTTCATCGCCGCCGTCTTTTGTCGGACAGCAGTAATTGTCAGGAGGGGAGGGGGCGGGGGGAGACAGTAAACGCATTTTGAGAAACATTTCTCCGCATTGTCTCCATAGCGGGCTGAGAGTTTGTACTTTCTCACTCAACCAAAAAAAAAAAAAGGTAATTTATCAGTTTAAATTGTTCAATTACATTTCACGGGATTCCTTTTTTTTTTTTCTTCAATTCAAAGCCGCTATAGCTGCTGATTTATTTTTTTTTCTCAGAGTACAAACACAATCTACCTCACTCACGGCCGTGCATTCAGCAACACAAACTCGTCACAGAGCAATATGCCCAGACTGGACACCCCCCACCATTACCCCCACCACCCCCTCTGTAGGTGCTCATTATAAGAAGGCAAGCTTTGTTTGAGCCAATCGCCCCGAAGAACTTTTGTTCGTGGAAATGCAAAAAAATGGACGAAATTGTATTAACAGAATAAGGCTGGTTAAATTGCACCCCAAATTATTTTTCCACTGATAGGAAAAGTTGTCAACATAGTTCCTTTGTAAACTGTAAAAACCAAGCTACACCTTCACTATCTCTCAGCAGCTCGCACACAAAGTCGTTTTCCTTCTAACAGAGCCCAACCCACCCACAACGCGCCATTTTTTTTCCTCCTCCCTGCCCATTGTGACAGTCGAGAGCGATTGGAACAGCACCCGACGGCTTTTACCTCGGGTTGACCTGAGTTTCAACTCGCCTCCTTCCCCGCCCTCGCCTCCTCTCTCGCATCTCCGGCCCACTTTGAATGTCGTCCGTTTCTTGCGGCTCATTACCGCCCGCCGTGGCTCGCTTGTACAAGCATAAAGTCTCAGATGGTTGCTCTGATGCGCAGATCGTTTGCTTTTTCCTCATCTTCTGTGATTTCTCTTGCAGTGCAGATTACCGGGTTCATTTAAGTTGAGTACTGCATCTCCGATGCTTCCTTTTTCCAAGCGTGCACTAGCTGCTGTATGTATCCTAAATCCCTAGCGAATGTGGAGGGCCACGTTTATTTGATTTTTTTTCCCCTTTTTTTTATGATAATCTTGCATCGTTGCTCATGCAAATGATCTCATTAAAATGTGATCATCACACCGGCGTAAATACTCATGTAACCGTGTGACAGGACGAAGGCAAGAGGGACGAAACCTGTTTAACAAGAGACGAAGAGCACATAATTGCCTCTCCGTGCCGCTTGGCGCCCTTCTTTTGCCCTGTTGGTTTTACCCTTGACCTCTCATCACCGCCGCAACGGCGGATCATCTGGGTCACGACCCCTGAGGAGAACGTTCTCTTTTGCTCACCTCTGCCTGCTCCTCTCTCCTTTGCAATCAGAGATCCTTTCAAATGTCAAGGTGGGACAAATGGGAGCTATTCCCGCTTGTAATGGGCAGCAGAAATGAGGGGCTTCTCTCTCTCTTTCTCTTTCTCACACACACTCTCTCTTTTTGAGGATACATTTGCCAAAGTCTACTTTCAACATCCATCCATCCATCCATCCATTATCTACCGCTTATCCGGGGCCGGCTCGCGGGGGCAACAGCTTTAGCAGGGAAGCCCAGACTTCCCTCTCCCTAGCTACTTCTTCCAGCTCTCCCCGGGGGATCCCGAGTCGTTCCCAGGCAAGCTGGGTGACATAGTCTCTCCAGCGTGTCCTGGGTCTTCCTCGGGGTCTCCTCCCGGTGGGACATGACCGGAACACCTCACCGGGGAGGCGCTCAGGAGGCATCCGAATCAGATGCCCAAGCCACCTCATCTGGCTCCTCTCGATGTGGAGGAGAAGCGGCTCGACTCTGAGCCCCTCCCGGATGACTGAGCTTCTCACCTTATCTCTAAGGGAGAGCCCGGACACCCTACTTTCAACAGCAAAAGGAATTAAAAACAAACATCCCTCCTCATAATGGTCTCATATATTTTCATGAAGTATTATTCTGCAAATGATATTTGAAGGGCGTAGATGTCATAATGGAGTCTTAATAGCCCGATTCATTAATGTGATTGTTGTTGTGTACAGATTACACGGCAGTGTCATTTGGAAAACGGATAGATGGTGCCTGGCCACTTGCATCGGTGGTAATGATAATTGCCGTTTAGGAATTTGCGAAGGCCGCAAAAGCAGAAACCCTGGAAGCGAAAAATGTATCCCAAGCGAGTGCGGCCATACTCGGGGGTGTCAAAGCCAAAGAGGACCTCTAGATGATGGCTGCATCTATGCTTTTGAGGGCTGAGAATTTGATCCTTTCTTATCTTTCCAACCATCCCTGTGGCAATGGAGTGGTGAGAGACGCAATCACGCCCTTCTTCCCTGCCTGACAGGAAACCACCTCTGAAAATACAGCAGCTCTGATTGGAGGGTGTTTGAACTTGCTGTGTTGCTTTCCACATCCGAATACTTCAGCATTGATTTGGTGGGCAGATTACCATGTGGGCACACAGCAGTGCTTCTCCCCCTGTATTGGGCAAGAAATCCGAAATATATACAGTATATTTGTTGATATGACTCTTATATTTGCATCTCAGTAGCCATAGCTGATGTTGACTTCTGAGGAACATATTTTGTCCCAGGGGACGTTATATTCCGGCTCAAGGAAATAGAGTGGAGGTCGGTTTTCGGGTGAAGGGTAATGAATGTCACATGTGAAACAGATTTACGTGGAGGGGAAAGTTGAGCATTTTATTTGAGCCAGGATCAAAACATGGAAAAAGCACCTCGGCGATCCTCTTGTACAGCCGTTAATGATGTTGTGACTGTGCCCCCAGTGACAGCTTGTAAGAATGTGGGCCCAACTTTCCTGACAGCTGACAAAAGCTAATTTTCCTTTTTAAGTCCGCCGGGGCGTTGCGGACCTGCAAATCAATTGCCGGGGTTCCCCCCCCCCCCTCCCCCTCAGCGTTACCCTGAGATGTTTGAACACGTTGTAGGTGACATGTTTTCATACAGCAGCCTTTATTGTCGGACAGCTGCAGGGAGAGAAATGTCAGAGACGTGGCGCTTGCTCTTCAACGCAGCTGCGATTTGACTTGGTAGGATGTTTGAGCTTTTCAGGCTGATGAAGAAATCTCACCTGTTTTCAGAAGCCTCCAAATGTTGCCTTTGAAAAAGCACATCAAGTCAGCATTTATCACCAACCTTCTAGGCCGACTATTTCCATGGGAAAACCGCAGGCAAAATAAATGTTCGATTGTCAGGCTGAGAGGCCTGTTGCCTCCTTTTCGGCTTTGCGAGAAGCTACTAATGTTCTTGTCCAGTGCTAGCCAATTGCTTTCGCTGCGTGCCTGGAGAAAGACGCCAGGCTAATACATTTGAATCGGTGAAGCGAAGGTTGTGCAGAATTACTTTCAACCCCTTTCCCCTCCGAACACCCCCTCTTTTTTCATTTTAATTTCCCCATTGGATTGACAAACCATTTTCACGATTAGCACTGTGAGTCCGTGCGAGCGCGTGCGTATGCCTGTGTGTGCGTGTGTGTGTGTGTGTGTGTGTGTGTGTGTGTGCAGCTCCAGAGCAGATAAGACAAATAAATAGGTGCAATGTTTCCCGGTAATTATATTGTGGTGAGGCATAAGAACAACATTCAACGCTGTGATATGACGCTACATGACACCACAAAGGCCCTGAGAGGCAGAATCCAACTTGAACTTGACAGCTTCGGGCATTAATGACAAGCTAACCCTGAAACTGAGGGGCCTTTGGGGACTTCAAACCAGGCTGTGTTTCCTTTACGATTATAGATAAGAGACTGATACATGACCTCTGTCATTTTTAAAGACTCTAACATTTTGAAATCAACCCTCACAGGTGTAATCGGCACGAGAATAGACGGGAGAGGCTTTTCAGGGGTGTTAAACTGCCCCACCAAGCAATTTTACTATAATGCCTTCCAGATGATAAGAGTCGAAATGGATTTGCATTAGCACAGGGAGTGTGGAGTCACTGATGCAGAACTACTGGAGCTCTGGCTGACACTCCACTCATCAAGGACCGATAAAGGCATTTCGTGGTCTCTTTTTGGCATGACGCACACACAGTGTAGCAAGCATGACCCCCCCCCCACCCCAATTTTTTTTTTAATCTATTCTTGCTCTCTGCCCATTGTGTCGCTTTTGTCCCAGGGCCATTTGAACTGGTGATGAAACAGGATGCGGCAGCCTAAAAATTCAATAAACATCTTTTCAGGTGTGACGAGCTAATTTGGATGGTGAAAAGAGAGACTTTTCAAACCGGCTAAATTCAAACATTTTCACGGTTATGTCTCCATTCATATCCAAGCATGTGGCATAAAAGTATGCAATGCATCTCAGCATGGATCTTTTCTCTATTGATGAAGCATGGCAAAGAATAATCGGTTCCAAAGATTTGGGGGTTTGATTTTTCCAGCAAACCAGCAAAACTGAAATGAACTCGTTGCACCTGCATCTGAGAAAGTAACAAGCATCATTCACCAAAACAAAACAACTTGTTTGGTTTCAGGGATCATTTAAAAGGGAAACTCCCTCACCTTTTAACCATGAGGAGAACATTGTAAACACCACATGAGCCGAGCAATCTTTTTATTGCGTTACACTTGATAAAAACCTGGGCGGGAAAAAAAAAAGTCGTTCTGCTTGTAGTTGCGTGAGCGAAGCCGTTCCCACAGCTGGTGGGAAACAAAGAGCAGGAAACAGGAAAAAAAAAGAATAAAAATACTCCAATGGCTTGGCGCTTTTTGAGAAAGAAAATCCATCTCCTGCCTTGTAAGTTGTAAATCACCCCAAGAGTGTCACAAACAAGTGGGCAATTGCTATGCATGTTGAAAGCTTTGCGTCGGCTCTTTTTTTTCGTTATTTATGTGGATAGAATTTTAAGCACTGCCTTCCTATTGTACAATCGACAGTTTCTGGAAATAGCTGCAATAATTCTTATCAGGACCGTGAAACGAGAGAGTGGAACCCGATCACCCCTAACGTGACAAAACAAGTGATTGAATTTGTGAATCTTAGCAACTCCATTTGTGAAAAGGGGGACAACAAAGGGTGCATATGGGGGCAAGTCTGTTCCCACTTGAGGGAATTGTCCCACCCTGAGCTAGCAGAGAGTTTAAATCGTTTTTTTTCTTTTAAAGCAGACCCTTTTATTTAAGGACATTTGGAATCAAGGCGCATTGTTTTGACATTAATTTGTTCGTCAAGCTAAAGAAAAAAAGTCCCTGTGCCCAGAAGCGGCGTATTTTGTAAGAAGACGGAAAGGGCGAGAATGTTTCCAAAAACCTGCCATTCAGTATATGCCTCCATGACTGCCAAGTAATTCTCCAATAAAAAAAAAAAACAAACGCGCAGCATCCATCGATCCATCTTCTCCACCGCTTGACTTCACTTGGGTCTCGGGTATACTTGAGCCTCTCTCAGATGACTATTAAATAAATATTTCCCAGGCAAGAATAATAACAAGCATGCACATTAAGAACCACGGGCTGTTTGGCCCACCTTGGATCATCTGGGTCGGCTTTTGCATACCGTATATCGTGTGTGTGTGTAAGTGCCCATGTTTTCATCACGTCTCCTTTTCCCAGAGTCCGATATCAAAGCCAATCTGCTTCTAAATCCAGTTCTGACTCAATTAGTATGCCGTTTCCCCTCCGGTGCTGGAGATCTAAATTCCATCGGCATGTAATTTTCGCGTGTGCGTGTATAATAGATTTTGCACCTGCTCCTCAGGTTCACCGCGCAGGGAAGACAATACATCAGTGGTGTTTGTGTGGGTGTGTAGCATATCATGAAATGATATTATGATAATATAGACACCTCCTCAGCCTCATTAGTGTGCATTTGCAAAAAAAAAAACAAAACAAAACAAAAAAAATCAATGTAAATGTTCACCCTAAACTTTTCCAGTGTGTTCTGTAGCTCATAGTTGACAGCGCCTCTCTTATCTTTCACTCAGGTACGATTACGTGGAAGTGCGAGACGGCGTGGATGAAAGTGGTCAGTTGGTGGGCAAGTACTGTGGCAAGATCGCCCCCTCTCCCGTCGTCTCCTCGGGACACCAGCTCTTCATCAAGTTTGTTTCCGACTACGAGACCCATGGAGCAGGTTTCTCCATACGATATGAGATCTACAAGACAGGTGGGCAGGAGCAACAGAGAGAAGCACAACCTTGCATGTCACATTTTTTTTATCATTTTAGGCAAAATTGAAAGGATCTGGTGAAGGAGATTGTTTGGGAGAAAAAAAAATCACATTTCCACAGATTAAGAGAAACTTGTAATTAGAGAAGTTTCAAAATATTTATCGTTTGGAGCGCCGTAGGATCTCTGAGTTTCTCTTTCTAATTTCATGCTTTGTTTGTGATGCAGCGAGGCAGCAAAGCATCGAAATGACATGTTTGCAATATGGCGTGCAATATGCCGCATTCCAAACCAATGATTCACAGACCCATGTGTTCCACAATGGCTGTGCTATTCATCCAAAGTGAAATATTACAGATGCACTACGGGCATTATTTCATTTGTCTGAACTTCAGCGAGAGAGTGTTTGGGTTTTTTTTTTTCTCGGCAAAGAAGCCCTTACCAATTATTTGAACTGTTTTCAGGATAGATCTCTTCAATTATTTTTGTGGTCACGACAGGGGCTGTAGTATATCTCAATTGACTTTGGGCAAAAAGGCGGCCTCCGCCCTGCAGCGGTTGCTAGTCAATTGCAGGGTGGTTGCGAATGGGGCATCAAGTGGGAATCGATCCCATGCCAGCTGTAGCAAAGTCACATTTTACGCTACCAGTGGCTCTATTTTAGGAAGCAAAGTTTTTAAAAAATGCACTGAAATAGTGACGATTTTTCTGACTGAATGAACATATCAGATACCCAGATGCAACATGGGGGTGTGGGGACTGCTGCTCCTCTGTTTTAAAGAGGGAGGAGATTTGAAACACATCTGCAAGTGACTGCCACGCACAGTCCACTTGAATTAATTAACCGGAGCACAAGTTTATGTGACAGCCCCCCCACTGACCTCAAAGACATGATGAACGTTCGGCAAGATCCCCCATCTTCATTTTAATCTTGACGTGCACATGCGTGTGCATGCGTGTTTGTGTGTCGCCACCACAGCAACGCAGCTGGTAGAGTGTCCATTTACATGATCAAAGTGACACTCCACCCCACCAAATGGAAGCTCAATCGCGCACACACTGCCTGATCCCCCCCCCCCCCTTGATAGACCAGTAAAATCCGCAGCATTCTTCCGTTGATTAGCGTGGTATTTTCCAGACCCATCTATCATCATAGATTTGAATTTGAAGTGTGTAAGGGGCCTGGTGTTGACGGTGATGTAACGACAGAACGCGTACTTAGGGAGTTGAGGACACATGAGGACTTTTCCATCAATGGGTCTACACAGCGAGAGCCAGATGAACAATTCCAGAGGGGAATTGCACTGACAAATAATTTTCGAAGAGAAGATAACATTTTCCATCACTCACTGGGCGCCAGCAACTGCTGGATCTGTTGGGCCTGCCCCAGTAGAGTTGACCAAAACCCTCATTATGCTATGAATAGACTCCATGTTTTGACTACTGCAGTGCAGGGGAGCCAAGAATGAGGCCCCGAGATCAATTAAGTGTGCGGTTCCTTTGACGGAGACAGAGAGCCAAGTAGAGCGAGGTATACAAAGCTAGCTGATTTGTACGTCTTATCAACAAGAGGAACATTAGCTGGGAAAACATTGGCGTTGGCAAACACATGTAACGTTAATGATGATGCACAGATGATCTGATAATGAAGGAATTGCCAACTTGTGCGTGCCAGGAAGGTCGGGTACCAAGAATGCAGGGCCTTTATTACCATGATTAAAGGCCCGTGATCACGCAATGTCAAGCCCCGGGACTGGCACCGCTTTTTGTCACGCTTTAAACGCAACCAAAGAGTGAAGCTAAACATACCCTCAAAGGAAAATATGTAAACACACTTCACTTGAGGATCACGTGCCAAGCTATACAGAATTGCTTACATGTGCTGCTGTATCCCAACTTTAATCTATGTAAATACATGTTCACAAATACCCCAAGTATACAAACACCGGACGCACCTGGCCTTCATCACCGGGAGGCTGTCGAGTGTCGAAATTGGAAGAAAGCAGGTTGTTTCGCAGTGCTCTCTGGTCGGTTCCTCATCCGTCTCTCATCTAATCCAACCACCTTAATTAGCACGGGCTATTTAGTTTATAGCCTGTAAATTGGCAGGCACACTCCACTGGAAAAAGAAAGGAAGTGCCACATGGTGGAGGAAGCTAAATAATCTTTGTCTGACAAACAGAAATGAAGGTGAGCTGATTAAATTTGTCTTTCCTGATGGAATCTGCAGTAAGTAATAGACTTGCCAGAAATTAAGGACCGGAAAGCTGTTTCCAAGTCATTATTATTCAACAATGCCGTGCGATTTGAGGGGAAGTGTAGTTGAAAACATTTCTTTGCAATGAAATGTTATTTGTGCCTCTACTAGTTTAAACACGGGATTGTGATTATGTTTGCGGAATAAGAGTTTATCAGAAAAATTAATCTAATCAGGGTGCGGCCATTTTGCTAGTCACTATCGACTGAAAATGATTTCACCTGGGCCCACCCGTTTTCTGGGTTTGGTCATGTGACGTTTGTGAGCTGAGCCCTTAAATTCGTTACTTGACTTTCCCTTTAAGCATCCACTGGAGTGCGTTTAAGCCTAAAGTATATTAAACACATTATGACACTCGATTGATAGTAAATATTCAACGTTACGTAACTATCCCTTGTAAAACAAGCCCCAAGTTAACTATCAAAGGAAATAAACGGCTCTGTCGAAACTAGGCTGAACTCACTTGAACCAACCCAAAAAAGGCAAACAAAAATAAAGTTTTTTATCGTTTCGATGATTTATGCGTTGCAAAATCATGTTCCTCCTCTATGAGACAAAGTGTTTTAGATCAAATCTCCTTAAATCCGCAAGTGTTTCTGAAATGTGAGCATGCTGGCTCGACATATGTTTTCCTTTAACAGCTTGGCAGTTTGCATAGAGCCACATCAAGGCTGGCTGCGGGCCCATTCAAGTGGGCGAGGTGGCTTCGATACTGCCATTGAAGACCAACCCCCCCCCTCCTCCCCAACAACCACATTCAAGCTCATCGTTACTATTACTCAGAAGCATGACTAAGTCCGCTGTAGGACTGTCTGACAAAAATCCTATCTTTCAACAATAAAATAGACCCGATTGCAAATTCCCACTTTATTACCCATTGGCAATCTGGGTGCTTATACTTGCACGCACCTGTAAAAACACACTCAAGGTAGATGCATATGTGTGCTTGTCGGGTGGGGCTCAGAGGGGGCAAATATAGCAAACGTAGCTTTGACGGACGACACGCCCAAATGCCACAGGTCACATCTGGCACAGAGACATGCTGTCATCATGCGCACACAAAGAGACGCTTGCTTCGTGGAAATATATAAATATATCAAAGACCGTTTGGGAGACCGCAGCTCTTTAGCTCAAGCCCCTTCCCCATTCAGTAGCGTCATCCCTCATTTTATCGGACCAGGCAGGGGTGACATAGCAGCCACGGCAAAGATGCTTGAAGGCATTTTAAATGCTGTGTCAGAACCAAAATATGTTAAAGCTCATGTGAGTTCATTCCCTGTTCTGGTTAGTGTGAGAGACTGTAAGAGGGTCCGTACAAAATGATGATAAAAGGGAAAAGGTTCCAGGGGGTCGGGAACTAGGCTAATGGTCAGCCAGAGAACCGAACAGAATGTAACCCGTTTTCTTTGACTTAGCAGCTCACAATGCCCTCGTGATTGTATTAACAAGTGACCAAGGAACACAAGAGACAAACAATGGAAACAAAGAAGAAGAAAAAGACAGCTGCCCCTTTTCCACTTTTTCCACTGTCTGACGATACGCCTTGCAGCTCTGTGTAAACTAAACACAGACGTAAGAAGGTCCCATGGAATGTTACGCTCTTTTTTTTTTCATGGGAGTAAAAACGCTGTGCTCATTGTCTGCAAATGGCACAGCTAGAACAGTCGAATTACTCCCTCATTGCAGAATGCCAAGCCAGCCGTTTCAGGCCAAAGAACCATATTTGGTCATGTCGTCACAATCTTTGCTGTAACACACATATACTGCTAAACAGGGAATACAGATAATGATATTACCGGTAATATATTATAATGGCATATCATATATATTGAAACGGCTCCAAGGTCGTTCATTAAGATTATATTATAAATTTTACAATGCCGTTTTTTTTTCTTTTGCTTTATTTTATGATGACTCTCCACAAGTGTATCCGTCATATCACTTATGTTTCTACAGATTGACAATACATTGCGTCGTTTCTTACCCCTCATGGAGCAATTGAGAACATTAGTGTGTGACTTTCAACACATCAATAGTTATTTGTTATCTTGAAGTCTGACAGGGTCTGAAATCTGACAACAATCAAATAGCATTTGACAGGCATATTTGTCTTTTTGTGTGTGTGTAAAACAAATTCCAATCACTCAGAGAATGGGCCTGAGTGACATTTGTTTACCCGGCACAGACGGCTTTCTTCATTGGGAAACTAAAAGAATCCATTACTGCAAGCAATAAATGTTGCAACCCTCTGGTTGGGTTGGAGGTTGTCACCCAGCATTACTTATTTTCTTCTTATTTCCTGTCATAAAGTGCAGTTTATTTAAAAGCAGCAGTCGGACTACTGTGGCCAAACTGTCTGCTTTGTCTCCAATGTGATGACACATCTGTGTGCGTGTGTGTGTGTGTGTTGCTCTGCCTGAGTCAGTTCTCACAAATTCCCTTTCTGTTGCTTATTTTGACCCTGCGGGTGAATTCCGCCAGGAGGGATACAAACAACTTGGGTGATAAAACAAGCAGACGCTGAGTCAGTTGGGAGGAGGGAGCGTTGACTCAACTGACAACAGGATATACATTTCCTGTGATGCTGCCAGTCATCACGGCTCTCTGGACTGATGGTGTCTCTAGAAAGAGCGACTGTACTATGAAGCAGACAACAATACAAAAAATCCTGGGTGGATTTTTTTGTGTTTTCCTTCTTTTATGGGGCAAGCTCACAATGGTCCCATATGCAGTCTTTTTTTTTTTTTTTTTAATGGTGTGCTCTAGGCCGCCCCCCGATGTTTTTTTTTTTTTTTTTTACTGCTGTGATTAATATAAAGCAATGGCTGTAAATGGGCTTTTGATAAGCATCTCAAAGTAGCTAACAGCTCAACTACTATGTGCTTTACAACTGACACAAAGTATTTCTATTATTCTAGTCCCCAAATCTATGAAATTATTGTCACCCACTGTTTTCAAGTGGACGCACTTTCACTGCTGCTCGAAATGTCAGACCTCTAAAATGCTCCTCATCGGGGCTTTCAACTTCAATGAAGAGCAATTCGACGTGGTTCTCCCTTTAATTTCCCAATGAGTGGACAGGCTGAAGCGGGACTGATGGGCGGAATTTGTGGCCCAGTGTGATGCCTGGAAGGAAAAAGCAGTTTACCGCATTCACTTCAGCTGCGGCAAATGCAGCCTGCTGGTTTTTATTGAGCCACCCCCCCCAAAAAAAAAATCATTGCAATTATGTTTTTGGTCAACCCCTTCTGCAGCCATCATGCAGGCTGTCAGACTTGTGGGAAAATGATGTTATCCTGGGCACATTTCTGCCACTAAAAGCTCCAAATGATTGGTCGGGATGACACATGACTGTGTGCTTGTGTGAAGCACGGTGATTGAGAATTTGCATTAGCGCCTCCGCAGAGAAAAAAAATCCCTTCCAACTTCATCTGTCACTCCTTCAAAAGTTGCCTGTGGCTGTCAGTGCCTTTTTTGCTTGCCGCTGATTTCGGAACTTCATTTCATGCTAAACCAAGGCTCATGCGGGATATGTGTCAATGCTCAGACATTAAGCACTTTCAACTGTGAAGAAATATTTTGACATGAAGCTTTGTCAAATGGTGGCTTCGAGTTGGAATATTGATGTGGTTCTGCTTCTTTCCAATTTACCACAAAAGAACAATCCATGAGCAATTACCCATCTCCTTGACTGAATTTGTAATTGACCATGAATCATTTCTTCCCGTTCTTTCTTGCAGGTCCCGAATGCTCTCGGAACTTCACCTCCAATAGCGGCGTCATCAAATCACCAGGCTTTCCAGAAAAGTACCCCAACAACCTGGACTGTACTTTTATGATATTTGCCCCAAGGATGTCAGAAATTATCTTGGAATTCGAGAGCTTTGAGCTGGAACCCGACCCAACACCTCCAACCGGTGTGTTCTGCCGTTACGACCGGCTGGAAATCTGGGATGGCTTTCCTGGAGGTGAGCTTTTCTCTTCACAGCCCACTTGGATTGTAGCACTTATTTTTTTTGTGTGTCATTTATGACAAACTCTTTAGCGATATGGGTATGCAGCCAGTTATGAAGATGGATGTGTGCTGTCACAGTGTGCTCCCTAAAATCCCTTGGGCCTGGCCTTTGCCTTTTATCCATCAGATAGGGAGGGGCGTGTTGGGATGACGGCCGGCTGCAGGGGGGTTGAACTGACACTCGCCGCTGATCACAGCATTAGTAATCACAGATAAGCCACAGGTCTCCGCACAGCAATACCATTGCATTCCAGCAAAGGTGCTCGGATCACAGCGCACGGGGCAAGGTCATCGCGTTTGCCATCGCCTCCCTCTGCCGCTAACATTCTCGCCTCTATGCTGTCCATTCTTCTCACTCTGCTTAGCGAGTGGCCAACCAATTTTTTGGTTCACCTTATGTGCATTTTGGTTACTTATGTATTTTCTTAAACTAAAATACAATGCGTTCGGCGGTTCTGAGGATGTCTTATGGTCCATTAGTTAAAGATAGCTAAGGAGTACAGGATTTACCTCACCGTGACTGCTGGCAAAACACTGCGCTTCTGTCACTGGGCTCACTGAAAATGATTTTGTGACATGACTGTGCTAAACAAATAAGACAGTTGAGCTCCAGTCCAGTCTTTGCCTGAAGCTTCCTCATTAATTTCCCCCCCCTTTAGTTGGACCATACATTGGGCGGTACTGTGGACAGAACACACCAGGAAGAATCATCTCTTACACCGGCATCCTGGCACTTACAATCAACACAGACAGTGCCATTGCCAAGGAGGGTTTTTCTGCCAACTTCACGGTCATCGAAAGGACCGTTCCAGAGGGTGAGTTGGCATAAACACACGTGGAAAAAAAAAAGGAAACACCCGGTCAGAAGACACAGACACAGAAGCACAGGCAAATTAGGAATCTCATCAATTGCAGTTCCAGAAAACGAACTGCCAAAGGAATCTTAAAAAACATAAAGTAGCCATTGACCATGCAGCTGGTCCATTATTTGACAGACTTAATTAACAACAACTTTTTTTTCAATAAACACCTCGTTTTTCTTTATTTGTGGAATGTGTTTTACAAGTCCTAAATTAACACGCAGCAGGCCAAGATGTGACCCAAAATGTGGATTCTCTACTTCGTAGACACACACACCCACACACACACGTCTGATGTTTTAACATGGGGCATCAGTCACTGGGTGTGACCTCCCGACCCCATTGTGCAAAAAGGCTCCAACTAAACATTTCATTAAGAAAGACAGGGCAGCCAGGAGTCATAAATCTGTCCAGAGGCTAAAGACCACCCTTAACACACACATGCACGCACACACACAAAGTGTGCCTTTGACTAGCACCGGAGATGTCTGACAAATCTACTAATAATCTCCAAAGGGTTTAGTCTTACCCTGAGGGGAGACACACAAACTACAACCATTAGAACGTTGTCCTGATGTCACTCTTTGCTGATTTCCCCCAAGCTATTTGAGTTGCTCCAATCACAAATCTACAATTGACAGAATGACTTTTTCATATGGACGATATGGTAGAACATCTGACTTTATTATCTTGATGCGATGGGCCTGGACAAGCCTCCCTTAGCAGCGGTTGAATGAAAATAGCAGAAAGTCATTGATGAAGGTGATAAGGTGATGAAAGGCAAGGCCTTTCTCAGACTCTTAACCCTTCAGATCACATTTATCACATTCGGTGCCTGTCATCCCACGCTATACGATGCTTGACAGCTCACCTGATCAGGTTTTGCCAGTGGTGACAAACAAGCGTCTCTTTGTGTGACTGCCAGCCAATGGGCTGCATGACCGAACGGATGTAACCTCAGTTTGACGAAACCAGACAGAGAATTCTTTGTTTGTTTTTTATCTCTCTCTCTCATCTCGTCACACTGAGATATCAACATGCCAGAGCGAGCACGTATTTGCATGAAGAAAAATTTGGAAGGACCGAAACGCAAATAGGCAGAAGCTAGTAAATGTAGCCATGGTGGAGAGGTTCTCTGTTTTGGATGGCCATTACAATGGCGCCGCCTGTCGAGGTGTCAGCGTTTCTGACCTCCCGGGGTTAGCTGAGTCGACCGCAACCTGACCCAGTGAAATCTGTAACCTCAGAGCCTGGCAAGTCTGGAAACGGCTGCCCCGTGTCAACGCAAAACAACATAAACCATCTCGGAACTTGGGTGGTGGGTCATTTTGATTGTGATTTACAACCCCAAGATACAAGTCGTAAATTCTCTCAAGAGATTAAATCAAATCCAATCATGGAGTGTTCAAAAAAAAAAAGCCCCCACAGATGATGGAAGCAGATCCTCCCCGAAAAGGAATAAAAAAAAGTGACATGAAAGTCATTTTAAAGCATGAAAAAGACTTAAACTTAGCTCGCACTGAATATTTTATAGAGACATTTTTACTTCTTAATGCAGAACACTTTCAACCTGCATCCATTAAAACCAGGGGAGAATGAAAACAGAAAGCATTTACTGAAGCATCCTTGATGTGGAGTTCTTTTCTGGACGGCAGCACTCAGTGCCTGTTATGTCGCGTCCTCCTCCCCAGAGAACTGGGAGACACTGAAAACATACGCTCGAGCTATTGTGTGGCATCACAACGCTTAGCCTCTCCCCTTTTCATCATTTTGCCAAACTCCCTTTCTCAGACTTTGATTGCAGTGACCCCTTGGGAATGGAATCGGGTGAGATAACATCCGACCAAATCGTGGCCTCGTCCCAGTACAACCCCAGCTGGTCTCCGGAGCGTTCCAGACTCAACTACTACGAGAATGCGTGGACACCTGCACAGGACTCAAACAAGGAGTGGATACAGGTAACCAAAGGCATCGTCTAAGAAATACAACCCCCCCCCCCAATAATCCATCCATTTCCACACATTATAATTGATTAAAGGACACCGTCATCTTAAAATGTTGTTTGCTGCGCCAAACAAAGCAGAGCTGACCTGCATTTGTCAGCCAGTCTCATGGAATGTAGTTGTTCCGTATCTCCTTGATAAGACCTGACAGCATTGTTGAAGGTCGACTAAGACTTTTTGGGGCATAAAAACTGTTTACTTACTCACATTTTCTCATGTCTCCCTGCCCCTACTTATTAATTCCTTCGTTCCTCGGTAACAACAGCCTGTTAAGGGATGTTGGGATTTGGAAAGCACAGCTTTCTTATCCACGTATCACGCAGCCTCCGTTTATCTTATTTTATTTTATAGATTTTTTGTCTGTCGCCTTGTCTGCGCAACAATCATTATTTGCACGGGAAGCTCTATGTAAAGACAAAGACTATCATCTAGCCCTGGATGGAAATAAATCGTGGACCAAGTCACAGCACAGGAAACCTTCGGTGACTGAGCCGAAGCGCTACCTAGATGCAAATGGGGCCTGCTTGATTTATTATCTGAAGTCCCTTGAGGCCTTGTAAATTCCCAGACTGTTTTTCTTTTCCTTCCATTTGTTTCAGCCCTCTCCGCTTCATAGCTGAAAAGTTTGGTCCCAGCATATTCCTGAGGGGATGAATAATAGAGCCAACCGCAAGCCAAATATTTACTGAAGGAGAGTCATAAGCAAGCTTTCCCTTTATTATTGCAGTGAAAATATTGTCTTTGGGATCCCATGGTGCTCCTTCAGACTAATTTAATCAGTGAGAGAACATGTATATGTGTTGCTTGCTGTGCTTTCTCCCATACATGCGTCCTTTTTTCTTTTTGTAGAGCTCTGCTTCCATTTTCATTGTGTGTATAAAGATTGCGTCTCTATTTTATCGAAATGAATGGTGGCATAATGCTTGGTGCGGTGTTTACTTTCAACACCGCAACCAAACTAGCATCGCTGGTCAACATGAAGAATCAAGACAGTTCCAAAGGCACGAGGCTTTTTAGTTGTGGTCGCTAAGGATGCCAACCGTTTCTTGAACACTATCCTAACGTGGCTCTCTTCCAGCGGAAAGACCCCCCCAACCCCCCCATAATGATTTGTTGTCACTTGAGATTCTCCTTGTTATTCAATATTGATCCGATTGAAAATTTGATTTGGCAGCAAAATGTGGATATGAAACTGGACGCACTCTAATGGGCTTGCTCGGTTCCCCGATACTAATCTGATCCAAACCCTTCTAATGTCGGAGCGGACGAAAGGGCCAAGTCTGTGGTTTCCATGTCATTTGTGCCGTCTAAGGAGTGTGTTGCACTTGTGTACTTTGAGCACCAGGCCAATTATCACAAGTGGTATTAAAAGAGTGGAATTTGTCATTCCACTTTCAATAAGTCGGTCTGTGGCGGCGCAACAAGCTCGGATCCCCTCGCGGCACGCGCAAATCATCTCAGTGCACCACGAGGCGCATCACATGCACTCATTATTTATTTCATTATCGTTCCCCGGCTGCGGTTTGTGGCAAACACTTTTATAATTCATGACCTTTTGCCAGATGCTCTGCTTTTTGCCTACTTTTGCTTGTTGTCATCAGTGACACAAGAAAAGGCTCGTAATTAGTTTGGGGACCCAGTGCTGACTTAGTCATATCATTAATCAGCGGTTTGCTGTACACAGAGATAAGCAGATGTCCTTTGAGTGGGTTTGTGACTCTGGATAGTAAAGACGCAGGTGATAATCCTTCCAAAGAAGCCTTTTCTTTTTTCATTTGTTTGCGCTCGCTCTTTTCCGCCTTCACTCGTCAACCCACTTCTTATCCCTCATGAAAATTCAAGTCTGCACGAGGAGCATGAAGGTGGAAGATTTGTGCATATTATCCTCCTGTATGAGCCACTCTGTTCTTTGAAGCCTAAGAGGATGAACAGCAGGAGCCTCCGCGGCAGGTTGAAATGAAAATGAATTAGCCTGCACCCCAGACTCCCCGGCTTAGGGCCTGATCATCGGCTTTATCAAGTCAGGGTAGCGCCAGAAGGAAAACTTGATTAACACTTTAGCATTGTCAAGAAAACACCAGCATTTGCACTTTGTGGATCAGAGCACGGTGGCCCGAGAACTAAGGGGGACCATAATAGGGGTGGAGGGGTTGGTGACTAAGGAGCTGGAAGCATATGAGAGAGAAAGGATCTGATGGCCGCAAAGAGTCACCAGAGTGTCACAATGATTCAATGAGAGCAGGACCAGGTCGCTGTCAGGCAACTGCCATCGATTGCAGGCACACACAACATGAATAATTAACGGTGTCTTGGAGAGAGCCCAACTGTCGATACTTAAAAGCCTTTTTATTGAACAACTCACAATGGCAACATTATATACCCAGAAGCATATGTGCCAGACAGTAAGTTAGCTTTCTGAGTCACATCTATAATTTATTCTTCAATAGTTCCGTCTATTGACGACAATGGTTTATTCTAGCACACTTTAGCTATTATTTGTATTGGTATTTCTGTATTTATTTCTATTCACACAACCAAACAGTTAAATATGAAAGGAGACAATGACACTAAAAGTTGCTTCTCTCTTTCTGGAGTGATAGCAAGTTTGGTTTACACAATATGTAACCAAACCAATATGTAACCAAATTTCTCAGGGATTGATAGTTATTGAGATTCCCCGTTTAGCCATATATGCTTTTGGTGAGCCAAGGATACCGTTTTGCCCCACTCCGTCCTTTATGTCATTCATGGTTTCTCAATTGAAGACAAATTATATCATATTATAAAATGAACAGGGGAATAAACGGCGGTTTGTCTGTTGATTAAGTGCAGACATAAAAATTGAGCTCATCAACCTCCTCATCACTTCAGCGTAGAAATGGAAACCGAGTTGGCTACCTCACTGCTTCCCTGCTTCCCGCTCTCAAATGGAATAATCAATCAAGGGATGCAGAATCCCACTTGAAGGAGAGATGCTGAAACCTGGACTCAAAATTATACCAAAAAGATATTGCATGATATGATAAAAAGAAACAGTTGCTCTGTAGAAATTCAGATCATAATTCTTAACATGTCGCTGAATGGTTACTCGCATGAATAATCTGAGCCTGACTCATCAAACATCTGCCAGACATGACATGTACCTTCAGCTTGCCTCACTTTCCTGTCCAATGGCCATGTCATTGTTCCATAATTATGACTCAGAGCTCTAGTCATGCACACAGATGTGTCAGTGGCGGTCGTAACAATGAAGCCCGAGCAACGATTGAAAATGACGGAGGCCTAAAAATTTGACATCCGGAAGCTTGACCTCACCAACCATTCAATGAACAATCAAACGAGAGCTGAGTCAGGAAATAGTCTACATTCACGAAGATAAGAATCCTCTTTTGATAAAGTCTGTTACTGTTGTTATTGTTTGCAGTGGTGTGGAATCCATCACGCTGAGATAGATTGACTTTAGAATATTTCCCTTATTTAGCCACATGAACGTAAAATATTCCATTACGATGAGAACAGTATTGATGCGGCTCTTAAAAAGTTAATTCTACCGACATCGCCAATGAAGCGCTAAGTGTAATACATGCACAGGTTCCCCACAAAAAAGACAAATTTGCAAGTAATATTACCTGTTGTGAGACTAATTATTTCCCTCTGCGTGAGGAAATGAGATCGTCAGCGCAATGAATGGAACATATACATAATTTAATGTCCCCAAAAAGGTGCCGTGTCTAAAAATAAAAAAACCCTCATCACGTCAAGTGAATATTGTGATAAATGGGAGGTTGTGGGGGTGGCTCCTGGGTCCTGCAGTCCTTATTTATTCAAGAAGATCTTATTATGGAGCGACAGGATACCCCAAAACAAGGAACACTTGCTGTTCTGTCGAAGAAATTGGCAAACCCGCTGCTCAAAGCTCGTTAAAAGAAGCACTATGAGGCAAAACACATGCTGACGGCATGTTAGCTCACCAAAGAATCATCATATTTTTCTTATTATCACAAAAATGATGCTGCTGCTGCTGATGATGATGATTATTATTATTACGATAAAGCCCCACAAAGTGGTTTGCATTCATCGGAAGGTCAGACCTTTGATGAGTGTATTTGAGCCTTCCAGGGCCATAAAGTATTTCCAGAGGTTTTGTTGTATCTGTGTCTACCAGCTGGTCTTTGCTGCTCTCCTTACGATTTCTGAGCTTGCTGTTTTTCAGAGGGGGCTAAAAATCACTTATTCACCCAGCGTTCCCATCACGAACATGTTCCCCAACATTGAACCAGAGGGTTTTTAAAAAAGTATTTGACAGTACACAGCCCCCCTCCGCCCTCTCCACAGCTCAGACTGCTGATTTCTTGGCAGTTCAATTATAAACCAATCAAGCATAGAGAGATATATCATCAAAACATTTTGTTGACCTTTTTTTTTTCTTTTACAACATCTATTTGACCAGCTTTTCACACTGCATTCACGCAACAGTGATTAAGCTTCGGTTAAAATATGTATCGTGCAGCTTGAAAAATGGCGAGTGTCTTCACTCGCACAGCTGCCAGGCCTCTTGAAGTATCATTATATAATTATTGCGTCGTTCAAACGCATCCAAAGAAACCATTCAAAAACATCATCTGGAGTTCAATGTTTTTGATCGACGTCATCACAAGCCTAAGCGCAACGTATTTGTCTTCCTCCCTTTCTGGTTGCAATCGTTCACACTGACTTAAGAGTTTGCCTTAAATCTTCATTATTACAAAGGAATCTTGAGGTCACGCAGAAAGAATACAAATCAAATTGTTCAAGCCAGAGTCATTTCCTTTTGATGACTCGCTGTGTACTCGCCACGCGTCTTTATTTGTCTTGACAATATGCGGGCTGTGATTGTGGCCATCTTTCACGCTGTTGCATTTGCTGAGTTCCAAAACGTCGCCGCAATGGCTCGATTCGGGTCACTTTTCACTGCTCCTTGTGAAATGAGTCACTCACGAATGTGATTTAGCCTTTCAAGGCTCGAAGCTGTGCGCCGCAAGTCATTTCTGAATGTTCATGAATGTTTTATACATCAAGATCACTTTGTGCAATCCACAGGCTGGCGTAACTGCTGACAGAACGTTCATTCATTATGTTGGTCTGTTTGTTGTTGCTGTGGCCTCTGGGCTGCGGAATGCAAGCGCCCAGGCAGGCAGTCTTCTGCTCCTGACCTATGTAACCTTGGTCTGTTAGCGCAACCGCTACCTTGTTGTTCTTCCTGTAACAAGTATCATTAATAAATCATGCTTGGCCCATTATCCAGCCCCCTACCGTCTGACAGTCTATACGAAAGTGATCCACTCTCGACCTCACCGCGTCCATCTTTCGCGTCCAACTCGGTCTTCCAGGAAAATGATTTGTAAAGCTTTAGAAAGTGCTGTTGTATTCAAAACAAAACATAGCTATTACTCTTTCGCTTTCTGTTACCGGCTCTTGATCTTGTGTGATTCAACAGACTGTAAATTGACAGTGATTTTAAACTCGATTGGCAAATTGGTGCCGATTGTGTGGTCTTCCTTTCCTGAAAGTCATGGTCGTGACATGGTTGTGATCATGCCTGATGCTCGACAGGCACACAACTGGGATTCTTCTTCGGGTCTGAAGCAAGTCAATTACTAACTTTGCTGAACGCCAGCTCTGCCAATGTAAACATGTGACAAATATATAAAGAGCAGACATCCAGCACAAACTCTCTTTCTCTCTTTCCACATTGTAAATGATAAAACAGCCCATCGGTGGGTTAAAGTTCATGATTACTTCATAAAGGCACTCGGAGGCTTTATATTTGGTCTTCAATCTCTCTTTCTTCCTTTCCTATTGGTGAATTTGGATTTGATCTGATTGTAAAGATTACATTTCTATCCAATATGTTTGTGACAAACACATCAGGAAATGAAGTTGTCATCCCGAGTCTTTTTCATTCATTCACAGATATTGTCATGACACGTTATTAAATTCCAGGTAACAACCGTGCCTAGGAAAAAAAAATGGACACCCTCTGAACATACAAAACGACCTCTTGCCATTTTTGCGACAATCGCGGAAATACGTTCTATTTTTCCTCCTATTTAATGCTTTGCCGTTTGTTCTGATCCTGCACTTCTCAGGTGGACCTTGGGTTCTTACGATTCATCTCAGCCATCGGTACACAGGGTGCAGTTTCCCAGGAGACCCGCAGGACTTACTTTGTCAAGTCCTACAAAGTGGACGTCAGTTCAAATGGGGAAGACTGGATCACGCTCAAGGAGGGCTCGAAACAAAAGGTAACAAGTTTTTATTTTTATTTTTTTATATGATCATGTTTTGCATCCTCCAGTATTTGTTCAGTTAGCTACAGAACATCCACCAGATGTTGACAGTACCACAATAGCATTGCAGAATAAAAGTCGTTTATTTTTATGACTTGTCTACGAGGGCCAAGTCATTTATACCGGCAACATTTGGACTATCCCGACTCAAGAAGACCAGCTGACTTGAATTATGGTTTGCTGTGTGTTGCCTTCGAATGCCACAAAATGGGAAATACCCTGTCATATATGCTCTAACGTGCAATTATACACTCTGCTCAGTGTGGCCGCCTACCCACTGCGTGTGTGTCAGCGGTCGACTTTTACTGAGCATGCTCGTAGTATCTGTAGCCACCGGGGAGATTTTCCAAGGAATGTCGCCTCTGTTTGTGTTCGTCTCCCTTCAACTTGTAAAAGGGACAGCAATGACAAAAGACTTGTCAAACAACATTTTAATGGAATGCTTGTTGAGGATGTCATGTTTGAGCAGCTGGGATAGGCGGATCCCGGAGAGCAAAACTGACAGGGAGAGGAAGATATGCTCGGCCGGAGCCTGGTATCCATTGATTGCTGATCAGCGCGGCAGGTTTTGTCCATCTGGATGCATCCGCCAAAGTGGGTGTCCACAGGGTCACTGAGGCATGTTTGACGTGTAAATACTGTGGAAGCGACGCTTTCTCAAGAGCAACGGGGGCATCTAAACCACCATGTTTGTGCACACAGACCGCCGGGTTTGCTTCCTTTTCGTCCTCTCTTAAGTACACTGACCCTTGTGTGTAAAGTGCTGGTCGCAAGGTGGCACAGTCACACTGCACCATTTTTTTTCTCCATATCCTAAAGTGCTTCTGTTACAGAATAGGCACCATTTACCGCCTGCTGAAGTTGCAAATTTGTCATCTCCAAAAAAACAACAACTTTACACTTAGCAAGCTGAGAGGAAGACTGATGACATTTACACCAGTAACTCGGTCCCTTTGTTGCGAGTCCTTGGGTGACATGTTTGAGAGCATTCGGAAGGACGCTGCATGGGCCAATGACTCTGCCCTTGCATCATGTTTTCGGTCATGTCATATTACCTCATCTGTCCACCCTGCTCTTCCCTGCTCGATTCCTTTCTACACTATAAGCCTTGAGTTCAGGAGGTTGAGGGGTTGTACGGCTAATATTCAATTACCCTGACTGAACTCTGATGGACAATTCAGACTTGTGTGGTCAGCCTCCTCATAAAGTCACTGAATGCTCCACTGTGACGTGGTCTGCGCCATTACTGACCTTTAAACAAGACACTGCAGTAAAACATCCACAGATTTGGATCAAGATTACACAAAAGGGGCATCTTTAGTCAATTTTGTGCCGTTAGTGTTGCAAATACTTCCTCGGGTTTCCCAGGCCAGAGCCCACATGTGGTGCGCAGGAAACGGGAGAACTGTTTATGAGCCGCCTAAGTTTCAAACATAACAGTGCTACCATAGCCACTTGGTGTCATGTGGATGTTCACTTTAAACATACTAATCACACAACAATCATCATTTGATGACTTTAAATATTTATACTGTTATGTGACAATCATTGCCATATTTACAATATATTCATTCATTCATTCATTCATCTTCCGTACCGCTTGATCCTCACTAGGGTCGCGGGGGGTGCTGGAGCCTATCCCAGCTGTCTTCGGGCAGTAGGCGGGGGACACCCTGAATCGGTTACCAGCCAATCGCAGGGCACACATAGACGAACAACCACCCACGCTCACACTCACACCTAGGGACGATTTAGAGTGTTCAATCAGCCTGCCACGCATGTTTTTGGAATGTGGGAGGAAACCGGAGCACCCGGAGAAAACCCACGCAGGCCCGGGGAGAACATGCAAACTCCACACAGGGAGGCCGGAGCTGGAATCGAACCCGGTACCTCTGCACTGTGAAGCCGACATGCTAACCACTGGACTACCGGGCCGCCCATTTACAATATATCCGACAAGTAAAAATATATCTCGTCGAACAGTATTTTTGTAAAATTATTGGTCGTCATTGTTTTTTATTGGAGGGATAGCTAATTGATAGTGGGGCTTATGGATGATGATGACATTACCCTCAATTTGGTTCCTTGTCCAATGCGCCGTAAATTATACCAAAGGGGTAATTTCAGCCAGTGCAGCCAGTCATTTTCTTCACTCTTTCTGCCTTTCAGGTTTTCCAAGGCAACACCAACCCAACAGACATCGCCAAGACGATGATGCCCAAACCCACTCTGACGCGTTTCATCCGCATCCGTCCCGTTACCTGGGAAACGGGCATTGCACTTCGCTTTGAAGTGTATGGATGTAAGATATCAGGTGAGTGCGGTTCCGAATCATCCGTGACCGACTTGCATACAAACATGCAAAAGCTCCTCTGCTGTGTTTGTTATTAAAGCTTAGAATGTGAAACTCTACATACCCGGGTTGTGGTGATCTTATCAACGTACTTTGTCTTTTTCAATTTGTTAATTGCTGTGCTCGTGTAGAATCATAACAGCTACATTAATTTGAGGTCCAGCATCCTTGCTTATCTGCCGTACGGAAAGATACAATAGGTCGGTGTGAGACGGTCCTTTTTAACATGGAAGCAGTTCTTGTTCAGAGATCAGCTATATTCGTGTTATCTTGTGTTTCCATGTACTTCATAAAATATAAATGCCGCTAACAGCTGGCAGACAGAGGGGTGGGCGTGATGTGGTCCAATCCCTCCTGCTGTTTCTGTTCTCAGCTTCCTCTTTAGCAACAGTCTGGTTTCTTTTGCAGAGCTTTGATTTTGGCAAAAAAAAAAAAAACCCTCTTGTGCCGTTGGCCTATTTTGTTGCTGTTATTTATTTTAATGTTCCTGGCAGTGTATCAGTCTGGGTGGCTGGCTTTCATATGCGCTCAGGCACATCTGCTGGTAACTATTGTGACTGTGTGCCGTAATCAGTTTTCATGTAGCGTTTGCACGTTACTCGAGGCAAAATAAAAGGCTTTTCAGTTACAGGTACCTTGGCCAAAACAAGGTTGAAGATTGACTTTATATTGATCGGCAGAACATGAGTGGCTGTTTATGTGATTGCAGAGTGCATTGTGGGTATATCAGTGTTGCAGCTGCGTTGCCTGTTTTTCGGGAACGTAACCAAGCCACGGCACGGACCGAGTAAACACATCACAAGACTGAAGTCACCACAGGGCCTCTGAGATGACGTCAGCACCCCTGGGTGCTCAGAAGACACTGCCAGCTCCACTGCATTAGTACAGCACATGTGGCGGGATCGGAGCTGCATAAAACTATGACTCACTCTCGTCGTCTATTTGAGGTTAACAATTTCTGATAGCAGAGCTTGCTCGAGGAACTAAAAATATAGCCGAGTGTGGTGAACTAAGCCTGTTAGTGCATCCATCGTTTTTCGGTTCAAATATACACTTGAAACACAGGCGCGTGCTATTTATTTGAGAGACAAGTCAAACGTCAGAAGTGGTGATGCCTTATCATAAAGTCTCGGCTAGTTATTAATATTATGAATCTCCAACCGGCTGTTCGTAAACACAAAACACTTTATAAATATAGCCTATGTGATGAACCACCGAGGCTCCACCCAAACCCAAAATAGGGCCCGCGAAGCTGCGGATCTCCATCTCGGCAGGCAATTTGTTCCTCTGGTTTTGCCAGTGGCACATAGTATGTCACCAGAGAGGCTTCAGCTCAATTCCATCTAAACAACTCCAGAACGCCCGAGAAAGTGTGAATACAATTGATGCAGATAGACTCTCAAGCGCACACAGCGACCCGAAACTCTTCTCCCATCCTCCTGCTTCCAAGACCATTCTTAGCCAGAGGTTATCTGCAGTGATTGCCGAGTCCCTACGGAGACCGTCTTGAGCTCCCATTTGGACCATTTCTACCAAGAGATTACAGAACCAGAGATCTCTCTCACGGCTCTGCATAGAAACTGCTTTTAGATGACCAGAGAGAGTCTGAATGAAGCCTTGTTCGCCAAGCTCGTTTTTCCCAGACGCAGCCGTGCTGCTTAGTTGTGCTGCAACACAGGGCGCACGTTGTCTCCTACATACACAGAAGATATATAATAACGTATGGATATATTCCTCTGTGGGAGTTAGATGTGTCACAAAAGGCCCCGGCCTCGGCATCCGGGGATATGCCGGAGGTCAGGAGCATATGGGCAGAAGGAGTTTTTTTTTTTTTATTACCGTGTACAACAGGCTACTAAGTAAGGTTCTCTGTATCCTTCTTTTGTGTCATGTAAATGGGAATGATATGATGGCATATGTTACATGAGGGAACTGTATCTTTTGCTCTAAAGATAAAAAAAAAAAAAAGAATGTAGGACCACGGTATACAGCACACTGTTAATATACCACAGCAAAACTCGGGAGTACACAAGTGCATTGTTAGGGATGATCGGGGCCATCTGATTGGAAAACAATTGTTTGCATTTGAAAAGAAACAAAAGATCCACAGATATTGTTTTCAGATCAACTTCTGCCACGTACAGTTTAAATATGTGCGCAAAGAAATGATGAGTGGATGAAACACATTCCAGCAGATGTCCGCTGCGGCGAAGCAGAAGGTAGATGAAAGACAAAAGTGTTTTGTTTTGTTTTTGTGTGTGTGTGAGATTACAAGGAAATCTGTAGAAAACGGCCGGAGATAAGAAATGAAAAGAAATAGTGCCCCCCGAATGCAGGAAGTGGAAGCACCGATTGAGTGGAGGGTTTTTAATTTGCTGCCTGCAGACAAGCGCCTCAGGGTGAGAAAATTAGTATGCATGAGATCAGTGGACAGGAAGAGAAAAGGCACATCACAAGGAAGGTCTCCTCAACAATGACTGACGATGACCGTTAGCCCTGCACAAACTTGAACCACCCAGAGCAAGCCTTGAAATATGGGCCCATTTTCTTTTTCCAAAAGAAAATCCACATTTTAGTTTTGTTTTTTCTCTCTTAGAGTACCCATGCTCGGGCATGCTCGGCATGGTGTCGGGCCTGATCGCCGACAACCAAATCACAGCATCATCTCACACCGACCGGAGCTGGGTACCGGACAACGCCCGTCTGCTGACGAGCCGGACGGGTTGGACCCTGCTGCCTCAGCCCCAGCCTTTCACCAGGGAATGGCTCCAAGTGGACCTGGGGGAGGAGAAAGTGGTGAAGGGATTGATCATTCAGGGAGGGAAGCACCGTGAGAACAAAGTCTTCATGAAGAAGTTCCGCCTTGGCCACAGCAATAACGGGTCTGACTGGAGAATGGTTCTGGACACCAACGGAAACAAGCCAAAGGTACAGTGTAAGATGAGTTATATGAAATATACGTTCTTAGATATAGGGAGTGGGTTGGGGGTGGGGGGGTGGGGGGGGGTGTACATATACATCTTGGGAAAAATAAATTGAACGCCCTTTAATTAGTCCTCTGGGCTTCAGTTGAACCAATGCTACTTTGAAGGAAACCCAATCAAGCTATTCTCAGCCCCTTCTTTACCCCTTAAATAACGTACCTGCGATTGAATGCTTCCATTCTTTAAAAAAAAAAAATAATAAAACAGCAAAAAACATGCTCGCCATTGAATGAGTTCAATCCACGTAGATCAAGCTCATTCGTCCAAATTAAAATGACTTTTACTCGAGTTCGCCGCTTCGTCGGTGTTTCTCGAGTCATTGTGAGCAAGTTTCTGTCATGACTTGAATCCATTGAGGATCAGCACCAAGAGTTATTCCCACTGCTCTTTCCTTTTAGTATTCCGCACAACACGCACAGTTCGACTCTTTCAGTGGAAGCGAGAAACTTCACCTGAGGAGAAGTTGAAGGGAGTGTGGAGGAAGGGGGAGGCACAAAGGGAGGAGAGCTTATCCATCATACTGGAGAAACTGAAGATTTATTTTGCAGCATCACTGCATGTACAGTCCATGCAAAAAAAAAAAAAAACTTTCCCAATCACAATGCAGCCCATTGTTACTCACTGGAAACTTTTTTTCCCCCCCACAACACTTGCGGGAAGGTTTTGTATCCCTCTCGATGTCGTAGTTCGATCTTCGATGTCCTTGCTCCTCTTCCCGGGGGTTGTGGGAAATTCAGCATTAATTAACCGTCAGAGACGTATTGATTTTCCAGCTAGCCTGTGTTTATTTCTGCTGTTATTTTTCATTTTTGTCTTGTCTGCCAGATTTTCGAAGGAAATAGCAACTATGACACTCCCGAGTTGAGGACAGTGGAACCCCTACTGACCCGCTTCATCCGAATCTACCCAGACAGGGCTACCGCTTCTGGAATGGGCCTGCGACTTGAGCTCCTGGGTTGTGATATTGAAGGTAAACAAACCATCAAATTGCAGTGGATCCAAACTGCGCATTTTCAGCTCGGTTGCGTGAAGTGCAAATAGTCCAAGTCGGAATATTACCTTTATCCAAGCGAGAAACATATTTTCAGCCATGATGATGACTCCCCCTTCTAGCGGTAATGACATTGCCACCAAGAGCGGTAAAGTGCCACTGACGGTGAAAGCTTTTCCCACCTATGCTAATGACGTTTCCAGCTGTGCTAAGGTTTCACGGTAATGACGCTTCCAACTCGTCGTGACCTTATCTTTCACATCCACACTCCGTAAGTACCATAGGTGCACTCGTGACCTGCGTCTTACTTCACATATTTCAAGTACATGTTTTAATTTCTCTGTTAAAAATCACACAGGTGAGCCATCTATCCTCATGACTAATATCGAAACGATAAGTGGCTTTGGTATCTTAGCCGCAGTTATTTCAAGGTGTGCATGAAGGCTCCTTCCGGTGATCCCACAGCTGTGCGGCTTCTGTTCTGCATTCCCAAGAGGGACACTTGTCTTGTCTCCCAGTTTCATCAAAGCTACCCCCATTGCTCGTCACTTCTTGGGGAGGGATCAAATAGACGCCCACCTGGCCCAGCTGGATTATAGCAGCCTGGCATCCATCAAACTCTTCCAAGATCCTGCGCGTTCTTTGTTCTTTTCAAGGGCCGCACGCATTTTCTTTCTGTTATCTTTACATTTACCTCTATTTTTTTTTCCTGCCATTCTCCAAGCTGATAACACAGAACCAGCTTAGCAATATAATATGCAGCAGGCTCGGCCTAAATGGAATTACATATTGAATTTCAGGGAAGCCCATTGCATCGTAAGCCTCATTGACTCCCAACAGCAGCTTTAGTCAGATGATAATGCTTGTTTTCCGTGTTAATGGAAAACACACACACACTTGCACACACATACAGGCACACACAAACAGACACACAATAATCTCAAGCAAAAATGTAGTACCAGTCATGTACACAGGTGCAGTTTTGTGTGTGTGTGTGTGTGTGTGTGTGTGTGCGTGCGTGTGCGTGTGCGCGTGTGCGTGTGTGCGCAACTCTTAAGCAGAAGGGCTAAATCCTCATTTCAGTGAGAGGCTCCCCTGATGCAGCACTGACCCCATTTTTGACCTTCTCCACCCTGAATCTGACGGGGGCTGATCTGCCTCATATTTCATCAAACGGAAGAATAGGATGCACACACACACACACACACACACACACACACACACACACACACACACACACACACACACACACACACACACACACACACACACACACACACAGCACATTCATGCAGGGACTTTACTTCAATTTATCTGTGTCTTTCTTTATCTATACTTCCCCATCTTCTCTTCTTCTCATCTTTCCTCCCTCTTGTAATAGTGAGATCCATTCATTACACTCTGCATGTCTCCAATGTAGTCAGTGTGGACACACACAGACACACGTGCACACACACTTACACTCTGGACGGTTGTGCAGCATAGAAGGAAGCGTGGCTCTGGAGTCTTAGCCACATCAGAGTGTCACAGGATCGTAATGACAGGCTGCTATGGCTGTTTGGGGTCCTGCCAATAGCCATCGGAAACCCTGTTCTATGTCTTGGAGCTTCAAACACGCTTTCGGTTCCACTCGACTTATAAAAGACACCTACAAAGGTAGATGTGCACAGAAGGATTGCTATAAATGGCATTGTTAATAACACAGGCCAAGGACTGTAATTCAGAATCCAGAGGATTTGTATTTCTATTGCAGATGGTCCGTGTTTTGACTGAAAAATCCTAACATAGAAACACGAAGTGGGATGGTTCAGTTGAGCTTGTTTGTAGTCGTTATCGGGATTGCATTTCCACCGATGCAGTGGCGATGGGGATGACCAGTAGAATGGCAGCGCTACATCCTTTTAGCCCAATTGCTGTTGCTACCTGGTAAAAGGCTATCACCCCCCCCCCCCACACCCCCTCCCAAAACCCCCAACAACATGATATTAAACATGAAATCAATCACATGGTCTTTGCTTTGTTTGCCGCAGCTCCCACAGTCCCTCCTTCAACGATTCTTCCCACCGCTCCCCCGTCAGACGAGTGCGACGATGACCAAGCTAACTGCCACAGCGGCACAGGTGATGACTACGATACCACAGGTGCTAACTTCGCCTACACGAGACTGCAACCCCCTCCCGCCCCCAGTCCCCACCCTTCTTCACCGGAGTATGCTCATACCTCATTCATTTAAAATCCCTTTTCCTGCTCTCAACCACAGTTCATTTGACCTGACTTCCCCCAGCTTTGCAAATCCACATGCATGCACCGAAGTGCGCCGTTTGGCTTGTTACAACCCTGACAGCACCCGCTTTGTAATTCACACCTCAAGAACTCTTTGTCCCTTCCCAATGCAAACCGAAAGCAGAGGACGGTTCCACCTATGCGCCACGCACACATCGGCGTCAAATCTTTCCAATCCTTTTATTGCTCATGCACCTTCTTTCAAGTCCTTTAGCCACTCATGCCTATTGGCCTCATTTCCCGCTACACCCCAGTAATGCACTGAGCCTTTACTGCTGCCTGCGCTCGCCATCAACCTGTAGTCTCCAACGAAGAGCATGACACTCTCTCAGCCATGTGTTGAGGGGGTTGTTATATAAGTAACTGTAGACTTTGTCGCATCCAGCATGGATAAAAAAATAGTGCATGGGAATGGAATAAAGATTGGCTGATGGCTTCATTTGGCCAAACGTCCTCACGTTTTTTGTTGTTGCAGGTGGCACAACAATGCCAGAGACCACAACGGCCGCAGCGGATATCGGCCCAGGTCAGTTTCTATACGACTGTGGATTCCATGATTTACCACTAAATATATTTTACACCGATTGTGTTGTGCCACCACGGGCAAATATTTACCCACTCCTGGTTTGTTGTGTATTAATTTCTATTCTCTTTTTTTTTTTTTTATCGTGCCTCATAAAATCCTCCCTCCACTGATGTATGTGTGTTATTAAAGTTGATGATAAGCCTCTCAGAGTCCCATGCTGAGGCAGGATGTGTGATGCAAAGATGATTAGCGCTGGTGCTCTGCTGCTGCCTCAGCATAATCACTAATCACTGGGCTGGCACAGACATGCACATACCGCGATCGTCAAACAGGATAGCACACTGCAGGTGTGGTCAACTGAAGATGCTTTCTGGCTTCATGCAAACTCATACCAAGACGTATTGTCAGGGGAAGGTTGAGGTCATAGTTTAGATTTGTCCCAAAAAAAAAAAGCAAGAATGGCAATTAATTCCTCCTCCAAAGCTTCATCAATTAGTGCTCTCACTTCCCTAATGCTTACTGAGTGTTGTCAAAAGGAAAGTTGCATACAGTTATATCCAGTTTGAACGTTAAATATATTTGTAGTTTATTCTGTTGAATATAATTTGAAAATGATTTGCAAATCATTGTATTCTGCTTTTAGTCACGTTTCACACAGTTTCCCAAATTCATTGAAATTGGCAAAGGCCTTTGATAACATCTCAAACATCTTTCTGAATTCAGTTTTAACGAAGCACCAACACAAGGACACCCGCATATTTTCTGGCCTCTAGGGAACCTTTTTCAATGTGTGGCATGTGTTCATGAAGAATGCCATTGTTGGAAAGAGGGCCCCTGCACTGTGACCATAGTTGTCTGCAAACCTCAAGTCCCTGCTCTCATTAAAATCCACACGTCTCTGTGGGTAGCTCCTATTGAACGTCGCATTCAAATGGACAGCATGACAGCAACTCATTTGTCCCCTTGTCCCCCCGTTGTTATCCACATATATATATATATATATATATATATATATATATATATATATATATATATATATATATATATATATATATATATATATATATATGTATATATTTTGTTTAGGTTTCCCATTATCCTTTCTAATTCCTAGACCCGAATTAAAGGTTCTTCCTTCAGTTTGAGCTGCAGGGCGGCGCTAAGGATGCTCTCCGTGGTCATTTGCTGCCCTCTACTGTTTACAGATAAATGTAGTCAAAGTGGCCGAATCTGCATTTTCTATTGCTTTTCTGTTCGTGGCAAATTGCGTGGCTAAAACAAAAGGCTTATTGACAGAATCTGAACTGTGATCTAATCCCCCCCCCCGCCCCCTCCCCACCCTCCCACATTTGCAGATTTTCTTTGGTTTGCCTGCGACTTTGGCTGGGCCAATGACCCGTCCTTCTGTCGGTGGACTTCTGAGGACACTGGCTCTCGCTGGCAAATACAATCAAGCGGAACCCCCACCCTCAACACCGGACCCAACATGGACCACACCGGTACGGCCTTGATTCATCAACTAGACCATACAATATATATTGAGCATTATATACGTGTGCCCCTTTTGTGCCCATGGCAGCACTTTACATTGTAAATATACAATCTATGACCAATAGACACCGTCCTGATGTGCCCTATGAAAGAAACAAAAATGATCTCCACTGTTTAGATTTTGTGACACGTTCTTTATATCCAAAAGGTGGCTCAGGAAATTTCATCTACACCTTGGCGACGGGATTACAAGAGACAGAGGTGGCTCGGCTGGTCAGCCCAGAGGTCATCTCCCCAGACTCTGACCTGTGTGTGTCATTCTGGTACCACATGTTCGGCTCGCACATTGGTACGCTCCATATCAAACAGCGCAAACAAACTGTTGACGGACCCGCTGACATCTTGCTCTGGACCGTCAGCGGTCACCAGGGTAACCGTTGGAGGGAAGGCCGTGTCCTCCTGCCACGCACTAATTGGCCCTATCAGGTAATCTCAACTTCTTTTTGCATTTCAAACAAGGTTTTACCAACCTACCTGGGAGAGCTTCACTGTTTGTTTTGCCGTTACAACTGTTATGTAAAAAAAAATGTGTTGTGTGTTCTAGGTGGTGATTGAAGGGTTGGTAGAGAGAAAAAGCTGGGGAGATATTGCCGTAGATGACATCAAGTTTCTCACTGGCCTCGTTGCAGCTGATTGTAAAGGTGAGGTTCAAAATAGAGAATCAACTCAACTTTGACAACACACTGCGCAGCATGTTGCCCATTTTTGGCCAAGGTTTTGAAGTCACTTCTCTGCTTGGACAGATCCAGATGTTCCCACTGATCCAATGCTCCCTGAGGATCACTTTAATGAAATCAGTAAGTTCTTTTCAAACAGTGGATCGGATCATCTCAGTGAAATGAAAATGTCCTCCATGTTAAAAATCACTTAGTATTAGTGTTATAGTGTCTGATATTTACATTTCTGTATCTCTTCTTTTTTTTTTTTTTTTGTAATCCTGCCCCCATCACCACCACCACCACCTTCTCTCCAGTTGAGGAGATCACAGAATATCCGGATTTTGTGGAGACCAACCAGATCAGTGGAGCCGGCAACATGTTAAAGACACTTGACCCTATTCTCATCACTATCATCGCGATGTCAGCCCTGGGCGTTTTCCTGGGCGCCATTTGCGGTGTCGTCCTTTACTGTGCCTGCTCACACGGAGGCATGTCGGAAAGGAACTTATCAGCCCTGGAAAATTATAACTTTGAACTGGTGGACGGTGTCAAGTTAAAGAAGGACAAACTCAATGTACAGAGCTCATACTCGGAGGCGTGAGGCTCGAAACGGCACATTTGTGTGACTATATAACGTGCACAGCTCGGAGAATGTGCGCGGGACTCGCTTGTAGCTACATCTTCTCATATATGAGAAGGCGGACTCTAAGGAGCGCCCATCACCCTCAGCTTTCTGATGAGGAACAGATTCAGGAACCCAACAGGAGGTTTGAACTCATCAACGCTTTTCTCAGGAGCTGCAGTAGAAAAAAAAAAAAGAACCTAACAGGAGGGGGACACTGTGTACAAAAATAAATACGGGATAGATGTACAGATAAGTAGATGAAATTTTAATTTTCTATTTTGATTTTCCATTCATTTATACAATCGGATGCTGGTGTTGAGACCAATTTATGAATAACGTTAAGGGTATTTATCATTTCCTGGAAAATAAATGACTTTTTTTTTTTTATTCATGAAGGCGATAAACTTCAAATTTTGAAATGAAAATCCCAAATGAATCATATCCGGCAAAACTGTAGATTTGCCCACGCTATGGCATACAGGGTGTGATCATAATTCATGAATCTGATATCTGTACCCATCTCCTTTTCACCTCCCTCACTCCAAAATGAGTCACATCCTTGGGAATTTTATGGTTCTGATAGTGCCTTTAGTACATATCGGATGGTCTCCTCTTTTGAACTGTTTTTATCTTTTTCACTGTACATGACTTAATTTATAATGAAGGGCAGAAAACAGGGCACATGATCATTTAAATACCTGCAAACTGATATCGAATCTATCAGCCTACCACATCATCGTGCTTTATTTGTTTGCGTCCGAAAACCACACACTGTAAATATGTTTTAATATATTTTATTGTCTTTTATGTTTGAAGAAAGCGATAAGGAAAGAAAATGCGCCTTTTTTCATTGTGTGTCTGTGTGCCAATCGCGTATGTGTGTGTAAATACAATCTCCTGACTGTTTTGTGCACGGTGCAGTGTTAACGTTTCATTTGACATTCTTGTGACAATGTTCAAGCAATTTCAACATGCATTCAGGCCAACTTTCATCAAAACATCCACTTTGTTAAAACCACCGATGGATGAATGAGATTTAAAAAAAAACACACAGAAAAAGATGACAAAACGCACAAAAAAAATGAAGCAATGAATTTTTGGCGCTTTCTGACAGCCATCTATCATGTAGCTCTCATGTCATGCTCATTTATGTTGGTGGAGGCACCGACATACCAAAAACGCGCAAACCATTATTTTTGTTTTACCATTTTTATATGTCACTGTGGATTGACGGCTCACTGAGAAAAAGCTATCTGGACAATGCCGCTTGTGTGCACTTTGTTACTGATTCCCTCCTGATAGAAATCTATTAAAAGGGGTGACCTGAAGAATGGTGCTATACAGTTATTACTTTTACTTTAAACGCACACACAAAGTTGTTAGCAGCCATAGTCATGTGATGTCAGAACTTGGCCTCCCCTCCGTCATTGCTTTACCAAAGGTTGGTGACTCTCCCACTTTCCCTCCCCCTCACTATATTATATTCATAACTCCGCAGATCACCAGTTCGCAACACTCACAGAGGAATAAACTGGAGAGAAAATGAAGATGGGGAACTCTCCAAAACCCCAACAGAGACTCTTGTTTGTTCGGAAATGGGAGGGTGAACCTTGAGGGAAATTTACAGCATCAGGACACAATATCCCTAAAGGGGTCACACAACTCAGTAGTGGATTTTACACCTAAAAAAAAAACAAAAACTTTATTGTCAGAACTCGAAGGCATCCATCTTTTTGCTGTTGTGCGATTTGTGTGTTGTGCTGTGGTGACCACATTTTCAGCTTGTTCCTTTCAGATTGAACATGACACTTTGCTCTACAACCACACATCATAACATCTGCGCTTTCAGCTAAAAAAACAAAAAACAAAAACAAACGTGTAGCTCCAGCAACCTTTGCTGCTCAAGTAAGAGGGAAAGAATATTGTAGCGAGGACTCAACAGAAACAATGTTGCACTGATATATATTATATTTGAAAAGCTTACTGTATGTGTTTATAGCAAATATTTGCAAATAAAAGCAAAAAAGAAAGCTACAAATGGAGTAGAAAAAACAACACATAATTATCTTTCTTGTTTTTATATATAATTTCAGGTTATGTGATATAATTCTGAGATGTAAAATACTGAGATGTTTTCATTATTGAAAAAAAGAATTATAGAGTCCCCCATTCCATTTAAATGGCATATTAACGCCCCGATTTGTACTGTCATTACAATTTTGTGCTTTTTTTAATAAAACAAGAAAATACTACTTTTATTTTCACTACTGCTTCTGTAATTTGCTGTTGTAGAAAAACATCAATAAACAGCAACGCCTTAAAAGAGAGCGTTTCGAATTGTGATTCCAAATGCGAATTTTGAGAAAGTGTTGCAAAAACACACTACTTTTTCCGTGCAAACTCCACTCAAGGAGGCCGGATTCGAGATTTGAATGCCAAACCTCAAATCAGTTTGACTGCAGAAACCAAAGATGACCACACGGGGGCGACATACATCAACATATTCAGCAGGTTACTCAACAACACTGTATTCTCATTGATTCGTCTCACTGGCCTCAATTTGTTTTTAGTAAACGCATTACAAATCGCAAGGATGTGGGAGCTGGGCCGATATTTTGTTAGATGAGTGTCAATATTGAGCACAATGGCGGTCAATTGCAAGCTATTCCTTCATATCTTTCCATCATTTTACAGTTGCCTACAAGGGTGTTTATATAGGTAAAGTCCAGTCACGGAAAAAACGAAACAAAACACTGCTTTTCAGGCACTGGTGTCAAACTAAAGGCTCGGGGCCAGATCCGGGCCACATCATTGTATGTGGTCCGCCAAAGCAAATCATGTGTGTTAACTTGCATGATCTTTGCTAAAATCTGAACCGAGATGTGAAATTATCATGTGATAACATTTGTCAACTGAGTGGCTTCCTGTTACACATGATGCATCGGTTCAGCACATCCTGGTGCTCAGTCGAAACAAATATGTTCTCATGGGCACTCAGCGTTCTGTGGTTTACGATAACACAACTTCTGAAATTCCTTACTTGTTTGTTGTCCGGCGTATTGGGATCAGTTGATGCCTTTGCAACCTTCACATTGTGATGAGGGATTCTTCTTAAAAGGAAAGTGCCACCAAAAATGTAGTTTTCTTGGCACAAATTAAATCCCAGAGACAACGGAAAGAGATAATTCAATAAATATGGGGTTTTCAACCTTTGCAGATTCAGCTTTGTGATTTTCTCAGTGGGGTTAAACTGCATTCTTTGGTTAAACACTCCCTGGAGACTAAACAGGATTCAAGGCTCTTCCGGACTTGATGGTTATTTATTTATTTATTTGGGGGTGGGGGGGTTGTTGGCGGTATATATTCCAGTGTATGTCCTCTGCGCATGTAGAAACATTTTCCATTTACAAAAATTAACAATCGTCCAAATTGAAAGTGTTACTTTTAACTCAAAATGATACCACACCTGAATGTAATGTATTGTACCCTCTTCCCTCGCGACGAGGACAATTCAGCGCACCAGTCGGACTGTGTCTCACCAGTAAATTATTTCCTTTTCCGATACTAGTACCACTTTTTGGTCTATTATTTAATGCACTGCACTGTTTCCTTATGGCATGTACTGTATTGCTTTATGACATGATCAGTTAGCTCCATGCATTGTGATTCATCGAACATTGCATTATAGTATTTTCTTGACAGTGATGACACTTTTTTTTCCAGACGCATTTGGCACCATTGCACATCAGCCTCAAATGCTTTCTGTGCATAATTAAATCCCTCAATTGTGATGTAGGAGCGCACAGATTGGATAGTCCCACGAAAGTAAAACCGGAATTTCGATGACTGTATCTTCAAATTAATAGATATTAAAATAACACTGCCAAGAATTTACCCTAAAACGAACTAAAGTCTCATATTTCTCATTTGATATATTGTTTTATTTTTTTTCTAGACAGACTTGGTAAATTGAAACGAAAAAAAAGACAAATAATTAATGTATGTATAGTTTTATTTTGGTAATGTAACCAGAAGTAGAAAGCCTTAAAATAGTGTTCGTGTAGTGTCATTCCAAGAGCAGTGTGGATTGGGCAGGAGAAGAGCGCTTCGTGTCAGTTTCGCTGCTTGTTTCTTAACTCAGTACAGTCCCTGCAGGGAAATTTCGTTTTCACTAATGTTTTCTGTGCAATAGAAAATAATTTATCCCTCTTATCTGGATTGCATGAGCAGGAGTGTAAATCTTCGGTGACGTTTTTCTTTTCTTTTGCTGGTTGTTTTGGTGAGAAAGTGGTCTGGTGCCAGCGGGGCGGTGAATAACACCGCCGCTGCTTTGGCGGATCATCTTTGGAGAGGACCGCTATCTGTGCTGCCACGGAAATAAACACTTTCAACGCAAAGGTAAGCAATCGAACAATTTCATCAGGTTGCGGGAAATCTGCTTTTAAGATGTTCCGTTTTGGGGGCCCGGGGGAGTCTATTGCATTTATGGTTGGATAACGTGGGGATTTGCAACAGTTGTCTGCTGTTTCGTCTCTTAGAGTTGGACCGTCATATGAAGCGCTTCCTTCCCTCTTCTTACATAGTTTACATTATTCAAGGATCACTTCACAGCAAGTGATGCTACTGCCTGAGGAAAAAAGTCGTTAAAATAGATCAGATCACTTCGATTGAGGTGAATCTGTGTTGCACTGCATCACCTCGTATCACCTTCTTTCTTCTGCTTGAGAGGTATTTATTTTGTTTGGGTCCATGCTGGACAATCACCACACTCGGGCTCTTTTTTTCCCCAGTGCCTCGCATAAATGACAAGCTGCACATTGGATAAGACTTCCTCCTGAAGGAGGATAGATAGTAGACTAAAAGGCCTTATAAACAGTCGCTGACTCCGCAGCCCGTTTAATCAAGGAAATGGAGACAGCATAAGAGGAAGGGCACAGGGAGTGTCTGGGATGGAAGAATGAGAAAATTGACAGTAAGGAAGGTTAATTGAGGAGGAAGATAGGACAGGGGGTGGGGGAGGTATTGCTGTCACCTAAATGCATGTAACCCCAAGTACCCAGGAAACAGCTGCCATGTCAGGTTGCGGGCTCTAATCTGATTTATGAGTCCCCCACACACAGAACCACACCCAATCCTTCCTTGTGGACATGTTCTCGTGTGTGTGGCATAGATTTTATATGAGCGCTTGCCCCCATGTGTGAGACAGGGGCAATGAATGTGCACCCTGTGGCGGTTTCTGTCGTTTCTCTTTGACAGAAGTGATGAATGTCTGCGATAGCCATTTGTGACACAAGGGTTGGTAAATTCGGGTTGCTCTAGGTCATCCACTAAAGTCATCTGGTTGACTTGAATCTATATGGTTGAGAAAAAAAAATACTTAGCAGCCAGCCAGCCACAGGATGTAAAGGGGACAATGGACTTTTGATCCCTGATTGTGTATGGTGATTCCAAAGTCTAGCTCAATGTCACACACCTTCAGAGAGTGAAAGCAGGCAGGTCTCCCACCGATAATCCCAGTACAACAGTTGTGCTTTAGGTCGTGAATCACATGCTTGACCAACATGCACAGCCTTCTTTACCATGTCAAGCCAGATGGACACGCAAAGCCTTGTTAGAAGAAAGACTTGACTTCAGATATTACTGTCTTAATGTGTTCAGTCTATTCATAAAGTACATTTACGGTTAGATTGTTGGGTGTGTCTTTGCTATTGGGCTCAAGCACCTCCTCTGAAGTTCTATTCAACCAACATTTTAGGCTTCCCCGTCTGTCTCCCCGTCCACATTTAGTGTGGATCACTTTGGGTGGTGGCGCCTGCTTCTAAAAACAGCCTTCGAAGACCCTCCGAGGAGTAGGGAAAGCTGACCTGCATGCAAGGGTCTGCTGTGAAAACAAAGCTCAAGTTATCTTGGCGGAAAAAGTATAGTAGCTGGGAACAGGAATGTTTTTTATTTGGCCTGCGTTTTTGGAATAAGCATAGACTCTGCCGGGGAGTGTTACCTTAATCACTAACAAGAGGCAGACGTAACTCATACCAACGCTTCAGCAGCAAGGGAGAAGTGCGTGCGCTTTTTTGTATGGCGGGCAGTTTTGAATACAGCGGCACATAATGAACACTGGTGTCCGGTGTCTCCTTATTCTTCAACAAACATACAGAAACAGACTGCTGTGTTCAAAATAAACTTGAGAAAAAACTACTATAGGCTGAGTACTAGTTTACCTTAGAGCATTAAAATGGGGGAAAAATAGGACAAAAAATGTAAAAGGAAATTCAGAAACGATAAAAAATGTGTGAGTAATCACGATTAATTTTTTAGTCCATTTGAGTTAATTATGACAGTTGCATTTTTAATTAGATTAAATATTTTAATCGTTTGACAGCTCTAATATATATATATATATATATATATATATATATATATATATATATATATATATATATATATATACACAGATTGTTAAATACCTGTGTGGACGGTAAAAAGGCAGCATCATCTTTGTTTTGAGATAATTATAGAAAAAAATGGACGTGTGCTCCTCATTAATGTGGCAGTTTCTGCACATTCAAGCAGAGGTGGCCACGGCTGGACCTCTTTGGGTTGCCACTCTTTAGGACGTTGCTGTATGTGTTCAGGCAAACGGAGCAGGCAGCAATGTCGTCACTCTTTATGACATCTTGGCTACCGTCAGCTGGCCTGTGTTGCGCACGTTGGCTGCTGTTGCCCAGGCGCGTGCTAGATTTAAAAAAAAAATGCACACAAGTATACTTGATGACTAGTTAGAGTGGATAAAGTTGATCTCCCAGCAGAAGCGGCGCCGAGGCTGTTGGAACCAGCAGCCCCCGTGAAAATCCAGATAAGGTCTCCTGATTAATACTTCACAGCTGTTTTTGTCTGACACTGCAGACGTGCCGTCATTTTATTATCTAAATGCTTCCGGAAGGCGGTGCAGTTCTTTTTCACTATCCCAGAAAATAAATACCGATGTTGCTATTTGTGTGCATCTTTAACTTCATTCAAATGACACCCGAGACTTCTGCCTCACTCTTTTCTGTAACTTTAATGTAAACCATGTCACTTAATGCTGCTGTTGCGGGGGAAAGCTAGTGGGCGGGGTTGAGGGGGGCGGGGGGGTCAGATGGGGTTGCTTCTCCAGCAACACAATCCAGGCTTCCTGTGTGATCTGGTTAAGTTTCCTGTGTTTCAACAGAGGAAGGGCCAGCTTCACAAAGACGGTGTGGTTTGTGGAGACTTGAGCATTTGGAGACTCCTCCTCGTAAAGCTCGGGGCTCACAATTGGGCTTTGACTGCAGCGGCTTTGGGTCACTCGCTTGCCAGGTGACAGGAACATGCACGGAACCCGTCTCCGATTTGTCTTTTCTTCATGGTAGCAGAGGCGCAGTGCTGTAAGTCTTCCATGGTCGGACTCTCGCGATGACAGCTTTGAGTGTAAGCTTGCCAAAAGCGCCTCATGAAAGGCAGATGAGGACGGGAGCGAACCAAAACATCTGCACAGCAGCCATGTTGCCTCCACTTTGATATGTCGTTTTTCTTATCTGCTGCAATTGACGTCGCTGTGAAAAAGTCAAACAAGAAATTTCAGTCATGAGCCCCTCTCCAAGTCGTAACCAAGTAAATGTCCTTGAACTAAATCACACATGGCAGGTGTGATGCAATGCATTTCTTGTCATCATTTTACCACACATTTTCTCATTGACATGAAGAACATTTTTTTCTCCTTTGGCAAGAGCCTCCTCCTTTTGCTCCTTTGACGGAGAGACATTTCTTCTGCAGTTTAGTTTGTCTTCATATACTAAACTTCATCTGACAGCAGTTTTAAAACAGTACCTGGATAAATACTTAGCCAAAGCACCAAGATGATTTTCCACTCTCAGGATATTTCCATTTTTACTCACATTCTTGGATTTCCAGCAGCATTTTTTTCATACCAACCCGAGTTGTTCTTGAGATGTACTCAAATTGCCACAGTCTTGCCCTTGTCTTAATTTGGGTTTATGTGCCCCTGAATCCGGAATTAAAATAGATTTAACCACAAATGGGCACATGCTTTTGAAACCATGTTCAAGTGTGTGCGTGTTGGGTGGAGGCTGGGTGCAATTGTTTTTTTTTTTTTTTTTTTTTTGTGGTGGTCTACTGTTTGGAGTGATTGCAGATGCCAGGTGTTAAGGATGAGTCAGAAATATCTTTCCCGCACTGTATAGCTATTTTCACCCTCGGGACGGAGCCATTAATGGTGATATGGAAAGTGACCTAATGCTGCGTGTAAGTCTCGATTGTTTCTGTCAAACTAGTGAACAAACCGCTTTTAAGTGCAAGCTTCATTCCCTATCAATGGGTTTAACTGTTGAAAAGAACCCAAGACAACTTGCACATTATTGATTGCCCGACCAGGCGAAGTAAGTCCTCTCAAGTGTGTATCCCTGCAGAGGAGTATATCTTTGGCCTTTTGTCACACGCATGCGGAATGCTGGCTGGCTTCAGGCCAGTTTATGTGGCCGAGTGGCTTTTTGTATAAAATGCAGAGAAGGAGTTTTAGGACCAGCTACGTGCTCTTGAAGCTCCTCACAAAGATGCCATTTAAGATATCAATACAAACCTTAATTCAATATCAAATGTTGTGAGGATGAGCCTTATTGTTCTCAAAGGACAGCCTGATTGCTTATGTCCTCCATGAGAGGATCTCCCTAATGGCGACTCGGGGGGGGAATGGATAGAGACGGCGGAAGAGGCTGTTTGATATTCCCCTTCAGCTCTGTCGGAAGCCGTGTCATGTCTGGGAGTGCCAAAATGATCCCTCTCATAACGGTTTGAAGTCAAGGGGGTCACCGACTGGCTTGCTTTGGCTCATATTGGACAAATAGCTGTGGATTGTGATGCTGGCAAAGTGGGAGAGGAAGGAAAGAGGAGTGAAAGGGGGGGGGGGGGGGAGTAGTGTGGAATGTCCCAAGATATGCCAGATAACTCTGGAGAGACCGAAAGCATGATGGAAACCCTCAAGGCATGTTACTGTTTTTACTGTTCTGTCATGATGTGCAAAAATTATTTTTATACAAATTCGCGCAATCATCTCTTTTGAAGACACATTCCGGTAAATGTTTGGACAATGCAGCCAAGAGCCGTGCACAATTTGCTTACACATTAGTCAATTTACTCTCTTTAAAATTAAGCACTTAAGGAGAGCAAGCGCTCCCTAGTGAATAATGACCGGCAGTGCCATGGTGCCAGTAAAGTAGCTCAGGACTTCAACAGTAAAATGTGTTGGCAGCTCCGACTCACAATGCTCTTTTTAAGAAAAAGCCAGGGCTTTCCTGCACTTAGATTATCTGTTCTTCCCCAGACGTGCTAAGGAGGAATGGAAAAGAAGGAAAAACAGGAAAGGGCGGCGCATACTCCCCAACTCTGAGGCAAAGAGGCTGACTCAAATCCAGAAGAAAGGATCCCACAAACTTTGCTTGCCTCTGCTGACTTTGCCCTTTTTTTTCTTCCCTAACTCCCCTCCTCAATTCAAAAGTACATGTTCAGAGTAGTTTTAGTACAAGAATGTTAAAGGTTAAAACATGTTTTTTTTTTCCCTTGTCTGAATTGTCACAATTGCATCTTTACTTTGGCAAATATGAGGAGCTGGTCGTTGAAATCAGGTGTCAATGCAGGCCATTGACTCTCATCAAATCACTCAGGTTACTTTTTTTGGAGACCCCTGAGAAGTGGGCCTTTCAACATTTCAGCCAACTGTGGATGGAATAGGATGATTTTGAGACAATCTGGAGGTACGGAATCAGCAATCGGATCATGATGTGAATGTGGCAGGTGCCGGGCGAGATACCTAAAATAAAAAAGGAAGTCTGTTAAAACGTTTGCCACAGTCTTGCCAGCCACCGTGCAGATATGAATAGAATGGGGTCGAGTGCGTTTGAGTCTTGGAAAGCCAAGGAGAAGAATACTACTTATGTTAAAAGTCTAGACTGGGTTTTGTCCCCACACACAGTCCCCTCATCTAAAACCTGCATGACCCCCATCATCAATCGAGGCAGTTCACGTCATCTGGGCCAAACGGACCCGCTCCCATTTTCCTGTTGCTCTCTCACTTTTCCTTCCTTCCTTGCTTCTTTGTGGCGACAGATATTACAGGACTGAAATCAGTGGTCGAGATGCCGAATCATAGGGTGCGTTTAAGCCTCTTGGACACGCCATTCCCACCTCCCCACCTATGGCCCGTCACGGATACTGTAATTTACAACATTCTAAGGTACGGAGGAGGATTTGAAAGGCGGACTACCTCCCCCACCCCAGTAAGCCCTTTCTGAGCCTGCTCTCTGCTCTACAAAGTTAGTCCACTTTTCTTAAGAACATTCCTCTGAGCAGCTGCAAAGCTTCACAGGCTTCTGACACATTGCTGGTGTCTGTATTTGAAGCTGAGGGCCAATCGTAACTTGACATTCAACTGTGCATCCTGACAAAAAGTCTTTTCACATTACATGCTGTGTAAACAAACGTTACTTTTAGTTCACGGCAATTAAAAAGTACATATAATTGCTTCTCTCTCTCTCTCTCTCTCTCTCTCTCTCTCTCTCTCTCTCTCGCTGACGGTAAAGACGAGCTATATTTTGTCATGATGTCGAATTTGTCTCTTGTCCTAAATATGTTGGCGGCCACTGCCACAGCTTGGCTAAATGCGCTACGTATCTCATATCTTGTTATGGCACACACATGCAGTGAACAGTACTGGAGGCTAATCTCGGCGGCTGGAGACAAACCGTCGACGCATACGTGTCTTCATAATCGGACACCGGTGGGGACGCACACTTCAAGCACTGAGGGAATGCATCACTTAACACCCCACGTTGAACGTCAGCGCTTCGTTGACCGCAGTATCAGGGAATGCAGTTTTTTTATGGAGCCACTATGAATAGGCACGGACTACTTCTAAAACAAGAGGAATAACTCGTCGCATCAAACTCTAATTACGGACTCCTGCCCGGATAATTGCATTTGGTGAACTCTTGTGGAAATTCTCTTTGCAATGACGTTGAGGAATTTGTGGTTTACGGGTATTCTACCTATTGTTTTGGCTATTGTTGTTTTTTTTTTTTTTTAATTGAAATACTTGACAGTGGTCTGCTGAGAATGTGGAAGGTTAAACGTTACTGAAATTTCCGATGTTGAGAAACTTGTTACGAGAGAAAGAATTTTGTCTATTGTCATATTTATTTTAGGAGCCACGCAAAGTGACAAACAGCAGTTTTAGTCTAGCGTGACTTGAGATGTTCCCATTTCAGCTGTTCTGCACGGTCCCCTCATCATTATTAAATCAGGAGGGTTGTATTAAGCGCAAGAGAGAGGATGAATCGATTTGGCTGATCGGAGGAGCTCAAAATGCGTTGCGAGAGAAGGACTCGGGGGAGCACAGGCTATTTACAGTAAAAGGAATTGTGGGAAAAGGCAGAGTGTCGTCCACGAGCCGCATGTTTGTGAGTGCATGCGCATATTCCCTATGCACGTTTGTGTGTCTGAATTGAATTAACTGGCTGTTGCCCTGCGGCGGACTGAAAATAGCCACCCAACCCCCTAACACACACACAATAATTTATTACCACCAGTTAAGCGTCACCCGTTTACAGATTCAATCGGTTTATTTATGTATTTCTGTATTTATTTTACAGGAAGTTTTGAGTTCAAGTATTAGGGCAAGCATGAACATCAAGAAAATATGTTGTGTTGCTGAATACATGAATATCCTTCATTTGTGGATTCAAGAGAATATAAAGGAATAGAAAATCACGTTCATACGTTTCTTCCAGATGGACCTGAAACTGCTTTTGATATCTACATTGGTTGGAGTCTTCTGCAACGCACAGAAAGGTAGATTTGATCTATGTTAAACAAAACACCAGATTTTTTTTTTTTTTTTTTAAATACTGCCGCATATCAGTATCAGTGACGTTAGCCGGCAATCCATATGCGTTAGTCATCGTGATGACTACATCCACTCTCGAAAAAGAGGTAGCGGCTGTAACCCGACGATGTCATTGACGAGCGCTGAAGGTCCACCTCAGCATCATGGAGAGAATAATGGTTGGCTGGATATTCCAATTCTGTCTCCAATGACGATAGAGCCACAACGTTCCAGATGAACTGACATGTAAAGACAGGCGGCTTACAGGGCTGCTTACTTGGCAGGGACTATACAAGTTGCACTCTGTGACACTGTGCATCCTCTTCTTTTCTCTTTGTTTTTCATACAGAGGGGAATGAGTGCATCAGTGCAAATGCCAGATACTGCGGGGAGTGCATCCAGGCTGGAGCGAAATGTGGCTGGTGTACAGACCCGGTATGAATCGATGCTCTTAAAAAAATAAAAATAAATTTAATCAATCAATGATAAGCATGTTGGATCGTAACAGATGGAATCATTCCTTCCTTTTTCCGTACGCTTGCGTAAAAGCACGGGATCTGAGCAAACCAATGCGTTTTAATTCCTGGCTCGACTAACTGGTGATTTCAGGACTTCCTAAAACAAGGTGAGACCGTGTCTACCCGATGTGATGAGCTGCAGTCTCTCACAAACAGAGGTTGCATAGAGAGCTTGATAGAGAACCCTCGTGGAGAAAAGAGGATCCTCAGGAACAAAGCGGTAACCAACCGCAGGAAGGGAGCGGAGAAACTAAAGCCAGAAGAAATCACACAGATCCAACCCCAGAAGCTCAGTCTCACCCTCAGATCAGGTGAACACCCGTCACTCGCAAAGCTTTTTTCTCTGATCATCATCTCTGCTTGTATTGAGTGGAACATCCGACTTGTGTGGACAGGGGAGCCTCAGTCTTTCAACCTGAAATTCAAGCGGGCAGAAGATTATCCCATCGACTTGTACTACTTGATGGACCTTTCTTACTCCATGAAAGACGATCTGGAGAACGTCAAGAACCTGGGAACCAGTTTAATGCTAGAAATGTCAAAGATCACATCTGATTTCAGGATAGGTATGGAATTGATTTGTGAGACGTTTGGTTAATTTTGGATTCGCGTAAAATCATACCATCATGTCTTTCGTGTGATTGATTTTTTTTTTTAAATGGTCTTAGGCTTTGGCTCTTTTGTGGAGAAGACAGTTATGCCGTACATCAGCACCACCCCAGCCAAATTGTTGAACCCCTGCACCGGCGACCAGAACTGCACCAGCCCATTTAGCTACAAGAACGTGCTTAAGCTCACCAGCGATGGCAAAAGGTTCAACACCCTGGTGGGCCAGCAGCACATTTCTGGAAACCTGGACTCTCCCGAGGGTGGCTTCGATGCCATCATGCAAGTGGCTGTGTGTGGGGTATGCGGTAAAAATAAAACACACATTTTATACCGATTCGGTGAACGTGCGCCGGCGGCACTGATCCTATCGAGATTCCCAGGTTGTTTCCCCTCGACCGTATCAAACAATAACTACGTTTCGAGGCTGACGTGCCAACGCAGCCTTTTTTAATGAGCCCTTCACCGAGATTTCAATTCCTGTGTTCAACATCATGTCATGCACATTTTATGATCGAAACGGAAAGTATTTTACAACGTCGGCATTTTTCTCATCTCTCAGGAGCAGATTGGTTGGAGGAACGTGACTCGCCTTCTGGTGTTTTCCACTGACGCTGGCTTCCACTTTGCAGGAGATGGCAAGCTAGGTGGCATCGTTCTGCCTAATGATGGAAAATGTCACTTGGAGAACAATGCGTACACCATGAGCCACTACTATGTGAGTGTCCACGTTTTCTAATTGTGGGAATAACACATGGCCGCTCTTCTCACGCGGCCATGTCTTTCGCTTCTAAACTGAACGATTTCTCCTTGTTTCAGGACTACCCCTCGATCGCTCACTTGGTTCAGAAACTGAGTGACAACAACATACAAACCATATTTGCTGTCACAGAGGAGTTCCAGCCTGTCTATCAAGTTAGTTTTGGATTTTCTCTCATGTCGAAATACTGTTGAAGATCTCATAGGAAGTAACGGAGCCCCAGACGTGACTCGCTGTAACTATGACGTGCGCACCAGGAACTACTTTGTGCATTTAACAATAGCATTTCAAAAAAATCCGACGAGGCCAGGACGTCTGTTTCAAATTAAAGGCAGCACCTCCTTGAATCTCTGATCATTTCAATCTGCCGTGGAGCTATATAACCTTGTGCCATCTGAATATGATCAAGGTTCTTTTCATGCCTGACCCCACAGAAGCTCTGGTGGGCTTCTGAGCAATAAAACTTGAGCCATTGTGTCAATTGTGTCCATAGCGCAGTGCTTCGGTGCGTAGTTGGATTACATGCAACAAATTTAACAGAATTAAGAACAATAAAAATAAAAAGAAAATCACTGAAATGTGACTTTTTATGTGTTCATAGGAGCTGAAAAATCTAATACCAAAGTCTGCGGTGGGCACCCTGTCTGCTAACTCAAGCAACGTTATCAACCTCATTATAGATGCTTACAATGTAAGTCTGATGCCAGGACAGTCAAAATATGGATGTCACATGAACCACTTTTTCAAGGCTTTTTAATTCGATGGAACATTCTCAATTGTTTTGAGAATAACTCACAAGCAGTCATTAGAAGATGGACGATAAAGTTAGCGTTTTGAAGAAATATGCTGAATACCGTATTCTGAAAAAACAATCTCAATGTGTGTCTCTTATTTCAAAATTGAAGACTCAGCTAAGCCGTTTGTATAGCGGTCTGTCTAAACAAAACTACCAGATGACATTCCATTGCAGGGGGGGTGGGGGGGGGGGGAAACCAAACTGCATCCATGTTATTATCTTTTCTTTGTTTGACAGTCGCTCTCATCTGAGGTCATTTTGGAGAACAGCAAGCTTCCGGAGGGAGTGACCATTGCTTACACATCCCGCTGTAAGAATGGAGTCATTACTGAGGGTGAAAACGGACGCAAATGCTCCAATATTTCAATTGGAGATGAGGTGAGGAATAGACTTTAGAACATTGGAAAATGCGGAACCTGATTATTTTCATCAGATGAATCAGCAGGGGGGGGTTGAAAGACCGAATTGGTCACATTCAAGCCATTTTTTGATGTGATGTTCCTTTCATTATGCGCTCCTTATCTTCACAGGTTTAAATCCCAATCCTGTTTTGATTGTCCTTGTTCTCAGGTTACATTTACCATCAGTGTGACATCTCAAGGTTGTCCAAAGCAAGGAAAGCCTGAGACAATCAAGATAAAGCCTCTGGGATTCACAGAGGAGGTCGAGATCACCCTCAACTTTATCTGTGAGTGTAAATGCCATAAAGAGGGCGTCGCCAACAGCGATGACTGTCACTTTGGGAATGGGACCTACGAATGTGGAGCCTGCAAGTAAGGATTGATATCACCGCAAGCCTCTGGCTTCTGGATATAAGAATGTTGGAAGACTCATCGGAAGCACAAAATCGTGAATCCCTCCCTCCTACCCCACACAGGTGTTATGAGGGACGCGTCGGCAAACAGTGTGAATGCAGCAGCAACGACGTGGCTACAGAGGACATGGACCGCACCTGCCGCAAAGATAACGGCACGGACATCTGCAGCGGCAATGGCGACTGCGTGTGCGGCACATGCGAGTGCAAAAAGAAGGACAATCCGGAGGAGCGGTACAGCGGACAGTACTGCGAGTGTGACAACTTCAACTGTGACCGCTCGGAAAGCAAACTGTGCGGAGGTAAGGCAACATAATGGAGCGCTGATAGTAATTTTGAGGCTCTCATTCTGAAACCATATTAAGTATCGTCTCCTTTTGTTTTGTTGTTGTTGTTTTTTTTTCCTTAGGGCACGGGCGTTGTGAATGCAGAGTGTGCATCTGTGACAACATGTGGACTGGGAGCGCCTGTGATTGTTCTCTGGATACAAGCACGTGTCTAGCCAGCAACAAGCAGATTTGTAATGGCAGAGGCACATGCGAATGTGGCACTTGTAAGTGTACTGACCCTAAATTTCAGGGTCCCACCTGCGAAACGTGCCCTACCTGTCCAGGGGTGTGCACTGAACACAAGTAAGTTTGACCTACCTGAAAAGAAGGACTTTCATACACAAACTATCTCAACACAGCAAGTTAAAAAAAAGGTTTCCTGTTTTAACCATTACTATTATTCATAGAGAAGAGAAAGCAATAAATGGGGTCAAAACAAGTAGAGGTTCTAATTTTTGGGAAAACCATCAGACAAATTCTTTATGAAAGCATTCTAGCAAAGGGAATGACTTGGATTTTCTTCTCCTGCGTCTTTGTGCAATGCTGCTCCGCTATGACTCAAAATCAAAAGTATTTTGTTGGTGGTATCCAATGCTCATTAATAAAAGTTGGAAAAAAAACTTCCTAACCAGACAATCCCGACCGAGTGAAAATCGATCCACCTTAGCTTCATCGCTCATCATGCGTGGTGACCTATTTTTCTTCCAGGGAGTGCGTCCAGTGTCGGGCTTTCGGCACAGGTGAGATGAAGGAAACGTGTGAGCGGGACTGCAGCTATTTCAACTTGATCAAAGTGAAGGACAGGGACAAGCTGCCTCAGCCAAATGACGCCTCTTACCCTGTGATGCACTGCAAGGAGAGGGATGCCAACGACTGCTGGTTCTACTACACCTACGCTGTCAACAACAACACAGAAAAGGAGGTCCATGTGGTTGAAACGCTGGGTGAGCCGGAAGCCGAACATCAACTAGGAATGCGATTGTTATGTTTTGTTTCGTTTTTGCGGGGCAATGTTCGTTTCAGGCTTTCTGACGATTGGAATGCCAACTAACTCTTAAGCAGCTGTACCTACCGCCGACTGAAAGCGTCCTTGATGCGTTTGTGTTTCAGACTGTCCTGCTGGTCCTGAGATCATACCCATTGTGGCGGGCGTAGTTACTGGCATCGTCTTAATTGGTTTAGCTCTGCTGCTCATCTGGAAGCTGCTGACAATCATCCACGACAGAAGAGAATTCGCCAAATTTGAGAAGGAGAAGATGAATGCCAAATGGGACACGGTGAGGGTCCGGAAGTACAACAAGCTCTGTGAGATGTTGACAACATACTTTAATGGCTATAACAGTTCCCTGAGTCATATTAATACAACAAACAGATGTGGGGGGAGTCTGTGGTCTCTAAACAGTAAATCCATGCATTTGTGAAGCTCGTGTGTCGTTCTGAACAGCCGAAGAGTTTTGCGCCCCGATAATATTGTTCACTTTCTTTTTCTCAAGTCATCTGGAGAAACAGATCCAGTATGTTGCCTTTGAACAGCTCTCAAATGAAAACGGAAAATGTTCAAGGCTCCATGGACTTTTTAGGGAATGTTATGCACCCGGAGCGTAGCCGGAGATTTTTCCGGGGAGTGTCTGCGCCTCCTCCTTTTCCCAACTTCCTGCCTGGCCCGCAGTCATCAGCCAACATCAATATGACCGGACTGCAGCCCGACTTTGGGCTGCGATCAGCCTCCACCTAGTGGTGGAGTCGATAAAACCTTAAGTTTAGGACACGTACGTCTCTTTCTCCACCTTGTGGTGTGATTGGTGAAGTCCTTGATTGGGCGCTTTCCAGTCTTTTTAGTGCAGTACCGTTTTCCCGTTCACTTTCACGTTTGTGTTGTGCACGTCTGTCATTCTTGCCTTTTCGTAGTCTCCGTTTTATCATTTTGTCCACCCTCTCTTGAAATCTTTCTGTGCTCATTCTCTATCTGTAGCAAGACAACCCAATATACAAGAGTCCAATCAATCAGTTCCAGAATCCAAACTATGGACGTAGAGCTGCTGTCCTTTAAGTTCGTATTTTTTCACATTTCCACTTTATTTTCCTGCATGGGTTTGTTTGTGTGTGCATTGTCTCTCAGTATCTTCTTGTGTCTCTCTGTTTGCGAAACCCCTAAATAATACATGAGCTTACAAAGGAAGGAGAAATGTAATAGCAAGTGCACGGGTGTGCTGTGATGCACAGAATTTGAGGATCGAGTGTCCTTTCTGGCTACAATTACAAAAAGGCATTTTCAGGTAAGTATGTTTAAAAAAAAAAGTGTTCCAACATTTAAAGGCATGTCGTGATTGTGTTTTGAGTGTACTGTAAATGAATCTAATACTAAAAATGATGTTCGCCGATTAGAACTTCAAGGCCTGTTGTCTGTCATTAGATTGAATTATCATTTCTGACTGTATGGTTCGTTTAATTCCCCAGGGTGAAAATCCCATCTACAAAAGTGCTGTTACGACGGTGGTCAATCCCAAATATGAAGGCAAATGATGAGCAAGAATTTGATATCTTCAGCATTTGCTGGAGGTTTGGCTTCTGAGGAGGATCATGTTGTTTATTATTGTTGCTTCGTCATTACAATGCACATGCGTCTGTATTTTTATTAACACATATTTATATGCTTTTGTTGTATTTTAGATGTACAGTATGTGTATATACTTTACAAATTCATATTTCTTGAAAGTTTGTCAATTGAAGTTGTTTATCTAGCCTGCCAAAGGTCAGGTGCGGGCATATCGGTTCACTCCTTTTACCAGCAGAAGGTGGATATCATAAATAATAATTGATGCCCCAGAAATATTCAGCTTCTTCAGTATTATGCTAATCTCTCAGCTTGTACGCTGTCCTTTCTTATGTCTTTCTGCACTGACTGTTTGTCTGTGTGTGACAAGACCTGAGGTGTTTTTGATATTTATGCAAGTCATCGGCCAAAGCAGCACATTTTGCCGCAGTATGTGTATATCTTGAAAAACAAACGCAAATAGCGAGTTAATTCTTTATTTTGGCGTTTTAATAAAAAGATTTCATGCTGCATAGGCAAATGAATTATTTGTAAATGTGGTTTGGACTGCAGCTCATAAATCCTGAAGTTTTATTGCACTCACGAGTTTTTCATATTTTGAAGGATTTACACCACAATATAAATGTTTAATATCAACTGTCATATGTATGGGTGTAATGCAATCACAAACTGACTGTATACCACTTGTAAACTTGTAAAAGGATAGTGATGTTGAGTCAAAGGATTTTTTTTAAATAAACGCTATGGATTGTAATTCATCTAATTTACCAATAAGAGTGACTTATTTATTCTCAGGTCCTTTACAGTGTTTTTGCCAAGCATGCCAAAAACATCATTTGTGAACGTCATTGTCGGTAGTATCCTTTTTTTCTGTGTGTGATTTGTTTTTGCAGAAATATTGTAACACCATTCACCCTAATGCCTCAGAAGCACCACACACAAGCCTTTACAGTATTGTTTGAAAAGTGCCTGTTATTTCAATCACCATGTTCTCTCCCAATGCTGTAATGACTTATTTATTAAATAAACCCCCAAAAGAGTGTTGGTGTCTGTTTCCAAAAATAGGCAGAATATAATCCCCTCGTAAACCACCAGCAACATTTTTTAGAGCAATTTCGGATGTTGCATCGAAATATGTTATATTTAATATATTTTGTGTGTGTGATTTTTTCTTTTTTTGCAAGATTTTTTTGTTTCAGGAAAATCAGATTTTTGTACGGTTGAAAGGCATATTAACAGTGCAGGTGAAGAAAATGTGTATTTAAGGATAACTTTATTCCTCGATGAAAGGGTGCACACTGACATTTACTCACAGATTTTAAGTTTCTTCATGTACTTCATACGTGTATTTAGAATATATACTGCATTCACAAAAATATATAAAAATAACATCTACGACTCCGGGAAAACTGGATCATGTGGGGTAAAACGCTGTCTTCAGTGTGAACGATTGGATCTTAAAAAAATTAAAACATTCTTGTTTATTTTTTGACGCAGGCCAGCGTAATAAACAAACTATGAAGTCACAAACCGGAAGCTCATCGACGTCATACCGGAAACGGTTGGACTGCTGGGCAGGCCACCAAAAGCAATGCTGTCAAACTCAGCCCACCCGAAGCAGTAAACAGGAATGCTAGCGGTTAGGAAACCTTGTGTTAACGGTCGTTTGAGTTGTTCTGTTTAGAGAGACAGTTCGCCTATCCGCGGCAATGGAGGACGACATTCTGACAACGTTGAAAATACTAATCATTGGAGAAAGTGGTGTCGGGAAGTCCAGGCAAGTCACCGGGGACGTTGCGCTAACGGCTAGCGCAGGCTCGTTGGCGAGTCGCGCATTGTTTGGAAAAACATGCGCGTTCATGTCGCTACAATGTTTGTCTTATTTGGATAAACAATGCGGCAGGAATATCTTCACTGTGGATTCTTGCAATGAATTATAATACCATACGGCTGTTTTCGCCACACTGACTTACTTAGCTTGCCAGCCACATAACATGATGAGATCATCGCTGACAGATATTGCGTTGTCAATTTGTAATTCGTCAGAAATGATGACAGACACTGAAACCGTTGGTTGATTCGAAGCAATTCAGACGAAAAACGATAGATGGTGAGGTTATTACTTGTTATCGTTTCAAAACTGCCGCCTCGTTGCGTAATATACCACTTAGTGCATAACGCTGTTTACCTAATAGATACACTAATAATCATAATAAACCGAGTTGTTTGTCACTAACTGCAAGTGAAGTTGGTCAGCCTGTCCAACTATAATGATAAGTAACGTTACAGGCATATGGCTGGTTATTCTTTGGACCGAGTCAGTTAACGAAGAGCTCATTGAGACGTCTTAGTATTTATGACTGCGTGCGTGATTTTAACAGCCACTCGGAGGCATCAACCATCGCATTGCAGACTGTGGCTCACCCAGACTGTTTAAAGCCTTCACGAGTCATAGCAAGCGACAAGAATTATCAGGCATTGACAATCCACTTTGATCAGCAAGGGTGTCCAGTGTAGTTCAGATCGATAGCCTACAAATCGTCATCATTTGCTATGTGTAGATTTGTAAGAATGTACAATATCGATGTTGGCCACAACTGCAGGGTGCAGGAAAATCTAGAAAACTCTTAACTATCCTTTGAAAAGGTTCATGAATCTGGATTCAGAGTCAGGAAGTTGTCAACCGAGCCCATCCCAACCCAGTCATTAGTTTTAAATGTTTGTTGTAATCATTTTTCTTAATGTCAGCCAAAGTCGGCAGTAAATACTTCCAGAGCATTGGTCGAAGTCCCATTTCTTTTATTTTCATACCTTAATTCAGTATATTGGCACAGTGCATGATTAAGGAAATTTACAAAAAAGTGCCCCTTTTCCTGGCATTGCCACTATTTTTCTTCCTGTGATTGCTGGTATGGCTAAACAATCAGATGAAATGCCAACACCGTGGAAGTCCCATGTTTGTTTATATTTCCCGAAAACGGATGAGTTTGTGGCCAAATCTGCCAATGTACCCTACAATGCCTTTAAGTGCATCATTGAGGTCAAGGGCAGTATTTCCAGAGAGCAATTTTCTCTTATTATACAAAAAGGCTTTTGGATGGCTTAGCTTTGTTTTTGTTTCACAGCCTTTAATGAATCCGGGACATTTCAACCCAGTTACGACTTCCATTTATCACAAAAATTACTTGGGCACGATGCACTTTGTTTTTAGCTAGACCATCTTCATGAGTCACTTGTTGGCTGTACACTCACTGCTTAGGCATTCACGGTTGGAAAAACAGTTATTCTTAGGTCATTGTTTCACTGAATTTAGTCTTGCTGTGAGTTAAACTTTTACACTTAATCACATGTGGTGAAGAGTGAACTCTGTCCCACTGACCACAACCTTGGAATGATGTCATCTTGCAATTGGGCGAGTTAAGCACGGAGCAGTCAATCGAGCGAGATGATTCTCTGGCATCACATGCTATGTCAGCATCAAATTGTGTTTTTAAAAAAAAAGTCTACTGTGTTTTTTTGATGTTTCAATCATGCCTTCTGTTTTCTTATTCCTCTTCGCAGCCTCCTCCTACGATTCACAGATGACACATTTGACCCAGAGCAAACTGCCACAATAGGTGAGTAAGATGTGTGAGCTCATTTGATGACGATAAAACTGAAACAAGAGGAGGCGCAAGAACTCATTCAGGTTATTTTAACACCTGAGGACACTCTGACATTGAAACATTTCCCCAAATAGAAGCAGAAACTACCAAGTGTTTGTTGAAAGTTGGCATTTCTTGGCGAGGGAACCGGTGATTGAGATATTTCATATTTGCTTGTAGTTTCACTTGCTTTTCTGACTGGCTGGACTGGACTGGATGTTGAATTACTCGGACATGATATGTCTGTTTAAACAACCACCCAAAACCTTTCAACGTCAAAAAAAAAAATCAAAATATTTTCCCAGGTTTAACTTGGCCAGCTGGGATTCTTTGACAAACAAATGTCAACATTGAAGTTAAGCCTCCTTTGTTGACTTAAGATTTCAACAAAATCTGTTGCCACTCATTTTTAGAAAAAAGTCAAAATACCAGCTGGAACAATACGGCCGAGTCATTACGCCGGTCGCTTTCTCAATCCTTTGTCACGTTAACTTGTTGATACTAATCTTGATTGTGGACGCTGCGGCGCCCACCCTTCAAATGACCCTACAAATGAGTGATCACAGATTATTATAGCAGCTGCTCACCATTGTGTATGGAAAGAGAAGAGACAATAAATTGCCACGTGTTTGGTTTGTGTAACGTTTAGTGTTCGCGGATTAGCGTGATAGCTCGACGTCTGCTTCCTGGAAAAAATAACAGTCGCAATAAAAGGCCAATTAAAATGGAGAGACCTTTCCAAAGTCAAAAATGTGTCAAGGATATGCTGGCCTTCGCGTGTCTCCGCAGATGTACTGTAGTTATTGTCATTTGTTCCTGTGTATCAAGTGCATGCGTTGAGTCTTGAATATCCCCACTTCATTTCTTCTCTTTCTCTTTTATTTGTTTCTACTCGTAATGCTCTACATGCAGCTATATTTCCGAATGAAAAACTAAGTTTGGGGGCTAAATGTAAATCCCAGATATTGACAGTTTGTGCATGGTATTTTTATTTTTTTTGAAGAATGGTGCTTGTACTCCAGCGGGTTGAGTTTATCCCAGCATATCAATACTTTGATTGATCATTGAATGGTTGCTCTTTAATTGCGTAGGTGTTGACTTCAAAGTGAAGACCATCAGTGTAGATGGTAACAAGGCAAAGCTGGCAATATGGGTAAGTGTACCATAATTCTGTTACCAACCAGAATAATGTACAGTATTCCAGGACCGCAGCCTTACAGTTCCATCTGGTGTCCAGAAGATGGCACTCATGTAACACCGAGTCCACCTTCGTTTATCCTGGCGCTTCTCAGATCTTTGCTTTCTTTGCTTTGTTCGAACTTTTTTTTTTTCGGTTGAAGTTGAGATGGTTTTATGTTACAGGACACTGCTGGACAGGAGCGTTTCAGAACCCTGACACCTAGTTACTACCGCGGTGCGCAAGGAGTCATCCTAGGTAGGCCATCATCATGCAGCAAGGCTCATTGCACACATGGATCCTCTTTCCTTCATTGGTACATTACTAATAGCGCTGAAAGATTTGGGAAAAATCATGTCATTGCGATTTTTTTTTCCTCCCCCATCGAAATTGCAATTGATATTTAGTATGGGAATAATTTTCCTAGTCCTTTTCCCGTGTGTTTTGTAACATAGACTAGCATTTTATTTATGTATTTATTTTTTTACTTTTAACAATATCAAATGTATTATACCAAAATGTATTGGTCTTAAGGGTCAGGCTTACACTCTTAATTAATATGTATTACTTTCGTGTGTGAAATGTGTCGATCTTGAATTGCCTTACATTGTCAGCATGCTTGTGTTTCTTTGATCCGGCCTAGTGTATGATGTCACGAGGCGAGAGACTTTTACCAAACTGGAAAACTGGCTCAATGAACTGGAGACATACTGTACAAGGAATGATCTTGTGAAAATGCTTGTTGGAAACAAAATAGATAAGGTGAGAATGATTTTGTCTCTTAGTGTCTATTTTATATCTCCGTTGTGGATTTATGGCTGTGCATCCACTGTCGCCGCAGAGAGTTCAGTTTCCTTGAGATCATTTTCAAAAGTTTTGCTTTTGCAAGACTACTTGATATTTAAAAAATTGCCAAAAACATGCCTCTCTTTTGGTCAAATTAAGATATGTTCCCTGCCGGTAGTCACTGTGATCAAACTTCAAAATCTATTCAGCCATCATGTATCACAAAATCAGACTAGATTTCCAAAATCAGCCATTGGACAAATGACTGAATGAACTGAGTATGGCAGACCCACCCACATATTTCTGGCAGCTTGTGTTAAACCGGGATGCCAGTGGCAGTGGACCGCTCAATAGAGCATTATGAATTCATTGTGTTCTGTTAGTGCAAAAAAACATCCCTTTTCCTCTATGCCCTCAGATGCTCACGGTAGTTGGCAGATCCACCCGTCAGACCGCAAATAAGCCATTACTACTTCTTTGTTTCAGGAAAACCACGAGCTAGACAGGGCCGAAGGAGTGAAGTTTGCAAGAAAACATTCCATGCTTTTTATAGGTAAGCCAGGAGGATTCCCTCCTCTCTGAAGCGCCACTGGGCACGGTGCAGTGGACTATTACAAGAGGGGAAACTGTTTTTGAAGTTTTCTCTCTAATACTCCCAAGAGGAATTTTTCGACAGTCTATTTATAAAGCAAACCTCAAAAAGTCAGCTGCGGCGCACTCGACTTTTCCCTTGTCCTTGAATGAGTTCACGCGTCTCGCATCGCCTCTAATTTTGAACTGTGTCCTCACAGAGGCGAGTGCAAAGACCCGGGATGGCGTTCAGTGTGCATTTGAGGAGCTGGTGGAGAAGATCATCCAGAGTCCAGGATTATGGCAGAGCGAGAGCCTCGGCAGATCAGTGCAGCTCACCGACGAGGACGCGGGAGGTGGCAGCTGCGGTGGATACTGCTCGCTACTCTAGACAATGCTCGCATACACGCAAACTAAGTTCCTCACATAGAGGTGGGAATACCCGACACACTCCGACGCAAACCTCTGCTTCCATCCCCTGCTACTGTCCTCCTCCTCCTCACATCACTTGTTGTGTAGTTGATAGCCGAGTACCCGGACCGTGGGCTGGATCGTCCAGCCCGCCTGTGTTCACACAGGCGTTACTGTTTGCACATGTTCTTTTATAAAGGTGCGCTTGAAATGCAAAAGCCGCTCAGCCTTGATCTCATTGTAGGATGTGTCCTGTGTTCGACTTGCCTCTTTTTGTGGAGTTCCAGGACTTTGTGATGAACCACCATTTGTCAGTTTACTCTCTGCTACTCTTTTTTTTTTTCTACACTCTCAAAAGGAGGCAAGTCTGCTCAATGAGTCCAAAGTGTGTCATAACCTGGTGTACCGAAATAGGATCACGGAATTATATGAACCAAGTGATTTTTTTGTTGTTGTTGAAGGAATATGTTGAGCTGGCTTATCTGAATCGGAGCAGCTACAGATGCTTTGTTGTATTGACAAAAGGATTGGGACACCAGACTGTTACACTTGGACAAAGTGAGAATGGAAGAAAATACACATCTTTCCGAAAACAACTTGCAATCCTTCTAATGGGGTGCGGCCAGGTCTCTCAAGTGCTTTGACACCAAACCCATCCAGTCTCGAGGACCTTCCTTTGTGCACTGGACCGCCAGTCGGGCTGGAACACAAATGGCCCCCCTCCAAACACAAAGTTGGAAGTATATCATTGTTCAACTGAACGTAAAGCAAGCTAGCTAGTCCCTGATTGAGATAAAAGGAGGTGTCCCAAGACTTTTGCCCAGAGTATATTGTATAGTCAACTCGACACTTTGCTTCTGCAAATGTTCTGTAATGCCAAACCATCTTGAAGTCCCTTGCAACTGCCTCATTTGCTCAGAGTATAATCGACTTAGCAAGTGTTTTGGATGACATTTTACCACTTTTATTGACTTTGACTTTAAAGCTCTGGTTTAGTTTTTATTTTTTGGACATGAATGGATGAATCAAATGGATCGGCACCAGCAAAAAGCTTTCCACCCAACACCGAAGAGGGGAACGCCGGAACGCCTCTCGTCCATGTGGCACTTGAAGAGAGTGTGAGACTCTCTGGCGCGCCCTCATTCAGACAGATAATATCAGTGATATCACTAACTTCACTGTTTTGTGTCACGATGAAGGAAAAGTGTTCAATATGAAACAGTGCGGCAAGTGTTGCCGACATGTGGAGAGTCAAAGAGGGCTGTGCTCAGCGCCGCCACATTCTGCTAATGGTTTTAACAGTCATGCTGGTGTTGAATCTGGGAAATGTACAGTAGCTCGCTTGGAGTGTCCGATCTTTTAAGACAGGGATTGTGAAAGTGACATGAATAGCACACTACAATGTCTAATCACAAATGGGATCTTTCATTTTTACCTGCATGTGGAACTGCCTTGCCTTTTTTTAATTTAATTTTTTTATGTGTAGCCCTGTCTTGTCAACTTAGATTTCGCTCATAATAAAACCGCAAATAGGTTTTAACAATGCAGTGTTGTTGAACACAAAATTATATTCTTACATGAGTGCATACTGTTATGTCTGCCATTTTTTTTCTGTTGATATATGAAATATGCTTCTGTACATTTTATGTAGTTTAGCAATTGATGGGATCATTCCTAAGTTGTAAAGCTGAATGTACTGTACTGCCTCCATATTCACTCCAGACTGCCCTATCTATTCAAATGTGTTTTTCTTAAAAAAAATCTCTTTTTCAAGTAAATGTGTTGCTGTGACTTACACACACTTCAGATTATGTCAAGACGCTTGTTAATGCAATAAACAACCAGGAACAGGTTGTGTCGTTATTTCTGTCTGCAGAGATTAGCACGAACACTGCTGTCATGGTTGCCATGTTGGAAATGTCACTGTTAGGTGAGGGTTTTTTTTCACTCGGCACCCTTAACATTCCGTTGCCTTCACAATAAAGACGTGTGTTTGAAGAGTGTCGGAGGAAGCCTCAGACCTCAGACGTGTGATCGAACTATATCATCTTTTTTTGGCAGACTTCTCGGGGAAACAACCACCGCCATAACTCATCCTACCAACGCTTTAACTGGGATGTGCATAACTCCTGGGCGATTATGAAAGGCTTAGCGCTGGCAGCGTGAGCGAGGATGCTTGTAGCATGTTCCTCATCTCCTGCCACAGTGCGGGCCGCCGTCTGGAAATATGTCTCAGTCAAACACTAACTGAGGCCTTCATGTGGTGGGACAATGTGCTGAACTGTAAGCGCTGCCATGTTCGGAAAACGTCAACTCGTGAGGAGGGTCTTGAGCTGACGGATGCTGTTTTTCAGAGATTTTTTTTTTAAACATTTTTCGTGAGGGCGACAGTTACAAAATATGACGACCATGTATAGTAAGGCGTTTGTAGCCGAAAAAAACGACCAATTTATAGTAAGGCGTTTGTAGCCGAAAAAAACGACCATGTATATTAAGGCGTTTTTAGCCGAAAAAAACGACCATGTATAGTAAGGCGTTTTTGGCCGAAAAAAAAACACCATGTATAGTAAGTCGTTTTTGGCCGAAAAATACGCCCATGTATAGTAAGGCGTTTGTAGCCGAAAAAAACGACCATGTATATTAAGGCGTTTTTAGCCAAAAAAAACAACCATGTATAGTAAGGCGTTTGTAGCCGAAAAAAACAACCATGTATAGTAAGGCGTTTGTAGCCGAAAAAAACGACCATGTATACTAAGGCGTTTCTAGCCGAAAAAAACACCATGTATAGTAAGGCGTTTTTGGCCGAAAAAAAACACCATGTATAGTAAGGCATTTGTAGCCGAAAAAAATGACCATGTATATTAAGGCGTTTTTGAGCCGAAAAAAACGACCATGTATAGTAAGGCGTTTTTGGCCCAAAAAACCACCATATATAGTAAGGCGTTTTTGGCCGAAAAAAAAACACCATGTATAGCAAGGCGTTTTTGGCCGAAAAAAAACACCATGTATAGTAAGGCGTTTTTGGCCGAAAAAAACGTCCATGTATAGAAAGGCGTTTTTGTCCGAAAAAAACGACCATGTATAGTAAGGCGTTTTTGGCCGAAAAAAAAACACCATGTATAGTAAGCCGTTTTTGGCCGAAAAAAACCACCATGTATAGTAAGGCGTTTTCTGGCCGAAAAAAAACATGTATGGTAAGGCGTTTTTGGCCGAAAAAAACGACCATGTATATTAAGGCGTTTTTAGCCGAAAAAAACGACCATGTATAGTAAGGCGTTTTTGGCCCAAAAAACCACCATGTATAGTAAGGCGTTTTTGGCCGAAAAAAAACACCATGTATAGTAAGTCGTTTTTGGCCCAAAAAACAACCATGTATAGTAAGGCGTTTGTAGCCGAAAAAACGACCATGTATACTAAGGCGTTTGTAGCCGAAAAAAACAACCATGTATAGTAAGGCGTTTTTGGCCGAAAAAAACGTCCATGTATAGTAAGGCGTTTTTGGCCGAAAAAAAACACCATGTATAGTAAGGCGTTTTTGGCCCAAAAAAAACCACCATGTATAGTAAGGCGTTTGTAGCCGAAAAAAATGACCATGTATATTAAGGCGTTTTTGAGCCGAAAAAAACGACCATGTATAGTAAGGCGTTTTTGGCCCAAAAAACCACCATGTATACTAAGGCGTTTGTAGCCGAAAAAAACAACCATGTATAGTAAGGCGTTTGTAGCCGAAAAAACGACCATGTATACTAAGGCGTTTGTAGCCGAAAAAAACAACCATGTATAGTAAGGCGTTTTTGGCCGAAAAAAACGTCCATGTATAGTAAGGCGTTTTTGGCCGAAAAAAACGACCATGTATACTAAGGCGTTTGTAGCCGAAAAAAACACCATGTATAGTAAGGCGTTTTTGGCCGAAAAAAAACACCATGTATAGCAAGGCGTTTTTGGCCGAAAAAAACGTCCATGTATAGAAAGGCGTTTTTGTCCGAAAAAAAACACCATGTATAGCAAGGCGTTTTTGGCCCAAAAAAAACCACCATGTATAGTAAGGCGTTTGTAGCCGAAAAAAATGACCATGTATATTAAGGCGTTTTTGAGCCGAAAAAAACGACCATGTATAGTAAGGCGTTTTTGGCCCAAAAAACCACCATGTATAGTAAGGCATTTTTGGCCGAAAAAAAACACCATGTATAGCAAGGCGTTTTTGGCCGAAAAAAAACACCATGTATAGTAAGGCGTTTTTGGCCGAAAAAAACGTCCATGTATAGAAAGGCGTTTTTGTCCGAAAAAAAACACCATGTATAGCAAGGCGTTTTTGGCCCAAAAAAACCCACCATGTATAGTAAGGCGTTTGTAGCCGAAAAAAATGACCATGTATATTAAGGCGTTTTTGAGCCGAAAAAAACGACCATGTATAGTAAGGCGTTTTTGGCCCAAAAAACCACCATGTATAGTAAGGCGTTTTTGGCCGAAAAAAACGTCCATGTATAGAAAGGCGTTTTTGTCCGAAAAAAAACACCATGTATAGCAAGGCGTTTTTGGCCGAAAAAAACCACCATGTATAGTAAGGCGTTTTTGGCTGAAAAAAACGTCCATGTATAGAAAGGCGTTTTTGTCCGAAAAAAACGACCATGTATAGTAAGGCGTTTTTGGCCGAAAAAAAACACCATGTATAGTAAGCCGTTTTTGGCCGAAAAAAACCACCATGTATAGTAAGGCGTTTTCTGGCCGAAAAAAAACATGTATGGTAAGGCGTTTTTGGCCGAAAAAAACGACCATGTATATTAAGGCGTTTTTAGCCGAAAAAAACGACCATGTATAGTAAGGCGTTTTTGGCCCAAAAAACCACCATGTATAGTAAGGCGTTTTTGGCCGAAAAAAAACACCATGTATAGTAAGTCGTTTTTGGCCCAAAAAACAACCATGTATAGTAAGGCGTTTGTAGCCGAAAAAACGACCATGTATACTAAGGCGTTTGTAGCCGAAAAAAACAACCATGTATAGTAAGGCGTTTTTGGCCGAAAAAAACGTCCATGTATAGTAAGGCGTTTTTGGCCGAAAAAAAACACCATGTATAGTAAGGCGTTTTTGGCCCAAAAAAAACCACCATGTATAGTAAGGCGTTTGTAGCCGAAAAAAAAACACCATGTATAGCAAGGCGTTTTTGGCCGAAAAAAAACACCATGTATAGTAAGGCGTTTTTGGCCGAAAAAAAACACCATGTATAGCAAGGCGTTTTTGGCCGAAAAAAAAACACCATGTATAGTAAGGCGTTTTTGGCCGAAAAAAACGTCCATGTGTAGAAAGGCGTTTTTGTCCGAAAAAAAACACCATGTATAGCAAGGCGTTTTTGGCCGAAAAAAACGTCCATGTATAGAAAGGCGTTTTTGTCCGAAAAAAACGACCATGTATAGTAAGGCGTTTTTGGCCGAAAAAAAACACCATGTATAGTAAGCCGTTTTTGGCCGAAAAAAACCACCATGTATAGTAAGGCGTTTTCTGGCCGAAAAAAAACATGTATGGTAAGGCGTTTTTGGCCGAAAAAAACCACCATGTATATTAAGGCGTTTTTAGCCGAAAAAAACGACCATGTATAGTAAGGCGTTTTTGGCCCAAAAAACCACCATGTATAGTAAGGCGTTTTTGGCCGAAAAAAAACACCATGTATAGTAAGTCGTTTTTGGCCGAAAAATACGCCCATGTATAGTAAGGCGTTTGTAGCCGAAAAAAACGACCATGTATATTAAGGCGTTTTTAGCCAAAAAAACCAACCATGTATAGTAAGGCGTTTGTAGCCGAAAAAAACGACCATGTATAGTAAGGCGTTTTTGGCCGAAAAAAACCACCATGTATAGTAAGGCGTTTTTGGCCCAAAAAAAACACCATGTATAGTAAGGCGTTTTTGGCCCAAAAAAACCACCATGTATAGTAAGGCGTTTTTGGCCCAAAAAAACCACCATGTATAGTAAGGCGTTTTTGGCCCAAAAAAACCACCATGTATAGTAAGGCGTTTTTGGCCGAAAAAACCACCATGTATAGTAAGGCGTTTTTGGCCCAAAAAAACCACCATGTATAGTAAGGCGTTTTTGGCCGAAAAAAACGACCATGTGTAGTAAGGCGTTTTTAGCCGAAAAAAACGACCATGTATAGTAAGGCGTTTGTAGCCGAAAAAAACGACCATGTATAGTAAGGCTTTTGTAGCCGAAAAAAACGACCATGTATAGTAAGGCGTTTGTAGCCGAAAAAAACGACCATGTATAGTAAGGCGTTTTTGGCCCAAAAAAACCACCATGTATAGTAAGGCGTTTTTGGCCGAAAAAAACGTCCATGTATAGTAAGGCGTTTTTGGCCGAAAAAAAAACACCATGTATAGTAAGCCGTTTTTGGCCGAAAAAAAACACCATGTATAGTAAGGCGTTTTCTGGCCGAAAAAAAACATGTATGGTAAGGCGTTTTTGGCCGAAAAAAACAACCATGTATAGTAAGTCGTTTTTGGCCGAAAAAAACGACCATGTATAGTAATTTGTAGCCGAAAAAAACGACCATGTATAGTAAGGCGTTTTTGGCCGAAAAAAAACACCATGTATAGTAAGCCGTTTTTGGCCGAAAAAAACCACCATGTATAGTAAGGCGTTTTCTGGCCGAAAAAAAACATGTATGGTAAGGCGTTTTTGGCCGAAAAAAACGACCATGTATATTAAGGCGTTTTTAGCCGAAAAAAACGACCATGTATAGTAAGGCGTTTTTGGCCCAAAAAACCACCATGTATAGTAAGGCGTTTTTGGCCGAAAAAAAACACCATGTATAGTAAGTCGTTTTTGGCCCAAAAAACAACCATGTATAGTAAGGCGTTTGTAGCCGAAAAAACGACCATGTATACTAAGGCGTTTGTAGCCGAAAAAAACAACCATGTATAGTAAGGCGTTTTTGGCCGAAAAAAACGTCCATGTATAGTAAGGCGTTTTTGGCCGAAAAAAAACACCATGTATAGTAAGGCGTTTTTGGCCCAAAAAAAACCACCATGTATAGTAAGGCGTTTGTAGCCGAAAAAAAAACACCATGTATAGCAAGGCGTTTTTGGCCGAAAAAAAACACCATGTATAGTAAGGCGTTTTTGGCCGAAAAAAAACACCATGTATAGCAAGGCGTTTTTGGCCGAAAAAAAAACACCATGTATAGTAAGGCGTTTTTGGCCGAAAAAAACGTCCATGTGTAGAAAGGCGTTTTTGTCCGAAAAAAAACACCATGTATAGCAAGGCGTTTTTGGCCGAAAAAAACGTCCATGTATAGAAAGGCGTTTTTGTCCGAAAAAAACGACCATGTATAGTAAGGCGTTTTTGGCCGAAAAAAAACACCATGTATAGTAAGCCGTTTTTGGCCGAAAAAAACCACCATGTATAGTAAGGCGTTTTCTGGCCGAAAAAAAACATGTATGGTAAGGCGTTTTTGGCCGAAAAAAACCACCATGTATATTAAGGCGTTTTTAGCCGAAAAAAACGACCATGTATAGTAAGGCGTTTTTGGCCCAAAAAACCACCATGTATAGTAAGGCGTTTTTGGCCGAAAAAAAACACCATGTATAGTAAGTCGTTTTTGGCCGAAAAATACGCCCATGTATAGTAAGGCGTTTGTAGCCGAAAAAAACGACCATGTATATTAAGGCGTTTTTAGCCAAAAAAAACAACCATGTATAGTAAGGCGTTTGTAGCCGAAAAAAACGACCATGTATAGTAAGGCGTTTTTGGCCGAAAAAAACCACCATGTATAGTAAGGCGTTTTTGGCCCAAAAAAAACACCATGTATAGTAAGGCGTTTTTGGCCCAAAAAAACCACCATGTATAGTAAGGCGTTTTTGGCCCAAAAAAACCACCATGTATAGTAAGGCGTTTTTGGCCCAAAAAAAACACCATGTATAGTAAGGCGTTTTTGGCCCAAAAAAACCACCATGTATAGTAAGGCGTTTTTGGCCCAAAAAAACCACCATGTATAGTAAGGCGTTTTTGGCCCAAAAAAACCACCATGTATAGTAAGGCGTTTTTGGCCCAAAAAAACCACCATGTATAGTAAGGCGTTTTTGGCCGAAAAAACCACCATGTATAGTAAGGCGTTTTTGGCCCAAAAAAACCACCATGTATAGTAAGGCGTTTTTGGCCGAAAAAAACGACCATGTGTAGTAAGGCGTTTTTAGCCGAAAAAAACGACCATGTATAGTAAGGCGTTTGTAGCCGAAAAAAACGACCATGTATAGTAAGGCTTTTGTAGCCGAAAAAAACGACCATGTATAGTAAGGCGTTTGTAGCCGAAAAAAACGACCATGTATAGTAAGGCGTTTTTGGCCCAAAAAAACCACCATGTATAGTAAGGCGTTTTTGGCCGAAAAAAACGTCCATGTATAGTAAGGCGTTTTTGGCCGAAAAAAAAACACCATGTATAGTAAGCCGTTTTTGGCCGAAAAAAAACACCATGTATAGTAAGGCGTTTTCTGGCCGAAAAAAAACATGTATGGTAAGGCGTTTTTGGCCGAAAAAAACAACCATGTATAGTAAGTCGTTTTTGGCCGAAAAAAACGACCATGTATAGTAATTTGTAGCCGAAAAAAACGACCATGTATAGTAAGGCGTTTTTGGCCGAAAAAAACGACCATGTATAGTAAGGCGTTTTTAGCCGAAAAAAAGACCATGTATAGTAAGGCGTTTTTAGCCGAAAAAAACGACCATGTATAGTAAGGCGTTTTTGGCCGAAAAAAACGACCATGTATAGTAAGGCGTTTTTAGCCGAAAAAAAAGACCATGTATAGTAAGGCGTTTGTAGCCGAAAAAAACGACTATGTATATTAAGGCGTTTTTAGCCGAAAAAAACGACCATGTATAGTAAGGCGTTTGTAGCCGAAAAAAACGACCTTGTATAGTAAGGCGTTTTTAGCCGAAAAAAACACCATGTATAGTAAGGCGTTTTTGTCCGAAAAAAACCACCATGTATAGTAAGGCGTTTTTGGCCGAAAAAAAACACCATGTATAGCAAGGCGTTTTTGGCCGAAAAAAAAACACCATGTATAGTAAGGCGTTTTTGGCCGAAAAAAACGTCCATGTGTAGAAAGGCGTTTTTGTCCGAAAAAAAACACCATGTATAGCAAGGCGTTTTTGGCCGAAAAAAACGTCCATGTATAGAAAGGCGTTTTTGTCCGAAAAAAACGACCATGTATAGTAAGGCGTTTTTGGCCGAAAAAAAACACCATGTATAGTAAGCCGTTTTTGGCCGAAAAAAACCACCATGTATAGTAAGGCGTTTTCTGGCCGAAAAAAAACATGTATGGTAAGGCGTTTTTGGCCGAAAAAAACCACCATGTATATTAAGGCGTTTTTAGCCGAAAAAAACGACCATGTATAGTAAGGCGTTTTTGGCCCAAAAAACCACCATGTATATTAAGGCGTTTTTAGCCGAAAAAAACGACCATGTATAGTAAGGCGTTTTTGGCCCAAAAAACCACCATGTATAGTAAGGCGTTTTTGGCCGAAAAAAAACACCATGTATAGTAAGTCGTTTTTGGCCGAAAAATACGCCCATGTATAGTAAGGCGTTTGTAGCCGAAAAAAACGACCATGTATATTAAGGCGTTTTTAGCCAAAAAAAACAACCATGTATAGTAAGGCGTTTGTAGCCGAAAAAAACGACCATGTATAGTAAGGCGTTTTTGGCCGAAAAAAACCACCATGTATAGTAAGGCGTTTTTGGCCCAAAAAAAACACCATGTATAGTAAGGCGTTTTTGGCCCAAAAAAACCACCATGTATAGTAAGGCGTTTTTGGCCCAAAAAAACCACCATGTATAGTAAGGCGTTTTTGGCCCAAAAAAAACACCATGTATAGTAAGGCGTTTTTGGCCGAAAAAACCACCATGTATAGTAAGGCGTTTTTGGCCCAAAAAAACCACCATGTATAGTAAGGCGTTTTTGGCCGAAAAAAACGACCATGTGTAGTAAGGCGTTTTTAGCCGAAAAAAACGACCATGTATAGTAAGGCGTTTGTAGCCGAAAAAAACGACCATGTATAGTAAGGCGTTTTTGGCCGAAAAAAAAACACCATGTATAGTAAGCCGTTTTTGGCCGAAAAAACCCACCATGTATAGTAAGGCGTTTTCTGGCCGAAAAAAAACATGTATGGTAAGGCGTTTTTGGCCGAAAAAAACAACCATGTATAGTAAGCCGTTTTTGGCCGAAAAAAACGACCATGTATAGTAAGCCGTTTTTGGCCGAAAAAAACGACCATGTATAGTAATTTGTAGCCGAAAAAAACGACCATGTATAGTAAGGCGTTTTTGGCCGAAAAAAACGACCATGTATAGTAAGGCGTTTTTAGCCGAAAAAAAGACCATGTATAGTAAGGCGTTTTTAGCCGAAAAAAACGACCATGTATAGTAAGGCGTTTTTGGCCGAAAAAAACGACCATGTATAGTAAGGCGTTTTTAGCCGAAAAAAAAGACCATGTATAGTAAGGCGTTTGTAGCCGAAAAAACCGACCATGTATATTAAGGCGTTTTTAGCCGAAAAAAACGACCATGTATAGTAAGGCGTTTGTAGCCGAAAAAAACGACCTTGTATAGTAAGGCGTTTTTAGCCGAAAAAAACACCATGTATAGTAAGGCGTTTTTGTCCGAAAAAAACCACCATGTATAGTAAGGCGTTTTTGGCCGAAAAAACCCACCATGTATAGTAAGGCGTTTTTGGCCCAAAAAAACCACCATGTATAGTAAGGCGTTTTTGGCCCAAAAAAACCACCATGTATAGTAAGGCGTTTTTGGCCCAAAAAAACGACCATGTATAGTAAGGCGTTTGTAGCCGAAAAAACCGACCATGTATAGTAAGGCGTTTTGGTGGAAAAAAACACCATGTATAGTAAGGCGTTTTTGGCCGAAAAAAAACACCATGTATAGTAAGGCGTTTTTGGCCGAAAAAAAAGACCATGTGTAGTAAGGCGTTTTTAACCGAAAAAAACGACCATGTATAGTAAGGCGTTTGTAGCCGAAAAAAACGACCATGTATATTAAGGCGTTTTTAGCCGAAAAAAACGACCATGTATAGTAAGGCGTTTTTGGTGGAAAAAAACACCATGTATAGTAAGGCGTTTTTGGCCGAAAAAAAACACCATGTATAGTAAGGCGTTTTTGGCCGAAAAAAACGTCCATGTATAGAAAGGCGTTTTTGGCCGAAAAAAAACGACCATCTATAGTAAGGCGTTTTTGGCCGAAAAAAACCACCATGTATAGTAAGCCGTTTTTGGCCGAAAAAAACCACCATGTATAGTAAGCCGTTTTTGGCCGAAAAAAACCACCATGTATAGTAAGGCGTTTTTGGCCCAAAAAAACCACCATGTATAGTAAGGCGTTTTTGGCTGAAAAAAACCACCATGTATAGTAAGGCGTTTTTGGCCGAAAAAAACGACCATGTGTAGTAAGGCGTTTTTAGCCGAAAAAAACGACCATGTATATTAAGGCGTTTTTAGCCGAAAAAAACGACCATGTATAGTAAGGCGTTTTTAGCCGAAAAAAAAAGACCATGTATAGTAAGGCGTTTTTGGCCAAAAAAAACGACCATGTATAGTAAGGCGTTTTTGGCCGAAAAAAAACACCATGTATAGTAAGGCGTTTTTGGCCCAAAAAAAACACCATGTATAGTAAGGCGTTTTTGGCCGAAAAAAAAGACCATGTGTAGTAAGGCGTTTTTAGCCGAAAAAAACGACCATGTATAGTAAGGCGTTTGTAGCCGAAAAAAACGACCATGTATATTAAGGCGTTTTTAGCCGAAAAAAACGACCATGTATAGTAAGGCGTTTTTAGCCGAAAAAAAAGACCATGTATAGTAAGGCGTTTTTGGCCGAAAAAAACGACCATGTATAGTAAGGCGTTTGTAGTCGAAAAAAACGACCATGTATAGTAAGGCGTTTGTAGCCGAAAAAAACAACCATGTATATTAAGGCGTTTTTAGCCGAAAAAAACGACCATGTATAGTAAGGCGTTTTTGGCCGAAAAAAACGACCATGTATAGTAAGGCGTTTTTGGCCGGAAAAGTGTAAAACGCCTTACTATACATGGTCGTTTTTTCAGGCTAGAAATGGCTTACTATACGGTGTCGTTTTTTTTCAGGCTAAAAACGCCTTACTATACATGGTTGTTTTTTTCAGGCTAAAAACGCCCTACTATACATGGTCGTTTTTTTCGGGCTAAAAACGCCTTACACTTTGATTATGTGGAAGCGCCTTCACGTTGTTGCACCCGTTTAAATCCCGGCCCTTTCCACATTTAATCAGGTGGCATGCGGTGTCTAGTTTATGAAAATATTGAGCTGTAATTGTCGAGATTAAATTTTGTAATGTCCAGCCCGTTTGAATATAGGCAATGGGACTTGCGTTGCTCTAGGAAGGCATTTGTAAGTAGGGACCATTCCCCTCAAAATTCTTGTGAGAAACCATTAAAGGAGCGAAAAACATTTGGGAGAAGTCTTATCAATGATTCTGTCAACATATTGGCCGAGCCAGATTCTGGGTAGCATTGTTCGAAGTTTCCCCATCCACCAAACTGCTTGAAGTTAATAAGAAGAGGCCGCGTGAGCTGGAACCCTCCACCTCCTTTGCCGTGAACCTTTCGCCTTGAGCCCATATCAGTTAAATCAGCTCTATAAGGTTGTAATTGAGTTTTGCCATATTTAGATATTCAGTCAATCTAATTTAAACCAAAATGGTTATTTTGTAACCCACTTTTTGGTTTTGAAAACAGTGCCCTGTGGACAGGCCCAAAAGGAAGCAAGGCATGAGGACTTATCACCCTCTCAAAGAAAACTCATCTCACAGGAGGGGATGCTTTCATTCTGGCCTCGGGTTCCTTTTGCAATAAACATCTGGGCCGTGGACACGCCAGCAGCACAGGAGTACAGACGAGCACAGTGACACCTCGGCATAATACCAATCGATCGCCTTGCATAAGATGCTACCATGCCATCTGGTCACATGCATCCTCAGATTCCACGAGAACGCCGTCATTCCGTGTGTCAGGGTACCCATCCGGATCTCCACAACACAGAATTACCGAAGACCGAAGATGTAGTCAGGCCTTCAGCTGCTATAATAAACTAATCACTTTGTGTCAACACGGCCCGGGTGTTAGTTTTCCGTGCGCCTCAAACATTGTCACTGACTTTGCACACACTCCACTGTAGCACCCTGCCCCCCAGCGGGGAAAAACGATCCACATTAATAATCTGCTTTTTGGTTGAAATGACTGGCATATATAGAAACAAATTCATTATTTTGTGTAAATAATCTGCCCACTGTGTTATAATTGCGGCGCTTATTTTTCTTGGCCAAGCCGATCTAGGTTTTGAGGTTAGACCGGAGAAATGAACTGCAAACCACTAAGACCCAGAGACCCTGATTTCTCTCACTTTGAACAGACAAGAAGGGGCTGGAAGGCAGCATACTATCGGCTGGTGTTCCACAAAGGAGACTCAACCGAGCAGATCGTCTGCAGATACACTGAGCGGTTCAAAACATCTCCCGCTAACAACTTTGGCGTTCCCAGGCTTTTCCTTTCAGCTTTCCATTTCACTTCTGTCCTCTGTGATGAGACTTTAATCTGTGTTTAGGTTCAAGACCGAAACCCTGAGGAAATGCAATGTGTCTTAACGAACTGTGGACAGTTGGAGGAGAAAACATCGAGCCAAGCACTGCCTCTGTCCCGCTCTCCCACCTGCAAGGCTAAAGTCAAACCAAGCGATCCCTGGGGACATTGTACCCGGGTCACCCAATCACATGATACTTCACTTCTTAGTCTATGGTCACAAATTTGAACGTTGTTTCTACCATCCACTATGTTGTGAGTGTTTGGTTTCACTCGGATAATCCATGAGAAGTGGAAAGACAAGTGTTTTGTAACAAGAGCAAGACTGTTGATGTTATTTGTCCCGGTTCAAGTACAGGTACTCCTGTATGGCCGATGGTTGAGAGCATGGGAGCGCGCCTCACTGCGGGTTTTATATGGTGTTCTCACAAACTGCAAAATGTCTAGCACTGGTGTTGTACAGTTTGATAACTGGAAAGAAAAAAAAAGAACGTGTGCCTCAATTGTCTGACAACGTTAAAGCGTCAATGGCAGACGTAAGGATCTAACATCCTGCTAGATTCTTATAAGCAAACACCGAAAAGACTTGGGCTAACTACAACTGTTGCTTTCGCAACTCAAAAACAGTTTTGAGTTTCAGAAAATTACGTTTTCCAGACGAGATTGGACATCGTCTCACTTTCAGCCTGCCGGGAAATTTAAGCCAGTTTTGAGAGCATAATACCTGTAAACTGTATTACAGGCTAATAATGTATATTGTATACGGTAAAATTAAGCCGAAAGAGTTTTCGTCTGATCTGGCTTTTGCTTTTCTAAGAAGTGGAAATAGTGAGCTGCTTTTTTTTTTTTTTTCAGTTGAAACCGACACCTTTAGATGCCTCGCAATTCCAAACCAGATGTAGACGTGGGCAATCTTGTATGCCTCCCTGCTCGCGTTGATTTGGTGAGGTGATCGCGACAGTAGTGAGGCAGCTATTTTGGCTACAGCTCACCACCTTGGGTTGCAATGTGGCTCACGTTATGACCCCGCTGAGTTTCAGCTTGTCTCGCTCTGTCTTATTTTACACGAGCGCTCGCAAACACCGGGCCAGGAGTAGACTTGTTATACAGGGTGGCCCACTTAAAAGTAGCCCGGATTTTTTTTTTAAATTAAAATATTTTTTTAATTTTTTTCAAAACATGTATTTAATTACGTGAATGTTACAAGTGACCCAAGTCTTTCCAAAACCTGTTTTTATTACTTACAGGTTACAAGAGATGCTGGAAGTGTCCCCCATTGACATCTATACATTTTTGAGCACGGCACAGGATGTTGGCTGATACTGACTGCAGCTCTGCTAAGGTGATGCTTCGGATAGTGTTGGTGATGTTCTGTTTGAGTTCGTTCAGGGTATGAGGATTATTTGCGTACACCTTTTCTTTTAAATTCCCCCATAGATAAAAATCGCATGAGGTCAGGTCCGGAGACCGTGGTGGCCATAACCCCTTGCTCACAGTTCGCTCTTCCGTAAAGACTTCATGAATGGATGCCAGTGACATGTGGGACGTGTGACAAGGGGTTATGGCCACCACGGTCTCCGGACCTGACCTCATGCGATTTTTATCTATGGGGGAATTTAAAAGAAAAGGTGTACGCAAATAATCCTCATACCCTGAACGAACTCAAACAGAACATCACCAACACTATCCGAAGCATCACCTTAGCAGAGCTGCAGTCAGTATCAGCCAACATCCTGTGCCGTGCTCAAAAATGTATAGATGTCAATGGGGGACACTTCCAGCATCTCTTGTAACCTGTAAGTAATAAAAACAGGTTTTGGAAAGACTTGGGTCACTTGTAACATTCACGTAATTAAATACATGTTTTGAAAAAAATTAAAAAAATATTTTAATTTAAAAAAAAATCCGGGCTACTTTTAAGTGGGCCACCCTTTATTAGACCGGGTCATCACCCCGACCGCTGTCTTGTGCCTTCCCGGGGCTGTGAACAGATGGTGTTACAGCAGCTACGGCACGGTTCTACTTCCAAACAGCTCCACAGATCCCAGAGTGGGCTCTAAATTCGGTTATGATGCGGGATGCCTGAGCGCAGCTTGCCAGCAGGCAGTATGTGCTGTCTTCAAATATTTACATTCATTCAATCCGGCAACAGACAGTAGCACATGTATGTTTTGGGGAGGTCATGAGGTGCCATCCCTCACCTTTGCCCCTGGATATCAAGTACTGGCTCTTTTCCTTTAGAATAGATTTGAGTCAAAGCAACCCGAGGAAGTCACTCCCAATTTTGCACCAGAGCATATTATCTATTCCTGATACGTCAGAGACAAATTATATTCCTTTATTTGTTTTGGGGGGGGTTGTGGGTTGGATGTTTCATTTCTACCCTTCTCCAGTTCCTTGATTGAATACTGTCAATTCCCTATAACCGAATCGGAGATTCCCAACTTGACTATATCAGACAGCGTTGTCAGTAATAACTCACATATTTGCTTTCCCCTGCGATTTACACTCAAAAGAGACAACACAGATCTGGTTGAACATTTTCTTGGTACAGCCAGTGAATAATCGCTTCAAATGTTGCCCCCCCCCCCCCCCCGACGTTAACTGCCAGTGCATGAAGACAGATTGTTTGATGCCGTGGCTCGTCGGAGCAGAACGGGATTAGATGTTTCTGTCCACAAAATTCAAACGAAAATCACAAACTGACTTCATCAAATTGCAACTCAGCCGTGGTTAGATTGCACGTCCAGACACTTCCATCAGCAACATCTGGAGGATTGACTTGCCACTCTGGCTCAATATGCCCGTTCGATTGCAGATTTATGGTAACATCACAGTTTTGGAACGTGAGGCCTATTTATTTGCTCGCCTTCAAAACGGGTTGTTAGACTTCTATACAAAGTTGACTGTGAGCTTTGAAGCCCCTTAAATCTGTCTCAGTGAGTTGGGTTGGCTTGCCAAAATATCACAATACAGCATGCGCTAATGAAATCGATGCAGTGCGCGCGTGCATCTGTGTTTAATACCATGCTATCCTTTTAAAATACGCCCAGACACTTTCACCAGCTCTGCACACATGGCGCTCGGCTTTACGCAAGGACGGTTCCATCGATCAAAGGGATTAGGCCCCGTGCCTTTCACAGATACGGTACATACGCATGCACACGGTGGTGGCAGGCGAGCAAACCGGATTCAAACTCAGCCTGTCAACAATGTAGCTTTGTGTTCCCAAATACAAAGCGCGAACGTTGAGAGGACCCTGCAGGAATGAACGCGCGGCCAAACCGCATTCCTCCGGCAGCTGCCATTTCTTACATCTGCTGCATTGACGTGGTTTCACTTGACTGTTCCGAGGAATTTATTCGGCCCTTCTGTGATGAAATATTACACATAGCCACCGGGCTCAGCTCTCGTCCATGCCTTATTTGTGATCCCATAGCTGTCATTATGTTATGACTGCTCGTGGCTCCTTGTTTTCCTCAGCGGCACACTTGCTGCTTCCATCAAGTCCAATGGAAATACTTTAATTTCAATCCGCGCAGAGCAACAACATTGTGGCCATTGGAGTTACACAATGCTTATACAACTATTGCTGGGAAATCACAATGCCCCTTCACTGGTGAGCTATTTTTGGAACAGGTCCAGGCTACCCAGTGCCCGTGGGCACTACGTTGGTGACCACGAGATAGACACTATCGGAGAGGTATTACTTTAACGGCATGCATTAATACTTCTTTACTGGCAATGGAATGTCAATCAAGCATAATCGCATTCCATAATCCAAGGAACTTTGAGACCCGGCATGTGACCAGTCAACGCTTCGGCCACGGTTTTTGAACTTTTTCAATTGACTCAGTTGGTCTGAAAATGATTCACTAAATGTACGCCCAATATTCTGAATCAGATCAAGTTGAGGAATAAAGTTCTGTTTTTAATGAGCAGTTAAAAATGCGCGATCCGGTGTGCATGCACTGTGTATGTCAGTTGTGGGTCGAACTACACACATAAACACACACACACGGATTTTCCACATAAAGTTTGGATAAGGAAGTCGTAATGAGGTAAAATCATTTCAACAATGATGTGACTTCAAACGCGTGGAGCAAAGTCCGCTTTGCCAACAGATCCACGAGAAAATGATTAGGCTTGAGGAATTTTTGTGTTTAAAGGGCAAGGGCACATCTCAAACGGATCCAAACATATGAGCTCAAGATTACTTTGGCAAATATTGGTCAAACACTCCAATACGTAGCTACATCCTCCGATGCCAGATCAAACTGATCCGTGCCAAAAGGAAGCCTTTAAGTTTGAGGTGTCCAGAAGAGCCGTCCGTCTCTGAGTATTGCGGCATCTGTGATGGACCGTCACAGTGGAAACGTGATTGCGGTCGGAGCAGTCTCTATTTTATGTCTTTTTTGGATGCAGGGGTTGCTGCGTGTGCCAAAATTAAAAATGACCCGCCATACCATTAGCTGCGGCCACTTTCTGTCATGCTATGGGTTCATCAGTGCAGTCAGCATATAGGCCTTCAAAGTAACGTCTTTTCCAGGGTTAACGCAAAGCCGCGCACAGCGGGCTTTTTTTATTGTAGCCATGGCGCAGGTGTGCTGGCTTTACCTACAGTCCTCACCCGATCCTCATAGATCATGTTTTGGCACACTTTGATGCACCTCAGACTGCGTTCAAAGGATTAACTCTTGGCATATTTGCTTTTACGTTTAACATTCATTCGACAAGATGCACTGGGGTCATGCGTGATTTTACTGTACATAAGCACTTAACGTGCCTCATGGAGCTCGAGTTCTGAGCATCAAAGGCTTTGTGTGTGTGTTTATTGTTTTTTCTTTGTTATTGATGTCCCTTTTTTTTTCCAAAATAGAAGGGGGTATCAACCAGAGGTGTTCGGAGCAGAATGTGATCTTATGGTAGTAGTAGTAAATCATACAGTAAGATGTGTGTGTGTGTGTGTGTGTGTGTGTGTGTGTGCACGCGCGCCTTCGTGTACACGTGTATTTGTTTTTGGATGGAGTTACACATGGGATCAGTCGAAAGACTATCTTCCACTATTTTTTCAACAAAATGAGACATGTTGTCATGCACGTCTTTGTATGAAGACATTACAGCAATTGGCAGAGACAATGAACTTTTTTTTCTCTCTCTTTCTGGGTTATGCTTCATTTATTGTCCATCCCATTCCCATTAAGGTCTGCGAGCAAGCATCGGATCGGAACTAGCTAATCGGTAAGGCCTTTGGAGCCGCAGGGTCACGATTCGAGTTCGTCTACAAACCAATTGAAATTGCGTGGCTAGCATGTGTGTGTGTGTGTGTGGTCTGCGACAAATAGTATACACCAACGTAAAATGTATTTTTCTCCTTGACTGATGGAAATTGGTACGCGTAAAACTTGGTAGAAGAAGGAAAAAGTAAAGTAAGAAATTGATTTTAAAAATTCACTCGACAGCCCATAAGGACTCAAGCTCAATCAAAATACCCATCCCCACCAGGGACAGATTCCTGTTCTAGTTCATGGAAAGTGTCTCCTTTTTCATTCCGAGATACAATATTTACTCTGGCAACTGTACAGAATGATTAAGAAAAAAAAAAGTCATCCATTTCCATGGTCCACAAGTCTGTACAATCTGTGCGCTGCCACACTTGCGTGCTTACAAGCACGCAACTTGACCCGTTTTCTTGAAAACTGGCTGTCAGCCAAAGTCCAATGCTATGGACTTTGAGTTTCAATACCTCAACATGACGATGTCCACTTGAAAAAAAAAAACATCTTTAGTGGCCTTTTGTTTCATCTTATGGAGTATAATACCACGACCATCATCTCATCCTTTTGTACGTATATTCACCGTCCTCATCATTAGGCACACCTCAATAATATAATACTGCAAAAAGTAGATTCTTCATAAAAACAGAAGTGGTCTGTGTTTAGATCGACAGCATGAGAGAATCGAAATTCAACAATGTGTTGGCATGCTGACATCGCAAGGACCATTTTGTTGTCAATGACCCTTCTTGTCTTAGCAGGTTCCAGGTTAAAAGTCATGAAAATCACCTTGGTCTTCCATTAAAAAAAAATTTTAAATCGCACTGCACGTTATTGAGTAAATCATAAGAAACAGCTGTCACAATATGCAAACCACAATGCAATGATTAGCGTATTGTAGAAGTATCTCCTTGAAGCTGAACGTTGAACACGATACGTTATTGTTTTAGAGGCAAAATGTTTGCTGTCGTCCTGATAAATCATTATAATTGGTTTATATAATGGAGAGCATGTTTTTCAACGCTCGAGAAAGACTTCTGCACGTGCGGTCATAATCGCATGCAAGTGAATAACTTTTGCCGGAGAAACAGCCCACTTTGGTCAGACAACTGTAACGTCCGTTTGCTCTGGTCAATGCCCAGGTCAAAAAATGTGGTCCTTACTATCCTTTTAAATCAATTGTTATTCATCTCCAGCAACCTCAGATTTGCCCCCCCCCCGCCCCCACCCGTCTCTCTCACATTTCACAATGTCATGCAAACTCAAATTACAGACTCACCCTTGCAAAAAAGGATGCTAATTTGCGTGGTGTAATTCATCTGCTGGGTAATAATCCATGTCTGTCCACAGTTTGATTATGTCTGCTTTTCACAATATCCATGACCTGATCAATGACCGGCACACATCACCTTGAGCAAACATCCATGAAGTTATGGCTGATCCAAAACAGCTCAAATCCCCAAAGTGATTGCAAGACCCGACCATGCTCTTAATCAGTCCATTCTTTCAGGAATCAAACAATTAGCCGCAGCAGTTTTTCTCATATTTGTGTCCAGGGGCAGGTAGAAGCTTTAATGAACATGGCATTCTCCACATCAGGCTGACTAATTACTTCAGCATGCCACAGGAGTCGTATTTCCTCATCAAATGGCAAATTATTTTCATGACCTTCTTGTATTTTATTTTGTGGTTGGAGGTTCGCTTTTTGGGGCAACCAACCTGCCGAGGTGAAACCTGGAGTCCGTCAAATGGGAGGCGGAGCCAAGCGAGAAAAATCACCACTTGTCCGTCTCCTGCCGGTCCCTGATTTTTCAAAGCGGAGGCATAAACGAAAATATATGAAATGTGAGCTTCTGTCGCATTAAATGGCACTTTTCATTTTTCAATGGAAAGCGTTTGCTGAAAGCTCACCCTTCAATATGTAGGGTGGGATTCCATTCGCAAAAGATGAAAGGTAGAGAACAAAAAAAGCAAAACGTTTTTCAGGGAGACAGACATCCACAGGGCCACGCTGAGGTCCCGATGCACGGGAAAACAAGCAGGCCTGCATGTTTGGACTTTCGGCAGTCTCCGCTGGCGCTGACTAACAAAAGAACCACAGGATGCAGCGACGTCCAGTTTGTGGCCTTTTCTGCTACCAAGTCCGAGACGGGATCCTGTCAACATCTGTCTGTCAAATTGGTCTTGCAATCTTGTTTTCCCTGGTTCAAAAAGGTTCACGGCTTCTGCTCCAGTTTGTCTGAACACGGTTGAATACATCCCGGAGAAACTGAAGGACACCTCGACGGGGCGCAAAAGCCTTGGAGGCTATTGACAGTATCACACAGGAAGCTCGGCACCGCAGGATTTCAAATGATATGTTCAGACTTCCTTCGATATCCACATCACAACAGCAGATATAGTAAAACCCCAAACCTAAAGAAATCTTTCTTTCAAACCCTTTATTTTATGCTGCTGCTGCTGATTCTGCCCTCTTGAACTCGCAAAAGATTGATGATGATCCGATCCCGGCATATACAAATAAAGAATTAGGCCAAACGTGGCTCCAAAGGTAGCAAAAATACACAGGAGATAGTAATGGCACGGCCTCAAACCACCAATGTGCGGCACAAGCTCGCCACTGTATACATTCAGCTCTCCTTGTCATGATTACTTTGTTTAGCTCTTGAAAACCGCTGCGCTTTCTGCCTCCTAAACAAATGTTCCCTTATTTTGCCAATGAGCCTCAAGTTGTGGTTGGTGCAATCTTCTACTGTGGCAAAATGTTCCTTTTTCTAAAAAAAAAAAAAAAAAAGGTTCACAACGCTAAAACATGACATAATTGGGGGGCATTGATATATTTTGGATATCACCAATTTTGAAACATCACAACAATTACAATACAATTAGACGATAATTTGAACCTTGATAATACACTTTTACTGCATTTCAAACGCTTTCCCATATACCAGTAAAATGTGCACCTTTAGAGTCACCAGCAACAGATGGATGACAGTAAAAAAATCCATTCTGAGGTTTATTCAATGCTTTGACCAAGTAAAAAATAAAATAAAAACGACATTTTACAGGAAATAAAACAATATAATGAGATATACATTTGGTCATTGGATTGAAAATCCAGTCTCTATCAAATAGACAAAAGGAGAAATGAATTCATATAACTTAACAGTAAAAAAAAAAAGAATGGTCACAAATTTCTTCATGTTTACAAAGTCAGTAAGAATAATTTATAGGCTTTATATAATGTTTGTTGCCTTGCATTTCTCGTGGGACGCAGCCAAGAGAAAGGCGTGTACAGCACCGACGTTTTAGCAGTAGAAACCCTTCTGTGTGTGTGTCACTTTTGAGGATGGACTGTGGGTGGAATTGAACACAGAAACAAACACTTCACTGGAAAATAGGCCCCCTGCCTTGTACAATCTCCACCCAGAGAGTGGGTATCGTGTGAGGTGTGAGGGTTGCGATTAGAAACACAAGGAGCAGCCCCAAACTGCTACCCTGCAGCTACCCTGTCTGGGTCAGGTGTATAAAAAACACATGTGGCCCCCACTGTGTAAATAGTGCCTTGGGGTGAGCTAGTGTGATTCATTTCAACATCCATCAGCATGTGAAGATGAAAAATATTGGGTTCTCTTTTTTTTTTTTTTTTTGGGACTTTGTGTAAAAAGGCACGTTCCCAATAAAGGCTTTCGATTAAATGACAAGACGTGTTCATAAGTGCATGATTTTAACTATTTGCACATTCATGTAGAAAGGTCAAAAAGTTACTTTGTGCAGCATTGCTCCCTCTCCTAAATCCTTGACCATAATCACAGTCTGGGTTGTCAAAACACAACAAAACAAAACTGCACAATTTACAAAGGAATGTACATTCTGACACGATGGAGTATTAAGCCCTCGCCGAAAAGATAACCCAAGTCGGATTTTTGGGGGGGAGGATAAAGACCTCAACGTTACAATCGTAGCGACCGGATATCCTTTGAAGTTTCATAAAAAGATGTGATTGACTGACAGCTATTTGAGAAGTATACCCCGCCCTCCTGCCCAAATTCAGCTGAGACTCTAATAAGGACAAGTGGTTTTCAAAAAAAAATGGATGAAAATGAACACCGTCATCAGTCTGAGCGGTTTAATGTAAATTAACAAAACGTTTGGGTTCTTTTTTTATATTTGCATATGGCAGGTCTGTAGAGATAAACGGTGGCTGTTGCTCTCAGATTCGACTTGACCCGTCACGTATTCTCTTTTGTTTTCATCGCGGCTCAGATACTCCATCATGACACCCATACACAGTACCCTGAAGAAAAAGAAAAAAAGTCTGATTGATCATCTCCACTTTGTCAAACTTTGGATTGGCAAGCAGGTCGGTACTTTGGATGAAAGTGCCTCTTTTCGTCAAATGTCAAAGAAGCCCTTCATAATGTGGTAGGCTGGCGTAAAAACCATGTACAGAAGCCTGATCAAAAACATCCACGACCACACGTGTACAGATTAGCAATGACAAAAAACATTTAAGATGAGATACTACTGCAATGCACGTACGTAAAGACAAACAAAAAAAGAAACAGAAGGGGTAAAAAGTCAAATGTTTAAACGTGTCCTTCCGGCTTCTTGTAAACAGCAATTTTGAATGTAATGTTGAACAGCTGAGGATGAAGCAGGGTGGTGGGAGTTGTCGTGTTTTCTTTTTTTTTTTCACCCCTCATATCTTATTCGTGAGCACAATACAAAAGAAAAAGAGAATAAACCAATGCCATTCTGATAATGACCCCAGGAAAAAAAAAATCCCTTTACAGATCAGGGGTTACGTTTGTACCGTGTGCATATTTGTGTCACCGCACGTGTGAGCCTCGCTTGATTTCGGTCCAGCTTATGCATGTTATGTTCCGATAAGAGGGAGCGTCGTCACTAATAAGACACAATCCAAGGATGAGACGCGTCCCTTAGTTCCTTATCGACGCGCTGCTCACGTTAGCGCCGCGTATCTGCGTACCTAAGTGTCATTGTTGGGCTGCCGGCACCGACAAAACATGCTTCAGTTTACAGTCAAACGGAGGACATCAGTCAAAATAAACAGGACACCTTCAAGAAACGACTTGGGCTTATTTTGTAACAAAGTGTTAACCGCACGATATGCGTGTCTGTCTGCATGCGTGTTTGTGTGCGAGTGTGTGTGTGCAATAATGATTGATGACCTCATTTGGTCTTTCAAGGCACACACTTCCACTTCCTGTATCACGACAGTGACACCAAACATCGGTCAAATAATCCTTCACAAATTCCAGAGAGGCACGACTCGCATCTGTGCTTTGCATTTACAAGAGCAAAAGTCACTTTGGCAAAATACACATTGAGCATCAAAAATAGGAGGGAAAAGTCATTCCGTAAAATAAGTTAATTTTACAAAACAAAAGTGTCTGGCTAAAGGAAATACTGCAGTACAAGTTGCCGACGCTGTTTGCACGTCAGCACGGAACGAGTCCCACTGAAGACACTTTGAAACCGACAAAATATTTCGTCGTCCTTCCATAATAGTCCTCTTATGAATGCTTTGCCAAAACAGGAATGTTTGCATAGAATGAGGAGGCTCGCCTCGGAGCTAATAACGGCGCACAAGTGGCACTTTAACAGTCTTGATCTCCGCTATATGGGAAGACTTTTGGATGATGCAGCTGGTGGTCCCGGGGGCACTGTCCTTCCCCTGCGCCAAGTTGGTCAAGGCCATGGCGGCATTGATCTCCTTCCAGTACGTCTCATCTTTGCCCTTCACCTTCTCCTTGTGTTCGGCTCTGACGCCACCGCTGATGACAAACGTGGGCCGTGAAGGAAACAAAAACAGTGAGCGGAGAGAGATTAAGAGTTGAAATCATTCATGGGCGGGGGCGGGGGGTCGTAGCCTAAAGAACATTAGCATTAAGCATCTTTTTACCCCCCCCCCCCTTTCCACCCCCTGGCAAAAAGAATAGGTAAGACAAAGGATGGTGAACTCACTTGTCATATTTACTTGATCCGTGCTCTGCTGTTTCTGAAAGAGGAAATAGAATGACTTAAATTCAAGTGATTTATTGTGCGCTGGGTTTCTAGGTATCACTTTGTGCTTTCTGGATAAGAATATTTCCGAAAAAGCCAGCAGGAAAGAAAGTGGCTAATAGGATTGAGACTCGTGACTCATGGACTCCATTCTGTAATATTTAGTTCAAAAACAATTCGGCCCCCGCCAATGTAATTGTGAGGAAATCGTTTAGCAAATGACTGAGCGTGAAAGACGTTGCAACGTGAGTCAGTGAGCACTCTCTCCCCCCCCCCCCCACCCCCTCCTAAAATGGAAGCAATCATTATCTCATATGTAAATCATTAGCAGGCAATAACATTGTCATTAGACGATCTAACCAACTTTCTCTTCAGGGCAACCGGCGTGTTTACTTCAAGATGTTGTTGAATAGGAGAGGAACAGCAAAAAAAGCATGTCAGCGTGTGTTCCGTGTTGAGTGACGAGCTCGAGACCCGAACTGTGTTTTGCTTGCAGTTGAGAGTACGATGACACACTTTTGGCTTGGCGGAGGCATTGAAGAGAGAGCCGAGCATCTGGATATCTTCGCCAGTCGCTTTCTTTAAGCTACCCAAACACACAGCTAAAGCCCTGGGAGACTTTAAGTAGCTCAGTCTTGACTAGGTACAGAGGATTTACAGACATAAAAACATTTGAAAGAGAGCCAATTGTATTTTTAGTCCCCCCCCCAAAAAATATATATTTTTCTACATACCGGTACCTGTGTTTTTCTTTCTCAGAGCATTGAAATACATTAGCAATTGCCAGTCTCATTTACTTTCGATGCCGTTGTTTCAAACGAGAGAAAAGGCTTATAAGCCTGTTTTCTGTATCGCTTGTCATTTGGGTCATGGTGAGCTGGACCCAAGAAGTTTGTTTGTTCTGTTTTTGCATCGCAGCGTTAAGTGTTCCAAGTGCTTCTCTGTGTTCTGCTTATTGCACATTGACACACAGTGAAGGCGTTGCTTTACAAGGAGGAGGGTGAACGTGTGTCTGATTTGAACATTTCCTTTCCGTTGCATATTCCGTAGAGAGAAATACGACTTCACAGTACGATTCTCAAATGGCTGGCGGACAGAAGACGAGGAGAACGTCGGCACAAGTGTACAAACCACAAAATCAAAGTCCCTCAAAGCATTCCAATGAAATCCCCTGGCTTACCCCCGATGTCCTATCAGTGCTCAGTCTTGATTTGGCTTGATCAGAGAGGCATTTTCTTTGATTGACATTGTTCACTTGTCTGTGCTCTACTTCTTCACCTCTGCGAGGAAGTGTTGTAACAAGCCTGAATCCAGATACTGGACAAGGACCATTTCGGTAGCTGCCAGCCAAAATAAATGAAAGACTTCCTGTCAATGTTTGGCGTTATGCTCTGTCTGACCAGCAACTCTTCTGCAAGTCCAGAATATTTTTATGAAAACTTTTAATGCATCCAAGGTCTTCTTCAACTTCTGTTATTTTTTGCCCCCCCCCTCCTCTCTCTCTCATTGTTTGGCGTTGTATAGTTTGAGTGACTACACGGTCAATACTTGAAGAGAGTAAATGCATCCTGTTCATTCCATTTCCATCTGTTCTCTCTGCCTGACTGTGGATTGGCAACATTCACCATCATCACAGTGGTGTAATGATAGGGCCGATGTTCAGATGATGTTTATATTCCCCCATGATATATTAGCTCAGTGTTTGGATACTCGTTGGCAGCGAATTGCTCGACTTCAGCGACATGAAAGCCGGGCAACATGTGGGGCCAAATTGTGGGCAGACGGTCCGCCCGGGTGTGTGTCTTTCCATCCACCTTTGAAAGTGTTTTAAGTATGTGTGAGGCAGCGATCCACTAAGAACATCCAGCATGACAGACCCAGACGGTTTTATGATTCGGAATAGCCACTTTTGGTCAAGCCGCTTTTTTTGTACAGACAAAACCAAGTGAGAGAACAGATATGGCAAGTTTGCTCATCCATTGGACAATCTACAACGGCCAAACTACCACCGGTATTAGCAGTCGGCAAAACAGAGCAGTATTTGTTGGTCGGTCTATTTAATGTAGGCCAGCAAGATCGAGTACACAGGCCCGTGGAGCCTTATCAGCCCGATGCAAAAGAAGAACTCATGTGACCCAAATTATTCCTGTTCTCATCCCCACAAGGGGAGATGTAGAGTAACCTAAAGAACATCTTTATTTTTCCCATATGTGACTCCCCGGTCTTAGCTGGCTTCACCTGGTCTGTCTAAGCGTGCCGAATGGTGCTATAGAAGCCTAAAATCCAAACATTAGATGTTGGAAAAAAGAAAATCTAAAATATTTGCATTCTCCCCTGGATATGCACATCAATGTAAAGAGATCTTTCTTATAGCTTTGTGGAAATCAGCTTTGGGTAATGCTGCTCACTCAACAATCAACCAGCCAAATGCCTAAAACAGCTAAAAGTCACATATTTTAAAACAAAAGCTATGCCAAAGAGAATACAAATCTCCACTGAATGACTAACAACTATTATCTTTGTCATTCTCTTTCCTGTTTTTTTTTCTTGCTTCCCTGCTTTACTGCTGAAGACTGGAGTAGATGTTGTCGCTGTTGCCTTTGGGCTCCATTGTCAGTGGGGTGTCACGCAACACCGAAGGGGGAAAACTAAGAAGTCTGATGGTTTCTGGCATGGGGCTGCAAGTCCAAAAATACGAGCTCACTTAACATCCCTGCGGGGTGATGGTGGGAGGGCGTAAAGAGGGCAAAAAAGTTAGAAAAAACCCCGCAAAAAACATGAAACCTCGTGAAAATGAGAGGAAAATAAATCGGGGCTGACAAATTAAAGAGAGGATGAGGTTACACCTGTTCGGATGAGTGTGGCCCAAAATCATCATTCCCATGTGGTGCTGTTGTTAGCAACATACAACAATAAACAAGCCCGATGCGCCGTCGTGCAAACCGTGGGAAGGTCCGCATAGCGACCACAAATAAACGCACGCTTTTATATTGACGATGTGTGGCGAGCCTCGGGCAGGGTCGGGGAGCTCATCCTGCCTCAGTGTCAAGTTTCTAAATTTTACATGCTGCTTAAAAAGCAGAGCGTAAGTCTCCGAAGACACCTTAATACGTGTTGCTGTTAGCTTTGTTATAATTACGGTTGGCCTTCTTCAAGCCTGTACTGATATAATCTAATGTATTATAATATATTATACATAAATACATTTGCAGGAGTGGCTAACTACGACAAGGCGTTCGGCAATGGTGTATTGATAGATGTAAAGTCAAAATGAAATCTTTCCGACAGGTTTTCAAAAATCACGATTTTTCTGGTCGTGAAAACGCACCAAATTCCAGGCTGGACATCGAGAAGGGAGGAAATGAGGTGAACAGATTTCCACTGAAACAGCTCATCGGCATTCTGCTCGACGCGAACCTGCAACTGTAGGTCAAGACTTGAACAGATCACTGTGTAATTATAAAGTCCCTTGGATGTCTCAGTTCAGCCGAAATATGAGTCAGGGGTTACTGTCATCATAGGCCGTTGGATGGAAAACATATTAACCACTTTTACCGCCTTTGCCATGACGCAACTTTTACCGACGTCCCGTTCAAATTGCTGGATGGGCAGATGTGAAATGCCTGGACGCAGGTTTGAACTTCAAATCAAAGAGGAAGGAGACGGGGCCGCCGCGCCAGATCTAACGACATCTCCTGATGTGGTTTCTGATTTGAAACCAAGCCACCGCCTTGATTAGGAGGCGCGACACCGAAGGACCCGCTGATGCCTTTGGGCTTGTTCGGTTTCACTGTTTTCCTTAATGATCTGTATGTTTAACAATGTCAAGACCGGTCTGTCGCCTGCACTCCGCCAACTCCGCTTTATTATTTGTCCTCGCGGCCATTTCTGTCCGAGGCACACTTATGCTGCCCGTGTGAATCAGTCACTTGCGCTCATCGAGCCAAAGACTTGAAACAAGGTGCAAGTCAAGTGACAACTCGGCAGGCCCAGGCCGTCTGACCGGTACCGAGACAGTGCTCGGAAATGACACCGTCACGCACTTCACGACTTTGTTGCCGTGAGCGTCTGGCAGATGTCACACTGCCGGCCGTCAACAGAAGTGAGGAACTCGCCTGAGCAAGATGAAGAAACAAGCTTGTTTCCGCTGTTTAAAGGCTGCCAAGTTGTCGCTGTGTTTACGTGTGCCGGTAAACAGAGCGTAATCAGGGCTCCAGTAAATCAGCCAGAAGGAGAAGACAAGAGAAGTAAATATATCGTCAAAGCCAGTGTCTCCTCTTTTTGTGTGTGTGTGGCGAGGCAAACTGCTGCAGGGACGCCGCGGACAAACAACAGACCGTCATTTCCATGATGAGGAAGATCGGGGCTTTATGTCATGTCGCCTGACAACACAAGTCAGACAAAAATGATCTCGACGGAAGATTCAAACGTCAACAGCGGGAGTCGCACCGCAACGACCTTCACCACAGGTCCACCAGTGATGAAACGATGAAACTCTTACCGAGGCGCTTGACACCAAAGCAGGTACAAATGAGTTGCTTTGAGCAGGACTGTCTTTGCTCAAATAGCGGCCAGGAGTGTTTATGTGCCGCACCGCAGGGAGCACTTAGTGTTTATTTGAAGGAGGTGCCTGTTCGAGTGGAGACCTTGATTTGCACGAAGGGTTGTTTATAGGGCTAACAAACAGCCTGCTGTTCGTAGACGAGTCGACATACAAATGTTACGTTTATGAGACAATCGGAATGGAACGTAGAACTGCCAGAACTGTTTGAGCTGATGCTATTATTTAAGGGAATAGGTCGTTCTTGTCATGTGAGCTCATGCTTTGTTCAAAGACACGTATTTCAAACTAAAGTGTCCCCCACAAAATTGGACAGTCGGAAATTTCCATCCTCAAACTTGGAGAAGGGCAAGAGAATCTGAGAAAATTGGTTGATTCTGACCTCAATGAGATGCAAACATATGATGTCACACAATAATGGTCATGCCAAAAGTTACAAAAAATTCACGGTACAATGCGAAAACATTTTATGAGAGTACTGTAAGACACAGCTGTCCTAAACTAACAAAATGAAGGATATATTTCTGTTATGGTTTATACAATAAGCCAGGATGGCAAAGCTCTTCAATCAAAAAAATTGAACTCTTTTTGATGTTTGAATGTTATGCTGAATTAATATCGGAGTCTCTCTTGAGCTGGATCAATTTTTACTATATTTGCTCATGGGAGCTTCCTGAATGGGAGAGAATCTGCATGAAAGCGCGTGATGCTTCTTGTGACAATTGGTCCACTCAACTTGTTGTACGCTGTGTATGGCATCCACTAAAATAGTCTCATTTGACAAGCAATACTACGTCCTCATAAAAGCTTCCTCTCTCCTTAATCTCAGCGTATTGTTGTAGACGCACCGCTCACGAGGGAATGGAAACCGCTTCCTTCACAGACGAGGGCAGCGGGCAACTGTGTTCTCTGAATGTGATGATCTGATTTTGGGCGTGCCAAGTTGACGATTTAAAAATGATCAGGTTGAGAGGCCTCAGGATGAGATTTCTTTAAACAATGTCTGCATTGGTCCGCCCACATCGCCGCAGGAGTGACGGTTAGAAAGAGGGTCAGACCGCAATTCCGCCAATTTTCAGTCGTTTCCCACCGTTGGATCCGCCACTCCTTGAAGAACATACTCGTTTTTTTGTTTTTTGTGTGTGTTTTGTTTTTTTTGTTTTTTTTGTTGTTACGTCACTGCAGACTACAATGTGGTCTGAAAAGAGGGCACTCAAGATCGTGTTCATGGCATGGGAGAGACACACAGTACATAAACATTTACATATAAACACATACACACACACACGCACATTTTTACGTATAAAATGTTGACAGACAACCGATTCTATTAATCATCCATCCCAGCCATTGACATCTTAAACCAGAAGTCCAAGTTGAAACCAGCATGGCCCCTGATAATAATACGCGAAACCTGCCGGTTAGCCACTTGCCTCAGGAATTCACGTCTTTTCCACATCAATGAAATCACTTGCGCCACATTCACCATCTGGCTACTGTATTCATCAACCTCAAGTCCATAAAGTCGAAATTCTAGCCAAATACGCCTCTGTCAACATTGTGTAATGTGTCTGACCGAGATCACTCAGTCGCTTCTGGCAAGAACGTTCGGACTTATTTGGCGAATAATGATCTATACGACACCGGACGGGGAGAAATCTAGTACCGAGCAAGAAGAAAAACATTCAGCCAGATTCCTGCCATTTAATATCCCATTAAAGGGTCATTTGGCATCAACGCCTGGCATGTGCGATGGAATTCTACTGTTCCTTGCCTTCAATGAAATTCCCCAAAGGCTTTGGACTCTAAGTGTGTGTGTTTGTACTGGACATTGTGTGTCAAGCTTGTGAATGGTAGGTGTGTGTGTGCGCGCACGCGCAAGTCATTTTAAGCTGGCAGAAGTTTAGATTTCCATCGAAGTAAATCTAAACCCTCCATCTCCTGCCACGTCTGACTGCCCTCTGTAGTCAGAGATAACACTGCTGGTTCACGACATCATTAATGTATGATTTTTTTTTTTCGCCAATGGCGTGATGGTTGCCAGGGGTTCCACTTCTGCCTCAACCAATCACAACTGATATGTCAGCAGGAATTCCTAAAAAGAATGTGCCAAAAGAAACGCAATGTGTTTTTGTCCTCTGTTTTTGTGTCCCACTCGACTGAAAATGGACGACGCATTGCCATGCAAAATGCCGTGTGTTTATTTAACTTGGGAAAATGAAATTCAAGTTAAAATGATGAAAACCTAAACTTCCTATTTCATTCAGATTTACTGCCAACACATTCATTCAAAGGAGACATATTAGAACCCCCCCCCCCCTCCAAAAAAAAAAAATCTGCTCTCATATGTCAAAAAATGCTCGCGTGTGTGACAAGCTTTGGTCAAAATCTTCCAAGGATCAAGATGAACTGCACTTTTTTAAAAACCTTGTTTTAACAGTCATCAGCCTATTCTGCAGTACGTATGAGCCACTGCTCACCCTGGTGTGCAGCTCTGCTTACCTTTCATAAGTGATAGTGGTTTCCCATAGACTGGTGGCAACTTAAAATTTGAAGTCTGATCAAAATTTGAACAGATACATTCTCAGAGCTCCGTTCACAAATTGAAATGTCACACTTGATATGAGGGCAGGCATCTAATATGTGGAAATAAGCTAAATCAGATTTTCTGAAGCGCATGCTCGGATCAGAGGAGTCACTTGTCCTCAGACAACTTTACTTGTGTAAAGTAAAAGCTTTTTTGATTATTTGTACCAAAGCCAACATATCACATTAATATGAAGAAGCTACTCACTATTAAAAACATCCACACAGTTCAATACAGTTGTCCTTGAATTGGATTCCACCATTTAAATTCAAGCCACACTTTGTCTTCATTCCTATTTTTCTCTCTTTCACACACACACACACACACGCACACACACGCACACACACAGCCCCTTGCTCCGATAATAAAAACCACATTTGTCCATGTGAGGAATTTTGAACAAAACAGGCTTCTAAGATCCATTCACTGCTGCAGAACGTGTCCATGTTAACCACAATGTAAAAAAAAAAAAAAAAAAAAAAAAAAGACTATTGGTTACAAAGACTGAATTAAAAAAGGGGCTCGATATTTGAAGAAGAACCAGCACAGATGTGGACTTCACAGTTTGGATGAGCCACAGTGTGAAACGTCTGTGAAAATACTTTTGTAGACTGTATTTGTTAGCGATGCCAACTATATACAAAGTGTTGCATTCAAATCATGTCTTAATTCAGCATCCATGATCCATGCATCCATTCTCTAGCCTGCTTCATATCGCACATCTCAGCTGATATACTGCACTGATATATACAACCATGCACATTCACACCGGTGGAGTCCCAAATTACAAAAACAATTCATGTTTTTGGGATGTGGGAAGAAGTCTTAAAAGCTGGAATAGTTCGTTTGCAATGTTCGCTGAGCTGTGTTTGTGATCTACGGTTTCACCGTTAAACATTATCTTCTCACGTTTATTTTTTCATACATTCTCAAAATGAAGTACGTGGATGGCTTATGAATAGGGAGGATTACTGTTCACTTCATTCTTCTGTCCAATAAAATAACAAACCGGGCAATATGAAGCTTTGTCTTGGCCGGTACATTGTTTTCCAATCTGTAGAACAACATTTTATAGGACACTCATAATACTACTGGACGATTACAGATTTAGATTCCTGACATATAATGACCTTTCGTTGATCATTTGTGACTTTATGTGCAAGCAAGCTCGATTACATCCATTTAACAACTTTCTATACCGCTGTCCGGGGCAACTGTGTGCTCAACTTACGCCAGCTGACTTTGGAGGAAAAGCAGACGACACGCTGGATTTATTGCCAGTCAATCATAGGGGAGGATTGTAATTATCAAGAATTATTAGAAGTCTGTTTGGATATGATACGTTTTTTATATTTAGTTTGGTTGGCGGAAATCATGTCCAGGGCTGGACTGGCCATCTGGCGTACAGGTCAGATGACTGGTGGGCTGGCCTCTCTTGGGGCCAATGCAGTGCTATTTAATGATTATTTTCCTCCATTTTGCCCCTACGAGACCGGTCCATAATTTAAAGGGAGCCGTCGGTGAGCTACAGCTATGTGGTAGCCATGGGTGGTCAGGAGTCATGTCTGAATATAAATTTCATCAGAATCTGTCTAAAGAATAGCATGTTGATTTTTACAGTCAGTGTCAATTATAGTGTCCAAAAGCCAGAATGGCAGGTCCAATTTTTGGGGTTTTTTTTGTGGCAGTTCAGTCTAGCGTGGCTTTATTGAAGAGAGATTTCGAAAAGGATCACCGGATAGTTGATGAGAATGTTTTTAAAAAAATAATGCCGCGTGTGAGCTTTAAAGAAGAAATGCGTTCGTCTACTCTCTCCACGGGACCTTGTGGAAAGGATGAAAAGCAGGCCAAACGGTAGTCTTAGGGGAGAGCATGTTCCATATAGCCTTGTTGTGTCTGGCTTGCTAAGAGCCTGCTCAGAGGAGCTGGCTGGAGGGAATTCCTTGTCTGCTGAGAGTGTGTGCTTCCATGTGCGAACATGTGTGCAAGTGGGACTCATAACTGCATTAAGAAAATCACATTCCTCAACACAAGCGCCGCGTCAAATACAACAACGGGTAGGGGGAAGTGAGTGTGATCAACAGGCTTATGAATAACACTGCAGCTGCAAAAAGTAAAACAAAAGTGTGCAGATGGAGGAGACACGGAACGAAAGACGGAGAAGGAATGCAAGAAACGTGGCTCCTTACCAGCGCGATAAACAAAGTTCGCCTCTGCCTCCGAGGAGGTCGGCGAGAGCAACTCGTCGTCGTACTCGTTGGAGCTGAAGGAGCCGGAGTGGTTCCTCTTGCGAGCGTCCATGACGGCGTTGGCCACCATGACATGACGCAGTGAGTCATTGAGATAGCGGTGCAACAGGCTGCTCTTGTATTTGGGCGGCGACACGTAGTCATCGGCCAGCGAGGCGGCTTCGGTGGCCGAGGGGAGCCCCGCTCCCATCCCCATGGCCATGCCCATCATGGTCGAGCCTTCCTTCTTAATGACACTCTGGTACATGGGCTTGGTGAACTCCACGGCAGTGTTCTGGCTCCTCTGAGGATTGTCGCCATCTGATAGATGGAAAAATCATGCGAAGACATGAGGAATCTTCCAAACGCGGTGAAGTCATATACTCGTGCTTTATACGGTACGTCCACTATTTATTAATGTATTCTGGATATATAAGGCACACAAACAATAGGTAGATCCATTTGTGATGGCTCATTATCACAATAAGGAAGCTATGCGAACAAACACAAATGTAGAAACTTAGATGGCAAACTCCATCCATCCATCCATCCATCCATCTTCTACCGCTTATCCGGGGCCGGGTCGTGGGGGCAACAGCTTTAGCAGGGAAGCCCAGACTTCCCTCTCCCTAGCTACTTCTTCCAGCTCTCCCCGGGGGATCCCGAGTCGTTCCCAGGCAAGCTGGGTGACATAGTCTCTCCAGCGTGTCCTGGGTCTTCCTCGGGGTCTCCTCCCGGTGGGACATGACCGGAACACCTCACCGGGGAGGCGCTCAGGAGGCATCCGAATCAGATGCCCAAGCCACCTTATCTGGCTCCTCTCGATGTGGAGGAGAAGCGGCTCGACTCTGAGCCCCTCCCGGATGACTGAGCTTCTCACCTTATCTCTAAGGGAGAGCCCGGACACCCTGCGGAGAAAACTCATTTCAGCCGCTTGTATCCGGGATCTCGTTCTTTCGGTCACGACCCATAGCTCGTGACCATAGGTGAGGGTTGGGACGTAGATCGACCGGTAAATTGAGAGCTTCGCCCTTTGGCTCAGCTCCTTCTTCACCACGACAGACCGATACAACGTCCGCAACGGTGGCAAACTCAAACAAGTCAAATGTAGAATTTGAGTCACAATTGCAGACACGTAGTTGGATGGATACTACTGTGATGTCAGTCAAGAGTGCAATATATTGGTCTTAGCGAGATGAAGTCACTAGTAATTATTACCATAATACTGTATATGTTGTTCTTTATGATTTTTTAATGACACTTTTCGATGCCACGAGGGTGACTAATACTGTATTTTATTTTAAAAAGTAATTGCGCGTCATTTTTTTGGGCGAAGGGCGGTCCGTGCGCACACACTTGTGCGGCGCTGAAAAGCTCAATAAAAATGAACTTCTGTTTCATTTCCATTGGCATTCCACTCAAGAGAATAAAGCAGCGGAGAAATGTGAGAGCAATCCATAACGGACTGGAGATTGTTTCCTCTCCATTTAAAACACATTGCCCCTCTATTTCCGTCTGCAGAAAGCTTACAGTACGATCCATGGCACTGCGCACTGCTAAGGTAATCAAATTAAATGAGAACTCTGATGAAAGAAGCAGGGGAAGTAGATAAAAAAAAGTTCTGGAAAATCCGATATCAGGAGGAAAATCAAGAGCTCCACTCTGGATCCTGTTGTTGATTGGGCAGGTTAGATGGCGTCTAGGCCAAGTTATGATTACAGCTCACGAAGGGACTCGCTGTCCGCTCACTGCGCAGCCTGAGCAGAGATTCTCAAAGTCCATTTCTATTCTAAAGTCCATCCAAACAATGTTGATCTGCCGTTATGATCACATGGCCGGCATCCAAGTCTGGCACCTCTCTAAATAAACCTTCAAACATCTCAAAAATGTTCTTTGGGTGCGCAAGAGTGGCTACGAAACAAGCCGGAGGAGTTGACAAATAAGAGCGGTCAACGGGTCAGCGGGGTCGCATCTCCACATAAATAGCCCCTGAAGCAAAAGCATAGACTTTAAAAATAATGGCGGGCCTTTCGGTGTACGGGTCAAATGTGGGATATGGCTGCGGAAAACTTCATAACCATAATGTGACAGGGGGAAGAGTCCGGGAGATAAAGCGAGCCACTGGTGGTACAATGGCATGTGGCGGACACAATGCAAACAACATGCGCGCATTCCTTTGCAGCCGCACGCTCGGCCTCTGCCTCTCGAAGGACCTAATTAAAGATTACTCCCGCCGCAGCGCTCTTCCTCTCTGTTTCAATCCCTCACCGTGCGAGTATATGCTGTACGGTTTCTGTTTATGTATTTATTCCCCGCGCAATGTTTTCTGTCCCTGTCGGTGGCTTGCAAGAAGCAATTCTTACAATTCAAATGTTTGCAGTTAAGTACATAGCTTAAAGAAAGTCAGTCATTCCCAATTGCAGACTGGGCGACAGACGTTGGCTCAGCGGGGTGTCTTAATAACAACGTTGCAGCCGGCCAGCCTCCGCGACTCTCGGCTAGGCCACACGCTTGCCGTAGAATACTTTATATGGCGTATACTGTACTCAGAACAACGTTCGGCCTTGTACTTGCTTCTCCCGTGTCCTGAAAGGCTTACGACGAGGGCTAAGAAATGTTATGATATAAGAAGAGCGGCTGGGTCACGCGGGGTTCACACTGGCTTTATATGAACAGACTAGATCAATTTGGGGACTGGAAACCCAAGCCATGTAGGGGGGTGTAGACTTGGGAGAATTAAACTCTGCTAAGCTCGGGAATGAAATACGTTGGTTATCAATCAATCAGCAGTCATTTGTAGGCCTGTATTTTCAGGGAAATACAGTGTGATGCAAAACTTGAACCAGAATCGAGAACGAGAATGAAGTCTGCGTGAGCGCTAATGCAAATGACTCATGTAACTCAGCAATCCGTCCGGCCATTTTCAAACTACTTATGACCCTGCACTGCACCTCATCAGTCAATAGATAACACATAACATCCACACTCACTTTCACACCTATGGAACATTTTGAGTCTTTTTTTTTTTTTTTTACTTTTGGAATGTGGAATGAGGAAGAAAAGTGACTGAAGAAAAAAAATGTCCAAATTGAGATTAAAACCCCAGAAAGAACCTTTGATGAAAAGGTGGACATGCTCAAAGCTCAGCAAATGTAGGCCTACCACTGTACTGATAAAATTCAATTCAAGATCCAAACTAAACTAACTGTTGAACAGTCTCCCGCAATTGCTTGTTTAACTTAAAAAAAACAACAACTCAATTCTAATTTGAATACAGACAATAAAAAAGATTTCAAAAGACCATACAGAAAGTATAGTGCGCAGGATGAGACAGTATATCGTATTTGAAACGTACCATCCGAGCAGCTGTCATCGCTGCTGACGCTCAGTCTCTCGGCATTGCCTTGAACATACTTGTTATAAAGCTTGATCCGAAGTGCCCAGCTCAAGTCGGGCTGCCTCACCGTGTTCTTCAGCCGCCTCCTGGCATTGGCGAACCAATTGGAAACCTGACAAAGAAATGAAAAGGAGAGTCCGGAAAAAACAACGTTATTGTTTTGACTCTTCAACATATCCCCATCCACGGTGGGACAAAAACTTGATCAAAACGTCTGCTCAGACTCGACACACCAAAACAGTCCAGTTACTAAAAGGAATTCCAGACAGTTTCATCTCATATTTTCTGCACCTAACACCCTCCACATGTCGGACAGCCAATAAAAACCATCTATTATTGATCAATGTTGACGGTGTGGCTTCAAGTGGCTTATGAGTGCAACACGATCCTCACCTGCACCAGGGTCATCTGTGAACCCAAAGCCAGCAGAATCTTCTCCGTCTTAGTCGGGTAAGGGTTGTCTCGGTGCTTGTACAGCCATTGCTTGAGCGGCCGCGCCATATCTTGCAGGGCCTGACGCTTGTGTCGCACTTTGCTGCCACCGGGACGACCCCTGAAAGGTCAAAAAGGTCAGCCAGTGATACAATACAATACAATACAATACAATACATGCTGATTTATATAGATAGTCCAATAGGTTGTGCACAAATGCCATTTTATCACGAGCCACATCAACCTGGATGATGATTCCGGTTCCGCAACGAGAGTTGGAACAGAAATTCTGCCTCTGACAAAGAAAAGAACGCTCCGTTGTGAGTGACGCTGTTTGTCAGAAAGGTATTCATTTAAACAACGCATTTATTTTTGTGGTTGTAGTTTACAGTAGCGTCGAACCGCACTCCATCACACGGAAAAGTGTTTATTTTTGTTTCATTGGAGCTTTGAGGCAAAAACTGAATGTTCTCGGTGTCGAGTGGCGCACACCGCAGCAGACTACAACCGGAATAATAAACGTATCGTGAAATGAACGTAGAACAGATCAGAATTGTGACGTAGTATCTCATTAAATTGTGTCACCAACACGCGGTGTCTAGTGAGAGCATGTGCAAGCGAGATTCTCTATCATTTTTGTCATGAAACCGATCATCTGGAGGGTGCACGGGGCATCAGATAACTATCGAAGACATATTTGTTTTCCATGTTGTGGAATTTCAATCTCAGGCTGAACGACACACGGGAGGTGAACACTTTGGCTAGATGTAAAAAAGTGGACCAAAGATCACAGAGTGGAATTAGATGTTCGTTTATGAGGCAGGTCATGTTTCTCAGCTTCCAGGTGGTGCAGGTATTGTCAACCCTGACATAAAAAGTAAGCATACGGTAGACCGGCAACATTGTCACGATCAACGCTAAAGACAAATATTGTCGTCATCGCACCCGCAAAAAGCCCCTAAAACCCAAACATTATTTTCCATTCCAAAAAGAGGCTGTCTTTTTTTTTCTGATATGCTCAAGCAGCGTTATGAGAGCCTCACTCTCACCTGCACAAAGGAGAACCTTTGGATTTCAGAAACCTGCAGATGTCAGTATGGTGCAGGCAGGACTCTGAGCCCTTCCTTTTATCTCCCTTAAAGCTTCCACACACACACTGCACGTCACATTTAAGTCTAACCTCATCCCGAGGTTGGTGTTCTCCAAATATTTTCCTTGTAATCTAGATTGGAATGAACATCTTAAAAGTACATTTCACTCCCTGTTCTCAACATTGGTTTTAAACAACGGCCCTGCTCGCTCGCAGACACACACACACACAAACATTTTTTTTTACATCTCTGATTGAAAGTTCACTTAAAGAGACACTTGACAAGCACCCAAACTCATATCACTCTGTGACTGAAGGTTTCCATTTAAGGTCACCCCCCCCCCCCACACACACACACCCATACCCCACTCTTATGTGCTCAATTAAGAAAAACAACAACCCCCAAAATTCAATAAACCATCTTTTCTTACACCTGTTCCCTGTCACAAGAAAATAAATAAAATACTTGGAAAACCAACACATGGTCGTTGTGTGATGGACTAGACCACACAGAAAGTTGAAGGGCAAATGTATTTATTGGAAGCAGATGGAGAAATGTAGGAAGACGGCTACCGAATAAGGCTGACCTAGTTATTACCCCGGTATTAACGAGATGAACAACACCGGCAAAAAAAAAAAAAAAACATTCAGCTACTCCTTCATAAATTATGCTAGATTGTGGAAATATGACGGTCGTCCGATTTGAATCAAGACTGCTTTACAACTCGACCATGTGGATGCGCTGGCTTCACGCCTAAATTGCGCACAGACGCACGCAGAAGCACGAGACCACGACTTGATTCCAAAAGTAAAGCAAATATATTTTCAGGGTTCAGGCCAGGGAATGTCACGTTTTCTTTTTTTTTTTGGGGGGGGGGGGGGTTAGTCTGCAAACGCGCTCAAAATGTGGTCGAAGTGAACTAAGGGTGCAAGTGGTTTCCACCCGCCCCCGATCGACCTTGGAGCTTGACTTACCCGTTCCGTCTGTGTCGGATAGCCTGGTTGTCCATGATGGCCTGGTTGCTGGAGAGAAGGTCCGGGTGTTGTCCATCCATGACTTCCAAGTAATTTCTGCTGCTCCTCTCCACCTCGTTGGCCTTGTCCTCAAACAGAACCTGGCCGCTCAGCTCATTAAACACGATGGCGTTCATCTTTGGCCAGATCGTCCCCGAGTTGCGCAAAAAGGAAAAGATCCCCGCGGGTGCGACACGGGGCGCAAGTGTCTCCCCTGTGAAAGACATGCGGCGCGTTTAGCAACGGTGGACTTCAAGTCGTACTTCGTAGAAATATAAAATGCTCCGTATGCCTTCGCACTTCATTTGCTGGGTTGTGTTTGCGTACAATTTAAAGTTTGTTTCTCGTGTAAACATTCCTTTTTTAAATGCAAAGTTAAGCCTGAATTGCGCGCTCCTGCCAGGTTCACGTCGGGAAATCAGACTTTATCACTTCAATTGTTATTTTGCAGCAAACCAGCGTTGAAACAACTTTTTTTTTACCATTAAACATATCCAACATGATGTTCGTTCATCTTTTTAAAAAAAACAACGTGCAGGCGATTGATAAATCATCAAGTCAAAACAAGTGCACGCGGCAAATTCTGATTTAATTTCCGTTCATGCAACGTGGATTCATTGGCATGCACGCTTTGAATGCATCACAGAACAACTCTGCGGGCTGTCGAATCGGTTATCGCATTTGCATTTGTTAATTATCATTATTGCACGTGTCCCATGCAGGAATAAAAGTGCGCTGCGGTCACGTGGGACTGATACTGTGTATTAATTACGCCTCTACGGAACAGTTCCGTTCTCAAGTACGGCACGTATGATTGACGTCAGTAATTAACTCTGAATCCCCACTGAAGTGCCCCTTGCAAATTCTCCTCCGCCGCATCCCCAATTCGAGGCGATAAAAGAACCGATGAATGCACAACAAACGGGTAAGCCAATCTTGCGCGCTTCCGTTACCTGTCCCGGGCTCCTCCGGAGTCGGTCCGCGGTGTAGAGCAGTAATCCTGTCTCCTCCGGCCCATTCCCCACTCACATGTTCCCCTCCGGAGATGTTGTGGCCAAAATCACGGAGCTCCGTCTCTTCTGCAGCTTTATCCGGCGACCTGCGCCGCTCGGCCCGGGACTCTGAATATGTCACTCTGCTCATGTTTCCTCGCACACAAGCCGAGCCTGCGAACATACTGTGGATGGCTTAGGCCGGTTCATGGGCAGGGGCGGCGGGCGGGGAGGCTCAGGGGGCGGGGGCGAGGCACCGTGCCGCTGCAAAAAAAAAAAAAAAAAGTTAACCATGACCATTACATCTGGATGAAATGCATTTCACTCAGACAGCATTGGTACGTCTTGCACAACATGATAAAGATATTCATATTTACTTTTTTTTTTTTAATTGGGGGACCGTTATATGATGCAAAGCAATTCACAATTCTGAGGTTTCGTGTTTGAATCTCAGCTCCTGTCGAGAATTTCTACGATACCTTCGGCTTCATATTACATGACTCGAAATCGTGAATAACCGTCAATGTGTTTTTACGCCACGTCAGCCATATTGGATGTGGCCAAAGTATTTGCCCTAAAATCAGCAAATTACATTACAAAATTGAAGTCGAATAACATAAAACAGGCGGCCCGGTAGTCCAGTGGTTAGCACGTCGGCTTCACAGTGCAGAGGTACCGGGTTCGATTCCAGCTCCGGCCTCCCTGTGTGGAGTTTGCATGTTCTCCCCGGGCCTGCGTGGGTTTTCTCCGGGTGCTCCGGTTTCCTCCCACATTCCAAAAACATGCGTGGCAGGCTGATTGAACACTCTAAATTGTCCCTAGGTGTGAGTGTGAGTGCGAATGGTTGTTCGTTTCTGTGTGCCCTGCAATTGGCTGGCAACCGATTCAGGGTGTCCCCCGCCTACTGCCCGAAGACAACTCGGATAGGCTCCGGCACCCCCCGCGACCCGAGTGGGGATCAAGCGGCTCGGAAGATGAATGAATGAATGAATGAATAACATAAAACAATTGAGCGACGGCTTAGTATCCAATGAGTTCTGGCCTGACGATACATCTCCAAGGAGCAAGTGAACGAGGCATCCTCAGCAAATCACTTTGATTTGCCACATCTAATACGGCTGCGGCGTCGACATACTCCAGGTGGGGTCTCCGCACCGTCGGTCACCAGCTGTCCAACTGCTCATTCTTAACAAGTGAGGGACATGATGAAGAATAGCAACCTTTGAATTTGTAGTGGGGCACAGCCATCTTGGGGCGGATCTGGTTTGAAATCTGCATGGTTGCTGTTGCAACTCTGAGCAATGAGCCCTCAAAGTCGTTGAAGAGCTCACTTAAATGAAATGAAAATAGGAACTTTTTGGGCCTTATGACTGTCATCGTCCTGAGTAGGCGATCCTTCAAAATCAGCCGGCCATTTACGATGATTAAATATACCCAACGTCCCCTTTGACCGCAGGTTTTGGTTGCTTGGTGAAAACAGTCCTCGTCACGCGATTCCGAGGCTGACTAACGTTCAAGATTAAGTTTTTCTCTCATTAGACAAACTGCCCGCAGCAAAATCTGCATACAAAACCAACATTTTTTTTTTCCTGCAACATCAATTATTCCATCAGGATCGGAGCAAACGCGATCCGTGCTGCAAAACTCGGAAAACGTGGATTCTGGCCGTTTATAGCCACGCGGCGACTGATTACATCTGATCAACCCTCTCATTGACTTCCATTATAAAAACCTGTCACGTCATGTACTCATGAGTCATACGCTCCAGAGGTCCTCAGCTGTGTGTTGCTTTGGGGTTTATTCAAGGTAGTGATTCGGAGGAGGTGACGAGGCAGCAGGACCCGTAGGAAGAGTCGGGGATCTGTGTAATTATTGTTTATTTGTGCTTATTTTCATTTAACGGGGGGGAATTTAACTTTTACTAACAGCTTGTGCAAACATGTTCTCTTCTGAGTACTCAAGTGATGCAATCACTTTGATTAAGGTCAGAGAGGGTTTATTTTCTCAAGTTTTGCGGGTTTTCCTTCTCACCTGATGTGAACTTGTGTTACCTGCCATGACCTTCCCTAGAGTGGAGGTCTCATTCAGGCAAGGCACGTTCTGAAAATATTTTCTGGATTCTGCGTTGGACTTTGTGTTTGCTGCAGAGCTGTCAATCTGAACAATCAACAAATGCCAAAACATTTCCATACGATTGACTTTTTCATCCGAGCCACTTAATCATTCAACGGTTCCGGCTATGAAAGGTGCTCATTGTTCACCAGCGAGAGCTATCGCTCCGCCTCCAAAGCACAACAGTCCCAATGATTTTTTAAATCTCGATAGTCTCTGTTCCACGACGTGACCCTCAATTAAGGTGATGTTTTTACTCTCGACTTAAATCTGTGTAAACCAAGTTGGAATTATACATTGCAGCACGCCGACTTACTGCTTAAAAGCCGCAGACATATTTGTTTGTCGGTTTGCCCGCAATGGTGGAAAATGTGACTGAGGAAGAAATTTGCAGGTTGTTTAAAATGACCCAATTACTGTTTTTTTTTTCAGGTAGGTTTTAATCATTTGGGACACAAATCCGCGAGTGAAAACATGCACTATGTCTGTCCGCCGAAAGCAATCAAGAGTCAAAACCCGAAGGTCATTAAACGTTGCTGGGATCGGCGCTTTAAATTACAGTGTGGCATAATTGCATCTCGGAACAGCCGCCTCTTAACGCTCTCGTGCCTGTTGTCTTTCTATTTATGACTTGAGGTAGAAAAAAAAAAAACATGGCCACAAAACACACATGGGGAGGATTCCAGTTACGTGTGAAATAACACGTTTAGTCTAATTCAGTCAAGCAAAAGATATTTTGGGATCGTTGCAGAACTAATCGTTCAAATTCAAAATCATTTATATGCCCATAGTAAAAAGGTAAGCATCATGTTTCGGCTATTTCACTGATATCACTTGTTTTACGCCGGTCGACCCACCTTTCTCTTGTCGGGTCTTCTGACATACTTGAGCGTGAGCTGTGAAAAGCAGCAATTGGCAGCGCAGACAATTTTTGATGCACTGTCAAGAGTCAAAATGAGAACGGGACAAAGTCTGAAATTTCAAATGAAATGCCATATGAAACGGACAAACGGACATTCTTGAGTCCATGACTCATTCGCCACGTCGACTCATTCTCTAATGCATCCATCACGTTTTATGCTCACGTCCTCCAAGAAGACAAACAATGAATGGATGTGCCATTCTCTCTAAGATACGTACCAGGCGATGAAAAGACCCCGTGGAGAATTTTGGACTCTTTTTGGGAAAGTTGCCACGCAGAGCTCTAAGGTGGAATTCTGGATGGCGCCATCGGAGTGCCTGTCACATCATCACTGTCATTTCGGCATTCCGAAACCATTTCACAACACGGTCCAACTAGCGGCTGCTGGGATGATTCCCTTTCCAATGTGCTGTAAGTTCATTACGATAAAGCACAGTTTCAAACAAACACAAAGATAACTAAAGAGACACTCAGGAGAGACCAGGCCTAAGCCAAGGCCAAACAATCCCAAACGTGTCCCACCATGACATTCAAGGCCTGTTCCGCTCCCGTTCTGGAGGTAGAGCTCTCTACCTGCTGGAAACGTTTGGTCACTGCACCATTTGGCCCCAACGTAATTCGACTGTCGCAGTAAATGTAAAAAATAAGGCCTTGCATTTACGCGAAAGGTTTATATGGCAGCTGGTTAGGTCTTTTTTTTTTTTTTTTTTTGGTACAGTCCTGCTAGCAAACACTAATGGGAACTTAACCTGATGTCATTGCCGTTTTGCACTTGGTGGAGGTAATATTACACTGCAACCCATCAAACGGCCTCTTATGTACTGCAAGGTTGTAAACAAGAGGCACGCACATTGTTGCCCATTAACAAATCCTTTTATGACCAATCAAGCAACAGTCATCCTCTGTTGAGTCTCATCAAATCAGAGCTTTGTCTAAAATTTCACAATCACCCCAATTTCATGGTCAGGTGCGTTAGAAAAGATGTGATTTGTTCACGTAGCTAACAGGCGCATTGGTCAAACACAAGGCCTCTCTTCAGGCTTCTACCTGATGCAACAATCAGACAGACAACCGATGAAGACAGAAAAGATTAATTTCAGGTTACTACAAGAGCCGTTTCAAATGCTTTGCGCTGATTGAGAGGAGCAAATCTATCGAAACCAAGCCCATTATATTACGCATTCGTACCTAATGATGTGTCAGGTCATTTGATTCCTCGAAATGAAACTTGTCCAATCACACCAAAAAGTAACATAATCAACTAAATAATAGATCGTTTTATCGTATTTGACAGGCATGTTGCAAATCACTAACAATGCCGGTAGGGTTAAATTTACAGACCCACAGTACATTAACTACCGCATTAAAAAAAAAAAAGACATGCTTGAGATTATACACTCAGCCAAGGAAAGGTTTACTGAGTAAACCATGACAAAAAAAAGTGGGACCACATTTGTCCCTTTTCAAAGATTCAGGCAATATCTTAGTCCGCTTTACTCAGACAGCATTTGTCAGTCATGACTTCTTGGACCTGAATGGTATTTTCGAGCATACAGTGACTATTACATCAAGCTGCATTTTCAGGGTGGCTTGCTTGTGCTGCACATCTAATAACTGACATGTAGAAGGCCCAATGATTGCATGAACAGTGACAGAGAAATTGGGTCACAGCATTTGAGTCCAGACACACACAAAAAAAAACCCAGAAATGCAACTCACAGAAAACGACATGCAAGGCAATTTCAAAGACTGTTGATCATTTTCTACACCCAACGCATGGCATGCTGATGCATTATAAATGAAAGCTTTAGTCTGCAAATCTCCAAAAAGCTTGACTTTCTACTCACAGGCCAACTCCGTCATGTTTAATAGGATCATAACAAACAGCACCGAGACCTTAATGGAGATGTTTGTATCCTCAAAATGTGACCCAGATGCTGCGGTATTTGCTCACTCATTTCTCTATGTATTTATTGTCAAGCTTGCGTTGTATTTACACTGTACGGAAGTGAATGTCAGGGATTCATATGTGGCATGAAAGTACTGTATATTGTACATTTCACACCAGCACACCTTACGCAACATCTCAAACTCTTGATTTGGTGACAAGGCTTTTGGCTGCATGTTTTGGACACTTGGGAGAAGTGAGGCCGTGCGGATTGTGGCTTCTGTGGTTGCTAAGGCAAAAAGCTTTGAGTCAACAGCGTCTGACCTCCTCTTGTGATGTCGTGGGTCAGTAGAGAGAATGTTCCAAAGACCTCGTCAACCCTCCATCGACATGCCTTTGAAGGAAGAACCAGAGTCTGTAGGTTCTCCTATTTCTAAGGCAGAGTTTGCAGAGGCGCTGAAAAAGCTTCTGAGCGGCAGAATTCTGGGGATGGATGAGATTTGAGCATTGCTCCTCAAAGATCCGGATGTGGGGCTGCTTTGGTTCTGCAACATTGCAGAGTCGTAGTGTACGTGTAGGCGACAGTGCCTTTGATTGGCAAACCGAGGTGATGGGTGGAACCAGAATCTTCCATGCCATAAAATAATCACTTGAAAAGACTTGACACGTTTTATGAGGGCAGCGGTTTGGCCAGCAAAAAAAAAAAATGTGGTCATCTCATTTTGATAAATCGGAAGAGCATATCCCAGAAATGATCCCGGTAGACTTAGAAGTTCTTTGGTGTTGACTTTGGAATCCCAGGTGAAAGTCGAGCCAATGGTGAGACATGGCAGCGGAGGCACAGGGGTGTGGCAAATGGCAGGGCACTCATTTCCCCTGCAAACACCGACAGGGATATCCCTCCACTATTTCCATTTGAAGCAAGGAGAAACATGGGATGTTGAAAGGTGACTCGGAAGGCCAGCGCTGGACGTAATTACTGCCTATGCTGAGGCGTGGAAGCCTAACCTCTAATTTCCCTTGAATAATGTCGCAGCGTCGGACGGCAAGCCAGAAAAAGTGGCACTTTCTTTTCTAAGAGGCTTTGCGGCCCGACTAATACTCTCCCGCTGCGGCTTGAAGACCAAAAGGCCTGAAGGGACCGGACTGTCGAACCATCTTACTACGTCCTCGTGGCCTTTCCCTTGTGATCGGCGAGGTTAGGATTGCACAGTAAAGTGCAACCGTGTTTTCTTTCAGCTTGAATGTTAAACATCCTGACACACTGTCAACAATATTACAAACCCGTCGCTTAGGGCAATGTGGTTCTGACGTCAATGTTTTTGTTTTGTTTTTTTCTCCTCCTCAGCCATGTTATTAATTATATTATGATGAGAGGCTGGAGTCGAGAAGGCGGCGCACAAGCAAAATGAGTTGTTGTTCAGGCGCTGCTGCGCTTGACAATAATTAAGCTTGTACTTTTTCATTGTTATATTGAAGGTGGCGGGGGGGGGGGGCGGTCTTGGCGAAAGTGAGATGTGAGTCACTCCAGCGTTCATCATTAAAAGTCGTTTTGGCAGTGCTTAACTTCTTTTTATACGCCGCATGACAGTTATGCATGTTAAGCTTTTTTAAAAAAGCAGTTCCTGATGTTTTGGGTTCCACCAGCGTCTTGATATTTTAGGGAGGAAGTTTCATTCATGCACTGCCCACCATGCATCCTGCTCCTCCACTTGACCCCGTTCAACAGCTGGGAGTGGTTTAAACCTCAAAGAGTGATGGAGATTTGAGGCCATGGTGTTTCAAAGTTTTGCTTTTTCCCCCCCTATTTTGGTACACAACTAATATAAATGTTAAGGGCCAAAGTCGCATCTGTGGCATCGAAGATACATGCAATTAAAACAGAATGCCAAACATGAGAGTGCAACTGGACAGAATGTGCCAAAATTGCAATGTGGGTGGGTTCGGGAAGCACATTAAAAGAAGAAATCCGAGCAAGAAAAATCAACATCCGCTGCGAAGCTGAATGGGAATTTCTCATTTTATTCAGCCACTTGTTTGGAGAAACGTTGAGAAAGTGATGAGGGCTTCGACTGGCAGAGGCGCTGTAAAACGGTGTTTCTAATAGGAAGAATTGAAGTCGCGTTGCCATATGTGGTATATATTTTGTTTCACTTTACTAGCGCCACCAACAGGACTGAAGTGGAATATTTGTGAACAGTAAGCCAAACAATAAGCAAAACTGTTTGCTGTAGTGGTTGGCTTGCTGCAATTGTTTACTGCTGAGTTTTTCATCCTTACTGAACAAAAATGAAGGCCAATCCGTATTTTATCTTGTTTGAATGAGGCCTCCTTTGTTTATGTTACCACTCAGAAGCTCTTTTTTGTTGTTTTTTTTACCCGAATAAATACACACACACACAAACATGTAATAAATATACGCATCCAATTGTTGAAATCTTCAATGGGTAGAGTAAACGATCGTAAACATGTTTGTATAACAATTAGCTCGCTGATGTCATCGCGACGTGCATGACCTCATCCTCGGGAGGCAACGGCTCTCAAACAAAGATTAAGCACAACAGCAAATAAATACGAGCCCGAGGTTTGGATTTAATCATAACATTTTATTTATAGCCACCTGGTTCAATTACATGCATGGTGTTGTTTTTTTGGCCCGAGACTGGTTTGGAAAGAGCAGACGAATGTTGCGCACGCAGTCGGCGGCGGCGTTGCGAACCTTCTCATCATCAGAGCCCATGAAGTGGATCAGAGGCTGCAACGAATACACAAGAGAGAAGTTTGGGCTGGCAGGAGGAACACAGACAAACATTGGCCTCGCTCGTCTGGAGGAGACACTTGACGTGAAACACACTCGTCTGCAGCCGAGCAATGCATGTACTGCATGAACTGCGTTTCTCCGGAAAGCAATCTCGGCACGTGAGCACGCACTTGCACATGAAAGCCACACGGAGAAGGCTGGATATTAAAAAAATCGCTGCTCAGGTCAGATTCTATCTCTCTGACGATTAGCGGCTTGTGTAATGGAACAAGTTCCAGATTGCGCCGTGACGCGCTTGCATTTTGCACAATCTCAAGTTTTTGAGAGCACAAAAATGAACAGTGAAAGGATTTGCTTACTGTTCAGTTTTGTGTGATGCAGGGGGAAGTGAAAAGAAACAATCTCCCTATATTTAGAGATAGAAACCACCACTGAGTGCCATGTGTTTTTGGGAGATGAGCTTTTTTTTCTTCACTCCCCGCCGCCCCTCCCCTCCTGTTTTATCTGGAGTGAACTCATTACGCGACGTTTGCGGGTGGCTGTGGGATCGAGTCAAAATAAAAGTAAATGTAAGCATAAATACTCTGGCGCAAAGGATGAAGCTAAATTTATTCAATGTGTGCTTCTTCCTAAATTCCCTATGGCAAGCCACTGAGGTTTCTTTTGAAAAGGGTTGTTTACATTGATAATAAAGTGGCAACAATACATCCCCAAAATAAGCGCTGAAGGTAAAAAAGCCTTTATGGAGACACAAAGTCAGACACGTGATTCTGACAAAGACTGTACATGTAAAAAAAAAAAAATGTTTTAAACATTTCAAATGAATTTGTAGAGTCCGCTAAATGCAGATTGCTCGCTCTTTTAACATTTCCTGTCACGTGCCTAATAAGTTCCACGTGAGAACTTTGGTACACCTCCGAAACATCGCCAAGGATTGAGACAAAGTGTATCCACCCTCAGGCAGTTAAGCTCACCTACCACACTTCTTGCCCATTGAAATACTCGGCACGGCATTTGTTTTTAATGTCATGGATGTTGTCCACTTCATTTCATAGAAAAAGGCACGGAGCAAAGAGAGCTGTCGGCTCATGTCAATGCAGCAGTGTTGGGATTTTGTAAAACATTTGCCCTTTGGTTTTATATGATTTTTAAATAGCATCCAAAACACCTTGGTGAGCAAACTCGCATCCACGGGCTGGAGAAAACATGCAGCTTGCTAACAAGTCTCTTTTGTGAAAAGAGAGGATGCCTGGGAAGTGCCAGGGGCCGAGATGTTGCCAACTTCACTGCATGTTATTCAGACGTCGCCAAATAAGTTCTCGCGAAGCACGCGGCTCGGCTAAGATAAGCGTGGCTCTCTTTGCTGCCCCCTTTTCCACCCCCCTCAAGCTTGCGCTTCCCCTCCCAGCTGGGATCTTGTAGAATATAAAACAGCACTTGTTAGATATTCCCCGACTGTGGCGAACACTTTCCGCTACGTTTGAAATTGGGAACCGGTCTCTTTTGAGGTTTTTGCACTTTACACAACTCCGGTGACCTCCGAGACGAAAGGGAAAGGAAGGGTACACGCTTCATATAACATGCGCAGCCTCCCCTCGCAGGCCGTCTGGGAGGGCCGTGCGCTTTCTTGCACCTATTCCCTCGCACATGAAGGTGTCACGGTGTCAAGTGTGCTCACGTTTGACCGGCTGCGGGTAGTTCAGACATCCACTTCCCCGACCCGCCATTCCGAATGGCTCCGGCGGCTCCCGGCGTTCCCATGAATCAAGCGTTAGGCTGTGCGGCCAAGTTTAGCTGAGCCCAGGTGGCGAGAGGAAGTTGGTGAAGGAAGTCAAGGTAAACAACATTCCCCACATTCCCCACAGCCTTTTGCAAGCCAGAGACTGTTCCGCTACCGTCACTTCCCGTATTGACTACTGCAACTCACTCCTCTTCGGTGTCCATCAAAAATTCCTCCATAAACTTCAACTTGTTCAGAATTCAGCAGCCCGGATCATCACGAGAACCCCCTCCTTCCATCATATCACCCCCATCCTCCGACAGCTCCACTGGCTTCCTGTCAAACTTAGAATCAACTTCAAAATACTTCTCTATACATTCAAAGCCATCCATAACCTTGCGCCCCCCTATCTGTCAGATCTTCTTCAAATCTCCATTCCCTCTCGCTCACTCAGGTCCTCATCCTCCCTCCACCTTTTTCTACCCTCTGCCCGTCTCAGTACAATGGGGTGCAGAGCCTTCAGTCGCTCTGCCCCCAAACTCTGGAACTCACTTCCTCCCAACATTCGTAATATTGACTCTCTTTCCTTATTCAAAACCCAGCTCAAAACCCACCTATTCAGACTTGCCTACCCGCCTTAAATCTTTCTTTCTTTATTTATTATTTTATCTGTGTTTTATTATTGGTCTTGGCTGTACAGTGTCCTTGAGTGTTGTGAAAGGCGCTTACAAATGTGATGTATTATTATTATTTCTGAAGAGGACGAAGCAAGGGCCCGGCTTTTAAGAGGCAACTTTTGTTGTGAAGCTTGACTTGAATCCCCCAAATTATGTTCCAGGACACAAAAGGTTGGATTACAGTGCGCGTATGTATCACCTTCAGCCCCGGTCTGTTGCACTCAAATTAAAGAATTCAATCAGGCAAAATCCTGTAAGCCATTCCATGCATACAAGGGAAGAACGTGCACACTAACCCCACACAGGAAGACCAGAACCATGAACCTTCAACCTCAGAACTGGAAGGCAGATACGCTAACCACGATTCTGTCACGCTGCCAACTTTTCCCACCCCCACTCATTTCATTTTTACTGTTACCGGGTAATCTTCTTTTGACTACAAACACCCATTTTCATCCAAGTCCCATGAAAGAGCCTCTTTGACCCACACGGCTGCCTGAAAAGCGACCATGAGAATTCATGCTCTGAGCAAACAATCCAGCGTTTTGGAAGCAATGCAAAGCGCCGCGCAGGATTCATGCAAAATGAAATACTTCCGTGTAAAACTGTGAGATACCAAGAGTAGATGTCAAATCAAACGCTGAGGGGAAAATTCATCTCTTTGGCTACAATTCGCTCTCCATATCCTTTGAGAGGATCCTGTCCCCTGATTGATTTCCAACCGGTAGATTCCTCGGAAAATATTTCAAGGAAGCATCCGTGTTAAAAAGCTTGACGAATGACAACCTGCGACGACTGAATGAACACGAATGCAAGGACAATATTTGAGCATTTTGGAAGGAATAAAAAAAAGTTACGACAAAGGCAGCTAATCGATTTTCCAGAACGAAATGCTTTCTTTCGGATGCCCAATTTCCTCTGCGAGCCTCAGGGTGCTGCTACACACCTCATTAAGTGCGCGACAGCATGAACATTACGTTCCAAAGCAGCCCTGCGGCCAAAGCGATCTGCCCTCATTTGAAACTGTACACTACAACGCGGGTGAACATGTTTGGAGAGCTCCTCCGCGGCACAGAAAAAGCTCATTGAAATACTGCTGCAATAACACAGGAGGCGGTCTGTACATTTACACCAGACCGTAAATTAGGCACAGACCTTCAAATCAAGAGTCAGTAAACTCCTGACAATGTTGTTTTGGAACACATTCTTTCGATGGGGTGTCCGTATATCATCGGAGCGGATCACTCCAACGGCCACTGCGCGGCGTTGATTGACATGCTCTCAAACTGTAATGTCTCCTCGGGGTCGGGCAGGTAACGTTCATGCCGGTCGAGAGTGAAGCCAGACTGAACAATGAGGCCGCCTGTGGTGGCTTTCCACATCAGATATTAACGACAAATGCAACACTTGGTGCAGTTAAGCTCTTTTAGAGTCCAAAAATACATTACGGGGCATTGTTGTAATCCTTCACTGCTACATAAATAAGGTCAAATACTGCAACCGATTACAGGGGGGGGAGATATGACATGCAAGAAGCACACGCATATATATATATAGATGTATAGTCCATGAGAAAGATGAGATGAGTCCATACATGCACACATACACACACACAGGATGATGGAAAAAAAAAAAAAAAAACGGGTTTGGCTATTCATGTTGCGTACAATAAGATCGTTTTTCAAGATTTTTGCAAAGTGGACATAATTGTTTTCGGAACACGCAATGTTCACCAAAGTAAACCAATTATAGCGACGTGCTTAACCACTTAGAATGTAACAGTATCGCATAAAGTACACCAATTTTATGAACGTGGGAAAAATACTTCGGTTTGGATATAAATAGTTTAAATGGTCTTTCAGTGGAAAAAAAAACCCTAAATCAACAGCTTTGCAGGAAGTATTGTTCTGTGTGTGTATGGGATCGAGGCATGCAGCAGGCAGTCTCAAGAATGAACGGAACAAAGCTGTACATACCGGTAATATAATTTTTTTGAGTTTTTTTGCATAACTTCTCTGTCATAGACCAACCTTTGCTTTGGCATAGTCTGGGATTATTAATTTACGTACAACTACACAATCTAAATCCGCCAAGTGAATTTAGATTGTCAATGCGATAGAGGTATTAAAAAGAGGGATTTTGTAATAACTGTTGTGATGGAGAAGTGGTCGTGTAATGCTCTGATGTGTATATTTACATACATGGAAGGGGGGAAAAAATGTATCGAATGTGACAATGTTGGACAATTATCTGAATTTTGAAAGCGCTCGAGGCAGTATCCCAAAATGAGGGGGTTGGGGGTGGAGAATATTGTTTTTTTCTTTTGAAAGAACACAGCTCCGTCTGATGCTGCATTTTACCCTGATGTCCAGGAACCGGCCGTAGCAACCGTTGCCACCAGCTACAAGCCTTTGACTTGCGCTGTAATGGCATGTAGGCTCTAGCAGAGAAATGACACTTTGCACACACTGCGCTGTTTGCTTTACCGAATTCCCATGACGGTTAGACAGTCGAGCCGTGTTTCCTCAGCGGAATAAAAAAAACACTTTTGTTGCTGGTTCTTTGGTCAAAAGATGTGGAAATAGTCACGGCTTTAGTTTACGAGTTTTCACACGTGATTAAAAGAAGTGCGATGCCAGGCCTCCTTTTTTTCACATTGCGATTGTGTTCATTATCGACTCCCAAAATAATCCTCAATGCAATCCCGCGACTGACCTTCACGACTCCTTCGCTGTGCATGATGACACAATTGTTGGACTCCTTGGACAGCTGGTGCAGGGCCATCACTGTACTGTGGCGGACTTTCATGTCAGATGACTTTAAGTAAAGTGCCAGGTGGGGCACGACTCCGGCCTCCCCGAAGGCGGCCCTGTTGTTGCGCCACGTGCAGCATTGGGCGATGGCCTGAGCCAGGTGGCAGCGGAGCAGGTCACCGGGCTGTGTGGAGAACAGGATACCATTCCAGGCCAAAGATCAGTCAAGGGAGCGCCGAGCTACTTACGGGCTAGCAACAACGTCTGCAGGTGCATGCATGTGTCGTTTAGCTGGATGGATGCTGTAAAAGCTACAACGCAGCAAGCTTGAATGGTGCTAAAGATGCTCGTTTATTTGCAAGGCGTTTGGAAAAGAGCGCAAGCTGTGGAGTGTGCTTACTTTGTCAGTCAGCTTGGCCAGCAGCGAGACCACCTCATAATCGGTCAGAACTGCCAAATTGTACTTGTCTTTGGCGATTTTGGCAATGACGGCGCACATGCTTGCCAGCACGTCGTCATTGGTTGACTTCAGCAAATCGATGACCAGCTCCATGGCGCCCATCAGGGTGCTCACCATTTCCCCTGCCTCCTAGGGACAAAAAGTGCTTATGTTAAATAAATACGTAGCGAAGTCAAAGAAAATAGTACGTTTTGTTGCCCGACACCCCATCCCGCCCCTACATAAAAGCATCGCTGAGGCTCTATCCCCTTTTTGTTTGCTTTCATAGAAAATGCTTCCCTACCATAGAGAGAACAATCAGCCTGAAATATTCTACAACTTCTTCAGCGCTCACCCCAAGTTGCCACATGGAATTTACCGCTTAGGAGGTGACATTTATAGCCTTTTCCCCCAGAGAACTGTAGAATTGTGAGAGAGAAGCCTCACAATTCAAATTCACGGCCCTGGCAGGTACCGCAAGGGCTTTTTACCCACTTATGGAGCAACGCTTTAGCAAACCAAGAGTCTGGTAGGGAGTCCTAAAAGAACCACAGCGGAAGAGCTGGCAGGGGCACGGGTTTCAACAGGGCTTGGCACATCGGGGCACTCTTTTAAAAATACAACTCACTAAATTGCAGAAGAACAGACCAGTAGTGGCCAGGTCTAAATCTAAAAAGAGTGTGCCCGTGGGAATGTTTGCTCATCCGCTACACGTTGAGGAGGACTCGTGAGCTACGTGCCAGTTCATTCCAAAGGTGAGGGCGGGGCTTCCAGGGCTTTTCAAATTTTCCGCGCCAAACTCATCCAATCTCGCCTTTATTGAATCTTGCTTTGTGCACCGATACCAAATGGGCCTTGGCCACAATGATGCAACCGCTACGTGTATTTCTGATGACAATTTGCTCAGATCAGTGGGCCGCGCTGCCGTGTTTTAAAGCGCGGCTTTAGCTTAAATTGAATTCTGGCCGGGATGCACTCTATGCATCCTGTGATGCTCTGCCAGGGGATGAGCAATGTGCGCAGTGAAGGGTAGAAAAGTAGGGAGTGGGGAACACAGTCCAAGGCTAACGCTTCCATACACACGCAGGAAGCTCTCTGTCAGGAATACTGATGACGGCTGGCCGGGAGTCCCGCCGACAGCGGAAGCTCTCTCAAGCGCCAGCTGCGATGTAACTGGCCCCGAATGTCTTTCATGGCAAGGAAGGACCCCCAGATGCTGTATAATGAGACTCTTAACCGAGGATCAAGTGAAATAGATGAGACTCTGTTGTGTGTTCTCGGGTTCCTCTCAAGAAAGGTCCAGCATGAACATCACGAGCGCCCTGTGCCCAGTTGAAATATGATGCAACAACAACAACAACAAATACACGATCATGAATTCCTCTAAGAAAAATAACAGCAACTATATGCAGCCAAACGTTGTCAAACTTGTTAATGCCTCCTTAGCGGGGCTTGTGATCCTGTTTATCCCTCCACATGGTTGTCATGCATCACTTTCACACACATTTTGGGCATGGACATTGTAAGAGGAGGGGGGGGGGCTGTACATTTTTAATAGAATCATGCCTAGTTTAAAGCCTATATAAAGTCGGACATGTGAGTTCATCAACGATGAAAATAGTATTGCACTGTACACTTGGCGCGCGAATCTCAATAACAGGTAGCACTTTAAATCCGAATCTTCAGCGCAAGAATAAGAAGCCGCGCCGCAGGATATTCCTTGGGTCTTTTTTTTTCTCGCCGCCTGCTTCCCACTTCACCAACTTTGGTGTGCCAAAGAAGCTGATCTGCTTCTTATTAGGTCGCGGTTCATGTAAGCCCCGTCTGACACCGCCCTGCCCCTGCTAACGCGAACCTCCCAGCAGCAGGTAGCGGTCAGACAAGTATGGGGATATAGAAAGGCGCTTCTGCTATGCGAGTGGACGTGAATGCTCAAGGAACACTTCATTCTGGACGTGCGTGGACCCAAGGCTGTCTTAAGGCTGTCTGAGGCTTTGGGTTGATCTGTACGCAGACAACAAAAAGGAGACGAGAATGACGCACAACAGAGTGCAGACCCGGGTCAAAGACAAATGTGGAAAAGGTGAGTGCCGTATTATTAATATTATATATTTTTTCGCAGCCATATGGGGTCAATGCCCGGTTTTACACAGGAGGAATTATAGACGTCGAATCTGGAATGGGTGGAGCTGTTTTAGCATGACTGAGAAACTACATTTGCAAAAATGAAAGAAAAAAAAAAAGAATGTAGTGTGCCACGTTTGTCCATTTGTGAGATGTACGATATTTTTGGGTTCATGGAGACGGACAAGACATTAAGCAGATGTGAATCTGCTCTTTGTATTCTAGGATGAAGCAAATGGTTCCATATTGAGTCGAACAAACAAAAGAAATAGCACAAATTAAAATGGATTCAACATATTTTGTGGAATTCAAAGGTTTAGTGTAGTTCTTGCGTAACACTGCCAACAAACAAACATACTAACTAAAACGGATGAGATTCACTGTACCTTTGCATTCTCGATGCATGGACAAAGGGCCCATGCGGCACTGGACTGAACTTCTGGGTTGGGGTTTTTCAACAAGCTCCAGACCCAGCGGATTGCATCCAGCTCCTGAATGATCCTTGGTAAAGAGAAACACTCATGTAAACATTTAAGGAGACCGAGTGGAATAAGAAAAAAAAGGCATATAAGAATCATGGATGAAAAAAATCAGAAGCAGGGTGCCGTGCATTTCCTTTTTTTTTTTACAGGTGTGCAGACTCATGCAACGAGTGAATGTAATGATTATAAGAAATTACCGGCCACGACATTGCATCGAATTGAGAGCTAATTTATTTAACACAAAGGCAACACATGCTCTCATTATGGTGCCGTACAGTTCTACCACTGCTGCAAACTGAAACCAAAATCCTCATGTTGTTAAATGAATACCTCTGACCTGAGAAACCTGGTTTATATATCGAGTCAATTTCAAGTTGGGAAGACCAATTGCAGTGATGGTAAGTGATGTGTCCTTAAAACTGCCTGGCTAGCAGCAGCCTCCATAAAAATGGATGAATTTCAGCATCAGTATTCCACCACAACACATTCTCAGTCCTACTCACTTCCTCCCCAGGCGTAAAACTCACTCAGCTGCTGTGCTGATTCCAAATCCCCCACGCTCAGTTCACAGGTTAACGGACATCTGCGTGAAGTGCTTCATGCGCAGATTTATATATAGACACTGAGACCATGTTTTTAGTCTGCATTATGTCGACTTATTTTTTAAGCACTGCACCCAAAGTGCCCCCCCCCCACCCCCTCCGCCTCCAAATCAAATACTGTAGAGCCAGAGGTCGCTTTGTATTTCATGGCACTTGTGTGAAGTTGACTTAAGCATGAGCTGCATGTCACGTTGCGTCGCCAAGGTTCAGAAGGCAGTGAATTCACACCACAGTGCATCCGTTGTGTGGCGGAAATAACACGCGTGTTCCCCATGTGAGCTGGCACAAAACAGGGCCAACATTGAATGCTGTCGTAATGACTTAAACACTCGGTAATCACAGTATCTCCGTGACTGGCAATGAATGAACACTCATCAGAGGCGTCCCCGGCACCATCTGTCTTCTGTTTGCACATAAATCAGTCTCAAATGATCATAACATCAGATTCCAGACTGCGGGGCCTCTTAAATCTGCAACCAAAAACAAAAAAGGGAAGCTTCATATCATCCGCCAGAACAGCTTTGTCTCTCTGTGAAGCAGGTACGAAACAGATTAGCATAGAAGTTGCAGCTGACATTGATGGATGAGAGGAGGCGACCGCAGACCCTGGAGGTATCAAACAGTGTGTGTTCTCTCTTGTAGCAACAGAGGATTCATTGGACAAAATGCGACTGGAATCTTTCACGGAAAAGCTTTCAAAAAGGGCCAAATAAAAAGAATCTGGTTTTTATGAGATGTCATATTTGAGAAAAGTAAGATTTGTCTGCTGTGGATTTTAAGATTTGATGGCATGTGACACAACATACCACACACACAATTCAATATTCACTTGTACTTGTATTTGTTATGAAGTCAAACACCATTGAAAACACAAGGAAAGAAGCTTGGGACAAGTTGGACATTAGGAAATGGTAAAATGCATCTGATGTGAATTGGCACTGCAAACTACCGTATATACACGTCTTAAAATAGAAGAAAAAAAAACTGACGTCAAATTTTGCATAGAAATAAAAAGTAAATTATAAAAAGTAAGTATACGGTCTGGTCTAAATATACATACTGCGAGAAAACACGGACATCATCATGCACCAACAATATTTCGTTGACTTAATCTGACATGGTTCACTTTTTTTTTGTTTGTTTGGAATGACTTGACTTTGGCTTCTGAGTAACAAAAGACGGATTTGAAAATAATGCCAGCTTTGAACGACGTGGACTCTGTCTTTTTTAACTCGTGTCCTAATTCGGTGGCTTCGACCATGTCAAAGCAATGACGCACCGATGGAAGGTTGACACTCTTTCTCCTCTATCAAGGGCGAGGTTTTAAACGAACACGGCGTAAATAGTGCAGCTGACCGCGGGTCGCCGTGCATTCCCAGGCGTGTCGTCTTGGAAATGGCAATAGCTTTGCATATATTTGTCTTGACAATGGCCACAAAGCGACAGTAAAATGCCAGGAATTAAACAAGCCCATATTTAGAGCAGCAGGTAAAATAAGCAAAGCCTAAACAAAACTATTATTAAAGCAGGGACGAAAGAGAAATCTATCTGCAAAACACAAATTAAAGCGCCATAGCTTTTTTTCAACATCAACATGTGACAAGTTAATGACACGGTGTTTCTATCCAGCATTTTCTTGTCATTCTCTTGTCATAGAAACTGAATGAGCAAGAGTCAAGTTGAAAGTTATTTCGGTGACGACATGACTAAGCCGCTAACATGATTCAAAGGGACACCCACCGTCGCGTTAACAATGTAGCCACATCAAACGGCCTCGCTATCGTAACGACGCCAATAGCAGGCTAAATATTGTCCTGCGGTATTCCGTCAATAAAACTCAATGAGGAAGACTTACGCCATGTTGTCCAGATCTGTGGCACAGGCCTCCACCACCCTGGTCACATTCACCAACAGTGGCTGGCAGGGAAGGACAAGAACATGCGATCAGTTCGTCCACTTTACAAACGTAGTCGGCAATTTCAAAAAGGCTTCCGAAACGCGCGGCGGGACATGCCTCGTTTCTTCCGACGAGTAGGCGGACCAGCGGCTTGAGGCCGCCGCATTTGCGGATGGTGATCTTGTTTGCAGGTTTTTGCGCAAACTCGGCCAAGGCTCCCACCACATTAACCAGTACCTCCTCGGGCTGATTGGTCAGAAGGCCAATAAGGGTCTCCAGGACTTTATGCTCTTGAAACCTGTGGAGGATAAAGTCAAGGACAATTCATTTTGGGGAACAATCACTTGACCTGTGCAGCGTGGAAACACAGATGATCCTGGAAAAAAAGAATTCTTTTCCATCAACAAGGTCATTGGCAAATCACCGTAAAGGTAACGCTTTTCGGTACAGGGATCGGTGGAATCCAAGACAATACACGGTGACATTAGTTCCAGATACTCGACCAAAATTCCATTTCATCTCTTCACGAATTCTCTCACGTTATGGTGGCACAGGTAGCAACGAAAACTTTTTGCTATGATTATGCCTCGTTTCCCCAGTGGGACTGAGTAGTCAACGACAGCACACATTCAAGAGGGATATCATGTGGTGGAAGCAAGCCTCAACAAACCCCTGATGTACAGTTAAGTTTCACTATCTTTATTCACGGTTACGGTCGCTGGCATACTGACGCTTCGGCTATTGTGCGGGGCCACCGTCATTTTGGTTTGGTCAAGGTCCATAAAAGCAGATCCTATTCTTGCAAGAAAAAAAAAACATTGCTAATGAACAGAGAAGCTGCCAAAGCTAACTTGGGTGAAATTCACCTGAAAGACGAGCCAAGTGCGATGAACTCACTTTAGCATCATCTTGTAATTACAGACGTAACTTTTGACAGACAGGAGCTACATGAATGCTGAAGTCTGCTCGTTTTTGGGAAGTCGACACCAAGTGACTAAATTATGCAATGGGAAAAGAAAAATAAAGTCTTGTTCTCCACACTACTAGGGACAAAAATGACGCTTTGATTCGCCTAAATTATGCATCAATAGTGCAGAAAGCAAACTTCTCTGTGTTGTCACACTATTCGAAGCCAACATCTTCAGTTTTGTAGCAATCTGCACGCATAGCGTAATTCCAATCAATAACGAGCATGTCTTGTGAGCGTGATGTATCGAAACTTTTACAGTATGCAGGAAGACCAATACTGAAATCCGTTCTTCCTTTGTAGATGCGCCACCCCTCCGTTGGGGTCAGATTTCCGCGACACATTACTGGCTCGGCTCAGCTCTTCTCAAAATAGTGCCATCGGATCAACCAATAAGTGCGGAGAAGTGGTTGAAGTCAGCAACATGGTGTGAGTTTAAGAACCTCAGTAGCGATGAGGGGCGGAAGGTTTCTCCAAAATCAGTTTCAAGCAGTTCAGTTTCTTTTTTTGTTTATGTAACCCAATAGAAAAACAAAATAAGCATCACCCTACCTTGTGTTTCGTGTGCATTGTTCGCGTGTCTGAGGTCTTTTTTGCTTGCAGTGACATTGGAATGAATTAGGAATTGGAACTTGTATTCTTTGGCGTTCGACTCAGCATGACTTATATTTGTTCTTGATTTTACTGTTTGGTGCTTTCTACCGCCTTTATTACAGATTTGTCTTACTGTTTATTGTGCATGCTAAATCGCTCCATGTACAACACTTTGTATGCAGCGATGGCTGTTTGAAAGTGCTCTATAAATACTGTTGACTTGACTTGACTAGGTGGGCAACCAAAGTCCATTTGAGAACCAAATTGAACACCCGACGTTACTGCTCTGGCGAAACTTGGCAGTCCTAATTTTCCAGCAGAGGATTTCTTCATACTTTTGTTCCCGCTTGAACACGTGTCCATAATACCTCTTTGTACACACTGACTGGGTCACACATTGATGCATTCATAAATCGGCATGAAATAAAGTTCCATTGTTTCCACACGTCACTTGCAGAGGCTTTTACCCCCCACCCCTCACCTCCCCAGCGCTGAACTACATAAAATGTTGGCCCGCGTTGCCCACGATTTGGCAGGTTTGTTGAAAATCATAAGCTTACGGTAGACAATACGGTCTTAAAATAAACATTTTGATGAAACATTAATCAGGCAAAATGGCTAACACATGCTTCCTCTTGTCTTAAGTGGGAGTCCCCCAGACGAGTACACTGTCCAGACCGTGGCGAACATCAGTGAAAAAAAAAAAATGCAATGACCAAGGTCTGTTTCCCTCGAGCATGCACTTAACGCCCCCCCACACCCAACCCCCCCAAAAAAGAAAGAAAATAAAATAATCTCCACCTTTCATGTTTGCTGTTGCAAAATGATTTGACAGTAATGGCTTAGTCACCTCAGTCCACGAAGCGCTCGCCTCACCTCCGAATTTTAAGTCATTCGAATAAGGCAAAGAGGAAAAGAGAGAGAAAAAAAAAGGGAATCCAAAAATATTTGCTTTGCGGCGTGCTGACTTCCTTGTGAAGATCTGACCACATGTGACCCTTCTTTCACACCCAACTTGCCACAAACGCTGCAAAATGAGAGCTCGATTCATATTTGGGTCCCGTGGCACCATCATTACGATAACTTTGCGACAGGCTGATTTACGGTGAGGGCAAGCAGACGCTTCGATGTTTGTACTTTTAAGAGTTACCGGTACTCAATAAAATGTGTAAGCGATGTGGGGCACACATTGATTTATTGCTGTTGCTATCAATAGTAGCTAAGTGCTATTTTTGAAAAGCAAGAACAGATGGCATCTGGCTTGTACTGGCACCGAGTGCTTAAAGCTGTCATATTATAATCAAGGCTCGTGCAGTTGACTTGTTTTATATGAATCCAAGTTGCGGTCAGAGGATTTATTGAGTGTTTTGTTTCGTAATTGCGGAACAACATTCAATTACGATGATTGCAGTCTACGGCTCGATTCTCAACGCCATATTAAGAAAGGTCGGTGAAAATGGCATGAAAACATGTTGTGATGTTTCCTGCTTCCGTGAGGCAAGCCTCGCTCAAGTTGTGGCGGCATACACTCAGCTACACGGTGGGGGGGAGACTTAAATTAGACTTTAAATGTAGGATATCATTCTGTCACATATGATATATGAAGTGCTGAAAGATGCATTTGAGAGCGACTCAGCCTTTTTTTTGTTTGTTTGTTTGTTTTTTTTCTTTCTAAAAGCTATAAATTCCTCTCTGCCATTTGATCTATTCACTAGGGAGGAGGGAACGGTACTTTCAGATAATCTCATCTTCAGAAAAATCAAATGTCCTCTTCGTATCCTGACAAGATTCAGTCTGTCAGCAACCGACTTTGATCCTATTTTATGAATATGGGTTGTCGACTGTGTACTGTGAAAACCTCGACCAGCAAAAGCCCAGAAAGTTGTACAGTTTGAAAACTGGACACAAATCTGCAAATCTTAATATGACCAGGGAACAAAATGGCCGTGAACACAAAAGCTGCACGGACCTCCGTCTGGGCGGCTCCGTACAAAATGTCCGAGGTCAAAAATAAAATGTCAGCTATTAACAAGGCAAAGAGTTTTTATGAAACCTCAAAGCGGCTCGCGTGTAATTTTCCCAAAATTGCATTTTGTCAGGATTATTTCACTGCGACGACTTATGTTCGCATCAGGGTGCTAAAGACCACAGACGTGAATTTTATGCAGTCAATTACATCATCCAGACTCAATAGTAAAGACATCATCATGCTCGTGGAAACAGTGATATGGCTCGCCCCCCCCGCCCCCCTTTATAAAACTTCAGCACCATGAGATGATGACAATAACGCATGTGCAGATGCATGTGTGCGCTCGTGGGGAGAAATTAAGGTGACACGGTGTCTCAAACTTACACATCGAGGTTCTCCGGGCTGAGGGAACACTTCCAGATGGCTCCGGTGGCGGCGGCCATGAGCTTTTTGTTGTCCGTCTTGCCCAGAAGTGAAACCAGGGCCTGCAGTCCTTTGTTCTCATTCACTAAGGTGCGCGTCCGCTTGTTTTCTGCACACTGCGATTAAAAACAAAAGGCACGTAGGCTTCGTATCGAAATGGGCAACGGTGGGGGTTGGGTGAATTTCTGTTGTAAGGTTGTGATGCTGTGTTGTTGTTTGAAATACGTTCATTAATTGATCAATAAAACGTAACAAGAGTTTCATGAAATCACGATCGTTCTTTTGGAGTCGCAAAGGATGTAGGTGGTATGGGCTCAGCTCCGAAATAAGGGCGGGAATGTCCGCTACCTTGAAGATGACGTTGGCGCAATGTATCCGTAGCTCAGCGTTGTCAATGCCGAGGTTCTGGACCAAATCTTTGATCATGCCCTCCGTTTGAATCGCATCCTTGCAACTCTCCTGTCAGAACAACATTCGTGGACAACAAACAATCCTCAGGTGGTTGTGAAGAAGGTTTCAGTTTGACGAAAACAATGGCGGTCACCTCGTCGGCACAGTTCTGCAGAATGCCCACCACCGGGATGAGCATGTTCATCTGCGGGGACTTGAGCAGGCGTCCCAGTAGAGGGATGCCGCCGGCTTTATGGATGGCCTCTTTGTTTTTGGGACTTCTGCTACAGCTCCAAAGCGCTAAAACCCCAAAGCGGGCCACTTCGACATCCTTCTCCTGCTTTGCATCCACATTTGCTAAATCGGGGGCGCAGTCCAGCAGCTTCACCTGATCAAAGACACAATACAAGAGCGAGACACACAGATGGAGCAAATCGATCCATAAAACAGGCTGATGAGCACAGCTGAGCGGGAACGACTCTTATTGCTTTAGCGGAACAGTGGAAGGCGGCCCGGAGGGATTCTGATGTTCACGACCATAGTCCCTAATGAGACAGAACAGGAAAGGCTATCGCCGTCTGGTTCAGAGGTGGTCTTGTACCACGGCGTGAAATTAATCTACCCGCTTTGAGTGACTCACACATGTGAAGATCTGATTTGGGGTCTGGGGGAAAATATACAACAGTGTAGAGGCTTTAATCACAGGGCGCTCTGTCAACAAACATGGATGCAGGTCAAAGGATGTGAAGGGAGGCGGTGGTGGGGATGGGGGGGGGGGTATTCTATCTGATTGGCTTCAGCACCCAATCTGGTGTTTGTAAAAGAGTGAGAGGCCAAAGGACAGGTAAGCCACTATATGAGGATTAGGAATGTGCAAACAGGCTATGGATGTCTCCCTCATTTGATGGTTTCTTCCTTTTCTTTTTTTTCCACAAAAAAAAAAAACATCAAGGCGGTGACAAAAGATTTAGGTTTAGTCCTCCTGTATTGTATGCAACTCAGGCACGCTTTAAATGCATCAGAAATTCCTTTTGACTTTGTGTTCAATACACAAATTTGTATTGTATTGAAAATATTTGTTCTTGATTTTACTGTTTAGTGCTTTCTACCGCCTTTATTACCGTTTATTGTGCATGTTAAATCGCTCCATGTACAGCACTTTGTATGCAGCGATGGCTGTTTGAAAGTGCTCCATAAATACTGTTGACTTGACTTGACAATGGCGTTCAATGATCGACATGCTTTTGTTTGACAAGTACTTACGAGTTTACTAATACCGTTGTACTTTCGAACAGTTCTCCTTGCCCTGCGGAAGCTGGTTAGATTAGCGATGGTCTCGGCAGCTAAGGCCTTCACGTCTTTGTTTCGTGAGTCCAGGACATTCACGATGCTTCGTAAGCCTCCGTTGTCAACGATGCCCCGGCGGGTTTGGGCATTGTGGCTGATGTCTCGGAGGATTTGCAGAGATCCAAGCTACTCAAATCACACCCACACAAAAAAAATGTTTTAGGGGAAAAAAAAATAAAAGAATGGATACGCAATCCAAATTGGCAGGCGAATATTGGCCGCCGACCTTGTCCGCAGGCCATCCAAAGTCTTGACAAAATGACTCACTTGAAGATTAACTTCGTCCAAATGGAGAATGTTAGTAAGGACTTTGAGGCCACCTGAATCCTGCATGGCCAAATGATACGTCTCGTGCGTCAGGTCGTAGTCCATCAAGGCGTACAGAGTCAGCAAAGTGGCTGTCTGGTCGCCTGCCTGGAATTATAATTCCATTTATACATTGTGGCATGACAAGATGTCTCGCGCAATGTCACTTATCAGCCTTTAAATACAGTTTCAGAAGGGTGCAGACCCAGAATTGGGACTGAAAAAACAAAAGGAAAATATTACCAACAAATGACGTTTTGAGGGGGAAAAAAAAAAACCCAAACTTGAGTTGCTAGTCCTGCCTTTTGAGAAATCCTCACCTTTCTTCTCTAGCATCCCTCGTAACAACCCCGACTAGGATGTTTTAATGCCATGGCCTGTTCGCTATTTAGCTTTGTGGCGGGAGCTGATGGAAATAAATTATTTGCTCACACAGGGGCTGCGCTCCGACTCGAATGCCAAGACCAGAAGCCATTAGGTACTGCTCCAAGAAAGAAAGAACACTATTAGCACTCAAACCTCCCAAACTAATGTGGATCTGGCATTGCAAATGACAAATATGTTTTGACAGTTTGCTAAACACTCTCATTTATTTTAAACCTGTACCCAAGCGAACAGCCACGTTTGAACTGAAACATTCAGTAAAACGCGGGCGAGGAGGGGAGCGGGAGCTTTTTTTTTTTTTTCTCTGCCGTTGATTATAGATTGAAATGAAACAATCCCCAATTTAAAATAGAACACGTGCGGTGCGGTTGTAGTCTGTAGAAGAGAGTGTTAACGTTAACTATTTGTCTCTCTGCAGACTTTAAGCTTGACTTTTCGTACATGTTTATATTCTCCTCGCACTGCACGGCTCCATAATATCTTAGTTGAGGATGGATAGTGGGTGTCATATGTCGTTTCATGCGGATGGGGAAACCATAATTCATAAAAAAGAAAGAAAAGGTAAAAAAGGTTGTTGTTTTTTTGTGGGATCAAGTCATTTTATGTCCTTTCACAACTCACAAGTCCTTGATTGTAGTTGTACGCTTGGCGCATCATTTGTAATTATCACTTGTTCAAATAAAACAGACTGTGTACATGCAACGCGTCAAGCAGGTTTACGAATACGTACAGAGAAAGAAAAATGAAAAACACGTGGATCCCTACATAAGCATAATAAATTAGAACTTGATTTTATAAGGCATGAACATTTCCAAAAGTGCTCACTGGTTCCAAATACGCAATCTGGATTTGGAATTTAGTTTGACATGAGTGCTTTTGACAGTGCATACACAAAGCCAAACTTGTTTATAGAAAATTTGGAAGAACGAGAGCGTCCTTAGAATAAGACCTGCCACAAAAATTCTCGTTATTATTCCGCTACTCTGTATCTGCGCCGAAATAAAAGGACAGACAATAAATGTACGGCAGTGTAAAAAGTGAGGCTCTGTATTTTCCCTCAATTACTTCAAGGCGTGATTAATCACCACTCAATTCCATGCAATGATCAGAATTCTTAGCAATCATTGAATTGACGAATGAATCACCATATCCATCCCAAAAATATAATCACATTGATCACATGCATTGTGGTTAATTGCAATGTGTCAAATTCAACTCAAATCATTCCGAGTCATAAATCTCGAATCTCCCTGCGGGGCAATTCATGTGTACCGAATTCAGTATGAATTGACTCCATCTATAGCAGTGGTCACCAACATGGTGCCCGCGGGCACCAGGTAGCCCGTGAAGACCACTTGAGTAGCCCGCCAGTGCCTGGACATTGTGATTTGCTAGTAGAAATTATGATTTAAAAATGCAAACATTGGCAGTACTGTGAGACATTTCGAAACACGATCAAAGTCTGACAATTTAAATCATCAAGTATTAAAAATAACACATCCTCATATTATTGAAGGTATTTTGGACAAATATGTTATTTCAGACGTGTATCAATTTGGTAGCCCTTCACACAATCGGTACACATGAAGTTGCTCTCACCCTCAAAAATGTTGGTGACACCTGATCTATAGCATGCTGTCTTCAAATCTTGAAATAAGCCCCTCCCCCAACCCCGAACAAAACATATATAAACTGTATACCAAAAGACTTGTGCATAATCACTCCTGACTTCAAATGCTGGCATTTTCAGAAACACGGTTCGGCAGGCATTATTGTGTGGTTGCTAAATAAATAAATAAAAATTTAAAAAAAACAATAAACAACCAACCAAAACAACAACCCAAAACATTTGATGCGGGCAAATGATCCGGCATAAATTGCATTCACCAAACCAAAGCAAAACAGAGCATCCGTGTGTGTGGCTTCAAAGAAAGTATTTCAACTTCACGAGGACAAACATCTGTATATAATGCAGGGGAATGAAAATCTCCCTAAAATAAAACAGATATTTAACTTGGCTCACGGTAAGTTTCAGCGTCGGATGGTAATGATATTATAAAAATGAGTACTGGACAAAGCCCATAAATAACTGTGTGGTGTGGTTTGAAGACAGATAGATAGCTGGGATGTGTTGGTTCCTGCTGTGCAGAAGCTTATTGACACGGGATCACACACACACACACACACACACACACACACATACACACATTCACAAAAGTCTGGACACCTAAATACAGCTGAAAAGTATAAAATACACAAACCCGCTAAGAGTTTTCTCATTCCTTTTTCCCTTGACTGAATTCCCTCCTTTCATATCATTATGCAGGAGAACCTCATGAGGTCACTTGAGTTATATTAAAAATTAAAAAAAACCTTTTGAGTCATCTTTTCTATCAAAGACGCTTTTTGGTGGAATTCGAGGCAATCAAACCGTCTCACTGTGCAGTACTGATTGAAAAGAGGTTTTCAAACTAGATTCCGAGACTAGACGATCCACGAGGTCTTTGTATTCGCCTCCAAATAAGCAGATCGTATCCGCTGATTGAGGATGGATAATCTCGCCGGATAAATAGTGCAGTCTGGGTGAACCGCGTTTTTTTTTTTTTATTTTGTCCCTTTTCCTTTTCCTTTCCTTTTTGACACATTAATATTCACCAGATGCCCTGTCAGACTTGTCACGGGCACGCTTCATTTTTATACTGCTGCGGTGTGGGCAAAACACGGCCTACAGCTGGTGCCGTCAGACAGCTCTTTCCCCTCTGCCTTGGCTCGCAGAGGTAACCGAAAGGCCCTGTCTCACAAACCAGGAATCCGCAAGCGAAGCCAACCACTTCAATCCGAGAGAAGCGTCGCCTTTAATCTACACTCGCTCTGTCTTTCTTTCTTTCTTTCCTGATCTGCAGTTTGGGATGACTGCGACAGGTTGGATTATAGGAAAGGATGTTCACTTTCTCTAATCTTCCTATAGCTCTGTGGGTTCTAATGCAGCACTGTGGCTGCATATGATTCGCAAATGATCCAAGAACGCCATCTTGGGCCGCCATTAAAGTCGTTGCGCTGGTGACAGAAACAAACAAAAAAAAAAAAGACCAGATCTTCTGTTTCCCGTCAAGTGTGTTTGGATGTGTGTTCGGGGGACGGGGGGGGGCAAGAGCTTTCCATTTCAAAGTGAGGGTCAAATCACGCGCGGTGTGACGTTCCCCTACCCGAAGGTACTTGACCAGTTTCTGGATCTGCCAGTATTCCGAGGGATAATCTGTGTTTCGTTGACGGCGCGCCGGCTGCTCTTCTTCCTCATAACTCTGATCGCTCTCAGATGAAGTCTCACTGAAAACCTCGCCTGGTTGTAATTGGGACTTTCTGAAAAAAAAAAGAAAAAAAAGGGGGGGGAATAAGAATATATGACATTGTGTCTCCTAAAGACCTTATTCTAAGGACAATCACAGTTTCATCGAGGACAGTTGTTCCGCGTATGAGGACTCCGAGAAGTGCGAAATATTCTTGCTCCTGGCTCCCTTTTGCGTGTCGTCAAATTCAGATGTTTTGTCTTCTTCACTGTCAAGACACAAAATAATAATTCATCACGCCCAGTCGGAATTTGAAAATCATTCATCATGCACTGATTCACACATCAAACAAGAGAGATCCTACCGTTGAGAAGGCGTGGCACTCTTGTTAATCCTTTTTAGGGACAGTTGTGTCTGGGCGTCCACTAATTTCGGTGTACGCAGAGGACCCTGAACATAAAAAAAAAAAAGAAAAAGTCAAATACAAATGTATTTTTCAGTTGAATCGATATTTTAGCTTGCTTGCTAAACTTCTTTTGGAAACGGCTTATTTCTAACAAGATTCAGTTTCTTAGAAGTACACGAGTTGGGTCTGATTGTGTAAGACGGTGAAAAAAATCTCGAACCATCAAGCACGACAGGTAACTTTAAAGCCCCTTCTGCACACACAAAGACACTTCCATGCCAAAGTAGAATATTTTGTGAGTGAGCTGTTTATTGTTTCAGTGCACACAAAAACCGGGACACGGACAAAAGAGTCATGGCTCTGTGTCATCGTTTTTCCATTATTTCTTGTTCAGTTTGGAGGGTCTGGATTTAAAACAAAATAAATCATCTTTCAATCCACATGCACGGATGCCAATCGGACACATGTGAATTATTGAATCGTTTGCAGGCGGCAGAGTTATAATCACAGACACCTGCATTGCAGAAATAGCGCCGACCGTCAATGCTTGTTAGCGGCTTCACGTTTTAAAACGGCTAGGGGGAAAAAAAATAAAAAGGAATATGTATTTCAGCGGCCGACGTCCGCGTACAAGCTGCAGCCAAGCATGGCCAATCACTTTTCCAAAGACTTGTTTTTACTTCAACATAAAGTGAGCGGCTATTGGAAATATTCAAGTCAATCCAAGCAACCGCAGACCCGCAGTCTGACTTTATTCATACTAATTGACCTCCTTTAATTCCATTATACGTGTAATGGACAACGTCCATGTGCTCGCGCAAAAGGCAACGCTCAGATTTCTTTGACGTGCCTCAATAAAAAGCACCATTACCGGCAACTTACTGCAAGTAAACCAACGCAAGGAGTTCAGAGGCGTAGGCCAAATGAAGCAGGACTGAAGTCAACTTGTACATTATTAGCAGGTGAAGTTTGGTCATTGACACTTTTTGTTACTTTTATATTTTTTGGGGGGAGGTATTGAGTGACTTGATCACAATTACTGATGCAAATTCAGCAAGGTTGTAAATCTCGGGCCCCTGACTGCCTTTAACAGAAAACAACTGTCAGTGTCTTTCCTACCTCAGAGTCCAGCATCCAACAGTTGGTATTAATTTTGAGATTTCTTTTTTTTTTTTCGCTTGCAAATACACAGCATGCCCAATTTCCAGTCTTGCCGAGATGTCAAAATGAATTCAAAACGGTGAATGTAGAAGGAAAATGTGCTTCCTCTCATTCTGCTCAGTTCATTTCAAGTCAAGTTATCGTCTGCGTCTGTCTGTCCTTGCATCCATTTTTTGTACAAGTCAGGATTAAAGTCAAGATAGGGGAATTTAATTTCTCTATTCACGGATTGAGTCACAATGGAATTCTTGGCTCCCCAAAACTTCAAAAGTGCTGTGACTGTTATGTCTTTTCCCAGGCTTACCTCATTTGCCTGTAGCCCGCCCAGAAACATTGAGGCAAACAAAAATATGTCATTCTATGTTATTTGGGGGTGAAGGCAGGGGGTCCATTTTTGTAAATATGCTCTATCCTATTTATTTATTTCATTGCGCCCACAATAGAGCTTTCCTGACCGGCACAAGTATCAAAATGTGACAATGCTGGTATATCATCTCCAAGTTAGTCCATCAAACTTTACTGTCATCTTCAGGAAATTAGTGCAGCAACTATATGATTATCAATCTGTAAGACTTGTTTGGTTCAGACAAAAGCGGACTTTTTTTTGGGGGGCGTGGGGGTCTGGTTCGGAGCTCATTTAAAGGCAAAGTGTGAATATAACCATCGATGACGGTCAAATAATAATGTGGCCTTAAATAACCATACGAGTCACAGACTCACCCCAAGATTGGAATTATCTTTACACGTGTTAAGAGAGAAAGCAGACCTGCACTCACAACTGGCACGCGTCACCGGTGCAAACACAATGCTGGCAAATTTTCCAACAAAACAAAGTACAAGTGAAAATCAAGAGGAAAGGAAAAAAAAAAACATCCTCAAATGATTAACAGACTGTCGACTGGAGCTGGTGTTGAATATTGAGGCAATTTGTTACATCATCAAATTACTAAAGCAGGAAGCAGTACTACTGAATAAATAACGCCGATTGTGAACGTCTGGAAGCTTGCCTCATTGTGAGTGTACGTGTGCATGCGTACAAATCTGTTTGATGTTGGATCAAATCGACTCGGACATACTGCCAAGCAGACACTAGCTCACTGTGCAGCACAGACACTAATTACACAACGCGCACTGTTTACACGACATGTGAGTCACACGGCATCAGTGAGCAAATCTTTGCTCTATAGAGGAGGATAAAACGCCATCATTGACTTGTGAGATCTCACGGGGAAGGGGTAGTGGATTTTTTTCTTCGGGGATTTTAAGAACGATGTCAAAAATGCCACACCTGACCCTAGCAAAATAAGAATAACTATAATGATTGCAATGGCATTATTAGAATCCGCCCGTTCTTTTTCTTCAACTCCATCCTGAGCTTCAGTCAAGGTGGAGGAACTCGCGAACAGTTCCAAATAGCAGACAATTTTGGCTCAGAACCTTTCGCTGTCTGCTAAAAAGCTGAAGCTGGAGAGGAATTTCACTTTGCACTCAGACAAAGACCCAGAGCATATATTGAAATGTAAAAAAGCGACGCATTTACCAAAACAAACTCAGACAGAACCCTATCTCCAATAAAGTGTCAGTTTTCGGATTTTTTTTTTTTTATATGACCCCCCATGACAGATTTTTCTTTTCAAAAATGTTGTTTGTCTGTCATTGGCTGGCGACCAGTCCAGCGAGTGTGCACCCTGCCTCTCGTCCCAGTGAGCTCCACCTTGTCTGATGTTCTACCAAGTGCCTGGTCACCTTCTTTCGTGAAACTAAAAAAAAAATTTTCTTCACATGGTGCAGGATTGTGGTCTTTTTGAGAATACCACATTTTGATCTGAAAAAAAACTATTTTTCATATCCCAAAGTAAAAAAAAAAAAAAAATCATAGCAGGGATACGTGTGGACTAAATGATGAAAATGACATGAACATGACCTCGGTGGTTCATCCGGTACACATTTTCCACTGTACCTGTGAGGTCAAGTTCTCAGCAAAGAGTTGTGATTTGTTCTTCAGCAGAGTAACCACGTTCTTGAACACTTCACTCGCTTGCTTGTAGGCGCCATCGTCTCCGTCATCCTTGACACCCTGCGTGAGCACATAGTAAAAAAAAAAAAACTTTCATTAATTCGGAAGAAACCACAATCCTAATGCAACCCGCATGCCAGCCGGTGAGTAGCGCAGAGGCCAAGAAAGCTCAGAAAATCTCCGGGCAGCCGCCGAAGGGAAGTGTAAAGCCATGTTAACCGCTAAATTAGCTCTAGGACACTACCGTATTTTGAGGTTTCATTTACATCAATGTCACCCGTTCGGTGCCAGGCTGTATTTTCTGCACCCCCGCCCCTCCACTTTGACTCAAATATTTCCAGGTGAAGAAACAAGAGACAGGAAACCTCCATCTTTTCAGCAAAGTCGGTGAAAGAGTCAACGTTGCAGCAAGCGTGCAAATTAACTTCTAAAATGAATGAAAACAGATTTGAAGGGAGCCAATGTTTGGTGTATGGAAACCGTTTGGTTTCCTGATAGTATGCCGAAATGACCTCATTTCTATATCATAGAAGCCCGTCTTGTCTAACGCTACACCGGTGCAAAAATTTTTAAAAAATCATGACGGATAAATATGGTAGCAACTTGTCAAGTATCGGAATCCGTCAAATACATCAGATTTGTCCACATTTGGTGTGAAGCGTGTGAATATATCATCTCGCCAGTCTTACCAAATTGAGAAAAACTCCGGCACTGCTGCAAGTGATGTAAAGCGTCTCCGTGTCATAAGGCTCAATGATGAGGTAACACATCTCACCTTCGATCTGCCTCCATAGAGGGGCGCGACATCCGTTTGGATATTCGTAGTCTGAGAAGAGGGAGCGAGACAAAGGTTGCAAAGATGCCACATTTCAACAAGACTGAGCAAACTGAGCCATACCGACGAGTCATGTCATGATTCAAGATATTTTGGGATGACAACTAAGACGTTTGAGACGACAAACCCACGGGAGAAGCGAATGTCACATTTTTGTACAAACACTTGGACCTAGCATAATGGATGGCGGGCCGCAAATGGCCCCGGGCCTTAGTTTGGACACCTCGGTGTACACTATTTGGTATTTGCATTGAGAGCAATATCAATATGAATATCATTCAAACCTGATGTGTATTGAACCGACTTTAACACACTATTCTCCCCCGGACCGCAAAGACCCTGCAAATATTCCACTTCTTGTTCCACAAACGTAGGGTTGAGCCGGAACTTGCTGAAAAATATAGAAAAGAGAAACAAGTATGGTGCCTCATTTTAAAACGTACTGAAATGATGATCTAGTATTGATGATATGACTAGGTTGGGGGATGGGGGGGGTGGGGGGGGGAGAAGCAAACACCCACTCTGATATTTCTTTGAGGAGCTTGCGAATAGTCTGTTTGCCCATATCTAGTAAAAGACGGAGAAGCTTCATTTTGATGTCAGATTCTTGCTTGTGTCCTTCTCCTTTGTCTATCTTAACAGCTTTTTGCATGTTGGCATAGTTTTCGCCAAGAATCTTCAACAAAGGTGTTCTGTTTTCTGAGCGGAAAGGGAAAAAAAGGGTGTCATATTTGGACGCCAAGGCAGGGTGCAGACCGTATTTCTGGAAAAGCCTTGAGCTTGCAATCAATCGAATCAGCACTATAAATAGCCACCCACTCACACCTGCATGGGAGCACAGCAAGCATGAGGCCATGCTTTGAAATGCCATGTTGCTGGTTGAACGATTTTAAATGCAGATGGGATTCAAACCCCAGCAAAATGATCGAAGCGCTGACCTTCAATGCACGCCTGAACCTCATTCTGTCGCTTGTCATTTTCCATATTCATGAGATTGGAGAGCTGGTTGAAGTTACGGACGGAAATATTGGGAGGAGAGAGCGTTAAAGTTGGACAGCCTTTCTCATCTTTTTCCTGGGACTCCACTTCGCCTGATTCGCTGAGGGGACAAATCAGAAGCACTTTAGTTGTCTGAGTGAGGTGATTTGCATTTTGGTATCGATTTCTGACAGTGGGCCACATCTTTTGATCCAAAAATAATAATAACAATAAGAGTTCCACTTTGAGGCAAGCCATGTTTAAATACATTAATAAAACTAGAGTGACAGCACAAGCTCAGGGGTTGGACTGACTTAATGTCATAATCCGCTTCGAAGTCAGATGCCACCAAAGTGCTAGTCCACTGCAGCGGCTCCTCAAACAAGATCTCTGCCTCCTGCGGATGCAGGGAACTGAAGTCCTCCACAAAGAGCATAATATCTTTCAGCAGCAGACTATTCAGTGCCGTGGAATCCAGTTTGTCTTCCGAGGACCACTTGGCCACCCTGGTCAGTAAAGTACCCATGACGCTGGAGACAATAGACACAGAAATAGTCGAATAAATACATAAGTCAATTTTCAATTTTAAAAAGAGCTTCAATTTTGATCAGAAATGCACAGCCACGCGGGCCGGTATTGAAAAAGGATTTTGCATCTGTTGTCATTCTGTAATTTAGAGCTTACAGAGTCGAGGTTGTGTTCGCTCTTATTGCATCCCACCGATGCACTTGGACCTACAGTCAATCGTCAGAGCAGTGAGACAGACATGCTCACGCATGGGAAAGGAGCATTACAACGCTGCCAACAGCTTCTATTCGTACTGCATTGAGAATACTTTCCGCTATACGATTCAACAGGAACTAGAACCGAAAATCACGATAAAACAGCAGCTTGAACGCAGCAGTGTACATCATGCAAAGTGCAACTACTAACATAGATGAGCGCGTTTTTACTCATTGATAGGTTACAAACGTTCTCATCTGCAAACGTGCCTGCTATTTGTCACCACCGGCTGCCTATGTAATTATAGCCGATAGTTTTCGCCAACAAGATGCCCCCTCTGGCTGCTAAGAGACATCTAAACAAAAATCCAAGGCGTGAAAATGAAGCACATTTGGTTGTCTCATTATGACTAGACTGGTTTGTATTCAAAAATCTTAGCACAACAGCTAATGGCACATGTCTACATGTTAAAGCTTTCGTCTTTCAGCTCTGCACGTGCAGTTTTATAAACCAGCTTCACTGAGTGCGTGCAAAGTTCGCCCCGGCCATCTCGCATGCATTAAATGCCACGAACGCAAAATACAGTATGTGCAAAACATACCTCGACTTGCAGTCAGCGTCTATCGCCGTACTGGAGTTTGAAAGCCGTCAAGACGGCACGCTTCCTGTTGAAGTCTAGTTGCCATGGTTACTGACGACGGCCTTACCGCACTGTTCAGTAAAGTTGCGCAGTTGAAACCGGGGGGTCGACGTGTCTGACCTCATCCGACGTTATAAAAGACTCTCTTTTCCATTACATTTCGGAGAACCAATGACGCCTGTTCAGAAGACAACGTTAGGTAATCGCGAACAATCGAACAGGTTCAAGAAAAAAAGTCTGAATTTTCCCTCATATGTGTCCAAATTATTTAGAAAGACACAAAAGTTCATCTAAGCATGAAGATTCACAGTAAAATATAGTCACGTTATTGCCCGACAATCAGAACAATGCTTCTCGTATTTTTGAATTCAGAACATACACTTCAGCTGTTCCATTTTCTGCAGATGTGCACCCATTTTTATCAAGTAAACGTTTCTTTTAAAAAAAAAAGACCCATATAGTTTCATACCAGAAAAAAATATATATTTCTGATTCAGCATGCACTGCATATGTAACTAATCAAGCATATGAGTTATCATCTGGCCTCATATGCATGTTTTGGGAATGTGGGAGATAGCCACTGCATAAAACTGGATGAATACAATTTGTAACATTGCAATTAGAGCACAAGGATTTCAAGTTGCATTGGTGATGACAATCATATTCATTCATTCATTCATCTTCCGAGCCGCTTGATCCTCACTAGGTTCGCGGGGGGTGCTGGAGCCTATCCCAGCTGTCTTCGGGCAGTAGGCGGGGGACACCCTGAATCGGTTGCCAGCCAATCGCAGGGCACACAGAAACGAACAACCATTCGCACGCACACTCACACCTAGGGACAATTTAGAGTGTTCAATCAGCCTGCCACGCATGTTTTTGGAATGTGGGAGGAAACCGGAGCACCCAGAGAAAACCCACGCAGGCCCGGGGAGAACATGCAAACTCCACACAGGGAGGCCGCAGCTAGAATCAAACCCGGTCCCCCTGCACTGTGAAGCCGACGTGCTAACCACTGGACTACCGGGCCGCCCATGACAATCATATATTCTAGCATAACTTCAAAACTGCTTTATTTTGTTCACTCGTGAAGTAATAAATCCTAAACTTGAAATGAAGAAAAAGCACGACAATCACCGATTAATTGCGCCCACTTGGTGTTCTTCAAAGATAAAATGAAACGCTTCCCCTTCCTTGATCTTTTACAAAGGCAAACCGTTTTTTTGTCTTCGACTGAAGCACCTCGGATGTTCTTAAACTCAAAGCTTAATTCACCATAATAAACAAAACTGCTCTGCAAAGTGTACGCATTCGGCCCTTGATTAAACGGCACGGGAACACACGGAGGACACGAGCCTTCCCGCTCGGGAATGTCATGATTGTATTCGCTCACAAACTTCCACCACAGGCCATTAACACTCAGAATAAACATACCCATAAGCTCAAGAGGATGTGCGCCGACTACTGTTTCCCTCCCTGTGGGAAGGTAAAGAGCACGTTGCAAGCTGTTAGACTGTCTTCTTAAAATGATAGATGTGTTGTAGCCGTATTCCGGTTTACAACATAACATAATGACTTGTTTAAAACAAAAATGGGAAAGTAAAATGGAAAAAAAAACGTTTTTTTAAAAGGTATTTTATACAAATGTCTGGAGTGGGAACTCAAGGTAAATCTTTTGAAGCCAAAAGATGAGAAAAACAGGTATGGCCGCCATTTGCCTCATGCGGTGCAACACATCTCCTTTGCCTTGAGTTTATCCGCAACTCGTCAATGACGGTGCGAAGTTGCTTCATAGTGGCCAGAAAGTGGAACGCTTTGGAGAAGATGACATCACATTTTTAAAAAAACAGCCTGTAAAAGTGAGTTTTATGAAGCGATGTCACAGATGTCAATGATTTTGCATGCCTTATCTCCGCGAGCACGTTTTTTTCTCAGTCACGGTGCTGCAATGAATAATGCTCGCTCACCTTTAATTTCAAGCTTTGGAATAACCAGAAGGCCTCCTGTGAAGGTTCTGAAGCTGAGGTCGCAGTTTAAAAGTCATGAGGGAAATCTTAAAATGTTGTTTTTTTTTTTATCGCTTACACACTTCTGCTTGACACATCAACCAGTCAAAAAATGTTTGAAGTTCCGCCGTTTTGGTCAACATGTGCATGATACAATAAATGGCGAGTGGGATTCACTGGCTTGGTGGTGACATCATAGTCACGTCAACAACCGCTATATTCGGGCAAAGGGAGTCTCTAGGTATAACATGATATTGCTAAATTTATATTCTCTTTTTTTTAAGAATAAACAAGCTTGCGTATGAACCGGCAATTGTGGCTTTCAAATACAGTGTAGTGGATGTATTTCAAATGACAATCATATAGTGCCAGCGCTTTTTTTAGAGTGCGTGGATGCCTGTCAAAAATAGAGGAGAGGCAAGATATATGAAGATGGAACCATCGAGGAAAACCAATGACAATGTCTGTGTGCGGCGTGAAACGCTTATTTCACTTGCCTTGTTGCATCAAAGCACGACATTGCTGATTTTGCATGAGCAGACGTTTTTTATTTTTATAAAAGAAGCATGATGTCATGGCGTTTTGAGGTCAAGCTAAAATGGAAAGGAGTCACATTTAAGAATAGTGTTGATCAACATAATCACATTTAAGTTGAGTTTCACCACCAATGCTTTACCGGCAACTTTTTTTTTGTTGTTTAATAAATGATAATTATTTTTTTTTTCCAACATGGCCCTCAAAACTTTTTTCCTAACGTCTTTTGTCTGACCTATGTGAGAAAGACATTCATCTGCCAGATAAGGCCATCTACAACACTTGATTCAGTCTATTAAATGTATGACGTAGCCTCAGCTCCCACTCCTCCTCGCCCTGAGATAACAGCTGGTTCTACTTTTTCAAACATTTAGCGCCTTCCATACCCCCCCCCCCCTCAAAAACCATCTTTTCCCCATGTTGCTTTCCTCCTTCCTTCACCCTTTTGCTCATCTGTCTCCCTTGCTTCACCTCCACCAGTGTAATTATTTTTTTGAGGGGTGGGGGAGACTGAGAGACTTTCCACATTTGGCAGTGCCTCACCCGCTTAAATCCAGCGAGCTCTAACAAAATGTGACTTTTGCATTTTAACCTCTCTCTGAGAAGACATCAGGAGCTCTTTTGTTCCTCACTCCCCTGTCAGGAGATGAAGGTGGAATTGGGGTGGGAAAGGAGTGGGCAAGAGCAAGGAGCAAGGGGGAAATCATTTTTTTAAATACACCATTTTTTTTAACCCCGTGTGGAATAATCTCCCATGATAAATTATTGCAGCCAACCAGAAGCTTGAAGAAAGTCATAAAAGACGCAACAATAATCAAATAAAATTCAAGATTTGTCCTGTGTGTGTAGTCACACTCAAATATACTGTACTGTACTACCTCCTCAACTATAAGCTAGTAAAACTCAAAGCCATTAATATGACCGGAGAGTGACACGTCTGAAAGAAAAACTGTCTCAAGAGATGGACGGTGCGGTATCATCCAAAGGAGCCTGGTTGGTAAAAACATTTGGGGGAAAATCTTTGCTCTCAAAACTCAGCTGTTTCCAAGTTTGGTTTTCAGTGCAGCTTGCGCACCAATGAAAAAAAGTCGGTGTCGACAGGCTCGGACAAATGACAAAAAGGCCCAAACAGTAGCGACCCTATATAAAATGACAACTGTTAAATAATATCCTTCCTTGACATGTACGAATTTGAGAAATGAATTTCTCAACAGGCTTCTTTCAACTAGCCAGAGCAACATCTGCGCTGTTCCAAGGCTAACAATGTCGTCTAATTATAAAGCCCGGCAGACTAATCAGTCTGTCTGACACCTGCATGTGAGACCCGCTGCACAGGCAGAGGCTTTTGGTCCGACTTTGAGGCGCGTTCCTCCCTGGGGGAACGACAGATTTGACACCGTGCCAGACAGCCGAGCAGACTTTGGACCTGTGGGCATTTCCCTCTGCTCAGATGGATCCAGTTCAGAGATGATCCTTTCTCTCGGTCTCGATCTGGCTGTGAAGCGGCCCCGGCGGCTCATCACTCATTAGAATCTTTGTGCCGAGAGCCAAAATCAAACAGCTTTCTGGGCCGTCACACTGCAACCCCCCCCCCCCCCCCCCCCTCACATCCACACCTGCGAACATACCGTACGAGCCGCAGGCGACGAATGACTGCTCATGGGGAGAACCATTTTGACGAAAAAAGCCCCACCGCATCTCGTTTCCTGGCACATCGCTTGTCAGATGCATCGCTATTAGCCACCATTTCTTCGTGACCTTGTACTGCATTTCCTCAAACACTTGAGATATCCCAAAGTCATCACCCTTGAGCGTTAAGCTAACTGTTATTCGTTGGCAAAGGTGAACCACTTTAGAGTTTGTTTGTCTTGGGCCCCGCCGCATGGTTTCTGTCTTGTGAGCCACAGCCACATTGACAGTTTAATGTGTTGTGTAGACATTTTCGCAGATCTGTCCTCTATCCGCCGTGTCCGACCCGGGTAGACTTGTGTCCGATCAATACGTAATATATCGCCATCCCAATGTGACCTTTGCTTTTCTCAACTGCATCATCTTGTAAGGGGACTTGTCGCAGTCGAAAAAAAAAAAATCGGGTCACTTCTTGATTATCATTCTTTGCAAAGTGAGTCGTGCGCCCCAAATGGAATAGTCCTCCTCTTGATTTTGTTTGTTTTGTTCTATCCCCAAAATCACATGGGTTGCCATCACATATCCCAGGTGGGAAATGCAGGCGATCATGGCTCAACTAGTGCTTGATTAGAAACATAAACAGCCACAGCAAGTTTACACATGTGCAGCCACCTTGCGCTCCTCCTCATATCAAGACCCACCCCAACACTACTACATTAAAAAAAAAAAAGCGGAAAAAAACAAGACTGACAGGGTGTCAAAACATGGCTTGTGGGATATATGTAGGTTCATGGACCAGGTCTTGGGGAGGCCAGGTCTAAAGGATACATCTGCCACTGTCATGGTCAGGTTCCAGCACATGTCAGCCCCCCTGTGGTGTTGATCCTGATTTTCCAGGAGCTCCTCCACCTAACGTGTCAAGACGTTTCCCAGAACATGCCAAAAATAAAGTGGCACCTACACGTACAAAGCCTCTCTCGAAGATAAACACGATATCCCTCCAGGGCTTCAGCGCATTATTTAACTATTCAAAATGTATTAATAATTTAATGAACGAAAGAAGGGAGCTGTCGTTTTTGTCTGATTACAAATCCTCGAAATCCCTTCTATATCTCATATACTCATTCTTACGGAACCTTTGTGGTCAACCGCAATCCGTTCCAGGACTTGTCAGCCTCTGATTTGTTCAGATTTCAAAACAATTTCTTCTCCATTGGAAATAATGAAAGCATAAATAATTAGTTCCAGAGTGCAGATCTCACCAGCATGAAATATTTTACATTTGTTCATAATACGTGAGTAATGAGGCTGAAAACTTTTTTTTTAAAAAAAGAATACCCGTACACGATGACATTAACTAAGTCATATTGACTTCTGTCGACGGTTCGATGGTCATTGCCTCCATCTTTCCATTTAGTGCCCCCCATGTGGTGGTAAAATATAAACAAAAACAAATGTGTAGTTAAACCTTTTGATGAACAGTCGCAGAAGATATGCTGAAGATTTACAAGACTTCAGCAAATGTTCTTTGTGATGTCTTATTCCAGGTGTTTGTATGACTTTTAGAATATTTTTTCCAATTTAATTTGATGGACCCCAACCTGTATGACTACAGTGGCATGTACTTTAAATCCAGAATAGTGAAGCTAATTTACTATAGAAGGCGAGGCTATTGGATGATGCGACTCATAGACTTGGAAAAATCCATGAAGGTAAATAAATTATATTTCACGAGGGCCAAGAATTGCAGCAAAAAGCACGATTATTTGACTTCCTCGTGGGACCACAGAATAAAATTGTAGAATTGGAATTGATCACTGTAAGACATGCAGTAGTAGCAGTTATCCACAAGCTAATTATAAAATATTCAACATTGCCCACAGACGTGGTACTTTAATTTGCACTTAAAATTCCAAAACAACGGAATCATTCTCATTTTTTGGTTGACCGCCATCAACTCCATCGGTGAATAAATTGGCTACCTGGTTAACCTGAGGCCCAGCACTCTATTCCCCGTGGTGTCACCACTGCCACATGGAGGTAACTTTAGTGGACTAAATATGAGCAAGCAGTGACCCGGGCCTTCTTGGAATCCACTTACTGCCATTAGCCACTGGGTCAGCAGGGACACTGCTGCTGGACTTTCATAGCCCTGCTGGACATACAACTACATTCCATTTGTATGGCGTATGGCTCAATGATGGAGAAACAATGTTTTGCTACTTACATTCGCATGTGTTGGATTCAAAGTTGCGCAAAGATGTTCCAATGGAAGCCCTGAATGGAAACCTATCATAGTGAGAGCTTTTCAAAACCAATGAAGCGAGTCATCGTTCTATCGTCTGCGGCGAACGTTGATTTGAAAGCGTTCAGGTCCAAGTTTCCGACCTGCAGATGTAACAAGGTCAGTTAAAAGTACGCACATTAATTGAACTGGCTTTGACCAAGGGCGGAGTTACCTGGTGGCCAGTGGCGGCCATAGCCACCCCTGTCATTCTCTGGCCACGCCCTTGGCCACTCCCACATCAGTAGTTTTTAATAAGCTGAAAGGACTTGATTGCTTGGTGAATTTATTGATATGGAATTCTTTTAAATTGTATGTGTGTGTGTGGGGAGGGAGGGGGAATGCATTAACATATCTTATTTAATACTTTCTTTGTACTAAGAGAAGCCAGACCTTCAACAGGATCACCTCAGAGCCAGTTTTTAAAAAATATGCAGTTTTGTCCATTAAAAGAAAAAGTTGCAATGTGCGGATTGTCATTTCAATTTATTGAGACCCCATCATAAAGAAATCATCGTCTTAAAATCTCATTCATTTTTTTTTTACAATAGGATTCTGAAAATGTCTTCTTATTTAAAAAAAATGCAAATGTAGTAAAACAGTAATGCAAGACAAAAATCTTAAAAGAACGGCCATATGCAGCAGCAGAAACTTTACACTCCAGTGATATTACATTTTTAGCACATGAACCTTATCAAAACTTAACCTGCCCTTGATACTCAGCCCACTTTTCTCTTTCAGCAGCGCTCATATCTCTAGTCATTACTGGTACAATAAGTTCAGATGTTGCAATAATGTAGAAACACAAAAATAAAGAACCCAAAGTGGCACAAAAGAGTGATTCATGAGACTGTGCTGCAATACAACGCAAGTAACATAAAACTACAGCATCTGCAACTAAGGTTTAGCTTTACTTAACATAAATCTTCAAATACAGAAAGGCATTATGTTGGACTATTCGAGTCTTTGGAATGAAAGAGAAATGGGCAGGCCCTGCTCTTTGATTTGATGAACGCTAGTATCCGTGCCTGAGCTGGAGAAGCCATTGCTGAGCTTCACTCACACGCCAGCTTGCGTTTTGGGAATAACACAGAGAATAATAAAGAGGAAGACGGAGATTTGTTATTTCAAATCTGTTGTCGCAGGGGGGCTTCCATTGAACTCTATTAAGAATTATGAAGGCATCAGTGTTTTTGCAGCAGGTTTGTCTACATCGTTGCCTCGTTCTTTGACTTTCTTCCTCCGCGTTGAGTAAATTTAATCTGCAAACATGTACTCCTGTCCACTTCATTTGAGGTGAGGTAATACACTCATCGCTGAGTTAACCACGGGGGGCGGTGGTGGGGGGTGGGGGTCTCTAACGGAGCAAAGTGATGACATGACAAGAGACAGTGTCATCACCTTGGTTGAAGCCTTTTCAGATGCTGCTCATTAGATGCTTCTCGACTCCAGCCTTCATGTGTGGAGATTACACGTCACCCACATGCCCCAGATTTTCAGTTCAGACCGAGTGCGAGTGTCACTGGTTGTTTGTCAACGCTAGATTGCAATTGGCTGATGGCCCTCAAGGCTGTACCCTGTCTGTCATCGAAAGACAGCTGGGATAGACTCCAACTCACCCACGACCCAAATTGGGACGGGTATTCCAAAGAGCAACCACAAAGTGGAAGTCTAGTTACAAACCTTTAGAGTTTATGTTGATATAAGATAACAACAGGTCTCCTGCTCTGTTATAACAATTCGGAAAACAGGGTGTGGGAAAAACAATCTATCACCTGGCCTTGGTGAGGGTTTTTACCATTTCCTGACCTTCTTTGCAACTTCCTCTTCACCGGGTTGACCAAATTCAGGCCCTCTCCACTCTCCACCCAGCCATCAAAGCACTGCAGAAAAGGGGAAATGTGAAGGTTAGACAACCCGAGCTGGTCGACTGACGAGTGGTGGGGTCGGGGGGGATTTTTTTGGAACTTCATCAAACAGGGGCCTGCTATAGACTCTGGTGGACAATTCGAGAGCTTTTACGACTGCTCCTTGCATCTTGTATTGATTCAAGGATCCTACCAAAACAAAAAACACTTAGATGGCCCACAATACAACGTACAGTATTTAATTGAGAAGCAAAATCTTTATGATATTGTTGAAATTGAATGCAGATGGCACATCTGCGAAAAGAGAGACAGGAATTTACTGTACTTCTTTCCAGCACTGCCATTTACAAGATGAATGGTGTCAGCTCTGTTTACCCAAATGTGCATTTTTGACTAAGCCTCTGTGGGGAAGCTGAAAGATGGACCTCGTGGGGTTTCTCTAAAAATTCAAACTAGGTAAAGTGCTACTTGAGTGGCACCCCAAGGACAACCAATTGAGAAACATGAGATTTGAACACGCCTACTTTTCAAATGCAGTCACATAATAAACATTTGTAAAAGTCATTCTTCGGAACAAAATGGTCACGGTTTACCTTGGAAGGGTTATTGTTCAGAAGAATTTTGTGAACAGCATTAATGACAATATGTTGAATCAAATGGCTCCATCTGCTCTTCTAGACAACACAGCCTCAATCACATTTCAGCTTTCTGTCAAAAAAAAAAATCCACTCTGAAACATCTCCAGCGCAAACAATACTGCCAGAGTCACACCATGTCTTTGAAACAATGAGACTGTTCTTCGGAGCCTTTATCATAAAAGCAGATTTGATTTATTGTGAGGGAACTCCAGCTGGGCTTGAATTAAATATGGGTATGTCTATAACAACTCGCCCAGCATCAACTTGTCTATTAAGATTCATTAAAAGGGGTTCCAGAGATAAATTTGGGTTTCATTCATGTCTCGGTAATTATATGAATTTTTATTTTCAGTGTATAGTTCTAGGAAGTGCTGCCACTTGTGCCGAGTCTCAGTGACCATCTTAGGAGCATCATAGTCAGCCCTCCCTTCTGTTTCTGTGTTATAGCTTGTTGGGATAGCATCTCGGACAGTTTTCCCTTCCAGATCACACGCGGTGGTGTCCCATCAGGTGTTAGGTCATCCCCACTGCGTTACAGACCCACCACTCGCCCTCAGAGCCGGCGGCTGCAAGACACCAAGCATGGGGTGGGGCCTGTGAGACTGGGAAACCCATCAACCGCCAGCAACCTTCTCCCCCTCGCTGTCATTTCACAGCGGCAGCGAACAACAGTTAATTAGTTTCATCTGGATGGCCGCTGGGCTTTGGAGGAAGGTGTGTAAGGGCTGACCTTATCACGCGCATACTATAGACATGTGGTGCAGATAGTATTTCTGCTCATTCTGGGTTTGGTGTGAAAGCCACATGGTCCAAAGCATAACATTGCGTCTTGATTTGGCACCAGGTTTGTTTCAGGTGAGAGATCTTTTTTCAATCATCTTGAGGTCCACAATAAGTCTAGAGTCTGATAACGTTGTTTTTTTTTTTTTTTACATCTAAATGTTGAATGTTACAAGTCTCTCCTCTCTCTGGATAATACTCTGTACCTCTCTAACCTCTCCCCAAAAGACAATTTTGTCCACCGCTAGACTCAAATCCATGACCCTCTGGCTGCAAAGTCCCACTGAAAAAAAAAAGTAAAGAAAAGCTGGACTGGAGCGTGTTGGAAATGAATGCGCTGGTTGGAACGAATGGAAGTCATGCTCAAAGTCAGCCGTTTGTGTGGGTTGCAACCACCCCAAGATCCAAAAGCAGACAAGGGCCTAAAAATGACATCTTTGATTTTTTTTTTTTAAGTGCTTACTCCCTCAATATGCCGGCTTTAAAATCAAGCCAGATAAGACAAATGTAAATATACAACCTACAGAGACACAAATCGAGACGGAGTTAGTTACCGAGATTGAAATTGCCAAAGGGACAAAAAGCTTTTGAACTGGTGTTCTTTGGAAGTCACTTTGAATCCGTGTCCCATCAGACGGAGGAAATCCATCAGCAAAATGATTTACAAAAATCCTACAAATCTTCAGGATTATACTTTTCAACCGCTGACGGATCTGAAGATAGGATTCCCTCACTAAGGGAAACAAAACAGACATTTTGGCCCAGTTTGGTTTTATATCATCACAGTCCCCGAATGCCGAAATCTCAACTATCTGTCGGGATTTTTGCCCAACAACCAACTGATCAAACCGAGCAAACATTTCACATGAATCAGTTGCCTTGAAGAGAGAGTTATATGCATGTGTGCTTTTGGGGAGAAGGCAAACGTCCTAGCAGAGAAATAATGTGGAAAGAATTTCAAAAAAATAGCGTGTCGGGCTCATGTCGGATAGACAGCCACAAGTGCCACTGGCGCAGCAGGTTAAGTTTTATGACCATTGGTCATGTAAGAACATTTTATTTTGGTTGGTATACAGCTGCGGAATAATTTAAGGGAATACAGAAGCCTTTAACTGGAACAATATTCCGCCCCTGCTTAAAACACATCGACTCGGCATGTCACGGGAGGTTTGGCCTCATAGAAAGTAACATTGCAGTTTGACGGAGTTTCCTTTGAGAAACTTGATCGAGTTGTTTTTACTCATTTTCTCGTAACCTTTGGAATGTGTTTTTTTTTTAATATGACAAAGTGCATTGTTTCTGTTGCGTGCAAGGGATAACACAAACAACTCAATCTATTTCATCGCAAAAAGAATTCTCATCCCAACCCTGAAAATTACGGCACCGCACCTCTTACTTTGCCTCGCTGCATCCTTTGACAGAATATCAACACCGCAGAATCGATCCATTCCTAAGTACTGCGTGTGCTTGCATCTATACTGTAAACATTTTTCAAAAACACACCCAAACCGTATTCCTCCCCGTCCGCTGTTTGCGTGAGATCCTCTTTTCATGACATCAATCGTTCTCACGACTATTAGAACACATGATTTCAGACCGCTGGCCGCATATATGACGTCCCGTATTTTGGCCAAATGCAGAAACGCCGTTAAAGGAGAAGAGGAAGCAGAAGCAGGAGACCTTGGGGCCACCGTCTGCAGATCCGTTAACAATGCAAGGCCCGGTGCTGTCAGCACCAACTCACACTGAGTTACAGAGACACGCATACACACCCGGCAGACGGGGAGTGTGTGTTTGAACAGTAGCTGCACGTACAGGGCTAGTCCCACAGCTGGTTTCACTGCTACTCTGGAGAAACAGTCTGATGCTTACGGAGGTATCCTTTGAAAACAAACATACTACACTGCACTCTATTGATCGAGTTCACATACTCGCAATCATTTTATGTCCTTTTGGAAGAATAAGATCGCATCTGTGATTGAGTCAACGGGTCAAAAACGACCCACGCATCCGTCCCATGTGTTTGTTTCTGTATATGAGGATATATATTGGACAATCCAAGGCGATTTTTACACTTAAAATGTGAAACTATTTTTGAAAACTTTTTTTTAAACTTCCACACCAGCTCCTCATTCAAAAGCTGTTTGGAGATGAAATGAAATGAACACTATAGCTCTCCTGGTTTGTCTTAGCCCGACTAGCCTCTGAGTGTGTAGCGAGGGGAGTGATTACTTCAGTCCCGCAGTGTCTGGTTCATTGCTGGGCAAGACGCCTACTCGGGCATATGCCAGCCCTTGTATGTACTGTATTGTTGTGTAAGACCAGTGTAAATAACCGCCTGGAGTTAGTCAAGAGAAATACTTGACTGTGTTTTAGCCGATGCTTTCCCGGGCATTTGATCCAGCGGGAGATTAAGAGCTCTCATTATGGGCCTACAGTAAGTATCAAGTGGCGGCACGTGGAGCGGGCGTGAGCAGGCACTGCTGGTGGAATTGTTTGGGTCAAAGGCTGATCTCACGCTTCTGTTTCAGGAGTACAACAAAGGTTAAAGGCGAGATCCGTTTGGAAAACTCGCATCAAATGACAACTGTGCTCGTTATCTTCATTTCAGTCGCCACTCAAGTGGCGTCGCAAAAGGGAGCCAGTTCGAAAATGTTTCACAAACTGAAGGAGCCAGATGAATCCGGCACAAACACGAGATGAGTTTGTCAAAGTATATATGTAATGTCACCCGTTAATAAGATACTACACAGTTCATGCCTTTGACATCTGTTCTGCGGTACAAAAGATACAGAATATAATTACCTTTCCTCCAATAATGATCATTCCCGATGCATGGAAAATAACAGTCAGCTTGGACCGGTATCAAAAATGTTAACCCCCTATTGGGATGACTTATTGGCATTTTCATTGCCTTTCTTAGAACGCTAGTACGGGTTCCCCAAACTCAATAAAAAAGGGCTACGCTTTTAGGCTTAATTTAAAACAATAGCAAGTGTTAAACACATCCATGTGTGCACTGGCAGCAAACACTCAAAAGGAGAAGATGAGACAGTTTCCGAGTCTCTTTCCTTTCGGTGAGAGCCAAGATTGTATCTGGCCTATATTAAACACCCGATTGCAGGTCATATTTAAGCACTGTTTTATTATTATTATATTATAGATTGACTGGAAATGGCTTTTTGGAAAAACAGGCTCAGTAATTGGAAATGGAATGGCATTTTAAGGTCAGACATCAAGTTTGCAGACAGAGCATACAAAACGCATTGTACATGGCCATGGACATCAGCGCTTCTCATATTTCCTGCACATCTCATCCCGGTTTCCCCCGAAGCTGAGTGGCACAATAACTCATGCCCAAATTGTGTTGTTGTTGTTGTTGTTTTTTTTTTTTTGAGTGGGTGGGTCCGAATTTTTTTAAACTGAGAAATGAAGATGCAGTTTTGGGCAAGGCTTGATGTTAAATCAGAAAAATACAGACCTTCAAGACAGTAAGCAGTAAAACCTGTGCTGTGGAATAAGTAGTTAAATAAAAAAAAAGAAGAAGATGCCTGCAACTGAATTGTAATGAGTGAGTTCATTTTCAAACATTTATGCAGCAACAATGTATGTCATTAAATAGGCTGATTTAAAGTTACGTGAATTTGTTCGATCTTAAACGGAACAGCAGTTTAGCTGGTAAGGTTTTAATCCGAGTTTGGAGCAGATAGGGGCAAAGAGAAATTGTACTCGCCATGTGGAGGCTACTTGGCAAACTCTAAAACTTCAACATGACTGAACAAAGAGTTATGAAGACTGCATTGTACGGAGCACATCATCATTTACAAAAAGTACGCCGCTAAGAAGCAACAATAAGAAAGAGAAATGGTTTGAATGATAAATGGGATCTGCAACAGATGCTCATCATCGGCAGGAAATGAATACCGTTGACTTTCATGGGATGGTCACACTGAAGTACTGCGGGTCAAAGATCAACCCTTTCCTCTTAGGCTCACCAGACAAGCCAAGTCTGTCCAGCCCAAACACAACTTTGATCTATCGCGAATGAGCTCTTGCGAGAGCAGACATGCTGCTTTCCTTTTTTATTTTTATTTTTTTCATGAAGACATGACAAGGTCAACATTTCAATGACTGTAGCGTCATCGCAGAAAAAGGAGCAGCTATACAGTCAATAATAGCATGAATGATGGCCGTCGTCTTTTAATCTATAGTCAGGTGAAAGGTTTTGACATGGGTGAAGCTGGTGCTCAAATTTCCAACAATGACGAAAATAGAAAAAATATCTTTAAGAAAGAATTTGAACAATCGATGAAAGAATGTCAAGCACAGATCATAGTTTTGTTTTTGTTTTAAGGGTGATCAAATAAGAGAGGATCTTGTCACGTGACAGAATAAAAAAAGCAAATGGAATATTTTCTGTCCTCACATGGATTTCCCATCACACTCCCAGAGGGGAAAACCGAGGAAGAAAGATGACAGCAAAGGTGGAGTTGCGACTATTAATTCAACTGTGACCTCCCCCTTTCCAATATTTAGTCATCAAGACTGGCTGCCGTGAACGTATCATTGATGGACACAAACAAAGCCATTGGTTCAATAATCCTTCATATCGGGTTTAAGGGCCATGTACTGTCACTTAGGTACTTTTTTTTTTTTGGCCCTCACAAGAAGAATGCTTGATGCCAGTCGGCCATATTTGTGGGTGAACTGAATATCAACAAATGCCCTTCATAGCAACACCGGCGTGTGTTGGGCAATGTGACACATTCCGTTCGTGATCTTGGATCAGCCAAGATTGTGAGCCTTTTACACTGACAAAATCCATCAGGCAGACAGTCATAAAATGTCTGGAAAAGTACTCATAATTGTCTGTGCTGATTTGAATGTGATGGAATGCATCATTCTCACAGCTGCTTATTGACTATTTTATATCATTCCAAGCCATTTGTGTCTTTTAGATGACAGCACGAGAAATCTGTCGAAATGGCTTTTGCCTGTGCTTTGTTTGGAAAGCGGGCAGCGTTTGGTTTTGGATCGAAGATTCTTTGCATGCCAAACGTTCTGGGGCAAGTGCGACGATCGCATCACAACTTGTTGCAGGAAAATGCATTTACCGGTAAGTTTCCATTTCTTTCAAACAATGATCGAGTTCCTCTCAATGATGCCGATGATGATTCAGAAGAGGACGTAGAGACAACATTCTTTGAAAGTAACAGCTGTTGTTTCGTCTCATGCTATCTTTGCCATTCGCCTGCATATCTGGCTGGATGGATCTGGAACCGTGTTTCCCAACCTTCGTTGAGCCGAGCCCCCTCCACCCCCCACTTTCACATTAGAAAAACATAAATGCCACAAAAAGTATGAGGACCCGAAATAATGACGACCTACAGACGACAAACTAAACAGCATTTAAATGTTCTCCCAACCCCCAAATAGCGACTTCAGCAGTGCCGTCATCCGCCAAGGTGGCCAAACGGCATCGCCACTCGCTCCACGAACTAAAAGAAGCAGTACCTGTGGACCTGTCTCACTTAGCATCGGCAGTACCGCAATCCAATATCTCTTTACGAGCTGACTCACTTCCGTCTACTTCTGACGTTGTGGATTCCCTTAGCCGTAATAATGTCAGACTTTGTTTTGAGGCTCATTATCCGCGCAGCTTTTAATACTTCATGATGACTAACTTCCTGCCCAAAGACATATCTCATCTCATGAAGTCTGAGAAGTGGAAGTCGTCAGGCTCTGTAAAACTTCATTCTGCACCGGCTTATTTTGCCATATGGGTGGCATATGTTTGATTACAATTTGACATATGTAAGTAATGGGACTCGGCTGGATGCAGTGGTGGCGGAAAGGTTAGCGCAAGCAAAAGCTGCAAAATAAAAAACATTGCGGTTCTCCCATTACGCTTTTAGTTGTGAGGTTTCCATCCGTGCCATGACTGGAAACACGAGTGCAATTGGCCTCCATTGTGACGGAGCATTTTTCGCACTGAGACACGCAACAATAACAACAACAGAACAATAATCCTTTGCAAAAAGGTTTGTATTTTCAGCCTCCGTGGTAATGTTGCCCTAGACTGTAAAGGGAACAAATGAAGAAAAATAAAGAATAAATCATGTCCTATCGTGAGCAGGTTTTTTTGTTTGTTCTTATTACGTACATAACCTTGGCATCGGTTTGACAGCAGATGTACAGATTTTCTGGTTTATAAAATCTGATGAATAATCGGAAAAAACACAATCTCCTGGCGCATATTTTTTTCAAACGCGGCCAATTATGACTCTGTTAACATGTTGGACAGAAACCGGAGTCTCTGAGCAACACTTCCTAGATCAATCTGATTGGGTGGCATCATGGGACACATTTTTATAAATCCATTCCGGATGTGCTTTCTTCTCATCACATTGCTCGAGAAGCATCTCCGAGCAGAGGAATCTGCTCGCTTCCAAGCCATTCTCCGAGCTCATTTTTTGGCAATTGATGTGACAGACGTTGCATCACTGAGATATGAAAACGACCAAAACCCCGAGCACAACAATTGCTTATCCAATCCTACTGTTTTCCTTCTTTCCCAATGCAACCTCAGTAGCATTACAAAAGCATCTGTAGATTCTAGGGTTTCAAACTGTTAAGGAACGGGCCAACTCTAAATCATAAAACCACATCCAACAGGCTGAAAAGCCATGCAGCAAGCACTCGCTTAGCGAAGATGTTATTATAACTCAAGTTTTTTTCTTCTTCTTCTTCTACTCTTTTTTGACATTCTCTCATTTCACTTCAACCTCAGCTGGAATACAGAAATCCTGCTCACCCGCGACACTGCTGGATGTTGCCTCGGTTGCCAACGGGTAAAGGAGAGGCTGTGGTTATTGGAACGCATGGGCTGGGACATTGAGGACAAGGCAAAGGGGTGGTAGGTGTCCGGAAATGGCCTAAATCTGGATCTGTTCAACGGTGGAACAGTGAGCCTCATCAAGCTTTGCAAGTGTGGGGAGAGGGGTCTTTATTTTTGCACGGGTTTTGAAGTAAAATACAAAGTTGATTAAACAGACCAACTCTCTATTCTTCCAGAGGGATGAGAGAGGGTGATTTGGACAGAAAAGAACAAATAAAACATGGTGAGAAACATTCTCTCAACAAGCCAGGAAATTGAATCGAGTGCTTTCCGAGACTGGACAGCAGCGCGGCCCACGGTAATTGTCACCGCCATGTCTGACCAAGACCACATCAATGGAAAGGAAATATGCCAAACAAGCTGTCCTTTTAACCCAAATGCCTCTAAGGCCAATTCAGGCCACGGCGGAGACAGCCAAGGAATAACTATTACCTTCTTAAATTTATGTCCCTGCCTGCCAGTGCCCAGTTAAACTTAGGGTAGGTTCCGTGTGGCGTTTGAGATGCTGAGAACATTTGACAAGGATGTTTCAATGCCTGCCCATGTTGCAATTTTAACCTAATGCTGATTGAAATTCTAATCCGAATTAGTCTCGTGAGCGACATACAGGAACTATTTCAAGCTGACTTCTTCAAGGGGAGAATAAGATAGTTGTACAGTAACACATGGGGAGAAACACAAAACACAGAAAGGCTAAAAAAGCAATGTGTGTCCACGTATTAAGCAGACTGCAAGCCAACCCAAAGAGTCAACGGAGAGCTTTGGATGCCAGACAGTATCAGAAACACGAAGCGTGCTATTTGAGTATTCGGGGAGCAAAAGGGGAGTCTGGAAATAAGACCGACACTTGATAGAAGTTATTTAAAAGGTTATAAAGAGGAGAAAGCCGTTCTTCCAAGAATAGCCTTAATTAAAAGTAAAACAAAAAAAATGCACCCTGTTTCATAACCAAGAAATCCATAAAAGAAAACAGCACGGGCAAGACACGAACTACTCTGATGAGACCCGTGCCAAGATCAATATTGTTTTATCAAGAGGGCGACCCCCGCCTCAATCATCGCCTCTGTTCTTGGCATGGCAATGAAAAAGGTCTCTGCGGTATGCTTTAATTAAACCGGTTTATGGCCCCAAGGCCGAACTTGATTTGGGCGTGACCAGATTGTCCCTCAGAGCCTCTTTGGGCTCGGCTGCCACTGCTCCGCAGCTTTACATCCACTCCTGAATATAACCCCTGCACTCTTTCTGTCCACAATTACTCAAACCCACTTTATATTCATTTTACTCCTTTGCAAAATATTGAACGGCTTTCATGTTTTTGTGAGAACGTTGTTTGCATGTTCTGCCCGTGCCTGCGTGGCTTTTCTCCGGGTACTCCGGTTTCTTCCCACATTCCGAGAACATGCGCGGCAGGTTAATGCAACACTCTAAATTGTCCCTAGGTGTGAGTGTGAGCGCGGATGTTTGTTAAGGATGGAGTCTGCCTTAGGCCAAAAGGCAGCTCGGTAGCCGCTCGCTTCCTCTGAACAGAATAAGCGTAACAAATTGGATGGATGGCAAAAGGTTTTGTCGTTGATTTGGAAAGTATCCATCCGAGATGAGGGGTGGGAGAGGGTTTAAAGGTTCACGCGAGTGGTATAGCGACAGCAAAATAGTGCAGCGATCCAGTGTGTGTGCGTAGGCAGTTGTCCATTGCTCACTTTCGCCATTTGTCAGTTGCTGCCTTGCTGTCAGTTATCAACCGTTTGCCGGCTGTTCTTTTATATGGATCACAGGAAACAATATATACAAGCTTGTCAGCTCAAAGAAATCTGGACTTGTAGTCCTGCAAAAGGTCTTGGCCAAGCGAATCTTCAGGATATACCGTGTAGAGAATAGAAAGGAAAAAGAAAAAGCACAAAAGACTTTTTTTTTTCATGACAACGTGGGGGCAATAAAAAAGATAAAAGACGGGGGACTATGCGTCAAATTTCCAACAGCTTCATTCTTTTACACTTGGAGCCGTGGCAGAAAATGCGAGATGGCGGGAGGAAGTATTTCTTTACTCCAAATTACTGTTGTAAAAACGGCGGATTGATTCAAAAGTCGGCGTTACGCTCTTTCTCACGTGTGCACGTGCGTTTACCTTTGAAGCCGTCGCTCGAACGGTGCCAAAGGACTGCATCTGCACGAGCCTCTCGAGTTCTGTGTTACATATCAAGCGTGGTCGCCCAAGCGCACACTGATTTGCAATTTTCCATCCACTTGTTGTCCAAAATGGATCCGTACCAGGACTATCATTTTTTGTCATTAGTCATTTCAGGCCAGACACTGTGCGGAAATTAGGAGTAGGAGAAATCTGGCAGTGCTGTGATTGAACAAAACTATGAAGTGGCCGTAGGAGTACAGATAATACGGTGAGGTATGCGGCACAGGTGGCTTTAGTTGTTTCCCAACAGATGGCCAACTTGATCCTGCGCACGGGCAACGTAACTTTGAGCAAAGTATAGAACTCAAAACTGTTGTCGTTCATGTTGAGATCCTCATTTAGCGTCAAGGTCATCTCTTGTCTGTATCCTTTGGAGATGCTTTTCCTTCGAACATGTCTTTCTGTTTTAAGATCTTGTCAGGGAACTCCGGGCTGCACCATCTTAGATTTGCCATCAAAATACCTCATGGTTGGACTATGATTAAATAAAAAACAAAAGTGGAAAAAAAGGAACTTGTATGAAATTTCGTGACATGGGTTGGCTTTGTCATCATCTGTGCCTTCCCAAACAGCTAACTATGAGCAAAAGCGATGCACGGATGCTCATTTTGCATCTCTCCGTAACATAGAAAGTTGATGAAATCATGTCTGAAAATCATTCAGTCCTTCAGAGTGGGTCAATTTCACCCCTTTGTGATATTCATCAACACAGTTGTGGCCATTATGTTGTCTCTGTATCTATATATTCTGGCTGGCTTCATATAGAAGGTGATACTTCTTAACTTCTCATCGAGATCCAGATTTGTATATATATAGCCTAAAATAAAAACTGATGGTTTCCCCCACCCGCCATCTCCCGATACACATGTACTTTGTCAGTCGTCAGCAAAATATTTTAAGTGTGAATGTGTGCGAATATAAATATACTTCCATACGCTCGAACAAATGATGTCAAGAAGGGCAGGGGAAAATGTCGAGATTGGGTTGGACTGGCAAAAATCCAATTCAATCCATTTTCCTACTCGGGGGGATTCTGTCTTCTTCTGCCCAAATTAAATACAGCAGTTATGAGTAAACGCTTCCAAGACACTTATGTGGAAAAACATCTACCGTGCGTACGTAGGTGTGAGATGAGATCACATGGGGAGAGAATGAGAAATTCCATGTTCTCGACATTCTATTGATTTAAGGGGAATTTTTTGCCGTCACACGGGGGAATTATGTTTCGGATATGTTTTGTTTGGGCCGTTGTTTCTTTGGCTTCTATATTGTTCACCTGTATTCATCAAAACATTGATCTCCTTTTATTTTTTTAAAAATGTATCAACCTTTTTTGCCTTCCACTTCGACTCAAAGTGACAGGATATGCTGAAGTAGTACAGTATGTGATGATTTATGTTTTGGACATATACTCTTAATAACATTGGTACAAAATCGAAGCAATTTAGAGCAGAGTAATGTTAAGGCAATACGGTAATACTGAATAAATTGAACACTGCTTGGATCGCAGTCCACTTCTGATGTTCTTTGGAAGAGATTACTGGGTTTGCTTCAATATCTAAGATTCGAAAGTTTCAAAAAAAGTACACAAATGGAATGAAAGAGAATTTTCTATTTTCCTCTATTGAAGCCGTTTCATCCAAACCAAGTCAGTGGCTTGAACTTTTGGGGTTTTAACCTCATGGCACAGGTTGATTTGGTCTTTGTACAAAAGCGTGCTTCTCGGAGTGAGGCAAGTGTTGCAGTTGAGCAACAAAAATGGGACTCCCAGATTCTTGGATCAGTGAAAGAACGTTTTAGCCATCATGAAAAAGAGCCCTTAAAAAAAATTGAGCTGAACCAGAGAAGACATTTGAACGGTGGACACAGGGCAGAAATTGTTAAAAAGACAATGCTTACCAATAATAGCTACAAGCCATCAACCTCAATCAGTGCGGCCCCAACAAAACGAATCACACGTGATATCCACTTTAAATTGTTTCAACATGTTTTACTCGTCACCGGTAGGGAAGAAAGCAACGGTGAACAGACTGTGTGTGTAGCGTGCTTCCTTTCATAACCTCATTCCGCTAGGATGGTTCCAGTGAGCTATCACACAACCAAAGAGGATAATTATCATTTTATAGCATTTGTGGCAGGTAATACTGATGATCTCATCACACTCATCCATCAGTTCGTCCGTCGGTTTGCTTGTCTGTCTTCCGTTGTGCTTTCTGCATTCAAGTAACTAGATGAGCTTCGGCTGGATGGATTATTACACCGATCCAAGCATCTCTTTTTCAGGGGCAGAGGTTCGGTTGCCACAAATGTCAAGGTTGCAAACCCGATAATCGCTCTTCACCCAAAAAGAACGGTAACATTTCAGCAACAGATAAAGAACGACGTCTCCTTCCTGAAGATTTGCTCTTTTCGCGGCACTCCCCCATGATCACTTTCATCTGAGGACGACAGAAGGTGAAAGTAAACAACACTTAGGAGAGCGAAGGAGCCTCTGGTTTGTGCCACTTTGCCCCCAGTCATTAGCACGTCATCCTAGTTGTTTTCACAACCTATTCAACACCTAATGGTTTTCCTCCCAGATAATGGTTTCCTCAAGGCCTTGTGATCGGCATGGAGATGGAAACGAACAACGACATCAGGAAAAGACAGTGGTGAGGTTTGCAGACGTTTTGGGCGCCCAATAAGAATAATTGGGCAAACTTGAGAGGTTGCACCGGTGGAGAAATCGGAGGAATGGGTCAACGTGAGGGGGAAGGTGCTGACAGAGCCTTGTATCAGGGTTACACAGAACCCCACCAGATGAGTTAAAGCAGCAACATGTAATCCGGCGCCCATCAAACAAGAGAGGCCTTTCTGCGTCCCCGTGTGGTTTTGAAAGTATATGGTTTGGACGAAAAGAGAAGGTCATCGACAAAGTATACGTGACAAAACCTGCAGGAAACCATCGTTTAGCATTTCTCGCCGTCATGATACTGCCAGATACTGTCATGACGATGGGCCGCGTCCACAAAGGCTCGAGACGTGCTCTGCGTGCGTATCAGGAATGCTCCCACATGGTGTGAAGATTGATAGCGTGTTTGACACACATGGCTCGTATCGAACGTTGGAAGCCTCATGCCGTTTAACAACGCCGCTTTGACAACTTTTATTGCAAGTGGCTATGCAGAGCGACACATTTAGAATACAACTAAGAACATTGTGGGTCATGAACCCAATTCTCCGTAAAGCGAACGGGCCATTTTATTAACACATTTGACATCTTTTTCTTTCTTTTTTCCCCCCGACCAAAAAGACAAACACACCTTATCAGTGGACACATTTAACACCTTATTTTCCCCGTGACACCTTACAACTGTCTATGAGGAGCTTTTTAAAGCTCATTTAAACTTGTGATTTACATCGGACTTAATGCATGACAACATGCTGGGAGGACATCCCGGCCAGCCAAAGAAGCAGAGGGCTGAGAATTTATGAAGGGAGGGAAGATTATGTTGATCATAATCTGGCAAGAAGCAAGCCTGACCTCAGAGTAGATACAGTAGCCAAATGTCTGCTATGAAAAAAAGAAACTACAATGTAGTGGCAAAAGGAGATTGACAACACATATGGGCATTATTATTTCCTAAATGAAAAGAAATCAAGTTGTTACACCACATATCCAGGCCAGATGGACTTCCGCACATTTGCCTATACTGTATACCGTATATTTCCATATACATAAGGGCATTAGCCATGTGTTGAAAGGTGAACAGATCGTGAGCCACCGGGGGGGGGGTGACATACTATCCAAAAGGTCGAAACCCCGACAAGAGATATTGCTGCAAAATGGCACCGTACATAAATGGTAGCTCTTAAAAAACAAACTGAACATCGAAAATAGATATCATGCATTACATGTATCGAACGTGCTGTATGCTCATAGAAAATAATCATCAACATGAGACCGAGAATTGTCAAAGACAGCTTTCATTCTCTTGACTCTCCGGGTGTACGTCTCTGGAGGGCTGACAAATGCTTTGGAAGAACCGAGAAGCAGCAGGGGTCCAACTTTGACTTTCTGAACTTGCCATCAATGTCCCCTATGGACATCTAGCTACACATAAATACTAATGAAAAGTAGTTGCTTTATTGAACAAATGTAGACACTCCTTTCATAATTTCCCTCATGGGATGAATAAAGCACCGTGAATGGCTGGCGCCCAGTTCAAGGTGTCCCCCACCTCTCAGCTGGGATCGGCTCCAGCAAGCACCGCGACCCTAATGAGGATAAGCGCTGCACAGAACGGATTTATGGCTTAATGAAGTACCAACGGGCACGTGGAAGCCATTTTCAAATGTTCCTTGAACATGAAAATGTTGAGGAACTGTGTGCAGCGTTCGTGTTCATGGAAGCACGTCTCTGTGAATACAACAAAATTGTCATGGGCTACGACCTGGAGTCAGTGCAAATGGCTTCTTTCAGAACCCCCCCCCCCCAAAAAAAACCTGGATGATTACAGTGACTATGCCTGATGAATTGGCCATGCTATATTAGCAATTAGAAATGAGACGCCACTTAAGCACCAAGTGGCTGGAATCGAAGGTTTACTTGGAAAGGGAGAACCAAAATATATACACCCAAAGATTCAGGGACTGCTTTCCCGTAGGCAACTGTTAAAACACTTCCAAGATACAACAACAGAAACAAGTCTTCAAAATCACAAGAGATGGCAAGCATCGAGATGAATGCACGGAAAGCCACAGTCCAAAAAAGGCGAGAATAGTTTATCTTGGACTGCGGTGGGCTGTCTCGTTGTGGTCAGCTCGTCCTAGAATCAGTTCCATATGCAGCTAATGCTCGCCGCTTTATTCTTGCGTGGCTTATAAATCAACGCCTTTCACTGGTAATATTGGTCAGATTTTCAGCACAAACGTTTCATCTTTACAACGCTCCCTTCCAAAAGTACTTGAACAGTGCGACCGATTGCTTCATTTCTGCGGTAGACTGAAAACATTTGGGTCCGACCTCAAAAATATGAATACGAGACAAGAGATTAGCGGTCCGGATGGGGGCCGCGACTCAGACCATATTCCAGGTGAGCAAAAATATTGCAACAACTACACTCTATACTTCGTAGCAAATCCCTGGACTTGACGAACCGAACTGCTCAGGATCATTCGGAGGCTTCTGCAGAGCTGGCTCAAGAGCTGATCATTTGAATCGGGTGTGTTGGAGGAGGGAAGCATATAAAACGCGCAGGACATGGGCTGTGGGCAATCAGATACGGACACCCCTCGTATAGACATTCGGCGCTATTTATTGATTGGATGATCAATGTGACAGGACACACCTGGGCAAGACAACACATTCCAGTACTTTTGTTCACGGAAAAAACTGGCTGATTGAAACAAATAGGAGACAAAACACTTGTGCTTCAGATCAAAATGTGAATATGTGCAGGTAAAGGCAGAAATTTGAACTTCTAGTCTGAAACTGATGTGTTGAAGCCCAGTGTTTCCACCAATAGGAACACTTTTGGAAGCGGATTGTGTGTTATATTGTTTGCTCGTTGCACATATTAGTATTCGGTGCTTCTTACGTGTGGCCTTTCTTGAAAAGAACAACGGAACAGAAATATCCTCTGTACAGTATCGTGTTACCTCATCCGGTACCACAACTAAAGCCTCTGTGCGACTCCAAAGCCGCAAGCAAAATGAAGCACGGCGCTCCATTTCGCTCGTGGCGCATCAAGACCACTCAAAACATCACCCCATGAACTCTGCCGAACACTGTGGCATTTTGACAAACATGTCCCTCCCTTTAAATCGAGAGCGACAAGGCAAAACAAACGCGAGCGGCGTCGGCAAAGAAGCCGACGTGTTTTGACATGATGTCACTTAACGGCAAAAGTGTAACGGCGACAATAAACTCACGCCGACTGCCGTGTTGACCGCTATGTATAGAGGCATAAATACAAGTGTAGTGGAAACACATGTTGGCATTCTTCACACCAGATGTCGACGATGGAAAAAAAATCAAATACAAAGTGGTTAAAATACAATTATGTCCAATCATATCTGGTGTTGGGAGTGTGTCATACCATCTTACCTCATCGCGATGGCATAGCACCCTCCCACCCATCGCTCATTAACCTCCCCCACCCTGAAATAGGTTTGTGTTTGGCGGGCCTTGCGTACCTCCTCGGGTCTACGATTCCATTTCTGTCAAGACAGAAAGACCAAAACAACTTCCTGATCGTGATGGTCAATAAGTGTTTTCGAAATGCTTTTGCTATCAAGAATCAGCAGAGCATCAGATGACAATACGGTTACGGAAGGTAAAATAATGCCTTCTGTGTGCTGTGAAAGGGACTTTTTTTCCACCAGGTGATGCAATGCGAAAAGCCAGCTGCCGCAAAAGGACCTGCTGCATGCATTTGCACCTGTTTGATGAAATTACTTCTGATTGCAACTAATAAAAGTAAATCACCTTGACTCCCACTCACACCGAACCGGGCTCCGGTTCCCCCCCCCTTTTTTTTTAAACATTTTCTTTTTTAAATTTCCTTAACCCTGGACTTGACCTTCTGCTAGTAATTAACAAGTATACTGAGAAAAAGGAAAATTGTGGGTCATTATTATGATAATTACAGTGAGCCAGAGGGATTCCAGGAGAGGCTGCCAGGTAACGTAACGCAGACGTCCTTGTGACCGAGCAGCTTACGTTCATTTGTCGTACGGCTCGCCCTCTTTCTTTAAGGCTTAACGTTAAAGCAAACGATTACCCGGCTGCTGTGAAAAGCCACTTAGGAAGCCACTTCAACCGTCTGAAGTGTTGGTGAACACAAGCGCGTGAATCTGTCAGGAACGTCTGACCAAGGTGCCTCCGTGACTTTCCATACTGTTCCCATGACTCATCATGTAAAATGAGCCGAGTCATCCTCTGCTCGCTAAAAGCGTGACCAAGCCAGACACGGAGTCCAGTGTAAACAAGGGGGCGCGCAAAGAGACTGTTGTGTCATGGAGCGAGGTCTATCTCTGTTGAGAGATTGTTTAGTGTTTTCCTTGTCGTAATCCAGAGAAATGAAAACAGCACTTTCACATGTCACATTTCATTTTCAAAGCGGGGTTAGGAAGCAGCACCAACCCGGCGGGAAAACAATGCCCACATTCAGCACTGCAGCCTCGGGCTCTCCTGACGCAGAGTGGAAAATAGCAGAGGTGTGTGTCTGCCTTAATGATTACACATCACGGGCGGAAGGCATTTTATTCAAGAGGGATGCAATACTAGGAGCTGGGAACTTCCTCAGATGCGTCTCGAAAGGAAAAGTATGCGTTTACATGTTTACAAGTCCACGTGGCGTAGATCGACGTACAAACCATAAAGACAGTCCATTTTGAGTAGTAGTTGAAAAAAAAAGGATGATTTCGAGGTCACAACATGCAGGGGACGATCAAAGGACAATACGGTTCAGACATGAAAAAAAAAAGATTAATTCAACAAATATTTCTTTCAGTGCCGGTTTCAGATGTTAAACCTCTCAAAGGGACTGAAACAAGCATTTGTGACATCTACCTGGCATTTAATAGATTTATAGGCAACTTTTTCAGGGCCATCTTAAGTCATAAAACATGAGCAGGTATCAAATGGCCTACTCATCACGCAAAGAGCGCTACAAAATGTCAACGTTGGAATTGGATAGCAATATTGCTACTCCATGGCTCTTTTCAAAGGAACGGTCCACCCAAGGCCTTTGCTAAAAGTAAATGTATGGTTGAAGCAAAGCCATTCACAATTTTTTTTTTCCGGTTCATCGTGGCATCGGCAGGCATCAGAACACAAAATGAAAATCAGTCTTTTCAGTGACCAAAGGCATTTTCCTACCCCCCCCCCCCCACCCCCATTCCATGTCTGTATATCTACAGTAATAACAAAAGATACCAAAGTATCAAAAACAATATTGCGCACCCGAAGCGTTCTCCATTCCGAAGTATTTCAACCAAGGTCTAATCCATCAAGCAAAAGATGTATTGCTATGAAAGCATGAGTTGATCTATAAAACACAAACATGTGCGCTGCCCGCTTTAATCTCATTAGGTCCTCTCTGGTTGTGTCATTACTTTTTTTTCCCCCCTTGCTTTCCACACTCTGATGTAAACAGGCAACATAGACATTATGTATAGTATACATCTGGCATGCGAAAAAATATCGTGTCGTGTAATCTAATTCATCCAAACAGGACAGTCTGCGACCTGTAAGTGTTTGCGTGTAAAGACTTCCAGCCAAATGGAATGAGAGAAGCAGTGATTCAACTGGCCTAATTGTGTCAGAGAGGAAGCCCGCTTGCCATAGATGAGAAAAGCATGGCATGTCAAATTGCCAATACTTCATTCCAACGACTGCCACTCATGGAAAAAAGTACTGCGAGTTCATCACGAACCATATCGATCAAAAGACTTTCCTGACTCGTCACAATTATCGACTCCCTCATTAAGAAAATCCACAGACATCAATCATCCCCTTGGAGCTTTTACAATAATAATGCCGGCTATGTCATCCGCAACTGCTACAGCTCCGAACTGATGTTATTTGTAGGTCTGTAATGGGAAATCCAGCTGATACACTGGTATTCAGCGGCTGGGGTGTCTTGATGTTTGGGCCCAGAAATGGTATTGCTCTCTTGACTGAGGTTAGCTGGAGCCGGGGACAGGCCACTGACTGACGATAGCATCAACCGTGCATTTCAATTTCACAGTGACGCGTAATCAACTACAGTACACGCGCATTGATCCTATATTGCATTCATGAAAGTGGAGGTCTATCACCACGAAAAGTTCCGTGCAAAACGACCGATCCCGTTCGCATCCTTTAAATAGAACGCTCGCGGCGGCTTCTGCTATGGCTTAAATGTCACAAACGCAAGAACTGACAATGTTTCTTCATTAAAAGACCATCAAGGAACTCGACTGAGCGCTTTCCATGACGTGATGAAAAGAATGTCTTCACTTCCGAAAAAGAAAGACACACGCGCGCGCACACACATACGGACACACACGTGCGCTCATGCATATTTGTGTGTGACATGGGAATCAATGAAGATAAAAAATATTTTTGGGGGAATGTCAGGACTGACTATTTTTGCAAAAATGCACATGAGGGATGTGACAATTCGCATTACGTGAAAATAAGCCCCAGTTTTGGTGTTATTATTATTATTTTATTTTTTTTACGGTCACGATCTTGGTCATGGAAGGAATTACACCCATAAGTAATAGTACCACTGTTGTCTGTTTTGAGTAAAAAGAAAAAAAAATTCAAAGCATCCATGATAAGTGTTTGTGCTGAGACACTGTCCAACCATCTGCAGTAAGGTGGAAGCACCAGCATGCAAAGTAAACCAAACGCGCCCGGATAAAAATATAACCTTTGGATTTAATATGTGCCTGAACGTGCGAGAATTGGTACTCATACACCAAAAATTGAACAAGCGTGATGGAAATGGCTGATAGCAAAACCAGGTGAAAAAAAAAGAAAGAGTGGGAGTACAAAAGAGATTGCGTGCTACAAAGGAGGACATTTTCAGATGAACTGAGTGGGAGAATTCCAACAGTGACGATAGCACAGACCAACCAAGTCACATAGAACACGTCAACACCCGATGTACAAAACAAATGTGAAAACAGCATGGCACATGCAGCAAGCGTGGACAAATCTGCTATTAACATCTACGTCGATAGGCTTGGAGAACACCCAAATGAGAGGAACAGAGCCAGCCACAGTAGGCATGTCTGTCAGCCTATAATGTTCTCACATCATACCAGTGGTCAAGCCGAAACTGTGGGCACTGTCTTCTACGAACAAACACACTGTATAATTTCATCTGAGCATACATAAGCCTTCGGGTATGTAATATCGCAAATACATCACGTCGATTTCCCTTCAATAAGACTGATAAGACTTGCCCCAAATGCAAAAACGACTAAAACTACGAGTCCTTTTAAGAGCGACTGGCGGCGGCGGTATTGAGCACAGTATAATTTTCACACAAACGAGACTTCAAGCCGTGGCCTTTGCAGCGGTTTTACCAAACGTTGGGCAATATTTCTTCCTTCAAAGATTCTGAATTGCACAGCAAACAGTCCTGGCTGACTGTTTGGTTCTCAGTGGAACAAAACCAAGGCATGTTTCAGGTGTTCCCAGGAGCCATAATGAATCTGCGAAAATGAAAATGTAGCACATGGGCGGGTACAAATCACATGGCGGTTTCATGGTATGATAGCAAACACCAGACTCTTAAGAGGACTGGGTCGAGAAGTGCCCACAACAGGGTACGCGAAGGGCAGCAAGAATTCCTCTTAGCCACATTAGGACATTCAGCAACCCTTACAGCACATGTCCAAGGCAGGAGCTTGAAACGGTTTAGGTGTGTACTACTTTCCCCAGGGTGTGGTGAGAGGAGTGCACCGGCCTGGAGCCAAGATGGTGGTCAGGGTGAAAACCACAAAGTGAAAATAAAGGCAAGTGGGACCAAGACATGTCCGGCACACATGAAAGATGGCCGGGGCCTCAGCACACAACAAAGTGCGGCGATGAAGGATGGGGCTCCTTGACAGGCCATGGACTCCACTGGTGGAGTGTTTACCTCAGCCGGATGATCTTAAAATTCACCCAAACAAAGAAACAAACCAAAAAAAAAAAAAAGTCATGTGAATGGTATGCTAAAGTGAAGGTCTGTCTGTCAAGTTAACTTCAGCAGTGTCTATTAGGTTTTATTGAATTGACCCGAAACAGGACTTACAAGATGACGTAGAATTTGTGAAATGGATCTTGTCACATATTAGCCAACATCTCACTGTTGCACACTTGCGAGCAAAGTTTCAGACCAACAAAACACGGTGGCTGATGACCGCTAAGATATCTCAAGATTGCCGTCTTTAAAGACATGTTACAATGAAAGAGCAACAGAGACCAGGCTAGAAAAGGAAGTCATTTGCAGACGCTGAGCCGAGACTGTCTGAAAATACTCATGGCCAAGTTCAGGGTAAGCGTGTCTGGTTTTGGTGTGCTTACAACTTCAAGGTTGTGGGCTGGGTTTACACAGGCAAGCGCCTCCAAAGCATGTATGGTATTGGCTGGACTTCTGGTATGGATACCACTATAATGGCAGATTATCAGATACACAGATTTCGTGTCCAAATGTTTTGGGTTTTTTTTCCAAGTCAGTGGTAAAAATAATTACAGTAAATGGAACAGTTCATCAAAAAGCTGTGGGTGGGAACTCCCAATGTGCGTTTTGAATGCCGCGTAGGACAAGTGGTACGAAAAACGGATGGATGGATTGTGAAAATGACTTTGATATCTGAAACTTATGAGTCACTCAAAGGGGGCAACCGCTCTCCATCCTGGGGCACCTCCTTACACGGGATTGGAAGACAACGTGTGTGGAAGGAACCTTTTCCAATACTGATGCTTTCCAGGGCAAGCTCGAGATCAGAGAAAAGATGTTCTGCACTGTTTGTTGGCATGCTCAGTGTAATGAAGTTCTCAGACACCTCAAATATTTCACAAGTTAACAAGTAGACATGGAAAAAACAAGATGGGGCGCAGACAAGAATGATGCCATTGAGAGACATTCATTTTTCAAACTATTTAACGACTCCATGGCCGGACCAAGATGCAGCTGGACGCGTGGGGCTTTTTCCGTGGTTTAAGGGGGAAGGGAGTTGGGTGGGGGGAGGGGGGAGAAAGTGAAAAACCATCTTCCACTCCATGTGCCAGACAACAGTGGAGAGAAAGAAAGAAACAACAGAAGGGATATGGCGAGAAAGGCGGTAGTGTGTGTTTCATGACGAGAGCACGCCGCACTCGAACGTTCAAAATGTTAACTGCGAGCAGATGAGAGCAGGAGACGCAACCGAAGCACCGTAAGAACCGCTGGAAGCTCACCAAACTCAACCATGCAGACTCACACATACAGAATATCAGATATATATCAATAATATAATTGAATAACATCAATGACTCAAGACACCAAAGCTTAAATTTAGCAACGATCATTTCAGGTGATACCGTTTTTTTTTTTATGAGTCTTAAAGCTTTTATTTTCGTCAGAATCCTCAGAGCATCCGTCCGTTCATCTCGCGTACAATAACAGACGTGACCTTTTTGCACTTGTCTCTCATCGCCACAGGCAAATACACACTTTGAGTTTCAAGGTACAGCAAAGTTGCTAATGGACGCGGGGGAGGCGATAATGAGGGGGTACAGTCATTACGCTATCACACTATTTCAACGTTGGAAACTAAAACTGTTTGCAGATGTCGAGATAAAAGCAAGATCCAATTGTGAGCATCGCATGCCAAAACAAAAAGTTTGCAATTTCCACAGGTGATGTATTTTCTGACAGAATCGAAGACATGTATACTTATTCAATTGCGAGGGCTTTTAATAAGGACTTGACTCGCACTCTCCTTTTTCAATGTCTACTTGTCCCTGAAATGAACGGACATTATTTTGTGTGGGGGAAATTATTTTTAAAATTAGAATTGGATGACCACCGTACGGTAACATCAGTCGTTGTAAATATTGATGACCCACTTTTCTCCAAATATAAAAAATGGTTCCACAGTTGAGGTAGGAGCACACATTCCAATTTCAACCCGTCACTTACTGTTTCCACTGAAACCACTGAAGAGTATCCATCAGGCCTAACATCCTGACCTGTGAGGGTCCTCTCATCGATGGCACTTCCTTAAATCTGACATTGCTTCCCCGTAGCCATGCCTAATAACCCGTAACTGAGTCACAGCTAATTCCTTGTACAAATGTTCTCGGAAGTCGCTCTAACAGCTGCACGCTAATAGAGAGCACATGCTAGGTTGCTCTGGTTGCTGACCATTGACATCAAGGTACAGCAGCAAAGGCGCAGGTCGCTGATGAGCTGAGAGTTTTTCAGATTGGAGTCAGAAGAGCTCTCACGCCAAATTAACAACGCTAATTTAATTCCTCCCTTCTACCCAAAGCATGGAGCTGCCAATGTGGAGCAAGCATTTCTGTCGTTCGAATGTATTGCAAAGTCGTTCCCCGGGTATTTCTGCATAAGACGTGAACACGGAGAGTGAAAGACATGACAATGTGCAAGTGGAACCGCCCTTGTTTTCCAGGCATCCTATCCTGTATGGGCCCATGTGTTTGCGTTCATCGGGGATAACAGGGATCTTGGAATAACAGATCACTGTGCTTGACTAAATAAACCTGCTCGTACATTCCTGACATTGGCCTCTAATTTAAGGACTCCAGCTCCGCCACCACTGTGCTCGTCTTTCAGTTTGCAGCGCTGGATCAGCAGGTAACTGCTTTCCCTGGGCGGCGGGGGGACCATGCTGGGAGCATTCAGCTTCTGAAGCGCAGCTATGGGCCACAACACCAGCTCTGTTTGAGTCTTGAACCTCAGCAGACATTATTCAAAAGCATTCTCTTACTTCTTCCACTTAGTGCTATAAGAGCTGACGGAAGCAGTTGGCCAAAATAATTGGCACTTTAGTCACTGTCGATATTAGTCTTGTTGAAGGGAGGGATAATATGGTCAAAAGTTGTTTATACATGTGCAAATCTGAGAGAGAAGGAAAAAAGGTTGCGGCAGAAAGGTCAGTAGGAGAGTAAAATGGAACGAGGTTGTTTTTTTTAAAAGACCTGATTTATATCCTGACTATCGGAATGGCACATTTGAGACATAATTACGAGTGACAGAGTTACGATCACATGACATTCAAAGGCTGAAGCCATCTGCTTGTGTTTTGACCTGTAAGGTAAACATGATCAAAAACTTAGTTAAACAAGAAGCAGAGGAGCAGTAAATTCTCAAAAATAAAAAGAGCAAACACTAAATTGTGTATTCACTCTGACAGATTACACTTTTAGAAGGTGAGGGTGCCCAATATTTTGTGCTCTGACGAGAGCACTGCAAGTGCAAATTAAGTTTGAAATGATGCATGCGGAAGTATTTTTATACGTCAGATTTTTCCTCCATGTACAGTACTTTGCATGCAGCTGTGGTTGTCTTTTTAAAGTGCTCCATAATTGAAAAAGTCGAGTTGAGTAAGAACCAAAGGCGGACGGACAAGGATCTCCTAACGCTGGAACAGAGCTGGAGCGCATCCATGATTTAATGTCTGGTACTTCTGAGACAAGTTGCTCTGTAGTAAAGCTTAGGCCACGCTAACCCAGTCTGCGCTCTGATTTATGACTGTTTCTTTGGATACAGTTTGAGTGTACGGAGAAGAAGGGTTAACTGTCCTAGACAAAGACCCGTCTGTACTCAGCTGGGATCAAGGGCTAATGTTGACTACAGAACCAGGGGCCAAGGGGAAAACACACACTGACGTGTGTGCAGGCAATTGTAGGCATTAGCGAGAAAAAAAAAAAATAAAATCACACGTGCATCCCCCCTCGAGTGTGATTGTAGCTACATGTTAAGATTGCCATACATGAGCTCATTCTGATAGGTATCATACTCATACTATATATACAGCCGTCAGTCACGGGAACAGCATGTTGGATAAAGCGCCACAAAAAAATAAATAAATCCTGGTATGGGTTAGCAAAGACCAAAGTAAATATAACGACTTTTTACGGTTTCACTAAGCGCACTACTGTGCACTGTAGGTTCGATTTTTATATTGAATGATACACATAATATGAGAGGAAATAATAAAGAAACTGTATATGTATATTTATTGTTTACCTAATTGCTAATTTTTATACAAATAAAGGAAACTGCTCTATCTATCTATATATAATGTTTTCTACGGGTACTGTGGTCCTCACTAGGTGTGATTGTGAGCGTGAATTGTTGTCCGTCTTTGCGTACCCTGCGATTGGCAACTAGTTCAGGGTTCACATTTATACACATTGTATATAAATAATGAAAATCTGTTCAGTTTTTTTTTTAAAGGACAATTTGTCTTTCTGATCGCAAACTCATCTGTATTGTATAAGACTTCACTGTACGAGCAAATAATCTTTTTTGACATGAGGACGCTTGCGGATTTATGTTGAGGCCTAAAATGAATGAACATAACCTGATCTGAACAGATAGATACAGTGTGCTCCTTGACGTGGTCAGGCAGATGTTGACGGAGGTAGACAAATGTATTTGACGAAAGACCCTGTTGGTGGGGGAGTAAGGGACTAGAGTTTCATCAGAGGTAAACTTGTGGTGGGGGTTGCTTGGGCAGTCCACGAGTTTAGAACCACTGGCGAGAGACCCCCGAAAAGTCACAACGGTCAAGGTACCGCAGCTGAACTGCATTAGACTCTGAATTACATCACCTCATCTACTCCAAAGGAACTCAAATGAATTTGGTGGATGTGAAAATGACTAACAGAACCAACAGTGAAACAAAAAAAGCAGCAGCACGAATTGGCAGGAGTGGGAACACCAAAGCATTGCAACAGGTAGATGTGGCAGAGTCTCGTTGAGCTCTTTAGTGAGATAACATTTTTGACCTGCTTCAACATCATCAATCATTTCAACACGATGACGTTTCAAGCAAGGGAGGGTGAGAAGGAGGCAAAGAAAGACAGAGAGCAATCCCCCGTGTTGCCTTGTTAATGCATCTTGTTCCATATCTCAGCATGGAAGACAGATGGGACTTGTCTGACCATGTATCACATCTTTGCTGTTTTTTGGGGGGTTTTTTTGATCGATTGAAAGCATCACATTTTCCAGTGGAACTTTATACCAATAAAGTGCAAGAATTATCCCGCTCTCCTCTGGGACTGTGAGAATTCTGTCATGACATGCACCCAGTTGTTTGTATAGGTTTGTCCATGCCGTGTCATTACAGTATCGAACCGGTGTCTGGAGGACAAAAAAAAAAAAAAGAATTACTAGACACTGATTTATATTTTAGTTTGGAGGGAACTTGATTTCAGTCACTGTGATCATTGTGTCTGAATTTTCTCCAAGGCAGTGTTGACAGAGCCAGTTGACGTGAGCGGTCACAGTCACCTGCTACGTGATCTGAACAGTGCAGCAAGGGGCAGGGTGAGGGTGCAATGTCATTTTATGTTAGGCAATAAATTGGACCTCCATTAACTGCAACCAGAGACCAAAATGCATTTCCTCTAACTCTTCGGCCTCAATTTAAATAGTGGTCATTTAGAGTGGCGGCTGGGGTGAAAAACAATCCTCCTTCGAAATACTCTGTGAAGCAGCAAGAGGCTTTGATACACCATCCCTGGGCTTTGTCCCGTTACCTGATAATCCCACGGAGACGGTTTGCGGGGCATTTAGCAGGAAGCATAAATTTGGAAGTCTGTAATTTGAAAAGAAGCGTAAGAAAGAAAATCTCAGCATGAGATGAAGGCTGATACTTGGAGGTCACTTGAACAGGCGGTAGTTGCCATAAAGAGCAGTACAGACAGCAAAGGGGAAAGCCAAAATGCCGTCCTTTTCCTACTGCGCTGGCAGTTCTAGTTTGTTCAGTTTTTAATTTTTTTTGGAATCCAAGTATAGTACGACCAATATTTTAGATTGGATGACGTATAGCTAGGGCGTCTTCAGCAGGGGGTGGAAGTCTGAGACATTCCGAGTACAATAAACAGAGCTTGCGATTTCAAACAAAGCCACGCAGCAGTAAAACCTCCCAACTTGCTGCCATGCCGGGCTTGCACTCGGGTTTACACAGGTGTGGGTGTGCAAACGTGCATGCGAATTGGCCACATGCGCACCGTTTGGACACCGGATGATGTGATTTCCCCCCCCCCCCCCCCCCCCCCGCCCCAATCATTTGTATCGGGCTGTATCCGGATCTCCGCTGTTAAGTGACATCTCATCTGGTTTGTTACCTGCGCTCAACCTTGCAGATTTGTTTTTTTTTTTTCAATTTACAGGTCCATGGTTCAATATTTGGTTCTGAAGAGACATAGCCAGAAGTCAAAGTAATGGCTGCATAATATGGGCAGGGGATGGACAGAAATTTGCCGGCACAAGAAGGTACGCTCATCAATTTAAATATGACCTTTTATACTTACGGCCCCCGGGTGTTTTTCATCTGAATATTTACTGTTCGTCTAACTTTATTGAACTCTGTAAACTGAGGACTCCCTGTATTCTAATGTTTGCACAGTGAGTAAGAAAACAAAGCGGTTACACTTTTGATGCTCCCCTGTACACAGCGTATTAAACCTACTTAAGACTCAAGATAATGCGCGTCTTCTAATGTTTCACCTCTCTTCAGCACTAAAGCAACAATTCAGATGTTCCACCAGACATGTGATATGTCCCAGTGGCCCAGTGATGATTCCAAACCGCTTCAACAGTCAAGACAAATTGGCTCAACATTTCCTTATCAGCCTCGATACATTGCACAATGTTGACATACAAAGACAGAGCTCTGGAGAATTACAGGAAATGGAAAATCGGCCTGACTGGTGTCAAATGTACTCATTTATACACAAAAACACATCATTACATAAAACTGATAAGTGATGGAGAAGTGGAATGATTTATACACAAGACCGCAAGCACATGGCCTCATACGCAGTCAGTCGCACACTTGCTGCAGCAGACGGCCAGAGCAGGGAACACTTGATTCATCCATTTTGTGATTTAAGAGCAACTGTGCAGGAATGCAATGACAGCCTACGGGCTGCTGTCAAGTCTCATCACAGAACAGACAGGGACAACCGGCAAGGCGAGAGGTCTGAATGATAGCTGGGCTTTGGGCCTAAAGCTTCAGCTTGATGTCCCAGTAAGCGTTCCGGAACAATGGTGGTGGAAGGCCCTCTGGCTGAGGGAAGGAGACACACACACAATCGAACAGAGCTATCGTTTGTTCCATGTGTCGCAATAAATACCCTAATCTGGTTGCCAGCCAATCGGAGGGCAGCCATAAACAAACAACCATTTGGAGTGCCCAATCAACCTGCCGTGCATGGTTTTGGAATGTGGGAGAAAATCCACGCAGAGACGGGGAGAACATGCAAACTCCACAAAGGAAGTTCCGGAATCAAACCCTGCACCTCAGCACTGCGAGACCGACGTGCTAACCATTTTCGCACTAAGCAAACTTTGTGTGAATCACTTTTAAATGACTCCCACTAAGAAACCTGAACTCATTATGCTGTATTGTAGTCAAGATGAAGGACTCCTTAGGACAGTCGCGATGGTTGTTCGGTTGTCAGCAAAATTTCATGCCTGAGGATCCTGCAATGCAGTGCTAGCAATGGGCCTGGGAGAAACAGGAACTTGCACAAGAGTGGCGACGGGGCCCCGAGATGAAGATAAACACGAGACAGAGCGTGAAGTAGTGCTGACATAGGATTCCGAGACTGGACTCTGACATTCAAGTATGGCTGAGTTTTGCACCTGCCTGTATGTTGTATGTTTTATGGCATCAAATGTAAACATGCCAGTTGATAGCGATTCTTGGAAAATGTCATCATAGTCTGTTTAATTTCACATAGCCGCGACAAATTTCAATAGTTACTCTGTACTCTTCATGAAGAACCAAAAACCCCACCCAGCGCCCCAAGTCTTTTCTTCAATAACATCTTGGTGTAAAAGGACAGGCGGGCAGCGATGGCGAGTTCATCTTTGTAAGAAAACGTCAGAAACAAATGAGAACATAGCATGTGGCACATCTGCTATGGTAGTTGTAGTCGCGCACGGCCTACTTTTATAAACGGTGGAATTTATCTGGTGCTCAATGAGCAAACCCAACATTTAAATGACTTTTATTTACAGTTCAGGACACTTTCCAAGAGTGGGTCCATGGTGTAGTAATGTACTTTTAATTTATTTCTCCGCTTTTCACATAGAATGTTCTTTGTCCTCGAGGTGAGCAAAGAAATGCTCTTGGAACGTAGTGGCCTTGTGGAGCTAAAATCGAAAGGGAGGGCGGGGGGGTCTGCATGAAACCGTGAGCCGCGGCCAAATGAGTGCTTAGTCCCAATCAGACCAGACTTCAGGTGGCATGGCCATATTAAAAACTGGAACGCTGATGTATGTCTAAGTGGAAAACAAATAAAAAACGCATTTTAAGGAATTGAGTATTCAGAATTAGCTTAAAAATGTATCAAAAAGATGATGTTTAAATATAGAACTTTATTTTGAGTTGGGGTGGGGGGGCATACTACAACAGAGAATTGCGCGTTGTCTCCCCAAGGCCACCATGAGTGTTGTTTGCTTCCAGAAATACCCCACGGACTTAAAATACACACAACGCTATGTGGAAATATGTGAAAAACATCAATAACACGGCTATAGACAGCCAAGAAAAACTGAGAGAAAAACATAACATCCATTGCTACTAAGAATCACACTGAAGACTTGTCGCTCTCCAAATGCGTTCAGGAAATTCACTCGTTTGTCTTTAATGATCCAAGAAAAAAAAAAAAACGACAACAAGAACAATGTAAGTCTTTGGCCTTCATCAACAGGAAGAAAGAGTAGGATTTTAAACCACAGGAATCCAGACCCACTTGGGGAAGCAATGTCTGGCAAAGAGGGAAAGAGAGTGTGCAAGTGACTAAACACTTGATAGATGGAGAGGTGTGCGGATGGAGGCAGAATGAATGGTCTGCATATCACAGGCTCGGATCGTGTTTCTGTCTCTGAGACCTGAAAGGAGGTTTGAGGCATCTGCTCACTGTCCACCACCCAGAAAACTTCACATCAAATGACTTATGTCTGTTACGACAATGTCTACCCACTGCAGCAGCTCCAGTTTCAGACTTTCGTTAATCCATCGGGGTGTACTCACTCTCTTGGTCTGATCCGGTAAAATGCACGGTAAAAGTGTTTGAGACTGTCCAGAGGAAATTGCATTTTGATTCGGTTTTATTTTTTTTTTCTTTCTTCTTAAAAAAATAAATAAATAAAATGGACAGACGTGTTTAAGATGTTTGGGCCTCGGTGGAGGTCTGCTCTGTTCTGACTGCAAATCTCGTATCGTCGATTTGATTGCAAACGGCAAACCAAGATCCCATTGCAACAACGCGAGGCTTAAAACAACACTTGCTTCATCATTCTTGTACACTGCCTTGCGGAGAAAGAGGATAAGTGTCAAAAAGAGGATTGCGATTTATAAAACCGAGAGTGCTTGCGTCGACGGCAATGCAGTCATTCAGACAAGTTTAGTATGCGGCGAATGTCAGCCAGGTTGTCTGAAAATAAGCTCATTCATTAAAAATGTTCCATGAAAGCACAAGCGTTGCATGCAGCACCTTTAGAAGTAGTACCGAAGTACAAACTGGCAAACCTGCGTCGCAATTGCAGCGCAATGATGCAGTGCCAAGCCTATTAGCCGCTAACAGGAGCAGACAGGAAAACTGACTAACTACTAAATGATTGATCTAGGGGTTTGGGTAAAGGTCTGCTGACTCTGGAACTTGGTCTTCCATCAGAGTCCCACCTGAGGCAGGTGGAAATTGAATATTGGATTATATTTCCCGTGGGTTTTTGTAGTGCTGAAACTTGGCCGGGGAACACAGAATGCTGTGGGAGTTAGATCAAGAACAGCGGAGCGAATGCCTTTGGTCGAATCGAGGGTAATTGTGCCGATTAAACTCCGACCGGCCCGGGTTTGAGTCAGAGTGCCGACAGAAAGATTGTATTTGAAAATATTGGCTTCATCATCGGCAACATAATCTGATTAGGAGAAGTGAACGGCTGCTCGCGTTGTGGTGAATTCAAGTGGTCGGAGACAGACAGACAAGGAGTCTGGTTTACATCTTCCAGAAAGTCTGAGATCTTCTTTCCCTTTTGTCCGTCATTCTGTCCAGGACACCTCCATTGCGGTTGTTGTCGGATTAACATATTTGTTCTTGATGTGTCTATTTTCACCAGGACGCATCCCGCGGAACGGAAAGGGTCCGTGAATAGAAAGTGATTCTGCTGAGAATTTGCGGTGAGACATTTGAGGAAGGAGACGACAAACGTTTCAATAATGATGTGTCACTGATGGTAGCCATGTTTGTCGCACACATCTTTGCAGTAAGGTGAGAGGCTTGTTGTATTCTCTTGCGGATTTGCCAGTCGCTCCATTTGATTTCCACATTTGACAATCCGACAGGCTGCCTCGTGTCTCTGTATCAAGTCAAAACTAGAGGAAACGTTGTTCTGCTTGTTAGTAAGGCACCCGATTTATGGCAATAGCAACACCAGAAGCTCAAGAAACTAGGACTGCATTAGGCACTGATACATCATAATAACTTCGATCATACGAAACACAAACTGTATTGAACACGCTTCCTTCGTCAATGGACTGGCCACTTTGGCTGGGTGAAAGAATCACTTTTTGAGGAGACTGCTGGAATCACAATCACGTCGAAACCAAAACCAAAACCAAAAGCTAAGCAGAGTTGCAGCTTTGTCACAGCATTGTCACACATCTGATATGTATCCCTATTTGGAAGAGTCGTGTTTTGCAATCATGATCTTCATACTATGATTCTTATCCAACTAGTGCCATTTTTGGGGTGGGGTGGGGGGGTCGGCTTATGTTGCACACGTTTTGTTTTTTTCCACATCCCCTAAGTATTTCCGTAAAGACGGGAGTGAAGAGCAAATACACTCTCCGCCCTTAGAGATTAGTAAGGTATAATTACGGTGGCAAGGCACTGAGGATCTCTCTCGAATGCTTTTCCAAGCAGGAAAGAAACACGATGCCACCGCTACGAGTATCGTTCTCTCTGCCCCGTGCTATGCACAGTTTTCTTGATGGGGCCAGCAAGAACACGAGGCTGAACATGCGCAGGCCGTAAGCATCATGATCCGTGTTCAAAATGCCTCCTTGGCCTTTCATAACATCCCAAGCATCAAATGAAAGCTGTCAGGTTTCCTGCGTCCCAGCAGTCGGGTTTTACTTCAGCAACTCAAGTATATCATAATTCAAACGCTTGCACACAACACACTCGATCCTGAACAAACAGAAGTGTGCAAACGCGATGACCCTAAAGGGAGAGGTAGAAAATTCCTTTTTTCTCTCTCTCTTCCTCTCAATCACTTTGGTGATATGCGGATTTTGTCCAACAACAGACCACCAAAGGAGCAGGTACATTTTTGTTTGTTTTTTAATGAGCTCTTTGCCGCTCGATAAATGAAAAACTATCGCTTTTCACATGTAGTTACTGTACAAATGATGTGATTTACATCAGGAAGTGGAGGAGGTTGGCAATCATATTGTGGAGATTCCCTTGTGGAGACGAGGCCAGACGGACAAAATACGTTTTTTTCATTATCTTTGTCTGTCTGCAAACAAATAAAAATATCAGGTGTGCTCCTCTCAGCCATTGATCTGCCTTAGCACAGATTGTCAAAGATTCTGGGACTTTTAAGAGACATAGAAAAGAAAATGTCCCTTAGGTGCTAGCTTTAGACAGAAGCTTTAGAAAATACATTCTCATGATTTTCATGCATCATCATAATCATTAATTGACCCCTTATGCCTTATTTTAGGCAAGATTTGAAATGCATAACAACTCATTTTGATGATTTGTTTTGAGAGCGAACAATGATATATTGGGCTTCATTTTTTCACAGATTTTTTAAAATTATTTCTTTTCTAGATGTTCTGCTTCAAGGTTACAAACTGACTAGTTTTCTTTTTCTTTTTTAATTATCGGGTTTTATTTTCGATAAGCTAACAGCATCGTTTGGTCATAAATTTTGTTGATTTCTGACATGTGTGGGGTATCAAATTTTAAAAATCACTTCTTTTTAAAAATTAAAAAATGTCCAAAATCTCTGCGTGAACCCCGCCCTGCCACATGTAGTATAGCCTTCCATTTATTTCTGTATTTAGCAGAACACCTTGGCGACCGGCTTCCTCTGCATCCTCATGGATTTTCTGCACTTCACTAAATTGAAATAAAATTGCATGGTGATTGAGGTCGATATTCTTAGTGCATATGAAAATACATTTTTTACACGGCCAGACAATCACAATTGAGTCATGATTTTATTTACAAACCCAAGCATATGCCACCCAAATCTTTTTAAAAAGACACAAGCACAAGTGGCAGCCTTATGACGTCAATCCCTGTGGTTTTACATTAGCAAAGTGACGGTCTTGTCCCCATTATGTGATTATCCAGCGACCGAATCTGGGATCCTCATCACTTTTCAACCGGACTTTCTGCCTTATGCAAGCTTGCCTGAGGTCAGCCGGTCCCCATGGTCGTTTGCAACTTTCCCCACAGAACATCTCGCAAAATGTATTAATAAAAGATTTAAAGAAACATAGGATGCGGCTAATGGATGTAGGAAGTGAGTGGGAAGGTACAAGGTAATGTCGTTACCATTGGGAGTGCGAATACGCGGGTAGGAGGACCAAGAAAAAACATACCTGGATGTTTTCTGTGAGCTTCATGATGTCACTTCCTCGCTTGTTTGTTCTGGGAAAAGCCAAGAAAAAAATCAGTGTCCGTGGCTCATTATAGGAAGCATCATGAAAAACAATCACAGAGCCAACGTGCCATTGGGGTCACGCAGTTTCAAATAACAGAAAAGGCGGCGCGGATCGAGCGGCTAAACAGGGACTCCTCGAAGTTCGAATTAAACATAAGAATGTTTGTCCGACAAAGCGAGGAGAAGAAATTGAAACAGTCGCAGAACGAGCCAAGCAAATGACCATGCGGCAGTAACCACTGTGTGCGCACATTATAAATAGTGGACAGAGAAATAAATCCAGGTTCAAATGGAGGGTGACGCGAATGGATCCGAAACATCGGGAACCATGTCCGATACCGAAATAAAAGATATAAAAGGGAAAGAAAAGACAGGAAGACTGGGCCAAATCCTCACCGCCAAAGAGAGGGCCAACTTGTTTCGTGCTGAGCTGGTCCACGATTCAGTTGATTTGTTTTGCCTGGACTATTCTGGATCCGTCGTGTGGAGGCCGTGTGAAGCGGATGGCCTGGCTTGCAGTGGACCGCGATGTTTTGTTGTGGCTAGAACGGCAGCGGCCCAACCCAGAGTTCCCCATGACTGTTGCGATGTTCAACCTAAAAAAAAAATCGTATAAACCGAAAAAGCTTCCTACACAGAGTGACCGCTTTCAATGCCAAGAGGCACTTGCCCTTTCAAGCCCAATCAGACTGAGAAAATAACAGTGTGTTCCACAGATTTTCCTTAATGTAACACACACTCCCAAAAACTCCAGACAATGAAACGCATTAAACAAACATAATTGCTGGTTACCCAGATCAACAACCTTTTCTGGAGGACAGAAAGATGAACAAATTACAGGGACTAACCTAACAAAAACAAATTTACAATGTAAATTCTGAACAGTGTCACGATTCATCTGCGGTTCTAGCATTGTTCACTTGCTCACCACATCAAGAGCGCACGGAGCTGCTGGGAGATAGATTTTGTCACTCTGATGTTTAATTCTACCTGCCCAACTACACGTCACCAACGTGAGCTTTTAAAAATCAAATAATTGGTCTTGAAAATGGGCGGCCCGGTACTCCAGTGGTTAGCACGTCGGCTTCACAGTGCAGAGGTACCGGGTTCGATTCCAGCTCCGGCCTCCCTGTGTGGAGTTTGCATGTTCTCCCCGGGCCTGCGTGGTTTTTCTCCGGGTGCTCCGGTTTCCTCCCACATTCCAAAAACATGCCTAGCAGGCTGATTGAACACTCTAAATTGTCCCTAGGTGTGAGTGTGAGCGTGGATGGTTGTTCGTCTCTGTGTGCCCTACGATTGGCTGGCAACCGATTCAGGGTGTCCCCCACCTACTGCCCGTAGACAGCTGGGATAGGCTCCAGCACCCCCCGCGACCCTAGTGAGGATCAAGCGGTTAGGAAGATGAATAGTCTTGAAAATGTGAAATTAGTGTTAAATATCACAGGCACATGTTATCTGCTGATTTCAAAATGGATATATAGGTCAGAGGAAATTGATGTGCAGGCTGGAATAAGGGCCCGGGCTTCGTCTATACCACCCCGGCCCACCGGGAAACTGACTTAACGTGCAGGTTACCACACTATGATTTGGAAATGTTTTATCACCTTCTCCACTCACTGGCTACAACATTGGGTGCACTGTTAGAGAATTACGTGTCAACAAACGCCGATACAGCAGCACCATCAATGAAACAGTAAAGGAACATCGTACCACAGATTTAATGTTAATAACATTAATATCCGTTTCATTCCAATGTACATGGGAAACATGGGGTCGTAACCAAAAAAAAAAAAAAATCACCATGACAAAAACAGAGACTCATGGTTCGAACATTTCCGGTCAAATTGATTCCCACACATATGTCGAAACAGTTTTGTTAGTCTCCACAGACTGTGGGTGGGTGGGACAATTGGGATTTGGCATCACTCAGGTGTAGCACACAGAACAGAGTTCATGACAGAATATCCGATCAGTCTCTGGTCTGTGTGGGGGATGAATACAAAAAAAAAATAATTGGACAAACAGGTTTAATGGTCCAGATTCGCTGTGGTTTCTGCCATCGGTAGTGTGTTCTCGAACAATAATTTTGCAGGATCTGTCAATCAGTCAATACTTTATTTGGGGATATGATCCTTTCCAGCCCCTCGAAACACCAATTAAAATAAATCTAACCTATGATATCTCCATATTTAACGGCATACTGTATGTCAGACACTATTTTTGGCACATGGTCAATTCCCACAGAAAATGTCGTTTTTCAGTCAGTGCTGGGCAATAAATTGCTCATCTGTGGATGATAATCCAACCAATAAACCATAATTTGTCAGTTGCAGACACTGCACCTTCCTTTTTTTCTGCCCCAAAAAAATCCAGTGGAAATTTCACTCTTGATGTTAAGTGGAAATGAGGAGCTTGTCCAATAGCAACAAATCATTGGCTTTTGGTTCTGTATCAGTGTGTCCAGTACGGAGACTGCTGGCAAGTGGCAACACCCCCCACCCCACCCCCTCCTTTCTCGGCTTCCCCAGAGTCTCCGACAAAACATCTGGGTAAAGATGCTCAAGATTCTTGAAATGAGGCTGGAACAAAAGCCACTCTAAAACAATGACAGTCAAAAATACAGCTATGCTGAGAATTTGTTTGGAAATTAATGAAAAAAAAAGCCCAAAACAAAACAGCATGTACATCTATTTCATACAAACACAGTGAATTTTTTACCATAGTCTCTTCATCTCATTAGTCGATCCAACAGGAAATGGTCAGGCTTAGACCGAACAGTACGGCATAAATCCTTCATGTTAACCTAATGCACAAACATGCGGCCAGGAAGTTATTAGCAGATCTGCTGAAATCATCGTCCGATCAAAAGAGATCCATACGCAGTTTTTCGTGTGAACGTAGCTCTTCTTCTCCACAGCTGCGCAAGGTTTATACGCTCTCCGCTTTTAAGTGCTGTGCTGGGGCTGTTAACTTTGATAGAACATGCAGGTACAGTTTGGAAAAACAATGATACTTTAATGGGGTTCTTAAAAGGGCATCAAATCTTTGACAAGTTGAAGGAGATGCATTTGAGACTGTGTGCAAGTCAGGAGCCAACGTCCAAAAGGTTTAGGACTCAGTGATTCTGCCTATTTCCATCTAAAAAAATTGTTTTAATACACTTTAGCACAAGGGTATCAGCGTTTTAGAAGCAAGGTCGCAGGTCAAGGCCTACAGGGCCATCTGTTGGACGAAATAAATGCTGCCATAGATACACAGTATCCAATCTGCCCAGAGAATCAATAGTGCAGGCTGATGTGTCTTAAATTATATGAGCAATTAGACTGTTACTTTAATGAATCGGATTTCAAATTCATGCTCAAAGACCGCTGACTGCTTGTCTGCTGTTCCGTTTTTCTAACCGTGTGTGTGAACAACTGGGAAGTGTAATACTACAAGACGTCATGTGTGATAAGTGATCTTTTTCCTCTTGGGAAGCTCTTCCCCATGTCCAGTGATGAATACCTGGGACGTTTTACAAGGCCGAGAGAGCTCATAAAGGACAAACCCAAAGAAATATACGGTTCAGTGATGCCCAATTCAGATTTTACAATGTTGTCTATAGGTCAATTGGGACTACTGTCAGCTGGCCTTAATACAGCTGCCTGGTGCAAATTAGAAAGTTTAAAAAGACTCTCGCACCATCTAGTGGCTGTTTATAAAGGCGTTGAGTGCTGAACTTGAAAAAGGAACACACCCATGTCAACGAACTGTACACAACATTAGAAATAACATTAGATGCAATATTGTGAAAGATTCCCAGAGATTACATGACTTTTAAGGGATATAGGCTGTAGATACAGTAAGTACCAACGTGTGAAGAGTTAAAAAAAATTAATAAAATTTAACTGCAGCTTGACATTGGTATAAAATCCTTATATCGGCAGGCTTTAATCATAACAGTCGTGAATCTAAAATGAATAATGTGTGCCATCATACAGAAAGAGACCGCTAAGATTACAGCTAAATGCACACAAGTGTAAGAATATAATTGCAGTCTGTTAAAATGTGGGAAGGGGAATATTCATTTGCACATAAGCAAACAGTGGACCTCCATTTCAGTGGTTTGTGCATAATTGCAGAGTATTAAACTGTGGCCGAGGCCACTGTTCATTGACATGGCATTTTTGAAATGGAAATACATGCTTCAAGGGAAAAGCAAATTAAATATCCCCCCCTCCCCCTAATGCTGGCCATTTTGACGGGGGGTTCTCCGGTGGAAAAACACATTGTTGAATAATGTCTTCCTCCTGCCTCAACACGCCACTGCCAAAAATGTCACCACGTCCGTTCCTATTAAGTGCAAGGCTGCAGGGACAGGGTTGTGTTTTCAGGCGCGTGCCATGCAGCTTCTCACGGACAGATGTCTGATGATTTACGAGGGATCGGGCCCCTGACGAGGCTGATGACGAGAAGTAAGAGGGTCAAAGCTAGAATTTGTTGGAGTGGCTAAAACTATTAAGATGACGCATTCACACCCCCCCCCAAAAAAAAAAAAACCTCTAGGGGAAACAGATAAAGTCAGCCATGTGGAATAGAAATGAGTTGTCAGCCTGTGATGAGAAAAACGCTCAAGGAAACGTCAAGCAAAAAGTGCTGCTTTTCCATCATCGTGTAGCATCGACAGGAGATTGTCAACATTTTTCGGTGGGCCGCTTGGGCGTCAATTACTCGTGGAGTTGTGCTTTATGTGCCTTGCCTCAAACCCACACAAACAGCCAGGGGACATGGTAATCGATAATGAGAACGGCAAGTTTATGACACATCCTATTACGGACTCAAACCTCATTTCTTGAATTGACATTGTCAAATTGAGAAGCGCTTTGCACAAAACTCCCAGTTGTTCTCTTGCACAAAAAGTCAAGACAAAAAGCTTTGAATAGTTTGATTTGTTTTGTTTTTAATATATATAAAATGTCGCCAATAGAATGAGCAAAGTACCTATGGCAAGAAATGCTTTCTGGTGTGTACAGTTTGGTTTATGAATGTAGATGTACGGATATGAAGAAGTGCCCCGGTCCGACCGGACAACTTGGAAATGTGATTACAGGTTCCTGTTGTTTGATTATTAGGTCGACTGAACAACAGAAAGAACACCTAAAAAATAAATACGTACAAAAAAGTCCCTTACATACCCTTGTGGGGATTGGATTTATGACATCCTCCAGTTGAGGCTTTTAAAAAAAAAAAAAAACTCAACTGTGATAATCTCAAGTTCATCCAAAGCTACAATCAAAAGCTAGCCATCTCAGCACAAACGCTGGAAACAATATGCAACAGTCTAACTTTTAAAGTTTAGGAAAAACATAATCTGACACATTAAATTTTCCCCTTCAATAAAGAAGCGAATATAAAACCATTCCATTTACCGCGTTCATCTTTAAGGTCACGGGTGAGCTGGAGCCATTTTCCCCATGCTGACTTTTGAGCAAGGGGCGGCTACACCCTGGATTAGTCACTTCTCGATTATAGGGACAAACAACGATTGACGTTGAGTCACCCATTAACCAAACATACGGCTTATGGGGTTGTAAGAGGAAGCCCACGAAATGCGGCCTATGCTTCGAAAACTATTTGCATGATGACTTGAACCAGGCACAAAGTGGTACTTGTTCAAATATCCTCTTTGCCAGACGATAACATTCACTTTAGCATGGAATAATTGTGTAGATTTGAAATATCTACAGCATAAAATAAGGGGGGGGGGGAGTAATTGAGGCTATACTGAAAAAAGGGAAAATAACACGAGACTCAAAATGCAGTCAGGAGTGGCTAGAATCTCTAAAAAAAATGGCTTTTGTGAGGTAACTGTAAGTACACAGCCCGCGTAAGAGTTAATGAATAATCGGGATCATTGATGATATGCATACGACATGTTATAACAATAAAAATATAAAGAAAGTATTAGAAAATATATTACTTTTTTTCATAAAAATTCAACAAGTACAGCCCTTTGTAAGAATGTACCAAACAATGTTTCGCAGTGGAAGCCATTTGAGAAGTATAAAAATTATAATAAGACGTTCACCCGCTCCCCCCTTGCTTACTTTTACAGTCACGTACATGTAAGTTTTCAAACCAAGAAGAAATGTGATGGTTCCTTTGGTTTCTAATTGTCTCATCTTTTCAGAAAGGCTTCTGGTTGGCGGTGCTGCCGATGTGCTGGCGAGTTTGCTGCCACTACGGCAGTCCGGGCGCGCTCATTCAGCATTCTGTTTTGGAATGAATCACTTCATTTTGCATCCAAGAGCCTGGGCCCAAAGTGCAATCGAGATCTGACTACTTCTTATCTCGCCACAAATCCCACCAGAATGCAGACCTACTGGCAAAGCCTTCATGTTTCTCGCGCTTCACGCAGTCTGTGACCTCAGGAATGAGTCCAACTCACGGGAACCCACTGCGTGTCCAGCTCCACTTTCTTTAGTGCCGCACGCAGCTCGCCAAAGGCCTCCGAAAGGTTATCGTTGACTATGACCTTCTCAAATAGATGCCCGTACTGATTTTCCATTGTCCGGGCAGTTGCCAGCATCTCCTGAAAGTCGTCCTCCTGGAGCACGTGTGGAAAAACAAGGCGAAGATGAAACACAAGGACCGATACAGTCCAACTCTTACTATGTGCCAGGATTTAATGATTTGAAATCTGTTCGGCCTACACATACATTTGCTTAACTTGTTTAAAAAAAAAAAAGATCACTCCTCCATTCTGTGCATGTATTCTGCGCTCACCGTAAATGTCTTAGCAGATCCCTTGTCATCCTTGCCTGAAATGACTTTTGCATTGATTCTCGTCAGCCTCAGTCTCTCGATCGTAGGAGGCTTCACGAAAACTACAAATGGTTTAAACTCCGCCGTCCGCAGGTGCTTTAATGTCTGGAGGACAAAGAAAAGTTCCATTAATTGCAAGGCCACTGGAATGCTGTTAACAGCTGTTGTATGCGAGCAAGAAAGCAGATGAGAACAACATGAGCGAGAAAATGCTGAGGAAAACTTTGGGCCACTCACATGAGGCTGGACGTCCAATAGGCACACTTTGTTCTTGGAAAGCACCGACCGTATTGAGTCTAAACTTGTCCCATAGTAATTGCCTTTGTATTCGCCGAACTCGATGAACCTGAGAGGTGAGAGGTAATTTGGGTTTGTTTGAGATGTTTTCATTGTATCAGCTACAAAGTTGCTTACTTATTGTTGTGAATATCCGTCTCAAAAAGATGTTTGGAGATGAAATGGTATTCCACACCATCATTCTCCAGGTTCTTCTTTGGCCGAGTTGTGTCTGAGAGAGAGAGACACAGAGAGAGGCTTGCTGACCTCAATTTCAGACTCTGACTCACTGTTGGGCAGTGAACCATGTGAAGTTAGTCACTCTTAACATTGCTGAAAAGCTTCAGGCTACAGTTTGGTTGGCCGAGCGACTCCCTCTATGTATTATTGCATCACTAGACTTTGATGATCATTCTGGCCGACAGTGTTACTCACAATTGTTTTTCCTGCCCATTATTTTTCTTCTAAATTGTCCACAAACATTTTTGTCCCCACCAAGTTACATTGAATACCGAGGGTGGGAATGTTTGGGTCATTTGAATGATGGATATCATCTACAAAAGACAAAAGTCAACTTACGTGGGATTGTCACGCTGAAGTGTTGTGGATCAGAAATCAAAAGTTTTCTCTTCAGTTCATTCAATCCGACTCCAGTGGGTCCTGCAGACGGCAAACACGCAGTTGTCCATCTTCCCATGATTGATCACTAATGACCTCCAGTTTGAACATTCCTGTACCCCCCCCAAACATCCTCCCACACGACTCACCGACTAAGATCACCAGTCGGTGTTTAGCTCCATCCTGCCTCTGGTATTTCGTGACCTCTTCATAAGTGGGAACGTCTGCTGTGTCGTAAATCGCACTCTTCTTACACTCATACATGGACTTGTTGGTCTTCTTGTCTTTCCTGCTGAGACGGAAGCTTCTTCTGAACCCAACTACCGACATCATAATGAAGAGGGGGAAAAAAAGGGAGAGGAGAATTTTAAAAAATGAACTGTAAATCCTAGATGAACTTCGTCAGTAAAGTACAAAGACTATATATGTATCCCTGTTGGCGTGCGAACAAATACAACCAGAAATAAGCCCGGAGCTAAGTGGTTTCAATGTTCTGGCCAATGCTTTTATGGTTTAATGTCCAATACCACAAATCGTAATATAAAACTCAGCTGAGGTGTGTTATTTTAGGCTTCATCATGTATGACCAATACTGTTCAAAGCATAAACGGTGCTTTATGTAATATTAAATGTAAACACCCTGGGTTGAGAGACTAAGCAAATAGTTTGATTGGTCACTAAAGGAGATGAATATGGAGGAAACGGAAATGAGTTGCTGTTCAGAATAAAAAAGGAAGGAAAGCAAGTGGGGGGGATTCTGCTGATGACAACAAAGATGGTTAAGAGGTAAGTGGACAGTTTTCAAGACAGGACAGAAATGTGTCCTTTGAGTGTCACCCAACGATATCGTTCCGCTGCGTCCCGGTGAAGGGCCGCAGTGGTTGCAGCTGTCGATATCCAGTTCAATGTTTTGGAAATGTGTAGAGAGAACTTCCATCCGCGATGAAGTAAGAATTAAAGGAAACTTGAATGTTTTCCAGAGTGAATGAATGACAAAAACATTTAAAATGGGAAATTGAGACAAAAGCTAACACGGTACACTGGTTGTTATTTTCACAATTAGAGGAACAAAAGGAAGAAAAGGATAGGTAACGCTCTCACCTAGACGGGATCCGCTAATAAAGTCAGCATCCTCTGGTGATGAGAAAAGAAAGAAAGAGAGAAAAAAAAGAAAGAAAGAAGGGGCCAGAAGAGAGGCGGGTTAGCCGTATTGGAAAAGAAGAGACACAAGGGACAGAAATAGGGACCAAGCCTTTTGCAATTAAGGATTAAGTTGGGCAACAGGTGGATAAGTCAACCTTCAAAACCAATACATGAAAATCTCTCAGATGTCTGAGAAAAATAGGGACCAAGCCTTTTGCAATTAAGGATTAAGTTGGGCAACAGGTGGATAAGTCAACCTTCAAAACCAATACATGAAAATTTCTGAGAAAAAAAAAAAAAGAAAAAAGGAAGACATTTTTTTAAACCTGCATCAAAAATATGATTAGGGACACAACGGGAGCTGTGATTAAAATTTGCTGTTGAACTGTGTCATTAGTTGTAACAATATAAAAGTAAGTTCATGAGAAGTGAAAAAGAGGTGTTTAGATTGCATTATAAAAATTAAAACGTGTTAGGTTTTCATAGCGGGTTGTCAGATTGCACGACCATTATTAAATGCTCATTATGAAAATCGTATTCAATGAGAGGTGTGAGTTGAGTTGTACCTTCAATTTCCTCAACTGTGAGAAACAGCAAATGAAGCAGGAAATGAAATTGAGCATGTTAGTGAAAAAGTTGGATGAAAAACTGAACAGAAGACCGAAGAGGAAAAAAGAAAAAGAGGAAAACACCTACCACAATCTACAGCCACATCATCTTGAAAAAGCAAAAAAATACTATTAATTGCCCGCACTTTTTTTTTTTTGTCGAGTCTGATTTACACAACAAGTTGGCTTGTTGCACTGATACTGAACGGCAGTCGAAGCCTCTGCTCGTCTCAAGAACCAAAAGTAATGTGGAGCAACTGTGTAGATTAAAATCAATAAAAAAATTGTAAACAAAGCCACCGTTTTTTCTTGCACATTATTATTCCATTGAATTCATTCTTACTATTATTTTTCTTATCAGAATAGCTTTAATCGTTCAACTATTTTGTCTGCATGATATGTAATTATGACTTTAAAAAGCGTGCAAAAAAATAATAATTCTATTGTGTGTTCATAACACCACCATTGGATTCAAGGCATACACGTCTTGATATCGTATGCAATAAAAACTTACGGGACCGTCGAAGTGAAGACCTGTGGATCGGGAGAATTGCAGCAGGGCTTCGCAACGCAAGTCTCCTGCCACAACAAGGGAGAGAGTGTGTGATGATTCGCGATTAAAAAAAAAAAAAAACAGGATATAGAAGGGATGGAGTGTTGAAGTGAAACAAAACACACAACATGTTGTTGCACTTTGAATCTAGTTCATATTAACGGTCACTCGAGGACACGCTAATATGAAGTTTTCCACAGAATTGTCCCAAAATAGGTCTTTGCGCATTTTAGGGCGGAGGCGTGGAGAGGATTTCGCACCTCTCTTGAAACTGTTTGGACGGGATTAAGCCAGCACGAGGGTTAGCATCCCCTTCATGCTTGGCTTGCCACCAGGTCGCATCATCTTGGCTCATGATCTGAAGAATGGAGCCCCTTTTGAAGGCGAGTCCGGCCTCCTGACATGGGATGGCTTTGTCGTCTTTTGGGTCGTAGTCAAAGAGCGCCTTCACAAACATCTGAACACAGAAGTGAGAAGAGGAAAGGGACAGGGGAAAAAAATGGCTTGTTACTCTGCTCAAAGTCTAGACGCAAGCATTCTATTTTGTCGAGAAAAAAAAAAAGAGTGCGGTCCCGAACCAATCATTGAATAAATGATTGGTTGCTAACTTGCTAAGTTAGCGGGTTATGAATTTAGAGGAGACCTATCGTGCAAGCAACAATTTAAATGTTATTTTCAGTCAGTGTACGGCAATAACTTATTTGGCGACAGCCTACCTTTGGCTCTTTGATCAATACATCCTCCTTGACCCCAGGAACCACTTTAAAGGTAATGGCCCCTTGCGACTGAGCCTGAATATTAGAAGAGACAAAATAGCAACAGTGGGTTATGTGACTATCACATATCTAATTGGAGGACTATTGGGCTGGAAAATCTACAAGCACACAGAGTCACTTATGTAAATCCATGCAATCGGTCAAAGCGCTAAGAAAAATGACTGAGCGGGAGGCAAGTGAACAGATATGTCACACATTCCTGGATGAGTGGAAGGAAGCATTTGCCTCACGAATGAGGGATCTTAGTTTGACAAAGGAAATGGAGGGGCCCGAAGACGAGTCGTACCAGAATACGAATAATTTCCTCTGGTTTCTTGTCATCCACAGGGATTCCATTGACCTCCTTCAGCTCATCCCCAACATGAATAAGGCCTGTTACAAAAAACAAATCACAGTCCACACACTGATATTTGAGTACCTTATTTGACATTTTTGAATACTCAAGATTAATTGACATTGACAATTATATTAGCATCTTTTTAGCCCCCAAAAAACTTCAGAGAAGTGTTGCCAGTTACCCACACCTAACACAGAGTAATTACAGTGCATCCACAACATGCATGAGTTTAAAAAAAAAAAAAAAGCATGCTTGAGATCCATAAATTCAAGCATGGTTTTTGGTATGTACAAGAAAATTGAAGACTTGAAACAAACCACTTCTGTCTGCCGCCCCTCCTTTCATGATTCGGGCCACAAGTATGGCTCCTGTAAAATCATCTTGCTTTATCGTAGCTCCCTAGAAAAGGGGAATTAATATTTAGTTCAAGGGACATCATCTCTCAGCTTTTTTTGCTACTGACTTGGACTAATAAGTAAATTACATTTGTTGAGATAGTTCAATATAAACAGCACCAAGAGGCATACAAATCAACGTATCAATATCTGAAATGGCATTAAAGGAAAAAAGGATGAATGGATAAAGTCAACAACATTACCATGAAAGACCTTTCCTTGGACAGGAAGTCCATTAAAGCATAACACAACATGGCTGCCAACAACGTCTCGTGTCTCGATTTAGTTTAACGGCAAGCACGAGACTTTGTATTCAACAAGGTAAAGGTTTGAAAATGCGATAACGAGTAACTTACCAGAGGCTCCTTGTTTTTAACTAGCCTTATGATCTTGACGGAATCCTCGTCATCGTTGAAGTCTTCGGGCATTGGAGGTAGTTCAGGCTCGTAGCTTTTCTGTGCAACCACATCGTGGACTGACAGAAGGCTCTAGAAGAGGGTGCATGAATAGCACAAGAATACGTACGTCGCAAGAGTAAATGATAACAACTTATGTTTGAATAATTAAAAAAAAAAAAATCCTCACCTTCAAGTGGGGCTTGGCCAAAAGCTTGAGAAGCTCATTCACTTCTCTTGTAGCTGATTCGCCTTGAAGCTCCTCGGACAACTGAAAGAAAAAAAGGTTTCTTCCATTTATAGCCTATTGGGCATATACGGTAGATTCAACATGCAACTACAGTACTTCATTTTATTTTCCTCATCCAGCTGGCTAGCTAGCTAGAGCTGCTCAACAAATGAGGTGAGGTGCTTTTTTTTTGGAGATGTCTAGACTCGCACTCTCAAGGACATGCACTCAAATAAATCATGCGCTGTATTTGACGTTCAACCGCTTACTTGAGTGCACAGACTTGCAGCGTTGTTTAAGACAGGAGTGGGTTTGCTCTCTTCATAATGCTGCAGCCTTTCATGAATCTGAAATGGCAGTTGGTTTAATTAGTAGGCGGGAATGAAAAGGATGCACAGTGTCCCGTGGCTACACACAATTAAATGGGACGAACAAAAATATCACTTTATGGTTTATTTTTACCCTGAACAGTGAATGGAGGCTTTTCTCCTCAAACATGCCCTGGAGAAAGTTGCTCTCCTCTGAGTGGTTGGCATGGGGCTTCAGTTTTGAAGGTAAAGCTGCGAGCAACTCATATAGCCCTGTAAAAGAAGCAGAGGCGAGTTTTTCGTACACTGGAGCTCACCAGGAACTACTTTACTGCTTGAAAGAAATCACGTTATCACAATAATGCCAATCGAGCAAAAGCGCGAGACATTGCAGAGACAGAAAACATGAGAGAATCTTTTTTCGATTTGCGTGTATCAGCGGGTTGATACCTGGCTCGTGGCCCACGCCGGTGGTCAGGGCAGGCATGGCTCCTGCCAATGACCTCCCCTCAGGCTGTGGAAAATGGCAAGAGGCTTGTGAGCTCCTCAGCAGCTCTCCCCAAAGACCAACTGCATTCGCTGACACATTTTATACCATGGAAACCTGCGAGAGGAGATTTTTCGAGCATAATCACAGGGTGCCTTTGCTGCTAACCTGTTTTAAATACCTCCAGCGAAACGTTGGCGTGTGTGGTCAGGGTGATCTGCTCTTATGTTTGTTTTGACAGCCCAGGGTGTTCCCCGTTACATCAGCGCCGTTGTGGCTCATTGGTATTGCTTTCATTGGTATTTCTATCAATGCTCGGGTAATGGGCGTACAAACAGACTGTGTTCAAATTGATTGAAGTCAGCCAACTAGACGTGAAACATGTTGCATGTCTGGTTTATTGCGGTGAGCAAGCCTTGTGCTGTACATTCCATTCCAGTAAATGCCTGAGGTAAATAAAAGGTTTTTCAAAATAGAGGATCTGAGGCGTAAACACCAAAGCCATTTATGTTTGAGAGGGAAGGCAAATGGGCAAGGGTATTTGTGTAAAATGGATAGCAGACAATGGAAGGGGTGTGAGTTAATGTGTGCTAAGTCTCGTCTAAAGGTAAGATGAGCAGTGTGCCTTTTGTTGCATGGAGGACTGACTCAATACTGTCCACTCTCATAAATGGTGTTTTCCCATTGAGGAAGCCTTCCAACGGCCAGCACAAGACCAGGGACATTTTAAAAGGACAGAACATTCTTAAAAGATGGAGATACAAAAGAAACATAACTCGGTAAAAAAAAAAAAGAAGAAGAAGTGTCAATTCAGATGACACAGTATAATGGGTGAGTACACAGACACTTTCCATGTGGCTAAGGTACACTTGTCTGACATGCCCTTCCCAACAACCATTCAGAGGTCTTAGAAAGACTCTACCACCATCTGGTGGATATATTAAGACAAGACGACTGCTGGGACAACTTGGACAAATGCTGCAACATGGCCATTATTTCCCAACAATGCGACAAGCATTAAAAAAAAAAGTGGGTCATGTATGTTAATCCAGCCCACGGTATCATATTAGGTCAGTCACACCAGATTGGCCAGTGTCAAGTTCCGCATTCAATTCAATTAACTTTTCAGGTAATTTATTGATTTGATTTTGTGGTATAATTTTACTTATCAATATATTTTTTTAAGTAGGTAGAGCCCCCCTTATGGACATACCCCTCCATTGTTGACATCACAGTGTTGCGTTTTCTGTCCTAAATAATAATAATAATAATAATACATTTTATTTGTGGGCGCCTTTCTAGAAACTCAAGGACACCTTACAACAAGCAGTTAAAATCACGAGTACAATGTTAAAAAACTACATCAAATAAGATAAGAAAAAATACAACAAAATAAATAAATAAAACAATGGCTTTATGGTCTGAGTGAATAGGCTTGTCGAAACAGATGTGTTTTGAGGCGGGATTTGAAATGTGTTAATGAGGCTGTATTACGAATGGCCTTGTATTCTGAGAGCACTCCGGATGAAAGTGATATCCTTATCACATGACAGAGGCTTGTTAAAGGGCTTTAAGTAAGTAATCCATCATCTTCGGGATCTGCAGATTCACTCAACGCTGATTGGTTTGTCTCCACTAATCCAGACTGAGATGATCACCTACCCGGAATATAGCTGCTCTATCACAATTATGAAACCAATTACTTACGGCTGGTATGCTACTCATTGTGAGGTTTACACATGTAGCCAAAACGTAATTTACGTTAGCAAAGCTGCTCCTGTCGTCACAAATGTATTTTCCCGTTTCTGAAATTGTTGAAGTTCATGCGGGCATACTCCCATACGTGTATTAATCTTTCATTTTATCCCAACCAATAAGCACACTGAAAACGAAGAATATTTCAAGTGATTCAATTTGGAAGTCGACCAAAATGTTCATGCTAAATATTCATCGGAATTTAAGTTGCATAACAATTCTGAGTTTTAAAAGTTGTACATCTGTGTACCTCGAGAGACCTCTGTTCAGTGAGCACCAACGTGTTTTGCTTGACCTGCGTGACCTCTCGTGTCACCACAGGAATTACCGAAGTAAAGGCTGAGAGGCATTTTTTTCCCCACGTTACAAAAACGAACTTCTTGTCACACTTAACAAGAAAGAATGTTTAAAAAAACTATGCTTTGGAACAACGTTTTCTGAAGTATGAGATGGTGTTTTGCAAAGTCTGACAACACACTGTCATGAATAATGTATCAATGGCGCAACAGGATTCTGTGGCTACAGAAAGAGGTGTGTTAAAATAACGTGACATAAGATCAATCAGGTCAATCGTGGGAACCCAAAACAAGCGAGATTGTAGGACAATCCAAAACAAATGATCTCAGGTTTTAGATTGGGAGAATGAACAAATACAAACATGGTAACAACCAGGAAAACAAAAGTGGGAGGCACAAAACAACACCTACCCGACCGATCATGTTCTTCCTGCAACTGAAATGCAGCTCGACACGCATGTGCGGGCACTCCCGCTCAACTTACGGTACGTGAAAACAAAATCCTCCCATACAGGAAGTGGCCCGCCCACCAGGTATATCTGCTCACCTGATCAGACCTGAAAGGCAAGTTCCTCTCACAAAAGGCTACAGATCTCCACCTTCTATTTGTTCTTATCATAATTTCATTATGATCACAAATATAGAGCGAACACCAAATGTTAGTTTCTGCCTTTTCAACGTAACAAACTCTGTATTGGGAAGGGAAGATATTTTAGCCTTTATACACGTGCTCCCTAAAGTAAAACTCTGAGCTAAGAGAGTGAAAGTCTAAATGACGATGACACTGCATGCACAGTACCTACAGAGGTAAACACGGTTTAATATGTAGGTCCTAAAATGACCACTAGATGGGGCTAGCCGGTGAAGACGGCTTGAAGCACCAAGACAGTGAAATGTGAGCACTTTGGACAGTCATACGTGGGTTGTAACAGTAGTAGTAGTAGTAGTAGAAATAGTACATGCTTTTATGAAATTGTTTTTTAATCCAAACTTTTTTTAATGCAAATACCATGTATTGTAAAGTATGTCGAATCTGCGATTGAATGATAAACACTGACATTCTTTATAGAATAGATGGGAGTCATTTGCGGCCTTTCTAACCCGCAGTGAGAAAACGCGAACAGTAGAGCAAGCAACCAATGCGACGTCCAAAAAGAAATGCGTTTATGATCCGCAGCATCCTTGTTTAACACCTACTCGCCTGGCCCATGTACTTCTTCTGGTTTTCATACCAGAACAGCAGCTCTTTGTGTCTCGCTGACCCATTAACGGGGAGAGAAGGCCACAGTCGGTGTCAGTCACCGCTCACACATTCCTCTCACACACACATTCAGAGTGGATTGTCAGAGTATTCATGGGCCATTTCATTCATCCCAGAAATAAAATGGGCAAATACGCTCGGATGGCGACGCAGCGAATACAATGATATGCTGATGAAAAGTGGTGCGGTGCTACGCTGTCATATTTCAAGGGATCATCACGCATCATTGTCGATACGCTGTATGCGTCGTGACATTAATCAGAGGAGAGTGGATTTCTCCAGCGATGCGGGGGCAGGGGAGAGAACAGCAGGTAGCCATAAACCTCACTAATCTGCAGGTCGATAAAATGTCAGCGTTGCTTGGTAACCTTCAGGCTGTCAAGCTATTAATAGAGTGAATTGTACCACCTGTGGTCATGTACAGGTTGGGATGGGATGCAAGATATGTATTTCACATGCGTTTACATGATCACGAAAGGTGTGATATTTGTTGTATTAATATAGCCGTTTTGCCTAAAAACTGGTCATTCAGGGTATTCATTTATTCATTTTCAGTCATTTTCTCTCATTAAATAATGGGATGATTTCTTTCATGTAAATCATTTTTACACATATTTAAATGAGTTTGCTAATAAAACTTGCCGGACTGACTTCATTGACTGATTCCGCATATAAACTATCAATGTGCAACTTCCTTTCGGCTCTGCTGTCAGGCTGCTTCGGAAAGAAAACAATTGCACCAGGTACTATAATCAACCACGTCGTGACATGAGATGCCGCCTTCCAATCACTCATAATATTCCACTACTTGAAACATTTAAATGTTGTTTATCTATTTAAATGTTCTCATAAATCACAACACAGCAAACCCAGTCCTACCCATTATCACGGCCATCTTAAACCGAGGAGGAAGCCGGATGTAAATCAGCCGCTGCTCTCCCATTCGCATTTACCAAAAGCATTCCAAACTGCTGATGATGCTCACTGTAACTTTGTTATCATTCAACCTCGTTTGCACAACCGAAAGCCAGAGGAGGCCTCTCGAGGATCTGAGGGTTTTTAACCGATGTGCTTGAGTTGCGTTCAGGACTCAAACATAATACGAAATAAACCCCTATCAAAATAGGACAGAAATCAGCAAAACATGGAGATACATTTTGCTTCAAAGTAAGAGCATGGTTTAAAAACAAAAAGTATATACAGAGCGGATGAGTAATGCATAATTTGATGGAACTTTCCACACACTTGCTTCTTTGTTCCACTAAAAGGGGTATTCCAACCAGGGTGGCAAAATTGCTGTACAGTGTTGACTAATGAAACGAGATACTTTGTTAGAAAGCAAATACAAAGCAGCAGTAGGCCCATATGAGAACCACGGATCCTGAACCATGAACAAACACCTAAAGTGCCTCTTTGTGTCACCCCATGCCTTCGACGTTCATAACCCACCACAACTCCCCCATTCATGACTCCCCACCCTCCCAGCCCTGCAGACATACGATCCTCTAGAGATTTATGACGAAAGCAAGTCATAGCGACCCAGATGGGCTGCAACAGAGTCCAGCTGTGCCCCTCGTAGATTCAGCATAGAGAAATCTAATACTGTATAGGTGCGAAACAACCCACCCTGTTCCGTTTCAGTAAATAGAAAAAACAATTTGAAACGTGAATCTGAAAGCTAATCTAAGTCAGTGTTTCTCACACTCAAAATCTAATAACCCCGATCCACAACAATGCGTCTATTGTGTAAAAGGTCAATGATATTATTCAGTTATTTATGTAAATGATATACTGTATGTATTTTTTCTGTTGACCACAGATGGGACATACTAGACAACAGACCAGTAGTTCACAAACTGCGGTACTTGAAATCCCAAGGGTCTACAGAATCATTTAGCAAAATATGATGCCGTATCATTGACAAAGAAAAAAAAAAACAACAACAACAAACCTACACTACTTACATGCCTAATAACACAGATCATAAACCAATTACTCCCCTGCCCTAGACACCCAGTTCAGTGGAAATGTGGAAATGGATACGACGATGCAGTTTATCACCGCTTCATATCCAGTCATTTGATAAAAGGGGGTCGAATAGTGTTCAGCATGCATGCCAGTGTTACAGAGTGAGCTCTGCTTTTTCCAGGTCCATGTCAACAGGGATTGTTTGAACAATGCAGTCGTTGTTGTGAAACGTTTGCAAAAGCATCGGTTTTCACTAGGTCGTTGTGTGAACGTGCCCACCACGTCTCACCCTCATAGAAACCTTCACAACACTTGCATGAAACTCACATCCATTATGCAACATATTATTGATTGGTGCTTTAAGTACACGGTTGTTTGAACTGCAACCTGCTGAAGTAACCCATTTGGAACAGGTTAAAACATGATGCGATATGAGCAAAGGGAGAGAGAGACGTTCTAAGTCTTCCAGGGAAATGGGTGGTTTAAAAAAAAACAGGATGAACCGATGGCATAAAACGCAGGACAGACAATGTTGATCTGCGCAGCGTCTGAAACAGAAGGCTTCTGTCCGTTCACACACCAATTAACACATTCCACTTCCTTTCCATGAAGTGGGCATGATAAACTTGAAAACAAGGTTGTGTGTGCATGTGTGTGTGTGTAAACCCATTTCCTGGTACCCCTAATCATTTGCATGGGCTTTACATGGGTTGCTAGGAAATGAGAATAGGCACGAAGAGGGGACAGGGGGAAAAAAAAAACAATAGAGCAATTGTGCATCCCTGAATTACGACCCAAAATCAAAATGAGTAACATTATTTAAATGTCTTTGGGTGACTCAGGCCTAACAATGAGCTGGAAAGAGACCTCGGGAGGCTGAACCACAAACCGTTTGAATGACACGCTCACTCACTTCAATTCACCCGATCTTGGGAGTCCATTTGTGACTATTGTGTCTAATTGTTAGTCAGCAGCCAAATAAATGTCAAGGACAACACACAAGACACAACAAGACCTCACCTCTGTATGATGGTGATTCTGCTGATGCTGGCGACCCCGTTGTAAATCGCTTCCTGAGAGGCGTTCTCATCTGCACAACATTCTGTGTGTGGGCGGCAGGGGAAAGAAAAACAATTGATATCATGACATGGAGTTAGTTATCTCTTTGAGCATACCTGTGGTGATGCACAGTAACATCAGTCAAAGATTTTAATTCCAAACCGGTGGTTTAGTCTCCAGATTTTTGTTGTTGTTGTTTATATCACTGACTTTTGTAGAGCATTGCTTTGCAACGACAGGAAACGTTTGGTTGAAGGTGCTGCTGCCAACGGAGACCATTCACCGGCTCAGTCGGCATCAGCCTCAACGTCATCAACAAGCTTCTCAAAACATCGCTGATCGCTCAATGAAATCCTCCCCGTCCGTGAAAGCCTGCTGATGGCCACTAAAAATAGGACTGAGTTGTTGAAGAAAGGCCTTAAAATTGACCCCCCCCCCCCCAAATAACAGCTTTGTATGTCAAGACTGGACTATAATTTTGGCTTCACCTAATTTCCACCCTGCTATCTATATCCAAACCTTGAACGTTTCACGGCAGGCTCAAACTTTGTTTTATTACCTTAATTCTAATTTGAAAAAAAAAAAGACATACAAATCATTCAATCAACAGACAGCAATAAGCTCCGTTAATCAAATGTATCACCACTCCAAGCATACATGACAGCGAAAGGGGTCCAAATAAGTGGGGCACTTCAGACAGGGTATTTTAGGACTGTTTACGGTGGAAATGCAAGACCATACTGCACAACATGGTACAAAAAGCCACCATTTGACAACCGCACTTCACAAACTGTACTGGAGTCGTTTTCCTCACTCATCTACTCGAACGACGGCATTCCTGCAAAAGCTGAAACCTCATAGAATTCTGCATTCCCACACATCACTCTGGCAAGCTAGTGACCCTCCAACCCGGGAATAAGACCTTTGGAATGTGAGCAATGTCGGGAGCTTAAGAGACACCTGCGGAGACAACCAAAACATTGAGCAAACCTTGGGCATCGTCGGAGCCACTATATGATCTCCTTTACTAAACTTGTCTGCCCCCCTACTCCTGCTGCTGTCTGGTTCCCATCGTTAATGCGAATGGGACAAAAACACTTTTGTCAGATGTTTTACACTCTCCAATGAGCATGGAGAGGGTAATTGCTCAGTGTGGCTAGGTTTGGGAACCAGAGAATTATCACATATTTTCTCACTGATGAAGTCTCACTCCTTTTCCCACAAACATCACTTCATGACATTTCTTCAGATATCTTTATCTGATAATATGATACTCACCCCTTCAAAAATAATAATGATAACCGTGCATGCATTCTGACAAAACACACACTGAAAAAGCATGCAACGAACGGGGCAAAAACAAAAACTTCCAAAAAAAAATAATTCTGTTTTAATTGTTACATACGAACTCAAAGTATGTAAATGACTGAGTTGGGATGTGGAGGAGGCTGACCAAGGGCTGAGTTTTCAGCACTTGTGGTTTGTCGTGTCATGCTCCAGTCACTCCATTTGACTTCACAGTCACTTTTTGAAAGTACCTTTCTTTCCCTGCTACACGGTTATAGTTGGCTATCTATGCATATGGTTTGAGGGGTGTGCTCCAATGTAATGTGTTTGTCAGCATACGGTCACCTGACTTATAGATCAATTTGCATAAAAGGTTCATGTAAATAAAGGCACGAATGCAAGTCGAAGTTCATCTTGCGATCTTACTCGTGTTTTAGTGTCTATCAAATGATGACATGAAGAGGGTAAACATGAACAGCTACTTCCTTTAAAACTATCGTGTCAAAGGATTGCACTTAAAAAACAAAACCAACGCTTGACTTTTGCTATTAGGAAGATATTCGTGGGTGGGTAAATCACAATAGCATGCACAATGCTGACACTTACTTGGCAATTGAGATCGGAGTCGAATGGGTCCTCGATAGAGTCCAACCACTCTTTTCATAAGGAATGTAAAGTTTTCAGTTTTCACTTCAAATAAATTTGCTATGATCTTTCATAACTCCCTTTCCCACAACAGTGCGACGCGGGTATGGGCGATAATTATCTTCCAAATCGTTTCGGTCTTGGCCGTGGCACGCCAAGAATACAATTGTTTCGGTTGCTGACTTGGAAGCAGTTGGTTGTTTAGAAACTATAGCGTGTCTTCAACACGGCGGTGGATACACTGATCTGCAGTCTGTATGTATGGACGCTAACAATTGGGACCGCCCCATCCAGTCATTCATTGGCCCGTGTCTATAAAAGGCGGACTGTTTACTTAAATGTTTCATTTTCATTGGTGTGCTGCATAGCCAATCCTAGGCCAGCATCATTATCACGAATTTGTACGCGAGCGCACCATGATGCATTCATAAAAGTGTTTTTTGACACAAATATTTCTTTCAGTTACGCCAAGGAAATATTAACTTCCTGTTCCCATAATTATACGTAAATGTTTAACATAACTCGTGCTCCAACTAGATATCGTTGATTTAATTTTGAATTGGTGTAAATGAGCTGAAATGCTTTCCCCTCAAGGCCATGTCAAGAAAGGACGCTTAGGAGGCGAAGTACATGCATTAGAAGTCTCCTACTTTTTCAGAAAATCAATATCGCTCTTTGGCTTTTTCTATCATAGATGAATCTGTTTTCGCTGTTTTGGTAGAATAAGAATGACAATGCAATCCAACGCACTCTTGCAGCAATGTCCAACATTGGCCACTAGATAGCAGTGTACAACAAGTAACTGCACTCCAGCGGCAGGTGTAGCTATATTTCATGCTTATTATCAATACAAAACGCTTATTACGAGTGTATTCACGACTTGGTTACACAAACTATCAAATGAACAGTTTTTACAAGTGTTTGACTCCAATGTGGGAGTCGTGTAGCGTTCGAGTGAGGGATGAGAGACGCTTCTTAGAGGGTTGCCAGAAATGGAAAATTGTATCCTCATTGCTCCATATAAATGCTACTCCGTTCGAGACATTAATGGATGAAATGTTTAATAAATCTGGAAAAATTTCTATCTTCAACTTTAAACACGTTGACAAATGTTCGTTCTGAGCGTCATTTACCTTTTACTTAATTACCCTGGGATTCGTCAATTTTCTTCGTATCTGGCAACCCGGCTAGCACCGCACTGCTACGTTTTGTCGTGCGATCCGGAGAACCACGACCGCTGTGCGGAAAATGGACTGAGTGAGGGAGGGCGCTCTTTCCACCACTGCTGCCTATAGCATCGAAATACCTACCAGCTAGGCTCAAATTGACGATTTCAGGTGGCGGAATTCACAAGAAAAATACAGTGCCGTCATTAGTCTTTCACATCCCACTCTAGACACACTAACACGGCATTGATGGTAATGTATGCGAGGAAACAACCGAGACTCGGCGATGGGTAAACATCTTTTGACGTTACTTCTTCACATTTTCCTTTCGCCTATAGCTACGCTTGACAATCCGCCATTTTTTTTACTGAAACCAAAATAAGTGTCTGGAAAGTTGCGCGTTCACTTCGATCCATTTCTTAACATTGACTTTTCAAGCCTTCTATTCACATGCTCTTTCTTTATGATTGCAGGTGCGACCGAAGAGATTCTCAGCCCTATCAGGTACTTGGAAGCTAAACGGAGTGTGCTAGCAGCAAATCAGATTAAAATGGAAACTCAGGGTCAGGCTTCTGGTGAGCTCAACAGGCCGCAGTCGGTGCGGAAAAGTGAAAAGTATCTATTTGTTTCAAATTGCGGAGCCCGCGGAGACCGTCGACAGATACGCAGTGTGTAATAACGAGTGTATAAACTGGAGCCTGCGACAGAGTGACGGTCCAGGCGAGTTTTACAGCAGTTAAAGCTCTGCGCTCTTTACGGTTAGCTCGCCTGCTAGCCAGTCTGATTAAGGCCTGCCCGTAATTTTTAATCTAGCAAGCGATTTGAAACGTTTCAACATTCCGATCATGGACGGATACACATTAGTACGCTAGTTGTTACAGTCAAACGTCTGGAATGCAGCGGTGATTTTAATCAACACCATACGTCACACTACGTCGCCATACGAATAGTTTATCTTCTCACCTTGTAATGATCTATACATTAAGCAATGGCATATTTAATCTAAAGTTTTGCAGAATGAGACAGGCAGTGTGACTTATTTTTAAGATATCCACTTGATCCTGAGGGTTTCCAGTGAGTTGGCCACTAGACCTGATGATGAGGAGCTCTCCTGACAATGTGTGATGTGCGTGAGGAATAATGCGTTCGGTGCCTTTAAAAAAAAAAAATGATTTATTTTATTCCAGACTCTCAAATACTCATCCAAGAGCCATCCAGCAGGAGATCACCGACATGAAAAGATGCGAGACCACTCCGATGTCACCCCTCCCTGCAAAATGCTCCGAAGGTCTGACAGCCCAGAAAACAAACACAGTGACACCACAGGGAACAGCAGAGCAAAGGCTGTCCATGCACACAGGGCCAGAGATCGTGATGGAGGTGAGGAAAAAAAAACATCTAAAACGCAATTAGTCTGTGTTTGTATTCGTCATCTAGAACTTTGGATACATCTCCTGTTTTTCTTGAAATTGGCTCTTCTCATTACCAACGTTTCTCTTCACGCCGGGTTTTGAATAAGTTATGACCGGGACTGGGTGACATTTTCTCTTCTCCTTGCATTTGGTGTCACTTTAGAATTACTTTTCGACAAACGCTGTTTTGAGCCGAGAGTGTTTCGAGGAAGTTAGTGTTCTCGATCACGATACCAGGGTCATTTTTAATTGTGTTGAGCATTATCGGTCTGTCGACAAAAAGCAGCTTTGAGCCAATGTAGATGTTTGTGTTAAAACAACTTCATGTGTTGCAGGGACCAGTAATTCGCCACATGAAAATTCTCACAACCACAGTGCCCTTCAGAGCTCCAACTCGCATTCAAATCCCTGCAAACCCTCAGACACAGTAAGTTGCTCCGAAGACAACTGATAGTTTCTTGATCCTTACTGTTGAGTGTGTATGTACCATTGTCACCCTGTTGTTTTCACTTAGTGGTGAATAGCTATCACTGACCTGCTAAAGGCCCAGGCACTCTATCAAGAAATAGCCACCTTGTTAGACAAGTGAGTAATTGGACCCTTGAATCCTTGGCAGGACTCGTGCGCAAGCTTTATTCCACATTTTTTCTCATTCCAAAGAAGACCAGAGACTTCTGTCTGGTACTCCTCCTGCGGGGTTTGAACGTCTTTTTGAACATGCTGCACACACATGCTGCGGGGGTACTGCGGGTTTTTCCTTGTTGACTGACTAGTCGAGTAGGCTGCGCAGTTCTGAACTCGGGTTATTCGCCGAGTTATGGCCACCATGTTCAGTCGAGGGACAAAGGATTTGTGTTTCATTTGGAAGTGCTGCTTAATGTTCCCGCTTTCGAAGGAATCCACAATCTCGCTTTGAGAAGCGGTGGGTTTTAGCCAGCTTCCAGAAGCATCTAAAAGCTTTTGTGCATCCACCCATTCCAGACTGGGGGAGAAGAAAACACTGCTTGATGGCGTACACTAGAGGCACCGGTATCTAGAGATGCCGAGTGTGGAGGTTAATATGATGAAATTGTTAAAACATTCAACAAAAGAATATTGAATAAAAATCTCAGAATGTGATGGAAAAAGGAGTGGTGTTCAGAGTCACTGTGGTGGTGTTTGTTTGTTTGGTTGGCTTACACACAAATGTTCCTGAGTGGCGATGACACGGGGTGGCGGCTCTAAGTATTGATTTGGGGGGGGGGGGGGGGGAGTTTAGTGGATTAGCCGATACTTATATTCCAAAAGCATCTACGAACGCAACCCTGTTTTGCTTGTATTACAAATGAGATTGCAACCTCTTGCATCAGACCCTTTATGAGCGTTAATTGCACTCACATCGGTTGTCAGACCGATTCTGTCCCGTAATTCCACTCTTTTTTTCTTTTTTTTCCCCTCAGACTCACGAACCAGGTGATGACTGGTCAGAGCACATTAGCTCATCCGGGAAGAAATACTATTACAACTGCCGAACAGAGGTGTCCCAGTGGGAGAAACCCAAAGAATGGCTGGAGAGGTAGCAGTCATCCATTTGATCACCAAAGCATTTGATCATTTGCGGTCAACTATTCTTAACGGTTGGATCCATAACGCTAGGCGTGTATGCACTCACATTTGACAGAGAACAGCGACAAAAGGAGGCGACAAAACAGACTGCAGTTGTCAACAGTTTCCCCAAGGACAGGGACTACAGAAGGGAAGCAATGCAGACATCAGTGCCGCCCGGGTTTCCGGCAACAAGTAAGAAGGACAATGACTATTTTGGTTTTCAAATGTTGTTTTACCATAAATTTAAAGTAAGGCTTGACATTGTGAATTCAAAGTTGACGGTGCAGAGCGGGTAGTCAAGCAAGACATCACCTTAACCAATAGACACCCAACGGTGACGACGGCGGCCTCCTTTCTGTTTACTTCAGAGTCAGCACAGGTGGAGAAAGCCACAACGGCTCATGCCACCCAGTCATCATCTTCTGGCCCGGGGAGCTTCAACCCCTCATCAGGCACCCCGGGATCGTCGTCATCCTCCACCGTCCCCGTCTCACCGGTCCTGCAGAGCCCCGCCCCTCCACTTCTCCAAGACCCCACTTTGTTACGCCAGCTTCTCCCTGCACTTCAGACTGCCCTGCAGCTCAATAATGCCAGTATGGACATGGCAAAAATCAACGAAGGTGCGTGTGATTTGTGTATGCAGTACTTTCATTGATTTGCGGCAACAACGCAAAACCAAATCAGCTCATAGCAATATATTTAATGTCCCTGTGCTTAACTCCTATTTTAGCAGAACTTGGGGACAAATTGGTGTTGTGTTGTCATTGTAAGAGCACAACTCTCGTAAACAGATGACATCTTGTACATGTTTTGTGTGTGTATGTGTACAAAATATTGCATGTCAAGCACATTTTCTGTGCCTGGAGCTGGCTTTTTTGAGCTTGTTTTCCCTTGTTTAGTTTTGACAGCTGCGGTCACACAGGCTTCGTTACAGTCGATGCTTCATAAGATCCTCACTGCTGGGCCATCAGCTTTCAATATTACGACTATTCTCTCTCAAGCGGCTCAACTCTCCAGCCAAGGTAAGAGAAACCTCTGGAAAACTGTACAAATAATGTCGATCATATTCGTAGCATTGGGTACAGCCTGCTGCTGCCACAAGGACCTATATAACATTTTCTGTTGCTTAATAACTTTTGCATATCATACTTGATATTACAATGCTTCATATTGCCTTATTATCTGTTCTGTCCTGAGCAGCTCAGCAGTCAAACCAGTCACCGATGTCATTAACATCAGATGCATCATCACCCAGATCCTATGTTTCTCCTCGCATCAGCACGCCACAAGCCACTGCTGGTCCCCTCAAACCGCTACTCAGCACCCAGCTGGGCATCTCGCTGTCAAAGGTAGCGAAATAAGATATTGATCACCCCTAAATGTTCTATTTAATGTTCTGTTAAATGCAAAATGTACTTTTGCACCTTACATTTTCAAATCAGTGGCTAATACACTCTTTTGTAAAGATAAATCAATCTATCATAGACAGCTTTTCATAGAGCCTTATTTCTGAGTGGCTACTGTGTTGAACATGGCTTGTAACCGGGGATCATTTTCTAGGCAAGTACACCAACGGTCAAGCAGTCATCTCATCCCCAGCAAACGTCTCAGCAGCCCCTCCCCAGTGAGAAGCAGCACACTCACGAAGCTACCACAGCATCACCACGCACCCTCCAGCGCCAAGGGTAAAAAGCACCTCCACAGCAGCACTTAGAGAACCCGTGCAGAATAATTGTGGCCGTGTTCTTGAGCTGCCTGTGATGTAAGAGGCACACGTGCTAAAAGTCTACAACAGACATGACACATTTTTAATGTCACGGTCCTCGCCATTCTGAAACGGCGTGCGGAAGACCTTGGTTTTCAGATTTGAGAATGTTGTTGGCTTTACCAAATGCTGTATTGACTGTTGTATGACAATGCAGAGTTTTGTCGCCACCTGTTGGTCGTTGGAGGAAATTCGGTTGAGCCAATATTTCGTTATTTTAAAGGCACAGTTTCTGAACATGAGGTCAAAGTTTTAAAATCAAGCTGCGAAGGGATTCTGAGTCATATATGTTGAAGTGAAAATGTATCTATTTTTTCCTATATTTCCTCCCAAAAACATATTTCACGTGTGTCTCTCAAAATCTTGAGAAAAGCTGGCAGATAAGTTGACATACGGGGCAAAGCATCCTAAACGGCACCTACTATGAGGCAGGTATAAACTCACACACTTGATGTGCTTCTGTTGTCAACCACAGCAGCCAGAGGAGTCCCTCCCCAGGTCTCAACCACGTCGCAACTGGCGGCGGCAGCAATGCCCCTACATCTGCCTGTGCTACTCCCACCTCCTCGACATCCCGGCCCTCCTGCTCCTTCACACCCTCCCTTGCTGCTCACTTCAATGAGAATCTTATAAAGCATGTCCAAGGTTGGCCTGCTGAACATGCAGAAAAACAGGTTTGTCCCAGTTGACCAAATATCATAATTAAATTTGATATCATAATGTCACTGTTCTGGTGCACGGAAAAAGATAAACGTGAAAGTGCAGAAGCCATGTCCCACTCAACTGACAGTCAGATATTGCAAATAGTTCTTGAGGCCTTTTCTGTTTCTCTCGGCACACGGATGCGACACGGCATGGTGTTCCATCCTCGCACCTTGGCAGCACAATAGAAACCCAATGGGTTTGTTGATGGCACGCTACGCGTTAAGTGCACTGTGAAAAGGCCTTTATGCCGACACATTTTGACATGTCTGTGCCATAAAAATATAACCGCAATTCCAGTTATTTATTTTCCGCACGGTTGTTGGTGATACGCTTAACAACACACCCAGGTCGGGGGGTGTTTGTGCAAGAGAAAGTTCTCTGTGCTCTCAACACTGGCCCGATCTCCAAATTATGGTCATTCGTGTAGTTTATGCATTTGTCAAACCACTTGTGTTACAGGCATCACGATTACGCGAAGAGACTCACACAATGGGCAGCATTTGCATGTCTGAGAACTGCACTGAGCTCAAAAACCTGCGTTCCTTGGTCCGAGTCAGCGAAATACAAGCCACATTGCGCGAACAAAGGTACGAGTGCTTTAGCACACAAGAAAGTGCGTCTGTTATAGTCCAAATAGATCCACAACGTTTCTCTTGTTGATTTCTTTCTCCCGCAGGATACTGTTTCTAAGACAGCAAATCAAAGAACTTGAAAAGTTGAAGAACCAGAATTCTTTCATGGTCTGAGAACTTTTTGTCTCAAGTCGAAGCGGGCGTTCGAGGAGGGTTGACGGGGAACGGGGGGGTACAGGTGGAGGGCGACCCATTGCACATAGCTGAAAGCCAGAGGCCGAGCGCTTGTTCAGTTTTTCTCGAGCCCCATCTTCACACATGCACACAGGAGCTGTTGTCGGTTTAGCTTTGGACCGTTTGGGCGGCAAAGAGCCAAGAAAGAAGGAAAGGAAGAGCTGTTTGGAGAGGAGGGTTGATTTACAATTCCGCTTTGTTCAAAAAGAAAAAAAGAGAGAGAAAAAAATAAATGTAGATTTCTTGTAGATGTTATCTATGTTGTAAATATGTTTTGTAGAATGAAGCCATCGAAAGCCATGTCTATCAAAGCTTTTGACATCCAAACTAATCAGCACCTCGGCGGCTACACCCTTTAGCTAGCCTTTTCCTTCATGGGAACTCGTCTGCAGCTTTCTGTTGTCAATTCATAGATGACAGGAGAATCTTTGGGGTCAATGACTTACACAGAAGTTGAGCGATACAGAATCACACTGGTCTCATTTTTTTCATTTCCTCTTCAAACCTCGATGAACTCCTGACTCTTCCCTCCTTAGCCCTCTCTCGGGGTGAAGTGCACTCGGGCATGGTGAAGCATCCCCTTCTAGCAAGGTCCAGCACAACTGCTCCTAACGGTTAGGTGGTGTATTTGCAGCTTCTGTTGGCCCTGCATCTCCAAGTCTTGATAAACTAGTGCCTGGTGGTGTGGTTGCGTGTGACTCCAAAAGATACAAATAATAGATGGGAAGTTGCTTTGAATCATTCCCACGCCCCTTGTCTGGCTTCAGCCTGGTCCTGCCACAAGTTCCACGTATTTTTTTTCTTCCCCTTTTGCGATGCAGGTTCATTCCATTGTACAGTCAACAAAGTGGACAACATTCAAAGGGTTTATTTATAAAGAGTTGTAGAGATTTACACTTTGATTTGCACTCTGTAGGAAGGGACAAAAAGCAAACAGACAGGTATGGGCAGAGGTGTGTGTGGTGACAAGGTGAAAATGTGAATTGTATGTATGAGAGTTAACATGTTAAACTAAAGAGAGCCCTGATTATTTTATTGGAGTGTTGGGTTTTGGTTTGATATGATGCTAGTGCCTTGTTGAAAATCTCATTCGCCTACACATCCCTCTCCTGTTCGCTTTTTTTTTTACCTTCTGTTTGACAAAATAAAATCAACAAAAAAAGTTAATAATAATAAAATAAGATGTTCAAAAAGCATGTCCCATCTTTGTTATTGTTTGCCCTCCATTGTTGAATCACAGGGTCCCCAAGCTGCAAAGTTTAATTCCACCATCCTGTCATTTTAAAAGCCTCTCTCATTCAACTTCACTACACATTCAGTAAAGGTGACCACATCCTTCGTTTGTATATTGAAGTATATGACAGATGTAATAAAATGTCTCTGAAGGGTCATGTCGTCTCGCCTTCTTGATGAGCTGCATTTTCGAATAAGACAGCTAAGGAATATTCAGTCCATTATCACTAGCAGCATGGAGACAGTCTGCCTGTCTCTTGTTCCATCCTTGATATGGCTCCCGTCAAAGTGAGGAGTGGAAGTTAAGGAGGTGTTTGAGGAAATGTGTCTGTTTCGGTGTCTCCATCTGATGGCCACATTTTCAAAGTGGAGCTATCAGAATAATGTATTGTGATGCGGGGGCTGTTTTAGAGACTTGTTTTAAGTTTGCTCACAATCTTAGGTCGACGTTACCTGCAGACCGCTCCCCACCTCACCCATTATTGTCAACAGACACCAATCAGCAGGGGTGGCTTTTGTTGCACAAAGCCCTCACTGTCTAGACTGGTTCACACATACCTGTAGTATGTTGCCTAATGTGTGAAGCTAGGCACGGAAACGCTGATTTACATCTCTTAGCACCCCCCCCCCCCCTGCTGAAAGCTTGTTAACACATCCTCTCAGCAGGAAAAAAACACGTAAAAAAACAAACATTTAGACGCTACAAGTTTGCTACAATTGTAGCCATGTCACCCAACTAAAGCTACGTAGAGTTGATGCAAAATCTATATAGTTTAGATGCTGCGACATCAAGATGATCACATATTATATTGTGTCTCGGTGAATTCAAATATCTTGGAAAATGTATTTTATTTGAGTGCAGATTCATTCGAAACGTGAAACTCATATTTCGATTCACTACAGACAGATTGTTTTTAATAGATGCGTTTGATGATAACACGCAAGTCTCCAAGATTGTTTTTTCGATTTGATAAATTTGTGACGTAGTGGGCTCCTGAGAAAGTAATTTGTAAACATATTCGAGCATATCAAATAAAACTCAGGACCTGACGGGACAATAGCACCCATTCGCTCCGGTGTAGCGGCATCCTTTTGGTGTCTATTGATTTAACGTACACTTGAAATGGTGAATTAAATTACAGTGCTGTACTGTAGTGGTTTTTTGCATACTGGTGGTGCGTTTACCAATTCATACCACTAGATGGTAGTAAAAGCTCAATAAAATAGAATGCAACCACGGTGCGGCGAATTTGCTGTCCACGTTATGCAGGCTACCACGTTCTAATACGTGAAGACCGATATACGTGAATGTGATCTATTATAAGAAAGAATGATACACGTGAAGTTATATCAAGGCATCAAGCGGTATTTGGTCGACTCCAGACTATCTGCAGCAGTCTCCTTGCAAAGCTGACACAGCCCTGGAGTGGCGCCGATGTGAATTGCAGATAATTGCTGTAATTGTCATGTGTATTTTTTTCACTAAAGCTGTATCCTCATTTTCACTTGGCTGTTGGCTTTATGCAGAACGAGTCGGGGCTTCATTTATTGCAGCCATGTCACTTGATTTATTCGCCCTGCATGTAAATCGCTTTTTATCCGTTTTAATTAAGTTGAACAAACATGTTGAAGAAATTAGAATGTATTTTTACTACTACATCCGAGTCCTCGATTTTGCATCGTGACATATTATAGTGTGTTCGTGTGTGTGCGCGCGCGCGTGTGCTGTCGTCTCAGTGGCGCCACGAGCCTTTTTGGGTTGCTAATTTCGCTTAACGACTCTCCGCTCCTCCCTCAAGTGGCAATAGCAGCCTGATCGCCTGAAGGCTGCAAGGTTCAGTCCGGCGTCAACCTGGCTGCCGGAGCGGGGATGACGCTGCAGGTACAAACACTAGCCACACTTTGGTGACAATCACTCAGCGATGCAGTCAAGCGACTCAATCCGGCGACAATATACGAGCAATGTTTTACTTTGCAATTAAATACAACAATGACGAAAACATCTCGACGGAGAATGACTGTTTTTCATTTCCAGAGACACGAAAAGGAGACGAATTTGCTTTGCAATACGTGTCAGGACTTGCAGTCGAAGGCCATCAATGGTGCATAACACTGGGAAATAACAGAAACTAAAGTAAACTTTTAACACTTGTTTAGTTAAATTTTCACTTAGTTTTGTTTTCTCAACAATGAGAATAAAGTAGAAACTGAGCATTACCTACATTTCCCTATCATAGGGAATATGCAGTCATGGAAATTGTCACTATTCAATTAAGCCATTGTTTAAACCCCCACCCTTGGGGAGAAAACGCATGCTGGCATGCAGTCTTTGAATAAAATATCCAAAGCACGAAAATAAAGTGAAATTACTTTTTTTATTGCCAAGAAGAGACCTAATAGATTCAGTAAGGAGGCAGGAGAACCAAACTGTTCTAACCAAAACACTTGCAAGGGTACACTGGAAAAACTCAATTGAAAGCACTAACAAAGTCACAAAAAAATAAAAATTCAAAGTACCAACAAAACATCAGCAATTAAGACACCACTTCAACAGAAACAAAACAGCATGTCAGTAACACAAGGATGTGCCCGTGAACGGTCGGCGTGGCAGTCCTTTTGAAAGAGAACTAATGACACGGCGAGTAACAGGTGTGACACTGTAGGAGATTCTTGTCATCAATTGATACCTCCACCCACTGGATTGGTACCTGAATAAAATGACTTTGTTTTGAAAGGAATGAACAGGGTCCAAGATATTCACAAGCCTTCCTGGCGTGTTTATTATTATTATTATTATTATTATTATTGGGAGTATTTAGCATAAAAGGTATTGCACCCACCCACATCATGAATAAACTGATTTTATTTTGAAAGGAAGTAAACGTGCCTGAGAGACTGACCAATCAGCTTGAAGAGGCGGAGTTCTAGCCGACCACAGCTATTTCTTCTGTTATATCTTGACTACTTTGAGTCCGTTTGTACTGTCTGACAAAACGGGATTGTCCCTCATTTCAACATATTCTCCATCCAGGAATACTGAGAGGATGCTTCAACGTTATTGATAACAGAGAAAGAAAGCTTAAACGAAGGACCACCAGTTTCAGCCACATAATTTGACACGCTTCACAACAGGAATATATCTTTTTTTTCTTCTTTGGACTTGAAGTATACGCCGTGCCTTTTGAGTCAGTTGAAATGCGGAGCAGTTTTTAAAAGCAACTTTTTTCACCCCGTTCTTCTTCTAGTGGAATTGCAAGTTGACTTTTTTATGAGTAGGAAGAGCCAGTTTATCTCCGCAGCTCAATGTAAAGCGTGTTATTTGTTTATTTTTCCACGTCCGGCTTTTGGCTCAGGGAGCGACATTGCTGTTCGTTGTGGACACACAAGCGCGTGTCGCGCATCGACGTTGGCGTCAATGGATCGTCACTTCAGTCTTATTTCGATTTGGCTGCAACTGGAACTCTGCGCCATGGCTATTCTTCTCACGAAAGGTATATATCTTGCGCCTGATCTGTAACGCGCTTCGTCTTTCTAGCTCCCTATCAAAAATAAAAAAAGTATGAAATCCACTGTTAAATGCTTAATTGACCGTAAATGCTTCTTTGGTGACCAATAACATTTCCCCGAATTCAAACACTCGTAAAACATCTCAGCAAATAGCCTTGAAATTATTTGCAGTCATAATCTTTCTTATTCTTTTCATTTTTACAGCCGAAAACAGTTGTGATTCCCACATCTGCTATTAACAGGAAACTACAGTGTAACTGCAATCGAGCTTTAACTGATAGTTGTTACACTCTCAATACCACGTACCTTTCTACGTTAATGCATTCTGTTTGATAATAAAGTGTCAATGTAGTATGAAGTTGCATTGTCTCCCATAGGGTTCCTTCAGTGGAACTCTGTTTTATTAAAGCTGCCATTCATATAAAAAGAGAACTGGGCCAAAAAGCTTCCGTGCTCAGGTCGACTCCCCCTCCTCTTCCACCCCCCTTTGGCCCACAAAGGGGCCTCTCCTCTCTAATGAAATATTCTCCAAATGACCTGCCGAGCCCTGCTGCTCCAATCATTCCCAGGCAAAACACTGATCTAATGAATGTGCTCCTGCACCGAAACTTGTTGCATTCAAAGAGGAGAGAACTGGCACTGAGATACATTCATTTTTTCCCCCCCTTCGCTTGTTAACAACAGTAGGTCATAATCTATTGAAGATGAATACAAGAACAATTAAAAAACTGTGCAAAAACACAGTCTGGTCACCTTCTGCATCAGTGGCATATCTACAATATATAAATTGTATTTCATTTGACAGTGTAGTGTAGATAGAGGTGGTACAGGAAATTATCCAATTTCACTTACTTGGTCCAAAACTTAACTTTGGTAAATACATCTTTGATCATTGATAGTGACGCACTAGATGGCAGAAGTTTAGATACAGTTATGAACCTATGTAGCCACTTTTTGTGACATTTTTCTCTGGTGATGGGCTATGAGATTTTTTTTTCCCATTTAAAAATAAAATGTCATTTGAAAATGTTGCTTTGCTCAATAAAGTTTGGGAAACACTGGTGTAGAAACACTAATGTAGCCTCTGAGTGTATACTGTGAAAGGAAAGAGGTCATAGATGAACTAATGACTGGGTCTGGTTTAGAAGCAGCAGGCAGTCGTAATGATAAGTTAGCTGCACACTCTTGAAGTCGGGACCTCGCTGTGTCAGTCACCCCCCGCCCCCGCCTTCTCGGCAAGGAAGCCACAAGTGAAGCTTGGTTGCGTGCAAATGGGAAACCGAGTCTCTGCCGCCACTCAGAACCCCCCCCCCCCCCCCAACTCCCTTTTTATGAGTTTCCATTTGAGTTGAAAGAAATTGACTTTAGTGGACAAACCGCTAATTATATACTAGCTAGTTCCTGTTTGGTAAAAATGCCACATGCAGCTTAATTGATGCAGAAATGTAATATAAGGAACGGGGTGATGTCAATAGAGTTCTGTTGGAGCCGTGCTTCCCAACCTTTACTGTGCCAAGGCACATATTTTACATTGGAGAAAATCTCGGGTCACGAGACCAAGCAAAAATCTCACAAAAAAGTGGACGCACTAGTTAGGTTTTGTATTTTCTGCTTGCTTGTGGAAGAGCATTTACTGTAAATGTACTACCTGTACTGAACAAAGATGTACTAAATAAATAATTGTTCGCACCAGTTAAGTGAAACCGGATCATTTTCAGCATCACGGTTAGGAAGTACTGCATGTGTGTGTGCTATTGAATTCCGTCAAACCTCCAAAGTCAAAAAGTCATTTGGCGAGGGTGGTTCTCGTCAGGTCAAACAATTATTCTCATCGGACAATGATGTGGAATGACTTGTTACTTGAAGGAACATTTTTAACTTTTATACAAGTGCCTTTCATACAACTGCTCCTGTAAAGAGAAATGAAGAAAAGCGACTGCCCATTTGAAAGGTGCCTGACAGGCACATGACACGGAGGGAGCAGGAAACAGTTTGTTGGCACTCTGAACTCAAGTCATTCTAAATAATGCTTTGAAGAACTGGAAATGATGCGACTTTGGAGGACCCCCGTGACTCAAGAAACCCTGAGAAATGTTAAGCTGCCGGATGTATCGTACATCCTCAACCAACCCGTTCTCTCCAATTTCTGTCACCACCAGGAGAAATAAGGTGTTACTGCGACGCGCCGCACTGTGTGGCCACAGGCTACATGTGCAAGTCTGAGCTGAACGCCTGCTTCACCAAGGTGTTGGACCCGCTCAGCTCAAACTCTCCACTCACACACGGGTGCTTAGACCCCATCGCCAACGCCGGCGACATCTGTAGCAACCGGAGGGGCGCAGACGCCCTCGCCGGTGCCGGCACGCTGGACTGTTGCCATGACGACATGTGTAACTACAGAGGCCTGCATGACCTGGCACACACGAGGGACTCCACAGGTAAGAGGAATAGAAACACTCGGAAAAAGATTGTTGTGAAGCGGACGTGTCACCATAAAAGCTGCTCATCGAGTATCACACGGGTGTCCAACCATATTCATTTTCCATCTCTGTATGCAGATCACAACCGCTACCAGCCAGAGGGCAACAACAGAAACCTGGTGACGCGGGTTCAGGAGTTAGCCTCGGCCAAGGAAGTGTGGTTCCGAGCGGCTGTCATCGCGGTGCCCATTGCGGGTGGCCTCATACTGGTGCTGCTCATCATGTTGGCGCTGCGTATGCTGCGCAGCGAGAACAAGCGGCTGCAGGACCAGCGGCAACAGATGCTGTCGCGCCTTCACTACAGCTTCCACGGCCACCACACCAAGAAGGGCCACGTGGCCAAGCTGGACCTGGAGTGCATGGTGCCCGTCACGGGTCACGAAAACTGCTGTCTGACGTGCGATAAGATGAGACAGGGGGACCTCGGCAATGATAAGATATTATCCCTTGTCCATTGGGGGATGTACAGCGGTCACGGCAAACTGGAGTTTGTATGACTTACTGTCCAGGAGTGGCCCTCACGTGTTGCAGACTTGTTTTATTTTATTTTATTTTTTGCTCTGGGGAAAAAACAAAAACCATTCCCGTATTTTTCTCCCGTTGGACTGTTGCGTCTGTGTTTTCATTTATTTTTACCAGTGGCAAAAAAATACGAGACTGATCTCATGCCGTGTGGTTTTTGCTAGAGGAGCACTTTACTTGAAAAATGAAAAGGCTAAGCAGCGAGGAGCAAGATGTTTCAACCCCAGAGGGCGGGACTGTGAGGTGCAGTGAGATCACCCGGGGATCCTGGACTTGTACACTGAGCGCTGACGGATTCCACGTCAATCCGAATTTTGCACATTTGTATATAAAAAAAAATGTTGTTGCTGACAAAAGAAGAAGAACTTTTAACACTGACACCAGGGTACAAGAACTTGTTTGAGGAGTCAAAAATGGACTGTAGGTGCTCACACTCCTCTTGTGTACATTCAAGTTTATTGTAAATAGTTTTTAAAATATATATATTTTTTGCCTGATTCAAAACTGACCAGTGTGTCTTGTTTGAGATGAATGTTTGCATCGCTCCATGTGATCAGACTACAAGCTTGATTGTGAGCGTGAAAGACTTCATTAAAAGTGACTTTTTATTTATTTGACTTAATGGAGTATTTTTTTTTCCTTTTTTTGTGCGTAGCTCCTTCCTTAAAATGTTAAAGTTGTTGTGTAGGGGGTTACACATACAGCTGTGGTCATATTTTGGCAGGTCAAGATGTGTGTAAAGCAGGATGCAAAAGTGTGTCTAGCAGGATGATGTGTGTGGGGGGTGGGGGAGGGGGGGCGGTCACTGAACAGTAAGGCCTTGTTTTGTGGTTAAGGTGCTCCTACTCAGTCTCTTTGCCTCTCAGAGGTCAAGGTTTTTTTTTCCTCCTGCACTGCTGCTGGCATTGGTAGATATCTGTTCGTCTGTCGACTGTCCCTGCTAATATCTGCGGCTAATACAGTTTCTGACCTCTCATATGCGATGTGTATGTATGTAGAACCCGTTTCTCAGGAAAATCATTAAGCTTGGCTCAGGAAGGCTTTTTCAGCAGGAAGTTTACAGTTCTACCTTTAGGCTTGTCACGGGGTATTTGCTTTTATGACCTTGGGACCGTACCTAAACTTAATTTACTGTTAAAAAAATACAAACTGAACTCCAGCCGTCAGTCATGCACCATGGCAAAGCAAAGTGGACCTTATTTTTGTGGATGTACTACACGGAGTCGTTTAATTAACTGAAAAGAAAAAACACAAAGAATCTGTCGGTCACAATTGTAAGTTAGTCGGTCATTGAATGTTGAGTCTCGCCGAATAGTTTTCTTATGCGCTGAGAACTGACTCTTGTTTCTTTCCATTAGGACAGGAAGACTCTATTAGCAGGTAACCACTTAAGCGGCAGCTTGCATTCGCAGAGGCTCAGTCGATAGTCGGGGGCCTCCCGCAGGACTATTACACATGTAATCATAACAATGTCCTCTGCTCGGCCTGCCTAATGTGACTTCTGTTTGCTTTAGCCTCAGTCCACTTTGCTGGCTCAATCTGAGGCGTTAGGGTGGCGCTGAGACGGGACAATGAGCGGGTCCGCCTTAAGCCCCGGGTGTTACGTTTTGCATGACAACAGTGAATTTAAACAAGCTTATTTTTCCCCAACATGCAACAATTTAAAAACAACATTTCTTCCGTCAATTCCCGGAAGAAATCATTGTGCTGTTAGATCATTTGTGCGTGACGCAGAGGGCAAACCACCAAATGCATCCTATGAAGAAAGCAGCTGTTAAAAAACATGTTACTGAGTAACCCTCTAATGTGACCACTTTTTTGGAGTAGCCTGGGGGTGGGGGGGGGGGACGACTAAACATGTTACTATTTCCAGACGAGTATCTCTCACCGACTTCCAACAGTCATTTCGGGTTATGACAATCGCCCAGGCCAGCAGCCACGGCGAGGTCATTAGCATCGGCCATTTTGTGCAACACTAGGCAGTCGAGCTGTTTGCATTCACATGCAAATTTAATGAGGTTGCAGACCGGCGGCGGTCAAAAGACCCCCAATTTGTTCAGAAGCGACACCGCTGTGCCCCACCACGAGCAGCACGGCACTTACTGGTGACTGAATTTGCATTGATGCAGATTTTCAACTCCCAACCCAACCACTGAGAACTAGAGTGGGAAAACTCAATTGCCGGCATTTTGCAGGAGAAACATTTTCAAGTGCTATGGCTGTGAAAAGCTCTCAGTTAACCTCTGCTGTCCTTTTTTCTTGAATTCTCGCTATGTTATATTAACTACCACAGGATTGATATTGAAGACTGTTGAACTCTTTAGGTAACAGTTGACCGAGCTCGAACTCTATCAATATTTCCTGAAAGATTATAACGCAATAACACACGTATAATACTAACACCCAGATGTGTCGGCACCCAGGCTTAAAAACAACGTACTCTCCGAGTCGTCTGTCGAACTCCCTTTCTGCGATGTTTTGTAGCTGCGGCCATCTTAGGAACGGGAGTTGGCTCGATTTATGCACTCGATTAGAAAATGCATTGAGTGCAATAAAAGGACGTTCCCTATTTGTCCAAAAAATGGAGCTCAACCATGACTTTGAGTCATATTTATCTGGAAAATGTGCCTATTTTTCTGTTCTTATCAGCTCAGTACTAATAATGTCATGGAGACAAGTTGCTCTGCGTTGTGCGGCAGTTTGCATTTGTAGCGCAGGACAGGCCTTGTACCCACTCTGGCTGCAGTTCCATGTTGGAAGAGTATATGAGGTGTAAACACACATGGAACCTGTTAACACTTCCATATGGGTAGACTCGTACACCTCCCACTGTAGACGCAGTTGTTCTTTTGTGGACCTGACCTGAATGTAACCGATACAAAGAGTTACCTTTGAATTTTGTGAATTCTACAGTGTGGTAGAACAATGTTGGCCTTTTTAATGTCCTCCAGGCAAAAGTTTCACAATTCTAGGAAGTCTCCTTCAAGTGTCTTACAGATTTGATGCAAATCTTGATGCACTGCGTATCCCTTCTTAAGTCAAAAAAAGCTTTAGACATATCATTTACAAACCTCCGCATTCATTTGGTACAATGGTTGCATTCTGTTGAGGCCTTCGTGTGAAGTATCTGTGGCGTAAATAATATCGCGGATGCTCTCGGCTGTTTAGCCATTCCAAGTTGCAAACAAACAAAGAATTCATGGATATAAACAGCTTGGAACAAAAAGTACTTATTCTTTTTGTCAAAATCACATGCCTGCAGAAATAAATATTCCCCTGCTCAAAAAAGGCATCCACTGAAAGAGGATATGCTCTAAATATTTAGCTAATTCACTTCCTTCCAATGGATAAAAAGTGCCTCTTCAGTGCTCGTCCTCCATCAGCTCATCCCATCCGTCGCAACATTCACCCCAAAATGCTGCTAATGTTGGGAATGTTTACCAGCCCGGTAAACTCGTCAAGCAAAAAGTTTCAGTATCATGACGTCCAACGGCTTAATACCCAGTTTTGGTTGTCACTGTGAGAAACGTGTTTACGCAACGATATTTTGATTCCGTGCAGAAAAGTGCAGGAACAAAGTTCCAAGCGTGAAACGGCTTTGTAAACTCTGGAAGAATGATTTAGTGAGAACACGACACTGTTAAGATTTTAAGCGCATTTTTCGGCTTGATACTTGGCAACGACGTCCGCCAACGCAAATCCACCATGGCAACCTGAACACTTGTAAACGTGCTCAACTGACATCCCGAGCAGTATGAAGGGCACCCAGAGGTGTGGTCACCTCCCAAAACTCGTGTGCGTGCTGGAGGCCCATGAGAATAGCTTCCACCAAGACATTTGGCTTGGCAGAAGGCCAGCGTGCCTTTCTATGGAATGGAGATGTGCACCTTGAGCTGACAGCCTAGCCTTGGGACGGGATACTTGGCTGTTTACTCTGATGTGTGTTCATTGTGGCTGTAGATCCCAGGGATTACTGGGCCTGGAGCAAAAAGGCTCTTATCCCTTCATACACAAGCCTCAAGTTACATTTGGATGCGAGCGCTATTATACAACACCCTTTGCTTTACGGGGGATTACCTGCAATTCTAACGTGCGGTCCAGCTGAATTCAGGGTCATCTTTGTCCTCTGTATCGTGTGTTCAGTTAAGACATGTTGTTTTGTGTGTGTGTATATATATATATATATTTGAGCATTAAAATGGGGGAAAATAGGACAAAAAATGTAAAAAGAAATTCACGATTAATTTTTTAGTTCATCTGAGTTAATTATGACAGTTGCATTTTTAATTAGATTAAATATTTTAATCGTTTGACAGCTCTAATATATATATATATATATAGACAACAGATAAAGTCTACTTTGCTTGTATAGTCGATGAAATTTTACGATGGAACGGATTCATTCCGTTTTTTAAAAAAAAGAACATTTTGATGAAATGTACCTCCAGAGACAAAGAATAGCATGCTAAGCATGGTTTGAATTAAAAACGGCGTGATTCATCGCCGCGTGTATTTGTATGCCATGTTCTTGCCTTACTAATTTTTCATCTAAAGAGGTCAGAGGTTCAGAACGGATCCTATTTCCAAGAGCAGGGATGACGACAGCCAAGTATTTACGAGCCTCAGTTATCTCCTGCAGCGCAACTCTGGTAAGTTTGACTACAAGAACCCCGCAGACTAAAGAGCAAAGCCTGACTTTGTTTCTACATATTTTATAGCCCCCCCCACCCAACTCCCTTCATCTGGTGTTTATTCTGGCCTTGTCGATTCAAGCCATACAGCATGTTGACATATGTTGCCAGAGAAGACCTATTCCTAGTTTGTATACGATAAAGGCAAGCAGAGCACTAAAATTCCCCGTTTTTGACAAACGCAATGGCTGGAGTTGTTGATGTTCAAGCCTTCGTTTAGTGACACGGCAACCGCATGTTCAGTGTCTTGCCCAGGGGGGGGCGTGTAAATTCACACGTAGGAGCCGCCGTATGTTAGGGAACGTTGGGTAATTACTCCTTTGCTGGAGCGCTTTACATGACATTTCCTTGGGAAGGTTTTGGGAAAAATGTCTCGATGGCCATGAGAAATTGGGGAGAATATTTGAGTGTGTCCTGACAAATAACGAAAGCGGAATGCGTGGAATATAAACGGGGAAATTCAACAGCCATGTTTGATTTGGCGAAGCTGATTTTTGGATTTTACATTTGGACTTCACCTGGAAATTACAAAGACGGACAACGGCATCATTCAACTCTCCATCGTGAGAAAGCATGGCTCCCTTTTGGGAACTCCCAGATACGTATTTAAAATATTTACTATCAAAATAAAATAATCTGGATCCAAATACATTTAGCTTAAAAAATATCAACAAATCCAGATGATTCTATTCTGTGCAGCCCCCCTGATAAACTTGAGTAAATTCAACATTTTTTTTCCCGATGTGGATCGATTAGGTGTGATATATAAACGGATAAGCTCCCTGGAGAGCCTCTTCTTTCCCGAGAGGTTCGGAAATGGACTTCCAGATGTAAATATGTTAAGGAAAAGATTTATCTGGGAGGATTTCATCCGAGCCGATCAAGCAAAAACAAAGAAGTGCTTCCTCTCTCTGCTCTTTGACGTGCTCCGGCTGAACTGGAAATACCAATGTGATCTTAACAAACAATGAATGTACTGTGCGACGGCTCAAATTGGATAGTAAATGATGTCATGCCAATAAATCACCTCTCACTGGGGCGTCAGACATAAAAAGGGAGGAGACAATTCTGTCTCGGCTAATTAGGAATCGTGGCAGACAACATCTTGGGCTCTAGTCAAACATAACTTGTTGTGTGTTTCTTTACAAACGCTATTAACTGACAAGTATTCATGATGTAGCGGTTCCAGTGAACTCTTGATCTGCTATTCATCATCAGGTGGGAACATTGTTTAGTGCTGGGGGTCAAGGTCTCAGGCACGTGGTTCCAGGCTCTCTGAGAAGAGCCATTGTTGTTCCAACGTGCTGTGTGCTCGCCACGGTTACGATGAATATCATCTCGAACTGGGGCCATCCGTCCTCGGGCAAAAAATGTCCCGTTCTTATCAGATTCGGAATTTCAAGCTACAAAAGAATATTTAAAGCAGTTAAGAGTTCTCAGATAAGACATCCGCCACGCTTTGTTATCTATCTCGTGGAGCTGTTGGCGCTTCTCCTGGCTTGTTTGTGCTGAATGGCGCATAAATGTCACTTCATTTGCCCCCAAGAAGTGAACATCACATTTTGTGTCATGCATCTGCGGCTATTTTGTACAATTCTTTAATGTATGATCTACGCCCCTCCCCCACACTGTGAGGGATTCTGCGGCTGCCCTGACTATTTTTTTTTCTTCTTGATTCTCCCCGCTCCACCATTAAAGAGATCTTTGTGATTATTCCCCCCCCCCCACCCACCCCCCAGCTCTACTCGCTTGGCTCCCCCGCACACAGGCAAAATGTTTTTACTGCGGCCTCTACTTCTAGTTTCTTAAGCCGTCACTTTTCTACTCGACGTTGTCAAATTGAAACTTTTGGGACCGCAGACCTGCTCATTTCAGGAGCCGGGAACGTCCTGTGTGGTTGAGGCGACTGTGGCGTCCTTCATCTGTGGAGCATTAGAACTAGAAGCAAATTAAGGCTGTCTCCTCAACACTGGGCAGACCTCTGCTGTCTGCAGTCACGACCGGTGGGGGGAAGGAGGCCACAGTAAAAGGAGCTACATTTACATTCCTTATTTGACCAAGGATATTTTTTTTAGCAGTTGACATAAATGTTCAACATTTTTCTGCCGAGTATGCTGAAAAAACGTTGCTTTTCCGAGGCAATGTGTCGTAACCTATAATTTTCACACACCTCTGTGTGGGGAGGAAAAAAAAAGTATGGATCTTTTGCATAGATGTGCCCATATATGCATTTAGATATGTTTTGTATTTTAGTAAGGTCTGTTTTTTCCCAACTGAGTCTTGACTTGACATTACATATTAATGAAAGTAGGAGATCAGTTGCAACGTGTTTATTGTCTTTTTAGCTCCACTGTGGGAAATGATCCCAAGTGTACTTCATCGAGTAGGGTATCTGGTGCTCTTTAGGGGCATTGTGACGTGGTGGAGATGAAGGCAATGTTGGCAGGGGAGGGGGGGGGGGGTTAGTGTGGCAGTCTGGGACATGCAGACATAATTTAGACCAGAGGTGGAACCTGAGAGCCCCGCAGTCTGACAGGAAGCACTGGCTTAAATCCCGTTCCATTTAGATGACAGGAGGCCCGCATGGCCCAGCCTGGAATGGCATGGCTTATAGCTCAAACCTAATGGGACTTAACTCCTCACTAATACCCCCTGCCCCCAAGATATTCTTCTATTTTCTGAACATGTGCAACTCCAGATGATGTTTTCTATAAGGTTGACTTAGTGTTGTGTTGGGGGACATGATCAGTGAAGCCCTTGTTCATACTTTAGAGCTCTGCGATGTTGATGTCAAACAGGCTGGAGTCTGTAAGGGTTTTTGTCTCATTCTGTGACAAACCAAAGTAACGTCTATTAAAACCACCTCTGTTTAATATGGCGTAGCGTGTCCAACACAGTCCTACTACGGTAAATTAAAAGGCTGCTATTACAAGCTGAGCTGAATCCATTCCAAAGACTCAGGGGTCAATTTGGCTTCAGGGATGCCGGAGTTATATAAAACAGGGTTTGTGAATGTAAGTGGAGCTTTGTTAATGTTAGACGTTCGTATAAATGCTTCCCGGTTGACAGCCTTAAGCGTGATGTGATGTTTCCTCCTCTTTAACTTCCTCGCCTGGTGATTTAATGTTTATCAATGGAAGTGTAGAAAATGCACAAAGGGCCTCAAATCTGTAGAAGCGCATTCATCATTCAGTCGGCTCGTACAGCGTGCGCTTGAGCGCTCTACATCTGCGAGGGAGAACTTTTCCTGAACAGATGAAAAAGTCATCGTATGCCTTTTCACACCGCATCAACGTTACATTACAACATTAAACAGCAACGGTCCATGAATTTGTCATCGCCGGCTTCTCGTGACTGACACATTGCGGACACGTTTTTACCTTTTCATCCATTTTCTAATCTGCTTTTCCTTACGAGGGTCGCGGGCGTGCTGGAACCTATCCCAGCCGCCTTCAGGCGCATCCACTTTCAGATGAAATGCTTGACAAACCCGCTTGCCCCCGCCTGACACATGCACGTTAAATGGACAGTACACGCTACAGTATGACAAGATTCAATCTGATCCGTCCATCGTTCATTAAACAGCCGACGGAGGCCTTATAAATATTTTGTTTACCTCATTTGGCTACTTGAGAGAAACAACTTCAAATTGCTGTCCCCCCCCCCCCCCCCCCCGGACCTGAGATGTGTGCCCTGAACTCCATCATGAGCTCCACGAACATCTCATCTGTTTGCGTTTGAACTCAATGAAGACCACATTGTCTTGAGGTTGTCTCTGCGCGTTTGCTTTGGCTCCAGGAACGGTTTTAACTGCATGAAGGCCCCGCGTACTCTTGTGGTGTTCTAATGAGAATGCATGTTTGTGCAGGCAAATTAATGTGTGTATGGGGGTGTGGGAGAAACCGTGCGTGGGACATTGCAGCAGGCTTCCAAAGCTGCAAACAGGAACCAGATGAGGTGCGATTAACATGGACAGGCTGAAAGACAGGCTTCCCTCTGTGTTCCTAAGGAGAGAGGAAGTGCGATGTGGTCTCACCACAGACCTGAAGCCACCCCCTTTAAAAGACTTCATCTCTATCTGATCTCTCCGACGAGGAACACGTTCGTTAAAATGAGGAAGTCCTTTGATGGGGATGGAAGGACATTCTATGAAGTAGCAACCTAAAGCCAACGGTGTTTCCCTTCCTTGGAGCTCACAAATTGCCAACGTGAAACGTTGCATTCATAACCACATTCTGGATCAATTTCCACTTTTTTCCTCGCAGTTCCCATGACCTTGTTACAGCGAGGTTGCTGCATTCTCTGAATGGTGCAGCAGTTTCACAAAGAGGGGAGCGGGAGTGTGGTCCAAAGTGCTTGGCTGGCTGGTCCAAAAGCGAGAGCTCCCGCGCAGCCGGCTTCCAATTCATTCGATTTGAGAATGGGGATAATGTGACTCTCATGACCTCCTGCTCAGATCTTGTGGTGCGTAATCAGCAATGTTGTTTGCTGATTTAAGATCTACTGGATGTCAATGGCGCTTCGGCCGAAAAATGGACTCTGAAAGCACAGGGGACTTCTGTCTCGGGCGACTGCATTGCAGCTCCTTCACGGGTCTCCAAAGTGAAGTGGCTGAAAGTGGTGAATGCGCACATTGACTTTGAAGCTTGTTTTTCTTGCCGTGTTGATGATTAGGCTCCCTTATAGTCGTCTCGTTCTGCATCGGCGACAGAGCAACTGACAGGGGCCTGCTGAGTGCTCAGCTAATGAAACTCATTCCCCTGCATGTCTGTCTCCACGGTAGCATGACCCCCACCATATCCACCAGCCAACCCCCCCCACCCCCCCAATTCCCTGACGAGACGGCGTTTTAACCCAAATCTCCTCAAATACTTTTATTTGTATACAGACAGTGTTTAGTCACTGCAGGTGGTACATTCAAATAGGAGCCTTTTGCGCTGCCGCAACTTGATTTACAAGTTTGACATCTAAGGAACACATGTACCGTTTTAGACCCGATATTTTCGAGTCAGTTCATCAGCGGTGTGGGGGCCATTAGGGTAGGTTACACCTCAAGGGACAGCCATGGATCTTTAGTCTACCTGTTGGTCTGTGACATCTTTGGATCAAGTTCCTTTTTTTTTTTTTGGACACCGCGTTGTTTGTTTACACGGAAATAAAATCCAGAAAATGAATTGCGTGCCAAAGAAAATATTTCAAATAAAGTAAGAGGAAGGCAGAGACAGGAAGAGATGCCCAGTAGGAGGGCTCACTCATTATGATATCCGGTTACCGCCCGAAGCAGCCTACCACTTACAGTTTAGTTAACATTTACATCGCTCTCCTTTCCCTTCCCTGTGCTTCCTTCGACCAGGGACACATGCAGGCCTGCAAACATTCAAAGAAAAATATGATGAGAAACAGATTAAAGGTTTCTGGGGTCTGTTTCTTTTTCTCTTTTTTTTTTCTTTCCTTTTTCTCAACATGATGATTCAACATCACAGTCGGGCCTGAGCTGTTCATTTCCTCGCTGCTCGGCAATGCTCATCAAAGATGGGCACGGGAGGAAGGGCAGACTCGGGGACAGATGCATCGCTTTTGGTTACAGTTTGCTCAACTTGCTGGTGTGGAGGAAGCGAACCACAGGAAAGCTGACGGGGTTTTTTTTTTTCTCTGACCAAATGATAAAAGGCAGTCTTTTCCAGACATGACATGCAAAATGGCTGGTCAAAGAATGCAGTAAAAAAAAGCCTAAACCAGATGTGGGCCTTATTTCATGTATTTCTTTATTTACTTTCAAGCAGGAGACACGCCATCTTCTTTCATTTTGAAAACAAAACTTATCAAAACAAAAACAAAAACAATGTCTGTGTACAAAAACACGCGTCGAAAAACTTGAAGATTGACATTAATAGCTAGAATGGCCTTAATGACTCGAAGAAAGCATCACTAAATAAATAATTTAAACCAAGAACTGCTCAAAGACTAAAAGCCCCAACAACTTTATGAGTTACTACACGTTGGGAAGGCGGTGGACTTTTATAGTGTGTGTTGATCCGTGCATGTATTTGGAAGAAGTATAAATTCCATTCACCCTTCCCTCATTTGTTACCACAGACGCCATGCTGAAGTATAATGGCGTTCACGTTTATGAAAGGATTTGGCGGGGTGGATGATTTAGCGGCAGGATTGCAAATGAGTCTCTTTACGCAAATCGAGTATGTAACAAGCTCCTTTGGATTTAATGAAGCCCTTATATTGTGAAAGAAGAACTGTACACTTTATAAACCACAAGATGCAAACCACTCATCAGCAAAAAGAATCGGAAGGCCGGATTGAATCTTGACGAAGGAGGAAAGCAATGAGCTGTTGACGTTTCACCGTCAATGGCTCTGGTAATGCCTGGAGATGACAGGCTAGGTTGATCGTTTTGATTCCTTCAGGCATGAAGCTCTGCGTTCTCGATTACGCAAGCCACAATTCCACTGCATAACGCATTAATGTCGCATTGGCCATTTAGATGCCAGTTCTTCACTCCGTAGGACATGTTGTTGTGCTGCGGCCACTGACGCGTGGCCATATAAAGTCACTCTTTCCATTCCAGCGGAGTGGGATGATGTCATCCCGAAGTGCGAAGCATAAGCATTCAATCTGTTAAATCAATTAGAACCCCCGAAGCACACGTCGGCTCTGACACTCAAACACGGAATCGCATTAACACTTCCTGACGGAGCACATGTGACTTCATATTGAAGTCATTACAAGGTCAGAGCGAAAGACTTGGGACAGTGAACGCGATGCTGCTGAAGCAACCGAAATGTAGTGAGGTGCGCTGAGGTCTTGCGTGATGTCACGCAATGGCGGGTCGACCTCTGGAATTTTGAATGGCAATAGAGAGATTTCACCCAGGAAAAATGGCTGAAATCTTGCATAGTTTAACTCTTTCAGTAGCAGCCAATTCTGGACCAAGTCTGAAAAGACGTTTATAAACGTCTTTGGGAGTGAATGAGTTAATAAACTGTGGGGCATTCAGTTTGAGAGGGTGATTGAGCATAAAACGTTTTGGGGTTCATAGACTTTGGATTATAACTGTCAGGTGACCACTACATATATTTGGTGGCAAGAGCCGCCGCATAGATCAGAAAAAGCAAAGTACCATAGTTTATTTGACTCCAATTATGTTAACGTTTGCTTTTCAAAGTCATTCGTTTTTCAACCCTGTTGAGAGAAAAGCCTGTTTTTGATGTTTTGGCCTTTACAATAGCCTGCGTCAGACAACATGTTCTTTGAGCATTGTCAGGAGAGCAGCTGCGCTACATTTGTGTATGACGTGTGTTTTGTGTTTGTGTCTGTTGTGTTTGTGTGTGTCACCGACAGTACATCTGCGTGCGTGGCATGGATGCTCGCTTAACAAGCAGCTCTTTAAATGTTTACCTACAGCGTTTTGTTCGCCCCTGCCGCCTCGTCGCTTTCATTCTGTGTTTGCAGTAGAAGGGAAGACGCAGATGGTGGGATGGGACTGGAATCTTTGGGGTCGGTGTGGGCGCGGGTGTGGTGGGAGGCCTACGACGGAAAGACCAGCAACGGCTTGTGAGAAGACAGAGATAAGGAGTAAATATTTACCGGTGTTGTCTGGTCGACTCCCCAGGAAGTGTGCTTCATGAAAGGTGAGGGATGTTTGGAGAAGGGTAAGGGGGGCCAATTAGCGGACAGTAGCTTGTGTACAAAGGCTCAGCTTCCGAGGAGGGGGTTTGTTGTTTCAATTGCTGGGCGGATGATGCCGTTGACTGGCAAAATCTGTAAAATCTTGATCGGCCCTCGTACCCGTGTGAGAGAATGTCAGACTTCTGGTTCGGGTAGGAAGCCAACGATTAAGGAAGGAAAAGTCCAAAACCTCTTTTCAGTCCCTGTTCTATGCAGTCATACGGAGATCTCAATGTCAATCATTATGCGGCGCACCAGATGGTTTAGAAAGGTGTTTGCGGAGAAAGTTCCACAGAGCCTAGGGTAACTGGAGTCTATCCCAGCTGACTTGAGAGGTGCGGGCAAAGCAAACAAAAACCTCAAGAAATGAAAGAGCGCCAATCCAAACGAAGCACTCGAGGCACAATTTGGAGTCCAGGTCTTGCATCTCACCTGATTGTTTAGCGGAAACTAACCGTCAGGGCTTGTTGTGTTCGAACGTCCGACTGCATTTACACTCCGCTGTCATTACCTTCAAGTGAACGGCAACACAACCTAGCAATTGGCACCAGAAGCCAAACAATGTGCAGTGTGTAATCAAAGGCACCCTGAAGCCGGAAGCAGCAAATGAACGGCAGCCAACATTTGAGGAAAAAAAAAAAAACAAGAACAAAGCGACTGGACGTGTCATGTCATCGCCCCGGGCCACATTTTGACATCACATTGCAGCATTTCCTCTTGCGGTGATCATTTTAGCAGTTGTTGCTGTTGTTGTTGGCACTCACGACAAAGCAAGGTGACATTCATATCAAGAGCGAAGCCAGAAATGTTCATTTAGGAATTGTTGAAGGAAACACTCCATTGTTTTTGTTGACGTTCCTGGAACGCATTGTTTGTCACTTACTGGTTTGTCACTTACTGAAACTTGAAAGGTACTGGCTAAACCGTGTTTGGAGATATATAGATATATTTTTAATGTATATACATACATACACACAAACACACACACACACAATATTTTTTTTTTTTACGTGAGTGACTCAGCGGCTCACAGACATACAAAATACACATTGAAAAGCGCAGTCTGAAGCCCTGAGGTACTCCAAACACACACACGGCATGTTGCGTGCTCTCAATGTGTTTAGTCTTAAAAAGTGCAGGAAACACCCCTTCTTTGAAGCCCGAGTTTGCCTTCCGGCGTTTCTCCTGCTCTGACTTTAGCGCTGCTGTTTCCTTTATGGATCCACTTAAGAGCCGCACTGTTGCAATGATCATATTTTATCTTGACAGTCATGTTCAACATACTGTTTATGTTAAGAATGCACCACAAATGGTCAATCAGACATCGTCGTCTCCCTTGTACATCTCTATACAGCGCAATGAATAAAACAAAAACCTGATGCAGCTCCTCATCTCCGTTCCACTAATCGAAGGCGCTGTGTGGGCTAAAAGAATCGCTTAAGTGCCTTGAAGTGGATTAGTTGTGTTGAGCCCAGAGGAATTTTTCTGCTAACCTTGAAAAAAAAAGAAAAATCAGTGGCTTAATTATATGGTGTGATACTGAACTAGAAGCGGTCCGCGCAACATCAGAAATTCATCCACGATTTGTGGATTTGTGGAAGAACGATGACCTCAGATTCACCTCTCCGTGCGCAACGCTGGGCCCACTCCATCCCGATAATGAGATCATTACCCACAGTTAATTAAAAACTCTGCGTCTTCTAAAGCTATGCCCCATATCGCATTGTGTCCAAACAATCACGTCCCTTGTGGGTGTCCGACGATGAAAGGGTGAGCCAAATGGAGGAGAACGCCCATTGTCCTCTTCCTGAGAAACTGTCTTCCCCTGCCCGTTGCCTTTCAATGAATGCTTTGTTTCAATGCCGGGATCCGGGACGGTCCGACTGAGTTCTGATGGACAGCACTGTAACCGGACGGAGATTCGCCAGGCTGCATCCCCGGTGCGGAGCGTGCGGATGAACGCTTACTGTGGATTGAGACCAACATTTTGCAACCCAGAGAAGGAGTTTGCCAATAAGGGTTTGAATCCCGGCTCGTATGAAGTTGGTATGTTGACATTGGGCCAATAGTCTCAAAAGTGACACATTTGAATAACGATCATGCTGTCTGATGGACATTAGTTGGACTTGTGTTTACATGGTGCATTCCCCCCCCCCCATATTGTGATGCAACAAAACCCCTCGAAAACAAAAGAGCCACCATGAGTTCCCCAAGGATATAATTAGGATTTGCACTAGAGTTGGTTTGAAATTGGTCTCATTCCACTTCTTTGGTGTGCACTAAGATTCAGATGGTTGTCTTTCTGCGAGATCAAATTCACTGCTATAAAAACTTACCATGAACACACAAATATGAACACAGCCGTGCAAACCTTTTCCTTTTTTGGGTAGTTCTAACACCGCAATATCAACATGGTATGAAAACTGTCTCGTATCTGTATAAAATATGAATGCTAGCTTGGAATAATTAATGTTCACTTGATGTTTGCATTGTAGACCTTGGACACATTCGGCCCATTTATTATTTGCTGTGTGTACATCTCCAAAAGAACTTTTAAAAGGCTAACATGCCATCGAGACAGTTATGGGCCGCCACCACTGACATGTCTCGGCTATCCTGTGTGTATAACCTTTAAAGGACCCGGGATAGACACGCATACAGTATGTGCACCCACGAAAAATGCGATAAGCAGCAGGAGAAAAATGATCACAAACCAAGTGATGATATAGTTCTTTATTTTGGACAAAAGCTTTGGCGGTTCTTCATCAAAGACCAGCATTATTTACATTTGTTTACCTTGACCCGTTTCATATTTTCATATTGCAGTTTTGGTGGTTGACATAAGCGTTCAGGTTTTGGAAGGGAAAACTTCCCTCCATCCAGTGTCGGGTCAAAGGGAGGACCGAGGCTTAAGCCGCTTTATTTAGGGTAAGAACACACTGGACCATTCACATGTCTGTCAAAGCCCCGGAAAGGATAAATTGCGGGCAAAACCAGACGGGGGGCTTCGTGGACAACTTGTCCTACGAGCAAAGGAACAACAATCTATTGAACAAACGTTGCGTTTGTCACATCACCCAGCCTGTTCCTGCCTAGAATGATGACGCTACCTCCCTCGTACCCTTCTGTCGCAGACGTTCGTCATTCCTCGCATTCTTCTTCATGAACTAAATGGACTCGAAACTCAGCTTGGCGCCTCCGCGCCCTAAACGGGCCTGTAGGTGTGTAATTACCGCTAGGCTTAACCACAATTAAAAAAAAACAAGAACTGCACAACATGCACAATGATATTGCTTTACAACAACACAACACACTCGAGTAATTAAGCTTAAGCTCGAGTTTGGAGGGGGGAGGGAGGCGAATAGACAGTCTACTTCGTTTTTAACACATTTAACAATTTGACAACTCATTTACAGGATAAACAGAGCAAAATATTTTAGTATGAATATGAACACTGTACACTGTTAGTGTTAGTTAGTACAGTGGTCCTAATGCAACTTAAACGATGTTCAGTGAAATGATTTCCACTGTTCTGAAATGGCCTTCTATGAGCCCTGATCCAAATCCGATTATTAAGCATCTGTGGACGGAGCTGAAACGTGCGATCTGGAGAAAGCGTCCTTCAAACCTGGTGGATTAGGTCACATGAGTTCCCACTCAAGTCCCAGGTTGAAAACTCACTGCATGCTACTGATCGAAAGTATATTTCCCCCTTCAAGACCCGGCAAGCCTCTCAACTCTGTCTCAGTGGGCTAAGGGATGACATAAACCGCGTTATTTTGAGATTTACTTCCAGGTGGGGAGTGGCGGCCGCAAGTGACAATCTTCAAATATGCCTCCAGCTGGTTTGCTGAAAGCCAAAAGTAATCCAAACCCATATTTAGAAAAACAATGAAACACAGAAGTAAACATATTTTGTGGCCGTTTGGGACAGAAAGTTCTCTTCTCGTTTCATTTTATGTTGTCCCTCGTCGAGACTAAACATCCCGTTTTCATACAAATACCTTTTTGTTGAACTTTTGAATTAAGTCATTTTTGTTGTTGTGGTTGTTGTTGCTGCTTTTTTTGTGTTCCTTTTTGAAAAGCACATGTGCGTTCCATTACTTAGTCTCCACAACATCTCGAATTGGGCAAAAGACAGTGTGCCCGAGAGTCGGAATAGGAGGTCATGTGTTGCGCTCAACGTGACAAAAGATGGCGACCATTCCGCATCTGTCATGGTTTGATCCTGTTTTCACACCCTGTAACCATTCGCAATTTGCCATGTAAACAGACAAAGAGTGAGAGAGCTTTGTGAATCATTTCGGGCTTTGATGTTTGCCAGGCCAAAGAACGATGTCATTATTGATGAGGATAGGCTTGTTCATGAATTCATTGGAAAGTGGTTGATTTGAAATGAAACTGCACTTTTGATTGAAAACCATTCACATCACTTGATAGTCAACACCGACGTTGGAACAATAAGCACAATAGTCACTGCACGGTACAGTTTGAGTATCGTACACGCAACTCCACCTTTACCCTCAAGCCCGGAAAACCTTTTGGTTGAACCCTGAATGTGCGGTTTGTGTTCCGAGATCGCGACTGTAGTTACAGTTTGACGACGCTGATGGCAAAACAGAACTCAAGTCGGCGTGATTGATCTGGAGAGGCACAGCAGACAGCTCCAGCTGGAGATCAAAGCGCATCGTCTCCTGCGCAGAAGAGGAGGAGGAAGGAGGGAGGGAGGTTGGAGGTGCGTTACCTCCCCCCCCCCACCCCTCCGCCCTCCCCACCTCCACTTCCACTCGTGCCAGATGTTCTCGTCTCTCAGTGTCCCATCATGCTTGATAATTGCAAAGGGCACCCTCGGCTCCGTTCGTGCCCCTTTGACATTAAAGCGCAGTGCCCGGCGGGATGCTCGGTTCAGCACGGCTTTGAATTAGTGCGGCAGTTACACAAGCTCCAGAAATTTGTTGCACACATCATGTACCGTGCGCTACCACATCCCTGCTTACCCCCACGAGTCTGCTGCAAGTCCCCAAACACAGCAGGCCCCATCCTCGGTCATTTACGAATGAGCACGGTCGATGCTTGCACTTTGCTCAATGAGTCTGTGCTCACGTGATTTGGTGCCACTTTTATGACCTAAAGTCCAGCTGGGGTTGCGTGTTCAGCCCTGGTTTTTGTACGGTGAGTCACCATCATCGCTGGCCCCAGGGCTTGTTCCACTGACATCGTCCCTCCTCTCTGCCATCATTATAGGTATACTCGGTGCGTGAAGCCATGGGGGCTGAAATTAGTGCATTCGGGGACAGATAATGACAAGGTACAGAGAAGCTGCAGACATGACACTAGCTTTTAGTGAGGCAAGCTGGCTCCATGTGTCCAGAGTCGGGCCCACAGTCTGCAGCGTCCGGCTCTCCATCACCTGACCCCTTTTTCTCGAGGATGTCCGGGTGAGTCAGGTGCCTCCTCCCGTCTGTCTGTCCTCCCGGGCCCAGATGAGAGATAAGCGACCGCATGCAGCAGGTGGTGCACGTCTGCAAACACTGGGCTCCTACTATCTGTATGCACACACACACACACACACACACACACACACACACACACACACACACACACGATCTTCTATCATCAGTAACCTTGGTCAGATCCAGACAGGAATCCAATCTCCCTCCCTTTGACCTTAACCTGAGCGCTGCACCTGTTCTGCTGAGGATACAGCAAGATGGCCACCTTATTTGTTCATTCATTAACTCTTGTGTGTATGTTTATGTGGGTGTATGCATATATGTGTGTGTGTGTGTGTGTGTGTGCACGATAGGAAGGAGGCACGTGCAATGTTTCGAATCAACAAGACAAGTATTGAACATTTTCGAGATCCAGACGGCACAATTCAATTTTAGAAGTCATGTAGTCAAATGCAAGGGGCTCCAGTATCCCAGAGACCCCGACGTAGTCATCCGACTTGTGCTAAAAGACGACGGTAGCCGAAATCCTTGGGTGTCACCTACAACCTATAACCACGATCCAACTGTGTGAGCAGGATGTGTTGACATAACCGCTCAACTGGAGTTCTGTCGTGATATTTTCCACATTTCCCATATTGTGTTCTCAAGGTCATACACCAGTTCAAGCATTAACACAGACCATAAACGCTGGCTCGGAATCCGGCGTGAAAACTGTTCTGCCAACTGTTGGCACGTTCCTCCCTTCCGACTCATGAATGGACACTAATTGAATTAAAAAAAAAGACTTTGAAACAAGCCTCCCTTCACGCTCATCCTGTTCGCTTCTTTCCTCCCCCCTACACACACGCCGTGCTGACTTTTGTGAATGGCAGAGGTGTGAGGGGAGCCAAGCATGTGCCAGCGGCCGGAAGAGCTCCATAAAGCCTCGTCTTCTTGGACGTTTCCGTCCGAGATTTGATGGTGTTGTGCTGACGTTCCTCTCATTGAGCGCCATTGACAACAAACCCCGTAAATGGCGGTGATTCGACATCAACGTCTGAACGCAAGTTATGCAGGCCAATCACTGCGATGGCAATTCCGTCAAAACGACAACCCCAAAAAAAGCTACTTTGTTGTGTGTTGCGAACCAAATAATTTTCAATGCCTTAAACCTCTTTTCAAGGTACCCGCTTCCAACGGTTCACGCCTTCAACCTTCACATTTCGACATTCCAATTTCACGTCCTTCATCTCAAAATAAAATGTCACAGTCACATCGAGAGCGTACAATTTTTAGTCGGAAGCATTGTATTTGTCTTTGTGAGCGCGTTCAACTCCACCGCAGTTTGTGTCCGACACCCTTTACCTTTGACCCAATCGGCACACAGACATTATCTCTCTCGGCCGTTGGCTGTCTGCATTCCATACACCGCGGCGTCGAATGTTTTGCTGTTGTACGTCACTTGTATTGTGGAGTTTGTGGCGCGACTGTGTTTTTGAAGCGGTCGGAGGGAAGTTGGGGGGAGGGGAGGGGGCGGTAGTCTCTCTGATCTCACCATAATCACATTAGTGGCGTTTGAACTTTGTTTTGCTTCCCTTCGCAGGGAATGGTTCTAGGCAAATAAACTTCTATGAAATATATTTACAGAAGATGACAAACTGATAGACAGAAGATAGAAAACAGGGAGGATTTGTTTCATGTCAGCCACCCACCTTTGCTAACTTTGTCTTTTTCCACTACTTATTCAATCAGTCGCCAAGTGTCTTTCGATGCTTTGATTCTTTTTTTGTTGTTTTTTTGATGTGTGAAGTTCACAGCAGAAAGACACGGCCACAATTGTGGGAGACATTTGAGTCAAATGTATTCTCTCCTTGAAAATGTTCATTCACAACATTGCGTGAGGACGTGAATAAAATGTTATTTTGTCAAGTGGCCGCACAAAATAAAATCATGGCGATTCAGATGCAATTTTAAGTGGATGTATCGTCTACTTCAAAAAATAGTTTTCTAAATGTTGATGAAATAAAACCGGGTAAAATTAACCAAAACTCCCCCCCCCCCCCTCACCCCGAGTGCAGATTCGCCACTTTTCACGAAATGTTCGAAGAACTTCTCATAAGATCATTTTGCAGTTTGATACATCAACCGGGAGCAGCCCATAATTCCCTCCCCTCTCCTAAGAGCGCAAGATACAATATCAAAAGAGAAACACACCCACACAGTTATAATTTAGCCTTCAGAACAAGCCCCGCTTTATTTACGAAGTAGAATAAGGGGATGGGGAGGGGTTGGGGGTTAGATGGGGAATAACAGTCAGGAAGCCAAAAGCCTTTCTGAATGATTTAGAAGTCTCTCCATCTTGGTGTGGCCATAATTATGGCTGCGTGAGATTGAAGGGTAGGAGGTAGATGCTGGAGCCCAAACTAAGATTATAGTTCAGAGGGACAAGAGGGAACGCTGGTGAAAATGAAAGAAAGAATGGAAGGCCGAGGGCTCCGCAGCACGAGAGATTTAAATAACATCATTTGCCTTCAATTAATCTGCACCCTTTGGTTTTTTTCTCTGTACTCTCCCACTACTTTGGCACAAAAAAAAAACAAAAAATATCCGGTCGGAGAGATTTAGGCCGCGGCAGGAGAATGTAAATGATTTCGCCATTCATGGCTAAAATGAGAAGGTGTCAAGCGAGTGTTGTCAAGGACTGCTTGTATAACGTTTGCTCTGTGAGGGCACTCCGTCCCACGATCCGCAAATTCCTGGTCCACAATCGCACACGGCAAATGGAAGCTACGGCGCAAAGAAAATAAACACACCAACGAACAGTCTCACACTTCTTCTGCCTTATGTTTTCGCAGATTTTGGACTGATGTTCTTTTCAAAGAAGGAGCGGCTTCCTTCTGATATGGCCTCCTATGAGTTCAGGTTTATGAAACCCAAGAAGCCCCCCCGCCCCCACACCGAATTCCCGTGTTTTTGCAACAGGGAGGGGTAGGATTATCCTTGACTCTGATGGAAGGCCTCCTGCATTATTTCGATTAGTTTGGACAGTGAAACGGTGACCGATTATCGAGCTTTCTGACAATGAAGGAAGACTGCGTGCGCCGGCAAGTTGAAGAAGAGGGGAGACTTGGAAAAATGTGAGAGGAGCTTCCTGGAGATCATCCTCAAATCACACCCTCAAGTTTCATGTGCTGAACCACATATTGAATGTCTTTTTCGAAAAAAAAAAAAAAGACATACCTTAATATTAGAATGACAATTTTCATTATTTTCATACTACTCATTATTATTGAAGGCATGATAAATGCGCCCAATTATTTACAGTGAAAGTTCCACAAACCAGAGTTCTAATAGTTGTTTATTTTTTATTTATTTATACATATATTATGGTTTAGTTTAATTATGACTAGTTTTAGTACAATATTAATTTTAATTTTTTTAAGGATATTTATTGAGTGCAAGATTTAAAAAAAAAACGATATCAAAATAAATGCATCTTAAGACAAAAACAAAGGACCTATTTTCACTCTATAATTTAGTTTCGATAATTTTCTAAATGTAAGCTATACTTTCAATTCTTATTTTAAAATATATATTTTGTTTGTATTTTATTTCTTTCATGAAAATGCTCTTTTCCTACTTTCAACTTCTTTTTTTTCTTTTTTTAGGGGGTGGGGGGTTATTTTTTGTCAACCATAATAACCTTGCCACACACTTGATACATCTGTTAAGTGGAGAGGTCAGCAGGTCTCAAAACAATGTCCCAGACAGACACAAGACGATTTACACCCGTGAAATTCAATGTTGTTGACATGCCCAAGACCACTGGAGGGAAGACGATGGAGGCCGTTGCCAAAAAGAAGAAAATTGCTCAAGGCCCAGGACAAGGGAATTACCAGAATTGTGAAAATCCGGAGAGGCCCTGCAGGTAGTTGCACGTGTTTTTGTCAAGCATAATGGCCCATTAGTGCTGTGTGGGGCTCTAGTTTCTGGCTGAGATTAAAGTCTTATCCGAGGGATACCTGAGCGACAGCACTAAGTCTGCATTGCGTGGAAGGGAACGGGCCTGAGGGTGGAATGGCATCTGCACGGAGACGTAATTCGTCTTCACGTTAGTCATCTCTGCCCGGAAATCCAATTTCAATCCCAAACAATCCGCGGGAATCCATATTATATGTGGTGGTACGCGCGATGTTGTATGTGTCCGTTTGGACTTTAAAACGCCACAAGTGCCATGTGACCCACTCAGAAGGATTCATCATATACCGTTGGTTGCCGAAATATATCGCCTTTACTATCGCATTTTTCAGTCTGCTTTTATGAGGGTATCTTTTGAAGGGTGGCCAGAGACACATTGATGCCCGGTGATCAGTCAACGGAAAATCATCGCGACGTCACGACACATTGTCACTACTCGGTCACTTCCTTCGGCAACCATTCAAGTAGGTACTTAATATTTACAGTTTGACGGTAGGTGTCGAGTTTTGCTTTTTTATCTCATGGGGTGGAATTTGAGAAGTGGCATGGACAAACATAGTCACGCGATTCTTTCCTAAAACTTCATCCCTACTAACCGGATATTAAAACAGCAGCGTGGATTGCTGCAGAGATGCGCCCGTTTGCGCGACACGATGTCAAAAAGTGAGTTCCGGCAAAAACTGCAAACATTCATTTTGAGACCACCATTCAAACTGCATTATTAAGTGTGTCAGAGTGAGAGAAGGGTGTGTCATTTGAAAAAGCTTGCATTTTCTTCTGCTTTTGTTTGTGATCCCTCCAAAAAGAATTTCAGACATATTTTCCCAAGCGCAATAATCTCAGTAAATCTTCGCATTTCAGAGATGTATTTAAAGTTGATACGTGCAGCAAAATCCCCGTTTGGACCTCACGTACTGACTTTTCCTCGCACCGTTAGCATGGCTGCGAGGGAATTTGAGTTTGTCACTGGCAGCTCCTTTGTCTTGTACCACCAGATGAAAGCGAACTCCCTCTGGCTCCCCCGCATCCTGCTCCTGTGCGGTAATCCTCCATAATCCCGCTCCTGCAATTTTCACCCAACGGCTCTCCAATTTCTATTTGCCTCTTCCTTCTTGATGCGCCCTTTTCCCCCTTGGGACATCTACCGTCTGTCCAGCACTGCACGCGTGCAGTGACCTGTTTGTAACATTGATGCAACAAGTGATTTTAAGAGAGCTCATTGCGCGGTAAAATGTCAATCTTCTGCGGCTGCATGCCGTGAAAAGACTTTGAGAGGAATTAATAAGTCTTCACCTTTAATGCGATGGTCACTTGTCTTTCAGTCTTGGTGTTGTGGTTGACTTGGGAATTTAGCCATCGGGTAGGGTCCGTTTGCGCAACGGCAATCAAGTAGAACCGTCTTTTCATACAGACAGCGATGTGTTTGTCAAAATTATTCCCAAAACCTTGGGGCCAAAAAAATACAGTCATAGTACATGTATCCAAAATATTTTTAAAATGCCCAAAATAAAAGAGTCAGGAAATATAACTGAAGTGTTTGTTCAAATAAGTGTCTAAAAATCCTTGATATAGTACAGAAGTTGTACTGGAATGAGAGATCTACATATGGTTGTAACAATCTTGGTGAGACCGGATACATTCATTTCTTGATTTATTTTTTAAGTCAGACAGTCAGGTGCTGTGGTGGCCACTTTGAGATCAAAACAGGAGCCATGAAGCTGCACTGTCACTACTGGAAGAGGCTCTCCAAGAGCGAACCTTTGTAATTACCCAAAATAAATAAAGTAGATACCATTAGCCGTTTCCTTCTTGTGTTAGCAAACCGGCAACATCTGCTCCTTCTCCGCTCCTCCGTTTCAAGTGCTCTGAGCCTAATAGCTAAGACAGACAGTTCACGTTCAACTCTGCCTTAACAAGCACTGATGCCCTGAAATTTAGCACCACAATAATTGTATGGCTCCATTCTAGAGAACACATTTTGAAGACATGTCAAATCAATAATGACTTGGTGATTGGTGACTGGAATCAAACCTGGTCTCATGAAACTCCGATTCATTTCCCGGAGATTTACAACACAAAGGTGTGTTATTACAAGTGGGTTGTTTGTGGTCTCACAAATCACAATGCCAGAAATACCCAAAGACGCCCAAACCCGACCCTGCACACACACGCGCACTTGCTGTTTCATCGCCATACCTTCCTGTCAATGCTGCATTTCTCTCTGACTCTTCAAGGCATTCAAGCCCGCATGCTCCGCATTCCCAGCTGTACGTCTGCCCAGAATGAAGCCATAACACTGCTGTCTCCAGCAGCCAGTTAGTGCTGGAAATACTGGCTGCGTGTGCTGGGGTTGGGGGCGGAGGGGATGGTTGGGCGGCTCAAGTGCGGGAATGTACGCGCATCTCTATCCAAGTTCTTGCTTGTGTGTTGATGACTTCATCCTAACTGCAGTCCCAAGCATTAGGGCATATTTTTAAACAACATGAGAACAAGTGTGTGCGTGCGTGACTTGCGAACGAGAATTGCCGTTGGTGGAGGTCATCGCTGTTTCAAATTACAGGTAAGCTGGAGTTAATTTCCTGATGACGGACGGGCTGGCGTGTTGATAGAAAAGGGGTCGAGATGCTCAGCTGTTAAGGAGGTGAAACTAGTGGGTGAAGTGTTGCATTAAATCCGAGGGATTAGGACAACCGTGTCTACAGGTAGCGGCGAGAGTCGGCGCGGCCTGAAAAATGCTTTACGATCTATCGGAAATGGTTCGGATTGACGTTTTGCTGAACGGATGATTTTCTAATGGTCTGCTATGAATCGGTTGTTTTTCAACTTTTTGCAATGGAAACACTTGCAAAAAAAATTTGTCGCAGATGTACCAAGGATGGAAACGGGCTATAATGCCAACATATATTCTGACATTTTTCACGGTATTCGTCACTTTGATGTGGGCCCTGGCATGACGGTAACGAATGTTCCGCGGACATCACAGAACATTGCATGAATTTCTCCCTCGTCTGTCGTCTAGGAGACGTCGGAAAGGAAAGAAAGAAAACAAGCTGCTCGAGTTCTACTTTATTTTCAGGTAAGTTGCAAATCATAAAAAGTAATGACCCGGGTGACTCACATCATAGTTCGAATGCGGTTGCGTTTAAGTGCGTGAGCGTGTCTTTGCACGGCGCGTGAAGCCCCCGTCTACATCCGACCAATGGCCTTAACCCACAGTCTCCGCCACAGTTGGCATGCAGTCTTTGCCTTTTCCTCGCAGTAGCCGCCCCGCATTTCTTATCCATCAGCTTCCGCCGCTTCCCCCGCATTCCGGCATCTCTCGGCCATAAACAACTATTATCTTAATGGTTACAAAAATCATTAAAGACGCAACATCTGTGCAAGCGTTGTGGCCAATCAGAGGGGCTGCCCACTCGGGGGAGGGAGAGTGTGGTTGGCTGCCTCAAGTGGCTGCACCCAGTTTAGTCCGTCCCACGATAATTGTATGCTCTTTATAGCTGGCGTTATGGGAGGAAGAAGCAGTAGGACGGCCTGGAAAAAAAACATAAAGCGAAGGCAGGGTGGGGGGGGATTGAGTAAAGACACACAAACACATGGAAATGTTTAGCCTCTCCATGGTGGCAAGGCATCGGCCCACTCGCTTCTCTCCCTCTGTTCTTTTGCTTTTTCATTTTCAATCTTTTTACATCCTAAAATAAGAAACAGATTCTCACTGCTTAATTTGGTCTCCGTCACCATCTCCGGAAGTGACAGGAAATTGAAGTGGAAAACATGAAAGGCCGCATTTAAATGGGAACAGGTTGCGGCGAAGAACACAGCGTAATTACAGGCATGAATGCTACCTGCAACATGACTTCTTAATAATGACGGTTTGAAGTACAAGGCTGTGTCAAGTATCTGCCGGGACAGCGATAGCTGGCAAGCCACGTTCATTTACACTCATTATCTACTGGCGACTAAAAGTACAGATCTACACTTCACACTCAGTATGAGTGTAGTGCCAAAATGGATCTGTTTACACATTGTGCCCCAATTTTATTCATAGTTTGGCCTTAGCGGAGATGTCTGTTACACCATCAGCTATTTTAGTTGAGTTATTGTGATAGCTCGCAAACAACAGACCTCGGAACGTTTGGTTTTAAGCAATCTCGCCACCCTTGAGCTACTTGGGAATACGACATGAAAGGTCAACTCAATGAAATGATTACAAAGGCAGCGCTGTTTTCATGTGCAAGGGACCCGTGGCCGCCACTGCTTTCCCTCATTGCAGATTGGCTCTGACAAGCCCTTCGACTCATTTTTATCTTCATAACAAGTGTCCCACCAAGGTCTGAAAGCATTTTCCACCTTGAATAATGTACGAGACAATAATACGCATACTGTGGAACTGGAGTGCTGAAACATTAGAAATGTGTGAACAAAGAAGCGCTTGTGCGAGCCTCAAAGCCACATCCTAAAAACATGGCGCGAGGTGTTTCCTCGGACCTGAAGCAAAGGGTAGAAACGGTGTGCATTTTTCCCGACTGCTTTTAATGATGTGTCAGAGTCGCTGCTGCAGGTGAGGACAGCGCGGGGAGGAGCGGGGTTGTGTGAGGCTTTTTGTGTGACTGCGTGACCGCCGATGTATACTCTTGGTGGTGAATGAGTACGTGTGAGCGCGACGGTGTTTTCTTTCTAACCTCCCTGCTTCGTTTCAGGGTTCCCACGCTGCTGGATAAAGACTTTCCTGATGTGTCCGATGGGAGAGTTTAAAGCGGGAGAATTGAAAGCGCGCTGGAAAATGGCAACTTCTTTCACCTACATAAACAGATCATAAAATGGCTCCTCAGTTAGACTGTGGGAGCCGAGTGTAGTTTAGGGGCAAGTGTGTCACCCCCGATTTGGGTCACATGTATGTCAGTTTCAATGCAATACATATATGCAGTTATTAAAAAGCATTTGCCTTTCTAGTTTGGTTGTACAAATAGCAGCGGAAATGCTGTTATTGAATTATATCCACTCCATGAAATTGCTGAAAATAACAATTCACATCACGTTGATATTTAAATAAACCTTACCTAAAGCACGGAAAAACGAAAATGCCGATGAATTTTGAAATGCAACCGATGCGGTTTTCTTTGTGCCAGAAATCCTCCAGCTCTTTTTTGGAAGTTATACCAATGGGTTTTGTCATTGCTGACATTTGTCATTGTCCTGGCAAATGACTCTGGAGACCACGTGTGTCTAGTTTTATTGGATTTAATTGCAGCATTTGATACAGTGTATTCTGCTGACTCATTTGCAGCACTTGGTGGGCATTGGCGGCAGTGCTCTTGAGTGGCTTAGGCCCTATCTAGAGCAGAACCTTTTGTGTCAGCCTTGGCTGCTCTGAGTCACGCACTGCTCCCCTGTCATGTGGTGTTCCACGGGGCTCAATTCTGGGGCCTCTGCTGTTCTCGCTGTATTTGCTCCCATTGGGTTCCATCTTAATGAAACATGGTATTCCCTTCCACTGCTATGCAGATGACTGCCAGATCTATGTCCCACTGAACAAGAAAGACACCTTCTCATCCGCTGAACATTCGGCAAGCCTCCTCGTTCCCCATCTTCAAAGCCCACCTCAAAACTCACTTGTATTCTTTGGCATTCGACTCAGCATGACTTAGTTTTGTTCTTGGTTTTACCGTTTGGTGCTTTCTACCGCCTTCATTACCGATTTGTCCTACTGTTTATTGTGCATGTTAAATTGCTCCATGTACAGCACTTTGTATGCAGCGATGGCTGTTTGAAAGTGCTCTATAAATACTGTTGACTTGACTTGACTTGCTATTTAGCTCGATGAAAAACAAATTGAAGCAAACCACAGCAAAGAGCCAAATCCACTTTGATTGACATAATTCTGGAGGTGGACACAACCCAAAATGTAATTAGATGTGGTGAGGAAATCCAGCGGGTCAGGACAACATGAAGGCCTTCCACGACACATGACATCACTGAAGGAGTCAGAGTCTTACACAGGACGTTCGAAACGTCAGTTCAAATGATGCTTGCTTACACATTTGCTGACCTTGATCTTTGATTAGACATTAGGAAGGTTCATCTTTGTAAACACATTCCACGCAAACTGTTCCCGAGTGTGCTCTACGGTTAAGTCCTGGATGGGAAAAGCAACACGGTTATGTTTGGAGCTTTCCTCTATTGACACTGGCACCGTGAGATGTAAAAACGATGCCGTTAATTTGGGGATTTGTATTTTGGAAACTTGGATATGACATCCACTAAAATGCCCAAGAGCATCTGTGTGTGGGGAAATGGCAGGGGATATGTAAAACGTCATAAAAAGCCAAGAACTGTCCCATTACAAATAATGGAATCACTTCAATGACGGCAGCGAATGACAAAGTGGCGTAACGTTGTTTTGAGAAATACTCATACAAATATGCCCATGACGAGAGCTTGAAAGCAGATTTAATTAGTCCCACGTCCATTCCATGTTCTTTCCTGCTTGTTCTCGCAAAGACGTGGCGGAGTCAACACCAGCAGGCAAGAAGCGGAGTACACCCCCCCCCCCCCTCAACTGAGTGCCAGACAACTATCGAACACAAACACAGTTATTTAACTATGAATAGTTTGTCATCAATTCATATCAATGCCAGTCCAGGATGTCGTCGGGCGGCGCGTCACCCAAAGTCAACTGGGATCGGTTCAGCGCAGGATTAGCAGGATACAAGCTGCAAGGAATATTTATTTTTAGAAACATTTTACCCTCAATATTCACGAGCTGTTTAATGGAAAAGAAGCAAATGAAACTCAGTGAGGAAAAATATTTATCCGCCATCGTCGGCTTGAAATGTTACACGCAATAAAGGCATTTCCGATTTATGGCATATGTCACAATCGTATCGGAATATTTGAGGACCAGAAAACACAAAAAAAGCGAAAGCCATGCTCTGCCATCCTCTCTCAGCAGCAGCAGGAGACTTCCGAGGAGCCGTAAAACATGATTAAGTGAAGGCGCGGCGGCTGTAAAGTTCGTTCCAGTCACTCCCGGATGAAAAATGACAGTGAGCTAAGTTACAGCATGGGAACGTGTCTGAAATCTTTGTAATGATTAAACCCCTGTTTTGGATAAGCAGTAGCAGACGGACTCATAGATCTGTTATAACGAGGAGAACCGAAACATCTGCTCCATCCTGACCGGAAAAAAATAATAATATACAACAGGAGGCAACGGGAAAAGCGTTCCTGTTAAAACGAACGAACAAGCAAATAAATCAACAGATAAATAAACGAACATGTACATTCATGTCTTTGATCTGGAAAAAAAAACCCTCCATAAGTGGTTTAACTTGTTTTAAATACATTTTGGGAGAACAAAAAATGGTGGTGTGCCGTGAGTTTTTTCTCACTCAAAATATGTGCCTTGGCTACCTAAAGGGTTGGGAATCACCGATGTGTCCAACAATGACTCATTTAGACTTTACGACAGTAGGGGGTGCTCCAGAGTAAAAATAAATATACCCTCACAGAGAATTACTATAAATATAACAACTTCATTCAAAGCGGGACTCAAGGCTCAGCTCTGCAACCAGAGCAATCAACCCCTAACGGGTACTTATAATTTCAATAATCCCGAGCGGCGGTTCTCAACCACAAATGCATGGCAGCCAAGAGCAAAACAAAAGTATCGTCACACTCACTTATAACTACAAAGTGCGATTCTGCTTTCCGGTTTCCATGTATTCCAACACCCGGTACGGTAGTCAGGCGCTGACCTTTAACAGCAAATCATTTCGAATCAGATTAAGAGCCGGAGGTGGCGGTTCTTTTGTCAGGCTTGGTAAATGGGAGGAATCATCACGGATAATTGGGCGGACAAAAAGCCGATGGTGCGTGGAACAGTTGAAACAAGGGCAAGGCTCGGCCCAGCCTACGACTGGGGGAAACACCCTTACCTCACTCTTTATTTGCAGTCACGATCCAGTGGTCAGAATTAAGTGAAGAATAAGCCGTTTGTGGAAAGGAAAAGCTCCGGCACATCACAAGTGCAGGCTTCTTTCCCCCCCCCAACCCCCCACTTTATTTGCTCGCTGCCTCACCATCGCAAAGCGTTTTATTACAATCAGTTTGCTTGACGAGAAAAATACTGCACGTCATCAGTACGGAGCCAAATAAAAGTTTGTGAGTCAGAAGAAAATATTCAAAGAATTGCAGGTACAACGTCTGAAACGATCCAATTATTCCATTTGTTGTTTTTGGCAGAGCGGCAGTTTCTTTCCTCCCCGTCGTCTCACTCGTGGTTTGTAGTTAAGAAAACAGGAACGCTGATGTTTTTCAACGATGAACTGCTAAAATGGAACATTGGCCACTGTCCGCGTGTGGGAAGTGGCTCAGGAAAATGCATCTCAATCGGAGCACATTGATTGCTTTGCGGAAGGGCATACTGGCAAGAGAATATTTACGTTTATGTCACACTTGCTGCGATTTCCTCCCTCTTCCCGAAGCTTTCGGATTTTGGCGCATTTAGGTCTGCCCTCACATGACTCAACACCATACAGCAACTTCTCTTGTGCAAGGTGATTTTTTTTCCCCCAATCCCGTCATTTGATTGAGGTCTAGTCTTACCTCAGCAATGACCTTTGCTCTGACACATTGCAAAGCCCCAACTGACCTTTCTCCTCAGAGATAAAACCCAATGCTGATCAATCCCTTAGCACGGTGTTAATGATTCGTGAGACGTTTATTGATTTTGATGATTATTTCGTCTCGTGATAAAATGACATACTCAATGCCTTCCTCCGCCACTAGGGGTCACGCTGACAAAAACATGGGATGCATACGATAAGTAAAAAGTCGCCAGAACTTCCCTAAAAGCAGCAACTAACATCCCAGACAGCGTTTTGTATTTCAATCTTGTTTAAAAAAAAAAATCCAACATTCACCTTCTTCATCATGGCTGTTTATCAATATTTTCCTGAGTAGATTAAAAAATACAGCTGTTTGCAGTCTGCATGGTGACATCTTACACTTCAATGAATGATGAGGGCGAAACATTTCCTTGAGTCGGTACCCCAACAATGTGGGGAATACTTTGACTTTCGTTCGAAAAAAAAAACAAAACGTTTCTGTCCATGAAAACTGGGAAATGAAATATAGAAGACTCATTCAGTGCGTTAATCATTCCAAATTCAACGTCTGCAAAGGAGAGATGAATAACTGTTTGACCCTTCATGCTTTCACGGTCATGGATCAGCAAAGCCAATGGAGACGGTCAGATAAGGGGATGTCAACGGCCGTCGGGGCGATTGGTCCTTCGTGACGTAAACAACACACACACAAATAGAGCCACGCAGCCCTATCGGAAGCTGAAAGGTCACGGAGCGTCGTCGCCGTCGCCGGTGAAATGTCACCGGTTTGGGAAGTCCCTCTTCAGCCTGTTTATCTGTCACGTTAATTTCTTGGGAACAAGAATATTACAGTTTGGCCTCTGAAGAGTATTAAAGTTCGCATGGGACAAGCAGAGGTGAACGCGTCTTGGACAACGTTGCTTTTTATGTCATGACAGACAACACGGCACGCGAAGGGGATTTGTAAAAGACTGCAGTGAATAGAAAGCACAGAAAGTCTTTCATGGAGACATTTTGTTTACTGAAATCAAGCGCTGAATAATACACAAAAAGCGCTTCTGTCCCAAACGTCTTTGACGCTGTCGTTGCAGAAATAGCGAGAGTGAAAAGTGGGAATGAAAGGAGCCCTGTGAGAGCTGCGTCAGAATATGGCTGATAAACTGAAAGCTATCTCTGAACATTCTCCGAGTCGTCTGTGGGAAAGGGACAGGCCTCAGTGTGGGAAGTGCGGGAAGTCACTTTCTCTTGATACCAGGCAACAGATCAGCAGTTTGCCATTGTCTGCAACGGAAAAGATGAGCCTGCTTTATAAAAGGTCACATTTGAAACCGAGTGTTTTGGTCTGCGGCCGTTGACCCCCCCCCCCCCCCCTCGTCATCGCCGCGGGCCGGAGTTAGAACCGTAGCCCTCGAAAGGCGCCTGATGAATTGTGCAGATAAGTGCTTTGATACAGATCTCTTGCCTTCTCTTGGACTGGAAATCAAATGAATAAACGGAATTGATGTTGCGGCTCGTGTGTGTCTTTTCCTACTGTCTCCCGGTGTGTCTGCCTGTCTGTCTGTCTGTCTCCAGGCTCGAGTCACATGGTTGACTGATCAAGTCAGGGGTGTTGAGGCGAACTCTGCGGGCAACGCGCAGGAGCTCAGGCTGGGCTGAAATGAGTCTAAGTAGGCCAAGCCTTCATACATAACCCCCCCCCCCCCTCCACCCCCTCCCACTATGACCCACCTCTGCCCTTCCACCATCCTCCTATTTTGCCGTGACCTTCAGCCCCCCCCCCCACCCTCCTTCATCACACCAGCACGGATGGATGGATTGATGGAAGGAGCCCGATAAGCAGCAACAAACAGTTCTGGTTAAACATTGTGACAGCTCCATTCATACGGACACGTCTTGTGCTCTTGGTCTTTAAATTCTTTCTGATTCGTTGCTTTTGGACCGGCGGTCATATCCGTTCTGCACTTTGCTTGCCTACAAGGAACACCTGTAACAACCTGCGCGTGCACGGGCAGACTTCACGGGTAATCAATGACAAGTCTGTACAGAAACATGGACAGCAACAACAGAGATGCAGACAAGCATGAAAAAAAAATTCTACATAGCGTGGTTTGATTTGCATCCGTTGTTCAAACGGCAGCATGATGTCATTTTAAATGACGGATGCACCACCGAGCACGTTGATGAGGTCTGGCTCGCCATTTTGCTACCGTTTTTACTCAAGAGGGCATCTCACCTTCATATATTCACCTTAGTGATGAGATGTCACCCAAAAAAAGTTACAAGAAATGGAGGAACCAAGGACCTTGACCTGTCACATTGTCATCAAGAGAAATCTATCAGTGGCAAGCGTGACATTTTCGACCTGCATTCCAAGTTGGTCTGGTTCTTGCAAGGAAAGGACAAGAAGGGGGGGGGGGGATTCTAAGTCGTCGGAGTCGTCCTTGTCTGCCCACCCCCACCCATCCAGGCTCATTAACTCACTTCATAATCACCCCTTTTGCCCCCGCTCACCCCGCCCTTTCTGCGGAAAAGAGGGGTCGTGAGGAAGCCGTTGTTGGTAGAGCTCATTAACACCACGGCTCACCTCACTCAAACGAAATCCGTTTGCACGGGCGCGGGCCACCTACAGCATATTCCTTTTCCACATCGCGCCTTCCTGCGGCAACTTTATTTTCTGCTCTTTCCCCCACTTTTTTTTTTCCTTCTTCCTGGTAGCTTGAAGCTGAGCGACTAAATGGAGATAATTGGGGGTAAAACTATCTGCCGCTTGTCAGGCCAGACTTGTAGCACAACAATCAGCAGATTGTTCCATAGGACCAGTGACACGACAAAATGTAATTAGCAGGCATCCGCCAACAGCCATGTCAGATGTTGTTACGGACATCGAATCAATTCAAAATGACCTCCCTTGCCTGTTTTCGTCCAAACTCAGACTTCACTTCCGAGGATTTGGCGTTCACACTCATGGGCAATTGCAAAGGACACTTGATTCATGTCGTCAATGGGCTCATTTTGTTTGTCGGTTGTCTTTATTTTCTCACGGTCATCGGAATTTGCATCCAAGATATTTCCGTCGATTTTCTGAGATTTTGTTCTGAGATTTTCTTTCTTTTTTTTTTTAACCATAACGTGCTTTTTGGAGTTGGTCAAAGACAAAACCCGAAGGTCAAACTTGACTCACGTGACTAGCAGGAACCAACTGTTCAAAATATGGGGGTACGGTTTTGGCAAAAACGTAAATCTTTGCCGTTTAAATTTCAATTCCAACATAAAAATGGATTTCATATGAAAATAGTCAACTCATGGGAATGCCACATAAGAGCATAGATTGTATAAAGTATGGACAAAACTTTCCAAAAGTAATGTCACCTTTGGAAAGAAGTTGTCATTTGTTGGATTGTGGTGGCATCGGTTTGAGATAACTTCCCTTCATAATATTATGAGTTTCTATTTATATCTGTTCTTCTGTTTGTGTGTGAGTGCATGACCCTCCACGTAACAACCGTGTTTGTTTTGCATTCCCAGCAAACTTGTCTTTCGTCCCACCGATTCGCCATCAGCGGGTGGCTTGTGCCACTATTTATACAAAACAGTGCAAAAATATAAAGCACTCTCAGCGAACCACAAACACAGATGATGGTCGTTCTCTGATATGGAAACATTCCCATTCTGTACCTCCGTCTGTACACACATCCCAAAAAAAGATACATCGGAAAGGTCAGTCTGCCCCCGAACATTCCAAATCATTTCTTCGGAATTAGCGGCTTTTATCGTCGCATGTCGTGGAGATAGAGAGCAGACATGACTGAAAGTGAGATAGCCATCAGTGGCTTTGTGAAGTGATACTGCTGAGCTGAGAGGAGAATGTCTAATGTCCTCCTGACCTGGAAGCGATGACATTTTTGCTCCTTTTTCTTTTTTTTTTTTCCTTACCTGCAATGTAACCCTAATGGCAGTATGGGAATGACCTCCTGACAAGTGAATGACCGCCATTAACAAGTTGCGCGCTTATGGTTGAGCAAACGCAATTTTACGAGTTTCACAGGCGACGAAAGGTTGTGTTTGTGTGTTTGGATATGTGTGTGAGTGTGAGCGTGAGTGTGTGCGCATGTGCATAAGTGTGCATGTGTGTGTTTGTTTTGAGTTTGGAGCTGTGAGTAGGGGAAGCCAAAATATCAAAGGCCCAAGAGTCAAGCACCGGTCGCGCAGGAAGTCGAACATGGAAATCAAACATCCCATTAAGTTGTCAGAGACGGCCAAATGCAACAACACAGCAGCTGCACCTTCGTCTGTCCGATGTGAGTGAAAGAGACGGACGGACATGCACACTGTACTCCTTGTTGAGCCGCAAAGGGGTCCACAGTGTCACTGCCCAATTGGATTCAAAAGACTGCTTTCATTATGCAAAATTTGGGGAAATTTACACATCTCGATTCACATTCAGAAACACATTCAACATTTATGTCACAGTTCAACTTTTCGTACAACATAGAAGTGTAAATATGACCACATTTCAAAACTTCCAAGAAAGGGATCACTTGTTACGGTGTATTTTTGAACAATAGAATTGTTGGGTTGGACAATTGTTTACATCGATTTTGTTGTAGCCTGCTAACAAAAACAATCACACCAACATAAAGACAATTGCTTTCTTCTGTGACAGAGTGAGATTATAAAAACGAATAAATAATAACCCAGACAAAAAAAGAATATGCAAACTCATTTGGAGAATCCACAGACCAAGAAAGCCATTTCAAATGCTTTTCAAAGCTTCCAAAGAGACTGGCTAGTCCCGAGATATATTTACATGCCTCTTTACCCAGATTTGTACGGTGCTGTGGAACACACAATCAAAACAGGCCCTGGGACAGACGACTGTAATTTACTGCTTTCTGGCAGATATAATCTTGGAAGATAAGACCGAAGCCGGCCCACAGAATTGCATGCGAGCACATGCCGGCGACTAAGTCTCCACGCAGACAAAAGTATATGAAAGGATGATTAGTTTGGTCTTTAAAATTCATAAAAGCCAGTGCCCCATAAAGTACGCCAATAAGCACATGGAGGCGTTAAGAATATGCCCGTGCATGTATTTTGTCATGGAAAAATTCTCTCTTCAATGGCAGATCGCTAAGAAAAAATGCATGTGGATAATCGCATTTGACAAAACAATAAAAAGAATCCACCGTGTTCTCTACACCTGACACCTCGGGACTTTGGTCACTCCCCACCAGGGAGTCATGCACGTTGCACATGGAAGGAATCGGGTGAGCCAAAACACTTGCAGGGTCAATTTTGCATGTGACCGATGTTCCGTATTTAATGAGAGCCGCTGTCACATCGCGTCAAGGCAGTCAGCGTGGAGAGCGAAGCGAAGAGAGGAGGAGTGAAGGGAGGGAACGAAGGAGGTCGACGAGACATTCAAACAATAAAAAAAGGTTGAGCATATTAGAACTCAACTCAAATTTATTTATTGAGCAATTCAATAAAACGGATAGATGGCGAGTGAAAAAAAAAGTGTTGGGTGAACTCAAAATTTCACCACGCTGTGCAACTGAGTGGTTTACGTTTTGGAGCTGTGAAAATTGGCTTCCCCGCATTTCACAACAAAGAAAAAAAAGTATTTTAATCGAACCTCAACTTAACGAATAGAAGCAAAAACACAATGTGCTTGCTTTGTCGCACTGCCTAAAACTATCGCCATAGAGAACAGTCATTTATACTCTTCGGATTTTCCGTCTTAAATGAGTGTTTTCGGCCAAAAGATACAAGTGGTGTTTTTTTTTTGTTTTGTTTTGGTCTCAACAGTCTGTCGCCACACCTTTAAAATGTGAATATGTTCCAAGTCTCAAAGGCCTCTGCTCACCACTGCATAGAAAGTGTGCCCACCTCCTCCCACCCACATTCCCTCACTGGACCCTCATTAGCTCATGTGTACTCAAACCGTTTGCTCTTGCGTCCCTTAATTTCTACTGTTATGGGGACAAAGAGAGGCACAAAGCGCATCGCGGCCCCGGGTCCTTGAACTCGACCTCATTCACTCATTAATGTCGCCATAGCAACCCCCTCCCCTCATCACCTCCCGACGAACCCTCCCACAGTGAGACAGGCGGATTTTATGAATCACGTGTGTCACTCATGATGGACAAAAAAGGCTCGTAATATCTCTTCTGGTTCAACCCAAAGTAATTTGATGGGCCTTGAGGTCAGGGCTTTCAAGTTCCTCCACACCACACTCATCCAAGCACATGTGAGGCAGAGTCAAATAAATACAGATACAAAATTAAAGAATGTGCTGCAGTGTGAAAACAGACACTTTTTTTCAAGTACTTCACATCCACTGCGTAAAATTTATGACCATCTGGGGACAGACATCATTTAGTCACATGAACACACACACACGCACACACACACACACGCATGCACAAGGGCTCCCTCTACTGAGTTGTGAGAACATAGCTTCCAGCCAGACCGCAAAAACATCCCACTCATGATGACACAGTAGCATAGGACAATGAGCGGAGATGAGGGTAGTGATTGAGTGCATGTAAATGAAAAGTATATAAATGGAATCAATGTATGCGGACGTTGTATCGGTCTGTCGTGGTGAAGAAGGAGCTGAGCCAAAGGGCGAAGCTCTCAATTTACCGGTCGATCTACGTTCCAAACCTCATCTATGGTCACGAGCTATGGGTCGTGACCGAAAGAACGAGATCCCGGATACAAGCGGCCGAAATGAGTTTTCTCCGCAGGGTGTCTGGGCTCTCCCTTAGAGATAAGGAGTCGAGCCGCTTCTCCACATCGAGAGGAGCCAGATGAGGTGGCTTGGGCATCTGATTCGGATGCCTCCTGAACGCCTCCCTGGTGAGGTGTTCCGGGCATGTCCCACTGGGAGGACACCCCGAGGAAGAACCAGGACACGCTGGAGAGACTATGTCACCCAGCTGGCCCGGGAACGCCTCGGGATCCCCCGGGGAGAGTTGGAAGAAGTAGCTAGGGAGAGGGAAGTCTGGGCTTCCTTGCTAAAGCTGTTGCAGCCGCGACCCGGCCCCGGATAAGCGTTAAAAGATGGATGGATGGATGGATGGATGGATGGATGGAATCAATGTAATTTGGATGTGATGTATTTTTTATGAGGCACCAGTTCTGCAAGCGGTGATAGCAGAGTACAGTGCGGTTATGGGAGCCAGTCAGGACACTATTGATCACAGGGCTGATGGTGGGAGGACGGAACCATGACCAGGCCACAGCGAGTTTCAGCCAGCGCAGTCTAACTTCCCGTCATCAGCTGCCTATTAGGAATACTCCTTCATCATAGCAGCTATAGACCATGACCATCCAGAGGAAACACGTTTAAACACTTTTAAAGTAGGTTTCCTTCAGCCGAATGAGAGAAACTCCAGACGTGAATCAGTAGTTCCAACTCTCGTCTCCTCAGGTGTGATCAAGACATTCTTCAAGGCACCAGAAGTCTAACAGCATATCAGCACAGTGACAATGGAGGGTCAAACCAGAACAGCGGCAGTAAAGCACCTCAGGGTGGATTCTTGACTAGTGTGACCCCAGAGAGGGTGTCGCATCCTCTAATCATTAAAGAAGCAGGAAGTTACCCCTCCCATAGTGACGTCCACCTCACAAGTGCCGTCACCATTCAACCCCCTGGTCTGGCTCCCTGCGTAGCCTCCAGCTTCTCAAGCTCCACAGTCCCATTGCAGCAAGCTTTGCTCCCACCAGTGGAGACAGACCAGTGTCTCCACTGATAATCGATGTCTGCGGCCCCCTTGCGCCCTGAGGCTCACATCTGCCTCGACAATTCCCGTTAAAATATGGCCGATACGCTCAACATAAACGTATGTGCATGTAGTCTTATTGAAAGTACGGAACGATCACGGACATGACATGAATCCAATACGGTTGGGTGCGTGCATAAAGTGCGTGGTGGGCGTCCTTTCTCAATGTGCAGACGCACACATTGACGACTGGATCACAACCTTTTACCTGAGTCAATAAAGTCCCTACAGAGCATCGATTTGGCAGGGAAAGACATGGGAGTGGGGACAGGGTTACGGAGGCCAAGCAACGGGACTCCAAAATCCATAGATGGATTTTTACCCGCCTCTGACTCAACTCGACTGGTGATTATAGACCACGGTCGTAAAAATTACATCACATTGTTCATCTCCTTTCACCCCTATTTAACCGTCCCTTCAAGTCCTTGATTGTAACCCCTGAAATGACTTTACGAGTGGCGACAGCTTATCACTCCCCACGGATGCGATCAATACACTGGCACTCTCGCGTTCCTTGTTGACGCAAAACTTCAGAGAATGGTTATCGTGTGCACTGTCGTCCGCCTGCTTTTGGGTAAACAAGTCTCCACGATACACACTTAGGAGGTCACAAGGGCCTGAGATGTGGATGATTTTGATGTAGCAACACATTACTCTCTCTGTTTAATGCATAACGTGATCGCAGTTGTCTGTCTGGGGGGGAACCGCGGTGGAGACAGAACGGCATCTCGGTTATCAGTCCATCACAAAGATGAACTATTGTGTAAACAGTCTGAACAGCGCGTTGGCTGCAGGCGGCTTGTTCTCTCTCTTGTGTCGCAACTGCGTGACCAGCAGCACATGTGGGTGTCAACAAGGCACGCTAATGATATTATTTTTAGTCACTGTTGGGAAACGTATTTTGGACGGGATCAATTTGCACACCAGAGCCATTAATAACAGCGTATCGAGCACAATGGTTGCTATATTTCTGGCTCGTGCAACTTGTTGGAACAGTCGTACTGTTTATTTAATAACAGCAATATTGACACGACTGAAATACACCAGGATATTTTGTAAAGCACATGTTTCACTCGGTTATATCTTTGAGCTGTTATTTGCGCGTTTTATTTCGGAACCAAGCACAATTTATTCGGGTGAGGAAGAGTGCTGTTTTGTACTGTCTGGAACCATTCATCCATCCACTTTTGAATCCGCTTATCCTCAGGGGGATGCTGGAGCAGTTGGTGGGGTACACCCTGAACTGGTTGCCAGCCAATCGCAGGGCACACATAGACGAACAATCATATAGACACCACATACCCCATTTACAGAGGTATGTGTTGTTGTTTTTGATATCAGCATCGCTAAATACAATCATGAAATATATACAGTACCTGTATGCGTGTGTTTGTTGTAGTGTGCTGGAAATCATCCCATGCAGCTGACTTCCGGCAGAAGGCAGACTGCACTCTGGGCTGGTTGCCAGTCAGATACTGGACAAATAGCGACAGACAACAATTGACGCTCACAGTCACACCCTCACTAAATGGGAGCCGAACCACTTATGTATGTTACATGCACAGACGTCAGGCAAATGAACACCGCCTATCAGGAATTAATTTTAAAAGTCCCCGATGAGGTGGTTCGGATTTCCCAGTATTTCACCTTACATCCGTATTATGAAAAATAAATATAAAATGCAGTTTTCCACGCATGTGAATCTGTGAAATTAATGGTCGATGGTACGAGAAAAGTGAGGGACCATCGGGCTGTCAAGACTTAACATCTCCGATAAGCAAAGACTGGTAAGAAATGGGGGGCGAGGGGAGGCTTACAGGATCACTGTGGGTTAGTTTTCATGGTTACAATAACAACACAAACTTAAATTTAACAGCCGTCTGTTGTCTCACGGTCTGTGTTATTTATAACACTCGACTTTGCGTGGAAACAGTAGCTAACAGTCATCTCAGATCGTGTCTCAATCGTGGCATGGTGTCACGTTTGTGCGAGTCATATCTTGACTTGCGGTGAGATTAGGTGACATTCTATGCAAGCAGACAACATTCCCGGCAGACAAACGCAGCGGAAAGTCTCTTTATTGGCTGGAAATGACAGCAGCTGCCATCGGGGACCAAACAATTGCCTCCTGCTGTAGTTTCGGGTTGATTTATGCAACAAATGTTCCCACCCACTGTGACTTAATCACGTCATGTTCATATTACTGTTACGAATGCTTGGACGCTTTCTTCTACAAACATATAATTACTCATTCAGAGATTGTGCACAGAAATGATGACAGGTATTCCAACGATGATATGAAATATTGTCCTATTCGCCACAATAATGACTTTAGAACGCCGAATAACGTTTACAGTCTACTGTAGGGGGCGCATTGGCCAATATATAAGATAATTTTCCAGAGTGGCCGGTGTATTTCTGGCTCCAGTCCTGGGCCGACTATGTTTCGGCTCACGACCCGATCCATATCACATGAAGCATTGCGTGATAGCACAAAAGGAACACTGATAGAAACTTTATTGCGTGAGTGGTCACAGAACCTTTGTAGATTTTTACTCGATTTTTCCACACTCCCACGCACAGACACGAAATCACCGGCGACAAGGAAGAGTCACTGTGACCTCTTTAATGCACACCGGAGTAGACTTGCGTGTTTACACAGACGCGCATATACCAACAGCCAAGATAAACACATAAAATGAAGAAAGCTCTTGTGTTTAAATGCGAGCCATTTTGTCATGCTCACAATGTCAACCCGAGGTTAACAGTTCTGGTGAGTGCTTACTAATTTATAACTGCCCTTTGATTACGTTAACTTGCTTTTTTTTTTTTTTTGCCTCCGCATTTGGATGAGAAATTCCGGACTGTTTATCTTTTGGATTGCCCTCTCTGCTCTATAATGTCCAAACAGCATTTGTCATTGGCTTTAAATACCCCTTTCAACTGAAAACAAGACGGCGAGGGATTTAAATTTCTTTCCGCAAATCGGCACAAACAACAGATGTCGAAGCCGTTTTGATCACCATCATGAGTATTAACATTTTACAAAAGCTTTTACCTGTAATTTACCTGTAAAACCACTTTTACCTGTAATGCACCTATAATTGGGGTGTGCATGCTTACAACGGGATGACATACCCACTGGAAATCATGGTTTAAAATATGGTCAAAGGTAGAAAACGTCCTTTACCAAAAGGTCATCCTCCAAACTGAGTTGAGGTCCCACGTTCAGCGCTGTTGCACTTCCCAGTATTCTATACGTCCCTTTTGTTGACATGCCTTTCTTTACGCCTTGAACATACCCACTCGAGATCATGTTATTGTGTTTAGGGTAAATAAAGCTCACATATCTTTACTTCCATCATGACAATGAAAGGTAATTGTTGAAACAACATTATGCTCGTGTCCGTAGCTGTAACGCCAAATATAAACGCTGCGGTGTAGCCTTGATATGGCAAATTATTTTTCAAACAGAAGAGTCTACAGATATGACTCGCTTCCAATATCAATCGTCTCGTCCCCAAAACCGGAATTCTTATGCAATCAAAAGCTACCTGTTTTTTTCTGTGTCAATATTGAGTGTACTGAACTTGTACCCATTATCTTGCTGGAGTCCATCCAGTTGACTTTGCCACCATGCCCACAGTCAGTCACAAGGCACATAATAACCACATTCGCATACAGACTGCATGTTTTTGGAATGTGAGGAGGTTGGATAAACCCCAAGCAACAACAAAGCGTGTGACGGAAAAGTGGTTAGGACCGCACGACTGTCCGTGTTTTATGTTATGTGTTGTGTTTATTATTTTACTTTATGTTAACTGTTTTGTAAAGCGCTTTGTTACAGCTGCCGCTGTTGTGAAAGCGCTATATAAATCAGCATGCATTGTATTGTATTGTATTGTAAGCAAGTAGAACTTGCAAACTCCACACAGGAAACTGACCATGCTTCCACTGTGCTGCCTCCATTTTTTATTTAGATTTTTTGGTTAAAAATAATATCTTAAGCACAGCCATACCTTGTACTTCAGTCAGGTTTTAAAGCAGTGTAATCCCATAAAAATATTCATATAATTTATTTTTAGCAGAAAAGCTCATTTTCCAAGTGAACCATTATACCAACTCATTAACTCTTGCAATATTCCTCTCACATATCTTTTCCACCACATCCCAAAGTGGCACCATGAACAGGAGTTCTTTTTTTTTTATCTTCCTCCGTTCTTTCCTCTGGGACAGACTGGTGCCAGGGAGTGCTGCGAGGGTAAACCTCTCGTGCCCACACCCCGCCTGCAAACAAACCACAAACACACCCAGCAGGCCTCCAGGCACCAAGACAACCACGGGCCCCGGCCCCCTCAGACTTCTGCTGGAGTCAGCTGGATGTCTGCGTGGGCCTTAATATGTTGCTCATTGTTCATTGTCATTCATTTGGCAACTCTCTGTGCATGAGATGCACATGTGTGTGCGTGTGTGTGTGTGTGTGTGTGTGTGTGTGTGTGTGTGTGTGTGTGTGTGTATCATATACACACAATATATATGTGTCATTTATTTTGTGTAAGCCTGATAACATTTCCTCTGTTATCTACATGTGGAGTATGAGTTTGTTTTGCCTGTATGCTTTCTCAGCAGCACTTTCAAGGTGACTCTTCAATGCCCTGAAAGGTTTTGTGATTCAAATTTGAATGAGATTTTTTTTTAAGTTTGAGAAAAAAAACCCCAACGGTTTAACTTCGATTTCATCGCGTGAATCCTTCGCATATCGCTCTGTCTAAATATTTCAAACAATGAAACAGGATGAGACAACGCTGTTCTACGCCATCGTAAACTACAAACAAAATAGCATTGGTAATACGACTGTAGTACTTCTACGTAATGTGTTAGCTTTGTAAAAGTGACACATTTTACGACACTTGCAATATTTTGCATGTCACTTAGTTGCACAAGTATCTCTTAGTCTTGAAAATAATGATGTCGGGGATGGGGGCGGGGGGATCTTCAACACAAGTTTCACAGCGTGAATCACATAACACGCCACAACTGGCAGAGAGACACCACAATTGACGATTACCTCTGACTACCGGTTGGGGTAATTATCTTTAATTACCATTGACAGTTGCTTGACACCTTCTCTTGTATGGTGAGAACCGAATCAAAACACTTGCAATGATGTTGTTCCTTAGGCAGACATCACAAGCGAGCCCCGAGGCGCTATAGGCTTGGAAAGTAACGCTCACTTGGCTTCTCTAATGGGAATGTAGAACAAGCGTGAATCATGAAGCAATTACTGTAAACTGCGATCCCGCTTGTATGAGCGAATGGTTCCCGAACTGCAACGAGACCTTCAAGGAGTCAAGGATGCATGAAGTAAGGTTTAATGTCAAAACAAAACAAGTGTTTTTTATCAGCACAAATTGTCTGCGATGAGAAGGTGGAGGCCAGTAATAATTGCGTTCTGTTTGCCTTCACCAGCAATCGTGGGAGGCGCGATACAAATCCAGGCTTAAAAGCGCCAGACCGTGTTTTAAAAGCATTTGCAAGCAAATTCATACATTTTCCACCATGACCTTATGTTTACGTAGTGCATATGCGAGGTGGTAAAACAACAACGGGCACATTGTTGTGATTACTCTTTGACACATTCCATCATTTTGGACCCCAGCGGCACGTTGATCTTTACCTCACTCCAATGGAACCAAAGCAGAATACATCAGAACATATGGAAAAAGAGCTCGCTAACACCGTCTCATTGCCAGGAATATTCAAGCAGTGACAGACATCCTAATAAGCACTTCCAGAGTTTGTAGAGGTTGGAGTAGATTGTTTGTTTGTTTTTTTGCTGGATGATTTCTGCACTTCATGTCATGAAAGAGTATTGACCAAGACTTACGCAAACATTTGGTACGTACACTATTGAATACTTTCTAATACAATTTTCCATATATTAATGTATTAATATGATCATATGACTAAATCTAAAGCCTCAGTCTCACAGAAGAATATTTAGGCAAGTGACTTGAATTATCTAATGAAGTCATCAGCGGCCACTTTGCCATGATTATTGATTTATTTTTGTATTTTTTTCAAAAATGAAAAATGACGTGTGTGGGCCATATTCAACGGTGTGGCATTTGTAGGTTTATCTCTGGCCTTTTACAAAGATAAACATCAGGACTTTTAGTGCTGAGGACGGCTCTCTACTTGCCAGTCAGTTTTTCATTTGATGTTTATGTGTTTGCAGTGAGCGGCAGCGTCACACTCAGCTTAGCTCAGCGTGAGCACGGAGCCACTTACCTCTAAAGTGCTCTATCAACCACATTAATGCGCCTAATATATATTTAGACAGTGTGTTACTTTTGGAAAAATCTCCGCTCTGATGTATAACGAGGGCCGGATCAGGCAAATATTTAGATTTGGATCCACAAAGTACCCAGTTGCTGCAAACATCCACTGTCCTAATCCTGGCAAGAGCCCAATAAACTATCCTGTCATCTCATAATCATATTAATGCAAACATCATTAAAAAATGTCGATCTATTTATATAAAATTGCAATGGACATTGATGAATGCCGTCTAAATTCCTCATTTAAGGAGATGCTGCAGTACCGGGCGTTAGACATGAACGAGGCGGGGCAGCCATGGCTTGAAAACAAAGGCGGTGTAAAGTCGCGAATCAGTTATCGGCTCCGGCTCAGCTATGCGAGGCCTCCAGACAGGCCTGCGTTGATGTGAAATTGTCGCCCCCCGCCCCCTCCCTTCAGTGACCCTTGAACAGAGGGAGGCCACGAGGGGCCGGTGGGGCACACCAAGAGCCCAAGGTGCGATAGCTATCTCTGAGGTAGAGTTACAGCTAGTAGTCAAGGGGTGAGTGGGGCGGACGCGCCATTTTCCCTCCTTGTCCGTGAACAGAAGGAGCCAGTGTTCCTCCAGGGGTCCTGGCTTTGGGCTTGTGGTACATCCTACAACCATTTCCACTCCCCTACCCGCCAGACAACCGCAGGCTGCTCCGGGGAAAAGAAGAATTTGCATTGGTAGCAGGCTTCAAGCAGTGCCACTTGTCTGTCATTAACAAACTCAACATAAAGTCTGCGTTTAAATGCTGTCACCGATGCCAAGGAGAGATGTACAGCAATGACGTGTTCCCTGTTTGTTGTTAAGTGGCTCGGAGAATTCGGCACAACCGATAATGACAATTTCGGCGTCATTTTGGAGCAAAGTGGTCAGGGGCAACAAAGATACATGACGGGTCCAGACCTGTGTCTTAGTGCAGATTTACAGTATTCCTAATTTTGTGTTACAATCTACTTGCATTGGGGCCAAGTGAGATAGTGACCCAACAGATTCAGCAGATGGAGCTGCCGTGAAAAAAAAAAAAAACCCGACTGTGTGTGATTGTTGACTGGCTTGGAGTGACTCAGAAAAGGTCGAACAACCTTCCTGTGCCAAATTCGACCGCAGTGACGTGCATTCAATGTGATGATGAAGTCTGTTGTATGGAAACAAAAAAATGGTTGACATAATACACCGTTAATAATAAATGTCAAATACCAGGTGGTCTTCGTGCTTTACTCGACATAAAATTCCATTTAGCATATTCAAAGGACTTTGGAGTCCCAATTTATTCCATTTTCAGAACTGCTGTTGAGCCACCGATCCTTTTCAGCCGCAATATTTTCTTGGTAGGTGGGTGGAGGTGAGTGAGGTTCTGTTGCGTGTCAAGGCCTGTCCAGTTGGCCAGTTGTCTGTGGCGTCTGCATCATCCAAAGGAGGCATTTTATCTTTCTCATCACGACACTCCTCAAAGGAAACTGGAAAGGGGAGTGTGTCATACACGTGTTTGGTTAACCCAGCCCAGCAAGCTTCACCATGCGATGGTGCTGTTGATTGTTGAGCAAGCTACTTGGAAAGTGGAGCAAGTTAAGCGACAATAAAAATAGTTAAAGTTGCTAAACTACATGGAAACTACTTAAATTGGTCTGTGGGGGGGGGGGGGGGGGGGGATATACACTTTATTGCAGTGCCCTTGGTACGGTAGTTTTATCCCAATTAATCCAATGAATCAACGTGCATATCCTTCTCTAGTATGCCACCACAAAACACACATTCACAGACACACTGGCTGCTTCTGTGACCCATAAGCCTCCACCCGTGACCAGAAAGCAGTGATCTAATAAAGCCTTGCGCTGCTTCAGTGGTCAGCAAGAGAGTGAGGGTGACAGAAAGGCCATCATCTCATTGACCCGCATTCCGCTTTATACAGCAACATTTACTCGGCTGACATTTGCAACAAGCCATTGACACCAACGCATTCACTTCTGGACGTTCCTGCTTAGCTTTCAGTCATAGTTTGAGCAGGAAAAACATTATTCACTCATGATGCCCGTTCCGCAAAGAAATTGCATGCTGTGCCGAAGCCTTCTTGTTTAATGAGAGAAATGTGTGTGTGCATATATATACACCTTTGCCATCTCCAGAGTGTGACTAATGCCGCAGTGCGATATTGTTTTCCAGAATCCTGACAGCAACCATACCGGCAGCGTATTCATATCTAATCCGTCTAAATATGAGAACGGAGCCAATACTTAAGCAGCCCGTCGTTCAACGATAGCCTGCAGATAGAGAAGGTTTGCTGATTAGATACGCCGAGAGTAAGTGCAGACTCAGCTCAACACACTCTGGCGCCAAAGTTAGACTCCTAAATGCCGCATGTTTAAAAACGCCAAGAGGAGATACGGCTCTTATGGGTATCTGAATAACAGACTGGGCTTGTGTCCCTGATTCTTTCCAATATGTGAAATAGGAAGTGAAAGTATGTTGTAGGACAGTTCATCTTGTAGAAATACCCCAAAAGATTGTGTGTCAAAGTGTTAGATTACATCAAAACGGCATCACAGGTGAAAAGCCACGTAGCTAACCCCGGGTTCATACGGAACAATTTTGAAGATCTGAACCAATTTTTAAAAATAGGAACAACACCACATATGACAAGGAAATGATCTGCAAGTTACTGCCCCCCCCATCGTGTGCAACGTACTCGATATGCCCGACACACACACACCACACACATTCCGTTTTCTCAACTGACAATCGTGAGTGTCCTTCCCCAAACCAAATGTTTGTTGTCGTATTGCAAGAAGAATAGAGACGACGCAGAAAAGCTCAGGCAACAGTGTAGCTCAACGCGACCTTGTTTTCACCACACTGGCCGATTATTGCTTGGTAGATTTCATGGGCGCGACCATATAAACATCCCCTGGGTCAATACAAGACAATGTGCTAATCCCACGAGGATGTCTGAAAGACAAACTACATGCTAATGGTGCCGTGACCCTGGACAAAGAGTCATCATGGAATCGGAAATCACCTCTAAAGTCGATCAATGAGCGGCCGGTATGACAGAGGCAGAGAGGCGGCATCACATTTGTGTGTCTGAAAATACTTCGATAATATGAAACAGCCCGACAATGATGATGAATACCTCTGATGTTGCGTCGCCACTGAACCCCTTTTCACATTTTTTTTTTCCAGACAGACAAATAACAGTTGGAACGTTCCACGCGCAAATCCACACGCACACGCACACACACATGCTTTTGCCCTTATTTTGTGTGGGTCTTTGAGCTGACCTGGCCCTGCGGCTGAACTTGTCAGAACCACAACTCTTAAGGGCTGTCTTGTTTTAAAAAAAGAAAGAAAAAAAAACCCTCCAAACGGTTTGATTTGTTCAGCCACTTTTTTACCTCATTTGCTTTCAGTCTTCTCAGTAAACTGGGTCACCAAGAAAATCGACTGCCACACGCCAAAGAGCTAGCGCAGTGCAAGAGTCGGTATGTTCAAGCCAGTCTATTCACTCCTAGGTATCTAATGTGTGCCGAATTATGTCGATTCTCATTCGGTTTCTCTTATTCTTTCCACGTCTGTCCGTCAAAATATGTCTTACACGTGGGGTTGGAGGTGATTGATTACAATGATGACTCGGCCAAAGTCTTGTCATTCAAGGCGGGGCTATATGACAGCTCACCTCATGCGGTGCCACTCGGACACTTTCACGATTGCGATACGAAGGGTAATGATAGCCATCGCGCAAAGAAGCATGATGGGCTATTTTCATGTTTGTTTTCACTGGCTCTGACTCCCCATAGACAGTTTCCATGTCAGGATGCGGAGGTCCTCTTTGTTCCCTCTCAGTATTTAGCAAGCCATCCCAGTCCTTTAAATAAAATGCCTCAGATTGGTTTTACTGTGGCCTATCATCTCTTCTTGGCAACGGTCGCAGAGGTCTGGATTTTGCTTTGCCGCGATGAGGCCATTTTTGTGGAGATTTCGCTTCTCCATCTCCTCTCCTTTTTTTATTGGTTCAGAGGCCGCAGCAGCTGTTTCAGGAGGCATTCGGTCATGTGCCTGAAATGGATTTCCTGGGTATGGTCTTCCGACCCCCCCCCCCCCCCGGCCCCCCCCAAAAATATATATCTTTATATGACACATACGTGAAAAGTAGTTTTCTGTGATGGATGTCAAACTCAAACGCTGAGGCCCTCATTAGAAGGTGAGTGTGATGGATGAGCTGGAGAATGAGATGCAGCAAGAACCTTATTTTATTTTATTTTTTTTGATACACATATTCTAGGCAGATCTTTAAACTTGGCTTTCATGAGTGTAGCTAGGCAGAGTGAACACTTTATTGCCAGCGGTATTTTTATATATGAATAAGTGATAATAAAGGTATAATAACGTAGACTAGATAGAGGTTGTCATGTCGATTGCACTGTTGGTTCTGGAGGGCAAAGAGGAGGCAAGACAAGGGGTTGTGTTCACTTGGCTGCCGCTGAACTGCAGAAGCTCAGTAGCACCTCACAGTAAAGACTTTATCTCGAGAGTCCCAAACCCCCCTTCAAACAAACATGATAAGCACGCCTGCGAGACATGTTTCAGACATGCACATACATGAAGTCATAAAGAAAAAAAAAATACTTGTTGAAGCTCATCCATTGTTTGGAATACAGTATCACAAAAAAGCCACTAAAAGTCAAACATCAACATCAAACATGCACAAATTTAGTGCTGTTTGCTAAAATTGGAATGCAAGACCGTGTGTTATTTACTTGTGTGGCAACGTTTTGAATTCAGAGGTGCCAGTTTATGTGTGTGTGACCTCAGTTGCTCTCGACATCAGAGGCTCCACTCTATAAAGGTTGGAATGTTCAAATGTCCAAGCGATGATCAATGGCCTCTTGGTTTATTGATTGTTTTTCCCCTCAAACACTGAGCTGAACTGTACATTTTCCCCTTGAGATATATGTCACCTTAAGACTTACAATGCACCCAAAAGCCATGCCTGCGTTAATAACATGACTGACATGTATGGAGCAGGGGATAGACCGAAGAATTGTTTGCGCTCACGCAGCTGCTCTCTGACTCAACGCAAACCAAGCATGCAATGATCCAGGATTAACTCCTCACGTCACTCTCTATCGGACAAAACGTGCAAATTGGTCAAAATCCAGTAAAACGGCGGGCATTGAAGGGTTTGCCTCAGTGAAAGTGGGTGTGATTCAATGGTCTGCTCGTCGATTAAGAAATGTATTTGATTTCATCATCTCTCCAAGAGAACTAAAATGTTTATTTGTTGCAGACATAATTACAGCTGCTCTTTTAATGCAAAAATACCCAAAGCACCTATTTGAATACTTGTTTAGAGATGTTAAAAGTACTGCCATAAGAAGTTCCACAGGCACCCTGCTTGTCACTTTCCAGTCCGTATGAAAAAGCAAAGGCTACACTTGAACCATTGCATCACGCCCGAGCTGTCAACTTCGATGATCCTGGGCTTTTTATACATATTTTTTGACACTTTAAAGCTTGGACATTGGACTTTTTATGTTCATTCATTCAAATGACAGCAGTGGCACCCTTACGTCTGATTTTAAAACCGCATTTATGTCCAAATGATTGAGGAAATGACATTTCTATTTCAGTTTAAGTGCCAGATTGAGGCTCTTGGGTTTTGGGACCGAGGCGGAAACTTGGCCGGAGCATCCAGTCTGGGTGAGGGAGCGACAGGGGCTCGGGGACCCGCGTGGCACTAAGTCGGATGAATCTGATATTGGGCATCCGGCCCACTCCGTCCTTCCCTCCCTTCCTCCCAGCGTTGTCTCGCTTTGTTACTTGGCGAAGCAAGAGCAGGAAATCCCACAGACGGGATTTGAGCAAGGCTTAATGAACACGTTGGCTTGAGAGAGCGTTCCTCTTCCTGTTTACTAAAAGGCGGACACAAAATTACCAGTAAACAAACATACCCTACAACATGCTCTTCTTCTTATCTTGACATAGTTGTTCTTTAAACAGTGTATCGGTCATCTGCATCAAATCCAACAAATTCTCCCAGACAAACAAAAACCAATCTGGTAACAACAAATAATCCACTCCAGAAAAAAAAAAAGGTCACTATTATTGACAGCGTCCGAACACAGACCAGGTGGATCCCAAAAATATAGACTCAGATAAATGGCGATACAAAAATATTTATTTCAAGGAAAGCAAAAGACTGACGTGTCAACACAAATGTTGGTGACAAAAAGACAGACAAACCAAATGAGAACCAAAAGTGCTTGCAAACAACGAGGCAAAGTTGGTGACAGAAAATCCATGAATCAAAATGGCAAAATTGTCCAAACACACAAAAGTAAAACGAGTCCCAACACAACTTGATAACAAACACAGTTACAAAACCAAAATCTATTGAGAAAATAAAGCAACTCTAAGCGAGAACACGAGGTCTAGAAAACAGCACCTGGACACAAGCAGCAAACAAGGTGAATGAATCATCCAACACAGCCCTTTAATAGCCATGAGCTTGATTGGGAAACGAGACAAAGGTGCGCCGCTGAAGGGCCACGCCCAACACCCCAGCTAGTGCTGAAAACAAAACAAAAGGAAAACAGAGCAGAACATGACAATTATGAAAGATTTAATAACTGTACACAGCCAGACTTGATTTATATTGCATGACTCCGATGAAACTTTTTTTTTTTCCCCAAGCATGACAATGTGGATGTCAAGTCCATCTGAATCGGGCCCATTCCATATGTGGCTAAAAATATGATGTGAAAATTATAATTCAACCCATGACAGAGAGTTATTAAATGATGACACCTGATGGGGGGTGGGGGGTTATGTCAAATTCTTTTTTTTTTCAAGAACATATTTCAGTGCTTGTATTTGTGTAGTGTTGCACATAGGCTGCGTGTATCACAACAACTGGGGTCCTTTGCTCTAAGGGTGCCCAAACAGATGCCTTAACTAAATGCAATGTCCTAACTCATAGGTGTCATACTCAGGTCCTGCAGGGCCGCTGTCCTGCATGTTTTCCAAGTCTCCCTGTTGCAACACACCTGATTTAAATGATCAGATCATCAGCAAGCTCTTCGGAAGCCTGACATTGAATCTGTTCATTTGAATCAGGTGTGTTGCAACAGGGAGACTTGGAAAACTTGCAGGACAGCGGCCCTCCAGGACCTGAGTTTGACACCTATGTCCTAACTGGATGGACTTTAAATATGCTTGCTCTAAATTAGGGGAAAAAAAATGAGACGATAGGGAATTTTTTACATATCCAAAATCTGCGAATGCGACTGCACCATGAACGCACAGTTTGGATGCGCACCATCAGTTTGAGCCTGATGTCATGGATCATACACACATATGGAACAAAAAAAATAAACACATTAAAAAATGAAAATAAAGAATTAAATAAAGAAATGACGATCATTGTTGCAACTTGGGTCTGTACTTTAGTGATATTTGCTCCACTTTAGCGTTTCCTCTGTTCTCTTTTGAGTTCATGAAATGCAAGTGCTGCAATTCATGAAGAAAAAATAAAAATAAACGCAAGAAAAGCACAAACTAAATGACCTCTTTAGTGATGCACAGCACATACTTTCACAGGTTTAAATTTAGCCAACCCAAGTAATTGCCTTCCCTCCTGCATCCCTCCATCCTCCAAAAAGTCCAAATCACTGAGAATGAAAGTAATTGGTGGTCTCACCTCAATTTCTGAATGGAATGAAGTCTGCTTCGAAGAGCCAAAGCTTCTGGCAGGCTTCTGCGATCTGTCCCCGCACACTCTTCGCAAGAGAAGATTTGACCAAGACAGGGTAAACATGCCACACATTTGACCGATTTCGCTACATATCTCTGACCAAGTTCAACCAGTCCAAGCATAGACATAGAATCTGAATTTTGATACCCAGTGACATTATTGAAAGCTTTTCAACCATAATCAGGACTTTTGATTCACAAAAACAGCAACTCAGACAGTTTCTTGATCTTTTCTCCACACACTTTAAGACAAAACTTGTAGTCTTTGTTGAAGTGGTTTTGAATAAACTGCTCAACAGATTTTAAAAAATATCTTAGGTCATCCAACAGTAACTTAATTTGATGTTACTGTCTCAAAAACATCCAACTGGATGAGGGCTCATATTATGTGGTTCTGTTGATGGCAGTTTTATTCTTTCATTTGTTTTTTTAATCATTAAAAAATGATTTCTTTGTATAATTGCATTAGGTCTCGGTAGGTTCTGACCCACAAAACTTAAAGTGAGTGTCAGTGAGTGATGGCGACACCACCACTTGTAGATTTAGAAAAATCTCTCGTACTGCCCAAGCGAGTTCACTACAAAGCAGCCTGCATGCGTTCGCGAAAAGTATGTAGCTCGGTTGACCGGCGACCATCACGTCTCTTTTGGCCTGCTGAGGAAAAGCCTCTGGCAGCCAAGCAGTCTGGGGTTGAAATTTCATAATCATGTGCTATCAAATGTCCTCCATTGAGGCTGATGAATCACTGGGGAAACGGAGCATTGTTGTTCCACTCCTGCCACCCAACCGGATCCGAAAGCCGTTCGCTTGGCCACTACGATCTCGTTTGGGATGTCACGCCACCTCACTCTCTTCTCACCTAGGTGTCGCCGTTTCTGTCGAAAGACGTCTCGCCTCCCTTCCCAGACGTTCTTGCTGCTATAGATCACGGGCTGCAGCGCCACAGTGACAATCTGTGAACTAACCTCAGCTCCCCGGGCCATGATGTAATTAAAGAAGTAAATCAGACAATATTCATTAAAGAGCACATGTGCCTGTCAACCACGATTCTACTGCAAATGCACAACATGCATTCACACCCATTGCAAAAGCGACACATACGAGGGAAAAAATTGAGTGCTATGAGCCAGGGACGGTTCTGGGTCCGTTTTTTCTGTTGTCAAATTCTGCGAGCTATTTCATTGCCAACCAGGCGTGCAATTTCTAAGCAAATCGCATTTTGCTTGTTGTAATGAATACACGTCTCCTGTGTCGTACATGTCAATGTTATGGTGTTACTTTTCCATTCAGTTTGGGTCTTGAACTGAAAATGTTTTGAAAACATGCCCTTGGTAATTCTAAATGTTTATTGCAATGTGCAGTCCCGAACTTCAATGTGCATGTTTTGTTGGGAAAAGCCTGAGAAAGATCCTCGTCACAAAGGGGAGATGACTTTGATTACAGTCAGCCTCCGTTCACGTTGCTCGACTTCCGCACGCTGTCAGTTGACTGTCAGCTAATTCAGCTCAGGACTTCTTCCAGACAAGTGCTGCTGTTTTGTCTGCTTAGCAAATGTAGAACTTTCAGCAATTAGGATGGATCATTGGAGTTGTGTTTTTTTTCACCCCCTTAAAATACGCAATAATATAACACAGACTGTTGAGTGTCGACCATATGAAAGAGAACGACACTCAGTAAAGCACAGAACTCGACCAAGGCTGAACAATTCTGAACTGACTCCTCCGTCTCTGCCTCTACTGACTGAAAAAAAAAACTCATAATGTGCTGAGTGATATGCTTATGCGCGGTGCCAACTGTTTTTTGCTGTCTGAAGCTCCATCTGCTCGATCTGGTGGCTCACTGCCCTTAATGCAAAAAGGCTGACACAATATAAATTCTAACTTTGAGGAATATCAAACAAACTAGCAAACCAATAAACAGCAATTTAAAAAAAAAACAGAAAACATTTTGGCAACTGTTGTTTACCCTTGCTAGAGGTATTTCATTATTGACCAGTATTATTTTCAATACAAGTAAATACAAAGAGGTACACTGGTTTCTTTTTGACACAATCTGACAGGTTTCGTATTAACAGGAAACTAAAAATGCCGGTGCAAACAAAAGGGATGAATTTTCGAGAAGAAATAAAGTAATCAAAAGATCAACATCAACGTGAGTAGTATTAAAACAGAAGACATACATACATAAATACATACATCATTCACACGACAAACCTGCCATCTTATTTCTCGTGAATTATCTATCAAAGCGTCTAAGCTAACACCATTGTAAATGATTTTTTTTCTCGTGTTAGCGGTTCAAAAAAAATACATGTCTGACTGTGAGCTCAGCATTTTCTTTATTTTATATATATATATATATATATATATATATATATATATATATATATATATATAGCTAGAACATGTTTTGGGGGGAGTGGGGGGGGGGTGCTGGGGTAGGGTGGAAAAATTGTAATAGTTCATAGATTCTGTTACACAGCTCAGGAAATATCCCGTGTAGGAGCATTTTGAAAGAAAAACAACCAGAAAAAGTCCCATTTCCTTGTCACACAGCACGGCCGAACCAGTTTGAAGTGAGTTACATGATCCACAAGGCCCCCCTCCCGGTTTCCTACTCCAAACAGGAGTCTATACGCGTGTGGCAGAGAAACGGAAATACTCAAGCAACTGCTTTCTCTCACAGTGAGCTATGCTGCCGTTGTAATATTTATATGCCAATAACGCATGCCCAATATAAACCACCGACTCAGCTTTTTTTTGCCAGTTCAAGACAGTTACAGTATATGCATTTCAAATGCAAACACGCTGGCCACCACATGATGTATGTGTCCTATAGCTATTATCCTAATGGTTTGTCCATAAAAACAATCGACTTCAAGACATCATCCAGTGCCTTGCACTCGGTGGTGACATGAACCGGCAGGCTTTTAAATTGGAGCAGGAATGCGGTCAACATGAGGAGCTGAATTAGGACCCAGAAGCACATATGACACGGAATTTGGAACGGAAAGTCTTTTATCGACGAAAATACAACATAACCGCAAAGAACAGGGTTGGCGGCCGCGGACACGGAAGAGAGTTGACTCTCTGGCTGGGACAAAGCTCGACATACTGACGCAAAAATATGCAAAAATTGCTCCAAGACCTGCTGAGCTGTTCATCATTACAGGAATTCTGCCAAAGTCAAAATGTTAAATTTCTTCCAAATGTCCAAAAACTCGCAAATTGGGCTTCTTGTCAGTCAAGGTGCCGATGCACCTTGTAATCCGATTGTTGATCCAAACGTGTGTTGTGCCGATGGGCAGAAAAGGCCGACACGGCCATTTGTATCATCGGCCCTCTGCTTTGTGCAAGCGTGCAAATTCTGAATGAATCAACGTGTCGATGCTACTGCCAATCCCAGCCTCCCTTCTGAAAGGCGTTCTGAGTAGCAAATCGGCCCAAGGAAAGCTCCCCTCAGACTTTGCTTAACATGCGGATTGATTTCGTGACTATCGAGGAAACTAAGGGAAATCACGCAAAACTACGTCTGCGATTTTTTATTGTGGGATGCGCGAGAGGAAAGGCCAATAGACGGGCCGACGATTCGGAGACGATGGGGGGTCGGGGTGAGCTGTGCCGCCTCCGATCGCCTTCGGCGTCCGGAGGACCTCCTCCCTCACCGCAGGAACCATGAGAAACAAAGACCAGAGTTTTCATGAGGGAAACTTTTATATTTCAGACATTGTTTCGAGGCAATAGTGGGCTCACTTCAGTGCAGCAAACACCATTTGGAATGTGTACATAGCTTATAAAAACATGCGAGGAGTTCACGTGGCTGCGGTTTGAGTCCTTTGTGCGGTTTTTGTACACAATGCACTGTGATTTTAGTGCTCCGGGAAGAACTTTCCTCAACCTTTCCTCCGTATCTATGCATTATTTTTGGATATTGGCCCTTAAATTTTCATGACTTAGCCATTTTGGTTTTCTTGGAGAGAAGGAATTCAGTTGCTAGATGATGTACTCTGTTCTAGTTCCATTTGTTGTTGTATTTTTTGCATAATCTCGGTTGTTTTCAGAGACTGCCTTCATCATTCACGTGAAAAGATTTTCGAAAGAAATTCAAGGTGGGCCCAAGGTCGGCTGGGATCGGCTCCAGCTCACTGGCGAGATGTTAATGAGAGCAAGCTATATCGGCAATGGTTGGTTGGATTGCATTTGAGGCAGCAAATTGCCATTGTCATTTTGGACAAACTCGGTGCAAACTTTTCCATCTGTTTTCAGTTAATTGACAGCCTCGTGTAAACCGAACCGCGTGTCTGTCTGCCTTAATATTTTGGCGTGGTTTGCGTTTGCTCGAAACATTTTGCACACTAGCAAATGTGTGTGACGAATCCAAATATTCTGCTACCGCCCCAAATATCTTCACCATGTATAAGGTTTGCATGTCGACCTTCTGACATGCTTGGACCCAACTTCGACACTTTCTGTGAAGACAAGAGTGTTCTCCTGTCCAGGCTTATAAACACAACTTTTATGTGCGCAAACTGCAGCCAGAGAACAACAAGACGGGCAATTCACTCAATTTTACAAATGGGGTGAGGAAGCTGTGATCTCAAAGCGACTGAAGCCAATTAACGTGAGCGACGAGGACTCAAACTAATGGGGGCAAGGTATGCCGCAGCCTCTTCATCTTCCCCCTCTTGAGAAATAAAGTATCACAAAGACACGCAAGCATGCAGACATGCACCGCATGCGCCATCGCCGCCACGACCCGGCAGTTTGGCACCAGCAAGACAGCGGGGGTGTGGAACGCTGCACTCCATCTTGCTCCTTTTTTGCCCTCTCGCTCTGTTTGATTCTCTTGCTCGTTCACTCCCCATTCGTCTATGGGGAGGGCGGCTCAGGGCTCTGCCCGGTGACACAGTATTGGGGATGCTTGTGGTCATCCGCGCTGACCACCACTCAGTCACGCGGACGTCAGTAGGAACAATTTTAGGCTTGTGTGTCACTCATTTGACCTGAGCTTCAGTTTTTTTTTTTTTTTGGGGGGTGGCGTTGTCCGTGTTCCCATTGAGCATTAAACAAAATTGCTTGATGTGTGTTTCTCACTTCAGGACAGACTTTGGCTTGTGTTGCCTTATTCCACGCACAGTCGAACCTCATTACAGCGTACCTCTCAACCAGTAGTTCGTTGAAACCATTTCCAATAAAATGGCCGCCGACTCTGACGTACGATACGGTATGAACATTCATAAATGTAAAAACATGGAACATGTAATACGGCACGAGATGTAAATTACATTTATACAGTAGGAAGAAAAAATGATTTTATAAGACAATACTCAGTCAGCCCCTTCGGCAGTTCAGGGTGTGCCGCGCCCCCAAAGCCGCTTGCGATCACCTGTTTGCCTCGAACTCTGCCGTAATTTTGTCAGCAGATTTGCTTCCGTTTACCGGACATGTTTTCAGACATTGCGCTCAGGACCGCGCCGTGTCTCTGGAAGTACAACAAAGCGGAATGTAAAATTTGCACTATGGCAGAAGTCAGCTGATTACCACGCCACAATTCAATTGAAAATGATCTCCAAATGTGTTTCGATGGTGCAAAAGAGAGGAATATTTTGCCTTCAACAAGACTAAAGCAGATGGCGTCTTAACAGGCGCAAAGGAGCCAAAAACTTCACTTGACAGGATTGCAGAATGTAATGTTGCTCAAGTGAAGATGTTCATGGCGGGGAATATTTTCATGAGCCATCACAGGAAATGGGCCAATTTTAAAAGAAGTGATCCTGGGTTTTCGGGCTCTGCTTGTTTATTCAACAATTTAGTTCTTACATAATCCCCCAGTCAAGCATCAACCACATTGAAACATTCTGTGTGAAGATTTTTTGACAGTGTCTCCCAGAGTCATAAATGGTAAAAAGAAGTATTTTTAAGATTTGTGCTGGCAAATCCACAAAAGTTGTTTTTGGCCCAAGTCTCTTATGATGCTGGCCCCCCGTCTGCTAAATTTGCCTACATCCTCATTTGACCACAGTGTGCAATTCTACCTCTGAAAGGAAATTGTTAATATTCTGTATTTCATTCAGGTTTCTTTTGTTGTTGTGTGTTCTGAATGTTTTTTTTAATATGACTGAGGGCATCATTTTTGCAAGGTGCCTATGGAGTAGAATCCAAAACTTTCAAACCATACTGGGTGCACGGCGTATGTATTGCTGTGAGTGCTCTGCATGACTCAGTCTCGTCAGCGCTGACACAGCATGTGAACATGGAAAGACAAGTAAGTGAGTTGGCGCCATGTGGAACAATAAAGTCACAGCCCTGATAAAGATTATTCATTTTTTTTACCGCTACTCTGCAATTTATTTCCTTTCCTGTCAGACTTTGTCCCCACAGAGGGATAGATGGGTTGAGTGACCAGCGAGGAAAATAGCATATTCTGGTTCCAATTGAAAAAAACCTGTATGATTTGTTTTGTTCCTCTTGTTTTTGCAGACAAGAGGAAAATGGAATTTGTTGAAGGAACTCCTTTGTGGGGAGATGATCTCAATGCATCACTTTGAAATCTAATGTGTGTAAGAGACAGACCTTGAGAAAAAGCACGTCATCTGAGCTCGTACTGTAATTCAAACTCATGTTAGAATTTTAACCCCTCTCCAAAGTAAATGTAATAGGTATGCGCTGAAGAAAAAGACACAAGCATCAAGCTGTAGGGTCACGCATCTTCATGAATAAAACCAATGACGTAAGCCGTCTGTGGGATAATCTTTATGAATGGAGCATGGGAGCTGGACAACTGAGACACGGATATTTAATCTAATTCATTCAAAAAGCCGCCTGCAGAGAGAGCTCCATTCTTCTTCTTTTTCACAGGAACACTTTATCCAACAAAACAGACAAGAAAAAAAAAAACTCAACACGACTTGAAGTTCATAAATCAAATCAATAAAGCACCCGCGGCCCCAGAGCACTATATCCAGTTTCACTGCTTGTTGTTGTATAGACAGACTTTTTGGGGCGGATGCAGTTCTTTGGAGGCGTTTGGATATCCATGTCAGAAATGTTAAAGTTTGCAAAACTACCTTGTCGCAATTCCAGTGGCACGGCTTGTTTACAGTCTGGGGAACAAGTGAGGGTCACCTCACTTGTTTTTTTCTGCCGGCTCAGAATCTGAAGTTTTACACCGTGGGTGCGCGTATACATGAGAAATGAGGAAAAAAAGGCCCTAAATGGTCTCCATGTGTGCGTGCGGTCAACGGTGGCAAAGTCCCAGTGAACGTGGCAGGAGGACGCCATTTTGTCCCCTGCTGATAAATAAGAAAGGCAAAATATCAGAACGTGTTGAGAAATCCCATTCTTCAGTGAATACCCAAGCTGTTGCACGTGCATTGAAAAACGTATGAAATTAAGAGCATATTTTGTCCATATTTCAAATCGTATTGTTGTCGCGCATCTGGTTAAGCATCACGTGGGCCCATGTGCACCCCCCCCCACCCCTCCCTCGGTAGCACTCCTGAAAAATTGTGGCCCCTTCCGGAATTTACTGGATCTGTTGTTGGCGTCATTCTGGTCCTTCAGACAATCAAGTGAATTCACAATCAAACACGTCGTGTCAGAAGATGCTCCCGTGACCACACTGGTTGATTAAGTGTATGATGCAACGGAAGTCAAGCAACATCTTGTTTGTGTTTCTGGGAAGAAATGCAGCCAGGCTATATCGTATCAGATGCCTGCGCAAGGCATGCTGGAGATACCCCAAGCATGTGATCAAGCTTCGTGCCTTGATGAGACATCTTTTGTTCCGTTTTCATCTTTGCGTCACAGACATCAGGCTGTGGGCATGAACTGATAAAGTATTTTGTCTGTTAGTGTACGTTTCATACAGGCTCGCGATTCTGGCAAAATACGAAGAAGCGCTCGGAATGCACGAGAGAGGGTGACGGGGGTGGTACAGTTTGACGAAGACAGGAAAGGAAGAATGTGAAAAGCACAAATGTTTTGGTAAATATTGTGCTCTCGTGTGCGTCACATCAGATGCAATCGGCAGACTTGTGTCGGTGCCAAGTCGCACGGAGATAATGGATGGTCCTCCTTCTTGTCCCCAACACACACACCTCCCCGGCTCCCTTTTTCCTTAAACTCTCCAAATTAATGTTAGAGAAAGAGTCATTGGGTAGAAGGAGCAAAAACAACAACAACAAAAAAAGGGGAAAATAAGGCTATGAGAAAAGCGCATGTGTGTGGAGGTGGTTTCCGAGGAAATGAGGCCCTATCTGCTCGTCTGCGCTGACAAACGCGCTGCCAGGTCGAGGCCTGCTCCTCGGCAAGACCCGCAGAAGCCACATCTTCTCCTCCTCGCTCCGATGTTATTCGAGGCTTTTCTTGGCAGCGCTCGAGCGCAGGATGCAGTTTGCTACAGGAAAGTACAACCGCATTGTCTGACTTAGGGCAGCCTAATCGGCCCACAACAAACATGAGTGTAAACTGAAGCTGATTATAATTTGGGGCCTGGGCCTCAGCCTGTTGATTGTAGGGTGAGGGGTGTGGGGGCGGGGGGTGGCTTCCAGCATCTACCCCATTAAGACTCTGGGGCCACCATACTCTTGGGGTAGGAGCTCCTATGAGATATATTTACCCACATTTCTTGTGGCGTGTGGTCAAGGAAAGGAAATCATTTTTTTCTTTCCGTGCGCTGCAGTAAATAACTATGTCATGCGAGCGCAGCCGCTGACTGCCATTTATCCAGCAGCGTGCAACGTGTGCGTCCAAATCAAGAGGCGATATACCCGACGACAGTGTCGGCGGCGGCTTGCGAGCCCTTATTACTTCTTCGTGTTCTCTGCTGACAATAAACTCCACCGATAGCACTCAAGTGTCCAGAGAGTAAATATTGAAGAGCTCAGGCAAGTTTGAACGCCTCACCTAGAGCAGACATGCCTCTCTCATGTGAGGGCTTTTTCCTGCCATCGCTCCAATTCTCTCAGGGGGCTATTATTGGTCATCATGTTATTACTCAAAGCCACATCGAATCCCAGCTCCTGGACCAGATGAAAGGTCTGCCTCCGAGCTCCACAGACAACAGATCAAAGGTTCGCTCTGGTAATATCTGCCGCTGTCTCGCTTTGATACTGTCCTACACAAAGGCAAGCAGTCCCGGGACTGATGACAAAGTCTGATTATTATTTTAAACCGATACCTTTCTCGCGATGCCGGTTTTGTTATCATGTGAAAGATTCTGAAATGTCTCTTCAAACGTGACACAATGGAGACAGGAAATTGTGCCAAACAATACATCGGGCACATGATGGCAGATTTGAGTTGTGGAAAACCCCACACCGGCCGGGGGGGAGAACATGCAAATACTATTACGACGACTTCTACTGTCCAACTACGAGGTTGGCCGTTGTCAGCAAAAGCAGCAATAGGATTTGAAGCCTTTGAAAATATGCACGCACGATTCACGCACAGGACTTTGTGCCCCGAAAGGTTTTTTAGGGGGTGAGGGGAGTAGTTTGATGCCCACCGCATGTTTTGGGGAATATAGTGTTCACAAAGCCCATTAGCCCCGTTAGATAAGAAGGAAGGCCGCGTTCTCCGAGGTGCATACTTCACCGTCTAGACTCCAGACAAACACGATACCTGCTTTGATATCGTCGCTCTTGTCTACTTTCTTGTGTGAGGGCTGTTTGGCTACCGGAGGCTCGCAGGCGGGTGAGCGCCTCCCTCCCGTGGTGCAGCGGCGTGAGGTGTGAATGAGCCTCTGTTGTGACCCGCTGACCTCTTCCTGTCTCAGGACCTGCAGTCACTTGGGGGGGTCAGAGGTCATCGCTTCCTCGATAAAAACCCCGGGGACACAGCGCGAGGATTGGCTGCCTTTGATCGATCGCACTTTGAGTTGAGAATAGGAAGCGGGAGAGAGAATTAAACTGTAACTGGTCTTTCAAACGTTCAAAAATAAAGAAAGAAAATGACAATGATGATGATTGACACTGCAAAGTGTAATTACAGAAGTAATGACATGCCAGAACACAGTCCACACAATGTCTGTTACGAACAACAGCAGTCAGCCTGCGAGACAGGCATGTCAAATCAAAGGGAAAATCCTGCGTGTAAAGTCACACAAGTGATGTGGAGGTTGAGAAATTCCCTTTGTTTCTCACGAAATCCTCTGTGCTTATGACTGCCCCCAACAGGTGGGAGGTTTTAATTGCATACGGAGTGGGACACTTTGCACGTGTATTCATTTCCAGTGAGGCAGTGATAATCCAACTGTTTTTTTTTTGTTATTTGACTACGACAGAGGGATGCAAGATCAAACACATGCAGGACCCACCCCCCCAAAAAAACCCCTCAAAAAACAACTGCTAGCTTGCGAGACTAAAGGAGAGGAGAAAAAAAGTTCCAAGTATGATACTCAGTTTGTTTCCTGAGGAAGAAATGCAGAAATGGGAACGATTACTCTTAAAGCAAACACATTTTGTTTTCACCTCACCAATCAAATAAGCCAGACAACTGACATGTGGTCAGCCTACTTTGCTATCTGCTCAACATCAGCTGTCAAATACGGCAGCAAGCGAGCTGTCGAATCAAGTCATGAATATTAAAAATGTGGTAAAAAGAAATAAAGCGCCAGTGGTAGTTTCCAACGTTTTACATGTCAAGAAATATGACCCCAAATGGACGGCAATCTTCCTCCCGTAATGTTATTCCAATCATGCGATTGGTTGAAACGTTTGCTCTTATTGACAAGAAATGGAATTTGAAATGGCATACTAATGCGTTCATATTATTTAAAACATGTACTGCAGCTTCCAAGTACACCGCAACAGAATGAGCCATCCACGCAATTGAGAGACGACTGACATTGTTCCACATCAATGACGAACCGACGCGTTGCTGTCTGGGATCCCCCGCAAAGGGTTCCCCTTGTGGCAGACAAAATTAAACAACTTTATCATTTCAGGCACACTCAGGCACAGAAAAAAAAGAAGATGAAAAGAACAAACGTGATATTCATTCATATGTTGATGTGGCCAAAGTTTGTTGTCTCTATTTTTCTGAACCTGACAACAAACACGACTGCAATATTTTAGAATACATTTTTTGGTGGGGCATTGTTTCTCTTCGGGCTCTTGCATAGGGAGGTGACTTTGGTTAAGAGGAGGGACACCCATTCATAGTCACACTCAAATTTTCCATATCTATTCCAAAATCACAAAGCAAGTGAAACGTTTCTATACTTTTCCCAAGAGGAATAGTATAGATCTCAGCCAAACCCGCATTTGGCCGGATGGTCATCTCTTTGGACTCCTAACTGCTGTGTGAGATGAAGACAGCCCTTGTCGGTCCAAAGCCATTATGCACACACACGCAAAATGACACGACACTGATGGAAAGTCACAGCAATGTCATCCCCACACTGTACAATTTACTTCCACATAAAAGCGGCACACTCATGCCTCAGATCGTCTTCATCTTGATAACCCTCCGCACTCACTCAGGTCATGATCCCGCACCCCTTCCCCCTTCCGCAAGTCTTTTTTTTCCCCTGACATGTTTATACCATGTGGCACTGTGACTTCTCCACTCGACGGTGGAGGCACAGCAATGACCGCCAGAGTGTTACCACAAAAGTTTTCTGGATAACTCGAACAAGGCCGATTTGTTCTCAGTAGTAAATGAGGAATATCGGCACCGAGCTGCTGCCAAAGGGTTTTCTTGTGAATGGGAGGCAGCTGCACCGTCTGCACTGCACGCAACGCTTGTGTGTGGCACAGCTGAAAGCAGGGACTCAGGAAACTCAGGTGACCATGTAGCAATGTATACACACCGATAGACATAAAAGCATATTCTCTCTCTGACACACATACACACACACGGTACACACACACACACACAAGGGAGTCAACGGTATGGGTTGCAGGGGTTGAGGCAGCCCAGCTGCCGAGGCCCCCAGTGAGGTGAGGAGGTCAGGAACATTACCCACCATTTGTAAAGGAGAGAGTAGGCATGTCCAACAAGTCCCACCTGCCACTATATTTATGAAATTACTCATTGGAGGCTTTGGCTTCCATCAGCCTTTACGTTGGGAACTCAAAGAAACTTTTTATTTGGAGCCATGTCTTGGGAGCATTCTGGCAGTGAAGAAACTTTAGAAGTCAACCCCTCCCAGCTTTACAGGCATGCTGTGATATCAACAACAACCTCATCTGCTCCAGCAAGACAGTATAGTTCTGTAATATTGTAGAGATAGGCAATTCCCCCAATGTTAGGGGTCTCTTACCCTGTAACAATGTGTTTTCCAGAAGTTATTCTAATTGAATCCGTGCACAGTAGGCGCACAGTTGGTATTGCTGCTAAATTCCCACTAATACAAGAGCCGCTGGTGTGAGGGGGGGTGGGGGGGTATTCACATACTTATCCTATTCGAGTCTGCTTAATTTAACAGAATCACTAAATGCTTCTCACACACGCACACACACAGGTTCTCACAGCATATATTTAGACATGTAATCCTCTGCGAAGCTCACCGTGGACGGCGCAGCTCAAAGACCTCTGGCTGCGCGTACAATAAGGGAGACTTATTGAAACAAGGCTGGCACTGAGAGCTCAGCGATGGCGGGGGGGATTTATTTGGAGAACAGCAGGCCACTGGCTAAACTTTGATCAGCCCTTGTGCTCTACCTACCTCCCTTTTCTCTTTCTCCCAGCCAAGGACTGGCCAGTGAACACCGAGGCTCCTGGGGGAAGCGTGGAAGGGGTTGATATTTGTTTCGCGGCGACAGAGACAAGCTTGACTCTAACGTCGCCAGAGGGCAAAGTTCTATTTTGATGACCGTGCGTATTACTTTGCAGTTAGTAGGGATTGTCTAAAAACGATTAGAGGCAAGGGTTGTATTGTGAGAGTGTGAGGGAACATGATGATCTCAAGAACTGACTTTGACCATTAAGACAATGACTTTTGAAGCGGTTTGAGATACTTCTTCACCTCTTAATGTGTCTTGAAAGGGGCCAGACCGCGAGAAAAAAAAAACAGTTCGAAAAGTACAGAGAACAGGAACAGCAAATCCATATTTTATGATAATGAGCCAACCAGCGCTTCCAGTGTGTGGTGGGGCTGGTTATGACACGCCATACACCGCTCTAAAGAATTTGAGTGCAAATGAGAGGACAGTTCAGGAAGTTAACATCATCGTAAGAGCCTTGCGTAGCAATTAGAGATTGGCCCTGCCCCAAGCGACTGGATTCCATATTCGTGCCTCACCGAGACCTGCTTTTTAATCAACACATGCATATTCATTGGTGATCAGTTGTCCAGATTTGCTGCGCAGGTACAGTGAGGACAAACAGACACCACCCATGGCCGTGGAGGCACCACAGAAGCGCCACACAAGCGCCCTAAAAGGGCCCCTAGTTAAACCTATTGGTTGAAAAAAAAGTGAAACAAGAAGCCATCTATGATTAATGTTTGCTGTACCTCACCATTCCCCTATCAAAAGCCAAAGAAAATGTAACCATACCCATGTCAGTTTTGCAGTTTGTGCAACTTAATTTCTTTTTCCTGAAACTCGGGTCCAATTCCAAATTCCGAAAGTACAGGGGTAATCAACTGCACTGTACTATATTTAACCTTTATGGCCAAGATTGTATGGCATCTTCAATCAAGGCACCCCACAGAGAGACAAAAAAACCCGTCCACCGGCACATCAGCGTCTCTTAACCTCCCTGAAAAAAAAAAAAAACTATTGTGCAAACTTGACCTTGTGGGTTCTTAGTCCTGTAATGACACCCAGTCTCTTTGTTGTGGGCCAGACCTGGCGGTGAGCTTAACCGGAATGATACTTATCAGACTGCGGTCGAGATAGACACTTCATTTGGAATTTTCCCTCCAAAGAGTGCAAAGGAACAGAGGCAGAGATCAGAAGGTCAGAGCACTTTGCAAACTCCTAAAGCAGCATCAGAGATGAAAGTTAGCCTAAATAATCCTGTAAAGTGCTCAGACGGAGCAGAAATTCCCCCGAGGGAGGTCTCCACAATGTGACCTCCACCACGCAACGCTTCCCCCAGCGGCTCCCATAGACACAAAGACGCTTCACTTCACATCCATTAGAAGAATTGGCAATTAGAAGACGAGTGAACGTAGCCAACCAATGTTCATTTCGACTGGAGATCATTGGGGGGAGTGTGTCACGGCCAAGAGGCTTTCTCTGACATTTTCGACAGGTTGGCTTGTCACTAATCGACTGCTGAGTGACTCGTTCTGGCATGCTGTGTTTCATTTGCCCTCCTTTCTCCCAACCCTTCCCTCTGTGTGCCCCAGTCAACACAGATAAACACTCCCAGACATATATAGGGCCAACGTAAGAGACTAATGGAGCTAAAAGCCCCAATGAAAAAGAACACCAAGCTAATAAATGTCATGTTGTAATGAGTCAAGCAAACAACGGGCCATCGACAGTTGGATTGTGTTTGCTTACTTCTACTTAGGGACAAGGGATGCATGCCGCAATATGGAGTCCCTTTAAAACTCCTCGTAAAGCGTGCCTAAAAGCTTCAATTGGAGGATGAGTCCATTGGTGCCATGACTGGGATGACTTCATTATTTTGAAGACCAAAGGAAGCCACTGCATTATATCCAGTTGAATCCTTCAACTTAGAAGCCATTTCAGAATTCAATTTGAAATTCCAACTCAAGTACGTGTGATCTACTTTACACACATTGTTTTTCTGGCTTTTGCAGATTTGTTTTGATGATCCAAAATAAGGAACTCAAAGAGGACAACTCAACAGTCCTAAAATGGTTCAGGCCCTAATTGGAACAAAGGAGTTACTTGATGACGATTGGAAGTTTTGAATCGGAATAATTGACCATGATGTATGTGGTCCCTCAAGGGTCAATGTTTGGAACCTTTTTGTTCAGTCTTATTACATACATGTGGGGCAAATGCTTCAGAACGACAATGTGTCTCTACTTGTGTGAAGCACATTGAGTTGCCTTATGTATAAATGCGCTATACACTGAAAATAAAGCTGCCTTGCTTTGTATAGTGCATCATGGGGCCATTCCTTTCCCACAAAATAGGGTACAAAACCCACCCTGGCCTTTGTTCCCAGGAGCATGTCTGTAGCCCAAACAACTCAACTGCGTTGTAGCCAGTGTGGTTTTAATTACAAGCTGAAAGGACAGTTCAAGTTTATGTGGACGGGGGGTTAAGAGGTACAGAAAGAGGGGGTTTGACGGGGGGTTCCTTGAATCACTGTCAGATCTGGGCGACCTGTCTATTTGATGTGTGCCAGGAAGGCTGGTTCTGTCACTCAGCCTAAGTAGGGCGTCTTCTGAGAGGGGCTCAGCTTCAAAGACACTCATTCTGAAAAGACCACCGTGGAGAAAATGGAGTCGGGGTTTGTGGGTGGAGGGACGATGGCACCACAGGTGAGAGTCAGCTCACTCCCCCTATGGAACTTTACCAGAATGATCGTCCGTTTGGAAATACTGAAAGTTTGATGTTGGATTGGATGGCAGAAATGGTGTTGATGGAAAATGTGCTAGATTCTTCAAACCTCAGGATGGTGATGACGGGCTCTTTAAAAGGCCATGTTTATAAAACTCGTCGGCTGTTTAGGTTTAATATCTTTGGATGAAACACTTTGAGACATGAACAAATGTTCACATGTTCACAAACTTTTTCAATTTTTCAAGAATGGAGATACTCAACTCTGTACTCTTTGTCCGAGCTCTCAAATCTCAGAGATATTGAAGCGTACAACATTTATTCAAAAATGTTACCAGCTGTATGGGATTGCATTTTTTTAATGGAATAAAATTCCAACCTGAAGCCTGAAAACTAAACCAAACGGTGACATTTTCTCTTCCCAGACTCCCAATAACACGTGCACACCGACTGGCCTCAACAAACGGCACAGACAATGGGCACTTTCTTCACATGAAAGGATGGCAGAGGATTTAAAGGGCTTGCGCGGGGGGATGACACAGTGCTGCTTGGAGCATGTGTCGTTTTGGGAGGAGGAGGGTGGCAAGCACCTTTGAGAGATAGAGTCAAGGCCCGCGCAAGCCACACTTTGAATGGAGATTTAGTTACATTGTCTATGACTCCCAAAGAGTTCAGAGGGAGCATTTATTTTGCGAATGTATGAATGCCTGACTTGTTTTCCGGATAAAAATCGAAGTTTTTCTGCTTCTCTCTTGACCATAGGTAAAAGTTTCAGAGTGATAAAATTGAATCCTCCGCGTTTCAAGCCACATAATAAACCCAGGATGAACTTGTATGTATGCACACGACTTCTGTTCTGGTAAAAGCTTTTTTTTTCAGGTCAACAGCAACCATGAGTAGACTTTTCCGGATGTGGCGAGAAGATAACGCCTCATATGGCAAAAAGGAGGCCCCGGCCAACAGAACAGCAACATTATTGGACAGTTTCACCTCTTTCCCTCTGCCCCTTTGAAAAACAATGACTCTATTCATTTCTTTCTCTGTTCAAAGCAATGTTGGTCACATATGAGCTTGACAAATGAGGAGAGACATTCCATGTAACGCGGGAAATCAAAAGCCGGGATTTATCAGGGAGATATGGACGCATTCCTCAACGAGTCCCTGTATGTTGTTTTTTCAGCCCAGGCGGCGAGGGAGGCTGATTGTGGCGCGTTCATGTTGCGCCGACGCGGCATATTCAATATTATTTGAGTGACTGCTTAGATTAAGAGGGTGGGGGAAATGGTTTGATCACATGAAAGGAGGGAGCTGTTCTAATTAAGTGAGAAAACCCGACGCAGACAAGCCGCTCTTTTGTGTAGAACTGCTGCCGTTGTGGAAAATTGTTTGATCATTGCCGACAAAAGCGTGAGATGAGTTTGATGTGCACATGACACTATAAAAAGGATTAACTTTCCAAAAATATGGTAATATTTTGCACTGAAATATCCTCATCCTGAAAAAAATATGTTCAGTTCAAAGTTCCTGATGTTTGATCACAGGAATTGAAATGGTCACTACCCTTCTCACATGACTGATGTTTTACTGGTAATGAAACATGTTGACAACAAGTCCCCGGAGCAACGGGCAAAAGTGAGTGAGAGTGGATATGAATGTGGACATATCGTGCGCTGTATCGACGTACGGTATTTTCCTTTCCAGGCAAAACACAGCATGGCCAAAAACCCTTTGGGCCTTGGAAGATTTTAGTGGTCCAATAAGCAAATACGAAGCACAAATAATTGTGTTATTCATTGTTTGAGAACCTGACCTGGCCTCGGGGGGCCATCTCCTCCTGACACCCAGACAAAGATCTTATTAAAAAGACTGGGAGGGTAGAGAGAAATGAAGGAAACCCCCATCATGTTGCTGAGACAAGCCCAGCTGACGCCATCACTCAGGGGCATTATTCCATTTGGACACGTCAAGTCGTTCATGCAAGAGTGTAATTTTATAGCTTTTGTAAAATTTCTAAATGGAAATGATCAGTCGTGTGTTATGTACATCAGTACCGACCATTATCATTATAAAAGCATCATCTGTCTTGTACATTTTTAATTGGGAATTAGTTATAATGGAGTACAAATGCAAATTTTGGAGGAAGAAAAAATCGTTTACACAAACCGACTGGATATAAATTTTCCTACTTGCATTGTGCATCTCTAAGCCACATGCATGCATTTTTTTATGTTCATTTTTCAAAGACTTGCATTTGCAGTTTAGAGCAAACAAACTTGGTCACCACTCAGGCCTGGCTTTTCTTTTTCTTTTTTTTTCTCGGCACATATGCCTCTGCCACAAACACTAACGCTCAAGAGTGTTTTTTTTTTTTTTTAAATGCCCAGTTTTCAGTGGATAAACTGTTTTTAGCATGGCTAGACTGTTGTTCCGGATTGAAAAGATGACTTTACGTATTATGGACCCAAACCGGTGTATTTACCCTAAGTTCTATATGCCGCGTGTGTATTTCTTTGGTTGTTACTGTCACCGGCCTCTCTGTCTCTGTCTGACTGAGACACTCGAAAATACACACAAGTACATGACAAGGCGAACAGGGTTCTTGTCCCTACTTAGATTTATTTCATACTTGACTATGCACTAAAACAGCATCACCGAAAGCTCCTAATCACATCCATCTGAAGACTCGGAGAATGTATTTGGATCATGATCATCATTTAACTCCGAAGAGATTTTAGTACCCAAAACGATTGCACTTGAAATGTGGTTCCTTTGAGGAATAAGACAACTGGAGTGTTTTGGTTGGACTCTGCTGACTTTTGTATCCGCATTAACTTTCCCCAAAACACCAAAGGAAGACCTGATATGGAAGTGAGTGATCCCAAAATACACACAGCACAACGTCCTGAGCCAGAAGACTTCCTGTCCGTCTTGTATTGAGTACTCGCCTCATTCAAGCCACTCACACTCCTCACAAGGGCTTTCTTGACGTGTTCCTGCGTATGCCCAAGACACGTCCCTTTTAAACATCCCCTTCCCCTCTTTCCCCCAGCTTCCTTCCCGAGGAAAACAGACAAGCCTTTAATAAAACATAGTCTCTTGTGGTATTGGGATTGACTGAATAAACAAGGCCATGGTTTGAATCTCTGACCACACACATTCAATCCTTTCCACCCAAATTGTGGACTTCTTGGCTGATAAGCTCTATAAGTACTATGGGCGATGTCGTGAGATGAAGTGGAGGAGTTGGCTCCGAAACCTCCCCCCCACATGAACGGTAACCATTACATATATCTCATAAACGTATATCCATAAATCAGAATATCGTGCGTGGAAATCAATTTGTTTTAGTAGTTCATTTCAAGACGTATCCTCACATTGCAGGGTTCGATTCCGGCTCCGGCCTTCCTGTGTGGCGTTTGCATGTTCTCCCGGTGCCTGTGTGGCTTTTCTCCGGGTACTACGGTTTCCTCTCACATTCCAAAAACATGCACGGCAGGTTGGTTGGGCACTTCAAATTGTCCCTAGGTGTGATTGTGAGCACGCACACCCGCGACCCTCATGAGGATAATTGGATTAGAAAAAAATATATGTATATATACATGCATATATTGAATCAACCGGTTCAAAACTAGCTAAGGTATTGCACACGAAAATAGAAGTGGAGCCGACTGCACGAATGACTTCATCGGTTGCCTGGTTTTCCAAAAGAAAACACACGGAAATTGTTGCACGGGGACCACGCTTTGCTGTGCACAGGCGCCAGTTGTTTGCATGTACACATGAGACAAACAGTCCTGTGTGCTGTCACATGTGAATGTGCATTTATGCCAGCAAACAGCGGGGAAAGAAGACGGTCTCCTCTGTCAAAGCCGCCTCATACTTGAAATAAAAGGCAGGGGGAGTAGCATTGTCAGGGGAGGTCACAACCCTTGTACAAAAGTGAAGTGAATGTGCCGCTGTGTGAGTTGAACCTTTGCTTAGAGGGGGCGGGGGTAGAATGGGGGGCACCTGCGTACAATCATATTTTGGGTTGACCAAGATAAACGGGGCTGATGTCAAGTCCGTGTGGGTCGCGCCCTCCTGGTCTTTGTACCTTTCGGCAAATGCCGCAGTATATTTTTCCTTCTCACCGTTTTTAAAAAAATAGCCCATTTTCAGCCGGTGTTGAGGAAGTCCTCAGACGGCAGTTGGCAGAATGAATCTACAACAGCGTGGTGTTGTTTAGATTTCTCAACTGCAAGAGCAACATCACTCCAAAAGTAAACGTAATCTGTCTGCAATTGTAAACAGTCTGTCGCAGTAATGGCCACCGGGAAGAAATGAGGACCTCATGGCGAGGCCTCAAGTAACTTACCCCACTCGCTAAACGCCCTCAAAGGCTTCCCACCATCCGTCCTTGCCTCTGTACATCTAAAAACCAAAAACCTTCATGCAAAAATGCTTCCTGTGTGTCTTCGTTTGGGGAAGGAAGGAGCTCCCGGGAGCTTCCTGTCTGCGCAACTCTTTGGGAGGTGGCTATGAATAAAGTGTGAGGCGCCTAACTTCAAGCGCCCCCCCCCCACCCCACCACCCCGACTCTGTCTGTGTGTCTATCTGTCTCTGCACAGAGGGGGGTCGAGCAGAGGTCTGACACCGAAGTAGGCCAGACTCTTTGCACGAGATAAGGCAGGCAACAGGAAGGAGACAACCCAGAAGCCCAAACTCCATGACATGACAGAGCCACTATTCATTTTTCAGGAAGTACCAAAGAAAAACAAGATCAACAATATCAGATGCTGCTTCGGAAATGGGAAGCAAAAGTTGACTTCACAAAAAAAAAAAAATCACAGCATTTCGAGATCTCCTTTCAAATGTTTGCTTTTTTTTTAGGCTCCAAAAACGTGTTGACATGGACTGTAAATGAACAACAACAAAAAACAAACACACTTTTGGACAGTTTTGAAATCTAGTTGTGAAAATAGCCCCGTCGTGCACAAGCACCAATCTAAGGCTGACGTCAGGACGCCAACCGATTCGACTAAAAGAAGAATCCTATTGGCGCCCCTTTAGCCCAAACACTTGTTGTCACCGCACACATAAATCACTTGTTTCTCCTCCATCGCCACACAGAAGCTCAGAACAATCGTGACTGAACGAGGATGACAGTGGAAGAAAAGTTTGTTTGCTCAGCCCTGTCCTGTCCCACACGAATTCCAAACAGCCTTGTGTGTCTTGCAACGGCGCGCGTAAACGGTGGCGGCGGTACCGCTTATGTCAGCACCAAGCAAACACGCCGGACAGACGAGAGCAATGAGTCGCATCGCACACATGCAAATACAAATAGTCACCACAAGAAATGTCAACAAAAGAAAATGGAGGTGGGTTACACCCAAGATGGCAGTTCATATCGAGACAGACAAAACATTTCTATCAGAATTGGAGTGAAATGTGCACTTTTCTCCCCATCCAGAACTGTTGCTGTGGTCATTGCATGATGCCTAATGAGCTCTGTGGGACGCTTCTTGTTTCAGGGAAGGTAATTGCAACCACCTGGGAATGGCCAATTGCACCTCTGACCTGATTGGCTTGCAGCTCAGGTCAACTCCTTTGAAAAAGGGATTGCATTCATATTTTCCATGTATGCAAAATATTTTTGAAGTATATTCAATTGAACTTGGAAAATCACATTAAATACGTCGGTCGCATATGATTAGCGTCGACTTGTGTTCTTTTTTTTGTCTGGACTTTAGATTCAGAATATAGAAGAGTATCAGTACATTTTTTTTGACCAATTTAAGTTTTAAGAATATAATATTTTTTGAATAGAGGATGAAAGAAGAATGACAGAAGGATGTTTGAATTGCCCCGCTGGCACAGCTAGACTCCAGCTCCAACACCAACCTTTGAAGTCACGCTCGGTGGGCCTCATGCGGCGAACACAGGATGTCAGGAGGGCGGCGAGAGAGAGACAAAGCGGAGCGGTTGGGAGGAGGACGTCTGCATTGTCAGCAGCGGGGTTATCTTCAACGCCACATGGGTTCAATATTGTTTTGGTCCCATGTGCCATGTGAACGCACCCTGAGTGGCAAGATAGAAAAGGCACCACCTTGTTGTGAGGTCAAGGGTCAGTGGAGGGCTATATGTTCATTTATGTCCAATGAAAGGATGTGATTTTATAGCCCGTGTTAATTGACAGCCCATGTAACAGATAGACATAAAAGTGGGCCACAGAATCAACATTTGTCACGAAAGAAAAACCATCGATGACTCCACTTGATTTCTTGAGCACGCATGGCTACACAAAATATTAAAATAAGATGATCCTTGAATTATCCCGGGGTGACTGGGGGATTCATATTCTCATTGCAGCAAGATTTTCGGGGGTTATGAAGGCCAAATCGAGCCGAGGATGCATCGACTCCAAAGAATTGCGTATGACGGGTCATCTAAAAACTGACACATGCAGTATAAGTGGCAATTTGGTCAGGCTCAAAAACATTCTTCCTTGAACACTTATTTTACTAGCGTATTGGCGAATAAAATATCTCATTGGGGTCTTAATAACAGAGCAGAATAGAATTTCAATGACTTATAACAGCATAATACAATGCTGTAGACTGAATCTAGTGTCTCGTTTGCTTTGCAACCACGTTAAACGTCAAAGTACTACAGCGCTCTCTTGTGGATGATGGTGTCACTACAGCTTGCCGTCTGGTTCCAAATTCCTGTTGCGTGACTTTCTTAATTAAGGATGCCAAGTGTTGATTGTCTCCCATCCACGCGGAGGAGAAACACACACAGGACATTTTTTTTTCATGCAAAGACTTTTATTTATGAATGGTCTGTAATACTGTACAATAGCACACACTTGTCTCTATGCATGATCATTCTAATTGATCTATTTCAACGTAGACAAACATTGTGCCTTTTATAATTAGTTCCCTTTTCACAATCTAAAAATACCATGTTCTGCTTTAAATATGTAGAATACCTTTTTGAAAATAAAATATACATTATATGAAATATAACAGTTGTTTATTGGGTAGACTATATATGCCATAGTACCAAATTAAAATACTTTATATGCAAATACACTTTTCTGAAACTTGTTACGCGTTTCACGTGAGCGCGCACACACACACACACAAACTAAAGATGCCACACATAAAAAAAGAAGCTATACATATATTGTCTGTATGAAAATAGAAAATATCAAAGCAAGATGTGCACCAATCAATCTATATGTTACAAATAACTTGCAGTACAAAAGATTAACGAGAATGACCTGGAAACAGGAGGGACAGGTGTGGAGCCGAAAACAAGACCAACTTCGGATTGAGCGTACATGGGCTTAGTCCAGCCAAAGCCACTTTTCCATATATGTCTCAAACCAGACTAAAATGTCATGGATCAAAATTATCCTTGTGACAAAAGCAGAAGAAAAAAAAAAGGCAAAGGCCAGACACAGGAAAAACTTTGAATTTTGGTATGTCGATGTCCAATGCATAGCGTAAAGTTTGGTTTGGTATACAATATTCCCAAATGTCTTGTATTGCTATCCCAAAAGCAAAGTTACTTCTGCCCAAAACCTGATAAATAAGCACTGATATGTCACAACGTAAAATGATTGAACACGTTCACACTGTTGCGTACATTATCAGGAATTGCCAAAGAAGTATTAGGGTGACACCGAAGAGGTAAAAAACAATTCAGTGACTGAAGTCTAAAGTCGATTGTCAAAAAGAAAAAAAAGTGGCAATGTCATTGTCAATGTCACATGGGAGTTTAAAAAAAAAAGTTCCCCCGAGTAGGCTAACTTTCTCCCTCTCGTGGCTGTAATAGTCATTCAGAATGATAGGATTTTAGTTTACAATTCATTGTTATTACCGTTATTGCCAACACCGTCACACCAGAGTTATTGATGCAAACGTTTAATTCATGGTACAATTTTTACACATAAGTTAACCAAGAGAAACAGTGTGAACAGGTCACACTTGTCATTCAACATAGCTTTCACGTCATCATTTCCTGCAGAAAAGCACTTCTGAAATCACCGATTAACAACGGCAGTCCAATATAAACCTCCACCTGCCCAAAATATACAACACGAGTTTTATAGTGGTTGGTAAAGTGGCACTGAAATCAGACACTTGTGATACGCATTGTGTGCCATTGGTTAATGCTGATGCTGAAAGCGACGGATCACGCCACCATGGAAAAAAACTTTCTGTTTTCGAAGTGATTATCGGTACTCACGACCACGACACGAATGACCTCCGAATTTGTAAAACCACACGCGCGTACCAAAACATAGAGCTTCAATGTAGACATTGAACTGAGATCACCTCATTCAATTAGAGACGTACCACTCTAAAATGTGTCCCCGAAACAAAACAAACAAACATACAGTAACTATATTGCTCTTGAGTGAAACTATTCAAAGACCACAGTGTTTCTCATTGCAATCCAGACTCGCTGAGTACATTCGCTATCAGACACATAGAAGAATAAAGACTAGAGGGGGTCCATATTAGCGTGACACTCAAATATCAGATTAAAAAAAAAAAAACTAGAATTTTCCGAACATATATAAGAAAATATACATTTCTTAAACTCATTTTTATAATCAAGATAAAACGGTATACTTCTTTCAATATATATTTACATTTGGTGACGGTTAATACTGATTGTAATGCAATACTGTTGCCTTTGTTTTGAACTTACCTGTTACAATTCTTTTGAGGAGCAGAAGCACTTTTACATTCATGATTCAACACTGGGCCGGATGGCCGAGTGCGGGAGGAAACGACGACATGCGCGGTATACGGAAGCCAAAAGAAGACGATTTCAACGGAAGGCAGTTGACTTGGTGGAGCAAAGAAACATTGGAAGGGTGGCGGGAGGGGAAGGGCAAGACTTGAAGAAGGCTCGGAAAACTGAGCATCCATCCTTCTGTTTTCTTCGCCGCTTGTCCTCCTCCAGGTCGCGAGTGTGCTGCAGCCTCACCCGGGTGATTTTGAGTGAAACCCTGGAGTGGTCGCCAGCCAATTGCAGGGCTAGGAGAATTGGCACCACTTTTTTTTATTTGGCTGAGAAAAATGTTCCCGCAGCACCAGGAAAATCCGATTTGTGAGGGGGTGATATGTAACAATTCTGGAAGTGTCACGGCCGACCGAGCCGCAGGATGAGAACGGCCAGTTTTTGTTTAGTTTTTTTTCTCGTGCCGAAACTTGGAGAAGGAAGATTTCCACAGTGTTAAACACAGAGTCGCAGGTTACACTCGTTCCACTCGACTGGGGTCGTAGGAGTCTGATGAGAAAAAGAAATGACAACAAAGATTACTTTTGCACCGAGACAGACAACAGATTTTATTTATTTATAATGGAATATGGGGTAAAAATTAAAACATAAATAAAATCGCCCTCATTATCATACCCTGAGACGCACCTGAGATACTCAGCATCTCCGCTTCCTCCATATTTGAGGGAGTCAAGGTCCCGGGGCTGAGACCGAGCGGTAGAGTTATTTCTCTTTTGGGAACACTTCGAGGTTTAGGGAGCAGTGGAGGCTTCTGGAGCTTCGTACGAAGCTTCGCTTTGGGCAGCTTGTCTACCTTAACGTCGTTTGTCATTTTACTCGGACTAACTTCTGCCGCTTGCTGTTTGTCCGCGTTGTGGCCAATGTCAAGCTCCACTTTTCCTTCTGGCTCTTCCGTCTTTGCTCCGTCGTCTTCTCTCGCTCCTTCCTTTATTGCTTGTAGTGCAAAATCATCATCAGTCTGTTTTACCTCCTTTGATTTTCCGTCTCCTTTGCATATATTTTCATTGTCTTCACCGGGTTGACAAGCTTCTTTGGGAGGCGCTACCTCGTCCTCGGTTACACATGCATGGTCACGCTCCACATCCTCGACTTTCCTCCTTCCGATCTGGGCATTCGGGCCTTCTTCATGTTCTTGTTTCTCCTCAACCTCAAGCGTTGCCTCTCCTTCAACTAAGTTTTCCCGTCTGTCTCCGTCTCTCTCCTCGGAATTACAGTCTCTGTTTGAATCGGAACCTTTTAGGCTGAGGCGTCGAATTCGAGACACCGATTGCAGTTCTTTGAGTCGGGCTATTCTGTCTGTGGTCGACCTGCCCAGAGATGTCCCGGATATATTAGCGGAAGAGCTTAGCTTATCTTGCAGGGCTTCAATGAATTTTCTCGAAGGCTGTGTTGTGCTGCACTTCTTTTCTCCTTTCCTTAGTGGTCGTTTCTCATCGGGGCTGACGGGAAGGGACAGTGAAAGACGACACGGTGGGAATTCAGGGAGGTCCAGCACCACCGCCGACTGAGTGACGTCCTCTTCGCTACGTTCGCCGTCATGTTGATTGTTATTGTGCTTTTGTTTGCTATCTTCATTGCGGTCTTTGCCTAATTTTGACACCTGAACCTCTTTCATCTCCGTTCCCAGCAAAATTGTCGATCCCTGTTCGACTTGCTCGGGCCCCTCAAACACATTGCGTTCGCCTTCACCTGGACAGTGGGGTGTCTCATCCACGGGGGTTTCTGCATCATCATTTTTCTCCGACACGCCCAAGGTTTCCATTGGGACGGGAATACCCAAAATTCTGGCAGCTCTCTGCTCAATGGATTCATTTTCAGGTATTCCCTTTGCACATTTAACTTCGTACAGGCTACTCAGGTCCTCTGCGGGTAATGCGTTGGCTTTCTCTTGGGTAAGCAGGGTCTCAAGGTGCACGTCTGCTATCGTTGACTCGTTTGTTTTGTATTTTAGAGGCTCAGAGTGGCAGCATTCGTCATGACCATTTTCCTTGAACGCATGGGAAACCTCCCCGGTGACAAGCGGAGAACTATGACTCTTGGACAATTGGAACATTTCGCTCCTGCTTCCGCCGATGCTCAAATTCAGCTCACTCTTGCTTTGTGACATTTTGTCCAACTGAGCCCTTGTCTCAGTCTCCACTTTCTCTTGAAGCTCCAGATCAAAACTGTGCTCTGCCCCGTCACAATTTTTCCCGTGCACTGCGCCGCACTCGCTCGAAAGCTGAACTGTCAGGTCGGTGTGATGAAGCGAACGCGTCGCCTCCCCGCCACCACCGGGGGTCTCTGTGTAGACGGTTAGCCCAACATCCCTTAGCAATGACTCCTGAGGGACAGGAATATCCTGCCTATAAAGCCGGTTTGAATGACTGTGTTGAGGCAGTGAGGGCGCGGCTCGTCTCCCGCCTGGGCTGGGGATTGCACATGTCTCATTTGTGAATGGTACGTTGGTCTGTGGTCTGCAGAAAGTCTGCCGTGCGCCCACCGATTCCAAATCGTCGGCAGAGGGAAAAGATTTTGATCGGATTTTCATCACAGTTTTATCTGTGAGCGTGGGGGGAAGACTCCTTGCCTCTCTGCCTGCTTCGAGGCCGATTCGAAAATGCGTTCCTGATCTGTAGCGGCCATTTCTTTTATTCATCCCATCCAAATCGTCAACCGACCGACCGACGTGACGCCTCTTGCTGATTGTGTCTTCCATCTCCTTATTGATGGTCTCCAGTTCACCAATGGCATCAAATGGCCGTCGGGTGACCGGCTTGAGGAGGAACTGACCAAAGGCCACTTGTTCGGGACACTCGGGAGGACTGGAGTTGCTCTTCTTTGGAGAGGATGTGTTCGGGGCTCCTGAATCGTGTTTGCTCGGGGAGGATATACTTTGCTCCGACGTTTGCGACGCCTGCTGTGGTGTTGGGCTGCCGCCTAGTCGGGAGAAGGCGCTGTTGCTGGAGGGATGGAGGTTTTTCTGGCCAGCCATGGGATAGCCATATGAAGAACCGTTATCGGTTCCTACGCCGCTGTCGGTCGGTGTCTCCGAGGCAGAATGGACGGGCTCTTGTGCTCCCGGTGGGCTTTGGAGTTCTGGACTTTTCACCACTGTCAAGGGTGAGCCGGTTTGGGTTTCCTGGTTACGGTATTGGTTTCCCGGCCAGGACCCCGAATAACACATCTCCTTGTCCTCATTGGCTTGAAGTGCCCAGGCGTCGATGATCTCCTTCCTTAAAGGAGCCCTCTTGGAGTTCCTCAGGGAGGAGGTGCTGGTGGTATGAAAATGCGAGTAGTGGACACTGATGGGCATCTCATTCACTGACTTACTTCGGAGGCTGCGGGTCTCTTTGAGGCCGACGGCAAAGGTTTCTGTATTGGTCCTGGGCAGAGTTCGTGCTGTGTCGTTGTTGTTCTGATCTGCTGATGCATCTTTGTTAAGGTTAGTTGGTGTGTGAAGGGGAACGGACACAAGGCAGAAAATGGTCTCGCTAACTCTTCTCTTTGTATTTCTGTTGTTGTCCAACCCTGATTCTGGGACAATTTTCTTGACTTGTGTGATGGTTTCTGCAAAGACCTGATCTAAACTGGACCCCTGGCGAGACGCTGCTCTTCTGACTGGGGCCTGAAAGGCTGAAGATGGCGATGGAGGAGGACGTCGGTTTTTGGAAAAAGTGTTGCAATTTTGGTCAGTTGCTGAGAAGTGGTCGACAGTCGCTTTGTGCAAATGGCTGCGCCACCTCTTATTGTCATTGTCAAAGTCACACGAAGACGTCTGATTAGCATCGCTGGCCAGTTTGGCAGCGATAAAAGCCCCCCCCGGCGGGGGCATAAAGGCACTGTTGCCGGATGCGGGCTCCGACGCGGCGGTGCCGGGGAGTTCGTTGCGGATGTGACGTATCTTGTCAGCGTCTGTCAGGGAATTACCACCGAGAGCTGAAGAAATGTGCCGTATGCGGGGGTCATCAAAGGAGATATATTGCACTTTTCCGCCTGGATGCTCTTGCGAAGTACATACAGGATGGAGCTGCTTGTGGCCTGCAATGCACCTCTCTCTGGATGACTCTGACCAAGAACCTGCTGGATGTCGAGCGATCCAATGAGTTCCATCCGGAGCCACGTGTATCTGCTGGTACACGTCACCTCTGTACCTAAAAGCAAGACAACACCGTTGGATTGCTACGCGGGGAATTAGAAACAACTATGACATCATGGGGACATTTTCATGGATCGTATCATGTCAATATTGTAAAAAAATCTATTTGAGATCCAACATGTCGACATGTGGCTGTAGCATTTATTTCAAGCGGTAATTGTCTGACATGCTTAAGGCGTGTCATCTGGGAATACGGATGCTCCCGCGAGTACAGTCGCAGGCATGATTCTGCTGTCATTAACTGTCATTTAACCTGATACGAACATCGACATGGCAACTCCTCAAGCAATACTGAATTTGAATGAAAAAAAAACAAAAACAAAACCCAAACATTGTTTTCAATTTAGCCGCACATACAGTGTGTAATCTATAATTGCTATAACACTGCACTGCATTTCTTTTTATCATACACTGAATTCAACCATCGAAATGGGACACATTACCTGTAATCAACTGCAATCTCACCGTATCCCCGGCGCCCTCCGATAATCACAGGGGCTCTCTTATACGATGGGGGAGGGATGTATCCTGGAGGTCCAGAATCCTGTGCAAAATAGTCTAGTGGAGCATCACCTGTCCGTAAGATGGGTATGGGAGTCCTGTCCCTGGTATGGGAAATAACCGAGTCTCTACCGGACAACAACTCACAGCTTCCCCTAATCTGCTGGTGCATTTCATAGGAGGGAGGTCTGGGGGGCCGAGTGAAGCGGGGCTTTGGCGTTACTGATAACTGGTTGGCACTCGCTGGCCTGCCGTTCTCCGGCCAGCGGGGTGCCCTGTAAAGGTCCTGGTGTGACAGTGGGTGGCCATTAACCCGCCTGTATAAGTCCTGACCGCACGAGGCCATGTCCACATATTGCAGGCTCTCAGGTCGCAGCATCCTGGGCATGGACTGGGACTTGGCTTTGGTCCTGGAATGGACTACCATTCCCTCCGGTGTCCTGGCGCGGAGCCGCTGCTGCTCCTGTGCCCAACGTTCACCCTCACTCTGCGACATCTGGCGACTAAAACTGACAGCTGGACGCCACTCCTCTGTCCCCAGGCTCTGGCACTTCCTCTCGGTGGCCATCCTCCACTGTTTGAGAGCCGCTTCCCTCTCTTTCGCACGAGCCTGTACCTGGGCCACCCAGCGTTGCCGCTCCTGGGCTACTCTCTGACGCTCCTCAACGGGCAACTCTTGACCTTTTGCTTGTTGAGGTCTCTCTGGTCTGTTATATTCCCCATGCGCTCCCGCGCGGCACTCTCTGTGGTCAGCATAGTCCAGCAGCACGGTGAAGTCCTGGCCTCTCCTTCTCCAGAAGGACACGTCTTTGGACTGCATCTGTTGACCTCTGGTGCCATCACAGAACCTAGGAAGAAAAGTCAAAGAGTGAATCGAACAGAATGGAACACGGGAGGAAGGTTGGCATCAACTAGAATACAGAATGCATTGATGAGATACATTCCGGATTCATTGATGGAATTCAACTTCCACTAGATGGCGACAAAAGTATTTTTTTTCATGGAGACGCACTATGAAGAACACGTTAATCTTATTAGGACATTGATATTTAGCAACATTCGATTTTCCCTCCCAAGAGATTCAATATTTCTACACTTCACAAAAACAATAACATTTGTTGCTGACACATCTGTTTGGGGATGTTTTATGGGTGACACTGGGTCCAAAGACAACCCCTAGGGGTCTTATTTGAGCTGTTTTCAAAATGACCGTAAACAAGATGCAAGTATATGTGCACCCTCCCCTGGGCTGAAGCCATTGACCGCCCTTGACATTTTGAACTATGATCAGACACGTGTGCTGCGGGACAGGCGGTGAGATCCATGCCAAGCTGCTAAATAAATAGGCACAATATTTATTAGGAGTTAGAATCATTAGTCTAATCGTGTCACTGCCTAATGGGAGAGCAAAGACAGGCCATTTATTATCCAAACTGAAGCTGCCAGGATAAAGTCCTGTCATTGCATCCCACACATTGACAATTCCCAGGTTCCCACTGGCCAAAGTCGTGGTATGAATATGCCACTTAGCTCCTTCGAGGGAAAAAGTAAAAACAGTTACTTATTTTAGTCAAACACGTGACAATTTTACAAGATGGTGGCAAAAAAAGATTTAAAAAATACCAATATAAGTATTAGGACAGGAATAACAAACTATGAACAAACATATGTAATTGTTTGGACATAAGCTGTATTGTCTTTGTCTACGTTACAGCACACTTGCGAGTGCAAATAGGAAAAGAGCTCTGTTTAAAATAACAAACAAGCAAACAAACAAAAAAAAAAACCCTCCAACTGCGACCAAGCATTATCTGCAGACCTATCATACAGTCTAACTGTGACTACCCAATTAGGCCCTCAATTGCATAACACCAGACTAAGCTAAATATAGCCCATTCTCCATCTCCATTATGTATTAAACCCTATATAGATGCTACATTATTGATGGAGGGTGTAATCTATAATGAGCTGTAATTCCGGAGTTTTCATGTAAGACAGTCGGCCACATGTCGTGGGCTGCACAAAAATGACATCCCTGTGTGTATGCTTGAATGAAGGCACTCAGGCGTGACCCTGAGCTGTTTTGATTACGACTAGTAGGAGTCCAGAACACATTAAATCACCTCCTCTTAAAATTGAGTTCTGAAAATTTGCAAAAGGTAAAATAAAGGAGGAACACGCGAGGAGAAAAAAAAAACATTGAAGTGATGCAAAATGAAAGTATTGAGTGGCGAGTTAGTCTCATGGATTTGTTTCATCAAAGCACTAGAGCAAATAATGTGCCATCATTATTCGCTAAACGGTGAAGTGAACAAGAATTAGGACGCTTGGGAGTACAATCGGTCAACAAATCACAGGCGTGACGGGACAACACAGAATTTGAACTTACCCGCTGTCTGAGGTCAGCGACTCTCCAAATGACGGCGTTTCAATTTGGCCCTGGATTTCACCCTCTTGCCTGGATTGGCTCCTGTCCCCGGGTTGGACGTTGTTGTTGGGGCAGCCGCTTCCAGTCACGTATACTTGAGGGCGCCTGCTCCCGCAGTTGTTTGCGTATGTCAATCTCGAGCCTCGTTCATAGCCATTCACTGTCCTGCTACTGGGCCTCTCGTGGTGTTTACCGTAAGATGGAGGTGAAGAGGGGGGCGCATGTCGGGATGTGGATGCCGGGGTTGGGGTCGGGGCGGTGGAGGCGGTGCTGGGCTTGGGTAGCTTATATCCATGAGAAATGAGGAGATCCTCCACGCTGTACATGTTCGCATTTGATCACGCTGGTGTGTTTCCTCTACCCCCACCCCCCTTCCTCCACCCCCTCTGTTTTTTTTTCCACGTTTTGGGGGGTAGAGAAAGGTAGGTCAGTTGTCAAGGCGTCTCTGCTTCTTCCTTGTACGCAGCGGCAGGATCACCGGCACAACTGTGCAGCCGAGGCCATCACTGAGTGGAAAAGAAAGAGGAAGATGACATAAAAAGCCAAAAGAGAAAAAAAATCAAGCTTACGAAGACCAGATAAAAATGCTCCAATCGCAGCTGTAACACAGGAGCGGGTATTTCATCTCCATTTGTCTGTAATTAACATTCAGTACCAGCTAATTCTAGACCAAGTCTGAAAAGACGTTTAGAAACGTCTTTGGGAGTGAATGAGTTAAACAGCAAAGTGGGATGCTGCCTTTGTCGGGGGTCCAAGTTTACAACTTCTTTCGTCTTTCCCTCCCTTCTCTTATCCATCTTCCGTGCTTCACAAAATGGTCTACACCCAGAAATCTGGTGGACAAAGAAGTAAACAAATGTTCCTCTAAAAAATAAAATATAAAAAAACGCCATCATCAGCAAACTGCGGGATGCTAAATTTCATGGATGAAACTGGTGCTCAGGAATATCGCGACGACAAATGAGGGCTCGCATTTCTCTCTGCTCCACATCCACATCCTCCGTCTTGGGTTCTCTTTTGCATCTCAAAAGCATTTCCTTCATCTTGAGAGAATAAGCAGCATATTTTAAAACTAAAAACTGGAATTCCCCAAGAAATTGCAAGAGAGTGCCCAGAAATGCAGTCACGGAACTGAAATGTGGAAGAAAGAAATGAAGTGAGGATGTGTAACGCTGGTTGGAACTTCACAGCAATCCCAAGATATCATGCAAATATGTGGAGTGGCGTAGTCATCATGCGGTCGTAATGCGGTTGCACAAGTGCGGACACCCTCTTTGAACTGTGGATGAAACTGTGTTCAGAACAAACCCATTTGGATTGCCCCACCCAGTTATGCAAAAAAATCTAATTTCCGTCCATAGCGGATGGCCGTATGTGTGCGAAAGTCCCACTGATGATACGCAGGGTACATCTGCTAATGACGCAATGCCCTTGATGAAGTCATACTTGCTGCCGTGTCAACGGGACAGATGCTGCGGCCCATTGACTCGATATACCCTCCGGTGGAGCCGACTGCCAACAATGTGTCTTTTCCGGAATCAAGAAAGGGCATTGGGGAACAGCGGAATGTGACTCGTTGCAGTCGTCGAATGCCGTTCAGAGATCTTAAAAGCCATACGCACTTTGATTGTCGTCGAATGGCGAGGCCCAAGAACTCATTTTCAGTTTTGACAGCCGCATCGCTGAGCCAGCCAAATCCAAAGTGCATTCGTCTGCAACCGATGCGCGTTTGTTTTGCATCTTAGCATTTGTTTTACCACGATAGTCTCACAGGGATGAAAAACATGGATTGACAATAAGAGAGCCTTGACTTGGGGGGGCAGCATGGCTCTCCTCACTGCATGTCCTTGGCCCGTCCGTCTGTCTCTGTTCCGTGTACCTGAACCTTGGAAGAGCCGACTACGCGGTGATTAACAGCATCCGAGACCATGAAATGCCGCTCTTTGTATGCGAGGTTCCTTAATAAGATTATTTTCCCCCCACCAGCATTTAAAACCTTAAACCTGTTAGCTTTGGCGGATTGGCCCGTGGCTCCTACCCAGTTAATACTTTCGTTAAGTTTCACTCCTTCCATTTGCGTAATCTCCTCAAGGAGAGACGAGCTGCAAGTTTGCCGGGTATTCTGTCGCGAACAATGTCAAAACAATGACACAAACCATTGCATTTGGCTTATTTATTCTGTTTGAAGGTCATGATTCACACACCACAAAACAGTAAAAGTCTCTGTGGTACAAATGAGAAAAAAAAAAAACAACGTTTCGAACTGTTCTGAATCTCAACATTTGTTCGATCGTAAAAAAAAATTGGAACCCTCGCTCAAGCTCTGTTCTTCATTTTCAATGTTTGGACTGAAAGAATATTAAGAGCAGATTTAATATGTAAATGAGGTCATTAGAAGCGTGTCAACCTTCACTTATGAGAATCAGGCTATTGCTTGAGGTTCTACATCCAACTGAGACCGAGGATTTTCAAACAGAAATAGGAAGGCGGTGTCGGAATATTTCTGTTTCCTTTCGGGATTGGACACAGGGGGCAGTTTCAAACGTTGTCAATGCCGAATTGGTCAAACTCAGAAATCAGAGTGAGCGCCGAGCTCATGAATATATTTCATGTGATAATCCACTTTACCCTGTGATAATGTTGTATATGCATATCAACCCGTTTTAAGTGAACCGTATGCTGTCTGATCCAACCGAATTCTTAATCTGAGGCAATTGCTCTTAGTGACACCAGTAAATGAGGATTATCTCCATCATCGGTCAAAGTCAGGATTTCCCCCTGTAAAATGATCTGCCTTCGCGCAGACCGCGCCCCAACTGCTCCTTTCCCGTGACAAGCTGCATTTAAATACTGCTAATGCCGTTACGCAACGGAATTACTCATTTTATATCAAGTAAAACCTTGGATTGAAGGAACGCGCTGGCAACAATGGCGGCGTTCATCCCCCGCTACACAAAAACATTGTGTTCAGTGACAATACTCCTCTTGTGTGGAAAATAGATGGCATTGTGGTTGTTGGAATATGGAAACAGGGGGTGGAGGGGTGGGGGGGTGCAGATCGGCTGTGTTTTTCTCGAAGGCGCTCTCTTAGGAAGGGGGAAATTAATGAAATAGTTGATATGGATAACATACGCTGCGAAGCGAGCTAAAAATAAACAGAACCACATGAGGGCTGGCATTTCCCCACAGACGACCCTCGCACCACCCCCACGTGCTCTCTTATCATCAGCCACTTCGTTTATACTCGCTACGCAGTCAAAGAGACGAGTCTGCTTCTCAGGTCATATGGACTAATGTCAAGGGCAGGGTTGGTGGATGCAAAAAAAAAAATAAAAAATAAAAATAACAATTACAAACACTTTGGCTAGGAAATGAAAGTGCACACATGACTGGCTGCAGGAGCGTGACGGCTTGCGGGTTGACAGTTTGGTGTCACCTCCTGACTGTATTTATGGCCAAACTAAGATGAGGGAGAGCAAGGGTGGCACACAATACCGGATGGAGTCTTTTTTCAATTGGCCATGTCACAGGCGTTACAGTCTAACATGGGGGGGGAAAAAAAAGAAGAAAAAGTTGCACAGAAATGGTTAGTAAGCGGCTAGGATTGTCTACGAACACTTGGCAAAGAACTGCTCTGTGGTCAAAACAAAGTCAGTGAAAGTGATTTATGTTGCCCCGAATGAGACGCAGATGTGATCAAATGGTACAAATCACCCCAAACGGAAAGGAATATGAAACACCTCCCCCCCAAAAAACTCTTACTACACCGAACCAAAAAGACAATCACCCACCCTGTTTCCGAAAAATATTCCACCAGAGCCGCACCTCTACAGATTGTTCCCCAGTCTCCTTGAATCTAAAAAGAGAGTCCTGAGCCGGGTGTGTACTTGGCTGTTCTCTGGTCCCGGGATCTGTTTGGCCCATCACATTCGACAAACAGCAAAGATCTGCCGATTGTTTATCTTTGTGACCACACCGTGTTCATTGAAGGGCCCTTCTCTTCCTGAGGAAGTGCGCCGCTGCGGGGATGGAGGTGTGCCGACTATGTCCCAAATGTTTCCAATCAGTCTCTCGGCGGGCTTCTGTTTGTCCAGTGAAAACATGTCAGAGGCATGTTTTTCCACACAAGCCCGGTGGACAAACAACCAAGCAAACTTTAAGCCTTATTTTCACAAATGCCGAAAAGCCTAATGCCGAACTTCCCTTCACGTGCACGCTAACTCCACAATGCTAAGCTTTGACGTATCTCGCAAGTACCCCACCTCCCATCCACCGGCAACAATCCAGTGGATCAGGAGTCACACGTCTCTAATTCTTCGTCTTCGTCTTGAAAGCTGCTCGCCATCTCTTTAATTGTCTGGAAAATCGATCAGGAAATAGGACACCGGCTTCGTGCATTTTAAGGAGACATTAGATCTTGCCGGAAAATTATACTCCTTTAAACAGTGAAAGATCTTCCTTTCTGTGCTACATAAGGAGCCGTCCTATCAGTGTGTTTTGGTCCACATCCGAATGAGATTAGAATAGAAATAAATCAACAATCTTGGTTTTGATTAGAGATTCAAAAATGCAAATGAGAAAGTGCCCACAGTCCCCTTTCCACCAAGAAATATGGTTCGGTCCTCACTTCGGTACTGCAACATAACAAAGTCCCCACTTTTGACTTTGTTTGAAACATACGTGTGTATGGCGGGTTGACACACTGCCGTCCTTTGTTTGGTCCTCACAGATTTCAAGAACTGTTTGCAACTTGTTTTTCGATTACGACCAGCTGCGTGTGTTGATTGTTTACAGAGAAAGTCCGCATGCGGCAAATCCTCGCATCGTGTGTGTCTTCTTTGATGTATCGGTGCGTTAATTTCTTCATAATTGACATCATCATCCTGCCTACATGTGGCGGAAATGCAAATGTGATCAGCATTTATAAATCCGGACTATATCTCAACTCAGCGACTTGGTGGAAACATGTCTTCATTCAGCGCAACCATCGTCTTCGGATGTCATGCAATCAATGCGGTCTCCTTTGACAAAATGTCTAATCGTTCATTGCGTGTTTGGATTGCTAAACTGGAAAGCTCACCAGTGCCAAAGCACATTTTGTCCTGGGATTGAATTTAAAATCAGTTGAGAAACGGCAAGCGACATGCAGCTGAGAAGTTAGTATGGACTTTTTCGCCGCGGAATACAATGCGAATGCTCGACCCTCTGAGCATTCACACGATGATAAGAAATAACAAGAGCACCGACAACAAAGCACAACACCGCATTGCACGGCGACTTGCTTTCGCTTGCATGTTGGCCTTCGTTGCCCTCTGCATTGTGAATCAATTAGCTCATGTAAAAAAGGTTGGCCGAAAGACATACACTTGAATTATTTTGTTAATCATGTCCCATGGCAACAGTTGTTTTGCACTGGCTCATGCGTGGGCTGCTAACATATTCCCCCCGCCCCCTCGTTGCTCCAGTTCAGAACTTATTTTAGTCGGACTCCACTGGCAGCGAAATTAAAGGCGGGAGACTATTTTATTGTTTTAATTCCACCAATACATCACAGGGTACAACATTCTGGTCTGGCCCCGATTCCTTTCGTACTGGGTCTAGCCAAATAACTGTCCTCCAGGCTTAATAATAATAATAATAATAATAATAATACATCACATTTGTAAGCGCCTTTCACAACACTCAAGGACACTGTACAGCCAAGACCAATAGTAAAACACAGATAAAATAATAAATAAAGAAAGAAAGATTTAAGGCGGGTAGGCAAGTCTATGCACGACAACAGCCCAGTGCAAAGCTGCGCAACAACTTTGAACATATCAATGAACTAATTTTACGTTGCTGACCTCATCAGCCATTGCACGTCATGAGATTTTCGGCTGAATGCACTCACATGTAAAAGGATGTTCTGGGCTGAGCTTTTGTACCGCAGCCAGCATTTTAAAATGAGAGCGGGGGGGGGGGGGGGGGATAAATACAAGGTCATTAGGCACGCAAACCCACGGACACACTGTTGTGCTACACAGTAGGCTTCACCTGTACTTAAGCTATTCCCAATCCATGCCGTGTCCTAATTAGTGTCTGTCAAGGTCCGGGGCTTGCTGGAGATGACAGCGGCATGTTTAGCGGCCAGAAGCGGGCTGATCAAAGGGTTAGCATGCTCTGGCCTTTTGCATGGCTCTTGCCCAGTGACGCAGAGGTCAACAGCAAATAATCACCCATCCATCCATCTATTTTCCAATCCGCTTATCCTCACGAGGGTCGCGGGTGTGCTGGAGCCTGACCACATCGACAAACAACCGTCCGTGCTCACAATCGCACCTCCGGACAATGTTGAGCGCCAAATCAACCTGTCGTGCATGTTTTGGATTTGTATAGTCTATATATATTGTTTTCCTTCAACGTCGCTGCAAGATACAATCAACCAGATTCCTGACAAGCAATTCAATGTATAATCTTCTGCAATTCTTTGGGGCTATGTATGATACCACGGCATCGCAATCAGGTGATCTCTTCTGTGCCCTGCTCACTTGCCTATTTAAACATTCATTTGTTATACAACACTACATTACATTTACTTCTCGTTTGCAAGTGACTGTTATCATTAGCAAGTGGCCAGAGGACTGATCACATTAGTCATAACACGAACACACGTTACCGCATGACTGAGCGGGATGCAGACATCTTTTTTTTTTTAACTTGAAATTATTTCTGGTTGTCCCGCTCATTTGTGATTTTCAATTATAGGCTTGCGTGTGTCTGTAAGTGTGACTGTGCTTATTTGTCATGACTGGCACAAAAACAGTCAAAAGAACAAAAAGACACTCTTGCAAGTTTAGACTTGTAATTTTCATCAGAGTGGACGACCATCAGGGTGTTCACGTTTCAGAAATTCCACAGCATGTTTCTTGAACAGCCAGAAGTGCATTAGAAGCTTGGTGCATACATTTCAATGTGGACCGGATAACAGGTGGGATGAAAGGATTCTCACACACTCATGAGGCATGGTTGTGGAAAACTGCGATGTAAACAAGTGAAAACAAATAGTGGGTTATCTCACCAGAGCCCGATTGCCACATTGGAATAAATTGACGCTAAGGAAGCGGCGAGCAGGCAGATGGCCCAAACATATGGCCGGCATCCAATCAAAACAGAACAATATACACACCAAAACGTTTCACATTTCATGCGGCGACACTCGCTTCTCACTCTCAAGAGGCACGTTGGCAGATGTCAGTCGCGTTCACATGTTTCTGCTTGGCTACATCCATGAGCCTCGTCCTGCCTGCCTGCGTCACCTCCCCTCTGACATCACATGTGACATCAGACAGGAGCTCCGAGGGGATCCCTGTAGCTAGGCAAACATCCGGTGACTTTGAAAAAGACGACGCTTTCAGCCAGCCAATGGCCAGACTCAGATTCTTTGTGCGCTTGGCCTTGAAATAATGCTGAAGACAGACAAAGTGAGAAGGAGGGGGCGGGGGGGGGGGGCAGGGGGGCTGTGAAATGGGATCGTCTGACAGAATCCTCAATGAACCAAGAAAAAGTAATAATCTGACGGAAGGGGAAGTTCATGGATATCACACCGCCTTGCAAAAAATAAAAAGCATGAGGTTCGCCCACCCGACACTTATCGGTGGCTTGGGTTTGTCCCACTCATAAGAGTTGGACTGTGAAGGGCCCCTCCGAATACGCTGAGCAAACCTTTCCTCTGCTGCTGGAAGGAATTAATGAGCAGCTTCCTCCTTACTGCCGCCCCTCCCCAAACTCACCATACCTCACCCCCTGAGGACTTCCAGTAGGGCCTTCACACGCCAGTCCAACATCAGGCATGTGTGAAAGACCGACACATATGCCTGCAGAACCCTACTTGGGATTTCTTACTCCCTTGTAGCTAGTCTTGGAACATTTGCTGACATTTACTAACTAGCTTTTAATACGCACTCACTGAGCTATCAAATGTCAAAAACCAACAGCGCTTGTTCTAGGGCAACAGCATAAATACTATGTAAACAACAATACTGAAAGTAACAATCACGCCTTAGGCCACGCGTGGCCAACTCAAGAGAGAAATATTCGCAACATTGTAGCTGAATTACACTTTACATATAGTACAGTGACTCTGCACGCAGACATGCACTCAAAGGAAACATCTTGACTGCGACAATGTTTTGTAAAGGTCCCAGACAATTTTCAGAATGTGCAAGAGCCTCTTAAATTGAAACCATTCAGCACATGCAAACATACCACCGTAACTTATAGCCAGACAAAAGAGCAAAGTACAGAATTGTCTATGAAATAAAACCACAAATGAATTCCATTTTAATTCAAACAGTAGTTAAGGATGGCCTCACTTTGCAGGCTGCTTGAGAGGGAAGGTCATCAACACCAACATGCTTGCAGGTGAGACAAACTGTGACAACATGCAAGCATCAAAGCAACCATTTGACATTAGCCGAACTCCATTTCATGCATTTGGCACTCCGCGAGAAGACTGTGAGCTGCACATGCACGAATCCGTGTGTTGTGACTGCTATGTTATGAAATGGACTGACAGGCATCTATGAGCTTGCTACTACAACACTCGTCCAGCTGAAACGCGCACGCACCAGACTCCCTTCAACGACTGGCTATTTTGACTTTTATTGATGTCTGGTTAAAATGCATTTAAAGCGCGACGCTGTCTGCAAACGTTAAACTAATCGCGGGTGTCCTTGGCTAAATTCGGCGTTCACGTGACCCATCATACACTAAGTGATGGCTCAGTTGGTTCAACTCTCCTGTCGCCCACCCACCGTGGATGAAAAATCACTTATGCAATTCTACAACTTCTACAGGTTCCTAAGCACTATCTGGGGATGCAATGCATTTCTAAAACAGAAATTGGATTAGTAGAGTATAAAAACAATTGCGTCACATTCCTTTGTCATATTCGTTGTCTATGCGGGGGTGCTTTCGGACAGTGGAAATTGCGTAATTTGGATGGAGTTTGGCCTCTCATCCACGGAACAGAACACGAAGATGAGCTAACGTTAGCCTGGCTAGCTCCATCACAGCAATCTTTAACCTTCAGCTGATAGGAAAAGAGCGCGCCCCCTTCGATACTAAGAATAATAAAATAATAATAAAAATAAATACCGCACGGCGCCCGTCACTCCTCAAGTTAGAAATCCAACGAATGCATGCTGTGTTCGTCCACATGTATGTCAAGTCTGAAAAGTGACCCAAAAACTGAACCGAATGCCCCCGCCGACGGTACGGGCTGCAGACGAAGCCGGGCAGGAGAGCGTGCAGGCGGCTAGATTGAAGTTGAAAGGACCAATGGAAAGGTTGACTGATGCGCTGATGCGACTCAGCCTTCGACTCTTCCAGCGAAATAATAAACGCACAACATTCATATGATGTAACGCACTTTTTTTTTGGGGGGGGGGGGGGGGAGTATTTACCTGCGGAGCGTGTCGTCGCGTTGGCGCCTGGATGCCAAGCTCTCATCCCTGCCGCTGCTCCGGACGGAATGAGCGAGCTCGGATGTGCGGAGGGAACAGCCCCCTCACCACGAACGGCGCACAACACCGAGGGAGCATCCCGCCTCCGCTCCAGTGGGCAGCAGCTGGATGCAGCGGCGCTCACTCTTAATGTCAATGACTGTTCTCTCAGCGTTTCACCTCATCCATCCGTGCTGCAAATGCTTATAGTTCACCTTTTCCAGCTACTGTCGTGCAAATCGATTCACGGTGCATCGGGGACATCTTTGGAGACCAACAGCGGTTAATGAATAATTAACCTCCACACATCCTTGACCATGAAACTAATGTAGCCAATCAAAAGGTAGCCCATAGCTGCACACGCATACAATATGGGTGAAAATGGTGCCTTTACGGAGATGAAGCTTTTCATTTGCTACCCTTGCCAATGTAATCCATATCGAATTACCACAATCACATTGCAAAAAAAAAAATCCTTAAAGTGAACCCCCACCTCGTCGTTATTTTGGAGGTGTTACAAGTGCACAGTATTCGCTGAAAAAAAAAATCACCTACTCGCTCTATAGGTGCTCAGGCATTTGACAAAAAATAGTTGGTGCCAAGCAGGAACTGAGAGGAGGAGGCAGAGTTTCATATCATCAGGCCATATCCTTGTCTAATTGAAAAAAAGTGCATTTGTGCTCTTTGTTCAGTTCCTTCACCCCACGACGAGCAGGGATTCACTGCACAACAACAGCACACAATTGTTGCACATCATCCTAGAGCAGCTCGGAATCAATATTCATTTTGACAAAACAAATAAAAAAACGTCATACTCACCAGAGATAGTGATTATTACATGTTATTATACTGTATGCATATTGGATTTTTTGTTTTCCATGTTGAAGTTGGCCACAACAAGTTTTGTTACAAACAACCAGTCAGAAGATGAAAAAATGCGGATGGCATTGATTGGAAATTTTTCAAATGTGATTGGTTAAAGACATAGTACAAATGCTCATATAGTCTAAATCAGATTGGCCCAGAATGAATGAATCTGAAGGCCCTTGGCAGATCACACCGACATCCAATTGATGTGATGCCAGCGCAACTAGAATAAACACCGTACTCACCAGACAATACACACCCAATAATCACATACAAGAGCTGGAGGGTCCGCTATATTGAAAACCCCCCTGTACATGATGCAGCGCAAGCTACACCCACAAGAGTAAATGTTTTCTTAATAGCAATCAAAAAGTAGCATCCTAGCCACTGTGTAGATTTTTTTTGTATGCAGCTCTTGTAATGGATCTCATCAGAATCTAATGGTGTACCCAACATTGTGGTTGCTGAGTGTATGTCTGCATGCAATATGTATTACATAACAGAATTAATCAATTGTGACATCTTTTAAGAATTCACAAGTTCCTCTCCTACACTCATTCTGCTGTTTACATATTGTTGCTGTGGCTGTGTCCTTGTCAGTATGATTTATTTCACATTAAAAATCAATTCACCAGCAATTTAGTGTGTGTGCGTGTGTGTGTTGAGTTTTTTTTTCATCCGATATCCTTAATTTGTTTAGGAGGAGTTCCTCCCTCAGCAGAGTGTGTGGGGGTAAGCATATCTGCTTGTCTTACTCTGTTGAGAGGTCCCAGGTTCGAACCTTAGTGCAGACCCGCCTCAGTTTTTATATGTTCTCCTCATGCTTGCGTGGCGTTTTCCAGCTTCCTTCATCTTCCAAAACATGCAAATTGATGCTAAGATGAAGACTCTACATTGTCCATAGGGGTGAATGTTTGTCTACATACCGTATTTCGTGCCCAAAGTTAGCTGGGTTGGGCTTCAGATCACCAGTGACCCAAATGGAGATGAGCGCTGTCGAAAATGGATGGACAAAATGAAGTCCATAATAACCCGTCGTCGTCTAATACATACTGTAGGTCTATTTTATGTTGGTTTGGTAGTCTCCCTGAAGACTGGCCAAAACCCTACTTTTACACTTCTGGCTGTGTGCCTTTCAAGCTTATCCTTTTACTCCCTATCCAGCTCTTAAAAAGAGCAAGACCCTCCACCTCCATAATATTGACACAGATGTTACATATGAGTGCATTCCCCTGAAAGCAAAGGATTGGAACCTACTAGGTGCTGTCAACTTAGGCCTGCAAAGTTGAAATGATTTCACAATTTTCCCCTTTGAAGTCAGTTGACTCTGTAAAATGTTCTGTTCACTTTGCACAATGGCCGCATGTTTACATGATTCATGTTTGGATTATCTAATTTAATCGTTTATTTCATTGAATTTTTGGTTTTGTTTTGTTTTTTTTTAACAATAAATCAGTCAAAGTGTTGACAAGTACAGTATATTAAGCATCCGGATTCTAGAATTTGGCATTTGAACACGCCACAAAGCATTTTAATAGAGTTCAGGTCATGACAAGACAATGAGCAAATTGGGAAAGAACGAGAAGACTGAAAAGCACAAATGGGCTCTGTGAGGAACAGTGTAACTTTTGTTTTTATAGTTTTTGGCCGTAGACTCAACAGCACCTGCTGAGTGTCACGGAAGGTCACCACTTCTATCCTCCTGCTCTCTGTTTGAACTTCACTGTTATTGCTGTAAAGCTTGGACATGTCTATTTTCCAGGAGCCATCCATTAGCCACTCAAAAGCAGTGCGATGTGGTGCGGAGACAGTGATGTCACCGCTCCACTTGCCAAATCTGGTTTGGGGGTTGAACGTTTCTTCGTTTGCAGATTCGTCATGACCAGTGTGGGCCGCTGCAATTGGACTATGCGTCCTTCAATTCTTTTAATTCACTCTGAACGCGTGGGTGAGAACATTGTTTCATGCTTCAATACCGACAAAAGAGAGACTCACTCTGAATTGTGTGAGCAAAAAAAGAGAAAGGACAATAGTCTGTTTCTCGGGGTTTAAACGATGCCAAGACACAAAAGTTGTCGTCAAAATTCATCATTTAATGTACAAACATTTAATGTAATTATGGCTTTACGGCCGTGTGAGTGTAGGTTAGTGAAAGACTAAAGCGCATTCGATACAAATTCGGTCTCTGTTTTGCTTGGGATACGGTTGATCATGCATTTAAGGACTATTTCAATTCGTATGAGAAAAAAAAAGTCTAGTCGTCAATGCTCGTTGCAGGTGAAAAGAGGCACGGTGTCATTGCTTTGAATAGATCATCAAATCACGCGCTTAGGAATGCACTAATTGCAGCAACCTTTGTGGATCAAGTGCAAGCCCCCTCCTAAGTGCAGCTTGCTGATGAAGCTTGGCATTGGTCAGTGGTTCGGAAACCATTTCCATATTCTCTCCAAGGAAATGGAATCGACTTTCTTCACTTTGGCTTGCTTTTTCGCAAAATGTTTTTTTTTTTCTCAGACAGAAAGAATGTGCTAAACTTGGCGGGCCTATAATAACCACACATCTGCGGGCCGCATAAGCCCAAACGGTGCATTTCCCATCCGACTCCATTTGCAAACCTGTAATTAGAATTATTTTTAGGAGTATCGAGTGGTCTGTGCATCCTCTATCTATTCTAGCAGAGCCACAGGAGCTGCAGTGAAACCCAAACAATTGCACCAGAGTGTGACATAAACACAGGAGCGGCTCAAGCCTCAACATAAAAGGACTGAATCAGCATCAGGAACCTGTGGTCGCATTTTGCAACGTGCACTTCTTTAGTACATCTCACACGTTACGTGAGAGATCTTTGGAAAGGCAAACACATTGACGGTGGCGATGACTTTTTTTCAAGATACTCTGAAGAGACGTGAGGGTACAACATCATATCCCAACATTGGTTATCTTATTGACTCAGTTTCTTCCTGCGGAAAGCTTTTTTTGTTATTAAAGCTGCAATCCGACCGCAACTGCACGAACCATGAAAGAAAAAAAATAAAACCCCAAGAGTGAGAAAACAAGCTCCTTTTCCCATGGAAGTGAAGCACCTTCACAAATGTGATCCTAAATTCTATTCCGATCATGAAAAATGACCGCGATCAAACCAGCTCCACGTCAACAAAGCAAATCCTCGGACAGCTGGGCTCTGGCGTTGCAAAGTGACTACCGTAACTCGGCACAGATGTGGAAAGGTCTCGACGGTCTGAGGTTTAAGCCACCCTGGTAGTACACCACCCAGAGGCCTGCGCTCAAGGAGATCTGAAGTGTTTTTTGTTCTGCCACGGAGCATGGTTATTGTTGTAACGTAAGAGATCTGTGGGGAAGAGGGCACGGAGGCCAGGCGCAACACATGAAAAACATGTAAAGCCCCTTCACCTTTCAACCGATGCTGTGAACAGCTGCCCGATGTTGACGCTGAGATTCACTTTGATCCGCTCATATCGGGATTCCAGACAACGGCTCGCATTGTGTCGGCGCCTTGCTTTCGGGAAATCGCACCTCCCTTTCGATACCATCAACCCGTTTCAAATAAATAGCCTCCGACCGGGGTGGGATTGTTTTGCTTCGAGCCGCGGGGCAAACCAGTGAGCCGAGGGCCTCCCGTGAAGCCGCCCTGCTCCTCGGCCGAGTGTTGACAATAAAAACAGCTTCCGTTAAGCTTTTCATGTCAGCAAATTACTGCAAAATGGACCGATTTTACACCGAAGAAAGACGTTTCCCCTACCTGATATCAGCTGCTAGCATTCACCCGCTCCGAGTTAGACAATTGTGATTCACCCACAAGACCCAAGGTCGGAAAATCTGCATAAATGAACACCTTAGAGGCTTTGTGGGGCCACATTTCACGACAACGTGAAGTGTTTAAAGAAGAATAATGTGAGACAGAGGGTAATATATGGTGCGCACGTATGGAACGATTCAATATCCTTGATTTCCAGTTTAAGAGCCATTTAAGGCCAAAACAATTCAGCCGGCCGCCCCATCATCAGTAGCAGCGTTTGAACAGTCTTTATTTTTCATGGAGAAAGTCTACCCAGAAGCTCCCCAAATTGAATGACGTTTGAGAAAAGAGAGACTCCAGTGTGCTGAGGAGGCGCTTTGAATCCCGACAACCCTTCTTGTTTTATTGCTGGTGTCAGTGAATCTCGGATATTTAGCAGAGGGCTGCAAAAGAGTGAGCCGTCCGGCTGCCAAAGCCTTCCCCTCGTCGCTAATTCAGCTTTAAGCCACGTTGAAAAAAAATGTTAGCGTAATTGGAAGGATGTCAAGATACTCTGTCTTCAATCTAATTGATGACCGAATGGATTCCCTCTGATAATGCCAGATAGATTGAAATACTCAATTTTTGACATCTCATTTTCATTACAGTGAATTTTCTGAGGGCGGCCCGGTAGTCCAGTGGTTAGCATGTCGGCTTTACAGTGCAGAGGTGCCGGGTTCGATTCCAGCTCTGGCCTCCCTGTGTGGAGTTTGCATGTTCTCCCCGGGCCTGCGTGGGTTTTCTCCGGGTGCTCCGGTTTCCTCCCACATTCCAAAAACATGCGTGGCAGGCTGATTGAACACTCTAAATTGTCCCTAGGTGTGAGTGTGAGCGTGGATGGTTGTTCGTCTCTGTGTGCCCTGCGATTGGCTGGCAACCGATTCAGGGTGTCCCCCGCCTACTGCCCGGAGTCGGCTGGGATGGGCTCCAGCACGCCCCGCGACCCTAGTGAGGATCAAGCGGCTCGGAAGATGAATGAATGAATTAATTAATTAATTTTCTGATCCGGTGGCTGAGGCATTGACATCTCACACATATTTATTTCTTTATTTTTTTCAATGTAACACTTTTCAAGGTCTGAGGTGGGGAATTTCCCACCTCCAAGTTGTCGGGGCCCCCAGCTGCAATTGTAATTAGAGCGACCATGTGTTACGTTTTTTTTTCTTTTTGAGTGGCACGTAGTTGCTGACATACCGGGTAATGAATTGGCGTATGTTACGGATTACAGCACGCCACTATTTGAGGACATACTGCAGTAGTCCCCTTTATAAGCCTTTCATTCATGGCAGACTTTTGGATGATGAATAATTAGTGTTTGTTTGCTCCAAGGAACAACAGCGCATCGTTGTTTTAACCTTTGATCTTTCCAAGTGAGGCTGGTGATGCACACCCCATCACAAGTCACAAGTCACACACCGTACGCAAAAGTATGGCTTTTATCGGAATAAGATATGGGTGATATGGGAAGCTAGGACACAGAGTGGCCCTGGGTGAAAAAAAAAAACAACTCTCTGTTTGGCATATGAGTCAAACGTATCAGCGCTTTCATGCAGACATTGTCGCTAATTTGAATCGTCCACGTCGGGAGAGCTCAGGCCAGCCGTGACGGGATAAAGGCCGCATGACCGATGGCTGTCGTCTTTCATGCTTTAACAGGGAGAATGTCAGGAGGTTAACAGCAAGGTCGCGATCCCTTTCCAAGGGAGAATCCGCGACCGTTTCAGGGAATGAGACGGCGCAGAGCGGTTGACTCAGTCGGTCGCATATTTGGACCGTGGATCTCTGACTACTCACACCCAGCGCGACGCTCGCGATACTTCGCCGAGCGAATGCGTACGTGTGCTTCTAATGTCGTCTCATTGTCATATTTGTGCTCCTGCAAAAATCACCGGCTTGCGATAGGCATACAATTCCAGTCGGACACAAAACACACACGCGCACGCTTGGCTGGAACAATGTAGTCTGTCCCAGATTTCTCACGAGACCCAAGTGGAGTGCAGCAGACAGCCACGGCGAGGCATGCGGAGGGAAGGAGGATGGAAGCACGCCAGAGGGAAAACACAGACTCTTTTTGTGTGTGTGTGTGTGTGTGTGGACAGCCCACTATTTGCAATGCGCAAGAAGTTTATACGTTTGCAGTAATGTGCAATTACACCCCTGCTAACTTAATTAACCGTCTGACAGTGAAAACGTGTTTTTTTTTTCTTTTTTAGCTTCAAGTGGTAAATGCTACACTGCAGAGAGGAGCGAATAAGTCATCAGAGACGCGCTTTCTCTTGTAAAATGGTTGATAGAGTGTAAGTATGTCTATGCAATCCTTTCTGCAAATGCGGTTCGAATGCTTAGAGTGCTATTAAAAAGAAAACCTCCATTTATTTTTCTGAATGAATGTTCCGCCCGATGCCTTTTTTGCTTTCAAACTTCATGACGTATTTCTGCCTCGCATCTGCACAATGAATCTGAGATCTTGCAACTGTGGAGGAATCATTTATGGTGAGTAGTTAAGATTACGTGTTATCACGTGACTGTTGTCAGCTGTTGGTTTTCCATCCTCTACTCAGAATGCAAAGCACACATGGCTTAACCAAAATGATCCGATTATTGTTTTTTTTTTTTCTTTTGTGGGACTTCAAACTCAGAAACAAATGTAAAAAAAAATGTCTGTCCAAGATTCATTCATTTTCTCTTCTTCTTATCCACAGTAGGCTACATTGACACAATGTTGCAGGCAGTCATGGCAGCCACAATTTGCTCGGACGGAGATTTGGGACATTTTTTTGTCTTTTACTCTCTCTTACGTGCACACACCTTTTGGTGAGCTTGTGTCTGAGTCGAAACGTGTCCAAGACACTTTTCCAGTCACAACCCCTCCCCCTCCTGAGTTTAACCTCCTCCCGCTGCATAGCATGATGATGATGATGTGCTGGGCCTCTGACACGGGATGAGATAACACACATCTGGAGCCGTGGACAGTCTGCAGCATGAGTAAAGCCCTCAAAACCGAACTTGCCTTCACGCTTTTCCGAGTTCCAAAAGAAAGCGGGGCCGCGGTTGTGCTAAAAACAACACAACAAGCAACGCTCACATGGAGGAAAACCACAGGATCACGGAAATGGTCTGTGGAGTCAAAAGTGAAGCGGAATTCCGTACAAGTACCGGAGTGAAACCTGCGGGCTTTTTTTTTTTTCGTGTCACTTGCTCCCGACAGACGGCACGTATGCAAAAGAAATGAATTTTTCTGCCATGCGTGCAGTCGAGCCGAAATCGCTTACGCACGTCAGCATGCGTAATGGCGTCCGTCGCACGCCGGCGGTTTGATGTGCTCGGTGGAAGCCAGCAGCAGGCATGAGAGATGGATGATCCACGCACACACACGTGTGTCACACGCGCACACAATCATGTGGTGGGGGGTTCCTCGGCAGGTTCCCCTCCCTCTCTCAGCGTGCCACTCCGGGATAAGGACATCTCTTCATTCCTGCGAGCCGAAGCTTCGCGGCAGCCACTCGAGATTTTTTAAACAGGGCCCTTCCAACGGCTAATTATAGCGCCAGGCTAGCCTCCCTCCGACCACACTTTTCCATACACGACACAGCATCAGGAACAAGACGGAAACCGCATTTGCGATTTTTATTTTAATGGATTTTATCTGTGGGGTATGAGCCGGAGCCGACGGCAGGAAAAAGCTTGTGATAAGCTTACGTAACGCTTGCTGCACTTTCAAAAAAGTGCCCTACCTGTGTGTCCAGCTGCGAGCAGCATTGCTCCGACGCCCTTGGCACGCTACGATGCTGAAGTTTGCAAGAAACTCCGCCAAAAGAGGAGAGCGTTAAATGGAACGAGAAAGTGATTTGAGGAGAGACACGCGGAGGCCAAGCGTGCGGATCAAAACACAACCACCCAGCGTTTTCGAGCTCCATCGGACGTTCAATCTCTTGATTGATGACACGGTGTTAAATTTATCGCAGAGCTCTCGTGCATGCAAGTTGAAGAGGGCGACCGCAGGAATTGAGAGTCAAGAGGTCGTTTTACAGCACGTTGATCCCGAGCGGGGGGTCAAACCTGTCCGTTCCGCACCGGCGGAGGTGTGCGGCGGCCGAGGATAAAGTTCAGTTCAGTGGAGAGCTCCCAAGGGCCGCGGTTGCCTCTCATTCTTTCGACTTCCTCACTGCGCTGCGCTTGCCACAGCTCGGGAAGGGAGTCATCTGCGTCCGATTCATAATTCATGCATCTGGCTGACTGCTCCTCTCCGGCACGTGTGAACAGCGCGACAAGCCCAGCAGGTAGCTCCAGGTCTAAATCTGTCTCCTCCGTTGTGCGGAAAAACGCGACCTGATTATTTCTGCTCATAATCAACAACTTAAATAGAGCCTGAAAGAAAGCGGCTTCGTTTGCGCGGGACATGTCGCACCCTGTTCCAGCTACTAATTTGTTCGCCTTATCAGCAGTGGCGCAGTTCAGAGCGAGTCCATCGACGCGGTAGGTCAAGCACGGCGTTTCCGCATTCAATCATTCTTCCAGTTTCCCAGCATCGAGGCGAAGCCTGGAGAATACAGATGGAGTCGTCCTGAACTTGTGAATCTCCAACCTCAAATTCAACTCTTCACTTTTTCAACTTTTAAAAAGGTTCTCACGGTGTTAATCAATGTATACGATAATTACGGGGATCTTACGTGGAGATTCCGGACCCGGACGTTCTGCGCCGTGTCAATAACGTTGCATCGATACTTTGATGATCTCATTACACTTGCAAATGTGGGCAGGTGGAATATAAAGGGCGGCATTTCAACAATCTGTCCTAAGAGTCATAGCGGCGTGAGGAAAAACAGTAAGCCTAACCTCTGTCCTCTTGTTTACGCTTGAAAGTAATGAGTCATGTATTACCAAACTTGACTTGCCAGCTCAGAAACGCAGATCTCAACCCCATCAAACACCGTTGGGAAGAACTCATCTGTGACTTCTAACCTTGCAAAGCTTCTTGAGCAAAGACAGACACTCTCTAAACTCTTCAACCGTATTCCCGGGGGAGTGGAAGCTGTTACAGCTGCTAATGGCAGTTCTCTGCTACATTTTCTTTTCCCATTTCATTTCCCGTAGGTGTCCCCGTTCTTGCCCGTGCGCGTAAACAGAATCATACACGATCGCCTGTTAGGTCCAAAAAATGTTTTTTTTCCATTCTCGGTTGAAAGTGTGACAGGAGTTTATGTTCAGTGCCTGCAGATGCCCGGCATGATCTGCTGTGTTCTGTGATTTGAAGCCAGCAACCAACAAATCAACCCACGAAGCTGGCGGCCAACTGCCCCGCTTCAGTAACAGCAGTCACGGGCATGATATGGGCCTTTTAGGACCCGAGCCAATTTTAGACTACACGATATTTCCTATGAGACGCCCACTGAGAACTGGACCCCTTTTGTCCCTTTTCACACAGTCCACTGACGGATCACAATCTTATACTTCCATCGTTACCAAAATGTAAATGAATAATACTATAACGACCTTTTTATGAAGTGGTTGTCCTACTTTTACCCCCAGCAAACTGTGCTACAGCAAAGCGAATCAATCGCTGGCGACTGGCTCTGCATCAACTGGGGGAGGTGATGTGTGCTTCACACACCACCACGATTGGAAGCGGGCCCTTACTTAAATTAAAGACCAACCTTACTTGTCTAAGAACGAAAGCGCCGGCCATAAAATCAGAGGGAGGCGAGACCACCGACATAGCGAGGCCTGTTACATGGCTTGTTTAGCACCCAGTTTGTCTCCGCCGCCTATTCGCCGGCTCTTTGCCGAATAGAAATTCACTTTCCATCCACATTCACGTCACTGCTATCTGCAAAGACAACTTTAAGACAATATTGATCCAAGTGCTTCTGGCTCGTGCTGCGTAGCGTGCGAGATTTCTTGCTTCTTGCTCGCTGTCCTTCTCTCCTTTCAGAAGCTTTACTGTACAAAGTCATACTGTTCTATGAGAAAAATGGCTCGCTTTCTCGTTTTTGCACATTCAGCACGGGCAGTCTGGCACGCAGGCGTCAGTGTCACCTCATAATTTAGCAGGTAAACTGTGTTTTTTGCACTCTTTGCTCGTCCTGGGCAGCATTGCTTGTGGGAGACACACCCTTGTGTCGAAGTGGAAAACGGCCAAGTCTCGAACTACATTCCATGAGATAGCAGCATGGGGGGAAGATAGCATGTTCTTGTGATTGCATTCCTACACAGACCTGATAGTGCAACATGAGTACAAGACGTCAACACAGCTTGCTTTTCTCACTAAAAAGCACAACACAATCAATGAGTGAACTGGGGGGAAAAAAGCAAAACACATTTTGGCCTTTTTTTTTTCTACAGAAGGCGTTTTTGTAGAAAGAAAGCACAAGCATGTTGTTGTAGTACAAATACCCATTAACGAATCCATGCTCACCGCTGTTGACCGACATCTCTTCCAAAACTCTGAGCAAAGTTTTGACAAGGCCGGTTGCTGGAGAGAATGTGGAATTTTTATTTTATTTTTTATTTAATTTTCATTTTTTTTTATATTTATATCTTATTATATATATATATATATATATATATATATATATATATATATATATATATATATATATCTTATTTACATATATATATATATATTTTTTTTTTTTAAAATTTTATTTACATTATTTTGGTGGTGAAAAGGCCGTATCACTTTTTTGGAAGACGCCTCGAAACATTTTTCATGGACGCATGATGACTCATTTTTATAAACAGCGTAGTAGTCTCAAGACCACACCAAACAGCCTGTCACCACTTCTTCTTTTGAGGAAAAAAAAAAATCAATCAATCATCTATGTGATTTAACTGCCGCTTTGCTTGGTTATGAAATGAAACGGGATTGCTGTCCCAGAAGAGGAGTGGAAATTGTACAGATAAATTGCTCTGGGACGAACAGCCTGAGTCAGGCCTTGAAGAAAGAGGCTCGTGAATACACAAGAAAAATGGCGTGCTTCCCTCGAGTGTCTGCTAATCAGACGGGCTCCCAGAGAGTCGCTCATCTGGACGAGGCTCTGTCATGTCACTCTGGGGGATGCGTTGAGGTCAAAAAGTAAAGGTGTGGGTCAGAGGGTAATCTAAGAGCGCTTGGCCGCTCACTCATGGGTCAGCACTCAGATGATCTGCATGCCTCGGGGGGGGGGGGGGGGGAGCAAAGGGACAGACTCGGGGAGGATGGGGGGGGGGGGGTGATCAGGGTCACTAACTTTTGTGATGGCGCGGTGACGTCCTTTAGAAAAACAAACAAAGAGGTCACTTGACATCATTGCAACATGTTGAACATTTCCCCTTCAGCATGGAGGGCAAATATCTGGAAATTCCTCGAAACAGCAGACAATAGCTTTAGCTTGTTCATCTACACGTACAAGTTTCCGTTTTTTGGTTTCGTGCTCTCCAGTCAACAGTCTTTCGTCTGTATCACAGATCAATAAAATGCGATGCGCATCCAGAGCAAGAGAGGCTGAGTCAGTACACAGCTGACTGCGCCTGACAAACAGCATGACAACAAAAGACAAAATGCATCACTGTTAAGTTCCTCCCCGACTTGCCAGCAATGATGCACGCCGACAGGTTACTCCTGCTCGTGCTGAAGCGACACGAAATCCTCAAAAGTGTCGTTGAAAACGTACGGGAGCTCTCTACTGCAGCTCTTGGTATAGGGCGCCAAAGACACTGACCCACCAGGAACACAGACTTGATTTATTGGAATATATTTTCTAACAAAATTCAACAGTGATGATAAATCGATTGAGAATGAGGGTGTGTCGCAGTATGTGCTACACGAACAAAAAAAGGAAGCTTTGGAGAGCGCAAATGCCATCCTCCTCTTGCGCCCTCCACGGTTCTTCCTCCAGTGACCTTCGGTGTGGTTATTGATATTGACTGCTCAGAGGCAGATGGCAGTGTCACCTCCTTGAGTCTGGAGAGTTCAGGGAGAGGACACAGCAAGCTGCGCGGCGGCTCAGACAACACCAAAGCTTCCCCAACAACCAAAAATAAAGAAATAAAAAAAAAAATACTCCCTTTAGTCTTGGCTCAATTATTCGAGTCAGTGTCTGCCTGTTCCCCTTCTAATCCTCGCCTTGATTGTCTATCGCCTGCTTTTGTCGCCGCGATCTCGCGACGTATCTCCCACACGCTCTCTTTCTCTTGATGATGCGGTGAGTTATCTCCAAAGTTGGGGAGGAGGAGTGAGGGTATGGAGCAAAGAGAAGAAAAAAAAAGGTTTATTTTCTTGGCTCCTTCACTCCTTGACACACCCGTGTTTTGATTTGCAGCGGAGGGTGGAGAACGCAAGTTGGCCAAACGGCAAGGAGAAGGCTTCATGCAACTGAAACTGCTGCAAAGGGGCTTTGAGTCCCGCTCGCCTTGCTTGCTGCTAATAGCTCACTGCGGCAAAGTCAAATGCTGCGCAACCATAAAAAGAACAGACTGTCGAGCGGTTATTGAACCCTGAGGATATCCTTTCCTTTCCTTCGTATTGTATTTCAGAGCGTAAACCAACGGTCGTCTTTGTAGAAGTTTTTTTTTTTTCTTGCATCGTGACACGGGTGAAGTTGCGATGTGGCTCTCAACCTGTAACGGGGCCATTAAAGAGCAACGCGGTCACTTGTTCTATGGTTTCAAAACTATTTTTTATTTTTTCACGAGTAGATAGAATGAATCAATAAGTTCCAGACCAATGCCAAACCGATTTTACACAGACGGGGTACGATTTCGATCAGATCGTAAGGTTCTAGAGGATTGCTAGAGGATAGCTTTTGAACAAAGAATAAAAGAAAAAGTAGAAAAATTCATTTCTGTATGAGGTGAATATAGAATTTGTTGTATTGCTCATATTGTACCAAGGAGACAAATTATTTTGGGTTACTCAAATGTTATCCTTTGAACACACTTCTGAGCATTCGACATTGGAGGTTTGAGGGCCGAATGCCAATTCTCGATTTCGTTGTGCAGATGTCATTAACTGAAACAGAAGAAGCCTTTCTATAGATTTTTTATCAATTAGTGCGTCAGAATGAGGCTTTCTCTCGGATTTTGTGGGCGGGGGTGGAGGGGGGGGAGGCCTTTGTAATGAAGATCTTTTTGAACGTCGATGTGGTTATTATTCCAGAGAATGGGAGCGTCTTTTCTCGCTACTGGAGCTCTGAGAATAGGAGGCTTCATCACATGTTCCCAGTTTCCAACATATCAAAGTGCTAACGTAATTACCATTTCAAGTTGAAGGGACCCCACTGTTTCCACGCGCATCTCCGCCATTTCTTGCAGGAACTTCAAAGGCCTGCGACACGGTTCTTTTTATAACCCAGATCTTTCTTCGGCAGTTTGACAAAACCACACCAATAGAGAAAGAAGAAAAAAAAGGCAGCACCAATAAAACACTGCCACTGATCTGACATAATCTGTCAGATAATCGGTGCTCTCGCACAGATAAGACAGAAGAGGGCCAGGAGGATGAATGACAAGCAGATAAAGAAGGCCAGCTATTCTTTTCAAACTCTAACTGCGGTCTCTCATGCGGCGGGCCGAAAAGTCTTTGGAAAGTCAACCCGTCGTGAGGAGCCTGCTGGGAAATCATTCTCTAAATTAGCGAGGGCGGAAAAGGAAATCATGAGCGGAGATCATTTAGCTTTGGAATATGAAAGGGATCGTCAGTCCATCCTCACTGCTTCGAGTTCACCCCCCCCCCCCCCCACCCTACTGTCACTCTTCCATCGTTATCTCCCACCCGAACCCCCCCGAAAGAGAGGTGGGCACCACCTTTGCTTTTGCTAAGACAGCAAGCAACCTGTTATTTCAATCCCATAACACCCCCGGCTTCTCTTCGCCTCTGGCGATCCTATCGGGGAAAAAAAAAAAATCCACTGAGGTAACATAAATTCACCTCTTTTTGAAATTAAAAGCATGTGTGGAATTTCATGCCAGTGCTATAACAAGGAGAAAAGATGTGGAAGGCACGGATGGGAATATAGGACAGGAGTCCCAGAAAGAAACAGTCTGCCTTCCCCCACTTTCTCCAGTTCCTCTCGCACCTCATCTTCCTCCATCTTCCCTTCATCCCACGGTAAATAAAGGCATCGTCGAGGGCTCAACTCTGGTTGCGCATGCCTCAAATGCCTACTTAATCAAAAGAAAACAATCTTGGCCGTATCCACATGTTGTGAGTCGCTGGAGAATTGAAACCTGCTGTTGGGAGCGTGGAGGCACATTTTGTGTTACCTTCACGAAAGCTTCTGAACACTGCGGAGGAAGGCACGCCCTGCTATTGACTCAAGAGTATCGTTAAAAAAAAAAATGGAAATGAATCTTTCAACACGGATAACTTATTCACCATCAACCTGCAATGAAAGACTTTTAAAATTTTTTTTAATAAGCAAAAGTCTTGGAGGAGATCAACTGAAAACAGATTCACATGAACAAAGACTTCATATTGAAGGAGTTGCGACGTGTGCTGTCATTGCGATTTTATTTGACCCGATGTCATCTTTTATTTTCAACGTAAGCTTTGATAACATTAGCGCTACCGACGCAGCCAGCTCCATGGTTGGGGGAATTCACATGGCGTCTCGCCGCGAGGCCTGGAATGACCATCTTGACTCAAGGTGAAGTCACTGAATATGCCCTGAAAAATGTGGAAAACTTTGCTTGAGGTTTTGGCGGACATCCCCGATGTTTCTCTCAAAGTTTCTCTGTGCTACGAGTAGCCTACTTATTTCCAAGCTGGCTCTCCACCTCCACATCAGCCGAACGCATGCAAAGTTGACACATGGGCGAACGTTTGTGCCTTTGCGCGGAGCCACAACGCAGCTCTCTGGGCTGGCTATTTGCGGGAAATGGCCTCCGTCCAGGAAGGAGGCTGCTACTTCACGCTGCTTTCAGCCGTCGACCGCGTGGCCTCTCTGCTCCATCATCCCAGACAGAACTATCATGTTACCATAATGGATCACTTTAGAGTAAAGACCCATCGCACCGGGGGCCTCTCAATCCCTCTCATCTCTCTAATTTCTCTCGCCGCTTGATCCGTTTTCGCCAATCTCCTTGCAGCCAACGGAAATGAACTGAAATGAATAATACGGTGCTGGTTAATACGCTTGTTTGACACGGAAGCCTCGGGGAGCGTGGCCGTCATAACCTTTCTCGGTGTGACCTCTTGGCTTTTGCTCGAGGGGTGTTATCGAGAGAGGGACTCCAATTGATTGCGACAATCAAAGAGCAGCGGCAGGATGAAGTGAAATGCGAGTGTGGAAAGGGTTTCATGACGTGGCGCTTAGCACATCGAGCACGGAGTGGCGGGGTGAGTTATTGCGTGATTTTGCAAGGATGACCTTGAAAAAGTGACATTGAGTGAGGCTGAACAGATCCTGTCATTAAGTGGTCATTCAAAATAAAATCATCCGGATCCAGAACCATTTTTGAAGTCGATTTATAGCCACACTAAAAACATTGAGATTATTTTATTTCATACAACCACGTGAGAATATAACATGGAATAAATTTAGCACATTTTTTTTTCCGTTCTCTATTACAAATACACGACAGTTTTTCTTGTAATATTCTAACATAATACTCACGATCTTACAACTTCATGCACATAATAGTAAACGTAACTTTTTTTTCATGAATATGTATTCTTTCATTATGACAGGAGTGACTTTAATTTTAACAAAACCACCATTTGACTAACTAAGTTGACATTTGAATGACTAAGTGTGTACAAAACTGACGACAGCACATTGGCCGCAAAATCCAACATCACTTTTGATGTCATTTGACGAACAAAGATGCACAAATGATTAACGACGGGCCGTTTTATCTCGGCTTTCCAGTTTCCTATTTGCGACTGGAGCCAAGGAATGAGCTTCCACTCACAGTCTGGCTGTCCCAATACACTTTCCACAGGCATGAATGGAATCCGAATGTAGGAGATGTTCTGGAGATTATATTTGTGAGTATTTAGGTGACTCATATTTATTCGAGCCAGAGGATACAGTAAATGGAACGGAGCATTAGGAAGTTGACTATTTGGGCCATTTGTATCCACCAGACAGAAACACACCGACGTGATGGGCTATTGAATACATAATAACGGGAAAAAAAAATAACATGAAATCACTTCATTTTAATGCACATTGCATTAAGACGACTTTATCCCCGACCCATGAAACAGAAACGGACCTCAGCACACGTGCTAGTAAAGTGCAAAGTACCGTGCGGCGAGACGTAATGGGCCATGGAACAATGCGATCTGAGAAACACTTCTCGACACAGTTAGTTTTGAACATTTTCCATTCGTTAAAATGTATCTCATTTAGACATGTTTCAAAACGATACAAAGTGACTGTCTGGTTGCTGAGAAGAAAAAAAAAATGCTTTTTGTAAAGATGTCTTGTCTCCCGATGCGTGGCGGAGAGAAAGAATGGATGTTTCTAAGAACTTTTGGCTCCACGCATCATCGAGAAAACGGATTAGGAGGTCTTTGCATACGGCACATTGGCACTGGAAGTTGTTTTTTTTTTCCTCTGCCAAGTGCAAAAGCACGAGGTCGAGAGTGGTTGCTCTGATCGCATTTTGTTGGCTGGTTCGTTGGCGGGATTACACGACCGAGTGGGAGGAGGGGTGTCACGAATGGCAGACGAAACCCCGGAGCGACGCATTTCAGGTTCTGAGACTCGAAGACTTTCTGTCTTTGCTTTTTGAAGCACAACGAACACCCTGAACTGGTTGCCAGGCAAAAACAAAGCACACAAAGACAAACAACCATTGACACTCAAGATCACACCCAGTGTCCCTAACCTCAAAGTCATGTTTTTGAGGATGTGGGAGGAAAGCGGAGCACTGCACGGCTGTACCGCGAGGCGGACGTGCTAACCAGTCAACCGCCGTGCCGTACAATGCCAATATTATGGCCTAAAAATGTGTCCATGGGATTTTCAACTTCTAATGGTAGGATCAACTCTTACTTCCTCTACACTGATCAGGGTTACGGAAGATGAGCAAAAAAAAAAAAAAAAAAAACACTAATGGTCTGTGGGATTAAAAAAAAAAAAAAAGCATATGCCATTAGAAAGATTTAAAATGCAGCGGAGACCCATAAAAACTTGACAGGAAAGCACTTTTTAATAATGAAAATAAATCCTCGCCGTCTTCACAGACTTTTGACAGTCAGTCCAAGTCGCTGATTATGTGTGCCTTATCCTCACTCGCATTCCTCGGGAGGAAATGAAGAATACACGAAGCACGGCAAACGGATACAAATAAGTTGAGACAATCAATCTGCCGGCGTCACTGCATCCACCAGCCGCGCTCCCGTGTCAGTGGGTGGCTATAGATGCTCTCTAATGAGCTGGAAACCTCTGATCCATCGGGCCTCGCCGCATTCCAGCGCTTCTAATAAGACCATGGCCCGCTTTGCACGTTGATCGCGGCTTGATTAACCACGAGATGAACCTGCGCAGGAAGCCGATGTGGCCGCTTTTCCTGGGGTATTATTACCCGAGGATAACTAGGACCGTTTGAAATGGAAACAACCAGTAAAGGTGCAAGGTGGGGGCAAGTGGGGTTCATCTTCTTCTCTGCCTGATTTTGAGGAAATCATAAGGAGGAGATGGATAGAAATGTGCCCCCCCCCCTAAAAAAAATAAATAAGTAGGACAACACTCAAGAGGATGAGCTTATGTGCGTTCCCTTTTTCTCATTCTCACTCAGCTAACCTAAATCCTGTTGTTCAGATGTGGAGACTATCGGCTGTTTCAGGTTCGACGTTGAACCAAGCTGGCCATCTGCATTTTCAGAGGCGAAAGCAAAATGGCCTTGATTCGATGTATCATTGCCATTCTTGGATCAGGTTCTATATTTGGCCTGGTGGTTGGTGTCAACTTTTTTTGTGTCAGGGTGCAAGAGGAGCCATGAGATCAGCACCGCCAATTTTAGCTGCAAAAGATAAAAAAAAGACTCGTAGGCCTATTTGACTGCGATAGCGGGCATTCCCACACTCGCTGCAATGACAGACACGAGCGTGACGGTGCTTTCTTTCAACAAAAGTCTGACTCCCCTCCGGCGTTGCTCCCGTATTTGGGGGAATCCACGCGACATGGTGGGGGTGCGACCGAACATCCTATCGATGATTTGCGACAGCAGACATGCTCAGAGCGATGAGCTCCCGACACAGAGCTGCTATTTATTTATTTTTTTTAACCCCACGCTCGCATCCAAATTGTCCTCAAGTCAGACCACCACGTCTGTGCTTTTTGTTGAATTATCGAAATGTTCTGGGATTTCAGGGGTGTGCGGAGTGGGGGTGGGGAGCAGTGTTTGACATCACCACATCCATTGGAATCTCTGTCAGCTCAAGAAACTTGTTTGTATGGAATAAGAGAATGAACTTGGGTTGAGCATTCCTTCATTGTTCCTCGTCTCCCACCCAAGCGCAGCCAGCTGCTGTGTTTAAAAACGGGGAGTGGGTCTCGTTTCACTTTAGTGGGTCTCGCCGATGCACTGATCTCCAGTTTGTACATCAGTGCGAAAACAATGCGGAGGACAAAAAAAAAAATCCAGTGCTTTTGGAATTCACTCACCACCTACAAGTGACATCTGAAGTTAATTGTGTGCGGAGGAGTGGAGGGTGGGGTGTTTTCCAGAAATGGGAATGGTGCGGAGGTTGCAGTCGATATTGTGTGAGCAATCTCTCGGAAGGAAAACAATCTTTTACAGTCAGAGGAGAATGAATTACTTTGGCTTTGATTGGAAAAATAATGGAAAACCGAGGAGCCCATAGTTTGTGATGATAAAAACAGAGCCCTTTGAATGGTATCTGAATGATTTCCTGGAATGAATGTCATTATGTGGGAATGGATGGGAGCCAAAAAGAACCCAGACAGAGAAGAAGAAGAAGAAGAAGAAGGTGCCGGAAAGTTGTTAAAGGGCAATGCTCCTCACATTATGCGTTGGAAGTATGGCTACGCACCCCCAAACCATGAAATAATAAACTCACGGAGCTGAAACCCCATTCTGAAAGCTTCTTTGGGCACTGTGAGGCCAGTACAGTACTGTTTTTGATTTAATGACCTTAAAAGCATGAATCTCCAAAGAACACCTCCTTTCAGAGAGGAGAGCGTGAATATGCACTAAGCTTGTGGTTGGGAATATGCACGCCGACACAAGTGCATATTTCCTGTCCAGCCAAGCGAGCCAAGCCTGGAGATGACATGTGGGCTGATAACTCCGAGAGCTGCTGCCTGTAGATTAGGTTCTTATAGGGAAGGGACAAGAAATCTGGCTCATGAGGATGAGGGAGGGAATGTGGGATGTTGAGTGATCACCCCCCCTGCAACCCCGGCTCCCCCTTTCCAGGCGTATTGTTTACCCCCTCCGCACATATGCATGTGTGCTATCCTGGGAAGGGCCTTATCTACAGTCGACTGGCCTTTAACGGGCCACCTGACATTCTGGATGGGACGAACGTTTCAAGATTACCTGCGCGGCATGAAAGGAATTGAAAGGACACCCCCACGGGACATTCATATGACATAAAAGACCAGTGGACACGTACACCGGCCAGCTACAACGTTCGATAACATTTACGATAAGTAAGCAACAGCTCAATTAAATATTCTGCCTTTGCGGGGCTAATGTTGACTTTTGATTGACAAGGTCAGAAAATACTTATTGTGGATGGACAATAAATAAAAATGATGTTCAAACATACTAACAGCTCTGAGAGTATTGCGCAATACTGCGGTAAGACTTCATATATCCGGAAAGAATTTCCATTCAGAATCAAACAATGCCGTGTGGAAAATCTCATGGTGGGACGTCAAGTTTGACATCTCCACAATGCCGGTCTGATCAAACTTTCAATCGCATGCATTTCAAGCAGGACACATCAAAATGCAAAAAGTGTTTGTGGGTCCGTAAAGTCTGGGTCCACAATGGCGTCTGCCAAAGGAAGCAAGTGGAAGGACTTCTTGCCACGTTGCTGGGACAATTAGTGGAACTACAAGAGGAAATGCTTTGGAGATTATTTCTCTGTGGCTTGGTGGAGTCAGACGAGGTAAAGGGAAAGAGTGGTCCGGTGTGGGGAGTGGGGGTGATCAAATGTCGTGATAAAACAAGTTATGAAACTGCCGGTCGATAAGGTCTCCACATCAAACACACAAAACGAAACAAAACAATGTGCTCTCCCTTAATGCAACAAACACGAACAAACTGCTATAAACACTTGATGGTCTGTCGCAAATGTATGCCGGGGTCTCTTGCTTGTTTTTGTTTTTTTTTTTCAATTATTACCCTCTCTTTTGCACTCTGGCACTCTTTTCTCAAATTCTGTTTTTAAATACCCAAACCACCTTTTTACATTGCTTTGGGTTTTGAAAGAGCCATAGAATGCCAAAAATTAAAATAAAAACACAGAAATACATTGCTTCTTGTATTCTGTGTGCCATGTAAAAATATATATATATAGATTCCTAATGGTCTGGCTGGAACATGCTCCATCATCGCCACATAAAACCTTGAATTTTCATTAAAAGCAAGATCACTGAAAAGTCTTTAATTTAGCCCATGGCACAATTTTAGTGAGAGGTCAGTTTAGGTTTAGCACCGTAATTATGCAATTGCTGCGGAACCTTAGACGTCTTACAAAATCAGTAAGTACCACATGACCGCCCAAACTCCTATTTGGGTAAATTTAGAAAAATGTTAAGGAGGAACTGTTTCTGATTCAGTTTTTCCCCTCTCGAATGAACCGAGCATCACCCAGCAGTGCCATTTCATCAAATACTCCCGAGGTGTTGATTCTCCACATGCAATGCTTCACTAACCGCGGCATTTCATAATTGCTCTGCTGCTCTACCAGCGCCGGGCCCATCAGTCAGAAAGTCACTCATCGAAATATACAAACTCTGCAAACATCAAAGAATATTCAGAGAGGAGCGAGATGACGGAGACAGATAGCGAGGCAGACTACTTGACTCAACCCCCCCCAAGAAAAAACGAGGTATTGGGACAGTGAGACGAGTTCAAAGCTGGGGGGGGGGGTGTATGGGGGTGGCACGAATGGGCTCCGTCGACCCGAGGGACATTGTCTGCCATCTGTGCTGTGGCCCTGCGGTGCTGTATGGCAAAGGCTGTACGGGTGGTATAGGAGGTTGTTAAAAGTCGATCCCATCGCCCTGTGACCTTGCACAGCAATGAGTGGAAAAACAGCTGTTGTCTGCATGCACAACGCCGTGCCATGGGCCTCAAACATTCACGGGACGCATCCCCGCACTCTTCGGGGCCTTTTCGCTTTCCACTCATATTTCAAGGTTATGCAACCCAAACAATGGATATTCACATCCACTTTGGAATGTGTTCCGTTTTTTTTTTTTTTTTTTTACTATCAAATTTGGGAGTGTCACATTTCAAGCATTTTTTTTAAATTGATGTACTGCAAGAAGAACCAAAAAAAAGATACCAACCCCCCCCCACGGGACAGAAATAATAGTTTAGCCATTCTCGCAACATCACCAGATCACTAACTGATGCAACCAAAACAATTTTGCTAGCATCATTATGTCACTGCATTAGGTCATTTGCTCTTACATAATTCAACTCCAATATAACATTTTCAGCAACTGCAGTCATGTGTTTTTCGTATTATGATGCTTGTTTAAAGGGAGCCCGAGGCCCAAACAGGGTCAACTTGTATCTCTGCTAATAATGAAGGACAGAATAAAATTGGATTTAGAAAAACCTGTTAACGAGCACTATATTAAGTATTACAATTACCGTACATCTTTTTCCGCAGACCTTAGTGCAAAAAAAAATTGCCCTTTAGTCCATTAATTAACTGCAGAGCACCATCTGCAATAGAATTACTGAAAGCAAAAGGAGACGATGCAATGGCCATGAATCAAACCCAGGTCAACTGTTTGGAAGGCAGCTATGCTTTGCTCACGGTTGCAGGACTTGGACTTTCAAGTCTCAGTAGCACCCACCAGTGCTCTTGTAAAGAATTACATCCACATCAAGGTGTCTCTTAGTTTATTGTGGCATAATGGTGTCCTTGAGTCAGACTAATTAAGATAACATGAAGTTCTTTTTCCGGGGATATCAAGAGTCTTTAGCTCTTTGGCTGATTTTTATTTTTCAGGGATTCTAGCAAGCCCTTGATCCGCTCGCTAGCAGGCTCTCTTTTCCTCTTCTTTCGACTTTTGACCCCCGCAACCTGCAAAGGCAAAAGGAGGGTCGCGAGTCCCCAGGGTGTGGGCGTGCGGCCGCCTTTGGGTACGGTGTTGTCGGTCTGCTGGAGGAGCCAGGCGCTCTCCTGACACAAAGCCACAAATCGTTCCAGTTGTGTGCCATTTACGTTCTTGCTGACATTCAGGGCCGTTTCAAACGGGTTCTGGATGTGCAGCGGGGCCACCTCGGGTTTGTTCTGCTCTTTGCCCTGGAGAGAGGGAAAGAGGAAAGGCTGGCGGGTTCAAATATGCCGGTGATCAGTGCTGCATGTACTGTAAGCAACGGTCCATCTATCTTGTTGGTCATGCTTTTTGCCTCCTTGCACCAGTATCCGGGGCACGTAGGGGCCAAATGGACCAAGTCTCCCCAGGATAGCAAAAGGAAGAAATAAATATGGATGAGGCCTCGGAGGACACTCGGACATCCAGATGGAAATAGAAAATTCTCACATCATGTGGTAGAAAACCGATTCAAGCATGGGCTGAGGCTCTCGTCTATAGGTCCTGCCCATCAAACAAATCATCCATATGAGGTTAGGGGGAAGTCAGACAGGCAAAGCCACTTGTCAAAGCACTGGAGTCAACCAGAAAATTGTGGCACGGTAAAGCTGATTTACAGCTGTTCCTCCAGCAGCCAAAGCCGACGGGCTTGGGTCATGGCCACCTTTTACCTGCTAAACTTCCTCCTTTGTGTCAAGACTCATATAATGAATGGACCACGGGGTCTATCTTTCCCGACATGATCAATTCATGAAAACAACAAGCACAAGTGTGTCTTGGCCAGCGTGTGTGGGAGGGGGCCAAACGGGTAAACGGATAACAAATGAATGACCCGGGACAGGAATACAGGAACAAGTCAACGGTGATCATTTTTCATGTCGTGTCAATTGGAAACAGATTCCCAAAGCTTTTGGATTTCATGACAAAACGCACCATTATTAGTTTTCTTGTAGTTGTTGGTTTTGAATTAGCATCGATGACAGCACTGGCTTGTTTACCACTTGGCGATTTACGACACTTCAAAAAAGCAGGGGTTGTCGCAGTGTGACCCCGTTGACAGACAAGGCGATACATCAATGCCAGTAAAAAAATAAAAAAAACACACCCTCCTTGGTCGAGGTAAATAATGCTTTGCAGCCTGATGGAGTTCCTAAATTTGATCTCGGCTCAAGGGCATCGGATCTGACTGGGCCAGCATCAATCAGCCAAGAAAGGTCAACTGTCATCTATCTGCGTGGGCTGACAGCCTCCATGCAAGCGGGCTGCCTTCACTATCATCCCATCTCCTGATAGAACTGAGCACAGAGGATGTAATGAAGGGATGCCGAGAGAAGATTTCTGGGTTGCGGTGGATGCTCACCTCCAGGCAAAAATCTGACCATTCCATCCTACGCTTGGTGAACTTATCATATGTTGTTATTGAATTTAAAAATGTGGTGAGAATTAGAAGATACGAATAACTATTTCCATATTAACTCATTCACTCCCAAAGACGTTTTTAAACGTCTTTTCAGACTTGGTCCAGAATTGGCTGGTACTGAATGAGTTGAGTGGCCTGGTTGTTGATTTCCTCAGCAGAGAGCACAAAGCGTCTACTCAGGAGAAAGGAACTTATATATATATATATATATATTTTTTTTTTTACACATACATGATGATGCAGCAGCACCGTGGTGTAACGGTTACAATATCCGCCGCACAGTCAAGCAGTACTGGATTTGAATCTGGGCCCTTGATAGTCTCCGGGTACTCCTGCTTATTCGAATATTCCACAAACGCGCGTGTGACGTTAATTGAGGTTTGTATGTAAAAATGTGAGTGAACTAATGATGCTCAATCAATGTAACAAAGGAAGTGAAGTCAACCCTTGCATATTTATGTTCCTGCATTTGCAGGTTTAGAGCAGTACTAATTTGGAGCCGTCTGGTGCCAAAGAGCGGCTGAAGTGAGTTGACGGACCTTCGTTTAGTCCTTCACACTTAGATGATGAAGACTCTTTTGTCAAGATTTGGTGACAGCACAGCAGTCATTCTTACCTTTCGGATATTTATGGACTTCTTACTGAATGCAAATGTGGCGTAGAACTCAAAGAATTCACAAAGCAGTTTCTCTGCGACAACAAAAAGTAATATCATGTTAGCGTCAGGGTGGATTAGGGAAAACAACGGCATTCAACTGGATCCACGCAAGCCGGCCTTTGTGCTCACGCTCTCACCGAGTGTTTCTGTGTTGTTCTGGAGCTGGATTCTGTCAAAGTCACTGACAAATGTGCAGTCGTTCCCCTCGATCACGCTCTTGTCCGCGGGACCTTGTGGGATGAAAGCGGGGAGGCAAGGTAAATGGCGGTCTTTAAACATCTATGATGGTTATAAATAAGGGACTGAAGGATGGTGTTTGCGAGGAAAAGAAGTGACAGGAAGGAAAAGTGGCGGGAAAAAAAAACAGAAGAGAGCATGGATCATGTCGTTTCTGGTGATGCCCTTGTTAGCAGTCACCTTCATGAAGCCGATGCTGCGTCGGTGCCGTGTTCATGCAAGTGTATCCTAAGGAGGCCGGGTCATCGACCTTAACCAGAGTGATGGGCCGTTTATTGTCCTGTAAGCACTCTGTGTGATACAGACTCTGCTAAAGGGAGTAAAGGCAGTGAAGCAGGTGGTGGTGGTGCCGGCAAATGTGGGGGAAGTGGGAGAGGGGAGTGAGGGGGCGGGGGGTTGATCTGATTGCTTTTGGAGGGCAATTATCGAGCAGCCAAGGTGAAAGCGAGGGAGAAATATGAAGGAGGTTCAGTTCACTTGCGGCAGTCTGCTATGGTGGCGCTTGGCTATGTTAGCAAAAGATAACTCTGGATGCGGACAAGAATGACGTTTGGTACCTGCAAGGTCTCGTAGGTGGTCCAGAGTGGGGATGATAGAGGGCTGTCTCCCCTGCAGGAAGAACAGCACCATGACGGTGAGAGAGAAGTTGGTGATCCAGGCCCCGGGGATACTGCTGGTCAACCCGTGTGCTCGGGCCCAGCATCGCACGGTAAACACAAGGTGACGCACCCTTGGATCCAGTTGGCCATAAAGATAAAGAAGCTCTGAGCTCTTCATCGCCACCCTGTGGACAACAGGCTGGATGACTACTGTTTTCTGATGATTTGATGCAAGAAAATAATAATTTGTCTTTAACCAATCAAAAACAAAAATCATTTTTACACCTCCAAAATTGGCTGGTGTATGACTATAATTGGATTGCCTGGACCATAAAGTGACCATAGGTATTACATTTTCATCGAAAGACTGATATCCCATCGAATGTACGAATGTAAATATTACGAGAATATTATCAACGTTCCTCTAATTACTCTTATTTTTGTTGTGTATGGATACTGCGATTACAATTTTCACCAACCATTTTAGTGACTGTCACTCTTTTCTTCTTGTTGACACATTTACTTGCACAAGCATAGCCACCGCAGCGCAGACAGGAAGTTGTAATGGCCAAAAGATATCGAAGCAAGAGTTGAGAAAAGTCCCCCCTACACTCTACCCGCGCAAAAAAAAAAAAAAAAAAAAAAAAAAACATGAATCCACCCACAACAGGCACCCTGCAACTATTTCCAGAGTGGTTTCTCTATTAGCTAGCTGGTTGGTTGTGTGGGTACTAAACGTGTAATGTAAGAACAGGATGTCAAAATTCTGAAGTGTAAACGGAAAATAAAAACACAAGCGTAGTTTCAGTTACGCAAGCACTGGACTGAATCACCACCGCCTACCTGCTGTTTTCAGGAGTTTTACTACACCAGTTGCGGTTAGAAGATCACAAGAAAGAATGCGCTTTGACATTTTGAGGCCTGAAGTAGAAATGTGAAAGCTGCCTCTGAAAATGTGCGGAAGAGGGAAGGGGGGGAAGACCTGTTGTTGGCTGTGAGGTCACACTGAAAACCAGACGGCTGGTGGGCAAAACGGACGAGGGGGCATCGGGCGTTCAGGATCTTCTGCACACCAACGCAGCCAGGCCCAAATTGGTCCACGCATTCACCAATGACAGTCAGGATGCTCTGTGTGACACCACGCTCTGAAGTGGCCCGCTTCATCTGGTACTCCAAGGTCAAACCAGATTTTGGCTGCACAATGAAAGAGATTTTGCAAATTTATTTTTCACAGATTAAAAAAAAAACATTTAAAAACTCTTTGAATGTTCTGAACTCCTGTTTCTACTCCTGTATATTTAGTCGAATAATGCTACCTGAAGGAGTTGCCATGGTTACCCTGGTCTACATGGATGCAGCTCAACTTCCCATAGCTGACATTTTTGAAACATGCTGATTCTATCAAAAGCTTCTCTACTGGTTACATTGACTTATCCATTCTTTCATAAAATATTTCAATAACTAAATATAAATGACCCTTTTAACTGCTGATAAAGACCAACATTATCTGCAATTATATGATATGTGATGTAGAAATCATTCAACCAATAAAATTCAGGTGCTGTTCGCGATTATGATGAGTGCATTGTGATCATTGCCCTATTTGTCTTCACCATTTTTAAATTCCTTCCACTGATGCCGTCCAGGTCCAGAAACATGTCCAAATCACAGCCCAGCTTTCCAAAGCCATTCACTGACGATCCAAATGGTTTAATGGAGCATTCTGGAAAATAAGCAGCGGCAATGTCTTTGAGCAGAGAGCAGACGAGGAAACGCAGTCGGCTGTTTTCCTCAGTTAGCTGGTAGGCTTCTGTCAAGGAGATTATTTGTTGGTCTATCTGAGGGGAAAAGAAGAGATGTACCATAGTAAACATTTTTTTAAAAATTAAAGTTACAGATATTACAAACGTAATCACACAAATGGACAGGTACTAACACTCTCCTCTTGAGAAAGTCTCTGAATAAGCTCGTTAATGGGAATAGTGGTTTGTGGGTGGCTCAGTTTATTGGACTGCTGGTTGGTTACTTCCGTTAGACCTCGCAGAGTCATTAGTCTTGATTTATAAGGAACCATAGATTCATGGTTGTTGCTGGGGATGCCGGCCCCATCGAGTAACGACGACACGCTGTCTTGCGAAGCAAACTCAACCACTGCATGCATGCCCTGGGAAAGAATCACACAACAATCAATCTTGGACATCAGTTAGTAGCGCATACTGTATTTTCATAGCATTTAGGAGTTTACTTACATAGCTTTCATAAGTGAAGCACTTGTTAATATCACCATGTGTTGATAAAAACTTGAGAATCTTTTTCTCACTGGTTTTGTGTGGGCAGTTGATGAGAACGGATCTTTCGGCCTGCTCTTGTCTTTGGACTTGGACAGCATAAAAAGACAGACATCCATCCTTTTCATCTGCCAAGAACAGAAGGAACAATTTACCAACTACTTTGCACCAAAATGCATTCTCTTGTTTATTACTGTACTAGGTTTAGACTTTCTATTCTTTTCAGCGACAACAAGGACTTTTGTTGTTTTTGTTGTTTGAAAAGGTGCATATTCATAGGCCCAGTGGTCGACGAGTTAGCATGTCGGCCTCACAGTGCAGAGGTGCAGGGTTCGAGTCCAGCTCCTGTGTGGAGTTTTGCATGTTCGCCCCGTACCTGCGTGGGTTTCCTCCCACATTCAAAAGACATGCGCGGCAGGTTAATGGAAAATTGTCCCTGTGAGCACGGCTTCTATGTGTGCCCTGCGATTGGCTGGCAACCAGTTCAGGGTGTACCCCGAAAACAGCTGAGAAAGGCTCCAGCACGCCTCTGACCATTGTAAGGACAAGCGGATCGGAAAAGAGATGGATGGATATTTCACGAGATGCCGTAAATGGTCACAGCTGCATTCACACAACTTCGCGTGTTCGATTGCTTTTGAAAAATTGACAAGTTAACCGCGGGGGTTACCACGGGCGCGCTAAAATAATTTGAACACCGTTCTACCAAACTCAACCTTTGACGAAAGCTGGCTTATCTGATTGAATGAACTTTAAATTTACTGACTGGTTTCGTCCTTTGTTGGTATGTCGACATGGGCTGGAACAGCTGTAGTTCCGACACCTCTGTGAAAAAAACTGTCCACCTTTTGGAGATATTTCACGAATTTGCTCTTTCCACTCATATGTAACCTGTGCGCAGCAATGGAGGACGCCATTGTTGTTGACCGATGACGCATGCGCAGCTTCCGGCGTTGCCCTTCCTACGGCAAAGGAGAGACACCAAATTTAGGTTTATAGCTATAAAATTTGTACACAACACTTATTAGGTAACGGAGATGAAATACGATATTTGCTTCATAGTTGAGACGTAATTATGTTTTTTAATTGGTATTGTGAAGCAAGTTGTTGACAAAATAATTTTAATTTTTTGAGTAATGCTCATCGTTTAACTGTTTTGCTTGTTTCAATTAGTTAACAAGTAACAATATATCGAAATGCTCGCTGTGAGTGTCAAAAACAAATAAATAAATTTAAAAAACCGAAAGAAGGAAAACGAAAGCCCTCAATGTCACGTCAAAGGCTGAAGCATGCGCAATGACACATTTTCAATTTTCCACTGTGCAGTTCCTCTCAGCAGAAGATTAGTAAACAGAAGCCATTCTCTGAAGCGGACGCAAGTGACGCACTTATGGAGAGAAGTCGCTCTTGATACCAACGGTAATTACAATCTCTCTTATTATCATGATGTTGTTTTTTTTCACTTTGTGTGTAATCTAACGTTATAATAATGTGCTCTCAGCAAATTTTACTAAATAATGGGGGGCGGGAGGGTTTCGTTTGTTTGTTTGTTTGTTTGTTTTTTAACCGAAAGCTTACATTCCATTCAAGCGGACCTCTAACGTCACTTGGTATTTTTGTAGCTGATATATCGGGATTTGCTGTGCGTTATCACATGTTTTGAGGCAGTGATTCGTTGCCATTTTGTTGCCATTTTATTTTTCCATTTGTTTAAAGCAGGGTTAATGCTTGTGTCATTCACATTACTAGTGTACTTATTAACCTATCTACAGTATTTGACACATACTTTTGTTTTTATGTTACAGCGAGCGGGACAATTCCATGCCACCAAAATGGAGTATAACTATGATAACCACATAAAACTGCTGTTGGCACATATGAATATTGAGGACATCATTGACGCTGCAGAGACTCTCTACCAGCTTGAGGAAGCAGAAGAGGAGGAAAGCAGCTTGTTGTCCGAAGGGGAAAGTTTGTCTCCTGTTGCAATGGATGGGAATGAAGAGATTGAAAACTTTGTGAGTCAAGAGTCGCAGGAGGGTTACACAGGTGGGGCAGGTAGTGTCCGGCACGGGACAGTGACAGACCTTCTGTCCTTTGTCAACTTGCTCTCTCACATGCAAGCAGCAGCACTTCAGCACCTGCCTGAGGAGATGGGAGTACTGTTAAATAAAGTGAGTATACTTCTGTCTCTATATCAAGATGATATGGATATTGCAGTTAGTTGTATGAGGGACCAGACCCTTTACCGTTCTTTTTAAATGCCATATGATGTGATTTTATTTGCAGAATGATATGGTTGTAAAGAATGGCCGCTATAAGATCAACAAGGATGTGCTCCTGTTTCCCTGGCAATTGACCTACAAGAATCGTGGCTCTGACCTCGTACCTAAAGGCTCCTTCGGGAAAGTTCACTTAGCTCAGGACATCACGACTCGGAAGAGAATGGCATGCAAACTGGTACGTCCGGCTGGGAGGTATTTGCAAGTATTGTGACCCCTCCCACCCTAAACTAGTGTCAACACATTTTTCTTAAAGCAAAAGAGGAACAGAGTTCTTTGAAAAACCTGCGGTATCACAAAATGAGCAATGGAAATTGCATGAATGGAAATATTGGAACCAATCACACAACTGCACAACTGTGAAACAAAATCTATTTGTTTAACTTTTATTGTAGCACACACACGTGAGCACGTGTATATTCAGTCATCTCACATGGGAAATATTTACAACCTGGGCTTTCCCAGTTAGATAAAGCTATTGACTTGGTACACACACACAGCCAATACGGTGACAACAGCTTATTGGCACCGGTGTGTATTTTAACACTGATATCCCAGCTATCAGCTGACGGTGTTTTGTAATACTGTCATCATTTCAATATGATCTGACGACTGCCATGCTGGTAGTCAACAATATGAAACCTCATGCTTTATGTTGTAATCGGGTAGTTACACTCACGCACACACACTACGGGTGGTGGTGATTTTTAAAACAAAATGTAACATTCCAAATTGAAGGAAATCAACATATTGTGTTTTACAGATTCCCATGGAGAACTTTAGAGGGGCCGAAATCGAGTTCCAGGCTCGCTTTTGCCACGAGAACATTGCTAAACTCTATGGGGCTCTGCTGTGGGAACAGAACGTGCATCTCTTCATGGAGGCTGGCGAGGGCGGGTCAGTCCTGGAGAAGATCGACAGCTGTGGGCCAATGAGAGAGTTTGAGATTATCTGGGTGACCAAGCATATCCTTCGTGCCTTGGAGTACCTACACTCACACAATGTCATCCATCATGACATCAAACGTAAGTGCAAAAATGACTGACCTGTTCACATTTTGAGAAATGTATCATGGTTCTAGAACGCATGAAATGCAAGGTGGTATTTTGTGTTTGTGTTCTTTATTGTTGGCATATGATTATTTATTAAAACAAAATGGCTTTTTTTTGGGGGGGGGTAGCCACTTTTTGTGTCATCTTCATTTAATTACCCAATAACACTACATAGGAACAAGACTGCGGAACGCATTGGTAATAATCCCCTTGAGCACCCCATGTCATATACCTTTGTTTTCTCCTCTCTTTAGCTAGTAACATTGTTCTGATGTCAGACAAGGCTGTTCTAGTGGACTTTGGCCTGACTGTGCAAATGACAGACGACCTCTATATTCCAAGAGACCTGAGAGGAACTGAGGTAAGAAAACAAACCGGTGTGCAATAGAATCCTGTGACTACAGTCCCAGTTTACATTCTGTTTCCCCTTTGCTTGACCCATGTGTGATTCCATGGAAAGGTCCTGTAGTCCATGCACATTTCTTGGTGGAAAGTCCCAAAGCGAGCTCCCAGTAGAAATACAATGAGACAGCATGCTTACAGTCACATTTTTCTGTTCAAGTCAAAATTACACAGCAGGCTGGAATTTCCAACACAGAAAGCGAATCTGCTACCGTGTTTACTTTCCACGCACGATTGCTTTGATGCAGCTTGTGTGGGTCCAAAGGTGCATTCATCTTTTGTCACGGGAAAATACTCACTTTGCACCGCAAGCACGTGTTTTCCTGTTTGCTGTTTAGATTTGAAGACAAATCTTTCACGTTCTTCTGCAGCACGATTCCTGTTCTGGTGTCCTTTACATAAAGCTCCCCTTATTTTTTTTTCAGATGTACATGAGTCCAGAACTGGTTTTGTGTCGTGGACATGACACCAAAACAGATATTTACAGCCTGGGAACAACCATCATTCACATGCAGACTGCAAACCCCCCCTGGGTTCGAAGATATCCACGCACTGCCTACCCATCGTACCTTTACATTGTAGGTATTTTTATTTTATTTCACGATACCACAATGCTAGCCACAAGGAATGTCTTCATGTCACCGTATGTGGGCCGACATCTGTTTTCCATTCCTCACGGTCGGTTTCAAAGAAGATTATCAGATCTTTTGAATGCGACTCGGTTACTCACTTCCTCTTGAAACTGGTGACAGAGAACAAGGAAGCCGTGTGATTCATTGAATTCATTTCATCTCGCTTTTCATCAAGTTTAATAAGTTAAAGGTTAGGGCATCATTGAGAAAACAAAATCTGCGTCACTGCTTTGTTGTATTTTTTTTTTTTTTTTGGTGGGGGGGATTATCATCAGCCTCGAATGTCTTCACTACATATCCCCTCCCCTAGATCCACAAGCAAGCACCCCCCCTGGAGGACATATCAGACGACTGCAGCCTAGCCATGCGGTCTTTCCTGGAACGAGCTCTGGAGAAGAACCCGACACTCAGGAGCTCTGCATCGGAGCTGCTGAAGGATGAGGCCATCAACCCGCCCAAAGAGGACCAGCCCAGATGCTGGAGTCTCGAATCAGCCCTGGAGGAGGCCAACCACGCGATGCTTTACCAGCAAAACCAGCAGGATGACACCGCACAAGGTACTCGGCCACTGAATGGTATCTTGTGACTCTGTTCGGCAAGCAATGTAAATATCACTTGATACCAAGAGCTAAATCCTGATTATTTTTTCCCCGGTTGATCAATTTCTGTACAAATTAATTGGATATGTTTTTTTCACGTTTTCCTTGCAGACTTTTCACTCGATGCTGAAGTCTCTGGCCCCCTGAAAAGGAATGGCTCCTTATACCTCGACCTAGGGGCCTTGACTAGCTATTGCCCGCTAGTGACAGGACCCCCTACTTCAGAATATGGCTAACATTTCCACCATGTCTTTATGTATATGGGCAAGCATTGGTTTAGGCCAGCTAATAATATACGAAAAAATCTTCAATTGTCCATTTTCACTGTTGCGGACCAGTGCCTACTGTCAGAGCAATGGACTGCTCCAGGGGACACCGCTCACTGATGAACTGTTTACGATATTCACAATGGCTTGTCCTTCAAGACGGAGTTGACACATGTGACTCACAACACTGCAGGACAGTTAGATGAGACACATTGATATCTATTTGTGCGTAAATTGTTGCTATCATTTAGGAAGTTTTAGAGGCTTTTATAAGGGTCATGTCTTTAAATATCTTTGCCTGGTCGTCTCTCTGTTGTATTTTTTTCTGTGTGTGCACTCTGGAGTCATGACTCATTTAGTTCTTCATGGACTTCCTCATTTTAATTCCTGTGGAATATCAACAACATCATCATGTGATACCCAATTTGTGTATTGTACATCCTGTGAGATGAGCACTTTTGTGCTTTTTATTACATTCAAGTATTCAAAACAAATGTTTAGTTTTTGTTGCTTCACAATCAGATGGAGATTGTTTTGTGAAGGAGGTTAATTTTACCCTGCACTGGTTGCCAGCCAGTCGCAGGGCACGGACGAACAACCATTCCCGACGTTATTTATAAGGCGTATTTCATACACAAAGTAAGTCAATGTGTATTCCGGTTAATGTATCAGGACCAAAACCATTCAGCAATTTATGGACCAGTAGCAGAATGTCAAAATCTTATCTCCAGCTAATTGGGACCCAGCGTGGAGACTTTAGGAATGGAGTCGTATGTTTTGATCTCTTTTTTTTCTGATCGGAACCCGAGCTGCAACGTTCTGAATGAGTTATCCTTTTTTTTCGCAATTGAGGTATTTTATAACAAGAATCATTAAAAAAAAATCCAAGATGTAAGATACTCTCCCTTGCAAAGTTTGGCTGACTCATCGCTGTGCAGTTTTGTTGAAACTGGAATCAAAAGTTGAGATTCAGCTATAGAGAGCTTTTCAGCTCAACGCACTTAATTCAATCAACGTGTTCAGGCTAGTAAGAACAAATTACAATGTCATAAGAAGGTTCTTTTTATTTTCAAATGCTCAGTTCGTAAGGTGAAACTCATCAGTACAACACAACAAAATACATCTTGAAAACGAATACACAAATTCATTAAACATATTGGGAATGAGAATACAACTCAACTCAACCCTACGGAAAATACTACAGGAAAATACTATTCAGAAGCCCAATTCCTACTTTTATTTTTTCAAGTAAGTACCAAAACCTTTTATAATAGCTTATGAAATTGTTTGTTTGTTTATTGAACATAAAACATATACAGTAATAATTTGACAGAAAATAAGGTAGATAAAAATTAGACGTTTTATGAGGGGGGGGGGATAAATAAAAGCATTGCCTTGTTTTTGATGAAAACGTGTTCCTACGTCCACGTTGATTTATTGTAATGTTGGTCATGATGTTGATATTTGGAGAGCTAATTGTGCTTTGAACTGGAATTTGATGTGTCAGCTTGAGACTGTTCTAATGTATTGAGACGTGTCAGCAAATCAGTGACACGAGGAACCGAAATCCGAACCAAAATCATGCAAATCTTGTCTTGTCCTACATTTACCGTTAGATGGCATGCAAGCGTTGTGGCAAATGGCAAAGCGTTACTGTACTGCGTTTTACCACCTGAACGTTTACGCTGTACTGTACATTTTAAAATTCAAGCTTTTAAAATTTCCATTCTCTGTGTCCAGGAGCAGCGCAGTGCCAAGCTTGGGGACAAGGACACATTTATTTCCAATGTTTGAGTAAGAGAATTTGAACAATGATGTATCCCTAAAAATAAAAAAACTGAAGTAAACGCCCCCCCCCCCTTTCGACACACGCATGCACACGCACACTTATGAATAAATATAAACAATACTTTTACACGGAGACTTCGAATATCCTTCAATATAACTAACGAAAGGAGTAATAAGCATTTCAGGGTCCACACTATGAAAAACAATTCCGACGGATAGTCTTGCAGAGAGGAAAAATATACAGTACAGGACGAGACAGTAGGGACATAGCTGACGGATATATTGTGAAAATCATCACCGGATGTTGTTATTATTTTACGATTGGCTTGACTAGTCATACACGGAGTACCTGTTGTTATTGAAGAAGCACGCGCTCACGTAAACACAGTCACACACATTGACGGTAAAGATAACGTCACTCGTAAAAGGGGAGGCAAAGGCAAGTGCCCTCTGTTTAGACTCGAACAAGGACCGGACTGGGATATGTTCGAATTGCTTAGCTTCCTGTGGACTATGTTTTGTTTCATTCATTACTAACCTTGGACCCTCTTTTCGCGTTTTGGAACTTGCAATGTTTCCGGACTGTGCATCGGGTTCGTATGTGCTCATATGATAAACTTCTAGTACTTCATCCATAAACGCTAAGGAATGTTTTCCAAATGTATCAAGCTCATTTGTTTTTGTATGCGCTATGCACACAAGAGAATCACATACTGTAACACTTTTTTTGTTGCTTTAATTGATAGAATAGTGTGTAACATTGTTGTGACCCCGCGACATTTTGCACGGACGTATAAAAGGATTCAGAATGCAATTCTCTATTTGTACGAACAATTCTCATCGTTCATGCCAAAATGTGACGAACTCTCGTGCAGCATCGACCACCAATACACGGACTAACACGAGACACAGAAGATTCAGGCATTCGCTTTCGCGTTGTTGACAAGCGTATACCTTTATTGGCCAACGCCTCAGCAAATCTTAATTGATCGTTTAAACGTGCTCTGATTTATTTCGTGGTGTCAGACAGTATTCAGCAATGTGTTTTAATGATACATATTTTCCCTAAGGTGTATCAGAAACACGACTGGCAGCAATTTAATCACAGCTTTTAAACCGAATCTAAAAATAACACTACAATACTATGCCTGAAAGCCATTAAATCCAGGTTTTGGCATTGATTTGGAAATGTGTTACATCAGTAACATCACCTCACCCCTCCTAACCTTCATAAGCAGCACTTGTGAACTATTGCAGATGACATTGTTGCTGATAAAAACAATGTGACACCATGCAGGTTCTTTGTTCTGTTATTATACTGGACTTCTTTTGTAAAAACATGCTCCCCCATGGACTATTATAACACTCAGTCTTGTTCACTCTTGCTTTGCAGAACCCTGGATCCTTATGGTACGCCTGTGTTCAGTTTGATTCCTGAGTAGAACCACGGGGGCACAAGCTTAAAGGCCTAAGGGCCAAGAAAGCATGCTTGGGGCCATGCTGCGCCAGAGTAGCGGCGGAGGATCCGGAGGGGGTGGTGGCAGCGGAGGAGGAACCAAACTCCCTCTGGGCATCTCTCGATTTTCCAGCTCCAGTTCGAACACTGTCACTTTGGGCTCCTATGTGTCGGACAAGATGTCCACGGGCCGCCCCATGCATTCGCCCAATCTCGAAAGCTTCACCTCATACTCGAACTACATCATGCAGACGGTCAGCGATGTACGCAAATTTTCTGATGGGTTGATCCAGTTCAGAGGTGTTTTAACCTCCAGAGGTATGTTCGGAAATGATGTCTTTACGAAATGTCTTTGCTTTTGTGTGTTCTTTTTTTTAGTAAATGTTACTATATGCACTTTAAAAGTAAATACAGTGTCAGGCCATAGCCTTGTCTATTATAAAAGTCAAATTTGCCGCCATCTTTTGGCGTAATTATCAACCCAATTATGCAAATGTGTGCGTGGGGGTGGTGGTACATTGACACCTCTCAATGTAGAGAGACTTGGTCAAACAAAACACAACTGCTTAAGCTGACAAATGTGACAAACCCTCTTAGCTTGACAGAAAGAAACCGGTTCATGATCGTTGCTTTGCTCGCTCCAAAATATAATTGCTGTGAAGTAGGAGTGGTAGAAAAAAAGATTGTTTCCCCTCTTAAGCAGTTTGTATAAGTAGGCAGTTCTTAAATGCTGGAAGAAAGAAAAAAGTAACCGGGATGTGTAATGGTCACCTTTAATTTGGTGCACATGCAACACATAACAGAGCACCTTAGTGCGAGTAAGCAATGTTCTACATTCCATGATCATCGCGGCATTTTTTTTTTTCACGCCATACAAGAATGTCTTAAGTATTTGGACGCAAATGAGAATGCATATGGACACACACAAGGGTCTATCACTCATGCACAGCAATCATGCCACAGCGTCTCGAGAGTAGAGCAACGGGAGGAAAAATTGTGACTTAATGCTGCAAAATCTTTTTTTTTTTTTTTTTTTTTTGGCTAAAAGCAGGGAATTCACCTGTCAAGCTTCAAATTGAAATGTCTCGGTTATATAAGGGAACTTGTTCCGTAAACATGGGCTCAGTGACGCAGAGGCGGACACTTATAGTAGATGCCAACATGTGACCGAGTATTCCCGTTAGGGCGTGTTTTAGCTAAATACAGGAAAAGACAAATTTGACGAGCCTGATTTGGGTTTGGTTGTTTTTTTGGGGGTGGGGGGGGGGGTATGTGGCAATATGCCTTGATAATATGACAAAAGTCTCGAAAAAAAAAAGTAAACCAAGAATGCTCATTCTCTAGGCACGGGTATGATATTTGCATAGCGGATTTATTGATTTTTGTTGAGTAATTATCGATGAATCCTGTCTTGAATCAAATCGGGAATGCACTACAGGGTCTGCAAGCATCAGAGGCACTGTTGATTCAGTGCCGTCTGAAGAAGGCCATCAAAAAGTCAGCGACTCTAAAATCAGCTCCATCCGAGCGGATCACGGCAACGGCAGCGTTATTCCGGTCCGTGCGCCACTGGTGTTGAAGCAGGACTTGACACATAAATTGTGCCGCAAGCTAAATGCAGTTGTCAAGGTTTATCACCTTGTCCAAAATAGCATATGGCGTGGCTGTTTAATTGTATTTTGTTTTAGCTGCAGTCATGGAGGAGCAACGTTTCATTTAGTTCTCATTTCAGTGGGAAGACGTACACAATGCGTCATTGTTTAGGTTTAGTATGGATACTCGCAGACAGCTAACAGATCGCTGGGAGTCACTGACTTGCATTGTGATGGAAGTGATTTAAAGCCCTCTTTAATTTATGGCCATATTGTCCGCAGGCCGCATCACTAAAGTTCAAACCTTTCATTGCTGCGGGCACTCACTAAAAGTGAACAAAAAAATCCCTCCCCTTCCTCCTCCATTTACCAATACGTGACGTGAGTTTGACACCCGTTGTCCCCGGTGACATCCCCACACTCGTGCTCTCCTGCAAAGCAGCGGCATTTTGCGCAAAGTGATCCTTTCCCAAGTCCAGAATAGCTGCGGCCTGTTCGAATGATCCCCAAAGGGGTTTCCTCAGCCAAGTTCTCCAAATAAGACATTCGGACTTTGTTTTGATTAGTGGTGCATCCTTAGATGGTTATTACTGCATGCTGGAGCGTGTGGCCACAGCCGGTGACGCACGCATGACTTCTTTCTGTCTTCAGAAGTTGTTTATGTGACTCAACTGGTGTCAGGTCGGAGTCAAAGACTCGCCCTCCACCGTCCGCAACGGGCAGCTGCCGCTGCGTTGTGGATATTTTCATTCTTTTGCAAGGTTGACCTCGTCCGCTGCACACTTGTGAAGGACGTGTCTGTAATTGGAGGAGATTATTATTTCGAGGTTGGTCCTCACCGGGGCTCACTGAGGACATCATGAGACCATATGAGCAGTGGAGGTGGTCTCTCTGGTCCTTTTGTATGTCATGGTGAATAGACACTCGAAAGCACTTTGTCATACTAGAGGAGCAAACCTTTGACCGCAGCTGGGCGTTACCCAACCCAAAGGATATTTATATTTCTTTCAAATCCAGTGCAGATTTGCTGTTGAGGGTGTCAGCCAGGGCGTGTTGACTCCAAGGCTGCTTGTTTTAGTAAGACAGGTGTGTCTTCTGCATTTGCAGCATCGAGCTCTGCCAAGCAGAATGATGGCCAGTTTTTGTGTCAACCGCACAGGCATAAAAAGTGAACCAGCCAGCACTGACAATGGAAAGTAAAGAGCAGGGTGTTGTTTTCAAGTACTTTTCCTCCCCGTTTATCAAACAACAGGCAAATGTGACACAAATCTTTTTTTTTTTTGCTCAAATGTGACCTGTATTATGTATTATTTCCCCAAAAATGACAGTCTGAGCGGCCCAATTGCATTTTTTCCCCCTCCCAAATTCAACCGAGGTCACTTTCATCTCTCGTCCCAGATTGGATACGTGTCAGATATTTCACAAATAGATCCAAGTCAAAATGTTGCTTGAGTGCGTTATAAATGAAGCCTTAAAAAATGTATGCCATTTAAATGCAGTGCATTCATATTGAGCTGAACCTGGATAAGGTTAATTGTTCTTCTCCAGAGGAATCCTGTCAGTGGCACATCAAGTTTTGAATGCTGTGATCAGCTGAGTGTTCTTTAAAAAAATGAACCTTTGATCATGTTGAATGCCATCATTTGTCAAAGTTTCATATGTCAGTGTACAGTATGTGCATGACTCACCCCTTCCCCTATGTCAACTCAACTATTTGCTCGGAGTCATGAGGAATCTTTAGTTAATAATTATCATACTCAGGTGTTGCATCATGAACATGGGAACACACCATAGCTGCATTGTGAGTACCGGTAATAGTTTAGCTAGGTTTGAATTGTCTGGAATACCTTTTGCGTAGTCTTTTTTTGTTTGTATCTTGCAGTTTTTTTGGGGGTGGGGGGGGGGGGGGACGGACTCTGTAATTACAGTTAAGCATTCTGGCAAACTCTGGCGTCGGTCCTCAGCGAAAGCCTAAAAATGTTTTCAGTGATTTGCTTGCAAATTTAGCCCTACTTGGACGTTTCAGCAACCATTCCAGACTTTCTTTAAAGGCTCTAACTCTCCTCTGTTTAGACAGACTATCCCGCTGGGCTTTCTGGGATCAGCTGTAAAGTCCTCCAAGCAGCTTCTTGCCTCCAAAAAGTTCCTTTTATGGTTCTAACGTGCTTGTATTTAAAACCCAGTGTAAACCATCTAAATTGTCCTTTCTTTCCAATGTGGTAAAAAAAATATATATAATAAAAATTATACAGTATATATCATCTCTTATGCATCAAGATACTTGGATTCTCTTGGATGCTCAAAGAATATCGTCTCTATTTAATCATAGTGAATACGAATCTTGCTCACTAAGCTGCCTAAAAGGATTTATTACATTACCTTAATTGCTTCTTGTTTGAATCCACTGCTCGTTATAAACCGATGCTGTGATAGAATTGGATCTCAAGGGGGTGGGTATGGGGCGGGTGGGGGGGGGGGGGATTAATGTCCAATGTTGTGAGACATCTGGCAGTCCTCTTATCCTTTTTGTCTTTTTAAAATGAAACCTGCACGAAGCATCACAGGCTTCAACTCACAATTATTGTGCAATGCACAAGGTGCACAATGGTGGCACCTTGTATTCAGGTGGCAAAGAAATGCTCACTTGTCAAGTTTAATAGCCCTGAAGTGCACCGCACCTGCTTTGTTAGCTGTTTTCAGTTGGGAATCCGACCATCCAGTCCGTGGATTACGTACGTTAACAATTCCTCATTGTGGGTCACTTTGGGCAATGCCTTTTCAAAATAGAAAACTGATAACTAATAAGTCTGCTTCTTGTGCCGCAGGGCAGCCGTAAACAACACCTCCGACCTCGTTGAATTAATTGGACTCACGGTTGGCTGACTCCCAATTCCCGATTAGCTCATGAAGTCATTCACCTCAGGGGTCACATACTTACTTTTTCCACCTTGCACAGTATACGTGTCCAATTAAAACATGACCTCTGATGGCTGTTTGTGCGGCGTTAGTAATGGCAGACTGTATTTGTCATTTGTTGTGAGTAATAGCAGACTGTAATTGTCTATTGTTGTCAGATGGAGCTCATATCAGCATCATGTAAAAATCAAGGTGATCCCACATAATTGACATACGTTTTCTTGCTACTTTATAGAAATATGTAAGCGAATAATTGAACCTTTTTCCCTGTCAGATGATATTCACGGGCATGTTTGCATGTTGCAAGGGCAGCCCGACACTGGTTATGAGATATGAAAAGCCAGTCGACTCGATAGGGAAGGCGAGGAGGGAAGGACAACTGGACACACTCGTCCAGCGCTACTTTGAATTTGTTCAGGAACGTTGTTGTTGTTGTACTACTCTGGGAAGAAGAGAGCCTGGCCAACTGGAGTCCATCATGTCTTGTGAGAGTCAAATGAGGTCTCACTGGACTGTGGAAAGGCAACAGAGGAAATTGGGTCCATTGATGTGTGAATGAACATGCCAAGCCATGCGGCCTGGGAGCAACAATGCCCGCAATCACTCTTGATTTTCTCCGAGGCTTCATGCATTCTTCAGAAAAAGAAGACTCTCAATGAGTAACATTTTACTCCGTAGGTATCTGAGGTTAGAAGGTAGGCTTTCAAGTTCACAAAGCCCATTTACTCATGGTCAGGATGACAGTAAAGCCAAATAGCCTCCCTTTGTGTTGAGATTCAACCCCTCACTTCCTTCTCATGCCCATTGACAGGTGCACTAAAAAAGGGGGCCGTCTTCGCCTCCTGTCCCGCTGATGTTCCTTTGCGTACAATACACATTGTGGAGAACAAACGTAGGCTTTTAGCGCCAACGCTTGACCAGTTTGGCTGGCAGATCAAGGTTCCGCAGTAGGGGGAGGGGGGTGGGGGTGGAGGTGGGGGAGTCTGTGTTTTTCTCTTCAAGAAAAGTGAGAGCGTAGTTGGAATGCCAGCTTTCATGGCTTTGCATCAACAGTTGGTGAGGTGGTAATGTGGGGGAATGTAAAAGCCATATCTGTCCTTCCTCACGGCCCGTGGGCAAAACGGTGCTGTGGGGCAGGGGGGGGGGGGGACATTCTTCACTTGAAACCGAGTGTTACATTTCGATGCGAGCAACGCGAGATGCAAAACAAGAACTACAAACATCAACAAACCGATCCTGGGAGATTAACATCCTTTGGTCACTCTTGGGTGATGTCATATCATTTGCTTTGCTGCTCTAAAAGCCAACAAACTTGAAAATGGGAGTCACCAGCTAAATCTGACTCCTCCGTGTAGGTCGCTGCAGCGCCCTTTAAAAACACTTTTAATTATTGCAAAAGCAAAACAAAACCAAAAAAGTGAAGCAATGAAGTCACAGTCTTTATGTGTGTGATCTACCGACTAGTTTGCAGACAAGAGGAAGAACAGTTAGAGTTACAGATGCACTGGCGGTGACCTTACCTTTGTGTTAAAGGTGAAGTGGCCCTTTTTGAAACACCTCCTTGATAAATATCTCATAATTAGCAAGGATATCCTTTTCTTTCTTCCTGGGTAATTTTTTTGGGGGGGATGTGGTTGTATGTTGAGGCAAATTGCAAAATAACCTATCCATATAGCAAATGGTTTCAAATGTTTGAGTCTTTTGACTTAGGTTCAGCATTGTAATTCGTTATGAGTCCACCTATGCCGCGGTGACACGATAAGTGATTTGACACTGTCTCTGTGGCCAGAAGCACCATGGCCCACTCTCTGTTAGGGTTTGGATGTTTGGACCCCAATAGCACAACAACAGGCAGGTATCGTTGAAGCCAACACTTGGCGTAGTTTATTGAAGAGTCTTTGCAAAGTCCCTCAGGGGGAAGCACGAGGAGTCCACAGGGAAATGTCCACACAAGGAACAAGAAGCTGCAGGACATGGCAACAGAGTCCACTGGCGTGGTGACGGCACAAACTTGCACCGAGGAATGGTCTGTGAGTCAACGTGTACCAGTCCAAATGAGCAGATAGGCAACAGGTGGGTGATGAGCTGACGCGTCTCAGATGTGAGGTGCAGAGCACCCTGGCTGAGGAGGCTGCCTGACTGGCCCCACCCTAACACTCTCAAGTGTCTTGAACCATCAAGAATGCGACTCGTGATTTGCAGTGCAGAATTGAGCAGTGCTCGGGTCTCAACGAATGGAATGTTGCCAAGTCATATTGTCTCAGGCACTCCCGGCTCAATGATGCAGCGTCCCTAATTAGTAATTGCTCGGCTTCTTCATGTGGTTGTGCATTCTACTGTGATTCCCCTGCCATCTTCTTGTGTGGTGGAATGCATGAGACAATGCAGAGAATATTTAGTGAGATGGAGTCATCGACTGCAAAGATCATTTTCGAGTGATCAGATATCAGATATGGCTGATATCTGGAGATGACGGCTTGGTCAAGTATGAGGTTTTGGGAGAGGTTTGACAACTCTTACCATTCCGTGTTTTAAAGCGTACCGCATAATTCCCGACTTTCTATATTTTTTTTTGAGAAAGCCGGCCGGGAAGAGCTTTCGGAATGTTTTATTATTAAGGTGTCGTTTTGATGGTGAATGATCTGAGAATGTTTTCATTATGGCTCCCCGCCCCCCTTGCTGCCACTGCCATCCCCACGACCAAACAAGAGGCTGGAATGTTGGGTTTCCATGACGCTAATGAAGTAAAAGCCTGGCAATGTGTTTCTGGCAGCCTGCGAGGAGCTCCTGATCCGCGGCCTCCTTCTCATCAGGCTCAAGGTCTGATCCCTCTATCGCTTTCATTCACCAGGCCTTATTATGCCCTGGAATGTCTCTCACTCCTTCTCTCATAGCGGGGATATGCTGTGCAGGGGTAGAGTTGGGACACATCCCAATGGAAGAGAACTACCCCAAATCACGTACAACCCCCTTCTCCTTTCATATTTTCCCTCCCGTGCTCTCTACCACTCCTCCCCTGTCATGGCTTACTATCCTCCCATCAAAAACCATCAGACCGTGAACAAAGACATACTGTATATGCATCTAATTTATTGTTCCATAAATGCTTCATGTGGTCAGGTCCATGGGGTGACCTGTCTGACTGTTTGCTATTGGCCCCAGGGACAATACAGTTTTGTTTTGTTTTCTGCTCTCAAACAAGTCTGTTCTTCAAACTCTGGTTTTCCCTGTCGACTGTGGACAGAAGTTTTTTTTCCCCAGAATCTTCTCTTAAAACTGAACGTCCTGTCTTTAAAACAAGAACGCCGCTGCCGAATCTCAATTTGTGTTTATCAGATATGCCTTGAACAGACCCTTCCTGGTGGGAACAGGCTGTCTCCGCATTGTGAGAAGCAGCACTGGGGTTAAATAATCGTTCTTTTTACTCGATGCCGTGCCTCGCTGTGCCGGTCCACACGGCCATAATGTCGTGCTAATTAGCCTCAATTTGGGACGGTCCAGTAGGCTGACACATCTGCTATTGTCGTTTGCAGTGCATGGGACCCTTTTAAAGGATACCTCTCTGTCCTGTGGGCATTCATGGCTGAGGGTCGTCCATAATCAACCTCAAACTTTATGCCTCCTTTCCTGGGGATGCAGTTCAATGAATGAATGGATTCGAAAGCCTGTGCCAAGATGGCGCGAGCTACTTGGTCATTTTTAACCAGAACGTCCGTCTATCTGAACTGACTACAAACAATAAAGGGCACAGAGGTTGAAGCGGCTTGTCAAAGACTTTGAAACGTTGAGCCTACGCACTTTATTTGAATGCGAGGTTGATGCCTAAATAAACGGAACTGGTCTTTTGCCAAAGAATGTTCTAAAAGGTTTCTGTTATTTTAACTAGGCAAATTTTAATGCTAAAATATAAACCTCACCCATTGTGTTTTATGAAGTCCCTCCCCAAGCACCCGGATTGAGAAATGGCTACTGAAATGGTGAGAAACAGTTCTTATAGTGGATCCCCACAACTCAGTCTTTGCAAGTTTTCAGCAATTACCTTCAAATGTACGTGTGATGTACTGTATTTTAGAAAAAAAAACTGCGTGAATTCACTTTGCAGGATCTTTGAATGATGTCTTTAATGCTTTACTTGTTTTTTTTTGGGGTTGCAGCAGCCATCTCTGTGTCGTTTTTCCTGTAAACCTGGGATACCTTGTGGTGGGAACTTGGCACATACTGTCTAGTTGGCTTGATTTTTCGGATCGCCACAGAAAGCATTGTCAATATGTCCACGCCGCCCCAGCTGTATTAGCCCCGCTGGTTGCACTATTTGTCCCACTCCAAAAAGAGAGCTAATGAATAAAAGGAAAAATGGGCGACGGCTAAAGTCTTTCTGATCCCCATCTCCATGAGGAGATAATCCCGGGGTGATCATCAGCGCAAATGTGGCTTTGGGCTGTCAGTGGGATGTGGTTTTGTTGGAGGGGGGGGCAGAAAAGTGGACTGTAAGCAACCCGCCCGTGGTTGTGTAACACCAATGTTGTGGCATTTTAAAAAATATCAAGAAATGCATATCAGTAAACTGCATTTTTTTTGTCCAAACATATATTTTAGAGGAACTCCATTTTGTAGAGTACACGACAGAACAGTACAAAGCTGCCAGTTGTGCCTTTTATACACAGACATGAGCTTTGTTCTTTGAGCTTGCCGACTTGATGGCAGAACATCAATTCCCACGCTTCTCACAGGCTGTGTTTTTGAACTTTCTTACCTCATCATTTCTGTTTAAAAAGGGGCTCCTGATTAACAGACTTGCAAACTTCTGTAGTGTAGTACGATCACAGTAGATTGTGGCTGTTTATGCGCTTGGCTTTCAGGTATGAGTTCGCTTTGTAAATTACCGAGCGGAGTTCAATCCCACTGCCAGCCTTGCTTTATGTCCTTGTTGCCTAGACAGGCCATTGACTGCTTTAGTGTTGACCACAACCGCTGTGAACGGACGGTCGTTGTCTGACGTGGCTGCCATGGCCACCCTTTAAACCAGCAAAGGCGGAATGTTATGTAGTGACAGTTGGCAGTAGGATTTGTTTGTCGGAGGGCTGATTCGTAATTTTCTGTACTCTTGATCAATTTCTCAGAGGAAATCCCCAATCGTCACTGTCTTGTCATAAGATAAGATAAGATATCCTTTATTTGTCCCACAATGGGGAAATTTACAATACTTCCTAGTTAAGATTTTTTTTTTGTCCAGGCTTTTGCCGAGCAACATTTAATTTGTTTTATGACTGCCAGAGTGGCCCCTAGCCAGTGTACCCGCATATTACGTTCAACCCTGTATAATAAATCCATCGTACTTTTACTTCAAAAAGGGATGAATGTTGACTCATGAGTCAAATCGTGCTGTCTTTCAATTGCTCTTCACATTTCCTACACCACGGTCAAGATATTCAGGTCACACGTAGGACTAGTTGGTCAGATGAATTCAAGCGGTCAGCCTGCAGGATCACCAGAAAGCTTCTTGAACCCTCCCAACTTTGTGACCTCACAGAGCACCAAGCTTGCCTGCACAAAGCGATCCACGAACGTCTCGGGGAGATGCTGGCATCCCTGATGACTTTCATCAGCAAACACCAGACCCTCAACTCGGTTGATATTCTCAATTCAGTTGGGACTGTCATCACTTCAGTGAAAGGTGAGATGTGATGTCTTGGTAACCCCACCAAGTCTTTTTAACAATCCAAACCAGAAATGTTGTTGTTTTTTCTATGTTGGTAATTGTATTTCTTAATTCATTAAAGAAGAAAATGTTCTGCCATTTTGCTTATTTGCAATGTGATACTGGTCTGCATGCATATATTCTGCCACTAGGGGGCTGAGATAGTTTACTTATCTCTGAAAAGAAATGAAATGCCAACTAAAAAGAACATACAGACGCAAATCCAATCACGCAAAAAGTTGTTGAAGGGTATGATCACCCTTATGTTCTTGAGAATAGGCTAGATATAAGTCATGTGCCGTTTGATAATAATCCTCAATTTCCAAATACATTTAACATTTTTTAATCACCTCAAGGTACAGAGCAATTTGGCATATTTGTTGCAATTTGTGGTACCCGATAGAGAAACAACAAGGCATTATTTGGTTGCCTCCCCTTTCATGTTTTTGGTCAAAATCCTACCCAGATACCCGAATTCAATCTGAGTTGTGTGTGCGAGAGTGTTGTGCTTTTCCACTCAAACAATACCATTTTTTCTCAATGATGTAACTTCCGCATTTGGACCACTGGTTTGGGCCTATGCGAGCCCTGGCATTGTATTCCAACAAGGCTCAGGATGTCCTGTTGAGGGGTTAGGGGTTGGACAGAAGCAGAGACGATGCGAGCGACTTAGTGAGTTGCGTGCGTTCACTGGTGACGACAACACGGCTCATAGGACATTCCAAGAGAATTGTTGGACGAATCTACAAGGCAGACCAAACTTTCTGGCCCTTTTATTTATTTTTATTTTTTGATACTCTACACAATTTTTCTTGCTGCGGATTATACGACCAGAACCATTTTGGAGGAATGTATAAGTGATCGAATTCAGTGATCGTCATAATATATCAAAATAGGATTGTCCGTTGAACAGGGCCAAGATTTAGGCGGGTGGGGGCAAAAAAAAAAAAAAATACTACATTCCAGGTATGTATAGCTTTTCAGGGCACAGATGTCTTTGACATCTATTTGTTCCAAAACGTGTCTTGGCATTTGGTGCGATCGATAGATGTCATGGTGTCTGAAGCTTCCTTCACAGGTTACAGAAAAGCATTTGGTTTTCGTTTGTCACCAAACTAGCATCGTTTTCCTGCTTTCTTGGAGCAAATTTCAGGAGAAATGGGTTAGTTTGAGTTTTGAACTCTAGAAATATCCACTGTTCCAAAGGAAGGAAAGACGAGTTTCCTCAAGCAAGTGGTGGAACAGCCAGTTACATCACTGATTTATTAGGCTTGCATTCTGAGCATCTAGTTTTGTTTTTTTTCCTGCACGGTCAGGACAGGAAGGTTATTGTGAAGACTGATTACCACCATATTTACATTGGTGTTTTTCCCCCATTCTGTCTTCAGTCATCACCGTGTTTTGACTTGCTGCAGGAAACTACTGGATTTCCAGATTACAGCCCATTTATATACACTTGCAATCTCGGTTTACCCTTTCTGTGCCGACACACAAAGTTGCCTGTGGCGGACTTTGCAGCGAGTTTTATGTTTACGCGGTTCTGTTATTTTGAGACAGCAACGTTCAGCGTAGTCTATTTTGTGCACGCAAAAACGGTGATTCTTCATTGAATTTGCTGAATGTATGTTACGGCCGGTAGCTTGACTTCTCATTTCCATTTGACAGGAGTGAATTTTGAGCAGGTGAACGAAGAGAACAAGCAGAGTCTTTTGAGAGACATCTACTCTGCAATCGACAAATTGGCATTCACGGTTGGCGATGTGTAGGTATCATGATGATGAGTCCACATTACGAGACGATGTAGATGATTGTAATCTTAAGATGTACCATTTTTTTTTCTTTCCAGAGTGTCTGACGTCCTTATGGGAGATGTAGAGAATGGATCAGTGTTAGGGCTCCCCCTAACTAAGACGCGCGGGGTAAGTGGTGTACAGATTGACATGGTTAGCAGTGAACGTCACCCGCAATAAGATGCTTGGAATTACTTCTGCACAATAGGCATCAAAGGGGACGAGTGAAATTAGATTGGGTTATTTGCACAAAGTTCATGCATCCACAGGCCCATTAAAACCAGGATGTGCCCTACTGGCCTGAATTGTCAAGCTCAATGGTCTGAAGAATCGGGGGCAGAGTTGAGTTCATTGGGGTCGCATAAGTAACTTGGATGTTGTTCTCGACAAGGCAAAATTATATATCGATAGCATGTTTCCTTGCAACCCCGCTGTGCCTACGTACAACTGGTGCCATTTGGTTGGCCATTATGTTGTTATTGTCTTTTTATTTTTCATTTTCATCTGGTTTCAGTCTTTTGACAACCTGCCTGTGGAATCTGGAGGATCCGGCTCTGAGAAAGATGATCCGCCAGGTAAGATAGCGCTCCTCACAGAATGCATTTTGCTTTTGCACGAAAACAAGCGGGTATCCGAGAATATCTCATGTTCGTCGGAGGGGGGCGGGGGGTGATTATTATGATTGGGCAGAGTAATTCTCGCTGATCAGATTTTCTACTTAATATCCATCTGAGTGGCTTCGCCTCTTGAGTTTTGGATGACCACTTCTTAATCCATGCATCACTCAGTTGGCCGTAATTATTTTCCAATGGCATTAGCCTGTATCGCTCTCACTCACGGTCACTGTGGGCTCCGTACGTTGCTTCACAGGCACAGATATCGGCAAACACATGTCATGCGCCGAAGCGTTGAGAGAAATCTTGCCATCCATGCCTCAGTCCATATTTGACAATCTCCCTCTTTCAGTTCCCGTGCTTGTAACAGGACCGCCATTTCGGGTCGAAGAAGTGGATAGGACGCTGCAGCAGCACGTCAACGGGGTGGAGTCGGCACTTGGCTACGCCAAAGCTTGGTCCAAATACACCAAAGAAGTGCTGGGGTGGGTGGAGAAACGTCTTAATATGGGTGAGTCAAGGAAGGCTTGTGGCTTGGACGGGTAATTGTGAGTGTTTCATGTTGCCGCCGTGCCACAGAAGCCCAAATGTGCCGCTATTATCGTAGGAGGTGGCATGATAGGCGCTGAACATAGCTGGCCGAGTTGGACTCTCGATCTATCATTTTTTTCCTTACCTTCTTAAGTTCCTATTCTGCAAATTGTATGTCCTCAAATGCAATATTAGCTCAAAGTGCAAGTTCTAAAAATAATCACCGGTGCTTATTACAGCTTAATTTCTTCAGTAATAAATCTTGCATATTCTTAAAAACAAAATTGATAAGTAGATGCATTATACTTTTTAATTCCCCATAAGGAAATTACTTTTTTTTTTAAAGCCCTATTTGTAAATTGGAAGAGGAATTTGAGGTCAATTTGTTGGTATGTTTTTCCATTGTGGCCTCGCCTAAGCTGTGCTCAAAAGTGTTGCATGTTCAAGGCTGAGAATGCAGCGTGTGACTTTTATTTTGCGGGGTGGTAAATGAATGGTTTCTCTGTCACACCTTGTCATTATTCCAGTCAGCACGGTGACACAGGGCCCTCTGTAAAGTGGTACAATGTACGCATTATCCGGCACACCGACAAAGTGTTTATTTTACGCATCCTCTGTGGCTAATGATTTATTAGACGATGAATGACTCAAGGTCATTGCTTGACTTTATTTCAAGTAAATAAATGCCTCTGTGGGCTTTCCTGTTATTCTTTGCAATTTAAAAAAAAAAAAAACATGTTTTAATTTTACAATCAAGCCCAATGAAGGGCAAGTTGTTCTCTCTATATTGCCACATTATGTTAATACGCAGCATATCGGATGTATTTGCAGATATCGAGTTGGCCAAGAGCTATAACAAAATGGCTGAATCGGCAAAGACCCTTGCAAGTCAGCAGGTGAGTCAAGAACGTGCAGTTTATATTCAGACGCACCATGTTTGTTTTGACCATCTCCTGTTATCCGGTCTTTCCGGTCAAGGATTTCATGCCTTTCCGTGACATCTACATGGCTGCTTTCAAAAATGACGTTGAATACAGCAAGCTCATACTGAACACCACGACGGTGCTCCAAAGCAACAAATTTATGCAGGTAATTGCACAAAGCCCATTGCCTTCTCAGACTTTTGGTGACTAATGGACGCAACCGCGCTAATGTGGTCTAAGTTGTTTTTTTTTTTCTCTGATCTAGCCGCTGATGACACGAAAAAATGAATTGGACAAATTACGAAAAGAGATGAAGGAGCAGTGGCAGAGACAGCAAAAGAAAATGGTAATTTATCAACGGTGTGTCCAAAAAAATTTTACAACGGTTGTTTGGTCCTTTGGAAATTGTGAAAATATCTGCAGCCGTTAAACAAACACACATTACGGTGCACTTTGTGCTGGTACAGTTTTCGCTCATTCCGCTTTGCGCCAAATGTCCTTTGCGTTGCAAGCACGAGGCCGACAGCGCTCTGAAAAAGGCCCGGATGCTGCAGGATCAGCGTCAAGAGGAGTATGAAAAGGCCAAGGTATCTACCAGCCGCTTGGAAGGGGAGCAGCTGGGAGGAGTCGGAGGAGCAACGGCTGTCAAACAACTAGAAAAGCGGCGCCGGTTGGAAGAAGAGGCCTTGCAGAAGGTTGGTTGACCACACGAACGTGTCAACACACGATGAGCAGCACGGCATTATTTTGAGGCCGACTCGAGAATCCTTCGTCTTACTTGCGCTTCAGGCTGACGAAGCGAGGGCACACCGCGAAGCTTGTCAGAATGACGTGGTGGAAAAAAGAGTCGATCTGGCTAACACCAAGAGTAACATCATCACTCAGCTCCGAAAGATGGTCTTCCAATGCGACCTCACCCTGAAAGCGGTACGTCCAAATTATTTGTTGGGTCAAGTTCATCTTGAAGTGTTGGTAACGTCCGGCACGTGACGTCCGTCGTATGCGGAATATGATACGATCGTTGTCTGTTCAAGGTCACGGTCAATTGGTTCCAGCTCCAGCAGGCCCAGCTTGTGTCACTTCCTGCCAGGCACCAGAGTCTTTGTGAAAATGCCAAACTGTACGAGCCTGGGCATCGCTATGTTGAGTTCGTCCGGAGGTTGCCCGCCGAGTCCCACTTTTTGGATTCCTCTTTTTCATCAAGCACAGGGTGAGACATTGCATGCATCACGTCGTCCGTTGCTAGAGCTCTCTTGTGTCGGGCCCAAACCCGAATCATTTGTAAGACTGAGCCAGGAAAGGACATCTGGCCTACAAACTGTCAAAACAAATGGTGTGAATGACTTATGTATGACTTATGAATGGCTTATATGTCACTTGAAAGCTGCACTATTTGACAATCAGCGAAAGTTTGGACCGCTCACAAAAGTAATTTATCGGTTGGGGTGAAGTCCCTTTATTGTGAAAAGTCATAAAATATGAGAAGCCCTTCTTTATACTTCCCCGGTACTGCCTGAGCATCTTCTTTTTTTTTGGAACGAAACATATTCTTCTTGCTCCTTTCGTATGAGAGACATGGTATCATTTTCAATGCGTCATCTCCTCTGCCAGAATGCCTCTCAGCCAGCACACAATAAGCGGCAGTCACTCGTCCCACATCAACCTGTCACAAGGATCCGTGACATCCGACCTCCTTGGCAAAGACGATCATGACGGGTCCAACAGCACCCAGCAAGCCAAGATTGCGGAGCGGCGCTCCAACAGCACGACTGACATCCAAGGTATTTCCGATCCTGTTGATTAGGTTTTATTGTGATTTTGGGTTGAGTGAGAAAAAACAAAACAAAAACACGACACTGCCATTGACCACTGATCACTGATGTCGGAATGATCTTTTTTTTTTTTTTTTGATGACCAGCACTTCGGATTCGTACCTGGAATTCCAGTCAGGGTGGAGGAATGTGTAGCGACTCTGAAAGTGTAGGAGGTAGCAGCGAGTCCCGATCTATGGACTCACCCACTGCGAGCCCAGGTGAAGACATGCCGGCATCTCCGTCGTCATCAAAAGATAGCAAATACTCATTTTGGAATAGACAGCCTTCATTTCACTTGGCAACCTCCGTTTGAAGTTCGACCGCAGCGTGACTTGAATGACGCCTGTTGGATGTCATTCGTTGTTGTATGGAAGTGCCAAAGAAAGTTGGCTTGAATCGGCTTAAATTGACTGCAGAAATGTGGACTGACTGCTGTGTCCTGTCACACTGTTCAGGAGACTTTAAGAGGAGATTACCCAGGTCCCCCTCGACCGGCACCATGTCGTCTGCTGATGACCTGGATGAGCCCAACTCTCCTTCCGACAACGGTGCGGTAAAGCTAAACAGTCGCAAATGTCGATTGAGCATTTTGAACATGCACAGTACTCAGTTGTATGTTGCACACGTTTCAGGTTTAGGTGATCTTTTAATCGAGACGGCCAGCTCGCCGCGTCCTTTTAGAAACACGCAGATGTCCAAAGCTGCTCAAACGCACAAGCTGAGAAAACTTCGAGCGTTCTCCAAGTGTCGAGAATGTGATGGGCTGGTCGTGTTTCAAGGAGCAGAGTGTGAGGAGGTAACCATGGTTTTCTTTTATGTATTGATTTTTATTTACACCCTCCACCAATTGAATTTGGTGCAAAAGGAAATCCAATCACGAGTGGCTTTGGGACTCTTTGAGTATGAAGAATGTTTCAGATGACCATTGCCAAAGCTTCACAATCACTCCTTTTCACTTTTGATGACCCACAAAAAAAAAAGAGAGAATGACCACCCCTGCACTCATCAGAATATCCCAAAAGGGAAAAGTTGAAACGTGCCACACATTCCCCTTTGGGTTTGAATAAACCAACTTGACTTTGTCAGGGGAAAAAGCCAATGGAAACTAAAGACCTTTTGTCCAACTTAAAAAGAGCTCATCACCCCCGTGTGGCCCCCCTCCCCCCCACCCTGGTGCTTTTTTTCGGTCAAGTTTCTTTCCATATTTATAAGATACTGTATACAAACAAAGGGGAACGAAAAGGATTAACGGATTTTTTTTCTCCCCTGAAATGTGGGTTATGTTGCTTGGGTGTGTTGACAAGTGAGTGATTCAAGAAGGCAAGCGCTTCAGTTCTTTGAAAGGCTCCATGAAATGCGTTCAAGATGTGAGGAAACGGGAAGCCCTTTTTTTTTTTTTTTTTTTTAAATTCAAGAATGACCAGAAAAGGTTGCTGGGCGGGGTGGATATTTTGTCGTGCAAGCTGGAACCGGCTACATTTAATGATTTGAATTAATTTAGCTTGTAGAAATGTAAAACGGTGGGTTGCATGTTTATAAAGTATATGGGCTTTAATAAGCTTATGAAATGAATTGACGTGTGTGTGTGTTTGGCTTGTCTTCCTGTCCCATGTTGTGTGGATCTGCGCTTTATTCTCGATAACTACAGTATACTGTTGCAATAATGACGTGAAACGTCTCAATGCGTCTGCAGTGCTCATTAGCCTGCCATAAGAAGTGCCTGGAGAGTTTGGCCATCCAGTGTGGCCATAAGAAGCTCCAGAGGAAGCTTCACCTCTTCGGCGTGGACTTCATGCAGACCGCCAAGAACAGCCAGGACGGCATCCCGTTCATCATCCGCAAATGTACGTCGGAGATCGAGACCAGGGCGCTTAACGTGAAGGTATTTACAGATTTTGTGCATTTGAACCTTTGCTAGTTTTTTCGGTTCTATTTTTTTGGACAACGCTCTCTGTATGATTCAAAAGAATGCGTTGCGTGTGAACTGCATTTCATTTGACTTAAACTGGTTTTGGACCGCGAAGGGTATCTACCGCCTGAACGGTGCCAAGTCACGCGTTGAAAAACTGTGCCAAGCATTTGAGAATGGCAAGGACTTGGTTGAGATGTCTGACCTTTACCCCCACGACATCAGCAACGTGCTCAAACTTTACCTGAGACAGGTAGGCCTGCCTTGACCATCTATTATACTTTGACGTATCATTTGCAAATCTCTCTGAATAAGCTCTGTAACACAAAGGTTGTTTTTACATTGACCTTCTCGTTTACTTGTGATCCTTTGCCCATTTTCAGCTTCCAGAGCCACTCATCCTTTTCCGCTACTACAATGAGCTGATCGGTTTGGCCAAAGAAAGCCAAAGTGGAATTGTGGAGGATTTGGAGGCGTTTCGCCTCAGCTCCTCCCCAGTGCCGCCGGCTCAGGTCGGCGTGGAGCTCAACCGCATCCTCTTCAAGCTCAAGGACCTCCTGAGGCAACTGCCGCTCGCTCACTACAAGACACTACAGTTCCTCATACAGCATCTTCACCGGTAGGCTGCTCCCAGCTGAAAAATGTTTTGCTGCTCAATAAATAATGATCATATTGGTCAGCATAACAAAGGAGATATATATATAACATTTATATAACACTTTATAACATATAAGGATATAAAGAAAAATTACTTTTTGACTGGTTACTGAGGACACAAGACCATTTGATCAGGAAAAGTGTCTTTTTTTTTAACTCATTCAGTACCAGCCAATTCTAGACCAAGTCTGAAAACACGTTTAAACACGTCTTTGGGAGTGAATGAGTTAAATGAGTTGTATACCTTTCCATCAGGGTTACGGAACGATCTGAGGAAAACAAGATGCCTGCAAGAAACCTCGGGATCATTTTTGGCCCAACGCTCATCAAGCCGAGGGAGACAGATGCCGAAGTGTCCCTTTCCTCGATTGTGGATTACCCCTATCAGGCGCTCATCGTAGAGCTCCTCATCAGACACTACCAGATGATCTTCGACACCCCTCTCAGTCCACTAGCGGACAACTCAGCCACAGAGGTCGGGGCTCGACCCTTACTCGACGTGGGCCCCCCTGACCTGGAAAAGGAGCAGGTTCTTAGCAGGCACTCAAAGTCCGTGGGCGACATCCAGGAGGTAAAGCCGGAGTTCTGAATACAAATCAATTATTGATGTGTGTTTCCAAGTCTCCCTGTTGCAACACACCTGATTCAAAGCCTGACATTGCATCCGTTCATTTGAATCAGGTGTGTTGCGACAGGGAGACTTGGAAAACATGCAGCGCATGCGGTGCATTGATGCTCTGTATTTTCTACTACCCCATTACAGTTGAGCTCCGGGGATTTTAAGAGACATTCCTCCACTCCTCTGTATAACTTGATGCACGAGTACTCAGTACCGCTTGCTTCAACTGGCCGCGAAGGAAAAGAATTTGAACCCGGTTCGTATTTTTATGTTTCTCATCTGTTTCTCTGCAAGTGCATCTCATTGAATTTGAATTTCATTGGAAAGTAGCTCAAGTTGGAACGAGAAACTCCTCCGTATGTTGATTTAAAAATAAGGGAAAATAAACAGTGCTGGCCATTATGTACTCCACAACATTCAAATGTATTCACGATATAGAGAGACACACAGCTGCATTTTGAGCGTTATTGTATATGATAGGCAGTGTTTTATATTTGATATATTTTTGTCATTTGAGCCGCCTCGCTAATTATGTTGGCTGCAAAAGTTAAGGAAAAGGATTCTGCCAAATCTGCGGGTTGATTTGGATGCATCGTTCATTTTGTTGAGCATACTTTGTCCATCTCTTTTTGAAGGCGACCAAGTGGATTCAAAGTCCTGCAACGGTGTCATCGAGGTCCCGAAACCAAGCGAACGAAGCCTCATCCGCTCTCCACACGTCACACCCACGACCAGGGTGCATCTACGACCGCACCGGAACAAAGCCCCCTCCCGGCCGGCTAGCATGCCGGTCGAACGGAACCACGGCCGGGAAAAAGCCGACGAGAATCCCAGATGGACGAGCTTGCATGAAGATGACAGAAAAGGAGACCGCGGCATCCAGTCCATCGAAGAGGTGGATGAAACCGACATGACCAAATTGCGAGCCGCCACGCACTACCGGCGCACGTGCATCGACACCCAGACCTTGCGCAGGACTTGGGACAAACAATACAAGCACCATGATGTTGCTTCGAGAACGGCCAAAAATGTTTTCAGTACGGACAGTTCAGCGGATGATGCCAGCGGGATTCCCCCGTCTGTGTCAGTATCATCCTCGAGCTTGTCCCTCGAAGACTCCAACAAGAGCACTGTTAGCACCTACTCGAATGGACCTTACAGCATGTCAACGCAATCGTCTTTGCGACCGGAGAGGACATTAAGAAGGGAGGAAAATGTAACCAAGTACAACATAGTGGCAATGGGTTTCCGGCCCTCCAGGACCCTCCAACCGCCACCCGGAACTTTCTATAAGCCTCCGTCGGGGAGTCAAGCTAAATCGCTCCACGCATCAGCTAACAGTGCCGAAAACGAACGGGGGGAGGATGAGGACGAAGAGGAGCTCGAGGTCTCTGTGGATGAGCCTCTTGCCGAGGATGCGGAGGCAGAGCAGGAAACCGCCTCGCCGTCCCACAGTCCAAGTCTAGAGGACGGGGGCCTAAACCAGGCGAGATCATTGTACCAGAGACTGAGATCCAGGCACCTTCAAGAGGTGGAACATCGAGAAGCTCATTTTGTATGATACTGAGGCCGCCAGATCACAGCGCGTTGAGACACACCTGCTTTGACTCGACACTATAAAAGACAAATGGACGGTCGTGTGTGGACAAGGAAAAGCCGTTGCATCCCCCAAATGCATACGGAACGCACTCAAAAGTGTGCATATTTTTAGAGACAAAGTCACCAATGGATTACTCCGCGAGCGCTACACTGGCGCCGGGACTATTTATAATCCTCCTTTAACTGTGCAATTGCATTTTTTATGTGGACATTTTTGCAATCTTCTTCCAGATTCCACGTTTGTGTACCAAAAAGTATGTATTTGACTTGTTAAAATCGACCATGCAGCCACCACAAACAAAATGGTGCACCGCATCAGTGCAGGAGTCAGGAAGATGTGTTCCCGTCATTTGTTTAGACTGTTACACAGAGAAAAAAAGAAACTTAAGCTTTCTCTTCCAAGCATTAAAAATATACTTGCTCTGTCTGGCAACTGTATATTGGGAATGTCATGAACAAACACCGTCTTATACAGGTGAACGTGTGATCCTAAGAATCTTTTCCAAACAAAAATCTTGATTTTTATCACTGAAATCAGTCTAAACCTTACTGTTTTGGGGCAGGGGGGGGGGGAGTAATTAACAGGATCCATGACAACTGTTGAAATCCTAAATGTTTTTTTTTTTTTTTTTTTTTTTTATGGTGACTTGCAAATTTGGTGCAATCTTGAAATGGTTCCTTGTAAAAAGACAGGTACATCCGGACAGCATACTTTGTAAGTTATTAAAATATATCTCACAACTTTCAACCTCAATGGTTTTGTGCCTTTTTTTTTGTTCGTTTGTTTTTTGGATCAAAACGTGCTCTTCATTCGCTCTTTGTTAAAAATTCTCAGAGCTCATTTCCATTTAGTATTCCCTATCACCGGGCAGCTGCTGATTTCTCAATGGTGCGTCATATAGCCCGATTATGGCTAGGCACTGATACGGATATAAATGTTTTCATTTAAGAACCACCATTGAACACACCCGACACAAACGCGGTGTGATTAAAAACTTCCAATGTGAACATATTGCATTATTTGACATGACATATCTCACCCTGCACTGCACATCATTTGTCCCAAGTAGGCTCGTAACAGTGGCAGGATTAGCGAGCCAGGTGGTTGGGTCATGACGGCATCCACACATGGATGTGAGGTGATGGCCGTCTCCCTGCGCCTCGAAAGGAGATTAAATCAATCTGCTTAACGATTCACAAGGTCTGCAAATTAGCTGCGTGAGCAATCCCGCAGCCCCTCCGGCGGAATATGTGGTGTTCTGCTGCATTCATGAGATATCAATCACCGGGGCAAGTGTTCGGCTGAGGTAGGTGTTTGAATTTGATTTGTACCCATGATTATTTTAGCGTGACATGGCGGTGTGGTTTGATGTACTTGACATGAAGCGTGACCGTTCAATGGCAGCGCTGAGAACCAAGATCGATGATTTATTCAACTGGCCCACTCACCATAAGTGCTTGGGGATCATTAACTCTTGATGTCGATAGATGGAGTGTCAGTTTGACATTTTTTTTTGTATTTGATGATATGTGCGATGCAATGGCGTACGTTTGATTGGATGCAGGCCTGTGTGCATTTGTCCGAGCCCCTTTCCGGGGGTGAAACGGGAGTCATGGGGCCAGGAACGCAGGTCAAACTCCTGCTGTGGAAGAACTGGACCATCCGCAGGAGGCAGAGGGTAAATTCCTTTCATCTATCATTTGCACACTGCCTTTAATCGCTTAGCATGCTGGGAGCCTTCATGCTTTGCTGATATAAGCGACTCTTAAGGGTTTTGTCTGAGTCATAAGATCCTTCAGTTGTGCACGACGCGCATTGTCGGAATAACATTCCATCAACTCGATCAATGTTTAGATTCTCATTTGTGGAGGAAAAGCAAAATGTGCAGGCAGACATCAAACTGTACTGTATAGCCTAAAAATGTCCGGATGGGCACTTGATGTTTTTTTTTCAAAGGTCTTTATTTGGGGTGTGGTGTTTTGCTCAAGTATGTGAAACCGAGCAAAATATCGGGGCGTCAATTTAAGTGGCTGCCGTAACGGCGGAATTATGATATGCTCTCTTGTGGCTGCAATTAGTACAGGAATGATCTCAACAATCGTTTTGGATGATCGGAAAGTGTTCCCCGCCTACGGAAAATGCCTCATCATTGCCATTTTGTCCCATTCCTCACCCAGTGCAGCTCCAAAATTTCCAGACCAAGCAATCAATGCTATTTTCTTTTTCTCGCTTGAACTTTTCAACCAGGTGCGCTTCCTCATGGAAATCATGTGGCCAATTATTTTGTTCATGGGGCTGGTGTGGCTTCGAAGGGTGAATCCACTCTACCGTCAGCATGAATGTAAGCTGATTTGCTGAGGTTTTGTACTTCAACACAAGCGTTCTGTCTTGCACGTATGGTGCTGTTAAAAAGTAAAAGCTCACTTTGTCATTTCTGTCTTCTTTGCATATTTATCACATGTAAAGCTTTCAGTTCCCCACATGGAAATCCAAAACGCAGTTTCTAAATGCCAATTTAATTTATTAAACAACCTGGTTAGAACAACCTGTCCGTATGTGAAAAAGTAATTGCCCCTCCTCGTTAAATCACAAAGTAATTGTAACAAATGACGGTTTTGGCAAAGCTGAGCTCAATTTCAGAGGCAACACCCCAGCATCACATTTGTTGAATCAAAAAAAAAATCACTTTAATAGAATCTGGCATACAACAGCTCAAGAAACAAATGCCCTGATTGAGACCTATCAGTCTGGAAAAGGTGACAAAGCCATTTCCAAGACTGCGAACCCCCGTCAAAGCCGTTATCCACAAAGGAATCAAACTGGGAATAGTGGCAAACATTCCCAGGTGCAGTCGACCGGCTAAGTATAGTGTACTCCAAAAGAGTGTGAGGATGACTCATCCAGGAAGTCGCAAAAGAACCTGGATGAACTGAAACCTTTGTGTGTGATAAATATGTAAAGGAGAGAAAAATCAGGAAGGTGGCAAATGCTTTTCCCGGCACCCGACGTTATGATTCTATCCGGTCTTCCTCAGGCCACTTCCCCAACAAGGCCATGCCATCTGCGGGGATCTTACCGTGGATTCAGGGAATCTTCTGTAATGCCAACAACCCTTGTTTCCAGTACCCCACTCGTGGTGAATCACCTGGCTTGGTGTCCAACTACAACAACTCAATGTGAGCTTTATCCTGATGCGTGTGCTGAACTTGGGAGCCAATCCTCAAACAAACCATCATTTGTGTTTTTATAGAAAGAAAAAAAGAAAAAGAAAAATCCATGCATCAGTTATAAATGATAAAACTATGTGAGGGAAACGTGTTTTGCAGATTGGCCCGCTTCTACTCGGATGCCCAGGAGCTTCTTTTCAGTGATCCAAAGCTTCTACCCGTGGGACGTCTTTGGTCCGAAGTGAGAGCCATGACCAACTTCATGGACACGTTACGTAGCCGTCCCGATAAAGTCTCAGGTCAGTTCTTCAAATCCATTCGATGAAAAGTTAGCGGGGTCGCTCTGGTTTAGATGCATGCAAGTCATGTCTCAAAATCTTCCAATCTGGATGACAAGATCTAATATGGCAATCTGTCTTGAGATGCTGAGAATGAATTGTTACGTCACACGAGTTACCTCGTAGCGACTGACTTTGGGTCGCGCTCCTACTCTTTTAATAGTCACTTTTTCTAACCACCAGAACTTTTGCAGATCTTTGCGCCTTAAAAGGCTTACATCACATGGCTTCAAGAGAGATGCGTATTGTAAGCAGCTTACTTTCACTGGCGGCAGAGTGTTTATGTGGTGGGAAAGCGAATCACGTGGCCTCGACCAGTTTTTCTCATGAGGCACAAGAAAACCACAGTTCCCATCTCACGGGGCACTCTGCCAACGATATCGTTTTTGGATAAACATGGACACGATACGTGACGCCGCGTGTATTTTTAGTCCAAATCTTTACGATGGGATTGGGAAGAGACGACGGGCTTTCCGTCTTGCTAAGTCACTCCGCTCTCTTGGCGTTAACGTTCAACAGGCTTGACAGAAAAGACCAGGCCGCATTCCACCAGCGGTTCGGCTCCCATGAGCACCACAGGAGAGAACATTAGATCATACCAGGAAGCAAGTTATGTTCGTGTGGATATACTCAACTTTATTTTATCTCGCGCTTTCATAATAAAGCACTTTTTAATGCCCTCAGGGCCACTTTTCGGATTCACTGCTTTGTGTGTAAGGGCGCGAAACGCTGGAAGAGATGTTGATCAAAGGGCCAAATGTGAGATTAGGTGGACGGCCCGCTCTTACCTCAAATAGGAGGGTCGTTCATGAGAAGCCCCTTGCAGGGAATTTTCAAGCCGAGTAAGCACTCATCGGTCAGCATACGCAAACACATTTGTCCCCTCCCTTGCAGGACGAGGAGTGCAGGTTGAGGCGATCCTTAAGGATGACGAGATGCTGACATCATTCCTTCTGAGAGACGTTGCGCTCACTGAATCTGTGGTCAATCAACTTGTCACTGCCCAAGTCAGGCCCGAACAGGTTATTACACATATTCATGGGAAAATTTTTATTTTTATGTTATTTTTTTGAGCAATTACACAATTAATCACAATCACAATTAAGAATTTTGGGGTGTTTTTTTTTTTCATTTCCCACCCTGTGCCCTTTCCTCAGTTTGCCTTTGGGGTTCCAAACATGCATTTAAAGGACGTGGCCTGCAGTTTGAACCTCTTGGAGCGATTCCTCATTTTCCCCACCCGCAGTGGGCTTCTCGCTGTCCGCAACGCCATGTGTGCCCTCAGCGCGCAGCGGCTGCAGATCATCGAGGACAAGTTCTATGCCAACGTTGACTTTTTCAAGCTCTTCCGAGTGGTCAGTGCAGATTTTAACTTTCTTTGTTTTTACCCGATGGCCACTTCGTTAGGCACGCCTGCACAATGAGATGGGATGCAATACAAACGCTTGACTTGACACCTGACCTCATCCGAGCATGGAATTTTACATCGGCATCTAGTCGCACTCCCAGATTGGTGACCGAGATTCAAGTACTGCCACGTTGTCGCGTTTGTTTGCAGGAGAACACACAGAAATCCAAGCGTGTGCGCAAAATGCTTTGTTGAATTTCTCCTCTCGGGATCAACGTTCAGCTGATGTTCACCGTAAAATATTTTGTCGGCTGGTGACTACTGTAGTTGAGGTGAAACGTTGCCCTCTTTTTCCTGACAATTCACCACACTTGAAGCCGGCCGTGAAAGGCGAGATGAAAAGTGAGTTGTTGCGGGGCGAAGATGCTTTAGATGCTTCGGCATGTGTTCAAAACCTGTGAAACGGCATTAGCAGAGCTGTCAGACTCGCCCTCCTTCAGTAATTAGCTGAGCTGAAACACTCCCTTAATGATTAAAGGCCATGGCTCGGAAACAAAAGCGGCAGACGGAGGGCGACTGGCTTCCTCTTCATTCGTCCACGTGAGATACATCACATTCCGTTCAAGACTTTTTTTTTCCCTTGACTTCCGCATATGCGCATGCACACACGCGTTGAACTCGAGAGATATTTCACAAAGGAAGGATGTCACCTCTGGTCTTTGTCTCGGCCTCGTCCTGCTTCCTGTACCTTTAGCCTATTGTATGCAAGATCTCAAGCATGTCGTTCCCAAAGTTGAGGTCTGGAACCAAAACGGATCCTCCCGGGTCCGCTTTTTGTAATAAAACGAGTTATTACTGGCTACTTTTGTGACCTTGTGATCTTTTAGTCAGGAGATACGGTTTCAATATCTGCCCTATAAAATGCTGAGGAGGATACACGATATTATGTGTCCCCATGCCAATTTTCTTTCTGTCTCTTCTTCAAGCTTCCTCGCGTTTTGGACAGTAACTCGGAAGGCATCGACATTCACTTTTGGGTCCAGGTGCTGTCCGCCGCCTCGGACAAACTACGAGAGGTAACGCTGCACTCGTGCAATTCTGTTCCGTCCATTCAAAAAGTTCACTTTTCTATTTTGAGTGAGACAGGAAAGGCTTGCTTCCGTTTGCCTCAGTTTGTGTGGGTGGGGGTTGGCGGCGGGTGGGGGTTGGCGGCGGGTGGGGGAGGGGGCTGAGAGGTCACGGTGAATATAAGGAAGGTGAATGAATACTGTACCTGCACTCGTAATACGAGTACATTTAGTATTCGTGACTATGATGATGCTTCCTTTTATTATTCACGTATTATATAAGGTACTGTAGTTTATTTGATTCACTTTATGAAAGCGTTTGGCGATGTTCCACTTGTGCCTTTTTTTGTATGAAAATGTGTATATTACAACAAATAAAATTTGAAATCATGTAAAATGTCACATTCCGGGACATGCCGCTCTGACCATTCCCTTTTTTTTCCCGAACCTCCTTCCAGTTATTTCAGAGAAGCAGCACACGGGAGCTCTTCCAGGTCCTGGCCCCTCTCTTCCAGAGCGATCCGTCCTTCAGGCGGGTGATGGCCGCCGCTTCCAGCCTCGTGTGCGGCTACACTGAGGGGGCTTTCTCAAGAGTGGCTTCCTTTAACTGGTACGAGGACAACAACTACAAAGCTTTTCTTGGCATCAGCAGTAGCAGACGGCAGAGCCAGCACACTTACGACAATGGCACCAGTGAGTACATCATGTCAAACTTGCCGTTTTGGAAGGAATGCACGTTTTCACTTTGAGAAGATAAAACTTGCGCAGGAAGGCCAAAGTCAAGATTCTTTCGCCGGTGAGGAAGACTTGCTCACCAATTTTTCACAGTCCTGCCATCACAGATTAAATGTTTTCCACAAAAGACACTAAAGAGTTTCATTTGATCTAGTGCGGGTATTGTGCACCTTCATGGCAGCCCTCAAGGTACAATATCATACAATATCACATAATAACTTCAGGATGCTAGGTGGCAAGTAATGTGGTGGTTGTCTAAGATATATTTCGTGCTCCCGTTATTTGCGTCCTCTTATTTCGAGGAACTAATTCTTGCATGGCATGAAAAGTGAGATCTACACCCGGTTTGATCATCACTTCAGAATGCACAGTCCATATAATGCACACTTTTACCCCCCCCAGCTCCTTTCTGCAACGCTATAATGAGAGAACTGGAATCCGACCCTGCCACCAGGATCGTATGGAACTCCCTTAAGCCCATGTTGATGGGAAAGATCCTCTACGCCCCGGACTCACCTGCTGTCAGAATGATCATAAGAAATGTAAGTCGCTGTTTTTATTGTTGCCTGTATACTAATGCAGGCATATGACGGAAGCTTTCAAGTTAAAAGACCCCCTTCCCCCACGCCCCCGCCCGCCCATGCACTACTTGACTAACTTCTTTGATTTTCAGGGAACAATGCCTTTCCCCCCCATCAAAAGGGGATCAGCTTTCCTGATGTTTTGTCCCAGCCTTTGTATCGAGATGTAGATACTTGTTGGTCAAAGCCCCTCAGGGGGTGGCAGTGGTCATGGATGGTCTGGTTGCAATGGAGGAAGCCACACACGAGCCGATCGGCCGCCGATGACTGGCGCCATGGCTTTTCTCGTGTTGTGTCAGTCCTTAAAAAAAAACAAAAAAAAACATGCCAACCTTTCGGTCACGTCTCAAAATTTATTTTTTGAAATCTAACCAAGACCATTACTTTCACTCATCATCAATCAAGGAAATTCAGTCAATTGTCCCAAATCTTGATGCCACTTTTTAAAAGGGGTTTGACCGCCACAGTATTTGAATCCACATATCCAAATATGGTCCCTTAGCAGGGTCAAAGGGAGTGTACTATTTTTGTCCTGGCAGATTCAGGAGGAAAAACACACTGGAGCAAAATAATACAAAAGACCATTTGAATCGTGGCGATACAAATCCACATCCATACTGTTACGCAACATCTTACCAAGTACACCCGATGAATGGTTTCCTCTTACGTAAATGGTATCAGAGAGGAATTTACTTTGAATCGGATTATATCAGTGGCCGTCAGCCAAAGCTCACTCATTTGCCTCAATATCAAGCTTCATAGAGGTTGGCAACGGCATACCTGTACAGTATAGGTACCTACTGGACAGGATGCGCCGAATAGCAATGTTTACTCAAGCCTTTGCTGGGAACGACGGCACTGCGCTGTGCTTTGCCAAACACTTGATGTGTTTCATGAACACACTTAAACACAAATGCGTATTTGCTTCAAAGGTGGACCATGTGAACATGCAGTCAGGCCACACTTGGTTGCGGAATTAGATTCACTGTAACTCAATGCAAGTATGTAAGGAGCCGACCTCGAGTGACCTCGGGGAACCCCTCCACTCCATTCGCTGCTAGTGTCTGCTGCTTGACACTACCGCGGGAATGTGGGAACCTGACTACGATTCACTCGTCTGGGTGAAAGCATTGGACCAACGGCCTCCATTGTCACCCCCGGACCCATTGTCCCTATTGTCGCCCAAAATCAGACACACAGAAGAGGAAGGCGTTTAATTGGGTGTACTCTTGAGCACGTTCACCCCCCACTGCACATGAGTGAATGCTAAAATAGCAAGCGGCGTTTGCTGTTCACACGCGCGCACACAAAGCACTGTAGTGACACATATTCAGGATTTTAACGATAAGCTTGCGGTAAATATTTGACATTTTGGCACTGGCTGTGTTTGTCGCACACTCGCTGGTTATCTGAAGCGCATGGCTTACAGAAATTCTTTGTGTGAGAGCGTGTGTGTTGTCTTTGCAAAGCCTGTTTGGGGAGAGAGTTTGGTGTGGGAAAGTCATGTAGCAGAAGATGAAGAGGATAGCGTGCACGATTGGCGGTGTTTCACGCACGTATGGATGCGTTTGCATCAGCGCACCAATTGTTAAGTGCCTACTGTATGTACTTGCGCTCTCTTGTAGGCCAACAGTACATTTGAAGAACTGCAAAGGCTGAAGACGATGGGGAAGGCCTGGGAGGAGGTGGCGCCGCAGCTCTGGGCTTTCTTCCAAGATGGAGTGCAAGTCAAAATGATACGGGTACGGCGACGGTACACCATCGCGGCAATCCAAACGCTTGCGTGACATTCGCCTGGCATCCTGTGCTAGCCATGACCAAAATAATTAGGTGTTTTTTTTTCTTCCATCCATCCTGGCTGACAACTCAAAACACATTTTAGCAAAAGTAGCTGATTAGTGATAACAAAATATAGGACTTTTTTTTCCATTTCATGTCACTTAGTTTTTGAAAAAGGCACAATGCACAATTAATCAACATTTTTTAAATGCACCCGGGAAGATTTTTAAAGCTAACCTAAAATGAAAAGCCTGAAAATCATACATTCATGAGGAGCTCATGGAGTTTGTGTTTGAAGTTTTAAATATCCAAGATGTTGCGTGACATTTGCACTTTTTTTGGAGGGGGGGGGGTCAATTTGTATATGTATTGTATTATCATTGTTATTTATTTTATTTGTTTCAACTGAATAATGTCCCAACCACAATCAGTTCGCCCACAACCCTAATTACAAGTAACATGATAGCAAAGGATTCACCAATGTCAATTAAAAAAATAAAATTAAATAAAAAATGAACTTCTATGCGATTAAGACCGTGCAATCCTTCAATTGTAAGCTTTCCTTTTATGTTACAGGACACGTTCCGAAATCCTTCCGTTATGGATTTCATTGACCGCACTCTTGAGGAGCCTCTGTTCTCCACCAAGCACATCCTCAACTTCCTGCACAACGGTCCGCCACAGGAGAGGCCTGACAGCATGCCTGATTTTGACTGGCGGGATGTTTTCAACCTCACTGACCGTGTCATTCGCATGCTCAACCAATATGGAGATGTGAGTGGAGTCTGAAATTTTTTCGTACTGTCGCCCAGAAACCTTTGTTGCATCTGTGATTTCAGCCTTCCCACAGGTACAAAAAAGACCCCGCTACATTTGAGAACTTAAGGGGACGCGTGGGTTAAGCCGGGTTTCCAAATGAAAATACGATGTCAGGATCATTTGTTGTGGTAGCCACCCACCTTTTTGAACTGTTGACGCTACAATTCACCTGAGCTGTCACATTCTTGGAATGGCCCATTCATGTAATAATCCGAGAGAACACAGCCCCCGTCCGTCACTTGTTGATTTCATTAGCCTGCTTGAAAGACCACTGTTGTGCTCCATCTTTGACACGGTGCGAGCATTTGGCTATGTTGTCTTTTCATTTGGCAATTTGTCCTCCATCGACAAAACTTGGCAACCCCCAGGTGGGACGAGAGCCAGAGGAACAGACGAGCTGTCGGCTGGCTTCTGTTGACTGCTGATGGAGTGGAAGCCTTTCAAAAAAAATCAAAGCCTCACAGACTTTCAATGGTGAGGGTCCTCCATAGCTAAGTGGGGCCAATATATTTAAAACAAAGTCCAAATCGGTCCTTTCCCCCCCTTCTCCTAAAGGGGCCGACTGGGATGAGGGGGTCTGTCCCACTCCAGGGTGACACGGGAAGCACTGTTGGGTGGACGGCTAGCGCTCTTTGTTTTTGTCCGACTTAAAGCTTACAGAACTAGAGTGTGACATCGAGAGTGGGAACGCCTCAGGCTGATTAGACACAGCTGTCACTTTACCCGCCATCTTTTATGGAGCGCCGACAATGGCTGTACGTTTGAAGGCCGAGCGGTTGGCTGTTTGCGCGGCGCTGGAATGCATGCGAATCACGCCGCATACTGGGCCGATAGTGCGGATGTGGAGGATACTACGACAGATTAAGGACGGCGTTTGCAGCCGGAATTTCTTGGAACTTTGTCAATTGACAGTGTGTCTTTAGTTGAGAGCAAATCGCACGGGTGTGTCTTATGTGTTTTGGAGGTTTTGGCCTGTTTGCACGACATCTAAGTGGGTCCCTTTTATGGGTCAAGATAGCAAGTGTTTGTTTTTAAAAAATTTTTAATTGTATGAAACGTGTGTTGTTCTCGAACATTCTTTTTGTCCATTTTTGATCCCAGTCGTTCTAATTAGGGTTGTGGGTGAGATGACTTTTGGGGGAGAGGCAGACTACACCCTGGGGACTGACCACCAATCAATCATAGGGCGCATATAGACAACCAAGCCTTCATGCTTGACTCGCATTCAATTGTTTTGTCCTCCATCTCATCCTTTCCTCTGCAGTGTGTGATCCTGGATAAATTTGTGGCCCTGCCCAACGAGGACACCGTAACTTATCGGGCCTTGGACTTATTGGAGGATGGCAAGTTTTGGGCGGGTCTCATCTTTGTGAACATGCAGTCTTGGACCGCCAAAGTCCCGCCTCATGTGAAGTTCAAGATCCGGATGGATATTGATGCTGTGGAGCGCACCAATAAAGTCAAAGACAGGTTAGCGTGAAGGTCATCGGGAAGTGTGGCAATCCTTTTCTTTCATGTATCGATTTAGAGAATAATAACATATCTCTTTCAGGTATTGGGATCCAGGCCCCAGAGCAGATCCTATGGATGACCTGCGTTATGTTTGGGGAGGGTTCGCTTACCTTCAGGACATAATCGAACAGGGGATCATTCGCACTCAGACGGGGAAAGAGTGGCCATTGGGCGTTTACCTGCAACAGATGCCCTACCCTTGTTATGTGGATGATCTGTTAGTAGACGCGCACACACGCATCGCAACAAAACACACACAGCAACACCACTCAAATGTTTGTGGTCGTTTTGTCTCGAATTGCTCATCTGCCCAGGTTTATGCTGACCCTGAACCGCTGCTTTCCAATCTTCATGGTTCTGGCCTGGGTCTACTCTGTGTCCATGATAGTCAAAAGTATTGTTCTGGAAAAGGAACTTCGTCTCAAGGAGACCCTCAAGGTGATGGGGGTCTCCAATAGCGTCATCTGGTCCACTTGGTTTATTGACAGCTTCCTCGTGATGGGTACCAGCACTGCTCTCCTTACAGTCATCATCATGGTGCGTAAGCTCAGTCTCCCAAGATTGTGTTTAGGCTTGATAACGATGTGTCATCGTGTTAACTGCCATGGATTTCATGACAAATGACGGCTACGATAACCTTCGCCTCTCGTGCCTTCCTTAATGACTCACAGAGTGGCACAGTGATTGTGGACATAATGTAGAAATCATTAACAAAATGACAACAAAGTCCATGACATCATGGGAATAATGTCAACTTTGACGGTTTGCAAGAATGGCCAATGATTAAAACTGGACGTCATTGTGGTTAACCAAGTTAACACGCTGTGTGCTGTAGTGCCCCCTAGTGGCAATGTTCTGAAAAACAATATTTTTTCTTTTCACTCAAATTTTTGCCCTGCTTGAAATCTTAGCCTGGGCCAGAGTAGTTATTTTTCCTCACATTTCATTCCAAAAACTGTTAAAAGTTTGATTGAAGCTGACTTTTATAATGGAACCTGAAGTTCAAGCCACCATTCATGGTAGATTTACAAGTGCAAGATGCCTCTTGGGATATTATGGCTATCGATGAGCTTTTTTCTTATCTGAGGAATGTGACGTCACTTTTCGAGATCAGTTTGAGCGACACCTTACATACAAAATGTGCTGCCCACGACATTGCGAAATACAGATGCGATTCACATCCCTTGCTTGTTTATGACTCTTGCTTGCAGGGAGGAAGGGTACTCAACTACAGCAACCCCCTCATCCTCTTTCTGTTTCTGCTCACCTTCACCACGGCCACCATCATGCAATGCTTTCTCCTCAGCGTCTTCTTCAACCAGGCCAACCTGGCAGCAGCCTGCAGCGGAATCATTTATTTTGCCCTCTACCTGCCTCACCTCTTCTGCTTCGCTTGGCAAGATCGCATCACCAAAGACATGAAGATCCTGGTGGTAGGCGGAGCGGCTGATCACCTTTAAATTCACCGGATATTTAAAACAGTGATGTTGATATACTGATCTTGTCCCTCAGAGTCTACTGTCCCAAGTTGCCTTTGGTTTTGGGACAGAGTATCTATCCCGGTATGAGGAGCAAGGTCAGGGTCTGCAGTGGGACAACATTCAGACCAGTCCTCTGGAGGGGGATGAGTTCTCCTTTCTCACCTCCATCTGCATGATGGGCCTGGACACCTTGCTTTATGCTGTACTTGCCTGGTACCTGGACAACATCTTCCCCGGTCTGTTTGATCGACAAACATTTATTTTTATATAGAAGAAAAATAACCAGTGTGAACTTGAATTGTATTCTTGCTCTCTTTGTTATGCGACATAGGCCAATATGGAATTGGCCGCCCAGTTTACTTCCCCTTCATGCCCTGTTATTGGCTCAACACAGTCACTCCAGTTTCAGGTCAGCCTTTTCATTCAAGCATTTCCACTTTCCATATCCATGTACCGGTACATAAACATAAACAGTACATACGTTGTCTCATGTTTTTTTAGACAATAAACCTGAGCTGCCTAAACAAGGTTTTGATAATGTAACATTCAAGGATAAAGGGGAGCCACAGAAAAAAGAGGAGCAACAAAACCAGGAGAAACCAAAGACTGTAGAAGAAACTAGCACGTGTGAACACAGAGACCAGCGAGATCAGAACCAGGAGGCAAATGGTACTGGATCCATTTGGCTCTTTGACTTATATGCCGTTCAACTAGATGACCTAAAATGTGTGCAGACGTGCTTCTCATATATCATATCCCGGATATAAAAGCATTGTTTCATCTTGTCCTCCTTCATATTTTTCCATGGCAAAATCTGTGCGAATGTGACATTTCTCGTGTTAGTATTCTACCTTTTCCCTCCTCTCGGTGTTGTTGTACTGTCATAGCATTGTTGCCACTGTCAACACCTTTTAGGGCAGGCATTCTTTGAGGCAGAACCAGCTGACCTGGTGAGGGGCGTTTGTATCCAGAACCTGGTCAAAGTGTTTGGCAGTCGCTCCAAGCCTGCCGTGAACGGCCTCAGCCTGAGCTTCTACGAGAACCAGATCACTGCCTTTCTTGGGCACAATGGGGCTGGCAAGACTACCACTATGTATGTGTCGCACCAAGATATATTATGCATCCAAAATTAACACGTCGGTCGGGGATCATATTTCATCGCCCAACCCCCTTTTTTTTTTTGTTCTCTATCTTCTAGGTCCATCTTAACTGGTATGTTCCCTCCCACCTCAGGCACCGCTTCCATTTACGGCAAAGACATCCGCACGGACATGGACACCATTCGTCTGTCTCTGGGAATGTGCCCACAGCACAACACTCTTTTTCAGTAGTATGTCATTTGCCAACTAATTCGGGGGGGTCGTTTTCATCACGGGCTACCTTGTTGTTCTGCTTTCCCTCAGAGGGCCATTGTGAATCATGTCCATATATAAAAATGCTTTTCATATCTGCACAAACTGAAGAAAACAGCTCAGCATGATTTAATATTGCAATATATGTGTTTGCCCGCTGTGACGCAACAGTATGACTGTTGCCGAACATATCCTGTTCCACTCGCTGCTGAAAGGCCGCCCAATAGCCGAGGCCGAGGAGGAGGTAGAAAATATGCTCCAGGATCTTGGCCTTCCACACAAGAGAGATGAACTGACACAAAATTTGTCAGGTCGGTTCAGATACTTGAACTACGTTCATCGGCCCGAGTATGCAATGTACACACGTACGGGCAATATGACGTTGTTTTCATTCAGGCGGCATGCAGAGGAAACTGTCTGTGGCATTGGCATTTGTTGGTGGTGCAAAGGTGGTGATCCTGGATGAACCCACTTCCGGGGTGGATCCTTATTCCAGACGCTCCATATGGGATCTGTTGCTCAAATACCGTGCAGGTAACCATCGGTTCAAATTATGCAGTATTGCTGACGTGTATGATGCGCTCCCCTACCATGACCACTTTTTCTAACTGATAGAAGCTGGATGCACTACATTAATTCACAATGTCCATACCATAACCCGTTGTCCTTTCCCCTCCTCTGCCCCTTTTTTCAGGTTGTACAGTGATCATGTCCACCCACCACATGGATGAGGCCGACCTGCTTAGTGACAGGGTCGCTATCATCTCCCAGGGGCGTCTCTACTGCTGCGGATCCCCAATCTTTCTCAAGAATTGCTTTGGTGCCGGCTTCTACCTCACTCTTGTGCGGAGAATGAAATATGGCACTTCGAAGACGGGCGAATCAGAAACTGTACGTTTATTTTATGCGGATTACACTTGGAGAATAATGCATTTTTTTCCCCATCCAAACCATTCTATCTCTTCTTCCACCTTCTACTCTAGGCTGGTGATGTCTGTACCAAAAACTGCTCCTGCAAGTGCTCCAAGTGCCTGAAGTTTAAAGTAAATCAAGAGGACGGTCTAGCTCCACACAGACTAATGGACGGTAAGGTCTGCATTAAACTCGGACTGCAGTCATACCGGAAACACGTTCCCTTCAATACAGCCATAAAACTACAACAACACAATTAAACATTTTGCATCTCCAGGTAACATCGACCGCATCACGGCCCTGGTGCATCATCACGTGCCTCGGGCTCATCTGATTGAGGCCATTGGCCAAGAGATGACTTATCTGCTTCCCGCTCACGACTTCCAACCGAGGGCCTACGCAAGCCTCTTCAGGGAACTGGAGGAAACACTGGAGGACATCGGCCTCAGCAGCTTCGGCGTGTCTGACGCGTCGTTGGAAGAGGTACATGAAAGGGATCCGCTAGGCTTCATGAGGCTATCTTGATTGTGTCGTGCTCTTGGGGACGAATGCGCGTGCCTTCACACTCGTGTTGATGTGCATGAAAAATATGATTGCGTGAAAGCTTCGAGGAAAGCATTGTTGACATGTTAGTGTCTGTGTTTGGAATTTTTTGAGCTGGGAAAGAAATACAATGAAGGTAGAATGTTATGTCATTGCCCCAAAACGATTTAAGCGCACATCTAATCAAATTGTACTAAAATCCAATCTGATGTAATCTACTCCAGCAGTCAACACAATTTCCAAAACAAATTGAATATCTTCTTTCATTAAATGGTTCTATCTATCTTATGCATTCAGAATATATTTGATGTTTGTTTTTTTGTAGATTTTCTTAAAAGTCACTGCTGATGGATATGCAAGCAACAAGAAATGCATTCAAGGTAAGAATCAGAATCAGAATCATCTTTATTGGCCAAGTATGTAGAACACACAAGGAATACAAGGAAGGCATTGTTTTCTTATATCTCTCAACCCCTTTCCCTTTTATAACCCGTTGTGTGCCTCTCTCAGACACTAAATCAGTGCAGCAGATTTCTCGAGCTAGCCTCTGTGGATTCAACAGAGTGGCGATTGCTATGGAGCCACCTGAAGGTGACAGTAGAATTTGGCTTACAGCTTCTGAAGAGATGCCGCGTCTGCTTTTGGGGCGAAGCGCAAACTGCGCACCTCATACAAAAGAGGAATGTCAGCCTTGTTGTGCGAATGTATTGGCTGCAAATGAATGCACGCAACAGGGAAAACATTGTGCTGCATATACTGTGTTTCTTTTTAAAAGTGGTACGTTGCGTATGTGTGCTGAGCCTGCTGCAGGTTAGGCACTCCTATCAGTGCAACACTGGTCAAAATGTAACGTATTTAGCTCCCCGATTGAGCAAAAGTCACCAAACCTCTGCTGCTTGTCGACAAGCCTGCTGTAGTCCATCACAAATGCAACATGTGCAGATGTGTTACCTGTGTTCTACGTTCCAGGCTCAGAGGACCCTTTGGACACCGGCCCATGTGATGGTCCTGAAGGCAACGCAGGTCGCGGGTCATATCAGGTCAAAGGTCTGTGTCTGGCTGTTAAGCAGTTCTGTGCGCTGTTGATTAAGAGGTTGCACCACACCACCCGCTCCTGCAAAGACTTCTTTGCTCAGGTAACCTCGCTGGATTCCATCCAGTTTCACCATTTGTATTTTGCCTCTAATGCAGAGTAGCAGTTCAGAAGTGAAGTCGTGTGTAAAGAGCATGCTGTTTTGAGTGACTTTGAATTATCTCTGTCTGTCAGATTGTTTTACCCGCCAGTTTTGTTTTCCTGGCACTGACATTCACGCTGATTGTTCCACCATTTGGGGAGTATCCGAGTGTGACTCTAAGTCCTTGGATGTATGGCCGACAGTACACTTTCTTCAGGTGAGACCAATGCTCGTCGGACAGGGAACAAAGTCATGGTTTGGTCCAAAGCTCATAGGACTCATCATCAATTCATTTAAAAGCACACTATTTCAGTTACATTTCTAAATCCGAGCATCTAAATTGATCATTCCTTTTGGTTATGTTGTCACTTTCTCTACTGCAGTAATGAACGTCCTTTGGATGCTCAGATGAGAAATTTGGGTGAAGTTTTGCTGGACAAGCCGGGTTTTGGGACACGCTGCATGGCGGATGAGCCGCTCGAGTAAGTAAATGTCACACTTTTATAGTGGACGCATGATATTTAAAGACCTTTGGAGGACCATTGTGACTTAATAGCCTCCCCCCTGCCTGCCTCGGTGGTGACACAACAACAAAAACTTAATTAATTCCGTCTATAAATCCCACTTGATCTTATAAACGTCAGGCTCTTTGCTCTTTTGTTTAACCGCATGGGTCAATTTGTGTCCCCGCTAGAGATTTCCCATGTAATAACATCACCACCGAGTGGGAGATGCTCCCGGTTAACCCCTCAGTGATCGAGAGGCTGGCTGACCCAGAGCGGAAATCCGTCAGACCGTCTCCAGACTGCCAGTGCAGCACCGACAAGAAACTCACCATGCTGCCCACATGCCCCGAAGGCGCTGGAGGTCTTCCGCCCCCACAGGTCGGCGTCGCAGAGAACTCTGAATAGTCGTTGGTCCGGAAGCTTTCGCTTGACGTGTCATTCTGTCTTTGTGCATCAGAGAATTCAGTCAACAGGAGATGTTCTCTTGGATTTAACTGGTAGGAACATCTCAGACTACCTGGTGAAAACGTACCCCGGTCTCATCAGGACCAGGTGTTTACCCAAAAAGTCTATAACTGCTTTGGAAAATCCTGAACAGAGATTTAAGAATCTAAATGTTGTTGGTTTTTTTTTCAGCTTAAAGAGCAAATATTGGGTGAACGAACAAAGGTAATAGACTTCATACATGTTGACATTTAAATGAAACGGCGTTACTTTGAGTACTGTACCATGTTTCACTTTGCATTAGGGGCATTAGTGGAGTGTTCAGTGCAGTTTGGATCTGCAAGCAGGCTGAAGTGACGATGAAGCTGAGCATTCTCTCTGTGGTTTCCAGATATGGAGGAATATCCGTCGGAGGGCAGCTTCCCGTTTTAGAGCTCCAGCCAAAGGACATCCAGGATTCAGCCGCCCAACTGGGACAAATGCTCAATATTACTGGGGTGATGTCTTGAAATAGTCTGATTATTTATGAAATCATATGGTGTAACACCTAGATTCTAAACACCCGCATATCAAATATACACAAATGGAATGATGCTGCTGATTCAGCTTTATTTGTATTTGATTTAATTTTGCAGGGTGACCACTGTAAACAAACTCTGAGGGAAATAGGCACGTTCCTCAGGTACATGGAGACGAGGGACAATGTGAAGGCAAGTAATCGGCGTGATATTTCTCGTGGTTTTTCTGTATATCTTCTGGAGCTGGAGTCAATCCTTGCCCAGGTATGGTACAACAACAAGGGCTGGCACGCCATGGTGTCCTTCATGAACGTGGCCAACAACGCTATCCTGCGCGCAAACCTGCCAAAAGGAGCTAAACTGGATCAATACGGAATCACGGCCATCAACCACCCTCTCAACCTCACCAAAGAGCAGCTAACTGAAATCACGGTGTAAGTGGGCACTTTGCATCCGGTATCCAAGAATGTGTGAGTTTTGATGTTTTGCCGTCTTTTCTTTCTTTTATGTTTCTGTGTTTGCCTAGCTTGAACACGTCGGTGGATGCAGTGGTAGCCATCTGTGTCATCTTCGCCATGTCTTTTGTTCCAGCTAGTTTTGTCCTCTATCTCATCCAGGAAAGGGTTACCCAGGCCAAACATCTCCAGTTCGTCAGTGGTGTCAGCCCGCTCATCTACTGGATGGCCAACTTTCTCTGGGACATGGTACCGATTAGAAAGTGATCACTCATCAAGACGGTTGTCCTTATACTGTACGTTCACGAAATAAACCGTAAATGTATCGTCTGTGTGTTTACAGGTGAATTACTCTGTCAGTGCTCTGATGGTCGTGCAAATTTTCATCTTTTTTGATAAGAAGTGCTACACTTCACCAAGCAATCTGCAGCCACTCGTTGCACTACTTATGTTATATGGGTATGTGCACAAAATACTTATGTTATATGGGTATGTGTGATTTGTTGTTCAGATCAAAAGAAACGTTTACTACTTGAGACAGGAAGATGAGGATGCAGCATGAATGAAAGATGAATTCATCTGTAACTGTTTCAGTGTCCAAACTGGCCATTGATGTCTGTCAGATTGTTATATCGACTGTATTAGATCCCTCTGTAATTACTTGCTTAGTCCGTGCACTTATAAAAAAAAATAAGATGGTTGCGTAATTGAATTTGAATTCAAATGTATTTTCTCTGTTTTTCTCAGGTGGTCTGTAACCCCCATGATGTACCCAATGTCCTACATGTTCAGCGTCCCCAGCACGGCCTATGTGTCCTTGTCATGTATAAACCTCTTCATAGGCATCAACAGCAGTGCCATCACCTTCATCCTGGACCTTTTTGAAGGCACCACGGTAAGAACCAACAAGCTAAATTCAGTGAAATCTGTCTTCTCTGCGTTCTGTCACTTTAACGTGTTGGGCTGTTGTCAAGGCTTTGTACAAGTTCAACCAGCTGTTGAAGAGCGTGCTGCTCATCTTTCCTCATTACTGCCTGGGCAGAGGCCTCATAGACATGGCCATCAACCAGGCCGTGACTGATATCTTTACTCGTTTTGGTAATGCCTGATTCCACATCCAACCCCCCCTTCACCCACCCCCACAGGTAGTCTTTCCTGTGCATTTCCTGTGCATTCGAGTGGCACTGACCTGCAATATGTCCTTAGGTGAGGATCACAGCCCAGACCCCTATGACTGGGACTTCATTGGGAAGAACTTAGTCTGCATGGCAGTTGAGGGATTCGTCTATTTCACCTTGAACGTGCTGTGTCAGTATCGCGTCTTCCTTGATCACTGGTAAGATTAAAGGACCCCAAACTAATATTAAACATGTTTTTTGTGGTTTTTTTGAGCAAGGTGCCGTCTCACGGCCTCCGAACACGACACGCCGGCATAGTTGTCATGCAGTCTCATTGAGTTTTGTCTACATGATTCATCGGCAGGATACCAGATGGCCCAAAGCCTCCCATTCAGGATGAAGACTTGGATGTGGCTGAGGAAAGGGAGAGAATCTATAAAAGCAAGAAAACAAATGACATTCTGCACGTATGCAACCTTTCTAAGGTGAGATCTTTTTTATTCTTTGAGTTAATTAGCTCATTTTCTCATCTCTTGGTCACTCTCTTGCTAATTTATTTATTTTTCTTCACACTGTAGTAATATAAAAACATATCTTTCCTCGCTCCTCCCTAGATATACACAGGAACCATTACGCCCGCGGTGGATCAGATCTGTATTGGTGTGTCACCGGGAGAGGTTGGTATCGTCAATGACACAATGAATAAAGGAAAGAATCAATGCACACCATGTCATTTGTTTTATTTCTCTTGATTGCCAGTGTTTTGGTCTCCTGGGGGTGAATGGCGCCGGGAAGACCACCACATTTAAGATGTTGACTGGAGACATTGATGTCACCACAGGAGATGCCTCAATCGCTGGTCACAGGTTTGTTGTGTGCATACATATCATAAGAGCTGAATATTTATTTTATTAATTTTTTGCTCTGAGGTTCCACTCTCAGGTCTTCATTGTTTGCGATTTAATTGCATGTTCTGTAGCTGTAATTGCACAATCAGTGTCTTACAAAGTCAATGGGGTTGAGCCAAACATCAGTAACTTTGAGTAGTGTCTTATTTATTTATTTATTTTTGTTTGCCCATCAGCATTTTGACCAACATCCTGGATGTACACCAGAACATGGGATACTGCCCACAGTTTGACGCCATCGATGAACTTCTCACAGGAAGGGAACACCTTCATCTTTATGCCCGCCTCCGCGGGGTACCAGAAGCTGAGATCAGTAGGGTGAGAGGTGTTCCTGGACTTAAAACCTACATGCAAAACTGCGGTTCATCATTTAAAGGAGGCATATTAGGAAGTTACGGTCTTCAGGATGTGGGGCAAGTAACTGACATCCACCCAAAAATGATTTTAATTGCATAGACATGCCGCAAGATTGCGGCGAAGCCCCTTTTTTCTAGCATGACTAAATGAAGCTATTCCCCTCACATCAACATAGTAGCTTCGCAGCATTTTACTTTAGACATGGCTTTGGCTTTGGCACCAAAACAGCAAAATTCACTGTAATCCATCTAATCTCTCGAATATGTCAAGAGAGCAGCATGTGGGGGGGAGGGAAAAAGTCAGTGACCATCAAAACAATAAAAGCACATTTACACTTTGACATCATGTGCCCTGTGATGTAAAAGAGTCATTACTCACGTTGCCCGTTCATCTTGAATGATTGAAGTCTGATTGTATAGATTGCTGAGTGGGCCATTCAACAGCTGGGCCTGTCTGAGTATGCGGGCCAAAGTGCCGGAACCTACAGCGGAGGGAATCGTAGGAAACTATCCACAGCCATCGCCATGATTGGTTGCCCAGCCCTGGTGTTGCTGGTGAGCCCCAAAAAAACATGGCCGTCTGACATACTTGAGCAAACTTGGCTGTATTGTTTGCTGATTGTGTGCGTTCCTTCATGCACCACAAGGACGAGCCCACCACTGGGATGGACCCACTCTCCAGACGCTTCCTCTGGAGCTCCATCGTAAGTGTGATCCGGGACAGACGAGCTGTTGTTCTCACCTCGCACAGGTAAATGCCAACGTGTGTATTGATCAACTTTGGTGTGCACCGATTTCTTCATGGTTGTTGTCCCATTGCAGCATGGAGGAATGCGAGGCCTTGTGCACACGTTTGGCCATCATGGTTAATGGATCTTTCAAATGTCTGGGAACCATTCAACAGCTCAAATACAAGTAGGTCTTTAAAAAAAACCAAAACTATTATTAGTATTAGCATTGTTGTTACATTCTTTTTAACTGTTGTAAATATTAGTTTGGCCCTCACAAAGCTAAATAGTATCATCTGATAATGTTACAATCCAACCTGAGACTGTTTTTCTATTGTCACTGGATTATGCGAGCAGTCCGGACATATTGAATCATTTCAGTTATCCTTCAGTCAGCAATCTTTGAATGACTTGATTTACCTGAATGTTAAAAACACAGATTTGGCGATGGATATGTGGTGACCATGAAGATCAGGGCCCCAAAGGCAGGCGGTGCACCGGATCTGAACCCGGCCGAAGCCTTCATGGAGAGCACCTTCCCTGGCTGCATCCAGAGAGAAAAACACTACAACACTCTGCAGTACAAGATCGCCTCCTCCTCCTTGGCAAGGATCTTTCAGATGGTCCTTGCTAACAAAGACAAGCTCAACATCGAGGACTACTCTGTGTCACAGACAACTCTCGATCAGGTAAAACACGGTTGGAAAATAAAAACAAATATATCTATTTATATATGTATATGTGTGTGTTGCGGGGGTGTCGTTCCACAAAAGACGATTCGATATTATTCTCGAGGTATTATACGATATTCAAGGGTGTCAGTGGGATTACGATTTACGATTAGTTTCGATATGGTACGGTTCTAGCCTTTGTCGTGTTTATTCATGTGCCAAACCCAATATCCAAGTTCATTTAATTCAAAGAAACTTTCACATGTTTTTTTTTCAATCAAACACAAGTCTGTGTTTCTTTCTAGGTGTTTGTGAATTTTGCCAAGCAGCAGTCGAGAGAGGATGACGCAATTGTGTTGCATCCAAAAGCTGCTGGGGCCCAGCGAGGTGATCATGGCACCCCAATTAAGAGATTAAGGAAATAAATGTTCATTGGTCTGTTACTTTCTGCCGGAGTGAACGACCTTTGCTCTGGTGATTTGAAAAATGCCATTGTTTTTTTCGGCAGAGCCTCAGGACTCTTTCTGTCTTCTTTCGGTTTGCATTTCAACCGTCATAACTCACTTTTGCTGGATTGACTGAACTGTTAATCGTGTAAACTTGGTCTTGCAATTAAGTGCAGAGGGCAGCATTGATGTGCCTACAATTAGACGCTCTTTTGCTCACCTTTAGGCCTTGCGAGCTAAAAATACCTCTAGATTCAGGACTGAGTAATGACATGTCGCTGAGTGGAAGCTTTTCCAAGGCTGCATTGCTCCTGTGTAGACTGTATCTCAAATTTCGATGCCATGCCTGATTTTTATTTTCATTTTTTTGCCTTCTTGGTATAAGCACTTACAGAGTCATAGAAATTTTTGCATTTTATTTATGCAGCATTAATAGATGATTTTTCTCAAGCAGAAACTTGTGCAGAAACAAAGTGTGTCAATAATCTTGCTGCTAATCAGTGCTTCTCAGCATGAGGTAATTACATCAGGCTCTCCGGATTCTATTTCAGTTCTTTATTTCGTTATATTTTTTTTTTGTGCATTATCATTCGCGTGACGCTGGTAAGCAGTCACTAAGAGAAAGCTTTTTGCAAAGATGAATAAAGATATTTTCCTCAAAACATTTGTATGATACTATTCATTACCCCTTAAAGAAAAAAAAAACTTCTAATGCAGCAATCACATCCATAATTTTAAACCCTAGTTTATGGGCAACACTATATTTGTTTGGATATATAAGTCATTGTTAGAGTGCTCCAATTACTGTACTTGTGCAGAAGTGCTTTCCAACGTCTCATGCTTCCGTCTCCTCCATATGCAATAATACTGCTCTCTGCTGGAGAGGAGTGCTGGTGCCTCTTGAGCACGTTGGAGTGGGTTGAAGTTCCACTAGGACACTGAAGATGTGTCCGAACACTCCCATGATAGCGTGTGCATGATTTTTTATTTTCCTTTCCCACCATCAATATGAACACAACGGCTACAGCATTTGCCCTCGTGATGCAAAACAGTTTTCCCCCACAGCAAACTACAATCGCAATCATTGTTATGCGTTTCTGATAATGTCAATCAAACTGAACACGTTTTACCTGCGGTGTATTTGATACAGCTCTCGTATTGGCTATCATGAAATAGTTGGTGACCACGTGGCTCTTTGATCTACATTATAAAGTATACTGCACATTTGAATTGAAGGCATTATTCATTCTGTAAAGCGCATTTTGTTAGACACTTTAGCACATCGCCCCCACACCCCTGCATTTGCTTCAAGGTTGCTAAATAATTAATCGAGCATTATATTGCTTGAATTAATTTGTGCCCAAATGCAGTCTTCCTGTATGGGCACGCATCAATCTGTTTTTTTTATTTTGTGCCCCTTCTTGATGTGTACAACCAAAACAGATAAAGTCAATCTGTAGCATAATGAAGTACAATAAAAAATCTCATCATATCCCAGTGCTGTTGAACAACATCACTAATTAAATGCTGTAAAAGGACAATTCGGATAAACCATCCTCTCTCGAAACAGTCAAATTAGCATCGCGGAGACAATTGGATGAAATATAAAAAGGAACAAAAGGGAATTTAGTCAGCTCCAAAAAATGTGGGCGAAAGGACGAGGGGTTCTGGTTACTGGAAGCCTATGAGGGCTGACTTCAAGTGAGATGTGTTCCTACTTCATTCAACTATTCAAACTCCAGAGAGGAATGTCCTGAAGTTCTGCCGATTGGCTAGCAACTAGTTCAGGGTGTACCCCGCCTACGGCATGAAGATATGTGGGGTAGCCTCCAGCACGCCCGCGTCCCTCGTGAGAACTGCAGTTATGGACACGCTGATGCCAGTTCAGTGTCCAAGAAAACATTTCACAGTCTATCGTGGCGGTTTAAGGAGGAATAAAATCCCAAACCCAGTTTGGATGAGGTCCTGCTGTGATTACTTTGTGAACAGAATTGAGAGGAAATGACTGAAGAAGAGGCTACAAGTCAAAAGAAGGAAATGGAAATGACCTTTCGAGCAACGACCACATGTTGTAAATGTCAGATGAGGTAGAGGAAGAGCAGCAATAGGACACACTTTGGGAAATGTGAAAGCTGCTCTTTTATGATTTTCCGAAGCGTACGGAAAGAAGAGAAGAAAATACATGTGGTGCCACGCATTGGGTGAAGAACATGTGAAGTGTTGGATTTAGCTCGGATGATAAGAACCTCTAAAACATTTTCAGCCTTGAATGACTTTGAAAAAGGATGAAGGAAAAGGGCAAAGTCGTCTAAAAAAAAGTCGCGAATAATTCTACAAAGAAAAGTTCAAAGTCGGCTGAAAGGAAGGCTGTTAAGAAAGAATGAGGAGACATTATTTCAGCATTTCTCAGAATGTGTTTTTTTTCCCTTTCTGTTCAGCTCAGACATTAAAAGTCACAAGGCTCAATTTTAGTCTATAACATGAACTCAAAGAGCCGCTGCTGCCAGGAGAAAAATGGAACGTTCCAACTACAGTACTGTACTGCTACTTTACGATCAAGATTTTAGTGCAAGTACTGAATCCTCATAGAGAGTCCAGCTGTAGAGGACCAGGCATTCTTGAGTCAGGGGACTCCATTTTTTTTTTGTTTGTTTACGTGTTGAGGATTTCAAGTAGGCCTCTTTTCGATGAAATAAGGTGGTACGATTTAGCCGAAACACTCTTTAGACCTTTCATGGAGGTTCACTGATGTCATTTGTTGCAGTGTTTCACCATCTCACTTTTGGTATTTTGCAACTTGGCTTTACTCGGATCTCTCATTTGAATGGGTTCCCTTCATTCAGTGTCTTCATTAAAAACATGTTAAAAAACTGACTACGGCAGCGTAACATCTTGCTTGAAACGGTCCTTTTCATTGCCGGGAATTTCATCACACTGTCCCAAAAAAAGTCGATGTGCACTACCGACTTTGATATCATTGGAGCTCATGATTACAGAACACGATAAACATACTGGCTTGAATAGTCGTGCACAGTCAGAAACATGGTATAGAATGCTAACGGCGTTCATCTTGAGAGACTAGCATCCGTTACAAATAGGTTTGACAGTTAGAGATCCCTGCAACATTGCCTGAGGCTGCTAGGAGTACGTGTGTGTGTGAGTGTGTGTGCTGTATGTCGTACCTTCCGCACATTGAGAGCGAGCCGGTCACAGCACACTGTTGATGAAAGGGCAACAGTGGTTCAGTGAGGTGTCAGGGTTCGTCACGGACGCGTCTTATGTTTGACACGCCGTCAAAAAATTTGACATTGCTGTGATGTCAGGTGGTTTCTTTTCCCGGCTATGGTGCCTTGTCATTTGCACCGGCAGCACCCAGGAAAGGCTGAAGACAGCACATTTTTGGGCTATGTACTCTAAGATATGTGCAGTCAGGCTGATCCCGAAGCGTGATGTAAAATCAAATGACCTCTGACATCTCCGTGCCTTCTGTGCTTGCGTGCACCGCACTGCTCCCATGAGACCGATGGGCAGACCATTAGGGGGGGCGTCTGGAAAATCGAGGGCCAAGGGCTACTGTCTGTGTTAGCCTGATGCTAAGGCTGCCCTTGTCTACGATATGAAGTGACGGTCAAGGTGACCTGAGTGATTGTGACCGAGCCTGAGGCTAAACGATTGCTATCCACCAGAACTCTCAGGAAATAACTTTGACTCCACATCCGCACTCCAACGAGGCTCCATAAACGGCATAAAAAATGAGCACACTTCCCCCGGTGTTTTGCTACAAATACCTGCAGCTCTACGTGCGGTTAATGAGAGCAATACAGTGAGAAATGGCTTTCCGTGAGCGTTCGGATATTTTTTTTTCAGAGGTGCCAACTCTGAGAAATGAACAGCCGAATCCATACTGAGACGACAACATGGTGGCGGGTGCTTTTATGACTAGATATTTTTATATTTAATCAAAAGTTGAGAACTAGCCTGCTGTTCTCACGCGGTTAGTAGAATGTGAGTGTACCTGAGAGACTGAAGCAAAGAAATAGGATCTCCATTCAATCAGTTTCTTACTTTTCACGCACACCAAGCAAGCAACACAGCATGGCCCAAAGGCAAAGAATGATGGAAAATGCTTTTTTCTTATTATTCACCAGCTCACATGGTGACAGGCTGGACACGGCCGCCTTTTTGTGATTTATTAGCCAGAGAGAGAATTTCCATGCCATACTATTATTCACGGTGAGATGTGTATTAAGATGGAGCCTAATGCCTGCTTGTAAATTGAATGCCGATTCACTACTCAATATTCATTTGCTCTCAGATTCTCATTGAAAAGAGATTGTACCAATAGCCCAAGCGACATTGTTGTTTGTAGGCCACGAAGAATATCACGTTTCATTTCATGAGACTCACATGATGAAAAATGAAGCCAAATGAAGCTCAAAGAGCAGAAATTTGGGGGTGGAGGATTTTAGGTGACACGGGTGAGAGTGAACAGGAAGCCGAAACGATGCCTGATTGGCGGACGCCAATACACCACTAATCATAAAATAAAAAAGAAGCCAACAAATGAAAAAAAACAAATGTGTGCAACTATGAGCCGAGATCAATGGGGTGGCAGCAGCAAGGCGGGAACCCGAAGACTCAAAAGCTGGAGAACAGAGGCAAAGTGACTGCCCGAGGCACCACATACCGGAACACTTATGGGCCGGTAGTTTTCAGCCTCATCAGGTCAAGCATTTTATCCGATCATAAAGTTCATCGTCATGTTTCAACCAGTGTTAAGTTGGCAACAGTATGTGTGACTTTTTGCAACAGTTATTGGTCATTTTACTGGCTGTAATAGCATTTATTCCAAAAACATGACACGGTGTACGTGCGGGTATGCACGGAATACCGAATACGCTCGAGTAAATATAGAGTCACATTTAATTAACGGAGGAATTACTCAACCCCTGTTAATTTAAATACTCAAAGCACCTGTCACATAGGCTGGGATATTTGGGTGTTTATCCCAAAATATCTTTCCTCATTCTGAAGCATCAAAACACAGCAACTCGGTTGTCATGAAAGCAAAACAGATGATTTTTCGAACCCAATCGGAGCGTGCAATTTTATATCATGGGCATCCTATGAACTCAAAATGAATTTGAAATAAGACTTAAATTGCTTTCTATGAACAAACAGTGCGATGATGTGCGTATTCAAATGCAGTCACTGCATTGATAAAAATGTGTGTGTTGCGTTTCACAGTCTTCATGACGTACTTGCAAAAGTTCAGTGACAGTGATGTTTCTCGTGTCTTCCATGAATCAGAAACAGAAATCAATGTAACATCGTTTTTCAGCTGAGACAGCACATTAAGTCAAAAAAATGCTGTCAGGGCGTCCGTGTATGTGAAACATATTGACGTCCTGTGGCGGCTTGCCGGAAAAAGGAAAAAAAAAAAACACCGGCTCTAAAACAGTAATACACATGTGGGCACCCATCAATATTTGCAATGACGGGCACTTTTTATATTGGATTGAATCTCAAGGAAAAATGACTGTGTTTTCAATCCTTTCATTTGGCCTTGCTTGCATTCTGAGGAGATTGCAAATACTTCTGCGGGAGGACCTTAAAAATTAAGTGTATGATGAATCTTCTATTCATTTGAATGTTTTGTTCATTCCTTCTCCTTCTGAGTCAACCTTCCATTATGCCTTGTACTCGACCTCCCTGTGTCTCATCGTGGCAACCAGACAGCCTATTAAGTTCCTCCAGTTTGAATGCTATAAATTGTTTTTTTTTTCCAAAATAAAACATCAATACGGTATGCTGGACAGTGCCGCTTCTGTGTAAAATCTCAGCCAACCCCACAATGTCTGATTGTTGTATCTTCAGCATTTCCTTCGATTTTTCGTAACACTCTACATGTTGAATCCTTGTTTGATATCGGCGGGATGCAAGACAGAGAGACCAGGCAATTACGACTTTGGTAACATTGGCGTTAGCCATCAAGGTAACATCAAATGTTAATGTTGTGTAATTACAGGCTAGCTAAGAATAGACAAACTTGAACTTGAAACCTTCCTTTCACAATTCCATAACAAAAAAGTTGAAGTCTTTGTTGTTCCTGGCATCTGACATTGGTGCATTTTATTTTAATGATACAGTTATAGTTGTAATTAATGATATATATATATATATATATATATATATATATATATATATATATATATATATATAATTACATATTTACATGTTTTTTTTTTAGTATATCAGTGGTCTTGTGAGAGAGAAGTCATTTTGCTTGAGAGACGGGGTGGCTGTCTGAGTTCGTACAATGAAAGTGCTTATGAGGCAGGCAATTTAAACTTGCCTCAAGGTGAATAAGTACTCCACTTTTTTTTTTTTTTTTGTGCGGCCCCATGTTGTTCAACTGCTTGCGGTTGATCAAAATCTCCACTTCTGCACAACATAATAATCAGCTATGCGGGTGTGAGCAGGCATGCATTCGATGGCGCCTGCAAAGGGTACTTGCCACACCCTTGGCTTGATTGAAGTGCCACTTGAGTCAGCCCCATCCAAAAATCCACTTCTTCTCAGAAAAAGGCTGATTCTGCGACCATCATAATCAGTGGCTGTCATATTCTTCCTTGTTTTAAGAGTTGAGAATTTGGAAGCCTAAATACTGCACCTAATCACCATTAGTACATTTTGATAAAAGGGAATATTCTTGACTTTTGTCCAGTTTTGCTTGATGCTGTTCTGGATGCACCATCATGAATCATGCTGTATGTAGATAGTGCTCTTCCATCACAGATCAACCACGATGCCTCCCTTCATCTGTTCCATCCTTTCTGTGCTCTCTCTTCTTCACCTGTCATCCGCGCTCTTTGTTGCTCTGAATAGCCGATCACGTTTACCTGAACTGCTGCGCCTTCTCCTCTTCTACTCCATGTCATCCTTTCGTTCCACTGGCCCAAATTGCATTCACACAAGTACTCAATCTTGCAGTGAGTGTCCTTCATTCCTTGTCTCTCACGGCGTACCTCTGCGTAGTAGGTGGTCTCCCACCTGCTCTCTACTCTCAGTGCAGATCGCAATGACAACTGCAATCCTCACAGTCTACAGAGACTGCTGTCCAACCTCATCTGTCAAGCACCATTTAGTAAGTGAGAAAGGGTTCAGAGTGGCATAAAACGCTTGGGAAATTTTAGAAATACATTTATTATATACATCATATAAGACATGACAGAATTCAAACACCACCACTGTATTCATTTCGTGACTGCACACCTGCATATAAATTCACCTTAGTTTACATCAGATGTCATACTTACCATTTTCATCCGTGGAGGACCTGCAGAGACATTTTTATTCAAATAGGTGGAACGAACAGTTCTTTAATTAGGGGGAAATAAAAGGTTAGATTGATTTCAGCAAGCATGAGAAGCATACCAGGGCAACACGTATACAATGCACAGTAGACATGCATACACAAAATAAGAGGCCGGGCGTTGGCTATATATACAATACAAAGCAACGCAATATACTCGCGTGTGATCATCGGTTGTGGAAAAAAGTGCGAAAATGTTTTGCTCGAGTCACTGATGGTCCAGAGGTTCACTCGCCTGACTTCCGTGAAGGCAACACACCTGTGTGTTCGGTTCCCACTCAGAGATGCTGTGAATGTTTGACTGTACTGAAAGCGCCCTGTGATGTGACGGGCCACCAGTCCAAGATAACAATTGCCCAAAAGTCAGCTGGGAAAGACTGCAGCTCCAATTCCTGACCCTAAACAGCATGAGCAGTCTAGAAAATGGTTGGTTGGACAGATGGATGTGTTCACATGATGGTACTAAGACATGTTTTTCCATGCTTCATTCCAGAATCTTGAAATGAAAATCAGAACAATCAGCACGCGTTTGTGTCACTGCTCACTTTTTAGCGCCATCATCTGTTTCTATGACATGGAACAGGGTGATGTTGAATATGACCTGGTGTCCATTATTCCAGGCAAACAGCACTCTCTCTCTGGCATTGTAGTCAAGCATGGAGATATGGAAGTACTGGTTGAGAAATGGAATGTCGACGTACTCGTATGTTGAAGTCTTTGTGGAGTATGCGTAGTAAACCTTTGCTCCCGATAGGTGAGAGTTGGTTATGTAGAGCGTCCCGCAGATCATGAATGACTCCCCGGCATTCCTTTTGGAGTATTCGGTGTTCCAAGTGTTCAGGACCTGCAAGGTGTCCGGATCGATCTGGGCAATGACAACATTCCCGGCATTTTGGTTGGTGGCGTATGCGACCCACATGCCGAGTTCATCCGCCATGACGTCGATGTCCGAGTACCCTCCCCACGTGTACGGGTATATGTTATGGAACCCGGCAAACTCCAATTCTCGCTGGGCCAGCACGGTGCCTGTCTCAAAGCTGTACTTGACAATAATGTTGCTCTGGTACTTGTTGTAATAAAGTGAGCCATTGTAGACCACGTGATTGGTTCCCTCCCATTTGAAAGGAAGGCTGTAAGTGCGAGCGACCACTCCTGCCGTGAAGTCCTCCATTGTCTTGAACTCTCGGACGATCTTACTGTTGGTATAACCTTCCATGTACCAAACCTACACGTCAAATAAATAGAAGAGGTGGATGTAGAGATAGGAGGGTTGGAGCGATTGATGGTGAGGTTGGGGAGAAGGAAGGTTGATTGATTGATTGATAGATGATTTGGTGTTTTTTGGGTTGGTTGAGGATCGGTGATTGAGGTTGGACGGATGAGAGGATAGGTTTGACAGATGGGTGGAGAGTTATTTGCATAAATAGGTTAGATAGGTGGACATTGTTGAACTTTTCAGTGAAATGACTGGACAGAAGTAATATTCAACACGATATGTATCATCATAAAAATGCAGAAATAATATTCTTTAATTTATTGTATGTAATGTCTACCTGTCATGTACGCCGTTACGCAGTCAACCAATTATGACACAATAAAGCAAATAAATCCAAAGGAAATGGCGGATGAGAGGATAGGTTTGACAGATGGGTGGAGAGTTATTTGCATAAATAGGTTAGATAGGTGGACATTGTTGAACTTTTCAGTGAAATGACTGGACAGAAGTAATATTCAACACGATATGTATCATCATAAAAATGCAGAAATAATATTCTTTAATTTATTGTATGTAATGTCTACCTGTCATGTACGCCGTTACGCAGTCAACCAATTATGACACAATAAAGCAAATAAATCCAAAGGAAATGGCCTCCATTGTGCAACTGTCATAAAGAGAAGCTTTAACTCACTCTGTTGTGTCTTGTAGATACAAGTGAATCAGTCATCCACGCCCCAAAGCGGGCTCCAGAGGTCTTTATCGTAACAGGCCCATTGATTTTCATCAACTTTCCGCAGGCTGTTAATAAAAAAATACAGCAGTCAAAGGATCGTGCCGGATGGGGTGAGGTCAGATTTTTCAAGTCCGTGTCTCAGAAGGCTTCCGCTGCAGGAGAGTGTGTGTTCTCGCGGCATATCAAGTTTGCACCGTCGCGGAGATGTAATGACCTTTCCCAAGAATATAAATTTGATATACTGTATATTGACCAACTTAAAATAAGGAGACCTGGCAGAATAAATATGTAACAAATATTGTTTGTTGGGGAACCTGAGCGGACTCCTGAATAGCCCAAAATAAATAAATTCCATTATTAAAAATAACATGCTGAAGAATCCCATGATCCCGTTGTGCTTATAATGCCTGGTTAACGTTGGGGTTAGCAGCATGATATTGCAGACCGTTTTGAACACTAGACATGTCTTACGTACAGTAAAATTCTAATTGTGTGTCACTTACTTAATTTGCCCATACAGCCGCGGAGCCTGTTGTCCAGTCGCAGGAGCCGCCGATAGAGCTCATCATAGTCATAGACTCCGATTTCCTCCTGAATGCTTGTTAACACTGCTGACAGGTTCCTGATCTCCTCTTTGAATTGAGAGATGAGTGTAGCGTCCATCTTGTACTGCTCCAACACCGGGATCAATGGCTTCAGCTGGTCCATCTTGTCTTGGAGCTCCTAAACAGGAGACGGCAACGGGGAGGTGGCAGCAACAAATGAAGTACAGTACAGTTTTGGATCGAGTGATTGGAAATGATTAGCCACAAATTAATGAATTAGTTGAACCTGATAGTTTCTGGCCATGACAGATTTCCTGTTGTCTTCAAACTGTCTGAATTTGGTCCTCAGGCCATTCATCTGGTTCTCCATCTTCATCACATACTGAAAATCCCTCTGGGTTCGCAGGTTCAGCACCTCGATGGACTGAGACATGTTCTGCACCTACAAGCCATCAAGTTGCAACAAAACTACGATGGCAAAATGGGCGCCAAGAAGAGTTTTAAAGCATTGGCCCTACCTTCTCCAGGAGATGGCGGAGCTGCTTGCTCTTGGCATCTCTGGAGCACAAATTTTGTTCTGGGGCCACGACAGTGCAGATACAGCGCCCATCGGCATCCTGGGCCGAGCTGTACACCTGCCAGCCCTCTTTTGGCCCAATGGTCTACAAGCACAAAACCAACACTAACATTTACACTGGACTGATACCTGAAGAGTCAAATGTTCATAATATTCTTTCCATTTAATGCATATGACAATGAAGTACATCCTACAAATGATTGTGTTTTGAACGTGTTTTGTGTCTTCACAGAAATCTACGACAACATTCTTGCTCCGGTACACGCTGTTGATTGCGGAAACTGCAACTGGTCCTGAGGTTGTCGGGCAAAGATATTCAAATATGCCCCCATCAAACTGTTTCTTCTTCTTTTGTTCCCGGTTTAACCTTGGTCGAGGTCTGTGCTCTACTGAGTGCTATTCTAGTTTCTTTATAATCAGTCCATGTACAGCCAAGGTCAGAGTTTCTTTTCCTCCCTATTATTGCCTTTTTTTTTCACAAGGTGACTTCAACAAACAGAATGTTTCACTCACGTATTTAAAAAAATAAATAAATTTAAAAAAAATCAATCTCCTTGACTCAACAAACAAGCCACAGTTACAGAAGATACCACATGTGCCTATGCCACCTGGAAACATATTTTTCTACAAATCCCACTTGTTCATTCAGTTGAGGTTCAATAGTGATAAGAGACAAAACCCACTGTCCAGAAAAATATACTGCAGGGCTCAGCCGCGACGAATATTTTATTTCGGCAATCTAGTGTGTCTCCTGACATCTTTTTGTACACGACTTAACCTTCAGACAGATCCTAAGAACCCTCACTCCATATCGATTCAGCTGAATTTTTGAATTAGATTTCAAGGAATGATGACTATACAGATGATATCTGCATCGGCGTTGATTGCAAGCAAAGTGAATTAACGGGAGAATGTGAATACAGCCCGTTTTGGAACGCTTCCACGGTGTTCTCATTAGTGTTTACATGAGCCGCTGTACAATTTATGCTGCGGGCGAACTTTCCTTTCTGCCCGTTTTGCATGCCGTTTATGTCCTTTCCAGTAATTCCGCCTTTGTGCCCAAACTTGAATTGTAAAACAAGAGAAGAGCTTCCACTTTTAGCCGGTCTCCAAGGTGGTCTGTCTTTGTTTGCTCACAGTCAACACACTGCACAAAGGAAGGCGGACCGATGTGCTGACGGTATGCAAAACGCCTTGCGCGATCTTGCAGCCAAATACCGATGAGCTCGGTGTAACCTTTCGAGGACAACGCGTGGAGAATGCTGCGATCCACTTGTAATTGACCACACTTTTTGTTTGCGCCAACACTTTGGCGTAACTCCTCATTGTCTCTCCAACTCTCTGTTGTCGGACATCTGCAACAAGTCTCCAAAGGCTCTTCTGCTGGCCAAGAATGCTGCTGCGCAAGGACTGAAAGAAAAGACATTCACTACTAGCTTTGTGAGCAAAGGTGGGATTTAACATGACTTAGCTCTTCTCCAAATCTTCATGATTCAGCTTCAAGAATACACTCCATAAATTTAGTCAAACACCATACAATGCAGGATGAACATAACTAACCTACACAGAGAAAGGAGCATTTCCAACCTTCAAGCTGTCAGGCAAACGTGCTATCAGATCAAAAGACAGAGCACAAACCTGCAAACTGAAAGACAGAGACCGAAGCGGATGCTATTTATCTCCTTGCCCATTAGCCCATCCAAACAAGCCACGACGGTGTAATGTAGCCAGACTCTTATGGATTATCTCACAGCCCAAACGAGTGAACACTTTCGGCTGTGATGGCAGAGGAAGATGAACTCGAATATGCAGCCAGTTCTGTAATCAGACTGAGGCGGACATCGGAGACGGCAGAGACGAATGGCAACACCCGAAAGACTCGCGACCATCCAACTGGTTGCAGGAAGACGCTGACAAAGGTATGGAGAACAAAAAGACAAGATGCTTCCTCTCACACAGACCCCGATGAAACCAATGCGGTGAGATTAGTTTCCTCGAGGTGTGCCGCACACTTTGACCCCCGGTCAAGATGAAAATGTGTAAGTCTGAAGGAAATCGGTGCATTCGGAGAAGCTCCGAGTGAGCTCCGGCAAACAAATTGCATTTTGACTTAAACATCGGTAACCGTATGAACATGATGATTGGAGCTCTTGAGTTAAAATCAGTATTCACGTGTGCGGCCGACATGATGGACCCATGAAGGCTGAAGTAGGTTGAGCAAATGGCTCCTGGAGTTTTGGATGTGACAACGAGCGGTACATTTTCAGCTTGCAGATCAGATTGGAACCTGAAGTGGTTTCACTACTTGATGTGGGTTGCCTGCGCCGTCATTATCCTCCCTCACAGTGTTTATGAGTGCATAACAGACACATTCACTGAGAGTGGGCGCCGAAATGACACCTTTGACGATGGGAGAGCATGGGTGAAAAGACGTATTTTCTTAAAAGTTCATTTCAGTACCCGCTTTCCAATGTGCATCAAGTTTAAGAGCCCCAAAACAATCCGCCCGACAACAATCATCAATCTTGCAATAACAGACATCAGAAACACAGCAAACATGCCACTTGGAAACAAATCCTCCCCCCCTCACCCCAAGTTTAAATTCATTTGCGCACGTCATCTCTCATGGCTGTTGTTGTCGTCGCTGTTTGTGTGCTGATTTTTGTGCACAATGACAATGCACAAGTTAGAACGGTATTATAAAGAGCGGTGCAGGGGGAGCGTCTCCATTATACTTCCTCTATGCGCTTTTCGATTCTTATCAGAGCAGTATAATACGTTCTTGCTCGGCACATCTGCCATCCCATCGCCACGTTGAATTAAAAAAAAACTTGATGACGTAGTCACAGTGTAGTCATTCAAAATAACTAGCACAACACCTCTCACCTGTGTGCTGTGTTTGCTGCTAAAATACGGAAAACTGAGGACAGCCTCACACTGTCCAAAAATAGTTCAACATTATCAGTCCATTACTGCGTTTGCTTCCACTTATCCGTGGGCAGCAGTCGAAACACAGATGTCCAGACTCCCACTCTCTTGGTTCCCCCTGGGTCACACCAAGCCGTAAGAGTTTCCCAACCATATACTGTAAGTTGAAAGCACAACACTTCGCACAACACGAAATTTACTGCATGTTCACACCGTGCAATGGTGCTTGTATTAAAACTCGGCTGCGATGGCGTGGATATCCAGCTTCCGCGTTTATACTCGTCCCTTGACGAAACGTGAAATAAACAAGGCCTCTGTCGCCATCACTAAACCGTCGTCGTCTCACAAATTCAGTCCGAGATTGAAATGTTGTGCTTGCATTTCCTCTCTCTCTCTCCTTTTCAGGGAAGCACGCTTTGAGATGATTTCTTTCAATTTGGGAAACGACTTGGCATTGATCACAACACGTCTTTTGGTCTCATAACGGTGATTTTTCATTTTTCACCCTGCCACAATTTTGCCACGATTTTCCTACAATTGTGAATGTTTCATCTGAGAAAGCCAAAATTGTAGAGAATAGCTTGGTTCTAGTGTTGACCATCGGTGTACACCTCCACGTTGCTAAGGTCGGTTGTCTGTGACTCACGTTCATAACAGCATCAGCTGGTCAACAAAAACAAAACTTTCTCTCCAATTATTAAACTGAGCATGCGGTTAAGCACGATTCTGACACGTACATTTATATGCCAAAGGTGGAGGCAAGCAAATTGCTTCATTCAATATGCCGAGGAACAAAGCTATGTTGCGCAAATAGTCTGGCTGCCTGTGACTGACAGCTTAATACTTTGCGGCTTAGAGTAATTCCATAAAAGGTTTGCATTTTCAAGACATCTTCTAGCACTGAAGCATTGACTTTAAGGCAACCCAGCAATTAGCATGCCCTTTGTGCGCCAGTAATAATGGGATATTGATTTGATTTAAAACCGAATCATGGGTGATTATTTTTACGCTTCAAACTTCTATTCTATGGTCAACCTATTCAAACAGGATCAATTGTCTTCAATGGAGGTCTAATGGGGGGGGGGGGGGGGGGCACGATTGCTGCTCGGATGTTTTTAGCCTTTCAGCACCATGGACAGGGACAGCTCCTCATTTGCCACGGGTGGGGGGAACGTGCTTGTCGGTCTTCATCAAACCACACCTTTGGAGGGTTGCGTGCATACGGCCACAGTCGTTCACGTTTTATTTGGTAACTAGAACAGATTTTAGATCAATAGTGCAGTGTTAAAGTCAGTCACTAGTGTCAGAAGTGGCAAGTAAGTTGTGTGTTGCTATAATTATTTTGGACACAATCCTCGTAGTGGATCTAAAACAGCAACAGGTGTCTATTTTAACATGACGACAAACACAGCTGCCTCAAATTTAACCTGCAATTATTACAATTTGATTAGAATTATTACAGCCACAACACTATCGGCATCACAACTGGATGTATCCTCCTAATGCTTAGTTTCACTTGTCACGTGTCATTTTAATGCCATGTAAGTCTATACTATTTGGGTGATGCTCAAAAATTATATCCTAGTTGGAGGAAGGAGCAATCATGAACAAGAAACATGCGGCAAGAGTAAAGAAGCGATCAAGTGAAAATTGTGTCACAAAACTCACCATGGATGGATACAATCCAAAGATGGTCAGGGACAGGTAGGAGTACAATATACTCAACAGGAGCCGCATGCTGACTGCCGTGTGCTGCCGCTTTTCTCCCAGCTGTATTTCCTACTTCACTATGAGCCGCCCGCCCCACAGTGGCTGGTGGGGGTTTTTAAGGCTCTTGGAGTGCACGGAGAGCTGGGAGAGAGCTCTGCTCTCAAATAAATGGCTGTTCGCTCACTAGCATCACACCCAGCTCTCCTTGGTCGTCAGTGAGAGCCAAGTAAAGGACGATGGGGGTGAGGGTGAGAGAGAGAGGGAGGGAGAGAGAGAGAGAGAGAGAGAGAGAGAGAGAGAGAGAGAGAGAGAGAGAGAGAGAGAGAGAGAGAGAGTTGTCGGGTCCATTTGATTGATCGATAGATAATATTTATCATTCAATCAGTCAACAGAATAATGTATTCTATCCTGGCAGTTAGCAAATATGCATCGGTCACAATTCTCATATATTCATTCATTCATTCATTCATTCATTCATCTTCTGTACCGCTTGATCCTCACTAGGGTCGCGGGGGGTGCTGGAGCCCATCCCAGCCGTCTCCGGGCAGTAGGCGGGGGACACCCTGAATCGGTTGCCAGCCAATCGCAGGGCGCACATAGACGAACAACCATCCACGCTCACACTCACACCTAGGGACAATTTAGAGTGTTCAATCAGCCTGCCATGCATATTTTTGGAATGTGGGAGGAAACCGGAGCACCCGGAGAAAACCCACGCAGGCCCGGGGAGAACATGCAAACTCCACACAGGGAGGCCGGAGCTGGAATCAAACCCGGTACCTCTGCACTGTGAAGCCGACGTGCTAACCACTGGACTACCGGGCCGCACAATTCTCATTCATATAACTGTTCCAAATTGTCTGCAGGTATGGACGCGAAGGATGAAAGTGCCGCATGCAGCTCTGGAGCCATAGGTTGCAGACCCTCGATTTCAACAGTTAACAGATTGCTGTTATCCTTTAATCAGTCTACTGGCGTTGCTATCAATTTAATCAGTCATAAATCAAAACCAGACTAATTGAGTTTGCATTATTGATGATGTCATGCATTATTATTGATGAATCTGGTTGTACTTTTCAATAGGACAAAGAGTGGTGAGTGTTTTGCATCAAAAATGGTGACTTTGATATAACAGTAGGAAGGAAGAAGGCGTGCTGGTATTTTCACATTTCCGTGCAAGGTAGCACAGTGTAACCCATTTTTTAAAAATGGGCGGGGCGTTTGTCATGTTCTTGCTTGTGTTTGAGCACCAGTTGGAGTGAAGGGCGTTTCCCTCCAGCAGGCACACCTGTGCCCCGTTTTCCAATCTAGCCTTGCCATGTATTTAAGGACGGCCAAGCTGCGTGGTCATTGTTGGACTTTGCTCACTGTTGTGCTTCATGTGTTGTGTTCCCTCTCATAGTCGCTCTCATTTTGTCATAGAGCTTTGTATTTTCATTATTCCTTGGTTTGGTGTTATTGGACTTGATATTTCATTTGTCTATTCTCAGTGATCTATTGTGTTTGTTATTGCGTTGTTTTTTTCCTGGCTTTTTGTGACTAGCCATTTCAGTTTGTACTTTGTCAGTGCGATGCCTTTATTTTTGTAATAAATGTTTTTGTTATTGCACTTGTTGTAAGCCTGTATTGTTGGAATCCCAAAACATTATTTGGTTCAGACATGGCCGACTTCATTCCCCCACAAATAGCTTCAATGCTGCACTGTTAATCCTCCATGGACAGATGATATAAATTTTGCTGGGGAGATCTGTGAAGTGGGCAATTGAAGACCAGGTTTCATCCCGGTCGTTCGTGTCTGTATGTGAAAACCAAGATGCACCAATATTTACGCTTGTGCGCAACTGCGTTGTCTATGAATATGGAACCGATTACATACTTGCACCAACCTTCTTTTGTCCGGATCATGTTTCTACATCACGAGTCAATTGTCTCATCAATACAGCAGACTATTCTATTTCTTATCAACAGTATTCAGACCCGTTTTTATCTCTCTGCCGTGTAGATTGTGTGCAGGATTTATAGATTCATAGTTGGTTTTTGCTTAAGTGGCTGAAAAGAGAATAAATAACCCAATATCTGTGAAATATAGAAGGCGATCAACAGGAGCGGGCATCACTTTCCCCCCAGGCAGCGCATATTGAAGAACATTCATAAACAGCTCATCTTTGAACATCTAATATAATGTCTTTCATAGTAATCGTTTTACACGGTTTGGGGAAATCATAACTGCCATATTTGCCAACAACAACATTAACAGATAATCAAAAAGTAGTAGGGAGAGGTCCTATACCACCACTCATGCTAAAAGGTATATGTAGTTTTTGGAACCTGGTTTTACTAACCACGAGAACATCTTTAGGCCAACCATGTATAAAATTCAAGGCAGTTTATTTATTTTATTTATTTTTTAACAGGATTACCAAATAACACGTTTAACCCAATTTATCGGGGAAGCAGCATAACTGGTAATGACTTTGTCACGCATTGGTTAGGTTTGCTCATCTTCAGTAACAGATGTTAGTTTGTAAAAGGATGTGAAGCTTTGCGATAAGTACCATTCAGCGTTTTGCTTGTCCAACAACCTGGACTTCCACTTGAGCATTCTCTTCCGTTGCTCCCCACGAGGACGGCCGCACCAAAGCAGGAGACGAGATAAAACGAAAATGACAAGTCAAGTTCATTTACTGCTCAGAGCAGACCTGTCACTTGGCATTAGCTGCATGGACATTTGCTTACAATGGACAAGAACAAAGTTCAAGCCGAAGCCGTAGAAAAGGGATTTGTCCTTCCGTAAGCCATTTACTTTCGATTGAAAATACATTGAATTCAATTAGACTTGGAAAAACACATTGCTTAAAATGCATTTGGGCTACTGGTGTCTTGTGGTATATATTCACTGTCATTTGAAATAGGCGTTTTGGAAATTGATGCTAATGTTACAAAATGAGCATCGGGAAGCTGGTCTGCCAAGACTATCATGCCCATAATTTCACCTTTTTTGCACCAATGGCTGTTCTATACTGGCAATCGTCTTTGACCAATACGAGGTGACATTTATTTTTCCCCATGTGTCAAGAACGAAAGGAAAATATGGTAAGATGGAACTTTATTGGTTTGAAGAGAGATGGGATTGCACCAGCCCAAAATCTTGAGTTTACGTAACACATCCTCGATAAAAAAGCATTTGACATGTACAGTAAGTAGGTGGACTACGATTGCAGTCATTTCACACAAACCACTGAGACATGCAGTTCACTGTTGTTTCCAATCCAGTTTTAATATTTAATTGAACTATAAAAAGCAACAATAAAACATTTTCTCTTGAAGGGCTTCTCATTGCATTCACAGAAGGGTTTGAACAGTGGATGTCTAGCAGTTGTGGAATTCTCTCTTTCAAAAAAATAATCCCCATCCAAAATATATAAACTTAATTGTTTAACCAAGGTATATACAGGGTATAACATCCTTGCATCCTAAAAGGTTATCAAGAAAGTCTGAGGTATACAACCAAAATTAAAAGTCTGTCAGAAAACAAAACAGAAAAGAAAATTAAAACAACAAATAGAATTAAATTAATTAAATGAATGCCATGATTGCTACTAGCACAGGATCACAACATTAGTGGGAGATGTCGCTGTGTTGTTGTTTCACCAACGGTCACCAGGGCATAGAACCTCAAACTATGGAGGGTCAGTATATACAAAGGGCAGAGTCTAAATTTAGTACTGAACAATTGTTTGGATGCTCACTTTATTTGCCTCGTGAAAGGTACACAGTATTTGGTCATCGGAACAATCGCAGAATTCAAACATATAATGAGTCCTTTGCTGAAATAAAGGAGCCGGAAGCAGAATGGAACACATGCAAGTTTTGAAGGTGGATTCGGAAATAACAGTAATGTACACAATACTTTTTAAAAATTATTATTATTATCAAAATAGACCTTCTTTCTTTTCTTAGCACCTCTTTATTCATTTGGAGTGTGTTCTTGAAGTAGCACCATTGGTTTACGTACAGCACCTGGAGGATCCAGAGAGGAGGTCCGTGTCCACCCATGTCGCCTGACCGCGGTCTCTCGGCTCACTCGGATTTGCCTTCCTCTATCGCACTCTCAAATGTCCTTCACCTTTTGCTCCATGTTGGGGTTAAGCGATGTGGTTCGAGCCCTACAAGGGCAACAAGTACTCTCCTGGTTTATGCATACATACACGGAAAGGACATGTTTGCAACACCATCTCTTATTCAGAACTTGCATGTGGCAAAGAAAAAGCCTGGGGGTGGTGAGGGGAGTAGTCGGGGAGGGGCGGGGCTCGGGAGGCTTCAGATTGACTTTTTCTGCTGACCCCATCAAGTCCGTTTTTATTTTTTTATTTTTTCTTGTCTTTAAAAAAAAATAAAAATAAAATTAGCCAAGGAAGCAGACCGGCCCAACTTCAAACCCGAACTTCTGATTTGGGTCCCCAAAGTCAGTCAACATGACATCGATGATTGGAACCTGATCGATTTTGGGAGTATTAATCTCCATCACAGTCTTTCCATAGCCCTTCCTCGTCTGCAACAGAGAAACAGAAAAACTGCTTTGAGACCCCCAAAAAAATCAACATTTCCAAAGAGAAACATCTTGTCAACTGATATAAAAGCATCCTGACGTCAATGAAACCCAAAGTTCTCCATATATTCATGAGCAGTTGACTTGCAAAACGTTGAAAAAGTGGGGGCCGTACCGCACATCCGTCTGAGAGGGCCGTAATGTAAGGGTTGTTGCCGTAGGACATCTCCTCGTCATTGGCACCCAGGAAGCGCAGCGACTTGTCATAGCTGTCACTGGTGGCGTCATGCCATGCCACCGACTGGTGGCAGCTGTAGGTGAAGTTTTGCCTTGCCGAGGCCGTCAGTAGTCTGAGGAAGGTCATCTGCACCATGTTAATGGAGTTGCCATCCGAGTCAACGTAGGAAAGCTGTGGAGGGGAGCAAAGTCCACGTGTAAGCGCTTGAGCTCCCTCTGCCTAATTTCAACCTTGCAAAGCCTTTCTGAAAGTAAATTTGATTCTACAAGCTTACATGTGCTTACTGTCACTTGACATTTAGCTGCATAAAAAGAGCTTTGTGCGAGATGGAGCCGATAGGAGATTTGGAACGTCACCCGAGAAGGCCATCGAGAACAATACAAAGTACGTAACAAACGGCAACGTTTTAGTCGCACAAACGCGTCATGCGTAAGTCGGCATCTAAGCATTATTTATGGTGTAAAATGGTATCAATGCATCTTACCTCCCTGAATTGAATTTTTGGAATAATGATAATAAACAAGACACAAACAACAACAGCGGAACAAATGATCTACTTTTCAAAGACAAAGCGATGGGCTGTGTGTGGAACAGTCTTACAAAGTTTGTCCTCTTCCCACTCGTAGGGCAGCGGTTTGATTGAACAGGACATGCGCTGTTTACAACTGGGAATTTTTACGTGTTCAAGGGCAAGGAAAGGCCGATGGTCGCGTTATATCGTTTTCATTGGAGCTCTAGTTCAGTAAAACATGAGTGTTTTTATTTCCAAAAGTTAGTTTCATTTTTTCATGAGTATCAGCTACAGCCTCCATAGTACAGTACATGTAGTTGGATCTATGATGAAATTGTCTCTTTTTAATAGTCTGCAGCCTTTTTTGTTGCGTGCACAGCGTGAGGATTATGATGAATCACGAGAGAGAGAGAGAGAGAGAGAAAACACTTACTATTTTACCACGCTTAAATTCACTGAACCATGACCCAGGAACTTCTTTAGGCCATGAAGATATTCTGACCTGTGGCAAAAGAAAGACACTGTATTTTTATGTGACTACTATGCCCCCTTTTCATGTTACTTCCAAGAAACAATTTTCAATTGTACACGAGTCTTGCTTGCTATGGAGTTCCGCAAGTAGATGTTTTAAGGTTTTTCATGTGTGACACGGCCTGCTCATGGAACCTACCACGATATGATTTCACCCCAAAACATTTTGGGTATAAAGGCAAAGGCCACTCACCCCATTGGACTTCTTATCTGGGTAGATGCACGTTTCTCCTCCAGCAGTAAAGTTACAGTAGACTTTGAAAGAATCCCCTGAGCAACCTTGGTTTGGATCAATCCAGTATTCACCTGAGAAGAATTAAAAATATATATCAAATGCCATCCATGTGAAAACATAATTGTGCACCTCTGATAAAAGTCGGAAGACATGACAGGTGGACAAATCTGCTTGAATCCTCCCCAGCATTGAAAACTCTTAAGATGCTATTAGGTATGATGTCATGTGACACCTTGTAAAGATGATCAACATGAGTATGGTTTCGTTTTCTTTTGGGCATTCCTTTTTGGACCTACCATCAGGGAACTCCGGGTGGCAGAGTTGCAGGTCTTTGCATGTTCTGGCTGGGTTGTTCTGTGTCCCCATGGGGTATTTCATGCGCTCAATATCCTGTTTAAGGTTGTTGAGCGAGCTAAAGATGCCCTCCATGCCCTCGCCGTAATCCATGAAGGTACCGGCCGCGTCGGACTGCATATCGCTGGAACGTTTGGTCTTCTTGGGGGAACGGACGGGCAGTGGCTGGATGACCTCACCCGGTGGGCCCTACGGGGTGTGTCATATATGTCCAAAATGGGAATTCTTACTCGAAACACTGCGCAACTGTACAATCCTTATTGACTCACGGGAGGACCTGGAGGTCCAATGGCACCATTATCTCCTTTAGCACCGGCTGGACCCTGAGAGACAGATGTTAACCATGCTCAAAACTTGCTGCATCACCACAGTGAGTGCCGGTTCGTTATTGCCAACCATATTTAAAAAAAAAAAAATCTACTCACAGTTGAACCTTTAGCTCCCTTTGGACCTTGAGGACCCTGAATGAGATGGCACATCAGTTTGGCATTCCCTCCACAGAAATCGAAAAGATCCAATCAGTGAATAGACTTACAGGTAGACCAGGGGGGCCGGGGGGACCGAGAGGACCTGCTGATCCACTGATACCCTAATAAAAAGATGAGATAGAGGTGGCCATACATCAGCGATTGGCTGACACCCTGAACTGGGAGCCAGCCAATCGCAGAGCACACAAAAGACCAAAAATCATCCGCGCTCACACTCACATCTGGGGACAATTTTGAGCGTTCCATTGACCTGACACTTTTGTCTTTTGTCCTAACGGACAGTTAACAAATTGATGAAAAGTGATGCCTTGTGACTGTGGTCGAAAACTACTTACACCGTCTCCTTTGTTGCCAGATGACCCTTGAGGTCCAGGCAAACCTCGGTCTCCCTTTTCTCCTTGTTCACCAGGAGGCCCGATCAAACCGATTAAACCCGGATGTCCCTGAAAAAGGAATGTGCACATTTTAAAGTGCAATGGCAAACATGTGCTCCTTTAAACGGTACAGGCTTGCCAATTTCATGATTGTTTTCCGTCCACAAAAATATATGAAAAGTGGGCATAGGCGAATGGAGGCTGACATTTCATTAGAAGTCAAAATCCCCGTACGTTGTTGTATAGACACACAGACCAGTTTGAAGCACAACCGTAATGGTTTTGAAAAAGGGATGCTCTAACCGGACACGATGCATTTAAAGCATTGCAAAACACAACACTCTTCCTCACACGCTACTTTTAAATTGCTCTTTCTCGGGCCATCATATCAGTGTGTGGGAGGCCGTTTTGATGCAGTCATGTGGGCTGGCACCATTTCCTCCGTATTTGTATTTTACCAGCAAATTCAACAGAGGCATCAGGGATACAAAGTCTCTGAAGTCTTTGTTTCCAAATGTTCTCATAAAGGGCAACAATCACCTTTTCACCCTTGGAGCCTGGGTCACCTTTCAGACCAGGAAGTCCAGGAGGACCCTGAGCAAAAGTAGAAATGAAAATGAAAAACCTCTTGGTCTCGAATAAATTATAAAAGTGGAAAAAACGAAGAGAAGTGAGTCGAAAGACAGAAATGATGAAGACTGCAGCCCAAAAACAAACTTAAGGATGTCCTCTTTCCAAGGTGAGATGCACTCACCATTGGTCCAGGTGGGCCATCTTGTCCCGAGGCACCGGGAAGTCCTTGTTCACCCTGTGAAAAACGTGACAACACTCCAGCTTTTGTATTTCCTCAATTTCTGTGTTCATAAGCGAAATGGCTATTTCACTGAAATCTAGTTAATATCTTATCGTATTTTTAATTGGAAGGCAAGTCACTGAATGAGCTCCTGTTTTCAAGCCAGTATTCAAGTCAAGTCAAGTCAACAGTATTTATAGAGCACTTTCAAACAGCCATCGCTGCATACAAAGTGCTGTACATGGAGCGATTTAACATATACAATAAACAGTAAGACGAATCAGTAATAAGTAATAAGTAATAAGGCGGTAGAAAGCACCAAGCAGTAAAACCAATAGCAAATCTAAGTCATGCTGAGTCAAACGCCAAAGAATACAAGTGAGTTTTGAGGAGGGATTTAAAGATGGGCAGCGAGGAATAGAATTTGCAGTATTGTATTGATCCGCCTTAATTCTGCGTGAAGGGAGTTGTATCCGTTAAAATTCTTCCTGAATGGCGGAACTTGATTATCATGATGCGCTGGTGGGGGCAAAGTATGAAAGCACTTCAGGGATACTTTTTGGAATTTAGACTTACAACAGGGCCAGGTATTCCACGGAGACCTTCTGGACCAGGCTTTCCGGCAGGTCCCTGAGGCCCAACAGGTCCGGTTTTACCCGCTGGACCTTCGGAGCCAGCCTCACCCTGTGAAGAGAGAAGCAGGAAGTTGCTGCAAATGTGGGAAAGTTGTACAAGTTGGTAAAAGTCACCATGTAACATTATCACTTGAAGCCAAGAAATCGAATTCAGTTTTTGTTACCTTGGCGCCCTTCTCTCCTTGTCTGCCTTCAGCACCAGCAGCTCCCGGAGGCCCCTGGGAAAGGAGGGCAGCATTGTTAGCATGTCAACATATAATTGACGTTATTATGCAGCCATTGTTTGCAGACAAGTGGCCGATCGTCTGTGACACATTTCAGAGTTTGCCCATAACAAAAGATAGCTATTTCTTTTATTCAATTCAGAATGTAAATGTACGGCATTGGCATTTTTGTTTTTCCTTTTATACAGGGCGTGTTTTATTTTCTCTGTGACAATTCCCCGTATTTTCCACACTTTAAGAGCAATGGTTTTATTGCATAACTAGTAATCATTGAAGTCAAGTAAAGTAATCCATGTTGATCTATTATGGCGTTGTCTTATTGGCCAAACATCCCACCTAGCACCCAGCGGCCAGGCAAAGACATCTCTCCAGCCATTGCAGAAAACTGATCATCACCTATTTTTGTTCAGAGTTCAGACATTTCACCAGGACAAACATGAGTACACAACTTCAAATGTCTTTAACACTACTTCAGTTGTGTCAAGATCAATTGGAGTGACTTTGTTTTGTCTGCTTGAAGTTCCATCAAAAGACAGCGGTGTACCCGTGTCCACATTTGCAGGCTCGTCCTCCTTTCTCTCCTCATTCCACCACCAACTTGCTCGACTCATGTGGCCAGCTAAAGGCGCGGCGTGCTTATTGATCGAAAGCCCAAATTGAACACCCCCATCCAGCTTCTCCTGCCTTGAAGCTTTCATTAGCTTGACATGTTCACTTCTAACTGGTGCTCCAGTGTCTATTCATCAGCGCAAAGACATTTCAGTTAAAGCAAAATACACCAGGTTCACAGAGTAGGTGTGTTTTCTGAACAAATTTGCTCTAATATGGAATTCAAATCGAACCAAAATGAAAAATCCGAAACCATCATAGCCATGGTACAGTTCAGTTGTATTTAACTTATAAGTGCAGTTATTTCAACGAGAGAGTGACTGGACTACCACTTCCAACGAAAGTCCACCATAATCCATTTTGTGACTTTTCAAATGGAGAAAATGCCACCTCATTTTCCTTCAGCATGAAGGCTCACATCCGAAAAAGCAGCTTAGTTTCACGCAGATATCAAATTCGTAATATATAGAGCTTGTAGTCCAGCTGAATGTCTTAATTTGACAAGGAAAAGACTGCTTTTAATAATCCAATAAGCGGAATCAAAAAATGACCTAATCGCGTTCTGTTTATCATTCCATGATGCAACTCAAAAATCCTACTAGCAATGGTTCCACATCCATGTTATGAATCCGCTTTGCAGCAGCTGTCAGACGGCAGCATGGAATCAATAATTTGTCACACTTGCGGTGGCTCTCATTTTGAAGATTTAAAGGAATCAAGGATCAATTACTTGATACGCCTTTTTTCCATTTCTTGTGCGTAGAGGGAGGGGGGGAAAAAGGATTCCCAATTTTAAAATCTCGCTGCTCGTTTCCCATCAGACTGCAGAGCGTCTTTGGCTCACAGCATGTTCGCTTGAAATCTCCACCTCTTGTTATCCCTGCTTTATTTTTTAATGAAAAAGAATCACTCGGGGTGGAGTGCGGGCGACAAGACCGAGCTGTTGAGGAGGACAGGCACTGTGTCATTTATTTCAAGACAATGTGTGACAATCGCATTGGCTCACGGACGACAACTGTCAGACATTGAGAGAATTGATATGGGGTCACTGCAGAACTATACATTTTAAAATGCGACTTGTCGCGTTGCCTGGATCATATGGAAAGGCAATCGCAATCACCATAGTAACAATAAACTTACTCTTTTGCCAGGAGGTCCAGGTGGGCCAGCTTCCCCTGATGGACCTGGGGGTCCCTTGAGGTCAGCAAAGAAACACAATGGTATGTTATTTCACAAAAAAACATACGGTGAATTAAAATGTTTGCTTAAAATCTGCGATACAGCGGTGACGGGAACGCTAAGAACATTGTCAACATGCAGATTCAAACCCCGCAGTATAGATGTGAACAACTTACTGCCTGGCCAGTTTCACCATCGTCTCCCTTCTCTCCTGGTTCTCCATCTGTGCCCTAATGAATACAAATATGGATGTTGGCCAAAAAATAATAATAATTTCAATGATTGGCCCTACTAAATGTAAATCAACCAACATTTTAATCATAATTCAAAATAATTGTTGAACGGCAAGTAAATTTTGCCGGAGGATTTCAATACTCACAGCAACACCTGGCTCTCCGGGAGGACCAGTGTCTCCAGGGAATCCGACGGGACCCTTTTGAAAGGAAACAAATTGTCATTGAAGGAAAAGAGATGAGATGCATTGCTGCTGAAGCAAACTACATGGCGATGCTGCTTTGAATGACAATGTAGCCACAGCAATACATTCCATGAGCAAGCGATCATAAATTAAACACTAAAATACATTTTAAAGACTTTGAGATCGATATAGCAGGTCTCATGTCAAGCGGCAGATTTGACAACACTTACGGGGTTACCCTTTGGACCATCATCTCCGGGGGGACCTTTGGCACCAGCGGGTCCAGCAGCACCAGGAGGTCCTGCTTCTCCCTTCTCTCCTCTCTCGCCTTTGGGTCCCTGTCATAATTGGGTCAATAAAGGGTAAATGTCGTTAAAATTTTCTTGCAAAGTTCGCATCATTCACAAAACTGGAATACCAACTCATGTTTTCCAAAAACGTGAATTCTTGCAGAACACAAATTAATCGCGACAAAAACAGCTGTCTGTGGTTGTCTGAATGGACGCAAAAACCAAAGCTTCACTGTCACGCCTGAATTCCTAAAATATCTAACAATTATTTGCAAATGTGTAAACCTGACAACATGTTGGTCCGAGGTTATGATGGGAGTCTAAAAAGCCAGATGACTTCACTATTAAAATGCCACTGTGCTGTCAACAAAATACAGATAACGTACCCCGGTGCCGGGCTCTCCAGGTGGTCCGGGGTTCCCGGCCTCACCTTGTTCACCCTTGCAGAAAGACAAACCTCAGTGACTGAAATAATTGTTGAGGACAGCACACCATGTTTTGACTCATACCTTTTCTCCCACTGAGCCAACGGGACCCACGCCGCCTGGAGGACCTTGTGAGCCCTGCAATTCAGACAAATGACTTGCAGTACAACTGTTGATGACTGGAAAGCTCGTAAATCCACAGGCAATCCATTTACTGTCGCAGCTGTCGAGCGCAGCCACTAGTCAGTCTAAGTGCATCAAATTTAATCATACGTACATCAGCTCCACTGGGACCCTGAGGACCTCGAGGACCAGGGGGGCCAGGAGGACCCTAGAGACAGAAAAGAATACAGTTGGGTATCAACTGCACGCATCTTAACTGTGTCAAAGTAGAGGTTGCGTTTCTTACCATGGGGCCAACATCACCGTTTTCTCCCTTTTCACCAGGAGGCCCAGGAAGCCCCTGAGAATATAAAAAACAGGCCCATGAATAGAAAACCGGAAAGGGATAGGCAATTTCAAGTGAGTTTCCAGGAATATTTGATGGAAATTTGTCAAATATATTGCATTTGTCTCGCTGCAAAATTGTGCATCGAGTTTTGTACTTTTTCTTTTCCAAGCTTTTCTCTTTGTCCTTCCCACAAAACACTGCTCACAAACGCTATTGATTGTATCTATCCACCAACAACTAGACCCCACCTAGCTACTTCAACTACCTGCTTGACCTAAGCCACGTTTGTTGCCCTAAAATTGAGTGCGTGCTCCTCGAAAGTCAATTCGGTATGACAAAACCTCTGTGCGATGCATGATAATTCCTCCATGCCGAGATCTCATCTCATCTGTGTCAAATTATCCGCTGAGATTAAATCGTTAGTGGCCTAATTATGCAGAATTCTAAATGTGCTAAACAGAAGGAGGCGAGTGGAGAAGGTTGGTCTGTGCAATTAATGGAAAGTCGGTGGCAAGTGATTGAATTCTATTTAAAAGTCAATTACATGCAACCCGGTGCAGAGTAACTATAATACATTTGACCAATGTTTCTAAAGTCAAAAATGTTATGCGCTACGACTGCCTTTTGTAAATCATATGAAATGATGCTTCAAGGTAAAAAAAAAATCGATGGCAGGACAGCGACCGAGGGAAATGAGTCAACAGCTCTAACCTGCAGGCCGATGGGACCAGGTGGTCCGGGGAAACCTCTGGCTCCTTCATCACCTTTCTGTCCAAACATACCCTGCTGACCTCTGGGACCAGGCTCTCCATCAGCTCCCTGGGAACCGACAGTTTTGAATATGACACCAAAACAACACAAGTTTAATAGCATAGTACAGTAATGTCGTGACAGGTTCGTTCATGACAAAACAAGGACACTTACAGCAGGACCTGGGGCACCAATGGGACCTTGAAGACCTGCTGGTCCGGGCGGACCCTAACAAACGTTACAAAATAAAAAACAAAAAAAACCCAACATATAAGTGGTTCTGCATGTAAAATGCCAAATGACATTTGTAAATGTGAGAGGAGTTCCTCTGGAACCCACCTGTTCTCCCTTATCAGCTTTGCTTCCTTTCTGGCCCGGCTCGCCAACCTCTCCCTGGGAAATACACAGAAAGGTAAATTAACTGTCTCGAAGAAAGGTCGTCACCCTTGACAGTCATCAAAGCGATCTAAATTTTAGAGCTCAGTTAAGAGGCCGACGAAGGAGTTCAGCAGCGCTTAAACACTGGGATATGGCTGACTGACCTTATCACCATCCTCTCCGGGTGGACCTTGTGGTCCGGCAGGTCCTGGCAAACCCACGGGACCCTGGACGCCATCACGGCCAGCTGGACCTTGAGGACCTTTCTCACCCTAATTCAAAGACATTTGTTTGCATCCTTTTTGATAAATAAGGAAAGAAACTGTCGTATGAACAGATGTTCCCCAATACGTACAGGTGCACCTTTCTCGCCAGCGGGACCTGGGGGACCTTGAGGGCCAGGTCTGCCAGACAGGCCGATTGGACCTGCTGAACCAGCGGGCCCTCTCTCACCAGGAGAACCCTTAATGAAGAGACGAAGAGATTCAAAGAAGTCAATAATAAAGGCAAAATATATCCACATAGTGCCTTCGATTAGAACTTTAATGATATACACATACAGTATCTGTTATAAAAGTTGACAGTACATTGACCGACAGTACTTACAACAGGACCAGGTGGACCCTGGGGCCCCTCTCCACCCTTCAGACCTGCAGGACCCTAACGATGAAAACAAAAGAAGTACATAGGTTATTTCCTTCAGCAATACAATACTGCACTACCTCTGACAACATTTCACATCAAATCAAAGCGCGAGACTGGTAGACACACTGTATTTGACATTTCAGTTTTTAAAAAAGAACAATTAAACTGAAAAGAACCACTTCAGATAGTGCCCTTACCGTGGCACCAGGTAGGCCTCTCTCCCCTGGAAAACCTCTGAGGCCGGGGGGACCATCCTTGCCGGAGGAACCCTGCGGCCCGGGGTCTCCCTGAACGCAAAATCAAACGGACCGCTGTAGGTCGGATGCATTTGTCGATCAAAACAACTTCATTGCAACATAGACAACGATCAATTCAATGCGAGGGGGGGCATTCAATGGCTTGGCTATTGTTTCAAACTTTGAATCTCTGTGAACTTCATTTAAAAGTTCACATAGCAAGTTTTAGGCCCATTGCAACAGTACAGTGACTGTTTTCAAACACAATACATTGCTACCGCATTGTGATACTATATGGGGAAAACTGCAGTGATGAGAATGACATTTTCCTTTTTTTTTTTTTTAAAGCAGGAAAGTTTTGTTCTAGCTTTGTTCTTCCCATTGGGCACACTGCAAACAGGGAGGCGCAGCCGCAGGAGAGCCGGTGGGGCTTATAAAAGGATTCAGACTCTGCTGCGTGGACTTCAGCAAAGTGTCCCTAGCATACTAAAACTGAGGCCTGAGTGAAAACGAGGGAGGGAAATGGCTCTGGGAGTAGTAAAGTGTTTAGAGTTAGCTGACAGACTTGATTAGATTGTCTGTTTTAGGGAAGATGGGGGTGGAAATGAAAGCACAAGACTGGAGAGAGGAGGGATGCAATGCAGGTTAAGTGTGACAGGGAGCTGTCTCCACAAAATGTCTTCTGACTATCCGTAATGGGCTCTCAAATGTTGACCGAGGGAAAAATGTAACCGTAGCAATTCCAATCATATGGATTGTATCATAAAAATTGTATGTTCATTGTCCGATGACAGCGACATAACACCAATTATATGTGTTATGACAATTACCACCATCATTTCTTGACATACCTTTGCTCCTTCTTTTCCAGCAGCTCCAGGGAGACCTTGCTCTCCGGGTGGACCAGGAGGTCCAGGGTGGCCTCTCTCACCAACAGGACCAGTCTCTCCAGTGGGTCCCTAAAGTCAAATGTATTTCAGCAGAAGCCCATGGAGTAGATGTGACTTTATACACAGTCTAATATCGACATTTTTTTTCATTTTTATTTTTTAGAAATCCTTTTCTTTCTGGGGTTTTTTGTTTGTTTGTTTTATTTACCTGGGGCCCGACAACACCTCCTGGGCCCGGCGGACCAGTTTTTCCTTGAAAACCCTGCAAGAAAATAGACACATTGATTAAAGATAAATACACACTCCCAACAGTTACATAAAAAAAAAATAAAATGAACTAAGAGAAATGCATTTCAGGTAAGAGTGCAGTGTTAGCATTACTGTGAATAATCATGGGGTTTTCCTAAGCAGCATCACTTCATCACCTACATCTCAATTTAAAAAAAAAAATCTTTTTCACGTGACAGAATCTCAGGAGGATGTCAGACTGCTGTCTCAAGAACAGTGTGAATGTCACCATTTGTGAAGACACACATGCACGCACACAAAGGTCTCTGGGGAGTTGGGTGGAAAATAATGAACAATTTGTTGTGAAAAAAGCTGCAGAATAAATTCACAGTTGTGCTTGATTGGTTTATGCGCTGTATTCCCTTTGGATGTGCGTTAATATTCTTTACCCTTCAGAGGTTACGCTACACTTTTGTGAATTTCCCACAGAAAAAAAAATCTATATATACTGTTGTTGCGAAATCTATTTCGATAGCACTTGTCCTCATTTGAGAAGGTGGAGTCTCTCCCTGCTGACTTTGGGCTGTGAGTGGCTGCGTAAACTCGGGTCGCCAGTCAGCACCAGGATGCGTAGAAAATCATACATTCACATTTAAACCAAAAGACAATCAAGATTTTTCATATTAATTCAAGAAGAGATTCTGAGTGAAAGGGGCACACAAAAAGCAGTGGGAGTGGGGCGGTGCCTCGCTCAAGGACACCTTGACACCAATCACTGCACACACTAGCATCTCTCCGACAGCTATTTGCCATGTTTACAAATTTGCCACCTCGGGACTCGAACGAATGGCCCTACGGCTACAAATCTAAGTCCTTACCGGTGAGCTAGTGCTGCCCCAAATTACTTATTATTTAGTGGAAAGGGAGCTCCTTCTTGACGCTCTGAAAAAATCTTTATATGCAATTCCTGCAATGCAACATGCTGGTGGGCCTGGGAGCCCCTGAGCATGTTTATGACTGAGATCCATTCACATATTGGACGCCTGCAAAGCGTGCGCTTCAGCAATAAATCCAGGACCATAAACATTCTAATGACGAGTATGTCTACGTTCGCATAGCAGAAACGGAAGATATCGTATAAGGCGTTGATGTGCGAGTTTTTAGAAGAACCTCGAGCCCTCTGAGACTTGTCCAAAGTGGTGATGCATTTCAAGTATGGAATAAAATTAACGAGAGGCTCATTCAAATCAATGCGGGGACCAACTTTGCTCTTTTTTTTGTTTGTTTCTTTATTGTTGGATTAATCTCATGTCGGTCGGAATATCGCCTCGTGTGTGTAGATAAAATGTCACTATTTCTTGTCATACCAGGAACTCACTCGTAGGAATACGAAACAAATGATACTGTTTGTCTGATGACATACGGTATTTAATACCAAATAATATATAATGGGAGTACTTACTGTCTCGCCACGTTGGCCTGGGTGTCCAGGCAGTCCATCCTTTCCAGGTGGTCCCTATTTGGAGGAAATGAACACTCTTATTCATGAGGTGGACACTGGTCGTCATCAGTAAAATAAATAAATATGAAGTTCCAATTGCAGCGTTTTATAAGCAATCCATATGGTGCAACAAAAGAAGAAATATCTGTCTCGACACATCTAATGACCCACATAACTATTGCAGGGCTGAAAGAAGTAATGGGGATGTTCCTGTGTCCCAACCATCTTCTTTGGAGTTAGATTATTTCATTTATACGGCATTATACAGATGTCCCGGTACCACAAAGGTGGATGAACTTCTCATATCATCTGATTTTCATATATTGTATCGCCTTCAAGTAGAAGCTACTTACAGGTGGTCCCTTTGGTCCAGAGAAGCCCACAGGCCCCTGAGGTCCTTGAGGTCCCTATAATGAATATATCAACTGTCAGACCAATGACACAGGGGTGGAAATATTGTCTCCTTCATGCAAATCAAAGATAACAAAATCGTTTCAACAAGATTGTTGATAGTCGCAGGAAAAAGTGCCGTTTGAACAAATTAATGAATACTGTATAAGGTTTTGAGGTTCCTAATAATCCCCAGTGAATAAAAAGAACATTGCAATGACCACCATGAGGGGCTTTATTAGAAAGTTCAGTCTATTTAGTTTTAATAGAGTCATAAAAAAAGTCCTCGATTTAATAAGCGGTTGAAAATTGCACAATTATACAGAGGTAGTCAAGGGATGAAATAAAATAGATTGGAGAGAGAGCAATGTGAGAAATAAGGGGTCAAACATGAGCAGGGTTAACGTCTAAAAGGTAGATTTAATATTAATAACCTTCAATTCAAAGTACTTTTGAAATCAACTGTTCATTCTGAGCAAGAAGCTGGATCCCAGCGATGTTCAGCCACCACACTCCATTAGACTTCATTTTAACGACACATAAAGTGTATGTGGATCAGGTCTTGCAGCATTCCTTAATTAACTTTTTTCTTTTTTTTTTTGGAAGAGGGGGCGGGAGCGTCCTTTTTTTTACCCAGCAAAAGTGTCAAATAGTTATTTTATCAAGCACTGTAGCCATCTCGATCAACAGAAAGCAAAGGCATAAAAAGGGAACGTGCGTCACAGCAGCATTATCCAGATGGTAAATCAAATGAGCAGGTATTTTCCTACCTGCTCAAACATTGTTTTTAAGGAGGAATAGTGGTTGCCTAATCAACAAATCTAAAATTAAAAGAACAGTACTGCTGAACCGTGTTGGATCAGACTTATGCATGATGGACTTACTCTCTCACCAGGCGGGCCTGGAGGACCGTCATTCCCGGATGTGCCCTGTAAGGCGCAGCAACAATCATCATCAGTCCATCTTTCCAAAGCATTCAAAAATCTTTCCGTTGATCAGATATTGCTCAAAGTCGTCATTTGTCTGACTACTATTCCTTTCTTGTATGTTCTGACCATCCATCACTGAATCATCTACCTTGGGGCCTGGCTTTCCTGTTGGGCCTCGAGCTCCTCGAGCCCCACGAGGACCCTGATAGAGAGAAAGAGAGAGAGAGAGAGAGAAAAAAAACAACATTTTATCATGACACAACCAAAGTAGATACAACCAAATATTATATTTCAAGGCTGAGGAGCATTCATGTAACCTGGAAATGATGTATTGAGATTGTTACATACCGTTGGCCCTCTTTGTCCTCTTGGACCAGGTTTGCCTGCAACACCCTATTAGAGAGCGCAACGATTACTAAAACATGAGATTAAAAGGTTCATCTGTCACGACCCAGCATTGTTATTTTATGTTAGATTTGATGCTGTAATGATTTCTTGCATTTCTTACCCTGGCACCTTTCTCTCCGTTGGCTCCTGGGAATCCAGGGAAACCGCTAGAGCCCTGTCAAAAGTGGGAGCAAAAGGATCCTATGACATAGAGCCCTTGTCCTGTGTTCATCACAACCCTTGGCTGTTACGTTTCATCAAGCTCAAATGTTTCATGATGTAGATTAGATTAGGCTATTAAAATGAGGAACGCATCTTAAAGGAACACATGACCATCACGTGCACTCATACACCAAGGAGCACGTGTCCATGGAAAGACAAACGAGCCAAATTGCATTTCAGGAGCAGGTGATGAAAGACCATCTTACCAATATGTGATGCCCAGTCAAGTTGCATTGGAAACATCAAACAAGTGCAAATTTGTTGAGTCACACAACCTTTGATCATTTCATGTCATTTCAGTGAATTATTAAAACGCCATACTTACACGGATTGTATGCAATTACTTGCACGTCGTGGTTGATTGGCTCATTTTCACATTTTAAAATTTTAGTAGGTAGTTCTGGGTCAATCGTTCAGGTTTAAATTAGTTTTACCTTGGATGGTAAAATGAGTAATTTACCTTCGGTCCTTGTCTTCCTGGATATCCTGGCAATCCCGGTACTCCCAGTTTACCCTGGGGAATATAAAATCATGAAACCACAATAACAAATATTTTTCAGAAAGGTCTAGACTAACACTTGCCGTATTACCTTCTCTCCAGCAGGACCTATGGGACCTGACTCTCCATTGGGCCCTGATCTTCCCTTGGGACCCTCAGGACCATCCTCTCCACGAGGCCCCAACATGCCAACCTCACCCTGATGCCATATTAAGAATAAACAAATGAAATGATGACCTATTGTGACTGGAAAAAAATCTATGAGATGGTTTGAGTCTTCCTCACCCGGTCTCCTTTGATTCCCATGTCACCTTTGAAACCTGGGAAACCATCTTCACCCTAGAACCAAACAAGAACAACCTACAGCATGTTTCTAGAATTGCTCATTGCTTCTTTGCAAGCGATCAGTCATTTCAAACCTTTTCTTTATCATTCGATGTGATGGATAGTTGAGCTCTGCTTGCATCACACTCTCATACGCTCATACACACCAGGTCAATCCCCTTATTCATGACAAAACCTTTACCCCGCAAGGCTCAGGAGTTTAAATCACCTGCGTTCATGATTCAGGAACTATACGCATGAACGCCTGTCACTATGGTAACAACAATATGACACAGTCAGATGGTGTACTTGAGCCAATAGAAGTCGTATCTCAAGTGACCGGCCATCTCTGGCACTTCAAAGAGTGATTCGTTGAAATTCTGCGTGGTGACACCGCGCATAAAACTTCAAACGGCTCGAGATGAAGTAAATTGTTCTTTGAAAATGAGACGCCTTGGGCACGACAGCTTCACGTTCACACAAGTCTTTGTATCCACCGGTGGAAACCATCTTCTGACCTCGCGAGGCACGAGCTCAAAGGATTCAGATGGACGTGAAGAGGGCCAAGACAGGCCCGAGTTACAGAAGCTGAAGCTTGAATACAGGCGGCTTCCTCAAACTTTGTTTCACAAACATTGAGAATTCACGTCCCTCACTCAGGTTACATGGGATTGAAAGCGCTTAGTATCTTGGGCTTACCTTTTCTCCCTTTGAACCTTTCAACCCTCTCACACCATCAGCACCCTGTTGGACAAGAAAAACTCATCAAATGAGGATACAATTCCGCTATTATTATACTATTATATTGCCAAAAGAGTTTACCTTGACACCGCGAGGCCCAGGGTAGCCGATCGGACCCTGCGGGCCCACTGGACCCTGAAAGAAGAATAACGGTTCATCAAAGCCTTTGCATACAAATATTTATATGACGATCCGTTTATCGAAGTTGCTTTTGATTCCTAAATCGTATCACTTTCTTTTCTTGGCCAATTATAATATTCTGTTCAACCAAGAAGATAATCATAATGTTGATTAACACATCCTAAATAATTATATGAGATAGAGCCAATGCATTGATTCAGAGGTGGAGAAATAAAATAATACTAACTGCTGCGGTGTTTCCAAATGTGATGAATGTTTCTTCACATGAACATGTGCTTACATTAAGCACATGCATTTTCTCATAATTTAACTTCATTCATTACCGTTGATTATCTTTAGGACATATCATGAATACAACACAAAGTAATTATTCAGGGTGGACTAGTAAAGCAAAGCAATGAGCCAAGTTTAATTGTGTCATAAATCATCATTTTGGTTAATTTAGTTATTTCAGATTCATCCTGGTAAAAAGACAAGATTGGTCTCCAAAAGGCACCTACTTGGGCTCCTTTTTCTCCAGCTGGACCCTCCTTGCCAGGATGACCCTTTAAAAACAAAATCAGATTAGGCAGATCACATGAAAAGCGACACAAGGAGATTTGAAATGCTCTGTCAAGATGTGTTGCTTTGTCGACATGGAATGAGAGCAAATGAATCAGTCTGAAAAATGGCAACATTGAAGCATTTCAGCCCTTTGCTGTATAATTTGATTGTGCACCAGACTTATGAACATGAGTGATATTTAGCTCTTCAGCAATCTCAAACGGCTCCACTCAAAGAGCTGACAATTGAGTAAGAGATACGTACAGCTCTGCACCGAATACAAAGTGGGTGATTTTTTTTTCCAGATAGACAGTTCTAATGAAATTATATTCCATCTTCAGAGACATATGTAACATCACGGTTGTTGAAATTTAAATCAGGCAGACCAGTTGCTGATCAGTGGACCGCCGTGCCGTGCCATGAAACATAAATGGCAAAAATTGAAGACCGCAGACACAAGTCTCCACTAGGTTTCAATTGGCCAGTACAATCAAAATTGAGCAAGTTTCTTCTCCAGAGTATGTGTACGGAATATTGGTTTTCGGGATGCATGAATACAGGTATGAAGAGCACGTACAGGGGGTCCATCTGCACCAGGTAGTCCAGGCAACCCTGACCTGCCCTGGGGACCCTGCAGATGAGAAAAAAAAATGGGGAGGGATTACAATACAGTATGTTATCAATGATCTTAAAAAAAAAAAAACATTTCCGTCTCAATGTATGCACCTAAAACTAGATGCTTGCAATTAAAAAGAAAAATAAATTGAATCCATACTTTTTCACCAGGAGGTCCAATAGGGCCTTGGGGACCAGGAAGACCCTACGAAGTAAACACGTACAAAGAAGTAAATGAGCCTTGGTTACTATGACAACAGAAACACAATCAGCTGAGGAGTACTGTCAAGAGTTGAGCTGCTGGAAGAATGTTAAGCTCATGCGTACGTGCGTATGTGTTAAATGAGGAGTGTTCGGTGGACACATTAGCATTTTGCACTCATGTGAGACTGCTTGATTAAACATTTAATGTGTGCAATGATGTGTAGTAAAGATTTTTTGTGTGTGCTAACGAGTGCATGCGCACACCATTTGAGGTACTTCAGCTTGAAGCAACAGGTGTGACACCCTTGTCGGAATGCCAGTAACAGGAGTAGGATGCTATCACGTGAACTACAAAAACACCCGTTAAATGCTGCAAAAAAAAACCCAGCAGGTGCGGCAGAGAAGGTTGCGTTCACTTATTGTGTCTTCAAGTGAGAAGGCTTTCAATTTTACTTTGGAATATAATACAGAATGGCAGTTTTTCAACAAGCCCCACTCTTTGTTTTGACATAAGATTGCAAGACAGAGTGTGATTAATGACTTTACCTGAGTGCCTGAAATTCCCTGTTGGCCCGGTGGTCCTGGTTCTCCTTGTGGTCCCTAAACAAAATGAAGAATAGCGGTCAAAGCAAACAAAACACAACGTCGGCATTAAACTCCAAAATGTCACTTGGATTGTATACGTTAATATGATCAGGCAAGGAGGTGCCATCCTTTAACTAGCATCATGAGTGAAGCATGGAATGTAAATCCGAAAATAGGGGGAATTATTCAAATTCAATATACGGACGAGAGCAGTATCGTCCCCAAAGTGAAAATCATCCCTCAACTTTATTAGTCTCTTTTATAGGGAATTTGCCCTTCTCTCCTGTCCTTCTAACGGATCCGCTTGTCAAAATGACTCGATGATGAGAAACAGCGCAAAATGCAAAGTATCCTTCAGACCTTTATTTATGGCAAATGCCATAACAAATATAATATCACGCCAGGATCACATGGTTCAGTGTGAGCAAATGACGGTTCTCCTCCGTAGGTCCTTTGAGGCATGGGGATGACCTCTGACCTCATGGCCGTGAATACCAAAGGAATGTTAACAGCCCAAAGTTGCAGAAACGGTTCGGCACAACTCCCGTCACAAATGATGGAGCCTTAAGAGCTGAGAGGAAACATTTGAACGATAAACAGAGACAGCGTTATCTTCTTACCATGTTTCCTTTTGAACCTGGAGGCCCATCCACTCCAGCAATACCCTGTGATGGACATTTAAGTAAAAAAACAAAAGAAAGAAAATGAGGAAAAGTACAAACCTCTGACTGATATAATTCAGTGATCAAATAAAGTATTGTAAAAATGATGGTGGTACATACAGGTGATCCAGGAGGGCCAGGGGAACCGCGAGGTCCCAGGAGACCTCTGGGACCCTACAAAGAATGAGAAGAAATCAATCATTAATCATACAAAAAAAAAAGAAAAAAAGAAAATACTGATTGATGCTACATTGGAAAAACATGTGACCCTGGTGGACACTTTTGGTAAAGCATGATGAAACACATTACCGGACATGTATTCATTTTAAATACAATATAAACATTTGGGATGCTCAGTTAAAAATAAAAATCAAGTCAAACGTACACTCTCCCCAGCCAACCCTCTGGGTCCGATCTCTCCATCCTCACCCTGTACATAGAAATAGACATCATTTTTTTTCATGAAGTCAAGATTTAATAACAACATAACAAAATAGAATCAAAACAATACAAGACCCCCCCACCTCATACAAAATAGAACACGTGATCCGTGACACTCAGCATTTCAAACTCAATTTCTGTTTTTGTCGAGCAAAGTGGTAGTGAACCAAAGATGGTCGAACTCAGCCAGGATCTGTATTAAAAATAAGAAGTACTTACTCTCTGTCCATCCTCTCCAGGAGAACCTGGCGGTCCCATTGGTCCTGGCTCACCCTGACAAAAAGAAGAAGTTTCATGCTGAGAACACGTCACCGTATGTCACCTTATCTTACTTCATTAACATTAAGGGGAAAAGGAAAGTGTCTGGACAAGTTCTGATTCAACCAATCGATATATCCTCCTATTATTATTTGTATGACTTTATTTGTAGTACAGTATTGTAGGAAATGTTACTGTACTTACCCTGTGTCCTTTTTCACCAGGTAGTCCGGGAAGCCCATCAAAGCCTCGGTCACCCTGTTTCAGAACGATAAGACTGTCAACTCACAGCACCATAAGAGTGCTATTGCACCATTTTTTTTTTGAACCACAAATGTAAATATATTGCACAATAACTGCTAATGGTATTTGGTACTTTGCTGCCTGGCTCTCCGGGCATTCCACGTGCTCCGTCGGCTCCGGCACGACCCTAGAAACAAAAGTTACTTTGAGCATATACTGTACGTACTGCACAAAGTGGAGCAATTTTACCCTCGGGTAGTTAGTTGGATTTTTGAACAAATTAAATAAAACAAATGCATTGTCTTTTGGTTAAATCTAATTGTCATTTCAAAGTAAAATATGTTTTTTTTATTGTGTTCCAAAACATCACCTAATGTCTCCAACTTGAGTCACTCATTCTTATTAGGCTATTTTTATATTTGCATATAACTGTTTTCTGTTTATTAGTAATCGATTACGCTTGGCCCGTGACACAAATTGGACCCGCACGTTCCCGATTCGCTTACTGACTCGCTTTGACATTTTCAGACAGATTAAAAAGGGCGGCAATTGATCCGATGATTGGAAGCTGCACGGGCCTCTAAGCACTTATCAAGCGATTGTTTGTTGGGTTGTAAATAAGCCTCTCATTGTGTGAGCAGCAGGTACAAACAAATCCACACACAACAAACACGGAGATTCGAACAAGCACCTCAGTGAAAGTACCGGGGTCATTGAGTTCACTCACCCTCTTGCCAGCTTTTCCGGTTTGTCCTGGTGGCCCTTGGATGCCACGGGGCCCCTTGGAGACACATGAGAACCCCCTCAGTCACAAACAGTGGCCTGGAGTTGCTTCCAGTTCCCATTTGCTTGTTGAAACACAAGTTTCTCACCTGAGGACCAGGATCTCCACTTTCGCCTTTCAGTCCAGTTGAACCAGGTAGACCCTTGACAAGAGACAGAATAAATTCAACAAACTGGCTCTCACATTGTCACCCAGGCAGTTTTCTCCAACAACGGGAGGGTTTGTTGGAATCGAACCACTAGGGGGAAGTGTTTAGCTACATTAAATCCCTTTGGAATGGGCCTCAACAAGATTGACATGTGCTTGAAGACTGTTACCAACCACGTCCTGTAAATACGAATACAATCTTCAAACTATTTCGCCTAATTCAAATCTGTCTACATACGTGGTTGTTGCATGCGTATTCGATACAGCCCCATGAAGCCTTAGAAGTAACAAATTCAGGGCACGCAACAATGTTTTGTATGCTAAATAATCCAAAGGTGACTCCAAACACGATATAAAGAAAGATGCTTTTGGAGATGATTACACTTGGACTGCAACCAGTGAAAGGCAGATTTCACAGAGGCATTGTGGGTGTGCTTTTGGCAGCAGATAATGAGTGGATCGTGTATCAACAAGCCCAAATGAGAGGTGAAGAGAAGTGCATTTCCAAGGCAGCTTTTAGCACCTAGATAGTAACAAGCAGGGTGGTATGTACACTGACACTGAGCACCAAAATGCTGATGCGACAACATTTTCATACAAACGATCCGGTTGGAACTTTGAAGCCATGCAATGATGCACCTCACGCAATTGCTTAATTTAAATAAGTGGAATGGAAATCGTGCCATAAAACGTTATCACCTTGTCAAGCCACAGTAAAGTAAAACATGTTGAGCAAAGGACCTCAATTCTGAACATGTTTCATTGCAATTATTATTGTTGCATGTACCTTGGCGAAGTTTCACGGTTCCGGGATGATATTTGTGGAAAAAAAAAAGTCATCGAGGTGAGTTGTTGAGATAAATTACTCACCACTGGCCCCGATCTTCCTGTCAACCCCATCGGCCCTGGGGGGCCCCTCATAGCCAGCTGCAAGATAAATATGAAATTAATCATCCTGAAGATGATTCATATGCTGTATCTATCTAGAAGCTTTTAACACAAATCTCTATCTAGCTATCAAATTTTACCCCAGAAAAAAAGATAATATGCTTTTATGCATTTGTAATTATCATTTTCATTATACTGATATAGCTGTATACGTAATTTCATCATCATCATGTTTCGTTAAAACCTTATCATGAAACCTTTCGACAAAATATGCATGTTGTAAAAGTTGTGTATTTGTTTTGAGCTTGAGTTTTCGGGATATTTTGCTATTTTTACTCAATGCAAAAAGCACGTCATGTTTTCCAATCTTTCACTTCATATCCTTGTCCGCTTACTCTGGCCTGGGAAAGGATGGCCTGAGCTTGGGCTTCTTGGGCCGACACCACCGGACCTTTCTCACCATCGCCGCCGAAGCGGAACTGTTACACACAAATATACGTGCACAAAGGCCAAGAAAAGGTTCATCGGTGCGTTAGTAATTGTCCCTCATTATACGAGGGGACAAAAATGACTCTGGTTGAAGTGTTTAAATGTTGGTCGAACCTACCGGCAGCATCAGCATGGTACCAGGGGGCCCAGGCAGGCCGTCAGCACCGGGCAAACCAGCACGACCGGGAGGACCCTAAAGTGCATATCAAGATGGCATATAAAGAATAATCAATGAGTCACTGTCCAACGTCAAGGTAGGGGAAAATAAAGAGTTGAATTGTGGCGCTTTGAGTAAACGAGAGTGAACTCTAATTGTTATTAACTGTGTCAGCAAATGCAAACACAGCACTGAATGGCGAGGAACGTCTTCAAGCATATCTTGCTTTAATTTAAATTCATACTGTGAAGTCTTGAGCAGGCCCCCATACAAGGACGGCAGGCCCCTTGATAGAACGCCGCAATAGTGCATCGATAAGCCCACAGAGTGGCTGAAGCCAATGTCATGTCGGCCACTTCAACACAATGCCAAGCACTCAAACGAGGTAAATAGCTGTCGATTTGATACAGCAGCTAGCGAGACTTTTCACTGTACACCGATTTAATTTGACGTGACAAAGACATTTTTGAGGTATTGTGCAAACACAGCAGTTTTGACCTCCGGGTCTCCTAACCGATTAAGTGATTAGTATGCACACACACTGAAATCCTGCGCGAGATGTAATTAACTTTAGCAGTTGCTGAGATCATAATTAACTTAAAACAACATGCAAGTCAGAAATGCGTTTCAGGGCAACAATCGGCTAATTGCTGACCGTGTCAGCAGCGTCAGAATTTTGGCATCCACATTTTCGCGACACAGTGGTACAGTTTTGGTGGGCACGATATGCACTTGTACAACATTCAACATACAAGACCATAGGCTGCTATAAAGTCCCCAAAGATAACTTTCTGGCCAAGAGGAGTCTTTTTGCAAAAATCACCCCTCCCACAACGCTCAATAAAAAAAATAGAATAGATCAATAAACTCACTCTGTCACCAGGATCTCCAGCAGCACCAGGTGGCCCTTGTAGGCCTGAGGGACCAGGAAGACCCTTTTCGAAGACAACAGAAAGTTAGCTGACAAATAGCATATTTCTTTCTATATTCATATATACTCACAGCTGGACCAGGGGGTCCTGGTGGTCCTTCAATCAGCATGCCCTTGAAAAAACAAATATTGTTTCACCACCACAAACACTAGCAGTAGAAAAACAGAGCATAAAAGCAAAACGGGTTGACTCCGAGTCATTGGATTTGACACGACAGCAAATCTTTCCAGAAAGATTTCCTTGGCATCGCGAGTCCCCGATCACCAAATTTGGGGGTCTTACAGGTTCAATCACAGCGGGTTCGCCCTTCTCTCCCTTTTGGCCATAGGTTCCTCCAGCTCCAGCAACCTGAGGTTAGAAAGACAGCAAGGAGGTAGACATTTTGCTCGGTTTGTCATGACTGTATACTGGGTGTCATGTACTGTTTATACGTGGGCGCCAGAGGGAGGATTTAAGTGCAACACTCGGGAGTGAAATGACTAAACAGGCATATGTTAGTGATATGTGGAGCTGGGTGGGGGGTTGTTGGCGGTGGTGACCCCTGACCGAGTGCGTTTGATGTGGAGCAATACAGTGACTGCATTGGCATTGTGCAGGGTGGCGAAGAGTGATCAACGTGAGCAATATCTGATGCGAGCAAGCTATTGCAGACGTGCAAACCCCCAAGGCGGAAAAATAAGGGGAAATGCATTCACATTCGTATTTGTGCACAAACCAATTTGGATTCCATTGTTGGTGATGTTGTTTCTGGATCACAGTTGTCTGAATCTAGAATTAGAGGTCGTTGACCCACTTAATGTGGAATTAATAGCCGAATTGTTATGTATTGGTAGGGCGTATGTCACAGAGAGTCTGCTTGGTGAGCCAAAACAGATCTTAATGATAGATTAATTATCTATCGCCAAGATCCTGGAGGTGCGCCTGGTTTGTTAAGAGGTTCTACTTAGACCGAGTGGCGGTTCGGTGCGGAGAGATGTCAAAACAAACAAGATTTTCATTCATTTGGAATGCTACGCTTTCAAGGTCAGAATCTACAAAGTGAAACATTCTGTTATGACAAACCCAAACAATGAGATGCACGTGTCACGTGTCACTCTTAGAATGTCAATCAAATCACCAGCAAACCATCAGTAGGATCGACGCCACACGCAGCATGCCAGTAATTCATTACTCATGCCCACTAGGAAAGATGATAACCGGAAGATAGTATAAGCCCCTATAACGTGCACACATGCACACACCCCTCGGCCTTCGAGTCCGGGTGCGAATACTTACGGCGCTCTCGGAAACGTCCGTTTCAGCAGCCACCCCAGGCCCCAATTCCTCGTCATAGGCGGCAGTAGATTTAGAGGGGGTGGGGCCGTACTCATCATATGCCCCATAATCATACAACCTGTTGTCAACCTCTCCCAAGTCATACTCCTTTAGGTCATCATATTCCTTCAAGTCATATGCTTCCGCGCCAGCGTCCACGTTTTGCGCCGTTTCTGGGACAACGGCGGGCTCCGGCGTAACGGGAGGGGCTTCGGCGGCATAGACACCGACAACATCCTCCTCCACAGCCTTGGGTTGTTACAAAAGCGAAGAAGAAAGGAAGCAATGGCCAGCAGAATGTTAGTTGAGCAAATCTTGTACCTTTTTCTGTTTTTTGAAGAAGTTATCAGAGCATTTGCAAATGGATTGGCATCATTAACAATGGTAACACCTTGAGTATTCAACGGAAAACAGCAATTGTTTTGGAAAGATTTATTTTGGTTTTCTTGTCATTATTGTCAACCTTTCGATATCAAATGTCAAAATACCACCGAATACAAAAGGTGTTATCATGATCGCTTCAAATACAGTCACTAGAGTGTTAATGCTCAATCATTCAGGATTGACGGCAGATTCACACATTTGGATATCACCGCTAAACCACAATCACTTGGCACACTCATTTCCGTCATTCCAACTTGTCGATTCAATTTGAGTGAGCATCAAAAAAAGAATGCGATCACACAGATTTAGCTGGCACGAATCCGTGCAGCCAAATGATAGTTTTCAAGGCGCCTGTGTCATCGCATCTAAATCATCAGACGCTGCGGTAGGTAAAGCAAGTCGATAGCTGGCTGTGGCAAAGCTTTGGTTTGTGCTGATCGTTGGTCATGCAAAACCAAGCTTCTTGGATGACGGGAAACGCAGCATATGTTGTTCAATGGGACCTTATCAATCGCCGTTCAGACTTAAAACCACACATTTCCCTTGGACATTTTTCAATGTGTTTTTTTTTCTCGGTTTTAGGCAAATAGATGTCCGTCCACACAGCCTATAAAGTCACACAGTTTGAAGAAAGATTTTAATAGCAACCAACCAAAGATAAATAAGAGTTGGTTTCAGTCTTTAGACCTCAGGCTTGTTTTTTTTTTTTTTTTTATCCTATGCAGGGCACCACCCAAAAGACGCAGCGATTTCACTGAAATAGTTGTGTCTTTTCATACCAGATACCTGCTTTTGGGCAAAGTCCTCCCGGACCAAATTTCCCTGACGCAATTTTGCACGACCGGTAATTTAGATGAAATAAGAATGAAGAACAAAGTTACCTCACTGGGTCCATGCGTGGCAAAGGGAGACTGAGTCTGAGAATCATCTACAGTTCCGTAGTCAAAGCCTGTATTGTAATCTCCTTCTACATTGTTTATCTGAGGCATGTTGAAAAAAAAAAACAAAACAGGAAAGAAGAATAAAGCAAGGGTTAACACAAAGGTTTGAACCGGGGGTTATTTGCTCTAGGGGTCCTCCCAAGCTGACTAGAGTCTCTGCTCGAGCTATACGGAAGAGGTTAGGGAGCTCGCGGGCGACCATCACAGATTTTCTTTTTGAAATCTTGATGGGTTTTGTTGCTTTTCTCATCTTGATCGTTTACCCTAAAACTGCCTCTGTGTCGTGCCGGCGCAGTGGCTTGGTAGCCAGGCATCGGTCGCTTCTTCTTAGCGGCAAACTTTTTAGCCGATGATTTTTTGGCAGCCAAGAACTTTAACGGCTTGGCCTTAGTTTTACTGAGGGACTTTCGGGTCCTCTTCTTTTTCATGGAGACACTACGTTTGGTTCTCTGGAAGAGGGGGCGGCGACAAAACAAACACCAAGACAAACATTCAAGGGTGGAAATGATTTCAAGGCACAATCTGTGAATGGTGTCTAAATATTGAAGCCCAATAACAACCCATGACTGCTGCAACCATATATACCACCAAGAAAAAAACAAAACAATTTGGACTACCATTGCAATGATATGCGCACGATAATGCGGAGAAGATACAACAATCACAGATGGTGCCTTTCATGAAACACACACTCCATATTGGGACATATGTACGATTTTTTTGGGTCAGATGCACATTTGAATATTTGCTTTTCAGCAGCCCTTGAAAGCTATTGCGGCACAAGAAAAAACCTGAAAGTGGTTTTCGCTGCCACTGCTGCTGCAGTTTTTTTTTTAAGCATTCAGAGTGATAAAGACATGTTGGAATGCAAAGACGGGATTCAGTGGCTGGAGCCTCATAATAAAGACAGAGGTGTTTGACACACTGAGTATGTTTACATGCACATTATCAAGTCAAGTTCAACCATACCAAAACAACTGGACAAATACAATCGCTGCAAGATTAAAAGGGCTCCACAAGTGCTGGTTTACTAGGTAAACAATGTTCAGTTTTGATTGACACCGCAATATATAACATACATGCCGTTATTGTTGTTGAAAAGATCCAGTGGCTACGGTAACTAAACTGTCATCAAAACAGAGCTTTCGAAACTGGAACCCTTCTCGACGTATCATGAGCCTTATTCAAATCAATAGTCGGAATTTCAATGCGCATATAAACATAACATGGACATACAGACAAGACCAAAAAGAGAGGGGATTGTAAACAAAGACAGACGACAAGTGGCTTATCCTTTTTTTTCATTTACCTGCGGCTCAGAATACTCATCATCGGTCGGAACGATGTCAGTGGGGCCCTCAGCATAATCATAGAACTGAGAGTATTCTAAATCATCGGTAGTGTACTATAGATATTGACATAGAGAAAGAACAGGGAGAAAGGAAGGAACATGTTAATATTTGCAGCAAGAATGCAGAGGGAGATGATGTTGTTAAACGCGTCATTTGTTATTATGTTATTCAAAAAATGAATAAATACAGTCAGTTTATATATATATTTTTTTTTTCATTTTGGATGACATTATGCATCCACATAATATGCGTAACAGAAGGATGCAGTAGCAGCTTGGATGTGGCGGGCAGATGAGTGGGATACGGAAACAAGCTGAGCTGGTATTAGCCTCCATACATGCTAACAGATGGGATGTCAAAGCGCTCGTAAACTGAAGGAATACAAAAGGCAAACTTCAAAGCCCTATATACCAGCTGCATTTCTGAGCACACTGTAATGGAACTTTCTCATTGCAAGCACGTAATGACACGCTTCGGGGCATCCAAGGTCAACTAAATGGAAGACGAGTTCCAAGCGAAGCGCGCACATCCTCATTGAGACAACATACAAAAAGATTCAATTCGCTCATTTATCTGTTGAAGCCATGACGTCCGAACAGCAGTTAACATTTCATAAGCTATATTTGACCCTTGCTTTATCGATGGCCAAACTATAACTCGGACGAGCAGATCAGTGATTTTGCTTCAATCCAATATATAGATCTGGGGTCTTAAACTCACTTCATCTATAGGTATAAAGATTATAATTGGCATCTTTGGTTAATTACTTATTTCCATGCTGAAAAGGGTATTAAACCGCGACTTTGCAGAACCTCTCCCACCCTCCCTGGTTGGCTGACCTCTTCCTGAGGTTGCTGGGCCTGCAGGGATTCGCCATGGGGGGTGTCACAGTCCGGGCTGTAATGTTCACAGTAGTCGTATGCCGCTTTGGAATCATCAACGATCAGAAGTTGTTGGATGTCGCCCTGTGGAAGGCAGAGGAGAAAAAAAAATATATAAATATATACGTATATCCTCAGGTTAGCTCATGTGAGTGTTTGCTTAGCGGATTAGAGTATAGCACTTTGCAGACAAGACAAGACAAGGCTTCGAGCATGACGATGTGATCTGTGATCTCACGTCTTATCTTAGCCCAATGGACTCCAACGTTTTGAGTTGGCCGATGTAATGTCAAATTCTCAGTGAAATCTCTCCGGAGTCTGGCAGTACTGCCATTAAGTGTCTTTCATGACTAGTAACTACGATTACTCGACGGCCACATTTGTCTGTGTGTGCAGAAAGTGTTCAGTAAACGAGGCCCTTCGAGTCATCGGGGCAACTAGGTGATCGGCAGTCAAACGTGAGAGGAGAGATGCAGGCTGTAACTTGTCGGGAGAATGTGAGCATATATTCGCCCTTGCATAAAAATGTGATCTATGGATTCTGAGCATGTAACTTCGAATAGACATCCATTTGCTATGACTTGCAGAGTTTCTTGCTAATCTCTTTGTACAACTGTCCGTCAACATCTTGCAGCGATTCAGTTCAACACTCAAGATTCCTCCATGTTCCTCCACATTGTTTTTTGTTGTTGTTTTTTGTTCCGTTGCATCGTCCGGTTTATGTTCTAAAGGATGGGCACTTATCTGTACATCCATTTGCCACACACAAACGGCAAATTTACAAGGACACACACTAAGTCAAATCATGACAAACGATTGGTGATATATTTAATGAGGAAAATGCATATCATCCAGTGACTGAAAAGCTCTGATTAGTGGGATGGGATGTTTGCCTGAAGGTTCTGAACTCCAAATCCCTTAAAAGGCGAAACTATCCTTCAAACAGAGGCATGACTGTATTGTGGTGAAAACTCAATGGCAAGTCTGACAAGGTCTTGACATTTTGACATGTGTGTATGAGTTTGTGGAAACCGGACAGGAAAGGACAGATCAAGCTTTGCCTTGACTCAAGCTGACATGTATTACCTCATGTGTCACCCTAAGACCAACAGTGAATGCTTGAACCCGGCCTAGAGTCAGTTCTAATTAGCCCACGTCTGTGAGCCGCTCCATTTGCACACAAATGCATTGCGGCAGCTTGGTGTATCATTACACTGCAAAAAGTCATAGAACTATTTTCCAGAATTATGTTCCACATGGCAGTGACAGTCAAGTCACGGCGACGAGAAGAAACAATTCATTGACACGATCATCAAATCTACTCGCTTCTTCGAAACCCATGTGCCACATTGACCTTTCTTTCCAGGGAAAAACATTGTAGCCGTGCCATTTGGCAACGACGAGACAATTCACAAGCTCAAGTACAGGCACGCCTAAAACTGCCAACACTTGAGAGGGAACACCAAGAGGAACCTGGACACTGGCAGTCAGGCAGCTGCCACAGGAAAAGATGTTTTGTGCAAGGTAACACCTGGGGAGCGTTATGCCGAGGCTTCGAGTCTGTCTTCCGTGGCGGACTGCTGAGATAAAAGCCTTGGCCAACCTGGAGTAAAGCCAGAAAACTCTAACGTATGCCCCTCCCGACTACAGCATTGCAAAATACTGCTCACAAACCATCCCATGGGGTTGTGCTGTTAATGACTGCGGTACAAGAGGTCAATTAGAAAAGGGAGGAAACAGGGTCGAGCACAACAGTGAAGACTTGTGAACCCCGTTTGCAACTCCTTATTAATGCACTGTTTTCATACACAGTAAGGTACTCTTTGTAGAATTCACTCTGAGAGCCCTGTGGATATGTCGTCAGTATACTTATAAGTGTGTAGCGGTAATATTAGAAAACCGAAATTCTCTAGCCAAATCAAAACACAAGCATTCATCAACAGGTAGGTTCTTTGAGGTACTTCTCCCTTGACTACATGAAATGTCAATCATGGGCAACCTTCCTTTTGTCTGATCCGAGCCAGCTATCATCAGACATCTCCACACAACAATTAGCTGACCCCCTCGAAAGGTCATACACAAACACACCCGCACAACCAAAAAATACAAAAAAATGGTTAGCCTTTTCCGACTGGATATAGTCGGACTTGCCTCCACACACAGCTTGGGTTCTGGTACCAGTTCTCTCGAGAGGGGTTGGACTCTCTTCCACTCTGGAGTTGCTCACGGTGAGAGGCGCAGAGCAGGTGTGGGCATACTCATTGCCCCCCGGCTCAGTGCCTGTACATTGGGGTTCACACCGGTAGACGAGAGGGTTGCCTCCCTCCGCCTTCGGGTGGGTGGACGGTTACTGACTGTTGTTTGTGCATATGCACCAAACAGCAGCTCAGCATACCCACCCTTTTTGGAGTCCTTGGAGGGTGTGCTGGAGAGTACTCCTGCTGGGGACTCCCTTGTTCTGCTGGGGGACTTCAATGCTCACGTGGGCAATGACAGTGAGACTTGGAGGGGCGTGATTGGGAGGAACGGCCCCCCCGATCAGAACTCGAGTGGTGTTTTGTTATTGGACTTCTGTGCTCGCCACGGATTGTCCATAACGAACACCTTGTTCAAACATAAGGGTGTCCATATGTGCACTTGGCACCAGGACACCCTAGGCCGCAGTTCGATGATCGACTTTGTAGTTGTATCATCGGATTTGCGGCCGCATGTTCTGGACACTCGGGTGAAGAGAGGGGCGGAGCTGTCAACTGATCACCACCTGGTGGTGAGTAGGCTCCGATGGTGGGGGAAGATGCCGGTCCGTCCTGGCAGACCCAAACGTATAGTGAGGGTTTGTTGGGAGCGTCTGGCGGAATCCCCTGTCAGAAGGAGTTTCAACTCCCACCTTCGACAGAGCTTTTCCCATGTTCCGGGGGAGGCGGGGGACATTGAGCCCGAGTGGACCATGTTCCGTGCCTCTATTGTTGAGGCGGCCAATCTGAGTTGTGGCCGTAAGGTGGTTGGTGCCTGTCGTGGCGGCAATCCCCGTACTCGCTGGTGGACACCAGCAGTAAGGGATGCCGTCAAGCTGAAGAAGGAGTCCTATCGAGCCTTTATGGCCTGTGGGACCCCAGAGGCAGCTGACGGGTATCGACTGGCCAAGCGGACCGCGGCTTCGGTGGTCGCCGAGGCAAAAACCCGAGCATGGGAAGAGTTCGGTGAGGCCATGGAAGCCGACTTCCGGACGGCTTCGAGGAAATTCTGGTCCACCATCCGACGTCTCAGGAGGGGGAAGCAGTGCACCACTAACACTGTGTACAGTGGGGATGGGGCGCTGCTGACTTCGACTCGGGACGTTGTGAACCGGTGGGCAGAGTACTTCGAAGACCTCCTCAACTCCACCAACACGCCTTCCTTGGAGGAAGCAGAGCCAGAGGACTCTGAGGTGGGCTCTCCTATCTCTGTGGTTGAAGTCACCGATGTGGTTAAAAAGCTCCTCGGTGGCAAGGCCCCAGGGGTGGATGAGATCCGCCCGGAGTTCCTCAAGGTTCTGGATGTTGTGGGGCTGTCCTGGTTGACACGCCTCTGCAACATCGCGTGGTCAACAGGGAGAGTGCCCCTGGATTGGCAGACCGGGGTGGTAGTCCCTCTTTTTAAAAAGGGGGACCGGAGGGTGTGTTCCAACTACAGAGGGATCACACTCCTCAGCCTCCCTGGTAAGGTCTATTCAGGGGTGCTGGAGAGGAGGGTCCGTCGGGAAGTCGAGTCTCAGATTGAGGAGGAGCAGTGTGGTTTTCGTCCCGGCCGTGGAACAGTGGACCAGCTCTACACCCTTAGCAGGGTCCTTGAGGGTATGTGGGAATTCGCCCAACCAGTCTACATGTGTTTTGTGGACTTGGAGAAGGCGTTTGACCGTGTCCCTCGGGGAGTTCTGTGGGGGGTGCTTCGTGGGTATGGGGTACCGAACCCCCTGATACGGGCTGTTCGGTCACTATACCACCGATGTCAGAGTTTGGTTCGCATTGCCGGCAGTAAGTCGGAATCGTTCCCAGTGAGGGTAGGACTCCGCCAAGGCTGCCCTTTGTCACCGATTCTGTTCATAACCTTTATGGACAGAATTTCTAGGCGCAGCCGAAGCGTTGAGGGAGTCCGTTTTGGGGGCCTCAGTATTACATCCCTGCTTTTTGCAGATGATGTGGTGCTGTTGGCTCCTTCAAACGGGGCTCTACAACTCTCACTGGAGCGTTTCGCAGCCGAGTGTGAAGCGGTTGGGATGAAAATCAGCACCTCCAAATCTGAAACCATGGTCCTCAGTCGGAAAAGGGTGGAGTGCCCCCTCCGGGTCGGGGGGGAGATCTTGCCCCAAGTGGAGGAGTTTAAGTATCTTGGGGTCTTGTTCACGAGTGAGGGCAGGAGGGAGCGAGAGATCGACAGGCGGATCGGTGCAGCGTCTGCTGTGATGCGGACGTTGTATCGGTCTGTCGTGGTGAAGAAGGAGCTGAGCCAAAGGGCGAAGCTCTCAATTTACCGGTCGATCTACGTCCCAACCCTCATCTATGGCCACGAGCTATGGGTCGTGACCGAAAGAACGAGATCCCGGATACAAGCGGCCGAAATGAGTTTTCTCCGCAGGGTGTCTGGGCTCTCCCTTAGAGATAAGGTGAGGAGCTCGGTCATCCGGGAGGGGCTCAGAGTCGAGCCGCTTCTCCTCCACATCGAGAGGAGCCAGATGAGGTGGCTTGGGCATCTGATTCGGATGCCTCCTGAGCGCCTCCCTGGTGAGGTGTTCCGGGCATGTCCCACCGGGAGGAGACCCCGAGGAAGACCCAGGACACGCTGGAGAGACTACGTCACCCAGCTGGCCTGGGAACGCCTCGGGATCCCCCGGGGAGAGCTGGAAGAAGTAGCTAGGGAGAGGGAAGTCTGGGCTTCCCTGCTAAAGCTGTTGCCCCCGCGACCCGGCCCCGGATAAGCGGTAGATAATGGATGGATGGATGGATGGATGGTTAGCCTTGGTCACTGAAATGCCTGAAACTATGAGCATGATATTTGGGCAGGCAGAATTACATATTCACGCAACTTGAAAAGATTTGAGTTTTAAAGTACGCTAGGTTTGTCTGCCCTCAGAATACCAATGTACACGAATGTAACTAAAGTGACTGATCCCACAGCGGCCAAGTCACCGGAGTTAATGCAGGTGACACAGTGAAACGGAACACCGGCAGTATTTGACATCTACTTCTGCCGATGAGCGCAAGGATCAGCGTGTTCTAACCAGGAAACGAAGGCACAGGCAGCTATGTACACGAAAGTCTTCCGTTCAGCCAAGTAATGTCACCCTTGCATGAATAGGTGGTCTCATTGCTTTGGCACGGTGGGGAGGCCTCAAGGTGGGGGAGAGAGGTGAAGGAGGGGGAGGTGGTGGCGGGAAGGGCAGAACACACGGGGAGGAAGTGATGGGGGGTGGGGAATGAAAGACTTCCATTCATCTGAAGCAGGTTCCTTTCCAAAGTCGGTCGCTTCAAACCTGCGCCCGATATGGCATGAATAGACGCTTATGCAAAATAAAGGTCACTTTGCAAAAAACGATGCCCGTTTCAATATGAAACGCATGCGAGATTTTCATATTTTGTGAATCACTGTACAAACCAATGAGTAACCCGCAACAGATGTTATCGATTAAAATACCACAAACTACCGAAAGGCCGTTGGACTCTTGAAATGATTTTTTTTTAGGCCATTTACCATGCACTTGTCATTTACACCACTTAAAGACATCGGCGTGCCTCGGACCCCAATCCTTGTGACGAACAAAAATGTTTTGAGCGAGCTGCTTTCACTGTTTATTTTCTCATTGTAAGCGTGTGTAGGCTTAAGACTTCGGTATTTCCTTCCCCTTTACATCCCAGCATGCAATGGGCCCTGTGGATTTGAGCAGAGTGCGGCGACAGAGAACAGACAGGAAACCTGTTCCAAAAACCACACAGCAAAGACCCTGTCGGAGGACTTATGGCTCCTATTTTCAGCGCGTCCACTTTGTCGGCCTCTGACTGCGCACACTGTTTCATACAGATGCTGCCGTCCGTGCCCTCTCATAAAGGTAATCCAAACTGACGGGGTATGCAACTACGGTATATCTTTCGAAAAAACAGGTTTTAAAATTAAGTGTGCCTGGATCGCCTTCAACGACTGGGAAAGAAGCAAACACAGCATATTTAGGGCCCTTTGGGTCCCTTTGGCAATGAGGAGGCACTCTGAAAATACGAGCAATTCTTTTGCGTCCTAATAATGGCTTCCCATAAACAAACCAGCCCTCTCTTCGAAGCAAACATAGCCTCTCTACGACCTTTCCTTCCCACCAGAGATGACCAAGGGTGTCACTTCCATTATTGGATTGTTCTTCACCCCTCTATCCTCACATAACCTCGAAAGAGTTACCAAGTCTGCAGTGGCGTATTCAACCATTAAAAGCACTCCCATACTGTGCATAATACTTGCCAAATTAATGCATTCTGTAAGTGTTTCATGTGAGCAGGCAAGAATGTTTAGAGATGCAATAAAACATGGACAGTAGAACGCTAAGCTGTTTGTCAAACAGTTTAAAGCAAAACTTAGACAAAACGGACAGTTATTTTTGTTACACTTCCATGTTACATTTAGACAGTGTTGTTTATTGCTTTTAGCCTGCCCAATTCTTGTCAGGTTATGCTTACATACGGTCCTTCGCACAATGCCCCAGGATGGAAGCAAGCATTAGTTCCAACTCCACCGAGTTCTCATGGGTCAAATGCTGCATTATGGAGGAAGTGCAATAGAAATATACTACGTCCCAAGTTACACGTTTCAATTTGAAGTAATATTTTTGTTTCGACGTGCTACTTTCCATAGCAACATGTGTGGCAGAATGATGACTATTACCGCGAGCCGAATGTAACAGTAAGTCTTTCTTCTCTCAGAGATGTGATGATAAGAATTACAAGACAGCATTCAATTACAGTTTGGATTGAACATTTCTGACAGTTGCAGACGCAGTGGTTTCTGCCATGTTCATCTTCACCAACAAAATCTGCATGAAATGTAAGAAGCTACAAATTAAGCTAATACCAGTGCAACATTGGTTGGTCACTTCATCCAATTTGCTTCCAAGTGATGCAATTTCACAGATTGACAAAAATACCACCCAAACAAAATATAACAAGCGACAATGCAATTATAAGTGGGCGCATATAAGAACCCTGCAGTACTTAAGTGTTTCTAACGATAAGGTAGAGAGTACCAGTGACAAAGGCTCTTAGAAGTTTCCCAAGAGTCCACGTCGGCATCACAAAACAGATAAAACAAACGGGCCAGCACAAATATGGTTATTGCGGCCACTGAAATATAAGCAGATAGCACATCATGCATTCAAAAGTAAACAAGCCAACCAAAGCGCTACTACTCTAGTAAACTGTAAATATGAACAGGGACTCTTAAGACCGTAAACAAACACCGGTCTCCCTAATTCTATGCAATGCAGAAAAGAGTAGAAGCTAACTGCTCGAACCTTCTCGGCCCTTTTCGCACATGTACCATCAAACAGAAATGTGCAAAATTCCTATCGTTGATGGATTTATCCGCTGATGAGGACAACCTGCTACGCAATTGAAGCCACAGTCCATCTACCAAATCTACTTGTCAAGAGAGTGAATGTAAATCGATCAGTGAAAGCAAGGCATTAAATGGTACCTGGAAAAACTCCTCATCGAGGATCCTGGTGCCAAAGACAGTAATGCCATTTGTGCTGATGGAGGCCTGGTCACTTCTGAGGAGAGGCTTGGTGATCTTCTTCTTGCAGTCCACAATGATGGTGACTGTCTTTTTCTCCACACTAATCGCAACGCGATGCCACCTGTTCAAAAGCAAAACCACAACAAGGAATGGCCGATCAGTATGAACATACCTCGGAGCGAAACATTGATTCCCCGTTGCGCTCTCGTTCAATGGACGGGGATCATTTCGTTCGGAAAGTGACATCTCGAGATAGAACGGGCTAACTGGGGTCACACGTGAGTATGACACCTCCTTCCACTTTGGAGCATTTACTGCCGCACTTAAGAACTACTGCATACCAGGCAGCGGTGGACCACATTCTTGCCCCCACACTTTGGCCCTGTTTAACACAGGATTACACTCATTAAACTCCAAACTTAATCCTCCTTCTGGGTTACTCGGCATGACAGACATGGTGAACATTGTGGAAAGTGTGTGTCAGAATCCAGGAAGACCTGCCTCACCAGAGCAGGAGGCCTACAGTCAAAACATTGTTCCGAGGTGGAAGATGAGACTTGGCACCAATGAAAGCTTCAAATGGAGTACACAAGGCTTGAATCGCAGATACAGATCCATATCTGATCATGTAGGGGTTGATTTCCTCTCATCAATCGTCTTTTGAACAAAAACATTCCAGCAACACAGCTTCGAGGAAAATAAACGTGCTGCACCGCACTCTCCGAGCCTAGCTGTGCGGCCGGAAGGATTACCTGTCACATTATATGGTAGAAAAGTAAAAGCTAACTTTGGTGGGTCCGAATCCACTTATACAAATGGCCGCATTTTATATTGCAATGAAAATAACTATTGAAGAAGCATGAACTGGCTTTTTGTGTTTTGTTGGGGGCTTGCTGTCACAAATGAGGATCCTATTCCACTGAAAATACCTAATTAGGAAGCGGGCAAGGATGTCTGTATCACTGTTTCCAAAAGTCTGGGTTTCCATGCCACTTGAACTAAAATGTCACTTTCAAACCAGGATGAGTCAAGCAGAGTTTCAATGCTTCTATTGAACAGTGACCATACGAGAGCCTGAAAATGTATTAATTTCTCCCCAGCCCTTTTGTTTATTTATTCCCACTTATCCCTGCACAAGGGTTCATGTCAGCTAAGGCAAAGCTCTTTGTGAGAACTCGAGGATTTCTGAACCCGGGAGCATATAATCAGTTTTATGCGAAAAGGTTACAAGCACTGTTCCTGGTTGGGTGAGGTAATCCAAGAGGTAAAAGGGGGGAGGTTGCAGATGGGGGGAGGGGGGGGTGGAGTTTAGCACTGCCTCCTCCAGCACTCCCTCTAAAATAACAGAGGCAGTGAGTTCATGGATGGGGTCAGGTTGCCCACCGCAGTCCCCGCTGTGCCCCTGTAATCCTGCGTCCCTCGCCTGTCTCTGTGCCCAAAACCCCCCGATGAGATAGATAATCCAGTGATGGGCACCTATGGAGCATCAATGGGAAGACTTGCATTGGTTTCTTGCTTTTATCTAAAAGAGCAAACCACTGGGGATCAGAAAGTGTTTCACACTCTCTACATGACAACACATAGCTGGCAATAGCACAAAATATTCTTCTGAATAGTTTTTTGTCAGCGTGAGTGAATTGTCAGTATACGTGAATTATGACTCATGTTGCACCATAACTGGACTCTCTACCTGTGCAGTGCGTATACTTTGCTGAAGAGGCTCTGTAAGTGCATTTTTGTGTATGATGATGGAAACGTTCAGGACTTGACATACTTTCCATCTGCAAGGTTCAGTGTACGGAACAGAGGGTAGTCCTCCGGCGCTGGCTTGCCGTTCTGATCCTCATACAGGAAGACAGGTGAGCGTCCAACTTCTATCCCAAGCTGCTGGACCCCCTGCTCATTGTAAATAGACAGAAGGAAGGACTGGAGGCCAGACTTGGGGCGCACTGTCGTCAAGATGGAGAAGTCCTCAGGGAAATCACCTTCTGTAAAGGGAGACCAGTTATTGTGACTTTTGGATAGTCGTGCACTTGCCTCCCATGCAAATCTTCAGGTTGTAATGCAATGACTGCTATCAAAAGATGTATTGAAAAAGCAAAAACATGTGATAGCTTCAGTCTTTTACGTAATACAGAAGACAACAATGGGGTAATGTCGCATTCCAAGATCAACTGCAACACCTCTAACTGTAATTTATGAATTTTTCAATTTTCAAATTAGCTGACAGAGGTGAAAGGATGAGTTGGCGTATCTTACCAGGGAATAGCTGCGTGGTGGGCGCACTGATCTGGACCTGCTTGCCAACTCTGTAAGCAGCGTCCGGCTTTGATGCTCTTCGGTTTGTGCAAAATCCTGATGTTTTTGTCACTCCTTCGGGGTAATTTTGAAAATCTAATACTTTGAGCACATCCACTTGCTGTGCTGTTAAGAGATGCAAATGAAACATCAGTTAGGTCTTATCACTGCTATTATGTTGAGTGAAACCATTATGGGTCCATAATGAAATTACATTTGATTCATATTGATGTTGTACGAGAAGTGATGAAAATGGAGTGTCATGAAAAAATACTCTTCAGCACCAAAGGAAGAATCAGCAAGAAATCATTTTTGTCATGAATAAAAACTGTATTTTAACGACAAAAACTTCAACATAAAAACCAGACGGACTCCCACTGGGTCAATATCAAAGACACTAACATAAGCCTTCACTTAAAATGTGTTTTTGCAGAGTATATATGGACTAAGACACGTCTCAGACGACAAAACAACCCGAAACATGTCACTCTTGTTTCCCTGGAAAACTGCAAGGGGACCCATTGGGCAAAATAAACAATGTGCCAACTGAGCTCCATTCTTGCTCAAGTGTAGGTTTACCTGGATAAGAGTCTCCTCGAGTTTTCCATTCTCTACCATCTGATGCCCTGCACATAAGGGAGCACTGTGTGGCACAGCCATACCCACTGAGCCCCATGTGAAAGCACGATGACTTTGCTTCTTCTTCAAAACGACCTCTCTGTGTCAACAACGTCGATAGACCGACCTATATACAAAGCACTCTTGTCCGATTCAGTTTTCCTATTTGTACGCAGCCAATTCAAAAGTCAAATTAGATGATAAAACCGATAATCGGAAGCCCCCCAAGCCAAAAAGAACAATGTTTAAAAAAAAAGCAGTACAAGGAGGGAAAGCAAAGCAGCTCCACCACCTTATTTGGTTGGTTGGCATGTGCATGTTTAATCCCTGGGTTTCTTTAACTGCCGAATGCAAGGAGATCTTTGCAATTCTCTTCACAAAAGCATGTGGTTAGGGCGCAAGTCCCTGTTTCAATATGAAGCTAATCCCAGTGTACAATACGACGAGTGCCACCAGCACTTCTCAGAGAGCGCCGCGGGATCACGTGACGTCGATGCATATTAGCCTTATTTGAAATTTTGCAGTTCTGAGTTTACTTGCGGTACACTGCAAACACTTTGAATGAAATTGGCCTCTAACTGTGTTCAAGCTAACAACGTCCCCGGACGTATATTTCACATTGGAATTGTAGTGGTTCACACAGTAAAACTGACTGTCATACAACTGCTGTGGAATCAATTCCCACTCACTGCTTTCCTTCATAATCATCCTATGATTGAGATGCGACTGCTGCAGAATGCCCCCGAACAATGCATATCGTACAGAAAAATGAATGAATGACCCATTCAAAACAGACAAAATTTCAAGTTTAAAACAACCTTTCGCAAAGGTCATTCTCATATGCTGTGAATAACAAACAAGGAAGTTTCACTCCCAAGCCAACAAAATGATGAGGCAGCCAAGACATGTTTTTTTTAATCATGTCATAACAGAGTTTTAGAGTAATATGCTGTAAGAACTTGTATGAACACACTTTGATGATGCCATGGGAATTATTACATACTTTTGCGATTGGGTCCCAAGGAAATGTATAGAGAACAAATGCAGAAGACACCAGCTCAAAGCAAAAGGAAGGATCTCATCACGCAAGATTGTAACTGAGGATGGACCGTTTACTTACTTTGGAGAGCGAACTGAGGAAGTTACTGTGAGCTCCTGCAGAGGTGCTCTTTGTTCGAACTCCACTGCTCGCTCGGTCCAGATGCATCCTAGTGTGCAGCCCTCACACTAGGATGCTGAGAAAATGTCAATAATGGCTACAGTATTCAGGTGGCACAAGGAGTGTGCTGAAATTTCAAGAGTGCATCTGATGCACTGGTGTGAGTTTGCACTGGACGGCGAGTTGGGGAGCTAAGCAAACAGGGCCACGTCGCGACCACCAGAGCTGAGGTGGCATTTAAGGGGAGGCTCACTGAATAGGCTGGAGGAGAGAGACAAATGGCAAGACGTCTTCTATTGCTCAGACATCCTTATGCAAATCTTCGACACGTTGAGAAGGGGAGGAGTTATGACGCATCATTGTTGGACGGATTTGATGTCATGCCCATTACAGGTGTAATCGCTGCTATTGACAGTCTCATGACAGGACAAACACAAAACACCTCAGCATATTAAAAATAATAATAATAATAATAATAAAAAACATGGGTGGACCGCTGTCATTTTTAGGCTGTACATTTTTTACAGAAATTGGCTAGTAAATAATGTAGGACCTTATCACCTGCAGCTCCCTGAGACTCGAATAATATCTTCTACAAGAATGTCTCTATGTCCATACCAGCCCCCCCCCACTCCCCGCTTTCTCCTCACCCACTTTCCCGCTTAGCCTCTGTCAACTTCCAAACCACCCTCCCGACTGTTCAAACAAGACAGCTTTATGCGGATGTCATACCAACGGAATTTCTACCTTTCCTTCAGTTTTGCTTCATTAAAACCCTTCAGAGACGTCTTGATGTTCATGTAAACACATGTCATACGTCAACATATTTCAATAAAAGATCATTACTGCTCTTCTTGAAAATTCCAAACGATCGAATCTTCCTCACTTTAGATAACACCTCCAGGAAAGGTAAAACAAGGAGCTGATTAGCGGCTGTTTCCTGCTTGAGCATATTATGTGCGGAGGACTCTGAAAATGCTAGCTTTGTCTTGTGGAATGCACATCTGAACCTGCGCCCCGGGGGCTGAGAAAACGTGTCAGTACACTGCTAGATGGGGAGAGTACCCTGCCGAAACAGCTTCAACTGTCATGACCCCTAAAGGTAGAGAGCCCTGACCATACTTGATTAAAAAAAAAAGGGGGGTGGGGGGATAGACATTAGACAATAGACATTATTGAAAGGAGGTGGTGAAGTCAAGTGTAAAATTCTGTTCTTTTCACACCTATGGAGTCAATATGAAGTCCAAGAGCTAAAACTAAGGTAAACTAATTGATCACTTCTCCAAAAAGGAGCCGGTGGAGAAAGCCAACTATAATTCAGAAGCCTGTTACTTGTGTGGCCGTGCCGGCTGTCAACCCAGCCAGTATACATAGATAGCTGCCCTTTGAAGGCTTTGAAATCATAGGGGAGTGCAACAAGTACCATCACCAAATAACTGCACACTACTTAGAAGGGAAGCATTCCCACACAAGACACGCATCGTCCAGTAGGCTGAGTGAAAAAAAACGTCTCAGTGCAAAGTCGAGAGGAAAAAGGGCTGGGCACTGATGTGGGGGGGAGGGGGGGGGGTTATTTGGTAGTGGTGGTTGTCTGTGTGGGGGTGGGGGGTGGGGGGGTGTTGAGCCAGCTCTTGGCCTTCAGTGTGGACCAGGCCAGTGTGGTGATAGGGTGAACCTGCCTGGCCAATGCAGACATTGTTGAGCTTTCTACTCTTATCATAACAGGTTACAATATTAAAGAAGGACTCCCTATATGTGACGTCACACCTCCAGATGATCAATAGATCGCATAAAAAAAAACACACACACACTGCATTCAATGAGCAACATGCTGTCCGCCACTGGCCAGTCTAAGGATGACAAATGCCCACAAAACCAACAACAGTTGCGATTAGAGAGGGAGCTCAGTTGACCGTCTGAAGTCGATGTTATTAAACTTCCGGACACTCTTTGAGCATGGCACATCCAAGTGCTTTGAGAATGACTTTGAATTCGGTGAGGTGTTCCCGCGTTGGCCGAGCGCTTTCCAGACACGCGTCTAGTGGCCCTTGATTCCTCCAACGAACGAAACGCGCACAAGTCAGCACTACGCACCCATCTCGAAAGTGTGTTTGAAACGGGCGCAACTCGCATGCCTCAAGTGGGATTCTTCCATAATGCACACGAGTGCGCACGCAGTGTCCGGATAACTCCGATCCTGCCCAATTTCCATCTCGATCGCGGAGCTGTGTTTATTTATTGCTGTATTTGTTGTTGAAAGTTTCCGGTATTCTTACCTGCTGAGACACCGGTTGTCTGCAGAACCAGGGTTAACGTAACAAATGCAGCTACAGAGGAATCCATAAGCCACCTTTTCGTTTTCCACCTTGTGGACCACCTCTGCATCTCCATAGCGGTCAATGAAACTTTGGGGCGACTTCAAGGTGCTTTCAAAGTGGCGTCCCTTCCACGATCCCAAGTGATGATGGAAACGGTGCTACAAAGAAGCCATATGTGATGAGTTCTTTGCCTCTTCTCTCAGCCACCGCGAGGCCCCCCGATCCTCCTTGCCAGTGCCCAGCTTCCCAGTGAGGGTAGTCGGGCTTTAACCGAGGCGCACCGACTGCAGTCGCTACACTTGGTGAGCACACGGGCAGGAGGGCTGGGCAAAATCCACAAAAACCAGAGCTGCATTTACCGAGGGGGGGAAATGACAAGGCAACCAGCCCCCGATTAGCAAATCACGGGGCTGGAAATTCTCCTGTGGGTCCACCCATCAGCCTCGCAACGCGCCCCGGCTCTCGGCGCGGTGCGCTTGAGGAAAGAGGAAAGACAAACATGGACCGACCAAGGGGGTCAAGGAGCTGTAAAGCGGAGCATCGTGATGGCTGATCAATGCATTTCTAAAATATTAATTGACGCAACCATCAGAAGGTGGGGTCGTATTAGAAAGAAGAGAAAGAATAAATGTATGCCTGAAGATGTGAAGATGTGCCTAATTTCCCTTAATTCATCAAGTTTGTAGCATATTGATTGCCATGTCTGCATCCATTATCCCACAGTAATGCGGAATAGTCCAATACAAAATATTGAGGCGCTTGAATGGTTTTTCTGTGGGTATTTTCTCTAGTCTGTGTCTTGCTACTGGCAGGCAACCAGTCCAAGGCGTACCCAGCCTCTCACCCAAAGTCATCTGGGGTATGCTCCAGTTCACCCGTCACCTCATGATGACAAACAATACCAAAAAGAAAGGATATCTTAATTAAAAAGAAATGTCAGCTACATTACCCCAAGCATTGCGATAATTACAACATGCATAATGCTGATACGGCTCCGTTGTTGGATTTCGATTGAGTCTTCGATCGAGCCTTTGATTATAACTATGGGTGGATGGGGGGGCAGTGAGTCCACCAATGAGGACATTGAAAGCATTTTCATGTATTTAGTCAGTGCCACATCACCAAGCTGCTGAACTGCCTTTGTCAACTAGCGTGCGGATCTGTGCCAAACACAAATATTCCCGAGCTCCGCTTCACAGTGCAATCAAGCGTCTGCCAGTTATCAGAAGTTGACACTCTTAGCCTAAGATTATCCATGCATCCAACAGAACTCAATGAATGTTTTCTCACCTTTATTCAGTGCGGTACAGTACCTCGATCCATTGCTTGAAAATGGCTCTGGATAGTCACACAGCCAAGGCATGGGTGGGAAAACTAGTTCTGGAATAGTTATTAATCATTATATTTTATGTAAAAAAAAAACAATACAGTGTTGGGTAAATCACACACAATTTATGTTGTTTAATTTCAGATTTAACAAGCGGGTTAAATCCTTTATTTCCACCATGTAGCCAGTTCCATTAAACGAGGTGATGAGGCATGTTTATCACCGATCTCAATGTTCAGTTGCTGTGACTCAAATACTTTTTTTTGTGCATTTAATAATTCAAAAACACTTTCAATGTGTGGCACAGTAGGAGGACTAATACTGCTATTTGTCGTTTTTTAATTTATTCCCATTTCTCCATAAAGTTGTTAAAGTTCGCCATTTGACCTATTTAAGAGAGTCCACTCACGGGGTTCCATGAGTCTCCATGTCAAGCCACATCCCAAAAAATTCAAATCAAACTTATTTTTACTGAACAGCAAACTGATGCTCAATCATTTTTTCCCCCCACTTTACTCTTTTATTAATAACCATACATTCAGAGGACAAGCACTTTTCACAGGCATGCCAGTCACCGGTCACTGTCGACACACTGCCCATGGGAGAGTATAAAGAGCCCTTTCTCTACTCTCACTTCAATCCACGGTCTCATAGCAGCAAGAGATGGTTTGCTAATATTATTTTTGGGCATGCGCATATTTCATCGGCATTAACCCTTTTGGAACCCGAGTTTTTTTTGTTTGCTTTTTTTTCAACCAAATATTCAGTTTTGACATTCATTCGGTAGAGTCAACTACTGGACTGCAGCTCCCGCTCATATCAGCCATCCTTTTTTTTTTTTTTTAACTTTGACCCTGAGTCACTGCTCTGCAAATCTTCCGATGTTATCATTTTATGGTGGATGGTCAGTAGTGTACAGTCGTGCAGGTAACATTCCTCGCATTCTGCTACATCCCTGGACTGCTGACCTGACTTCACTCCTTGTGCTGCGGGGGACACGTTGTTTGATTCCTGTTCAATTTTCGGGGGCCAGTTCACTTCTCACATATTTGGCCAGAAAGAAGAACAAGAAAAGTACATGTGAACTGGTTTAAACTTGTCCAATAAGAAAGGTGTTTGTAATAGCTGTGGCCCCTCATTGCCATTAATCATAGCGAACCGCTCCAGGCGCAATTGTGTGCACTGGGCAAAAGTGAATGATCTCTACTGACATCTGTTTACATCCATCCATTCATCCATTCAATGCTTGAAACTATTTTATTGGCTCTTTTTTTCATTTGTTCTGAATTTGTAGAACATGCTGTCACACTGAGACAAAAGTAAAACCTCGACAAAATTCATTGGGGGAAAAAAGAAAGTTCTCATTTATTCATTCATTCATTCATCTTCCGAGCCGCTTGATCCTCACTAGGGTCGCGGGGGGGTGCTGGAGCCTATCCCAGCTGTCTTCGGGCAGTAGGCGGAGGACACCCTGAATCGGTTGCCAGCCAATCGCAGGGCACACAGAAACGAACAACCATTCGCACTCACACTCACACCTAGGGACAATTTAGAGTGTTCAATCAGCCTGCCACGCATGTTTTTGGAATGTGGGAGGAAACCGGAGCACCCGGAGAAAACCCACGCAGGCACAGGGAGAACATGCAAACTCCACACAGGGAGGCCGGAGCTGGAATCGAACCCGATACCTCTGCACTGTGAAGCCGATGTGCTAACCACTGGGCTACTGGGCCACCCTAGTTCTGATTTAGTTTTAATTTATTTGTTGCTAAATACATTAACTGTATTGCGTTCACATTCATTTTGATTGAAAGAGCTTCTGACCCTGAGGCACACTTGGCACATTTTTATTCTGCTGATTAAACAGGCAGTAAACATTTATTTATTTAGCTTTTTTTTGGTTCTTATTCTGTACTGAATTTACTGAAAATCCAAAGTCCTTCAGTAGCAGTTAATTAACAATTTCTCACGTCTACGTTATTCGGTTTTAGCTTTGATCTCCTCCTTTCCTCTTTTGCAGAACAGGACTGAGAGCTTTTATTCCCTCCGGTGTTTCTGAGTCATTCTGTCTGGCAAAGAGCACAAGCACAAACTTGCATAAAGGGGATGTGAATATGCAATAAACCTTTTAACTAGGACGGAACCTGACAATGTGATTATAATAAAATGATAATTGTCAATCTGGAACATCTGTAGTCCCGATGAGGCTCAGATGCCCTCACATGTTTTTCAGTACGATAACTCAGACGTTTTATGGCACGAATCAAGCTGGATTACATTCTCACGAGCATGTAATATTGCAGTTCCGTTTCAACATGTCTGAGTGTTTTATTTGCAAAAGTTTTCTGGGGAATGGTCTGACTAAAGAAATTGCAGGCAAAGGCTTAAAGTGTCTCATGTTTAGCGCTGAAAGACCCAACTTCCTTGTTTTTGCAAACATCTCACCTCTCCAAACAATTAGCTCAACTTGGATGCTTCCGCTTCACAACTGCTGGCGTTTGAGGATCACAGCTGCTCAGTGAGGGCGGAAAGTGGAGACTTGTGACCCGAGTACCTTTTGGCATTCCACACCAATCTGACACATCGACTTTGTCAAACACACACACATGCACGGGGTCAAGAAGACAGGCGGGGAGAGGATGGGATGTTGCCGCCTCCTTGGAATGCATTTATTTCGAAAGGGTTAAATGTGGCTCCAGTTGCATTTTAAAACATATTGGCGAATGGATATTACATTCATACATCACACACTATTGATAAAATTCGGATGTCTTGAGCTGGATATGATAAAAGCTGAAAATGCATGGTCCGCTCAAAGCAACGCAGCTTCCTTCCAGGACAGCGATTTCTCTGTAGTAAATGTGCAGATTCATTCAAGACCAGAGAGTTTCCATGAAAGCTGCTGGAAATACCAAGCGCATTCATCGCTCCAAATGGTGAAAGAGCCCATTTAAAGGCTTGGAGGTTGGACACAAGTTGAGTTGACCGTCTGGGGGGTCGTCGCCTTCCCTCTGTACACGCCAGAAGAAACAGACTGCAGGGCCCTGTTGAAGGAGGAGGAGGAGGAGGAGATGCTCCAAAACTATGAAAGACGACACATTTGCTTCTATAAACATTTAATATTTGTGTTTCCAGATATAAAGTATTATGGACCAGAATGAATGTTGTTTTTGCTGTCCTTTGACATCAGACTCACACTCTATCCACACAGTACATACATTTGAAAATGAACGAAGTAAAATTGAACAGAAATTACGAGAACGTTTGACTTATTAGCATCATGTAAACAGTTATGTGTGTTTTTGGTTTTTGGGAGTCTTTTTTTTTTTTTTAAATCACTGCGCGCGCGTGTAGGTGTGTGTGTGTGCATGTGTGTGAGGCAGGCAGAGTGAGAGGTTGCTTTTTCAACGTTTGCCAATACAGTGCCTTACTTGTTACTTTTAGGTACTCCACTTGGCACACGTAAGACATCCCGTGTCACATGTCAAAATGTGAAAGTAAACGGTTTTGAAAAGATTCATAAGATCCTTCTCTAATGTACCAACCAAGTGCTGAAAGACAGTAGTGCACCATTGTCTAATATACACATTTCGTAAAAATGTTTTTGGTTTTTACCATAATGTAAGTAATGTAATTGTTACTGTATAATTCATTACAACTTTTCTGGCTGCATGTGTCCTTTGTCACCATCTGGTCTGTCATTCAAGGTTCTGTATTCGCCTCATCTGGCTTTGCGTCTGCAGCTGTATTCTCAGATAAATATGTATTGATTTCCTGAAATTCCTACCACTCTAGAGATCTCCAATTGACTCATTTTACTCTCTCTCTCTCTCTCTCTCTCTCTCTCTCTCTCTCTCTCTCTCTCTCTCTCTCTCTCTCTCTCTCTCTCTCTCTCTCAGACAGCCACTCCCCTTCTTCAGCATCTCACCACTTCCCATCCCTTCAATGCGTTATGCTGGGATAGAAGGAGGATCAAGTGTCCATGGATCCTCCCATCACCTGTGAAATTTCTGAGTCAGTTCACGGTGAAAGGGGGCATTGTGTCCCCCTGGTGAGGAATGCCCTTGCGTCGCTCCTCAAAGAAATGGCTTCGTTTGGCCAGGAATTTGGAGGCGCCTTGAGAAGTGTTGCAGTCTTTTTCTCTGGGCTTGGTGATAGGAAGCAGAAGACTTCAGGCTGCGCGGATTGGCCTGCTACTCTCATTAAGTGTTAGGCCTACTTCCAAATCAAAATTTGCCCGGAAGACGATTGCAATATGTATCCGAAAATAGTACATAATAATAAATCAAACGGATGTACAGTGACCTACATCTTTACATATGTAGCGTTGCGTATTGTTAACAGTTGAGTACATGAACGAGATTAACATGGTCGAGTTTATTTAGATTTTATTTTGCACCCATTAACTTGGAAGTCTCACTGGAGCATGGTGTGTGCTGCTACTGCTGATTTCATGTGCTGGGGTTGACACCTGGTGGTTAAAAACAACATGAAAGTGCATAAAATACCAATTTACAGGACCACATAGAATAGTTTTATATTAAACATGCATAACATAGGTTTCACTTTTTGAATTGAAATGTTGAAATAAATGAATGAATATGATGTACATTACTGTATTGTAGGAAGGATGTATTTTACTATTGTTATGGGTTCAACAAAATATAGTTGAAAATTTTGTTGTATTTATGTATTTATTAACTCTGAATCTATTTGAAATTATTTCTTATCATACTTTAATGGCTGTCTACTGCCCATAAAGATTTGTGTATTAAAATAAGGGACAACAGTGATGATGTTCCATACTTGAACAAAAGGGGGCGATGGCATCCGTTTGTTGCTTAAGGACCACATGTACTGTGTCAAAGGAAGAGCGCTCCGCTCCGGAAGTTAATTTCATGCTGGTGTATTTCTGCAACGGACTAATTGTATACGATTGTAGAAATCAATCATGCATGATGTATGAAAATCAAATTCAACGATCTTAAAAATTGGCCGCCGTGGACTTCACTTCTTGCGACGGCAGATAAGCGGCATTGTTTGTCGTCCATTCATTATAACCCGTGGCTACTCTGGCCAGCTAGCAAAGCGACCAGATAAAGGTGAGTTTTAATAACCTTAATGTTTTTTGTTGGATTTATAAAAGAACCTACGCGTCACGGAATTTAAAGATAGTGTCAGCAAAGTGGTTGACGAGCTTGAGTTAATTCGTGAACGTGCATATTGTTTCACATAAGCACAATTGATTCAACATCGCTGATTTCTATTGAAAGTAAACCAAGCAAATAACAAACAACACATTTAAGATAAGATATAATTTATGTGTACGTCTTGACATAAATGTTTAACACTTTAATGTTTCCAGGTTTTATGGAGACATGGTTGGTACATGGCACTCACCTCCTTGCGATCTAATTACATGACATTAGTTGCTGCACCACAATTCCCGAGAGAAGGGACGCATCCAAAATAAGTTTTGCACGATATACAATCTGCAGTCACACGAGCTGTTTCTAAAATGATTGAAATATTACACTGTTAAGTAAAGCTTCTATGCTGACCTGCAGAGAAATGGACCTGTCTGAGGAATCTCCCAAGAAGCGTGGAAGTAAGACACTGTTGGTGCGCCATTTACCAGCTGAGCTGAGCGAGGATGAGAAGGAGGATCTGCTCAAGTATTTTGGCGCTCAATCCGTCCGAGTTTTCTCCAACTTTGGCCGCATGGTTGGTTCAGTGCAATGCAATAGTCAATTTCATTCTCATGAATTTCAAAATATGCACAAAGTTAGAAACATGGATATAATCTCAGGTGGCTGTGCATCTCTGGCCTTTTTTTTTAATCCTCATGCTCGGATTTTTCTTTTTCAATAATTCTATGCCGATCTTTTCTCTCCACAGAAACACACAGCATTTGCAACGTTTCACAATGAAAAAGTTGCAGAAAAGGTGAGCCTCTAATAACAAATACTGGCACTTGTACCATGCTTGTTTTATATTACACTCAAATAAGTTGTTTACTTGCAAACATCTGTTCTAGGCTCTTAGCCGGCTCCATCAGCTAGAGATTCTCAATCGAAAGCTTATTGTGGAATTTGCAAAAGGCCAAGATAACGTCACAGTATTAAAGGATCCACCTGTGTCAGATAGGTAGGCGACTGCATTGCCTCTCAGAATTCCCATGACATATACTGATTAATGGTTAGAAATTCATTTAATGATTCGAGCTATTTGTTTGTGTTTTTCAAACAGTAATAAGACTAACAAGGAAGCGCAGAATAAACCAGACACGAAGCAGCCTAAAGTTCCTCTCATAGAGACGGGAATTGCTCCAAGTCTTGGGTGAGTGTTGGAACATTTTTGCTGATTTAATGATGTGGTCATTTTAAATTCATAGTCAAGGTAGCTGCACTTACCCAAGGAGCTATAACTTTCCACAGTGTCTTTTTTTTTCTTTCTTTTTTTTTTTCTCGGGTAAGTGTGCCAATTATTTCACAATCTGGGCTGATGTGCATCATTGTGTTGAAGTGGGACACACGGGCTGGATTTCCGGTGCCCTGCAGGGCTTCAACTAGTGCATATTTTTAGAATTGAGCATTCTGTTTCTGTTGCTTGATAGTTATTTGAGAACCTTACAATAGATAAAAGTTTGTCAGTTACATCGCTGCATGACATAATTGTCTTTTTATTGTGTTAATTTTCAACTCTTTCACTGACTATCAGTAAGTTGCCGTTGTTTGTATTCTCCTCTTGTAAAATGTGCATTTTTGTAATCATACGTTTCTGTCAATTACAGGTTGAAATACCACTCGAATCCCTCTTTGAAGTATTTGTACCCACCCCCTTCCAATAGCGTTCTGACGAATATAACACACGCCCTCTTGTGCGTGCCCAAGTTTTACGTTCAAGTGAGTACATTTTTTCCTTTTGTATATCTTTTTATTTTCTCAGTCTGTAATTTTGTGATATGCAAATGATCTTTTTTTCTGAACTGTATACATTTGAAGCTAAAAGTGGTAATTTGTAACAAAATCCATCTCTGCATTTTTAGCCTTGGGAGACGAGCTATTCTAAACTGAAAGTGGTCTTTGAACTGCATCCATTGCCTTGAAAGATCATTTGGCAAACATTTATCTTTTGAAATTCCAATTTGCTCGTGTTAATAATAAACCATAAGTGGGAAGCATGAGTTATGGGTTTAACATTTCCCTGGGAGGCGAGCCGCCTGGATTTTCAACGCTGCTGTTTGCAGCTGTTGCTTCTTGGTGGCGCTCTTGTGTTGAAGCGGCAGCAGCAGCACCCCCCCGAACCCCCTCCTCACCTCTCTCACACTTCTCACCTCAATCTCTCTTTGATCCGTGCATTTCCAATGAAAAGCACAAAAGCTATGTGCAATCTGTTTGTTGGCGCTGTTTGGTTTTTATTTGCAGGTATTGTATGAACCGAACCATAGCTCCAAAAGGTTGTCCATTTTTTTTTCCAATTTAACAGGTTCTGCATCTGATGAACAAGATGAATTTACCCTGTCCGTTTGGACCTGTTACTCCGAGACCCCCCGTGGTGAGCTTGTTATTTTTTTTTTTTCAGGCCTTTGGATGTAAATGACTTCTTCTCAAAAAGTCATTAGTTATGTCATAGAGAGCCAGTTAAAAATAAGCTCAGTCGTTTCTCAAACTTGTCTCTTAGTTTGGGCATCTGCCTACTGCCCCACCCATGCCCATGCCTCCCCCATTGCCTCCTGATCTCCCGCCGACACCGGCGGAGGAAATGGAAATGTCCTCTGATGAAGAGTCTGAGTATGAGAGTGGAGATGATGAAGACAAGGAGAGGTGAGAAGTCGGATCTTCACATCCGAGACCACCTTCAAGAAAAGATGCCACACCCAAGATATTTGGTCATTTTGGCGTTATCATGCTGTGGAGACCACCCGATTAGTTTGTCGTTTTGATCATAGAGACAGACCTGTTTGTGCATATAAAACTTCCCCGGTTTTGAAAGTCACAACACTCTGCACAACTGTTTTTGCGTTTCCTACAAAGGCAGGATCAAAAATCCATGCTGGTTTGGTTTCAGGATTGTTCGTCTGATGGGTCTGGTCAACCAAGCATGCAAGCGACCCCTGAGACCAAAAACAGCTTTGAAAAGGAAGAAGCCCAAGATCAAGGATCTCCTCTATGCGCCCAAACCAAACTCTCAGAGGTACAACAGAAGCACTCGCGCGTGTCCTCACGCATCCATTCAGGCTCACAATCTGCTTTTTAGAGGAAGGTCTCTGAGGTACAATGTTTTTGTCACAAATGCAACTTGTTGCTGGTTGAGGACGGTACCGCCCGTGCACTCGCTCCCTTAACGACACACCACAAATTCTCCCAAACTTGATGTGCTCGGTGTCTGTTGGCGGCTTGTGGGCGGACTGGGAACCGTTGACCGGACGTCCGCGGGCCCCTTTTGCCATATAGGAGCCAGGTTTTATTGCGGCTTCTTTTTAAAGAGCGCCTGCTCAGGAATGTGGCGGATTTTTTTTCTGCTTTCTTCAGCGCTCCGGTCGTACAGCCATCAGATGTGTTTGAGCAGCCCAACCCCACCGGACCGAAGAAAATAGAATTCCACATTTCGGTTTCAGAGGTGGCAGCCAGGGTGGAAGGAAGTAGGACGCAGTGTGATGACGGTATGCTTCCCTTTTCAGACCTTGGATAGCCACTTTTAATTTATCCATCACAAATGGATTTTATCGATATACATCGATTTTATCGACATACATTTATCTACAATCACAACATTATTAAAAATGTTTTTGTCATTCATTTCATTGGAATGGCCAAGTTGGCCCGATGTTGGCGAGTGAGTGTTTATAATCCTCTAGGAAATTACGATTAGATCAATGTTGTGGCGTTTGTTAAGAATGTGCTATGGGGATTAGATTTCATGTAAAGATGTTTCCTACCATCAGCTCAAACCAAGAGTGTTTTGATGCATGTGCTATCTGTGGAGGAAGTCAGAGCAGCAATACTGTATATCACACCGAACAGCCAGCTTGCACTGAAAAGGTGTTGCCATTATCAGTGTGAAGAAATGTCATTTGCGGGGAGGGAGGGTCGGCGGCTGTGTTACGTGACGGCTGTGCGCTTTCCTTTTTTTTCCTTCTATATTTATCTCTCGCTACAACTTGACTCTCCAGCAAACTCCAGAGAAGTAAAATAGATCTCAAAGTCAAGCGCGGCAGATTTCCTTAAGGCATGGAGGGAAGATAAACGGCGACAGGTGGCTTTTTGGATTACCGGTAGTCTTGTTTTGTCTGATAAACAGGCCATTTCTATGAAAAGGAAAGAGGGGCAGATAAGTCGGAGTAAATATTGAAGAAGGGGGAAAAAAAAGCCTTGCTCAGGTGCACTCACACTTAATGGCTAATAACTGTTTCTCCCGTGCGGGTTTACTTATTTTAATTCTGTGTCGCACATCATGTGCTTGTGTGGCCGCCTCTGGTCTATTCTTTCTCCCTACAATGTGGAAAAAAAGGAGCAAACGATTGAGAGACACTCCCAGAGCATTGTTACTCCTTGCTCCGACATTTATGGCCGCTGCCTCATATCTGTTGCATCTAACTGTTGCTTCATGCAACTGCGACCCGTCCTTGCTGATAGTATTCACAGGCTCTTCATCTTCACCCGTTTCTCCCCCTGCTCATCCATCTCCATGGCCACCGGGCGACAATTCCCTGTACGGCCGCATCTCCGTCTCGGGTGGCGCTGAAATACGCTAATGATAAGATGGCCAGTCAACTTGCAGCCAGCGGTGGCAGCTGACATTCGCAGTAGCACTTTGACTCGCAATGATTCACTGCCACTGCTGCAGCAGCTCACATACATCTCCAAAACCTTGCAGTTTTCCATTTTGAGGTTCCATTCATGTTCACAACGGGTCCATTTACTTTGTTATGGGAAGGAAGAACCCCCCCAAAAAAAACATAAATAATAAAGCATTCTAATTCGATTCCAGTCGCTCGTAGTCCATGCCAAGCTAGTGACTTTTTGGGGGGGGGGGGGGGGGGTGGCGGGGGAAGAGGCTGTTCCAACAGCTCCAGTTTGTCTTTCAGAAATGGATAACACAGAGGTTACCCTCAACAACCAAACAGAGGCCGCAGATGGATTTGGGAAGATCTACCCCAACGTCCAGTCGCCCAAGCCATGCGATGAGCAGAGTGACGAAGAGCAGGATCTCCCTTCGGATGTCATCTCAATCAAAGAGCTTGAGAAAGGACGTCTCTCACGAGATGGTAAACAAGGAGATGACAAAATGTGTACACTGTGTACGCACGCATACTCCAATATCTTTCCTCCCCTAAAACAGAGATAAAAAGGATGTCGGTGTTTAAGAATTATGAGCCCGGTGAGCCGACCTGCAGACTGTATGTGAAGAATATCGCAAAGCAAGTGGAAGAGAAAGTAGGTTCTTTTCCGGTACTTGTGTTCTCATGTTTATTGCTGAAGTCATCCGATTGCTTCATCGTTGAATGTCAAAGTAAAACAATCCCATCTTTATTTAGTCTCTTATTTATTTTCTTTCTGTTCATCATTCAGGACTTAAAGTACATCTACGGGAGATACATCGATCCCTCGTCAGAAACGGAAAGAAACATGTAAGTCTTCCTTTTTTTCCTGTATGGGACAAATGACTTGCGTGTTGAGGACTGATTTGATAAAATGTCAGCTGAAGAAACAAGTCTTGTCAACATCATATTGACACCATCTTGAATTCATCGGCTGTTTTTAACTCGAGCAATTTGTCTCTCGAGATTCTAGTAATGCATGCTCACTGTGATACATTCTTGAAAATAAGCATCATACTCCAATGTCTTTTCTTATAGTTTGGTTGACTTACTTGGAAACATGAAGGGCCGACATATTGGAACCACCCATGCAATGTAAATCAGCACAACAATTGACGGTGTTCAGATTCCAGTGTGTGTCCGTGACTCAGTGTTGACATTTTGTAAAACGGGGAGGATTAAACATGCGGCACCAGGAGCCGAGACCACAAGCTTTATAGCGTCATTCGCTTTGCAATTGAAAGTATCACTCCAGAGTCGCAGGGCTCTCCCCAGAGTGTCGTTTAGGCTCCAGCAAGCTGTTTTTTAATAGAAGAAAATGTAAAGCTCTTCCATTTGCTGCATCCATATTTTCAGACCTGATTGGAGTGCCATAAAAGACCTGTAGTTAAAGAGCAAACACGCTTCTTTTTTTCACTTTTTTCATTTCCCCAGGCGTCTATTGCTTCTCTAATGCGTGCTTTTTTTGTGTTGCGGGCTAAGCAGATGCATTTTTTTCCCTTCCCTAAGCGCGCACAGCAACCATGAGTGCTAATGATGGTCCCCTGCTTTCCGTTCCTCCGCCAGGTTTGACGTGGTGTTAATGAAGGAGGGACGGATGAAAGGACAGGCCTTTGTCGGACTTTCCAGTGAGCAACGTGCCGAGAAAGCCCTGCGGGAAACCAACGGCTTTATTCTCTTCGACAAACCCCTCGTGGTGGTATCCTTTTTGTAACTTGCTCCGTTGCGGCAGCTCATGATGTCATTTGAACACAACGTGGTCAGCGTGTCGGCTAATGGACAAAATTGGTGGTCATCGTCAAAGACGATGGGGCGTGTTGTTTAGGATGTGTGTGTAAACATTGACCTTTTTTAATGTTTAATGGCCTTAACTGTGATTTGCAGCAATTTGCTCGATCGGCCAGGCCAAAGCAAGACAATAACGATGCCAAGAAAAGAGCAAAACAACGATAACATTTACAGGTGAGTATTGTTTAAAAAAATATATGTCGTAATTTATATGTTATATATATTTAACAAGATTCCTCCTAAAACCAAACTAAAAAAAAAGGAAATGGCATCATTAAGAGGCCAAATATAAATAGCTGAAGTGTTGAGTTTTTACATTTGAGTTCTGCATATTATCATCCAAATATCATCAAAATTCAAGACCTTTTCATATGATTGCATGTGGTCCTCTCTTTACGCACTGACATGTTTCAAGGTTACCAACATCGCGCAATAACCAAAGTCGTAGAGCAGCGTGCGAATACGTTGTATGGCAGGGCGGACCAACTGTGTAAAAAAATAAAAGGAAGGAACTGCAGTCGTGATTTCTTTTCCTGGATTGTGACAGAGTTCACATTGTCATGCTTTCTTTTCAATTTGTGTTTACACCTCATTCATCCAAGATGCCAAGGCTTGAATTTGTGGGCCAGCAGAACCTTTTGTATCCTTATGTGAACATATCCTTTGGAGAAAGAAAAAAAAAACAATCTCAACAATTGAGGGCGCTTCTATTTGTGGCAACAATGGAACATGTAGTATTGACCTTTTAAGCACATTGATCTACATTTACAAGGACAGAGCGCTAGTTTTTCCTGCATTCAGTGACTTGGGTCGGAAGTAAATGCAACTTAAATGTTGTTTGACAGTGTTTTCTACCTCGTCTGGCTGAATTTCAGGTGATGATCATCAGAGGCCGTCTTCTATGATTTAATAAAATATGTTTTTCTTAAAATGAGGTCATGTCATGTGTTCAGCACACAAACGCGCATATCTACACATTACAGGGACGTTTTATTCCGAAGCATCTAATGTTCAAGGGGTATGAAATCAAGATGGTCGCCTCTTGGCAGACATAGGTTTAAAAAACAAATTGACTGCAAACAAAGCAAATAGAGTGAAGTCAGTGGGAAATTGCTCCAGCCGCTTTAGCTTCCCTTTGCAATCCCAGCTAGCCCCACCTGCGTTATTACTGAGAGTAAACCTCAGAGAGTGAACGTTCTCCCTCAGCAGCTGTCATATCAGAGGATTTAGAAATCGAATTGTTTTTGTCCTCTGGGGGGCGAGTAATACTCCAAGTGTATTGGGTAGATTTTGTCAGTCAAAGTTGAATTCAACTTGGAGATGTCTTCTTTTGAGATAAGGTGGCTTAGCACTTCCGTTGTTGCTGACCACTGGAAGCATTTGGATGTTAGAAGGGTAGTTTTGTTGTCCTGCCTCTCAAAGCATTCCCTTCAAGAAAAAATCTTGGACAAATGTCGCACTCTTCAAAAAGCAGCACACACTTTGTGGTGGGCTTCATTGAATTTTAATGTTGCGATGTCTATGTGTGAAGTGCTTGAATTATAAAAGGGATTCTTAGTGTTTATTTCACAACAGCTCACCGTTGAGTAGAGTCTCCCCTCAGCTTTTTTTTTGGATTATCAACTCAGACAGAATAAGTGTTCATCCCCTTCAAGTAATTTACATGTGATCAAGCACTGTAAATGCGTAGTTTTTCTTTCTACATTTTTGCTATCGCTCGAAGAGCTTGAAAAGATGACCGTGCTTGAATTTGTCTGAGAATTGTTTTCATTAGATGTCAAAAACTAAATGCCGGCAATACCTCAAAAGCATTTCAGAAGCACATTACTGCAACAGAAAACACTTTCCTGTGAGCTACAAGGTCATGTCACTTTGCCTCACCACCCACATCATTACATAAGTAATAAATCCACTGAGAATTTTAAGATTTTCATTTCTTCACCACTGAAAACAGCCATGTGCCAATAATATCTATCGGTCAATCAAACGTGTGCCCTGTTGACTCCATGAAAGCCCCTTGCACTTGGGTCTTAATAAACCGGGCCGTGATTTTTATTGATTTATTTTTTTAATTGGACCGGCAAATTGGTGCTGTTCTCAAATCCATCTTTCATCTGAGGCAACTGGCCAAAGTAAAGCTTCTCTTTTCTCATGAGCACTTTGAAACAGTAATTCATACCTTTGTCACATCTGGGCTTGTTACTGTAATGGACTTTGCTTTGGAATCAGCCGATCCTCTATTAAGCGTCTCCAGTTGGTCCCGAATGCTGCTGCTCATGTCTTGACTGGTACTTGTAAGAGGGAGCACATACTGTAACTCTACCTCTGTGTGTGTGTGTGTGTGAGTGTGTGTTCAGGCGTTTACATTTATGTTCTAAAAGCTTAGGCCATGAACTAGTTGTTCGTGCCAAAGAAGACTGACTTCACACCTGGCAAGTCGAAGTGAACTTAACATATTCCAGTTCATGCGGCTATTCTTTTTAATTTCAACGCAAAGGCAATTCTGCTGCAGCTTTCCTGTCCCGTGCAAAAATATTAGCACATTACATTTCTGTGGTTAAGGTCCAAGCAAACAGGGTCATCCATCACATGCGCTCATCTGGTCTGACCTGCAGCCTATATCTCCCGCTTGGGGAGGAGAGGGGCGGAGGTCCCATCTGTGGCCGCCTCTCTACGCCTTGCCAACGATGACAAATGCGCTCCCCCGCCGTAGAAATATTGAGTTACTAAGGCATTTATCAGGTAAGATTTGAGCAAGATGAACGCTAACCTTTTGTAAGTAGACTCCGATGAAGATAAATGCCGTGCGCCAGCTCTGTCTGTTTCATACTGGCGCTGCATATGCGCGCTTATCATTAGAATATTTGACTTGTTTGGCATCCATTGAACAAGAGAGTTTGCTGTGGTCTCTCGGTCACCGAATCTTCTCAACTCATGGAAATTGTGGCATCACTCTACAGCAGGGGTCTCTAACTCAACTCCAGTTAAAAAGAAAAACAAAGTCAGTCTTGTTTTATGCTTTATGGCAAAATAACCAGCAACTATAAGAATATCTCTTCAGCTTTTTGAGTAAGTGTACATTTGGTGCGTCATTCCTAATGCTCTTTGACTCTCATTGAATTGCCTTCGAGAGTCGGAGGACCGACGCTAAGTTGTCACTTGACTTGTGCTGTCTTTGTTCAAGACTTGACGCAAACAGCAGAAGACACACATGCTTGGTCATCTCGTCGCCAGCTTCAGTCCTATGAGTCAAAGTCACTTGGAGAGCAAAAGTGTCAATTCGGAGGTACGCTTATTCATTATGAAGAGAGCGATGGCTTCACTATGCATATTTCATTTGCCGAAAGCTTGCAAATTTAATGAAGTTGTCTGAATGAGCAGCATATAAAGCCGAAGGAAAGTAACGTGCTTCAAAAATGTATCCTCAATGTCTTTGGTAAAAATGAAGTCCAAGGTCATTCAATTCATTTAGAGCTGAGTTTTATTTAACCACTAAATTGGCATATTTTGCATCCACCCCCAACCCCCAGTACAACCTACTTGTCTTTTTTTGCTTATTTTGAGTGTTAGCTGTTGTGTGTTATAACTGTTAGCAGATATGCAGAGAGACATTCTGCAAAACTGTTCTCACAATGTCAAGCTGCCTCGGCATTGAGATTAGACGTTCATCCCCGTGCAAGTCGCCACTTCCGTTTTGTGACTTTGTTCGAGGGGCCTACAAATTCTCAGCCTCGCCCGCATCCGCAGCAACCTTGTTTATTCCCCACAGAGACATTAGCAAAGCTGTAAAAGTATTTATGGTGGTACAAATGTGGGACAGCCAATCTAAGACAAATCTATAAATCCTGGCTGTTGATTTCTCAGGGCCGGGAGGTGCAGGCCAGTGATCAGTGGAGGTAGAAAGTATTCCCCCGGTGACTCTGTGTGAGTAACGCGCAGACGCTGAGCAGCATGCCAAACAGTGTTACAGCGACGCTGTTGTGCTTTTAAAATGGCCAAGCTGGCCTTCGCCTCTAAAGTGAGACGCAGACCAGCTATCCATCTAGCATGCGCTGCTATCATTAGCTCGCACCCAACCGGGATCCGACTCAGCAGTCGGTGCGTGTGCTACAATTTGCACCTTGTTCTTCAACTGGTATACAATGATGACATCACATGGAAAATGTTCCATGATCGCTTCCATGCATTCTCTCGGGTGCGCACAGCATTCCAGTTGCAATCATTATAATAATACGGGGTTTTATTTTTGTTTTTTTATACTTTGTGCTCTCAAAATAAGTTGAAGATTTCTTCTCAGTGTCTTTGCCTCGATGAACTTCCTTCTTTGATGAGATTTGCACAATGTGTAGGAGAGAGCGCAGGGCAGTATGTCGTGGGAGCGCTCCCCCTCGGTATTAACAAAGGAAATCAATGATGTAAGTAAACATACCGGTACGATTTGCTATCACATGCTAGGCCAAAAGTAATCTATGAATCGGAATGGTCCGGGAGGAATTTGTACATCCTGTCGGAAAGTTAATAACAAGAGTCATCCGGGCCTGGGATTGGAATTGGATATTAATCCTTGAATCAAGAATGATCACCACCGAAGGTTCCGAAAGTGAAATGGCCGAGTGAGCCTCTGTGCTGGATTCATTCAGCAGGCGTCCTGGCGGGTTTACGACGCGTTTGTTGAGGTTGAGCAGAAACTCGCATCTAAGTTTTTGAAATTTTAATTCATGGGTTTTCTCTCACATTCCAAAAACATGCGCGACAGGCTGATTGAACACTCCAAATTGCCCCTCGGTGTGAGTGTGAGCTCGGATGGTTGTTCGTCTCTGTGTGCCCTGCGATTGTCTGGCAACCGGTTCGGGGTGTCCCCCGCTTACTGCCCGAAGACAGCTGGCTTAGGCTCCAGCACGCCCGGCGCCCCTTGTGAGGATAAAACAGTTAAAAAAATGGATGGATGGATGAAAAATGCAGACCTTATGGGTTGTAAAGTACCGGCGGTAATCTGCACCGTAGCAGTCAAATCCAGGCGGCCACTGTTGTATTTAACATTAATGCAAGCAGACTGTAACCTTGAAAAGTGAAGATGTGCCCCTCGCCCGCATCCGTCACGATATGCACCAAAATTGAATGGGTTTCTCCATTGCTCCTGCGACACGTAATCGAATCCAAACAATACTGTAGTTGGTGCACTTTAGTCAGGCAGGCGTAGTTCTCAGGACCTGAATCGTCACGCTCATGAACATGTTGCCACTGACTTTCAGGCGGAATCCTTCCCTCCTCATAATCCATCAAATAATCAGCCGCCGTATTACCTTTTAGTGTGAGTAAAACGAAGCTGTCAGCGCGTCGTTGTGAAAGCAACGATTTTGATCTCCTCATGGCGCGGTTTGTCATGCTGAAAAATACAGCCGTCAACCTTGAAGGTGAAAACTGTCTGCTGTGTAGATGGAGACCTGTTGTCTGGAGGATTGTCAAGGGTTGATGCAACAGGCTACAGTGAACCGAGGCCAACACACACATTAAAACGAAAACTAAATAAATAAATCACTTTTCCTTCACCGCCACCACCTTCATCCCCAGAGAGGCTATTTTTCATACTTTCAACCACCCAGCAGTGACAAGTCTTTGACATCTCTGCTTACTGCGTCACCTCTCTAAGGCCTCTTGAGGTCTCTGCCAAAAGTCCTTCCATGGGTATTGTGAGAGAAATATTACGCAGCTTGAAGGAAGATTTGTAAAAAAAAACAAACAAAAAAAAACGCGGCTGTTTAGGTAACCCTGGTAAGATGTGTGATTTTTGATTTTGCTCAAAATACATTGCAAGAGTGCAGTTGGTATTAACTTTCTGTTGCATTTAATGCTCCTTGTTGCCCCGGTGACATGGAGAAAAGATATTCATTTTTAATTTGCAAGCGTTTTAAAATTATGGATACCACAAAGTGGTGGAAAAACAATCTCGTTGTCTAAATGAAACTCCTCACCTCACTTCAATATAATTCCCCAGCACCAAGATGCCACAACAAAGCAGTATGTTTGTCAAAATGAAGCTCCTCAATTAGCTTTAACCCCATTCCTTGGCATTTAATACTTATATATGTGTATTTGTGCTGCTAGATTCAGTTTGTGTTTTTGGACATACTGATCACCGTCAGTCACGCTCATGTTGAATTTTCTTCAGTAGTTCTCCAGCTTTCTGTATTTTGCCCCTCATTTTTCAGTGCCCTTTCCGTTGAGCCGTTTAACTGTCGTCATGTCCACTGAGATGCACGAGGCTGTACACCGCCGTGCCGCTGTGTGTGTCAAAGGGCAGGGTCTCGCCTGCATTAAGATGCCACGTCTGTTTCAAATGACTGCCACGGCGGCACCCGCCATGTGTGGCTTCAGTGCTTCACATCATCTCTCTCTCTCTCTCTCTTGCTCACTCTGTGACTGAAACCATCCATCCCTCTCCCTGAGCAGCATTGAGAATAGCCTCCCCCAAGGTCAGACCACACCTAAGACCACCTCCTTCTCTGCCGTTTTTCTTTCCCAATATTCGGTGATTGACAATCTTTTTTTTTTTGTGAAACTGTGCCTTGGCATTGCTAACAAGTAGCCATTGACATTAGGTAAGGCAAGCTGGAAATGCCAGAATCTGATTTGTTGTCATGGTAACATGGTGACTTGCAAACTCGTTGGCAAAAAAAATGCAGCCAGCATCATAAAGCGCAGACCTCCCGTCAACGTTTCCGAATGTGCTCCAAGGTGAAGACTAATTTCTCTCTCTACTGTGGCACATTTGGGGACAATCAATAAAGCCGTTTTCTTTGTGTGTATGTGACTGCATGAACCAGTAGACAATGACAAAATAACTCCCCTGCCAGAAGTGATAACAAAAATGCATTACGGGTTAGTAATGTTTGTATTCTCCTTGATATACGGTGCTGACAACATCGCCTCATTGACGGTGGTCCAAAGTATTAGGAAACAGAGTGGCAGCATCTAATAGATCTGCGTGTGTGTGTGTGTCAGGGCTCCTTTGGGGATCGAGGTGGAAGGTAGCTGTTTTTTTTTTTAAACCAGTAGATGTGAGCCAAGTGCTTTGACATTTTCACCAAATCCACATTTGATGGCCGTTACCGCAAGCAGAGAACATTGCAGACATGATTTTGGAGAATCCACATCCACCTGCGCTCCTCGTTTTCTCCCGCCGAGCCGCCACCTCACCGTTCCTCAACATATTGCTCCTTGTTCAATTATTTAGTTGTTAGCCTGAGCTGCAGGGAAAGCTTTACCCGGCGATTAGAACACAGCTTGTCACTGGTGGCGGCCTGATATCTGTTGTTGTCAGGGCTGGAGGAAGATGACTTTTTGCCACATTATGCAGGTGGAAATGTCATTACCTCATTGCGGGCTTGTCATTTGCAGCCTTTGGTCTCCCGGGGGCGGCCAGGATTTGGATGTGTCTGAAGGTGTGTTTGTGTGGGATATGAAGATGTGCTTGTGCTGTCGCTCAACACAAACCAGAAAAGCCCGCACAATAGACAGAGAAACAGTTCAGTCTAGCAAGTTTCGTGGTCATCCACAAAGATGGCCATTTCTGGATAAATCCTCCCGAAGCGTTTATGGGTGTGATGTGTATTTATAAGACTTTCGCGGAAGTGCATTTGTCGAAGTTAAGTCAACTATCGTCAACGTGATATTGACCACCCGAACGACAAACATTCGATCAAAATAAATCTATTCTTTGATTTTGGTTGTCGGCCTGAACTGAGAGTTAGACCAGGCTCGACTGTGAAGCAAAATCATAATTCATATTACATGTAACACTCATACACAGTAATAATCTATCCTGTCTACATTGTTGATTCATTATCTTACATAGAATAAATGCAATTTATTTGCTAGGGTCGAACTAATGCTTATCCGCTTGCCTCCATAGCAATTAAAAACACCCAATTGACTGCCTTTATTGATCCACTGAATGAAATTGAATGGGAAATTGATGAAGTCATGATCCCATTTGCACCCACTAGGGGTCACTGTTGATGCAATTACATTTTCTTCCAATTTCTTTGAAATCAAAGCATTACTTTGACTTATTTATACCTTATGGAGAAAACACACTCAGCAGCACTGTAATTAATCAGATAATATTCACTAAATCAGATAGTACTCAATTAAAAAAACTCCATCTCCATTCATCTTATAATTTACGAGTAAGATCATCATTTAATCATGTTTAATAATAGTCGTACCTGCTTTGTAACTCCTATTTAACAAATGAGTTGAGTTATCATTTGCAGAAGTGCAGAACTGCTTTGCCGCAAGAACTTGTGATGTTTTGACACTCCCTTGAAGGTAAATCGAGCAACTGAAATGTTAGAAACAGCTCTCAGTATGACGCAGTTCAGTTCTGCACCATTGCCACCGCGTATTGTTAAGCTCACCGTGATAGTGTGATACTTTTCACAATACAATAGTTTGGACAAGGAAATGCTGGTCAAGTAGTCTCTTCCCAGGCTTTCCTGTGTTCATTATAGGTCCGACGCTAAGGGAGAAGAGATATCAAAAGTGCTCTGTAAGCATTGCCTCTGAATACTTGGTGATTTTAGCCCAAGAAAAGTCAATCTGCATTCCTTTTCCCCGATACGCTGCTCAAACCACACACGGTTTTGTTTTCTTGCTGGACCGTATGCACTTCCAATGTCTGTCCTTTCAGGCACAGATATGCAAATCACACTGAAGTTATTAATCACGGTGTCACAGGGATTATGCAAATGGTGTAGAGTGAGCAGTCAAGACAGGAAAATAAGGAGTCTGGACATCAGCAAACACCAGAGGTGAAGAGTTTGTCCCGACTCTAAAACCTGGTTGGGCTTAACTATAATAACTTTGAGGCAGCCCTCGATATCTCATGTACCCAACCCTGGATCATGGTATGCAGCATTTAGTTTTTTTTTCAATTATTGTACATGGCTTGTTCCAGGCATGACTAAATGTTTGTTAGTCGTCACACACAGGTATTGAAGACGTACAATTCTCCTTTCTATTGTCCCTAATATACCTGTGGCCCTCACCAATTGGAGACGGCCCACATGAGCAAAGCTCGCTCCCCTGCTGTGTTTCCTGCCATCCTTGGTGGATCATTATTGGCAGTTTCTTGGGCATTGCCGCAAGAATACATTTCTGCAGATGACTGTGAGGCAGGGAAAGATTGAATTCTCACTACTCGCGACAGTGTCCGTGTGTGTGTGTGGTGGAGGGGGGGGGGGGGGGTCAGTCTCCTGGAAATAGGCAGTGATAGATGAGTTACATAGGAGCAGACAGCTCTGCCTGCTCCCCAGCCTGGCTGAATCAGGAAGCTGTCTGCCAACTAAATGCCTCTCCCTTCCTCCCTCACTCACACTCTCATTATAATTTCCTCCCCCTTTCCTCTTGCACCCCTCTCGCTTCCTCTGCTTACGAATCAATTGTTTTTTTTTTTTTTAGGGGGGGGTTGTGCTTACGAGACAACAGATCTTTAGTCATTATGAGATTGGGCTTTTATATCACTCTGGTTCGTGAGTACGACGCCCACTGCAAGCAATTCAGACACCACCCAGTGGCCTAAAATGAGGCGTGACGAGATATCATTAAAATATTTTTCGTGACGTGTATAAGTGGAGGCATTCTTTTTACAATTAATGTCATATTGAAAACCCTTGACCTGGATGCATAAAGTTTGTCACTTGTATTGATTAGTGGCACACGGATAATCTAATGACGTGGAAATGGTTTGGTTTAAATGGCTGTGATTTATTTCTCCTTCCAAAATCAAATCAACATCTTAATGCGGTTCTTGAAATCCCTGAAACAGATTCTCTTGAACTAGAGTCACACATCTGATGTTTTTGGGGGGAGTAACCAGAAGTCCAAGGACGAAAGAAGGCTAAAGTGCATTGTTGTTTTCATTCTTTGTCCAGCGGTTTTCCTTGTAACTTATTTCTGCCCCGGGGGGTGTGAGTTGTTTGGGTAAATGTACATGAAGCTTTCAAATGACGGTATCTGCCCTCGAGAGCGCACTTGAGCCATGTGACATTGCCACCTGGCATGACTTTAGAAAGACGATTAACTGGAGGAAAGGGGAGAAGAGGAATGACGGGGCCTGGCAAGATGTTGTGGGGAGGGGGGGGGGGGCGGGGTTGAAATACTCTATGCAAGTGTCTTTAAGGAAACATTCTCGATTTAATGTTTGTATACAAATAATTGGATCGATGGAGTGCCTTCCCGCCACATATTTACAGTTATAGGAATTCACAAAATTCCCTTTGTGGATTTTTTTTTAATTTTTTTTATTCTTTGCTCAGGCCAAAGTGTTGCTTTGGCGCCATCTGGTTTCATCTTGGTGCCAAAGAGCTGTGACGTGTGTTGTTTCTATCCATATATTGTTGTTTCGAAGCCATTTTTTTATTGGATGTGTTGGAAGCCAATACCAGTGATGTCTCACGTACATTTCATGCAGATAAGAATGACGCGAGTGCAGGTTTAACAGAGATGTGGGTAATTAATAAGCACCTTCCTCCCTTTGCGTGTGAGGAATGCTCGTTCAGTGGTCTTGTCAGTTAATAATGCAATTAGCTCAGTGAACGGGGCCTAGACAGATTTTGTTTGGTCTGCTTTTATTATCAGTCCATCCATTTTCTGTACCACCGATTGTCATTAGTATCGTGGGTGTGCTTCCGCAGAAACTGGGAGCGAAAGGCGAGAACGCCCTGCACTGATTGCCTGCTGATCACAGTCATACTTTGATTCTTGTTGTTTACATACAATAATTATTCTTGGTGTGCCGTTCCTTTTGGAGAGTTCCAACTCCCGCTTAAGGTGGCTCCATTTGGAACATTTGATGAAAAGAGATATGATATGAATGCATAATGAGCTACAACGGATATGAATATGAATAAACCTTCTAAATACTCACATAAGGAGGATTATTGGCCAATCCGTCAAATTAATCTGGGATTGCCTAATAAATTTGTGTGAGTGCACATCTGTATAAAATAATGGAAATAGCTTCAAGACTTATCTGACTTCACTGTTACACAATTATAGACATAAATATACTCACAATTCCTTTACTTTGGGTTTGGCACGAAACGCAATATGTGACAACAACATCTCAGCTCGTTTGCCCTTTTATTATTCAGCTTTATTGACATGTGAATAATCCACACCCCACCTATTTTTCACGCGCTGGAACGAGACCGGTGTGCCAATTGTCCAGATGTGTGCCGTTACGCCACTTCGTCAAACAATAAGTGGCGCCGACTATCTATGCTCGGTTTCAAATTTGCTTTTGAAGACATTTCTGATTTAGAAGTGTCATGGTTTAGAAAAAAAAATGAAATCAAAACAGTGCAACATAAACTGAAAAAGGGACCCGAGAGAGTCTGCGGTGAGACGAATGTCCGAATATATCGTAAAACTAACAGGAAACGCATCCGACTCTGCCACCGACGCGCTCACATGTCAATGCTTGTGAAGCTTCAAGCCTGCCAGGGAAGAAAGGGAAACACAATGGGCCAAGCTGAGCCAAGTCTGCCCCATTCTCCTGACAGCCTTGGGTAGAGGATACGCTGGCGGAGGCAGACGCTCTGAAATATTCACCACGACAAGCTATTGTCACTTTTCCTTCTCTCAAGACATGGCTGCGCCGCATTGCTTCCGACTCGCGGGAACCAAAACCATGCGTGTGCTGCAGTAGTAGCCCCCCTCGTCACCCAAACTGTCTCTTTTGCCTTGGTTGCTTATGGCTCTGGGGCGGGGGGGGGGGTTATCACGCAGAGCTGCAAACGAATCCTTTGAGGACAGAGAAGGCTGGCAAAGTCTGCTTACCTGCAGGGGGAATGACCTTGAATTCAAAAGAGCTTTTGCAACACCAGTCTTGGAACTTTTTGGACACACTTCGGACACCTCAAGTCTTTTTATCACCACTTGACGCCGCGGTCACATGGCTGATGATAATCAATCGGGCAATAATTGCTGTATCAACGGCGGAGGCTGCTTAAATGTTGATATACACGTCGAAAAGGCTCATCGGGCTTTATTGACGGACGGTACAGGGAGGCACGCAGTGCTGGTGCGGCCGATGAAAGCCGTCAAAGGGGCTCAGGTCATCCGCTCTATTTAAGGTCAGCAAAGTAAATCTTCCAAGAGGATCCACTCAAGAGGATTTTATGAGGAAAGTGGAAACTGCACTTCTAGTGTCAGAGACACAATTGAAGCTGTGGACAATATCTGTTTTCTCTTATTTCAAAAAGTTGCAGTCTGACTTGAACCGAAGATGGGAAGATGTGACGAACAGTGACTCTGCCCTGATTATCATGATGGCCCCGGCGAGCTGTGTCAGTTAAATTGCGCTCGCAATTGGCACAACCTCTGGCTGCTTATAGCAGCTACTTTCTGACACCGCGAATCAGCCTGATAGATTGGATGCCGAGGCTCTCCTCAACTGATTGGCAGTTTAATGACAAGAGCGAGCGGGAGGGGCGCTGGCGTGGCTCTGAGAAGGCGTAGAAAGAAGACGAGGCGGTTTAATATCCTCGGATAATATAAGTTGATTTTTAGCTCTTAACGTTGATGCGTGCAGGTTTTGTCTGCGACGAAGGCGTGCGTCATCAGAAAAAATATTCATTGCGAATGCTGCGTCTGGAACATTTCCCCAAATGGTCTCATTTATCAAGATGAGACGACTGCTGGAGCCCGGTTTTCACATACAATGAATCTACCTCATGGAGCGAACGGTGCCTGTCCGGGCCAACAAAGGTTGACAAATATTCCAGACAAATATTCGCACACAACTTCAGACAGGTCACGTTCGTCTCCAAATGCCTTTGGGCCTCATCGGCAGTATTGCGCTTTTTGAGACGGCCTTTTATCCAACGATTCTCTCGACATCATCGTGTTTCCGATTCCAAGTCTGAACTACAGTCAGGCGCAGACCTCCTCCAGGAACTGGGAGAGTTGACGGAGGGAGCCCACCAGGTGAATATTATTAGGTGTTCTCCTCACACAAGCGAGCATGGGAGAGAGGGCTCCTTGCATGCCAACTGGTCTCCAACGTCGGGTCAAGTTGTGCTTTGCATGAGCGAGGCTGCAGAGGAAGCAGATCACACGGCACGGGCTGCATTATTAAAGCACCGTGTGGTCACGAGAGCTGACGGAGGCTTTCGCTTTGCTGTCACAGGTTGCATCTTGCACGAGCAGGCAACCACGCAAAACCAATCCGGTGACTTCCAGGCTTTTGTCGCACTGTTTGAGATAAGACGAGAAATCATTCCCACGATGCTGCCGCATTTTTCGCTCTCAAACCCGGCAACATTCCCAATTGAGAATAATATGACGACTTTTTCTGAAATAACGCGCATTGACGATGCTAATCGGCCGCCCGCGTTGCAGTGGAATCAGCATTGAGTGAAGAATTAGATGGCGAAAGAAACCACATGAAAAAGACAGCAAAGGAAAAGCTGCTAGGAGCTGTCATAAACATTTTGATTTCCAAGCAAAAATATGAGTGACGGTCATATGCAATGACAAACCAATCAAAGGATGAGGAAGAAGAAGACTAACATAGCATGAGCTAAAATGTCGAATAAAACGCTGACAGTATTTTATAAGAACACACGCCTTGAGCTACAAGTCAAGGTGACTGGTGACGGTTAGAATCCCCCCCGCCCCCATCAACCCGCTCAACTTTCGTCCTCAGAGTGGACCTGTGAGTTCTCATGTCTTTATAAATGAGTCGCCCTGCGGGGGTTATTCGACGCGGCTGTCACAAATGTATCCTTTGTTCTCCATTTAAAATCTTTGAGGAAAAGGGATTTCGTCTTACTCTGAAAGTCTCCCGGACTAAATATTTAAAGAGCAGTTTTCCATGGAATACTAATTCGCCATCTATTTATAGCCCATTTTTTATCACTTCCGAGCTAATATCGCTTATGGCAATGCATTTTCTTCAGACCTTTATGAGAAGAATGTTGAATGAATAAAATATGTAACCCCCTGCTTCGCTAGGTGTGTGTGTGCGTGTGTGTGTGTATGTGTGTGTGTGTGCGTGCTTTTGGGTGGTGGGTATCAAGTTGCCATCAATAACCAATACTTGATGGTACTTGATACAGATTCAAATGACTTGGGTTAAAGGATGGGTGGAGAGCCAGAGTGACAAAAGGTCAAAGGTCATATTTTTGGAGTCTGGTTAATTGCACAGGAAAGGATGAGGTGCTCTCATTCCCCAAGCATGGAGAGTGGCGTCTCCCTGACATCTGTTCATGCAATCACAGGTTCTGTGAAGTTTTACAAAACTTCCAACCACAACAACAACAAAAAAACTTTGTTTGGGAGCGGGTGAGGCAAAAAAGATTTCAATTTGAACGGCAAGTAAACATTTGCCAGTAATATTTTTAGTCCTTTCTTGCTCAAATCCTGCATGGGTATAATATTGTGTCAAAGTCGAATTCCCTTGGTTGGCTTAATCTTGGCTCTTTCTTGTGGCTCAACTGGGCTCGAGCTTCAACGGCTTCCAGAGAGACAAGTTCTTTCCTTGAACTTGTAATCACCTTGTGGAGCACTTGGGGCACTGCGAATGATCTGCGCAAAGGAAAAAAAGAAAAGAAAATCACAACCTAAGACTTAAACTTTCACAGTGTCCCTGCCTGTTTGAGCGAAATGATGCAGAAAAAAAATCGATTTGATTCACTGGGTAGGGCAGAATTTATGGTGGAGAAGAAATGTTTTCCCTTCATTTTTTTTCTTAGAAATGATTAATTTCTCTCATCGTTCAGATATTAAATCGAAATGTATTTTTCTTTTACCGTTAGAGTGACGAGTGTGTCAGACTATATGAAAAAGTAGTGACTTAAGTCAAGATTTCCCCTTCGACCTCAACTACTGATCTGCCACTTAATTGCTCTTTCCCATTAAAAGGCGTTTTCTGAAGTGCAGAAAGAGGCTTGGGTTTTTGATTTGCTTTTAACAACCTCTCACATTGCCACTTTTTTATTTATTTTTAAGACAAGGCTATATTAGACTTTAATTAATTCTGTGGCTTGAAATACTCCAAAGGTAATGGCAGTTCAGGTATGCAATGCACAGCTGAGGTCCACAGAGGGGCAATTAATAACACGAGTTGAAAGTGGAAGCCTGCCATTCGACACCTGAAGAGTTTCACTGTCTGAAATGTCAGAGGGACTCTAAACTCTGTTCGTTGTTTGGCAACAGCAGCAGGGGCTGCTTGATAGTTACATTTTACCTTCTTGTTACGCTGTGTTTTGTTGACTTTGCCCGTGTCAGTCTCGGAAATTAAAATGAAACTAAAATGCCTTTCATAAAATGAATTTGAAAATCTTGTTCAAATTATGATTGGATGACGCTAATTATGATTATATGCTCCATGTACAGCGAGATAAATGCACCAGATCCACCAAACACAAGTTCAGTCATTGTAATTTGATGTTCTCTTTGCCCGTCAGGCTCAATGAAAAGATAGATTACTGCCTCCTTCAACAAGTATAGCAATAAACAAGCAAAAAAAACCCAACAAAAAAACAAAAACAAAATCGGGCCTTGCACCTAATTCACAGTGTCGTGGTTTTGCACGGCTGCATTCACACACAAAGTCAAGTGCTCGTTCTTTGTGGTCCATTCCTCCAGTTACAAAGATAGTGTTATTGATGGGATGGGTCACATTGCAATTTGGAGGCAATTAAAAGGGAATGAATGTACTCAAATGAAAACCTACGCCTGGAGGGCAGCAAGATGATCTATTTGCGCGCAAGTGTGTGCGTTGCTGTGGCTTCCGTATGGAATGAAATGCCCCTTAAGTTGCTTTTCCCGATACGCCTGCAACAACCTCATTGTGCTTTCTGACTAATTGGATCGCCAAGCTGTCGATAATGCCCGATGCGTCTTCCTTTCGCCACGTCTCCCTGAAAACAAACGGACCGCTATTTCTTGGGTTGTCATTTGTGGTTGTCGGGGGTGAATCAATTTCCGTCGGAAATAAATGCCTTTGATTTGTTGTTTCATACACATTTTGAATTATTTCGACGTCAGATTTCATTTGATTGTCAGCGGTACGATACGGCACATGGGCTCTTGGTCGAGAAGATGGCCAATATTTGCCTGGCTCATTCATCTCTGCCCAACCAGTCTACGTCTGCGACTGCAATGGAAGAACTCGGAAGCGCAGTTGTCGTCGTTTTCCTGTTCATTAGATCTGTCCAACCTTAGAAACCTAACCAGGCATTACTTCCTAACAGCTCTCCTAGGTGTTTTTAATGAGTGAGGATTCCTGGTTATGTGAGGCAGATGGCCCAATCCTCCATCTTTTGTTCAAGTCACACTCATTAGGATTCTCACAGAAGATGCATCCAACCTGAATACTTAATCAGCGAGACCGCTTAGCCAAGTAATAAGAAGCTTGATGTGCGTCCTTAACAGTGCTCACCTTGAAACTTAAAAATAGATAGCAGTTCTTTCTTTTTGAGGGGGTGGGGGGGTTGGGACAGGTCTTACTATGTTTGTATGCAGTCACATTGATGGCAAGATTGTACCATGAGAGAAATAATCCCTAAAATGTTAATTTGCTACTTGAAACGTCACACGTGTCCGGATACCTCCCTGGAAACAAGCGCCGATCGTTAGGATGGCCTGAAACCATTGTCATGTTGGCTTCCTCCACTGAAAAGGGTCTCGGGGAAGAATAACGTTGAGTTGCGGTCTCGGTCATAATAACGAGCCTTGGATACGATCATAATGGCAACACGGCTTTGTATTGATGCATCCTCTTATTTTGTTCAGTGAATTGCATATGTGGAGTTCAATGAGTTTTCACTTGTATGTCTCTTTTGCCACTGAAGAGCAAGCCTTGCTTATTGTCATGAGTCGTCTTGGATAATAACTTTCACGTCATATTAAGTTGAATTTGTGCACTGGAATTGAATGCGCACCTACTGTATTGTATTTTCCTGTTGATGGAAAGACTAAATGTCGGCTCCATTTTTCTTTGTCAGGTCCATGTGTGTGTTGGGGACAAGAAACAGTCGCAGGATGTCATGGGACGTCTAAAGGTGAGGCAAAAGGCAACACACGAGTACAACACAATTGTACAACTGTGTGTGAATTCAGCCACACTGATACTCAAATGTTGCTTACTTTGGAAACGCACACTATGTATAAATCAGCGGCCTTTCCGAGTGCGGAGTCAATAATGGCTCAATAAGTCCCCAGCGCGGTAATGGCAAGGGGTGGACTTGAGAGAAACAATCATGAATGCGGTGTGTACGACATCTCTACAATACGAGTTGACTTTCTCTGTTCCAAGATGTTACTTTTGCAAGAAAGTTATCGGTGCCAAGCTTTTTTCCCTTTTTTGTCTTTTGCTCTCTTTTCATACACCTTTAGAAAAAAAAGCTCAAATGGCTTCTATAATTGCAGGGAATCAAGCACTACTTAATTTAATTTGCTATGAGTTTAATATGAAGTTCATAATATGACGGGGTGGACAGAATAGGCTACCTGAAACATTTTCATAAATGCGTATACTGAAGTTCATTCCTTTTGCCGGCTTGAAATGTCATCCATCGAAATCGGAAACATAGTTCTGTTCTCGCCAACCAATTACTCTTTAACAGGAACTGTTTCCCTTTCCCAGTAGCATGATTTCGTCAACGGTTTTAGATCTTGCATTAAAGCAGCGTCTTTCAGACGAGAAACATTGGACGATAGGTAGGGGACCATCCAGAAAATTTAGCAAATGCTTAGCCCAACCCACTCTAGTGCAGTTTTTGTTTGGGTGTTTCCTGGGGGTATTTTTTTTTGGGGGGGGTGGGTTGTTAACCATTCAATACTATTTACACTCCGTGACATCCTGGTCTTCTGCAATGAAGATGATGTATGTCCGTCCTTTTAATTTGAATCCCGTAATGATGAGGACATTGACAAGACAAGCGCGAGATCAAATGTTAAGGGATGAAGCTACAGCGGCGATACAATGACAGGATGCCGGCACAAGCACAATTTGCTTTGCCCGTACTTCAGCCACAATAAATAGCCGGGCCTCCCACCACATTCATCATATCGATTTTTCTTTAATGATATGCGCTAGAAAGTAATTTCCTTGTCTCTGCCTTGTCAGCGGTGACTAATCAAATTTTCTCGAGTCAACCTATTCTATACCTCCAGGAAATTCGCGGCTATTGGTATTGGTCATCCGAGTGCCACAGAAATGCAAAGCATCAACAATGTGTTTTTCTGTGTTTTATAAAGTCAACATATAATTGTGACGGATACCGCATGAGAAAAACATCGTATCATCGTATCGTGATCAATACCTCGAGATAGTTACAGTATGTAAGATCAAGATCTCCCATTTACAGCAGTAAGCCTTTTCTTTAATGTATCCAAGTATTACCTTAGTCCGGTTCCCTCTTTCCCAGGGATAACTCAATTCTTGTCCCAAACAAAATGTATTTCCTAGTTCCGAACAGCAAAGGTCATTTCGAAAGATTCAGTGTAACTGGGATCATCGGCTTTGCAATGAAATGTTAACCTTGACCAAATGAATTAATTTTAAATATCTCATCCATCATGTTACGTAAAAGTTAAACGCTCATTGCATCGGCTCATTAATACGCGTCGGGGCACTTGCCTTGATGAAATGCCTTTCAATCGCTTACCCACAAGCCAATCGATGTCAGCTGTCTTTCCGACAGAATGTTTCATTTGCTGTAAATACAGAAACGAGAGCGCTATGGATCGGGGGCAGCCAACCGGACGCCCGCATGTGTTTTTTGTTTCTTGTTTAGTTTTTTTCCCGCTGGGCTGCGGCACTCTCGAAAGGCATTGATCACTGCTCGGTGTCCGGTTTCACGGAGGCTGTCTGAAGCTATGACTAAGGCCTACCGGGGCCAAGATGTTTGGAGTAAACTCATGACCTCTGAGGTTGCTCTCAGACCGTCTTATTGATAGAAGCGCAGATACAGTTACTTACCCAGCGAAAGTTGTCCGTTATTCAATTACGGTTATATGTCCGAACAATATTTTGGAGCTGCAGAGAGCTACCGTGCCGTGGAAGCTATTTCACTGGTGAATGTATTTTAAAAGATATCATCGCCTGGTAAACAATAGGAATAACAATAAAGATATTTGATGAATCAAATATCTGCTTGTTGTGGCATTGCCCATGTTGATTTTTATTTCAAATGTCGATACAAACTTGCAGTTGTGTCAGATTGCATTCCAACCAATTGAAATGCTCACTCATTTTTACCCAAATGCTCAAATGTAACTAGGAGTACAAATAAGACCCATTTCCAAATCGGTGATACTGTTCGCAGTTGAGAAAGCCCTTGACTAACCTAAAATGTGGGCTTTGTCTTTTTTTGCAGTTATTGTGACATTTCTCTGTCAATAGTATCACACTTCAACCCGTGCCGGGCTCCCCGCGGAGCAAAGGGAAGGAGGAGGCAGAGCAGAGTGTGTTTTTCCAAACAGCCTGCTATTCCCACCCACCTCTGCACGCTGGTTAACACTGCGATTTCTCTTTGTAGCTCGGGCTTTGGTGAATTTTCCTAAAATACACATTCCTCATTGCCAAGGGCATAAACAATTATCAATCAGCTTTAACCCAGTATTCCACACAGGAGAGTCGCAAGCGGCTTGCAGAGCTGCTCTGCTATTTTCAGTGAGGGAGCATGTGCAAGGTTCAAACTTGCCACTCATGAAAAGTGACTCGCAGTATGGTCACAAATTATATATATATATATATATATATATATATATATATATATATATATATATATAGTGAGCACCCATCAAATTACAAGACATGATTGTTTCTCTTGTTGTTTTCAACAATTTGTTTCAACATTCTTGTTTGAAAATGTTCATGTATGTTTTGTCCTTTCAAACACAAACTCTTGACTCAAATTAGTCACTTCGACTTCACTTTTTTGGGAGACCTTGCTTGAGTAAGGAATGTCCTTGTCACCACTAGTTTTCATGGGCCACTTGCCGTATTTTAGCCCCTCGCCGCAGGATTTTTTGATTTTGAACTTTTAGTGCACTGGCTTGTAATAATCAATGAGAAACTTTATTAGTGTGTGTGTGTGTGTCTTATACTTTACATTATAATTGAATTTAAAAGCATTCAATCCACACAAAACACTTTACGTAGAAACGCTAACATTTAGCCCCACCCCCCCAATCTTATTCAATGACAAAACAGAAAAACAGGTCCGGTGCTATTGATTTCCTTGTGATTTATGGACATCTCGTGTGCAAATGTCACCGCTCTCGGTGCCTGCAGAATATGTTATCTCTTAATGAAGACATGCTCGAGCATGGTTCAGTGTGCAAGGCCCGACAGTCATTCTGTGATCACCGGCTCTAATACCTCCTTTAATCAAGACAGCTTGGCCCAAGGTATCGTGGAGGGCCTTCGTCTCACCTCACCAGGAACGCGTGCTGGCAGCTGCTTTGCATATCAGGCCTGCTGGATCGATATGTTATTAGAGAACAACCTGTTGGAGGCATGTCGATTAATTCTGGGCTGTCAGCTGCCTCGCTAGCACTGTTTAGCGGGGCTTGAAAGAGTGTGAGAGCTGTCATTTTAACTTGGGGCCCGTGAAGGATTCGTCACCTCAGTTACCACGAGCGCCCCACGACAGGCTTTATTTTTTGTTCCTGAACATGGAGCTTCATCCATGATTGGACCCAAACACTTCTTGGTTGACATTATGACTTTTTTGATTATTTCTGATGGGTTCTTTGGAAAGCCAGCCTGTTTACTCAGCAAATGATCTGACTGGAAATGTCCCATTTCATGGAGAATGTTGAGCTTTTCCAACTTCTCTTTGCATGCTGACTGCTCGACATGAACAGGAAAATGACTTCAGCACAACCGACTACACTTTGGAACGTAACCAAAGCAAAATTTGCACTGGCCTTGAAATGATGTCATTCACAATGACCGCAATAAAATTTCCTCCGCATCACAATTTACTTGCTGCATATGCCGGTTCATTAAAATGTATGCAATTCTACACAGCGTGATGAATCACACGCTGAAAAAAAAATAGTCATAGAAATATAGTGAATAAATCCCAATAATGCATTTCACATTCCACTTTTGATTTATTTTGCGGACGAATTTTACTGAGAAAGCAAAAAGCCTGAACGACTTACAAGTGTATTCCCCTGACAGAAACAAATGGGAAATAACATGGAAAATATCTCGACATTTTCTATTCCAAATTTTGCATTGCCTTTTACAGCGATTTACTTTAAAAAAAAAAGGGCGCGTGCTGTATTCGCTATCTACTTTTCATCAACGGCTGACCGCCTATAATTAGTTTTGCTACGGTGGAAATTTAGAAAAAATGCCATTTGCATCACTTGACCTTCCACAACAAAACAATTTTGGACACATTGATTTGAAACTCCAGGTCGCATTTGACCTTCAGATGACCGACGGAGAAATGTCCAAGCTTGAGGATGGAAAACGACATTGCTATGGGGGAAGTCATATTTTCCCTTGGCTTTCCAAAGACCCCTTCACTCACTGGTGTCACCAAGAAGCTTTCTGCCAGTCAGGAGCCCACCTCTCTGAAAATCACAGATGAAAGCTGTTCAGAAGAACGGCCTCAGGCTCCAAGCCATCCATGAATAGTCAACACAACAACTCGGGTTGCTTCAAGGGAGCTTGAAAATCTCTCAACCAACTTAGTGTCCCGCTATATGTTCCATCCATAAAGACTCTTTAAATCCATGAAAGGGTCAAAGCACAAATGCCTCCGGGTTTAAGTTTGGAACCAAGAGTCACTGTTCAACATTGGCTGAGGTTTGGATGGGAAATCTTGCGCTGCCAGGACATTTCTGGACTGCAAATGAAATCAAAACTTTCCAATGAAATGAAATTTCATCCTTTAAGGGTGGCTCAGGCAGATCTGACTTCAGTACAGATGGGTGGCGGCTTTGCGGAGAACATCATGTTTTACCACAAATAAAGAGCAAGCGCCTGGATCGTTTGTCCAAACAAAAGTGAGGAATTTTTTTTCCAGAAAATGGTCAACCAGCATACGAGGATTTGATCCGTTTGCAGCAGCATGACATGCGGCCGTTTACAGGAAATATAATTCTCAGTATGCGCTTTATGCCCATTCTTAAATGAAGATTGTCACGGGGAACTAAACATCCAGTACACTGTGACATGTGTAGCAGATGTAAAGGATTTTTCTTCCAAATCCCATTTCCGAAGAAACGCTACACCCACAGCAGCTCTTCCAATTACTGTCTCCTCAATTGTCCAGCCATCTCACGTTGCCCATTATTTCTTGCTGCATTGCAGGCGGTGGGGTGAGGAGGACTATTAACGCGGGTGCTCTTGACATCAATGCCAGGTTCATCTCATCCCTGACATTCTCTTAGATTTACTTAGCCATCGGATGCTAATGGCAAGGTTTTTAATTTTATTTATTTATTTATTTTTATTGTGACCAGCTACATACAACTACTGCAATCTTTTTAAAACAAAGCCACCGCGTCCACCGCGTCGATGCCAGGTCATTGTGAAAAGGTTGTTTTGTGAAATGGCATTCACATTTTCCTTTGCATAAATTATGATAGCCAAATGCTTTGTGCCCTTTGGGATCCAAACCTGCTTATTGTGACAGCAACACATGGCCAGACAAATACCCCGTAGCTTGACGGTGGGATATTCCGAGTGTTGATGGAGCTATTGATCATGCGCGCATTAAAATGATGGCGGCGGGCGGCGGGCGCCAATGGCGGAGAGGTCCATTAATCAGGAAATCAATGCTTTCTATCAATAGGCTGTCATGGTTCTGACAATGGATGATGCGTTTGCAGGGCGGAGCTTCGCTTTAACCCAAAAGAAAGCATTCCTTTCTCCCCATCTGAACTCTGTCCTGTCTTACGCAAACCTCCCGTGATCCTTCCATCTTTTATGGAATCCTTTTAGGGGATTGCTCAGCCCCACAACTCACTGTAGGCTGTGAGCATGAAGAGCGCCATGAGTCATGAACAGTCGCGGTGAGGAAATTCACTGTCAGCTTTACTCCAGTCGCGCCCAAGAGACGGTCACCCTCCATGACTGATCGGCGCAGCGTCCCGTCAATCGTGGTTTACAGCGATTTAAAGTCAACATCAGAATTAAGAACCATGTTCAACAATTTATTCCATAAATCTATTAACTGCGCAAATTAAATGGAAACTTCCCTGATTTTGCTGAGCAGCCCGTACAGCGCGTCTGATTTTCTTAAATCACACACCAGTTTCATGTCTGAAATTGTTTCCCTTAAGCAGAATATATATATATGGTCGGGGCTGTATCTCTAATTACTTCATCTTTGAAGTGAAACATTTTAAAAGTGTTGAATCAGCACAATATTTAACGTGCAGAATACTGCTCTATGTTTGAAGTGCCGATATTACAAGTGATCATGTAATTCGCAACCTGCCATGTCTGAAAATAGAACCAAGGCTCCTAATCTGGGTCACTAGATGAGAAACATTTGCGACGGAAACCCAAATTAACTTTGCCAAGCTGAATGACACAGAGAAAATTACAAAGTCACATCCCGCGGGCCAATTGGTTTCAGGCCATTCAATAGCAGCTTTGTAGCGCTCAAATAATGACTAAAAAGGACTCGGCCGTTCTATTTTGAAAACATCCCGTTTCCCATCAAACGGGACACGAACGGCAGTAAAAGCCGCCATTCATGTGTCGAGTCGAAGGCAATTTGAGGACGGTTACATCTTTTGTCAATGTATCTTTTACTGGAGGCGCGAGATTGGAGCATGGCTCTTAACAGATTTCCCTCCCCTTTCCGATAAGTGAATTGAATTGCAAAGTCCTGGCTATAATTTGACTTGAGACATAACCAATTTATCTCCCGCTGCCATGCAATCCGGCCCCGTAATGAAAACCCAGATGGGCAGCCAGCATTGGCAGAGACTGACACATGCTTCCGTTGGTTCAAATTAGAAATGCCAAAAGAAAAGGAGGAAGTGTCAAATGGCAACGCGGCGTGCCGTTTACATGTCTGATACTCAGGGTGAAGGGCTGAGGCTTCAATCTCAAGAAAGTTATGCTTTTGTTGTACACAAAATAGGGCTTTTTATTTCCAAAACCATATTTACTTGTTTAAATGTACATTTTTGGTTGAATCGCTTTTTCAGACACCGAATCTCACTCGTCTCATGCACTTCATTTCCGTATCCGACAAAACTTTACTTTTCCTCCCGACAAAAAAATAAAAATAAAAAGTTTTACTGATTACACCAAATCAGTGAACGCTGGTGTCCTGGTGAGAGCAGCTGCTCGGCTGTCATATTAATCTATGACAGTTATGTAAATGTGCGCTCTTTTGAAAGGTTTTCCTGACAAAAAAAAAAAAAAAACGTGATTTAAGCTGTCAATCATTGTTTACATAATTACCCCATCATACGTTTCACTGAAGTTCTGATGAATGACACCTGGATCATCATCCAATGATGCACTTGTTCAAGTCATTTTGTACTTCAGAGGGGGTGAAAAAAAAAACATCTAAATTTAGATTTGTCATCACTATTTTAGTTGTGTGAATGATATGTCATTCATGTCAATTATTGGTTATGACAGACGGTAACACAAACAAAGCAGGTCTGCGCTTGTCAATGGCGTGTTCTCTGAGGTAATAATCTCCATGTCAGAAAGCTTTAGCGGCAAACCTCTTTTTAAATGATGTCGCAAGGAATTAGGCTAAGAGGTGCCAGGGAGGAGCTTGACGACGCAAAGCAAGGCAATTTAAGGCCTCCAACTCAACGCAATGTCCAGGCCAGACCAAAAGGCAAAATACTTCATTTTTGATGAATTAAGATGAAGAGACACGCCCTCCAATCGCCGGTATTAATGATGCAGGGATAAGTGTAATGAAGTTCACCGTCACACAAAACACACAATCGAATCAAACTGTGATGATTTTAGTTTTCTTTTCAAGACCAGGCGGCAGACTGTGGAGTAATCCCACCCGGATACAAACCCAGCTCATGCGTTTCCTGCTCCCCAAGCATGAACTCAATATCGTGTTGATTCATTGTGTGTTTGTCGGCTTTTGACACAAGCTCCAAGGCTGCCGCAACCATCTATTTCTCCTAGATGCCGTGCGTCACTTTGGCTGATGAATTCGATGGTCTGTTTGAAGTATTTGACTGTCATGCCCCCGTATACAGCTTGTGTCAGTCGTGAGCATGGAGATTAAGTAGACAGATGCAAGTCCAGTACAGGAGACGTGAAGGCATGGGCGATGTGTAGGAACGTAACGAGTGTGCTAACGGCTTGTGGTGTGGCCTCGTTTAAATTGTTAATGGAGTTGGAGAAGTCAAAACAAACCTATTGGGGGGGGGGGGGGGATCCATGCAATGCATCTGAAATGGTATCACTTGCTTTGAGGTCAGTTATGTTGTATCTGAAAGGCATAACAGCAAATGCATCATGTTCTCAGAAACTTTTTTTTTTTTTTTTAAGGCTCTTAAAAATTCGATAGGCCTGTTGTCATGTCTCAGCTGATTCGAAAGCATGACGCTCTGTGCAGCATGAAAACTGAAACAATCATTTGAGAGCCTTAAAGGGCTGAACAAGTAAATATTATTGTACCATTCATACAGGCTGTTTTGTGATTCTGTTGTTTCGGTGAGCACTAGCTGGCCCAAATTGTGCTGTTTTTCTCATGAAAATCAGTAAATATATTGATAGAATGCTGGTTCAGAATGACATTTTACAGTATGGATTCATCATCATGTTGTGCCGATTAGCGAGGAAGCATTTGCTCTTGTGCTTGGAACCCAAGCATTCATATTCATTTGAAGACGATTTATCATTTTTCTCTACTTCTTAGATGTTAGCGTTTGCTCAGGATTTTTACAGTATTTTTAAGTCATAACCTTCAGCTGAACTCCTCAAAGAAAAATCTCTTCGGCGTCAAAGTTAAAAAGATCTCCGCCACCGTTTTCTATAAGAGACAATGCAAATTTCTCCACGTCGACAGACGGTTTCCTCTCAACCCTTGATAGATATTTTAATACAATCACAGTCATGGCGCCACGGATAAATCTATTTGTATAAGTCTGATAAAGTATCTGGCCCAGCTGTCAAACCATTTCCATGACCGTTGTGAGGCACTCTCGGCAAGCATTATACTATCCAAATCAATCATATCTGACATGCTTTCACTCAAAATGAAGTAATGTCCTTGAATTGCTTTAGTAAGGTCATTGTGGGTTAAAAAAAATGAGCGGGTTTAGTTGCATGTTCAGCACGGGAAGTGCAATTCAGCTTTTAGGAAAGGTTGTACTGGACTGTACCTGTTGTGGATTTTGCCTGAAAATTGCCATTCATTTGATGTCATTTTTTTGGAAAATGTCCATGTTTGGTTTTACACTTTTATCGGCATGTAAAGTTGCCTGTATCGGACGGCGCTTCAACTAATAGCTTGTGTTGAACCAGGGTAGTTTGTGTTCCTGTTGACCTCTGCAGACAGGGACAGATTGGGAGGCATTGGTACTGGACCTCAACTCATCACAGATTAAACCTCGGGCTGCATGCAGGTAATTGCCTCCAATCCTTAGGCATCAGGTTATGTAAATCTTTGGCCAGCTCATTAGCAGGGTTTATTTGAAGAACATTTTCTTTCCCTATCATCTTTCCCAAAGCTTCGCAGCTCACTGTGCCCTTTGCTGTGCTGTGTTAACGCATATCATTTAGTTGAGTTCAACACAATTAGTTTAAAAATGAAGAGATGCTGATATTTTTTTCATTTATTGTGTAATTTGCCCCCCATCTATTATTCATGCACCTCTTTTTCACCCTGCGCTGGCGTCTGCATCATCTGAAGCACAACTGTCTTATCAATATTATCAACCTGGGATAATTAGCCGCCATTCTTTTGTAATGTAAGATGCTGGTCTGGAAATGACTTCATTGACGAGCCAGACAATGCTATTGACTTTTCCTGTAAAGCAGGATTTAAAAAGCATAATGTCTGAACTAATCCTAAAATCGCTACTGTTGGTTCACCTTTTGTTGAAGTACTTGAGCGCAATCAAGCATGTAATTTAAATCAATGGCAATTTAATTCAGAATGAAGATTCCACATTATTTAATGCTAAATGAAATGGTCAACACTCAAAATAGTCCGACGTCACGAAGTGTATTCGTTTGAATTTCAAGGTCACAGTAACATTTTATTGTCTGCTTTCATTTCTTCACCTCAGCACTCCAACAACATCTACCTATCAACATGCAAATATAACAAGAATATAAACACACACACGCTTCTCTCGGTCATCTTAAAATTTGGATTAGCCAACATCATGAATGTTAAATGAAGTCTCCCACCTGTCTGGGTTGGAGCTGTCATGTTTCGTGTTAGCCGACAGAGCAGCCCCGGAGAGTTCATGAAAGAGGCGGAAGGAACCGCGGCTCATTTTACATGCGGCGCCGGCGAAGGAAACACAAACACTCCATATGCACACCAAACCGCAGTCATTATGGAAATACACTTGGAATGCATATTTTATATTGTGAGACAAAAAACATTTACATTTTATACTCCAAACCTCCTGAGACAAACTGCCCATGTGTCGTGTGTGCATGCAAGCAGTTGTGTGACAGCATGATACAATCCCCACGGCATTCTGTGTGTAGTGCATCGTCTTTGTGGGTTTTGTTTAACTGTTTGTTCATGGTAATGTCGGACTATGTCATGTTGCATGCTCAAGTTCATGAATGAAGAGGTAATTGACTCTGGCGATTTGCCTACAACCCTTTTAGCAGCATAATGAGGTTCTTAGTATTGTGCTCAGTGTTGCTGACCCAGCCTGAGCCGAACATGCCCCCTTTGGCTCCTTCTGAGTGATTCGCAAGGCCTGGCTGTCCTTCAACAATTGCTTGCGACTGAGACTCGAGGCATTTACAGTATTTCCCGGCACTCAGCCTGTTGTAATTGTGCTGACCGCGACTGAAAATGTGACTTAAAAATGCACAGACTGCAAGAGGGTAGAAAGAGACTCGTTAATTGGCTCAGGGGTTCTGCATTGACAATTTTAGGGTAAAAAAAATGCATGCAACTCACTTATAGCATATCAATTGATGGCAAAATTATTTTTGAATATAATTTTCATATATTTCCTTTGTTTAGGGGGGAGAGGAAAAAAATCCTCTGTTTTGTCTTAAAAAATGTGCCTGTTTTTTTTTCTGCTCAAGCCAAAGCCCCGTCTAATGGAAAATTCATGTTTTGGTGCCATCTTGTGGCACCTTTAAGCCAATGAACTACGTTGAAGTGAGTGGAGTGTCTTTTATTCCAAACAAAGCCTTGTCTAATCGAAAATTGGTTTTTACTGCCATCTTGTGGCATCTATAGACAGTTATAAATTTTTTGGGGGGGGGGGGGGGGTGCATGGGTGCGGGGGAAGAAATCATTAATATTTTTTTTTTTGCGAATCATCGCAAGGCTCCATGCTCGTTTGCATGGCATTATTATACCGCACATGCATTTTTGTCCTGCCGAGCCCGTTTAATTTGTATATCAGAATGCTCAATGTTGACAATCCAGAAGTTGTGCATGAGTGAATAAAACACACAGAAAACATCAATATTTCCAATACCTGAAAAAAAAAAGTTTACTAACATAAAGAGCAGAATGCTTATTCTATTCAGCAGACCGAGTACTGCAAGTCAGTGTGCTGGAGAGCATGCAAATAAGAATTATAGAAAGGCCATAATGTGGAGCACAACCCCTTTTCTGCACACGTCCTCCTGACCATAATCCTGGCGCAAAATCAAATCCCACCTCCATACTGAACCTAGATAATTGCAGACAGGGGTCTGATAAGCCCCTGTAATGGAACTCTGTCAATCAGTTCATGCCATATACCCGCTCTCTCCCTCTCTCTCTTTCTCTCTCTCTCCTGGGTCTTTGCTCAAATTGAATGAAGAAATCCGAGAGCCACTGACATTTAGGTCTACCGCTCTGCTGATTGTGAGAAGAATGTTCCGCTTTAATTTCATTAACAGGGAAAGTAAAAGCAAATTTGCCGTATGAAAAGCAATTATGGCGCTGCTGACTGGAGCTTTTATGCTTGGAAAAGGTCCCCCTCTCATTGTCTTTCAAAGTGTTGAAGACGTCCCTCAATTTATTGAATAGGCATTTATGCGAGCAAAACACAACTCGTCGGGGGTAATTATATGCCCTCGAGGTCACCATGATCCAATGAACTGATTCTATCAGGGTGCCAGTTAGATTGTTTTGAAATCCGGAGCCGTTTATGCAGATTTGCTGAGACAAATACCTTGCTCGAGTTACTTGTTTGTTTGAATGTACAAAGTCATGCCGTTTTCCATTTGTTATTTGAACATGTCTTACAGTTAGAGGACGGGCCACAGTGTTTTAAATACACAAACAACGCAGTCTGCAACAAAATTGCAATCTAATATGAAAAAGAAAAATATTCCGGCTGGAGGGCAATCAATCGTGGCCTTTATATCCACAGCGTCAAGCCTTGGGTTCCCTGCTGCTTGAGTGCCAGGGCCTATTCTCTCCTTTCATCCCACGAACGTGTCCCCTCCGAAGTCGGACAATGCTCTGACTGCAGTGGAGAGGTCGCTTGCGACTCACCTGGATTTATACAAGAGTCACAATCCTGAAAGGTCTTTGGCCCACCGTAGATCAAAACACGCTGCTTCTATGGAGAGCTGTCAGAATAGGTCAGTGAAAGAGACACACCGGGAATATCTGAACAACTCTATGTGACTTGGTTAGATTTGGCCAAAAGGATTCCCATAGAGTTGCGATGGAGGATCGCGAGAGAGTTTATGCAAGCAAGAAACCAAGAATGCACCGCAATCAACTTTGCAATTGAGAAATAACTGGCGTGTACTTTTCTATACGTCAACTGATAGTTCTGTGAGCGTGTACACTCAGTGAAATCATTTTTTACTCTTATTTTGAAAAACCATGGGTCATCTTGGGCTCTATTTGCTAACTTATTTCACTCAGCAGTGAGAGTGTAATATTGAACTCGTACATTTGAAAATAACAAAGGGCTACGTTTCATCACAAGCGGTTGTAATTTCCCATGCTTGCGTGTAATCCGAATGGCTAAAATGAGGTCAAACGGGGAGCAGTTCATGTCCTCGTGATTTCACCGTTTTAAACCTTAATCAAAGGTTCGTGCTCTCTGAGTGCTCTAGTTTCTTTCTTCACTTGAGCGCCAATAACTTGTGGAAACACAGAGTGGACTTTTGCTTTTATGCAATAAAACAGCAGCTGGATATTTCTAATGGGCAAAAAGGAGCAAAGGCCCAGGGCGAAACCCTTGGGGGCAGATGCTGCCAGCTTGTTTATCTCCACACGGAGCCCCTCGCCGCTCCTGTCTCATTAGTAACGCAAGGGAGTGTCACAGTGTGGCTGGCCGGCTAAAAGAAGTTGACCTTGCTCGCAAGTGGAACCGTTCTTGGAACTTGCACTTTGTCAAGTGAGGATAATTTTTCTACATCTCTTCACCAAGATTTGTCCTTATATATTTAGGATGCTCCCCCGCACCCCTCCTCCTATACAAACAGCTAATGCTGATTAAAGATGGAAAAAACCTTGAGAGGGTAGATGAGAATTCAAAGTGGTTCATGGGAGATTGATAAAATGGTGCCGCCTGGTTTTTGACAGTTGATGAAATGAGATCCGGAAAGGCCACGGCGCAGACGAACCTCTCGGAGACACAAAAAGAAAACGAAATGAATGTTTATTTATTATTCTTTTTTAAAGGCACATTTCATGTCGCTCGACAGGCTCACTGGTCACTGTTTGGCAAGGTTGCAAGCAACAGCTCACGGAAAGCAAATGCCTAACGGTGTTCGTGACTGTTTTAAACGTATAAAAACGTGGAGCAAAAACTACCGTTTCAATGCCGCAAGTTCAGCATCTGCGTGGTTGTCGCAGTGAGAGAGGTGCATTTTGGATGATGATGATAATGCCGAGAGCGAGTCAGCTTCGGAAGGTAACGCTTGAGTTAAAAACACTGTGCAAGTCCCTTTTGATTATATTACTGATATATTTTTAAAAATATATTTACCGGTAATTGTGATTATAACTGTACCTAAAACTGCAACTCATATCGAGTATATTGGCTGTGTATCATCAAGTTTGCATGTAAGCCTGTTTGGGCTTTCTTGTGGCAGCAGAAATGACAACGGTCCCGCCAGCTGATTGCAAGTGGTCACACCATTTTTTTGTGTTCCTTGATGATACCATATGGCGTGAAGATTAAAAGCCTCGTCTTTGGCAGAAGTTTAACTTTGCACAAACTATCTAGCCATGTGATGTGACCGAGTGATGAGACGCGCCGTAGTCACTTTAATCAGCTATAATGAAGTTAGAAATGGAAAATGTGCAGCCCAAGCTTCAACCGCCTCTCCAGCTGTGCCTCCCACCTCACAAACATTTCCGTTCCTCTGATTCATCCAAAATGAGATTTCACTTTAGTCGTCTGGGATCATTAACGTGCGTCGTTAGAGGTACTAATTCTCATTTCTACTCTGGAGGATGTTGTCATCCTACTCTGAGACGTTCAGACGTTCAACAGGAAGCTGGTCAAAAGTTTGCGCGTTGTGAATGTACTTGTATACAATATTTTCTTGGGTGTAAAAAAGGTTGGCCGGATGTTTTCGGTGTGCAGAGCTATATACGGTACATAAATCTGTGAAAAACATAATGCAAAATCTGTCAATGTAATTATGGCTGTGAGATAGTCACAAGGTTCCTTATTAATCTCAGTTGATGACATGTTGCACTGACCAAATGGAATCAGGGTGGAGTAATGGAAGGAGGCTTTTACTATAATTCACGATCAAAGAACTGGTTTGTTTTGTGTGTGTGTGTGTGTGTGGGGCTGAAGCTTAGAGGAAGATTTCCTTGTAAAGCTCTGAGGTAAAAACAACAACAACCAAACAGTGTTGCTCCTGTACCATTTCCAAATTAAAATGTTTCTCCCCTGACCATCCTCTCATCCCCATGTAAGAAGAGGGATTAAGTTGACCAAAAAAAAAAGACTCCAACAAAGCCTCATCTGAGTCAAACAACTTTTTTGTTTTTTTATCACCGATAGGATAGGACATACTTTCATGTATTATCATGGCAACTGTTAGTGCTGACTTTGGTCACATTTTTGAAAAGAACGTTTGATCATTTCCCGAATGAACGGAATATCTGCAACGAGCTGATCGTGAAAGGCGGCACGCCAGAACCGCAGTGAAGGGAATAGGCATGAACAAGAAAAAAGGAAAAAAAAACAGTGTCCAAGTGAAATCCCATTTGACTCTAAATTCCTGATGGCACCGTTGTGCAGAATGCTCCATCAGGATCGGCTTCCTTCAAACGGAGCCAAGGTTAATGCCGTTAGTCTCGCCTGTGCTTTTCCTGCTATGACAAATCAGAATGTCTGCAGGGAAGCAAACAAAGTCAAATTCACACATTTCATTGGATATGATTGGATTTGAATACATCGATTCTACAGAAGTCGAGCACCTTTCAGAGTGGTTCAGAGACAACTGTTAGTGAATCGCGAGCAACCATCTCCAGCAAACGGTCATAGGCATGGTGTCTGGATGGAGGGGTTGCAGATGGTCTTCAGGGTTCATGCTTCTGAAGGCTCTAAATCCCCACGTTGAATGTGCTGGGTTCAGTGATGATCGATATCCGCAATTATAACTCACTGAAAATCCTGTTCAATAAACCGCATTGGAGTAGAATGCACTGATTGATTTTTCTTTTTTTTTCAGGATTGATAATTTCCAAGAATAAACAAAAAAGTCCTTGTCGGCCGTGCTAAAAGGCATGCCATTGGAAAGTCCGTTATTCAACTCGCTGTTTATTAGCATTTCGTCCTTAACACCGTTTGAAAGCAATGGCGGATCACTTTTAAAAAGAAAAAGGCTGAAAAAAAATGGAAGATTGAGTCCCCCCCACCCCCCCACACCCGAATTACACTTTTGTTTGCATGGCATTCTTCAAAAGTCAGCCATAATATCCATCTGGCTCTCTCCTACCTCCGCTGCACTTTTCCACCATCCCACAGCTAAAAAAAAAAAAAAAAAAAATCAGAACAAGAAATGATTATCTTTGCTCCGAGATATCAGGCCCCGACTCGAGTTTAAACTCATTTGAAAAGCACATGCTCATACATCATATTTCACTCCCCAGCATACAAAAGAGATTAGCATGACACCAGCTGAACCAGGAGTGGGGAAATTTAGTTTGAGGATTTATTCAGCGCGTTGGGGAAGCTGGCACGGTGCCCTGCTTGCAACCCGGAGCCATGTGCGGCGTGAACTGAACATTACAAAAGCACTCCTACATTTTGCAAAGTACGAGGTCCGAAAAATGGGAGTGCGCTGCCCCCAGCAGTCAATACTGTTTTCCATCCCCCTCCTATGGATTTGTTCCGCACAAAAAGCAATGACTTATGCCGGTGGTCACGGAGCATAAAGTAATGAGGTGAGGATGCGTGGCTTTGTTTTGTCTGGATCTCACCAGTATATTATGTTTTTGTATATCATGAATTTATTGTGACACGCCGAGCCCCACCTGGGGAATACATTGGATTCCCAACCCTCCTTTTTCCTGCAAATTCTTTACGTGTACCGGATTCAAATTTCTTTTCTTACGACACATAAACAAATCATTCGTATGCTAATGACTTCCTGAGTAAATAGCAGTGATGACGTTGCCTCCCATTCAACCGTCAGCGTTACAATCAAGGCCTCCAATTATTTTCAGAAGAGCAGCAACTCTCCAGTTCAACACTCGCATCAATGCAATTAGATTGACGCCACATAGACGGAAGTACTCAATTTTCTCGGTTATTACAATATTTTTGTTTCCTCTCCATTAGGCAGGTGCTTATCTGTAGTAATTATAAGCACACATCTATCTAGTGAACAGAATTGGAAAAAAAACAAAGCATTGAGCCAAGGCGTGATTTTTTTGAATTGCAATGGATAATTGGCCTGAGTTAGGTCTACACTCAAGGCTAAGAGAGGCCCTAATGCCATTGCTCATATTCATCTCAGCAAAATAATGGATTGGAAAATGAAAAATATACCAGAGACTGTTTAAGGCATCTTTATTATTCCAGAGTGTGTGATTTGTTTATTTTTGGTCTGGCACCACCTGCTAAGACGGGAATAAAGGTGAATTTGGTGAACGTGGCAGTCGTCATGGGTCAAGGTGTTCATTTGACAACTCCATGGCAAAAAGGCTTCAAACATTGAAAATCCTTGCAGATTTCCCCTTAACAGTATTGGCGGCTGATGTTGCTGTACATCCAGGGGCCACGAAAATGCACCGAGCAGTCACTTGGAGGGGATGAAGAATCTCTTTTTAATGCTCCCTCGAGACAAGCAGTATATTTACCATAATCCCAAGCCTGAGGGAGCATCAACTTCTAATCACCTCCATCTTCCCTCCCTGATGCCGATAGAGATCAGTGCCTATTATAAGGCTCATAAAGCACCAAGCTGTAAGATGATTGTCGCTCGACACAGGATGGTTGATTCAAAATGGTGGTAAACTGCTTTCCACAGTCGCTTTGTGTATTGGGCCTGAGCGGAATTGGATCAATGTTTACAACCGCCGGTACACGGACCCGTTTTATCTACCATGCGGCTACTGTGGGATGGGTTTTCCAGCGACCGCAGCCGAATGCAAATCTCCATCAAACAATGACGTGTCACGTGACGTGATATCATGGCAGCTGTTGTCGGAAGCAAAAAAAATTAATGACTCAAACGCATCAAACTAGTCACAGATGATATGTTAGGCAAATTCAACGCAGGTCAGAGCAGCTATTGAAACGTGTCCAAACAAAGTTTCTTTAGCGAATAGTAATTGGGTTAGGCTACGGTTATTACAAGGCAGAGAACATATCACTTTCTGGGGGGGTGGCTTGTTGGTCCACCATATTGGCAGATTAAGCAAATTAATCCCTTCTTTATGCTTAATCCTTTTCCTTATCATAAGATTATGAAAATACAGATCCCTCCCTTCTCTCGGATATTAAATTGCTCACAGAATATAACTTTTGGCTTGAAGAGGAAAGGTGGACAAAAAAGAAAAAGGAAAAAAATCACCCTCCAGTGTATCCAGTACTTTGCATGCAAGACAAATACTCATTTTTATTTATTTTTGTAATATATTTATTGCTAAAGAACACCCAAGTGCTGGGTTATGAAATGTTTTACCCATGTTATTTTTTAGCGCTGTTAAACCCGAGATGAGTTATTCATATCTGGCATTGACTCAGCAGACACTGTATGTTGTTGCGCTTCGAATGTCAGAGAGGTATTCATTGAACATTGTGCGTATTATGCTGGTTGGGCAGTTGTGTCGAACTGGAATTGATCACATTGACCTGATCCACTCCCATGTAGCTAGGTCAGGAAAAGAAAATGTCTCTTTATGATGCAGACACCGAGTGAGATTATGCTCGAGGATGTTAAGTACCCGCTGTGGTGTAGCTCCTCTGCTACACCTCTTGCTCTTACTGCATGCTGTGGAGGCACTATTTTCACCAGGAAAAGAAAAGAAAATGCACGTCAAATCCTTTGCTATCTATGTGTTAAATCCGACACTAATTATGTATTAAAGCGCTGCTTGACAAACCAGACAACGGCATTAACTGCTTTTGGGAGCAAGGGGCGGCCACGTGAAAATACTGCATCATTAGCACATGATCCAAGATTTCAAATGTCACTCAGTCACAAAGGAGATCATGAACCAAGGGAACCGGCCTTGGCGCAAAAACTCTGCAGTTCCTTTGCATCCATTACAATGCTTATTAATAAGGTGAAATATTGTAGCTTAGCAGTGACAGATTATATCATGCAACACCTGATAGAATTTTTGATTCTTGATCATCTTTTCTATCCTTGGATCCGACCAGATGTCATTGCATCCTCTGTTCCATCTTGACCTAAACTCCTCGTTTCTGGATGGGACCGATTTTCAAAATCGCAGATCCTTTGGCCAAGTACTTAGACTGTTAGACCTTCAGGCCTGATTCGTTGTTAGGCAACTCACATTTTAATCGTGTTACAGTTTTATTGATTAAAAAAAAAAATTGTTGTTGTTGACCACTCCTGAAATAGTGCCTGCACAAAGGATCAACAGTTCGTTAGAATCAGGTTGTAAATGCTATGACTTGTTTTGTATGTACCTGTCGAATTTTTTTTTCTTTTTTTTCATTTTAGTTCTGGACGTAGACTGCGCATCTTGGGCTGTGTGGATTTTGCAAAATGTTAGTGCGTGAGACTGTCATCAAATTCTTTCACGTCATACCGACGACGTAGTTGCGTGAGCATAAAATTCGCACAAGAAAGACACTTTGCCGTAAATAACTTTTCAAGAAAGGGCTTCTAAGCGTAGAGTATTGTTTCCTCTTGACTATGCAGTGTGTGAAACAATCATTTGACGAAATATACTTTCACAGATGCCCCTTTAAAACAGCAGGCCTGCATGAATACCAATCAACCCGGAATGATTTTTGAGTGCTGGAATGAGAACTCCACGGGGAGATGAAATATCAGCCCACGAGCAGTAATAACTGCAGAATCCCGAGGATGAAAGATTATTAGGCATCAAGATGACTCCACCCTGAGACTTGTACACACACAGTGTGATATACATTCGCTCTATTCTGTCATGGAGCATGTGAAACGTTAAATTTTTGCGTTTCGATTTTTCAGTGATGTGACAGACAGGGATAAAAATCGCTGAAATGCATTCATCTGCCAGAGTTCTTTTTATGCAAGATGTACGGCCTCTTTCGAGGGATGCAGACAGTAATGAGCAGCCATTTAGCAAAGTTATAAAATGAGCAGGAAAAAAATGATTCCTAGGGGGAACTTCAGCGCTAGAGAATGAGCCGTTGTAGCCGTGGTATAATGTCTTTCAGGTGGTTTCATATTCATGTGAATTAGCCATTATCCAAAAAAAGGGACATTCCACCGAATTCGTGTCATTTGCATCCCCAAGAAAGAAAATGTTTTACACCACAAAATGCACTGCACATTTATTTGATTGCATATTTAATAAATACAATTTGTACAATTCATTTAAACTATCTTGAACACTGGAAACATAGCATTTGTTACCCGTCCCGACTTTCTAAATTTAGATATGACATGGAAAATTTTGCTTGAAATTGATTTACTGGCAGATGTTCCATCAGTCCTGACGGAAAGCCCGCCTCTAGTCATCAGTTTGGCCATTGGATTTTGTGTGATTTCACAGAGGGATTATATTTCTTCTCAAATATTTCTCCACTTTAAATTTCAGACACCCGAGGGTTTCATTTTTCACTTAGACAGTGGAGACAAATTTGGAGAAAAGTAAGACACAGCCTAAAAGGTAAAATATATGTCAAAGGAGCGACACTCTCGACCCTCGTCCGTGAATCGCTGCGCAAGTGGTAATGTGATGAAGAAAGCTGATTTGTGCGACCAACGATGGAGCGTCTTGGACAATAGTGACATCGTCTCCGGCATTTGTTTCAAACGCCGAGCTTGGTACGCAATTACATTTGGCCCGCGGAAATATTTGACAAATGGCGTGGAATCGGTCTGCTCAGCAAGCTTGAGCAAATGAAGGCAGTCTCTACAAATTTCGGTATTATCGACGTTTAAACTGTCGCAAAAATACACTTGTTAAGCGTACTGCGGGTGCTGGCCACCGCTCTCATTCATTTCACCAACATTCCCTGATGACTCTATTCTAGAGTATGTTTGTGATACTGTTATTTGCATGACTATAAAAGCACATTTTTGTCAAAGACTTTTACTTCTTAACTCCGCCCCCTTGACTGAAGTTTGAAAACTATGCAGGCATATGGCAACTCCTTACACTGTGATTGTTTGGGCATATTTTCCGAATCTACGGCGCTTGCTGATCTGTTTTTACCTCGGCCGGCGACTTCAATCAGAACGTTAGTCCGTAACCCTTTGATCGTGCCTCCAAAAGTTGATGGTCTCCAACTTGTAAGCTGCCTATCAGATAATAAGCAGGACCAGCCATGCCAGCCAGAGTGCAACAATGAAGGCGTACCGAGTGTTGTCACCAGCATGTCTTTGCCTGCCCCGTCTTAGCGCTCTCTCCAGGGAAATCTCCCAAGAGCAGCTGTCCTTATCAATGTGCCAGCTCTCCGCTCGCTGCCTACTCGGGTCGCGTTCTCCATGACAGTAGCACAGAGGTAGCGGTAATCTGCCAAGACTTCAGCAAAATTAGATGGCCAAGCGGGCCAATGGGTGAAAGGCAACGGGGAAAGATTTGCTGCTTGCCGCGATATGGCGGATGAGACGCGCACCGCTTTGGATACAAAACCCGCAAACCTCAAACTTGTCTTTAAAGATTCATGTGGTGGGTGATATTAGGTTGTGTCAGTTGCCACGTGCTGTTGTCACAATTGTTGTTTCAACGGCTGTTTCAATTCCACACGTGTGCATACACGCAATCTCAACGTTTTTAATCTGTCCCTACTAACCGGAATTATTAAAACATCCAAAGTGGTGGATGTTAAATCTTGTGGACGCGGAGAGCAGCGGCTTGACCAATTAGCACGCCATAAGTTAAACCCTCACAACCCCACCCCCCCCAACCGTGCCACCCAAACACATGGTTAGCCTCGCGACTGACACCGGCGGCACACACAGAGCCGTGAAATTAATCAGGAGAGCGGTTCTGCCGAATGAGTCCATGTTGTGGCATGTTATGGTTTGTCATCGCTCAGGTGCTTGTGACATTTTCAAGCTTTTTTTTTTTTCTCAGAATCCTTTTGTTACGCTCCCGGGCTGCTGTGAAATCTCCAACAGTTCCATAGACGGCATGAGTGGACCACAGTCCAAAACATTTATTACATCTAAATCCCTTTTCTCTTCATCTGAGCTATCTCCGGAGGGCTAGCGTAAGGAGAGGCAAGACGGGAATTGAGTTCTGACAGATAGTGAGTGACGTAGTGCATTTTGCGATACTCATGCGACTGCTCCAAATCAATGAACAAAAAAGAAATAAATACAATACATTCATTTTGTTCACTGAATCGACCCCCCCCCCACACAGATTTGATTTTACCGCTTTGTGTGAGACGCAAATGGTCAATTTTGAATTTACAATGGGCCAATTGTATTATCTAAAGATTGCATTGATTATATGACACATGGATGTTGCTTTTACAACCCGCTGTGCCCTTGTTCATCTCCGTCAACCGGGGTCAGTCAAGTAGACTGTGCCTATAGAGCACTCGCACTGTACAAACATCCTCGACTTCAGGGGCGAAGCGTGCTTCAGCGCAGTTCGGAGTGCACCTTTGGTACACCAAAATATGTTTTATGGCTCGCACCTTTGTGGCATACGCACTGAGCGAGTGCACACTCTCTCAATGCTCCAAGGGCTCCAGTTACATATAAATACAGTATTAAGAGTGGGGATCCATTATTCAAGTGCAATCTGTCGCGGCCATAACTTGAGCCCACCTATTTGCGACATACAACACCTTGACATTTCAAAAAATTTCAAGACGGTGTAGAATATCATCAAGCCGGAGACTATAATTGTCTTTTTGTGAACTCCACTGGGAAGAGTATTAACAACGGCGTGCGCGCTCTGAACAATCTGTCCGGTATTTTTATTCCACGGAGGCTTATAGGACCTTTCACGTCCGGAGCCTCTCTGTCTGGACAGGCAGGCTGAAGGCCAAAGTAGTCCTCCCTGATATTATGTACAAACACGTACGTGCGCACACACACTTATATCCATCCATATAATAGATACTGTCTATTTTTAGAATCTTGTGCATGCAAAGTGTATTCTTCATCACAATTACTATACACAGAGGTAGCGGAGAACCCGAAATCAGCTCACAGTGCCACTCAAAAACTATTTATTTTATTTTTTTTAACGTTTCATCACATTATGGTAATATAAAGCCTGTTCATGGTTACACTGGGAGGAATGGCTTGGAGAGAACTCCTTAATCACTTGAGCTCGCGCTCATTCTTAATAGGCTCGGCTTGAAAGGCAATGATCTGAAGACGTGTTTCTTTAATGCGCAGCACGTAGCAGTTTAACATCAATGAAGCTGCGCTTTAGTAATTGTACGCCATCTGTTTTTCCCAAAGCGGCCGACCTGACTCGAGCTCTGTTCCCTTTGGCACCGAGTGAGATATACGATACAATAGATAGGCCTGGCGGCTGACGAGGGAAAGGGAAGGCGCAAGTGTTGTTTAACGCAACTGCCCCTTTGTTGTCGTCTCGACACTACGCTGCGTTTAATTGGGAACACACCCGGGTAAAGTCCCCTGTTGTGCATTTAAGAGAGAATACTAAAGTTACCAAAGGGCAGAACTTATGAGCACCGAAATGGTAATTTGTCGTTTAAATCTAGAACAAAATGTTTTGTTCAGTCCCTACGACGCTGGACTTGATATGTAATGAGAAGGGCGGAAATAGAAAGCCCAAATCCTATTCCAGGGGCTATTCCAATGCCGCTTTTCCTGGATGGTATCCTTCACGGTGGGAGGTGAAATAAAGCCGCGCGGCTTGTTCTACAGCTCGCCTCCGATGACTTAATCAGGCCATAAAGAAAGCCTCACTTACAGATTTCGTGTTGCCCCCTGCGCTCTGCATTTCATCAGCCCTAGGTAAGGGTGATATACGCCTGCCCTCTGAAGCTAATGTGCCTTATCTCTGCCTCACAAGTGACAAATTTATCGCCACCATCGACTATTTACTATCCGTCCGAAGCACGATGATCTGGACAGCGTCATTTAAACTGCAGAGGCACTGCCATGTTGGGAATACCGTCTCGGTGAGTTGGCATGAAAAAAAGAGGAGTTTAAAGTGTCTGGTTTTACATCTCTGGATGAAATATAGGACAATAATTTTGAGGAAAAATAAATGAATTAGTGTCGGTACTTTGAGTAGTGTGTGTGTGTGTGAGTGTGCGTGTGCACAGTCACATTCATCCATATGTCACTTCATTCAGACAGGAGCTTCATCAATCCCATCTGCATCTCATCAATAATCACATTACATTTGACTCCTAGCACTCCGACAAATTTCCACCGACACTTTTCAATGACGATTTCTGCAATTACGTCCAGCTAATCAGCCGATATCATTTAATGACCCTAATTAGGATGCAATCTAAACTACTACTTTAGAATAGGAATAAAATATTCATTTGCTAATCTGTCTGTGACAGATGCATCTCTAATCGATACAATCTCATTCGTGCTCGATAAATAATATATCACCCGAGTCAACTACACATTGCATTTTATTCTCAAAGTTGTTTGAGAATGAAATGCGTCCAATGAGAATACATTATTGAGCATTTATTAGCAATGAACAAAATACGGATGCACTTGATTGGTTGTGAAACTTTACAACCGCGATTCTATTTTTGAAACAAGATATGGGGCTACAATATTGTTGACTTGTGCTTTTTTCGACTTAATTCAAATATTGATTAATCGGCATTCCATCTTCACCACATGTTGGATAATCCATTCAACTAGAAAGAGCCTTGGCTTAACAGCCAAAATAATTATATTGACCTTAATGTCTCAAAAGAAAACACACCCGCAAAAAAAAAAAAAAAAAACATGGACGTGAGCCAAAAGGTCTAGTTGTTATATGAAAATGTCATAAAAATGGAGTGAAATCGAACAGCCGCTCACGTTCATTCGTGTATATATATTTGTCACTCACTAGGCTACTTCCCTTAAAGCTTCAAAACACTAATCAACACATCCAGTGCTTCTTTACCCTCATGGTTTTGGTGATACTCAAACAGGATCCGATTCGCGAGTTTGGGAAACAATGACGGCTTGTTGTACTGTGACTTTCCCAGAATGTGCCTTTCACACACTCGCACATAAACTCCCACTTCTGGAGCCCGTGACAAACACCTTTTGTCTTGGCACTGTGATATGTCAAAGGAGACGATCTGACTGAGATTTAGTTTTATTACATTATTGTTTGTTATGTTAGTACGTATGTCCCAATGTCATGATAAGGTGAAAATTTTCGATGAACAGAAAACTTAAGGGCCTTTTCCAACCCTTATTGATTATAGGCGGAGCGCCCCAATTTCGTGAACAGTCGCGGCGGTCCAAGTTGTTTCTCTGTTCATTCACTGCAAAGAACTCCCGGATAAAGACATTCGGTGGGTCTCGTGTTTCCACAAAGTGGAGGTGAAAGGCAATCTCTTTGTCGCCGTGCCTCACTTCATTCAGACAGGAGCTTGATCAATCCTTTGGCTCTGTATGGACTGGGACCGGTGTTTCTTGGCGTCACTGCACTCGTTTGTGTCGACTACCCTTCAGCTACCCATCGTCTCCGAACCCAAATCCGTCGAGATCTCAAAAGTAGAAGTAGGGTAGATTTTTTAATTTGACACTGACTACTTTCTGTCTCGATAAGCGGCTGACGCATCCCCAGCCAAAGTCCGCCAATTAGTGAGTCAACAAGTACGGCGAAGACATCATCATGCGACGAAATATTAGCTCAGCGTGGCGCAATCTGTCCACAACCACGTTCCCACCTCTTCTTTCGAGCCCTGTTTTGCATATTAATTGACGGCGTAATCTCGCTGACGTGGACCCCAGTGAATCGGGGGGGATAACCTGAAGAGTTCATCCGAGCCGGCGTTTATCCGGGCCACGGCAAGGGGGTGGGGGGGTGCCGGGGTGCAGAACGGGCGAGCTGGAGCTCAACTCGGGTGTGTGCATACATGATTTATGTGGCTTACCCACCGAGGGGGAGATAACGACGACCTTCTGAGGAGTCGGAGCCAAAGCTCTCTCCCTAGGAATGAAAAGTGTGCTTGATTACTGCAGGAAAGATGATACAATGCAAGAAAGGTTATATGACTGCCTATGATGTGGATGATACATCACTTTAAAGGGTTTTACAGTCGCTACATTATCTCTGAACTTCATAGGGATTCTGTAATTTGCCACAGCAAAAAAATACATAAATAAATAAATAAATAAATGTCCCCTTTATAGCGGCTTCGTTTTACAGCGTGACTTCATGAAAGGCTGATGTTGGTGTTTGCCTCGTTTCGATTTCTTCACACGACAAGCGGCGCCATTAGGGATGTTAGTTTGGGTGGTTTTTACCCTTGCACCAACGTTAAAGTTGCTCGGCTGCGGCTGCGAGGGCTACGAACAAAAAGGCCACATTTTGCATAACCGAAAGCAGGCGCCCGGTGAAAATGCTTCGGACTGCGGTGATGTACTTATTTCACTGGCTCACGTCGTCTCCCTTTGATTGCAACCTCTGGAGGTTCTTAAAGTGAGAATCTAATTTGATGCCAAATTGTGTTTCTGAGACCTTTTCACTCTTCAAAATTGACTCTCATCCTTAATTTATAAGGCGACCTCCCACCGTCAGCACCTGCTCACATCCTCTCGCCGCATCAACATATGGCGGCGCACATAATCAGTCTTGCCGTTTTCCTGCCGCGTGGCACCGCCGAGACGTACACACATGCGTGCTACACATTCATGGTCACGTGAAGGACCTAGTTGTGTCACGTCGCGTGCCCGCCGGCAGGTGGCGGGTTTTTTCCTCCGCCCGTTCTGCACACCTGTTCGTAATTTCGGGCTGATCACCTGCCTTTATTAAGCGACTCCGGCAGTCATCTCACTGCCGGAGAATTCCTAACCGTGCCATTGCTCTCTCTCGCTTCTTCATCGTTCGTATTTACTCGCTGCCTTTTTGCCTTACGGCCTCGACTATTGTTATTCGCGTTTCACCCAGATTGTGGTTAATCTAGATTACTGATCTCAATACTTCCTCGCTCCTTGTTCTTTCGCGAGCGTTTTCGGTTGTTTTTCCTTATTCCCTGGTCCTTATTTGACCAGCGTTTTCTGTTTCCATTTTCCCTGTCGGGCTCTTTCTGTTCGTATTAAAATCCCTTGTTTTTTCATACAAGACCTTTTCGTGTCTGCTTTTTCCGGGGATCCACCTCGTTTTTTCTGTTGTGCACGAGGCGATTTCTCATCGCCTCGGGCTCAACGTGACAGAATTCTCCGGCCACCATGGATCCCGCAGACATTGAAAAAATATTTTCCGCTCTTTCCCGACAAGAGCAACTAATGAGTCAGCACGGCCAAACCATTACGGAACTCCGCGGCGCGGTCTCCATGCTGGCTCATCGGTTCGATGAAGTCGAACCTCGCTTAGTTCGGGTGGAGGAATGGAGACCACCACCTTCCTGGGGTTCATTATAGAACAGGGCAGGCTACGAGCGGACCCCATTAAGACGCGTGCGGTCACTAACTGGCCGGTTCCTACCAGTCGCAAGGAACTGCAGCGCTTCTTGGGGTTCGCCAACTTCTACAGACGTTTTATCCGCGGATACAGCCAGATGGCGCTTCCCTTAACCCGCCTTACTTCGGTTAAGATCCCTTTTAAGTGGGACCCTACCGCGGATGCGGCGTTTGCTAAACTTAAGGCGGCGTTTACTAGTCCCCCGGTACTGCAACATCCTGACCCTGACTACCCTTTCATCGTAGAGGTGGATGCCTCGGATTCAGGGGTGGGTGCGGTGCTGTCCCAACGCTCTCCAGTCGACCAGAAGCTGCACCCCTGCGCCTTCTTCTCCCGTCGACTCAGTGCCGCCGAGTCCAACTACGACGTGGGCAACCGGGAACTGTTGGCTGTGGTGACCGCCTTACAGGAGTGGCGGCACTGGCTCGAGGGGGCAAAGGAGCCTTTTACCGTCTACACTGATCATAAAAACCTTGCCTATCTCCGCTCCGCCAAAAGACTAAACGCCCGTCAGGCCCGGTGGGCCCTCTTCCTCACCAGGTTCGACTTCGTCCTCACCTACTTCCCCGGGTCTAAAAACACCAAGCCTGACGCCCTTTCCCGTCTCCACGAACCTGCGGGGAGGGACCGTTCCCCGGAGACCATCCTCCCGACCCAGTGCATCGTGGGGGCCGTCCAGTGGGAGATTGAGCAGCGGATCCAGACAGCCCTGGAGGGGGTTCAGGTGCCGGCGGGGTGCCCATCGGGGAGGCTGTTCGTACCTCCTGCCCTCCGATCGGAGGTCCTGCAGTGGGGACATGGGTCCAAGGTGGCGTGTCATCCCGGGGTGAACCGGACTGTGCAACTCGTCGCCCAGCGTTTCTGGTGGCCGGAGCTCCGCCGCGACGTGACGGAGTTCATCAAGGCCTGCACCTCCTGCGCCTGCGGCAAGTCGTCCCATCAACCTCCGGCGGGACAGCTCCAGCCGTTGCCCATTCCTCCTCGCCCGTGGTCCCACATCGCCCTGGACTTCGTCACGGGCCTGCCGCCTTCCCGGGGTCGGACGGTCGTACTCACGATCGTGGACCGCTTCTCCAAGGCTGCTCACTTTGTGCCTTTGTCCAGGTTGCCATCGGCGCTGGAGACCGCCAACCTCCTCATCAGACACGTTTTCCGTCTCCACGGCATTCCGGCGGACATTGTGTCGGATCGGGGGCCCCAGTTTGTGTCTCGCGTCTGGAAGCGGTTCTGCCGGTCCCTCGGAGCTACGGCCAGCCTGACCTCGGGATACCACCCCCAGTCCAATGGACAGGCTGAGCGCGCCAATCAGGATCTGGGGGCGGCCCTCCGCTGTGTGTGCCTCCACCGGCCCGCATCCTGGGTCGACCACTTACCCTGGGTAGAATATGCCCACAACACCCTTGTCTCCTCCGCCACGGGCAGATCGCCGTTCATGACGGCTTACGGGTACCAGCCACCGTTGTTTCCGTCCCAGGAGGGGCAGGTGGAGGTCCCTTCTGTACAGCACCACCTTAAGCGGGCCCATCGCGTGTGGAAAGAGGCCCGGGCTGCGTTGTCCCGTACTGCGTCCCGGAACCGGCAGATCGCAGATCGTCGTCGGCGCCCGGCACCCTCATACGTGGTGGGACAGAGGGTGTGGCTGGCAACGAGGGATCTTCGCCTGGCCGGCTCGTCTACCAAACTGGGGCCCCGATTCACTGGCCCATTCGAGGTCGAGGCCGTCATCAGCCCCGTCGCGGTCAGGCTCCGGCTACCGGCCTCCATGAAAGTTCACCCCGTGTTCCACGTCTCCCTGCTCAAGCCTGTGTCTTCCAGCGCCTTGGCGCCTCCTCCCACGCCGCCGCCCCCTCCGCGGGTCGTCGACGGTGACCCGGTGTACACGGTTCGTGCCATCCTGGACTCTCGGCGCAGGGGCAAGGGCTTCCAGTACCTGGTCGATTGGGAGGGCTACGGGCCGGAGGAGCGGCAATGGGTGCCTCGCTCCTGGATCCTTGACCCGTCCCTTCTGCGCGACTTCCACGCCGCTCATCCATCCAAACCGGGTAGTCCGCCGGGAGGCGTCCATTGAGGGGGGGGTACTGTCACGTCGCGTGCCCGCCGGCAGGTGGCGGGTTTTTTCCTCCGCCCGTTCTGCACACCTGTTCGTAATTTCGGGCTGATCACCTGCCTTTATTAAGCGACTCCGGCAGTCATCTCACTGCCGGAGAATTCCTAACCGTGCCATTGCTCTCTCTCGCTTCTTCATCGTTCGTATTTACTCGCTGCCTTTTTGCCTTACGGCCTCGACTATTGTTATTCGCGTTTCACCCAGATTGTGGTTAATCTAGATTACTGATCTCAATACTTCCTCGCTCCTTGTTCTTTCGCGAGCGTTTTCGGTTGTTTTTCCTTATTCCCTGGTCCTTATTTGACCAGCGTTTTCTGTTTCCATTTTCCCTGTCGGGCTCTTTCTGTTCGTATTAAAATCCCTTGTTTTTTCATACAAGACCTTTTCGTGTCTGCTTTTTCCGGGGATCCACCTCGTTTTTTCTGTTGTGCACGAGGCGATTTCTCATCGCCTCGGGCTCAACGTGACAAGTTTGGCTGTGCATGAGATCTCATCTCACTCACGAGTGTCCGCTTTTCATTCGTTTTAAGAATTAGCCTGAAATACTTTTTTTCACCTCTGACTGCCTCACCTTTCACATGTTTGCAAGTGTGTGTGTGTGTGTGTTTTTTTTTTTTTTAAATACACAGCTCCGTGTCGCTCAAACATAAAGAAACCAACCAATTAGTCTGATGCAACCATCAGGGACTCCACAGTTCGGAAGAAACTTCTGAAAATGCAAAACGTGTCACTCAGCAGTGTACACATCCTTAGGGTAAGCCATCTATATTCAGAGGAATTTCTAAACAATGACAGACTAAAGTCAGGGAATCAAATGTATTGTTTGCACATTTAAATGAGGCCGACTTTCCGCATCCATCTCATTCGCAAGCAAGGAAATGTTCCGAGTATTTTGGTGTCGGTTGCACATTTCACAACGCTGCGGTTAAAAGAATGATTTTTCTGGCGACACACACAACGGCGGATTAGTTGACAGTGTTTACGTGCAAGAGCATCACCTTCACCTTTGTGGTTAGTCATTCACGTGATGACCCGAGCGTTTGGTAGTTTTCGGATCTTTTTAGCAACAGCCGCTTGTCGCTTTCGTGATGAACAATTCATGAAGGTTTTGTGGGGTTTGACCTTGGAAAATCGAGAAAAACTCTGGAAAAGGTGTGCGACCTCAGCCTCTGCTTCTTCAAAACAAATCTGACACTACTTCAATACAATGTAACTTGTGGACTAAGAAGACGAAAGAAAAGCGTCAACCTTCGCATCTTAACAAATCCCGTAGTCACCATCCTCTCATTGCTGTGTATTGATCCTTGATAGAATCGCTCGTGACATTTGCATGCAATCCCTCGTTTGTTAAATGCCCGAGGAACGTCAAGATTTGATGAGACCATAAGATTTTATCGCTCGGAAAATCCGTTCTACAAGCCATATCAAAGCACCTGCCCGTTTTGCAGCCGAAGGTGAAAGGCCCCGCACCTGGCTACGAGCAAATCATAACGGTCGGCGCTCTCTGGCTGACACTCGCAGCCTGGCGGTGCTTTAATAAGCTGCCGGCTGACAGACAGAGGCGGAGGAAGTGAGGCGCTCTCTTTGGGAACGACACCTTGCTCTCCCTGACGGGCGAGTGTCTGCTGAACTTATAATAAGAGGTTCAAAAACCTCTTGGCTCGGGTGATATGGTAAGATTCCAAAAGAGAGTGCCGCGCTACAGGCTGATGATGGCTTGAAGTGCATCCGTGTTAGTTTAGCATTTGTCCAATTTGAACTCTCAATGCTGATCCATTTGGAATGCTGATGTTGAGCATTAAATATTTCATGACTTGTTTTTCTGAAGTTGTGGCACCTTGCTGTGTCGCCTCCAGCGAGACCAAATTCCACCCTGAGAGTGACTGAAACCGCCCGACATTCTGCATTCAAATCACATGGAGAAAGTCATTTTGGTCCGAGCAATGACAATGTTGGTTTTTTTTCTGAATTACAAATCTGCCCTCGTTTCATTACATCATCATAATAATAATAATAATAATATCTAACAGGAACATAATTTGTAGCGTTTGATTTTTTTTCTGAAATATATATACACTGAAAAAAAAAGTTATTTTGACTTTGCACAATTTTATTTCGTCAAGGTGTCACAGATAATTCAAATAATTGGGATTCAGTATACATTTACAAAGTAGTGTAATAGTCTATTTGAAAAAAAAAATCTGGATCCAGATTACTATTATTTCGTGCAACCACTTGCTTCAGGAAAACTGAGTACGCTTTAAATCACAACATTCATTCATTCATTCATTCATTCATCTTCCGAGCCGCTTGATCCTAACTAGAGGGGCGGGGGGGTGCTGGAGCCTATCCCAGCTGTCTTCGGGCAGTAGGCGGGGGACACCCTGAATCGGTTGCCAGCCAATCGCAGGGCACACAGAAACGAACAACCATTCACACTCGCACCTAGGGACAATTTAGAGTGTTCAATCAGCCTGCCACGCATGTTTTTGGAATGTGGGAGGAAACCGGAGCACCCGGAGAAAACCCACGCAGGCCCGGGGAGAACATGCAAACTCCACACAGGGAGGCCGTAGCTGGAATCGAACCCGTTACCTCTGCACTGTGATGCCGACGTGCTAACCACTGGACTACCGGGCCTCCCTTAAATACATCACAACATGATTTTGATAAATCAAACTTAAGATAATATCTCCACAACATGATGTGCTAAAAAAAAAAAAAAAAAAAAAAAAACATTGAACAACATGAAAACGCATTTACGGGACACCCGTAGCCGACTCTGAGGAAAATTTGCTTTCGACCAGTATAATTCGTCATATCGGTGTCTCGCCTCCGATGCGCCAAACTAAAAAAAGAATTCAATATCCCCACAGAGAAGATCAACTGTTGTCGCGGTGGCCAGTAGTGCAAGATATAAACACCCCCGTTTAAAGATTCTTCTTATCAGTCATCTGTGCATTGACCGAGCAAGCCCTCCGCCATGTAAAAGAATATCACCGCCGGTCCCGAGATTAGAGCTGCATCGCATTGACTTTCCATTGCAGGGCAATAAAAAGTAATACAGCCAGCTTTCACTCACCGGTTTACACGGCGCTGAGAGAATAAGGAATTGGCAGTTAAAACGCAGGACAGATAAGCCCGCCGTAATCACGGGGCTACTTACTGTATGGGAGGATGTGGAAAATGTGTGACTAACTGCGTGAAATATTGTTTTCGCTGCTGCGCATTATTCAGCTGGACTCCGACCCGACTATTTAGATTTAAATGATACCAAGAAACAAACCAATGGGGGTGCAAAATGCTACACGCCCAAAAAAACTTGACTTGATTTCGACGGCCTGATTTCCTCACTGTTGTACTGTCACGCTGCAATTTTGGGGTGTGACCACACGGAGCACGTCATACTGTGCACACAGGGAATGTTTGACACCTCAAGTCTGAGTTGCTTGACTAGTTAGTCCACTTTCGTAGCCCCGATGCAGTTGCTGGACATGCTTGTTGAAACATGTCATGTCATCAATGCAAATGTTTGTTTTGTATTTTAAAAAAATATTCTGGTATATTTGTTGCGACTGTGATAGAGTTTGGCTCTTTGCGTCCTTGATGTTGTTTGTTGCTTTGGTCCGTTATTTGGTCACACAGGGCTGAGCTTGTTGATCTCTACACAATCTTGAGTTACTCAGACGTCAGAACGTTCAGCCTTCTTTGCCCTGCTGCGTCCAGCCCTGCTCTCTTGTTTTTTTTTTTGACTTCTCCACTTTCATCTCCCGTCTGCTTTTTGGGTCCAAATTCGTCTCCTCGCATGACACTATTGACAAAATGTGATGTTTCCATTTGAATTTCTATTTTACTTTCCACCAAGTCGATTTCAGATGTGAATGAGGCATCCGACGAGACTGTTTGAAATGTGATAAATGTGGAAGAGGATGTTGACGAGGTAGCAAGCGGTCGTTGAAGTCAGGCAGCACTTTTGATTTGACTGCACTTGAGAGTCATGTGAACGCCTTACGATACACGGATCTGTAAATAGTCTTTTTTTCAATTTTTTTTTATAGATGTGACTTGTTGCATGTGAAATACGTTCTCTTTCAAATGACCTCCAAAACCCATCAACATTGTGCATTTTACAGAGCTCCAATACTTTTTCTCCCAATCGACTGGGATTTTTTTTTTTTCTGCCAACAGTAGTAAACCCCGGTGACATACGGGATCTCTTTACAGCTCACTTCACATTTCATCTCAGAGAGCCACGAAGATAAACCAGAAGCCTTCACTTGCTCCGTTGGTTCTTCCTGCTGAAGCAATAGGACAGGAAATCATTGCCATCAAAACAATCCCGAGGAAGGTCAGCCAAATCAGGGGAATTCAATTAGTCACCTTGAAGAAAAGCAGAGACCGACGGAACCCGTGCGGGGACCAACCCGGAGGCTGAGACTCTCGCTAAATGCCACGTGACACAAGTGCGTTTCCTTGCTAATAGTCTCCCCGCAATTATAAATCGAGTCAAACATTATTATTTTGAACGTTTCCTCCAATTGCACACACACATTTTTCTAAAATTGTATCTTCAGAACGCTGAACAGAGAGAGTGGAAGAGAGAGAGAGAGAGAGTGAGCAAGGAGATGGCAAATAATCAGTTCGGAGCCAAAAACCGAAACGCTTTGAGCATCGGGATTGTTTCCACTTTAATTTACATACAACTGTGCAATCTCATCTTCCAGAAATGTGTTCCCATTGTTGGAGATGCAGAAGAGCCGCTGGCTCTTTTTGGCTTAGGGATTCATTTGACAAACAAATCATTTGGATGTTAGTATGTCAGACACAAAGGCTGCGACTGCCTTCACGGAGTCGTCAGGCGCAAGCGAAAGATTTTTTAAAAAATTTGACCGCTACAGTTCACTGCGAGTGTGCTTCAACGCACTGTTGTCCTTCATTGAAATCTGGACTTTCTACAAGAACGGAGTCCAAGTTAATTTAAAACAAATGGATTCCCAAAAATGTTCAACTTTCTTCTTAAAATAAAGACCTCGTGGATTATTTCCACCTCATTAGATGCAGAGGGGCATTATTTCACCCCATACGGTGATTACCACCACATCGACCGTATCCGAGGACTTGACTGCAGAATGCCGTCATTTTCCGCAACATTGTATGTCTTTGCACTTTCTTCCAGGCGATATAGCCAGCTCCTAACTGACTCTCTGGGGATCGGGAATGACCCAGGCTCACTAAATATCCAGTGCAGCAGCCCAAAGTAGCCATTTAAGACTGCGATGCAATGTCCCCCCCCCCCCCCCCCCCCCGCCCCCCGGCCCTTCCTGCCCCAGCCAATTAGCGGTCCGAACAGAAGTGCTCAAGCTGAGCGCCGCTTTGGATAGATGATGTCACTGTTTGGGCGATGAAGCCGAAGCCGTTAGGCTCGGCGCGGATCCCCAAGTGCAACTTTTTGAAATGCAAATTAAAGGCGAAAGCCTCCACAACACTTTCAGAAAGCAGCAGCCTCTCTTCACATGCCACGCTTGCATCTTTTATTCACTTACGCAGGTGGACAAGAATAACTACTGTTCTCTGTGTTTATGCTCCAGAAAATATGTAGCATCATGTTGAAAATGTGTGGCTTTAGACCAAGCAATGGGCTGTGTGAAGGAAAAAAAACAAAACTAAACTAAACAAAAAACAATGTCTTTGCTGATGAAATGTAACAGTTCAGCTTGCTTCCCGGACAGCGTTTGCCTTTGGGGGCACATTGTTTCTCTCACAGGTTCACGTGAGGTCATCAAGACCGCCCGAGGCAAGACTCGCTTTCGGTCATCTTTCTCTAACAATAGGAAAAAGAAAAAAAAAAACACTGAAAAATCGACTTTCTCATTCACATGCAGAATAACATACAATGCCGTGACATCTATTCAATTTGTTGTAATTAATTGTAAATACGTCTGAATTGTGGTGAGGAGATTGAATTGTAGTTCGTCCAGATTTTACTTGGCATAATCCACTTCCGTCGCGTGCCAGAAAGCAGGCGGGCCAGAATGATTATGAGCCGGTTGTGTTGTCAACAAACGACCAATCATGGCTGTCACGGCTCACAGGGATACGGCGGCATTCCATGAAGCTGTTAAGCAGCTCATTAGCCATTTTCCTCTTGATTCCCTCCCGACGCTCGCCATCATTCTAAAATATGAATGGTTTAAAAAAAAAACAGATGGAGAGATTAAAGTGACAACATTGTACATTAGGACAGTCCTTTTTTTCATGTTGAGCTTTTCCAGAGGTATTGTCGGTGCTGAGAGTCTTCCCAGCAACCCGGTAATCTGAACAAAGCAAACAATGCCCCGTGATTCTTGCTTCTATTGAAGATTCTTCACACCAGATGATGTTGCAGAAACTCCTTTATCCGTCCACTCGCGCTCTTTAATTTCATATTTTCATTTCAACCGGTTGAGGTTGCGCACCGATCGATGTGTGCAATTAGACACGCAAAACTCAGCAATTGTGCTTATGTGCTGAAATGGATTTTCTCATTTGTGTGAAGGCAATCAATACGGTACAACCAAATATGGAGCCGCGGTCCTTATGGTCGGCGTCTGCTTGAAAGAGCGCTTCGAGAAGTCGACAGTGCATTGGTGAACCTGCTTTTTTTTGCAGTCATGGAGCACTGTGACTTTGTTCCCTAAAAAATATGTAAAAAAAATGGAGTGCTTCTCTTGAAAGAAAGTCATGGAGCTGGCTTTTTTTATATTATTTACTATTCTTGGCTATTGCATGATGCGCTAATAGGCGACGTGGCAAGCTAACAAGCACAGCTTCAAATCATCATATTAAAAATGAAAAAATATTTCGGCTTTGCACATTGAAATGTTACATGGTTACAATATTGTAATGTTTACAAATGTAAATTCCATTGTATGGACAGCCCGCGGACTGTATGAATATAAAAAAAAAAAAAACCAGCTAAAATGAGAAAGCTGAGCAAAAGCAAGGCGTCAGTGCTGCTCAGATATCCACTATCTGAGGTCCCTCAATATCCATACAAGTGCTTCTCTGCCGACGCGTGTGGGCCTGTCTGCGCTGATAAACGTCCCGTTGACACTAACTACCAGCACAGGTTCTCTCTTTGGCTGTCTTACCTTCGGGGGTGAGATGCACAGCACCTTAACAGAAAGTGAATACTGCCTTCTGTCCCTTTGAAGTTTTTTTTTTTTTACTTTGCAGAAACCAAGGTCAGTGCGAAGAGTGTCGTATTGCTTGCAAAATACCAGGCCTGTCTGTCTATTTTGTGACAGCAAAAACTCAAATTAAGATACAGTACTTGACACATCGCGTCCTTGTAATTATGACAAACAAACTATCCAAACGAAGCTAAAACTTCACACTTTTACGAATCTGGTCTGACATTCTTTGACTGCATCTCTTTGGGCTTGTGCTGTAAGCTAATGAATGTCGTCGCTTGAAATGGCTAATTAATTATCTACCCTTCATGTGTTGAAATGTGCCTCTGAACCACTGGCATCGCGGTCCCTTGACTGCTTGTGAACTCATACGGTACTTTTTAACCTTGAAATGGACCGTGAACGGCTGACACGCTCGCTACCTGCAAAACATGAAGGAGTAATTGGGTTCCTCGTGGCAGGTGACAGCACCTTCCGAATTCATTCTTTCTCAATAAATGGCTTTGGTCCTCTTCCAAACACATGAACTAAAGTATTACCGGAGCAAAAACGAGAAGAAAACATTGCATTTCAAAAAGTCGATTATTTTCTAAAAGTTTTTTGACTTTGGGCCCAATTGTAGTTCTAATCATATAGCCATTGCGCTACGTTTTTCAGTTCTGGAAATGGCCTCTGTCCCTGCTCTGCATCACTTTTCAAAAACCGCGTCCATCGTTTTAAGTGCAAAGAGAGGCCGATTCAGGAGGTTTATAGAATGCCATCCAGTTTGCTCTCATGTGTGGATGTACTCACTGGACAAACGCCATCAAAAAAACAGGATTTGAGTTTTGGGCAGTTATTCTCTCGTAAGCAGCCCAGGTTTCCTCCACGATGCCAAATGGGGCTTGTACTCGGTCATTAGACTTAATTGTGTTGTCATGTCACTGATATTTGGATGCATGAGGGAAGTGAGTCGACAGGGAGGTGGATGTAATTAATGAATTGATTTCCCGGGATGTGGATTGACGGGTCGAGGTCTCGCTGCGGGACTGGCTGCTGCAACGGTGTGTGTGTGGTGGATTGGTGACTGGACAAATAAGCTGGAGTGGAAACCCGCGGGGCAAGAGATTTTGCTTTGGCGGTGATAAGCACTGGCACGTGCTCCAATTGTGTTCCGTGAGATGTCCAGGCGAGGAATAAAACAATACAGACTTCGAAAAGACATCCACATAGATGCATTTGTAAAATACTGTCATCAGTGGGTGTGCATTAAAAGATGAAATGGATGCAAATATGTGCGATGGTAGACCGGTGAGTCTTTTCTTTGCGAGGCAGATCTCAAAGCAGGCCCAGATTGATCACCCGAAGCAATCGATCGGAAGTCATTGCACCTTAGCGTCGCTGTTCAGCAGAGTGCATTTCAACCCACACGTGATCACGAATGTGCAGTTTCTTCTGCACCGAATATGTCCCCGCACTGCACATGAACATACATTTCATCTTTTTGTGTGGATTATGTGCATGCAATCCTTGCATGCTGGTGTGCACTTCCAGGAGAATGTTGTGACCGTGTTTATGTGTCGGTTGCAGCGACCGACAGGTCCGGTGTTCCTAACAGTGCACAGGCAGCTCCCGTGGGGCCGTGCAAGCTGACCAAGAGGAAGAGCAGCTGCTGTTGGCCTTCGTGCAAAGTCAGCCAGTCTCTTCTTTTATATCTCTACTTGCCCCCAACACACGCATACAGTTATGCAACACTTTTCGCCTTATTTATTTATCTATTTATCTATTTCAATTTCCTCTTACGAACATACTTGAAAAAAAAAGAGTGGTGGTGTGACGACCACTCAACAGACGTATTGTGGCATTTTAATAACATGCCGGAGCGCCGCCTTGTTCTGAATGGTGCTGTTCCTGTACCTCATCGTGATGAAGTTTGTCACACTCTCCCCTCAACTTTCAAATGGCTGGTTTGAGTGTAGATTTTCCTCTGTGTATGAATACAGATGATTTGTAATCCGCAGTGTAAAGATGAAGGTAAACAGAGCCAGCTGACACAGTGGGAGCTGGACGCTGGCTGTGTTGGGGTTTGGCAGCGGCTCTACCTGAAGCTTGAGAGGAGGCGTGGGCAACATCGCCAACGGCCTCTTGTTTGTCTTTCGTGTCCGGCATTCTTTCTTTAAACCTTCCTGCCAAATTCATACCGTCACTTTGTGTCTGGATTTCACAATGGAGTCCTGTAACCTACTGTAGAGGTTCATCCTTACTTTCCTTATCATCCAAGTTTGCTTCTGACAATCCATCAATCGATTTACCTCCTTCGGTGTGTAGATAATGTTTGGATTTCAATAACAACAATAATGGTTCAAGTATGAATAGTATATGTATACTTTAAAAAGTCTGTTCTTTTTACAGGCCACACAGTTCTTCCATTCCTCTGTGCTGTCCTCTTGCTTCAAATAGTCAAACTTGAAACTCTCACATTTTTCTTTGTTTTGCCCCCCCAACCCCTCTCTCAAACTACTGCTTTTTCTTTCATGTCTTCGTCATTATAACTTGGGATACAGCTCCTGTTCGTTTGGCCATTATCGTTTGGCAAAGATCTCTGAAAATCCCAAAGGACCATCAGGATGAGAGTTCTGCCTGCTATAACTTTGGGGTATCTCGGAAGTCTTGTAGCTTGTTAAAAGGTAAACGGGGTGGATGTCTCAGGAGAGCACATAAACGAGGCATAGGCATTTTAGTGATATCCCAAAAGTTGACTAACCTCTGATAGACACTCATTTCCTGCAGAACATATATAATATGTCATGGAATGTTGCTGTTTATCATACACTTGTTTATTGATTCTTTTTTAATTTATTTGTTTTTTATGGAAATACAACATAGATTCTGATATTATTTTTACAATTTCACATACAAGAAAATAAAGTAATGAACGTTACAGCCGCAATTAAGTTCAAAAAAATAAAACGGTTGAAAAATCAGACATGTGTGAAAATATTACTATCTTTTTGAATACCGTTTACTGTGAGTAGTATGTTTTGAATTTCAGTTTTTGAAATCCTATTTTGTTGATGGCCATATCTACCACCTTCTTTCGGTCCCTGATTGCAACACCCGACAGAAACGTCACTGTGTTACCCTTGTGGGAAATGTAGGCTTTTGTAGTTCACGTCAATGTGTCGTGGCATGTGTAAAACTACAAATCCCATTTTCAACAATCCGGAAGTGTCGCAAAGTGAGAAGCTTCTATCGGTTGGTAAACATGTCCCGTGTGGTTAAGAAACGAAAATTCGACAAAACCCGACAGGACAGCCTGTACTTTGATAGCTATTCCGATGTGACAATTCACGAGGAAATGATAGCGGACCATGTACGAACCAACACGTACAGATTGGCCATTTTGAAAAATAGCGACTCGATCCGAGGGAAGGTTGTGCTGGACGTCGGGGCAGGAACCGCCGTTTTGAGCATGTTCTGCGTCCAAGCCGGTGCAAAGAAAGTGTACGCCGTTGAAGCGTGTTCCATTGCCGAACAAGCTGTGAAAATAGTCCGGCAAAACAACATGGAGGACAAAATCGAAGTCATACGAGGGACTGTTGAGAGTGTGGAGCTCCCCGAGATGGTAGAGGTGATAGTGAGCGAGTGGATGGGTTATGCCCTCCTGCATGAGTCGATGCTGAACTCTGTGCTGTACGCGCGCGACAAGTGGTTGAAAAAGCCCGGCGGGCTTATTCTGCCCAACAAAGCAGAACTTTTCATCACGCCCATCTGCGAGCCAGTGGTGGAGGACCGCTTACACTTCTGGTACACGGTCAAAGACAAGTACGGCGTTGACATGTCATGTATGAGTGACTTTGCCAAGAAATGCATCAAGAACTCTGACATTTCTGTCAGCCCAGTGACCGCCGAGGACGTGCTGTCTCACCCGGCCCGGTTCGCCGAGCTGGACCTGTACACGACCACAGTGGAGGAGCTGCGGTCGGTCAGGGGCCACTTTAAGTGCGAGTCTTTCGGCTTGGCGGCGGTTAACGCATTTTGTGTCTACTTCACCGTCTCGTTCCCTTGTCCGGACAAACCACAACCACTCGTTCTCTCGACGTCCCCATTCAAACCCGAGACCCACTGGAAACAAGCAGTTTTGTATCTGGACGAGCCCGCGGACGTGGCGCAAGACACGCTGCTGACCGGGGAAGTCAACATGTTCCCCTCGCTGGAAAGTGACAGACATGTATGCATTCACCTGGAGTACACGATTGGAAAACATAAAACATGTTCCAAGACTTTCTCTATCCCTGACTGGACCTCTGAAACACTATCCTAGTTTACTTTGCTCTCCTTTGCGTGCACCAGGTCGTGCACCCCAGTCTGAGGTCGATAGTATGCTCTTTGTCTTCACTTTGGAAAAACTGCACACTACTAGTTGACGTGTGCTACTTGCAAAACCGTTGATGTGATGCTGTAGTACAACAGCAGTCTTTTATTGGTTAGTGCTTTTTGAAAAGTTGCTTGAGGAATTATCCAATGTTATCGGTCTTCACCTGCCTGTTCATACATGATTTTTCCATTTTGTCCTGACTAGAATAACAAATGAAAGATCTGAATTGAATTAAATTGTTTGACTGCACTTTGGATTGTGTTGTTTCAGTCCTGACTTGTGCAATGAGATATTAATATATTATACAGGTTTCTTCGTATATCACTGTTGGGAGGACGGGGCGGGGGTCTTAGCTCTCGCAAAACTCATCTGTATTCATATTTTTTTAATGACCAGGTAAACATTTGTGATGCGTTTGGTTCCTACTTCCGCTGTCATTTAAAACTGGACAAATTATTGAACGTGTTTTCAAGCATCTTGTTTTTCGATCGCCGCTGAAACCTGACTGGCAAAGCGGTATCTAATCACAGCTACGCATTAATCCTTGTATGCTAATGACACCACCAAGAAGCCAATAGGATTCAATTCCCACAGTCAGTTACAGTAACCAATATGTCCGTCAGCACATCCTGAACACACAGATGAGGAGCACGCTATTGACCAAAGCTAATTTGGTGGAGCAACCTCCAAAGAGGTGTTCTTCATTTCTCTTGGGGTGCTAGCCGAGGAGACTATTTGTCCTCATTACCATTAGCTTCCCGAACTGACCCGTAGATCCTGTGTCCACTGCGTGGTGCTACATTTTTTTTCTTTTTCTCGACAGAAATAAAACACTGTTAATTTTGGCCATGGGCTGCAAATCTCAGCCGCGAGACATGCCATTTTTTTCAAAGACATCCGTCCGAAAGCACCGAGGCATGTTGGCACGGACGGACGCGCACCGTGTAACGAGGACGGATCTGCCCCGCGCCTGTTAAGAAACTGAATCACAGACGGGAGCACGTAAACCATAGCAGGGTGGCCCCGATTCACAATCCACCTGAGGCACTCTGCTCTCGTGCAATCCACCAAACTGTGCGGGCCACTCCTCTCCTTGCCCACTAATCCTTTTTCAATCATGCACTTTTTGGATTATGCCCCCATGTAATTCGTTTCAGGTATTGTTTTATAACTTAATATGATATTTCAATTTCGCCGAGTTGGCGCACGGGCTTAGAATAGCGCGTCGGATCGGATCAGCGCTGCAGGTCTGCTTGCAGCAGATTGGAGCCCAGGGTTAGCGCCGGGATGATAAGCGCAGACACTGACCTGATTCGCTCCTTCGGCCCATCCCATATTGAAATGGGAAGTGACTTTTCACTTTGGGACCGGCCCAAGAAGGATGTACATTATTGACCTTTATCACACAGACAAGGGCAATGTTTATTAACTCATTCACAACCAGCCAATTCTAGACCAAGTCTGAAAAGACGTCTCAAAACGTCTTTGGGAGTGAAAGAGTTAAGGGCATTATCTAGTCAATAGCTGAGTTTTCTACAGTACTTCGCAAGGCCACCAGGTTTTAATATATACTCCTAGTTCGTCCATAATACTATTTCATTGCTGTTTGACTGCATTTCAAGAGCCCGCCGCAAATGCTCCGTTTGTTCAAGGCTCAAGCCTTGAATCAAAGGAATCCGTGGATTAACCACCCAACAGTGTATCTCGAGCGAACCTTTCGTACGGCGCCATCGTATTTCGGTCTGCACTTAAACTGCCTCTTTGTTAGCTTGCTGCCGTTTGCACTTCTCTCTTGTCACAGAGTGAATTAGTAAACGAGTTCATGACGGGCAAGCTGCCCTCGGGCTAAGAGACAGACACAAAGAGAGAGAGAGAGACGGCTGCAAGGAGAGCTGTCTCCACCGTCCCCACCCTTGACGAGTCCAACAATGGTGAACCAGCAGCGATCATGCTTGTTTGCTTTCGAGCTGCCACACTTGGTTTGTTGTGTTGATCCAGGACAGGGATTAATTGCTGTCAAAATCCCCTAATATTCTCCCTGGGATATCCATAATTCTACACAATGACACTGCTTAAATATGTTGAAATGTGAACATCTGCTATCTGTTTACCACGGAGGCCTCTGGGCGGCACATTTTTTTTTTTTTTTTGCTGATTTCCTCCGTGATTTGCTTCATTAAAACCTCTGTCAGCATTTGCTTCTTCGGGTAAATTCCATTCATAGTCGTCATATACCCGTCGTATATGTACAAACCCATGATGCTGTTTAGTTGCTCTAAAGCGCCGCGTAACTTGACTTTAAACCAAACTTTCTCCGCACAAAACAACTATTAGGATGCACAAATTGTTGCGTCTGCTTATCTTTTTTTTTTTTAAGTATTATGATGTTCAGATTGTTGGGGGTGCTGTAACGGGAAATAAACGTATAAGTTAAGACACCACTGCACTTTCACATCTAAACAGACTTTATTCAAAATACTAGCGAGCAATAGCAGCAGTGCAGCAATTCCCTGGACTGCAACTGTCCAATCATGAATTCATTATAAATCCATTGATAGTTTTTTTTTTTTTAATCCAGTTATACATTTGAAACACTTTCAAGAATTCCAAGATGCGGTCTGACTTGCACTTATCAGTGATTGCCAAACAAAATAAATCAAACTAAAAACGAACGTGTCACATACTCATTGCTTTATCCAAACTCGTGACATGTTGATGCAGAGACATCTTTGATGAATAAAACAAGTGCGGTTCAAGGTGGTGGGCTCCCCGGCAGCTGTTGCCTGCCTGCAAAAGAAATCAACTCGAGCTGTCAAAGGCTCACAATGTCTGCATGCTTGCAGCCACTCGCCTCGCTCGCTCGCTCTGCCCCTCTGACGCCCCCCCCCCCTCCGTCCCCGACGCCCTCCCTTACGCCCCCCACCAGAGCGACTTAGAATGTTTGCATCCAGCAGAATCTACATTTCTGCAAACTTTTAAAACAATTGCACAGCTTGTGGGACCGTTCAAAGGCATTTTTGCTCGCATTGTTGTCTCCGCCCGTGTGGTCGCTTCTTCAGGTGAGCCTGGAAGCTTTTTTTTTTTTTTTTGCATCCGACGGGAGGGCGGACGCAAACTGGAGGCACCTGCGGTTGACATGTCGTAAGGGGGATTTAGGCGGCTGCAACAGGCGGTATGGCCGCTTCTCCGCGGGCTTTTGAGACCAAGGTGAGAGGCTTTCATCGAGCCTTTCTTTCCTATGCAGTCGTGTCTTCTGTTGGGGAAACTTCTGAAGCTTTGCTTTTAGATGCGCGCCGAGTAGGGGAGGCGATTCGTGGTCAGCTGACAGTTTTAAGACGCACGTTGAGCAAAAGGTATTTATTATCATTGTATTCCGTAAAATCATTTTACATTGTTTTTTTTGTTTTTTTTTTAGCTGTGAAAGTTTACGCGTTCTCCCTATGTGGAAATGTGTAAATAAGTCACAAGTACACCACGTTTAGGGGGCAATTACATCTATTACCTCACATCAAAGTATTTTTTTTTCTTGTAATGTATGCACAGGTAATATGTGTCGGTTGATTAATTGTACATCTCTCGATTTTGATATTTTAAATGCTGCCAATATTGGCTACCGGTATATTACTCCCCCCCCCCCCCTCTCCTGCGGTGTTTCTTTTTTCATGTTGCAATATGACCTATGCAATTTTACAAGCAAACTTTCTTTGGCAATTATTTAAGTCATCTACTTTTTTTAAAAATCAAACACGAGGCGTTGCTGTTGTTAAATATGCGGCGGAATTTGATCCGCCGTTTTGGGAACCGTCGGAAGATTTCGCTCATGCGGGAACATGCGCCCCCCCCCCCTCTCCCCATCACAACAGAGTAACTTTAACAGGTTTGAAGCCATTTGAGCCATTCGAGTCCACTGTAAGAATTGTATGCTAACCAGGATGATTTTTTTTTATTTTGTGCAATTGCATTTCCGTTTAATCCAATGTCTCCTTTAGTTATGTTTGAACATTCGAGGCGAATACGCTACGCCGTTACATTCCACATCAATGTAATTGTATTTTTTTAAATCAATATTTTGATGAATATCCACTGTGAGCGTGCGTCCGAGTGGGTGGTGGATTGGTGCTTGAGTGGGGAGGATATTTGGCGCGGTGAATATGGGCAGGAGAAGCAGGTTGGGTGGGGAGGGGGGAGAGCCCACCCGTAGGTGCGCGCGGTGGAGGAGTTGCAAAAAGCGAGCGTGCGCCCGGGAGCGCACCATCCTCCTCGCCGCCACATCTCGCAGAGCCACCCAGTGAAGAGGTTGTGATGGGATGATCATCTCACGACTATTGTGCGGGTCCACAACTCGGGAGAAGCGAGCGCGACCCCCCCGCGTCTACCTCAACCGTCTGTGCAGATATTGAAGTTTGTCATTACCGTCAGCGTTTCACCTCGATCCGCGATGGAGTGACACTTGAGGGACTAATGATGGACGCACTGACTTCGGAGCTCGTGTCCAGAAGTGCTCCGGTTTGCATGACGCGCGGTGTCGAGTGAGCCCCCCGGGACGGGACAGGACAATCAATCTCTTGATCATCCAAACAGAGCAATGGTGATGTGCGCGGCGAGCCTACCGAGACTGACGTGCCAACTCGCCACTTTGCGTCTCGTGCGAGAGCGCGTCTTAAAACGCGTCGTTCTTCATTCGTGTTCATTCCGCTGAACTTGTTGATGAGCGCCGGGACCTTGGAGAGCATGTGCGCCAGGGGACTTTCGACGCTTGTAAGTGCATCCAATCCGTGCGTGTTTGTTTAAAATAACGAACGGGTTTGTTGTTAAAGCAAAGTCTCGGCGGATTCAATTTTCTTCTCCCCAATAGCATCATTAGTGAACCAAGTTTTACAAGACTTGCTTGAAAAAAAATGTTTTCTTTTCTTTATATATGTATGTATGTATGTATCCATTTATTTATTGCATTTACTCACTCTCGTCCTCTATTTGTTCATGTGTCATTAGTAGCGCCCCCTTGTGGTTTTCGTCATCCATCAAGCGTAATCGCATGTCTCTTCAACGGCCGCCTGGTACGGCATTAATTTGTCATCATTTGAGCTGCCAGTTGTAGTTAGGCCTCCTTTGGTATGTTTTAAGCTGTAGTTTGCCATCTCATTCAAATGCATGTTTGACAGTGTTTCAATGAGCCGTACAGAGGTTAGAACGAGGCTGTGAGTGTGTGTGCTTGAGGGAGGGTATGAGTGAAATAGACTATTACTTGTGTTGGATTATTCTCAGGAATTACTTCTGTGGGAGGATAACTGTTGATGATTATTAGAAACCGTAATTGTTCAACGTCAGGGTTCAGGTCGAAGGCAACAACCTATTCCACGTTGAGTTTGTAATTACAAATAGCCCAGGCGTTTGCATGAAATCTACATTTCCACGCGTTTTATAAATGTCTCAATGTATTGTTTCACTTCAGGCGTTCGTTATTTTAAGTGATGTTACTAGTTTACACTACTTTAACATGTGTTCCAACCAGGGCTTGCTTGTTCGTAAAATACAAAGTGTCAGAACACTGATAAAATGAAAAGATGACCTCTCACCGCCTTTCCGTCATGTAATTTTGCTTTGCGTCTTCCTCTTTACCCTGATTTGTTTCTTTTTCTGGCTTGTACGCCGTATTTCTTGCTGATCGCAAGCTACTTCAATGAGCATCATCCTTCCAGCTAAAGTGGACCTTTTTGAGTATCCGGGCATGTCACCGTGCTTGCAGAGTAATGTGCATGCACTTTAGGAAAAGTGTGTTTAATTATGCATGAGGTGTTCCCGTGTCACAAAGAGAGCTCTGCTTGGTGACGGGGAGACGCAGAGTGGGGGGTGACGGGTTGGGTATTTGTCTCGCCCTCTCATAAGGTGCCTGCCCGCCGCCACTTGTATGTGGCAGTGGAGTAAATGACGCCTCAGTGCCCTCGACTCAAACTTGGGGCAGCGTCGCCCCCGTCAAAAGTGCTGCTTCGGCACAAACTGAGTGCATGTGTCAGACCGGCCCGCTCAAGGGAGGTGCGGCGGTGCGTTTAGGATGAAAAACGTCACAGGCGGAGTATTGTGACAGTCGGAGGCCAGTGCAGACAAGTGAGGTGTATCCTTGGCAGACGCAAATTGACTGCCTTCAAAGGCCTCGGACGTGCGGTTGCACTTGATCCCGGATTTGAGGAAGCTTGCTGCAAACACCAACCACCAACCCCGCAACAGAAAATAATTGAGAAGCATGAATAACATGCTTGCTTCTCCTCATTTATCCAAATTCAACAATATCTGGCTTTCATTTATTTATTTATTTGTTTGTTTGTTTGTTTGTTTATTCCTTTTCAATTTTAATTTTGTTCAGGTTGTGGGTCCTCTGAATTACCGGGTATACGAAACCGAAAACTGTTCCTTTCTGTTTCACGTTGACAAGAGATCTGGCAACAAGATGATATCACAGCCTGAAAAGAAGGCTGGAAACGGGCGGTATAGCACGACCCCCCCACCGACCGCTCCATCAACCCGACTGCTTCTCAGGCACTTAAACAGCCGTCGGCGTTGCACCCACTCGCGATGGGCCGACATGATTAAAAGTTCATAAGGCAGCCAGCCACTTGTAGGCGGCGACATTTTCAAAAGTGGAAACGTGATGAGCTGACTGGAAGGCAAGCCCCCGGCATGCATTATAGGTGTGTTCCACACGAATGAATGGCGGGGCCAGGCTCCACTTTTTACATGTTTATTCATGCGGGTTGCGCTTCTATATTGGCAGGTTATTAACGATTAAGGCGGCGGAGATTGAAGCATCTCTCCTTATCTTTCTTTCATTTACCTCTGACTGCCTGCCCTCGCGACTTTCTGCCCTTCCCTCTGCCGTGTTTCTCCTGTTGTGAGGCACAGGTGGAGAATATGAAACAGGAAGAGGCAGGAAAGATGAAAGCAAAAGAGGCAGGAGAGAAGCCGTGTCAGAAATCGGCCTTGAAAGCGCATAACATGCGTGAAATTTAAAAAAAAAAAGTGGGGATACATCCCTCGCGTTGGTGTTCTACATTGATAGTAGATTTATATAAAAAACATTGGGCATGACTAATTTATTTAATTGACCAATAATAGTGCCGCCCTCACTTTTTATTTTTAATGCCGAAATGTATGTTAGTATTCATTGAGTTCGATTGCATCTCTCTCTCTCTTTACGCACATGGTTTACAGTTTGTACTCCAATCTCCAATTGTCTGCGCTTTGTCCCGCCTCCTTCGGTTTACAAAACGTAATAAGCAGGGGTGAGAAGACGAGTCAGGTGCTTTGTATTGCTTTATTATTGAGGTGGAAAACAACACACGCGTGCACATTTACACGCGTGCAGCCACCAATCTGGCCAGCTCTTTAGTGTGCGTGCCCCTTAACACGGTAATAGTATGTCTCCAAATGGGAGACGAGGAGCTCAGCGCCAAGAGTTCTTCTGGATAATTGGCTGCTTCCTCACCCGCTGACTTCTCACCCATTCACATCCTCTTATTTAAGGGCCCCCTTAACCTCTCATCCCTTGAAAGCAGTTGGCTACTTCATTTTTTTCTTTTAAATTTCTTCTAATCATACTGTACCGCCTTTGTCCATCCTCTCGTTGACTGATGATTTTAGTTGGTGTCGGTAGCGGCTTTCATGCTCAACTTGTGACAAAGTTTTCTGCGAACTTGCTCAAATCGATCAGTGCGTGTGTGTTTGTACCAGGACAGACCACCCGGACTCCAAAAAATCCCAGCTGATAAGTGTAACGATATTTTGTGTGTGTGTATATATATATATATATATATATATATATATATATATATATATAGTCCACAGAAAAAAAATGACCTGGATCAAGTTGATTTTATTTAATGCAACCACTTGACGAATTAGAGTAAATTCAACAGAAAACTTTTTTTTCCAGTGACTGAAAAAAAAAAGTCACTCACTTCAGTCATCATCCCCATTAAGGAGGTCTGGATTCATCCTCACACTCTGTTTCTCATGTCTCCACAGTTCCAGACCACCACACAGGACGAACACAATGAGTGACCAGAGAAGCTGAGGAGACCTGTCACACGTCTTATCAACACGTCAAAGGGGCTATCTGCTTCTCGCCTCTTCCATCAGCCTCCCTCCAGCTTGTCCTCTCCTCAATGGGCTGTGAGCCCTAAAGAGACACAAAGAGTCAAAAGAAAAGAAGACGCCTTTAAGAAGACATGTCTCCCCATTCCCGTTGAGCGAGTATCTCTCATTGGAAGCGGCAGTAGGAGAGGGGATCCTCGCTTTATAAGTCTTTCTAAGGAGAAGGGGCCTGAGAGAGGACCAGTCATGCGTCTCTATTTGGCATTGGCGCTTCAGGCGTTGTGGACTGGTGTTTGCCAGGCTGCCATACAGCACTACCCTGCGGCTTGGGGCCACTACGACGTGTGCAAATCCCAGATCTACTCAGACGAAGGACTAACCTGGGACTACATGGCCTGCCAGCCGGAGACGGCGGACATGACCCAGTACCTGAAGGTCATGCTTGATCCACCCAACATCACCTGTGGAAATCCTCCTGAGACATACTGCGCGCTGGTGAGTACACGCATGCTGCCAAGCCTTTCTATAAATGGCGTTGCACACAACGGGTCGGTTGCACACGGATTTCCATGAGTTGTGCCCTCCAACTAGCGACAGACGATTGCCATCCCCTACTTAAGCATGAACGTGGCAAAAAGACAAGCAAGCTTGCGCCGTCTCGAGAGCTGCTCCTCGGGTCTACAGTTGTCGTGAATGTATTCTGATCTCGATCTTCCCACTCTGCTACCAAATAATTTTGTACATAAATTCAAAGTCAGTAAACAACTTGGTAACAACACTAAGGACTATTTAGCAAATATTCTTGGGATCATTTTATGTGTACCCCCCCCCACCCCCCACCAGCCCCACCCACCGCCCCTGCTTTGCCACCCTCCAAAAAAGGATAAGTGCCCAATAAAAGCAATGATTGGTTGATTAGCTTTCAAGACCTCTCTGATGCATCTGCAAATTATCCGGCAATCATGAAAATCACAAGCTGAGCTGAAAAGAAAATGACGCATATTAGGTCAAGTATTTAATCAGCAAAGCAGCCTCCTCCTTATTTGGGGTCCTTATCACTTTGAAGCACACAGCCGCTTGCTAAATGATGAATCACCTTTGGTCTGTCGTCTAAGTCATCAAAGATTCTCTAAGAACAGGCACGCAGCTTTGATGGGTTTTTAGATAAATAGGGAAGTGTTTCAGGAAGAAGAGTAATAACTCAAGGAATATAAATAGACTCAAGTGGTCATCAGCGGAAACTCAGCTGAGGCAGAAAGACAGTGGAGGGGGGGGGGTGACAAAGGCGAGCAAATGATCAAGAGAGATTGGAGTAAGGCAAGAGCATCTGGGATTCAGAGACCCAAAGGACTATGGGCGAAGCCTGCAGTGACTGAGTAGCTAATATCTCCTCAGTGGGCCACGATGGAGACGAGAGAAGGTGAATAATTCAACATGTAGATCAATTCTTTTATTCATACTGCGCATTATTCAACTGGTCATATTTTCGGCAATATCCACACTTAGGCAAGCATTTTGGAAAATGTCTCTTGGTGTTAAAAAAAAAAAAGTTTGCCTCAAAACCCATTAACTCATTCAGTACCAGCCAATTCTGGACCAAGTCTGAAAAGACGTTTAAAACCGTCTTTGGGAGTGAATGAGTTAAAAGGCCATCAAACAACAGAAGCCCGAATATGGTACAAGTGACGAGAAAAAACAAAAAATGGCCAATTAATAAAAGTAGCAACTGTCAAGTCAAACGCATCACATTATTGAGCATTGTCTCCAGTGACTTGTCTGAAACAAATCTCCTTGGATGGATAGATATATTTTAAATATTTAAAAAAATAAACTTACCGCTACGTTCTATTTTGCTTTGGACTTGTCCTCAAGCTCTTTAAGAAAACACGGTGTTCTCCGCCTTGCGTTGACTCCACGTCTAATTGAGTGCGGCGAGGTTAGCAGGGGTGAAAACGATTGCTTGTCATATCAAATAGGCCATTGTCAAAACAGGGGCCCCTTCCATTCGCCGACTGCTCGTTTGTGTGACCTCGGATTGATACAAAGCGAAGCCTTGAGTGTGTCTTCCTGTTTGCCTCTGTAATGGACGAATGAATCACAGATGGGCAGGAGTCGTGCATGTCGGAGGCTTCGCTGGTGCTCTTCCGTTTCTGGATACACACACGGTCTATCGTTGGCATCATTGCCAGCCTTTTAAACTCTTGAGTACATTTCTGAGAGTTGACGCCATCCTGTTGTCCCTGCGAATACGGCAGACAATGTGACAAGAGCCTCAATTAAAAAGCCGGTTGGGTAGCTTAAACGTCTCGTCGCTCGAGTCCATTGATGAGAAATTACATAAAGCATAACAGTCACACATCAGGCGGGCCAATTACAGCGGAGTTCAATGTTCAAGTCCAATTAACGAGCAGAACATTTACCTGTGACGTTCCAAGAGGTTGTTCTGATTCCAACGGGGATTTGAATCACAAGCATTGTAGAGTCGGGGCAATTACAATTTCATCAACGCGGTCGGTGACTGAACACTTGAACAATCCGGCACATTTTAGGCGATTGCGGAGCTGAAAGTAACCGACGTCAAGTTGGAAATGAGAGTGAGGCGGTGGAGGAGCTGGAGGCCATGTTGCTTATATGAGTGTTCTTATGTCTGCCAGAGGCCTTCATCCCTGGGTGATGGATAGAGGAAAGCTGCATCAGATACTCCTCGTTGACAGCTTCTTTTTTATTTTTCCCCCCGTTGAAGACCCGTGACCTTTCAAATAGCAATAAGACGCCAATCATCCGACGCTGCTACACAAGTCGACCGTTTGATGAGATGTCGCTGTCCCCTCAAGTTAATAGCACGCCGACAGGTTGCCCAATCTCAAGCATTTTGATGATTGAAACGGCAAAGCACTCGGCGAAGAAGCCTTGAGTTGATGAAAAGTATTATTTGTTCTGTAGAGGAGGCTAAACTCAAGAGTTAACAACAGAAACTTCCGCCAAAAGTAACGTAACACTTCACAAGGTTATTAGAATCTAACAGCTTGGCAGTTCATTTTTGTTCATATTGAATTCATCAAAAGAAGCATTGCATTGACCAAAAATATAAAATTTGCCCGGCAGTTTTTGCGTCTCGATGACACATTTGTTCAGTTAGGATGAAGTGGTTCAGATGGGTGGCGAACCCCAAGATGTCGTTAAGGCGAGGTTTAGTGGCTGACTCGACAAATCCTAAATAAGGCAACAGTTGCTCGGAGGTTACTGAGAATCAGCTGATATGCCAAAGTAGGAAAGGAGGTTTAATTACCTGCGAGCCTGCTGATGTGACCCTTTTGTCAGGTATTAGTCAGAGCAGATGAACTTCCAAAGAGACAAATATAACAGTTGACTTGTGATGGAAAATTATTTTGAGATCTTCAGAAGAGTGGAGCAATCAAAACAGGAAGTACAGTAAGTTGGGTGCGATATGTCACCTTGAAACATTGCATGCTGTACCATAAATGTACTTTCAATTTCCCATAGGTGCATTATGAATGTTTATACGTTTTGTGATTGACACGATGACCGGTCCAGGATGTACCTTAACTCTGACGAAAAGCCTGCCGGGATAGGCTCTGGCTCACCTGTGACCTTGAAAAAAGATAAGGAACAGAAAGTGGATGCATGGACGGTTGGAAATTGCCTCTCATTTGACAACGGGCTTCACTGAACAGATTTTTAATCTTCCGATGCGTGTCAAACCAGTTGTCTAATGTGCAATATGTGCCGAATGGAAGCTTGTTAAGTGGCATAGTGAGGGTTGTTCCCTTTTGTTACCTTTGTGAACTTTTATTCCGATAACCCAAAAGCAGTGGGGTTTATTTTATTTTTTTCAAATTCTGTTACCAGAACGTGACATGACCACAATATGATGGGCGGGGGTGGCCTCTGTTTATTAAAAAATGCAAAGGGGGACGTTTGCAGATCCTTCCGGGGAGAAAAGTTTCTAAGTATAAACTTGGTGAAAAGTTGGCTTGCTGACAACATCAGGTGTTTTTTGTTTTTTTTCTTTGTGCGTGTTTGTGATGCTGTGAGTGTGCTGTGCGTGCGTGTGTGTGTTTGTGTGCGTGAGAGAGACTTGTCTATCTGGGTGCCATCAATGCATTCAGCGTTGCTCCAACCGTTTATTTTGCCTCAATGCGATAACAGGGGGGCCTCCTTGACTCCAGCATCCCACAGCCTCTGTCGACTTCTTTTTCAAGTCGGGAGGAAAAACATCCCTTATTCTGCCCAAAAACAATGAAGAGGCAAGCTATAGATGTGGAAAACTTTGTAAATGTTTGAATATGAATTTTAGAGTGTTTGCCTGTGAATACAAAGAGAGCTTAAGGTGGAATTGTGTGGAAACTTTTGGAAACCGACTACATGAAATAATTTATTCCGTATCTTGAAATGACGTTTCGTATGACAGTTGCCATCAAATAGCAGTGGAATACGAGTCAAATATGGATTATCTCCCAGAGATTTTGCCTCTGAATATTTTATAGGCTTATTTAACCGAAACTGGGAAATCTCACGATGCGAAACACTCTTGCAGCTCACTGACTTTTTGGACCAATGGATTAGCCTCCTTGAACTTTAAATTTTCACTGACATTTTTGGCCAAAATCATATTGCTCGATTTTCCTCCATTATTCTTTACAGTGTGTGTGGTCCCTAAATCTCTCTTGCAGATATGGGGCAATTTGTTTGCAATTCAGAGTTAATTACTTCTGAAGATTTACAATGGGAAGACACTGCTTTCCTCCGCCTTTTTTTTTTCTTTTTCACATCGGATGCTCAGAGAATTGATAGCGATGCTATCGTGTTACTTGTAATTGCACCTTGTAATTCTGGAACACATTTCTGCTGGGATACTAATTTTCACAGCAGAGTTTGGGATAACAAATGCAAATTTGATTCTGGAGCATCTGGTGGCTTTCGCATTTAGAGGTACTTATGATTTTATTTCTTGACTAAACGTTTTCAGCGCAGCATTTCTTTCCTTTTGGAGCAATTCTTTTAATTGGATAAATAGGTGGCAAATTAGTCTGAGGATGCATCAAATGATGTTCCATTACAGTCTTCAGCGGTGATGAGCAGTATGCGTCACAAGGTAGTTAAGACGTGCAAAGGAAATAATGAGAAGTCCGTTTTCAGTGTATCCATTCGGTTCCTGATAAATGCGCGACATACACTATGCTCTCTTCAAGTTCTTGTGGACATTTGGGAGGTGGCGTCTGGTTTTATAGGTAGCCTTTGTAATCTGTGGCAATAGGGAGTCAAATTGGTTGGAATGTGCACCTTTTCAGAGTGACCAAAATAGAACCCGGGCAGATGAAAGGCGACAGATAGAAGTGTCTAAGAAGTACACACTCTGCAGTTTTCAAAGCTATATAGCGGCGTGCTGGAACATTTTCATTTTACTGTGCACTCAGCTTGATCCGACATTGAGAAGTAATCTGACATTCGCTGCCGTGTATCATTGTGTTGGCTTCTCATTGACGGCTGCAAAAAGCTCGTTGAAATGGATGGCATAACACAACGGAACAAATAAATGGAAAGTGGAATTTCTTCATCCGCTGATATGGCAACCCACATTCTTAAAGCTGCGAGGGGGAAAAAATGGTGTCTGTCATGCTTTTGTTTGTAGCCACTGAAGTCTTTTGAGAATGCACTTGAATGGGTTTTCTTTTCACTCCCCACATGGCTCAGCCCCTATTTAAGCAAGCAAACAAGCAAGCATATGCCATACAAGGGGGGAACACGCTGAAGCCTGGAAAATGCGCTTGCTTAATTAAAGAAGGGGAATAGCCAGTGCAGCTATTTGCACCTAATTCTGACATAAATCTGTAGTTATGGCACAAGTGAGACTGTGCTCCCCCCAATTTAGTGAGCTACCCCAGAGCCTTTCCTTAATAAGCAATCTTCCTGATTGAGTCGAGATGAGAGTTAGTTCCTTTCTCAGGGAGAAGAAAGGATGAGAGAAGCTGAATTGAGCCAGACGGGAGGTAGTGAAGTGCTGTCAATGCTATTCCGTTTGTTAGCATTCTATTAACCCCGTTTAGGACAGCGGTAGCAGTTGGTATATTGTGGCTGGTCTTGCAGTATCTGTATCTCTCAATTCTCCGAGTCATCCACCAAGGCCATATAGTCATCTTCAGTCCATTTCTCCCTGAATTAGAAGCTTTACATTGCGCGGCTTTGTACCTTTAGCTTACGTTGCAGAATTGGATGATATTCACACTGTCAGAGCACAAATGGAACCCCTCGGCAGGAGTTCCGCCGACGCATTTCGTGACAAATCTAACGGCAGCGGTGATAGATTGGTTGTTGAAATTCAACGGGAGCGGATGGATAAGATGTTCAGCTCCCATATTTGCAACGGCTCGCGATAATTTCTGAATTGGGGCTCAACGCCGCATCAAAGCCATTTCAACAGGCGATCGGAAGCCTATCCAAGACAGCCACTTCGCGTGTCACCGCGCTTTCGGATCATTAAACACCAAAGCGCTTCTCAATGCCGAGCTAACTGCTATGTCGCTTGGAAACAGCAGAGTATGACGCAGGAGACTGTCACCAGCACATCTTAGTGTGCTACCCTAAACCCGTAGTAGCCATCCACAGCTCTGTTTGGATGTTGAAACATTTTTCCATAAGTACATTTAGGAAACAGAAATGACCAGGTCCAGGGTTACTGGACACTTGACCTCTATAGCTTTTATTTTTGTCCCTACCCTCGAGTCCAACAATTTGCCGTAAGACTGTCAACACCGGACTCCCTCTGTTTCCGATGGTACAGTATGTTGAAAACAGCTCCCATAAGGTGTCATGCACTTGTTTCCGAAGCATGATTTGACATGGAGGTGCAACCGCTCATCTTTTCATTATGCTCACACAGACGGAAAGTACTTGAGAGGCTTGGCGCGGAAATGCATTTTACATCCCGTCTGTCGGCACGTCAGCCTCTCTAAATGAAATGATTTAGTGAGAGGTGCCAGGTATGTGCTGTTACTATGGGACTTGGATTGTTGTCTCACCGAAAGGCTTCCCTTTCAATGCTTATTCAGCCTTCCTTCGGTCTTTTTTGCCGCCTCCCCCAGTGTAAACACACGCACCACACCGTGAGCGGCAGCCATTGTGGCAGGCAGCGTTGGCGTTTGAGATGATTCGTGCCTCGCCTGGATTCCCTTGGATCGCGTCAAGGGCTTCCGTGCACTTGCGTTATTAGTTGGCATCCTGCCTTGCCATCGGATTGATTACCGTTGAGAAATATGAAACTCTAACTGGCAGATGATTACAGATCAGAAGTCAATTAAATGATCATCTGCGTTTCGTTAGGATGATGCATTTCTTCCGTCTTACACTGTTTGAAATTGACCATCAGTCACCTGAAAGGTTTTATCTTTCACCCATTGTCTTGTGTCAGTGTCATTCTGTCTCATCGTTGCCTTTTAAAATATAGACAGACAGATGTCTCGAATGGGGTGCCCATTCGCAATGCTGTTTTACTATTATTAAGCAATTTGTATTTGCCTCGGTTAACTAAATGACTGTCCCTGATTAGTTTCTCCAACATTTTATCCTTGCTTCCTCTAAATACTCCCTCTGGTACGCAATTTAGGTTGGAATCCATTTCAGGCAGCCACGTCCCCTCAGTTTCTTGTCTGACTGATTTCAAGCTGCTCTGCGGGGAAGCAGCGTATTAATTGATTTAATCTGCCCCGGGTATGCAACAATACATACGTCTTTTTGTTTTACACAATCACCTTTTTTAAAGCGATGGTTTCCCTGAGCAACACCAGGGGCGTGATTATTTATCTGTTTGGAAAACGTGTGAGTGGTGTTGTTCAGTCGCATACCTGAAAACTTTGGGAGCTCTCACTTCTTTCTTCTAACTTAGAATATTTAGTGGTCACAGAGTGGACGTAGGGCCGTTGATACGTACGGGATTATAATAAGTGAGGGGTTGTCTGTAACCACTTTTGTGCAACGACAGCTGCTGTAGGCCCCAATTTACCGTGAAGACGGAAGAGGAGATTCTGCACATATATCTGAAGTCTATATTCGACCAAGAATTATTGTTTGATGTCAAATGAAATCATGGGTCGGACATTAAACTGAAATGCAGACGTTGTTGATTGTTCAAAATGGCGATGTCATTGCATCTCTATGAAATTGCGCGGTCCAAACATCTTTAGCCCGTTATTTTGCCAGCCGTTTTGGGAATTTTAACGAACCAGCCCTCTTTTGATTCTCTTCTGTTTTTGTCTTTCGGAAGCCATGGCGGTGTGCAATGACTCATAAAAGCCAGCATGTGTTACTGCGCCGCACCACGTATCTGGGTGCCATGTGGCAGTGAGCGTCTCAGCATCGCACTGCCAAGAGATAAGAACACAGAGTAAGCCGCTCACCGTGCCAGCATGCTGGATTTCCACTCTGAATCATCTTTGTCGGAAGCTGTAGGCCTGCTCTACTTCTAAAGTAACAATTCCTACAGAGCACCGTGTTGACTTGAAATTCGTTGCATGCTCAGTGTGAGAAAGCTATTTGAAATAGATTATCAATAGCAAAGCACTTGACAGTGGGGCGGAAAAGTGAAATCCCGCCAGGGCTGCCGGAATTTGTAAGGTTGTTAAAGCATTGTAATGAAGGACACATTTGCCCGACGATTAGAGCTAATAGCATGTATCAGGGTGCTCTAATTGTTGTTGATTATGTAAGTACTTTAATCTCAAGTACTTCGTGCTATATTATAGCGCCGTGGAGATTTAGGCAGAGAAGCTTTTTAATTGAGTGCGTTATTGGAGATTAGTGAATTGTGATGTAAAGGGAGACATGCTCCTGAAAGAAAAGGTGGGAGACTGTTGTGCTGACTGGATGAACACCTTTCAGCAGACTTGTGCCAGCGTTATATTGGCTGAAGTCAGCAAACGGGTCTGCGACAAGAGGGCGGTGCCTACTGGGAAGTGTAGGCGGAGGCTGGCATACGACTAACTGCTCGCGTGGCTTTTGCTTCATCAGTTCACAGCCTTGTTAGGGTGCCTTTCGAGCCTATTTCAGCAACGCCGAGCTGAGAGAATTCATTTGGGAGGATGTCCGTGGCTGATATTATTGGCCGGTGACCCTGCAATGTCATGCCATTGACTTGGCAACTTTTGGATACCTTTGGAACAAAGTTCCACCAAGTGATTCAGATCAATTCACCAAAGTACTGCGATACTGCGAGGCCCTACGTGGCTCGCATTTTCATTGGCAGGTGTGCATCCTGATGGATGTGAGCAATGTCCGCTTTGTAAATGCCAACACAACACGCTCGAACATCGTCACGACATATCTCGAGGGACATCACGAATCTGGATGTATAAAATTCCTCTGAACCATTTCCAATAAAATGGCTGCCAAGGACGATGTGTAATACAGTATGAACATTTAGAGGTGTAAAAACACAAACATCTAATATCGTATAAACATGTCGATGACAAATACGTGCATATAAAGAAAGAAAATCCTAATTATGTTACGCCCCAAGTCTGCTCATCTTTAAGTGACATCATTACATATAGTACTATAATCAAATTGCTGCCTCACTGCTAGAATAATCTCTGCCCGACGACAGCTGGGATAGGCTCTGCGACACTTGTGAGGGGAAGCGGATTCGACAATAAATGGATGGATGGATGTTAAATGCACCGACATTTGCCTTTGTTTTAGCAGCGCTTGTGGCATCATGTTAGTTCTTTTCCTTTTGGGGTGTCATTACGAGCTCCTCCGTATGAATATTCAACACGGGCCTGCAGGAAAAACAATATATGTTTGAGTGACAGGACCTGAAAGCCTCCCCAGCTTCTTCACAAACCTCGTCTTTTCAAATCCCTCCTGGACACCGCCTGGTTGCCTCCAGCATAACAATTTAAATCCCACCTGATAATAGCTCTTGTCACACTGACAGCTGTCATCAAGTCAGCCGTGTACACTCTTTAGTTTGTTTCTCAAATTAGCAGGTGGATTTTGTCATCACGCTCTTTGCGTTTCTTTGTCTATAAAAAGGAAAAAAAAAAAGAAATCACCCTCAGGGACAGCAACTAAATGTAGAGAAAGTTCCGCTATTGTCGCTGCGAATTGAAAGCATCTTTGATTGAACCTAAACTACAATCATGGAAGCAGTACGTTTTTCTTGAGAGGTTCGTGTGAAAATCATGTGGAGTTTTAAATCATGCATGAGCACACTATGCAATATTGCTGCTTGGTGACTTACACACACGCAACTTATGGCTCACTGAACCGTCCGATTCCCTTGGTTTTGACAGAAAATCAAAGCTTTAGTTACAGTGCATTCTGCAAGCTCACGCTTACCAACTTCCACATTCACCTCCACAGTAGTTATGACCGATTACAGAGGCTGGTGATCCATAAGATATATTGTAGTGTATGTGTTGATTTGCCCTTGAATTGACTGGTGTGGCAGATATGCTTTAGTGGTTCACTGTGAAGAATAGGGCCACTTTCCATTGTCATTTATTGATTTATTTATTGACTAGAATCCCTGCGCATGATAGTGCTCTTTAAAAGGTGCATGAGTTCAGCTGCCCTCCTCCAACAAGGAAGTCAAATGTGGGTGAGGGCTTGGCAAGGCTGTTCCATCCCACTGCCAACAGATGCTCTCCAAGGGTTTGTGCAGGAAGATGGCCACGCTGAGCAGAGCCAGCCAAACAAGACTTCTTGCGCCGAGCATGCACGCCTCGAAAGCCCGTCGAGACTCGTCATTATTTGGTGGATTAGCATCATAGTACAAGGCAATTTTTTCAATGGATTATCACTGAGCGTCCACATGGCTGGTTGGAATCACTAATGAAGTGTTTCTATAATCCTCATTTGCTAGTCTCAATATCAGGGGAATATTTGACTGGAGGTATTGTTAGTAGTTCCTGTGTCGCAAAAAATAATGTGGGTATTTTATATATTTCAGCTGTTTCAGGTTGTGATGAGAAATAGTTTCATGAAGATGCACGGTGCACTCTATTTACGAGAGTGTACCGGTCTGAAGTATGACGCTGCAGAGCGTGTAGTCATTTTACTTTGGAATGACCTCCGAAGTGGTGTATTTTGCATTAAAAGTGCACCGCAGACAAACGCTGGCCCACAAATGTCCCCACTTATTCCTCAATTCGGAGCAGTGATGTGTCACAATGCCGCCGCGATTGGATCGACGTGAAAGGCGAAATTACATCTCGTTCTCATTTGTGCCAATAGCGTTGAGTCAGAAGTAATCTCGAAGCTCGATGCTCCCCAGTGATAAGCACTAATAAAAACCTCATTTACAGTAAACTGTTTACTTTTTGAATGCATCATTCTAATCTGGAATATTTCCCCTCCAGTATCGACTGCCAGGCTCGCCTTTCTTTTTCAATGCCGCCACCTTTTCCCTTGCCAGCCCCAAAAGTAGGCCAGCAGAAGAAGAGTTTGTTGGCATACATGAAATGAGGTCTAAAGGCTGAAGTCAAACAGGCTGCAAAGATGCACCGCGCCGCGCCCGAGAGCTGTCACGGCGTTCTCTTGCTGCCATGTTTAGAGCAGTGACAGTGCATTTGTAGGACCTCCGCCCATGACTTCTCCAACGCTGTCGCGTCGGATGAAATCAACTTTTAGAGAGGATAAATAAAGGAAGAGTCGGTGCAGATGGGTGGTGGTGGTGGTGGGGGGATGTGGGGAGAAGTACATATAGAGGAGCACAACCAGGGTGTTGAAATCAGCGTTGCACCTCGTTTCACTGTGCCATTGAATATTTTTATTGTTCTGCGCCACTGGGAAAAAAAAAAACGCCTTGCTTTTTGTGTGGGTGCAGAATTACAGAATAATAGATCAAGAAAAGGAAGCCGGTTATAATAGATATAAAGGTACCCCCACCTGAAATTCACCTCACCTGAATCTGACAATGTTGCTTTCCATTGTGCAAGATCGACGAAAGGTGAAATGAATCTCTTTGCGTGATGCACTCAATCCCAACCAAATCACAACATTTGTAACTGTGTTTGCTGAGCGTCCAAATACAGTGGTGCCTTGAGAAGTTTCTTCTTTTTGCGACGGTGACTGTAACTCAAAACACTCCCGTCAAATCATATTTTCCCATTGAAATGAATGGAAATGGCATTTATCCATTCAACACCCTCATAACTTGAATTGTTGCAATGTGTATTTTAATAGCAACCCCTTGTGCCCAAGGGGTTGTGGCACCGTAACATTGACGCTATTTCGCATTTAGCTAGCGGACTGACGACTAAACTATGTTGTTGTTTAAAAATGCATTAGGCCTGATTCTCTTTTGTTTATGTTCGATTTGTCCGCCTCAAGCCAGCATCATTTTGAAAGCCATCACATTTTAAGAACGCACGCAGCACTTCTTGCAAGCCCACTCTGTCATTTGCAGATGGACAATTCCTTTATTTCTGCTATTTATTTCTGCTATTTTAAGCCCCTCCCGACCCGACTATCTAATGAGCATGAGTCTGCAGAGCGCTCACAAGATCAACCCCTGCATCTAATCCCTCATTAAAGAGGATTGCAGCCTAAAACCAGTGTGCTTCTGCTGCGTTTGGCACCAGAAACGTACACATGGAATTCGACAAACGGGCAACCCCTCGACATGCGCACACAAACACGCTGCTCTGTGTGGGCTCATTAATTTGTATCTCTTGGTTTAATTCATCACTAACAGAGTGCTTAATGTATCTTTAATTTCAACAGAGTGGAGTTGATTAGTGTACTTTTTCCCCGTGGCCCCGTAAAATGTACTTTTCGGTTGCGTAAACCATTGGGTCCCTCTCATCTGTAATATATCATCGCAATCATCAGGCGCTCGGTCACAATCAACTGGTAGAGCACACTCTTGAGTCACTTTTGAAAATTGTGAATTATAATTACAGTGGATGATTGCAGTCATTGTTGGGAATGCAAGTGGATCCACTTGTAATTAATCAGTAGCGGCTGCACAACTCTATTCTGCCCCCCCCCCCACCCTTATTTTGATTTTACAGACTCTTTTAACCCTGATGGGTGATGAGGAATCGTGTGTGTGTGTGTGTCTTGCGCAATAGGACACTTTGCCTGTCAGTATGTCCGAGTGTCATGATCTTCCAAGCTCAGAGAAAGTAAAAAGCCCAAGCTCCTTTTCCGCCCCCAGAGTCATCTGTCAATCATCTTCGATTCGGAGGTGGGGGGCAGGGGGGGGGGGGTGGAAGGCATGCAGTGAAAGAGACACAGTGAGAGATATAAGGACAAAAAGAAGAAAGTCTCCCTTTAGAATGAAGAAATAGACCCTTCGGTGATCTGACAGTGGGGCCTGGAGCTGAATCCCAACGACGCGATGCCCAGTTAAAGATCCACAGAGGGACTGCTCGGTCTAACCACAATATTGATTTTAATCATGTCTTCAAAACGAAGACTTAAATAAATAAAATGCGACTTGAGGGGTGGCGTGGAAAAAAATAAGGAAAACGTGAATCCGTAAAATGACCACCGATTGATTTTTTTGACACCTCACTAAATGCAGCAAAGCCCTCTTAGATGATTAGAAGGTGCTTGGTTTACATGCATGCTCGAGACGCTGACGTGTACTATTCCTATGTGTGCACGGTTGTATGATTTTTTTTCACGATTGTTTTTATTTTTATTTGTTATTAAAAAAAATCATTGGTAATGACACGGATTGCAGCAAATCCTGCAGAATAGCACATGTTCCTTTTCTTGTGTCTCCCCAAGCTGATTCACTTTGCAACGTTAAGTGAACATGACGACAGACTTATTGATTATCTCTCCTTTGTTTATGACGCATTGCATAATTTGAATCCGAATATCAGCGTTCTGTCTTCTTCCTCACCCTGTGCTCATGATGTTTTGAAACATTGGGTTGGATTTTAGCCAAGTAGAATGCTACCACTACAAGTAACAGTGGTGAGGGACTGTTGTGGGGTGATGCAATGGCGGTGACCATTTGACGAAGCCTCAGCTCTTGAGGCTTCAAAAGTGAGGAAACAATTACCGCTTCTATTATCGAACAGGACAGGTTGATTGAGAAAGGTATTCTCTTGGGACACGTATTCCTTTGAGACAGCTATATTAGAAAACCGAGCCACTCCATAAACAGAAAGTGAAAATCGATGTTGCCCTACTCTTGCAGTTGGGAAGATTTTCTGCAATTGTTCGGTGTGTCTGAGGTCATTTGTGTCCATTTATCCAAGAGTGCAGGTGTTGTAATGGGGTTGAGGTCGGGGCTCTCAACCGCAAGAGTTTTGTCTCGTTTACAATTGGAGTTCTTCCACATTGCGTCGGGCTGCCACAGCCATGAACTCTGTGCGTTAGCGACGCACTTAACCCTCGAGTGCGACTTTTACAATTCCACTCTCAAGCACGGGGCCATCATCCTGTCCTTCAAACCGTATGATTGCGATACCCCATATAAAAGATAATGGAATGTAAAATGTATTTTATATCCTCTAAATGCAAAGGGCAACGACTGAAGGCTCACTCTACTATTGTTTTAAGCTTCGTGAATCTCCCAAATTGACAGGCACTGAAATAGGGGACATGTACACATGGTCCTGCCTCATAAGCTCCCCTCTGTTTATGACAGCCACGCACCCGTACGGAAGGCGGTGAATCAGAGGAGCTCACGCTGTCTTGGATCTCTCCCACTGGGGGCCACAAAACAAAAAGTGAATTGTTGAACACCTAGGGTTGGTGCAACACTCTCGGTCTGTGTTTTACAAAAACAATTATAGCCATTTCAAAGATTGAACTCAGTCCTTCATCCCGGTTCCATTGTCTGCCGGGAGACATAAAAGGCATATGAAAGATAAATACCGGCAGAAGTAGGCGTGAATTTCTGGTATGTGTGTGTGTGTGTGTGCTCCACTACCACCTTGTTGACCGCAGTCCAGACCTGGGCGACCTCCGTCCGACCCTGAACCATTTGAAAATATGATTGTAATCCTTGTGAGGATTTGGCCCGGGTGTCTATTACCACTGTAATCTGTCACAGTGGCATCCAATATTCATTCCACGTCCAGGTTAAGCCCCTCTTTCTGTCTGCACCACCTATCACCATGGGAGAGGGAGCGAGAGAGATGGGTGGGGGGTTGGGGGGGCGTAGGATGCAATGGCTGATCCACTCAAGGCATGGGTGGGAAGAGGGAGAATTTTCAAAATGAGATGGGTGGCTATGAGGCAGTTATCGAGGAAGAAAAAGCTTTGTTAGCATTCGTTAGCAACATATCTGAAAGCGGATTTTTGCTTCACACGTTGAAAATGTCATACATCTCAATTGAAGTGAAGACAACAGAAAACGTGCACGATTGCTTACCGTGTTCATTGTGAATGAATGGGCTATCATATATAAGCAACCATCTAATTAGACCAATCTTCATCATGATGAAGGTGATTCTCATTTGCATGCCGGAATATTCTCGAGCCACTCGTGTCAGGTGTGTCATATGATGACATAAAACTATCGGAGACCTTTTCGAAAGACTCTTGCAAACCATTTTCAAATGTGAACAAAACCCCCGGCGTAGAGCCGACTTTAAGACTCCTGGACGAATACTTCAGATTCTGCCATTTTAATAAGAAGCAGATATGTCTGATTGAAATGCAGAAAAACACCGGCACATATGCGATGATTATGTTGAAAGATGAATCGAGAAAGAAGGACACAAAGGAAGAGAAGAAGAATAGATGCCACAGGCTGGGCTCAATTTGCTGTCTGAGCCATACGTCTGACACATCTGTCACACATACAGATTGATTTGATTGGTGGGAGCCCATCCATCTTGATGTCTTCTCAGCAGGCAGTAAATTTATATTCCCTCAAGTCCCATCCTCCATCAATGGCTGAAGTGTCGACAGGCCAAGGTTGTCAGCGCCACAACCGTATCTGAGTTTAAAAACCGGACACAGTTGTAAAGCTCAGACACATCTTTGTCTTTTTCGCCGATCATTTTTGTGGATCTTCATGCTGGTGCATCATTCCAATGTGTGAAAGGTGATTTGAGGAACAACGGTTTGGAATCAAGAGTGTGGTCAAGCAATAAATGACTGTCAACTTGTGACGCAAGGCACCACTGCATTTCATATATTCGTGATGATGACAAACTGATCTTTAATCAAACACTCAGTGACAAATGCCCGAACCCAAATGCGTAATGTATCTTCATGTGCAAACGTTTGAGATGAAAATTAATTTCGACAAGTGTTTTGTAATGTGTCTAAAAGCCCCTCACATAAAGAGCAAGCGTTAATCTCCCTCTCCGCCGCCAGAGCACTCCAAAACGGCTCTGGCTCTGTGAAGTGCTGCTGAATAGAGTCTGCAATCAAATTCATGAGCCTGTGTTTACGACATTGTTGATTTTTATCCTTCTCGTTGGCCGTTAAATTAGGTTAACAGTTTGACAGTAATGTGGACAATGCGATTGGAATTCAGAGCGGTATCCTGCCAACAACACAACACGCACACACATGCACACACGCATGCAGTAGAATCTCTATTCTAATCTGATCCAACCAAGTGTGTTGTGACGACATCAACCGCAATTAAGTGCTCCAGCAAACCTGGCTTCTGGCTCGCTTTTCTGTGGCGGTTGAAACCACCCAACACCCCGGTGGGATTTGTACAAACATCTTCAGTAATTATTGCTACGCTGCGTTCAGGGTGCGGTCAATTATTTCCGCTTGTGCCACACTGTTAATTGCTTAACGGAGGCCTCGCAGGTTCCCCTCCAGTAAAACACAGATGTCTGCCATCGATTTTCATGAGGCTGTACACTCAGCATTTTATCTCTTTCCTCTTCTCCGGGTCGAGGTTATTGATCTACATAAAGGCCGTATTTTGAAGCGTGGGAGACAAGTAGCGGCGATAAAATATATTTAACCTGTGGGTTCAGGAATGTGCTGGACGACTGGCCAAGGTTGCAGAGTTTAACGCGCAGCACATTTTTGAGCCCCTCGGGGCACAGGAAGCGATTATGTTTGGACATATCTAGTGACGATATGTTAGGTGTGAAGATGATAAAATTGCATTTTACTGTGGCCTCGGTATCATTCAAAACACCCAGAACAAATGTGTGTAACATGTCCATATGGCTCATATGTGTCATCCAGCGAAAACAGCTTGGGGTCAAAATGACCCAAAAGAAAGCAGATGCGTCCAACATATGTATGGGACATTAAAAACATATTGTCATGTTAATTTTCAAAGGTGCGCCCATTCAATTCGAGAAAAGTCATGAAACAAAGAATTAAAAAAATATGGCAATCCTATACTTGGGGATGCTAACCAATGAATGCAGTCAAATTGACCCCCCACAATTTATAGGAGGGCAAAGTGATCAATCCATTTTCTCTCAGTATGCGTCAGTGCAATTCTACATTTTTGCCAACTACATTATAAAAGGCTTTCACCAAGTCAGTAAAGTCCCTTGAGTTTTGCCATTGTTCACTTATACATGCGTTGTATGCCAATTAGATTTCCATATTTTAGTTGATCTGATTAATCCTAGATGAAATATGTCCGTGATTTGTTGAAATAATTGCTTTGTACCCATTAGCGAGCCCTTTACGATTGCCAAGGGGACATTTTACCGCAGTCTGTTGCAACAGCTTTACGAGACATGAACAAATACTCTCCTGTCTTTTACGGTATGCCTCAGGGCATTAACTGCTCTCTTTCAATTTATCTTGAGGGACTTCTAGTTTGGGCAAAATGATTTTCTCATACATGTAGTCTCAGATCGAAAGCGATTGAACTTATGAGCTGCGAAAAGTTTGCATGTTCAACTTACCACAAGGCCAAACACACACAGATGCACCAGATGCTGCAGTTAATGTCACACCTTAATGCGCCACCATGAGATTGTGTTAAGACACCTGGGCGGAATTTTCCAGCGCCATCCAGCCTTCAACCACCTCACAGTCATGACTTCCCAGAGCAGGAATATGCCTGTAGGGGATGGTCGAGGCAGGATATTAATGGGGCCCTCCAACAGTTAGAAGGCCTGCGAGATTGCTGTCTCATTGTCACCTTGCCATGGAGGACGAGGAAAAACCCGTTAGCCGAATGAAGCCGTTTCTTAATCTAACTAACTGTTAGCCTGCCGAGATAAAAGATAACATACATACAGTATAAATATATTTGTGACGAAATAATCAATAAAAGCCAAGAGAAAACAATACTAGGTTAACGCTGCCTTATCATCAAAAAGGGCTTTCACAGAATATGCTTCCAAATCGGTTTGTTGATTTTTTTTTTTAATTCACTCCACTTAACATATGATTGTTTTTTGTTTTGTTTTTCGATTCATAGGAAAATCCCTACATGTGTAATAATGAATGTGACGCCAGTACTGAGGAGCTCGCCCACCCTCCGGAACTCATGTTTGACATCGAGGGACGCAACCCCACGACGTTCTGGCAGTCCACGTCCTGGAAAAGGTATCCAAAGGCGCTCCTGGTCAACATCACGCTGTCTTGGAACAAGACCATCGAGCTGACAGATGATATCGTCCTCACGTTTGAGTCAGGCAGACCAGAACAGATGGTACTGGAAAAGTCGCTGGACTATGGACGTAGCTGGCAGCCCTATCAGTTCTATGCCACTGACTGTCTGGATGCCTTCACCATGGAGCCCAAGACGGTGCAGGATCTGACCCAGCATACTCTGCTGGACATCATCTGCACTGAGGACTACTCTCGAGGTTATGTGTGGAAGTATGACAAAACAGTTCGCTTTGAGATCAAGGACCGCTTTGCGCTGTTCGCCGGTCCGCAACTCCACAACATGGCGTCACTTTATGGCCAACTGGACACCACCAAGAACCTGCGAGACTTTTTCACCATCACCGACCTGAGAATCCGTCTGCTGCGACCTGCCACTGGAGCCACAATGGTGGATGAGAACAACCTGTCCAGATACTTCTACGCCATTTCTGACATTAAAGTCCAGGGCAGGTAAGAACTCGATGCTCCTGCACTTATTTGTGAGAAAATGATTGGAAAGACAAGCCTTGGGAATAGTTACTTAATGGCTGTCCAGCAATCCAAATCTGGGAAACCTCTGTTCAAATGCGCTATAATTAGCCAACGGGGAAAATATGGGAAACCGCGAGTGGGACTTTACCAAGTAGACAAATCAGTCATCGGTATACAGTTTGCTGACAGTCAGCTGTCTGAGCATTTAACTGTGGTAAACATCAGAGGTACAATTCTAGCAGCCAGGTCACCACGGGTCGTAATTAGTCTTTGATTTCTTGCTTCCGCAGTGGTCAGTGGGTCACGTAACGTGCGAAACAAGATGTCATTGTGCAATTAACACTCACAAAAGCCCCCCCCCCCCCCCCGCATCTTGAGCACAACTGTGTGTCACTGCGGCGCAAACCTAAGCGGATGTGTTTTACGCCGTGTTTTACACTTTGTGGTTTTTCAATTTGACAGATGTGAGTGCGGTTGCAGCAGTGTAGCGATGAAGATTTAATCACGCTTGCTTGGCTCCTCAGACTTGAGAGGATTGCAGTACAAAACGCGCGGCGCGGCAAAACATCACAACAATGCAAGTGTATGCTTGCAGCTTACAGTACGATGTGTCAGGGTCATGCGAGCTGAACGTGGCTCCAAACTATTGTTGTGGCACAACATGGCGGAAGATAGAATGACAACAAATGGGAGCATTATTCATTACTGTGCTTCTATTTAAGTGAAGCAATGGTACATGCATAAGAGTGAATAAGAGGTTATTTAAATGACAATTGGGAATTAAACATCTATTTTTTTGAAAAAGCCCTTCATAATTGCTTGAAAGTGTCGAAAGGTGTTGTTTCTAAATTGTAATGAAAGAACACCTCAAATCGATAACTGTGAGGCAGGTTGAAATTTCACTGCACAACAATGCATTGCAAAAGATACAAGGTCAAAACGATCTCTCACCCCGGTGTCTGATCCCCGTGTGACTCGGGAGTGCCAACTGGCACTGCCCTCCGGCTTCGGACCTGCCGTAGTCCATTTTCAATATCAAAATGCATACAACCACAGCGGGGGGATTTCAAACGCCACCCAAGGGATACAGTTCCACCCATTCGCATGACCAATCGGCTGAAGAGGGCAGGTTTAAAAAAAAAGGGGTCCACTTTATGTAAAAATCAGTAACTTTGTGGCATTAGAATACAGTAGCTGGCCTGAATTGGTCCGAATATACCGGTGCATGATATGACGTTAACGATTGCAAATGTTTTTCTCTTTTCTCATTCGTGTAAAATTTCTGTAACGAGATGAAAGAGATTCAATGTCCATTATAACCGGTGTGTAAAACGTGCAGCCTATTTTTCGAACGACGAAGACCAAACCGACGCATCGCGATGGCGATGGGGCTGTAGGTTTGAGCAATGGCCGCACAGTGTCATCGGGCCACGGCCGCTCTCCAGCTCGCCGCTGGGAGACTGATGCTTTCCCGAGGAACGTGCGCAGCTGTTTACCAAAGGTAACTTGCAGTTCAGCCATAATGAGATCCACTTTAGACTGGGAGGCTTCACTCTCCGCTTTCCCCTCCCATGGCAAATTACCGCTCACCTCCTTTCTTCATGCATCATATACGAGACGTAAGCTCCTTAACCCCTTGGACTACAGTTCTGTGAGACTCGACGGGAGCGATTTTGCTGGGGCAGGGAGGTTGAATCTGGCACATTTGCCCATCCGCCTGGATCAGCAATGAGGAGTGGGGAGGAGGGAGAATTTCCGTAGGAGAGCTCCGAGATTTTCTGGTCTTTCCATAGGAGTGTGAAAAACAAAGAAAGGATTCAAAGCTGTTTTCTCAAGTAGGTCAACCTAGAAAAGGAACAAAGTCCAACTTTGCAGAAGCATGCCCGTCTAGAGGAAAGCAGAAGTGAATGGCGGGGGGTTTCATGCATGATGAGCCTTCGACTGGGCTTTATTACTGGAAGGTACCGTACTACAGGCGCTTGGATTGAAAGAAATCAATGCAGAGAATTTCAAATCCAACCAAGCATGCAACCGTGTGATGGATGTTAACAATGCAAGCCGCCCAGCACTTAAATGAATTTGACACCCTTGTAATTTTTATTGTACAGCTATGCTAAACGGGGGCATGGAAAAAGAAAGCCTGAAAGGTTCTGAGGATTTTCTAATTATCTACCGTATGACTTTAACGTAATTGCAAAGGCCCTCTTTTCCTACATCTTTACAGTAACGGCAGCCGGCAATTTCACCAAATGACCCCCCCCCCCCCCACCTCTCCCTACCATCTCGCCTGTGATCAATACAATGTAATTAAAGCAGAAGGGCCCACCAAAGGATCCCTTCCTCCCTTCCCTGTCTCAACCCCCGTCCCCATGTTTCGCTCTATTTCTTCCGTCCATAGGACAGATGTCTGTGAGGGGACTGTGGTTCCCTGTCTTGAATTATACACGAAGTTGCGGACCCTTTCCATTCCTGTGCCTCCACTCCAGGGATAAACAACAATCACAGAGCCATGAAAGAACCAATGCTGATAACTGTCGATTGGATGTTTGAGCACATTTAAATCAAAGTTCTCTTGCATCTTTTGATTACAAAAGTTGGCGAGGACTTTTAAAGGGCAAAAGGTACTTTCCATTCAGGTTTGTGCCATCCCTCCAAAATTTTTCTCCCACTGAGCCATGAAAGGATGACGCAGAAACCCAATTTCTTGCTGGTAAGAGGACATTTTGTTTCTCTCTGTCCTTTTGGAGGTTGAAATTCAATTTCCAAAGCTTCCACATATATATACCCTGTCATGGCAGCCTTTCACCTGGAATATCAAAGCCCCGTTTCCTTCCTGCTTTTTCCCGTGGAATGGCAGGTTGAAGCCGACCCCCAAAGCTCCTAACGTGTGAGCCTGGAATCAGAGTTGGAATGACAGCTGTGTGCCTAGCAGGAAGCCGAGGCAAGAGGGTGTCTGACAAAGAAGACCTAAGACTCACTTTTTAGGACATTTTTGTGTGAAAGTTTTATTTATTTTTTTTGCATTGTACCGACGTGGATCAAACACTCGAAGGGTGGAATCAGTCAATATCATAACGTTTGACGGAACCACCAACCTTTCAGCTCAGAGGAAAGAAAAACGTGTTTTATTCGGTCTAGTGGTGGACCACAAAACCATTTGTGGTTTGGTTTGGATTTTCTAAGGACCTTTTATGCGAACCAAAATTGATGTGGGCAGTTTGGAATGCTTTCTGAAGGGGCATCATCGTACCTTTGGTGAAAATAGGGCAGCCTACTGAGGTGGTACCTGGGACACTTTTATGGTTTGGGGATAAATATGTCGGTGTGTGTCTTGAAGCTGTAGCTCGGGGATACATTAGTGTAGATTTTCCGTTTGGACAGACATGGACTGCAGTTGTCTCCCTGTTCTGTACCTGTGTCATGGAAGGATAGCAATGATAAACGATAATCATTGCATTGATTTTGTCCTCACTCCGTTGGTGCATTTTAATCGTAGTCAAGTGCACGCGAGCGCTGCTGGATGTACATATCAGCAGTTTGGTAAGTGATGGCTCTCCCTTAAGGGAGAAACGTAGAAGTCAATCTGCCTTTTTCCCTCCCTCACTCTCTGCCTCCACAGTGCTTGGCTTGCTCTTAGGCCAGCCTGAAGTCGACAGATAATCTATTTGTGCTAATTTCATGTTTCTTCCTGTCCAGTTCCCTGTTGAATAAGTCATTCCACTTGTCTTGTCTCCTTAGTCCATCTCCCCCCCACACACTCCATCTCCCACTCCCTGCCTGCCACCATAAGCATCTATCGACGTGCTATGCTCTGCATTTTAGACTATTGACATCAGCACCACATGACGAGTCCTCATGTGGGAAAGTGTCACGTTTGCTGGAAAGTTCAGCTAAACTGGTCCCGCTAAGGTGGACCATCTGCTTACATCCCCAAAATTTTTTTTTCTATAATCAAGCTGGGATTATATCCGAGTCGAGGAAATGGATCTCTGTTGCTTCAGGGGACTTTAAATTTGGTGTTCAAGGACATCTGTCAAGTCACTTTTCTGTCCTCCGTGTTTAGTAGGGGAACAGGCACAAGGGCTAAGGTGGACCTTTGTGTCACACTCTGTTTCCACATTTTTCCCAAGCGCGGGTGGATTCCTTTTTTCCTTTAAAGCCTCTTCTATCTGCCTCTTCCCTGCTTACCATTTTCACATTCCAATAGCAGGATGAACAAGGGATGATTTTGACTGCTTAGTCTCCGTTTGCTGAGTTGCTCATTTCTACACACAATACAGCTTAAAGCGATTGGACTGCATTTTTAATATTCCAAACCCAAACAATAGATGGTTTACCTCCGACTGGTTCCTGGCTGATTCAAGTTTGCTGCCAAAGCAATATTAGGAGGAGCCCAGCATTGGCTGAAATTTGTACAAACAAAACCCCCCTGCAATCGTTCTATGTGTTATTGCTGTTATACATCAATAATATTTTGGCATACATTCACAATAGTCAAATACCGTAACAGGCTCAAAAGCATGTTTTGATTGCATACAACAACGACAAGGTCCAATAGCTTAGGAGAGCAAGAATGGTAGCCAAGAAGATGGAAAAATCTGAAAGAATCTGCTGTAGGAAACAACGGCCACAACAGCAAGTATCTCCCAAAACCGAGTTGAATGGCAGCCGCGGGACTTGTGTCGCTGGAGCTGTGTAGGATTCACCGCACGCTCTCTCTTTCTCCCTCTCGCGCTTCCTCAGGCGATAGAAGATACTGGATCTTATCAACTGGTTGGACCCCAAATCAGAATGTGAGCCTTCAAAAGTAAACTGTGCAAGGTTTCCATTTTTATTTATTTTTTGGTCAGTGAACCAAATATAAAATATGAGGTTTTAAAAAATATATCTATCCACTGTTTAGAGTCACATAGACAGCCATACTTTAGCTTGAAATGTCATATCCCATATTCAATCCTTTGCATGTTCCAGGCAGCAAATTATATTTTTCGGCAAAAATGAATGAAAGCCACGTCTTGCAAACTGTGCGTAAATCGGACCGAGCTGCTCCACCTTGAGATCAAATCAAGTTCATTGAAAGATTGATGCCCAAATAAATTCATGCGATAAGGGCCGATGTCGCCGACATTGAACTTGTAAAAGCTGCACTCGCCATGCAGTCCCTCGCTATTCATCACAGACCGGCGGTGTCGTGCTGCTGTCGAGATAGACCAAGCAAAGCTACAAGTGATATGAAGATTTTATCAGCGGATGACATGACGGCACGCACAACACCTCAACAAATCCCTTTCCTGCTTTTGGGTGGGTGGATTAGATTTTTTTTTTAATGCTTCTTTACACTTTAATCTCATTCCACGGCTGGACGAAATGCAATCTTGTGACAGAATACAAATATTCCATTGCTCTACTTCAGTAAAAGTTTTATGTAAGCGCATTTCACTTTTCTGTTAATTCTTGCAATTCAATGCATACTTTAATTCTGATACATTTCCCTAATGAAAATGAGTCGGTAGGTAACCAGTTTTTATGGCTAGTGTTCGCCAAAACGCAGACCTTGAACTACCATACTCCATTGAGGAAACCAAATACATACAAATACACTTAAAATCAATTAAAAAAACATTACAAATGCTGAGATAAATTTCTAATACTAGAAAGTACTTTAGTCCGCCCAATATCAGATACTTTAAGACTTTTTACTCGCGTTATATTCTAGATTTACTGAATGTCTAATGTGACAAGTGTTTTCTGATCACATGCATCAATTGCTGGAAAAAAAATATTGTGATGACGAGTACAATGAAAAGGATGGCATGCTCAATAATAGTCATAATAACAAAAATGATGATGATGATGATGATGATGATAATAATAGTCTGAAGCAAAATCTGTCAATCTGGAGTGGCCATTTGTCAATTGCCCGAAACGTCAGGCCTTTCCTCTTTCTCACTGTCGACAGACCACATTCAACATTCATGCGCTGACCCATTCCATTAATGGAGAGGTCTTTTTTCGGCGCGTCTTGTCCCCGTCTTTGCGGGCTGTAGCCGTCCTCGTAATGGTCCCCGCTGTCAGGGTTTCATGACTAATCCCCTCATTGACCTCTCCTTCACTTGCTGCCTTCCGCCACTCCCCCCGCCCCCCTCCTGCCACGACTCAACACCACGGCCCCACTGATGATTCAATAACTAGTGGAGACACGTGGCAAGACTCACGTTTGAAATTACTGCAAGAAATACATGAAAAGCCAGACAAGATCTCATTCGGTAATGCGTAAACATCAATGTATATCGGCTAATATTGCAAAATCCTGATGTGCGAGGATTTCCTTTTCAGTCCTTTTCCGTGGAGACCTCAGTCATGTTCCCCTCGTTCATTTTCCTAGCTTCACACAGCATGTGGATTGTGCAACAAGATGGAAATACAAGTAGAATCTCCAGTATGGCGATGTGAAAGAGGCATATGTCTTCTCTCCCTCCTCTGGGGAATGTGAGCACAAATTGGCCACTGGGGGAAAAAGCAGGTGGCAAAACTACGGAGTGTGAGAGTTCAGTCTAATGACACAATGGAGGCACTTCAGGAGTGTCTTCATGTCAACAAATTGCTTTTTAAAAAATGTTTTTGAAGGTGAGATTTGAAGGTGTTTATTTAAAAGGAACCACTTTTCTTACTTTATGTTCAATTTCATTCATGCGCATTGCTTTCGGCTGCCGTTGTTGATTAATGTGCTCTAAAAATATAGTCCAGTTATTTATTTCTTTTTGCTAGATAGGTCAGAAAGAATACGAAATATCGTAAGGAGGTTGCTAAGTTGATAAAACGGAAGTCCGTGCACATCCAAATAAAAGCATCTCCAGGTGAGGGCTACAGGATAAGATGTCGAGTCTATCTCCTTTTTGCATCCTGTATATACGATATAGGTCAATGTATTAGCATAGAGAGTAGGAGACAATGTTGTTAATACGAACACACATTATGTGTTTCTTTTTCTAGTCTTAAATTGAGGCAGAAACATTCCCAACCAAGATTGTCGGCTGAGCCATCATGCCCTTTCTGTTTGCATAATTCATCCAAATGCGTGCACCCTCACACATGCGCATGACAACGGGGTCCATGTGCTCCCACCCTGATTTTCCCAAGCGAGACATTTGATTCTGAACTGGAGACGACGACGACTGATGAATAAAAAACTGCTCGGTAATGGGAGCATCGAGTCATGAAAAGCGATTCAGAGTTAGCTTCTCGCACAAAGCCCAGTGAATGCAGACGCTTATTATGCGCGGTCATCCGACGGCGCGTTAGCCCTTCGAGCAAAGCGGACGCAAACAAAAGGGTTGCAACAGAGAAAAGAGGAAAAGGAAGGACGGGGGAGAAAAGAAAAGTTGGGTTTGTCCCCCCCACCCCCACCCCCATTCACATTTGTGGGTTTTGCTGTGGAGATGATTGTTGTTGTTTTTTTTTTTTAAATAATGCTGAAGATGAGTTAAGAGATAAAACCTAGTATTCTTTTTTTTTTCTTTTTTGCATATTTTGATGGCAAATACATATCTTGGAGAAGTACTAAGGTAAAAGGCCCTTTTTTTACATTTTAGTGCAGATGTCACGTTTGTTATTTAAAAGCTAGTCAAATTTCACATTTGTTATTACTTTTTTTTTAACATTTTGTACAGTTGTCTGGTATTAAATGAAAAAGAAATTCACGGAGGATGTAGTCAGATTAAAATAAGAGTAAAGACCAATAAAAGTGAATTGCTGTGCTTACGGGGGCCGACGACATGCGTCATTTCATTTGTTGCAATGGGCTGGTCTTCTCTGTTTGGAAGCATTAAAACTGTTTAGCTCGACGTCGACCTTCGATTTATTGCCTCATTCCTGATCAGCTAAATCTGCAAGTTCATATTCCTCTGCCATATTTGACCTCTTACAACGAACATTAACAAGCAGGTGTCAGCGGCAATACGAAATGCGGCTCGTCGTACATTTTCAACGGCTCACGTCATTAAACACAGGGAAAAGAAAAACCTCCTTTTCCTTTCTTTTTTTTTCTTTTCCTTTTCATCAGAGCGGAACCATTAACGGCTGCTCTATCAAGGCAGGTAGAAGCTCCCACGGTACCTCGCGCTGGGATTAAGAGAGGTGAGACATGTTAGGGGAGCGGAGAGTTCACCTCTTCGCTATCTGGGAAACTGCCAACATTTTCTGCAATTACAACTGCTCTTCGGGCCCAGCGGCGGGCTCCGGTTTTGGCCCCTGGTGGCTGTTGCCATGGGAAAAGTCTCGTCCAGACATCAGTATTAAGTGACAGGAAAACGCTTACCGGAGGGTAATGGCTGTTCACTTTAGCATTGAGTCTCTGAATGTTTTTTGATGACTATATTAAAGGGCTTGGAGTTGTTTCTATTATTCATAGGATAGACTGTACACTACTCGCGGACGGTTCGGTTTGTTCTTCCACTGATGGAGTTTTCTTACTTAGAGGAAATTCGCTTGTCACTTGGTGCACAGCCAACAGCCGTATCGGTGTGGCCGACATATTGACGATGTTGAGCTTCTTTGGCGTGTCACAGGTAGTAAACGCCTTCTGATCGACTCAAGCTTCGGTCGCGTGTCCAACAGGATACATTTGTGGAGGCTGCAGCCTTGATTGATGTACAGCACGGCTTGATTGATGAAGGGAAGTGCTTTGTTTCCCTTCATGTCGCAAGCCATCAAGTTGTTGGCCTGATCAAGTGTGGATATGAAGCAAGAAGGAATATTTTTGTACTAATAATAATGTGAGAATTTACAAATATAGTAACAATATTGACAGAGTTCTCCAAAAGCGAAAATCTATCGATCTCTGCACGACGTATTCACGGCAATAGTCAAGTGACCGAATGTAACCGGTGTCGTTTCTTTTCCATTTGTTTATCGCTGACCTCAGCTCAACCTGGAGCTCTGCACGCTTCTTTGCTTCCAAGGACTTGTAGTCAATTCAACCGCCATCGGTGGTGAAAGTCTGACTCACCCGGATCATAAAAAAATAAAAAGGTATCAAAAATGCAACAGCCGTTTCTAGTTGCAGTTTGTGGTGATGGAGAACTGCACCGCATCATAGTAAACGGTATAAAGCGTTATTTCTGTTTAGAGCGAGGGCTACAGGTCCCATTTTGATCACTGTTGTTTTTTTTTTGTTTTGTTTTTGGTGTTCTTTTTTTTTTGTTGACAGGAAAAGCTACAAAATTGATTTCAAAAAAACTTCATTTTGGCGCGGATTTTGGCACAACTGACGTTGTGGGCAAGTAAGCTGCATTCAATGAATAAAAGCGCGACAGAGAGAAACAGCTTTTAGGCGAGACCTGGCGGCGGCGACCGACTGACGTGACTGGTGGGTGTATCGTTTTATATAATACGAAGCGGCACTGCCGGGTCTCAGATTTATCTGCGCTATATTTTCATATTCAAGTCATTACTTGGCAAGAAGTCTCTCCAGTGCAAGATGTTTATTCTCTTAATGAAAAATACCCGCAGGTGCTGCCTAAAAGCCGGTGGAAAGAGTTTGTATTATTTCATGTTTACTATGCGTCTATAACATCGCAGCAGCCATCAATCGTTTTATATTTACTCGTATTCTGCATGCCCCCCCCCCACACCCTCCACTTGAATGCTTGAGAAAGGTTGGGTGAAGAAGGATATCATTACGGCAGGTTTGAGGACTTAGGCCCATCCCGAGGGGAAATGGCGCTTCCCACAATGCACCGCGGGCTGGTGGTGAGCGGTGGCGAAGGCAATTACCAGGTAACGCGGAGCAGGACACAGAAGCAGCTGCGAGCTATGCGACGCGGAGGGGGGATTGGGGGGGGGGGGGTTGTGTATCAAAGAAGCGGAGTGTGTGTGTGTGTTTGGGGAGATCACCTGAGACAAAAATAGTGTTTTGTGTGGTTCCTTTGGTGCGATGCAATTATCTCTTCCACTGTTGACAAATCACGTGAGCCCACACCTCAAGGTCATTTCATCACATATCTTGTACCTCAGCCCACCTTGTGTGCTTTTGCCTATTCACTCTGAGGGGGTGGGGGGCGAGGCGGGGCGTACAAAATTGTATTTTTCGAGATAAAATGTTATGTCGCTATAATAATACAGTACCCTCAAAGCTGTCGCTTGGGTAACCTCGACAGTCATCACTTTTGATCCTGGAAGAAGAGGTACGCCGCAATCGAGGAATTACTCTAAGTGGACACAAATTGGAGGCTGTACCGTGTTAGACTCTAATTATATCCTGATTTCGCATTTACATGTCACAACTGTTACGGTATCACAAATGATGACATACATGAGTAATTGTCATGCGTTTGGGTGCCGGCACCTCACTGGATATATGTGAACGTTCGGAGCCACGGTGTGCCTCTGACAGCCCGTGGGCCAAACTGGCAGCCTCCGTCACAATGCCGCCGGCGCAATCGTCTTTCGGCTCCGATTAAAATGTCAGTGATGTTGTAATAAGTGGAAGCTTTAACCACGGAGGGCTCAGTGCACACAAACACATACTGGCAATGAGTGAACGTCCCCTTGTTTTGTTTTTGTTTTTTTTTCTCAACGCGGCCGATCATTTTATAAAAAGCACGAATAACTCACTGATCCTCATCTGCACGAAACCACGATTTCAACGATACGTTCATTTATAACGCCGTTTGTCGCCCGTTGCTCCGAATGCCGTTTGTTATCGAGGGTATTTGACTGACCTGAAAGTTTCTAATCCTACTCAAAAGACACGCCGCTAATTCGGGGTAAGTAGGAGACATTGAATATCAAGAAGCGAGTGGTTTAAGACTCGGCTTTTCCTCCAACTGTCATGTGCATTCTGGCTTGAGGCTAAGCTTTGGTAAATAAAGGGTGAGCTAGCTGTCACCGGAGGTTCTCGCGCTGACGTCGGCGACCACTGTGGGGGCTGTCCGTGTCATCTTGGCCCTTCAATACCTTCATGAACATCGCCATCTGGAAGCGCCCGACATGCCATTCACCTGAAAAGCTGAATGAAAGGCCGCCTTGAAACCAGACTATGAATGTTGCCATCGAGCCCGCCTGAGGATTTTTTTCTCCTGAAATAAAGAAAGAAAAACAGGCACAGTTCTAATCTACAGTGAGTCATGCCGGGTGGAAGTCGCGGCCAGCATTGCTGTTGGATTGTGAGTCACAGTCAACTTAGCAACAATGAATTCTCTTTGAAAAACGAGCCATCCTTCTGCTGAGCTTTTGCATATCTTCCATTTTCCCATCATGTCGACTTCTGACCGCCCATCTCATTGTTGAGGGCCGCGGGACGGAGCCGTGGATAGCACGGAAACTTTTGAATGTGCAAGCGATAGTAATCACAAATCACGGAAATTAACGTGACCTCGAAGCAAATTTTCTCCGCACGGTCTTCCGATATTTGAGTCGTGCTCTTTTACATTCCAATCTCAATTGCTTTTCGCGAGTGCACACTTTTAAGGCACCTTAAAACCGAAATGGAACGTGTCAAATAATTAAACGACAGAAAAATCAAGTGTCACTGTTTTTTTTTTTTTTCGACGTTTGCAGGGGATTGCCAATTGCTTAAAATATGCTTCCCGCTTATGTATTACGGTTGATGTATTTTTCTGCGAGTACATCACAAGGCGAATGATGGCGCTCATTAATTAAAGAAAGTAATGATATCTCCGCAGTGCTCTCCGAGGGACGGGCGAAAATGAATTTGTCGAGTCCATTGTTAAATGAATGTACTGTGAGCTGGGTGCGAGTGAGGATTTAGTGCACCTTAAGGGAGTCCCTCCTTTCCAAGACCGAAAATATGCTTCTGAGAGCTCATCTCATATTAATCCCTCACGGAAAGTGTAGATGTGGCCCCACGCTGCCCGCCGGCTAACTTTGAGTTATTCATTACCTTTTCAGAATTACGAGCTCCTCGCTTTCATTCTCGCCGTGTCTGTTCCGGTGTTTCAGTGGGCTTGTGTTGCTGCTCAGCCTTTTGTCCTTCTGCCGCGCCCAATCCCCCAACTATCGGCGGTGACCTTGCACCCGCCATGCATCCTCCTGTGGGACAATTAAACCTTAGTGAGAACAGACGGAAAAAGGGATATAAAGAAGCCAGGTTTTCTCTTTTTTTTTTCTTTCAGACTCACCTGCCGCCTTTGAATCCCTCTTGAAGTCTGAGTGGAGACTGTTTTATCTGCTTTATGTCGCCTTCAGCCAAGGACACGCGTACCTCCACTTGGATTGTCCGACTATATAAAGTCCTGAAGTGTAAATTTGACTCATGTTGACATGTCATTTTTCAACCCTGCCCCTGTCTCCCTTACCCCCCCCCCCCAACACACACACACCATTTTTGACAGGTGCAAGTGCAACCTTCACGCCAACAGCTGCGTGTTTGACAAAGAGAAGCTGAGCTGCGAGTGTGAGCACAACACCACCGGGCCCGATTGTGGCCGCTGTAAGAGGAACTACCAAGGCAGAGCGTGGAGTGCCGGCTCCTACTTGCCCATCCCGAAAGGCACTGCGAATATATGTGAGTACGCCCACACACTCGCACGGCTGATTCGTAATAGTGACAGGGGGGGGGGGGGGGGGGGGTCACGTGACCGGTGTTTGACAGACAAAAGACGGAAGGAAAGTGAAGACTTTGGGGTGCAGACGGCTGGTAAGAATTGATACCCAATTAGCAGCATTCCGCAATGTCATTTTTTGACATCTGACGCTAACAGTTTGAAAAGTGAAAGAATGACTTATCTGAGAGTGCTTCAAGGTAACGCGAGACAATTAACGCAGTTTCAAAGGAAAACGTAAATTCAGGCTTTTCTTTTGGTTTTGTTTTGTTTTATTTTGAAAGAAATGTGTCAAAATTGACTCCGGTCTACCGTTACATGCACAATTTTGGGGGGGAAGAATGGACGTCACCTATTGCCAAAATTATTCACAAAAATTAAAAAATATCGCCCTACAATTTTGGAAACAAACAATAATGTCAGCAAATCGTGTAACTTCAAATATCATCGCTAAAAACATTTCAACTCGAGCAACTATTTGTGCATAGGATGAAAGGCCCAGTTTACTAAGAGATAGTCTTTGAGTGTTTTTAATTTAAAAAAAACATAATAATTAATTCAAACAATCTTTACTGGTGAACTTAATTTGACTTCCAATTAACATTTCAATCTAATTGTTCACTGTTTCAGAACATTTTGCACGAAAAGCAATTCACTACCGAAACTTCCAATTTGTCCGCTTCTATGCCTTTCTGTGACTCTTCCGGTCTCTGTATCGCGACACTCAGTCGCAACTGGTGACATTCTCTGCAACACTCAGAGGCAACTTCCCTCTGAGAAGCCTCGTCATGGCGAGGTACTTTGATCAATTCTTAGGTGTCATCTTGGTTTAGGGATGTCAAAATGAGAAGCGCATGATGAAGACTGGATGATGACAACCAATCCTAATTGAACTAGTCAAGTCAAGTCAACAGTATTTATAGAGCACTTTCAAACAGCCATCGCTGCATACAAAGTGCTGTACATGGAGCGATTTAACTAGGAAATGTACTGGCCAATTCGTGGATCAAACAGTTTGGGTTTTTTTTGGGGGGGGGGGGGTAAAATGTTGCCATTCAGCTCCTTGGTAGACAACAGAAAGTTGTGCCAAAAGCACTGAAACACTGAACAGTCGAGTGTTCAAAAGCTTCCGGAAGGCCAAATTCGGTTCACCTGTCGAAGAAATTGTGCATTAAGATTTTGAAAGAAATTGAACCCGGAAGCCCCGCATCCCAAACTTTTTGTGATTAGCGCATGTTCTTTTTGCCCACGCGATGTCGTTCGGCGGCACTTAAATGAGATGCAAATGACCTGAACGTTATTCATTTTTCTTATCAGTCACTCTGACCCACGGACTAAATGCTACTTAATTCATTAATCAACTGCGGGAGGTCGTACAGTATCGTACGTACACATCACCCATTGCCTTTCAGACATCCGGATAAACTATAAGCTGCATTTATATGCTTGAGCGCGCCGGTATCCGTTTAAAGCTCTCAAGTTTTATCCGGCTCTTTCGCCTTATTGCATCTGCTGTGATTTCTGCATTCATCACCTGTGCTCGAAGGCTCTTGGCCGCCGACCTAATGACTTATTCTCCGTCCCAAGGGATCCCTGTTATGAGACTTGGGAAGGGTGAGTAAAAATAGCCCTTCCTAGACCCCAGACTGACAGCACATTATTAAAAAAAAAAAAAAAAAAAGTGTCACACATCCTTTGGTTCACCGATGCACACAAAGACACATATTCATAACAGAGACACATTATGTATTCCCTGCAGGTGACTAAGCACATCTTTATCCTTGATTTCAGGCAAAATCTGCATACAGTGTGTATAAAAAAAAAGTCTACACACTCTCGTTCGAATATATGTTAAATAAGTATGAGACCATGAAAAATCTTTTCAAAATTTAATGTGACCTCATCCTGTTCAACTGCATTGATTTTGGGGGGTTCGCTTTCAATCCAAAGCCTGAAGGTTATTGACATATCTTGCCACCATTCCGTGTGGACCAAAAAAAAAAAAAAAACGTGAAGAAGAGAGGAGATTGTTGTCAGAATAACAGCCAGGTTTCTGCACTGCATTCATTATGCTCCGGATGCTGCAGCTTTATTTTAAGTCCTACAAAGAGCTGCTGATCATGGAAATGTCACCAAATGCGCTCACCAATTATCATGGGTGCTAACACATACGGTACAGTGTCATGCCTCGCACTCATTAAAACAACCGAACAAACACACCACACACACACACACACACACACACGCACTGAATATTTTGCTGAATCTCTTTTGCACAGCAGGAGTCTGCTTCTGTGCCTATTTCACTCAAAGGAGCAAATCCCCACGGGATCTTCTAATGTGGCCGTAAAATAAATCTCATTCTTCGGGAGCACAAAACAACCATTATGCAAATTGTCCTCCAATAACACTTCTCCACGACAATAGCGCGAATTACATTCGCATTTGACTCGAACATCTTAAAAGTCTCTCGTAGTATGATTTTACTCACTCCTTCCTTCTTTTTGTCGAAGTAATGCGGTCGTGCAATATAATCACGTATTCGCCAATTGCACAAAGTTGCACTATAAAATATCTTGTTTTATTGCCATGCAGCTGTGATGGCATTCTTTCTTTTTCAAATACTTTTTTTTTTAATCTTAGATCCCATCTCCCTACGTTTTCTCCACCTGACATGCACGTCATTCCATCATAGAAATCTTGAACGACGCCTCAGGCACCCGGATGATAGGATGAAGCTTCAATTCCGAGCCACGCCTTTCGATCAAATGAGCAAGGCTGCCACCTCAATGAGCCAGTGTGTCATTTTGCTCTTTCTTGTTGCACGCTTGTTGCCGGTCTCTCCGTTGCTAGCCTGTTAGCTGTTATTACATAGTAACATTCGGCAAAGTACAGGCCACCACTATAGATGGACTCCTGTGTTTGGTGATGAATGGTTTCCTATAAAACATTTAAAAAAAAGAACACATTACATTTTTTTTTTAATCAAAGGGGGTTTGGTGGGGGGGGGGGGGGCATTTATAAATATTTGATTCACAATTCCGATGACAATTTATTTTCAGTTTGGAACATGCGGACATGAAGGATGGAATTGTTTAGTGTGCGCGACAAAGCTGTGTTCCCCGTAGCTTTATCAGGGAACATGTTTATTATGGGCTTGATATAATTTATTATTAAGGTCACCGCGGTGATCTCAGATGGATGACTGCAGAAATGTGCAGAGCCTGTGAGGCATTAATTTCTCTCATCTCCGGGAAGGGAGATTTATATGAAAATGACTTGACGTTACCGTTCATGACTCAGCCTGCCTACCCTGAATGTGTGCGTGTGTTTTTGTGGATGGGGCGGCGAAAGGGCGTGGGGGGGCTGGAGCATGGGCTACTGACCCCACATGGTCATAGATCATTTTCAATGAATCGCACGCCCTTCACAGATCATGTTCAGCGACTTGCAACCGTGATCCCGACATCGCTCGTAAAAATCAATGAAGCGCACGGTCAACATGAGCTGCTAATGCTCTTCCGGTGTGATAGGATAAAATTAGATTGCCGCCGTGCCCTCATCATGATGGCGCTGGGCAACGTGGACAGGATAGGAAATGACAGTGATTGAAAAATAATGGAATGGCTGCGACAGTGGATCTTGGAAGTCTGTTCAAAGCCCACAGGTTGTTCATAAAGGGGTGAATAATTGTGCTGACAGCCCATCGGGGCTCCGAATCGTATTAAACAGGAAGGAAGCGCGTCAAGTATGTTTTGTTAATGAGTCGCCAGTTTCTAACATTTATTTTGAAAATATTTATTTTATTTAGAAAAGCCCGGTTTCTCATCACATTCCCAATGGCAAGACTGTTAAAGTTGTGCTTTTGCATGTATGTGCTATATTATATCAAATGTGTGCATCCGGCTACTCTAATGGAGATTGAATATCGGTTTGGATATTTGTAGAGCGGACGTTGAGGTGCACGGTGATTTGCTGAAGATGTGATGTTTTCCTTGAAGACGAGGTGTTTATTGAAGTGAACAACGAACTCTGCGATTAATTGGTTCATTGTGCCTTCATCGCAGTGCATTCTAATCGACAGCTCCATCCACGCTGCGGCACTCTCACATTTCCTCGCTGAAGGCAAAGAGCAGCGGTATCGCGATGGCAGACGATATTGATGACTTTTTTTTCTACTTTTCCCACTCAGGCTGTGAAACTTTTGCGCTTTGTGCCGCTCACTAACAAGAGCCGGTCTCCGGTGTTGCATTCACAGGACTGAATCCTCACCTTGGAGTGTGTGAGGACTGAGACTGTCGATTTGTCCATATGGCCATATTTAGCAGCACAGACATATTTGTTTTGTAGAACAGAACAATCTCATCTGTATAAAGTCACACAGGCGACCTTATTTTTTCATTTTCATTACATTCTTTCACATCTATGATCATTTGTTTTTGTTTAGTTTTTTTTTCTCCCATTCATCTTCTAGAATTTTTTTTTTGTTTTGTTTTTAACCAATGTGTCTTCTCAAGTCTTTGTGGCCTGACTGGAATTTTTTTCACGTCCAATTCGTGGGCAAACTTCTGGAGTGGTGCAGTGATGGATGAACGACTTCCGTCATTAATCAGGGAGTGCTGGGTTTGAGTCTAAATTAGTGTTTCGCTCACAGAACTATATATGGTGCAGTTTTTCCCGCCCCCCCCCCCCAACCCCCCTCTTTGTGAACATTGAGAATAAAGACAAAATACATTGAGTTATAAGATTTGAGAATTAATGGTGACGAATTACACATTTCATGACCTTAAAAAAACATAAATATGAAACAACAAATGTCCAAAGTAAGGAAACAAAAACAAAGTATGAAATCCTTTAGAAACACGGTTAAGTCAAGTCAAGTCAACAGTATTTATAGAGCACTTTCAAACAGCCATCGCTGCATACAAAGTGCTGTACATGGAGCGATTTAACATACACAATAAACAGTAAGACGAATCGGTAATAAAGTTAGAAACAAATCTAAGTCATGCTGAGTCGAACGCCAAAGAATACAAGTGAGTTTTGAGGAGGGCTTTAAAGATGGGCAGCGAGGAGGCTTGCCGAATGTTCAGTGGGAGGTCATTCCAGAGAGAGGGACCAGCAACAGAAAGAGGTCAGGGTAGGTTTTCATCTCTTGGATCTAATGGCTAGTGAATCATTCTGTCAGTTGCTTTGTTTCTCCAAAAGTCTATCTGAGTCGACATTTGGTCACCCTAATTTGCCATCTCTCCCGTTTTCCTTTTTCCCTTTACGCCGCTCGAGCAGCGTTTATTTTGACACTCGACGCTACTACTGCTAAAACTGCACCCTTAAGCACAATAAAGGTGATTATGATTCAACTCATCCTCACCGTTGTCCTTCCTGTCTCCTCGATCGCATCTGTGCCCACCCCCCCCTGGAGGTCCGGCATCCATTATGCTCCGTCTCCGTGTGTCGGCATGGCGTCCTGCAGTTCACAGTTTACAGGGAACACACACACACACAGAGCTGATAATTTACAGGACGTAGCAAAGATCAGAGACAGTGATTGAATGACAGCGGTTTGAGCCTCCCACTTCCACACAAGTGGAAATCTGTTCAATTGCTGCGTTGTAAATATCACTTCAAACGCTGACCTGATTGAAACGGGAAGAATGAGACATCTCAATTCCACAGAAGCACAACCAGTCGACGCCCTGAGGTGAGAGGGAACTTGTCACCATGGGAATGAGACACGCTGCTCCGTTCTATGCTCGCTGGCCGTCTGGCACGGGGAGGGGGACGGACAGGATGAGACGCGTCCTGGCTTCACGGGCAGACTTTTGGCTCTGCGCCGACATTGGATGCGTTGTGTCGCTGAAGGTGTGCATGAGAATTCCGTCTCGCCTACGTTTGACAAAGAATCGTTTTGACAAAGCAGGGCGACTCAGACGCATCTTCAAATGTCTTTTTAACTTGAAAAGATAAAGACACGCTTTGTTTCTGGCCCTAACGTGTCCGCTGGAATTAGTTTTTTCAATGCTGCTCATCCAAGTCGGGCTGTTGCACGATGGTGGTGAGAGCTGCAACCGATCAAGGGAATTCAAGGATAATTGAATTCAAAGAATGAGTGGATTGTCAATGAATGAAATGAAAGGTTGCCGTCCGTACTTTTTTTTTCCCTCTGTCTGAATTTATGCCCTTGTTTTTCTCTTCCTCTCTTGCAGGTATTCCTAATAACATTGGTCCTGTTAGTAAGTAATCCGTCACAAAGGAACTGTCACAGTGCTGGTTGATTCGCTCTGCCAATCGCGCCACCCTTCACCACACGTCTCTCAAATTGATGCCAAGTGTTCATTTCTAATGAGCTGCGGTTTAGGGTTAGATATGCGTCGTTAATATTTCCAGACCGCATTCAGCCCGTTGATGCATCGGGGTGACATCCGTACGTGCGCCTCTATTGGGTGGTGTGCGCGGGCAAACCTTACAACTGTCGTAGAGTTGAGATGTGCGTTGCTCGAGGACAAACTGCAAGATCTCCCTTGTAGTTGGCCACCTATGTGACGTGTGCAATTGGAGTCTAACACGAGAAATGTTTATGATGCGTTTATTGATTTATTCCTCCTTACGTGATCGACGAGCCAAAATGAAGGTGTGCAGGTGGCAGCCTCAGTATTTTTCCGTAGGACTCGCAAATCAATGCCAAAAGGGTCGTTCGAATCGGGGGTCTGTGCTGTCTCCAAATGAGTCTTGCTTCCCATTTGTTTATGATAGCTCTCGAGAGTCGTCTCGCTCAACACGTGTCCTTACCTTTTCCTTTACATTTAAAAAAAAACAGCATCCCAACTTTATTTCAGGGCAAAGACTTTTTTTCCGAAAGTATGAGGTTTGCTTAAGGTTATTTTAATATGAGCTGCGCCGGTATGATCACCATCAAGCCGTGCCCTCAGAAGAAGAAAGCGAGAAATAAGGCGCGCCCGCTCTCACGTTGCCGCCGTCTGCGAGGCTGTGCGATGCAGCAACGGGAGGACGGCGTTGAACACAAAGTCAAAGTGCACTCACAGCCACTCTCCGTCTTTTATTGCAAATCGGAGAGAATATTACCAACGCCCGCATCGGCAGAATGTTGACGAAAACATGTCGGATTCAAATTGTCCATTCGCTGGGAGACGAAATGCAAGGTTCACGTATGCTGGCCCCTGCAATTATCCATTCGCTAAAGTGTATCAAATATATGTCAATATTATCGTCAGACGCGCGCAGTCAACACAGCCAATAATTGTACTCTTCTTATTAATGTGATACGGACAAAATAGATTGAAACACAAGTAAATGCGCTGGTCACTTTCAGCCTGCAGTAAAAACGGTTACGAGACCTTTGACAAAATGAATCATTTAACGAGATGATCCATAAAACCAAAAAAATGTAAAATCTTATTTTAAAATTAAAAAACATTGTTGAAATCAATACAAATAAAGTTGAGTATGATGGGAAGCATGTCATCGCTAAAATTATTAACCTTTTTATTTTATTTTGGGGGGGGGCACGGGAAAAAATAGGACTAGCTTGTCCGAGCAAATTTTTATTGAAGGACATGTCGTGCGTTTTATTTGCCAGCATCGGGCAATCTTCCTCCGGCGTGTTGTGTGAGCCGTAGTGTGCAAACAGATTGTCCTCAGGTGGTTTTTAATCAGGCTTAAGAGAAAAGTGGACAGCACGCTCATCAGAAATGGACACGTGGCAAAAGACCAATTTTCCGCCGCTTGCCTTCTTTATCACCTTGACTTGCCATTTTGCTCCCCCCCTCTGCGCCTTGCACGCATATGCATAAATATCTCCGTGCACGTTATGTATATGTGTGTGTGTGTCTCTGCCATGCGTCCAAATGCCTCACCGTGCATGACACCCGTCCTCAAAAGCTGAACATGGAGTGTGCATGCTAGACTCTCGCACTGCAGCCTTTCACAGCAGTGGCGCAAAAGTGCTCAGACTATCTGCTCGGAAGAGGACGAGGCTGCGCAAACAACACAAGTTTGAACACTAAATGACTAAAGAGGATGAGAGAAGTTCAGCCGTCTGACGACGTTAAATAGATGAAAACGTCGTGTGGAACGAAGGGAAGTCTGGCGTTAGTTTTTGCACTTTAATTTATTTACGATCGATTATTTTGCTGTCCTCTGACATATGTCAGGGCAATCAAATCGGACTTAATGGCAATATATTAAAGCAAAATGAATATTTCAAAGACAGGAAACAGGGCCCTTTTAATAGCATTTTGTTATTCTCGGTGCGGCATTGATTGAAACTGTTTCAGCGCCTTGCTGAGCACAACAATCGTCTGTGAAAATAAAGAAACTAAGCAATGGATTTTGATCGCAAAACCTTTCAAATGAATTAATTAGACGCCAGAGATTGAAATTGGGAGGGGTTTTTTTTTGTAATCCATCATAAAAATAAAACATCAAAACAAAAAAAAGAAAGAATACATGTTTGGGTTGAGTGCACCAGAGGTGATGTCTGATTCCAAATGCAAGATCAATCGTAAATCACTTTTGGGAGGGTGATGGGGGTGCAAAAAAAAAAAAAATCAGATGGGATGAAAGTCTTTTGTCTCTCTTAAATCAATAAATGCAAACGTTAGGGGATTAAAAGTGATGGTCACGGTTTTCCGAGCTGATGTATTATTCAGTCCAGGGGGAGAGGGGGTGGGGGGGATCAAGTTGAAATGCAACAGCTTGAAAAGTGTTCTTTTGCCAAAGAAGCGAGGTCACATTCCCTGTTGACACCTTTTTCATATTTGACGGCATTGCGTTAATCGCAGGAAGGTGCCCCATTTATACGGTCGAAGGACAAAGAATGACGAAGGGAAAAAAAAAAGATGGAGGGGGGCCCCGAGGAGGGAATGTACCCGTGTTGCTTGAGCCCTCTCCATTTCCAGGCATGTGAGAGTATTTCCCCGACACGGAAATACCGATGTGGATGTACGCTGAGGTGATGCTTCCCACAGCAGTCCGTCATTCCAAATCCCAACACCTGCCATTATTTATTCATTGTTATTCCTCCACCAGAAATACACTGTAATTAGATATTGATCACGTAGTCAATGTGATGAATTAAACAAAATGCCCCCAAACGTCTCGAGTTGCCATTCAGAATTAAGTCACACGCGTAAGCCATGACTCAAATGGGAGTTGTTGTTTTTTTTTTTGGTTTTGTTTTGTTTGTTTTTGGAGAGGGTGTCATGTGTTTGTCAATCACCATCGGCATCATCATAAACATACACAGCACAATCCCCCCCCCCCCGTGCAAGTCACGCCAGTTACATCCAACGTCTCCCCCGGTGTCCTCGAATGGGATGCTTGGCGTTGCTCCGTCCATGTCAAACTGTGCCACATTGCTGTTCCTCCAATTGGACTGGTTTCGACTCATGCCAGACCTGTGCGTGTCTCCAGTTGTGTGTGTTCAACCGCCACATAGTTCCCCCCCCCGTAGACCGACTGTTAAGTGCATCACCCGAGTGCACATGAATAACTGATGGTTTCTCTCAATTGCACGCAGTTCGGCCGAATGTCTCGTCCCTAGGTGTCGCTAACCGAAAAGAAGGTAGGCCTCTCGGATTATGCAATGATGTGTTTGCTTTCACACAGAGATTTATGTACCGTCAGCGTAGCTGTGTAGAAGTAACAAATAAGCCTTTTTTTTTTGTCCAAGCTAGGTTTCACTTGAATGTAGCAGATGAGCCCCATTTAAAGCGGATGCTCACGATGTTGACTTCTCACTGAAGACTTGTCTTTTCATGAGAAGCTCAACTGTTCTCATATGATTTCGCCCACTACTCTTGGATGCACATTGCTCGCCTTCCACTGCTTTTATTCCTAACTTCCTAGAATTTTTTTTTTTCTCCCATCGGAGTGCAAAGTGAAGAAAAGCGGAAGTGGGTCCTCAGTGGTTTTGCGCATATTGATGTTCGGCTCAACTCGGCGTTCATCCGTCATGCAGATACGATGTGCAGCCATCTCGCTAACAGCTAGCGCACAACACGGCAGAGCACGTGTGCCGAGGGCTGATGTGGCAGATGCCGATTTCCTTTAGCCACTCTTTGTTCTGTGACTGCAACACAATTGGGAGATTGATGCCTTCACTGTGAGTCCGTTTCCCAAGTCACGCTCCTGCACATACGTTTAGAGTGGAACATTCTTGGCTGGCCTCGTGTGAGGTGGACGAGCGGTTTGTCAGAGGCTAGTTTTGTGTCTGGGGGAAGCACGCAGGCCTTAATCAAACAAAACACTTGTTTATTAAATGAAGCAGAAAATCCAAATATTCAAATGCTTTGGCGTTTGTATCAGATGCCGCTACATGCAGCCAACCTCACTTGGCAACGCCACATCTCCTTTTTCCAGAGCCATCGTTCATCTTTTGCGACCTGCTTTGATTTTCATGATCCAGCTCGATGCTCCATGTTCTTAATTATCTGACATGTTTACGTTGGATTGCATTGTCATGTTGATTTCTTTTTTCCTTTTTTTTTCTTCTTTTTTTACATTTGTTTCTAGTAGCGCCACAAGTTGCATTGTCCACTGCCCCTTCAGTCCACGTTGCAAACCGCAAACGAGGTAGGAATTCACCCCCCACCCCCGACCCCGATGAAAACTCAGATTTCTACCGCCTTTTGTCGGACCCTGAACTACTAACCCAATTTTAGACTGATCCTCACCCAAAGTGTAAATAAAGTGGGTGAAACTACAACTACACTAAGAAACTTTATTTACAACCTTAGCCCATTTCTATAAAAATGCAGCTTCTTTATCTTGTGGTTAAAAAAAAAAAGTGAGGAGTACTACTTCAGTCTTATGCTTGTCCATGGTTGCCCAATAGACAACACGGGTGCTCCTTCATGGTCAAGCCTTGTCAGGTTGTTAGTAAGTGGACAGGGCAAATTGACCTCAATACTCATCCTTAATAACCACAATCCCTTGGACAAAAAGCCCCAATCTCGTTCTTCCCTCTCTGGGTATTCCTTCCAAGCGGTTGGCGGCGGTGAGGCTTAAGAGTGCACATCTGTCTCAACTGTGACACATGGTGTCAGTGGTCATTCAGCCTGCCAGTCTTATTGCTATGAGCGCAGTTGAAGTGAGGCTCCGAACCTGCCCATCCTGCAGCCTTCAGGGCAGGGATGACAGTGAGCAGAAATGACTGCAAGCATGAGCTTTCACAGACATTGCGCCGCATCGAAGCCGCATGAAATCTAGCAGCAGATAATCTGACCCTCCCATTGGCTTCAAGCTGTTAATGACCACGGCGATTCGGCTGTCAATTTTTCATTTTCGACTTGAGTTGCAGCTTTGTGTCAGCTGACCTAATAAGCATTGGTAAACACTATCCTGTTTCCAAAAAGGGACATTAAAAATATCAGAGCCCGGGAAGAAGTGAGGCAGAATCATCTTAGCCTCATTTCCACCAAACGGTACAGTCAGGGCTTGAAATCCCGCCATGGAGTAAGTAGGCAGGACGGCGATAGCAGTGGCAACTAGAGAGTGACATCACCGCAGCAACCGGGCATGTAGTTCACAAAAAGTTAAACGGTGACAATTCTCTGACAACCAATCAATGGTCAGCAATATCTTCAGCTCTAATCTGCATGAGCAAACCGTGGCTCACAAGTTGACATCGTAGTGTCAGGCTGTGAAAGAAACACCTTTCAACTGTTAGATAAAATTTAGGCTTCTTGAATTTGTCGGGGAAACGTTCATTCCAGATTACTGGCAAAAACGGTTTCATCTCATCCTCTTTCCTGTCACTTCAAATCAGAGCAAGCGCGAAATTGTATCTGGACAGGCAATGTCGAAAGTCTACAGTTTGGTTCATCGGGTTAAAATTCTCTCCTGGCTTTACCCGCCCTACACTGTGTGGTGCTTTTAATGTGAGCGTATTACCGTACTTTCTCGCGCCTGGTCCTGTCTTGTGATGTGTTGTGATTATACTAACGCTGTGCTTCTGCAATGGCGATTCTAAAACAGTGGCTGTGCTCGTGGCAAACTACTCATGAACCCTCCACGCCCCTCTCATGATCTTCCAAACATCTCGCCCCATTGTTAACCCGGCATGCTACGGCACCAGATTCGTGCTAACCCGACCGCCGTAGCGCTGAAAGCAGCGGACCAAATTCGACGACTTTTCTGTCTGCCTTCTCTGCACACATCCGCCCTCTTTGCAAGACTGCGAATGCTTCGGCCACTCCAACCGTTGCAGCTACATCGAGCTGCTAAACACGGTTATTTGCGTGAGCTGCAAGCACAACACTAGGGGGCAGCACTGCCAGCTATGCAAGCTGGGCTTCTATCGCAATGCTTCGGCAGAACTGGATGATGAAAATGTTTGCATAGGTTAGTCCCTCGCTTCCCCTTTTTTCTCCTTCAAACTGTCCTCACTCTGACTGGTCCACCTTCATCCTCCTTTTATTAACTGTCCTTCTGTTCACATTGTCCTGTTTTGCCTTCTCCAGGTCCACTTCGTTCATTAACATCCATCCTCAATTTACGTGTCTAGTATAATGGCGGTTGGAAGGAAATTATATTGCGCAATACCATTGTGCAATAATGGTATTGCGCAAATTTGGCCCTCTAAAATTCACAAGATGGCACCACCGGTACACACATGTACTGTACATGAAAATCAGTGGCTTTCTTTCTAAGGTTGGAATTTGACAGCTAACTTGAATGTGAGTCATTCATTTTGTGACTCGTGTTTCAATTAGTCTGAGCTGGCAATAGAGGTTTAAAACTCTAGCACAAAGTGATAAAACTTGGAGGGGAAAAAACACGGAACGTGAAGCAATGATCAATTGACACACTGATTGCTGAAGACCTAGTTAGTTGGTAATGCAGCATCAGGTCTCTGAAGTCATGAATTGACTCGGCAATCTTTGCACGTTCCTTTGTGCAAAAGCACCTTAAACCTGGTAGATTGTTCAGCATCTTGCAGGTAGAGCTCCCTTCGGGTTACTCCACATCGATTGGAATCAGCTCCCCAGGCTGAGCTATTCCGAAACGTTAAACTTCTGGTGAAGCCGTTTTATTGCCGAACTGGATACCTGCTTTGTGTTGAAAAGGTCTGAAAAGGGGAAAGCAAAACCCCTCTCAACTTGAGCCACCTTCGTCTCGAGCGCACGCCTGAAGGTTTTGTACAAAAAAAAAAATAATCATAATAATCACAAAAATTGACAGATTTTCCAAAATCGCTTTTAATTCCGGTCACCTTGACAGAAGCCATAAATCCAGGCAAACACAAACACTCCAATTTTTTTTTCTTGGTCTAAAAAAAAAAGATTTTGGAGGCATTAATGAAGGATCCATATTTTGCACGTGGCCTAAATATAGAGTGGAATCTGAAAACACTTGTTTGTTCTGCTAGATTACTCTTGATCTATTTTTTGGCGACGAGGTAAACAAGCCGAGTTTAAAATAGCTTCGTCATTTGTGGACAAGGCAACTGCAATCAGCATATTTCTCTCACACAATTAGTCCCGAGAAGCCAAACTCTCGTTTTCTTTCATTGTAATTGTCAGTTACGAGCCATTTTAATCCGGCCGTGACCTTTTCACGAGCACTCTAACTTGCCTCGGCTGTTTTTCTTTGTGTAAAAATATGGGAACATATTTTGCATGGTCCCCGATGACAAAAGCTACATTTGCCAGTCTTTCAACGTCCGCAGTGCCAGGTGCATGTTTAAGTCCTGAGGGGAGCTCGGGAGTGGCGGCTGGTGAGGGGTGGGGGGGGGGGGGGGGGGGGGGGTAGACAGGCTGACAGGTTACGACAGTTCCAAGGAAACAAAGAAGTCAGACATGCTATATGACATTATGTCAAATATATGAAAAGGCCTCAGGAGCAACAGCTGAAACCCATCACGAGGCATTAAAGGCCACCGACAATTTACCTTGTGCCGAATTGGCAGCCACCCCGGCTCCGCACGCTGACCTCCACGCCTTGATTTGTCACTTAAAGTCACCTCTTGCCTGTTGCCTGGCATGTACGTTGAAGATGATGTGCGGCGGGGGTCGTTAAAAATACTGCCGTTGTCACTTGGAGAGCAAAGGGTTGCATCTGTAGCGCAACGATGGAAGGTCAACGTGGTTTAGGGCCAAACACATCTTGTACGGGCTGTTCGGAAAGTCAGTGTGAACTTGCGATTTCATGACCACACATGGTTTAACACAGAGGTCCCCAAACTACGTATCTGGAACCCAGCCTAGCTGAGTTTGTGCAAGACGTGGTGGTCGCAGGGCCATGAAAAGTATTGATGTAACACTCTGGGCTTGAGAGAAATGATGACAACAAAGCCCATTTCAATGTGATGCCCTTCCACTCATTCCACTCCGCCATCTTGGTGACATTCCCACGTGTCCTGAAAACAGCCATTTGCACTCTCCCTTTTCCACTTCTGCACACCTGCTGCCTGTTTTGATCAATGTCATTTTACACCTCGCATGTGCACTGAAGCCCATTTGGTCCACCTGAAATTGAAGCTAAGCTAATGATTGTGTGCGTCATACATTTGCTCACTGCGCGCTGTACGTTAAAATGAAGGATTAGTAAGGCGGTGAAAATAGGAACGCAATTGCAGACGACACTTTAAAATGACGAAAGTGATCACATTGTGAGAGCTTTAGGGGGGGAAAATGCCATTTTTTAAAGCGGAAATCAAATGAGAGCTCATCAGTTTTAATGGGTGTGCATGCATGACCTACTGTCCTATTTCACAAATGAAATGATCTTATAATAAACAATACAAAATTACTTATCGATATTTGAATGACACTTAACTTCTTCCTAATATTTCAAATTTGATGGGCGACATGAAGATGTAGACTAGTATCGCAGTAACCATTTTTTTTCGGGAGTAAATTTGCTTCATCTTAATAAAAAGAGCATGTTGTACTTTTTTTGGGTGGGGGCGTATCATATTCAATGTGATCTAACTTTGACGACCATTGAAATGATTTCTCATTGATTTAAAAAAGACTATTTAAATTTGGTTTTTTTAAAAAACGACTGGCAAAATGCTCGCACGCACAATCCACTTCACAATGTTTTCATTCTGTGTTACTATTGAAATGGCAGCAGTTTCATTGCGGGCGATGTCGCCACAAGTTTTCATCGGGCGAATGTTGTTGAACGGTAATTGAACTCAAGGACCATTGGGCCACGCTGTGAACATTGGCGAGGGGTGCTGGGATGTCAAAGCACCTGCACCTTGTCTCCAGCTTGTGTGTCTTTTGTTTTTCCAGAGTGTAATTGTAATCCCTTTGGCTCAGTCAGTGATCGCTGTAATGGCACAGGATATTGTATATGTAAGGAGGGCACTACAGGGCCTAAGTGTCACGAGTGTCTGCCCGGCTATATGTGGGACGATGGCTGCAAATGTAAGTAGAACCGCAACGACCGCCAACTTTCAAGTCCCCACCCCCCACCCCACCCCCCATCCATTAATTGGCTGTCTGGCTATCTCCCACCTTCCGTTATTGCCCTTTTGTCTGAATATTTGGCTTTGTCGGAAAAATGTGCATCGATCGTAAAGCCAGCTGGACATACACAGTCTCGCTCAGCCCCCCCGGGCACACGGGGGGGGGAAGCAACGGCCCGCATGCTGCTCACTAACGCGGTTATTCAGCCATGCAACACGGCAGCAACATAAAAGCTGAGCCAATATTGACGGCTTGACAGATTGCCTGGAATCTGTTTGAGTATGCGTCACCTTTTTTTGTCAGTCCGCAACGCCAGGCAATGTCATCCAAAGCTAACAACTCTTGATGAGGATATAAGTTGGAGAAATTCCCCGTTTTTTTTTTTTTGTACAGTCACTCATGCTCATAACGAGAATGAAAATGAAGGCCGCCATGACTTTTTGTGCGCTTTCTTCAAGATCGTTTACACGTACGTCTGTCGGTAAGGCAAAAAAAAAAAAGAGCTTTGTACCAGAAATACTTGAAAAAGTTGTCCCGTTGTGACCTTTCCATCCTCCATCGTCCGATTCCAAAAGGAGACGCGCGCATGGTCAAATCTCCATTTGTATGCAGACTGAGGAATGCAATTAAATCTGAAATCTCTCACCAAACACATTTCCGTTCCAGACACGCCTACTTCATCAGTCCCCTCTCCAAATATTTTCTCTCATCAAAAGTAAATGCACCAGTTCTGATCATGTACCATACCTGTTTACATGCAGACTTGCGCTTCACGTGATGGGAATTTTTAGGAGATGAAGTCATAAATTGGGCCGAAAAGAGCAAAAACTAATCACGGTTAATCACCACTGTTGGATTACCAGGTTGTAAACACGGCTGTTTCATTAAGACAAAAAAAAATGCGTCTGACCTTTTGACCCCTGTAAACGTTGATTGCATGGCCATGGATCTTTGACAAGATCGAATCGAATAACTCACAGCACGTGTTTTATGCCCGTACTTTGCCAGATCATTTCGAGTCAAACCTATTTGATGAAAGAAGGTGAGTTGCTGAGAAATACGTTCCAAAGAGATGCAGTTGTCTCTTGTCAGGTCAGCTTTTCTGATGTCGCACAGCGGGCATGGAAGCCGCTGTGAATATTCTCGGAAGGGGGGATACTTTTACGAGCAGCAGTGGAGACAACATAGAAGGTCGCCGTCTAATTAAAGGAGTCCCCCCCCCCCCCCTCTGCTGCATCCTGATCGTATCGTTGCTATTTTCTAGGAAACACCCTCTTTTAATGAATACACCTCAGTGCCTTTGCCTCTCTTCTTTTATTTGGAGTGTGAGGGACCCAACATGAGAGAAAAAGAAAGGAAAAAAAATGAAAAATAAATGTATGCTTACTACCCCGAGAGTCAAAATGGAGCTGGAACTTTTAAAATAATAGCACTGGACGTTTTATGAATTATTTTGAGTTTCTGGTTACTGTGAAGGTCGGTCCTATTTTGGCTACACGTGTGCCCTGAAGATATTTCTTCACATTTGTTATTCTAATTACTGACCAAATACTTCGGATTCTGCTCCTTTTAAAATGATATTAGAAATGAAAATAACACGGCATGCACCCGGCTGAGAGCCCCGATATTTGTTGTTTGGATATTTATGTCCCGTCGAGTTCCTAGATTGCTGAGCATCTTGTTTTCCACTCACGGGGAAAAAAAGGAGGCAAACGTGTCAAAGTCTCTCCTGTGCTTATCATTGTTTATTTGTCTCTGTTGGTTTATTATTTTGCGCAGCCTTGCTTTGTTTGCCTGCAGCTTGCTTGACAGCTCGCCTCCGGCGGGAATCGAGTGGCCTCGGTGTCCCGCCTCTAAATATGAGCCAATTTTCAACCTGATGTTCACTTTGTCTAAAGTCGCTGCAGTTTGGAGGCCGAGGGGGAAGCCTCACAGGCTCAGGGGGAAACTGTGGGACTCTGCTTTTCGTTACACCGGAAATGTGGAAATAACCGTGCCGATTGACGCGACGTCAAAAATAATTAGCGCACTAGTCAGCAAGCTGAATCTTTTGTTTGATCTGGTTTTAATGGTCTTCCAGTCACGAAGCGCTCTGACCAGTCAGCCAGTAAGTGGCAACAGGGAGCTTGAGGTTGAAGTACGGAAATCGCGATGAGGATTTATAGCTAACAAGAGGAGATGTTAGTTCATTATTTGGCAAGCAGGAGGTTACGCTCATTGCGCCTCTCCTCATTAGTTAAGCCTTAACCGAGTATTTCAAGGTGGATCAAGAATTTATAAACCCTTAAGGGCAGCCTCATTTTGAAGTTGCATCCAAATGACAAATGTTGACATTTTGAAATGTTATTGTCATCTGTTGCCATTTAATTTGCACTTTATATTCATGTGCTTTTTGTGAAACAATCACTGCTCATTGTTAATGTTTACTTGAAGACATTTACTCATTTTACTCATCGCTCAAAAGCGAGTCTACGATTATTCTTGCGCAATGCTTACATCGGTAACCTTGCAATAGGTCGAACATTTATAAATCTGATCTAAATCTTGGAAAACTCAAATGTGCTTCTTTCGGAATTTGAAAGTTGAATGATTCAATGATATGAAATCAATGCACTTTGATGCCGGGGCCCGACTCTAATCCGTTCTCTCTTCCTCACAGCGACTCTCAAGTTGTGTGTCATCAAATTACTCCAATGAACTCACTCTTGTCTTCTTTTTTTTTTTTTTACTTTGCCTCCTCCACAGCTCGGGTATGTGACAACGAGCTCATGCGCTGCCAAAACGGCGGCGTGTGCATCAGCAACGTCCGCTGCAACTGCCCCTCGGCCTACACGGGCCTGCTGTGCGAGAAGCCGCTGTGCGAGTCGGAGCTGGGGGGTTGTCGAGGTGCCAGTTCGGGACAACGCCCTCTGAGGCCCGCGTCCTCCTTTGTTCTACTGCTACTTCTGGGCTTGGCACTTCACTAAAGAGACCGACCTGGTGGGACCAATTTAACCCCACGCCCCCCCACCCCTGCCACTCCCCCCCCCCCCCCCCCCCGCACACACAAACAGCCTTCACCTCACCGACCGACCCCATCCCTCTTTCGAATAACCCACGACCATTCGAGCAGAACAATCGTGAGCTTTGTGGACTGTACTACACCAGCTTCTTCTTTGAGCAGCCTCAGCGGACACTGATGTGAAAAGGAATGTGCCGGATCAGTGAGTGCAAACTCTTTTTGTTCATACAATATCAAAGAATATATACAAAAAAAAAGTAAATGTATACTTGTAAAAATGCCAAAATAATCTTGAAATTGAACGTAAAAGGGTGCAATGAACAATGAAACCCCCGCCCCCCCCCCCCCCCTCCCTCCCAAACCCACCCCGACCAACCGCTCCGGCTCATCCTTCCTCTAAGCCATCCAGGTGCTTAAGCTCCCCACCAGTCGGAGCGAATAACTGAAGAGGACTTCCTCTGTTATCGCCACGGCAACAACGGCGGCAACCAATTGACTGGCACGAGCCGACCGAGGCTGCCGAGACCCCCTTTTGGGGACGTTCGTGTCAGCTTAAGGTTGGCCGGACTAGTTGAGGAAGACAAAACAAAGAAATATTTCCCTGGGCTTCTTCAATATAATGTCCGTCGGGGAGGACAAACGCAGAAGGTGTTCTTCGCCCTGTGCATTATGGATGGAAAGAAAGGTGCGCAGACTGCCACGTTGCGGCGCGTAAACTTTCCACCCGTTTTTCTGCCTTCAAAGCTCATGCTCCTCATCCTTCCCCTCGCCGTGCTGCCACTGACCTGTGCTTTTGTGAATCTTACTCTGTCAAACCCTCGTCGCTTGAAGGATTCTTTTTTTTTCTTTCTTTTTCTTTTTTTTTTGTCAAATGTTGGTGATGCACATGTGTAAGAATCCTCTCCGTTTCTCTCTCTCTCTCTCTCTCTCTCTATCGGCTCTCCCATCATCTTTCCTCCTCCAATAAGCGCCACTAAAGCTGTCTGATTCTTTTCTATTAGACTCTCTGCTCTCTTGACCCGGTCAGGGGATAGTTTTCCACACGACGGGTGGATAGAAAATCATCGATGTATTTACAGGTTCACTTCTAAACTGAGAAAACAAAACAAGTAATGTAGTACTTTTGTATCTTTGCTGAACTGTGACAAAAAAAAGGCAAATTTAATGTATGTATACAACACCCGAAATGCAGTATTTTTTTTTTTCTTTTTCTACCCCATTCATCTTTATTTCATGCTTTTAGTTCTACGGGTCATTTTCCTTTTTGTTGGCAATGTGCTGGCGTCAAAGAATATCAGTTTACATCCAGTATTTAAAAAAAAAGTGTATTACAATCTCACCAAAGGACATTCTAAATGTCATGTTCTCGCGTAAACGCTTGAGGATTTAAGTGAATAAAAGCTTCAAAGTGAGTGGCGTCGCTGGTTTTCATGAGTCAGTCATGTTTTACATCGTTGTGAAACCGGTGTGACATTCGAGGGACAACTCCAAAAGAAAAGACGCATTCGCATTTTGCAGCTTCTGTCCACGCAACCAATCGGTCAATGGAGAGTTCAACCACGGTTGCCTTTCTCTATTTTTGCCTTTTTGTACATTGTCGTCATGTGCAGATGGAAATGGAAATGATTTATCTGTTTAGATATGTTGAGAGCAAAAGTAAAAATTGTCCCCAAAAAAATCAAATGCAGAATGTCACGTGCAGAGTGCAGACAAATGCTGCCTCGGCTCTCTGATGTGCCGAAAAAAATGTATTCAATGCGAGCCACAAGCTGACTGCTCTGTTCTAATGGTGACGTTAAAAAAAAAAAAAAAAAATTCAATGAGTGCGTCAGATTTGGCGATATTTCCATGCCGCTTAGCTGGAATTCATACTTGTACCAATTTGTTTCAGTGGTGCGCCTTGTCAGAGGCACAGAATTTAATATTTACAAGAATTGATGTGCCTGTGCTCAAATTTTATGTCGTACACGTGACAGTTCATCGAAATCCTTAAACACGGAAGTCTCACTCCGCACATTTTGCCCACTCAAAAGTTCGACCGGAAGTGTGTACAACACTTGGGGATCGCAAATTATTATTTCACCATGATGTCACCCGCTCATCGGGGCGGCAAAAGCCAAAGCGTTCTCCCACGGCAGCGCCTGTTCTTACTTTTTCACGTCATCCGATCCATTGACGAAACAGGGTCAACGGTTCAAATGAATGATTTTCACCTTTCACGTGTTTTTCAAATGTGCGTGAACTGCCACTCGAAAAGAAGACGCCGCGTGACGGTAGACTGCTTGGAACGGAAGACCTCAGACCAATATCAGCCATTATTTATGGGTCGCCGGCTAAATTGATTTGAAAACAGACGCGGCGGAAATTTTGACATAGTTAACATGATCGTTGAGTGAATGGCTAATTAATTCAGGGGATATAAATAAATGAAATGCCTTGACCTTGTGCATCAGTCGAGCCTACCAATGAGCGCTTCTATTGGTGACTTGCAATCTGTCGGCTGTGTAGACACTCTATTTGCCTGTTAACAAGGATAATTTCAGCTGGACTTTTCTGTTTGCCTTGATTGGCACGGATCTTATCTTTTGATGGTGAAGTGTCTTAGCTCCAGACGTCCAAACTGAAAAACTATTTAGTGGGTGATAAATAAATCAGACGTGCCCTCGCATATGTCACTTGCGAGATTGTGACACATTCGCTTACGTCAAAGTCAAAAAGTCAAATAATTGAATATAAAAATGTTGGAGGCGACCGCCTGTGTTTGGGCAACACCAAGCTGAGTCCACACTGGCTGATTTCCACAAATGTTGTGTGTGTGCAGCTCAAACAGTTTGCGCCTGCCACAGCAACGACAGAACTCAGCATGACGAATAGACTGAAGAATGTCTGGGTGGTATGAAGTGGCAAGGCCCAAATATCAAAAAGTATTTGGGAAAATGAAAAATATTTTTCTCTGCTCGTTTTGATACATGTTGACCTTCATCCACAAGGCCTTCAGCATTTCTTCGCTGCTGTTTTGAGATGAACTCTTCACTGTGTACAGTTGTCAAAGTCAGCAACCAGCTGCTGATTTCATGACATAAGTTAAAAAAAAAAAGCATCTCGGTGTCACTCCAGGTCGATTACTTTGACGGTAATATATTAGAGTCACAGATAGTCATGCGCGTATCATATGCTCTGCAACCAGTCACACGGCTGCTCGTTCTAGTCAGTGTTTCTCTTATAAGACCTGTGGCAGCTGTCTTGCTAGATATAGAAAGGATGTGTTATGCCTGCAGGGAAACACCTGATGTGTAAAGACCATTTCAGACATGTGAGAAAAGGCTAGAGCGGATTTTTTTGAGACGATTGACTTGCAGCAAGGGTCAAATGAATTTGGATCATTTTCATCAGATCGGATTTGATCGAAAACTTCCAACTTATATTTTGACTCCAGTTTATTGCCATGCGGTATTTTCACATTCTATTCGCATGCATGTCGAAAAATTGCAGATGCAGTACATGTTGCGTGTTGGGAATTCTCCTCAGAGTGAATTAATGTCGCATTGAAAAGCCTTCTTGCCCGATGTATCGGGAATAGAGCAGAGTCACCAACAATGCCAAACATAATTATTTAATATAGATGGGGAAGACGTAAACATGAAATAAACTGCACGTGGCAGCAGGATTATCTGGTAACCTTCATGGTTTCTATTCGGCGTGTTGATTGGTGCCTGATTCAATACAACTTTTCAATAGATTTGAGGCGATATTTGCAGTGAGTCAAGGACGGTTTGAAAGTGCAAACCCAGTCGCGACGCCGCGCTCAACTTTAAAAGTGATTTCCGAAAAAGCATTTGTTTTCTTTGTGCTACGTCCTTCATCTTTTTCTTTTTCTTTTTTCTTTTTTTGTAATGATGAGCAGACACAGCGACCTGCAGTGTTGCCCAGGAAAAGCTGCTGAAGGATCATTACCGGAGAGCGGCCATCGGCCCGCGTGAAAGCCAGATGCGCCGAGGGCGGAAGGGGGACGGCGGAGGCGGCGGCGGCGGCGGCGGCGGCGGCGACGTCGAAGGCGGCCCGCGGGGAGAGGCGCGGACCCGGGGGCGTGAGGGGGACGGGCGTGGGGGGCTACGGTGCCGGTTGTTGGCCGGTCGCCTGCTCCCCCCGCCCCGACCCGCAGCGCCCCCCGGCCCCCGCGGCCCGACCCAGCGATGCCGTCGGCGGCGGCGCCGGCGCACCCCGGCGCGCCCCGGCCCCCGGAGTCCGGAGCGTGAGAAACCTCGATGGGCGACCGCGGCGTCGCCGTCCGCCTTGCCTACGCTCCCATAGTCCAGGCCGGGCCGCGGCCGGCGTCGGGGACCACTCCTCCGCCGGTGCCATCGCGACCCGGCCGACCTCGGAACCTAACACCCAGCCGCCGGGTACCCAACATTCTGGCCGCGGCGGCCAGCGGGGGGTTCAATGTCTCCGACCACCCCCCCCCCCCCCCCCCCCTCGGCTCAGCTTCATTAAGTCGTCTCGATTGGCTGGCAAAAAAAAAAGGTGGACCAAAGGCAGCTGTGATCGACTCCAGCACCTTCCTTATGCAATTTTGGCCTCAATACCCGGCCCACTTCCTGTCAGTCATCCTCATGTACCCACCCCACCTCTTTTTCAAATCTCACTTTCATTTATTTTTCACTCACTTTTTTCCCCAAGCGTGACCCAAGTTCATGTGGTCACCTAATGGATTCCTCCGTCAAGTGAAAAATGACATTTTGGGTCGGGGACTTCAAGGATGGTCAAGTTAATGAATGGCCACCAGATGGCCCTTATTAGGCTAATGTGTTCCCCCTCTCTGCAGCCCCCAGCTCTCGCCTGGGGATTTGGCTCGCTGGCAGGAAATGTGTGTGCGTGTGTGTGTGTGTTTAAACCAGGTGATCCTGAACCTGAAGAGAAGGATGCAGCCGCCCCATTTAAAGTGCTCGCTGTGTTTTGATGGGGTCAAATGTCCAGGATGGACCCACCGCTGTCACAGGTACTTCAACACCCGGTTCAACCTATGGTCACCAGCCCCTCCCACTACTGACAGTCTGACAGAGAGTGTCAGGACGAGGCTCAAGCCTGAAGTTGGTTCGGTGAAAAGACGAGAGAGAAAAAATCAGGGAGGGACAAAGCGCTCTTTCCCCTCCAATGTGACAGCGTGTTAATTGCCTCATTTATAATCGCCTGCTCATCAAGATGAGTAATTGTTGTAGTGCACACATCAACCACAAAGGCCTTTTTCCCCCCCAACTCCGGAATTCAGAATTATACCCAATTAATTAGAATGTTTCGCTTAAAGTGTTGTCAGTGATCCATGCCACGGGGTCTTTGTGTTTGTGATGTGAACGTTGAACCCAGAGGGAAGCGAGCAGAGCTGTCAGCTCAGTTCCAAATGAGGACGGCTTGCTGTTCAACAAGTGACTTGGAGGTTTCCGAATTTTCTCTCTCCTGCAGTGCCTTTGTAGTTTAGAAACCAAGCTCATGCTTGTACTTATTTTGAGAGCAGAGTCGAGCATTTTATCCAACAAACACAAATATCTGGTTCAACAGTGTTCCTGTTGTAGACTGCTTGTCCTGTATCCCAAAAGGAATTAACTACATGCATGAATTTATTGACGACACGGAAGTCATTTGCATGAGATTGCTGTCGTGCAAAACGGCCACTCTGAATTTGAGGAAAATCCAGTCCTGTTTACTGTCGAACATCAAGCTGATGATACTCGCTGGAAACCGTGGCTGTTGTTTTATTCGACTTTCTGCCTCAGGTGACTCAACCACAGGTTTGAATTGGAGTGCGACTGGTTCTTTATACGTATCCAGCCTTTCAGCCAACATCAGCCGAGGTCGGCTCCAGTTCACCGGTGACCCGAATGAAGTAAAGTGTGTGTGTGTGTGTGTGAAAGAGAGAGAGAGATAATGTCATATATATATATTCTTTTTTAATCCTTGCGCCAACATATTTTGCAAACCAAAGATTTTGATTCTCATTGGCTGTTTTTTACACAACGGTTTCAGAAAACAGCGAGGCAAATGTGTTCAAATCTGCCCATAAGGCATAGCCAAATGTATTGATCCCTCAAGCAAATCATGCTTTTCACCAGTTTTTAAACATGCAAATAAGCAATGTCGGTGCCACCATCTGTTCTCATGACTGTGATGCACGCTTGTGTGAGTGTGAATAGAGAAACCAAAGGCAGAAGAGAAAGAAGAGAAGCTTTGGAAAGAGCACCTTTGGTATACAGGAGCGATGCATGAGTGATTCATTTCATGCTCGATCCAGTTGGAGTCACCCTACACACTTGAGGACGATATAAAGCTCTAAGGACACACTAGAAAAGCTTTGTGGGCAAAGCTTCAAGCCAGGGATGCATCAATTGCAAAAAACAAAAAAAAATGTAAGTGAAATGAAATTATTCTATTTCTTAAAATAGTGTTGCAACGTGCGAGAAAATGATCGGAAACAGCTGATGCTAATGTATGTGCTGTGTGTGTGTTTTATGTTGATGAGCTGTCTGAGTATGTTCTGTAGCTTTCAGCTGGGTGTTCATGCAACGCTGATAGTCTCCAGGAAAACACGTCGGGTGGGTGGGGTGGGTGCAGAGCTGCTTCTTGATATTTACACACAGCAGCCACCACCGTCTGGCAGCAATGATGACTCCCTCGTGGCTCCAAAAGACAGCAATAAACCTTGAGAAAGCACGGGCGCCAGTGAGAAATAGACTGGCAAACGTGGAGTGCAGCGGAATTCAAAATATAGAAAATGTTATGAGATTTGCGGCCTGGAGAAAAAAAAAATGTTTTCCGAAGAAATGATGTCGTCTGTGGGATTAGATACCACAAATGACACTTTCGCTTGGTAAAATTGGGTTGCTTTAATGTGTGTTGTTGTTGTAAATGAGTGACTGTGGTTATAAACTGACACGTGAGAGTCAAGGGGAGGCTTAGCGGGTTTCAAATGGGGGTTTTAATAATATTTTGGAGCCTCGAAGGTTGAGCACAATTTGTTCTGGGAAGCTAATCCTTCTCCCAAACAATGTGCGCCATATCAAATCATTCAAATGTGAAATAATCTGTTCCAGGGTCACATGGCCACCATCATATAAGCGTTGTTAACTGGACAGCAATTAATCATGCATACATCATGTATGACCACGGGGATATTTTTCTAATTGAAGCCGAATGATTGCTTTTCATGTCAGATGTCGCACTGTACGTATTCAATATTTGCTGTCAGCAGCAGACTACGTCGACTCTCGAGAGCACACTGTGCGACACACTCGAGGCTTACCATTTTACATCAGCCCACCAGAGCTTAGCGTGGTTGTCTTAAAAGTGGATCGCGGAGATTCTTTATCGGGGCAACACGAATGTTCATTGGATGAATTAAATGCAGTCATGAAATGGCCTTTTTTAAAAATCTTTTTTCACAACTAAAATTATATTTATTATTTTTTTAAATTTGTCTTCACAAAGCTGGTAGAATTTTCAATATCCTGAAGAGTTAACAGCAAATATGTCATTGCTAAGTAGAATGCTGATGTCACCAGCCATCTGTCTGATCGGTGTTCCCGCCTCAGCTGGAAGTGGGCCGGTGTGAGCCAAACTGGCCCAGGCCAAGTCTGGCTGGTGGGCACTGGAGGCATCACCGGCCGCTGTTGCGCTGCAAAAAAAAAATCACAGAGCATTTTGGTGCCTCAGCGTCAGTCTTGTGCAACAGCGGGTGACCTGCCACCAGATGGCCAAAGTGAACATCACACAGTTTACATTCAAACAGGATTCTCTGTATCCTAATCGATACATTTTCACAATACCATAAATACATGCCAGGAACCCTCATGTATTCTACGTGTTCTCACTGTAAGTGGAAGTTCCGATGAACTGGTTCATCAGCCTGATGACACCCACAGGAGACACTTTTAACCCCTCATCCATTCACACTTATTAACCAACAAGCAAGTGAGAAGCAGCCAGCCCCCCACTGGCTACAGGTTATTTACGTCCTGTGGCGATAACAACAACAGAACACACATCTAACACCATGACACCGACATTTGATCGGTGTCGCTAAACTGCCATCACCCACTCTTCCCATTAGCTTCCTTTTATGAGGAAACCTTTGCAAATCATTACAGTCTAAAGGCTACAAAACAAAAACAAATCATATGGTTTGGAATGAGATTCATTCAGCATCCGGTTTTGAAAGTATGTTAGATCTTTAATTGGCTGGTGTCCAGTGCAGGGTGAACCCATTTCTCTCAAAAGTCAGTTGGGATAGGCTACTGTTCAAATGGGACCCTAATAAGGGTGAGCACTATTTTTATTTTATTTTATTTTATTTTGAAAGGATGTGTCATGTTCTGTCTTGATTGTGTTGCAGCTCCAGCTGGAGTGAAGGGCGTTGCCCTCCAGCAGGTGCACCTGTGCTGTGTTTTCCAATCAAGCCTTGCCATGGATCTCAGGACTGCCAAGGTGCCTGGTAAGTGCTGCTCTATTGATTTTGCTCACTGTTGTGCCTTAAGTGTTGTATTATGTGCCTTTCATAGTTGCTCTCATTTTGTCATCGAACTTTGTGTTTTCATTATTTCTTTATTTGAACTTGCGCCTTGGACTTTTGATATTTCGTTTGTGTGTTCTTGGTGTTCTGTTGTGCCTTGGCTTTGCAAATGCTTTTTGTTGATGCATTGGGGTTTTTTTTGTTTTTTTCTGGCTCCTTGTGACCGGCGATTTCAGTTTGTACTTTGTCGGTGCGATTTTCTGTTAGAAGTATTTTTGTTATCGCACTTTGTCTGAGCCTGCATTTTTAGAATCCCAAAATTCGGTTCGGTCCTGGAACATGACAGGATGTTACAAATGTTATTTAATTCAAATGACACTTGCTGTATTTGCAAACCTACCTTGGGTGGCCCCTTTAATGAAGTAGTGACCACCTGCGTGTATTTTTTGCAATGCCAGAAAAATCATTTTTGAATGCAACAAAACGGTGTGGACACTCACCATGGTTTGGTTGGTTTGACCGCAACACGTTTGGTGCTGTCCATGGTGCTGATCTCACAAAAAAACATTTCGGGTCTGCAGTGTTTTTGATTTGCTCCGCCAAAATTGTATAAAAGCTTCATGAAACACAATGTGCCTATTTTCAAAAGTAAATCCAAAATATTTTCCCCGAGAATTTAAAAAACACACCTTTTTTTAAAAGGCATCAATATTCTGAACGACTACTTTTCCCCTCTCTATTCTCATAAATGAATACTTTTATTGAATGTGAGATGTTCCATTTCAGTGACCACAATCTGACTTTAATTTGCATATTGAACTGTTCACACTATTTCAGTCCAAACCAACGTTTATATAAATTTGTATCAAGAATTTTCAGTGCCGTATGAATGAATGACACCACATTTAAATAAGCAACATATTTTTTTATGATATACTATAAACATATTTTACATTATGGTACAATAAAAATATACAAGGGAATGCTACACTGGCCTGAGCTGTTTTTCAATTTGTACCATGGTAAAAGACAGTAATATTGACTGTACAGTAAACACAGCATACAGTAAATCTTTGGTTCAATAACACAGAGCAGACAACAAACTTAAGTCGGCGAGACGTCCACACACAACAGAGAGACTGCTTGGGAAGGAAAAGATCGCATTTGAAGGACATCTATTAATTAACTGGCATGTAAAATCCATTTTCCAAGTCCATTCGAAAACATTTTGCTTGGGTTGGCTCGGAAGCATCACACCACACAGCCCTCGAGCTTCACTTGAGGGACAAAATCCACAATGAAAACTGGAGGACCGAGCTTGGATTATAGATGGATGGGGGAAGGAGGAGTGTGAGGGACTGCTGTGACTTAGGACCAGCCAGAGAGGAACCGACAGTGAGACGGATGCGGCATGTGTAGAGATGGTGTCATGATTAGATTGCAGATACCCTTGAGCCTTCCTCCTGGGCAAAGAAATTTGAGGAACAAAAAAAATCTGGAAGCACACTAGGCGGAAGGATAGGCCGCACTTGTAAATGACTGCGCCGTCAGAGTTCGTTTGGGCAGAGAAGCAGAGTGGGAGTGGATTACCACAGTCCGCCATTAGAGAAGCCCACTCTCGGTCTCCCGAGAGGGTTGGTTTCTTCATGGTCCACTAGACCGAATAAGAATGTTTGCTTTGTGGAATTGGTTAAGGGAAGCTCGGCAAATGCGGAAAGAGCATTTAAGGACTTCCTATCAAACATGATAATTCTGGAAATCTATGGTGAAATTTGTGGACCTTAGAGAATTTTTTTTTAAAAGCGAGAGAGAGAGCACGCTTAGTTTGTTCCTGCTCACTCGGTTTAATGTCACCTTTAACTATTGTTCAGATGATGTCATCTCAAACCTTTGCCAAGCTGAAGGTGACCAACCGCAAATGAAGGAGACTCCCTCTGGTGGTCACTTGTGGACCTACATATGTGTCAAATCTAAGAACCAGTATTTGACCAAAAGACGTACAGAAAAGAAACACACACACAAACACACACACACATAAGTGTGCAGCAGCTTTGCCTGTGTTACTCATTTCCAAATATAACATTTCTAATAATAGGGGAACAGCATATTTTTACAAATAAATTTTCATTTTACAAAATGCGTGAGTGTCACAAACGCCCGGGGCCTCACACACCATGAGGTCACGAGGCCCCGAGGTGTGTTTCCAGAGGCGCGGTCCATCTGTTCATCAAATAAAATCTCAGTCTCCTGACTAACAAGTGGCTCTGCTTCAATGTCACCTCTGGACTGTGTGGGGATGCGTGCGTGGAATAATCTTCGATATCTTATGTACTTCACGTGTTTTTTCCGTCCCATGAATTCTAACAAATAGCATCCTCATTGGAAAAAGGGGAAAGGAGGGGTGAGGTTTTAAAATGTCACAAAATGCGTGTGTGTAATCTTCGTGTGTGAATGCTGGTGTTTTTGGGAGGAGAAATTTAAAAAAAAAAACGTTGCTCGATAACAACATGTAAAGAACCAAATTCAGGGGAAAAAATGTGATATTGTTTTAAATACTGTACACAGCATTGTATGAAATCCATAGACTGAACATTCCAGTTAATTCCCATTAAGTTCTATACGTCCGACTGAAAAAGTACCATTGAGTATTGCGTGGAGTAAGTTTACATTGTCTGAGATTGGTGTGCAGTGGGAATCCGGTTTTGCCCTCCACTCGGGTACCCTGGCATTGATAAGTATTGGATTACACGCGGTATATGGTCATGTGGAGGTCAAGTGTGGAGATGGCCTTGAGGACTTGTTAGATCGTAAATGTGTTTCAATAGCATTGTGGAAGGATCGAGCCCCTGAATGAAAAAAAAATGGCCCTAACCTAAGTCAAAGGGCTGATTTCCTCCCGGGTCAGGTGGCTGGCAGACTGTGCGGTGTGTTCTCCCCGACGGGCCCGTAATACCTCCAACGAGATAAAGCCTCCCGCGCATGGGCTTCTGCCAGTGATAAGCAAAAGGATCACGAACGGCCGACACGAGCTAAAACATGAGAGTCTGCGTCGGAGATAAAAAAAAAAAACGTGAGCAGCCGCAGGAAAATAGGAACACGAGCCATCAATTGCGGGCGCTGCCCGTCGACGCTGTCTTTATCTTCTATCTCCTGCATGAGTGGAAGCGCGGCGATCGCAATCAAAGAGGGGGATTTTGAGTGCTGGATGCTGCGCCAGGGTGGGCCACAGAGTCATCAATAACCACCTTCGTTACTGGAACAAACGCACGCAAGGTCAAAGCCACTGAAATTTCATCAAAGTGGGAAGGGGAATTTTTTTTCTTTTTTTTTCTTTTTTTTTTGGAAAGGACCCACACCTCCTTTCCAGCTTGCTTGGTTGGCTCCATTCCCTTGAGAGGCAGAAGGAGTGCGAGCGTTGTGAAGGGACGGATGAGTGCATGAGTGGAAGGAAGAGTGGCATCTGAGTTCCTGCTTTTTGACATGTCTGCACCAGCCAAGTTGGCAAGAAAAGCAGGTGGGATTTGCGCAGGGGAGGCTGTGGCCGGTTGGGGGCAGAAAGAGGCTGGGTATTATGTATGGCCAGGCATCTGGCGAGCCCGCGTGCCCCGCTGACGGGCAAGTTGCTGCTTGTAGATGCTGAAGTTGCTCAGCCGCACCGAGCCAAGCAGAAAGGTTGCGGCCATCTTTGGGTCACGGGTGTTCATCAGCTCTTTTTGTTTGCTCCCAAAGGCCTCTGGATGGGGAAAAGCAACAAGGCTCCGCTGGCTCTGAGCTCATTAATTTGACTCGCGTCCTTCTTCTTTTGTCAATGTGCCGCTCACTCCTCGCCTTCCTCTACATATGTGGATGGAAACCAGCCAATCTGAGGGGGCAGGGGCGCCATGTTAGCAAATGAATGGCGTCTCAGGCAGCACTTTTCTCATTCGCTACCAGCCAATTCTGGACCAAGTCTGAAAAGACGTATAAAAACGTCTTTGGGAGTGAATGAGTTAAACAGTTTGTTTTTTTTTGCGACCCAAGTGAGGAGTAGCGATTGGGAAAAATGAATGAATCAACAAATGCTTAAGAATGGGGAGTTGTCGGACTTACCCTCCCTTTGACCTCGCCTCTCCACCACCCGTTGGCTCCAGACTTGGTGTAAATCTTCACCAGGTCGCCCTCCTGCAGCGAGAGCTCGCGCGTGTCACGGGAACTGAAATCGTACCGTGCAATGGCCACGCCAATCACTTTCGGAGTGAACACTGGGGAAAGACACAAAAAAGAAATGGTGAAATGAAGAAAAAGAAATAAATCTGCCCCAAGCTCATAGTTCCTGCTACCTGTTGATTTATTGAATTGTGAGACGCCAATTTTATATTAGAAACATCTCACGGCACAACACCAAAAGAAAAAGTCACAGAAAGCACGATTAATGAAATTTGAACTCAATTACTAAAATATTGACTAAATTGTACACCTGCCACTATATGTGGCTAGCATAGACAGCACAAGAAAGTAATTAAGAAAGAGAACAATTTTCCTGCCACCCCCCTCATCTTTCACATTGGACATAAGTGCGCCACAGCACCATGGGTGGGATTCTCTGGTAGCTTTTGGACTCGGCTGGTCTGACCGTAGCATTTGTGCAGACCAGACATCCTGTCAAGCAGTCTGAGAGACACATGGGGAGCAGGTTAGCTAGTTAGTGCTCTTCCATCCCGCTCGTCTGCCTTTCCGGCGTTCTCACGCCTCCAGAGGGTGAAAGTTGGCTCGAGTCGAGTGAGCCCTGACATGTGGAAATGGAATGCCAGACCTTTACAACTATGGCCAAGGGGATAGAATATCTGATGCTTCCACCTTTCAGTCTGACAGGTACACACATCGGGCAAAGGCACCCACTACTTTGTCGCTTGAAAAAAAAATTCCTCTCTTTGAGACACGCTCGGGGCTGGATTCATGTACAGCACATCGGGGCCCCAAGTGCACTGAAAGAAATGCAGTGTTGATTTGAATTTCGTCGAGTGGTTGCATCAAATCAAATCATCTGGATCCAGATACGCTTTTCTAAGTAGACTATATGTCTACTTTAAAAATGTTTGCAGCCACTTGACAACGTAAAATTCTTGCCCGCACAATAGTCAGATGTTTAACTAAATAAACAACAGACAAACAAATAAACTAACATCCAGTCATACATCAGTCATGATGTCACAAATGTCCATAAAACGCAATGACAGACACAGAAAGAGAAGTGATACCTGTACCTGACCAGAAGGGGGCAGAGGAAGGAGGTACAAAGCTGTAGCCGGCAGGGGTTACAAAAGAGAAGCCGCAGAGCAATGGGGCTATGGCGGGGGGAGCCAAGCAGGAAGCGGCGGGTTGCAAGAGGAAAGAGGGCAGGGATGGGGGGGGATGGAAGAGAGAAAGAGAGGTAAAGAAAAATGTTTTCAGAGGTAACAAAAGAACACAGCCTCTGGTAGGGAATGTTCAACAAGTCACAGATGTGAAGTTTATGACTCTTTCGACATTCATCCCATTTTCATAAGACCTCGAGGAAGCCCCATTTGGTGTTCTGCGATAATAAAACCATAGAGATCGTCCTCGATCGTTTAAAGGTCAATCATTCCCAAATTGGTGATCTCACAAAAGAATCGTCCCCGAAATGCATAGAGAGACACATCTTGCGTTAATTTGTCTGGCCCCTGAAAGGGGACTCGTCTAACATTTAGAGCATCAGCCATTTCTAACTCGGCTATGATAAAAACAGAACTTTTGCTCAGTATACCTTGATCAATTGACCATTTCTTTTGCATTGTGTTTGAGAAATATTTTGTTTCTCTCATTTAGCCACAAGATTTCCTTATCGTCTGTATTTTATGATGCAGCTTTTAAATCAAACCTCATTAGAAGGTACGAGGGTACCCGCTGAGGTGCCTGACGAGTGTATACGACAAATAATTGTCACATGTACAAGTTGATTGTTTTTTTTTTTCACGATTCCGGAGGAGTCAACATTTGTTCTGACTAATGGTAGATAAATGACTGCACTTAATGAGAAACATGCTGTTCTGAACAATACTTGCTGGCGAGTTAACTGGCCCATGTTATTGGTATGCCGTAAAGGGAGATGAGGCGGCGAGCTCTGCTGCTCTTTGAAATGAGTACTAATCAGCCCGCGGAGAGACAGCTCAGCAGCCTCCAACGGCGCCCAGGTAGGAAGGGCACGGGGAAGCAAGGCCGTCCACTTCAATCGTACGCCAAAAAGGCACCACTCGAATCCGATGTGCTTAGTTTTGGCTCGGTCTTTTTTTGGGGCCGGGGGGAATTCATGGTCATAAATACACAGCGGGGACAGGCACAGAAATCGAATCAGGTTTGAGGTATGAGGTGAGATGTTTCCACGGCAACATTCAATAGCATTTTAGGTCAGCCTGGTGTGTCTGGCGACAAATGAGCCCACCAAAGCATTCATTAGCATTCCTGCACGCCTTGAAGAAAGCGCCAATCAAAACAAAGGAGCAAAACGAAGAAAATGTGCACACCGGGACAACATTAGAAGAGATAAAAGCCAAAGTAGCGCAACACGGCTACTGACCAATCTGCTCCCATTTGATTCGTCGACGATGTGACCATCAGCATGCCGTCTCTTGTTAGAAGCGATCAACTGGCGTGCGAATAAACCGTGAACGCCAGGAGAAATGAGTCACAGATGTCGTTTTAACAACCAATTGATGGGCACCGTTGCTCGCTGTGTCGCGCGCACGCTGAGTTGACTCTTTTTTGTTTTGTATTTTTCCTCCCTGGCATCGCTCGAAAGACTCAGCTTGGCAGCAGCAGCACCGTGTGAGGTGAACATAGACTTTTGAAAGTCTGAACCACACGCCGCACTTTTCGAAGAAGGCAGTCAGTCAACTGTGAATCCTTAATAGTTTGAGGGGGGGTTTTTTTGGGAGGGGGCTTCCTTTCAGTCTTGTTCCCACCCGGCATCCTCTGCCACAGCAATATCGATAAAGAAAAACAAATGTCTACTTCTCCTCAAAAAAGCTCACAAGTGTGAGAAACAAAAATACAAGCCACTCACACAGAATTTTGAGTTTTCCTAAAAGTGAAACTAAACTAAACTCTCCATGATGCTAAGTTTGGAGTTTAATACTACACGCGCCAAAAGGCAACGGACGGTATATTCTCAATTAGTGGCATGGAGGGGATTTTGGTTCTCGATGGCACAAAGTATCAGGTGATGTACTGAAACAAGCGTTTTTTTGTTTTAGAGGTTGTCACTATGGTTACGTGCCATTTTTGGGTTTTTTTTTCCCTCACTCAAGGATCTCATTAAAATCTCTCGTCAAAGTTCTGGCAAGAACATCAGCTCTTGTCACTAAAGAGTCTTACTGCATGTTGTTCTTCTTCGTGCAACCCTAATTAGCAGCTCTAAATTCTGAGATGGGAGTATGGATAATGAGTGACAGAGTACAAAAAAAAGAAACAGCCATCCCCCCAAAAAAGATAAGAAAAAGTGTTATTTTGGATTGAGTTACTGCCAGAATTTTGGGGAACAACAAAAACAGTCGAAAACATGAACAGGAGAAAAGAAAAATCCTCGTTCGAACCACAGCAACAGCCAAATGGGGAAAAGGTTCTGCAAAATCGTCTTCATGATTCATTTCAAACAAATCTCAATTGTGGAAAAACATAACTTCTGTTTTTTTGGTAAGGTCAAACGGGCGGTAAAAGATTCTGAATTTCTGTATTTTTCCATGTCACAAGTGACGCTTCACAAATACTTTAATCTGCAGAGGAGTCAGTCACGAGAGCTTCGCCCAATGCTTATTTTTAAATAATACATGTAAAACATTGGGGATTCAAAAAAAAAAAAAATCTGATGCGCTGGTTAATCGGTTCATTTAGTGGCCTCTGGACTCAAATGAAAATGAGCAAAGTAGGCCCCAAAGCCCAGACAACACACTTGCCTTCACTTTGGTTAGTTCACTGAAGGTTTAACCAGATCATTTAACTCCCTTGGAACTTATTTGTAGTATTTGATGGTCTGGAAACTGCAGATACCCTTGTCAAATCTAATGAGACGCAGAGCTCAGGAAAAAAACAACAACAACAATAAAAGTCAGCGGAGACGAAACTGTTCCAAATAGCAAATAGCCGCGCGGTTCTTTTCCAGTAAGGCTGTGAAGATGCTCCCAGGTGAGTTTAAAGCGCTGTGAGAAGGATGAAGAAAGCACCGAGGGCGGTGGGCAGAGAGAGCAGCTGAGCCAAGTAACAACAGTCGTGAGATGAAGGCTTGGAGCGTAAACTGGAAAGAGCGAATGGAACGTGATTTTAGAAGGGATGGCGGATCACAAATGTCCCATCCCACAACCGCCCGTTCGTCAAACTACTTATGGCCATAACGTTGACGTGTTACTGTTACTGCTGTGATGAATTACAGACCAACACGGAAAAACACAGTAAAGGTGTGTTTGAAAAAAAAAATACAAAAGTAATTTGGTGTGAAAGTATAGGGACAGAAGTATTTGGAGGGGTTGCTTAAGATGTTGAACCTCACACAACAAAAAACACGTCCCTCAACCTTTCGGTAAAAGCTTTGAGACTGTCACCCGGCGACCTTTGATTGAAAGCAAATTGAAAAGGTCAAAGGAATAAAAGTGCAAAGCATTTCGGTCGCCACGTCTTCATTTGACTTCCACACCTCCTCAGGCGTACTTACTGTTGCCACCGGAGCGGTTGAGGTGATGCATAGCAGAATTCTCCACTTCCCGGTATGGATACTGCAAGGTGGTATCCAGACTCCGAAAACCCTCCCTGAGCGAGTGATGTTTGTAGTACTCAATCAGCTCCTGAAAACACAAACACATAAGCGTGCTTGAATTGAAAGGGACATTTGGTCATATTATTTCTTAATTTACTTTGCTGATCTAAAAGTAACTGTAATATGACCGTTCTCCACCAGGGTTCAATCAATTATTATGACGTTTGTGAATATTTATAAATAGTGCAAAACAAACCAGACTATTATGGTACGGTACTTGATACATATTGTATGTGTATGTGGTGAACCTTTCCTCCCGTATGTGTTGGATAAGCGATGACGTCAAAGCCAATGGGCCAATTACAGCTGCCGCTGTTGTGAAAGCGCTATATAAATCAGCATGTATTGTATTGTATTGTAATACTGTATCAACACATCTGTAATCGAAACTTTTTTTTTCTTTTTTTACATCGCTCGGATAAAATTCTGGTTCTGACACTTCCTTTAATGAAGCCAATGATTTATTTGCGAACTGCAGCGGTTGAAGTGGAAAATGAGAAGAAGAAAAAAAAAAAACGAGACTCACAAACAGACTCCTGAACTTCTTGTTCTCGGCAATGTGGAAGCAGCCTTCTTTTGTCAGGATTTTTATGTGCTTCACGTCGTTGTTGTACCTGTGGGCCATTGAATAAGTTATGAATGTAATTTCCCTCCCTGATCACCGCCATCGATCGGTGGCCGGCCCCCGGCCCCTCGGTGAAACCATAATGGAATGCAGAGGGTCCCGAAGGTGGTTGACGTGCGAATGATGGGTGATCTGAGGGACCGTGCGCCTCTAACAGCTCCCCCCACCCACTTATCATTCATAGTCTTACTCTACTCGAGATTATTCACCTTTGTGGTCTTTGTCCTTTATTTAAAGCAACAAGGGGGAGGGGTGGGGGAGTTAGTAATTGTTTTCTGATCATAGGCGCCCCCTGCAGTCGGGAGGCGTAATTTACTTTGAAGCCACTTTGGAAAAATGCACGAGAACAGTCTCAATGTGCACGAGTTGAAGCTGTTTCAAGCCAAATCTTCTGTTGCTGCACGGCTCCAGTCTTTTAGCCTTACTGTGTTTCTATGATGATGATTTCAATGGGACAGAGCCAAACAAATGGCAAAAAAAAAAAATGCTGCATTTGTTCTTCTTTGTCACCTGTGAAACTCCTCCAACAGGTTTGATGATCATCATCTCAGTAGATTACTTCTGAACGCAAAGGCAGTCAGAGCAAAAATGAAAATAAGCGTGATTTATAGAGTGATGTTTGTGTTTGTATGAAGATAATGCACACTTTTATTTTTTAGGTGAACAGAAAAGCTCTTAGTATGATTTTCATCATGTCGACCTACTTTTGGAATTTCAAAATAGCTTCATCCAGAGCCTTGCTACAAAGAGAAACAAACGTGAACCGCTAGTGTCAGCAATGTCTTCAAAAGCGAAAGGGACCCCCTCTTGTCTTTAAAACAATGTGAAAGCAGTAAAAGCCGACTCGGCATGACAACACAGTCAGGGACTTACTTAATGCTGATGGCGTACTCTGTGTACTCTCTGCTGCGATGGCGGACCAAGTAGGTGCTGTTGACCCGGTTGATGAGCTCCGCCTCCGCCTGCAATCTCTCCATCGGTCCGGCAAACCTGAAATGCATAAAATACGCAACTCATCCCATTTATAACCAAACACCCCATTTTTGTGGCCTGCAAAGGTATTACCAGTAAATAGTCTCCAAATAGATGCGAGTGAAAAGAATCGACAACACTACGGGGTGTCAACGCCTTACGCTATTGTCGTTGATCAGTGACAAGTGCTTCTCGGCAATTTGGAAGCTCTATCAAGCGCTGTAAACATCCGTCTATTTGCCGCGTTTAGTTCTATCCAATAAAGCAGTGATTTAGGAAAGGCCTCTACCTTCCTATTGACAATCTAATTAGGCAGTAAAAGCTCATTTGTAAACTTACCATGGTTGGGAGGAGTAATCAATGGGCTTCGGGACCTGAAGCAAACAAAAGCAGGCAAAAATAGACATTGCCGTGTTTTAGTCTCGTGAACTATTACACCATCGCCCGACATCGGCTCAACCAAATACGGTACATTCAATTGGTTTGGCGCCAAAATCCAAAGTGCGGATACGTTATCCCGGGTGCCTTTAATGTCCCCAATAAAGATGCGGCTCAGACTTGCTGCTATCTTTTGCAACAGAACGCTCTGCGATCTTGGCGTATCGCATGTCTCAGAGAGGCGTCAGACGTCTGAAGAGGCTGGTCTCATTTGAGTTTATTACCGCCAGCGCGGTAAGAGACGAGGTCACAAAAACAGTCAACTGATAATTCAGTGGAGTCCGACTCTACATTTGATGTCGGGTCCGGCGCATCGAAAAACTGGCATGCGCATTGGAGCAGATGAACCAAAAAGAAAAGACAGTGGTATGTCGAAGAACGAGAAGGGGAAGGCTGCTAAGTGCTTACACACGGGCACGGCTTCACAGCGTCACTGGGAAAGAAGCCAACTTCTTTTGTTGACACGATTTTGCCCTGAAAGCACAAAGAAGATAATTGCGTTATGTACTGTACGTCCGGGGTGACTCTGTCGCAATAATTCAAGAACAATTAGCGCGGGACACCGAGCCGTGCATATACACAGCCCTTGTTATTTTATTGTCGAAAGAATAGCTGGCAGCAAGCGAAGCCCTTATTTTCCCCTCGAGGAGCACTCTAATGTCTTGATTTATAAACACCGGGGAGTCCCTATTGAGGCTTGCTGGTGACCGTAGTGCAGTTACCGACTTCGGTTCAGGCAATGAAGCTTAATTGTCTCTCCTGGTGTTGCGCAAAAGTACAGAGGGGGGGTCCTAATATTTTGGTGACCTCAACGAGCCTCCATCCTCACATTTACAGCGCCCATGAACAGCCCGTGGAGGTCATCGCCCCGTCACGTCTGGTCGGAGTCATTGTGACCGGTGTGACAATCTTCGCAAGGAATGTAATCATGATTACAGCCGGGACATTGAGTGAGTAAACAGAAGGCAGCCACTGAGTGAATGAAATTACAGCGATCAATTCTATTTATCACACAGAAGCCACGACAAAAGTGATTACGGTGGCCCGGCCGCAAAAGTGATGGATATTGAATGTTTGCCGACTGGGCAGATTCGGCCGGTTCCGCTCAAGGTTTTGGCAAAAGATGAATTTCATTATTTATCTGTCTTGGGGATTATTTTGTTGCTTTCTGGTTGCAAACTTGACTAATCATTTATTTGCATGTTAATACAATTTACAAAACGTGCTGAGGGTCCTAGCTCAGTGACGGTGGGCATTATGCTGTGTATCCTTTTACATTTTTTTTTCAATATACAAGCTGTGTCATACAAATTCCAGGGATTTGGTCACAAATGAAATAAATGAAGCTAAATCTATCAAATAGACATTTAAGGAATTTGAGTAATTGATTATTATCATTATTCTTATTTGCAATGTATCTTTGGCGCGACATTCCTTGAACTACTCTGACACATATAATAGTTGATGAAAATGATTTGTTTTGTGAGCTTCTACACGGGCTAGGAGTTTCAATCTACAATTGACACCGTCGTGACACAATCAAGAAAATATCGATTGGAATTCAAGCAACTTCCTCTCGACAACACAGTTCCAACAAATGCATTTTTATAAACGATCAAGACAAGTGAGTCTGTTTTCTAACGTCATCTTAATTCATTTTAAAATGTGATGGAAAAAGCTCTCCGTTTAACTAACTGGCTTGTCTGCGGCTGAAAACATTTCTACAACTTGACCGGGTAGCGATACGTCACTCTGACCCGGCGAAATGATGCCATAAAATGTCTGTATAGGGTGATGACTTGAATGTGCGGGATGATGCGTCAACTCTGACCTGCCACCAGGAGCTGTGAAGGTCAGCGCAGATTAACTCGATAATGTCACCCGTCTGGATGATGAGCGCCGGCCCCAAAGTCGGGCTCGGCGTGCCGAAATAGTTCCTGATCACCATCATCTTGGGCAGCCCTGCAACGAGGACCGCATGAGTCCCCACACAAGTCATTAAAAAAAAAAAAAATGCCCCTCTACTTTTTAAACACCGTCTTAAATGCGTTCCTTCCGGAGCGACTGCTTCGATTCATCAGTATGCGCGTCGGTGTGCCTCTGACTTTAGTTGTAAACGGGCATGCTTGTCATTCTCAGGCTTTGCTCCACTAAACTATTCATGGCTCTTTTTAGGGGATAATCAAAGGGGGGAGTATAGGTTGCATGTGTGCACACATACAAATACAGCCCTTGTCAGCCAGGTCCTACCCATACAAATCATCTGGGCCCCATTACGACGCGCGGGTCTAGCTACAACTAGGCTCCTGCCAGTAATCAAACACTTGAAGGCGAGGTAAGATCAGAAGAATTCATCACGCACATTTTGAGGAACTCCTGAGGAAACGTTAATATGATTCATATACATACACGGCCGTCATCGAAAGAGTACTTGGTAATGGACTTTGTGATTGCGCATTATGGCCGACATCCGTCGTGTTTGTTTTTCTCGGTTGCTGCGTGGCCACGGCTTTGCAGAGAAATACACGAAAGAGAAAGATGAAAAGGGGGACGGCTCAAGGCAAATATTGTCCGTTTTAACGCGGCTTATCTATCCGAGGCGCTCGTGTTCAAGTGCTGCGGCGGCGAGGCCGGCGGCCCGACGTGCGCCAGCCTGCCTGAAAAGCACCTCTGAAGACATGCGGTCGTGGAGAATTGCGTCTCGGGGGCACGAATTGCATTCCGATCCGCACAAGGACGAGCCGTGTGTTTAGAGCGTCGTTTTGAAAACAGACAAAGGGCGCGGTGTCAAAGTGTTATGAAACGCCGAAGGCTGGAGCAATCAAATGCCTATTGATTTCAGAGCGTCTTCACTCAGAAATGATTTTCCGCAGCATAATGGATAGCGAGGAGGGAAAACGATTGTCTCGGAGAGGTTCACGGGAGATGGCGAGCACATTGCGCGTTCAAGCGGCAACGATGATCACGTCGATTGCTTTTGTTTACGGCGCAATTTTCTGCAGGCTTGATTGGGGATTTATTTAGGTTCAGTTGTTGACACCGCACGGTTTTCCTTTTGCGTCTGCTTCGGTGACAAATCTCCGCCTTCGACCGAGCGAGGTGATGTTGCAAAGAAAACAAATGATGAGGATTGTCGGGAAAACGAATTGCAAATCTGGACAAAGCCATATAGGCGCGTGCAGCATTCTGCATTGCCCACGTTGTGCTAACAAACTAAACGCCGGACACTGATTTGAAATAACTATTCTACCGGTAATCGTACTCCGATTAACCAAGGTGTCACGGATACTTGCTGAATTTGGACTTCTCACCTGGGTCTCGGTCTTTCATCTGAAATTAAAAAAAAAACAACAACAACAACAAAGAGAAAAAAAAGGTTACAGGGTGACATTGAAATGCAAATTCACAATCAAATCAAATTTTGCATTGACATCCAGTGCAGCACCTTAAATGTGATGTGCAAGGAAATATTCAGTCGATACCAGCTTGTCATATTTTAGTAATTTGCACGTAATTTGCAATTTGCATGTAATGTATGTATCGTAACTATTGTGACATCACACAAGCAGGCCATATCTGTCCTTTTGGTAGTTCTGTCAACCAATGAACAGGCCGTAGTTGAACACTTCACTTGGCACCGCCGACGAAAAAGTGCCAAAAAATCGATGGTGAAAAGACCAGTTCATCTTTTCCAACTTTTGATAACTCCCAAAATGTACTACTTGGCAGAAATTGGCCATATAGATGTCTAACTGTAGCGACAGTTCTCAAAGTCACCTCAAGAAAGGCTTTCATGATTCCGCTGGTCAGAATCGCTTCCGGTCGCAATGTAATCCCCATAAAGACCATGAACGGTCAAGGCTACGGCTACACCTTTTGAAGTACATTGTAGGAAAATCCTCATGTAATTTGCTGCACACGGTGGGGGGGGGGGGGGGGTGCTTAAGAGCAATGCACACATCAGCAATGCCAGCTGCAAAGAGAGCTTTTAAAAGACGCCAAATTCAACTCGGGCAAAATCCGCACAGGTAGGACCGTACTGAGTGCAAAGTCAAATGGAGTCTCCTTGGCAAACAGCCGCAGGAGAGAAAAAAGCTCCGTCGGTGCGGCGCAACTCGGGAGAAGAGAAGAAGGAGAGCAGACGCGCGGCGCCGACATCAGCCCAAACGCAAGCGGCAGCTCACCTGAGTTCTGACGCAGCCGGGATCTGAAAGAGGTTTGAGAACAGGCATAGTGAGTGACGGGTTAGCAGGTGCATGCAAACACTTGCACGCCTTTGCCGGTACGAGACAACACTCCCTCATTAGTGGCGAAGGCGGACGCCTCGTGTTTGACCGCGCTTCACTTTGTTTTGCTTTGCCGCCGCTACCCGACAGCTCAGGTAGAGGAGGTAACGAGATTGGGGGTCGGAGAGGAGGAGAGCTTGGCAGATCTCGAGCTGTCGGTTTGTGTGTGTGTATGAGTGTGTTTTGTTGTTGGGTTACGTGGTTTTTTTTTTTTTTTTTTTGCTCCGCCAGTTTTTGTTATTGGTTCCCTGAGGGACCGGCTACACCTCCTTTGAGACAAACACACACGCCCATGTACACAAGTACACGCTCCCCCCTATCTGTACTAACACAGAAGACGTACACATCCACACCCGAACGCACAATGCTACACTTGAACACAAAAACACAAGGCGGGGCCAGTCGCGGAAGGCCTCGAGTGAACCTTGACCTGCGGTTATAAACACACGGCGCTGATAACGGAGACAAACGGCGGGTAAACAAAGATTAACCGCGCCACACGTGTGCACTCGTAAGCAAAACAGAGCCAAGTTGAAATCAAAGAAAAGTTTGTGCGGTTGCAGAGTGTTTGGCAGGAAGAAATTTGAATTTATCTGTCAAAAAATTCCTGTTTAATGCATATTGAACGTACTTTCAAACTTCTTGAGAGAGGGACTTTTCCCTCTCACATAAGTATCAGTTCTTAGTGTCGCAGCACCGCGCGGAGTAATGAGTGAGGGAATTCAAACCGACAACACAGCCGTCACAGTTCCACGCTCTCCCATGGCGGGTGTTGCCCAAATCTACTCGGGTGCGCGTGGCGCCGAGGTGGGCCCGGCGGTGGCGTTATTGCCTCTGCGACCTGGTGGCACCGTGACAGATGCTCGGGCCAACTGGAGATGGCGGCTCGCCGCGGGGGAACGTTGCGACACGCACTTGTAGAACGCAATGTGCTAGTGGTTAGAGTGCAATGTGCACGAATGCTTCGGTGTTTGAAAAAAGAAAAGAAAAAATAATAATAATAAACGTTACGCATGGCTTTGGCGTGGAACGCAGCCGTGCCCTTGCAGGACCTAAATAGTTTCACAAAGATTGGACTTAAGGTTTAGCTATCTCCCTTTCACACACGTACGTAAACAAAGGACTTAGCTGCTTTCTGAAGGCCTTTTTTTTTTGTACTGCTTAAGTTTTCCCTCCATTTCTTTCAAGAATGGCCATGACGTCTGCACAGGGAGCTGAGTGGCAGACACAATAAAAATAAAAAGGAGTTTTTGTTTTTTTTTCCCCCTGACTCCTCTGTAAAAGTATGATTGACCTTTGGGGAGCCCTACAAGTGCACACGCAGTGACATTGCCTTTAGTGTTCTGTGTCAAAACCTCCCAGGGAAGTAGAAGAGCATTTGAATGAGTATTAGAAGCACTTATTGAATGTGTGGCTGACCTTGGTTGTGGAAATTAAGGGCGCGTTTAAAGCTGCAAACCCACGAATTCCCCCAGTTGCACCCAAAATAAGCTTTTTTTCGAACAACGGCATTGCAACAACAAACGCACAATGACTCGCATGCGGCGTTCGTATCTGTTTTGCCTTTGTCTGTATCGTGATGTTTACGCAAATGATATCACGTGTGAAAAAAACGACGAGTAAAGTGTAGCGTATGTGTGCGCGTGCACGTGGCGGAAAGGTAGCTCACCTGTTTTTCCGCAGCAGCCCAGCCGGCCCAGGCATTCTTTATGAGCGCCGAGACCGCACTTGGAACATTGGTAACCCTGGTTAAATATGCCCCTGCAGACAGGTGACAACAGGTCACTTTATGAACATTTTTTTTTTTAGTGCATGCACAAAAATGCAAAGATTGTCATGTATGTTCTACAAGAAAACTTGAAAAAGTAGTTTGAAGGAGATTGTGGATATTTTCCGATGATTATTTTGTGTGTTATGTGTGACGTCATTCTCAGAGCGAGTGCATGGGTAACTAGTGGCCCCCTTACCTCAGTAGCATGTGGCACGAATTGCAGGAGGTAATTCTTTCAAAAGTGTGCATATGGAACTCGTGGAAATTGTCGGTTGCATTCTCTGGATGGATGTTGGATCTAAATAAAAGAGGAGAAATATTCAAACTCGTGAAACTTTTGCGTTGTGCATTTAGAGGTCACCTTGAACAAATTCTAGGATGTGTTGGCATACAAGTAATGGCCGAATTAATTGTCCGCAGCTTGTCATTAATCTCTGCACTGTTTATATCAGAATAAGCTACTAGACCAGAGGTGGGCAAACTACGGCCCGCGGGCCGAATCTGGGCCGCTGGTCCTTTTAATCCGGCCCACCGAAGGTTGGTCCACAATTAAGGTGTGATGTGAATGATTGCATTCATTTATATTGGACTTATAATGACAGGCATTTCACCGCCAGGTGGCGCATTGACTATAAGTTGCAGAACACGGGAGGTGGAGGGGATCTTTTCGACCACCTAGGACCTCTGTATCGCTCTAATTCTACTGGTCTGATCACAACCCATCTGCAGCAATGCACAGGCTAAAATAGGTCATCAACAACACTGTTGTCATTTTAAAAAGTATATTAATACAGTACTTTCATGCTTTTGTTCTGTTGATGTTTGACATGGACTGTCAACAAATGCCTTTTTTTTTATGTACCATAGCTCGTGCTGACCTGGCCCTTCTGTCAAATTTTAAAAGTCAATGCGGCCCCCGAGCCAAAAAGTTTGCCCACCCCTGTACTAGACAGTACATACTGTATTACTTGAGTAAAGTACGTATAACTCAGATACACAGCGCGAAGCTGGCCGTCAGTCAATCACAAGGCACATATGGAAACGGACAACTCTTCTCCCATCCATTTATGTGTTCATCCATTCAATGATACGGACGCGCATTTTGATTGTTTGTGTGTGTGAGTGTGCATGCATGCGTGCGCTTTCCTTTATTTCTTATTGGGACTCCCAATATCGTGTCTGTCATCAAAGAAAGGGCTGCACGTGCAGAACGGGACAAGCAGCTTCACTTTTGATTGTATCACACACACGCCCGTATCCAGTACTCACATGGCCATGCCAAACTGCTCCAGCCACTTCTTCTTCAGCTCTTTGGTCTTGAAGAAGAACTCAAAGCCGTTCTGGCCCTGATTATGAGTGAGGTAGAATCCGTAGGACCACTGCAATGGTCGATTGAAACAAACGTGTGAGAGCAAAAATGACAACAAAAGGCGACTCCATCTCGCGCGAGTGTTGGCGAAAGACAAAGTGCTATTAAGGAAAGGGAGACAGGATGCCTTTGAACGGAAACTGCGCTTCGGGGTGGGCGAGAACAAAAAGGGACAAAGTTTGGAGGGTTGCACAAAAAGACAAAGAGCGTGGAGAGGAGAACCCAAGTGTGAGGTCGCTTTGCCGTATCACTGCTGGACATCAGCTCAGACCCAAGACGGGTATGACGACTGACTGTCAGCTGCTGTCGCACAATTCCAAGACGAAAATGGATTCCTAGCCGTTGTCACCCCATCCTTCACTTTTTTCCTCATGAGTGGCACTAATCGGATGCTTGTGAGATGCACTCTTCAAACTGTCGTGCATCTCATCTTTACCAATGAGAGTAAAAGAAGTAAGCGCTACAAAAGTCTTCTGGGTGGACACACAGGCTTAGGCTTAGGAAAGATACACTGAAGCCTGCGGTGTTTTCCGGATAAGCAGCCCCGTGGCCCTTTCCGTTGTTTTGTCTTATCGCTTCTTTCAGTCTGTGTCCATTTATTGTTGTCGCACGTCGTGTTTCCACAGTTTGGTCATTTGGTGCTTGTTTGAATTCCGCTTTGAATCTTGACTTTTTTTGGGGGGGGCGTGTGTTGTGGATTATGTTCATAGAATATTCAGATTTTTCCACTTTAGCCTCGTTTGTCTTTTTTTTCTGTAATAAATAATTTTGAAAAGTCACAAATAATCACAAAACCGCAGTCAATGGAGCCACGGTGAAATGTTGCCGACCAAAAGCCGCTCCTGACGCGTTCGTAAACATGATGACAATTTGATTTAAGTTGATAAACCAACTTTTGTTTAGCTGCCAACTTTGCAACATCACAAATGAACAAGAAGCAAACCGATCCAACTCTGAAAGGTCAACAACGCAGTAATTTGTTCAAGCAACCCCGCTTGTAATAGCGCAGGCACACCTATTGTTTATCAAAATGTCAACTGTCGTTGGCCCTTTGCAGGCCTGCGGAGAAGGACGCCACGTTTCTTTTTCGTCCAGAGTGCAAAATGTGTCTACTGTATATTTTCGTGCACCAACCTTTCGGTTTTCCTTGTCTGACGTGGGGTTGTTTGTGATCTTAAAGAGGTGCAGGTCTATCACGTCTTTCATTTCGTAGTTGTCTCCCCTTCGCTTACAAATGATGACGGCAGCATCGAACAGGAAAATATGCCTGAGGTTTAATAAAAGAAGAAAAAAAAAACAATTTAGAATGATCTTTTCGGCATCATGAAATATAGTGCGGGGATGTACAAGTTTCAAAAACTTCATTGAGGTCACGCCGTTCAGCTTTGGAAAAGATGATTCAATGTGTTTATTATTGCGGTTGTATTTGCAGCGGTGTGGAAACGTTCTGAATTGTAATGATTGCAAAGTACTACAAGACACGTGAATGAGTATCAACACTTGGAGGAACTTGAAGAAGTACAGTCCTTTCCCCTGTCAATCAATCGACCGCTGCACGGCTACCACAGGCACACATCTCACCTGTCCTGTTTGGCTCGTTTGTCCACTGAGGCCACCCGCACCTCCCCGTCACCTTTGGGTCTTCCGTAGTTACTCAGAGGCTGATTCTTGAGAGGGACAAAGCACAATAACGATGAACTGAACGAAAAGGAGACAAATATATATTTCAAATTTGGAGTAAGTAGCCCTGCTTACAAGATTTTCAATGGATTTCTGATACTGGTCTATTTCTCTCAGTGTTTCATTGTCTCTCTTGACCTCATTGACATACTGGGCCAAGTCCTGCACACAACAAGATCCGGAGACATATGCAGTTTTTTTGAAATTCATAGCTTGACAGGCTCTGCAAACTTGTTCGAGGACAAAAAAAAAAAGAATAATCGATATACCTTCATGGCATCTAATGCTTTCCGCAAATTGCTCTTGTCCGTGGCATCGTGAGTGTGTTTCACCAGCTCCTATTGGAGGGGAAACAGGTTAGACGAAACAACATTTCCAAAGCGGCCACTGGGAACACACTCCTTGCTTTTCGTATCAGAAAAACGATTTGCATAATTATCCACCGGATGAACAAACCCAATAATATTCCGCAATACTGCGTACGGAAAGGGGAATGTGGAAAATCTCAAATACGTCTTGTATCCTATCTATGAGCAATCGTATTGTGCAGCACAGCTACATCGCATACAAGAAGTTACAGCGTCGGATCCGAAATGGAAAATGTTAGTGCAAAAGGAACATATCTGATTGTGTGTGCGGGTATCTGACGGAGAGCCCGTGTATCTGAAATTGGTTGCCGCAGCATAAACAAGACATCTAGACCGCAGCAGTGGAGGATAAGGAAGGATGCCATGCATATCCTTCTTCCAGGCCAATAAAAAAAACATCCTCCATGCACACACACACACACACACACACACGCGCACACACAGACATACAATGAATCCCAGAGGGAGATACGTTTGCTCCGGACTGCTCAAATCCTCAATGTCAGTCATGCTCAACCAGGGCATTATTATCACTGGCAAGATGGCAGAGTTGTGTTTATCAAGCCTTGCTTCCACCTGCACACTTCTACAGAGATACAGGACAAACAGATAGTCGAGGCCGCACGTGATTGGACTCAGTCAGGGAGGGAAAAGCCAGAGAAGAGAATATGAAACACAGAAAGACTCAGACAACAGACTCTGGCTGACACTGTAAGAAAAAAAAGGTGCATATTATGTTTGGTGTCAATGTGTGATGCCACCGGTACTGATTGATAAATAATATATTCAGTAAAATAATAATCCAAATACTTCTGTAACCGAGTGCCCATTCGACACCTGGAAGGCTGGTCCTTCATCGATAAATCAAGGCCCAGAAAGGCACAGTTGAACCGGGGTGGAAGAACCACAGTGCTCTGATCTTCACCCCACTAAAAAGCGATGAATGCACAACAATTGTTGTCCATTGAGTGCATTTTGTCTCTTGTCCTTTCTCCAAAGCGCAACAAAAAAAACAGGTTTCAACAAAGATGATGAAACGTAGACAACAGTGCCTCTAGTGGACATGAGTCAGAGTGATTTCTCCAATGGAAGCATGTCAAACATGTATTCTAGTTTGATCAGAAAAATAACTCATCAATCAATTATTTGACATTTATCAACATAGCCGATAAGTGTCTGAGCTCTGTGAAACATAAAAAAGAGGGATTTTAACAAATTTGGAAATATGTTATGATGGTTGCTATGAAATAAACAAAACCAAATTAACTTGTCTGAGCTCACTGATGATTGTCTATTCATAGCACCCACGGTGTGATTTTGGTTTTTCGGAGCCACGATAATTCAGGTTAAGACGGAGCACTGCACCTGCAAAAGAAGGTGGTACTTCAAGACCCGCTGCATGGGAACCACCAGCAGATCCCTCAGAGTGAATTTGCCATAATTTGCTCTTTTAGAACACTCCTGTAAAAAATGATAATACAAAATAGAATGTCTTATTCAAAAATAAATAAAACAGACAGAATATTTTCAGTTAGGACTGTACTCCTGTACACGCTATTTATCTTTAAAGCATGCAATTCGTTAGGCATACACTTGGCGGCACTGTTTAGCCGTTTAACTCGAGAGCCCGGGAGACAGACAGTTTTGCTGGAATAGATCACTGACTGAAGTGACTGAAAAGCAGAAAATCGTTTTACCTCAAGCTTCATGCGGACGTCCTCTCTGTCTTTACATATACTGTCTAGCGTGGCAATGGCTGTCTCCACATCGCTGCAGTATTTCCCATAGATTAGCAATCTAAAAAAGATTAAGCACGAGCCTCAAAATGTAAAGCGGGCACTCTATGACTATATGAGTCTACTTTCAGTGGATTGCGATTTGAAAAGTGCGTATGGTACCTTTCTTTGAATGCAATAAAGATCTGGTGTAGATTTTGGGCACTTCTGTGTTGGACTGAGTCTTGAATTTCCTGCAGTAAACTTTTGTGAACTTTCACCAGGTCCTGAAAGACACACACAAAATAATCACTCTTTTAAATTCAGGCTGCATAAGGTACACATTTATTCTCATTAGATTATGATAAGATACTACTATTAATACAGTCATTTCCTTTCCTGTAGTACATTTGCACAGCCTAGTGTGATTTTTCATGAACTAAGTAAGTCAAGTATAGTGGAAAAAAAACTCTTCTGTGAAGTAAGCAAGGGGACTCAAAATGATGACTTACCGGTATATTCACAAACACTTTTTCCATCTCAGCCGTGGATAAAAACACAGTGAGAGGTGTCATAAAGTTCTGTGGTAGAAAGAAGGGGAAAGCATGAAAATAAATCTGCTCCCTCGAGAATAAGAGCGGGCAAGTCATTTTGCGAGAGGTCATTATAATACGTCGCCAACTTGCAAAGTCGCCGCTGTCAGCGAAAACAAGGAACGCTGTCTGGGTCATGACAATATTCTTATTTTCGGAGTTTGCAATTTAATGATTTCCTCTCGGAAAAAAAGCTTCCACCTCCTCGTCACCTCTCCGCCTCAAAGCAGCGGGCAAGCGCGTGCTAAATTACACCATCTACTTCATATTGAAAGTCATCTACTAGCGCGCTCCACTGGGAAATCAAGAAGGGTCTTTTCCACACTTTGAACATAAACAGGAGCGAGAAGACAAGTAGTGCTGAATGGCTAGGAAGAGGCGCGGCCTCCCACCATCTTACAGGGGAGCACTTTAGCATTTTTCTCATGGAAAAGCACTCCCTTGGCTCATTACTTGCTATTGATTTAGAAGATGTCGGCGTCTCATCTGATTTTAGGCGAGACACACACTGCAAAGAGATTTGATGCCCCCCCACGTGCTCCTTGGTTTAACAATTATAATTAGGATTGCGATTGGAGTTTTCCATAGCCTTGACTCCTACTTTGTTTAATTTTCTTTCCACACAACCCCAATGAGATGACATTGAAAACAGCAGGACATTATTCCTTAAAAATGCTCACGGATGATATTTGATGAAAGATAGAAAGTTAGAATGAAAATATTTGAATACCACTTTTATCACAGAAAAGTTTGTGTACCTTTTCTATTGAGTCCAGGGTGTCAGAAAATTTCTCTTCTGTCTGCTTGATTTCTGTTAAACAGCAACTTCTGATGTCAATCTCTGCCTGTTTCTGGAACACCTAGATAATTACACACCCCAACACACCGAAAACACAGACATATAGTAAACATAGCCGAGAAGCTTCCGAAATAAACTGGACCCGGATTGCGCAATGCTACAACCAAATGATATCACATATCAGATAATTATGAAAAGCTTTTAAAAATAGATACCTTTCCAACTCAAGTAAAATCAATCCAGGAAAAGTATAGGATCGCTGTACGAGACATAAAAACTCGTAAATATAAAATATGTCAGCATAAATTCCAGTATGGCATTGTAATTTAGTGTTTTCTTGGATTTGATGCGCGCGCTTTATTTATGCCATCTAACTACTCGTTTATGGACAACTGTTGCTGGTTTATTGGGTGGTCAAGACAGAGTGTTCCAAGTACATTGATAGTCTTTCTCCATGCGGTAGCTGATGGCTCAGTATCATGTGATATGAGGTGATGTGAAGTCATGACTCACACGAGTGAGGCGAGAAAAAAAGACTGACCGGGGGGGCGAGAGCTTCCGTTTTCATCAGATCCTCATAGATTTCACCGCCCTCTTCATCATCATACACGCAGTCATACAGATCCTCCTCATCTTCCACCCGGTTTTCACTGCGGCGCACATGACAAAACACTTATATCACTTGGCCCAGTGGTTTTGTGTGCACACTTCAGAAAGGAAAACAATTGAAGAGAAAGAAAATTAGGTGAACAAAAAAAAAACCTCTGTTAGTGTATGTGCATCATCAGTCAACCACTGAATCCAAACTTGCAGAGAGGCAAGAGCAGAACTGTGCTCACTTTAATGATGGCCGCCACATCCACCTCCCACATGTCCACTGCTGGCCCTCGTCAGATGCCTATTACATCCCAACTGTCAACACTCATTCGTGGGCTCCCTTTAGCGCCGGGGGCTGTCAGCAGTAACATAGACCAGAGCTTTGTGGCGGTGGGAGTCCTCCCAAAAGCGCTTGCACTCTTCGACGTGGTCTCCCGCCGCTGATTTAAGTTACAGCAGTGACTGTAAATTACCCCTTTGTTTTCAATATCAACCCCACGTGAGTTTAACATCGTTTTTTAAGGGATTCATTGACAAAAGTATACAAATGTATACAGAGTAAAAACAATGGTGAGAAAATGGTGTCGAGTTAACAAATATATGTATGTGGAAAGAACTAAACACGCATTGCCAGCAGCTGCTCCAGTTCCCCAAAATGTTAATCTTAAGTACCTTCAAAATGCATATTAGTCAGCGCTCTCCAAATCGCTTTCTTTGCAGCGTTCCACTGAGATAGAGGGCTTTGGAAAGAATTGTGCCAGGAGCCTTGTTTGCTATGTAGGGGGGTGATTTGGGATACTTTGGTCTTTGTTCACTTTCCAAAATGAATGAAAATCAGCATGTGTTCTTTCGATAAAGTTACAAAAACCTCACGAGAGGGGACCACACAAGCCTCTAATTTCTGCTAACCTATTTCTCGATTAGCCTGACACGTTTAAACAGGTCTTGAGGCACTCAATTGACATGCAAACGCTTGCCGTTCTAAAAATGCACGTATTCAAGAGCGAGCGGGCATATTAGAGTCGAACACAGACTGAATGAGCAGACGGTCAGACCACAAGCTTTCCATGCTGTGAAAAAAAGCAAAAAGCAGGGTGAGGTGGCACTGACAGCCCTGGAGGAGATGGCTGCCTTCCAGTCAACACCCAGGCAACAAATGTTCCTCAAACATACAACAGCATGGTGTCGTAGGAGGGAGACGAAATTCCCCCAAGGTGAAAACCTAGATCATTTCACCATGCTGCTCTAAGCAATTAGTAAAAATGCACTGTTTGGTACCAAACGCCTCATCAAAATCGATCCCAAAAAATTCATCAGTAGAAAAAAAAACAACATGATTATTAACACGTGTGTGTAGGATACATACTCTATTAGGTCCTCAAGGTGGTTATAGATATCCTCATCTTCAAGACTTTCTTCGGTTGGAAAAGACCTTTTTGGGGGGGGGGGGAGAAAAAAGAAGTATCCACTTCTCAGTCACTATTGTAATACTCTATAATATCTATAAAAAAATTCTTAAAAAACATTGTCATGTCTTGTAACATTGTCACAAACATTGTCATGTCTTGTAAACTGAAACATACCTGCTTACAGTTTGTTGTGCAATCGTTGTGTGAGAAAGCTTCGAAAGTGTGTCCATAACCTGCATGCAAATGAAGATATGATATGATATGATATTTTTAGAGCATCCTAAAAATTAGAATACAATAATCATGGTTAATGCATATCAACATAACATGTCAATCACGAGATGCAAAGCAACAATGCCCCCTATAGGCTATGAGTGGCATACGAATGCCATGTCAAACCAGATGTCTTTTTCCATTGTAGCGGTACTTTGATTGTGTCACTCGTGCTTTGCTTTTTTCGATCACCCGTGCAGAAACAACTCTGACGTTACAAAAATTAATTAGCAGTTGGACTGATTTAGACTTTTGATGACAATCACAATCTGTGCAGGAATATCAATTCTGCTAAAACAAGCTGTGGGCTAATATTTTTCCAAGAAAAAAAAAATGGACAATGGTTAACAAGAGTATTAATATAAATATGTTGACAATCAAAATATTAGGTACAATATTGTGCTTTATTAGAACATGTGGGTAGCGATTTTCCTATTTGACACTAGAGGGGGGCCTTTTCAAACTCTTCCAAACAAGAGTGTCCATAGAATGACATCCTGTGCTTTCCAAAAGACTTCAACAAACAGCACAATATACATTCTATCTATTTTTGAAGAAAAAAAATAATAATAGTGGAGGCGGACCAATTGCCAATGTAATAGGAGAAGATGACTCAATGAACACGTCATTGAGGACAGATGATTGTTATGAATCATCACCCATATCTTCTGGTGTTTTTGTTGTTGTTGTTTTCAATGCTGTATGTATCAAAAGTGCCACTAACAGACTTTTATGGGTCATTAATCTACTGACACGACACACAGAGATGTGGCGAGTAGATACATTTGCCCTCGGGTGCTCTGACAGATCAGTACTGATCACACAACTGGCTTTCCCCAGTTCCCGACCAGCAACCAATAGCACACAAAGGAAAGACAAACACATGGCTGTTGTTTCACTGATCCTTATTAGCCACCAAATGATGCACAACGGGTACCTAAAGTGAATAAGTTGGGAGCAATCAGGGAGGATGTCAATAGAGCCTTTTGTCCATGATTGCAGTTGTAGCATCAGTGGTGAACTGCACTGTATTGTGATTCTAATATTTTGGTGACCTCATTTGACAGTATGTTTGAGGCAAGTCAAAACTGATTTAACAAAAATAACTCATCAAGAATGTCAATATGTGGTTGTATTGGTCTGTTTGGTGCAATTTATTTTACAGATGATGAATGAAAATAATAATGTGATATATGTGAAATATGTGATATATGGGCATCATTTTCCTCACCGCAGTTATTCACCCTCACAGGTAATTATCTTAGTTTTGTATCGCATCCAACAGCGAACACGGGCCAGTTGGCCGGCGCAACAAAATCCAATGTGTGCCGAACAGAACACTGGAGGCGCTCCAGTGGGATGAGTCGCATAGCACCGTGCCCCTTCAGCTTCTCCGACTACGTTAGTCACACATATTTGCAACACACAAGTGACCATCTGCGCTTGGCCAAATACACTTTCTCAAGACTCGCATGAATAAGGCTGGACAGCTCCCGATATCAAACACATGTCAACCAGAACAGTCACAAGGGCAAATTAAGGGTTTCACGTCCAGTTGGACTGGCTCTCATTGGTTTCCTAAAGAAGCTGTCTGGTATCATCTCATAATTCAACGCCAGGGTAATTAAATCTGGGTGGTGAGAGTCTGCTATGATGAAAGAAAGTTGGGAAAGTAAGTGACTGTGTGTCTATGAAGACATCGTTGTGATTTAACGGCACTGTATGTTGGGATAATGATTTGGGGGGGAAAAAAAAACAAGGTGTGAAAGCCCCATCACACAGTGTCGGCATCGAGTGCACTTTTCCGCAGCTTTAAGTTCTCATTCTAATGTCATAGACCGCACTGGTGTCGCTCTTTCAATGTAATTTACCGGATTATATTTGGAACTGTGTTTTTAGCATTGCGCCACAAAAAAATATATATATATTTTTGAAGATGCGTCATTAAGACGGCATTAAATTTCTGTAATCTGCATGTGAAAAAAAAAGGAAAAAAACACACTGGGACTGGGCTTTTGCAAACCACTGCGGTTTCACTGACGCCGTAACGACTGACATAAATTGAAACATGTTGCGTGTTTCCTTGCCCAGAAAAACCCTCTCTGTGTTGAATTTGAGGGCTGTATCTGACTAAAGTCAAGTGCAAGGCAGCAAAAAGTCACGACAATTCCATTTCAATTTAGAAAATGGAAACATAAGAACATCTGGATGTCGAGACAGCCAATGAAATATTGAACACTGATTATGTGTCCTAAATTTAAACCTTTTAATACAAGCATTATCATGTCAAATTTGGCTTAGGTTGATTCATTTGGTGTAGACCTCGACTTTGGAGTTTCTGTTATTCACACGTAGCTCAGTAAGTCAACTTGAAGATTACAGTGGAATCGCTTGTCAATGTGATGAAGTGCAACGTTACACAATGGCAACGACAACACGGTGCCTGCGGGGTCACCAGTGCGCCTAATTAAGTGACCTGTCAGTATACTGAAGCGGAAAAAAAAATGCATCCGGTTTGGTTTGTTCGTTCGCCACTCGTCAGTCTGACAGATGCAGCGGTGGTCAAGATGCGGTCCATGCAGTGAGTAGCCAATAAAAATCGGATAAGCTCAGAGATGGAGGCGAGCTCATGTTTGGCAATCAAAGCCGCGGCCCATTAACACCCGTAATACATAATTAGCAAGCCTGGCTATAATAGAGCTGGTTGCGATGCGGCACGCGTCTCCTCTTCGGTCCTTGTTGCCCCTGGAATTTCCTTGACAAAGATACCTCACACCTTGTCCACACTAAACGTTTACAGGGATGTCAAACTGGGCCATTATGACAACGTAGCCACAAAAATGAATCACGGCAAAGATTCGTTTTGATCCGTAGGACAAAACACACACTCGCCGGATAATAGCGCGTGATGATGTTCCACAAAATGGCTCCATGCGTCCGTCAATCTCGTTTTGTCACTCTATGTTAATGACTCAACAACTGGCCCAGCTGCAAACAAGTCTCATGCTCAGAAATGAATTTTCCAGATGAGAACACTGGAAACGGTCCATCCCAGTGGAAGTTGAAAACACTCCAAGTCCTCGTCTAACTTCAGTTGCACACTTTCACAGCTCAGTCATGTGATCTCCTGCACGTCCAATAAACAACCGCAGCATTAAAGGCCGAATATGAGACCATGACATGCTCTGCCGCCCGCTAGCTTTGTCTCAGCAGAGGGAGATCAAATTTAACAATTTCTACCGGTGCGAATGGCATCGATGCTGATGGACTCAAGCCCCCTTACGATTCGTGTACGCATGCGGTGGTGCATGTTTTCAAACGTCGCACACGACGGCAGTTTATTCAAATAGGCTCCGGCAATCAGATCTGGAAAATTGTTCTTGCTTTGCCATAATGTTCATGCGCTCATAAAAAAAATAAACAAACATATCGCATTCGCGGGAACACACCCACACTGAGTGGGATATGTTGTTATTCTTACACAGCTTGAGGCCGTGATGCACGAACTCGTCTGATCTGACAAATTTTCACCTTGCCGACAGCTGGAGGGAGGGAAGGCACAACCGTCGACATAAACAAGCGGTCCTTGCTCACACGTTGCACAAATAAATCATGAATCTGATCATGAAATAGTAGAAAGCTGAGAGACATCTGCCCAAGGCATTGTTCAATCCAAAGTTTTCGACAGCTTACGACAGTGGCACTCGTTGCAGTCTCGTTTGGAACAAATTGAATCATTGCAAGTTTAATTCGACAAAGTACAACAATTGAACTGTTCTTTCTTTTCGGTACTACTGTCATCTAATCGGGAACCAATTTGCACTTGAACAAAATCTACAAAGTCAGCAGGGCTTGATTGTTTCGTAACATTGCAGACCTCTCCCCTGACTCCCCTTCGGTTGCTGACTCAAACCTCCCTTCACATGGGCTGTCGACCAGATATATTTTAAAACAAGGCTTTGTGCTTTTCATAAGAATAACATGTGGAAAAAACCGCTGTAGTTTTCCTTTGATTTATTTATTTTTCAATCTTAACTAGCTGTTCATTTCCAAATGTTGGAACAAATAACACTCGTAGAGGAATGTTGATTCCGCTACCAAAAAAAAAAAAAATGTGTTGATGAATTTGCAGGACCAGAACGTAGTTTCATGTAGAGGGAGCTTGGTCAAAATGATCTGTTTGAACTGATGCGCAAAAGCTACAGAAAATACTGTAGCACGCATACCAAGCCAGTAGGTGATAATGTAACATTGCTAAAGAGAAAGGGTGAGAAAAAAAACGGTTTAATCTCACAGATGCCCAAAAAATATTGTCTGACAAAACAGCCCATATTATAGAATAGCATAGTTTGGTATCACACAAGAAAAGCCCACTTTCGTGACTCTGTTATGCAACAAACGGTTGGCGATTTCAAGGCGGCCGCAAATAGCCATCTTGTCATATCTATAAGGGATAATTGCGTTTGCATCAGTAAGAACACCCTCAGGATGGCCCTGCATTACAATCACGAAGAATTATAAATAAGCGGGGAATATGCACGAGAGCTCACTACGCAAATTCCCCACTTTTAGTCATGCAGCTGTGCACAATTGTAAAAGACTAGAATAATGTGAGTCCGAGTAAAATGAAACCATGCATCCGTTACAAATGCACCAAATGGTCCATTTGGAGCTTTTACAGAGACAGAAATGCTGTGAAGATTTTAACCTAACGACATCAAAGCTATATTCTTCCTCTGTAGATCGGTTACCACTTGGAAAATTGCGAGACGATATGCCAAGAAACCAAAATCGATGAATATACACACCACGAACTTGTTGGCATTATGACATCATTCTTTGATGACATTATAGCAGTGAGAAGTACTAAATAATAACATTTTTAAAAAGCATGCTGCTCGAATTGATTCCAACACAAATTAATATGTGCAGGCACACCTGTTTAAAAAAAAAAAAAAGAAAATAGGGCATGACTCATTATGTAAATTTGAGGAGTAAAATATTGTGAGATATTGTTAGATGCCGCAGTATGTAACGAGGTGGTATATTTCCTTCACATCATAGTGGAGAAGGTTGATGTGATTCCTTTTTACTTTCACAGTGCATCCACCTACTCCACCTCCACAATCTGGGAAGCAAGACAGAGGGGAGGAGAAGAAGAAAAAAAAACAAGCTTCATGGTAAGTGTTGAGCATCTGGAAAATGAATAAATGGAATACAATGCACAGCTCCTGAAATCTTTATGTTCCAGAAAAACATTTCTGACATAGCTTGAAATATCATAACCACCCCTGTGAAACCCTCTTCATTGTGAGTGGAGTGATGGCAGATGCCGCCTCCGGCACTTCGAGGATTCAAAGGAATGTTGTCTGCAAAATGCTGAAAGAACAGAGATTCCACTTCAGTTGAAGATGGAACCCGTCATCCTTTCATGCTTTACGTTGAGCCAGAAAGTGCTCTGCGAAAAGCGCTTTCTTCCATGGGCCCGCTTTCATCTTCCAAATTTAAAGAGGGAACACGCAGGGCACCTCCGACAGTCATCAACAGGACCCAAGTCTGAATTCCAACCGATCTGAGGTCGAAAAGAATGGCCCAAAAGGAACGTCGTAAACTAAGGTATGGAATGACGAGATGATTTTTGTATCTGCCCATCTGTCACACACAATAGCAGATATATCATAACCCCACCAATAATTTCACCTCAACCTGTATCTTATCCATAGCGAAACCAGATTTGCCACAATCGGATACAGTTAAGTCAGCAATGTAAACGATGAGTCCAATCTTTAAACTCTATTCTGCATCGCACCGAGTACATCGTCGCCAATCCCCGTAGTTCCAGCGAGCCGAGCGCTGACTTGTGAAGATGGATTAAAAAAAAAAAAAAGCTGTCAGAAAGTAGGACAGTGAGGTGAGGGGGGACGAGTTTATAGACTTGCGGTTTGTCCTTTGCGGTCTTTGATCCTGTCCACGGTGGCTCAGCCTCACATGCGCACCGGCTGGCCCGGACTCAGCGGTGGCCTAAAAATATCTGCCGAGTATCTTCTCCGGCAACCGGTGAGAGTGAAAAATGCTGACTTCTCACCAAGGTGCCAGAAAACAAATTCGACCTTGCGCACTGTCCTTTCAAACTGCATTCCGACACTTCACAAATCAACTTGAAAGTGTGTCTAATTGATGCAAAAAAAAAAAAAAGTGGGGAAATGCTGCGTTAGCCACATCTACCAAAAGAACATTTTCATATTATTAAGGACTCCGGATATTATTTCACAGAGCTCAAAGCTCAAAATATGTACTCAATACTAAAACATGCACTGTCAAAGTTCGAAGTGTTGAAATGTATGAACCGTAACCGGGCCGCATGGTTCATGATGGCGATGTAATCATTTGAACCAGACACTGATTTTTTTTTTTCCTCTGTGATCATTATTAATGATGGGCGGCCCGGTAGTCCAGTGGTTAGCACGTGGGCTTCACAGTGCAGAGGTACCGGGTTCGATTCCAGCTCCGGCCTCCCTGTGTGGAGTTTGCATGTTCTCCCCGGGCCTGCGTGGGTTTTCTCCGGGTGCTCCGGTTTCCTCCCACATTCCAAAAAACATGCATGGCAGGCTGTTTGAACACTCTAAATTGTCCCTAGGTGTGAGTGTGAGTGTGAATGGTTGTTCGTCTCTGTGTGCAACCGATTCAGGGTGTCCCCCGCCTACGTGCCGGAGACAGCTGGGATAGGCTCCAGCACCCCCGTGACCCTAGTGAGGATCAAGCGGTTAGGAAGATGAATGAATGAATGAATGAATCATTATTAATGATGGGATTTTTTTTGCTTCTAACACTCCACAAATCATGCATCGTCTCAGAACTGTTTGTGTTCAACATCAGCAATTCCACTCTATGTGACTTGAGGAGAAGTATACAGCTTGGATCACCCTCTGGGATAAATATATTCGGCTGACATTTTAATGAGCACACTACAACCATCGGGGTGAAAGAATGTTTTGGCTCGTATTGTATTTTCAGTGACGAAAAGAAAAAAAATGTCTTGTCAACCACCCCCACAGGACCCTCCTACATGCCATCAGGTGGTAGTTGTCGCGGCTAAGACGTTCAATGCGCTCACACGGGGATCAAACGCACGTCCGCGATCATCAAAGACCGTTTCCCTCTTACATCCTGAAACAATCACAGAGGATTTGGAGCTGCAGCTGCTGGGCGAAGAGGCACAGACGTCACCGGCCCTCGGTTGTGCCTACGCGCGTGTTTGTGCGTGCATTCACGCTTGAAGAAGGCCAACAGAAGTGTGACTCAAGTAGATGCGAGCGCCGAGCAATTCAGTTACCGGGAGCCCGTGAATTATCCACAGACCTTTGAGCACACAGCCACTTTTAAAGCTCCCGTCAAATTGTTCAAATTTCAATGCAAAAGTGTATCACCCTTGAGTGGGCGTATTTAAATCAGAGCATGGTTTAGTGGTGTGGGGGAGGGGGGGGGGGGGGGTTCAACATCGTAGTGGGATCCTTTCCACTGCAGCCATTGAGTTGAGCCCTTTTTTGGGGTTTTTGTTCGACATGACTATTGATCGGTCTACTCTCAAGTGCCAAAATCCACATCCGAAACGAGGAAAGCAGCATGAACATTGGCAACGAGAAAATACATCCCGATACGAATACCGTTACTGTCCTAGGATTGCATCGGAGGAACAACCCAGAGTTACAGCGACAATAAATCTCTCGGCCGACTTAAAAATGTCATCACGGGAATGTTCCCCCGCTGTGAGCAAGACAAGTAGACGATTTGCTAAGTCCTCCACGGCCGACGTACGCCGCGGAGGAAAATGTGTCAATGTAAATGTCGACCGCACAGTAGCTTCAGGCAAATGCTGCAAACATCCCGCCAAGGTATCCATTACCATGGAAGACATGTGATATCTGGCCACTCAAATTGTCTGGTTAGAGAACAGCTGAAGGGCAACGGAGGGGGGAGGAAGGAGAGAGGAAGGGCGAGCTAATGGGGGGGGGGGGCTGTATCACCGCCTTACTGGATTTCCACTGTTAAACGTATCACTGATACCTGAAGGGAAAATAACTAATCAATAAACCTCCGTCTCCTGCTCCCCTTTCATTTTTTGCATTGCACTCGCATGTCCGTTTCAATCACCCCCCCCCCCCCCACCCAAAAGTACACTCAACCTCAGCATGTTCACTCTCTTCAAAATTCTCGCGACAATTGATATAGGAGAGAAGATTCCACCCCGGCTGACATAAAAGTGTCATTGCGCTTTGTGTCAATGCTAACCTCTTTAAAGACGTGAGTGTTACGCCTCTGGCCGAGCTCTCTGCAAATACAGAACCCGAAATTAAAAAAAAAAAATGATACACCGCTCAAGTGCGTCCTTCACATCAACATGGGAGGAGTACTCAGTGGAGCGCGTGGACCGAAGCTCAACCGAACAAACCTAACAAAAGGCATTTGTGTCCTTTTCCCCAACCCCACGTTCGCATGCGACGCTGCGAGATGAGAAGACCGTACCGTTTTTTTGGGACCGGATAGCGACTGGACATAAATGAATGCAAAGGGTGACCAATCCGAAATAACAAGGTGCCAAAGTCAGAGTTCATGTTGGCTAAGAATCTTGAATCTTGAAGAACCCCGAAGTCTGAAACCCTTCATGTGTTTTCAGGACCGATCTGTAAAGCAGATGTTCTTGCACCGAGGACAAAACAACCACAGACAGATTTGATGCACATGAAGCGTGTTTCGCCGACACCGCAGTGCTCTGCAGCTTTGAACGAGTGTCGCCGGCATCCAGCGGCTTTTAGTTCCATTCTTGTCATGTTTTCTCTGCTAATGGCTTCTCGCCCTGATTTTAAAGGCACAGAAGGTCAGGAAGGATCTGAACTTTAGCAAAGTGAATTTCCACCACTCTAGGAGCACGACAACAAACAGATACTTGATATTTAATTCATAAGGAGCGAGGAGACTATTCTTAAAACAAACCACAAAAAAAAAACAAAAAAACCCCGTAGGTGAGTGGCAGCTTAGCCCATTCCCGCTGCTCCTTGCTCCATTAGCTTCCGCGGAGCCAGCCAAGCGAGCATTACAGTTGCCGGCTTGCTGTCTAATCTCAGAGATGTAAAATGTACTCTGGGCAATGTGGGAGTCACTCAAGAGAGTCATCAAAAAAAAAATTGTGTCTGGGCCAACTGGAATCACGAGAGACAAATTAAAATGAGACCTCTTTCAAAAAAGCATTTGCATTTGAATCACGTGCGTCACAAGCACGGTTGTAAAAAGATCTCAAGCGTGTTCAGGGAGAAGATTTTAAACTTTTTTCTTTTGATTTCTACAGTCTTGATGCGGTCAATGAGATCCGACTGTGGTGAAATTTCAGCAGCTTTCCCTTCGGCTGTGCTTTGTGTTTTTTCGCAGTCTTGCCTTTTAACTGAGAACCTGTCCTGCAAAAGTGGCCGACTGCAACTTTCTGAAGCAAATAAGCAGCAGCGTGACGCAGCATTTTAATCACTTCCTCTCATTAGGAGGGGGGGGGGGGAGTACGTCTCAGCAAGCTGTCTTGAGAGGAGCAAAAGTGTTCATTACTTTTGATAAGGTTGCTGACTCTAAGCTGTAAGTGCGTCTGCAGTTCTTTCACAAGTCTCCGGCTGACCCCGGGATGCCCCCGGGAGACTTCATTAGAAATCTTTTGGCCTGGATGCCAGCACATGTTCCGGAGCCTTTTGATTTTTTTTTTTCTTTTGAGAATGTGTGTGTGTGGCCGTGAAGGTCAGGGTGTTAAGCGCCAAGTGTTGCTTTGCTGTTGTGTTTGATTTATTTGCCCCTTTGATGAGTGTACAAGCATAGTCAGGAAGGATGCACTCATTGCAATGTTTGAGAGCTTTTTTTTGGGGTGTGTTCTTTCTGACTGACAGATTTCATAACTTGGAGGCAAAGGCAAAATGGCCTGATTCGTGTGAATCCCTGGAGATTCTCCCAAGTATTTGGACAAGCTACCGTATGCTTCTGTGGTACCGGTATCTCACCTTTCCAAAATCCCTGACGTCGAAAAGGTCAAAGGCCTCAAACAGCTCACTTTTCTTCATGCCAAATAAGTCATTGCAGGCTGCCAGAAAAGTCCTGATGTTCTTCAGGCAGAGGAACTGAATCGGGAAGAGAAACATCGTTGGTGAATGAGGAAACTGTCCATATACGAGCACAGGTACGTGTTATTTGCACCGAAGAATGACCTCGTACCCGTATCATAACGTATTATTTTGTCAGCGCTCTGTGTGTTGCCGAATACACACAGACCAAGTAACTTTGCGTTTTAAGTTCCCATTCTTGAAAAGGATGGCTGGAATTGGTTAGAATGGATGATCAGTATAAATGCATATTTGCTCCCCCCCCCCCAAAAAAAAAATATTTACGTAGGTTGGAGGTGTATAAAGGGGCTAATCAATTCAGTGAGTTTCTATTGAAATGCTCACAGCCAAATGCTGGAATGAAATTGTTAAAACTGTCCATTTAGGTTGAAGTATAGTAAGATTTACCGAAAACTTCTTTCAGACCGTTATACTCTTTATTAGGAAAGCAATGATGCAGACTGGGGGGGGAGGGAAGGGGAAGGTGTCATCAGAGTGATGTTAGCCAACAAGCGGTATTCTCTGGCTTGTGGCTGCTATCCTTCCTGTAATTGATACAGGATGGAACTGAGGAGCATGCTGATGAAACAACTTTTTTTTTCTTTTTTCTTTTCAGGAAGTGATGTTTTTTGCCACATCACTATCCACCCACACTCATGGGACGAGGTTAACCAGATGACCTCATGTGGAAATGTGCATTCCACAACGAATATAACCTCGATGTGAACTGAATTGCGCATTAGCGCAGCAAATCGACATCAAATGAATCCGAATGTGCTTTTTGCTAAACAGCGCTGTGAAGTCTTTGCAAAGCAAGGTTAACTCAAAAGTGCTTCATTGACACCGCCGTTGCAAAAGTAATCGGTCACCATTTGGTATGATGTCTTTATATGCTACTTTATACTGGCTATTGTTGCTGCTGCATTGAATATGATGTCTAAAATGAACGTGTGTTGTTGCTGTAAGTGGGACGAAAGAATTTCAGAACATTTAATTCCTCCATTTAATGAAGTCAGTAATTTTTTTTTTTTTATTGCTAGCCAGCCATTATTATTGAGACCGCTTTGAACTGTGGTGTTATTCCATTTCTTAGCTCACCTATCCCTGTACCTTTAAAATGTTACATCTTTCAACCTCGGTAGAATTTGTCCTCAAGGAACTAGCGGAGAGCAAAAATACAACTGTGGGAAAACAATGTACCCATTGACATGTCAGAAAATGATATGCTCCATCGAAGGAGAAAAGCTGCAGGACGGGCCTATTCCTTCACTCATACACAAAGCATAACGAAATTTGTCTCAGTGGAGAAAAATATGAAATAGTCCTTGACTCCAAATTGAATTACATCTTGAAGACAAGGCACCTTCGCCAAAAAGAAAACAGACCCCAAGCCAATGAGCTCCCGATAAGATGCCGAGTAGGAGCAGCTGTAACTGTATTATTGAATGTTTACATTTGTACACATCGGTCTATTTTATCAGACAAGCACATCTTGTCCGCCTACAGTCTCCGGAGAGTTCCTGGGGATTCTGTACATTATCTCAAGGAAGCAGCTTCACACAGCACAAACGTAGCAGAGTGTGTCGGGCTGGCTACGAGTTGAGGACAATTGCGGGGAAGCTCAGAAGGAACTTTTCCGCAGGCAGCGCTAACAAGCCAAATGTAAAACGGCAAGAGTGCAGACCAAGCCTTGAAAAATGAATCGGCAGCGACTCCGCAAGCTATTTCTGATCAACTAAGAAGCTGGAAAATTGTGTGCACATTGAAATCTAGAAGGAATGCAATTAAAATGTTGCCTATGGACCGTTATCCTGTTTCAGCCACATTGGAAGTCGAGAAATTCATTTATTGCTCGTGTAATGATGCGGCCCACCACGAAAACAGCTCTAAATTGTCCGAAGGTGTGAAAGGAAGTATGAATGGTTGTACGCACACACACACACACACACACACACACACACACACACACACACACACACAGTTAATACAGTACATATAAAGTTTTTCAAGAATAGTATGCAAAGAGCTTTAAATCCCACCACTCCATTTAACGATACTCCGAGCATCTGGAATGTCAAACAAATATGAGCCCTGAGAGTCAAGTCATCTTACTGCTGCTCTTTTTGATATGTGTCAGGCCGTGCTTAGTGTCCTCAATACGTATCCCGTTCCTGCTGATGTATTCCGTCGTCCAAGCTCCATAGCAACAAGCTGAAGCCTTGTTATGGCCCCTGTGCAAATTGTAGAGCGTAATGACATCCAGTTTGCGTACGCCCGCCGCTCGCTGCACGGCTGAAGGGCTTGTCTCTCGTTGTATGAGCCTTGACGAAGGCCAATAAATGGGCAGAATGCAGATTGCAGAGGTAAGGATGTAATTTATTCATTCATTCATTCATCTTCCTAACCGCTTGATCCTCACTAGGGTCGCGGGGGGTGCTGGAGCCTATCCCAGCTGTCTCCGGGCAGTAGGCGGGGGACACCCTGAATCGGTTGCACACAGAGACGAACAACCATTCACACTCACACTCACACCTAGGGACAATTTAGAGTGTTCAATCAGCCTCAGCCTGCTATGCACATTTTTGGAATGTGGGAGGAAACCGGAGCACCCGGAGAAAACCCATGCAGGCCCGGGGAGAACATGCAAACTCCACACAGGGAGGCCGGAGCTGGAATCGAACCCGGTACCTCTGCACTGTCAAGCCGACGTGCTAACCACTGGACTACCGGGCCGCCCCGTTGTAATTTAGTCCAGTGGAATACTTCCTGAAGCTACACTCAGCAGACACTTTATTTGATACATTCCAGATTCACTGTGTCATACTGAGACATCATATATTATCCGCTCATACAAATGGGGTTTACCCCAAATATTGGAAACATCTCCCGGTTGTCAGCAAATAGTTCTAAATTTAAAAAAAAAAAACAGCTATCTATGACTATAACAGTCACAGTTACGGGCATTGAGTGGCTGTTGACTCATTCATTAAGCTAGATAGGTGAGTATGTGACGAAAAGATGTACAGGTAGGTTAGTTTTTGTCTCGGCCAGTTTCTTCTTTTTGTCAAAGGAAATCAAGAAATTAGGCTTGAGCAACTTACATCCCATGATCTTCTGTCAAGCATTTTTTTTAAAGGTGCCAAGTCACATCTGATCGCCGCTCTGACATCAAGCCTGTCTGCTGTCTAACCAGGAAATGAGAGGTGCCGCACAAATGAAGGCACCGATTAAACGGCTTTTTCATCTTACAGTCTGTGCCGTTGGGTTCACTGCAGGGACCCAAGAGACGGTCGCGCCATGACCAGACATTACATTCGAATCTGTGTGTCTCCCGTCACTTTTCATTCCAGCAACATTGGATGGGGTTGGTGTGCTGTCCAGATCGAAGCATTGAAACTTTGTCGACTGACTCAAGTCTTTCCAGTCCATTTTCCAGCAGATTTCATGACACCGAGTCCATTTGGGGTCCGCCTCCATATCACATCTTATCATGTTTCCTTTGATTGACTCCACAGTTTTTTTTCCACTTCCACTGGCACGTTTGTCCTCTTTAGGTAGGAGGAAGCAGCCCTGCTTGGTGTGCATGCCGTTACTCAGCAACATGCTTTTTCCACCCGTCCATCCATCCATTTTGTCCAGCTCATCTTGGTGAAGGTGAGCAGGAGCCTATTCCAGCTGACTTTTGGATGAGAGGCAAGGCATATCGTGCACTGCTCATCAGTCGATTGCAGAACACGTGTCACTAAATAACGCAATTCTCTGTGATCCAAAATAGGGATCTCTTAGCGTTAGAAGAAGCTGAAGACTGCGCTCTAACTGTGGTCCATTACAGTTTTAGAGCCCGCCAAACTGAGAATCAATCAGGCACTTGAACAGCGTTTTTTTTTTTTTTTTTGGTAACAGCAGATGGACGTTGCCGTCTCCAAAATGGAAGCCATCCATTTGTTAAATCGATAGTACGATCTGAAAGCCTGTTTCAGCTCTCATTCATTTTCTACTTGTCATATCACTGCCATAAAACATTGATATCGAAAAGCGTCCCTTCTCTTTTTTCTTTTTTTTTTTTTGTACCCACGCGCATCAGGAAGCATCATCATGAAGCTGTTCAACATATCAAGTATGTCAGGAGCACCAGCTGCAGTTTCACCAGGTAATATATCGAATGTACAATTCTCCATGCTTTCCAGTTTTCTAAATGTAAAGACAATAAAGAGACAGGACCCCCGCACACACACACACACACACACACACACACACATACTCTTCCCAGCATGCTCCCTCCCCCACATTGCCAATAAATGTGTCCAAAGCCATTTTCCATGAAATGCTACTTTAAACCGTAGTGACCCCTCCCATCCCAATGTATACCCAAAGGTGAAACCCCAACCCCCACTAGTAGAGTGCAATATGTAATATGAATCTTGCAAGAACACATCTTTTGTCATTTTAGCTGATTGGCTTGTGAAAATGTGAGGTAGGATTAATTGAGTTACATAAGAGAGGCTAAATACACTCAGCATGTTGACAGTGCAATTTTCACCGCCGCAAATGACCATCACCTTAACAAACACATTTTTTGTCGGGGGGGGGGGGGGGGGGGGTCTACCTCTCATATTGTTAGATTCAACATGTGTATCTCATGGCTTGTCCACTGAGTCTCAGGGGTCATTAAGAACAATTTTTATTCTATGCAGGGAGTCTTCCATCATCCCTATCATTCGTCATTCCATCAATGTGAGAATTCCCACTTCCAGCATTGACAACAGTCATCCATCACTTGGCTTTGTCCATGAAGTCAATAATCTGCTGAAATGCACGAGGCTTTGGCAGTATTTATGTGACTCCTACTATGGGCTAGCTTAGTGTGTTGAGATCAACAATGTGCACCTGGCTCGGATGCACTTTTCCACCACAGTGAACCTGACAGTAAAATGTGACAGACACACTGCTGCAGGACATGAGGTTTGCTTTCATCAAAATGTTTGCCTTCTGAATGTCATCGTCACTTTTTTTTTTTTGGCAAAGATCAGAAAGGGGGCACAAACCGATATCTCTGGAAACTGTCCAGTCATTTGAGATAGGGGCCTGTGATGACGCTTAAAATAGCATTTCCTACTACGATGGTTCACCAGTATTGATATTCTAGAATGGATGGAAAATGGATTTTCTAGATTATAGAAGGGTTACCTAATATTCATTGCGAGGCACACTCTACGCCCAAATCTCTCCTCATAAAATTCAGGCCATTTCCGATATTTCAACATGTACTGGAGGTGTCTTTTGAGGTTGGCTATGGCGTAGGATTGTTCCCTTGGTGATTAAATGAAAATTTTGTCTGCTGTTTGCATGTCCGGTATACGTCCACCGGTGCAATATCACATCATCTTGTCTGACAACTACATGCAAAGTCACTGTGTATACGGCAGCACATGCACATGCACGGAGTGGGGGGGGCGGAGGGGGAGCACTGCGGAACAAACCGGTGCGACTGAATTAAGTAGGAATCGTAAACCTTGGTGCATTGAGTTGACATGGCATGCATGGCTGCAGTCACGTGCTGTTTCCACTCGGTGCGATATTTCTTCATCAAAAGCGACTTTGTGCTTAAGCTGATGAGTTTCCCTGCCCTCGTATGACCTGACAGGTCCATGAGAAGCCAAAGGAATGGAAAGATTCATCTTGATCAAACAGGCCCCTCATTTTCTAACGCTTGTCTGTGAGAATGACTTGCGAGCGTCGCAGGCTTTGAAGCCCACCATGCGCATGGCTCACTAGAAGTTTTCTCAGTCTTTGGCGTCACAGATTTTTGTGTCGGCGACATTAAATATACATAGGGACCATTTATTATGTATAATGCTGTTCTCAAAGTGTATAAAAGTAATGTGCATCGTTTTGTATTGGGGCATAGTCTGAGCTACCTGCAGGGTAGATACTTGATCTGGGAAGGAGAACAGCTGATAATTCAGAAATGTTGAAATGAAGTCATCGTGGTATTTTTTGTTGTTGTTGTTGTTGGTTAGAAATGTGTTGACATTGTAAGATAATGCACCTCTATGTTCTTTTGCTGCTCTCTTTGACGCCGGTTAGAATTAGACCACGCTCTTGCTGAGGCGACATCTTTTTCTTTGCGCTTTCACTTTCCAAAAATGAAGATCAAATCTTGGAAGGCGGCGTTGCGCAGGCAACGTACAACAGTTTTTTTTTCTTCTTTTTTTTTGGGGTGAGGGGTGTTCTCTGTCTCTCTGTCTGTGTGAAGAGAGGCGTCTTTTCTCTTCATTGTGCCTGGCATGTCACTGCTTTGGGCTGAGCTTACTGAGGGCATGTTTAGTTTCACTTCCTTCCTCTATTCTGTTTCCTGATTTTCTGTGCTGCTGTGGGAGATGTGTTCAGCTGTTGTAATAGTTGCGACAATGTTCTAGAATCGTGTGTTTCTGGACAAGAAGGCAACGGCAACCCCCCAAGCACGGGGATTGGGAGAAAAAAAAATAATAGAAGTTGAGACTTTCGGTTGATTCATGACCGACCTAAGTTTCGTGAATTTGAGCTCTTAACTATTGCTAGTAAAAGTAAAATGTGGCAGTTAATGCGGTTGTCTAGACGTTATAATTGAACAAAGACAGCCGTAAAACAGTGATCAAAGAGTGTCATTTTTGCTCTGAGGGCCATAACTGAAAATTTGATTCACTCTGTTGTAAATGTTTAAAGCATATCTTGTAAACAACATGATTGCATACATCCTCGCGTTCACATACACAACATATGGCTCATCAATTTCAGGTCCATTTTCACCACAAAATAAGGCAACTAATTTCCTGAGCGGAAAAACACATCCGAGCTACTTGTCTTAATCGAGGGGTTCTTTGCAAACAAGTAACCCGCTGACTCTGCTGTTGTAGCACGACTCCCTTTCTTAGCAAACTCGAGCACATGCGACTCACTCGAACAGAAAAAGAAATGACGCAGAATGAGAAGCAACTTGTCCCAATGGCAAAATCAAACCTCTGATGCTTTAATTACACAGGCAAGACAAGCACAGTTGGGACAAGCCCTCCTTCAGGGGTCTTTTTCGTCCTTGGATCTATGACTCTAAATAGAGAGACCCAGACAGTCTCTTTGTAGGCCAGTCCCATCATTGCCTTTGTCTTTCCATCTTGAAGGTCCCTTGGGTAAGGCCGCAGTGGCGTCACATGAGTCGTTATTGGCCAATGACAAAATAGCTGCCAGGGGCCCCCATGAATTATGCGCAGAAAAGGGGAAATTCAATTCCACCCTCGGTTATGTTAAATGTTGCTTGGAGAGGACAGCTGACACTGATTTCCAACTCAATCGTGATGACCAAAGTGAGTGCTCAGAATAATGCAGTGCCAATGTGAGCATGAAGTGTACTCTAGCACAAGATATTAATATTCAAAGTATTAAGGAACACCCGATTAACGGTGACATGAAATAATAAATGATGTCACCATGTGTCCCTACACTTGCACTCTACGTAATTTCCAGCCGTGTTTCCACAGCCACCAATGTGGCCCCACATGCAGCACCATTACTGGCTCCCTGTGTGAGTAAGCCATTCAACCATGCGTAAAAACAAACTCTGCCTATAAATAACCCAATCGTAGTCAGGTCATGCAATGTGCATAAATATGACATTACAGTTCTTTTACAAGCATGCTGTTTTACCGCATTGTGTGGTAACTGACACAAAGCGCTAAGAACCACTCACGCTGATGTTTACGTCCACACTTGCAACTATTAGCTGCAAGCTTGACTTTGTTCAGTAAATGCTTCTCTTCTTACAACCTCAATCAAATTTTGTCTGGGTTAAAAGGATCCTTCGCTAGTTGTTTCCATCGCCATTGATGCCATTAGAATTGCAAATGCTGATCTAAATTGTCCACTTGACCCACTGGAGCTGACAAGCGGATACTCTGTTCGATTGTGAGAGAACTAACTGTGGATTATATTGACGCGGCCACCGCGCCATTGTGTTTGGAGAGCTTTTTCCAGGAAACTAGCCTCATACGACTCTCCATCCACGTGAGCCTACATCAATACATATGATATTATCTATATCAAATGGTTGTTGCTGGACCTGAGTAGAGGAGCTCTACGGGCTTAGTAGCTGCGTTTCGCAGTCACCGTGTGTGATGACTGAATCCAACGCTCAATATTAATCTGGCCCGCTCTGGCTATTGAGGTAGATGCTATCTGACAAATAGGAACCATGTGGCCACAGCTCTCTATCGTTCCGACGACTGCAGACAGTGCATGGACATCTTTAACAGTGGCACTGATTGACTCAAACTCTTGCTTGCTGCTGTAGCCTTCACAAAACCACAGACTAAAATTGCGCCGAGGGGTTGTTTTCTTCATTATGATGAGACTCGCCACAAAAATACACATTGTTGGAATCAACCCCTCCCTTGATGACTGTCACTTTAAATCTTGTAGAACCCCCCCCCCCCTACCCCCTAAAAAAAAAACAATCAAAATCACATTCACACTTTGCCTTAATCCACCGTGTATCTTTATCACTCATACATTGACTCGGGAGCATTTTGCTGTGATTGTTCAAAGATGACCAAAGAAAAATATAAAGTGACCAAACGAACCCACAACATTTACAGACTTTTGGGGGATTATGTGATATGATTGCTCTAACTGGCAGCAAATTTGACTCACTTCATATCGAACTTGAAAGTGTCACAATAAACAATAACGTGCGTGAGCTGTTCCGTTATTTCACGGAGAGAGAAAAAAAGATTGCGGAGGCGTTGACTATAATGCACCCAAACTGAAGACAAAGTTATGATTTTCTTGAAGCTGACGTCCAAATCGTGAGCAGTTTTATGCCGAATTCTTTCACTACTCTCCCGTGCACGTGCGGCTCGACGAAAACGTTGTCATACGCTTGTTTGTTTGCCAAGAGATCAAGAAGACCCCGAAATGTGCATGACAGTGAACGGAGTCTGGCGCCACGATGCTATATTTGACCGCGTAGCAGCAGATGCGGCGTTTCTCTTCTCGTACCTGTGACATTTGAGGTCGCAGGTTGATCTCCTTGAGATTGATCGACTGAGGCCTGAGGTTGTTGAGGAGGTGGCAAAGGAGCACTCCATCCCGGAGGGTTTGCGCCAAATCGAATACCTGCGCAGTCTCCCACGTCACCCGATGGTTTGCTGGAAGCACCTTGCAGTTGATCAACCACAGCGCGCACTGCCTCCAATACTCCATCATTACTACCCTCACTTGAGCCGACGGCAGGACGAATTTCGGGTATTGGACAAGTGGACTGGCTTGGGTGGTGCGCTTTAGAGCGTGTCCATGTTCCAGCACGATGAAAACGGAGCAGGACCACGATCGCAGAGGGATGGGCTGCAGTCGATGTGAGCTTGACAGCCTTGTGTGCTCGTACGACTGGATGAAGTGCACTCACCCCCCACCCCTCTCTCTCTCTCGGTCTCTCTCTATTTCTCCCTCCCCCGCTGTCTCTTCCCTCCCCCTCATCCTCTTCCGCTTGCAACTGCATTACATTGCAGAAGAGCAACAAGACGCTCAGACTCCTGCCTGTAGTATTACCCTAATGCTGCCCCCCCCCCCCCCCCCCATATTTGTGCCCAGTAATAAGAGTAGAAGTGGTGGAAGTAACCAAGTGCAAATACTTCTTCACCGGTTACTGGACGCGAATTTGCATTTCTGCTTTTGAGGTGCCCAAGTGTCTGTAACGGCTGCAAGAAATACGGCTCGTGACTAATTAAACTTTTATTTTATTTTTTTAGATACCATTGGCGGTTGAGCTGAACAAACCTATACTTTTAAGGCCAAGAATTGTATTGCGTATAGCTGCAGATCCTGAATGACTGCTTTATATGTCTTTCTTGATTCAATTCACCCCCTCACAAATTGTCACTGGCCCCATATGCATGATGTCTGTTTACAATGAAACCCTTTTAGGCCTCCTTCCCCATCTACTACACCCGACCAGTGTCAATTAACAGTCTGACGACGCTATTGTTTCCACTGAGCGCGAACACAGCGGTTCCTGTTTACGTTACCCTCCGATGACAAAAAAGGTCATTCAGAATTTGTACACTACCAAGCTTATTACCACGCCTATTAACGCTGATTAAATTGATACAGTGAGTGTCATAGCTTGGGAAGAACCCCTCCATTAGATCTCGATTGATGATATAGGCCACAGGTGTCAAATTCAAGGCCCGGGGGCCAGATCTGGCCCGCCATATCATTTTATGTGGCCCGCGAGAAGCAAATCAGACATGTCAACTTCCATGATGCTTGCTAAAATCTCTACCAAAATCCTCGCGTCATAAAAAAGAGACATATTGTAAGAATTTTCTTGTAACCAAACCCCTCATTACAGTAACTTAAACAATAGTTGAATAAACTGTTATTGACTTTTTTATTTGGTTTCAGTCATAACGGCCCTCCAAGGGAAACGGTAACTAAAATGTGACCCACGACAAAAATGAGTTTGACACGCCATTGTAGGAGAGAATATTATATAAAGGATCTCCTGGTTTCTTCTAGCATTCCATAAAAGAAAGAGAAACAAGAGAAGAAAACCACAACTGTGTTACTTCAACTTTGCAGAAAGGAAAGCATTTAAGGAAGTAAGTGTGAGCGCCATGAAGACTGTGTGACAACCCCCCCCCCCCTACATGCATTTATAAACAGCAGCTGAGCACACAGGCTTGTGGAAACAATGCATGTGCATATTAGCCTCCAGATTATGCTGTTGTAAACACATCCATGTGCTGGAACTCCTCATCTCCTCTCTGTTTCCTTACAACTTGGCTCATAAGACTTGCCTTTGTGCTTATGCAGGCGTTTTGATGGAAATTAGCGCTGTAACCATTTAAATTGAAACCAATGTTGGTTAACTTTCAGTCATCTGGCGCTATCCTTCATCGGATGCCATGGCCGGCATTGTGCGGATGACAGGAAAGGTGACAGGCGGCCCGGATGCTGATGTGCCGCTTAACACCGTTCTCCTGTTACAGCTTCCTCGACCACACTGGAAGAGGAGACATCCAGCAGGAGAATTATCAGCATTCATTGGATTAATGTAGGACAGGGGCTGAAAGGTAACACGGTAGCCCCAGAGCAATTTAACCTTGGTCTTTCAAGCACGTTTTCATTTGGATTTTTTTTTTGTGTCCATGTAGCGTTGTGATGAAGTTACTGAAGGTAACTAATGAAGGTTTTGGCATTATTAACCCCCTCCCACTGTCCAGCCAGATGCTCATCGCACCAAAATGTATCCGTCCCCCATTGTCATTGATAGATGTCCAGCCTTTTGTGTGTGTGTGTGTGTGTGTGTGTGTGTGTGTGTGTGTGTGTGTGTGTGTGTGAGACCTGATCTGATCAATGTATTCTTTAAAATACTGTATTTATATAACATTTATAGTCGATGTGTTTTTAAAATGACATAGCCCAGTATCTTTGTTGCATTGTTACTATATTCTTTGCAAGCATCACAAGGTACAAGTAGTAGAAAACAGCAGACAGCTTTCAGTGGCTGTGCCTTTATTTGAGTTTGTGTTCATTGTTGTTAACCGAAATTGATTGGCTGAGTCTATTTGGTTTGCCGAAAGGGCCATAAGAGAAATTAATGGCCCGGAATCCCCAGGAGAGATTTGGGACTAATGGAGCCTGACCAGGCCTTGCGGTGTCTCATCCGAGTGGAATCATCAATGGGGATCAGCTGGGAAAGCATCAGGATGGAGGCAATGGAGTGGAATCTATACAGAAAGAGTGAGCGTGACGCATCAGAATGGCTTCTCGTCGCTTTCTGGACAGGCTGTGAAAGCGACTTCATCATGCCATCATTGGTTACTATCTTATCTCAAGGGTTTTAAAATTGATGCCATTTTAAAGTGTGGTGTATTAACCATCATAGATTTGTATGTTGTTTGGACACATTGACTTCCCGTACTTTGTATTGCCATCTACTGCGCATGTCTGAAATGTTACCTGAATGCTAAGCCTCTTCCCCGCGAGGATAATGTCGAAACTCGACGGTTGAATACATAATAGAAAACGCGTGTGTGTGCCTCGTCATTTCAAGACACAACAAAAAGCATCATTAAGACATATTGGACCCACGTAGATTAAACTTATCCACACCCTCTGTTTTGCCATTGGAGCTTCAGAATCAGTGGGCCAGTGGTACCCTCCCCCGAGTTTTGAGGAGGCGGAACGGACTGTGTTTCAAAACATGTCAAGTGGACTACGACAAGGTCACAAAAAGACTCCAAGGTAAGCACATGAGTGCATTTATCTTTTGCAATGACGCATTGTTACACTCCTATTAGTCATGAACATGGAATGTGCCGAGCAGGCCGTGTTATTGAGTGAATCGTGTTTTTGGAATGTTGGTTTCTCACAGTTCTTTGTGGCGTGTCAATTTAGCTCCGAAAGATTGTAAAAAAAAACTTCTGTGCAATGAATTGATGTCCCTTAATACCATGTTTTAGTACCAGGTGAACCGTTGCAGTATTTTACTTCAGTTGCTCATTCTCCAACGCTGTTGAAAGCAGATGGCCTTGAGTGTGCGAGAGAGAGCCATTGGGGCCATTGTAGGGGCAGCGGTCGCAGATGCAGCAGGTAAGATAAAATATGCAGTCATGATGCGGTGAAGGAATTGCTGTCACGACCTCTTTGTTACATTTACGAAACATTTGTTGAACTACTATTTGGCTAAGCAGCTCTGTAGAAGATTAATTTTTCGTGCTAATTCAATTTGGACAGTGATATTTTTGCATAAGCCAAAGGAAATAGACGTTCAATAACTTAGTTTTTGTTTTATTTTGTGCCACAAGCTAGACAGACGTCTGTCAAAGGTCAATGCACTTTGAGACATCTGTTCAAGCTGATAAGAAAGAAGGGGTGGCTCTCAAGACATTTTGACTGCAAGCTGATGGAAAAGGACTCGTGGGCTCTTAAATAAATAGCAAAGAGCTTTCGGTGGTTCCAGTTACTTTCCCGCAGCTCGTCGTAATAGACTCATATGTGCTCTCTTGTTTTATTGCCTGTGTGTGCTGCATGTGTGTGTTCTCCAATGCAGCCCAGCCCATGCACTGGATTTACAATCCAGACAGACTCAGAGAAGTTCTCGCTGACCTGGAACCCACACCAGAGTTTCGTGCCGACTCGGCAAATCCTTTCTACCGCAGGAAGACAGGCGAGCAGACGTGCTATGGCGACCAAGCTTACGTCCTGTTGGAATCATTGAGTCAGTGCGGAGGTACACGACTAAGTCAGGCGGGACAATGCGTCATACGTTGTCATAACTTTTTTTTTGTAAAGACTCAAATGTGTCATCACCATTGTGAACCCAGTGAGAGCATGAAAGAAATTTCCACATTTTAAAATACACATGTTATGATATAATTGAAGACAATCAATTTCCAATCGGGATAAAAGTGAGTGAATTTCAGCAAGCTGCAAAGGCGCTTTGCTTTCTTGTGTGTCGGCAGGTGTCCATGTGGACGATTTGACTCAACGTACCTGCAAGTTTTTTGGCACAGGGACAGCGTACGACTTGCCAGTCAATGACCCTTACCGCAAGAAAGGAGGTACATCTTCACAGTATTTTGCACGTAACTGTCGATTCCAACATTCCTGTCAACAGCCACGGACATGTACAAGCGTCCATAAAAATATTCAATGTTTTCTATAAGTAACATTTTTAATAATTAATCACCGCTGCATCGCCATTATGGAGCAGCACACCAAGACAACAGCTTTACTTCAGATAGTTACATGGCATCAAAGGCAAAGAGAGACAGAAACTATTTCACAAGTTAATCATTCTTGCATTGACACAACAGTACCCATTGGTAAATATCAATCCATAAAAAAATTAATTTGAAAAAAATGCTTGAATTTTCCAGGCCCCAAAGCCGTCCTTCCTATTGATGGTCCTTGGAGGCACGCGAGCCTCAAAGCTTTCTTGAGAAATGTGGACGCTGGCAAAGAAGAAACTGGTATATAATAATAAAGATTTCTATCATTGATGACTGCTATTTTGAGTTGTGAACTGTTTGCATGTGTATTTGTTTGAGGCTGTGACGAGGACTGTCAAATGGACGGCGTTACCAAGCTGGCTCCAGTGGTGGCCTTTTATGCTGGCCAAGGCGACATGCTGGAGAAAGTGGAGAAAGTGATCAGGGTGACCCAAAATAACGATATGTGTGTGGCTGTGACATTGGCTGCAGCTCGGTAAGGAAAAATGTTGAACACCCACAATATCTTCACATTTGGTTTCTCATTGGAGGGAAAGTTGTAATGCTCCACCGTTTTGTCTGTTTTATGAATGTGGTCAGGATTTTGGAACATTTCATTCTGAATGGTCCAAGTCCCAAAGCTCTGGAAGCAGTTTTGGCTCAGTTGAATGATCCGCAAAGACAAAACCCTCAAGAGCTCGATAACGTTGTCATCGGTAAGACTACGTTTGCCCTTCAAAACATCCATTTGAGGCCATATCCACACTAGGCCACTGGAATGTGCCCATTAGCGACTTCCTCTCCAGTTTTCTGCTGGCCTTTAAAAAAAATTTTTTTTTTGAACTTTCAAACTCATTCTCTGTCGGCATCATGGCCAATCAGTTCCGCAATCTTGCAACAAGTTAAGCCTACCTGAATTTTCTCATTTCTCTGCGGAAGCACATCTACACCAGGTGAAGAATAACCTGGCCAAGACAGCCCAGCAGCTCATACCGGCTCTCTTCACAAACACATGAGGTAAGCTCGTCAGATAGTCTGATGACGTGGCGAAACTCTTCTACCCCTCTGCTCCGGCCTTTCATCTTCACACTAATGACCGCCTTTCAACTGCCTTTATTTTCTCCTTCCTACTGTGTTGAGTTTTACGAGGGTAAAAGGGGCAGACAATAAATGCTCATGTAAAAACGTCTGCCTTGGGAGGGTAGTCATGATGTGCAACTAAATTACGGTTCTGTCCAGCTTTGCCCGGTGCATTCCAAGGAGCGCTACATGGAGTCCTGACTGCGAGCCAACTGGATGAAGCTGTCAGGGACACCATGCGCTGCGGGGGGTGCACCGCCAGCCGAGCCTCCTTCATCGGAGCCTGCTTGGGGGCACAGGTAATAGCGCTGAGCAAAGAACTAACTACGTTTTCAAAGGAAGGGTGTTAATTTTCATTCCGGACTGAGTTTAATCATGTTCACGATATCATTACGAATATAGAATGCTTAACAAGATTCTTAGACAGCTACCCAGACTGATGTTTTTTTTTGTGCACTGGCGAGATTACACCAAAACTAGAGAGCACAGACCTTCGTCAGGGCCAAGCAACGGCATCAACAAAATTCCCAGATCCCGAACAAAATTGAAATGTCTCTTCTGAAGCGAATGCACCGTCACGCTCCAAACATTCATGCAAGTCAGTTTGGCAGTTTTAAAAACACACTACACTAGCCTGCAATTAATTCTGCATTTGAACTACAAATCTGTCTTGTATATTTCAAGGCTGCTCAGTCTGGAGACACTCGAATGCAATACCTCACTGTTACCTCCCCATTGTGAATACGCGCGCGCATGTTACATCAATTGTCACGCTTTTATGGTCTGCAGCAAAGTTTGAAATGGCAAAGTGTCAAACTACCCCATTGAGAAAACGCTGTCAGAGAGGCAAGAAAAATGTCATTAAAAAAAAAAAGGAAAGAAAAGGAAGGAAAGGCATTAGTGCTCACTTTGTACTTTGCAAACGTTCTGATTTGCGCTCAGTACACGTAATCTTGAGCTGCAAGAAACCCATTTTAATCCAGTTCTCCGTCATCGGCTCGGAAGCGTAAACGCTGATCTGGCCCATGTTTCCGTTGTGAGGGTGTGTGGGCGGGATAGCTTGAGCTGCGTCAGCTGCAATGACATCATCGCAGCATGACACTGTGTAACTTGCCAATAAATTCAGCAAAGAAAAGGACACACAGTCAACAAAGGACAACAGTAGAAGAGAACCAGCATTTTGGTGTACTTTCTCTTTGGCACTAAGTTGCTTCAGATAAAAGAAGACGAGCTCATGTCCTCCGATTTCATCCCATTTGTCATAAAGAGAATTCTCTTTTGACCAATCAAGGGCATGCAAACTCCACTCATGAAATTGTACGTATTTTAGGGGTGTGGCACTTTTTGAAAACAAAAAACAACAACAAACAAACAAAAACTGTTATGCAGTGAAATGAATTTGAGCCTTAATTAAACATGTTAGTCAGTCTTGTTTTTAATGTCTTTGCAGACTGGCCTCCAAGGAATCCCTGAATCTTGGAAGAAGAAGACACTTCGATACCCTCAGCTGCTGGAGCTAGTTGAAAATATGTTCCAAAAATCATGTTAAATTGCAGTTAATCATTGAGATTGCCTTGTATGATCCACTGCTATTAGTTGCGGTGAGTGTCTTTTCCTGCTATAATATTCACTTTCCTCAAGTTACAGATGTGCTTTGAAATGACAATTCATGACAGACTCATTTTAAAAGTCTCGGACTGAATGAGACTCGACCCTGTTTGTCATGTCAAAGTTGCATTATGTAAGAAGAGGGGAGTCTGTGCCATTTGCTTGAGTTGGGTCAGAAGAACCTTGAAACCCATCAATTGCTAATAAAGGATAGTGTTACTTGCATGTGCATGATGTTTTAATTGAAGTTCTCAAGTGCAAGATGGAAAGCTGAGGTTTCTTAGGGTCTGGAAACATCACTTTTTTTTTCTTTTTGCTGAAGTGAAGAATTTGTTTGGTTTTTGTCTTTCCACTCCACGGAGCATGTTTGGTTATTGAGACGCGAACGAGCAGATTTACTACTGGAAGAAGTCGAGACTGAAAATAATGCTTCCCTCAAAGGAGCTGTTCTGCATTCCGAAATGTGCTGACTTTTATATTCATTCATTCATTTTGAGCACACATTACATATGTAAGATAATTTTCAAATTACCAGTTTGAGTCTTTCTTTCCAAATAGATGAATTGATTTGATACTAAGCGCTGTATTTACTTGCATCATGGCTGCAGGAGCTTTTAAATATGTATGCATGCATGGCCATACATGCATGTACATATGTGCATATAAACGTATGCATGTAGGTCTGTTCTAATGGTCAAAAGTTTAGACCATCGAAACATCTGTGTGGTCTAAGAATAACACACAAATGAACCTAATGATGAATAAACTTCCACAACATTGTTTAGCTGGGGAAATAGGTCACTGCTGAGAGTGCACAGGTAACAAACAGAAGGGAAGTCATTTGATTTCTCCCTGTGCCTGACTTCCTCCTACACAGCAGGTAGGCTGTGCATGTCTGGCATAATTATATCCAGACCTGAAGAGTTGTTTTTTCCCCAATCTGCCAAAATCCAATTCCACAAGGTAGCTTTTCTAAGAAACGGAAGAAGGGTGATCAAATTGTGAAGTGAAAAGATTGCCATCCTCCCCATGTCAATAATCTTGTTAAATTCCAAAACAGCTCTATCCTGTGCCTTAAATTTGGCGTCAACAAGGTACAGAGACAGATCTTGAATCAGAATCAGAATCATCTTCATTGGCCAAGTATGTAGAACACACAAGGAATTTGTGGTGATTGGAAGATTGGAACCTCTTGTATGTTATTAGCTTCTATTTTATTGTACGTTTTCTGTGGGTCATTTTACACGTGTTTACATGTTCTGATGATCTCATTTTAAATAAAAAAATACGACTCGGTTACCTTTTGAAATATAACAAAAGACAATTCTTTTAAAATTCGAAACGTATGTAAGTCGCTCCAACGCGTCACTTTTTCTCCAACGCTATGCAAAAAAAAGGAAAAACAAAATGCGCTTTTCAAAGATTAGCGTATGAAACAAGCGAGAAATGCCAAAAGAAACTTCAGCTGTTTCGAGCAACCGAAAGACCGCATGCGCAGTTTCAAGGCCAACTGTCAGATTGCTTTGGGCGGAAGGGAACTCTCTTGGTGTCGTATCATCTTGGTTGCATTCAACAGCTGGGTGGAACTCCCGACAAAAACTTGCTTCAGTGACGTTTTCAAAAGAGATGGAAATTGGACGGCTTTGAAATAACCCTACCGTAGCATCAAGACTCACTTCTCCTCGTTGTCATGGATTTTAATGTCAAGCGGCTAGCTGCAGACGCGGGTACCTTCCTAAGTCGTGCTGTGCAAGTAAGTTTTTTCAACGCTTTGCTGGTGGACGTGGTTGCTAATAAGCGGCTAGCTTCTACCCAGATGAGAGACCTTTGAAAATGTCGTAACCTTGGCATTGACTGTGTTATACATTTTGATCAACATTGAGATGTGTGTCTTACAACCACGTTACACTAGGCCATGCAACACTTCAATGTTTTTGTCCATTGGTCAGTAGTAGGTTAACATCAAAACAGGCCGCTAAAAAAAAAGATAATACCGTGTACAGTACTCTTCATTAGCTGCACGCATGACGTTGATTTGCGTCCAGTTGATAATACAAGACTAAAACATTCCAGTCTAGAAAGTAGGGTGGGTGTTACGTGCATTAATCATTTGGTTTGGAATTTGATGTGTATTTCGTCCTTTTAAAAGTTCACAGAAGAGAAGTTTGGCCAGGCCGAGAAGACAGAATTGGATGCCCATTTGGAGAATCTTTTGGTAAGAGCTGAGACCACCAAGCAATGGACAGAAAAAATCATGAAGCAGACCGAAGTCTTATTACAACCCAACCCAAGTAAGAACATGCTCTTTATTACAAATTAAATGCAATAGATGAAATCAGTTTGTGGTACGTGCAGAATCATTATAGTTTGTGATGAGCAAGAGGTGTAAAGTGTGTAGAATGTTACATTTGTAAGGCACATAAGATCAAGAAACGGAGCTCTAAATATTGTGCATCCACATTCAGGATTGGTGTGTGACATCTGTCTGCTCAGCTGTGCACGCTTCTCAATTCGCACCATTTTACGGAAAAAACACAACAAACCACCTAGTGTTATTAGTTTTGGACACAGACAAGTTGATGTGAATTTTTTTTTTCACTATTGTAGTTGCTTTGTGCATAAATCATGCTGTCAGGAGATTTTTTTTTCCGTGTTCACTGTGTTAAATGTTACAGTCTCGTACATTCCCCCCTGACTGTCTCATGACTTTGTAATTGAGTTTCCCTTGTAATTTCTAGATGTCCGACTTGAAGAATTTGTGTACGAGAAACTGGAAAAAAAGGTCCCAACGCGAATGAACAACCATGAACTGTTGGGCCAGTCCATGATTGACTCAGGAAATGAATTTGGTCCCGGGACGGCTTATGGTGATTATCGATTGTGTATATTTTTGGTACATGTGGTACATGCTCTGTATCATCCAATCAACGCTCTGCAGGGCTGAGTTACAGCACTAGTTTCTAGATTGTACCGTCTCCTGTCCTGTGCAATAATGGGAGTGATGGTTTGTTTGTGCTGCTCACTATTGTAGGAAATGCTTTGATAAAATGTGGCGAGACCCAGAAGCAAATCGGCGGTGCAGAGCGAGAGTTAATTCAAAGTTCTGCCATCAATTTCCTGACCCCTTTCAGGAACTTTCTGGAGGGGGACTTCAAAACGATCCTGGTGAGCTGGTAGTGGAGGATGCCATTCTCTACCCTTTTCATGCAATTTCAACAACAATATAATCTTAGATAATTTATAAAATGGTTGTATCACTCTTGCTCTGGAGTCAGTAAATTCTACCTCATTGCTCACGTGGGTCAGAATAGTCTGTTTGCTTTATTTTTTTTCTTGCAAATGTTTTGACATTTTCAAAAACATTTTTTCATTCCATAGACATTAGACCAACTACTTTCTAAAGGGAAAACACATCAAATCATTAACTTGTTTTGCATGTACCTGGAAATTGTAATACATAAGTTTCTGTTCATCATTTCTTTCCAGAAAGAACGAAAGCTGCTGCAGGTCAAGCGTTTGGATCTGGATGCAGCCAAAACGAGACTCAAGAAGGCCCGCATGGCTGATACTCGAGCTGTTGTACGTATATGTTGTCAAATATTGCTTTTTACTGCAGTGTTCTTTTACAACTTGGTGTCTTGGTGTTGTTTCAACGCTGATCAGCTGTCACAAAAATGTTTCTTCCCCAAAAATATGAGGCAATATCCTCTTCATAGAAGGAAAACTACCGGGGCCTCGAAGGCAGTATGAATTCACATGACTGTCAACGGGTACATGCGACATATTAAGACTTCCCTTTTCTTGTCACTTATTCATTTGCAACTTCACCAGCGTCACTCCATTGTATTCATCCGGACCACATTTGCACAAAGTGTTTTCACAGTGATCTTCACGTTACCTTAAGTGACGTCTCAATGAAATTACAAAATCGAGGACTGCTGTCATTTTGGAGTAATTACTCCGAACATTTGTCCCTCCTTCCTCCTCTGTACTTCTCCTCGATGGGAGCTCTGGTGGGTGGAGCTAACATGTAAATAATAGAGCGAGGATGGATGACGGAGGAGGTTGCTGATTAAGAAATCTGGTAATAGATGACGTCACGTCATCACAAACTGGTCTTCTCTGTGACTGGATTTAAAGCAAGCAAGCAAGAGTGTCCAAGGTTTGCGTGGAAGTTTTCGAACATCGCAAATGGATTCCGTGAAATGATGTGTTCCAGAGCCTGAGTGGTGTTGGGAATAGCCGCGTTTTGTCACACAAAAGCAAATCACGCCGCCGGTCTTTAAGTCTGATCTGGAGTGGCTTAGTAGCTCTCGCTCTAACTCTTGTCACTGTTTTTAAATTGAAAAGCTGCAGATGTGAGCAGAGGAAGTGACAGAGGTAAGTGGAATGCTGGAGCCATGTTTGACGTAAAAAAAAAAAAAAGTCCCAGACACACATGCACGCACCGAAGCCATCTCCTCTCAGAGTAATATCCTCTGTCGTCACACTTGGACTTGTGAAGATTGATAAGAGGCAAAAGCTCTCATTTGTTTGGAGTATGCTTTTCGGGACCCGCAAAACACTTATCTCATGTGTTCTATCCCATGTGTCTATGTTGGAGTTCATCTCGAAATTACTTTGATCCTTTCCTGCAGGCTGAACAGGAGCTAAGGATGACTCAGAGTGAATTTGACCGTCAGGCTGAGATCACGCGACTGCTGCTCGAAGGCGTCAGCAGCACCCATGTGTGTATCCTGGCTTGCCTTCACACAACCTGACACCTCCATCTCAGTCACACATAAAAAATAAAAATAAAAAAAAGAAATTTACACACGTAATTGCCAAGTGGGTGTACACCACAAGAGAAAACCTTTTGGAATGAAGGGATCCATGTATAAAATGCATGCAGAAGTATAAAATGCATTTTCAGTGTTACACTTACCAACGCACAAAATTGATGTGACTTGATTTTTGTATTTTTACTGCACCCAAACGGTTTTCGCTCTAGTCAAACAGTAGCGTCAAAGCAGCTGAGATAATTAAGCTATATAATGCATCCCCAGGTCAACATAAATCGGCAGCCTTTTCATATCCTTGTGCACATTTCTTGTGTGTAATCAGGCACACCACCTACGCTGTTTGAATGATTTTGTGGAGGCTCAGACGACCTACTATGCGCAATGCTACCAGTATATGGTGGATCTGCAAAAGCAGTTGGGAAGGTAAAATCACGCTCCGAACAATTCTACCATTGATTTCTTTTTATCAGCATCTCGTCTCTCTCTCTCTCGCTAGTTTTCCTTCGTCATTCTCCAATAACAACCAGTCGTCAGTGACGGAAGGGGCCAGCATTTCAGTGCCCACCATACCAGTGTCGGCCTCCCTGCCCGCCTCTTCCAGCCGCGGTGGCTTCAGCGAATTGCGTATCTCCAGCGGCAGCCGCAAAGCGAGGGTCCTTTACGACTACGACGCGGCGAGCGGCAGTGAACTTTCCCTGCTGGCCGATGAGGTGAGCCACTCTTGTAGCTGTCTACAATACGGTCGTACCTTAATTGAGATGTGGCCCAATTTACGAGGTTTTCAAGTTCGGAGCTATCATTTTTTTAATGCGAGAAACACGATATGTGTTTGCAGGTTATCACAGTCAGCAGCGTGCCAGGCATGGATTCCGACTGGCTCATGGGAGAGCGAGGCAGCCAGAAGGGCAAAGTACCAATCACCTATCTGGAATTACTTAACTGAAAAATGCATCGTCAGTCGTGAGCTTATGCTCCCATATCAGCCCTCTTCCATTTTGTTTTTATTTTATATAATATATAAAAAGTCAGGCTCCATTTTTAGTGAGGGCACCTGAACTCAAAGCTGGAATCAGTGCGTTCAAGTGAACGGAGGGGGAAATGGAGTTGATGTTTTTGCATGCAGCTGACTTACATTTCAATTTTTTTTTAAAGTTGCCTCTCTTCCATACCTTTGTATTTGATGTTAAACAATTTGCAATGGGTGCCAGAACATCTTCCAAAGTTTTCCATGCATTTCGTTTTTGTTTACATGATCTATCTACATATAGTATACACATCTCAGTTGCCTAAGGGTGTAAGTTTGGAGTCTCTCTCTACTTTGTTCACTGCTACCGTAAAGTAATTTTTTTCCCCCTTCGCACTTCATCCTGAAAACCAGCGTGATGCTCGTTCAGAATTGGCTTGACCATAATGAGATATTGTATATGTTTATGAAATAGCAGTGGGCAACAGCTTTGTGAAGTTTGGCACAAGCCTTGTGAGCACTTTGAACTTTTAAGTGCCAGATGAAATTAATCGGGAACGAAATCAGTTTTATTCCAAACAACTTGCCAAACATTTTCAACAACTTTTAGTTTTTGTCCAAATCCAACAGTCTTCAGATTGGCAATTTGTTCTACTTTTTAGCCTCGACTCCTGTTACTTGATATTTATTGCTAATTGGAAAACTCACATCTTGAAAACTCAAAGATGTGAACATCAAAATGTTCACATTTTTGTAGGGATTTGTCAACCTATGGCTACTTTGAGATTAAGTTATTTGCTGGGTGTATAGTTGGCAAATGATTAGTTTTATCGTATGGCACGCTGATCAATATCCTATCTTTGATATCTTCTGATATGATGATATCATCTGATATGATGGGTGTGGCATGGCTAATACATCATCCTTCCCCAACTGCATCTCGTCATGAATATGTTGCCTTTACAGTGTGGAAGCTTTAAGTATGCCATTGCACATGTGCTATTTGTTTGATAAGATTTGTAAAGTGAATGCATTAAAAAAAATTAAAAAGGAGGTCATTTTTACTTTGTTGGAGTTTAAAATGGCGCTGAGTACTGAGGGTTTTATCATTAATTATGATGTGTGCATGCAAAATCAGCCAGTGGGTGGCAGAATAACACCGTCTTACTGATTGCGACGATTTTAGGTACATTTGGACGACAAAGTGACAATCTGTGTACCACTCGTTTTTCAAAACAAAACGGAAAGAAAAATGTGTCCCCCCCTCCCCCGAAAAAAGAAACTGTCGGTAAAAGATACCTTATTTCAATTTTCAGCAGTAAAATTTCATATTTAGTTTCTAATGAATTTGATGACCATGAACACATTCTGCCACTTGCCGTCGACTAAAAATGACATCCTATCGGCGTAATTCAGGTAACAACCAATAACAGCTTGACCGAACAATTCCGTCGCTACATAAATTGTTAGACAATGCTCATTTATGGCAGGCACTAGTTTGCAGTGTGGGCAGCACGGCGGAAGACAGGTTAAGGTTAGCGTGCTGGCCTCACAGTGCAAAGGTCATTGGTTCGGTTCCGGTCTCCAGCCTTCCTGTGTGGAGTTTTCATGTTCTCCCTGTGCCTGTGTGGGTTTTCCCTGTGCACTCCCAATTTCCTTCCACAATTCCAAAAACATGCATGGTAGGTTAAGTGATCACTCTAAATTATCCCTCGGTGTGAGTGAGCGCGGATGGTTGTTTGTCAATGAGTGTGCCCTAGATTTGGCTGGCAACCAGTTCAGAGTGTACCCCATCTCTTGCCCGAAGACAGCTGGGATAGGCTCCAGCACATCCGCAACCATCGTGAGGATAAGCGGATTAGATAACGGATGGATAGTTTATAGTGTATTTGAAATTCAACACATTGAGGCGTGTTTCTATGTTTGCCAATTGGACCATTCCAAACAAACACTTAAGTATTTTTCAGAATGAATTTCTGGTGCATTTTTCATCTCCCCTGGGCTGAAGAACATGGATTCACGTTTGTCTCCTTCTGAAGTGTTCGCAGGGGAAGTGTGAGAAGATGTGCAGTGTGGTACCCTCTCGTGTGTCGGCATCCAAATGTGTGCCTCCCACTACTGCCACTGGCGCTTCATGCATTCCGTGCTCACAACGGTGAGTATAAAAACACACACGCAGACCCAGATACCCATTTGGAACACTGACCTACTTTGAAAGACCTTGTGTCCTATTACTTTAGTCTACTATATTCACTGCACAACGCAGTGGCCGAGGCTCATCTTATCTGGATAATCAATCATCAATATTCTCACTTGTCCTTTCATTTGTATTTGCAAACTCAACGTGATTAGAATGTCGTAAATTGAACAGTACATGGTTTGCACAATCACCCAGCATACGAATGCAGACTCGGCAACTTCTCACAGCTTCCTCTTTCGACCAAAAGTAATTTTGAATGCGATAAATACATGTGGGTTGCATTTCTGGTACTCCTGAGAAATCAGAACAGTTATTCCAAGTGCGGTGGAATCTCCCAAAATGTATTTATTTGCGTGAAAATCTCTTGTCAACCATGTCAAAATGACCACCAGATAAATTCATTAGGGAGTAACCACGAGGACAAACTCATCAACGATGTAACCGACTGCTCATAGTTATGTATTATTTAGTTGAGTTCTTTATTTTGCGTGATATTTACTTGCTGGAATGTTGCAAACCACGGGGGGAAAAAAAAGATTTAGTTCTGCAAGGGTTCTCTCTAGTTTCTATTTATACGTCTTCAACCGCCATGACCTTGAGCATCACCACAGCGGTATTTTGGTTACCTTCTGGTTAGGCCTCATGCAATCTGCCACAAAATGCAGATGTTATCGACCTTCCCGTTTCTCAGTGACTCCACTCATTAAGAATTCACACGCACGTACGGGGAACGTCTTTTGCGCTTTTTGAATTGGTTGACGGGTGGTTTCTGCACACCGCCGCGGTATAACGAGTGAGCTCACGAGGACCGGTTTCCAAAAGTAGCTATGCTTTGAAAGAAGGTGTCCATGTTGTATTTTACCCTTCATCCGAACGGAAGGAAACCCTCCTCCTTGAGATAACGGAACTGGTCAGTTGCTGCACATTTGAGCAAAACAGGAAATTTCTTGTTTCCTCCGCTGCTTATAGCGGCAGCTTGCACCACACCACTTCTGCATCTGTTCACGCATGAAGCACACCACCAAGCACACGTTCACACACAAAGCGAGGCACGGCCGCAGTTTTACTTTGAGGTAACAAGGAGGCCGTGGCTTTGAACCGCCCTCCCTGCGGTGGGAAACAAGATCTTCTGTACCATAACTTGAGTTGCTGATCAGTGTATCACAGGATATCATAGCAATCATCAGTAACATACCAATACGTTGCAAGTTGTCTCATTGATCCGATGCTTCAAAAGTGCTCTCGACGCAATGCTTATTTTTGGATTAGATTGGATAAACTTTATTGCGTCAATGATCTCCCCTTTAATCTTCCTGGAGTGGGAAAAACTTTTTAACATTTCCAAATATCAACCATCCAAAATAAACTGTCTTGGAATTATGTGACATAACGATGTCTAGAGACACGCGGTAGATAAGACCTAGAAAGCTTTGAATATCCATGACAGGTTGTACAAAAAGTTAACTTTATTTGTGAAATTGGCACACATGTCCAGCCTAATTTGCTGACACCTTATAAAGCATCAATAGGACGTCGGTTTGAAATATTTCTTTTTGATCGATTTGTGTATCACTTTGGGCTTCACAGTGAGGAATACAATCATTAAAATGCCCACTAAAGAAACGCAAACGGGCACAAAGAGGAGAATGTACCAAAAAATGGACTCTCCGGTTTCTTCGTGACAGAAAAATGACTGATAATCCCAGATGCTGCGTGTTTGGGAGAGATCTGTACATTCGATGTCCGACTGGCCGACCATATGCACGGTCTTTGTTGTTGTAAATGTCCGAAACCACTCCGTTTGGCAGCAGTTGAATGGATTTCCTGTGAGGAAAACGGTGTGAAGTTTCGAGGCTAATTTCTCGGCCTGATCCGAGGGAATAGAGGACAGCCTGTTGTCCCTTAGATCGAGCTGTTTCAAGTCAAGACTCGCGACGGACGCCGGGAGATCTGCGATGGAGTTGCGTGAAATATTCAGAGATTGCAGATTCGGAAAAGCTGCAAAGTCCAAGTCCCCGACGTGCGTGTTTCCCAAACCCAAGTGGTGTAACGTTGCGCTCAGGCTCTTAATGGATTGTTGGCCTCTTAGTCCAGGGTTGTCAGATAGTTCTAAATGTGTGAGAGAAAGGCCGGAGAATGCCGAAGGCGGAATTCTTTTGAGGTGGCACCCCTTTAGGAAAAGCCGCCTCAGGGACGCAGTGGCGTTCCAGGCTACGCTTGCGCCGGCCTCAACTTCCTCAGGAAGGCAGATGCCGATGTTGTTGTAACTGAGGTCCGCCGACCGAAGGCTTGGCAAGTTGAACAAGAGTCCCGAGGACAAGCAGTCCAGATCATTCTGGCTCACGTTCAGCTCTGTCAAATTGCCAAGAGTTCTCAGCGTAACGTCGTCCGCCGCAATCTCTTTCAGTCTGTTGTTGCTGACGTCCAACTCGCACAAGCTGCCAGAGAACCACTCCGAAGTTAGATTCAAGCGCTCGAGACAGTTGCTGCCCATTCGGAGTCGAGACAGGGACGGCATTTGGCGGATGAATCCCCGCGGGAAGTACTGCAACTGATTTCCCCGTAGGTCTAAAATCTCCATCGAGGAGACGTCACCGTGGAGGTCGTCGTCCCACAGCGTAGCCGTGAGGATGGTGTTGTTCCTCCTCAGGTTGTAGAACGTGACGGTGGCGGTCAAGTTGGGGAAGGCGGCGTCGTCCGCCAGGCGCTCGTAAAAACTCACAGTGTTGTGAGACAAGTACAGATTCCGTAAGCGGCTCGCGTTGGGTAAGAACGGAAAGAAGAGCAGTTTGTTATCAGATAGATCGAGCGTCTCGATTTGGAAAGTGACGTTGACGTCCTGCCTGGAGATAAACCACTCGATGAAGTTGTGGCTGGCGTTTAGGACCGCGAGCTGCGTCATGTGGAAGTCCGTCAGGCAAGGAAGATAATTGAAGGCCAAATTGAGCCGCTGCAATCCGGGCGTGCCGTCAAAGGCGTTGTCGATCTCAAACAGGAGGTTCCTCTGCAGGTCCAGCTCTTTGACCCGACGGAGATCCCTGAACGAGGTCTCGTCCAGGCGCCGTAAGAGATTCCCCGAAAGATTTAGGTACTCCAAGGATGTTAGATTTTCAAGCAGGACGGCGGCCATTTCTTCATCCAGCGTATTCTCAGATAGATCTAAAGATTGGATCCTGGGCAGCGTCTTTAATGCTTTGCTGGTTTCCGGGTAGCTCATATACAGATTATTATTTGCTAAATTCAGACTCGTTAAGAATTTGCAGTATTGAAAAGCCTTGGCGTGTACTATCTCCACGTGGTTGCAGGCTAAACTGAGGGTAGTGAGTGACGGATAGCGAAGAGAGTTGTCGTGTAGTGTCCTGATAAGATTGTGATGGAGTTGAAGCTCCTCGGTGCTGCTCGGCAGTCCCTCGGGTACTGACGTGAGGTTGCTGTTGCTGCACAGAGCTGCTCTTTGTGTCTGTAGACAAGGAAAAGAGAACATGCGCTGCTTTGGATCTCTTTTGACAACAATGTCCTCAGAAACTTTTTCTGGCAAATACCTCGAGGGATTTTCTGTACAGAGAATGGATGGATGGGTGCTGGGCTTTCGTTTTGTGAAGAGAGAAATTGTTTCATGATCTATATCTGTTTTACCGACACCAAGCGGGGTATTACGTCACTAGCAGGATAATGCTGATACGATGACTGCTAATACGACATAACAGCAGTACGTGGATTATCTTAATAAAAAAACGATTGCCCCTTAATTAATGTTTCGTGTCAACTTGAGAGGCTCAAGCGAGTGTCCTACGCACAGGAATAAAAATGACAACAACAGAACCAGAATACCCTATTTTTTAAGATCAATTTTTCCATTAAACCACCCATGGCCATGTGCGGCTAATATGGAACTCAGTTCACTGTATGAAAAGAGAGCACTTACCAGCTTGCACTGACTGTGTTGCGGATGACTTGAGGCTGGTACGAGGACGGTCCACATGGATAGCATTAAACAAATAATGATGGATGAAGGGCCTGACATTTTAGCATCCTCACTGTTCAAAAAAATCATGGAAAAGAAAGAGAGACTTTTTGCAGAGAGGCAGAATCAACTTTTTTTTTTTTTTTAGTTTTATTCAAAATCATCATGGGTTTGATTCCGGCTCTCCAGTGTGGAATTTGCATGTTCCAAAAACATGCGTGGCGGGTTAATTGTCCCTCGGTGTGATTGTGAGTGTGAATGCTTGTTTGTCTATGAGTGGGCCCTTCAATTTGCTGGCAACCAGTATGCGGTGTACCCCGCCTGCCGCCCGAAGACAGCTGCGAAAGGCTCCAGCACGCCCACGACCTTTGTGAGGATAAGCGGATTAGAAAATGCATGGATGAATGGATTTCATCTTCATTTTTTTCCCCCTTTATTTAATACCTCCAAGAAGTGTGCATTGTGCTTAATAGTCATGATATTAAAAAACATTTTTTATTTCACTAATTTCACTTTGTGGGTCTCTAGGCAATGTGGAAAACGTTTTTTTCTTTTTTTCAGGAAAATCAACTCCGGATAATCGAGTAATCGAAGGTAAGAGCAACAATATGCATTGCAACCGATAGATAAACATTTCAAATAATCACTCCGACTGCTCTTTAGACAGTCAGTGTTCGTTTTCCAAACTGAAAAGTGCATCATGCTTTCACTTACAGTGGTGGTTAGATGCGGATCCCCCAAGCCACTGATGCCTGCTCCCCTGACCATATCGCTGCCTCGCTCTCCGCCGTAGTGTGCCTTTCTCGTGCGTGATCTTCATGTGCCGCCCTCTGACAGAAGCAATGACACCTCTGTTTTACTATTCGCGGAAGCATGCAACGGAAACCGAGTCACATGGACAAGCTGCAATCAGAGAGAGGTTCTCAAGCTCAAGGGGGGGCCCACAGGAAGGCAGGCAAGTGCTGCTCAACTTCTCTTCTTCCTCTTCGCCGGAGCCCAGGCGTTATATCTCGCATATTAGAATTGTGGTTGCGAGCGCAGCTGCCACCACACCGACCCTGGCAAAACACGCCCTCGACACTCTTTTGACACACTCTTGGCCTCTTCTGATCAGCCAACATGCTGGAGAGGAAACCAGTCAACGTACGTACACACCCTTCCTGCTCGGTTTGAGGCCTGCTGCTACAATACCTACTTCAGTTAGAATGATATTATTGGATCTTATCTATTGAATAGTTTCAACACCATTCGGCCCGATGTAAGACACACAAACATGGGAAACATGAATTGTGTTCATCGCAAATCAGCGTGATAGTTTTTTGTTTTTAATGTTTGCCATTTTTTCTGCATTGATCAAATTGTCCCCGCAGGCATATTTTGACCCAAGTTGTTTATCCTTGGTATCCACCCATCAGGCAAAAATAGGGAACAAGGAATAAGGAAGTGAAGTGGCTGGCTGGAACATAGGTCGAAAGTGGGGCAAAAAAAAAAAAATCTGTGGCACGTGATACTTTGTGGCAAAATCGATTTTTGACTGGCAGTTTTCTCAGCACTCTTAGTGCTCCTTTCCTGCTTGTATAGGAATTATCAATTGGCGTTGTAAACATGCATTTTGACCTGTTGACCTGCATTATTGTCCTTTGAAACGATTTTTTAGTACAGCTTTTGTTTTGATGCAGGTGTACCACAGGGTTTTATCGGTTTACTCCAGTCAATTGGTTCATGTATTGCCATGCTTTTGCCTATGTTGGTTTTCCAGTGTCACGCTTCTCTGTTTATGTGAATTATGAACTACAGTTCTATCATTTCCTTTATTTGTTGATATTCAGAGCAATTTGAGAGGCATAGGTGCATCGCCACGAAGGCACGTAGTGAAATTGTAAATCATAAACTGAAATCGGAGCATGTCTAATGCTGTGTTGACTGAAATGATTTTTCTGACTTATTTTTTGCCTCGCTTCGGGGATTAAGGCTGTGATGAGCAACAGCACAACATGTGAATCTGAGTTCTATTTCTGTGAACTGAGGAGGAGGAATAGTCGCTATTGTCGTAGGGGGATGTGGGATATTTTCTCACAGGAAAAAAAAAACAATTCTTCAGTTTCATGCTGTTGACATTCTTCAGAACCAGTTTATTGTTGTGGCTGTAGCGTGCAATGAATAATAAGCAAAATGTCAGGAGGTCCTCGGTGCAGCGTTACTTCAGTGTTAAAATAGGGAGCATGAATGACAACGATGGCGCAACAGATGCAGTATAGCAAGATATTCCCCATCCAGGAGAATCGTTTGTTGTTGGCTATCAGAAATATTTCTTGCACAAGTTTGTTATGTCTTGTGCCAGCCTAAAGGTTTTCAAAACTGATATTGTATTTAAAGTGATAGTATAAAGTAAATTTGTTGTTTACTAAGTAGTACATTTCAGAGTGTATACTTTTAATCAGGCAAAGGAGATGAGTTGTTTAATTACATTGTGTCTTCGTGTACTTTTGCCACCTCTTTAAATGCTCAGAAAATGCATTGAAAGAGCTTGCATCGAAAAATAACATTCACAAGACAATCGCTGCACTGACCTCTTGTGGAAACAGCCTCAAACGAGAAGGCATCAGCAATCATTCATTTCAGCCCTTTAGATTGAGCAGACACCATGAAGAGATCTTGAACGCAAACAAAGCCTCCGGGGAATATGTCGAGACGATATGAAGAATGGAGACATCGCGTCGTGGACATATGAGATCATCCCACAAGCAAAATGCATCGACAAGGCATTTCCAGTGGCCCCATGTAACGACTTTATTCTCCAACTTTTAAGCTGTACAGAAGCCAGTAGTACCATAGATAAAAGAGGGAAATAAATAGTAGAGCGTAATACAACAGTAGCACATTAAAAACGACACGCTGATGTGACATACGGGTTCTGCCCATACCGGATGCATGGACTTAAAAGTAACGGATTGTAATAGTCCGTACGGCACTTCTCATGCAAGGCAACTACTAAGTCAGGTCACGTTGATGTGGCATAAATACAAATCCGAACTAGCACGGGACGTAATAGATTATTCCACATTGAGCTGTTTTCCCAAATTCATAGAGCTTCAGTTTTTTTAATTGAGTAGTGTTTGCCACAGTCTAGAATAGTTCACCTGGACCTTCAAATACAAGACAAACCTGTGGTACGTGTTCAGCACTGAATCGGGGGATAATGTTCAATATTTTGATACATGAATAAACACAGAGTCCTTTTCACAGTCAAAATTCTGACGCAGGAGTCGTGAGCTGTTCAAATGTAGTCAAAATGTCTGCAGTCCCCGGTATGAATGTGAAGAGCTGCTGAGGTGGAAGAGAACGGTTTGGCCTTCACAACCTTCAGTGATGGTCCCCTCCAAAAGTATTGGAACAGCCGTGTCAATTCCTTTCCGTTTGTCGTTCCAATACTTTTGGAGAGGACCGTCCATTCAGCTCCTAGCCATCCAGCGGCTTCCCCAAGTACACCATTGTGACCTCCGTGTTGCCGTACACTGCGGAGACAGCAGGGAACAGGCAGGCTTTGGGCAGTCCTCGAAAAGCAACTCCCAAAAACTCAAACCCCCTCTCGAAAGCTAATGTCTTGTCATCCATGTCGAGAATCACTCGTATTCTCTCGCCAATCTGCAGAAGAAAAGAACACAATGGGTGATGGTGTTCATCAACATCTAGATTTTATTCATGGTCATATAAGAGGTTAGCCGTTTGTTTTAAAGACGGGGGACTGCTCAGTTATGGGCCATACCTGATATTTGGGTGCATTGTTACACTGTGGAAAGTTCCCGTTCACCTCCCCGTTGTGGAGCAAGTTGTTGTCGACCAGGTTCCAGCCCCAGCTCTGGTCATCACTGCCCAGAAGAGCCACGTAGCCTTGGCACTGCATCGATGCCCGCTTGGTCGCAATGCCGATCACCGCCACCGTGCCCAGAGGGCCTTCCCACCAGATCTCCCAGGCGTGACGCCCTTCTGAAAAGCCAATCTTGCCCCGTGCTCCATCTGTGCTCTGTGCGATGGGGTTGCGGTGAAGGGTGAATCCGTTCTTCTTCACGTACACGTTGCGAGAGCAGTCATGGGAGCTCAGAGCATGTTGAAATGATTTGAGCTGGAAACAGATTCGATGTTGTATCATTTATAATATTTTACACAGAGATAAGGCTCGAGCCTAGTTTGGAACCCTGAACCTCAGAAGTTTCCCCCTGTATGGCTTATTCTCTGTAATAATTGTCTGCTTCACCAATGCAGCAATAAGCAGGTACGTTGTTTTGGTAATTATGCTTCCGTCTAATGCACCAGGCACATTTACGTGCGGTGATGGTACAAACATCTTGATGATCCACGGGTCTCCCAATGGGAACCAAACAGTAAACCCACCTTGCCCTTGTAGGAAGGGAGGTTGCACAGGATGTCAGACCGCAGGGCTTCTTCACTTAGTGTTCGAGCAGCCAGGCTGCGCCACACCTCGCTGTTTTCATCCGCCAAAATGTTGTTCCAATGCCAGCACACCAACGCGCATCGAGTCAAATCGGCGAGCTCCAAATAAGAAAAAATAAGCTCCAGGACCCGAGCAGGTAGTCTACCGGCCACCCCTGCTCCACCCCCGGATGCCGCAGTGTAGGGAGGGCCGGCGGAGCTGCAACTAGCTCCAGCTGCTGCGCCCAGACTAGAGGAGCCTCCACCGGCCGCACCCGACATAATAGTCCCACCGTTTGCAAACGAGCGAAAACTATCACCTAACACCACAGAATGACGCCCAAGTATTAATTTAATGTCAACATTTCAGCTCTTGACACATACATGGGCGCTACTGGAACCACAACAGTATGGATCTCATTCCAGTTCGACCGCTGACGGGAAATGATGCGTAAGGTCCCTGAAGAAACAAAGTAATAAAAATGAATAAATGTATTGGCAAAGAATATAGTCTACAAAACCCTTGTATTTATCTTTAAAAATAATTATTATGCTTAGTTTGTAATGTTCTTCTGCAGAAACAATGCTAAATCACCGCCACACATAATATTTTTTTACCACACGCCAGGACCTTAGCCTGACGTCATAACGGACCCAATGTCATTCGTTGCAGGCGGTTGTAGTCAAAACACGAATAAAATTAATTAGAATGAGATATTGTGTCACAAACATGTGTGTATAGAATAATTCAGAAACAAAGGATACACAAATTGGATAAGCAGTGAATAAAAAATAAGATCAGAAAACCTTTATTTGTCTCACAATGGAGGAACCCCAAATTTACAGGGGGCAAAATTATGAAAGGTAGAAAGTAGAAGACAAAAAGTATATAAATAAAGCATAACATAGCATCGCATAAATCCCGAATGAATTTGCGAAGCGTCCTATTCGTAATTTGAAGTAGAATTACAGTTGTATTTCTTTAGTTTCTTGTCAAAATATTTTAACAACAAATGCGTTGTTCTTTGGGGGGATTTTTACGACTATATAACAACAAATAAATAAGTAATAAATCAATACATTAGCGGCCTGAATCACGTGACACTATACGGAAGTGACGTAAGCACCCAAAAGAGTTCAGCATCTGGGAGCAAAACACCAGCCAGCTTCAATTTATTTGCCATCGGTGATCCAAAGAAGCGTATTTGCGAACGGCAAGAACATCTACCAGTAAGTTATTGTAGTTGATTAGAGTATTTTGGTTTGCGTTGTGTTGTGTGCCATGTTGGGACATGCAGTGGTGCAGAACACAGCTGTCCGGCTGGCTGCCTCCTGAGTTGCGGCCTGTCGGTAAATCGCCTCCCTCTGGCTGCTTGCTGTGCACTCACGCCAGAGGTTGGTGGAGATTTGCGTCGATAGACAGGTGATAGGCTTGCCGATCACCTACAAAACAACAGAGTATGAACATTTCATGTTGTCAGTGCAAAGTACATGCGGGGAACTGAGATTGAACCGCTAGTTCGGCTCACGCGTTTAAGCTAGCTCATGATAAAGCGTCGATGGGTTCACCTTCGCACACCTTGCCAAAATTCCATCACAGCATCTTCACTACAACAGGGAGCACAGCAGCAGCGCTTATTACAACGCCAATGACGTACATCAGACTTAATTTGTCATCGTCTTTGAAGTCAAATTTGTTAGCAGCTCGCCTGCAATCAACTTCTTATCATTTTAATCGCATTCACTCTCCTCCGTTTTGATTTTTTTCACAAACTGCGATGTAAAATGATTGTTGTGTTTTTGTAAGAAAAGGGGATTTGATATTTGACACATAACGTCGCATTTTGTTGCTGGGTGTCCTCAGACACAGAGAGTGTACAGTTAGATTTCCACAACTGCGTAGTGAGAGTGTAGTCATTTTGAGCCCCGGACGCCCGTCATCGCCTCAGCCTTTGTGCAGTGCGCCATGGCCACCGCTAGAGGGCACACCTGACGTGACTTTCACGAGACGTGAGCTCGTCCATTTCATGCGACAACAGTTTAAAATGATCAGATTACTCTGATCACCCATACTAATTAGAGTAAAAAAAATCTTTTTAGAAGTATACAATAATCTGGTTGCATGTTGTACTTTATTAAACTGTCGGTCACTGTTCTGCTATTTTTTCAATCACAATAATTGACATTTTATTTTAATAAGGGCATGTAAACATTTCATGTGCACCGTAGGTGTAAGAAGGTACCATGTATAAAATGTATGCTATTTTATAAATGTATTTTGTAATTGCAGGATTTGGTGGACATAATGAATCCAGTGTACAGCCCTGCACCAACAGGGGTCCCCTTCACCAACTCCAAGGGTTTAGGCTATCCAGGTGGGTTATTGCATACAATGCATAAAATGCTGACATTCTACAATTATTTTATGTTGTTGTATTTGTTGTTCGTCATTATAGCTGGCTTCCCTGTGGGTTACGCAGCAGCTGCCCCACCATACACTCCAAATGTCTACCAAGGAGTAAATCCAGCCTTCTCAAGTGGTAAAAGTCTGTCTGTCTCGTGTATTAACAGTATTTTATTTATTAATCTACATTATTAATAACTACATTCACACGTCAATGTTTTAGTAATATTTATTTTTTTCCCTTATTTGACTTTGGACAGTCCCTCACGGATACTTGCATTATAAAGTGTGGGATGGCGAAACATTTGATACACTTCTTTTGTGATCAACTTAGATTGCAGTTGTACCTAAAGATGTGACTATTGAGCGGTGTTGATATTTTCTGTTCTGTGATTCAGGTTACGCCCCTGGTGCTCCATTTAAAATGTCCTGTTCCCCCAACTCCGGGACTGTCCCACCATACTCATCCTCCCCCAACCCATACCCAGCTGCTGTATACCCAGTCAGGAGCACTTACCCCCAACATAACCCTTATGCACAGGTATGTCGTACTTGGTTGCATTGCCTAGTTTATGAAGCGCATAACTCGTCAAATGTTCTGCTTGGTGTGATGCAGGCGCTGATCCCTTCACAACAGCAAGGTACTTACTTCACACAGCCACTGTACGCGGCACCACCTCATGTGATCCATCACACAACGGTGGTCCAGCCCAACGGGATGCCCGCGGCCATGTATGCTCCATCCATCCCTCCTCCCCGCAACAATGGGGTTGCCATGGGCATGGTGGCCGGCACCACGATGGCCATGTCAGCTGGTGAGTAGCTTGAAATCAACAATTACACTGGTCGACAAATTTCTACTTCCGGGAATGTTGAAATCAGAGACGCAAGTCAACTTTTCCACATGATTACATTTTTTTTTTTGCGCTGATTCTGAACCCAGAGTAGGTTTTAAAATAGCCAGCTTCACAGGACCATGCCCCCCTGGACATGACAAATATTACAGTGGAGCCACGTGTGTTTAGTCACAATGCCTTGATCACAATGATGTCTATTTTGTTCACTCTGCACGTCAGGAACTTTGCTGTCGACTCCGTCACCGGCACCCGCCACTCTCGCCGCGCACCCCGTCACCATGCCCACATATCGGCCCGCCGGCACGCACAGCTACAGCTATGTGCCCCCTCAGTGGTGAAGTTGAATCAGAGTGAGTATGGCGCTTGGAGAGTATTAATGTGCCTGCTAAGTGCTAACCATCAACTTTTTTTCACTGTATGGATAGGGGGGTGTGTGTGTGTGCGCGCTTGTCTCTGCAGGTGAGGCGGTCGATATGCATTCACACTCCACTCCAGTGTTTTTTGCGAGCGGTGGTGGACCAACTCTGCCAGCATCTGCACTGCAACCAGTTTGTCTTCTTCCAGTATAATGTGAATCTGAAACCATGTAGGTCCATTAGGATAGGGAGGGGGTAGGAGGTGTCCATCCACGTCTTAATGGAATTAGGCTTCATTTTCCATGCCGCACCCCTACAAGCCTGTTGCATATCTCACATCCGGAGGTCTAGGCCTCCATGCAATTATTTATCCAGGCTCTCATGCAAATTTTAGAGTTTTAACTAGCTTGTGGTGAAATTGGAGTTTGGAGTAATTTAATCCCCACTTATTTTGGAGAGGCGTCTGCTGTTGAATGCATGTTCTGTATGTTAATATGTCAAGTAATGCTAGCTCAATCGACCTGCTGTGACAGATGCAAACTCCTTCAAAAGGATCACATCCAAAGGACGTGAAAAGTAATAAATATCCGAAGCTGACTTGCCAGTCACCACATCTTAAATGTGAAACAAGATGAGAAGTGTTGATGCAAAAAAAAAAAAAAGAAAAAAAATAGCAACACTGCACAGTCGGGTGCAGCCAACTCTTCTGTTTTCACAGCTTTGTGTTTAATTAAATGCAGCTTGTTCGATTTGTTTTATTTCTTTCAGTGATGCAGTATGTGCATTTGTTTTTACTGTTGCCGTGTTCTAAGGAAAAGTGGGACTTTGTGGCTGCGGCCACGTACCGTTCCCACTTAATCGTTAAAGTTCTCAAAATCTGATCAATACCTTTTAGTGAGAAGATTTCTGACTTCACGCTCAGGCTGAAGCAGCTGTTTGGTTTGTGCTTGAAACCCTTTCAGGGAATATTTTCTAATCCAGGACACTCATGATTAGAGTGAATATGCACAAACCACCAGTTGTTTTTGTGCGAGTGTGTGTTTAAATTGCAGACTATAAGAAATGGTGTCATACAGGTCATTGAATTGTTTCATTTACTGTTATCTTTAGTAGGTCTTAAACACTACACCCAGGACTCCAGACTGTTTTTTTTAACTAGGAGCACAGTGGTCCCCAACATCAAATTTTAGTGTCTTGCATAAATTACAAATTGACTTGCAAAGTAAATATTTACATTTCCAATCATTTTCACTATGTTATTGATAAGTGGAGAAGATGTTTGTCAGCAATAAAAAATAGTCAAGACTTATAAATGAAAGCAATCAGCAGAATTATTGGTCACACATGAGATGAAAATTTTTCTTGCAATACCTCCATTTTTAGGGGCAAAGAACCACTAGTCTGGAGCCCTGCCGACACCACTGCTAAATACTAAAGTTGAAGAAACCCATGACTATTGACCTGCGTTCTTGAATAGCACTACTGACAGGAAGCACTAATTCCAAGATGTTTTTGACATTGCTTGCAGTTGTAGCATCAGCTGACTCAAAACCATTGTCCCCAACTTGCTTTACGATGTCACTTGACTTCAGTATGTTTTGTATGTTATTTTTATTTTGGTTCTTGTTTTGTACTCTAAATAAAAGAGCAAAAATAAAAAGGAATATAAGAATAAACTTGGTTGCCATTGTACAATTCTTAATGACAAAATATTTTGCTGAAAATTGTAAACGTGACAAGTTTTCACAACCTTTTGGCATCTAACGTTGGATTGTGTCCCGTTTTGTACTCAAACACGGTGATCATACATTTAGATTTTCACAACAGTCAAGAAAGATAGCGAAGTCTGAAGGAGAATGATTGAGGAAGGAAGGGAAGTGCTGATAAACTCTGAGATTCAGATCAAGTCAAATGTATGAAAAAGATATAGAAATACATGAACGGGGGTAAATGTAAAAGTAACGGGATTGAGAGATGGAATATTAATTATTAAAATCCAAGGTGATTGCAATCCAAAACAATAACCATCGCAGATTAATAGGTGGCAGTAATGCACTATTACAGTTGGAATTGAATACGCGAAGAAGAACGACACACCCCCTCCCCGCCCCCCAGCATGCATTTCGGCGCGCGAACTTGAAGTTTATTTGCACCAGCAACATTTTCGTGCATTTTACATGCTAACAGTACAACTGCACGGAGCACTTATGACCTTTTGAAATTCATTGTCGTAAATAGTACTGTAGAACCAAATATCGTCGTTTTTCAATGACCGTGTACTATCTTGCGTGTCATTTTTGTAAAAAGGACAACAAAGTTTGGAATACGCACACAGGTCTGGCGTGCCGAAGGTGTATCGTTGTTACTCTTAATGTTGCCAAATGAAAAATGAGATCGTTCGTTTCGTTCCCCGTCGTAATTTAGCCTCATTCATGGACTTGTCTGTCGTCTCCAAACACCTTGTCTACAGTTTATGTACAGGTAACCAATGTTACAATAATAGGTGGCGAGTTGCAAAAACAAAATAATGTGTTGCTACTTTCGACTCCTTGTCATCTGCTTTCATTTCTGAATTCTGATTGTAATTTCCCCATTGCGGGACAAATAAAGGATATCTTAATTATGTGCATCTACTGAGTAAGAAACCGGTTTTGGCATACAGCAGGGTTGATTTTGTTGAGTTTGCGGTGAACTGAGGATGAGCAGCCCAACAGGCACACCCAAACCTGCTGACCCCTTTTACAATTTATGGCTACAACTAAGGGAATGTCACCAAGAAGGACTTCAAGGTAACACATTTTTATCATAACAACAATCTAGGTTCTGGACCACACGGGAGTAGAGAAGTGATGTAAAATTCTTACATTAGACCTGCAATGAAATTTATTTTTTGGGGTGTTACACTGTATGTTTCTGCTTGTAGGACTTGAGGAAAAAGTGTGCAAGTTGAAAAAAGAACGCCGTCTGTGAGTATTGTATTTTTATTTTCTCAAGAATTATCACATCACAGTGAAGCTGTTATATTAACACATTTAGTTGAGGTAATTTTGATTTAGCTTCGATTTACCCAAGACAAACTGTTTATTTTGTCACAGAGATGCAGAGAGTCTCCAGCTGTTTTATACTCATAACCAGGAGCTGAAGGAGCAAACCAAAACTCTGCAGGATGCCAATCGTCTTTTGGAGGACAGGTAACTCCAAAGAGCGCTAACCCTCAACATCACACGTAAACATTTTGTCAGGATGTTTTTTGTTTTGTTTTAACAGCTAGAATACAGTCAGAACTCTCACTAGTATCACTTTTTTGTGAAGACTGACCACCTTTCGTCCCGCTTTCAGGCTGCGCACGAAAGAATGCAATCGATGCGCAACCTTGGAAGAAAACTTGAAAAAATGGCAAGATCATAGCGAGCAAACCATCTCCAAACTGAGTGAGTGTGCATTTATTGTGTTTAAATATACTCTGTGTATATATCTGTAGTGCTTTTTACATGTGCTCTTTTATTTTCTAAATACAATGCAATTTTTTTTGGTATCAAACAGAATCAATATTTTTATTCAACAATATGCCAATAAGTCCAGTGGTTAGCACGTGGGCTTCACAGTGCAGAGGTACCGGGTTCGATTCCAGCTCCGGCCTCCCTGTGAGGAGTTTGCATGTTCTCCCCGGGACTGCGTGGGTTTTCTCCGGGTGCTCCGGTTTCCTCCCACATTCCAAAAACATGCGTGGCAGGCTGATTGAACACTCTAAATTGTCCCTAGGTGTGAGTGCGAATGGTTGTTCGTTTCTGTGTGCCCTGCGATTGGCTGGCAACCGATTCAGGGTGTCCCCCGCCTACTGCCCGAAGACAGCTGGGATAGGCTCCAGCACCCCCGCGACCCTAGTGAGGATCAAGCGGCTCTGAAGATGAATGAATGAATGAATGAATGAATATGCCAATAACTGTCTTCTCTCAATGTTGAGTGTGTGTGTGTGTATTCTCAACAGAGTATGAAAGAAAATGCCTAGAAGATGAAAACCGCAAACTGCAAGCTGAGCTGCAAATATTAAAGACATGGTAAGTGCGTCCAGTCATTGTTTTGTCATTGAACACTGGTTTTGCACAATTATTTATATTCGTTAAGAATAATTGCACACATGCTTTTGTGTTCCACTTTAGGCTGTTTCAAAACTCGGAAGCTCCAACTTTCAATTCACTCAGCTCTGAAGGTGTGTGATGTTGTTGTTGCTCTTAGCTCCGAACCGCAGGCGGCCCTCTCCCCAGAACACGAAGATGGCATCATCCCAGACTCTCCAGTCCTGGCCAGCTCACTTCCTGCGGCCAACAAACTGAAGAAACGTAAATACACGGACAACAGCAGACATGTCCACTATGCAGAGGACTTCAACTGGGCACTCTTCAAAGGTCAGTTGAAAAAAAAAATCCCTTTTTGGCCTGGTAGTTAAAATTAAGGTGAAGTCTTGGAGTTTTGTGTGCTTCTTTTCAGATCAAGAATCAAATGACACTACAAGACTGGCTAAAAGAACACAGATGCTTGCTCCGAACACGTGTGAAATGGAAACATCCCAGATTTTAGGTACGATATCAAGTGGCGTTATTTATTGTAAGTTAGAGTCTGGGATGACACTCGTTTGTTCTGGGTTCCTCTTAGTCACTGCTTATACTTGTTTTGTTTGTAGACTTGAGTAGAAGTGTCGTAACTGGCAGAGGCACTGTTGATTGATTTGTCAGGTGATGTCAGTGAATTTGAATCTGTGGGTTTGTTGAAATTGTTGTCTAATATCAGGAGAGGAGGAGAACGGAGTGATAGCAGACACATGCGGCCTGGAACTTGTCAACACACTTCATATAGTAGGTTGTGTTTGTGCCCCGGTCTTCAAGGGATGCATTCCAATCAATTTCTTTGACTTACATCTCCGATCTTTCTCTCCGACTTCGATTTTCTCTTCTCAGAAAACCACAGCCGAAGGAAAGCAATTCAGCTCAAAACCATCCCGCTCGTCTGGTGTTCGTCCAAAGTCAGAACCAAAATGTTCATTCTTTTCGAAACGGGAAGAGAATATATCACGTGTTTATATTTCAAGACCTTTACAATTCAAACCTTCTTTGTGTCCCCTCGCGTAGGCCTCGTCGTATGTCTTCGCTGTCCGCACCCATCCACAGTCCAGACTCGACCACGGCAAAGTCCTCATCTCTTCTCCCTCGTGGTGAGAAGCTGACCGATAGTGGCGATCTTGGCAAAGACAAAACAACAAAGGACGATGATGATGATGAAGCAAAGGGGCCGGAGGACGGCGAAACGTGCGACCGTGTCAATGGGAAGAAATCGGACAGCCGAGTGGAGCCGATGAAACAAACCTGCAAGACCATGAAGGCTCAAAGCTTCACGGAGCCACCTGGCAGCAGGGTTTGCCATTTATCCTCACCATAGAATATGCCAACGTGAACATGCTTACGGCTTGATAGCATTTAAGTCCGATTTTGAACATCTGTAAACAGGTTCAAACTCTCAACCAAGCTTTAAATGTTGACTGTGGAAGTCCAGCTTTCAAGAAGCCAAACCAGATACCAAAAGAAGATCACCGTAGACGGAGCCACCCTCAGGTCCAGAGTGCTACGCACAAACGAGCTCTTCCGGAAAATGGTAAGTTTGCTTTGCGGTTGTTGGCTCTTGTTGCTGCTTGCACATCATTAGCATCGACAAAATCGGTGTCATTGTCATTGCATCTTGCAAATTCCGTTCTCTCAGCACAGAGGAAACACACCGTGGAGAACATGTGGAGCATCGACCCCGCGCTTGCCCTCTCCATGTATGACAGCGAGCAAGGAGCCGATGAGGTACAAAACTGTCACGTCAGCCCCGAGTGGCCCAAATCTTTTTTTTGGGTCATCGTCTTAGCTAAAGCGCGATTCCACTCAGTGAGCAACTTGGAGGAAAAGACTAAAAGTGATCCTTGTGTGGAGGTTCATTTGACCCCCCCGTTGCTATTTGGATGAATGTCATTCACGAGTGTCACTAGTTCGATTGGTGTCCTGTGTTTGCAAGGATACAGAACAGCAACGTGAAGAATTACTTGATAGCGACTGCACTTGGATCAGTCACAGCTTACTCCAAGGTCGAGGCGAAGAGGACGAGGATGAGCGCGGTGTGTCAGGTGAAGCGCTCTCATCCCGTTCGCAGTCCCTCCGGCATTTCTTGTCAAAGGCGGACGCTGAGGAATGACTCTCGTGTTTTTTCTTACCAAGGAATTGGCGACAAGGCAAACGACAGTCTGGATCGAATGTTTGATACCACCGCCCACGAGGAGTACATATCTTACAACACTTCACAAGTTGCCAGTTGTCCGTCTGAGGATGAGGAGGAGCAAGATGGTACGTACGGTAGAGTATGTACATAAAATCGACGCTGGCCACCAGCAAGGCCTTCAAAATAAAGTGCAGCCAACAACCAAACGAACCGTATTACAATTTCAGCTACGGTGGTTAATACGAGAGGAAACTTCTTGTATTTTTTTAAATTAGCATGTTCATCATTGCAGTTGTAGTTTGCACACGTTGTTAAATTAATCAACACAAGTGTCAATCAAAGCTCGATCATTTGTATCATTTCCCTTTTTTTGAAGTTCTGGGATCAGAATCGCTCCCTCATGTTCTCTCATCCCGTGAATGCATTATTTTAAGTTTGTATCCAAACCATTGAAAGTAGTACTTGATGCTTCTTTCTGTCTCTCCAACTAGAAAAAGAGTCTCCAGAGAAGTCTCCACGATTGCGCAAAGTGCAGTGAGCAATTTTTTTTGGTTTCATGTTAAAACAACCTAAACATTTACATTTTGTAAGATGTTTGCTTCTATCGGTGTGACTAACGACAGACACCCGCCCTCATCTTATTTTGCCTCGCACGAGTTGATGCCAAATGATGAAATGTATGTGGCCTCATTGACAAAGGTGTGTGCTTGTATTAGACACCCAACATTTGCACACGCCGCGGTGGTTCGCAAGAAAGACGAGAGAAGAAAACTCAAAGGCACCACCTGCAAAGAATGTGAAGTTGTAAGTCTCTTTTTTTTTTTGCGTCTTGTGCAGCACACGCAGGATTTCAGGTGGCCTTTCAAAGATCAACTTGCTGTGCGTTTGTCCTCTCCCTCTGCTAGTATTACGCCCATCTCCCAGAGGAGGAAAAAGTGAAGAAATTGTCCGAATGCTCTCGGCACCGCCATCGCTTCATTCCTCCCAGCACTCCGGAGAACTTCTGGGAAGTCGGATTCCCATCGACACAGACGTGCATAGAAAGGGGTAAGGAGACGCCTTTTCCTTGCTCCGTTCATGAAAATGGTCACGCGTGACCAAGTGACCTTGCGCTCTGCTTGTCTAGGTTATATCAAGGAGGAGCAGATGCCGCAGTCTCGTTTGAGGAGAAAACAGCCATTCGCTGCTCTCTTCTCCCCAAAGAATAGCCAGCAGGAGAGCTGAGCATAAAAGAAGTAGCGTGTCACGATTCATATCACGCTGTCGCCGCCCACTTTTTTTCTCCCTCGTGTCACTCGGGCATGTTGAATAAAAACAAAGATATATATCTTGCATATGAAATGTGACTACATCTTTTTTTAACCCTTCCTTCAGGTTATAATTTTTACTTTGGGCGTAAGTAACTGCAAATAATGGCTTTCATGGCAAAATTACCTCAAAAATAAGGGTGCAATATGTGAACAAATATTTTATTTGGTCTTTTCACAGCAACAAAAAAGCAAATACAAATATTAAAACACAGCTTAAATGACCTAAACGTTTGTTGAGGAAGTGTAGGTTTTTGGTCTGTCCGGATGTGCTGACATTCCTCTCTCGAAATACACCAGCAAAGCCTCGCTCACATGACTGACCGCCATACTGCAACCAGAACAATAAATGACACCAAGGCAGTTCAAAACAAAGACAAATTTGCTTCAACGTGAAAATACGAAATAGCCAGTCGAGCAGTGATTCCCAAACATCGTACCACAAAGCCGTTCAACTCTTTCTGCAAGTGACATACGGTATATTGGCTGGCAGAATAATGACTACATGCTCTTCCATTAGGTGGCAGATGGAACAAACGTGTTCATCTGCTGCCATTCATAAGACCCAGAAAAAGGCGTGGCTTCCTGCAGGTATGTCATCTTTGTGTTCAATTCATCGTACGTTTCACACTGGGCAATATGCGAGTAAACTGGGACAAGGTCATCATGCACTTTGGTGACATTTAGGCTTGCTGGCTTTTTTTTTTCGGTGAGATTTTTCTCTTTCAAAAAGATGTCTTAGTTTAATAAAGGTTAGGAAACACGGCAATAATCAATTCATTTGTCCGCTAAACTTGCCACTTACCAAATCATTGATGGGGTATTCATGTCCATATAGAAAATAAGAGGCGACAGGAACATGGCAGTAACCTGGTTGAAAGAATACACTGATGTGGTATTTTGCCAAACTCGTGTGTGTGTGTGTGTGTGTGTGTGTGTGTGTGTGTGTGTTACATCTCTCTTAGTACAAGTGAACACTTTGATTGATATGTAATGTTGGTGTTGTTGGTCGTGTTTACCTTGGCCATAAAAATCCACACTGCAAAGTGCTGGAGAGACAAACCACTTTTTAGTTTGACAGTGGCCAAAAGCAGCAAGAAGCCCAGCAAGGCACTGTGAAGGGATAATGCAATCAATACACTGATCTATTTATTCTTCTTTTCCAATTAGGTCGGAAGCGAATGACGATCACCGATGTACTGCCGCGTGCTTGCTCAGGAACATGGCAACGGTCTTATTTTGGTGCGTACGACTTGTTGTCAAAGTATTTTACTCCCGAAATGTTAGCGATACTTTTAATTACAGGATGAACTCAAAATGTACTAGAATCTTTGCTGGAATGTGACTTTCTCCAAACTACTTTTTGCACAACTTCCTGTTCTCGAACGAGGAAATGAACTGTGGAATTGACAACAATGCGGTGAACCTTAAATTGACATTTCCTGGTTGAATGGCTGAACCAGTGGCTATGGTGGGGGGTCACCTTGCACAGCAGCCCCCGCGAAAGGAGTAGGACTGAAGGGAGGGGAACTCCAAGGCACTCATGAGGTCACCTGAGGAGGAACGAAGGTCAGTGGGCAAAGTGTAGCCACCGTCCAACAGAGAAGATTTTGATACATTAAGGAGGGGCAGAGAGCAAGACATTCTCACCTGTTGGGTGAGCGGCCATTGCCAGAAGCAGAACGCTGTTCCAAAGACCTCACTTTAGTCTCAAATGTTGCTATTATGATTACGACATTGTTCCAAAAGCGTTGCGCTTACCTAAACAAGTAGTTCACACATTGTTGCTCAATGTCGCTACACCGGAAAATAACGTTGTGGCCAATTAGAATTGGAATATTGCTTCGACTACAATCAAATATGGGATCACCCTTACCTCAAATTGCTGGATTTGTAGTGAACTTGAAACACCCTGTAAGCCCCTGAAAGTGCAATCAAATGAACAGTCAAAGTTAGGTCACAAGTGGACATGCATGTGCTCATGGGATGCTTGAAAAGTATGCAGTTAGAATTCAAGTCTTACCGACACAGACTAGATGAGCGATGGCCCACATGTAACCGGTGAAGTCAAACTACAACATAAGACGCTCTCGTCAATTCAGTGAAAAATAATAAAGGCAGTACGCAAATCACCAAATAGTTACCTGGGGGTCATAGGCAGGGAGGTTGATGGCTGAAATTAGCATGAGGCATACACTAACGGAGGAAAAAACAGATTGGGTTCTTATTTCATGTCAAACACGCACAAAAAAAAAAACATTACACACCTGATAAATTTCAGCCACTCAATTTTCTGTGATTAGAGAGAAACATGAAATTGTATATGAAAGAGATGTTTCATTGAACACATTCATGGTGACTCTGTACTTGATTGATCCATTTAAACAAATTCTTTTTTTTTAAGCATTTCTGTCATCGCAAAAACACACCCGAATTTACCCCTGACCCAACCTTGTTTCCCCAGAGAGGCAGTGTTTCACATACTCTTACCTCTCTATGAACAGCCTTCGAGATGACATAACTGACAACATGCGAGGAGTTCTGCAGGGTGAAGAAGAAAGGAATCTCCTGCAAGGTGAAAGAAATGTGACATCATTCAATCCATCGCGACATATAGCACACGAGAAGCCCCACTGAAGAGCTAGCGTGTGACTCACCAGACGCGATAGAGCTCTGGAGCCTGCGTAAATGTTTCCTACAAACAGGAGGGAGCCTGGAAACCAGGCAAAGGCAGCCGATCTGAAAGTCAGTGTTGAAATGGATCACAAACATGCTCAAGTTGAATGTAAATGACTGAGTAGTGAAGGTCATGTACCTGGAGATGCGGCTCATTTCCACCCATCCCAGCTTGCCCGAAAGCAGGAGCAGGAGCGCCCCGATAAATGTCTGCCATCTTCGAGCGAGACATGGAAGAAATGAGTACTTTCTCTACTATAAAAGACCACTTTGTGATCAATTGTTTCAGCCCCGCTAAAGGTCACAAGCACGCAATAATAAAATGACACCGTTAAATGTAACCACTCACCCTTGAAATAAAGTTGGGTAGGTGAATTTCATTACAGACAGGACAAACTGAAAAAGATATCCACGCCATTAGAAGTGAACATTTGGAGAAAAAGGCATTAAAAAGTACTTTGATTGTGTCAAGTAAAACAGACTCCTAAAGCGTCAAATTTGGTTAGAATGTTTTTCCAAACTGATACCACTACAAGCGTATTCAGTCTTCAGTACAAACAGATACAGAGTACCAATGCCACCAGTACTTTTAATACATGCGTTTGTCATTTCAATGACAACAATGGAAGATAATTGTGAACAAAGACGTGTATTTCTTTCTGATGTACATGATCAGTCGCAGATTTGTCAGATTGCAACAGTCAAGCCCCATTTACCGGTGAGCTTACGTGACTGATGAAAAGAAAGTAAAACCATTTTAGTGGGTCTCAATATTATTCTTCCTGACAGAGGCCCGATAGTGGACTTATTCAAAGGAGCTCCAGATTTTTGTGCGAAATGTTATAAGAGTACAAAAGCAGGTTAAGTCGTACTTTTTATATTTGTTGCCTTGAAAAATAATTTAAATATAGCGCTGGATTTGAGGCGCATTAACCAATTGCACTTGCGCAATCCTATGCCATTCAATACAAGAGCTACAGCAAAATGTCTGTAAAATGATCGACTTGGAATATCACCGTGCTTACTTAAATATCTTTTGTTCGCGTTATTTGCTGAAGTGAAATGACAGAAATATTATTCTCAATACATCAATAAATAAAACAAAGCCAAATTTTGATAGCGCAGGTACAGTGCGTAGATACTGTACGAGGAAGTAGAAACTGCTTCATTTTCATCTCACCGTTGAAAACCCATGAACAAAAAAGTTTAATAAAGTGAATGCTGTTTAAAACAGCCAACCCATTTATGACCCAAATACGATCTAATAATTTTAAAAAGTCATCGTTTTCTCCACAAAGGTGATATTTGTCAGGTACTCACCTTATTTGTGAAATACGACACAATAAAAAAGAAGCTAAAGGCGAGGCCGCCGAAATTTCGTTTCCACTGCATTTCGACCTGTCCAAACGCAGCATGACTTCAGCAGCGCAAAAAAACTAATATAGCAATATTCTTCGCATGCTTTCAAAGTACTGTACACATATCGCACTCGGAAACTTCTCTCTGCCGTCACAGCCAATCTGACACGTCAAGACGTCGCCAGCCTAAGATTGTCTATTCAAAGAAGATAATTTGCGCAGAAGCATCCCATGAGACATTTTGCCGCTGGGAGATGAATGAGTTACTGCCACCTTTACAACACCCGTTTACAAAATAAATACAATTATATCATATATTTCATTTTATATGTATTTCCGAGGCATAATTGTTAAATCGGCATATTTCGAAATAGTGTGCTATAGAATGTTCTGTATTACACAAAGATCGCATATATGCGGTCACGTGGTTTGCAGGACGTTTCCTTGTTTACAGCCGTGTGACTGAGCTGCTTGGATCCCACACAAGGATGTAGGGCAGTCATGGCATTTTTCAAGACTAAAGAGCGAACCAAGGAAAGGTAAGTGCTCCTGCTGTTTTCGCGTCGTGCCGTGTCACTGTGCGTGGTGCAAAAGTGGTTTTCAAAAGTGCGGATGAATTTGCATTTCAACTAAGTTATACCGGTGGGGCAATACGCTTATGACAGATGCAGAACGTCCGCGTGCCGCTAATATTAATTAACATGTTTGCAGCGATGCAAATGTGGAAGTCGACCGGTCGCTCGGACCAAGACAGTCTTTGCTGTGGCAAGCATTTGCACTACTGCAAAACGCTACCCACTCCCAATTGACTTTCAGGATGTTGACAGGACAACATTCGATACGCTTGGTCTTTGTCATGAGGCACCAAATGACAAAATATGAAAAGCTTTTTTTTCTATTCAAGGTAATTGTAAATGCCACGTTTATTCTGGTCTAATGTTGCAATACACAGATGGACATTGACTTTAGCACTTTATCAGCTACAAAAGGGGCTGACATTTTGACGACTACCATGCTGTGCAGTTGTACACCGTTGCAACTATATGCATCATCATAAACTTTAAAAAAGTGCGATAATGATAAATATTTGAATTCTAAATCTTATAAATTAGTGTCATGGGTATTCAAGCAATTTGAAAACATGTGTTTGGTTGATTGATGTAATTTAAATGAATGCATTTAAAAACAAATATTGGAAACATTTATTTCCTTAAAAAAACGGAAGTGATAGCAGAAAGCAACCCGGGCTGAACAAAACAGCTTGACAAAAAAAAAAAGACACACGTCATTGTTTCATTCAATAAGCACCGTTGGTACAGTTAAAAGCTCTCAAACCTGAACATCCAGTATTACACACCATCCAAGTTTTTGCAATGATTGAGAATTAATTGCTCTGCTGCAATGCTGTGAAATGACGTCACATTGCAAGCCCTGACAAAGTGGAGAGGTGTAACTGTTGAGTGTGAATAAGATGTCCCATTTACCATAGGATCATTCACCGTTTGTATCTTCACCGGTGACTTAAGAATGATGTTTATTTTTTCTTTTCTCCAGATTTTCTCTCTTGTTATTGGATTTGGAAGAGTATTATTTTGAACAGCACACTGCATACAATGTGTCAAAAGGCCCAGCTAAGAAGAGGTGACGTACTCTTATGTTCTACTATCACCACCGTTGGTGATAATATTCTGTGTTAAGATGTTCAAACACAATCCAAGTCAGTCATCTGCCAAACACAAAGAATTCCACTGAGCAAATGAGGTGTTTGACCCGCTTGCATGTCGGCTATTTTGTACAAGATCAGAAATGGGATATGTTGTGGAAGATGTTTTATTGAGTGGGAAGAGCAGAGTGAAATGAAAAAGTAGACACACACTCGCAAAGCTTTAGAACTGAATTATGTATACCGATATAAACATCCTCTATCGTGTCAGACAATATATTTGCATGATGCTTTTCACTCTTTGCTAAAATGTGTCACTTCTTTCCCTTCCAGAAAAATCCGAGGCTCATTTAAGGTCTGTTCCAGATCAGTCATTTTTGACCCGGAAGATTTTACGCAGCCAATTTTAAAGGTTTGTTTTGAATTTCGTAATATTTTTGTTTAAAAAAAAAAGAAAGAAAGAAAAGGTTCAGTTATGTGGATTTCAGCTACTTGCGGGCCAGCCTTTCACCCACGAATAGCAGATGTCCACTGTCTATGTATATATCTACATAGATATCATATATAATTCGAATATGGATATTATTGGATTTGCCTGCAGATTCCATTGCGAGACTGTAAACAAATTCAGTTGGTGGAAAAAGAGACCAACCCGTTCAATGAGTGAGTATATATTACAAGTATGTCTCATCTTCCCATTTAGGGCACACGTTGTTTAATGAGTTGGTCAAACTGGTTCTGTTCCTCCTCACCATATTTGTCACAATTACCGTTCATTTGAGAGACAGTTTTAAGATGAGCATTTAATAAATAAAACAAGACTCAGTATGATTTAAGATGATATATTATTGTTATTGGGGTTTTTTTTGTCACTCGCACACATTTTAATATTTGTTTTCCTTTCACAGACCCAAACCATCCTCCATTTTAATTCACTGTGAACAGGTAAGGGTGTCTACCCCCCCCCCCCACACACACACACACAATTCAACGCAGCTACTTTTAATTTCTCAAATAGTGTCGCGTCCTATCGGTAAAAAAATTCTCCCTTTCGCGGCAGGTTATATACATCAAAGAAAACTGTGTCGTTTCACCCTACAGAAACGAGCGGGTAAGTCTGGTGTGAGCACGCCGTCGGATGATCCGTTGGGTTTTGCCATTTTTGTCGAGACGATGAAATTGCGTCCACCCTGCCGAACGAGTGCGATTTTCTTTGACTCGCTAAATCCCATTCCTTCAATTGAAAGGGCGCGAAGACTGTCAACTTTGAGCTGGAAGTGTGGCGTAAAACCGAGGATGTCGTTCAAACTTTACATCAAGTACGTGGGTCATTCTGAAAGATTTGCAAAGTCTTGTCCATGTAGCTTGCATTTGTTCTTGGATTTTTTTTTTTTATTGTATCTTTTTCCCCAGCTGCATCGAGCATCCTGTCTGGAAAAGCTTGGTGACCAGACCGCAATGGTGACTTCACCGCACGCTGATGTTTGTTTAACCGGCGTCCAATGTCCTCATTGGCGTGCTTTCTTTTCTAGATTACAGCCAATCTTCAGTCCAGACTGGCCAGGACGGCGTTCGACAAGTTCTGGTTTGTGCCTCGTTGCGCTTTGTGCTGGGGAAACGCACGGTACGAAAAAGAGTTTCTAACGTATCCGTCGGCGACGTCAAGCTTTCAGAGCGTAGCCGAGACGCCTCACATGGAGTGCGCGGTGGAGATGGTCCTGCCTCTGGTATCCAATCCCGGCCACGTCTGCGTTACAAACGAGAATCTCTACTTTCAACCACTCAACGGCTATCCGGTGAGCTGATATGGCCGAAGGCGTGGCTCCTTCTGCTTTGAGCTCTTGCGTTGCCGCGCGGTGCAGCTCACGAATGATGCCGTCGCCTTCTCGATTCAGGAGCAGGTCCTTCAGATCAAACTGCATCAAGTCCGGCGGATCTACAAAAGAAGACACGGTCTCAGACCCCTGGTGAGTGCCGCAACTCCAGTCCGGTGCATAAACGCCATCTTCACATGCACGCGTCTCTTCTTCTCTCTTGCAAGGGGCTGGAAGTGTTCTGTTCCGAGAACGACTTCTGCTCCGACATCTATCTCAAGTTCTACAACGCGGCGGACCGAGATGAAATTTATTACTTCATTGCCACATTCCTGGGTGAGTAACTGACATGCCGGGGATACATCTCGAGCAATCCTCTTACTGGACACAACAGAATCCAAAATTGGATCGCTTCCTTCTGAAATGACCGTCATACATACGAGAAATTGGATCTATCGTGCGACAGCAACCTTATACCTCACGACTGCTATGTCCCCCCCCCCCCCCCCCACCCTTCAGAGAACCACATGACGGAGCACACAGCCGAGAGTTACATGCTGCAGTGGCAGCGCGGCCATCTGAGTAACTACCAGTATCTGCTCCACCTCAACAACCTCGCCGACCGCAGCTGCAACGACCTCTCGCAGTATCCCGTCTTCCCTTGGGTCATTGCCGACTACACGAGCGCACATCTGGGTGAGCGTTGACGGCAGAGGGCGTAGAAACACGCGTGTTCTTCGGGAGTCTCGTCGTGCAGTGGCTTCAACGGCCTCATTTGACGTCGGGTTGGGCGGGGCCCGGTTAAAAGCGCAGCATCGGTTCGAAAAAAATAAATAAATTTAAATAAAATAAGGGCGGACCGGTAGTCCAGTGGTTAGCGCGTCGGCTTCACTGTGCAGAGGTACCGGGTTCGATTCCAGCTCCGGCCTCCCTGTGTGGAGTTTGCATGTTCTCCCCGGGCCTGCGTGGGTTTTCTCCGGGTGCTCCGGTTTCCTCCCACATTCCAAAAACATGCGTGGCAGGCTGATTGAACACTCTAAATTGTCCCCAGGTGTGAGTGTGAGTGCGAATGGTTGTTCGTCTATGTGTGCCCTGCGATTGGCTGGCAACCGATTCAGGGTGTCCCCCGCCTACTGCCCGAAGACAGCTGGGATAGGCTCCAGCACCCCCCGCGACCCTCGTGAGGATCAAGCGGCTCGGAAGATGGATGGATGAATGAATAAAATAGCAAGAACCTGATATGTGTCGCGTGATCACAGCGGTTGGATAGAAAGGCTTAAAGACAAGGCTGGGTAAACTCAAAAATCCGGGCTTGTTGGTCTGTCGTGAGTACGTCGAGATATCGTACAGTATTTGTAGTTTGAATCTTGCTCGTCGCTCAGATTAAAGCTGACACGCATGCAGAAAAGAATCTTTTTTAATCTTTATTAATTAATTACTAATTAATCTTAATTAATCTTCCTTGATGCCTTTCAGATCTGACAAATGAAGCCACGTTCAGGGACCTCAGCAAACCAGTCGGAGCGTTGAACAAAGAGCGGCTGGATCGGCTCCTGGTGAGATAGAACCGCAGCGCATTACGCTCGCCACGAAGTGAAATCCAAAAAGCCGCGTCCCCGGCGTTTGGAATTACGCTCACAGAGAGTAAGTTGCGCTCCGACCTGTCTCTTTGTCAGTGCCGCTTCCGAGGCATGCCCGAGCCTCGCTTCATGTACGGCAGCCACTACTCCTCTCCCGGATACGTTCTTTTCTACCTGGTCAGAGTAGGTCAGTCGCTCACAAGACGCATAAAACCGCAGTAGCGAGCGCTCGATATATTTTTTTTTGGATTGTAATTCAAATCGTGTGTTTCGGTTCCCCTTCCCCACAGCTCCAGAACACATGTTGTGTCTGCAGAACGGCCGCTTTGACCATGCGGATCGCATGTTTAACAGGTGACCGACGTTGCCGTGATTACAATCATGAATGTTTTTTTTTTTTTGGGGGGGGGGGGTGGCTTCGTGAAACGCAAGGCTCGCCTTTATCTCTTTGCAGCATTGGTGAGACGTGGAAAAACTGCTTAGATGGGGCAACGGACTTTAAAGAGGTACAGCAGCGTTGATTTTATGCTCGGCTACTTTGAACATTGTCTTCAAGTGTCTCATTTGCTGATATCGTTCTTCTGAATTATTTTTTTTTCTTCTCTCGGGGACGGACCGCATCAAACTAATCCCGCCGCGTCCAATTTGCACCGCCTACTTTCTGGAGCGACGTGTCATTTGTACTTTGCGATGATTTCAATGGATGGTCGCAAATCCTTTTCTTTTTTTATCCCTTAGTTAATTCCGGAATTTTACGGGGATGACGCGAGCTTCTTGGAAAATCACCTGCGCCTTGATCTGGGTCGGCGGCAGAACGGAAGCTTTGTCGGCGACGTCCACCTCCCGCCCTGGGCCTCGGGTAACTTCCTGCCGTTTTCTGACCGCTTGTGTACACGCCGCGAGCGAGGACGTAGGAGCCGGAGAAGGACCGCGAATCAAATCTCTGCTCTCTCCTCTCCAGATGCTCGGGATTTCTTGCAGAAGCACAAGATGGCGCTGGAGAGTCAGTACGTGTCGGAGCACCTGCACGAGTGGATCGATTTGGTGTTTGGTTTCAAGCAGAGAGGAAGCGAAGCAGTCGGGGCCCATAATGGTAAAATAAATCATCGTCATCATCATCATCATCATCATCAAACCCCGACACGTGCGGAATAAGCTAAGCGAGCGCTGTCATCTCCCAGTATTTCACCCACTGACCTACGAAGGCGGCATCGACTGTGACAGGTAAGAAACGGAGGGCGCGTGAATCATAAAGCTTTTTTTTTTTTTTCACTCATGTTCGAACATAAAGAGTGCAAGGAGTGAAGTGATGTGCAGTCGGTAACTTAACTTGCTCTTATGGCGCCGCGTTGTGCGTTTGTCAAGTCTGGAGGACCCGGACCAGAGGGTGGCCATGCTGATTCAAATACTGGAGTTTGGTCAGACTCCAAGGCAACTCTTCACCACTCCTCACCCTCAGAGGATCGTGGCAAGGTCGCCCGACGTCATCACCAGGAGTCCCAGCCTCACATCGCCCGTCAGCGAACTCACCTCAGGTCGGGGTTTATGTCTCCATTGGCATGACGTGGCTTTCATCGGTGCAAGCCGTGCCTCTGGTGTGTGAAATGTGAATGTTCCTCGCGCTTCCCAGGCTCTCTGAATGAGGACTCCTCCTTCGAGGACCTGACGGAGGAGAGCCGGAAGCTGGCGTGGTCAAACATGGGCCGTCTGACACCGGCCTCCAGACACAAGATCCATAAAGAGTACGTGAGCTCGGCGCGCCCCCGCCCGGTTAAGCTGCCGTTACTTCACTTCATGATTTCTCTCGTCCCGAACGCGTAGCGCGGTGACGGCCATCACCGTCACCCGAGACGGCGCTTCCGTTTTCAGCACATCTCGAGGTACAAGTGGCAAGATAGTCAATATGTCTGCCACTCGGTTGATTTTTATTTTATTTTTTTTTTGTTTTTGCTCCGGCGTGTTTCAGACTCGACGCTTAAGATGTTCTCCAAAGAGCTGAAGGACTTTCAGAGGAGTGTGTCTTTCTCCAATATGGTAAGTTGTTTTTATTGTATTATTTTGAGCAATAATTTGCACAAAAAAAGGACTGTCTTAAAAAAAGGACTATCAGCACTCAGGCTCAGCTGATAATATTTGTGGGTAAGCAACAAAAGCCAACAGGTCAAAGGTCATCTCACATGAACCCCAGCCCCCGGATAAGATATCGAGATGCTTACGTGAATACTTTTATTGATCCTAGTAAGTAAACGAGGACATTTCTATTTCGTTAAGATTTCTGTTAGTTGTTCATTCAAGTTGACTTCCTCGTTGTCATCGCCTGTCGCCGACACTTACACGTGACTTGGGCGCAACTTGGGGCACATCAACACATCTTTGGGTCACGCAAAGTGTTCATGGAAATAGCACGACAGTAGAATCGAAGCCTCTCAACTGTGTCTTTCAGGCCTTGTCATCATGCCTGATGCTGGCTGACGGTCAAATGGTGGCGTGTTCCTCCTGGGACAATAATGTGTACGTAACGTACGGGAAGTCCAGTTGATGGATGTTGAATTTTTGCGGCTCGCGCTCACCTGCTCTTTCCTGCCGTGTAGTTATTTCTATTCCATCCCATACGGAAGGCGACAGGACACGCTGATGGGTCATGACGACGCCGTCAGCAAAGTGCTTTGGTCCGACGACAAGCTCTTCACGGCGTCCTGGGATTCTACGGTCAAGGTGAGGAGATGCTCACTCGTCGAGTAAATCACTTACGGGGAGCGGTCCGAACACGTGCTTTGTCATTGTTTGCATTTCAGGTGTGGCAGTGTGAGCCTCACGTTTTGTGCGGTCGCAAGAGATCACATTTCGAGCTGCTGGCTGAGTTGGAACATGACGCCGGGGTGAGTTGGCCGTCTCGTAATCGGGACGTGATGACAAATATGGCGGCATCTTGACTTCAGAGTTTGTTCACTTTGTTGCATGACCAGGATCCGAACTTTGTTTATACACACACACACACACACACACACACACACAGACCGGTTTATGTGATTTGTGGGGACCACTTTTTAGTTCATCACTTTCGGGGACCACCCTTTCCAAATGACATGCAGCTCTGCAAAAAATCAGGGATACACAAGGTGGTGGTGTTAGCCTATAAACACCTTTAAATATCAGAATTTATGAAGTCACATGTTGGACCGTGACATATGGGGACTTCAGAAAAGTCCAGTTTACATGTGTTATGGGGACTTAATTTAAATATATTTAAATATATTTACATCATTCACACAGTATCCACACCAAGTACATGTGATTATTGGGGACCTCACACAAAGTGCATTACTACACACACTTTGTTTTTGGTGCCTTTTTAGAATTGTTCAACTGCTCAGAATTTCAGCTTCTCACTATGATGCATATTCTGTACTAATGTAAAACATTGAGAATTTAAGAATATGAAGTTCTCTTGCACACGACGTAATATTGTGGATGGTGAATGTCCTTGAAAAGCAACAACTTTAACATTCCTCCGGTAATATAAAAAGGTTCGTCTAGATGGGCTTTACCGTCCCAAAATGCAGGTGAACGCTATTGGACTGAATCCTTCGGGGACTCTGCTGGTGTCAGGATGCAAAGACGGGGCCGTCACCATCTGGGACACGGACGCCTACCGAACCCTTCAGCAAGTCGACTGCCACGCTGCTACCGTCCACCGCGTGTCTTTCAGTCCAGGTCAGTTGGGTTGTTATTATGGAAAGGATTAATTAACACCCTCCTAAAATGTACTTGCAAGAAAACAGCTGTACATGCTGTGCTGTAACCTAGTCCTTTTAACCAGACTTGAAGTAAGTAAGCAAGCAACTGACGACAAATTCTCAAGTGGTTTCTTCTATTTAGACAGTCGACACGTCCTCAGCATTGGCGCCGATTCCTTCATGAAGGTCACCGACGTTCAGACGGGAATGGTGATCTCGTCCGTGAAATCGGACGAGGAGCTCAGGTGTCGTCATGTTGTCCACCAAGCAAACATGAGTTTCCAAAGTAACTGTGGGCTCAAATCCAAATCAACTGTTATCACCCCCCCCCCCCCCCCCCAATTTTTTGCCTCGTTTCAGGTGTTTTCGCTGGGACGGAAACTCTGTGCTGTGCGGGGGCCAGTCAGGTGACCTCCTGCTATGGGACTTGATGAGCAACACCGTCACCGCCAGGATCTCGGCACATTCAGGTGCATCTCTCCCCCGCCACAAACACACGCAAGTCAAAGAAATGGTCATGTCCTGTGCGTCTGGGATCTCATTGAGTCATTCCACGTGCGTCCGTCCTTTGTGCTTCAAGGTGCAGTCACAGCCATGTGGATGAATGAGCTGCGTGCCACAGTGATCACAGGCGGAGAGGACGGAGAGGTCATCTACTGGAAGCTGCACGATTAGTGCGCAGACTCTGAAGAACATTTGGGGGAAAAATGAAGCCACTGATGCGAGGCAATGGGAAAGCGTCGAGACCACCAAATCTTCAGCACAGAGGGTCTACGTTGGTGTGTGGCAATCTGGACATTGAGAGAAAAATATCCAAATGCAGTTTTGTCCATGACAAAAAGAAGCTGCTAATGCTTTCTTTTTTGCTGCTTTCTTTGACATCCTGTGTTTCTACAGCTCCATACTGTGGGCATTTTTTTTTGCAGTATGAATGATGCTTAGACTGTATGCTGCTCAGATGTTTATTTGCATGGTGATACAAAAACAAATCTTTGCCTGCTGCGCTTTTCTCCAGACCAGGGGTGTCAAAACTCAGGTCCTGGAGGGCCCCTGTCCTGCATGTTTTCCAAGTTTCCCTGTTGCAACACACCTGATTCAAATGATCAGATCATCAGCAAGCTCTGCGGAAGCCTGACATTGAACCTGTTCATTTGAATCAGGTGTGTTGCAACAGGGAGACTTGGAAAACATGCAGGACAGCTCTAGACTGTACTTGCATCCGATTACATTTCCATGCACGATTATGAAAATTGAGTCCAACTGGTCGTCATTCCGAACGAGTGAAATTGAAGTTGTCGAATTACAGATTGCCAGGTAGATCTAGCAGGACGTGTGTGTGTGTGTGTGTGTGTGTGCATGCGCATATATCTATCTATCTATATATAAATATATAGATAGATAGAAAAAAGTACATTATACAGGAATAAAGTTATTTGAAAGCCAACAGGTGTTTCTCACTTTAATATTTAGCATGATTTTTCACAGCCATTTTGAAAAGCCTATTGACATTTTCTTTTATAAAAAATTCTTTAAATTGTGATTTACATTTTTTTGTTTCACTTTTATTTTGACGAAAAAACGACCATGGATAGTAAGGCGTTTTTAGCCGAAAAAAACGACCATGGACACTAAGGCGTTTTTAGCCGAAAAAAACGACCATGTACAGTAAGGCGTTTTTAGCCGAAAAAAACGACCATGTATAGTAAGGCGTTTTTGGCCGAAAAAAACGACCATGTATAGTATGCCGTTTTTTGCCAAAAAAAAACGACCATTTATAATAAGGCGTTTTTAGCCGAAAAAAACGACCATGTATAGTAAGGCGTTTTTAGACAAAAAAAACGACCATGGATAGTAAGGCGTTTTTAGCCGAAAAAAAGACCATGTATAGTAAGGCGTTTTTAGCCGAAAAAAACGACCATGTATAGTATGCCGTTTTTAGCCGAAAAAAACGACCATGTATAGTAAGGCGTTTTTAGACAAAAAAAACGACCATGGATAGTAAGGCGTTTTTAGCCGAAAAAACGACCATGTATAGTAAGGCGTTTTTAGCCGAAAAAAACGACCATGTATAGTATGCCGTTTTTAGCCGAAAAAATATAGTAAGGCGTTTTTAGACGAAAAAACGACCATGTATAGTAAGGCGTTTTTAGCCGAAAAAAACGACCACGTATAGTAAGGCGTTTTTAGCCAAAAAAAAACGACCATGTATAGTAAAGCGTTTTTAGCCGAAAAAAAAGACCATGTATAGTAAGGCGTTTTTAGCCGAAAAAAACGACAGAAAAAAACGACCATGTATAGTATACCGTTTTTAGCCGAAAAAAACGACCATGTATAGTAAGGCGTTTTTAGCCGAAAAAAACGACCATGTATAGCAAGGCGTTTTTAGACGAAAAAACGACCATGTATAGTAAGGCGTTTTTAGACGAAAAAAACGACCACGTATAGTAAGGCGTTTTTAGCCGAAAAAAATGACCATGTATAGTAAGGCGTTTTTAGCCAAAAAAAAAAACGACCATGTATAGTAAAGCGTTTTTAGCCGAAAAAAAAGACCATGTATAGTATGCTGTTTTCAGCCGAAAAAATTACCATGTATAGTAAGGCGTTTTTAGCCGAAAAAAACGACCGAAAAAAACGACCATGTATAGTAAGGCATTTTTAGCCGAAAAAAACGACCATGTACAGTAAGGCATTTTTAGCCAAAAAAAACGACCATGTATAGTAAGGCATTTTTAGCCGAAAAAAACGACCATGTATAGTATGCCGTTTTTAGCCGAAAAAAACCGACCATGTATAGTAAGGCATTTTTAGCCGAAAAAAACGACCATGTATAGTAAGGCGTTTTTAGACGAAAAAAACGACCACCTATAGTAAGGCGTTTTTAGCCGAAAAAAATGACCATGTATAGTAAGGCGTTTTTAGCCAAAATAAAAAACGACCATGTATAGTAAGGCGTTTTTAGCCGAAAAAAAAGACCATGTATAGTATGCTGTTTTCAGCCGAAAAAACGACCATGTATAGTAAGGCGTTTTTAGCCGAAAAAAAAGACCATGTATAGTATGCTGTTTTCAGCCGAAAAAACGACCATGTATAGTAAGGCGTTTTTAGCCGAAAAAAAAGACCATGTACAGTAAGGCATTTTTAGCCGAAAAAAACGACCATGTATAGTAAGGCGTTTTTAGACGAAAAAAACGACCACCTATAGTAAGGCGTTTTTAGCCGAAAAAAATGACCATGTATAGTAAGGCGTTTTTAGCCAAAATAAAAAACGACCATGTATAGTAAGGCGTTTTTGGCTGTAAAAAAACAACAGAAAAAAAAACCATGTATAGTAAGGCATTTTTGGCCGAAAAAAACGACCATGTATAGGAAGGCGTTTTTAGCCGAAAAAAACGACCATGTATAGTAAGCCATTTTTAGCCGAAAAAAACGACCATGTATAGGAAGGCGTTTTTAGCCGAAAAAAACGACCATGTATAGTAAGCCATTTTTAGCCGAAAAAAATGACCATGTATAGTAAGGCGTTTTTAGCCCAAAAAAAAACGACCATGTATAGTAAAGCATTTTTAGCCGAAAAAAAAGACCATGTATAGTAAGGCATTTTTAGCCGAAAAAAACGACCATGTATAGTAAGGCGTTTTTAGCCCTAAAAAAACGACCATGTATAGTAAGGCGTTTTTAGCCCAAAAAAACGACCATGGATAGTAAGGCGTTTTTAGCCCCAAAAAAAACGACCATGTATAGTAAGGCGTTTTTAGCCGAAAAAAAAGACCATGTATAGTAAGGCATTTTTAGCCGAAAAAAACGACCATGTATAGTAAGGCGTTTTTAGCCCTAAAAAAACGACCATGTATAGTAAGGCGTTTTTAGCCCAAAAAAACGACCATGGATAGTAAGGCGTTTTTAGCCGAAAAAAAAGACCATGTATAGTAAGGTGTTTTTAGTCGAAAAAAACGACCATGTATAGTAAGGCATTTTTAGTCGAAAAAAGCAACCATGTATAGTAAGGCGTTTTTAGACGAAAAAAACAACCATGGATAGTAAGGCGTTTTTAGCCGAAAAAAAGACAATGTATAGTATGCTGTTTTCAGCCGAAAAAACGACCATGTATAGTAAGGCGTTTTTAGCCGAAAAAAACGACCGAAAAAAACGACCATGTATAGTAAGGCATTTTTAGCCGAAAAAAACGACCATGTACAGTAAGGCATTTTTAGCCAAAAAAAACGACCATGTATAGTAAGGCATTTTTAGCCGAAAAAAACGACCATGTATAGTATGCCGTTTTTAGCCGAAAAAAACCGACCATGTATAGTAAGGCATTTTTAGCCGAAAAAAACGACCATGTATAGTAAGGCGTTTTTAGACAAAAAAAACGACCACCTATAGTAAGGCGTTTTTAGCCGAAAAAAATGACCATGTATAGTAAGGCGTTTTTAGCCAAAATAAAAAACGACCATGTATAGTAAGGCGTTTTTAGCCGAAAAAAAAGACCATGTATAGTATGCTGTTTTCATCCGAAAAAACGACCATGTATAGTAAGGCGTTTTTAGCCAAAATAAAAAATGACCATGTATAGTAAGGCGTTTTTAGCCGAAAAAAAGACCATGTACAGTAAGGCATTTTTAGCCGAAAAAAACGACCATGTATAGTAAGGCGTTTTTAGCCGAAAAAAACGACCACGTATAGTAAGGCATTTTTAGCCGGAAAAAACGACCATGTATAGTAAGGCGTTTTTAGCCCAAAAAAAAACGACCATGTATAGTAAAGCATTTTTAGCCGAAAAAAAAAGACCATGTATAGTAAGGCATTTTTAGCCGAAAAAAACGACCATGTATAGTAAGGCGTTTTTAGCCCTAAAAAAACGACCATGTATAGTAAGGCGTTTTTAGCCCAAAAAAACGACCATGGATAGTAAGGCGTTTTTAGCCGAAAAAAAAGACCATGTATAGTAAGGTGTTTTTAGTCGAAAAAAACGACCATGTATAGTAAGGCATTTTTAGTCGAAAAAAGCAACCATGTATAGTAAGGCGTTTTTAGACGAAAAAAACAACCATGGATAGTAAGGCGTTTTTAGCCGAAAAAAAGACCATGTATAGTAAGGCGTTTTTAGCCGAAAAAAACGACCGAAAAAAACGACCATGTATAGTATGCCGTTTTTAGCCGAAAAAAACGACCATGTATAATAAGGCGTTTTTAGACAAAAAAAAACGACCATGTATAGTAAGGCGTTTTTAGTCGAAAAAAACGACCATGTATAGTAAGGCATTTTTAGTTGAAAAAAACAACCATGTATAGTAAGGCGTTTTTAGCCGAAAAAAACGACCATGTATAGTATGCCGTTTTTAGCCGAAAAAATATAGTAAGGCGTTTTTAGACGAAAAAACGACCATGTATAGTAAGGCGTTTTTAGCCGAAAAAAACGACCACGTATAGTAAGGCGTTTTTAGCCGAAAAAAACGACCATGTATAGTATGCCGTTTTTAGCCGAAAAAAACGACCATGTATAGTAAGGCGTTTTTAGCCGAAAAAAACGACCATGTATAGTATGCCGTTTTTAGCCGAAAAAAACGACCATGTATAGCAAGGCGTTTTTAGACGAAAAAACGACCATGTATAGTAAGGCGTTTTTAGACGAAAAAAACGACCACCTATAGTAAGGCGTTTTTAGCCGAAAAAAATGACCATGTATAGTAAGGCGTTTTTAGCCAAAAAAAAAACGACCATGTATAGTAATGCGTTTTTAGCCGAAAAAAAAAGACCATGTATGGTATGCTGTTTTCAGCCGAAAAAACGACCATGTATAGTAAGGCGTTTTTAGCCGAAAAAAAAGACCATGTACAGTAAGGCATTTTTAGCCGAAAAAAACGACCATGTATAGTAAGGCATTTTTAGCCGAAAAAAACGACCATGTATAGTATGCCGTTTTTAGCCGAAAAAAAACGACCATGTATAGTAAGGCGTTTTTAGACGAAAAAACGACCATGTATAGTAAGGCGTTTTTAGACGAAAAAAACGACCACCTATAGTAAGGCGTTTTTAGCCGAAAAAATGACCATGTATAGTAAGGCGTTTTTAGCCAAAATAAAAAACGACCATGTATAGTAAAGCGTTTTTAGCCGAAAAAAAAGACCATGTATAGTATGCTGTTTTCAGCCGAAAAAACGACCATGTATAGTAAGGCGTTTTTAGCCGAAAAAAAAGACCATGTACAGTAAGGCATTTTTAGCCGAAAAAAACGACCATGTATAGTAAGGCGTTTTTAGCCGAAAAAAACGACCACGTATAGTAAGGCGTTTTTAGCCGGAAAAAACGACCATGTATAGTAAGGCGTTTTTAGCCCAAAAAAAACGACCATGTATAGTAAAGCATTTTTAGCCGAAAAAAAAGACCATGTATAGTATGCTGTTTTCAGCCGAAAAAACGACCATGTATAGTAAGGCGTTTTTAGCCGAAAAAAAAGACCATGTATAGTAAGGCATTTTTAGCCGAAAAAAAAGACCATGTATAGTATGCTGTTTTCAGCCGAAAAAAAGACCATGTATAGTATGCTGTTTTCAGCCGAAAAAACGACCATGTATAGTAAGGCGTTTTTAGCCGAAAAAAAAGACCATGTACAGTAAGGCATTTTTAGCCGAAAAAAACGACCATGTATAGTAAGGCGTTTTTAGCCGAAAAAAACGACCACGTATAGTAAGGCGTTTTTAGCCGGAAAAAACGACCATGTATAGTAAGGCGTTTTTAGCCCAAAAAAAACGACCATGTATAGTAAAGCATTTTTAGCCGAAAAAAAAGACCATGTATAGTATGCTGTTTTCAGCCGAAAAAACGACCATGTATAGTAAGGCGTTTTTAGCCGAAAAAAAAGACCATGTATAGTAAGGCATTTTTAGCCGAAAAAAACAACCATGGATAGTAAGGCGTTTTTAGCCGAAAAAAACGACCATGTATTGTAAGGCGTTTTTAGTCGAAAAAAAGACCATGTATAGTAAGGTGTTTTTAGTCGAAAAAAACGACCATGTATAGTAAGGCATTTTTAGTCGAAAAAAGCAACCATGTATAGTAAGGCGTTTTTAGACGAAAAAAACAACCATGGATAGTAAGGCGTTTTTAGCCGAAAAAAACGACCATGTATAGTAAGGCGTTTTTAGCCGAAAAAAAACTTTTTTTGGCTAAAAACGGCATACTAGACATGGTCGTTTTTTTCACCAAAAAAGCCTTACTATACATGGTCGTTTTTTTTGGCTAAAAATGCCTTACTCTACATGGTCGTTTTTTTTGGCTAAAAACGCCTTACTATACATGGTCGTTTTTTTTTGCTAAAAACGGCATACAAGACATGGTCGTTTTTCACCAAAAAAGCCTTACTATACATGGTCGTTTTTTTCGGTATTTTTTTTGGCTAAAAACGCCTTAATATACATGGTCTTTTTTTCGGCTAAAAACGCCTTACTATACATGGTCGTTTTTTCGGCTAAAAACGGCATACTATACATGGTTGTTTTTTTCGTCTACATGGTCGTTTTTTTCGACTAAAAATGCCATACTACACATGGTCGTTTTTTTCGACTAAAAACGCCTTAATATCCATGGTCGTTTTTTTGGGCTAAAAACGCCTTACTATACATGGTCGTTTTTTTGGGGCTAAAAACGCCTTACTATCCATGGTTGTTTTTTTCGGCTAAAAACGCCTTACTATACATGGTCGTTTTTTTTGTCTAAAAACGCCTTACTATACATGGTCGTTTTTTTCGGCTAAAAACGCCTTACTATACATGGTCGTTTTTTTCTGTCGTTTTTTTTCGGCTAAAAACGCCTTACTATACATGGTCGTTTTTTTCGGCTAAAAACGCCTTACTATCCAGGGTTGTTTTTTTCGTCTAAAAACGCCTTACTATACATGGTCGTTTTTTCGACTAAAAACGCCTTACTATACATGGTCGTTTTTTTCGGCTAAAAACGCCTTATTATACATGGTCTTTTTTTTTCGACTAAAAACGCCTTACTATACATGGTCGTTTTTTTCGGCTAAAAACGCCTTACTATATACATGGTCGTTTTTTTTCGGCTAAAAACGCCTTACTATACATGGTCTTTTTTTTCGGCTAAAAACGCCTTACTATAATGGTCGTTATTTTGGGCTAAAAACGCCTTACTGCACGTGGTCGTGGCCAGTAGTGGCTTTCCAGTAGTGGAAACACGGGAGAAAACACTGCATATCGTGAAGGCAAGCAGTCCATCAAAACACTTCCACAAACGTAGAGAACGTAGTGGCTTTATTTCATTTCCTCTTAAGTGACAAAATACAAGGTGATTTGGGAGAATGCCAAGTCACAAAGCATCACACTGCACCCGTTTCCAGTTGCTCATCTCTGCTCGGAGGTCACAGTCCATGTGGCAGCAGCTACTTGTGAGGCGAAATTGGGCACCTTGATCGGCGTCATTATGCCAGCCTTCTCGAATGCAAGAGAAAAGGCTCTTAAAGGAGCCCGATGCAGTTCGACTGTCCCAGAGCTTGCGTGATTGGACTATTTGTGCATGACGCTTGCCCGCCATTTCAAATTAATGTATGGTCATGATCAAACATATTGCATGTGTTTCAAAGCACCTCGGAGAACTAGAGCACTGACTCATCCTGAGTTTTTGGAGCTCTGACATCCCACTTCAGACTCAAAAATCAAGAATGACAAATACAAGAGAATAATCTTGTGATCATAAAATATAAATAAATTACAAGTGGATTCTGGCAAGAAAAACTTTGTTAGCGTTGGAACAATGAGTGGTGTATCTTTTTTTTTTCTTCCCTAACAAGTATAAAAATGAACTGCTTTGCCTGACTGTTCCTCATGCAGCTTGCCATCACGCCATGCTGATAACGGCGCCGAGCTTGGCCTGCTCCTCTCCGGGAAGCGAGTTCACGGCCGCCTGGAAGTCCGCTAGGTGCTGCTGAGCAAACTGCTTCAACAACGTGGCCACCATTTTCTGCGTTTCTAAGTGTAAATGAGAAACCACTAAGATTGAAGTGATCAAAAACAAAGCTTTGATGGCAGAAGAGTCACAGCTTCAATCGTCACCTTTATCCACTTCCTTGTTGCCAAGCACATGGCAGGACGAGTCAACTATAGGCTTCATTAGCTGGACAATCTGGAAGGCAACAAAGCTTCATCAGAACATTAGCAGGGGTGACATGGAATTGAACCAGTTTATGCGCCGCAAGCTTCGAGGGGAATGTACGCTACCAGAGTGGGATAGTGAGAGTACAGCATGGCCAGGCAGCTGAACACAGTCTTGTTCTCCTCCATGTCCTCTTTGAGAGGAAAACGAGCAACCATAACCGGAACAACCTGTCAGAAAAGACAGTGATCTATTGATGTTTTCCTCTCTCCTTGTGAAAAAGTGCACCTCGGGCTATGCGTGAGCCCTTCTGTCACCTGCTCCAATGGGACGGCGTCCATGTTGCTCAAAATCATCCTGCAGAGGGCTGCGCACAGGTTATCAATCACTCTGGGGTCAGTCTCTTTGGCCAGCATGTTTGAAAAGACCGACAGCATGGTGGGATAATCACTGAGGTGGACTTTGCTAAAGAACAAGCTTGGAGACTCAAGGGGGCACAAGGTGGCTATACTGCTGACTGGGAAGAGTTAGTCTTATGGATTCCTCCAAAAAAAAAATAGTTTTGGAGTGAAAAATGGGCCACCCCGACCGGATGATCCCTATAACATATACGGTCAACAAAATCAAAGGATACGAGGCTACAAGGGGACCAGCGGCCTGAGCGAGACATCCCAGTCCAAATACGCTGTTGTTGCGGACCTCCGCATCACTTTCTTTCACTCCGGCGACCAAGACGGGGAGGACACGACTGGACAGTTGGCCCGCCAGTTCCCGACCACCGGACGTGCTGATCAGAGCCTTTAGAATTTCTCCGATGGTACCCAGAGAAAATGACTTTTCAGCCTCTGTGCATGAGGATTTCTTTGGAAGAGAATAAGAAGATATACAAATGTGAGAACAACACAAGACAAACACTTGGTGCTGACTTGGTATGTAGTACGCTTCTTGTCAGCAAATCTAAACTCACAGTTTTGCTCAAGATGAGAGGCAGCAGGTCATTGAGGAAAGGAGCGCAGCTGGCCGCTGACACAGAAGCAACCAGGAGGGGGATCCCTTCACCCGCAAACTCCTGGAGCATGGCATCATACTCTGCCTGGAACAAGCCGCAACACCAACAGACTCGCGCACTGTGGGAGCTGATTCAATATTGCCTGCCATGCGCGTACATCCTAACCAAAATGAAGTCCTCACTTTGATGTGGTGCGGGTGCGATTACAGAAGCGGAAATTTAGGGGAGTGTCAGAGTACATCCCATTGGGGGCATTCTGTTAGTTGCTTCTGCATCCCCAAAACCGATAAGACGTTGCTCAGATACTGCGCACCTCTACACCATAGCAAAATAGATTGAGCGACTCACCCAGCACTATTATGTTTGTTGGGGCAGATAATGATACCGCTCTCGAACTGGATGATGCATGTGTACCTAATGATATGAATATGAAAAGTCTATGTCTGATATCAGCAGTAGCTGGGAGCCAACCTCTTGGTCGTCGTCATCAGCTTCATCGCTGTCCTGACATGCAGTCTGGAAGTAGAAAAAAAAAAGTAAATAAATGCTCAAATTGGTGTTCCAGTATAACTTCAGCTCCAACAATGTGACTCACAATCATGTCTCAACTCAACTGTATTTAGAACCCAAAGGGAACAGATTAATTGAGAATAGCAGAGGCCCCAGAATTGAGCCCTGTGAAACACCACACGAGAGTGTGGGGCAATTTGTGACTCAGAGCAACGAAGGCTAACACAAAATCTTCTGTCGGTTATATGGGACCGAAACCACCGAAACGAGCCATCGGTCATCATCACCTTCTTCTTCAAAACGTCGCGGATGACGGTGCTGATCTCCTTGAGGCGAGTGGGGTTCTTGAAAACCTCCTCCTTGCAGGACTGTATGACGCTGTTCATCGCTTCCAGGATGCCCATCACAACTTGGCGCTCTGGCTCGGTGCGCACTGTCTCCAGAAAGCTGGGAATCACCACGTCCAGCATCTTCAACAAGGCTGCCGACGGGAGGAACAGGAGGACGCTTTTTACTGGGTCATTCTCTGCACTGGCTCGCAAAATAGCTAGCATGATGCCCGCTGGCATTCACGTGATTATGGCGAGTCGAACCTTGGTGATTGAAGTCAGTGGGATTCTCGATCCAAACTTTGTGCTGTGCCCGACAGAATTGACCCATGGCTCCGAATGCTGCCCGGCGAACATCCTCGTGGGGATACTGGACAAGGACGACACAGAGAGGGCTCGAAAAGTGGGACGTAGGGCAGCGCACCGAGGCAGGCAGAGGAACTTACATCTCTCATTTCGAAAACCTGCTGGAAGCTCGACTCCAAGAAGGGCTGGAAGACAGCGCTGTCAATCACAGAGCAAGCATTAGAAACACTCTTTCCATTGGGACAAAATGGAAATTCACACGAGGCATTTCATTTTCTTGCATATATTCTACACATTTTAATCAATTCATTCCATTCCCACAACGACCTAAGCGTTAGTGTGCGTGCGTAATGGGGTCATCGCGGGAGGTCGGTCGCTGTAAAAGTTGAGCTTTGCTCCCAAAAAAGGTTGCGCACCCCCCATGTGATGTATTTGCTGCGGTCAGCTCAAAACCTTTCATACCCAGTGTTGTAGGCGATCTCTCCCAGCGCAATGCATGCATCCTCCTTCTCATCAATGTAGGCGTTCTCCACACTGAACCTAACACCAATGATAAAGAATGAGGGGAACGAACGCTCTTTCATTGTGTCCAATGAGGAAAACATGTTTGTACGCGGCATCATGGAGATCCGAGTCTGGCTCCTCGTCCAGAAATTCATCCGAATCCTTTGCCTTGTCATCGTCATCGTCGTCATCATCGTCGTCGTCGTCATCGTCGTCGTCATCGTCGTCATCGTCATCATCGTCGTCCAGCAGGACGAACGTCTTGTCCTCATCAAGGTGGGCCTGAGAAGCGGAACGCGTCCCTATTCCACCTTCCGTAAAGGTCTTGGTAGTAATGCACGGATAACTTTGGCACGCGTCATACCGTGATGCCTTCGTTGGACTTGAGGGCGAGCAGCATGATTGTCGTAATGGGAGTGAGGTGAGGAGTCAGGCAGTCCGGGCTGACTGTGGACAGGGATGAGTACAGACTGTACCTGGTGGAGACAGGACGGGTTACCTTCCACGTTCCTCGATGCAAACTAGAGGCCCGTCGAAGGAAAACGGGATCAACGTACGTGCAGCGTCTCAGGTCAGGGTCGTCGATGGAGTCGGTGAGTTTGAGGCCAAGTTGAACGTATTCGGCGGCAAGAGGAGCAAAGACCTCTTTGCCGATGGTTCGAGCCAGCTCGGAGAGCGTGTCTGTGGAACAGAGAGCTGCTCGCTAACAAGTCTTCACGTTTTGGGGAACGCATTTTCACTTGCCTAAAGATTGAGTTTGCAGGGACCTCATTTCCTCTGTGGTGGCCGTCAGAAAGCCCTTCAGGCTTTCAATGATTGAAGGGAAGTATGGAGCCAGCAGCTCCTTGGCCGCGTTGGCTGAGGAGTTAAGGGAGTTGCGAGATATCAGCAATATTGCAGCTCCAAAAATAAAATGTGATCATGCGAAAAGTCGGACTCACCAATGGCGCCGATGGCGGACACGGTGAGTTCTTTGATTTTCAGGCTGTCTGTGCTGTTGAGGGAAGACAACATGGTGTTCATCAAGGTGGGGAGGTACGGCTCAATATCTGCTCCTGTTTTACAAGAAATACAAGGGGGAAAAATACAACAACAATTATTAGTATTATAATTATCGATCTTTTTTTTAATTATTCACATCATTCAGCCGACTCTGCTTTCGGTGAGACTAGCATGCGGACGCGCTGTGATGCGGAAAACGCCCACACCCCCCACGGGTGTCGCAACCCTTTGATACCCAAAAGGCAAGCAATAAATTAAAGTACAATGACAGGGTGACATTTTTAGATGTTTGTTGTTTTTTGTTTGGGGGGGGGGGCTTGAACAGATGGCCATTTCAATGGCTAAAGATGATTTGACAAATGAGCGTTATGAGTTACGAGCGTGCTTACTCAAGGCACCACTTTGTTGTATTTGTGGGCGCTTTCTCATAATGCCAAAATTCAAATTCCTTCACACCGAACAATGCCTCGCGTGCCCTTTCGCAGCGTGAAAAGGATAAAGTGTTCCTCAAATCGTTCCCGCCACAACATCCACAATGTCTCTGTACGATGTGCGACAAAGAATGGCGATTTATGGAGTCCCAAAGGCGGTGTGTCGCTGTTTTTGACGTAAAGCGGTACACCGTGCTAATGTACGGATTGATGGAAAGCGCGCGGTTTCCGATGGAGTCGACAAGGTACACGCAGCGCTATTCCATAGCTTACCCAAGTTCTCCATGAAATTCTCCAGCGCATAAAAGGCCTTAGTGACATGGCCAACCTTGGCCTGGTTTAAAGACGAAAGATAGCCGAGCAGCAAAGGCATCAATTCCTCACAATGTTTACTCACTTCAGGCTGTGAAAAATGGAGGGATGCAACACACTCACTTAGAATGCTTCAACACGGAAATGGGGCGGAGGTCAAATATCACGGTGTCAAAGGTCACCTGTAAATGTTTCGAGAACTGTCCCAGGGCAAAGAGAGCGGCACCGCGCACAACATGATCAGCATCTGAAAGACTCTGGCAGACTGTCTGCAGCACCGACGACAGCATCCTGCAATGACGGGTCAAGGTACATCGGTCGTTCCCGATTAAAAAAAAAAAAAAACATTCCATAGTTAACAACTGCACATACTTGGTGCGTATATGATCTGCACATCCTTCAGCCAGCACAGCAAGACACATGAGGCCGCCCTTCCTCTGATAGGGGTTATCACTGGCCAGGCAGATCTGAGTCAGCGGCATCTAAGGTGCAATTTTTAACGGTCCCCAAAATTAAACAAATGAAAATCAGGATACGACACTGCTTGGTGGTAACTCGGATGACTTACCAGCTGATGGAAAAGTTTCTCGGGGGGCATGTGGAGCGCCATGGTGTCAATGACCTGCGTATTACCAAGTACAATTGCTCAGAAGACTTTTACTTGAGTCAACAGATTCCTCCACATTCCAAATTGCCGCACAGAGACTTTGACAAACCTGAGCGGCACAATGTTTAGGATTGTCATTTTCTTCGCCATCTCCGTTGTCATCTTCATCATCCTCCGGGTCGTGCTGACCGGGCGGAGGTGTTGCAGTCAAAATGGGAAAGATGGCCTGCAGGATGGGGAGGAGCAGCTTTTGCTTCAGCACTGTCTACAGCATAAAAGAGGGAAATACAAAGTTAAAAAAAAACTGAATTCAGGAGGGGGGGAAATACTTTTTCAAGGCACCGTTTGCCATGCTGTTGCACGAGCGTACCTTGCTCTTCAACTTGATGAGAAAGGCAATGCAAGAGAGGGCTCTGACACGCAGCGAGTCAGTCAGCGTGGTATCCCCGCCCACCTACGCAACGCACAAAACGCATGCACGCTTGCGTCAGAACATGTCAAGTGGGAGTCGACAAATGCCTGCAATTTGAGACGACATGGAGTTCCCCACCTCCAAGAAGAAGCGAACCATGTCTGCAACGTGATGCACAATGATGGACACTTCGCTCTCCATTAGCGCTTTGAATACCTCCATTGCCTCACTAGCTTGGCTCTGTGTGAACAAATAGTTCTGTTAAAAGATTTAATTAAAAAAAAAAAAGGAGAACACATGAAGACATTTACCTCATCTGCTTTAATAAGCTGTTTCACAGCGACAATCAAAATTGGGATGATGGAGCGCATCTGGTTCTAAAAGGCGGCAAATTGCGATTATAACACACACACACATACAATTTAATCAGTGGATGTACGTTAGAATGGGCACATCTCACCATATGCTGGGTGCCAGTGTAAACGGTCATGGCCGTAAGGCTGAGGATGCAGTAGTACAAGGCTGTCGGGTTGTTGTGGTCCTGTAACACGGTGCTAAAAAGCTGCAGAAGTTGGCAGTAGTGAGGCTGGAATGGCTCCGGGTTGGACTCGATCACCTTGTTCAGGAGCAGCAGTCCAACCTGCAAGAGGAAGCAGCACGTTGAGAGAGTGCGTAGTATCGGTTGGGCCTTTCAGTTGTCAACCTGTCTATCGTGTGGGTTGACGCTCTTGGTGGCTTGATTGAGGAGCTGCAGAAGGGCAGGCCAGCTCTCGGGGGTCTCGTGCTTGACCATCAAGGCGCACAACTGGGAAAGCGAGTGCTGCACTTGGTGTCTGCAAGGCAAAACAGGCAGCAAGTCAAATCGTCACCAAGCGGCGTGTTAATATTGCTAGCTTACTCTGTTTCCTGCATGAATGCCTGCAACACCACCGCCTTGAGACTGTGTGAAAAGAGGTGAAAGTTGAAAAAGAGAGAGGAGGGGGGGCGGGGTTAAGGGGTTAACAAGTCTGCATTTCTCAAATCAAGAATGTTGAGTAAAAGCATAGAATGTCACCTTTCTCTGTCAGGGGGTTTTATCTTCCTCCATTGTTTCTTCACTCTCATCCGGAGCATCACTGCGGCCGACTGACGGACCTGGGGGACACAACATTAAGAAAAAACAAACAAACAAGAAAAAAAAGGCCATTTCTCCTTAGCATAAAAATTCCACTCTGAGAATGCCAACAGTATTACTGATGTAGGACGAATAGAACCATGCCTCATAAGAGAGTGACATACACTTTGGAGGTGGCAATGCCACATGATATAAACTAATATTTCGTATATTTGCAGTCACATACCTGCGGATTTTGGGAGCCTCTCATGACAGCACAAAGGGCAGGGATGATGGCCGGGTCTTTGAAAACCTGCTTCAGCCGGATCGTGACCTAAAGGGGAAAACGCAGCTCAACAACTCAGCAATGTCTGCAACTCGTACGCAAGGAACACAAATGGATCCACAGCAACCGAAGCCTCGAACCGCGATGTCACCACCGTTGCTCATTTCTTTTTTAAGATGTCGACAACGTCGACCGTTTGGAGTACTTACATGCTGGATGACCTCGTTGTCGGGCTCCGTCATTCGCAGGAGGATCTGCTCGAGTTCTTCTGTCGTTATCACCATTTCGCAGCGGTGTCAGTGAAATTTACGGAGTCCGAATTCCTCGTGGATCGTCGCGTCGTCCTCTCTTGGTGTGTGGCTACCACAGCGGGACCCCCCCAACCCTTGCCCGCAAACCACTAACTAGTGACGCTTCTCAAGGAAAGGTGGCGTTTCTGTCGCCGGCTAACACGTTGACTATGACTCCGTTTGTTATTATCCGAACATAAATGAAACCGCGGTGACGTTGAAGTGAGGCGGACGGGGTCAGAAGGCAAAGAAAGGACCGATGAGTTTGCCTCAGCTGTCAGCACGCGAGACAGCCCCGACCGTGAGTCCCACGTGAGACGCGTTAAAGGGACCGGCGTTTTCTTTCTGTTTTCACGCCGATGGAAACGAACAGCGCCCCCAAATGGAAAGGAGCGGGATAAGCAGGAACAATGTGACAACTTGCAGTGCCTTCCCCTTGGACGGACAGACAAGTATACACTATTATTGACAGTTTATAATACACGATACAATATGTACACTGTGTGGCCATGTATTGATGCATATTATTTCAATTATACATGAAACCAACCAGTTCAGGGGTGTGTGGTCTGCCTTCCGCCCAAAGTCAGCTGGGATGAGCTCCAGCACCCCCCGCCGACCATGTTCAGGATGGATGGATCAATATTACTTTTGTACACAGAGTCAAGAACAATTCACCAAATATGCATTAAAGTCAAGCCAAGTGTATTTATAGAGCACTTTCAAACAGCCATCGCTACATACAAAGTGCTGTACATGGAGCAATTTAACATATACAATAAAAAGTAAAACAAATTGGTAATAAAGACGGTAGAAAGCACCAAACAGTAAAACCAAGAACAAATCTAAGTCATGCTGAGTCTAATGCCAAAGAATACAAGTGAGTTTTGAGGTGGGTTTTGAAGATGGGCAGCGAGGAGGCCGAATGTTCAGTGGGAAAAATATGCAATAACTGTCGCCGATCAGTTGAAATCAGAGTCCACAATGCAGTAGAATCGCTCCCCAATCTGGCTCAACGAGGCTGTTGTTGATTCTGTGAAGACAATACAAGTCAACGGTACTCAAGTTGCGCCTTCCCTTCTGCTCCCCTGTCATCAATTTATCAACATTCTAACTAAAATCATAACCGGTCAGATGTTCGAAGCTTTGCTTTGACAGTCGTGACCAAGCAGCACTCTATTAAAAGCAAATAAATAAAAGTGAGTGAAATTACCGAAGGATTGCGAAGGTTGGCAAACAATTTGATTAACTTTGGTGTGGGTGGTCTCGGGCCAAAGACAGCCAGACCTTTTGGCTTTTCCTCTTCTTTCGCAGCTGGAGGAGGTTTGGCCTTGGTCAGTTTCCTGAAGAAAAATGTACACAAAAATAAGACACTTTGAGACAAATTTCCAAAAGAAAAACAATAACTAAATGGTTAAAAAAAATAACTTGGTCATTTCAGGCATGGCTCACCTTCCCTTCCTGGCCAGAACCTTCTGCGACTCCGGGTAGTGCACCAGAATGTCAAACAAATCCTTCTTCTCCAAAACAAAGAGATTAGCGAAGCCGTACGCTTTGACATTTGCCGTCCGTCTGTTCCCTCCATCTTTGGCAGACTGCAGCAAACTGATACAAAGATAAATCAAAACAAAAGCAAGACATGAAATCTATTTATATCATACAATACATTCAGGATGTACGAACGAGCACACTCACCTGATCTCTCCAAACACACAGCCGGCCTTCAGCGTGACAAAGACAATACTGTTGTCAGGTCCTCCCACCACCTGCACCGCTCCGCTCTTGATGATGTACATCTCTTTACCGATGTCACCCTGCGGCGAGAGCACAAGATGTCTTATTGAAAGGAAGTGTAGTCCTGACCCCTCCCCTTTGGAGGGCTTAAGTAAATGCACTCACTTTCTTCACGACAAAATCACCGGGAAGATAAACAATGGACTTGAGCCTCAGTAGCATGTCCACCAACATCTGCTGATCGCAGTCCTGCAATAAACATCATTCGTATTTTAATGTTGGGTACCACACTGAAGCTCTTTATCTTAAATCGTTTGTATTTTGTGAGCTGCGTTTTCCCCCAAAATGTGTCTGAGCATTCTGAAATGTGTCGGCCCAGCGAGGCTGACATGCATGAAATACTAAAGCCAAAAGGTAAGCAGAGCTGCAGTGGCACAGATTAGTATCAGTTTCTAATACATTGCACATGCTGTGTTGTATTTGTTGACAAACTACCTTCTTTAAATTGAACTTACTTCACTGCAATTTTGTGTTTTTATTCCATTTATTCCCCGACACGTTTCCAACTACCACAATTTTACACTGAGCAGTCTGTTGAGTGAATGCAAAGTCACCTGGAAGAGAGCAATCTTCTGGAAGGTGGCCAGGTTGATGTCCACTGCGATGGCAGTTTTCATCACCAGAGGCAACTTATCCAGCAGTTCAGACTCATCTAAAGGTAAAAAAAAAAAAAAATCCTGACACGATCACGCTGGGAGACCTTCTGTATGTTATATTTATTGGTCATTTTATTAAAACTGTTCTGAAGAGAGCTCACCAAGCATGCCCTGAGCAGCCCAAGTGTAGTTGTACCAGGTCCTTATTCGGTTCTGGACATACTTTGGAATTGTGTAGGTGTTCATGTAAGCTACGCAGCCATCCATTGATGCTCGGAAATATGTTTGACCTGCTGTTGCTGCTCCAATAACATCTCTCATCTACGATTTAGGAAGATGAAAAATGTAATTCACACAAACACACACACAACATTAACTGTTGACACACAATGTTGAAGATGATCGTGACCTGGCCAATCAGGCTGGAGAACACAAAAACACCAATGAAAAAGTTGGTCATCTGAAAGGCTATCTCAAAGATGGTTGTAGGTTCGGGTAGCCCGCCGATGTTGATCAGGCTACGCACGGCAAAGTAGTAGCATCGGATGTACCTGTGAAAGACATACGGTCAACAGGATCAGAGGACAATAGGATGCCATTTCTGTTTTATTTAATTTAAATACATACATACTCGTAGATGTAAATAATCAAAATAATCCATCCATCCGCCCTATAAGTACATAGCACTTGTCCTTATGTCCTGATCTCAGCTGACTTTGGGCAAGAGGCGGATACACTCTGGACTGCTTGCCAGCCAATTGCAGAACACAAGTAGACAAACAATCCTTCTCACAAGCGTTCACACCTCCAGACAGTTCTGCGTCTCCGATCTCTAGCGCCACTGACAAGAGTTGCTCTACAGGTCGGTTGAGAGCTCCGACATCAGCGTGCATCGTTGCCCGTGGTCAATGCAAAATGAAAAGCACATACGCTGTCCCATTTCCATTGTAGACCCACGTGGTGGTGCCAAGGCCCTGGTGTACGGAGGCGACGTAGAATGCGCAGGCATTGAGGTGGAGGCTGTAGAGCAGGTAGCCCGTGGTGCGAGCCACTCTTTGTGGAAAAGAGAAAGACCACGAAAAACGCTTTGGAGTCAAAGATAAAATAATGATTGTGATTATAACCCATTACTGTTGGCAGTAATGACTGACAATGGAAAAAAATGTCTGCCGCTCTTACCTCCAGATGTAGGCTTTGGCCATGATGCTCTCAAGTCGATCACTAAATTCAAAGAAAGACTCAATCTGTGACACAAAGAGACAAACGAGAATGGAGACATGCGCAACAATGGTCGGCAGAAGAAGACGAATCGGTGGCCTGCATACCTTCATGAAGCGGTTGAGTCTGTAAATAGTTGAGAATTGAAAGTACAGGCAGAGAAGGTCAAAGGGGATGACGCAGATGATGTCAGTCTACGCAGGGCAAAAAGAAAAAGCGGGATGAGAATCGGATGGAAAAGGCAAAGGACAAACGCTCGTGCGATTCAAGTACTTTCTGACAATACCTTAAAACGAGGTGAATTGCGATAATGCTCTTTTGTCAGGGCCCTGTCTTTCTGCAAGAGAAACATACCCTCCTCAAGACGACGCCTCTTCAGATTGCATCGGCATCAGCGGCGTATCCTTTCACTCACAATAATATCGCCCGCTTTGACAAACTGAAGCCGAGGCTGCCAAACCATCATGTCCAAAACATACACCAGGTCACTCAGGATGTCCAAAATGATCCAGTATCGGTTTGCCGTGTCATTGTGGAAGGGGAAGGCCAAGCGGGCGGAGCAGAACCAAATATTGTAGTTGTACGCCACCGCCACAAGGGTCAACCAAGAGATGTAACGCCGATCTGAGGAGCCAAAGGTGTTCTTATGTCGCTATTTGACTGCATTTCTTTGGTGAGCGCGCCGTCTGCGGATCTCCTCACCCACCTGTGAAAGGATCTATGGTGCATCCCAGGACAGTATCCAGTTTGTCTTCGATAGGTCGGAAGAGCACATCCAAGCAGGTGAAGCACACTCCTGCCAAGCGCTTCTCTTTCTTCTGGGCCTCTTGTGCTATTCTGGCCTCCTCTGCTTTTTTCTCCGCCTCCAGTCTTTTCTCCTCATCCTTCTTTTTCTTCTCCTCCGCCTTCTTGGCCGCCTCCTCCGCCGCCTTCTTTTCCGCTTCCTCTCTCGCTATCCGCTCCTCTTCCTTCAGTCTGTGGTATTCCTCCTCCTTCAGAATTGGCGCTGGGGAGGGAGAGAAGCGCTCAGTTCAATGACGCTGTAGCCAGCTGTGTGTGTGCGTGTTGATTGTTTTTGTCCATACTTACTGACAGGCGGGGTGATTTCGGGAGAACTGGCATACGGATCGGCGACTTTCTCTTTGAACGTCGCCGTTCGTTCCCGAAACGTTTTAACCAACCATCTGAGGGTCTCGTCTGTGTGACGGAAGTAGACCACAGGAGGTGCATTCTCGTCACTGAAAATGTGATTTGAGAAGTGTCAAAGGTTGATATGTGATAACGTGGCCAAAAACAGCCAGTAGCTGATAATCTCTCCAGCACTTAGACAGTCGCAGACTCACTAATACACAAATCGCAAAATACTATCCGTCCATCCATTTTCTAATTAGCTTCTCCTCACGCCGTCACTGGAGCACAGGTGTTATTTACAAAGATCGTCTTCTTACCCTTCTGCTCCCTCCATATTGACAGGCTCAACGGGAGCTGCTGGGGCGGGAACTGGAAAAAAAACAAAAAACAACATCACCAATATTCGTTTTTCCCAAGATAAAATCTCTGATTTCTCCTTGGTAAATTGTAAATTCATTCATTCATTTTGTACCTGGCTTTGGTTGCTCTTTTATGGCTTCTTCCTCATCTTTTTTCTTCTCTCCTTTTACCGGTTCCTCTTTCCCTTTCTCCTCTTGCTTTGCATCTGCCTTTGGTTGGGCAGTCTCCTCCTTTTCAGGAGGCTAATTCAACAACAAAAAAAAGCAATTAGCCAATGTAAGCGGAGTCACCGCCATCAAGTGGAGTTTAGCATTGCATTTGAAAAAAAAAAAGCTGCTCTTTGTCAAAGCTCACTGAAAATGGTCGCAACCGAGGTGGAAAGGCATGAGAAATCTGTTTAGGACCACATTCCAAAATAATTTTCAAAGGCATCCAAGGCTTACCTTTGTCGGCGAAGCAGCTGGAGAAGCTATGGGAGCAGCCTGGGCAGGTGGAGGCTCAGGAGCCCCCACTAAGGCCTTTAACTTGGTGAACATGGCAGAATGGCGTACGGACTGCTGTCAAAAGATCTGCTGATGTTCTCCTCTTCTTTACAGAATCTTTTTTTTGTGGGTCGATGAATCCCGGCTGGGAGACTCTGGTTTTGTCTGCCTCTCACATTGACAAACAAGGGACTGACGCAATTAATTCCTTTAGCCCGACTAACCCCCGCTGAGGCTGCCCTTCTCTTGGCACAGTCATCACCAGATCAGTCGTCACTAACATCAGTCAGTCCCAAGAAAGCTTAACTGCTTTTGGTTGAGTTAGCACTTATTTGAACATTTCCATCAAAAGTCCTAACATAACCAATATACTTCATGGACAAGAACATTGTATGAAGTTGTTTCAACTTTACTTAGTGGAATCAGAATGCATTCCCCTGAATTTATTTTGGTTCGCAATGTCAGAAGAGGTCCCAGTCTGGATAATGGGATTATGGTCAGCACTCTCTCTGTCTGTCTCTCTCACCAAAACCATAACAGGCACACACTCAAATACTTCAAAAAAACAGTTTGCAAAGTTGTCGTTAAATATTGGAATCATTTAATGCAGCAGTTGTGACATAGTCTCTGTCAGGATTTTACAACCAGTGAGCGCCGACAGAAAACGAATGCAAAGGTAAACAGATGGCTACGTTCGAGTACAATTAGACTTAAAATGGAGGCTGGGTCACACAGGAAGACTCGGATCTCAGACAATAAAGTACAAAGTTGATATTGTCTCTCCATATCAATAAAAAAAAATCCACTCCCAAAACGGAGTTTGAATCAACAGAAGTGTCTCTCAAGTGGCAGCGGAAGACTAGAGACAAAAGAACACAAATATTTGCGTCAGCAAAGATACAATGACGATCACAAGATGGAATCTGAACAAACTGTGAAGTGACCTTACCTTGAGTTTTTCAATTAATTTCTTGTTAAAGCCTCCACCGAAGGCTCGCAGCAATTTGGGTGTCGGCGGCTTGGCTCCAAAAAGCGCCAGACCTTTTTTCTTTTCCTCTTCCGCTTTAGCTGCTGCCGGACCCTTGGCCTTCATGAGTTTCCTATGCACGCATTTTTATATTTCATGTCAAGAAATATTCAAACAATTGATTGATGTTCACCTGAAAGTGTGATCACCAAAGTCACAAACAACATTGAGGATGTAAGCATACAGTTGGACTAGGACGGCACGCCTTTGTCTCACCTTCCCTTTCGGGCCAGCACTTTCTGAGACTCTGGGTAGTGGACGAGAATATCAAACAAATCTTTCTTCTCGAGGACAAAAAGATTAGCAAAACCGTAGGCTTTGACATTTGCTGTCCGCCTGTTTCCTCCATCTTTGGATGACTGCAGCAGACTGGGAAAATAAACAGGAAGGATTCTTGCCAGGATTATTATGAAACATTGCTTTTTTTGGTTATTATTTATTTGCATGCTTTATTTCATCAGAAATGTATCTTTGTGTGTCCCTCCGTGCAAGCGCACTCACCTGATCTCTCCAAACACACAGCCGGCCTTCAGCGTGACAAAGACAATACTGTTGTCAGGTCCTCCCACCACCTGCACCGCTCCGCTCTTGATGATGTACATCTCTTTACCGATGTCACCCTGCGGAAAAAGTGGCGAGGTACATATGGATGGTGAAAATGACGTATGGAGCAAAAGACTGGTCGTCCATAAAAAACATCTCAGACATACCTTCTTGACAACAAAATCCCCCGGCAAATAGATGATGGACTTGAGTCTCAGTAACATATCCACCAACATCTGCTGGTCACAGCCCTGCGGGGAAACATGCGCCATTAGTCTCAGGAGTCAGAAATATCCCGGTATATGATTGTGCGCTTTCCAAATACTTTGACACGCATCCACCTTGAAGAGATCAATCTTTTGAAAAGTGGTCAAGTTGATGTCCACAGCGATGGCGGTTCTCATCACCAACGGCATCTTATCCAGCAGCTCAGACTCATCTAGAGACACCAGGAGGGATGTTAAAGGTCATCACTGCTCTTTTTTTTTTTTTTTTTGCAACGATTCCTTCATACAAATGAAATGGCACCTACCCAGCATGCCCTGAGCATCCCAGGTGTACGTATACCAGGTGCGGACTCTGTTCTGAACTAAGGAGGGAATGCGGTTGGTGACCATGTAGGACACGGTGCTGTCCATGGACGAGCGGAAGTACGTTTGTCCCGCTGTGGCTGCGCCAATGACATCTCTCATCTGCAGCGAGCAGAATAATCCGTGAGAAAAAAAAAATATCAGTTTTCTCGCCGCGAACATTTAGATTTTTGAAACAGTCTTTGGCAGTCAAGGGGGAAACTGCTAACTGATGGATGGATTAAAGGGTAGTAACGGGGCTAGCCAAATGTCACTCCTAAATGGGTTGGTTTGTCTTGTCTACCACTACTGCAATGAGACTAGCAAAATACGTTTCTATTTTACCTGGCCGATCAAACTGGAGAATACAAAGACGCCCGTGAAAAAGTTTGTCATCTGAAACGTTATCTCAAAGACGGTGTGGGGTTCATTAAGACCCCCGATGTTGATCAGACTGCGGACGGCGTGGTAGTAACAACGCAGGTACCTGTAGAGAGGGTGAGGGGGTTAAAGGGTCCGCCCGTGGACCGTACCAGGCGGTTCTTTGAATGAATGCATATGCCAATCATCCATTGTGACTTCCTTAACAATATGCAACAGCCTCCTGGAATAAATTAAAATGATCGGAATGTAGTCAAACCTGTTTGGCACTGATATTAGCGATCCGAACAGACCTAACAAAACCAACCTGCACGTTGGCCCGAACCCTATTTGATCAAGTTGCTTTATGGGAATGACCCAAAAACACAAAAACACAAGGCGTGTCAGAGAAGGTCCACAGCTGGTGTCACAAAAAACAGATTTCAATCCTAAAATAAACATTCCAACTTTTGCCGTTCACTGCGGTTCAGATGGTCAATCCGCACATGCGAAACGAGATCTTGTAGCGTTTGCTGAAACATCATTCCAAACATGGTGTCAGGAAAAGGCAACTCAGCGATCATCAGCAAGGATTTCTCCGCATAGAAGAAGCAGGCGAGGTAACTGCAGCCACCGCAGCAAACTTAGAACATACAGCACATTTTCAATTGAGAGATTTTCTTCGAGACTGTGCAGATTTTCTAAGAGCATGTTATTTCAGTATTATTTTCGACCCCAGCGTTAAATTTCCTTCTTTCGGCCCACCGAATTCTTGACAGACAGACACTCAAGACAATATACTGTAAACCCAAAAGAAAGCGGTCGCTGATGCAGGTTTGGAATGCAGAAATACTCACGCACTTCCGAGTCCGGAGTAGACCCACTTGGTTTTACCAATGCCCTGGTAGTCTGAAGCGACGTAGTACAAGCAGGCATTGATGTGGAGCATGAAGAGCAGATAGCCGATGGTGCGAATGACCCTGACGGAACAGGAAATGAGGACTCTCCTGACATCTAGCCATCCGTTCATCCATCCATCAATGGTTGTCTTACAACTTACCTCCAGATGTAGGCCTTTGCCATGATACTTTCCAGGCGGTCGCTGAACTCGAAAAACGTATCTACCTTGGAATTGTTTGCGAAATGTTAACGGCAGCAGCAATTGAGCGACTAAAAAAAAAGTTCATAGTCACCTTCAGCAAGCGGTTGGCTCTGAAAATGGATTTGAAACCAAACTGGAAGTAGAGTAAGTCAAAGGGTACGACTGACACGATGTCGGCCTATTGAGATCAACGAGACGACAGCTCGGTTGAGCGTTCGATAGGCATGATGAAGATAACATTTCCTTCCATCAATACCATCCCTACCAGAAATCTCTCTGTTTCTCTGTAATTCTTCTTTGCCATCTTTCTGTCTTTCTAGAAAAACAAAGTTGCATTTTCAGTTGCGCAAGAACGCAGCGTCTTCCCTCGGGGTTGGGACATTTCCGACTTACTATGATGTCTCCCGCTTTGACAAACTGCTTGCGCGACTGGAAGACGATGCTGTCTGTGAGGTAGATGAAGTCAGCCAGCAGGTCCATGGCGAACCAGTAAGGGATGGCCCAGTCGGAGTGGTAAGGGAAACAGAGACGGGCGGTAGCGAACCACGTGTTGTAGTTGAAGGCGAGAGTCACCACACTCAGCCAGGCAATGTAGCGACGATCTGAAAGCAATCCAGCCCAATGCTAACAAAGAGTCTTTGAGCTCTTGCTTGAAACGCAAGCTGTGTTCACCTGTAAACGGATCAATGGTGTTTCCGAGCACAGAGTCCATGCTGTCCTCCAAGGGCTTCAGAAAGACATCCACGGCCGTCCACATTTTGTCCTTCAAAACAGCCTTGAAGTCTGGAGCCTTCGCTTTGTCCTCTTTTGCCTCCAGTTTCTTTTTCTCCTCCTCTTCCTTCTTCTTTTGCTCATTCTCTTTCTTTTTCTTCTCCTGCTCTTCCTTCTTCTTCTTCTCGGCCTCCTCTTTTTTTATCCGCTCCTCCTCCGCTTGCCTTTTCCTCTCCTCCACGACCTCGGCGTAGCGGACTTTGTGCAGCAGCGGTGCTGAGGGCGCAAAAAGGTTAAACCAGCAAAGTGCAACTTTGCATTGGAGGGGCATACAACACCAGAATGACTTGATGCTTTATGAGACACAAAGCTGATCACCGTTGAATATGTGGGCTTGGTACTCACTGACAGGAGGTGTGATCTCTGGCGATGAAGCATATTGATCGGTCACTTTCTCCTTGTAGATAGTAAGTCTCTCTCTCATACGCTTCACTATGGAGCGAAGCTGCTCATCTGAATACGGGTTGATGACGACTGGCGGAGGGGGGGCTTCCTTTTTTCTGAATAAATAAAACACACATTTCACGCACGCTACATGAAAACAACAACAGCACGGTGTGAAATGTTCAACCCTAAAGGAACTTCACTAAGCTGAGCGTACCAAGTGGAATGGAATGGGGCTGCAGTGGAAGTCACCCGTTTGTGTTTCTAAATTCAATGAATGAATAAAATAAAGAGTTGCAGCATCATGAAGGGGTAGTCAACCCCCAAATTTTCTTGACAAAATGTTCACCAATCACGGTCTGAGCCCTGAACAACTATGATGTCATTTTCAGTTGCCAGCAAGTGGCAAAATGGCTAACACGTGGATTTTTGCCCTTAAAATAGAGCGACAAAAATGGAGCCTTAAATACTTTGTTTCCATTGATTTTTTTTAATTGACTCATTTGAAAACAAATACGGTATTTAAAGATTAAATATGATCAGAATTTCACCTGTTACTCCAAATCTGGCAACAACATATCGGTCAACCTATCCATGTCATCTAATTCAAATTGAACAACAGGTCCACTCCTGTCAAGAAGTGTTTAAAAGTGCAAGGATCAGCTTCATCTGTCTTTACCTGTCACCCAATGATTTATATTGCCGGGCCCGAAGAGGCCATGGTGAGCTCCTTAAATCACAAAAGCTGAAAAGCTTTTAATCTACTTTGGGTTCATCCTCTCGTTAATATGCATTCTGCTCCAGGGCATCAAGATCGCACATGCTGTGTTTTTCTCTGAGGGCTTTCTCCATCTACCCTGTCATCTTGCCCGGGAATCTGATTAATTAACTACACTCTGAGTGATTAATTTGATACAGTTTTTTTTTCTTGATCGAAATAGCAGGGGAGTGTTTTTGTATACTCTCTGCAACAAGTGAGAGGATAATTCAAGATATACAACAAATGTGTCCCTGTCGTTGCTTATTTTAAACTGCATAATATTCTAATGTTGAAATTAAATATTGGAGGAGAAAAAAAAAACAATACCTGCTTAAATCAGATCATGTGTTGAGCTTCAAAGCTGAAGAATGTATTTGTATTTCTTACCCCTCTGGTCCAATTTCATCAGGGTTTACTATAGGCGCTGATGTTGGAGCTGGAGCTGGAGCGGGTGCGGGTGCGGGTGCAGGTGCTGGCGCTGGCGCTGGAGCTGGGATTGATTTATTTGATTGATTAATTTACAGTATATTCTAACCAGTGGGCTAGGGCAGTAATATTTACGGTACAAAAATGACTAATCACTGATGACTATGCATGACCCTATCCTCTAAGTCAGGGGTGCCCAACCTTTTTTGACCGAAGAACTACTTCTCGATCAACCGACCTTCTGTAATGGACCCGTCACCGAACACACACGCATACGCACACACTTACACACGCATGCCATAATGAGCAACAGCGACAACGGCCCATAAGATGAACGAAACTGACAAAATAAAGTAGACACGAGAGTTGGTGAGTTTGAGAAAAGGAAAAAACTGCCACCCTTTGTCGAGAATGTCTTTTTAAAATTCTTTTTTGTGAATGCATGATTTCATATAAAATAAAAAGACTTACCCTGAGGTTTGTTCATATTTTCCTTTTCCTTTTCAGATTTATCATCCTACAAAACAAAGTCAGATGGCAAACTAGATGAGAAATGTATATTTTTTTGTGTGTGTGAGTGAATGTGGATCCGGTTATTCTGTTGTATTATTGTATGAGGTCTGCAATTCTTTGACAAGTCGTTTTAAATGTCTTTTTTTTACCTTGTTTTCAGCTGCAGCTGGAGGAGCAGGAGGTGGTGGTGGATCGGAAGCACCGCTGGTGACTGGTGGCTGCGGGCCACCCAGAATGCCTTTAAATTTGGCAAACATATCCACGCGCCTCAAGGTCCATCTGCCTTTCTGTCTATAACGTTTCTCACTGAGAGAAACGTGTTGATTTCCAAAAATACGCCGCCTTCTTCTTTCTGTCTGAATTAGTCGATTGCAGCACTGTTGCTGCTTTTAGCATCACTAATACTTTTGCGGAGAGACGAGCCCCCGTCACTACCACAAGTGACATCTAAGCCCATCACCATCTCATACAAGAGCCCAAGAGGATTATAGCTGACCACTAAAGCTCAAACGGGCCACTCACAAAGAACCAGAGGGAGGTACTGCAGATACTTTGACAATCTTTTTGCCATGTACATTAAAAAAAACATTTGTACACAATTCAAATGTGTGTGTCTTCCTTCAAATTGCAGCATATTGTGGCTTATCTTGAATAAGTGTTGTGAACATGTTTTGGTTTTTTGGGGAGGATTACCGATTACTAGTAAATGAGTACAAAACAAAGTAGAAATTCCTTATCCTGGTTCTTACTCTCCGTTGTGCAGATTTAATGCAGCCCAATTATCTGTTTATCATAAGCCACCGAAGCAAATGAATTATTAATTCGATAAATGAATGTGACCATACAAACCATGTGGGAGCTGCTCTGTAATTACAAAAGGCAATCAGAGAACAAGTTGATGCATTTCTCTCTGCTACCACATGGGGGCAGAAAATGCCTTCATCACTCCTCCATTCTTTTCCTCCGCCTTCTGGAAAACAGGACCACAACTGGGCAGATGTTGAGATGTATTCTCTGCTTAGGGCAAGCGAAAATAGAAAACATGCTCGTCTGATTTATAGACAAATTAAAAGATATCGAGATCTGGTGCCATGATGCAATTTGTTCCAAGAGACTAAAATCATTTTCTGTTTCTGAAGTGACTGAAGTTGTGTATATTCTTTGTGTCAAAAGGCCTGGTTACCAGCAATATGTAGTCAGGGTAGGCAAGATCAACAATGAGTAACAATTAACTGACCACTACTGGCCTTGTGATGTCATTTCAGTTGTTCCGTCCATGCCGCTGTTTGTATTGCCTGTTGCTGTTGGTGTGTGCGTGTCTTTTATGGGCCTCATGCTGTCTATTTCTGTGAGCCACACGGCGCTGAGGTGTATCGTGTGGATTCGTGCCAGGCCGGCTGGTGTGTGAACATTAAGGTAATCTGAAGGAGTCCTGCCTATTAAAGCTGACAGCCGCACGCTTGATACTGTCACAACACTTGCTGCGGGAGCAGACTCTGTTAGCTCAGATCGGGTTGCCGGTCGCGAACAGCACTTTACTCCTCTTACACTTAGCATATTCACGATAGCAAAAGGTGTTCACCGTCTCGAGGCATCAGTGAGTCGCATGAAATATTGCGTTGCCTTCCCATTTGGATGCTGTTCATTTATATTAAGTTGGCATCGTGAATGATACTTGAATAATTGTCAAGGTAGTGCGTAAGAGTGGAACGAATACGGGAGCATGCATCGGAAGACAATGTAGGAAAGGAAAGACAGATTAGATTGACAGGCAGATAACAAGCAATGGAGAAAAAATGGAGGCAAATTGTAAAAGGAAAGAATGCATCAAGGGCAAAATACTCGATTGATTGGGAACCAGACAAGCAGCGGATGACCGAAGACAAAGGCACAAAATGAAAGCTAACTGTCCAGAAAACAAAAAAAGCAAAGGGGGGGAAAAAGGAAAAAGAAATTAGAACATGAATATTCAAGTATGCAAAGGAAGACAACAAACAGATTAGAGAATCAAAAGATTCAAAGAAAAAGGGTGGACGGAAAAGAAAATCGAGCGCGTCAAAACAAAGGGGAGAGGGGAAAAGGAGGAATATGCCATCCGTCTTCCGTTCACTTCACCAGGTAGGAGAACAAAAGAAATGAAAGGAAGGAATGGAATCATGACAGAATTAATGAGTCAGGCCAAGAATAGAAAGACGAGATGAAGAAGCCAATGATGACACATTGATGTGTGACGTCCGACTCCGTTATCATTTCTCACTAATGCTAATGGCAAATTTTTACTCGGCCTTTTTAATGCCGCTGTGTGAGCTACGCCTCTTGGCACCAATCAGACGTCACACGTTCAAGCCTGCCAGCCGGCATTAAGCTGCGGGTCACCTCATTACGACACTTTCCGTCTGACGAAAGGTCAAATTGTGGCTGGAAAAAAAAATTTACAAGCTGGCTCAATATAGTTCCGCAATTAGCTGCACTGGCACGGGCTGATGTGATGAGATGGAACTTGAATGATCTTGGCGATCAAGTGGCCATTACAGCTGCATATTACAATACAAACGATATTGTCAATATTGAACAAAACAATGTACAATAAATAACACCGGTTTCACTTGAGTACTTATTTTGATCCAGGAACAGTGAAACACTAGAAAACAAGTAAAGTTCCTTGACCGTGATGAATGCGCAATGTTAAATAAAAATACACCCCTTGAAGCTTTTGAAACCTCACCTCAAAATGTCCCAGGTAAGCGAAATATTTTTGCAAACAAAAAGAACAGTCTCTACACACACACACACACACACTCGGCTCTCTGCTAATAAAATGCAAAGAGCCACATGGAGCCGTCAAAGTTTAAAGCTGACTCGTGGCGAATCGTTAATAGTATTGAACGTGTAATCGGTGTGGAAATGGCCGCTGACCTTATTTAACATCCAAGTACAATGGAGTCTTTTCCACTTGCATCGACTGCCGCACCAGGTTTTCACTTGCATAGCGACAGGGTGCAATTCACGTGGCACACGCGCACGCACTTCCCGAGCTTTTTTTCCGTGGCAGCACTGACGACATGCCAAACAGGAATTGCAGACTTTGTCTCCCCCCCCCCCTCCGCTTCATCCTGAGGGGATGCGACACCCGCCCTCCAACTTCAAGCATGTTGGATGTTGCTTGTTTCCGAGGCATGGGGGATGGGTGCGATGCATGACAGCACCACGGTAACCGAGCCAAGCAGGATGGACAAATGCTGAATAACCCGCAATCATAGCCAAATGTCTAAAAAGAGATGTTGTATAGATTAAAAAAAATACATTCTCTGATGTTACCTGATTGGATTTTGACCCTAAAGCTACCAAACTAACCAATGGCCTGTCGAGAAGCAGTCAAGTCAACGTTTCTATAGATTGGACCACTCCTGTTGGCTGTCACTGACCTACAATTTGATAAAAAAAAGACTTACTGTTTGCTGAAGAAGAGATTCTAAGAGATAATTCCAATAACAACATACGTTAATCGGCTTGACAATGAAGCCCTTGGAAATGGGATTTGGGACTGCTTCCTGGATAGAGAATGGGGAATGATTCCGTATGTATCTGGGCCAATTGTGAAGGGATTGATTTGCGATGGGGGTAGGAGGGGTGGCTTGAAACTGGAGCGACTGGTCAGGAAGGCCAGTTCTGTCCTGGGTTGCTCCCTTGAGACTCTGGAGGAGGTGGGCAACAGAAGGATGCTAACTAAGCTAAAAGCTATGATGGCCAGTCCCTCCCAGCCCCTCCAGCCCGCCCTGACAGCACTTGGAAGCTCCTTCAGCCAGAGACTGTTACACCCGCGCTGCAAGAAGGAGAGATACCGACGCTCGTTCCTACCGACTGCTGTCAGGCTCATGAATAAAAAATAACAATCATAATAATAATAATAATTAAATGATGTGAAGGAAAATCGTAAATAGTACTGCGATTTATCCATTTGTGTTCATATTGTATTTAATTGAAAGATGTTTGTTGTTTTTTTTCTCTCTTTCTCCTTTCTTCTTTCTACATACATTCTTGCTGCTGGAGGCTGTAAATTTCCCCAGTGTGGGACGAATAAAGGATATCTTATCTTATCTTATCTTATCTTAAAACTGGGAGAGAGCCGTCCGCAAGATTGTCCTGGACCTGGCCAGATGTTCACGTTATTTCCAGGAATTGTTGTACCCGGCATGAGGGAAGCAAACATTGCCAGGAAAAAAAAAAAATACATCCAGCTACTCGGAAGGAATCATCATTCTAAATGTCACAGTGAATACAAATGGGAGTAACTTTGTCCCCTCTGGTACAGTTTAGATCAAATCCTTTCCAGCCAAAACGATGAGAAGCTGTCTGGGAGTTATGCTTTCATTCCCCACTGTTGGTGAGCTATGATGAAATCACCGTCAAAGAGCAGGCTTGCAAAGTCGTCATAGAAGAAGAACGGCACCAATGTGCGCTCGCCTACTCCCGCTTCAGTGTGGCTGAGGGCCAGCCGGCGGAGGCTGCGCAGTGAGGAGGCAGAGTCCCGTCTGCCTCACCTCACGCTTTATCTGTGGTTTTATGCAATCGGCAGAGCTAAATATCGAACCAACCTAAAAGACATCAGCTTGGGTACGGAACATCAGAACACCTCAGCCCCAACACCAACATGAGCATCAACAAGGACTCGTTCAAAATGGATTTAAAATAAAAAATCGGACACGCGGTTGGTGCATAAAATTTCTCATTGTCAGATTTTGGTAGTGTCATGAATTGAGCCATGGATCAAAAAATTATTTTATGTACTGGCAAAACGAGGGAGAGTTTTTGCAGCCGCGATTCATGTTCTCCGACCTGCGTCACAACCAGGAGCTGAAGCATCAATGTCTTTATTAGCAGCTACGACTGGAACGAGCGCAATCGATAAGGCACCATCGTGTTAAAGTGGATTTGAAAACGTGATACCCCGGCTGCTCTGGCTTCTTGCCTGTGCTCATCTATTGAACCAGATGCTGTGATCGATACGCTGAGAGTCGCAAAGTATTGGAGATTGTGACTCGAATGTAAGGCCAAACAGATGGGACAAGTCTGAGTAAACTGGAGCAGCCACTAAATCACAGGATCAGGTTCATTAGTGAGAGGATGCTCCGGTGAAATAATTCAACTGTTCTGCGACTTTGCGTTTGGACCAATTAATGTGGACGATTGCAAAACATTTGAATGCGTTTTACAGCGGGTGAGAGCCTTGCATCCTGCATGTGATTCTACACACTGTCCAACTGAACCGAATGGCTCTAAATTGGAATCGAAAGCACAAGTCCCTCCAGAGTTTCAGTTTTCTCAATAAACTTTCCCGGGGTTTTCCAGAAACCGGAGCCCCACTTGGCTGAAGCAGATTAAAGTATTTCCTAAATATACAAAGAGGAGTTGCCAGAACTGCGGGTGGGACTGACACCTTGTGTCGTGTGAAAATGATTCGATCATCTGTCTCCCCGATTGATGCAACCAACTCAGGAGCCGCGGCATATTTACGTGGCCTGAATTCCAGATAGCGAGGAAAGTGATGCGAATGAAACGCAGATCAAAGTTGTTCGTTGCAAAGGAATGAGTAGAACACCTTTGCAGAAAGGCGAAGTGGAAATCCTTCACAACTTACTGTCACGCTAGACATCCTGTGTACAATATATTATTTACTATAAAAACTATTTTGGCTTTCTGGGTTAGGGAGTCATTTGAGGACTCTGCGGAAGGCCAAAGGAGTTTGGAGCTCATTCATTACAAATGCATTAACTCCTCACTCCACAACTGCCGACGGAGTGTTTCCAGTCCAAATGAAACACGGATGAGACCGAAAGCTCCCTGCGGCATCACAAATTACACGGCGCATCTGAGTTCAGTTTTTTCGAAAACCAAGAATAAAACAAAAATAGTGAAAGGAGCTCGCTGCAAATCAAACCACGGCGGGTTGGGCAATCTGTTGTTCATTTTAAACATCGTTCCATACATATTAATAAATCTCGCCCAAACTCTTCTCCTGGTCATTTTTTATTGTAGTTGAATTCAGGTCGATTGTATTTGTTAGACATAACATATGCTCACCTTTACCTTGTTAAGCAACGAATGGTGAACATGATAACTGCATGAAGAACATGATCATTATTTTTCAAAACTTGTTATTAACACAACAACGGAAGCAGCGCTGCTCGTATCTGTGTATGCCCAGGTGCTTTTGAACGAGTTAAATATTCATCAGCAAAGTGGACGGAAAGAATTGTAGCTCCAGGCACTCAGGTGGTGACTATGAATGTGAAAAAGCTTTTATTTATAGGGCTCAAAACGACCCCCGCTACACCCTCCAACGTGCATCTGTCCACAGGAACTTCATCGGGGTGTTGGTAAATGGGAATCATATCGGCAACATCATTGGCATCCCATTCTATACATGTATTTGTGTTGCTTTCTTTGATTCTGCCGTCAACAGCCACGTGGTCCCGTGCACCGGCGGACACGCAGGAGCTACAAACGGGATGCCGATGCAGGATTAACACATGTTGGGATTGCAATTCGGACGCAAGAAGAAAAGCAATGCACACGCACCGGGCTTGCTCAGGCTTGCTCAAGGGAAAATGAGAATCCGAAAGCATGACAGAACATAATCCCGCTCTACGATATTTGGAACATATGCAGCAATTCAACGGCCGCAGAGTCGCTCGTCAGAAGCTTTCATGTGAGCGTGCTTGAGGAGCAGGATGTGTGGAGGTGGAACCAGTAGCGCCGTGATGATTAAAGATGACAGATGGATCATGACTTGCCAACAGATTAGCCACACCTACACGGCCATTGAGGAGATCAAAATAATTTCTGACAACCACGTTAGCGGCATGATTTTCCTTTGGAAGATGATGGATTTTGAGCGTACTGTAGGTTTTGTACGTGAGTGTGTGTGTGTGTGTGTGTGTGAGGTACATCATCTAAAGACATAAGGCAGCTCTCTACTAAGCTAGAATCGACTCCGTCAGGCAAAACGTACTCTCTCCCTGTCCTTCGATGATGCTCGCACCCCCACTTTTTCTCTTCCACTCGCACATTAACACACATACGCACACCATAAAGTACATGCACTCGCTGCACCCAACAAATTAATCTGCCCCACTGCTTACACGATTCTGTTTGCTCAGCTCCTTAGTGTTTGTGTGTGTGTGTGTGTGTGGGGGGGGGGGGGGGGTTGAGACCATGCGTCTGCCAACTCAAAACAATCCTGAACACTGCAGAATAATTTGAGTCTTTTCACAACGAGATCAACTTTTCCACCCGATAATAATAATAATAATAATAATAATAATAATGCATTTAATTTAAAAGCGCCTTTCATGCCACCCAAGGACACTGTACAGACACACAATTACAAATCTCTGCCCGAATGAGTGGAATTTACTTACCATCAGTATAAATGCGGGAAAAGCAAAGGACAAATATTGTTTGCTTTGCAAGTGTTGTATGAAAATTTGCTACAGCCTGATTTGTGAATATATGATGAAGACTCTGCTGGTGTCTGCAGTCTGTCAACTAAGTCAGCCGAGTCTGCAACAAGTCGCAATAAGTCAACAATAACGTCATTCTCTCGCTTTGACTTCAATACAAAGAAATGAATGGCTAACAGTCTCCAGGAAAGGCTTCATTGAGGATCTTTTCCCCCAAAGTTATGCCCGAACTTTACAATTGGATCATATTAACAAATGGATTCCTGAATACACAGACTCTGTAAACTGCCCTTTTTTTTTCTTTCAGATTTCAACTCAAGCGCAGCAGCCATATTGCAGCTTTGGTATTCATTGGACAGCTTGTATATTTATTATGAGGTTAACAGAGGAGGCAAGTTCAAGTCCAGCCCTGTCAACAGACACTCTGACGTCTCTTGACATTTCCGATTTTACCGCAACAGAACGCTTGGATTCGAGTCCCTCAGACAGCCTCGTTTGTAGTTTACGCTTGCTGTCATTCAAGCACGCCAAAAACAAACACGTACGCTCGCCATCTATTATTCATTCGATTTACCGAAGCCATTTGAATGCATCAAGCAAGTAGGCGGTTGTTTCTCTCTGTCCAGTAAGCAGTTTTAGCAATGGGGATGCGAAGCAAACAGAAAGCGGAATGCACACAGCATGGTGCAGAATGTGCAAAATCGAACCTGATCATGATTTTCAGAATGTACGCTAGGGCTACTTTGCTGAACGCATATACTGTAGGAAATAATGATGACCATTTGCGTGTGATTTCATATGATAGGACAATTAAAATGATGATGAAAGGATGGGAAAGACCTAATTGCCAAAAAAAGCAGGCGTAAATAGTGCGTGAGGTCACGCCACACTTGGGAGATGTCATCGTAATTAACGAGATGACTCGTGTCGCCCCCATGGAAAGATCACTGATTTACCGGTGAGCAAAAACAGAAAACTCGGACTCGTGTTTCCAGAAAAAGACGTACAGGAGCAAAATGACCTTTTCATTCCTATTTACAGAGGTGGCCACTTGACCCTATTTTGCCGTCCTCCATCCGCGACCTGGATAACTTTACGGCTTGTGGGGCTTCCTAAGTTTCCTAAGTGGCTATTACAGAAGAAGTACAGTACACGGTTGTCTTTGATGCACGAGCCACCCAATGCGGGACTAATAAACGGCTTATTCTTTTCTCTTCCCGTTAATTTTACACTCATCCCTACCTTCACGCCACGTACTTTGGATCAGCTCAACTGAAAAGGTTTCGTAACAGCTTTTATAATGTTCACTTCATTCTAATGAACCCCATCAAAACGGTCCGCTTCTCTTCCTGTTGAAGTGTATCTTGAAGGGCCCCCTGTCAGTCATTATAATGATTTGTGTGCACCTGCAACGCCGCCTAATTATTTGCGCTGGGCCTGTCACGGGGGCACGGCATGCATGCTAAGATTCCAATCTGAAGACACTGCGACGAGGCAGCTTGCATTCATAAACATGTAATACGCATTGATCCCTTTGTTTATCGATCATTGCGGCTCCGTGGCCTGTCTTCAAATCGCTCTATGATTGCTTATTTGTTTCCTATTGTTTTCATCCAAACTACGTCCCCAACAGATGGCTAAGGTAACATCGCCTCACCGCTTTCTCTCGATGCGTTTTTTTTTTGTTTATTCTTCATGTTCTACATAGAGATGGCAAGGCTAAAACACTCATGGGTTAAAATGTGTTGTTTATTTTAAATATATAGAGTGAGGTGTTTAAACTAACATTTAAGTCTAAAAAATATCAAATGAAAAGGGGATGAAGTATGAGATATAATGCGTACCTGAGCACCTGTAATGAAAAAAAAAATCTGATCCAATGTAAACATCACAAATCTTGCAGATGTTAACCTCTCGATATGAACACAACAATAACGCAGTGCGTGTGGTATAATTTTCAGCTCAACTCTCGTCATGGATCGAAAGTTGTGACGATAGCTGGATACATAGTCTCACAGATGCTGCCTTCAGTCAAGAAGGAAGCCAGATGTAGTGGCGCAAACCCCACTCCTGACAACAACTGAGCCCTTCCTCAAAATTGAGTCAACATGCTTAGATGACACCAAATCCAGTCAATTGAAATGTGCCTCATTGAGTACTTGGACCCTAAAGAACAAAATCAGTTGTTCACGTTATGGCATTTGACCCATTTACCCATGCCATGACTTGATACTTTTCCTAAAATACTCCGAAAGGGTAATTAAAAAAAAAAACATCTTCATCACCATCACTGAAAACAAAGCCAGTGACTCATCCATCAGATTGATTGGCCTGCTTGCTTTTTCCTCTAGTTGATCAAGTCTCATCTTTCAATATCGTTGGTGACTACAAGATGAACTTTATCCATAATAGATAACATGTCTGCAGGGTTTTTTTTTTTCACTACTCAAAATATATTTTTTTTAAAGCAACACACGGACTTGGTTTTGATGACGCATAAACACATTTCAAAACAATGACATTTTAACCGCCCAATACCCTGCAAATGTAACCGAGTGTGCCTCCCTTATCTTTCTCTGTCCAGCGCGAGTGAACACCGTTCCGTTTTAGCAGCGCTTTGCCTCCCGATAAGATCGAGTAATTACGGCTCTCGTCATGGCTTTGATGCAGAGGTGGGAAATGGTCCAATCAGCAGAGATGGTAGATGAAAGGCAGATATTACTCAAAGGCAAACGTAAGGCAGTTTGCATCTTACCGCAGCCCCCCCCCCCAACCCCTGTTTCCGTGACCCGTCACACAAAAGCCATTAATCTCAATGAAAATGTTTGCAGTCACGTGAGGGGAATGTGTTCTTTCGACTTTGGTCAGTAAAACAAAAACGACAAGTAAGGAGCAGCCAGGGTTCGATTCCGGCTTCGGCCTTCCGGTGTGGAATTTGCATGTTGTCCCTGTGCCTGCGTGGGGGTTCTCCTGCTACTCCGGTTTACTCCCATTTACCATCCGAATAATGTTGTTATTTCAAGGTCAAATAACATCATATCGTTACAATTGCATCTGTAACCCAGCTTGAGGCCCGCGTGCTGACAGATGAGTGCACACAGGGTGCAATAATAAACATAGTGTATGGAAGGAAACACAAGAGCGTATCAATTTCCCGGCTTTTCGGGTAATCCATCATCTGGATGCTGACCGGCTAACTTTCAGGGGCCGGCCGGACGAGTCACCACAGAATGTACCGGTAGTCGTGTTTGTTTGGCTGAAGAAAGGATGTTTCATGGTAGGAGTAGCGCTACGGAATACGGAAAGATAGATAAGAGTTCAACCTGGATGAAGTTGTCAAGTATTTTCATGTTCTTTTATTTGGGCGGCATATACTGTGCGTTATTTCCTGTTTTCGTAAAAAGGTCTAAATTTCACCGTTATATCTGATGGAACATTCAACAAACAATACATGTGAATTTCCTTTGTTCATTTCGCTCGCATTGTTCAAAGAGCCGCTCCAGCTGTACCATCAAATCATTTTGTTGAAGTCTCTCTCACGCACACCCACGTGCGCATGCACCCTCTGGGTTGTTCTTGTGCGATCGACTGCATTGATGAGATTTACCTTGAAATGTTGTCGCAATTTCGTCCAAATAGTAAAAGCTAAATTTTTTTGGGAGCCAAGGAAATACATTTTCAGTGCAAGATTAATTGCTGGGGGAGTACAAAATTCATTTTTAAAAAAAGAAATAAATAAATAACACACACACACACACGTCAACGCAGGCTGAAGATGTGTGATATCTTCCATATGGCTTTGAGATGCTGAGCAGAAGCAGACCTGACTCGCAGCCAAGCGCGGATGATTTCACTTCCAGCGTTTTGCGTGGCTGTAACAAATGCAATGTATCGCACTGCCATTGGAAAGCTCCCGTCATGAGCACGGGTTACGCTTTATTGTTTTTTCCCAACGCAAAGTAACGCATCTGTATTTGAAGTGCTGAATGATGAATACAATTCCTTTCCCGTTTTCCAACCTCGGAGTGTTAAGAGACGTTGAGCATGCCCTGCTCAAACAGACGAGAGTCATCTAATTGATATCGTCGTGAGTCAGCGTCACTGATGGCTGCAGGATGTTTGAAATGATCACTTCAAATACAGTGGTCGTAAACAGCTGCGGTGCAGCTCTCAAGCCGCACCCACCCTTTGTGAGCAAAGTTTTTTGGAAACAGCTGTAAAGAGAAATTGGAAAGGAAGCGACTCGGTCCGCTGCTCCAAGTCCATTATTTTCGGCAATAAATATATCAATGAATACATTTATCGGCATTGTAAAGGTTTATATGGATGCCCCCCCCCCCGCCCACCCGGTAATGCAATCTCATTGTAACAAATTGCATTTATAAAGATGCGTTCATTATTGTGTCGCAAATGACTTTGCGTTCACAGTAATGCTAATGGGCGACCATGCATAACTACCGGTAAGTGGAGCAAGGTCACATTATCGTGTGAAGTCGCTTGTCGGTGGGTGCTAACACTTTTGCAACTTGGATGCATACGCACTTGCACTTTTTGCAAGCCTTCCAGCATGACAAACACCAAGTCCAAAGCCTACCTGAAACTATTACAACTTTGATGGGAATCCATAGAAGTTGAAAAGAAGTATGTCATCGACTGTCACATTTTTTTTTTCATTTCTGGAGCATCTGCGGGAAAACATTGTCTGCTGCCTTCCTCGTCGCCTTGCAAACTGAAGATAAGAAGCTTTCATAGTAGCAGGTAACATGAGGAGAAATAGGTCATGATAAGGATATGAACTGTTGCTAGCTGTGTTCGCGCGGGAATGTGCGCGCGTCCGCTCGTATCTTTGGCCGTCTCCGCAGATCAATGTTCCCTATCTCCACTCCACTTAGTTCCACCGTGCTTTCTCTTGGTCTAGGATCCACCATCCACCACCTCGGGGGAAATAAGGATCCGTCCGTCTTCTCAGGTTCCCAACGGGCCCAACATATGGGAGCTGCTCATCATCCGTCCGAGATGAATTCATCCCAAACTCATCTCTTTGACACAGATTAATTTGGCAGACATCCCTGGCGGGTGAAGACTGATGAGTGACACCTGCAGGTTTATGTCTGAGACTGATGTCAACGCTTTGCCGTTGCGCGTTTATGACTGTATCCCAGAATCCGGCCGACAGAAAACAGGCCGAGCTATCCGACTGCTTTTGTTTGTTGTCGGATTCTTAAATAAAACTTCAAATACATGTTGCTCTGGGTTTTTTTTCTTGGGAACCCCAAACCTCAAAATTGTGATGCTTGCTTGGGAACATAAACTCGACGGAAGTCGACAGACCGACCCCAACGCAAACGTAGGAGAAGGGTGGTTACAATCTGCATTCATCCGCTAGCCTCAAATGCTTGCAACCCTCGGATTCGCTTTGTTGATCCGATTCTCAGACAGATGACAACATCATCTCCTCGGTCTACGTTAATCCGCTCGAATAGGCCTGCCTTTTCTTCATGCACGCGTTCCTTTTTCCACATCTCTCTTTACCCAAGTGTCACTGATGCGATCCACTCGTCTCATGGTGAGCACGATATTCCTTCTCATTGGCACAATGGCCTGCCTGTCCTCGGGGGTGGGGGTCGGAGGGGCTGTCAGCTTTGTCCGCTACATCTCCATTGCTAACTTCGCAGTCTTTTGCCCTCGGTGTCATCTGCCTCTGTCATCCTTTACTCTCTGCATCGATCTGTCACTTAGCCACCAAATCTTAGCGACATAAGAAGACATTGGATGCTCCAAAGCATGCAAACGCGCAAAAAAACGAGGATCCGTTTTGGTCATAAGGCCCCTCCTTACAGTCCCACACAGTGGCTTGGCCTTTTGTACAAAGTCACAGTCCTATTGTTGTGCTTGATGCTAATGCAAAACATTCCATTCAGCCTCCTCTGAAACATCTATTAGAACAGCGCAATATGAAGCAGATGTTCACCCAACTGTGACAACCACCCAATTGTTCAAGCACATGCTTGCCAGTTAATGAAACTGGCCTAAAATGTCAGGGCAGGTCTGGCAGACGCACTCTAAAAACGTGTACAGTGCTTTTTCAGAGGTGTGGAAGTTGTTATGTGGAGGCCCACTATTTCTTAGCTCCTGTTTTCATGTTGCCCTTTGTCTATAATGTTCTTGTTTTGTCAGCTCAAGCCATCGTATCCTTCAAAACTTTATTTCCGTTTGACTGGGACTGCAAGTCAAACTCAAAACCCCTCCAGCTACTTGACTAAGTTGTCGCTTTGAACTCCAAACCGATTTAATGTCACGTTGCAACAGTTGAAGAAGGGATTTTTTTTTTTGCAGACAGTTCCCATTAATCATCCAAAGGGTGAGAAGAAGAAAAAAAAATTAAAGTCAAATGTTAGTGGCGAGGAAGAAAGCGCAAGGATGCATTGATGCAATTTGATGGATGACAAAAAGATAGCGGCAGAAAGGGAACAAATTGCACTGTGTCCGCAACCGTGTCAAAAACACCCAAAGGGACGACAACAATGTTGATGCTGCCTCACAGCTCAGTTTGCCTCCTAAATTATTATTCTGCTCTCGGTCTAATTAGTCCCTCAACTAATTTGCAGGCAAAATAGAGGGCCAACGCATTTACTATACAAATGCTATTGTAGCCTAGCGTAGACGCTGATGTGTAATGACTGGTAACATTAACAATAGAAACGTAATCTCAAAGGTTTTGAGGCACAATGGAAATATTTGTTCAACTGAAATTGTAATCATTTCTTCCCAACCGTGTATTCTCTTCATTTAGCAGCATTTTGCAGTATGTGGATGTTCCAATCTTAGCTTCTCCATGCTGGCCGTGCAAATCAGAAGTCAATGTGTATCCTCTCATCATGGTTTGTGTTCAACCTCAGCGATTGGCTCCCTGAACTGTACCGCTCGGTGGAAACGAGGGTTAGTTCCTTGTGGGGCAGCTTGCTGAAGGGGCGAAGCGGTGCCACACTAAACGCCGCTGCATCGCAGAGCACAATAATCTACTTTGCAATATCCAAAGTACAATCATAGAACAACTTGAGGGGACCAAAAAGTGCCCTTTTCCGGTCAGTTCAAATGAAATGACAAACGGAAAGAAGTGTGCACCGAGTGGCCGAATGGTTTCAAATTCATAAAGGTTTCATTTGAAAGCTATGCATTATCTTGTCTTATTACCATGTACAGCCGAGCCACTGGCCCATCTTTCACGGCCCCTTTTAGCTTGCAAGAACATCACTAACCTTGTCGGCACTGTCTCAAAGACTGATCTTTTTTTTTTTTTTTACTTTAACCACCCCTCCCCCCCTTCCATTATCTTTTCCACCTACACATACACTACATGCACAGTGTGGGGCGCTACAAATTATTCATGATATAATTAGCAAGCAGGGAATTCATATTAGGCTGTCTTAACTTGAACCTCATGAACCTTTTAAGCACTTCGGGAAATAATGGCTCCAAATAATATCCCTGACCCAGTTCTGCTGTTGGATGGCCCAGATGGTCTTATCCGCTGAAAGATGGCGTGGAAAATATGTGGACAAACTGTCAAAAATCCTACTTTAGTATGGAATTTAATCATTATAATTGCACGTATGAGGTCAAAACGAAGTGTTTGACAGGGGACGAGACCCAGACCTCATTCCTCTTCAATGTGACGTTTTGTTGATCAATCCATCAATCCACCAAATCCCAACGGTCTCTGTGCTTCCAAAACAGCCACTTGCCCCTTAGCTCCAGGCAAATAAAAGTCCGACTTGTTGCAATCATATCAACCTCGACATGTTTCTTTCTTGATTGTACAAGGCACTACGCTTTTTTCATTTCAGTTCTCCTCAGGAGAAGGATTTTTATATCAACCAAAACAATTCGATCTGGCCCTTGAATTTAACCTGCACGACTTTAATCTGACATTATGTTAAAAAAAAGTATGAAAAATTCCATGCACCTGATTTGGCCCTTTTGTTTTATAGTTTGAGTCAAACGTCAAACCGAGACTTTCTTCTCGCTACGTCAGTACCTTAATGGCAAACCTGCTTTCAAACGGAGTCAATTCCATGAACTATGGTTGAACTTCACATTTTGTTAAGGGAAATACAATACTTGTCTGAGAATGAAGCCCTTTTCATTATCAAAGCTGAAAGAGCCTTGAGTAGGAAAATAAAATGATTCCTCACTTGCTAGAGTCGCTCTGGCTCTGCCGCATCTAAATGCAAATGAACAAACGAGATCCTGTCAACATCCATTCGCGGCTTAATGGTAGTTAAAAAAAAAATACAAATAAAAACGGTGTCGATGCAAATGTTTGCTTCGTCTTACTCGCGTTTACTTGACACTGGAGTATTGACTGGTATCATCCGGAAAAGAGCAGCATAGCTACTATGACATTAATAACGACATTATTTCCTTTCAATATTGTTGTGCCCCCCCCCCCCAAAAAAAATAAAATGCTTTCTTTCCAAAGCAATTAAACCGAAGGATAGTCTTCTCTCTCATCCCTCTAACTCCAAACTCCCATGTTCAATAATAGCTGGTCGCTTTTAATGCACATTCCGGCTGGTTCTTTGTCAAACGCCGGCGACCGTCCTTTCACATCTGGCCAACGAATACAATTGAGAAGGATTGCTCCTGCAGGAGAAATGAGTGCTCATTTTATACGCTGCTCTAACATCCTGAAAGGTGTGCTATCAAACTGCCACCCCCCCCCCCCCCCACCCACTCCCGCCCCACTCCCGCCCCCGCAAAACCATATTTAACAGGTCTCTATTCTTTCACGCATCTTGCTGAAACATTCTCCTTCAGCGGGCTATTTGGACACAGATGCATACCCGTTCTTTGTTGTTGTTTTTTTTCATTTGTTTTTTTTATTCCTTATATTTGCCTTCGACTTATCAACTCCCATTGTTTACCCAAAGTCCATAGCTGCCTCATCCATCTTGTTGTCAGCATTCGACTGCAAGATTGAGCAGATGAAATGGCTTGCTAGCGTGTACCGAGGAGTCTGTTCCACAACATTACATACATGTCTGCGAGATGCTTCCAAATCCTGCTGGGAGATGAGGAATGGATCGGCGCGGGCCTCTTGCTATAAATGCTCACATTACAGCAATCTTCTTGATGCCGCAAATTCTCCTCTCTGTCTCTCTTTTAGTGAAAGACCAAATGGAATTTAAGAGGAAAGCAGAGCGAGTCCACGCTTTTACATGATACCGTTCAGTTAGTCTTAATGTTGTTGGTGTCTGTTCCCATGCATTCCAAATGATGCTATTTCTTTTGCTCGCCACCCTAATCGCTCAGGGAATTGAGACACACCTCAAGAACAAATGGGCTATGAAATGCACACCAGCTGGTGTTTTTGGTGGCAAAGCACTCAACGACGTTCAGCTAAATCCTTTCTAACATGGGTGCTTGAAGGCCAATTGTTCTAAAACATTTTTATTGTATTTTTTTTTTTTTAATGCAACATGTCAGGATCTTCTGATGACCCTCCGGTGGCTCGGTCGCACGCAGATGGTGCAGCTCGATGATGTTAAGAGACCGCAATGTGGATTAAACCAGAACAAATGAATAAGAGGAAGCAGGAGATGAGGGGGAAAAAAAAATATGGACGGCAGCGACAGAATAAAGCATCTGGTCACCACATTTTGTCAGAATGCATATGCAGACTTGTGTGAACATGAATTCAATTGATCGTTCACGTGTACGCCATTTGTAGCAGTAACAAAAAAGAAAACGTTTTGCCTCTGATTCTTCTAATAACTTTATTATTTTTCATGTATATTTAATAACATTAAAAACAAAGGCAGTTGGGATTCGGGAGTGGTTCGGCGAAGTTTCGTGCTACGGTATCTCTGTTAAATTGTCCCCTCCCCCCTTTCTTGTCTTGCCACGATGAGGAAGGGCCGTCGCACATACTGAGGGGATCACTCTGGATACATGCCAAGAAGAAATACGCCTCAGAGGGTCACCTTACATAAACCTCGTTTGCAGCCTGTGATCGAATGCGGCCATGAATCACCTCTTCATTGTTTATTAATGGCAGACCACCGTCGACACCTGCTGATTTCCACCCATTATACTCTTCACGAAGGCCGTTCGCTAAGCTTCAGCCAACGGTAGCGTTCCCCTCGGCTCACCCGCCTTTCTTTGCTCGTACATCTTTTATGACTTACTGAAGTTTCTTTATTTGAACAAGCCTTAGCCCTGTATTGACCAAATCCAAAATAAAGTAAAGCAGTCTCGACCCCTCCTCTTCTCTCATCCCAGACATCCGAGATGAGAACCCCCTCCCCGCCCTGACCCCTGTGTTCAAGTGTATACTTTGATATGGACTCGGAGCTCATGCGAGGCCCCTCATGGTAACCAGACCTGCTGCTTCAAATTGCAGCACCAGACATTGCGAGAGAGAAACGTGTCACCGAAGACAGCCAAGCATGACCCCCTAAGGCACCACAAGAAAAACGACGGACCCAGCATATCTCAGCATGAGTGTGCGCGCACAGCCACCTGTGTGATGATTGTGTGCCAATCCCAATAATTTTTTTTTTTAAAAGAATTGTTTTTTTTCACCTTCTGTGAAATTCGATTTTCAGTCTTCAGACAGCATGATATAATCTATAGAGATCTCGATTGACGATTGCATGTTGTTTTGGGAATATTTATACTACTTATTGACTAGTTCATATATTTATGTGGATGAGTTGGGTTTTCACAATAGTAATAATCCAAACTTCAAATCCCTGCACCAGCATCATCTATGCTTGTCATTGTAATTGTACTGTAGAATGCCAACAAAATGCCTACTGAGAAGAATGCACGGCATTTCCGAGTAAACACCACCAGAATTGCAACGTGCGAACGAGTTGATGACACCAATATACACTGTAAATGAAACTACTGGAGCACGACCAAAATCAAACAATTTGTCACCGTGGCGAATGTAACGCCGCATAATGACACCATTTGTTTGATTTGATCATCAAAACCATCCCCATTCGTACTGAATTCCAATCATGTATTACTCGTTTACAGATGGTATTTCAAAAACAATCAAGCACCTCTAATACGGGGTTGTGTGTCGAAGGGAGGATTCGGTAAGTGGGCCGACACACATTCTAGTTAAATGGGGTCAGTTTGGCAGGCCGTGTTTGCACACCCACCGTGTATTTCAACAGAGATCAATAGGACTCATTCTATTCCATTGACTTTCACTCACATTTCACAGAGTTCTCATGTTTTCCACCATCGGTCCGCAATGACTCATTATGGCTTTGTGTTAAAGGTGGCCTGGCTTCTGCAGTGAATGCATTATGGGAATATTTTAGAAAATAATCACATGAATAGTTTTCCACTCTTGAGCCATCAAAAAAAAAAACTGCATTACATCTCATACTCTCTAATGGGTTCTTTCTTTTTTCAATCATTTCTTTCCCACCAGCAGTGTCAACAACACAGTATACATCAGAGGAAAAAGTGAGTTTTTTTGTGACATTTATATAAATTGTATTTGGTCATTGTTCTTGTTGTTTAAATGGGGCTAGTTTTTTTCTTTCAGGAACTGAAAGTCTTTGCGATGGCAGACGAACGTGATGTAGTTAAGCTATAGTCAGCTGAAAACCAGCAAAGTCTTTATTTTTATTTTTTTTAATTAAACAGCCTGTCAAGTGAGTGAAGAGATTTGCTTCTAAACAAAAATATACCAATTTGGAGATTATTTAAACTGAGAAGGACTCGGAGAAGCCTGTTAGCACTGAAGGTAGAAAGTGGCTCGTAGTTCTCATGGCTTTCCAGGGGGTGTGTTCCCAACTCAATCAACTTGATACCTCGTCGGATTATTTATCCATGACATCACCCCTTCCATGGAGCTTTGGGACAGTAACATCTGGGTAAGGTGGGGGAAAAAAAAGATTCTAAAGTTGGCCTTGACATCAAAGATGATGTCGAAATAATGAGATGGACGTCACAGGAGGCAACATGGGAAATTGAAGCGTATTGACGAGCACTAGGCTAGGTTTTAGTACACACACGTGTGTATGTTGTTGTGCACATGATGGAGGTTGAGCCATTAAAGGTGTTAGCACCGCTATACTCAGGGGGGGGGGGGCAGTTGACACACTCACACAAAGACAAGGACATCTTCAACCTGCCTCTTAGCCATACATCATTATTAGGATGACAGTCGCAGTAGTCTCTCGTCGCTTTTTTCCCCATAATCCCCCCCGAGTGAGAGTGGCTTTCCTGTTTCGGGCCGCATGTAAAACAAAAGATGCTATTATCGATGATGTCAAGAGAGAAAGTCTGAAGCAAATACTAAGGAAAAGAAATGAATGTCATTTTGGCCAAGGTCAGGTGGAGGGAGGACGTTGCATTCAAGGCGCTTGCTCCGTGTAGTATAAATGTCAACCCCCCTCTGGCTTTCGTCCTGGATGCCGTGTTGAGCTCTGAGCACTGAGTCAGTGCATTAGTGTCATGGCAGACGTATCCTCCGGCCCGTCTCCTGACTTGCAGTGCGAGCCCACGGAGATGCATTCAGCTGCAGCCAGCGGCACTTTGCGTGATGAGCCTGGGCAACGGCCTCAAAACTGGCTGATGGCGATATTAGGGGGGGCGCAACGGCTTCATAAATCTTTGAGAAGTTGGAAGGCATCATTTTCGATTAGGTTTAGGCACATAACAGCCATTGTTCGACAAGCAAGATATACTTATCTCAAGGGCGTGATCGGTTAAATTAAAAAAAATAAATAAACGACATGTTTTTTCTCTCTAAGTGCTGCCATACTGTATAATCAACAGAAAGTCAAAATTATGAGCAGGAGCCGACTTTTGTTGATTATTTTCAACACAATCCATTCTTCCCCGCATTTCAATCAACAACAACAAATGTCAAAATCCTGCAAATGAGATCTTCCGCTGAAGGTGAATTCTGTCAGACAGCCAGGAAGTCAGCAGTTGATTGCCCGTCGACCTGCTGCATTGCCTGCGACTGATTATTTCCTGACGCTGTGCTGTGACTGTGAAATGGCTGATGCAGAGTTTGACTGCCAATTAAAACGCAACAGGAGAAAACCTCAGAAGGGGACTCTTTTGTTTACGTGTTGTGATTATGTGACAAAAAGTCTGACCAAATATTTGTGCATTTTTTCCTAACGGTTCATCTATTGATGGCCATCGCTAATTTTAATCAAGACATACTTTCTTTTTGCATTTGTCAATGTTTAAGAGATACAACAATAATAGCATTAAACCTAAGCTTTCTAGCTCTCAAGCTACTCGACCAAACATTAGCATTGCCTAGATGCTGGCGTTTCTGATGACGGTTATTATGATTCCTGCTGGAAATGCATCCACAAAAACCTCGACAATCTCATATCATGTCCTCCCTTGCCGTGAGACAGATCAGAATGTAGTTCCACACTCGTCATAGTGTCTCACACTGACATATTACCCACTGCAGAAGGGAATTGGCAGAGAAACTGTCGACTGGGATCCACTTGCACGCTGGAGTCAAATAGCGGGGATCACCTCTTCACATGTGAAATTATGTTGCCTCTAAAAAAAAAGTCTTTAGTGGATGCAGGTCTGCTCTAATAGCTTCTTAACCGTGTCACTGAATGTGGGACGTAAGACATTAACGGGAGAGCCAGAAGTTAATTGCCGGGGATTTCCATCCGACCACACACGCGTACACAAACACTGTGAGTTTCCGCTCACAGGTTATCTGAGACTGCAGGCTGAAAAAAGAATCCATTGATGATCCTATTTCACACCGTCACTTCATGGGAACTGACGCCGCGTTGCCTGCGCGGAAGTCAAGCAAGTCCGTTAACCATTACACCATCAGTGACGTTATTTAAGCAGCTTGACAAATGTTCTTCACGTCCTATGCAGGCCCACTAGTCAAAACACTGCATTCCTATTAATATTGTGTTTGTGGAGCAAAGCAGCAAAATCCTCCTGTTTTATCTGCCTCAGGGGGGCGGCCATTTTGCCACTTGCTCTCGGATGAAGATGGCATCACAGTTGCTCAGGGAGTGACCGATTCCTGCTCAATCTGTCAATAAAGTTCTCTCAAAGTGCAACTAGTTTCCACGGAACAGTCTGGAGACTTGAAGCACTAATTGCATGCTGTCACCTGCGAACAGAATAGAAAACATCCCCGCATTCTGTCCCTATCAATATCCCCAATTTTCTCTCACCTTCAGCATTCTAATAACGCTCTTTAAATTGACATTCTTTTTTTTTTCCGCTCTCCCGCCGGCCACAGCGCTGCTGTCTGGTTTCTAATTGTGAGAATAATTGCGGTTACGACTAATCTCGGCGAGAGCGGCAACCCTGGCTCGCAGTTAGAGGGATTTGTGATAAAGAAATAATTGGTCAAATGCTTCCCCCCCCCACCCTCTTTATCGACCGCTGAGACCTGAACCCAAAGACGAAGATGCATCAACATTCATTTGGTCTCCATCAGCCACGGTTTCCACTTTAATTGAAATTGAAATTGTTGTTGACCTCGTGGGGCGAGCCTTGCTGGAACAGCAGGAAGGGGCTGTTATCCTCTCACGGAAAGAATGCCAGCTGTCTGTCACCACACATACTGTAAGTGTGCGTCATCTACCTTCTTGCGCTATATAGTCAGCTCGGCATTGTTCTAATGATTGGATGCGAGCGCGCACACAAATGGGACATTCACTGTATTTGTCTCGGCCAAAAACACATTTTTTATCACGGAGCAGTTTAAACAAGTAAGATGGGGTACCAGCAGAAGACTCAAATCTCATTAGATTGGGATAGTAGTCAATATATTGTGTTGTTAGTATTCATGTCTTTTTTTTTTTTTGAAGGAAAACCGCTTTAGTGCAAGATGAGTTTCACGGCATTGAGTGTGGGTTTTCATTTTTAGGGCAAGCTGCATCATTTAACAAGAGTGCTCCAAGAACATTAGCAGTGGGACTAAAATAGATGTTGCTACCCACGTAGGACAGGAGGAGGTGTTCTCAGGACCTTATGTAGCAGAGCAAAAAAAAAAACAAAAACAAACAAAAGTGACATTTATCCATGAGCGTTTTCTTTCCTTAAAATCTATTTTGGCATGACTGCAAAGTTTCCTAAATCCAAAAAAAAACAAACATGCGGGACCACAATGCAACATCCTCGCATGTAAAACTCGCATTGATATTTGACTGCAAGAGGCTAAGCAGCACTACGGTGGAAACATCCTGTGCGATTTGAACATTCCTGCATGATTCCCTTTGGGTGAGCATGAACAGTCGACTGGTACGGTGCATTCTCGTTTGGGAACATCGAGCATCTACTCGGAAAACGCGACAGCTAATTTGCATTATATGTAATTGGTCAAATATGCTGCTCCATGGACCACAACGCAAAATTGAAATTATTTTGTGGCCCAACAGCTGCGGCTGTGCCGCAGCCCCACGGTTAAGAGTCACTGACCTATTATCATTTTCCGCACATTTTCTCTTTTGTCTGACATGATGCATCATTTTTCCATCATCACTTTTTTTCTGACCTGGTTTAACCATGTAAAACCACGTTGAGTTTTAAGTACAAAAATATCCACAAAAAGAACATTCCCCAACATTGACATTCCATTGCAACTCAAACAGCAATCAAAGCACAAAGTTGGGCTATTAAATGCAAATGTGGAAAACATTTTCTTGTTCATGTCATTTCACTAGAAAGCTTTGATGGGAACATTTCCATGACACGCTGATCAATGGTGCGGCAGCTTGACAAAAACAAATTTTGTTTCTACTCTGCACATTGACAATTTTCAATTCAACAAAGGCTTCCTCTTTGACAAAATACAGACACACCCATAAGAAATCCATCTGGACACGGCCTGCAGTTTTGAAGTGTTGAAGAAGAATGATCATCATCATCATCATCATCATCATCATCACGGACCACTTCTGGGCCACAGTGACCAAAACCAACACTGAATTATTAAGGCTTTGGAGCAAATGGGAGCAAGGGAGCGAGCATGCTGTTAAGAGATGGAGCAGATGATACAAATTACATAGAACACACGGCACTGCATGCTACAGAAGATTTATTCGAAGCAATACCTCATTATTATGCAAAGGCTATAAAGATGAGCTACGTTAAAAATAGTATCGGACAGTAGAAAGACCATCTTGGATGATTATTTGTGAAAGCTTCTCTTCTTCAGAAGACGTAATGACAATCATGTTTGGCACTTGGGTATGATGTTGACGGTCCAAGCGCAGCAGCGCTCCAAAGTAGGAAAGACACAATTACAGTATCAGGTTTGATAGCAAGACATTGCCGTCTTGCTAGTTATGAGTTGTGCGCCGAGCGATTCTTTTCTCTTTCTTTTATACTACCTTCATTCGGCTATTTGAAGCGACTGGGGAACAAAAGCCAACTCGGTAGCCTTAATTGCTTTTGACGCAAGGCATAGATTTGTCACCGATAAGACCCGTAGTAAGCGTTTAGAATTAGAACCATTTTTTAATTAATCCCTTTTATATGGAGCTGAATTTGATGAAGCGACGGAGAGAGTGAGGGACTTTTTTTTTCCCTCCCCAAGCTTTGAGAGGGAACAGCACAGGGGAGCGTTCAAGAGAAGAAACGGCCTGCTTCAGATGGAGACGCTTTCATTACTGCCACAAGGAACACAATTGCAATTAGGAAAAGTGGAAGAAAGGCGGATGGAGCAAAGCGGGAGGACAAATAATGGTGCAGTGATTAATCTCAAAGTCTCAGTGTTGCTTCCTGGTGAAAATTTTGCACAGTGTAGTTTGCGTGAGAGCGCTTCAGTAGCTGGTGTGGTATATTAACGACGGGAAAGCAACACAAATGACTTGGGCCTAATCTGAAGGTTTTATCACGGATGCCCTACAGGCATGTCCTTTTTGCATTCTTGAAAGTGTCAAAATAAGTTAACCGTTGTAAAATGCAATGGCATGGTGCGACGTAGCATCGTTGTTTTTTTTTTCATAGATGACTATGATTACAATTGAATTGGAGATACTGCGGCATACTATAAACCGTAATGCAGACGAGTCTGTCCACTGGGAACGTGGAGCATTTTTTTTGGACAAATGCAGGCCTGAGCGCTAAACAAACGCAAACACAGCATTTTCAAAAGGAGCGTAAACGTACGTTGCATATTTGAACCGAGCTTTGGCCGGGTGTTTTTAATCCAAATGTTTCAGCCTTCGCTTCCTGAGTGGTGTGGGAATGAGATTCTGCTGTCGCGTATAATCCACTTCTATAATGACTTTCCTAGGGGGGGTGGGAAAAAAAAGGTGGGAGGCCACAGGGGCTTCGCTAAGTAACTGTCAGAGAATCACAGCGACTCACCGCTTATACCGCCACATCCAATAAATATAGAGTGCCTGTTAAGGCTGCACGTTTGCACTGAACTCGTTCCAATTGCCACATTGTAGTGTGCAGGTGAGGCTCAATAAACGGCTGCTTTTGCTTATCACATCCACTGGGCCATTAATGGTTCGCTGGTACCTACGTTATGGTCGCAGAATCCTAATCGGATTCACTAAACTGTACACAAACAAGTATAATCAATGCTATGCTAATTTGCCTAGCAGATGCTAACAGCGCATTATTATTATGATGATGAATCGCGACGTAAACAGTGAACGCTTTACGGTGACATAATGGCGTCGCTCCTATTTGGCTCACCCCAACACGTTCTTCGTAGTAAGCACCAAATCAGCATGTATTGTATTGTAACTAAGCACAGCGGTGGCCCTGGCGCCGAACGAGCATGGAAAAGGGCAAACTGAGAGATGTTTCACAGCAATACTACATACACAAAGAGACATGTTCATGCGATTCAGGCCACTGACCACACAGCCTGAGAGAAGACTTGTGGATATACACTCCATTGCCCTTGGAGTTGCTCTCTTTATGATCGCACGGAACTTTGCTCTTTGCTTTACAAGGCCACGCCATGTAGAAGGCCATTTACATCAAGTTGACGACTTCACGGAGCCTTCACTTGCTCTCGCAGCCCTTCGTCTCACAGGGCCCGCTGTCATCTGCTTCAAACCATCACCCCCTCCGCACTTCCTGTCGTTTACATATTCTACTGAGACTCCAAACTGTCAGCATCCGTTCCGGACAGTGACATGTTTTGGTTGGATAGTAGCAGTCAGGCCAATTGCGTGTGGATGCTAAGAGACATGATAAAAAAAGCTCAACCAATCAATGAGTGGAACATTGCAATCTTCGTTGACACGTCCCAGCATATATCCAGTCATCAAAAAGAGTGCTGGAATTGTTAACATCTGTCAGTTGATCTACAGGGTGGGCCAAAAGTAGGCTTGTCCCAGCAGGTTTGTATCTCAGAATTGAACGTTATCACATGAGCATGTATTGGTACACGTGAAATGTTTTGGCCTCACGTTTACAAAATGTCCTCCATAAACATGGCAACTTTGCCATTTTTATGGACTTTTGAGTACCCGGAAAAAAACCCACGCAGGCAGGGGGGAAAACACGCAAATTGCACACAGGAAGGCCAGAGCTGGAATCGAACCCCGCGCGGCCGACGTGCTAACCCGTCGCCCGCCGTGCCGCGAAATTATAATCGTGCATGACTGAAGCCGTACGACTGACCCAAATGCAAGATAATTAAAATACACTTCAGCCTTTAAAGTGTTTTTAAAGACCTTGTCTCTCAACAATAACAATATCGAGAACGATCATTTCTCAAGGAAAGCAATCACTCGCATTGGCAATTGTTTCTTCAACCGGTGGGGGCTGACTTGCACTCAATCAGAAAATTCAATGTGATTTCAAGCATGAAAGTGCAGGCACTTACATTCGCTGGAGGAAGACTGAAAGAATCCAGGCAAGTATTAGCATTCAAGCATATCGAAGCAGGAGATCGAAATGTTCCTCCCCAAAATTCCCCCCCATAGAATGTTCACCCACAATATTCAGCGTCTGGAGCAACGTTCTAGAATTATATTACCAATATTTTTTTTTTCAGAGACACAAACAAATGCCTGGTAAGACAAGATAATATATCCAATACTTTGATTGCTTGTGGAAGTTGCAAATTGAACGACTCCTTTGAGTGAGACGAGGAACTTTTCAGTGCTTATTTCCAGGGACCGTCACTCCAAATAAAACAAGCGTCCCCAGATGAACACATATTTTTTTTTTCCATAACTAGCGCACAAACAACAGGGAGTACCAATCAATGATGTGATGAATGGAGCTAATTTTACCTGGACGCCGTGGATCATTACTTCCCCTCTCATCATCTCTTCCTTTATCCTGTCCAGGTGGAAGCCAGCGCGGAGTTTGTGGAAAGTGGACACTGTGTTCAGTCATCTAATGAGAAGCTCACGCAGACACAGAGGACAGAGGAAGGTAAGAATAGGCATCGCGGACTGCAGAGATGCTATTTGCATCTCACAACATACACACAGTGACCTTCAGTGCAGCATCTGCTACAGTATGTGAATGACTGCGCTATACTGCTGGACAAATATTTCTGGGTTTTTTTCTTTTCCTCCGTAAATAAGAAAGCAGCAGTGTGGCGGGCTACTCGTTTGCAAGTCCCTTCCTTTTTTCGAGCTTTGGGGTTTGAATCTCGGCTCTGGTTGTTGTACCTTTTATCCAATTTCGGGTCGCAGGGAGCCAGAGTCTACACCGTGGACCGCTTGCCAGTCGATCCAAACGCATATCGAGACAATCAGAGTGGGAAACCCAACCCCGGGCAGCCTGCACGGAAGTCAGGCCATTCGAAAACTTGATCGTGGCAATTTTACACCTATGGAAATGAAAACACGGGGCTTGCCAGAGCTGAACCTCGGTTCATAATTACCACCCAATGTCTTTGTTGTCCTTCACCTTGAACTGAAAAAAAAAAAGATCACACTAGAACCCTCGGGAGGAATGTTCGTCTCTGTACGACCCAGACAAAAATCTGAACTTTTGACCATTTCAAGAATGAAAAAAAGAAAACAAATAAAAGGCCCACTGGGGCGCTTAGGATAATTTTGCGGCGGCGTCAGTTCTCACCATTAATCGCTGAGCCACCACATTTTTACACTTCCCATAGAGTGCGGTATTTACCTTTGATGGGCGCCTCCCAGTATTTCAACCTTGAGCTGGGCACAAAAGGCGCTTTTGTGCAGCGTTGATCCGGTCACCCAACAGACATGCGACACGACTCTTCGAAGCCTAGAAAGTAAAAGCGAAGAAACGGAAACCATTACAATAAAGTACATTGCGCGTAAATACCGCGGCCATTACGACTCTTTGTAGTGGCGACGCGGTGCCATTTCATTGCCGAGAACTGCCGCGCTCACACGAGCTGACGGATTTGCGTTTACGTCTCAAACTAAACACCTTGACGTGAAGGTTATGCGTTCCGTCGTAAAAGTGTTTCAAGAAGCGCTCGAGTCTTTGGGAGCGCGACCTTTCCTTTTCATTCAGCCTCAAACTAAAATAAAATCCCTACACCTCCGACCGACTCCATCATCCTGATTGGAGATTGTCAAAAAACACGTTTGCCAGGAGCGCGCACGCTTTGAAGAGCGTTTTTAATCGAATTCATTTGGGTCTGTTCCGCATTAGACCGCCGTTACATTCTGTCGGGATTCATCAGCGCCAGACCGCTCGTGGCGTGAACAAAGGACGCAGAACAGCTCTGCAGGAGAAAGCCGGGGAAATGAAAGGGAGAAAGCTTTCAGTCAAAACATGGCAGCAAGGTTAAACAAAGTGTCGGCAATTGGAGAAATCGTAGAGGGGGGTTGGGGGGGGGGGAAGCAGTGCTGCTTGTGCAGAAATATGTTCAACAAAAGCAAAATGTGTCTGGAATGCAGGACGCACACCCTTGGTGTGCTTTTATATGCACCGACGCTTCAGTCGAAGCCGATTTTTAAGCGAGAAGGAGCATGCGCAGGCCGCTGAAAAAAACAGTCGAATTGGAAAGGCTTTTTTTCTCACATGTCCGACGCTAACAGCTCATTGTACAAAACTATTAGTAGGGGAGTGCGCCGTGGCCTCGTGTATTTGTTCGCTCCCTCTCATTCGACACGGAAAGTGCAGCGTTTCATTCTTGGGTCTCTTCAAAGGTGCTTTACAGCTGCACGAATGCCGTCTGTTATGTGTGGCGAGGAGGTAAACTGGGAGCCAAAGGATATAACTTGGGGAGATGGATTTCATCCGTGGCACGCTATTTCTGTACAGAAAAGAAGAAAAGATACGGAATGATCTCTCTCGAGCTGAAATGAAGGGGATGATGCGAAAGGTGACATTGGGTCACGAATATGCTATGCTATCGATATTAAATCGACCGGGCAATCTTTTAGCATTAGAAAGCGGATGTGGAAGCAATCGCAATGGGCAATGCGGAGCGCAGCGGGAAAAATTGCCAAACAAAGCAACTGTGTTAATCGACAACATAAAAAGAGGGAGTCAGGAGTCGAGCAGAGAGTAGATTTATGCACTTCTGCTGCATTCAGAGAAACGGGGAAGTCGCAAATATCCGACTTGAAGTTTACAAGGTCGGACACGTAAAACATGAGCCCCCAATGTAAAATAAGCAGCCGACAAGAAATTCTTTTGTCCCTTGTGCAGGAAGAAGCAAGCGGCAAATTCAATTTGTCAATTCCCGTGCGAACGTGCGCATGTGGTGCAGCGGGTATAGCGGACAGCCGGACACATATCACCAAAACCCCGTCCAAAACACTGCCGTGTTGACAAATTGAACAAAAAATGAAACGTCTGCCGCTGATCTATAAAGGTGATGCCGGGGAGACTGCTTCTTTAACCAATCGCATTTTCAATTCATCCGATGTCACAGGCACAAGTGCTTCATGACATCATCATTTTCCCCTTCCTGTGATTGTCTCTTGTGACCTGTACACATGTGTGTGCCGAGACACGTCGACAGTGAGAGTCGTCTCACTCGATGTGAAAAAGTCAAGCATTTGTCGGAAGTGACCTGATGACGTCATACATGAAGAGTGATGATCTCGGAGTTTTCCAGCACCCAAACAATAATTCATCTCTCCGCATTGTGTATTTTCTTCTTCTGACCCCAGCTAACCTTCAACCAGACTCCACTGAGTGGCGCTAATAGCCACCCTGGGATAAATGGCGCTTAACCTAAGAGGAGACATTCAGCAGGGCGTCAGAAGGACTCGGGTTCAATGAAAATGTATTCCTTGGGTTCCTGGTGTAATCACTCAATTTCTAGGCCAATGGCGGCAGCGGGAGGAAGAGCAGAAGGAAGGAGGTCTGACAAAAATAGCACCATAGAATAACATGCCTGGCCGGTGTGAGTCAGCGCAAGCAGCTGGCCCTGCGTTGCGCCTTACATGCACAAACTCGGTGGAAATGCAACACGACAGGATACACAGAACGACACGCGTTGATACACAGGAAAGTATTGACGGGGAAGCTCTCCTCGTATGTCATTTTTAGCCCAGATTCCAGTCCCTTGCTGTATATACTTGCAAAGTGTGATAAACCATTAAAAAAAAGATGACCAGTTTCAAGGCAAGCTTCTCATCATGTATTGATCGATTTATTCATTGTGTCGGGAAATTTTTTCTTCATTGTCCCGACGTCTTACACGAAAAACAAATGTGAGATGATTCATTTCTTTCAACAAGAAAAGAAGACTGCTCTGATGAAAAACGACATTCAGAGAGGACGTTAAAAAGTTGATCTGCCGATGAGACCAACTGGATAGACTGTCCGATATTTTCTCAGATGTACCTATTTGATGGCGGGTGTACCTTTCGGGTGGGAGTTCGGCATTATAAACTAAGGTTAAAAAAAGGCCCCCCGAGCTTTTAAGGAAAAAAAAAGCCACGTTGAGCAGAGGTGCGGTTGTAAAACCTTGCGTGCATGCTGACACAGGCACTGAGCTTGACTTTTCGGGTCCTCGGACAGAATGAAAACAGTATTCTGGGATGTGTAAGAGTTCGCAAAAAAAAAAAGGCAGTAGACAGGATTTCTTAAAAAAAAAAATCCATTCACAAAAACCACAGAGACTGATATTTAAAAAGGTCATTAAGACATCAGGCAATAAAAGAAATACATAACCAACAAATCCAAAGATGTTCAAGACACGATAAATCTGCCGCAGGGAAATAAAACTTTAACAGCAACAAATGTAAAAGACAAAATAGTGGCTTTACTCCTGGAACCTCCTCCATAGAATAACATTACAAGCCGACTCTTCTTTGCCCAGAAGGGCTCAGCAAGCCAGTGCTGAGCATTCTGGGTCATGTAATAAAATCCAGAAATACCAAATTACAAGAAGCTTTTAAAGCTGCTTCTCATACAAAATAAACAAAAACCAAAGAGCAGTATAGAAAAAACAAAACAAAGAAAAAACAACACAACAGCAGAGTAAAACCAAGCACAAGAAATATTAAGTAGAATTAAGGCGAGTTAAAATATTGCAAAATCTTTTGGCCCCTGTGTCTCAAACAGACTGCCACAACAGTCAGAGCTCCCACTATTAATCGCTGCATGGATCCGGAGGACGGATCAATTGATGATGAAATTAATGAATATCCCCCCCAAAAATTCAAATAAAAATACAACAAAAAAAAAAAAAGAAGGATAAGTGATCCTCTTTGGAGAGATTTTATTTGGTTTAGTTTGGTCTCTTCCTCGGGAATATTTTAAAGGGAACAGTGCCAACCTCCTTAAATAATCAAAAAAAAAAATTGGAAAACTAAAACAAAAAGAAGTGTGATTATCTTTTGGTTGGGGGGGGCACAGATTTGTTTTTTTTTTTTTTAGGGGGGGGACGTCTTAACACCTGATATGACAGATGACAATGACTTGCCTGTGGGAAGAGTGTGTCCCGCTGAAAGTCCTCCCCCTGATTGTGATTAAGAGCAGTCCGGCAAAAGAGATACAAAAGAAAACGGACCTCAAGTTGTTGTTGTTGTTTTGTTTAGTTTTTTTCTCCTAACTTTCTGAAGGTCATTTTAGAGGAAACATTCCCCCGCAAAGTGTCCCTCTGCTCCCCTCGTTGGTGATAAAGGCTGATTCAGCAATCATCTTGTCCCGAAGGTCATGCCTTGAAGGTCAATACGGGCCAATCGTCAGGCCCCATTGGTGGTTCCGATCGCCCGACAAAAGAGGACGCGGCTTCAAACGTCCGCGTCGTCCTTCAAGTGATAGCGTGCCGTCTCTTCCTTTCACGTTTCAAACCCATTCCTGCATGGAGCGTTTGCAGTAAAGTATGTGGCGCGGCGTACCCTTCCTCTTGAACTGCACGACCGTATAGACCAGCACCAGCAGGCACAGTGCCAGCACGCACGGGATGACGATGGCGACCGCTTTCACCGTGTTGGCCTCGTTGTCCAGCTCGATGACCACGTCCGTGTTGCCGTCGCCGGCGGGCGGGCGCCCCGGGTCCGCCGCCATCAAGTCGCAGCCCATGAAGTCTTTGAGGATGGAACGCGGGTAGCCCGGCTCCACTCTGAGGAACTGGTTATTGAACTTCCAGTACTCCTTCCCCTTGTAGAAGTAGGTGAAACCTGAGGCGGCGAGAAGAGCCACACGTGTCAAAAGTTTTTCCGCCGCATACGCACACCTTCCCGCACAAACGTGAACGCCGGATGGTCATGAGACAATCTCAAAACGTGCACTTCCCAGAACAAAGCCCGAACTGAGATTCTAACCTCGGACCTCATGAAATGTATTCACCCAAGGCCAACGAACATGCAGGAGACACGCCGTGCGCGTTTCTTTCAGTCGGCAGAGAAACGATTTCCTGATGTGAAATTCACAGCAGTCATGAGTTTTTAAGCCATGTGACAAATGTGTCCAAATTTGTCCTGCACTATTTTCTCAGTATTGAAAAAGAATTCAAGTAAAATTTCACCAAATAGTGAACTGTGTGTGATTTGGCAGCTGAGCCACAGTGCACTTGTCAGCAGCGTAGTTAAGCAGGATTGTCTCGGGAGATTAATTAAAAAAGCTCATTTAAAAAAATAAAAAACAGTCAAACCCCAAAGCTAATATCACACCCAAGCACGATAAATGTCACCCAGAACAAGCTTTTTATGGGTTTATTTTTTTTCCAAGAATGAGTGGGCAATTGTCCTGGGTGTCACGCAAACAACGTCACAACGAGTCAGTGTTCATCTTTGATTCCATCCCCCTGGAGGAAGAATTCACTTGGAAACACTTGCCCCTCTGTGGGATTATTTGTAAAGACAGCGATGCAAATGTTGAGTGAAGATAAAAGGGACATTTTTTTTTTTCCTGTGGACACCGCACATAGAGGATATGCATTAGAGCGCACATTTGAAAATTGTTTTAATGCCATATCAGCTTTGGTCCAAATGAGCGATGGGGAGGTTTTGATGCCCGATGGAATTCATTTTTATGTATTTTTAGGGTGACTCCAGGACGTCCCTGAAAATGTGTCATGTAAAACTGGGCTCTTCCCCGGCATGTGACAGCTTGACTTGCTGTTCATTATTCATGCCTGCTGTTTTCGGGGAATATGAGCACTGAAATACTCGAAATGCCAAGAGAATGAAGCGAGATTGGACGCCAGATTTCGTAAAAATGGTGGACGGCTGACACCGTTTCTCAAAAAAGCGAACCTACGGTGCACGTGATGAGTGTGGGTCTCAATCAGCGGCGCCGCCCACCCCTTCGCGCTCGCGCTCCTCCCGGCCTCGGCGGCGGAAATTTTGGGCCACGGATCTGGCGGCCGACCCACAGGACAGATGGCCCGAGCGTTCGGCACCACCTGCCCCGCTTTTTCCGACCAAGGTGCTTGCCAAATCAGGGCCCGAGCCCACCTGGCGGGATAAGCTCGACGAGGAAAGATTTTCACAATCCAGCACCTCGCCAGGTGAACACTTTGAAAGTTATGCATCACCTCCCCCGTACGTGATTCGGGCCATCGGGCTAAAATTGAAAGATCCCAGTGGTGGCCTTGTTCCTCCTGCTCCAACTGAGCAAAGCGGCCCAGATTGGCGAACAAATGAATTCGGGGGATAAAAAAAAAAAATCTTGAGTAGGTGACCTATTTTTATATGCCACGAGCAATATTCTCAATACTTGCTTTGCATGCCCCTGCAATAAAAGTTTCTTCTTGTCAAATGCGAGGACACCCGTAACAACACCATGTAGAGCGATGTAAAAATAACGGGGTCAAATGTCAAATTCATACGGCCCCGATTTGCTGCCTGCGGTGACCAGCTGAAATCAATACGAGCTGGCACGGCAACAGTCACGGCTGCTGTCACAATTGGAGTGCCGGCGAGGACAAATCCTACCGTTGGCTTTATCCACAAAGGCCCCCTGCGGCGATTCAGGCACACCTCTCCACACGGTGATGGGTTTGGGATAGCCGGGGTCCATGGTCCTCATTTCCTCGTTGTAGCGCCAGTACCTGAAAAGGAGCAAAAAGAGGAAGAAATGAACGAAATGTGCGTTGACGGTCACATTTCACAGCTGACGACAACAGATGGTACCTTCTGCTCAAGGCTTGAATCATTCACACACACACACACTCGTCGAAAAACAACCTTTCATCTCACCAGTAGACCCACCACTCTTCATTAAAGTAGCATGAAGGAAGCGGAACGTAGCGGCTGCAACGAGCATACTACCCAGAAAATGTCCAAACTGAAATTCAAGCTGCACAACCGTTGACACACACGCACAGCATAAAAATGTTTTTCTCCATATTTCAAAGGCGTTCACGGGGACTGGTCACCTGTCGCCTTTGAAGAAGTAGGTCTTCGCCACATCCTCCCACCACACGGCCGTCTCTATGCTCTGAGCCGGCATGCCGTGGCCATACTGGGTGATGTCCTTCGGGTATCCGGCCTGCAACACCGTGTCCTTAAACACCCAGAATTGCTTCCCTGCAAAAGAAAAAAAATAAAAAATAAAAGAAGAAACATAATGAGGGACAAGTAAATGTGCGGGTTTACCCGCCAGGTGCGATACAGCAGGAGGGCAAATTTACAAGGACAGCGAGCACAAGCTTTGGCGTAAATACCAAGCAGTCAACCTGTTGCCCTCGTGTATTCCATGTTTCCCTCATTTAAAATCGAAAGTTCTTCCTGCCCTTGCTTTGAGATACTATGGGAATTGCTGGTTAAAAAAAAAAAGTGTGAGGACATTTAAAAAAAAAAACATTAAGAAATAAACATCCTAGATGTGTTCAGAGTCGTAATAACGACAACATGAATGAGAATCCGCTGCGAAAAGCTCAATTATGTGCCATATGTTCTCATACAGTATAGACGAGTTTGTTATAAAGCAAATTGATGAAAGAAATAACTCTCAGTTCATTACTTTGCTTTTTTGTTTGAACTATTTGCTAATATGCCCCAAAATAAAATCAGTAGCACATTCTAAACGAAAAACAAAGAAATAATCCGACAGCAGCATCTGTCCATTCCTCTTGCATACACTTATGGACTCGTTTTCTGTTCAATTTTCCATTCCCCTCATTTTGACCCTCTTCTCTCTGTTGTGAACTCTCCTTCCTGGGGAGTAATTAGATGAAACTGCACACTCCTGGCAACGCGACCCCAGGAAGTGCTTTTCTTCGTCACTCGTTGAGGCGGCGGGTTGAACAAGAGGAAGTGGGAGCGGGTGGAGTGCGTCAGGGAAAATTGGATACAAAATTGATCGCGGTAGCGGGAGGAATTAACCAATGACGTATTTTGTATCTTACTTGTAGTATACCGGATGACTATCCGCGATAAAATGTTGGCCGCAATGATTACAACCCCAAAAGAATAAATGAACGAGTGGTATTTGCGAGACACAGAGAGAGCAGCGGTGGCCTCTTTGCGGAGAGGAAATCCATTTAACCTCCTTCCCTGACAAAGACCCACTCCATCCATGTCACACTTCCTCTGACCCTGACACAAATAAAAAAAACAACACACCACACCCTGAGATTAAATTCACTACCCCCCGCACCCAAAAGGTTTTGCCAGTTCAAGACCAGACGTAAGCAGCAGAAGAATAGAATAAAGGCCGAATCGTTGCGATGGTGCACATTCAAGACTTCACGACACAAGTTCATTTTCAATTTTTGTCAAATCGCGGTGTTGCATTTGGCAGTCTGGATGAGCTTTTCCTCAGCGGAAGAAGGACTCCTGGGAAATCACTTGTGTGTTTCAAGTGAATCAAGACCACGCATTAGAGTAAACGTAGCAATCCTGGCATTAGCCAGTCAGGGAAGATAGCGGGGTGGAGAAAAGGCACACGCGCTTTTGGCGCACACTGCCTAAGAAGTGTGCGCTTCCAGCAATTGTTGGATTTTGAAAATAGAAATGTGAATACAAAAAAAAAGCAGACAAGGGTTTTTTTTTTTTTTTAAGAGACACATATGGACCGCCATGAAGTTCCAAAGACCAAAATCTCCCCAAAGTCATATGAAAACTCCGTTTGGACAACATGGGCCCTTGACGTAAACAAGACACACACACGCTAGAGATGAAAACAGTGGTGGTAGTCGAGAAACCAAACAAAAAAAAAACTGCCTTACCTTTGAAGAAAACAAACTTGCCCTCACTGTTCTCATAGACCGCATCAATTTTAGGTGGCAGCCCCCTCCAGAAAACACTGATGAGCATGGGGTACCCAGGCATCACTGCGTTATCTCTTACTCGCCAAAACCAGTGGTCCTAAAAGACAAAAAGCAGAAAGTTATGCTCTTTTGCTTGAATTTTTCTTTTTTTGGGGGGGGGGGGGGCAACTTCATTTCCACATAAAAAATAAAAAAATTCGATCTGATGTTCCGTGAGGGGTTTTGTATTAGGCCTGATTGTTTCACTTGCAACATCAAAGTCCACTTTGGATCCTTCACATGCATTCTGAGATTTCCTGGAGAGCGAGCGCATCTGTTGCAACGAAGTTGACAAACGTATGGCGGGAGGAGTGGTGCGGGGGCATCGAGTCACATGTCGCATGTGCATGTCGGGTGTGTTTGGAATTTCAACATCTCAAATGTCCTCAAGGAAAGGAATGTGTGTGTTTTTGATGAGGGATTGGAAACATGATGCCAAATCGAGAGCCGGGGGGAGAGAGAGAGAGAGAGAGAGACGTCGCTCCGAAAGCCATTTGGACTCGCTTGAGAAGTCCCACCCTTTGGCAGAAAACACTCCATCACATCTTCTGCACACATGATACGTACATTGGGGACAAAAAGAGATTTGGAGGTGGATGAACACACACACACACACACACACACACACACACACACACACACACACACACAATCACGGCTCTGTCGATAGCTGATGAAACCAAGTGTCTCTGCTCCTCTTTTTCTCTCAGCATGTAATCCAATTGTTTCCTTGGATTCTGCACTGCACCGGTCTGGACACTCCTCCCCTTTCTCCCTAACCTTCTCAGTTGCTTCGCTTCAGTCGCTTTAACCCCCCACAGTCGACATGGCAACCGCTTCGCATTTTCTTTTATGTAAGGAACAGAAAAATAAGCGAAAACAGATTTAACTCTGAAATCTGAACCATTCTCAATCCGTTTAACTTCAGAACAGAGAGAAAAAAAATGTTTGGGTGGGCTTTTCCCCACCCAAACATTCTATACTCCCACTAGGAAAAGGAGGCTCAGTCAAGAAAGCCGGAAAACATTTCATCGGCCAGTTTGTTAGTGGAGGATTGTTCACTCAAAGCTGAAGTCAGAGTACATTTGGAACAATTAAGAAAATAGCGATTGTCTCATTTTGGTAAAATCCCAATACTGTCTCATGAGCACATGAATTAAAAATCCTCTCGTGAGCAGAAGTACCATTTGCAGAAACCAATGTGTTTTTTTTTTGTTCCATCACATTCACTCGGGTTTTCTTTCCCGAAATCATCATCAAGTCCCGCGATTCTCATCACCCAATCAAAGCAAGCAGCTGCTGCTCTCGGAATTGATAAAACAGCGTATGAAGACGATCACTTCGGACCGCCTGTGTGCATTCAGCCAATGTAATATCCTCTAGCTTCAAAAACGGATTGATCTTTGGGGCATAAAAAAAATGCGGCGGGGTGAGGAGGGAGATGGGGAAAACAACGTCTTCTCTTCTCCCCTCAACGCCACAAGACTCTTATTGAACCCGTTAATACTATTTATAACCACCCCTCAAAAAAAACAGTCACACATAAAGCATGAGAGGCGCGCTTTATCCTCTGTGTGCAGAACACAGGGCTGCTTTGTGTGCTGCCCCCCAAGGTTTTGCTGCTCGGCGCTGCCGTCTTGTGCTCACCAGCTTCGGCCAAGGGAAAAGGATGCATTTGGGGACGGGTGTTTTTTTCTCTTGAGCGCACGCAAGTGCTCCTTTCGACTAAGATGGGGATCTCGTCAAAAGTGTCAATTTTGTCAAGTGCTTTGTCAATTGGATCCAAGTCCAATATCTTGTTTACGTTGGCATTAGAGGTTTAAATGATACGAATTTGGATTTGGGGGTTTTTTTCGGGTGAGCAAAATCATCACGATGTGGATGAGGTGCAGAAATGTAATTGGCCACATGACAATATCCTAAGTGAATACGGGAGACCCTTGTTCTCCTCCGTTGTTGCTGTTAGCATGTCTTCGACTCAAGTACAACCGGGTCAGTATTGTGCAATGCAAGAGGGGGCATAAAAACTAACCCGAGGTTCAAATCAAAAGTCACTCTTGTTTACCTTAAACACAAACATCTCTCTCCTTAGTATTGCCAAGGTGTTGAAACTTCCATCGCAGATGTTGGGCTTAGAATTGGGATGGGACGGTCTGTCACCGGGAGGCAGCCTCGGAGGTCTGGTCTGCCGGTCCGGTTTGCGCGGATCCGACGGCGGGTTGGAGCGAGCGGGCGGCACCGTTGGCAAAGGCTTGGTGGGCTGTGGGAGCTTGTCAGGAGGCCCTACAGAAAATAAGAAAGTCAAATCGTCAGGAGATTTTTATTTGACCGCAATGGTGTAAATGTCAACAAAAAGATGAGATGCGGCACGTGTGCAAAACTGTTCACGACGACTGCTTCTCCTAAACGGCAAAAAAAATAAAAAAATAAATGACGCTGGGAAAACCCGAACGCAACAAGAGCAGGCACAGTGTGCACATTCCTCTCGCTATCTCTCACACTTGCACTTAATATTCATGAATAACATGAGTCGACTGAAGTACAGAAATCCGCAGAGTACAAAGAGAGCGGTAGAAAGGAGGCCCGTGAGTGGGTTGCAAGCGTAAATAATTGATCACATGATGGTGCAGAGATAACATTCCCTGTGAATGTGAAGAAGAGGAGATGACGTTGACCCGGCTTCAAAAGAAGTGGCCCTTGACGATATTATTAATATGGCAGAAGCAAAGAGAACTAGAAATATCCCCTTCCGTCCACTGAACCATGAGAAATTGCCGATAAAGTTACCGTCAAGCTTTCAAGTGAATGTGAGACACATCAGACGATTCAAATTGGAATGAGCGACCGAAAAAAAAAAATATATATATATATATATATATATATCCATCCATCCATCCATCCATCTATTTTCCGAACCGCTTGATCCTCACTAGGGTCGCGGGGGGTGCTGGAGCCTATCCCAGCTGTCTCCGGCAGTAGGCGGGGGACACCCTGAATCGGTTACCAGCCAATCACAGGGCACACAGAGACGAACAACCATTCACACTCACACCTAGGGACAATTTAGAGTGTTCAATCAGCCTGCCATGCATGTCATCTTGCAGTCCACAGAACTGATGATTGAGTTTTTTTTCTTCATGAGAGGGATTCCTTTCACTGACTGAATTCAATCCTGTGAAACACATCCCAGATTAGTGGCGGCAAAGCGCTCTACAGTTATGTAAGCAAGGGGGAGGAGATGACGGTCAGCTGGACGGCTCCAAGCCATAAACAGGCAACATCACTGCGCCAAGACAAGGTAAAAATTGCATGGAGCTAAATACGAGATGGAATTTTTTTGGTCCGCCGTGTATTCGTATCATAAACAAAACCACAAGGGAAGAATACACCAGAAAGCAAATTTTCACTCATGTGATTAAGTATACCCCGAGGCAACTGAGTCGGTTTTGTTTTGTTTCCCCGAAGAACAACAACAACAACAAAAAATGCTGTCAGTCTAAGCTTGGTTTTAGCAACATATGCCAAAAGGCAAGTCTCGAGGTGTATTTTCTCGCGATCAAGATAAGACGGTACTGTTGAGCGAGACGAACGCATGAATACACGTCGCTCATGGCAGTCAAACAGAAATCAACAGAAACCCTCGTCGTGTGGAAAGAGGCTGAAGGGCTCGTTTTGCAAATTGAATCAGACATGACTCCAAGATGTCTTATACGCAACTATTTTTGTTGGCTGTAACATAAATATAGTCATTGGCTGGTTGAGGGGAGCGGTGACATTTTTGGGTGACAAGGCTTTTGTACTGCTCACTTGGTGGGTGGAAGATGGAAATGAGCGCCAAGCCAGAGGCCACAATTTGTTATCTCAACGCCGTGTGTGACAAAAGCGCTTAAGTCTTAATTACATTTGCTATGAACATGTACTGTAGTCTGCTCCTCGATATGTTCGCTGCCAAATGACATTGGCTTCATAAGTCCAACATGATATTAAAATGTATTCTTCATCATTATTGAGCCCACGCTAACACTGGATTAGGTGGCAGGCGTAACCCGGCACGGCGGACGACCGGTTAGCACGTCCGCCTCACAGTGCACAGGTGTGGCGTTTGATTCTAGCCCTGGCCTTCCTGTGTGGACTTTGCATGGCCTCCTCGAACCTGCGTGGGTTTTCTCTGGGTATTCCGGATTCCTCCCATATTCCAAAAACATGCATGGCAGGCTCATTGACCAGAATCTGATTGAACTATCCATCCATTAGACACTTTCTATATCACTAAGCCTCATTAGAGTCACGGCTGAGTTGCTGGAGCTTAAAAACAGAGGACTGGGTGAGTGCAGAGTACAACCTGGACTGTTCGCCAGCCAATCGCAGCCAAATCTGATTCCAGTAACCCCAATGCAATTTCACAAAAGGCAATTTTGGGCAATTTCTCCCGACTCCCCATGCCTCATTACTTTTGTTTGACCAATTTTCCGACTCCGTCTCAACTTCCCATTGATCTAAACTCTGAAGGTCGCACCACCAACCGTATTTAGATTCAACACTGAGTGTTACTGAGTGTTGGGGGGGCTGGGGGGTGGGGGGGGGGGTCAATTTCTGTGAGAACAGAGAAGGGTTATTCGTGAGAGGAGCTGCTGCCATTTGTCCTGCCCTTCAACTCTGAGTATAAGAGAGAGGTGGAGGTAGAGGAGTAAAACACAAGAGGCATGAAGAGAGATTTGATCCCTTGCCCAGGTTTGTCACTCCCAAAGGTACATACCCAAGTCATGTAAACAGATGGTAGGTAACGGGTGTGTGCGTGTGTGTGTGTTTAAGAGCGAGAGAGAGAGCAAGAAAGAAAGAGAGTGAGTGCATCCATTCGTGTGACAGCCCGCTGTCATCGCGTTGGAGTGTAACTGGCTTACAGTCTCAACTGTTACTTCCCTCCAACTCGGATGAGAAACTGAGGACGAGATGACAAAAAACTGTCAAATGTGTCATTTAAGGGTTTCCCACCCCAAATACATCACCTGTCAATCAACAGGGTGACTTAGATCTGATGGGGAGGGGTTCAAAAGAGTACCGTATTCAGAAAATGTACGATCGTATAAAAATGAGGACTCTGCTGGCGCTTTTCATCAAAGTTCCTGTACATTTTATGTTCCGACTTGATACGGCCACCCTAAAGTTACACCAGCTTTAAGAGAGGACAAAAGTGCCACTATCAAAGAAGCAGCCTCACCATAAATCTTTTGGATGCCCAGCAGATCGTCCACGGGCAGTTTGAAGTTCTCAGTGTCCATGTATTGATAGAAAGGAGCCATGATCGCTGTGGGGTCGTTGGAGTGTTCCAGCCCAAGTGCGTGGCCCAGCTCGTGCACTGCCACCAGGAACAAATCATTCCCTGAAAATTTAATGGAGAAAAGCGGGACAGAGAAATCAGACATTGTGTGATCCAAACGTCTTAGAGCAACTGATTCGGTCTCGTAGTCTAACAGCAAACTCTATATTTGTTGTTGTTATTTCAGTCTTATTTATTGAAGGTCACGCTTAGCAGCTAAAGAAGCGTATCATGTTCAAGAATTTACTGTACAAAGCAGACCATCACTGACAAATCCTATTTAGAGAGTCACAGACTGATTGCGGTGATCGAAATGTCAGCAGCCTCTTTGTAAGATGAATGTCACGCCCAACGCTGCCTGCATTCTCTAAAATGATTCACTAAAAAGCCTTGGCATTCTTTCAAACAAAGTCGTGGCTTTTAAAAGTTGAGATTTTTACGGCGAGATCAGAGGAAATTTTTATTCAAGCTTGTAACACGGAACAAGTGTCCAGGGATTAAGTTTAAAGCAAATAAAGAGAGACGGGGAGAGAAAAGGAGAGAAAGAAGAAAGCAAAATGGCTCAATGATTTTAGAATTAGCTTTGCTGGAAATGCTACACTGCTCAGCAGCCAAAGACAATTCTGAAGGCCCTTTCACATGATGCTTACTCTGACGCACGACAAATGCCGTTACAATAATCCTCATCCCAAATTTTTACCTGCAAACCAGAAGAGAAACAAATAAAAGATTATTAGTGTCATGGAAATGTTTGATTTCTTATAGAATACATGTTTTTTTTCAGTGTATTGCTAGGCAATCAAAAGTCAATTGTAACACTTAATCAGATGAGAGGAGAGCAAGTCCACCATTTCCATCCTGGAGACAACATAAGCAACTTATATAGTTTGCTTATACCACCATTTAGTCCTCCTACTTGGATAACTACAAGATGAACCGTAAATGAGATTTTTCCAATGCCTCATTCTCAACCCTCAACTCTTTGGCCTGTCGGGGGCATTAGAGGTGAGTGGTGTCCCCTTTAATTCACGCCGCGCAAGACAGTGATGTCCCGTTGGCTTTGCGTTGAGACATAAACAAAGCAAAGGCGACTTGGTTCCAGCCTCGCCAACGGTAAGGATACAAGACAGGTATGAGACGGATGGAGAAAAAGAGGGTTGTGTGAAAGGAAGAAATAAGGCAACAAGAAAAAAAAACCCTTTCAGCGACATTAAAAAAAAAAACCCAAAAAGGCTGAAGTGAACCACGTCTATTCATGGTTTGCGATTCACAAATTCACAGATGAGTGGCGATTGAAAAGCTCTGTCAGCTAATTATTTTGAAGGATGAGTTTGAAATGATATTAAAGTGCTATTGATCATAGTTTTGTGGTACATTACGGGATACGGTTTTGACTATTAATGTAGACATTTGTAAACATTTTTTACAAGTGGCATCAATTACTCCGTTTATTTTATTTTTTTTAATGTTGGGGCTTTACTGTCATAGATAAGTCTAAACAAACAAAAAAATAGACAGAATTATCATCGTAGAAGCAGAAGCAGCTCCCAGCGGAGCATTTTATGAATAATGCAAAGACATCCATACCATGGCTGCACTTAAAAGTCTTTGGATATGTTTGAAGTAAAAACAAACCAAAAAAAAGCAGAATAGGCAACAACGATGGGGAGTTCATGAATAGACTGATGAGCAGGCAAAATGTTCCGTCTTCCCTCCCAGTGGTTGCAGGAAAGTCAACAGGTTGTGAATCCTCTGCTTGCTCTTTTGCCGTAATTTACGAGGTCCCTACACATGCCGCAGCCCATCTGCTGACGTGGTAATACAAGGTCCTGACATAAACACGGACAAGATAAACACCCACGGGTCTCCAAATTAGATAGCGGGGCCGCGGCGATGCAGCCTGACCAAGTCAGCAATTAAGATGGTCAGCCTGTAATCCTCGGTTGTAAATAAGCGCAGACAGTCTCCTCAATGATTTTTGGTGTCGCGCCGCATATCTGCAACCACATAGCAAGACCTTTTTGCTCTCATAGGTAATATATAAGATCGCCCTTCATGTAACTGAAAGTGTTTGAGGGAATCGCAATTGCGTCTTCCATGTGGAGAAATGTCAGTTTATCGAACACAAAGCCCAAAGTTAGGTGCGGTGAGGTGTGGGTGCTAAATTGTTTCCCGGTGTTATGCTTCAACAATTCCCCGAAGTGACTGACAATTTGGGTTTAGAATTGGTCTTGGAAACAACTCTATAAGAACCAAAGGCGGGTAATTGCATTCCCGTGTTGTTTTGTGTCATTAAAAAGTTGTGCCCCGCAGGATAGTGAAGCTATACAATAGCTTCTTGATGGAAACAAACACTGTGGGCCTAATTTACGAAGATCCCAAATGGCGGGCGCTAAATTGTGTGCTAACTCATTTGAACAGATTGCGTGCGCCGTTGGCAACAGGTGTAAACGCAGTGGGTGGGGTGAGGGGTGCAGGATTTTAATGGCCGGTTTTACACGATAGGAAATGGATGGATGGCTTTCACAATGGAAAATTGGTGAGAGAATTTTTAAGCACAAAAGCAAGTTTAAAGATGGAATTGTAACCGTTACTGAAAGACGGGGGGGGGGGGGGGGGGAAACATTGGGTGCAAGAGAAATGCAAACGTGTGCACATGCAGATAGATATAAAATTGTCATTGAATGGACTATTGACCAACTTTTGAGAACTGAACTCCAACATAGCAACGTAGCGCGCGTAATCTGCCGTGGGGGTCATTATCTATTACCAGAAACTGCAACTGAGCGAAATTCAGAATTTGGAATCTTGCCAAAGGACTCGGATATGAGCGGCTCTCGCGGACTTGAGGTAAATAAACCAGCACAGAGCATGGAATTAATGCTGCCGAGGAAAGGACATCCTTTATTCTTGTCATGTTTATCTCAGCGCAGCACCTGTGAGCAAGACAGGGTATTGGTGTACATATTTATTGTGATCATTTATCATTAATAATACATTTCCAAGCAAGGGTGTTTTGCAGAGGTGCCCTTGGAAACCCAAAAGCATCGCATTTGTTTGTGAAAACCCTGTCGACGCCAGGGAAGGAGAATGGACACACAGATGCTTTGCAAATCATCGGGAATTAGGTTGCTGGTGTCGTGAATAGAAAAAGAATCACTCTGCCCCAGTCGTAAATTGAAAGCAACTTAGAAATGCTTCACAAAACGGAATGCAATTGAAATCAACAATAAATGAACGAATCATCAAATAATATCTCATACAAGATGACGGCAGTAGTTCATCCGTAGGGTCGTACGAGGGCTTTGCAATAATAGTGCCCAAAATCAAGGGTCTCAAATCGCCCAACCGAGATCTCAGTGAATAATGTACTTGTGCCTTCATTATTGATGCGAATGTGAATATATAATAGCAATGAGGAAAAATGCGGGAAGATCTGGAAGAATCAATCTGATTGGATGAGTCATATCCGTCTATAACGAATTCCTGAGAAAAAAGGCAACCACTAACACAGCACTAATTCATTTGTTTGTTAAGAATTATGGGTATGATCTTATAAGGACATATGACTGACTCGTGAGAGAAGGACACCCCCTCCGGTGCACTCTGCATGTGAGCCCCACCGCCCATGTGGAAGTTGATGCTGCTGTCAGTAGGTGGCTGTCTATTTCGAGTAAGAGCCTGGTGGGCAGAAACACGTGGTAACATTTCTGCTTCCTTTCCTGACATTATTTTCCTTCCAAGTGTTGTGAATGCAAAGCTACAGGTTGTGACATTCGTAATTGGATAAGACCGTATAAGCCACAGAGACATTTTCACACACACAAAAAAAATCTAATATAATAAAATAAAACACACACACAGAACACCTATATGTGACGGCAACACTGTATAGCAGAGGTGAGCACTTGTCATTCATCAGCGTACGGGCCGGCCATTACTCCAGGTCGTCACCTCTGCAGAACAGCAAAAATGTCTTATTTCCTGTGTGTTCACCTATTCAAGTGCGGCGCTATGGGATGTTTTTTTTTTCTAACAGAAATTTATGGAGGTCTTTGAGCACATAGTGGGAGTTATGAGTCACTCTCGAGTGAGTCTGATTGTCTTTGCATCAAACTGTATGAGCTGTGTTCGTGGTTGATTTTGCCCCATTGGTGCAACAACGCAATTGTTTCTGTGAGACTGAAAGTCAAAATGGCATTTTGACTTTGGCATCAGCTTGGAGTATACGAATATTTACATACTACATCATGTAGCAGAGGGTTCGTCGCTGGATGTTATGTTTGAGCCATCTGTTCACACGTGTCTGTGTTGCCGGGTAAAGGTTCAGGCGTAACGTCACGTGTAGACGTCCAAGACGGAATAGCAGTGCGCGCACTTGAGTCGCATGCATGCATGTATGCGTTTATCTCTCAGCAGACCGAGGATTAATTCTCTGATTTTCACTGGTGGCCTCGTCATCCAAAACAATAACAAAAGTTACATCCACAGTCCTCTGGTGCCAACAAGCACAGCGCCAACTGGTCCTTCTCGTCAACGGTGCGAGGGATTAGCTATGACAGACTGGCAGCTTACTGGACAGCAACTCATTAGCCAGTGTGCGCGTGTGCACGTGTGTGTGTGCGTGTGTGTGTGTGTAAAAACAAAGCTAAAAGATTATTTCTGTCCATTTCCTGGTATACCGCCTACTGCCCTTCAGGAAAGTAAACAGCAAACAGTCGAATCACTTTTGGGCCGTTGTCTGCCGTTGCGATACTCAAGCTTAGCGAGCTAATTCCATCAAAGTGCACGCATGGATTGTTGAAATCTAGCCAGCGACACCTGAGCCTGCAGGTTACGCGGCTTCCAGAATCCTGTTTTAAACAGAAACGTCGCCGCTTCTTCAATCGCATTGCGGCTCAACTCATCTCCTGTTTTCAATTCTCAGCCATTTCCTCTGGAAATTGTCTTTACTTTTTGCTATGGGGCTTGCTCCGGCTCTCCCTCACAGCATGTCTCTTTGGTGAGCTCATGAAGCTAGAATATTTGTCTTGAGAAATTGTGCCATTCTGAATTATCCTTCCTACCTCTTACCTCTGATGCCTTCTAGTCACACATTATTATTATTAGAAGAAGATCCTTTATTAGTCTCACAATGGAGAAATTCCCAATTTTATAGCCAATATTATTTTAATTTATTGATTTTTTTTAATGTAAATTGAATTTGACTTGGGCATTCTGCGGCTCCGTCGTCTGTGTCATTGTTTTGATTCATGACTTTCTCAATCATACCTGTTCATATCGACTGTAAACAAAGATTAAGAAAGCCCTTTGATCGCCCAAGGAGGAGCCTGCGCCTTTGGAGGACCCCTGCTTTCCACCGATTGACTGACACACGCATACCTCCAGATGGCTCACACCATAAGAAGCCCAAAGCAAGACTTACCATCATGGTTGGGGTTGCCCAGTGTCCACGGCTCATCCGAGTCAAAGTGCGTGTCTCCTCCAATTCCTGGCCCTGGGAAGTAGGCATGGGCTAGGAAGCCACCTTCGCCGTCAAAGGGTGAGCTGTCGCCGTGGAAACCTGAGGCAAAGATGATTGTGATGTCCACGTCTTTCTTGGTTCGTTCCAGTTCACTGTACGGCACAGCTTCGAAGCGCAGCGGCGTCACGCTTTGCCAAACATCAAAGGCTCGTCGGATAGCATCGTGGGTCTCCTCGGCGCCGACTTTGGGTGTCACGTTCTTTATGCTGTATGGATACAACGCAAAATGGGGGCGTTAAACGAGGTTTTTAAAGCATCGTCATATGCAGCTTATGCATCGTCACGGGTTGCGCTGGAGCCTTTGGGCAAGAGGCGAGGTACACCCTCGACTTGTCACCAACCAACTATTCACACCGAACGCATTCCCAATTTCCGATGGAAGGTTATGGTGGTGAAGGAGTTTGCAGTATCCACATATTTCAAGCTACTCGGATGCCCTCGAGAGGGGAAATAACAGCATTCTTTACATGTGTGTTAAAGTGGGTTTGTGTAATACACACACACACAAATTCACTTTGGCAACATTGAATAGGAAACGGTTGTCTGTTCGTCGTCGCTATCCGTCTTTCTCGCTCTCTCCATTAGCTTCCTTTTATGTTTTTATAACCTCAACTTTTGCTGAATCCGCACCATAAAATGTGACATTGGAGTCTTTCTATTGTATTTTGGGCACTTTCTCTGTAGACTTTGTTGAAGTTGTTGTATATGGAGAGAACCGCATTCAGGGAAGCCGTAGCCTGGATTCAAAATCCGCAACCTCCGAACTCTGAAGTGGAGGTACTGACCACTCGCCCACCACACCGCCCAGCATGTATCTCATGAAGGCAAAATGTTGAAAAGCCAGCCAAAATTAAGGATGCATTTATTTAGCTTTTTTTTCTGGAGTATTCTTGCCATGAATTGGTAAACGTGGTCAACTTCAACCCTCGGCTGAATGATTGAAGTACACAGAGTGCCCACGCTACAATAATACAAAGTCAAAAATACGATTCTGCCATTTATGTTTATTGAGGCTTGCTTTCCACAGTCCACTGCACGATTTGTGAACGAGGGTGCCCAATTCCATCCTGCCAGCTCTAATACGTTGCAGGTGTGGGGAGGATTGGACAATTTTCGACTTCGCAAATCGACTTTCTAATTAAAGCTTATCAACAGCCCACTGCCTTCTGAAAGCCCGAGTCTGGTTAGTCATGGAAGGAAAACCTCTCTGCTCGCTATGCTCTGAAAATATTTGTCACGGTATTCAAATTTGGTTTCACTTTTGGGTTTGTTGCCAGCAGCTTATGAGAAGAGATGTCCGCCCGCTGTTGTACTATGAACATGACTTTTTGTTTATATTTTGAGAGTAGCAGTATGGGTAAAGATTACCGTAGAGCGAGAAATAGTAGAATACAATACAGTATAATCAAAAACAGACGGCGATTTACAATGCAAGCGGGCAGAAAATATATGGAAAGTATCAAATGGAAATCAACAGCGGAGACCATCGTGTTCTGGACATGACACATATTGAATGGATTCCATTCAGGGTGCATGAGCTGTAAGTTTCTTGAAATCACCCATCACTCAAGTCATCGTCTTGTCTTTGTGATGACATTCCAAATCGTCCGTGACTATTTTACAGAAACCACTGTAAGTACCACATATCAAGCTTGATGGGGAAAACAATGACACTAAATGCTGCTTGTTGCGCGAGCAGAGTCTTTCGGCTTGATCGATGCCATTTCAGGAAGCGTCACAGCGGGACCGACTGAAGAGCCAGGACATGATAAAGACGAGGGAGGAACCCTTGCCAATACGGAAACAATGGGGGCCACTAAAATTAAAATGGAAGGAAAAGGCTCCAAGTATTCTGGACAAATAGATGTCCTCGTCCTGCTCTGTTTTTTATTGCGACGGACAGTTTTGACCCACAACTTAATGAAGAACCAAAGTTGGCTCGGCCGATTGCAAAGCCACACATGCGCCTCATTTCGAGCCATTTCTAAGACACGAGCAGCTGCTCGTTGACAAATGGAAGAATGCAAGTCCTTCTCAGGCCATATCAAATATTGAACTGCATGGTGTGAGGTGATAATTACTCTGGATGCATCCCATGCGCTATGATAGTACTTGCATGCGGGGAAAACAGTCGGGATGCCAAAGCTAAATTAGGGCCTCCCAACAGCACTGACTCTATGCGGCTATGTGGCAGCGAGCACACACTGGGCTGCTTTGCATTAATTATGCTTTCTCAAACCCCAGCTTTGTTTATTAATGACTATCTAACAAATTTCAAAACGAAAGATGGAAATTTTAAGGGGGTGACGAGACCGTGACCAAAGCTGGAATCCAGATTGAGACAGATGGAAAGACATGAAAGATTCAGTTGCAGAAAAGCGTATTTCCGGGTTTCGTCATCAGCAGCCCAATAGCAAGAAAAAAATAAAAAATAATATTCACTGCACAATATTCAGTTGTCTATTATTTAATGTGTCACCTTTCTTTTATGGCCTTATTAGCATGCGAGCCTGGTTATGATAACTTTATGCGAGACGACGCGACTGTCCTGCTCGGTGGCAAAGCATTTCCCACTGCCGGGAGAAGTCGAAATGCAATTCACCGCATCCACAAGTCCCCTTGCAGCATAAAGTCAAGCCCACCACCATGTAGACCTCTTCACCAATATGCGCACAAGAGCAAATGCACTCCCAAAATCCTTCGATCCCATTACGTAACCACAATCTATCCCCAACTTTCCACTGGGGGTTCCTCTCCTCTCCTTGCAACTCATTTCGTTCTGCTACCGGTTCTCTTTACTTCCTTCTTCCCTCTCATCTCCGCATAACACCGACCTATACTGAGCCTGGCCATGTGCCTCCCAGGCATCTTACTGTACTGCAGTTTTTTTCAAATTTGTCCTTCTCGATGCTCACATCTGATCTTAAACGACAGTAAATGACAGCCATTTTTTAAAATCCGAGGCTTTACTCAGGTTCTCCACTCCCAGTCCTGTGTGAAAACATCCCTGTTTGCGTGGTATTAGCTTAAGTCCCAAAACAGCTGTGTGTCTAATTTCATATTCGCCACGCCAAAGTAGACAAAAAGAGAGCATTTAAGGATCGTCCCATGAGCCGTAAAGTCAGAGAGCAAGCCACATGACAGATAGAAGCGATTTTACACATTACAAACTTCAATCTCGGCTGAAAGCGACACAGAATTTATGATGACCAGCACGTTTCCCACCTTCTTTGCCGTGACAGACGTTCGCATCATGATCCGCTCCAATCAGACGTTCTTTTGTGCTACGGGCAAGAATGCGCAAGGGAATTTTTGCATTGCGACATGTCGGAGGCACTCACCTGTACGTGATATGCTTGTGTTGCCACTTTTGCCCCGTGAGGGCGTACCGCCGTTTCCTGACGTTGAATTTTGAGACGCCTGCTATCTGGTCCGGAACGCCACATCTGGGCTTTTTCATCCACCTGCAAGAGACAGTCGAGCGGTGTTGTTATAACTGGCAACATTCTCAATGATGATGTGGCAGACGTTTTACGGAGCTGTATCTATCCAGCCCCCCGCCTCAAAAAAAAAAAATACGGAGATTAGACAAATAATAAGTACAACATGCATGAATACACGACACAAAAAGCTTTTTATTCGGAGGGCTAAACACAACATGCACGTCTTTCTCAATTCACACATTTCCCTAGTAGGCGTTATATCGTAATCAAAAGACACATTACGCTCAAAGGGCACCTCACCTTATTGTGTTACTGCTGCACGGAGAGAAGCAATGAGGAAATAGAAAAACAGGCACACCGTTAGCTGGTCACATTTCACCCGGTTTCAGTCCACCGCTTAGATAGCAGTCACTCGGCTGGCGGACACATTACCACATTTACAGTTCAGCGACCAAATTGAGCTCATTGCCGTTTGGTAGCACGGATGGCATTTCGCGTCGCTGGGGACAAATGTCAGCCAACACCGTTTTAGTTACGTTCTACGTAAAAAGTCTTCTTACAATGTGTCAGGGATCGATGACAACGTTCAAAAGATTTACCAGCACTTGAATTTCTAACGATACACGTGATTGTGTTTATGTATCTTTTTCCAGACAGTGTTTTGTTGCAAGGAGTTTTTTTTTTTTTGTAGATGTTAGTAAACTACTAAAAAGTACAGCATAGGCTTTTACTGTCAATCGGATGTTCATCCAGTTTATAATGTGGCACTTCACCTGCTGGAGAGTGATGAATGACCGACAAATTTACTGACACGGCCACCACCAAAATGTTTTTTTTTTAAGTATATACAATGATAATACAGTAATGCTCTCAGAAAATTCCCATGTTTAAGGTCCCATGGAAACTGACCAGAACATTTCTGGGAATTGACCAGGAAATGTTCCAACCTTTGTCACCCTCCCACTCCCACACACACAGAATTTGCTAAGCATATGTAACTCACTCGATGGTGGTGCTGTCCAGAGTTCCTGTAACATTGAGGCCGTAGCGGCGCTGCATGGCAGCGATAGCGGACTGCATGACTCGGGAAGAACGTAGCACTGACATTCTGGGGTCTGCAGGAGGGAGGTAGCCATACCTTTGGAGCCATGTCTACGGACAAAGAAACACAAATTAGGGAGGGTAGAGAGAGTGAGACACTGGTGAAGGGTTTTTTTTTTTGGGGGGGGGGGGGGTTCTTTTATAGGTTGGTATTTGAGTAATAGTCTTATTCATTCCTGTGCGGACAGTAAGATCAAAGAATTGTTATCATGCGTGTGGAGCAAAAACAGAATGCCTTGAACAATCAAGTTGTTGTCTTTGCTTTCGGTGAACATTGAAGAATTGTGCTCATTGTAAACAATGATTGGAAGATTTGTCCAAGACTTTCTAATGAACAGATTAAGTTAACTGTCATCATCATTTACTGTGGACTCGTGCCATAGCTTGGAAACATTTCAAACGAAGAGTTCAGTGACCTTTATGAATAAATAAGTGTTGAGTTTCTGTTCCACATCTCATTGTTATAAGATCCGAAAAGCGCAGACGAGTTAGCAGTTTTGGAAGAAATGTTCCTCATGAAAGGGAAATCGGCAGGAGGAAAATAGAATGTATGTCAGGTGTAGAGAGCAGAATGGAGTCTTTTATCGTGTCGTTTGGCTTGTCAGGAAAAGAAATTGCCACAATAGAGCTCGCGGTGTCGCTATAAAATCCTGCCAAAGGGAATCACTGCTCAGATCTTGGGAGGGGGTGGGGGGGGGGTGTCGGTCGGGCTTTCCCACTGAAGAGCTTTTGGGATTTGGCTCGTCCAAGACGCTCTGTATCCCTCATCATCAAAACGGTAAACAGAACAGCCGACGTCTGCATTTTTGTGACACAAATAAAACCTACCAATAAAAAGAACCAATGCATTGTACGCATTTGCAATGTGTACAAGTGAGACTGGGAATCCAAAGGCTCATAAAACTGCCTGGCAGCAAGCTTCCCCCAATTAGCCTTCAGGCTGCTGAGCTCGCTAGCAAAACGTCAGTATTATTCTACCATATACTAGAGTATCGTTAGGCCGTTTACAGGTATGTGGAGTGTGCTGCATAAACGATGACATTTCCCAAACAGGCATGAATGCGTGGACTGGGCAGTATGAAAGCAGTATCCAGTGAAGGTCAAACCGTCACTCAGCGGAGTAAATGTGAGGTCATGACTGCATAAACAGTAACATCTGCTTTGTGTCACATCATAAGACAGAAAATGGTTTCATTTAAACGGCACAAGTCACATGAAAACGGCAAAAAGTATCACTTTTTGATGAGGACAATTCTTCTATTCCAAAAGGAGTTTTGGTCATTTGTGCATTAAAGAGAAAGGGGTCATTTCAAGACCAATTTGTCCTCCAATTTATTTGCGTGTTCCAAAAGCACTGAGAGCTTTCACATAGCTCGACGGCATCTCAAAGAATATCCAAAATTGTTCGCAGTGCTCTCAGATCTCATTTTGTAACATCACTCTCGTCTCTACTGCTATATTTTTTTTTTTTACTTCTAATGCATACTCTCCCTTTTCATGTCCTGTAATCATCTGTTCTTCCTTGGCGTCTCCTCTTTGCCACATTTGGCTTTGCCCCTGACCACTGACTCAGTGTGATGATCAGAAAAAAGGCATGGTACATAAAAAAAAAAAACACACACACACAAGGCTCTTTTTCTTATGCCATTTTTTAAATAAAAAAATTATTCCAAAATTTTCAACCCTGTTCAGTGTTTCGATGAGTGCTGGAGTTTATCCCAGTTAACTTTGGCAATCGTGTCACTTTTAGCCAAATTGTAGATGGGCGAGGGGAAATCTATCCCACAATGACAGCAGGAAAGTCAGCATGTGTACTACTGCACAACGGCAAATGGAAGAATATGAAATCCCACGCCGGCAAAACAAATGCGATACGGTATTTTAATGTCGATATTCTTTGTAGTAAAATGCTGGTTGTAGTGAAGGTACTTTGCAGTAGCAGCAAAGGCTTGTTCGGGTAGTGTCGAGTTAACCCGCGGAAATGCGGCTTTAATAGCACATCGGCAAATGGTGAACGTGAAAATGCAAGTCGAGAGAAAGTCAACGCCTCCACAAAATAACTTTATGGGGCTGCTTTGGCTGTCTGCCAGTCGGTTAGTCGTGGCATAACTTTTGTGAAGAATCAGACGTCAATTCCAAAGCTATCCGGCTTCATCGAGTCCAAGGTTGCTTTGCGTCTTTCCACCTTTATCACCATCCGTTTCCTTCATTAGTTTCTCCTATTGTGTTTAACGATTTCCCCTGTTATCGATTCACTTTCCGTGGCGATTTGAGGATCCTTGAAAGTCAACCCCAGCTCGACAGCCTCCTTTCGTCAATGATCACTCGCCATTCTAGCCCCTCCCACGAGCTTGACAAAGAGAGGGAGCTGATGTGAACCCCAGGCCAACTCTCCCCCTCTTAAGCTCAGACCGCAGCGGACAAGCAGAAGGTGGCCTAATCACGACCGTTGGGTGCCATCAAAAGGCCAATGCGTAAGGCGACGGAATTACTCCATTATGGATGAGGTGTACGTCAGGGAGCCCGGCTGGCATGGCAGCACATTCGGAGCATGTGGCGACTGTTGATGCTGCCACTGCCGACAGATTAGCTGACATGAGTCTGGTCCCTCGGGTCACGGGGACAGCAAGTCATGTTTTGCTTCAGCCCACATGTGCGTGTGAGCTCCAGACATGACAGATGAACTTCACTGAAAAGATGGGAGGATGAAAGTGACTTTGAAAGAGGAAAAAGAATGGACACACAGGCCAAGAGTTCACTTGGGTGGGAAAGCCTTAATTGAGCGTGGTCCCTTCACACGTGTAAAATGCAGATGAGGCCGCTTTGAGCTGGTTAAACATCTGTTGCTAGGTAAAACGGGTAGCTACCCATGCAACGGTGCCAACTGCAATATTTACAGATACAAGGAGGTAAGTGGGCTCTTGGTACAGGTGAGGCATTGGAACTTCGCCACGGTCCACTCGCAGAGCGTGCCAGATCTGACCACTCTAAATTATTCATCACACCAACAACCACTGGCGAGTGTGCCAGGGTTGTCAAGGAAACCGCAGCCTTCCTGCCCACACCAGTGACCGCAAACCCACACGTAAACACGGAATCTAACTGCTCCGTTCCTCCCGAAATCCATTCCGAAGCGCAAACGGAAGTTGGACAAAACTACAAGCTGAGATTTGCCATGTGATGCACTGCGGGCACTCCGAATTTTAAAAGGGTACATAATCACATTCTTGTGAGCCAATACGCATCTGGACAAGGACACAACCACAATACTTAATGCATGGCCTGCTTACCTCAGTGGCCCCATTAGGACAAAATGTCACAAAAATGTCACCCACAAATGTCACAGTCTGATCCAACATACTGATCAGTGGTTAGCGCCTTTCGGGAAGGAGCGTATTCTTCTGGGGTCTTCTTCAGGATTTGAACTAAAACCAAGATTGAAATATGATCTATATTTTCAAAGCCTCTGCAAAAAGGATGAGCGTCGTACTCCGTTCAGCCGCAAATGGAAGAGAAACACCACAACCAACAATGAGTTGATCTGTGTGTCGGACTCACGCTATGAATCTACACAGGTGTTGTATACGTCTCGAGGCGAGACATACGTGGACAACAGACTGACGTAGACACCCCAGTGGCGACATAATCTGCTTTTACACAAGCCAAATGACACACGGCACTGACAAAAAAAAAAAAAACATGTCAGAATTAGGTAAGATTTAAATCTGACATCTCAATAACAAACAAATGCAATTGCGAAGACTATTTTACAACAATATAGGAGTGTCTTTGACTAGAGGGAGAGCACGGTTACAGCCAAATTATACTCCGAGAGCTTTCCAGAAGCATCGGTCAGTCATCCTCTTTGTGGCCGGAAAAGGCTTTCTGATTGCAGCAATGCAATGGGGCCTTCTGCCGTGAGACAAGTGAGGGGCAAAGCTCTTCCTGAAGATGACCGGGTTTGGCTGGTACATCCCAAAACGAGCAATAACGCCACGCAAACAGAGAAAATGCTGGGGGGGGGGGGGGGGGCGGGGGGGGGGGGGGTGTCGATGCACAAAGACTCATTTAGCACGCGCAATGTGATTTATCCACCCCGGCACACTTTGCATCTTTTAAGACAGCAGCTGAGAAACACCTTGAACGATGACTGAGGATATATCGTGATGAGAGGTGAATGGGAGAGGAAAAATAAATCATTTCCGCTCAAGTAAATTTTTTTCAAAGAACAAAATCCAAAATTGTCAGAAGCAAGTCAATTCTTTCTGAATGAGCTCATCATTGACTTGAAGAGAGTCACGAGGAGTCACGCCATATGAACTCTGACAAAACTCCTTTCAAGTGCATTTGGACCAGTTTTGTGATGTTTTTCAGCGATTTGGGAGTACTGGCCAGCTCTTGCGAATGTCACGGTTGTGCCATCGCTTGCCTCTTGATGGTGTCTTTACTTGTGTTCTAAGGTATATTCAACAACTTGTAAATTCATTTGTGTCCTTCCTCTGACTGCCACTTTTGAACGGTCCTCAGATATTGTTGGAAACCGACCAATTTGTAAAAAAAAAAAAAAAAAAAAATCATACTTGGGGTTTTTTTTCTTCACTAATGAAGGGATGTGCATCTGAACCGGTTGGGTTCGGTACCAAGGTTAAGAACCACTGCAGTAGAGACTTCAATTAGGATGATGGGGCACCTAAAACAATCCACGCACGATCTTAACCCACAACTGTGAGGCAGACATACAAATCACTCGTTAACCGCGTGCCTCCGACGCTGGTCCGTTTGCAAATGTTGGATTTTTGCATCCCTCGACATCTGAAATAGTGGACAGGAAGGCAACACACTTGAGGTGTCAATGAAAGATGAGAGCACTTACGAGGCATCATGCATTTGGGTTGCTCTGATGTCATCACTATGCCGCTCAAAGCCTGTTATGACAATCGTATTAAATGTCATTTGAGATTCCCACCGTGAATTCCCACCGTTCAGTTGAGTTGAATATCAATTTCTACTTTGAATAATCATTACGCCGGGATATGGATTGTGGATAAAGACTACATGTTGCTATTCTATTTAAAAAAAAAAATAATTTAGGACTTATAATTTAGGACTGAGTAACGGTAAGATCATTTTTGGTCGACAATAAATGGCAATTACTCAACTCAGAAGTGCAAAAAAAATAGGATGAGCTCTCGCACAACGAGCCCATTGTTGAAACAAACACAATGAAGCGTGTTTGTTCGACGTCAGGACAGACAAAAGTTCCCGATTTGGACCATGGGGGGGCGGAGGGGAATAAGCACGGCGTTGTTGACATGATCCTTTTTGACAAGACTATATTTTTCTTTTGACACCAGGTGATGATGTCCCGTTTCTTACCTCCACGCTGAACGGCTGCTCCTCTCCGTTCACGGCACATAAAATCCACAGCAAGAACTGAAGGCATATCGTCCCCATCCAGCAGCTCCGCACACATCTCCTTCTGCGCACAGTCAATAAAACCATAGTGAGCGCCGCTGATTGTCGCTCTTTGTCTCTCGCTTCAAGTTTGACTCGCAGTCCCCACAAACAAGCCGGAGGTGGGAGTCATCAATCCTCAGACGGCGAGCGGCAACATTGTTGATGCATCGCTGAAGGGATGGTGGAGGACAAGCAGCGAGTACGGTCAACAGCCCACACTGCGTTCTCAGGAGGAGTTTCGCTTAACCTCATGTGGAGGGTGGTGGGGGACGAGAAGCATTTAACGACCGCCAGCCGCCTCGCGGTGCAGCCGTCCCCGGAGCAGTCCTCCGCTATCTCGGCTGTTGTTCAAAGCCTCCGGAATCGTTTCTGCCTGGCGCGGCATAGCTGCTCGTTTTCAATTGCGCTTCCCACCCGGTGCGCATGCGCGGCTTCAGCAGACATAGGAGCGCCCCCCCCCCCCACACACACACACACGTTCAAATTGTGTGCAACAACGAACATAACAAAACACAAGTGACAGCGTTTGAGGTCGCTTGCACACGCTGTGACAAGAGGATGACTTTCCACAGCCGCACAATAGCAGGGTTTCCCCCAGTTGCACACAATACAACGGGAATTCGGTTTTAAGGCTCCGCAATGCAACATGTGAGTTATTCCTGATTTCAAATGTATATATTTTTATGTAGCAATCAAAAACGAAGCGTTTTCAACGTGGTTCTATTCAAAAGCGCGTGGCCCTTTTTGTTGATGATGGACTGTTTTCATAGATCCTCGTCATGGCCACTAGAGGGCAATGAGTGGCCCCTTGTAATTCAAGAAACGCTTACAAACTCAGAAGATTCTCACCAGCCGCCTTATAATAAACAATCAGCGGTGTTCATGTCTTACATGAACTTCCTTTACTTGCTCTTCTCAAGTGATCATTGATGAGTTAGTCGGCTGACTTGTCTTTTCTTTCAAACTTTCTGCTCCCAAACTGTCCTCCATCCTTTCCTCCTCAATGATTTCCTCTCACATTCAATAATCCTCAATACCCTTTTGGAAAGGTTCTGGCCCGTTCCAACTGGTCCACCCACCAGCGTGCGGCTTTGCCAAGATTCTCAAAGCCTCTCCAAACACGACTCTGTCTCATAACTGCTGCATCTGCTCCCGGTCGGACCTTCTGGATCTGCTGGCAGAATCAGCATAAAAAGCAAAGTCTTCCGTCTGTCTCACGTTTGGTTCTTCACACAGAGGGATAGATTAAAAAAAAAAAGATGGATGGGAACAGGAAGAGACGCTAATGATCCTTCTTGGAGCCGCTAATAAACACGTCTTTCAAATGGTGTGCTTTTGTCAAGATCATGTTAAACTCCAATCAAATTTTAGTTCCTAATGCTTCTTCGATTTTTGGCAGGAATGTTATCAGGCTGTGTTCTCAACATTACATCCAAAATACATTTGTAATATAAGAAATATCTATTTTCTGTGCTTGCCTTAGCTTGAGTGGAGGGGAGTAACTGCATGTCATTTCATGAGGATTGCTACTGAAGCTTAGTTTTAAACAGAAACCATAAGGACCACACGAATCACGTCGGATTGATATTATTACGAGGTAATTACTGTTTTACGACCCATTACTGTTCATGCATCCCATCATCAAACCGAACACAACTAGAGATGATCCAAATAGTCTCTCAGAAGTTATCGTAAATGATTCAGGAAGTCAACACATCTGGCCGGATGGCTCCAGCGGACGCTCATCACTGAAGTGAGCGCAATTCTTTCCAAGACCTTTTTTTTGTTGCATAGGACGGACCGCTGCTCAATTAATCGGAGCCATGACGCCAGTGTCCCCGCCACGCGACCGCGGTGGCGTTTGTTTCAAGAAATGAGCCATTTAGTTGTAAAAATAACTTGATGACCAGCATCGCTGCCAACGCACACCGCTCTGCCCGGAAAACGGTGTTTTCATTTGCCTAATTTGTCTGATCACACCAACCCAACAACGCCTTGTTTTATAGTTACAACAGATTCCACTTTTCAGCAAAGACTTTCCAGAATATTTTGGAATGAGCCTGTGAGAATTGTTATCCACTGCGAGGTGAGAGAAGTTGGATGAGAGGGCTTATCCTGTATTTTATGCCAAAGGTGTTTGATGGGGGTCAGGCCCTTCACATTCCTTCACATCAAACTCCTCCAAAAAAATGCCTTTATGGATTTTGGGGTGCGGTCATGCTGCAGCGGAAAAGTGTTTTCTGCCCAAAATATTGCAAGCATAGAATAATCCTTCGTGTTTTGTCAAGATTTTAGGTGAGAAAGGTGTGCTACACCCGGGATGAGTCACCAGTCAATCACAGGACGCAGGTCGACGTATTTTGAAGAAACAGTGGAGTCAATTAGACGGACTCCCTTGATGTGCTCAAACATAGTCGTTTCTTTACATCCAGCTCATCTGACATTAAAAACAGTTTGTAATCCCAAATAAAGTAAAATGATCGTCTGCGGTAATCTAGATGAGTAGAAACGATTTACAAAGTTGACATCATAGCAGAGACACTAAAAAAAATTTCAACCGCTTTTTATTTCTAAATAATGATCTATAATTCAAGCCTCGGGATGTTGGATGATGGCAATTGAGGTCGGGATAGAAGCACCGCTCTGGACAAAAATGATTCAGAATACCCACTTGTTGCCCGGGAAGTGATGATCTCTGCATGTGAACTCAGCAGCGAAATTGGGAATTGGGTCGTTTGGCACTGTTGGCGAACCCTCTCACTTCTCAGTCTGACTCAGTGCGGCCGACAGTTTGTTTGTTAATCTTGCGCTTGTGGGGGGGGAGTAGAACTGATGCCATAACAGAGCTAATGAGCTCAACTGGACAAAACGAGGCTAGGGATGTGAAGCGCCAAGGCAGAGACCGCGTTCCATCCCCAACAATATTGTCCATGCTGTCATTGTATTCACTGCTTTGAATGTTATTATATAATTGGAAATTATGTTCCGCAAAACTAAAGCATTGGAACAGACAGCCGTTTTCAGGAAATTATCTAAAAATCATAGATTGGAGATAGTATGACCCAAATTGATTCCTTTTTCAAACAGATTGAACATAATAATCCTCAGATTGGAGGATTTATTTATGTACCGACCAAGAAAAATAAGCGATGATGCAATCGCGTGCAATCTCTGCAAAAGGCATGCAGCACACACACACACACACACACACATACACAGACATACACACACACCAAAACGACTGTACATTTCCCCCATGACAGGGTCAAAGCAGTAGATGATGTGAGTTGCTGTCAACCAACTTTTGGCATTCGGCAAAGCAGTTGAAAGCGCTTTTTTGCGTTTTGATTAAATAGTGCAAGCCGAGAGCAGGGGGCGAGGACAAAGCAAAGGAACTTGAAACGGACATCTACACTGTCTTTTGTGTAGCGCACGATGTCTTCAAGAGCTGGCTTCGTTTCCATTTCCATGATCCGCTATGAGAAACTCACTGCGTCATGGAAACGAATCAGATATCAACTGCCAAACTGAGTACGTTTGATGACTTTTTCTGAACAACATTGTCATCCACGGCTTTACAGCGCAGAAATTTCGAAAGAAAGAAGAAGGCATCCGTTGCCTGTAGTCAAATGAGTTCAGGCGTTCGCTCTTTTCAATTGCAGGCAAGACTTCGCCAACAGCTGTGTTATGCCAGCCACTTTGAAATGAGAATAAAACTCAAGTAGAATCACCTGACATAGCACGGAAAGGGACAGCTTGAAAGTCTTCCTGCGTGACACGGGTGTCCGCCCACAGCCAAGAACCAATTTTGTGCACAGAGGAGTGAATGGCTGGCCGGGAGCTATAATCAATCATAATTGCTCAGAGTGGGCAGATAAGTGAATTGCTCATCTTTCTGCCGTGGCCTTCCCATCACAGCTGAACTTGCAGCATTCGGCTTCTACGCTTCAGCGCGTTGAAGTGGACGAGAAGTGAAGCGAGGGAAACGATCCATCACGGAGTAATTCCCACATCATGTTCGACGCATTAAAAGGTTACAAAGAAGATCATGTATCAGACCCAAATCACATGACCCGGTGTGTGTATGTGTATTGGAGAATAGGTCAGATCCACCTCCTCATTCCTCCACCACACATCTTTAATGACATTAAAGAGCAGGGGCCTGATTTTGTTTGACTCTCACTGGTAAATTATTAATCACTTGGCAAACACCACTCTTGCGCTGTGTGCTTAGCATTCTCCCAACGGTTGATGAGAGAGAGCGAGAGAGAGAGAGAAATGGCTAAAGCCATTGTTGCACCCACTTGAAGTTTGCCTCACACTTTTAGTACCCGCATTATAGATCAGCTCTTTTGAACCTTTCGGTAGATCACAGACAACTGGACTTTGTCATATTGAGAGTGTTTAAGTACGTAAGTCAGATGGGAAATATATCCTCCCATGTGATGTAGTTTTACAATATTGAAAATACCAAAACAGTCATAAAATGCGATTGTTACCCGCATGTAAAAGTTCATATATAAGGTCCGAGGGTGGGTCTGCATCCATCGGGCGAGACAGATCATCTTCAGAACTATAATGGACGGCACGCAGGCTTTGTGGATTGACCGATTACTGTTGGGCACAAGCGAGGAAGCCGTCTTTAATCGGGCTCTTTGGCTTGCATCAAGCGCACGGTGCACCTCGACGATATCCCGCAAAAGGATGATGAGCTAGCCCCGATGAACTGCTCCCAGCCTGTCAAAATGCCAGTGCGAGTGCTTCCATTGCAGGACAAATGAATCCATCAAGTGAAAAGGATGTATTCAGTTGAAAGGTCAGTCCTGTCTCCGGCAGACACCTCAAGATACTTGCGAAATGGCATTATCTATAAATGGAATATTTGGAAGTGAGAGGTTGTCCAGACAGTGAAGAAATAAACATATGAGATGTGTCGGGAAAAGTTTCAAAGCTTAGCCGGAGACCAGGAGTTTTCCTCTTCGAGGTTGGCAAGGCGATCAGCCGACAAGTCTACCAAGAGCTCCTGCGGCCTTTGCTTTGTTCCATCCACAAAAAGGGTCGAGAGTGGAGCACTCGCAACCGCTTCACCTTGACAACGCGCCTCCTCACAAGGCCTTAAGCAACCGACAATCCCTGGCTGAGGTGAACATCTGTGCTCACCTGAACGAGCTACGTGGAATTCTTTTCTCCCTCGTTCCCAAGCGGACCTGTTTTGCAGACGTGGATGACATCATGAAAGCCGTCACGGCTGGATTTGCAGAGATCCTGAAAGGGCGGCAGAAAAGCCTGGCAACGGGTGTCATGACTCCCGGGGGATGACGTTAAAGCAGAAGACTTAGAGTTGGGCATTAGGAAAATACCGTCAAATTTTTTTTTTTTTTTGGTGACACCAGTCCTGGAAGTCGTCTGACACAAATACTAGGTTACGCTACAGCCAGATAAAGCCGACAGGAGGCCTAACATTTGTACTGCTCTCATGCTTGGATAGGAAAACAACCGAATGAGAATATAGAGAAGGAAAATGCATTCAAAGTATAATCAGATTGGGTTCAGGCAGTTGTTCTGATGTTCCATTCGGTAATTTATTATTATTATTTTTTTTGTCATTGTCCGAGTGCAGAAATGATATTCACAGATGCGATATCAAATCTGCGTGGATTGCCTGCGTGCATGTGTGTATTCTCAGACGCTCACCCCGATGGATTTGAGGCACACTTGGTTCATTATCGCTATTTATTCCCCTTACGGAAACCAAAGAGTAATATCTGCCTGGAACGATTCTTCATTCCTCCAATTCAGTTTTGTCACGAAATCTAATGAACCAGCTCCGCCAGCGGCGGTGGTGCCAAACAGCTGTCGGCATCAGCACGCTATCTTATCAATGCCGCACACCGCTCTGGGCAAACGGACCCATTGGGCCCAGGATGAGATTGTTACAAATGGCAATTGAAAACGCAATCTAAAATGATGATGGGCAATCCCCGCAAGAGGAGTAATCAGAGGCTAATAACAAACCCAGGCAGCTCACCTGCACCGGTTGGACTGACGGGTGTGCTCGCGCTTTCTGATTGAGTCGTTTACGAGTAGTCTGCATCGCTATTGTGAGGTGAAGATAGCTGCGGGCGAGATGTTCCAAGAGGTAATAGCACAATCACGACGCGGGAACCTGCTGCTGCTCTGACGGCGAGGCGCCGATACAAATCCCAAACTCGTGGTCGAGTGTGAAAGCGTTGATTCCATTACCCTTAGGGTCCGGTATTTTCGTAAGTTCGTAATCTTTACGACTTCTAGTCAGAGTTTCTGAATTCCCAACGGTCGCAAATGCAACACAGCAAAGTGATATTTCTTTTTGAATTTGAATTTCTGCCCATGCACGTACTTGGACTAGTAAGCAAGTCACGACCGCTACACCTGAGAGTGTTGTGGAATCTTCCTCGAAAATATGTCTGGACTCCCCTGAAGTGACTGGTGAGGGAAAAGGGATTACATACACATCCTGCGGCTTTGTTTCTTTTCAGAAAATGTGGGCCAAAGAAAGAGACAGCCCGGCGAGCTGCTTCCTGACAAAAGACTTTCAAGTTCAGTTTGTCGACACTTGATCCAACACTTGTTTTTGTCGTTGGCATACATCACTTTGTGTTCTCTGAGTGGGATCATTTGGCCGTCTGCCTTCAGCGTTACTCACGCAAAGAAACGGCACGTCGCTCTCCCACTGCAATCTGTATCTGTCGCACAGCAGCTGACATTGGGGAGGGACAGTGGTCACATGGCGCCTTTGCCTCTTTTCTCCACCCACCTCTCTCGTCCAACTCATAATTGGCGTCCAGATGGATTTGTTGGAGACGAAAGAAAGCTTAAACTGTGAAGGACAGTTTTATTCAAATAAAAAAATATATATATTTGAATAAATTAAAAAAATATTTATTCAAATAAATAAACATTTATTTGAATAAATAAAAAATGTTTTATTTAAAATAATAATAAAATTGTATTTGAATAATTTTTTTTATTTATTCAAATAAAAAAAATTATTTGAATAAATAAAATTCAAAATAAAATTCTGATAAAATTCAGGGGGGTACTACAACCTGTCATCAAAAGCCAACAATAAACATGACAAAGTTGATCTAAAAGGTATATTCGGTCCAATGTAATAGAGTTTCAAAGTCCTCCTAACTCTGACTAGATCGCTCAACATGACATAAACGAGTGTCAGAGGATTTTTATTTGGCACAATGAAAACATTTCATCCGCATAATGTGAAAAAGAGGAGAAAACATTTGCTATGTCATACGAGGATGATCACAATTTTATGGATGTTTTAATTCACCCGTGTACATTGTAGTGCATTCAGCTTAAAGTGGCACATTGTTCGTTTGGCTTAGTCACATTTTGTTGCGACTCCATCATTGAATCCTCTCCGAGCGTCGATACGATGACTCAAAATTCTCGCCAAACGCGTTTTAAATTTGCAACGCTACAATTATAACGTGTGATTTGGCATTTGGTATTTAGAACAGCGCCGTGAATCACTCGGAATCTGGGTCAGTTTTTCAGAACCTTTTTAAGTACTGTACTGTTTTTATACCCCCATATAGGATTGGCCTTTTATGCTAGATGGCACTACGCTGGGGAGTAGTGAGAGTTATGAAAAACATTTTGGCTGTGTTGGCCAGTCAGTCTGAATAGCACTTGTTAAATCAGCGGATGAAAACCATGCTAAAAAGGTACGTCTCCCTGAATGAAGGCATCTGACTCAGGAAATCAATGAAACACACTCGCGGGTGTGAGGAGGGCACTCGCTGCAAAGATGGAATACTCTTCATCATATCTCAAATGACGAAAACAGATGTGAGAGAGGGGGAATCCTGCGGGGAGGAACTTGAATCGAATTACACGCGCGTTTCAAAGAACAGATGCGCGCTCTCAAAAAAAAAACAACAACATTGCTGAAATGACGGATATAAAAATGAGACTGAAACTGGCTATTGCTCGTTTTATGCATGCAGGCAATTTGGAAGTTTGGTTCATATAAGTACTGGCCACATTGATATGATACAAAGTATCGCTTTAATTTAGCAAATGATGGGGGGGGAGTTCTTTCTTAATCCTCTTCATCCCCAAGTGAAATAATAGCTACGGGGGGGATTTTAATAGCGCACTTGGACAGGAACTGTCACCATGCCGTGTCAGACAAGGAGCAGAAATGCTCACTTCACCAAGAAGGAAACTTTGGAAGCCATTCATTATTGCCCTCTGGCAAAGTACCTGACTTTGACGTGTTCCCATTGAAATTTCAACTTGAGGGGGTGGAGGGGCGGCGGGGGAGGGGGGGCGAGTACAGAGTGTGAATTATGTTTTATTTTAATGCCTGTAATGAGCAGTCATCTGGAGGACAATGAACAAAACTAAAGCCATATAATTCAGAAACTTGAAATAACTAGTTTGCCTTCCAGTGTTATCCCCAAAAACGGAAAGTTCAAACTCGGAATGGATAAATGTAAATGGGATGTAAAACGGTCACGGTTTATTTCCGTTATCTTGAGTAACAACAGAATGAGATTCGTATTTTTTTTTTCTTCTCCCAATGGCAGGTCAAGCGTTATATCCTCCTCAAGACAAAGGAATTTAAGCAAGAATTCTTCACTGCGGGCAAAAAAAGTCTTCTATAAACAACAATAGCGACATACAGACGGGTACTCAAGTTGGTCTTGTGAAATGAACATCAGAGTATTTTTTACCCCCCCCCCCCGAACGCTACTGTGATATGGAGAGCCGCTCGGTTTTTTTCCTTCTCTTTAGAGTAAACTTTTAGAAATCAGTCTCTCTTTGATTTGCTGTCTGCAAAGTCCACTTGATGAACTTTTTGAAGCTCCTGGAGGACAAGTGTCAAAGAAATGGCCTTTCCTGCTTATCTTGTCTGTCTTAAATTCAGCACATGAGCGATACGCCCGAGCGAGCGAGATAACCTGAGGGAGTTTTTGAAAGAGCAAAAAGATTTAAGAAATGTCTCTGAGTCATAAACCCCAACTGTTGGCGGTTCGGTTATAGTTGGGCTTTGTGCAAAAATGCAAGTTGTAGATGAAACTTTATCAAGCAATAAACTGCTCGCCCACAGCCAAAACATGATACAAAACAATGAGAGCGGAAACCCTTCAAAAGTCCAGAGCGATATGAGGTTGAATCACAAAACCAGAGGTTACGCTTCGATGATTTGAGTTGCCCCTTTGCGGTTCCTGAACATCACCGCCGCATCATTAACAAACACGAGTTAAGGAACCACGACAATCCAGCCTTCAAAACAAACTTTGGGCGTGGTCTCGTCAAGCCCGATTCTCTTCTCGAGATGGTCCCAATGAGTCCATCTTACTCCATTGGCCTTGTCCTGCAGCGCTGTCTATTTTCCAACCGGGTCGCGGTGCTCTTATAGGATAAAGTAATTGAGTATAGACTTTCATTCCCCGAGCACGGTCCTCGCTGGTAATGCAACCGCGTGCATCAAAGAGAGGTCAGGTGAGACATTTTGGATCAATGCACACTAAGGATTCAGCACAGAATTTCACCAATTGCTCCACTGGTCCCGTCACATTGACGGTACGAATTACGGACCTTACAATCTTCCAGTTTGGGCAAGCAAGGTGTAAATCTAAGGAGGTAGGCTCGACTGCCACACTCTGTGAAATTCCGAGCTTTCGTAGTGTGCCCAGTAGTTCAAAGCAGGGCGGCTCCAAAATAGTCCTTTTAAAGCACCGTTTCAAAGAAAGAAGTCGGGGTGCTCATGAATTTGTTTTGCGGTCTTTGCAAAGCCAATTATTCCGATAATAAAACAGAGCTTCTTTTGCAAAATTGGGACTTTTCATTTGCTCTTATTGATCAGATTGTCAGAACCACAACATAAATACTGTGTGACGCCGAACGTGCATTAAAAGTAGTTCATCTCAACGATCCCGACTTCATCAATGAACGTGTGTGAGTGTCATTCAACTGGGTCGCTTTGGTGGAACTCAATCGAGAGATGAATGACTATGTCAAAACATGGCGCCTCCTTGATCTCGCCAGCTTGAACATGTTCTCTCCAGATTCTTGTTTTTATCCATCTGGTACTGCAGTCTGCGCCCAAGTAGCCGCTGAGCAAATATTATGAGAGCGCTGATGAATCTCCAAATCAAAAGAATGAATCAAAGTAGGTGTCAAAGTAAGCCGATGTTGTTTCTGTGAATCATCACCCGCAAGTTTGTTCAAATTAATCAGCGGAACAGAGAAAAGCTTGGAAAAGCCCCGATGACTTGAGTCAAATTCACCTCTTTAGGACTTGTTTTTTTTGGGAGGGGGCGGAAGGGGATTGTATCTTTACCTGCCGGAAGGTGTGAGACGTGCAATATTTCTGCCCACTGCGGTCAAACTAGCCACCGCAAGTTGAGCATTCAAATCACCAGAGAGCAGTCTTGCTCGTCGACTGTATTTCTTTTCCTACGACTGACACCCATAAAATCAAAACATGTTTCTCAGCTTGAGCGGGCCTCCTTGAGCAGGTGTTTGGGCTTAAAGTCTGCAGACATGAACAGTCGCAGCGATGTTTGACATAGATGCTTCGGATCGCCCCTCCAGTGGTATTTCCTCTTTCCTATTTCCAAAGCTGGAAGCAATTTCCACAAACTGTTTGCCTGGTTGTTTTCTCCTTGAAGTATCGGAGCCAATCCTCTATTTTAGTCATTTTCAACACATCCGTTTGCACACGTTACGATACTGTTCCAGCGCGTAAAGGTCAAACACACGCAAATAAAAAATCTTTAAAGACCTTCCTAGTATGAATAGATTTGTATTTCGGTTTTGCAGGTGCACCTGCTTTTGTGCTCACCAAGTATATGTCCCTTTCGAGATGTGTACTTTGAAAATCTATTCATTTTAAGCACACTCGCGGCGTTTTAGAGTATTGCATTGATCCTAATGTAAACAAACGAGCATACCCCGCACGCATACATGATGCGCTTCTCATTAAAAGAGCCCATCTGAGTGGAGGGAGCGCTGATGGAAAGAAGCGGGCACAGAGTTCCGTTTGACGTGGAATCGACAAACAGCAGGGTGATTTTATTATCACAACCAGAGCTGAGATGGGCTCGGACAACTTAACCAAGCCGAAGATTTTGAAAAGAAAGAGTCAGTTGTTGCCAAGAGAATCACAGTGATGGATTTAGACGTGGTCGATACGGATTCTGTGCCAGAGGCAGCTTCCTGACGCAAGCATATTCCACGTAGCGCTTACCCCGCTCTGCCGATTAAATGGTCGTATTGATAAAGTGTGCGCCTGCGTGCGCGGCTGCACGTGCCAGAGATATTTTGATCTCTTGGAATGTGTTGAACTAGAAAATGAGGAGCATTGACGCATTGAACATTTGAAAGCCTTCGCGTTACCTGGCTCCCCGACAGCCATCCCGTGCTGCATTTTAAAACTATTCCCTTGACATTTGGCAGTGGAGTCTTGTACTATACGTGTGTGGGGGGGGGGGGGGGGGGGCGTATTTACAGTGGAACTTGTTCAAAGGCCACCATTGACGACATCACACAATTGGTCATTTTGACCAACAACTCTGTACATTTATCTAAGCTCAAGTAGTGTTAGCATCAGAGATGTGCATTCCGCCATAGTTTCCGTTTTTTTTATAGCTCTTAATCACAAGAGTCTCAAAGGACTTAAGACTTCACACTGAAGCAAGCTTTAAAAGAATCCAATTTCAGTCAGGCTCTGTATCTTACAAGATGGTCAAATTGTATCCGTTTGTTATGCAAATGCACACGCAAAAACATTCGGACATTAAGAATAAACTCGCTAAGAACACTGATCCGTTCTTTTCTCCCTTTGACTTTTTTCAGAAACTGAGCCAAGTGAATGCTCGTGCTGTACCAACAAATCTGAATGACTATTTGACACTGAGCGTGTTGACATTGTAATCCCTAATTAACCCCGTAAAACATATTTTGCCGTCATATCCAACTGGTTAAATTAAATGGGTTTTTTTTGGGGGGGGGGGGGGGAGTGAGCTGAAAGGTGGACAGAAGCCGTGGGGATTCAAGCATTCTTTCTTTCAATGATTACAATCTTTGATGTTTTCCGAGCAGTCGATTCCTCTGTTTCCTCTTCTAATGTTGTCTTCATTTTCCTTTTAAATTCACCTCCAGGGCACTGGCAAGCGATTCCCCTTACTCAGATGCTGATAGCTCGTGTACGAAGCGCATTCTCCTCCCTAAGATGTATTTAGGGCTTATTTCCGTGAGAGACCGCATCTCTTTAAATCACACCGTGGGCTGCTTAGAAGCTTTCTCAACCATCTTTATTGTCGAAGCTGAGCAGCAAAGCCAGGAACAGACAGAGCAGCATTTTTAGTAGCTCCATTATTGTAATTGCCTTTAACCTTGAATCGATATTTACAGCATTGACAACACAAAGCCTTGAAGATCCAAGCATCGGAGGTCCAAGTGAGCTCGCCGTGGCTTTTCCTCACAATAAAATCATCCTTTGCCAGCTCGTGCAGCATGCCCGCGTTGCGCATTGTTTGCAAAATAAATAGAATTGCCACGAGGACGGCACGTAAAAAGGTCAAACGAGGGATGATATTTGAATTTTTAAAAAGCAGAAGGAGGAGAAATGGTGAAAAATCAAGTCTGTGGAGTGCATGAAAGGCCAACAGCCCACGCTGTGATTCCATCTGGCCTTTCTGCACAGCGTGTTTGCCTTTGCGTGTGTTTGGAGCCGGCGAAAGGTTGACAAAGTGTGACATGACCCCATACATGCGGGAGCGTACGTAAGCGGCAGAATGCTTCCGGTATGTATGTTTTGCGTTTCGAGAATGTGCCTGCTACTTTGTGTTAGTAGGCAAGCACAAGCTTGTGTGCTTGCTGTGCGCATTTTGGTGTGTTTGTCCCGCCAATGTGGCGCCAGGATGAACGTGTGTGGCAAGGTCATGAGTGTTACATTAACTGAGCTCTATTCATGGAGGCAAGTAGGACATTTTGGAATGTAGGCAGAAACCGGAGTACCCGGAGAAAACCCACACAGGCACGGGGAGAACAGGCAAACTCCACAAAGGACGGCCGGAGCCGGAATCGAACCCCGCACGTCCGTACTGTGAAGCAGACATGCTAACCAGCCGCTCAGCGGGCCACCCTCAAACATTATTATACCGGTACTTATTATTATTGCTATTACAGGGTGGAACGGTGGTTGTCCTTAAAGGTTTCTTGATACATTTAAGATGAAGTTGCCGTTGTGGAATTGTTTTATTGAAGCGTGTAACTCAGCTACATTTTTGTATGCATGTTCTCAGCGGCTACTTTTACATTTACTACAATCTCCCTGGGTTGGCCGCCAAGGCATAGGTTATCGACGATGATAAAAGTCAAATCTTTGGAAAACAACAAAAGATTCAGTGCGGTGATTTGACCTGTCTAACCAGTTGCTGCTGTATATATTTTTTGCTTTGTGGAAGCAGACGGCGTGGCCATTTTCTGGGCTGCAGTCAAGAACGCCTGCCCCTTGCAGCTATTCATTATCGTAAGTGTGTCTGCAGCACAAGTGAGCGGGCAGTGGCGCGATGCACGGGAGGAAAAGATTGCTGAAACAAGCTTTCCAAAAGGAGGGAGATCTCCAAGGACACTTTTTAATTCACAAGAGGACCCAATGTGCCTGACTTTGGCTGACGTGACTTGGCTCTTTTTGATTTTTTTGTTAAAAAAAAAAGATTCGATTAAGACTTCACATTTATTCATCGGTTATTAAACAGGACCAAAGGTTGTGAATGATGTTGTCTACTGATTATGGTGATGTATTTTACCAACCTTAGTAAAAAAAAAGACCCCGCACATTTAAATTGCTGAGACAGATCATTGACAACCTGGACTGTGTGCAGGCTGATGAGGGACTTAAAAGTACAAAGCCAGTGACTACTCCAAATACTGGTATTAAGGCTTAAGAGGCCTGCAAGTTTCTTAAAGATTTGAGAGCTCAAACTATCAACCCCGAAAGAACTTCTAATCCTTGGATATGTTTAACTCTGTCACTTGGTCCCTGCATGTCAGTTTTATTAAGGCTTCCTCTTCTTGTGGCATCCCACAGGGCTCCTTCTTTAGACCCATTTACTTTATGGTTCATTCATGTTTAATTACTTTCATAAGGTTGGTCCAGCAGGAAAAGAAAGTTAAGAAACATCACCACCTGATGCCATCACCTTTGCGGACTCAGTGCAGTCTTCTTGTTTGGGTTCCTCGATGGCTTTACTTTCTTTAAACTGAATTTGTTTATTTAACAGCAGAACGAGCACATCGACAAAATTCCCAGAATAGTCGATGCAACTTTTGTGTATTGGGAGTAGCCTCCCAGTATGGTCTGGCTCAGAACTTTTGATTTGAACCCCATTTTGGTTATTTTGTAAATGGCAACATTATGTTAATTTCGTTCAATAATAATATTCATTCATTCATCTTCCGTACCGCTTGATCCTCACTAGGATCGCGGGGGGTGCTGGAGCCCATCCCAGCCGTCTGCGGGCAGTAGGCGGGGGACACCCTGAATCGGTTGCCAGCCAATCGCAGGGCACACATAGACGAACAACCATCCACGCTCACACTCACACCTAGGGACAACTTAGAGTGTTCAATCAGCCTGCCATGCATGTTTTTGGAATGTGGGAGGAAACCGGAGCACCCGGAGAAAACCCACGCAGGCCCGGGGAGAACATGCAAACTCCACACAGGGAGGCCGGAGCTGGAATTGAACCCGGTATCTCTGCACTGTGAAGCCGACGTGCTAACCACTGGACTACCGGGCCGCCTTTCAATAATAATAATAATAATAATAATAATAATAATAATAATAATAATAATAATAATAATAAAAGTGAGAGAATGCCAACAACTTTGCAAAATAGTTAAGTGACAGTTATTGAGAAAAGACATGAAAGTCATGTTATAAGTGCAAGTCAAGAAAATTCAGAGTTGATGCCACGTGTGTGACTTGAGAGCAGCCTGACGCTGCATCTTCCCCATGCCGCCTCACACGACTCACTTTGCAGATGAGGTTGGCAGGAGTAGATCGGCTCTATAGTTCAGACTAATTTATACCCTCTGCAGAGGAGGGTGCATTAGGGAGATCAGCCTCATCCACAGCTGCCACATTGCAAACAATCTGCCATGACTAAACAAAAAGCAGGGCGCACAACCATAAACATAGATGAATGGTTTGCGAGCCCGCACAATCAGTTTAGGCATAATTCGATTTAACTGGCACAACTTAAGCAGCAGTCTGGATGCTTTACATCACATGATTCATTAGTTTTTTTGGGAGGTTTTTTTTCCAGGAATGCATAAACGTCATTAGTCTGTCTTGCGCGCACATTGCACTGAACTCAAAGGACATTGCTCTTCCACTGAGAAGTATATATTGATTTAAAAGCATATTGTCAGCCAAGACCTTGTTGTTACAGTTCAGTCATGTCCAACGATGCCTTGGCTTGAATTGTCGCTCCAAGCTTGCACTACACCTCTCTCCTCCCTATAGCTCTCTGTCACTTTCTCCGTTTGTTTTTTTGGGTGGGCTATAGTGGCACCAAAGTTCAGAGAATGTAGTGATGAAGATCATGCATTTTGGGCTCTCACTTCATGGGAATCTCTCCTTTTCAGTTGCAATCCCGAAGTTTAAAGAGTGCAGGGCAGATGCAAAGCCCGCAGGAAACAGCCCAAGCTTCGCCTCAAGCGCTGACCTCCTCCGATGACAACCATATGCTTCTATTTTAAATATGCATGTCTGTAGAGAGTCTGACATGCGATGTTCAGTGTCTAAAACAACAAGAGTCAAAGTAGGCGAGGACCTCTTTTCCCATACGGTTTAGTGGAAATTTGAGATCTTCATTAGACCGAAAGCAACAAAAACCTTTCATATTGGGGTTGGCAGTAGCTTAGCATGTGTGAATTTGGCGACTACCCAGTTCAAGAAACAAAGCTATCGAGAACTTGTTCAAGATTTGTCAGTTTCACTTTTGGTTACACCGACAACATAGTGATGTATAGTTGTGCACCAACGCCCGATTGTATTACAGCAATCATTCGATTCTTGGTAGTTGAGCAACATAATCTTCCTCTCGATGCGTTTGAACAACCTGCAATCAGTACATGTAAAGCTTTGCCGAAGCATCCATTGAATCAAGCTTTTGTTGTTGCTTATGGTTCCAGCGCATCCCTTCGGATAAACCTCAGCTTAATGGGAATGCTTGCTTTTGAAGGAGGCTGTTTCCATTAGCGGTGGCAGGAGAAGGCCCTCCGCTGCACATTTTGTCCCCGACACCCCAAAAAAAAGCTCCAATTTGGAGAAAGTTGCAATGAATTGCGTCAATCGTTCAACCAGCTGTAACAGTGTGCCAGCCATAAAGCGGTCAGTAAATGGCACCGATCTGCAGTTGGGGACAGAAGAATTTCTTATCAGGTGCCAATTTTGCAACGCTTGCTCTGGTGTCAATGGGCGAGCCGCGGGCAAGGGAAGGACGATTACAGAAATTGCAACGTCTAAGCTCTCAACTGCTGATGGCCTCACGGCTCTCTGAGTGACACCTAAAGGGAAAGAGAAAAAGGGATGTGCAGAGCGACTTTGAAGAAACTCTTAATTATGTGGTGTGTTGATATTGCCGTGTCGCCCTGTTGCTTGTTTGTTGTTATGGCAAGCCGGTAGCCGGTAGCCACTGTGGCGTGGCCTCGTCACTGTCTCGTGACCTCATCGTGGAGTGAGTGAGCAAACCTGTGGGTGGCCTCAAGGGGGCTTCTGTCCTTGAGCTGTCAAAGCTTTTTTGAAATACCGCACTGGCCTCAAGTCCAGATGACGGATTAGAAAGTGTAATAAAAGTAAAAGGCTCTTCACAAGAATATTCTGGCTTCACTTTAGGGTTTTAAACTTGACCCATTTTTCCTGAAATAATTTTACCTTGGACTTTTTTCGATTAAAAAATATATATACCGGTATATAAAAAAGGCATTTTATGAGAATCTTTTTACTGCTGGAGGCTTGTCATTTTATGGTGACTAACGCCGCCTGTAACAGCGTTCTGTGCAATCCACCTCGAAATTCTCAGGTTGCACCCATCTTCTTAATAGAGAAACGGGTTATTAACTCCAAGGTCAACGGGCACATAAATGTGGTCGGATTATTCAATCGAAGCAGTCTCCATATTGCTACCAGCACATCTTTGTGCATCCCGTCTCTTTCCAGCCACAGCCACATGATATCGCAGGCAACGCTTACAGTCCATCACAGACAAGGAGTGCATGGGACCGATGGGGAACTTAAAGGTCAAGTGAGTCACCGCAGTTGCAAACACCTCTTGTGGACGTCTTTATCCAGCATGTTAAAGCTACGACCGATGAATGAAAATGTTAATTTTTGTGATAAACCACCACGTGTGTGTGCGTGTGTGCGCGTGTAAAAGTGGATTATGAATGCTTCCTCTGCTCAATAAAAACGGTTTATTCTTCACCCCGCCTTGAGTGAATCCCGTTGCAGTTGACAGGATGTTATTTGGAGTTAATTGTCAGCTGAGTCACCACTCCAGGAGCTGAGGAGGAGGCTCGTGCGTCATCTGAAAAGGTCAACTCAACTGGACTTCAAAGCTACAAAAGCAAATGTCTTTGAAGGTTTCATTTGAACACCAAATGCATTTTGAAAACGGCTTTGCGGCTCCAACGCTGCCGTGCTGGATAGCGATGTGAGGCACCACCCTTTGTTTGATTGATGACAAGGAGCTTTGTGAATCGTTAATTCAGCAGTAATTAATATTGATTAGATTACTGTAGCTGGTAATAATACACGCTTATCTGCAGGGGGAGAATGCGGCTTGCATAAACAACCCCGGAGCCAAATTAGGAGAGCAATAAAGAAGCAATAAGCAAATACTGTAATGAGCATGTGATATGGATAGTGTTGTTTAAAAAAAACACTTAAAACAGAGAGTTCCTTGCTTTAGACATGGCGCCCCATTAAGTGTTGTTGCCTATGTTTTGAAATTCGTGTTATTGGTTTTGAGCTAGCGCTTGTTTTCTGATGCAGTTGACTTCCGTCCAACATTTATTAACAAATCTTCTGAACATCTATTCTTTGTTCCACTGATTTAATGTGTTTGCATTTGTTTTAAAGCTGGGCGCTCTATGACTGAAGTCGAGTTCCTGAAAGTATCAGCCGGATACAAAGTACAGATAACCTAACGTGAGCTTTGGAACGTGAAATAAGGCCCCGAGAATTAACATGCAAACTCCAAACAGGAAGGCCAGAGACTTCTCGGAACTCCAAACCTCAGAACTGAAAAATGGACAGGTTTTTATATAAGGTTTAAAGGCCTCCTCCAACTCTCGAGCGTTAAGTAAATAAACGGGCAGGGCCATTCCTCTGCGAAATGTGGCGCTAGCCAAAACATTTAGCACACAAACTAAGCAAAAATAACAACTCTGGTATATGTGACAATGTAGAAGTTGCATCCGTTTAAATATCATGTGACAAACGGTCATCCAAACTGTGACTTTCCCATGGGAGATACCCAACACCCACAATTCGCAGGAAGTTCATCCAAGGACAGAGGATGAGATTGAGGTCACGCTCGACGTCAACAGAACTGTCAGCTGAGACGTTCGCCTGAGCTGAACTTTAAGCGGTGGCAGTGTTTCAATTACCATCTTTCACATACAGTATGTGAGTCCCATTTTTGTGTTGTTTTTTTAGAAACCATCCACCAGCCATCCAATTAAGCTCGAATATTTTATTGAAAAAAGCAGAAACAAATCCAACACAGCTATATTTGTCATCGCCAAAATACTGTATACCGTATATCGATACAATCGGCAATTATACAGTAATTCGCGAGCACATGTCGCACTAAACCAGTGAATGATTACCGGTAAGTTCATAGAGCTCTTGTGTTGGATGTTTGAAATTATATATCGGTTACACTTTACCTTCAAAGTGGTCTTTGGCACATTACAAGACTTCATCGCTCCAGGACAACTGTCGGCGTTCGGTGTTCTCCGGCTGGTTAAATGACGGTTGACCATGACACAGATGCAATAAAAGAAAGAGAGAGAAAAAAGTATCTTAATATAGGGGACACACTGTATTCATATCCATGTTATATAGGTCAAGTTTACAATTAGCAGTCCAACAATTACTTGGGCTGGAAATTTGGATTTGATCATATTTTCCCATCAGTCGACAAAAGACGAAAATTAAAGAGTGAGAGGCAGGTATGACATTTTGTTAATCTACAAGATGATGCCTGCGTCCCTTTAGTGGCAGATGGCGCGTGGAAACAAAAGCAAAATGCCAGGAGGGTGGTTGGCATTTGACGATAGAGTGGGCGCGGAGACTTTCTTAGAGAAGGTGTGTGTGGGAAGCTGTGTTAAATTGTGTAAGAAGACGAAAAACATCAGAAATGGTTTGAACACAGCATCATTGAATGAACATTTAAACAAATTGCAGGGTTTGTGATCGTTGCCTTTCAACAGAGTTTGTTAAAGGTCAGAAAAATCCAGTGCTTTGTTCTTTGCCATTATTGGGTGCTGTAACTACAAAGTATTTGTTTAGGGTCAAGATATCGTTGGAGGGACCGTGACCTACGGCTGAGACAAAGCCTGACACTAGGTAGCACATTTCGATTCTACAATGCCCCCAGTCACAGCCTAGCTTGTGATCACCGTCCATGAGAATAAACAAAATTATCGACCAAAGGAGATGGTATTTTTTTTTTACCTTAACTGCACTGTAAGGGAAATGTATTGATTCCCTGTTACAAATGACTAAGTGAAATCATTAGGCTCAATCAAATGAATTGCATTCAGTTGTCTGATCATTAGCGTTAATTAAGACTAATCCCACTCTCAGCCAGTTGAAGTGGGTCTGTGGCTATGGCAACCCACTCCCAAATGGTGAGTGCCGATGAGGCCTGCTGGCTCTTCTTCACTCCTTACAGCTGTCATGTGATTTGTTGAGCAATTACCACGCAGCAAGAGAGAAAGGAGCACTTGTGACAAACTCATCAGTACCTGTATCCTGTTTTATTAAGATATCCTTTATTTGTCCCATTAATTTATGTGCCAAATTCTTCCAGTGTCACCCAAAAACACAACACGTAAAGGCAAGTAAATGCAAATTACACCATATACTCATATATTCAAGTTGGCCTACATTCATTTTAGATGGCAGTACTAGTAAAATTGACTGAGGGAAGGCTGAGCAAGATGATCAGATTCAGCTGTGTAAAAAAAAAATCTCCTTTACAATCTTAAATGATGCCAATTTAAACTACTTAATGAACATTGGTTATTATGTCCCGTTTATGGGTGTAAGGTGTAATCTTCAAAGTGCAATATCTGAGAATTCACTTTTTTTTTAATCACAGACCTGTTGTGCGGGATCAAAATGAACGTGGCTGAGTTGATCCAGTTTGGCTCAATACTGTCACCTGACGGATGCTCTTGTGAACAACATAAATGACGTGCGTCAAAGGGTCACCTCGATTGCCTCCAAATATGGAAAAATGAAAACGGGAGAACCATTGGAGGATCAGGGAAAGCGTTAAGTTGTTCTTTTACTAACGTCAAGATAAAGGGGGAAAACACACTGCTTCGTTTTGCTTTCACTGTTTTCCGGATATCCTGCAGCTGCCCACTGCGCTTGTGTGACCGTTACCCAGAATGCCCGGTAATTCACTCCCCAGCGTTGAATGATAGTTAATTTAATTTAAAATGAAATATTAGAACGTAAAAATATACATGCTTATTTTTTTAGAATGTACTTTATTGCGTGCATTTTTATGTGTTAAAATGCTATGTTGACACCAATACTTAACTACGTACCAACATAATAGTATTTATATACCAAAAGACTATCAACTTCCCACGGCTGGTCCGATGGCGGTGAGATCACAATTGATTGCTTCAGTGAGTTACAGAACCTCTACGTTTCTTCTCTCCCCTCCCTCACCGCCGGCCTTGACTAGCCTTTTAAAAAAACGTTACCGGAGCACTGTTATCATTTTTATTTGAAAAAATATATACATTTTACTGATTAAATCAGAATTCTTCCGTTAGACTGCATTTTTTTCACTTGGGTAATTTTATCCATACTAATAATATGAATGAATATATGAATCTTGCTATACAATTTAATTCCCCTATAGCAGGTGTCACCAACATTTTTGAGGGTGAGAGCAACTTCATGTGTACCGATTGTGTGAAGGGCTACCAAATTGATACACGTCTGAAATAACATATTTGTCCAAAATACCTTCAATAATATGAGGATGTGTTATTTTTAATACTTGATGATTTAAATTGTCAGACTTTGATCGTGTTTCGAAATGTCTCACAGTACTGCCAATGTTTGCATTTTTAAATCATAATTTCTACTAGCAAATCACAATGTCCAGGCACTGGCGGGCTACTAAAGTGGTCTTCACGGGCTACCTGGTGCCCGCGGGCACCATGTTGGTGACCACTGCCCTATAGAGACCTATGTATCTATCAATTTGATAATTCATCCATTGTTACTATATATGTCAGCGCAACTTAATGATAATTGTAAAAACTAATTTTAAAAAAACGAAACAATTTGGGCTTCAACCGTTTCCCTTTTGCACTGCACTCTCAACGTTTTTGTGCCTTCATGCTTTAACTAAGACAAGACAAACTCCTTTTCATCATGAAAAAGGAAGAGACAGAAACATGGGATTATATAGTTCTAAAATGAATGAATTTCCAATTTACATGGGTGTTTACATAAAAAAACGGGACAAGATTTGGATGTTTAGTTAATGTGCCTGATTTCACGTTCACACTGTCTTGTGCAATACTTTGTGTTTTCGTGGTCAGTGTCAGAAAAGTTGGTTAACGTAATGAGGAATTTCAGGCTTTACCCCATGTATTGATAATGATAGAAAGCAGTTACTGTACCTTCAAATTGCAGAAATTAATTTCTTCAAACTAAAAACAAAACTGTTGATTCATATGTTGCAAAACACATTCATCCCCATCATACAATCAAAACAATCACAGTATGAGTGTTTTTAGTGACATTTATTATAACTGCCAACTTGTTTGGAATAATAGAAAAGCGATGCTGGTTATCTCATCATCAGTTTCATGAGATAAAACAAGCATATAACAACATGAATTTGTCATCTTCTAAAACAACCCCAGCTTGCATTCCACCATCATGTGCGGCTCACCCATTATTTCACTCTGTGCTGGGTCTGGGGGGAAAAAAGTATGACTGGTTAGCAACAAATTTGACAATTCTGAATGTCAATGAGTTTGCGTGCACATCACCATTGAGGATGTCCTCAAAGCCGATGGATTCATCACTGCCCCTGAGCGTGTCCAATGCTAGGTTGGAGCTCTGTAAGAACGGCAGACGCTGGATCTGGAACCAGAGGAGGAAACAAAAGGCAACAATGGAAATATAAAGAAAGAAACCGCTCAGGTGTCAACGTACACAGAAGCTCTCTCAACGTTACCTGTCTTGCTGCCCTATATTCCATCTGCAATTTAAGTGGGGCATGAAGACCTTGGATGTTTCTGAGTGAAGAGAAATTCATCTTGTCCTGGTTCAACTGGAACTGTTCACCATGGAAACACATCACAGCATTAACGGGTCAACAGAAAATACTTGCATCAACAAATTACACAAAGAATTTGTTTTATATTTTTTGGTGATGGTTGATGGAACTCTTTGTCCGTCTTTTTTGGCTGGAAGGCAGCATAAAATTGCTGCACAGTATTATTGAAAACATCACGGGTTAAGCGTTCAGTTTATGTGTCACTTTTTGTGTTCTTTAAAAAAAGGTGTCTGGGCATCAAGGTACCACTGTGTTTTGCCAGCTCTCTGGATACAACGAAACATAAAAAAGGAGAATCCAAATAAGCTTCTGGATCCTAAAGTGAGTCGTTATTAGAATCAACTTACATTTTTTTCTGACAGCTCCAGTGGATGTCCAGGGATGATCTCAGTGTTTACATTGTTGAAACTAATCAGTAAACGACAACGTATAAATAAGACGTCACGTGTTCACGTCCAATTTTAACGAAATATAAAAAGTATTTATTCTGTATATACTGGATGTTATATATCGTAACTCACCCATTGCGCAGCGTATCGTGAACGCCGTAAGCCCCCGGTGGACAAAAGCCAGCCACTGGTACGCTCTCTTTCAGCTGAGACTGGATACCTCGAGAATTCTGATATTCATCCCAGACATTTGTTAGTATTTCACATGGCAGAATTAAACACAGGAAATTCTCAATTCAATCAATCTACGTTTAGGGAAGCAACCCGTATGTTAAGCGCAAGCTAACGAGCGTTAGCTCCAGTGACTAATCATATTCACAATAAATGGTGCTGCATTGATGATGGCTGCAGAGGACACCACACATAGTATAACTAAAGATAGCAGTCAATGTCATATTAGTAGTATTACTTTACATTAACGACAGGAAGAAAGTGAATCGAGGTACCATTATGATTCGACGACTTGCGCTTTGGAGTTAATACTAAAATGCGTCGCATTTTTAAGACGCCATATCCGGCGTGACGTTACGGAGTATGCGTCAAGCTTTTTCCCCCCTCTATCGTTCTCGAATACTGTATTTTAGCTCCAGCCTCCGATTTTGTTATCGCCGAAAACTTTTTGTTTTGTTGCAATAAAGAATACCGACGAGTGAAAATATATTTGCATTAACTTGGCATAAGATACCATACCACACACGTCTAATGTTGTCGCTAATGATGTGTATAGTTCCTTTTGGAGGGTATAGTTTATTTTTAGAGCGTCTGAATTGCAGCTCGACAAATCGTTATTTCTATTAGTGATTCCTTTATATTATAAACAGTGACATAGTTGGTCAGATGGGGGTATGGCTCAGTGGTAGAGCAATTGACTGCAGATCAATAGGTCCCCGGTTCAAATCCGGGTGCCCCCTCATTTTCTAAAAAAAGAAAAAACAATATACACACTCATAATTTTGTTTATAGTTCATTTTGGAGGGTATAGTTTATTTTTAGAGCGTCTGAATTGCAGTTCGACAAATCCCGTTATTTCTATTAGTGATTCCTTTATATTATAAACAGTGACATTGTCAGTAAGATGGGGGTATGGCTCAGTGGTAGAGCATATCAATAGGAATCCGGGTGCCCCCTCATTTTCTAAAAAAAAACAATATCCACACTCATAATTTTTAATTACTCTCCCGCCTCTCTGTAGTTGAAGGCTAAAAGCACATTTTTTGATTGAAACTAGTATAAACACGAACACCTAAATACTGCAGCAAAAACAAATCTAGTATGTACAATATCAAATCTACATTTTAGGAATAAACCTGTCTGGGGACAAGATCAGTATGTACCCCACCTCTTGCTCAAAATCACTTTGGTTAGTAAGTTACACTCACGGACAGTGAAGATACAGTCACGCATGGACACACACTCACACACAATTACCCCTGCAATCTCTTTTCAGCTCATTGGCCCAAAAAGTGCCAAGTGAATTTATTATTAAGAGCCAAAGTCGAAGTAGTAGGGTATATTCACAGACCTGAAGCTATGAGCTGCCGGAGGAAATCAGGTCAGCAGAGCCACTGACCTCTTTTGAATCACTTCTTTAACATACTGCCGCTTTGCCATCGCTGTCTCTGAAGTGTGGAACTGTATTGAGTCATACTGAGAGGCGATTATCATTTTATCTCTTACAAGAACAGTTCTCACTATGATGTAGCGTATTTCTACAGCCATGTATAATATGGCCACAATAGTAAATATATCATTAAATGAGTACGTTTCTGGACACTGTCCATTCAAATTGCAGATTGCGGTTCATTATTGTGTGTGTGCGTGAGCGTGTATGCAGCTCATGGCGTATTTGAGAGTAACACACAGACAGCACTTTTCTGCCAATCTTCTTTTCTCTCGTGTAATGATTAGAGAGGCCCGCGTCCAGGCTGAAGCTTTGAATTCCACCCAATGGCATCCATTATGTCATCGCCTCGCTTTGCATTTCGCATTTTAAAAAGACAGAAAAAAAACGTGCTTTTATAAAATGTGCACGTGTAAAATTACTGACAAAAGAAAAATAATCAACCTGCTCCATTGATTAGCCGAATATCCATTTTGCACCATTATAAAGTCTGCATGAAAATGCAGATTACATAACAAATTAACTGGGCACGGTAATGCCTTGCAAACCAGAATAGGTACAGATTGTTATTTAGCCGTTTAGATAACAACTCGCATTAAAATATCCATCCATTTCCGATTCGCGTTTATCCTGTTCAGGGTCACAGGTGATCTGGAGTCTATCCCAGCTGTAAGTATTAAAACCAGGCGAATGAACCACTACGCTGAACTCAATGTAATCGATTTCTAAGTACTGTATTGCTTCAAAGCTCACACTGAATGCAGTACCACCATACGGGCAAATGACGGCAGCAATGGACCAAGGAAAGAACGGCAGTACCCAAGCTCTTAATGATGTTCAGCACGTTCGAGCACTTCATCAATTTCATTCCACATCTAGTTAAAAGTCATCCTTTGCTGGAGTCGGTCGGGTGGTCAGGTCCTCTCAGTACTGGTCCGCCCGTGCATTTGTCCTACTCGGTGAAGTAGCGTGATTTAAACATTTTTCATTTTAGCTATCTTGCCATGTGTTTCATATATATCCTATTTTTTGGCATCGAGTACTATATGTGTAAAGATTTTTTTTTGTTGAATAAATGCCAAAAGGTTTTGTGGTATTCTGCTGACTGACTGCAAATGAGAAAGTGGCTGTGACAATCCATGCGGCGCGTTGTACCCACAGCAGCCTGCCTCGATATTATTTAATATTGTTGGCAATACTGAGAGCCATGCGTGCTGATTCTTTGGTTTTACTTAGCCGAAGGGCCTTTGGAAGCCGTTGCTTTGATAACCTGGTGGGGTCACCGTGTGACATTTGGGGAGTTCAAATGTTTTTTCTTGTGTCAGTGTTGCCTTGTCAAGTCACATAAAGCTGCGTGGTCTGTTCTGTTCTGCCGCAGCCTATCCCAGCTGACTTTGGGCAAGGGGGACACCGTGAACCGGCAAATTTCCACAATCACCTCCTGTACTATTATTGGATCTAATCACAGCATGCATAATGAACTCAGCTAGCTCACAATCACAGCCAAGTTATGATCTGATCATATCTCCGAGTTCACATCAGGAGTCCAGTGAGGGATTGTTCGTCATTAGTCGGAGCTTAGCTTTGAATTTTAACCATGGGATGGAGATGATACCCAGATATTTAGAAGCACACACACACTCACATTCACAGAAAGGAAGCATTTTTAAGGTTCATTATTTGACTCTTTTTTTTTTTAACCAGTTACTTGTCAGGATTCCGGGCCTCATTAGATCAAGCTTTCCTTTCCCTACCGGGATGCAATCGAGCGTCAACAAATACCCGTCAGTAAACACCGTCGCCTCGTAAATGCTCCTTTCACAAACAGTAATGTTCTTCTTTACTTGGCTTCATTCATGTTTTTCATTTAAAATGTGTAATTTAATCATGCTCAAATTTATTGCAGCATAATACGGTGTTGTATTCCAGTGAATCCTCCAAAGATAGAATTACATTGGTCATGGATTCCATAGACGCAGTTTTTCTATCACTGTGAGTCTGTGGCCAAAATAATTGTGGGTCATGTTCAGCAGAGAGCTTTTTTTTTTTTTTTTTTGCTGGACACAGTCACATGTGTGCATGTTGAGTATTGTGAGAGCAGCATCAGGTGCTTCCTACTTTTTCTTGTATTTCTGCAGGCGCCAAAAAGCTCGAGCCCTATGCTTCACATTTTCAGATATCAGGAGCACGCAGACGCTCTTGCGTTCAACACACATGCATTATTTTTAGCAGCCCATGTCAGGGTTTCCTTCATAGTTATAGAAGAACACTCAAGCTCATAGCTGGGGAAGTTTGAAGACTGAAATAGCAAGAATTAGTCAGTGCGTCACTTCTGGATCCAGTGGTCTGAAAAGTAGCAACAAAACCCCTCTGAGTTCATCTGGGGTAATGCTGAGAGTAGATGGCCAAAATGTGTCTTTAAGCGACATGTAATGGGGAAGAAAAATACTTTTTCAAGGGGAGGTAGGGAGCAGAATGAATGCTGAATAATGAGAACTTTATTTTAATGAAAGTACTGTTTGGCATCTGGATGCTTGTAGGACTTCAGGTCCATATTTTATCATCAGATTGTAATAAGTCATACAGGATAACAGATCATTTCATTCCAGGTGATGTGCGATACCAATAATAGAAAAGGTCATATATTTTAGAACTAAATAGCGTATTCCGTCAATATGACGCATTCATATTCATTTTATGTACCAGCTGTCAACATGGCTGGGGGGGGGGGGGGGGGGGGGGGAACGCTACCTTCACTTCGTAAAAGCAGAATTTACATTCTGAATCAGTTAAAAAAAAGCCATCCCTGATAGTTGTCACAATTATAAACATTGAAAAAAAATTATAATAAGCAGCGAAAGTATGTTACTCGTTCCAAACAACTCAGCAGTTTTTCTCTTTAGGGCTTTGTATATGCTGACATGCGTGCGTGGCTCTCATTGCACAGCGCCAGCATGCACACAAACTGCTGATGTAGCCTGGAAAGTAATGGCATTAGAATATCTATCAAATATGCAATAGCGTAATCTCAAAACTGTCACACCATAATGCAGCCGTCGAATAATGGCGGACAAAGAAGGATTATATCATTGTAGGTTAATGGACGGAGACCACCGCACATTGGGTTATTGCATGCCACTAATCTGCCCGAATCGTATATTATATCAGCCGTTATGCAGTTTGGGGTTATAGAAAAAAAAAACAGGCGAGGACTCCCAAATGCAATTTCCCGGGAGTGCTCATTCATTTCCCTGAAATGTAGACAGCCGGGTGTTGTATTTGTGGAATTACCAAAATAAGGTAAGTGTCTCTGCCCTCCAACGTTGAATTGAAATGCGCCAAAAGAGACAGATCACACATCATTCTCTTTAGAATTTTGGATATTTTAGAAATATGGGGTAACGGGTGGGGCGGGGATGGGGGAGGGGGGGGCACTTTTGCTCTTTACAAGAATCTAGCAGAGAAGATGAATTGTGAGATGAAACAGATGGTGTGTTATAATGATAGCGCCCTGTCCCTTTTCTGATTTACGTCCAGTTTAATCTTATGATGCTCTGCAGCCGTAAGTAATCAGCCTCGCCTCTTCCCATCGCCGTAATCAACTTGTACCATAATTACATCTTCCTCTTTGCTTTGTCTTCGCCCTCCTCGATTCATTCATCAGGAACAATCTGCTTCCTCTCAATTCAAAGCCAATCTTCTCTTGGTTGCTTAATTGCTTTTTATGTTTTATCCTCATGAATGTATTCAGAATTTGAAGCCGTCGGAGCGCAGCATGGATCCCCAACAAGTGCCTCGCTCATTTAATTAACCGTCTTTTACAAAATAGGCTTAGGGATTGCGATTCAAAATATTAAGTCTCAATGGAGTGACGATATTAATATGTATAAGTTATTTTTGGCAGCTCTACTCCAAGTGACTGTTAAGAAACATGTTAGGAGAGCGAGGAGGTTCCAGAGATTGACAGAAAACCTTGTATACCGCGTTTTTTGTGTGTGCTCTGGACAATGTATCCTCTTGCGGGCAAGAAATAGTTGTTTTCCAATGTTGACTACGCTAATACTGTACATAAAATGTTGCCACAACGTATTCCGAATTACCCAACATATTTGGATATGCTTTAATTAATAAAGCACCACCAGTGCAAGCATTTCAAATCTTGCATAATGCAAAATAGTTTGCCTTGAGCCTTTGACATATTCTCTTGGCAATTAGCGAATCTTTAAAAGTTAAAAGAAAAAAAAAAGATCTGAACATATTCTAATGAGCAACTGTATTGATGTGAGCTCTGTGCGACAAATAAGCAATGGCTTTTATATGACGCAAGTGTGGTACGCATCCTGAAAAGAGTGACTGTAATAAGCAGCACTTTTACTTTGTGCTTGTACTTTCGGATTTAACTTAAAGCTTTCAGGACAAATGTGACATTTTTCTTCATCTTATTGTTGGTTTAATAAAAGGTGGATATCTCTTTTTTTTCTCCACCCTATTTAACGGCACTCCGAGGTTGGTATTGTTGTGAAGGCTTTTTCAACACCAGATAGGAGTCCCTGTGGGAGATTTGGCAGTCAGGCTGATACACTTAATTAAAGTGTTTGAAAGTGGTTAGAGGCTGGTTTTCATCTCAAGACATGATTAAAATCCGATCCACACCACAATGGATGACACTTTTCTTGGCCGTTTCTCTTAAGTGGCCAAATATACAGTACATATATACCGGTACATACATATACATATATATATATATATATATATATATATATATATATATATTTAATATATATATATATATCGGTATATACATATATATTTTTTTCAGGAATGATATTCAGCACCATATTGTATCTACTGATAATTTACCTTAAACATTACAATTAGGCCTGTACTGTTTTGTCCAGTGCTCACGATTTTTCAGTCAGGTATGTTGGCTTATTGTGCAGGGGTTATCTGAACCCACAAGAGACTTTGACTCATTATTTCACATTTTGGTGCGTGCACACACACACACACACACACACACACACACACACACACACACACACGCACACCCACACTTCAACAAAATGCCTTAACAGCAGGAGCAGGCGAAAGCAGCTCCTGCCAGCAGACTGTCTCATGACTGTACTTTCCCAACAAGACACATTTGACCGGAAATGAATAAGAGCGGGCACTCCCTCAACCAGTTGCTGCCATCCACGAGTCAGTGGGTCGTGACACTCATGTGCAAAGAACCCATGAGGCAGTACACAGCCAAAAGAAGCCATTTCAGCAGGATGGGTTTGAAAACGTTCTCAGGGATTGCGTCTGTGACTCTCTCGCTGGAGAGAGGTTTGAGTTTTTGCAGAGCAGCACACTCATAAAACGGTTGCTATTCAAAAAAATGAAGCTGTGTAAATCAACCAAATTCCATCATAATCACATTTATCAACATTCAACTCACCGCGCTGTCATTCATTCCTCGAATAGTTTTTTGTTTGTGTGAGACACTTCAGAAATACTTCTGTAAAACCTTGGGGACAAGTCTGGTGTCGTCAAGAAGTCAACCTAGCACAGAGTGGAATCTGTCCAATTCTTATGATGGAACACCGCAATATGCTGACCTGCATACATGTAAGAATTTGCATTTATAGCCCCGTAGCTTTTCTTTTTGTCCATTTATCTCCGCACGGTGGTGATTGATGTCTTTCATAAGAACATTTGTCCCGAGGGACATGGCTAAATTGCTCCCAAAGGAAAAAAAAAACATCAGACAGTGATCTGATGGAATTTCTTGATGGAGTTCGGTATATGTTTTGGTGCAACAACCCAAGCTTGTGCAAGTTTTCCTCTTTAGTGTCACAGGGACACAGCAATGCAGAACATTGTCACAGTGCATCTTAAAAGACATGGATTTCTTTTGCTTGAGTTCTCTTCAATCCCTTAAACTTGAGCCAAAGCCGCGCTTAAGTAAGGTGATTATAACCATGCCTCTGAATGTGTAGATAAACGAAGCGTGGAAACGGGTTGAAACCCCACAAGTGGAGCCAATCCAACCTTGATAAAAGTTCTGATTCGTCATTTATCAATTATGCAAGCAATGCAGGAGACATTTTGCGCAACAGCTTGCTCCATGTGATTATATAATTTTATGATGCGCATAATTGCCACGACAACAAGTCGATAATCAGTTTCCGCAAGGAATCCATCCATCCAACCATCCACGCAGCAAGCTTAAGTCAATAAGCAAGACTCACAAAAGAGGGGGTCAGAAAATGGGTTATGGACGGCACACATGCTATTAGCAAAAGGTCACACAGCGGTACACTTGTGAAGAGTAGACATCAAAACAAATGGATGCAAAGCCCTGCGACTCAGAGACAGGATTCATAATTCAGGCAAGGGCGACCATGCACAAACATTTCGACCAGATAAATGAATAGCTGCACTTATATAAGCATCGCTTTTATTGCCTGACATCAAGTTTACACTCACTTCTTGTGCAATTTAATGCCGGGAGCTTTTTCCTCTCGACTGATGTCAGAGTGAAATGCGACAACTAATCTAATGCTTGGAGGCGGCTTCTTTTACCGAGCGCTGCGCCCTTTCAAATCTGTATTGTTAAATTTGCTTCAATTTATATACAGTGAGGGGTGTATGTATATGTATACACACACACACACATATATATATATATATCTATACACACACATATATATATATATATATATATATATATATATATATATATATATATATATATATATATGTGTGTGTGTATGTGTATGTCACATGTGTATGTGTATGTGTATACACACACACACACACACACACACATATATATATATATATATATATATATATATATATATATATATATATATATATATATATATATATATATATATATATATATATATATATTCATTCATTCATTCATCTTCCGTACCGCTTGATCCTCGCTAGGGTCGCGGGGGGTGCTGGAGCCTATCCCAGCTGTCTTCGGGCAGTAGGCGGGGGACACCCTGAATCGGTCGCCAGCCAATCGCAGGGCACACAGAGACGAACAACCATCCACGCTCACATTCACACCTAGGGACAATTTAGAGTGTTCAATTAGCCTGCCACGCATGTTTTTTTGGAATGTGGGAGGAAACCGGAGCACCCGGAGAAAACCCACGCAGGCCCGGGGAGAACATGCAAACTCCACACAGGGAGGCCGGAGCTGGAATCGAACCCGGTACCTCTGCACTGCGAAGCCCACGTGCTAACCACTGGACTACCGGGCTTCCATATATATATATATATATATATTTTCATTCATTCATTCATTCATCTTCCTAACCGCTTGATCCTCACTAGGGTCGCGGGGGGTGCTGGAGCCTATCCCAGCTGTCTCCGGGCAGTAGGCGGGGGACACCCTGAATCGGTTGCCAGCCAATCGCAGGGCACACAGAGGACGAACAACCATTCGCACTCACACTCACACCTAGGGACAATTTAGAGTGTTCAATCAGCCTGCCGCGCACATTTTTGGAATGTGGGAGGAAACCGGAGCACCCGCAGATATATATATATATATATATATATATATATATATATATATATATATATATATATATAGTCAATTTTTGAGTTTTTAATGATGTGCATGATTATGGAACGTGTGAAGGCTTGTCATGCAGGCATCAGCAGCACAAAGCGGCGTGTGTGCAAATTGTTTGTTTCTGGCATTTTGGTTCCACTTGACTGAAAAGCAGAGCAGCTATTCAGTGTAGGGGATCTGCATTACTAAAAATGCTTTCAGTGTTTCCAGGACTAGGAGCGTGGTCACGCAAAGATTTGCCAACACATTTGGTCATGAATATGTATCTGCAGAATATGACTCAAACAAGTAATGAGAAACTGTATTGCATTGAATGACAAATACACCCAATTTAAGCAGAAAATGGGTCAGAAAGCAAGCGAAGTGGAAAGCAACCTAAATGTCATAGTTAATAATCGTTCCTATTATTCAGCATTGCAAGACGTGAGTCAATTCGAACTTTAGTCGCTGACGCTAACGTGAGCTTTCCACGACTGTTGGATTTACCTGCTGATTTGAGATGGGGCGGGGCTGCGACTGACAGGTGACCATTCATATGATCCTTTAAAAAAAATCGCAGTTTGATTCAAAAGGAAATCACTCACTTCCTCGCCAGCAGAACTCCAATGGTAAGCTACGTTTTTTCATGTCCGCTTTTCTTTGTCAGATCTGGTGAATTATCTTTTAGATTCGATCATGCTTGCTTGCTTTGTTTGTCTGCTTTGCTTTGTGGCCGTGGTAAACGCTGCATCGCTGAACGTTATACTTGCTATTCGCAATCGGCAGTGCAAACACTCGCTGGAGTAGCGTTTAAACAACGTCGGTAAAAGTTATCAAGTTAAGACATGCAATTGCAGTGGTGTCCATGCTTAGTTGTGTTTTGTTGGAGTGTTGACACGTCACGTTTGTCCGGCTGCATTGGAAAGTTTGAATGACGATTTTTGCATTTGCGGCCAGAGATGAAAGTGAGGGGGCATTACTTCCGGGTTGACCGCTGGGATTTGTAGTCCTTTTGTTCGGTTCCACTTGAAAGGTTTCTATTTATTATAGACTCTCAATCTTGATGACGTTATAAATGCTTTTGATTACATTTGTAACATCACCTCTCACCTGAGTCTATGCATGCTGGAGTGACTGCAAAAAAAAAAAAAACATCCTGAATATTGATTAGGGTTGTAATGACATTTCCTACAATTAATTTGTCAATTTTGTTTACTGTTATTAAACAAAAATAACATTAAAACATGGATATTTGTGGCAGTCTGCGCTTCTGTTGGTGGATTTTGCACATCCATTAAAAAGTATTATTTGCGGCGTGTGAGGAGTGACAAAAATAAGAGCTATGGGGGCAGATCATGACATGACAAGCAACGTGAATTAAAAAAAAAAACAACAAAGAAAAAATGATGAATCGGCAAAAGAGTAAAGGGACAGATGCATCACCACCAAATTCTATGCGAGTAGGAAGTCGTTTTCCAGACGTCCATCACGTTTCGAGCACTTTGCACGAATGCACCAGATGTGCTTGTGCCAATGACCTCATTTCCTTCACTCTAGCGCTTATCGTTGCTACGTTACAAAATCCTCCTCTAAAACACCCATGTAGGTTAAATTTTGGGGACCGAAGTGAATGTTCCTTGGCATAGGCTGGCAAAAAGCTATCATATCATATGATATCCCTGCACGGCACAGAGGGCCGGGATATAGATTTTTCATCTCACCGCTTGATTTTTGACAGATCAGAGAGACAGAAGTGACACTGATGACTACTGTGGTTTTTCAGACGTGACACTATTTTTAACTTTCCGTGCTGTCCTGTTGGGGTGAAAGCAGTGAGGTGACTGTGCTTTACCAGCCCTGACTTTGAAATGACATTTTTGGGATTTAGAATGTATCGTACCACTACGACTTGTACTCAAACGTTTTCATTTAATGTGCATTATTATTAGTGGTATCTCCTATCGGTTTTCTTCAATTCAATTGGCCTTATGAGCACGCCACATACAATCAATGGATAAAGGCCCATGTCAGTGGGATGAGGCGATATTAAGCAGCGTGGGACCCCCGAGGAAGATCCACGGGCGTCCATTGTGTTTCTCTCGTGTCGTCCTCCAGGCAGGATGCAGGCCAGCGCTCAAGGCAAACAGCATTATCTGTGTGTATACACAACACATCTCCACAGGACCTTTAGCCCAAACATTCGAAAAAGCCAAACATCCTTCCCAACAAATGCAATACGGTCCGGAGAGACAAAAGGAAATATGGACCTGCGCAGATAAATAAGGGATCTCAGATCGAGTGAAAGGATCCCAGCAAGTACGCAGGGAAATCAGCCTGGAAAGTTCTTCTTTTGGTTTTAGGCACCACTTCGGTTTGCTTTAGGTGACAGACACCTGATTCAAATGAACAGGTTCAACGTCAGGCTTCCACAGAGCTTGCTGATCATTTGAATCAGGTGTGTTGTAACGGGGAGACTTGGAAAGCATGCAGGGCAGCGGCCCTCTAGGACCTGAGTTTGAGTCCCCTGCTATACGGTCTACGGCAGCAGTCGCCATCCATTCAGGGCTTCTGCGTGATAAATAAACCTTGATGCAACATAAACAGAATTCCCGTATGTCCCCAACAAGAGGTCAACGGCATCGGTGACCTTCCCCCGGAAGGGAGGATCTGCGTCATATGTCACATGGTGAGGAAAGCCATCAACGTGCAGTTTTGCAGACTTTCTGTTTATCCAGCAGCACTTTATTGGCCTGGGGATGAATTTTTCCACTCTTCCCGCTCGCTGTGTCATAAAATGGATGAGTTTGACTGATGGTGAGTTTGCGGTCTCTGGAGCGTTTCAAAGTTCCGAAAGTGAGAACAAGATTGTTCCATGATAAATTCTCTGAATGTGCAAAGTCACGGCGAGGCTTTTAGAATTGCCGTTGAAAAGAATTGTCATGCTTTTTTTTTTTTTCTCTTTTCCTGAAATGAACCGCAGACCCCCCTCTGGGCTCTGTTTTCGTTGACGGTGCATCTGCACCTTGGCGCAGATGTCCCGCTTTCGGTTGCTGCTCCCACGAGCCGACCTCAGATAAGCACATGAAAATAGAAAGACTCATATCTCCGCAATATTTGCGCTTAATCCGTTTTATCCCGGTCACCTTGGTTGACTGAGTAACTTACCGCACGATTTGACCTTCTTTTCCCAAAGATACATGTGCCTGCTCAATAATTCAGAGCGCTGTCCAACATTCTCTCAGCGTTCTTGCTGTGAACACCGTAGATCCATTTAGCTGTCAGCTTTTGTTTGGTGGGAAAGCCCAAAACGTCCACACCCGCGCCGAGAGATGTTTTCATGTGAACGTGTCCGTATCATCCACGCCATGACTTTTATTTCTATCCACTCTTTGAATGCACACATAGAACAGGTCCTGTAGTATAATCTTTGTCCTCTCAGCGCAGATGACACATCGCACCGTGTGTCTTTTGCTGCACACGCATTATATCAGCACTTTAATAGGATCGTGCAGCAAAAAAAAGCTGTGTTTGTGCTCACGGCATATTTGTCATTAAACTTCATCACCTTGATCCCGCGTCGGCGTGTTGTTTTGCCGCAAGGCAAGTGAAGATCAGTAAAGTACTCCGACGCAGACTTCGTGCGGGCCACAAATGAAGGCTTTTGTTTAATGAGCTTCCCAAATAGCACACGCATCATAGCTGTCACCGTGTTTCACATCTGCTCTGGTTGCTTGGTAACAGATGTTTAATAAGGCTTTTAGTGGAGGATGAGACGTGAGGTGGCCCGATGGTTATGCATTGTTCGCATTACCATAGTGACCAAGGACACTTGGTCTTAACGACCTCGAGGTGTAAAAGTTGACTGTTGGGCAAAAATGAGAAATAAAAATCATGCATTTAAAGATGGCTGCCCATCTTTAAAACTCGTCTTCAATCTCATTTATATCCTTTGGTTTTTGACTCGGCATGTGACTTGGTTTTTAGTTTGTCTGTTTCTGTGTTTTCTGCTGTCTTCATTATTCATTGACTGTTAATTGTTGTATGAAATATTTTCACTCCATGAACTGCACTAGGTATACATCGGTGGTTGGTTTAAAGTGCACGATAAATACAGTTGAGTTGAGGAATCATTTGTATCCGCAACAGGCCCCTTTACTCAATCTTCTTGGTGTCATTAAATAGTCCGAACTGGGATAACACAGTGTTCTGGTATGTTTGGATAGCAGACATTCAAGAAAAAGATCCCTCAGAAGTTCCGGCAGAACTTGTCATGTCTCTTGTTGTGCTTGCTCTTTGAGTAGTCAGTGTTCCAAAAAAATTATCTATCAAAGAAAAGCCAAAGTGCACAAGCACAGAGTTATTCCTTTGCTTGTTGGGCTGAAGTCTGCGGGGACACGCTGACGTCACGGTTGCCGATGAGTTTGTGAGGCATATTTTTCCCCGAAATTTGAATTGCAATTTTTACACCCCACAGGGATGTCTGACTATGGAGACTCCACCATCATAAAAACGGGGTGAGTTCTTTGTTTAACGTACGCAGCATGATTTAGTGTTAACGCGTTGGTTACTTTCAGAGGTAATGCAGCACATTGACTCAAATCACAAAAAAATGATCAAAAGTGACATGTGAAATGCTTGCTGTGAAGGAGATGCTGCAGCGGTTGCGTCTCGCGATAACTCCCATTGCCTGGTGGGGTAATGTGAAGAATCTAAAAGATTATCTTCTGCTCTTTGCAGTCAGTCGATCCTCCCTTGGTGTCCAAAAGTAATCACCTTCATCAATTTTCCCCTTAAAAAGAATTAACATAAAAAAAAGATGGGAGAAATGGCGTGATGGAATTATTGTCTTTGATTCATTGCCTCATCTTGGGCCTCGGTCCTCTGTCATCCATTCTAATGCAGGCCGTCCCGCAACCACGACGGGCCTGACAGAAGGGTGCAATATGAACCACTGACTGGCTCATTTAGGTGCATACAAATAAATCAGGGGCCCTTTTGCATTCCAGCGAGAATGTCTTTCCTCTCAAATAATAGACTCTTAGGGGCTGGATGACTGGATGATGTCATAGGAAATCTTGTTTATTCAAATAGTTCAAGTGGTTGACTGTTGCATTGTGTGAGGTCAAGCGTGGTATGACTGTGCGAGATCCATGTCACGCGTGCGGCTACCGATTTCTTCTGTAAAAACAACGAGTGGTTATCATGTAAAGGAGCGCTGGCGTGTAAATGTGAAGGTGCGTGTAAACAGGAAGATCCAACGCAGGGAACTCTACTTTTAGAAGAAAAAAAAAGTCTCCTTTGATTCTACTTTCGTATTTACAGCAGCATACTTTGGATCAACTTTCAAAAGACATGAGACACTTAACACGCAATGATTTGACACCGTTCCTGGATTTACTTACGACATGTACACATTTACCGCCATTTGTTTTGCATGTATTATACAGTACATTAAAAACGGGAGTGCAAGCAGTCGACATGGGGGGGTGAAGAAGGCATTGGTCAAGGACAAACGGATGTCTCTGATCACTTGTACAAGAAGTTGGATTTGCTGCAGCACATAAATAGAGAACGCAAAATAATTCATGCAGCCATAAATTCCACTTGCTCTGTGAGAATGACTATTTGTGGAGTAGAATCGGGGAGCCTCTGTTCGTCTTCTCCTTGCTGTCGGTTCAAGTGTAGACCTCACTGCTTTTGGCACAATGTGATCCTGAAGTCACACTACTCCAAACTCAGATCTGCTCTCAACGTTGAAAAGTCACACAAAGGATCTCTTGAGAATCTGCCCTATAGGGCTTGAAAGATTTTTGCAAGGTTGCATTATACACATTTCCGGGTAGCAGAGTGACTTACAATAAAAGGGTTTAAGTGGAAAAACAAGAGAGCTGATTGTTGCATAACTCGTGCAAATGGCAAAGAACATAACATTGCCTCAAACTTGTTGGTCGGAGTGGTAAAACACATTTGAAGTCACCAAATTACATCATTTGTGTGTGTGTGTGTGTGTGTGTGTGTGAGAGAGAGAAAAATAGAGACTGAGTCCAGCTGTATGGTGAATGGGGGAGTCCAACAGGGAGGGCCACTCAGGTCACTGGGGGAAAGGAGAAGGAAGGAGGAGGAGGATGACGAGGTAAAGACAAACATGAAAATAGCGAAAGCATGACAGACGATTACAGGGAGAGCAAATCATGTCAAAATAGCCGCACGCGGAATATAAAGTATGTCATGATGTTTAACATGATACCTTTGTGCCGACGTGGAAACGTTCGTCAGTCATCATTTGGGTAGCAGTAAAAGAAAGAAAGGCCAACTATGAAGATGTGTTTGGTGACAACATTGCTCAACAGTACAGTTTGGTCGTGGAAGCATTTCATTGTGTTTCAATCCTAAAATATCTGAGCAGAAAACCCTCCCTCTAGTGGCAAAAAAGAATCATTGCCAAAGTACTGTTCAGTTGTATTTAACTTTCCAGTAAGACACACTTGTGTTACATTTTTTAAGGAAAATTTTATTATTATTATTTTGAAAGAATTTGACTGTGTTTAATATTTTAATTAAATAGATAAGTAATAATTGTTTTTACAGAGTCGAAAGTATGCTTTCTGTTCCAGTGGCTGATAATAGTAAATACAGCTTTTAGCAATAAAACTTTGTCTTGTTTTGGATCAACACCTAGGCCTACTATGCTGCTGTATTTGAATATTAGTCATGAAGCGGGGTCTTTGGAGAGCCAAATAATTTTCAAATCGAAACTAAAATGAAAGACCAAATTAGAAGATTGATAACATTTGAAGCTACAGTAACTGAGGTGGCGCAATAATGGCGAGCTCTCGCGAGTGACCTCCTTCGGCACTCATCATAGCAGAAAATGAGGTTAAAGAGTGAGCACGAGAGAATGATGAGTGTGCAGTAGTAGGGTGAGAGTGGGAACGAAAAGCGGGCTAAAGATTGGGAGGATGTCCTGTTTGGGTCATGTGCTTTGGAGCAATTTTACTGTGGGAAACTGTGTGTTAGTGTGCGGTCTGCTTTAGTGACTTGTGAGAACTCTTCCTTTTTTTTTCCGGGTCCGCTATTCATTCAGGACAGCTGTCACCGATTTTTTTTTTTTTTCGGGAAGTCATTGCGGAATCAAAACAGACCACCGAGGTAGTATGAATATTTGTTGCAATAAATTTGTGGGGAAAAAAAATGCCCCCCCCCCCAAAAAAAAAGCTTTTAGACCATTCTATTGAATACCACCCAACAAATTGTGTTCTAGTAAAGGTAAAGTCTTCGGTAGGCATTAATTTCCTCGACATTACATTTTTAAAGGCGCATTTTTGATAGAGCGTTTGCAATGCATCCAATTATGCCCGTAAGCAGACAAATCACATGTTGGAGATTAGAAACAGCAGTTACAGCATTGATCACCATGGTGACCGCTGCAAGGGAATCATTCCTTGAATGTTGTGCAGATTCTTTGAATCTGAGTCAATTTGTCCGGAAATTAGGTTCAAAAATCCATTTCCAAATCTGTAATACATGTCAGGCGATTCATTCTGAATGCTGCAACAAAATTCATGTGACGAACCACATCAACGATGACCCAAAGGCTGAAAAAAAAAAAAAAGAAACTAACGCAAACTGGCGAAATAACGAGGCACACATGATATGAGTGAAAGGAACAGAGCTGATGAGAACAGCCAAACAAGTCATGGCTTCCCTGTACTACTCTGGATGCTCCGTAGCCTCTTGGATAGGAGGAGGGTGTGGGATGTGGGGGTGCCCGGGGGGTTGTTGACGATGCAGATTGCTTGCATTGGTCAAGGCTGAGATGGTATAACCACATTCAGTTTGTTAGACATTGTGGCTTGAAGTTGCACCACAAAGTAGTCGCCCTCTTTGCACTAATGCCAGAAAGTCCCCGGCTTGTTCATCAGCTCTGCCACAAGTTGATTCGTCATGTAAAAGCAACTCTGCATGGAAGTTGAATGGCACCCTCATACTTCCTGCGTCGCTTTTGGTCAAAAAGCACTGGGTCAACCCACTTCCCTGTATTCTTCTGTCAACTCTGGGAAAAAGCTTTAATATCCTTCCTGCCGCCAAGTGGCTGGCCATGGAGGCTTTGTGGAAAAGCATTCTTCGGGGAACCTGCAACGCTAGGCCCCGCCTCTCGTCAACTAAGGTCCCTTCAGCATGCGTCTATAAACACTGTTGTTTTATGTCTGCGAAGAAACAAAATCTCTCTGGTTCTTTCCTGATGTTCTGGTGGAATAAATAGTGCCCTGCGTGTTAGCGTGTGTTTGTTTAGATAGTAACTTATGATACCGGCATTGTATTGTGCTCACGGAGTTTGTGGTTTCCGGTTTTGTCCTCTGGGCTCGCTGGTTCGGGATTAATGTGGGTGTCGACAACAAAACCAACATCATTGACCATCGGCCGCTGCCAGCGACGACTGCCTTGTTTGACACTGTATTTACACAATACTACGATAAGATGCAAACGGCGTTCCTTGCTTTTCTTCTCATTGTTTTGTAGGTTGACGCGTAGCAAATTTGTTATCTATTCAGACGTCTGGACGTTTGCACACATCGGTATTGTTGGCTTCAGAAAAGAATGATGTCTCCGTGCTTGAATAAACACTTCCAGAGGACCAATGAGCCAATTCAGGACAATGTGTTTCCAAGAAGAAATTCTCTGGAGGATAAAAAAATTCACCCACTCCCAAACGTAAGAGGTATTGTTGACGTCAAAGAACAATTAGGAGCAATAAAGTGAGGATTGTTATAGAGTTGCAAGTGAAAATCAGGGCTGGTATTGTTGGTTGGATTCCATTTCTATTATAATGCTTTTGGAAATGATCCATATCCAGCCACCAACGAGCACAAACTGCTAATGCAACACACAGATGCTTATATTGCTGTCCCTTTTTACTGTAACTGGGGTACAATGTTTGAAAGAACATTGTAGGATGTTGGACCGACTGCGTGGTGCTGGGAGTAGATCCTCCAAAACCAGGATGAAATCATTCGATTCAAGTATTATTGCTTTACAAATGATTGCAAGAGTATATTTTTTAGAAATGTTGAAATGATTGTTGCTGTTAGGGCTTTGAGGTGAAAAGTTGAGAAGTGGAATGCAATAGAATCTTTCAAAACAGTTTTGAGGGTCCTGAACAGTGATTGTTTGGTTGTAACTTGTTTGTACCACTTCAAAAAAAAAATAAAGAGAGAAAACCATGATCAGGAAGATGCGATTTCACAGCTACGGTGTATTCAGTACTTTATTCTATTCAGTGTCTGATAAGTTACACTCTTATACAACAGCCACAAGAGACTCAAAATGGTTGATCCAAGTGTCGTCTCATGTTTGTTTGTCCTTTCCAGTGATGACTGTCCCTTGAGTAACTCAGCAGTGTATGGAAATTTACAGAATCCCTTTAAGTCCAACTTTGGGTTCCTTTTCATCCTTTCATGTGTCGTGTTGAAAATGCTGTCCACCGGGAATTTTATTTCCCATGATTTGAAAGAGTTCCAGCACCGGATCCTTTGGCCTTCAGCTTACGTTACAGTGCTCTGACTGACGAGAATGTCCAAGGCCACTGGTCTCCGTCTGGCCAGTCGATTCCTCCATTGTAATGCTCAAAACCTCAACAGGTCATCTTGTTTCACACCGGACATGTACAAATAACTCTAAGGCAAATACAATAAATAGCTTGAAAGTTTGGCAAATATACACGACCTCTTTCCAGAGGTTGGATGAGCAACCAGTGCCTGAAGGAACAGCTTCATATCAAGCACAAAAAAAACACACACACACACAATCCTCATGATTGGAAGTTAGCAAACTCCATCTACCGGTTTTGGTCAAGCACGTTGTAGTTTGTACAAACAGTGGAATGGAATCGTTGGGAAATACATTTTATCGTGAATGTCTTTGGTGCAAGAGGCACAGGGGGTTTGAAACTCTTTGTGGCATCAACGTTTGGGTTTGAGACTATTCAAGACAATCAACATGATGGCTTGGTATGGTATTTTATGGTACTTTAGTCTATCATGTTTGGGACCGCATTGCACCTCTCCGGACCATCTTGCGGATGCCCAATCGGTGGTGCAAGACTGTTTTCGATTGCCCAAGTCACAAGCATGACCAACGACATCATCTGCAAGGGGAGATCTTGCAGTTTACCCTTTTTAAACACATTTTGCCTGCGCCAATCTCAAGCACGGACCCCAGCCAGTCAATTTCTGCTTCCGCAATATCGAGCTCTGTTTGTGCTTGGGCCGTCCTGAATTTAAAGAGAAAAAGGGAAGCCGCTTCGATTGACCAGTGGTCGGCTGCGTACGATGGCACAAACGCCCCCTTCTTTCCGTGATGTCCTGACTATCCAAAAATGTACAGTATATCTATCATGCATTGCAAACGTGCTAAAAAGGACACATGAGCACTTGGCGTCACAATTATGTCTTTTAGGTCTTTGCTGATTCTTTAATTTGCCATTTGAATAGGATGAAGGTGGAGTTGCTTTGCTTTGGTCCAATAATTTGTTCACACAAAACCAAATGAATCACATTGAAGATGGGGAATTGAGTTTGACGTAAATATATCACAGGATGCTCGTGTGAAGGCAACCTCAAATGTTGAAACTCGTTCACGTTGTATCAAGACCTTGAGATGGTGGATCGCTGGAACATCTGCAGACCAAATGCCCAACTAACTCAAACTCTCAAATCTCTCAACCGCCGCTTCATTGTGTACACGGATGTTTTGATTGTCTTTCATTCAGAATCGATCTGCCCTTCTCCATCGTGGTATGGCTCCTTCTAAGCCAGGTTGTCGCTCCTCTTGCTACACCACACCACCACAGCAATCATAGCCAAGGTGAGGAAAACGGGAATTAGGATGAGGATGGTCAGCGTGTTGTCCGGAGGGTCCACCCATACCACCTGCTCCAAGGTGCAGTTGGAGAAAAAGTGCTTGTGAATGCGAATGATGTAGCTCTCCACCAGAGGATTGGGCCAGTAGCAGTGGACAGTGAGGGATTTGGTCTCTGTGCACAACGTGAAGATGTGGTACTCACTGTGGAGAAAATGAAGCACAAATTGAAAGGATTATCGGAAAATCTTCAATTTGGAAGCAAGGCTCAAGGTTGAATAGTGTCAGATTTACGGATGAAATACTTATACTACATGGACCGGTGTTCAGGAATCACAGTATTAATACGTTCATGATGGAAGAAGTGAGCATTTTTCCCTCTATTAAGACTCAAAGTACTTTTAATGAGAAGCTTTCTGATGCAAAACTACTACAGCGGCGTCAGAGTTACTGGCATTGAGAGCAAATAATCCATCACAGTGACATGGAATGTATTGCCTTGTACTCCCTTTTTGGCCCGGCAATCCTATTTGTCGCAACAAGCGAGCGGAGCGGTTCAGAGGCTTCATAAAGGCTTAGAGCGGAACTCTGACAAATCCGTTAAAACCAGCCCCGTCCCTCTGCCTTCATCCAAAACGGCCAATCCTTCGGGTACTTTACTTGTCCACCAGTGAACACTTGAAGTACCTCGCTTAACACTCGGTGGCTTCACAGGTAAGGAGTACGAGATTTGTGAATCACAGCGGCGTCGGCATGAAGAAGTGAACTGACTGGAAGGCTGCTCATTCATGATGAAGTCATCATAAATGATAAAACTGATCACCCCCTCGAGAATGGGATGCACCATGAAATTCCTTGAATCTGACCTGTGGGTTTTGGACGGCACCGTGTCCAACCCTAATGAGCACAAGTAGCATAGAAAATGAATGGGTGGACAGGTGTCGGGTTTCTAAGGCAAAAATATTGAACAATTATCAAATACTGGTTGAAGGTGTTCACTTATGGAATATCAAACATGTATCATGGTAAGCTTGGAAGCCTCTTGACTGAGCCATAAACTCCTGAGAGGCCGACCTGGCCGCTAATATATGAGCCGTCACCCCAAATGCCCGCCTTGGACTGCACGAATGTGTGCCCTCTGACGTCAAGCCGTCACTATTGTTTTGAAGGCGCTTTGCTTAAACGCCGCTAACCTAATCAACTCGGCTGCCTGTCAGAGATGTATCTGGTTTGTGTCTGCAAGGGGGTTGTACTGCACATAGATGTACATGTGCTATATTCTGCCGGGCAGTGGCAAAGGCACCAGATGTCAGCCATAAAAGAAGGATTTTGCTTCCTCTTCAACCTGAACTCAGGGGGGGTTGGGGGGGGATGATAAACAAGATGAAAATGACCGTCTCGTATTTCAGTGAATGCTGGTGTGTCGGAATAGGTGGTGTTGGGAAAGGACACCAGGTCCCTAAAACGATTACGTCAGTATGTCACATAAGCAAGTGATTTTTATGATGGCGCTTTTTGTTTTGGGGGGAGTAAAGGGGTGGTGGGGACTGCTGAAGAGGGTGTAAAAGGACACATTTAATGAATTAGGGATGGCTATTATGATGAGTACAGTGTGCATTTGTGGTATGTGTCTGACTGTGGACTTACAAAATGGATAACTTGCTTGTTGACTGGTCATTTGTGATGTGTAGGGTTTAGGTTTTTTTTTTTTTTTTTTTTTTTGCTTGTATGTTATGAGTCTACCAGATTTTTTTTCTTTTAAAGGTGTTATGCAATCAAGCCAAAAATTGTGCAATGTTACATTATATTATTACTGCATTCATGATGGAGTTTGAAATTTGTCAATAACTCTTTTGGGGGTGTATGATAAACCATTAAAATGCATCGTCCCACAATATTCTTATGTTTCGTACTTAACAATGCAAATGTTTAGACACGTGCATTTCATCTGTTCGGAGAGCTCCCAAAGTACTTGACTCGATTCATGTTTGGTTGCAACACCACCGGTAAGTCTCTGGAGGCCATTACGATGTAAAATATTCAATGTGCCCTTTAGCGTGGAGTGCATTTAAAGTGGAATCGCTAAGGTTGAACAGAGTTCGATCTCAGAATTAGAAGGGGAAAAAAATTCTCATTCGAAATCATGTAAATAGGAAGCATTTGTTTGCATAAATCTTTTATTAACTGGACGGGCAATTTTAAAGGAACACGCATTCTTAAAATTTCAAATGCATGGGTAAAAATATGTTACTCTGTCAATATTTTAAAAAATGCTATGGTGACAAAAGGATAATAGATGATTGTGGTACACATTTCAATTTTCAACTCTCAAAATTGCGAAACAAACCTGATGGTGGCTAGGCCAAAAAAAACAGTCCATGAATCTGTTTCAGCAACAGTGCAACACTTTCGCTGCTTTTGCTTAACAAGGTAAGATTAGGTTTTCCTTCTCAGAGTAAACGATCAGATAGTTGTATTTGTGACTGAGCAATCGCAAGCGGCCCTCCTGGGTGCCAGACATCTTTCCATTATCTCAAATCCCGATAAGGTGGCACCACGGCTCCTTAAGACTTCCCGCCCCTGAAACGTGAAGCCTCTCCGAGCGGCAAATCAATTCAAAAGTCATGAGGAGGTAAATGATGGATTCCCATAATTGCAGGCAGAAACATCGAGGCTTCCAGCCGACTCACTTTATACGACAAGCTAAAAACCTCATCTGAGTTGTTTGTGCAGCAGTTGCGCCATGGGAAAGCGCAAAAAGCCCTGCAGGGGTCACCGCTTGTTTAAACATGAGGTGCTTTGCTCTCTGAGCCTGAGCCTCTCTCGCCGCTCCGGTTCCCTCGTTCGAGGCAATCTCAGTACGGATGCCATTCTCTCAAGACTCCTCCACAGATCCCCGCCGCCCTGCTGCGTGAGCTCACGTGCGTCGCCTGCAAATTACAATCAGGACATGTCTCTGCATGGGTCGCCGCTCTTGTGACTCGCCACTCGCTTCCGCTCTCTAATTGCCAGCAAACACGTGTGTCATTTCCCAAAGCAAAGGCATAATGGTTTGAAAGTCAAGTGATGCAACAGTGTGCTTCCTGTGTCAATTCTGCTGAAAGTCAAAAGGAGAAAGTCAGGGGAGACTTTAAAATAATACAGACTTGGACCGAGTTCAGAACTTGCACTCTCCCACGATATCCGGGGCCAATTTTTTTTCTCTTGTTCTAGACAAATCGCAAAATGACAAGTTCGTATAATGCAGTAATATATATCACGAAAGCCTCTGCTTTTCCTACACCTACCCCCCCCAACCCCATATATATATATATCATGTCCTCTTTGAAACGCAGCGGTGCCTTCCCGTATGTGCTCCTCGTCATCTTTTCAGATGTTTCCTAGCACGCCTCAAATCAAACATCTGTCTGCACGACCAAGTTCAAGAAGCTAATTTGAGCACTCAAGCAGACGTGGTATGTGAAATATTGGTCATCATCCTCCTGGATTTACTCCATCATATTCATCTTGTGGTCATTAAAAGGGAGCCGTTTTGATCGTCCACGTTTGTCCGACAAGTCACCTCTCGTCTTGCTCCTCTCTCTCAGCCTGCAGTCGCAGGCACGCAAGTTCAAAGATCAGAAGAGAGAAATTAGGTGAAAAGTTTAGCGGTAGACAGATTGCTGAGGGTGAAGTGCTTCTTAAGAGTCCTACTTTTGGGCGGGGGGGGGGGGAGCAAAACTAATTCTAAATACAGTATGGTATAAACATTTGCAGTGCATCTGTGCTTGTGTGCAATATACTGCATGTGTTATCCGTCAAGTACAATTAGTGATGACATCTGCTTAAAAATGTGTGTAGCAAGCAGTTGAATGTAGAATGACAAATCCAACAGTGATGCTAGTCAATAAGTAAATCTGTTCTAAAGTATTACAAATGGAAATGTATGTTTTTATTTCTCCTATCTCAACGTTTTCGGGACGGTGACAGATTTGATCGTAGCAAGGCTGTCTTTGGGGGGAAAATATTCAGTATGGGTCTGAGCAAAGGTCCTTTTCAAAATTTGCCACTTTGGAAACCAACATGTCGATGTCCGATATTCAGACCAATCTGGCGTAAAGTATTCCTAAACTTTGAACATTGTGCACTTACACATTGCTGCAATCGGTCATAAAAACATACGTAAAATGCCGATAAGTACCTGATAAAGTGGGTGAGGTTGCACCAATACTGAGGGTCTATGTGAGCCATATCGCGCTTGAAGTCTTCGCCACAGACCTCCACTTCCCACTCCAAGCGTGACTCGTTGCAGGCTCTCCCCGGCCTGGCAGAAGTGGGTTCGATGTGGAAACTCTCAGTCGCTGGCAAGTAAGATGTGGGGAGAAAATAATGAATACGCTACACACATTTGGTTGAATCCAACTTTGATTGAATGAGTGGATACCCGCTTACCTGAAAAGCCACCCACCATCCAGGCATTGACTGCAAATAAAACAAACCAAAAAATTCAGTGTTGGCTTCTGGTGAAAAGACATGGTGAATTTAATTGGAAATAAGCCATAAACAGCTTATTTCTTTTTTTTTCTGACATGCACATCTGTCTCCCTAACCTTTAGCCCTCCATGTTTTCATCCCCCTCTGCCATTTGCATCATTCTGATCATGTTGCATGCAACTAGCGTTGTTGTGTCAATGGCCATGTTAACTTTGCAAAGATCACAAAACACACACACACACACACACACACACACACACACACACACACGGGGGCGACGTGCTGCCCCATAATGTTGGCATAAAATGTTTTATTTCGCTGAGGAATCATTTTGTTTAAGACTTAGTGCACATTATTACAATGTCATAATTTTTAAAACACACACACACACACATCAACTAACTTGAAAAACATGTGCATGACTTCTTGTCTACGCATGACAGCCGACTAAATTCCCACGAGAACAGTCTCGTGCGTTACACATGGAGGTGTTTCTCTGAAACATGCCAAGCGTTCCTCCTTGCTGGATTCAGACAGCGATTGAGTCACGCTCATTCCGTTCCCTTTCGTTGCATCACACCCAAGCGCAATTGTGAAACGGCTGGCTGGAGAGATTAGAGCAAAGGCAACCCTTTCCGCAGTCCAATGTATAAGGAAAATCAAACCAGGTAGCCCCCAGGACCACATGAGTAGCCCCCACTAAACATAGGTTACCAGTGATGGGACATGGTGCTTTTTTTTTTTTTTTTTAGAGAATGTTGTAGAAGCGATCATTTGAAAATGTAAACACTGGCAGAGATTTACAGATGGAGGACAAAGTCTTGCATATTGGCATTTATTTGTCCCCTAAATATTGACGGAAATCATGAACGTGATTGGTGTCTTTGCATGAATGAATATAATTATTATCATAATTACAATAGAATGTCATTCAAGGTTTTCTCTTGCCTTTCATTTCCGTGAACAAAAATCCTCTTGACGGCGAGTCCAACAATAGCATCCGTCCTCACTCAGTATAAATACATCTTGCTCCCACGCCAGCGATCCGTCTAAACAAATATCCCATCTGCAGCCGTTGATAAGAAAACTGCTTGGAATAGCGCAAAGCTTCTAAAGACAAATGCCGTGCCAAAATATGCCACAGCATTATGTATTTGCGGGATTACATTCTGGTCCCACTGCTGCTGAAATGTTTGAAGAAGTGACGAAGAAGAGATTTTTTTTTTTCATAGAACCAATGTTGTTAAATAGTTTTACAAAGTGGTGGGGGTCACTCTTTTTTTAGAATTTTTTTTATAGTTATTGGGTATGAGGCCAGAAACCACTTTTAAGTTATTACAATTTCCTTTTGTCATTTTTTTCATGTTGGACGGCATTTGTGATTCTAAATCGACAGTACCTGTGCTTCATGAGCCGTATGAGCAGCAGCAAAGTGCGTGCAAAGAATTTAGTTTCACCCAGTGGATCGTGCCCGGCAGAGTGCCAAAAGAGAGAATTTCACTAAGCGGCAGTAAATTCTTATACAACGAAATTGAAACGTGTACTTGGTGTATGAAATCCAAATAAGACACACTTAGCGTTCATTTGGAATCACATTTAGGGTCACTTAAGGTGTGTGAGAGGATGCAGGTGGAGGCCAAACTTTGACTACCCGATGCAATGTTTACATCACGCTTTTGAATAGTATATTCACCGACTCACATATGAAAGCGCATTCATAAATTCATCTGTGAAAGTGATGACTCCCGAAAAGGAAGAGGGCAATCCAGCCAGCAGCCTCTTTGTCGTTTACGCGGCTTATCGGCTTCAGCGTCGAGCCTCCTTAACGGCCAGTTCACATCCAGTCCCCCCCTGGAGAGAGCCGTTATTAAAACAATCTTTGAAAATAAAAGTCAAGCTGGCCTTTCAAAAACAACATCAGCAACTGTGCTCGTTTCACTCGGGGATGAATGATGGATGGGCTTTTGGCACCGTTGCCATCCATCCAACGTTTGTTTGCCTCGAGAGAGAGAAATGAGGAGAGGAAATGGAAGATGAATGAATGCGTCGATTGATTCCGGAGGTCATTGAAGCCCGGCCAAAGAGGTGCTTCTTGGTGGTCAATCTAATTGTCTTCATCATTAGGTGCAAGTGACTTGCATCGCCGTGGGGAGGTACTGCACGTATTTACTCGGAGGGGGGGGTCTTCAGCATCCCAAACAGGATATGAAGTTGTGCGAGTGCGTGTCTATGCCCGAGAGCGACTTGCCTCCCGCCTTTCTAATCTCATCGCTTAATTGGGATAGGAAAGGCCTGATGCTCACTCAACTTCCTGAACAACCAAAGTCACGCACGTTTCAGCAAATATTCAGAGCACAAGAGATTGTTGCTTTTGTTGCCGGTGTTTGTTTTACAAGCAGAGACAATAATTACGCGAGCGGAGTGTAAACACAACCTAATGAGAATAAGAGTTATCAAGAAGGTGGCTTTGCAAGATTTCCGAACAATTATGGCCTTTGCATGCGAGGGATCGACTGCATACCGCATACAATTTAGTGTGACGCAAAGTAAAAATTTCCACGTTCCGCATTTTTGAAACGTGCGTCTCGTTGATAAAAAATCCCGGCAAATCGGTTTCCGAATTGCCGTGCGGGTGATGCGTCGGACAAGTGAGGAAATGTGTGTAGTCAGCTTTTGTTTGAGTGATTCGAATTGGAACTTCCAGCAGTTGTCGTCAATGTACCGTAATCGAATTTTTCGTTTAGGGACGTTAAAACGGGCATTCGGGGCTGAGCGCCAGGGCTTAATGCGCCATCAGATCTGAAGGCCTTTAATCCACTACATGTTGCATCATATTTTATCTTGGCGTTTATTCAGTGGCTTCTTTGGCACTCTCTATTTGATTGCTTGTAACTCTGCACTGATACAAAATGTGAATGTGACGTGAATATTTACAGTCTTGATGTGTGACTCTGACACACGTTTTGTTTGTACATGCTGCAGTTATTCCAAGTATTATATAAAAGTGTGACATCGAGCACCGGTCGCCTCGACTGGCCCTGATCAGGGACTCTGGGTGAGCCAGAATCCGTCCCACCAACCATGCGTGTATTTGGACATGTGATGGGAGGAAGAAAATCCATGCGCACACGAGAAGAACACGCAAACCTCGCCCAGGAAGGCCACAAAAGATCAACCTCAAAGACAGACTTTGAAGCAACGAGGCAGACATGCGAACCGCTCGGTAACACACACGCTGCCGGGAAGAATGTCTTCCTTCCTGATTTGCGATTCCTTCTTTTGAGTCTGGGGGGGGGGGGGGGGGGTGGACTCACAGACGCTCAAACAAAGCCTAGGGGTCATCTGCTTGAGGTAAGCGAGGCGGATCGCCGGTGGCGGCTGGCGTTTCAACCAATTCCCTGAAGTGCGGCAGATGTCAGGAAAGGCAGGTTGAGAGTTGAATGGATTTCAAAACATGAGCTCTGCGAAATCAACTGGTAGCCTTCAGGAGATGTTCTTCTCGTTTGAATCGCAACAGCGTGTCGTTTGCCGACTGTGATTTGAATCGTTGTCCAAATATTGTGTGGAGTTGGCCTCTAAGGTTTATGATGCCACAAAACAGAGGAACAAAGGAACGCGACCTCCAGCGGTTAACGAGCGCCACCGGTATAAACAATCCGCAGAGGTCTTAAGTTAACGCCATTCAGACTCTCGTCAGAATCCTCATACACCTCCACACAACTCAAATGTGGCATTTCGAAAACATTTCAGACCAAAAATAGACCAAAGCATCTTACTTCTGTTGCCTCATTGATGAAGCAAAAAAAAACAAACCCCAAAGCTGGAACAGAACACTCTCAGCTTACAAAAGTCCAACATTTGTTGTTTGGCATGACATCATGACAGACATCAACGTGCCCGATTCCACTAAACACGCCGAACAGTAGTAACGTTGTCATGCGTTTCAAAAGAACAGATGTTCAAAAAGAAGTAGGACATTAAACCTCAATTGTCTTTCGGCTGCGGATCAACTGACATCAAGCATTTTTCCCCCCTTGGTACTCATTCAAAGACGCAACGGCACTTCATGGTTGTGAGAGACGCCGTCCTCCCCCCACATTGTCTGTCTGTGAGGACAAAAAGTCAAGCTGACACAGCCTGGCAGCAACTGCAGAGCCAAAACGCGGAAGCGCTCTCGCTTTGGTCAAAAATGGCCAACATGCCAATAAGAACCACCAATCATCGAGTCACTCAAATTCGACTTTGCGCACTTACTGACAAATACTGACCCATCCAACCATGACGTTTGGAACCCCCCTCCCCATCTGATTTTTGATGATCTTCTGAGAGAAAGGTAGAGCTCATTGTTCTCTGCCACTTGCTTCTCCTCTGCCACGAGCGGGCTTAAAAAGGCAAATCAAGTCGAGCGTTTTATTTGCGGTAATATGATCGATGTGCTGCCCGCTGGTCCAAACATGGAACTGGGTTTGCTGTCTCATACTTCAATTTACGAGCGGCGGCATTTGGGGAGGAAACCTCATCGTTCAGAGAAGGAAATGGGGCAAGATGATGTCACGGGCAAGGCGATTGCCATAGCTCGCATTCGCAGTCAAATTTCGCCGCTTGCTGTCAGCCACGCCGGTGATCGATGAGAGCGGCTGTTGCGAGTCGCCGCATCCGCCATGAGCCGGCTCGATAAGTGGAACCGAACCACGTGCGGCTTGTAGCTGCTGAATTTTCCTCGACGGGTGAATATTTATCAGCCGGTTTTGTCTCTTGCCCTAAATCGGCCACAGTAGGCTACAGTTCAACGCTCTCCAAAATGGCCGGAGAGATCGAGAAACAAAACAAAGCGCAAAGATTTAGCCGCCTGCACATTGTAGAATACAACGGGCCAAAATTCAGCACGTCAAAAAAAACAAAACAAAAAGCCCGCAAGGTTTCTTTCTCATGTCAGCGAGGCTTTTTTCCCGGAGAATGAAGGACAAGACGCTTCTTGGCACTCAGTAGGACTCCTTCCTCTCCTTCCATAGTCCAGACGGAGGACTTACAGTACACAGATGCAAAGCGCAGGCCTCGCTGTGAAAGTAACAGATCACAGGGACTCGGTGACTTGTTTCTCTGAAACAAACCGCTCTCACACCGCTTTCCCTCTCCCAACAGGGACGCTTGATGGGAAAATCTTGTCTAGACCTGGGGCCACGATGGGGAAATCCCTGCGGCACGGACGGTATTTCTTGCCATTTGATGCAACCATATCAATCTGTCCTGCGTGTTTTTTGCATTGTACCAGAAGCAAAGGGGGGGGGGGGGGATGTCAATGCGAGCACGATGTCTGAGCACTGCCGTAAAGGCCGCAGCTGTCACGTGGCTGTCATCCACCGAGGGGGAGGTCCCAAGTGAAAGCCAAACACAGACCACATCCTCAAGTCTGCTACGAGTTTTTCAAATGGCAAAAAAAGTCGGACTCAACTCGGTGTGAGCTCGTCCTCCCGCGTTGTGTCACAATCTGACGGAAATGACAAAGGCAAAATGCTTGAAATTGGAATTCGGCAACTCGTGTCAAGTGCGGACGCCGTGTAATGTCGGGCAGCGTCGGGTAATGTGACGCCGAGGCTGACTCTTCAGGACGCAATCGGCTCCTGATAGCCAGGCCGCGTTGGTGAGCGACTCCCCTCGGCCCCCCCCCCCTCTTTATCACCATCAACCACTTTTGTGGTCCCGGGAGCACCGATGAAAGCGCATCCTTTCGCGGCCTGATGACTTTTCATTTCACTTTTCAATTTCAGGACAGTCCAGCGTTCCCTGATGAGTCAACGGACACGAAATGGCGGAAATGTCCAGTCTAAGTGAAGGGAGGATAGGTTCCCCACAAAAAAATAACTCAATAAAATGCTTAACCAGATAAAATTGCTAAATGCCAAACCACAAATTTGCAGGGTTCATTGTGCTTCAGATCAAATCAGCCCTCAGATCAAATCAGCCCTCAACTGTAAACCATCACAGTTGTTCAAATTCTAATCCCAAAATTGTTGCTAACAATATCAATTGATTAATCAAGAATGCTGTCACATGTGGAATAGGCTCAAGGCATCACAAACCAATTTGGGCCCTATTTTGGCCGCAACCAACACTTTCCGTCGGTTTGCTCTGAACTACTTCAAGAAAAAGATGATACGCGCAAAGCGCGTGTACAAAATAAACATGCCATTGCCCAAAAAACAAATTCATACGCCAGTCTGCGATGTTTCTGTTGAATAAGTGCAACAATTAACTCATTCAGTACCAGCCAATTCTGGACCAAGTCTGAAAAGACGTTTAAAAACGTCTTTGGGAGTTAAAATACGGAGAACACTCTGCTTAGGTGAAGCGTTTTAAAGTACACGTGCGCAATCCAATGGGTTCCAATTGAACGTTGCGCTCAAAACAATCGTACATTTCCGCGCGGAGCTGCGCTACATCATACTGAGAGATCTTTCAAGTATTTCGGTTAACTTATCTACTCATATGAAAGATGCAAAAATGTATATACTGCTTTCAGCATGACACTGTGTCAGACAATTAAATATTCTTCTACATTCTGGCGGAAGGTGCGGGTGAAACGAATGCAGTGCGGTGTGTTCATTTTTGTGAGTGGGATAAATATGGCATCAAATCATTTTAAATGATACGTTCTAGTTTGTATTTTCTCGTTTTGAATGCGGGGGTGAAAAACAAGTGCACTCACCCAAAATGCCAACAACAAAAAGTTTCAGCACTGCAAACTCATTTGTATCCATCCCGCTGTGTGGATCCAGTTGGACTCGGAATGAAAGCTCGGCTTCAGCTGGGTAAAAATGTACATTTGAAGCGGACCATTATTATCCCTCACACGCAAAAGCAAGTTCCGTCATGCCGCCAGCTGACTCGAGACAACCGAAAAAGGATTCGAATGGCAATCCGAGAAAGCGCCCCCCTCCCCACCCACACATACACAACCAAAAAGACAAAATTCCTGTGCGTGATCCCCGTGATGATAATCGAGACTTGTCTGTGGCGAGGAGTCAGAGCTCAGCACCAGTCCCGCATCCCGGTGAGGGGGGAGGTGGAAGAGGAGGAGCGGTGCAATTGAATTGAACTCCCCTGCCATCACGACGAACCTTTTAGGCGCGTCTCAATCAGTGCAATTCGTTCTTTTTTTTCCAGATAAATACAACACCGATCGTCCATTATTGGATGTTATTAATGGCATTGTTCCGTTCCGCGCTTTATTGACTATTTTTCCTGCCAATTAAATGTGGAACTACTGTGCCTGTCCCCCCCGCCCCCCCCCAAAAAAAGAAAATCTAACGTGACAACACTGACCTCTTGTGGACATTTCATCTCAGCAAACCCTGACAAGTCACACCACTGGGATGCACTTCTCGTAAAACGTTCTCCAATACGAGTTCAACTTTTAGCCCACAAATGCACAATTAACCCAAATATAATTTAAGTCACCTATTGTGCCGTACTATCAATATTTCCACTTTCTCGGGCGCATTTACTAAACTTGTGTCACGTTCCAGTTAGTAGTTTTGCTTCACTGGTGACACGGAATTGTCAAATGTTGTTTATACTGTACACGATACTGTATCTGGCCAGGGCTGTCAGAACCACTCGTGCTGGCCGATGTCATTTATATGAGCAATGGGACTGTTTATTTTACGAGTCAGATTCCAAATTCATCTCAGGAGGCCAAATACCAGACCCACAGTCTTCATCCTCTGGCTCCTCTGGCCAGGGCAACATTTCTTAATACAGTACCATATTCGACGAGCACTAGACTATGTTTTTCTCGTGTCATGAGATGAATATTACTGCTCCAGATGATGTAAATGGAACCGTTTTGTGCTGTATAATTGTAACATAACGGGAGTAGTATTAACATGTGAGAGCCCAGCTACCAGATGCACGGCCTATCTCAAGTAAAACTCCTTTCACTGTGCAGTAAACCCACAGTTTTGTGTAATTTCTTATCAATCCACTAGATGGCAATGTTGAGCCAGGGCACGCATTAATAATGATGTGAGTTCATGATGCGACGTTTGCATTCCGGCAGTGGCCGGGCAAAATAATTTGATTTACTTTCCAACCCCCTTAAAGCCAAATTAACTGTACAAATATATACTTTTTTATCTTCTCTCTTATGTTGTTGTCGTCTCCCGTTTTTTGACTGTTATTTGGTTAATTACCTGAATCAATTCACACCCATTTAGAGAGCGCAGGGGGTCACCAACGCAGTGCCCCCCCCCAAGGAACATGAGGAGCCTGTTCTAAAACGAGCTCCCCAATGAAGTGATCATTTGAAAATGTTAATATTTGCGAAGATGTGTAGGAATGAAGTGGTGCATATTGATTCATAAAATCCCCACCCCCTCCCCTTTATTTCAGAACGCTGCAAGTTAAACGAGGGAATGTATTTCATGTGCAGAGCCGTAACTGAGATTTTGTTTGTTCGTACTTTTTAAAGGAGTTCATCGTTATTACTCAAGTACTTGGACTTTCACTTGAGCACAGTCTACGTACTTTCGCTATCTGTGCTGTGGTTTATTGCAGGGGGGGGAAGTTCCATGCGTGCTCTTGACCAGCAGGTCGCGTTTGGATTTCTTGCCCGTTGACTGCGGTAGACGGCTGCTCGACTCCGGTCGTTCACGCTACGGGTGTAAATTCCACACGTCGTGTTTTAAGATGCGCGTGTCTAGTCAACCTGGATCGCCGAACCGGTTCAAATAGAATGCCAACAACAAGTGACGCAGTACACTCCGAGCTGACAGTTCGAGGAGAGACGGCGACGCCTCCGGACGGCGATGCACACGTAGCGCGGAGTTCGACTGCACGGTGAGTCCGAATCGATTGGAATATGTATTTATATTTGTTTCGGAGAGCTTTATGCTACGCTTGTTTCGTTGTGTGTAGATTTCGCCCTTCTTTTCCTTCCTCGCGTTGCGGCTGTTGGGCTGGAGTAGCCGAGTAGTTACTGGCGCTGAACCTCGTTTATGAACTCCGTGTTTAAATGTTCAACTTGTCCATGATGCTCCTGCATCTGCTGTAACTGGTCAAAACACTTCTTTCACTCACCGTGAAGTTATTCCAAGTCGTTCGGCATTCTGGTTATTGACTCTCTTCGGGTTTTTTTTTCTTTTTTGTTAATGTCCAGCGAGAGACGCTACATTTGTCCATACTTTAATATTTTAGTGGTTTGGTGCAATCTCATAAATGCAAGCAAACATCGACAGTCGAGCGATTCATTTAGTAAAAAGTCGATTTTAAACCTCTTCAAAGCATGTGCATCACATCATGATTGTGGATTTGGATTTTTCTTTCTTTTTTTTTTATTTTGGGGCAAACACACGTGCCGTCCTTTCCTCAGAAGTGGATATTTTGCATGTCTGTTCATAGAAGCTTCGTACGTGTGCGCGCGATTGAATTCTCAAATGATATTTTTGAGGCACTTTCCGATGCACATTCAGATCTGCAACAGAACTATCACCATGGATACACAAAGCCACTGGCTGCGCAACTTCCACTTCTTTGCACTTCAAGCCATTTACAGGCTGAAGGATTTGCTGTCTCTTCTCAAAGCGTGACAGAGTGGAGGTGTGGGTCGTTATCAAACAAATCTGATTTTGCCCAGGAATCACTTTCACGTCTCTCATCATTGCAAGGTATTAAAAATGTGCTGGGAAGAGACATTTAGGGTATAAATCGTTTACAGTTGGAACATCTCAATTACGTGTTTGTCCGTGTCGAGTACACACCCACACTTAGTTCGGTCGGGATCCTTGTGGTTATGTAAGTGTTAGTTGCCTGAAAAGGCCATCCACCCACCCACCCACCAGTAGTGCGGCCCTTAAACCGGAGCCGACATAGCTCACACGCAATGTTGCAGATTAACGAGCCTGTCAAAGAAAACAATTTGTCATCAACCTGAAAGCCATAAAAGCAAACGGTGACATAATTCGTACAGTTGTGATAACGTGCACGTTACGATACGCAAATACTGGGAACAGCATGTTGTGAGTCGTGGTTGGTGTCAACAAAAGACGAATAACTTTGTAAAAGCAGAATGTATTGTGTTTGAGTGTTCCTAATACGGGCGGCCCGGTAGTCCAGTGGTTAGCACGTCGGCTTCACAGTGCAGAGGTACCGGGTTCGATTCCAGCTCCGGCCTCCCTGTGTGGAGTTTGCATGTTCTCCCCGGGCCTGCGTGGGTTTTCTCCGGGTTCTCCGGTTTCCTCCCACATTCCAAAAATATGCATGGCAGGCTGATTGAACACTCTAAATTGTCACTAGGTGTGAGTGTGAGCGTGGATGGTTGTTCGTCTCTGTGTGCCCTGCGATTGGCTGGCAACCGATTCAGGGTGTCCCCCGCCTACTGCCCGGAGACGGCTGGGATGGGCTCCAGCACCCCCCGCGACCCTAGTGAGGATCAAGCGGTTAGGAAGACGAATGAATGAATGAATGTTCCTAATACTGTGGCAGGTTGGTGTGTGTGCAAAACCACGACGGAAAAAATAATAAACACAGAAAGCCTACAGTGGATGCCCTGAGCTTTGCTGGTTTGTCTCTTTCAAGTCTGTACTTGGCAAGCTTATTACTGTAGCAGTTACTAATGACAGACTGAATAGTTTATGGACCCCCCCAGGGAAATTGGTGTGTTTTAGGGTGGAAAATATAACAGAAAATGTCCAGAGATGGACATCTCCACAGCGCTCCTCTGAATGTTCCTCAGGCTTGCTGGTCGAACGCGATGATGGCGAAGAAGCGTTGAGAGTTCAGTGTCGAGCGTGTGTGAAGTGTTTTGATTTCTTCTCATGGCCTGCGGGAGTGTCAGGACCAAAAGATGTCCGCATGAAAGGTGTGTTGAGCTCAACACGTTCCTCCCCTCTTTGTAACCGTCTCTCCTGTCGGGTCATGCAAGTCTTCTTTTGTGAGCCAGACATTATGCGCTGAAGAGCAGCTGTGTCAGACGCGTGACCTTGGGCACTTTGCTTTTGTCGGAGCGATTTATGACGTGCCGCTCATTTGACGCCTTGGCACAAAGTTCAACGGCAAACGGATGACGGTCGGACTTCCTCTCTCACTTCTAAAATCATGCCGCATAACTGTTGCCCTAACGTGCGGGGTCACGTTTGCGCGAATGCCTCGTTCGTCTTTGTCGTGTCGTCGTGCTCGCCGAGAGTTGTTACAGTGGTGTGGGATCGGCATACGCGCACTTGAGCAGCAATCTTAAGTGGGTGTTTTGAAGCTCCGTTATCCGCGCGTAAAAGAAAGGGTGGCGCGATTACATAACGGCCGCTTATCAGTCAAACTGATTACATGAGCAAGCTGATCTACGACGGAGATCTAAAAGAATGGAGCGGGTCATTTCTTGGAAGAAAGACATTGCACCACACATCGACGCACTTCATTCGATAAACCTGCAAAGTGTAATAGGAGGCAAGACAAAAGTTTGACATCCCAACATGACAACATCATAATACTTTGATTGACGCTGTCAGGGAGCTATTTTGCTTTACCCCCCTCTGCAAACAAGGAAAAACAGTTTAAATAACGTGACGTCATTTCTGGTTGAAACCTGTCATCGGCTTCAACAATGAACAGGAACCCGATGCAATAAAACAAAAGCCAAAGATGGAAGAAATCCAGCACTTGATGTTTGTACTTCTTGGCACCGTGGTGCTTGTAGTTCAAAGAAGACGATAACATTTGCATGAGAAAAGCCTGCGCTCCCCAGAATGGGCGGCTGTGGATCTGCTGTTGCTCCACATTTGGGCCGATGCATCACCGAGTTTAGCTTGACTGTGCATCAGGTCACGTTGTGCGCTTTTCAACCTGAGCCCAATGCAAACTTCATTTCCTCTCGGTCTGGAATTTCTCCATTACGAGACTAATAAAGGTTTTCTTTCTTAATCTTAATCATTAATAATGGAACCATTCTGTCATATTCATTCGTGCTTCATTTGGCTTTATTTTCGGGTAAGATAAGATAAGATATCCTTTATTCGTCCCACCCTGGGGAAATTTACATTTAAGCCTAACCTATTAGACTAAAACATTTACAGAGAATAAATCCGACAGTGTACTGTCAAACAGATCCATTTCTTGCTTTTCTATGTTCAAAAAAATATGTGGGAAGACAATCCTTGAAAAAAACATGTGCATACTTAGTCATAATTGCAGTATTGGGAGGGGGCGGGTTGGTTATTTTTCAAAATTGCTCATCCTTACCACTCAGCATGAGATACATTTCTACTGCACTGCACTGCACGTCGGCCTCGCAGTGCAGGGGTGCAGGGTTCGATTCAGGCCGCGGAGTTTACATGCTCTCCCCGTGCCTGCGTGGCTTTTCTCCGGGTATTCCGGATTCCTTCCACATTCCAATAACATGCATGCATGGTAGGGTAATGGAACACTTGAATTGTCCCGAGGTGTGAGCGTGAATGGTTGTGTGCCTTGCGATTGTCTGGCAACCAGTCGGGGGTGTACCCCGCTTACTGGCCGGAGACGGCTGGGGATGGACTCCAGCACGCCCGCGACCCTCGTGAGGAGAAGCGGATTAGAAAATGAATGGATAGATGCAAAACCGCAGCCCAAAAAAGATGACGCAGACTAATTCCTCTCTGACGTTGTCCCTCAAAATTAGGTCTTATTGTCTTTTCTAATGACTGATTATTTTGATCTGACTTTGCAGACAGTGGGACGGGTATGAAACTGCACGTCTTCCGCCTCCTCACCGCCGTGCCATCATCACACATGAGAGAAAGCCCAAAGGTGAAAGACGCATCTGACATTCAGCATTAAGCTTTAATGCGGTCTGCTCCCCGACTGTTTTTTTGCGGTTGCGCCTAACTGGGCAGGTTGATATCTCGCAAGTCTGACTGACTTGGTGCTCCACGGTGAATGATTTTGTGTGTCTTTTACCTTTTTGGGAGTGGCGTGCTCACAATCCATCTTTTCCCATTGGCTTTTTTCAAAGTCTAAGCAGTCGCCCTGAATGCATTGCAGCACTCACACTTGGAGCAGACGGATCAAGACGAGAGGTGGATGTCGATCGTGGGTCCAGATACGCCACCTGTATTGTTTTAACAGTCTCCACCAACCTGGACCTGGATAAATCGGAGATCAGCCTCAAGAGGAAGCAAGAATCCTGCGTATATAGGTAAGCGCTGAGCATAGAAAGCGCGACCTAATTTCACGACAGCATTTCAGATCTGTTCATGCGTGCACACTCGAGTAGTTGAAGCATGGCAAGGATGCCGCACACACACACACACACACACACACACACACACACACACACACACACACACACATACTGCAATATGCTGAGCCAGGCACAGACGTCGTGAGAGAAATGTTGACATGAAAACATCCGTACTTGACTTTAACAAACAGCACGAGATTCATCCTGGCAATATAAATGTTTGGATGACCACTAAGCAGCTCAATAAAGTGGGATATCGTAGAAAAGTTCAATGTAAATGTCAAAGTTTCCTATCCAAATTGAAACGCGTTTCAGTAGTTCAATTCCAGAACTGAAATTCATGATTAAATATACTTGATAAGCGCATGGGGAAAATACTTTTTAGTAGGGCGATTCCTGCCTCATTACTTTTACATGAAAAATACTTGTGATTGTTGCATGATATTTCGAGTTATTGAGATGGACAACTTGGGGCTTTCAGTGGCTTTAACCACCCAAATGATTGAAAAAAAATACAATAAAATCAATCATTCATGATTTCAATCTGTGCGTAGTGAAGCTGTGTTTGACTTTTTCAGTTTTACATGAATAATTCATTACCAGAATTCAAATGCCAACCTGAAATTTGGGAGTGTTTTTGCATTGCTACTTTATTGCAACCTTGGCAAAATACCGTCTTGATTCATCAATCCCTGAACAATATCAACGAAAACTATCCAACTAAAATAACAACCCGCACCGCCCTCAATGAGAAAGTCCCTCGATTATCGCCTCATGGACGTGGACATATCTGTCGTCGCCTGTCGTCAGATTTTGAATTTCCATTTCTGTTGAAGACACACCCTTTCACCTGAACTCTAACGATGTTCAGTTCACCCAAAACGCACCCTTCCAGGATACACCGTCGGCGTCTGGAAGCGTGCGTCGAAGAGAGAGCCTGTGTGGTTCTGTGTGATCTTTACCGGCATGTCGCAGACGCGCATTCCTTCAAAGTGCTGCCAGAATTGGAGACAGGTGTGACTCGAGTGTGTGAAAACTGTTTAGTGACGGCGGAAAGGAATGCCGGCTGTCGTGTTGCTCGGCATTGCGGCGCTAAATGTTCAACATCTAATCCATCCCAAACTTTCAGCGTTTTCAATCACCCGTCGAACGATTTTGCAAGATTTGCCTCCCCGAGTGCACGGATTGCGCCGTAGATCGGGTTTATTGCAATTGCTCATTTCTTGAATGAGACTCCTGTTGAGCGTTTCGGAAGCCAATCAAACCTTTGCTTTCTCTTTCAGTTCAAGTGAGCCACAGAGGTGTAGAACGGTGGGCATCGACTCTCAGGTGAAGATCGGTTATCATGGTCGATGAAATGAAATTTGTCATTTTGCCTGTGAAAGAGAATAGGATAAACACTGCACAATTTATTCCCAGTATAGTCTTTCCAGTGACGCTCAGTACATCAAATTAGGGCCTTTTAAAAGAACTTCAATACATTGTAATTACCAAATGTTTTTAATTTCAGAGCATGACCTAACGAATGTAGTGTCATTGTATCCTCTTTAAATCATCACAGATTGAATAAGAAAGGGCAGGGTGCGTTACGTACTTCTAAATAACCAGTTTGTCCAGGCCTGAATATTTTTAGTTTAATCCACCTTGGGAACAGAAACTGCACACTTGCAACCGCGCTATAGTCGCTAAAAGAAAAACAATTGCGGCTGGTTATTGTCGCCTGTCTGACGCATTTGTCACAGAGGTCTTCTGTGTCGAACAGAGGACGCAGATTTCTGTGGGTTACGTTTCAATTTCATGTGTGGAATTGGGCCGGAGGTCTCGACAAAAAAAAATCGTATTAATTAATTGCCTGCCCGTTTAATTCCATCTGACCTTTCTTGTTGACCTTTACATCGGAACCTGATGTCAACTGCTTATCCAGGCTCATCACCAAATGTATCAATAACCATGCATTTTTGGAAATAGTGTGTTGTTTCCGTAACAGAAACATACATAATTTTTTTGGGAGAGAACAACCTTTGGTTACCAATGAGTAGTTTGTGTTTTCACAGGTGAAGAAACCAACTTCGCGACCTGACACTTCCAGAGAAGTAACAAGCCAGTCTCCGCTACCGCAAAAGATAACATTTCTGGCTGAGAAGGACGAAGACATTATCACGGTTGTGTGCAGCAGTCGTAAGTTCAGAAGTAGTCTTCAATGTGGATCGCAACCAAGAACAACTGCCTGCGGATCATCTGAATTGGAGCAAACGATTAAGGGCCGGGCCGATCTTGAGAAACCAACTGATGTGGAGGAGCTGTCTAACCCCGGTGAAGTCATGTTGTCTTCTGGTATGGTGACAGTTCTCGCTCCTACTTGGAGCGGCCGACTGCGGCGCTCCAAAAGGTTCGAGGCAACGGGCAGTTTGGAAACTTTGGCAAGTCTTCCAGATGCGGCAAACCCGAAAGCAAGTCGTCCGCAAGATGACTCTCAGTGGTCTCAAAGTGGTGCGACGAGGGCGTTTAACGTCACGCAGACCCAGCCAAGAATTCCGTTTCTGAGTACCAGGCAGAACACAACAGGCTGGTCCACTAAAAGTGTTCTCCAAAATTTGGACTATGAATTACAGAGTAACGTTGCTCGAACAATCTCGTTGGATGGGAGCTCTAAAGAGAGAGAAATCAAGAAAGCGCAGGCAAGTACGAGCTGGGACCTCTATGGGCAAAAGAGGACTCCACAAGACGGTCATCTGGTGCGCCGCTCATCTTTGAGCTCAAAACCAACAACAAGCGGTCTCCTTCTGTCACTACGACGAATAAACAGTCAAAGCATGAACTCCAATAACCCGACTCCGTCTGAGGTCAAGCCACTGTCCTTGAAGACTGGCCAAGATGCTCAACCGTTCTCAACACACGTGCCCCAAAGCTTGCACAACACACTTGAGAGGGAAAAGTTTAAGCCACTCCCCTCGTCTTTGTCCGCTTCTTCCAGGGCGTCCGAGACGGAAGCATTTAGTTCCTCCTCATTGAATAATCACAGAGGCACATCGAAAGCAAGCTTGTTTTCCTCTTTGACCGTCAACAAAGTATCAACTGACACACCCGAACAACCACAACCGATGACTCGGGAACAGCCAAGTCTTTCATGGTCCGGACAGACATTTGTCAGTCGAAGAGCGTCGGACAACGATCGGAATTGGATCGGTTCGGGCAGAGGTTCGAATCTCTTTTTTGATAGGGATGCATCTCCACATCAACGTATACAACGCGACTCCGGTGTGCTCTCAGAGAGCGGCGCACCTTCCAGAAACACACCTGGGTCATCTACTTCCCGGTGGCAAGAAAATAGCCAGAAGGGCAGTCCAATTTCAATTCTCTCCGACACACCCAACATCATAAGCAAGCCACACACACCCTTAATTCCTTTACCGAACAATAACTGTGACACAGCAGCTCCAAGTCTGACGAATAACAAAAGTCTTCAGCTCCAATGTCAAAGTTCCAATTGTAGCAATGATAGCACCAATGCTGTGATGAAGCCACAAAAGGGAGGGCCCGCTCGAGTCAAAGAGAAGTACTCTGATGATTCATTTGACAAAGTAAGACTTGCCAAACAATTGCATGAATCCAGTTCAAAAAAAGTAGAACTGCGCAAGTCTCAACATTTGCCTGACAGGCACTCGACTCTCAGTCAACCAAGAGATTCCATGAGGCATGATGCAAGTAATGGCTCATTTCAAGCTCACGTGACTGCATTTGCGCCCTCTTTGTTCAATCCAAATCGATCTGCGCCTCCTAAGATCGACGACAGAACAAATAACGCTCACCAAAGCAAGCCGATGAACCCGTGTTTATTTCTTGAGAGCACCGACACTCTCAAGATTCAGGTTGTTCCTCTTAAGAATGTATCTGGTTTCTCACAGAAAGAAAATGCCGGTCCTCCGCTTCATTCCAAACCAGATTCTTTTCCGACCGGCTCCACATCCCAAACATCAAAAGTCCCCAATACAGCCCCCATCACCGCCACGCCTCTTGGCTTTAGAAGGAGCTATGCCGCCACTACAAAGCCTTTGCAACCAAAAGATGTCTCCCACCATGTTCCGATGGTAAATGACTCTTCGGAAACAAACCGTAGCCCTGCATCTGTGACTCCTTCCCCAGCCGCAACAATGACTCCCACCCAGATGACTTGTACCAGTATTCCTGCCGTAACATCACATCCGCAAACACCTCCTGCCACCGCAATCAGTCCGAACCGAAAAGTGGGAGGAATATTAACTAACCAATCCGAAAAAGACCACAAAAAATCCGCCCAAGGATACGGAAAGAGAGTGAAGCATGTCATGTGGGAGGATTCAGAGAACTCTGAACCTACAAAGAGTCCCGATCCATCTGTCCTGACGAGTCCACTATCTCGCTCGATGTCTCAGCGACTTAGCAGAGCCCCATCCATCTTCTCTTTTCTAAGATTAAGCAGTCCAAACCCAAAAACCACTCCCCTTTGCAGCGCGTCACGCAAGACCTCGAGCTTGCAGGTGGGGGAAGGAGAGAAGTATCGATCTTTGTCTTCTGACTCTGCGGATCAGACCTTGAGAGAGGGAGGAGAATCGCAACAAAACCCCACCGATGCAATGAGTTTTGTCCAAGAGAGAAGAGACGCAATTCCATCCCCACTGCGGAGGTCTCGGTCATTGCAGGCCGATGAATTCCTGTATTATTCAACCGCGCCCTCGCCCGACTTTGCAAATGGATACAAGATACGCTACAGCCCGCCACCGTACTCCTCTCTCATCTCCAGCCGTAGTGAAACTAAGAAGGCAACTCCGAGGACGTCACTTTTCCAAAATGTTAACTCCACCTCAAATTATACCTCAAATCATCCCTTACTTTCTCATCCGGTTGCAGATGCAATCTCATCTAACTCAAAAACGTCACTCGTAAATTCCCCCAAACCTCTCCTGTCTTCTCCTCTGCAGACCAAAATGTTATCACAGATTCAAGTTGTTCCTCTTAAGAACGTTTCTGGTTTCCCACAGAAAGAAAATGCCGGTCCTCCGCTTCATTCCAAACCAGATTCTTTTCCCACCGGCTCCACATGCCAAACATCAAAAGTCCCCAATACACCGCCCATCAGCACCCCAATCTTTGCAGGTGAACATGTCTTGCACGGTGTTTCGCAAACAGGTGAAATAAACAATAACAGCTACAAGCGTATCTGTCGTAATCAGAAAAATGGTGGCATATTACTTATCGAGAGCAGAGTTGATGAAATCCCCCAAACTTTGCAGAGTTCCAAAATGGACAAAACCGCTTCGCCTCCAGAGAACAGAAAGCCTGAGTCATTGCCATTTTTTACAAAGATGCTCTCTTCTGTGGCGGCAAAGCCAAGCGAAGAGACGCACAGAACTCCGAGTCATTCAAATCAAAGCTCAAGCGGCAGCAGCTCAACAGAGAGTCGGTCTGTGGGTGACGAAGTCAGCAGCAAAAAAATGAAGGAGAGTGTGATGGGTAAATTCAAACTTTTCTCAGTGGAGAGCAACAACGAGCAAAGCCCAAAGAGGCGTCGTTTTGTTATGAAGAAAAGTGTCAGCACGCCAAACTCTGAAAGCGAGAAGGCCAACAAAACTTCGAATAAAATGGACCAGGTTCTCAACAAACTAAGGCAAACATTCGGCACCAAACGCCCCGATGACGAACTATTGCCGTGGAAATGGAGGCAAGCGTCTGAAACTGCGTCTGTGGGCGGGCTGAGCGATACCGGCAATACCAACGATGCCACGGTTGAGGGCAACAGAACCGCTGGCCGTGAAGAACAAGCGGCCGAGCCGAAGGGCCGTGGAAGGGCAAAACAAGGTGAAGAATTGGCACAGACCAGTTCCTCCCTCATACCAGCCTTATCTATGACAGGCAACGAGTCCTTCATTTGGCCAGACCAGCCCAAACCCAAAGACCAAGACAAAGAAAGCTTTTGTCCAACAACACCATCTGACCAGAATGATGCTAAGACTAGAGCAACAAACCCGTTTCTTCTCAGTGCGGATCCTGGTTGCAGTAGAAGCCCGAAGCTCAGCGATGGTCACTGTACTAAGTTAAGGAAATCGACGTCCAATTCCAAGAGTCCATTCTCCCCCTTCTCCTCTCTTTCCCCACACTCGCCATTTTCCTCAACCGATGTGGCAGACGACAGTGTCTTCTACAGCCCAAAGATGCAGCGGCGAAGGGAGACTTCACCGCCATGTGAGCCGGGGGAAGGAATCGGTCTGGTGAGTTCACGGAGAAGCCGGGCCTCGGCGGGTCTGCCGAGTACAGGTCCGGTACAGGGCGAGGCATCGTGCTATGCTGATTTAAAGTATGGCATTGAGCCAGGGAGGTCGGTTTCTGTGAGCTCTGTACTCTCCAGTCGGCCTTCGGGGCCCGGGCGAATTTCCACCGGCCCCAGATTCATGAGCGTGGACGACCTCTCGGAATCCGTCCCGATTCATGGAAGAGGTGATGAGGATTTCAAGGAGTGGTTAGAGAAGAATTGCGATCACAGATCAATTGGTCGGATGCGGTCCTACTTCCACGGTGAGGCCGATCAAATGAGATCAAGATCTCTTCCTCGATCGCTGACTCGCCGTCTGGCCCAGCGGGGCTCAAGTGTTTCTGTTTGTCCACCTGCAGACACCACGGCATCAATGTCGCCCCATCGCTGGAGCCCCAACATGAACACTTGTCACTTTGACTGGGACACAGTGAGCCCCCCAACTCCTCCTCCAACACCCCCTTTGTCACCACAGACCAGACGCATGTCCAAACCCTCCAGCCTTTCCTCGCCTAATTTTCCCAGCTCCGATGCAGAACCATTGGAAAGCCAATCCCCCAGGGGGCATTTGCCCTCTCGGGGTTACGTCTCCAGTCTAAGCACATTTGAAGAGTCCTCGGACAGCAGCTCAGACACGACGACAGATGATGAATATTATTTAGAAAAAAGTGACGACGAAGAAAAGGAGACTGAATTGTGAAAAAAAAAGTCACAATTCAATTGCTACTTTCTCTTCGATATTCATGATCCAGGACTTGATATTGTAAAATAATAATAATAAGAAGAAGAAGGGCGAGACAGCAACAGGAACGTGCAAAAGAAAGATCCGAATGTGGCCGGACAGTCAAGGCAAGTGACTTGAAGTGGCTCATCTTCATTGTCTGCCTAAATACAAGTGTGTTGTCATGACGACACTTAGTGGGTAAGCATGCTACAGGCCTCTATTTACAGTGAAACCTGTATTTGCGGTGGCTACGTTCCAGACCCAGCCCCCCTTGGTGATACGAAGTGACCACAACAGAAAGTTTGATGTTCTTCTTCTTCTTCTACTACATCTATTACTACTGCATCTCATTGGTGCCCGGCATGTTGTGGCACAATCTGGTACTTAGACAGATGGCTCGCAACTCTAAATTTAGACTTGCCCACCGTCCACTGTACATAAACAAACAAAAATGGTCACTTCAAAAATCTTCAAATTTTAGCAAGGGCAGAATCAATGAAGCGCTACTTTGTGGGGCTACACCGTAAAGTGATGTATGTGCGGACAATTACGCGTTGCAAATTTCTGCTAAATAATGGATGCTTAGCACTCGTTTTGGACAGTTGCATGGCTTCAGTGCGGGATTTACAGCTGTGGCCTTTTTGATGTTTGATATAAAGAATTCATTTTATTCCACTGAGATTCGTGGTTGTCCGTCCGATTCTTGAGAACGGAATTTAGTTTGAGCTATTCATATTTTGTGTGTTTATAGCAGTACTCCGGATCTAAACAATGGTATCTCTCCATGTTGAACTATTTTTATTATTATATATTTTTTTAAAGTCACGTTGTGAATGGTGGTAGAGCCACAACACTGTATTATGCTTTTATGCTCCTGTTGCTTGAATGCATCAGGGTCATCTAGACCCATACTGTTTCTTCTGCTGCTAAGCAATAACTCCACTAGTGAAGGAGGATTATGGTAATTAAAAATAATAATAATTTTAAAATCGTGTTCTTGAATTTGATGTTCATGTTTTAAATTATGTTTATTTTTGTAACATTTTTTTTAGTTGGTAAAGGGATCATACTGCCGTTTGTAATTTTAGCATTTGTTGTCAAAGTGCTGTATACGGTGCCCGATATTGTTTGTCCAGACTAAATATTTGCACATTGACAATTCAACATCCAAATATATGCATTTTATAAATCAATGCAATGTTTCCAACAAGCTCTTTCTTGGAATGGAATATGTCATTTTGTCAAATACTGTCTTCAGCGTGTCATCATTACAGGACAACAGTCATTCCATCAGGAGGTCTGTTTTGCAGTAAAAACACAACTTGCTAGGGTGATAGATGGCACCATTCACTTTCTGTCTCATGGTTTTTGGACCAAATAGTTGTTGCCCTAGAGACAACAGACCTGACATCATGCAGGCGTGGCTGCTTCATTGGGCACGCCGTTTATTTGGAAGAACCTTATTACATGATGTCATCGTTTGCAAAGCACAGCTTTGGTCACAAAGCGGGACTTTAACGTTGGCTTCGCGCAGAGTGGTTAATGCCTGCAACTGGTTCTTGAAGTGTTGGAAATTTAATGTGTGCACTTTAGTACTGGACCAAAATGGTAATATTTCGTAAGTCAAATTCAGATTCTATCATTTTCCATTTTCCATGACCAAAACAAGCAGGCCACTCTGGGGGCGATAAAGATCTTCTCTACACAAGTGACACATGCAAACGTCAACAGTATTGGCTTTCACACAACAATAAACTTTCATGGGGAGGGAGGTGCCGCAATTAATATTCTGTACGTTTGATCTTCCCTAGCAGTCAGGCATGGGAAAGATTGATTTTGCCTGAAAACATTCTGTTTGTCCTTTCTTCGGAAAAAGCCAGTAATTTTCTGGTTGCTCTAATTTTACATTTCACGAGCAAAAATTAATTTGTGAGCAGTTATTCAATATCCTTGGTAGCCAGTTTAAGGTCCATGCATTAGAGGGATTCTCCCACCTGCGGCCCCTTCTCAAGGTTTCTCATTTTTCCCCAGATGTTTTTTTGTTGTTGTTTTTCCTCTTGGGGTTTAAGGTCAGGGGGTGTTGTGAATTCATGTGAAGATGCCCTTTGAGACTGTGATTAAGGGCTCTAGAAATAAATGAAACTTGACTTCACCTCACCAATAAGGCAATTCATCGCACTTTGAATAATCTTGGTATCCTACGGGAACATTTTTTCCCACACTGTCAACGTTCACCGCCTTCCACACCTTTGTGTTAGAAATGCCACTCTCGCCTTGCAGCCATTGTTTCATGAACTGGGTGGAACATTCCGGCCCTTGTTGTGATTTATCCTTCTGCCGTGTCTTACACTCATCACACGTTTTGTTTTTCTTGTTGAAGAAAACGATTTGTCTTAATCTTCGTGTGCCTTTCTTGACACGTTGGTGTGAATCCTGTGCCTAAACATGTTGGTAAATGGCATGGGATTATAGGCCAGTTGTGTCTCTGTTGCCAAGTTGTTTTTGATGCATGTGTTTCCTTTGTGAGTTCAGCACCTGCTTGGCTGGTGGACGAGCACACTCCCAGTAGTTGAATAGGCACGGCATGACTGGAATAATGTGCCCTCCTTGATTCCAATTCCTTCACATGCAGGGTTGTGTTAACAGCGTGCGCATTACGTACAACCTCTAACTGCTTTTAATGCTTTTGATGCGTTTCATCTTTCCTTGGGTAGTGATTGGCTGTCCGTTTCAGACGAGCTCACGTTTCACCGTGCAAGAGAGAGGGAGAGGGAGAGAGAGAGATTCCTGAACAGATTCGAGCAGGCATGTCAAACTCCTTTTTGTCTGGGGTTGCATTGTGTCCCTTGTGAGCGCGAAACCAAATCAAATGTAGCATGGCCTCATGTTACATACACACAACAAAACTGGCGAATGACAATTTGGAATTCAGGCGGTAGTAAAACCCTTTCAAATATTACATTTACTTTACAGAGGGAGTGGGAACAAAAATGCCTGAAATATCTCCAGATTTTACAAGACAACTTGCAATTTCGGTGTTTTAGCAAAAAAACATGAAGTCGATTTGGAAATTTTGCTTTCGCGGGCCACGTAAAACTATATGACGGGCCAGACCTGGCCCACGGGCCTTGAGTTTGACACCAGTGGATTAATAGGTTTATGCGAGCGCTCACACTGTGATCAGGCTTCAGCATTTTGCCTGATTTTAAATTACGCCCAATAAAAAGCCTTAAGTAAATGGACAGTCAGTTTATAGGAAGAAAAATTGGGTGGGTTCAAAGGTGGCAATAATTGTGACATTACAAAATAATGTATGTAAATAGTGTATGTGTAGCTTTGACACAGCTCGAATGCAGGTCGAGCAAGTTCTTGCCCATTCCGACAACAAACCACATGCAAACAAATGCCAATTTGTGTGTATCTTACATAAGTGATCCATTTGGTCAAAGTCCAACAAGAGACGCACAACGTTGACATAACCAGTTTTATTGGACGTGAAATCAGGTGACAGAGTTAACTGGGTCAGCATTGAACAATCAGTGTTTGTAGACACAGGAAAAGGTAATTCAACGGAGGAAGTACTAAAATGTGAAGAAACAGCCAAAAAAAAAAATCTTGAATCAGGTATGCCCAGCTCCTGTGCACAATTGAGGCGTGTGAGCCCAACAGCATACACATCGACTGCAGTCACTACATTCAACATTAGCAAGAAAAAAGTCAAGAGGAGGAATTACACGGAGCCCGCAGGGCCCTTCTTTAGCTAATGCGGAGCTTCGTCAGAGGGCCTTTTCGACTGCATCGAGACCTTCACCTTCTTTTAGTCACGGCGTGAACTTCTACTCCACTTTTATTCGGATACGTCCATGCTGAGACTTTGCGTCTAAAGAGGTACCGTAAGCTTCTGAGGAACAAAAGCGTTAAAAAAAGACCCCCAAATTCCAAATACTCCGGCTCCGGGCCAGATTTACACTTTCAATTTGACTCCTAATACTGATTGCGTGGGTGTGTAGCTAGGCAACTGTCCTTGAACTTTTGAAGGCGTTGTATCAAAGTGCTCGATGCCCCACCTTCTCCTCTGCATAGCGAACGGAAGTGCGCATTTTCCAGGCACACTTAAAAAAAAAAAACCCTACATTTCAAGAAAAGTATTTACAACAAACAAACACCTTATAGAGTAACAGGATACATCTGAGAACCGTGTTCTCTACTGTACGTCAGAAGGCGGAGGTGTCGGAGAACAAGTGTAGCACGACAATAACAAAACATGACCCATGGCGGGGGCTGCAGGTTTGCGCTTGCTGGGATGCGGCCCAGCAAGGGCTGTGTGTGATGGATGATAAGACTGAGTTCCTCGTGCGTTTCAATGGAGGTAAATGGCTGGAGGGAGCCGAAGCACGAAGAGGCTCATATTAGGAAGATTTCAACGTTCAATGTGCGGATCATCACCGTGAGTTCAAAATCTTGACAGCCCTTTTCTCGCTCTACTCTCCTTCCTCCATCTACATATATGGATGTTCCAGTGGAATTGCACACAGCCCCTCCTAGTCCTACAGGCTTGTTTAAGTCTCTGGGTTGGGCGTAGCCAGCAGTGGCACGTTGTCCCGCCTCCTCCTGCCAAGCGGGGGGCGCCTGTACTGCTCCCCGTCGGCCAAAGTCTGCGGCAGCGGCTTCCTCTTGCTCTCAGGCAGGAGCAGAATAGACAACACGGCCAGCAGGGCCAGAGAGGAATAGACCACGTGGTGCAGGAAGTAGCCGTAGTGGTTCCTCAGGTCCATGAGTGGCGAGCTGAGACGCCCCACGCAGCCTAAGGCCAGCACGGCACCCACGCCCGTCCCTCTGTGGACACACGTCCTCAGCGTTTCATTGAAAGGCTTGCTTCCCAACCTTTTTGTGCTCAGTCGCACGCCACGAAACAAAAATGTATCAATATTGCGCACAAGCATATTAGCGGTTCAGCATTTATAAATTCAACTGTTACCTGTTTTTTTTTTTAATCCCCGATTCACATACTGTATTTGCTGTTTGTGCTCAGGTCAAAGCAAGTTTTACTTTGGCGCCACCTTATGGCATCTTGCTGCCAAAACGCTGTGTTGGTGGGTGTTGTGTGTGTGTGTGTGTGTGTGTGTGTGTGTGTTCGTTTGGACAAAAGTAGTGTTTTGAAGCCATCTTGTAGAGTCACTTTCTGCCAAGGAGCTACAGAACTGTTTGTTCAAGTGAGATGAGGAGCTTCAGTACGCCAAAGGTGGTGCTCTGCAGCAATCTTATAGCACTCCTGTACTATAGAATGAAGCAAATTCAGGTGTTTCATTTCGACAAAAGTAGTGCTTTGCCACCATACTTGCATATTTACACTACGTTTGTGGCGGCGCACGGTCCTTGCCCCCCCAAGTAGAGCAGAGACTAAAGTCACGATGATCTCGTCTCAATTTACTTGCAAATTTGGAAACGCAAAGCTATTCTCTTGTATTAAGGGCAACGTGTGGATACAATGGCTAACGATACCTTCTGCTACCTCGTGGAAGAGAAAAAAAAAGATCTGCCCTTCCCACCATGTCGCTGGCACAGCGATTATGAACAAAAAATACATCATCATCTGCAGTCGAGGAATAATCATCAAGCGCCTTCCTACCTGACGACGGTAGGCATGATCTCTGCAGTCAAGAGAACGCAAAGGGAGGCAGTAGCCTGCGAGGAGAAGAGGCCCATGACGGAGAAAACGGTGATGGCGTTCTCACTGAGATCTGAAGGAGGAAAGGCAACGTGTCATTGAGACGCTTCACTGTCGGGCCTTAGAATGACATTCATCCATTTTGCGTTGCGCTTGTCCACATCGGCTTTTTCTCCTCCTCCTACATGATGATGATATACAGTCAAGCCGCAGTACATTGATCAATTGACAGAGAACTGTCAGTGCTAACGTAACAGTCATGGTGCGGTATTACCAAACCTCTTCTTGGAAGGAAAAAAAAAGGCATATACCAGGAAGAAGGAACACAAAGTGCTCGGTGTCTTCCTCTGGACGTGCCTTGATTCTTGACGTGATTGCGATGATATCATACGAGTCACGTCAGTGGCATTCTCGTTGCGCTGACATTTCCCACAGTGTGAACACAGGTTCAATCAGGTTTGAACCTTCCAAATGTGAGTGCGGCGACCTGACCTGAACTTGTACCGTGTGATCATTTGGCTTTATTCATGCGGTATATTTTTTGCCACGTGAGGGAGATGCTGCATGCTAGTAGCACTGGAGGAAACCCAGAAGGAAGCTGCAATCACTTTTTTCAAGTTTTTAACAACTCTGTGGCGTGTCACGTCACATTGAGAAGAGAATTTTATTGGAACTTTAAGGAGACTTAAAACCCATTACAGTGGTGACCCCCCACGCCCCTCCATGTAGAGGGGAGAGACTAAGCCCTTCTGTGAACATTGGAATGTCTATAGAAACGTATTTTCACAACCACTGGCTGAATTTTCTCCAAAACGGACGGGGCGGCCAGAAATTGCGGGCCACCAATCTATACACCGAGTTGCAAAATCCGCAAAAATGGGAATTTGCGAATGCTTTGCTGAAGTCAAAGTAAATGATGCCGCTTACACTTCATGAGTCCCAAGAGGATCAAGGAGGCCAGGCCCGTCATCGTCATGGAGAGCAGAAGGATGCCACGGCGACCGCACCTGTCGACGGTTGCCCAGAGCAACACCCAGGCGCCGCCGCCCGCGCACACGGACAGAAGGTAGGTCCAATAGAAGCCGGGAGCCGTGCCTCGCACATCACCTCGGAAAGAGCTGTAGCAGTGGCTGATGCCGTGAGAGATGAATCTAAAGGCGGCGTGGAGACAAACATCCAGATGGTGATGATTTTAGCAAGGGAGACCGTGGATGAATATGTGACTCACGAGGTGAAGCCCAGCACACAAATGTTCTTCCAGATGTTCCTACTGTGGAAGAGCTCAGGGAAAGACAAGCGGGGACGCGAGGAGGGCGCCGGTTCCGAATCGAGCTCTGGGGCGGACGAACAGAAAAGAGCACGGTGGCAACAGCCAATGGATAACCAAAGTGCTATTCCACGAATCAGCGTGACACAAGCCAACCCGGTCACCGCGCACGCACCCGTGAAGCTCTCGTCATCCCTCGCATCTCTGTTTGAATTTCTCCTCTCGCTGAAGGAGTTCATGTCTCCGTGTCTTTCAGATAGCAGGAGCCAGCGAGGAGACTCTGGAAAAACTCCGGGAATGCTGCAGGTCAAGTGACACGGAAATACAGCTGACCTTTACCCAGCATCAATATGTACATGCCAAAATACAAATGAGGTCTAAATAATGTGAAGAATCTGAACTCTCTCATACCCATAGCTAAGGAAGAGGGTGAGCGGAGCGGCACCGGCTCCCAGAAAGCCTCTCCAGGACTGACAGCCGAGGGCCACGGCCAGCAGCAGCAGTTCCCCGGAAACGGTCATCAGCCCCGCCAGTACGGTCGCGATCAGCCTCAGTGAAGGCTCGCACAACTCCAGGCCTGAGAGAGCAACCGAACACAATCACCTCAAGGTCAAAAAAATGTCCAATGGTATCACGTATTTGCTTGTGAAAAACTTACGAGAGACGTAGAGTGTAAGGTAGACGCCGGCGCTCGCAGCCGCCAGACAGAAGCGCATGACGATGAAGATGGAAGGGTACGGGGAGACGCACACCAAAACGCCAAACAGCACTGACAGGGTGAGTGACGTCAGTAAAGTCTTGGAGCGGCCGATTCTGTGAAGCAAACCAACGGGCGGTGGTTAGGTGCTTGTTTTGTGTGTGTGTGTGTGTGTGTGTGTGTGTGTGTATAAGTGTGTTTGTTTGTGCACCTGTCAGCAGCAAAACCGAGGCCCAGGCAACCAGTCAGGGCCCCCAGGATGAAGCACACCTCCTCCACAGGTACGAGCCAATAGCGATCACACACCAGATCCCACTGCACAGAGACAGGGGGGAATTAAATGTCTTCCTGCGTGCCATTCAGCCTTCGAGTTTCGGGAAAGACTAACAACTCGCTTGAATTGAACCTAAGGGAGACTAACTGTTTTCAAAGCCGCATTTGGTGGCTTCTGACAATGGGTTGGACGAACCTTTTTATCTCTTTTACAGAAAACGTGACCGAAAAAAAGCGTAGCAAGACGTCATCTCCGAAGCGGGAAGCTCGTTAAAAACACGACTTGTAATCACATTTAGGCAAGCCGCGGGTTGTCATTAACAGCCGAGCTGCTCGTGTTGCAGTCTGTCTGCCCGACGCCGAAAGCCAAAATGATTTTCAGTGATCGAGAGAGAGCAACAAACAGCGGGAAAAGGCGGCTGCAGATGAAAAGCCTTTGCCTAATTGGAGCATGAGTGCAGAAACATAAAAGCGTGTCAAATCATCTCAGCCTGTCCTGTTGCTCATTCACAGACTCGCACAGCAGCAAGGCACATTAGGCCACGCTGGGGACACCGGGAAATGCTCAGCAACGAGATAAGAAACTCCCCAGACCAGTTTTGTGACCGACGCTCAGGCAAAGGACGAATGCCCGAGTCCTGCCGAGCAAAGCAATGCCCTTGCGGCCCCCCTCAGGAATCGCCGGAGCACTTCTGCTTAAGTGAAATCCATTTGGAAACGTATCCCTGCTAACGGCAACTGCTTCGTTTGTGCTTTCTCAGTCCGCAGTGCGGGCACGCAACCAACCAGTGTCGAAGCATATGTAGAAACGCACGCACAAAGGCCAGGGAGAGAAAGCAGCTCCAATGTGGAGCTGCAGCAGGCCAAACAAAATTAAAAGGCGCTGAACTTTAATGAGCGGAAGCCAAAAGGCCAGCGGCAAAATCCCAAAATACTTTGAAGAGAAGGCCTGACCATTATTGCGTACGGTCTAGCGTTCGCCAGTTTGCACCATTATTTTGTTTCATTATTACTGCTGTATTACACAATTATATTCTGCTTGTATTTGTGCAGGGGACACATGCTGTTTTACTATCCTGTACTTGCATTATATGCACGCTTAATGAGAAACGACAAGCAAAGCGCAGACCTTTTGAATGATCTAAGTGACACCGTTGCCTTTTTTTAAAGAGCCAAAGGCGCATGGCCTCCAGATGTCCCTGACTGGTCACATTCAGGAGGGAGGGATGAATGAAGGGGGGGACAACTCTGACATTAAGCACTGTGGGCCACAGCTGTCATAGACACTGATGAAGGAAGGTCCAGACAAAACGTCTGGCTCGAGGATTTCATTTTCGGTCTAGCTGACCAGTGAAGCAAAAAAAAAAAAAAAAAAACGAAAGAGGAGAAGGAGGCCGAGTGTGTAAGAGAAGCCTCCGACAACAGGATTAACCTGTGATAGTGATCAAATATTTAAAACGCTTGCGCGTGTCGGCCTCACGCACCCATCGAATCTATGACCGTTTCACCTTGAAAGGCGACATCCTGGAGAAAAAAAAACAGCATTGACGGATGATGTCAAACTCTCGACATGACTGCACATTATGAGCAGCTGCCATTTAATGGGGCAATACAGGTTTGTCTCGTCGGCGAGAAAAATAAAAACACACAATTCCCTTTGAGAACCATGTGGCGCTTTAATCTGGAGGCTCCCGTTCGGAGCTTTACCTCAGTTACGATGTTGTTCCTCAGCCCTTCGGTGATGTTGTAGTCCCAGCCGGCCTGGCAATCGACCACCTCCGATTGGCTCCCGTTGACGTACTGCTTACACTGGGAAAGATCTCGGCTGTCGCCGGGCCTCGGGCCCTTCTCCCATGGCAGGGAAACGTTCAGCACCTCGGGCGTCGGCGCCGGCCCCGGCAGGTGGCAGTGGTGCGGCGAGGACAGGGTGATGAGGGGGTCGGAGGAAAGCAGGAAGGCCAGGAAGAGATTTGGCAGGATGGACAAAACGATCAGGACCCTTTGCTTCTTCCGCCCCAGGGCCAGGACCATCACTTCCCCAGTGGGAGGCAGCGAGGGCGGTACCGGGAGGGAGGAGGAGGACGGGGCGGGGGAGGATGGCACGGGGGACGTGGGGAGAGACGGAGGAGGAGCAGGACATGGGGAAGGGGACACAAGCGTGGGGGACTCGGGCGATGTCATGATGGAGGTGCTGGAGGCGGAGATGTAACAAGGACCTATGAGAGCGAGAATTATACGCTGGTTTAATATACATCACATGAACATCATCACAAGCTCCCTCCAAGTCACACTTAACTTGTGTGTGATTTTTTTTTTTTCATATTACGATGAGAACTTTTGAACGCCACAGCCAGGCGGTTTTTAAGGCTTGCCCGAGACGAAGCACTGGCCGTGAATCCCTCTTGCAGCTGAGAACATCAAATAATTCTCTAGAAAAAGGTCATGCATCGTGCTTCTCCAAATCTGTTCCATGCTGCTGCTGTACCTGTTTCCCCCCCCCCCCCACCTTATAGGACCCCAAAAACGAAATCAACAACGATTACTTCTCTCTATTTAAGATAAGATAAGATAAGATATCCTTTATTCGTCCCACAATGGGGAAATTTACAGCCTCCAGCAGCAAGAATGTATGTAGAAAGGAGAAAGAGAAAAAAACAACAAACATCTTTCAATTAAATACAATATGAACACAAATGGATAAAAATTATTATTATTATTATGATTGTTATTTTTTATTCATCAGCCTGACAGCAGTCGGTAGGAACGAGCGTCGGTATCTCTCCTTCTTGCAGCGCGGGTGTAACAGTCTCTGGCTGAAGGAGCTACCAAGTGCTGTCAGGGCGGGCTGGAGGGCGTGGGAGGGACTGGCCATCATAGCTTTTAGCTTAGTTAGCATCCTTCTGTTGCCCACCTCCTCCAGAGTGTCAAGGGAGCAACCCAGGACAGAACTGGCCTTCCTGACCAGTCGCTCCAGTCTCTTTCTGTCCCGGGCCGAGATGCTGCCTGACCAGCAGACAATGCCATAATGGATGGCCGAGGCCACCACCGAGTTATAGAACGTCTTAAGGATTTAAAATAATAATAATAATAATGTTTAAATGATGTGAAAAACAATTGTAAATAGCACTGCGACTTATCCATTTTGTATTTATATTGCTATTAATTGAACTGTGTTTGTTTTTTCTTCTTTCTTCTTTCTACCCACAATCTTGCTGCAGTAGACTGCAGATTTCCCCAGTGTGGGACAAATAAAGGATATCTTAATCTTAATCTTATTTTTAGGTGTTTTTTTACATCATGTCGTCATGGATGTGAAAAAAATCATAAATATGTCTGTTATAACAAAGGAGTAAACCACAGATATTTGTTTCTCTATCAAATGTAGGGAACACAAGTCAAAAGTATTCAGTTAAATAAATCCAGACACCTGAAGAATCTACTGAAGTACATCAACTTGAAGCCCCTACCCCACCCTCAGTGGGACAGACAGAGTCTTAAGTCATTGTACGGTACTTCGTTACTTGCCACCATTGCACGATAGCCTCCCTTGTTGATACTACAAACGCTTCTCGTTTGGGTGCAGCCAGTGTTTCCTTGCACAGGAAACCTTGCACAGAGGAATCCCGGGGGTTATATAAGAGTTGTTGTTTTTTTTCACGAGGGGTGGAAAACGTGAAGGGAATGTAAGCCAAAGGGGCAGGAAGTGGCCAGCTGTGAGACGCACACCTGCCCCCAACGCAACGCAACACAGCGGGCATAGACAAGCACGGTGACTGCGTGACTGGAAAACACGCGATGACTTACCCTTTTTTTTTAGAATGGTGTTATTTCTGTGTGGCGTCGTCACTTCCAAACGTCCCGAACATTGCGGAGTGCGCGCGGCGCCTGCTCAGAGTACTTCCACGGCTGTCAACGCACATTCGCTTGTGTGCGGGTCTTCTTTGTGCGCTAGTCCCGAATAAAACGACATCACTGTTGGATAACAACGGAAGTAAGGGGAAAACACAAATAAAGACGCCGATCCACAAAAGGACGCGCTAGATGTGTTGCAGCTAACACTGGCAGCTGCCGTAATGGTGATGAAGCTAGTCGGGCGACACGCAGTCCGAGCGTGACGCTCCTCCTCTATTCCCTCGGTATAATTTTCCGATCGGGTTCGGTCTTCCGATCCGAAATAAGAAGACGGTCAGTAGCGAGGTATTGCCAAAGGCAACATCTGAGGCAAATGCATGTCGTCATCCAGCCGGTCGCGGACAAAGAGCTTGTGGAGAACTGCACTGAGGGAAGGCTCGTGTGAGCCTCCGCCGGCGGTTCGCCTTTCGGCAAACTTCGGCTGCAATCGGCAAAATGACGATGACGTCTGCTGTCTCGGCGCGACCAGACGTCGTCTGTCGGGTGCAGAGCAATCATTTCGTAAGAAATGACAGACGGACAGATACACATTTTCCTCGATGTGTTTGAGGACTATAAGATAAGATAAGATAAGAATCCTTTATTTGTCCCACACTGGGGAAATTTAGAGCCTCCAGCAGCAAGAATGTGGGTAGAAAGAAGAAGAAAACAACAAACACCGTTAAAAGGACGAAACAAACAACAAACAGGGATATGCGCTGCTGGAGATGTGTCCTCAAAATATGGAGGACAATTGTCCTCCATATTTGTTTTTGGCAAATAAACATTGTCATTGTCAGCAATGTTCACATTGTTCTTCAGTTTTAGCACCGGTTACATCAAGTAACTTTTTAACAAGAAGGGAAAGACTTTTTCAAGGAACCAACCGATATTTACAAATTAGCATGTCATTTTATTTTAAAATGATTGACAGGACAAGAATCTGGTGTAGCAAATGCTTCCACAAATGGCAAATTCCAATGTCATCATTGGAAAACTACTGTACGAACACTAGTTTGCCACATTGTGGCGCCACACAGTCAGTGACTTCTTCCAAGGGCCCTCTTCACTTTCCCGCATAATAGCTGAACTGGTTTTTGCAAGAATCCAATGACTTCTCTTTTCTGCATTAGATTTTATTTGCGCACATTTTCGCTACCATTCTCTCATTTAAAGGGAAGACTAAAAATGAAGCCTGGAGAGTTTGTGTTAACAGTGACTGTTTTTTGGAACTGCTCATTATTCCCTCCGCATAGACTAAGATTACATTTGCATTTGAAGCACAGCAGCCACTCTTCATGATGCTGCCACCACCATGCTTCACTTGTGGGTGTTTGCACAATACATACCTTTTGTAATAAAGAACAAAAGATTGTTGCTGTTGGGTTTTTTCCCCCCCATGTTGAATTGTACAGGTTATTGGTCATATTCATGATGGAAAAAAGTTATTTAAATCATTTATCACAGTCTCATTTTTTCATTCAAAACCAGGCTTATGAACAAGGGTGTGTAGACTTTTGAAATTCATTGGAAATCCACATCTTAATGCAAAGAGAAGACCGATAATCAGTGGTGCAAAGTAATGAAGAAATATTTTGTTCATACTTTAGTAGCTTTCCAGTCATCTGTACTTAACTATTCATTTTTCCCAAGATATCTGTTCTTTCTAACCCTTTGTATATATAATATCGCTTTTTTCCCCCCCTCAACCTTTGTGGTTGGCGCTATGATGCAATAAAGAAGTATATCGAGAGAGTTAAAATTAACCACAGTTTAGATCTTCATCGATTCATAGTATCTATTGTGGTTTTAAGAGGTGGGAAACAAAAGAGGCGAGTATCTCTCATGTATACGATTCAAAGGATTCAAGAAAAGTTTTCCATTTGCCACCTCTAGCGGTTTGTTCGCCGGCACTGTGATTTGATTCCTAAAAGTGTGCCAGTGAACTTTGAAAATAACTAACGACTGGACTATCAGTGATATGCTTAGCAGTGTTGTGGTGGTGGTTCATATATGCTGCTGCGTGTTGGGTAATTTGGTGAGGATTAGATGAAATACGGTCTTTCCTCACTCTGTGGAGATGTCGCAGTCTACAGGACCACAGATTGCCCCACACGACACTGCGGGACATTTCAACAGACGCGCTCGGGTCAAACAAGAAGTCAGTCTTTGGTGCTCAAATATGTGATCGCCACTGCGTAGTCTCGCGTTTCACCACAGCAACATGATCGATTGATAGATAGATCACAGAATCACAGAAGTGGCTGTCTAATCAGAGTTGTGTGTTTTTCCGCAGTGAGCAATTTGAAGTCCGAAATATGGACCCATTTTGTGGATTTCTTTCAAGATACATGTCCTAAGACTGGGGCACAATTACAAAGGACAGTGGGCATGGCATTTGAAAAGGATTCAGAAGTGAGACACTTAGCGTAGGCGTTCCTTCAGTTTGCATTTTAAGATTGAGTCTTAAAATCTGACATTCATCAGACAGACAGACAGACTGACGGATAGCAATGCATTAAGAACGGACCGAAAGTTAATTTGCCTTATCTTTTATCATCTTGATCTCTCCTATCCGAAATGAACGTTGTCGTTTCAAGCTTTCAACACCCCCCCTCCCTGATCTCTTTGCCCACGTCAGACTTTGAGGTTTAGAAAATGAGTCCAGAAATAACAATGGTCTTGGACAGATATATTTCTATAAAACGAGGGTGTCAGCGGCTTCCCCTAGCCCCCTCCTCTGTATCTCCTATCTCTGTGTCCCTTCGCGACCATCACAGCCACAGGAAGGCCCTGGCAGCCCGAAACGCTGATACGATCTCTACGCTCCCTCATCTCCATTCTCCGCTGTGTCGAAATCTTACCCATCTCACAAAGGGAAACCGCTAGTGAACAACGGTCCGTGACATGACGTCCGTTTCTGTGGCTAGACGACTTATGGTAAATGATGTGGCAGGTGGATGCCATGTTCCCTGATGTAACATACAACACACGCTTAATGTACGCAATGACGGAGAATACATTGGCTTGCATCAGAACTTTATCTATGAGAAGGAAAGAATGTGGCCTTTCACTGCATGCTGGCTGATGTCAAATCTGCAAAAGCAATGTGCAAAAGCCGCACATCAGTAGCCAAATGCAAGCTTTCGGTCGATTAGTTAGACGCTGCTTTCAAACGTTCTTTGAAAATATTTTTGTTGTTGTTATGAGCGAGAATTTTGAAGTGACAAAATATTGGTCTTTTTCCTTTTACCCGTTTGATAATGTATTGCAATTATCAAGTACGTTGCGGTTCAAACAATGTCACATCTGCAACCATTTGCACGTACGTTTCTTTGAAATCTGTTGTAAATTTGAGTCCTTAAAGCAGAAATTCACTCCAGCCTGCAATGTAACCACTTTTGCAGCAGCTCCGGCATCAAGCAGTGACTTTTTCTACAATGCAGCATTTATAGGATCATGGATGCATGCATAAATATCTACTAAATGATGAATATACAGTGCGTATGCTGCTTCTGAGTCAGCTGCATGCTCGTATAACAAATTACGGTAATTGCTCTCTAAGTCTTTTAATCCTGAAGAAACAGGGTTTTTTTCTGTTTCGGATTCTCATTAAATAGCCAAATCTGTGAAAATAAAAAGTGGTCCTTGACAAAAACAATTTTGATAACCATCTTTATTAGCGGTGTTATAAACATCAGCACAGTATAGGCACGATAATAAGAACCGTTTGGTTAAATTATCTCTCTGACAAACGTCAATTAAAATCGAGCGTCATCATCTTTGCTGTCTTTGCGAAGGCAAAATTTTTAATCTGATACAGCCGCAGGTGTACCGAATGAAATATTTTTACAGACATTGTCCACATTAGAAAGAAGCAAATGCCATGGGGAAAGAAAACATCCACAATGAAGCTAAAATAACCAAATACGCAGCAACTTTACTAATTCCACATTTGCTTGTAAAGGATGAATCTTGTATCTCTTGGGGCAATATCAGCCTCAAATGCATTTTACAACAAATGACCATAACGCACAATGTCCTGTACAGGAATCAAACCGAACAAGCCAGAAGATGAGGTACAGATGCACAATTTATTATCCTCAATGGAAGATATGATAATGCTGAGCTTGATGGAACAGTTTGCGGTGGTGGAACTGCACTGCGGCATGCAAAGAAATGTCTGCAATATTTTGCACTTGCCGCATGGGTGCCAAAATATTAGAAACAGCCGATGATGCGTGCAGTGCACTTCGCTCACAGTCATAAGCAGATTGCGCTGCCAGTCAAACTCAGCATTGGTATCTTTGTCAATGCGCGACTGGAATACAGTTTTTGTAGTGGTTCTCCTCGGTTTGTGCAGGTTTAAAACGCTTACCAGAATGATTAGACCACCATTCGGCGTAAGGCTTATTGGCCACCGTTGCCCTAAATTAACAGCATTGGTAATGAGCAAAGTTGTTTTTCGTGGGGGGGTTTTGTAATGGCGAATTCGACCGTATGTACAGTAGAAGCTCTTTGGGCTGAAAAATATCACATTGTCAAATAATGTGATGTCCATTCTTGAAATGGAAAGTGTCCACTGAAGCACTTGATGATGCTGCACGGACTCTTCTCATTTTTATGACAGGTGGTCTAATCAGTGTGTTGAGCACTGTACCTAAGGAAGAGTCCGGTGAGGGTACGATATGACGGGCCGATTATTGTTCTATAAGGCTTTGCTCAGACGGTGGGGACCCCCGCGCCCCCCTCTTCACTTCCCGGTAGGTGCTGCTGGGACAGGATATGTCTGAGAGTGTCCAGCTCCTGTGAGAGCTGCCCGATCTTGATCTGCAGCTTCTGGTTCTCCTCCTGCAGCTGCAGGGCCCTCTGCTGCGTCATCAGGATCCTCCTGCGGGCCTTGTCTCGACTCTTCCGCACCGCGATGTTGTTCCTCTCGCGTCGCAGCCGGTACTCTGCGCTGTCCTTGCTGATGCTCCTCTTGGCCACCGGGGCACGCATGGTTGGCAAGATGAAAGGAGGAGGGAATTCCTGAGGATGCGAAGTTTTACAGAGAGTTCCAAAATTTTACACATCACATACTGTACAACCTGCACCCCGTCGCTTGTCTCTCACCTGCAAATTGCTGCCATGGTTGTGGTGTGGGTTCCCGGAATTTGTGGCGCTGCTGAGACAAGAGGACGTGTACGGCAGGTACGACAGTCCCATCATCTGCTCGTCCATTCTGTCCTCACTGCTGCCCCTCAGTCCCTGAGACTGGCTGTATGTTATCATGTCCATTGAAACCAAATTGGATGACCCGGCTGGGCTTGAAGACGTTGGGTTGAGTGTCACATGGGCCTGATTCGGGTACGGATTCATCCACTCCTGGATGACAGAGGACACCCTGGATTCACACATCTGCTGGGTTTCAATGTCATAATATCAATTATTTTTTTTTAAAAAAGATCAAATGTTTGGATGCAGAAGAAAAAGAATTAACATGAAAAAAACCACTCCGTGTCTGCTTTATGCAATTATGTCCCACAGTTGTCACCTCTGAAAACTAAATATGTTAGTGAAGCTTAAGTTGGTATTGGCAAGATGGATTCCATATTAACATCTTTCTTGATGAAAAAGGAAAAAAAAAAAAACATTGAAATGTGCAGTATATCGAATCGAACTGTCACAGCCCTGAACAAAAGTGCCACGGCAGTAAAAGATGCAAATAGGCTGCAAAACATATCATAACAACCACAAGAAAATTTTTTTTTTCCAATTGAGATTTAATTTAGTGAAGAAACATTAAATACCATTGCGTAATTTCTGTAATTCCATTGGTCATAGGAGTTTATTACCACCCCTTAATCGGGGGAAACTATTTTTTTCCCCTTCCAAAAAAAAAAAGAAATGTAGGCTATTATTCCCAACACTACACTGTCCAGACAATTAAATGCAGCAATGACATGTACTGCAAGAGCTGTTTCAACAATTATTTCTCCGTTTCAACTGACACCATCAGAAACGCAATCAAGAATCAATTATATTAATAGCCATTTGCAGTATTCTTGAACTTGACTTCATCCCACTGAGAACCATTTTGACCATTTTACCACACTACGCTCACTAAATAAGGTACATTATTGCTGTTACGCATTCAATAGCTGTATGCTGCTGTAAGTTTTTTTTTGTTGAAATATTAACTGCATACAATTCCCCAAACAAGTGAAGACCAGACTTACCATGACTAGTTTCTCCTCAGACACTCAGATAATGTTGGCAGGTTATCATACAGGTTGACAGTTTGATGGTAAATGGTCTGAGGGGAGGGGAAAAAAAAGCTTGATTCCCCAAATTTCCACCCCCACACCAACCTCCTCCGACCGCAGTTCTCTCTCACTCTTGCTCGCACCCTCTCTCTCATACTCTAACACACACATACACACGTGCACACACAATTATGAATTAAAATGTCCCCATAATATATACCCACGTATGATGTCAATATGAGCGGCACAGAAGGCAAGTGGTTAGCACGCCCGCCTCACAGTGCAGAGGTGCTGGGTTCGATTCCGGCTCTGGTATTCCTGTGCAGAGTTTGTATGTTCTTCCCCTGCCTGCCTGGCTTTTCTCCGGGTACGGGGGTTTCCTCCAACACTCCCAACAACATGCATGGCGGGCTAATGGAACACTCTAAATTGTCCTTAGATGTGAATGTCAGCGCCAAAGGTTGTTCTGATTTGTGTGCCCTGAGATTGGCTGGCAAGCAGTTCAGGTTGTACACTGCCGACTGCCGGATGACAACTGGGTTAGGCTCCAGCACGCCCCGCAAACCTTGTGAGGATAATCATTAAGCAGATCAGAAAATTGATGGTTAGATGGATGGATGATTGTAATAATGATTCACAAGTGTAAACATCTGTCAACATGTGAACACTGATGATAAGTGATATTTGCTATTGATACCTAAGAACCCAATTCCAATGAATTCGGGACGTTGTGTTAAACACAAATACTAATGCAATACAATGATTTTCAAATCATGTTCAACCTATATTTAATTGAATACACCCCTTTTTGGCAAACAATTATTAACTTTTAATTTTATGGTAGTGTGTGGTCTTGTATTTGTCGTGTACAGTATTCAGTTTAACAAAGGTCGATGATAATTTGCAAATCATTGTACTGTATCGTGTTTTATGTTCAACACAATGCTGCAACTTCATTGGAATTTGGTTTGTATTTGATTAACATATATACACAGGCGTTCACTGATAATGAATTATATTTAATACCTGTTTGGTTAAACATGCCATTGTAATGTATTTGTTAGAAACTTGAAAAACGTGTACGTAAGTATTTGACGTTTTTATCTCTGTGTCGGATGGAATGTCGCCATAAGACTTTTGTCCCACTGCGCTTCCGTATTTCAACAAGTCTAAAATGGCTTCTGCCGTCGACAATGTGAGTAAACGTGTGCTAGTTGACTTTTACTTCAAGTTGTTATTTCTGTTATTATTGTTGTTGTATTAGCTGGTATATTCCTCACTGTGGCGTGGCCGATGAAATGAGTTGTTGCATATAATCTAGGCTTATGGGAAAGTATAATTGTTTTGTCATAAAGACGTTGGCTAGCCAGTTAGCTACACACACATTTGCCCACGCTCACCATTTGGACGTTTTGACTCTTGTTTCCCTTTTAAAACATAACCACTTAATTTTCTTGCAGGATTTGATCGACAGTGATTTGCCCAAAGCTGTTAACCTGCTGAAGAGTCTCACAGAGCAGGTACATTCGTCGCGTGTTACGTTATTTTAAGATGGAAAAAAGCGTATCAGTATAAATGCATGCTTAGCATATCAGCAAATGAAAAATTCGTAACATATTTGATAACATATTCTTTTTATGTTTCATGCACCGGTGAACACACAATGTCAAGTGATGCCATTTACTTAATACGATGCATTAATATGATCGCAACTTTCTAGGTTTCAGCAGTTACCAGTCATGTTCAAGAACTGATCACCAAAGTTAAAGACGGTGTATTTAAGACGACAAAGGTGAGTGCAGAATGGGAAGTAAAATTTTGTCCTCACAATGCTTTACATACATAAAACTGCAGGTTTAAGTACATTTTACTTCGTGATTCACAAAAGGCTCAATGCTGTACTCAAAGCCAAATTCTGGACAAACAACTCCTGGTTATGCTGCAGCCGCATCTAATCCAGTAGATCAAACTCAAGGCCCCCGGGGGCCAGATCTGGCATGTCAACTTGCTAAAATCTCTACTAAAATTTAAAATGCTCAAATGTAATCAAAAGGAGACACATTGTCAGTTTCTTGTTACCAAACCTCTCATTACAGTAACAAACAACAGTTGAATAAACCGTTATTATTGACTGTTTTATAACTTAAAAATCTGTGATACGGCTGCGCCCTAAGCAATGAACCACGTTCTAGTGAGGGTTCACTTGTGTTAAAATAGATTTCACTTGCGCCGTCCCTATTAGCCATTGTGTGTTCTCTCCTTCTCTGAGGCAGGGTTTGTCATTTCTGGACCTTCGTTATCACCTGCTACTCTTCTATCTTCAAGACCTCACTCACCTAATCAGCATCAAGACAGAAGGTGGAAAAATAAAGGAGAGCGAAGCCTTAACCCGAGTGGTAACGGTCAGGACGGTAAGACGTTTACTGCCACTAACTACACTGTAACTCTGTATTAGTAGGAGTAGTATTTGACCTGTGGTTTTGTTTGTTTTAGGTCCTGGAGAAGATGCGACCTCTTGACCACAAACTCAAATACCAAATAGATAAACTGGTGCGCACAGCTGTCACTGGCAGTTTGGGTAAGTTGTTGTCCAAGTTGGAGACTGCATATCTTAAGTCATGTTCCAGTGAATGAAACACTGCGTTTGTGTTTACAGCTGAAAACGATCCGCTGCAGCTTCGGCCTAACCCGGAGAATCTCATCAGCAAAGTGCGCAACCTGGCATTCACACTCAGAAAGGTTTCCACTGAAATTACCTGTATAGTTGCTCACCTTATATAAAATTTTGAAACAGCTGAGTGAGTCTGAAGATGAAGAGAACCAGGGATCGACGAAGAAAGTGGCCCCCTCCAGTGACAAGAAATACATTCCACCCAAGATTGCAGCTGTATACTATGGTAATGTTGATTATATTTAACGGTTTTATCCCCTCCACAACCTTGAAACCAGGACTGCCCAACCAGTACGTTCTTGTTTGATTCTCTCTTTCATCAACAACTGTTTCAAACAATAAGATGTATGTGTGCACGTGCGGTCAAAAAAGGTTGGGCCACCCATGCGTTAAACATTCAAAAGTATGAAGACATTTCAAAATAATGTCGTTTTTTTATTTTCGGCACGGGTTTGTTTCAGCCATGCCAGATAAGGTGGATCCTGTTGAGAAAATGTGCCTTTACAGTACTGTGGGAAAACTTGCGCGATCTCTCCTTACCCACTAGATGGCGACATGACAGAAGCAGACAAGAAGAAAGCTCAGGTGGAGCGCCAGCGGCGTGCTGCGCTGAGAAGCTCCGTGATTCAGGAGCTGAGGCAGCAGTACAGCGACGCCCCCGAGGAGATCCGGGAAAGGCGGGACTTTCAGAGTGAGAGAGAGAGCCGTGAGGAGCTACACAGGTGATTTTTATTTGGTCGGGATCCACTTTGTTTAATAGAATGTGAACACTGATGCTCATCCCCCACTCCCCTGTCTAATAACGCAGGAAACATTTTGAGGAATCCATGATGGTTCGACTGAATGTGCCCAGCCGAGAGAAAAACACCATCAAGCGAAGAATTATGTCCATGTCTGGTCAGCTGGGTGGCATCACGCACTTTGGTGACATCACAGCGCTGACGGGTGGTGAGGGTGGCCAGGTGAGCGGTGGTCCTTTCCTTGCAAAGTTTTTGATTTGAAGACCCAAATCGGTTCTTTTCTATGAGTAAAACTTGTAAAAATGTATTGCAATAGTATTAACAGGTGTATTTGAATAAATTGTGTGCATGTATACATGTATGCATTTATGTACAGTTTGTTTCTGGTCCTAACGCTTTGTCCTTGCTGGCTAATCACAGGATGCTGATGACCCCCGGCCCAAGAAAAAGAAGAAACAGATCGTGAAAAAGAAAACTAGAAGGAAAGGTGAGGACATTTCAAATAGACCAGCCACATTAAAATTTAATTGCTATAATGCATGATACAAATCAGGCCATGTGTCAAGTCTTTCCCCTCCCTTTTTCACTTTTTTAATGGAGGAAATGCAAAAAGAGTGGATGTTAATTTTTCTTTTCTGATCTTTTTTTTTCTCCTCCATAGCCTTCAAGAAGCACAGATAGATCCGTGAAGTTGTCATCACTTGGATTTAACCAAGTTTTGGAGAGAAAGATGTTTGGGGGGTTTTGTTGCCATGTGGTTGAAAAACAATAAATAACTGAAATATATGCGGTCCTTTCTTCCTCCGTGCAAAAAACGCAAAGTAAAGCTTCATGAAGATGATGGTCTTGGTTTAAGCCGAAAAAACAACCGTGTATAGTAAGGCGTTTTTAGCCGAAAAAAACGACCATGTATAGTAAGGCGTTTTTAGCCGGAAAGAAAGACCGAAAAAACGACCATGTATAGTAAGGTATTTTTAGCTGAAAAAAACGACTGAATAGTAAGGCGTTTTTAGCTGGAAAGAAAGACCGAAAAAAACGACCATGTATAGTAAGGCAATTTTAGCCGAAAAAACAATGGAAAGAAACGACCATGTATAGTAAGGCGTTTTTGGCCGAACAACAACAATGTATAGTAAAGCGTTATTAGCCGAAAAAAAACGAACATGTATAGTAAGGCGTTTTTAGCCGAAAAAAACGACCATGTATAGTAAGGCGTTTTTAGCCGAAAAAAATGAACATGTATATTAAGGCATTTTTAGCCGAAAAAAACGACCATGTGCAGTAAGGCGTTTTTAGCCCTAAAAACCATGTATAGTAAGGCGTTTTTAGCCGAAGAAAACGACCATGTATATATAGTATGCCGTTTTTAGCCGAAAAAAACGACCATGTATATAGTAAGGCATTTTTAGCGGAAAAAAACGACCACGTGCAGTAAGGCGTTTTTAGCCGAAAAAAACGGCTTACTATACATGGTGGTTTTTATCGGTATTTTTTTGGGCTAAAAACGCCTTACTATACATGGTCGTTTTTTTCGGCTAAAACGCCTTACTATACATGGTCGTTTTTTCGGCTAAAAACGCCTTACTATACATGGTCGTTTTTTGGTTTAAAACGCCTTACTATACATGGGCGTTCTTTTGGTTTAAAACGCCTTACTATACATGGTCGGTTTTTTTCGGCTAAAAAAGCCTTACTATACATGGTCGTTTTTTTTGGCTAAAAACGCCTTACTATACATGGTCGTTTTTTCGGCTAAAAACGCCTTGCTATACATGGTCGTTTTTTTGGCTAAAAACGCCTTACTATCCATGGTCGTTTTTTTCGGCTAAAAACGCCTTACTATACATGGTCGGTTTTTTCCGGCTAAAAACGCCTTACTATCCATGGTCGTTTTTTTCGGCTAAAAACGCCTTACTATCCATGGTCGTTTTTTTCGGCTAAAAACGCCTTACTATACATGGTCGTTTTTTTCGGCTAAAAGCGCCTTACTATACATGGTCGTTTTTTTCGGCTAAAAATACCTTACTATACATGGTCGTTTTTTTCAGCCAAAAACGCCTTACTATACATGGTGTTTTTTGGGGGGCTAAAAACGCCTTACTATACATGGTCGTTTTTTTTCGGCTAAAAACGCCTTACTATATATGGTTGTTTTGTGGGGGGTTAAAAACGCCTTACTATACATGGTCGTTTTTTTCGGCTAAAAACACCTTACTATACATGGTCGTTTTTTTCAGCTAAAAACGCCTTACTATACATGGTCGTTTTTTTCGGCTAAAAACGCCTTACTATACATGGTCGTTTTTTTCTGTCAAAAACGCCTTACTATACATGGTCGTTTTTTTCGGCTAAAAATGCCTTACTATACATGGTCGTTTTTTTCGGCTAAAAACGCCTTACTATACATGGTGTTTTTTCGGCTAAAAACGCCTTACTATACATGGTCGTTTTTTTTCAGCTAAAAACGCCTTACTATACCTGGCCGTTTTTTTCGGTCGTTTTTTTGGTTTAAAACGCCTTACTATACATGGTCGTTTTTTTTCGGCTAAAAACGCCTTACTATACATGGTCGTTTTTTTTCGTTATTTTTTTTGGCTAAAAACGCCTTACTATACATGGTTGTTTTTTTCGGCTAAAAACGCCTTACTATACACGGTCGTTTTTTTCCGTCTAAAAACGCCTTACTATACATGGTCGTTTTTTTTTTGGCTAAAAACGCCTTACTATACATGGTCGTTTTTTTCGGTCGTTTTTTTGGTTTAAAACGCCTTACTATACATGGTCGTTTTTTTCGGCTAAAAACGCCTTACTATACATGGTCGTTTTTTTGTTTTGAAACGCCTTACTATACATGGTCGTTTTTTTTCGTTATTTTTTTTGGCTAAAAACGCCTTACTATACATGGTTGTTTTTTTCGGCTAAAAACGCCTTACTATACATGGTCGTTTTTTTCCGTCTAAAAACGCCTTACTATACATGGTCGTTTTTTTTGGCTAAAAACGCCTTACTATACATGGTCGTTTTTTCGGTCGTTTTTTTCGGCTAAAAACGCCTTGCTATACATGGTCGTTTTTTTGGCTAAAAACGCCTTACTATCCATGGTCGTTTTTTTCGGCTAAAAACGCCTTACTATACATGGTCGTTTTTTTCGGCTAAAAACGCCTTACTATACCATGGTCTTTTTTTTCGGCTAAAAACGGCTTACTATCCATGGTCGTTTTTTTCGGCTAAAAACGCCTTACTATCCATGGTCGTTTTTTTCGGCTAAAAACGCCTTACTATACATGGTCGTTTTTTTCGGCTAAAAACGCCTTACTATACCATGGTCGTTTTTTTCGGCTAAAAACGCCTTACTATCCATGGTCGTTTTTTTCGGCTAAAAACGCCTTACTATACATGGTCGTTTTTTTCGGCTAAAAACGCCTTACTATACCATGGTCTTTTTTTTCGGCTAAAAACGGCTTACTATCCATGGTCGTTTTTTTCGGCTAAAAACGCCTTACTATCCATGGTCGTTTTTTTCGGCTAAAAACGCCTTACTATACATGGTCGTTTTTTTCGGCTAAAAACGCCTTACTATACCATGGTCGTTTTTTTCGGCTAAAAACACCTTACTATCCATGGTCGTTTTTTTCGGCTAAAAACGCCTTACTATACATGGTCATTTTTTTCGGCTAAAAACGCCTTACTATACCATGGTCTTTTTTTTCGGCTAAAAACGGCTTACTATACATGGTCGTTTTTTTCGGCCAGAAACGCCTTACTATCCATGGTCGTTTTTTTCGGCTAAAAACGCCTTACTATACATGGTCGTTTTTTCGGCTAAAAACGGCATACTACATGGTCGTTTTTTTCGGCTAAAAAAAGACTTACTATACATGGTCGTTTTTTTCGTTATTTTTTTTGGCTAAAAACGCCTTACTATACATGGTTGTTTTTTTCGGCTAAAAACGCCTTACTATACACGGTCGTTTTTTTCCGTCTAAAAACGCCTTACTATACATGGTCGTTTTTTTTTTTGGCTAAAAACGCCTTACTATACATGGTCGTTTTTTTCGGCTAAAAACGCCTTACTATACATGGTCGTTTTTTTCGGCTAAAAACGCCTTACTATACATGGTCGTTTTTTTGTTTTGAAACGCCTTACTATACATGGTCGTTTTTTTTCGTTATTTTTTTTGGCTAAAAACGCCTTACTATACATGGTCGTTTTTTTCGGCTAAAAACGCCTTACTATACCATGGTCGTTTTTTTCGGCTAAAAACGCCTTACTATCCATGGTCGTTTTTTTCGGCTAAAAACGCCTTACTATACATGGTCGTTTTTTTCGGCTAAAAACGCCTTACTATACCATGGTCTTTTTTTTCGGCTAAAAACGGCTTACTATACATGGTCGTTTTTTTCGGCCAGAAACGCCTTACTATCCATGGTCGTTTTTTTCGGCGAAAAACGCCTTACTATACATGGTCGTTTTTTCGGCTAAAAACGGCATACTACATGGTCGTTTTTTTCGGCTAAAAAAAGACTTACTATACATGGTCGTTTTTTTTCGTTATTTTTTTTGGCTAAAAACGCCTTACTATACATGGTTGTTTTTTTCGGCTAAAAACGCCTTACTATACACGGTCGTTTTTTTTCCGTCTAAAAACGCCTTACTATACATGGTCGTTTTTTTTTTGGCTAAAAACGCCTTACTATACATGGTCGTTTTTTTCGGTCGTTTTTTTGGTTTAAAACGCCTTACTATACATGGTCGTTTTTTTCGGCTAAAAACGCCTTACTATACATGGTCGTTTTTTTGTTTTGAAACGCCTTACTATACATGGTCGTTTTTTTTCGTTATTTTTTTGGGCTAAAAACGCCTTACTATACATGGTTGTTTTTTTTCGGCTAAAAACGCCTTACTATACATGGTCGTTTTTTTCCGTCTAAAAACGCCTTACTATACATGGTCGTTTTTTTTGGCTAAAAACGCCTTACTATACATGGTCGTTTTTTCGGTCGTTTTTTCGGCTAAAAACGCCTTGCTATATATACATGGTCGTTTTTTTGGCTAAAAACGCCTTACTATCCACGGTCGTTTTTTTCGGCTAAAAACGCCTTACTATCCATGGTCGTTTTTTTCGGCTAAAAACGCCTTACTATACATGGTCGTTTTTTCGGCTAAAAACGGCATACTACATGGTCGTTTTTTTTGGCTAAAAACGCCTTACTATCCATGGTCGTTTTTTTCGGCTAAAAACGCCTTACTATCCATGGTCGTTTTTTTCGGCTAAAAACGCCTTACTATCCATGGTCGTTTTTTTCGGCTAAAAACGCCTTACTATCCATGGTTGTTTTTTTCGGCTAAAAACGCCTTACTATCCATGGTCGTTTTTTTCGGCTAAAAACGCCTTACTATACATGGTCGTTTTTTCGGCTAAAAACGGCATACTACATGGTCGTTTTTTTTGGCTAAAAAAAGACTTACTATACATGGTCGTTTTTTCGGCTAAAAACGGCATACTACATGGTCGTTTTTTTCGGCTAAAAAAAGACTTACTATACATAGTCGTTTTTTCGGCTAAAAACGCCTTACTATACATGGTCTTTTGACCCGAGGACAACAGAAGGGTTAGAGGGCCGGGTCAAATGTTTGGGGAACCCTGCTCTCGAGGGTTTGCAGGAAATGGTAACGAAGTGTACTGACACTGAGCGTGATTGAGCGGGGTTTGAACCGGGGTTGCCTGGACTGAACACAGACATGTATACCTCTACACCACCAGGATCGGTGACTCAAACTGCACTATGTGTATTTGACATGCCCTCTAGAGGTTTTGCAGAAAGCAATGTACCTTCACACGTCATTGAGCGGGGTTTGAACCCAGGGTGCATGGACCGAAAGCTGGCGCGTTTATCTCTGCACTTCGAAACAGGATTTTTTTTTAGGGTAAAAAACCCCACCGTACTGTACATGGTTGTTTTTTGGTGGGGCTAAAAAAGCCTTACGATAGATGGTCGTTTTTTTTCGGCTAAAAACACCTTACTAGAGATGGTCGTTTTTTTCGGCTCAAAACACGGTTGTTTTTTTTGGCTGTAAAAAATGTCTATCCATAGTCGTTTTTTTTTTTAACTAAAAACACCGTACTATACACACATATATATATATATATATATATATATCATTATATAGTATGCAAGACAGTCGTTACAATGTTGTAAATATAGGAAGTACGACAATGTCGCTCAGCGGTCAAATTCACCAATGCGGTGCACAAAAATAAAATCCCATTTGGTATTTTTGCTGTTTCATTGACTAAAATGGCTCATCATGTGTGGCACTGTTTGAATGAATCACATCAGAAACATACTTTTTACAGGTCTTTATTTTTGTTTGTAATTACAGAACCATGAATTAAGAAAAAAAAAGTTTAAAAAAAATGTTTTTGTTGAACCCCGCGTCCCTCTTTTTCACCCAGGAGAAATGTCAACACACAACTCGAACCGCTCCCTGCTGAACCTGCGTAAAATATCTGCCCACTCCGTTAACTTAATCAATGCCACAAACTGGTCAGCCTCCCTTCTGACACGCCGTGACTGCACTGCGCAATGTCAGAATGGAATGGGGCCTGACTGTACCCCCCCCATCCCCAAAACACACACACACGCACACAGACAAAACATCTTGCCTTTCTTACTCCCGAAAAACTGCCTTTCAACTATGTTGGCGATGTATAAAAATCACAGGTTGGCCCAGCGACTTGTTAAGTGGTGTCTGTGCTGCAGTGTGCTGTCGTGCGAATTAAACGTGTGTGTGTGTGTGTTGTGGGGGACGGGGGGAACCCCAAAGCATCATCAGCGTTTGCTGTTGTAGTAAATGCCCCCTGTGGCCGGCCTGTGGTCGCCCTGCCCCCCTCCCCCCCACACGGAGAGAATGGGGTGAGTGTGCATAGCGGGAGCAGAGAGAGAGAGAGACGCTGCGGAGACAGTGGGGGGCGGCGGCGCCACCTGGGGAGGGGTCGTCAACCTCCACTGGTCCTGAAACCTGAAACGACAAGAAGTGGTCTAATATACAGAGAGAGGAGGGGTGAGAGAAAGGAAGGAGACACACGGGCTGGGGTTGCACCAAATAAAAACATTGTCTGCCAAAAAATTAGAATAAAGCGCAGGTTGTCGAGCAGGAGACCGCTATGAACGTATGGTGGGTAGATGGCCACACAGGGAAGAGCCCCACTTTCCAGAATAATAAAAGAAATACACATTTCTAATTTTCCACCGCAAGAGGGTCAGTCGCCTTCCAAAAAGTAGTGTGGTGAAGAACACAAAAAACTACAAATAAATCATGGGGCGTTGATCTGGGGAGGCTATAAGGTGAAAAGAGTCAGAAGAGATGGAAAGGGGGAGCAGGAGAGGGTGGTACAGCAAAAAGACTTAAAACACATCAAGAGCCTGGCTAATCAACATTTCACATTAGAACAACACAATAAAAAAAATTGTCATAGAAGTAACCCCCCCCTTTTTGTTGCTTTTTTTTCCAGTGGTGGTAGGTGAATGGGGAGAATGGGTGGGCTGTGGATGGTGTAGAAGCAGGATGTCACAGCCAGACCAAAGGAGACATGCCTGCAGCCTGAGATGTCATCACATCAACATTCCCACACCCAAAGCAACAAGAAAGAAAAAAACAAACAAAGAAAAAACTTGCCATTATACTTCTTGCACCCAAAGGCCAGCGTATACCTTACCAGGGGGGGGTCGCACCAACCTCTGCACACGCACGCTCACATACAAATGCACACTGCAGACAGTCAGTCTCTCTGTCCAGGTTTTTTTTCTCCTTTTTTTTCCTTTTTGTTTCTCTCTTCTGGAACTCTTCTCTTTTTTTTGGGTTGGGGAAGGAAAGGGGGAGGGGGAGGGCAATTTTAAAGTGTATGTAATGTGTACGAGTGTGTGTAAATGTGTGAGTGAGAGAGTGTGTGTGTGTATGTGTGTGTGTGTTTTGGAAAAGGGGTTGATAGTAAAAGGAGGGGAGGGGTTGGAGTGTTTAGTAAGGGCAATACCACGATGTTCGCCCTCGGCCCCTGGAAGAGAGAGAGAAAAAGAGGGTGAGTTTCTTTCTGGTTGGCTTGAGAAGATGGACACCAATTTTCTGGTGTGGTATTCAATTTGGTGTGCGCGCTTGAGGGCGGAGGTGCAGACTTAACATTTTACACTGTTGCACATTTGCTTTTATGCCAGTGTAGCAATACAACATGTGAGTGCGGAGGAATGGGCCAAGAGTAGCTTGGGTCAGCTTTGCCAAAAAAGGGCGAGTGTTTAATTTCAAGACCAACGTGAGCGGGTGTGTGGCTGGGTTAAACGGGGGTAGCAAAGGTACACTCTCCCTCTTTCTCTCTCTCTAGCTTCTTTGGACACGTTGCACAACAGCCCCTGAAGAATGACCCCCACCTATGGTGCCACTCTGGTCTGCAAAATTAACATTTTGTGGGGGGGTGATGGGGGCGTTGACAATGAGAGGTACGCCCCAGCTGTTCATGGAGAGGAGCATCAAGATTTCCCTCATGAACCAGCTGTGCAAAAGGGGGGCTCCCATTCGTGCGAGAGCCACCATTGGGGGGTCACTGGGGGTGGGGGTAAACTCAAATGAAAACACAGCGCACGCACACACCACAGCATTATCACTTGCCAAACCCACACTAAAGCCAAGCACACTATTCCAAAAGCCCAAACAGGGGTCACCTCTTCAACACACACGCAGAGAGACACCAGTGGACCGATGCTGAGATCAGGCTGCAGTAATGAACCTTTGTCTCTGGGAGTGCACACTAACGTAAAGGTTGGGAGCCATTAAAACAAAAAAAAAAAATAAATAAAATAAAATCAAAAATACTCAATAAAAACCAAACCCCACACGCGCCCAGATTCTTCTCTTCCGACTTGCAAAGATGACATGTTATGCATGCAATCACATTCGACACACGCCAACTCATGTTGCGCTTTCGCTTTGCCTCAGTCTGAATTCTGATTCAACTGCAGAGTACGGCGGTATCTTCCAAGACCTTTTCATGACAGTACGATAAATTGGCGGGGCCACCACCCAAAAAGGCTTTTAATGTAATACAGAAATCAACATTTTCTGTATGTGCGGGGTAAACTTTTCAAAACTGCAAAGGGAACCAAATTCCCTTTCAACCGCCACTTCATCTAGCGCGCAGTTTGACTCAAAAGTTTACATGATTGTTCCTCAAAGTTATACTTGTGACTCGAACGGCCCTGAAAATTAACGTGCACTTCGGCTATGACCTTTGAGCACAGCTACCAGAACCGACAATAGATAGCAGCACGGAGTGTGATGACTGATTGGGGGTAGCCTTTAAAGACTGAGACATAGAGTACCTTAACTCTGAATATGTCAATTTGGATGTCACCAAGACGGGCCGGACCTCAACCGCTGAGCTGACAAAGTACTCCGAATGAGAGCATCTCCTAAAGTCCTAAAACGGAAGGCGCCATCGAGAAAGCCCGTGTTGGAACAAGTGGCGCCTTTGCTATTGTCCGTCGTTTTGATCCCAATAGGGAAAGTCTTGCGTTTCAGTCCAAATTCGCCAAGTAAAACGCAAGCTCATCATCCGCAACAGGGAAACGCAACCGAGGAACTGGAGTAATGAGCAGTTGGTTTCTACTGGGCTGGAAGGAGAGGATGGGAACATGCGGGTCGTCACACGCTATTCTGAAACATTTGCTTTTCAGGAGCACATCACAAGAATACAGATTTTGGATCCATGGACAGTCAATGGAGCCGAGAGGAACCCAGTGTGTGCAATGCCCTTTTTCGTGAAATGGCCATGCCATGCAATGAAGCCCGCAGATGAGACGTGACATTTCCCAAGTGTGCAAATGAGCGCATGTCATAGCAAGTCTTCCCAACCATTCTCTGAGTGCAACAAGTGAAGATGATGTTCATGCGGGTGCAGTGTGTCCTCCCCCAAAGTGTTCACTGACCTGAAGGCCCGTCCTCTGCCTCTGGGCGGTGTGTAGCCACTGTAGTAGCGAGCGCGTGAAGAAAAGTTTCCCCCCCGTGATCGGAACCGAGCCCGGGAAAATCCGCGATCTGTGGTGCTGATGCCGGGTCTGTTTGTTCTCTTTGCGCCGACCTGGAAAGAAAAAAAAAGGTGATGGTTCAACATTTGACGCCAACTTTTAGTGGTCCAGTCGACAATTGTCAAAGCATCGTGCCGCGATCATACAATGCTATGCAAAACAATAATCTCCCATTGCAACTGTTACCTTTATCTGTCTTCCTCTAAACAGAGACTCATCCAAAGCCATCGCTGTCCTCACAGACTCTTTGTCTGCAAACTCGATATATGCAAACCTGTGGAACAAAAAGCATCAAGTGAGGGCAAATATTTGATCCGACAGAACACATAGCAGAGACCAATGTGAACGCGAGAACCTCAACTTCGATACTTTACCCTTTGGGATGCCCCGTATATTTGTCACACAAGATGGTGACTCTATTTACTGAACCGCATCCATGGAAGTGGGCCTCCAGCTCCTCGGCAGTCGCACCATAATCCACCTAAAGGAAAAAGCAAAGCGCTCAAGATTTCATGACCCGCATAATTGAATAGAACGACAATTAGGTATTTTATTTGTTGTAAACAAGCCGTCTAGGACTGAAGCTATTCCGCGAGGACACCAACAAAAGTGGGAGCCGTGTCTTTTCTGACAAAATCCGAGTCACAACAAAAGCTGCATTTTTGTCCGTGTGCATGACAATTAAGAAAAAAGCTACTCACGTTTCCGACGTATATCGATCGGCCATCTGCTTCCATTTTTTCCTCAAACGACATTATGACTGGACCGACTACAAAAGGCAGAACAAAAAAAAACAGTGATCAAAAATATCAACAGCTTGCTGAAGTAAGTACTGTATTAGTATTATTATTATTTTTAATCAAAGATACATTGGAAATTGTCAAACTTGTTGAACATGCTTTGTAAAACACTTTAATCTCAGTGAATGCCAGTCAAATCCTCACCGATGAGTTTTATGTGTGCTTCAAAGCCATTTCCTTTAATCTACATTACAAATTAGGTGCATGTAAAGTCCGGTGCACCATTAAAGACAAAGAGATACTGTATCTAACACTACTAATTGGATACAATACTTAATTTTTGTGTTCAATGCATATTTTCAAACATCTAAAGAGCCCTTCCTAAAAAAATAGAAAATTTACCTGGCGGAGGGCTTAGATTCATTTGTTTCTCCACCTCGTTCTGCAACTCCTTCAGTTTCTCTGCCTCTTCCTCCATCTCTCTCACACGGGCTTTGATAGCCTCCAGCTCCTGCGGAAGATACAAATGTCGGTGAAGCCTTTGAGCGTACATCGAAGTAAGAATTACAAGCTGTCGCCATAATGGATTCACGATTACTGAATGACAAGCCTTACAGGGTATTATTTCATTAATTGACTACATGCAGAAAAGTTGTGGTAACAGCTGCCTGCGAAAACTTTAAAGGGCGGGGAATTATTTGATGGGACCTGCCACGCATTTCTCAAGATAAAACCCTGAGTAACATTAAAGCTGCAAAATATAATATAAAGTATTTGGCCGTACCAGCTATAACTTCATTTGACCATATTCCGATTTTCCTCAGTTCTACAGCTAGTTAGTGACGTGATGTGCTTTTGTAACGTTTTAATGCTGAGAAATCACAAATACTGATAAGACTCGAGAATTTTATGAGATCAGATGTGGGTTTAAATAAACAAAAACTCACCCCAATATTTTGAACCAATTTACTGTTTATTTATACACCAGCATTATCTCTGTCACACACACACACACAAATATGGGAATGTGTGTTTGCAAGTCCTCACGCCTGCTATTGTACAATTAAAAAAATAAAATAAATAGGGCTTGGAACACACAGACGACAGTGTCCCCGTGTGAGCGTGCAGCCTCCTAGAGAGTGGTGCATTGCAGTGGGAGTCATTCCAATTCCATTCAGGGCAATGCTGTCACAAACACATCCAGCACATAAACCAAATGCAATGACCCACGATAAATAGCTGCTGTAAACGCATGTGTACACAATGACTTGTGGCACATGCTTGCTTGCCAGCGTCAGGTCTCAATGGAAATGAGACAAATGGCAAACGAAGGCACGACCCTGCAATAAAATAACGATTGCATTGAGTCTGGCTGGCAGACACGCCTTAAAAGATCAACGTGTCGCGTGAACTGGGCATCCTCCCTCGGTTTTAAATGAAAACCGTCTCTTTCCACCTCACGCCAAACACGTCCAGTCGTTAAAGGACGCTCGCCACGCAGCACGGTGCGAACTCAAAAGACAATCACGGCTGCCATCTCCACCCAGATCTCGTGTTGTCGGCGAGCTTTGCCTGGCCAGACGCACATTTCGTCTCGGTCCATCAAACCGCGTCATACGCTTCGGCCCTACAAACACGGGCGCATTTTATGGTTTCGCGGGCGACCGAGTTGGGTTCTGGGTCTAGCACGATGACTGTATTGTGTTAGGGTGACCAAGGTAAGCTAGCATGTTAGCCGGTTGTCGCTAGGTCATTTCCACGTCTCGACGTTGGTGCTTGAAATGCCGCAGCGAGGAAGCCGTCAAGTGTAAAGGCGACACACACACACAAATAACGTGCCATTACCGTCAACGAGGGCGGCTTCGCAATCAAGGAGACTGACGCGACGGTGCACAGTGGTTGCGGCGTGTCCTACCCTCGCCCCCGACTAGCTCAAACATCCCAGTGTTGAGTCTTTGCGGCGATTTGTATTCAGAGGCTCGGTCTCGCCGCCTGGCGCAGAAACTAGCGCCCCTCTAGCGCCAAGATGGCTGCCGATATCGCGCATGTCACCACCCAATTCTACTGCACTGCGCGAACCATAATGGCGGCTCAGACCGAGCTGGCGGTAATAGCCACGCACACGACATGTGACATAAATCTTTGTGAGGAATCGATAGCATTCAAGAGCCACGCTAAACGTGATCAAAGAGCGCTTCGCAATGGTTGGGATATCGCAATTGACGAGCATGGCTATTCGCGTAGGCATGCACCGAATGAAACAATGCCCTTCACTTACCGGGTCTTCTATTGCCGCCTCTCCCTCTTCTAATCCCGGCTCCTCGTCACCAACTCCGGGGTCTTCCAATTCGGGGTGTCCAGGGTCAGAATCTAGTAGCGATTCCTCCGCCAGCCCATTTCCGAACTCCGCCATCGCTTCGACCAAGTGTAAATGCGCCTCGTGGCCAAACCAACGGAGCAGGCCCCAACTCACGCACGAGGGGGGAGGGGGAGTGAGTGGGGCGGTCAAGAGAGAGGGGGAAGAGGCAGAATACGCCGAGTAAAGTTAAAAGGTTCAATAAAATCCAAGCTACGGTTCGGCCCTCGTTCGAATAGCGTAAAATCGTAAAACGTATAACATTGGTTTTGAACCTCAACCTCCAGATAATCGCCCGAATTCCCGTCAGAGCCGAGTTCAATGAATTAACTGTTTAAAAAAAACACGAGCGAAGACTTGTGATCGGCAGCGGGCTCTTTTCAGAAATGGAGGCCAGAGGCGGAGCAAAGTGTCATTACGGACGTATGAGAAAATAGCGTCAGTATTGGACGAATGGGGTCAGCCTTTTTATTCCACATCGCATTTCTATTGGTTGATAAAGTAGCTTTTCCGGGTGTCAAAACGAATGGAAGACTTTGATTGGATTAAAGATATAGCATTCAAAAACGCTACTCACGATCGCGCATAATTGCCAGAGATATATATTTTAAATGTTCTCTGAGTACTTTTTAAGATATATTATTTTGAATGTATTAAAAAAAATCTAACACCTAACATTTGTGGGCCTTTCATTATTTGGACCTTCCAGATTAATAATTTTAACACTCAAAAAAAAGTTGTGACTGGTAAGATAAGAAAACTTTTATTTGTCTCACAATGGAGAAATTCCCAATTTACAGCAGCAACATTATGAAAGGGAGAAAGTATAAGACATGCGTAGAGATGAGACAAACACACATTGCAATTATCAAAATGCAAGTTTGTTCCATCATTCATTCATTCATCTTCCGAGCCGCTTGATCCTCACCCGGGTGGCGGGGGGGGGGGGGGGGGGGGGTTTGCTGGAGCCTATCCCAGCTGTCTTCGGGCAGCAGGCGGGGGGCACCCTGAATTGGTTGCCAGCCAATCACAGGGCACACAGAGACGAACAACCATCCACACTCACACTCACACCTAGGGACAATTTAGAGTGTTCAATCAGCCTTCTATGCATGTTTTTGGAATGTGGGAGGAAACCGGCGCACCCGGAGAAAACCCACGCAGGCCCGGGGAGAACATGCATCAAGTTTGTAAAATCAATCTTCAATACTCTCTCTATACAATACTTTATATATTGATTTTGACACGCTGAAAGGTTAATTAATGACAGAGTAAAACAGCTAACCATGTCAGGCAGAAAATGAGCACCAATGAAGACAAAAGAGTAGAAAAAAGGAGCCACTTAAACGAACAGGTTGCCCTCAAGGTTTGATGTCCTTCGCCCGTCCTCGGCATCGACTCAAAGTCTGTTTCCCCTCTGGACCACTTTGACTGGGGTAGCAGTGATTGTCAAGATGACGAGGCTTTTCTGGACATGCTGGTTCTCTTGAGCTTTTCCTGCCTCACCGTCTCACCCTCCAAGCAGGACAACTCAGATATCCGATGGAGAAAGGAGCAGGAGGCTCCCATCACGGGGTCTGCGTATGACTGACCTACATGAGGATGACCAATAAGAGAATGTAGAGAGGAGATGCTGTTAAAAGGGCATCCATTTTGTCAATTTAAAATGAAGATAAATGTATATACAAGCACACTCTATGGGCAAAAGTATAGAGACGCACCTCTTAATTGTATTAATCAGGGGTTGGGATAGACTTAGGGTACGAGCAATGGGCCAGATTGTGAATTTATATTAACACCCAGGTTAATAAAAAAACCTCAAACTTATACATGTTCTTTTGGATGAAGGGACAACATCACCACAGACAAACATCTCGCGAAAGGGGACCTTCACCATGTTAGGTTAATGTTTCCCTCTTCAGTAGGTGTTAGACTCCTTTTGAGTCCACATCTGATATGCTTACTCACTCGTCACATTGTCTTGAACTGTGGGGAGGTCATAGCCTGGATCATTCACTTTGGCCCTGCAGAAATGTCGAGCGGAGAGGCATGAGAACTATACTATAACTAGAACGATTTTAGAGTTATCAATGACCAATTTATTTCAGAATGCCACCCCCATCCTCAGATACCTGCTGTACTTGCAGTTCTGCACTGGAAAAGTGCTCAAGCCTTGAAGGACTAACGTAGATGGGAAACAGGCAGCATGATTCACTTTGGGTTTGTACCCCTCAGAGTAGCTGCAAGGAATAGAAAAACAAGGGATAATAGACCCGACATGTGTACTTGCGAGTTTTGCACATGTAACCTTTTACGTGTATCGTCAGTGCCCTTAACTCCCGATTCGTAACCGTAACTCACCTCTCGGTCTAGTGACTTCAACCATAGTGGGGAGACACAGGTCTTATTTGCTTATTCAACTGTGGCTTCTTTCCCTCCTATTTGAGCAGCAAACACTTTCCTATGGCACTCACGCTTCTCAGCACACCTGCTCCACACACTTCCGCTGCCTCGTCTTCCGGTATTCTTCCGCGCCAATCTTACGTCACATGTCACTCACGGTGCATTCAGCCACATACAGTATTTTTTTAAAAGCATCCCGCCTCTCAGTTGTCCCACAAAACATTAGTCAAATTAAATATACGCTCATTGTGATAAAGATCACCTGTCATGCACTCAATTGAGATGTTACCTCAACGTGAAGGGCCTCCAACCAGGGCCGTCTGAAAGCATCTTGGAGAAGCCAAAGAGCTGCATATTCTCTTGGTGGTGTAGGTTGCCTCCTAGTGGAGGGAGGACACTTGTCTTCTCTAACGCAACACCCAAAAAAAATGTTCGCTCAAATCGGGTACAAAAAGTCAAATTGAATCATTATTGACGTCAGACCGCTATTGATTATAAAGGTAATGGCGCCATCTACGGGCATTTGGCAAGTTACACCCAGTCACCTTGTGGTCCGTAGTTTTAACACGAAAACAAGCTGATCATTAGTTACCCGTAGAAATCGGACTCCCCCATCATCACAGATAGAGTACGGATTATAAAACTAAGTCATAGGGACACGTGGGATTTTGGGATGCCGAACAGAAAATTATAGAGATCGTTACTGCACAACGTGTTTGTCAGCTATCGTTTCACACAAAGCTACGGTCGCGTATGCGTTACAATTTGGGGATCCAGTCACCTTTGCACGGTTGAAACGATGGTAAGGTCCGAACTGGTTGTCGAAAAGGCGGTCGTCTCGAAGCAGATCTCCTCACCCATCTGCCGAACGCTTTCGTCTGACAACCACCTGAGCCGGGTCCACGAAGGTCGCAATTTGCGTGTCCTTCAACCAGATAAGTTTCCGTGGACAGCAGTGATACGTCAGGAAACGACTTCATGTTATCCATTCCGACTTAACCGTACACTATTGCCTTTGTGGAAAGTGACTCACTGTTGTCGGATTTACAGTAGCCGCTTTTCACTTGGGCTAATTTACGACACGTTACCATGGCTCCGAAAAGACAACCATGAAGCCTCCAGTTCAGTCAACAAATTTTCCACATGTAAACAAATGGAACGTTAAGGGCTGACTGACTACTTCATTAGATACAGTCTTCAAACGTCTAACAGCTCTTTATAAGACTGATGCCATGTTTACAGCAACTACTTAAAGTACCTGTACACAAGATTTCTTTTAGTCTCAGCTGAGAATCAATTACTACTTCAACTATTGTACGCCAAATGTGTAGCTGCCCATAATGCTAATTTGAACACAGTGACAACAAGCCAGTCAACACCAAAAGATTTTTTTATTGAACATTGAAGAGTCTTGTACAAACCTGAAAGGAAAAACAAATGTTGAGTTTGAGCAGCAAACATATGGATGGACAGCATTTAAGTTGACTTCATGGGTAAATGTGATTTCAGACAAAATTGGCTTAACTTTAGCTGGTTTTCACCACAGTCGATAAGACGGGGAAAAAATAGTGCATCCTTAATCACATCTGAGGAAGCAATTTGGTTGGCAAGCATCTTTTGCGACTTACTGCTGGACTAGTTCATCCTCCTGATCATTCTGTTGATTTGATCCTCCCTGTTGCCAGCATCACCTCCTTCCACAAAGTGGGTGGTCTTCTTGTTCATGCCACCACGAGGTGACGACAGCTTGAAGGGCCACAGGAAGTTGTTGGCAGACTTGAAGTTCTTGCCAACGGTGTAAATCTCATGGATAAGGTCCTCTACGCAGATGATGCCATATTTACCTGCAGGTGAGCATTTAAACATGACGTAAACAGCGAATGGCGTAAAAGCTATGGTTTTAACATTGGTAACATCTTGCACTCCAAATGTGGTTTCAGACACAACTGGCAAAGTTTAAATTTTCTTTCACCATTGTCGATAAGACGGGGAAAAAATGTGCATCATTAACCACAATAAATGTATCCACATGCAGATTGAACTGTTGCAGTAGCTGCAACGAGTCAATTCAAACTAAGGCAAGGTTCACACTGCAGGTCTTAATACTCAATTAGTTTTTTTTGGGGGGGGGGGGGGGTGAAATCCATTTTTAGAATATATAATAAAAGTCAAATATAGTTACTGAAATCAACTTTGGTAAATTCACAGACAATCAATATCCCTGCCAATTGCCCTTTCGCTGGCTTGCGGCGAAATCTATGCAACTTGGCTGTTCAGACAGCAGTCAAATATATGGCCCAAAAATATGATGGGGTCTCTGCAATGTGAACCTAGTTTGTCACGTGGTGAAGTGTGTGCATTACCAAGGTTGTTCTTCACCAAAACGTTGTCTGTAAGGGCAATACGCTGTTTCCTGATCTTGCCATGGCCACGTTTGTAGATGAGCTCACGCACAGACTTCAGGTTGGGATATCTGGCATGTTTCAAGGTGTAACATTCGGTAAGAAAAAAAATATGTAACTAAAAAGTAATCATTGTAGGAACAGCAGTTTCACTTGGGGATAAAAATCCCGTAGCCATTATTTGAACTTATTCACAGAGAATGTTATTTAAATTGAAATGTGGTTTCAGACAAAACTGGCAATTTCAGTTTGTTTTCACCATGGTCGATAAGACGGGGAAAAAAGTTTTGCATCACATACCACATTCCAATAGTGTTTTATTAGTAAGGATGCACCAATACGTTTGAGACACTTGCCCTACAAGCCCTCATATTTGAGTACTTAATGCAGAGTACCAATACTTGATGCCATTGCATCTTGCAATGATGGAGAAAATTTGTTTTAGTCTGACCAAACATAGTTTAAAACTCAAAATATATTTTCTACTTAAGGTAACTAATCATGACAAAAACCTTTGGCATGTCCGCCTCCAACAATCCCCAAGCAGATCATAATTATTTGCCGTCTGCCAAGTGCTGTCCATGTTCACCTAGAAGTACTTTATTCTACACATGGCTAGTAAAGCAGTATCAGTACCACAGAATCTGTGCATTTTTAGGAGGTTGAATATTGGCAGCAATACAGATATCAGCGCATCAAGGTTTTACACGGCACTAGTCGACAGGTTTCACAGCAAGATTCACAATCAACAGCAATGAACTTACCCCCATGCAATGTAAGGTTCTGCAATCCTGAGCATGTTAATTGAAGCCTTGTTAAGCTTGACGAACACCCCGTTGAAGATCTGACGGAGACGCATCAACTGCAGAACTTTGCGGACCTTTGGGCTGACGCCATTGATACTGTAAAGCATGGTACATTACCTTAAAAAATACACGGGTAGAGCAACACCTGCTTATTTTTGATTTTCTGTGTAGTTTCAGACCAAATCTGACTTAGTGTAATGGTTGTATCACCATAGTCGATAAGTCGGGGAAAGAGTAGTCATCATTAACCACACGCGACAAACATCAGGACATGGACTCTGGTATATGAATTTCAAAACGCAAGTTGCGTTTTCAGGGTCAACAGTTTAATTGGTTTAAAGTAGGCATAAGAAATCCAACTTTTACAGCTCCAGCACAAACAACACGGACAGATAAACTTCTCTTGATAGCAAACACCCAACAACTACGGTTCTGGTGATCAGCCTTCACTTACCCTCTGATCCTGATGACAAATGCCAATTTGGGCTCAGCTGGCACATAATAGTTTCCCACACTGCGGGCAGTTCGTGAAAAGCGGATCTCACGCCTGTACATCTGCCTGTACTCCTTGTGGTACTGCTCAGCCCTTTTGTAGATGACCTTTCGTTCTGCTTTACGGGCCTAAAACAAAAATAAGGTCCGTCTGTATTAGCAGCTCACATTTACAGCATTACACTTGCGCCAGCATCACTTGGTGTGATCATTGCCGTTTACCTTTTTAACTGCCAGCAGCCGTTTTATGCGAAAGGCCTTGCTGGCGGCGTAGGCCTTTCGCCTTTTCAAAAGGCTCTCGGGGACCGAGGGCACCTTTTTTCTGCAATAAATTGGGATTTTTGAGTCAAACTAGGTATGAAAAAACAGTGCGCGCATATTGAAGGTGGTTAGAGTTTGGTCTCAATTTAGCGTCGGGAGGACGCGAACTTGCAAGCCAGCCATGCTAACCGGCTCCATTACAGGAAGGCATCAATAAGTACTACATGTTGGCTATCATTAATATTCGCCAAGTATGCGTTCGTCGAACTTTTTCCAACAGCTATCCCGTTAAAATGTTTCACGGCGAAACTTTTGCCACATATCTTTTACCACCTGGAAAGACAGCCATATTGTACTCTGTTCACGGTGTGTAAACGTTGACTAAACGGCAATGCAATGCATCTATGTTCTACAATACAAACAAGGCAACATGGTACATAAACTAAATGATACCCTCAAAGATTAAAATAATTTTCATCGGCATTTCATCACAGGATTCATTCAGATTCAACTTCGCAGTAGACACTCACTCTGCGTCCGCCATGGCGTCCACCGAGAAAGAGAAATTTCAGGATGCGCATGTGCAGCTTAAAGATTTCAGGACCCAATGAAGCTGTTCTCTTAGCTGCCTGATTAATTGTGAACGAATATCGTGTACTGTACTTTATCATGTAAATCTAAATGGACAAACTTTTGGGACAATTTAGTTTTAAAACTATGCTATAAATTTATGCCCCTCTCCCAAATAACTTATTCAATTCTATTTACATGCTGCCAGACCATGTAAACTGTAACGTTACCTCAAATGTTAATGTTTGGACAATACATTAATATTTAAGAATTCTGATTTTTTATTTTTTTGCAGTTCATAATTATCGTGGTGATATATTTTCCGCATTATAAACATATTCCGTTTTTATGAAACTTATTTGTTTTGTTTTAATAATATAAAATTGTGAATTACGAAATGTTAATTCAGGAGCCATTAGCGTGTTCATCAGCAGACCCTCGTTTACTTATTATCAATACGTAATGACACAGCTTGTTACCTTTGTTAATTGATTCACGTTTTATCATGGTTTTTTTATCGTGTACTCTTTTGCACATGTATGTTCACAGAATGCATGGTAATATTTGATGTGTTATCAGAAACAACAACGGCAGCAATAATAATAATACTAATAACAATTAATACAATACAATACAATAATCATAATAAATGTCACTCCGGCATTCTTTTTGCATGACAGCATGAGTGTGATCCCTTTTCTCGTGTGGTGCGCCACACAAACTACAGTACTCACAGCACACCGGGTTAGCAAAATAAACGAAAAAGGCATTTGGCAGCTCTACGTTTGTTTTTCGCAGGAGGGCGCTCTCGCTTTATTTTACAAGTAGATCCTCTATTGGAGTGCGTCTGGGGGACTCGTTTCCGTTGGTAATGCAAATTAGAATACATAACTGTGATTATGAGAACAAATATTTTTAGTTAGTAAATCCATAGCTCTGCCAACATTTGGCCAAATTACATTTTGGGTGGTTTACTTAATTTTTTCAAGCTACATGACTATACAGCTAAACGCATGCTCTTTAAACAGGAGAAATGCATTACGACAGCGGAATACGTGTACTTTAATCATATTAGTTGTTTTTCAAGTAACTGTGTAAATGAAATTAAGGTTTGGAGCACAGACACGTCCACCACGTGCATAGAGGGAAGCGTGCGTGCCGCAGTCGGGTTGCACAATTTGAAGAGGAGAAGAACTTTGAACGCACTTCAGGTGCGCCACTTATCTAGTGGTGCGAGCACGTTTGTTTTGTCCCGGTCACACCCCGCAGCTTTCGTTAAGTAATAATTATATTGATGACAAAAGCATACAAACACAGGCAGGACACGCATAGTTGAAATCCTCTGGCGTTTCCCGTTTGTCTCTCAGGGGTGATGGATCCACTTTCAAGCTGCGCAATGCGCGCATTGCAATGAAGCAATTATTGCTTGTCAGCCACCACCGGTATCCACGATAATACCGCAAGATGCTTACGCAACAAGTCCGTGAACTCTAGAATTTTCTTGTTTGTGCCTTTTGACCAAATAGGACAGATAGAAAGATAGATAGATAGATAGTTGACGCCCCAATTCCTTCCTATAACAAAAGTCATGTGATTAGTGTTGAGTCAAAGCTTTGTGGTTTCACCCCCATTGAGTGAGTGCATTGTGCGCTCCTGACACATCATCGTAACTGGCGCTGAAAGGCTCAGTCCGATTGGGTCCGGTGTTGATGGGAGGACCGAATAAATAGCGAGCCGAGATGCGCTTCGGGATGAGACGGAGCAGAGAAGGCGAGCGGGAAGCCTCGAAGTGAGTTGCTTGCACGCTCAAAGTGTGCACCCATTCAACTTTTAGACTGAACTTGTAGGCTACTTTCCGCCCGCTGGCTTCTCGTTTCTCAAAATCGTCGAGATCCTCGAAGTCGTCGCCGTCTCCTCGTCTCCGGTTTGCATAAAGAGCGTACAACCCTCGCGCTCGCTTGCTCGTTTATTTTTGTTCGGTTTACCTAATTGTCCAACATGATGATCATCATCGCGGAGTTCTTCGTGGTCATCCTGAAGGTGTTGTGGGCTTTCGTAACAGCCGGGGCGAAGTGGGTGGTGCGGCCCAAGGAGAAGAGCGTGGCCGGACAGGTGTGCGTGATCACTGGGGCTGGAAGTGGCCTCGGGCGGCTCTTTGCCAAGGAGTTCGCCCGGCGGAGAGCCATCCTGGTGCTGTGGGACATTAACAGCCAAAGTAACGAGGAGACCGCAGAGATGGTGCGGCAGATTTACCACGAAGTGGACACGCCGACGTCCAAAGATGGTAAGTGGCGTTATTTAATGACAGTCTCTCTCTCCCTCTCGCTCTTTTTTGTTGAAATTATTTAATTTAAACTGAAATCAGCAATGTGCCTAAGGCACGTTCTCTCCGCATTCTGTCCTGGGAAATGTTCTTGCACGCTGAAATGTACCCTCGTTATGTAATCTTACTCGCCTGACATTGCAGTAATTTGATGATTCAGTCTGTTAATTGCATACGACAATGTGCTGCAACCCGCGGATTCAAGTTGAATGCCAACTGTGCCGAGGCGCCCAAAATCCTAATTCTACCCCTTCACACTAGATGGCATGCCCACCTCTTCTGTCACAAAAGGAAGCAATTTTCCAGCAAATCACTCAATATTTGGTCACAAAAATGCTCCATGATAGACTGCAATTAAAATTTTACGTTTTCCATGTATGTAATCAGCGATGTTTATGCACTGGGAATTTAGAAAAGTACCCCCCCCCCCCCCCACACCCAAAAAAAGGCCTAATTCAGCAATCCTGAATAGTAATTTTTGTGAAAAATACTTTTGTTCAATGCCAACCAACAGTCATGGCGATGAAAAAAAAATCCTTGGCAGAGGATAACAGTCAAATAATCACATTGCCAACCATTTCATTGATCCACTGTGACTCCTTCAGGCGGCGTTGAAGAAGTGCCCCCATTTCAGCCCCAGGTGTACACGTACGCGTGCGACGTGGGCAAGCGCGAGAGCGTGTACTCCACGGCAGAGAAGGTGCGTCGAGAGGTGGGCGAGGTGGACATACTCATCAACAACGCCGGCGTGGTGTCGGGCTACCACCTCCTGGAATGCCCCGATGAGCTGATCGAACGCACCATGGTGGTCAACTGCCACGCACACTTCTGGGTGAGGTGATGCGCTATGCTCTCGACACACACACACACACCAATTATTGTATCCATATGCTCAGATTCCACGCCGACTTCTCAGTATTGTTTCCACTGGAACATGCATGCCAACGATTAATCTTGTCCCGGGCCAACCTAGACCATCAGATTTGAGTTGCTTGTATGACACTGCTGGAATCATGCGCGGAGAATAAGAAAAGACCTCAAATAGTTGTTTATGCATTTTTAGAATGCCACGAGAAGGAAATCACAGGCTTGTTCTTGTCTCAGGCGGCTTAAGTCAGAGATGATTGCCTGGTGGGGTGTTTTTGAGGAAAAGACATATTTGTTTTCTGCAAGATTGAAAAAAAAAAACCCAGATGTGCATTTAGATTTCTTTTAGCGGTGAGAAGAATACAGATATGTGTGTGCCAGAAATTGGATTTCTGGCACACACAGTCTTTTTTCTAATAAATAAATAGCTGGCACATAATGAACCCGTGTGTCCACTTTGTGACGTCGTTCGTTGATTTGAGGTCAGTCAAGTCAATCGCGGTACATTTTTCAAGTGCCATTGAATCCGTGAGCAAAACATGTCAATGGGATTTGAAGTACAAATGCACCAAAGTGCGTGCGTGTGCGCTTCTGATGAAAGAGGGTCTTAATGAATGGAGACAGCCTGAGTCGGGGATGTGGTTCATTAAAAACACAAGCTGCTTGAATAGAACTCAGACCAGCCATCTTTTCCTACATCAACACATGAAGGCGGTGCGCTGCATGCATACGTTATGAAAGAAGAGCTTATGGCTTAAAATAGCATGACTCCCCAGTGGGAATTCATTATGCCAACATACACATGGATATCGAGGGCAATGCGGAGCCCTCATGCTTTAAAAATGCGGAAACGTCAAGGCTGAAGTGGCACGCGGTTGTGTCTAAACGCATGGCGAGGGGTCCCACAAAATCATGACAGCGGGTTTACAACATGGTCGTCACCTCAAAGGCACCCCCCCTGGGTTAACGCGTAGCCAAGTGAACCTGATTTAGCATGCAGGAAATGTCATTTTACGAGCAAAGCCATCATGCCAACGTGCTGATAATAACTCATTTTGTCCCTCGGGGAGACCCACACTTTGTTTCTACACTTGTCACACAGTTTTGCAGGGAGGAAAGCTTTGAGGAATAGATATGGATGGTGAGAGAGCGTGTATCTTGAAGAGGGACGGGGGGGGGGGGCAGCTTGGATCCCTAGCTGTCTGTCACACTGGCTTCTCAAAGCAGTGAGTCTGTCTAAGGATGCTTTCACTAGTCCAGATGGGGATCGGTCATGTCAGCTGTCTGTTCGGAGTTATTCTTTGAGACGGCGAGAGTTGACTTTTCCGTTGGACACTTTGGAAGGACCGATTGTCCCCCACTGCATCTCGAGCCGGTTAAGATGTTTTTTCCGAATGATATGCCGTCAGCGTTGTGGCGGGAAAAGAGCGGGGCAAAGGAGGCAACACCGGGCCGCAGGGTGGGCGAGATGAGAGGGTAATGGTAAGCTGCTATTGACCCACTTTATCTGACAATTGGTTTCTTGTCTGCGGATCCGCTTGACGAGATGCCAGGCGACAGGAGCCAAGTTCTGCAGGCTGCATTCCTGCTGTAGCCAGAGAATGGAGGCAGCCAGGCAGAAGGGTCCTACTTGACTGGTTTTATGTGTATGTGTGTGTGTGTGTGTGTGTGTGTGTGTGTGTGTGTGGGTGGGGGGGGGGGGTCCTCAAGCCCAGTGCACCTGTGTAAAACCAGACATGGCTACGCTACTGGATACCTGCACATGTCTTAGTGATTGAAAAGGACCAAGTTGTTTGTAAGATCATTCCTTTTCGCGAGCATGTTTTTATAGCTACAGGCACTAAATTCAGTTTCCATGCTAGTGACATAATCCAGAGTCCGAACAAACGATTCCATGAAGCTATGCCAACGCAGCGCATCATCATTTACAGCGGGTCAAACTCCAAAGCGACGCCTTGACGAGCTGATTTTTTTTTGGGGGGGGGGGAGTGGAACAATCTCGAGGGTATTGGGTGTTCACGGTCCACCCAGCAGTGCTGTTGGCGACACCATTGTTCTCATTTTCAGGAAAAAAAACATGGTGAATGGGACCACAATGGTACGATTTATTGGTACCCGTCGTTTGGAGTATGAGTTATAACTGCCAGCAGCTGAATCAAATTCCACGATGTGATGTCAGATCGTCCGTCTCCAGCCTCATCCTGTTGTTCCGGGAGAAGTCAGCCTAATTAAGAGGCCATCTGGCCCAACTTGGAGGGGCCAATATTTTGTTCATAGTCGTGTCGGTGAGGCGCTAATGCAGCCTGACATCCCAGGTGCAAGAGGCTTTTGTGCGGAACCCCAGTGCTTTCCACCGCCGCAATTAGGTGGAGCGGCGGGGCGGGGGCCGCTCCACGTAGGCCTGTGTCAGCGGGTAATTTAGCGGAACAAGGGAACGCCGAGGCCCAATTATGCCCGGCTCTGATGTAAGACACGAGCCCCCCGGTTGCCTTCACACATTTTGTGTCTGATAGGTCAGCAGGGGTCACGGCCGCATGCCGAGAGCTGCCATGAGAGGCGGCGTGGCCATTTTTAGCGAGGCGATGAGTTTCTCATCTTCTGGAGTCACAGAGAACCTATATTGCGGTTCATCTTTTGTGCCCGTGTGATTTTGCAGATTTCTAAGCAGCGGGTATTTGAAGAATCGGCCTAAAATTAAGAGTGGCACGCCTTTGGTGTAGTCTGTACATGCCGAGCTCGAGATGCAGCGTCAGAGAAAAAGAGCCGGCAGGTCCCCAACTTAGCTAAATTTCCACAGAGGAGAGAAAATATAAGCATTAGCATGAAGCTAACAGACCTTTGTTAATATCTGCTTTAGATAAACATTCCGGTCTGTTAAATCATATTGAATTGTCTTTTGTTTTTTGTCAGTTTTACAGCAAACTTCAAGGAGGGCTGACAAATTAACAGTAATAAAAAATTCAAGAGAGTTGGAACAAAGCGAGCTTTATTATTATTGCAACACAAGCCGTATTTTAAGTGATTTTAATAAAAATGTCTTGAAAAACTTGTGGGAGGAGCATAACTCAAAACTACATTTTACTCTATTGAAAGAGTGTGAAAATATTACTTTTTTTTCTCCAGCCATTGTAGGTGGTATCCTCTGTGATAAATGCGTCTTCGCTGTATTTCACAGAATGTGTTATTAGTGTTGGCCCACCTCAGGGAACCTCCTGCCAGAGCGATCCATCCCCTGCTTTCTGAGTGTTTACAGTAGAAGTGGGAAAGTTTGGCTCAAGTCGCGTCGGGACGTATCTTAAGTCAATGCTTCATTTGCACGCAACATCCTCCCTCGCCCGCCGCCATTCTGAATCGCGTGCATCGCCGCCCCCTCAGATTTTTGATGAGCTGCCTAAAATGTCTGGGGGGGGGGGGGGAGTACAGATGTGTCGAGGTGCGCCCAAAGCGCTTCTATCTGTCCACGGCGCCATCCAAAACGGTAAAGTTCTCCTCTTTTTTGCTTCCAAGTTGCGTTACCTGGCAAAAGGAACCGAAACGTCAGCAGATACTGTGTCTGGTCTGACGCAGCTTCGACAAGGCCTTCCCTCCCCCTCACATGGATTCACAAGTGTACTATCTGGTACCACCCTCCCCCTGGTTTTGTTTAGAGAGAAGGTGCATTTTTCTTCCCTGCTGCTTCAACGCCATAAAACGACAGACTTACTGGAAATATAGTGGCACGCATTGAGTCAAATGGATCCACTTTAAGGGGTGAATTCTCTTGCGTACTCGTTCGGATAAATGTATTGCTTTTATGATTATCAGATCTTAGCTGATGTTTTTAGTTTGTGGCAATGCCAAAGTGTATGTGTGTGTGTGGGTGACTGCAGGCTTGCTACAATTATTGTTGTTCGCTATGCCGGCGCATATCCGCCTGGAGATCCAGCACGGCGCTCAACAAAAGGCCTGCTGGTTGTTTTTGGGACCCCCTGCCGGGAGAGTGATTGGTCAGTTCCTATGATGGCAGTCACATGTCACACCTGCTGATTGGCTCCCGCTGGGGGCCTCGAAGGGCCGATCCATAATCAAATCGAGTGCATTTGCTTGCCCTCACTTGGTTTTCATTGAATGGCAAAGAGCATTAGTAGTTGCATGCACATAAATGCAAAAATATATATTTTTTTAAAAGCGCAATGGAATAGACAACAAGGATACGGACTTTTCATGTTTGATGTTGAATATGTCTTATTGCCCCCGGGGTCGATTTTGAAATTCCTTCTGCATTTTCTTTTTCTCTGACCACCGGAAGGCGAGAACATAAATTCAGAGAAAACTCACGTGATCTTTAGTGGAGAAATTATTGTGGGTGGGGGGTGACACCGAATATATATTGGTGAATTGAATTGGAACGGGATTTAAGTTGAGTCGACTTTAAGAATGAAAAGTGGTGAGGTGTTGAGTTGTGTGACTGGTGCTCTCGCCAGCTCTTTAGTGCCCGCTTCAACAATGGCCATCAGATCCGTGTGGGAAAAGAACACATTGCACTGAAACACACGCGTCGCATCACATACCTGCTTGTCCGGTGAATACCTGAAGGCTGCAGGGAGGGGCGCAGGGGGTGTGCTGACACCTCCCACTCTTTTCTTTACACACCTGTCAAAAAGAGACAGTCAACTCTTTCATATTGCATTGTTCATTTTTATGCATCTTTTGAATTCAGAAGCGTCTTTGTGCGTCACCATGGAGAAGTAAGAAGGGGAAAAAGGGTGATCAAAGGGCTTCGGCACAAGTGAACTTACTTGATTTTCCACTGTCCTCTGTGCCCCCCCGCCCTTACCCACCCGCAGACCACCAAGGCGTTTCTTCCCAAGATGCTGGAGCTGAACCACGGCCACATTGTGACGGTTGCCAGTTCCTTGGGTTTGTTCAGCACAGCTGGAGTGGAGGTTCGTATCACAACACAGCACAGCACAGCACACATTCGTGGTTCCCACCATCCCAAAAAGCCAAAACAAAAACACAATCCTTTTTACAGCAAATGCAAGAAGACGCTTGGCCCTCCCTTTTTGCCCCCCCCCCACCCCCCTGCACCCGTTAAATTAAGGGACACAGATGAGCATGGGGGAGCCTCTTATAGATTCTTCTATGTGCAACAGTGGGGGGGGGGGGGGGGGGGGGGGGGTCTGAGGGGCACTCCACAATGAGCTGACAGCTCCCCAGGCGACAGAGACATCTTCATCTCGCTTCACACTGTATTCATGTCACTGCCGATTTCCACGGAAAATCTCTGGCTTCCACAGTGCACTTTTTTTTTTAAAAGACTTAACCACCCCCCCCCCCCCCCAAACACTGCAATGAATTAATAAGCAGAAATACAACTTCAAGCTATAAAAGTGGCTCATTCACTGTGAGGCCACCGTCCAAAGTTCTATTTGCATATGAAATTTCAAAATTTCCACATGCAATTTATCCTCGGAGTGTATGTTGTTCAGATATGTATGGACTCATCTTTTATTGGGGAGAGATATCTTTGAAGGAAACGCCTCATTGACAGTCACCTACTGACAAGTTGATTCACGTTGTAAAATAACAAGATACTCATTGCATCATACGCTCTCAAAGTGCGCTGTACTATATCGAATCAAACCGTTTCAACAATAGCATCCACCCGTGGTGAAATGTGTTGTTTTTCAGGTAACGTTTAAGAAACGGTTATCATGGGGTCTCACCTCAACTTACTGTACACTCAAAACAACATTTGGTACCTCATCAAAACTTCTGAAGCTCCGGCAGAAGAATGCTAATGAACACCCCTGCTGGCTTGGTCTGTTCCGTGAGGGCTCTTGGCTAACCTGACAGGGATTAAAAAAAATTTTTTTTTCCTTTACAGGATTACTGTGCAAGTAAATTTGGCGCCATCGGCTTCCACGAGTCCCTGAGTCACGAAATTAAGGCCTCAGAGAAGGATGGCATCAACATGACGTTGGTGTGTCCTTACCTGGTGGACACGGGCATGTTCAAAGGTTGTAGGATAAGGTGAGTCTTTTTGTATTTGCGAGAACGGGGCTTTTTGGTGCATCTGGCAAGAGTTTGCGCTCTCTGATTTTCACCCCATTAAAGAGGGCTGACGGATAGCGTATGATCTTCAAAGTAGCGGTCAGAGTTGCCTCTTTTGTGCCTTGTGGTTGCCGACAAAGAGAGCAAACAGGCTTTCCCAGGGAGCCTTGCCAGTAGGTGCACCTGGCGCAAAAAGCTCCGCCTACCCTGTCATCCAACTCCTTGCACCTTCCCAGTTCAGTCACCAGGCCCTGAAAAGAAACGGCATACGTGTTAGGTTTGGGAAAAAAAAATCCAAGAATACGGATGGGTGAAAGGTTTTTGAACTTTTGTCATTCGCAAATCTAATACGTTTGATTTGTGTGTGTGTGTGTGTGTGAGACACTACAATACATGGAGTCTATTTGTGTACATTTTAAAGTTGAAACCATTTCTAGGAGTTCAAATATATTTTTGGTTTTGTAAAAGTGAATTTGAATAACTAACTCAAGCTATTTAAAACATTTAAATGATGTCTCTATACTGCATCTAGTCAGCTGTTGTGTGTGTGGGTCCGGAATGACAAACGAGGTTATTCAATTCTCGATTTAGTGTTTGGGGTTAATTCTTGGCTTTTAACCGTGTACTCAGGAAGGAGATCGAACCCTTTCTGCCTCCCTTGAAGCCTGAATTCTGCGTCAAGCAGGCCATGCGCGCCATCCTCACCGACCAGCCCATGATCTGCACGCCCCGCATTGTCTATATGGTCAACTTCATGAAAAGGTGAGCGCCTCCGCCCTCATGACACCACCATAGCAAACGTCACCACTAAGCGCCTGTGTCTCCTGCCTCTGCAGCATCCTGCCCTTCGAGGCCATCGTGTGCATGTACCGCTTCCTCGGTGCCGACAAGTGCATGTACCCTTTCCTGGCGCAGCGGAAGGAGGCCATGAACAACAACGAGGCCAAGAACGGGATCTAGGGGGCGCTGTCTGCAACACAAAAAATGGAGAGGGGTTGGAGGGGGGGGGGGGGGTGACGCCGAATCCTGCGAGCACGAGGAGAAGAACCACTGAAAAAGGGCGGGGTGGGGGCTTGGGAAGAAAATGGCGGCAAGGTGAAAAGACTGAATCTGGACTGGTGCACTTGCATTGAGCAAATGCAAAGGTTTACCATATTGTTCCTCTGGGACAAAGAAAGCTGTGTACTACACAATGGATTTATTTGTCATTTGTATGTGTGTGTGTGTGTGTGTGTGTGTTTTTAAAGAAACAACTATACTGTATAATGTCACTAGTTTTGAAGCGGTATCCAATAATTAACTATTTAGTCGCCAGCCTTATCTAGTGTCAATGTGGAACTATACAGTATGTTACTGTACAGACAGTAAAACAAGAAACCTTTCTTCACTTTTTTTTGTAGACCTGCACTGTAATTTTCTAAGCTTTCTCTACACTGCCTATTCTGAAATACACATTAACGATGAATTTACATATTTTAAAGGAGCCCTCGAGTTTCCCTTCATGAATCAGTCCAAGTCACCTCTCAAATGGAGGATGTGTATGTTCATGGCGTAGTATCTGTTACTAGGTGATTGCTGGAGGGAAACGGATGAAAAGATTTCTTTATTTTCCTTCTTCAACCCCCCCCCCCCCCCTCCCAAAAAAAAAGTAACACTGTGCTGCCAGTTTGTCCAGTTGAAAATGTGTTGTGAATGTTGTGAGTAGCCCAGTAACCCAAATGACTGTCTCCCTATACTGTGTGTCATGTATGGATATTTGCAATATGGGGAGGACACCGTTTTTAAAAGACATTCCAATAGGCGTCATTCCTTCGGTCACAGTGATGAGCCTAAATTCTCTACCTCTTTATTTTTCCTTTTTATTTTTTGACAGTATGACTTTTTTTTGTAGTTTCCTGCAGACCACTCCATAGCAAAGCAAAGTGTGGTTCCGATGTTTAGTGTCTCTACCTAACTTAAATTAATAAAATGATTTAGATTATTATGACGTGGTGTTTTGGGACTGCTTCTTCATTACACAACGCGTGACAAGCTTGTGCGCTTTCGCAGAACGGGGTGACTCACCCGAAGAGAGCTTCCGTCTTCTCCGTTTCTCTTTGTTGAGGTGTTCTCGTCATTCTGCCTCACCAACCTTGTGTGTTGCGGTATCGGCATGTTGTCTTTTGTTCGGGAACACAACAATAGAATATGATGAGGAAGGATGACACAAATCAGTGGCTTGGCATTGCGTAATATGGGGCTAGCAAAACAAACTGTGAAATAATGTACATTGTGTATATAAACACACACACACACACAGACACCGCATTATTTGACACTACGAAAACATTTGAATTTACAGTCACAGTGAATCGTTACCTCTGTAGGCATCTGTAGAATTTTCCCCCCGTCCCTTCATCCTGCTGTTCAGACCAGCGCGAATTAAGAGGACTTCCAAGATAGTCAATGACATATAATTCAGTTTGAAAAATCGATGAGCCCAACATTTGCGATCAGACGGCGTGGACTCGCACTGCTTCCCCATTGATTTTCTTCTATTCTGGGCATAAAGGTTCACTTCCTATATTGGCTCCTGCGAG